>NC_073243.2:33957500-38957500 GCF_029281585.2 Gorilla gorilla gorilla
TTGTGAAAATGCAACATTTTAAAATAATGTTTACTGGCAAATTCAGGAAGTCAGGCTGTAAAATGACCGTTTTACTTTGAGTAAACAGGTGAAGAATGAAAGGGTAAAATATTTGATACAGAATAGACTTTTTTTTAACTACAGGCTATAAATAAGGTGACTTAGACAAGAAAGATTTTGAGGGCTTCAGAGTCTTTCCTAGCTGTTAAAATTGTGTCAAGTACAGCTCTATGCCAAGTACTATTACCAAATTTTATTTAAAAGTAATTAAGCAGTTAAGGACTTATAACGTAGTTTTTTAAACTCCAAATTTTGATGTGGTAAAGTACAAATTAAATATACATTGAAAATGGACCCTTTAACATATATACCAAATCAGTGTATACGTATACCATCAGATAGGATTATTGTGTGAAAATTATTTGTAACTCTTAAGTTTTTCTGAATGAAAATTATTAATAATGATTATTTTGTCATTCTTTTGTACAAAGGACTTAAGACGTCAATATCAGTAATATGAAAATAGGAATCTTCATACATGCTTCTTGAACCATTTTGACTTAATGAACAAAATCTTAGTTCAGTACGCTGCATAAACACATTACATATCAAAGTGCCTCTGTATAATGCTAATAATCTGAAAGCCATGAGTTCTCTGAACCCAACTAAGAAATCCCAGATTCTGTTCCCAAATTTTCTGATCAGTAATTTCAAGAATAACCTGAGTTGATAGGTCACCAAGAATAATTGCTGTAGGAAATATCATTAAATTGGGCTTATTTTGTAGTTTGATAAAATTCAGATATCCTGACTACTGCTAACTTTTATTATCTGTGAGAAGCTAAAGTCATTTCCATCCAAATTTTCTTCACCCATTTAAAAAGTGTGATAATCAATATTAGTTTGAAATAACCAAATAGCCCATCATCTGTCTGTTTTAGACAAACAACTATTTATTTCACACAATAGAACAGAATAGAGTGATGATGTTGGATATTCCTCTCCTAATACTCTAGTTTGCCAGTGTCCTCTTTCAGATGCTACCTTTAAATCTCTTTTGGATCTAAGTTATATATAACAATTTTGGAAGGAAATTATGAATAATAAAAGTACAGATGCAGTTCATCCAAGGAGAACCACTTATGTACCATGTTTTAGGTTCTCCACTTCTTTTATTGCATCTAAGATAGACTTCGCTTTTTAATTTTTTTATTTTTTTGAGATGGAGTCTCACTCTCTGACCCAGGCTGGAGTGCAGCGATGTGATCTCAGCTCACTGCAACCTCAGCCTCTGGGGTTCAAGTGATTCTCCTACCTCAGCCTCCCAAGTAGCTGGGATTACAGGGGCCCGCCACCACGCCTGGCTAATTTTTATATTTTTAGTAGAGACAAGGTTTCACCATGTCGGCCAGGCTGGTCTTGAACTCCTGACCTCAGGTGATCCACCCACCTCGGCCTCCCAAAGTGCTGGGATTACAGGCGAGAGCCACCGCGCCTGGCCGACTTGCCTTTTTTAGAAGTGTAATAACTGCATTATACTCTTGACTCAAATTGAGCTTGCAGACAACTTAGCAATTTTCCCCATGATGTTCACAAGGCAGTCCTACTTTATCTAGTAATTGTATAGTCTCACTTAAAAACAAAACAAAACCCCTCACATGCAGAACTTTACTGCATCCATCTGTGTTTCCTTCTGTTTTTCTCAGACTTAGCCAAACCAGTTGCAATGAGAGGTTTCTAGTGAACGATACCGCAAAGGTTGTGAGATGAGAGCGTGATTACTATGTTGACAGCTTAAGCTGGGAAGGGTATCATTTTAGAGAGAGATGATGATGATCTCAGTTTTCAGCCTGCTTCAGTTGCTAGTGGGATGTCTAAATAGAGATGTTACAAAGGCAGTTAGAGATATGGGTCTGGACAGAGGATAAAAAGTCAAATGTACAGAGAGATTTGTGATTTTAGGTGGTAATTAAAACTGTCAGAGTGTTTCATATGGAGATGAAGCAGCTGTGGGAGGTGCTATTGCTTTCTCATATAAACTCAAGCAGAAGCTATTCACAGTGTCTTTAGCCCTTTCAGTAGTATGCACTTTTTAATCTCACTGACATCTCAGGACCTTTGAGGGACCTTTTAAGGGACAGTTTAGAGGATTCGTGAAATAATGAGTTTTATATTTGTGTTTTTTGAATTTTCATTCTAAGATTTATTCATTTATTAATCCTTGAGATTCATAGTATTGAAAAAAGTGATATTGATTTTATGTTCGACATGCATCACTTTAGCTGCTTATAAAATGTCTAACTTATTTTTTAAAATTAATTAAAGCACATATTCTGTTTCAGCAATTAATAAAACTTGAACTGTCTCCAGTTTAATGGATTAATTAATGGTTACTGAGAAACTATAAGGTAACAAATACCATGAAATTAAACATTCATTTTCTTTCATTTAGGATACAAGAAATGGAGAACATGTTGCTTCCAGTGGTGGGAACTGAGTGGCTGGGGTCAGGGTGTGTAGGTGGTGGGTTGCCTTTTCACAGTATATTCTTTTGTGCTATTCAAATATTGAACCATGGAATGATTTTACCTTGGGAACAGATCAGAGAAATTTAAATTTTGAAAATTGCTTCATTTACTTTAAACATACGATTGTATTTTATGTAGAAAATATTGACACTTGAAGTTAGAAGTCATGATTTCACATCCTGTTTTCATCATTTCCTGGACAGCTGGCCTTTCACTTCTTTGAATTGCAGGTTCTCATTTGAAAATGAGGCTGACGATAGTTGCCCTGCTTACCACGCAGGGTAATTATGAGTTATTTCATTCAGCAAATATATCTGTGAGGCGTATATTCTGCTAGGTGTGATATGAGACATATTTCCACACCTTGGGGGATTTATTTTTAAGTGTCGAAGTAGACAAAATTTCAACCTATTGTGATGATGCAGATAAATATGCTATGAAGATACATAGACATACGATCCACAGTGTCAGCTTGGGAGAGTGGAAGGATTGATGTTAGAGTGGTCCTCCTGGAAGACAGGACATTTATTTGAGTTAAGTTTTAAAGAATGAGTAGGTTGGGAGAGGATGAGGAGAGGAGACATTCCATTCAGAACAAGCAGCATGTCCAGCCCCATCTCATTTTATGTGTTTCTGGGTAGCACACTTTTGTTTTATTTTAAGTTTTGTTAGGAGAGGATACTGTAGCAGGTTCTTCCTTAGTTTTGCTGACTGTTGACATCTTGACTATAATTCTCAAGTTTGGGAACAGTGAAAAATCTCACTTAGGACTTTATAATTACCACAAGGATTAGTGGAAAATGACTAAAACTCATTGAATTTTAACTACGTACATTGTACTCTATAGACCATTAGCACTTAATCATCAGCTTCTGATGTCAACCTTAGTTCTTCCATACTAAGGAACTAGTGAGAATTCTTAATTAATGCAGTTGACTTGCATTTTTCCAATTGACTTTTTTCTTCCTGCATCCAAGTAGTAAGTGGATACACTTCCTGGTGCCATATTGTTTCCTTTGAAGCACAGTGAAACCTCTTACCCCATAATGGTCTATAGATTTAGTATCTAGCTACTTAATTCCCACTCTCCATTAAGTTGCAGTTAGGCCTTGATATTTTACTATTCAACACCTAATATCCTGTAAGTTACAGAAATACTTTGAAAATGTGATGTAGATAGAAGGTGTAATATTATTTATTCTGAGTATTATCCTTTAGTAGCCACCATGATTATTAAAAACAAAGTGGTCTTGGTTTGTTTTTTGTTTTTTTGAGACCGAATTTCACTCTTGTTGCCCAGGCTGGAGTGCAGTTGTGCGATCTCAGCTCACCACAACCTCTGCCTCCTGGGTTTGAGGGCTTCTCCTGCCTCAGCCTCCCGAGTAGCTGGGATTACAGGCCTGCACCACCTCGCCTGGCTAATTTTGTATTTTTTAGTAGAGACAGAGTTTCTCCATGTTGTTCAGGTTGGTCTGGAACTCCCGACCTCAGGTGATCTGCCAGCCTCAGCCTCCCAAAGTGCTGGGATTACAGGCGTAAGCCACTGCCCTGGCCTTTTTTTTTTCTTTTGAGACAGAGTTTCGCTGTTGTTTGCCAGGCTGGAGTGTAATGGCACGATCTCAGCTCACTGCGACCTCCGCCTCTTGGTTTCAAGCGATTCTCCTGCCTCAGCCTCCCGAGTAGTTGGGATTACAGGCGTGCACCACTATGCCTGGCTAATTTTTTTATATTTTTACTAGAGACGGGGTTTTACCACGTTGGTCAGGGTAGCCTCGAACTCCTGACCTCAGGTGATCCGCCCACCTTGGCCTCCCAAAGTGCTGGGATTACAGGCGTGAGCCACTGCGCCCGACTAAAAGCAAAAACAAGTTTACATTGTTTTAAGTGTGAAATACAGACTTTTACACAAAATTTATATGGAAAAATTTTTAATATAGTGGAAAACATAAAACTGGGGATTGTATAGGTAATTTAATCTTACTTTCTTCATGTTTATTTGTAGATAGGGAAAAAATAAGAGATACTTCAATTTCTAAATGATTTGTTTAGAATGAATTAGTCTCAAGTAGGAAAGCATTATTTCTGTACTTACAGAACAATCTTCTGCTGTTAGTGACTATCATTTTAGATGTTTTAGCTTCAAGTAACAGAAAACAAAACTGTATGTGGCTTAACTATAAGGATATTTATTATCGCCTGCAATAAGAAAACTAGAAGCAGTATGCTTTTATGGTTGGTTGATTTAGTAATTCAGTACCATCATCAAAGACTGCAGTTCTCTGACTAGATTGACCTGTCTTTTTAGGCAGGATTTCCTCATGATCCCAAGGTGTCTGACACAAGTGGCAGGTGTCACACACAGGTGACAATGTCCAGGTGAGAAAATGGATTATATCCCATTTATGAGCAATGGCAACCTTCTCAGAACCCCCAGCAGATGTCTCTTATGTAGCTTTGGCCAGAGTTGGGTCATTTGCACGTGCCTGAACTATCACTTGGAAAAGAGGGTAAAATCATTGTGATTGGTTTCTTCCTTTGAAGGGCATGACTTCTTGGCTGATCATAAGCAAAACTGTATTCTGTTGGCAAGTAAGAAGTGGAGGAGTGGTTGCTGGGTAGGCATCTAACAATGCCTGCTGTAATTGAACACATTTAGACTTTTATGTTCAAATGTTTGAGAATTACTTAAATTAGTAGCTAAGGATATGGAGTTTAACAGTTCTTTGGCACTTAACAAATGTGAGAACTTGGACAAGGTACTGAAGCTCCATTTATTTTGAATTAGTAGTTACTAAAATGGGAATAATACTAGTACCTGTTTGGTTTGTTTTGAGGACTTAAATGATATATATGGCATTTAGCATGCCTTGGCACACTGCTTGGTTCATAGTAAGTGGTCAGTTTGTTGTTAGCTGCTTTTATCATCATATTTAATTTTTATTTATGTCAAGTGATTCAAGCTTTTGCCTAAATTCATTACATATTATATTTCATGATATACCAATATCATAACTGTCTGTCGAACTTCACCAAATGGCAAAAAAGTTTTAGGAGAGCAGATTTGTTGATGCCCGTTGGAAATGCTAAAACCTCAGATGTCATTCATCCAACCTAACTTCTTTCATCAGTGTTATCAGTCTTTAGCTTAATTTCATTAGTAGTATCATTTTTTGATCAGCTTCCTGAAATACACTAACTTAGATTTTATTCATTTCTGAAATATTGATGTCTTCATTAACTTCTGTTTTTATTGACTTTTAAAAACATTGTGGAGAGGCATAATTAAAAAGAGATTGTAAAATAGAGATAATACTACTTAAATAGGATCATAAGTATTAAATGCAATACAGTACCTAAAGGTCTGTTCATATAAGGCCCTCAATTTAAGTTTGTTCTTTTCCATAATCCCTCACACAACACAAATCTTAAATATACTGTTCGTTTCTTCAGAGACAGGAGAGTTTGTTATCAGCTATATCAGTAGAGGAGAACTGTATATAACAGGGAAAAGGAAATTATACTAGAGGCTTCAAACAGGGGGATTTAATACCTGTTTGAAGGAATTAATGACACAGGTGTTGGTATAATTTTTATAAAATGCCAAACTTTCATTAGTTGATCAGGAGTCATCTTACCCACTTTTTACAGCATGTTTTTTCTTAAACTAAATGTTATTAACTGCTTATTATGTTCTAGGCACTGTGGGAACTAGCCTGCCCACAGAAGACTTTTTATAAATCCAGGTTAAATGGATTCTGTTTTTCACCAATTGCTTCATATTACAACCATAACCATTTGTTGCATGTGTGCTTTTGTGGGTGTGCGTGTGGGTGTGTCGGGGGGATGAGGTTCCTGGAGTTTCTAATTATTTTCATTTTTATAATTGAGAGAAAAAACATGACTTCTTTATTATATCATTAATATCTTCTACCTTTTTACTCATTGTCTCTGTTCCTTGGAATCTATTCCATCCTTCTTAAAGATGTTTCCATAAGAGCTCACACTAAGATCCTCATTTAGACTGATTGTTTTTCAGGCCTATAGCACAGTGTTAACCTTGGGATGTATTTTTCCTTTGTTAGGGATTATGTTGACAACGACTTCCTGGTTTCATGGCTTCTTTTCTTGATTTTCGTCTTCAATTTGCTGGAGTACATTCAGTAAATTTCTCAGGTGACATAGTAGATCAACTTTTTACATTTGTATGTAACTAAAAATAGATCCCTTGGCCTATAACTTCTTTCATCAGTTATTTACATAGCTTATTGCCTCTTTGAAATCTTAACTCATGTGTCCTCTTCTCAAAGAGACAATCCTATTTTAAATTGCAAACCCTCTGTATTACCAGTCCTCCTTCACGGCTTTTTCTCCATAGCACTTTTCACAGTCTAACATGTTACATATTTTGCTTATTTAATTTTATTTCCCCACTAAAAAGTGCCATAGGGCAGGGATTTTTATAGTTTATTGCTGTATCCTTGATACATAAAATCATACCTGGCACATAGTAGCCCTTTAATAAATAATTGTTGGCCGGGTGCGGTGGCTCGCGTCTGTAATCCCAGCACTTTGAGAGGTCGAGGTGGGCGGATCACAAGGTGAGGAGATTGAGACCATCCTGGCTAACACGGTGAAACCCCGTCTCTACTAAAAATACAAAAAATTAGCCGGCCGTGGTGGCAGGTGCCTGTAGTCCCAGATACCCGGGAGGCTGAGGCAGGAGAATGGCATGAACCTGGGAGGCGGAGCTTGCAGTAGGCTGAGATTGCACCACTGCACTCCAGCCTGGGCGACAGAGACAGACTCCATCTCAAAAAAAAAATAATAATAATAATAATTGTTAAGTCAGTTAATGAATTTTCTTCTCCACCTTTTATTATAGTTATAATTCCAGGTTATAAATCATTTTCTCTCAAAACTTTGAAGGGATTGCACCATCTTCTTCTGATATCTGCTGTTATTAATGAGAAGTGTAAGTCAATCTGATTTTTCCTTTTACAGATGACCTATTCTCTTTTTGAAAGCTTTAATTTTTATGGAGCTCTGGAAATTCTTTTTTTGTTTGTTTTTTTGAGATGGAGTCTCACTCTGTTGCCCAGGCTGGAATGCAGTGGTACGATCTTGGCTCACTGCAGCCTCCGCCTCCCGGGTTCAAGCGATTCTCCTGGCTCAGCCTCCCAAGTAGCTGGGATTACAGGCACCTGCCCCACCACACCCGACTAATTTTTGTATTTTTAGTAGAGATGGGTTTCACCATGTTGGGCAGGCTGATCTCGAACTCCTGACCTCGAGTGATCCTCCCACCTTGACCTCCCAGAAGTGCTGGGATTACAGGCGTTGAGCCACTGGAAATTCTTAATGTACATAGATGGGGTTTGTTTTTTTTTTTCCAATGGATTCTGTGTGCGTCTAAAAGGCACTTATGAAGCCCTTTCAGTTAAGATTGCTTTTCTTTTCCAGCTTTGGGAAATTTTATTCTTTAAAAAAAAAAAAAAAATCTTTACTTGCTTTGTTTCTGTTCTGTCTATAACTCCTGTGGGTTATATAATGAACCTATCAGATTTATTTTCCCGTGGTGTTTCATTTCTCTCATTTTAATTTTACTTTGCTGTGGTGTAAACTTTAACATGCTTATTAATGTTTAAATAGTTAAATTTGGCATATTTTCTTTGACTAAAATAAAAAATTATAGTAGGCTGAAGTAGTAGATTGATTTAATATTTGCATTTTGTCATTCACTAATAACTAATGACAAAGTTTGACTTACCACATTATTAGAAAAAGTAATTGTTAAGAAATGATCACTGGTTGACTGGAAAAGGAGTTAATTTCACATTATGCACTATGTATTTAAAATTTTTTTTAGGAAGAAAATATTTCATGTCTATAAAATTTGTAGGTAGGGATGCTCATCACAGTATTATTTATAATAAGGGAATGGCTTAAATATCCAATAGGATAATACTTCAATGTGCTGTCATCTCAGTATTATGAAATACTTCACAATCACTAACAGCTGTATTTTCAAAGAACATTTAATGACATTGGAAGTGATTATTATCCAAATTATTGTTATTTATTAGTAGTATTATATATTTTTTGAGACAGTCTTGCTCTGTTATTCAGGCTGGAATGCAGTGGCACAATTATAGCTTACTGCATCCTTGACTCCCTAGGCTCCAGGGATCCTCCCACCTCAGACTCCTGAGTAGCTGGAACTACAGAGGCATGCCACCACGCCTGGCTAATTTTTAAAAATTTTTTGTAGAGACAAAATCTCGCTGTGTTGCCCAGGTTGGTCTCAGACTCCTGGCCTCAAGTGGTCCTCCTGCCTCAGCCTCCCAAAGTGTTGGGATTACAGGTGTGAGCCGCTGTACCTGGCCCAAATTATTTTTTTATATATCTAAATATAAATTTTCACACACACATGTTGAGAGAAAAAGACTACTGGACAGTACTCAAAATGTTAATACAGGTCCATAATCCCTTACTTTGAAAACCCTTGGGCCCATATGTGTTTGTGAATTCCAAAATCTTTCAAATTTTATAAAAGTAATATATATTTCCATAATAGCATCTAGAGAAGTGCTCTACAATCATACACATTAATATTTCTGCAGTGAAATGTAACTATTCACATTAAATGGTACACATAAATTCTATAAATCATTTTATCTCATTTGAGGTTACACTTTGCTGCTAAATGAGTTTATTTCAAACAATAAACAATGTTCTTTTTTTAAAACCTCTTTGGGTTTCAAAATTATGTGTATTTTGAATCTGTAGTGATTATGAGTGATTTTTAAAATTTTGTTTTTTTAATAATTTTTTATAAATATGTACATATGTACATTACAGAAAAATATCTTAATACACATTTTAAAATACATACTTATCTTCAGTTTTCTTATTAAATCTTAGCCTTTCCTACAAATGAGAGGAGCCAAATTCACCAGAAGATACTAATTCCTTGATTCAACAAATATTTATCCAGTAAATACTAGAGAGAAAACTAATACTATTTTAATAAGCATAAAGATGCTCAGCCTTATTACGGAAATATTTCAAACCATAATAGAAATACTATATCACACTCTTCTGATTGTCAGAAATTTAATAATTCTGACAATCCCAATTCACCAGGATGCCAAGAAGTAGGAAATTTCATACACTACAGGTTGTATGTCAACTGATAAAACTACTTTGGAAAGCAATTTGATGATATTTAGTGAAGTAAAAGTTGTATATATACTCTATAAAACCTCTTTAGCATCATCTGACTTGTCATCAGTACATTGATTTGTACTGTTTAAGAGTGGAACCTTTATTATTTCTCATACCACATCTTACCCTAGCCTTTATTCACTATAATTTTACATGCTTGCATTATTGGGTTCTCACTAACTGAGTGATTTTTTTTCCTTTTCAGGGCAACACATGCTATTCAATAACTTGTTTCCTGGGCCTTTTCACAAAATATAACTTTTTAAGCAAAAACGTGACTTGTATTTATTTTGATATTCCAATAACCATGCAAATACGCAGCACCTTTACTTATCCCATGTGATAGGTAGTTAAGTAACTCTTTAATGTTGCTGGAGCCATTGCTGCTGTTTTCCATAGACAAGCGCAATGAAGTAGGATGACTTGGATTACCAGTCAGAATTATCTGTGGGCTTAGGCATAGAATCCTCCTCTTCTGTTGTATACTTCTTCAAAAGTTACCGTGTTGTTCTTATTGCTCAATTTTTGTGAATCACTTTTTTTCTGCTTCAGAATTGTTTTATAAATATATATTTCTATCTTTAAATTGAAAATGTTAAAAGACAGTAATGAGATTTCTAGACTCAATTTTTTATTCATTCAACCAACATTGAGTGCCTACTATGTAGGAAGATCAATTAAACAATATGAATACAACCTAATCCTCTCTTCAAGGAACTTAAGACCTAGCAAGTAAATGGCTTCGGTGTAGTGTGTTAATGCTGATATAATTAAGTAGTGATGGATAGAATTAAGTGGAAGTCTTTCAAGTCAGGGGTCAGCAACCCTTTTTTGTAAAGGACCAGATATTATATTTTAGGTTTTGCAGGCCATATGGTTCTTCTATCACAACTACTCTTCTCTGCTCTTATAGCATGAAAACAGCCATACATGATACATAAATGAATGAGTATAGCTGTGTTCCAATAAAACTTTATTTGTAGATATTAAATTTGAATTCTGTATTTTCATATGACAAATCTTTTAAAAAATTTTTAGCCGTTCAAAAATGTAAAAACTGTTCATAGCTCTGAGACTATACAAAAACAGATGACCAACCAGATTTGGCTCCCTGGCCATAGTTTGCCTACCCCTGTTTAAGTCTTTGAATTATAAGATGATATGGAATGGGCCTCTCTTTAATAGCCTATCCAATTCCAGCTACTTTCATTACTAGGGGAATTTAGTCACATACCAGGTTTAGAAGTATTGAAAGTCTCATTGCTAATCCAGTAGTTTCTGAATATCCTTGATATTCTGAATAATGATCATGATTATATAATGATAGTGATAATAAAACAACAACAATAATACTGTTGCGTTGATAATATGCACACAGGTCCCAAACTCAAAGGTGTGCAAAGGCCAAGTGTAATGCCTGACTGTTAAGGAAACAGGGAGTTATGTGAATTGAGGCAAAGGAATAGCATGTGACCCATCTATAGGAGACAACAGCCACCACTTAGCTCCAGCCAGTAGTGGGAATGCAGCCCTTATGTTTCCTGATGAAAACATCCAAGAGAAGCCAGAAATTCAGATGTATATGTCAAATCTCCCAGCTTTTTAATGTGACAACATTTTTTTTAAACAAATATTCTTTCTTTTTAACATTGTGAGTCAAATAAAATCATCTTTAGGTTTCATTTAAGCAGGCTGGCAATTTGCCATCTCTGTCCTAACAAGTTTCTTTTACTATTTAAAGGGAACTTTTTTAGAGAAATATCTTTTGTGATATGCGTTAATGATTTTATTTTAAAATATTATATCTCAAAGTATATTTTATTTTAATATTGAAAATTATTGTTAAAACAATTTTAAATTATAAATCAAATGCAGATTTCTGTATCTGACATTCACATGTTTCAGTTGTCATGCTTGAATGTATCAGTACTTGCAGCTTTCCCCTGAAGCTGACTTTGTGGTCACAGCTTTTTTTTCCTTTTTGCCAACAGCTTTATTGAGATATAATTCACATACCATACAATTAACCCATTTTAAGTCTACAGTTTACTGGCTTTTAGTAGATTCACAGAGTTATGCAACTATCACCACAATCATTTTTAGAACATGTTTCTTACCCCCAAAAGAAACCTTATATCCTTTAGCTATCACCTTTCCAATTCCCCTGTTGTCCCCAGTCCTAAGCAACCACTAATCTACTTTACATTTCTATAGATTTGCCCGTTCTGGATATGTCCTGTAATAAAATCATACAATATGTAGCCTTTTATGTCAGGCTTCTTTTTTACTTAGCATGTTTTCAGGGTTCATCCATGTTGTGGCTTGAATCAGCACTTTATGTTTTTTATTGCCCAATATTCTGTTTTCTGGATATACCACATTTTCCATTGGTTATTGGACTTCCACATTTTGCCTGTCATGCATAATGTTGCTGTAAACATCCATAGACATGTTTTCTGTGGGCATATATTTTTATTTTTCTAGGGTATGTACCTAGAAATGGAATTGTCAGGACATGGTTACTCTGTTTAACTTTTTGAGGAATAGTTAAACTTTCCTAAAGCTACTATACCAATTTTGATTGCCATCAGCAATGTTTGATGGCTCCAATTTCTCTGCATCCTTGCCATCTTGCCAACAGCCAGATGGAGAAAGCTATTTTTAATACATATGGGCTATGAAAGCTTTTTCTTCTGCTCTTTAGATACTGTGTATATAGGAATGTTAATATTTTCTTAGACTATACTTTTATATCACAACTTTAAACAACCAGAATTAGGGAAGATTGAGCTATTATGATTAATATAATTTGGATTATCTGTGGGATAATCAGTAGAACTTTGTATTGCAGTATTTCTTATTGTTGAAACTTTTCCCGATGTACTTCTTTTAAAATACTTTTTCTTACTTTAGTAAGTAAATACTAGTTTGTTTCCACCACTTGTCTGTGACAGAACTGCATCTAAATTATCTATCCCAGCTCCTTGCAGAAGGAAAGTCTGGCATAAAATTAAACGCACAATAAATACTTGTTAAACGATTTTGTTGTTAAAAAATAATCCAGTCTTTCTTTGTTTTGGATTTGACATGCAATCTACTGAATTTTCTCCTGCCAGTAAACTGAGCTTTTATCATTGTGCTGTTTCAGATACATGTATAAAGGTTTGGAAGACATATTTAAAAAAAAGAAAAAAGACAGTTGTATTAATATATATTGGTATATACTAATTTTGAGTATCGCTTTCACATTGTAATTATAATATACTGAAGTGGGTTTTTAATTTAAAAATTAAGAATTTCATGCTTTGGGCCGGGCACGGTGGCTCATGCCTGTAATCCCAGCACTTTGGGAGGCTGAGGCTGGTGGATCACGAGGTCAGGAGATTGAGACCATCCTGGCTAACATGGTGAAACCCCATCTCTACTAAAAATACAAAATATTAGCTGGGCGTGGTGACGGGTGCCTGTAGTCTCAGCTACTCGGGAGGCTGAGGCAGGAGAATGGCGTGAACCCGGGAGGCGGAGCTTGCAGTGAGCCAAGATCTCGCCACTGCACTCCAGCCTGGGAGACAGAGCGAGACTGTCTCAAAGAAAAAGAAGAATTTCATGCTTTGATAGATTGCACTTACGTTAGGCAGGTATAGGACTTAAGAGCATGAGGATCATGCTTATATTTATGACTAAACTATTTTTCTTCTGTTCCTTCCTCCCCCCATCTAGTATATCTACTTTGGTATTTTAAATATAATATGTTTTATATTTACACAGTTTCTTTCTTATGGTCTAGAGAGAAAGCTAATTTTCTAAAACATTTTTGGCTTTTTTATAGGTTGGTCAAAGAAAAAGTGATGTATGAAAAAGAGGCAAAACAACAAGAAGAAAAGATTGAAAAAATGAGAGCTGAAGATGGTGAAAATTATGACATTAAAAAGCAGGTAAAATTATATCATAAATAACAATAGCTAACATTTACAGAATGCCATATTTACTAATGTAGTTTTTACAGTAGTCCTCTGACTGAGATTATATTATTATTTACTTCTTTACTATTAAAACTTCCATTTAAAGATAAGGAAACTCAAACACAGGTTAAATAACTGCGCAAATCACACAGTTGTTAAGTGACATAGCTGAGGTTTTGTTTTGTTTTGTTTTGTTTTGTTTGAAACAGGGCCTCACTCTGTTGTCCAGGCTGGAGTGCAGTGGTGTGATCATGGCTCATTGCAGCCTTGACCTCTTGGCTCAAGCAATTCTCTCACCTCAACTCTCTAAAGTGCTGGGATTACAGGCATGAGCCACCACACCTGACATAGCTAAGATTTGAACACAGGCATTCTGGCTCTAGTATCTGTACTCTTAACCACTAAATTCTACTGTCTTTTCCAATTTTAAGTATCAAATATAAAAATGGACTAATCTTATATTAATTATATATTTAGATTCACAAATATTGTCTCCACACTGATGTGAAGACTACAAAAATAAAATATGCATTGCACTTTTCAATGGCTACTTCTGATTGTCTTCATGACAAATTTCAGTGGCCTTAACATTGCATACAAGGCTCTTCTTGATTTTGAATCAAGAAATGAGGTTACATCTGCTTATCTAACCTCATTTCTTACCAATCCCTATCTCAACCTCTTAGGTGCCTTATAGCTCCCCGAACATGCCCTTTCTTCTTTGCCTCTGAAATTTTGCATGTGTGGGATGCTCTTACTCCTGGCCTTACCTACCCTCTCCTTATTAATTTCTGTTCTTCTTGAGGTTTCTTCTACTCTCACCTCAAACTGAGTTAGGTGCCCCTCCTTTTTGCTCCCATAACACTTTCTTTATTCCCATCATAGCATATATTGAACATTCATTCTCAGCTGACACTTGCTTCATAATTCCTTGAGAAAATAGAGGCCATTAGGGAACTTTCTCATATTCTTATGACAAAATCCGTCAACCTATCTGCATCTGTACCTATACCACTTTCCTTCCTGTAAGAGTGGACTATGTGCCCTAGCCCTTGTTATAACTATCAGTGACATTGTTATTACTCTTTTTTCCCTCATCTTAAATACCTCAGTAGCATCTGACACAAGTTACCACTTTCACCTTGAAACTTGACATATCCTCTGAGGTGTTCAAAATTAAAATCTTGATTTCACACTACTCCAACCTACTCTCCCAAACAAAAAACAATTTCTTCTTTCTTTTTCCTCATCTCAGTGAATGGTACCTCCACTCATCCAGATACTCAAGCCAAAAATTTAGTTGGTCCCTTCTTGATATTTTTATCTCTTTCTAATAACCACATCTAATATCAGCATCATCTCCTATTTCTTTTTTTCTTTTCTTTTTTTTTTTTTTTTTTTTTTTTTAAGATGGAGTCTTGCTGTGTCACCCAGGCTGGAGTGCAGTGGTGCAATCTTGGCTCACTGCAACCTTTGCCTCCTGGCTCAGCTGATTTTCCTGCCTCAGCCTCCCAAGAAGCTGGGATTAACAGGCATGCACCACCACGCCCGGCTAATTTTGTATTTTTAGTAGAGACGGGGTTTTGTCATGTTGGCCAGGCTGTTGAACTCCTGACCTCAGGCGATCTGCCTACCTTAGCCTCCCAAAGTGCTGGGATTACAGGGGTGAGCCACTGCGCCCAGCCAGCACCTCCTATTTCTTACTCTCTCTATTTTTCTCTCTACTGCCATTGTTCTAGTTTAGTCCACTATCATCTCTTGCTAGTACTATTTATTGCAGAAGCCTCCCTGTTGGCATACTTCTTTCACCAGGAATGGGACATCCTCCATTCCTTCCCCACCACAACAACTAAATAAATCTCTATAAAATGTACCTCAGATCACTTGGTCTTCTACTTAAAATCTAGTGTCAGATGCATTTAAAATAATTTCCAGATGACAGTTTAAAAAAAGGAGAATGTGAACCAGCTTGTACAGACTATATCTTAAAATTTATTTTTAAAATCAGCTTTATGAACTCACAGTCATTTTTGCCATGTAAATTGTGGCATAATTGGTAATCACACTCAACTCAGGCTTTATTCAGCAAAATTAATCAATCATTTAAAATAGAATTTTTTGTAGGGAGTTGCTTTCTGCCGTGCAAAAGAAATGCAGCAGCAGCTGAAACAACCTGTTGGCTGTGTCTTCCCTTGGCTATCTAGGAAGATAGCTTTCTTATTTTATTAAGCTTTTAGGAGAGGCCGTCTTCCTTTATTTGTGATATAGCACTGTGTATATAAAAGACATTTGTGTGTCAGATACTCATAAATTGAGGGAGGATTAGTAAACAGATGTGTAGATATAGTATGTCCCCTTTATTTTTTAATATTCATAAATTATATTGGGCAGTGGGATCTCTCTGTGATGCCCAAGCTGGAGTACAGTGGTGTGATCCTAGCTCACTGTTACTGCCTCAAACTCCTGGGTTCAAGTGATCCTCCCACCTCAGCCTCCAGAGTAGCTGGGACTACAGATGTGTGCCACCATGCCTGGCCAATTTTTAAATTTTTTATAGAGACAGGGTCTTACTTTCTTGTTTAGGCTGGTCTTCAACTCCTGGCCTCTAGTGATCCTCCCACCGCAGCCTCTCAGAGTCCTGGTATTATAAGCGTGAGCCCCCTCTACCTGGCCTTGTCCGCCTTTATGAACTAACGACCCTTCATAAGGATTTACGTATGGAATGTAACTTTTTATTCTTAAAATTATGATATATACTGCTTTTGTACCTCTTTCACTCTTAAGTCTTCTATTGTTTTCCTACATCTAGTGGGAAAATATTATGACACAGTATATAACTTTATTTCATCCAGGCCCTTCTTGGACTTCATCAGCTTGTTTTCCCAGTCATGTAGCTAGTGACCTCATTTAGTCTTTTTCTTTGCCCTGCTTTTTTTCACCATCAATAATGTATTTTAAAATAGTCCTATAGCTAAAATAGGAGTTATCAGTTACATGGAGTAGAGGAATAAATGTGTTCCCTTTCTAAATAAAATTTTACAAATAAAGTTATGGGTTATCACAGAACCTGTTTTGTTTCATTTATAGTTATGTATGTATCATCTTTCAATGAAATCACTACTTTATAGGTAAAGATTAACTACTGAATCCTGTGTTGTAATTGTCATTTGAAAATACCAGCCACACAACTAGTTACATTACTGACTACATACACAGATGTAAAAGGGGAAAAAAATTGTTCAAAAGTTGTTTCTACCCTCAGACATGTTAAAATTCTCTTTTTGGTCATAGGTATCATATTTTTTAACAGGATTTGTTAGATTCATAGCCAACTTAGTACTTATTCAGAAATAACATTTCATATCTGATTACAGAACAATAGTTGTTTCTGTTTGCTTCTGTTGTCAACCTACCATGTATATAGTTGTCAATTGCAGTTTTGTTTCAGAGTTTCCTAAAAACTTGTCTTTAGCCGACCTACATACATTTCTTAATTTCTTTTCCCTGGCTTAGCTATATTGTGGCCATTCATTTTTTTTATCATATACAATGGGTGTTGCATAACCAAAAGGACTGCTCTGTTTGTGATTGCCTGGGACTTTAAGTTCAGCAATGGTTTTCTTAACATTTATTGTGCCTTTCATAGAAAATATCAAGAAAGCCAAGTGCTGCATTTTGTGGGTTTTCTACACTTCTCCCTAGATTTCTTCCTCTTCTGAGCTAAACACTATTCTCAGTCACTTCTCACTACTTTGGCTCTTCTCTCACTTGGATCCGTTTTGCTCTGGCTTTCCTACCTCTTCTAAATTGGCTGTATTTTAAGCACACAGTTAAGGTGCTATCTCTTATTCTCTACCAAACTCTTACCTGAAGATGGTTGCCAAAAATCAGGGGTCAGTCCCTCTGTTGGACTAGGTATAATTTTGGTTCTTTTAAAATAAGTAATTAGGCCAGGTGCAGTGGCTCACGTGTGTAATCCTAGCCCTTTGGGAAGCCAAGCTGGGTAGATCACTTGAGCCCAGAATTTGAGACTAGCCTGGGGCTAGCTTGTTTGCATTAGTCCGTTTTCACACTGCTATATAGAACTACCTGAGACTGGGTAACTTATAAAGAAAAAAGGTTTACTTGACTCACAGTTCCACATGGCTGGGGAGACCTCAGGAAACTTATAATCATGGCAGAATGTGAAGGGGAAGCAAGCACCTTCTTCACAAGGCAGCAGGAGAGAGAGAGAGAAAGAGAACAAGTGGGAAGTGCCCCACTTTTAAACCCTCTGATCTCATGAGAACTCACTCACTATCAGAGCATATAGGAAACCGCCCATATAATCCAATCACCTCCCACCAGGTCCCTCCCTAACATGTATGGATTACAATTCAAGATGAGATTGTGTGGGGACACAGAGTGAAACCATATCAAAGGTGAAACTCTGTCTCTACAAAAAATAAAAAAATTTTATTAGAATACAGAAAATTAGCTGGGTGTGGTGGTGTGCACCCAGAAGTCCCAGCCACCTGGGAGGCTGAGGTAAGAGGATCACCTGAGCTCAGGAGGTCAAGGCTGCAGTGAGCCATGATCATGCCACTGTACTCCAGCCTGGGTGACAGAGTGAGGCCTTGTCTCAAAAAATACATAAAATAAAATAGAAAATTTAAAAATAAGCAACTAGGTAAAAGTTTTCAGGAGGCCAGAATATCAGTCAATTAAAGATTTATTCTGTCTTTTTTTATTTTCTGGCTAAACAATATAACACGTCATTCAAATATTGCCCAAATTGATTTTAGCCTTCTGCTTCTGATATCTCTCTTCTCCACCAATTAGGGTTGGGTACAGAGGGTTTTGCCCTCACTTGGTAAAGCTTTCTGGTTTGTTTTTCAACCTATCCTGGGGCATAATGATTGGCAGTAATGACACTCAGTCAGACATATCTCTGTCATTTCTCCTGAGGCACAACTTACCTCTTAGGTTCCAGAAGTAATAAGACAAACTGGTATAATTTTTGGACAAAGAGTTCACAGTTTTCTCACAAAAGAGTTTTCACAAAAGCTTTGCAATTATTGCATATAGTTACAGTAATGTAAAATTCATCTTTTTGAAAAAGATGTACATGCTTTTTTTTACTCTTTGAAACAAGAGTGAACATTTACGATGACATGTTTCTATGTTTTTCCTAAAAATAAAGGGGAAATGTTTTTCATTAAATATATGGAAAATATTAGGAGGCTTCAGTCAACAAAGAAGATCCCCCTTTGACCAGGAGTGTCTCACAAGGCTGATCCTCAAAGAAAAACCCAGATTTTCTTTTAATCAGTAGTAAAAATATGGAAAATAACTTACAATCATCCAAGAAAATGTGTTTGTCTCTTGGTACATATATGCAGGCTTATAGAAGGTAATACACTTGCTTTTTTAATTTCTTGTTATAGATTTCACAGGAAATTCCAAAAGATATTCAAAGAGGTGTCGTTACATCCTTCATCCTTCCTCCCCCAATGTTAGTATCTTGTATAAATGTAATACAGTATTCAAACCATGAAGTTTACCTTAGTACACCACAGAGCTTACTCATATTTCACTAGTTATACCTGCACTCATTTGTGTGTTTGCATGTATAGTTCTCTGCAGTAGCATGTGCAGCAACCAATCAAGATGGAGAACTGTTCCATCGCAAAGCTCCGTCTTGCCACTTCTTTTTAGCCACCCAATCCTCTCTGCTCCCAAAACCCCAAATAATTACACTGCCTCAAGAATGTCACATAACATAGAATGGAATCTACAGTATGTAACCTTTTAAAATTGGCTTTTTCTATTTTATATAATTCCCTTTAGGTCCATTGAAGTTATTGAGTGTATCAATAGTTTGTTCTTTATTACTGCTAAGTAGTATTCCATGGTTTGGATGTACTAACATTTAGATGGTTTTGATGAACATTTGGATTGTTTCCAGGTTTTTGCTGTTGTGAGAAAAGCTGCTGTGAACGTTCATGTACCGTTTTGATGTGAACATAGGTTTTATTTTATTTTATTATTTCTGTAGGTTTTGGGGGCACAGGTGGTATTTGGTTACAAGAGTAAGTTCTTTAGTGGTGATTTTTGAGATTTTGGTGCACCCATCACCCAAGCAGTGTACACTGTACCTGATTTGTAGTCTTTTATCCCTCACCCCATTCCCACCCTTTCCCTCTGGGTCCCCAAGGTCTCTTGTGTCATTCTTACGCCTTTGCATCCTCATAGCTTAGCTCCCACTTATAAGTGAGAACATATGATGTTTCCTTTTCCATTCCTGAGTTACGTCACTTAGACTAATAGTCTCCAGTCCCATCCAACTTGCTGCAAATGCCATTAACTCATTCCTTTTTATGGCTGAGGTAGTATTCCATCATATATCTATATATACCAAGTTACCTCACTTAGAGTAACAGTCTCCAGTCCCGTCCAAGTTGCTGCAAATGCCATTAACTCATTGCTTTTTGTGGCTGAGTAGTATTCCATCATATATATATATTTTATATATATATTATATATATTTTATATATATATTATATATATATTTTATATATATATTATATATATTTTATATATATATTATATATATATTTTATATATATTATATATATATATTAAATATATATATATTATATATATATTTTATATATATATTTTATATATATATTATATATATATTTTATATATATATTTTATATATATATATATATGCATGCCACAGTTTATCCAGTTGTTGATTGATGGACATTCGGGTTGGTTCCACATTTTTGCAGTTGTGAATTGTGCTGCTATAAATGTGTGCAAGTATCTTTTTCATATAATGACTTCTTTTCCTCTGGATAGATACCCAGTAGGAATTGCTGGATCAAATGGTAGTCCTACTTTCAGTTCTTTAAGGAATCTCCACACGAATGTGCTAGTTTACATTCCCAGCAGCCGTGTAGAAGTTGTTCCCTGTTCACCACATCCACACCAACATCTATTATTTTTTTATTTTTTGATTATGATCGTTCTTGCAGGAATAAGGTGGTTATTGCATTGTGGTTTTGATTTGCATTTCCCTGATCATTAGTGTTGAGCATTTTTTCATATATTTGTTGGCCATTCGTATGTCTTCTTTTGAGAATTGTCTATTCATATCGTTAGCCCACTTTTTGATGGGATTGTTTGTTTTTTTCTTGCTAATTTGTTTGAATTTGTTATAGATTCTGGATATTTGTCCTTTGTCAGATGTATAGATTGTGAAGATTTTCTCCCACTCTGTGGTTGTCTGTTTACTCTGCTGACTGTTCCTTTTGCCATGCAAAAGCTCTTTAATTAAGTCCCAGCTATTTATCTTTGTTTTTATTACATTTCCTTTTGGGTTCTTAGTTATGAAATCGTTGCCTAAGCCAATGTCTAGAAGGGTTTTTACAATGTTATCTTCCATTTTCATGGTTTCAGGTCTTAGATTTGTCTTTAATCCATCTTAAGTTGATTTTTGTATAAGATGAGAGGTAAGGATCCAGTTTCATTTTCTTACATATGGCTTGCCAATTGTCCCAGCACCATTTGTTGAAAAGGGTGTCCTTTCCCCACTTTATGTTTTTGTTTGCTTTGTCAAAGATAGTTGGCTGTAAGTATTTGGGTTTATTTCTGGGTTCTCTACTCTTGAACATAAGTTTTCATTTCCAAAGGATAAAAGCCTAAGAGTGCAATTACTAGGTTGTATTCGTGTGGTTTTTGTTTTAAAAGAAACTACCAAACTCTTTTCCAGAGTGGTTGTACTATTTTATGTTCCCACCAGCAATGATTCAGTTTCTCTACATCTTCACCAGCATTCAGTGTGATCTCTATTTTTTAATTTTAGCATTTAGCTATATGATAGCTGTATAGTGATAACTCATTGTGCTTTTAATTTGCATTTCCATAATGGCTAATAATGTTGAATGTTTTTTCATGTGCTTATTTGCTGTCTGTATATCCTCTTCAGTGAAAATGAGTGATCAGGCCTTTTGCCCACTAATTGGATGCTTTGTTTTTTTTTTAACGTTTGAGTTTTGAGAGTTCATTGTATATTCTAGACACATGCCCTTTGTCAGATACGTGGTTTGCAGATATTTCTGTCTGTAGTTTGTCTTCTTATCCTCTTAACAGTGTCTTTGACAGAGAAACAGGGGTTTTTGTTTTTGTTTTTGTTTTGAGACAGAATCTTGCTTGGTTGCCCAGGCTGGAGTGCAGTGAGGAGATCTCGGCTCACTGCAACCTCTGCCTGCTGGGTTGAAACGATCCTTCCGCCTCAGCCTCCCAAGTAGCTGGGACTGCAGGCATGCACCACCATGCCTGGCTAATTTTTTTTTTTTTTTTTTTTTTTTGAGTCAGAGCCATACTCTTTGCTGGAATGCAGTGGTGCGATCTCAGCTCACTGCAACCTTTGCCTCCCAGGTTCAAGCAATTCTCCTGCCTCAGCCTCACTAGTAGCTGGGATTATATGCGCCTGCCACCATGCCCAGCTGATTTTTGTATTTTTAGTAGAGAAAAGGTTTCACCGTGTTGGTCAGGCTGCTCTCGAACTCCTGACCTCAAGTGATCTGCCCACTTTGGCCTCCCAAAGTGCTGGGATTATAGACATGAGCCATCGCGCCCAGCCAACAGTTTTTAAATTCAAGAACGTCAAATTTATCAGTACTTCCTTTTATGAATCATACTTTTGGTTTCAGGGCTAAGGCCTCTTTGCTTGTCTTAGGTCCCAAAGATTTTCTGTTTTTTTCCCTAAAAGTTGTATGATTTTGTGTTTGTATTTAAGTCTTCAATCCGTTTTGAGGTAATTTTTATATAAAGTGTTAGGTTTGGTTTGAGATTCATCCTTTTGCCAATCAATGTCCAGTTGCTCCAGCAGCATTTGTTGAAAAGGCTGTCTTCCTTTCATTGAATTGCTTTTGTATCTTTGTCAAAAATAGTTGGACATATTTGTGTGGGTTTACTTTTGTGTTCTCTCTTCTGGTTCATTAATCTTTGTCTATCCCTTTAACAATACTGCACTGTTTTGATTCTGTACTGATGTAGTAAATCTTAACATTGGGAAGAATGAGTGTTTATTTTTTTCAAAATTATTTTAGCTTTTCTAGTTTGTTTTGGCTTTCCATGTAAATTTTTAAATAAGCTTGTCTATATCTATAAAACACCTTTTGATAGGAATTGCATTAAACCTATAAATCAGTTTGGGGCAAATTGATGTCCCAGTTAATGGATATGGTAAGTCTTTCTAATTTATTTAGGTCTGATTTCCTTCATCAGCATTTTATAATTTTCAGCATACAGATCCTGCACATTATAAATGTATAGCTAAGTATTTCTTTTTTTTTTTTTTTTTGACGCTCTTGCAAATGGTATTGTTTTTAGTTTTGGTTTCCACATACCATATTTGTTGTTAGATATAAAAGTGCAGTTGATTTTTGTTTTTATGTTGATCTTGTAACCTGCAAACTCACCTTGCTGAACTTATTAGTTCTAGGATTATATTCATTTTCTTTCTCAGACCTGATGATGTGAATTACATGGATTGATTTTCAAATATTTAACTGTCCTTGCATACGTAGAATGAATCCCACTTGATACTGGTCTATAAATAATTATTTGTATACATTGCTGAATTCAGTTTGCTAATTTGTTGAAGCAGTTTCTTTTTTTGTGCTGTCTTTGTGTGGTGTTGCTGTAAGGTTAATACAGATTTCATAAAATCATTTGAGAATACTGATTTCAAAAATCATTTGTTCCTTCCTTTTCTGTTTTCTTGAAAGATTTGTGTAAAATTGGTGTTAATTGTTATTTAAATGTTTGGTAGAATTGTCTATTGCAATTGTCTGGGCCTGGAGAGCTCTTTTGTAGGAACTTTTAAATTACAACTTCATTCAGCAGAACATTGGAGAAAAAGTATTTTTTAAATTAACAACAATAAATAAATTACAACTTCAGTTTCTGTAGTGATTGATTAATAGGACTATTTAAGTAATTAAGTTTGGGTAGTTGGTAGTTTTTGAGGAATTGGTCAGTTTCTTCTCTAAGTTGTTCATGAGCATTATGAACAATATTATAACATCATTTATATTATTTCTTTCTTCTCCTTTTAATAATTGCAGGATCCCTAATGATATCCTCTATTTTGGACTGCTTTTGGTGACTTGTGCCCTTTCACTTTATCTTTGTCTGTCTTGCTAAAGGTTTATCAGTGTGTTTTTTTTTTTCTTCTCAAGAAACCAGCTTTTTGGTTTTTTAATTTTATTACTATTTTTTTGAGACAGGGTTTCACTCTGTCGCCCAGGCTGGAGTGCAGTGGTGTGATCATGGCTCACTGCAGCCTTAACCTCCCAGGTTCAAGCAATCCTCCCATTTTGGCCTCCCAAGTAGCTGAGACTACAGATGTGTGTCACCACACTTGGCTAATTTTTTGTAGAGATGGGGCCTTGCCTGTTGCCCAGGCTGGTCTCGAATTCCTGGGCTCAAGTGATCTGCCTGCCCCAACCTCCCAAAGTGTTAGGATTACAGGCATGAGCCATGGCACCCAGCCAAAACCAGCTTTTTGTTTCATACGGTTTTGTCTATTGCTTTTCTGTTTTTAATTTTGTTGATTTCTGCTCTTATATATTATTTCCTTCTGCTTGTTTTAGGTTTATTTTGCTCTTCTTTTTCTAGGTTCTCAAAACAAGAACTTATTCAAATTAAATTAAAACAAGATTATTAATTTCAGACCTTTCCTTTTGATTAATGTAAGCATTTAGTGCTGTAAATTTCCCAACAGACACTGCTTTAGCTGCATGCCATAAAATTTGACATGTTATATTTTCATTTCCATTTATCTGTGTCTTTATTTGAGACTTTTTTTTTGGCCTATGGGCTACTTAAAGTATGTTGTTTAATTTCTAAGTAGGGATTTTCCTACTTTCTGTTATGATTTCTAATTTTACTTCATTATAGTCAGATAATGTATTATGTAGGATTTCAGTTCTTTTAAATTTGTTGGGGTTTTTGTTATTGTTGGGGTTTTTTGATCCAGAATGTGGCTTACTTCAGTAAATATTTCATGGGCACTTGAAAAGTATTTGTATTCTCCTTACTTATTAGAACATTGTATTCTCATTTCTGAGGTAGAGTGTTCTATAAAAGTCAGTTACACCTTGTGCATTGGTGTTGTTCAGTTCTTTTATACCTTTACTGATTTTCATCTAATATTTCTATCAGTTGCTGAGAGTGGGGTATTGAAATCCCCAGCTTATGTATATGGATTTGTCTGTTTTTCCTTTCAGTGCTATCAGTTTTTGTTTTACATATTTTTAAACTCTGTTGTTTAATGCATGCACATCTAAGATCACTGTATTTTCTTGGTAGATTGATAATTTTATGATAATGTAACATCCCTCTTTGTCTGTAATAATTATTTTGCTTTGAAGTTTACTTTATCTGATATTAGTTTAGCCACTCCTGATTTTTTGGCTTTTTAGAGGCAAGGTCTCACTCTTTTGCCTAGGCTGGAGTACATTGTCACGATCATAGCTCATTGTAACCTCCCAGCTCCTGGGCTCAAGTAATCCTCCTGCCTCAGCCTCTTGAGTAGCTAGAACTAGAAGCATGTGCCACCACACTCACCTAATTTTTATTTTTTGTAAACAGAGTTTCACTGTGTTGCCCAGGCTGGTCGCAAACTACTGGCCTCAAGCTATCTTCCTGCCTTGGCCTCCTAAAGTGCTGGGATTATATAGGAATGGGCCACCATGCCTAGCCCTGATTTTTTAAATTAATGTTTACATTATGTATATTTTCCCATCCTTTTATTTTTTATTTTATTATGTTTGAAATGAGTTTCTTGTAGACAGCATGTTATTGGGTCCAATCCATGAATCTCTGCCTCTTAACTAGTGTATTTACATCATTTACATTTAAAGTAATTATTGATACATTAGAGCTTAAAGGCCCAAAGATCATTTTTTTCTTTGACTTAAGATTCTTCTTACAATCTTACTCATTTAGCAATAACCACAAAATACAAGTCAAATAGATTTCCTAACAAGTGAGTACATATACATTTTACTACTATCTAAAGGAAACACTTAACCATTATTCCAGTAATCTCTGGATTACTCTGGAGCTCAACCTGGCAAACTAATGCCATTGGTTTCAGAGGGTAGCCAGTAGCCAATATTAGAGTATCTATTGATTGTTATAGCTAAAGGTATAGCCAGCTTCTGATGGATGATCTGGATCCTTAAAGAAGCTGGAAACCTCATCACAATCAAGCAATAACCTAAGAGCTTGATTGACATTGGCCAGATTATTTCACAGAACTCTTCTTTCTGACAAAAATGAAGATCTGCCAATTGGGGTATATCCTTTCCAATTTACATATGTTTGACTCTAAAGGAAATTGATTAGATTTTAGGTTCAGCCATTTATTCATTGTTATAACCTGAACCTTGCTAAACTAACTCCCAACTTCCATTTTACCAAATAAGTACCCCCTATAAAACCATAACTTGTTTTAAAAACAATTAGACATCAGTTAGTACCACATCCTGTTGTGTTTGTTCCTCTAAGGTTCTTTGCATCTCCCAGTCTGTGCCAAGATCCTGAATTAAGCTCAGAATTATCATAGTCAACATTAGAATAAACTGACAATTGACTCAGATATTGTAAACAGAGGCACAATTCATTTGACTACTACCTCCCAAGGGAAACACTTTGAAAGATAATATTCATTTAATTAAGTTTAGGTGTTTTGGGGGGTATCTTTACATATATAATCACACCTCATATACTGTGTTTTAAAATTATTCCAGACAGTTGGAATTCATTGTCCCAAGGTAAAATATATGATTTATGGCTTTGATGAAGATGTGGTTTGTGGATTCCAAATCATAGCCATCACTGTGTTCCTTTGCCTCTCTGTGGCATGATCTTCTTGAAGCAATCTCAAATGTTTCTTTTCGTGTTAATACACCTAGACTTACGGATTTGGAGGACAGAGACCTTTTCTTTTTCATCTTTGTATCCTCAGTACCTGGCATCCTGAAGACGTATAGTAAACTTATTGAATGAATTGGGGTAGTGTATGGGAGAGCCTGAGCTTTGGCCCTGTGTAAGTTGGAGTCCTGTTTTGATAGACTGAGGATTCTTGATCTGTAATAATAGATACAATTTTAATGAATAGAAGTTATTTTTGGATGGCATTGTCTAAAGTTTTTTTTGGTGGCTAAAGCTTAGAAAATATTTTTTTTTTACAAACACATATTGTGACTTGTCCTGGATTTGACCTATTCATTTCATCTTGTTTAATTCCTGTAATGATTCTGAAGGGAATTCCATAGGAAAGGAAATAGGAAAAATCCACTATGAAATATTCCTGTCACTGATTTTTCACATATATTCAGACTAACCAGAAACACAAAAATAATTTAATGGCAGTGGTTGAATGTGTAGGCATAGTATGATTAGCTCTGAAGTAAAATAATGATGTTATGTTTGAAATTTTCAACCTGTGCCTTATTAGTAAAAGACGTTTAAGTTCAACAATAGATTTCCACCTGAGAAAATAGATGTGAATAAAGAACTTCTTTTTATGTTATAATTGAGATTTTTGTTTTCAGTATGAGCTCTGACAAAGCTATTTGGGAAAGGAAGAAGGTACTGGGACTTAAAGTTTCTATTAAAATATAGTATTATTACCGTTAATCTCCTTAGTAAAAAGCTCAGATTGTCTACCTATTTCTTTAAAGGTATTTGACCAAACATTATTTTTTTGGAAATAAATGTTTAGATGAGCTCTATGTTTCTTTCTGAGAATAGTTTAAGGAAATAAAGCTTCCTGCTACTCTAAGAAAAAGCCCTATTTGAAGTCCAATATGTGGCATTAACTTATTTACTCTTATCAATTGGGTTTCCCTGTCATTGATTTGATTTTTTTTCTTTCATCATTTGATGTGTTATAGTCCAGTTTTGAATGATGGATTTTACGTCCAGAAATATCCTCTAGAATACATATTTCTGTGTTTAATTCTGTAGTGTCTCATCAGGAGGAATAGGCAAGAAGTTTAGATTCAGAGGGGTGCCACATTGATAATTTGGCTCACATTGCATGGGGAGAATAATCTCTCTCCTAAAATGAAGCACGAGGATAAGTAATAACTTTTTATGCATGATAAGCATCAAAAATATGAACCTGCTGGTCTTTGCTTTTCATTTTTCTTTACCTCTCTCTTTCAGTGTGAACCTCCTGCAGTGTGCACACGATGTGATCAATAACTCAATAACTTTTTTCATGCAGTAATTATCTCCATGTGATATTATCTGAACACTGTTTTTCTTTATTACTCAAAAGATGCAGGAGATATTTATATAACCAGCTGATCTCATTTTGGATAAAGGTGCTTTGTGACAGCAGGGGAAATAGTTTATTTTAAATAGCCTTTTAAAATAAATGCTCTATGAAAAGCTTTTCCAGTTAACTTTCACTTAGCATGAAGAAGGTGATTACCAAAAAGATTTAGTTCTAAAACTTGTACTTTGTAGATTTTACAGTATGATAGTCTTTCCTTTCTAACTTTTTTTTTTTTTTTTTTTTTTTTTGAGATGGAGTTTCACTCTTGTTGCCCAGGCCAGAGTGCAATGGTGCAATCTCAGCTCATCACAGCCTCCGCCTCCTGGGTTCAAGCGATTCTCCTGCCTCAGCCTCCTGAGTAGCTGGGATTACAGGCATGCTCCACCACGCCCTGCTAATTTTGTATTTTTAGTAGAGACAGGGTTTCTCCATGTTGGTCAGGCTGGTCTCGAACCTCCTGACCTCAGGTGATCTGCCTGCCTCAGCCTCCCAAAATGCTGGGATTACAGGCGTGAGCCACTGTGCCTGGCCTTTCTAACTTCTAATAAATACAATTTAAGTTAAAATATTGAACCATTGAACATAACCATAACTTTTTTCTGATTCCTCTTAATAAGGATATACTTACCAAGATATGAGCTAAACACCT
Organism: Gorilla gorilla gorilla; assembly: GCF_029281585.2. Classification (NCBI taxonomy): domain Eukaryota; kingdom Metazoa; phylum Chordata; class Mammalia; order Primates; family Hominidae; genus Gorilla; species Gorilla gorilla. The sequence continues at coordinate 33,986,217 of NC_073243.2, forward strand.
ACAAGTTCTGCCATCTTTGAACGTCTCACAGAGATTCTCATTCTAGGCAGAGATCCTACAAGAATCCCGGATGATGATCCCAGATTGCCAGCGCAGGTTGGAAGCCGCATATTTGGATCTTCAACGGATACTAGTAAGCAAAGACTTCTGTGTCTTATGTTTAAATTTTTTTCAATCCAATACATGGAAAGCCAAAAGTTTAAATATTTAACACTGAGAACTAGTTGGCAGTATTTCTTATTCACTTGCCCTTTATACCACTATATTTTAAAATAATTAATGGAGTTTAAATTGTGTTTTGAATTATGCCTCCAGTAAGAGTACTGTTTTCTAGCGTGTTTGTTCAATTTATTAAAATTTAGCTAGCTAAATTTATTTAAGTTATGATAGTACCAGTATTGCCCTGCAATGTCTTGATTATTTGTTTTTCATACATAAAGATCTTTTGAGACTTTGAGGATGAGTTGACTGATTAAAATTTTAAAAGATCTAATGTTTCAAAAGAATTTGGGATCTTATTAAAAGGATCTTGAATTCTTTCACATTCAGACCTTGATCAGTTTGAGAGGGGGAAAAAACCTGGTAATCTATGTAGTCCCCTCATATTAACTTGGAGCTGAATAACACTTATACTTGCTGGTATAAATGCCTTGTGATACAGAAGGTAGATAAAGCAGGAAATAATAACTGTTAAAATACTGTCTAAGACAGGAAGCATCATTTGTATTTCTTGACAGTTTAAATGCTTTTTTCTCTCATGAATCTAGTAGCTGAGAAAGTAATAGAAATTGCTTGGAAAAAAATAATGTTGGCCGCCAGGTGCAGTGGCTCATGCCTGTAATCCCAGCACTTTGGGAGGCTGAGGTGGGTGGATCACGAGGTCAGGAGTTCAAGACCAGCCTGACCAACATGGAGAAACCCTGTCTCTACTAAAAATACCAAAATAATAATAATAATAATAATAATAATAATGTCTTTGGATGATATATTTGTATGTGAAGATGTATTCAACAATATCTCTGCCCTCGAAGAGCTTATATTTACTAACAGAGAACAAAGATGTGTTTAAGGTATAACATGGAGGTTTAAGAAATTCTTACCTATAGTTTGAGCTAAGCAAATTCTCAGTCGTTTTGCTTTCAGTTTTCATATTAAATACACACATACTTTATTTCCTCTACTGTTTGTATATCTCCATCTTTTATTGACCTGACATAAATTGCTAACCATAGCTTCATTTAAAAATCAAACAAAATTTCCTATGTACTTTAGATAATATTATTTCATTTGTCTGTTATCATTACAATATATTAGTAAAAGTTGCCTGTATATCAGTATTATGGAAAAACTCAATCTTTAAATATCAGAAAATGAAAGACGTGTTTTGTTTCCTTTAGTGTAGGGTATGTAATACCCATTAGCAAGCAGGCAATTCATTTGTTTAATTCAAAGATTATATTTAACTCTGTTGTGACATCAGAAGCCTTCTTTGTCATTGTGAATAGTCAGTGGATTATTTTGGCCTGAATGCTGTCATATATGTAACATGTTAGTAAATCTTCCTTTTTACTTTTCTCTTTCGTATGATGATAATGGGTCAACAAAATGAGAATAAACTTTTTCTGAGGTTTTTATTTAATTAATGCTGGTAGCTTTAGAAGACTGTTATTCACTTATTTTATGAGAATATATACAGTGAAACAAAACCACCAGTTATTTCTTCCTTTCCTTGTAAAGAAGGAACAGAATGTGGGAAACCTGTGGAATTACAATATATTTAGATGAGGCTTGGGATTTTTTACTTTTAATTTTTTAGTTATTAACGTTAATGGTTTGTAATATTTGAGTAAATAACAAAGTACTGAAACTTGAAAAGGATAAACTTAATTTTTATTGTATTTCATTTTAGGAAAATGAAAAAGACTTGGAAGAAGCTGAGGAATATAAAGAAGCACGTTTAGTACTGGATTCCGTGAAGTTAGAAGCCTGAAACTTTTCTCGTATGGGGTGGTTTTTGCATTAAATCCTGGGGTCCATTTTACAATCCATTATTTTTGACCACTGCTATGTGTTCAAGTAGTATGAGAATGTGATTGTTTTTATCTGGTTACATATATATTTCTTTGTCTAATTTAATATGTCAAATAAATGAGTTCATCTAATAAAATTGTTTATTTTATACTTTACAAAATTTTTAAATTAACCTTTTATCATTAAACCACATAGACTTTATGACAGAGAACTATAATCTGTTAGGTTCTATTTGAAGTCTACATATTTTGCTTCACAAGCATGGATTGAGTTTTCAAAAATAGAATACCATTTTTTCAAATAACAATCCAAATTTTAGTTGGGTGTAGTGGTACATATCTGTATTCCCAACTATTGGGGAGGCTGAGGTGGGAGGATTGCTTGAGCCCAGAAGTATGAGGATGCAGTAAGGTATGATTATGCCAATGTACTCCAGCCTACGGAACATAGCAAGACCCTATCTCTAAAAGATTGAATTGTAAGCAGTTTATTTGGAATAGAATACAACTGATACAAAAGGAAGAACTCTCTTTGGGGAAGGTCTCACGTAATAAGGCCTTCACAGTGAAAGCCTAACATTTCCATGACTATAAATGAATGAGAAACATTTAAATCTTTTTCCAGGACAGATTCACACAGAAAACACCCAACCATTTAGATCTTCAAATAAGATTCTTATGAACAATGAAGAGTTGAATGGTATTTTGAAACAATAAAGGCCATTGCCAGTGAAGTGCTGGCAAATATTTAAAGGCTCTTCAGAATAGGAGGGGAACCTCTGATTGGTAGCTTTTGCTGATTTCTGTGGTATAAATACTCCTACCTGTGACCAATTTCAGACTACTAATATGACATCACTGAACACAGAGTTATGAAAATTTGGGCCAGCTCCGCCATAATTTGGCTGTAGCCAATCTTGATTATCTAGATTGACTCGGGGGGAAAAAGTATCATTTTGTCAGAAAGCATTTTTCCAGTACAATTGTGACCCTGTTACCCAATCACTTGAGTTTATTTTCCAAAAACACAAGACAACTCATTTAGATTTTTTGTATTTCCAGAAAATGTGTGTGAGCCTTGTATCACCAGCCTAATGGGCATTGGTGTAAGGAACCAAATATCTGTATATAGCATTTAAATTTGAAAAGTCAAAATTGGAAAAAAAAAACTTGAATTTTTGCTGCATTAAATACTTACAGTGTTAGTATGGTTGGTATGATTTTGGAAGTTGTAGATAATCACTAGAAATCATAATATATTTATTGAATCTGTCCAAAGATCAGGAAAGAGAAAAATAATTATTTTTTCCTAAGTTATTCTTAAAGGTTCTGTTGTTATAAAGCACAGATTATATCACTTATAAAATAAACTTAAGCCAGGCGCAGTGCTCACGCCTGTAATCTCAGCACTTTGGGAGGCCGAGGCAAGTGGATCACCTGAGGTCAGGAGTTTGAGACCAGCCTGACCAACATGGTGAAACCTCTGTCTCTACTAAAAAACACAAAAATTTGCCGGCATGCTGGCAGGCGCCTGTAATCCCAGCTACTCGGGAGGCTGAAGCAGGAGAATTGCTTGAACCCAGGAGGCAGAGGTTGCAGTGAGCCAAGATCATGCCATTGCACTCCAGCTTGGGCGACAGAGCAAGACTCTATCTCAAAAAACATAAAATAAAATAAAAATAACTTTATTACACATGCCAAAAATTACTTCCCTCAGAGAATAACATATATCAGAAGCATTTCTAAATTGGAATGTCATCCCAAAACATATTACATGCCATTTTAAAAGTATTTGAGGTGGGAAAAGGAAAAGTTGAGAAAATAAAAAGTAATTATAGTGTAAAATTTGATATTAAGGTTTAGTGTTAGAGGTTTGAACACCAAGAGAATTAGATTATTTTGTGGTTGCTATCAAGCACCAGAGCAATAGATTGGCTTGGGAAGGGGTGGGGGGGTGGGGGTGGGGGGGGGGGGTGCAGGGGAAGCACTAATTAGTTTTCCAAGTAGTATTTCATTTACAGAAACTATTTTGGTATTTTTTTTAATGTATAACCTCTCTCTCTGTGTCTCTATATAAATATATATATAGCAAATGGTTTCTTGACCAATTAAAGCTTAAAGAGAACAGAACACAAATATATATAGATACAGATTCATATGTATAAGTCTTGCAGCAAGGACTCAAATCATGATTACTAAAAAAATTACTTTGTTGCCAAAAAGCCTAGAAAAGAAGAAATCAATAATAAGGTAAATGAAAAAATGCATATCTTTGTTGGCCAGGCGTGGTGGCTCACACCTGTAATCCTAGCACTTTGGGAGGCCAAGGCGGGCGGATCACCTGAGGTCAGGAGTTATAACCAGCTGGCCAACATGGTGAAACCCTGTGTCTCCTAAAAATACAAAAATTAGCTGGGCATGGAAGCACATGCGTGTAATCCCAGCTACCCGAGAGGCTGAGGCAGGAGAATCGCTGGAATCTGGGAGCAGAGGCTGCAGTGAGCCGAGATTGCACCACTGCACTGCCACCTGGGCAACAGAGCAAGATTTTGTCTCAAAAAAAAAAGAGAAATATATCGTTAGAGAATTCCTGTCTCAACTATAGATTTTATACTGGATCACTCTCCAAGTATTAATGAGAAGCACAAGAGGCTTAACATCCTGTGAAGACTATATTTCTGGGAATTTTTCATACATTCCACTTAGGTTTTCATGGCCATCAATAAGCATATTAAAATATGAGCAGCTGTAATCAATTCAGCATCTTGTTTTTAAGTTTTTATTTAAACCCTTATATCTGTGTAATAACAGGTAGAAATTGCCAAGTAATTTTGCCTTTTTCTTCCTGCCCCAACACCTGAGCCCTCAACCAACATATAGTAGTTGTCCAGTAAACATTTGTAGGTTGAATGAAAAGCAAGAACATCTTTGACCTCTGGAAATGAAAGAATGCCAAGAAGGATTCCATCACATTGCAAACACGTTTAATACAGCGCCTTTCCCACTGTTTTGACTGCAAACCACAATACAAAACACATTTTCCATTGTGACCAAGGGCATATATATGAATGTGTGTGTGTATATACAATATGTGTTCTTACTATGTACAATTCCTACCTGCTATTGGGTGGTGAAAAACACTACCTAAATACAATCATATGAAATTATTGTGTTCGTGAAAATTTTACACACACACATGGACATATAAACTTCTTAGATCAGTTGTCTCAGTGAACATGTGCAAAGTCATACACATTGCAGGTATAAAGTGTCATGGTAAAGTGTAACCACTTATTTGTAATATGCCCCGAGTCCTTGCACAGACAAATATAAAGGCTTCCACAGGGAACACAGGCAAAACAAAGGCATACAAGTGATAGATACAAGTAGTAAACCTAACATCTGTATTTTTCTGTACAGCAAAGGTCACATCATTTTTAAGTAAGAATATGCATAGGACAAAGAAAGATACAAGGTATGGAATCAGTAAGGTGACCAAATCCAGGCTGGTTTTAATGCCAGTAAGAACATTCGCAAGTCCTAGCATCTTTACTTTATCATTCTTGGCTAATGGGCAGATCAGTCCTAGTAAATCAAAATAACCTCCTCAGTGGTCCTGGATAGGGACTTTCTGTCTGGGCTTTTAGGACATTTATATTTCTGGATGAGCATCAACATCTCAAGAAGTAGGTTGTCTTTCCTTTCTCATGTTTTGTACCATGTTATGTAAATCTTTGGGGGGAATGAAACTTGTGAGGAGGAGAGAGAAGGCACACCGCTAAAATAGCACGTTTTATGAGTAATGAAAAGTAGCTAAAACAATATATTGTAATGTTTGTTTAACATTTCTCAACTTTCTGGTCAGCAACATTCAAAGCCTGTTATTTTAAAATTGCCTTTATACCTGTACCTGTACACTGAATCACTTCAAAATTGAGCAGTCAAACCTGTTTAATCTAAATCACTTTGCAAACTTCATTACATTACTTGGGTTTTTTTTAAATCCTATCAAATTTAATAAGGACATATCCTACAGCTAGTTATCACTTAAATCTTATTATTTGGTCATTTAGACAAACCGAGGACAGATTAATCCTTTCTTTGATGGCGTTAAGGCCTTTAAATGTCAGTGTAAACTTAAGTACATGGGAGGCAGAGCTGTGAGGCATGTGGTATTAAAGGGTTAACCAGATCATTTAGTCCATGAAGCTCCTTTGAGTGCTTTAGCGGGAAAGAAAATGAATGGTTTAGAAATGCTATACTATGAGACAAGTTATAAGTATTATTGTACTTGAAATTTTCAAGACTGCTTCATAAAAATCTACAGTGCTCTCCACTATTCATCTTACTATTACAATATGAGAGGGATTTGCTCATGTATTGGACTGTTGCACAGAAAGGTATAATTAATCTGTGTTGCAGTAGATCTGTACCTTTCTTATATTTCGTTTTGTGCTTTCTGTTGGCTGCTGGATAGTTGACAAGGTGCTTTCAAAATCTTGGAGGAAAATGTTTTTAATAGTCAAAAGAAGTTAAGATTTTCAATGCACAAGAGCTCTTTCAAATTAATTAAAAACCTTCAATATAAAAAGTGAAGGATAGAAACACATAGTTCACAGAAAAAGAAATACAAATGGATGGGTTTTTAAAATGTTCCACTCCAGTAGTAATCATACTCAGATTTTAAAAACAAGCAAACTTTTTAAAGATAATGAATACCTCTTGTCTAGGTGTGATAAAAGTACTAGTCAATGAGCTTAGACAAGAAGATGAAATGAGAAATAAATATTGGAAAAGAGACATCATTTTCATTATATGCAGATAAGCTGTGCACCAGGAAAACAGAGAGTCATCTGTGAAATAATCAGAAGCAATGAAGAAATTAAAATGAGTATTTACATGATATGTAGAACTGTTATGGGTTGAATTATGTTACCCAAAAAGATATGTTGAAGCCGTAACCCCCAATACCTCAGGATGGAACCCTATTTGGAAACAGGTCCTTGCAGAAATAGTTAAGATAAGATCTTAACTTACTAGAATAGGGTGGGCCTTTAACCCAGTATGACTGATGTTATGAATAAGAAGACACTGTGAAGACATAGTGAGAAGGCTATATGACAACAGAGTTATGCAGCCTCAAGCCAAGTACCACCAACATGACACCAGAAGCTAAGAGAAAGGCAGGGAACAGATTCTCCCCCAAGAGCCTTCGAGGGCATGGCCTTGCAGACACCTTAATTTTGGCTTCTAGCCTCCAGAAATGTGAGACAATAGTTCATGGTACCTTGTTACAGCAGTCTTAGAAAACAAATACATAGAACCCAAAAGCTTTTCTGTATGCCAGCAGTAGCCAAATATAATTGAAAAAAGGATTTCCAGTGAGAGTCAAAAAGACATTTAAAAAGAATGACTTGTACTGTATATGGAGAGTTAATATTGTGAAAATGTGAATTCTCTCTATGTTAATGTGTAAATTCAATGAAATAAAGCACAGAAGGGCTTTAGCAGAGGGGAGAATTTGAGGAAATGGTTCTAAAATCCAATTAAAATTTTTTTAACAGGCAAGAATGACTGCCGGGGGCGGGATCTGAAAAAGAATAGTGGTAAGAGGGAACTACCTCTGCTCACTAGTAAAACTTTGTTAAAAGTTACCATAATTAAATGTATGGTAAAAGAAGAGAAGATCAAACAATAAGAGTCCAGAAGCAAACCCAAATTTATATGAATATAAATTTAGTATATGATAAAGGCTATTTCAGATCCTTGGGGGAAAAATATGGAGCTGGATCTCTATTTCACCTCTCACACCAAAATGCATCTCAAATGAGTCAAAAATTTCAGTATAAAATGGAAAAGAAAATGTGGAAGAAAACACTGGTGAATCTAATAGACTAACAGTTTTTAAGTTGATATTATACAATGAGGGTATAGGGAAATGGAAAATGTAACACACTGTTGGTGAGAATATTTTAAAGATGGCAGTTCTCCACAAAGTAACATATATCTCTAATACAAGAAATATTAAACTTATAAAGAGAAAAATAAGTGGTGAGACTGTTCAAGAATTGAGACAGAGTCTCCCTCTGTAGCCCAGGCTGGAGTGCAATGGTGCGATCTCGACTCACTGCAGCCTCCGCCTCCCGGGTCCTGGTTCAAGCAGTTCTCCTGCCTCAGCCTCCCCAAGTAGCTAGGATTACAGGCATGCACCACCATGCCCAGCTAATTTTTGTATTTTTAGTAGAGACGGGGTTTCACCATGTTGGCCAGACTGGTCTTGAACTCCTGACCACGTGATCCGCCCTCCTTGGCCTCCCAAAGTGCTGGGATTACAGGTGTGAGCCACTGTGCCCGGCCAAGAAAATCTTAAAAATGGAGAATTGGTGAGGGAGAAAGAGGATAAATGTAGGAGGCATTGCAGTTGGGTATTTGAAACTTAAAACTCCTGCATGTAAAACAGTGAACCTGGCATGAGATTGAGCTGTCAGAATAAAGTAGAAAACCCACACTATACCCGAATATATATCAATACATAAATATCTGATAGAGGTGGCATTTTAGGTTCGTGGTAAAAGGATGGGTAATTCCCATTGCAATAAATAGAAAAGTCAGTTCTTGAGAAAAATAAAAATAGATTTCTGTCTCACCTCACACAATAAAGTAAACCTTAAATAGATTAAAGAATTTATGCAACAAATATTTCTCAAACCTTTTATTAGCTAGGCATTATTCTGGTCCTGGGATGCAGTAGTGAGCAAGACAGACAAAGATCTTTGCTTTTAAGGAGCATACAACTCACAGAGGTTGATAATAAATAAGCAAGAAGATATCGGAGGCATGTTCTGTGCATAAAATGAAAACAAGCTGGTGTGATAGAGAATGACCAGATGATGAGGGAAGGCCTTTCTGAAGAGATATTTAAGCTAGGCTCTGATTCAGAACCTCAACAAAGAGAAGTGGATTGCAAGCAAAAGAAAAGCTACTCTGACGCCTAAGACAAGAAAAGGCTGGGTGAGTTCAAAGAAAGGAGACCAGTGAGGCTAGAGTTAAGTGAATGATGGGGAAAGTAGTACATGAATTTTTAGGACTTTGTAAACCAAGGAAAGAAATTAAGGTTCTATTCTAATGAGAAGCCACAGATTTTAAGCAAGAGAGTGAAATGGTTTAATTACGGCATTGTTTAAAGATCTTGTTGCTCTTAGAAACTGAGTCATAGGGGGCAAAAATGAGAGCAGAGAAAGGCTGCTGTAATAGTACAGAGTTAAATGTAAGAAATAAAACATCAAAAACCAAGAATATTTTACTTAAGATTTAATCTGCAAATGGAAAATCAATTTCTAAAAATATAAAGATTACATTTTGTTGAACAAAAAATTGTGAATGTCTTTTTCAAAATAGAACTAACTAAATTACATAACAAACATCAGACTAGGATAAAAGATTAAGGATTTTAGTAGGTAATTAATATTTTTAATATATTAGAAACAGGCATGGTGCCTCACACCCATAAACCCAGCACTTTGGGAGGCCAAGGCAGGAAGATTGCTTGAGCCCAGGAGTTTGAGGCCAGCCTGGGCAACATAGTGAGATCCCATCTCTATTAAAATATATATATGTATATATACATACTATATATATGAAGATAGATCAGTTACTTTTAATTCGGCCATCCCCTTCTCTGTAGCCAAAGTTATATCTAGTTCTTTTTATTGGGAATTCTTAGGAAAAACTCACTTATTGAATTCTTCTCAAATCTTTTTCCTTTTTTAATAAACTCAAAAGACATGAGTCTTCCATTTTTGTCCTCCAGTGCCTCACTAAACATCACCCACGCACACTGTCCGCACCTGTCCTCATTCCCTTTCGTCTGCCAGCACACACAAATCTCAGGGAGCCTTATGGTTTCTGTTTTGTAGTCTGAAGGGAGTAGCACAGTAAGGCCAATTGGATACAAGTAAAAGCACATCAGCTGGTATTACATAGTGCTTCACATGTCTGCATGTGCCTGAGCCATCATGGAGAACAGTTGAGTATACAGTGATTAAGAGCCCTGATTCTGGAGCCAAACAACTTGAATTCAAATCTGCTTAGCTGCATGACTTCATGATTCAGCAAGTTACTTAATTTCCAAAATAAAACCTGCTGGTAAAGCAAAGCCAAAAAAAAAAAAAAAAAGAAAAAAAGAAAAGCCATCAGAGGATGAATGTTTTTAATAAATTTAAAAAGCTCTAACCATGCAACCTAGATCAAGAAAGCAGGCACAACTGCTCCTGCTTCCACCACTGGCAACCAGCTCTGGTGAGATAAGTATCCCAGGACATGGGTATCTACCCAGAGGAAGCGAGGGGAGCGCTTGAAATGGAATTTTGAACTAATTATCATGGGAGCAAGCTGAACATTCTGAAAGCGTCTGGTATCTGCCAGAGGATGGACTCAGTGAAGAAATGGAGAGAAAAATTAAGGGCAGTTTTAGAAATAAGTCTACTTGGCCAGGCGCGGTGGCTCATGCCTGTAATCCCAGCACTTTGGGAGGCCAAGGCGGGTGGATCACGAAGTCAGGAGTTTGAGACCAGTCTGGCCAAGATGGTGAAACCCCCGTCTCTACTAAGAATACAAAAAATTAGCTGGACATGGTGGCACGTGCCTGTAGTCCCAGCTACTCAGGAGGCTGAGGCAGGAGAATCACTTGAACCCAGGAGGCGGAGGTTGCAGTGAGCTGAGATCACGTCACTGCACTCCAGCCTGGGCGACAGAGCAAGACCTCATCTCAAAAAAAAAAAAAAAAAAAAAGAAAGAAAGAAAGAAATAAGTCTACTTATTTAAAAATCTCTTTAAAAAGCAAACAAAAATAATGTTACAGGTGTGTAAGAAAAGGCAAACATCCCATTAGGAAAAAAAAACAGCAAATAACATGAATAGTCAATATGTAAAAGGAGGAGTACAAATTGCCAACAAATATATGATTGTTTATGGTCAACCTCATAAATAAGTAAAGAAATGCAAGTTTGAACAATGAGATTACCCTACCTTCCAGTCAATTTGACAAGGAATTTTAAAAATTCTTATATAAACATGGGAAATTTGGGGTAACAGACACTTCAGCACACTGTGGTAGAAGTAGAAATAAGCAATAAGAATATAATGCCTTGCTGGGCGCAGTGGCTCACGCCTGTAATCCCAACATTTTGGGAGGCCAAAGCAGGCAGATCACTTGAGGCCAGGAGTTCAAGACCAGCCTGACTAACATGGTGAAACCTCGTCTCTACTAAAAATACAAAAATTAGCCAGGTGTGGTGGCAGGCATCTGTACTCCCAGCTACTTGGGAGGCTGAGGCGGAGAATTGATTGAACCAGGACCCGAGAGGAAGAGGTTGCTGTGAGCTGAGATGGCACCACTGCACTCCAGCCTGGGTAACAGAGTGAGACTTTGTTTCAAAAAAATAAAAATAATGCCTTAAACATGTGCATTCCCTAAAACCATTAGGTGAAATACTAATGACAAACGATATGAATGGTTTAGGCTGATAAGAGCTAAACCCTCTGATTGATTTAACGTCACTAAAACAGTGACAGCCAGACACTACAGGACTCCTAATGAGCTGCAATAGAAAGAACACAGTACTGTCTCTGAAGTACTTTTGCCTAAGTGTCAAACCTGAAACTGGTCAAACCTCTGGCTCTAACTACCAGTGTATAGGAAATGCTGAGGGCAGAGGAATATATTAAATGACACCACCAGGATGTGGAAATTCTCCAGAAAAAAAGACATAGTTTTTTCAATAAATTCAAGTAAATAAATATGTGGACCTTGTTTGGACTCTCAACTTGTTCAAATACTTTTAAAAAAAAATGTGTGAAACAATTGGAGAAATTTGAACAGTTACTAATTAATCAATGACGTTAAATAATTAATGTTAATTTTTTAGGTGTGGTAATATTATTGTGATTATGTTTGTGGGGGGAAAAGAAAGGTCAAGGGGTGATATGGTTTGGCTGTGTCCCCACCCAAATCTCAATTTGAATTGTAGCTCCCATAATTCCCACATGTTGTTGTGGGAGGGACCAGGTGGGAGATAATTTGAATCATGGGGGCAGTTTCCCTCATATTGTTCTCGTGGTAGTGAATAAGTCTCACGAGATCTGGTGGGTTTATCAGGGGTTTCCGCTTTTGCGTCTTCCTCATTTTCTCTTGCCGCTGCCAGATAAGAAGTGGCTTTCGCCTCCCACCATGATTCTGAGGCCTCCTCAGCCATGTGAAACTGTAAGTCCAATTAAACCTCTTTTTCTTCCCAGTCTCGGGTATGTCTTTATCAGTAGCGTGAAAACTAATAAACAGGGTAAGTGTGCCATATTTTTTAGAGATTCTGTTGAAGTGTGTATTAACTACATTACAACATGGCTGAGTTTTTCTTTCAAATAACCCAACGGGGTGTGGGATATGGAGTGGGGAGGCATAGATGAAACAAACTTGACAATGTGTTGACCACTGAAGCTCATTCATGGGTAGATGTGAGTTCATCATACTGTTCTCTCTACTTTTCTATAGGTTTGTAACACTCTAAACATTGTTGATGCATACTTTTTTAAGAAAACTGTAAGGAGAGTGTAAACAAATATTTGTGACACTGGCTGCCTCAGGAGAACAGAGAAAGGAACCAGTAATGTAGAAGGGAACATAAGGAATTTAAACTTTATCTGCACTGTTAAATTCATTCATTTTTAAAACCATTCCTGGCAGGGCGCCGTGGCTCACACCTGTAATCCCAGCACTTTGGGGAGGCCAAGGCAGGTGGATCATGAGGTCAGGAGATCAAGACCATCCTTGCTAACACGGTGAAACCCTGTCTCTACTAAAAATACAAAAAATACAAAAAAAAAAAAAAAATTAACCAGGCATGGTGGCGGGTGCCTGTAGTTCTAGCTACTTGGGAGACTGAGGCAGGAGAATGGCTTGAACCCGGGAGGCAGAGCTTGCAGTGAGCCGAGTGAGCCACTGCACTCCAGCCTGGGCAACAGAGCTAGACTCTGTCTAAAAAAATAAAAAATAAATAAAAAATAAACATTACTGAATATTCATTGCTCAATCTTTTCTTATCATATGACCTATGGAAAAGAAAGTTATACTTTTAATTATAGCAGAAAAGAATAAAGTAACATTATAAAATGGAAACCTTATTTTGTATAGTGCTTTATAGTTTGCAAACCTCTTTCACATTCATTGTGCAGTTTGGAACACAAATGGTATTTTCCACTTCTTCAAATCAGCCTGTGATACTTTGAAAAAAGCAGGTGGTGTTATTCTATATCTACATATGGAAACTGAGGCTTGCCAAAGGTCACAGAGATGGCACAATGAAATGTCTAATAAGTCAGCTGTGTCTGTGTAATATGAGAGAAATTCCTGTTTTATGACATTGCCATTGAGCAAGCTAACGTCCATGATTGCCTAACTCTACCATGAGTTGTTTCAAAGTAGGATGAAGAGTAAAGTGTTTAGGGCTGGGTGCAGTGGCTCATGCCTGTAATCCCAGCATTTTGGGAGGCCAAGGCGGGCAGATCACCAGAGGTCAGAAGTTCGAGACCAGCCTGGCCAACATGGTGAAACCCTGTCTCTACTAAAAATACAAAAATTAGCCGGGTGTGGTTGTGGGTGCCTGTAATCCTACTCAGGAGGCTGAGGCAGGAGAATCACTTGAACCTGGGAGGCAGAGGTTACAGTGACCTGAGATCGCGCCACTGCACTCCAACCTGGGTGACAGAGACAGACTCTGTCTCAAAAAAAAAAAAAAGTAAAGTGTTTACATAAAATAAAGAAAATATTTTTTCAAGTTTTTCAAGTAAGAATTTCTTAAGACACAAAAAAGTGAAATACTCAAAGAAAAAATTGATCAATTTGACATGAAAAAAACTACAGAAGGGAAAGACTAGTCATAAACTGGAAAAATATATTTATAATACATCTAACAAAAGATTGGTATCTAGAATATATGCGTAAATCACTAAAAACCAATAGGAAATAGCTTAATAGAAAAATAGGCAAAGAACACAAGGTGGCATTTCACAAAAGAGCCAGAAAATGATCAATAAATACTTCAAAGGAACACTTACTTCATTTGTAATCAAAGAAAGTTACAAGATAGGTGCTTTGTGCAATACTTATGTAGAAATGAGACCTAAAATTTACTACACAGTTATAAATGCATATTTCATGTTCCAATAATAGTAAGGTGTTACCCTCTTTTGAACTGCCAAGACTCCCCCACCCTTTTTTAAAGATTTTTTTTAGAGGAGTTTTAGGTTCACAGCAAAATTGAGTGGAAGGTACAGAGATTTCCCATACGCTTTCTGACCCCACTCATGCACAACCTCCCCATCATCAGCATTCCACCAGAGTGGTACATTTGTTACAACTGATGAACCTACCTTGGCACATCATGATCACCAAAAATTCATAGTTTAAGCTGGGCGCAGTGGCTTATGCCTGTAATCCCAGCACTTTGGGAGGCTGAGGTGGGCAGATCACTTGAGGTCAGGAATTTGAGACCAGCCTGGACAACATGGTGAAACCCTGTCTCTACTAAAAGTACAAAACTCAGCCAGGCATTGTTGCGCACCTGTAATCTGAACTACTCAAGGGGCTGAGGTAGGAGAATAGCTTGAACCCGTGAGGCGGAGGTTGCGATGAGCCAAGATCGTGCCACTGCACTCCAGCCTGGTTTACAGAATGAGACTCCATCTCAAAAAAAAAAAAATTTCATAGTTTACATTAAGGTTCACTTTTGGTGTTGTACATTCTATGTGTTTGGACAATGTTATATATCCATCACTATAGTATTGTACAGAGCATTTTCACTGCCCTAAAAATCCTCTGTGCTTCAGCTATTCATCCTTCCTCCATCCCCTCCTCAACCCCTGGCAATCACTGATCTTTTTATTGTCTTTGTATTTTCAATTTTTCAGAATGCTATATAATTGGAATCATATAGTATGTAGACTTTTCAGATTCACTTCTTTCACTTAGTAATATACTTTTAAGTTTCCTCCATGTCTTTTCATAGCACTGAAGGAAATTCACTGTCTGACCAGGCATGGTGGCTCATGCCTGTAGTCCCAGCACTTTGGGAGGCTGAGGTGGGCAGATTGCTGGAGCCCAAGATTTCAAGACCAGCCTGGGCAATATGAAAACCCATCTCTACAAAAAAATACAAAGATTAGCCAGGCGTGGCGGTGCACACCTGTACTCCTAGCTACTCGGGAGGCTGAGTTAGAAGGATCACTTGAACCCAGGAGATTGAGGCTGTCTTGAGCTGAGACTGTGCCACTGCACTCTAGTCTGGGTGACAGAGCAATACTCTGTCTCAAAAAAAAAAAAAAAAAAAGAGAAAGAAAAAAGAATGAAAAGAAGATTTACTGTCTGGTTGTATTACAGTTTATTTATCCATTCACCTACTGAAAGACATATTGGTTGCTTCCAAGTTTTGGCAATTATGAATAAAGCAACTAAAAACATTTATGTGCAGGTTTTTGTTTGGACATAAGTTTTCAACTCCTTTAGGTAAATACCAAGGGGTGTAATTGCTGGATCATATGGTTAAGAGTATGTTTAGTTTTGTAAGAACCTCCAAACTGTCTTCGAAAGAGGCTGTAACATTTTGCATTCCACCAGCAACAAATGAGAATTTTTGTTCCACATCTATGTCAGCATTTGGTATTGTCAGTGTTCTAGATTTTGACCATTCTAATAGATGTGTAGTTGTAGCTCATAGTTGTTCTAGTTTGCATTTCCCTGATGACAAATGATGTGGAGCATCGTTTCATATGATTATTTCCCATCTGTATATCTTCTTCGGTGAAGTGGTTGTTAAAGTCTTTTAGCCCATCTTAAAATTGGACTATTTGTTTTCTTATTTTTGAGTTTTAATAGTTCATCATGTATTTTGGCTAACAGCCCTTTGTGAGATGTGCCTTTTGCAAATATTTGTTTCCCAGTCTGTGGCTTGTCCTTAAAATTGGGTCATTTATTTTCTTATCGTTGAGTTTTAAGAGTTCATTGTATATTTTGGATAACAGTCCTTTATCAGATATGTCTTTTGCAAATATTTTTTCCCAGTCTGTGGCCTCTCTTCTCATTATCTTGACATTGTGTTTGCAGAGCAGAAGTTTTTAATTTCATTGAAGTATAGTTTATCAATTATTTATTTCATGGATCATGACTTTGTTCTTGTATCTAAAAAATCAACACCAAACCCAAGGTCATCTAGGTTTTCTCCTTTGTTAACTTCTACAAGTTTTAAAGTTTTGTATTTACACTTAGGTCTATGATACATTTTGAGTTCATTCTTGTGAAGGGTATAAAGTCTTTTGTGAAGGGTATAACTCTAGATTTTTTTTTTCTTTTTTGCATTTGGACATTTAGTTGTTCCAGCACCATCTGTGGAAAAGACCATCTTTGCTCCATGTTCTCACTTTTACTTCTTTGTCAAGATCATTTGACTATATTTATATGTATCTATTTCTGGGCTTCTGTTTTGTTCTATTGGTCCACTTGTCTGTTCTTTTGCCAGTACCACAGTCTTGATTACTGTAGCTTTGTAGTAACTCTTGAATTGGGTAGTATCAGTCTTCTACCTTTGTCCTTCCCCTTCAACATGGTATTAGTTATTCTGCGTCTTTTGGTCCTCTATATAAATTTTAGCATCAGGCCAGGTGCAGTGGCTCAAGCCTGTAATCCCAGCACTTTGAGAGGCCGAGGCCGGTGGATCACCTGAGGTCAGGAGTTCCAGACCTGGCCAATGTGGTGAAACCCTATCTCTACTAAAAATACAAAAATTAGCTGGGCATGGCGGCAGGTGCCTGTAATCCCAACTGCTCGGGAGGCTGAAGCAGGAGAATCACTTGAACCCAGGAGGTAGCGGTTGCAGTGAGCCGAGATCACGACATTGCACTCCAGCCTGGGCAACAAGAGTGAAACTTCATCTCAAAAAAACATTTAGAATCAGTTTGCTGATTCTTACAACCTTAGGTTATAATTTTTGAGGTGACACGTTCTCTGATAAACATCACTTATTTCTGCATATTTAGTGTTCCTTCCCACAGGAGAATTGTACACACTTTGTTTTTGAAGTCAGGTGTGGCCATGTGACTTGAATAATGTGCTAAGATTTGGCTGTGATTGCATTGACTCTACAGATCAAGTTGGGAAGAACTACCATCTTGAGAATATTGTCTTCCTATCCATGAACCTCTATTTATTTAGATCTTATATTTCATTCACAAAAATTATATAGTTTTCCTCATATGGATCCTATACATATATTGTTAGATCTATTCCTAAGCATTTCATTTTTAAGGGGTGCTAATATAAATGAAAATGTGTTTAAAATTTCAAATTTCACTTTTTCATTGCTGGTATATAGGAAAGCAGTAGACTTTTTTATATTAACCTTGTATTCTGAAGTTTTTCTATAATCACTTTTTACTTTCAGGAGGTTTTTCTTTGTCAATTCTTTTGGGCTTTCTACATAGACGATCACCTGATCTGTGCATAGACAGTTTTATTTCCTCCTTCCCAATCTGTATACCTTTTATCTTATTTTCTTGTCCTATTGCATAAGCTAGAACTTCCTTTGTGATGTTGAAGAGTAGTGGTGAGAGGTGACATTCTTGCCTTGTTCTTGATCTTCATGGGAAAGCTTCCAATTTCTCACCATTAAGCATAATGTTAGCTATAGGTTTGTTATGGATATTCTTTATCAAGTTAGGAAGCCTTCCTCTATTCCTCTCTTAATAGTAACTCTCTTATTGAGAGTTTTTATCATGAATGCATGTTCAATTTTGTCAAATGTTTTTTCTGCATCCATTGATATGATCATGTGAATTTCCATTTTTAGCCTGTTGATATGATGGATTACATTAATTGATTTTTGAATGTTGAGCCAATCTTGCATACCTGGGATAAATCCTGTTTGGCTGTGGCATATAAGTCTTTTTACACATTATTGAATTCTATTTGCTAATATGTTGTTGAGGATTTTTGCATCTACTAATATGTTCATGAGTGATATTGACCCGTAGTTTTCTTTTCTCATAATGTCTTTGTCTGGTTTGTTATTAGGGTAACGCTGCCTTCATAGAATGAGTTAGGAAGTATTCCCTCGGCTTTTATCCTCTGAAAGAGATTATAAAGAATTGGTATAACTTCTTCCTTAAATGTTTGGCTTAATTGTCCAGTGAACTCATCTGGGCCTGGTGCTTTCTGTTTTTGAAGGTTATTAATTACTGATTCAATTTCTTTAATAGATATTGACCTATTCATGTTTTCTGTTTTTTCTTATATGAGCCAACCCTTTTTTAAATTTACAAATATCTCTTTCCTTAGGTTATAATTTTTGAGGCAACACGTGCTCTTATAAACGTCACTTATTTATGCATATTTAGTGCTGCTTCCCACCGGAGAATTGTACACATCCATTTTTGAAGTCAGGTGTGGCCATGTGACTTACTTTGGCCAATGAAATGGGTGTGGGTAACAACAGTCACCTCTGAGCAGAACCTTTAAGATCTAGCACATAGTCCTCCATGTTTTCTCATCCCTCTGCCTGATCCCTGGCAATGTGCTATGAAGAGGCTGCTCCATTAGCCTAGGCCCTAGGGAAGAGAGCATGTAACACAATAATGGACATGTAATTTGAGCAAGAAATAAACCCTTGTTGCTCTAAGCTGCTGAGATTTTAAGTTGTTTGTTACTGCAGCATAACCTAGCCTGTCTTGACTGATACGCCTTTCTTCACTCAATTCTAAAAAACAAGATTGACTCTCATTTAACCCTTTTTGTTATAAACATTTCCCTTTGGACTATACATTGTCATTAAAGGTGTCAACTGCCACGATATGTACTACTGGGCACCCCTATCAAGCCCATAAAAGAAAGACAAATCTGTTTTCTGTAGCTCTAGAAAAATTCCTGAAGTTCACCATGATTGAACCTGTTTAGAAAACACATGGCCATACTTAAACTAGTTCCTATGGCTGGAGTAATGTAACATCCTTGTTAGCCTGAGCCTGAGTTATGACTGATTCTTGAGTCAATTGCTGTGGATAAAGGAATGAGATACACTGAGAGCTTAAATCAACCAAAGGGCCACCCCTAAATCTAGGGCTGGGTGAGGTCCGTATAAATCTTAGGGTTTTATGCTCAGTTGTACCAGGCAGCCCACATGCCTGGTACCAGCACCAGAGGGAGCAGAGTAGACCCCATTCACACTGAATGTTCATGATTTGTTTCGAGCTCTCTGGTAGCTCCTGGAAGAACAGCCAAAGGGCTTGCCTTCATCTTTCCTAATTCAGAACTCCCCCAGTGCTAAAGCAGCCCCTGGCATTTGTGGTTACCAGGGGGGCATGAGGGAACTTTTGAGCATGATGTGGAAGTTCACTTTCTTGATTGTGGTCACGGTTTCACAGGTTTCTCCACATGGTAAAATTTATCAAATTGTACATTGCAAGCATGTACAATTCAAGTTTATTGTATGTTAATTATACTTCAAAATAGCTGCTTTTTAAAGAACGGATGTTAGGCAGTTTTCACCACTGGGAGGCCTGAAAGACTAGGCTCAAGCTTACGCAGTTAAGAGCAATCCCCAAATGAAGACTCAGAACGGGTCCTGATAGGACACTATGCCCGTTAGTACTGCCTACATGGCTACCTCTGGGCACTGGACACAAGCAGTGCCTCTCTGCCATGGCTGTTCCGGGAACTCAGTCTGGCCGCTGCCGCCATCATAAACAGAGAAAGCACTGCATTACCCTCCTTGCTCTGCAACACCGGCTCCCATTTCAGTCCAGGGTGAATGTGTCTGATAGGTGGAGCTTAGGACATGGGTTCACGCCCTCGCTTTGGCAAGTGAGGCTTGGGAAAGCAACTTTTCGACATTTTTCTGCTTCTATCATGTGATGTAGGCTCTGCCTCTAGAGCACTTGTGGGTAGATGGTGGGAAATGGGTATTCAGATGCTGAAAAGGACAACTGAAAGGCATGCATGGTAAGAGTTTTCAGATAGGAATAAAGTTGCCTGGGGTGCCTATGGAGAAGACAGGGAGGAGGAGCCTTGAAGGGTGGCGGGGTGTAAGTATGGAAGGCAAGCAGTTCCAATGGTGCTGGGGAAGAGCTGTGCGTCTAAGAAAGGGGTTGAGAAAGGTAACAAAGTTTCTGGCCTGTGTGAATGGAGGTCTGGCTGGACTCAGGAGTCATGGTGGGAAGCTAAGTTGGACCAATAGTCCGGCCAGATATGAAGGATCTTGAAAGCCAAAGAGGAGCTTGAAACTTAGGTGGCACAGGCAATGTGGAGACTCAGTCAGACCTTCTTAAGCAGCAATGTGTCTCTAGTGTTTGAGTGATTCAGTCATTTATTCATCAAATCTTGAGTGTGCAAGGTAGTGGGAATAGAATAATGAATAAAGGAAGTACAGTCTCTGTCCTCAAGCAATTCCAGTTTAGTGGAAAAACAAACAGCAGACAAGCAAATACAATACAGTGTGGAGACAGAAGAAGAAAGCCCTAGGGGCTTTAGGAGATGCAGGGATGGGGACATTCAATGTCAACTATGGGTGATAGGGAAGGCTTCCTCAGGGAAGTGAGATTTCAGTTGAGACCGAAACATTCCAGTGAAAGGAAACAAACCGCTTGGATTCCCACCCTCAAAGCTCACCCCAAGGTTTCATAAATGGGATATAGATTATTAGTTTTGTGTTTCAGAGCATGGACCTTGGAGTGGCACCGTTGGGCCCCAAGCCCTACTCTGTCATTCATGAGCTATGTGAACTTGGACAATTGACTTCATTTGAGCCGTAATTTCCACAGATGCAGAAGCAGAATGATAACAGGCCCATCCTCATAGGATGTAGTATCTACGGCACTTTATATCAAGCCTCACACACAGTAAGTGCTTTCATCAGCTGGGGCCCCACCAGGAAAACAGAAACCAAAAATTACAAAGCCATGGAATTTAATGCAGGCACGTGGTTACCTACATGATAGAAGAGCTGAAAGCCAAACAGGAGATGGTGAAGCAATCAGAGATTAGCAATAGCAGAGAGCTGCTGCCACCCCACCCTGGAGGAACAAAGGGAAAAAAGGGTTTTCTGGAGCCCAGGGTCCAGGACTGCCTGCTGCAGCTAGAATTAGGGCAGGATCGCCTGGAAGAACTGGAGCCAATCTTCTGCTCCGAGGGCCTGTTTCCACCAGCCCTGGGAAAAGGGATGGGAGTCTATTGTCAATGTGATCCGGCTGAGCTGGACAACTTGACATTGCAGAAAATTGACATTTGTTAGGTTATCTCATGGAGAAAGACAGCACTTGACATCTCCCCTGCTCCTTTTAAAAGCAAACAATTTTCTGACGAGTTATCCAGAGTCCTGGAGGTAAAGTGGACACAAGACGAAATTGAGGAAAATAACTTGTCAGTCTTTGCCTGCTCCAAACTCTCATTCTGGAGAGACTTTCCTCCTGCAGAGCAGAGACCACCTCCCTCCCTAAAACCAGCATCTACTCCCCTGACTTCTCAGGTGTGCGGGGCCTCCAGCAGGCCGCTGACAATGCCACAGCTGGGCAGGCTTCCCAGGGAGGAGTGCCCGGTTCATCTGGTTCATGCTGGTGTCTTCCTCCCCTCTTCCCTGACAAAAGCGACTGTCAGCTCACAGCCTCTTTCTCTGACCAGAAAGCCATGAGGAAATGGAAAGGGGAGCCTACTCTGAGTCCTCGGGCACTGTGGCCTCCTTTTAAAGATCTATGGTATAAGGATCCTAGACACTGTAACTTGGCCTTGGCCGTGGGTTGGCCCTGGGGGGGTCTGGCAGCCTCCTTACCAGTGACTGCTCAGCCAGGCAGGGCAGCTAACACCACTGCCCTGATTCCTCCACTCTCCACTCCCCGCAACTCAATGTAGACCCTCCACTCCCTCCGCCCCCTCCAGATTCTGGGCAGAGCACAATTTCGTTTACAGGTAAAGCCAGTTAAGGGTAGTTCTCCTCTGAATATCCAGCCTTCACATCCACTTCCACCAAAGACAGAGATAGACATCCCAGAAGCAGTGGGAAAATTATGACTAAGAATAAAAGCCGCATGTTTCTGTTAGGGGAAAGGCTACATTGAAAATGAAATAGTTAAATTGTTTATAAATAGGCAGGGAAGTTAGCAAACACTTGAGTGAGGCAATAGCTTGTCCCGTAGACAAAATAAAAGAGGAGCAGTAGTCACATACTGATTTCTAACATGAACACAGAGTTAGAACCTGTTCATCCATTCATGACACAACCGTTCATTCAACACCTGCTGTGTGCCAGGCACCATGCTAGGCTCTGGGGATACAAAATGGAGAAGCTCGTGACCCCGTAACTAACCGTTATAGCAGTAGTGGACCAAGTGGTGTGAGAAAGGTTTGATAAGGTCCTATGGGAGCCCAGAGGAAGGGGCCAACAGGAACCTTTCTGTTTGGATTCCATATACTATGCCACAGCTGTCCAAGTCATCTCAAGTAGGAGGTCATATGAAAAAATCTCAGAGAGTTGTAAGAAGACTCCTGGATCCCATAGAATGTGTTTAGCTGCAGTAACAGAACACCTGACTGACACTGGTTTGAACAGCGGTGCTCCTCACCACTAGGGAGGTCTGGCAATGGGTGGTCCTGAGCTCAGTCCAGCAGTTTATTGATGTGATTGAGGGCTCAGGCTGTCTGGACATTTTTGGCTTTCACATTTTCAGACTGTAGGGACTGTCTTCCTTCTGGCACCAAGATAGCTGCTGCTACTCTGGTGGGCAAGTCATCTACATTTTTTTTGGATCTCCATCTCTCTTCTATAAAATG
The DNA here is from genome assembly GCF_029281585.2 of Gorilla gorilla gorilla. Lineage (NCBI taxonomy): Eukaryota > Metazoa > Chordata > Mammalia > Primates > Hominidae > Gorilla > Gorilla gorilla. Next base: position 34,009,104 of record NC_073243.2, read on the forward strand.
AGGGATGTGATTAAATCATGAGTAAGGGCTGGGTGCGGTGGCTCATGCCTGTAATCCCAGCATTTTTGGAGGCCAAGGCCAGGGGTTTGAGATCAGCCTGGCCAACATGGTGAAACCCCATCTCTGCTAAAAATACAGAAATTAGCAGGGCGTGGTGGCGTGCACCTGTAATCCCATCTACTCAGGAGGCCGAGGCCGAGGCAGGAGAATCACTTGAACCTGGGAGGCAGAGGTTGCAGTGAGCCGAGACCATGCCACTGCATTCTTTTCAAAAAAAGAAATCGTGAGTAAGGCCCCTTTTGGACCTAGCTGTCTATTATACCAACTGCTGCCCTGGGGTGATAATTTAACACAACAGTCCTCACACTTGAGTGTTCATCATACTCACCTGGAGGTTTAATTAAAACACAGAATTTCTGATTCAGTAAGTCTGGAGTGGGGCCTGAGAATTCACAAGCTCTAACAAATTCTAACTTCTAACAAGTTCCCAGATGTTGCTAAAGATGCCAGTGCAAGGGTCACACTTTGAGAAGCACTGGTGTCACCTCTAATGTGTTAGTTTCCCCAAACTGTAAAATGAAGACATAGCTATTCGGGAGAGAGCTTATCACTCCTGGCTAATTGCCAAAATCCTTCCATGAGGTTTGTAAAAATGCAGATTGTGGGGCTGCATCCCTGGAGATTCTGATACAGTGGATCTGGGCCTGGGCCCAGGAATAGGACTTGTATTAAATACCCCCCGGGTGAGTATCATGATTTACCAAGTCTGGGGGTTACAAAATTAGATCATCTTTAAGATGCTTCTAGCTCCAAATTCTAAAAGCAAGCTCACCAGTTACAGCAAACTGAGCAGTCAAAAAGGAAACATAACCACAAAGGATGTAGTATTTTCACCATCCTTCCCAATTTCGTAGACATATGTGGATCGATGTTTGTTATTTATTTAAACATCTCCCCATGCTGGGGGGAAGAAGCTGGAAATTACTATACTAGACACTGTAATAATCTTTCAAGGAGGACTGAAAATCACAACTCCTCCAAAAAGCGTTTTCTCCTCCCCTCTTTCTGGAAGCATATAATCTCTCCAGTCTTAGCATGTATCTATATTAACATTATTAGTTTCTTATGTATGTATTACTTGTTTTTTAATCAATATATTACATGGATAGAGTTTTTTAAAAATCAAATATTAAAAGGTTGCAAAACACAGCAGACTCCCACCATCCTCTTAGTCTCGCTTCCCAGAGCCACATTTAGCTCTTCCATCTGCTGCTTCTGGTATTTACTTCCATATTTCTTATAAAAATCACTTATAGGAATCAAGGCTTATGCTGCTTGATTCTTGGTTTTTCCATGCTCAACAACATTTATCAACTTCCCATGATAACTGAGGATCTCATTCTCTTAAACCTATTAGTGTACTATGATTATATGTTTGATTTCTCACACGATTATTTTCCTCATATTTAATAATAGCCTCAATATTTTTCGTTTTAATTTTCTGTAAATCCATCACTAGGCTGGGCGCGGTGGCTCACACCTATAATCCCAGCATTTTGGGAGGCTGAGGTGGGTGGAACACCTGAGGTCAGAAGTTCGAGACCAGCCTGAACAACATGGTGAAACCCCTTCTCTACTAAAAATACAAAAATTAGCTGGGCATGGTGGCAGGTGCCTGTAATCCCAGCTACTTGGTAGGCTGAGGCAGAAGAATTTCCTGAACCCGGGACTGAGGTTGCAGTGAGCCAAGATCGTGCCATTGCACTCTAGCCTGGGCAACAGAGTGAGACTCTGTCTCAAAAAATAATAATAAATAATAAATAAATCCATCATTAACTTTTTCCAAATGCTTCAATAAATTTGTCAAACAATGGATGAATTAATTTTTCCGAATTTTTAGACATTACGTTAGTGTTTTGACACAGAGCCCTCCCTCCTGGAGCCTCCATTCTCTTCTGGCCCCACCTGGAACTGGGAGCAGCACTCTGCCACACGCTTGTCCTCCTGATGGTGTCTTTTTTTGCCTTGTAGTGAGCCCTCTTTTTCCAGAATCCCATGTCTATGTGCTTTTTGTTCTTTCTGGAATTCTGTTATACAGATATTAGACCTTCTGGACTGATCTTCTATATATGTGCTGTCCAATATGATAGCCCCTTGCCACTTTGGTCATTGAACATTTGAAACATATATTATCCAAATTGAGGAATGTTGTAAGACTGGGTAGGACAAAAAGATTGTAAATATTTTGTTAATAATTGTATGTTGAGTGCATGTTGAAATGATATGGTCTCAGATTTACTGGGTTAAATAGAATATATTATAAAAATTAATCCTGACTGTTTATTCTTACCTTTTTAATGTGGCTAATAGAAAAATTAAATTACAAATGCAGCTTGTAATGTATTCCTATTGCATAGCACTGCTCGAATATATATTATCTTTTCTATTTTTCCATCTCTTTATTCTGTTTTCTGGGAAATTTCATTAATTTCACCTTCCAACCCTTCTACTAAACTTTCCGTTTCATTTCAGTGATCATCTTTTGAATTTCCAAGAGTATTTTTGTTGATCTCTCATCCTTCCTTTTACATATCATTTTACACTTAGTTTATGAATGCAGTGTTTTCTCATCTCTCTGATTTTGTAATTCTAGTTCTCTTGACATTTTATTCTGCAATCTGCACTATTCTAGTATGTTACAGCCTGCCTCATTCTCTTGATTTGGTCTCTATCTTTCACCTTGGAGGCTTTCCTCAACCATTTAAAGCTTCCTGTTCATATTCAAGAGGCACCAAAAAGCTTCCGGGAATGCTGTGTGCACTGGTGGTCTTTATTATGGGTTGACGAGGTGGAAAACTAAACTTTCTTTGAGAGACACCACGACTACTCCCCAAGTGTCAGTTATGGAGTCTTTTTCTCTGGCTCTGTACTTTTTTGTTTCTCTAGAGAAGAATCCTCCAGGCTGCTGTCTTGGTAAGTAGTTGGGGAAGGAGACTGGCATTTTAGGAATGGGAAAGACAGATTGGGAGCTAAGTGTCCGTTTTTCACTTAATTCCACTATTTTCAGTGCCTGTTCATCCCTGGCCTCTCTGATAGTTTCCAAATTCAGATTGCCTCTGGTTCAGTTTATCTGGAGAATAAACTTTCTACTTCTTGGCAAGGTTGAGGTAGTCACCTGAGTGGGTGCCAGGGTTGAAAAGGGGATGTGTCTTATTCCAACTGTGAGCTCCTCTATCGTGCTGTAGGGTGAAGGGTTTCACTTCTTTTTGGCACAAAAAAGTACTTACCCCTGTAAGTACTTGGGTTGTAACTTTCTCTATTCTGCTAAGTCAGTTACCACTGCTCTTTCTGTTTTTTCATTGTTAGAAAACTGTGTAAGTCTTTCATCTACTGTTGCCTCCTGTCCTGTTGTTGTCCTTGTGAGTCATTTAAAATTATTTAGTATTTTCTTCGTAGGGTTTTAGTAAAGAGAGGAGATCAACGCATGTGGTCCATTTCCTTATCTGTACCTAGAAGCCCTGTTTCTATCCTGAGCTCTAGTTACTCACCAATTTTTATTTTCTCCTCTAAGATATAGCAGTTTCCTTGGGGGCAGGATCAAGGACTGCTTTATCTTTGAGTCCACCCACCGCTTCCTACCTAGCAGCTACCTTTGAGTTTGTACGTACTAACTGCTCAACATTGAAGGAAGTCATTCATGCAAATTATCTATATGTTTGAATCTTATTAGTTCCCTGTGTACCTTGGGATAAGTCACTTCTCTCTGGGTCACAGGAGGAGACCAGAGGCTATTCTCCAGATGATTCCTAAGGCCCCATTCAGCTTTAACATTCTAAGAATCCATGTGCCCAGTTTCTTTATTACTTTTGCCTGTTTGCTAGCGTAAATTATATCATCATTAGGCATCCTACGTTGTAGAGACTTGAGATTTTTTGCAAAAGAAAAAATTTTAATCCATCAAGAGAGGCAATAATTATTCCCAGTTAAGGGGCATATAATCCTTGCTCAACAGCGGTGACCAAGTGCAGTACCGAAGATAGAACAAGAATAGCAAGTGCAAAAAAGCAGTAGCTCTTCCTGGCCTAGCTGCATGGGTCTTAACATGTGGAATGAGAGGATGAGAGAGGGGGGTTGGGTAAAGCCGTTGGAAGTTGTCTTAAAATTTTTATTTCATTTAGGTTTGGGGATACCTACAGATCAGGAGGCTATTGGCATTGAAAAGATGGTTTGTTACTTACAGTTCCCAAGAGGGTCATGCCAAACCAGGCGGGGCCATGTGGAAAAGCACCAGGGTTGGTCAAGAGGAAGAAGGATCAAGAGGACAGAGTAGGCAAAAGCCTTTACTGTGGTTCCATGACAAGGCAGGGTGAGCACTTGAGCAGGGTTAGGATTGGATACTTTGAAGGATTTTGGCAGGCTCTGGGACAGAGGGGTGGTCGCTAAGTTGTCCAGTATCTGAGCCTGGGATGATTCGAAAAATATTGCCTCCTGGAATATAAAAGCTATGTAGAGAAGGTGGTTTAGACTAAAGGCTCTGGACTGGTTAGTTCACATATGAAAGGCACACTTCCCAGAGGATTGTTTGCTGTCTCTAAGAAATGGCTAGCCCTAGGAGAGGCAGTCTTTCCCCAGTCAGTTAGCCCACAAATGCCAGAGCATCAAGAAGTCAGAAAAGGAGAAAATATAGTTAATATCAAAGTGGTCGAAGCCTAAGATAGAGAGGTAGAGAGTCACGAAGAAGCAGGCAATAAGGCAAGAGTGAGGTGGCCCTTGGAAGAAAGAGTGAAGTCAGAGCTTATAAAAGCAAAGGCCAGGAATGCCCATGCTTGGGGAAACACACATCATTATGTCATCATGAATGGCATGTAGTCAAGGTAGAATATCTTAGTAGGAGGTTTGCCTTTCTCATATAACCAGAAGTCTGGAGGTGCAGTGCAGGGCTGACGCCTCCACTCAAGGAAGTCAACCAGGATGCAGGCTCCATATCACTTCCTACTCACCGCGTTTTAGTCCACGTTGTAGCAAGAAGGCCAATTCACCTGCCAGCAGGCAGTGCATCCTAATACCAGGCAGGAATTAAGAGAAGGTGAAAAGTCAATTTCTAGCTGAGATTTCCCCTTTTTTAAATCCAGGAAACAATAGCTTTCTTACACATCCCACCCAGCAGACTTCTGCTTACATCTCATTAGCCAGAACTAAGCCCAGTGGTTTACCCCAAGAAGCAAGGGCATCTGGGGGAGGTAATTGTCCCTAACATTTACATTGCTACCCCCCAAAAAATTGAGGTTCTATTAATAAGGATGAAGGTGTGAATGGATTATACTTCGTATAATGGAAATATGAGCTTGTCTCCTTCAATTAAATGAGACAAACCATATGAAGCATTTAGCACAATGTCTAGCTTATAGTGTGTGCTCAAAAAAAAAAAAAGTTTACTGCTGCTGCTGCTACCACAACTACTAGGACTGTTAATAAAATATATTATTGGCAGCCGGGCGTGGTGGCTGATGCCTGAAATCCCAGCACTTTGGGAGGCCAAGGCGGGTGGATCACGAGGTCAGGAGTTCGAGACCAGCCTGGCCAATATGGTGAAACCCCGCCTCTACTAAAAATACAAAAATTAGCCGAGCATGGTGGCGGGCACCTGTAGTCCCAGCTACTCGGGAGGCTGAGGCAGGAGAATTGCTTGAACCTGGGAGGTGGAGGTTGCGGTGAGCTGAGATCACGCCATTGCACTCCAACCTGGGCAACAAGAGTGAAACTCCATCTCAAAAATAAATAAAATAAAATATATTATTGGCTATGTGCAGTTGCTCACACCTGTAATCTTAACACTTTGGGAGGCCAAGGAGGGCTGATTACTTGAGGTCCGGAGTTCGAGACCAGCCTGGCCCACATGGTGAAACCCCATCTCTACTAAAAATACAAAAATGAGCTGGGTGTGGTGGTGCACGCCTATAGTCCCAGCTACTCAGTAGGCTGAGGCACGAGAATTGCTTGAACCCAGGAGGCAGAGATTGCAGTGAGCTGAGATTGTGCCAGTGCACTCTAGCCTGGACAACAGAGTGAGACTGTCTCAAAATAAATAAATAAATAAATAAAAATTTAAAAATAAATAAAATGGGCTGGATGCGGTGGCTCACGCCTGTAATCCCAGCACTTTGGGAGGGTGAGGTGGATCTCCTGAGTTCAGGAGTTCAAGACCAGCCTGACCAACATGGTGAAACCCCATCTCTATATTTAATACAAAAAATTAGCCTGGTTGGTGGCACATGCCTGTAATCCCAGCTACTTGGGAGGCTGAAGCAGAATTGCTGGAAATGGGGAGGCAGAGGTTGCAGTGAGCCGAGATCGTCCATTACACTCCAGCCTGGGCAACAAGAGCGAAACTCCATCTCAAAATAAATAAATAAACAAAAAAATGTATTATTGATTTTTCACAGTTCCATTAATTCAACCAATATTATGCACTTTTACAATATTCAGTATTTAGGTGTTGGGGATCAATGAAATCCTTGCCAGATCAATGAAATCCTTGCCTGATCCTTGCCTTCTAAGAGTTTACCATCTATGTAGACAAATACTCAATGAATTGAATGTGGTAAAAGCTTCAGCAGAGCAGCCTTGTACATTATTAGAAGTGGAAGGAACTTGAGAGAGCATGAGAAATGAATCCCTCATTTCACAGATGAGGAAAGAAGGAGCCACCAGGGAAGAGAAAGGGCTGGCAGAGTTACCCAGCTCTCTGCAGAGAGAACCAGGCCTCAAGTCAAAACCTCTTGATGCCCAAGTGGGTGCCTTTCTGACTACACTGTCCTGTTTGATACAACTTGAAAATATGAAGCTAGAGGAAGAGACTGGAATAATACACCCCTACTCTTTGGGCAGGTCATCTCGCAGAAGCATAGCCCTTGGCCCCAGAGGAAATGCCACCCACGGTAGATTCCCTGAACTCCCGGGATTGTGGTGATGTGTGTGTGCCAGCATAAAAATGAGAGTCTGTCTGAGCGACAGACAGGAGAATTCCTCTGGGTCAAGACTTTTATTCACTCTGTGATTTTTAATTAGCAATTTTGATTTTTCCAAGGATTGCATTAAATCAGCAAATGCTTCTTTCTTAACTCCCCACCCACTGATTCACTATTGGATGACACGGGTCACTAAAATGTGGAAAAAGAATGAAAATTTGGAATCCTGCTGCATGACGCAAGATCAGAGGAGGTAAAGGGCTATAAAATGTCATTCAGAAATATTTTAGAGATATTAAATGTAGTCTGTTCACTACAATGACCACTATATTTTTTAAATTAAAGAACACTGTATTCTGCTTGACATCAAGCATAGCATGAGCTTTTTTAAAAAATGATGAAGTTAATGAAAATCAGACTGTCTGGCTGGCAGAAAAAAATAAAGTCACATCTGGAAACAGCTGCACTAGCAATTAAATAGCATTTAATGTGACTAATATCAAAAGGGTGGGTTATTTTCCCCCTAGCATTAAGGATGCAAAATTTCAGCTTCCAAGCTACTCTATTATTTTTTGAGTCAGTGGGTGTTTAGAAGTCATTCTGATATTTATAAAGAAAAACCCCCAGTGAGTCATAGAAGGGGATTTGAGTCAGAGAAAAAAAAATGAACAAGAGCTGCACAGTTTGAATTTTGAGAACCAGCATAAATTTTACAGTTTTCCCCCTAAGCATTAACTGTTCAGTCTTTCAGTTCAGTGAAATAAAGGCCTCTTGTTTCCCATACCAATCAAGTGACCTCCTGCCTCACCATAATTAGTGGCAAACTTCAATATGCAAGCTAAAAGACCACCTAATTAAAAAGCATAATTAATTTACATAGATCATTCAAAATGGCTAGATTAGATAGCTTATGGAGATAATGTAAAATTCTTTGAGCTGCTTTTATTGGCTTCTTTCCCTGCTGTTCCTCAGGTTCTGAATATTTTCATGGGAATGAGTTTATCAAAGTGGGAAGGGCTTGGAGGTGATGGTTTTAGCTAATCACTGCTAAACATTTAAAGCTTTGCAATTATTTTTATCAATTACCCAAGTATAAAACAACAAAAAAAATGGCCTTATCTTCCTGCTTGGTGCTGAGTGGCCTAATGTTATTAGCGAATATTTATTAAGTGCCTGTTGAGTGCAAGATGCCACTCAAAACACACAGTTATTTTTTAGTTTGCTGGTTAGAAATCACTCCTCTGGGCTAGACAGCAATTTGATTCTTCTGATCACAATGAGATGGCTGCAGAGCCCAAGAAAGATAGTGACCAAAGTTTTTTTCCCCCCTTTATTCATAATTCACACTGCCAAGAAATGCCCTATATTATCTACTCTGCCTTCAGCATAAACAGGATTTGACTCTGGAGTTCAGCCAATCCCCTATGTGACAACCAAGTGAACTTTCCAATGGTGAGGGAGAAGAGGTCTAATTTCTTACCTTTCTTGGTACAGAAATTGTGATCCTGTGGTGACATCCAATCATAATTTTCTTTCCCCTTACCTGGGTACCAAAAAGAGATGTTTCTTCCCAATTTACTTATGGAGCCAATATATCAGAAGATCAATCAAGCAGGACTTCTAAATGAAGAAGCTTCAGATAAGGAATTTGTGAATACTGCCTGTCTTTGGGGGAGAAGTCCAAGGACCTTCACTGTACCTTGCCAAAGAACAAGAGATAAATTATCACCCTCTCTTAATTTCATCTGGTTCTCCTGAGAAGGAAAAATTGTCACAGCATCAGATGATCTTGGGCTAACTCGACAGGATTGTCCTAACAATAACAACAGCAAAAAATAACAAGAGCAAATGCCTATTTTCTCCTCAACATATTTGATTATATATTATTGAGACATGAATCTTCTATATACATCCTTAATATTTGGAGGCTTTGAATCATTTGACAAGAAATACTTCCCTCCCCATGAGATAAACTATCATATTATTACTCTTGGAGTGAACCCTACACTTGGGAAGCTGAATTATATAGCTTGACTGCTTACATTTAAATCCCTTATTAGCTCTTAAAATTTCACCTTTTTGTTCTGTGTAAACATAGTCCAGGTTCCACTTCACTTTCCATATGCCCCAGTTTTCTCATCAATATGCTTCAGATAATAGTGTTGTAATTAATCAACTCAAACTTTTGATATAATCAGAATAATAGCAAATATTATCTATAATAGCAGTTCTCAGACATCGTTACATGTTAGCTCTCTTAGAGAGTTCAAAAATAAAAATCCAGATGCCTAGGCTGCATCCCAGTCCAACTAAATCAGAATTTCTGGGAGAAGGAACTCAGATATCAGTATTATTTCCTATGTGACTGAGCAATAAAAGTTTATTGTTATATGCCTCTGAGTTTTGGACTAGTTTGTTATGCGGCTTCATTGTGATTGTAGCTCTCTGATACACTCACTCATTCATTCTTTTATCTTCTCTGTGTTGCCATAAAGAAATACCTACAGCTGGGTAGTTTATAAGGAAAGAGGTTTAATTGGCTCATGGTTCTGCAGGCTGTACAAGAAGCATGTCACCAGCATCTGCTTCTGGTGAGGGCCTCATGGCAGAAGGTGAAGGGAGAGCCAGCATGTCACATGGTAAGAGAAAGAGCAAGAGGGAGAAAGGGGACGCCCAGACGTTTAAACAAGATCTCATGTGAACTAACTGAGTGAGAACTCACTCATCACCAAGGGGATGGCGCTAAGCCATTCATGAGGGATCCATCACCATGATCCACTCACCTTCCACCAGGCCCCACCTCCAACACTGGAGATTACATTTCAACATGAGATTTGGAGGGGACAAATATCTAACCATATCACTGATTGACCATCTACTGTGTCCCAGAGACTTTCTAGACTTTGGATAGACAGTGGAAGACAAAGATGGCCAAGGCCCTTGCCCTAATGCAGCTTAATTATTTGTGGTAGTGATGGACAAAAAATAAGTAAACAGATAGCTATATAATATCATTTCAAGTACATTTCAACTACCATTAAGAATTGTGAAAACAGAAAAAGGCAGAGCAAGATGACCAAATGGAAGCCTCCACTGATTATCCTCCCCACAGGAACACCAAATTGAACAACTATGCACACAAAAAAAGCACTTTCATCAGAACCAAAAATCAGGTGAGCAATCAGTACCTGGTTTTAACTTCATATCACTGAAAACAGCATTGAAGACGGTAGGAAAGACAGTCTTGAATGGCCAGCGCCACCCCTGTCCCATCCCACAGCAGTGGCTGCATGACACTGAGCAAGAATTTGTGTGCGTTGAGGAGGGAAAGTGCAGTGATTGTGGGCCTGTGCATTGGAACTCAGTGCTGCTCTGCCATAGCAGAAAGCAACCCTGGGCAGAACTCAGCCAACACCCATGGAGGAGCATTTAAACTGGCCCTAGCCAGAGGTGAATTGCCCATTCCAGTCGTTGGAACCTGAGTTGTGGCAAGCCTCAGCAGAACAGGCTAAAGGGCTCTGGTTCCTACCTAAACTTGAAAAGCAGTCTAGGCCATAAGGACTGCAATTCCTGAGCAAGTCTTGATACTATGTTGAGCTTGGAGCCAGTGGACTTGGGGGACACATGACCTACTGAGATAACAAACAGGACAGCCAAGGAGTGCTTACATCTTCCCTCCCCCAACCCCAAGCAGTACAGCTCATGGCTCCAGGAGTGAATCCTTCCGTCTGCTTGAGAAAAGGAGAGGGAAGAGTAAAGAGGACTTTGTCTTGCAACTTGGATGCCAGCTCTGCCACAGTAGGATACGGTACCCGGCAGAGTCCTGAGGCCCCCATTCCAGGCCCTCGTTCCCAGACCACATTTCTATATACATCCTGGGCCAGAAGGGAACCCACTGCCTTGAGGGGAAAGATCCAGTCCTGGAAGCACTCACCACCTGCTGAATAAAGAGCCCTTGGGCTCTGAATAATCAGCAGTGATACCCAGGCAGCACTCACTGTGGACCCTAAGTTAGCTCAAATATGTGTTGGCTTCAGATGTAACCCAGCATATTCCTAGCTGGGGTGGCTATGAGGAGGGACTCCTGCTTGAGAAAACGAGAGGGAAGAGTAAAAAGGACTTTGTCTTGCACCTCAATTACCAGCTTGGCCGCAGTGGAGTAGAGGACCAAAGAGGCCCTTGAGGTTCCTGTTTCCAGGCCGAGGCTCTTGGATGGCATTTTTGGACCTGCCTTTGGCCAGAGGGGGACCCACTGCCTGGAAGGGTGAGTCCCAGGCCTGGCATCACTCACCACAAGCTGACTGACGAGCCCTTGAGCCTTGAATGATTATCAGTGGTAGCCAGACAGTACTCACCATGGGCTTGGGGCAGTAGTGGCCATAAGGAGAGACTCCCCTGCTTGTGGAAAGAGGAGAGAATAGTGTAAAGGACTTTGTCTTGTGGTTTGGGTGCCAGCTCAGGCACAGTAGAGTAGAACACCAGGTAGATTCCTAAGATTTCTGACTTGAGGCCCTGGCTCCTGGATGGCATCTCTGGACTCACACAGGACCAGGGGAAACTCACTGCCCTGAATAAAAGAACACAAGCTTGGATGGATTTGCCACCTGTTGATTGTACAGCCCTAGGCCTTAAGTGAACATAGGTGGTAGCTAGACAGTGATTACCATGGGCCTTGGGCAAGACCCAGTGCTGTGTTGGCTTCAGGTCTGACCCAGCACAGTCCTGTGGTGGTGGCCACAAGGGTGCTTTTGTCACCCCTCCCCCAGCTCCAGGCAGCTCAGAACAGAGAGAAACTCCATTTGTTTAGGAGAATGTAAGAGAAGAGAACAGGAGTCTCTGCCTGGTAATCCAGAGAATTCTTCTGGATCTTATCCAAGATCTCCAGGGCAGTACCTCTATGAATCTGTAAGAACCACAGCAATAAATACATAACTCTTCAATGCCCACACACCAACAAACATCCACAAGCATCAAGTCCCTTCAGGAAAACATGATCTCACCAAACAAACTAAATAAGGCATCAGGGACTAATCCCAGAGAGACAGAGATATCTGACCTTTCAGACAGAGAATTCAAAAATCACCGTTTTGAGGAACTCAATGAAATTCAAGATAACACAGAGAAAGAATTCAGAATCCCATCAGATAAATGTAACAAGCAGAATTAAATAATTTTAAAAAATCAAGCAGAAATTCTGGAGTTGAAAAACACAACTGACATGCTGAAGAATGCATGAGTCCCTTAGCAGCAAAATTGGACAAGCAGAAGAAAGAATTAGTGAGCTTGAAGACAAGCTATTTGAAAATACACAGTCAGAGGAGACAAAAGAAAAAAGCATAAAAAGAATGATGTATGCCTACGAGAACTATAAAATAGCCTCCAAAGGGCTAATCTAAGTTACTGGCCCTAAAGAGGAGATGGGATGGAGGATAGAAAATTTATTCAAAGGAATAATAAACAGAGAGATCCCCAAACCTAAAAAAAGATATCAATATTCAAGTACCAGAAGGATATAGAACACCAAATAGATTTAACCCAAATAATACTACCTCAAAGGTCAAGGATAAAGAAAGGACCCTACTCCCAAAGGTCAAGGATGAAGAAAGGACCCTAAAAGCAGCAAGATAAAAGAAACAAATAACATACAATGGGGTACCAATATGTTTGGCAGCAGACTTCTCAGTGGGAAACTTGCAAGCCAAGAGAGAGTGGTATGATGTATTTAAAGTGCTGAAGGAAAAACTTTTATTCTACAATAATATATCCAATGAAAATATCCTTCAAACGTGAAGGAGAAATGAAGACCTTCCCAGACAAACAAAAGCTGAGGGATTTCATTAACAACAGACCTGCCCTACAAGAAATGCTATAGGGAGTTCTTCAATCTGAAAGAAAAAGATGTTAATAAGCAATAAAAAATCATCTGAAGGTACAAAACTCACTGGTGACAGTAGGTACATAAAAAAACACAGAATGTAATAACACTGTAATTGTGGTGTGTAAACTACTCATATCTTGAGTAGAAAGACTAAAAGATGAACCAATCAAAAATAATAGCTACAACAACTTTTCAAGACATAGACAGTACAATAAGATATAAATAGAAACAACAAGTTAAAAAGCAAGAAATTAAGTTAAAGTGTAGAGTTTTTTAGTTTCATCTTTACTTGTGTGTGTAATCAGTGCTAAGTTGTCATCAGTTTAAAATAATGGGTTACAAGATATTATATGCAAGTTGCATGGTAATCTCAAATAAAAAAACATACAACAAATACACACAAAACATACAAACACACACACACACACAAGATTTTAAAACATACCACCAGAAAAAGTCATCTTCACTAAAAGAAAGACAGGAAGGAAGGAAAGAAGGAAGAAAAGATCACAAAACAACTAGAAAACAAATAACAAAGTGGCAAGTATAAGACCTTACTTATCAAAAATAATATTGAATGTAAATGAACTAACCTCTCCAATCAAAAGGCATAGAGTGACTGAATGGTTGAGAAAACAAGACCCAATAGTCGGTTGCCCACAAGAAGCACACTTCACCTATAAAGACACACATAGACTGAAAATAAAGGGATGCAAAAAGATATTCCATGCACATGGAAGCCAAAAAAGAACAGAAGTAGCTATACATATATCAGATCAAATGGATTTCAAGATAAAAACTATAAAAAGACACAATGAAGGTAATTATATGATAAAGAGGTCAATTCAGCATGAGGATATAACAATTGTAAATATATATGCATTCAACACAGGAGAACCCAGATAAACAAAGTAAATATTAGAGCTAAAGAAAGAGATAGACCCCAATACAATAAAAGCTGAAGATTTCAACACCCCACTTTCAGCATTGAACAGATTGTCCAGACAGAAAATCAACAAAGAAACATCAGACTTAACTTACACTATAGACCAAATGGACCTAAATATATTTACAGAAAATTTAACCCAATGGCTGCGGAATACACATTCTTCTCTCCTCAGCACATGAATCATTCTCAAGGATAGACCATACGTTAGGCCACAAAACAAGTCTTAAAACATTCAAAAAAATTGAAATTATATCAGCTATCTTCTCTGACCACAATGGAAAAAACTAAAAATCCTTAACAAGAGGAATTTTGGAGATTATACAAACACATAGAAATTAAATAATATACTCCTTAATGACCAGTAGATCAATAAAGAAATTAAGAGGAAAATTTTAAAATTTCTTAAAACCTATGGGATAAAGTGAAAGCAGTACTAAGAGGAAAGTTTATAGCTATAAGCACCTTCATCAAAAAATTAGAAAGTTTCCAAATAAACAATGTAACAATGCATGTAAAGAACTAGAAAAGCAAGAGCAAAGCAAACCAAAAATTAGTAGAAGAAAAGAAATAATAAAAATCAGAGCAGAAATAAATGAAATTGAAATGAAGAAAACAACACAAAAGATCAAATGAAACAAAATGTTGGTTTTTTAAAAAGTTAAGCAAAATCAACAAACTTTTAGTCAGACTAATTAAGGAAAAAAGAGAGAAGACCTAAATAAATAAAATCAGAGATGAAAAAGGAGACATTACAACTGATGCTGCAGAAATTCAAAGGATCACTAGAGTCTACTATGAGCAACTATCTGCCAATACATTGAAAAATGTAGAAGAAATGAATACATTCTTAGTCACATACAACCTACCAAGATTGAAGCATGAAGAAATCCAAAATCTGTACAGACCAAAAATAAGTATCCAGATCAAAGCCATGATAAAAAGTCTCCTAGCAAAGGAAAGTCTGGGATCTGATGGCTTCACTGCTGAATTTTACCAAACATTTAAAGAAGTGGTAAATACCAATCCTACTCAAACTAATGTGAAAAATAGATGAGGAAATACTTACAAACATATACTACGAGGTCGGTATTGCCTTGATACCAAAACCAGACAAAGATACATCCAAAAAAGAAAACTCTAGGCTAATATCCCTGATGAACATTGATGCAAAAATCCTCAGCAAAATACTAGCAAACCAAATTCAACAACACATTAAAAAGATCATTCACCAGGAGTGGTGGCTCATGCCTGTAATCCCAGCATTCTGAGAGGCCAAGGCAGGCAGATCACTTGAGGCCAGTAGTTTGAAACCAGCCTGGCCAACATGGTGAAACCCTGTTTCTACTAAAAATAAAAATAAAAAATCGGCTGGGCGTGGTGGTGTGCACCTGGATTCCCAGCTACTCAGGAGGCTGAGGCAGGAGAATTGCTTAAACCCAGGAGGCAGAGGTTGCAGTGAGCTGAGATTGTGCCACTGCACTCCAGCCTGGATTACAGAGTGAGACACTGTCTCAAAATAAATACATTAAATAAATTAGTAAATAAATAGAAAAGATCATTCATCATGACCAAGTGGGATTTATCCTAGGGATGCAAGGATGGTTCAACATATGCAAATCAATCAGTGGGGTATATCATATCAACATTATGAAGAACCTCCAAACTGTTCCCCACACTAATTTACATTCCCACCAACATACAAGGATTCCCATTTCTCCATATCCTAGCCAGCATTTGTTATTGCCTGTCTTTTGGATAAAAGCCATTTTAACTAGAGTGAGATGATACCTCATTATAGTTTTGATTTGCATCTCTCTGATGATCAGTAACGTCAAGCAGCTTTTCATATGCCTGTTTGCCATTTGTATGTCTTCTTTTGAGAAATGTCTATTCGAATCTTTTGCCCATTTTTTGATCAGATTAGACTTTTCCCTATAGAGTTGTTTGAGCTCCATATATTCTGCTTATTAATTCCTTGTCAGATGGATAGTTTCCAAATGTTTTCTCCCATTCTGTGGGTTGTCCCCTGCCTTTGTTGATTGTATCCTTTGCTGTGCAGAACCTTTTTAACTTGAAGTGATCTCATTTGTCCATTTTTGGTGGAGAGTTTGCCCAGGGGAGTGACATAATTGGACTTCCATTCCAATTGCTGTGCTGGGGGTAGCATGGAGAGGTGCAAGGACAGAGGTGGGGACAAGAGGAGGAGGCTATTCAGCTGTTGCAGTAATCCAGGTACCCTATATAGTGGCTTGAACCTGTGACCGTGAAGGTGGGGAGATCTTGGGATATATTTTGAAAATAAAGCCAAGAAGGTTTGCCATTGAATTGTATGTCTGGGTGGTAACAAGTGATGATTTGAGGGTGACTTTAATCCTTTTGATTGGAGCAGCTGGGTGGACACTTGAGTACCTATTGTATTCTGTGCAGAAAACAGATATGGTCCTTCCCTCAGAGAAATCATTTTGAAATGGGAGAGACAATAAGCAAGCAGACACTTAACTCAATAACCTTGGGAGAGGGCTATGGGGGTGATAGCGGGGTCCTGGGATAGAAGGGAACCCCAGAGAGGAAAGGGCCTGGTGGGAGAAAGATGAGAAAGGCCTTGCCTGGAAGGCGAGATTTCAACTGAGGTCTGAAAGCCAAGAAGAAGCCTGCTATGTGAAGAATAGGGGAAGAGCACTGAGCGGAAAGGGAAAAGCATGTGTAAGGGCCTTGAATCATAGGAAAAATTATTTTATGAATTTTCAGGAGGCTAAGGTGGCTGATGTGTATCCTGCCAATCAGAAGTGGAGGTAGAGAGATAAACAGGGGTCAGGTAATGCCAGTGCTTGTGAGCTTAGACAGTAGTATTTGTGTGTCTGTGTGTGTGCATGTGCACACACATGTTTATTTTCTAACAGCAATAAGATTTAAAGTTTTATGATGCTATGTCACCTGGCCTTGAAATTCTGGAAGCAAAGAGGGCAGGCATAGTATTCTGCCAAGATGTGGCCTGAACAGATTCGGTGCTGCCTACTTCTTTATTCCACCACTACCCCCTTTTTCTTTTTCTAAAGTTGAGTCCTCAATCTTTTCCTGAGATGAACACACTTCCCTTTCTCCAGATCTTGTGGCTCCACAGAAACACAGAGGACTTGGACTTCTTTGACAGTTCCGATCTACAAGTGTTGGTGGGACGCCCTTTCCTAGCCGCTTATCCCTGTTTCTTTCTCACTTGAAGGTCTGCCCACTTTGCACCATCCCCTCATGAAAGGAGGTGATATTTGATGGCTGTGGATAGATAAGAATGAATGACAACAAAAATATTATGGTGTGGTAACCTGGAAGTGGCTTGAGAGCCTGTGTGCAGTCGCTATGAGGGACAGCTATTCCTCCCTTTACCACAGCCATACACCAAATTTCAGAAGGGGGAAAAAGAACATCTTAATTGTGAGCTGATGAGCTGATCAATATTCTCAATTTATCTCTTTAGCTCTAGGCTCCAAATTGAAAATGGGACTGTGAGAATCTCAAAGGGCTGCAGCCGTGGCACGTCCCTGCCCTGCAAGGAGCAGTTGCTTCATGCCAAGTAGCACCTCCGAGGTTTCCGGGCACCTGCCCAGGATAGTAGGGTGCTCATGCTGCTTGGCCACTTACAGACTTGTGGGAGCTGCTTGTAGGGCCATTGGCATCAGGCCTGGTTGTAACTTTATGCTCTGTGGACCGCCCCATACGTCTATTCTGGGTTAGAACAGGGCTCCAGGGGCCAATCCTCTTGTTTCCATAATAACTGTAGCCAAATACAACTTCTCAGCAAGGGTATGGGAAATGTGTCCATGAATGGGTGGGAGTGGGAAGGGTTAATAAGAAACATAGCAGCAGCTATCATTGACACAGCACTGTAAGTGCTCCACAGGAAGATTCACCTCAACCTCAGGAGGTAGGTACTATGATTATCCCCATTTTACAGATCATTTAGGGAAGCTCTGCAAGTAGGGATTCTTCTAATAAGTGTCACTGCGCTTAGTGTTTGATAGAAATTTGATACTAATTCTGGCAGTTTCTATGACACTAATCAGGTTAATCCAGGAGAGTGAAAACAGTTCTGGGGGTTGGGAGACCCAAGCCCCGTTTTGATTTCTATTAGTTGTCGTGCCACCTTGGTCCCCTGGGACCTCTGTGTCTCATCTTTAAAGACGCAAATTTTAGGCAATAACTCCCAAGGACTCTTCTGGCATGGATGGTATATGACCCTTCATTTCAGCATCCTCTATTTTATGTGCATCAAATTTCAGCCCAGTCTCCTGTCCAAAAATGGAGTCCCTCACCACCAATGACTAACAAGGCAGTCTCTGCATTGGGCTCACTTTCCAGGGCTTAGCCTTGAGCACAGAGCTGGAGAGGGAGAGCCTACATTCATTGCAAAAGTCACACTGGGCTGTTTACCAACAGGGCCGTTTTAACATTGCATCATCAGGCAGTTGTCCACTCTCATTCTGGACTGCTCTACACACATGGAATTGGCTAGGTTGACCCCATCCTGAATGGGTGGCATAAATTTCAATAATAATAATAAACTCTTCTTCATAATTCTGATTGCTCACTAAGATTAGTTTGAATTGGGAAATTTGATTCCCAACTGCTACTGAACAACTAGATCATTCATTCATTCTTCCTTTTATTCATTCAACAAAATTTTTTTGCACATTATTATGCATCAGAAACTGTACAAGGCTCTAGGGGTACTAAGATATGAAGACCAAGGTTCAGCCATTACGGGGCTTGCATTCTGCTCAGGGAAAGAGGTAATAAACAAATAAGCACATAGCACACTTTTCAGATAGTGATGAGTGCTGTGCTGAAAAAATAAAGCAAGATAAAGGATGACGAATTATGGATCTACTTGACTCTTTTGGGGGACTCTTTTAAGTTTGGAGAGGAGATGTCAGGAAGGGCATCTCTACAGAGATAAAATTTTACAGAGACCTGAATAAAGAGAGAGCTGTAATCATGTGAAAGTCCAGAGATGTATCCTTCAGGAAGAAGGAACAAACCAGAAGGTACCATGGCCAGAGGTTGGTATGAGAATGGCAAGTCCGAGAAAAAGCAAAAGGCTAGTGTGTGTGCATACTGGTAGCAGCCTTCCATCTGAGCAGGGAGGGCCTTCCTTCATAATCTGACTTGGCTGCACGTTGGAAATTAGAAGTGTAGGATGCAGAAGAGGAATCTCACATGCTGTAACTTTTAAAGATAACAACATATGTGGCAAGACAGCCCAAGCCTACCCTAACATTTGCAGGACCTGGAGCAAGAGTACAAACAGAGGCCCACATACTATATGTCCAAATATTTAAAAACTATAAATTAAGCTAACAAACTGTTCAGTGAAATATGTCCTGTCTTCTTACCTTAACAACTATATCTTCATAACAACCTAGAAGTTCAAGTTCAAATTTATAATGTTTGGAGTCCCAGCCCCTAGCTCCAGGTTTGCACCTTCTCTTCCTGCCCACCAGCTGCATCCAGGGCAGCAAGAGGCCTCTCACATGCATAAGTGGTCAGCCCAGCCCAGTTGTCCAAGCTCCCCCCACATCTCATCACAAGCAGCTGCCTCTTGGCCCTGGGAGTGTGCACATGACAGATGGGCAGATGTGGGAGAGACCCACAGAAGTTCTGGAAGCAGGAGCAGGACTGTTGGGCAAGGAATTCTGGGGCCCCAGGTAGCCTACAGGGGGAAGAGCAGGCTCTTGACGGGCTGCAGCTGGAGATGGTCCAAATGGGGCTGTTTAAAGCCGAGGTCCAGGGCAGGCAGCTCCTTCTCATCCTGTATAAGGACGATACCTCACCTGAACTACTACTGCAGGTTGTTCCTGGAAGGTGAGTATTAAAGCAATCATCCTCCATGCAGAGACAAGCTAAGACCCAGGGAATGAAGGCTGAGGTCAAGGTGCTGGAGAAGTTGAGCTTAACCTTCCAGGCAAGACAAAGGAAGAGCTGAGAGAGATCTTGGACTTTGTAAGCTGGGAAGGTCACACGTTTCTTGTATTTTCTATGTTTATGCTCTTCTTTGTCTTCTCTACATCTATCTATATTAAACTGTTTGAAAACTCCATGCAGTCTTGGCTAAGGGAAGCCCAGGGAAATGTTTTGATCTTTACTTCAGCCAAAATATTTAAGGGGGCAGCAGCACCTGGGTGCCAGCAGGAAGTCACGTGAAAAAATCCAAAGAAGGAGGTGAGGCCTCTGATTCAAGGGTGTCTGCCAACCCTTGTACCTCCACATACACACTCCTGAAAACTTTCTTTCAAGCACTAACTTTGGAAGTTCTGAGTGAGAAAAAGAACCCCTTAGTCCACAAAGACTGCTAGAGACTGTAGTGTCTGTTCTCTCTTTCTGTCTCTCACTAATATAACTCTCTGTTCTCACATGGAATACGAATATCTAGTATAAAAATACGATTTCCCAGCCTTCCCTGTAGCTGGGTGTGGTCATTTGACCAAGTTCTTGACAATGGGATTGAGAAGTGATGTGTGCATCTTTAGGGTTGTGCTTGCAAAGGAAGAAGGATACTCTTGTCTTTCTCCTTTCTCTTCCTGCTGGCTAGAATATGACATGGTGGTGAGCCATCCTGGATAACATGGACAAGGGGGACATCCTAGCAGATAGGAACAAGGTAGAAGAGGTGGGGTCGCTGACACCATAGACCAACCATGACAATCCTGGAGTTCTTGCCTTTAGACTATTAAGTGAGAGAGAAACTTCTATCTTGTTTAAGCCACTGTTGGTTTTTTTTTTTTTTACTGCTGCTGTTGTTTCTTTTATAGCCACTAAACTCTCATCCCAACAAATATAGTAATTTTACCACCCCTTGAAGGGAATGCATTCCTCACGTTTAATTTCCCATGTATAAAGGACTTTTTAAATGCTTTAAACGAAGGTTGTAGGTTGTCTCCTAGTCTATATTTACACTCTTGTCACCATACTGAATTGTATAGATTTTTGTTGCCGTCCTGAATTGTATAGATTTTGATCATGTCACACCACAGCACATCTTCCTATGTTGAAATCCTTTGAGTTTTAGCTTGACCTCATAGAGAACAACTCTGCCTTTCCTAAAATTCAATGCTTTCAATTTTATTATCTTCTCTCAGTTAAACGGTACCATGGGCTATTTAGTCTTTGGGCTGGGAACCTGGCCCAGAACCTACAAATGTTGATTGAATTTAATTAACTTGAATTGAACTTCAAAAAGCATTTTCTCTTCAGAGAGATAGCATGAACTAAGCATAAACTAAGTCCAGGGTTTCATTCTATCCCAAGTAGACAACATGAAGGCATGGAGGGAAGTAGGGCTTAAAGCGAATTCCTCTACAGGAACATGTTTCCCCTTATGGCCCCAGCTCACCTCAATTTCCTGACCACTCCCTATGCACCCTTCATGTCTCAGCTTAGACATCACCTCCCAGACCCCTAGACTAGGTTCATTTCCTCTGAGTTATTATCTCAAAGCCTCTGGGATTTGCTTTTTATTACATACATCATACTTGTGTTTACTTCTCTGCTGGCTATTTTTGTCAATTATAAAAGCAAGACTATACCCATTGTATCCACAGGCCCTAGCTCAGTGCCTTGCTCACAGCCAGTGCTCAATAACAATTTAGAGCCAGGTGTGGTGGTGAGAAACTGCAATCCTGGCTACTCAGGACACTGAGGTGGAAGGATCCCATGTACTCAGGAGCTCAAGGCTAGCCTGGACAACATAGCGCGACCCCTGTCTCTAAAAAAACAGTCAATGGATGAATAGATAATCAACGAATGGCATTATCCTCGGCTCTTCTTTCTCATACCCCACATCTAGAAGCACATCCTAGGCTTCCTAGGAAATACTTCTAGATTCCAACCACTTATCACCTCCTCCACTGCTCTCATTCTGGTCCAAGCAGCCATCATTTTCCCCTTGGATTATTACATTAGGCTACTACCTGGCCCCTCTGCCTCCACTTTCCACCTTCCATCCCTCCTCTGGCAAACACACCCCATTTTTTTTCAGTACAAGCATTAGAGAAGACTGAAGATGGTGTCAAGTCATAAATGAGGGCCATATTGAAGATAGCATTTTTGTCCCCTCCCAGAGCAGGAAAACCACGGAGCCTTCTCTCTCATGTTTTAACCAGCTAAGGTAAAGACTATAGCACTCAATTTCTATTTAGGTAGGTATGGCCATGTGACTCAACTCTGTTCCATGCATTGTGAGAGGAAGTAATAGAAGCATTTTTGAGCCATGCCCTTAAAAGAAAGGAATGAGCCTTCCTCTTCATCTCTGTTTCCAGCTACCCAAAATGCAGAGGTGATGGCAGGAGCTGGAGCAGCCATCTTAGGCTGCAAGATGGAAGAATATGTTAAGGAAGACAGAGAACAATAAAGAAGGCTGGGCTGGGCATGGTGGCCAAGCCTGTTTTCCCAGCTACTGGAGAGACTGAGGCAGGAGGATCATTTCAGCCCAAGGCTGCAGTACACTATGATCATGCCTGTGAATAGCCACTCTGTCTCTCTCTCTCTCTCTCTCTGTCACACACACACACACACACACACACACACACACACACACACGGAAGAAGAAGGCTAGGTTCCCAGTCTTTTAGAGCTGCCTGCCATATTGGCCTTGGCATATTTTTCATGGGCTGTTATGTGAGAGATAAATAAAATCCTATGTGTTCTAAGCCACTCTAATTTGGGGTCTCTGTTACAGCAGCCTGTGTATCCTAACTAATACATATTCCCTTCCCTACCACAGCTGCTTCCTAGAGTGTGAAAAAAAATTCTGCTGGGAAAATATATGTAAAAGTCCATCTCCTTTTTAATGGGTGACTTGGAGACCTCTCAAAAATTAAGGGGGAGTAGAGTAAATCCTTGTTCTAAAGCAGTTGGGAAAGAGCTATCTCCTACACAGAAAAGGCTCTTTGGTTCCATATGTCAGCAACTTAGGAAAGTGCAGGAGGGTGGAGAAGGCAGCCCTGTTACTGGCTTTCAGGCCCTAATGTGTGAAATGCCTTTGGGGAGTGAATGAAAGAATTAGCTTAAGGTCTGGATTTGGGGACTTTAGTAGGCTTAAGACAGACTTTAATCACCCTTCACTCTCTGTGGTCCCAGTGTGTAAATTTTAATCACATTCACTTGCACCTCCACCCAGGTTTAGGTCTGTTTATTTATGACCCACCATTGTATGAGGCTGATCTCTCCAGCCAGAGTGCCGACTGCCCAGGGCCTGCCTCTAGGAGAAAGAGCTGCCCACCAACAAACCAGGTTTCCTGACAATTCTCTGCAACATGAAAACATGTAATATAGGTTTGGATTAATATCAACCTATATTTTGGTCAGATGGAAGATATGAAATTGTTATAAATTTGTTAGACTGCATGCATCTTCTAGCCAGTTGTTTTCTTGGAACTTACTGGTTTGACAATTTCTTTTTGATTCTTCACCCAGCTGTTCCCTACATTCAGACTTATTGGTAGAACTCCTCTAGAGATTTGCATTTTTTCTCTGAAGATGATAATCATAAATTTTCACCCAAATATCACTCTTTTATAACCTGGGGCCCATAGGTGGCTCAAGAGGGGTTTTGAACCCCCTAAAGTTTTTGGTAAATAAATGCATTTTAATGGGAGGTGGTCCATAGCTTTCACACCCCCCAAAAACGTTTCTTAAAAATATGCAAGAGTTTCCATCAGCACTGGTGAGGCTGATTAGGGAACCAGTATTTGGATCACAGTAACCCCCAAATCCTTCTGTCTCAAGTCTCCCACCACCACTAGGCAGATATGGAAAAGTCACTTATCTAGGCAATGTGCCTCTCCTTGCAGTCCTTTTACAAAAATGGGAACATTCCGTGAAGGATATTACATTAACTCTTAACACCTAAGAAAGTTAATTCAAATTACTTTCTTCCTTGAGATCTCAGGTTTCTGGGTGAGAAGAAAATACGGACTGAGAAGGTAAGAGAGGGTGAGAGCCCACCAAAACAAACTGAGCTTCTTCCTGGGTTATCTCTGCCTCCTACAGGTACAAATCCTGATGGCCACAGTCTACTGTAGTGGAAAAATTCAATGCAGGCCATTGTGAGCTCTACTAAGCCAAGCATCTGTCTCTCTGTTCATCTCTCACCCCCTCAGTGCCCAACATATAGTAGATGCTCAGCAAATGTTGGTTGGATGAATAAAGGAAAGTGTGTCAGCTGCCTCATTGGTCACCTTGTGTAAATAACGTAAATTTCCTTGTCCCATTAAGAATGGGTCTAAATGATGAAACTGAGCCAAGGAGAGGGCTAACAACCTAATTAGAAATAAATACTGAGGCATCACCACCTCTGGACATTGGGAGTATGCACATGTATACACTGTGATGCAGAGAAGAAATTCATAGGTCGTCCTTGGCCTAATAAAACAGAAAGATCGGAGGTACCCGTTTAAGACCCTTTGGAATAATTTATTTTAGACTTAAAAAAAAGACGTGGTAAAAACAGAGTTGTTGCCTTTTTCAGTACTTTAATAAAATGTGGAAAGAGACTTGGAGAGAATGAGAACCCCCGAGGCCCTTCCACGCCAGGACTCCCAGACGCGGTGTCCGCGCGAGCTGACCCGGGGTTCTGGGTGCCGCGGTGGCACCCCTGCCTCTGAGCACCTGTTTTTGTGACACCCTTTTCCCGATGAAGCTCATATCTACCCGGGAGGACTTCCACCTGCTCCAGAAGTTTCCTGGACTGCCCCTCGGCACCCCCCCCCCAGGCAAGGGCCCCTCCCTCGGGCCGGCTTCTCCAGTGTTCGCGGGCCTGGCAGTTGCCTGTGCCAACCCGGCCGCCCAGCCGAGGCGGAGCGGGCCGGGCTGGCGGGGCCCCCTAGCCGCTGCGGCGGCTCGTGTCCCCCGCCCGGCCCGACGGCGCGGGAGGCGCCGGAAGGAGGCCGCGCTGCCGGCGCTGCGCCCCCTGGGGGCCGGGCGGGGCGGGCCCGAGTGCCCTCTGGGACCGCGGCACCTCCGGACGGCTGGAAGGCGACGCGGCGGCCACTTCGGGCGGACGGGCCCGGCCTGCAGAGGAGTTGGGCTATTTTGTAACTGCACCATCCACCCAAGCCTCATTACCACCTCTTAATGAGACCCCTTTACTCCGTGACGTGCAACCGCTCCATCTCATTAAGGAAATCGCTCTTCAATGCTGATTATTTTATTTGCAGCCATAATTATATTTCTTTCGGCTAAATCACGGTTTAATCGAGCCCACATGGAGGGCAGCAGCACTAATTACGGCGGGGGATGCGGCGACGGCGGCGGCGGCGCGGGCCGGCTGGGGGGTGCGGTAGGGGGTGCCCGGGCGGCGGGCGCGGCCGAGGGGCCCCCGGGCGGGGAGGGGCGCGGGCGGGGGGCGGGGGCCCGGGCTCAAACACAACAACTTATTACTTCTAATTCCCCAACTGTCACCAAATCACCTGCACGAAACAAGAATCTAATTTGTTAAGCTGGCATGTCTGCAGATGGAAGATCGATCTTCTCTGTAGATTTCTCTAATTGAGTGAATATAGACGCCCGGAATTAGCCGCACTCGGGTTGCGGGGAGGGGACGAGGGTCTGGGAAGCGGGGGAGAAAAAAAAGGGGGAGGAAGGGAGAAGACAGAAGAGAGGGAGGGAAGGAGAAAAAGGGGAGAGAGAAAGGGAAAGGAGAGAAAAGGGGAAAGAGACGGATGGGAGGACCGATGGAAAAGAGAATGAGAGGAAGGAGTGGAGGACGGAAAGGGAGAAAAAGGAGAGAAAGGAGGAAGGAGGAAAAGGAGCAAAGAGAGAAGAGGAAGAGAGCATAAAGAGAAGGGGGAAAGAGAGAGAAAGGGAAGAGGGAAAGGGAAGAGAAAGGGTAGGAGATGCAAGGAGGAAAAGCTAGGGAGATGAAATCCTATTTGAGAAAGGCTCTTCACCCATAGATTCAACTCCCTCCCCCCACCCCACCCCCCGAAGCGTAGAGTCGCTGGAGCGGCCGAGTCCCGGCGTCTGTTGCAAACCTGGCACTAACTGCGCGCGAAAAGAAAAGGGTTGGGACGTAGGAGCCGGGCGGGGAGCGAGCGGGGAGTGGGCGAGCGCAGGCGGCTCGAAGAAATGGCTTACAGAATTACATTTGTTTTTCTTGTGATTTTATTAAAAGTCACTCCTCATCTCCAGAATGCGTGAAAATATCTACTTTCCACTCAGATACACCGCATTAACTTGTTGGAGGCGAATTTGTTTGTTTGTCTATTTTATTTATTTGCTAGATAAGATTGATGCAGTCTTATTAGCGCTATATCTAGTTATAGAAAGAGATAAGGATGAGATGTTTTTCTTTTTATTCCAATTACTAGCCTTGTCACCTAACTGAATAACTGATATATGATTATTTATCCTGAGTAAATAGAAATCAGAAAAGCAACGAACTTAACACATGCAAACAAAATCTCCATGTCACTTATTATATTCCGTGTGGCTAATTCGGGCCATTAAAATTACGGGGCGAAAGGCAAAAAAAAAAAAAAAAAAAAAAGAGAGAAGCAAGATACGCGGTCAGGGGGCGGATACTAATCCGTCATTGTTTTGTGTCGAGCTTTCTGCGTGGAGGGCCGTGGGCGCCAGTAGTTAGAAGGGAAAGATGAGAGAAAAAACGAGCAAGGGACTGGCCCTTGCGCCCACGAAAAGTCAGGCGGGTGGACTGTCTGGTTGAAGTTTGCAAACTCGAATGTGTGGGAAACTGTTTACTGCAGAAAAGAAAAAAGTGTATATGTAGAACTCGTGTATTGCGAAAGGCTTCTGGGTGGGATAGGAAATGAGACTCTTTGGGGCAGGTTTCTGCCCCTCCGCAGTGCCTGGCATGCCCCCTCCGTGTGAGTGAACAGGCAATGAACACGCACTGCTCGCACAAGCACACACAAGTACACGTGTCATGCACACGCAGCCTGCTACCGGCGCTTAAAAAACAGAAAGAAAGCCCCGAGTGTGGATCCTGAACGCTGCTTGGCATTTGGCTCCGAGGCTGGGGATCCTGGGTCCTGTAGGCAGAATTGTTGCGGCCACAAGGCCCCCTCAGCGACATCAATGGAACAACTGGCTGAGAGCCTCCCGGAGTCCCTGCGCTCCCAGCCCTGGGAGGCCAGGAAGATGCACATTTGGGTCGGGCCCAGGCCTGTTTGAGAGGGGTTAAAAACACTTCACTTTGCCCTCCAGAGCCCTCTCCCGAAGGCGAGCGGAGGACCCTTTCACACTGGCCCGGCAGGGGCACTCAGAAGAGAAGCCTCTTTGGCTATGGTCTCTATTGCTGGAAACCTCAAGAGAGTTATTTTATGCAGAGAAGCATGGAAATGCCTTTTACCCCTTTACAGACACTTGGCTGCCCTCCCAGGTCTCCTTCCTACTAGTCATCCCACCCTCAAAATGACTCCCCGAAAATAAGCCATACACTAAGCAGTCTCAAACTCCAGAGTGGCCAGATGCAGACCACCAACCCCAGTCTGGGACAGGGTCAGGTGGGGAGAGTGGAGGCTGAGGGGGAGTGTAGGTTCTGGTACCCAGGGCAGGATGTGCGGGAAAAGTGGTCATCATTGTTCCGAGCACAGTGGACTTGAGAGCGTCCTTATTTTCTTCTAGTATGTGTCCCCACCCTTTATTCTTTTCCATTTCTTAGGTAGACCTGAGGAACACGATCTGATTTGCCATTGCGTTTGGATTATTGCCTATCTGGAAAAGTAAACAGGAGTGTGCAAGTCACTTGATTTGTTTTCTGTAAGCAAATAATACCCAAAAGCATGGCTGTAATTTACCACGAATTAAAATTGATTCTTTTCATCAGGCAAGAAAATAGGAAAATGTGAGATCGTTAATTATTGAGGGAGGAGCTCCTCATTAAAGGGAACAATGTTACAATTCAGTATTTAATAGCAGGAATGTGAATAATAACGCGCCATATTTCAGTCCACTGTCTGCAAAGAAAAGAGAGCAGTTTACAAACAACTCAAGCAGCCGAAAGTTACATTTAATAAACCTCCGAGGTTTTTGTAAGTGGAAAAGCAATTAAGGCTCTGGGCATACTACCCAATTCTTCCCACAACACCCGGTATATATTTTTATTCTGTCTGTTTCTGTGTCTACAAAGGATTCACAATGAACGCAGAAATACGATTAGAGAGACAATCAGAATTACAAATACAATCAGCACAAATTCCTCTGGAAGGCACCAGCTGCCCGGGGGCCCCATCGCACCCCACCTCCCGGTCTAGACACACATTTCTAAGTCTTGATCTGGAACTGGACGGCAAAGCAGGAGTAAAGACACTGATTTGATAGTTGCTGTGCTTGTAATTTACATTATCAGCCATCAAGTTTTTTTTTTTTTTTTTTTTTTTATTCTCCCAGCAAGCCGACTTTCCTCGCAGCTACAGAGTTCTCTGGCTCTGTCTGGGCGCACAGGGCGGCTGGAGTCAGGAGCCGATTCCCTGGCCTGTGAACGCTCTTTGTGCTTCGTTAGAAAAGAGAAGCAGGGAAAAGGAGAAAGAAAAAAATGATTTCCCTGTGCATCGTCCCTTGGCAGGATCTTGTACAAAATTCAATCTCTATTTTTTATGAGACGTAAACTGTCTAAATAAATTTTATTAGGGGCAACCAATATATTTTCTGGTAGTTCCCTTTGTTCCACTTCTACGTGTGTGTAACAATCTAAAACCTATTTATTGAGGAAAAATCACTGGATCCGTCATAGAAAATCCTTTTACTTTGCTTTGAAGTGATTTCTGAAGACATTCTTGTCATTCCGAAGATTTGGGGGCCATTGCGCTAAAGCCTCGCCTTGTTAGGGACTTCAGTTCCCATGATCATGTGGGAAATGCCTTAAATTATCAACAGCAATGGGCCTGACCGGCACTTTCCCGGCTGCCCCAGGAACGTGGGAAGATGACGGGGAATAAAACTCTGGTAAATACATATCGGCGCTACCCAGGTGGATTCAGACATTGGCCAAAACGAGCTACCGAGAGGGAACCGGGAGCAGGGGCGAGCTTTTTACATCCAGGCTATTGTCATTTTTCTCGCCCTGCATGCTGGCGGCGGGCACCCGGCTCCAACTCCAGCCTGCGCCCTCCCCGCCTCGACGCCCCACACCGCCCCCCTCCCACTCTCAGATTTCCCTTTTTTTTCTTTCCTTTCTCCCTTCCCCCCCTCTCTGAGATGCTTATGCTCTGAAGTCTTGCAAGAAATGATTTAGTTTGTTTATACTGCTATAAAAATCAAGACCAATAGAAAAGTCATAAAATGAAGCGGGCTATCAATCACGCCGCAACATTGTTATTCAGCGGTTACTAACAGAGATGGATAATCCTTTGATTTCGTCCCATTGTTATTACTCTGATGTGTCTTCACATTAACTATTACACATTTATTTATCGACCTGAAAGATACAACAAAACAGAATATACGAGCGAGTGCGTGTGGGAGGACGCTGTACAGCCGGCGCCGTTCCGGGGGCGACTGTGGGATGGGGACACTATCGCTTGTGTGCACGCACGTGGAGACGCGC
The DNA here is from genome assembly GCF_029281585.2 of Gorilla gorilla gorilla. Taxonomy (NCBI): domain Eukaryota; kingdom Metazoa; phylum Chordata; class Mammalia; order Primates; family Hominidae; genus Gorilla; species Gorilla gorilla. The sequence continues at coordinate 34,038,455 of NC_073243.2, forward strand.
GGCCCCGCGCCCTTATCCTTGTCTCCCCAGGTCGCGGCCCCTTCTCCCTCCCTCCAGACAGCGTGTTGAGCCAGGCTGTGCGGGCCTGGCCGACCTGCCTATTTCTGGGAGCAGGGTTCTGGGGCCAGGTCTCCCTGTCTCTTCCTTCGCCACTTTCCCCCCACTTCTGACCCTGCGTTCTGGTGTGGACACCCTGCAAGCCCCACCCAGGTGGACAGAAACCTCCTGCGAGTCCCTGGACGTGCGCAGGCCGGTGCGTACTCCCGAGTCACCGTCCTGAGCTCACGCCGCCCCTCCCTGGGCTGCTGTCTGGCCTCCTTTTGCTGTGCGCGCCCAGCGCTCTAGCTTCTAGATTTGAGGTTTTGTTTGGGGGCAAAGAAAGCTTTTATTGGGGAGACTTTGTTTGCTTTAGGTCTCGGAATTCTCCTCCCAGGCAGAGTGTTTCTCAGAAGGGCTGCGGCCGCTTGCCAAAAACCCTAGCGGCTCCCAGACACGCCGCGAGCCTGAGTCCACGACCCTGGCGCCCAGTCCCACATAGGCCGCGTTGGGAGCAGCTGCGGCAGCCGCTGAAACCCAGTCGGGCCCGGAGCTTCCGGGGAAGCGGTCTCCGCAGCTCAGAAGAAACTGGTGTGGCCAATACCCTGCATTCACACGTGTGTGCATATGTGCGCGCGCGCACGTGTGTGTGCAGGAGAGGAGGCGAACGGGCTGCAGGAGGGAAGGAGGAAACAAAACTGCCCGAGAGTTCGCTTTGCCGCCTCCTTTGTCTCCTTGCTCGGTCCCTGTCACACATACAGCTGAGGACACACACACACGCACACACACAATTCCTCTCGCATCTGCTCTCAGCCAGCATTTTCAATGTTTTGTCTAAGTCAATTGGACGGCGAACAAAAAAAGCCATTTGCTCAGTATTATTTAAAACAGACTTCATAGGGCCACCCTTTTGTGGAAGGTTTATTTGCACTAAATGAATAATCTTAATTGCATCACTCTCGAATTAAAAATCAATGTTAATCAAGTTAGGAGTAGTAAATATCAGTTTTCATTGTGAGTGGGTAGAGGGCATTTTTCTTGTGTTGCAAATAAAAATACAAGTCAAATAACTTTAAAAGGGCATTATGTTCTGCTACAAATACAATTGAAACGGATTGTTTAGGAGCAGATCAGAAACGGTACAGAATTTTGCACTTAATTTCCTCAGTTATCATTTACAATAAGAACCTCTAGGCTTGACAGCCAAGTCTAAACAGTAGTAAATTAGTACAAATTTATACTGATTTTACTCTAATAATCGTAATAAAAGCTTATAGATTTGGCACTAATTACATAAATGCCTAATGATCTTGAAAATTACTCTGGTTAGAAATATATTACTAATCTAAACTTTGTTGTTGGCTGGCTCTGAAAAATCAGAACATTAGAAATGGTTCGCTTCACTTGTGCAAAGCACTTTAAATTGTTCAAGTAGTTTAACATATTCAAGAGGAAAATAAAGAGCATTTAACTTTATTTACAGCCTTAAGTGGAGTTGGGAGCCGAGCTGAACTTAGAAACTTTGACCAAAAGAGCGAGTTAGGGGCGAGGATGCGGGCGTGGGCCAAGCGGAAGAGCAGGAGCCGGGAAGAAGCCCGGTGAGAAGAGTGCAGGGAGCTCGAACCCACACTCCGCGAGGGTCCCCGAAGCAGACAGCGGGCGCTGGCGGTGCCAGGGAAGCCGACTCCTCTTTGCGCTCTAGGCCCACTGTGGGGTTGGGGCTCGTATAGACCCCGGGGCACAGCCAGGGCGCCTGGACCCTAGGCGCAGGCCTGCTGAGCCGCGGCGAAGTCTAGGCGCTGTCTGAAGGCCGCGGTGTGCCCTCGTCGCGCCCTGGGCTGGCGGGCCAATATGAGCGGCAGGCCCAGAGAGCGCAGGTGGGGGCGACCCTCAGGTCACGCCAGGGTCATGGCCCGCTCTGACCCCTGCTCTGCCCCTGCCCTAGGAAGATGCTAGCTCAGAGGCACAGAGCTACGCCTTCGAAGCGCGCAGGGCCGGCCAAGGGGAAGGAAACGGGAGCCTGGAGAAAATCGCAGGGAAGAACTAGAGGGAGCCGGGCCCAGAAGCTCAGGGCGAGGCCGAGGCGGCTGACGCTGCTTTAGCTCCTGCTCCGGGCTGGAGCTGCCAGGGCTGCCGCCGCCGCCTCCTTCAGGCGGGCGCTGGCGAGCGGGCGGGCGGAGTGGGGGACTCTCCGGGCGCTGACATTTGCAGGCTGCCCTCCTGATTGGTCCCCTCGCCGAGCTGCTCACGGGTTCATTCAACTGTTAAGCACCTCCCCGTCTCTCTAAAGGACATTATAATGCAAGAAGCCCCCTTTTTAACCACAAACCGAATTTTCTTTCATTTAGGTGATCTATATATATCTATATCGTATAGCTTATAGCTTATATCTATTTTAAATAACTTAAAGCCGCTAAAATTTGGGGGGGAACAGCTTTCGCCCTGGAGCGGTGCGCGATGCTGTCTCATGCCGACCTCCTGGACGCCAGGCTAGGTGAGTGCGCGCCTCTCGCCCGGGCAGCCAGGAGAAGCCGGGGCAGGAAATTGTCAATTTGTTCCTTATTTTACCTTAATGCGACCTAAATGGACTAATTTCTTTAAAAGTAATTGTGCTGCATTAAAGTTTAATTTGATTTAACATCTCCTTTAAAAAAAAAATCTATGGAATATGTAGATCCAAGAAAGGAGTCGGGGAATGTTGTTACTTTTTGTTTTTCTTATTTTTCTCTTCCCCCCTCCGCCGCCTTTTTTTTTTTTTTTTTTCGAAAGGCGATATACCCCGTGATAATTTGTTAGGAGGTGTTTCTCTCTCTTTTTTTCCTCTCCTGTTTGTTTTGATTTGGGATTTCTTTCTCCTTCCCTCCCCACGTTTCTCTCTCCCCACCATCTTCTTCTCTCCTCCTTTTCTAAGTGTGGTGTAATTTGTAAAAAATCTGGCATAAAGGAGAAGCTGCTGCCATCAAGGCGGATTTGCTAAGTGTGCTGGTTGAGAAGGAGAGAAGCCAAATTCAACCTCACAGTCATCCCCCCCTCTTCTGCAAGGGACTCGGCGTTGCCAATGGCTATGAGGAATGCGCCTTTTATTTCTCTGGAAAGAAAAGTTGAAATCTCTAAAGTTTGATTCACGGTTGTCCATAGAGTTCACTCGAGTTTCCTTAATGCTATCTGGGTTGCTGAGCTCTGGGTTTCCGGATTGGGAATCTTTGGTGATGGATGTGACTCCATTTTCCAAACACTTTCTCTGATTTGAGGGGGAGGCGGAGCTGATTTGGGTTGATTTCGGGGGGTGAAAACTTGGAGGCTTATTCATCTTCCGAAAGTAAGAGGGAATCGGCTGAGGGCCGGAGGTAGAGTTCGTCAGGCTGCCGAAGCGCAGGTGCCGCAGCAACCGAGGAATTGTTTAATTTTCTTTCTGCCCCCCGCACCCCTGTGTCCAAAGATTTGCTCTCGATTTCCTGGGGCGCCTGGGGTACGGTTTATGGAAGGGATTCAGAGGCATGTTTTATTACCGGGACTGGGAGTGTTTTATTGTGGGAGAGACGAAAGCTTGTGCTGTTTACTACGGGAGCCGGCTGCGGAGAGGGCAAGGGGCCGGGAGATGTTATTCCAACCCGGCTGTCCAAATTCTGGGGAACCCAGCTGAATACCCTGGGAGTTTCTTCCTTAGGACAAGCGTGGGTGCGGAGGGGGCCGAGGACGGGTTGAAGGAAGGCTGCGCGGGGAAGATAGCCCCTCCTGGCATCGCCAAGAAAGTAGTGACCGCGATCCCCTTGCCTCCTCAGGTATGAAAGATGCCGCCGAGCTTCTGGGCCACCGGGAGGCGGTGAAGTGTAGGCTGGGCGTGGGGGGCTCCGACCCCGGGGGCCATCCGGGGGACCTGGCACCCAACTCTGACCCAGTGGAGGGAGCCACTCTGCTGCCCGGGGAGGACATCACCACAGTGGGCTCTACTCCGGCCTCGCTGGCGGTGAGCGCCAAAGACCCGGACAAGCAGCCCGGGCCCCAGGGCGGCCCGAACCCCAGCCAAGCCGGCCAGCAGCAGGGCCAACAGAAGCAGAAGCGCCACCGGACGCGCTTCACCCCCGCACAGCTCAACGAGTTGGAGAGGAGCTTCGCCAAGACTCACTACCCCGACATCTTTATGCGTGAGGAGCTGGCACTGCGTATCGGGCTGACCGAGTCCCGAGTGCAGGTACGAGGGGCTTGGGATCTGGGACAGAAGGCAAGGACAGGGCGGGAGGATTTGGGCAAAGGGAGCAGGGTCTTCCCTTCCCCTCTCGAGATCCTGGGCTGCTTTCAGGCTGCCTGTGCGTTCCTGTATCGAGTTATCTCCTTCTCTACCCGGAAACTGGTCCCCATCGCCATCCCCCAATGGACACGCAAGGCCCGTCTCCGGCCAGTATAGCGACATCCCGAAAGAAGCTCCTCAAAATCGAAGCCCGGCGTTGTCGGGCTACAGGGTTCGCCTCCTCAGCCTGAGAAGGCAACCTCAGCGCCCCCCGGGCGGCACAGCCGAGCGCGCACCTCAACTCCTGCTCGCATTATTGACAAATATTACCCCCTGATGAGTTTGTGTTAAGCGTTTGGATAAAAGGAGGAATGCAACAATTATACAGAAAACAAGAGAAAAGAGCAAATAAGGCGAATGGGCGCCTTTTTAAAAAGTGCTACACCCAGGTTTCACAGCGTGGCTTTATTATCTTAAGTATCACCCTCCCTCTGCACTCAGGAGAAATATTCCTAGCTTTGATATTTGCAAGGGGTTTGAACTTTCGTAGTCTACCAGTCTACCAGTGCGCTGGGGGCAGCTGACGAGATTCCCACAGCCGGTGAGCCCCGTTTTGTTTTGGAGTCCTCTAAGGAAGCTGGCGTGGGGGAGGGGGAATGAAGGCTTTCTGTTGTGGATATCATGTCTGAAGAAGGGGCATTCAGAACGGGAAAGGCTGACAGGCAGTAGAGGAAATCATTGCTGACCCCTTATTCTCCTCCAACCACTCTCCAAGCTGTAAATTATATATAACCTAGAAAATCACACCTATAACTATTCTGAAAATTGGTGAATAAAAGTATAAGCCTAGTGAATTCCAGATTTTTTTTTTTTTTTTTTTGCTTTTTAAAAGAAAGAATGAAGACATATCAAATATTTTATGGACAGGTGCCTGGAGGTGAAATTCCAAGCGCCGTTACTCACTCTTGAGCTATCCAGGGTGCTGAAAAATCTTCCTTTGCCGTCTTCGACGGTGGTATTTTCTGTACGATATCCTGGGTGTCATCAACCTGGTCAATTTGTTAAACCAGTGCTACCTACTTTTATAAAATTAACTTTAAGATCTTAGTTACTTTACATTTGATCTAAGAAGTAAGCAATGAGAACGTCCGTAATCACAGCGTTGAATATTTCTGTCTGCATTCGGCATTTTAAAGATAGTCTAAACTGAAAAAATAGCGCATGCTTCTGCTCTAATAGCAAATGAATATCACTGGGGATTTAAAATGGTCAAATTAATAAAGTAATATTGATTAACATAATGATTAGCATTTTTATTCAATATAAGTCTGGGTGGTTTTGCTAGCGAAAGGCCTAGACCATGGTCTTTTGAAACTACACACCGAAAGAGTACTAATTGCATAACTGTAAACATGTGTTAGTAATGCTCTTCAAAATTTTTATTCTTCGCCTTTTAAAAAATATCTGAAGTTGAGTTTGAACCTTTACATAAATACACAATTTCAATACTTCCATCAACACTGATGACAGTGCTTGCTTGTACGTTCAATCTTGCAGGTTAGAAATTCATAAATTTGGGGGTTTTGCCCTTTAAGAGAAAGACTATCTATTAATTCTTTATTTAAAGGGTAAAATGCTGTGTCTTAACCTAGATATACTGGCAATTAGTTTAAATTAAAATAGAACTTAGAATCACAAATAAAATATAATTGAACAACTGATTTTATGAAAAAAGAAAACGAGGTCTATTAAACTTTATTAGGTCTTCCAAGGCTAATGACAGTTATTCTTTTAACAGAAAAAGTTGTAAATGAAATAAAATATAAGCTATGTAACAGAAATAGTTATTTTCAAAAAGTACACAAAAGAATGCACAAGAAGAAAGAGACAAAGTACTCTAATTGTTCCAGCATAATGTTCAAGCAAAGATAATAGCTTGAGCCTGATGATAGACACAATTTAATAGAATGGCAATTTCAATATTTTTAAAAATAATGTTCCATAGTTTAAAAAGTAATCAGATCAACATAACCTTCTTAATTAACTTTTCAAAATGATTAACATTATGTAATGTAATGCAAAAATAATTTATGGAAAATGTATTTACTTCACAATTCACTGTACCATTGCTCCTTGACCAAATTCAAATTAAATAGTAATTGGCTTATGTTCTTATATGATCAGTACTTCATAGTTTTCTTTATAGTTAACAGATTGCCACACTTCTTTTCAGTATGTGGGCCACTGCGCTGATTAAAAATTATCTAAACATTTAATTCAATTGCAATTGTATATTTTTTAAGATGCTTTTTGATTCTAGACTAAATTATCCAATATACTTATTTTTATCTTTATTTGGTATATATCACACTTTTAAGTATTTATTAAAGCATCTCTACTCACATGGAGGCCAATTCCATGTCTGATATCGCTCCTCTTTTCTGGCCAGTGTAATAAAACCATTCTTTTTATAGCATGCCATTATTAGAAACCAATTTCAGAATTATTTATAACCTGGAATGGCTTATTAAGCAGCAATGTGAGAATCATGCAAATTATGTGATCAAATGCAATATAATAAGCATAATCATTAGTCTCTAGCATGGATTAATTAACTTTCAATATTTTATTTACATAAAAACGAAATCAGTGAAATAACTTCTGCACAGTCAGGCTTGCCTTTCAATATTTTATATGAACAAAAATAATGTGCTGTAATTCCATTGACCGTGTCCCCCAGAATGGCCCTGTCACCTGCCACATCTTAATAGGAGGACAAGCTGAGAGTATTTTCTAGTTTTCTAATGGAATGAGAAATTGCATTTTCTTCCTCTCCCAGCACTATTAAAGTGTAATGAATTCGGCCCAGAGTTCACGGCTGGCTGATCGAAATGAACCTGAGATCTAGGCTTTAATACAGCTCCCCAGATTTCCTCCAAAATCTTCACATTAATCATTTGCTGGATTCCAATGAGATCTTCATAAAGCATTTGCTTCAAGGGGGGAAAAAGTAATATTCTCTCTTTCTCTCCCTCTTTTTTCTATTTCTCAGTCATTTATAGCTGGGGAATTAAACGGGCTATATATTTTAAAATACATTTACAGTATGTCTATATTACTGTAACAGCAGATATCATGAAAGTGGATTTTTAGATTCCAACCTCCATTAGATTCTCACTGTTGTATTAAGCATTTTCCAAGAAGAGCTGCATTTCAAACTGAGTACAAAGTTGGCCCGTGGCTGTGGTTAATATATTTCCTGGAGTTGTCATCTGTGCATTCTAAAAATCTCCCTTAGGTTTTGCCTGCATTTTAATCCGTCATGCTCTAGTTTTCAAGTGGAAACATTCACATTTTAAACACATATGCATCGTAGCTTGGAACGGAGGTGCTCAGACCCCACGCAGATTTTTTTTCCCAATCCCAGTAAGCCATGAAACATAAAAAAATTTGTAGCCATCATTTGACTACTAACCCTCAAACATAATTGAGCACGATTTTCCGATTATTTCTATAATATTTAGTTCTTTAACAGCTGTTCTTTTCCGCCTGTGCCTGAGCAGATCCTAGATTCAGAAACCATTCTGGTAGTCGCATTTTCTATTGAAATTCTACTGGGCAATCCTCCCCCTCTTTCTTTTTTCTGCTCCTTCCCTCACTCTCCCTCCCCTCAAACAAACATTTCGGGATTCACTGGCACTTGCAGGTTGTTAGGAACCGGTCTTGATTTTATAAGACACCTTTCAAAACATAATCCGGGTGCGGCGTGTAAGGTGTGGGAACCGTTTAGTCACAGACACCGTCCCGTCTACCTCCCCCGAGTCCAGCCTTGGGTGGGTGCTGCACAGCGACTTGCGGCCTTAGGTCTTCTCGCTGTGCCTTCCTTTCCTCCTGAGAGATGCTCTCCGCCTAAGACCGCTAACAGCTCAATTGGGTCTCATTGATCCCACTCACCATCTAGAGAGCCCTGTTGCCTCATTAATCCGTTGTGCCAGCAGCTCACGGGCTGCAAGTGGGAAGAGACGAGACCTGTTTATCCATCGCCGACACTGGGATACGCAGCAATCTGCAAAATGGGGTAGAAACCACAGGAAGAAAGTGGTAGGCGACGGCGCAGGCACGGTAGAAAGGCGAGGGCCGGCCCCAAGCTGGGGGAGTATTCTAGACTGGAACACCGTTCACACTGGTAAGCGTAGAGTGCGTCTACGCTTGCCTGGGCATGAACACACCGCTGAACATTGCTGGCTCACCGAGACCGAGGGCAGGTATGTCCATACCCCTGATACTTTAGCTTGCAGAGTAAACACTAAATAGGTTAGATTAACGGATGCACAACGTTTTTTTCCACGGGTATGGTGGTCAAACTGCGTTGGCCAAATTCTAAGAGGAAACTCAGTACCTGGGCTTGTCCCACATCATTTATATTTAGGCACAGTAAACTCCAGATGACTAGATTTTAAACTGCAAGTCTTCCAGGCAGGCTTTCTGGCAAATTATTATTATTATTATTGTCATTTAAAAAGATCACATTCAAATGGGGGAGATGGGAGTTATCTTGGATTGGCAGCTTATGTGATATCTTTCAGGCAGAACTCTTCTTCTGTGATAGAGGGTTTGACATGCCTAGGCAAATTTGCCTGACAGGGTCTGTAACTCCCGGGCCACTGTTAAAAAAAAAAAAAATAGGAAGGCTATTTTCATTTGGAGTGTATTTTATCAAACTCATTTCCCTGAAAAAGGACGTTTGGGTTTGTCTGAGCAAAATTAAATTTGATTCATATATCTCGTGGTGAAATGTGACCTCCTTTAATTCCTATTGGTCCGAAAATTTGCTTTTAGTTTATAAATGAAATGGGGGCGACTTGAGGGAATTGGAGGCCTTGTTACTTGGGACCCTTGGTAAGTTCCTGAAAGGAATAGACTTTGGCTTGGCGCGGTGGCTCACGCCTGTAATCCTAGCACTTTGGGAGGCCGAGGCGGGTGGATCACGAGGTCAGGAGTTCAAGACCAGCCTGGCCAACATGGTGAAACCCCGTCTCCACTAAAAGTACAAAAATTATCTGGGCATGGTGGCGCGTTCCTGTAATCCTAGCTACTCGGGAGGCTGAGGCAGGAGAATTGCTTCAGCCGGGACCCGGGAAGCGGAGGTTGCAGTGAGCCGAGATCGTGCCACTGCACTCCAACCTGGGCTACAGAGCAAGACTCCGTCTCAAAAAAAAAAAAAAAAAAAAAAAAAAAAGAATAGGCTTGAAGGCTCTTGGGGCAGCAGGTTCCAGCCACTCGTACAGCCCAGACAAAGGTGTCCATAGAGTGGTTTGGGAATGAGGCACGGAGAGTTGTGGCAGTAGCACGAAGCAATATGGGAGGAATCGGAAGTCATGGTGGTGACCCAAACAACACTGTAGCTCAGTGGCGTTCACTTTCCCACGCAGATCACTGTATTAACCTCTCCGCTCTGTCAACCGTAGCGTTAGGGGTTTTCCTTTGTCTTTCGATTTTGAAACTATGTCATCCACAGCCTGTCATCAATTTCCAAATTTCCAGCGTTTCTGAAAATTCTATAGCCCATCAGTGTTATAAGGCATGCTATTAAGCTACATGGGTACACGTTTATCTTCATTTGTACACCTGTGGGTCGAGCTTTGACACATGCCTGACTGCAGACCTGTGAATCTGTGCAGTGCACAGAATGTGCAGGGGCGTGGTGAAGACTGCACACGTTTGGTGTGTTTGCACAGTGCGTAAACTCTCCGGGGCACGAGCTCTTAGGAGCGCAGGACTCCGCGCTTGGTGGGTGCAGGGGGCGCCAGTTGCCAGGAGTTGGTGGGGAGCCACAGTCTCCGGCTGGGTATGGGGGCTTGTCGGGCCTACGGCACTTGTTCCTCCCAGGGCAGAGCGGCTGTATCCGAAGCGGGTTTCTGGGGCTCAAGCCCCAACTCCCCAGCAGCCGGGCCGGCTAATAGCGCCCTGTCTGTCTCCCGCCCCGCCCGCTCCAGGTCTGGTTCCAGAACCGACGCGCCAAGTGGAAGAAGCGCAAGAAGACGACCAACGTGTTCCGCGCGCCCGGCACACTGCTGCCCACGCCAGGCCTGCCTCAGTTCCCGTCGGCTGCCGCCGCCGCTGCCGCCGCCATGGGCGACAGCCTGTGCTCTTTCCACGCCAACGACACCCGCTGGGCGGCGGCCGCCATGCCTGGCGTGTCACAGCTGCCTCTGCCGCCGGCGCTGGGCAGGCAGCAGGCCATGGCGCAGTCGCTGTCCCAGTGCAGCCTGGCGGCCGGGCCGCCGCCCAACTCCATGGGCCTGTCCAACAGCCTGGCGGGTTCCAACGGCGCGGGGCTGCAGTCGCACCTCTACCAGCCCGCCTTCCCCGGCATGGTGCCCGCCTCCCTCCCCGGCCCCAGCAACGTCTCCGGTTCGCCCCAGCTCTGCAGCTCCCCGGACAGCAGCGACGTGTGGCGGGGCACCAGCATCGCCTCCCTCCGCCGCAAGGCGCTAGAGCACACAGTCTCTATGAGCTTCACTTAATGCAGCCGCGCCCCGGCCCGCTCCGCCCCCAGCACCGCCCCCGGGGCCTCCCTGAGGCCCTTCCGGCGCGCATCCGGACCCCGGACCCCTGCCCCGTCCCGCCCCGGCCTTCGCCCCGTCTCGTTTCGTCCTCGCCTCTCTCTTCCACTCGCTAGGGCTCACCCCAAGCCCCAGCCCGCGAGGCCTCCCCTCCGCCTGATTTCGATCGCCCGCGGTTCCCCGTCTCCCGGCCGCCCCTCTTCCCTTCCCACCCAGCTGCGCCCCCGGCCCGGTCTCCAGGGCCTCAGCCCACCCTTCCCGCCACCCTGGCCTCCCTGCTCGCGCTGGCCGTGCTCGCGCCCTCCTCTCGGCCTTCTGACTGGCGGCGTTCCCACCCACACCTTCGACCCGACGCCTACGACCCCCCTCGCCCGCCGCCTCCCCTCCGGTCCCCTCTTTCCCCACACTTCGCGACCCTCCTCCCGCGCCCGGCAAAAAGCATCCTTCCCGCCATTTTACGTACCAGGGAGTCGACTCAGGATCTGAAATCAGACACCAATGGACTGGTTTGTGGGCAGAAACACACACACTCGCACTCTCGCTCACGCTCAGACGCTACACACGCGCGCGCACAAGACACGGTGCACCTAGGTCACACACGGACGTGTTCAAGGGACAGCACAATGTTAGGGATTTTTGTCTTAAAGGAGGACAAGCATCTGCTACCAACCGCCTCATCTGAGGGCCCAACCGATATGATTTGATTTATCCTTGTACTCTCCGAGCTCCTGTCTTTCTTTCCTCTCCCACCACGCTACCCTTGCCCAGTCCACCCAGTCACATCTGTGCAGCCCTCTCTTGGCTTGCAAGATAACGCTTTTATTTTTATTTTATCTTATTTTCATTTTCTTAAGCACAACTGTGTGAGAGTGTAGAAGGGAAGGCTTCTCAGGAGGAACGTGACAGTGGATTGGGTGGCTGGAGTAGACTAAAGCAGTCATGTGACGAGGAAGAGGTGATCTGACCCATTTTGATAAGTCTTTATAAGGAAGAATAAAATAAACGTGTAAGCAAAATTTTCTTTTGTAAAAGCAAAAGCCACATCTCTTTTCTGGATCCTTCAGGACTGGGGTTTGTTTGCTTCCTTTTCTGTTTCTGTCTTCTCGCTGCTCTGTGCCCTTGGTTGTTTTGTGGTGGTCCTGTCGTCCCTCGTGCCCCTCGGCCACCTGCTGGCGGCCGATGGGGTCACTCGGACATCTACAACCCTGCAACTTTGTACAGAGAAACACAATCAGCTCTTTCTGCATGTGCTGGTCAAATCCAAACCCAGAGAACAGAAGCGCTTTCTAAGAATGAACAAATATGTGAAATAGGATGTTTTGTGTAGATAAAGCATTCTTGTTACATACTGGTCAATTTGTGATATGTTTTAACTTAATGTCTGTGTTTATTTATGGAATTCGGTTTTCTTAATAAATGTTTGAGCTAATATAAAGCATATTATTTGACTTTTCCGGACAAGTTTATATCAAGTTAAATGTAAATGGATAAAATAAAATCATTTTCAGTATGTGATATAGAGAATGATGGGTTTTGGTGTGACCTTGAACGGCGGGAGGGGTCTCGTGGGGGGAGGGGAGGGGCCAGTCTTGGGAATGGTTATATTCGCGCCAGTTGGGACGCGTGGGCCCTTCGCCCTGCAGTGGGCTTGGGTTCGGTTTCTGGGCTGCACGGTGAGGTCTCCGCGACGGGGCGGCGTGCTGGGGCGCCGCGAGCGCCCCACGCAAGCCCTGAGCCTCCCGAGGTTTCCGGGCCGACCCAGGTTTCCCAGGTGGGACTCCGAGCGTCGCTGTCGGCACGAAACGCAGGGCGCGAGAGTTCCTCAGACGAACGGTGTCCCTGGGACAGTGGCGCGGAGGGCGCCCCTCGCGGGCTGCGTGCGCGTGATGGGGAGGCCGTGGGTGGGAGGGGACCACAACTCGCACCCTCGGCCTTCCGAGCCTGGAGTTCTGCTCTCCGGCGCCGCCCCAGCCGTGTCTGGCCCCAGGTACGCGGTGGAAGCTAGGCCGCGGCTCTTGCCTCCTCCGGGGCCTAGGCCTCTTTGGGGCCTTCCCTAAGGCCACGGCGCCCCTTCATGTCCCCAGACCCGGGATCCGCTTCAGATACCCGGGGCCTCCCAAGTAAGGGACAAACGCGCTTCTCCAGAAGAGGCGTGTCTGGGACGACCAGCGCCTACCAGGGCTCTCCCAACCCCGGGGCTGCTCTGGTTTCCTCTCAGGGTCCCTGCTGGCTAAGTACTAACCTCGACTTCAGCCACGTGCTCAGGGGACTGCCCCAAAGGAGTAGGAAAAAAATGCCGTTTCTTCAGTCGGCCGAGGGGAAGGTTGCGGTGTGTTTTAAACTTGGAGGCAAATCGATATCACAGGCGTCCTTGGGAAGGCTAACCGAAATCAATCTTGTGGTTTGAAATTTAATGGTCATGATAGGCATTGAGAGGGCACCCCTTTTCCCACGGGAAGACTTCTCATTTGGTTGCCTCAGAGTGTAAACCCTAAAAAATACCCTCCTGCTAAAATACAATACAGCTGGGCTACATGTGAATTTGAGGAGCTGTTGTAATCGTTAACTAAGAGAACACAATGGAATCTCCTCAGAGATGAGAACAAAAAGCTATGATTTTTAATGATAAAGTAAATCTGTTCATGTTACCTTAGGAATTTTAATTAGAAGTAAACTGGTGGGTGGGTTCACAGAATATTTCAGTTATACACTTTCCTAAAGACTATTTTTAGTACATTAAAATATCAAAGAAGAGAAAACATGCTCATTTTGAATTTCATACAAGAACGGAACATTTCTGTATTTGAGAACTCATCCAAGAAGTTAGCAGCACACAACCACCAAATTTCTAAAATATGAGTTAATGAAAAATACTTTTCCTTGCTTTTACATTTCATCATATTCTCGCTTGTTTTATGTTAGTGCTTTTTTAAAAAAAAAATTGAAATCGTGGATACTGTAATCTCAAGTCACATTTAAGAGATCAGTACAAATTACGGATTGCTTCACCAGTGCTCATGGAATGTTGTTTACAAGGATGCTAATTTTACAGCTTTTTATGCTGCTATAAAGCATAACTTTATGATGTAGGAATGCAATAAAGGATGCTAAATGGAATCTTTAAAAATTGTATTTCTCAAAGGCAAGGGAAATGGGATCTTTCATTGGAAAAAAATGGGCCAACTCAGAACACTGATGAGAAGTTGCAAATCAACTCAAGTGATAGATGCTTTCAAAGATACTTATATTTCATAATGTAGTGGTTATTTATCAATATTATAGTAAAGTGTACAGAGTTTTTCACTTGACTTGACTCTGGGCTAATATTTGTTTCTATAGCAATAGATTTTTGTATTCAGAATCCTGAACATTTTAAAGTCATATATGCCATTAGGTTAAGGGAAGGCATGCGGGCCTGAATTGTTAAGGTTGACGGTTTAGCAAAGACAAAAAGAGGAGAATAAGAACCTCAATCACAAGCTTGAAAGATTTCTGCTTTTTGAAGGAGAAAAATCTAACAACAGAATAATGCTTCATACAATTTTTTTACTCATCATTAACAGCAATTCTGACTCAAAATTGTTAAAGATCTAATAATAATGAAGTAAATTTAATAAGGGAATAAAGACAATAAAGTTGAATCATATCAGAACACAAAGTAGGTTAAGTACAACATGCTAGATGTCCTACCTCTAATAATTGTACTTTTTGCTGAGTAGCCTGTTTGATATTGAATACTGTCACCACATGCTAGCTGGAAACAATCCATTATGATGTAACCATATGACTGATTTATTTTAATATACAAGTTCATCCTTGTATCTTTATTTTTTCCTCAGTATTGGTACTAAATATCATACATGCCATACAAGTGATGGTATAGTAATGATGTTGCACTTAGATTACCTTTTGTTGATGGAGGAAATATGATATGGGAATGCAACCTGCTGAAGATGATGTTAGATACTCAATACAAAACAGCATGCAGAGCAGTTTGGGTAAATCACGGTAGATGTGCATATAGACATGCAGAGGAAATAAAGAGGAAAATTCTAACTTTGGGACAATTTATGTTTGGTGCCCCCAATGACAGCTTTTCCCAAAAATGAAAATGTGTTTTTAATTTATATTGTGGAACTTACATTTAAATTTTTAGGATAAAGAAAAAACTTAGCCCACAAATATGTGTATTCTAGTAATGGCAGTAGTTAACCTGTCAGTTGAAATAATGTAACCTTCCTTTTCTCCTTTTCATGACATAAAGATAATCTCATCTGAGGGCATTTATGTGAAGAAATAACAGCATGGCATGGTGAAACCACTGGCTCATTAATCCTGGCATCTACTTCCTACAGGGTTCCTTGATTAGTTAGATTCATTCACTGGGCATTTCAGAGTTTTTGATTTGTCACCATTGGCTAGGTTCACTGAGTTCAGGCTGAATTGAGCCAGAAGCAATGTTTATTAGTAATTTTGTAGTACAGGCTACCCTAATAATTCAGCCCAAATATCTCATCTGAAAAATATCCATTCACCCTCACTTCTAATGTGGGTTGCAGCTGTGTTCATAGGGAATTGAAAGAACATCAGTGATTGGGCATGTATTTTCTAAATTATTAATATGATGGCTAATAGCTGTAAACCCATCTTTGTATCCAATGCAGAAATTATGACTTATTTTAAAAATGAAAGCTGCAATAAAGAGGGGCACCTCCTGCCTGGCTTTCTGCTAAGTCTCCTCAGTGCAGAGCTTTTGGTATAGGAACCATGGCCGATTTAGCATGTGGCCATTACAGAGAGACACAGAACAATGCCTTTGGCTTTTTTAAATGTGTACACTATCAAAACAAGGCATGGATTTAGAAGACTTACTAAAACGTGCCATTAAGGAGTTTTGGGTATGAGCTGTGTACAGAGTTTTTCACTTGACCTGACAAAAGAGAGCCATCTTTTGATTTTGATGATGGCATACATGCCATACAAGTGATGGCATGGGGACCACAGTTCACACCCTCGGCCTTCCGAGCCCTGCGCTCATAAGTTGTTTGTCTTTAAGCAGGCATAATTAGTTGTTATTACTGTTAAGCTGCATCTTCCATCCACGTGATCAAATATCCCATATATCTCAGTTTCCATCTTCAGACCCATTTTATTTGAGTTACACTTGTTGCAGTTGCTCACGCTGCCACAATCCCTCTCAGTTCTGTGTTGAAGTAATTCACAAGTACCAGGAAATATATAATTAACCCACATGACATATATAGTATATGTTCTTTGCATCTTTCACTGAACTGTCGTAAGACTTTATATACTTTTGTTCCTAGTCTTTATTGAATCTATTAAAGATAAACTCAAGGTCAGATTAAGAACTGTAGATGCTTTTTAACACAGAAAAGATTATATGTGATTTTTATGAAATTAAAAATAAAAATATTAAATTATAAAACAAAACATAGATATACTGAAATTAAAATAAGTTCTTTTTAGATTTGCTAATTGCACAATTCTGAATGAGTTAAGTGAAGCTGAACTGGTCTCTCTTTTTGCTACCCTTGCTTTATTAATTATCTTAGTCTATTATCTTAATGCTTAGGTACTCCAACATTGATTTCAAAAATAACACTTTTAGAGAGTGTTATTTCATTACTTTCCCTCCAGTACCTTACATTTGAACTCCATTTTTTAGTTGACACAGCTCATTATCTCATTTAACTCATGGCACCATTATGAAGTAGATATTTTAACCCTTGTTGTATAGAGGAAGAAATTGAGAGTCATGAAGGCTAAGTAACTTGCCAAAGGTCACATCCCTAGTAAGTGGCAGAGATCATTCTTTAAGTTACATTTTCAGGTCATTAAGCATTACCATTGTGTATGTAACATATAGACATTTCCCCTACTGTTAAAATATTTTTGGGGAATAAAACTAAATATCTTTACTTAGAAATTTAACAGTCCACCCTAGTAATTTAAACAAGAGATACTTTGATAGGACGTGATAACTGCATCAAAATAACACATGGTTTCAAGAGTCTAGAAACACTCCTGTCCTACAGAACCTCACCCTCTTTCCAGAGGTTAATTCAAGACATTTCAGCCACCGAGAAGGCTCTTAATCCTGTGAGAAATCTTTATCAATGAAGTCATCTCCTTGTGACACAAGCTCTGAGCTGAGGTGGCAATAAACTTGTGAAATAGCCCTAGGAGTACTTTGAAAGGTGTGACATTGTAGATGGACAGGGGAAGGGAGAGGATCCTTGGGTCTTTTGGTGCTTTTCTTGTCTGTCCCTGCAAGATTTTACAGGGAGATACTTTGATGTTGCTTCTGTATATTATTAAAAGAATTACAACCCATCATAAACTGCATGTCCTTTTTCTGGCCTCCACATATTAGGAATCCATTGCCAAACATAGATCATAAAATCTTAGCATTTGAAGGGACCTTGAAATCGTCTCATTCAAATTTCTTGACCACAGTTGTCCCTTTTTTATTTCTCACCAAGTGGACTTGTGGGCTCTGTTTGAATGAAAGGTAGATGTCTTTTATTGGCCTGCCAGAGTTCTTCCTTTCATTGAGCCTAGTCTGTCTTTTGTCTCCTAGTTCTTTCTTCTATAGTCTTACCTCAGGAAGGGCTTTCTGTCACAGCTCTCACTACTGAAATGATTTTTCTTTTTAGTCTTCTTTTATTAATATCAGTCAGTGTAATACCCCTAGGCTATGCTATGGTACCAGATAAAATTCATCTCTGGCTTAACACAACCAGGGATTTTTTTTTTCTTGCTCACACAAATGTCACTGTGAGTAAAGTAAATCTCTAGGAGAGCTCTTCTTCATGTGGTGACCCAGTGATCCAAGTAGGTTTCATGTTGTGACTTAATCACCCCATTATGGGGTTTCCATGGTCTTTGTGGGAGGAAGAACAAACTAGAAGTTTAAACTGGTTCTTTATGCTTTGGTCCAGAAACTTCTACTCATGGTCCAGTACCTAAGAAATTATTATAAGGCTTCCTCTAATTGCAAGAGGACTGGCAAATGTGGAACACATGAATAGCCAGTGAATAGAACATATCTCTGCCATAATCTTATTTTCTCGGTGATAAACACTCTTAGTTTTCTCACTTAACGTGTTTTTCCTACTTATATATAAGTCAACAGTTTTTTTGTGCTTGTTGGCAAAGCCTGTAGGTGGGGGTACCAGAGAAATATATAACATCCAAGCTCTTCAAGGAGCTTATCATATAATTGGAGAGATAAGACAAATATACTTTAAAAAGAAAATCGTACAAGTCAATTTATAATGGATTGATCAAGTGCTAAGTACTCTGATCTATATCTCAAATGCAGTGGAAACTCAGAGAAGCAGGAGATCATTGTGGGTAGAATTCCTGGCCAGGCTTCCCAGAGGAACTGGGTCTTATACGATAACAAGGTCACCCTTTAGGATTTTATTCTCCACTTTTGTTTTATTCTGTTGGAATTATTTTGACCTTTCCTTGTGGCTCTTATTTTCAGATCTATAAAGTATGTTTCTTGTGTTTATATATATACTTACTAAATTCTCCACTAACCTCTTAAATGTGGAGCCATTAACCGGATTCAAATCTCTAATGACCAAGGCAAGACATGGTGGGCCACTTGCCAGACTCACTTTAATAGCCATTCATAATCTGATAGAGTGTTTTAGTATCACTGATATTCCCCAAATGGATACATTTGAGCAATGTAATTTCCCAATATATAGCATAGACTCTGACACATATTAGGTGTGCAATAGATGCTTATTAAGTTGAATTTAGGTCAGATGTGTTGATGTTAAAGCTCCCAGCTTATTGCACTTGCTATGATCTATTATCATGGTGGGGTAATTACCAATTAAAAATGTGTATCGTAAAGGGCTTACATCATTATTAAGGTAAAAAATAAATCACTCCTGACAAGCAAGATAATGTTTTTATTCCCACAAAAAGAGATCATCCCTGTCCTCTGATGAGCACAGTGCTCACTTGGAGTAAACTAGTCACCCATGGGAAGCTAATTACCTTTTCCAAAGAACTGGGGTACCATGTAATGTCTTCGAAAAGGTAATTTAGTGAATGATGCCCTGTTATCTTGGAAGAGTTAATATGCCACTTTTAGAAACTCCAGTGACTGGATTGTCTCCCACAATGGAGGGAGGAGCACACACTTGCCAGGAAGCCAGCTATCTTAGATTTCCCTGTTGGAAGACTTAAGAGCTTCATTTTCATTTCAAACCTAGTGGTTTCTTTGAGAACTGGTTGTATGCCATAAGCATTTTAGATTTGAAGAGTGATGATGAGAATTTTCTCCTTAGGCAGAAGAACTCCGGAGGAAGACCTTGAGCTTCTGATAGGGGTTGTTTTGGGTTCAGGTTAGGAGAGCGTTGCTTCTCAGGGAGGGAGGTTGTTTGTTTTTTAGTTACAGAAGAACAATCCTTGTCCAGTCATGACTCTGCTATATTTGGGGACCCAGAAGAAATGCATGGTTTGGAAAACATAGTTATAGTCCTTGATCAGCCATTACCTGACTGTGTTTTTAGTTCAGTCACTTAGCAGTTGTGCACTTCCATTTCCTCATCTAATATCTGAAGTTATTTCCCAATGCTGACCATTCTAGTAATGATTAACTCTACATTGTTGACTAGTGTGGGGCAACTCAGTTTATTTTATTTTATTTTATTTTATTTTATTTTATTTTATTTTATTTTATTTTATTTTATTTTATTTTTTTTGACACGGAGTCTCACTCTGTCTCCCAGGCTGGAGTGCAGTGGCGCGATCTTGGCTCACTGCAAGCTCCGCCTCCCGGGTTTTACGCCATTCTCCTGCCTCAGCCTCCCGAGTAGCTGGGACTACAGGCGTGCACCACCTATGCCCGGCTAATTTTTTTTTTTTTTGTATTTTTAGTAGAGATGGGGTTTCACCTTATTAGCCAGGATGGTCTCGAACTCCTGACCTTTTGATCCGCCAGCCTCGGCCTCCCAAAGTGCTGGGATTACAGGCTTGAGCCACCGCACCCGGCGCAACTCAGTTTAAACATAATCAAATGCCTGGACTGGTCTTTGTCTAATCTGTTTCTTTTTAAGGCATTGTCCTTTTTTTTTTTTTTTTTTTTTTTGATCTGGAGATAGGGGATCTGATTCTGAGTCAAGACAGCATTGTGTTACGGTGGTGAAAAGGTAAGCTCATAATATCAATGCTCTGCTGAAGAGTTGCTGCCACTGACAACATCATTAGCCTCCTTGTAATAGGACCCAGGGAAGGGATTGGGACTGTGTAGGAACTGTTTTCCAGAGTAGGAAAGAAAGAGTGGAACATGCAAGGATATAACTTCTTATAGACAAACATGGCTGTGCAAAAGAATCCTCATTCCTATCCTTAAACAATTAGTGCCATGGGGTTTGCATATCATCTAACTGAAAAGGAGAAATTAGAAAATAGATAACCTAGACATATACTCATATAGGAAGCACTCGGTAAATTTTGGTTGGATTAATTAGATTCAAATAGTACCAGTTTCTTGTGTAAACTTAGTGGAACAAATGGCCAACGACTTAGAAGCCTGAGGGGGCAGTTCCAGCATATTTATTTCGTTGCCAAGGCAACACCAGGTGTTTGTGACCACAAGGGAGAATGTAAAGAATGGGCAGCCTAGTGGTTGCTCAGGTGAGCGCAGGTACACAGACCAGGAAGTATCTCTGCTCCTAACCTCTCTTTATGTATGCATGAAGCCTAATTGTTCAAGTCCAGGGGAAACTGGTGAGGTATGTGAAGTTTTTGTTGGGACTTCAGCTTTCTTCATCCCCCAATATTTTCAGGGTCATAGGACCTTATCTTTCAAATTCTTTTCCCCTATTAAAACAGGAAATTAGCTGGGATCATTTACATTTTGACTAAAGAGACTTACAGCAATATGCTTTCTATTTTAAACTCTTTAATTTTAGTATAGAAAGAATATTTTTATCTTAATTCATTAAAATAACTTTTAAGCAGTAGGAGGCAAGTAAGGGTGATGTTGTGGGTAGAGTTTGCACAGGGGCATTCTGCAGTTTCAGGAAATTATACCACACCTGAGAAGAATCTACTTTAATTGTTTGGGAATGCTCAAGGAGCTGGAGCAAAAGGGGTGAAGAAAATATTCTTTCTTTGGGAGGTGCGGACACAGGTATTTGTTTCTTATTATTTACACTGTATATTATACATATAGCATATATATATGCTTATTTCTTGGACATATTTCACAATAAGATAAGAAAAAAAGTACCAGTAGTAATTTCCTCTTCCCGTAGTCTCCCCTCTTTAAACATCATCTTTACTAGAGTGATGGCCTACAGGTTCCCCGAGGGATTGATTGCCTCACAGCTGCTAAGTATACAGAGGCACCTTTTGGCATTGCTGACTTCTCTTATGCAAAGCCCTGGGCTCCGAAGTCACCTCTGTTTCCTGGCTTTCCAGTAAGACTATCTAACCCTTGTTAAAAAACAAAAAAAACAAAAAACACCCCTTTTCCTTTCCTAGCTCTAGTCCTCTGCTTTAAAATTCCCAGGGTTCATTCTTACTGTGTAATATCCTGCCCTGAGTTTTCTTCTTCCTTCCCTATGGTAATCCTGTTGTTCCCTCTAGACAGGTAGTCCTCATCCTCCTGGCCCCCAATCTCCACTGCATCAGAGACACCTGGACTTGGTGTCAGGTCTGGGGAGAAGCAGCAGCTGGATATATTGCTCAAGCACCTTTCAGATAATGGGGGTGAGGGTAAGAGGGAAAATTGGGGGGTTTCTAGGGGTGTACAGGAAAGTCTGCCCTGGAACACAGGGATAGGTTGAGACAATGAAACCTGAGTGTGGGGAGAATCAGATTCAGGACTTTTGTTTCTTAATTTGTGTTATTGATGATTAGTTTAGCTATTTTTCTGGCCTGAATGCATGGTACCTGACACTTATTAGATGGCAAAAATTATTTGTTGAATAAATGATCCTGGAATGGTGTGAGGGAAATGCAATATCGACTTTGACTTTAGGTACCAGAAAAGTGAGAGAGGAATCAAATGATTTTCCATGTAAAAGTAAAAATCATATTGATGTGAGCTGCTTATGTAATCACCATGAAACAATTACCATGAAGCAGTTATATGTAAAATAAAATACTTTCAAATGAACTTTGAGTTCTGTTTTGCAGCAGTAGTAAATTCTACTAGTGTCAGGTAGGCTGTATCAAGGTGTAGAAAGCGAGGTTACTGGTCATCTAATCTTAGTGTTGCTGGTTAAATTCTTCACACAAATTATAGACCAAATTGTCATTTAGCATAGCTTATGGACAGGATGCCCACCACCTTCTATGGGATCCCATTTCTTCTAAAACGTCGTTATATCACACTGAAACCATCCCCCTTCTGGCTTATCCTTGATGTCCCACAAAGCAAGTCTTCAACCTTTATTGCTTGACAGGTCCTCACATGTTCAAAGATAGCTTTTCTGGTCCCCCTTCTTTATTAAATTCTGTGAAACAATAAGGGGCTATGGTCATAGGCACTAAAGTTCCCCAAGTTATCAAAAAACTTGTTTAGGCTGAGTGTGGTGGCTCACGCCTGTAATCCCAGCACTTCAGGAGGCTGAGGCAGGTGGATCACTTGAGATCAGGAGCTCAAGACCAGCCTGGCCAACATGGTGAAACCCCATCTCTACTAAAAATACAAAAATTAGCCAGGCATGGTGGAGTGCACCTGTAATCACAACTGCTTGGGAGGCTGAGGCAGGAGAATCACTTGAACTCAGGAGGCGTAGGTTGCAGTGAGCTGAGATCGTGCCACTGCACTCTAGCCTGGGTGACAAAGTGAGACTCCATCTCAAAAACAGAAAAAAAAAAAACAACTTTTTTAGTCATCTTTATTAAATAGAAGACAGATTTTATCCATAAAGATAATCAGAGTGTTCATACACTTTTTCCTATGCCAGATATTTAGAGCAAGTTATTCTTTTAAATCAGTATTTCTCAGGCCCTGGGAATGGGGCTTAGGAATCTCATTTTATAGTTTGAGAACCATTGTTTCCATTGCTTCACCTGTCCAGGGGAATTAAGTGTGATTGATGCTAACCTCAGGAATGGGTCACATCTGGAAAGCAATGTTGAGCCTTTCTGGCCTCTCAGCCAATGGCCTTGGAACAACGTTAAGTCTTTTACTGACTGAATATTAACATTATTCCTCATTAGCTCTCTTATTCTCATTTACAAGCTTTCTTTTCCCTTCTTTTTCTTAAGTCATCGATTTCTCAGTTCTAGTTACATCTCCCTCTGCAGCCCATGACTGGAATTCTTTCAGCCTCCATATCCTCAGCCCTCAAGTTGCCACTCATATGGGTAGTTATTTGCTTCCAACATTCAAGTTTTATGAGACTATTCCTACACTCAGTCCTTTAAATTGTATTGCCTTTCAACCTTTGTTTATTTTTTCTAAAACTTTACTTATATACAAATGTTCAAAATCCATTTATAACCTGTTGCTCCATCTGGTTATTTTCATGGGTTATGTTCCCTTTGAATCCTTTGACACGTACCTACCTACTATTTTACTACTTATGACCAAAAACATAGATGGTATTTTGTGTTTTGTTTTGCATTTTGCTTCTGTTTATTTCCCATATCGGTATATATCTTCATATGCCTAGTTTTAATGACTATGATATTTGTTTATAGCTTTCTCTGATTTTTAAATGTTACCTGTTTATTTTAAAAATTGTTAAATATAAACATATTTATTCACTCAAAATATATTTGAATGTCTGATGCTATAGATGCTTGCCCAGAGTTAAGCACTATTAAGATTTAATGTATCTGTGTGTGTGTGTGTGTGTGTGTGTGTGTATGTGTGTAGATGAGAGAGACAGAAAATTATTTTAAAGAGTGTTTTGTATGTAACAAGTCTCCTAAGTGAAAACACAACAAATGAAAGTCTTTCACTTACTGCAACATTGTCCAGTATGGTAGCCACCAGCACCATGTGGCTATTTAAATTTAAGTTAGATAAAATCAATAGTTCTCTTCCTCAGTCACAATAGCCACATTTTCAGTGCTCAAAACCCACATGTGGCTTGTGGCTATTATATTGGATATAATCACAAAAAGCTTTATTGGACAGTGCTGACTCAGCATTCTAGGCCAAAAAGATACAGAATAAAGTTGCCCTGCTTCGTGCTGAGTTTCATGGGCCCGCATTCTGTGCTTTAGCTGCGGAATGGAACAATGGACGTGGACAGTGAGTGTTCCTGAAGGCCGTTGAAGAAATGCATGTAAGTGGGAACTTGGCCTAGTCCTGAGATTTCTATCTAGATTTTAATGTAAAAACATTTTTAATGGGATAGGATGGGGAAGAAGAAGAAAGTCTTAACTACCAAGGGAATAGAATGAGAGGGGTGTGCAGTTTAGGTCTGATATTTCTGTGCTTGCTATACACCATTACTAGAATCCATGCTTCAGTGATTTTCCATCAGTGGTAACCAAAGAAGGCTTTTTATCTAAGGTTTTAATGTATCTGTATGTAAATGTTTGGGCTGTGGCTTGGTCATTTAGAGTGGGTATATGAGGGATGTGGTAAGGAGTGCAAGAGGAGAGAGACTACGACTTGAAGTAAATGTATGTGTATGCAACACACACACATACATGCACACTAAGATTTTCTCCAGCGATGTCCTAGCTGTTTCAGGAGAGCAAGTGTCTTACCACTTACAGCTTGTCCAGTGCCTGATCTGAAATTAGCCTCACTTTCTCCCCAGGGCATCCTTAGTTCCCTGCAGATCTCAAAACCGGTTATACATCAGTACTCTGTGGACCTGGTCAGATGTGCTGCTACATTAATTATAATGCAGATCATGGTTGTGGATTCTGTATGCAGATGTGCATGGAAATCTGCAGGCTTTCCATGTGCACAAAGAAAAAGCTGTTGAAAGGGCTTAAATACATTGCATTGGTGCCAGGCATATTTATCACAGGCTAGTTACTGAGAATGCTGATGGATTTATTTCACGACCTGTGTTGTATAAAGTATGCAATGAGGAGAGACTAAATTGAGTTGGTAGAAAAAAATATGTACGTATACCTTCTATCCCACCCCAATTTCCCCCCACTAAAAAAAAAAAAAAAAGAAAAAGACAGAGTGGGTTTATATAAAGTTTTGAAGTTTCAAATGATGACTTAAAGGTAAGCAATTTAATTTTACTTTGGAGACTTGCAGTAATTTTATTTTATTTATTTATTTATTTATTTATTTTTCTCTGAGACAGGGTCTCACTCTGTCTCCCAGGCTGGAGTGCAGTGGTGTGATCTCGCCTCACTGCAACCTCTGCCTCCTGGGTTCAAGTGATTCTCCTGCCTCAGCCTCCCAAGTATCTGGGATTACAGGCATGTGCCACCATACCTGGCTAATTTTTGGATTTTTAGTAGAGCCAGGGTTTCACTATGTTGGCCAAGGTGGTCTTGAACCCCTGACCTCAACTGATCCACCTGCTTCAGCCTCCCAAAGTGCTGGGATTTCAGGAGGCGTGAGCCACCACACCTGGCCTTTTTTTTTTTTTTTTTTTTTTTTGACTTGCAGTAATTTTAAAAACTGAGATTTAGAATGATAACCTGGTGTCTTAGTTGCTGACAATATTGGAAAATCACACAAACTCATTATTGCCTTGGTTTATGGTATTGACCATGAGAGGATATTATAGTAACCATCAATTTTTTAAATTATAAAATACTTCAAACATATTCAAATGTAGAAAAAATAATACAATGAACTACCATATATCCATCACCTAGATTCAATAATTGTGAAGATTTTATCCTATTTACTTAATTCATTCTTTTTCCCATTTTAAAAAATCTGTTGTAGTATATTAAAGCATATCTCAGAAGTTATAAATATTTTAATAAACATCTTTAAAAATATGGACAAATATGCCATTTGCACCCAATAAAATAAATGATATATTTTTAGTATTTAATCCATAACCAAATTTATTTGACTATTTCAAAAATGTCTTTAGAGTTAGTTTGAGTCAGGTCCAAACAAGGTCCATACAACAGAGTGGTCTTAAGACTTTTTTTCTTTTTTAGACAATTCAGTGACATTAATAAACTTGTAGAGTTGGGCAACTATCATCATAATCCAATTTTAGAACATTACCTTTACCCTTCAAAATTTCCTCCAGCCCATTTGCAGTCAATCCCTGCTCCCACTTTCAGCCTCAGGCAGCCACTGATCTTCTTTCTATTTGTATAAATTTTACTTTCTGGACATTTCATAGATTATGTCTTTTAAAATCTAGCATGGTTTCCTTCTCTCTTCCCTCTTCCTCCTGCCATGTACTTATTTTTCTGTAGAATGCCCTGTTTTCTGAACTTTTCTGTTCACTTCTTTCTGGTGTCATTTAACTTGTTCCTTTATCCTCTTCTCCTCCACATTTCTTTTTTTTATTTTATTATTATTATACTTTAAGTTTTAGGGTACATGTGCACAATGTGCAGGTTAGTTACATATGTATACATGTGCCATGCTGGTGTGCTGCACCCATTAACTCGCCATTAAGCATTAGGTATATCTCCTAATGCTATCCCTCCCCCCTCCCCCCACCCCACAACAGTCCCCAGAGTGTGATGTTCCCCTTCCTGTGTCCATGTGTTCTCATTGTTCAATTCCCACCTATGAGTGAGAACATGCGGTGTTTGGTTTTTTGTCCTTGTGATAGTTTACTGAGAATGATGATTTCCAATTTCATCCATGTCCCTACAAATGACATGAACTCATCATTTTTTAAGGCTGCATAGTATTCCATGGTGTATATGTGCCACATTTTCTTAATCCAGTCTATCATTGTTGGACATTTGGGTTGGTTCCAAGTCTTTGCTATTGTGAATAGTGCCACAATAAACATACATGTGCATGTGTCTTTATAGCGGCATGATTTGTAGTCCTTTGGGTATATACCCAGTAATGGGATGGCTGGGTCAAATGGTATTTCTAGTTCTAGATCCCTGAGGAATCGCCACACTGACTTCCACAATGGTTGAACTAGTTTACAGTCCCACCAACAGTGTAAAAGTGTTCCTATTTCTCCACATCCTCTCCAGCACCTGTTGTTTCCTGACTTTTTAATGATTGCCATTCTAACTGGTGTGAGATGGTATCTCATTGTGGTTCTGATTTGCATTTCTCTGATGGCCAGTGATGATGAGCATTTTCTCATGTGTCTGTTGGCTGCATAAATGTCTTCTTTTGAGAAGTGTCTGTTCATATCCTTCACCCACTTGTTGATAGGGTTGTTTGTTTTTTTCTTGTAAATTTGTTGGAGTTCATTGCAGATTCTGGATATTAGCCCTTTGTCAGATGAGTAGATTGCAAAAATTTTCTCCCATGTTGTAGGTTGCCTGTTCACTCTGATGGTAGTTTCTTTTGCTTTGCAGAAGCTCTTTAGTTTAATTAGATCCCATTTGTCAATTTTGGCTTTTGTTGCCATTGCTTTTGGTGTTTTAGACATGAAGTCCTTGCCCATGCCTATGTCCTGAATGGTAATACCTAGGTTTTCTTCTAGGGTTTTTATGGTTTTAGGTCTAACATATAAATCTTTAATCCATCTTGAATTAATTTTTGTATAAGGTGTAAGGAAGGGATCCAGTTTCAGCTTTCTACATATGGCTAACCAGTTTTCCAAGCACCATTTATTAAATAGGGAATCCTTTCCCTGTTGCTTGTTTTTCTCAGGTTTGTCAAAGATCAGATAGTTGTAGATATGCGGCATTATTTCTGAGGGCTCTGTTCTGTTCCATTGATCTATATCTCTGTTTTGGTACCAGTACCATGCTGTTATTGTTACTGTAGCCTTGTAGTATAGTTTGAAGTCAGGTAGTGTGATGCCTCCAGCTTTGTTCTTTTGGCTTAGGATTGACTTGGCAATGCGGGCTCTTTTTTGGTTCCATATGAACTTTAAAGTAGTTTTTTCCAGTTCTGTGAAGAGAGTCATTGGTAGCTTGATGGGGATGGCATTGAATCTGTAAATGACCTTGGGCAGTATGGCCATTTTCACGATATTGATTCTTCCTACCCATGAGCATGGAATGTTCTTCCATTTGTTTGCATCCTCTTTTATTTCCTTGAGCAGTGGTTTGTAGTTCTCCTTGAAGAGGTCCTTCACATCCCTTGTAAGTTGGATTCCTAGGTATTTTATTCTCTTTGAAGCAATTGTGAATGGGAGTTCACTCATGATTTGGCTCTCTGTTTGTCTGTTGTTGGTGTATAAGAATGCTTGTGATTTTTGTACATTGATTTTGTATCCTGAGACTTTGCTGAAGTTGCTTATCAGCTTAAGGAGATTTTGGGCTGAGACAATGGGGTTTTCTAGATAAACAATCATGTCATCTGCAAACAGGGACAATTTGACTTCCTCTTTTCCTAATTGAATACCCTTTATTTCCTTCTCCTGCCAGATTGCCCTGGCCAGAACTTCCAACACTATGTTGAATAGGAGTGGTGAGAGAGGGCATCCCTGTCTTGTGCCAGTTTTCAAAGGGAATGCTTCCAGTTTTTGCCCATTCAGTATGATATTGGCTGTGGGTTTGTCATAGATAGCTCTTATTATTTTGAAATACGTCCCATCAATACCTAATTTATTGAGAGTTTTTAGCATGAAGGGGTGTTGAATTTTGTCAAAGGCTTTTTCTGCATCTATTGAGATAATCATGTGGTTTTTGTCTTTGGCTCTGTTTATATGCTGGATTACATTTATTGATTTGCGTATATTGAACCAGCCTTGCATCCCAGGGATGAAGCCCACTTGATCATGGTGGATAAGCTTTTTGATGTGCTGCTGGATTCGGTTTGCCAGTATTTTATTGAGGATTTTTGCATCAATGTTCATCAAGGATATTGGTCTAAAATTCTCTTTTTTGGTTGTGTCTCTGCCCGGCTTTGGTATCAGAATGATGCTGGCCTCATAAAATGAGTTAGGGAGGATTCCCTCTTTTTCTATTGATTGGAATAGTTTCAGAAGCAATGGTACCAGTTCCTCCTTGTACCTCTGGTAGAATTCGGCTGTGAATCCATCTGGTCCTGGACTCTTTTTGGTTGGTAAACTATTGATTATTGCCACAATTTCAGCTCCTGTTATTGGTCTATTCAGAGATTCAACTTCCTCCTGGTTTAGTCTTGGGAGAGTGTATGTGTCGAGGAATGTATCCATTTCTTCTAGATTTTCTAGTTTATTTGCGTAGAGGTGTTTGTAGTATTCTCTGATGGTAGTTTGTATTTCTGTGGGATCGGTGGTGATATCCCCTTTATCATTTTTTATTGTGTCTATTTGATTCTTCTCTCTTTTTTTCTTTATTAGTCTTGCTAGCGGTCTATCAATTTTGTTGATCCTTTCAAAAAACCAGCTCCTGGATTCATTGATTTTTTGAAGGGTTTTTTGTGTCTCTATTTCCTTCAGTTCTGCTCTGATTTTAGTTATTTCTTGCCTTCTGCTAGCTTTTGAATGTGTTTGCTCTTGCTTTTCCAGTTCTTTTAATTGTGATGTTAGGGTGTCAATTTTGGATCTTTCCTGCTTTCTCTTGTGGGCATTTAGTGCTATAAATTTCCCTCTACACACTGCTTTGAATGCATCCCAGAGATTCTGGTATGTTGTGTCTTTGTTCTCGTTGGTTTCAAAGAACATCTTTATTTCTGCCTTCATTTCGTTATGTACCCAGTAGTCATTCAGGAGCAGGTTGTTCAGTTTCCATGTAGTGGAGCAGCTTTGAGTGAGATTTTTAATCCTGAGTTCTAGTTTGATTGCACTGTGGTCTGAGAGACAGTTTGTTATAATTTCTATTCTTTTACATTTGCTGAGGAGAGCTTTACTTCCAACTATGTGGTCAATTTTGGAATAGGTGTGGTGTGGTGCTGAAAAAAATGTACATTCTGTTGATTTGGGGTGGAAAGTTCTGTAGATGTCTATTAGGTCTGCTTGGTGCAGAGCTGAGTTCAATTCCTGGGTATCCTTGTTAACTTTCTGTCTTGTTGATCTGTCTAATGTTGACAGTAGGGTGTTAAAGTCTCCCATTATTATTGTGTGGGAGTCTAAGTCTCTTTGTAGGTCACTCAGGACTTGCTTTATGAATCTGGGTGCTCCTGTATTGGGTGCATATATATTTAGGATAGTTAGCTCTTCTTGTTGAATTGATCCCTTTACCATTATGTAATGGCCTTCTTTGTCTCTTTTGATCTTTGTTGGTTTAAAGTCTGTTTTATCAGAGAGTAAGATTGCAACCCCTGCCTTTTTTTGCTTTCCATTTGCTTGGTAGATCTTCCTCCATCCCTTTATTTTGAGCCTATGTGTGTCTTTGCACATGAGATGGGTTTCCTGAATACAGCACACTGATGGGTCTTGACTCTTTATCCAATTTTCCAGTCTGTGTCTTTTAATTGGAGCATTTAGTCCATTTACATTTAAAGTTAATATTGTTATGTGTGAATTTGATCCTGTCATTATGATGTTAGCTGGTTATTTTGCTCGTTAGTTGATGCAGTTTCTTCCTAGTATTGATGGTCTTTACATTTTGGCATGATTTTGCAGCAGCTGGTACCGGTTGTTCCTTTCCATGTTTAGTGCTTTCTTCAGGAGCTCTTTTAGGGCAGGCCTGGTGGTGACAAAACTCTCTCAGCATTTGCTTGTCTGTAAAGTATTTTATTTCTCCTTCACTTATGAAGCATAGTTTGGCTGGATATGAAATTCTGGGTTGAAAATTCTTTTCTTTAAGAATGTTGAATATTGGCCCCCACTCTCTTCTGGCTTGTAGGGTTTCTGCTGAGAGATCCGCTGTTAGTCTGACGGGCTTCCCTTTGTGGGTAACCCGACCTTTCTCTCTGGCTGCCCTTAACATTTTTTCCTTCATTTCAACTTTGGTGAATCTGACAATTATGTGTCTTGGAGTTGCTCTTCTCGAGGAGTATCTTTGTGGTGTTCTCTGTATTTCCTGAATCTGAATGTTGGCCTGCCTTGCTAGATTGGGGAAGTTCTCCTGGATAATATCCTGCAGTGTGTTTTCCAATTTGGTTCCACTCTTCCCATCACTTTCAGGTACACCAATCAGATGTAGGTTTGATCTTTTCCCATAGTCCCATATTTCTTGGAGGCTTTGTTCATTTCTTTTTATTCTTTTTTCTCTGAACTTCCCTTCTCACTTCATTTCATTCATTTCGTCTTCCATCACTGATACCCTTTCTTCCAGTTGATCACATCGGCTCCTGAGGCTTCTGCATTCTTCACGTAGTTCTTGAGCCTTGGCTTTCAGCTCCATCAGCTCCTTTAAGCACTTCTCTGTATTGGTTATTGTAGTTATACATTCATCTAAATTTTTTTCAAAGTTTTTAACTTCTTTGCCTTTGGTTTGAATTTCCTCCTGTAGCTCAGAGTAGTTTGATTGTCTGAAGCCTTCTTCTTTCAACTCGTCAAAGTCATTCTCTGTCCAGCTTTGTTCCGTTGCTGGTGAGGAACTGTGTTCCTTTGGAGGAGGAGAGGCACTCTGCTTTTTAGAGTTTCCAGTTTTTCTGCTCTGTTTTTTCCCCATCTTTGTGGTTTTATCTACTTTTGGTCTTTGATGATGGTGATGTACAGATGGGTTTTTGGTGTGGATGTCCTTTCTGTTTGTTAGTTTTCCTTCTAACAGACAGGACTCTCAGCTGCAGGTCTGTTGGAGTTTGCTAGAGGTCCACTCCAGACCCTGTTTGCCTGGGTATCAGCAGCAGTGGCTGCAGAACAGCGGATTTTCGTGAACCGTGAATGCTGCTGTCCAATTGTTCCTCTGGAAGTTTTGTCTCAAAGGAGTACCTGGCCGTGTGAGGTGTCAGTCTGCCCCTACTAGGGGGTGCCTCCCAGTCAGGCTGCTCGGGGGTCAGGGGTCAGGGACCCACTTGAGGAGGCAGTCTGCCCATTCTCAGATCTCCAGCTGCGTGCTGGGAGAACCACTGCTCTCTTCAAAGCTGTCAGATAGGGACACTTAAGTCTGCAGAGGTTACTGCTGTCTTTTTGTTTGTCTGTGCCCTGCCCCCAGAGGTGAAGCCTACAGATGCAGGCAGGCCTCCTTGAGCTGTGGTGGGCTCCATCCAGTTGGAGCTTCCCAGCTGCTTTGTTTACCTAAGCAAGCCTGGGCAATGTCAGGTGCCCCTCCCCCAGCCTTACTGCTGCCTTGCAGTTTGGTCTCAGACTGCTGTGCTAGCAATCAGCGAGACTCCGTGGGCATAGGACCCTCCGAGCCATGTGCGGGATATAATCTCCTGGTGTGCCGTTTTTTAAGCCCGTCGGAAAATCGCAGTATTAGGGTGGGAGTGACCCGATTTTCCAGGTGCCATCTGTCACCCCTTTCTTTGACTAGGAAAGGGAACTCCCTGACCCCTTGTGCTTCCCGAGTGAGGCAATGCCTCGCCCTGCTTCAGCTCGCGCACAGTGCACTGCACCCACTGTCCTGTGCCCACTGTCTGGCACTCCCTAGTGAGATGAACCCGGTACCTCAGATGGAAATGCAGAAATCACCCGTCTTCTGCATCGCTCACGCTGGGAGCTGTAGACCAGAGCCGTTCCTATTTGGCCATCTTGCAAAATCTGTAACCTCCACATTTCTTTCAAATGGAATTAGGTACAGAAGAGCACCATCCAATAAAACTTTTGCAGTGATGGAAATGTTCTGTATATGCACTATCTAATGACTGCATGTGGCTTTTGGGTACTTGAAATGTGGCTGTTGTGATGAAGAAGCTGGTTTTTTTATTTTACTTTTTAAATTTAAATATCTACATGGGACATAGTAACTGTTAGATACTGAAGCCTCTACAGGCTTAATCAGAATTAGGCCCAATGTTTTTGGACATGAATACTTCATAGATTCACATCAGGAGGCA
Source organism: Gorilla gorilla gorilla (assembly GCF_029281585.2). Classification (NCBI taxonomy): domain Eukaryota; kingdom Metazoa; phylum Chordata; class Mammalia; order Primates; family Hominidae; genus Gorilla; species Gorilla gorilla. Next base: position 34,071,207 of record NC_073243.2, read on the forward strand.
TGTAATGTTTGCTTTTCCTACTTCCAGGGATCTAATGTTGAAGTGGTAACAGCTTGATCTCCAGTGTAACAATTCCCTATCAACATTTTACAATGGAATATTATTCGGCCTTAAAAAGGAAATTCTGACACATGCTACAACATAGATGAACCTTGAGGACATTTTGCTGTATGAAATAGGTCATCTCAAAAGGACAAATACTGTATGATTCCACTTACATTAAGTACCTGGAGCAGTCAAATTTATAGAGACAGAAAGTAGAATAGTGATTGCCAGAGTTTGTGGGGGGAGAATTGGGAGTTATTGTTTAATGGGTGAGTTTCAATTTTGCAAGAGAAAATAGTTTGTGGATGGCTGCCATTGAACTGTATGCTTAAAAATACATAAGGTGGTAAGTTTTACTTTATGCATATTTTACCACATAAAAAAGTAGTTCTATATAAAGTTTCATGTGGGCAAAAGCCTGATTGGAGTACATTTAAATGAGAATGGAAGGAGTAGAATTGGAGAATATAAATATAGGCAATTATTTGAAAACTTAAAATATATACAAAGTCAGCAAAAAGTATTTTAAAATCCACTTATATGCTACTTAAAGATAAGCATATACTTTAAAAGTTATTTTATATTTTTTCCACATGTATGTGTATATTATTAAAGAAATTTACATCATTTAAAAAATCCATAGGGGATATTTCCCCCTCTTCATTATCCTGAGACACCTTAAATGTGTTTAAACCACACTTATCTTGGAATGACATATCTAGAAGAATCATACAGAGGATCTAGATTAAACTAGAGGAGGACACAGGGTCCAGAGGTTGTGTTTACTCAAGGTAAGTAGCAGTAGACCTGGCAGAATGCCTATCCAATTTGATGTTCTTATCACTGCACCCAGCTGCTTCTAGTGACCCTCTTGAAAACTTGTTCTACCTCTTGCTTTCCCTGTATCTTTCAGTGTCCTCATTGTTCATCTAGCTACCAGGCTTAAAATATGGAAATAGTCATTAATTTCTATTCTCCCTTCTTCTTCTGTCTCACATCTAATAACTTAAGTCCTGTGGAAGTTTTCTTTGTAGCATCTATCACACCTTCCTCTATTTCCTCATTTTAGTGATGCTACAATTGATCAGTGGGTTCAAGTGTTGATAGCCTTACCTTCACTGTTCAGTTCCATATCAACTTTTTATCTAATAATAGTTTGATCTAATATCTAATAATAGTTTGATAATATTACTCTTATCCTAATTCAGAGCCTTATTGTTTCTTGCTCATCCTCCTGAGCTTTTTGCTTTTCTCTGCATGTGTACTACTGCTTGGTTTGTCTTCTTAATCTATCCTTCTAATCCTGTTTGTGTCTTACTCAAAAACTTCTCCATGGCCTTCCCACAGAAGTCACAGTTTGGTAGTATGTGACCTGCAAACTTATCTTGAGTTACTGGCAAAGTGCTTTTTTTTTTTTTTCTTTTTAATTGAATGCTTTGGGGCAAGGCATGACCTCACCCCAAGCCGCATGATATCCCATTGCTTTTTTTAAACTTTCTTTTCTTTTTCTTTTCTTTTCTTTTCTTTCTGACAGGGTCTCACTCTTCCATGTAGGCTGGAATGCAGTGGCACAATCATGGCTTGGTGCAGCCTCAAACTCCTGGTCTCAAGTGATCATCCCTCCTCAGCCTCCTGAGTAGCTGGGACTACCGGTGTGTGCTACCACACCTGGATAATTTTTTCAATGTTTGTAGAGACAGGGTCTTACTGTGTTGCTCAGGCTGGTCTTGAACTCCTGGCCTCAAGTGATCCTCCCTCCTTGGCCTCTGAAAGTGCTGGGATTACAGCCACCACACCCAGCCTCTATTACATTTATCTAGCTCAGTCACTCCAGTCATTTACACTTCCTGTTTGTTCCCGTATCCATTTGAGTTGGCCATCTTTCCTGATATTTAGCATGGTGTTCAATGCACTAAATAATGTCTGCGCTCTATTTTCCCAACTTTCTTTCCTCCCCTGTAGGAAGCCTTTTTTCTTTTCTTACCCTACCTCTCCTTTTCTCACCTCTTACCCTCATCCCAATACCTTGCAATCAGCTTATCAGACACCTTATGACCAGTTTCTGGCTCCATGTGTTAAATGAATGGATGGATGAGTTTTTTTGGCACTAGTTAGGCTCGTATAATCTCTGTCTTCGAGGAACTCATAGACTATGCAAAAGATTGGTGTGTAAACAGCTAATTTTGATAGCATATAAAAAAGAGTAGTTGTAAAGAGGGATGAATTCTGCTTGGAAGGTATGAAAGGCAAATTCTGCTTGGGAGGGCCACATCTTCTAGCTTTCCCTAACTGCTCCAAATCATTGACTTCTTTCTTTGTTCTTTGACCATACCATTTCTTAACATATACACGCACACTTTTTTTTCATTCTTTATATTTCCAAAATTAGATGCCAGTCTTCTTGAGAACAGTAATCACATTTGTATTTTATTTACCTATATCCTTCCATCATAGGTTCTCAAGTTTTTGTATAAAGTCTATCAGTCAAAGTTTTTTTTACCTATCATATTGTTTTAAGCACAAAGGGTTTATTGGACAGATAATGGAGACTCACAGAAATGACAGGAGGCCCAAGGAACAGGCTTAGAAAATGGGCAGGAACCACGAGGGCCCTAGAGACTAGGCAGCCTTAACAATCTGGCCAGCCAGCTGCTGTGTCTGTGGATACTGCCATCCTCATGCATTCCTCCATCAACCAGTCCTATCTGAGCCTTTGTCTTTGGGTCATTCTCCCAAACTCCAGAGTTCTAAGCAGTTCTGCCCTTCAGGGAGTACAGAAACAAAGGATCTGTCCCTTTTGGTCCCGTAGAGCAAAGCCTCTCACAAGACTATACACAAAATGGATTCCTCTAAATAGGAAGAGGATTTGATATTGGGCAACTTCCACCACACGCCACCCCCAGAGGGAAATAACAACAAAATACCCACTACTAATGAATAAAGAATGTATGTAACCCCTGCTTTGGGAAATCTGGCAGAGAAGTGATTTATGGTGAGAATCCTTGGGCGTGTGGAGTGGTAGGGAGAAGAAGGTCAGTGGTGAAGGCTTTGAGAATTTAGGGCAGACAACAGTAAGGAGCAGACAGAATGTGTGCTAACACAGCAGAAGCAGAAAACTGTCCAGGTCAGACGAGGATCCCAAGGACAATCTTCATCATTTTATTTAGGGCTGGTTCAATCAGTAGCATTTTTGGCAGCTCATTAGGAGGTAAAAGTTGACTCAACAATTTGGAGAGGGTAGAATGGTTAACAATTAAAATATAAAAGAGTCTATAGTAGAAAGCCTTCCTCCCACCTCTGCCCCCATACCGAAATTCTCCTTCTTAACAGGTAGTCATTGTTATGTTTCCTGTGTATCCTAGAGATTTTTTAAAAATGCATTAAGAACCAATTTGATTATATGTTCTTTCCCCTTTTAGTGCACAAATGGTAACTTTCTGTTTCCCTGTTCTGTACACTACTTTTTTCATATAGTGTACATTGGAGAGATTTGTACCTCAGTACATAAAGAGCTTTCCCATTTTTTTTACAGTTATGTAGTATTTCATGTATGGATGTAATATAATCACTTGAGTCCCCTATTGGTGATCATTTAGGTTGGTTTCGGTCTTTTCCTATTATAATTATGCTGTAGTGAATAATGAACATTTATCATTTCATGTGCCTGAATATATTCATTGGATAATTTCTAGAAGTAGAGTTGCTAGATCAAAGACTTTTCCATTTTTAATTTTATAGATAATGTCAAAACATCCTCCACAAGGGCTTAACAACTTAAGGACAAAATGTCCTCCACAAATGCTTAACAAGCCCTAATAGCAATTTATGAGAATGCCAGTTTGGTTAAGACTGAGGATGACTTTTAAAGATTGAGCCTTGAAAGACTATATTTTCAGAGATCGTTTCTTAGTTTATTACTAAAGAAGTTTCTCTGAGCATGTAAAGCACCAGAACTAGCTGAGAAAGAAATCAAGAAGGCAATTCCATTTACAGTAGCTAAAAACAAAACAAAACAAAAGCAGGAATAAATTTAACCAAGGAGGTGAAAGACCTCTACAAGGAAAACTACAAAACACTGATGAAAGAAATGGATGAGGATATAAACATGTGGAAAGACATCCCACAGTTATGGATTGGAAGAATTAATATAATTAAAATAACCATACTGCCTAAAGAAATCTTCAGATTCAATGCAATCCGTATCAAAATAGCAATGTCATTTTTCACAGAAATAGAAAAAAAATCCTAAAATTCATATGGAACCAGAAAAGAGCCTGAATAGCCAAAGCAGTCTTGAGGAAAAAAGAACAAAGCTGGAGCCATCACACTACCTGACTCAAAAATATATTGCAAAACTCTATTAATCAGAACAGCATGGTATTTGTATAAAAACAGACATATACACCAATGTAACAGAATAGAGAATCCAGAAATAAATCCGCATATTTATAACCAACTAATTTCTGACAAGGGTGCCAGGAACATGCACTGGGGAAAGGACACCCTCTTCAATAAATGGTAATAAGAAAATTGGATATCCACATGCAGAAGAATCAAACTGGACTCCTGTTTCTTATTATATACAAAAGTCAACTCAAGATGGATTAAAGACTTAAACATAAGGCCTAAAACTATAAAATTACTGGAAGAAAACATAGAGCAAACACCTCAAGACATTGGTCTAGGCAAAGATTTTATAGCTAAGACTTCAAAAACACAGACAACTAAAACATAGACAAATAGAACTATATTAAACTATTATGAAAAGCTTCTGCATAGCAACAGAAACAATCAACAGTGAAGAGACAACCTGTTGGATGGGATAAAATATTTGCAAACTATGCATCTGAGAGGAGACTAATGTCCAACACATACAAGAAACTCAAACAGCTCAATAGTAAAAACCAAAAACCATATAATCCCCATTGAAAAGTGGGCAAAGTACATGAATAGACATTTCTCAAAAGAAGTCATACAAATGTCCAACAGGTACATGAAAAAATGCTCAACATCATTAATCGTCAGGGAAATGCAGATGAAAACCACAATGAGATATCATCTCACCCAGTTAGAATGGCTGTTATTAAAAAGACAAGGGCTGGGCGCAGTGGCTCATGCCTGTAATCCCAGCACTTTGGGAGGCCAAAGCGGGCGGATCACGAGGTCAGGAGATCGAGACCATCCTGGCTAACTTGGTGAAATCCCGTCTCTAATAAAAATACAAAAATTAGCTGGGCATGGTGGTGGGCGCCTGTAGTCCCAGCTACTCGGGAGGCTGAGGTAGGAAAATGGCATGAACCCAGGGAGCGGAGCTTGTAGGAGTCGAGATTGAGCCACTGCACTCCAGCCTGGGCCACAGAGCAAGACTCCGCCTCAAAAAAAAAAAAAAAAAAAAGACAAAAAAATAACAGATGCTGGTGAGGATGCAAAGAAAAGGGAACTCTTATAGATGGTTGGTGGGAATATAAGTTAGTACAACCACTACGGAAAACAGTGTGGAGATTTCTCAAACAAACAAACAAACAAAAAACTAAAAGTAGAACTACCATACAATCCAGAAATTCTACTACTGGGCATTTATCCAAAGGAAATGAAAGCACTATATCAAAGGGATACCTGCGCTTGCATATTTATTGCTGCACTATTTATAATAGCAAAGATATGGAATCAACCTAAATGTCCATCAAAGGATGAACAGACAAAGAAAATGTGCTATATGTACACAATGGAATACTATTTGATCATAGAAAAAAAATCATGTCATTTGCAGCAACATGGATGGATCTAGAGGTCATGATGTTAAGTGAAATAAGCCAGGTACTGAAAGACAAGTATCATACATTCTCACTCATATGTGGGAGCTAAAAAAACTGATCTCATGGACATAAAGAGTAGAATGGGCCGGGCACGGTGGCTCATGCCTGTAATCTGAGCCCTTTGGGAGGCCGAGGCAGGTGGATCACCTGAGGTTGGGAGTTCGAGACCAGCCTGACCAGCATAGAGAAACCCCGTCTCTACCAAAAATACAAAAATTAGCCAGGCGTGGTGGCGCATGCCTGTAATCCCAGCTACTTGGGAGGCTGAGGCAGGAGAATCGCTTAAACCCATGAGGTGGAGGTTGCAGTGAGCTAAGATCATGCCATTGCACTCCAGCCTGGGCAACAAGAGAGAAACTCCATCTAAAAAAAAAAAAAAAGAGTAGAATGATAGATACCAGAGGATGGGAAGGGTGGGGATGAAGAGAGGTTGGTTAATGGGTACAAATATACAGTTAGATAGAAAGAATAAGTTGTAATGTTTGATAACAGAGTAGGGTGACTCTAGTTAACGACAATGTTTTGTATATTTCAAAATAGCTATAAAGAGGACTTGAAATGTTCCCAGAACATAGAAATGGTAAATACTGGAGCTAATGGATTCAAATACCCTGACTTGATCTTTACACATTCTATGCATGTGACAAAATATTGCATGTGCTACATAAATATGTACAAATATTATGTATCAATAAAAAATAATTAAAAAGTTTTTAAAAAAGGTTCAGCCTTGACGTCTATGAATAGGAAAAGGAACTGGGGAGGAATTACTTTTCACTTTATTTCCATTCTGTGTCTCTGAGGGAGGCACCAGGTAAGGAGAGATGAGCCATTGGGTGGTGAACTTGAAATGAGGGTGTAGCTGCATTTAGAAAAGTAGCTTCATATTGAAGCAGCAGAAACTTTCCCTCCCACACCTTAAGTGCCAAACCCTTAGTCAAATTGTAGTGAAGGTTTTCTACAATGCATCTTCAAGCTAGTTTTCTCACTCTCTAACCTCCTTGCAGTCTAAGTACTTCATTTATAAACAATACATTTAAAATTAATGTTATTTATAGATTCTCTGCTTTACTGACATCCTTGCAACTCTTTCTAATGAAGATTTTGAGAAAATACTATGCTATTATCCCTCCAGAAAGTCAGAAGAAAAGCAATGGACTGATTCCCAGTAGCTGAAATAAAATGATTTTCATCTTTCAGGCCCACTTTAGTTCAGGGTTCATCTCAGGTAAGTATATCTCGACAAAATAAAAATTTAATAAACGGTCAAGTTTTTACTCTAAAATTTTTCTTCTGATGATTTAAAAAACTATTTTAGGCAATAGTACTGTTCCCACCTATAGTACTATTAGTTTCATGTTTCAATTTTAGCCTTCAGTTATAATTCCTTTGGTTTCAAGAGAAACATTTCCCATAGTCATCTTTATGAACTTCCAGAACTCTAGTGTTTGAATTTTTCTTGAACACCTTTTCTTACTATGATCTTCTTGAACTTACTCTGACTTAGATGATGACTAGATACACATTGTTTATGGCCTTACACACACACACACACACACACACACACACACACACACATACACACAGAGTTAGATAATATAATTTTAGTTATGTGAATTTTTTTTGTTTTTGAGACATTGTGTCACTTTGCCATCCAGGCTGGAGTGCAGTGGCGTGATCTCGGCTCAGTGCAAACTCCGCCCTCCAAGTTCAAGCGATCCTCCTGCCTCAGCCTCCTGAGTAGTTGGGATTACAGGCACCTGCCACTGCCCCCTGCTAATTTTCGTATTTTTAGTAGAGACGGGGTTTCACCATCTTGTCCAGGCTGGTCTTGAACTCCTGACCTCATGATCCACCCGCCTCTGCCTCCCAAAGTGCTGGGATTATAGGCGTGAGCCACTGTGTCCGGCCTCAACTATGTAAAACTTTTACATAGTAAAAATTTTTTTAGATATACAGCTCTGAGTTTTGACAAATGTACATAGCCATGTAACTACCACCACAATCAATATATAGGATATTTTTATCACCTCCAAAAATCCCCTTATGCCTTTTTGTAGTCAATCCCTTCTCCCTGCTTTCAACCCCTGGTCTATTTATTGTTTCTAAATGTTTTGTCTTTTCCAGAATAACAAATAAGTGAGATCATTCAATATGTGGTCTGTGAGTTTAGCTTCTTTCACTTAGCATGAAGGTTTTAAGATTCATCCAAGTTGTGGCATGTGTCGGTTTTTTCTTGCTCAGTGGTATTCCATTGTATGAATGTACCAAGGCTATTATTTTTAGTGTGTGATTCTGAAGAGGGATTTGAGTATATTGGTAAGACTTGAGTACATAGATCAGTAATTTCAATAAATCCATGGTCAAACCCATGTTTGACCTATGAAAGTTTAGTAGTACATTCTGGCACAGGGGTTTTAAATTTTCTTTAGGAATAGGCCATGTAGAAGACATCACTTCAGCTGTATCTGGAGGCATGAGGAAGGAGAATGCCATGATCCGCAAGATAATGTTACAGAATAATATGTGACCATAACCACAAAACTTGGAGTTTCTCGATGAACTTGTCTTGCTCTTTTCTATGTTATCTTTCCTCTCCAGTGCCACTGTGGGCCCTTGACAGTTATTTGTTGAGTAAGCAGAATCATCCCAAAATGCAATCAGATTGTGGCTTTAACATATCTTGCCCCTAAAGCATAGTGCTTTTAAAACCACTGTGTACTTTATTGGATTGTGTGTTCTCCATGCCACCACCTCCCACCACCAACGAATAGCTGTAAAGAAAGAGGGCTAGCCTCTTACATTAGCATTTTCTTCTTTTCATCACCAAATGCTAAAGACCCTTTTTATTCTTCACCTCTCTTCCCACCATGGGACCTTGTATATTGTAATATTTTACCTATCATATAGCATTTATTAACTAAATAATCTCATTTGGAAAATCAGTCAAGGATATCTTGCTAGCTAGCTGTCTGTGTAGCTATCTATGTATCTGATATTAAGAGCTTCCAGGCAGGGTGTGGTGACTCATGCCTGTAATCCCAGCACTTTGGGAGGCCGAGGCAGGTGGATCACCTGAGGTCAGGGGTTCAAGACCAGCCTGGCCAAAATGGTGAAACCCTGTCTCTACTAAAAATACAAAATTAGCCAGGCTTGGTGGCAGACGCCTTTAATCCCAACTACTAAGGAGGCTGAGGCAGGAGAATCACTTGATCCCCGGAGGCGGAGGTTGCAGTGAGCCGAGATAGCACCACTGTATTCCAGCCTGGGCGAGAAAGAGAGACTCCATCTCAAAAAAAAAAAAAAAAAAAAAAAAAGAGCTTCCGATTAGCAAGAGATAACCATTGTAAACGCATGGAGTAGACATAATTCTATCAATAGAAAAAAAAACTTATGTTTTAGTTAACCTCATTAAAGGAACATATGCAACTGGTTTTAGGCTTTTTAGAAATATTAGTAGTAGCTTGAAGTGCCTCAAGCTATTCCTAATATTTCTAATATTAGTAACTGCACATCCCTAAAGGTCTGAAGACTTCAAGTTTGAAATTACTGTATTTTCTTTTGTCAGGAATGCCTGATCTAAATATTAACCAAATGCTATGAGAATCTTGACTTATGGCTTCCTTGACTTTGGCTTCCTTGACTTGTGGCTTCCTTAAGGCCATAGGAATTTAAAATACTTCAGGACAGACTTTGGCTTTATGTTTCAGCTCTCAGCAGCAGCGTTAACATTGAACCATAATTGTCTGTGCAAATCTAGGTTGAGCCTATGAACAAGCAAAAAATACTGCATCAGACTGTACTTTTCTATTGTTAATGTCAGACAACTCAACTCAAGCTAAGCTACAAAAAAAAAAAAAAAAAAGGGAAACTTACTGATTCACATAACTTCACGCGTGGCTTCAGGCATTACTTGATTGGAGCTCAAGTGTTGTTCACTGAGCCTAGTTCTTCCTTCTTTGTCTCTCACCTCTGACTTCTGCTGTTTGTGTTCTGTTCTCAGGCAGGGTCTTCTCTGTGGTTCTAGGATGGCTGAAGCAGCTCCTGTCTGCATCTTTTCAGGTTTAAGTCTAGTGGAAAAGACAGAGGCTTTTCCCCAAGATTCCCAACAAGAATTCCATTGACTCTCATTGGCTCTGACTGAGATATGTGATCATCTTGTACAAGGGAGTAGTATGTCCAGGGAAATGATGCACTGATTGTTTAGGCTCAGGCCAATAAACCTAGGTCTGAAGCTCTATCCAAAGCATATGGACTGATAACTGGGGAGGGACAACTTTTGATATTGTTATCAAAGGTAGATGGAATAGAAGTATGATAGCCCGATACCAACTGTCTAGACACTAGCATTTAACCTGTGCTTGTTATTTTCTATTTGCTAGGCAATGTGCTAGATACAATCACAAATGTAGTTTCCTTTAATTTTATTCCCACAATGTCTCTATGAGATAGTTTCTTCTCTCTCTGTTTTACAATTGAGGAGATTATCTGAGAGGTTAAGTCACTGCCCAATTTCATTTCAGTGGTAATTGCTGGGACCAGGATTCTTTTTTTTTTTTTTTTATACTTTAAGTTTTAGGGTACATGTGCACATTGTGCAGGTTAGTTACATATGTATACATGTGCCATGCTGGTGCGCTGCACCCACTAACTCGTCATTTAGCATTAGGTATATCTCCCAATGCTATCCCTCCCCCCTCCCCCCACCCCACAACAGTCCCCAGAGTGTGATATTCCCCTTCCTGTGTCCATGTGATCTCATTGTTCAATTCCCACCTATGAGTGAGAATATGCAGTGTTTGGTTTTTTGTTCTTGCGATAGTTTACTGAGAATGATGGTTTCCAATTTCATCCATGTCCCTACAAAGGACATGAACTCATCATTTTTTATGGCTGCATAGTATTCCATGGTGTATATGTGCCACATTTTCTTAATCCAGTCTATCATTGTTGGACATTTGGGTTGGTTCCAAGTCTTTGCTATTGTGAATAATGCCGCAATAAACATACGTGTGCATGTGTCTTTATAGCAGCATGATTTATAGTCCTTTGGGTATATACCCAGTAATGGGATGGCTGGGTCAAATGGTATTTCTAGTTCTAGATCCCTGAGGAATCACCACACTGACTTCCACAATGGTTGAACTAGTTTACAGTCCCACCAACAGTGTAAAAGTGTTCCTATTTCTCCACATCCTCTCCAGCACCTGTTGTTTCCTGACTTTTTAATGATCGCCATTCTAACTGGTGTGAGATGATATCTCATTGTGGTTTTGATTTGCATTTCTCTGATGGCCAGTGATGATGTGCATTTTTTCATGTGTTTTTTGGCTGCATAAATGTCTTCTTTTGAGAAGTGTCTGTTCATATCCTTCGCCCACTTTTTGATGGGGTTGTTTGTTTTTTTCTTGTAAATTTGTTTGAGTTCATTGTAGATTCTGGATATTAGCCCTTTGTCAGATGAGTAGGTTGCGAAAATTTTCTCCCATGTTGTAGGTTGCCTGTTCACTCTGATGGTAGTTTCTTTTGCTGTGCAGAAGCTCTTCAGTTTAATTAGATCCCATTTGTCAATTTTGTCTTTTGTTGCCATTGCTTTTGGTGTTTTGGACATGAAGTCCTTGCCCACGCCTATGTCCTGAATGGTAATGCCTAGGTTTTCTTCTAGGGTTTTTATGGTTTTAGGTCTAACGTTTAAATCTTTAATCCATCTTGAATTGATTTTTGTATAAGGTGTAAGGAAGGGATCCAGTTTCAGCTTTCTACATATGGCTAGCCAGTTTTCCCAGCACCATTTATTAAATAGGGAATCCTTTCCCCATTGCTTGTTTTTCTCAGGTTTGTCAAAGATCAGATAGTTGTAGGTATGCGGCGTTATTTCTGAGGGCTCTGTTCTGTTCCATTGATCTATATCTCTGTTTTGGTACCAGTACCATGCTGTTTTTGTTACTGTAGCCTTGTAGTATAGTTTGAAGTCAGGTAGCGTGATGCCTCCAGCTTTGTTCTTTTGGCTTAGGATTGACTTGGCAATGTGGGCTCTTTTTTGGTTCCATATGAACTTTAAAGTAGTTTTTTCCAATTCTGTGAAGAGAGTCATTGGTAGCTTGATGGGGATGGCATTGAATCTGTAAATGACCTTGGGCAGTATGGCCATTTTCACGATATTGATTCTTCCTACCCATGAGCATGGAATGTTCTTCCATTTGTTTGCATCCTCTTTTATTTCCTTGAGCAGTGGTTTGTAGTTCTCCTTGAAGAGGTCCTTCACATCCCTTGTAAGTTGGATTCCTAGGTATTTTATTCTCTTTGAAGCAATTGTGAATGGGAGTTCACTCATGATTTGGCTCTCTGTTTGTCTGTTGCTGGTGTATAAGAATGCTTGTGATTTTTGTACATTGATTTTGTATCCTGAGACTTTGCTGAAGTTGCTTATCAGCTTAAGGAGATTTTGGGCTTAGACAATGGGGTTTTCTAGATAAACAATCATGTCATCTGCAAACAGGGACAATTTGACTTCCTCTTTTCCTAATTGAATACCCTTTATTTCCTTCTCCTGCCTGATTGCTCTGGCCAGAACTTCCAACACTATGTTGAATAGGAGTGGTGAGAGAGGGCATCCCTGTCTTGTGCCAGTTTTCAAAGGGAATGCTTCCAGTTTTTGCCCATTCAGTATGATATTGGCTGTGGGTTTGTCATAGATAGCTCTTATTATTTTGAAATACGTCCCATCAATACCTAATTTATTGAGAGTTTTTAGCATGAAGGGGTGTTGAATTTTGTCAAAGGCTTTTTCTGCATCTATTGAGATAATCATGTGGTTTTTGTCTTTGGCTCTGTTTATATGCTTGATTACATTTATTGATTTGCGTATATTGAACCAGCCTTGCATCCCAGGGATGAAGCCCACTTGATCATGGTGGATAAGCTTTTTGATGTGCTGCTGGATTCGGTTTGCCAGTATTTTATTGAGGATTTTTGCATCAATGTTCATCAAGGATATTGGTCTAAAATTCTCTTTTTTGGTTGTGTCTCTGCCCGGCTTTGGTATCAGAATGATGCTGGCCTCATAAAATGAGTTAGGGAGGATTCCCTCTTTTTCTATTGATTGGAATAGTTTCAGAAGCAATGGTACCAGTTCCTCCTTGTACCTCTGGTAGAATTCGGCTGTGAATCCATCTGGTCCTGGACTCTTTTTGGTTGGTAAACTATTGATTATTGCCACAATTTCAGCTCCTGTTATTGGTCTATTCAGAGATTCAACTTCTTCCTGGTTTAGTCTTGGGAGAGTGTATGTGTCGAGGAATGTATCCATTTCTTCTAGATTTTCTAGTTTATTTGCGTAGAGGTGTTTGTAGTATTCTCTGATGGTAGTTTGTATTTCTGTGGGATCGGTGGTGATATCCCCTTTATCATTTTTTGTTGTGTCTATTTGATTCTTCTCTCTTTTTTTCTTTATTAGTCTTGCTAGCGGTCTATCAATTTTGTTGATCCTTTCAAAAAACCAGCTCCTGGATTCATTGATTTTTTGAAGGGTTTTTTGTGTCTCTATTTCCTTCAGTTCTGCTCTGATTTTAGTTATTTCTTGCCTTCTGCTAGCTTTTGAATGTGTTTGCTCTTGCTTTTCCAGTTCTTTTAATTGTGATGTTAGGGTGTCAATTTTGGATCTTTCCTGCTTTCTCTTGTGGGCATTTAGTGCTATAAATTTCCCTCTACACACTGCTTTGAATGCATCCCAGAGATTCTGGTATGTTGTGTCTTTGTTCTCGTTGGTTTCAAAGAACATCTTTATTTCTGCCTTCATTTCGTTATGTACCCAGTAGTCATTCAGGAGCAGGTTGTTCAGTTTCCATGTAGTGGAGCAGCTTTGAGTGAGATTTTTAATCCTGAGTTCTAGTTTGATTGCACTGTGGTCTGAGAGATAGTTTGTTATAATTTCTGTTCTTTTACATTTGCTGAGGAGAGCTTTACTTCCAACTATGTGGTCAATTTTGGAATAGGTGTGGTGTGGTGCTGAAAAAAATGTATATTCTGTTGATTTGGGGTGGAGAGTTCTGTAGATGTCTATTAGGTCCGCTTGGTGCAGAGCTGAGTTCAATTTCTGGGTATCCTTGTTGACTTTCTGTCTTGTTGATCTGTCTAATGTTGACAGTGGGGTGTTAAAGTCTCCCATTATTAATGTGTGGGAGTCTAAGTCTCTTTGTAGGTCACTCAGGACTTGCTTTATGAATCTGGGTGCTCCTGTATTGGGTGCATATATATTTAGGATAGTTAGCTCCTCTTGTTGAATTGATCCCTTTACCATTATGTAATGGCCTTCTTTGTCTCTTTTGATCTTTGTTGGTTTAAAGTCTGTTTTATCCGAGACTAGGATTGCAACCCCTGCCTTTTTTTGTTTTCCATTTGCTTGGTAGATCTTCCTCAATCCTTTTATTTTGAGCCTATGTGTGTCTCTGCACGTGAGATGGGTTTCCTGAATACAGCACACTGATGGGTCTTGACTCTTTATCCAACTTGCCAGTCTGTGTCTTTTAATTGGAGCATTTAGTCCATTTACATTTAAAGTCAATATTGTTATGTGTGAATTTGATCCTGTCATTATGATGTTAGCTGGTGATTTTGCTCATTAGTTGATGCAGTTTCTTTCTAGTCTCGATGGTCTGTACATTTTGGCATGATTTTGCAGCGGCTGGTACCGGTTGTTCCTTTCCATGTTTAGCGCTTCCTTCAGGAGCTCTTTTAGGGCAGGCCTGGTGGTGACAAAATCTCTCAGCATTTGCTTGTCTGTAAAGTATTTTATTCCTCCTTCACTTATGAAGCTTAGTTTGGCTGGATATGAAATTCTGGGTTGAAAATTCTTTTCTTTAAGAATGTTGAATATTGGCCCCCACTCTCTTCTGGCTTGTAGGGTTTCTGCCGAGAAATCCGCTGTTAGTCTGATGGGCTTCCCTTTGAGGGTAACCGGACCTTTCTCTCTGGCTGCCCTTAACATTTTTTCCTTCATTTCAACTTTGGTGAATCTGACAATTATGTGTCTTGGAGTTGCTCTTCTCGAGGAGTATCTTTGTGGCGTTCTCTGTATTTCCTGAATCTGAATGTTGGCCTGCCTTGCTAGATTGGGGAAGTTCTCCTGGATAATATCCTGCAGAGTGTTTTCCAACTTGGTTCCATTCTCCGCATCACTTTCAGGTACACCAATCAGACGTAGATTTGGTCTTTTGACATAGTCCCATATTTCTTGGAGGCTTTGCTCATTTCTTTTTATTCTTTTTTCTCTAGACTTCCCTTCTCGCTTCATTTCATTCATTTCATCTTCCATTGCTGATACCCTTTCTTCCAGTTGATCACATCGGCTCCTGAGGCTTCTGCATTCTTCACGTAGTTCTCGAGCCTTGGTTTTCAGCTCCATCAGCTCCTTTAAGCACTTCTCTGTATTGGTTATTCTAGTTATACATTCGTCTAAATTTTTTTCAAAGTTTTCAACTTCTTTGCCTTTGGTTTGAATGTCCTCCCGTAGCTCAGAGTAATTTGATCGTCTGAAGCCTTCTTGTCTCAGCTCGTCAAAATCATTCTCCATCCAGCTTTGTTCCGTTGCTGGTGAGGAACTGCGTTCCTTTGGAGGAGGAGAGGTGCTCTGTGTTTTAGAGTTTCCAGTTTTTCTGTTCTGTTTTTTCCCCATCTTTGTGGTTTTATCTACTTTTGGTCTTTGATGATGGTGATGTACGGATGGGTTTTCGGTGTGGATGTCCTTTCTGTTTGTTAGTTTTCCTTCTAACAGACAGGACCCTCAGCTGCAGGTCTGTTGGAATACCCTGCCGTGTGAGGTGTCAGTGTGCCCCTGCTGGGGGGTGCCTCCCAGTTAGGCTGCTCGGGGGTCAGGGATCAGGGACCCACTTGAGGAGGCAGTCTGCCCGTTCTCAGATCTCCAGCTGCGTGCTGGGAGAACCACTGCTCTCTTCAAAGCTGTCAGACAGGGACATTTAAGTCTGCAGAGATTACTGCTGTCTTTTTTTCTGGGACCAGGATTCTAACTAAAGTCTTTCTGAATCCAAATGTGGCATATTTCCCATCACCTCCTCTCTGATGTTCAAAAAACACTCTGAATGATAGTTGCAGCATCACTAGAAAATGATTGTAACCTCTCTAAGTTAAATTATTTCAAAACACTCATCTGGATGTGTTTGAAAAATAATGTTACATTATTTTAAGCTTATTCTTTGTGTAGGTTCATATGGGGTACATTCATTCATTCATTCAATAGATATTTGTTGAGTGCCTATATATGAGTCAGGTACCACCCTTGGAACTGAGGATAAAGCAGTGAACAAAACAAATCTATTTCAAGGAGCTTACATTCTAGTACAGACAAAATACATAAAGAGGTATATAATGTCGGGTGATCATGAGATTTCCCCTTACTTTAGATTACTGAAGGGGCTTAAGCCCTCATAGGTATTTGCTGCTGTAGGCAGAACTGTGAAATTTCATCCACAGTTTGCCTAATCACGACTCTGATGAAACTACTTACTGAGGGCCAAACTCAGATCAGGGCCAGAAACAAGGTAGAGAACTAAATAAAGAAACTATCTAAAATCAGTCAAACTGTAAGGAAAGCTAAATGAATTAAACACTCATTAATATTCAAAGTACCTTTTCCTCAATTTTCTGGCTTGTTTTTAAAGAGTTATTCTCCACTCTCCCCTCAGCCATTACCTTCCCTCCCTATACAAAGAATTATAGGCTTATTAGAGCAGTGGTTCTCAAAGAGTGGTCTGCAGACATCTTTGGGTCCCCTCCCCTTTCAAGAGATCCAGGAGGTTAAAACCATTTTCTTGTCTTTTTTTTCTTTTTCTTCTTCTTCTTCTTTTTTTTTTTTTTTTGACAGGATCTCACTCTGTCACCCAGGCTAGATTACAGTGGCACAATCATGGCTCACTGCAGCCTCAACCTCCTAGGCTCAAGCCATCCTTCCGCCTTTAGCCTCCCAAGTAGCTGGGACTACAGGTGTGCACTACTATGCCTGGCTAAATTTTCTGTATTTTTTTTGTAGAAATGGGGTTTCGCCATGTTGCCCAGGCTGGTCTCGAACTCCTGAGCTCAAGCAATCCACCCCCTAAGCCTCCCTCCCAAAGTGCTAGGATTACAAGCATGAGCCACTTTGCCTGGCTAAAACCATTTTCATAATAAGACAAGATGTTATCTACCTTTTTCACTGTGTTGACATTTGCCGTGATGGTGCAAAATCAATGGTAGATGAAACTGCTCATGTTTTAGAGTGAATCAATACATATGGCACAAAACTGTGCTAGTTGTTGTTGTATTTCTGCTCGCAGTAGAAAAAGAAGGCAGGTGTAGTGGTGCCTGTAACCCCAGCTACTTGGGAGGCTGAAGCAGGAGGATAGCTTGAGTCAAGAGTTCAAGACCAGCCTGGGCAGCATAGCAAGACTCCATTTCAATTTAGAAAAAGTTTAAGAACATTTTTGATGAAGCACTGAAAAAAAAAAGTCTCAAAGTAATAGTAACAATTTTTTTTCCCCAAGTTGGAAACTGCTTCTACTTAAAAAAGAATTCAGCCAGGCGTGGAGGCTCATGCCTGTAATCCCAGCACTTTGGGATCACGAGGTCAAGAGATCAAGACCATCCTGGCCAACATGGTGAAACCGCGTCTCTACTAAAAACACAAAAATTAGCTGGGGGTGGTGGTGCGCACCTGTAGTCTCAGCTATTTGGGAGGCTGAGGCAGGAGAGTCACTTGAACCTGGGAGGCGGAGGTTGCAGTGAGCCAAGATCACACCACTGCACTCTAGCTTGGCAACAGAGTGAGACTCTGTCTCAAAAAAACTTCTACATTTTAGATCAGGATTAAATGTTATATTATTGTAAAGACAGGCAAAATTAAGGATGGTCTTACAGTGGTAAAATGGAGTCATTTTGTTTTTTATGAGACTGAATGATGGAATTTGACCAATAGGTTATGGCATTAAGCCCACAGCCAGTACTTAGAAAACAACAGAGGTAATAGTTAAGAAAAGTCTGGATTCCCAAATTTCATAAAATAGCATCATATTGCTCAGGACCACTGGCATTTAAAGAAAAAAATAAACATTCCACAAAATTGTCTATTTTCTAGTTAAACTGATGTTCCATAACTGTATCTGAAAAGCTAAGTTGTAATTTTGAGGACACCATGGATGAAAGAGAAAAAAATTACTACCACTAGTAACAGATGTGAAATTACATTAGATAAATATAATCATTAGTTTCAGTCTCACCCTGGTTAATTTGTTTGTGGAAATGTGCAACCCATTATTCATTAGATAATTTTTCACACATTGATTAGAAAGCCATGTCGAATTGTGACCCTGCACATTTGGGCTTACCTATCTTGCAATGAAGTATACCACTTATAGTAGTGGAAACGGGGGACAAAATGTTTATCTCAAGCTGATTTTGTGCCAATAAATAAAGTAAATCAATAGCCAGTGAAGTGTGAACAACATTTCTCTGCTGTATAATATGGTTTTGGGGGCAATTTGACATGCTACAAGGGGAAACAAGGGTCTTGAACAGAAAGGTAATAAAAGCAAATCATGCTGGTAACTGTTATTGAAGTCCTGTATTTTTCTATACTTGGGCAGCTTTAGGATGTGAAAAATAATGCACATAAAATTATAAAAATATTGAGGCAACTCTCCCCCATATTTATAAACATTCTTATAGTTGAACTTGATTTTATTGGTCATGCACTCTATACCTGTAACAAATCTTTTCTATTTTCTATTTGATCTAATTTAGTACACAAATTCAAATACCTTTAAAGAATTTATAGCAAATGAAGCACAAAGACCTCAAATTTCAAATAGATTTTGTTAGCAGTCAGTAAGATCTCATCTGAATTTTACTTTTCAATATTCAGATAGCTACTTACAGTAATCAGAAGCCTCTCAAATTAAAAAATGTTTTCTCTCCTCTGTAAAAAGCTTTGGGGATAAACCCTTATTTCCTCATCTTTCACCTTTCTTACTATTTCAGACCCTGCAGAACCACAGACGTCTTCTTTATCCAAGCCCCTGAATCTATTTTCTAATGCTCTGAAGGAGAATAGTGATATAAATGCATTTATAAAGTGTATCTTCTTGTCAGTTGGAACCTCAGATGTTGTCTTTTAAATTAAGATGAAAGTAACACGTTTTTCCGCATAATGCAGGCTGCATTCAAATAATTAATGGTTAATTAAAAACAGCTTTTTTTTCCCTGTAGCTCAGACAGTGAAGGGCTCTGTTACGTTACCATAGAAAGGAGAAGGTTGGGCTGTTTGGTTTCTAGAAGGAGACTTCTAGCCTGTTGATCTAAAATCATAGCCAGGGAAACCTGCAGATTCAAAGAAGAAATGGTTACTGGTGTCATAGAAACAGTATTTTGCTGCCCAAGCATGTTATTTCCTTGATAAATTCTGTATACCATTGTTAGAAATTTTAAAAATCATGGATCACAGACATTTTTATAATGTATGCCAAGATGTATTTAATTATTTATTTTCTTTATTTATTTTTTATTTTTTATATATACATTTTTTATTATACTCTAAGTTCTAGGGTACATGTGCACAACGTGCAGGTTTGTTACATATGTATACATGTGCCATGTTGGTGTGCTGCACCCATTAACTCGTCATTTACATTAGGTATATCTCCTAATGCTATCCCTCCCCCCTCCCCCCACCCCACAACAGGCCGCGGTGTGTGATGTTCCCCTTCCTGTGTCCAAGTGTTCTCATTGTTCAATTCCCACCCATGAGTGAGAACATGCGGTGTTTGGTTTTTTGTCCTTGCAATAGTTTGCTGAGAATGATGGTTTCCAGTTTCATCCATGTCCCTACAAAGGACATGAACTCATCATTTATTTTCAATGACTTGATTTATGTGAAGACTCCTGAAAATTATATCTATCTATGTATCTATCATCTATCTATCTACATATCTATCTCTTATTTTGAGGTAGTCCTCCCCCCTTTCTTATTTGGACAGGGCTTCAGTCTACTATAGATTAATTTTAAAAATCTAGATTTAAGAAGATTTAATATAACTTATGAATAAAATAGACATTCTGTTAGCTCTAATTGTCTGTTTGAATGCCAATTAGCAGGAGTATAAGCACTTATGAAATCTAACATAAAAGAGAGACCATGGGTGAAATAGAATGAGCATTAGACTGAAAATCAGATCTGTATTCTAGGCCTTGCTCCATCACTTAAGTCACGTAATCCTTCTGTTCCTGGTGGGTTAGGTGCGTTCTAAGTCTCTTCCAGCTTTAATATTCTATGCCTATAATATTTTTATAAACTAGCACCATATTATACATGGATGAATGAACTTTGTGATTCAGATAATAGTTTATTTTTATAACTGATTTGTTTACATTTACTATATTATAAACATTTTCTTGTGTTCTTATGTATTATTTTATATTATTTATAATGACTGTATCAGAATTCCATTATATGGATTTACTGTAATTCATTTAATCATTCTCCTGTTGCTGGACACAATCAAAGCTACCATCATCTGTCTTTTGTAATGCTGCCATAGTTTATTACTTGGTTTCCTCTTTTCCACTCTTGCTGCTTATAGTCTATAATTTCTGTAACCAAATAAATCTCACTCTCTTTCCCTCTCTCTCTCTCTGTCTCTGCCTCTGTCACTCATGGCAATTCAGATACAACATTCCTCTGCTGAAAACTCTCCAAAGGCTCTGATCATCCTTAGAGTAAAATACAAAGTCATTACGTGGCCTACAGAGCATTGTGTAGTCTGGCACCTGCCTACCTCTGGAACCTTATTTCTAATACTCTCTGCCTCACTGCACTCTACCCACTGTTCTCCTGGCTGTTTTTCAACTCTCTGAGCATGTCCCCACCTCAGGGCTTTTGCTCCTGGTGTTTCCTCTGTCTGGGACTCTCTTCTTTCTGATATTCATGTGATTTGTTCTTTCAATTCCTTTAGGTCTCTTACCTGGGAATGTGGGTCATGACAGTTAGTTTATTGCTAGCAATGTGATTTATGGTGAACACCTGTTTTTGTTCACCTGTGGCCCTGGCCATACCACATTAGTTTGACCTCTGAGGTGGAGGGACTGGAAACTGATTAGCTAAGGTCAATCACAAGGGTTCTCCATACCTATGTGACTGACTCTCCAATAAAAACACTGGACACCAAGGCTCAGGTGAGCGTCTCTGTTTTTTCTCATGTTAGCAGTACTTTGCATGCATTGAAAACATCATTGCTGGGAGAATTAAGTGGTGTTATTCCAACTACACTGAAAGAGGAATCCTGGTTTCCTCTTTTCCAAACTGAAAGATTGATCCTGGTTTCTCCTGGACACCTCTGTTGCCCTTTTCTTTTGCTGATTTTAATTTGTATACTTTTGCAGTCATAAACTGTAACGGTGAGTATAACAGCTTTTCCAAGTTCTGAGTTCTTCTAAGGAATCATCAAACCTGAGGGTGGTCTGGAGATTTGCTGACACAAATAATAAGTCCACAGACAGAGAAATTTGAATAATAATAAATTCTTGACTATCTAAAACAAGGCAAGAAAGAAAAATAAGGAACAAAGAACAAATAACACAAGTAGGAAATATAAATTAATATGGGAGATTTAGACCCAGATATTATCATAGTTACACTAAATGTAAGTTGAATAAATAATTGAAAGATAAACTATCAGACTCAATTTTAAAAAATCTAACTATATGCTGCTTATAGTGCCATACCTTAAGTACAGGGACATGAAAGACTGAAAATAAAAGGATAAGGAAAGATATTTCAAGTAAATGTAATACACAAGAAACCTGGTGACAGTAATACCAGATAAAGTAGACTTTACTAAGACAAAGAAGTTCATTTCATAATGAAAGGCCAATCCCACATAGTTCTAAATTTGCATATTCTTAATAACATGGCCTCAATACATATCAAATAAAACACATAAAAATATAAATAGATAATTTCATAATCGTAATTGTAGATTAGTATACTTCACAGTCACCAATAGAGGAGGCAGGGAAAATAAGTAGAAATATAAGAGATTTGAACAATTTTAATTCAATTGATATAATTACAATCAGTATTTAACAACCTAGAATGTACATTCTTTTAAGTGCATATGGAACATTTACTAAAATTGATCATATGGTGGAACATAAAGCAAGTTTCAGCAAATATCAAATGACTGAGATCTTACAAAGTCTGTTTTCTGACCGTTGCAGAATTAAAGTAGAATTCAATAACAGAAAACTAGTAAACCCCCAAACATTTGGAAATTGGATAACATTTTCTGTATAACTTAAGGGTAAAAGAAGAAATCAAATTGGAAATTAGAAAACATTGAGCTATGCAATAATAAAAATACAGCAGACTAAAACTTATGAGATACAGCGAAAGCCAGGCTTAATGGGATGCTTACAGCTCTAAACACATATATTGGAAAAAAGAAAGGCTGGCTACCATCAAATTAAGTATCTATCTCATGAAATTAGTAAAGGATCTGTGAATTAAACCTGAAATGGAAGAAGAGAAGTAATAAAAATAAGAACAGAAAGCAAGAGAACAGAAAACATAGGTACAATAGAGAAAATAAATACAGCCAAAAGTTGTTCTTTGAAAAGGCTAATAAGTTTGATTAACTCCTGCTAATACTGATGAGGAAAAAAAGCAGAGAAGGCACAAATGACCAATATCAGTAACAAAATGAGACATTGCTATAGATCCTAATTATTGAAAAGGCAATAAGGAGGATGTTATATATATTTATACCTTAAATACAAATGTATACCTAAACATTTGAAAATTTCAACAAAAGTGAAAATTGCTTGAAAAAACTTAAGAAAATGGAATCAAGGAGGAATAAAAAATTCAATTTTATTTTCTATTAAAGAAATTGAGTCTAATTAGAAGAACCACTCAGAAAGAAAAATAAAGTTTCAGATGACTTCTCTGGTGAATTCTTCCAAACATTTATTTCCATTAATATTGAAAGTAATATTTCCAAACATTAGGTAATCCAAGTCTTACATAAACTTTTCCAGAAAACAAAAAAAGAGGGAGCACTTTCCAACTCATTCTACGAGACCAGCATAACCTTTCTAACAAAACCTGACAAAGACAATACAAGAAAGGAAAAATACAAGCCAATCTCTCTCATTAACACTGTAGTGAGAAAATATTTTACTTAGCATAAGTTGTTGCCACGACATCTGTCAAGGGGAAAGGGAGAAATATAGACCTGTTCCAAGGGAGGACTCCTCCCTTACCACACAGGCCACTAGTCCTGCTAGCTGCTCTTCCCTTTGCTGTCCTGAGCAAGACTCCTTTGCTGCCAGCTATTTTATCTAACAGAGCTCACTCTCAGTTCCCCTGTGCTCTTCCTCTTTGTCAGCTCTGACCTAGTTTCCCACTACCTTTTACTCAAAGTACCCAATTAAAGGTATCTGTGGGAAGCCCTATCCTTCGAGGCTTGTAAGGCTGCTTTGTTTTGTCCTCTTTCTCTCACCCCATGTGCCATCTGTGTGGTCCCTTGGGGCAAGCTGTATCCCTCCTTCTGGGCGTTGTATGTCTTAATAACTCCAATGTGTTTCCTCTACATCCTGTTGGGTGTTATATGCTCAGTCATGTGAACCTATCGTGAAACGAGATGCCTGCTAATCCACTGCAGACATTGGTAAGGTAATCAAAACAGAGACACATAGTTGTAAAAATCCAGAATTAAAATATTAGCAAATCTAATCCAGCTATCTATAAAACTGATAATATACCACAACCAAGTTGGGTTTATTCCAGGAATGCAAGGTTAGTTTAACATTTAACAAGTCAATAAAATTCACATTAATAAAATTCATAGAATAAAAGACAAAAAACCTCCTCCATAGGATTATCTCAATAAACAAAGAAAAAAAGCATTGATAGAAAATCAACACGTTTTTATGAAAGCTCTTAGAAAACTAGGAATAAAAGGCTATAACCCAAAACTCATATAGAATATCTACAAAAATATTATGTAAACATCAAACATAATATTGAATTATTGAAAGTTTTCCTTCCTGATATAGGGAAAAAAGGGTGCCAGCTCTCACCATTTCTATTCAGAATTGTACTGAAATCTTAGCTAGTGCTATATGGCAAGAAAAATAAATATTATAAGCATTGGAAAGGAATAAATAAAAATGTCATTGTTCATGAATGACATGATTATGTATGTATAAAATTTTAGAAGTACAGATAAACTGTTAAAATTAGTACGTGAATTTGGCAAGATCAAAATACAAAAATCAATCATATTTATATGTAGTGAAGAATTTTAAAATGATAATTTTTGCAATACCATGGAAAACACTTAGGAATATATCCTAAGAAATGATGTAAGAGATATCTACAGAGAAAACTCCAAAATATTTCTGAGAGAAAGACATAAATAAATGGGAAGACATACCATATGTAGATTTGGAAGACAACATAGTTTCCTCCAAACTGATCTCTAGATCCATTGCAATCCCAATCAGAATCCAAGCCAGTTTTTTGTTTTTGTTTTTTAATGTAATGCAATCTCAAACCCCTGGAAGCTTTCTTAAAACTTGATAAGCTGATTCTAAAATGAATAACTCTGACAGTTTTGAAAAAGAACAAAGTTAAAGGATTTATATACTACTGGATATTAAGTTAAAAAACCATAGTAAATATGGTAGAATAAAACGGGCATGATATAGATGTACAATTCATTCTCATTATTCATGGATTTAGATTTGCAAATTCACATACCTGCTAAAATTTATTTGTAACCCCCAAATCAATATTTGCTGCTTCACAGTCATTAGAGGACATTTGCATAGCATTGAAAAATTTGAATTGCCTAACATGCATATTACCAGCTGAGGTTGAACAAGGTGTCGGTTTCTCTTATACCTAAATAATGTCCTTTTTGTGATCAAGTGCCACATTTTTCACATTTTTGTGCTTCTTGTTGATGATTTTGCTATTTAAATGGCCACAAAGAGTAGTGCTGAAGTGCTTGCTGGTGTTCCTAAGTGCAAGAAGGCAGTGATGTGCTCTACTGAGAAAATATATCTGTTATATAAGATTCTTTTAGGCATACAGTGCTGTTAGCCATGAGCTTATTGTTAACGAATCAATAATACATATTAAAGATTTTTTTTAAAAAACAAAAACACACATAAAACAAGGTTATGTATTGATCAGTTGACACAAATATTGTGACTGGAGGCTTTCAGGAACCTAATCTTTTATTTTGCATAGGAGCAATCATTTGGTATTTGCTAATTCAGTGTTTGCAGAAACCTTATTATTAACTATTGCAAATAGTGAGAATTGACCATATAGGTCAGTGAGATGAAGTAGAAAACACAGAAATAGATTGATAATTGATTAAATTCAAAGTTGCCTTGGAAGTGCAAGGGAAAGGGTCATTTTTTTTCCAAAAAAGAAAATATCCAAATTGAAGTAAAAAAGGAATCTTCATCTTTATCTTATGTTACACACAAAAAATCACCTCTATATGGACTTCAGATCTAAATGTGGAAAGTGAAGCAATACATTTTGTAAAAAAATCACACAGGAGAATGTCCTTATCTGCATTTTTTTTTGGCAAAGATTTTTCTAAACAGAATTCAAAGTACTAACTATAAAAGAGAAGAATGAGATATTGGACTTCATGGAAACCAAGAATATCTATTAATTAAAAGACACCATTAAAAGAGTAAAAAGGCAAATCACTGAGTGGAAGATTTTTATAATGCAAATATATGACAATTCATATCCCCAATATATAAGCAACTACTAACCATCAATAAGGAAAAGGCAAATAATCTAGTTTTAAATGGATTGTTTGAACAGGTGTTTATAAAAAAGGATTTTAAAATGGTCAATAAGCATATGATAAGGTGACTATATTAGTTTATTAGGGCTTCTGTCATCAAGTACCACATAATGGGTGCCTTAAACAATAAAAATTTATGTTCTTACAGTTCTAGAGGCCAAACGTTCAAGATCCTATTGGTAGAACTGGTTTCCTCTGAAGCCTTTCTCCTTGACTTGCAGATGGCGCACTACCTGCTTCTTCATATGATCATCCTTCTGTGCACACATGCCTCTGGTTTCTCCACGTGTCCTAATCTCCTTGTGTCCTAATCTCCATGTGTCCTAATGTCCTTTTATAAGGACACCAGTCATATTAATATATTAGGATACACCTTAACACCCTAATTTAATTGCTTCTTCAAAGGCCCTGTCTCCAAGTACAATCACATTCTGAGGTACTGGGGATTAGTGCTTCAGCAAATGAATTTTGAGAGGACACAATTCAGTCCATAACAGTGCTCAACATCATTACTTACCACGGAAAGGCACATTAAAACAAAAGATAATACTTCATATACACAAGAATTGCTAAAATTATAAAATGAAACAAAATAGACCATATCAAGTGTTGATGAGTAAGTGGAGATGGGAACTGTCGTACTGCTGGTGAGAGTATATGTTCGTACAAAACTTCTGAAAATTATCTGCAAGTGTTTACTAAAGCTGAATGTGTGTGTATCTTAAGACCCAGCAATTTGACTCCTAGATATATGTCCGGCAGAAATGTGTGTTTATACATATGCACCAAAAATACATGCACTGGACTGGTTTAGGGAAGTATTATTTGTAGTAGCCAAAAACTGGAGCATAAATCAAATGTCCATCTTACAGAAGAAACTATAACACAAAAAAATACAGGTTGTATCATTTATATAAACTTCAGGAGCAGGCATAAGTAATCTAAGGTAACAAAATTTAGAATAGGGTTACCTTTTGGGGGGGCAATCACTGAGAAGGGGCAAGAGAGAAGCTTTGGGGGTACTGGAAATGTTCAATATCTTGATCTGGGTGGTGGTTTCATGAGTAGGTTAACCTTATAAAAAATTCAGGGGGCCGGGCATGGTGGCTCACGCCTGTAATCCAAGCACTCTGGGAGGTCGAGGCGGGTGGATCACAAGGTCAGGAGTTCAAGACCAGCCTGGCCAATATGGTGAAACCCCGTCTCTACTAATAATACAAAAATTAGCCGGGCGTGGTGGTGGGCGCCTATAGTCCCAGCTATTCGGGAGGCTGAGGCAGGAGAATCGCTTGAACCCGGGAGGTGGAGATTGCAGTGAGCCGAGATTGCACTACTGCACTCCAGCTTGGGCAACAGAGTTAGACGTCATCTCAAAATACAAAAACAAAAAAAATTTCAGATTTGTGCACTTTTCTGTATGTAAGTGATACTTCAACCAAAACATTAGATTTAAAAAGTTCAGGGCCGGGCGCGGTGGCTCACGCCTGTAATCCCAGCACTTTGGGAGGCCGAGGCGGGCGGATCACGAGGTCAGGAGATCGAGACCATCCTGGCTAACACGGTGAAACCCCGTCTCTACTAAAAATACAAAAAATTAGCCGGGCGTGGTAGTGGGCGCCTGTAGTCCCAGCTACTCGGGAGGCTGAGGCAGGAGAATGGCGTGAACCCGGGAGGTGGAGCTTGCAGTGAGCCGAGATGGCGCCACTGCACTCCAGCCTGGGCGACAAAGCAAGACTCCGTCTCAAAAAAAAAAAAAAAAAAAAAGTTCAGGTAATAGGCCAGGCGTGGCGGCTCACGCCTGTAATCCCAGCGCTTTGGGAGGCCAAGGCGGGCACATCACAAGGTCAGCAGATCGAGACCATCCTGGCTAAGATGGTGAAACCCCATCTCTATTAAAAATACAAAAAATTAGCCAGGCGTACTGGCACGTGCCTGTAGTCCCAGCTACTCGGGAGGCTGAGGCAGGAGAATCGCTTGAACCCGGGAGGCAGAGGTTGCAGTGAGCCAAGATCCTACCACTGCTCTCCAGCCTGGTAACAGAGGGAGACTCTGTCTCAAAAAAAAAAAAAAAAAAAAAAAAAGTTTAGATAATAGTAAAAAAAAAAATTTGATTTCATGCATGTTTCAAAATATCATAAAAAAAAGTTTAGATAATAGTAAAAAAAAAAATTTGATTTCATGCATGTTTCAAAATATCATATAAACTATTTTGCAACTTGCTCATTTTTCTCAACATTTAAAAAAATAGCTATTTTGAGGCCAGGTGTGGTGGCTCATGCCTGTAAATCCCAGCACTTTGAGAGGCCAAGGTAGGCAGATTGCTTGGGTCCAGGAATTCAAGACAAGCCTGGCAACATGGTGAAACCCTTTCCGTACAAATAATACAAAACTTAGCTGGGCGTGATGGCACACACCTGTAGTTTCAATTACTGGAGAGGCCGAAGTGGGAGGATCAACTGAACCCAGAAGGTAGAGGCTACAGTGAGCTGTGATTGCACTACTGCACTCCAGCCTGGGTGACAGAGTAAGACACTGTTTCAAAAAAAAAATAAATAATAAATAAATAAATAAATAAAAACAAAATATAAAAGGGTTTTATTGAGATATAATTAACAGACCATACAATTTACCCATATAAAGTATAAAATTTGTTTTTAGTATATTCACAGATATCCAACCATCACCACAATCAATTTTAATAACTTTTTTTTGCAAATGAAAAGTTATTTATTATTTGTTTAACTAAACTGCCACGGTTAAAAAAGTTCTAAAAATGTTTAAAATGCAGTATATACTTGCATGGCTTATGAAGTTTTAGATAGAGTTATTTTACTTAAATTGTTCAAAGTTCAATATATTTTAAATTAAGAAGAGTAAACTATATGTATTTTTTTCCATAAGTTATTGGGGTACAGGTGGTATTTGGTTATATGAGTAAGTTCTTTAGTGGTGATTTGGGAGATTTTGGTGCACTCATCACCCAAGCAGTATACACTGAACCTTATTTGTAGTATTTTATCCCTCGCCCTCCTCCCTTTCTTCCCCCCAAGTCCCCAAAGTCCATGGTATCATTCTTATGCCTTTGCATTCTCATAGCTTAGCTCCTACATATCAGTGGGAACATATGATGTTTGATTTTCCACTCCTGAGTTACGTCACTTAGAATAATAGTCTCCAATCTCATCCAGGTCACTGTGAGTGCTGTTAATTCATTCCTTTTTATGGCTGCGTGGTATTCCATTGTATATGTATACCACAGTTTCTTTATCCACTCATTGATTGATGGGCGTTTGGGTTGGTTCCACGATTTTGCAATTGTGAATTGTGCTGCTATAAACATTAATGTGCAAGTATCTTCTTAGAATAGTGGCTTCTTTTCCTCTGGGTAGATATCCAGTAGTGGGATTCCTGGATCAAATGGTAGTTCTACTTTTAGTTGTTTAAGAAATCTCCACACTGTTTTCCATAGCAGCTGTACTAGTTTACATTCCCACCAGCAGTGTAGAAGTGTTCCCTGTTCACCACATTCACGCCAACATACACTGTTTTTTGATTTTTTGATTATGGCCATTCTTGCAGGAGTGAGGTGATATCGCATTGTAGTTTTGATTTGCATTTCTCTAATCATTAGTGATGTCAAGCATTTTTTAATATGTTTCTTGGCCATTTGTATATCTTCTTTTGAGAATTGTGTATTCAGGTCCTTAGCCCACTTTTTGATGGGATCTTTTTTTTTTTCTTACTGATTTGTTTAAGTTTGTTGTAGATTCTGGATATTAGTCCTTTGTCAGATGTATAGATTGTGAAGATTTTCTCCCACTGTGTGAGCTGTCTGTTTACTCTGCTGACTGCTCCTTTTGCTGTGCAAAAGCTCTTTAGTTTAATTAGGTCCCAGCTATTTATCTTTGTTTTTACTGCATTTGCTTTTGAGCTCTTGGTCATGAAATCCTTGCCTAAGCCAGTGTCTAGAAGGGTTTTTCCAATGTTATCATCTAGAATTTTTATAGTTTCAGGTCTTAAGTTTAAGTCCTTGATCCATCTTGGGTTGATTTTTGTATAAGGTGAGAGATGAGGATCCAGTTTCATTCTCCTACATGTGGCTTGCCAATTATCCTAGCACCTTTGCTGAGTAGGATGTCTTTTGCCCTGTTTTATGGTTTTGTTTGCTTTTTTGAAGATCAGTTGGCTGTAAGTATTTGGCTTGCCAATTATCCCAGCACCATTTGTTGGAAAGGGTGTCCTTTCCCCACTTTATGTTTTTGTTTGCTTTATCGAAGATCAGTTGGCTGTATTTGTATTTTTCAGTTTCAAGTCTTTGTCTTCTTAAATTTATTTGTCTTCTTAAAATTATTTACTTCTTAAATTTAGTGCTTTATTCTTTAAGATGCTATTATAAATTAAATTGCTTTCTTAACTTCATTTTGAATATTTCTTTGCAAGGGTATAAAAATACAACTGATTTTGGTTTCTTGCAACCTTGCTCAACTCATTTACGAGTTTTAATAGTTTTTTAGTGTATCCCTTAGGATTTCCTACATACAAGGTTATATCATCTGCAAATAAAGATAATTTTACTTTTTCCTTTCTAGTCTATATGTCTTTTATTTCTTTTTCTTCCTTAATTGCCCTGCCTGTAACCTCCAGTACAATGTTGAATAGAAATGGTCAGAGTGGACCTCTTCATTTTGTTCCTGATCTTAGGAACAAAACATCCAGTCTTTCACCAGTGAGGTTGATGTTGGCTATGTTTTTTCACAGATGTCTTTTAATAAGTTGAGGAAATTCTTCTCTATTCCTAGTCTGTTGAGTGTCTTTATCATAAAAGGGTGTTGGATTTTGTCAAATGATTATTCTGCATCTATTGAGATGATTATGTAGTTTTTTTATTCCAATGATATGATGTATTACATTAATTGATTTTGGGAAGTCAAGTCAACCTTGCATTTTTGGGATTAATCTCACTTGGTCATTGTATATGTTGCTGGATTTGGTTTGGTAATATTTTGTTGAGAATTTTTGCATCCATATTTATAAAGATATTGGCCTGTAATTTTCATTTCCTGTGATGTCTTTGTCTGGTTTTGGTATCAGAGTAATACTTGCCTCATAAAATGAGTTGGGAGAGAGGAAGTGGTTCCCCATTTGCTATTTTTTGGAATTGGGATTACTTCTTTAATGGTTGATGAAATTCAGTGGTGAGGTCAACTGGGCCTGGGAGTTTCACTGTTGGTAGTTTTTTAAAATTTTTAATTATTATGGATATATAATAGGAGTATATATTTATGGGGTACCTATATAATATTTTGATACAGACATGAAACATATACGTGGGTAGCTTTTTTTTTTTCTTTTTTCTGAGATAGGGTTTCACTCAGTCACCCAGGCTGGAGTGTGGTGGTACGATCTCAGTTCACTGCAACCTCTGCCTCCCTGGCTCAAGTGATCCTCACATCAGCCTCCTGAATAGCTGAGACTACAGACATGGGCCACTGTACCTGGCTAATTTTTTTTTTTTTTTTTTTTAGAGATGGAGTTTCACCATGTTGCTCAGGCTGGTCTTGAACTCCTGAGCTCAAGTTTTCCACCCGCCTTGCCCTCCTAAAATGTTGAGATAACAGGGACGGCGCCTGGCCTGTGGGTAGTTTTTGTAATTACTAATTCAACCTCAGCACTTTTTTTTTTTATTTCAATTTGAGAGCAGGTACTGTTTATTAACCAACCAGCTTAGAAAAATAATCATGGTAGACACCTTAGTTCATTTTTCTAATAAGCCTGTTGATCTGGTCCTCCCTGTTGCCAGCGTCTCTACCTTCTACAAAATGGGTGGTCTTTTTCTTCATTCCACCTCGTGGAGAAGACAATTTGAAGGGCCACAGGAAGTTATTTGCCTCTTTGAAGCGTTTTCCAACAGTATAGATCTCATGAATCAAATCCTCCATGCAGATGATGCCGTATTTACCAAGAGATCGAGCAATCAAAGCGTTATCTGTCAAAGCAATTCGCTTCTTATTGATTTTGCCATAACCACGCTTGTAGATTAGTTCATTTACTGACTTCAGACTGGGGTACCCCCATGCAATATATGGCTCTACAATCCTCAGCATGTTAACTGAAGCCTGTTGAGCTTCACAAAGGTTCCACTGAAGATTTGACGAAGGCGAAGAAGCTGCAACACCTTTCGAACCTTTGGGCTCACCCCATTGATACCTCTGATTCTGATGACAAACGCCAATTTGGGTTCTGCAGGTACATAGAAGTTGCCAGCTTTTCTTGCCATCCTCGCCATTCGAATTTCAGTTCTGTACATCTGCCTATATTCCTTGTGATAGTGCTTTGCTTTTTCATAGATAAGCTTCCTCCTTGCCTTTTGAAGCATCTTTTGGGCAAACTTCTTTCTCAGGCGCTTGATCTTCAGCTCTGCGAAATTCCTTCGCTTTTTCTTAAGGGTTTCTGGCACAGCAGAAACCTCCTTCCTCTTCTCTTCTACACCATCCGTGTTTCCAGCCGGAAAAAGAGGAAGTTGGCGCATGCGTACTCTGCACTTGTTAACGTTATCTATCTACGCATATTGTCTACTTTCTTGTTGAGCCAGAGTTGGTAATTTGTGTCTTTTAGGAATTTTGTCCATTTCATCTAAGTTATGTAATCTATTGGCATATAATTGTTCATAATATTCTTTGATAATTCTTTTTACTTCTGTAAGTTTGGTAATAGTGTTCCCTCTTTCATGTCTGATTCTGTAAGTTGAGTCCTCCCTTCACTCTCCATTAATCTAGCTAAAGGTTTGTCAATTTTGTTGATCTTATCAAATAACTGGCTTTTGATTTCATTGATTTTTTTCTCTAATTAAAAAAATTGTTTCATTTATCTTTCCTCTAATTTTATTACTTATTTTCTTCTTTTGCTTCAGGCTTAGTTTGCTTTTCTTTTTCCAGTATCCTAAGGTGTTAGGTTAGGTTATTGATTTGAGACCTTTCTTCTTTAATGTGGGCTTTTGCAGCTATGTATTTCCTTCTAAGCACTGCTTTAGCTGCATCCCATAAATTTTGGTATGAAATCTTTCTTTTCATTCATCTGAAAGTATTTCATGATTTCCTTTTTGATTTCTTCTTTAAGTCTTGGGTTATTTAGGAGTATGTTTTATTTCCATGTATTTGTGAGTTTTCCCAATTTTTCCCACTATTGATTTCTAATTTCATCCCATTGTGGTTGGAGAACATACACTGTATTATTTCTATCTTTTTAAATAGTTACTGAGATTCATTTTGTGGCCTAACATACGGTCTACTGAAGAATCCTCCACATCCACTTGAGAAGAATGTATACTGTTATTGTTGGGTGAAGTGTTCTCTAGAAGTCTGTTATGTGTAGTTGGTTTATAGAGTTTCTCAAGTCTTCTGTCTTCTTGTTGATTTTCTGTCTAGTTGTTCTATCCGTTATTAAAAGTGGGATATTGAAGCCTCCAGTTATAATTGTTGAATTAGCTGTTTCTCCCTTAATTTCTGTCAGTTTTTGCTTTAGGCACCTTGGTGCTCCATTTCAGAAGCATATATGCTTATAATTATATCTTCATGGTAGATTGACCTTTTATCATTATAAAATGTCCCTCATTATTTCTGATAATATTTTTTGTTTTAAGGTCTCTTTTGTCTGTTATTAGTAGTATCTGTTATTCAGTTTTTAAGTGATTGCTGTTTGCCTAATACATAATTTTTTACCTTTTTTACTTTCAATCTATTTCTATATTTGAATCTAAAGTGTGTCTCCTGTAGATCATATTTTTTATCCAGTCTGACAATCCTTTTGATTGGATTGTTTAATCCATTTATGTTTAATATTATTACTGCTATAGGTGAGTTTTCATCTGCCATTTTACTTTTTATTTTTATTTTATTTTATTATTTATTTATTTATTTTTGAGACGGAGTCTTGCTCTGTCACCCAGGCTGGAGTGCAGTAGCGCAATCTCGGCTCACTGCAAGCTTCGCCTCCCAAGTTCAGGCCATTCTCCTGCCTCAGCCTCCCAAGTAGCTGGGAATACAGGTGCCCACCACCACGCCTGGCTAATTTTTTTGTATTTTTAGTAGAGATGGGGTTTCACAATGTTAGCCAGGATGGTCTTGATCTCCTGACCTCGTGATCCGCCCACCTTGGCCTCCCAAAGTGCTGTGATTACACGCATGAACCACCGTGCCCAGCCTACTTTTTATTTTTTATATATTTTTTGTTCCATTTCTTTTGTACTGCTTTTTTTGCATTAAGCCTATTTTTCTAAGGCAGTATTTTCATTTCTTTCATGATTTTTTTCACTATATTTTCTTGTAATTTTTTGTGGTTGCTCTTGGATTTCCCATATGATTTGGTTTGGCTCTGTGTCCCCACCCAAATCTCACCTTGAATTGTAATAATTCCTGTGTGTCAAGGGCAGGACCAGGTGGAGATAATTGAATCATGGGGGCAGTTTCTCCCATGCTGTTCTTGAGATAGTGAGTGAGTTCGTATGAGATCTGATGGTTTTATAAGGGGCTTTCCCCTTCTCTCAGCACTCATTCTTTCTCCTGCCATCCTGTGAAGAGGTGCCTTCTGCCATGATTGTAAATTTTCTGAGGCCTCTCCAGCCATACTGAACTGTGAGTCAATTAAACCTCTTTTCCTTATAAATTACCCAGTCTCGGGTATGTCTTTATTAGCAGTGTGAGAACAAACTAATACACCATATACACATTTACTTATCAGAATAAACTTCAGATTTATACTCGTTTGATTTCAGTAATGTCTATCTAATCTATCTATCTATCAATGTTACTCTTATATAGCTCTATTCCTTTTCTTCTATTTTTGTA
This sequence comes from Gorilla gorilla gorilla, assembly GCF_029281585.2. Taxonomy (NCBI): domain Eukaryota; kingdom Metazoa; phylum Chordata; class Mammalia; order Primates; family Hominidae; genus Gorilla; species Gorilla gorilla. The sequence goes on from NC_073243.2 coordinate 34,105,791, forward strand.
GCATTATTGTTCTACATATTATAGCTACTGATGTCACAAACCTAATAATACATTGTTACAATCATCAATTTGTGGTCATTTCCTTAGCCCAATATAGCCTAACTTCTACTCACATTTTTTTTGCTGCCATTAGCAAATATATTACACATATATTATATTTCAATATGTTATAGGCCCAACAACACATTACATACATCTTATTTTATACAATTAATTTTTAAATCAGTGAAGATAAGAAAGGGGAAAATATGCAGTTATACTTCTTTTCTGATTACATAATTAACTTTACAACGTGTGTGAGTGCATGTGTTTGAATTACCATCTGGGATCACTTGCTTTCAGCATGTAGAATTTTAGTATTTCTTGTATGGAAGATCTGCTAGTAACAAATTTTCTCAGTTTCTGTTTCCTGGAAAAGTCATTATTATAACTTCTTTTTTGAAAGATAGCTTTTGCTGTATATAGGATTCTTGTTTGACAGGGTGGTTTTTTTTAGCACTTTGAACATGTTATTCTACTATCTTACGGTCTCCGTTGCTTTTGTTGCATAGTTTGCTGTTAATCTTATTGAGTTTTGTTGTGTAGTTTGCTGCTAATCACTTGTAAATGATGAGTCATTTTTCTTTTGCTACTTTCAAAGTTTTCTCCTGGTCTTTGATTTTGGCATTTTTAGTGTGATGTGTCTATTTACAGATCTCTTTGAATTTATCCTACTTGGAATCATTGTACTTCTTGGGTATGTAGGTTAATGTTTTTCAATAAATTTGAGAAGGCTTCAGCCATTGTTTCTTCCAATATTTTTTCTTTTCCTTTGTCTTTCTTCTCTACTTCTGCTACTCCCATTACACATTTTGGGCAAGCTTAGTCAATCCCCACATTTCTCTGAGGCTCTGCTCATTTTTCTTCATTCCTTTTTCTATCTTTCTTTGGCTTACATAATCTCAATTGATTTATCTTCAAGTTCACTGTTTTTTTGTCTGCCAGTTCAAATCTATTATGGAACCTCTGTAGTGAATTTTTAAATTTTCTTTTATTATACTTTTTAATTTCAGAATTTTTGTTTGACTCTTTTTTATAGTTTCTATCTCTTTATTGATATTATCTATTTGAGGAGACACTATGATCATGCATTTCTTTACTTCTTTTTTTTTTTTTTTTTGAGATGGAGTTTTGCCCTTGTCACTCAGACTGGAGTGCAGTGGTGCGATCTTGGCTTACTGCAACCTCCGCCTCCTGGGTTCAAGTGATTCTCCTGCCTCAGCCTCCTGAGTAGCTGGGATTACAGGCTCCCACCACCAGGCCGGGCTAATTTTTGTATTTTTAGTAGAGACAGGGTTTCGCCATGTTGGCCAGGCTTGTCTTGAACTCCTGGCCTCCCAAAGTACTGGGATTACAGGCGTGAGCCACCATGCCTGGTCCTTTACTTCTTTAATTATGCTTTCCTTTAGTCCTGTTAACATGTGTATAATGGCTACTTTGAAGTCTTTTCCATTAAATCCACCATCTGGTTGCTCTCACCAGCAGTTTCTGTTGCTTGCTATCAGATGTATGGGCCATACTTTCCTGTTTCTTTGTATGACTTGCATTTTTTATTTGGAAAATGGACATTTTAAATAACATATGTAGTACTCTGGATACTAAACTCCCCTCCCCCAGGTCTCGCTGTTGTTTGTTTGTTTGCTTGTTTTCTGACTCACTGGTATATTTTAGTGAATCCTACCCTCTACCACCTAGCTCCCTACAGTGTTAAGCCTCTTAAACTCTATGACATTATGGCTAATGTCTCTATTGTTTTCTCCAAATCCCTGGGGGTACATATTTCTCTGCAAATGTATCCAAATTGTGATGGTTTGACTTATGATTTTTTTGACATTACAATAGTGCAAAAGTAATATGCATTTAGTAGAAACTGTACTTTGCATTTTGAATTTTGATCTTTTTTCGGGTTAGCGATTGGCAATATGATACTCTTGCAATGCTGGGTAGTGGCAGTGAGTCATTCTGTTTTTCATTTTCAGGACAGTGCTCAATAAATTACATGAGATAGTTAACACTTTATTATAAAATAGGCTTCGTGTTAAATGATTTTGCCTAGCTATAGGCTAAGGTAAGTGTTCTGAGTGAGCATATTTAAGTTAGGCTAGGCTAAGCTATGATGTTCAGTAGGTTAGGTATATTAAATGCACTTTTGACTTATGATAGTTTTAACTTACAATGGGTTTATTGGGACATAACTCCATAATAAGTTGAGGAGCACCTGTAGTTTCTGAGGTCAGTGTTTGATATTTGTTCTGATCACAGGAGAGCTTCTCCCAGCTTTCTTATTCTTTCACTAGGAACAGTGCTGCAATATATATTCTTGTATATATTTCCTAGTGGACATGTGTAAAGTTTCTCTAGGGTAAACATCTAGCAGTAAAATTTCTCAGTTGTGTAACATTATGGCCAATTTTATTTAATATTGCCAAAATAATCTTTGAAGTATTTAGATGAATTTCTATTCCCTCCATCCTCAGCAATAGTTTGTGTTATCGGAACTAATAATATTTTGCAATTCTGATTAGTGTGAAATGATTCTCTTTGTTTTATTAATTTGCATCTCTTGATTACTACCGAGATTGAGCAATTTCTCATATTTTATTGATGATACTTGTTTCCTATTTTGAAAATTATCTTTATTTCCTTTGCCCATTTTTCTTTTCTTTTTTTGGGGGGGGGAAGGGGACAGGGGAGTGGGGTGGGGTGGGGATATTGTTTTGTAGGAAATCTTTTTTACATTGTGGTACAAATTCCTTGTTGGTATATGGATTGTGAATTTATTCTTCCAGTTTTTAGAACTTAGCTGATTGACCTAAAAGTGACATATGACCCAAGCTTGCCCAACACAATTTTTTCCCTGAGAATATGAAAGAAATTTAGAACACAGAAGGCAGAGACTGAGAGTTATGTTTGTGGCTAGGCTGAGGAGAAAAATCATGGTCTTCTTGTGAAGTCCCCAGTGATGTCCTGTTTCCTTCACTTCCAATGTCAACTCTTCCTTTGATTCTGTGAAATATGCCAGTATCCTTTCAATACCCACCTACTTAAAAATTATTATTATGCTATGTGGAGTTCATTTGTTGTTGCTTCTAACAACAAAAATTAATCTTAAAAATAACTTTAATATAACTCTCAAATTTCTGGCTTAGGTAATTGGTCTGAGAGTGACGTTATTGACCAAAAATCAGGATGATAGGAGCGAGCAGGGAGTAGCATTTGAGGAGAGATAGTTGGTGCAGATTTGCCATGTTTAGTTGTGCTACCTATGAAGTATCCAAGTGGAACTGCCCAGAAAGAGTGTGAAATGTGAGGAAAAAAAAGGACCAAGAACAGAAACCTAGCTAATGCTAACTCTTAAAGAGAAAAAAGAGGCCATAAAGAGATCTGAGATGAGGTAGCCAGAGATCATGGTGGTGTGAGAAAGAGATTCAAGAAGTGGGGAATAGAGAACAGAATAAATGAGTAAGAGACCTGCGTTTAAAGAGAGAGTGGCTTATATCAGGTCAAGGAACATTTGGCAGTGAGGAGTCATAAATGGTGTTGCCCTGGTCAGTGTTAGGGGCTAGAAATCAGACTGCAGAAGGTCAAGAAGTCAATGGGATATTAGGAAGTGGAGAGTGTCTGCAGAGCCATATTTTGAGGAACTTAATGTGAAAGGAAGCAGAGATAAGACAATAGTTAGAAGGGGTGTCAGGTTGGGGGGGTAGTGAAGGTGTAGGAGAATTGTGCATGTTAATATGTAAGGGAAAGGACCAGAAGGAGAAGCAGAAAAACAGGCAAAAGAGACAATGATTTTTGGGAGACAGGAGGGAATGGGGCTGAACACAGATCGAGGGGTTCTTCTAAGAGGGAAAGAGAGTAAGGGCGCGTTTTGTCATATGGCAAACAGTTGTCCACTGTGTAAGACATGCTATGAAGTATTACAACATGATAAGAGGTTATCCAGGAGAGAACTATTAAATCTCTGTCTGTGGTGTCAGAAAGACTCCATCCAGAAGGTTCACTTTATTCTTGTATGACCGACTGACTGCCTGTCAGCGGAGTACTCAGAACCACAGACATTAGCTTTGTCACTTTATGGTTCTTGGGATCAAGGATTTTGTAGACTCGGTGCATTTTTTAGGCTCTTTTTGTTCAACTATAGGAATACGTGATAGTGCAGAAAATAAATCTTGCTTTTTCCATTTCTCCATACACAAATTCCATGAGGAAAGTCTCAGTCTTCATCAAGGTTACTGTATGAACAGAGAAGTTTCTCTTGTAATACTTCCCAGTGTTTTTCTACATTATGACACACAGAAAAAAAGGATAGCATTTTTCCTGTATGCTGGGGGTGAACAGGTTGCACAATTAGTATCACGGACTCCTCTCTGAGTATCCTAAGGGCTTCAATAGCTTGGGCACACCTGAGCACACCTGCAACTTATTTGGTGTGCTATAGCATTATTTCAACTGGGATGTCTGCCCTAAGGTGTGTTCCCTCACGCTTTGATTTCTTTTCAGTTTCTGCTATATGATAAAGGACTTCCCTCTCACCACTAAAATCCTTACCAGAAGTATTCAACATGTCATGTAGCAGGATGCTTAAATACTGAAAGCACATGGCTTGCTGTGCCCTTGCATATCTCCTTCATAAATGTCTATATTATCTTAACCATCTACATTCAAATATACTGTATAGTTCTCTAAATTATCTCATTGCAAAGTTCTTTCCTATTTCTCACTATATCAACTCTGGTATTAGTGTCATAGCTTATTCTTTTCCTCTTTTTCTTTCAGAAACTACAAAGATATTTCTTTCACAAGTTAGAGTGGTATAATGATGGGAGAAAGCATGTTCATTACACTAGACACTATACTGCAGTATATTTCTAATACATTATAAATAAGTTTCAGTGTGACAAAATCATTCCTATATCTCAGTAGGAAATAAGATATGTTTTTTTTTTTTAATTTTCTGAATGCATTTTAGGTTGTTCTCCCATGGATAGAGGCTTTTATGAAATGTGATTTTTGTAATTTATTTTTAACACCTCATTTCTAGTTGTGCATAATTTTATGTTTGGTCTCTGGAGATTAAGATGTATTGTTAACTCTATGTCCTTTGTATTTAGACAAAGTTGTAGGAAGACAAGAACCTGGACTTTCTTGTTTCAACCACGGCAAGGAGAAAAATGCAGGAATGTATTATGCATGGAAATGTTGAGTTGTATGGGAAATTGTGTTTTAAGACCTACTGTAGATCTATGTCGCTGTCTGTGAAAGAGAGGATAATTAGTGCCTGCACTCTCAGTCATATCAGACTAAAGGTAATGGGGTGTAAGAAATGGTTCATTAGGCTCTCTCAAGTACTTTTACCGTGTCCATACTATTGATACCAGCAGAAAAAATTCAGTCTTTAAAATCAAGTCAAAGCATTAGCCTTAGATTCTTCAATATGAGAAATAACATTGAGTAATGATCCTTTGAAGTCAAATGAAAAAAATATCCATAAAAAACCTACATAGTGTTTATTGGCTTATACGTCACTCACACAGAACACTTATAATGTCTGACCTCCTCCCTCTTGACTGCTGGCTGCACACCTGATATGTCTCCAGGAGCTTGGTGTGGAATAAGAGGTGAGATCAGAAACCAGTTTGCTAAATACAATCACTGCCCATATAGGAATTTTATTTATTTATTTATTTATTATTTATTTATTTTGAGATGGAGTCTCGCTCTGTTTCCCAGGCTGGAGTGCAGTGGTGCGATCTCGGCTCACTGCACCCTTCGCCTCCTGGGTTCAAGCAATTCTCCTCCCTCAGCCTCCTGAGTAGCTGGGTTTACAGGAACGTGCCACCATGCCTGGCTAATTTTTGTGTTTTTAGTAGAGACAGGGTTTTACCATGTTGACTAGGCTGGTCTGGAACTCCTGGCCTCAGGTGATTCGCCTGCCTCAGCCTCCCAAAGTGCTGGGATTACAGGCGTGAATCATTGCACCCAGCCAGGAATTTTAATTGAAAGGGAACTTGATGTAAAAAGTCTCCTACCTGGGGCAGATGGGGAAAAGTGGGGAGGAAGCAAGCAATAATGAGACCAGGGTTCTCTCTTCTAGAAAAGTTGCCTGTGATGGTGGATATGAAAATCAGGTCAATTAACAGAGGTTATAGTGTCTCTCATGAACTTATTCAAATACTGCTTACAGAGCTGTTGAGGCAGAGGTATTGGAAAGGGGTGGAGTAGTGTGTTTGATGCTGTCTAGACCACATCTAGTTCTGTCGGAAATTTCTGAAGTTAGTCTCTTTTAATCTCCTTCCCCCTCCTCATCTCTCCCCCTTTCTATAAATCTGGGGGGCACTTCTGAGCTTTGAAGCTGATGCTGTGCATACTTTAGTGGCTATAGTTGGAAATTCCGTGGCTGCAAGCAGAACAGTTCTTCAGCCTATGGAAAGAAAAAGGAGGTACCATGAAGAGTTAGTAGGGGAAGATCTAGCAGAGTTTGCAATTTGGGATAAGCTTCATATTTCATTCTTCTGTGGTCTCTTCTGCATATTTGGAGAATAAAGTTGAAAAACCTCTAATTCCGGTATGAGTGGAGTCTATAAATGTTCTGGTAAATGTTTTCAGAAACTAATTATATTAAGAGAATCTGATAGGTGTGGCAAACCACCATGGCACATGTATACCTATGTAACAAACCTGCACATTCAGCACATGTATCCCAGAACTTAAAGTAAAATTAAAAAAAAAAAAGAGAGAGAGAGAATCTGGTAGTAAATTAGGTCAGGCCTAGTACTTGACTTGTGCCTAGTTTTGTCTCTTAATATACCATTAGTTTCTGGATCCCCTAAGCCTTGCAGGTGGCTGGGCAAAAGTAGTGAAAACAGCTCTGTCCTGGAGAGGAAGGAACCTTGTAAGTTCTTTGAGGGTAGTGACATGTCTGAATTGTGGCTCTGTGGCATCATGTACAATTGTGAGTGAATGAGTACATGCTCTTTTACTTGGATTGGTATGCTAGGAGAGGGAGATTTGAAGAAGGGAAGAGAAAGCATAGGAAATACATAGAAACTGCTCACTCCTTTGTGCATATTGCAGAGACCCTGTTTTATACATCACCGTTGGGTTTGATCTAATGAAAGATAGACTGATCTAATGAAAGATACAAAATGAAATAAAATACTTTGGGTTCCTGAAAAACTCAATCCCTAACAGGTATTTTGAGAAATAAATGCCACACAACTAGCTTGAAGGATTGTTTAATGAAATTGACTACTTTGAGACAAATCATTGTTTTGGAAATGGTAAAATTTCACTATAGTGGGGAAGGTGGTCTTGATAAGCAAACTTTTCAGTACATTGGATGACTGGCTATCTATTCATCCACTGTCCTTAAGATTGATCTTGTCTTCATTTATTCTTGAAAAAATGTCAGGAAATTGTTAGGTAAAAAATTGTCATTGGGAAATGTCTATAATGACTCAACACTATTTATTAGATAGTAGGAGTTCCAAATTGGGTTTAAAGTCCACAACGTGAAACAAAATAAAAGGCCCTTGAAGTAACATTTTTTAGAATTATAGCTTTTGTAAAGCAGCAACAATTACTGAATACTCTTGAGAGCTTTTAAAATTGCTGTTAATTCACATAGCTAGAACAGATACATGTAATTTGAACACAAGATTTGGAGCCAAAAGACCTTGATTCAAGTTTCAGCATTGCCACTTCCTGCTGTGTCTCTTAATTTCTGAGTACTTTTCTCTTTTGCGAAGTGGGTAGAATGACATGAAAAAGTAGTGTATCATACAATGGATGTGCTTTGTTAGTTCCAAAGTGCTGTACAAGCAGCAATAGGAATAGTGGTCGTTACTAAGATAGCGTTTATAAAGTGAACCTTCATCTCCCTTTTTTTAGCCTATCTTCCTAACTCCCTTTCATATTCTTTGGTTTTTCAAGATTGGTTTCATCCTGAACACACTAACCCACTAAGCCTAGAGAAACGTGGTTTTTAGGCCTTCCGTGGTTGCTTGCAGAATTGTGTGGCTCAGAAGCCTAGCATTTTTCTTGCTTATCCAGGCACTAAGAATGCAAATATTAACCCAATTTCTTCCATTGGAAAAACACTTTCCCCCTTTCCCTGAGAATTGGGATTTAAACACATTAACAGCAATTAGTACCTGAGCCAAGAATTCAGGTTTTGAATAAAACTACGGTTGACATTTGCTCCTGGACGAGAGAGTGAAAAATGGTCCATAAAGTTTCTATTAACTTCAAAAGCAGCAACATCTGCTCCAATCCACAAAGCTTCAGAATCTACCATGGAGGAAGAGAGTGCTCTCTGTGAGCTAAGAATCCAGCCAGCAGTCAAGACCAAAGTCTTCCTAGTTTGGCATTAAAACACTGAAGGAGGGCATCATTTCCAGCAAAAACTTGGAGCAGTTTTATGAAGCAAGATGTGAATGCAGTGTTATGCTTGAGGCTAGCTGAGGAAACTTGGGAGTGCAGCAACCTGAAAAAAGTACTGCCCAGTGCTTTTGTTTCAGAAAGGTTATTTCCAGTGTCTTCCCCTTTCTCTTCCTCATCCTCATTTTTAATTGCATCCTCCTCCTATGTTCCTCCTGTTCTTTTTCCTGGTGGATTTTTTTTCCCTCCCGCCATGAATATTTGCATAGCTCAGTGTAGAAGTTTGTATTCTATACCTCTTTAGGGCTGCTTGCTGATGGAATATTTGGGTATTATGTATTAAAAATGACCCAATATTTTCCAAACAATACTGTAGTTTTCTCAGCTACATAAATTTCCCCCCCAAAATTTAGGAGAATTCCGGACCATTTTGCAATTAGTTAAGGATTATATTTCCTTATTTTTATTAATTTTATGTAAAGTGGGATTTATCAGTGGAGCATTCATTGACACTGACTTCAATTTATTCTGATGAAACTGACTGACATCTGTGTGTGCTGTTCATCAGTCATAATTTAAACCATTCTTAATTGCATTAAATGTAAATTAAGACATTCAATTTCAGCCATTATTTTTCATAAAACACTGTGAACTGAGTTTTAGTGGGTCAAGAGATCTTACATTCAAGATAAATAGGGTAAATTCAAAACTTACCATTTATGTTCATATTTCACCCTTTGTCGACGATTTCTTTCGTTGCTTACTAGATTGGAACAATTAATTTGCTCTCTGAAGAGACGGATGACTAAGGAAGATGTAACTGAAGTTTTTAACAAATGATTTTATCATTTTTAGAGCTTGCCTATGTTTGAAATATATGATTTAAAAGCCTTTAACTAACTGTCTATCTAAACCTAATGATAATTTGAATGGAAAGTGCCACACTAAGTTCTCTGATTTGAAACTTGCACCTTTAAATCCTTGGATTTTAAGAATTTAGGATTACATTTTTTAAAAAATGGCTTAGCTATGCAAATATAAACTTTCAACACTATATCTTAGAATATTAATGTAAAAATTAGCAACATCTGTGATGCAGGACATACTAGATGACCTAATATATATAGTAAAGCATAATCTTCCCCACTTCCCTTCTGGAGAAGTATTGTATTTTCCAAATAATGTACCCTAGTTTCATTTGTAAGCAACTGTTCCTAACTCCTGCAATTCTTCCCATTGAATCATGTTTTAGTCATATAATTATTAGATGATAATGATAATTTTTAATAGTAAATAATAAATAGGCATTGTATGATATATTTTAATGAGAATATTAAACTATGGTTAATAGTCACCCCTAAAGAAAAATTCAATAGTATAGCCTATGATGGAGAACCTGAGGGAAATCAGGCTCAGGTGAAAGTCACACTGTTAGCAACAATTAGTTTTCAATAGAATAAAATATCAAATAGCTGTGTTGGAGAGATTGGATTTGGCTGGGTTCCTGATACTTATTTTTATCTAGGAAGGTATTGGGACAGTTATAGGATTAGAGTTTTTGTTTTATTTGTTTCTAAAAAATAATTGTCTTGACGTACATGACTAAATACCAGTTTATTCTCAGAGAGAAAAGAAGTTCCCAGGATCTTCTGGATGTGCTCATATGCTGAGCTTATACTGTACTGTGCAATAGCCACAGGAGATGTAGATGTATTTAAGAACATGCTGTGCCATTCACCCCAGTCAATGGTGAGAGGTTTCCTTTGATAACAAACTAGCTACAACTTTGCCATGCATTAAACCCCTTTGTTTTCCAATGGAAAGTTGGTCAACAAAGAGAAGAAAACTGTCACACTTGCCTTAGTAACTTCTGTAGTAAAATTTTATATGACTATTATATATGACATTTACATTCCCATGTCAGTTCAACTGATGGAAAATGAAGTGTTGCAATAAGTCTGGAGATGGGTAGTGATGCAATCATTCTACTGGTTTCTTGCTATTAATATATGTCTCTTACTCATTTTTAAAGATAGCATAAATAAGAGTACTGAATATAAATGGCTTTTGTAAGTCATCCAGGTCAGTGAAGCATGTCATTGTTTGCAACCTGAGTTCCATGAGAGCTCTGGGTGGTTGATAGGCATACGGTATATTTTTCTCATAAATGAAAAATACAAACAATACTCACAGCATTTAATGAATATTATAAAAAATACAATATGAGTTTCCATAGGAAAAAATTAGTTGCATGTACTTAATAATATGACCTTAGTGTGTCATCTTTAAACTATGTAAAGCCCATATAGAAAGGCATTGTATAATTTATTTCTCCAGATGTAACATTAACAAACATTTTATTATGATTTATTTTTTGGCTCCTTGAAAGATGAAGTAAGTTCCTTAGTATTAGCATTGCTAATGATTTTAATGAGGCATTAAAATGTTGCAGTATTGTAGGAACATTTTTCTTTTTTAAAAACATTATTTCATTAATATTTCACAGGACTTTTAATGTTAAATTGATGAAAGAACCTGAAAGCGTAATCCACAAAGTGTCAAAGTGCTTGAACAGTGGGAAAGAACCAGAGAAAGGCAGGGCACAGCGATGGGGTGACGTCTGATGAGATGTCCCTGCACTGGGACCACTCTGTGACATTGCAGTCTCTTGTTGCTGAAATAAATACAAAACAATTTTCTCTTCTTGCTTAGGGTTTTTCTGCCTCAGTCCACAGAAATCCAGCACACATAGCACAGACTGTTTGTACTTCCAGATTAGGTGTGGGAAGCCAGACACACAAAGAGCTTTTCTGGGAGAGGATAGTCTGTTGATTCACTCTTGTGTTACAGTAACCTTCCTGGTTGGATATTTATCATTTGACTCCTATCTACTACATGCTAGTTAATAATTCTTGTGTTTCTATGGCATCTTAGAGTGTGCAGAATGCTTTCATGGGCATTATATTGTTTAGTCATCACAAAGACCCTTGTGAACTATGTGGCCTTTAGGGGAAATTATTTTCTCCCCCAAATCATATTACCTGTGCGAGGAGTTGCTATTTAGATAACTTACAGTTACTGCAAAGTGACTGCTCTTCAAAGTATATAGAGCAGAAGAAACAGGGACAAGCAATTTCATTCCTAGCTAGCAGAGCTCTCATACAGGTTCATAATCCCAGGAAGAATGGGTTATCTTAGACATTTGAGAAAGTTTAAACAACAGATGATCCAAGGACTTAGCAACCTTTACAGCTGCACAGTGAAAATCCTGGCACAAAGGGGAACTGTTCTTGAATAAATTCTCCAATTTCACAGGCAAAAATAGCCCTTGTCATGGTTTGGCCTCAGCAGCTGTTTGCTCTGCCTGGATCAGAGCATGGCAGAATAGTATTCTGGCTGGACAGTATCACTATCTTGTACATTTCATTATCCATAAGCCTGATACTGCCCTTAAACAGCCCTCAAGGCTACATCTTAAAGCTCTATATACCCTGGAAGCAAACACTTTCATCAGTTCTTGCTTTAGAGGAAGTGTGTATTGGATCTTTAACATGGTCTCTAAGTCAGTATAGCTGATTTAGACTCAACTCAACTGGGGGTTGTGGAACAAGAAAAAAAAGATCTCTTGCTATGAAACCAACAGCAGGGATATCCAACTCTTTTTTTTTTCATTCCCTAGGCACTGATTTTCAACATGTGGTCCATGGACCCTTCATACTTGAATCACTGTAGTGGGATGAGGCTGGGGTCGGGATGAGATGGGAGGAGTAGGAGGATGAATAAAGGAAGAAGAAGGGCTACTTATTAAAATGCATATACTTGGACCCAAACCTATTAAGTCAGACTCTCTAGAGAAAGATTTGGGGAATGTTCATTTTAAACAGGATTCTTAGGTGATTCAGAATAGCATTGGTTCCTTGTTCTAATTTTTTTTTTTTTTTTTTTTACTAGTTGGCTTAGGGTAATTGTATTGTGTTTACTTCAGTACTTAGTTTGTAGAGATAACATTTATTACTAATTAAAAATAGTTCTGTTGATGCAGTGTTTGTACTACTGCTTGAGAATGAGGGGTTTGCACTAACCCTGTAATGTTGGTATGTACATGGGTCAAGTAACTCTGTGAGGATGGAAGTGGTGCTCTTTTTTCAACCTCAGCATCAGCCAGCCTTCTTGCAAATACACAGGCAGTAGTTGATCACAGTGAACAAGCCAAGAGTGCAAATCTTTTTCTCTGGTGGCTTAATGACATCTACCCAAGAATGCTAGGAGATGTATAGAAAAAACTAAAAGCTGAAATGCAAGCCAGTCACTTACTCTGTTTGTTAGCTAATATAATAAAAGCTCCATTGAGGAGGAGATGGCTTAATACCTTGACTAAAATTAAATTTTTGTATTATCTGTGGATTTCAATTATTCATGCTATTCCAAAACTCCAAAGCATGAAAAATCTAGAGCTACTTATTACCTGTTCTAGTAGAACCTCTAATAAGTATGTGGAAGCCGATATCAGTGTAAATAGAGCAATGGACTCTGTCGCTCTACCTCATTTGTTTTTAGCATTTTAATAGGGCTCAAATTTTCAGTGTGTAGTTCAAGACAAGAAAGTTGGTTCATGTACTACCATATTGGCTCTCCTATGAATGTTGGAACATATTTTTTCCCATTAACATGAACTGATAGAAGTGTCTCATTCCATCACATGGAGTGCCATTTAACTCTAGTGACTTCTGGTGCCCCTCAGATCATGCTGACTGTCAGGAAAACCAGACCCCCAGGCCCAGACACGTGCACAGACTTTGATTGCAGTCAGTTCACGCACACTGAGGCATAGCAGGTCTGTGTGTCAGAAGAAGTGGGCAACATAAAAAACAAGTCACTTATTATCCTGACATAAACAAATTTTGATGTCCACTCTACTTTCAAAAGCATATTCTTTTAATCCCTCTGTCCCCCACCACACAAGCGTGCATATGTGTGCACCACACCCTCAAACTCACTGAATAAATAAATCCCTTTCTTTAAAAAATGGCAGCAAAGGCCCAGAAATATTGAAAAGGAAACTCTCTAATGAAATATGTGTCTTGGCTTGCTTTAATAGCCTTCAGAATGGACAGTTTGGGTAAGGGGGAATTTTTATTTGCATCTTTTTTTGTCCTAGAATGGTTTAGGTACTCATCGCTGCAACTAATATGCATAAATTAAGAGTTATCTAAAAGGTTATGTAGTATCAATATAAATAGAGACCCAGGGAGACCTAAACGACATACAGGACAGTGAGTAGAGAACAGTTGCCTTTAACTAAACAAACACATGAAGATTAGTAAATAGTAAAATAGCTTAGTTCTAGGCAGATGAGTTAGATGGCCTCATAAGCCCTTTCTGCTGCTCATGTTCTATGATTCCATGGTGTGTTAGCTAAGACAATATGCTTTGGAAAGACTGCCCAGGTTTGAATTTCAATGCTTCCTCTTATGAATGGTATTAAGCTCACAAGAGGAAGAACTGAAATTCAAACCAGGGCAGTCTTGAGCATAGAGAGGTAAATTATTTCACCTCTCTATGTTTATTTCCTTGTCTAAACAAGGAGTTTTATTTTAAAATCCTCATAGGGTTGTTATGAGAATTAAATGAGTCAATATATATATCTGCTATGCAGTAAGAATTCAATGGGTTTTAATTAATTACAATAATGTGTTGAATACCTACAATACACCTTCAGATGTTATCAGGAGAAACATGAAAACAAATTTTTGGTTCTTCTTTTCATGACATTTACACTCTGTCTATGGAGAGAAGATTTATAAAAATGTAGTAGGAGAAGTATAAAACAGCATGGTATTGACTTAAATCACAAGAGGAGGCAGAGAAGGAAAAAATATAGAGGGAAGAGTATGGCTAGAGGACACTAGGTAAGAAGGTCAGATGGGGCTCATCTTTGAAGGAAGGAGGAGGTTTATATTGGTGGGTAGATGGGGAAGGAATCTTTGAGTCTTTTCCCTTTTAAATCCCTTGTAGTCAATCTATCACCAATTTCTTTCTCTTTAATATGTCATTCAAATCTAAATAGTCCTTTCTACTCTCATTGCCATGATTGCAGTCCAGGGCCTCATGACCTCAAGTTGGAATGATGCAGAGGGCTCCCAGCTCAGGGAAAATGAATGGAGGAATTGACACGAGAATAAGATTAGAAGACTGTACTTGTCAGACTAAAAATTAGATCTGAAAAAGTAAGGTGGGGCTAGGTTATGGAGACTTTTAGGAATTGGCAAAGGACATTCAGCTTAACGTGCCTGGCAGTAGGACACCATTAGAAATGCACCATGATAAAATTGGTATTTAAATGCACTGTATGTGTTGAAAGTGGAAAGACTGTAGACATGAAATCAATTGAAATCATGGTTCCAAGTCTAGTTGTGTGTGAGAATCAACTGGAGAGCTTTATCTCCCAAGTCTTCTGATTCAGTAAGCCTGGGGCAGCCTGAGAATCTGTGGTTTTGCAAAATTCCCTCAGGTTATTGTGCTCTGCATCTAGGATATGAGAAGGTCTGAGCTGGGAGCCCACTGCCTCATTCCAGGCTTGAGGTCATGAGGCCCTGTAGTACAATCATGGCAATGGGAGTAGAAAGGACTATTTAAATTTGAATGACACATTAAAGAGAGAAAAGAAATTGGTGATAAATTGACTATAGGGGATTTAGAAGGGGAAAATACTCAAAAATTCCTTCTAAGTTTCTACTTTGATAGAAGAAAAGATAGTTTGAAATACATTATGGGACTGTTGAGTTTGAGTATATGGTAGTTCACTTAACAGTGCATATTCTGCAGGTGGGTGGAAGCTGAAGACTGCAGCACAAAGCAAAGGTCAGGACTGGAGATAAGGATTTTAGGGTCACTGGCATAGAGTTGGTGGTTGAAGCCATTAGAGTGGCTATGCTTACCAAGGGGAATATGTATAGAGAGATAAAAGATGAGTGTTAAGAATAGAACCTCATATTATACCTATCTACCATTGGGTAGTAAAAGGATTTCAGCCAGGAAAGGAGACAAAGAAGTTAGGTCATTTAGAACATGAGATGATTGAACTAGAGGCTTTTGAAAGTTTTACAAGTGGCGACAAAACTATGTTGATCATCTGAACGCTGTCCATGAAGTCTTGATGGGATGTTCCACATGCAAAATATGAATTTATTGTGAAAAAATGCAATTCGTTTAGTTTTTTTTTTTCTATATAGACAGAGTCTTAATATGTTGCCTGGGCTGGTCTCAAACTCCTGGCCTCAAGCAATTCTCTTGCCTCCACCACTCAAAGTGTTGAGATTACAGGAATGAGCCGCTGTGTCTGGCCAAGAATGCAATTTGATGGTTAACCTTTCTATCAGTTATTCAGTGGTTCTGGTGCAAGGAGTTGAAATGGCAGAGATGTGAAATAACAATGTAAGGATCTGATAGGTCTCTTTTAGGGGATGGATGAAGTTCCTACAGAACCACCTACTATGTTTGGTGCTGTCTTTATACTTTACATGTATTTATTTAATCTTTACAATTGCCTGAAAAGGTAGGTATTATTATGCATATTTTATAGATGAGAACATTCACACTCATAGTGATTAAATAACTCACCCAAAGATATATAATGAGGAAGAGGAATAATTGAGATTCTAATCAAGACTTATTCCAAAGCTTGTGTTCTTTCAGACAACTTATCAACATTTTTCAACTGACCTACCTAGAATGGCAGAAGAGAATGCATTCACACTCAGGGGGATCAAAAGCAGTCTACTGAAAGTAGGAATTTTTTGAATTCTATATTTTAAAAATTCATGAAAATTTTGCATTCTATTTCTTACTTTATTTTAATATAAAAATAATGTTTTAAATCATTGAAATTCCCCATCCAAGAAGTACCATGTTTCTCCAGTGTCTGCAGTATGTCCTGGCACACTGCCCGGTTCCTCGTGAGAGTACACAGCACGGTATCGTAATTACCTTCTAGTGCCTGGTACATAGTAAGCACTCAGTAATGAGTTGGTGAATTAATGTATGAATCAAAGGGCCATAAAAGCAAGCTGCATGTACCTTTTACTGAGAAGGCAACTTCCCATGGAATGACTTCAAATACTTCAAGACATGGATGAAGTTTATATCCTGTGACTTACACTGTGGTTAGATGAGGCACACTAAGGTTATTCTATATTGAGAGATCTGAGTATTATGTGTAGGGGAGTGCTGTTTTGATGAGGTTGGCTGTAGAGGGGTCTCAGATGAGAATTTGGTATAGCATGTGGTCTTGCTGGTGGGAGGCAGATTCAGAGAGAAATCGGAAATTATATATAAAGTGAGACTTCTGAATGTGAGAGGGACCATCGTAACCTGCATGTGGTGATTGAAGTGGAGATTCAGGAAGTCAGCCAGATATTAATGTTAATGATAAAATCACCACAAATACTCATAACTTTAAAATTTCATCAACCTGGAGACTGCTACCATGTTGTAGATATGCATTTATCATTCATTCATTCAACAAACATGTATTGAGCGCTAGGGAAGGAGATGTTTGTAAAGATAAAATAGATGCGGTACTTGCTCTGAAGGAACTTACAGTCTATTGCAGGAAATGAGATAAAATGTGTCCCTCATACAAGATAAACAGCAATAACTAAGGAATGCACAAATCAAATATTGTAGAATTTCACGGAAGATCTTACTTCTTGGGAGAATCAGGAATTGCATCTGGAGGAGACAGCATTTGAGCTGAGTCTTAAAGGATAAATAGGATTTGGTCACTTTACAGATGCACTAATAATATGTTTACTAGCCTCTTGGTATGAATTACTCTCACCGAGGCCCAAGTGATTTTAAAAGGCAAAATTTACCTGTATTTGTTTTTGTTTTGCTGCATGTATGGAATACCCTTTAGTAGTCAAGATGCCTAGCCAATATGATGCATAGGCCAAGATGTTATATTTTGTCTCTAAATTCCTCTCTTTCTAGAACAATTATCATGTCATTTTGTGTTAGAAGGAAAAAGTTTGGACATATGCAATTTTCTGTTGAAGACATCATTAAATAACAGAATTTATTAACAACTACAGTTGAAACAAAGGACACATCAACTGATTGTTAGTTCCCTGCCACCAAATGAAGATATATTATCGGTATTTGTGTTAAATATTCCATTTTAACAGTGCAGATACATATTCATTAGCAGGAAGAATAACCTTAGAGTTGGCACTTTGCAAATGCTTCTTATTTTCGCCAAGTCTGTGCAGGTTTTAAAACTTTGTATTACCTTCTACAAGTAATCTCAGAGTCTGTCATTCACATGTAGAAAACTCACCTCTCTATTTAGCCCGTGGTTGGTGAGAGATAGACATTTACAGGGCCCCTCTGCCCTTGAGCTGTTCCATTAGTGCATGGAAAGCACCTTGCAGCCTGTGACAAGCGCAGCAGATCGGCACTAAATCAAAAATCAGTGCCAGCCAGGGATCTAAGCCACCATGAAGGTCACAGCCATCAACTGCATGCCATCTCAATCCAAACAAAACACATTGGATACAGGGGGATTTTCACAACTCACAATAGGTGACAAACATTTCATGTTAGAGTAATCCATAGCAGTGAAACTGGGAACTGACCTTTTAAGTACTTTTGAGTATTTAATCAAACTTTGAAAAAGCTGGAGGTAATTTTTGGTAATATTTTACATTTATAAACAAAATATAACAAAATAAAACCTCTATAGCATATTGTTACTGCAATCAGGATTTTGATGAAAGAATCTTTTTTTGTTTCAAAAGAAAACACATGTGTTTTTAAGATATAAAATCATCAGAAACATTATATAAAAATAGTTTTCATTTGATTTCTTGCTTTGAAAAGTATGTCATTGATTCACTATGAAGTGAACAATTTGTGTTGTAAACTGCCCAGTTTAGCTTATTCTGAGAATTTATAATTAGCATCTATATTAAATAGGAAATATTTGGTCTTAGTCTGATTTTATTTCAAGTTCACTTTCAGCAATCCCATTCAAGTTGAAGTTGCTGAATTTGAGCCTATATATTAATAAGATTTCTGTATTGTCCAATGAAGATTTCTAAAAATAGAAACATTATTTAAATGTTGTAGATGCAATTCCCTTTTTACTTCCCACTTAAAAAAAAGCAAGGAAAAAAAAGTATCAAAACTAAATAATGAACTCTCTACTTCATGAATATTATGAGATTCTGAGAATTAATTATCTAGGTTAATAAGAAGTGTTGGATAGCCAAGCAAAGTAAACTGGATTTTGCTAAATTAACTTGGAAAATTCCTGTGCTTCACAAAATGAAAAACTTATATGCAAAAATTATTTTCATAATTGAACTAGCATAGTAATGTGATCTGATTGAATTATATCACGCTGCTATGGGAGGAGGGGATGAGGCAAAAGCTTAGATCTACTTTTGATGAAATAACTGACAAGAGGCTAACATTCACTTATACATTATTCCTACTAAAATTAGCTTTTGTGAATGATATTCAACAAAACAATGGATACAGAGAACAATGTAAAAATGAAATACTTGTCACCATCTAATCAGGTTTGGGGCAACCAAGACTATTTTAAGAATATGCCATTTCAGAAACAAATGCTTCAACCCAGCTATCTCTACCATTGAGCGAATTCATGTTTAATTTACACTAGCTGGTGAAGAAGTTTCATGAAACTGTAAACGCAAAGCAATCCAGCAGGAATGTATGTAATGGAAGAATGCCATCTGCTGGTGAACCCTATCAAATCCATAATTAGGAAAACCTGAGAACACATACCCTGTAGACAACGAAGATTCAAAGTTTGTGGAAGCATTTTTAATTCTGAGAAATCAGCTTTCATTAAGCTGATGCATACCTTTGATATACATTATTCATTTTAAATTAACTTGATTACTAATTTCCTGGAATCACTAGTGAGGAAAACCTTGAAAAGAAATCGGCGCAAAGGACTTTTTTTTTTCTTTTTGCCAATTTACAAAGTTTTTATATTCATCATTCATCAGTAGTCAGCCAGTGAGTCTGTTCTATTTAAAAACTCTGGCTTTTCATTTAATGCATCCCATCTGTTTCTGAAATAAATTGCAATAATCCGTGTTTAATTTTAATCAATGTATTACTAAATATGCAAATTATATTAAAAGCCATGGTTTGAAAAAGCTTTCATTTGTAAATATGGTAGCTTAAAACAGGAAGCATATCTAAAAGCCATTTAGCTACAGTAGCCTAACTCTAACACTGTAGCTGATTTATAAAGCAGATCACAAGTTGATCTTTCTCCCACAAGGGGATATGTAAAACTGTTGCATATCAGATTTTGTTAACATCTGATGGGCTAGTGCTTATGGTGTAAGAGACTCATACTTCAGCAACCATGTCTTTTACATTTAAATTAAGGTAATCTTATTCCATTCTACATCTTTCTAATTTTTTTATACAACCTAACATATGAATTTGCGTGATTGGTTTATGAATCACAGTTAAAGCAATTTGAGCAAGCCTTTCAATCAATCTTAAAATTTTAGTGTCTAATTTACTTGTGATTTGCATAATTAATTGTGGAAGGGATCCTTTGGGAGTCTCCCTTTTCCCCCTTTTTCCTTTCCTACCTTGTGTCTCACACACTGACTAGATAGATTGGGAATGATACTGGAGTTCTTTTAGGCCTGCTAGATGACTTTGTTAGGAATCCAGAAATTATGTGTTGCTTTGTTCTCTCTGATCTGGCTGGACCAAGAGGTAATTCTGAAAATTAGGTCTGTTATCTGCAAAACAATTCAGTAGCATGGCTGTGATTGAATTGTGTATACAGTTTACCAAGCAATTACCTTAAAGGAGGATTTCAGGACTCTTTCCTATATAAAGGTCAGGAGTATGTAGGAATACACACACACACACATAACATTATATATAAAGTTTTATATATAACATTAGATATAATGAAAATATATATTATATATAATGCTGACATGTAACAAATTATAGATATGTTATGTATACATCAACATTATATTTATATAACAACATTATATAAAAATCATGTCCATATATTGAATTCTGTCATCTACTAATTGTTGTACTGGATTGGGTAGTACATTACCACAAGTACGGTCTAATTAGTGCCTTGCTAAAGCAGCTTCAAGAATTTTGCCAGCCTGTTGTTAAACACAGTAATTATTAACAATCAAATTATATAAACTTATAATTTAAAATTTATATTAATGTAATAACTGCTCAAAAACATCACTTTCTAATTATGGTGCTACATTTTAACATCTATACTCTTAAGATTATTTACATCTATCTTTTGTATCTGTGTGGTACATTTCTCCCCAACTCGACATTTAGTGATATCAAATTGGTAGCTTGAAATTGGCCACAGTGGGAGTATTTACATGACAGAAATTGGCAAATGCTACAAATCAAGTCAAGGCTATTTCCCTCTCTATATAGCTGGTTGTTAACTATTTACCAGCGTGCCACTGTCTTTAACTATAATACACACAGAGCAACTCAATACATGTGTCTGTTATTTATTCTTGAGCTCTCCTAAAAGAGTAATAACAGCTTTCATAGACTCTTTTACAAGAAGTGAAATGTATATTTGATTCCCTAAGGAATCTTAGCCCACAATTTCTTGTTAAGCTTTAAAAATTAAGGTTTTTTTCCCTTAGTGTAATAGATAATTTGGAAAATACAGAAAAAAATATTTTTTCAATGACTTTATTATTTTGAAAGGATGAAAGTAATCACATATTCATAATTTTCTAAACAATTCATATCTTGCATATTGGTTTATCAGACAACTTATTGCTGAGTTTAAGAGACTGCCAAACAATGCTAAGATTAGAAAGTGCTGGAAAATTAGTTTGTGGAATGAACTCACTGCAATAACATAAATAGTAGAAACATGCCAAGGACCATGTTTGTTAGAAATAAACTTATTTCTCTATGCAGAAGACTTATTAATCATATCTCCGGATGTTTAATAGCGTAAACAAATTGAAAACTTCAGCTTGTGATCCAAGGTCGTTTTCAAATTGGAAATGACCTCAGCCTGCCCCAAGAGGAATAATGATGTAAAAATAAGTAGGGTCCAGTCCTCTGGGGAATTCGGTGCAGGTCAGCGAGGCTCTTTTGGTGAATGCGGCAATCTGCTCTGCCTCCATAGGCCTTTGTGTAGCCAGACTCCCTGGGAAAGGTGGGCTGTCTGCTGTTGCCTGGCACATATGTAAGAATATTCTTTTTCAATTTCCTTTTCTATTTCTCTTAGATTGTTACTCATGCACAAGGAAAAGCTCATAAGACACTAAAAATGTCACAATGGTAAATTTTCCTTTCCTAAACAGAAAGAGAATTCAAGAGCAATCATTTTTCTTTATAAAAATTGTTTTTTAAAGTTAAATATTAATTTAAAATATATTAACATTTGAAGAATCGCATTTTAACGATTACCTACATACCTACTCCTGTTTGGTTTTTTTTTTTTTTTTAAAGAACATTTGAAGTTCCCTATGTGTTCATTTCTTCCCTCCCTACTTAAAGGTAATCATTACACTGACGTGGGGTTTTTATTTGCTTGTTCTTACTCACTGCGTTGCCATATTTTTTCTTCTAAACAATATGTTGTTTAATTTTGCATGTTTTTGGCCTTTATATAAAGATAATCATACCGTATACATTCTTTTGTAACTTCATTGCTTCTACTATAAGTCATTACTTTTAACTCTCACCTAATAGTCCATTGTATGAATATGCCACAGTTTATTCATTCTACTGTTGGTAAACATTTGGGCTGTTTTCATTTTTCTCTATTATGAATAGTGTCACTATACTCTGAGTATTACTACACATGTATTTTGGTGTATATGTGCAAGAGTTTCTGTAGGTACGTGCCTAGGAGTGGAATTGCATGCCTTCAAATCCACTAAGTAATTAATGCCAGATTGCTTTTTCAAAGCGACTATACTGATTTCTACTGCCACGAGAAGTGTACAAGTGTTCTAGTGGCTCACGCTAACATTTAATATTGTCAGAATTTTTAATTTTTGCAAGCTTTACAGATGTGAAATGTCATCTTACTGTGAGCATCTTTTTTTTTTTTTTTTTTTTTTTTTTTTTGAGACGGAGTCTTGCTTTGTCGCCCAGGCTGGAGTGCAGTGGCGCGATCTCGGCTCACTGCAAGCTCCACCTCCCGGGTTCACGCCATTCTCCTGCCTCAGCCTCCCGAGTAGCTGGAACTACAGGCGCCCACTACCACGCCCGGCTAATTTTTTGTATTTTTAGTAGAGACGGGGTTTCACCGTGTTAGCCAGGATGGTCTCGATCTCCTGACCTCGTGATCCGCCCGCCTCGGCCTCCCAAAGTGCTGGGATTACAGGCGTGAGCCACCGCGCCCGGCCCTGTGAGCATCTTTTATCTTTTTATACTTTTGGCTACTTCTGCCACCTCTTTGTGAAATGCTTGCTCAAGTCTTCTGTCCATTCTCTATTGGATTGTGTGTGTTTCTCTGGTGATTTATAGTAGGTCTTTGTATATTCTGGGTACAATTTTGGGGGCTCACTTTTAGGGTGTAACAAATCACTTCTCCCAGAGTGTGGCTTGCTTATTTCTTCTCTTAATGGTTTTTCGTTTTGTTTTGTTTTGTTTTTAAACAGAAGTTTTTAACTTTAATACACTGGAGTTAAATTTATCACTTTTTCTTTATGGTTAGTACTTTCTGTGCTATGTCTAGTAAATCTTTCACTACCTTGAGATCATAAAGATATTCTTCAATTTTGTCTTTTAAAAGTTTCATACTTTTGCTTTTAATATAACTCCTAATCCATAAGGAATTTTTTGTTTATGTGTGTAAAAGGGATCTGTAATAAATAATCTAATTCCATTTTTGATGTTTGACTACCAACAGCTTTCAGGCTCCACCCCTCCCCCTTTCCCTCTTGCCCAGCATCTGGCAAAGCTGATTAGAAACCCCAGGTGCCCCCTCCCTTGGTGCCAAGGAGAAGTTCAAATCATCCCTCATACTGGCGCTATCACTGACCACATTAAAAATCAAAGACCCTTGTTTCTCCCTCCCTCAAGCCATTTAGAACTGGCTTGGGTGCCTGTCCTGTTCTGACCAGAAAGCCTCATTGTGTGTAATAAACTTTTAAAATACCTTCTTGTTGTAAATGTGGTATCAACAATCTTGATATCTGAACCAGTTTTGGATGGGGGCATTGCGCTCACCTTTCATGGGGCAACCACAAAAATAAGACCCAATTTCACTTTTTTCCCCACATGAATAACCAGCTGTCTTAGTGATATTAAATTTAAAACTCCACAAACAGTACAAAAATTAGCTGGGTGTGGTGGCGCGTGCCTGTAATCCCAGCTACTTGGGAGCTACACGTAGGAGAATTGCTTGAACCCAGGAGGCAGAGGTTGCAATGAGCCGACATCATGCCACTGCACTCTGGCCTGCGCAGTAGAGCGAGACTCCACCTCAAAACAAACAAACAAAAAGTCAGTCGGGTGCAACGGCTCACGCCTGTAATCCCAGCACTTTGGGAGGCCAAGGTGGGTGGATTACTTGAGGTCAGGAGTTCTAGACCAGCCTGGCCAACATGGTGAAACCCCATGTCTACTAAAAATACAAAAATTAGCTGGGCGTGGTGGCATGGGCCTATAATCCCAGCTATTTCGGCAGGCTGAGGCAGGAGAATTGCTTGAACCCGGGAGGCGGAGGTTGCAGCGGGCCGAGATCGCACCACTGCACTTCAGCCTGGCAACAGAGAGAGACTCCATCTCAAAAAAAAAAAAAAAAAAAAAAAAAAAAAAGTACATCTTTTCCCCACCACCTTTGTCAAAAATCAAACCTGTTTCTGGGTTCTGGGTTCTCTGTTTTCAACTGTTGGTTATTTTTGCTATTTCTGTGCAAATGCCACTGTGTTAATTGCTCCAGCTTTATAAAACACCTGATATCTGGTAAGGCAAGTCTCTTCCTTCTGTTTTTCTTCTTTAGTAGTGTTTAATTCTTGGCTCTTTTCTTTCCATATGAATTTTAGAATCAGCTTGTTAGTTTCCACAAAGAAACCTTGTTAGGATTTTGATTGAAATAGTATTGAATCTTTACATCTTTATGAATTTGTCTCCCAATCCATGAGGATAAGATTTATACTTCATTTATTTAGTCTTTTTATCTTTTTCAATAAAATTTTATAATTTCTTCATAAGGATCTTCCCCATTGTTTGTTAGATTCATTTCTAGGCACTTTATAGTTTTGGATGCTGTTGTAATTAATGTCTTTTTTAAAGATAATTACAGGCTAGGCGGGGTGGCTCACACCTGTAATCCCAGCACTTTGGGAGGCTGAGGCAGGAGGATCTCTTGAGCTCAGGAGTTCAGGACCAGCCTGGACAACATAGCGAGATCTTGCCTCTGCTAAAAACCAAAACAATTAGCTGGGTGTGGTGGTGTGCACCTGTAGTCCCAGCTTCTTGGGAGACTGAGGTGGGAGGCTCACTTGAGCCAAGGAAGTTGAGGCTGCAGTGAGCCGTGATCATGCCACTGACCTTCAGCCTGTGTGACAAAGTGATACCCTGTCTTAATAAATAAATAAATTAAATAAAAGATAATTGTAGAGTAATATGCAGTTTAAGATACAACGCAGAAAGATCCTTTGTACACTTTGCCCAGTTTCCTCCAATGGTAACATTTTTGAAAATAATAGCATAGTATTACAACCAGAAAATTAATACAATTCACTGATTTTATTTAGATTTTTCCAATTTGAATTGTACGAGTGTGTGTGTTAAGTTCTATATACTTGTATTTTTTTTTTTTTTGAAACAGGGTCTTGTTGTGTCACCCAAGCTGGAATGCAGTGGTACAATCAGGTACAGCCTCCACCTTCTGGGATCAATGAATCGTCCCACCTCAGCTTCTTGAGTAGCTGGGACTACAGGTGTATGCCACTGTGCCCAGTTAATTTTTGTATATTTTGTAGGTTGGTCTCGAATTCCTGGGCTCAAGTGATCCACCCACCTCAGCCTCCCAAAGTGCTGGGATTGCAGGCATGAGCCACCCCACCTGGCCTCTAGGCACTTTTATCAGCTATGTAGATTCTTGTATCCACTACCACTGTTCAAGATACTAAACAGTTCCAGCACAACAAGGATCCTTCCTGTTGCTCTTTATAACTACACCACTGTCTTAGTCCATTTGGGTTGCTATAACAAAATACTATAAACTTATAAGCAACAGAAATTATACTACATAAGTTATAAATTATACTATACATTATAAATTATAAAAAATTTATACTATATAATAAGAACAAATTTATTTCTGATAGTTCTGGAGGCTGGGAAGTCCAAGATCAATACATCAGCAGATTCAGTTTCTGGAGAGGGCCTGTCTCCTAGAAAGGTACTTTGTAGTTGTGTCCTCACATGGTGGGAAGGGTGAGCTAGCTCTCTGGGATCTCTTCTACAAGAGCTCTAATCCTATTCACGAGGGCTCTACCGTTATGACCTAATCACCTCCCAAAGGTCCCACTTTCTAATACCATCTCACTGGTGATTAGATTTTAACATAAGAATTTCAGGGGGACAGAAACATTCAGACCAGAACAACTACTTCCCTACCTCCCCTCACCAATCTCTACCATCTGGCAACCACTAATCGATCCTCCATTTCTAAAATTTGGCACTCCCCAAATTTTATATGCATGGAATAATGTAGTGTGTAACTTTTGGGGATTATAAAACACTATATCATTGTACTCAGCAGAATTCCCTAGAGACATCCAAGTCATATGTATCAACCGACTATTTATTTTTATTGCTTAGTAGAATTCCATGTTGTGCATATACCACAATTTCTTTAACCATCTGTTGACTTCCAGTTTTTAGCAATAACAAATAAAGCTGCTATAATCATTAATTATTTGGGTTTTTATGTTAAAATAACTTTCATTCCTCTGGCATAAATGTCCAGGAGTGCAATTATTGGGTTGTATGGTAGTTGCAAGTTTAACATTTTAAACAACTGTTAAACTCTTTTCCAGAGTGGCTTACCATTTTACATTCCCACTAGTAATGTATGAGTGAACCAGTTTCTCTGCATCCTTGCCAGCATTTGGTGGTGTTATTTTTTAAAATCTTAGTCATGTTGATATGTGTGTAGTGGTATCTCATTGTAGTTTTAATTTAAAGTTTCCTAACGGCTTATGATATTGAATATCTTTTCACGTGCTTATTTTTATCATCTTTGGTAAATGTCTGTTTATGTCTTTTGTTCATTTAATAGATTTTTTTAATGTTGAGTTTTGAGAGTTCTTTACATATTCTAGAATTTAAAATGTGTAAGTTCTTTGCTAGATATTTGGTGCTATGATTTGAAAGATGGCATTCCCTCCAAAATTCATGTGTTGAAACTTGATCCCCATTATGATGGTATTGAGAGGTGGGGTCTTTTGGGGAAGTGATTAAGTCAGGGGGATTCTGCTCTCATGAATGAATTGGTGCCTAGCTGGAGGGAACTAGCTTAGGCCCTTTTTGCCCTTTACATCCCTTCAGCTATTTGAGAACACAGCATTTGTCCCCTCAAGAGGATGCAGCAACAGGGCTCCATCTTGGTTGAAAGTGGAGATGGGGGCCTCACCAGATACCAAATGCTGGTGATTACATCTTGGACTTCCCATCCTCCAGAGCTGTGAAAAATAAATGTCTGTTCTTTATAAATTACCCAGTTTGAGGTATTTTGTTATAGCAGCAAAAAAGGACTAAGGCATATGACTTGCAAATATTTTCTCCTGGTGTGTAGTTTTCCTTTTCATCCTCTTTATATGGTTTTCACAGAACAAACATTTCTAATTTCAGGGAGGTCCAATTCATCAGTTTTTCTTTTTATGGATCATGCAGTTGGTGTCAAGTCTGGCAACTACTGGCTTAGTGCCAGATCCTGACAACTTTCTTCCATGTGTTTTGCTGAAAGTCTTATAGGTTTATGTTTTACATTTAAGTCTGTGATCCAATTTAAGCTCATTTTTTATATAAAGCATGAAATTTAGGTCTAGGGTTTTTTTCCCCATATGGATATGCAATTGTTCCAGCATCATTTGTTGAAAAGGTTATTCCTCCTCCTTTAAATTGGTTTTGCACCTTTGTCAAGTCACTGTAGCAGACTGTGTGAATCTATTTCTGGGTATCCTGTGCTGCTCCGTTGATTCATGTGCCCTCTGCCCACAGCACACTCTCTTGATTACAGTAATTATATAGCCAGGCTTAATATGGGTAGAGTAGTTTCTCCCATTTCTTTGTCTTTCTTCTCTGTCAAGATTGCTTTAGCTATTCAGGGCCTGTGCCTTTTCATATATATTTTAGCATAAGCTTGCCTAGGTCTATGAAAAA
The DNA here is from genome assembly GCF_029281585.2 of Gorilla gorilla gorilla. NCBI lineage: Eukaryota > Metazoa > Chordata > Mammalia > Primates > Hominidae > Gorilla > Gorilla gorilla. The sequence continues at coordinate 34,133,640 of NC_073243.2, forward strand.
AATATTGCTGGGATTTTGATAGGAATTACACTAAACTATAGACCAATCTGGGGAGAATTGACAGCATTACTAAACTGAGTCTTCCAGTTCATAAACATGTTATATCTCTTCATTTATTTAAGTCTTCTTTGACTTTCATAAAATCAGCATTTTGTAATTTGTAGCATATAGATCTTGCTCATGTTAAGTAAATGCATAAGTATTTCATTTTCCTTGGAGTGATTGTAAATTGCCCTGTGTTTTTAATGTCAGCTTCTGCATGTTCACTGTTACTATAATTGATTTTTATGTGTCTTTATATTTATTTAAATTACTAATATATTTAGATTTATTTTGACAATTTTATTTAGTGGTTTGTATTTGCCCTACCTTTTCTATGGTCTTTCTTGTCCTCCCCTGCATCAATTCCATTTTTTTTCTCATTCAATTTTTTCCCTACTAGTTAGGATATTTTATTTTATTTTATTTTATTTTTTGAGACAGAGTCTTGCTCTGTTGCCCAGGCTGCAGTGCAGTGGCACGATCTCGGCTCGCTGCAACCTCCGCCTCCCCACTTCAAGTGATTCTCATGCCTCTAGCCTCCCGAGTAGCTGGGATTACAGGCTCGTGCCAGCACACCCAGTTAGTTTTTGTATTTTTAGTAGAGAAGGGGTTTCACCATGTTGGCCAGGCTGGTCTCAAACTCCTGACCTCAGGTGATCCACCCACCTCGGCCTCCCAAAGTGCTGGTACTACAGGCAACAGCCACCGCGCCCAGGCTTTATTTTTTTATTTTTTGAGGCAGAGTCTCACTCTGTCACCCAGGCCGGAGTGCAGTGGTGCAATCTCAGCTCACTTCAGCCTCTACCTCCTGGGTTCAAGCAATTCTCATTTCTCAGCCTCCCAAGTAGCTGGGATTACAGGTGAGTGCCACCACACCAGGCTAATTCTTGTGTTTTTAGTAGCGACAGGGTTTCGCTATGTTGGCCAGGCTGGCCTCAAACTCCTGACCTCAGGTGATCTTCCTGCCTCAGCCTCCCAAAGTGCTGGGATTACAGGCATGAGCCACCACACCCAGCTGGTAAGGATATTTTATGCTGTATTATTTTTACTTTATTAATCATTCTAAAATTAGCTTTTGAATATCATTTATCAAAATCTAACATGAATTAATATTTTTGCCCCCTTCTTAAACATACAAAATCCTTAGGACATTTTATTTTATTTTATTCTTTCTTTCTGAAATTTTATTTTATAATTTCAGATTTTATTTTCAATTCACAGGGTACTGTGCAGGATTGTTATGTGAGTACATAGCATGATGCTGAGGTTTCGGGTACAAATGATCCTGTCACCCAGGTAGTGAGCCTAGTACTCAATAGGTAGCTTTTCAGCCCTTACTCCCCTCTCTCTCTCCTTCCTCTAGGAGGCCCCAGTGTCTATTGTTCCCGTTTTTATGTCATATTTACCCAATGCTTAGCTCCCACTTATAAGTGAGAACCTGTGGTATTTGGTTTTCTGTTCCTGCATTAATTTGCTTAGGTAAGGACATGACTTTATTCCTTTATATGGCTGCATAGTATTCCATGGTATACATGTACTACATTTTCTTTATGCAGGCCAACATTGATGGGCATCTAGATTGACTCCATGTCTTTACTATTATGAGTAGTGCTGTGATGAACATATGAGTACATGAGTCTTTTTGGTAGAATGATTTATTTGTCTTTGGTTATAATTCAGTAATGGGATTTCTGGGTCAAATGGCAGTTCTGTTTTCAGTTTTATGTGAAATCTCCAAACTGCATTCCACAGTGATTAAACTAATTCGTACATTCCCACCAACAGTGTATAAGCATTCTCTTTTCTTCACAGGCTTGCCAGCATCTGTTATTTTTGGCTTTTTAACAATAGCCATTTTCACTAGTGTCAGATGGTATCTCATCATGGATTTGATTTGCATTTCTCTGTTGAGCATTTTCCCATTACGTTTGTTGGCCACTTTTTTGTCTTCTTTTGGGAAGTGTCTGTTCATGTCTTTTGCCTATCTTTTAAAGGGAATGTTTGGTTTTTTGCTGGTTGAATTGTTGAAGTTACTTATGGATTCTGGATATTAGACCTTAGTTGGATGAATAGTTCGCAAATATTTTCTCCCATTTTGTAAGTTGTCTATTAAATCTGTTGATCATTTTTTTTGCTGTGCCGAAACTATTTAGTTTAATTAGATCACACTTGTCAATTTTTGTTTATGCTGCAATTACTTTTGAGAATTTAGTCACAAATTCTTTCCCAAGGCCAATGTCCAGAATGGTATTTCCTGGGTTTTCTTTGAGGATTCTTATAGTTTGAGGTCTTAGATTTAAATCTTTAATCCACCTTGAGTTAATTTTTATATATGGTGAAATGTCGAGGTCCTTTTTCTTTTCTTCTGGTTATGGCTAGCTAGCTATCTCAGCACCATTTGTTGAATACAGTCCTTTATCCATTGTTTATTTTTGTCAACTTTTTTGAATATCAGATGGTTGCAGGTGTGCAGCTTTATTTCTGGGTTTTTTATTCTGTTTCATTGGTCTATGTGTCTGTTTTTGTACTAGTACCATGCTGTTTTGGTTACTGTAGCCTTATAGAATAATTTGAAGTTGGGTAATGTGATGCCTCCTGCTTCACTCTTTTTGCTTAGGATTGCTATGGCTATTTAATTTCAGAAGTTTTTTCTAATTCTGTGAAAAATGACATTGGTAGCTTGATAGGAATAGTGTTGAATTTATAGTTTGCTTTGGGCTATGCCCATTTTAATAATATTGATTCTTCCAATCCATGAGCATAGAATGTTTTTTCATTTTTTCCTGTCGTCTATGATTTCTTTCAGCAGCATTTTGTAGTTCTCCTCATAGAGATCTTTCACCTCCTTAACTAGATGTGTACCTAGGTTTGTTTTTTTGGGGGTGTTTTTTTTGGAGCGGCTATTGTAAAATGAGATTATGTTCTTGATTTGGCTCTCAGCTTGAATGCTATTGTTGTATAGAAATGTTACTGATTTTTGTACATTGATTTTGTGTCCTGAAACTTTACAGGAGGTCATTTATCAGTTTTAGGAGCCTTTTGATAGAGTCTTTAGGGTTTTCTAGGTATATAATCATATCATCAGTGAAGAAAGATAATTTGACTTATTATTTTTCTTTTGTTTTAAATTTCCATAGGTTATTGGGGAACAGGTAATATTTGTTACATGAGTAAGCTCTTTAGTGGTGATTTGTGAGATTTTGGTGCACCCATCACCCAAGCAGTATACACTGCACCCTATTTGTAGTCTTTTATCCTTCACGCCTTTCCCCCCTTTCCCCCTGAGTCCCCAAAGTCCATTGTGTCATTCTTATTCCTTTGCATCCTCACAGCTTAGCTCCCACTATAAGCGAGAACATACGATGTTTGGTTTTCCACTCCTGAGTTACTTCACTTAGAATAATAGTCTCCAATCTCATCCAGATCACTGCAAATGCCATTAATTCATTCCTTTTTATGGCTGAGTAGTATTCCATCGTATATATACATATACCACAGTTTTTTTTATCCACTCATTGATTGATGGGCATTTGGGTTGGTTCCATGATTTTGCAATTGTGAGTTGTGCTGCTATAGACATGCATGTGCAAGTATCTTTTCCATATAATGACTTCTTTTCCTCTAGATAGATACCCAGCAGTGGGATTGCTGGATCAAATGGTAGTTCTACTTTTAGTTCTTTAAGGAATCTCCACACTGTTTTCTATAGTGGTTGTACTAGTTTACATTCCCACCAGCAGCATAGAAATGTTCCCTGTTCACAGCATCCATGCCAACATCTACTATTTTTTGATTCTTTGATTATGGCCATTCTCTCAGGAGTAAGATGGTATCACACTGTGGTTTTGATTTGCATTTCCCTGATCATTAGTGATGTCAAGCATTTTTTCACATGTTTGTTGGCCATTTGTATATCTTCTTTTGAGAATTGTCTATTCATATCCTTAGCTCACTTTTTGATGAGATTGTTTTTTTCTTATTGATTTGTTGAATTCATTGTAGATTCTGGATATTAGTCCTTTGTCAGATGTATAGATTGTGAAGATTTCTTCCCACTCTGTGGGTTGTCTGTTTACTCTGCTGACTGTTCCTTTTGCTGTGCAAAAGCTATTTAGTTTAATTAAGTCCCAGCTATTTATCTTTGTTTTTATTGCATTTGCTTTTGGGTTCTTGGTCATGAAATCCTTGGCTAAGCCAATGTCTAGAAGAGTTTTTCCAGTGTTATCTTCTAGAATTTTTATAGTTTCAGGTCTTAGATTTAAGTACTTAATCCATCTTGAGTTATTTTTGTATAAGGTGAGATATGAGGATCCAGTTTCATTCTCCTAAGTGTGGCTAGCCAATTATCCCAGCATCATTTGTTGAAAAGGGTGTCCTTTCCCCACTTTATGTTTTTGTTTGTTTTGTTGAAGATCAGTTGGCTGTAAGTATTTGGGTTTATTTCTGGGTTCTCTATTCTGTTCCATTGGTCTATGTGCCTATTTTTATACCAGTACCATGCTGTTTTGGTGACTATGGCCTTATAGTATAGTTTGAAATCAGGTAATGTGATGCCTCCAGATTTGTTCTTTTTGCTTAGCTTTGCTTTGGCCATGAGGCCTCTCTTTTGGTTCCATATGAATTTTAGAATTATTTTTTCTAATTCTGTGAGGAATAATGGTGGTATTTTGATGGGAATTGCACTGAATTTGTAGATTGCTTTTGGCAGTATTGTCATTTTCACAATATTGATTCTACACATCCATGAGCATGGAATGTGTTTCCATTTGTTTGTGGCATCTATGTTTTCTTTCAGCAGTGTTTTGTAATTTTCCTTGTAGAGATCTTTCACCTCCCTGATTAGGTATATTCCTAAGTTTATTTTTTGTTTTTTTTTTTTTGTAGCTACTGTAAAAGGGGTTGAGTTCTTGATTTGATTCTCAGCTTGGTCACCGTTGGTGTATAGAAGAGCTACTGATTTGTATACAGTAATTTGTATCCAGAAACTTTGCTGAATTCTTTTATCAGTTCTAGGAGCTTTCTGGAGGAGTCTTTAGGGTTTTCTAGATAAATGGTCATATCATCAGCAAACAGTGATAGCTTGACTTCCTCTTTACTGATTTGGATGCCCTTTATTTTTTTCTGTTGTCTGATTGCTCTACCTAGGACTTCCAGTACTATGATGAAGAAGAGTAGTGAGAGTGGGCATCCCTGTCTTGTTCCAGTTCTCAGAGGGAATGCTTTCAACTTTTCCCCATTCAGTATTATGTTGGCTGCCGGTTTGTCATAGATGACTTTTATTATGTTGAGGTACGATCCTTGTATGCCGATTTTGCTGAGAGTTTTAATCATAAAGGGATGCTGATTTTGTTGAATACTTTTTCTGCATCTATTGAGATGATCATGTGATTTTTGTTTTTAATTCTGTTTATGTGATGTATCACATATATTGACTTGTGTATGTTAAACCATCCCTGCGTCATTGGTATGAAACCCATTTGATCATGGTGGATTATCTTTTTGATATTTTTTGAATTCGGTTAGCTAGTATTTTGTTAAGGATTTTAGCATCATGTGCATCGGGGCTATTGGTCTGTAGTTTTCACTTTTGGTTATGGCCTTTCCTGGTTTTGGTATTAGGGTGATACTGGCTTCATGGAATGATTTAGGGAGGGATCCCTCTTTCTCTATCTTGTGGAATAGTGTCAATAGGATTGGTACCAATTCTTCTTTGAACTTCTGGTAGAATTCTGCTGTGAATCTGTCTGGTCCTGGACTTCTTTGTTGGTAATTTTTAAATTACCATTTCAATCTCACTGCTTGTTATTGGTCTGTTCAGGGTATCTAATTCTTCCTGATTTAAATTAAGCTAAGAGGGTTGTATCTTTCCAACAATTTATCCATCTCTTCTAGGTTTTCTAGTTTATGTATGTAAAGGTGTTCATAGCAGCCTTGAGTCATCTTTTGTATTTCTGTGGTGTCAGTTGTAATATCTCCCATTTTATTTCTTACTGAGCTTATTTGGATTTTCGCTCTTCTTTTCTTGGTTAATCTTGATAATGGTCTATCGATTTTATTTATCATTTCAAAGAACCAGCTTTTTGTTTGATTTATCTTTTTTTTTCAAGCTTCATTCACTTTATTTTTCTTGTATAAAAACTCTATGTTGTAGCCACAGCTGGAGCCTGGGTCCTTCGCACGGAGACTCTAGAGTGGGTCTTGACGAGGTGGTCAGTGAATTCCTTATAGGGAGACTTGGTGAATACAGTCTCCTTCCAGAGGTCGGAGGTCAAGTAGCTGTAGGTCTGAGATGGCATCAAAGGTGGCCTTGCCGAAGTTGCCCAGGGTGGCAGTGCAGCCCCTGGCTGAGGTGTAGCAGTCATCAATACCAGCCATCATCAGCAGCTTCTTGGGCACAGGGGCAGAGATGATGCCAGTGCTCCTGGGCACAGGGTGAGGTCACCAGGACAGAGCCACAGTGGCCTGTCACCTTGCAAGGGATGGCATGGGGCTTTCCAATCTTGTTCCCCCAGTAGCCTCTGTCCCCCAGTAGCACAGGGACAATGGAGTGCTTGGCCAGGATCATGGCCCCACGGATGGCAGTGGCCACCTCCTTGGAGCACTTAACACCCAGACCGACGTGGCCATTGTAGTCCCCAATGTAGTCAAGGCAACAAACGCCTTGAACCTGGTGCACTGGCCAGCGTGGGTCTGCTTCTGCACTGGCGTAACCTTCAAAACTTCATCCTTGAGAGAGGCCCCCAGGAAAAAGTCAATGATCTCAGACTCCTTGATGGGCAGGGAGAAGAGATAGATCTCCAGGGATTTCATCTTCATGTCCTTGACCAGACGGCCCAGCTTGGTGACAGGCATCCAACTCCTTGTCCTCAACTTGCCTCTGCAAGCTCCGTGGCTGCGACCCTGGCCCTGGATGCCACTGCCGAAGCCTCCCCGGAAGCCACCGCGGTTCCCCATCCCAGGGCCCTTGGGGCCTCCGGCCCCACCTGTCCCCATGCTGCACTGGCATCATCCGTCACTCGGTGTTTTCTTGAAGAAGCTGATTTGTCTTTTGTATTTTTGTTTGTTTGTTTCGATTTCATTTAGTTCTGCTTTGATCTTGGTTATTTCCTTTCTTTTGCTGGGTTTGGGTTTGGTTTTTTCTTGTTTCTCTAGTTCCTTGAGGTGCGACCTTAGATTGTGCTCTTTCAGACTTTTTGATGTAGGCATTTAGGGCTATGAACTTTCCTCTTAGCACTGCCTTTGCTGTGTCCCAGAGGTTTTGGTAGGTTGTGTCACTATTGTTGTTCAGTTTGAAGAACATTTTAATTTCCATTTTGATTTCATTTTTCACCCAATGATCATTCAGGAGCAGGTTATTTAATTTCCATGTATTTGCATGGTTTTGAAGGTACTTTTTGGAGTTGATTTCCAGTTTTATTCCACTGTGTCTGAGAGAGTGCTTGTTACAATTTCGATTTTCTTAAATCTATTGAGGCTCGTTTTGTGGCCTATCATATGGTCTATCCTGGAGAAAGTTCCATGCACTATTGAATAGAATGTGTATTCTGCGGTTGTTGGATGGAATGTTCTGTATATATCTATTAAGTCAATTTGTTCCAAGGTATAGTTTAAATCCATTGTTTCTTTGTTGACTTTCTCTCTTGATGACCTGTCTAGGGCTGTCAGTGCAGTACTGAAGTCTCCCACTATTATTGTGTTGCTGTCTATCTCATTTCGTAGGTCTATTAGTAATTATTTTATTCGTTTGGCAGGTCCAGTGTTAGGTTCATATATATTTAGGATTGTGATATTTTCCTCTTGGACAAGGCCTTTTATTATTATATAACGTCTCTCTTTGTCTTTTTTAACTGCTATTGCTTTAAAGTTTGTTATGTCTGATATAAGAACAGCTACTCCTACTTGCTTTCATTGTCCCTTTGCTTGAAATGTGTTTTTATACCCCTTTACCTTAAGTTTGTGTGAGTCCTTATGTGTTAGGTGAGTCTCTTGAAGCCAGCAGATGGTTGGTGACTTCTTATCCATTTCACAATTCTGTATCTTTTAAGTGGAGCATTTAGGCCATTTACATTCAATGTTAGTATTGAGATGTGAGGTGCCATTCCATTCATTGTGCTATTCATTGCCTGTATACCTTGAATTTTTGTTTTTTGTTTTTGTTTTTTAAATTGTATTTTTGTTTTATAGGTCCTATGAGATTTATGCTTTAAAGAAGTTCTGTTTTGATGTGTTTCCAGGATTTGTTTCAAGATTTAGAGCTCCTTTTAGCAGTTCTTGTAGTGGTGGCCTGGTAGTGGCAAATTCTATCAGCATTTGTTTGAAAAAGACTGTACCTTTTCTTCATTTATGAAGCTTAATTTCACCAGGTACAAAATTCTTGGCTGTTGTTTTGTTTGAGGAGGCTGAAGATAGGGCCCTAGGCCCTTCTAGCTTTTAGGGTTTCTGCTGAGAAATCTGCTGTTAATCTGATAGGTTTTTCTTTATGGGTTACCTGGTGCTTTTGTCTCACAGCTCTTAAGATTTTTTTCTTCATCTTAACTTTAGATAATCTGATGACAATGTGGCTAGGCGATGATCTTTTTGTGATGAATTTCCCAGGTGTTCTTTGTACTTCTTGTATTTGGATGTCTAGGTCTCTAGCAAGGCAAGGAAAGTTTTCCTCAATTACTCTCCCAATTATGTTTTCCAAACTTTTAGAATTCTCTTCTTCCTCAGGAACACCGATAATTCTTTGCTTTGATCGTTTATCATAATCCCAGACTTCTTGGAGGCTTTGTTCATATTTTCTTATTCATTTTTCTTTGTCTTTCTTGGATTGGGTTAATTCAAAGACCTTGTCTTTGAGCTCTGAATTTCTTTCTTTCACTTGTTCAGTTCTATTGCTGAGACTTTCCAGAGCATTTTGCATTTCTATAAGTGTGTCCATTGTTTCCTGAAGTTTTGATTGCTTTTTTATTTATGCTATCTATTTCCTTGAATATTTCTCCCTTCACTTGCATCGTTTTTTGGATTTCCTTACATTGGGCTTTGCCTTTCTCTGGTGCCTCCCTGATTAGCTTAGTAACTAACCTCCTGAATTCTCTTTCAGGTAAATCAGGGATTTCTTCTTAGTTTGGGTCCATTGCTGGTGAGCTACTGTGATTTTTTGGAGGTGTTAAAGAACCTTGTTTTGTCATATTACCAGAGTTGGTTTTCTAGTTCCTTCTCATTTGGGTAGGCTCTGTCAGAGGGAAGGTCTCGGGCTGAAGGCTGTTATTCAGATTCTTTTGTCCCACAGGGTGTTCCCTTGATGTAGTACTCTCCCCTTTTTCCTAAGGGTGTGGCTTCTTGAGAGCCGAGATGTAGTGATTGTTATCTCTCTTCTGGATCTAGCCATCCAGCAAGTCTACCAGGCTCTGGGCTGGTAGTGGGGGTTATCTGCACAGAGTACTGTGATGTGAACTGTCTGTGGGTCTCTCAGCCATGGATACCAGCACAGTATTTGGGGTGTCTCCTGAGTCCTGCAAAAGCAATCTACTTCCATCAGGGGGTCTGTGGGTCCTCTCAGGTTTCCTGATTCATTCCTGCAGTCATTCTGGAGCAAAAATTCACAATGTGAGCTTCACATGCTGCTCTGTCCATCCGAGTTGGAGCTGAAATCTAGTCCTGCCTCCCATCTGCCAATGACTTCTTTTCTCTATTTAGATGTCTTTTATTTATTTCTCTTTTCTGATTGCTCTGGCTGGGACTTCCAGTACTATGTTGAATCTTAGAACATTTTAATTCTAATCATACCACTCCTGGCTTACATGCTCTGTCTTATATGTTATTATATTATTGTTATGTAATATAATTTTATCATTTTTGTTTAGCTCCACGAAACCTTTTCATTTTTATTTTATAAGAATCAGTGTTTTGTTTTCATTCTATCACATATCTACATTTTTCTCTTTTTACAGCATTTTTTATCCCTTTTTTATTTCCAACTTTTATTTTAAGTTCAGGGATACACGTGCAGGATGTTCACGTTTGTTACACAGGTAAACATGTGCCATGGTAGTTTGCTGTACAGATCATCCCATCACTTACGTATTAAGCCCAGCACCCATTAGCTGTTTTTCCTGATGCTCTCCCTCCTCCCACGCTTTACCCTCCAGTAGGCCCCAGTGTGTGTTGTTCTTCTCCCCCATGTGTCCATGTTTTCTCATCATTCAGCTCCCACTTATAAGTGAGAACATGTGGTATTTAGTTTTCTGTTCCTGTGTTAGTTTGCTGAGGATAATGGCTTCCAGCTCCATCCATATCCCTTTCAAGGACATGATTTTGTTCCTTTTTATGGCTGCATAGTATTCCATGATGTATATGTACCACATTTTCTTTATCCAGCCTATTATTGATGGGGATTTAGGCTGATTCCATGTCTTTGCTATTGTGAATAGTGCTGCAATGAACATACGTGTCCATGTATCTTTATAATAGAATAATTTATATTCCATTGGGTATATATCCAATAGTGGGATTGCTGAGTTGAATGGTATTTCTGCCTCTAGGTCTTTGAGGAATTGCCATACTGTCTTCCACAATGGTTGAACTAATATATACTTCCACCAACAGTGTAAAAGTGTTCCTTTTTCTGCCAGGTGTGGTTGCTCATGCTTCTAATCCCAACACTTTGGGAGGCCAAGGCAGGGGGATCACCTGAGGTCAGGAAGTCGAGATCAGCCTGGCCAACATGGCAAAACCTTGTCTCTACTAAAAATACAAAAATTAGCCTGGCGTGGTGGTGAATGCCTATAATTCCAGCTACACAGGAAGCTGAGGCAGGAGAATTGCTTGAACCTGGGAGGCAGAGGTTGCAGTGAGCCAAGATCGCGCCACTGCACTCTAGCCTGGGCAACAGAGCAAGACTCCATCTGAAAAAAAAAAAAAAAAGTATTCCTTTTTCTCCATCTCCTTGGCAGCATCTGTTGTTTTTTGACTTTTTAATAATAGCCATTATGACTGACATGAGGTGGTATCTCATTATGGTTTTGATTTGCATTTCTCTAATGATCAGTGATATTGAGCTTTTTTTCATGTTTGTTGACTGAACGTATGTCTTCTTTTGAGAAGTGTCTGTTCATGTCCTTTGCTCACTTTATATTGGGGTTGTTTGCTTTTTTCTTGTAAATTTGTTTAAGTTCCTTGTAGACTCTGCATATTAGACCTTTGTCAGATGGATAGATTGCAAAAATTTTCTCCCATTTTATAAGTTGTCTGTTCACTCTGATGACATATCTACGATTTTCTTTGCATGTCAGACTTTCCACCTGAGATTACTTTCCTTCTGCCTGAAGTGCATACATAGAATTTTCTTTAATGAGAATTCGTTGGCAGTAAACTTTCTCAATTTCTTTTCCCCCTACTGAATTATATTGATTTTCCCCTTGGTATAGCGTAGCCTCAGATTTTGTACTGGTAGGGGTTTTAGAAAAATTTCTTTTTCCAGGGCTTTGGCTCCCATTTCCTCTGCCAGTTTGAAACAAGACATTCTCCTTTTAGTCATCAAAATATCACCTTCATTAGTTGAAGCCTGTATACCATAAATGTGAAACAGGTTTTATACAATTTTGTTGGAATACAGCAGTTTGACTTTTCTTTCCTTCCTTCCTTCTTTCCTTCCTTCCTCCCTTCCTCCCTCCCTCCCTACGTTCTTTTCTTTTTTCTTTTCTTTTCTTTGACAGGGTCTTGCTCTGTCACCCAGGCTGGAGTGCAGTGGCGTGATCATGGCCCAAAGCAGCCTCAACCTACCTGGGCTCAGGTGATTCTCCCACCTCATCCTCCCTAGGAACCTGGGACTAAAGGCATGTGCCACCACACCTGACTAATTTTTGTTATTTTTTATAGAGACGGAGTTTCACCATGTTGCCTGAGAATCATGTGATCCTCCCAGCAATCTGAATGGACACAAAACTATGTTTGAAATGTAAGAATGTCATTAGCTCTTAGCAGTATGTTTTAAAAGGATCATTAGGTTACTTGGGCCTGGGTAGCATAGCTTATAAATGTCTAGCCAGTCTTGAGAAGTTTCAAGAGTTTAGAATTCTTAAACTGATATTTCTGTGACCATATATCCCCAAGGCAGCTTGAGACAAGACCAGTTGGGGTTCATGCTTCTGCTGCTATTGCATATGCTGTGATATGTTTGCAGAATTATCAAAGCAAGACTCATCCCACGGGGTCCTGCCAGCTGCTAGAGTAACATTTGACACCCTCTCGCTTTACAGTGTACTGGGAATTCTATCAGGAGTGATGAGATGCCATAACCCTTCATTTCCCTCTTAGCTGGTTATCTTCCCTTTTTCCCCCTCACTGGGTTGAGGAAAGCTAGGTAATATTCTTAAAGGTTGCTATGTTTTACTTTGTATTTTATTTTGTGAGCCTGTTCTGTATGTAAAGGCCCAGCTATACAGAACCTACTCTTGTTTCCATCACTGGGAGGAAAAAATCTTAATCAGACTGCCATAAATTTGTTGGGAGGGTGGTTAGGTACCATCTTAGAATCCCGACCACTGAGCTGTCAGGAATATTCATTGGATATAATCCAAGTTTATGTGATTATCCTTCTATCCTAAATATTACCATGGTTACTATTTTTGCCATTCTTGTCACTATTGTGGTGTTTTCTTTTAGCTGTTAGTATAAAACACTATGCTAAGCCTTTTAAAGCAACCATTTGAAGTTGGTACTATTTGTTATCCTCATTTTACAGGAAACAGAGGCTTAGAGAGATTAAGTAACTTGTCCTCAGCCACATGCAGCAGTCAGGGTTCAAACCTAGACTTGCTCTTAACCAGTTTTGTGTACTGTATTGCCTTTTTAATAAAAAAGTGTCCACCCTCTGAAACCTTACTATTCAAAGTACACCCCCTAGACCAGCAGGACTGGAATCACCAGAGAGCTTATTAGAAAGGCAGAATCAGCCCCACTCCACCCCAGACCTACTGAATCACAATACACATTTTAACAAGATCTGCCAGGTGACTCTTACGCACATTAAAGTCTAAGAAGCATGATCCAAAACAGAATATAAAAAAGGCAGATTAACTTGATTAGGGAAGACATTCCAGAGCACAAAGAGTATGAATTGATATTTATAGAAGGCTAATTTCCACTTTTGTCTGCAGATGGTGCAATGAATTCAATGCTTATATCTACCCAAAATTCTGATGCTGAAACCCTTATCCCCAGTGTGATAGCATTTGGAGGTGGGGTCTTTGGGAGGTAATGAGGTCATGAGGGTGGAGCCCCTCATGATGAGATGAATGCCTTTATAGAAAGAGATACCAGAAAGATGATCTCTCTCTCTCTCCTCCCATGAAGATACGGCAAGATGGCCACCTGCAAACCAGGAAGAGAGCCCCTACCAGGCTGGTACCTTAATCTTAGACTTCTCAGCCTGCAGATTTGTGAGAAAGAAATGCTTGTTGTTAAAGCCACCTAATCTATGGTATTTGTTATAGCAGCCCAAACTTACTGAGACAGATGGTGTGAAGTAATATAGAAAAAGGCTTCTGAGAAAAAGTAAACAAAAAACCTCTCTAGTTTACCAGTCATTACTTGAGTGGCCAATATAATTATCCTGATTTCATTACGGGCACATAGTGGATATTCAGAACTACTTTAAAATTTGTTACAAGACCAGCTTCTTAGCATGGAATGCAAGCCTTCCCATCTGACTTCAATGTACATTTTTAAAGAATGAAATCCTGTCTTTTTGGAATCTTATGCAGTCATAAAAAGGAACAAAATCATGTCCTTTGCAGCAACATGGATGTAGCTGGTGGCCATCATCCTAAGTGAGTTAATGCAGGAACAGAAAACCAAATACCACATGTTCTCACTTATAAGTAGGAGCCAAGTATTGGATACACCTGGACATAAAGATGGGCACAATAGACACTGGGGAATACTATAGTGGGGAGGGAAGAAGAGAGGCAAGGGGTGAAATGAAATGCTACCTATTTAGTATTATGCTCGCTACCTGAGTGAGAGGATCATTTGTACCCCAAACCTCAGTGTCACACTACCCATGTAACAAACCTGCACATGTACCTCCTGAATCTAAAATAAAAGTGGAAGTGGAAGTTATTTAGAAAAGAAAATAAATCATGTCTTTTGCAGCGACATGGGTAGAATTGGAGGTCATTATCTTAAATGAAACAGGTCAGACACAAAAGATTAATATTGCATGTTCTCACTCATAAGTGGGAGCTAAATAATATGTATAGATGGACATAGAGAGTGGAATCATGGAAATAGAGAGTGGAGCGATTCAGTAGGATGAAGGAGTGGGAGGGGATGGATGATGAGAAATTATTTAATGGGTACAATGTATATTATTTGGGTGGTGGATACCCTAAAAGCCCTGACTTGACATCTACACAATCTATGCAGGTAAAAAACTGCACTTGTACCCCACACGTTTATATAAAACCCCCAAAATACCCATACATTTTTAGTCCTAGTCCCATATATATTTTCATCTATTCTATACTCCAGTCACATTTAAATAATCTCTCATTTACTTATTCATCTGTATAATACCTACTTGTTGAGCACTTACACTTACCAGGCATGCTGGAAGGAGTGTGTATTAATTATATTTTCTTATTTTCTATATTCTTGATGCTCTTGCTGAGGCCTTGATGCTGGAGAGACCAACCCTCCCAGGGCTAGCTAATTCCTAGAGAGATCAAATGACTCCACTGTGAGCATATCTTTAACATACAAACCAACCAATCCAGAGCCCACTCCCCGAAACATCTCCTTTATCAAACTCTCACACAACAAGCCAATATTTCTTCTGCCCTAAATGACCCCAGGGCCAGGTACTGAACAACTAGGAAGCACTCTAACAGCTCAGAGTCCGTCAAAATTATTCAAACTGTCTAATCATTAGCTTGCTCATTATACCTACCCTGCTGCACCCACTCCTTCTTGTGAAAACCCCAATAAAGGCTCTGGGCCATGTTTTCTTCTCTTCCTCTTCGGCCTCTTGACCAACCATGGTCGGATTCCCCATGCGGATCTGCATGGGCATGTCAGGTCTCCTATTTCCAGGGACTGGTGAGTAAAAACTTGTTCCTTCATATTAGTCATTTCTGGGCCTATGTGTCTTACCATATCTAATGAAAATAAATCCCAGTCACATTTTCAGAACGCAATGGTTAACGGTGGTTGCTCTCATGGAACCTAAATTCTAAAGCAGGAAGATAGGAGGGAAAAAGATGTAGGCAAGGTCAGTAAGTATTCACTTGGAATGCACCAAAATGTCTGTACTGATTATTATAGCCAATATTTGTTTTGATTGGTCAATGCCTGTACCATAATACCACATATCAAATTTTTGAATAGCACCTCTGCATGTAAGCAAACCCTATTCCCATTTTTCTTACCAGTCAGGTTTCCATAGAGAATAAAAGATGAGGCAGGAATTAAAACCTGTCTTGGAACTCAACATCCAGTGCCTTTTCTCTTTTAAAATACAATTCTGAACTATAGTCATCCATCACTTAATGACAGGAGTATGTTCTGAGAAGTGCATTGGTGGTTTCATCATGGTCCGAACATCATAGAGAGTACTTGCATAAACCTCGATGGTTTAGCCTGCTATACATGTAGGCTACATGGTACAGCCTATTGCTCCTAGGCTACACACCTGTACAGCAAGTGACTCTTCTGAATAATATAGGGAATTGTAATCCAATAGTAAGTATTTGTGTACCTAAACATAGAAAAGTTACAGTAAAAATACGGTATTATAATCTTACAGGATCAACATCATATATGTGGTTTGTCATTGACTGAAATGTTAATATGGTGCATGACTGTACTTAACTCTTAAGCCCCTTTGACTTTGTTGGTGATGCCTTTTTTTCCTCATCTTTGACTTCAGAATTTTTATTTCTAGTTTAACTTCTGTATCTTCACTGGAGTCTTCTCTGCTCTCCCCAGATAATTTTCATTACTTTTTTTTTTAACGCTTTGCTTATGAATCTCTGAGAGTCCTTGTTTCATTTATAGGTAGTTTTTATCTCTTTTATTGCACTCTAAGCTCCTTGAGATCAAGGAGGATATTTATATTACAGGGATATAGGTCCCCAGCACCTAGCACAGTACTACACACAGTAGGATCTCAGTAAACATTGAAATTAAATGACTAATTAATCATCAGGAGACTTTCAGGGGGCTTGCTTTTTGGAATCTAAATTCTGAATATAATTCTCCTCAGACGAGTATAAACTTGGATGTACACATAATAAATGAGGCTATTTGCATTGAGCCAAGAAAACAGGGTAGCATTCTTTAGTGGCATTCCCAAGGAATGGGAAACTGATTAGACCAATCACCTTCAATTTTCTTTGGCTCAGACTTTGATGACCAAAGTTCATTGTGATAGTAAAATCCTTGGGCAAAAATTTTGACTGCAGAACTATCCATTCTTATAAGGGCAGATGAAAGAAAAACAATATGCACTGTAAATTTCTCAGTAGAGCTAAGATTGTCTTACACCAGCTAGGTAGGCAAATCTTAGCAAGTAGGCTTCATTTGTTCTCACTTTCATAATTTAAACTTCTGCTGTTGAGCTTATAACATAATACTCTAATCTAATCCATGGGCAGAGGCAATTTCATCTTGTCATCTGGCAGCCGTTTATTAATACTGGTGACTGGGAAAGACTAGACAAATGAAAAAAGATGGTTTTTGTGAGTCCAGGATAAATGGCTGAAGCTAGGCCAACTGTTCCCTTTCCTGTCATTATGGAGTTGAAGACCCTAGAATTTTTGTGATTCAGGTAACCACTATGAGAACTACTTAATTGGTAGGATGTGGTAGAAAATAAAGTCATTAGTATTAGCCCTGTGTGCTAGTCATCCCTGCTTCTTTGCTGTGACTATACCGAGATATACGTATGCACAACACAGTTGTAACTGACATCAAAGTGAACATCATGGAATAGATTTCCAAGAAAGTTTTGCTGTTACCTTAAGGTCTGACATGACTTTTGACATTCTAAACCTCGGTGTTTGTGAGAAACATCCATACGGGCACCCTTTGCATGGATATAGCATGTTTCTCCCCAGAGTGACATGGAGTGTTCTGTGCAGAAGGGGAAGATGGAGTGGGAGAATCTGGCCACAGACAATTAAGAGCTACAGTTCTTCTCCACAGCAAGCATAGAACATAAGGGGGGCAATTTAGGATAGGAAATGAAGGATGCTGGGTCCAGCTGAGACTGTAAGAGGAACTCAGCAAGATAGAAATGACCTGATTCAGACTGTCCAGCTAAAATTAACCATGACTCTTAAAAAAAGAAAAAACTCAAAAATGACTGGATCCATGAACGTCTTTGGTATTTACCCAGAACAGTTAATGTGCCAGAAAATGTTTAAACATAACTATTGGGTTCACAAATGTAAAATATAATCTTTAAACTATTGAGTCTTAATTTGTACACATTTTATAAACACAGTCAAAACATCCCTCTTTGTCTGGGGAATAAAGACACTAAAACCACTACACATCATTTATTGTTTTTAGACTTTGATCTCTGAGAGCAGGACCTACTTCATGTTGGTATCCTCAGCTCCCAGACTATGCCTTTCTCACATTAAATGCTCAATAAGTGTTTGGTTAAATTGAAGTTTTGAGGCCAGGTCAGTGGCTCACACCTGTAATCACAGCACTTTGGGAGGCCAAGGTGGGAGGAGAACTTGAGCTCAGGGGTTTGAGACCAGCCTGGGCAACACAGTGAAAGCCTGTCTCCACTAAAAATACAAAAATTAGCCACGCATGGTGGTGCATGCCTGTAATCCCAGCTACCCGGGAGGCTGAAGTAGGAGAATCACTTGAACCCGGGAGACGGAGTTTGCAGTGAGCCGAGATCACACCACTGCACTCCAGCCTGGGTGACAGTGAGACTCTGTCTCAAAAAGAAAAAAAAATTGAAATTTTGTAGATGCTTTATTCAAAACTGTTTTTCATTGTCTCTGCTTAGTTACCCTTGCTTCTCATTTTTTTGTCCATATAAGGTCTTTCCCCGCCGCCCCCCACATATAGTGGTGTAGTTGCAAATTTGTTCTAGAATATTATCTGAAATTTTATGGTTTGAATATAATTTTTACATAGGACCTATGTAAATTTAAAGATTCTGATCCATAAAGAATATTCTAGTAGTTTATGGGATTATTTTTAATAAGCAAAGAATGCTACATTCATTTTTAAAGTAAATAATACGTTTGTTAAGTGTCTATTTAAACTTGTATTCTTGGGGTAGAATCTTTAGATTCAGCTGGAGTGGTGAACATTTTTACTAGAAATATTACATTGTATTTTATAGGTTAATATTCATATAGCTGTAACAGTAGTATGCCTTTCAAAACCACACACATAGATGATATTTGTAGAAGCTTATTTCGTTGGTGTACTGTAACAACTCCACAAAATAATTCTGTAGGATTTGCAAAGGAAGATGCAGTGCTGGGGAGACCAGCTCTTTAATATG
The DNA here is from genome assembly GCF_029281585.2 of Gorilla gorilla gorilla. Lineage (NCBI taxonomy): Eukaryota > Metazoa > Chordata > Mammalia > Primates > Hominidae > Gorilla > Gorilla gorilla. The sequence goes on from NC_073243.2 coordinate 34,152,205, forward strand.
TGGAAAAGCACAGGCATCACATAAAGAAGTAGCCCCTGCAAAGGGAGCCCGGAAAAATAAATCTGATAAGGTTTAAGGATGTGAAGGGGCCCCTACACTGATCTGAGAGTGCTGTAGATTAGCAACAATAACAATATTAGTATATTATTTTACTCTTTTGTTTCTCCTTTGAACCTTAGGAGCGGAGAATTGAATTAATTATATAATTCTGTTCACAGCACACAACCATCATCATCCATTTCAGGCTCCTATCCCTTCAGTCCCTCCATCCTGAGCCCTGTTTCCACTTTCCTACCTCCCATAGCCATCCCCTACTCTAAAGTATTTGGGATAGGTATAGATGTAGGTATATATACATTGCCTGTACTTGGATAAGTATGTGTCTGAAAAATGTATCTTTGTATATGTGTTTTACATTACATAAAGGGCATAGATATAATTGTATTACTTTTTTCCCACTCAACACTATTAAAAAACCAATCCATGTTACTCTATTTTTTTTTAGAGTTCATTGCTTCTGACTACCTATCTTTCCTTAATATGTATGTATCAGATTTTACTTATTAGTTCCTTTTCTAACAAACACGGAGGTTGTCTCCAACTACACACTACCAAAAGTAAATAAATAAACAAATGTTGCAAAGAACAGCCTATGCAGAGATCTGTGAGGAATTTCTCTGGGGTAGATATTTAGAAGTGGGGCCGCCAGGTGGTAGGCAGAATGCCTACTGAATTTCATGGGAAATACTTCCTTCTCCCGAGAGAGCTTGCTGGTTTATATTCCCACCAGCAATGTATGAGGGATCCCATTTCCTGATATGCTTGTCCATGTGTATGCAATATATTTTTTACTTTTAAAAATTGTGAAATACAAAATACATGCAAGAAGTACATAACATAAACATACAGCCTAATTATTAAAAAGCAAAAATTTAGGCATCCCAGTAAAGAAATAGAACATTGCTAGCATCCCCCACATGAAAGGCCCCTTTCCCAATCATAATCCCCTCCTTTCTCCCAAGTGTAACCACTATCCTGATTTTTATGGTAATCATTTCCTTGCTTTTCTTTTTACCTTTACCACCCAATAATTCATATTTACTGTATAATTTTTAAAATATTTACTGTATAATTTAGTTTTGCCTGTTTTTCAGTTATCTATATATTCTTTTGAGTCTTTCTTCTTTCATGTGCTGTTATGTTTAGGAGATTCAACCATGTTGTGTACTGCTGTAGTGAGTTCGTTTTTGGCTGTTATATAAGGTTCCACTGTGTGATTATAAACTACCCTACTGTTTACTTATCCATTCTACTGTTGATAAACATTTGAGTTTCCAAAGGTTTTTAGATATTATAAGTAGAGTTGTTATGGACATTCTTTTACAAGACTCTTGGTGCTCATGTACACTCATTTGTGTTGGATATATACCTACAAGAAGGATTGCTGGATTGTAAAATATCAAGATATTCAACTTCAGTGAATAATGACTAACAGGTTTCCAAAGTGGTTGTATTAATTTCCATCTCCACCAGCAGCATTTGAGAGTTCCTGCTATTTTAAGTTGCACTATACTTGTTATTGTCCATTTTTCCCCCTGAACTTTCATCATAAAAAATTTCAAACATACAGCAAAATTGAAAGATTTCAGTGAACACCTGTATACGCACTACCTGAATTCTATCATTAACTTCTTTTAGCATTTAGAACCTTCTAAATCCTCTCCCTTGTTCCATTTTTAAATTTTTAAAATTGAGTTGAAATTTACATAATGTAAAAGTAATCATTTTAAAGTGAACAATAAAGTGACATTCACAATTAGTCATTCACGATATTGTACAACCACTATCTCTATCTAGTTCTAAAATGTTTTCATCACCTCAAAATAAAACTCTATAACTATTATGCAGTTAATCCCATTCTTCCCTCCCCCTAGTCCCTGGCAACTACTGATCTCCTTTCTGTTTTTATGGATTAACCTCTTTTGAATATTTTATATGAATGGAGTCATATAATATGAGACCTTTTGTGTCTGGCTTCTTTTACTTAGCATAATGTTTTCAAGATTCATCCAGCTTGTCGCATGTATCAGTATTTAATTCCTTTTTATGACTGAACAATACATTTGAGCTATTGTGAATAATGCTGCTATGAACATGTATAGACCACATTTAGGCTATTATGAATAATGCTGCTATGTACAAATATTCATATGAGTACCTGTTTTTACTTTTTTTGAGTACAAATGAATTGTGGGGGCATATGGTAATTCTATGTTTAACTTTCTAAGGAACCACCAGCTGTTTTCCACAGCAGCTGAACATTCCCACTACCAATGTACAAGGGTTCCTATTTCTTCACATCCTCACCAACACTTGTTATTGTCTGTCTTTCTTGGTTATAGCCATCTTAGTGGGTGCAAAGTGATATCTTATTGTGGTTTTGATTTGTGTTTCACTAATGATGTTGAGCATCTTTTCATGTGCTTGTTGGCCATTTATATATTTTCCTTGGAAAAACGTTTATTCAAGTCCTTTGCCCATTTTAAAATTGGGTTGTTTGTCATTTTGTTGTTGAGTTGTAAGAGCTCTTTCTATATTCTGGATGTGAGACCCTTTTCAGATATACAATTTGTAAATGTTATTTCCCATTCTGTGTGTTGTCTTTTTACTTTCTTTTTAATGCCTTTTGATGCACAAAAGTTTTAAATTTTGATGAAGCCCAATTTACCTATTTGTGTTGCTGTTATTTGTACTTTTGGTTTTATATGTAGACATCCATTGCTAAATCTGAGGTCATGAAGATTTACCCCTGTTTTTTCCTAAGAGTTTTATAGTTTTAGTTCTTATATTTAGGTAATTGATACATTTTGAGTTAATTTTTGTATAACAAGTGAGGTAAGGGTGCAACTTCATTTTTTTTGCATGTGAGTATCCAGTTGTCTCAGCACCAGTTCTTGTACCATTAACATTTAACTGTGCTTGTTTTATTATATTTCTATCCATTCATCAATCCATCTTACCTTTTTGATACATTTCAAAACAGAGTTCTTCAATCACTTTCTTCTAAATTTTTCAGCATACATATCATTAAATAGAATTCAATATTTGTTTACGGTTAATTTTTTAATGTAAATTTTACATATAATGAAATGCATAAATCTTAATTGTTCATTTTCTAGGTTTTGACAGCTACATATGACCATATATCCCAAACCTATATCAAGATAAAACATTATCACTATGCAAGGATATTCTTCCATGAATTTTCCCAAACTCCCAAGAGTAGAGGAAGTTTTTTTCCACTATAGATTAGTTTTGCCTATTCTAGAACTTCATATAAATAGACTTGTTCAGTATATTCTTTTTTGTGTAAGGCTTATTTCACCCAGTATAATTTTTTTAGTTCATCCATACTGTTGATTGTATCAGTCGTTTGATTTTTCTTAGTGGTAAGTGGTAATTCATTTTATAAAGATGTTTGTCTATTCTTCTATTGTTGGACGCCTGGGTTATTTCCAGTCCAGGGCTCTTATTAATAAAGATGCAATCAACATTCTTGTCCAAGTCTTTTTCTGGATATATGTTTTCATTTCTCTTGGGTAAACACTTAGTAGTAGAATTGTTGGGTAATAGGGTAGGGGTACCATTTTCCTAGCAAAAATGAATGAGAGTTTTGTTTGCTCTACATTCTTGCCAATATTTGAGGTTGGTGGTCTTTTTAATATTAGCCATTCTGGTGGACATGTCATGGTCTCTTATCGTGGTTTTAATTTTGCATTGATGACTAATGATGTTGAGCATCTTTCTTTCTCTCTCATTTTGTATGTGACTGTCTTTTTCTTATTGCTTTATTCCTTTCTGTATCTTGATAGAAGGCTTTATGACCCATATGTAAGATGTATCAGTCATTTCTATGGTTAGTGTTTTCCAAACTAATATTATCCCATGCTGCCAACTAAAATATTTATTTGTTTTGTTTTTTGTGCTTAGGTCTACAAATCACTTGAAACTAATTTTGGTACATCGTGTAAAGAAGCAGCAAAAATTTATTTTTTCCATATGAATATACAATTTTTCCAGAACCATTTATCTTTTAAAGATCACTATTTCCCCACCATTCTATGAGCTGCTATTTTTCATAAACCATGTATTCATTTATGCCTGGATTTGCTTCTTAACTCTCCATTTTCTCTCATTGATCTGTTTGTCTGTCTTCATACCAATACCACATTGACTTAATTCTGTAGGTTTATAATAAATTTTGATATATGATAAAGCAAGTCTTCTCACTTTGTTGTTCTTTTCCAAGATTGTCTTGGCTAATCCTGGCACTTTGCATTTTCATTAAAATATTATAATCAACTCATAAAGTTTTAAGAAAATTTGGGGTTTTGATTGTGGTTTTATTGTTTCTCTGTATCAGTTTGGGGGAGAATTGACATCTTTATAATTTTGAGCCTCTGAATCCATGAACATGGTGTATCTCTCCATTTATTTAAACCTTTAAAGTTTTTTTTTTATCAGTAATAGTTTAGCGTTTCTCTGTGTAGAGGTTTACAAGTTTTTAGATTTATTCTTGTTTGCTTTTTTTGATGTTCTTTATAAATGGCATCTTAAAGTGTCTATTTGTTTATTTGTTGTTGGTATATAGAAATAAATTGATTTTGTTTATTGACTTTGTAGTCAGCAACTTTACTAAAATTGCTTTTGATATCTAATATTTTTTCTGTAGATTATTTTGTATTTTATATGTATGCCATTATACATGTCAGCTATGAATATGACAGTTTTATCTCTTTCTTTCCAATTCTTATACATTTTAATTTTTTTCTTGCCTTATTGTACTGGTACAGTACAAAGTTCAGTACAAAGTTGATAGAAGAAATGACAGTGGGCATTCTTATCTCATTCTACATTTCGAGGGAAAGCTATCAATATTTCATTAAGTATAATGCTATAGGTTTTTAAATAAATAATCTTTATCAGATTAAGCAAGTTCACTTCTAATTGTAGTTTGCTGAAAGTTCTTTTTTAAAAAAATAATGATGAGATATCGAATTTTGTCAGGTAATTTTTCTCTATCAAAATGATAATATGATTTTTCTCTTTTATTGTGTTAATGCTATGAATTTTATGGATTGGTTTTAGTGTGTTAGTACAGCCTTGCATTTCTGTAGTAAACATGCCTTGCTCATGTTATGTTATTCTTTCTATGTGTTGTTGAATTTTACTTGCTAATATTTTATGTTTGGCATTTCTAAATTATGTACATGAATGAGGTTGGCTAGTAGTTTTTCTTTTTCAAAATGTTCTTGTCAGGCTTTGCTATTAAGCTTATTTTAGGCTCACAGAAGAAGTTGAATGATAGTCTTCATTTTCCTATTTTCTGGAAGTGTTATGTAAGTTTGACATTATTTCTTCCTTGACTGTTTGGTGGAATTAGCCTGTGAAGCCACCTGGCCTGAAGCTTCCTTGGTGGATTTAATGTTCTTTTAATAGTTAATGAGCTATTTAAATTTTCTACTTCTTGTGTCATTTTGGTAAATTGTATTTTCTAAGAAGTTTGTTTTATCTAAAATTTTAATTTATTGTCATAAAGTTGTTAGTAGCCACCTCTTAATATTGTTTTAATAGTTGGTATATGTAGTAATTTATTCTTTTCTATATACGTGTTGTAAATCTCTGCCTTCTCTCTCTTCCTGCCTTGGTCATTCTTACCATACAATTATCAACTTTAATAGTGTTTTCAATTTACCTAGTTTTGCTTTATTGAACCTCTGTTGTAAGATTTTTTAATGTTTTACTAATTTTGATATAATCTTTATTATTTTCTTCTTATTTTGACTTTAATTTGCTATGCTTTTCCTAACTTCTTGTGACTAATACTTACCTCATTAATTTTTAGTTTTACTTCTTTTCTAGTGTGCATTTAATGGTGTACATTTCTCTTAAAGTATTCCTTTAAACTACACCTTACAAGTTTTGATATTTTGAATTTTCAGTTCAAAGTATTTTCCATGACTTTTTATTTGGCTGTTGTATCATTTAGAGGTAGATTTCTTATTTTCCACATAGATGGAAATATTAAAGTTTTAAAAAATATTGACATTTAGCCTAGATACATTGTAGTCAGAGAACATACTCTGTCTCATATCAGTTCTTTGAAATTCGTAGAGACTTGCTTTGCAACACATGCTCAATTTTTGAAAATGAAATTTTTAACGAACTCAATATGCACTTTAGTTTTGGGGCACAATATTCCATTTATAGCAATCAGATCAAGTTTCTTCTTCTTCTGTTTAAATTGTAAAGTCTGCGTATTCTATCAGCTTCTATTCATGATTGTAGGTTTGTCTGTTTCTACCTCTAGTCCTGTAACATTTGCTTTATATATTTGAGTTCACATTATTAAGTGCCTACAAATTTATCATTATTATATCTTTTGTATGAATTGGGTTCTTTATTATTATGAAGTATTCCTTTCTGTCTCTAATATTGCTTTTTTGCCTTAAATATGACTGCTTGATATTACTACAGATATATCAGCTTCCTCTTTGTAGATATTTGCATGGTATATGTTTTTCTTTCCTTTCACTTTTAATACTGTAAAATCCTTCTTAATGTGTATCTTTTTTGAACAATACAGAATTAGATTTTTTAAAAAATCTGGCCTGACAGTCTATGTTTTCACTAGAGTATTGAGTCCACTAATATTTATTTATCGCAATTACTGGTATTTCTGCTTTGCTAGGAGGTCTTGGAATTTGGCTTTTACTAAACTTAGGCTAATGGGATGGCCTTTCTGAGATATTTACTATGGGCTCAAATTTTCTAGGTATGTCATAAGTATAGAGAAAATTTGCATTTTTGTTTAAAAAGATTCCATAGATGTGGAAAGAGACAGTAGATGTGGTTTCAAGCTGAAATTCAAATAAACTAGATTCCATATGGGATAGCTATTGGAAGCACTGGCTAAGAAAGGAGCCATATCAAATTTTGAGTACAGCCAAACCCAATCATCACGTTAGCATTGATGGAGCAAGAAAATATCTAGACTTATTGAATTATAATTACAGCTGTATGAATCACAGTCACTGTATATATAGCAAGTGTGATTTTATCTGTGATATAAAAAGGCCTTTTTAATGGGATTTTATGTAATTTTAATAGACTGGAGAAAGTAATGAGGGAGTCATAGCTTGTGTGTATTGGGGTGAAAAAGCAGGAAGGATATCTGTAGTAATCATTGAAGTGTTAAAAATATATTATGGCTGGGATCAGGATTAGGTAGGTGTGCCTGAATTTAATGACTTATATATAAGGCCCTTGTAACTAAGGTACCAGTTCAGAATAGAAGTTTACAAAAAGCAAGAAAAATTGGATTGCTGAATCCAAATATAGAATACTACTTTGCAGTAAAATAGAAATACATATTTAAAATGACTAAAATAAATGTAAAAAGATATTTTTGAGACAAATAAGGAAACTTGAACATTGGTTATTAGATGATATTAAGGGATCATTGTTAATTTTGTAGCTGTGACCACACTGCAGTAAAAAAAAAAGTCCTTATTTTTTAGAGAACACATAGAAGTATTTAAGGTTGAAATGACGTAGACATAATGTCAGAAATTTGCCTTAAAATATTTGCAGTAACAAAGAAAAAGAAAGAACAAAAAGAGGGATAAAACAAGTGTGCCAAAATGTTAAAAGCTATTGAATTTAATCAATAGGTAGTATGAGAATGTCTTATGCTATTTCCTCTATTTTAGTGTATGGTTAAAATTTATAATAATTTTTTGTAAGGAATAAAATATTGTTAGAAAAGCACTATATATTCTTAATGTTAACACATTTAAATATTTTCATGATGGATAAAATTTTATGTATATTTTTCAACTGACTAAAGGCTAGAAAATGAAGCAGAGAATGCTAAGGGTGGTGCTGGCATGTGTTGCAGTGGAATGGGCACAAGCTTGGTTACAGGCTTCAAGCTGCCACTAATGAGCTCCACTCCTTTGGCACTATCTTTACACCTCTCTGGGCCTTGGGCTATTTTTTTGTTTCTAAGATGGGGCATTGTCCTAAATAAGCTCAAAAGTCTTTTTCTAGGTCTTATTACCTATGGTTCTGAATGTACTGCACTTGGAATCTTTTGTTTCCTGGAATTGGGAACATATACAAGACACTAGGTTTCAGATTGCACCCCTCCAAATTTTAGTGGTCTTAAGGAATCCCTGCAAGGTGAAGGAAGAGGGCTGGAGGATTAAAAGTCTAGATCTTCCCTAAGCCCCAATTTAATAACCCAGCTCAGCCACTATTTACATTTTTTTTGTGGTTCCTGTTTTCTGCCAGCATCCTAGAAAGAGTTGGTCTCTCTGTGCCCACTATGTACAGTTATGTTTGCAGCTCCTATTCTGTCTCACTGCATGTACCTTCACACAGACTGTGAGTGCTTCAAGGTAGGAACTTCTATTTCATTTTTGTATCCTTAAGTACCTAGGACACAGTCTGGCATGTGAAGGGGCATACAAAATATTAATTGCTGAGTGAATGAATGGATGAATGAATTAAAATAAACTAAAATAATTTGTGACATTTAATTTAATTTCATGGAATATAATGAAAAGAATATGAATTCATTTTTACTATGAAGTTTAGGAAGCTTTGGCTCTTCAATGGGGTACATTCTTATTGCACACCCACTCACTTTCTCTGTTGTCTTATTCCACCCTCTTCAATAATCTTCAGCAGGATTCATTTGATCAGAAAGCATTAAGTTATGTCCTCCCCTCATCATCGAAATTCCTTTAGCTGTAGTTTTAAAACTAGAGCTGAGGGGGCAGGAGGCTGGGGAAGCCATAGGTGAATTGTGGTGCATCCTCCAGAGGACTGATTTTCTGCAAATATTTAGGGAAATGTAATGTAATTGGCAAATGAAGCATTATTTTATATTAAAACAAATTCAGATATATTTTGGAGTAAAATGTTCAATGAACACAAAATCCTAAGCTAGACCTTGAGATTTCTGAGAATCTTCTAGGCTAAGACTGTCCTCTCCACCTCAACTCCTAGGTCAGTGATTTATTTAGGTATTTGTATTTGAGATAAGCTGTGAGGATGCCGACCAGGCAGATATACAGATAGGCTGTGGTTCTGCGGGGAGCAGAAGTAAGAGCTATGGAGTTGAGGAAAACTAGACTGAAAATGGAACCTTTGAGACAGCTTCACAGAAAAAGCCTTGAGGAAGACAAAAAAAAATTGTGTCTTATCTATTTATTTAGAGACAGGATCTGGCTCTGTCACCCAGGCTGAAGTGCAGTAGCCCAGTTATAGCTCACTGCAGCCTCAAATTCTTGGGCTCGAGCGATTCTCCCATTTCAGCCTCCCAAGTAGCTAAGACTACAGGCATACACCACCACTCTCAGCTAATGTTTGTTTGTTTTTTCTGCCAAGATAGGGTCTCACTATGTTGCACAGGCTGGTCTTGAACTCCTGGCCTCAAGCTATCCTGCTGCCTCAGCCTCCCAAAGTGCTGGGATTACAGGTGTGTGCCACCGCACTTGGCCTGATTTATTATTTCCATAGTACTTTGGTAGAAAATGCCTAAGTTGCGAGGACCTAAGACATATAAAATTCCCAATGTAATAATAAAAGAAAGCAAGTTACCGATTCTATTTTTAAACTGTCATATTTTTATTTGTTAACTACACCTCAGTAAAGCTCTGGGGGAAAATCTGTCATATTTTCTTTAGGACTAACTTGATTGTTTTGTCCCTGTTGTGAACACATGAACGCTGTTGTTTTAGACAGAAATATAATTTATAAAAAGTATTAGAAAACACGTTTAGAAAAATCATAGTCAGCGTATATAAGATTGTTTTCTTATTAAAGGGAAGATAATTTGAAACATTTGTCAATTCCCTAGGTAACTAGAGGCTCCCTTTCTCTTTAATAAAAGGATCAGATAATTCAAATCCTCTTAATTCATTCAAGTCTGGCTTTTTTTCTTTCTCATTTTCTTAGCTTTCAAGTGAGTGGGCATTTACTTCAGTCAATGCAGTCAATATTCAAAGTTCAAAATTGTCTTATTGAACTCTCAATTTGATATTTATTCTTTATAGTCACTTTTTCTTTTTGGCATGGTAATGGGTGTATTCAAATCCATTTCTCATTGTTGGCAAGATTGTTAAACTAAAAAAGAGCCTGGTATTCCAGGTATCTGTGTTGCCTGAAGTGACACTTACTAAACCCAAATATACTTCTAACTCAGCTTACTTGAAAAAAAAAAATTAAGCACTGATCAGTGTGAGGCACTACAGGTGTGGCACTAGTGTAGTTTACTGAATATAGTAGGTAATCAGTAAAGGCCTTGAAAGTAGGAATAACAGTAACAAGCAAAGCACATAAACTCTCTCCCTTTGCTCTTTTGTTTGTAAAATAGAAATAATTATTTCCCCTCAGAAAAGTTGTAAAGTAGAATTTACCAAGCACTTGGTAAATATAAAAATTATTAAGGAGTGAAAAGTTATATTATTCTAAAAGGTAGAAAATATATCTTTTTTTTTTTTTGATGGAGTCTGGCTCTGGCTGGAGTGCAGTGGCACAATCTCGGCTCACTGCAACCTCCACCTCCCGGGTTCAAGCAATTCTCCTGCCTCAGCCTCCCAAGCAGCTGGGATTACAGGCGTGCACCATCACGCCAAGCTAATTTTTGTATTTTTAGTAGAGATGGGGTTTCACCATGTTGGCCAGGTTGGTCTCAAACTCCTGACCTCAGGTGATCCACCTGCCTCAGCCTCCCAAAGTGTTGGGATTACAGGTGTGAGCCACAGCATCCGGCCAACTTTTGAAATCCATGTGGTGTTTTCCATTATTTACTTTTCAAATTTTCCTTTTCTTTGGTGACTTTTACAGTTGCTTGTATTCCTTTTCAAAGGAATGCTCTGCACCTGTTACCTTCATTTTCTCACCACACATTACACATCCTTTCTTTAATCCCGTGTTGTTTTTACTGAAACTACACTTTCAAAATCTTCAGTGGCTCCTTTCTGGTCAAAACATTTGGTCCTTGCTCAAACACCTCATACTCCCTACTCTTTTTTTCTAGCATTTAATTTTTATAGTTGCCCCCTTTGGAAAACTCATGACTTATCTTGGCTTTTATGATGATGTACTTCCTGGCCTTCTTACTATTTCTTGGATGGTTGTTTCCATTTCTTTCTTTCCTTTTTTCTGAGACAGAGTCTCGCTCTGTTGCCAGGCTGGAGTGCAGTGGTGCAATCTTGGCTCACTGCAACCTCTGCCTCCCGGGTTCAAGAGATTCTCCCACCTTAGCCTCCTGGGTAGCTGGGACTACAGGTGAGCGCCACCACGACTGGCTAATTTTTGTATTTTTAGTACAGATGAGATTTCATTGTGTTGGCCGGGATGGTCTCGATCTCCTGACCTTGTGATCCACCTGCCTTGGCCTCCCAAAGTACTGGGATTACAGGTATAAGCCACCACGCCCGGCCTCTTTCCGTTTGTTTTAAAGATTCCTTCTTCCCTGGCATTCTTTGGGGCTGTCTTCCTCAAGGCTTTTTCTGAGGAAATCGCTGCTGTCTCAAAGTTTCCGTTTTCAGTCTTGTTTTCCTCAACTCCATAGCTCTTACTTCTGGATCCCATAGAGCCACAGCCTATCTGTACATCTGCCTGGACGGCGTCCTCACAGGTTCCCTTAAATACAAACAGGTGTGAACTTGAAAGCATATCAAAGTCAGTGTCCCTTCCTAACTTCACCTCTGATGTTTTAGTCACCTATTGGTCATGAAGTTCCATTGATTCTTCTAGGAAAAACTCCTGCAATTGTTTCAGACTTATGAGGAACCATGTGGTTCATCCCATTACTAAGCTAGTAGGTGCAACCAGGATTCAAGCTGAAGTCTTAGAGCCTGAAGACTAAAGACCTATGGCTTAAAAGAATCACAGCATCTTAACAGAAATCCTTGGTACCAGATACATTCCAGAACTCAGAATTTTTTCGAGTTTATAAAGATAGTGGTGTACATATGCTATTAATAAGGTAATATACCCTTCTGGGGGCAGCATGGCAGACATAATCACATAAATTAATATTTCTGCAGTAAAATGTGTGATTATTCTCATGGAATGTGATCAGTCAAGACTGTAAAAAGCCTCTAGTCAGTTTAGGTTAGGTTTCGCCATAAAATGTGGTCAGGTCAGGTGAGGCTTTGCCACCAAGTGCTTTATAGAAAGATGTCCATTTTGAGAGCCTTTTGAATTTTTGGAATTATGGATAAGGGATTGTGGACCTCAAAAATTAATCACTTGGAATTAATGTTTGAGTTTTGATATAATATTTTCATTGGGCAGATAGGCAATTTTCACCATAATCATCTAGGGAAACAAAGTATTTTCTTACCTTTAAGTAGGAGTCCCCAACCCCAAGGCCACAGACCGGTACCGGTACCCTGCTGTTAGGAACCGGGCCGCACAGCAGGAAGTGAGTGGCAGGGGAGCCGGCATTACTGCCTGAGCTCCGCCTCCTGTCAGATCAGCCTCGGCATTAGATTCTCACAGGAGCTCAAACCCTATTGTGAACTGCACATGCGAGGTATATAGGTTGCATGCTCCTTATGAGAATCTAACTAGTGCCTGATGATCTGAGGTGGAACAGTTTTATCCCCAAATCATCCCCCACCCACCCCCAGCATGGAAAAATTGTCTTCCATGAAACCAATCCCTGGTGCCAAAAAGGTTGGGGACTGCTGGCTTAAAAGGAACCTTAGGAGACAAGGAGGTACCTGGGGCAATACCAACTTATTTGGGCGAGACTTGTTTGGGTTGCCAGTCTCCTGGCATATAGCCTTCCCGAAGGTCAGGGGCCGAGGATGAGAAACTCAGGTGGTAGTAATGAGTTTGCTGCCAGTAAGATGTCCTAGAGGAATGTTTTCAGATACTTATGACGGTTTAAGAGCAACTTTGTCAGACTCCAAATTCCATTCATTATCAAACCTAGTTTTCGGCCCTGTATAAAATAAAGTCTATTTCTAGATCTTGATAGGTTAAATAATACCTAGCATAATCTGCACAAGCATAATCTGAACCTACTTACCTACAAGTAACTCTTTAACAGCTATAATGTACTCTGTAGTAATTGGGAACAGGGCAAAGTGACCTTCAGCTTTATGGGGTTCAGATCTGAAAGGAAGTTCATTTTCAGGGTGGATGAGCAGCTGAGGAGGAGTTTGCAGGGAGAATGTCAAGCAAGGCTCAATTTTACGAGGATAAAGCTAGTAAATTTGGTGACAGAGATGGTCATTCTGCATATACCAGTGTATAAGGCACCTCCTTGTTCAACGGGGTGTCAGGTCTTTGAGCTCTGTTTCCTTTGTTGGTGTTGCTTGTGTGACTTCTAGCAAGTTCATTTCTTGATGATTTGGTTTCCTCATGTGGAAAATCAAACTAACCGTACTTACATCCTACTGCCTCACAGAGAAAGTGTGAAAATTAATGGGTTAATGCTGGAAAAGATCTTAAAGATCTTTAGATACAAGTAATTATCAATCGTAGCATAGAATCATTTGGACTTTAGAATAATGGTTCTAAAGAGATTACAGAAATACTGTCAATGCACGTTTATTAGCGTAGACCCTTTTTCAAGTTACAGCTGTAGTTTCTAATTTAGCAAATTAATTTTATTTAATCAATCCATTCTAAATGGGCCTGGAACTCTGTCAGAGAGTGATCTTACACCAAAAGGGCAAGATACATGATCATCGTGGCATTCTCATCTGAATGTTAGGTCTCTAATTGTGCAGTTTTTCCCAGTTAGGCTGTGTGCCCTCTGCAAATAATATGAGGAGAGTAACTTAGAGGCCTAAAAACATTTTTTAGGTGTTTTTCTTTTACTTACTAAAAATACAAAATTTTAACATACTGGGAAAATACATTGAAATAATATATTTTATTAAGAATAATTTAAAAAAATATTTTCAATGAGCAATCCAAGGGCTTAGATTAATTAACCTTCTGGAGCTTTGAATCTAGTAGCCTTCCTGTGTGTGTTTATATGAAAGTTATAAGGAAAAATTCATGAAAAAATTTAAGTACATGCCTAGAATTGAAATAATTTTAAAATGGACTTCACATTTAACATAAACACTTAAACTAATTTTAATAAAGATGAAAAATACATGATTTTTAAAAAATATTTTTAATTATTCAACTTAAATGCAAACCAAGGTGGTTTTTTTTAGAATAAAAAGTTTAAAACCTGGTACAAGTTTCACAAGAAACTATTTTCAGGTCTAATATTAAATAATTACTTCACAATAAATATAATTTTGTTTGAACTCTTAGTATATTTTGTTAAAGATAATTTGCTAGAGCAGTGGGTAGATTAAATTTGAAAAAAATAAAGACTAAATATTGGAGATAAATTACAACCTGAACTTACAATTTAATTACCATGTTGATTATTTAGTAAATACAGTGAGTACAAAAATAACGTCCTTAGAAAGTCATACAGTATAATTGATTATGGTGTCTACTACTCAAGTATAGTTTGATAAGTTTGGTCTTACATACTTTGAAAATAATTTATAGGAGGTTTAAGTATTAAAACTCATTATGTATGCAAGTATATAGGAGAGTAATTTAAATAAGTTTATTTTACTGAATATAAATAACCAGGCAGAATACCCTAATAAATAATTATTTTCCTTTTTGTATTCATTACAGTAATTCATTATTGAATTATACTGGTCAAGTACCTGAAATTATATTTATTGAATACACAAATTATATTATTTGATATTAGCTGAAAAGTTCTTTTTTCATACCTATTCCTAGCACTTAGCTAAAGACCTTGAAAGTGTTTTTCAGTTTAATAAATGTAGTGTTCTTGCTTTGAACGTTAGAGAAACTGAGTCTTAGAAAATTAACAATTTATTGGAGGTCGCGAAGAAAATTAGTAACAATTGCAAATAAACTACTTCTCACTGAGATTATTCATTTGGAATTAAATTTGTACTGCTCATATATATTTATTTAAACATATATTATTGGATTCTGAAAGCAGTATCCTTGAAACTTCTTTTGGGAAAGTTTGGTTTATAAACTATTTAGTTTGGAAAGTGGTTTATCTTATTTTAATCCAAACATTTTAAATTCGTAGCTATTCCAGAAGAGAACTTACTCAAAATGAATAAATAAACAAATTAAGAAAATAGTATTTTTCATATTCACATTTATCATTGGAGTAAGCGGAATTTCTTGTTAAAGTGGATTCTGATCTGTGCTATATGAAAACAAATGACTTAGGGAAAACAAGGCTATAATGCCTCCTGGGGGCTTTTAAGGACATCACAGTTCACTAAAACTGATAATCCTACAGGATAAATTCCAGTTGCCTCCATTTGCCCTGCAGAATAATAATTACCATTTATTTTTCCCTTTTCACTGATTTTTATAGTGATTACAGAGAAGGAATAATGGTTCAAAATATTATCCTATTTTCTACAGTCTACATTATCAAGATATTTCTTTCCTGTAACCAACCAACATTCTTTCTTTTAGGAGACAGCATAGGTACACCATAAGATGTCTACAATTTTATATTACACTATGAGATGCGATAGGGTTACAGGGTCAAACCAAAAAAGAACAAGCTTAAATAACAAACAAAATCCCATATACTGATACGTATCTATGGCAGTGAAAATATTCTCTTTTTTTGTTAATCTTAAAAACTCATAGAAGAGTTAGTCACACCAGCCGAGCCACCTCAGGGAGGTAGCATATGAGAAGTGGTTACAGTGCAACACTTTTTTTTGAGGGAGCTCATTTGCATTCATAATTTGGTAGTCTTTACTGAATGCCTAATGTTTGCTGAATATTGTTAAGAAAAAAGAAAGGCCCTCTGTGTTGTCGAATGATAGTATACACAATACACATGAGATGAAAATATATAAGAGCTGCTAATGTCTTTATCTACAGTATTTTTGTTTTATAACAAAATGTTCGTTTCTTCTTATTATTATTTTTACCATTTTGGCTATCTTATGCTTTAACTGTATCTTTCTTATTTGGGTGTTTTTCAAATTTCTGTTGCTATAAGCAATATCATGTTTAATTAAAAGCTCATTATTCTATTTGTGAATTTATTCACATCCTTTTTCTCTTTCCGCTAATTACCTGTTAGCCTGATATATATATATATATATGTTCAATAAATATGAATAAATGTCAATATGTTAGAATTTTCTAGTTGTCCCAACAGAAAAGATATATCATAAAGGAAAAGGAATAAAAGTTGAAATAGACAGTGACTAGATCTGTGAGATGAAGGATTTGGTTCATATGCACATGTTCAGAGAACTAAGCATGGTCTAGCTGCAGCAGGGGCATTTAAACAAGAATAAGAAGTTTGCAAGTGAGTCTGATCTGTTTTTTTTGTTTTTGTTTTTGTTTTTGTTTTTCCATCAGCTAGTCACTATAGCATCTGCTGTAAGCTCTGGTTAGAAGTTGATGAGATTTGTGATGTTTAAAGATGAAGATCTATAAATTATATCTGTAGGTTATTTGAACTGTATTACATTACTATGGCAGAAACTAGTAGCAGTTCCCCTAGATCCATCTTTATTGTTACCAATAAAATTTTTATCTGAGCATTTCACTGCTCAGAATAGAGGTTACATTCCCTAGTTTGCCTTGCAGCTGTCTGTGTCCATATAACTAAGTTCTGGCCAATGAGTTGTAAATAGAAATATCCTGTGGCAACTTCTGGAAAACATTCTTTTATTTTATTTTTTCTTTTTCTTTTTCCTTTTTTTTTTTTTGGAGATGGAGTCTCGCTCTGTCACCCAGGCTGGAGTGAAGTGGCGCAATCTCGGCTCACTGCAACCTCCAATTCCCAGGTTCGAGCGATTCTCCTGCCTCAGCCTCCCGCGTAGCTGGGACTATAGGTGCGTGCTACCACACCCGGCTAATTTGTGTATTTTTAGTAGAGGCAGGGTTTCGCCCTGTTAATCAGGATGGTCTCAATCTCCTGACCTCGTGATCCACCCGCCTCGGCCTCCCAAAGTGCTAGGAGTACAGGCGTGAGCCACTGCACCCAGCTGGAAAACATTCTTAAGAGACAAATGGCACACACCATTTGCCTCTTCTTTTCATCCTTTCATCAATTCTGCTGTTTGAACAAAGGTGCTATTGTCTTGGGTCCTAATACAGAGGCCACACAGAGTAAAGCTACATGGAAAAAGCCAAAGTCCCTTGCATCACGGGGTGCTAAAACAGCCCTGGACTATTTACCTCGGAACTATCTCCCTAGAAGGGAGATATTCTATTATGGCACTCTTATTTTGGATTTTCTACAACTTGCAGCTAAATCTATTCTCAACGGATATAATTGCTATGGGAAATGCAGATTCATTTATTGATTAGTTACGGAAAAAGTATATGTTTTAAAATTAATTTTTATATAATATATTCATGCGTTATTTACCACATTCATTTTGTCCATCCTCTCAGCTTAGAAGCATCATGACAGTATTAGAAAGGGTACTGTTATACACAGTTTATAGAAATGCAAACAATAAACATAAGAAAAATATCCAGCCTATAACTAAAAATGCAAATTAAAACAATAAATTATTCTTTACCTACTAGTAACTTAACAAGAACATTTTTAAATACCCAAAACAGATAGAGAAAGGAAACTGGCCTACCATTTCACTGCTTGTCACAACATAACTTGAAGAGCAATTTGGAACTATGTACCAAGAGCCATAAGAAGATATTTGC
Organism: Gorilla gorilla gorilla; assembly: GCF_029281585.2. Taxonomy (NCBI): domain Eukaryota; kingdom Metazoa; phylum Chordata; class Mammalia; order Primates; family Hominidae; genus Gorilla; species Gorilla gorilla. The sequence continues at coordinate 34,170,013 of NC_073243.2, forward strand.
CTTTTGATCCAGAAATTCTGTTTCTGGTGAACAGTTCTAAAAAAAATTGGGAATACTAAAATGTTACATGCACAAAGATACTCATTGAGGCATTATAAAGTTGACAAATTGGAAACAATCTAAACGTCCAATATGGGAATGGCTAAGTAAAGTATAATCACATATATTGAATAGATTATCAAATGGCCATTCAAAATGAGGGTTATTTATTTACTCATTCAAAAAATTTATGTGTTGGCATACAATGGCATCTCAATAAATATAATCCTATGCTGCCTAATGATTTTTTTTGGTCAATGACAGACTGCATATATGATCATGGTTCCATAAGATTACAGTGGAGATGAAAATTCCTATTGCCTAGTGATGTCAAAGTGCAATGCATGACTCATGTGTTTGTGGGGATGCTGGTGTAAACAAAGCAGTTATATAATAGTAGAGCATATATAATATGTACCCTATATAATACTTGATAAGAATAATGATGTTACTGCTTTATGCATTTACTATACTCTTTTTATTGTTATTTTAGAGTGTATTCCTTCTACTTATAAAAAAATATTAACTGTAAAACAGCCTCAGGCTGATCCTTCAGGAGATTTTCCAGAAAAAGGCATTGTTGTCATAATAGATGACAGTTTCATATGTATTATTGCCCCTGAAGACCTCCTGATGGGACAAGATATGGAGGTGGAAGATAGTGATATTGATGATCCTGACCCTGTGTAGGCCTAAGCTAGTGTGTATGTTCGTGTCTTAGTTTTTAACAAAAACATTTAAAAAGTAAAACAATAAAAATAGAAAACTCTAAAAATAGAAAAAAGCTCATAGAATAAGTATATAAAGAAAACATTTTTGTACAGTTGTAAAACATATGTTTTAAGATGTGTTATTAAAAGTCAAAAAATTTTTTAAAATTAAAAAGTTGATAAGGTAAAAGAATTATAATAAGCTAAGGTTAATTTATGATTGAAGAAAGAAAAAATTTTAAAATAAATTTAGTGTAACCTAAGTATACAATGTTTATAAAGTTTATTGGAGTGGACAGTAATGTCCCAGGCCTTCACATTCACTCACCTCTCACTCACTGACTCACCCAGAGCAACTTCTAGTCCTTCAGGCTACATTCATGGTAAGTGCTCTATACAAGTAGACCCTTTTAAGAATCTTTCATACTGTATCTTTACTGTACCTTTTCTATGTTTAGATACACAAATACTTACCATTGTGTTACAATTGCCTACAGTAGTCAGTAGAGTAACATGCTATCTGGATTGGTAGACTAGGAGCAATGGGCTAGACCATATAGCCTAGGTGTGTAGTAGACTATACCATCTAGGTTGTGTAAGTACCCTCTACAATGGCGCAATGACAAAATCACCTGACAACACATTTCTCAGAATGTGTCGCTATCATTAACTGACCATTACTCTATTTGTCAAATGTGAGTGTCTACTATGTTCCAGGGTTTGTTCAGGTTACATAATGATAGGCAAAAGTAGGTAGACATGGTCTTGGTTCTCATAGAGCTTACACCTTATGGGGAAGACAGATGATGAAATCATTACACTTCTGGTTATTGCTGTATAGGAAAGGAATATGATTCTATAAAAGCAAATAACAAGGGAACCTGACCTAGTTTGAGATGTTAAGACAGGCATTGCTAATTAAAGGTGTGACCTTTGCACTAAGACTTAAAGAATGGAAAGAAGTTAATGAGAAAAATAGATATGAACGCTATACATTAACATGGAAAATGTCTAGGCTATTGTAACTGGAAAACACGTAGCACAAAAATGAATCTGCAGTATGATTATGTGCGGATGTAGGTGTACAGAAAAAAAAAGACTGGTAGGAATACATCAAAATGCTAAGAATGATTTAAAAGGTGGTAAAATTTTAGGTGATTCCCCCCCCATATATTTCCCTAATTCTGTATAATGTACTATAATTACTTGTATGAAAAACATTTTAAAGAAATGCTGTTTTTTTCTGTTTGAGTAACAAAACAATCAGCATAACACATGTAGGGAAGTTTTGACTCTTAGAGTACAAAGAAGAAAAAAATTAAAGTTTTTTTGTAAAACAAAAGAAGAAAAATATATGTTTGATTATGCAGTCATTGCCTAAGAAAAGCCCTCTGTGGACATGTGCATAGGGTATTAGAATTTGTCTACTCCAAGTTGAAAAGCGGAGCAGAAAAGTTTTTTTTTTCTTTTTCTTTTTACCATTCAGAGGGTCTTCTGTAGTCAAAGGAGCTAGAAAAATAAGTTGGGCTCATGAACATTTAAAAAGTAGGCTTAAAAGCCGGCAAATACTATGTGGAAATGATTAACTGTTTTTGGAAATTGTTCTGTTAAAACATGTTTAAATTTTTATGAAGGAGAAAAGGTATACTAGCCCTTTTAAAGGGCTGGTTTAGAAAAATCTTGGCAACTTCTTGTCATGTCTAGTATTGTGTACAAAGTAACTTTTATACTTTCCCTGAATGCAAGGAGGAAGGAAGCAGATGGATGAATGAGGAATAGTAATTTAGTTCCCAGGGAAACCCTTTGCTAATTGGAAAAAAAGGCAGGATCTGTGGCTATGGCAATGTATCTAGACTGTTGTGAATTCTTCTGCTGTTATTTTCTACTCTAGAAAGAAGACACATTATAGATTTTCTTTTTCAGTTTAAGAGCTAATTTAGTTATCTAGTGAATGCTGACCACTAGCAACAATAAGAAAGGCCATGCCACTGAAGAATTCAAGTTTCATTGGCAGGTGCACAGACCTACAGAGTGCCAAGCAGTAATAAGACACTAAAATCTATTAATTAGGCTCAGGAATCTTTACAAAATTTCATTAAACAGAAGTTAACACAAGAAACTATGTACAGAAGTACAAGAATTAAAAAGTGCATGTGCCATATAGTTTATCCCAAGAATATGAAGGTGAAACAAAACCATATATGTTCAAAATATGTCAATTACTTAAGTTTATTTTAGCGTCTGTGGAATAAAATCATAATAATTTAAATTAAGGTTCCAGATTTCAGCCAGGTGGGGAAAACGATAAGCCTTTTCATTCCGTCTTAATCAGGAAATTTCCATTGCTAATTAAGACTTCCTTAGAGAAAAGGCATCTTTGAATCCTTAGCACTTGAAACAGGGTTTAACTTGTAAGAAGAATAAAATAATGTGAGTACCAAATAAAATAATGCATTTATATATTAATTTGATTTCAGTGTTCAGAATTTTAAACATTTTCCTACCAGGAAAGTTGAGGTCCCGCCTGACCAATTTTTTTTTTTTTTTTTTGAGATGGAGTCTTCGCTCTCTCGCCAGGCTAGAGTGCAGTGGCGTGATCTCAGCTCACTGCAACCTCCGCCTCCCGGGTTCAAGCGATTCTCCTCAGCCTCCTGAGTAGCTGGGACTACAGGTGCACGCCACCACCCCTGGCTAATTTTTGTATTTTTAGTAGAGGCAGGGTTTCACCACATTGGCCAGGATGGTCTCGATCTCTTGACCTCATGATCCGCCTGCCTTGGCCTCCCAAAGTGCCGGGATTACAGGCATGAGCTACCTTACTCGGCCCCACCTGATGAATTTTATGTCCAAAGACTTTTAATTTCTCACCCTCTCTTCCTGACTGCCCCCATCATACACACACACACACACACACACACACACACACACACTCTCTCTCTCTCTCTCTCTCTCTCTCTCTCTCTCTCTCTCACTCACCCCATGTAATTACAGACCGTGGCTTTTCTTAACTTTGCGGGGCACATTACAATCATCTGGGAAACTTAAAAATTTGTGTCCAGGCTGCTCCCTATGCCAATTATATTAGCTTCTGGGTGGAACCCAGGCATGAATATTTTGTAATGTTCTCCAGGTGATTCCACTGTGCAGCAAGGTTGAGAATCCTTGCTCTCCATACACAAGTAAGCTAACAAAATTATACATTTATTTTAGCATTTTCATACTTTGTCTAGATAAAGACATAATATTGTTGTTCTGTATCTATAGATACTGGCTACGAATGCCCAATGGGGTATTATATTCGTTGATTAACTGCCTAAATCCTAAGAATGGTAGAAGTGGAATAGGTGGTAAAGTAATTATAATACATATTACCGATTACTGATTTAGGAAGTGTCTTAGATGTGCTCATCTGTAGTAGTAATAATTAGGGTGGCTCTCGGTAAGAATCCAAACTTAACTAATGCTTCTTGGTAACCTAAATTGAGATTTAGTATCTTGGAAGCCTTACTTACCTGCATTCTAAATAGTCATAGTGATAGTAACAATACAGCAATTAAGCTCATCTATTCTTGCACCTTCCTGGCTGCTGACAGTGAACTAACCTAGGCCGACCTTTACTAATAGAACTGCAGATGTAATGGAACTGTGGATGGATGTTTGAACAGATTCCTATTGTTAAACATTGCTCCACGGATTACATAGAGAGAAAAGAAAAATTCTTTGCCTGTGTTGTTCACAGATCTAATGTGATACAGTGTTGGCTGACTGTGGTTGATTAATAAGTCATTAAATAAGGGTCTGAAGCTAATTCAGACAATGGAATATGTTACGGTGGATTTCTGTCATCACGAATGCATTCATTACAAAACTATAATTATGAATGAAAAGCCATTAGAGATAAAGACAGATAAATTAATTTAAAATTCTACTGCATTCTGCTTAATTCCACAAAATCTACAACAAACTCATTAGTAGGAATGCACAATCCTTAGCAGAACAATTCTTTGAATAAGAGCACAGGATAATCTATTGGTGTAGTGGCCTGTATTGAAAAGACGTCAACTGGAGAGAATGAACTGGTTGTATTTGTTAGAGGGGAAAGTAAGAGAAAGCTTTAAATAAGAATTGTGATCTGGAGGATCTTTCAATGCGGAGTTCTAAAAATTATGATGAGTAACACTTTGTTAATAGAAATTATATTTATAGGGACATAGTTTTTTAAAAAATTCTAATTTTAAAAATTAAATTTGGGCTGGGTGTGGTGGCTCACACCTGTAACCCCAGCACTTTGGGAGGCCAAGGCAGGTGGATCACCTGAGTTTGAGACCAGCCTGACCAACATGGTGAAACTGTCTCTACTAATAAAAAATAGCTGAGTGTGGTGGTATGTGCCTGTAATCCCAGCTACTTGGGAGGCTGAAGCAGGAGAATCGCTTGAACCTGGGAGGCAGAGGTTGCAGTGAGCTGAGATCGCGCCACTGCACTCCAGCCTGGGAGATGGAGTGGGACTCCATCTCAAAAAAAAAAAAAAAAATTGAATTTGGAGTCAGAAAAACCTAGATTCAAGTCCTGGCTCCATTACTCAACAGGCAGTATAACCATGGCTAAGATAATTTACATTTTTGAGATTCAGTTTCATCATCTCAAAAATGTAGCTATTTCTCCTGCTAACTTCATAGGGTGGTTGTGAGGAAAATTAAGATAGTAGAAAGGCATGGAAACCTGAAAACACTAAGCAAGTGTGTAGCAGACACTATTGCTGACCCACCCAATAGCCAATCCTCCGTTCATTCTTGTTGGGCAGAACCATAATTTTATTTATGTATGCACTCATTTCCTAATTGGTTAAGTCATGATTAATCTAATGTAATCCTGGTGATATGGTTTGGCTCTGTGTCCCCACCCAAATCTCATCTTGTAGCTCCCATAATTCCCATGTGTTGTGGGAGGGACCTGGTGGGAGATGACTGAGTCATGGGGGCAGGTCTTTCCCATGCTGTTCTTGTGAGAGTGAATGGGTCTCACGAGATCTGATGGTTTTAAAAACGGGAGTTTCTCTGCACAAGCTCTCTCTTTGCCTGCTGCCATCCATGGAAGATGTTACTTGCTGCTCCTTGCCTTCCACCATGATTGGGAGGCCTCCCCAGCCATGTGGAACAGTAAGTCCAATAAACCTCTTTCTTTTGTAAATTGCCCAGTCTTGGGTATGTCTTTATCAGCAGTGTGGAAATGGACTAATACACCTGGTGATCTCAGTTCCATACTAGTGATTGGTTTAGGAAAGGGGGAGGGGATCCAAACCTGGCCAATGGATGTGAGGAGAAGTTTCTCAAGAGGTTCTATTAAAGAGTTACTCTCATATACTGCTAGAGTTGCAAGATTCAATGACAACTTCAGGTTGCCAATAAATATCTCAATGGCCTGAATTTTAAAATCAGCATTGTTGAGATATAAATCACATATCATATAATCCACCCATTTAAAGTATACAATTTAATGGTTTTTAACCTATTTACAGATATGTGAAGCTATTACCATAGTCAATTTTAGGTTTTCATCACCTCAAGAAGAAACCTTATATCATTTGCTACCATTGCCCTGTTACCATTTTCCCCACCCCTAAGCAACCACTAATCCACTCTCTGTCTCTATAGATTTCCCTATTCTGGACTTTCATATGAATGAAATCATAGCATGTGGTCTTTTGTGACTGCCTTCTTTCACTTCGCTAATGTTTTCAATGATCATCAATGTCGCAGCCTGTGTCAGTACTGTATTCCTTTTTATGGCATAATATTCTACTGTATGGTTATACAACATTTTGCTTATCAATTTGAGTTCTTTCCCCTTTTGAGTATTATGAATAGTGCTGCTATAAACATACATGTACAACTTTCTGTGTAAATATATGTTTTTGTTTCTCTTGATTATATACCTAGGAATGTAATTGCTGGGACCCCTTCATTTCAGGGAATTCAAAGGGGAATTCCAGGGAATTCTCAGGAAGATGGCAAAGGAAACTCCAGGGTGACAGCTGTGTATCAGACCTAGAAAAAAACGGGTTCAGATAGAAGCAGCAAGTCAGAAGTCTTGATGAGGGAGGTCTCCAGCAATAAAATTAAACTAATATTTTCTATTATTGGTCTGGTTGATTGAAAGATTATATTGAGAGCAATAAGCTAAATCATAGGCCAGCTAGTTCACCCAGAGAGAGGGACAGCTAAGAAGAGTTCTCCTGGGAACAGAGCAAACCTCAAACACTAGCCTCAAAAACTATCCCTACCTGAATTTAATTGGATCAGACCATAGAACCATTTATACCACAGGACATTGTCAAAAACAATCAGCCAGCAATTAATGGAGACCAAAAAAAGGGGCAGAAGGTTTTAAAGTGAAATCAGATAAATGAAGAGAGCCCTGCTAAGATCAGTCATTCCAGGGTGACTGTCCCATGCCCAAGGATGCACACTGTGATGAGTACAGAAGCTTCACACTGTGGAGGGAGAGAAACAGACCACTAAAATAGTTTAGCAAGCTACTAAGTACACAAGCAAACAACAACAAAAACAAGCTCCAGAGAAGGGAGGAAATAAGTATCTAGTGTCAAACAATATATTACCAAAAATGTTCAGTTTTCAATAGCAACAAATAATTGTGACACAAGCAATGAAACAGGAAGGTGTGACCCATACAAAAGAAGAAAAAGCAGGCAACAGAACTGCCAGTGAGAGGGTCCAGATCTTGGATTTAATAGATGAAGAATTCAAAACAGCCATTATAAATATGTTCAAAGAACTAAAACCATGTGTACAGAAGTAAAAGATGTTATGATGACAATGTCTAATCAAATAAAGAATACCAACAAAAACACAGACGTTTTTATAAAAGGGCCAGGTGTGGTGGCTCATGCCTGCCATCCTAGCACTTTGGGAGACCCAGGCAGGTCAATCACTTGAGCCCAGGAGTTCAAGATCAGTCTGGGCAACATGGAGAAACCCTGTCTCTACAAAAAATTAGCTGGGCTTGGTGCTGTGTGCCTGTAGTCCCAGCTACCTGGGAGGCTGAGGTGGAGAATCATCTGAGCCTGGGTAGTTGAGGCTGCAGTGAGCTGTGACTGCATTACGACACACTCCAGTCTGGATTAGAGAGTAACACCCTGTCTCCAAAAGAAAAAATAAATAAATAAAAATAAAAGAAATTTTTGTAAAAGAACTAATGGAAATTTGAAGTCAAAAAGTGAAATAACCAAAATAAAAAATTTACTGGAGAGGCTCAGTAGATTTGAACTGGCTGAAGGAATCAGTATACTTGAGAACAGATTGATAGAGGTTATGCAAGCCAACGAGCAAAGAGAAAGAAGAATGAAGAAAACCGGACAGAACCTCAGAGAAATGTGAGACACCATTAAGCACACCAGCATACATGCAGTAGGAGATCCAAATGGAGAAGAGAGGAAGGAGCAGGAAAAATATTTGAAGAAATAATGGCTGAAACTTCCTAAATTTCATTAAAAAATTATGCAATAAAGATACATAATAAACTCTAAGTAGAATAAACAAGGAGATCCATACCTAGTCACATCATGAAGAAGAAATGGAATTCTATCACTATATTTGACTCAATAGTGAATAACGTTTTCCACCTAATACTACAGCCGTAACACTGCAAACACTGAATATTGACTGACAAAAAAATCTGTTATACTTATATCGAGAGCATAATGAAAAGGAACATTGGCAATATAGGTAGGTGATGAGGTGAGGAAAGTTTCATGCGAAGGCTTGGTGGGGAAGGCTTTAGTGCTAGTGCTCATCTAACATAAGAAATCAAAGATTGCAAAATGATGACACGAGACAACAAGTATAAGATATAGCAGTATTGCATATTGTCAGAAAAATAAAGGCAAATTACAAAGAAGCATCTACAGCCTTGAAAGTGGTTGCCTCTAGAAGCAGTATTGGTGCTGGAAATGGGTGGGGCAGTGTATTTATGTTTTATTTTTAATTTTGGTAAAATATATACTACATAAAATTTAACATCTTTTCAAATTTTAAGTGTACAGGTCAGTTATTTTAAATATGCCTACGTTCTCATGCAACCAATCTCCAGAACTCTGATGATTATTTTTAAGCTAGATCTCCTTAGAATTTACTCCTTCAGTTTACTCATTACTAATTTACATGTGCTCATCTGTTACCCTTCAGTTGTTCTTAAAATGCAAGAATTTACTCAATGTTATCCTAAAGTCTAAAATATGTTTCTTTTTTTAAAATTATACTTTAAGTTCTAGGGTACATGTGCACAACGTGCAGGTTTGATACACAGGTATACATGTGCCATGTTGGTTTGCTGCACCCAACAACTCGTCATTTACATTAGGTATTTCTCCTAATGCTATCCCTCCCCCAGCTCCCCACCCCCTACAGGCCCCAGTGTGTGATGTTCCCCATCCTGTGTCCAAGTGTTCTCATTGTTCAGTTCCCACCAATGACTGAGAACATATGGTGTTTGGTTTTCTGTCTTAGTGATAGTTTGCTGAGAATGACGGTTTCCAGCTTCGTCCATGTCCCTGCAAAGGACATGATCTCATCCTTTTTTATGGCTGCATGGTATTCCATGGTGTATATGTGCCACATTTTCTTAATCCTGTCTATCATTGATGGACATTTGGGTTGGTTCCAAGTCTTTGCTATTGTGAATAGTGCTGCAATAAACATATGTGTGCATGTGTCTTTATAGCAGCATGATTTATAACCCTTTGGGTATATACCCAGTAATGGGATTGCTGGGTCAAATGGTGTTTCTAGTTCTAGATCCTTGAGGAATCGCCACACTGTCTTCCACAATGATTGAACTAATTTACACTCCCACCAACAGTGTAAAAGCATTCCTATTTCTCCACATCCTCTCCAGCATCTGTTGTTTCCTGACTTTTTAATGACCACCATTCTAATGGCATGAGATGGTATCTCATTGTGGTTTTGATTTGAATTTCTCTGATGACCAGTGATGATGAGCATTTTTTCATGTGTCTTTTGGCTTCATAAATGTCTTCTTTTGAGAAGTGTCTGTTCATATCCTTTGCCCACTTTTTGATGAGGTTGTTTGTTTTTTTCTTGTAAATTTGTTTGCATTCTTTGTAGATTCTGGATATTAGCCCTTTGTCAGATGGATAGATTGCAAAAATTTTCTCGCATTCTGTAGGTTGCCTGTTCACTCTGATGGTAGTTTCTTTTGCCGTGCAGAAGCTCTTTAGTTTAATTAGATCCCATTTGTCAATTTTGGCTTTTCTTGCCATTGCTTTTGGTGTTTTAGTCATGAAGTCCTTGCCCATGCCTATGTCCTGAATGGTATTACCTAGGTTTTCTTCTAGGGTGTTTTTGGTTTTAGGTCTAACATATAAGTCTTTAATCCATCTTGAATTAATTTTTGTATAAGGTGTAAGGAAGAGATCCAGTTTCAGCTTTCTACATATGGCTAGCCAGTTTTCCCAGCACCGTTTATTAAATAGGGAATCCTTTCCCCATTTCTTGTTTTTGTCAGATTTGTCAAAGATCAGATGGTTGTAGATGTGTGGTGTTATTTCTGAGGTCTCTGTTCTGTTCCATTGGTCTATATATCTGTTTTGGTACCAGTACCATGCTGTTTTGGTTACTGTAGCCTTGTAGCATAGTTTGAAGTCAGGTAGTATGATGCCTCCAGCTTTGTTCTTTTTGCTTAGGATTGTCTTGGCAATGTGGGCTCTCTTTTGGTTCCATATGAACTTTACTTTTTTAACTTTAGTTTTTTCCAATTCTGTGAAGAAAGTCATTGGTAGCTTGATGGGGATGGCACTGAATCTATAAATTACCTCGGGCAGTATGGCCATTTTCACGATATTGATTCTTCCTACCCATGAGCATGGAATGTTCTTCCATTTGTTTGTATCCTCTTTTATTTCATTGAGCAGTGGTTTGTAGTTCTCCTTGAAGAGGTCCTTCACATCCCTTGTCAGTTGGATTCCTAGGTATTTTATTCTCTTTGTAGCAATTGTAAATGGGCGTTCACTCATGATTTGGCTCTCTGTTGGTCTGTTATTGGTGTATAGGAATGCTTGTGATCTTTGCACATTGATTTTTTATCCTGAGACACTTTGCTGAAGTTGCTTATCAGCTTAAGGAGATTTTGGGCGGAGACGATGGGGTTTTCTAAATATACAATCATGTCATCTGCAAACAGGGACAATTTGACTTCCTCTTTTCCTAATTGAATACCCTTTATTTCTTTCTCTTGCCTGATTGCCCTGGCCAGAACTTCCAACACTATGTTGAATAGGAGAGGTGAGAGAGAACATCCTTGTCTTGCACTGGTTTTCAAAGGGAATGCTTCCAGTTTTTGCCCATTCAGTATGATATTGGCTGTGGGTTTGTCATAAATATCTCTTATTATTTTGAGATACGTTCCATCGATACCTAGTTTATTGAGAGTTTTTAGCATGAAGGGCTGTTGAATTTTGTCGAAGGCCTTTACTGCATCTATTGAGATAATCATGTGGTTTCTGTTGTTGGTTCTGTTTATGTGACGGATTACGTTTATTGATTTGCATATGTCAAACCAGCCTTGCATCCCAGGGATGAAGCTGACTTGATTGTGGTGGATAAGCTTTTTGATGTGCTGCTGGATTCGGTTTGCCAGTATTTTATTGAGGATTTTTGCATCGATGTTCATCAGGGATATTGGTCTAAAATTCTCTTTTTTTGTTGTGTCTCTGCCAGGCTTTGGTATCAGGATGATGCTGGCCTCCTAAAATGAGTTAGGGAGGATTCCCTCTTTTTCTATTGATTGGAATAGTTTCAGAAGGAATGGTACCAGCTCTTCTTTGTACCTCTGGTAGAATTCAGCTGTGAATCCGTCTGGTCCTGGACTTTTTTTGGTTGGTAGGCTATTAATTATTGCATCAATTTCAGAGCCTGTTATTGTTCTATTCAGAAATTCAACTTCTTCCTGGTTTAATCTTGGGAGGGTGTATGTGTCAAGGAATTTATCCATTTCTTCTAGATTTTCTAGTTTATTTGCATAGAGGTGTTTATAGTATTCTCTGATGGTAGTTTGTATTTCTGTGGGATCAGTGGTGATATCCCCTTTATCATTTTTTATTGCATCTATTTGATTCTTCTCTTTTTTTTTTCTTTATTAGTCTTGCTAGTGGTCTATCAATTTTGTTGATCTTTTCAAAAAACCAGCTCCTGGATTCACTGATTTTTTGAAGTGTTTTTCGTGTCTCTATCTCCTTCAGTTCTGCTCTGATCTTAGTCATTTCTTGTCTTCTGCTAGTTTTTGAATGTGTTTGTTCTTGCTTCTCTAGTTCTTTTAATTGTGATGTTAGGGTGTCTATTTTAGATCTTTCCTGCTTTCTCTTGTGGGCATTTAGTGCTATAAATTTCCCTCTACACACTGCTTTAAGTGTGTCCCAGAGAGTCTGGTATGTTGTGTCTTTGTTCTCATTGGTTTCAAAGAAAATCTTTATTTCTGCCTTCATGTCATTATTTCCCCAGTAGTCATTCAGGACCAGGTTGTTCAGTTTCCATGTAGTTGAGTGGTTTTGAGTTTCTTAATCCTGAGTTCTAATTTGATTGCACTGTGGTCTGAGAGACAGTTTTTTGAGATTTCTGTTCTCTTATATTTGCTGAGGAGTGCTTTACTTCCAATTATGTGGTCAATTTTAGAATAAGTGTGATGTGGTACTGAGAAGAATGTACATTCTGTTAATTTTGGGTGAAGAGGTCTGTAGATGTCTATTAGGTCTGCTTGGTGCAGAGCTGAGTTCAAGTCCTGGATATCCTTGTTAACCTTCTGTCTTGTTGATCTGTCTAATATTGACAGTGGGGTATTAAAATCTCCCATTATTATTGTGTGGGAGTCTAAGTCTCTTTGTAGGCCTCTAACGACTTGCTTTATAAATCTAAGTGCTCCTGTATTGGGTGCATATATATTTAGGATAGTTAGCTCTTCCTGTTGCATTGATCCCTTTACCATTATGTAATGGCCTTCTTTGTCTCTCTTGATCTTTGTTGGTTTAAAGTCTGTTTTATCAGAGACTAGGATTGCAACTCCTGCTTTTTTTTTTTTTTTGCTTTCCATTTGCTTGGTAGATCTTCCTCCATCCCTTTATCTTGAGCCTATGTGTGTCTCTGCAGGTGAGATGGGTCTCCTGAATATAGCACACTGATGGGTCTTGACTCTATCCAATTTGCCGGTCTGTGTTTTTTAATTTGGGCATTTGGCCTGTTTACATTTAAGGTTAATATTGTTATGTGTGAATATGATCCGTCATTATGATGTTAGCTGGTTATTTTTCCCGTTAATTGATGCAGTTTCTTCATAGCATCGATGGTCTTTACAATTTGGCATGTTTTTGCACTGGCTGGTACTGGTTGTTTATTTCCACGTTTAGTGCTTCCTTCAGGAGCTCTTGTAAGGCAGGCCTGGTGGTGACAAAATCTCTCAGCATTTGCCTGTCTGTAAGGGATTTTATTTCTCCTTCACTTATGAAGCTTAGTTTGGCTGGGTATGAAATTCTGGGTTGAAAATTATTTTAAGGATGTTGAATATCAGCCCCCACTCTCTTCTGGCTTATAGGGTTTCTCCCAAGTGATCCGCTGTCAGTCTGATGGGCTTCCCTTTGTGGGTAACTGGACCTTTCTCTCTGGCTGCCCTTAACATTTTTTCATTCATTTCAACCTTGGTGAATCTGATAATTATGTGTCTTGGGGTTGCTCTTCTTGAGGAGTATCTTTGTGGTGTTATCTATTTTTCTGAATTTGAATGTTGGCCTGCCTTGCTAGGTTGGGGATGTTCTCCTGGATAATATCCTGAAGAGTGTTTTCCAACTTGGTTGCATTCTCCCCATCACTTTCAGGTACACCTATCAAACGTAGATTTGGTCTTTTCACATAGTCCCATATTTCTTGGAGGCTTTGGTCATTTCTTTTTACTTTTTTTCTCTAACCTTTTCTTCTCACTTTATTTCATTAATTTGATCTTCAATCACTAATACCCTTTCTTCCATTTGATTGAATTGGCTATTGAAGCTTGTGTATGTGTCACGAAGTTTTCGTGCTATGGTTTTCAGCTCCATCAGGTCATTTAAGATCTTCTCTATACTGTTTATTCTAGTTATCCATTCGTCTAACCTTTCTTCAAGGTTTTTAGCTTCCTTGTGGCGGGTTTGAACATGCTCCTTTAGTTCAGAGGAGTTTGTTATTACCAACTTTCTGAAGCCTATTTCTGTCAACTCATCAAAGTCATTCTCCATGCAGCTTTGTTTGATTGGTGGCAAGGAGCTGTGATGGAGAAGAGGTACTCTGGTTTTCAGAATTTTCAGTTTTTCTGCTCTGATTTCTCCCCATCTTTGTGGTTTTAATCTGCCTTTGCTCTTTGATGTTGGTGACCTACCGATGGGGTGTAGATGTCCTTTTTGATGTTGATGCTATTCCTTTCTGTTTGTTAGCTTTCATTCTAACAGTCAGGACCCTCAGCTGCAGGTCTGTTGGATTTTGCTGGAGGTCCACTCCAGACCCTGTTTGCCTTGGTATCACAAGCAGAGGCTGCAGAACAGCAAATACTGCAGAACAGCAAATATTGCTGCCTGATCCTTCCTCTGGAAGCTTCGTCCCAGAGGGGCATCCACCTATATGAGGTGTCTGTCAGCCCCTACTGGGAGATGTCTCCCAGTTAGGCTACATAGGGGTCAGGGACCCACTTGAGGAGACAGTCTGTCTGTTCTCAGAGCTCAAATGCTGTGCTGGGAGGACCACTGCTCTCTTCAGAGCTGTCAGACAGGGACATTTAAGTCTGCAGAAGTTGTCTGCTGACTTTTGTTCAGCTATGCCCTGCCCGCAGAGGTGGAGTCTATAGAGGCAGTAGGCCTTGCTGAGCTGTGGTGGGCTCTGCCCAGTTCGAGCTTCCCGGCTGCTTTGTTTACCTACTCAAGCCTCAGCAATGGTGGATGCTCCTCTCCAAGCCAGGCTGCGGCCTTGCAGTTCAATCTCAGACAGCTGCACTAGCAGTGAGCAAGGCCCTGTGGGTGTGGGGCCCGCTGAGGCAGAAATGGCAGAGAATCTCCTGGTCTGCCAGTGGCTAAGACCTTGGGAAAAGCGCAGTATTTGGGCAGAAGTGTCCTGTTTTTCCAGGTACAGTCTGTCACGGCTTCCCTTGGCTAGGAAACGGAAATCCTGCAACCCCTTGCACTTCCTGGGTTAGGCGACGCCTCGCCCTGCTTAGGCTTGCCCTACGTGGGTTGTGCCCACTGTCCAAGCAGTCCCAATGAGATGAACCAGGTACCTCATTTGGAAATGCAGAAATCACCCATCTTCTGTGTCGATCACGCTGGGAGCTGCAGACCGGAACTGCTCCTATTTGGCCATCTTGGAACCTCCTGAAATATGTTTCTTGAGAGCAGGGACTACAAGATTCAAATTTTAAAGTTTTTAGTATCTTTTTTTGTTTTTAATGTAATGTCTCACAGCACATTCTAGTTCGTCTGCCCTTCTTTATACCTATTAGAAGCAGCTTGTCTATCTACAAGAAATCCTCTGGGATTTTCATTATGATTTGGTATCTGAACCTTAAGATTTCTTTTTAAGAACATTTTAAACTATGAATTCAATTTTGTAAATGGTTATGAGACTACTTAGGTTACCTATTTGAGCTTGAACAGATTTTGGTAATTTGTGATATTTGAGAAATCGCTCCATTTCATCAGTTGTTAAATTTTTGTGTGTAGGGTTGTTTATAATACTCTCTTATTATCCCTTTAATGTCTGTGGGGCCTACAGTAATATCCCTGCTTTCATTCCTTATACTGCTAATTTTTATCTTTTATTTTTTTTCTTTGTCAGTCTTGCTAGGGGCTTATTAATTTCACTGATCTTTTTAAACACCAGCTTTTGGTTTTATTGATTTTCTCCATTTAAGTTCACTGACTCTTGCCTCTGTCCTCTCCATTCTGCTATTAGTTCATCCACTGAGTTTTAAATTTTGGTTATTGTATGTTAAATGTAAAATTTTTCATTTGGTTCTTTCTATTTTATATGTTCTATTTCTTTGCTGATACATTGTGTTTTAATGTTTGTTTCAAGAGTGTTTATAATTGCCATGCCAGCATTTTTATAATATGTTTTAAAGTCTTCGTCAGGTAATTCCAACATCTGTAGTTTTGTCATTGGCAACCGTTGATTATATTTTTCCATGTGAGCTGAGACTTTTGTGTTTCTCCATATGCCAAGTAATTTGGGCTTATACTCCTAGACCTTTGGAATATGACACTATGAAACTTGGTTTTAAGTCCTGTGGAGACTGTTGGTATTTTTTTTTTAACAAGCAATTAACCTGACTAGGTTAGGCACAAGTTGTAACTCACCTTCTGTGAGCTGTGGCTCTAATGTTTGTTCAGTTTTAATGCCTTTACAGTGTTATCTGTATTTGTCCCATCTAGTAATTAGTCTCGGACCCAGGCAGAATTCTATTAACTCAGTTTTCAAAGTCTTTGGTACACTAATTAGGTTAAGAGCCTTGCATATGAAGATAAGGAAGGTGTGCCTACATGTTCATATAAAAGTAATTGGGGTTGCTTTCCTGAACTCTTCTATTTCCACTATCTCTCTGGTACTTTCTGTTTCCTTGGGGTTTCCCTCTTTGGAAACCACCCCCTTTCGTAATTGCTCCACCTCTGGTGCCAGTTAGTGGAAGGGTAGAAAGATGGGAAAAAACAGGTCTGGGTTTGGATGCACTCTTTTGCAGCATGAGCTCCACCGAATGGAGAGGAAGTCTCCCTTCCCTTAGAGTTTTGGCTCCTGCAGTCTCCTGTTGGTAGCCACTGTAACAGCTGCCACCATTACTGTGGGATATTTTGGAGTCTGAGGCATAAGAGAATGGACAAAAAGGAGAGGAAAAGACCCAGAGGATTCCTGCATTCTCTGTAAGCTTTCGGAGTTCCTCTTCCTGCAGTTTCAGCCACAACTAGAAGGTACACCTTTCTCTTTCTGCACCACAGTGCTCCTTTCCAGATTTGAGGTTGCATTGGATTCAGGCTGGGGAAGTTGCTGAAGAAAAAAGAAATGCTGACTTGCTGGTAATTTGAATTCTGGTATTCTTCCCCATTCCTCCTTTTTCAGAGTCCTCAAAGATTTACGTCATCTATTTTGTTCAAGGTTTATAGTTGTGTTCAATTGGAGAGAAAGAGTGACATGTATTTATCCTATCTCACTCAGAACTGGACTTTTATTAAGTTTTCAGGGTTCTTTATATATTCTGGAGAGAAGTCCTTTTTCACCTACCTAATTTGCAAATATTTTCCCTAGTCTATGGCTTATTTTTTATTCTCTTAACAGTGTCTTTTAAAGAACAGAAGTGTTAATTTTGATGTAGTACAATTTATCAATTTTTTCTTTTATGAATTGTGCTTTTGAGATAAAATCTTTAAAAATTCACAATGGTTTTTTCTTCTTTTCTTTTTCTTTTTTCTTTTTCTTTTTTTTTTTTTTTTGATGGGGTCTTACTCTGTCACCCAGGCTGAAGTACAGTGGCATGAACATGGCTTCCTGCAGCCTCTAGCTCCTGAGCTTAAGTGATCCTCTTGCCTCAGCCTCCTGAGTAACTGGAACCACAGGCACCTGCCACCATGCTTGGTTAATTTTAAAACTTTTTATAGATATGAGGTCTCGCTATGTTGCCCAATCTGGTCTTGAACTCCTGGGCTCAAGCAATCCTCCTACCTCAGCCTCCCAAAGCGCTGGGATTATAGGCTTGAGCCACCGTGACTGGCCTCTCCATGTTTTATTTTAGAAGTTTTATAGATTTAGGTTTTACATTTATGCCTATGATTAATCCTGTATTTTGCTTATGGAATGAGATATAAATTGAAGTACATTTATTTGGATATGGATGTCAAATTGTCTAGCACCATTAACAAAAAGACTTTTTCAACAGTCTTTTCTACACTGACTGCCTTTACACTTCTGTAAAAAAATCAGTTATCCATATATATGTGGCTTTATTTTGGTACTCTATTCTGTCCCATTGATCTATTTATCTCTTTTATTATGGTAAAATATACTAACATATTTGTCATTTTAACCATTTGTAATTGTACAATTCAGTGACATTAAGTACATTCACAATATTGTATAATCATCACCACTATATACAAATTTTTCTCACTGGTCTCAACATAAACTCTGTACTCATTCAATAATAACTCCCTATTTCCCCCTCTCCCATCCCTGGTAACCTCTGTTCTATTTTCTGTCTCTATGAATTTACCTATTCTAAGTATTTCATAATAGTGGAATCATACAATATTTATTCTTCTGTATTTGGTTTATTTCACTTAACATATGTTTTCAAGGCCCATCTATGTTGTAGAATATATTTAAAAATTAATTCCTTTATGACTAAATAATATTTCATTATATGCATACATCACATTTTATTTATCCATTCATCTGTGGATGGACACTTGGGATGTCTCCACCTTTTGGCTATTGTGAATAGTGCTGATGTCAACATTGGCCCAAATATCTGTTGAGTCCTTGCTTTCATTTCCTGTAGATACATGCCTAGAGGTGGACTTGCTGGATCATATGGTAGTTGTATGTTTAACTTTCGAGGGTCTGCTAAACGATTTTTCACAGGGGCTGCTCCATTTTACATTTCTATTAACAATGCACAAGGACTCCAATTTCTCCATATCCCTATCAACATTTATTTTCCAGCTTAAAAAAATTATAGGCATCCTAGTATGTGTGAAATGGCATGCCATTGTGGTTTTGATTTGCATTTTTCTAATGACTAATATGTTGAGCTTCTTTTCAGGTGCTTAACGACCATTCATATACCTTCCTTGGAGAAATGTCTACTCAAGTCCTTTGCCCAGTTTTAATAGGGTTGTTTTATGTTGTTGTTGTTGTTGAGTTGTAGGAGATGTTTATATATTACAGGTATCACTTCCTTATCAGATGTATGATTTGCAAATATTTTCTTCCATTCTGTAGGTTTTCATTTTCTTGGTAGTATCCTTTGACGCATGAAAGTTCTTAATTTTGATGAAGTCAAATTGGTTTATTTTTTCTTTTGTTGCCTGTGCATTTGGTGTCACCGCCACTAAATTTTGCCAAATTTAATGTGATGAATATTTTCTCCTCCAATTTTTTTTCTTCTAAGAGTTTTACAACTTAGCTTTTAAGTTTAGGTATTTGACTATTTTAAGTTAACATTTGTGTATGGCATAAGATAAGGATCCAAGTTCATTCTTTTATGTGTAGAGATCCAGTTTTCCTAGTACCAATTGTTGAAAAGACTGTCCTTTCCCCATTGGATGGTCTTAGTACACTTGTCAAAAAAATTGACCATATATGTAAGAGTTTATCTCTAGGCTCTCTGTTCTATTCCGTTGGTCTACATGTCTGTCCTTGTGCCAGTACTGTTACTTTAACTTCGTAGTAAGTTCCACAGTTGGGAAGTGTGAGTCCTCCAACCTTATTTTCTTTTTCAAGATTATTTTGGCTATTTGGGACTCCTTGCAATTCCATATAAATTTGAGGATTATTTTTCCATTTTTAGGAACAAGAGTATTGAAATTTTGATAGAGATTGCATTGAATCTGGAGATTGCTTTGGGAAGTATTTATATTTCAACAATGTTGTCTTTCTATCCAAGAGCTTGGATGTCTTTTTATTTATTAAGGTACTCTTTAATTTCTTTCAGCAATGTTTTGTTGTTTTCAGTATAGAAGTCTTTCACCTCCAGGGTTAGATTTATTCCTATGTATTTAATTATTTTAGATGCTATTGTAAATGGAATTGCTTTATTAGTTTTCTTTTTGGATTGTTCATTGCTGGCAAGTAGGAACAACACTAATTTTTTTTGTATTAATCTAGTACCCTGCAACTTAGCTGAATTTATTTATTAGCTCTATACCTTTTTTGTGGATTCTTCAGGATTTTCTATATATAGGGTCATATCATCTGCAAATAGAGAGAGCTTTACCTCTTCCTTTCCAATTTGGATGCTTTTTACTTCTTTTTGTCTACTAGCTCTGGCAAGAACTTCCAATACAGTGTTGAAGAGCAGTGGTCAAAGAGGACATCTTTATTTTGTTTCTGATCTTAGGGGAGAAGCTTTCAGTCTTTCACCATTGAATGTGATGTTAACCATGGGTTTTTCATAATTACTTTTTATCCTATTGAGGAATTTCCCCGCTATTTCTGGTTTTCTGAGAGTTTTATGATAAAAGGGTGTTGGATTTTGTAAAATGCCTTTCTGCATCAGTTGAGATTATCTTGTGGTTATCTTCCTTTGTTTTATTAATGTGATGTATTACATTGGTTGATTTTCTTATATTGAACCACTCTTCCATTCCTGGAATAAATCTTACTTGGTCATAGTAAATAATACTTGTTAATATGCTGTTGGATTTAATGTGATAATATTATGTCAAAGATTTTTTTCATCTGTAGTCATAAGGGATATTGGCCTATAATTTTCTCTTTTTGTGATTTTTTTTCTGGCTTTGGTATCAGGGTAATGCTGGCCTTGTATAAGGAGTTAAAAAGTGTTTCCTCCTCTTCACTTTTTGGAAGAATTTGAGAAAGATTTGTGTTAATTCTTCTTTAAATGTTTGGTAGATTCATCAGTAAAGCCATCTGGTCCAGGACTTCACTTTTTTGGGAGGTTTTTGAATACTGTTTCAATCTCTTTACTTGCTATAGGTCTGTTAATATTTTCCATTTCTTTCTGAGTCAATTCAAATAATTTGTGTATTTCAAGGAATTTATTCGTATCTTTTAGGTTATCTAATTTTTGTTCGATTGTTCATAGTGGTCGCATAGTCTCTTTTCTCTCTGTAAAGTCAGTAGTAATGTCTCCACTTTCATTTTCAATTTTAGTTATTTGCATTTTCTCTTTTTTTCTTTGTCAGTCCAGCTAAAGGTTTTTAAATTTTTTTCATCTTTGCAAAAGACCAACTTTTGGTTTCATTGATTTGCTCTATTTTTTCTATTCTCTATTTTGTTTATCTCTGCTCTAATTCTTATTATTTCCTTCCTGCTACTAGTTTTGGGTTTCATTTGCTCTTCTACTTCAAGTTCTTATGGTATAAAGTCAGGTTATTGATTTTAGATCTTCCTTTTTAATGTAGACACTTATACCTATAAATTTCCCTTTAAGTACTGCTTTTACTGCATCCCTTAAGTTTTGTCGTGTTGTGTTTTTGTCTCTAGGTATTTTATAATTTCCTTTGTGCTGCTTTTGCTTGTGACTCATTGGTTGTTTGAGTGTTTTGCTTAATTTCAACACATTTGTGAATTTTCCAGTTTTACTTCTGTCACTGATTCCTGTTGTGGTCAGAGAAGATACTTTGTGTGGTATCTATCTTTTAAAATTGATTGAGACTTATTTTGTGGCCTAGCATATGGTCTATCTAAGAGAATGTCCTACATGTGCTTGAGATGAATGTTTATGCTGATGTTGTTGGGTAGCGTGTTCTTTATATGTTAGATGTAATTAGTTTATTGTGTTGTTTATGTCCTCTATTTCTTTACCTTGTCTGGTTGTTCTATCTATTATTGAAAGTGGACAAATGAAGTCTGCTACCATTGTTGTAGAACTATATCTTTCTTCAATTCTGTTAAGTTTTGCTTCATAAATTTTGAGGGTCTATTATTAGGTGTGTAAATATTTATAATTGTTTTATCTTCTTGCTATATTGACTATTTTATTAATATATAACGTAATGTTTCTGTCTTTGAAAACTTTTTTGATTTAAAGTCTATTTTGTCAGCTGTTAGTACAGCCACTCCAGTTCTCTTTTGGTTACTATTTGCATGGAATATCTTTTTCTATTCTTTCCCTTTTGATCTATTTGTGTCTTTGATCTAAAGTCAGTCTTTCATAGACGGCATATAGTTGGATTCTATAGAGTTTGGTTTTTTTTTTTTTGTCAATCTGCCTTTTCTTTGGACAGTTTAATCTATTTATATTTAAAGTAATTACTGATAAAGATGAATTTCTATTTTGCTATTTGTTTTCTATATGCCTTATAGTTTTTTTGTACCTCATTTTCTCCATTACTGCCATCTTTTGTGTTTAGCTTATTTTTTGTAGTAAATGTTTTGATTCCCTGATCATTTCCATTTATGTATATTTTACAGGTATTTTTGTGTTTACCATGAGAATTACATTTAACATCCTAACGTTATAACAATCTCATTTTAATTTATACCAACGTAACTTCAATAGCATACGAAAACTCTGCTCCTATATTGCTCCACCCCCACCCTTTCTATTGATGCCACAAATTACATCTTTATACATTGTGTGCCCAATAATATACTAATCTTGTAAAAAGTTCTTTCTTAGCTGTCCTAAGAGGAACCAAGGGAGGAAGTGTTCAACCCTGGACCAGTGCTTTAAAGCATCAGCAGAATGTCCCTTACATCAGAGTAATGTGGCATTGGGCAAACCCTAAAGAGCATGGGGCAAACCCTAAAGAATGTGGATAATCAGAAGAATAAAATGTAGGCTATTTGGGCAACCACATTGTCTCACGTGAAGATATTCCTTCCAGAACTGAACTCCTGATGTCTCTGAGTTTTGTTTTACTAAAGATAAGTCCCTCTTTCCCAGGGGATAGTCTCTGTTTTGGTCTGTCTTCAACTGTATGCAGACTGCAATTTGGGGCTAGCACACAGAAGGCAACATGCTCCTGATCCTTGGGAGTGTGTTCTTGCCGAGTGCACTCAAAAGGAATACAAAGATGAATTATAGGAGATCCGAGTTCCAGAGGGACTGTAAGTTTGTGTAGCTGCTCACAACTAACTTAGCTTAAAGTGGAATGTATGGCTCTCTCTTATTGGTGACTGGGACATTCTGCCTTGTGCCTCCAGAGCAGCATTTTATGTGATTCCTTTCTGCTTCTCTAGTGCATCTGTGTCCAATACATGTTTGCTGAATTAATGCATTAGTTGGGACATTTGTAGATTCCCTACAACAATTTACTGCTAGGAGGATTATTTGAACCTAATACATATGCAAATATATATATTTATACTTTTGCAAACATGATATGTATAAGTAGTTCCTAGACCAGTGATTTTCAGACCTTGCTACTCATCAGAATCACCTGAGGAACCTTCCCAAAACCCCGATTCCTACGTCCCAACCACAAAGATTATTTTAATGAGTCTGAGGTGGAAGCCAGGAATCTACATTTTCAAAAGCTACCCAGGTAATTCTGATATGCAGTCAGCATAGATAACCACAGCCCTTTGACTACCTAAGAAAATTTAGTAGTCAAAAAAAGGTATATGAACTGCCTTCTATTCTTTAGGGAGATTCTATGTTAATATAGCATACGGTCAAGAACACTACCAATGTAGCCACTTCCTAGCTGTTATCTTTAGACAAATTACCTAATCATTCAGAGCTTCAGTTTCTTGATGTGTAAAATAGAGGATATAGGTTTACCATGAGGATTTATGTAAAGCCTTAGCACAGTAGCTGTACTATAGCACACAGTAAATGTTGGCCGGATTTATTCGGCTGTACACATGAGCCACTGGATTTGTCTGGATGCAGAAGTCTACTGCGGTACACCTTCTTCAGCCAGCTCTTGGGAAAGCAGGGGAGATTTCCTGGTACCCCAGGAAGTGGAGGATACTAAAGCCATGTCACAGGGAGGGGCATTATTCTTGGTGCGCTCTTGCTCGCCGGGGTCGGGTTGCTGCTCCGCGCGCGTCCACCAGGGGCCGCTCGAGCTACCCAAGCTCCGTGCGCTACCCGGCGGCGCTCCCGCGCGTGCTCACTCGGAGCAGCGCGCGCCCTGCAATCGCCGCAGCCGCCCCCGCCTTTGGCCGCCGCTCCCCAAGCGACTGCCCAAACTAAGCCTCCGTGGCTGGGTACGGGAGCGCTTTGGGGACAAAAATTCTCCCTCAACTGTGGTCTGCATTCCTTCGGCCCGTGGGCTGATCTGGGGCGGGAAGTATTAGCGTCTCAGTTGCGCTGCAGCCGGGGAGGAAGGAGGAGGCCGAGCCGGGGGCGGAGTTCGGGCTGACTGGGGCTGGACCGGGCAAGACGCCGCCGCTGCCCGGATGTTGCGATGGCTGATCGGGGGAGGCCGAGAACCGCAGGGACTGGCCGAGGTAAACCCCGGGTGGGTCTGCTCTGCGCCCGTCGAGCTTGCTGGAGGGGCGGCTTCGTTCCGGTTCGGCCTCCCTGGGTTCCGACCGCGGGGACCCGGGCGGAGGCGGGGCTGGCTGCTGAGCTCGTGCCACGCGCTGTTCTCACGACGGTGGGGGCGGAGGGCGCGGGAGCCGGAGCTTCTCAGACCCGGCGGGCCCCCCTGCGCACCCTGGAGCTGCAGACCCCCGGCCCCGTCCCACGGCCAGCTGAATCGTGAGACCCTGGCTCAGGGACGCTCAGCTGGTCAGCAGTCCTATTGGGACCTGTGACAACTTAGGGCTTCTGGCTACCGAAACTATCTTCATTTCCACTTAAAAAGTATCCGATTTAGCTAGAAACAACGAGTTGTGACCGCAGCTTTCCACTTTTGGTTTATTTGAATTGGTGTCTCTTCCTGGCGTCTACTGATACTTGGTCAGGGAATATAAAATTAATTTACTTATCCAAGAACCGAAAAAGGATATAATTATTTTTAAAAAGTAATAATCTGCTTCAAGGTCAAGAACATGATTTTCTAATTAACTGCTGTTTTTGGTTTCATAGTCACACTTTCTTCATGGGCCCGAATAATTGAATAGACCGTGTGTAATGAAATTTACATTTGAAATGCGAATAAAATAATTTTTGCAGTCTTGGAAATTTGAGGTCCCAAATTTATTTCGTATGCCACACAAGAACTTTCATGCGCGTCCGTGTGAAGAGACCACCAAACAGGCTTTGTGTGAGCAATAAAAGCTTTTAATCACCTGGGTGCAGGCGGGCTGAGTCCGAAAAGAGAGTCAGCGAAGGGAGATAGGGGTGGGGCCGTTTTATAGGATTTGGGTAGGTAAAGGAAAATTACAGTCAAAGGGGAGTTGTTCTCTGGCGGGCAGGAGTGGGGGTCGCAAGGTGCTCAGGGGAGCTTTTTGAGCCAGGATGAGCCAGGGAAGGACTTTTACAAGGTAATGTCATCACTTAAGGCAAGGACCGGCCATTTTCACTTTTGTGGTGGAATGTCATCAGTTAAGGCGGGGCAGGGCATTTTCACTTCTTTTGTGATTCTTCAGTTATTTCAGGCCATCTGGGCGTATATGTGCAAGTCACTGGGGATGCGATGGCTTAGCTTGGGCTCAGAGGCCTGACAAGAACAGAATTTGTGAATTGCATTTTATTTCTCATAAGAAGTATTTGTTTAGATTGTTAAAAGTAAGAAATTGGATTGTTGAGAGTAGGCAGTCTTCTCAATTTTAACTTCCGCATGTCTTTGCAGTTGACGGTATTGTCTGTTTTTAAAAATTTCTTATTTCAGATTAATCCTAAATCCTTGAGATTGTGGATTACTGAATAGCCATATATGGTATATACGACATTTTGGATAATTATGTTTTAACCTGGTTCTTTGGTTAATCATGTTATTTGCTTAACCAGTTCTCCCATTCCTGGCAAGTTTTCATTGGAGGGGAAGCAGTTTATATAGTTTTCGAACTTCTCACCACAATCTCTTCTAGAAGGAAGACAGAATAAATACAAAATTAATGCTTTGTGGTGGTGGTTTTTTTTTTGGAAAACATTTATGCATGTTTTAAATTTATATATTTCTCCATATAAATGTAATTGAGTTGTATAACTGCTGTGAATTTGTACATTATCGGAACCTATGATTGTCCCTAATTTATGCAAGAACTTTGTATCCAGGCTTCTCGTTTAAGCAGTGGTTCTCAACTGGGGTGATTTTTGCCCCGCAGGAGACATTTGGCAATGTCTGGAGACATTTTTGATTGTCATGCCTTGCAGAGGGGCAGTTCTATTGGCATCTAATGTGTATAGACCAGGGATGCTGCTCAATGTCCTGTAATGCACAGGACAGTTCTCAACAACAAAGAATTATCTGGGCTGGGCGCGGTGGCTTACTCCTGTAATCCCAGCACTTTGGGAGGCCGAGGCGGGCGAATCACTTGAGGTCAGGAGTTCAAGACCAGTCTCGCCAACGTGGCGAAAACCTGTCTCTACTAAAAATACAAAAATTAGCTGGGCGTGGTGGTGCGAAAAAAAAAAATTCTCTAGCCCAAAATGTCAGCATCAAGTTTGAGAAAGCCAAAGTTGATTTCATGCCTTCATTTATTCATTTAGCAAGCATGTATTGAGTGCTTGTAATGGATGAGGCACTGTTTCACTATTTTATGTCTTTGATTTGCAGTTTTGTTTCTGCCACATTTTAACTGAGAAACACGCATTCTAAAATGTTGAGTTGGATTGGCCCATTAATTTTTTTAAAGTGAGGTTTAATAGGATACAATTTACATAAAATAAAATTCACCCTTTTTGTAAATTTATTGTGATTTGAAAATACTAAAATTCATGATTCGAATTTGTGGTAGGAGAAGTGTTTTATGTAGAATTGGCAGTTATTTAGTTGATATAAGAAGAAATAATATTTAGTAGTAGAACATGGTATCTTAAGGCTTTTAAAATCTTGTGTTCTCAGATGTATACCATGCAGTTATATTCCAATATAGTCTTACAAATCATTTTATCTCTTTTTTTGTCTTTTGTTTTTTGCTTTTTTTTTTTTTCCAATACAAGAAATCTCCTTTACAGACAATAGGTGAAGAACAAACCCAGAATCCCTACACTGAACTGCTAGTACTGAAGGCTCATCATGATATTGTACGATTTCTGGTACAGTTAGATGACTACAGGTAAGAAACTATAGTGGTCTAATTGACTATTGTTTGGGAAGAGGTTTTAGGGAATTTTATGTTAAACACCTTTAAAATTAATACATCTTTTCTAAAAATTTAAAAACTGTGATCATTAGTAACATTTAGTAGAAATTGAAATTGGCCTCTGCATCTCGATGAAATATATATCTAGAGTCTTTTTTGCCCAAAGTCAGGGTGTCGTGTCTGGTGATTTGAGGGTTATGTTTGTTTGTTTGCATTCTCAGAAATATTCTTAATAGTTTAAAAGAAGTGTATGACTTTAAAATTTGGGTGGGAGTTATAACAGTTTATTAAGGAGAACTTGTATTTGAGAAACAAATATGCTAAGTGTTTAAGTATCAGGTACCTACCAGAAATGTTTTATTTTTAGTGGAAGGTAAGTTTAATCCAAAGTTTTTGTTATTGATGAAACCACTTGAAAATGTACATTATTCTGTACTTCCTTGCTAACATGTATAATAATTGTGTTTAATATATTTGCAAATAGAGGTGAAGGTGTATAGGCTTTAGGACTGTAGACTATTACTGATATGTATATATGTATATTAAGCCCATATTCAACTGTATATCTTTTATAGCATGTTTCACCATAATAATTACATAATTAGTGGTGTAATTCAATATTTTCGTCCTCTCTAAAATGTAAGCTTCATGAGAATGAGACTATGTTTTTCTTATTCACCATGTTTTCTTAGTACCTAGTACAGTGCCTTACATGTAGCAGATAATTCATAGATGGTGGCTGAGTGAATGAATGACTCTCCAGACTGCTAAGCATCCACATTGAATGCCGTCCTAATCCCCCAACCTCATTTCTGTTGTCTCTACTAGTTTTTCCACTTTCATCTCTAATTTTCTCTTTTGCCTTTGCTGTTTTTTTTCACTCCATGGATGAGTGTTACTGTGATTATTCCTAACTCTGACCACCACTTCTGCTGTCTATTAATCTTGTCTTTTCTCTGCTTTTTTTTTTTTTAATTTAATTTAATTTTTAAAATAGAGACAGGGTCTCACTATGTTGCCCAGGCTGGTGGGCAACTCCTGGGCTCAAGCTGTCTTCCCACCTTGGCCTCCCAAAGTGTTGTGATTACAGGCATCAGCCACCGTGCTCAGCCTTCTCTCTGCTCTTTAAATGTTACTGATATTTAGTTGCTTTACCATGTGCAGTGCAGTTCTGACATTACCTGGACTTAGGTCAGATTCCACAGATGAAGGCCATAGTCTATACAGCACCCCTCACTGGAGACACTAGCTGCAAGCCATGTATGGGTTTGTAGGCCACTTGCATTTCCAGCTGCCACTTGCATTTCCAGCTGCTGGCTACAAGTTCCTGCTGTTCCCTCAGGTCTGATAATTCACTAGAAGGACTCACAGAACTGAGGAAAGCACTATACACAGGATTAAAGTTTTATTATAAAAGATACAAATTAGGACCGGCCAAATGAGAGGATGTATATAGGGCAAGGCCTAGGGGGTCCCACATGCAAAGCTTCCATGTCTCAAGACTCCTCGCCCTCTTGGAACATCAGTGTGTATCACCAATGAATGAGCACACTTGAGCTTTGGGTGTCCAGAGCTTTCATTAGTAGGCATGATTGTTTGAATCATTGGTCACATAATTGAACTCAATCTTCAGTCCCCACCCTCCCCACCGTGACTAGTAGCAGAAAGCCCAAACCTTTAAATCATGTGGTTCATTTTTCCAGCTTGGCCAGCCCCTTTCCTGATGTTATCTCAGGGCCCACTGTGAGTTGTTCTGTTAGTATAAACTTAGGTGTGGTCCAAGGGACCCACCATGAGTAATGAAGACATTCTTACCACTTGGAAAATTCCAAGGATTTAGAGACTCCCTTCTAGGAACCAGAGACAAAGTCCAGCAAAGTTATTAAACAGTACTGTGCTTCTTAACTTTTGCTTGAAAAGATTTGTCTCATATATATTACTGGCCTGTCATCACTGTTTTCCTTTTGTGATGCAAGTCAACCAAATCATGGCATATTAAACGATCATCTGCAGCCTTTTTTTTTGGCAATGTTACTTGTTGCTATGTCCTGAGAGACACTCCATTTATTAAAGTGGTCATTTTTGTGGGGAACTAATTATTTCTGGAAAGGTAAGATTTTGGACAGCTAGTTTTCTTGCGCTATATTTTACCCTAGTAAGTTGCTAGATTAAAGAAAATCTGATAATTTCTTATAATCACTAATACTCGGATGTTAAGGAATCCTAAAGTTATTTTGTCCAGGAAAGTTAAATAATAAATACACAGTATGTGATCAGGTTGTGGACTTTAAATATTTGTATAAATTGTTAAGAGATCATGTTCATTGCTGTCTTTCCTCTGTGAAATATCCTCTTGGCTATTCCTATCCCATAGTTAGAAGAGGACTCTGTAGAAGAGGCCAGCCTATAGAATAATGGTTAGTGTACAAATGCTGACATATATTTGGTTTAATTTTCCCCACAGTGGTGCTCACATATACTTTAGTTGTTTAATGATAGAGTAAATATTCTGTAAAGAGTAAAAAGCCATATGTGAGTATGTTAGTTACCTATTGCTCTGTCAGCTGTCACACCAAACTTAGTGGCTTAACGCAACCCCATCTATTTAGCTCATTATTCTGCAGGATGGCAATTCGGGCTAGGCTCAGCTGGGTGAGTCTGTCTTTGCACCAGGAGCAACTGATCTTGGCTAGATTCACTTATGCCTCTGTCAGCTGGTAGATTGGCGGGGGCTGGCTGGTTCATTTCAGCTGAAGGTCTCAGCTGAAATGACTGTGGTCTCCCTCCATGTGGTTTTTCAGGTGCTTGTTCACATAATGATCATGGAGTTCTAATGGCAGCAGAAGGGCAAGCCCCAAAGTAAGACACTTTTCAAGTCTCAGCTTGCCTCATGTTTGCTGCTGTTTCATCAGCCAAAGCAAGTTAGGAGCTGGCACAAATTCAGTGAGTGAGTAAATAAACTTGGCCTCTCATGGTAGAAGTAACTAAGTCCTATTGCTAATGGTGGTGGCAATATTGGGAGGGGGAATAATTTGTGGCCAGTTTGTGATCTACCACAGTGAATCTAAGATAGATGAAGAAGCCTGCTTTTTGACTTTTGTAATACAGTGATGATATGACTTCATGATTCACATTTAATTCTTTGAAAAGTCATCAAATTTACATATAATCAACTATGAAGTTTTTCGGTCATTTGCTGACCTGTAGAACTTTCAGTCTGTATGTTGTTTTTAAAAATTTAATTCTGTAGTGTACTAAAAAAGAAAAACCGAAAGAGTCATTCTTGGTAAGAAGGACACAGGAAAATCTACAAAGTATAAACATATTATGAACAGAATTAAGAACCGAATGTTTTTACTCTTAATAGTTTAGAATTATCTTTACCATTGCATATGTACGTTATGCATTGTCAAATTAGAGAAATACCTTTCCAGTTTTAAAATTTTATATCATTATCCTTTTTTTGTTTCTTAGTTTTTGAAGACATTACACTCTGGGTTTTTTTGGTCAGCTGTTATAATCCAGGTTTCACACTTCAAGTCTTTAGATAATATCATCTTATTGAAAATTTTGCAGAAGGATTTTCTTGTTTTCTCAGTGGCTCAGCTAAAATCAGTGAGTGGAAAATTTTCTCGGATTGGTTTTTGAAGATACCCAATAAATCCTGTATAACCTAACAGACAGCTGCCTTTTCTTTTCTTCTTTAGTATTTTTTGAACATGAAGTGAGGGTCATATTGATTGAGAGATCACTAAAGAAGGCTAAGCCTCAGCAAAAGTCTTCCAAAAAATGGGCTGTGCTAAAATTGCATGTAATACTCTAGCGTTTGACACATTAAACTACATTGAGTTCATAACACATTTTAAGAAGAGTTTTCTCCGTTGCTCATTTGACCATTCCTTGCTCCTTCAGGAAACAGACAAGGTTATGTAGGATGGTGATCATGACTGGAAAAGAATCAGATGACCCATGATGAAGTGCCAGACTGGAGAACAAAATGTGCCTCTAGGATGGTTGGTGAAGCTGTACATTCACAAGAAATAAACTCAGTATAGCTTGATAATCCACTAAAAATGAACAATATGCTCATTTTTAAGGAAATATTCTCAAGCTAAACATATTCTTTCTTATACACTAACCTTCAGAGAACAGAAATCAGTATAGTTTAGATCCTAGGATCTGGGTTCCCTGGGAAACAGATAGTCAGTATAGATCCTTCTAGTACCTGGGTTCCCTGGGAAGGAGACACTAAAATGGAGACACTAAGCATGCAATAGGTTTATAAGAGAGAAAGCCAGTGAAAGGAGAAGGGAGGAAGCAGAATTGGATAAGGGGAGCTGTCTTAGACTCTGATGCAGATGTGACAAAGTTTCTGCCAGCCCAATGGGGACCGCTGGGGGAAAGGCTGCTTTTTAAGAGTTCTCTGCTGGATGTAAATAACTAGGGCTTTGTACTATTGCCTTGCTTAGTTATTTGCTGAGGGTCCTTCATGAAGAACATGCACCTGGCTTCTACTATCTTGCTTAAATACCAGTGACTAGGAGCCGATTGAGCTAGTATAACTTTGGCTTGAAAGCGGAAATGGATCCTGAAGTCAACAGCTGGAGGCAGTCAGATAACTATATTCCTCACAGCTGGGCAGTGAGTCCTGTCTTGAAAGGGGGTCTGGAAGGCAGGTATTGGCGTCTGCCACACTTCCATAGTTGTAAGTTGGTCTATTTTATTTTTAACTTGCATGAACATACTCATTGGCTATGTCTTTGGGCAGCTTTTTAAGAAACTGTAAGTATGCCATTGGTTAATAGTTATTTGATGGCTTGAAAAAGTTAATATTTTTAGAGCTATTAACGTACTTATGCCTGGAAAAAAGGGTATAGCCAGAATCCTTTTTATCACAAATTCCAACAGCTACAATATTAATAACAGACTCCATATCTGGCATTTTTTTAAAGCACTTATATCCAGTGTGACGTTGACTTTAGACAACTTTATTATAGTAAATTTTACTAAAATCTGTTAACCAAATAGCTTTTCTATTTCTAAAGACCCCTAATCCACCGTGTGTGGTGAATGTGTTGATTGAATTTCTGTTGTTTTGCATCGTGCCCTGAATCAAGTGGGGAATTTCGGCAGTGTCATCACACAGATGCGTGTGCCACCCTTGCTGCTTTTCTCCTTATTTCTAATAATTTTGTCCTTTCAGCTTGTGTTTTGGAGCTGCAGCTGAGTTTCGTTTAGTTGGATAAGATGTTGCAGGGTTTGGGAGGATGACGGGAGTGAGTGAAAAGGTAATTGCTGCTTCATGCAGTAGCATAGAATCAAATTTTAGGATAAGGACAGCAAGTGTCTAACAGTATTTCAGTTTCAAATTTGTCATCTTAGCAGTAAAACTCTAATTTCTAGATAAAATCAGTCTCTCTCAACTACAAAATACCCTTACTCTAGGCATTTGAAAATTATTTTCTTGAACATCTTTCAAATGTAGCTTTAAAAATCCATCTGGCAACTTGAGCATAGATATAGGAAGTAACTGCAATGAATTGCAACATATCACATATGTTTAAATCCATGTGTTCATAATGATACTTAAAAAAGAGAACTCACCTTTGGAGAATGCTGGGGAACTAACTCATTATGTTGAAAATTGGTAAATAAAAGGGCAGAGTCAAAATCTATACTGCCTTTCTTATATAAACTGTGTCTTGGGATCAGTAATAATTGACAAGAAGAAATTTCTCTGAAGAATTCAAGCTAGGAAGAATGATAGAATTAGAATATTGTAATTTTGCAACCTCTAATGTGTAGAGGAGGAAAACACTTTTCTTCTACCTATCTTAGATTCATTGATCAGGGCTCTACAACTTAGACATACAAAAGACAGGTTAATTAGCGAAAAAGAAGTATATCAATGCATACGTTGCATACACACACACACACGAGTACTCAAGTAACTCGTAGGGGTGGTTAAAACTTGGGCTTAGGCTGGGCACGGTGACTCAGCCCTGTAATCCTAACACTTTGGGAGGCTGAGATGGGAGGATTCCTTGAGCTCAGGAGTTTGAGGCTAGCGTGGGCAACATGGCAAAACCATGTCTCTATTAAAAAATACAAAAATTAGCTGGGCGTGGTGGTGCATACCTGTGGTCCAAGCTACTTGGGAGGCTTAGGTGGGAGGATCACCTTAGCTCAGGAGGTTGAGGCTGCAGTGAGCTGTGATCGGGGCCACTGACTGTAGCCTGGATGACCGAGTAAGACCCTGTCTCAAAAAAGAAAAATAAAACTTCGGCTGATATAGCATCTTAGCAGAACAAGAAATTTGTTGAGTGACAAGACAAAGGAAATGGACTTTGAGTTTCTTGGGGTGGCAAATTGTGAGAAGGCAAATATATGATGGAAACTGATGGTAGAGAAGGGCTCATTAGTGAGGTTGGTATGTGTAAAAACTCTTGGTGCCATCTCATCTGTGATAAAGGTTGTTATCCCCCTCCTGGTATGGGAACGGGGGTGGAGGTTCCGGGGGCACTTTCCCAAGGGTGATGTGTGCTTTTTTTTTTTTTTTCCAGTTAGATGTGGGGAGGACAGAGCTCATTCTGTGCCTGCATTTTCTCAGTTGCCTTAAGCTGAAAATAATCATTATGTCAGAGTGGCATAGTTTGGGGTTATGTGCTCTGAACCCCTTCAAATGAAATAATGAATTTAGATGGCCTAAATCATAACATATACACATACACACACAAGATAGCCAGAAATTATATTTCCTGATGGAGTATACAATCTGCCTTTGGGGTGGTCTTACCAAAAAGTCAGATATGGATCTTATTTAGTCTCTAGATTTAACTATGAATTAACAAAAAATACAGAGGACAGAGGTGCATGTTGGATAACAGCACAGGAAAAAAAACCCAGACTGTGAGAACTCGACAAGACAGGTGACTTTTTTTTTCAACAAATAAATTGCAAGGAAAAACAGATGGAGAAAAAAATCATTAGAATAAAAGAGATATTAGAGATAAATCAACCAAGTGTACTATAGAAGCCTTATTTGGATCCTTCTAACTGTTTAAAAAATTATGATCAGGTAAATTTGATCATTGACTGGGTATTTGATGACATTAAAGAAGTAAATGTTAACTTAGGTGTGATGTAAAAGAGTCCTTAGAGTTGCATTCTGAAATACTGACAAAATGAAATACAGTGACTAGGATTTGCTTCAAAATAATTTACAGAGGGGTTGGACTGGGTGCAGATAAGACACTAGTGGCCATAAGTTGATAATTACTAGAGACAGGCAATGAGTATGTGTGGCTTTTTATTATAATGCCCTTCTCTCCACTTTTGTATATATTTAAATTCTCTGTAATGAAAAGTTAACTATCTGTATTTGAAATAGAGGAAATAAAAATGCCAATTTAAAAGGTATTTATGCCTCTGTGAAATAAAATGTTTTCTTAGATATTGCTAGTGTTCTGAGTGTTCAGTGGAGAACCACCCTTGTTTCTCTTTGAGAACAGAATTTATTGAGAATAGTTGTAGGAATCATACAGATGAACATGAACATATCAGCTTCAAAAAGTAATAACCGATACAAAACTGGATTACCGGATATGGCTCTTTTTTTTTTTTTGAGACGGAGTCTCGCTCTGTCGCCCAGGCTGGAGTGCAGTGGTGTGACCTTGGCTCACTGCAACCACCGCTTCCCAGGTTTAAGCGATTCTTTTGCCTCAGCCTCCCGAGTAGCTGGGACTACAGGCATGTGCCACCACACCGAGCTAATTTTTGTATTTTTAATAGAGACGGGGTTTCACCATATTGGCCAGGCTGGTCTCGAACTCCTGATCTCGTGTTCCGCCTGCCTCGGCCTCCCAAAGTGCTGGGATTACAGGTGTGAGCCACCAAACCCAGCCAGGATGTGGCTTTAATATGTACCCACAGTGGATTTCCTTACACTTCACCCTAAGTCAAGTAGACTTTTTCAATGAATCCCTGGGGCAACTGAAGAGTTGCCAGCCTCCCATTCAGATACAGGCTTACCTCAAAAATAAGAGCAGACCAGAATGTTCCCTCTCTGTGAACACATGAATCTTCAGAAAACCCACAAGGGGCCGGGTACAATGGCTCATGCCTGTAATCCCAGAACTTTGGGAGGCCAAGGCGGGTGGATCACAAGGTAAGGAGTTTGAGACCAGCCTGCCCAACATGGTGAAACTCCATCTCTACTAAACATACAAAAATCAGCCATGCGTGGTCGTGGGTGCCTGTAATCCCAGCTACTCGGGAGGCTGAGGCAGGAGAATCGTTAGAACCTGAGAGGCAGAAGTTGCAGTGAGCTGAGATCACGCCATTGCACTCCAGCCTAGGCAACAGGGCGAGACTTTGTCTCAAAAAAAAAAACAACCCAGAAAACCCACAAGGGTCTGAACTGAGCATGCCTAATTCATTGTCTCAAGCAAGTGGGGCAGAGAGAGACTGAGAATGTTTCTCTAGTAGTAGGAGTCCTCCATGGAAACTTGAGTGCAGGGGAATGGAGGTTCACCTAATAGAAGTCACACAGATTTTTTTGGTATTCTAATACTGTAATCTTTTTTTTTTTTAATTATACTTTAAGTTTTAGGGTACATGTGCACAATGTGCAGATTAGTTACATATGTATACGTGTGCCATGCTGGTGCACTGCACCCACTAACTTGTCATCTAGCATTAGGTATATCTCCCAGTGCTATCCGTCCCCCCTCCCCGCACCCCACAACAGTCCCCAGAGTGTGATGTTCCCCTTCCTGTGTCCATGTGTTCTCACTGTTCAATTCCCACCTATGAGTGAGAATATGTGGTGTTTGGTTTTTTGTTCTTGCGATAGTTTACTGAGCATGATGTTTTCCAATTTCATCCATGTCCCTACAAAGGACATGAACTCATCATTTTTTATGGCTGCATAGTATTCCATGGTGTATATGTGCCACATTTTCTTAATCCAGTCTATCATTGTTGGACATTTGGGTTGGTTCCAAGTCTTTGCTATTGTGAATAATGCCGCAATAAACATACGTGTGCATGTGTCTTTATAGCAGCATGATTTATAATCCTTTGGGTATATATGCAGTAATGGGATGGCTGGGTCAAATGGTATTTCTAGTTCTAGATCCCTGAGGAATCGCCACACTGACTTCCATAATGGTTGAACTAGTTTACAGTCCCACCAACAGTGTAAAAGTGTTCCTATTTCCCCACATCCTCTCCAGCACCTGTTGTTTCCTGACTTTTTAATGATCGCCATTCTAACTGGTGTGAGATGATATCTCATTGTGGTTTTGATTTGCATTTCTCTGATGGCCAGTGATGGTGAGCATTTTTTCATTTGTTTTTTGGCTGCATAAATGTCTTCTTTTGAGAAGTGTCTGTTCATGTCCTTCGCCCACTTTTTGATGTGGTTGTTTGTTTTTTTCTTGTAAATTTGTTGGAGTTCATTGTAGATTCTGGATGTTAGCCCTTTGTCAGATGAGTAGGTTGCAAAAATTTTCTCCCATTTTGTAGGTTGCCTGTTCACTCTGATGGTATTCTTTTGCTTTGCAGAAGCTCTTTAGTTTAATTAGATCCCATTTATCAATTTTGGCTTTTGTAGCCATTGCTTTTGGTGTTTTAGACATGAAGTCCTTGCCCATGCCTATGTCCTGAATGGTAATGCTTAGGTTTTCTTCTAGGGTTTTTATGGTTTTAGGTCTAACGTTTACGTCTTTAATCCATCTTGAATTGATTTTTGTATAAGGTGTAAGGAAGGGATCCAGTTTCAGCTTTCTACATATGGCTAGCCAGTTTTCCCAGCACCATTTATTAAATAGGGAATCCTTTCCCCATTGCTTGTTTTTCTCAGGTTTGTCAAAGATCAGATAGTTGTAGATATGCAGTGTTATTTCTGAGGGCTCTGTTCTGTTCCATTGATCTATATCTCTGTTTTGGTACCAGTACCATGCTGTTTTGGTTACTGTAGCCTTGTAGTATAGTTTGAAGTCAGGTGGTGTGATTCCTCCAGCTTTGTTCTTTTGGCTTAGGATTGACTTGGTGATGCGGGCTCTTTTTTGGTTCCATATGAACTTGAAAGTAGTTTTTTCCAATTCTATGAAGAAAGTCATTGGTAGCTTGATGGGGATGGCATTGAATCTATAAATTACCTTGGGCAGTATGGCCATTTTCATGATATTGATTCTTCCTACCCATGAGCATGGAATGTTCTTCCATTTGTTTGTATCCTCTTTTATTTCCTTGAGCAGTGGTTTGTAGTTCTCCTTGAAGAGGTCCTTCACATCCCTTGTAAGTTGGATTCCTAGCTATTTTATTCTCTTTGAAGCAATTGTGAATGGGAGTTCACTCATGATTTGGCTCTCTGTTTGTCTGTTGTTGGTGTATAAGAATGCTTGTGATTTTTGTACATTGATTTTGTATCCTGAGACTTTGCTGAAGTTGCTTATCAGTTTAAGGAGATTTTGGGCTGAGACAGTGGGGTTTTCTAGATATACAATCATGTCGTGTACAAACAGGGACAATTTGACTTCCTCTTTTCCTAATTGAATACCCTTTATTTCCTTCTCCTGCCTAATTGCCCTGGCCAGAACTTCCAACACTATGTTGAATAGGAGTGGTGAGAGAGGGCATCCCTGTCTTGTGCCAGTTTTCAAAGGGAATGCTTCCAGTTTTTGCCCATTCAGTATGATATTGGCTGTGGGTTTGTCATAGATAGCTCTTATTAGTTTGAGATACGTCCCATCCATACCTAATTTATTGAGAGTTTTTAGCATGAAGGGTTGTTGAATTTCGTCAAAGGCCTTTTCTGCATCTATTGAGATAATCATGTGGTTTTTGTCTTTGGTTCTGTTTATATGCTGGATTACATTTATTGATTTGCGTATATTAAACCAGCCTTGCATCCCAGTTATGAAGCCCACTTGATCATGGTGGACATGCTTTTTGATGTGCTGCTGGATTCGGTTTGCCATTATTTTATTGAGGATTTTTGCATCAGTGTTCATCAAGGATATTGGTCTAAAATTCTCTTTTTTGGTTATGTCTCTGCCCGGCTTTGGTATCAGGATGATGCTGGCCTCATAAAATGAATTAAGGAGGATTCCCTCTTTTACTATTGATTGGAATAGTTTCAGAAGGAATGGTACCTGTTCCTCCTTGTACCACTGGTAGAATTTGGCTGTGAATCCATCTGGTCCTGGACTCTTTTTGGTTGGTAAACTATTGATTATTGCCACAATTTCAGATCCTGTTATTGGTCTATTCAGGGATTCAACTTCTTCCTGGTTTAGTCTTCGGAGGGTGTATGTGTGGAGGAATTTATCCATTTCTTCTAGATTTTCTAGTTTATTTGCGTAGAGGTGTCTGTAATATTCTCTGATGGTAGTTTGTATTTCTGTGGGATTGGTGGTGATATCCCCTTTATCATTTTTTATTGTGTCTATTTGATTCTTCTCTCTTTTTTTCTTTATTAGTCTTGCTAGCGGTCTATCAATTTTGTCGATCCTTTCAAAAAACCAGCTCCTGGATTCATTAATTTTTTGAAGGGTTTTTTGTGTCTCTATGTCCTTCAGTTCTGCTCTGATTTTAGTTATTTCTTGCCTTCTGCTAGCTTTTGAATGTATTTACTCTTGCTTTTCTAGTTCTTTTAATTGTGATGTTAGGGTGTCAATTTTGGATCTTTCCTGCTTTCTCTTGTGGGCATTTAGTGCTATAAATTTCCCTCTACACACTGCTTTGAATGCATCCCAGAGATTCTGATATGTTGTGTCTTTGTTCTCGTTGGTTTCAAAGAACATCTTTATTTCTGCCTTCATTTCGTTATGTACCCAGTAGTCATTCAGGAGCAGGTTGTTCAGTTTCCATGCAGTTGAGCGGTTTTGAGCGAGATTCTTAATCCTGAGTTCTAGTTTGATTGCACTGTGGTCTGAGAGATAGTTTGTTATAATTTCTATTCTTTTACATTTGCTGAGGAGAGCTTTACTTCCAACTATGTGGTCAATTTTGGAATAGGTGTGGTGTGGTGCTGAAAAGAATGTATATTCTGTTGATTCGGGGTGGAGAGTTCTGTAGATGTCTATTAGGTCTGCTTGGTGCAGAGCTGAGTTCAATTCCTGGGTATCCTTGTTGGCTTTCTGTCTTGTTGATCTGTCTAATGTTGACAGTGGGGTGTTAAAGTCTCCCATTATTATTGTGTGGGAGTCTAAATCTCTTTGTAGGTCACTCAGGACTTGCTTTATGAATCTGGGTGCTCCTGTATTGGGTGCATATATATTTAGGATAGTTAGCTCTTCTTGTTGAATTGATCCCTTTACCATGATGTAATGGCCTTCTTTGTCTCTTTTGATCTTTGTTGGTTTAAAGTCTGTTTTATCAGAGAGTAGGATTGCAACCCCTGCCTTTTTTTGTTTTCCATTTGCTTGGTAGATCTTCCTCCATCCCTTTATTTTGAGCCTATGTGTGTCTCTGTGCATGAGATAGGTTTCCTGAATACAGCACACTGATGGGTCTTGACTCTTTATCCACTTTGCCAGTCTGTGTCTTTTAATTGGAGCATTTAGTCCATTTACATTTAAAGTTAATATTGTTATGTGTGAATTTGATCCTGTCATTATGATGTTAGCTGGTTATTTTGTTTGTTAGTTGATGCAGTTTCTTCCTAGTCTCGATGGTCTTTACATTTTGGCATGATTTTGCAGCGGCTGGTACCGGTTGTTCCTTTCCATGTTTAGCACTTCCTTCAGGAGCTCTTTTAGAGCAGGCCTGGTGGTGACAAAATCTCTCAGCATTTGCTTGTCTGTAAAGTATTTTATTTCTCCTTCACTTATGAAGCATAGTTTGGCTGGATATGAAATTCTGGGTTGAAAATTCTTTTCTTTAAGAATGTTGAATATTGGCCCCCACTGTCTTCCGGCTTGTAGAGTTTCTGCCAGGAGATCAGCTGTTAGTCTGATGGGCTTCCCTTTGAGGGTAACCCGACGTTTCTCTCTGGCTGCCCTTAACATTTTTTCCTTCATTTCAACTTTGGTGAATCTGACAATTATGTGTCTTGGAGTTGCTCTTCTCGAGGAGTATCTTTGTGGCGTTCTCTGTATTTCCTGAATCTGAATGTTGGCCTGCCTTGCTAGATTGGGGAAGTTGTCCTGGATAATATCCTGCAGAGTGTTTTCCAACTTGGTTCCATTCTCCCTGTCACTTTCAGTTACACCAATCAGATGTAGATTTGGTCTTTTCACATAGTCCCATATTTCTTGGAGGCTTTGCTTGTTTCTTTTTATTCTTTTTTTCTCTAAACTTCCCTTCTTGCTTCATTTCATTCATTTCATCTTCC
Source organism: Gorilla gorilla gorilla (assembly GCF_029281585.2). Lineage (NCBI taxonomy): Eukaryota > Metazoa > Chordata > Mammalia > Primates > Hominidae > Gorilla > Gorilla gorilla. The sequence goes on from NC_073243.2 coordinate 34,210,026, forward strand.
ATCGCTGATACCCTTTCTTCCAGTTGATCGCATCGGCTCCTGAGGCTTCTGCATTCTTCATGTAGTTCTGGAGCCTTGGTTTTCAGCTCCATCAGCTCCTTTAAGCACTTCTCTGTATTTGTTATTCTAGTTATACATTCTTCTAAATTTTTTTCAAATTTTTCAACTTCTTTGCCTTTGGTTTGAATGTCCTCCCGTAGCTCATAGTAATTTCATCGTCTGAAGCCTTCTTCTCTGAGCTTGTCAAAGTCATTCTCTGTCCAGCTTTGTTCCGTTGCTGGTGAGGAACTGTGTTCCTTTGGAGGAGGAGAGGTGCTCTGCTTTTTAGAGTTTCCAGTTTTTCTGCTCTGTTTTTTCCCCATCTTTGTGGTTTTATCTAGTTTTGGTCTTTGATGATGGTGATGTACAGATGGGTTTTTGGTGTGGATGTCCTTTTTGTTTGTTAGTTTTCCTTCTAACAGACAGGACCCTCAGCTGCAGGTCTGTTGGAGTACCCGGCCGTGTGAGGTGTCAGTCTGTCCCTGCTGGGGGGTGCCTCCCAGTTAGGCTGCTCGGGGGTCAGGGGTCAGGGACCCACTTGAGGAGGCAGTCTGCCCATTCTCAGATCTCCAGCTGCATGCTGGGAGAACCACTGCTCTCTTCAAAGCTGTCAGACAGGGACATTTAAGTCTGCAGAGGTTACTGCTGTCTTTTTGTTTGTCTGTGCCCTGCCCCCAGAGGTGGAGCCTACAGAGGCAGGCAGGCCTCCTTGAGCTGTGGTGGGCTCCACCCAGTTGGAGCTTTCTGGCTGCTTTGTTTACCTAAGCAAGTCTGGGCAATGGTGGGCGCTCCTCCCCCAGCCTCGCTGCTGCCTTGCAGTTTGATCTCAGACTGCTGTGCTAGCAATCAGCGAGACTCCGTGGGCGTAGGACCCTCCGAGCAAGGTGCAGGATATAATCTCCTGGTGCACCGTTTTTTAAGCCCATCGGAAAAGCGCAGTATTAGGGTGGGAGTGACCCGATTTTCCAGGTGCCGTCTGTCACCCCTTTCTTTGACTAGGAAAGGGAACTCCCTGACCCCTTGCGCTTCCCGAGTGAGGCAATGCCTCGCCCTGCTTTGGCTCGCGCACGGTGCACGCACCCACTGACCTGTGCCCACTGACCTGCGCCCACTGTCTGGCACTCCCTAGTGAGACGAACCCGGTACTTCAGATGGAAATGCAGAAATCACCCGTCTTTTGCGTCGCTCACGCTGGGAGCTGTAGACCCAAGCTGTTCCTATTCGGCCATCTTGGGTCCTCCTCCTACTGTAATCTTGATGTGTAGTTTAGCTTTCTATCTGTGATTTGGGAAGGGAAGATCTTACCAAATGTTTTACCTTTGCAAATAACCATGGGAACTATGAAATCTTTGTTTGTGAGCTAAAAAAGGACCTTAGACTTTTAGATGTTAGAGTCGTGTTAATATAATACATTCTTTTTTAAGGAAAAGAAATTGTTGAAGTAGATCTAATTAAGGAATTAGTTGCGTCAGCATCTATGGCTCCTGAAAATGCTTTGACGTTTCCTTCAACTGCTTTACAAGTCCCTATCTGGATGCTTCTCTAATTTTCTTCAAGTAGTTCTAGCATACAAACATGTACTTTAAATGAAAATTGTGATTTTTTTTTTTGTTGTTATACTTTAAGTTTTAGGGTACATGTGCACAATGTGCAGGTTAGTTACATATGTGTACATGTGCCATGTTGGTGTGCTGCACCCAGTAACTCATCATTTTAACATTAGTTATATCTCCAAATGCTATCCCTCCCCACTCCCCCCACCCCACAACAGGCCCTGGTGTGTGATGTTCTCCTTCCTGGGTCCATGTGTTCTCATTGTTCAGTTCCCACTTATGAGTGAGAACATGCGGTGTTTGGTTTTTTGTCCTTGCGATAGTTCGCTGAGAATGATGGTTTCCAGCTTCATCCATGTCCCTACAAAGGACATGAACTCATCATTTTTTATGGCTGCATAGTATTCCATGGTGTATATGTGCCACATTTTCTTAATCCAGTCTATCATTGTTGGACATTTGGGTTGGTTCCAAGTCTTTGCTATTGTGAACAGTGCCGCAATAAACATACGTGTGCATGTATCTTTATAGCAGCATGATTTATAATCCTTTGGGTATATACCCAGTAATGGGATTGCTGGGTCAAATGGTATTTCTAGTTCTAGATCCCTGAGGAATCGCCACACTGACTTCCACAATGGTTGAAGTGCCACCAACAGTGTAAAAGTGTTCCTATTTCTCCACATCCTCTCCAGCACCTGTTGTTTCCTGACTTTTTAATGATCGCCATTCTAACTGGTGTGAGATGATATCTCATTGTGGTTTTGATTTGCATTTCTCTGATGACCAGTGATGATGAGCATTTTTTCATGTGTCTTTTGGCTGCATAAATATCTTCTTTTGAGAAGTGTCTGTTCATATCCTTCACCCACTTGTTGATAGGGTTATTTTTTTCTGGTAAATTTGTTGGAGTTCATTGTAGATTCTGGATATTAGCCCTTTGTCAGATGAGTAGATTGCAAAAATTTTCTCCCATTCTGTAGGTTGCCTGTTCACTCTGATGGTAATTTGTTTTGCTTTGCAGAAGCTCTTTAGTTTAATTAGATCCCATTTGTCAATTTTGGCTTTTGTAGCCATTGCTTTTGGTATTTTAGACATGAAGTCCTTGCCCATGCCTATGTCCTGAATGGTATTGCCTAGGTTTTCTTCTAGGGTTTTTATGGTCTTAGGTCTAACATTTAAGTGTTTAACCCATCTTGAATTAATTTTTGTATAAGGTGTAAGGAAGGGATCCAGTTTCAGCTTTCTGCATATGACTAGCCAGTTTTCCCAGCACCATTTATTAAATAGGGAATCCTTTCCCCATTGCTTGTTTTTGTCAGGTTTGTCAAAGATCAGATGGTTGTAGATATGTGGCATTATTTCTGAGGGCTCTGTTCTATTCCATTGGTCTATATCTCTGTTTTGGTACCAGTACCATGCTGTTTTGGTTACTGTAGCCTTGTAGTATAATTTGAAGTCAGGTAGCCTGATACCTCCAGCTTGGTTCTTTTGGCTTAGGACTGACTTGGCAATGTGGGCTGTTTTTTTGGTTCCATATGAACTTGAAAGTAGTTTTTTTCAATTCTGTGAAGAAAGTCATTGGTAGCTTGATGGGGATGGCATTGAATCTATAAATTACCTTGGGCAGTATGGCCATTTTCACGATATTGATTCTTCCTACCCATGAGCATGGAATGTTCTTCCATTTGTTTGTATCCTCTTTTATTTCCTTGAGCAGTGGTTTGTAGTTCTCCTTGAAGAGGTCCTTCACATCCCTTGTAAGTTGGATTCCTAGGTATTTTATTCTCTTTGAAGCAACTGTGAATGGGAGTTCACTCATGATTTGGCTCTCTGTCTGTTATTGGTGTAAAAGAATGCTTGTGATTTTTGCACATTGATTTTATATCCTGAGACTTTGCTGAAGTTGCCTATCAGCTTAAGGAGGTGTTGGGCTGAGACAATGGGGTTTTCTATATATACAATCATGTCATCTGCAAACAGGGACAATTTGACTTCCTCTTTTCCTAATTGAATACCCTTTATTTCCTTCTCCTGCCTAATTGCCCTGGCCAGAACTTCCAACACTATGTTGAATAGGAGTGGTGAGAGAGGGCATCCCTGTCTTGTGCCAGTTTTCAAAGGGAATGCTTCCAGTTTTTGCCCATTCAGTATGATATTGGCTGTGGGTTTGTCATAGATAGCTCTTATTAGTTTGAGATACGTCCCATCCATACCTAATTTATTGAGAGTTTTTAGCATGAAGAGTTGTTGAATTTTGTCAAAGGGCTTTTCTGCATCTGTTGAGATAATCATATGGTTTTTGTCTTTGGTTCTGTTTATATGCTGAATTATGTTTATTGATTTGTGTATGTTGAACCAGCCTTGCATCCCAGGGATGAAGCCCACTTGATCATGGTGGATAAGCTTTTTGATGTGCTGCTGGATTCGGTTTGCCAGTATTTTACTGAGGATTTTTGCATCAATGTTCATCAGGGTTATTGGTCTAAAATTCTCTTTTTTTGTTGTGCCTCTGCCAGGCTTTGGTATCAGGATGATGCTGGCCTCATGAGTTAAGGAGGATTCCCTCTTTTTCTATTGATTGGAGTAGTTTCAGAAGGAATGGTACCAGCTCCTCCTTGTACCTCTGTTAGAATTCGGCTGTGAATCCATCTGGTCCTGGATTTTTTTTGGTTGGTAAGCTATTAATTATTGCGTCAATTTCAGAGCCTGATATTGGTCTATCCAGAGATTCAACTTCTTCCTGGTTTAGTCTTGGGAGGGTGTATGTGTCAAGGAATTTATCCATTTCTTCTAGATTTTCTAGTTTGTTTGCGTAGAGGTGTTTGTAGTATTCTCTGATGGTAGTTTGTATTTCTGTGGGATTGGTGGTGATATCCCCTTTATCATTTTTTATTGTGTCTATTTGATTCTTCTCTCTTTTCTTCTTTATTAGTCTTGCTAGCGTTCTATCAATTTTGTTGATCTTTTCAAAAAACCAGTTCCGGGATTCATTAATTTTTTGAAGGGTTTTTTGTGTCTCTGTTTCCTTCAGTTCTGCTCTGATTTTAGTTATTTCTTGCCTTCTGCTAGCTTTTGAATGTGTTTGCTCTTGCTTTTCTAGTTCTTTTAATTGTGATGTTAGGGTGTCAATTTTAGATCTTTCCTGCTTTCTCTTGTGGGCATTTAGTGCTATAAATTTCCCTCTACACACTGCTTTGATTGTGTCCTAGAGATTCTGGTATGTTGTGTCTTTGTTCTCGTTGGTTTCAAAGAACATCTTTATTTCTGCCTTCACTTTGTTATGTACCCAGTAGTCATTCAGGAGCAGGTTGTTCAGTTTCCATGTAGTTGAGCGGTTTTGAGTGAGTTTCTTAATCCTGAGTTCTAGTTTGATTGCACTGTGGTCTGAGAGATAGTTTGTTATAATTTCTGTTCTTTTACATTTGCTGAGGAGTGCTTTACTTCCAACTATGTGGTCAATTTTGGAATAGGTGTGGTGTGATGCTGAGAAGAATGTATATTCTGTTGATTCGGGGTGGAGAGTTCTGTAGATGTCTATTAGGTCCACTTGGTACAGAGCTAAGTTCAATTCCTGGGTATCCTTGTTAACTTTCTGTCTTGTTGATCTGTCTAATGTTGACAGTGGGGTGTTAAAGTCTCCCATTATTATTGTGTGGGAGTCTAAATCTCTTTCTAGGTCTCTAAGGACTTGCTTTATGAATCTGGGTGCTCCTGTATTGGGTGCATATATATTTAGGATAGTTAGCTCTTCTTGTGAATTGATCCCTTTACCATGATGTAATGGCCTTCTTTGTCTCTTTTGATCTTTGTTGGTTTGAAGTCTGTTTTATCAGAGAGTAGGATTGCAACCCCTGCCTTTTTTTGTTTTCCATTTACTTGGTAGATCTTCCTCCATCCCTTTATTTTGAGCCTATGTGTGTCTCCGTGCATGAGATGGGTTTCCTGAATACAGCACACTGATGGGTCTTGACTCTTTATCCACTTTGCCAGTCTGTGTCTTTTAATTGGAGCATTTAGCCCATTTACATTTAAGGTTAATATTGCTATGTGTGAATTTGATCCTATCATCATGATGTTAGCTGGTTATTTTGCTTGTTAGTTGATGCAGTTTCTTCCTAGTCTCGATGGTCTTTACAATTTGGCATGTTTTTGCAGTGGCTGGTATCGGTTGTTCCTTTCCATGTTTAGTGCTTCCTTCAGGAGCTCTTTTAGAGCAGGCCTGGTGGTGACAAAATCTCTCAGCATTTGCTTGTCTGTAAAGTATTTTATTTCTCCTTCACTTATGAAGCTTAGTTTGGCTGGATATGAAATTCTGGGTTGAAAATTCTTTTCTTTAAGAATGTTGAATATTGGCCCCCACTCTCTTCTAGCTTGTAGAGTTTCTGCCAAGAGATCTGCTGTTAGTCTGATGGGCTTCCCTTTGAGGGTAACCCGACGTTTCTCTCTGGCTGCCCTTAACATTTTTTCCTTCATTTCAACTTTGGTGAATCTGACAATTATGTGTCTTGGAGTTGCTCTTCTCGAGGAGTATCTTTGTGGCGTTCTCTGTATTTCCTGAATCTGAATGTTGGCCTGCCTTGCTAGATTGGGGAAGTTGTCCTGGATAATATCCTGCAGAGTGTTTTCCAACTTGGTTCCATTCTCCCTGTCACTTTCAGTTACACCAATCAGATGTAGATTTGGTCTTTTCACATAGTCCCATATTTCTTGGATGCTTTGTTTGTTTCTTTTTATCCTTTTTTTCTCTAAATTTCCCTTCTCACTTCATTTCATTCATTTGATGTTCCATCACTGATACCCTTAGCAGCATTTTTTCAATGTTATTTTATTGTAAATGTAATAATGACTTCAGGCAGTGATTAGTGATGGGTGTGAACATCACACACACACAAAAATGACTGCCAGAAATTTGTTTCCTAATGGAGTATACAAACTGCTTATGAAATGGTCTTACCAAAGAGTCAGATTTGAATTGGATTAAGTCTGTAGATTTAACGATCAGTTTTCTAAAAATACAGAATACAGAGGTACATGTTAGATGACAACAGAGGAAAGTAGTCAGCAAAATCTGGGCTGTGAGAATTATACAGGAGAGACAACTAGGGTACATGTGCACAATGTGCAGGTTTGTTACATATGTATACATGTGCCGTGTTGGTGTGCTGCACCGATTAACTCATCATTTACATTAGGTATGTCTGCTAATGCTATCCCTCCCCCCTACCCCCACCCCACGACAGGCCCTGGTGTGTGATGTTCCCCTTCCTGTGTCCAAGTATTCTCATTCTTCAGTTCCCACCTATGAGTGAGAACATGTGGCGTTTGGTTTTTTGTCCTTGGCGATAGTTTGCTGAGTATGGTGGTTTCCAGTTTCATCCATGTCCCTACAAAGGACGTGAACTCATCCCTTTTTATGGCTGCATAGTATTCCATGGTGTATATGTGCCACATTTTCTTAGTCCAGTGTATCATTGATAGACATTTGGGTTGAAGAGAGACAACTTTTTTCAACAAAAAGATTGCAAGGAAGAAAAAGATGGAGAACAAAACCATAGAATAAAAGAGACTTTAGAGATATATCAAGCAGTTGTGCTGTATAGACCTTATTTAGATCCTGCGTGTTACTGTACAAAAAAAATGATGAGATGATCATGGAAACTGTATAGTATTTTAGTTTTATCATGCGTTAGAAAGTACTTGCAGGTTAGGTGGAAAGTTAACCACTGGGGTGCCTGTACTGCCGTAATAATGTCGTATTAAGATTTTTATTTTTTCAGTGCCTTATGTAGTCATTGAATACAGGAAGATTTATGGTTCAGGTTTATGGACTATACTTTTTATGTCCTTTAAGGTAACATTTGAATTTTTGGGACCTTCACTTAGTTGAAAGGCCTTCACATGAGTAAGAACTATTAAATGAGCATTTAGCTATTGGACATAAGAATTATTGTGAAAACAATTCATTTTTTACAAATCTTTATTAAGCTTTGCTGTAGTTTTCAGCCCACTGTTGGAAGGAACGAGAGAATACTTTCTCAGAGATGTTCAAAGAGAAGGTGTTTAGAGGGAATTATTTTTATACATTAAGATGGTTGTAAGTGAGAATTCTCTAAGGACTCATGATCTAGACCCTATAGCATCACATGGTAATGTTGGACTGTGAGTTCTTGAATGGCAAGAACAATCTCTTGATCTTTATTCTCAGGTTTAAGCATCTATATAGTTAGTGCTTAGTAAGTATTCAATTACCGAGTGACTTATGGACTATCATAATAAATTTAGTTCTCATAATTAGGGGATGAGAGGATGGAACATTCTAGGAGGTCTGCCATAGGTCTTTGTTAAACCATGTTTCACCTTGTTGAACTTGTTTTTCATGAATATAAGTTTTGCTTAGTCATTTAATTGTGTAGCCTCAAGGAGTATTTTTAACAACTTGGGTTTTTTTTGTTTTTTTTGAGATGGAGTCTTGCTCTGTTGTCCAGGCTGGAGTGCAGTGGTGTGATCTTGGACTTGGTTTTAAGTTAAAGAAAAAACCTGAAGTATATGGATAAGAATTGGACAGGAATATGAAAAAATATAGAAATTTATTTTTGTGTGGTAGGGATTCTGGGTTTTAAATTTTTAAGTTTCTATTTTTTGTGGTAGTATATTTACATTAATTATGATAAAAGGAAAATATGGGGTTACATTACCATCATTAATGAATCTATTTCACAGAGCCCTTGAACACTTAAATGTTTGCTTAGGCATTCACTTATTCATTCAACAAGCATTTCTTTAGCACTTAAAACCTGCCAGAGATAATCAGAGATTCATTAGACTGGCAAGTGCCATGTTATAAAGATAAAGATCAATAAATATGGTAATTCTTAGAGTTCATGATTCTAAGAAGCATATTTTTTTCTATTTTGACATCTCTAAAATTTGGACACATCATATAATTGTGTCTTTCAATTGTAATTGGCAGTATGTTTTCCTTAATGGTAAATAAAATAAGAGTGTCTTACAATTGATGTCTTAGATTTGATGAAATACGGTACATTTCTAAACAATCATAAAGTTTTAAGATCTCAAAGCAAGAACCACATGTAAGGTGTCTTCACATTTCCCTAACTCCTAGCACAGAATCACACTGAATACATTTTTTGCTAATCGGTAAAGAAACATTTCTCTCAAAATCTTATCTTTAGGCTTAAGTTTTTGCTTTCTATTACTTTAGAATGTTTTTAAAAATTAGTATGTAAAATGTTATCTGGCAATATTACTCTTCTTCCATTGGATAGAATAGCTTAAACTTTATTGACATTTTAATCCTTTTTTTATTTTATAGTTCATTACTTCTTTTCAGCAGTTACACTATACCTTACAATTAGGAATTCTTGGGTTGTATTTCCATTTCTGATTTGGAGATGGTTGAAGTGTATGCTTGACTGACTAGGATTTAGTTTAAGATAAACTGATAAAGTATAGCTATTTTTTTGTTATCCATCATAATAGGATGGGTAATTGTAATTTGTGAATGATATCTCAACCCTTTATTAGTTTTTTTATGACAGGTACTAATATGTATCAAAGTTTTACTGGTTTGTATTTTAAAGCTTAATGTTTCCTCTCTAGGGGAGGTAGTAATAAATACTGAAATGGCAAAAAAAAAAATGGTAGCAATAGAATATATATAAGAATAGAAGGCCTGAATAATCTACCAACCAGGTAATTGACCTTGGAGCAATAAAAAATTGACTGTGATTTCATGCATTACTATTGAGCCTTATTTAGATCTAACTTTTGTTCCCTACTGATTGAATTAAAGTTTGAGGTTAAATGCTCTATATCCCATTTCTAAACTCTCAGCTGTTCTCAGTCATCTCTCATTGTGAACTCATGAAAGTCAAACATGATAAAACAATCATAAGAAGTTAAAAATTAGGGTTAGAAAAAAAGTATGTATTTTAAACTTGCTGTCTTCTAAATGCAATTTTAAGTTTAAAGAATCAATAGAAATTGATGTTTTATACCAAAGAACACTTAAGACCTTGAGTCCTGCCCTCCCCACCATCACTATACAAATAAAAAGAAATCAATAGGCCCAGAAACATAAGCTGCTAAAGATTTATTTCCAGCAACTATTTTTGATATTCAAGGTACTATTTACTAATCTGATTGAGAAAATGTAGATAATTAAGCATAGGAAATCTATTTTTATTTTAAAAATGATCATTTTCTTTTTAATCTCTGGATCTTTTATATGTTACATTTTAAAATAAGAATAAATGATAGGCATGGATTTAAAAATAACTCTTTGTGATTTTTAGCTAGTTACCTAAATTTAATAGGTCCATTCTGTTAAAAAGATAGGTAGTTCTGTATTTAAAAATTAGTAAAAGACTGTCAGACTGTATTTGATCAATTTCATGTCTCCTGAATAATCTTAGTTCTACCAGTAGTAGATGTACTCAAAGGATTTTGAAATAAGAACTGAGTATTGGAATTGTCTGAGCCAGTGAAGGCACTGAACTTTGAAACTGAAGATAAGAAATTTGAACATGAAACTCAGTTTGGAGTGTTAAGGAAAGTATTTCATGACTGAAGTAGTGGGATTTTGTTATCTCATAAAGGGGTAAAAAATCCATTAGAACAGATGCTCACATAGCATCTGTTAATTATAAGGGGCCAGTTATATGTCATTCATAGCTGGCTCTCTTTAACACTACTTATTTTTCTCATACTGAAAAAAAAAAAAGCCTGAATTTGAGTGAAAGCAATATTATGGGGACAACTTTAAATTGATTCTGAGTCATTAAAAATTATTTACAAACTTGTGGATGACATTAACAGTGAATTATTTGACATGCTTACGATGTGATTATTTATACTACTTTGCTGGGTTAGTATAATAAGATGGTGAATTTTAGTATAATATGATGATGAATAATCCTGTATGACAGGTTATTCCTTTTGATAGTGTTTGTGTTCAGAATATCTTCTACTCTACAGAATTTGGTGATTGTCCCTGTGTATATGGTGAATGGGATATAAAAAGGAGAGAGAAGCTATAGCAGACTATCACAGCTCATTTTTCATGCCATAAGACAAGCTTTACCTGTGCATTTCAAGCATCTTCACTAAAAAGCAACAAAAAAAACCCTAAAAAATCCTCAAATCTTCCAAACCAAGAACAAAGCATTTATGTGGAAAGACTAAGGAGTTGAGCTGAGCAAAAGAGAGATCTTGACTTTAAATAATAATTATTTACAGAGAGAATAATAGAAGTAATGAATTTATTTAACATCGTAATCACTTCCTGGAATATCACTTCCTGTCACTGAAGGCACTTGTCAGCTTGGTTTCATTTCACTTAAGTCAGGGATTTCTTAAAATCATAGAATTTTAAAGCAAAGAAGGACTTTAAAGATTATTTTTACATTTCTAGCAGTTTATTCTTTGTAAACTTATAAATGTCTTATTTATCTTTTGATCTTCCATACCTGGTACAGAAGCTGGACTGTGTTTCATAAATATTTTTTAAATTAGCTGAAATAACTTGATCTTCGTTAATATTAGTCAAAATACCACTAATAAGGTTTGATAGTTCTTAATCTTAGTAATTAAATGTCACCAGTGATTTTTTTTTTCTTGACTCTTTCTCCCTAACCAGATTTGCATCTGCTGGTGATGATGGAATTGTAGTTGTGTGGAATGCCCAGGTGTGTATTGATTATGTGTGGATTATGTGATAAAGATATGATGATGTAGTTGAGTATGTATTCATATAAATACTATCTGGGGATACATTTGCATATCACTGTTAATTGACACATTAATATTTGAAAAGAGCTAATTAGGATAAATCCATATACAGTGGGGACCAGTATTTCATAATGAAGAGGGAAAGTTTTTTTAAATTGAGATTTTTTTTCCAGCTGGGTGTGGTGGCTTGTGCCTGTAATCCCAGCACTTTGGGAGGCCAAGGCGAATGGATAACTTAGGGCCAGGAGTTTGAGAACAGCTTGGCCAACATAGCAAGACCCCGTCTCTACTAAAAATACTAGAAATCAGCTGGGCATAGTGGCACATGCCTGTAATCCCAGTTACTCGGGAGACTCAGGTTGCAGTGAGCCGAGAACATGCCACTGCACTCCAGCCTGGGTGACACAGCAAGACTGTCTCAAAAAAAAAAAAAAAGTTTTTTCCTAAGAAACAAATGCCAAAGTATGAAAATTCAAAAAATACAGAATTTTAATCTTATTTAACAAAATTTAGGTTATCACTAGCTATGCCCTGACTTCCAAAATGAATAAATGAATTGTGTTGATTTTTGTGAGACACACAAGTTTTCTTTCAACATTGCATAATAGCATAATGTAACATTTTTCTCATGTTTGACTTAATATTACAAAAGACTTTTTTTTTTTAAATAAATACTTAAGGCTTCACCAGTTTCTTCAGAGCCTCCCTTCCTGATCATTTGTTACTCAAATTATTCTTTTTTGAAGTATCTTCCTCTCACCTTAATTTTGGATTGTTATCTAGTCTGACTGTGTCAGATCTTTATTTTTCAGTGGCTTTGCCTGTGATAAAAGCAGTTCTTTAACATTATTTTCACCACATTCACGAAGTCCTGCAATCTTGGAAAGATTTGCCATTTACATTGTATTTTTGCATGTTTACTACTTGGTAAATTAGTCAGAGACTGATGGATGAAGACATTGGATGGGTAGGAATAGATGTTGGTGTTAAATAACGATGGAGTGGAGACTGACTTTCTAAGTGGTTAATAAATGAGTGGATATATATACTTATTTGTGTGTAGGTACATATACAGTTGTTATGGTGACTTTTATTTTCTTCTATGACCTTATAACTGTGGAGACTTAAATAACAAATACTTGGACAATGAGGACTCCATATTTTTTTCCTGCAAACTAAGTTACTGATGTTTTTATGCTTAATTTACACAATTATATTTTTAAATTTATAGAAAAAAATACTCAAAATTTTCTATAAAAATATACTAAAAATTAGCATTTTGTTTTAGAAAATAAAACTATAATTATGGCTGTACTTTCAGTGCTTGTTTAGATTCTGTGTGATTGCTTAAGTTAAATTCTGAATAAGTAATTTTAAATGGAATGTATATGTATCTTCTATATGGCAGTTCTACTTAATGTTGTCATTTATGATTATCTAAATTGTGAAAGCTAAGCCTATTAACATTTTTATTGGTATTTCAGACAGGGGAAAAACTTTTAGAACTGAATGGACACACTCAAAAGATAACAGCTATTATTACATTTCCTTCCTTGGAATCTTGTGAAGAAAAAAATCAACTCATCTTGACAGCCTCTGCTGATAGAACAGTTATTGTATCCTTTAATCTGGAAGAAATGAACAAGCTGTAGTGGCCTAAGGAGCCACTACATACATTATTAGTCTTTAGCTGATAGGGTCTTGTCTGTATATTCTTGTTATAGCAAAAATGATTTTTGTTCTGTTACTTATAAGATACCATTTATTAGGTATCTGGAAAGTATTAGACTGGAAATAGGAGGTTAAGGCTTGTTATTGATGGAAACTCCATGACTATTGCTGTTCTTTCCAGAGTTACTCTGTCAGGTTGTATAAAATTGATGAAATGGGAAAATGTGGACTTAAAAATAATTTATTTTACTATCTCAGTTTGCTTTTCAATTTAGGGAAACAACGATGAGTTGGACTGGAGAATAATTTACATTTTTTTCCCCCACTATACATCAGAAGAAACCAAATGGTCCCAACCCATAAAAATCTTTTGAGCATCTGAGTCTGATAGAAAAGTGAATTACTGTTTGTTCAGTGTGTAATATTTAATAATTAAAAACAATTTTATAAAAGTAAAATTACTTTTTCTTTACCCATACTTTTAGGTAAAAAGTTAAGATGGGATAGCAGTAGTAAAGTGCTTATGTGTAACAGGCATTGTTCTAATTGTTTTACATATATTAACTCATTTAATCTTTAAAATTAGCCCTTTGACATAGGTATTTTTAATTCTTTTTTTTTTTTTTTTTGAGATAGAGTTTCACTCTTATTGCCCAGGCTGGAGTGCAATGGCGTGATCTTTACTCACTGCAACCTCTGCCTCCTGGGTTCAAGCGATTCTCCTGCTTCAGACTCCCGAGTAGCTGGGATTACAGGCCTGTGCCACCACGCCCAGCTAATTTTGTATTTTTAGTAGAGATGAGGTTTCACTCTGTTGGTCAGGCTGGTCTCGAACTCCTGACCTCAGGTGATCCACCCACCCTGCCCTCCCACAATGCTGGGATTATAGGCATGAGCCACTGCGCCCGGCCTTATTTTTAATTATTCTTATTTACAGATGAAGAAATAGAGTCACAAAGAGGCTAAGTAACTTTCCCAAGGCACACAGCCAGTGTAGGGCAGAACTGGCAAGTCTGACTGCAGAGTCAGAGCCCTGAACCACTGCACTTCATAAAATGTTTTCTGTAAACAAACTCAGCCCTTTAATATCTGTATGAGGAATTGGCTTGGTGAAGTCCAGAGTCAAGTGCTATGGATAACTGTTGTCTTTCATTACTTTTATTTTTTTAAAAGAGGTTGTCAGATTAATTTTTTTTTTTTTTTGAGACAGAATCTCGCTGTTGCCCAAGCTGGAGTGCAGTAGCACAATCTCGGCTCACTGCAGCCTCCACCTCCCAGGTTCAAGTGATTCTTCTGCCTCAGCCACCCAAGTAGCTGGGACTACAGGCGCCTGCCACCACATTCGGCTAATTTTTTTGTATTTTTAGTAGAGACGGGGTTTCACCATATTGGCCAGGCTGGCCTCGAACTCCTGACTTCGTGATCTGCCCGCCTTGGCATCCCAAAGTGCTGGGATTACTGGCATGAGCCACTGTCTCCGGTCATATTAATTTTTAAAAGTATATGCTTATCTGAAAGTTCTGTTTAAACAGTTTCAAGCATTGGTGAAGTTTTGGAGTAAGCCCAAAAGTATAGGTGTTTCTTAGGCTCTTATAGAACCAAGATACAGACTTTAACATGCTTTAAATGAGTTCATCAACTGAAGTGCTTTCTAGACAGATTGTTCATAGCTGAAAAAATGTCAAGAAAAGGTTTAAATGGGGATAAACTCTCTATACATACATACATATATACATACACACATATATGTATGTTTGTGTGTGATTATGATACAGCGTAAACAAGGGCATAAAATTCTCTCAGATGGTTAGGTCAGAGTTGCTTTATTACTACTCTGTAGAGGCAAATATGGGATAAAGCTCTCTTTTTCAGTATCAGTGTAATCTTTGCAAAAATAGAATTTAAAATACCATATTAGACCACTCCTAAGACACTATAGCAATATTTTGAGGCAGTGATTAAAATTACATACAGAAGTTAGTAGCTGGTACAGTGTCACTATGAATTTTACCTGTAAATGATAGTATGGACTCATTTCCTTTGCTGAGTGATTTTTGTTGTTAGAAAAAAATTCTAGGCTGCTTATTTGGCAGTCTCTCTTACCCAAATGAATTCTAAATTTACTCTGCTTGGGTTTTTACTACAGGTTGAGCATCCCTAATCTGAAAATTCAAAATCTGAAATGCTCCAAAATCCAAGACCTTTTAAGCACTGATGTGATGCCACAAGTGGAAAATCTTATACCTGACATCATGTGACAGGTTGCAGTCAAAATTTTGTTTAATGCACAAAATTACCAAAAATATTGTATAAAACTACCTTCAGGCTATATGTATAAGGTGTATATGAAAAATAAATGAATTTTGTGTTTAGACTTGGGTTCAGTCCCCAAAATAGCTCATTAGGTATATGCACATATTCCAAAATCCAAAAAAAATCAGAAACACTTCTGGTCTTAAGCATTTTGGATAAGGGATACCCAACCTGTAAAAACTAACTTCCTTAATTAAATACTGAAGGTAGATAATTTTTTAGAGCGATAGCCTTAGGAGCTCAGGTTACTGAATATTAAATGTTCTGCTTGTGAATAGTGAAATAAGTGAAAAGGCTGTGAGATACTACAAGAATTCTGGTAAATATAAGGCCAGAAAACATTTCCTAATTACTGGGAGGATTTTTTGTATGCTAGCAGTTTTAGTGTGTTATATACATAAAGTGTAATTCTCATGATAATCTAGCTCCATCTAAAGCATGACATAGAATATAGATGGTCCCCAACCTAGGGTGGTTTGACTTACAGTTTTTCAACTTTATGATGGTGTGAAAGGGAGGTGCATTAAGTAGAAGCTGTACTTTGAATTTTGAAGTCTGATATTTTCTCACACTAGTGATGCATGGGATGATAGTCTTTCCCAGTGCTGGGCAGCAGCAGCCTGGAGCTGCAGCTCCTTCCTAGTCAGCTATAAGATCACAAGGGTAAACAGCCTTACTCTACAGTGTACTGTGTTGCCAGATGACTTTTTTTTTTGCCCAACTATAGGCTTATGTAAATGTTCTGAGCACATATAAGTTAGGCCAGGCTAAGCTATGATGTTTGATAGATGTGTTAAATGCATTTTGACTTAGGATATTTTCCACTTAGAATGGGTTTATTGTGGGACATAACTACTTTAAGTCAAGGCACATCTGTATAATAAAAATATAACAAAAGGCATTGGCCATGATAAGGTCAACTAGTTTGTGAAATTAGTTTCAATTTTTAATACATGCATATACATTTGTATACGTAGTACATACATGTATGTAAATTGTTTTCAGACATGGTGTAAAATGTATTTCTTACTATAGGAAATGGTGTAAAAGTTTGAAAATCACTGTGCTTAAGTCAAACTGAACTTGGATGTTTTATGAGAGGCCCTCTAATTATATTAAATGCATATACAGGTAATAGTAATACACTGTTAGTGTCTTCTCGAATCAAGATAACAGTAGTAAATCATGCTATCCATATTATAGGGAGCTTTCAGTAAATATTAATGGACATGATAGTTTTTGGTATAAGTACTTTATGCTTATTAGATTATGGTAGGCTATTCTGGAGAATAAACTTTAAACAGTTGGAATATTTAGTGCTTGCAAAGATTCAGTACTTCAGACCATTCATTATGTTGGCATTTTCAAATAATTTGATAGTAAAATTTACCTCAAACTTATTTTAGATCATAAGCCTGCTTTGCTAAGTCGATGACTCACTATATGAATTCATTTTTGTGGTGGTATAAACGCTAAGTATTTTGTGTTTGATTTAAAGATTTTCTAACTGCTTAACATTTGTGGCTTAATTGTTAATTAGAAAAGTTATAATTAAGATTTTAAAATTCTGTTTAGAAATTATTTCTTAACATAAATTTAGGTGTGGGATGGTGATACTACCAGACAAGTTCAGAGAATATCATGCTTCCAGTCTACTGTAAAGGTAAAATCTTAAGTAAATATGAGTTTTTATGACAATCTATTTTTGTCTCAGAAGACATGGTTTAAAGAGTTAGATGAAATTACTTTTGTGGGTCTTATGAATTATTTCTTTCCACACACTTGTAGTCATTTGCTTCGTGTAAGATCAGATTTTTGAGAGCACATGTATTAAGTGTTAGAATGTTTCAATTTGAAATTAGAGCAAGGGATAATCCCAATAGCAAGATAAGGAAAAAAGGTAGTACCTGATATGTTTTTTGTAGGTAGTTCCAGGAAGAGATATTACTTGCAGAATGACCATAATAGTAGCTGGTCTGTTTTCTTTATACTTTGAATTTAAAATATAGAGTTATTTGTCCCATGACCTTTGCCTTCTCTAAGGTCACAAAGGCAAGACATGTCAGTTACTTAGTTTCAAAACTAAAAATCTTACCTGGCTAATTTGCTGCTACTGTTAGTTTTATTCCTTTTACAAACAATTATTAATTGGGGCTTATGATACGACAGAAGCTCTGCTACGTTTTAGAGAAACAAACATAGATAAGACTTGGTTGCTTGTGATTCCTGCAGAAATTAAGTGTTCAGAGAAAGTGCCACTGTTTTTTAGTAATGTAAGCAAGTTTTGGAAAAGATAGTAGTAGCAGTAGATGTTCCCTCAGTTACTTTAAGGATAACTGATCTCCATATTGGAGCTCTTTTGTTTCTTTTTTTTCTTAATGTAAAAAGAATTGCTGTGTGCCAATAGGTAGAATAGTTCATCTTTTCCCAAAAAGGCAGAATCTCTGGTAGCCATCTCATGGCACTGTGCTGTTCAAAATATCAACTTAGTCAAGTTTCAGGGGAAGAAAGTGCCATGTACTATATATACTTTTATCTAACTTAACAGTGGATTTTTTAAGAAGGCATTAAAAAGTATTGATTTGATTAAAATCTCTATACTTTATGTGACCTGAAATGATGCGCCTTTTACATTCCTTTAAAAATATTCTTGCTATCTGAAAAACTAAGGTCGTTAAGTTTCCAATGAAAATATGTGGCTTGAAGGAACAAAGAGAAAAAAATTTAATGTATTTGGGGGAAATTCCTTTTGGTAAACTGTATTATGAACTGGTTATAGGAACTGGTCACTAAAAAAGTATCTTATTCCAATATAGTGAAAGTAGTTTTAAAAGGGGTTTTACTGTAATGTGAATCAGCTAGATATTTGTGTCTGTTTTCTCTTGCTGTGATCCTGTTTCACATAAAAATTGTTAAAAAATAGCATTGCACTCATTTAGTTCAGTGGTTCAGTTGTTCTTGAATAGTTTATCCAAGAAATTTATATCCCTAATATGAGAAATACTATCATTTATTTTTTGAACTAACAAAATTTTTTATAAGGGTTGATGTTAGCAAGGAGATAGTGAAATTGGCATTTTATTGCATATTGAGACTATAAATTGATATGATCTTCCCGGAAGGCAGTTTGGCATTATGAATGAATCTAAATAAATTATTATATGCATTAATCCAGTGATCATTCTAGAAAACTCTTTAAAGGAAATGATCAGAAAATAGGGCAGAAATTTATGAACAGAAATGTGTACTACAAATACATTTTTATAAATGGATGATTGGAAGTGCCCTAAATGTCTTATAAGAAAATACATTATGGTAGATATATATACTAAAATTTATATTTCAGAAGAATATTAAAAGAGGAAAATGCTAGTGGTAAAATGTTAAGTAACAAAAACATATATTATCCTCAACAAAATATTATCAAACCAAATTCAGCAACATCTAAAAAGAATTATACACCATGACTAAGCAAGATTTATCCCTGGAATAAGCTTAGTTTAACATCTGAAAATTCATCAGTGAAATACACCATAGTAAGAATAAAGGACAAAAACCACAGGATCATCTCAACAGAAACAGAGAAAGCATTTGACAAACTCCAACACCCTTTCATGATAAAAATACTCAACAAACTAGGAATAGATGAGAATTTCCTCAACCTAATAAAGGGCTTCTGTGAAAATCTCAAGGCTAATTTCGTATTAATGGTGAAAGGCTAGGCTGGGTGTGGTAGTTCATGCCTGCAATCCCAGCGCTTTGGGAGACTAAGGTGGGTGGATTGCTTGAGCTCAGGAGTTCAAGACCAGCCTGAGCAACATGGTGAAACTTCTCTACAAAAAAAAAAAAGAAAGAAAAATTAGCCAGGTCTGGTGGCACATGTCTGTAATCCCAGTTATTTGGGAGGCTGAGGTGGAAGGATCACTTGAGTCCAGGAGTTCGAGGCTGCAGTGAGTTGTAATTGTGCCACTGCACTGTAGCCTGGGCGATAGAGCAAGACCCTGTCTCAAAAAAAAATAATAAAATAAAAATTTTAAAAAATGGTGAAAGACAAATAATTTCCCCCAAAGATCAGGCACAAGATAAGGATGTCTGCTCTCAGCACATCTGTTTAACATTGTACTGGAGGTTCTAGCCAGGGCAGTTGGACAATAAAAAAGATAAATGACATCCATATTGGAAAGGAAGAAATAAAACTGTCTCTATTCCCAAGTGACATGATCTTGTGTATATAGAAAATCCTAAGTCCACAACCAAACTATTGAGGCTAGTAAATGGATTTAGCAAGGTTTCAGGATATAATATCAACACACAGAAATCAATTGTATTTCTATTCACTAGCAATGAACATTCCAAAAATTAAGGAACAATTCCATTTACAGTTGCATCCAAAAGAATAAAATACTCAGAAATAGATTTAGTCTGGGCGGGGTGGCTTATGCCTATAATCCTAGCACTTTGGGAGGCCAAGGTGGGAGGATTGCTTGAGGTCAGGAGTTCACGACTAACCTGGCCAACATAGCAATACCCCATCACTATTAAAAGAAATTTGAAGTAGTATGAGACTTATATACCAAAAACTACAAAACATTGTTGAAAGATATTAAAGATCTAAATAAATGGAAAGACATCCTGAGTGAATGGATCAGATTTACTATTGTTATGATTCCACCACTACCCACATTGATCTACAGATTGAACCCAATCTTTATCAAAATTGTAGCTGGCTTGTTTTTTTGTTTTTGTTTTTTTTTTGAGAAATTTACAAGCTGATCCTAAAATTCATATGGGAGTGCAAGGGACCCAGAATAGCCGAAACAATCTTAAAATGGAAAAACAAAGTTCCAAGACACACTTCCCAATTTCAAAACTTAATATGAAGCTACAGTAGTCAAGACAGTGTGATATTGGCATAATGACAGACATGCAGATCAATGGAACCGAATTAAAGGCCCAGAAGTAAAGTCTCACATAGCCAATTGATTTTTTGACAAGAGCGCCAAGAACCTTTAATGGGAGAAAAAATAGTCTCTTCAAAAAATGATGCTGTGTCAATTGGACATCCACATACAAAATAATGAAATTTTATCCCTACCACATATCATATCCAAAAGTTAACTCAAAACGGGTCAAAGACCCAAATGTAAGAGCTGAAACTACAAAAATCTTGGAAGAAATATAGGCGTACATCTCTGTGACCTTGGGCTAGGTATCTTAAATATGATATCAAAAGCATATCAACAAACAATAAAAAAAGATAAATTGGACCTCATCAGAATGAAAAGTTTTGTGCTTCAAAGTGAAAAGACAACATACAGAATTGGAGAAAATATTTTAAAATTGTGTATCTGATAAGGGACTTGTGTCTACAATATATGAAGAATTTAATAAAAAAGCAAATACTCCAATTAAAAATAGACAAGATTTGAAAGAAAGAAATTTCTCCAAAGAAGATAAACAAATGGCAAATAAGCACATGAAAAAGAGGTTCAACATCATTAGTCATTAGAGAAATGCAAGTCAAAACCACACAAAACCACAGTGAAATACTATTTCCTACATACTAGAGTGGCTAATATCTAAAAGACAAGTGTTGGTAAGAATGTGGAGCAATTGTAACCTTCATACATTGCTGGTGGGATCTAGAATGATACAATACAGCCACCTTGGAAAACAGTTTAAACAGAATTATCATTTGACCCAGCAGTCTTACTCCTTGGTATATCCCCAAGAGATATGAAAATGTAAGTTCATATAAAAATGTGTACATGATTGTTCATAGCAACATTATTAATAATAGTCAAAAATGGAAACAATCTATATGTCCATCAGCTGATGAATAAACACAATGTATATCCACACAGTGGAATACTATTTGGCAATAAAAAGAAATGAAACACTGGCATTAAAAATTCAGAGATTAGACAGGGTAGGACCACTAGAAATATAAACTGCATTGGTTATTTTCAACTCTTTTTAATCCAACAGTTTTAAAAGCAGCCTAGGCAAGATTACCAGAACCTCTGCCTTTTATTTTCTGTTCTTCTCTCTCACTCTTGCCCTTGTCTGACTCAGAGTCAGTGGGCGAGGAGAGTACTATTAAAGGTAAAGGGCTTATATGGTACTTGAAACACTCACTTTCCTGAGTCTACCAAATGTATAGAATTGAGAAGACTTGGGCGTTATTTATTCTAAAGATACAGAGAAACTAAGGTCATAGTTTCAATTTGATTTAAAAAGGAGTTTAAGCAATTGTGTATTAGTAATTTATTACTGAGTAACAAATTACCTCAAAACTTAGTGGCTTAAAACAATAAACATTTGTCATTTCACAGTGTTTGTGATTAGGACTAGAGAGCATCTTATCTGGGTGGTTCTGGCTCAGGGCCTCTCCTGAGGCTCCTGCTATCTGAAGGCCTGACTGCGGTGGAGGAGCTGCCTCCCAGGAGGCTCACCTACGTGCTTGGCAAGTTAGTGCTGTTTGTTGCCCAGAAGCCTCAGCTCTTTGCTACATGGACCTTTCTCCATGTGACTGCTTTAGTGTCTTCACCTTAGAGCACGTGATCCAAGAGAGAACAAGGAGGAGGCCACAGTATCTTTTATGACTTAGTCTTGTAAGTCACACACCATTCCTCTTGCCAGAATCTGTTTGGTAGAAGCTAGTCACTTAGTAGTGCCCACATGATCTACTAAGGAGAAATAAGCTCCACCTAGTGAAGGAAGGGGTTAAAGAACTTGTGGATATATTTTTAAACCACTGAACAATGACTGCTTCAGTTTCTAACCTGATATACATTTCAAATAAATTTTGCAGTGTTTAACTGTTCTTCAGAGACTAGATGTTTGGCTTTCTGGTGGGAATGACCTGTGTGTGTGGAACCGAAAATTAGATCTCCTGTGTAAGACTAGCCACCTTTCTGATACAGGTAAAAAACATCAAGGTAATTTTGAACTATGATTGACAGACTAGAAGACACAGCAGATCTTCAGAGAGACTTTCCATAAGTAGAAACGTCAATATAGGGGATTTTTCTTTTTCAGTTCTGAAGATAACAGGTAGCCATATTCAATTCAGATCGGGGTTGTGTAAAATATATTTTTATCCTGAATCAGGAGGAGAAGACTCCACTCAAGAACAACCTTTTCCAATGCTCTTGGGCTGTTTTCCTGAACTGTGTTTGGTGAGCACGCTGATACCTAGAAGCAGACCCTTACAACTTTACAGTAGCATTTGTGGGGTCATTAACTTTGAATAAATGCCTAAGGATGACCTCTTTTTACAATTGTCCTTACCAAAAAGATCATATATGTGCAAGCTTACTGATAAAGTTTCATTTTCTCACAATTCTGTGTACATACGATTTTGGTTTCAATAGAAAAAAATAATCAAATCAGTTTTGACTTTCTGATACCAAGGATCTTAAAAAATAAAATCTATTTTTAGAGTAAAATATTTAAATGAGTAGATTTTAATAACAACCTTGAAGTCACACTAACTATTGTTATTTCTAAAAATAATCAAATGAGCCTGGGTATCCTAGAAGGAACATTGTTGTGCATGTTGTTGATATTTCAGTGGTAGCAGGAGTCCTGTGAATTGAATTTAGTTACTAATAGGAGCTAGCTTAGCTCCACGTAGATATTTTAAAGTATCAGAAACATAATGAGTTAGGAAAACTAAATCCATACATTGCTAGGGTTTACAATTTAACCACTCAGTTCAACATTTGATTACTAATAGTCTTGCTCAAATCTAGAATATATTTCCCTGTTTACTATTATCATGAATTATGTGTCTTTATGTTCATTTTTCTCTCTCTTTCACTAGCCTGTGGTTTTCATGAATTTTATTTTGGTAAAGTTATATTGTAAAATGTTGAAATTGGGGCTGAAAAGAATCTTCTGTGTGTTCCTGGAAATAGCCACCTCTTATTGCAGTCTCCCTTTGTTTTGCAAGTTATCTTTCAGTACTATATATTAAATCATTACAATACTGCCATTTATCAGCATCTCAAGAGTTAACAGAAGGCTTTGAGGGTATCTATGGGAAAGCCTTGAGAAGGCCATGGGTTACCATTGGTGAGCTGTTCATCATTTGGGTTTTCCAAATTACTGGAGGCCAGATTGTTAATAGTGTTATTAGATCCTTATGTCATGATGTCCTTTCATAAGCCCTGCTTGATTTATGGACTGGTGGAGCTTTTACAAGCAGTTATTCTGTGTTTGGAAATAAGCAAAGATAATCTTAGTCAATGTGATACAATTGAAGGAGCCCTGGACTAAAACACAGGGCATCCGTGTCCTTTCCAGTAATAAGTTTTGTGATTCTGAGTATTAGGTTGCTACATCTGGATTGTTGGGCTTCTAGTATTTTCACATATAATTTAGTGAAAGATTTTTTAACAAGCTGTTTTCTGCATTTAGAATTCTTCTCTTGCTACCCACCCTGCTGTTCTCCCATGTCCTCTGCCTTCTCTGTACCATTCCTTTGCCTTCCTTGCAGCACCATTTCCTCCTCCTTGTACATGGGAAAATACAAAATCTACTGTTAAAATATGCCTATGTGGAGAAAAATCTTGGCCAGAAATACTATCCAAATCACAACAGTCAGTCCTTTGATGGATGGGAAGGATAAGCAAATGACTAGACCGTTTTCTACACTTGCATATATATTATAAATTACATATATATCATAATGGAAAAATTAAACAGGTTTTTTTTTTTGCCAACACGTGGTGGTTCTAATATATCAACTCTTTTATTCATACTGACAGAAGCAAAATTGTAACATGCCTTGTAGAAGTTATAGTTACGCTAAAATCATTAACCTCTTTACTTAAATAAGTGAAATGTGTTAGAATGTTGAATCTGATTCTTTCATTAGTAGAAGAAAATTTTTACATGTATTAGTGGATCACAAACATGCTATTTGAAGGCTGCTTTCTTAGCTGCTGACTGTTGGCTAGTTCATTCAGTGCCAGGGAGCCTGCTCAGGCTTCTAAAGTTTACATGAAGGAAAACCCCAATTTTACATCACTTTTGAGCTAGCCATCTTGTAAATGGGTGATGGTGATTATCTTAAGGGATCCCTGGTAAATAAGTGTGAATTGCTGAATCTACCACTTTATCACAACAGTAAAAAAAAGTACAAAAAAACCCAACCCCATATTCTGCTCTTAATAAATCAATAATGTCTTCCAAAAGTCTCAGAAACTTACATTTAACAATCATTTTCCATGAGTAAGCAAGCAAGGAAGTGTGTGTGGAGCTAGTTCTGTGTGCTTTATCTTCTTTATGGAAAACGACTGACATAAAACTGAGAATGTTTTTGTTTTTGATATAATCTGTGAGAAAAATAATTTGAACTTTGTTTTATATGTTTTTGGAGGTATTAGTGCTTTGGTTGAAATACCTAAGAACTGTGTTGTGGCAGCAGTTGGCAAAGAACTGAGTGAGTATGAATTTTTTTCTTTTTGTGTATTTTGAACGAGAATTGTATACACATGCTGGAAGGACTAAAGTAATTTTTTATTTAAGGGACATTGCGTGTGCCCCACTCTTGGCTTCTTGGGATTGTTGAAGTGATACAGAGACTAAGACATTTTCAGGATGTTAGGCCAGGTTTCTTTTTCTTATCAGTGTTTTAATCAGTATGTTAGCTTGGTTAAAGTTTATTGCTTGTTATTCCAAAATTCCAGTCTCAAGATCACTTCGTAATATTCCAACTAAAGTAGAATTTCCCATAAGTTCAATGTGTATCAGAAAGAGTTCTCTTTTCTATTGACTGAAAAACCTTCTTTTGACAACCACAGTTTGAATATGAGTGGCTGTCAGGATTAAATAACCTGGTTAGAGATTTGTAGTTTGGTAAAATATTGTCAGAGACACAGAAAGAAGCATGGCATGACCTATCTTCTAGAGAGAAATGTGAGAAAGAAAAGATACTTTTGTAATTTGAAAAGGACATGATCTCTGAGACTTGTCACTTCTCAGATGTTAGTCATCCTAATCTTTGAGCATCCACAGCACCTGGTCCAGTGGCGTATTTTTAAAACACTCAGTACATTGATGGTAAGCCTGTTTATAAACAAGTCTCTCTCCCACTCTAGACTGAGCATTTGTGACCGGGCCTTATTCACATTTGGTACGTAGAGTTCCTGGAACATAAATGTTTAGTAAATGATGATAGAATCACGTCTGTGGATTTTATTATGGGTTTTCTGTATTGATTAAAGTTAGGATTTATACTAGTTTAAATAAAACTGTATTTGTTAAAGTCAGATAATGAGTAAAGCAACACATTGAACATTACTATAGTCAGAAGAACTGTATGATATGTAAACATTATAAGACATACTCAGAGAATTTATAATGGTATATGCCTAGGAATCAGAAGCTTTTTAAAAAAGAAGCTGCTTATGTCTTCACTGAGTTGAAGTTAAACTTGGATTTGCAGCTTATTCTGTAGCAATGCTTACATGAGTAAGAGACATGAGTAGAGAAAGCTGATGGTGGAGGTGATTGAGGGATGTGGGCTAGTCACTGATTAGGGAGGGAGTGAGCTGAGATAGCCAGACATCCATTGAAACCCTAGAGAGAATGGGAGCTTCACTGTTTGGAAAAGTCAGTAAAGGAAGAGAGTTCTTCAGGACACATTCAGTATGGGTTTTAGTAGATCATCTCAAACATCTCAAGCATTTGAAAGAAATAGTTTAAAGTAGTATGAATAAGGCTTTTTTTTGGAGATGGGTTTTTCAGTATGGTAGGTATTTTTCACTTAATGAAATGCTTGTTTTTAGAGCAGGAGTAGTATTTTATCCTCTTAGAGCATTGTAATAAAATTTTATCTGTCTTTTCATTTAGTAATTTTCAGGTTGGTAGCACCCACAGAAGGATCACTAGAATGGGATATTCTTGAAGTTAAGCGCCTCCTTGATCACCAGGATAATATTCTCTCATTGATTAATGTCAATGGTAAGCTCATTGTGTACATTTATTATGTACAGTTTTGTGCTTGTTAACACAACCTGCTCTGAACACGAGCCTTGCTTAGTTCTGGGATTCTATAATAAGTCACTAAAATAATGGGATTGTCATTCTCTTTTACTCTGAAGTTTTAGCCGGTGGAGCTGAGCAAGTTTCCTAGATTGCTAGGTCTAAGATTTAGGGACAAGGAAAATAGTGTAAGGCAGAGAAAATAGAGGAGAACATAATGATCTCAGGCACTGCTTGGTAGCTGTGGGATGACTGTCACAGGCTGTTTCAGCATTTTTGGCAGCTGTTTCTGGCTAGTTCCTCTTTTGTAGAGAGATTGGAAATATGCCCTTTTGTCTTGCTGTCCACACCATACAATATCACATAGCAAGTTACACACTTACACTAGAATGAGCAGGATTCAAGCCAGTTGTAATCCTGGTTGAAGACTCTCAAAGAATAATACCAAACTAAAGTAAAAGTCTGCAGAAAATGGGTCATGTCTTCCCTTCCTCGTGGTGGGGGTTTTGACCTGCTGTACATCCTATTTGGCTTCCTAAATGATTTTAATGAGTATCTCCTGTGAGCTAAATCTGACATCAGATGGCAAGATCACAAACCACTGATCTTGACATTCAGTTCACTTGCAGATAAGTGACAGCTTATATCATCAGAACTGTGCTGGGTGATCTGTGTATGAAGTCACATGAGAGGGCTTTTGGTGGCTTCAGTTTGATAGTCTGGTGGAGCCTGCAGGACGATACTGTAAGGATGCTTGGGAGTATGATGTAGTGGGAGGGCTAGACAGCACCCCAGCAACATATCTCCCTGAGGCCTGGCTTGGCTTTGTTTTTGTTTGTTTGTTTTTGTTTGTTTGTTTGTTTGTTTTGAGATGGAGTCTCCCTGTGTTGCCCAGGCTGGAGTTCAGTGGCATGGTCTCGACTCACTGCAACCTCTGCCTCCCGGGTTCAAGCGATTCTTCTGCCTCAGCCTCCCAAATAGCTGGGACTACAGGCGCATAGCACCATGCCCAGCTAATTTTTGTATTTTTAGTAGAGACGGGGTTTCTCCATATTGGCCAGGCTGGTCTCGAACTCCTGACCTCATGATCCACCTGCCTCAGCCTCCCACAGTGCTGAGATTACAGGCATGAGCCACCAAGCCCAGCCGGCTTTGTTTTTAAGTAGTATTTTGTGTGAATGTGAGACAAAGGGGAGCAAGGGGCACAGAGAGTACCAAGTCTAGTCTCCATTTGTGTCCATTCAGTCACATGTTCAGATACACCAGTAAGAATGTCCCTCCCAGCTCCAAAATCTTCCTCCCAAATAGCCATCTTATTGTAAAACTCAGCTGCAGGTCTTTCTAAGGACTAGATTGTCTGTGTTGATAGAAATAACAATGGTTGCTGGTGTCCCTTTAATTTTCTCTGGGGGCTCTTTTTCTCTAGCCATGGATGGAGACAGCACAGAAGGCAAGTTCTTATTTGGGAAGCCCTCTGAAGCCTCATTGGTGACACTGAGTCTTAAGTCTCAAGTTCCCAGGGCTGCTGAGAAAAGCCCAGCAGTATTCGGCCCATTACACCGGTCATGCTTAGTTATTTTGTTTTAGCAGTGAAGCACTGGCACCACTGAGCCAGCATGGTTACTTAAATGAAGATGATAGGATGGTACAAGATAGCCTGAACTTCATGGCATGTCTTTTACCATGTGATATGCAGAGGAACTTACAGCAGTTTCTGAAAGCTTTCTTCGAGTATTCATTTGCCAAATTCATAAGGGGAAAAAAGGGAAAACTAAAGAAAAAAGTTGTTTATGAAAGTTACAGAAAGCCTCATGCACTTTTTACTGTTTTTTACTATCTTTTTAAAAAATTTCTTCTAAAAAAATGGGATACATGTGCAGAATGTGCAGGTTTGTTACATAGGTATACGTGTGCCATGATGGTTTGCTGCACCTATCAACCTGTCCTCTCAGTTTCCTCCCCTTCCCCACAACAGGTGCTGGTGTGTGTTGTTCCCCTCTCTGTGTCCATATGTTCTCATTGTTCAGTTTCCAGTTAGAGTGAGAACATGCGGCATTTGATTTTCTGTTCCTGTGTTAGTTTGCTGAGGATGATGGCTTCCAGCTTCATGACTATGTCCCTGCAAAGGACGTGATCTCATTCCTTTTTATGGCTGCATAGTATTCCATGGTGTATATGTGCCACATTTTCTTTATCCAGTCTATCATTGATGGGCATTTGGGTTGGTTCCATATCTTTGTTCTTGTAAATAGTGATATAGTAAACATACGTGTGCATGTGTCTTTGTAGTAGAATGATTGATATCCTTTGGGTGTATTCCCAAAGTGATGGGATTGCTGGGTCAAATGGTATTTCTGGTTCTAGATCCTTGAGGAATCGCCATACTGTCTTCCACAATGGTTGAACTAATTTACACTCCCACCAACAGTGTAAAAATGTTCTTCCTATTCTCCACAGCCTTGTCAGCATCTATGGTTTCCTGACTTTTTAATAATTGCCATTCTGACTGGTGTGAGATGGTATCTCATTGTGATTTTGATTTGCATTTCTCTAATGATCAGTGATGTTGAGCTTTTTTTCATATGTTTTTTGGCCACATAAATGTCTTGAGAAGTGCCTGTTTATATCCTTTGCCCACTTTTTGATGGGGTTGTTTTTTTCTTGTAAATTTAAGTTCCTTGTAAATTCTGGATATTAGACCGACCTTTGTCAGATGGGTAGATTGCAAAAATTTTCTCCCATTTTGTAGGTTGCCTATTCACTCTGATGGTAGTTTCTTTTGCTGTGCAGAAGCGCTTTAGTTTCATTAGATCCCATTTGTCAGCTTTGGCTTTTGTTGCAATTGCTTTTGGCATCTTTGTCATGAAGTCTTTGCCCATGCCTGTGTTCTGAATGGTATTGCCTAGGTTTTCTTCTAGGGTTTTTATGGTTTTAGGTCTTATTAAGTCTTTAATTCATCTTGAGTTAATTTTTGTATAAGGTGTAAGGAAGGGGTCCAGTGTCTGTTTTCTGCATATGGCTAGCCAGTTTTCTTAGCACCATTTACTGAATAGGAGATCCTTTCCTCATTGCTTGTTTTTGTCAGGTTTGTTGAAGATCAGATGGCTGTAGATGTGTGGTGTTATTTCTGAGGTGTCTATTCTGCTCCATTGGTCTATATGTCTGTTTTGGTACCAATTCCATGTTGTTTTGGTTACTGTAGCCTTGTAATATAGTTTGAAGTCAGGTAATGTGATGTCTCCAGCTTTGTTCTTTTTGCTTAGGATTGTCTTGGCTATACGGGGTCTTCTTTGATTCTATATGAAATTTAAAATAGTTTTTTTTCTAATTCTGTGAAGAATGTCAATAGTAGTTTGATGGGAATAGCATTGAATCTGTAAATTACTTTAGGCAATATGGCCATTTTCATGATATTGATTCTTCCTATCTATGAGGATGAAATGTTTTTCCATTTATATGTGTCCTCTCATTTCCTTGAGCAGTGGTTTGTAGTTCTCTTTGAAGAGGTCCTTCACATCCCTTGTTAGCTGTATTCCTAGGTACTTTATTCTCTTTGTAGCGATTGTGAATGGGAGTTCATTCATGATTTTGCTCTCTGCTTGTCTATTGTTGGTGTAAAGGAATTCTTGTGATTTTTGTACATTGACTTTGTATCCTGAGACTTTATTGAAGTTGCTTATCAGTTTAAGGAGTTTTTTGGGCTGAGATGATGGGGTTTTCTAAATATACAATCATGTCATCTGCAAACAGAGACAATTTGACTTCCTCTCTTCCTATTTGAATACCCTTTATTTCTTTCTCTTTCCTGATTGCCCTGGACAGAACTTCCAACACTATGTTGAATAGGAGTGGTGAGAGAGGGCATCCTTGTTCTGTACCAGGTTTCAAAGGGAATGCTTCCAGCTTTTGCCCATTCATATGATAATGGGCTGTGGGTTTCTTATAAATAGCTCTTATTATTTTGAGATATGTTCTATCAATACCTAGTTTATTGAGAATTTTTAATATGAAGGGATGTTAAATTTTATCAAAGGCCTTTTCTGCATCTATTAAGATAATCATGTGGTTTTTGTCATTGGTTCTGTTTGTGTGATGGATTACATTTATTGATTTGCATATGTTGAATCAGCCTTGCATCCCAGGGATGAAGCCCACTTGATCATGGTGGATAAGCTTTTTGATGTGCTGCTGGATTTGGTTTGCCAGTATTTTATTGAGGATTTTCGCATCGGTGTTCGTAAGGGATATTGGCCTGAAGTTTTCTTTTTTTTGTTGTGTCTCTTCCTGGTTTTGGTGTCAGGATGATGCTGGCTTCATAAAATGAATTAGGAAGTCCCTCCTTTTCAGTTTTTCGGAATAGTTTCACAAGGAATGGTACCAGCTCCTCTTTGTACCTCTGGTAGTATTCGGCTGTGAATCCATCTGGTCCTGGGCTTTTTTTGGTTGGTAGGCTATTAATTACTGCCTCAATTTCAGAACTTGTTATTGGTCTATTCAGGGATTCGACTTCTTACTGGTTTAGTCTTGGGAGGGTGTATGTGTCCAGGAATTTATTCATTTCTTATAGATTTTCTAGTTTGTGTAGAGGTGTTTATAGTATTATCTGATGGTAGTTTGTATTTCTGTGGGATCAGTGGTGCTGTCCCCTTTATCATCTTTTATTGTGTCTATTTGATTCTTCTCTCTTTTCGTCTTTATAAGTCTAGCTAGTGGTCTATCTATTTTAATTTTTTCAAAAAACCAGCTTCTGGATTCATTGATTTTTTTGGAGAGTTTTTCTTGTCTCTGTCTCCTTCAATTCTTCTCTGATCTTAGTTATTTCTTGTCTTCTTCTAGCTTTTGGATTAGTACTTTTTACTTTATAAACTCTATGACTATAAAATTATACTATAGATAATAAATAAGCCAAAGGCGTATTTAGGAATCAAACATGACCAAGTAGTCTGTTAAAATTTGAAAATGATTTGCTGACAGCCTCATCTTGCAGTACATAGGCATGTTAGCCATGATGTGGATGTCAGTGATCCTGAAATGTTTATGTTGTACAGTTCCCTGCTTCACTTGCAGGAGCTCTGCTCCTTTCTCCTCACCCATTACCAATGAAAGATATGGCCAGTTGCTTGGGATTGTATATCACAGGGCAAATCTGTTTTCAGAGGGGTGGCCCCAGGGCAACCTTAGAATTGTATGACAGAACACCAACAAGTGTGGATAATGAATACCAGATTTGCTAAAAAGATTGGAATGCCCAGGCAGAAGGTTTTCTAAGACAGACAAAAAATAACTGATAATCTCTCCAGGCAGAAGGCTCTGGGTGCTCCTTTATTTTATTCCTTTTCTTGTATTATGTTGCCAGCATCTTTTGGTAATCATGAAGTATTAGTACTTGTGAGGGATGGATAGACAGATACCAGGTGAGATTTTCATACTAAGTGGCTTTTGACACAGGATGAAAATCCATCCACTAATAATATATAATTGAGGTTGTTTGTCATGAAACATTTTGAATGACCTGTTTGAGAATTAGTTTGCCATGTGTAAACTGCTTAAAAATGTGTGCTGATTGGCCAGGTGCAGTGACTCACGCCTGTAATCCCAGCACTTTGGGAGCCTGAGGTGGGTGGATCACCTGAGGTCAGGAGTTTGAGACCAGCCTGGCCAACATGGCGAAACCCGTCACTACTAAAAATACAAAAATTAGCCGTGTGGTGTCACATGCCTGTAGTCCCAGCTACACAGGAGGCTGAGACAGGAATTGCTTGAACTTGGGAGGTGGAGGTTACAGGGAGCCAAGATTGTGTTACTGCACTCCAGCCTGGGTGACAGAGTGAGACTTCATTTCAAAAAAAAAAAAAAAAAAAAGTGCTGATTGAGCTGAATGCCATATTTTATTTTTAGGGAAAATTCCAACTGGTCATTAATTTTTTGTTTCTACTGCATGGAGGAATCACAGACACTTGGAGGTTAAGTCAGAGCAAGCAGCTGCATGGTCTCAGTAGGTTAATTCTGTGTTATGACTACAGATGTAGAGTGAGAGTCTAGGGGAATCTTCACTCCTTAGCTTCTCTGGTTCTTTTGTAGTTTGAATGAAATAGGAAAAAGGAGGGAAAGCTGTGGGAAAGAAGGTCCTGGGAAGATGAGTACTGCCTTAACTTTCCCACTACTAAAACTAGAAGCCCGTTTTGCTCCACAGATGAGAAGTGATTTCTCCACAGAGCAAGTTCTATAGAGTCTGTTAATAAACTATAGAAATTAGATATTAATAATCTACCTATTATGGCCTTGGAGTCAAGACAAATAATATTTACATGTAGGATTGCTGGTAATTCTGTATCTCTTAAGAGATTGTTCATGTGGTCATTAGAGATTTCTGTCGTGCTGGTTTATTTGATAAATGAAATAATTAAATCATAATTACTCATCTGTGTATTCCTAAATTAACAAGTAACAGGATGTTTTAATACGATTAATGTGGAATAATACCAGGGGCTCAAAATACTACCAGGGGCGCAAAGATAATATTTGATGTCTTTTTAAAATGGCTACACGTTTATTATTCAATTTGATTTTTAGTCACTCATTTAATGCATGAGGAATCCAAGATAAAGGTTAAACTACTTCCTAAAGACCACCTGGCTAGCAACAGGCAGAGCCAAAATCAGAACTTGGGTTTCTAGACTAAGTGCATTATACTCTTCTGTCTTACCCTAAATATGTAATAATTTAAATAAATTACATTTATTTGAAATAAGACTAGCAGTTGTACATTTTCTATTAAATATATAGTGTGTAAAATAAATAATATGTAAAATGGAAAAAAATCCTTTTTTTTTTTTGGAGACAAGAGTCTCACTCTGTTGCCCAGGCTGGAGGGCAGTGGCGCGATCTCGGCTCACTGCAAGCCCCGCCTCCCGGGTTCACGTCATTCTCCTGCCTCAGCCTCCCGAGTAGCTGGGACTACAGGCGCCCACCACCACGCCCACCTAATTTTTTGTATTTTTAGTGGAGACAGGGTTTCACCGTTTTAGCCAGGATGGTCTCAATCTCCAGACCTCGTGATCCACCTGCCTCGGCCTCCCAAAGTGCTGGGATTACAGGCGTGAGCCACCGCACCTGGCTTTTTTTTAAAGGTTTTAAAAACTTGTAAAAGTTATACATAATCATAGTAGAAAAATACAAAAATAGTGAAAAACATTAAAAATATAAAAGTTAATATTAAAATCTTACCACTATCCAGTACTAAACACCAGTCCACATCTTTCTAGGTGATTTTCTGGGCCTATGTATGTGTGTACATGTGTATTAATACGGTTTACGGTTTTGTAACAATATGTCATAAATATATTTCCATATCTAAGTTGATATTGTTAAGCGTACTTTTATAACTTAATTTTTAATAACAGCATTACTATTTCATTTTGTTGATGTCTTATTCAATTCTCAATTCGATGTGTAGTTATCTTCAGATTTTTAAGATTGTGTATTTGTACATATATGTATGTAACAACCTTGTACATTTATGTATTTCCTTCAGGATAAATTCCTAGAAGTGGAATTGTTGGATCAAGAGATTTACATTTTTCAAGGTTTTGATACATATTAGCAAATTAATCTTTGAAAAAAATACCAATGTATAGTAGGGCATTAGGCAATACAGGAATGTGCTGATTTCTTATGCTTTTGCCAGTATTGGGTTGGGTATTTTCCTGTTTTATATTTCCTGATTCACAAGTCAGTAAATGGTATCTCCTTGTTTTTAGATTTCTTTGATTATGAAAGGAGTTGAACATCTTTTCACGTTTACTGACCATTTGTATTTGTTTTGCCTTTTCAGGTCCTTTTCCCATTTTTTTTTCTGCTGTATTTATCTTGTTCTTAATAATCTCCGAGAACTCCTTATGTATCAAGTATAATAAACCTGTTTTGTCATCCAAGTTGCAAATTTTTCCCAGCTTTTTGTCATTTAAGTGTATTTGTGTGTGTGTGTGTGTGTGTGTGTGTGTGTTAGACTGAGTCTCGCTCTATTGCCCTGGCTGGAGTGCAGTGGCGCGATTTCAGCTCACTGCGACCTCTGCGTCCCAGGTTCAAGCAGTTCTCCTGTCTCAACCTCCCGAGTAGCTGGGACTAAGGTGCACACCACCATGCCCGGCTAATTTTTGTATTTTTAGTAGAGATGGGGTTTCACCATATTGGTCAGGCTGGTCTCGAACTCCTGACCTCAGGTGATCCACCTGCCTCGGCTTCCCAAAGTGCTGGGATTACCTCGCCCGGTCCTTGTTTTTGTTTTGCCAAGCAGCTATTTACTAGGATCTCTTCCCCTGGCACCCCACTCTGCTTCCGTTAGAGCCCTTTACCACTCCACATTCCTAAAAGTATTCACCTTTATCTTCTTCCATCCTTTAACTTTCATGTTTTAATCTATTTGAAACTTATTTTGGTGTATGGTGCAAGATAAGGTTCTTTTACTTTTATTCCCCTTAAATGTAACCAGATATTCCAGCATGAGGTATTTCTTTACTGAAATGAAATGCAATCATTATTACATACTAAATTACTAAGATAATTCGAGTCTATTTCTGGCCTTCTTATTCTGTTACATTAATCTTTCTGTTGGCTTGCCTAGGTACCTCACCGTTCTAATTACTGTGGTTTTATAGGGCATTACTACTAGACATTCCATTCAGTTATATCTTTACATAGATAAAATGATCGATAATGAGGCATATGTGAACTTTGCCTAGATTTGAGTTTTGTCACCGGCTCCCACATCGGAGAGCTGATTATCTGGGATGCCCTGGACTGGACCATGCAGGCCTATGAACGCAACTTCTGGGACCCATCTCCACAACTGGACACCCAACAAGAAATAAAACTCTGTCAAAAATCAAATGACATTTCTATTCATCATTTCACATGTGATGAAGAGGTAAAAAATCTATACACTATCTATAAACTTGCCTTTGACATATATAACCCAATTTCTGATTTTAAAAATTTAATCCCATGTTGCACATAAAAAAGGTATCATTCATGGTTTCAGGTTGTGCTTTAAAATGGTCTTTTTCTAAAATTGGATGATTTGTGTTAAGCATTTTAATCTTTGCTTCTAATCTCGAGGCAAGGAAATGATTAAATGGCCACAGATCTAAAAATTATTGAAATTTTGGGTTGGATTAAATAATCCCATTGGATTTGAGGTTAATGCTTAAAATTGTTTTAAGAAACACGGTGAAAAAGAGTTCTTTTGAAGATCTGACACATTTCCTAGTGAGGCAAAGAAAATTAAAAATTTTAGGAGTGTTTCTCAGTCTGCTGGCATCTTGGGGCAAGATAAATTGAGTGAGAATTGTTGGATTCCATCTTATAGGACTTGGGAGTGATGCTCTTGAAGCACTTTAGATCTGTTTTGCTGTGAGAGATTAGTACCAATGGACTACTGAATCTTATCTCTGATCTGAAAAAACAAATCTCTTAGCATCAGGGGCTCAGAAAATGTTTTTAAGGGGCAATTAACTTTTCTAAATGTAATCACAAGAAATGTTTATGAGTTGTACCCTTCGAGGAGAAGGAGTTGGGGAGGCTTTTCTCTATTTTGTGACTTTCTATACTGTTTAATTTTTCTAACGGCATGCACGTTATTTTTATTAAAAATTTCAGTAGTAGTGTTATGTGTAGTGGGGGGAGAATATGATCCATTTTTCTTTGTACCACTCTAAAAACAAAACAAAAGATTAGGATAGGAACAGGACTTAGAAACACTAATATATTCAAAGATTGTTTCTTTGTATCCCAACTTTATTTTGAAAAAAATATACATGATAAAGACAGTATGGTTTCAGAAAAGATAGAGACTAGATCACTAAGAGTTGTAGCCCTACAAATTACCTATTTTAAATGTTACATGTTTTTTCTCACTTTTGTGAAAATTAATATTTAAAAGTGTTTTGTATTTTAATCTTAAATTTTTTAATTGATGTTTATTTTCTACTATATGTGCTTGATAAAGCATTGTATAGTTTTCCCTAATTTTTCTTCTTTTGTTGTGAGTTCTTTCCTTCTATAAGGGACCGTTAGTTATTGATAGTGGGGATAGCGTCTCCATTGAGTAAATGCTGCCTCCAAAGCTCATGAATTCTCTAGTTGTGTTTATAATTTTCTTCCTGACCTTGGATAAATTACTTAAACTGTGCCCAGATTTCCTGGTCTATAGAATGAGTTTCGGGGGATTTTGGCATTGAATACAATCCACAGGGCTTTCCATTTTAGTACATTGGCTAGCAGTGTTCATTAATGCCCTGGCATTGGGCCTCGGCTGCATTGCTGATTGCAGAGTACTAATCCTGAGAGTCAAGGGGATCATTCCAGATTTAAGATTCCAGCAAGCCTTGGGGGCATGCTTTGGTTCAGTTACTATAGGTCTGAGTTGAGTTTGTAGTCTTGGAGGCTGTGTGAGAAAGGTTGGAGAGCCCAGAATCTCTGGTGAAAACAAGAAGGCAATATGTAGGGATATTTGAAAGGTCTGCCTCATGGGGATATCTATTGAGTAAGAATGAGTGATTCTCGGACAGGTGCTTGCAAAAATTTCAAAGGCTACTACTGCATGTGAGTCACGTGAGGAACGAGCAAGGGACTGGAGTAACATGACCTTGATTCTAATATTGACTCCATGTCTCATTTCTTGTGTGACTTTAATCTCTTTAATTTTAAATTCCTTATCTGGAAAATGGCAATGATGCTTGCCTTACTTAACAAGATGTTGTGAGGCTGAAGTGAGATAAGTATTGGTGATTAACAAGATGTTGTGAGGCTGAAGTGAGATAAGTATTGGTGAAAATGCTTTCAAAAGATTAAAGTTGTTTTAGTAAAAAGGTATTTATTTCTAATAGTACATTTGGAAAAATGTTTTTTTGAAATCTTCAGAGGATTGCATGATGATAATGCCACTGTAGCCGTGCTTTTTTGTATCACTTGTAGGTCTCCTGATTGCTTAAGATGTGGAATGCAAGTAATTTTGCTTGCATTTTTCAGGCAGAAGAAGCTAGGTAATTTTCCCAAGGATATAGTGTTATTTAAATGAAAACTCAGGTTATCCCTCAACAGCTTCCACCGCAGGGCCAGGCTGCTAGCTATAGCTTTTCTCTAGATATATTTCAGTGAGGAAGAAGTGGCGCTAAGGGATATACTATGCAGACCTTTCTCTGCATTAGTGGTTGTGTCCTACCTTCTAAATGCTCAGAGCTTTCTTTAGTGCTTTGACATTTTGGGGTTTCAGAGATTAGTACTGTAATTTGGGCTAAAGGCTAGGAATGGGAAAGGTAATGGTGGCTTTCTGATGTCACATGAGGGCTGGAAATCCATTACACTAGGAAGGGTGAGTGCTAGTTTTATGCCCATTTCTGAACTTCTTCCCCTAGAATGTATTTGCTGCAGTTGGAAGGGGTTTATACGTGTATAGCCTTCAAATGAAGCGTGTGATTGCCTGCCAGAAAACTGCACATGACTCCAATGTCCTGCACATTGCCAGACTTCCAAACAGGTACAAGTTCCCATCTGTTCTGCAATAGATGAAAGCAAGTTACAGTTCCCAGGGCTACCAGTGTAATTTCTCAAGTGGCCAAGTTACCCGGCTTCATGGCTTGACCTGCTGTGTTCTTTTGGAAATGGAGAATGCCTGAGGGCTGTCTCTAACAGAAGGGTATGTGGCAGTATATTACAGAATTTACAAGAAGCAAGGTGCAAATGAATTACATTGAATTTCATTGTTAAGAAGAGATGATTTAAAATTTGGTATTTAACAACATAAACGACTTTGGGGCCATTTACAGTGTACCAATTTTTATATTTCTCATAAACCTACCTTCTTTTTGTTTATGGCCAGAATCAAATGGTTGCTGGTCTCCTTGTTGTGTGAGGCTACTAAGTGAGTGGTTTCCTCTCAGGGTAGATTTGCTGCTGAGCTTCTAGGGACGAACATATGGACAGGGACTATCATTATTTTCTATGCAGGATATTTTTATAGTGAAGCACCCAGAGAAGAGAGGTAGCAAGAGGAGGGAAGGGGGCTGCTTAGGACATTGTGAAGTATAATTCACACTGTTTTCCCAAGTGCATTTTTTTTAATGGAGAGAATCAATTTATAGCATTTGAGCTAATGTAACGAGTAACATGTGGCTTTCCTAAAGGGTGCTTTTAGTTTGCGTTGTAACGTCATGCTAAATTGTGATTTTTGTCAGTTCCTGCTAAGAGCTGAATAAAAGCAGTTGAGGGCTCCACTGATTTCTTTCACTGCAAATTTAGCATTGGCCCTCAGTGGTGCGCTCTTTTTGTATTACTGATTTTCTGTTCTGACAGGCAGTTAATCTCATGCTCAGAAGATGGCAGTGTACGCATTTGGGAGTTAAGAGAAAAACAGCAGCTTGCAGCTGAGCCTGTACCAACAGGTGTGTGTCTTCTCTCAAAAAGGTAGTCTTTTTCTCTCCTTTTTTCTCCCGTGAAAGGCAGGAGGAGGACAATTATGTGAAACCACTAAAATAATATAGAAATGCTCCAAATAGGCATCAGATGTTTATAGAAAGCATATGGTAATTGAGATCTAGGATTTACAGCTTAATACTGCCCTAATGTGGAACTGCCACTTCATTTCAAGTAAGATAGAGATTTTCTTGTTTTGAGGGAAAACTTACTTTCTGGTAATCTGAATGACCAAAAGGCCTAATGAAGTATTCATTTATATTGTCTATAATTCTGACTGATACACAAAATTTGTACCGTCAGATGTCAAACCAAAGTGTTCTCTACCCTTGATGTTGAACTTAATTTATGGAAAAACATACTTTTCTTTGTGTGCTTATATCATAATTTTATGAGCTCTTGACTTCCAGGTGTTTAGTTTGAAAAACAAAACTCTGAAGGGTTGAATAAATTAGTTACCAACCTTTGCACAAGAAATCAGATGCTGGTACCTAGTTGTTTCTGGTCCTTTTGACTTCCTGAAGTCCTGGGGTGTTGCTTTTGCATATACACATACAGCTTTTCCCCTATGCCTTGTTTGTTGATCTGAGTTTTGCCCTTTTTTCCCTTGACAGTTAGACACTGCCATTCAAGCTTTGTTTCTGTCCTGTTTTATTCCAAGTGTCTTTTTGTTAATATACCTGCACCAGTGGGTGACTAGGGGCAATAAAAAGAGATGAAGAACAGACCTGGTTAGCTAAGAAAGATGAAATAACATATTCACAAAACCCTAGCACAGTGCTCAGGTACTGTCCACTTAGCCCTTGACTAAAATAAGTCTGTAACCTCTTCACATTTAAATTTTGTTTTTCTGATCTCATGTTATTGTAAGTATAGAGCACAGTAATTTTGGAAATGGTTCTTTTTCTAGGTTTTTTTAACATGTGGGGATTTGGAAGAGTCAACAAACAAGCCAGCCAACCTGTTAAAAAGCAGCAAGAAAATGCTACTTCATGTTCACTGGAGCTTATTGGAGATTTGATTGGACACTCATCATCTGTGGAGGTATTGCTTTTTAGGCACAGAATGTCCAAGCAACTCCTGCTTTTGCATTTCATTGCTCTTTTCTTTCAGTTGGTCTCATAAAGGCATATACTTTTTCTTATACCTGTAGGTGTTTGTCAGATCTGAACATGGAATGGGATAGGCTATAGTATGTGCAGTTAGGGTCTCCCTTTCCAGATATATGATTTGAGGAAACAAAGAATGCATTGCTTTTAAGAATGGTCTTAATCACCATTATTTAGGAGCTGGAGATAGCTGATAGTAAGGGCAGTGTGAATAATGTTGACTATATGACAACAGTCAACAGAGGATGCATGAAGGGTTGTGGTTATATGTGTATACAGTTAAAGCCTTAACAGAATCCTGAATTCCAGGGGCCTTTATCGAATTCATGAACAGAGTCCTGTTTCTCCTGCCTTTGAAGGATAATAGTTTGTTAGCTTTAATGAAACCTATGCCTTGATTTTCATTGTGCAAATATGAAAGTTTTAGTTGAAAATTATGAAATGCGTAAGCTTTTAACATGTAGAAATCCAGATACGTTAATATTTGCTGCAGGCATCATTGCCTGTAGTGAAGGAATAAGATCAGTTGAGGTAACAGATTAGTTGTGAGAACTAATAACAGTGTAATCAGGGCCCTAAGGAATTTCTTAAATTGTTCTTCCCTGTTTCATAGCCAAAGAACAAAAAATTTCTTTTCATTTGAAAGGGCATTCATGCTTAGGAGGAGCAGCGGCAGCACCCTTGTTAGTGAGCATTTCCTGTATTTCAGGCACTGTGCTAAACACTGGCTGCTGGAGTTTACAGAGAGAGATGAATACAGTCCTT
Source organism: Gorilla gorilla gorilla (assembly GCF_029281585.2). Lineage (NCBI taxonomy): Eukaryota > Metazoa > Chordata > Mammalia > Primates > Hominidae > Gorilla > Gorilla gorilla. The sequence continues at coordinate 34,250,695 of NC_073243.2, forward strand.
GCCCTCATGGATCTTACCCTTGAGTGGAGAGAAGGGGTATAGACCTAATAGGCTGTTACCCTAGGCTGCATTTGATGGACCCAAGTAAGCAGCAGTGACTCAGAAGAAACATTTCTTGCTGAATCTTGTAAATGGTTAGAGGATATAGGACTTGACACTTGAGCTGAACCTTGAAGTTTAGTAGGATGAGTATATAGCCTTGTCATCATAAGCTCCTTGATGCTGGGTACAGTGTCATAGTTATCTTTGCTTTCCTCTAACAAGTAGCTCAGTTTTTAACTTTGTGTTTATGGTTGGGAGGTGAGCATGGACTGTGGTAGACAGAAGGGCAAAGATAGCATTTACGTGGTGGCAAGGAGCACCTTGGCTAGGCCGGAGCGCTGGGTTCCTGTGAACAGACACTAGTAGGGGATAAAGCCTGGGAACGTGGTTTGGGGTCAGATTATGGATGTCCTTGAATGTAAGGCTGAGGAGTTTGGACTTTATTTTTTAAATAGTAGGAACTCCTTAAAAAGGTTTTTAGATGGTAGGGAAAACCCCATGGTAAAACACATTCAAAATGTGTTTGAATGTGGCACATTTCTCATTCTATAAAACAGTGTCAGCTTCTTAGGAATTTTCCTGAGTGAAAGTGTTGAGACCTGAACACTTTTAAAAAGCATCTCCAGCTTCGTTGATAAAATCTAGGCTATCTTTGCAGTGTCACCTGAATTTCCTCATTTCTTTTTTTTTCTTTGAGACAGCATCTCACTCTGTTGCCCAGGCTGGAGTGCAGTCTTGGGTCACTGTACTCTCCGCCTCCCAGGTTTAAGCAATTCTCCTGCCTGTCTCCCAAGTAGCTGGGATTACAGGTGCCCGCCCCCACGCCCAGCTAATTTTTGTACTTTTAGTAGAGATGGGGTGTCACCATGTTGGCCAGGCTGGTCCTCATTTCTATTTTCATCCTTGCTCTACTGGCGCAACCCCTCTACCTGTGTACTGAATTTTGTGTTTTCCAGTTTCTGAAGGAATTCTGCTCCCATGTTTCTTCCCTTCACTCCTGCATCCTCAGCTGAGTCTTATCCTGTGGTCTTCAGAAATGTATATGTCATTTCAGAGAAAACTCTTGTTTTTTTTCCCGAGAGGGAGTTTTGCTCTTGTTGCCCAGGCTGGAGTACAATGGCGCAATCTCCACTCACTGCAACCTCTACCTCCTGGGTTCAAGCGATTCTCTTTCCTCGGCCTCCCGAGTAGCTGGGATTACAGATACCCAGCTAATTTTTAGTATAGACAGGGTTTCACCATGTTTGGCCAGGCTGGTCTTAAACTCCTGACCTCAGGCAGTCCACCCACCTCAGCCTCCCGAAGTGCTGAGATTACAGGTGTGAGCCACCACGCCCGGCCCTGTTTCTCTTTTATTTCACCCTTTCCTTCAAGGACCTCATCCTTTTCATTGCTTCACTTTTCTGATACAACTCTTCATCCCATAGTATTCATGCTGCCTTTTGTCAACACTCTGTTTTCCTATTCGTAGCTTCCAGCCTGTTCCTTCACTGGGCAAGCCCCTTCCCCTTACTTGGGGCATTTTCTCCCTTTGAAGCTTTTTCTGAATTTCTGTGACATGTCATAGTCTACACTGCATTATTTAGTACCTGATTACATAGTCTCTCATTGGTACCTTTATTGTTTCAATTATGATTTGCTTTTCAGAATCTTCTTGAGGGTAGGGACCATAAACCTACCCTATGGATTGAGTATACCTACCCATAAACTTAATACCTATGGATTGAGTATATCTACTTTTATAGAGAGCTGAAGCCAGTGTTTATCTTGGGAAATTTAGAATTCAGACATTTTTTCCATAGCCATTATACAGTGTAAGTAAAACCAATACTTGAAAAATCAGATTATGAAAAAATCTGGAAGAACTATGAGAATTCATGTACTTTACAAAAATAGCTATTCTGTAGTTGAACAATATTAACAAAATTCTGATTAAAATATTAGATATTATTTGTATGTGACTGTTACCAATACTGAAAAATGAAATGAAGTTCTACACCCAGATCCAAAGGAGTCTTTAAGGCACATATCTCACACGCACATGTGTTAATGTGGTATTAGACACTTCTCTGCTTTTCGGGGTCCCTATAATCAGTTTTAATTTTCTTTACAGATGTTTCTATACTTTGAAGATCATGGACTAGTGACGTGCTCCGCTGATCATCTCATTATTTTGTGGAAAAATGGAGAGCGAGAATCTGGATTGCGCAGTTTAAGATTATTTCAAAAATTAGAGGAGAACGGTGACTTATACCTTGCTGTCTAGTTTAAGGAATTAAAAATACACATGCATGAACCTTGAACATCAACTATCGGGTACTACTCTGAAAACCATTAATATATTGATCACTTAAATTGGTAATTTTTTTTGTCAGTCCATAAAATTCTGCATGTTTAAATTTTTTGTGGACCTACCAACCCGGAACATGTTGCTTCTCAGGTCCTATATCCTCCGAAGAACATACCACAACTTTTTCCATTTGACTTTGAGCTGCTGTTGAAGTGGTGCGTGCTGTGTTTTGAGCTTATTTTGAACCTAGACCCTTGTGAAAGGTACAAATAGAGGTAATATTTAAGTTATGGCATTTATTAGAAGTTTTGTTATTTGGCTTCCTTTAGAATTATTGTGAAGTTTAAAAATAGCCTTTCTCCTGCAAATTTTCCTAGTCTTTAGTAACTGTTAGTGTTCTATATAGCACAAACTTGAATCTCTCGGCCAAAAAAAGGAACATATATACTGTTTAAGTATGGCAAGTTTTTTTTTTGGTACCAATTTGTTTAGATAATTTTAAAAATGTTTTTTAGTTCTAGCTACTAAAACCTGTATGAACTCAAATGGATAGGCATCTTGTGAGGGTGTATTTTTCCCAGTGTGAATTGGCTTGAAGAGCCATGGGCTAAATGGGTACTAGAACAACAACTGCCCCTCATGTACACCAAGGATGAGCTCTAGATCATTTGAGAGGCACAGTGTTTCCAGAGTCAGGGACTGCAGCTGAGCGCAACTGCCCCATCTGACCACTGACTCAAATACGAACTGCTTGAGACAGACTTCTTTTATGTAGTTCTTTGCAGTGTCCATTGAGACACTATAACCAGCCTTGTAACAATATGTTTTCTCCTTTTGGTGCTAAAAAATAAAAATATTAGAAAGTAGTCTACACATGAAAGATTGAAATTCTTAAACTACTGATTAAGAAAGGGCAATGTGACTGATGTTAGCAGACTGCCCCTTCTTACGGAAAACCTTCTGCAGATTTATTTGTTCATTATACAAATGTACTACAAATATACCCTAAAGGGAATCTCCAGAAGTTCTTTTACTAGTTTTAGCTTTGACAGTTGCTTCCACAACTACCTACAAAGACTGGAAGAGTTAAGGTCATCTGAGTAGACCAGTGGCATAATGTTACAAATGAGGAAACTGAGGCCCAGTGCGGTAAGGCCTTGCAATTAAATCTGTAGTGCCCAGTATCACCAAGCAGCTCTAAAAACAGAAACTGAAGACTGAATGAGAAAGGCCTATATGACTACTTTAAATCCAAACAACATTGAGTCATGAAAAGTTCTATGGAGAAATATTAAAACTTAAGCTACCTCAATTACAGAAGACTTTCTCCCATTACTCACGTGCTTTTTCCTTTAGAAATTCTGCATTGGCCCATACATTTGTAAAGTTGTTTTCTGAAGTTGTATGACACAAGGGAGCCATAGACTTAACTGTTTTACTTCCTAGCCTGTTCTAGGCTAGTATTTTGTGATAGTAATCTATTCAAATGGAGTGGTAGAAATCACATGAATTTTGGAAGCAAATGATACCGTAAGTACCACAGCAAATTCCTTCTGGTCATTATACAGGCGTACCTCAGAGATACTACAGGTTAGGTTTCAGACCACATCAAAAAAGCAACTACTGCAAATAGAGTGAGTCACATCTAGTTTTTGGTTTCCCAGTGCCTATAAAACTTGTGTTTATACTACAGTCTTAAATTTCTACAAAATGTACATACCTTAAGAATACTTTATTGCTAAAAAATGCTAACAATCATCTGAGCCTTCAGTGAGTCATAATCTTTTTGCTGGTGGAGGGTCTTGATACTGCTGGCTGTTGACTAAGGTGGTTACTGAAGGTTGGGGTGGCTGTGGCAGTTCCTTAAAATAAGATAGCGATGAAGTTTTCCAAATCAATTGACTTCCTTTCACAAATGAGATCTCTGTAACATGTAATACTATTTAATAGCATTTTACCCACAGTAGAACTTCTTTCAAAATTTAGAGTCTGTCATCTCAAATCCTGATGCTCCTTTATGAACTAACTTTATAGAATATTCTAAATCCTTTGTTGTCATTTCAACTATGTTTACAGCATCTTCACTGTGGAAATGACTATCTCCAGAAACCACTTTCTATACACATTCTTAAGCAACTTCTCATCTATTAAAGTTTGATCATGAGATTACAGCAATTCATTCACATCTTCAGGCTCCACTTCTTCCAAACTCCTTTTAATGTGGGAATTTTGACCGCCTCCCATGAATCAGTATGTTCTTAGTGGCATCCAGAATGCTAAATGCTTCCCAGAAGGTTTTCAATTGACTTTGCCCAGACCCATCAGAGGAATCACTAGTTAGGGCAGCTACAGCCTTATTAAATGTATTTCTTAAATAAGACTTAAAAGTCAAAGTGACTCCTTGACCCATGGACTGCAGCATAGATGTTGTGGTAGCTGGCATGAAGACAACATGAACCTCCTTGTACATCTCCATCAGAACTCTTAGGTGACCAGGTAACATTGTAATGGGCAGTAATATTTGGAAAGAAATTTGAGCAGGTCTCAACCATAGGCTTAAATATTCAATAAACCATGCTATAAACAGATATGCTGTCACCTAGGCTTTGTTATTCCACTTCTAGAGCATAGGCAGAGTAGATTTAACATAATTCTTCAGGGCCTTAAGATTTTTGGACTGGTAAATAAACTCTGACTTCAACTTAAAGGCACCAGCTACACTCGCTGGCATTGAACTTCTTCTCCCCAGGTATGAAGTCCTAGATGACATCTCTTCTAATAGAAGACCATTTCATCTTCACAAACTCAGTTGTTTAGTGTAGTCGCCTTCAGTGATCTTAGCTAGATCATCTGGACAACTTCCTGCTGTTGTCCCTTGCACTCTGACATTAATGGGGATAGTTTCATGAACCAACCTCTGCTTGCTTCCAACTTTTCTTCTGTAGCATCCTCACCTCTCAGTCTTCAAAGAAAGAATTGAAGAATTAATTAGGCTTTGGCTTAAGGGAATGTTGGGGCTTGTTTAATCTATATAGACCACTCAGACTTTCTCCATCATCTCAGCAATAAGGCTGTTTCACTTTCTTGTTTGCATGTTCACTGGAGTTGACACTTTCAAGAACTCTTCCTTTGCATAACTTGGCTAACTGGTGTAAGAGGCATGGCTTTCACCTGCCTGGGCTTTCAACATGCCTTCTTCACTAAGCTTTATTATCTGTAGCTTTTGATTTAAAGTGAGAGACATGTGACTCTTTTACTTGCACATTTAGAGGCTACTGTAGGTTATTAATTGGCTTAATTTCGATATTATTGTGTCTCAGGGAATAGGGAGGTCTAAGAAAAGGGAGAGATTGGAAACCGCTAGTTGGTGGAACAGTTAGAATATACACAAGATTTATCAATTAAGTTCACTGTCTTATATGGGCATGGTTTGCAGTACCCTAAAACAATTACAGTAGTAACAAAGATCACTGATCACAGACCACCATGACAGATACAAGAATAAAAACATTTGAAATACTCTAAGAGTTACCAAAATGTGACACTTAACACAAAGTGAGCCCATGTTGGGAAAATGCCCCGATAGACTTGCTCTATGCAGGGTGGCCACAAGCCCTCAATTTGTAGAAAAGGCAGTATCTTTGAAGCACAATGAAGCAGAATGCAATAAAATGAGGTATACTTGTATTCTAATTTTCTGCCATGAAAAACTGTCTAGAGGGCAGTCTCCAACCCTAGGGACTAGATTGCTTTTGTTTTCATGCATGCCCTAAGGTCACAGAGATGGGGGATAACAGTATGATGGGAGATTCTGGTAGGGACTCAAACCTGATGGTGTTCAGTAGTTGCAGGTAGACTGCTGCTAAAAGTTGGACTTTCAATTTAGAATAAAATAATGGGTCAATGTATATTATGTACATTTTCTCCATTTCCTGAGTTTAGCTTTCAACAGTTAAGACACTTGCAACAGCAGAAGTAACACTACATAGTGTTACAGTGTACAAATGCCTTGTCATTTTTGTTTTAAAATATATTTATTACCTCAGTCTCTGGCTATATTCACATAGCACAAGGGCACAAGATCATCCCTTCTGTTTCTCTCTCTAAAGCTGAGTAGGTTCTGAGTGAACTGACAGGCTTGTTTTTTTTTTTGCCCAGAATGCTAACCAGTCCTGACATGGAGGGCAAGTAAATTTAAAAATCTTAAATTAGAAATAAAGAATGATCTTAGGAAAGTATAGGGTCATTCTGGTCCAGCAGTGTTTTATAACTGGCTTCCTCCTCTTACTAGTCACAGAAATTATTAGAGAGTGTTGCATTTTCCTAATACGGCCCCCCTCAGCACATGACGTTTAAGTAAACAACTCCGTGTAAGAGGCAGTTATAATAGTTTATATAATATAAACTATCTGATACACATACCATCTGAAAGCCTGTATTTCTAACAAGTTGACTATGTGGAAGAATAGACTAGTTCGCAGGCCAGAAGATTATACCGTAAATTACACTGGTAAAGAGCAGAAATTGTTGACGCTTTAGTACCTAGCTGTCTTAAAGCATTTTTAAACATTTGCACATTACTAATAAAAAGTTTGAAGTTAACAAGAAATTTGACATAAAACTGAGTAAGCTGTAAATATTTCATATAGAAGATGTCTGACACCTGATAAATGTTACTTACCAAATAGAACTGAAAGTGAGATGATCAGAAAAAGATTGTCCTTGCCTCAAGCAAGCTTCTGAAGCCTAGGCAAATTAGCTAGGTCCTTAATATGGGATTCTGGCATCCTGATTTTAATGTGCTCTGAAAACAAAGTGTGTGACTCATGAAATAAAGGACACTAAACCCCAAATTTGAAATTATGAAAACTTTAGGCCAAAGAGGTAAAATAAAAACAGCTGTTGGGAATGAAAAATGGCTGTAGGAATTTAGTTACAAGTACTTCACAAAAACATTTTCATCACATTTACATAATATAGCATTACAATACAAAGCTGGCTGCTGTCCTGACCAAGCAAGTTCTCTTATCATCTAACAAAAATAATTTAGATACATTTCTTTGCATGGAATTGTCATATTTTTCCATTTTTGGTACAAAACATAGAAAAAAACATTGGCACATTATGTAGTGATAAGTCATTTTTTCCCCATGTACAAGTTCCAAGTATTCTGCATTCCAATTTGTATTGGAAAAAAGTAATTACTGACTCAATTCAGTCTCTGTTTATACCTTTTAAAAATGCAGCATGAAGTACAGAGAAAGAAAAATGAAGTTTGTTTACGGAGTCTAATATTTATAATACATAGGAAGGATCGGCTGGTAAAAGAGAAAGGAAAATCTCGAGTCTGACTTTATGTAGATCACAGGGAGTTGTGAAAAGAGCAGTATAAAAATATGCACTTGTGCTTTAGAAGCTTTTAGCATACAATTAATAGCTTAAAATAGTATTTACTGCCTCCCCATATGCCTATTTTCTGATATATTTACACCGCACAATTTTAACATTGTTAAAGCTAATGGCATGATTTCAAATATAGATTGGTTAAAAATATCTGAACCTTGAAACTTCCCCTATCCCCTCCCAAAATATTACGTATAGATGGTGCATGGCACAACATACTGCATGGGCTTACACCCAGAAAATTTGGATTTTAATAAAAATTTTAAACATGTATATAAACTTTTTTTTTTTTTAAGAAAAGCTTGTCCAAGGGCATTCAAATTTAATGGCTTTTATATAATACTTGGTGTAGTGCCTCGTGGCTGCCTCTGTGAGCCAGAAATAAAGGAAGCTCATGGATTCCCCAAAAATGAAATGCCACTTTTTCCCTCATCATGGATGACTTTCTGTTAAGATGAACCCCTTTTACAGGAAAGGGGTTACACAGGCTGCTGATACCAGTCTAGAGAGGGCACCCACCAGCCAAGGCTGTGTTCTAACTTAGGTGTCATACCATCGGCCAGAAGAACCATGTAGCCATAGAGGCTGTGAAGCTAAATAGTTTATCTGTAATTTGGTCCTAGTTGTTTCACTTATTTTATGTCGTTTTTTTTTTTTCTTAGATAAATCTGTTCAGATAAGCTCCTTATGAATCCTTCAGATCGATGTTCTTGAGGAAAACAGTCAAGCTAAACAGCAATGATGACTTTTATGGTAAAGGATGAGCTGATCACTAGCTAAGCTACTTAGTCACCATCCTGGGAGATGAGCTCACAGGCACCAAGGCTTTGCTTCCTGTGGCCTGCTAGTTACAGTGAACCAGCTCCATGGATTGACAAGGGTACACAGGATGATAGCAGAGCAAAGGAGTTTGCCAAGTATTTGTTCTGTCATTAAGTATTCAAAAGAACATATATTTTTCTTCATGGAACATAACTTTCTAAGAATGAAATTTGGGGACTTGAATGATTCAAGGTCAAATATTAAACATTAGCTCCTTCACCAATACCTGTCATTGTCATTAGAAAGGAAGGCCTCTTGTTTACGCTACTGTGATTCACAGTGTCCTTTGTCGGTCAAGAGGCCCCCTCTGTGGCTTGGCTTTAGCTGTCAGATGGAAGCCTCAAACTTTTGCACTTTAGGTCATCTAGTGTCTTCCAGTGTTTGTAGTTGTCAGCCAAATGCTGCATCAGGGCTGGCAGATGTGCAAAGGCTGCAAAGACAGAAAAGAATCAAAAGAAACCGGTGAACTTAGACCCCAGGAGCATTTATAAGCCTGGGGGTGTCTGGGACAAGTTTGGGATCAGAATTAGAGGAGGCACACCCTGGGCGAAGCCTTTGGTATCAAGTGAACACACAGCATGAGGACAAGTCATTAAACACTAGTTTCTGAAATACAAACAGGTCCTTTTTGAAAAGCTGCTTATCAGTGACATTATCAGAAGAACCTGTGATTCAGAGTAAACTAAATACATTTTGCATTCTTTCTAGAGTTTTCCTCCAACGACAGAAAAACACTGCAGTAAGCTTCGGCAGCGTGTCCTTTGAAGAGGCAGAGACTCGTTTATCCAGCTATCAAAAATCCATCAAGTCTTCTGCACACAAGCTTCTGTGCCAGCTGCTGGGGATGCAAAGAATACACCCCACCCCACTTGGCCACAAAAAGCTGACAGCCACATTTTTAAAAATATATTTTGTTTACCTTTAGGCTCACCCTATGTCACTAAAGATAATATTCATAAAGTATAACAATTTTCTTTGGGTGACAAAACAGTAACTGTCTTACCATCCCAAGCATCAAACATGTCTGTTATGAAGTAGTCAATGAAAGAGATCTGAGACTTGGGGATGCTACAGGTATTCCGGTCAAACACTGGCATCACCACAGGTAGTCCCTGTCTCTTCTCTTCATCAGTCTGTAAGAAAAAACCACCACATAGGGCTGGAGGACATGCTAGACACTTTCACAGTAATATCCTGTTTCTCAGAACAACCCTGTGAAAATGGGTCATTATCCAGTTTTCTCAATGAAGAAATAGGCTCAGCAAGATCCTCAGACTTACGTAAGTCAGCTGAGCTACACTGACTACACTCAGGCCTTCCCACTCTCAAGCCTCTTTTTTTGTTTTTGAGACAGTGTCTCAACTCTGTTGCCCAAGCTGTAGTACAGTGGTGCAGTCTCGGTTCACTGCAACCTCCGCCTCCCAGGTTCAAGCGATTCTTCTGCCTCAGCCTCCTGAGTAGCTGGGAATACAGGCACCTGTCACCATGTCCAGCTAATTTTTAGTAGAGAAGGGGTTTCACCATATTGGCCAAGCCAGTCTTGAACTCCTGACCTCAGATGATCTGCCTCCCTTGGCCTCCCAAAGTGCTGGGATTATAGGCACGAGCCACTGTGCCTGGCCCCAAGCCTCTTTCTATGTGATACCATAGCATCTCCTGACACATTGATCTCAGGGTACTTAGCCCCTTTTCTGGGATCTGCTTTTATCATTGCAAAGTCAAAGCTATGTTCAATGTCATACAAACACGAATTCTCATACCAAAACTACTGACATTTACACTGAGAAGAAGCAATAGTGGGTAAAACTGCTAACACCTTAGCATGACTCAATGAACTAGCACCAAACTGTATTAATAGCCATAGTCATTACATTATTTGATGCCACATGTTTGCACTTAAAAAAAAAAAAGTTTCAGGCCGAGCCCAATGGCTCATGCCTGTAATCCCAGTGATATGGGAGGTCAAGGCAGGAGGTTCGCTTGAGGCCTGGAGTTTTGAGTCTGCATTGAGCCAGGACTGTGCCACTGCACTCCAGTTTGGGTTACAGAGTGAGATCTTGTCTCAAAACAAAAAAAAAACAGAACCAGTTTCACTTGAGAATTACCTCTTTGAAGCAGTAAGAGTTATTAATTGTATTAAATCTTGACCTTTGAAGTACATGTCTCTGTAATATTCTGTATGATGAATGTGATGAAATGGGAGTACACGTACACTTGAACTGCATACCAAAATCTGCTGGTTGTCTTGTGGAAAAGCACTTATGCACTTGAATTGAGCTGAACCAGCTGTTTTTATCCATGGACCATTATTTTCACTGGAAAGAATGACTGTCAAACTATGATTGTTCAAACTTGGGTATTAGCCTTGCAGCTTTTGAGGTGTGTGGAAATCTGAGTATTGTGCACATTAAAGGAAGGCCATCATCATTCATTGAGCTGAGTATTAAGATCCGCATTTCCTGGTGGTGTATTGAGCCAGAAGGCCAGCTCAAAGGCTTCATTTGTAACTTTCATTTTTAGGTCACCCTGGCTTATGAACATTAGTACATTGCTTTTTGGGAAAAGGACACCTAAATAGGAAGCTTTTATCAAAAAACTTAAAAGCACATTTTTCTCATCCTCCATTCACACTGAGAACAACTAGGAGTAGTAGTACTTCAGGTCCTCTCTCTGTGGGTCCGGGGAAGCCCACTGATGAGCAGCTTTTGGCTTGGCTTGCTCATTTCAGGTCAGTCGATCAAGCAGCCTTAAAATATCCACTGGTGTTCAAGGAGTCATTTGATCCTCACTCCCTTCCTGTTCTTCTCTCTGGAAAGCTCAGAACTACCTGTCCTACTTTTCTTCAATTCAGAGGCTCTCTTCCCAGAAAGCTGCAGTCTACTTACTGGATTTCATGAACAGACACTTCTCAAAAGACGACATACAAGCAGCCAATAAACATAAAAAAAAAATGTCCAGGCTGGGTGCGGTGGCTCACGCCTGTAATCCTAGCACTTTGGGAGGCCAAGGCAGGCGGATTGCTTGAGCTCAGGAATTCGAGACCAGCCTGGGCAACACAGGGAAACCCCATCTCTACTAAAATACAAAAAATTAGCTGGGCGTGGCAGCATGCACCTGTAGTCCCAGCTACTTGGGAGGCTGAGGCAGAATTGCTCAAGCCTGGGAGGTGAGGGTTGCAGTGAGCTGAGGTCATGCCACTGCACTCCAGCCTGGGCAACAGAGCAAGACTGTCTCCAAAAAAAAAAAAAAAAAAAAAAAAAACCAAACAAAAGTCCAGCATCACTAATCAGACATGCAAATCAAAACCACAATGAGATACCATCTCAAACTAGTCAGCATGGCTGTTAAAAAGTCGGAAAATAACAGATGTTGGCAAGGTTGTGGAGAAAAGAATGCTTATACACTGTTGGTGAGAAATATATTAGATCAGCTAGCCCCTGTGGAAAGCAGTTCAGAGATTTCTCAAAGAACTAAAAATAGAAATTGCTATTCAACCCAGCCGCCCCATTACTGGGTATATACCCAAAGGAAAATAAATCATTCTACTGAAGAGACACCTGTACTTGCATGTTTTATGACAGCACAATTCATGGTAGCAAAGACATGGAATCAACCCAGGTGCCCATCACTGGTGGACTGGATGAAGAAAATGTGGTGCATATATACCATGGAATACTATGCAGCCATAAAAAAGAATGAAATCATGTCATTTGCAGCAACATGGCTAGAGCTGGAGGCCATTATCCTAAAGTGAAGTAATAGAAACAAAACCAGATACTACATGTTCTTTCTTAGAAGTGGTAGCTAAACATTGGGTACACACAGTGGCAGAAACTGGAACAGTAGACACTGGAGACTTCAAAAGGAAGGAAGGGGGCAAGGGTTGAAAAACTACTTATTGGGTACTATGTTTACTACTTGAGCCATGGATCATTAGAAGCTCAAACCTCAGCATCAGCAATACACCCTTTTCACAAACCTGCACATGCACCCCCACGTCTTAAACATTCTGGGTCCTCTGCCGGTCACTCCCCTTCCCAGTCTTCCTAGGCATCATCTATTCTTTATCCTGCCCTTCTTTATCCTGCCTCCACAGTACATTTCAGCCATGCAGACCCCACAAAATTCACAACTTGTGGCTGCTTGTTTGTCACCCACACACCCATCAGTGCTTAGAGTCTCTTCTCTGGAAGTAGGGCTGTTTTCACATGTCCATTTACAGTCTACTGCTTTCTAGATTTCTCTCCTTTAACTCTCTACACTGCCACAGTTAAAGTGAACTACATATTGCTCTTCCCTTTTTATAAAAATTCTGTTTCCCCTCCCTTTGTTAATTTTGCTCAGAATGCTTTGTTCTTCCAGAAAGTCTTTTCCTATTCCATTTCTGTAGCCCCCCTTTTATCTAGAAAATAGTCTCTCTGAACGCCTGTAGCACTTAACATAAACTTCCTTGAGATACACTTCATTTTTTACTAACGTGGACCTATCTACATCTCTCCCCTATTGGACTGGAACTCCCCGTGGCCGCGATGTCTTCATTAATGCCTGTGTTCCCATAACGCGCCATGGAGACACCCAGGAATAACCTAGTGAATGAATGGAAGATTTCTCGGTTTTTGTGCAAGTTCTGGATCCAGCAAACTGAAGATGAAAAGTTACTTCCAAAGGCTCAGTTTATCCCCCTTCTCAAGAGACTCTGGTTAGTGATCAGCCCCATCAGTCAGCTCCTGAAGGAACCAGAAGCCTACCCCAGGTGCGGGTAAGCTGCTTTCTTCCAGGGAGGCGTGGTTAACTAATTGGTAAAAAGTTACTCAGCTGGAGAATCCCCCAGGAGTTCCATGACCTAGTTCCCATTCCCAGAGGGGAAGTGGAGCTTCCCTGGAAAGATGGCGCACCTGTGCAAAATACTCCTCAGAGATCCTCCCAGCCCATTCAATGCACAGGTCCAAGGGGCGGCATGGGTTGGCCACGTCAGCACACTTAATCATCATGCGTTTGATCAGGATTTGGTTTTCAGGGAAGTTCTTCCCAGCAGGGTTGCATTCACAGTCGCTGCCTTCAATCTGGAAAACAGATGGTCAGATCAGGGTTGGTTCAAGATGACGGTGAAGCCCACAAGGGTTAACTCGCCAGGCATTCGATGGTGATCACCCAGCACACAGGTAGGACTGGGACTCGGCGAAGGCAGCTTTTCCTTTTTTAAATTCCATATATAATATACTGACACATTCTTTAAAAAAAGAATATACTGATACAGTCTTAAAAGACACTCAGCAATACACACACACACACAGTTTGAAAGTTGAAAGTCCCTGTCACCACCTGTCTACCCCTCACATCCATTTTCTTCCCTAGAGGTAACTGCTACAGCAGTTTTGTTTTTATTTTGAGCAATTTGATATGTAATCTTAGAGGAAATTTCTCCCAGTTTTTTTTTAAAAATGTGTAAAAGCAGAGCTTTTAGCTACTTTAATGCATTTCAAGTAGGGCAGTGGCACATACATGTAACCCTTCAATTATTTCTTGATTTCTACTACTTATGCCTACCAGCTCCCTCCCTCCTATGACCTGTCCCACCCCCAACTCACCCAACTCCCTCGCACTTTGGTTCTCCTAAGGCAGGTGTCCACTCATGTTTTCTTGGCTGTTCTTCTGACTGGCTTGTAAGTGAGCCAGGTAGGCGTGGGGTCCTTGGAGTAGGAAGTAGTCAGGAGCAGGTGTGTTCAGCCATGTTTAGAAAGACTGGTCCACACCTAGTGGTGATGTCAGTGTCCTGAGCCATGTGGCCAGGACACGAGTTGGTACACACATCACAGGCCATTTACATAGAACCTGAAAGATTGTCATTCTCCACTTTTAAAGACACCATCAAATTGATTGTGTAAAAACAATTAGGTCTCCAGAGCTCTGCCAAGCCAAAAGGCTGCATGACATTTGGGGGGTTTAAGACTGGACCTATTTATTAGACTATCAATGGGCAGAATATGTTCTGGAGGTTTTTGATTACTTATCAAAGTAATACTGTTTACTATAAATACTGCAGTTAATAGTAAGTTGCAGTGCAGAGTTGGGGGCTTACATGGGTGGATGACCTTCCCAGTTCTATGAATCTCTATACTTTTCCTTCTCTAAATCCCCAGATCCTTGCTCCTGTAAGTCTTCTGTGGAAGGAGAGGGCTCTGGTGTTGTGCTGTGGAATCCCTGGGGGAAGGGGCTTAAATAGGTGAGGTAGACACTGTCACTCCATCCAGACTGGTCATGGGATGGGTCCTACACAGATAATCTCCTTACTGATCAAGTTACTCATGATGATCATTCACATCCATCCAGTTTGCCAACCTCTGCCACTCAACAGGAATGAGCGGAAAGCTTTTCTACCTTTATGGGGTTATGAACAGCTTCATGGCTTCAGAGAACAGTGGATCTTATTAGGTGTGAACCTTCTGTTTCATGTTCCTAAAAGCCAAATTGGTAAGGACCTTAAGGCAGGTCCAAGGTACATGAGTAGGTTTTAAAAAAGGAAAACACAATAAATGCTTCTGCTTTCCTGTCACTCCCAGTTTTATGATAGTCTTCAGGTACTGGTATGCTTTTAATGTGAATCAGGAACATTCTTTGTTTTTTAAAACACCTTCCAACTTTGAGGTTTTCCAAGAGCTCAGTGAACAGAGAAGTAAAGGCTTTGGAGTCTCTAAAATACCACCATTTATGCCAGTCTCTGTTCGTCTGCGGCTCCTTCCATATTCTTTGGGCCAAGCTTTTCTGGTCAGTACTGGCTTTTTCTCAGGGCCTTTCTTTCAAGGAGCTCAGAGTTGCTGTGGACACAGTTTATTCTCATCCCCAAGGAAAACAAGTGGCCAGTCCTTCCAGCCCTTTATCAACTCCAAGCAAATAACCACCTTACATTTGAGTGGGAGAGAAAATGCTTCGGGGCCAGAGCAGGCTCTTATGGAAATGTACTTGGATGTGCCTTATGGCATGGAAAGCAGTACTCACCTCAGCTGCCATTGGCTTGTTAATGCTGTTCACAAACTTATTCACATGTTCAAAGTGTTTTGTCATCTCTGTTGCCAAAACCATGTCAATAATAGCCTGGCGCAGCGTTCGATAATGGTTCCTAAAATAACCAGAAGACAAAGGGGCTTGTTCACAGCGTGTCTCAAATTATAACTATTCTGCCACCATTTCACTACACTCCTCACAACCTAGGAGGAAGCTGGGGCACAGAGTTAAGAAATGTGTGCAGATCACAAGAAGAGTTTACCTGCTCGTCCTCCCAGTAAGCAAGACTTGCAGATGCTATTCCATTTTCCCCAGTGATAGCTGACCCTTATGTGATTTATGAGTATTTTAAAAAAGAGAGAAGGTACCTGTCACATGGTGGACGTTTATCTGACAAGGTGATTCCCCTCTCCCTTCCCTTGAGAACATCAAAACAGTAAGGTGGCAGGAAATGGCAGGCTGGCACGGCAGCCACATAAGCTGGCCCACTGCACTCTGTGCAAACACAGGGATTCCCATTGCACAGGATGGCCACGGCCTCTTTCAATGATGGCACTGGAAGACTTTCCTGTTAATAAGTAATTCTCTAGATTGCAGCAGATAGAAATTGTAATGAATGAAGCAACAACCCTGCCCCAAATTAACCATCCAATTCTGTCGTCGTTTTCTAACTTCAAGAGCCAGAATGGCTCTTGAATAAAATTGGCTACTGGAAAGAATTTTTTCTGCAAAAGTTTAAAAACCCATCCTCGATACTGATGAAGCTGAAGCCAAAGCTGGAATAACTCATCTCCATGTTTTCCCAGTTTTCTGGAGACCAAACCAATAGGTTCACATAGACCAGCATTCCTGAGGCCCGAGTGAGCTCCATGTTCTCTGTACACTGCCCCCTTCCCAGGCATCTGTGCACCAGCCTGGCAGGTGCTGTGTGGGAAATACCCACAGCCTGACTGCAAGGTGCTGGCAAGGCAAGAGGACCTGCTCACATCTAATCCACTCTCATCAGAGGAGAATGCGGGGCTGGGGGAACCTGCCCCACCCTTCGTGCTCCCGCTCTGTGGGACCTACTCATGAGGGAGTATTTTAAGCGGCCGGAAATTGAGCTAGGGAAAAATGGGGGTGGATACACTTTCCTCGAGTTACACAAAAGACAGGATGTCCTCGTAGGAGGGTAAAAATATCTGGTGTACTTAGTAATAGTACAATCAATATTTATGTAGTGTTCTGCAGTGTATAAAACATTTTTATGAACTCACTGAAGACCAAATGAGATTTCAAAACATAAAGGCAGTCTGAAAAGTCAAATTAAGTTAAGGGCAAGGTTATTTTATCATCTGATACAGTGGGACAGCTATTATTTTCCTTTTCCCCTAAGAGGAAGCTAAGTATTTGGGAAAACTGAGTTTCCCACTTAAACTTCACAAACTTGAGCACAGGAGCCCAAGCACAACAAACCTGTCAATATTCTTGAAAATGTTGCACTTGGTGTCCTTGACCGTGAGCTGGAAGGCCAGGGCGGTGTGGTGACTCTCCAGAACAGCAGTGTCATTGTAGAGCACAGCAAGCTCACTGCCTGCATTGCAGAGGAAAGAGTTGGTCCTTCCCGGGTGATCCACGTCATGGACTGTGGCAGCAATGAGGGCTGCCACCTCATCCAGCTGATCAAGGCTTCCCTGGGATATGGGGAGGCAAGGTTGAGCATTACCCACTGGATCTTGGAGACCCATATCCATCCTTGTCTGTGCGGAGGGTCGGGTCAGGGGATTTGAGATTTTCAGAACGTTTTTAGCCAGCTGAGCCTTCTGACCTAGATGTGGAGAGGCGGCCTCGGACATGCGGCATCGCTTTACTGTGCTGTCTGTTATCTGGAGGGAAACCTGAGCCACAGTTACAACAGATGCTTAATTCATTCTCCAGGGGCCATCAGCTGCAGGAAGAGGCCAAACAAGCCTTTTGAATTGCCCACTGTATGGTATTTCTGCCACAGCAGAAAGTGGCCTGTGATCACAACTATTACCAATTTGCCTAGCTCTGAAAAGATTTTGAGTGTGCTGGTAGCAAATGGCTCAGATACAACAAAACTATTCATACAATGGTGAAATGACTAGAGCTGTAGAAGAGTAAAAGAGTACCAAGTAAAAGAGGACCAAGCAGTAAAAGAAGACCAAGGGAAAGAATAACTTTGCCAGGAAAATTAAGGCTAAGGGGGTTCTTGCAAATAAGAACAAAATTCAGCTCTGGGCTAGCAGGCAGCAAAGGCAAAAAGGGAAACCCTAATTCGAAAGCTCTCATTATGTAATTAAAGAAACAAACCAGAGCATCCGATACAAGTGTTTTCTGAGCCTGCAGCTTTAGGAGTTATCAGATGGGCTACTGTTATATAAGAGATGTTGTACTAGGAATTTATTATTTATTGAGTGCCTACCAGGTACCAATTATCACTGCATAGTGCCAGAGCTGCCATGATTATTTACACTGGCACAGTCTGCACAATGGAGTTTGTAATGTAGAGGGAGAGAGACAAATACATTTAAAAACACAAACGGAAGTAACTTGCTGTGAGACGTGCTAAGAAGGAAAGTACAGATGCTTTGGGAGTATAACCATGGGGCCTGGTCTAGTTTAGGGCAGCACTGTCCAATGTATTTTTTGCCATGACAGGAATGTGTTCTATTTGTGCTATCTGATAAAGTAACTCCTAGTTGCATGCAGCTACTGGACACCTGAAAGGTAGCCAGTGCAACTGACGAACTGCATTTTAAATTTTATTTAGTAGCCATGCGAGGCTGATGGCTACCATATCGGATAACATGGATCTCGAGGGTGGTCACTTCCAAGGAAGTGATTTTTCTGCTGAGCCTGAAGGAGAAGCAGGAATTGTCCAGGCAACAAGCAGCAAGAGGGCAATTCCAGGCAGAAAGAACAGCCTGCATGACGTTCCTGAAGTCAAACAAAAAAGGTCTGTTCAGGAAACGTAAGCGACATCATTGTGGCTGAAGGGATAGTGAGAGGGAAAGTGGTCCCCAAGATGTGGGGGGTGGGGAGGTCATCATTTTTGGTATTCCCAGAATTTGCTCTCCTAGGCCTGCAGGAGGAAGAGCTGCTACTCAGGTGAGGAAGGTGAACCTGTAGCTCAGCCCTGTCCTGCAACGGCACCCTGATGGCCAAGGGGCTGCACTTGCTTGTGTTGGTTTAGCAGGCTTCCCTGAAAGCTCTGTCTCCACCAGAAGGGAGTCATTTCCATTCCCAACGCTGACCCTATGGAGCTGGTGAGCAACCCTGGGGTGACCCCAATCAACACAACTAGGCTTCCTGAATAGGGACAGCAGAAGTTACTCTTCTCAGCTGTTCTCAGAGATTGATTCTGCAGTGCCCAGGGCAAGCAAGCATCATTTGGCCCATTTCACTGCTGGTCAGGAGAGGCCACGGTCACCTGCAGGCATGTTCAGTGATCTCCAACCTCAGGACCCAGGACAGCCCCAACCTGGGCTCCACCTTCACTGACTGTACCTGAGCAGTGAGAACCCACAGGGCCCAAACTCCGGGCCTCCAGCTAGTGCCCCTGTGGTATGTTCAATCCTGCTTGGAGTCTGTTTATTTTTTAATTCTTCAATGAAATAGATTCAAGTAACTGGGGTAGAAAACATAAGTAGCACTAGATGAAACATGCCTTTCCTTCCAGCTAACACTGATTTAAACCATGCCCTCAGTGACTTTTACAAAGATACCAATAATGGGTCCTGCAGTTTACGTGGGCACCAACAAGGCCTTGTCAGACCAGAAATGGCTGGGAGGTAAGGAAGGAAGACAGGCTAGCTCACTAGCAGAGGAGAGTAGCAAGGCCCTATGTCGAGGAGGAAATGTCCATGGAAGAAAACCCCACCAAACCCGCAACTGGCGAAATTCCAGTCCCGTGGAGGTGCAGTTACCTCTGCATAGTTTTTTTTCCCTCTTTAACCAGTAGGAGTAGATCTGGATCACACTGAGGAAAGGGTTTCATTCTAGATCTGTCTTTCAAATAGTTTCTTATTCAGGATAAATATTCATGTATGCCCAGATACTAATAAAGGAATGCTTGTTATCCTGGCTTCTCCACTTGCACTAGTTCCCTGGAATTGGGTAACATGGGGAGAGGATGGGGTCTGTCACCAACTGAAGGGGCTGTTAGCTCTGGGCATGCTAGCTCTACAGCTAGGTTGGGCATGCTTTGTCATAGTGACATTAAGAATTTTAGCCTGGCTGGAAGCAGTGGCTCACACCTGTAATCCCAGCAGTTTGGGAGGCCGAGGTGGGTGGATTATCTGAGGTCAGGAGTTCGAGATGAGCCTGACCAACATGGTGAAACCCCATCTCTACTAAACATACAAAAATTAGCCTGGGCTTGGTGGCATGTGCCTGCAATCCCAGCTACTCGGGAGGCTGAGGCAGGAGAATCGCTTGAACCTGGGAGGCAGAGGTTGCAGTGAGCCAAGATCGTGCCATTGCACTCCAACCTGGATGACAGAGTGAGACTTCATCTCAAAAAAAAAAAAAAAAAAAAAAAAAATTAGCTTATCACAAAGAAATTAGGGGTGACAGATGACACAAGAGAAGTAAGAAAATACTTCCTGACCCTCTTTGTCAGTGCCAGCAGATCTGGTAGAAGAGGCCTCAGGAGTAAATCTTTCTGGAAGCACCTCATGATGGACCCACCGGTGATCACAGGCAGGTAACCAAACCTCTGAGCCCAGAAACCCCTTCCAGCTCAGTTCTCCAAGCTTCCTCGCAGCTCTAAGTTTTCTGGTTCTCTGGCAGGGGCTGCCAGCATGAGAAAATGTTTTCTGAATTGTAAACATATTCTGTCCAATCTTAAACTTGTTTCTATTGCTGTCATTTGAGAAATCTAATCAGACTCCAAATACACTAGCAGAACTCACAATTTAAAGAAATATATTTTGGAGGAGGATAGTAAGATATGATCAAGTTACTAAGCATTCCCTAATTTATCAACAATTTAATCAATGTTTTCCTAGAGTGGTTCCGCTTGAGTGAGGTTCACCTCTAACTCAAGACTGCAGAGGCTATTGATCACCTTGGTCTTGGCATTAATGAATTGGGTGCTGTTCTCAACTGGTAGCATGTGGCTTCAGCTGTGAAACATCATGTGGTATAAAAGAGAGGAGCATAGGCCGGGCGCAGTGGCTCACACCTGTAATCTCAGCACTTTGGGAGGCTGAGGCGGGTGGATCACGAGGTCAGGAGATTGAGACCATCCTGGCCAACATGGTGAAACCCTGTCTCTACTAAAAATACAAAAAATAAATAAATCAGCTGGGCATGGTGGCCTACGCCTGTAGTCCCAGCTACTCAGGAGGCTGAGGCAGGAGAACTGTTGGAACCTGGGAGGTGGAGTTTGCAGTGAGCTGAGATCGTGCCACTGCACTCCAGCCTGGGCAACAGTGCAAGACTCCATCTCAAAAAAATAAAAATATTTTAAAAAAGAGGAGCATGAACCTGTAGTAGGAATCCAGGGTGTTTTTGCTCCTCAAAGAAAGGTGTTATAGAAACATAGGTTGATATCACTATTAGTTTTCTAAAAGTAGAAGACAAAATTATTCAAAAGCATCATTCTTGGGCCACATTGTTTCCTTGCTGATGAAAGTGAATAAGTATCAGGATGCTGTTGGCAAAACTGAGAAGAAAACCTTACCCACACGCCCCCTTACTGTTTTCCTGCCATTTCTGCTTCTACCTGTCTCACTATAGCTCTTTAGTACCTAGGATCTTAATCCCTCAACACCTGTTCTAAGAAAACGATCTAATGTCAGGCATTTACAGATGTGAATTTCAATCCCCATATGGCACTTCTCCCAGGGGTATTTAAAATTTAAGTTTTAGTTCTAGTTGTAGCAAAAGAATGTATAAGCGCTTTGGTGTGCAAGTGATGGTAGCTGGGGAGGAGGAGAGATGGGGATCGCTTGCCAGCTTTAAATAGGGCTGCCCTTATGTAAAGGGCAAGGGGTTCCTAGGGCTGCCCTACAAATCAGCAGTGGTACATGACAGTATTGAACTGTAAGACTAAGGGATATGGAACTCTTTCAGAATTATGCAAAAGTCATTAATATAAAGATAGGCACGTTCACACCTACACAAAACACAAACATGAATGTATGTAAAACAGTGTAGAATGTGGAATGGCTATTATTAATATCTGGATTGTAATCTACCAATGGCCAAATCCTGATACTAAAATTTAACCTACAGATCTAGTAACCATTTGCTGTAATAATTAAGTTCTGTCCTGCAACCCAGTAACACAGCTCCTAGCTAACATTTGGAAAATGGGTTCATGATCTGCCATGCATATAAAGGAGTCTCTATGGTGATATAATTATTATTTTAAGTATTTGGAGGAGGGGAGGGCTGGCAGAAAGGTCCATGTCTTTACAACACCAAAGTGACTAGTCAATTCGGTAACAAAAATTTTTTTTAAAAAAAGCTGTCAACTTGGTTGCAAAATAGCTGTTTGCCTAATGTATTTACTAAGATTAAGTTCTTGGATCTCCAATCCAGGCAGGTAACTAGGTCATGGTATCAAAATCCTACCTTTACTCTTTCCTTTCCAAGAAAGAAAGCGGTGGCGTGCAGGACGTCGGCAGCATGGGTGGAGTTGTGGTAGGCATTGGAAGAGTGGTAGTTGGCTTCGATCACTTGGAACCAGGCCCGAAGAGTGGTTTCAGAACAGTTTAAAAATTCACATACTCCAAACCGAGAGAAGACCTTTAAGCCCAGGTAAACCAATGGCCTGAAAAATAGGAAAACCCACCCTGGCTCATTGTATTCACTGGCCCAGAAACTGTTTTCTTTGATGATAGTGGGGCATGGAAACATTTTTCTTCTGATGATAGCTTCACACACACAGGGGTTTAAAAGCATCTCCTCTAAAAATTAGGAGGTAGGATCTCTCCTTCTCACCAGTCACCTCTTTGGAACTAGATGCTTCATGGTAGTACATCCAAATTATTTCTAGATGATCTCTAAATCATAGGCCCCTCAGTGGCTCTGACAACCTAGAAATGAGCCTGGCAGTCCCTCTCCATCCCCATTTCCACATTAACCTTGCACTTTATTTATGTTCCCTAAGGAAGTGACTAAGCCTAAGGACAAAAAAACAGCTTAGATGGTCCCAAAGTCCTATCACTTAGAGTCCTGTTACTTATTTACGTTACAGGTGAGAATCTTTCATATCCAACAGACCAACACCCCTGGGAAGAAACAGCCTTCTCCTAGTATAGAAAAAAACCCTTTAGTTATCTAATCTTTCCTCTGCCTACAGGATGGATCAGAAAAAAAAAAAAAATCTATAGTGCTCTCAATTCCATTCTGTAGGGTAGAGCTTCGACAAGTTTGAGGATTCTTAGAACTCTTGGCTCACTAGCACAAAGGAGGGAGCTGTGGATACCCAGGCAGATCCCACATCTTACTAATACTCTCCACAAAGGATCTCACTCAGGGGCCATAGTCTCTCTGCTCATTCAACACTACTCTAACATGGCATGAGAGCCAGAACCCGTGAGGTCTCTCACAGCAAAAACATGTCTCCCTCGAAGTTTCCAAATGTGAGAGTTTGAGCATGGCCATCAATCCTGCTCTGCCTTCAGCCAGAGAAGTCACATACCTTTTATGCGTAATGGCTTCCAATTCAAAGATGTTGAAGTCCCAACTCTCCTCATTGTCAAGTAATTGAGAGATACAAGGGGGAACATCATTGATGGTTATTGGCATTGCAAGGTGACTGTGACTCTGGTGCACATCTGAGCAAACAGATGGGATGGGGGAGGCTGGTTAATTGTGGAATCTTGAGTGCCCGGGTGTCTGTCATCATCTTCATAGTTACTACTAGAAAAAAAGTCTTGTACCTGATTTTTCTGTTATTGAACTTCAAGACCCTCAAATAGAAAAATAATTCACTTTAACTCTGTTTAAATGTATAGAGATTTGCAATTCTTACTCTAACTGTGCTCAGAGAAGTAATTTTAATTAGGAGACTAGTTTTAAATGTAGACCATATTGATGCTTAAACTCAAATGGGACTAGCTGGAAGTAACACCTCCCAGAACAATAATCACAACAGCGGGGACAGCACAGGCTGGAGACAGGTTACACTAACAAGTAAATAGATGAAAACTTACTCTTAGTAAACACATACTCATTTCCTGACAGTCTTCTCAAGCCGTCCTGGAATAAAGGAAGAGCCCGTTAGAAGCATGCTTTATATCTATTATCATTCTCTGTTTTTTTTTTTTATTAGTGAAAGAGATTTGAATCCTGAATAACCCAACCAATCTGGAAGTCTAAGTTGAAGCAAAGCTCAAAATTAAATCAGAACAGTTATAAGACAGATGATACTCTCCCTTCTGTAACTATTAGCCCCAGAAAGTGGAGAACTGGGATAGAGTGGATGTGACTGTGTCAGGACTCACAGTGAGCTGTGGGTTGGCTCTGTTCTGAGGCCATCTTCCTCTCCTGGCATTTTCAAGCTACACAGGTGAAATCACAGGAGTGACCTTGCTTCAGATCTTGACGGGATCCCCCTTCACCCTCAGAGGGACTGTGTTAATTGTGTTTTTGACTTACATTTTGAAGAGGTGAAGTCATCAGCCATATTTAGGGGATTACCTTCTAATATAAAGTTTTAAAAAGATTGAGCTATTTTTTGACTAATATCCCAACTAATTTTTCCCCACCTGTATTTTATGTTTTGAAACATGAGCATTGCTGCTTGCCTTTTAAAGAAGAGTTTCTGGGCTTGAGGTCCTTGGAGATGCGGCGTTAAGAGAGTGGACGAAATTCCAGTGCTTGGCCATGTCCTGGCTCTTGAACTAGTCCCCAAGTGTTCCTGAATCTCAGTTTCCTTCCCTCCACCTTCAATCTCTGAGTACCTCAATTATCTAGATCTTTGCTTAAAAGTCATTTAGAAATGCACACCAACATGGCACATGTATACATATGTAACCTGCACATTGTGCACATGTACCCTAAAACTTAAAGTATAATAATAATAAAATTAAATTAAAAAAAAAAGAAATGCTTATTTGTCATTCCCAGACAATGTGTGCTAAGGTTTAAAGTAGTATTAATTAACGAAGGACTCCCCTGAAGTTACATGTTGGATCTTTAGGCCAAGAGCTTAATTTTAAAAATTGAGTAAATACAGAAGTAACAACAGCCACAATTGTCCTGCCTGTAACGTGTGTATGGCAAGAGATTCTTGGTTTTCCTTGCTCTTCTCTCGCTCCACTTCCCCAAAGCCACATAAAATTGAGGTGGAATCACTCACTGGTTCCTCACAGCATCCTCTGGAGAGGAAACCCACGATGGTATGGCAGTGAGGTAGGAGAAGGGACTCGGACATGGGGCCAAATTGAGGACTAGGTAGAACAGGGCAGAAGCACCTCCCCATAAGCTATGCCCACCAGCATGCCACGGCAGTTTACCGTTGCCATGGCAACACCCAGACCTTTCCACCCTTTCCATGGCAACAACCCAGAAGTTACCACCCTCATTCTAGAAATATCTGCAAAAACTGCCCCTTCATTTGCATGTAATGAAAAGTAGGTATAAAGATGAGTGCAGCGCTGCCTCTGAGCTGCTACCAGGGGCACACTGCCCATGGGGTAGCCCCGCTCTGCAAGCAGCAGTCCCTCTGCCACTGCAGTACAACTGCTGCTTCAATAGAAGTTGCTGTTTAACACCACCAGCTTGCCCTTGAATTATTTCCTGGGCGAGGCCAAGAACCCTCCCGGGCTGAGCACCAGTTTGGGGACTTGCCTGTCCTGCATGAGCAGCAGGGGAGGGAGGGAACATGGCTTGCTCCCAGAACCAGACCCCTCCCACTGCAGCTCTGCGGTGGCCACCTTCTTGCAGAGCCCTTGGCAGTGCTGCCTAGAAGCTGAGGTCTGCACTGCATTAGATGGAGTTAACAGGCCAGCCCAGGGGCAAGAAAGAAACAAGGAGGCCCTCAAGTTCCAGGTGGAGAATGGAGGGGAAAGCCAGTAAACATTCAGCATTTGGTGGCAGGGCTGGACAGAAACCTTCAAAGTCAAACTCATACATGACTTCTGGACTTTTTTTCTAAAGAATTCCAGCTTCAGACTCTGATGGGGAACTCAAATAAATAATTTGAATTTTTTTCCTTTTCTTTACTTGCTGATAGATAATTATGAAAGCCAAATAGATCACAGCAAAACACCAGAATAGGTTGAGTCCCTAAAAACCAGCTACTCTTGGTGGTGTAAATGGTCCGTTTTGGAATGTGGCAGTGAGAGGTTCCTTCTCCCCTTCCCCTCCCTGAGCCAGAACAGCCCCAGTCTGCTTTTACCTTATAAATGGAACTTCTATACAAACTTTAAATAAAGGATTCTATAGTTAAGATTAAATGCTATAGTCTAACAATAAATCCTTTCATTACATGAGGAATCTGAGGTCCATGGAAATGAAATCCAGTACTATACCAGATCAAGGGAAAGCAGGAATAATCAAGAGCCTGCAAAGCCCCATCTTGCACATTGAGCCCTCCATCAGTTGCCCAATGACTCCCTGCAGTCATAGGAATTCTGAAACACTGTCCCCATGGCTATGGTAGGCCAGCCTCGTGGAAAGACAAATGCAAGAGTCACTCAAATACCACTGCACATGTTATACATAAATTCTGATGCAGTTGCTTCTGGTTATGCTAACGTTAGTCTATATAACAGGTACTTCTGCAACCATAGGTAACAGTTTCCACATCAGCTGCACTCTAGAGGCCCCGGATACCTCTCTTGCTTTTCAGGTTTTGCCTCATCACTCACAGTCATCAGGCCTCCAACAAGATCACTGGTGTGGGGATCTTCATCTTTGGTACCCAGCTGAGGGGAGTACAGTTCTGTGGTCCGTAAAATCTCTAGAACTCTGTCCAAGGCTTCCGCTACTGTGACTGGGCTGTTTTCTTGGGCTGCATTAATGATATTTATAACCTAAGGGAGTGAAGAAAGAATACATCTGAGGATAATAGGGTTCTACTTCCCAAAAGTCATATATATGCCCAGAATCCAAAAGATATCAGTGGGTAACCATCTCTTATTCAAAATGACCAGTGCTTTCACGGTACCGCCCTTCTTCCTGAAGCATGCTTTTCTCCCTGCAGGCTCCTGGTGAATGTTCTCCTGTCTCAGTGAGTAGGCTTCCTCAGGCTCCCTTGCAGATTCACCTCCCCTGGCCCTCCTCTACAGACTGGAGTTGCTCAGAGATCTGTTCTGGGCCCCTCTCTCACTCTCTCGCTTCCAGAAATGATATTTTGTCTCCACGACTTCGGACACCTATAGCTAGGGACTTTCAATATACCTCCCAGCCCTCAACTTCCTTTGACCTCCAGGCTTGTACATTCAATTCCCTACCTGACATACCTACTGGAATATCTCACAGGTCGAACACTAAACTACAGTCTTGTTCCCCTCTCCCCACAGAAATCACATAAACACACACAACAAAAAAATCAAAGACAAAAGCTGTTCACCTTCTGTGGTTTCTACACTGCAAAAAAAAGCACTTCTATCTCATGTCATTTTCTATCAAGAAAGCACTTCATGCTCACACCAAAAACCTGGGAGGGCCATGCCTGACATAATACTTTTCCTCATTCCTCTCCCTACCCTGGCAATATAATTCATCACCAAGTCCTATTGGTCTGCCTCAAAATATTTCTTGATCTATTCATTTCTCTCCACCTCCACAGCTATAATTCTAGCTCAGCTACTTCTAGAATAGCCCCCTAACTGACCTGTTCTCTTGCCACCTCCAATCCATTCTCTGCACAGAAGCTGGGTGTTCTTTTCAACAAACATATCTGGTCACATCACCCACCCCACACCTGAAACTCTTCAGTGGTTTCCAGTGCACATAAACTAAGATACAAACTCCTATGTCCCTGCTGTCCAGAATGAGCTGAGCCCTGTACAACCTACATCCTCCTCCTCTCTCACCTGCTTACCAAGCTCCGGCCACTCCGACTTTCTTTCAGCTCCTTAAATGTTCCAGGCCCTCTTCGCCCATCGCAATGCTTTTTCCCTGGCTGTTCCTGCTACCTGGAGTCTTCTCTTCCTTCTTCTCCTGAGTAACATCTTATGCTTCAAGACTTGCTTCAAACATGACTGAGAGTTTCCCTGACCACCCCTCTCTTCCAACCTACTTAAGGGCCCTACTCTAATTTTCTCTCACAGAACCCGCTTGTTTTCCTTCACTGCCCTGATTGTGACTTAGGATGAGGTGTTTATTTGCTATGTGTTTATTTGCCTGTTACTTGCTTCTTCCACTAGACCGAGCTCCATGATGTCAATGTGATGTATTTTCAGAGCACGGCCCTGTGTGAGGGCCCCTGACTGCAGAGTGCAGGCAGCAGCCGCCACTCACCTTTGTGATGGGAGCCTCGATGGTCATGGAGTGGATCCTCGCCATGGACGGATAGCGACGATTCTGCAGGCTTGGTGCTGGAGAGAAGGCAAGAAAGCTGTGTCCAGTTCCGGTGGCTCAGTGTGGCTAAGTGCAGCAAAGGAGTCCCTTCATGGACCAGGGCCCACTTCTCACAGGACCACCCTCCCACCTAAAAAGCCATGAATTCACCCATCTCTTCTGCCAAGGCTGGTAGCCCAACTGCTACTTGCCTGAGTCTGGAAAGGCGATCTGGCCTGGAACTTTGGAGGCAGGAGGGCTTGGTGAGCCCCAAGTCCACAAGGGGAATTTCAGAGAAGGTTGACGAGGTCCAAAAAGGCCTCATTCCAACAGCTTAATGACCCCCACACGGCTCACTTTCCCCCAAGTCACCCAAACCCAACTTTTGCAGTTCCATGACTTTCAGTCCTAAGCTGCTAGCCGTGTAACCAGATGACTGTGCAGCCAGCTTGAGAGGGGAGGCAGTTCATGGTTAGGGTCAGGGCGGAGGATTGAGCCCATTCTCAGTCTGAATTAGGGCCAGTCACTCCACCTGCCCATGCCTTTAGGCTCTTAACTCCCAGAAACCCATGGAAGTTCTAGTGCAAATCTACAGAAGCTTTCATTTTTTAGAAAATCTTTTATTTTTCTACATAGTTAATGTTTATACTTGGTTTAAGATGCCAAGGGTAGAAGTTTGACTTGAAAAGCACTGTTCTCATCAGATCTTCCTACCACCCCCTCTGAGGCAGGCAGGAGGGGGAGTCCCATTTCATGGATGGGATCACTGAACCCACCCCACATCAGAGCCTGCCTCCTGCTCAGCCACCTCTGGGGTCCCCCTGCTGCTAGTGCAGCAGCCATTGCAGACCTGCATGCTCTTCAGCCTCCACTGTGCCCGTACTGGAAAGAAGACAGTCCCCTTCAAGTTCTGCTCCAAAAACAGTGAATCCAGTTCAAATTCCCTCATCCCTTATCCTCTCAGACTAAAATATTCTATCTATCCGCTCAATCCATCTCAAAAATCTCTCGATTCATATTCTCTTTATATTATTGATTTCTGTCCCTCACATGCCCTGTGAACTATCATCTTGTCTCTAGCATCTTTGGTCCTTGCTATGTCAGCCACTTTTTTTATTTTTTTTATTTTTATTTTTATTTTGAGATGGAGTTTCGCTCTTGTTGCCCAGGCTGGAGGCACGATCTAGCTCACCACAACCTCCGCCTCCTGGGTTCAAGCGAATCCCATGCCTCAGCCTCCTGAG
The DNA here is from genome assembly GCF_029281585.2 of Gorilla gorilla gorilla. NCBI lineage: Eukaryota > Metazoa > Chordata > Mammalia > Primates > Hominidae > Gorilla > Gorilla gorilla. The sequence continues at coordinate 34,279,966 of NC_073243.2, forward strand.
TAGCTGGGATTAAGGCATGCGTCATCACACCCAGCTAATTTTGTGTTTTTAGTAGAGAGGGGGTTTCACCACATTGATCAGGCTGGCCTCAAACTCCTGACCTCAGGTGATCCACCTGCCTCAGCCTCCCAAAGTGTTGGGATTATAGGCATGAGCCACCCCACCTGGCCTATGTCAGCCACTTTCATACTCAGTCTTCCTACTGTGTACAGAAGGACTGGAAAGTCCCTCCCTTGTCCTTTCTGTTGACTCTCTTAAGTTACCAGCCTCATCTCTCTTTTCTATCACAGGCACTAACCATCCCCTCCTCACACCCCAGAACGTGTCCTCCCATTTGCCAAATAAAAATCAAATGAGCGAGTGAAACCTACTAGTCTGTTGTCCGCTCTCGAGCTCTGATATCCACAGCATCTAACACTGCTGGCCACCGCCTTTCTCAATCCCCTCTTGTTCTTGGTTCATGTGACACTGCACTCTCATAGTCACCCCCAGCTCTTCTGTCCTCTTTACTGGCCCTATTTCCACTGCCCACCCCCTGGCTGAGACTACGCCTTCAGGCTCAGGCTTGGACCCTCTGTCCTTTCACTACATGCACATCACACACCCCTTAGAGATGTTCTTCTGCTCCTGGCTTCACCTGTCACCACTAGGACTGCCAAGTCCACATCTATAGCCCTGAGTACCAGGGTTGCAGGTTAGCTTCCTAGCCATCTCCATTAAAATAAGATTCATCATCTTCTCCTTAACCCCCAACCTAGCAAAACCTGGAGACGTTTCCATTTCTGTATATATGACTTAAAATTTCCCAGACACCGAGGAATGAAATGTCAGAATTGTCTTTGACTTTTCCATCTCCCTGCAAATCCAGTTGTTTACTTAGGCCCGGCTGATGGAACTCAAAAAATGTTTTGCTAAATCCTGCTTTGCAGGGCAGAAACATTTTGCTAAATTCTGCCTCACGATTTCTCTGTGACATTTTATTAAGAAGTGAGTGCATATAGCTGGTACACTGAAAACTAGGTTTGTGTTGGGAGTTGGGAAGCCAGGACTGGCTGCCTCTCTGCCTCTAGCACCCAAGAGTGACCTTGTTCAGCTACTAAAACTCTGAGTTGCTTGGGTGGTTATGGCTCAACATGCTTCAAGCCATCAAGGAGCAAGCATGGAGTCCCTCCAAAGAGAGGACAAAGACTACAGCATAAGATTTTTAAAAATAATTAAAATAATTAAAACCCCTAAAACCTTTGAGCTTATTGAAAAATAAGTCGATGTTGTTGAACTCTTACTCTTTGGAGTTTATACGCTGATGAATTTTTTAACATATTCTTCCATCATTTTCTACATTTTAAAAAGGTCAGAGGAATCTGAAAAACATCTTACCATCACTGCCTCGAGATGATATCGATTTCACGTCAATGGACTCTTTCCTCCTGTTCTTATATCTAAATGAATGAGGCTCTAAGGATTTCAGATTAGAAAGGGAAGGTGATTAGTTTTCCGTGTATTCACAGAAGAGATTCAAACATGTTTTTTCTTTATTCTCTAAAGAAAACAAGGTTACTTTTTAAGCACTATAAAATAATTTTAAGAAACAGTCAACCACTTTCTTTTCAAATCATGAAAGACAAAAATTATAGTCATATTAGTTAAATGATGGTTTTTTAAGATAATGCCATGTTATATCATAGTAATATAGCTTAGTATCAAGGGTTATTTAGTTACATGAATGTAATTTTGAAAATAAACATTAGGCCGGGCGCAGGGCCTCACACCTGTAATCCCAGCACTTTGGGAGGCTGAGACAGGCGGGTGGATCACCTGAGGTCAGGAGTTCGAGACCAGCCTGACCAACCTGGAGAAACCCTGTCTCTACTAAAAAAATACATAAAATTAGGCTGGGCACAGTGGCTCATGCCTGTAATTCCAACACTTTGGGAGGCTGAGACGGGCAGATCACGAAGTCAGGAGTTCGAGACCACCCTGACCAACATGGTGAAACCCCATCTCTACTAAAAATACAAAAATTAGCCGGGCATGGTTGAGCATGCCTGTAATCCCAGCTACCCAGGAGGCTGAGGCAGGAGACTTGCTTGAACCCAGCAGGCAGAGGTTGCATGCAATGAGCCAAGATCGTGCCACTGCACTCTAGCCTGGGTGACAGAGCGAGACTGTCTCAAAAAAACAAACAAAAAATTAGCCAGGCATGGTGGTGCATGCCTGTAATCCCAGCTACTTGGGAGGCTGAGCAGGAGGATCGCTTGAACCTGGGAGGCAGAGGTTGCAGTGAGCTGAGATTGTGCCATTGCACAATCCAGCCTGGGCAAAAAGAGTGAAACTCTGTCTCCAAAAAAAAAAAAAAGAATTTAAGAAAATAAACATTAAAACTTGAGGGACATTCTCGGGGAAACTATTGAACTAGTAAAGGTGGAACTATTATAAAGTTAATCTGAATACCATAGCTATAGCACCTTATCTTAAATAATCTAGCTTAAAATATTACACTATCTCTTTTCCTAATTTTTATCTTCCTCAGTAATCTTCCTATCATGCATAAAAGGTTCAATATATATTGTTTAAATTGTCTATAAATAATAGTACTTTAAATCTTTACTTGAAAGACAATATATTCAACTGGATAGGGAAGGCTTTTAAATGGGGATATTTGAGGAAATATAATACTAATGAAACTTATAGAGATTTAAATTACGAAATTAATTCAGACGAATTTTGGCACCTCTGAAAAGTCAGACCTCTAGCTGGGCTTCTAGATTCTCTTTAAGGATGGGTTTCATCAAATGATGCATACTGCTGATCACAGGAAAGGAAGAAAACAGTTTTAGGTTCCCCCAACATTTCAATAACTAAACTCTCACCCTTGTCCCTATTTTCCAGGGTGGTGGGGGCAGGCAAACATTTAAAGAATTTTGGCCTAAATCTTTGCAGACTTGAATTTAACACTGAAAACGCACGGTCATGTTAATGTAAAAACTAACAAAAAGCATATGCCACCAGTGAGCGCCGAGATATAAAAAAATGACAAGGCAGCAGTGTTGGCTTCAGAAACACACATTTTCAGCGCATTTGCTTCTGTGAGAGTAACTCATAAGCGAGTAGAGAAATTTAACCATAACACAGATTACTCCTCACTAGGCTAAGAGAGGAGGCAGACATGCAAATTTGAGCAGGAAGAATGCGCTTCTCAGATGCCAATAAATGATCATATTCCAAGAATTAAAAAAAGATGCAATAACACTTCTTTAAGAATTGCCTAGTGACAGCAGGTGCAAGAAGCCTAGTAGTTAAGGAAACCAGGTCCAGAGCCAAATCGTCAAGATTCAAATTTCTACTGTGCCACTCAGCAGCTGTGTAATCTTGGGAATGTTACTTAACTTCTCTGGGTCTCATTATCCTTGTCTATGAAGTGGGGGTAATGATAGCATCTCATTTATAGGCTGTTTTGAGAAATAAGTGAGTTAATATATGCATAGCATTTAGAACAGTGTCTGCCACATAGTAAGCATGTAGTATATGGGGGCTATTAATTACATCTGTTCATTTGCATATATGTCTTTAGACACATGTGATCATGTTACATTGTCCTACTACTTACTGTTTTCACTTTATAATGTCTTAGACACTTTTCTAGACCACCTTCTTAACCATTTAGTGTCCTAAAAACCTGATTCAACTAAAAAAATTATTAAATCAAAAATTAAAACTGAATTATTTTTATACAACATGAAGTGAAGGTGGAACTATTATAAAGTTAATCTGAACACCATAGCTATAGCACCTTATCTTAAATAATCTAACTTAAAATATTTATTATACTATCTCTTTTCCTAATTTTTATCTTCCAAATTCTACCTTAGTAGTTTACCTATCCTTGCATATTAGTTTCCGTATATATATATTTTTACAATTATCTATAAATAATAGTACTTTAAGTGATATTGTTGGGATCATGGCATTTCTGAAACCCTGAGAAACGAAACTAATACTGCTCACTTGTGAGACACTTGGTTTAGCCTATTCAGGGACTTCATAATCATATACAGTCCTAGCATTTATTTGTTTACCAAGTAATAAGTTAAATCTAACTTAAAGATTTAAGATTAAATTCAAGATTCAAGAACGAAGAATTCCTCAAAATGTAGTTTCTAAACAAAACTAAAAGTAGAGAGGTTAGCTTCAAGGCTGTGGCCCAGGCTAGCTGGTTGAATTCTAAGTCGTTCATTAGAAATTATTCAAAGATGGATGATGTTTATTCTTCCTCATTTTATCTCAGTTAAAATTAAGAGAATCTATAGCAATAGAAGTGATAAAAAGTTTAGAGAAATTATTCTTCAATAAAGGCTAAAGTAAGGCCACATAATTAAAGAATTCATTGTCATTCTTTCAACAGATGTTTATATGAATTAGAAACTTAAGCCAGAGAAAGGATAAAGGACATTTAAACAGCTGTACTCTGTGGCAAAAAGGAATATGTGCCACCAATTGAAAAAAAAATAGCTCCACTTACTGAGTGCCTACTTTGTGACAGGCATTGTGCTATGTACTTTAAATAATTGTCTCATTCAATCATTACAACAATTCTCAAAACTACATAGGGTTATCCCCATTTTACTGATAAGAAATTTAAGCATGGAGAGATTTTGTAGGTAGCCCAAGATCAAAAAGAGAATAAATGGTGGAAACTGTACTTCCAAGATGGAATGGTTTCAATTTACCAATATTTGCTGAGTATTTGCAAAGTGTCTATTATGTACAAGGCAATGCTGGGCACTGCAAAGGACACGAAAATGCTTAGAACAATTTGTGGCACTCAGAAGCTCCCAAGTTAGTTAAAATAATACACCTGCTCAAGTGTTACAAGAAATTAACCAAAATGTATGTGTGTGAGTGAGGGAGAGAGATAAAATGCACCTGTGTGTGAAGTGTCATTATGTTATCCCAGCCTGTTCATGTCTAGAAAGTTTTCAGAAAGGGGGAAGGAAGGTACCAGTTAAATGCCAGTTACTGCTAAGCATTATACATTTCCTTCTTTAATCCTTATTAACAATGAGATGGGCTTTTGTTAATTCATTTTACAAATGAAAAAATTTGAAGCTTAGCAAGAGCAAATGACATCTTTCTAAGTATGCTAGATATGATCCACCTCACCAAGAAGAGAGACTTAACACTTAGCCTAGGGTCTGACATTATGCATTAGTGGCTGGGAAAGCCACCAACAGGGCAAAGAATGTTCCAATTCTTGCAGGAACAAAAATCTTAACTTCTTGGTAGCAGACTGATTTTTTTTCCCTCTAATGGTCAGAGAATTCCAGACCTTTCCACTTGTAGAAGTCATCAGGTCCAGCTCCTCTTTTTATGGAGGAAGCCAAGAACCAAGCAGAGTCTTGCCCAACATATGAAATGAGCAAGTAGGAAACTGAAATAGGAACTCGGTGCTTCCGCCTCCCAGGCCAGGACCTAGCCACATTTTCCAACTGTACAGTCACCAATTAGTGCAAAGAAAAGGGAGATTGGACATGGTTGAGCAACTACCATATTGTCACCTGTGTCATATTCAACCAGTGTCTCCCCTAGACTTTCGGCCCACTCTCTTGGGTTTCTGTCCTACATGGTATCTAGCCAAGAAAAGAAAAACAAGATGGGGAGGGCATTCAGCATGATAAAATTGCCATAAAGGAAGATTCAAGGACATTTTAAGGGATTTCTGCTTTTCTTCTGGCTTGCCAACCTTGTGATATGAGCACGTGGATTTTAGCACTCCACATTCTGGGGTAGTAGATGTCAACTTAGACTTCTTCAGAGAAATGTATACATTTGAACCCACAGCTGCCTCCTAAGTATGTTAGAGTTCAATTGAAGTATTCTCACCTGTCTGAGAATTGTCTCCTGAATCACGATGAATCTTGTGAATCTAAAGTCGTTCAAAAGTTTGATAAAACAAGAGAAAGATTTTAAATATGCCATTTGCTATATTTCTCATCAAACAATTTAGTTAAAAAGCTCTGAAGACTTGAAGAAAGCAAGAAGCTGCACATATAATATGAACAGATGAAAGACATACACCAAGTGGTACTACTCCAAAGGCTCTGTTACTTTCAGACACTTATAGAATGGCTGAGCCTGAGAGCAGGAAGGTACCCAAGGCACATACTCTCTAAACAGGACATCTACTTCTCCAGTCAGCTACTGTCTCATTTTGACAGCCTACAGAAATGCAGAAAGATAAAAGATATAACTAAATTTAAGTTATTTATAAGGCTAACATATAACCTGTTTGTTTCAGATATGTTATAAAATTTTTCTGTGCTACAGAATAATCTGAATTTAAGCCTAGGAGTTAAAAACATTTCCTACAAAGCTCTTCAAATGCTCAATTATAGACCATTTATAAAATGTTTTCTCACGATGAGATCTCAATTTTAGATGCAGTTTTGCACCTAGTTCTTTCTCATTATCAATTTTTTTTGTTGTTAATGATTTTGTGCTAATGCTCAATAAATGTCTGTCAAATGACAAAAGGAAGTCATTAGCACTAGAAATAATAAGTGTGCTTTCTTTGGGATCCTGCATTTCTTGTTTTATAACTGGCCCCAACACTGTTAGTGGGGCACATTTAGTTCTATTAAACTTATAATCATGCTGCTTCACTGCTAAATCCACCTACTTTCAAGTGCTCAGACCATTAAATCTTTGTAGCCACTCAATGAATGGGGTAGGTTAACTTGAAAAATAAGACAGATGAGTGTGTAAGACATGTGCAGAGGCAGATTAATATGGCTTAGCAACATCAACTGTAATAGCCAGAAACCCTGTCTGCAGAGGCCAAAGCAACTCCATGTTGGATGCTAATCCACCATGTTGACTTCTGATTAACCCCAGTTCCGGGATGGCCTCCAATATTACTATTTTATCTACTGTTCCTTGTGTAAGAAGAGCATGTACTTACCGTAAATCCTGCCCTTACATCAAAACAACCTTGACCATAAATCCTGCCCTTAGGCAGATTCACATAGCATTCTTGCCTTTCTCTGCAAGTGTCCTACACATTCCTTTCCTCTGGTATGTAAGTGCTGGGTCTGTGGGTAATGGAACAGGGATCCATTATCTTGTCTTGCCACCATCCAAGGCACAGACGTGGCTTCTGTTCATAAGTTCCTATTAGATGTTTCATTCCGAGGAACGGGATTCATCAACCTCTTTCTGTGGCCTCTCAGCTTCCTCGGACTTTCGGGTAGGTGTGCACAGGCCTGCCCACCCTGATGTGTGGTAAGCCAGGCCAGGAGCTGAGAGACCAAAAAATGGAGCAAATCTTGTGGTGGGCAGCCACTTCTATGTGGAATGGTGTGGCTCACATTTCAGATGATTGTGGACCACCTCGTGAGTGTGGGGATGACCCCAAATGCCAGCGGGTTTAGAGTGACGGTGAACTGAGCGCCAACTATCACACTGTGGCCCAGAAGGGCGGCAGGCAGCCAGTGCGGTAAGACGACTGCGTCTTAGCGGGAGCCAGCCAGCAGCAGACACAAAAGTAAAAGAGCCGACCGGGCGCCGTGGCTCACTCCTGTAATCCCAGCACTTTGGGAGGCCAAAGCGGGTGATCACTTCAGGTCAGGAGTTTGAGACCAGCCTAGCCAACATGGTGAAACCCCCTCTCTACTAAAAATATAATATTAGCTGGGTGGGGTGGTGGGCGCCTGTAGTCCCAGCTTACTCAGGAGGCTGAGGCAGGAGAATTGCTTGAATCCAGGAGGCAGAGGTTGCAGTGAGCAGAGATTGTGCCACTGCACTCCAGCCTGGGCAACAGAGTGAGACTCCATTTCAAAAAAAAAAAAAGTAAACCAGCTTGATTAGGAATTAAAATTAGGTTTTTTTTTTTAAGGGCCCTACAGTCAAAAGTAAACTTAGTTAAAACTGAAATTTGGGCTGCATATGTTTACATATGTATTAAGGCCTCTGCACTCTCTGTAAAACTTCCGACCGAATTCTGTTTCTCCATTTACTTCTGTCTGTTTCTACTACTTCTTGCCACACGAGGGATCTGATCTAAAAAAAAGGAATTTCCAACAGCCTGGGATCCCTTGGGGAAAACAGACGGCATCAAAGACTCCTCTTTTGGGGAAGAATCTTTTTTTCCTCATGAAACCCAAGGGTAGTAAGCAGACAGATTCTACTCAGGTCTAAAACTGCACTCTTTTGTATTGTGTTATCTCATCTCTGGTTAGTGTGTGGGGAGGCGAGGGGTGGGGTACGGAGATTCCTTTTTACTGTGAGAGTTGCTGACCTTGTACGTAATGGCTAGCAGTCACGGGCAACGGCTATATTGTTAGAGGTGACTGACAGCAGTTGTTAAAGCAAGTGGTTACTACTACAAGGGCTACTCATTTCTTGGCATGTTTGGATAAGAAATGTGTGGTTTAGGCCCTAAAACTTCCATGCTTTCTTGGCCCTGTTCCTTAAAGCCAGTAATATAAGAATATACTGACACCTTGAAGCCAGTAATATAAGAAACAAGCTAAGTTGAAGAGAAGACATTTTTCCTGGCAATCTTGTTTCCAGATAATGCTGTTTAGGTCTAAGTTCTGTGCCTTAGAGATGTAGATCTTCTCTACCTTGTTTCATCTGAGTCATGTCTTTGGGTGGGTTGTGTAAAGGTGGGAGAGAAGCTATTTGAGAACTGGCAAATGAAGAATCTTATAAGTCTATAAGATCTGCTTCTGTTTGTGTGTATGTCTATATATATTTAGTATGTTATATATGTGATACATCATTACCAAAAATATATGACAGAGCTCTAATTTGGCTTAAAGAAAAAGTAAGTTCTGGCTGGGCACAGTGGCTCACTCCTGTAATCCCAGCACTTTGGGAGGCCGAGGCAGCTGAATCACCTGAGGTCAGGAGTTCGAGACCAGCCTAACCAATATGGTGAAACCCTGTCTCTACCAAAAATACAAAAATTAGCCAGGCAGGGTGGTGTGCACCTGTAGTCCCAGCTACTCAGGAGGCTGAGACAGAACTGCTTGAACCCAGGAGGCAGAGGTTACAGTGAGCTGAGATCATGCCACTGTACTCCAGCCTGGGTAACACAGTGAGACTCTGCCTCAAAAAAAAAAAAAAAAAGTTCTTATCAGAAATATAGAAACCAACTCAAATGCCTTTTAGTTCACCTAACTTTAGTAATCTTTCAAATAAAACTAGTTTCAAAGTTCTTTTCAGTAATTTGAAATCTTAAAGTCTGTTATGTTAAATTAAGTAATGCTAGGTTTTTCCAAGGAAATTAGGGTTACTAAGAGTTAAAGTAGTAGTTAACATATGTAATTAAAACTACTAAATATAAGAGAAACAATTCTATATGAAAGTGAATAAAGAAAGATGTGTTTTGATAAAGAAGTTTATTAAAAACATGAAGATGAGGTTTTTGCATAAAGGAAGAGTAACCACATAGTTTAGAGGCTATTTAAAGGTTGTTTTAAAATGAATGAAAAATGATACAGATAAAACTAGATGGATAGAAAGGGAAAGGATAAAAGGATAGAGAATGAGGAACTTTTGATTGATTCCTGGGCGGCCATGTGGTCACCTATGGTATGGAGCTGTAGCTGTGCTGTGCTCAGTTACTAAAAGGTAAGAGTTACCAGTGGAATTTAGAGAAAAATCCAACTCTTAAGGAGTTGTTCACTGGATACATAAGTAAATGCAAACCAATAAGGAAAAGTGAAATATTCAGTACCTTGGTTATTTTCTATAAAAGCTAAAATAAGAGTGCCAGACTGGGCCTTGAGGCTGGACCAAGCTCAAATGTGGGTCTGTCTGAGCTCAGATCATTAGCCTCAAAGCTATCTACAAAGGGGAAAATAATGACAAGGCAACAGAAAGTACCTCTGAGACCTGTGGTTGCCAAGAAGGTAGTCAATGCGGGGGAAGGGCAAAACCAAGTAACTGCTGAAACCAGAGGGTACTGTGTGAAGGAATTGTTCCCTTTTGTAGATAGGCATCATCAGCTCCCTGGATAAAACCTTTTGTTGAATTGTGAAAGTAGCTAATTTGGAGCAGTGTCTTTGGTTTTAAATGCTGCAGAGTGGTAAAACATGTTTGGGTTGATGCAGGATCCCCAGCTCACTACTGAACAATCACAGATGGCTATATGTGATCCAGACACATGGGAGGTTATTCCTGAGAGAACAGCCAGCCTGGTGGACTGGATAAAAGCCTCTGTAAGATCTGTTTACCCTGAGAATGGGGTCAGCCCCAGTGCTACGTGGAGCACCCCAGATGAAGCAGCTGATATGCTTTGTCTATAAGCCATGTGGAACTGGCTTTATGACAGGGATATCCACCCCATCAATATGCCTATTACCCAGGTCATGGTAAATGCTGTGGTTAAGCATGTGTGTGTCTGTTCAGGGGGTGGGGGTGGGGTAGGAGGGGCTTTTGCGTGGGCACTTCGTTACTGATGAAAAATTGAAAGTTCAGGAAGCCTCAAATTTACTGTCTCAACTTCCCCTCATGGGTCTTACGGATGCTAATAAAAACATTAGGCTAATTAACAAGAGCATAGGGAATGGCAAAAAGGAGAGTCAAAGGACTTATCCTAGCGAGGTGAAAATTTTAAAAGTTATTTTAAAAGGTAAATTTTTAAAAATTGAAAGGGGTGAAACTAAGGAAAACAGAAAGGAAGAGTCATGGAATTTGTCCCAGCAGGGTGGAAATCTTGGTTATTAAGAAACTGAAGGTCGGGCGCGGTGGCTCACGCCTGTAATCCCAGCACTTTGAAAGGCCGAGGCGGGCGGATCACGAGGTCAGGAAATCGAGACCATCCTGGCTAACACGGTGAAACCCCGTCTCTTATACTAAAAACACAAAAAATTAGCCGGGAGCGGTGGCGGGCGCCTGTAGTCCCAGCTACTGGAGAGGCTTAGGCAGGAGAATAGCGCGAACCCAGGAGGCGGAGCTTGCAGGGAGGCGGAGCTTGCAGTGAGCCGAGATAGCGCCACTGCACTCTGGCCTGGGCGACAGAGGGAGACTCCGTCTCAAAAAAAATAAATAAATAAAAAATATATTGAATTGTCCGGGCACGGTGGCTCACGCCTATAATCCCAGCACTTTGGGAGGCCGAGGCGGGCAGATCATGAGGTCAGGAGATTGAGACCATCCTGGCTAACACAGTGAAACCCCCTCTCTACTAAAAATACAAAAAGTAGCCGGGTGTGGTGGCGGGTGCCTGTAGTCCCAGCTACTCGGGAGGCTGAGGCAGGAGAATGGCGTGAACCCGGGAGGCGGAGCCTGCAGTGTGCCGAGATCGCGCCACTGCACTCCAGTCTGGGCAACAGAGTGAGACTCTGTCTCAAAAAAGAAATTGAATTAATTGGAAATTGATAGGGTTCAAACAAAGTTCTTAATACAACACTACCAAAAGCTGGATGGACCATAGTGAGCCCCTGCTTTTCCCCCAACATTACAGGAACCCAAACCAGTTTTCTGTATTTACCCTAGATTGGAAAATATTTTTTTGAAAAATCAAAAGGTAAAGATTAGAATGAGAAAGGTGATCAACAATTGCCTGGGGCAATGTTGAGGTAATTAATCAAGACACATTGACCAAAGTGCCCAGGTCCCTTGGCTCAATCCCCTGCTGCAAAGCCAAAGCCTTTTTGACAAGAGGGTAAAATGGTCTAGGGGTGAAAAAGAGACGTTCCTGGAAGCAGAACATAAAAATGTAAGGGCTGATAGAATTATGAAAGTTGAAATGTTTAAATAGGCTTTATGTGAAATAGTTATATCTCCTTTCCTTAAATGTTTTATGAAAATGGATATTATATCTGACTGCTGAAACATTTTTCCTACCTAGTACTACAGAAGAGAAGGCATGCAAATCTGCCCTTTGAGCAATATTAATTGGACATGCTAAATGGGAATAAGACTGCCTGAGCCCACAGAATGTAGCATGCCAGAGTGCTTGTAGGGATAAATTCTTCACTTGACAGCCCTTAGTGAATCATTTACTAGGGCATATGGGGGTAATGTCAGAGAAACACTCTGATGGGGATCACAGTGCCCAAAAAGAGTCCCATGATAAAATGGAAATGGTTTATATAGGATCTTGCTACCTGAAGAGTGCGAGGAGGAGACACTCATGAGCAGAGAGCCTCTTTTTTCCCTAGGACTGACTCTGAAACTGTGTGAGGAGCTGCTGGATTCTACAGTGCCCGACAAACAGCTCCCTCACCTGACTGACAAAGAGCTCCTTGGTTTGTGGACGGCCGTTCCATGATGAACGGGCAACATCCTGTTTGGAAGACTGCTACTCTGATTGTAAAGGATACTTTTGTGAGCAAAATTTACTTCTTCCCTCTACCTGAGTTCTCCAGAATTTGGAAACTTTTCATGAGTATTCTTACTTTATGGCAATGTAGTTGTTTGCATAAATTCAGTAAGAATCTGTTTTGTTTTGCAACAGGACACAATTGGAAACACTGGTTATTTCACCAAGGCTTTGACTAGAATCATGTATTTTCAGATATAACCAGACTGCTTTGAGGAATTGACATTGACTTTATAGAGCCGATAAAAAGTCCTTTGGAAAGACTAACTTGGTACGTTGTCTAAATGGTTCCTTACAAGGTTCCTGGCCTCTGGTAAGTAAAGAATATCACTTTCTGACAGGCCCAGGAACCAAGATATTTTGGGAACTAAAGAGAGGAATTTGTACAGGTATAGTACCTATGTATAGGTATTACAAGCATAGTCTAATGGGGAATCCTTAGTCTCAAGGCTTTTAAAATGTCAAATCCAAAATTCCTTATAAAGTTCCAGCAAAGCCAACTGAAAAGAAGCCTATATGACTAATAACTATTCTTGCTACACTTTAAGCAAATAATTAGGCCAAGTATAGTGAGACTAAAATTTATTTTGCAACTAAAGCAAATAAATTGGTCCTGTAATTTTTTTATTTTTTATTTTTCATTATTCCTGAAATAGCAAGGTACTATAATTTATCCTTGGTAGAAATGGGGAAACTGGAGAGAGAAAAACTTAGATTCTAGTCCTAACCACTCTTTCTTTTTCTTTTTTTTTTTGGAGACAGTCTCACTCTGTCATCCAGGCTGGAGAGCAGTGGGTGCAAACTTGGCTCACTGCAACTTCTGCCTCCCGGGTCCAAACTGTTCTCAGGCCTCAGCCACCCGAGTAGCTGGGATTACAGGCATGTGCCACCACACCCAGTTAATTTTTGTATTTTTAGTAGAGACAGGGTTTTCCCATGTTGGCCAAGCTAGTCTCCAACTCCTGAGCTGAAGCAATCTGCCCTCTTCAGCCTCCCAAAGTGCTGGGATTACAGGCGTGAGCCACTGTACCTGGACCTGAAATACTGTTCTTGAGTTTTTATTATTTGCCTACAATTTGGGCTAAACCTGAATTACTTCCTGGCTACAACAAGTCTCTAAAGAAGAACCAAGTTTTAATTTTCTTCTAGTTGGCCAATAGGCTTTTTTTTTTTGTTCTGGCATACGAATTCTCTTTCAAGTGTCATTATATTTCTACTATTCAAATTATTAATGTTAAGTATCTCTCATTGTCTTACTTCTTCTGAGAAAACTGAAGTCATTGTATTCCTAAGACTAGAGATGATTCAACAGCCTGTGAACCTCCTTCATTTGGAATCCCACTAGGCCTGAGCTGTTTTCCATTGCCAATGTACTGCTACTAAAGCTATAGCCACCCTCCCTACAGGCTAACAGACCATCACAGAAGAGGAAGAGTGCATGAGATTTTAAGAGCTGGCTTTGGGAGGCTGGAGTGTGGAGGCCAAAGCAACTCCATCTTGGATGCTAATCTGCCATGTTGTCTTCTGAATAACCTCAGTTCTGAGAAGGCCTCAAAGATTCCCAAATTATCTATTGTTCCTTGGGTAAAAGCACATACCTACTGTAAATACTGCCATTAGGTCAAACAACCTTGATGTTATCATACTTCAGTTGTCCTACGCATCCCTCTGAATCACCCTTTCTGTATGGCATATAAGCCCTGGGTCTGGGGGTAATGGTGCAGGGATCTACCATCTTGTCTCACTGCTGTCAGAGACACAGACAGGGCTTCTGTTCTTAAGTTCTTATTAATGTTCCTTTCTGACAACTAGAGTTGTCAGTCTCTTTCTTTGGCCTCTCAGCTTCCTCAGACTTTGGGGGGTAGGTCTGCATAGGCCTGTCCACTGCAGAACACCCTGTATGACAGATACAGGTAAAAAGGTTTCAGCTTGACTGAACCACTGAAAAATCATCACGTAAAACTGAAGCGTGAAAATAGGATTTTCTACCAACTCTTCTGCTCAGTCCATTCCACATAATTACGGAAACAATTACGTGACCAACCTGTGTGATATCCTGGTCAAAATGTGACTAAGGGCTGTGACTCATTTATCCCATAATTATGGGACATTTTTATTTCCCATGTTTCATGTTTTCTTCAGGGATAAAGACCATTTGCTATACAGCTACTTACTGATATAGTGTGAATTTTTTATACGATACCAAATGAATAAAACTTTTGCCTTGCAAATTGTTCTTTCAAATAGCTTTAACACAAAAACCAGTGATTTTTAAGTGCTTAGCTTTTCTTTCTGAATCAAAACGCATCTCTCCTTTAGAAGCTGTGTCCCATGGCTCCCTATGTTATTTAAAAACAAAACAAAAAACAAAACACAACAAAAAAGCCTTTCTCGTGTATCCTCTGCCCCTCGGGCCAGCTGATTGGCTCGTGGAGCTCCTGCGATGTCAACATGGGTTTTGTGTTCTGTCTAGAGTGGAGCCAGATAAAGCCCAAGGCCGGCAGGTGCACATGCACATCCTGCTTTGGGGATGGAAATGTACGCCAGCCACTAGGTACAGGGAGAAGCAGGGATGACAGGTACCAATTCCATCTGCTGAGGTGGCTCTGGGCCATTCTTCTTCAAGTATAATTTGGCATTTTGAGCTGAACACACCCCCAAACTGGCTCACCTGCCTTTGCTGGGCTCTCCGCATGCCTATGGCTAGCAACCCAGCATGGAGATAACTCCTTGCTCTATAAGCAGAGACTCTTCCTGGCTGCAGCAGCATCTGCCGTCAGGAACCCTATTGTGGGACCGACTTAATGATGCTCTGTGCCGAGAGCAGTGCCAGCAGACCTTCCCCTGTCACACCCCAGCGGTGCTGGGTTTTCACTGAAGCTGACTCTGATTATCCATGTACCTCTTCCAGATACCCCACTGTACAACTAATGATTCACTTGGATGACAAAATTCTCCTAGAATCAGAATTTTCTTGTGGACCCTACACTTACCAGTCATTTCAGTAGAAATTATTCTAAAATTATTTCCTTAATACTTAGTTGAGCTCATTGGGAGAACAGATACGGAATGAGTGGGTCTGTGGTTTGGCATTCTCTCTGGTAGGCAGCCAGGGGGATGAACTTTGCTCCACAGCCATCTCTTACGTGTTTCCCACATGCTTGCAGCATGACATCTGTAGTCTAATCATGATGGCACTCTTGCACAAGGGGAGGTATCCTCATTGCTTGGAACAGGCAAGGAAGCTGAGGTTTAAGAGGTTAAGAAACTTGCCCAAGCCACACAGGTAGTATGCAGAGCCAATTTCAAATGTGTCCCTTTGGCTCTAAAACCATTTGCTCTGTCAAGCTGCTCTTTACAGTGAAGCCCCAGAAGGGATGTGCCACGACCGGGCTTGTTAAACTGGGGTCAAGGAAACACCCCCTGCATTAGTGCAGGACATCTCTCTGAAACACAGTTTTCCTTGAAATTTGGGAGGAAGTGTGAGTATCTCTTATCAAAAGGTTTTGTCATGTGCAAACTAACTCAAAGCAAAGGGACGGGGATTCAATGGCATCAATGCCCCATGCCAGTCAGTCTCTCTGTAGTGTGGTGTGTGTTTCTCCTCTTGTAAAAGCATAAAATGTAGAATATTCTCATTTGCAGCAGTGACTGGGAAGTTTGATTTTGTGTGTTACTGGGGAAACTGAAGGCTTTAGTGCTTAGTTTGTGCAATGTGAATACTGCTGTCCTTGGCCTGTGAAGCTCTTTGCTAGAGCTCGAAGCTGGGATTCCTCAGCAAGTCCTTGGAGGCTTACAGCTTGTTTCAGGGAGAAAAATAATTTAAAACCCTTAATTACTTCAAAATATTATAAGTTGCCACAAATTTTGCTGTCCTTGTGCTAAATGCTTTGTTTACAAACATCTGATTTTGCTTGGTTCTAAAAAGCACTATTAATTCTGAGTTAGGTATTTGTGTGTATGTGTGCATGATTCAGGGTCATTTGTCTCTTAAATAATCATTTAAAAATCCTATTTATCTACACACCCACCAGAATGTCTAAAATTAAAAAGAAGTTTTGTCAAGGCTATGGAACAACTGGAACTCTCATACATAGTTGGAGGGAGTATAAAATTGTACAACCACTTTGGAAAAAAAGGCCTGCCAGTTTCTTTTAAAATTAGCCATCCACCTACTACACAGCCCAACAGTCCCACTCCTAAGTGTTTACTCAAGGCAAACAGAAGCATATATTCACAAGAAAACTTGTCCAAGAATGTTCAAAGCAGCCAAAAGCTGGAAACAGCCCTGGAGTCCATCAGCAGAAGTAGATTCTCCACACTGTGATAGACTGATGCAAAGGAATATTCAGTAATAAAAAGGAAAAAAAATGATATAGTGAAGATGAACCCCAAAAACATTATGAGTGAGAGAAGCCAACCATGACAGTATACACTCAAACTCTAATCTATGGTTAAGTAATTCAGAAAAGTGGTCACCTCTGGGGGTGAGCAGGATGGGTGGACAGAGATAGACTGTGAAGGGGCATGAAGGGACTTTTGGGACAGCGAGGTTTAATACCGTGATTGGGATAAGGTTCCAGTATTATATGCTTTGTCAAAACTCAAGGAAGGGATTGCAGACAAGAGGGCCAAATAGGAACAGCTCCCATCTGCAGCTTCCAGCGAGATCGCCGCAGAAGGCGGGTGAATTCTGTATTTCCAACTGAGGTACCTGGTTCATCTCATTGGGACTGGTTGGGCAGTGGGTGCAGCCCACGGAGGGTGAGCCAAAGCAGGGTGGGGCATTGCCTCACCTGGGAAACACAAGGGGTCGGAGAATTCCCTCCCCTATCCAAGGGAAGCCATGAGGGACTGTGCCCTGAGGAATGGTGTATTCCGGCCCAGATACAGCACCTTTCCCACAGTCTTTGCAATCCGCAGACCAGGAGATTCCCTCTGGTGCCTATGCCACCAGGACCCTGGGTTTCAAGCACAAAACTGGGCGGCCATTTGGACAGACACCAAGCTAGATGCAGGATTTTTTTTTCATACCCTAGTGCTGCCTGGAACACCAGCGAAACAGGACCACTTACTCTCCTGGAAAGGAGACTGAAGCCAGGGAGCCAAGTGGTCTGGCTCAGCGGGTCCCACCTCCACAGAGCCCAGAAAGCTCAGATCTACTGGCCTGAAATTCTCGCTGCCAGCACAGTTGTCTAAGGTCAACTTGGGATGCTTGAGCTTGGCGTGGGGAGGGGTATCTGCCATTGCTGAAACTTGAGTAGGTGGTTTTACCCTCATAGTGTAAACAAAGCCACCAGGAAGTTCGAACTGGGCGGAGCCCACCGCAGCTCAGTAAGGCCGCTGTGGCCAGACTGCCTCTCTAGATTCCTCCTCTCTGGGCAGGCCGTGTCTGAAAAAAAGGCAGCATTCCCAGTCAGGGACTTATAGATAAAACCCCCATCTCCCTGGGACAGAGCATGTTGGGGAAGGGGCAGCTGTGGGCACAGCTTCAGCAGACTTAAACATCCTGGCCTGACAGCTCTGAGGAGAGCAGCAGATCTCCCAGCACAGCGTACAAGCTCTGCTAAGGTCAGACTGCCTCCTCAAGTGTGTCCCTGACCCCCATGTATCCTGACTGGGAGATACCTCCCAGTAGGGGCCGACAGACACCTCATACAGGAGAGCTCTGGCTGGCATCTGGCTGGTGCCCCTTTGGGCTGAAGCTTCCAGAGGAAGGATCAGGGAGCAATCTTTGCTGTTCTGCAGCCTCCACTGGTGATACCCAGGCAAACAGTGTCTGGAGTGGATCTCCAGCAAACTCCAGGAGACCTGTAGCAGAGGGGCCTGTTAGAAGGAAAACTAACAGACAGGAAGAGCATCAACATCAACAAAAAGGACGTCTACTCAGAGACTCCATCTGAAGGTCACCAACATGAAAGACCAAAGATAGATAAATACATGAAGATGGGGAGAAACCAGCGCAAAAAGGCTGAAAATTCCAAAAACCAGAACACCTCTTCTCCTCCAAAGGATCACAACTCCTTGCCAGCAAGGTAACAAAACTGGACAGAGAATGAGTTTGACGAATTGACAGAAGTAGGCTTCAGAAGGTGGGTAATAACAAACTCCTCCGAGCTAAAGGAACATGTTCTAACCCAATGAAAGGAAACTAAGAACCTTGAAAAAAGGTTAGATGAATTGCTATCTAGAATAACCAGTTTAGAGAAGAACATAAATGACCTGATGGAGCTGAAAAACACAGCATGAGAACTTCGTGAAGCATACGCAAGTATCAATAGCCGAATCGATCAAGAAGAAGAAAGGATATGAGAGATTGAAGATTAACTGAAGAAATAAAGCTAGAAGACAAGATTAGAGAAAAAAGAATGAAAAGGAACGAACAAGGCCTCCAAGAAATATGGGACTATGTGAGAAGACCAAACCTACATTTGACTGGTGTACCTGAAAGTGATGGGGAGAACGGAACCAAGTTGGAAAACACTCTTCAGGATATTATCCAGGAGAACTTCCCCAATCTAGCAAGACAGGCCAACATTCAAATTCAGGAATTACAGAGAACACCGCAAAGATACTCCTCGAGAAGAGCAACCCCAAGACACCCCAAGACATGTAATCGTTGAATTCACCAAGGTTGAAATGAAGGAAAAAATGTTAAGGGCAGCCAGAGAGAAAGGTCGGGTTACACACAAAGGGAAGCCCATTAAAGTAACAGCGGATATCTCTGCAGAAACCCTATAAGCCAGAAGAGAGTGGGGACCAATATTCAACATTCTTAAAGAAAAGAATTTTCAACCCAGAATTTCATGTCCAGCCAAACTAAGCTTCATAAGTGAAGGAGAAATAAAATCCTTTACAGACAAGCAAATGCCGAGAGATTTTGTCACCACCAGGCCTGCCTTACAACAGCTCCTGAAAGAAGCACTAAACATGGAAAGGAAAAACCTGTACCAGCCACTGCAAAAACATACCAAATTGTAAAGACCATCGACACTATAAAGAAACTACATCAACTAACGGGCAAAATAACCAGCTAGCATCATAATGACAGGATCAAATTATAACAATATTAACCTTTTATAAATGTAAATGGGCCAAATGCCCCAATTAAAAGACACAGACTGGCAAATTGGATGAAGAGTCAAGACCCATCGGTATGCTGTATTCAGGAGACTCATCTCATGTGCAAAGACACACATAGGCTCAAAATAAAGGGATAGAGAAATATTTACCAAGCAAATGGAAAGCAAAAAAAAACAGGGGTTGCAATCCTAGTCTCTGATAAAACAGACTTTAAACCAACAAAGATCAAAAGACAAAAAGAAAGCCATTACATAATGGTAAAGGGATCAATGCAACAGGAAGAGCTAACTATCCTAATTATATATGCACCCAACAACAGAGCACCCAGATTCATAAAGTTCTTAGAGACCTACAAAGAGACTTAGACTCCCACACAATAATAGTGGGCGACTTTAACACCCCACTGTCAATATTACACAGATCAACAAGACAGAAAATTAACAAGGATATGCAGGACTTGAACTCAGCTCTGGACCAAGTGAACCTAATAGACATCTACAGAACTCTCCACCCCAAATCAATAGAATATACATTCCTCTCAGCACCACATCACACTTATTCCAAAATTGACCACATAATTGGAAGTAAAACATTCCTCAGCAAATGCAAAAGAATGGAAATCAAAACAAACAGTCTCTCAGACCACAGTGCAATGAAATTAGAACTCAGGATTAAGAAACTCACTCAAGGCCAGGCTTGGTGGCTCATGCCTGTAATCCCAGCCCTTTGGGAGGCAAAGGCAGGTGGATAAAGAGGTCAGGAGTTTGAGACAAGCCTGGCCAACATAGTGAAACCCCATCTCTACTAAAAATACAAAAATTGACCAGGCATGGTGATGCACACCTGTAATCCCAGCTCCTCAGGAGGCTGAGGCAGGAGAATCACTTGAACCCGAGGGGCGGAGGTTGCAGTGAGCTGAGATCGTGCCATTGCACTGCGACAGTGTAAGATTCCATCTCAAAAAAAAAAAAAAAAAAAAAAAAAAAACCTCACTCACTCAAAACCACACAACTACATGAAAACTGAACAACTTGCTCCTGAATGACTACTGGGTAAATAATGAAATGAAGGCAGAAGTAAAGATGTTCTTTTAAACCAATGAAAACAAAGACACAATGTACCATAATCTCTGGGACACATTTAAAGCAGTGTGTAGAGGGAAATTTATAGCACTAAATGCCCACAAGAGAAAGTAGGAAAGATCTAAAATAGACACCCTAACATCACAATTAAAAGAACTAGAGAAGCAAGAGCAAACAAATTCAAAAGCTAGCAGAAGGTAAGAAATAACTAAGATCAGAGCAGAACTGAAGGAAATAGAGACACAAAAAAAACCCTTCAAAAAATCAATGAATCCAGGAGCTGGGTTTTTGAAAAGATCAAAATAGACCACTAGCCAGATTAATAAAGAAGAAAAGAGAGAAGAATCAAATAGATGCAATAAAAAATCATAAAGGGGTATCACCATGGATCCCACAGAAATACAAACTACCATCAGAGAATATTATAAATACCTCTACGCAAATAAACCAGAAAATCTAGAAGAAATAGATAAATTCCTGGACACATACACCCTCCCAAGTCTAAACCAGGAAGAAGTTGAATCCCTGAATAGACCAATAACAAGTCCTGAAATTGAGGCAGTAATTACTAGCCTACCAACCAAAAGAAGTCCAGGATCAGAAGGATTCACAGTCAAATTCTACCAAAGGTACAAAGAGGAGCTGGTACCATTCATTCTAAAACTATTCCAAACAATACAAAAAGAGGGACTCCTCCCTAACTCATTTTATGAGGCCAGCATCATCCCAATACCAAAACCTGGTAGAGACACAACAAAAAAAGAAAATTTCAGGCCAATATCCCTGATGAACATTGATGCGAAAATCCTCAATAAAATACTGGCAAGCCAAATCCAGCAGCACATCATAAAGCTTATCCACCACGATCAGGTTGGCTTCATCCCTGGGATGCATGGCTGGTTAGACATATGCAAATTAATAACTGTAACCCATCACATAAACAGAACCAATGACAAAAACCACATGATTACCTCAATAGATGCAGAAAAGGCCTCCAACAAAATTCAACACGCCTTCACACTAAAAACTCTCAATTAACTAGGTATTGATTGAACGTATCTCAAAATAGTAACAGCTATTTATGACAAACCCACAGCCAATAATATCATACTGAATGGGCAAAAACTGAAAGCATTCCCTTTGAAAACCAGCACAAGACAAGGATGCCCTCTCTCACCACGCCTATTCAACATGGTATTGGAAGTTCTGGCAAGGGCAATCAGGCAAGAGAAAGAAATAAAGGGTATTCAAATAGGAAAAGAGGAAGTCAAATTGTCTCTGCAGATGACATGATTGTATATTTAGAAAACCCATCGTCTCAGCCCTAAATCTCCTTAAGCTGATAAGCAACCTCAGCAAAGTCTCAGGATACAAAATCAATGTGCAAAAATCACAAGCATTCCTATACACCAATAACAGAAAGAGCCAAATCATGAGTGAACTCCCATTCACGACTGCTACAAAGAGAATAAAATACCTAGAAATACAACTTACAAGGGATGTGAAGGACCTCTTCAAGGAGAGCTACAAACCACTGCTCAAGGAAATAAGAGAGGACACAAACAAATGGAAAAACATTCCATACTCATGGATAGGAAGAATCAATATCATGAAAAATGGCCATACTGCCCACAGTAATTTAGAGATTCAATGCTATTCCCATCAAGCTACCATTGACTTTCTTCATAGAATTGGAAAAAACACTTTAAATTTCATATGGAATCAAAAAAGGGCCCGCATAGCCAAGACAATCCTAAACAAAAATAACAAAGCTGGAGGCATCATGCTACCTGTCTTCAAACTATACTACAAGGCTACAGTAACCAAAACAGCATGATACTGGTACCAAAACAGATATATAGACGAATGGAACAGAACAGAGGCCTCATAAATAACACTACATTATCTACAACCATCTGATCTTTGACAAACCTGACAAAAACAAGCAATGGGGAGAAGATTTCCTATTTAATAAATGAGGTCGGGAAAACTGGCTAGCCATATGCAGAAAACTGAAACCGGACCCCTTCCTTACACTTTATACAAAAATTAACTCAAAATGGATTAAAGGCTTAAATGTAAGACCTAGAACCATAAAAACCCTGGAAGAAAACCTAGCCAATACCATTCATGACATAGGCATGGGCAAAGACTTCATGACTAAAACACTTGGTATGTTTTAATCATGAAGTCAGACTAGTCGAAAGTGAAGTCATTTAGTCAAAAACAATGGCAACAAAAGCCAAAACTGACAAATGGGATCTAATTAAAGAGCTTCTGCACAGCAAAAGAAACCATCAGAGTGAACAGGCAACCTACAGAATGGGAGAAAATTTTTGTAATCTATCCATCTGACAAAGGGCTAATATCCAGAATAGACAAAACTTAAACAAATTTACAAGAAAAAAACAAACAACCCCATCAACAAGTGGGCGAAGGATATGAACAGACACTTCTCAAAAGAAGACATTTATGCAGCCAACAAACATATGAAAGAAAGCTCATCATCACTGGTCATTAGAGAAATGCAAATAAAAACCACAATGAGATATCATCTCATGCCAGTTAGAGTGGCCGTCATCAAAAAGTCAGGAAACAACAGATGCTGGAGAGGATGTGGAGAAATAGGAACACTTTTACACCGTTGGTGGGACTGTAAACTAGTTCAACCATTGTGGAAGACAGTGTGGTGATCCCTCAAGGATCTAGAACCAGAAATACCATTTGACCCAGCCATCCCATTACTGGGTATATACCCAAAGGATTATAAATCATTCTACTATAAAGACACATGCATACGTATGTTTATTGTGGCACTGTTCACAATAGCAAAGACTTGGAACCAACCCAAATGCCCATCACTGATAGACTGGATAAAGAAAATGTGGCACACATGTGAACCATGGAATACTATGCAGCCATAAAAAAGGATGAGTTCATGTCCTTTGCAGGAACATGAAGCTGGAAACCATCATTATCAGCAAACTAACACAAGAACAGACAACCAAACACCACATGTTCTCACTCATAAGTGGGAGTTGAACAATGAACACATGGACACAGCGAGGGGAACATCACACATCACACACCGGGGCCTGTCGGAGTGTGGGGTGGGGGTTAGGGGAGAGACAGCATTAGGAGAAATACCTAATGTGAAGCATTGATGGGTGCAGGAAACCACCATGGCACATGTATACTTATGTAACAAATCTGCACATTCTGCACATGTACCCCAGAACTTGAAGTATAATAAAAAAAAAGTTAAAAACCTCACGGAAGGCTATGCCTAAGATGTATGTATTTTGCTGTATGTAACTTCTACCTTAGAATAGATGAAAACAAATATTAAACTCTAGTTAATAATGTGCATGCTGAAGTTACAAGGGGTGAAACATACTGATATATGCAACTTTTTTTTTTGATAGTTGGAAATCTGTCAGAAATTAGATGGGCTGCTGGATGTCTACAGGGAGACACAGATGGTTATATGATCAAGCAACATGCTAATTACAGAATGTAGGTACTGAGTACATGTGTATTCACTTACAGTCCTTCTAACTCTATACGGTTAAAGATTTTCATAATAAAGTATTGGGAAAATTGTATGTTCAACTGAGTATACGGATTGATGGCTGAAAACTGGAAGTCTGAACTGTAGTTTCAAAACCTATGAAAATAAACAAGACGAAATCAGAACAGCCTGAAACAGAGTGAGGTTAATGTCATGTCACAGTCCCTGGGACACCCTACTATGAGCCTGGGCATGAGATAATACACTGCTTCAAACCATAACTAGGGAATTGTGTATAACAGCTGTCAATCTACAAAGTGTAAGACCTACTTGGGTAACTATTTAAAACATTGATTTTTATTAAATTTATATAATTTATGATGGATAGATTTTATGAACTAGCCTCTTTCCCCTGCTCCCAAGTTCTCCCATGACCTTAAATTATAGAATTTAAATTCATTTGTGACATAAACCTATCTCTTGTAGGAGAAAACCCTAAAAACAATATGAAAACATCCCTCTTAGTATGATGTGTTCATGTCAACCTTTTATTTAAAAAAAAACAAAAACAAAAAATAAAAAATCATGAGACTTTTTAGCAACTAAAATGAGTCAAGGCCAGGATCAGTACAATAACAAACAAGTAAGGAAATAAATACTGGATGCCTCCTTCAACACCCATTTCAGAATCACCGTGGGAAGGTAGACAGCATTTGGTAGAAATGTCTGAGTCATTACTGAAAGTCAAAGGCATCAGAACTCACAATTAAATCACCAGATGTATCAGTATGCAAGCCAGGGGTCATCCTTGCTGCTTCCTTCTCTCTCCTCCCCAGAGCCAGTCCATCATCCAATCCTGTAAAGCCACTTGCATCTCTAAACTACCAGAACGCAGGTACCATCAGCTTTCATCTGAGCTTGGTAATACCTGCCCAACCCAGTCTATTCTCATCAGCCAGTGTAAGCTTGCAAACTATGTATTTAATCCTGTCATTCTCCTGTTTAAAACTCCCACTTCCCGTTGGTCTTAGGGTCAATTCCAGGCAGCAAGCTGGCTATGAGTCTCTGCTGCATGGCCCGGTCCCTGCCAGCTCTCCAGGTGCACCTCTGACCCCCACCACTCTGCCCTGAGCTCTCAGCTTGCAGGCCATCCTGGCTTCCTTTCCATCCCTCTTGTTCTCCCATGCCCTTTCCCACCTCCGAGTCTTTGCACTTGCACCTCCACTGCTTGGGAAGCTTCCCAGTGCACAGTCTTTCCTCTGCCTATTTGTCTTCCAGATCTTAGCTCAAACATGATTTCCAAGGGAACCCTTCCCGGATATTTCCTGCCCATCCTACTCCCTTATAAGGTCAAGCCCTTCTGTTACATGCTATCAATGGACTTTCCCCTTATTGTATTTATAACAGTTCATAAATCAGTACTTATTTGAATAATGTCTATCTATAAGTTCTGTATAGGCAGGGGTTATGTCTCACTTGATTACCTTTGTATACCCAGTGCTAACACAGTACCTGGCGTATAAAAGCTAATATAAAATGAATCCCTAAGAGATTGAGATTGACCAGGCTGTTTGCCTCATAGCTCTGGTGAAAACACTGTTATTAATAATTTGGCCATTATATATTTTACTTAATACCTATGTCTCTAAAAATACTAATTTACAGTGTTTCATGGTAAACTGCTGAGAGAAATGTCCATTTAAAATACATCCATGGGCTCAGATAGTGCCAAATCTGACAGGCAAAGAGTTGTTGTGATGGTGAGAAATGGAGGCCAAATATCTAAATGCACCCTTGTCCCTAACTTGGTTCCTTGAGCTTCTGACAGAGTCTGTTACTTTTCTTGTTGTATTCAATGGAATGGTACAAATGGTAGATGTTATTTTAAAAACAAAGAGATTGTTCATATTCTTACACACATTTGCAATGAAACAGGAAGTGATTTTTAAATATTTCTTGATTTTATATAGAAGAATGCAGGTTTTCATGGAAGAAATTTTTGATCCACTTTTTCAAACTCAGAATTATATTGTTTTGTTTTTGTCTCATCCTCCATTCCCCTGAATGTTATGGAAAGGGGTAAAAACCTGGTTAAGATGAACAAAAGTACTATTCACTTAAATAATCACTGTAGCTTTAAACGTTGACTTATTAAGCACTTCTAAGACTGAACATTCTTGATCCGCAACTTCACGACAGAACTGAATGCTTTCATGTTTGTGACAAGACTGCTTTGATGAATTGGAGTCTGAATGCTGGATAAAGAGATGTGATCGCAGGAACTGAGTCATTTGAGACCCTCCCTTCATTTACATGTAACGAAATGACAGTGTGAGTGGTATAGTACAGAACGTCTTTGATCATCTTTACTCAAAAAACTTTGATGAGTATTTTCTTGAAATTAAAAGGATCTGATGCATAGATCAAAGATCTTTTCTATTCTATTTTCAAAAACCACTTGAAGATTCACTTCTCAAAATCCGCACCCAAGCAGCTCCTAAACACTGGAACACCTCTTGCAACACTCTGGGCCCCTGTCCTCAGTGACTGCCTTTACATAGCTCTCAAAGCCACCCACAAGCTGTTGCCATTTGTTTTCATGTATTCCAAGTTCTCCAAATGCTGTAGCACCAAGACAGAAAAGAAATATACATGGGTGCTGATTCTGATACTTGGTATCATATCACTTCAGTACATTTTACGAGTCTAACAGACTAAGTGCAACAGCATCTCTCCCCTTTTATCTTAATGGTAATTTAAAATGTTATTTACATCAAAGCTACATGCATTGGTTTGATATAGATGAAACTGCATATGAATTTCTAGGATTACACAAGATTAAAAAGAAAAATCCCAAGCTGTTTTTTTCCCCCAGATCATTTTCTGCATGCCAGACAAGCAGAGATTTATCTTCTTCTGCTGTTAGATATATTTTCTTTGAAAAATTTTAAGCATCATTTTCCTGTGCAATGCCAGGTCTACATCTTCAGATATTATACTGTCCCTTGGTCATAACTTCTCTTAGCTCCCAGTACTTGTGCCAACTGGCTCTACATTCTACACATATTTGCAAGAGCCTTTACAGAGAAGTACTGTCATTGTTTAGCCCAGTGATAATCATTTATGTGTCCTTATCTCACAGAAAAACACTTAATGCAAGCTACTTTTCAGGCTTAAATGTTTTATCTTTTTTCTCTTGTCTAGTTTCTCTCTAATGTCTTTCAAATATCTACAATGTAAGAACCACCACACTTCATAACTTGGCAAACACTGAGTTTTCTAGTATGGAAAGATGATATATTCGTAGTTTTCAAACTTATGCATGAATCAAAATCACCTGAAGGGCTTGTTAAAACCAACTGATAGGCCCCATCCCCAGAGTTGCTGACTCAGTAGGTCTGGGTGGGGCCAAGCATTTGGATCTAAGAGTTCCCAGGTGAGGCTGAGACTTTAGGTCTGGGGCCCACCCCATTAACACATTAAGCCTTTGTATTTAAGGTGCGCTCAGTGTACCGGCGGCATTGGCAACACCTGAAGCTTGTTAGAACTACTGACTCGCAAGCTCTCTGACTCACTGAATTGGAATCTACATTTTACCATTTAATCTCCAGGTGATTCAATTACACACTACAGTTTGAGAAACACCAATAAAGTGAAAAGACCATAGGTTTTGAGAAAAGATCTTTGGTACATGCCCTTTTTTTATTCTTTCTTTAGATAGAGTCTTGCTCTGTCGCCAGGCTGGAGTGCAGTGGCGCAATCTCAGTTCACTGCAACCTCTGCCTCCTGGGTTCAAGCGATTCTCCTGCCTCAGCCTCCCCAGTAGCTGGTACTACAGGTGTGTAGCACCACACCCAACTAATTTTTGTATTTTTAGTAGAGACAGGGTTTCACCATGTTGGCCAAGATGGTCTCGATCTCTTGAGCTCATGATCCACCCGCCTCGGCCTCCCAAAGTACTGGGATTACAGGCATGAGCCACCGTACCCGGCCAGTACCTACATTTCTAGTTGTATAAACCTGGGGAACTTACAGAGCTTTACTAGGTCTCAGTTTCGTCATTGGTAAATGGCGACCAACACCTGCTATATTAGCATTCTCTAGACAAAGAACCAACAGGGTGTGTGTGTGTGTGTGTGTGTGTGTGTGTGTGTGTAGAGAGAGAGGGAGAGAGCAAGCAAGCGAGCTGAGTTTATTATATAAATTGGCTCACATGATTATGGTGGCTGAGGAGTCCCATGGTACGATGTCTGCAAGTCTGAGAACCAGGGAAGGCAGTAGCATAAGTCCCGAAGTCTGAAAGCCTGAGAGCCAGGAGCACCGATGTCAAGGGAAGGAGATGATGAACGTCCCAGCTTAAGAAGCAAGGGCAAATTTGCACTTCCACTGCCTTTTTATTCTATCCAAGCCCTTGGCTTATTGGCTGGTGCCTGCCCACATTGGTGAGTGCAGATCTTCCTGTCTTCTGATTCAAATTCAGTCCACTGATTCAAATGCCAGTCTCTTTGGGAAACACCTTCCCATAAATAATGTTTTACTGTTTTAAAGGATCTGATGCACAGACCCTTTTTCTGGGTGTCTTTTTTAAGCTAGTCAAGTTGACACCTAAAACTAAGCATCACATCTACTTTTTAGGATCTAAGAGGATCAACTGAGACAATATTAGCCCGTGGCTTTTAAGCCGGTCTTTATATCAGAATCACCTGGAAGGCTTGTTAAGCCACATTGCTGGGTTCTGCACCCATCACTTGTTTCAGCAGGTTTGGGTGGGAGACTACGAATCTGCATGTCTAACAAGCTCCCAGGTGAGGCTGAAGCTGCAGGTCCAGTGCCATCCTTTGAGAAGCACGAGCCTAGCCTAATGCGGCCCAGATCATGCTGGTTCTCTTTGCCTTCTCTTTCATAGGTGTATTCTGTTTGTTGAGAATCTGGATTCAATGACATTTATATTGCTTGCTCTTTCAGGATTGATTTTAGTTTCCTTTCCTCTGAAGCTCAATGTTGAGCATATGTGGGGTGCTCTGCTGAGCGGCTGACACACAAGCAGCA
This sequence comes from Gorilla gorilla gorilla, assembly GCF_029281585.2. Classification (NCBI taxonomy): domain Eukaryota; kingdom Metazoa; phylum Chordata; class Mammalia; order Primates; family Hominidae; genus Gorilla; species Gorilla gorilla. Next base: position 34,309,022 of record NC_073243.2, read on the forward strand.
CACTTGTCTCCTCACTTTTATGTTGTCAGTGCCCCAGCCCGTGTCCCCTTGCTGCTCAGTGACAGAGAGACACTTACATATAAACAGTTAGGGAAAGAAATTTCATTTTGTTTAAAGTTTCTTGTTCTTAAAGAATTGTCAGTGACGGATGGCACTTTTCTGTGTGAAGCCACATGTCTCCTAGATTATGGTCCAGAGAATGAGAGAATGAGAGAGATCCAACATTTCCCCACCCGTTACACTAGCACTCAACAGAGAGTCATTAAACTACTTAATGACACCAGGCCTTCATTTGCACTTGATTAGCATAAGATAGAACTGATCCTCAGGCCCAGGGCTTAGTAAATCAGGTCCCTCGAGAGCTAGTGCAGAGGCGAGCGGACAGCACAGGGAAAAATTAGTAATAACGAGAGGAATGTAAAACAGTTTTATCACTGTGTGTCCTAAGGTTCTGAAAATGCTGTTCATTAGAACTTTGTTTACATTTTGTAAACAATTACCCCCAGGAGAAAAAAGGGCATCTCTAATTAGAACCTCAACTTCTAATTCAACTCAAGAAATATTTATTGGGCCTGTGAGGCAAAGGTGATTAGGTCCCAGTCCCTGCATTCATAGGATTTACTGTCTGATAAGGGACAAACACAGTGCTGTCACAATGAAATTATTCATTCAGCAGGTGTTTGTTGAGCATATACTATGTGCTAGGCAATTTTCTAGGCACTGGGATGTGACTGAGAACAAGAGATAAAGCTCTGGCTCTCAGTGAACTAGTTCAGAAGTGCCCAAAGACAGTATTTCCCAAAAGGTGGTGCCATGCGGTCGAGCAGTTAAAAGGTAAGTTTGGGGCATTCTCAAATTTGATACTAAATAACCTTGAATCACACATTCAAGCTACTCGCTCCTTGAAACCTGCAGCCATCCCTAGTCCTAGGTAGCCCATCTGAGGACGGATGCCACCTGTGAAGAAATCCTAGGAAATGAGACCCTTCACCTAATTTGGCCTGGGAATGCTCCACTAGAAATGAAGGCACGTGGAGAAACCCCATCTCTACTAAAAATACAAAATTAGCCAGGCGTGGTGGCACATGCCTGTAATCCCAGCTACGCAGGAGGTGGAGGTGGGAGAATAGCTTGAACCTGGGAGGCGGAGGTTGCGGTGAGCCGAGACTGCACCATTGCACTCCAGCCTGGGCAACAAGGGCAAAACTCTGTCTCAAAAAAAAAAAAAAAAAAAAAGAAATCAAGGCACAAAGTGAGTATTAATACTCCTGTACCCTGAAAAGGGGCAACAAAATGGATGAATTAAGCAGCATTTATAATTTTTTTAAAGTATATGTATCTCATGTGACATGAGCAGTTTTTTCCTTCCAGACACGATAAAAATGCCACCCAAGCCCATGCTGAGCGCCACTTACTAGACTACCACTGGAACTTTTCCTGAGTCCGTTAGGAATGGGCTGTGAGTGGCATTTTGTGATAGCAGGCTAGCTGCAGGAGGACATTAAGGAGGGATTTAACTTTCTGGGGTGGCCTGGCTGATGGAGGGGAGATGGGCACAGGTGGCAGCAAATGCAGCCATGGGACCTATTCTCACTTTAAACAAAGAGAAGTTTGATGTCCTCTCTCCTAGCTTTTCAATTTGGCAGATTCTGGTACTATTATGCTGAAAATGTGCCAGCAAAACATAGCTGAAATTCATGTCTGAAAGCAGGAATTTAAATACTTTTTGCTACAGTTTTGGTTCTGTCCAGGTAACAGTTTAGACTGGCCCAGCTGTCTAACCTGACCCTCCCTGCCTGGGGCGATTCATCTTGTGCCTCCAGCAGCAGTGGTTCCCACAGTCTTGGGCCCTGGAGCTCCCTCAAGAGATAAAACTACTCCTTTTGATGCTGCAGGTGAGGTCTATCTCAGAAGAGAAGGATGGGCAGGACGCACAAAAACTGCCAGTAGAAGTCCTAGAAACACAGCTGAGAGCTTCGTTAGTGTCCACATCAGGGGCAATGGCACAGTGACTACACCATCACATATAGGGCAGCTATTGTAAAAGTTTCCTGGGAAAAACAGCTGTATCCTCTGGGAACTGTTTCAGTGTCTAAAATCCACATTAACAATGCAATTTCTCAAGAATTAGAGAACCTAGAGTTGGGTGTGTGTGTGTGTGTGTGTGTGTGTGTGTGTGTGTGTATCTGGTTCTGTCTGTAGTCTGTAGGCAAAGACACCTACTGACCTGCTACAGAGGGAGACAGCTGAGGCCAAGTCCTTAGGGGATTTGCTCAAAGGCACAGGATTAGCCAGAGACGGAGTGAAGGACAGAACAAGCGTGTATGCTGCCTTCTCACCGATCTTCAGTGCTCAAGATTCAATGGCAAATACTTGGGTACATATTAGATTAAATTTTCTCTTAATTTCTTTAAAACACATGCATTTAAGGCAAAAACAGTAACCGTATTATGGGATTTATAACGTATGAGAACTGCAACATAAAGGATAAAAGGGAAGGTGGTAAATGGACTTCCAGTTTCAAAAGTTCCTATGTTTCACATGAATTGGTACCATATTAGGCTAAGTAGACTGTGTAGTTAAAGATGTATATAGTAATCCCCAGGACAACCACTTAAAAATGCCAAGAGATTTAACTAAAAAACCAATGGATAAATAAAATGGCTTTTAAAAATTGTTCAAATAATCTAAAATACCTATATAAAAGAAAATAAAAATAAAACAAAAAAAACAGATGTTAAAATGGTAGACCTGAATCCAACCATATCAATAATTACATTAGCTGTTAGTGGACTAAACATTCCAAATAAGAGGCAGATATGAATTGATTAAAAAATGAAAAGCCAATTATACACTCTCCATAAAAAATATATACCTTCAATAGACACAGATTGAAAGTAAGTGGATGGGAAAAGATACATCATGCAAACAAGCATAAGAAGGCTGGAATGGCTATATTACTATCAAATCAAATACATTACAAGATAGAGAGTATCAGCCAAGTGCAGTGAGTCACACTTGTAATCCCAGCACTTTGGAGGCTGAGGCAGGTGGATCACCTGAGGTCGGGAGTTCGAGACCAGACTGACCAACATGGAGAAACCCAGTCTCTACTAAAAATACAAAATTAGCTGGGCGTGGTAGCGCATGCCTGTAAATCCCAGCTACTCGGGAGGCTGAGGGAGGAGAATCGCTTGAACCTGGGAGGCAGAGGTTGCAGTGAGCTGAGATGGCACCATTGCACTCCAGCCTGCGCAACAAGAGCAAAACTCCATCTCAAAAAAACGAAAAAATAGTATCACCAGCTATAAAGAAGAATATTTTATAATGATAAAAAGGATAGCTAATGCACTAGAATAATATTGACCAATAAAAGGAAATGAACCACTAAAATCCATTGAATGGTACACTTTAAATGGATACATTGTATGGTACGTAAATTATATTTCAATAAAGCTATTACAATAAGAAAATAAATAAACTGATAAATGCAACAGCATGGGTAAATCTCAAAATTAGTATGCTTAGTGAAAGATGTCACAAAAAGGAGTATATACTCTATAATTCTATTTACATAAAACCCGAGAAAATGGAAATTATTCTATAGTGATCAGTGATTGCTTGGAAATAAAGGAGGGCAAGGAGGGTCAGGAGGGAAAGAATACAAAGGGACCCAAGGAAACTCTTGGGGATATGTTGATAGATATGTTCATTATCTTGATTGTGGTGATGGCTTCATGGGTGTGTACATACAACAAAGCTCATCAAACTGTATGCTTTAAATACGTGCAGTTTAATGTATGTCAGTTATTCCTCAATGAAATTGTCAGAAAATAATAATAATGACCTGAGGTTCTACCTAAGAAGCTAGAAAAAAGGAGCAAACTAAACCAAGCTGAGTAAAAGAGATGCAGGAAATAATAAGGATAAGAACACAAAGCAACAAAATAGAAAACAGATTAACAATAGAGAAAAGTAATAAAGCCTACAAGTTGGTTCTCCAAAAAGATCAACCAAGTTGATAAATCTCACCTAGACAGAACAATAAAAAAGAGAGAGGACACAAACACAAATAAAGAAATGAAAGAGAGGTTACACTACAAATTCTTTTTTTTTTCTGAGATGAAGTCTCACTCTGTCGCCCAGGCTGGAGTGCAATGGTGCAATCTCAGCTCACTGCAACCTCTTCCTCCCAGGTTCAAGTGATTCTCCTGCCTCAGCCTCTTGAGTAGCTGGGATTACAGCGGCACACCGCTACACCCGGCTAATTTTTGTATTTTAGCAGAGACGGTGTTTCACCATGTTGGTCAGGCTGAGTCTCAAACTCCTGACCTCGGCCTCCCAAAGAGCTGGGATTACAGGCGTGAGCCACGACACCCGGCCTTACACTACAAAGTCTACAGACATTAAAAGGACGATGAGAGGATATTATGATCCACTTTTGCCAAAAAATTTGATAGCCTAAATGAAATGGACAAATTCTCTGAAAACTACAACTCACCTGTATGGACATAAAAACAGAAAAGACTGAACTTTCCTATATTTAGGGGAAAAAAGATCTTCTTATGAAAAATCTTTCCACATAAAAAATTCCAGGCCACGATACCTTCACAGGTGAATTCTATCATACATTTAAGGAAGTGATAACACCTGTCTTATATAAACTTGTTTGGAAAATAGAGGAGGGAATATTTTCAAGATCATTTAATAGGCCAGCACAATCCTAATATACGAACCCTGATGAAGACATTATCCAAAAAACAGATAACTACAGACCAAGATTCCATCCTAAATAGATGTGAAAGACATGACTTTTTGTGTATAACATCCTAAGCAATCTATAAAGCAGCTGCTGAAACTAACAAATCCATCAAGCAAGTTCACAAGTAGAAAGCTAATTTTAAAAATCAATTTTTTGTTGTTGTTGTTGTTGTTGTTGTTGTTGTTTTGAGACAGAATCTCACTCTGTCACCCAGGCTGGAGTGCAGTGGCACAATCTCAGCTCACTGTAACCTCTGCCTCCCGGGTTCAAGCAATTCTTGTGCCTCAACCTCCTGAGTAGCTGGATTTACAGGTGTGCACCATCATACCTGGCTAATTTTTGTATTTTTAGTAGAGACGGGGTTTTGCCATGTTGCTAGGCTGGTCTCAAACTCCTGGCCTGAAGTGATATGCCAACCTCGGCCTCCCAAAGTGTTGGGATTACAGGCGTGAGCCACTGCACCCGGACAAAAAATCAATTGTATGTTTATGTACTGGCAGCAAACATTTAGAAAATGAACTTAGAAATCAATTCCATTTGTCACAACATCAACAAACATATAGTACTTTGAAATAAATTTAACAAAGATATGCCAGACTTCTATACTGAAAACTACTTAACATTGCTGAGAGACATTAAAGAAGATCTAAACAAACATAAAACTACCCCATATCATGGACTGGAAGAATCAATATCATCAAATATCAATTCTCTCCAATTGATCTACAGCATCAATGTAATCCTAAAAATAAACTCAGCAGGCTTTTGGGGGAAACATTATCAAGCTAATTCTAAAATTTATATAGAAATTGAAAGGACATAGAATACCAAATCATGCAATGTTAAGTTGAAGAACTTACATTACCTGACTTTGAGACTTACTATAAAGTAATTAAGAAAGCATGCAATATGTAGATTGACCAATAGATCAATGCAAAGAACAGAGTCCAGAAACAGATCAATATTACATACTCATTTGACTTTTGACAAAGATGTCAAAACAATCCAATGAAGAAAAGAAAGTCTTTTCAACAAATGGTGCTTGAATAATAGATATCCAAATGGAAAAATATTAAGCTTGATCCCATCTGACACCATACACAAAAACTAACTCTAGATGGATAATAGTCCTAAATGTAAAACCACTAAGTTTTTAAAGGAAAATACAAAATATCTTCCTGACTTGAGGGTAGGTAAAGTTTTCTTAGGTAGGTCACAGAAAACAATGAACATAAAATATTAACAAATTAAACTATCAAATTAAAAACTTCTGTTCTTAAAATATACTGTTAAATGAATAGGAAACTCACAGAGTGAAAGTACATATGAGCAAAACATACACCCAGTAATAGACTGATGTATTCATCAGGATATATGCAGAACTAATACAACTCAATAATAAAACAACCCAATTAAAATAGCAAAGGATTTGAGTAGACACTTTACAAAAGATGACATTTAAAAAAGACCAATAGCACACGAAAAATTGTTCAACATTATTAGTCATCAGAGAAGTGCAAATTAAGACCTGCACACCTAATAAAATGGCTACAATTGTAAAGACTGGCAAACCAACTGTTGGCAAGGATGTGCAGCAACTGAATCCCTCATACATTGTTCCTGGCGATGTCAAATGCTAAAAACTACTTTGGGAGAACTGGCAGTTTCTTATAAAAGTAAACACACATTTAATCCATGACTTAGCAAATCTACTCCTAGGTATTTTCCCAAGAGAAATAAAAATATATATTCACAAAGAGACTTGTATAAGAATATTCACAGCAGCTTTATTCATAATAGCTCAAGACTGGCACCAATCTAGGTGCCCATCAATGGGAGAATGGATAAACAAACTGTGGTATATCCATGCAATAGAACAGTGCTCAGCAGTAAAAAGCAACCAAATCATATACTCAGAACCATAAATACATCTCAAAAACATTATATTGACTGAAAGAAGCCTTCCACGAATGAGTAAATACTGTGACTCCATTTAGATGAAATTCTAGAACAGGCAAAACTAATCTATGGTGGATAAAATCAGCTCAATGGTTTCTTCTGAGGACTGGGGGACAGACATTAATTGGGAAGAGGAAGAAGGACCTTCTCTGGAGTGGCAGTGATGTTCTACGTCTTCTTAGGGTTTAGGTTACAAAGGTGTATACATTTGTCAAAGGTCACACAAAGGTACACTTACCATTTGTGCATTTCTTTGTATGTTAATTTTACATAAAATGTAAGCAGACATAGAACTGTTGCTAATGATATGCACGCTAAAGGCTTTAGGAGGAAAAGTACTAATAGATGAAATTTATTTTAAAAAAACAAGATGGATTAAGGATGTACAGAGGGATGTATATTTAAAGAGATGTGATAATGCAAATATAGTAAAATGTTAACGGTAGAATCTAGGTGGTGGTTATTCAGGTGTTTACTGTAAAATTCTTTCAACTTTGCTGTATGCCTGACAATTTTCACAATAAAATGCTTGAGAAAAAATTGGCTGGAATGTGAACTGAGGGTGAGCTCTGGGTGTCTTTTTCACAATGTTTGCTTCCCCCATGACTTACGAAAAGTGGCTGAGTGTACTTCATGTTGTGAGTGGCCTGTGCCAGTGAAAACATTTGTTCAAAGGCACCACAGGGAAGGGCTGTGTAGTGGTCTCGAGGTATGATGCCAAGCTTGCACACTTGCTAGCTGTGTAACTGCTCTCTGAGTATCAGTTTCTTCATCTGCTGAATAAGGATAATACTATCTTATGGGCTTGATAAGATGATTAATTGAGATGATGCCTTTAAGACAGTCTAGGGCCTGTCCCAAAACAAACAATAAATTATAAATATTATTGTATTACACTTCATTATTTTCAGATGCAGCATGCCATTTCGGATCTCCTTGGATTCCTCTCTCTGCATATCTAGCCAGCCGTTGGCTCTTATGTCACCTCGGCCCAGCACACCCTCATCCTCCCTGCTTCTCTTGTCCAGCAGAAACCTCCACTCAGGGCTCTGTGATACTCCTTCCACCTCGGAATTCATGGAACAGTCAATGCCCTGCTACTCAGGTGGGGCCATTCTTTACTCCTCTTTCCGTCTCACCCTTCAATACCTCACTTCAAAAACATTCTGGTTAATGTTTTAATCAAAACATCTCCTATGTCCATCTCTTCTTCTTTTTTTTGAGACAGTGGACTCACTCTGTCGCATAGGCTGGAGTGCAGCGGCATGACCTCAGCTCACTGCAACCTCCGTCTCCCAGGTTCAAGCGATTCTCCTGCCTCAGTCTCTGGAATAGTTGGGATTACAGGCCTGCACCACCACGCCCAGCTAATTTTTGTATTTTTAGTAGAGACAGGGTTTCATCATGTTGGCCAGGCTGGTCTTGAACTCCTAACCTCAGGTGATCCACCTGCTTCAGCCTCCCAAACTGCTGGGATTACAGGCGTGAGCCACTGCGCCCAGCCTCTTCTTTTTCTTTTGTCTTTAAGATGGGGTCTAACCACACCTCTTTGCTTTTCTTTCTGTTTCCATATATCTGAGTATTGTCCACTTGACTTAATAAGAGTAGAATAGAACAGGGGCTGTCTTATTCCTTCTGTGTAGCTCATCAAGTAAGTGCCTTTCTAGTGATTGACTTATAAGACATGATGCTGGTAACCTAATTATGAATAATTTCAGGTAATCTAATTTAGTCTGAATGTATTAGTCACCTACCTAGCACCGTGTAAGGCTCTTGGGGAAAGGAGAGGTCAAGATGGAGAAGATACTGAATGCTGCCTGGGATGACCTGTGTAGTGAGACAACACCTGGCTGAGTGCTGGGCTGTGTGACGCAGCCAGCAAGTGCAGCAGGGCTCCGAAAGGACAGTAAGCTATTGTGAAGGGAACATTCCATGGGAGGGACCAGACTTCTAGACTGCCCTTTGAATATGCAGTATACCTGGGGATCGGGAGCCAGGAGTAACAGGGTGTAAGAAGCTGAGCCTTCTACAGTGCAGGCTCCACAGGAGTCACGGGAAGGGTAAAGGATCAAGGGCTGGGACTTTAAGTCAGCAAGACAGACCTTATACACAACAGGGAGTCAGTGTAAGTTTTTAAGACAGAAATAAAAGAGTCAAGTGTTATCTTGGGGAGATGAATCTGGAAGGGGGTGCAGGATGGATTGGGAGAGGAGGAATGGCTTTAATACAGTGATTCTGGAGAAAGTGAAGATGCTTCCAAAGGAATAAGAGAGATGGATTTGAAAGACCAAACACAAAATTACACTTTCTTCTCTAAATGCTACTACTGAAAATGGGATGCCAAAGGTTAAGACTTCTCCAGGGGATCAAATGTTTTCCAACTTATCTCTTATTCTCTCATGGGGACATATTAGTCACAAGGGCCATGCCAGCCTCATTGGCCCTGACAATCACATGCCAGAGAGATGGCCAGGGGAGCCAGTTCAGCACTGAGAACAAGTGGGGGGCTTTTGTGAAGAACGCTGCAAGTGCAGATGACTCACCCAGGTCTGTGACTCAGTGTTGCTGGAAGCCTTAGAAAAAGGTAGAACTTCCCAGCTAGGCATGGTGGCTCACGCCTGTAATCTCAGCACTTTGGGAGGCCAAGGCGGGCAGATCATGAGGTCAGGAGATTGAGACCATCCTGGCCAACATGGTGAAACCTCGTCTCTATTAAAAATACAAAAATTAGCAGGGCATGGTGGTGCGTGCCTGTAGTCCCAACTACTTGGGAGGCTGAGGCAGGAGAATCGCTTGAACCCAGGAGTCGGAGGTTGCAGTGAGTTGAGATTGCACCCCTGCACTCCAGCCTGGTGACAGAGCGAGACTCTGTCAAAAAAAAAAAAAAAAAAAAAGAGAGAGAGAGAAAAAGAAAAGGAACTCCCCAGGCTTCCAGTTGGTATTTCCAGATCAAAGGTCAAGGTCATCACCAGGAAGACTAGCTGGAAAGTGTGCTTTCAGCCCCAGATTAGTTCAAACACAAGGGGAAGGGATAACTTCTGCACTGGCCACTCCACAAGGGACGACACTCACTGGCTGCAGCATCTGCTTCTACACTCTCCACCACTGAACCAAGAGGAACCAGAGTGCACCCCAGGAATTCATCACAACGCTGCTCACCTTCAGCAGCTGTGAAGGAGTAACTGAATTCTGAAGACAGTGAGGAGGTTTCTCTTCCCTTTCCTTTTTATGTGAAGACATTTGTGTGTGTGTGTGTGTGTGTGTGTGTGTGTTTTGAGAAAACAATGTTTTAGCATACCCTCCTCTTTCTAAGTTTACAAATAACAGTCCACATTGTCTAAAAAGAATTTTTGAAAGGTCCTTTTTCCCAACAGTTTTACCCTGTTGGCCCCATAGAAGCTAATGAGTTGAGAGGCCCCAAGGGGCCTGGACCCCCTTGGTCATCATCAGCTTCTGCCTCTGGAGGGCCTACTTGGGCCTGACCTTGCACATTCTCTGCACAGATGCCCCAGGGGACATCTGCACCAAAGCGCCCTTGATGGCCACCGGGGGGCTGCCATCCAGGAGCAAGGCCTAGAGCCCCGAAGCCCCTAGAACCTTTGGTTGGATGTTTTAAAGATGTTGCAGTTTTTAATGTCACTTTAAATTCCTAATATAGAACATGTCTCTGGGGCCACTGTTCAGACAATTCCCTCTGAGGGACAACATTCATCAGAAGATGAAAGAACATACATAGGCCCCGCTCTGGCCTCATGGAGCTGCTGCAGGCCAGGCAGAACCCCGCACACCGACGAGGCTGTGTTTCCACAGCAGTGAGTTCCCCAAGCATAGGCGCCAAGGTTCTTAGGCACAGAGGAAGAGCCCCTGACAGCAGTGGAGCAGTGGTGATCTGCCCTTTAATGCAAAAAGCTGCCCCTGCCTGAGCCTGGACCACTTGGCACAGCTGACCGACCCCAGGGCCTACTCAACAACTGCTGTCTCTGGACTCTCACCCCACGGTGATACCCTGGCACATGCTTTGGATCTTACCCCTCAACTGCTTACCCAGAACACTGTGCTTCTGTGGCTAAAGGGGGCAGCCGTTTGCTGCATCTCCTGAGAGCCCAGTAGTGACAGACAGAGAAACAAGACTTGGAGGTTTGGTGGTGCAGCGTCGCAGGGACGATGATCTATTGAAGATTTTTTTTTAAAAAAACCAAAGTTCTCATAGCCTAAAGGATGTTGGGTGCATTTTTCTAATTTCAATTAAAGCAGGAAACTATATAAATCCCACTCACACTATTACTTCCCCTATCAAATCTCAAACCATAAAACATTAATGTGCAAGAGACATGAAAAAAACAAAAACAAAAAATGAGAAAAACAAAAACAAAAAACAAAAAAAAACCCAAAAACCTGTCAGCTGAATCAGATAATGGGGCTTGGGATGTAGACTGTGGAATGAATTTTTGTTGCATTTGTCCCCAAATCTCACTGTAATCAGGAAGTAAAGTGCCTTCAGGTCAGGCCCTGCAGATAGAGGAGCTTCGGTGCCTGAAGCCAGTTCCAGGAAGAGGGCTGACTGCCCAGCACATCATCTAACCCTACGGAAGCACCTCCTGTGCACCAGGCTTCATGCTAAGTGCCGGAAACATGGCTGACAAGACAGGCAGAGCCACATCATCACAGTGCTGTCTGAGTCCAGAGAGGAGAGCAGCTTTGCCCAGGTCAGCCTTCTCTTGGGCCACTGGCTGCTCTGGAAGCCCAAGCTATGCTCCAAGCTCCCTGGCTCTGACAAAGCCTGAGGAAGGGCACACACAGGCCCCTGTCTCTCAGAAACCACTGCTGCTACCCAAACACCATGGCTTCTCTCTGCCTGGATGCAAGTATTTATTCAATAGATATTTTCTGTGTGCCAGGACCTAGGAGGCAGATATAAGATGACGACGATGAAGGCATGGTCCCTACCCCTGGCAGTTCCACAGTGGCCTGGTCTTTCTTGTGAGAATTATACAAAGGCCATCCTTCTATCAGCCTGCCCTAACATGAGTTTTTGGTCAAATTAGTCTTGTCCCCCTCCAAGACGTCCAGCAGGAAAGCTCCCTAGCCTAACATAACATGATCGCGCCAGATCTAATTCACTCAGAAATTTGGTGGTTCTCACCCTCAGCAGTACATCAGAATCCCCTGGGGCGCTCTCAGAAATCCTCATGCCCAGACTGCACCCCAGACCCAATCTATCAGAGCCTCTGTTTTTGTTGTTGTTGTTTTCTTTGATAATTCTCCAGGTGATTCCAATGTGCAGCCAAGGTTGGGAGCCACTGTGTTAGCCCTTCCACATGCCTCCTCAGTGAACACAGGTGCTGAAGGGGCTGCTCTTCCCTAGCACCAGTGGGTGGATGTGAACGTTCCTCCTGTAGGGATTTCAGCCATCAGACAGGTCCAGTGTTCCCTATGGATTACAACTGGCTTCTTATGAGTCTGCCTTTTGTTTCCTTTGTAACTTGTGGGCCAAAGCTCTGCGAATAGACTTAAACTCTTTTCAACAGTTCCAGTGATCTGAAACCTTCTCACAAACCTCTACTAGACCCAAAGCAGCTTGAGAGCAGGCTCCCCCGTGCTTTCTCTTCATCGTGCCATAGTTCAGGGTTGTGTTTGCTATGAAAGTGCTCAATAGGCACTTGCAGAACGAATGGCACCCACTGAGACCTGGCCCTTTTCTTCCTCCCCAGACCCTCCAGTACATATGTTGCAGCTGTTCAGCCTCCCATCCTGCAGCCATCTTGTTTGACTAACAAATAATGAGGAAAAGTACCATTGAAGCCACTCCTTACATGGTGATTCTGGGTTTAGGGACAGCTGGTCAGGATGAGTAAATGCATACTTTCTTCAGTTTCCTGGAGCTGGGCTCTGAAATCTCACCCAGGAAACCTAGCCTTCAGCAAACCAGGGTGAGAAGCGGAAGGAAGAACACTCCAAATTCTTCCTCCTCCTCACTTCTTTTTCCAGCAATGGCACTAGAGGAAACCATACCTCTTGGAATTTTGTTCTTAGAAATTATTTAAATGAGGTACCACAGAAGCGAAGATCCAGACGCTTGAGTCTAATCTTATGTGATGAACACTGCTTTGACCATGTTAGAAATAAAGGGTCCTATAGACAAAGAAGCAGGTGGTACAATGGCTGGGTTTTAGGTGCAGTTGGCTGCATACCTCCAAAGTGTGGTAGAAAGCTGAACTGAAATGCTGCAGTCAGAGCTGACATTTACTACTCCATTTACATTACTGCATGCCCAACCATGCCCACTCCTGGACGAGGTGCTCTCATGGCCTTCAAGGAGCTACGCAGGTCTGGGCCTCCAGTTTTCCATAAAAGAGACTCAGGATTCTCCGTAGGGATGCAGTTAGCTACCTCACTTTTCATGAGCTTTTCACTCATGCCTCCAAGCTGCCCACCTGCCACTCCCTTCCATGGCACATCACATAAACAGGCCCATCCACATGACATGATCTACTTCAGCCCAAACACCCACTGGGGTGGCTGTGGACCCTGAAGCACCTGGAGGTAGGGTATGGACTGTGGAGGAAGCCAGGCCAAGCCAGGTGGGCAGCTGAGCATCTGGGCACCAACTGTACCCTCAGCTCAAGCTCCCCTACTCTACAGATTGAGGGGACCAGCCATGCTTGATTATCTCCTCTCCTGCCTTTCGTTGCCTTTTCACTTTTGTAGAGGATTCCTCTCCCTATAATGACATATTCTTTTTTTTTTTTTTTTTTTTTTTCCCGAGATGGAGTCTTGCTGTGTCACCCAGGCTGGAGTGTAATGGCGGGATCTCGGCTCACTGCAACCTCCGCCTCCTGGATTCAAGTGAGTCTCCTGCCTCAGCCTTCTGAGAAGCTGGGATTACAGGCACCCGCCACCATGCCCAGCTACTTTTTGTATTTTTAGTAGAGATGGGTTTTCACCATGTTGGCCAGACTGGTCTCGAACTCCTGACCTCGTGATCCGCCCACCTCGGCCTCCCAAAGTGCTGGGATTACAGACATGAGCCACCGCACCCGGCCTACAATGACATATTCTATCCACTGCTCAAACCCACGTCAGTCAACACCTCCTCTCTGAAGTCATCCCCTCACTTCCCAAGCAAGGGAAACCTTTCTCTTATGAATTCTCCGAAGATACACTTGTGCTTCCTTTATTTCCATATTGCTAACTACTTTAGGGTTAGAATCCTGGTTCTGCCACACACATCCCATGTGAAACCTGGACAGGTTTCTTGACCACTTCAAGCCTCAGTTTCCTCATCTGTAGAAAGGGGAGCCTAGTATCTCCCTCCTGGAGTTGTGGTAAGGATTGCAGGAGTTAATGTATGAAATGCACTTGGAGAGTAACAGACACAAAGTGTCAACACGAAAGACATCTTACTTGGATTACTAAAACATAGGCTCTTCCATGAGCTCCACTGATCAAATCTTTACTAAGTGCATTCAGCAGCATCAGTGGGAGATAGGGACACAGGGACCAAGACATGATGCTGCCCTGGAGGGTCTGGTCAGGCTGAGCAGTGACAGTGTGGTCAGTGCCAAATCCACTCCACAGCGGGGAGGAGGAGAGAGGTGGCCGGGGGCAGTCACAGAGGGGGCTCCTGACCTGGCTCAGGGGACCAAGAGTTTTCCAGGAGGACAGGAGGAAGGAAGAACACGCTAGACAGAATGAGTGACACACACAGGCATGGCCAAGCCTGGCATGTCCAAAGAACTACAAACAGCCTAGTGTGACTTGGGAAGGTGGCAGGGAACGCGGGGCAGGAAGGCAGGAGTGTGCTCCTCAAAGATGCCTGATGATGGTTTAGTCAGTGATGAGGAACCACCACTGAGCCCTTCAGAATGAGGACTGGGGACCGGATAGGATAGTAATCAACAGTGTGCTGCTAAGAGTTGAACCACCAGCTTGCTGAAAAAGCAAAGATAGCCGAACATAAGTTTATTATACATTTTACTGATATAAAGCGGAGGTCAGGAAATTATGGTCCAGGCCATAATTCAGCATATGGCCACATAGCACATTACTATAGCTTACCATCATGTATGCTCTTGACATTACTAACACGATAGTGAACTATAGTAATGTGCTTGGGAAGGGATGGGCTGTTCTTATTATTTCTTAAACACAGCATTTGTTTAATTGCATGTTTATGTAATTTAATTTTTAATAATGGCTGGTTTAACAACTGAATCACAAAATTCCAGAAAATTAAACAATCAGTTTTCACAAGTCAGTATGTACTGGCCACCTGTTTCTGTAAGTACAATTTCATTAGAACATAGCCTTGCCCATCATTTATATATCATCTATTGCTGCTTTCCCATTACAATGGCAGAGTTGAGTTAAGTAGTTTGACAGAGACCGTAAGGCCTAATGTTTACTATCTGGCCCTTTAAGAAATAAATTTCCCAATCCCTAATACAAAGAATGTATAACACACAATTTCAAAACAATATTCAAATATAAGGCACTCTTGGTTGTAGAGTCTATATAGCCAATGGATTCCCACAAAATGCTTTTGCTGGTTTTTTTGACCTCTTGTATCAGCAGCCAATTTATGGTTACAGTTTATGAATGAGTGGAGTCTTGGCATAAATGTTAGTTGATATTTTCACTTACATCAAAAAGTAAGATGAGGGCCAGGCACAGTGGCTCAAGCCTGTAATCCCAGCACTTTAGGAGGCCGAGGCAGGCGGATCACAAGGTCAGGAGATCGAGACCATCCTGGCCAACATGGTGAAACCCTATCTCTACTAAAAATACAAAATATTAGCTGGGTGAGGTAGCGGGCGCCTGTAGTCCCAGCTACTTGGGAGGCTGAGGCGGGAGAATGGCGTGAACCTGGGAGGCGGAGCTTGCAGTGAGCCGAGATCGCGCCACTGCACTCCAGCCTGGGCAACAGAGCGAGACTCCATGTCAAAAAAAAAAAAAAAAAAGGAAGATGAAAGGCAAATAACAAAGATGTACATAGAAATTTCACTCATTTGTCAGTGATGTGAGGAACTTCTTTGTTGAATCAAATAATAGTTTGTAAGTACTGGGGGAATCATTCTTGATATTTTTGGGTTATTCACAATGAAACTACTATAGACATGATATACATTGAAGTTTATCTTGTATTATTAACATTTTCTTCATCATTTTTTTTAAGTCTAGAAAAATCAATTTAAAAAAAGGTCCTGATTTGTAGAGTTTGCCAATTTTCTTGATCTAAAAATACTCCCTTCATGGCTGTTTAAAGCTGCCAGAATGATGTCACTGAATGTGGAGTTGGGAAGATGTGTGCAGGGCACAGCTTTATCTGGCATTTCCATAATACAGATAAAACAGACGTACAAATGTCAAGAGCACACATGATAGTAAAATATAGTTATGTGCTTGGGAAGGGATGGAATGTAAGTACTTATTACTTCTTACAAATAAAATTTGCTTAAATGCATGCTTATATAATTTAATTTTTAATAATGGCTGGTTTAACACTAAATCACAAAATACCAGAAAATTAAACAATCAGTTCTCACAAGTTGGTATGAACTGGCTCCAGCACACATTACAAGGAGGCAGAGGGAGTGGTCATGAGGCTCTGTAGGATGAGAGGTCATAATGGCTTAAAGGAAGTGGTGGTGGGGTGGGGAAGTGGGCATGGAGTCAAGAGTTGTTTCAAAGACATCACTTTTGGAACTAAGTGGCTTCTAGGATGCAGGGGGCTCAGGAAAGCAAGGATGCTAAAGGTGGTTCCCAGGTTAGGATGGGGGTGACTGGGTAAATGGGGGTCTCATTAGCCAAGCCAGGGATTCTACTCTAGCGAGAGCAGATGCAAGGAGTGACTTCAGTCTCATCCATCCTGTATCTTCCACTGGGCCAAGTGCCAGCAGGCATGCATGCTCACTGAATGGATGATTTAGGTTGAGCAAAATGCCAGAAACTGATTCCTTCATGTGAGGTGAATAATTCCTTCTGAAAAGTCAGCCACCAACTGTTGCTTTGGAAAAAGAAAATTTTCCATAGAGCGCTAACACCCGTAAGTGGCCTAAAAATTGGTATATTAAGTAAAACTTTAAAAGAAGTCAGGCCTAAGGTACTGTAAGTCTCTTGGGCTTAATTAGTACAAGCCTCCGGAGTGAGCAGAATCTTGTAATAGTCTGAATGACACAAGTCATGTAGAAGTGCAACTTTTGGAATTTCAGTTAAACTTATGGGGAAAAAACCCTCCTCCCAAACGCCAACATAATACTCCTCTTTAAATCCTAGTGGTCTTCAATGCATTAGAGATGAATAGATAACATTAATTTTTAAGAAATAGCTCAGCTATGTCTGTTCATTATCCATTACCAAACCTATCTTACTTTTCTTTTCTTTTTTTTTTTTTTTTTTGCGATGAAGTCTCGCTGCGTCACCCAGGCTGGAGTGCAGCAGCATGATCTTGGCTTGCTACAACCTCCACCTCCTGGATTTAAGCAATTCTCCTGCCTCAGCCTCCCAAGTAGCTGGGATTACAGGTGCCCACCACCACGCCTGGCTAATTTTTGTATTTTTCGTAGAGACGGGGTTTCACCATGTTGGTCAGGCTGGTCTCAAACTCCTGACCTCGTGATCTGCCTGCCTTGGCCTCCCTAAGTGCTGGGATTATAGGCGTGAACCACCGCACCCGGCGGTCTATCTTACTTTTCTTAAGTCAAATTATTTTTTCTCTATGTTGAGGCCTCCAGGACTGAGGCTCAGCTAAGGGTGAGGTGGGGTGGTGGGGGTCCCTGCTGAAGCTGGTTATTACTGGTGAGCAGGCATTACTGGTCTCACACAAACAGACACTTTATTTCCAGCTCAGACCTATAGCTTCTTCCCCTCTGATTTTCCCATCCTCCACCTCCCACTTATCCCCACCATAGGGATACCTTATAAACAAACATCCATTGCCTTATAAACATCCTTGATGTAGCAGAAAGGATACAATGAGAGAACAGACGGGTCAAAAAAACCCCATCCGTGCAGGGCAGACACCCCCCAGCCTGCTGTCCTGCGGGCCATGAGGGTAAGCTTCTCTGCCAGGGCAAAGGGCGCCTGTGTCTACCTGAAACTAGGCAGCCTCCTCTCACATCACGCTCAGGGTAGGTGCACATGCCCAGAATGTTATCGGTTTACCCTTTCCCTTGCAAGCCAAGAGAGCCCCCTCTCAGCTTCAGATGCTCTGGAACTTCACAGAGCCTGGCATGATCACCTCCAGCAGCCACCATCACCACCAAGCGTGAAGTTGTCTCTCCCTCCTCTAAGTCAAGACTTCTCAAACACAGAATCCTACCCCTGGATTCTCAGTACCCCCACCCCTGTCCCCTCCTCCCGGCTGCAAGCCCCTGCTTATCTTGTGCCCTCAGAGCCTCCCACAGTCCCTGATGTGTAGCAGGTATTCCATTCATGTCTGCTCGGGGGTTGGCTGTTCCAAACGTGGTTTCTCAGGAAAAAAAAATGTGGTTTCGCAATATCAGAGGCCTTTCTTTAAATAGATTCTTGTAAATATGTACTAAAGCTAAATGGAAAAATTTGGATAATTTTGTTTACCTTGTGGCTTTACCAAATATGTCAATAAATATTTTGGGGCACACAAATAAGGTGCACGTGTACAAAGTCTGTATCATAGTAATATTCCAATTACATAAAATACATTTCTGTGACTAGCTGCTTTTAGAGATAACTGCAGTCATGTTTTCAGTTGCAGTAGCCTTTTTCTCCAATTCTTAAAAAAAGCAGTCACACTTGGATGTGTGCCTTGGAAGAGTACAGAAACTATTCTTTGTAACACCATGTGAGACATATATTGGCTACATATAGATCAACTCTACATGGAATAAGAATTCGGGATAAGACAGAAGTTGCATCTTTAATTTTCTATGCCATCCAAAGGTTATTGTGTTAAGGAGTAAAAACTAGTTTTCAAAACAATTTCCTGATGTCTATGGGGCATACATAGGAGGAAGTACGAAGACGCATAACCCACAGTCCCCGCCCTAAGGCGAGAACTCACCCAAAGCAGCATAAGATTAATGATCCAATGGGTGGTGCAGACAAAAAGTGTCCCTGCTCCCTCTTTGCAGGGTAGAGACATGGGCTGGAAGGTTTGGAAGATTTCCTGGGGGGAAGAGAAGCTGAGTTGAGTCCTAAAGGACAGGGAAGCAACAAAAGGTCCACACTATTTAAAAGCATGTAAAAGAACCAAGTACTGGGAATTGAGGGCAAATTGAAATTTTGTTTTTATCACTACTTAGCAATGAACAGAACCCCCACCATCCTCTTCTCTCAGTTCTGCTGAGAATGCCATGAGATATTAGACTCTGTTAGTGCTAAGGATCATGGTTTGCCAGAAGCTGGAGGAGAAGGCCCCAAATCATGAGAAGGCCCATCGGCCACACCACCCCTAGAAAGGTAAGGGGTGAGAGAAACAGAAATGGGCAAATGTGGAGAGAGTAAAGGCATGGGGGCAGTGAAGGCCAAGGACACACCCAAGAGAAGGCCGGCCTGGCGGTGGGAACCAGAATGGGCCACCAAGGGTCGTAGGCAGCAGAAACCCATTGAGAGGATGGTCCATGAAGGTGTAAGGACTGGATGGGAAAATCTGTGGACTGTCTGGAGGCCTATAGAAGGTGACTGAAGGTAGAGTGTGGATAAAAGAGAGAAGGCAAAAGAGGAAGGAAGAAAAGAAAGATGGCGTCAGCCTGCCTCTTTCCTGTAGTACTGGGCACAAGCAACTACAGAGTCCTTGAGTCCTTGGGTCCTTGTGGGTTCAGGGGGCTGTGAGCACAGTCCTGCGAGGCAAGAAAGAAATCGACCAAGGGTGCTTGGTGGAGCAGCCTGTTGGTCACACTCAGATCGCACACATCTCAGACAAGGCCCGTGATCCAGGACCTGCTGGGTTTGGAGAGAAGGTCCTAGAGCCTGGTGAGAACTGTGGGGCAGTCTCCTCTGTGACACGCTGGTGAAGCCAGGCTGTGCCAGGAAAAAAAATCTTACTAGCTGTCAACTGGTAGCTTTGCTCTGTTCCCACAAAAGGGCAGGAGGTCATTTTAATTAGGGGAGGCTGACCATCTCCTTTAACCCACCATCCCAACCCATGGCTAAAGGGTTTCTAAGCATGTGTGGTCTCTTTGAGAATAAGCCATCCCCACCTTGCTGCCCAGACAACTCAGGGATGATGACTGCCTAACTGTCCACTGGCCCTCACTGGCTCCCATGCATCCCACTTCTCCTTAGTTTTCTGAGGGCTGTGGTGTCCCCTTGCCTGAGTACACTCAGTAGGGCATGGTACTCCCCACTGTCCACCAAGCTCTAGAAAGTGAGACCTAACTTTCCGCAGCAGTTTGAGAATGATTGAAAGGGGCCCTGCATCTCCCCGCAAAGACATTCTCTATATGTTTGCTTAAGCACCCATCAGAATGTCCTCTAGTGAGAGTAAAAGCCTCCTAGGGGCCTGGGAAACTGGTTACAGCATCTTTTCCTGGAGGCTCAGTGAGTCTGGAGCTGACTCATTGCTAGAAACGAGAGGATGTCTGTTGCTCGTTAGCATCCCGTCACCTGCAAAAGGGCAAGTGAGGTGAATCTGTGATAGGATTTGGCAGGGGAGGGAAAGTCCAGACCAGGTCTGTCCAATAAAAATATTGTGTGAGCCACACATGCAAACCACATATGTAATTTAAAACTTCTAGTAGCCACATTAAAAATGTAACAAGAATAAGAGCTGATGGCTGGGTGCGTTGGCTCACACCTGTAATCCCAGCACTTCGGGAGGCTGAGGCAGGTGGATCACCTGAGGTCAGGAGTTCAAGACCAGCCTGGCCAACATGGTGAAAACCCATCTCCACAAAAAATACAAAAATTAGCCAGGCACTGTGGCGCAAACCTATAATCCCAGTTACTTGGGAGGCTGAGGCAGGAGAATCGCTTGAACCCGGGAGGCGGAGGTTGCAGTGAGCTGAGATCGTGCCACTGCATTCCAGCCTGGGCAACAGAGTGAGACTCTGTCTCAAACAAAACAAAACAAAACAAGACACAAGAGCAGATATAATGTCAGGGCCCTAACTGACTCCTTTTTTCCCTATGCAAGTATGACTCTTGGACCATGGTTGCAGATCCTTGAAATTCTGAAGTCTGAGCCATGAATTTGCATTTGGATTTTGTCCTTGTGAAAAGGAAAAAGCCTCAGGGGACCTAGGTTCTCGTGTCTGCACCAGTATGCAGGGGCTGAGATAGGCTTTGAGACAGGACGCAGAGGCTGGCACGAAGGCAAAAGGTGCCCAAAGAAGTGTATGAAGGGGAGAAGGGGTACTTCTGGGAGGTCGGGTCAGACTGTTTCTGGCCTAAGAAAATGGAACGCCCAAGAAAGAAAATTATCTTCAAGAAATGAAGTCAGCAACCTTTTTCTGTGCAGGACCAGAAGGTAAATATTTAAGCTCTGCAGGCCACATGGCCTCAGCTCTGCCACCATAGTATGAAAGCAGCCAGAGGTGCAACACACTAGAGAGTGTGGCTGTGTTCCAATAAAACTTTATTTACAGAACAGGCCATATTTGGCCTGCAGGCTCTAGTTTCTTGGCCCCTATTTTACACAATAGCTAAAAATCCCAGACAGCCTCCTTAGGTCCTGGGTTTTGAGCTTCTCCAGTGCTTGATTCACATTTCCTCTATGCTGCATTCTATTTATTCTGTTTACCTGTCTGTGGCCTCCCTGACATTGGGGGCAGATGCATTGTGTCCCTGGTGCCAGCACAGAACAGGTGTTTAACACATATTTGGGGAGAAAGTGTGTGTGCAGAGGAGAGGAAGACAACAGACAAACCTCACTGAGCATTTCCAGCCTCTTGGCAAAAAACTACAGGGCTCATACAGGAAAAGGGATCTTTGCTGACGGCAAGCCTTACCAGGAGAGAGCAGCCTGGCTTACCACGTCACACCTTGTTAAAATGCAAACCCATGGGCCGACTTTGACATCAGGGCTAAACCCCAGAAAACCACACCACCGGAACCGCCTGCAGACAGGTGCCCTCCCCAGCACAGATCCCATTGCCATTTGCTGCAGCCTCCTTCGATGAAGAGGAAAAACACTGTAGCTAGCCAGAGGTATAAAAATGCTTTGTTATTAGAAAATCTAAATGTCTCTCCAGGCCTGTGCAGTACCATTAGGTGACGTCAATGGCTCAGGGTATCTGAGCTCTGCATTTCCTCTTTTCTAGGAGCAGCAGCTAATTCATGGTAGTAAAGGCGTTTCTACTTAGAGCCTCAGAAAAAAAGCAGGTGGCCCCCCACCCCTGTATCCTAAAGTCCTGTGCTAAGGGCTTGCCTGCTCTCCCTGTGAGGCAGGAGGGCTTTACAGCTGGCAGGAGGCCAGGACTGAGACATTCAGTTTCATTAATGCTAGCCACCAGCTTGAGGGCCTACTACATGCCAGGCAGTGTGGGCACACAACGACAGCACAGACCAGTGGCCCTGCTAGAGGGGAGAGGGCAGTTTAGCACGCAAATAGCTGTGAAGATGATGGCGGTGGTTGGGGGGTGATACAAAGCAAAGAGGGTACCTCAGGGGCCTTCAGAAAGAAGGTGAAACTTAATGTTTCTTGCACTGGGTCATGAAGGACTGGTAGGACTTGGGCACATGGAGTTGCAGGGAGACTGGTGACAGGGAGAGTAGGGGTCCCTGTCATTAAGTGAGAAAGAAGGTAAGGAAGAGGAGCAAGGCTGAGTTGGTGGGGGAAAGGCATGAACTGGACATGAACTGTGCTTGGTCAATTTCTGGCATGAGAATGAATGAACCCCAGTGGACCTGTGTCCTCTACTGTGGATCCACAGCCAAGAAATGTTGGTCTGCACTGCTTGTGTTCAGAAGTTTGTCTCGAAAGAGACACCAGGTGTCCTGTCCCTCTCTTTCTGCCTGTGTCAGCTCTTATGAAGAACTCATTCTTTCTCCTGGTATGTAGCAAAATGGCTGTTGGAACCCTTTTTTTTCCCTATGAAAGGCCATTCTTTCCTTTACCAGAGGTCTCCAAGGACTTGCCTCTTGCATGACTTCATGGTATTATGTGAAAACGTCCTGATTTCAGATGAGATTCTCAGTGCTGGAGGAAGGACTTTATCTCGAACTATATCTTATAAAGGAGCACATGGACATGGACCCCTTTGATATCCTGAGACAACCGACTGATATCCTGAGACAGCCTCACGGGCTCACTGGGCTCACCCCACTGTCTACTCACATCCTACTGGTTCCAGTTGATCTCCAGGCCTGGCTGGGCTTCACCTTCTCATCCAGCACTTCACACATCTCTGCCATCCTCTACTAAAATGCATTATGCCACATAATCCCTTGAAATCTTTTAGAGATACTGTCCCTCTTTAAAATCTTCATAAAAATCAAAGACCACATGTTGTAAGTTTTCAAAAATAGATCACTGATAATTATGTTCGTTGTATAATTGTTAATCTACAAATTACAATGCATGAAGTGAAAATACACATAATCCAGTAGTAAAAGTACTAATCAAATAGAAAAAATACCTACACCAATGTTGCCCTCCATTACAAAATTACCTTAAAAAGTTCTTAAATAAAGTGGCTTCTTAAAATTCTGTTACTGGAGATGATAACATCCAGATGTATTCTTCTGTATGATGTAAGGGTAAGAAAAAATCACAGTACTAATTTGGAATGATTCTTGTTTTTGATATGAATTTGTAGGGGTGCAATGCTCAAATGGATATATACTTTCCAACTGATTAAGAAATTAAGATAAAAATAGAACATTTTTTATTTGGAGGAAGAATTTTATGCCTTCATATATTAGTCTAGAGAGTTCCTCAGCCACAAGCTAAATCATAACCAATGTCCACTACAAATAAAGTGATATAGGTTTGCTGGGAAATAAAAAGATTTGTCAGAGGAACCAAATTTTCCCACAAATCTGCTTAATTGGCAGTTACAATAAGACATGGAGAAAGACAAGCAGAGAACAGTGGTGAGATAAGCAGAGAACAGAGGTGACGCATGGCCAAACAGACAGAGCAAATGAAGTGAGCTGATACCGTACCTGCTTATTATTGTCAGTGGTACAACACAGTTTCTTGAGCGAGACAAAATGCCTAATTTTCCTAATAACAAATAATCAGTTATTAGTGAGTCAGATATGAGATGATTCAACAAATCAGCAAATAAAAACGTCAACAGACTTCTTAAAGCTAAACTCCAGGGTTCGGCCTAGGGCAGTTTTAAAATTCAAGCAAGACTCAATCTACAGAAAACACAGTTTTCACACAGAGCCCACACATGCCTTTGGAAACTGGGCCTCCTTTATACATCCTAGAGGGCTCAGAAACACTTCCCTAATGGGTATCTTATTTTGTAACTGACTCCTAAAGTTTGGTTCCTAGATATCTTCAGTTGATAGGATAAAATGCTGCTACAAATAAATTAGTTTTAATTCTGCTGATACTAATAATTGCATAGCTACAAAAGATTCATTTGGACAATAACCACATTTCATGGCTGCTGTTTTTATATTAAATATCCCATATTCTTTCACACTATAATTGTCACAATAATGGCACTTTTCAGGCAGATAAAAATCCTCTCATTTCAAGGTCATGGACTGGGTCCTGAAACTCAGTGGGCAGTCTCACTCTTTATCATTGTCACAAGGAAAACCGGGCAAAAGATGACAGGTGCCTCAGCCCCATGCAAAAATCAGCTCACAGTCAATATTTTACTGAGAGTAAAACCATGAAATCCAGAGAGTTACATTAGGTTTTCTGCCCCCAGAAGCCCCTGGGGTATCCCACTCTCTCTCTCTCTTTACCTGGTTCGCTTTTCTCTGTAGGCCTCTGAAAAGAGGATATAAAATACTGGTTACTCTGTAATAAACTTCACTCAACTAGGAAGAGGTAAAATTTCCCTACTTTTAATAAGAATTGCCTCTGATAGCTCACTGCCTACAATTACAGGGAAAATAACACTGGAAATTGTGTCTGGACAAAAGAACTTCTTTTTCTTATCTGTAAAATCAGAGAGACCAGAAAAGTGTATTCTGTTGGAAATTACCCGGCAATAGCACGTCTCCTCTGCTTTGGTTGCCTAATGATTCTGGTCACACACACAGAAAGGGATTCTTAGCTTTGATTTTCTGAGGAGATGGTATAAGGATGAGGATAAAAACAACATGACAGTCACGGGCATCATCTCCACCCCACAGTTCTCAGCACTGCCTGTGGGTGAGAATGGCCACGCTGAGGCCAGGCTGCTCAGGAGGAGGGCCGAGGGGCAGCCTCTCTCCAGCTCACAACCTCGGTCAGGGGCCTGTCAGTGCCCCCATCATCCAGAGTGAAGCAAAAAGGGAGCTTCAAATTACAAAATGGCATGAAATACCAGGTGGTATTGACGGGACGTAGCCTGAATTGATGGGAGAGCAATTTTGAAACTAACCAAAATTGGAGGGGAAACAAGCTATTACAAATACCTGGCTGATTTTATGAAACATCTTGTTTTCTATTCATGCAACAATTTGCAAGGAACTCAGGTAGTCCTAAGAGTCACAGGTGGGGCTCCTGTTCCAGTTACTGGCAGGATGACTGTGGCCTCATCTTTTTCTGACATGTCACACAACGTTGTGTTCCTTATACACCCAAGCTATGAACCTGGTGTTGACCTTCAGGCTGGCTCCCCACGGCTCACCATGATGTATGGTTAGGGGGTCCTATTTGGCTTTGTAAATCTCACAAAATTTAACTGGAGGAAGGAAGAGGAATTGCATATTTTTCTTATCTCTCCACAAAAGAGAGAAGCTTCTCTGGTAATCTGAGATTCAGTGGATTGAGATGCCCTCAGCTCCTGGTCAGACACACCTTTCTCTCCATAAACAGTGGGCCTCCAAGGAACAAGTCCAGAACCGGCCTGGAGGAACCAGCATGGAGCGAGGGCCTCAAGCAGGAGAAAAGGTGGCTCCCTATGCACTGAGTGCAGAGGCCAGAGAGCACCAGCAGGAGATCATTGTTGTTATGGGGAAAGGGAAGCCCAGAAATCAAGCCCCTTTAGAGCACACTGGGAATGACAGAAGGCATAGGTGATCAGGTGGAGGTGGGAGGTTGGGGTGATGCTTCATAAAAGACAAGGAAAACCATGTTTGGGGGTTGCTGCCGGCTGAGTGGAAGCACCCTCGATCTATACTACATTCAGCACAACCCTACTGCATTTGTGGATGTAAGGCTCATACTGGCATTTCAAGCCCAATGCCCATGAGGGCCTTGAGTCTTTATCTTCAGCTAAAAGAGTTGAACAGTTTGCTCTCACCCTCCTTGGCCAATCACTGGGGTGATCTTCACGTGCTGTTGGATGCTGTCCCCGGATTTCCGTCTGGCATAGTAAACCCCCTGCCACTCCTACATGGACAAAGAGAGCTCTTAAAATCCTTTAGTCAAGGATGACAGCTGCTCCTGCAGAGGGTCTCAGAAGGCTGAGAAGGAACATTCCCACATGCTCTCATTACATTTCCCAATGCCTGCTGTATTGTTGTACCCAGTGCAATGCTGATGTGGCCACATGTGTGAAAACAAGACCACAGATCCACATATCCACCACCAGGTTGTCTGTCCCAGCTTCCAGGACACTTGACCTGTGGGTGGAATTCTGCTTTCAGCCCTATGGCTGCTGTGGCACCAGGTCAAGGGATTCTTTGGAGGTCTCTCTCAAAATCTTCACAGCAATCTGTGAACTTGGCATTATCATACTAAATTTACAGGTGGGTAAACTGAGGCTCAGAGGGTCTAGGTAACTTGCCCACATTAGGATGCAGAAAATCTGCGTATAAATTCATGTCTATTTAACACTCGCTGAAGCCCATCGTCTTCCTAACATCCTACGGGCCCCCCAGCCAAGGCTTCTCGGGGGTCAGTCTGGCTCCTCATAGCTTCCATGAAAGAGGCCAAGGGGAGAGTATCGGTTCCTGTTCTCTGAACATGGGAGGTTTGGCTAATCAGAAACTGAGATTCCGATTCCCTGCAGCCGTTTCTTGCCCCCTCTATCACATAAGGTGGCTAATTGGTATGCACCTTGGTATGTGTGGCTATATTCTTTTGGCAACAATTTTTGGAATAGTTAACAATGTCTTGTTTCCTTTTTGGTCTCATTGCCTCAATTAAAAAAACATTTTGATCATCATCTATAATCCAAATTTATCTTATCCCTCTAAAATGTTCCCTCTATTAAATGGATACAGGGCTTATTTAACTACTTCACATCACAGAAAGGAAGATGAAAGAAATTGTATGTGAAGAAGCATTCTGAATGCTTAACAGAAAATGCACAGGCAGTTCCAGCGATGAGAGGCAGTGCTCTACAGGAGGAGAGGGCTTCAGGGAAAATTCCTCTCGGACTTCCATCATTACCTTCATCTACCCAGATGAAGGGGAAGCCACTGGAGGAACAGGTGCAGCTGGGAGGAGGAAGCTACAAATGTATGTTGAACAGCGATCAGAGAACAGAAAAGGAAAACTGGGAAAAAAACCTGGCCTACCTATAAATACTGGTATTAAATATGTCTAGTCTCCCAAACACTGGATAAACTGAAAAAACACAACAGCTCTCTGGGTGGAACTCTGCTCAGAGATACCCACAATATTCCAGCAATGACAGATGGGACATATTCATGCACAGGATGAAATGTTTTCACACAAAATCACCAGATTCTGTACCATAATCATAAGCACCAGATTCACTTGAGTTCCAAAGTTAACTTAAAAATGAACTCATTTTGCAAACATAATAGATCTTTCACTTAATTATGACATTATTAAAAAAGCTAATCTTAAGGATGAAATTCTAAAACTCAGAAAAAAAAGTGCATTGGGGAGAGGGTTTGTGGATTGGTTTTGCTGGTGTAACCCACCTTTCCCTTCTTGATGCATGTATTGATGGTGTCGAGAAGGTCTGCCCGGTTCTTATCGCTTTTGGGCAGATCAGCGAGTTCTTTTCCCAGGAGCTCACCTTTGTGGTAGCCCATCATCCTTTCGAAGGCTGGGTTGACATACTGTTAATGGGAGGTGGGTACAGATCAGTGCGGGGACACAAGACAGAGTTCATGAAATGTCTGTGTGCCCCGTAGGAAGACTTGTTGGGACCCAGAGGAATATCAAGCAAGAAGTTCCCAGGGCAAACATTCTCTAATGCAGTTAGCTGGCCAGGTCCTGCTGCCCCTCTCCATCCCCAAACCCTTCCTGGAGGAGTTCCCTCCTTCCTGGCAGCAATTTATTCATTCAACTGCCATCCTGATCCCCTGTAGGAAATCAGAAGAAACTTCAGCAGGAAAAAAACAGGAAGCCCTCATCTAGCAGTACCAGCCTCTTGGGGAACTCATTCACCATCTACCGCCCCATGAATAAGGAAAAACTCAGACAAAAAAAGAAATAAAAATAAATTAGGTCTGGGTCCATATGTTTGTAGTTAAAAAAAGAAAGTTTCAGGCTGGGCACAGTGGCTCATGCCTGTAATTCAATTCCAGCCCTTTGGGAAGCTGAGGCAGGAGGATCAGTTGAGCCCAAGAGTTCAAGACCAGCCTGGAAAACACAGCTAGACTCCACCTCCACAAAAATAAAAAAATTAGCCAGGTGTTGTGGCACACACCTATAGTCCCTGCTATTCAGGAGGCTGAGGCAGAAGGATCACTGGAGCCTGGGAGTTTGAGGCTGCAGTGAGCTATGATTGCACCGTTGCACTCCAGCCCAGGCAACACAGCAAGACCCTGTCTCTTATAAACAAACAAACAAACAAATAAGAACTCCATTCAACAGTGGTGGCTTGTATTATGCACATCTCCACAATTGGATTTCTCCTGTCTCCTTTCCAATTGCCACTATCTATTGATCAATGTTTGCTACAGTTTGGGGACACTACCAGTAGAATCAGAACAATAAATTCAGTTAAATGGCTGGGGCAGGAGGCAGCCCTTTCAGTGCTGGGCTCAGGCGGGTGTGAAGCTCCCCTCGGCAGATTCTGGGGCCAGCAGACTCAGAGGTTTCTTTTCAAAATTCTGCCTGGGGTCCTGGAATTTAGAGCCATGACCCTAGATGACTCCCAGGTCCTGTCCCACCCTCTGATTTCTTTTCAAAGATCACAGATGGGGGCTGAGTGGAGAGAGACAAGCGGTGAAGAATGTCGGGAAAATGTAAACAGACTGCATCTGGGTCATGAATTTCTTTGGGCTTAAATTGCATCCATCTGCTGCTTCGGAGATGTTCGAACCAACTGTAATCACTCTTGCCCTCAACTGCGATGGCAGCAGTCATGAACAGGGTGGCGCAGGGACACTTGCGGAGCTGTTCCTTGGGAGACACAGCTTCTATTAACACGATCAACCCTGATAGTTGAAGGGGTTTGGAAGATGCTCTGGTCATCAGGCCTTTGGTGGGTGACTGAAGAGAAGGGGGCCTGATATTGTCTTCATGGATCTCCAGACCCCCTCCTGGCCCCATCACTGACATGTAGTAGTCAGGGCCCTCCCTAGGCAGGGAAGGGCATCACTTACAGCGTAGCCCCTGCTCACAAAGCCAGCCTCATACCTCCCGGGGCCACCCCTGCAGGCTGCTGAGCTGTCTGCATGTCTCTCTCATCTCCGGGCCTTTCCCCACGTGCTCTCTCTGCTTATAATACCCTTCCCTGTCTCTTTCCCTCTCCAACTCCAATTTATCCCTCTTCTCTTCCAGGAAGCCTTCCCTGACTCCCCTACCTAGTCCACTCCCAAGAGCTGCCACTGATGCCTGTGCAGACTTTCAGTGACTTATTACACCGAATTTAAATTTTTGTTTCTCTCTCTCTCTCCCAGTGGACAATCAAGTCCTCAAGGGCAAAGGCTATTTTGAATTGATCTTTGGATACTCAGGACTGTTTATTAACTATTTGAGGAATGAATAGAAAATATTAGAGAATATATTATTTTCTTTATTTGTTAGCCATATTCTCATACCTTTTCATGTGTGTTCATTCTGCCTTCCCTATTAAGTTGTAAATTTGGGTAGAAGTCATGGCCCTTCTTTCACACCAGGGTTCCTGACACCTCGGAATGCAGCAGGTACTCCCAGATATGGATTCTGGAGCCAAGGCACCCAAGTTCAAATCCTGGCTCTGCCAATTACCAGCTACAAAACCATGGACAAATTACTTAACTTCCCTGGTCCTCAGTTTCCTCATCTGCAAAATGAGTACAATAGTGATACCTGACTCACAGGATTGCTTTAAGAAATAAATGAGTATGTGTAAAATGCTTAGAACTGAGCCTAGTATATGGCAAGTAACAATTAAGTGTTTTAAAGCAAATATATGTAGAGTTTAGATAGATGGGGGCATGGAGGGAGGAAGACAGGAAGGAAAGGAGGGAGGAATGGATGGGTGGATAGATAACAGATGGATAGACAGACACAGATAGGTAGATATTGCTTCTAAATTTTAAGTGCTGCTACTTGACCTCTGAAGATTTGTATTCAAAAAGGCATCTAACTATTTGATTGGAATGCCCTGAAAAGGATGCTGATATCAAGTAAGAACATATATTAACTATCCCATCCAATGATGACATCCTCAAAATTTATAGCACATAGGTAATTTCACCATACATATAACATCCTCTATTCAGCTCCTTCCTCCTTCCTCTTGTTTTAAGTTCCATACTACAGATTGCTGATACAGTTTTCTAAAGGAGGATGAAAAGGTTCCCTGAGAAAAAAGCCGTAAGGTCTTCTTTCAGAATCCAAGTTTCCCTTTAAAGGCAGTGACTCTCCTTCCACCTCTCCTTTACAGGCATCTATTATACTGGCCTCATGCCCCTGCTTCTTCCTGTTCATCGCAAAGGCTGGGAGATGATTAATATCATAATGTGACACCATCACAATATTACCTCTCCCAAGGATACAGGTTTTCTAACCACCAATTGATAACTGGAGAATGAAAGACTCTGTTCCCTATTCTAGAAGTCGTTTGTTAGATTACAGGCGGAGGGGCGGCTAGTGGGCAGGGAGCCCCGTCTCCTCATTTCTGAAATCAAATCCAGCTGCACACTGCAAAACAGGGAGGTGCAAAGAAAATGTGCTTCATGAATAGAATTGATTGTCCAAGTCGGGGTATAAGTGGGGGAGATGTGGGATTTTTGTGCTTGGTCTGTAACAGAAACACGTCTGGCTCTCTCTGAGGTCCAAGAGGCAGACCTGTGGGCAGGTGGGCCACTAATAGCCAGCAACATGAGGAAGCCTTCAGATACATTTCACGGGGCAGCCATAAAACATATTCTAACTATACAGCTAAACAGGAAACCAGGTAGGAAGGCTTTGGAGACATGACTACATATTTTAGTTCTGATGTTTATTACTAAGGCTTTCCTTGGATAAGTTCCTTGGCCTTGTTGGGACTCAGTTTCCTCATCTGCACCATAGGGCAATGATGTCTCTTTCCTACCCTTACTGAATAGAAATGAGACAACCTAATGAAAGTGCTGATGACAGGGCCTAGGCAGGGTGGGCTATTGATGTTATTGGTCTGGTATGAGAACAAGGTGTGTATGTGTGCACAGGGAGATTTCAGGGCAGACAAATGTGAGGCTTCTGCTGTGGGCTTCGCTGTGTGTTGCCCACTGTCTTTGGTGCCCTACTGATAAGTGCTCCTCACACTCCATGCCACTCTGCAAACCAACAGCAGGCAGGCAAGCACCAATTCGTGGAAAGTCTATATTTCAGGGTATTTTACAAATACAGATGTCTTACTTTCCAACAATTATAATAAGAACACCTCATTTCTTGAAAGGTTTCTCTGCTACACACATTTCCTTAGGAGGATGACATTCATGTAAGAATGCTTTGTAATTAGGATACCCACTGCAGGTAAACAAATGAATGTCTTTGAAAATACTCTGTTCCCTAGACATTTATAAGCCTTTGCTGTACCATTCTGACTTACTTCTATGTCAATAGTGTCTTCACAGATGGTCAAAAGAATTTACCCCGGTTCTAGCTGGGTGCAGTGACTCATGCCTGTAATCCCAGCACTTTGGGAGGCCAAGGCAGGTGGATCACTTGAGGTCAGGAGTTTGAGACCAGCCTGGCCAACATGGTAAAACCCCATCTCTACTAAAAATATAAAAATTAGCTGAGTGTGGTGGCACATGCCTGTAATCCTCGCTACTTAGAGGCACAAGAATCACTTGAACCTGAGAGGCAGAAATTATACTGAGCCAAGATTACCTCTGTACTCCAGCCCGGGCGACAGAGTGACAATCTGTCTCAAAAAAATAAAATTTTTTAAAACCCCATTTCTGTCAAAGAAATTGCAGGTTCTGATCTGAAGTAATAATTTTTTGTTCTTTATTGAATATCTAATTCTTAAGTCTATCAGTACTCTTTGCACAGCTTGATATTTATTTCTCCTAAGAAAATGTGCTGATACATGAGGATGATAGGAAAGTACTTGATAAAAAGTGTGGCTTAAACCTGAAAGGTTCATTTTGAATGTTAATGATAGAGGTGGTTTCTTTCCATACCTGAATTACGTGGTCATCGCTTGTTATTTCTATGGCTTCATGACAGTGATCTAATGCTGTAAACACTGAATTACAGGCCCTGAAAGTTATGAAAGATTGAAGTTAGTTCTTCTATGAAAACCATTCACATTTCATCTGTTAATTTAACAAAGTAAACAGATACTAGGTTCGTCAAATCTACGTACTTTTTGTTATTGCCATGGTCTGAATGCTGATGTCTCCCAAAAGTTCATATGTTGGAATCTAACATCCAATGTGATAGTATGAAGAGGCAGGGCCTTTGGGAAGTGGCTAAGTCAGTGGGGCTTCATCCTCATGAATGGGATTAATGCCTTTATTAAAGAGGCTCCAGTGAGCTCCCTTGCACTTTCTGCCATGTGAGGACATAGAGAGGGTGCCATCTATGAGGAACGGGCCCTCACCAGACACAGAACCTGCTGGCACCTTGATCTTGGACTTCTCGGCCTCCAGAACTGTCAGCAATACATTTCCGTTGCTTATAAATTACTCAATTTAAAATACAGTAATGCAACTCATAACGATATTTCAACAACAGACTCAATATACAGTGGTGGTCCTGCGAGATTATAACCTAATTCCTATTGCCTAGTGGTGTCGTAGCAGACATAACACCCTCACGTGTCCGTGATGATGTTGGTGTAAACAAGCCCACTAAACTATCAGCTGTATAAATGTGTAGCAATACAGTAATGAGGTACAGTATATAACATTTGATAAGAGATAACTAGGATACTGGTTTATGTATTTGCTATACTATTTATCATTGTTTTAGATAAAATACTCCTTCTACTACTAAGAAAAGTTAACTGTAAAGCAGCCTCAGGCAGGTCCTTCAGAAGATATTCCAGAAGAAGGCATTGTTATCATAGAAGGTGACAGCTCCATGTGTGTTATTGCCCCTGAGGACCTTCCAGTGGGACAAGATGTGGAGGGGAAAGTCAGTGATATTGATGATCCTGACCCTGTGTAGGCACCAGCCAAAGTGTGTCTTAGCTTTTAACAAAAAAGTTGAAAAAGTAAAAAAAAAAAAAAAAAAAATGGTTTAAAAATAGAAAAAAGCTAACAGAATAATGTTATAAAGAAACAATTCTTTTTGTACAGCTGTGAAATGTGTTTGTGTTTTAAGCTAAATGTTATTAAGAAAGTGAAAAAGTTTAAAAATATAAAGGTTTATAAAGTTAAAAAGTAGCAGTAAGCTAAGGCTAATTTACTATTGAAGAAAGGAAAATGTTTTAATGAATTTTGTGTAGCCTAAGAGTACAAAGCTGATAAAGTCTATAGTCCTATACACATAATGCCCTGGGCCTTCATGTTCCCTCTCCATTCACTCACCAGCTCACCCAGAGCAACTCCCAGTCCTGCAAGCTCCATTCATGCTAAGTGCCTTATACAAATGCACCATTTTAAATCTTTTTATACTGCATTTTTACTGTGCCTTTCTATGTTTAAATTCACAAATGCCATTGTGTTAAAAGTATTTACAGTATTCAGTACAGTAACATGCTCTACAGGTTTGTAGCCTAGGAGCAACAGGCTATACCATGTAGCCTAAGTGTGTAGTAAGCTATACCATGTAGGCTTGTGTAAGTACACTCTATGATGTTTGCACAATGACAAAATCATCCAACGACACATTTCTCAGAACATATCCCCATCATTAAATGATGCATGACTGTATTTCATTATTGCAATCCTAACAGACTAAGAGGGTTAATAATACGCTTTGAGGGAAAAAAACTAATCTTTCAAACTAAATGCATAAACAATAGCATATATATGTGTGTGTATGATACAAAAAGAATTGTAATTCAGTGAAATCTTTGTGGATCATGGAATGGACTATGTGTGTGCTGAATGAAACTTCAACACTAACACGAGGCAATGACGTTCTTCTGTTTCATTCACAGTTGTGGTCATGAAGAAGTTAAGTCTCCATCAATTAGAGAACTTAACTGGGCCCAAATTGGATGTGAGGTATTCTGGCCTTTTGCAACAGACACAAAAACATTTTTTCTCCTTTTTTGCTGTTGTGATGTTACTCGGCTTCCAACCATTCCCCCTGGCATGGTGAAAGGCAAACCCAGCAGAACTCCCCTTGCTGGTTCATTGCACCTCTGCAGTTCTCCAGTGGGGACTTTTCTTGGTGACCTTCCCTATATTTCTGGAATATTTGGAATCAGACTCTCATTTTGTTTATTATAGTTTTAACTAATTTCCTAATCTAGAGCAACTCCAAATACAGTAAGCTATTTACTGTCCAACACAGCAAGCATGTAGCTAGAGCTCTGTTATTTATACTGACTGTTTAAAGAATCCCAACAAAAAGCTTTCTTACACATTACAAAATAAAAAAAAAAACTGTTGATTTGCTGGATTGATGTTTTTTCTTTAAAAAAAAAAACTCTGAAAAATGTTATTTTTTTCCACTCATAAAGGCATTCTAACTTTGTCTTCTTATTTTGATCTGTTTAGAGGGAAGAAGGCAGAAAGAACTGGGTGAAATCTGGCTCTGTATTTTTCCAGTTATGCGACCTGAGGCAACTTTTTGTCTTCAATGGCCCTCAGTTTCCTCATCCATAAAATGAGGATAATAATATGTATTTCACAGGTTTTTGTAAAGATCAAAACAGATAGTTTATGTGAGGCATTTCTCGAAGTGCTTGGGACAATATGAGAATACAACACATGATACCTGTTGTTATGTTTAAGATCACAGAGTAATACTTCTTTGTTCTCTAAGGCTTTCAAAAGGCTTTGGTGAAAAAAATGAATTGTAACCTATCTTTTCTCATAAGTATACCTGAAACGTCAAACCAAGAACTGTATTCAATAATAGTGAGGTATGCGTGCGGAGTGCAGTATTTTAGCCAACTGCAGGACGCCATTCCTATAGTTGCAGAAATGAAGATATCAGTGTGACTAGGTAAGTGTAACAAGTAATCATGATATGGGTTAGAAGAGCAGAAGAGAATATTAACCTAACTCAACTGAAATGGCTTACAGGCGCAGTAGTATATTTTCTTAGTTAAATTGCTCCAGTCTACCTAATTTGAACTGTATACTGTCTTAGTACCACCACTTGTAAACACAATTTAAAATAAGAAACAAGAATAAAAGGGGGCTTTAAAACTGCTACCAAATTTGTCACTGCACTGCCTCATAAGAGACAAGCAAGAGCTAGTCTTATCAACAATGTTTTCCAGGCACCTGGTCCAAAACTGGACGAAGCACTGTAGGGAAGGATTTCCTGGGCAGCAGCTGCCTTTCAGAAGTCACTCTTGGAGAAACACACTCTATGTGGACTAATTTGTTAATTTTGAGAGCTGGATAATTAAGCTTTAATTAACACATTTTATCAAATGACAAATTCCTCTCTTGCCTAAGTATTTTCTCTAACTATGTAAACAGGTTTCAACTAAGTATATAAACAGGTACTTCAGACTATTATCATTTTCATCAATTCAAGAGGTTGCCTTTATACATGATCTTAGATCCAATCTCCAAAATTTATTAAACATTCATTTTATGATTATCCACAAAGCATGAAATTTTCAATAAGTATAAAGCCCCATAAGACAAAGTAAATGCTTATCAACAGTTGAAATGAAAGGATATTGGTAGAAAGAATACACTATTTCCCACCCCTGCCCCCCACGACAAACACTACCAGACCGCAATGTTTATTCAGGCTCTCAACCTCTTTGGTTGATGGTTCTATTTAAATAAACCTGCAGCAAAATGAGATAATCAACTTGAGGCATGTTTCTAGAGTTTTAGAACTTAATTGCTTATATTAATTATTCATACTCTTCTGGCAGAAGAACCTTAGCTTTATTAATATCTGTTCTTGGGAACCATATAACTCTTTTGTCTCAGGTATCTTTATGTTTTATTCTTCAGGTTAAAAAGTTGGAAAACTAGAAAAAAGAAACACAAGGGAAAAGTAACCTAGTTGTGGGAACCCAGGAAGTATAGGTAATATCACCATTTTCCCTGCACCTTCTTAAGAGCCCTCGAAGGTCCAGAGAGAAAAGGTAAATATTACAGGGGTCCAGGTATAAAGTCTATAAATAATATAGTGCTATGCTGAGTGGAAAGTGCACCAGACTGAAAAAGCAGGATGCCTGGATTCTACTCCACCACTGCCACCAACA
The DNA here is from genome assembly GCF_029281585.2 of Gorilla gorilla gorilla. Taxonomy (NCBI): domain Eukaryota; kingdom Metazoa; phylum Chordata; class Mammalia; order Primates; family Hominidae; genus Gorilla; species Gorilla gorilla. The sequence goes on from NC_073243.2 coordinate 34,345,481, forward strand.
TGCTGAGTAGCTGTGATGGTTCTCAGTGTTTTCCTCTGTCAATCATGGCCAGGGTGTTGGGTTACATTATCTCCTGTGTCCCTTCCAAAAGTGCTCTATCTAGACTCCACTAAAACAACACACACACACACACACACACACACACACACACTGTGAGGCTGCCTGGAACAAGGGTAGGACTGGGCAAGGTGGTGGCTTGTAGGGAAAAGATTCTGAACACAAGTCCACATCCCAGCAGGAGTCTGGGAAGAGTTGGGAGCGGGGAGTGGAAGAGGTGAGAGGATCGTGACCTTGTTACTTGTTGGCACTCATTACTGGGCAATAAAGCAATAGGGACTGGTTATTTTAAGCCTTCACAGCTCAGTTTCCACCCCTGTAACACAATGGCTATCACGCAGAGCCCATATGAGAATAAAGTGCTCTACAAATGTCTGTTAATACTGAGAGATGTGGTGTTCCACAGAATACAGAGTTTTGCCCACCAAAAATTTTGATTCTTTCTAAAACTGAGGATTGCTACTGTCTTAAGATTTGGAGTGAAATAAACATAATGACTTGGATGTAACTTCTAGACTGACTAATGAATCAAACAATAGCTGGTACTGCATTAGTATATATCAATCAGCCCAAACTCTTGCTAAGTAGCTAAATAATTATCTTTATTTTAGATAAAATAGATCTTTTCATGATAAAGAGGTGTAAGAACATCAGAAGAGATAAATAGCCATCATTTAATCTAGATTATCCTAGATGCTCTCCATTTCATAAATTCTTCTATTCAACAGAGTAATTCATCAAAGGCATACAGATATGTGATTTAGTTCTTATATCTTTAAGTTATTTTATATAATAGAATCTTAAAATTAGACTACATCTTCTGTTTGATCACATCAGGTGATCCTTTTTGTTTCTTGGTTAAGTAAATATGGTCACCAGACATGGGACCCAGGCAGAGGTGTCTACCTTTAACATTCACCATCATCCTGCAGTACAGACTGTCCTTGCAGAATGACAGTAATGCTACATATTTAGCTGCAGCTGGGGGCGGAATTGTAGGGGAAAGTATTATATAATTAGACTATAATTATTCTAGCATTGTATAATAAAGAGCCTCATTTTCCCAGTCTGCAACAAATGATAGAGTTGCTTGCCTGCCTTGGGGTGCAGGTATATGTGCTAGATGTCCCTGAGTGCCCTAAGGAGCTGGGGAGAGGCCGTGGCATGAGTCACTGCCCCTATCTGCTGGGCCTAGATACAGAATACCTGGGAATATGCACATAAAATCATGCACATGTTCACACCCACACCCAAAAGGGCAATAACTTGAATAAGGTTGAGACAGAACCCACCAAAAAGCAACAGCTGAAACTTGTGCAGAAGGCAAGATAATCCCTGTGCCAGGCAAACCTTCTTTCCTGGGGCCACTACCTTCCTGGGTCAAGTCCATTATCCAATTTGACACTGATTTGTAGTAAGAACTTGAGCCTTTTCATTATGACCTCAACAACAGGTCCAATGCCCCCAATCAGTTCTAGTAAGTGAGGGGTCAGAAGTATAGTATCTACATAATGGTACTTAGAAACTTGCAAAGTTCTGAATCTGATAAGACCTTAAAAAGTCTTTGGTGTCCTGGCTCTAAACAGATTTCAGCAGTACAATAACCTGAAGGCTTTTCTTTATGCTCTTGTGTTGGCTGGGAATATTTATTTCAAATTTCCAGGCCTGCTTTTGCCCTGCTCATCATGGACAAGGTGCCCCTAACATTCCTGGGACAGCCCCCCAGTGCCCCATGTGCACTGCAGAATCTGTATTAGGGCATCTCCTGGCACCTAACATATGCCATCACATGTAATGTTGCCTAAAAAAACAGAAGCACTTATTTAAAATCAAATAATGGAATTGCCTGTCAATGCAATGAGGTGTTGCGCTGTTCATTTTTTATTGTGGGTAATACACAGTTGAAGAATTAAACCACAGTAAAATCCCCCTCTTTCTAATTCTATTTATTGTGTAAACATCTAAAATAAAAGTACTAAGTCTTTTAACCTTCAATTAAAAACAGTAGAGACCCCCAGGAATGATAACAATTAATCTACATTATTAAAAGGCATAAATTACAGAAGTAAAGGCAACATAGGTTTCTAGAAAAATTCTGTGAAGTTCTCTGAAGCTAACATACACATAAAAAGAAACCACAGGATCTAGCTTACTTATACGTTCAAAAAGTCTTTGGCAATATTTCTTACCAAGGGCTGTTAAAAATACCTGAAGTCCCAAAATATCTGATTTCCCACTGGTTTGAGATTCTTTTTTTAATACTTTTCTACCTAAGAAAGTGACTGTTTATCCCCACACTTTATTTCTTAGAGCACTCTACCCACCAAAAAGTGACTTCCCTGACCAGGGTGCACCCCAGGGGAACCTGCTTCTCTGCGTTTATGTCGATTCATTTTTGCCTCCCTGGGACAGAGGATAATTAAGTTTGAAAAGGATTTTGTCGTCTTTGAATGACAATAAGTAATCAAGATAAGGCATATAATTACTATGATAGGATGCTCTCCTACTTATTTTGTGTTGAGCCTCAAACTATCCATGACTTCTCAGTCAGCCAGAGAGAGGCCATGCTACAGAATTTTCTGGCATCACACAGCCTGAAGCTCCTGAGGACTGGGCCCCGCAGTGGCCCACGGGTGGAGAAGAGCCTCCTCCTTTCCCTGCTCTCTGGCTGAGAAGGGAGGAAAACATCAGGGTCCAAAAAGCCTGCCAGAGTGGAGCCTGAGCAAAACCAGGCAGGAGCTAGGACCCTGATATTCCTAAGAGGGCCCAGGAGCAGAACATCCCCCAGCCCAGCATTCTGGCCAGCAGCCAGACACGCAGAGAATCCCATCCCTGGAATTGAGCACCAATGACAAGCCTGCTCTTAAAACACTATATGCTTGTAAAGAGACTTAAAACTGGTTTCTTAAAGCTACTTCATGCATATTGAGGCCACAAACAGACTTAATAAAATTGCTATTGTGGTTACTTAGCCATTTTTATGGTTAGCATGATAAATATTGCCATTAGTTTGCCCCTATGCGTAACAATCCAAGTAAAAATGTATAAATATTGAAAGTAGGAAGTAGAAAATAATCCTCAAGGCTATTCCTAATCTCGATCTAATTGTGCAAAAATTAAGCATTTTCCCAGGTTACAATTTTAAAATTCTGTAAATAGTGGAAAATACTGTCAAAAGAAGAAATGCTTCCAATTTATTTCTTTATATAATGGGCCTTCTGGCTTAGATACTGCTGTTGGCCAGCTGCCATTCATTGCCTGTTTAAAAGCTTCAAAATCCCTGGGATTCAGCTATGAACCCATGAACATCAGCCTGTTGACAGATAAGATTTTCTAAAGAATTGTTAACCTCATGTTACTGTATCATTTTGCTACATACCGTAATTTGAACTGGGAGCGAACTTCCCCATGTTCTATTTGAATCAGTTCATTATAGCAAGCAATTATGCTGCTATTTTCCATAAATCTCTGAAAAGAAAGCAAAGACAATACATAAGACATATATGATTACTTCTTAGAGAGTCAAATAGAGAAACTTAACAGTTGTTCCTATCCCCAGGTAACTCCATTATATAAGACAATTAGTAGTAGGTAAGATGAGATGAAACAGCTGTCAAAGTGTTCAAAGTGCTTGTTTAAATGTATGAGAAACAACAGAGCAAGTAATACTGTACACTTCACTTCCTGCATAACAAAGGTAGAATAAACTACATTATGAATGCTCTAGAGCACGGAATGCCTGCCCAGCCATGTAAATGACTGAAACACTTTGCTTCATATTGCACTAATAAAATCATCTAAAACCCAACACTCAGCATGTTCAGTGTGCACCACATTATCAATGATCTCTTTGGAAGGGAGAGCCTACTCTTTACTTCCTTCCTAATTTTCTGAGTGCCTAATGCAGGGGAAAAGTTAAACACAGAATTCTCATATGATCCAGCAATTCCACTCCTAGGTATATACTCAAAAGAACTGAAAACAAGTACTCAAATAAATACTCATACATGTGTGTTCATAGCAGCATCATTCACCATAGCCAAAAGGCAGAAACAGCCCAAATGTCCAACATTTGAACAGATAAACAAATTGTGGTGTATACATACAATGGATTATTACTTGACCATACAATGGGAATAAAATACTGATACATGCTACAACATGTATGAACCCGAAAAAAGTACTAAGTGAAAGAATCCAGACAGAAAAATTCACATATTGTATGATTCCATGTATATGAAATATCTAGAATAGGTCAACTGATTGAGCCAGAATGCAGACTGGTGGTTGTCAGGGCTGTGGGGAGGAGGATTAGGAGTGACTGCTTAATGGGAACACATTTGGGAATGATGAAAATGGCTTTTTGCTTGTTTGTTTTGCAACAGGGTCTCACTCTAACTAGAGAGAGGTGGTGGTTGTACAACACTGTGTATGTGCTAAGTGTCACTGAATTGTTCACTTTAAAATGGCTAATTTCAGTTTCATCTCAATTGAAAAAAAAGGCTTTCATGTATTTATAAATAAACTTAGTGAATGAATGAACAGATAGATAAGCAAATAATAACGTAGAAGAAAATGCAGCACACATTGTCATTCATCAAAGAACTACGAAGCACCCATTTATGCTAGGCATGAGCTGCTCAAGTCCCGCGTTTAGAGGAGTAGGCTCTTTTTCACTTAATCCCAAAGTAATTTGGTTTACATTTCTTATATATGCTATGTGATTCAGTGTAGGGTATATAGGAAGTTGAGCACTTCTCCGATATGATCACGTCAATACTTAATGAGAAATAATGAAATCAGAAAAAAAAAAAGCAAGTAAAAAATAGTAAGGGAAGAGATTTAAGGACAATTCTACTTAGGAAAGGCGAAATGTTATGCATTTTAATTGACTAAAAAAACATATCATGCAAACCTTTCTAACCATATGGCTTGCAAACTATTAAGTAGAAAGATAAGCAGAATTCCAAAGTATTCCAAACTACTAGTCGCATACTTTTGCTTCTCCGGTAGCTATATAGGTGGAGGAGGAGAATACTAGGCCCTGCTGAAAGATGTATTTCTTAGATTTCCTTCACCCAAGTTGGCCAGAGAAAAAAATCAATCCCTCTCCTCACTCCTTCCTCTCTCTCTCTCTCTCTCTCACACACACACACACACACACACACACACACACACCCCACATATACACTGGAGTGGTTGGCTCCACATATCTGGAGTGGTTGGCTTCTCCCTGGCTTTCCCTGGGCCTCTGGTCCTCCACAGTTCTTACGTGGAAGCTGGGAAGGGCTAAGGAAAGAGAGGAAGCCATAAACATACACATAAGGGAAATACTTTCTCTTTGATTTACAGAGCAAAGTTAAACATGGTTAGATTCCATTTGAGCTTTTAGATGGATAAAAGCTATATATCAGCCTATAACAGAACTCAGGGAGTTGTTAGCTCATGTTTTGTAAAAACATGAAAAAACCATGATAAAATATGTTTTGAAAATGCTGGAATAACATAGAAAGATATGTATGTATATCACGACACTGTTTTGTAAATAATACACAGTCATTTCTATTTCTGCCTACAAATAAATCTGAAAGGCTGGTGGCATAAATAATTTTAATTTTTAGCTTATCTGTATTTTCTATAACAAACATGGATTAGTTTTTGCAAAAAATGGAAAGAAAATGATGAGATAAACAAAGTTAGCAGGTTTCTTTACTATGGGACTTCTCAGAGTATTTAAAATGCTAATGTGCAATGTTGCAAAAGTGCTCTGTGGATTCTCAGGTGTGGGAGGAGGGGGAACTGAGTTTTCACTGATTCCCCAAACTTATTTGATCATAGAAGGCTTTCTTCACGGACCATGTATTAATAGCTTTTGGTACAGTGGTGTTCTGTGGAACACTAGCTTGGGAAATCTAACTTTAGTGAACCCAATATAGAGTTTGGAGTTAAACAACATGTATTTGCTTCTGGACTTTGTCATGAGTGTGAGCTCTGGCAAGTTGAGTTGTTTTGAGCCTGTTTCCTCCTCTGCAAAAATGGAGAAAATATCAAATCCCTCATATGTAGAGGAGGATTAAGTAAATCACTGGGAACTGGGCCTGACAATAAATCGTAGCTCCCCACTTCCTACTCCACAGAAGGCCTCTCCACAGAGAACTGTGTCCTACAGTTGTGCCCCCGGCATGCCTAGCACATTGCACAGAGGCAGAACTCTATAAACACTTGTTAAATTGAACAAATATTTTTGCAAATAGAAAAAGAGGCACATAAAGTTGATATAAAAACAGTTGCAACTGTCCTTTGCTAAGATGCTGGTTTCTAAAAGGCTCAGCAAGGAATTAGCATCTATATAGTCGGCTGCTTACACATAGCTCCAGAGCCTTCAAGGGGAGTTGTCGTGGGATATGTGATGGCACAATTTGTTCCTAGATCCCCACTCAGGGACCACAGACTGAAGCACCAGCCAATTAGCTAGCAACACAGGGGTGAGTTTCAGCAGATAATCTAATACAATCAAAACAGCTCAGAGATGGGAAACAACTTCATGGAAGGCAAAGATAACTGGCATATTTGAAAAGGTGCTTGGGAAGACAGTTGTGAAAGACAGGATTTTGCCCAAAAAAGGAGAACCACCACATGAAGATCAGTCTCAGCTGATGGTGTGCCACAGTAATGCCAGGAGAGCTGTTGTAGGTGCAGCATGCTTCTCCTGGAATAAGCCCAAGCTACTTGGGGGCACCCTGACCTAATGGGCAAATGGCCTCTATCAGGGCCAGCACTGAAGAACACCAGGTGGTCCCTGACAGCTACCGCTGTTCATGCCCCTCCCCCAAAGCTTTATTCACTGAGGCTGACTGCAAAACACAGTAACATGTCTGGATAGTGGCAAATGAAGCCTTCCAGAGCACCATGGACAGGTTATAAAATGTGTAAGAAGGAAACAATGGAACTTTGGTTAAATTTTCTCAATAGCATTTGCACCCAAAGAGTTCCAGTTGTTTCTCCTAACTGTGAGCAGATGTGCAATCTCAGCCTTCCAGACAAGATGCTATCGCTTCAAATGGCAGCCATTCTAAACCAGTTTGAGGTAGGATCACTGAACTAAAGGTAGAATTCCAAAAGGACACTCAACAGCACGTACATGGGTCCTGATCGATAAAACCCACAGTGTGTCATTGCCATTCTCCAGTCATCTCCTAGGTAATGAGGAAAATCTATGTCCTCACACTCCATGAGGTCCCAACTCAAACTTGAAAAGGACAACATTGGAATGGGGTAGAGTCGGGGGGTCAATATTACACAGAAGTTCTATGAAGCCTGTGAATAATTTTAGAGCTATTTCTTAGAAAATGAGTGAGTAAAGAAAATCTGTCTCAACCACATGGCTTCTTTGCTGATTTTTCTTTTGCAACTCTTCATTACAAAAACTCAGAAGCATTGTCTCATGCATTCTCATTAAGATATAGCACCTAAGAATAGCTTTCAGAACCAAATGCCAACCTTTGCGAGAAGAGATAACAGACAAGGAAAAAGTGTTAGGAGCGTGAAAAATATTGCTAGCTGGAAACATTCATTTCTATCACACATCGTGAGCCACTAGACTACCTTGAATCTTCTCTATAGCACTTTCTTCCACACTGAAGCATACCAAAGCACAAAACAACTGCATCACAAAGGTAGTTTTTGCTTCTCTGTGGTCTACAACTAACAGGAATATATATATATATATATATATTTTTAAGCCAGGAGTAGCAAAGTACCATTACTTAAAGCACACAGAGGATTTTCATAATTCACAAGGCACACGCAGTACCCTATTTTTTAAGAAATACATCACTCCACCTACTTGGGATTCAGATTACTCTTTTTTTTTTTTTTTTTTTTTTGAGATGGAATTCTACTCTTCTTGTCCAGGCTGGAGTGCAATGTTGCGATCTTGGCTCACAGCAACCTCCACCTCCTGGGTTCAAGCTATTTTCCTGCCTCAGCCTCCTGAGTAGCTGGGATTATAGGCACGCGCCACCATGTCCAGCTAATTTTGTATTTTTAGTAGGGGCAGGGTTTCTCCACGTTGGTCAGGGTGGTCTCGAACTCCCGACCTCAGGTGATCTGCCCGCCTTGGCCTCCCAAAGTGCTGGGATTACAGGTGTGAGCCACCGTGCCCGGCCGGGATTCAGATTACTCTTACCAAGAGATCTTGAGACACTGGGTATGCCTAGTTACTTAGTTTTTTTGGTAAGTCTCTTTGGAGTAACCAATCTTAATCTTCAAGTTGAATATCAGTGTTATTCATGATGTTTATAGTTTAAGCCAGGAGGTCACAGGATGCTATAGGATTACTTGCATTCAGATTATCAGCAAAAGCTGTATAAGTAAACTATGGTCCTCTACCCTATTATTCTCCTAAGGGAAACCTTTTATTTTTTACATAGGAGTAATATATATATTTGTTATTTAAAAAAATTAAAATATGAAGTAGGGTCTTCCACAATTTCTCTATAAGGACTTGTTTTCTTTTTAATATTAGGGAATATAGTTCTTTTAAACATTCATGTTTTGATAATCTTTTTCCTACTCCCTTTCTTCTCTCTCTGCTCTTTTAAGTCCATTCTATCAGTTCCTTTCCATTTGCAGGCACACAGCTTTGCCTCCAATCTAATTTCTACCCTGAGATGCTGGGTGAGCTTGGTTATTTAGTTTGTTAGTGAGTTTCCTTGGAGTAATTCTTAATCTTCAATTGGAATCTCAGTGTTATTTGTGTAGTTTGTCACTCAAAGAATTTTTCTTTGCTGATGTTAATGGTTTCAACCGGGAGTTTACAGGATGCTACAGTCATCATGGGCCTGTCCCTAGGGTAGAAGCTCTGGCCAGCCCTGATGAACAGAGTCTTGGGTGCCAATTTGGTGGATGTATCTATGTATAATCACACACACATTAAATCGAATTGACTGTACTGATTTAAATAAGATTACTTTATTACTTTAGGATGACAGAATTTTAGTCTGATATAATAAGATGTGTTTTTATGTCATTGTATATCTATTGCTAAGATATATGGAAAAAACCCAGAGAGCAAAAAGGCAAAGAGCTCGACTAGCAGCTGCTCGTTACTCTCCCATGAGAACACAGTTTCTTCCTTTCCCCAACAGTCCTGGGGCTTAATTTCCTTAACAGTTCTCCGTGGCAGCTTTGCTTTCCTGTTATGGGAGAGTTAGGGGTTAAGCTGCCTGCAACTGAGAGAGATGCTGGATATCTTGTACATACCCTGTTGAAGCCTGCGTGGAGAAGAGGAAGGACTGACGCCTCTTCATGGTCATCCGATCTGCAGCAAAGCAGAAAATGTGGTCACTCAGCAGATACAAACCAGGATTCCTCACACTGAAACACGGAGAGAGAGCAATGAGGCCACACAGCGTTAGCTCCAAGAGTGGCTTCCTGACGAGCACGTGCCCACGGGGCACACCTGCCTTCAAGGATACAGACCCCACATCTACCTTCCAGATGCAAAAAGAACAAAAACAGCAGAGAAAGCTCCAGCAGTGTACCTGGAGGTATCACCCTCAGTACACATGAATGGCCCTTTCCAACTCAGCTGCCCTTTGGGGTTGAGCCACATGTATGGGAGCAGTCCCATAATGGGACATGTTAGGTGCACTGTTCATTCTGAGACCATTGTCCCCAAACCATCTGGAAGTATGACTCCCACACCAAAACCGAGCTGGTCCAGCTCTCAACATGAGGAAGACAGCCAGCATTCCAGGCTGCAAGACCCCCAATCCAAATGGGAAAGAAGTATCAGCAGGAACACACAGTTAGAAGGGAAGGAGAGAAAACAAAAATGGATAATTGCTACTCATTTCACAAGAGGGTTTGCTATAGTGAGCTTACTGCTGAGTCTCAGGACTTTAGTTTGAGTACAAGGTGGGATGTGATTGGCTTGTCATGAAGACATGCCATCACTGGGCTCTCTATCACCAAGATAGAGAAACAGTGTCTGAGACAGCCAGCAAGTAACATGGGGGACATATCCTAAGAACCAGGGAAGAAAAATGGAATAAAAGGGATTGGGTGGAAACGCAGATAGAAAACAGGAACAGAAGTCCCAGTGCTGACTTGTGGCATTACCCACAGCTGATTCCTGCCCTAAGGGAAAAGCTATTTTACCCACTTTCTTTTTCTTCTGGAACTCCAAATTCTATCTTCTCTGACTGTTAGGAAGGCCACAAAAAGGGTTCCAAGGGTATTAATAATGTTTTATTTCTTAAGCGGGTGACATAGACACACACATTTATTTTATTACTACTCTCTCTATATGAACTATTGTATAATTAAACCAGGAAAAATCGGTGACATCATAACAAATAAGCCATAGTCAACCATTATTTGTCAAGGACTAGCAAACCTTTTTGCCATATGAGTCTGAAAAACAAGAGTATTTTGTTCTTGGACCCGTGTAATAGCCAGGCTTGGGAAAAATGCTGTGTGGCCTTGAACATTTCTGGTATTGATGTCCAAGACTCTATGACCTCATTCAGATCTCAGAGTGTCCAGAAGATAAATGTAAAAAAGAGGGCTGAAGGATGCTGATCTTATGTCTCAGTTCCCCTCATTCATTCCCTGTGGAATCTTAATCTCCCACCAGGATGGAGAGGTGTAATGAACCAGTGAGGACAATGTCTCTGCTTTCTCTGGACCACATCCCATGGTGGGTATCAAACAAAGTGAGAAGACATAGCCCCTAGGGAGACACTCAAGGAGTAGCAGGTAAGTAGGAGTCTTCAGTGAGGGTAAGACTTTGAAGCCATGATTTCCTGTTGTATCCATATGGCTTTGGAATGAGGCATTTCAAGTCCCCTGGGCCAGACTTTCCTGGCCTTTGTCGCAGAATTTGTGCCAAATGCCATAATGAGGCCAAATCCAATAGGTCCTAGGTCCTAAATAAGGTCTTATTCTCTCCAAAGCTAAATACAGCCATTAAAAGACTACAACAAATTTTGTTACCTGCCAAGATTTCTACCACTGTAGCTTGCACAGACAACTTTTCTTCCTGCTGGCTCTTTCATTTTAAGTGCTGGCCACTTCAGACGATAAACCCAGCAGAGCAGGCGCTCATCCTACAGTTTCATTGCACCTACAGCGCAATCCCTTTTCTTTGCCTTCCAGCATTGGATAAACTCTACTGTCCTGCCTCTAGCCACATATCGGTCCCAACATCAATTTCACAACCCTTGTCTTGTGGATTTAGTGCCCCTTTATTCTCATGCTTGAATATGAAAAAAAATGTGTTTCTTCTTAAATGAAAAACAAGCATATCCCCATCTCTTTTCTTCAAAGAAAAAAAAAGAGATAAACTGGAACAATGTTTTCTCCAGACCACCTCCTCCTCAAATTTTCCATTCATTTTTGGCATATAATGAGTAAACTTTCTCCCCGAGGTGTATGACTAGGTGCTAAAGGCAATTACACAAGATACAGAGAAAAACCTAAATATTTCCAGGAACTTGTGAAACAAACAAAACCCCCAAAGCAAGATCAAGATCTAAAGCTGGTGTTCTAGGACCCAAGACACACCCATTGCTTAGATAGCTCAAAAACCAGATTACATCTGACAAATATTTCAGAATGAACAGTACTCCTTCCATCTGGGAATGGGAGGTGCACTTACACTCGCGAAACCACTGCGAGGATCACCGTGTGCTCGGAGGGATTTGTGGCCCGGATCGACCTGCAATGAGAAGGCTCCAAGTCAAACAAGGTGATCTGGGCTTTGTTACATTAAATGAATGTGGAACTTCTTCACACTGAAAATGATACAACATCAAATCTTTCTCTAAAGAAAAGGTCTCAAAACACAGAGAAGACAACAAAGAAAGATGCCCTTGTGGATTAGGACAATCTCTTCATTTCATTAAAAAATTTTTTTTCTCTTAACTCCCAGGCAATTATCCAATAGGTCAGACCTGCCAATTTTCCACTTAAAAAACTGGCAAATTCCACTTAAATTCCATTTTTTAAAATTGAAACTCCACTCTTCAAAACAAAAATAAATTGGCAGTCCTACAATCCTCTTCTTATCAGTATGTACCTGGGGGAGCTCACTGAGTTTGATCTTTTTTCTTTTAAAATAGCAGATAGTTCAGAAAGTTGAGCTTATGATAAAAATTAAAGCACTTGCTGGCAGCTGGATGTACAAATGCCGGTTAAAGCCAATTAAAGGTGGTACAAAGAGCCACCTCAATTTTTCAGTCCTGCTGTAGTTTGTGCTTAAATACTTTAAACAACTTGATCATCAGCTGGGGCTGAGAAATGTTGCAATATAGTACCTGTCACCATATAATGTTTGTTGTACTAGGACCACCTGGATATAGTTAGTTTATTCCCTAGGAATTAAACAGGACCAAAATAATCAGGACATGGAATTTTGAGGTCCATGAAACTTCTTAGCTGTGCCATGCTACAGCCCAGATTCTGCACTGTTCTGGTCAGGGGGTTGTAAATTGGACAAACTTTTAATAAAGGCCCACACACTTGAATCTAGGTGTGAATCAGCAGCTTGCTTTGACCTATTCTCTTGGCCTGGCCTCTGCTTATTCTGAGATATCTTGGAAGGGAACCATGATCTCCAAGAACAGAATTACTCCTGAGTAATTTGTGAAACAACATGCATTTGTTTTTCTCTATGGCTGTGGGCATTTCTGCTCCTCTCTACTTTAATGTGTTTGAACTACCACTCCCCAAGGGACAGCCGGCTCGTATTGCTTCATCCTCTTCAACTGCAACATTTTCTGACCTTTCTCAAAAAATGTACCTTCTCCATGTCCTGTTCCTTGATCCCTCACACTGTGTGGGGGGAAGGCTCCCGGAAATGATCAGCTGCCATATTCCCAGGAAGTGAAGTTTCCTCTGTTGATAAATGGTATTTGAAAGAGATCTTTTGGAGAAAATGCTATTAACTCACAATGGGGCAGGAGGCATAAGTCAATATCCCTCCAATGCCAGCACAGGCTACTTCCCAGTCAGCCACCCCACAGGGCAGGTCCTGCTAAGGTGAAGCTACACTTATTTTATACTCAGGAGCCTACTGGATGGATACTCAGCGGAAATACCAGTTAGCACCTAATGAAAAAATACATAGTGTTTTAGAGGCATGTTCTTATCTCTCGGGAAACACTAAGTACTTCTCAACTTCATTCAGTCTTTCCCACCCCAGCAGGCATCATGGACACACTGCCGGGCTATATCCTAAGGTGTGGGTTTTAGGCAAGAGGCTAAAACATGTAATGAGCATAACTGGGCTGGAGCACACACTCTCTTGGTTTCTTTTGGGACTGGCTTCCATCTTTTGGGTTGCTTCCTGCTGCTGTCTCTTTTCTCACGTCTCTCCAAAGGAACAGGTATGGTAAGAGAGACCTAGGCCTCTTCCTGGATGAGAGGACTAAGGAGAAGGTGGGGCTGAGGCTCAAGGATGCATGTTAGGCTAAGGTCCAGTCCTAGCTCAAGGGTGAGGGATCTAGCACCACAGGTGACAACAAAGAATGCACATCTGCCAGGAGCGTGTCACCCACCCATCTCCCCAGGGAATGTGTGCTGGGAGTCAAGCATTTGGAATCTGGCCACCCTCAACAAGACCAATAATGGTCAGGAAACACACTGCCAGATATGTACATCTGACTTCTAAACTGCATAGACCGCTATTGGTTTTCTGTGCAGCTAACACAGAAATATATTTGGTAGGAAATAAAACTCTATTTATTTATATTCAAAGAAAAATGTAAAGCTTATCTGCTAAACTGGGCCTTTGCCTGAATTAAAAGATTTCTTCCTGTTGACTTTTTCTTTTTAAGTAAAGCTTATCTTAAGTGATTATATGTAGGAACAAAGAAGTATGATATTTCTACTACAAAACTACATAGGAAAAGTAAGTGAAGGCCAAGAAAAATCAGAAATACTTAGTTTTACAAGACCCAATTCTACTATAAACTCATCAAAAATATTTCCTAATACTAAAAATAGCATCCAGATATTTTATGATATACTATATGTATATTTATATACACTATTAAATAGAAAAATATTTTTATGCAGAAAGATGAGATTATTTGAAGCCATTAAAACATATCTAAAACAGATGCTTAAGAAAAATTCTTCTTTGGGAAACTGAAAATCATCAAAGAATAGCAAGATGATGCCTGCGATAAGAAACTTCTCTTAATCCACTAATTTCTTGTCAGGGTACCAAAGTCTAAAAAGCCATTTTCCCACCTTTTATTTCACTTACTAACATTCAAGAAAATTCCAGCTCCCTATGCAATTGGACTCTGTCTTGGTCTAGCATTTAATTAGTGACCTCTTCCATCTAGCTTCAAAGCATTCCACTTCTGCTAAATGAATCAGTTCATCCAGAGCTAACTCTTATGACTGAGCATTTATTTATGAACAGGCCTGTGTTTCCTCCCCAGAGTGCAAGCATTTCTATAAACAAGCAGGGGGTTTGGGTCCCTGGAAGATTTTCTGTTGCTGCAAAAGTGGCTGCCTTCACTCCATGACTGGGAAGCCTGCTATGGGATCTACCCATCTGTGTCAGGCAGGAAAAAATTTATATTTCACACATTTCCGATGTTCATTTTGGGAGAGAATAATGAAGATTAAAATAGCTAGTTTAAATGCAAACCGTATCTGTGTAATGAGAACTGTGTGAATTTTAATGTTTTTTATGAGCAATACACAGGGTGGGGGGAATACCCTGAAGTTATCAGGGGAGCCCAGCTCACACCTCTAAATTTAGTACAACTCAAATGTGGAAAAGTAGAAGAGGAAAGAGAAATCTACAGGAAGGAGCTATAGCTTTCACCACAGACATCTGTATACACTGCTTAAAAACATCAACGCATATTTTAAAAATATTTGAAATAAACTAAAGATATCTATAAATGATATTCATTTTAAGATGTAAAGTGAACATTTACTAAGCATATTAAATTAGAGAAGGTACCTGCACACCGCTTCTGCATCGAAGTTCTGAGTTTGTCTATGATCAATTACAATAATTTCATGATGCTTATCAAGAAAGCATTCAAGGGCTGACTCTGGAGTCCGAGCAATATTGCATCTATAACCAGCTCTGTCACAGGCCCACCAGAAGCCATCGCTCTGACTATCTTCCTTTGCAAAGATCAGCAAAACCTGAAACACAACAAAAAGAGCATCTTGAAATAAATCATCATCCATAGAGACTATTAAAAACAAGCCTATTGGCCAGGCACAGTGGCTCATGCCTGTAATCCCAGCTCTTTGGGAGGCTGAGGCAGTGGACTACTTAAGCCCAGGTGTTCAAGACTAGTCAGGGCAACATGGCAAAACCCTGCCTCTACAAAAAATACAAAAAAATTAGCCAGGCACAGTAGCACATGCCTGTGGTCTCCACTAGTCAGGAGGCTGAGATGAAAAGATCGCTTGAGCCTGGGAGGTAGAAGCTGCAGTGAACCATGATTGCACCACTGCACTCCAGCCTGGGCAACAGAGTGAGGCCCTGTCTAAAACAAAGCCAAAAACAATCCCCCCAAAACAACCAAAAGACCAGGCCTATGGTATACTGGTTAAAAATGGGGCCTCTAGAGGGAAGCTACCAGGGTTCAAATCCCAGCTCCTCAAGTTGGTTACAGTGGTCTTTGAACAAGGTATTTCACCTCTTTGGCCTATAGTTTCTGGGCTCTAAGAGTGAAAGAACAGTGCCACATAAGTTAGTTCTGAGAACTGAATAAGCACAGAGAAGGTGCCCATTCACTCTGGTGGTGATTGTTACTCACTGCAATTACAAGTATTTCTAATTTCCTAATTAGCTTTGTTTTTAAATAAGTAAAATTATTAATGAGATAGTTAACACAGGTTAGATTATGGTTTACATTTACAATACATATATTGGATTCCAGTTGCAAGTGGTATTTGCCTTTAAGTCCCTGGAGGCCACCTCTTTGAACTTAGCACTAAAGTACCTATAGACATAAGGAAGTAAGGGAACTCAAAACAACCTCAAAAATGAATTTTAACATCCAATCTTTTAACATCCAGATCTTGCCAGAATCTGGAAAGAATGATCATGAAATGTAAAGCTGATGGAGCTAAGTCGAGGGAAAAGTGCTTCGATTGATGAACTGCCTCATTGAGAAGCAATTCCGCCCACAGGAAAGAAGGTAGCAATACTTTACACAGTTTCCCTCTCATCATCCCTTGGGTCCAGGAACACAGATTCTCTGCCAGCCAGAAAGACACAGACTACCCTACCACCACCTGAGCTCATTTATGTATTTATGGTCCATCTCCCTCACTGGAGAAGTAAGCTTCAGGAGAGTGAGGGCTCGGCCTGGCTTGTTCCCTGCTTGTACCCCCCATGCCCAGCACCAGGCTGGCACTTCCTAGATGTTCAGCAAATATCTGAGAAATGAAAAAATAACTACCTGTGGGGTCTTCTGAGAAATGCAAGAGGGCTTTACTATGAATAACATGTAAAACCACCTCCCAGCAATAGATCTAATAAGAAAAACCTATAATAATCTCAAGATATTGTTAAGGCACTCAATATTCTTCTGCACCCACGTCTGGTTTAAATAATTAGCAATAGAAGGGTAGTTTCTCAACATGAAGAGCTTTTGAGTCAATACTCAATATATTCACCATGGTGAAACACCAAACGTGTTTCACTTAAAAGCAGAAACAAGCCAAATTGTCCAATCATTACCATTACATTTGAAAAATACTTTTTTTGTTGTTGTTTGTTTGTTTTTGAGATGGAGTCTTGCTCTTGTCACCAAGGCTAGAGCACAATGGCACAATCTCGGCTCACTGCAACCTCCACCTCCCAGGTTCAAGTGATTCTCCTGCCTCAGCCTCCCGAGTAGCTGGGATTACAGGCGCCCGCCACCATGCCCGGCTAATTTTTGTATTTTTTTAGTAGAAATGGGGTTTCGCCATGTTGGCCAGGCTGGTCTCGAACTCCTGACCTCATGATCCGCCCACCTCGGCCTCCCAAAGTGCTGGGATCACAAGCATGAGCCACATGCCCAGCTGAAAAATACTTTTATTAATTGAAAATTGGAAGTATATAGAAAAGTAGAAACAATAATATAATGAAACTCATGTACTCCTTACCCGGCTTCAGCAATAACCAACTCCTAGCCAATGTGAGTTCATCTCTATCCTTACCCATTTTCCTAGCTCTTATAATAGATTGTGGCAAATACAGCTATTTATCTCATCCATATGCATTTGTGAAAGATAAAGATTTTTTAAAAAGAACAAACCACAATATCATTTCATATCTAAACCTCCCCAATAATTCCATAATATCAATAAATATCTGGATATATTATATATGCCATTTGTTAGGAGCACCCTGGACTGGCTAGGGTCTGTCCTTCTTCAGCCCAGGAAGCTCCTAACATTTCCAGCCACAGAGTTCCTTCCAGGAAGAAACAGGAGGTGGCTCTCCCAAGAAAAATGAAGGACACAACCTTGTGGATTTTGATAATGAAAGCCTTCAAATCAAACTGTTAACAAGGAAGCCTGAATGAGAAAAATCAGGTAGAATAAACTGGTTGGTGCAAAAAGTCAATAACCTTTTACTTGGTGTAGCTGTGGTATTAACACAAGAAACTCAATATGCCAAACCTAGAAGTCAAAAAAGGTGAAACATTTCTTGTCTCTCACCTGTCTGGCTGAATTACGGATTTCTAAACAAGAATCTCAGCAATTTATATTTCCTTGACACCATTATGCCTCAATCTTTGACTAATACAGTAAGAATATAACAATTCTCTTGTTGGGCATTACAACAGCTATCACTAATTTTCAGAAACACTGCTTTTCACTGCTTATGGTATGTTGATGAACAAAATAAAGACTCCTTGCATTGTAGTGGTAGAGGCACACACAATAAATAGAATATTAAGTAAGCACATTATACAGAATGGTAATAAATGACAGGTGCTATGTGAAACCCGGCAGAGCAGAGTAAGGGGGTCAGGAGTGGGTGCCGGCAGCAGAAGGAAGTAGGCAGTTAGGATAGGTCCTGCTGAGAAAGTGACCTGTGAGCAAATGCCTGAAGGCAAGAGAAAAGCAAGCCCAGTTTATGTTGGAAGGAAAAGCATTCCAGGCAGAGTTCTATAAGCCCCTGGTGTGTTCTAAGGACTGCAAGGGAGCCTGGGTGACTGAAGGGAGGGTGTGAGGGCAAAAGGGTGGGAGCAGGTCAAGTTCACGGCAGAGGGCTAGACCATGATAAGGCCTTCTAGGACATTTGAAGGTGTTACAAAACTGGATTTCACATGGAAACTCACAAAACTGATTGAAGGTGGACAGCTGTATTAATTGTGTATTTTTATTTTCTGTGTTTCTGATGCTTTGACTTCTGGGGCTTTGCTGACCCTGGAAGGACTGCCCTTCTCAGGGTTGCTAATTTCTAGAGACAGCACACAATTCTCCTGTGAGCATGCCCTTCATATGCAAATCAACCAATCCAGAGCCCATTCCCCAACCACCACCACCTTTGGCTCTTACACTCCAGGCCACAATTCCCCAACCCTAATCTAACCCTAGGGCCAGGTACCAGACAACTAGAACCACCAATATGTCCCAGACCTTTCTGAAGTTAATCCTTCTAGCCTAGCCTAACCCTGCTCACCCTGCCTCACCCAAGCCTTCCCATGGAAACCACAGTGGAGGCTCTTGCCCGGGATCTCCTCCCACTCCCTGTGCCTCCTGACTGACTGCGGTGCTTCCCAGCGTGGCCCTGGGTGGCATGCTGTGCCTCCCGCTCTGGGAACTGTAACGATTTTTTCAATGCCAATTGTTCCTAGATCTGTTGGCCTTACCGTACCTGAATAATAAAATCTGTATCTGTTGCAAGGCCAACAGATCTTATTATTTAGGTATGGTAAGGCACTCAGGAGAGAATTTCTTTGGCTAATATTTAAATTTTTTCCTATTTATAAAAAATGTAGAAAGACTGCTTTTCAATTATTCAATTCCTAAGCAAAGTGAAAATTTATGGGAATAAAGAATATATACTTCAGAGTAAAACACTATAGTAATCACCTTTTAAAAATATCTGCCTAGCTCTTAAAAATAATACCTTCTCCAGGAAAGAAGTAGATCCAAGTAGCCCAAATTGGGATCTTTGTTCCCATCTCCCAGGCTATAGCTAGGCTAATGATATTCTGTTTCCGGGAATTTGGAATTTGAACAGAGAGACATAAAGGATAGGAACTGGGACCTGTGGCCCATTAAGAATAGAGATATTGGCTGGGCACGGTGGCTCACGCTTGTAATCCCAGCACTTTGTGAGGCCAAGGTTCGTGGATCACCTGAGGTCGGGAGTTTGAGACCAGCCTGACCAACATGGAGAAAACCTGTCTCTACCAAAAATACAAAATTAGCCAGGCGTGGTGGTGCATGCCTGTAATCCCAGCTACTCAGGAGGCTGAAGCAGGAGAATTGCTTGAACCCGAGAGGCAGAGGTTGCAGTGAGCTGAGATCATGCCATTGCACTCCAGCCTGGGCAACAAGAGAGAAACTCTGTCTCAAAAAAAAAAAAAAAAAAAAATAGAGATATTGATGGAAGAATGTTAAACTGCTGATGTCAAATGGCTCAGAGATGGCCCATGGACACCCTTCGCAAGCCACCCACCCTTTTCAACTCTTTCTTGGAGTCTGAAAAAAAAATTGCACTATCCTTCTAATACATTTCTTATTTACTTATGTACTTTTTTGGTATAAGGCAGTTATTACTTGCAACCAAAAAATAAAAACAAAACAAAACTTAAGTAATGCAGTCCCTCTTCAGCTTTAATATTCTGTGTATCAGTATTTCTGATTTCCTTGACATGGCCATTTTTTAAGATTTACTGACTATTAACTGAGGTCAATAAATGATTAACTCATATAAATGATTCTGCAAAATATATTTTTGAAAAATCATTACTAATGGTGTTATAACTGAACTTGATCTGTAAAGAGTAACAGCAAACTGACCTTGTGCTTGCTCAAAATAATATCCTCAACATTCGTTCAAAGAATATTTATTGATGACTTGTTATACAAGATGTTAAGAACTGGGAATAAAAAGATGACAGAAATAGCCATAGGCCAGTCTCTTCCCCTGGGCTCCAGTCAAGGAAGCAGATAATTATAATAAATGCACCAATAAGTGGTGACCACAGATAAACAAAGCATGGACAAGAATCCAAGCACAGGAGAACGAGCAGAAGGAAGTAGTTTTGTCACATCGATCTCACTGTACCCTTGTAAACACAGCAAAAGAGGAGAAGATGCAGAACTGATCTGGGCTGAAGCCTGGAACAATGAGGAAACCTCTTTCTGGAGCAGAGCTCAGCCAACTTGTGTTCTGTCCATAGTCAGAACATAGCTATCGGCAATCCTCACTTTGCATAGTAGAATCAGACTGTAATAATGACCATGCACGAGGGTTGAAAACTTACGTAGTGGGTACATTTTTCACTTTTCGGGTGATGGGTACACTGAAAGCCAGTACACAATATATGCATGCAAGAAATCTGCATTTTTATATTCTATAAAAATAAAAATGAAAAAATGACCATGTAAAGCTATCTTAATAAATAATGGTAAAAATTATGATTGTTTTGTGACCTTTAAAAATTTGTGTCAACATACTGAAAATTTTCTTATTCTTGGTTATAAATATATAGGGAAATGAAAAAATATAAAGCTAAAATTTATTTAATATACTGTGACTTAAAATATTAGAAACATTGAAAATTAAGATGTTTTATTTATTTAAAAAAATTTATCAAGAGTAGTTTGGACAGTGCTTGCCACCTTCTTCTAGTTGTATAAGTTATGATACGAAGTGAGCATCTTTCCTATGCCTTGGCAAATTGTCATACTCCTAACTTTGGATCAGCTGCTGACATTTTATCCTCTGTGCTTTCAGTATCATGCAATATCCCCAGAGCTCCTTTCATTAATGTGAAGTTTTTTGCTGGCCTCACTTCCTCTATGACATCTTCATCCTTTTTGCCACACCGCTGTCCTCATTTATGTTGACGAACTTGCATTCACTAACTTCTACCAGCTACATGTCTAGAATCTCTCAAAGACAGCAGTGTCGGCATTCCACAGTCAACTATTTCTCCTCTAAGTCCATTTACATTCGATTCAAATTTCACTCACAGCATTATCATTTTGCATCTCTTCATTGCACTTTCATCTTTGTTAGCTCATTCCCTCTTTCAATGATCTATTTTTGCATAATGTCATTTGGGTTTATCACGGAGAGATAGGAGGCAACACAACTACATGCTTTGCTGTCTGTACTTAGGCTGAATAACAGATAGGCAGAAACCAACCAGAGTCTTTGGCTAAAAAAAGTTATGGTTAAAAAAAGCGATAGGTTACTGATGATGCTGCACATTTGTTATTTACATAGTGATTTGTGGACTGAAGAGCCAGCTGCAAAGTTTATGCTTTATGCATTTATTCACAGTTAAAACACTGATGTAACCGCAATTTGAAACATGTTGTTGGGGGTCTGGTGTTATCTAAGTAAACCATGAAATCTGTGCACATTGGAACTGTACAAAGCAAGAGATACCTGCTTTTCAAAGGTAACTACAAAGACCTCAAAGAAAGCTGAAACATATCTTTTTGAGGATAGCAATAATCTGTCTTTGACAGCTAAATTAGAATGAAACTACTTTATCTGGTGATGGCTAATTATAAAAAAAGATGAAAACAAAAACTAACTTTTCCTCATCTTGAATAAGGCAATATAGGTGTTCATTATTACTAGTGTTATTTCTAAATGAGGGTGTATCTGTGTGTCTTCAAATGGATTGTCAATGTCTACCATTAAACATCCAGTTTTTGGAATATTTGGTTTGGCTTTAAGCAAACACCTGGTAACAGGGAGCTTCTAAAGCAGACCACATATATAGATCACATAAGCTGTGTCTGCATAATACTAAACAAGTGGCCAATTTGATCAGGGGAGGGGTCATTTGAGTTGCAAAAAAATGGTCTGAGAACTTTCCTTAAATGTCCCTAGGAAAGTGATGCTGATTACAGCTATAGTTTAATGGGAATTTCTAAGGGCCAGCCACTATACTGAATGCACTAGAAACATACTGTCTCACTCAATAACCCGTTAGAGAAACTCTTTGGAGTTGGGCATTATACCTATTTTATAGACATGGAAACTGAGGCTTAGATGGTTAAAAAACTTGTCCATAGCTGCACTGCCAGCAAGATGTGAACCGAGGCTGGCCTGACCCCAGGGCCTTTGTAATCACTATGTTAAGTAACTTACTATCTCTCAGCACCATAAATATTTTTACCTATAATATTAGATGAAAATTCTTAACAACTCTATGGTTCTTTGAAACTAGCTGGACGAGGTAGAAGACACAACCTGGTAGCAGCAGTAAGGACAGACAGCAAAAGAAATGCTGACCACAGCAAGTTACTGAGTCTGAACATCTCCATCCCTCAGTCATTTCACTTAATGTGTGAAGGTCAGCTCCCTATGAGGCCATGTGATCTCCACTATATAAAATCCCCAAAATATAATGGTTCCAGAAAACCCATGCCCTACAACATGGAAGAATAAGGTGGTTTTTGTTGTTGTTGTTGTGTTTTTTTGTTTTTTTGTTTTTTGTTTTTTTTTGAGATGGAGTCTCACTCTGTTGCCCAGGCTGGAGTGCAATGGTGCGATCTTGGCTCACTGCAACCTCCACCTCCCAGGTTCAAGCAATTCTCTGCCTCAGCCTCCAGAGTAGCTGGGATTACAGATGCCCGCCACCACACCCGACTAATTTTTGTATTTTTAGTAAAGACAGGGTTTCACCATCTTGGCCAGGCTTTGAAAGGAGATGTGTGACCTTGCTGAGAAAAAGCTTAGGTCACAGCTGTGGGGATCCATTTCCAAGTCCAGTTGGAAAGCCCAGCATGACGGGAATGGGGACAGGACTCTCTAAGCAGAAACACATACATTCTGCACACTGGGGAAGTAAATGTGTTCCAGGTATGGATGAAGAAAAGGCCACTTGATTTTTCAGACAGTATCATGTTGATTTGAATCTCTGCCTCATAACACTTCCTCTGCTTTTTATTTTCTAGCCAAGATTGGAAAATATGACTTTCCCTGTGGGTCACATCAACTCACCCAGGAGAGACGTGCTCCACAGCACCACTCTGCACTTCCAATCCATTCCACTCCTAACTGTGCTCCTGCCAGCTCTGTGTGGGGTGTGTGGAGCCCCATGGGAGTACATTTCCTGACATGGGAGTAAATTTCCCCTGATGAGCTCAGAAATGCACCCTCAAAAGCAACTCTATCCCGAAATATTCTTATCAAGCCATTTCCTCCCAAGCCCTAAGGGCTCTGGCTGATGTAGCTAATTAATATTTTTGGCATTGCAGTGAAGCAACAGAATAGTTTTCTTCAAGAAGAAAAAAAAGTAAAATAAAAACATTAGGACATAGCTTCATTTTTCTAAGTCAATTGCAATGTTAGTAGAAGAAGCATAAAAACACTAGATATCAATACACTGAAAGTTAGTGTGTTATAGACAATAAAACTGACCTTCCAGACCTCTCTCTGTGGTCAGGGAACATGGTGCCTTCTCTCTCTCCCCTGCAACACTTAGCATAGAGCCCTGAACATAGGAGGTACTCAGTAGATTCTTATTGCATGAATCATTGAGTCAAACTCTATGTTTGAATGAGACCATGTGAAGCCATCCTTGGTTCTAAGTTGAGCTTACTATCTTTTTTAAAAGAAACCCTTAATTATTGTGTCCCTCACTCAAAGAGGTACTCTTTACCACTTGCATCTGCTGTTATTTGGAGCCAAACTCACATGAGGGAAATCAATGGGGTATACTGTAGCACTGGTAATGTTCCAGGTCTTGCACTGGGTGGCAGGCTTATGAGTTTATGATATTCAATTTGTTATTATGTTTCATAGGTTATGAGCACATATCAAAAATATTTTTGTATGTTTTAATATGCCACATATAATACATTCAAATTTATAGACAAGTGTTTTTCAGTTGTGGGAGAGTGGGGCTGTCAGGAGGTACTTAAATTCTGCAAAGGACTGTATCATGTTTGAGAAGACAGAAAGATACTATGGCGAGATTTTGTTATAAAATTTGACTGCTAAGCAAGCATATTAAAAATAATTTCAGGCCGGGCACGGTGGCTCACCCCTGTAATCCCGGCACTTTGGGAGGCCAAGGTGGGCAAATCACGAGGTCAGAAGTTCGAGACCAGCCTGGCCAATATGGTGAAACCCCATCTCTGCTGAAAATACAAAAATTAGCCAGGCTTGGTGGCATGCACCTGTAGTCCCAGGTACTTGGGAGGCTGAGGCAGAAGAATCGCTTGAACCCAGGAGGCAGAGGTTGCAGTGAGCCGAGATCGTGCCACTGCACTCCAGCCTGGGTGACAGAACGAGACTTTGTCTCAATAATAATAGTAATAATAATTTCAGGGTAACCACTAAAAGAATAGAAGTATACCTATATTAGAGAAAAGAAAATGTAACTTCAAAAACATTCCCAACTTGATAATAAGCAGAAACAAGAAACAATAAAAAAGGAAAAGATTAATAAATAGAAAATACAAAATAAAACTATATCAGTATTCACACTCAATGTAATCAGATTTAACTCACCTATTAAAAGACAAAGATTATAGAAACAGATTTTATTTTCCATATTTTTATTGAAAAAAAAAACCCCCAATATGCTGCTTAAAAGAGGCTACTCAAAATAAAGTTATAAAATATCTGCAATCTTTTGTTTCTGGAAAAAAAAAAACAGAAAAAGATACACTAGGAAAATGTTAAAGAAAGGTAGCTGGCCTGACAATATTACCAACAGATAAAACAGAATATAAGGGAAAAGGTTAAAGAAGGACACTACGTAATGATAAAAGGGACAGTCATCAAGAATATACAATAATCAAGAACTTGGATACACCTAACAACACAGACTCAAAATACCAGCAAGTATTAACAGATATTGATGATTTCAACAAATCCACTGTAATTAGAAACTGATAGATCACATAGTCACAAAATTTAAGTCAAAAATTAATAGAGATGGTTTGATTAGCACGATTAATGAAATTGAAGTAAATTATGTAAATAGGACCCTCTGTCCAACAAATAGAGAATACATCTTTTTATCACTTTTTGTGGAGTATTAATCTAAAAACTGACTACATACCTGGCCACCAAACAAGATGCAACAAATATAAAAAAAAATCAGTAGCAAAGGCATCAAAGCAATTCAATGGGGAAGAATAGTCTTTGTAATAAGTAGAGCTGGAAACAATCAGACATTAATATGGTGGGGTGGGGGGATCAGCCTTGACACCCATATCACACTGCACACAAAAACTAACTTGAGGTAGATTATAGATCTAAAATTAAAAGTTAAAACAATAAAGTCTCTAGAAGAAAATAAGAAATTATCTTCTTGACCTGGGAGTAAAGATCTTTAAAGCACAGAAAGCAATAAGCATTTTTAAAAAGTGAAAGATTTCTTCAAAATGAAAAATTATTGTTCAAAAGCCAGAGTTATGAAAATGAATAAAAGAGCCACGGATTGAGAGGAAATATTCTCAGAATCTGACAAAGGAGTCATAACAAGAATATATAAAGAACTCATACAACTCAATAACTTTTAAAAATTAACCCAATTAAAAAATGAGGAGAAGACTTGACCAAACACTTCACAAAAGAAAATAGAGGAATGGCCAATAAACAAATAAAAACGTGCTCATCATTAGTCATGGAGAAACGCAAATTTAAATCATGATGAGATAATACTACTCATCCACCAGAATAGCTAAAATTTAAAAGACTCACAACATCAAATATTATCAAGGATTTAGAGTAACCAGAAATCTCATATTGCTGGTAAGAGTGTAAAATGGTACTTTGAGAAAAGGTCTAGAAGTATCTTAAAAAGCTAAACACACCATCGTTCTGGAGGTTTTAGCTAGGGCAATTCGGCAAGAGAAGAAAAAAAAAGCATTTAGATTGGGCCATGATCTTGTACATAGAAAATCCTAATGAATTTAATCCTATAATACATAATCCTTAGGATTATAGGAATTTCTATATTCACAAAAAACTAATACATGAGTTCAGCAAGCTTGCAGGATACAAGATCCTGCAAAATAGAAAGATATTTCATGGTCATAGACTGGAAAACAAAATTGTTAACATAGTAATACTCCTGAAATTGGTCTATAGATTCATTGCAATCCCTATCAAAATCCCAGCTAGCTCCCCGAAGCCCCCACAGAAATTGACAAAATGGTCCTAAAATTCATACAAAGATGCAAGGGACACAGAAAGCCAAAATAATCTTGAAAACTGAGACTAAGTTGGAGGACTTACACTTCACAACTTCAAAACTTACTACAAAATTACACTAATCAAGACAGTGTGGTACTGGATAAGGACAGACATATAAATCTATGGAATAGAACTGAGAGTCCAAAAGTAAATCCTCACATTTATGACTGATTTTCGACAAAGATGCCAAGACAATTCAATGGAGAAGAGTATTTTTTAACAAATGCTGCTAAGACAACTAGATAAAAATAAATCCCCTACCTCACACCATAAACAAAAATTAACCCAAAATGGATCATAGGGCTAAATGTAAGATCTAAAACTATAAAACTCTTAGAAGAAAACAAAGAAGTAAATGTTTACAACCTTAGATTAGGCAATGAATTCTTAGATATGACACCAACTGATGAATGAAGAACAATGTGTATAGCACAACACCTTTCAAAGAGGGCTAAAAAGCGTTCAAAACAAGTGTACATATTATGAATGGACACATACATACGAAGAGTGAGTATACAAATATGTATCATAGTGGTTGCTTTCAGAGAGGAAAGAAAGGGGTAGCAAAGGGATAAATAAAGGGCTTAAACAGTATCCACAATCTTTTGTTTCTGAGAAAACTGAAACAAATAAGACATATCATTAATATTTGATAGAAGTGGGTGTTGGTACACACATGCACCTTTATGAATATTTGAAATATTTTAACATTTGACAACTTACATTTTTAAAAGAATGAGACATCCTTATGAGCATTCATTGCCAGTGTAGCGTAGGACAAAAATGAAGGTAAATGAAATTGATCTAAAACCACACTAATCCCAAAAAGTATTCTGGAAATTGCTTTGGGAATAAGTCCTTGATATCAATGCCTTTATTTGTTATTGCCTTTATTCAAAATTGGAGTACAAAGGACATGGCTCAGAATGATTACTGAAATTTTCCATTTGTTTGTATTCTATACAAATAGTTGTGGCTGGTGTTTATTTTTCTCTCTCTCTCTGTTCCTAAATTTGTTTTCATCAAATTTTCCCAAGCTAATCTCTTCCTTTTTTTTCCCTTTCCTAGATTTGCATTTCTTTTTCCAAGCAACTATAAAACACTATTTTCTTTTTCCATTTGCTCATAAATCAAAGCACATTTCCTTGCTTGGTTTTTCACTTTCATCTATATGTTGGTTGACTTGTTTACATCTTTTCTGCATCTTTACTTGTCCCAAGTACAGGGCAAGATTCCAGGTGCTAATAAGCTACAGTTTTTACAAGGAAGAAGTTAACTTATTTAGGCCTAACAGGATGGCTTATATGCAGATAAGGATTTAGAAATTATTTAAAGGGGTACAAACTCCCTCTTCATACATGTTTCTCTTAAGGGGGCACAGGAACCTGGAAGGGCTGCAAGGAGGACATAGTTGCTGCCATTATTAGAGTGAAGTCAGTCCTACAGGTGGTTGGGCCTTGTATCCTTGGACACCAGTTCCTGCTGTGTTACAGAGCCCAGTAGGCTGCTTGGCTTAAGTCACATAGAAGATGTAGGGGAGCATTTTATCATCTTCTATTCCCACACAACAGCAACAGCTATCATTTGTCAACCATCTTCTCAATTAATGGTAACTGCCAGAGAAAGTTCTAGGCATCCTATGCTATCTCATTTAACTTACAATTCCCCGAGGCATAATCATCTCCATTTTGCAGACAGGACACTGGGTCAGAGGAGTGAAGCAATATATGCAAGGTCACACAGCTGATTAAAGGCAGAGCCAAGATTCCCACCCAGTTGTGACTCATGGCAAAGCCCAGCCCTTCACCATTTCATTGCTTATTCCCTTTCTGGCTACAGTAGGATGTGGAGCAGACTAGTTTTGGGGTGGAAGAGCTGTTCTTTCTCACAATCCACCATGCAATCTATCCATCATATTTATACTCAAAATGGGGAAATGTTTAGGTCTTCAAGAAAACAATTTGAGCCAGGCCGGGCACAGTGGTTCACACCTGTAATCCCAGCACTCTGGGAGGCCGAGGCAGGCAGGTCACCTGAGGTCAGGAGTTTGAGACCAGTCTGGCCAACATGGTGAAACCCCATCTCTATTAAAAATACAAAAATTAGCCAGGCATGGTGGCGCACACCTGTAATCCCAGCTACTTGGGTAGCTGAGGTAGGAGAATCGCTTGAACCCAGGAGGCAGAGGTTGCAGTGAGCCGAGATTGAGCCTCTACACTCCAGCCTGGGCAACAGAAGGAGGCTCCATCTCAAAAAAAAAAAAAAAAAAAAAAAAATGAAAATAATCTGAGTCACAGGGCTGAGTAAAGGAGGCGTACCTGAATAGGGTCCTGCGTCAGTCTCATGGGCCCGATGCGCACCTCCGCAGAAGACACCTGCTAAATAAAGGACAGCACAAGAGAAGTGTCAAGTCTTAAACTACACAAATGGATACATCCTTCCTTATGCAACGCATTGCATTATGTCACTGTGTGCACTAAATTGAAGAATCCAGCTTACTGAACTGGAGATGGGTTACAAAGCATGATGTATAGCACAGTCCTGTTTTTGTATTAAAAAAAAGTATACATTTATATGCATTGGAAATGTCTTTAAGGATACATCCCCAAATGCTAAGTGGTTGGACTTTGAGTCATTTTTACTAGAACTGTCTGGATTTTTATAATAAGCATGTACTATTTTATGGAAGAAAAGAATTCAATTCAATAATAATTATTTACTGAGCACCTACTATGTGCTGGGCATCATGCTAAGGCCATTATTATTCTGAAATTTCAAAAGAGAATAAACATTTCTCTCAAATCTCGAGGCTAAATCACATGTATAGTTTAAGAGCCTTTCCTATATTTAGATCTTGTTTTTCTTATCTTCATGTTTTACTATGAGGGTCAAACAGCTTAGTCTTACTCACATTTACCATGGATAAATTATTCATCTTAGTTGTATTTCCACAAATAAACTGAGCAACACCACACCATGATGACCACAAGAGGCTTGTCTCTGCCCCACAACTCCAGGAGTGAGCATAGGGCTCTTCAGTGTTCACTGGCCAACACCATCTGGCTGCCTTTGGCGAGCAGTTAGATGGAAGCAAGCATAAAGCAAATATTTGTCTTTATTTTTAATTACTTTACTGAGATTTCTAAAAGTGACTGTTCTCTAGACTAATTTGGTTGACGGTCTTGACCTCACCTCCATGGATCCAATTTTGTTTTTCTCTAAGAGACTGCGGTCATTTGCCACTATTGGAAGCTCATCCTGCATTCCACACTCTGTACTGGCCCCTTGTCAGTCTGAAGGAGCGCCTTCAGCACGCAGCAGCATTTACACAACCAGAGACACTTGCAGTGACCCAAGGGCCATGGGAGGCTTTTCAGTTACAAAAAACAAACAAGAAAAGCAAACTTTCTTTACATTATACTTTGCAAGACTATAATAATTTCCCTTTCTCCTTTCTTCTCCTTTTCCCCAAGGTTAACTCTTAGTGCTGGTGCTATGAACACTCTCCAAAGCACCAGTCTTCTTCTCCTCTGTAGGCCTGATTCTCCCACCCCACCCCAACACAGCAGTGTAAAGAACTGATGCAGGGCGCTTGGGCCTCTCACCAAACCAGCCAGCAGAAAACTCAAAGAGCCCTCTAATGACTGCTCATCTGAGGTTCCTGGCCCTCTGTGGGGGGTTCTCAGGAGGGCAAGGATGCCTGTTCTGCTCCCCTTGGGGAGGCAGCCTCCTCAACCATGGGTCCACTCAGCAGGCCTGGCACAATGAAAACCAACTGGAGGCTTTGAGTCCCTGAGCCTGTGAACAAGTTCCTTCAGTGTTTCACTGCTGTGTTCAGGTCAAAGTGACAGGCTCATGTTGAGTGTGGACTTCTCTTACTCTTCTTTTGTCTAAGTAAGTCAGTATCCTGCAAGGTGTGGGTGCTGACACCAGTAGCCTAGGGGCACAGCCCCAAGAGCAACTCTACTGGGAGAGGACCAGCACCAGAACCTGCTGCGTCACTGGGCTGCCAGCCCTTCACCCAGCTCCACTCCCAAGCCAGTTTTTGTTATTGAAATAGACACCCTCTTTCCAAAGCAGTGCAACTGCCAGAACCCTGATTAAAAAGTTAACGATTGGGCCGGATGCGGTGGCTCTCGCCTGTAATCCCAGCACTTTGGGAGGCCGAGGTGGGCAGATCACCTGAAGTCAGGAGTTCAAGACCAGCCTAGCCAACATGGTGAAACCCCATCTCTACTAAAAATACAAAAAATTAGCTGGGCATGGTGGCGGGCGCCTGTAATCCCAGCTACTTGGGAGGCTGAGGCAGGAGAATCGCTTGAACCTGGGAGGCAGAGGTTGCAGTAAGCCGAAACCGTGCCATTGCGCTCCAGCCTGGGCAACAAGAGTGAAACTCCATCTCAAAAAAAAAAAAAAAAAAAAAAAAAAGGTTAATGATTAAAAAGGGAAACCAGCTGGGCATGGTGGCTCATGCCTGTAATCCCAGCATTTTCGGAGGCCGAGGCAGGTGGATCACTTGAGGCCAGGAGTTTGAGACCAGCCTGGCCAACATGGTGAAACCCCATTTCTACTCAAAATACAAAAATTAGCCAGGCATGGTGTTGGGCGCCTGTAATCCCAGATACTAGGGAGGCTGAGGCAGAGTGGCTTGAACTCGGGAGGTGGAGGCTGCAGTGAGCCAAGATCACACCACTACACTTCAGCCTGGACAGCAGAGTGAGACTCTGAAAAAAAAAAGTGAAACCAATTTAGTATATACTAAGATAAATTTGATAAGCCAGGGTACCTTTTCGCTTGCCCTGTGATCTCTCTTGAGTTCACTGCCTCCACCACACACAAAAGCCCCCTCCAACAAGACCACCTGTGAATGATTTCTCCAGCAAAATTAGGCTCCTAAAAGAGTCACTCAGTGGCGGAAAATAAAGCAATGAATGAAATCATAAATAGAAGCTTAAAAGGAATAAAATAAAAAGTGACTCGCATTGGAAGGCCAAGAGATAGGGAAGGACTCCTGCAAGGGCACAGGCTGTCCAAAAAATAATAATTCACCCCTAACCAATACCTTGCCTGTATACTTTTCTTTCTCTCTTTCTTTCTCTCTCTTTCCTCTCCTTCCCCTCCCCTCCCCTCCCCTCCTCCCTTCC
Organism: Gorilla gorilla gorilla; assembly: GCF_029281585.2. Taxonomy (NCBI): domain Eukaryota; kingdom Metazoa; phylum Chordata; class Mammalia; order Primates; family Hominidae; genus Gorilla; species Gorilla gorilla. The sequence goes on from NC_073243.2 coordinate 34,377,083, forward strand.
CTCCTTCCTTTCCTTTTCTTTCTTTCTTTCTTTCTGACAGTTTCACTCTGTTGTCCAGGCTGGAGTGCAGTGGTGCCTTCTTGGCTCACTGCAACCTCCATCTCCTGGGTTCAAGTGATTTTCCTGCCTCAACCTCCCAAGTGGCTGGGATTACAGGCACCCACCACCACTTACAGCTAATTTTTGTATTTTTAGTAGAGATGGGGTTTCGCCATGTTGGCCAGGGTGGTTTCAAACTCCTGACCTCGGGTGATCTGCCCGCCTCGGCCTCCTAAAGTGCTGGGATTACAGGCATGAGCCATTGTGCCCAGTTGCCTGTATACTTTTCCAAATAATCAATATGTGCATGAAGTGTTGATACAGCTAACCTTACATGGTGGGCTGGCGGGGAAGGGCAGGCGACTTTCGACTCTACCAGGAGAATATCTGATGACTATGAACATTCCTTAAGTCCCTCTGACCCAGGCATTGTGCCAGGCGCATTCACACCTGTAATCCTAGGGGCAGACAGGCAATGGCCACTGCGTCACAGCATGGAGTTTTAAAAGCAACTTTCAAGCTAGAAGACATATCATTTTTCTTCCTAAAGGCAGGAAAGACCCTACAACTTTCTCTCATAGCCACAACAGTTCTCTGCCTGCCATCCAGTATTCTAACTCCTGTCTGACCTACCCAGCAGGAAGGCATGCTGTGAGCTCGTGGAAGGACAGCAGAGCCCGGAAGTGGGGCTGTAAAGTTGCTGCTAAGGGACATTCTCCAAACCCCTGCCTCTCGTATCTCTACCATCCTTTGCATCCTTTGCCTCTCTCCTCCCAGCCTCACTTCACTGTGCTCCCTCCCACGTGTTGTCACTCTACCTGCACTACTGGCGTGGGTGCCTCAGTTTACCAGCTCCTCTAGTCCTGACCCACACTTTGCTTTGTGTCTCTTGGCTTGCCTTTTCCTTCTTGGTCTGTGCTCCAAGTCATCTGGCCTTGGCTTCTGTGTCCAAAAGAGGTCAACTGTCCCAAAAGAACACTGGAACTTGTTCTTGCTGACTCTGAGGGCTGGCACTAGGTAGTGACCAGCAGGAAAAAACCTGTAGCAGGTGTATTCACAGACGGCAGTTTGCAGAGTTGTGCTTCTGACACAGGCGTCTAAGTGCCTGCATTTCACCAATTTATAAAACAGCAACTATGAACAGAAACAGGAGATCATTTACTGACATCTGTGTAGCCAGGCCAAGATTCTCTACTTCAAAGAATGAACTTTGAGCAACTGCAGATGCACAGACTCTTCAATTAGTGTATTAGCTCTGATTCCAGGAAGTGGCCAAGTTTGCCAGGGTCAGAGAAACAAATGCAGGGGTGGGGGCATAGGTAACATAATTCCAACACCTGAGAAGAGGGGAGGGTGGGACCAGAGTGTGAAGAGAGACACACTTCCTAGCCACATGTTTCCACAGTAGCCTAACGAGGAAGGACTGCTGAACTACAGCATAGTTTTAACTGTGCTATATAACATTCGTAGTGTGTCAAATATTTGTGTGTACGTGTGTGAATGGTAACATACACACATATATACATGGAACCAGGGTCACCAATCCACTTTCACATGAAAAAAAAAAACCGAGTACTATTTTGTACCATTTGTTGACTTCCGTGGTATAAATACCATTGTTGATCTCAAGCTGGCAACATGGGTCCATGACTGCAAAATTAGGAATACATCTTTTCATTCAGAGAAGGTCTATGGCAAAGTCACTCAGTCTTTGTTAATCTGTAAACGTCTATCACTCACTTTTGCTTGAAGTTTGGCTGAATATAGAATTCTGGTTGAGAGACATTTTCTCTCCCACTTTGAAGTTGAGAAAGAGGAGGTAATACTTCTGGTTTGGGAGGTGGGGAGATCAAGGAAGGCTTCATGAAGGCAGGCAGGTGGTGAAGAATAGGGGGACGAAGATACTGGGTTGGGGAAGGAGATTCTAGGCATAGGGAACAGCACAGGCACAGGCATGGAGGCAGGAAAGCAAAGGTGCTGGTGGGGAGAAAATAAGTGTCCAGAGAGCTGGATTGCAGTGTGAGAAAGGGTCGGCTGGGAAGGCTGGGGTCAGATCCTCAGAGGACACAGGAAGGAGCTCTCTTTTTTAATCTCTAAGCACCAATCACATTGCAGGTGTTTGAGCAAAGGATTAACGTAATAAGATCTGTGACTCGGGAAAATCAAACATTGGCTTGCCCACTTTCTGAACAACCAAGAACAGAGATTTAGCAAAAACTAAACAAAAACACCGCTATGAGTAGGAACTACAGCAATGAAAGCAAGTGGGAAAATACACTGCAATGATCAAGAAAAAAATTACAAGAAAAAAACTCAGCTTGGCTTCACTTCAATAGAAAGGGAACTCCACGATACAACCCAGCTGGTGCAGGGTAGGCAGATGGAAGAGGCAAACTCGCGAGAGAAATCAAGGTAGTTCAGGTTGGTTAATTCACCTGTCACGCCACCACATTCTCTAGAGGTGATTGCTGCAGCTCTTAATAGTTTCAGCTTCAGGAATTTTGCTAAGTAACTTGGCATCGAGTTTTAGAGCCTTCCTCAGACAAGAGGGAAGCTAAGGATTCAGGAAGGAAAGCAGTTGACCTGGAAAGCCCTTTCCTGCCTCAGCAGCTATCGCTTCCTTCAAGGGCCTGCTCCAACGCCCTTGCCCTCTGACAATGGTTCAAGTCCAACTTCACCCAAAGAAGAACCAGTGATTTCTCTCCTCAGTACTCCTGTATTCATAGCACTGATTTTGTTACTCATTTAAATATCTCACTCCTTGGCAAGACTGTGAGTTTCTTGAGGACATAGTCTCTGTCTTTTTCACAATTTTATCCCTAGCATCTACAAGATGCTCAGTAAATGCTTTGTGGAATTGAATTAAACTGAAAAGAACAGACAGCTTTTAAGTAACAGAGTGAAGACTGAGACTTCATTCTTCCTAACTCCCAGTGCACTGCTCTTCCATTATGCTCCAAAATTGGAAGCATTAATTCTGCAGCACTCATCTTTCTGGTATGGCTTCTGGACTCCATTCAGACTCTGCAAAACAGATGATGCAGTGCCTGGCGATCCCTGCTTGTGCCTGGTAGTCTGTTAACAGGGCTGGCCCAGCACTAAGAAGGAAAAGGGTATGCATGTGTGTGCATGTGCACGTGTGTCCAGGTGGGGGTGGAGTGTCTGAGTTCCAAAACTCAGAGTCTGAATCTTCCCCACTTCAATGACTTCTGCTTTAGAATCCCTTCCTTCCCACCATCTACAGTACTGAGTGTTCGCACACACACAGCTTAAGGCAAGCTTGACTTGCACTTTGTGACGGGTCCACGGTGAAGATCATTTTACACTGAAAAGACACCAGCTGTGGGCACAGAAATAGGCACTTTTAAATGCTCTTCATCAACTCTGTCTGCTGCCCTGTTGGCTCTGATTTAAAAATAGCATTTAATGATCTCAATATGTGCCCTGTCCACCCTCCATTCTCAGGCCAAACTTAAGTTCTTTATTCGTCTGAGCTCTGGGTAAACAAAGGTTGTGTCTGCCTTTTGCCTTTTTAATGGGCCCCTGTCTGTCTTCTGGCCAGACAGAAAGGGACTGGCCCTGCAGCCTCTAGGTGATCCCACTGTGAGGCTGGGCCTCCCTGCTCTATGCTGGGAAACTCTGTCCCATCCCACCCTCTCTCCCCTGCCAACTGTGCTTAGCACACCCAGAACACTCTCTTCCTTCTGTCCCCTCTCAGTTGTGGGCCCTGATGGCTGGCGCTGCCCTCACTCCAGCCTCCAGCCTTACCTGGCTGTGGTCTGGCTGCCCTCCAGCACCTCCTGGTAACTCTGACACCCTGGACCTTTCAGGGCCCAAGAGCTCACTGGGCAGCCCACGAGCCTCCCTTCTCCTTCCTGCTTCCAATCCTCTGGTCTAGAAGTTCTCAACCTGGGCTTCATATTAGAAGTACCTGGGGAACTTTAAAAATATATCAATGCCTGGGTCCTATCTGACACCAAGATAACTGGAATCTCTAAAATCTCTGAGAATGCGGCCCAAGTATCTTCAACTTTTTATCTCCTTGGGTTTAGCCAGGGTTGAGAACCACTAGTCTATTCTTTTGAGCAGACTTGTCTGTTGCTAACTTCAATTCCTGCTTCTTTAATGGCCCCTCCTGCAGACTCTATTACATATCCACTTACTCAACAAACACCAATGGAACACTTACCTCGTGGAAGGTAACAACACCCACCCAAGACTCAGCTATCATGCCTGGACCCAGACATTGACAGGTATCTGTGTTTATTTCCAGATACCTCCACTGGTTTTTTCCAGATAGCTCCATGAAAAACACAAGATTATAATGTTGGCATGAGGAAGATAAAGTCTTTTATATTTGGTGAATTATCCCCCCCAAACAATATCCCTACGTTACAATCAAAATCAATCAAAAATGTCTTTCATAGTTTTTTTTTATATAATATAGATGGACTATTACTCATAGCTACAAGATACTCACAGCCAGTGACATATTTCATTACTTTTATGTTTTATGCCCTACTATTTAGAATAGTACATTAATTTGGCAGCATGATGTTTTATCACATAAACATACAAATGTCTACTCATCAAAATATACAACCATGAAATAAAAGATTAATCACTTTGACTTTAAAATTATAGCTTCTATTCACCAAAAACCAAAAAAAAAGCAAAGAGCACTGTAATAAAAGAGAAAAAGGCCCAGAGCTGGAGAGATGAAATCTAAAACATAAAAACCCAAAAATATTAGTAACCAGAACATAAAACAAAATTTTTTTAAACATCAGTAAGAAGACAGCCAAAAACAAAGCCGGGGAAATGATTTGAAAAAGAAATTTACAGGAGAGGAAATATAAGTATGAAGAGATGCTCATCGTCATTAGTAATCAGGAAGATAAAAATTTTTAATTACAATGAGATACTATCTTACATCCAACGATTTTTATCAACAGAATGGCAGAATTAAGAGTCAAACATTATCTAGCATAGGCAAGAAAGTGGCCCCTCAGAAACTCTTATACATTGTTGGTGGGCAGGTAACTGGTTTAGCAACTTTGAAAAACAGTTTGGGGATATCTAGTGAAGATGAAGAAGTATATATCTGACAATTCAGCCTCCTATATGAGTGTATCTCTAGGGTGTATAGGAGGCATTTACAAGAATATTCAGAGCAGTATTGTTTGTAACAAAAATTTAGAAAACTGAATCCATAGTCTATTAATACCTATCACCAGAAGAAACTGATATATGTATCAAGGACTAGCCATACAATAGAATATTATACAACAATAAAAATGAAACAACTAGAGTTACTCATTTAAAACGTATGAATCTTACAAACATTGAGTTAAACAACAAAACAAAAAATTGCAAGTTTTAGAATGATGCATACCTTAGGATACCACTTGAAGTTTAAAAATACTTACAACAATACTGAATAGACTTTAGGAATATATTATAACAGTACAAAGAAATGCTGACAAACTCCCAGTTGAGGCAAGTGGTCCTGCTGGTGGAGGGGACGATGAATTCAGGGAGGGAAGTGCCGGGGCTTCAACTATATTGTGAATGACCTATTTATTTATTTATTTTGAGATGGAGTCTTGCTCTGTTGCCCAGGCTAGAGTGCAGTGGAGTGATCTCGGCTCACTGCAACCTCCACTTCCCAGGTTCAAGTGATTCTTTTGTCTCAGCCTCCCAAGTAGCTGGGATTACAGGCTAATTTTTTGTATTTTAGTAGGGAATACAAAAATTCTCTACGCCCTGTTAATTTTTTGTATTTTAGTAGAGACGGGGTTTCACTGTGTTGCCCAGGCTGGTCTTGAATTCCTGAGCTCAGGCAATCCATCCACCTTGGCCTCCCGAAGTGCTGGGATTACAGGCATGAGGCACCACACTCAGCGTATGACCTATTTTTTTAAGCAGTGAATAGTGAGTACATGGGTGTTGACTGAACTAAACTTTCTATCTTCTTGTATATGTAGATATTTCAAAATAAATGGAAATTAGGTTTAATTTTATTGGGAAAGTCTATTTCCTATTTTGGTGTTAACATTAATGGAGCATTAGCCACTACATAAATATTCTACACATGCTTTTTATTTTTCCAGTAAAGTCTTTATTTGGTAGAATAAGGTGTTGTATTTAAAATTCCTCAGAATATAGACAGGGTTTCTCTGAAACTTGGTAAAATAAAATTCTAGAAAATTGGGCTGGGACTCAGGGGACCTTGCTCAAGATGAGTAACTGCACTGTGCCTCAATAAGACAAAAGGGGCTGATGAATTCCCCACGTACATCATCTCACGTAAAGGTCACAGCGATCCCACAGGGCATCCTGGGCCCCTTTCTACGGCTTAAGAGGTTATGCTGCAGAAAGGTTAAGCCACTTACCCGAGAGGATGAAGCTGAGATTTAAGCCCAGGTCTGCCTCACTGGGAAGGCCATGCTCTTATTTATGTATTTACTTATATCTCAGACTGTTCCAGAAAGGCCTTAAGATGGTGTACAAAGAGACTTTAAATGAGGTGAGGGTTTTTAAATGACTTATAAATAAGATGTGAAAGATCTGGCTGAGAAACAATGAGCATGGAAAGAGGAAGCAGGTAGGGAGGTCGGTGTGCACAACGTTTGGCACAAGGCACCCGCTCCTGCTGCAGTGGGCCACCCAGACAGTGAGGTCAGGCTGCAAAGAGGGAGGCAGTACCGTCAACCTCCCCCCGTGCACTAGACACAGTGATGCGCTTTCCTGCACAGCATCTTACACTGCCCCCACCCATGCCCTCTCCTTCCTTCCCCACTGTCACTGGTCTTTCTTAAGAAGTGCTACTACTAGACTCAGAGAGCTTTGCTGTGCCAGTGGAGGGGGGATGCTACATCCCACTGTGCCTGGAAAACATGGCAGTGAGAAAAGATAAAGAGGCCATCGTCTTGCTAACTCTGAAGTCATAATGAGAAAAATAAACACAGAAGTCATGCAGATGCCATCAGATCTAAACACAGAAAACTTAGCTGGCACAGTCTAATGGAGAAGCCATTTCCCCCTGACAAATATCAGATTAAAGAGAAATTATTTATACAACATAGTCATGTCATCTACAGTCACGAGAAAAAAACTCAGTCTGATGTCGATTATGCATTAAAATGGAAAGAAAAAAATGGTCTCGAATATAATCCACAAAATGACAAGTACCCAAAGGAGGCCAGCACAAGGAAGCCTTAGAGAGATTTAACTTCAGAGGAGGAAAACAAAACAAAACAAAACAAAACAAAAAACCCCAAACTGCAGTTCGATGCTATGATGATGTCAAAATTCTTTCTGTCGTACATGCAGTGCAGGAATCAAGGCATCAAGCTTTCATAATGTAATAATTCAGCCACAAATGACTAGGCTGAGTGTGTGTAAACACAGCTCCATTCCAAGATCCCAAAGATCATGCAGGGTCTGACTGGGAGAACACAGGAATTTAAAGGCAATGGTCAAAACGTGACATCCCTCAACTGACTTCCTTCCTTTTATTAGAGATACCACTGATAATAGACACTGCCGGATGACTTCAAGCATGTAAAATTACATTGTGTAATAGAGAACAAGCAAAGAACAGTCTAGCTCTGATTATTCAGGAGGCAATTATCCAGACTGTGGAAAAACCCAAGCACTCATTTCTGATCCACCTCCATCCTCCTGCATGCCTCTGATGCCTTCCCTTCTCCTGAACATTACATGAAGTTGGGAGAAAGTGGGGAGGGATGATATTCAAATCAGTAAATTTTGCTACATGGTCAGCAGTTCTGGTAAATAGATTTGATGGGCAAGGAAACAGAAACCACCTGCAAAAATGAGTTTTAGAGATTTCCTGTGGATTTCAATTATACATGCTGCCTCTGTCCTCAATTTTATCATTGATAAGCTAGAACTGCCTTAGAGGACCAAGAGTGAAATGTCTTCCCTGCTTGTCTCCATGGGAATCTCCCATTAGGGACCTGTGACCTTGAAGCACCCGGATTTTTAGCCACAGCTGGTACCCCATCAAGAATCCAACCACACTCACTTTCCCGACTCTGGTGTGTCAGGACCACTCACGCTGGTATGAACCATGACCTTCAGTCACCAAGTCCAAAGATTAGATGGCCCCAGGGGTAATCAATCCTTGTCGGGCACTAATTCCCATTTAAAAACCAATCTCACTGAAATGAATCCCATTTAAAAGTAAGTAGCCCATGCAAAGTCAGCCACAAAATGCAAATGCCCACTTTTTTGAAAAGGAATTTCACTTATTTGGCAAGAACAACCATGATTTCCAAGCAGTTATTGATAAAAAGCACCATTAACATCCTAATGACATACAACCTGAGTGAAACACTACACAATTAAAACCTCAACATTTTCAGAAGCTTAGCAAAGATGCCAGAAGCCTGAGACCGGCAAGGCTTCTCCTGGGAAGGTCCCCAAGGCCTTAGGCCCAGCCCTTGGCCCCTCCTCTTTGCTAACACACATGGAAGACAATCCCCACTGCACCTTGACCCTCTGGGGCCACTATGTTTTACATCAAAAGCCAACGAGGCAACACCCGAGGAACCATATTTCTTCCTTGTATTATTTTTGAAGATTTAGAGAGGTAAGCACCGGAGCAGCAATGAAAGGAAGCAGTCTGTTTACAGGCAGGTGACTAAGCTGAAGATGGGCTCCCATGGTAATTCCCCCTCCCATCTCCCCAAACCCTAGAGAGTATGAAAGGGGTACAGTTCTGTGTCCATTGGTGGAATAGAAAACAGAAAATGCCCAAAGCACAGCAAAGGGTTAAGTAAGTCCTAAAAGACCATTTTGTGTTCAATCAAAGTATATTTCTTTTAAAAAACGGTTCAAACTCACAGGCTATCTTGGATCCACTGACATCATCCTCTTCTCTTGGCTACAGAACAGGCTGAGTAACGTATTCTCGTCTAAGAGAGGAATGAGAACAAGGGGCTCCCTTGTATTCTTGCTCTAAAACTCTAAAGCTCTGCCTACTTGCTCATTTTGATGAGCCTCAGGTTCTCACCTTCAGTGCTTAAGGCATTAAAATGCCTACACTGCAGAACACTGGGTACTCTATGCCCAGCACCAGGGTTCTCTGATCACGGTCTAGCATCACAGAACATGGCTTCATGTCTCTTTGATCAGGCACTGGGAGCAATTCTGGCCTACTCCACTGCACACATGGGAGCCCCTGATCTTAGAAGACTGTCTCACAAGCTTTTCAGTTACAACTCTCATGTTCCACTTTTACACTATTGGTGGGACTGTAAACTAGTTCAACCATTGTGGAAGTCAGTGTGGTGATTCCTCAGGGATCTAGAACTAGAAATACCATTTGACCCAGCCATCCCATTACTGGGTATATACCCAAAGGATTATAAATCATGCTGCTGTAAAGACACATGCACACATATGTTTATTGTGGCACTATTCACAATAGCAAAGACTTGGAACCAACCCAAATGTCCAACAACGATAGACTGGATTAAGAAAATGTGGCACATATACACCATGGAATACTATGCAGCCATAAAAAATGAAGAGTTCATGTCCTTTGTAGGGACATGGATGAAACTGGAAACCATCATTCTCAGCAAACTATCACAAGGACAAAAAACCAAACACCGCATATTCTCACTCATAGGTGGGAACTGAATAACAAGAACACATGGACACAGGAAGGGGAACATCACACTCCGGGGACTGTTGTGGGGTGCGGGGAGGGGGGAGGGATAGCATTAGGAGATACACCTAATGCTAAATGACGAGTTAATGGGTGCAGCACACCAACATGGCACATGTATACATATGTAACAAACCTGCACATTGTGCACATGTACCCTAAAACTTAAAGTATAATAATAATAAAATAAAATAAAACAAACAAACAAACAAAAAAACAACTCTCATGTTCCCAATCTTGCTGTAATTCTGTAAGCAACAATGCAGATTCATGGGCTCCACTCTCCTGGAATCCTGTTTAAAATCATTACTATTTCTTAAGGGCCTTGGGGCCTTTGTGTAAGACAGGCAATGCTTTTAGAAATGGTGATGGTGCAGAGATAGGGCCAGGAGACATACAAAGCTACAAGTGCATCCTAGTGGAGCATCCATTTTTATGTCAAGATGAAACAAGTTTAGCGATTTAACTACAAAGTCCTTCAAAATATTTTTATCTTAGTTGAGAAAACCAGAGTATAATGCAAAGTTCACATGAATTTTTAAGCTAAAGAATGAAATTTCACAAAAATCTAATGCTTGCAGCAGATCACTTTACCTGGTGGAGGTAGGCATCCACTTTCTTCACCCTCAGATTTGAAGAGGTTTGAGAAGCACCAATCTAAAGGAAGAAGACCAATTCACGGAGCTGAGGCCTTGGCATTTTAGTTCAAAGTCTCTAAAGCCCCATCATCACACATAAGGATTCCCAGGGATCCCTGGACAGTCAGATGGCTAAAATACAGCCCTGGGAATGGTGTCTGGTGAACCAAATGGCGGGTCTATGTGGACTTGGAGTTCTACTGGTGTTAAGTCCAGCCTCTTTCTAAACAACCAGTGGACAACTTTATGCTCTCATTAGAAAGCTCTGCCTTCAGTTGCACTGAAATCTGCATCTTTGTAACAGAAAGACTTGCCTCGCCCCCTCCAGGGTTGCCCACATGCTAAAATTCATCAATGCTGCTTATTTGACCTTACTGGTCAAGGTTGCTGCAGCCTGTCACATGGGTAACAACATCCTCCCCATCTCTTTCCAAACCGTCACAATTTCAAGAACAGGAAGAAACTTAGGGTAACAGAGGCCATGATGTTCTGTGGCTGAGCCCACAGCCCTCAATTTAAGTCTAACCACAGGAGGAAGATATATGAAGATTGAAATGATGTCTAAAGGGTAACAAGTCCCAGTATCAGGAGGTCCAGACCCTCTACTTTTCAGCAATGCCTAAAAGGCACTGTTTCCTTATGATGGGAGACAGGTACTAGCATATGGGTGGCAGGGCCCCTGAGGGGAGATAGCTATACTCAAGAGTAGCACCAATATTTAGTTTAGATCCACAAACTTTCATCAAGCATCTATTGTGTGCCAGATACTACACAGAAAATAAGCCAAAAAAGATAAGCAAGACTGAGTGTTCACACCTTCAAAAAGCCCACAGTCTGAAGACAGGAGTGGGGAGCAGAGTGGGAGTGAGATGACCATGAAGCCAGAGAAACCTAAGGGCAACTTAGCTCAATCTGGGGATTCAGGCAAATTTCCAGGAAACCACACTGGAGATCAGTGTTGAAGGATCAGTGAGAATGAGCCAAGTGAAGACCAATGGAAGGAGCATTTTTGGCAGATGGAATGGCACAAGGATGGCAAAGAACAGAGTTTGTGTGAACAGTCCCAGGCAATGTGGAACAGACCATGTGGCTAGAGAGGGAGGAAGGAGCCAGGTCACAGAAGGCTGCTGTGGTGAGAAGCCTGGGCTTTGCTAGGTGGACAAAGGTGTAGCATAGCTGGATTGTAGTTGGCTGGATCACTCTGGTTGAAATGTGCATAGACTAAGGGAGGAACAGAGATCAGAAAGGAGTTCCTGCAATGATCCCCGTGGTTCTCAAGGTGTGGTCCCTGAACCAGCAGCATCAGCATCACACGGAACTTATTAGAAGGGGAAACATTCAGGCCCCATCCGAGATCTATTGAATCAGAAACTCTAGCGGTAGGCCCAGTGTGTAATGACTGGCCTTCCAGATGAATGTGATGCTTGCTAAAGTTTGGGAACTACTGGTGTTGACAAAAGATGATGAGTGTCTACACTAGGAGCAGTGGTGAGGGGTGCTATGATTTGAATTTCCCCTCCAAAATTCATGTTGAAATTTAATTGCCATTTTGACTATATTAAGAGGTGGGATCTTTAAGACGTGATTAGGTCATGGGGCTCTGCCCTCAGGAATGGATTAATGCTGTTATCTTGAGAGTGGGTTAGTTATCACAGGAGAGGGCTCTTGATAAAAGGAAGAATTCCACTTGCTTTCTTTGTTCTGTCTCCCACACTCACTTGCCCTTTCTACCTTCTCCATGAGATGACACAGTACAAAGGCCCCTGCCTTTGTACTGAGTTTGAGATGTCTCTAGTCCTTTCAAAATGCAAAGTCAGGCTCTGGGATATGTAAGTATGAAGCTCAGGGAGAGTGACACCAGCATACAGGAAAGGCAGTTAAAACCTTGCCATCACTCACAGCAGAAGACCAAAGACAGAACTCTGGAGAACACCAGTATCAGAGGGTTGAGGAGAGGCAGAGAAGTACACATAAGAGCTGGAAGAAGGAAAAAGAGAAGAAAAGGGGAAACAAGCAGATTCTCCCAGAACCTCAGTTACTCCCACAGAGCACAGCTAAGTAGGTTGCCTTCCCTAACTTAGAGTATCTATTTACATAACTCAATCAATAAGAGTCAATATATGATCATCTCAAGAAATGTCAAGATAGCATTTTGATAAAATTCAACATGTTTAAAAATTCTTTTTTAGATAGCCTCCCCAATCCATTCCTTCCTTTCTCCTTCCAGGAGTCACTGACTTCTGTTTGGAAATCTCTGTTTGGTTCTAAAGACATGTGGGCTGGGAGCGGTGGCTCACACTTATAATCCCAGCACTTTGGGGAGCCAAGAGTTCAAGACCAGCCTAGGTAACATGGTGAGACACTATTTCTACCAAAAATAAAAAAGATTAGCCAGGCACGGTGGTGTATATCTGTAGTCCCAGCTACTCAGGAGGCTGAGGTGGGAGAATTGCTTGAGCCCAGGAGGTTGAGGCTGCAGTGAGCCATGTTTATACCACTGCACTCCAGCCTGGGTGACAGAGTGAAACAAGAAGAAGAAAGAAGAAATAAGAAGAAGGAGAAGGAGAGAAAGAAGAAGAGGAAAAGGAAGAGAAGGAAGATGAGGAGGAAAAGGAGGGAGAGAAAGAAGAAGAAAAAAAGAAGAAAAAAGAAGAAGATGAAGAAGAGGAGGAGGAGGAGGAAGAGGAGGACAGGTAACCATAACTAAGCATTTCATTTTCCTGGCTATAGCAATTGGTTAGGAGTAGTCATGTGACTTGGACTGCTACAGCAATTGGTTAGGGGTAGTCATTTGACTTGGGCTAGTCCACTCAGTTTATCCCAGGATTTTGCTAGCAATGCTGGGAAAAAGCTATTCTACTTTTAATAAATATTCTCACTGTTTATCAGAAAGAAATGTGTAGTGAGGTTGTTTCTCGTAACATCTTGACACCATGTGAGAATGAAAGCAACACCATGGAAAGCAGAGTGGAGAAATGGAAAGAAACAAGATCCTTTGTAACACTTCCAAATTACCAGATCAAGACTTGCCCAAAGCCATATCTAACTCTGGATTTTTCAGTTAGGTGAGCCAATTAATTGCCTTTTTTCTCCTTATTAAATAAGGTTGAATGAGCTCTCCTGTGTTTAAACAGAAAGAATCTCAATTGAAACAAATGACTTCCCCTTGTTGATATTAGAGAGATCTGATGATATGTATCCTTTGGGTGGGCAATAGGCCACACAAGCTACAGGTGCATTGGTGTGTGGCTTCTTAAAAGGAGGGATATGAAATAATCACAAGCCAAATGACTGGAGTCAAAGCCAACACCTGAGCAGAGGAGAAATGGTATTCCAACCAAGGGATCATAGAACCACTTTTCACAGCTGTCTTTGGATCAAGAACACTTATGGAATTCTGAGAAAGCCAGGGGTCTCACCAGAAGCTAACGTACCCCAAAGTCTCACATGTCAACCACCAGTCCTTATGCTAAAGCTTCTCCAGTCACAGTAATTGTCAGAAGGTTCCTCAAGAAGGGTTAATGGGAAATTCATTCCCCGAGGTCTGGCATGTTCGCACAGTTTTGTCTGTGGTTCTTATATTTGAGGGTCCAGTTTGGCTGAATGTAGAATAATTGGCTCACTTTTTCTTTTCTAGATTATCTTTAACATATTTTCTCCAGTATTTCCTGGCTTAAAGCATTGCTCTCAGGTTCTGATGCCAATCTGATTTCTTTTCCTTATAAACGACTTGGTCTTTTTGCCTAGATGCCCCAAAAGACTTTTTTCCTTTATAGTGCAATTATGTTACTAGAATATGCATTGATGTTGTCCTTTTGGATTGATTTTCCCAGTACACAACGGGGTTTGGTTTCTTCTTTTCAGAGGCTCCTATTATATAGAGGAGTTATATAGAGGAGTTATATATGTATATGTATTATATATGTGGACCTATCTAGATAGATATATATTATATTATATATATCATATACAGATATAGATATATATTATACATATCATATATATATTATATAATGAATCATCATATATTTGTGGAGCTCCTTTGCCTGTCTTGCATTCTATCACTTCTCAAATAGTTTCTTGTCTTCTTTATTTCTGTGTTTTTCTTCTTCCTTTCCAATTTCTATACAGTGCTTTCTGCACTGTTTATTCACTCTTATATTTCTTCCAGTTTGACCTTCCTTTCCTAGATTTTTTTTGCTTTTATTTCTATTTCTTTTCTGAGTAATCAATTCCCTTTCATATTTTTCTGTTGCCTAACGATGTAACCTGTGTTTTTTTTAATTTGCATTCGTCCTGTTCTTTTGTAACTTTTAATCATTTTCTTAATTTATTTTAGCTCATTTGAAATATTAGGTTGCAGTTTCTCCTCTGCTTTGTGGGCATACTTTTCTCATTTGTCCTTACTGTTTGCCAACTGGAGCCTGGGAAGCCCCCTCCACTTTAAGCGAATGTGTTCACATCGACGGCAAGCCCTCCACTCCTGGGGGACTATCCCCTTCTTGGGACAAGTGTTGAGAGAAGTATCTGGGTCCCCAGCCCTGGGATCCCCAGAAGTCTGTTTGTCTGCCAGCTGCTTCCTCCTGCAGACTTCCTTGTTACGGTCAGTGGTTTGGCCCTAACTGCTCATATTTTTTAGTTTATAGACATATACTCTAATCCTTAGTTTTATGAAAGATGCTGCTTATGGACTGTGTGCTCTGTCAATTTACATTATTGCCCTGTCTGTTTTTATGAGTTGATATAAGGGGCTTAAAATTATACTACAGAGCAGGATCCATGAAAGAAAAAAATAGTAAATTGGATTATATTAACATTAAAAACTTCTGCTTTCAAAATAAGCTGTGGGAAGAATAAAAACACAAACCACATATGAGGAGAGAATATTTTCAAACATAAATGTGATACCGGACTTACATCCAACATACACAAAGAACATCGAAAACTCAACATTAAGAAAACAAACACCCAATTAACAAATGGACAAAAGATCTGAACAGACACCTCACCAAAGAAGATGCTTGCCATCATTTGTCACCAGGGAATTACTAATTAAAACACACCTAGCAGAAGGGCTAAAATCTAAAAAACTGACAATGTTAATTGCTGGCAAGGATGCAGCCTAAAACTCATTCACAACTGCAAAAACAAAAAATTTAGGAATACATTATTTCATTCAAACATTTCTTCAACAAATGTTTATTGAGCAACACTATGTCCCACTCACTGGGGAAAACCTTTCACTGATATACAAGCTAATAAATGGCTAGACTTGGATTTGAACTGAGACTCTCTGACTCCAGAACCTGTGCCTTAACACATCATATCGCACACTCAGACTATCTGAGTGTCAGAAAATATGACTGAAATAAATGGAATGAGATGCTGTTTTCCTGGGTGGAAAACCAGTACTAAAAAAATGCTAAGTCTCTCTTAAATTAACCTAAATACTAATTGCTATAAATACACTGGCACAACTTTTTAAACTTGTGAAATGATTCTCAAATCCATATAGAGGAATAAATTCCAGCCACTGGCTAATAAAACTGTGAAGAGTTACAAGTATTTTGCTCTGCCAGTTGTGACAATAATACTTCAAAGATACAACTATCAAAATAGTATGCTTCCAGCAGAGAGATCAATAAAAAGATAAAATCTAGAACTGACCCAATTTTACACATATCTATACATATATATAAAGCGATATATGTGATTTATTATATAATAAAAATGTCATTTTATATCAGTGAGAAAGTAATGGATAATTCAATAATAATATTGAGATAACTGGTTAACTATATGGAGAAAAATTAAGTCAGCTCTATGCATCGTGACATATACCCAAATTACTTCCAGATAGATTAAAATTTTAAATGAGAAAAAAAAATCCCATGAGAATATTGAAAAACAATTTAAGTGAACATTTCCAGCATTCAAGGGCCCGGAAGGCTTTTGTTAAAAATAACATCAAAGACATAAACCAAGAAAAGATTGTTAGGTTTTTAGTAAGAAAAACATATTAAAAAGCATAATAAATATTTAAATACAAAACTGAGAAAAAATATTAGTAATATATGATAGTAAAGGGATTGGCATCCTTATTAGAGTTTTTTGAATCTCTACTAAGACAATAATAAAACAGGCGAACATCCCAATTAAAAAGGGTCAAGAAAAGGACAAGCAATGCTCAAAACAAATACACAAATGGGCTGTAAAACCAGGCAGCAATGCTCAGCCTCTCTGGCAATCCAAAAATGCAAATCAAAATAACCAGATTCCACTTTTGACTCATCAAAATTCCAAAGATTTTACAGTGAATTTCACAGTGATGATGAGGGTCTGGGGCCATTAGTAGTTTCATACCCTGCTAGAGGGAGAGGAACACTGTCTGAGTGACTCTGGATCCCTTAACACACAACATACGCCTTCCTGAGCCTTGGTAACTGAAATAGTTAGAACCTTAAAGTGTGTTTGATACTCTTTCAATTGCTGTCCCCTTTCCTCTGTTTATACGTCTGCCATGATATTTATCACACAATAATTTTATCACCATAACCACAAACTGTTGGGGGCAGGAGGAACCTAGGAGACAGATGCCAACTCCACCCAACCACAGTCAGAGAACCAGTAAGTGATCAGCTGTGACAAGCTGCATCCCAGCACCAAACACTCAAATCCATCTGCGCAACCAACACTCACAGATATTTGGTGAGTGGGTGTTTAATTTAATACATCATTAAAAAGCAAAAAAAGCTCTTGGTAAATGGAAGATTACTTTGCTCCTTAGCACAAAATGTAGGCTGCTGGAGAACTAAAGCTGCCAATGTTGCTAAGTGGTAAATCGTTTTGTTTTTTTTTTAATGTCGTAACAATTTTATTTTGATTTTTAAAAAAGGAGTCTCTTGATTTAATCAGGGCTTTGGGGTCATAGGGGGATTAGTCACTGTCACAGTCATAATAATGCATTTATTCAGGGAAAACTTTAATTTTCTTTGTCTTCTTCAAAAACAGCTGCCGAACACCTCAAATTAAGGGATGTTCATCTAAAACACCTTTACTGAAACTTGATTCCTTGGGCCAGAGGAAAGTCTTTACTGTAGTTGATAGTACAAGTAGACCTTCTCACGTACTGTTTCCAGGCATCACTGCCAGATTCCCTGCCACCACCAGTATGCTTTTCTCCTCCAAAGGCACCTCCAATCTCAGCCCCACTTGTTGGAATGTTGACATTTACAGTGCCACAGTCTGATCCTTTAGGTCCAAGCCAGCGAAAGATTCTGCCCAGATCTTTGGTAAAGATGCTACTTGAAAGTCCCTGTTTTACTTCACTATTCCATGCAAAGACCTCTTCTTCATTCTTGAATTTAAAGACATACAGAATCGGAGCAAAAGTCTGTGTGTGTGCAATGGATGCATCGTGGGCAAGACCTGTCACAATTGTCGGTTCTACATAATTTCCAGGGCGATCCATAACCTTGCCCCCATAGACCACTGTGCTACCTTCTTTCTTTGCTTCTTCCACTGCTCCAAGAAACATGCTCACTGCCTGCTTGGTGTGGAGTGGCCCATAGAGAACATTAGGGTCCCATGGGTTCCCAACTAGGATCTGTGCGTAGGCCTTTTTAAGTCTGTTTACAACCTCATCATGGATGCTTTCATGTACAAACAGTCGCCTCGCAGTGGTACACCTCTGGCCAGCTGTTCCCACAGCAGTGAAGAGAGCTGATGGAACAACTAAGCTGAGGTCTGCATCTTCAAAGGCAATAATGGTACTGTTTCCTCCAAGTTCCAACAAACTTCTCCCAAACCTCTCCTGCACCATCAGGGCCATCTGTTTTCCCACCTGAGTGCTCCCGGTGAAGGACAGCAGGTTCACTCGTTCATCTTTGGCCATTGCTGTGCCGGTATCTGCTCCACCACAAGTCAAGGAACAAATTGCACCAGGCAGCTTGTTGTCCTCCAGAACCTTGGCTATTATCTTTGTGACAGCCACACTAACGAGGGAAGTGGTTGGAGCTCCTTTCCAGAGGCAGACATTTCCACAGATCATGACAATGGCGTTGTTCCAACCACACACTGCCACAGGGAAATTGAATGCCGTGATGATTCCAACCAGGCCTACAGGATTCCACTGCTCAATCAGTGCATGGCCAGGTCTTTCAGAAGGCAAGATAGGTCCTCCAATCATCCTTGATAAACCAACAGCATAGTCACAGATATCCACATACTCCTGAACTTCACCCACACCTTCCACTAAGATTTTCCCCATCTCCAAAGACACCAAGCTTCCTAGTACTTGGATCTTCTCCCGCAAGGCATCGTCAATCTGTCTTACTATTTCTCCTCGTTTTGGAGCAGGAATATCTGCCCACATTTTCCATGCTTCTGTTGCTTTCTTTACAGTTTCTTCATAGTCTGCCATACTGGCCTGTCGGACTCTTGCTATTGGCTAGTTGTTAGCAGGGCAACAGGTCATAATAACCTCTCCCCGGCCTCCCCAGCTTCCATTATACACGCCCTCATTTTCCTCTCAGAGCCCCAGCTCTTTCAGCCATGCATACTGGGGCTGATTGATGAGGAGAGTGGACATGAAGGCAGCAGGCCTGCTCCAAGGTCCAAGGAGCTTGCTGGTCTTTGCAGCGTGCACACACAGTGCGCGAGGCAGGTGCCACATCAATGGTTTTTAATGTAAGACCAGATTGGAATTCATTTTCCACACGTGGAACTAGGGGTAATAATACTTACCCCTTGGAGAGGACAGATGCCAAATGTGTATTACTCACGGATGTATCTTGGCACAGCAGGCAGTTGATAAGTGATAGATATTATGATGATAATCTCTCATTCATTCTTTTGGAAACTCCTTACTGAGCCCCACAGTGATAAGGAAATGAAATAGGTGCCTTACATTTGTTATCTAACTTAATAAGCTGGGTCATCACAGCATAAGCTCTTTAGCTTGAAACAAAATGTAGTCCAGAACATTTGACTTGCTTACATGAAAACACAAATGTCAACTTCTAGATTATCTAACTTTACCCACCCTCTTCCCACAAGATCACAGGAAATAAAAAATTGCTTTAAGTCCTCATTCATATTACAAAATGCTGTTCCAGACACTGGCCTCACAGTAAAGGATAGTTTTCCAAAAATTTGAGAATTGTAAGGCTCCCAAGAGGTATCTTGTCCAACCTTTTCATTTTACATATTGCCAAATAAGGCCTAAATTGTATGTGATGTGTCCAAGGTCACACATAAGTGAGAGGTCACAATGGGATAAAATTGAGGCCTCCAGGCTGCCAGACCAGTGACACTTCCAACCTGCCCCATTCTTTCCTCCTGGTAACCACCAAAATGCTTTCTCTTCAAAAACAGCGTGGAATATCACATTTTCAGGCCTTACAAAGATGAGATGTGGGAAATGATTTACTTCTGGTCAGCTTTATTCCCAGTATCTAACTCATGATTCTGCCTAAAATTTAAGGTAAGAACCTGTAAATATATACCATGTGCTTAAGAGAACAGCAGATAAACCACAAAAGTTAAAAGCCTTTACTAGCAATTCTAGAAGAGATTATGAATTATTTTCAAGGGAAGCAGCTGATCATGAGTTTAAAAATCTCAAATGCCTTATTTTATCATTTCCCTTTTCACCTTACGTTTCAAAACCTTTTAGAGAATCTGATATAATATTCCCAGGCATAAAAGAGGACAAACTAATTATGCAGTCCTGAACCCACTCCACTAGAGCACATGTCTCTCAGTGTGGACGTGTCTATTAGCCACAGGCAAGATGTCAGTGGCAATGTAAAAATTCAGAGATAAAAAGAGAAGCGAAGAAAGAGGGAAAAAAGAAGGTAACAGGTGACACTCATATGTGGTTGTGGCTGCATAAATCAAGGACAATTTTCTACAAATGAGAAGAATCTTCTTGGACCACTGAGCACTGAGATGTCATACTAAAGCTGGGATGTAGGTATGGGTACCTAAGTAACAATAAAAAAAAAAAAGATGGGGGCAGCAAGATTTAACAGGAAAAAACTGAGGAGCGCATACCTAGATTTTACCCCAACTCACATATTACCTCGCTGTGTGGTCATGGACAAATCACACCATCTCTATGGATATCAGTTTTGTAAAACAAGAGAGTTAAACATAGCAATTGTCAAACTTAATACCCAAATGACAAAGGATGGTGAAGGCTGGGCATGCAGGCTGCTGTAAGTCTCAGATTTCTCTGGTCTTGTGCCACCTATTTAAATAGATTTCATAGAGATTCTACTTTCAGGGTCTGTATGACCCTGGACAATTTATTTATTCTCTCTGAACCTTACTTTTCTTGGGCCGACTCTCCTACAAGAATAACTAGAGAAATTGGAAAGAAGTTTTAAAAATCTATTTGAAAGTATCAGATAGATACCAGTGCAGTGAGACTTTGTCAGACCAAGATCTGCGAGAGAAAGGAAGGCAAGAAGGAAAATGTGGCTTTTGGTGTCCATATCCCCTGAAGGCCATTGACAATTCCAGAAGCTGAGAAGCTGAGCAGAGCTTCCATCCACCACACAGAAATGGAAGGATAAAACTGGAGTTCAGGGCCCATCAGAGAGTGAGGACCTTGGCAAACATGTTAGGTTTTCAATGGGGACCCCAGTGAGCTGCAATCTAGGAACAGAATTGACCTGGAGATAGGCCAGCCTTCACATAAGACGAAATGGTTCTTTGACTCATCTCAGTCACTGAGTTATTATCGCCTGTCCCCTTCCCAGCTGCCAACTAGAAGAAAAACTAAATTCTGTCTGCGGGAATATGCCATCATTCAGAGCATCAAATTATCTCTAAATTTAAAATCCAATGCTCAGAAGAAATAACCAGTTATAAGGGAAAAAAAAGGTTGACCAAAAGCCAAGAGAGGGAAAAAACATTAAACAGACACGTGGAAGATCCAGATAGTGGGGTTACACACACAGACTTGAAAATATGTTCAAAGAATTAAAAGACAAGAAACAACATTTTGACAAAGAACTAGAAAACACTTTAAAAATCAAGTGGAAATTTTAGTCATAAAACTACCATTGTTAAAATCAGTTACCAGATGGATGGGTTTATATGGATATTAGACACAGTGAACAGAGAATTGGGGAACTGGAATATATGTCAGAAAAAAAAAAAAAGATCCAGACTAAGGTGCAGGGAGACAAAAGGATGGCAAATATAAGAAGAATGTAAGAGGCATCCAGGACACAGAGAAAAGGTGTCACATACATGTAATTTCACTCTCAGTAGGATTAGAAAGAAAGAACGCGTCAGGAACAATATTTGAAGAGAAAATGGTGGAGAATATTCCAATATTGAAGAAACAAATCAAGCTGCAAAGTCAAGAAGCACTGTAGGCCCTAAAGAGAAAAAAAAATACGAAGAAAAAAACATACCTAAGTGCATTAAAGAAGAACTGGTAAAAGCAAAATATAGGTGAAAAACGTTTAAAAATAGCCAAGGAAAAACAGAAATAATGGGAGGTGGGACACAATGAAATGATATCTTCAAAATGCTGAAATAAAATACGTGGCAACCTGGAACTCTATACTTAGTAAAAATATACTTCAATAATAATAATAATAATAATAATAAAAGAATTTCCAGACAAACAAAAACAGAGAATTTGTTACTAGAACTCTTGCACTAAAAAAAATAATAATAAAAGGTGGTCTTTAGAAAGAAGGCAAATGATCTCAGATGGAAGCTCACAGATGGAGAAAATAATGTCATTTAGAAAAGGTAAATTTGTGTGTAAATCTAAATGAATATTGAGTGTAGAAAATGACAGTAATTTCTTCTGGGATTTAAAAATACATAGAATTAAAATGCACGACAACAGGAGCATGGAATCCGGAGGGAAATAACTGGAATTTAAGTATTCTACATTCCTTCTACTGTGTTAAAGAAGGGTAGAGATATTAACATTGGGTTAACAAGGTAAAAGTAATTTTGTAATTTCTACTAATTACAAAAAGGGTATAAACAGGGAGTTAACTGATAAGCTAAAAGAGGAGGAAATGATAAATATTTAAATGGATAGAAATCAAGATAAGAAAAACATTCTGAATGGAATAGGTGGGTATAATATAAATAGTAAGACAGCAGCATTAAATGCAAATACATGACTAATTATATTTAATGTCAATGAACTGGGGTCCTCTTCCAGTAAGAACGAGTAAATTCCTGTAACCACCAACCCTCTCACTGATAATAACAACACACTTTAACAAAACACACAAAAAATGACAACCTAAGGGCTCTGGAGAGTGAACAAAAGCAGGCAGATTTGGAGAAAGATCTGGAAAAGAAATCTAGCATCTGGTGAGTTACCTAGTTTTTCAGTTTTGCCATGAGGGCAGGCCACAGTCACACCACGGCATGGGACGGTCAAACTGTGATGGAGAACCTACCATCAATCTTGCCTAAGGAACCAGAAGATGGAGCCTGGGGCAACCAGAGTTACTAGAGAATGAGGAGGGAACCTAAATTTTGTGTACAAACTCTGCTCACATCTCTGGCTGATCCTGGAACTGTTCATGCACAGGGAAGATTTTCAGGAGTCCAACTAAAAATTTAAAAATCTCTGAACTGAGATTTGAGCTGCCACCCACCTCAGGTGACATCATGTTTACACTGTGAGTGTAATCAAGCTAATCGCCTGCTAAAATGAAACAATAAAGAGCCTCCACAACATATCATTCACAATGCCCGTGATACAATCCCAAATCACATCACCTAAGAAACATAATGGCAACCCTGAGATGACCCAGATGTCGGAATTCCCAAAGACTTTAATATCACTATTATGATTAACCTCAGTGCAGAAAAATAAAGAAAAAACTCGTAACAAATAAAGAAGAACTCTCAGCCAAAAATAGAAAACGTAAGAACAAATGAGAATTTTAGAACTGAAAAAATACAATATTGGAAATAAATATTCACTGTATGGGATTAATAACAGACTAGAGATTAGGGAGGAAAAAGTCTCTGAACATGAATACATCAATACAAATTGTCCAATCTGAAGAACAGAGAAAAAGATTGAAAAAAATAAACAGAGACCTAGGGATCTGTGGGCAGTATCAAAAGGCCTAACATTAGTAATTGAAGTCCCAGGTGGAGAAAAGTGAGAGGAGATAAAAGCATTTGGGAAAAAAATAGACGGGAAATTTTCCAAATTTGCTGAATGGCATATATTTACAGATTTAAGGAGTCAACAAATGACAGACAGGAAAAATACAAAGAAAACTATGTTTAGGCACATTGTAATTAATCTGCTGAAAGCCAAAGACAAAAGCGGCCCGAGAAAAGCTACACAATACACACAGTGGGACAATGATTCAGATGACTGCTAAATTTTCATGAGAAACTACAGAAACAGAAAACAGGAACAACAGCTTTCAAGTTAAGACATTTCTGGACAAAGTAAAACTAAGGACAGTTCATTGCCCACAGATCTTCGTTATAAGAAATATGACAATAATTATTTCAGATTAAAGGAAATGATCCCAGAAGGAAACCTGACTGTTGAGGAGTGAATAAAGAGCATACAAGTGGTAAATATAAAAGGTTATTTTATCTAGGTGAACATAAAATACTGTAAAAACTAAAACAATAAGGCTTCTAAAAGATTATACAGGCATCTGTCTTCATGACTTCGGGGTAGGAAAAGATTTCTTGGACTACATTAAATTTCTATTCATCAAAAGACATAATTCATTTATTAGCCAAACTGGGACACTTCTGAAAATGAAAGGGAGGAAAATTATTACTCTGGACGTCTAGGCATAAGCTGGGACAGTGGGGCACAAACTGGAAATATAGTGACACTCACTGTCTATCTTAGGTAAATACCCAATAGGAATGTGCCCAGTGAGCACCAAAAGATATGTCCAAGAATGTTTACAGCAGCATTATTCGTGACAGCTCCAAATGGAAACATCTCAAATGTCCATTAACATTGAATTGTGATGTAATCACATAATGGAAGACTACATGGCAATGCAAATGTATTAAACACTGCAACACCCAATAAGATGGATTATTTCTGAAATGTAACATTAAGCAAAAGAAGCCAGACATAAAATAGTATATGCTATATTACTTCATTTTACTTAACGTTCAAAAACAGGCAACATTACCCTATGGTTTTAAAAGTCTGAATAGAAAGGGAGGGAGTTATGATTGAGAAAGGGGACAAGAGAGGCTTCTGAAGTACTGGTTCTATTGCTTAACCTGTGTGATAGTTATGAATGTGTTCACTTTGTGATAATTCATCAACTTGTATACTTATGACTTTTAAACTTTTGTTTGCATATTATTCTTCAATCAAAAAGTTTATAAAAAGGAAATCTAACCTAAATGTAATATGCAAAACTATAAAACTCCTAGAAGATAGCATAGGGAAATCTAAACGATCTTGAGTTTGGCAATGACTTTTTAGGTACCACACCAAAGGCATGACCATGAAAGAAGTAATTGATAAGTTAGACTTAATTTAAAGTTAAAAATTTCTGCTCTGCAAAAGATACTGTCAAGAGAATGGGAAGACATCACAGACAGGAAGAAAATACTTGCAAAATTATTTTGATAAATGACTGTTAACCAAAATTCACAAAGAACTCTTAAAACTCAACCATAAGAAAATGAACAACCTATTAATAAATGGGTAAAAGATCTGAAAAGACACCTCACCAAAGAAGATACACAGATGTCAAATAAGCATGTGAAAAGATGCCCTGCATCATATCATTAGGGAAATGCAAATTAAAACAACAATGAAATACCAGTATACACCTATTATAATGGAAAAATTGCAAGCACTGACACCACTAAATGCTGGCAAGGACGGGGAGCATCAGGAACTCTAATTCATTGTCAGTGAAAATGCAAAATGGTAGAGTCACTTTGGAAGACTTGGTTTCCTACAAAACTAAACATACTCTTTCCATATAATCCAGCAAATTGCATTCCTTGATATTTACTCAGATAACCTGAAAATTTATGTCTACACAAAACCTGCACACAGATGTTTACAGCAGCTTTATTCATAATTGCCCAAACTTGGAGAAACTAAGCTGTCTTTCAGTAGGTGGCTGGATAAATAAACTGTGGTACATTCTAATGATGGAATATTACTCAGCACTAAAAAGAAATAGTTTGTCAACCCATGAAGAGAAATGGAGGAACCTTAAACGCATATTACTAAGTGAAAGGAGTCAAGTCAATCCGAAAAGGCCATATACTGTATGATTCCAACCATATAACATTCTGGAAAAGGCAAAACTGTAGAGATATTAAAAAGATCAGTGGTTGTCAGGAATTAGTGGGAAGGGAGGGATGAATAGGTGGGGCACAGAGGATTTTTAGGGCAGTGAAACTTTTCTGGATGATACTACAGTGGTGTATACCTGTCAAACTCCCCAGAATGTACAACATCAAGAGTGAACCCTAATGTAAACTATGGACTCTGGATGATTATGTTGTTGTCAGTGTTGGCTCATCAATTGTAACAAATGTACCACTCTGGTGGGGGATGCTGACAGTGGAAGAGGCTGTGCATATGGCTCCAGGGGGTGGGGGGTAGTGCAGGGTTTCGAATATATGAGAACTCTACTTTCTGCAAAATTCTGCTGTGAATCTAAAAATGCTGCAAAAAAATTAAGTCTATTTTTTAAAAAAAGAAATAACTTCAGTGCTTACTTACATAATGTAAAAGACGTAAAGCTATTTGTATCCTCATCAATAATATATCCATACTTTTATCATTAAAACATGTATATTACAGGGAATTTAATAAGATTGCTACTCTGGGAGAATGTTCCTGGCTGCAGGCCCAGGTTGGACAGGTCTGGGCCAGGCACCTCCCAGCAAAGGTAGCCCCAGGGAGTGCTCCCCGAGGTCAGCACAGGGCTTAGGTTCTAATTCTCATAACCTCCTTCTGCTTGACATTTTATGCTTCCACGATGGGGATCCAGAGCAGCTTATCCAGGATGACTTCTGAGGCAGCACAGCTCTACCAGCCATGTCTGACTATTGCCTCAGGCCACTACAGAGAGTTCTAGATTTCACACTTTCCTGAGCGTGCCGGACATTGTTCCACCAGGGCTCAAATTCGCTGTCGGAAGAAGAGGACTCACGGCCTAAGAGTCTTTCCTCCACCTCCAGCTGCTGCAGGAGTCCAGCTGCTGCAGGAGTCCAGCCGCTGCAGGCACTGCCTCCGAGCAGCAGATAGGAGGCTCTAGAGGGTACCAGGGCAGCCAGAAAGAAGGGAAGGCCTCCCCACAGCACAGGGGTGTGAGAACACCCTCCAGCACTCTCATGTCTGACTTCCAGCCAGGAATGTTTAATGACATATCATGACAGGATCAGCAAACAAATCCAAACTCAGCCAGCGTCTGCTGACTGCCAACTCCCTGCCTGTCCAAGGGGCAGCCCAGTGTGGGGGCTGAGAGCCAGATTGCCTGGAAACTCAGGGTTATTCACCCAGTCCTCTGCTTGGGTTCCTGAGCTGCACCTATCCTGCTGGGAGAGAGCTGAATAAGCTCATCCTGGCTGTCCACTCTTGGGAAGGTGCATCCTGCATGCTATCTGGGAAAGAAAAGAAGCTGGGACCACAGGGCCAGGCTGGAGCACTAGGACTGCCATGTGGCTGGTCCCTGTGGGGAAGAGACGTGCTTAAATTAAGCCCAAATCACAGGGTCTGCCTCTGTCCACAGGGCAGTTAGCAGGTAAGGACTCTGGCTCTGAAGTCAGGCTGAACAGGATTGCATGTGGCTTCCCCAGGCCACAGTACCTCTTGGGTTGATGTGACTGTTAAATGGGATAGTATATAAAGTCCTTAGCAGAGAATCTGAAACACACATTACTAAGTATTAGCTGCCACCAACACCCCCGGACTCTGAAAACCTCAGATCGCCCCTACAAATGATCCCATATACCAGGTAGTCCAGTTGAGGTGGGGTAGGGGTTGGAGTAGTGCACAATAGAAGCAAAATTTACAGGGGGTGAAGTGATAATGACACAAATTCCCAAGCATCGTCGTGGTAGGCTGAATAATACCCTCCAAAGAGATCCAGGTCCTGATCCCTGGAACTTATGAATGCCACCTTGCAGGGCAAAAAGGACTTTGCAAGTGTGATTGTGTTAAGAACCTTAAGGTGGAAAGATCATTTTGGATTATTGGGGTGGGGGGCCTACCTCTAATCAAAAGTGTTCTCATAAGAGGGAGGTGAATGGAGATTTGGCAACAGAAGAGGAAAAGGCAATGTGACAATGGAGGCAGAGACTGGGATAAGGTGGCCGTAGGCTACAGAATGCTGGCAGCCACCAGAAGCTGGGAAGAGGCAAGAGTGATTTCTGCCCTAGAGCCTCCAGAAGGAGTCAGCCCTGCCAACACCTTGGTTTTATCCCATAAGATTCATTTTGAATTTCTGGCCTCCAGAGCTACAAGAGAATAATGTTTTGTTGTTTTAAGTCATTAAATTTGCGGCAATTTGTTGCAGCAACAAGAGGAAACTAAAACATTGGATTAGAATCCTGGCCAACAGCTAGGCATCCAGACAACAGAATCTAGGCCTCGGGGAGGGATGCTGGAAGACCCTCTCAGTACCACAGCCACTAAACCAGTTAGGTTCAGGAATGAGCTCCAGCACCACGCAAACAGAATGAAACTGGAGCTGAGGTAGAGGCCAAGTCACAAGGGCAGTGGTGTCATGAAGGGCAGCAGGGAAGTGGCACTTCCACGGGCACTGTGGCCTGGGGCTTGCGCACGCATTCCACAGAGCAAGTTTACAGCAGCAAGCACACCTCCAGCCCCTCGGCAGGTGGACCTGCATTCACATACGAAGTGCCCACCTCAGTCAGGGTAGGCTCTGGGCCGGCAGTCTGTGCACTGGTGGTGGTCTGTGAACTGTTTTTTGTTTCTTTGTTTGTTTGTTTGTTTTTGAGACAGAGTCTCTCTCTGTCACCCAGGCTGGAGTGCAGTGGCGCGATCTTAGCTCACTGCAACCTCCACCTCCCCGGTTCAAGCGATTCTCCTGCCTCAGCCTCCTGAGTAGCTGGGATTACAGGCATGCGCCACCACACCCAGCTAATTTTTTTTGTATTTTCAGTAGAGACGGGATTTCACCATGTTGGTCAGGCTGGTCTCAAATTCCTGACCTTGTGATCCGCCCGCCTTGGACTCCCAAAGTGCTGGGATTACAGGCGTGAGCCACCACGCCTGGCCAGTCTGTGAACTGCTACCCAACAGTAAAGAGATTAGGAAAAAAATTGACAATAAGTGCTTAGAAACTTCCAGCAATTTGGCATTGCCAGGACATTTTTGCAATGTTATTTTCTTGCTGTTGAATCTTCTAATAAAATACTATGCTTACATTTTGAATGCCTTTTTAAAAACTGTTTTTCCAGAAATTTGTTTTCATTGTATTTTTTAAGGGTCTTGGTCCATAGTAAATTGGAAATTTAAAACACACACACACACACCCTCCTGCAGGAGGACAGGGAGGAGACAGCAGCAGTGGCACAGGTGTGGTCTGACAATCCTTCCAGGGGAGGGCTTGCACGTGACTGCCTGAAGACAGAAGGGCTAGACACCATGCACAGGCTCCGGGAGCTCTTCAGTGTCCTGGTTGGCACCCAATCCCCTGCACTCTCACGACCTTGGGAATGATCCTATCTGTCAGAAGATAAAGAGCCCAGGTACGGCTCTCAAGTGCATGCCTTTCCTCATGACTACTTTCCTGCTTAATGAGGCATATTCCACTTTATTTGCACTTCCTCGATGCACACCAACCCAGAGGTGGGGTGTATGCTGGGCATCAGGATAAAGCTGGCCCAGGTGGGAGACACTGCTATCTATAATCCAGAAATAGGGAAAGGCATGCAATGAAAAGAAGATGACTGTCTAGGCTGGACTACCTATATTGCTCAAGTGCAGCATAAGACAAGGATGCTCTGCCTCCCTCGCCTCACTTGTGCCCCTGGACAACCCCATGAGACTGAGATTGTCACTCTCACTTTACAGAAAACCCAAAGTTGGTTCAGAGAGGCACAGAGGTAGTACAGGTGGTACAGGAGGTAATTCAAGTGCAGACTTTGGAAGTAAGACCTGTATTCAGATCCCACCTTTGTCACTAACCAGCTGGATAACCTTGGAGTTATTCAACCTCTCTGGGCCTGAGTCTGCATATTTGTAAAATGTGGATACTAATACCTGCATCATAGGCTTCTTGTGATAATTAAAAGAAGGAACATCTAGAAAACACGTGACACACGGCATATAACCTGAAGTCCTCAATAAGCGTTGGCTTTTAAAAAAAGAGGATTGACGGGGAGGAGAGCCACAGCTAAAGGGTGAAGGAACCAGTGCTTTCTGGCTATAAGGACAGTGCACTTTCCAATGCTTATGGCATCACCACACAGATGACAACTGGAAGCTGGGAACTACAGTAGCATTATAGACTCTAGTGGGACTAAAAGGACATACCATCTAGAACATCAAGAAGGCAAGATACAGCATAAAATAAAAGTAATTTACTTAAGAATAGCAACTTTTGTTCAAGTCATGCCCATGTTCTGTAAATGTAATAAAAAAACTATCCTGTTTACAATACAAATCATCAAAGAATTGGAAATTTGGAACTAAGCAAGTTTAATTTTTAGGTGGTAGCCCCACTAAATCTAAATTCCATTTTCTTAGTTTTATTATCTATACACACTCATTAGAACACCACATAATCACCAGTATTTTGTGAAATGTGATATAAAGATGTAATTGTAGATGAAACAAAACAGTTTAAGAAAATAACAAGTGATTTCATAAGGTGGTGTATATTCACTTTGTTTCAGTAGTGTATAGTAATTAAAGCACTAAATCAAGTACTCTAACAACAGGAAGTAACATGAGTCTCAAAGTTTCTCCATTGTATATTTCATACCCTGAATGAACTAGTTTGAAATAGCAACTTAAACTAGTATTTGTCAAGAAAAAGATAAACAGCGTAAAAAATTGATTTTGTACTATTTTCAGTGTTAGCATTAATATGCAAAACTAGCCACTCAAAAACTTGAAAAAAGGTATCTCTCTTTGGGCCTGGCACGGTGGGTCATGCCTGTAATCCCAGCACTTTGGGAATCACGAGGTCAGGAGATCGAGACCATCCTGGCTAACACGGTGAAACCCCGTCTCTACTAAAAACACAAAAAATTAGCCGGGCGTGGTGGCGGGTGCCTGTAGTCCCAGCTACTCGGGAGGCTGAGGCAGGAGAATGGCATGAACCCGGGAGGCAGAGCTTGCAATGAGACAAGATCGCGCCACTGCACTCCAGCCAGGGCGACAGAGTGAGACTCCGTCTCAAAAAAAAGAAAAGAAGTATCTCTCTTTAAAAAATAACATGGAGTCTTGTTCTGAATCTCAAGTACAATTCTTCAAAGACACTTGGCTTTATGATTTCCATCTCATGAGAACACAGTAGTTGAAAAACTAAAATGGATATCCTGAGCAAGGCTATCAGTAAGGCCTAAGGGATTTGTAATGACAACTTAGTATTACATCCCCTATTCCCTTTAGCCAGAAGTCAGGTTCCTACCTACCAGAACCTAACAGGAGCATGGAACTGCAAGACAGTGGCTCCAGAGTACTGAAGCTGGGAGACGTTTACCTATAGAAGAGGTGGAGGTAAACTTGAACGTGAACTCGGCCACCTGTCATTACAATAAGGAAAACATGAGAATTATAAAGACCCGGTGATGGTCCCAGGAAATGGCAGCTGAGAGTGGTAGGCAGAGGCAAGACATAAGAGCATTTGGTGCCCAGGAAAACAGCTCTGATTAGCTCAACAGCCTCCAAACCATGGACAAAAGCGAAAGCTCACTAGGCTGGCTCTGACTCTGTGAAAGATAGGCATACATTCTATGTACATCTTATGCATAGTTTACTTTGCAAATGAGGGAACTGTGAAATGTATTTCCAGAGTGATTAAAATAATCATTCTTCAAAGTTTTAGTGGTTAATGGAGTAAGTTTCACCTATGTGAAAAATTTGCTCACTGGGAAGTCTTTAGTGTCTCACTGTGAATAAAAGAGACAGGAGAGAGCTGTGATGTGAGGGGAAACTACGCTGAAAAAATCTGAGCATCTCTGATCTCCCATTTCCTGTAAAATGAACAAAAGAGAAAGAAGAGAAATGGCAGGTAAAATGCAAGATATAATAAAAACTAGATCAAAAACAGGACACAGATTTTAAAAATATAGCTACTTAAAAGCAAGCCTACATTTTTGATGTGAAGCAGAGAATATATGTTTTTCATGTCAAGAGGAACAAATCCAGAAGTAAAATCCCCACCAAATAAGCCTATGATATTTTGCAGTTTGATGTTGCCACTGTCAGAAGATGCCTTCTGAAAACAGTTAAAAGGGAAACACCGAAATAATAAGCACAAACACAGAACCCAGAAAAGAGCTTCCTATGTGGAAGATGATTTGAATTTTTGCATTCTGACAACCCCAGTCATAGATAATAGGTGTTTCCTAAAATCCTTTGCTAAAGGCCATCTGAGCACTAACATATTACATTAATATAAATCTCATCTTACAAAGATGGCTTTATAAAAAGAATGTATGCAGGTGATTTTATGACAAGATAAGAAACATTCATAGTATTTAACTCTATAGATGCAATTTTCCAAAAATCTCCTTCTGCGTTCTACCACACCACCCCTTGGAGAATCAAGGTTATATCTGAACAACTAAGGCCTTCACATGCTGTGGGAAAACTGGAATGTCAAGGTTCATGGTGAGAACAACCACCATGAAAGCAACTGTCTTATCCTGCTTTTGACCCAGGAGATCAGTGACCAGCACCCCCGCGTCTAGAGGCAGGAAGGGGCCATTGTTGGAGCAACTAGTCAGAGTTACGGTAAAGGAAGTGGCATCCCTCTGGGCTCACAGAAAAACCAAAATGTAAATTTTAAAAATTCACTGTAAGGACACTTCACAGTGAGGACCACATCATATCAATACTAGAGCTTCTATCTGAGATGTGCTGTCATGTATTTAAGGAATACTCTCATCCAGTATTTTACAATTTTATCCTTTACTTATTTATATCCAATATTTACTTTTAAGTAAATGTTGGTATCTGAAGGGCTAAGCATTAATTACCTGAAAATTCCACTGCAATCACTATTACTGAGTCCAGCACTGTGAGTTAGACACATTAGACACTCATTATTGTGTCTGATGCTGAACAGATAAATGAAGGCATGAACGAATGAGGAAAAGAATAACTAATAAAGCTCTTTATTCATTCACCAGGTATTTATTGAGGACTCCGCTGTGTGCCAAGGCAGAGGCCTAACTCAAAAAGTAAGCAAACAAACATGAGAATGACAGATTATGACAAGTGGCATGAAGAAAATAAATCAGATAATAGGAAGTGATTGGAGGGAGAAGACACTCTAGATGAGGTGATCCTGGGAGGGTCTCTGAGGTAGAGGCCTTTGAGCTGAGCCAAGCCCTGAAGGATGAGGAGTGATTCTGCCTCCTCATACAGAGAAGAGCGTCAGCAACCCAGCAGAGGGAACAGTAGGCGCAAAGGCCCTGAGGCCAGAAAAGACTTGGCTTATTTTAAGAAACAGGAAGGACATCAGTGCAATGCCATGTTTTAAATGCTGAGTACAGTAATGCACACAGAAATGTCATACCTTAGAGACACTTTCAGATAATTCTACTAAGTTCTTCTAAAGAACTCTACAAACAAATGACATAGAGGTTTGAGACAATCACTTGAGTAATTCAGGCAATTCGTCACACAGGAACTACACTCATATTTTGAACTTTATTTTTTACATAATTAATTCAGTATAAAGGATAACAAATATATACTACTTGCTTTAGTTCAGAGCACAATAGTATAGATATTTATATCCCACTTCATATCATCTTGACGTACCCTTTGGTGTGTCTGTAGGATAGGATAACAATTACTTTTAAGCTTTCCAACCTCATGCGGTTAGATATCTTTTTCTTCATTTGAGATATTTAAATGAAATTCAACATTTAAAGAAATATCTTGGAAGCACTTTGCACGTGGGACACAAAGAATTGTAATCCTCATAACAATTTCTCACAACTTGTCAAATTCGACTTTTACTGTGGGTGGATTCTTACAAGTTCACAGAGTAACTAAGGAGAATTGTGCAGCAATTAAAGCAATTAAGAGCAAATCCATAACTTCTTGAGTCTTTGGTTGTATTTTAGTTGAGTCACAAGATAATTCTCTTCTCCCAAGCATCAGATCCACATTCATAGCCTTGTCTACACTTTGCTGATAATCCTACTGGTGTGTTGCACCCTCACAAGAAG
The DNA here is from genome assembly GCF_029281585.2 of Gorilla gorilla gorilla. Taxonomy (NCBI): domain Eukaryota; kingdom Metazoa; phylum Chordata; class Mammalia; order Primates; family Hominidae; genus Gorilla; species Gorilla gorilla. Next base: position 34,410,866 of record NC_073243.2, read on the forward strand.
CAATTTAAAACTGTTCTCTTAAAAGACAAAAATAAATTAATTCATGAGACCAAAGGGATAATGGCAGAAAAATAAGAATTTTTAAATGGTCCTCTTTTGGGGAAGGAAAGAAAAGAAAGATTGTATGGGCAAACCTAAACAGATTTGTCACTATGAGTAACAAATTCAGAAAGGGTAAACTCCACATTGTTAACAGTGGTTACCTCTAGGGTGGGGCTGGAGGAGTAGTGATCAAGGGGAAGGACTTTACATATACAGTATATATATTTTTTTCTTTTTTAAAAAAAGATGGGGTCTCACTATTTTGTCCAGGCTGGTCACAAATTCTGAACTCAGGTGATCCTCCTGCTTCAGCCTCCCAAGTAGCTCGGACTACAGGTGGGCACCACTGTACTCAACTAGTGTGTGTGTGTGATACTATGTGGTGTAAAGTGGTGATATTATGCTTGGTTTTTACAATTTTTTTGCATTTCTCAGTATCTTGAAAATATTTCTTTTAGTGGGCCAGTAGATTAAATTTCTGACCACTTAATTTCATCTGGCTGTCAACAAAATCTCTTTCTCTTCCTCTTTTTCTCTCTCTGAAACGTATACATGAACTTTTATCTAAAACTTTTATGACAATTTGCATGGCATGGGTGCAGTCTCCTCTCGGGCTCTCAGGTCTACAACTGCTAAAATTCCAAACTACTGACATTTTAATAAAATAGTTAAGTTGTAAATTTTCCAACTATGACATTGAAATATCCTGTATTTTCCCATCTGTTTTTCCTCAGTGAACACTGTGCGTTTACTAGTTATTTGAGGAGGGTTATCAATAGGCTATTTGATGAGATCAATAAAGCACATTAATCTTCTAAATTTATACTTAATTGGAAATCTGTAGGTCTCAGAATACCAAGGTACTATTTGTGCCTCCATTTGTCCCCCACATGTAGCTAGGCCAGGTTGGCCATCACTGCATGTCCAGGAGCTAGCATAGCACCTGGGACATGTCAGATGCTCAATAAGTACTTGTGGAATGAATGAATATGTCAGTCTTATGAATGGGTCCACAGGAAGGCAGCAGGAAGCAGTGGAAAGCTTTGGAATCAGATAGATCTGTGTTGGATTTCCAGCCCTGCCACAGATGATCTGTGTGGCCTTGAGCAAAATGATTAACTTCCTGAACCTCAGTTTATTTACCTCTATAATGCAAATAATAATACCTCCCTACCTCATAGGGATTTTTTGAGGATTAATTGAGATAATATATATGTACCTAAACATTTGCATTCATTAAACAGCAGTTCCTCCTTTTTATAGATACTTAAATTTTAGTCTAAAGATGGAACTAGCTGGGCAAGATGGTTCACGCCTGTAATCCCATCACTTTGGGAGGCCGAGGCAGGCGGATCACCTGAGGTTGGGAGTTCGAGACCAGCCCGACCAACATGCAGAAACTTTGTCTCTACTAAATATACAAAATTAGCCAGGCATAGTGGCACATGCCTGTAATCCTAGCTACTCGGGAGGCTGAGGCAGGAGAACTGCTTGAACTCAAGAGGCGGAGGTTGCAGTGAGCAAAGATCATGCCATTGCACTCCAGCCTGGGCAACAAGAATGAAACTCCATCTCAAAAAAAAATAAAAAATAAAAAATAAATTTAAAAAAACAGATGGAACTACCTGGAAGTTCTCTCTTTTCACCATTGTGTTAATAAAAATCAAACTTTATTTTTTATATACTATTTTGTCCACCTCAAATGGCTTTTGCCCTATTTCTTCCTGTCAAACCCAGACAAAATCTCAAGGTCAAGTTGAACCACCGCCTTTGCCTCAAAGCTTTTATCCTGTACTCCTGTCCCCAGGCAAAAGCAAGTTATTCTTCCTCAGTAAGTGTACTACCCTGCCTCTCTTACAGCATCTCACATTGTTGTGTTTAAAGTCATCTCTACCTATCATATCTCCCCTCCTAGCCTGTCAGCTTCCTGAAGGACAAGGGTGATTGCTAGTTCATAACTGCATCTCTCAAAAGCATTTTCTATAGTGCTTTCTGGGTAATAGATGTTTAGTAAATTTTAAAAAACCAAATTAATAAACGATCATATTTTCCCATAGGAAAAATAATATAATAGGCTATTACCTGCCTGTTCAAGAAATTGATTTGAAATAAATTACAGATAGAATTAATAGGATAGAAGCAAAGTTTCAATAACTATAAAAAACTATACAATGTTAAAATTAGGCTTCAGATTCTATAGAAAGTACATAAATGGGAGCTACGTACACTGCAGTGATGACAAGGGCTTCAGTGCAGCACAAAGACACACTAATAAGCTAAAACACAAGTCTGCCACATCATAAATTTGTCCTAACTCTTATAATCAGCTATAATGAATACAAAGCTTTCTTAAAAGAAGAATGATTTGGATAAGCAAGTTTCTTTAAATTCATGTCTTCTTTCTCCTCCGTCTTGTAACTGACGTCGTAGCAATTAGAGCCATTCAAAATCATTCTATGCATAGGTATATCAAAACATCACTTTCTCTCCTTAAATATATACAATAAAAATACATTAAAAAATAATGAACTTTCTACTGCCTCTCTCTTGCCTTCTCACCCTCCCTTCCCAGCACAGAAACCTCCTAGTTGACCACTTCCATATGGCTCTTGCTAGGACCTTCGGTTATTTTTGCCCCCTTTATACTATGCTACTCTCTGAACCATGTGTTCTACTCTTAACTATTTTTATTCCTACTTCTGGGCTAATAATAGAAGCTAGTGCTTATTGAGCACTTACTATGTGCCAGGTACCATGCTAAGTCCTTTAAAGATCACATACCAGCCACAGCCTTCCAGGGTGGCAAGTAGTAGCTCAGAGAAGATAGCTCCAAACCAGACTGCAGCTGCAGGTGGTCAAGGAAGGCTTTCTGGAAGAGGCAGCTCTCAAATGGAGGTTTTAAAGGACAAGTCAGACAAAGAAGAAATAAAAGGAACCATATGTACAAAGGGCACTGATTGTGAAATAACAGGACATGTTCGAGGCACCACAAATCCTTTGATAACAGATCGGCCAGCTGTGGTTTGACCCTCCCAAGAGAATGGATAGCTAAGAATATTAGAACAACCAGAGTCAACCAAGGTTACTTGGCTGTTCTCTCTGCAAAGTACAATGATATCAACTTAAATGAAGTCATTACCAGTTTAGCCATAACCTGTGAACTAATAGATATCATAACCTTCTAGAAGCTCTCTCTTAATACATTCCATCACATTCCCATGATTTGCTGTTCCTCTCTACCCTCAAGCCTCTGCCCTCGGCATGCTCCAATAACCTTACCCTAAGCAGGGAGCCAAGCCAACATCTAATAACTTCAAGGAGAACAAGGGGCAGAAGTTTAGACCAGGGTTTCCAGACCTAAACGTATGTAAACATCGCAGGTCTGTTTCAGTCGGTCTGAGGACGTGGCTGAGAGTTGACATTTCTAATGGGCTCCCAGGTGGTACTGTTCCGAGGACCACACTTTGAGAAGTAAGACTGTGGTAGAACAGATTCTGCAAGTTGCACTGACTACATTCACATCCCTCCCCAACATGTACCACCTGAAGAACCTGTTATAAGCCTCGGTTTTCTCATCCGTAGAATGTGAAGTGGCTGCTGTGGAAATCAGATGAGAATGTACGAGGACTATCCAGCATCTAGTCAACTTTCAAGAAACAGTGGCTCCCATTGTTGAACAACTTTGGGGATGTCCAGCCAGAGCTCCCTCTGTGTCTTCCCTTTCAGTTCCTTCCATCTGTTATTGATTCCACTTCTTCTGGCCTCCTCCTGGGCCATGACCTGTTGATTATTCCCTATTTTACTAATGTTTCCAATACTCCTCTTCTCTGCCTTAAAAAAAAGTTCTTCACATCAAAAAACAAATAAATAAACTTCCCCAGTGACCTTCAGTCACTACCTTCTTCATTCCACAGTTCAACCTGAAATTTGAAAGGTATCAGCCTTGGCCGTCCCATCTACACCCCTATCCCCAACTCCTTAACCATTTGTCATCTAGATTCCACTCCCACAAAGCTAGGGAACTACTTTCTCAAGATCACGTACCAGCCACAGCCTTCCAGGGTGGCAAGTAGTAGCTCAGAGAAGATAGCTCCAAACCAGACTGCAGCTGGAGGTGGTCAAGGAAGGCTTTCTGGAAGAGGCAGCTCTCAAATGGAGGTTTTAAAGGACAAGTAAGACAAAGAAGAAAGAAAAGGAACCATATGTACCATTGATCCTGGAATAGGGAGATCCTATGGTCTTTTATAAACTGCCATTCTTCTTTACTTCTTGATATTAGTGACTCATCACCATAATGACCTGGGAAGAGGCATGAGAAGGGTGGGGCCTAGCCACTGCAATGCAGTTATAGCACATCCCCTTGGGAGTTTAGCCAGTGTCCCCCACAATGCCATCATTGCATGGATTCCATAAATGGGGTTACCCCCAGAGCTGCCTTAATTCCTGAGTGAACAATGAGGGGTGAGCCTAGGATCTACACTGGAAAGGGTATTGTTTTCAGGAGATTTTTGGCTTTCTGTGTGACTCCGGAGTCCTCCTAACTCCCACCTGGCTGGTAAGATAAGCCTGGTCAGGAGCTGGAGCAGCTTCCAGAGAAAGTCTGGGCTAGGATTCTCCCAGCCCTGCTGCTTCTTCCCAGAAGGAAGTGGTATCTCTGGTTAGCTCTTCCTTCTGCCAAAGCAGTGTTCCATATTAAGAGTGTGGGGCCAAGGTTTAATAACAAGAGCCCGGAAAAATCACTATCTTCTGTGCACACATGCCCCCTAGGTATCTTGTTGAACAGAGTGGACAATTACAAGCAAGATCCAGAAGCTTCAGGGTCCCTCAGCCAAATACCATCAACATGTCACCCCACCTCTTAAGATGTAGCTCCAGTGCTAAGGGCACAAAGCAGAGGCAGAAGTGAACGGTAAGAGGGAATATGGGGAACTACCAGCTAGAGCAACCAGACAAGAGAAAGAAATAAAAGGCATCCAAATTGAAAAGGAAGTAGTCAAATTATTCTTGTTTGCAGATGATATGGTTTTATACTTGGAAAAACCTAAAGATTTCACCAAAAAACTATTAGAACAGATAAACATATTCAGTAAAGTTACAGGATACAAAATCAACATAAAAAAATCAGTAGCATTTCTGTATGCAAGCAGTGGACAGTGTAAAAATCAAAAAGTAATCCCATTTAAAATAGCTACAAATAAAATACATAGGAATTAACAAAATAAGTGAAAGATCTCTACAATTAAAACTGTAAAACACTGATGAAAGAAATTGAAGAGGATACTAAGAATTGAAAAGATATTCCATGTCCATGGATTATAAGAATTAATACTGTTAAGACATCCATACTACCCAAAGCAATCTACAGATTCAATGCAATCCCTAGCAAAATACCAACAACATTCTTCACAGAAATAGAGAAAAAAATCCTAAAATTTAAGTGGAATCACAAAAGACCCAGAATAGCCAAAGTTATCCTGAACAAAAAGAACAAAACTGGAGGAATCCCATTACCTGACTTCAAATCATACTCCAGAGCTATAGTAACCAAAACAGCGTGGTACTGGCATAAAAACGGACACATAGAGCAATGGAACAGAATAGAGAACCCAAAAATAAATCCATACATCTACAGTAAACTCATTTTCAACAAAGGTGCCAAGAATATATATATTGAAGAAAGGACAATCTCTTTAATGGGTGCTAGGAAAACTGGATATCCATATACAGAAGAATGGAACTAGAACCCTATCTCTCACCATATACAAAAATCAAATCAAAATGGATTAAAGGCTTAAATCTAAGACCTCAAACTATGAAACCGTTAAAAGAAAACACTGGGGAAACTCTCCAGAACATTGGACTGGGCAAAGATTTCTTGAGTAATACCCCACAAGCACAGGCAACAAAGCAAGAATGGACAAATGGGATCATATCAAGTTAAAAAGCTTCTGCACAGCAAAGGAAACAATCAACAAAGTGAAGAGACAACCCACGGAATGGGAGAAAATATTTGCAAACTAACCATCTGACAAGAGCGTAATAACCAAAATATATAAGGAGCTCAAACAACTCTATAGGAAAAATCTAATAATCCCATTTTAAAATGGGCAAAAGACCTGAATAGACAGTTCTCAAAAAAGAAATACAAATGGCAAACAGGTATATAAAAAGATGCTCAACATCACTGATCACCAGAGAAATGCAAATGAAAACTACAGTGAGATATCATCTCACCCCAGTTAAAATGGCTTTAATCCAAAAGACAGGCAACAACAAATGCTGGCGAGGATGTGGCGGAAAGGGAACCCTCGTACACTGTTGGTGGGAATGTAAATTATTACAGTACAACCACTATGAAGAACAGTTTGGAGGTTTCTCAAAAAACTAAAAATAGAGCTACCATATGATCCAGCAATCCCACTGCTGGGTATATACCCAAAAGAAAGGAAATCAGTATATTGAAGAGATAGCTGCAGTGCCATGTTTATTGTAGCACTATTCACAAGAGCTAAGATTTGGAAATGACCTAACTATCCATCAACAGATGATTGGATAAAGAAAATGTTACCACATTTCTTTATCCAATCGTCTGTTGATGGATAGTTAGGAGATAGTTAGAAGAGAGTTACCACATTTTCTTTATCCAATCATCTGTTGATGGATAGTTAGGAATACTACTGAAGTACATAATGAAGTACTATTCATCTGTAAAAAGGAATGAGAGCCTGTCATTTGCAACAACATGGATGGAACTGGAAGTCATTATGTTAAGTGAAATAAGCCAAGCACTGAAAGACAAACATCACATGTTCTCACTTATTTGTGGGAGCTAAAAATTAAATCAATTGAATTCATAGAGACAGAGAGTAGGATGATGGCTATCAGAAGCTTGGAAGAGTAGTGGGGGGGTGGGGCAGGAACTGGGGATGGTTAATTAGTACAAAAATATAGTTAAATAAAATGAATAAGCTCCAGTATTTGATAGCACAACAGGGTGATTATAGTCAACAACAGTGTATTTACATTTAAAAATAACTAAAAGAACATAATTGGGTTGTTTGTGACATAAAGGAAGTGATGGATACCCCATTTACCCCGATGTGATTATTATGCATTGTACGCCTGTATCAAAATATCTCATGTACTCCATAAACATATATACCTACCATATACCCACAAAAATTAAAAATTTAAAACAAAATAATGATAAAATAAAAAAGAGGAACATGGGAGGAAATGAGACACTGAAAATACAAAAACAAATGAAGCTATTTTAGTGGTCAGTGGTAGTCACTATCCCTTCACCAAATCACCTCCCCATTCCTGATACCAAGTCACCCTTTCATCAGGTTTGGTTTTCTTTTTTTTTTTAACCTGTTAAATGAAGAAAATCACTAAGCTAATTTTCAACATGAAAATACAAACTGTTCTGTAAGGAAATCTCTTCAAGGAATCTGTTCATTGGTATGTGCTTCAGAAAACATCTTATTCTAATCTCAGACTAAACAATTTCCCAATCAACTTATAGACAACTTATTGGCTCACTAAAGACACTGGCCTCACCTGAACTCTTTATTCTAACTGCTCTTGTAAGCAATCTCTTATAATCACTTCGCATACCATAACCTTATGAAAGTTGACTTAATTACTACCCATTGTCTGGGGATTGGGTCAACATGATGACTGAAGAGGCTTGTGAGGAACACGCACTGATTAGGATCAAGAGCAGGGAACAACCCAAGAGAGCTGGTGAGAGTTGGGACAGAGGGCAGCAGCTTCAAGCCAGGCAGCACGCTGGAGCTTCAGCTCTGGAAGAGAAACTGGTTCCTGCTGACATCTGCAAGGGTGGGGCACTCACAACAGCCCCCTTCCAGCACAGGGAGGGAGCTACAAACCCCAAAATAAGGCAGACCTCTCACTTCAACCCATTGTGCAATGTTTTCCACCCTTTTTTTTTTTTTTTTTTTTGAGATGGAGTCTCGCTCTGTCACCCAGGCTGGAGTGCAGTGGCACCATCTTGGCTTACTGCAACCTCCGCCTCCCAGGTTCAAGCAATTCTCCTGCCTCAGCCTCCTGAGTAGCTGGGATTACAGGTGCCCACCACCATACATGGCTAATTTTTTTTATTTTTAGTAGAGATGGGGTTTCCCCGCCTTAGCCAGGATGGTCTTGATCTCCTGACCTCTTGATCCACCCACCTTGGCCTCCCAAAGTGCTGGGATTACAGGCGTGAGCCACCATGCCTGGCCTCTTGCTATTTTTAAGAGTGGTACTAAACCTCCAGGAAGCAAGAAGTGGTGAATGAATCACTCAACTGAGCAACAAATAAGTCTTAACACAGGGAAATGCATCATGTGGGCTCAAAGGATATAGAATGAATCAAAATCTATTGTTAACATCCAAAAACTCACAATGAGTATATAAATTTGGATGTTTGGAACAAAAATCTTGAAGATGAATCTGACAAGTTTTCAAAAGCTCAATTCAACACCTAATAATATTCATAATTTGTTGAATGAAATTCTCCAGAAAAAAAAAAAAAACAGATTCAAGAAATAATAAGCCCCATGCTGCATTCTTTGGGGCTGAAGGCAGGGGCCCACCAACATGAAGAATTATAAGAGCAGAAAAAGAGATACAGTTGATTCTCTTTATGCAAGGTAGTTATGTTTTATCAAGTCACCCCAAACACTGAATTCATAAATATTGAATCATTGCTCCTAGGAGGAATACAGGGTTAGATTCCTGTGAGCTTCTGGTCACAGGAGGTATTCTCTTCAACTGATCAATACATAACTGTGCTCTATGTTGGTTTCTGTTTAAAGATGCCACATTAAATATATATAGTGCTGATTAACCACCATGGGACTCATGGACAACAGCACCATGACTTATGCCTGAATGAAGCTCGTCTAACACACGTGCTTTCTTCAAAAGGCACATCACAGCCTTCTTTCCCCTAGGAATAGACAGCGCTTCAGCACTATGGTTGGGGGGCCATTTTAAGCCATGAAATCACCAATGAAGAGCACAAAAAATGTGAAAAACTTGGCACATTTTTGAGCCATGTGTGAGAAAAGGACACATTTATAGTATTAGAGCTGAAATAGGAAAGCAGAACATCCCCTTGTTCGATCTCAGCTGGGAACATTCACATAGGAGAATTCAAATTTTTTTTACCACTTTCACATATCCACAAATGACCACAAAAGTCCTGCAAGTATTGATGTTGGGATTAGACATAAACAAACATTAGCAAGTAGGTAAATTCTCAAATACAGAATGTGCAAAAAATGAGGATCGACTGTACTTCCCTTTCACCACAATGCTGCTGAACAGCTGGGTGCCCCAAGGCACTTGGCCTCTCAGAGGCCATCCCTATCATGCTAGGGTGAGCACCCCTTTTTTCCTGAGCAGCGCAGTCAGGCAGCTCTCTGAAAGGTTTTAGGATCAGGACACTTCTCTCTTCAGTTTCAGAGAAAGTACTCTCACCTGCTCACTAGAAAAGATGTGGAAATGAAGGAACTATTCTGCATCTACACATCTTGATCAAGGACAACTTGAAGAACGTGCAATTTAGACTTCAGCCCATTTTATATGAAGGATATTTAATACTGAAATAAATGTCTCTTTATCAAACATTTTGCCTTTTCTTATTTAATTCTGAAAGAATACCCAAAGAACATTCTTACGCTTCCCTAGCATGACAAACATAGGATAACCCCAGATGGTCAAGAGCCCAGAGAGGGAAGGTACTATGTAGTAGGGCCAATTACCTAAATCAAATCAAATTTCCAAGAGACTTATAGTTCTGGAGAGAAAAGATAGTTATCTTTTATGGATGGGAGTTTTAAAAATTATTTATACTCCAACCTTTAAAAATAATTCAAAGGTGGCTAACAATGTTAAAAAAAAACTCATAAGATTAGGACAGTTAAAAAAACAATTTAAAAAAACATTGGAAAGAGCACAGAAATTGTTATACTAAAGACACTGATGAACTAGCGATTGTGGCTGAACAATAAAAAATCAGCTCTAAGCTTTCTGACAGCAAATAAGAAAGGGAAACATTTTGATGTATAATTTCCATCAATAAAGAAAAGCCAACACACCAGATCTAGAAAGGATACATTTTATGAGTATTAAAGTCCAGCAGGTATTTATTGTGCCAACACCACCACTGATTGTCTGTGATGTCTTGGTTTCTGGGTTAGCTGATATTTACGGTATAGCATCGCCCCAACCATCCCATAAGAGTACCATGAGCTACTGCTAGCCAGATGAGTTATCTGCCACAGTGCTAGGGTGGAGGGCTAGAGACTCCCACTCAAAACATCTTACAAGGACACCATCAGTGTGTCAATAACAATGTAAAAATACAGAATAAGATGGCAAATATTTGTAAAACCTGAACATCTAGTACCCTGCACAAGCAGCTCAGTTGAGGCCTAGGAAAGAGATGCACTTCAATGTAAAAAGAATGTCCCTGGGAATAAAGTAAGAGTAGTTAAATTACCTGCTACAAATTTGCCTCTGGGAATCAATTTTGGACAAAATGGCTATGGTTCACCTGGGTAGTTATTTTACCTATTGAACAAAGCTGATCTCCTATTGCATCTTACTATTAAGAATAATAACATAATTGCTCCTGTAAAAATGATTTTAAAGACTTGATTCCTTTCCAGATAAATATGTGCTTGATCCTTTGAAACAGTAATATCTACCCACAGGATATTATAATAAAATTGGATACGTCCTCTTTGTTGAATATATCCAACAACCACTACTTACTGGCACTTAGCTCCACTGCCCCCAAATCACCCCCTACTTTTTGCTACTGAGTAGGCCTCATTCCCAAAAGTTCTAGAAGAATCAAATATCCTGACTAGCTCAGGATATTTGATTACTGGTTCATGCCATGCCTGGGATAATTAATAAGGGCTCACTTTCATTCTGAAAATTGTCCCCACTATTATAAAAAAGGCAGATAATAACAAGCGTTGGCAAAAATGTGAAGATACTGGAACTCTCATATATTGTTGATGGGAATATAAAATGGTACAACTGTTTTGCAAAACAGGCAGTTCCTCAAACAGCTAAACACAGAGTTACCATATGACCCAGCAATTTCACCCCTAGGTATATACCTGAAAGAAATGAAAACATCTGTCCACATAAGTTGTACATGATTGTTCATACTAACATTATTCATAATAGTTGAAACTTGAAAATATCCCAAATGTGGATAAATAAAATGTGGTATGTCCATTAAATGGAAAATAATTCAGAAATAAGAAGGATGAATTACTGATACCTGCTACAACATGGACGAACCTTGAAAACACTATGCTAAATGAAAGAAGCCAGACACAAAAGACGCACGTACTGCATGAGTTCATTTCATATGAAATGTCCAGAATAGGCAAATTATAGAGATAGAAAGTAGGTTTGTGTTTTTCTGGGGCTGGGGCTGCTAATGAGAGAAAATAGGTAGTGACTGCTAATGTAGAGGCTTTCTCTTGGGAATGGTAAGAATGTTCTAAAATTGATTATGGTGATGGTTGCACAACTTCTAAGAGCATACTAAAAGTTGTATGCTTTAAAGGGGTGAACTGTATGGTGGTAAATTATTTCTCAATAAAGTTGCTATAAAAATAAATTGAATTAATAACAATAACCTCCATTAGGAAATCAGCTGTATAGTTACTCCACATAGCACCAAATACCAGGTCCTCTGACATCAGTTGGGCAAGGGGTCTTGGAAACCTTTAGCAATAACCTGATAAGACGTCTTTAACCTTAATAAACCAAATCACATGAGATAATTACCATGTTTTCAAATCCTCCTATTTTGATGGGTAGGGGAAGGAAACAGGAGGATGGGTTCCTGTAATTACATTTTTCAGTAGAGAAAAATCAACTTCATTCTCTGTGAAAAAGTACTTATCAGATTCTATAACAGCATATCAGAAACATGGTATTCAACATAAAGCTCTTAGTACTAAAGAATAAAAACATTTATTCACCTCGATATGATCCAAGAAACAAGGCTTTATTTACTTAACTGCATTCTGAGAAAGTGCCCTGCAACATCAGGATATGTTATTTAACCTGCTGCAAGATCAGCATTGGAATAAAAGTTCGTATTGATCTTAATTCATTAAAGACAAAACATTTCCTATTCTCTTACAAAAATGTATTCTGCCCTAAACTGTCATCCCTGTTATTCTAGTTGCCCTGATCTCTCAAATACTCTCCTTGGTGGCCTCTGTATGATCCACTGATCATTTTGTTTTTTCCATCTTCCTTCTATTTTGGTGAAACCTTATAACACTGTCTCCAAAGCATATGTAAGCCTTAGAGTCAACATTCAGTGTATTTCTATGAAGTGGCAACCATGCCCATTTCAATCAGTTTCCAGGAAAGCATTTTAAAAATTACTATTACATCAGAAAAAAGGAAGGAGTCCTCAGTTGAGGATATTATGTCACAGGTCAAGTGAAGTGAAAATCTGATGCGTACTCAGCCTTGTGAAACCAGTTGAGAGTGCTTAAGTGGAAAGAGCAGGCTCCCAGTCCTAAACAAAGCAGATCCTCAGGTCATGTGGTTCACAGAATAGACCTTAGGAGAGAAAACAAGTGTCTCCTTCAAGTCCAGCTGGCATCCTTGGTAGGACCTGTCATAATGGTTTCCAGACACTGGCATATTACAAGTGCACTAAAGACAGAAGTAGAAAATCAGAGGCACAACCAATTCCAGTATGCAACAAGAAAGATAATCAAGGTGCCAAGTCAAATGCAATCAAAGAAGTTTATTTTGTGCACAAATGTTAAATGCAGACATGCAATATATGCACCTGATAATAAGGTACAACTATAAAGTATGGAAATCAATTTTTGTGATAGCAGTATGTAATCAGGCCTGTCACTTTCTACACCAGCATTTTGTCTCCAGCAAATTAGTTCTTCAATATTTCAGTAGGGGTACAAAGCCAGAGGGGCATTTGTTTTCCTTTCTTGGTTCTATTTTTGAAAAATAATACTGATTATGCTTGATAGCCACACAGGGAGACTGTGGATAAAGCTAACCCATGACCACTTTAGTACTAGAGGACATGTCAGAAGAAGCATAAAGAGGCTCTTCTCTCTTCCTTTTTCTCTGTGAGCTAATCATTCAGTCTGTCCCCTGTTTCTCTCCATTTTCTGCCTTTTTGCCCTTTTTTTTTTACCAGGCACACTCACTAGTGCCACCCCTGTTCCCATACGCAGGATCTTTCCATTTTAACTGGTCACACTGTACATATGAAGTATACTGTTACTATTTATGCTTTGTAAAGTGAATAAAGGCTTATGTTTCCTGCTACTATTTTTAAGTCTTAGTGTCCTCATTAAAAAAATTATGTTCAAAAATTGAAGCCCAATTTATTTTACCCTGGAGAAAGCTGCAGAGAGGAAAAATGGAAAACAGGAGGCTGTCAGCAACCTACAGAGGGATGGCCTCAAATGTTACACAAGAATAAAAACAGTTTCCCTGTGAATGCAAGGCACTTCTCTGAATCCACACATGGAAAATCCCTTTGCTGCTGCAGGCACAGCTGGGGTAGCCTTCTAAAAGTCAGGAGTAAGGCCCAGCAACCATTGGGATTTAGAAGCACACCAGGACAATCCTCCTTCCACTGACAGCCTTAGAAGGGACATTACTGGAATCCTCTTAGGAACCTGCTAGTACTTCACAGGTCTAGTGTGGAGAGCAGGCCCTCTGGCTGGCAATCTAGGTCGCTGCCATGAGGCAGAAGGTGTGTCTGGCAATAGCTGAATAGATGGATAGATACCTTCTGATGTGGGGAGAAAACTGACAGTCTGGTTGCTAGCTATCAATTACATCATTTTGTTAAAATGCTAGTGATTAACTGGAAACAAAATGGCATAATTGAGAGTAAAATGTAGAGAAGTGTAGTTGCCATAGTCTTGTGCCAGTCTTCAACTGCTGTCAAGCAATGCTTAATTTCATCTTGGTTAACCTTGGTCTACATTAAACAGAAATACTTAACCCTTTAACTTCCACCTCTCAAAAACCCTGGGCTTCATGCAGATCCTAAAGGATTAGAGCTGCTCCTTGTGACTGTCTTCTACTATCTCTGTGGAGGTGACATTCCTCACCATCACATCTGTATATATCATATGGTGAGTTCCTTTAATAAAAAACTGCAGGCTGGTTTTACTACCTCTTCTAGAGAATTCTGACAGAATGGCTTCCGGCATTTTTCTAAGCCACTGGACTTTTTCTAAACTTTTTAAAGATACCAGACCATTTTTATTTCCAGACATTTAAAAGCAACAGAATGCAACCAGCTTTCAGGCAGACTTTATGCACAGTCTCACAGATCTGAAGTGTGGTCTTGATCAATTGTTCCCAATTTGTTCTTCCATCTTCAGCTGGTATTAGAACAGTCATCATAATTCTATATTTTCATCACTTTTCTGATAAAGAAACAGGGTACTTGGGGAAAATGGCCCAACAATTAAGAAGTGAGCCACAGTGGCCAGGTGTGGTAATCCTAGCACTTTGGGTGGCTGAGACAGGTGGATCACTTGAGGCTAGGAGTTCAAGACCAGCCTGGCCAACATGGTGAAACTCCATCTCTACTATTAATAAAAATACAAAAATTAGCTGGGTGTGGTGGTACATGCCTGCAATCCCAGCTACTCAGGTGGCTGAGGCATGAGAATTGACTGAACCCGGGAGGCAGAGGTTGCAATGAGCTGAGATTGCACCATTGCACTCCAGCCTGGGCAACAGAGTGAGACTCTGTCTCAAAAAAAAAAAAAAAAAAATGAGCCACAGTGAAAATTATCAATAAAATACCCAAGGATATACTCACTTTTTAATTATGAAATTCAAGTCTATGCAACTGATGTCTATGGATATATTTACTATTTCCTAATTGATCAAATCATTAAATTTGACATAAAAGTTTTCAGAAGTATTTGCATACATGGTAGCTAATTTTTAAATGTCACTTTTAAAATGCTCCTTACAGGAAAATGCCTCCTCCTTTCCCAACCAAATGGTAAACTGATGAACTGATTTCTGAAAAATATGTTTAATGGTGCAGTCTTAAATTTCTACTGCCATATGAGAGCTTTTCAAAAGAATCCTGAATGACCAAATTAGCTGGTGTTTTTTATTTCATCAGTACAATTAAGTGTGATAGCTTTCTTTCTTTTTTTTTTCTTTTTTTTCTTTTTTTTTTTGTGATGGAGTTTTGCTCTTGTTGCCCAGGCTGGAGCCCAACGGCATGATGTTGGCTCACTGCAACCTCTGTCTCCCGAGTTAAAGCGATTCTCCTGCCTCAGCCTCCCAAGTAGCTGGGATTATAGGCATGGGCCACCATGGCCACCTAATCTTTTTGTATTTTTAGTAGAGATGGGGTTTCACCATGTTGGCCAGGCTGGTCTCGATCTCCTGACCTCAGATGATCCACCCACCTCGGCCTCCCAAACTGCTGGGATTACAGAGGTGAGCCAACACGCCCGGCTGATAGCTTTATTTCTATAGTCAAACTTTTTTCCACAGGAAACAGGATATTAAATGGCTGAAAGCTGAAATAAAGATCCCACACTATAGAGACTCATCTAGAAAGAACTTGCCAGGATGTGGGAAACATACTCCCACCACCCTGAGCTCACCTCCCATCTTCAGTGTCTTTAAGAGAAAGCTGGGGACTTGCTGGGTGAAGGAGACTTTTGAAAGAGTTGTTGGCTTAGTAGGGATTGCTGCAGAGTTCCCCCTCCTTCTTAGAGTAGAGAAGTGGGGAGGAAATTCCCCTTCCAAGTGAGGGCAGTAGCAAGGGAACTTACCCAAGGGAGCAATGTGCTTGCTGGAGGAGAGGCTGGCAACTCCCTCCCAGGCAGAACTCTTGCTGGGTTGTGGAAAGAAACTCCTAGGCCTCCATAAGTTGCCACCAGAGAAGGTGCAGAAGGGTTTTTAGGAGAGTTGGGGCATATACCACAGAGATGGGAGCTGCCTGGAGCTGCCCTTGAAGGGAGAGGGCAAGCAGATAGCAAGAGAAGCTTACATTCCAATCTCCTGTGAGGCAAAGGTTTGTAACCTGTTCTATGGGCCAAGTGGACAATGTCTTTAGAAGACAGGAGCAGACTTGAACTACCTGGAAGGGACCCTACCCAGGAGGGCTGACTGCCACCGGAGTGAGGGGATTTTAGCAGGAAAGGCTGGAGCTGTACCCAAAAAGCAGGAACCAGGAGAGGAGGGTATGCAAACAGGTCAGCTGGAGAGCACAGTTCCCTGTCAAGGGACAGAAACATTCGTGGGGGGGGGGGGGGGGGGGGGCGGGTGTGTGTGTGTGTGTGTGTGTGTCTGTGTGTGTGTGCATGTGTGTGTGTGTGTGTGTGTTGGAGGCAGGGAACAGAAAAATAACCACCAACGTATTCCATGAGAGAAGGTATTCAGTACCTAAAGAGAGAGAGTTAGAAGACCCTCAGAAAACCAATTTCTCCCTTTTTGCCTCTCATTGCCCCTGCCCAGACCCTGAGGAACCAACAGTCTGTACAGGAGGAGGAAAAGCCAGGGAGCTGAGACAAAGACCACACAGCTAGCTCTTCCCTGTTGCAATTTCCAAGACAAGGGCAGTGCTGAGCGGAAGGAAGCGTAGGAGCACTGAACTGAATAATGCGAGATGGGAGTTTTGATTAAGATCAGACTGAACTTTTTAATAACCAAAAATAAGACTCAAAAGCTGTGATAGATCCCTGAGATACAATTCAGAGATGCAGATCTGACAGAACAGGTTTGAAAGAAGGGATGGGAGGAATACATATCTGTTTCCTGATGGTATCTTATCAGGTCCAGCCTGTTTTTTAAAGTGTGGGGTTCTTTGTCACCTACTGTTTTCAGTTTTAGGCTGTAGAGAAATTCTAAGATACATCTAATGATTAAATATTAAATCAAAGCCACAGTATGAAGCAAACATGTTTAGTGCTTTTGCAAACTCCTTACAATGGTCCACAAGGTCTTATGCAATCTAGCCCCTGCCCCTGCCCATCTCCCTGGTCTACAATGGACCATACTCCATCAGTTCACTCTGCTCTAAACACACTGGTCTGCTCTGGGTTCCTTTTTTTTTTTTTTTTTTTTTTTTTGAGATGGAGTCTCGCTTTTGTAACCCAGGCTGATGTGCAGTGACGCAATCTCGGCTCACTACAACCTCCGCCTCCCCAGTTCAAGCAATTCTCCTGCCTCAGCCTCCTGAGTAGCTGGGATTACAGGTACCTGCCACCATGCCCAGCTAATTTTTGTACTTTTAGTGGAGACGGGGTGTCACCATGTTGGCCAGGCTGGTCTTGAACTCCTGACCTCAGGTGATCTGCCGGCCTCAGCCTCCAAAGTGCTGGGATTACAGGTGTGAGCCACTGCACCTGGCTGCTCTGGGTTCCTCTAAACACTCAAGCTCTTTCTGACCTCAGGATCCTTGCACTTTTCTTTTACCCTGAATATGTTTTCCCAAATTGCTATTAAGAAAAGAGCGTTGCATGTAGCCGAACAGTGAGAGCACATGGACACAGGGAGGGGAACAATACACACTGGGGCCTATCAGGGTTGGGGATGGGGGAGGGAGAGCATCAGGATAAATAGCTAATGCATGCCGGGCTTAATAACTAGGGGATGGGTTGATAGGTGCAGCAAACCACCATGGCACATGTTTACATATGTAACAAACCTGCATATCCTGCACACGTATCCCAGAACTTAAAATTAAATTAAATTAAATTTTTTAAAAAAGAAAAGGGTGTTGAGAACTCTGGCTATAAATGTTGGTTTATTTATTTATTTCTCCTTCCAGTTCTATGAGTGTTTACATATTTTGAAGCCCTATTATTAGATGCATAATATTTTAGTATTATTATGTCCTCTTGACTCATTGGCCTCTTTTTAAATTATAAAATGATAATACTTATCACTGGTAATATTCTTAGTTCTAAAATTCATTTTGTTTAATATTAATGAAAATAGCCACTTCTGTTTTCTTTTGGTTAGTACTAGGCTGGTGCATCCTTTTCTATACTTTTAAGCTTTCTGTGTCTTTATATTAAAAGTGGATGTCTTGTTGACAGCATATAGTTGGCTCTTGACTTTTCTTTTATCCTATCTGATAATCTCTGCCTTTTAATTCAGATACTTAGACTACTTACATTTAATACAACTATTGATGTGGTTGGGTTTAAATCTATCATCTTGCTTTTTGTTTTGTACTTCTCTTCTCTGTTCTTAGTTCCCCCCATTCCCCTTTTTCTGTCTTCTTTTGGATGTACTAAGTATTTCTGAAATGTCTAATATATCTTATCTTCTATGTTAGTTTATTAGATATATCTACTTTTTTGTTATTGACATCATATTCTATCTACGTTCACTACCATTCAATTCACTGCTATTACCCTAGCACCTGGAAAAATGCCTGGAACCTAGTAGGGATTTAATAAATTATTCTTAAATAAATTGAATAACAGAGCTAAGCAAAATACCAGTTAAACAAAATAATCAAGAAAAAGAGCATTCTGGTAAAGTAAATTTTTAGTCAAATGAAGATTATTCAGAAAATCTATATGCTTCAACTCTTTTTTGGTTTGAGATTTTTTCCTAAAATGTAATAGTTGGCTCTTCATGCCTTACAGGTTTAGTATATTATAAATAACTTTGCAGTACCTCATTATTATCATTCTAAACACCAGTGATGTTGATGTCTGAATACAGAAATAAGGTACAGAATAGAATAAATCTGTACAGAGCCCAGGACACACCATAGAAGTTATTTATTTAGTTTCTCTTCCTCATTTTTTTAGAGCCAAGGTCTCCCTCTGTCACCTAGGCTGTAGCACAGTGGCATGATCATAGCACTAAAAAACTGGAAACACCCTAAATGTTCATCATTACAAGATGCGCGACTGAATAATGGCAAATCTATGGATATAGAATATTATGTTTTATTAAAAAGAATGAGTTGGATTCAGATGCACTGAAGTAGAGGGACTTCCAGGTTATCAAGATATAAGCATTTTTACCACACCCTCAAATCCCCCACATGGCTTGTGTATATGTAGATTTGCACATATAAATGTATGTGAGCATGCATGTGTGTGTGTATGATATGATCGTGAATAAAAGTGCGGGAAGACCTCATATATGTACCCAATGTAAACACTGGTCACTTTGAGAGGGAGGGGAAATAGAATGTTGACTTTTTCTTTGTACACCTGCATATTGTTTGTTTTGTTGCAAAAAAATACAAATTGCTTTTACAGTTTGGAAAAAAGTTTGATAAAAGCAAATTAAAAGAAATAAGGAACTTCCAGTTTCCCGTGAGATAATGACAACTGCCTAAATTCGAGTCTCTCCAAAACCATAGAAATCAACCAGGAGAGCAAATAAAACCACCCAAAACTCACTTCTACAGCCAGGGCACACTACACAGTTGGCAGGGCTTACTCCAAGATGAAAATGAGGGCTCCAGCCCAGGGCAGAGAAATCAATTTCCCCTTCCCAGAGTCCACCCAAACCACAGTGAACTGGCAGCTTCCAAGGAATCGAAACCTCTGTGCCAGGACACACCCTGTACCCGGATCTGCAGTAGACGAGAGGCCCCACTGAGTTGCTGGCTGAATGTACCATGACACTGTCAACCAGGAACCTCAACCTTCCCACACATGCCTCCAGGTCCCTGGTGGGTGTGGAAGGCTAGGACAGAGCACTGACCTCCACCTGCAATGCAGCCAGGTTGCTGCCTCAGCCAGAGGACCTCAGTGGCTGCAAGGCAGACACGGAGGCAGGTGGCTGAGAATTCAGCCAGGGGAGTTCGGGGCTGGGGAGGTGAGGAGTAAGGGTTGCTGGGGAAGGGGAGGCAGGCTCATGTGTGAGCCAAAGCTTCAAGGTCCTGGCACATGCTCCATTGTCCCATCAGACTTCACTTACAAAACACAAATTCAAATACTAAATTATTAAGGATTTTAAGACAGTGACTGCCAAGCATTAAACCCCAGGTGAGAGGCCCTTCTGAGAATAGGGCCCTGTACAGCCGCGTTGGTGGCATGCCTATGAAGCCAGCCCTGCCTGTAGCATAGCCAGGACACGAAACATACTCTAAACTTCAATTAATGCATAGGGAGAAAAATGAACATCTGAAAGCAGCAGAAACCTTTCCAGAAAAGAGAGTCAGGCGCAGAGCCTGGTTGGGGAACAGATGAAAATCACCCCCAGAAAGAGTGTACCACCCTAAGTGTGGAAATACTGAGAACAAGTCTGATCCTTGGCTACAGAGGAAATGAAAGAAGGGGCTGAAAAGTTGCCAGGACCAAAGTCTTGGGAGGGCACCACTTCGGAGGGAGGGAGGTAACTTGGAGGGTCACATCCCCTGGATGCTTGATGGTGAAAGGAGGAAAAGAAAAAGCAAGCAACAGAAATGAAAGATTCTCTAGAAACAAAAGAGACTCATAAAATCAGAAGACACATCCACCCTCCCTGTCTCCTCAAAAGGTACCATTTATTTAAAACAACCGTACTCCCCTAAGGCTACAGAGAGCATACACAAATGAAGAAATATAGTGAGCTCTCACCTCTACCTACACAGAAGCATCTGCTATTACTGGTCCATCCAGGAAAACATAAGACATTTCAAGAAGAACAGAAAACAGCAGGCACAAAAGAAATCAGTTATTGTTGAAGAACTGATAAAATGATTTAAAAAATTAATTCCAATTATGATTCTTCTCAAGTTAATGTTCCAACCATTGTTCAACTGTATTTCACAAAATGGAAACTTGATAGGAAAAAAATGAAAAAAAAGACAAAACAAACAAAGCCTGAAAGATCAGCCCCTTTGTGAGAAAGGCAGAAGGAAACTAAGTGCGTCATTACATACCTGGTTTTGGGAGTTTGGTAACAACACAATGACTAGAGAAAAGAGGTGGCTAATAAACCCATTAGAGATGGGAATCTTAAAAGAAAGCACTAACCTATCATTTTCAGTGCAATTATTTCCATTTTTTTAATGACTGAATTTTCTAAATTGGAAAGCAGTTATTCAAATAGTTCTGAGATCATTTTTGTCTACTTTTGAGGCAGTTTTTCACTGTAGTTCTTTTCCAAGCATAATGCATATCTACTTTTAAAAGTAGGGGATTCACAATGTCTCAGACACCTCTCAATTTCTAAAGAGTTAACACTTAAGTTCTTTCAAGGAGTTCCATCATATATAATCTGGTTGCTTAGCAACCAGATTCTTTTTGTATCTGTGATCCACAATGGGTAACAAATAGATCTGAACAGAACATCGTAAAATTTTTCAAGCAAGGATACAATCATAGAGATTATCTACTTATTAGTTCCACACAAAGTCCCAATGCATTACTTTTTAGTAATCTTTTAGGCCATACTAATGAAAAGAATGTGAAAGCATACTTCATATCAGTAATAACTATAAATACTCAATAAAATATAGTTATATATTTATATATATAAATACTAAATAAAATATAGAATACTCAAAATCCATTATAGTTCAGTCTTCAATTATATTGAATCAATCAACTTAGGAGCTAGATATATCAATTTAACTAAGAGAAAACATTTTCTGTAATGCATTTGTGACCAATGATATCACCTAAGGTTGCCCTCTTTGTAAGGTTCAATGTCAAGTCTCACATCAAGAGCCAGGGGTATACAGCTGCAAATTTCAGGTATCCCAAGCTTTTACCCAAAACTTTCGTCCCATTAATCTAAGCAATCTTTGGAGGGTAACGTCAAATGAAGACTTTTTGAAAGAGAATTATGTTCACTATAAGTTGACTTTATGCTGGTAAAATTTCAAATGAATAAAATAAATCTATAGGCGCAGTCATCTTCAATTTCTTTTTCTCTCATATTTCAAAGGTTTCTTCTAAAAAGCAGAATACAAATGTTAATATTTTGAGTGGTTTTTGCCAATCATTAGAAAGCTTGATGCTTTGGAGACAGAATTTGGAATCCAAAGATGTGAAAGGGGAAAACTGCTAAGGAAAATACAACAGCAGCAAATAGCACCTCTCACAGTCTTTCCTCTCCAATCTCATTTACATTAATCATTAGGTGTCTCCAGGTGAAGAATTTTCAAGTGTGACTTGATTACTACGATCCTTTATCCTTTAAAATTTATACTCATTTACAATAAGATCGCAACACACATGGAACACTGTTTACTTCATAATTACTTTGAACCAATATATTCATGTATTAAAGTACAAATTTCCCTCAGAGGAACACCTGATATTACCCTAAAAACAGATGTTTACCTAGCAAACCAGGAGATCAGTTCCTGCTCCTAGTATACCAATTAATTTTCTTGCTGCTTTTTCTTGAGCTGTGTTTATTTTGGGGGAAAAATCAGTTCTATCACTTAAATGATATTTGCCCTCTGAAAGTACGATGCTTTGCTCTACAATAAAATGTGATGTCAAAATTGCAGAGATTAGACTTCATAAAAAAGTGACCTCAATGGAAGGGTCGAAATAGAAAATTATCTCCTTAAACTCTGATGCTTTTAAGATGGTAACAGAAAAATTAATGGAAAATATTGGTCAGAAGTATTATTCTTTTCTGTCAAATCACCAGTGTTCTACTCATCAAAAAAGCCTTACTCCTCAACGGCTACCTCTGCCAGAAGGAATGATAAGATGATTATATTTACCCCTTTCCAAATAAATATAGTTCTTATATAGGAAAAAGGAGTATCAAAAAGGGAAATGGGCAGAAAAAGGTGTCACAAAATTATCTTCCTCAAACAAACAGCAACAGACGTAATAGGGCAACCAATCTTCTTGTATCAAAGTCAGAATGGGGAACTTCCACTTCTAGTAATGGCACACTAAGAAATTAGGACCAACGTGCCCAATAAGGACAACTCAAAATACTGAATAGTTTAAAACATCCTCTTAAAAGGCCTCAAAGAGTTATCAATGTAGTAAGCACTGGAAGACCAAATTCTAGAAGATGAGAACCTACTTGGGTAAATTGAGTACCCATGAGTATTTGCTAATTTGGTAGAAAAAGTTGTAAAACTGAGCTTCTTATTTTAACAGATTCAAGGGTAAAAGGAGGCTAAAGGAAAAGCCAGGGACACCAAAAGTGGAGAACGTAGTGAACCACCCAGATTCATCTGTGCCCCAAAGGCTACAACTCTGGGAAAGGGTGAATCCCAAGTGAACCAGCTCTGGGGTGGACTGTCAGCCTACCTTGCAGCAACAAGTCATCTAGGACACCTCAAGCCTTGCACTCAGAATAAGTCAGTCACCAGACAACACCCCACACTCAGCAGAAGCCAAAGCTGTGAAGGATAACCAGATTCATGAGCACATGTAACCACACAGGCGAGAGCCAGTAGAAACAACAGAAATAGAGGCTGCCTTCGAATACTGAAATTACCAGCTACATACTGTAATACAACTATATGTATAGCACTCAAAGGCATTGAAAACAAAGGCTTAAATTTTAGAAAGAAATTGGAAACTATGAGAAGAGGATTTGGCAGATTTGAAAAAGAAACGAATTAAAATTCTAGAACTGAAAAAAGTAATAATCAAAATTAATAAATCAGTGGAAGAATTTAACAGCTGCTAAGATACAACTGAACAGAGAATTAAACCACAAAATATCAGAAAACTATCTGGAATACGACACAGACACAAAAAAAAGAAAGAGAGACAGCGATGCGGTGGATACAGTGGGAAAGTCTAACATTTCTTTACTTGGAGTTCAAGAGGGAGAAGGGGGAGAAAATGGGGAAGAAGCATCATGGGAAGAAGTCATAACTGACAATAATTTACAGCCAATCAGAGACATCAATCCATGGACTCAGGAGAACCAACAACTCCCAAGCAATTGGGCAGGCAAAATGCAAAAGTCTTTCTCACATGGGAAAGAGACCTTCTCTGCTTTAACTCAAGCAGAAATAAATTAATAAAGAAGGGGGGCATGCCCCAGAACTTCAAGAGGACTTGCTCTTTAAGCAGCAAAGATGGGCATTTTTACTTAGGAGTGTGGCACTTATATAAGAAGAAAGTCACACCTACACACATCACAGTGAAACCGTAGGGAACCAAAGACAAAGAAAATCCTAAAAACAGCCAGAGAAAAAAATACAGATGACCTTCAAATGGATCATCCTCAGAATTGCCACTTCTTAGCAGCAATACTCCTGACAACGCTGTAAGGTCGGCATTACCATTTTCATTTTACAGATAGAGACTGAAGCACATAAAGGTCCAGGAACACTTGCCCAAGGTTACACAGCTAAGTGGTAGGGTTGAGATACAAAGCCAGACAGTCTGACTTCAAAGTCTACGCTCCTAGCTACTATTGTTAAACAGCCTCCCTAGCTATCAAAACTGTCTTTAAGAACCTATAATGTGGCTGAATTACACTACTACAGATGGTTATTTAGTCCAGTATCTATACTATGTGCTTTTATAACCTGACCTACAAAGAAAAATACATCTCATGATGTTCAGCCAAAATGCACTTGCAGAATCATGCTATGTCTCCTGGAGTAGCCTTTTGCATCCCCTCCTCACATCTGAGAAGAGGGACCTTGGCGGCCCAGGAAACATGTCTTGTTCTTCTGGACTTGTCAGCAAATCCTGAGGCCACCAATGACCCAGGCTGGAAAGTGACTCCCAGACAATTTCAGATCATCCAAAGCTATAGAGAGACTGAGACCTCCCCACACCTCACCCTGATTGTGGACCCTGCAAAGGGAACTATCACTGGGCAGGCAAAAATACAAAAGTCATCATCACATGGAAAAGAGACCTTCTCTGCTTTCACTGTGGGAGAAATAAGTTAATGAGGAAGAAGGGAAGGCGCCCCAGAACCTCAAGAGGAACTTGCTCTTTAAGTAGCAAAGATGGGCATTTTTACCTTGAAGTGTGGCACTTAGGAAAAGTGTCCCTGTCCCAGGTCCCTTGCCCTCATATGTCCCAGGGTCAAGAAGGCCTCATCCCTTCCTGGAATCATCATAGACGGAGAATGGGAAGGGAGTAACTGGATTCCGTTAGCAGCGACGGCAAGGATTTCTGAGTCATCTGATCTTGTTTCAATCCCCAAGTTCCAAAGAGAAAAAGCTTGAAGAAGTTAACAACTCTATTTCTTAATTCGTAAAAATGTAAATGATACTCTCTACCTCACAGAGTTGCTGTGAAGATGAAAATGCAACATACCCATCCCAAGAGCCTGGCACAGAGCCTGACATGGAGTAAGCATGCAATAAATGTTAATTTCTTATTCCTCTCCCAGTTTGATGAGAAAGAAGGATTGCATGTTTTTCCTTTTAGATCTTAGTCTTACTATGTTGTTTTTCTCTTTAAAATGGAAGCAATTAAGCAAAGCAGTAATTCAGTAATTGTATAACAGGGACGTGTGCATACAGCCTGACCAACTGAAGAAACCTCTGCATACATCTTCTTGTAGGAGGCTTGCATAGACTTGTAATGGTTTTTGTTTTCACAAATCTCTGTTTTTTCCAAGAGATCAAATGCACACACTTCAGCCAAATGGTTTTTTTCATTCTGGAATGCTTGCCCCAAAAATTTAATTCCTCTAATTTTTATCAGTGGAAAATGAAGTGCTTCTTAAGTGGCATGCTTCAGGTAAACAAGAGCAAATGGCCTTGACAGCTGATAAGGCAGGATGCCACTAACACCTTCCCCAATTCTCCCTATTCTGCCTAGCAATTGCTGCAAATGTGGCATATTGCATCCCACACATTTTTGAGACATCCATTACTTCAGAAAATGCTGTCAGGTAAATTAAGGACAAAGACAAAACCTTCGTTCTAAATTTTCCTGATTTCTCCTTGGGTTACAGTGCCTTATTTTGAGCTCTTTTTTGCCACTTGGTAGGTACAGCCATGAAAGGTCAGAGAATCTGAACTATTTCCCTGAGTCTACACAGTCTTGTCCAAAAGTCAAACACTGAGGCTAGAATTCAGCTTTGCCACTTAGAAGCTATGTGGCTTTAGATAACTCATTCAACCTCTCTTGAGCTTGAATTTTCTTGCCTCTCACAATACCATAGCACTACTCTGAGAATTAAAGTGGACAGTGTTTGTGGTGTCACTTTTGTAAACAGAAAATAGTTAAATGCTGCTTTTCGTATTGTAAAAATATGGATCATTATACCTGCTACTTATTTGGATAGAATTCATTAACTACTAGTGGCATCACTTGAAGAATTCTGCTTCTGTTGTTGAAGATTTAAAGGTCTTTCCAGCCAGATCTTGGTTATATAAATGGATTAATCCTGGGAAACTATATGTATTAGTACATTTGAGTGGCCATAACAAAATACCATAGACTGGGTGCCTTAAACAACAGAAATTTATCTTCTCAAAGTTCCAAAGGCTAGCAAGTCCAAGGTCAAGGTCTGGCAGGGTTGGTTCCTGGTGAGGGCTCTCTTGCTGGCTTGCAGATGGCTGTCTTCTTGCTGTGTCCTCACATGGCAGGGAGTGGGGAGTAGCTTTCTGGTGTCTCTTCTTATAAGGATACTAATCCTGTTGGATCAGGTCCCCAGCCTTGTGACCTCATCTAGCCTTAATCACCACCTTAAAGACCCAATCTCCAAAATACAGTCAAATAGAGAGTGAGGGCTTCAACACATGAATTTGGAGGGACACAATTCAGTCCATAGCACCACATAGGATGTGTAAATTTCCAGAGGTTTTCTGGCATAAGTAGATTGTTTCTTTCCCCAGAGACAAGCCGGATTCTGCAAGTGCATCTGATGTGTTGTTAGTGTGTCAGGTAACAACCTTGCTTCTTCACGGTAGGTACACACGGACTTTTTCCCTGTAGTGATAAGGTATACTGGGGCAAGGAAGTTTTTGTCACCAAGGCCAATGATCCGTGTTTGGATACAGAAGAAACTGAAGCTCATCAGACAACAACAACAACAACAACAACAACAAAAACTAATTTAATTGGGGGTTTCTTAATTCTTGAGGATAGAAGGTGTCCCTGTCAGTGCAGTTATATACTCTCTCCTTTGCTTCCCATCCAAATAGGAAGCTACTGATTTATCTGCACCTTGGCAACAATATTTGCTATGACTTCCACCCATATTAGTTGGGTACTTCCCATGAGCCAGCCAGCATTCTTGGCCCTTGGGTTCCAACAGTGAATAAACAGGCAATAGCCCCTGCCCTCATCAAGCTTGCAGTCCAGTTAATGCTCATTAGCCCTCAGTTGTCATTTCTGCCTAGAACACTTTTCTGTTTCAGAGTCAGAGCTGGGTTTGTGACTGTAACTTTGGAATAATCACTTCACTTCTCTGCACCTACCTTTGTTTTCTCAGCTGTCCCATGGGGGATGAACAGGCCTGGCTTAGACGTGCTGTTATAATAGATCCAAACACCACCCTGTGGGTGAAGTGCTGTGGGCTTTTCTGTTTACCTGCTTGTAACCTCAGACTTTCCTGCATAGATCCCCTGGACAGCAAACATTTACTGAATACCTACTACACATGGTGCTTAGGAGGAACCAATGTGGCCTAAGGGTGAGGGGATGAGGCAGCCAAGGGTAAGAGGCAGAAAGGATTCATAGTTATCATACTAGGACATGATTTCCACCTCTCTTGAGGGAAACCAAATCTCTACAGAACACTGGCCCTCAGGGAGGGGGAAGGAACACATTTAGCTCTAGATACAGGAGGGAGACTTTGCTGACTGCTGTGGTGACCTCCCCAGTGTAAGATGGGTATTGTGCTGCTCTGCAGGGATCTCATGAGGATGAAGGGTGATGTGTGCAAAGCCCTAGCCCGAGGCCTGGCATGTGGTACCTGCTGCATAAAAGTGATATTGATGAACATGCAGAGCAGCCAGGCCCTCAGCAGGTCACACAGGGTCACCGCAGGGCATGGCTCGACCCCTGCTCTGGACTAATGTTCATGGTTGTGGCCCCACAGGGCCATCAGGGATGCACTCATTGTGATATGACACAGAGGGAGGCTCGTGTGAGAATGACATGGCCCACATTTGGGACCCCGAGGCACCCTGCGTGACTGCAGTGCCAGGACCGCATCACACCTCCTGCTGCGGAACAGAGGGCAGGAGCCTCTGAAAGGGCTGGCATTGGGAGCTACTGGCCCACAACAATAAGGAGAAAAGTACACCTGTGAGCCACCAGAGCCTGTGCTGGAGACAGAAGGGTCTCAGGAGGCCAACCAGAGGGTCTCATATTTCTAAGGGTGGGGTGCCATCCAGAGTGGCTGAGGTTTAGGGGCCAGTAGGGCCCTGTTGTATGAAGCCTAGAGGAAACGCCCATAGCACAACAATGAACCTTAATTAACTTATTTGTGTGCTACATTTATATTAAAGCACTGTTGACAAGATTAGCATATAAATATAATCCTTATAACAACCTATGAGGTAGGAACTACGATTATCACTACTTTATAAATATGAAATATGAGCATAGACAGGCAAAATAACTTGCTCAAGGTCACACAGGTGGAGTTAAGGTCACACAGGTGGAGTCAAGATCAAAGCCAGAGTCTGAAGAACTCTTACCCAACAAGAACACCATGTTGCCTGCTGGCTCTTTTCCTTTGTAAAGCTTAGTCACTTTCCTCAACGAGCTCACAGCTTCTCCAACCTGCTCCAGTAGACCAGGGATTGGCAAACTTTTTCTGTAAAGGGCCCCAGACAGTAAATATTTTTGGGTTTGCAGGCCATTTGGTCTCTGTCACAACTATTCGACTCTGCAAGTGTGACTGCTATCATAGACAATAAGTAAATAAATGAACACAGAACAGCTATGCTTCAATAAAACATTATTTAAGTTCACCGAAATTGGAATTTCAGATAATTTTCACCTGTCATAAAATGTTTTTTTCTTCTAACTTTCTTTCAGCCATTTAAAAATGTAAATCCCTTTCTTAAGTCATGAGCCATATAAAAATAGGTAGTGAGCCAGACCGGTTCCTCAGGCAGGAGTTTCGGAACCCTGCAATAAATTGTACGTAAGTCAGGCTCTGCCCTTGTTTTCTCTTCCTGACCTCAGATGGCGGAGGGGTCCCCACGAACAACCTAACTGTCCTGGGACCTGCCCTCTGAGGGAAGCCCCCACGCCCACAAGCCAGAATGGCACAATCATTTGTAGATCAATGAAGTCAAATAATAGCATGAATGCAATAAATCCATCAAATGACCTAAAATGCATTTTTTTAAATATTATGACCAATTGAGGAGGAAAGATAAAAGACAATAGGGCAGGGCGTGGTGGCTCATGCCTGTAGTCCCAGCACTTTTGGAGGCTGAGGCAGGAGGACTGCTTGAGCTCAGGAATTCAAGACCAGCCTGGGCAACATAATAAGAACCCATCTCTACAAAAAATTTAAAAAGTTAGCTGGGCGTGGTAGTGCGTACCTGTGGTCCCAGCTGCTTGGAAGGCTGAGGCAAGAGGATTGCTTGAGCTCAGGAGGTAAGGCTACAGTGAGCTGTGACTGTGCTACTGCACTCTAGCCTGGGCAACAGAACAAGACCCTATCTCAAAAAGTGTGTTGGTGGGGCGGGGTGGGGGGAGGAGGTTATAGGAGAGAGGAGGGGTACAAAATACATAGTAGTAAGAACACAGATTCTGATCAGAATGATCTCAGATAAGTTATCATATGTAAATACTAAACCTCAGTTTCCTTTTCTTTAAAATGAGGATAATAATATGTCTATCTCACAGGGCTGCTGTGAGGGTCAAATAAGTGCATAGCCCTTAGTGAACATGCACACATGTGCACACACACACAAGCTGCTCCATGAAATAAAGACCAAAGAGAAAGAGGAAATGAGGCAGGCAGAGGAGGCCCAATAATAATCATCTCACTTCATTCTCTGAACTCTAAGTTCCTGAAGGTCTGGGCCTTGTCTTCTGTATGATCAGAGAGATTGTCAATTCTCAGAAAATAGTCATTGTTAATGATAATGATACTACCCATATGTCTCTTTTAAAAAATCTAATTATCTTGCATATAAAGTCACAGAAAAGTTACAAAGCATTGATAATTTGGTTTCAATGTACTGTTCTTTTTATTTTAATGCTCCCCCTAAAAAACAAAGTTATTTTATTTTACTCAAGACACTCTTCATTTTTTAAACCATTGTTAGCTTGTATAACATTTTGCTAATTTGGAGAGTAGGAGAGTATTTTATTCAAACCAATGGAGAGTAGCTAAAATCATGCAAAGCCTGTATGACAATGTTCTAGTTCATTACTTTTGGACCTATCTTAGACATAGCTCAAATATTAACTGCAAAGCTAGAGGGAGATTTTTGGCTGTTTTTAAAAAAACAATGTAAGGAATATTTCACTTCAGGTTTCCCTTAAGATACAGTATTTTCCCCTTGCCTACGATTACACATTCACTGGAATCTGTGGCCTATGTCTGCGTGATATTTTTGTATTAAACTTTCAGCTAGGGTCTTGCCTCTCCTATGCTGAGATTCTCAGCACCCCCTGCCCTGGATGACAAGTTTTTGAGTCCAATCAGGCAGAGGTGATAAACATTACATTGAGGGGTGACTAGCTTAGTGGTCAAGAGGATGGCCCCTGGAGCCAGCCAGTCTTGGTTGGAATCCTAGTTTACCTACTTAATAGCTGCGTGACCTTGGGCAGATCACTCCATCTCTTGATGCTTAGTGTCTTGCTTAATCAAATGAGATAACAGTATCTATCCTGTGGGGTTGCAGTGAGCATTTAAAAAATTTATATATATATATATATAGAGAGAGAGAGAGAGAGAGAGAGAGCACTTAAAAAAGTACTTAGTATAAAGTGAGAACTATATACAGGTTGGTTATTATTATTATTATTTCAAAGTCTCTGCTTTCTATACAATATACTGAGGCCTGCTGGGCCACTCACAACAGATGTATTTCTGGTAAGAAGCTTGCCTCTATGGCATCTTCACTGCAAGTTGCCCTAAGGCTGCCCCTGGAGCCTGTATGGTTTCCTAAACCCAGATCATTTCTCTTTCCTTCCTGACCTGGTCCCATCTCTATACGTGACCCTGTGACTTTGGCCACATTGGGAGTACCCCAAGGCTGCAGCCCTGCCATGAACCCAAGGCAAGTGGCTGAGGGCCCTGTTGCTCTTTCTGTTTTCAGTCTTCCTCTCTGGAGCTGAGCCTACAGCTGGAGTCCTACTGTGCCATTTCAGAGGTCTGCTGCCACCGGTTTACCCCACCCCCAAGCTAAGTCATTCTAAAACCCATCTGATTAGTTTGTATGTCTGCTACGATCTTCAAGCCTGGGTTTCCTTCAGTCCTATCATGGTTTGGCTTGTGTCAACCAATCTGATTCCCCAGTGCCCTTCTTGTTGCAGTGATGGTGGTGGTGGTGGAGTGTCTTCTTCAACTCTCCCACATACACTGCTTCCTGCTCTTAAGTTCAGACCAAACATTAACCATTTAATCAAGCAGAAAATGATGCAGCGGTGGCGGTGGAAATGCAGCATGTTACAAGTACTTTGGAAAACATTTTGGCAATGACTTAAGGAGTCACTATACAACCCTGACTTCACTCTGATGTATCTCCTCATGAGAAATAACAAAAACACACATCTACACAAAAACTTGTATGCAAATGTCCACAGCAGCATTACTTATAATAGCAAAAATTTAAAAATAACCAAAATGTCCATCAACTGATGAATGAACAAACAAAATGTGTCCTATCCATATAGTAGAACACCACTTAGCAATAAAATGGAACCAACTACTCACACATGCTACAACATGAATGAGCCTTGAAAGCATGTTAACTGAAAGAACTCAGACAAAAAAGACTACATATTGTATGATTCCATTTATATAAAATTTCCAGAAAAGTTAAAACCAACAGAAAGAGGATCTGTGGTTGTCTGGGTCTGGGAGTGGGAGCAGGCTCAACTGTAAACAGGTGCTAGGGATCTTTTAGGGGTAATGAAATGTTCTAAAACTAGATTGTGGTGATGTTGCCATAACTATACAGATTTATTAAAATTCATGAAACTATACACTTTAATTTGATAAAGTTTATGGTATATAAAGCATACTCCAATAAAGCTGGGGTGTTTTTTCAAAACAAAAAAATGCAATGCTAACTCCTAAATGGCTTACTTAACATATAGATTATATTTTCTGGTAGTATAGTTGGCTCTGTCTAAAGGTATTACATTTTTATCTATGGACATACCATAGAAGATATCTTCTTAGACACTCCTCTTGCACTCCAAAAAAGTTCGGCTCAAGCTACTGAATTATATTTATAAAATTCACCATAAACTTCTCCCATCAACATCATTGCAAAGTCTTGATTAAAAGAGACCACTTTTAAAAAATAGAATAAACATGGTATAGTTGATATTAAAAAGTATAATTGATTGGTATTATACTTTTTATCTTTGGTATTTCTTAGAATGTTAAATCTAATAAGAAAAAGAAATTTGGCCGGGCGCAGTGGCTCACACCTGTAATCCCAGCTCTTAGGGAGGCCGAGACAGGCGGATCACAAGGTCAGGAGATCAAGACCATACTGGCTAATATGGTGAAACCCTGTCTCTACTAAAAATACAAAAAATTAGCCAGGCGAGGTGGTGGGTGCCTGTAGTCCCAGCTACAGGCTGAGGCAGGAGAATGGCGTGAACCCGGGAGATGGAGCTTGCAGTGAGCCAAGACTGCGCCACTGCACTCCAGCCTGGGCAACAGAGGGAGACTCCGCCTCAAAAAATAAATACATAAATAAATTTAAAAAAGAAAAAGAAATTTGACTGACATTTTGATATAAAACTTCTAACAGAAGGAGCTGATGTCTTAAAGTCTCACTAATAAATTTTAGCCATAATAAACTGGATCTCCAAATCATACCTATTATTTTACCAAATTAGAAATCTATCTAGCTTCTTTTAGTGGTTTACAAAGAGCCTAATTCCAGACAGCACTGGATCTCCACTATTTTGCTTTTTTGTTCATTTGAGCCTAACATTCTGCACAACTATTGTCCTTTGAAACATAC
The DNA here is from genome assembly GCF_029281585.2 of Gorilla gorilla gorilla. Classification (NCBI taxonomy): domain Eukaryota; kingdom Metazoa; phylum Chordata; class Mammalia; order Primates; family Hominidae; genus Gorilla; species Gorilla gorilla. Next base: position 34,443,987 of record NC_073243.2, read on the forward strand.
TTTAAAACATGCTGATGTAGATGAAATGTGTTGAGCTAATAACTGTTAACTTCTCTTTAAGCACGTTTGCTACTGATATTTGGCCACCTTTCTTTTCCTGTGCCTTCTGCCAGAACTAAGGACTCAGGGAGGTCTCTTGGAGAGCACTGGACACAGGCTGAGGGATACCAGTGAGGGGAAAATGGTAAACACACCACCAGTTTGGTAGTTCTTCCATTTCTGGCTACCCTCCCAATCTACCTGTTACTATTTACTTTTCAAGGTTCTTAAATAATTGCTCCATGCATTCTCGCCAGGTTTTATAATTGCATTAAGTTGGAGAGAGAGAATGGAGTGCTTACTTCACCTTACCCCAAATTAGAAGCTCTGGATATTTTACAGGAGGCTCATTGGCATACACCTTGCATGAATTTGGTGTTGGGACAAGTTAAGGAAGGATTTGAACCATGAGAAAGTTTTGCTGTTGTTTGTAGTGGTGGTGGGCAAGGCAGTGGATTTTTTCTGCTATCTTTTCCAGAGGCATTATAGCAGCTACAGCAGCTGTTCTTAAAATGATAACTTTAAAACTTTAAAGCAAAATTTGAAATGCAAGTTAGCCAGACACTTGTGGTTTCTTTAGCAAATCAATGCAGCTTTAATATTTTCCCAGAGAAATAATCTGATGGCCAACGTGAACTTTGCTTGAAGAACACATGATCTCATGAGAGAGGCAGGAATGGTGGTTGGGAACTGGCCTTGGCCCCCAGACTTGGCCTCGTCACTTAGTAACAGTGTGACCTTGGTCAAGCTACTGAACCTCTCTAACCTCTAATCCTTCATGTTGGAAAAATGGAGATAAGGATCATAGTGCTTATAGGACAGGATTGCTGCATGATTCAGTGAGGTAATGCACATCATGCTCTTCATGTGGTGCTCAATAAATATTAGTAATTATTCTTACCATGATTGTTTTTGTGCCATAAGTAAAATGATTATGCCTGTTTACCTCCTCAAATTACTTTAAATCTGTTGAAATATGTGACGTCTTATCATTCTTCTCTCAATATTTGAGTTCACATTAAACATCAATTAAGGTTCTTTCTTCAGATTCAAGAGCAATACACTTTGAACTATGATATCTCCAGTAGTCAAAGCATTTGAATACATATTTGACTATAATGATGAGTTACTCCCAATACTTGCCGAAGAAAAGCAATGAGGTGTGCGTGCTGAACTGACAGTAAGTGTATCAACCAGTTTTCCGGATGTTTTATTCAAGAGCCACTCTTCCAAAAATGCTATACTAGTGAGTGCTCTAGAAAAAGAACTCTTTTCATTTGGCTGCTGTCTCCCTTGTTGATTGCAACTCCTGTTTGCAACTGTCTCACTTTTTCTCCTTTATCCTTCATTTTTGCACTAAAAAAATTCACTATGTGTTACCAAAATGAATAGCAATCTGGTCACTTCCTAGGAAGTTTTGTAAACACGCTTATTTAGGAAAACGCTGCTTAGTTGCAACTACGTATTATTCAAAAGGTTAATTCAACATTTTATCCCTCTGTATTTGGAAACCTGTATTTGAAAGACAAAATAATTTTATTTTATGGAAATGCAAATCAGAAAGCTTCTTGGAGGTAAGAGTTATGTATTTTTCTTTCTTTATTTCCTTTCACAACACTTATTGCATAAAATGGGTACTGAATAATTGTCAGCTTAGTTAATTTCAATTTGAATGTGTTTGAATAATTAGTGTGGGTATAACACTTTAAATAGAATATTTTACTGAAAAGATATTAATAGCTAGCCCCTAGTGATGGAGAAGATGTTGGCATAGGATTATCTGACTGGTGACAAGGCAGATGTACACTAGGTTATCTTATGGTTTCTACTTTCTTTCTACATGAGTAGAATCCTGTCTACGAGACCTCCTGTGACCTCGGAGTTTTAATTAAAATTTAAACTGCCCTTGGCCGGGCGCGGTGGCTCACGCCTGTAATCCCAGCACTTTGGGAGGCCGAGGCGGGCGGATCACGAGGTCAGGAGATCAAGACCGTGCTGGCTAACACGGTGAAACCCCGTCTCTACTAAAAATACAAAAAAGTAGCCGGGCGCGGTGGCGGGCGTCTGTAGTCCCAGCTACTCGGAAGGCTGAGGCAGGAGAATGGCGTCAACCCGGGAGGCGGAGCTTGCAGTGAGCCGAGATCGCGCCACCGCACTCCAGCCTGGGCAATAGAGCGAGACTCCATCTCAAAACAAAACAAAACAAAAAAAATTTAAATTGCCCTTTCAAAAAACTCTCAATTGAATGACTAAAACAAAATACAAAAAAAAAAAAAAAGCTTCATTTTAACTTTTGTCCTGTGCTGTTACTGGAGAGCTTGTTGAAAAGGAAGGATCACAGAAAAAGTACTGATGAAGGAAGCAAAACACTTAAACTTGGATGCACTTGGAGAGACTGACGTAGAAGGGTTAGGGTTGCTGCTGTGTTTTTCTGCTCAAGGACCCCCTATAAAACATTGTGTTCCCAGGGGATAATGGACCAGGAGCAGCTATAAACAAACATGCTTTAAAAGCCACCCAAGTAGAAGAGCATTCTGGAGAGACAAGCCTGGGTTATTACAAGAATGAAAGCTCTGAACAGGAAGGTGTTTAACCTCATCTAAGATCTTACAATACAGCTAAAGCTAGAGGAGCCCATGTTTGTTAGAAGGATGTGTGGAAAGTTTTAAAGTTACATAAGCATAAGAGATTGGATCATGTTCATCAAAAGTGTGGATTTCAATTTCAGAAAGGTTAGATGTTATTTTCCACACTAAAATTATCCAGTAAAGGAGAGAAAAGATTGGTGTTGTTTATTGTACAAAGAATTAGAGAAAAGAAAGGTGGCCAGATATCAGTAGCCCCAGGGAACTTGAAAATACCAAGAGATTGCAAACAAGGAAGTGCTTGGAAAATCGAAGCCATAGGTTGTTTATGTACTCCTAGCATCACCTCCAAGCTGCATATATATAGATCTCACACTAAAAAGCACATCACAGAGAACTAAATTATGAGACAGATCATTTTTCAGGTCACAGACTGGCCACTGGGTGGCATACACATGGGACATATTCAAAGAGCATTGAAAAGGCTTTAAAAATGTAATTGATATAACCACAAAAGAAGGCTGACTAGAAATTGTGGTCTGAACCCAACAGGGTTGATTCCCTGCTAAAACAGAAATATCAAGATTCACCATAAGGTTTAATCAAGATACAAAGTCTTATAATCAATCTAAAATTCCTGGACATAAGAACCAGGAAAATTACAACTTGCATGGGATAAGATAATTGACAGATATTGTGATGATTAATTTTATGTGTCAATTTGACTGGGCTAAGGGATGCCTAGATAGCTTTTAAAACATATCTGAGTGTATCTGTAAGGATGTTTCTGGGAAAGATTAGCATTCGAATTAGTAGACTGAGTAAAGACATTCACCTTCACCAAGTGGGTGGACATCATACAATCTGTTGAAGGCCTGAAAAGAACAAAAGGGCAGAAGAAGGGCAAATTCATTCTCTCTTCTTGAGCGGGCACATTCATCTTCTCTTGCCCTTGGCCATCAGTGCTCCTGGTTCTCTGGCCTTTGGACTCATACTAGAAATTACACATTGACTCTCCTGGTTCTCAGACCTTCAGATTTGAACTAGAACTGCACTGCCAGATTTCTCAGGTCCAGGTTGCAGATGTCAGATCATGAGAATTCTCTGCCTCCATAACTACATGAGCCAATTCCTTGTAATAAACCACTTTCAGTATATCTATGTGTATCCTATTGGTTCTGTTTCTATGAAGAGCCCTCAGTAATATAGATGTCAACACAAAAATGACAAAGATGCTGGAATTATCTGACAAAGACTTTAAGCAATTATTGTAAAAAATTCCAATAAGCAAGAGTTAACACTTGAACCAACTGGAAAGATTTAAAGTCTCAGCAAAGAATAGAAGATAAAAAAAAGAATCAAATGAAAATCTGATGACTAAAGGATAGAATAACCAAAATAAAAAACCAACTGGATAGGCTCAATGTTAGAATGATTGAAGAAAAGAATCAGTGAACTTTGCACATGATTCAATACAAATTATCCAATCTGAACAAAAGAGAAAAGACTAAACTAAAAAAACAGAGTCTTAGGAACCTGAACAATAACAAAAGGTCTTAGCATCATGTCATGGAATTTCAGAAAGAGAAGACAAAGAAATATTTGAAGAAATAATGGTTGGAATATTTCCAACTGTGGCAAAAGTCATAAACCTATATATTTAAGAAACTTAGCAAACTCCAAACAGGATAAACTCCAAGAAATCCATGTCCAGAAACATAATCAAACTACTGAAAACTAAAGATAATGAAAAATTCTTGAAAGCATCCAAAGAAAATGGTACACTATTTACAGGGGGACCATAATTCAAATGACTAAAGGTTTCTCACCAGAAACCATGGGAGACAGAAGGTAGTGAAATATCATCTTCAAAGTCCTGGGGTGGGGGGAACCTGTACACTCAGGATTCTATATTTTATGAAAATATTCATAGGGAATTAAGGTGAAATAAAGACATTCTCAAATGCAGAAAAGACTTAAAAATCAGTTGTCAACAGACCTGCTCTAAAAGAATTCTAAAGAAAAGCTTTCAGATTAAAGGAAATTGATACTAGAAGAAAACTTGGAAGATCACAAATGAAGGAAAAGCAATAGATTGTAAATATTTGGGTAACTATAGTAGATTATTCTTCTCTTGAATTCTTTAAAGTATGTTTGACAGTTGAAAGAAAAATTTATGACATGGCCTAATGGAGTTTTCAATGTACATATAACTAGTATATAAAATAACTATGAAGAAGATTGGATAAAAAAGACACACATGAAGATTTCTTTATATAATTTGAAGACATAGAATATCGTTTCTAAGTTCACTATGAAAAGTTAAGTGTGTGTGTGATAATCCCTAGAGCAACCACTAAAACAACTACACAAAGAGATGTAGTAAAAAACACAATAGATAAATTAAAATTGAATACTAAAAAATGTTTGAATAAACCAGAAAAAGCAGAAAAGATGGAACAGAGGAATGAAAAACAGGGGCAGCAAACATAAAACAAATAATAAAAGTATGGACATTAAATGCAAATGGTCTAAATAAATCAATTAAAAGACAGAAATTGTTAGAATGAATTAAAAACACATGACCCAACTACATGCTATCTATGAGAAACTCACTTCAAACATAATTATACAGGTAGAATCAAATGGAAAAGAATAAAGCAGGTGAATACTAATCAAAAAAGGGAATATCTGTCTAAGTAAACTTTAGATTAAAGAAAATTACTAGGGATAAAAAGGGACATTACATAATCATAAAAAAGTCAATTCACCAAGCATACATGAAAATACTAAATATACAATTAGCAAACAACGGAGCTTCAAAATACATAAAGCAAAAACTGACAAAACTAAAGGCAAAAATAGACAAATTCACAATTACAGTTGGAGGTCTCTTTCAGTAATTAATAGAACTATTAGACAGAAAATAAGCATGAATATAGAAAAACCAAACAATACCATCATCCAACTGAACTAAATTGACATTATAGAACACTTTCCCAGCCAATATCATTTCATTTTTTTCCTTTCCTTTGTGGAAAAACTCCTCAAAATAGTTATCTAAATTTACTCTCCCCCATTCTCTCTTTGAACCACTCTAGGTAAGATTTTGCCTCCATCACCACACTGAAACTGTCCTGGTCAAGTTCACTGATGACCTCCATGTTGCTAAATCCAGTGGTCCAATATTGGTCCTCATCTTTTTTGAACTATCAGCAGCATGTGACACAGTTAATCACTTCCTCCTCTTCAAAACACTTTTTCCACTTGGCATTCAAGTGAAAGTCACTACACTTCTTCCTCCTATTCAGTGGCTACTCATTCTTAGAAACTGAATTTCTCCTCATCAACCCAGCCTGTAACTTCTGGGTGCCCCAGGTCTTAATCTAGTTCTTAGATCTCTTCTTCTATCCATACTCACTCCCTTGGTGATCCCATCCAGGTTCATAGCTTTAAGTGTCATCTATGCACTGATGACTCCCACATTTGTGTCTACAGGTAGCTAGAACCTTGCCCTCTCACCTCTCTTCCCTCTCACTTATTCCATTCCAAAAACACTGGCCTGCTTGTGCTTCTCTCAAAATGCCAAGCATATTCCTGACTCGGGACCTCCCACTGTCTGGGATATTCCTCCTCCAGATAGCCACATGGCTCACTCCCTTGCTTCCTTCAAGTCTTATCTCAAAAGTTATCTTTCCAGAATATCCTCTCTGGCAACACAGCACAGCAGTTAAGAGTCCAGTCAGCCAGCCTGGGTTTCAATCCTGACTTTGCCACTTCCTGGTGGTGTGACCTTAAATAAATTACCTAATCTATCTAGGCTCCAGTTTCCTAATCTTTTAAATGGGGATAATTATAGTACCAACCAAATAAGGTTGTTAAATTTTTTTTCTTGGTGATCTCCCCCAATTAAAATGTAAGTACTCAGAAAACAAGAACTTTTAGTTTTTTTTTTTTCTGCTGTAACTCAGTGTCTCAAACCTTGACTGACACATATTAGGCCCCCACTTCAATCAATATCTGCCAAACAAATAGACGAATGAAGGTGTAAGTGAAAAAAAGAGAAGGATATGAAGAAAATATTCCTTATTGACCAAAAGATGAACACAGAATTTCAAGATGCATTGAATGAATGAATGAAAATGGTGAATAAATGGCAACACAAGCACTATGAGTGTAAGGACCTTGTTTGTATTCCCTGATTCAAGGTCACAGTAGGCACTCAACATTTACTTGTTGTATAGCTAAATGAATGAATGAATGCCCTGTTTAGTCTCCTGATCCTTGATCTGTAAGAATGAGACTCTAACAGAGAGAAACATGAGCATGTCCCAGAGAATCCTGTTCATACGCTGGTAGGCCCAGTGCTGAAATACATACAGCAAATGGAGGCAAAATCCTGGACGTTTTACAGCAAAGGCCATTCTGAATATTTCATCAATTGAATAATACACTAAAGGTGAATAAATATGGTCAATTAGTTAGTCTATGCTCCCATTTTCATGTTTCCCAACTTGGGGTTTCCTCAAGCACGTGCACGCACACACAAATCACAACCAACAGGTAAATACCAGAAGGAAGGTACGGTAGGGCTATGGGATTATTCTGTGATACAAGAGGGGCCCAGGGCAGCTGTGGTGCGAGGACAAACAACAGACTGTGGGCCTCTGTGGGGCTGCTCTGTGGGATGACGGCCATGATCATTGTACTTAGACCAGGAGGGCTAAGAATGGCCCTAATGGGTTGGGGGTGAGAGACCACTGGAAGAGTGGTCTTTCCAATAATATGATGATGACAAGGCATTTACGAAGTGTCAGGCATTACATTGAGCACTTTGCATGCATGCTCTCATTTAATCCTCACTGGTCCCAGACAAAATAGGAATTACTCTTATCCCATTAAATGAATGAGAAAACAGGCTAAATAATATTCATTTAGAGAGTGGTGGCAGCTGGAATTCTAAGCAAAAGCTCTCAATCACTTACTTCCAAAGATAACATTTACCCTGGGAGGGATTTAGAATCACCTGGTCTGGACGTTAGGGGTCTAGGAATCTTGGGGAAGAATCTGGAGGAGAGAGGATAAAGGTCAAACTTCTATGGAAAGGTACTATGTAGGGAAGGCCAGACTGGAGTCTCTGGTAGACTAGACAAGTACTGCAGCACCCAAGGGCAAACCAGAGGGTCTGGTTTCAGAGTGCTCCCTCGGCCTGTTCTATTCTGTCATCTCTGAGGCTCGGTAAAGTCCTCTTGAACATGCGAGTCTTGACTCACCTCTGCTCTGGGAACTAAATACAACCTCATGTGTATGAGTTGGCTAGGATATTAACGTGAGGAGGAGGGCCCCTTCTTTCACCCTGAAGCCCATGTGGAGTTGGGTGAGGGTGAGTAGGGAGATCAAAGCAGAAGATAAAATGCCATAGATGGAGTCAAGAGCTGCCCAGTCCTTCCAGGTCTAGGTTCTGGGGGCTATTTTACCAACAAAGGTGACATTCCCTACAGAAGGTCAGTACTAGGAAATCATGCAAAATGCTGGGTACGTGTACCACGTCGTCATTAGGAGGTGCGGTCAAGATTCTGGAACTGGGAAAATGACCAAAGGAATAGGAAATAAGTCACGGAAATGCAGGGACATCACCAGTGAGATTTCAATATGGCTGCCAGATGGAATCCTCCTGGTCTGAAACTGCTCTGGACAGGTTGCAAGCTCTGGCTGGCCTTTGCTCCCAGCCCCTTAAAGTTACCTCTAGGCGCCTTCTTTTATCCATAATAGGTACATCAGAAGTACCCAGCATAAAGCAGGTGCTCAGGAAATATATGCTAAATGAAAGCATGAAAACAGATTTGGGCCGTAAACACCAGTCAGTGAAATATTGATTTAAATTGACTCGCTTCCATTATTTATCTTAGGACTCATGCCTAGAGTCAACCTTTTTCCCCTTAAATTAAAAAAAAAAAACTCAAACATACCCTAAAGGTGGAAATATTAATAAAAGATATTTTGGAATGGTCTAAAACTGAAGAGCATATTTAACCTAATGCAACAAAAGTCTACTGCACATACACACACACACACACACACACACACACACAGAGCTTCAGGGGGTTGGGGGCTGTCAGGTAGACTGAAACACCAGTAGCTAAATCCTTATGGAGGCAGATAAACTACTAAATATAGAATCAAGTCTTCTTTCAGATCAGTTCTCCTATCCTTTCACTGGAAAGCTTACCATAGTAAGCTACTCATCCAGATATAAGCAGCATCCATTGATATCTTACAATGCTATAAGACTTTGTCTTCAATAAACAAAAGAGCAGGTTTTCTCTCCTTGAGGGCCCTTTAACCACGAAAAGGAAGTCAAGGCAGATTCTGTGCTCCAGGACCTGCTCCTGGGGAAGGGGGATGTAGGACTGCTTAGCCCAGAGAGCAAGCCTGTGGCACCATTTCCATATGACTGGCCTTCATCAATGGTAGGGCTTGCATTGTGTCACCCAGCCTTCTCTTAGGTGGAGAGAGCAGAGTGGGAGGGCATAAAGGAGAAGTACAACTAAGCAACCACCCAGAAAACAAAACCCTGGCAAGCTTGCTGAGCCTCACAGGGTGTGCAGCGCCTTCCTCTTTACTTATAAGCTCAGGAGCCGAGGTCAGTAATAAAAGCCCGCAGCACTAAGCCACAGAGTGAAATCATGGTTTCCCTACTCCAATGACAAGAAGGAAAACAAACTGATTAGCTCCCCACACAGCCAAGCCCTTACCAACATGAATCACACAATACTCCTGTGACATCTTCCAATTCAAAGGATTCGCTACTTACAGCAGTATTCCCTTTAAAGTTATTGGTTTTTTATTGCATTTGTATTATTTATATTTGTTAACCCTGGATTACAAATTTTTATCATTAAAAGATAAATTAGTCAGACAAGGCAATGATGCACTTGGTTTCCATGACAACACTTCACAAAAAAAGTTCAACCTGCTGCATCACCACAGAGCACTTCGAAAATCATTTCCTAGCAACCCCACGGGTATCCAGAGACACAGACCTTCACCTCAGCCTTTTACTCAGACATAAGAGAATTACACACATGATGACACAGAAAACAGGTCACTCGGTTAGCACAAACATTTCAAGTTGGTGTATTTCACTAATGTGTGCAGCAAAATAATTCCCAGCTATGTCTGCAAGGAGATGATATATGCAGCTATGTGAATGTCTCAAACACACAGCATCTTCCCCCTAAGCTATGAGCTACGAAAGACATTAAACTAAATTCCACTTTGATTAACTTGATTTAAAGGCAAGTGATCACCTTTGAATAATTCACAAATATCTATGCCCCTATCTAGAAAAGAGGAATTTTTAAAGCACCCTCTGCCAATCTGAAAGACAGTGTGGCCCTCTCTGTTTCAGGCTTATCACAATACAATGATATGTACTAATATATTGGGAAAATAAGAAGAATGTACAAAGTTTAAGAGACTTCATAACAAAGTTTACAACCTAAAAGACAAGAAGCTTTTGCATAAGTAAATGTGAAATACTGAGGAATGTTTTTTAAATATGAAAAATGGATGTTTTTCTATGCTTGCAAAATTTCTCAAAGTTCTCCAAAATAATGCATTCTAAAATTAACAAAATATACAATGTGATCACTGTAAAACAGTTGATTACTGTGCAAGTTAGTCTCCAATTGTAAAAACCACTATGCCCATCCACATCCACTGTCTGCCCTGCTCTGTGTCTTGAAAGGCTGATCTGTGCAGCCTGCACAAGCCTCCCTTGTGGCTGGCTTCATGTTGGATGTGACCAGTGGGAGGCACTGGCAGGGCACTGCAGGATGAGAGCTGAGAGAGGTCAAGTCACTTCTTCCCCACTCCTTCGCTGCTTCAGTGCCCTGTCCTGGCAATAGCATGTGCCTTCATGAGTACCGCTTATGCCAGGGGCCCCTCAGTCTACAGTCCTAGGGCCGGTAAGGGCTAAATACAGTTGCTAGTCTAGGCATCTCATTGTCCCTTGTCTTTCCTTATCTATGTTCACACTTCTGTAAGCAGAGCCTACACTGAAGTCTCTTCATCAGAACCATCTGGGGTGAGCTGTTTCCCGTGGGACTGGGACTGATGCAACTTTGACAACTGCAATCAATTCTGAATTAACACGTAGCAAAACCTCTTGTCACACAGCTTCCTTTTGACATTGTTACCATTATCATCGTTCCTACTTTCTCTGATTATCATACAAAAGAAGACAGAAACGAAGGTGATTTGAAATTCCCTCCCTTTAAACCTAAACCCAATGACTTCCACTGTAACCAAAGAAAAACAGCCTAAAGAGAAACAGTTTTTCCTTAAGAACTTTAAGTCAATCTAAAAAGCAAGACTGTTTAATCCAAGTAAAAAGCAAGAAGAACTGAAAAGTAGAAAGGGGAAGTTCCCACACACTTTCCCCTACTTCCTTTTAAGCTGGGTCTTTGTAGCCTGACTTTGTCTGTGTCTTTCCAATTTCCACACTGTCTGCTGTATCTGCCTTCATACAAGCAGGTAAAAAATGCATTCCAAAACAACTACATGTGAATTTTGTTTCAGTCACCATTTGGAAATTATTTTAACCGCCATTTCTTCCAAATTACCAAAACAAATATCAAGTACCAACACACACTGCATGACTCCATGCACCCAAACCAGAAACCTGGCCCACATTTAATTCCAGTGCTTCCAATGATTTGGGGTTAATGCTAAACTTCTGAACCAAATCGAAATCTTAGTTTCTGCACTTACAGAAATGGCAAGCAACTCTCTCAGTTCTTATTGAGAGGTCTGAACAACATGTGTTCACCAGCACCTCCTGTGGTGGCAAAAAATGGTGCTGCCTGAAGATTCTTGAGACTAAGTCTCTTGCTTTTCCTCCAGGTCCCACCAATTTCTTCTCCCAGACTGGAGTCAGGCAGTGATTCTCAACTCTTGACTTTGCATTGACATTGAATGTGCAGCCTTTTAGAAATGCACAGAATGGCCGGGTGTGATGGCTCACGCCTGTAATCCCAGCACTTTGAGATGGCGGGTGGATCACTTGAGGTCAGAAGTTCGAGACCAGCCTGGCCAAAATACAAAAAATACAAAAATCAGTGAGGCCTGATGGTGGGCGCCTGTAATCCTAGATACTCGGGAGGCTGAGGCAGGAGAATCGCTTGAACCTCGGAGGCTGAGTTTGCAGTGAGCCAAGATCATGCCACTATACTCTAGCCTAGGCAAGAGAGAGATTCCATCTCAAAATAGAATAAATTTAAAATGCACAGGCTGGGCAGACCCCTTGAGATTGTGCTTCCAGAGCTCTGGGATAGGGCCCCACAGGAGATTCTAGCATCCATCCCTGTAAAGCCAGTGTGCGAAGTGGTGCCTGTACTTTGGCTTCCTGAGCTAAAAAGGTGCAGTGTAAATTAAATTGACAAGGAATACCAATATAGTTTTTCTGAAGGCCCCTGGATCTAGCAGAGAACTGAAACCCAAGTTCATGTTGAGATTTCACCTGTGGGAGCTTATTTAATTCTTAAAAACAACCTTGAATGAGTCATCAGGGAAATGCAAATCAAACCACGTGAGATACCACTTCACACCCACAAGAATGGTTATAATAAAAAAGACAGGCAATAACAAGTGTTGGTGAAAACATGGAGAAATAGAGACCCTCATACATGCTGGTGGGAAGAGAAACTGGTACAGCCACTTCGGAGAACAGTTTAGTAGTTCCTCAATTAAACACATAGTTACCATACAATGCAGCAGTTCTACTCCTAGTATATACCCAAGAGAAATAAAACCACATGTCCACACCAAAACCTGTGCAAGAATGTTCATAGCAGCATTATTCCTAAGAGCTAAAAAGTCAAAACAACCCAAATGTCCGTCAATGGATGAATGGATAAACAAAATGTAGTATATCCATACAATGAAATATTATTTGACAGTCAAGAGGAATGCAGTACTGATATATACTTCAATGAGAATGAACCATGAAACATCATGCTAACTGAAAAGAAGCCAGACATAAACCCTACATATTGTATGAGTCCATCTATAGGAAATGTCCACAATAGGCAAATCTATAGTGCCTGAAAATACATTAATGGTTGCCAGGGGTAGGAGTGCGGAGGGGTGGGGATTGGAACTGACTGCTAATAAATTCAGAGTTTCCTTTGGAGGTGTTAGAAATTATCTAGAATTAGCAGTAATGGTTTTACAACATAGTGAATATACTGAAAGCAAAGAACTGTGCACTTCAAAATGGTTAATTTTATGTTTTTCTAATTATATCTCCATTTTCAAGAAAAAGTCAGTTACATGACACTTTATAGCTTGTGAATGGTATTCTATAGCAGTATCTGCATGCCAGAGTACAATATTGCAAGCACTGGATAGAACTAGTGAATGCGTGTCCCACCTTTGGTCTAGGTTTACTAAAATTTTGACACTAATTTTTCTTTTATCCAACTGTTTGCAAGAAAAATGAATTCCGTATTTGATTCTCTCTCCTACCAGAGGAACATATGGCTTAACTAGAAAGAAAATTTACACAGTTACATTGATCAAATTGAGAACATAAGCTCTGTAAAGAGTATTTTGAGTTGGGCTCTCCTATCGTCAGCCACTTAATTTACAAACTTACATAAACTCTTACAGACCTCTCCCTTCCATCCTTTCCTTTCCCTCTGTCAACTTCTCTTTCCCCTGCTTGCTAACAAGAATGTTCTGCCAAAACCTGGACATCATTCCAGACTGTTCTATCTCCCACATCTGCCTTGCCCAAACATCAAATAACTTCCTAATTGTAAAATAAAAATGTATGCCCTCCTATTGCACTACTTTAATCCAGACCCTCTTCATCTATCGCCTAAATCATTATAAATGCTGCTAAAATTGATCTTCCACACTAATGAAACCACAACTTGGACTGTGTCATTCCCCTGTTTAAAATCCTCCCTGTGATCACCTTGATAAAGTCTGCATTCTTCAGCCTGACAAACGAGGAACTCCAAAATCTGACCCTCATCTTTCATTTTCTCCATTTCTGATACCTTCTATATGTCTTCCACACATGGTTTACACAGAAAACTACTTGGATGGTGGTCCTCAGGTATTTTACCTCCTCAATGTTTGCTCATGTTAGTCTCTCTGCTTGGAACCTCTCCCTTCCTCCTCTCCCAGCTACACACCAAGTTAATCCCTATTTGTCTTTCAGGGTTACACTCAGACATCCAGACACTGCATTATTGGAGAAGCCACTTCCATGCCAGGTAGGTTCCATGCCTTCCTTCATGCTTCCATGGAACACTTCCTCTCTCAGGCATTATTACAGAACTGTAGCAGACACTTGTAGGACAGGCAGGTTCCAACACAGACCCCAATGATTCCCACCTATTCGTACTCATGCCCTTGTGTAATCCTCTCCTCCACATCCATAATATGACTACCATCTTACTGATAAAAGAGACTGTCTCTCTTGCTGGCTTTGATGAAATATGCTGCTATATGGGGCGGGATGGTGTGGCAAGGAACTGAGGGTGGTCTCCAGCCAACAGTCAACAAGGAGCTAAAGCTCTCAGCCCAACAGCCATCTAAAAAGTGAATCCTACTAACAACCATGTAGATAAGCTTAGAAGATTTTCTCCAGTCAAGCCTTCAGATAAGACCCTGCTCTAGCCAACATCTTGATTGCAGCCTTGTAAGACACCCTGAAGTACAGGACCCAGATGAGCCGTGCCTGTACTCCTGACCCAGAGCAACTAATAATAAATGTGGGTGTCTTAAGCCCCTAAGTCTGTGGTAATGTGTTATAAAGAAGTAAATATCTGCTTGTGTGTTATCCCTTTCAACTCCTCCAACTAAGTATAAACTCACCTAGGGAAGCAACCATCCTACTCAACTTTGTATTCTTAAATCTAATGCAGGTGCTTAATGCCCAGTTAAGTCCTCAGTATATGTTTGTTGAACTGAACCAGACTGCCCCAAAGTTTCTGCATATTTGACCCCAACCTTGCTTCCCCCTCCTAAACTGAGGCAGGTAACCAACTCTGTCTTCCACTCTGCGTGGCTCACAGCATAGTTAAGATACTCCACCTCCAAGATTAGCTCTTATGGACATGCACATGCACACCTCTACTCTTTATATCACTTTCTCCATCTTTCATTTCCCATCTGTACCTCCAAAATTTTGCTATGAATCTAATTCATATTTGCTCTTTCTCTCTCATGGGTGCCTTTGCTTCTGCCAGTCTTTCTTCTCCTGCCCCATCCAAACTTAATGAATTAGTCTTTTCTCCCAGGAACCTAATTATTTTTATTGAAAAATGGTATTTAGAGGTATGATCTCACTCATTCATGTACAACTCGTGAGCCAAGAAAACTCCTTGAGCATTGCTAGTTGATAAAGTTGATACATTTATATAAGGAAAAAAACAAGGTCAGTTTAAAAATTATGTTGGACACAAGAAAGCACAGGATCATTATGGATCAGATATGTGATTCTATGACAAAGATAAAATCCAATTTCTGAAACATACAAAAGAATATACATCTATGCATTCCATTTCTAAGGTGGAAAAAACTTGATTTTAGGTCTTGGTGATTAATACCAAAATAAGGTACAATTATGCTCTAAGCTCTCATGAAGGCTCAAGAAAGTTCTTTACAACAATCAGTGATACAGAGCCCCCTGTGGCATTCTGTGGGTGCTGACTGGGTTAATGCCAGTGTAAACGCATAGAACTTTAATGTAAGTGGAAAGGCAGAAGTGAAGATGAAAAGGCAGCCACTATTCTTCTCAAATCACTTTGCTGCCATAATAAGGGAGGAGAATTACAATGTCCAACAGATGCAAGACAAACCTCCTCTAAAAAATTCATCTCAGAGATCTCACACCTCCATGAAAATGAAACTATAGCTGGGTTAAAAGCAGAAAAAAGTACATTTTACTCAAAGAAAATCCTCTGAGATTAAGATCTAGAGATCTTAAGCTTGAGCTTCAGCTAAAACTATATTACTATTTTACAATTACTAAACAACTGAAGAGTCCAAGGAAAGTCTTTGTATGATAGGCAGAAGTTAATGCTCTGGATGGATAAATATATTCTTTCTGGAAAACATTATGTCACTATTGTACTAAAAAATTAGACTGTATGATATGAAAATATATAGGCATAGGGCCATTCCCTGTATCACCATTACAACAGCAAAAATTACTGGAAATAATCCCCCCAAAAAACATCAATAGGGGACTGGCTGAATAAAACAAAGTACAGCCACATGATGGTATACTATGCAGCGATGAGTAGGAATGAGGAATATCTTTATGAACTACGATGGAATGATCTCCAGAATATTTGTTAAGTGAAAAAAGGAAAATGCAGAAAAGTGAGATCTGCAGAACATATGTTAATGTGTATTTTAAACAATGGTATGAAATGCATAACATTTTAAAATATAATTACCAATAAGGCAGAGGGCATAGAATGTAAGAGACAGAGATAAAATCTAAATATCTCTGAATATACCATATTTTACGTTGATGCATGTAAATAATTTACATTCTTATAACACTAAACTAAACATTAAAGAAGACCAAATCAAAAGGAAAATGAAATAAATAATCCTAACTGTATTGTGCTAATCACTAACTGGTCCATTGTTAGTAGAATAGCCACATAAAAAGGAACTGATTCAAACAATTATAAACACAGTAATTTGCCTGCTCACCCCTAGTGGGACAGACCCTAATATCAAAAACCACTGGAAAAAAATCAAACTATTCTCAGTGTTCATATTGATCATGAAGTCGTGTTGATCATTGGTATTCTGAGATGTGTGCATGGTGTGTGTGTGTGTGTGTGTGTGTGTGTGCACGCGCATGTGGGATCTAACAAATGAGGAATTATCATGATGATGTTAAGAACCAGGATTTATGTCATGGGAAAGAGGAAATAGAAACGTAAGACTGATGAGGTTGAAGAAAAGGCTTGTAGTCCTAAATTTAAACCGGATGAATAAGTATACACTCACGGTACATTTTTATCTTTCAAAAGTATCTATTTCCTGGCCATGTCCACTTAAAAAGTCCAGAAGCAATGACCAGTCCATTAGCAATGAACACCCCAGATCATACCTCTAAATACCATTTTTCAATAAAAATAATTAGGTTCCTGGGAGAAAAGACTAATTCTAGATCAGAGACAGGGAATGGACGCAACAAACCTGGAACATCTAGTCAGTCCAAAAAGGCAGGAAATCTGTCAAACATTACTAGCAGACTATGAAAAGGACACAGGAGCCAACGTGGCTACTCTGAGTAGACAAAGTCAGGACAACTGAGCATCAGTAAGGACAATAACTGCAATGGACTATGACACATCTAATATTTATAAACTGATAATTTTATAGGAATTCAAAAATCGTCACTGGTTACCTTTGGAGGATGCTAGGAAATCAACTCATTATTTTGAAAACTGGCAAATAGAAGAGTAGAATCAAGCATTTGCCCTGCCTTTCTCATATGAACTGTACTTCAGGATAACCAACTATTGGATGGAGGGAAGTTTATCTTTATAGATGCATTCCAGAAGCACTGTAGAAAGAATGGTAGGCTTTTGCAACCCCTAAGGAATTAATTGATCTAGGCAACAATCATCAGTGGCTGCTAACATCTCCAAGAGACACAATCAGACATCATGTGCCTCCTGATGGAGGTCCATGACACTACCTATAAAGTAGCCTTCCCAAAAAAAAAAACAAAAAAAAACAAGTAAATAAACCTGAATCCTATCAAGCCTCTAGATCCAACTACCAACATACAGGGAATACAAGGCCAGAAGAATGTGGTTAATGATACCACAGGAATGTAATCAGCAAAGTCCAGACTGTGGGAAACTCTGCTGGACAAATGACCCAGTTTCTTCAACAAACAAATTGTAAGAGAAAAAGAAAGAGAGGAAAGGGAACTTACAGATGACAAGATTCTTAAGAAACATATCAATTGATTGCAATAGCTGGATCTTATTTGAAAGATGATTAAAAGAAATCTTTAAATGAAAATGTTTATGAGATAGTTAGGGAAACTTCAACACTGTCTTGTATTTGATAATATCAACAAATTATTTTAATTTAGGGATTTGTTAATAGTATTGTAGTTGTGTTTTCTAAACAGTCCTTATCTTTCAGAGTTACATACTGAAATAGTTACAGCTGAAATAAGAGGATGTTTTAGATTTGCTTCAAAAGAATCCCAAAGTATGGCGGAAAGTAGGAGGTATAAATAAAAGAATAGTCTTAATTTGTTACTGTTGAAACTGGGGGATGTACACGTGAGGTTTCACTATCCTATTCTCTCTACATTTGTATACATTTTAACTTTTCCATAATAAAAAATGTTAAATTATGAGCCTTCAAAAATCGGCTTGTATATTATTATCAATAATAAGCAATACTTACTGGGTGTTACATTCAAAGCTAGCAATGGTACATATATTGATTATATCATCCTTGCAGTAACTCTATGAGGTCAGAACTTTCACTATCCTTATTTTTCTATCCTTAGACAGAATAAATTGAAAATTAAAGAAGCTAAGCCATAGAACCAACAGATGGTACATACAAGACCACAGTACAGCATAGTTCTCTGACATCAGATCCCAAGTGTCCAGTGAGAAAAGCAAAAACCATTTTATATATATTAAGAAGAGATACTGCTGTAGTGAACTGTTTACAAAGGTGTTAGAAGGTATGGATGAACAAAGGGAAGATGGAGGTAGAGCTGGAGAAACTAAAAAGATAAAGCAGTAACATCCAGAGACAATAAACTGTTAACACCCTGGGCTGACACCCGCCAGCCCACACTCATGCTGATCAGCGGAGGGGGCTGGCATCATCACCACTCAGGCAGCACCACTGCCACTTAGCAGGGGCCACTGCTATGGCCTGTTCCTTTCTCTCACATTCCAATTTCCTGCCAGTATCTCCTACCTGTGGAATCTAGGAGGAAACCATCTGGAAAAGTAATGTGGAAGATGCAGCTTGCAGACTTCTAGCCTCATATAATACAAAGGAGAAAATGGGGAAGCAAAAATGGAGCTACAAACTAAGAGACAAAAAACCAACACCACTACTGTGCTATACTTGTCAAGTTACGATGTCAAATTGTAATTGCTTGACTTAGAACCTTGATGTAAATTTCACTTTCTTCCTCCGTTTTTCCAACATGGTAGCTACTTGTGTGGTCATTATGCACTTGAGATGTGGGTAGTCCCTACTGAGATGCAGTGTAATCGTAAAATACATTCCAGACTTTAAGAACTTAGTTCCAAAAAAAAAGAAAGAATGGGTGGGGGGAGGGGGGAGGGATAGCATTAGGAGATATACCTAATGCTAAATGACGAGTTAATGGGTGCAGCACACCAGCATGGCACATGTATACATATGTAACTAACCTGCACATTGTGCACATGTACCCTAAAACTTAAAGTATAATAATAATAAAATAAAAAAAAGAAAGAATGTAAACTATCTCATTAACAAATTTTATATTGAGTACATGTCAAAATAATATTTTTAATATACTGGTTAAGTGAACATGTACTAAAATTAATTTACCTGCTTATTTTGACTTTTAAAAATGTGATTCATAAAAAATTTTAAAATTATATGTGCAGGTTACATCTGGGTCACATTTTATTTCTATTGGGTAATGCTGCTTTAGAGCTTCAACCCAAAGCAAGCCTTATCTGGCAGTCTCTGAACCATAACACCCAAGGGTATTCTCAGCCATCAACTCCACCAGACTTTAGAGTCCTTCTTAATCAGTTCTCTTGGATCCTATTTATGTCTGGCAGCTTTGAGCCTCAGGCTTAGAAAGCCTGACCTTAATTCTGCCTCTGGCCCCTGCCTGTGGCCGTACAGTTGTCTGCTCCTTGGCTTTTCCTTACAGTCTTCAGCTGACTTACCCCTCAGGCTCACAGTTCTTCATGCTCTCCCAGTAGGAGTGTCTCACCTGGAAGAACCCAATTCCCAATCCGTAACTCCTGCCAGCCAGCCGGCACTCAGTCAACACATTGCCTTCCCACAGAAGACGACAATATAGGGCACAAACAATGGAAGCTCCTGAA
This sequence comes from Gorilla gorilla gorilla, assembly GCF_029281585.2. NCBI lineage: Eukaryota > Metazoa > Chordata > Mammalia > Primates > Hominidae > Gorilla > Gorilla gorilla. Next base: position 34,463,755 of record NC_073243.2, read on the forward strand.
ACGTGGAACTATGTCATATTCTGTTTTTTGAGATGGAGTCTCCACTCTGTCACCCAGGCTGCCTCCCAGGTTCAAGTAATCCTCCTGCCTCAGCCTCCTGAGTAACTGGGATTACAGGTGCAAGCCACCACGCCCAGCTAATTTTTGTATTTTTAGGAGAGATGGGGTTTCACCATGTTGGTCAGGATGGTCTCGAACTCCTGACCTTGTGATCCACCCACCTCGGCCTCCCAAAGTGCTGGGATTACAGGCATGAGCCACCACGCCCGGCCATCATATTCATTTTTTTTTATCACTCCAAACCTAGAGTAGCGCCTTAGTATAAGGCAGAAAACACACACACACATACTTGAGAACCTAGCGGGTTTACAGGGACTGTACCTCTAGGTTGTACCAACCCTTTTAGAGATGCATTATCCCTACCGTGCAAGGAGAAATCATGCAGCTTCTCCAAAGTCACAAAGTTTGTACAGGGCAGGGCTGGAATTCAAGCTGGAGTCAGTGAGCACCTTTCCTTCACACCAGGTTACCCTTTTGTAGCCACAAAAATTATAGCAAAGGAGCTGCAAGGGGGCCTTGTGAAATGCCTCCTTTCAAAAGCTCCATGATGTTTGGGGCCTTGGCATGACTGGAGAGGGCTAGGTGGACACCAGGATGTGCCTCCACCCCCAGGGTGGTCAGTGGAGTCCCCATCTACAAACAATGAGTTTCGAATAAGGACACACTCAACTTAGCTAGAACTGTTTCTTCAAGAAAAGTGCCTCACCAACTTGAATAAGCTCCCTTCAGTCAAAACTGGGCAGTCTAAGCACAAATAGGTTTAATAACTGCAATGCATCAACACATCAAATACACATAAACCCATAACGATTCCTAATGATACTAAGCAAATTAACAGGCAAAGAACTCCTGTCACCTTAGGAGAATGCTAGGGAGTCAACTCTTGAAAAAAGTTTCTTGAGGCATTCCAATGAATACATGAAGACAAGATGATAGCATATCACCATTTTACAACCTCTAATGACTAATGGATATAAGCAATGATCGTTAATATTGAGTTAGCATCACAGAAAAGAGACAACCAAACATCCTACAAAACTTAGCATACTCCGATTTTCTGTTAGCATCACAGAAAAGAGACAACCTCCACCCTACAAAACTTAGTATAATCCAATCAAACCTCTAAATCAAACTACAGTTTCTAGCAAACACAGAAGGCAGGGAAACATGTTAGATGCATCATGGGAATGCAATAAGTAAACTTTAGATTGGGGGAAAATCTACAGGACAAACAACCCAGGTTCCTCAACAAACAAACTGCAAGTATATAGAAAAGAGAGACTGGAAGGGAAAGCTACACCTTAAAAGAGACTTAAGAGGCATAGCAACCTACTGCAATGAGTGGAGTTACTGTTTGGATACCAACAAACAGTAAAAGAATAAGTAGTAAGACAATTAGAAAAGTGTGATTGATATTAAGTTGTCATATTTTTGGTATATAATGGTTTTATGATTTATTTTTAAAAACAGTTCTAGTTAAAAGATACCAACTGAGCTATCTGTAGATGAAACAGAAAATAAGTGCCACAAAGAAGCTAGACACACCCCTTTTTACCTGGAGATAACATAGGACAGTGAAAACAGGACGGTTGAGCAGATGTAGCTCTGAGTCCCTAGCTGTGTGACCTTGGTCAAGCTACTTGAGCCGCCTGTGCCTCCGCTTCCTCCCTAGCAATGTGAGGTTAATAACACCACCTGAGCCCCTCAGCTCCCCAGCACACAATGGATCACTAAAGATAACTACTCCCTAAAGGAACTTCACGAATTCTCCCTCATCTGCTTCATCAGCCTCTAATTAAACCCGCTTCTCCCAAAGGACACCCATACAAAAGAAATGGGAGTTCTAATTCAATTTTATGTTTCTTTCACAGCAATATTGTTTCAACAGTGTAAATATATTCCAGCTACATAATGGGCTAAAACTTTTTTGTGCTAACCTAGAAACCTAAATGCCACATATAACATGTTTCTATATGAAAGTCTTTCCCCAATAACAACTAGGTGCCTTACAAACTAATGTTTGTCATATAGTCTGCATATAAAAGTGAACGCTGCCTTTCACGTTCATCCAAAGCATTTCCTGGTTGTGTTTTAGGATTCAAAGTTCTCACCTTTGATATAATAAGAGATTCCAACCTTTTGCCCCACCTCCTTGTCCCTTCTTGAAAATCTCAACAAAGTCTGCAAAACTCCCCTCTACCACTGCCCGTAGGGAGATCAGGCTAAGTGGATCACACTCCCTTGCCCTCACCTGTTCCTCCCAAGGGATGAAGACTCCACAGTCAGTCAGCCAGTCCCAGGGTTTGACAGTCCTAATGGGCCAGATCACTGCAGAGAACAGCCTGGGTGTCAGAGACCTCACCCTGGGCTCCACATGTGACTGAGAAGGGCAGGGCAGCAACCACAAGGACAGGAGGACCTGCAAGAGTCTACTGGGTGAGGAGGGGTCCTGAAACTGGCTTCACAGACCCAGCATTATAGATGTGGGAGGGGGAGAGCAGGAAGTCTCCTGAAAACTTACCCGCCTAGGTGTTCTGTCCCAGCAACACTTCCCAGAGCAGGTGTGTGTGCGTGCATGCATGTGTGTGTCTGAGGCTGCACATGACAGATGGATCTGGGATGAAAGGTCGTATCCACCCAATGCTTGCACAGGCACAGACTAAGCTGATCCTTGCTCCCTTCAGTCTTTATTTGGCCATCCTTCTTTTGAGCATCACACTCTTGACTGTGGGGGAAAGAGACTTCTAGTTCCAACTAAGGCTCAGCTCCAAACACTATTGGTAGCTTTTGTTTCCTTGCAGAGACCCCATTTCTCGGCCAAGACTGTCAATCCATTTTTTAAGCTGAAAATGAGTATGTCCCACAAGGCCCCAGGACCACTAGTGGCTGAGGTGTGGATTGTTGGGTCATCACTGGCCTTCATAAACGTATTTGTCTCTCCATTTGGTCATTGCTCTCGTTTGAAGCTCCCTCAGCAGGAACCCTGGAGTGGACAAAAGCTCTGGCTATCCTGAACCCTTGTCATCATCTTCCAGTTCCGGAGCTTTAATGCTATTTGTGGTTCTGACGTCAGAACGGCACCTTTTTCTTCATATGGTACCCTGGGTGATAGGTTGCTTTAAAATCTGTCATGCATCTTCCTATAAAAATTTCCAAAATTCAGGGTCTTATCTCAGTTTTATGACTCACACAGGCAACTGGGTCCCTGGAACTAATCATTACATCTTCCTATTTGAGAGAAAACAGGTTTTAGATGTACAGTGTATCATTTTCCCAACAATATACTGTGTCTGACAGCACCCAAAACGCAGCAATATGAAAACCAACCGAGCTCATGCAAAATGCTTCTAAGAGCAATTAGAACTGAGGCTTCAGGCTACAAGTTTATACCAAAGAATTCCACCTGAGGAACCACCTCAGGATAACACCAAGGCCTTGACCTGTAAATTCTGCTGAGTGCAGGCTCAACAGTCATGGAACCCAAACCCCACCTTGGGCCTTGGACTGGCAAGATTCTGCTATGTCATCTCTGGAAATCCAAGTGAAGCAGACAAAACCCATGTCTGTGGCAGCAGTTTGCAAGGCTTTGGGATAACATATCTTTCTATAAATCCAGTTAGTCATCTACTGGCCAAATCAATGTACTTGAAAGTGTGGGATACATTTTCCATAAAAAAAAATTACATGTTTCAAAAATATCTAAATCTAAATAACCAAAATCTCATTTTAATTACCCAAAGAGTAATAATAGCAACCATAAAAATAAGAGCAGCTACTATTTGTACAGCACTTACAAAGTGTCAGGCACTGTGTTCAGTGAAAATAATGACAACATGTTGTACCAGAGCTTGTCACATTTTGTGTGCATTTTTTAATTCTTCTCCAACTTCAAAACACTCTAGTTCAAGTTAATAGAAGGGGTGACAGTGGATATGCGAAAGGAAAAATCTCACTCACGAGGCTCCCTGCTCCCCTTCCCTCTGCCTGTTTATCATCCTTCTGCTCTAAATAACTGCAGTTCCAGGACCAGCCACACTTAGGGCTTCAGGCTGTGTGGCCACAGGCCTGACTGTGCAACACACTTAAGGGATGGGCTCATGGGGTGAGAGACCATTTGGACCCTCTTGCCTTCAAACTTCAGTCTTCGCCTTGGGAAATTTATCCCACCTCTTGCAGCCCCATTTTCCTCTTTTCTAAAGTGAAAATAATAATGTGTAGCTCATAGCAGATCAGGCAAAATCATGCAGATTTGGTGAAACAATGTATATAAAGTGCTCAGCAAATAGCAAGAACTTAAATAACAACTAATATTATTATAGCTATCCTGTTTACCTTGTTGCAAAGTGTACAAACCATGCACGAAAACTTAAATCGCCTTGGAAACAAGAGACAACCATGAAATATTCTTATTTTCATTGATGGATTATCCAAAAGCAAAATAGTTCCTTGATTTTTATTACAGCAATCACAAGCTTCTTAAAGCAAATTTGCAGCAGAGTAGGCTAATTCTACTTCAGGAACTACTTTTCTGTGCATTCTCCCTAAGGAGGTGGAAAGGAGGGGATGAAAGAAATCAATGGTAAAGAGTAAAGCAGAAAAATCCTAAATAAGAGTTGACTATTATCTGCTGATGGGAGAAAAAAAGAGACTGGGGAAGGAGCCATGAACAACTAATTTTAAATGAATATATACTACAACTTGTTGAAAAGTAGTGTTTTGGGCCAGGCATGGTGGTTCACGCCTGTAATCCCAGCACTTTGGGGGCCAAGGCAGGTGGATAACTTGAGCTCAGGAGTTTGAGACCAGCCTGGGTAACGTGGCGAGACCCCATCTCTACAGAAAATACCAAAAAATTAGCCGAGGGTGGTGGCACCACCTGTAGTCCCAGCTACTCGGGAGGCTGAGGCAGGAGGATAGCTTCAGCCTGGGAGGCGGAGGTTGCAGTGAGCTGAGATCACACCATTGCACTCCAGCCTGGTGATAGAGTGAGACCTCATCTCAAAAAAAAAAAAAATTGGTGTTTTCTACTAAAACATAACTACCAAGACTTCCACTGTAGGGTAAAGGTAACACCTATCTTTAAAAATAAATTCCTGGACACATTTTAATATTTTTAAATATGTTCTAAATGTACACATTCTTTATTGAAAATATAACCTTATAAGCACATAGCAAAATCCATTTTTTTAACTTTTTGAGCCTGTGGAGAGAAGGTTATAGAAAGCGGGAAAGTAAAAACTGAGAAAAAAAATGGAATAAACTGATAAGACAGGGTCCTGAGTCTCTTATGAGGCTCAGGTCTTTCTCCCCCATTCCACCCTTGGGCTTTGAGTTCAGGATAGGGAGAAGGACAGCAGGCAGGGGACAGAGGAAGTGATAAAAAACGTGTATCAGCAGTCAGGGGACAGAATGAACTGAAGAGAAGGATATGTTTACAGCAATAACTTCGAGGTCTCCAACCAAGATAATTGGACATATTTTAATATCATTAGTCATCAAACAGGAACTGTAAACAGTGAATTAAGTGGCCATTTTAAAATGCCATTATTTTAGACAATCATCAAACTGCCCATCACAATTTTAGTTTATCTACACCGAGGTAGCTCCAGTAACACTGAACATCTCTTATTGCCTGTTAAGAACAGCCTTTGGGATATGCTCAGGATATTTTTCATTTGCCCCTCCAGACCCACTCTCCACCCTGCTCAGCACCCTGGAAAACCCCAGTCAACAGATTCCTTTTCCCTCTGGTTTCCAGATGTGGAAACCAGCAGGAGCTTGATGAAAGGGAGGACAATGTCATGAAGGGACTTACTGCTTTGGCTCCCTCCCTGCCCACTCCTGAAGGCTACAGCTTCTGAGGGTTTCCCTGACCTACAGGTTTGGTTTCTCAGATTCCCATAACTACCCCGGTTTCTCAGCTTCCCATAACCACCCTGATATGGTTTGGCTGTGTCCCTACCCAAATCTCATCTTGAATTGTAGCTTCCATAATTCCTATGTGTTGTGGGAGGGACCTGGTGAGAGGTAATTGAATCATGGGGCAGTTCCCCCCTTACTGTTCTCATGATAGTGAATAAGTCTCAAGAGATCTGATGGTTTCATAAGGGTAACCTCTTTTGCTTGGTTCTCATTCTCTCATCTGCCACCATGTAAGACATGCCTTTCCCCTTTGGCCATGATTGTGAGGCCTCCCCAGCCACGTGGAAATGTGAGTCCATTAAATCTCTGTTTCTTTCTAAATTACCCAGTCTCTGGTATGTCTTTATCAGCAGCGTGAAACAGACTAATACACACCCCCTCCCCTTGACTCTTCTGGGGTAGTAACAGCTCCCTCTTTTTCTAGCCTAAGGTGCTTCAGCATCATTTGTTGTCTTTCCTTCATCCTGCCAAAACATTTGCAGTAGTCCCTTCATTTGATTATTCTGAGTTAACCCTTTTGGATGTGCAGTCTGTTTCCTGCCCAGACTCTGTCTGATCAGGGTGCAAGGAAGAACTGGTTGGTTGGTCTTGTGTCATTTGGTGCTGGGTTCACAAAGTTACCTACAGCCCTCCGATTGGTCACCACAGCCTCCTGAATAGAAGAGAAAGTAAGCAGCTTTTATTCCCCAATCAGAAGTCTCAACCTGGTTCAATAGCTGTCACCTTTGCTGAACCGCTAATTTCTAGATTTCCCTTGCCTGCCTGGCCCCAACATTCCCACCTGCTCCCTGGCCCCCTCCAACTTTGCTGGTTGAACAAACTCTGGACTCTTGTCTTCCCACCTGGTTCCACGGGGCTCACTCCCTCCTTCCTATTTTGATTACTATTTTGATTACTGGCCTTTACCCATGACCAGTTTAGTGCCACAGAATCTGCCCTGCCCTCACCAGCATATTCTATCCTGCTGGCGCCCAGGCCATACCTGGTGGTCACCAAAACAGGATTTCAGTAGAAACTATATCATCTCTGAACAGCTGGCAGCTTATACTATGTTACATCCTGGCTTGAGGACTTACTTTCCTTCAAAAGGAAGAATTACCTGATAGTCCTTAAAAATTCATGGAACTACTGAAGAAAGTCATGAAAATAAGGAAAATGTGCTCATTCATTCTAATTAATGTGCTGGGAAAAGAAGAGAGTAAATTGTAATCATATATACAATGGCAGAAGGCAAACTTGGATTTTATGAAATCAGCTTGCAGGACTCACTTGAGCTTATTAAACTTTATACTTCATTTTAAAATGAAAAATGATGGTGAGAGGCCTAGCAAGAATTCCAAGAGCTGAGAAGAGAATATGTGCCTGTATCATGTAACATCCAGCCTTGCTTTAGACTTCTCTTGTGGTGGCAAAGCAAGACATTAGGACCTGTACAAACCCAAAAGGATCCTGGGGAAAACTTAACCTCAAGAAACCAGAGTTGGTTACATGATCCAACACTCCTCACTTACAGACTTTTTAGCCAATCTCGGAGGCTCAGAGTTTTGACTTCCTGTACAGGGATAGCAGGTTTCCCATACAGAAGTGAACTAAGATGAAAGCAGTGCTATGACCAGTACTCCAGATAAAGACAGTGTGGTACTATGCACTCTGCTAGAGGTGGCCCCACCTCATTCACCTGGTCAACAGACAGATAATTTAATTCACCACTGTAAAAAGCAGTGGTTCTCAAAATGTGGTCCCCAGATCAGCAACACCAGCATCTCCTGGAAGCTTGTTAGAAATTCAAATTCTCAGGCCCCACCCAAGACCTACTAAATCAGAATCTCTGGGAGTGGAGTCCAGCAATCTATATTTTAACAAGCTCTCTAGGCGATTCTTGCGTAAAGTTTGACTCCAAAACACTGACTTAGAAAACAAAAATGACTTTTTTCCAAAATAGCTCTACTCCTCCCCCAGATAAAATCTCATTATTATTTACCATAAGGTCAGTGGAATATCTATTTATTTTCCTTTTATATATAGTCAACTCAGGATTATCCTCACAAATTCTGGAATGCTATGGAACAGAAAACATAGCAGTCACTAATAACTGGCTTAGGCACACCATTTTACAGGAGATTTATCCTCCTCATTAGGCTTTGCTTACCAAATTTCATGGATATTTCCTGAATCGCTAGCACCTACAACACAGTCTGGCCACAAATACTGAATGAACAAATGAGCACATTCTGTATGAATGGAGGGAAAACAGGGAGCTGGTGATGCTGCCATCTGGAAACTAACAACATCCTGTGTCTGATCCACAAAAGAGTTAACCTACACAGAGGTCATAGCAAGTTGACGATATTGTCAATAACGATTCTTCTCTACAACTGGCTGTCTAGTCCCAGATGCTCCCAAGTAGGAACAGCTGGTATGAGAAAACTTGTAAGAATCCCTGGTTCTTCCCAGAGAGAGGTTCAACCATCTCCTCTGAGGATTTCTGAACAAGAATTACAAAACTGGCACAATATCAAGAGTGAACATCCTGCAGGATTCTCCTGTTGGAGTACTATTTTTGAAAAGGCAAGCAAAAAGGAAAGAAATTGCTAGGAAGTTGCATTTTCACAGCAATTGGGAGACAAATCTAACTTCTTACCAGAAATGGAAACCCATGTGATATCATTGTACTGCATATGAATTATTAATGCTTATAACCCTTTTTTTGCAAATTAGGTATTCAGGAAGGTTCCTGTTGACATCATGTTTGACATCATAATGCCTCATCATTCTAAAAGCTTAATGAGATGAATTATTGCTAGAAAAGAGAGAGAGAGAGATCAAGCACACATTTTTGCACTCTGGGGAATACCAGAGGCCAAGTAGATAATGAGGATACACTTCATAATTGATGTAAAATGGTCGGGGGGAGGGGGTGGAAACTATTACAACCTTCCACCACTGTAAACAGGACCAAATGGTAAAGATTTTATTTTTCCACCTGTGTGCTTTGGAAAGGGGTGGGGCACCACCACGTGCCTAGCAACTATCTCAAACTCTTAAAGCAAAAAAAGAATGCTTAGTCTACAAAAAATGAATGTAAAGTTTTTATAAAATTATCTCAGCAATAAAAGGGCACAGAACATGTGAACTTTAAGATTGAGAAAAGACAATACAACACCGAGTTACAGGCCTAAAAGGATACTATTAAATATATTAGGGCAGTTCTGTGATAATAATTCTGTAAGATTTGCATAAATAACTCTGGTCTCAAATTTCACTTCAAATATATACTTTCTGAGATCGACACAATGCAAAGTAGTGTTAAGTCAATGAACCAGCGGTTTCATTTCCAACATTCCCAGTAATGGGTTAGAGTGAATTAAGCTCTTATTTGGGAATCTTCTTGATAAAGCAAAATGAGTTCAACTCCTACCCAGGTCAAGCCTTTTAATACTTAAGCCAAGTAGCAATGAGATTTATACAAGTTTATACAAGCTGCTAATAATTGGGACTCATTGTCCCTTCAGTTTTTACTTCATTTGGTCTCTAAGCAGCCTCTTGAGGCAAGTATTAAAAATGTACAGAACGGGTTCATTCAGTATTCTTTCTTCTACTGAACAAACATGGAGTAGCTAGAGTTGCCAAGTACTAAACTGAGATTATAGATATTCTAGAAAACAAAAATTCACAATTTCTCTGGAGCAACCAAAATAAGTATCACAAAGTTCATGAGCTGTCACAATTTTGAACTACTGCTTCAGGTCTTCAACCGTCAGGCAAAAGGATGGTCTTTACTGATAATATCCCAACTTAATATTTTCACCAAATTTAACATTTTCATCCCTGAAAATTGCTCCTAAAGCTAATTTTGTGTGAACAGGGAGGGTAGAGAGAGAGAGCTTGACAAAAGCAAAGTATAGCGTTCAGCACATGCCTCTGTAACGAATGGGCAACTGGTAGATTTGTACTGTCATAAATCCTAGACTCTAGTCTTCAGACATGCTATGCTAAGATCACACTGTTAACATTCAATAGTTAGGAGAGAAAGCTTACTCCTGGCACATAGTAGGTGCTCAATAAACGATGTTTTTACTATAATGGTGATTATGATTACTGCCAGAGAAACACTGCAACCACAAGCAAACATCAGTCAAGCTTCATGTTAAACAATCAGATGCTGTTAAAAAAAAATAGGTTCATTAAAAAACTTTTGGACTTCCAGATTGAAGCCAAAACATGTTATCCTTCTCCTCACTCCTCCACTGTGGGCTGCCTTCATCCAATGAAGACCAAGTTTTTAACTATTAAAAATACAAATGTGTCTTTGACAAATAATCCATGGAATGGTTCTTGGTAACCTATTGACCAGGTAAAGGCTGTGATTCTATCTGACATTAGGAGTATTTTTTCTCTCTGTACAATGGGATATGCCATTGTTATCTTGTTTGCTGTAAGGAAAAAAGACCCAGTGCCCAGATTTACACAATGAAAAGCCTCTTGGATTTAACGGTACTTTGAGGACATACAGGAGGACACTATTTAAATAATTATTTTTCTTCTGTCTTTAAGAAATAAATATTTAGCGACTGCTTTAACCATCTAAACAATTTTTTCCACTTCCTCAAAATCCCACTCTCTGGGAAGATCAGTTGTATGTGCAGAATCATCCTCAGACAGCTGTACTGCACTGGAAACCACGTCCCCTCACGGTGGCTCTGCTGACACTCCGAACTCATGGCCCGGTTCTCTCAATTCTGTCTAGGATGCAGCCAACCCAGAGAAACGTTACAGTGACAAACAACAGGTTCCACTCTGCTCCGTTCCCACATCTCTTAAAACACGAACACTCATTCATTCACAAATCCCTACGCTGGGTTCCTGTGCTGAGACTCCAGCCTGGCTGGTAATCCCAGGTAAAAATCGGAATATGGGGCACTATCTATCCTGGTGCTGCAACTGCACCAGTCACCTACAAGGCACGCAAATCCAGCTCAGTGCTCAGATTTCATTCAACAGGACTGGCCACCGAATGCTCTCAATGGTCCCCACCCCTCTTCCTGCATAAACCAAGCCACAGCCTTCCTGCCCTCAAGGAGGAACAGACCAGCCCACCTGCTTCCCTCTGCGCTCCCTTCCCCGCCCGGTCCCCCAGGACCAGCTAAGGACGCTTCCAGGACCCCTCCAGGGGCCTTTTTCTGACCACATTTCCTGGGCTCCCATCATCTCCACAAATGAAAAGTAAACTCCTCCTTAGTGACAACCTCTCCAAACCAACCGCCTCACGGTCACCCAACTCCGCCAGAGCCCCCTACCCGTGCGAGCCCCGCCGACGGGGCGGACGGCCCCCACGGCGTGTGCCAGCGCGGGGCATTTACCTTCACGCTGGTGTAGCAGGTCTGAGTCTCGGCCTCGGCGCTGCTGCAGCAGTGGCGCCTCCGGCCCCTGCTGGTGGTCGCGGCGGGGGCTGCGGAACCCGCGCTGCTACCGCTGCCCAGCTCGGTGCGGGTCCTGCGGACGCGGGCTGCGCTGGGGGGTCCCGACGCGCGGCTCGGGGGGATGGCGTCGGCGGCGTCGGTCTGGACGAAGAGGCCGGGCAGAGGTGCCGCCGGGCCCTGCGACACGCTGGTGGTCTGGCGGGGCGAGCTGGACTCGTCCGAGTCCCGGCAGTAGATCACGCCGCTCTGCGAGACATGGATGCTGGGGGCGCAGCCCATCCCTCGGCCGGGCTCCCCCGCGCGCCCGCCCGCGCCAGCGGCCGCCGGGACCCAGCGCACCCGCTGCCACCTGCAGTGAGGGGGCGGCCGCGGCGGCGCCCGGACTGCGCGCCCCCCGGCCTGTGTGTCCGCCGCTCCGTCGGGCTGGCCGCGGTGCCCCCCGCCGAGCCTCCGGGGACCGCGCGCGTCACCCCAACTTTCCCTTTTGGGCCATCTTCCTCCCCGAGCGGGGGAGCGCGCACACACAGCGCCCCGCGCGCACCAGCGGCCGCCACCCTCCCCGCCGCGGCGCCCCAAACACGCTCCCCGCGCCTCCGCCTTCCCCTCCTCCCTCGGCGCGGCCCCCGCCGCCGCCCAGCTCGACCTCGCCGGGCTCCCGCACCCGCGGCCCTGGGCCAGGGCGCCCGCCCGCCTGCCCGCCTGCCTGCACCTTCTTTCCCCACTTTCGGTCTGCGCCCGTCCCCTCCCTCCCTCGCTCCCACCCTCCTTCCTCCTCAGGTGCCCCGGCTCCGCGGTCGCAGCCGCCCGGGCCCCACTGCGCCCCTCCGCCCCTCCCGCCGCTCCCCGAGCTCTCCCGACAGGGCAGAGCGTGCCCGCGGCTCGGCTCCGCCACGGGGCCCCTGTGCGCGGCAGCTGGCACCGCGCCTCGGCGCCCTCCCCTCCTCCTCCGCTGTCCAGAGGCCTCGTCTCTTCTGCACTCATCCCGACGCCGCCCCCAGCACCCCAGCCCCTCTTCCCCTGAAGGGCTGTGTAAGCCTCTCGCTTTTCACCAACACATTTTCACACATCCCAGAGCTAAACACCAGGAGGCCCCTCCCGAAATGGCAGGGGCCCTACAGCCCAGGCCCACCCACCGCATTTGCTTGCCTCTCAACACACCCGGGAAGTGATGGAGAGACCTCATGGTTCCGTCCTCTTCCCCCAGCCCCACCGCCTACTCCGAAGGCTGAGTTGGATGGTGACCCAGTCTTCAGAAGAAGCCCATTCCATGTCTACTCATCGTTTGGAAGTTTATGCCAAGGGATGGGAGGCCCTGCGGAGGAAGGCACCCTTGAACACATACGTTCCCCTAAGATCCAAGGCAAGAACAGAAAGGAGCTGTCTGATGGTTCTTGGCTTTCTCCCCCATTTTCACCTCTTCCTTAGGTGTCACTAAATGTTCATGCTGGTTTCTATCCCGTCCAGCCGCCCATGTCAACTGCTGTTCCTCACACTCTGGGCTGGGCAGTCAACAAGGCCTTCCCTCATTCTCCTTGGTGAGGCATGCACAGACTGAGCTGTGCTGGAGGAGAGGAAGAACGCCTTTAGAAGGATGGCTGCTGTTCATCCTTCCCTTGTAAACTCTGAGTTACAGCTGCGAGACACCACTGCCCATTCAGTCACTGGTTCCCGCAGTAATTCCTGCCCGATTTTCACAATGGCACGGGGAGATAAATTAGATGGTCTAAGAAAGGATTTTATCTAGAGTTGCTTATACGGACAAGGGCAGTAACATAGAGGCTTAATGCAAGGCACAAAGAAGTATCCAATTTTAAGGTTTGTTTTTTTTTTTTTTTTTCATTCTTATTTTCCTTTTTCTTCCTGGACCACTCTTGGATGTGACTGGATGAAGACTTCAAAAGACAGTTTCTAAATTTCATAGAGAAGCAAGATATCATTCCCAATCCCAAATTCAGATATACAGAGAGAGTCTAACCTTATTCTTCTACCTTTGCTTCTCTTCTCAGTTTAGCTCTCTTTTTTTGATACAAAAAAACTCCATCTCCAGCTAGCCTGGAAAAAGTCTATGCTGTATTTTTTAATGGGCAGGCAAATTGCTCATAAAATTTCTGCACAGGTTGGGTCCTCCTAGAAGCAGATTCTGAGATGGTGTTTAGCAGGCAGAGGGAGGCTTTTTAGGAAGTGCTCTTGTAGTCAACATTTGTGGGAGGAAATAAAGGGAGGGAATGGAGGGAGGCAAGCTTGAGCAGAGGGAGAAATTGACCAAGCCTCAGGCATCCCTGCAGGGAGGATTCTGAAGGTGGGATGATGCTTCAGAGTTGTTCTGAGTTGGGGCTGGGTTCTGAGTTGTTCTGGTGGGCCTTTATACCCCAGCATGGACCAGTCTTTACATGCAGGCCACCTCAGCGACCTTGGGCAAGGTGGCTCTCTTCAGCTGAGGCACTGCCCCTAGGAGATGTCAGCTGAGCCAAGGGCTTTCTGCTGGCAGCACTCCCAGTAGCTGGAGGAGTAAGTCCTTTCCTGGCATCATAGCCTCCACCACAGTTCCCTTCCAGGCTGCTGAGATCCATGTTTCCTTGTCCCATCCATGCCTGTAAGAACACCATATTAAATGGCTGAGACTGAGATATGGGGACAGTCATTCATTTAAAACTAAGCCTCATAGCAACCATCTGCTCTACTTCCAAAGGACAATTTAGGACCTGGGAAAACAACATCAGAGTTAAATTGCAAAAACACTAGTCTCTATACTAGTCCCTGATGTAACGTTCAAGTCAGGGTTTAATCATTCCTAAAGCTTACCTGTGATAATGCATATAGCATTTCAGTCATTACCTTTCATGGAGCTATCAATGACAGCCTTCACATACTGAAATTTAGAGCCATGCATATTCTCATGACACATGTCTACTTTTTCAGAGTTTTCTCTAGGAATGCAATGAAACTACCCAGAAAAAAGCACCAGTCACTCACTGAGGCTTTGAAAGGCAAGAAGACTGTGATGAAACAGAAATTACAACCAATCTTCTGGTGGAGAACATTAGGAGCTGAATCATGAAGCTACAAGTCACCCAGAAACAAATTTAGGTTGAACTTTCTACATTAAAAAATAACAATAATTAAGCCTTGAAAGAGTAGGTGACCTCAAGGTAGCTAGTGAATAGGACTAGGCTGCTTTAGTGGGTTAACTGAACAGTTCATATTAGGACCAGTGACTTTCATTGACTGCAACTTCTTTGTTGGAATAGAAGATAGAAGGGGAAATGCACTAGATATACATTTTTCTTCCCATTCCCAAAGCAGACAGTAGCTCAAACACATCTTCAACTGCCAATTCTGGCTTAGTGAAAGAAAAAAATAATGTGTCCTTATAATCTCCACCAAGTGTTCTCAGTGGGAATGTGCAACCTGCCCCCATTGCTGGAACAGATCTGGCTGCTGAAACTTGCAGAAGTGTGCAAGTGGAGGGGAAATGGTTTAACTGAAATCATTTCCACAGCTTAGTTCTGAAGCCTGAGTTCTGACCCATAGAAGAGATTTCTGAACCAATTGCCACTGACCACTTCAATGCATCCCAGGTGACAGCAAAGACTACAAGCTCAGACACTGTTGATAAAAATTAGGCCTAAGTTACAGAATAAGGCCAGAAAGACCAACATTATTAAAAAAATAATTAAGTGGAGAAGAATTTAGCAACAGAAAATATCCAAGAAGCAAATCAAAAGAAAGTAAACTAAATCAGAAACATATTGTAAAACAAAACCTCCAATATGTCCAGGGTCACCTGAATGGCTTGTGTGTTTTATAATAGTATTAAATAAGAGCTAACTGTAAAATTATGGCCCACAGGCACTGCAAGATCCTGAACAATTAAGGTCCCTTCCAATTCTAAGATGGCATGACTCTTCAGAATTCCTCTAGAGAAGCAGAAAATGTGATTAATACATTTTGAATGATTCTTAGCTGTAAAGGTTAAAACAACAGCAGCTATCTGATTGATTTTTAGATAACCAAATATTTAATCAACCAATCAACCTTATAGAGCTTCTGGATTCAAACTGTGTCCCTAATGGTGGAGCTATTGGAAATCTAACCACCTGATAAGTGAAATGATACCGTTTATTAAGCAGCCCAGTACAGTGGAAGGTACATTGAATTCAGGGTTAGACGAGTGAATCTGAAATCAAGTTCTGCCTCTTGTGGCTGTGTAACCTTGAGCAAGTCACTTAACCTTTGGGCTTCAATTTCCTAGATGATCTCCAGAGTCTCTAAATCACCAACATTCGAGAATGCTGTGAAATTTTTGCTTCATTTTATTAAATTATTTTATATTTAGAATTGTGGGACTTTTGAACAGAAAGAGTAGTCCTGAATCCACGTGCACAACAGAACCACCCTGAGGATTTGCCAGAAATACAACAGTTCCCTAGTTCCATCCCAGAGACTTTGTTCAGGGGTTAAGGACAGGTCCAGCATCTGTCCTTTCAAAGAAAGTGAATCTAGTATAACCTTTCCACAGCCTCCTTGAAGTTTAAGTCCCTATAAGTGCCTCGAAGACCCTACCCGATGTGGATCCTGGCGACCTTGCTGAGCCCACCCTCACTTCTCCAGCCCCACCAGCCTCCTCATTGTCTCTCCAGGATATCCAACATTGTTAGCCAGTAGCTGTTCCCTCTGCCTGTTGTGCAGCTTCATCAGTACTTGCAAGGCTAACTTCCTTACCTCCTTCAAGTCTCTGCTCAAACGTTTCCTACTCAGTGATGCCTATTCCCAACCCGTGTTTGAAATTGCAACCCACATAGCTCTATTGTTCCTCTACCACTCCTGATTCCCCTTAGCCTGCTATTTTTCTTATTTCATAGCACATATCACCTTTCAACTTATTATATAATTAACTCACTTACTATTATGTTTATTGTCTGCCTTCTCCCACTAGAATATTGGCTCTACAAAGGCAGGGGTTTGGGGGCTTCTTATTCACTGATGGATCCCATACTTTTGGAACAGTGCCTAGGACATGGTAGGTGCTCAAATATTTGTTGAATTTATGAATGAATAATTTTCTCCCATTTCTTTGTCTTTTGCCTTTATCTTAACTGTTATAACCCAAAATGGAAGGCGTTATTTTATTTGTTTGTTTTTAATAGAGTTTTATGCTCTGTGTTTTTAGTTTTTAAAGTCAGTGAATGCCTTTGATTACATCATGGTAGTCTTTTGGTAATGTACATCAGAAAAAGCCAGAATAATAAAATATAATAATTTGTACAAAGTTGTTGGTAGCAATGTTGTCTACGATAATGAAACTAGAGATAATTCAACCATCAAACACTTAGGGAATGGCTCAACAAATCACATATAAATATTACTATTTATAGTAATATAAAACCTAACAAAACAATGTTAGGTTAAAAATAGATACGTACATAGATTGATTACAAATATAGACAATGTATGAACATATGTTGAGGTTCATAAGTGAGTATAAAGTGGTGTAGACAAGAAACGACAAATTTATTTTTCTGAAAAACAGTTTCAGTGCATAAAAAACCATGTAAATGAGTAAGTGTAATATTTCCTAATTCTCTCCACAAAAAGTATTTAGGTAACTCTATTTCCTTTTATGGATTTCCATTGATTTTCTTTTTCCTTTGGACAGAAGGTAAAAGATGGAAAATAAATTTAAAAGGGAGAGAATCAGAGATAGGTGGAGACAGAGAAATGAATGCCTACACATTTATAAAGGAAACCTCACAGAACCAGACACCCAGAGAGGAAAAAAGAAAGTGAGAGACAAAGAAAGCCATGGGAAGCCACTTTCATGGTGAAATAGTCCTACCAAGTGAGTTTACGGAGACAGTTCTTTCAAGACAGTAAAAATAAGTTGTATTTTAAACTATAGGTGCATCACTTCTTGGACCTTTTGCCATAGGCCAAGTGAAACTAAGGAGAGGATTTGGCCCATAGAACGGTTTTCTCTTGCCAGTTGTAGAAAATGCAAACAGAGAATGTGTAGGAGGAGGTCAGCCAACATCTGACTTCCTTAGGTCAACATCATGAAACTTGGAGGCCACCGAGTGCTGGGTCCTGAGTCTGCATAGTACAAAAGTGATCTGTCCTTCCTGTTAACAAGCACCCCACAGGGAGGGGCTGGATTAGCCCTGCAGAGAGACTCCAGAATGCTACTCACCTCCAGAACTTTGGACCCCAATAGTCAGGCTAGGAGAGATGGAACATTCATTTCCTAAAGTCTTACAAATACATTTCACAAAAGCATCAGACATAAAAGGATATAGAAATGAAACACAAGGTGCAGTCCTACTCCAAAGGAACTTATAGAGCAATCAGGCAGACAGGACTTACACATGAGAATATAGTACAATCCATGAGTGTCAAGGGGCCAGAACAAAGATGAGTGGTATTGTCAATTCTTTTGTAGTAGTTATGGTCATTGGGAAGGGAAGAAGGCGGCATGTCAGTTGGGCCTCAACAAGAACTTTTCAATCACAGGAACAGCATGAACAAAGGCACAGAGGCAGAACTAAACTTGGTGGCACCAGAAGGCAGTGAGCAGACAGGGTAACTAGACAGTGTCTCCTAAGGCAGGGATGATAACACTGGAAGAAGAAAAAAGAAATGAAGGTGGAAGACTCTGAAACAACTTCTCTATGTAATGGAAGTCGCTGTAGGTTCTACCACCCTTAAGGAAACATCCTGTATGAAAATCTAGATTTAGAAAACAAATCCATTGTCTTGCAAAAAATATTGTTGTTTGCCAAATGATTAACATGAATACTTTTTTTTTTTTTTTTTTTTTTGAGACAGTCTCATTCTGTCACCCAGGCTTGAGTACAGTGGTGCGATCTCGGCTCACTGCAACCTCCGCCTCCCAGGTTCAAGTGATTCTCCCGCCTCAGCCTCCCAAATAGCTGGGAATACAGGTGCATGCCACCACACCCGGCTAATTTTTTTATATTTTTAGTAGAGATGGGTTTAACCATGTTGGCCAGGCTGTTCTTGAACTCCTGACCTCAGGTGCTCTGCCTGCCTCGGCCTCCTAAAGTGCTGGGATTACAGGCATGAGCCCCTGCGCCCAGCCTCCATGAATACTCTCACATAGCACTTTGAGGTTTTTAGGTATTCTTAGTCAAGGTACAAAAAAAAAAAAACAAAAAAACTAAGTCAGGGTACAAATTATTAATTTATACCAATTTTTTTTTAACATTTACAATCTATAAAGCAAGGCACAAGGCACTTCTGTTTCTAAATGAGTGTGAGCTTTCCTAAATGTCTCATGGGCAATTTTTTAAAGTTCAGGTTTCTAAGCAGGCCCTCTCCTGCCTGCATGCACACCTTGCTAGGCATATCATCCATTCCAGAAGATTTCATTACACTAATATGATGCTAAATTCATCCATTCATTCAGTAAATGCTTACTGAGTGGCTACCGTGTATCACATGCTAACTAAGCACTGAGAAACAAGACAGAAACAGTCCCTATTTCTATGGAGTTTAGGATATTAGGGGGCGTTGGAAGGACAAACAAATTCTCTGGTAGTGATGAAGGTTATATAGGGATTTAAATTATGTTGATGTGATAGAGTGAGACTGGGGTAGGACGATGAAAGTTTTCTCAGAGGACGTGAATTTAAGCTAAGATTCCCAGAAAACTTTATCAAAGGGAATATCATTCTTTTTCCATCCATCCAGCCAGCCAGCTATGATGCCATGAGAACATGGTTTGAGAACCACCACTGTGCCAGGTGCTGTGAGGGATACGAAGAAGTAAAAGACTTAGTATTTGCCCTCAGACAATTCAGTTAGGAACACAAACATACACACAAGAGAATTGCGTTAACATTTGCTTTGAAAAATTAATCCAAGCCCAGAGAGAAAGATCACTGTGGGTGGAAATTATCCGGGAGATGCCACTGAGGAGACAGAGTATAGCTCTTGGAAGAAAGGGCAGTATTTGAATAAGTGGGAAAGAGGACATTCCAGAGAGAATAATGTGCTTAAGGCCTAGAGGTGGGAACACTTGCTAAATGCTTGAAGAACAAAGAGGCAGATGACTCAAAAAGGTTTGTGGTATGGAAGAAGAGAATAACATTATTTTGGCTGACAAGGGAGACTATGACCAGGGAGCCAAATGCCAGACTAAGCAGTTTGGCTAAATTCTAGTCATTAGAAATCACTGATGTTTTCAATAAGACTGTAACTTTAAAATACAGTTGACCCTTGAACAACACAGTGTTAAGGGCACCAACTGCTACACAGTCGAAAATCCACATGTTACTTTTGACTCCTCAAAAACTTAACTACAGGCCAGGCACATTGGCTCTAACCTGTAATCCCAGCACTTTGGAAGCCCAAGGTGGGCGGATCACTTGAGGCCACTTTCACATGGTGAAACCCCATCTCTACTAAAAACAAAAATTAGCCAGGCATGGTGGCACACCCCTGTAGTCCCAGCTACACAGGAGGCTGAGGCAGGAGAATCGCTTGAACCTGGGAGGCAGAGGTTACAGTGAGCCTAGATCACACCACTGCACTCCAGCCTGGGCAAGAGAGCGAGACTCTGTCTCAGAAAAAAAAAAAAAAAAATTACTAATAACCTACTATTGACCAGAAGCCTTACAGATAACATAAACAGTCAATTAACACATATTTTACATGTTATATGTAGTATATACTATAGTCTTACAATAAAGTAAGCTAGAGAAAAGAAAATGTTATTAAGAAAAACATGAAAAAAAGAAAATATATTTACTATTCATTAAGTGAAAGTGGATCATCATTAAGGTCTTCATTCTTTTCATCTTCATGTTAAGTAAGCTGAGGAGGAAGAGGAGGAGGGGTTGATCTTGCTGTTTCAGGGATTGCAGAGGCAGAAGAAAATCCACATGAAAGTGAACCCACACAGTTCAAACTCATGGTGTTCAAGAGTCAACTGTACTATTTTACTGAAATGAATCCAGTTGCATATTCAAGAAGGACTGGCGAAGCAAGTCAGGAATGAAGATCAGTAAGGATCTATAATAACCCAGGAATGGGATAATAGGGATTGTTCTGTACTGAATTGTGGCCTCCCAAAATTTGTATTTTGAAGCCCAACCCCCACTGTGGCTATATTTGGAGACAGGGCCTTTTAGGAGGTAACTAAGGTTACGAGGTCATAAGGGTGGGGCCCTAATCCAATAAGACTGGTAACCCTATAAAAAGAAGAGACAGCAGAGATTGCCCACTCTCTCCTGCATGCACACAGAGAAAAGACCACACAGAGAGAATGCACCACCTGCAAGTTGAGGAGGGAGGCCTCACCAGACACCTACCCTGCTGGCACCTTTACCTGAGACTTCTAGGCTCCAGAATTGTGAGAAAATAAGTTTCTGTTGTTTAAGCCACCTAGTCAGTGCTATTTTATTATGGCGGCCCTAGCAAACAAATACAGAGACATTGAGTAGATGGAATTTGTAAAAACAGAAAAAAAGGGTGGGGAGGGGAATTCCATGGACCTTACTGAAAACGAATCCTTAGGATCTGGTGCCTGATTAGATAAGGAGCCAGGGAGCCAGTGATATCAAAACTGATTGCAAAATTTCCAGGTTAGATGTCTAGGACAAAATGCAAATGAGATTGGGGAGCACTTCCAGGAGAAATAAGCTTTGTCAATCAAGGGAATTCTTCATCTGGATTTGCACTTTCTGGGACCCAGAATCTTGAGTCTAGAAACCAGAAACTGTCCACCCAAAGCCAGTGCTGACACTGAACTCTCCCCAGAACATGATTAGAATGTGAGAGACATGAGGCCAGCAACCTCTTTTGTGTTTGCTGCTGGATCTGTAGTACTTAGAACGAGAAATGGTACATGTTCAATATTTGCTGAACGAATAATGAGCCTTTATGAGGAGGACAGATAGATATGTCAGCCTTCAGGTCCTCTTTGCTGACAAACGCACCATCGCCCTTTTCCAGTGTGGCTAAGTAAACAGTTTCTGCCAAGACTTCCTTGGGCTTCCCCACAGTCAGGCCTACGCAGTGATGCTAGTTTTTTGCTCCATGTCTGGATTGCTAAAGTCAGCCTTTTGATACTCTTGCTTCAAGAACTGCTTTTGAGCCCTGGGATCTTACTTCTTAACTAGCTTAAGGTGCCTCGAGGCTGCAGCTCTGCCTGAAGGCCCTGCTTCTTTAGTACCTTCTGCGGTTCTGGTTTCTTAATCTTCTTACACCGTGGCTGCTAGGGCTGTGAAAGGAGGTGCTCTGGAAGCTTGTGGCGGAAAGTCTCTCCCTTCTTGGGGTTTGACATTTGCTCTGCAGCATGGCACTTCCCATGTCACACCATTAAACATCTCCAAGGCAACAGTCACTGGGGGCATGACTGATTACTTCTTCATACCTCATATTTGAGGCTTATAAAATATCATAGACAGAAATAGATTCAGTAAGATGTGAGAGAGCTTTCCAGGGTACTTGACACTAGTGGCTATCAAACTTTAGCGTATACCCAAACTGCCTAAACACAGACTGCGAGGCCTGAGAACTTGCACTTCTACATAATTCCCAGGTGATGTTAGTGCTACTTACTCAGGGATCGCACTTTGAAAACTACTTCTGTACACGTAGTAAGATGTTGCAAAACAAAAACAATGACAAAGAACAGAACAAAACAAAACAAATTTTTTTTAAAAAAAGCCCTTCACCTGTGATGTTTCATTTTCTGAAACAAAATATAAGGTTGTGAATTTTAGGATGTCTGCAAGCCTCACAAAACCAAGGACTTCTAAGGACAGGTTTTCAATAGTCCCCTTTACCTTTTCTGAGATGTGGGAGTGGGGCTAGGGGAAGGAGAGGCTTATTTGTAGAAGTAAACTTAATGTTTAAATACACACCAGCAGAATGATATAAATTTCCAGTACAGTACTTGATTTTCTTTCTCTTTTTTTTTTTTTTTTTTTTTTTTTTTACTATATAGAGTTTAAATCTGAGAAGACAAAAGTCCCATTATGTTTGAAGAACAATAAATAAAGTTCTAGGAAGCAGAGGTCTGGAGGACAGGGCAGGGGGAGATAGTGTAAATTCAATCCAGTTTAAGTACACAAAACAGATACAATTATTTTCAAAATACTGGCAGAAAAATAATAACAAATGGCTGCTACTTCGGAGGTAGCTTACTATGTAACAGTCTTATACTTTACATATTTTATCTCTATATACTTCTCTTGTGTTTTTACCCTTTAGATATGAAATCTTTCAACATCTCCTTTCTGTTTACCATTAACCTGAACACCCACCTAGCTTGGCTAGGTAATTACTTGCTTTCTCCTGAGCATGCAGTCATCAAACTTTTACAGGTTATAAATATCCTACATAGGCCTCTAAAAAAGAAATATGGCTAATGCTACATGTACTGCATTTATCACGGAAATCTAAAAGACAAGGTTAAGATCCTTCATAACAGGGGATCTGATCTTTTCTAAATCACCAACATAAACATCAACTTTAAAAGAAAAGAAATAAACCTCAACTCTTTAGACTTTTAAAGTGAAAGTGACATGTTAGGCGATACATGTTATGAGAACTGTTTTTTGTTATTAAATTAAGAAATCAAGCTAGTATTTAAGATTTTCCTTCTCGTAACACTTTTGTGAAAGAGAAGTATATACATTTATAAGTCATTTGAAGTATTAAATTACAGAAAATTCTGTAAGGAACTCAAATCCCTTACATACTCGTACGATTCAGATGGCATGAATTTTCACATTGATTACATTTTTAATAGCCTCTGTTTCCCACTGTATGTTCGAGTGAGTATAAAGCAATGATGTTAGAGATGCCACATCTACAAGTAATTCTCACTTTTAAGAAATGGTGGAAGCAAGCCTTGAGTGGCTGTTCTTAGAACTCCAGCTATAAGGGACTTAGAAACTCCCCTGGAAAGGTCTGAGAGCCATTTCGTAGCCTAAATCCTGTATCAAAAAGTCACATTAGCCCTATTTGAAGTGGGTGTGTGGGAAAAGACGAATAAGACATAGGGATCACTATGGGAAAACAGACAATTCTGCAACAAAAACCAGAAACAATGCAGTATAGTTCTCACAAATTTATTTGGAATATCCATAGTTTTAAGTTGTAGAAGAAGAATGGAGAAAAAAAAATGTCCCAGAAGACATCTTCAAATAGAACAGCATTTTCAGAAATGGCAACCTTTTGGATAGGATCATGAATAAAAATTTGCAACATGGACTTCTGATGAATAATCAGGGACCAAATTTACCCTCCTTCCATTCACAACTAGAAAATCAGATAAAATGTGTGAAATAACTATTATCAGACATTGAAAAATAGGTGGCTCAGGACTATAATTCATAAGAGAAGGGAAACAGATGGAATATACAATATGACTACCCCAGCTTTCACCGTGGAGGCAAATTCAATGTCTCATAGAAGGAAAGGAGTTCAAGGCAGAGCACAGTGGTTTCACTGATGTGAGAAGACCAAAATCATGGCTCAGACAGTCTTTTGTAGCTGGGATTTATGGGGCAGTATTTCAGAAAGAAGGAAATACTTATGAAAGAAACATAGAGGGGCACTTGAGAGTTTAGTAGGTACTAAAATATGTAGGAGTAGGGTGAAATTCCTTAGACCAGAAACAGTGACTGAAAAGCTATAAGCAAACAGTTTACAGAGCTCACACAGAACTAGGAGCTATCCAAGTTCTACCAGCCAAAAAGGATTGTCTTTGTTGGTCACTCAGGGCATTCAGTAGAGAATCCAGTTGGGTCATACCTTAATAAAAAGGTTAAAGAATCCCTAGAGAAAATACTGCAGACCTACCTTTAAAAGCTCAAAAACAAACCTTGAAAGGATTAAATGGAACCAAAATTAACTTGTGTACCAAAACAAAATCCAACACTCATTAAAGAAAGACAACAAAACTTAGACATTCACAATGTCTAGCATATAATCAAAATCACTAGATATCCCAAGAAGCAGGAAAATGTGACTAATAATCAAAAGGAAAATCAATAGAAACAGAAATGACAGAAATTTGCAGACAAGAACATCAAAACAACTGTTATAATTATTGTCCAAGTATTGAAAAAAACAAGCATTGTGAGAAGAGAAATGGAAAATATAAAAAAAGAATCAAATAGAACTTCTAGAAATGAAAAATACAAGTTCTGAAATGAAATGGTCACTGGATGGAACTAAAAGCAGATTAGACACAACAGAAGAAAAGATCAGTGAACTCAAAGACATGCTAATTAATTAACCAGGAGCTGGTTTTTTGAAAAGATTAACAAAATAGATAGACCGCTAGCCAGACTAATGAAGAAAAGAGAGAACAATCAAAGAGACACAATAAAAATGATAAAGGGGATAAAAGCTTATGTTAGAACAGAAAGTGGGTCCAAATCCAATAATCTAAGATTCTACCTTAAGAAACTAGGGGAAAAGAAAACAAATTAAATCTAAACTAAAAAGAAAGAAGGATATGGTAAGTATAGAAACAGAAATTAATACATAGTAAATAGGTAAACAATAGACAAATGCAATAAACAAAAAAGCTGGGCAAGATGTGGTGGCTCACACCTGTACTCCCAGCACTTTAGGAGGCCAAGGTGGGTGGATCACTTGAGGTCAGGAGTTCGAGACCAGCCTGTCCAACATGGTGAAACCCCGACTCTACTAAAAAAAAAAAAATTAAATTAGCCAGGCATGGTGGTGGATGCCTGTAATCCCAGCTACTTGGGAGGGTGAGGCAGGAGAATAACTTGAACCAGGAGATGAAAGTTGAAGTGAGCTGAGATCATGCCACTGCCCTCCAGCCTGGGCAACAGAGTGAGACTCAATCTCAAAAAAAAAAAAAAAAAAAAAAAAGTTTTTTTTAAAGGTCAATACAATAGATAAACCTCTAGCAAGACTGGTCAATAAACAAAGATAAAATACATCAATTAGTGATATCAAGACCCTAAACTATTAATAGGAATAATAAGCGAATATTAGAAACAAATTTATGTCAACAGATTCACAATTTAGATAGACATTTCCCTAGAAATATCCAAAAATATCCAAAGAAATACTCAAGAAGAAATATTTTAAAATCTAGATTTCCCTCTACTAAAGAAGCTGAATTTGTGTTTAACAGCCTGCTCACAAAGAAAACTCCAATCCTAGAAACATTCTCAGGTGAAGTCTACAAAATATATAAAGAAGAAATAATACTAACCCTACACAAACATTTCCATAAAATTGAGCGTAGGAAGCCCTTCACAGCTCATGTTATAAGGCCATCATTATCCAAATACCAAAGACAAGGAAAAAAAGATTTTGCAAAAAAGGAAAAGTGCAGATAAAAATACCCCTAAACATAGACACAAAAATCTTTAACACAGTTGAGCAAACCAAACCTCCAGAAATAGAATAAAAAGGTAGTACACCATGACCAAGCGGTTTTTATCCCAAAAACACAAAGTTAGTTTCACATTCAAAAATCAATCAATGTGCAAAAGAATGAAATTGTATTTTTACCTCATCCCATGTACAAACTAACCATAAAACATGTTAAAACTAAACTTAAAAGCTAAAACTATAAAACTCTCAGAAGAAAACACAGGAACAAATTTTCATGACCTTGGATTTGACAATAGTTTCTTAAATATGATACCAAAAGCACAAGCCACAAAAGAAAAACTAAACTGGACTTCATCAAAATTAAAAAGTTTTTGTACATCAAATGACACTATCAAGAGAGTAACAACACAATGCAAAGAATGGGAGAAAATATTTGCAAATCATATATTCGGTAAGGGTCAAGTATCTAGTGTATACTAAAAAGAAAACTCTTATAACTCAACTACAAAAAAATGAACAATCCAATTCAAAAAGAGACAAAGAACTGGAATAGACATTTGTACAAAGAAGATATACAAGTGGCCAAAGAGCACATGAAAAGATGCTCAACATCATTTGTCACTAGAGAAATACAAAACTCCATTGAATTGAAAACTACAGTTGACCTTTGAACAACGGGTTTGAACTTTGTGGGTCCACTTACACGCAGATTTTCTTCTGCCTCTGCCACCCCTAAGATAACAAGATCACCTCTCCTCTTCCTTGTCCTCTGTTTACTCAACATGAAGACAACAGGAATGAAGTCCTTTATGATGATCCACTTTCACACAATGAATAGTAAATATATTTTCCCTCCCTTATGATTTTCTTAATAACATTTTCTTTTCTCTATACTTTATCATAAGACTATAGTATATAATATATATAACATGCAAAATATGTGTTAATTGACTTTTTGTTATTGGGAAGGCTTCTGGTCAACAATAGGCTATTGGTCTCAAGTTTTTAGGAAGTTCAAAGTTATATATTGATTTCTTTTTTTACCGTGCAGGGGGTCAGCATCCCTTACCCCCACAGTGTTCAAGGGTCAACTGTAAAATGAATGTAAATAAAGTCAAAACTACAGTGAAATGTCCCTTCAAATCTGCTAGGATGGCTATAATTGAAAAAAAAAAGTGTTGGCAATGATATGGGGAAACTGCAACCCTTAAACATTGCTGTTGGGAAAGTAAAATGGTAGAATGCTATGGCTTGAACGCATCCCCCCAAAATTCATGTGTTGGAAAATTGATGCTTAATGCAACTGTATTGGCGGGGGGCCTAATGGCAGGTATTTGCCCTCATGAATGGATTCATGCCATTATATAAACGACTTGAGGCTAAGTTCGATCTCTCTTGTACTCTCGCCCTTCTGCCTTCTGCCATGTGAGGGCATGTGTTTCCTCTTCTCTGGAGTACATAGTAAGAAGGCCCTCAGTGGATGCAGGCACCTTGATCTTGGAGTTCCCAGCCTCCTGAACTGAGAGAAAATAAATTTCTATTCTCTTAAATTACCCAGCCTCAGGTATTCTGTTATAGCAGCACAAACTAAAACATAATGCCAGTGTGGATAACAGTTTGGCAGTTCCTAAAAGGTAAAGAGAGTTACCATATGACTCAGCAATTCCACTCCCAGGCTTATACCCCAAAGAACTGACAACAGGTGTTCAAACAATAACTTGTACTTAAATGTTTAATAGCAGCACTATTTACAATAGTCAAAAGGTAGAAGTAGTTCAAATGTTCATCAACAGATGACTGAATAAACAAAATGTGGTATATCCATACAATGGAATATTATTCAGCCATTTAAAAAAATGAAGCACCAATACACGCTATCACATGAATGAACCTTTAAAAAATGCTAAGTGAATGAAGCCAGACACAAAGGCCACTATTATGATTCCATTTATATGAAATATCTAGAATAGGCAAATCCAGAGACAGAGAGCAGGTGCTTGCCAGGGGCTGGGGAATGTAAAGTGACTGCCGAATGGTCATGGGGTTTCTTTCTGAGTGATTAAAAAAATTCCGGAACTTGATAGGGGTGATGGTTGCACAACATTGTGCACATACTTAATACTACTTAATTGTACACTTTAAAATTGTTACAAATCTGAATTTCATGTTATGGGTATTTTACCACAATAAAAAAGTCAATGTGATTCACCATTGTAAAAGAACAAAGGAAAAAACAAACATCATTTCGATAGGTGTAATAAAATCTTTTGACAATTCACTTCTTATTTACAATAAGAATTCTCAATAAGTAAGTCGAGAAAGGAAACTTTTTTTAACCTGATAAAAAGCCTATGCAAAAACCCTACAGTAAGCATCATACTTAAAAGATTGAATGCCTTTTCCCTAAGATCAGGAACAAGACACAGGTGTGCACTATCACCAAAGCTACATTGGGGGCTCTAGCCAATAAAATAAAGCAAGAAAAAGAAGTAAAAGATACAATCTGGGAAAGAGGAAGTAGAATTCTGTTTATTCACAGACAACATAATTGTACACATAGAAAATGCTAAAGGCTACAAAAACAGCTGCTAGAACTAATAAGTGAGTATAATAAAATCACAGGATACAAGGTCAATAAACAAAAGTCAATTGTATTCTATATACCAGCAATGAACCATTGGAAATTGAAATACAAAATACTACTTACAATAATATTAAAAAGCATAAAATTTTTCTGTAGACCTTCACACTGAAAGCTATAAAACACTGATAGAGAAATTTAAAAGTCTAATTAAATAGAGATAT
Organism: Gorilla gorilla gorilla; assembly: GCF_029281585.2. Lineage (NCBI taxonomy): Eukaryota > Metazoa > Chordata > Mammalia > Primates > Hominidae > Gorilla > Gorilla gorilla. Next base: position 34,492,314 of record NC_073243.2, read on the forward strand.
ACAATGTTCTTGTATCAGAAAGCTCCTTATTGCTGAGATGTCAGTTCCCCCTAAATTGATCTATAGATTCAATACAATCTCAATCAAAACCCAACAGGTTTATATCTGTAAAAATTGACAAAATGATTATAAAAATTATGTAGAAATGCAATTGACCTAGAATAATCAAATGAATTTTGAAAAAGAACAAAGAAGACAAACAGTGCCTGATTTTAAAATTTAGTACAAAGCCACAGTAAACAATACAGAGCGGTATTGGCATAAGGACAAACAAATAGATCAATGGAATAAAATAGTGTCCAGATACAGACCCATGCATATAGGGTCAATTAATTTTCAGTATAACTACCAAAGTAACTTAATTTGGAAAGTATAGTCTTTTCAACAAATGGTGGTGGAATGACTGAGTATCCAAATGCATAAACAAAACAAGCAAAAAAACAAAATCCTTCCACCCTTACTTTACACCATACATGAATATTAACTTGAAATGGATCATAGAATTTAAGAAGGAAGCTTCTAGAAGTAAACATAGGAAAAAAATCTTTGTGAAATTGAGGTAGGCAAAGATTTCTTTAAAAGAATGTAAAAGGCATGAACTATAAAAGAAAAACATGATAAATTGCAATTCATTGAAAATGTAAAAGTCTGCTCTTTTAAAGATATCTTCAAGAAAATAAAAAGGCAAGCCACAGACTGGGAGAAATATACATCCAATGACTTGTATCTGGAATATATTTTTAAAAGTCTTACAAGTCAATAATCAGAAGTCAAACAACCCAATTTTAAAAGTTGGGCAAAATATTTAGAGCAGATACTTCATAATACAAGAAATAAAAATGGTCAGTAATCATATAAAAAAGACTCAGCATCAATTAGTCATCAGTGAAGTGCAAATAAAACCACAATGAGATACCAGCATACAGCCACTAAAATGGCTAAAATGAAAAAGACTGACAATACCAAGTGTTAGCAAGATATAGAACAACTGGAATTCTCGTACATTACTGATGGGAATGTAAATTACTACAATCTCTTTTAAGGACAGCAGTCTCTAATATTTTCTTATTAAAAACATACACTTACCATGGAAAGGTGGAATTTCATTTCTAGGCACTTACCCAAGAGAAATAAGAACATAATGGAAAATGGCCAAAGGCTTATCTATGGACGTTCATAGTAGCTTTTAAAATAATAGCCCCAAACTGGAAACAACCCAAATGTTCATTAGTAGGTGAGTAAATACACAAATTGTGGTACACCCATAAAATAGACTTCTACTCAAAGATGAAAAGTGACAAACTACTGATATACACAACAACATGTATGAATCAAAATCCTTATACTGGGTGAAACAAGACAGACACAAAAGGTTATGTGTATGATTTTATTGACATGAAACTCTAAAACAGACAACTCTAGTCTAGTGGAATGGAAGGAAGACACTGGTTACTTGGGGTCTCTGGTGGGGGTTGGGAATTGGCTGGGAAGGAGCACATGACTCAGGCTGATAGAACTGGTCTATATCTAGACTGTGGTGGTGATTATGTGGACACATTACAAGATGACTTACTTTGTCAAAACTCATCAAACTGTACACTTTAAAATAGGAGTCCCCAACCCCTGGGCCATGGACCCATACCAGTCCGTGGCCTGTTGGGAACTGGGCCACATAGCAGGAGGTGAGCGGTAGGCCAAGCAAGCAAAGCTTCATCTCTATTTATAGCCACTGCCCCTCACTCACATTACCGCTTGAACTCCGTCTCCTGTCAGATCAGTGGCAGCATTAGGTTCTCATAGAAGTGCGAACCCTACTGTGAACTGCGTATGCAACGGATCTAGGTTGCACACTCCTTATGAGAATCTAATGCCTGATGATCTGTCACTGTCTCCCATCACCCCCAGACAGGACCATCTAATTGCAGGAAAACAAGCTCAGGGCTCCCACTGATTCTACATTATGGTGAGTTGTATAATTATTTCATTATATATTACAATGTAATTATAATAGAAATAAAGTGCACAATAAATGTAATGTGCTTGAGTCAACCCGAAACAATCCCCACCTTCGATCTGTGGAAATATTGTCTTCCACAAAATTGGTCCCTGGTGCCAAAAAGGTTGGGGACCGCTGCTTTAAAAGGTATATGTTTTGGCCGGGCACAGTGGCTCACGCCTGTAATCCCAACACTTTGGGAGGCCGAGACGGGTGGATCACGAGGTCAGGAGATTGAGACCATCCTGGCTAACACGGTGAAACCCCGTCTCTACTAAAAATACAAAAAAATTAGCCAGGTGTGGTGGCGGGCACCTGTAGTCCCAGCTACTCGGGAGGCTGAGGCAGGAGAATGGCATGAACCCGGGAGGCGGAGCTTGCAGTGAGCCAAGATCGCGCCACTGCACTCCAGCCTGGGCAACAGAGTGAGACTCCATCTCAAAAAAAAAAAAAGATATGTTTTATTGTACATAAATATTATACGTCAATAAAATTCATTTTTAAAAAAACTTACAACATTTACCTCATGTTATGGACTGAAGTCTGTCCCCCAAAATTCCTAAGTTGAAGTCCTAACTGTCAATATGACTATATTTGAAGATAGGGCCTTGAGGGAGGTAATTAAGGTTAAATGAGGATAAAGGTGGGACCCTAATCCAATAGGACAGTATCCTTGTGGGAAGAGGAAGAGACACCATAGAGCTCTCTCCATACACGCACAGAGAAAAAGCCATGTGAGGACACAGCAAGAAAATGGCTGTGTGCCAGCTGGGAAGAAGGGCATCACCAGAAACCAACCCTGACAGCACCTTGAGCTTGGACTTCTAACCTTCTGAACTGTGAGGAAATGAGTATCTGTTGTTTAAGCCACCCAGTGTGTGGTATTTTGTTATGGTAGCTGAAGCCGACTGATATACTGGACCACCAAGCATAAGATAATAAATTCACCATCCCTTACGAATCATATTATTCTTGGGCCTACTTTGTCTTCAGCCAATTAAAACTTTCCTAGAGCATATACTGAGAGACAGAGGTTGTTTTAATTCTGCAAGGGAAGGCCTCGGCCAACAGTTCACACAACCAGTTCACATGCTAGAGCCAAAGTGATGAGGACAGCACAACTTTTAGGTCTGTAAAAGCCATGATTGACACCAGTCAGAACTTACCAGGGCCAAGTGAAAGGAAGAGACAGGAGCACCTCCATCACACTCATCTGTGTGTCAGATCAGATTTCTGTGAAGCAATTGCTTTCTCTTGGCTTCTCATTGAGCCTCACTTAGTACTGGCCGCTAAACTATAGACTGTAGACGTCTTTTTCTCTTCTATTATCCCATTTATCAAATAAATTCTGCAACAGATGACTGCATTGGTTCTCATCTTTCCACTAATTATGATTCATTTATTAAGAGTAATATTTTTCAGCTAACAAACTAGATCTACCCCTCTCCTTTAGAAGCTATCTTAGCAGCACTCCAAGTTTGGTTATGAAGAAAGGCTTCCAGAGGGAAAGCAGCCTTTATTTTGACCATGGCATGTTAAACTGTTGCAGTCAAGGACTGGCCTTAGAACTCCCTGGAAGGTTTGCCCCTCCAGGGAAACCAAAGGGCATTTTGGCACTCAAGAACAAAGCCAGACCACAATCACCCTTGATAACAACCAGGTCAGCTGACTCAACTCATGGAGAAGAATTAATAAGAACATGGGCAAAAGACAGGCACCAGGTGGCAAGCCCGACCAATGGGCTGATGATAACAACTCACACCGTGTTAGTGCTGGAAGGGGCCTTAGAGATATTCTAACGTCACCCTAGATCTTTTCTCCCTCCATATTCCATCTGCCTGCAAATCCTGTTAGGTCCACTTACAAAACTGATTCAGAATCTGACCATTTTTTGCCATCTTCACTGCTACCATTCTGGTCTAAGCTGCCAAAACCTCTTGCCTGGATGACTGATGGTCTCCTAGCTTCACCTGGCTTCCCTCAGGCTATTCTCCATCAGCAGCCAGGGTGAGCCTCCTACAAACTGTCAGACCCCCCACTTCCCATCTGACCTGGTCTTTATAGCCAACCACAGTCCCTGAGCAGCCTGGCTCTCCACAACCTCTCTGCCCTCAGCTCCTGCTGCCCCTCCTGCTCACTTCCTCCTGCTCCAGCAGCCTCCTTGCTGCACCATGGGCATGCCGACATGCTCCTTCAGGGCCTTTGCACCCACTATTCCTCCCACTTGAAATATTCTTTCACAAATATCCAAAAAATTTCACAAATATCACTCCCCACTTCCTTCAGGCTTCAGCTCAGATATTACATTATCAGGGAGGCATTCTCTGACCATGCTATTTAATATGGCAGGGTTCCCCACCCCATCCTGGACAGTTATTATTGCTCTTTCCTGCTTTATCTTTCTTTCTGGTGCTCACCACATCTGACACTTGCATCCTTTCTCCTCTCCCTCTTCTTCCCTTTCCTCTCCTTCTCCTCCTCTCCTTTCCTTCTTGACTTTATCCCCACACTTGAAGGTAAGCCTCAAGAGAAGATCTTTGTCTGGCATATATTAGATGCTCACTAATTATGTGTTGCATGAATAATAGAAATATGTCCTTTAAGGATGACAAGTCAGAGTGGGGAAGCAAGTGTCCTAGGCCGCCTGTGTCCTCCCCTGCTGCTCACAGCTCTCATTGCCTTCCAGATTTCAAGCCTGGGGAAGAGGGGGTGTGAATGACAGCAGTGCTTGCTGTAGTGCAGAGAAAAACCCTGCAGACTGGGCAAATCCCTAGAAAGGCAGAGGGAAGGGCTTAGGGGAGAAAGAGAAGACCAACTACACCTGGGCCAAAGCAAGAGGCCATCTAGGTGTTTGAGACAGGCAGGAGCAGATAATGTTGTGGTCCCCAGCCTCTTCTCCCTTCCCCCACTGAGCGCTATGCTTTACCCTCAGACTTACTCATCAGGGTACCAGCTGAACTGGTACGGAAGCAAGATATTGATTCTCTAAGCCTTCCGGTCACCCATTCAGCATTTGGAGCAGACACAGAGCCTTGTCCACTGACTCAAACGTCCTAGACAATATTACATTGTCCTCTGTGTGTTGTGATGCACAGGGTTGAAATACACTGCTTTATCCTTCCTTCTACTCCCTTCACTATTTCCTCCCACTCCTTCCTTCCTACTTATTTTCCTCTTGTGCAATCCTTGCAGCCGTGAGATCTTTTCTGCAGTTGCAGAGATCAGTGGGTGAGCTGTGGTCTTTCCGACAGAAGTTATTCTCATGATATGAGTGACAGCACATTGAGAACCCCCAGTGCACGCCATATTTAAAGATCCAAAATGCCCTTCCTTAAACAGAAAAACTTACCCAAGAAAAGATAGATTGTGAAAATACTTCAGTGGCCATTGTCCCCCTGAAAATGCTACTCTGGAATAAAACTGGGTGTTTCCTCTTCAAGATGTGAAAATGAGTACTGCAAAACGATGCACTTTAAACAGGAATGCTGTTCAATGGCTGTTTGACAAAGATGTTCATAGTAAGCCCTTTATCAATATTATTCATCTCAACCTTCCTAATATCATTCCATCGAAAGCCAGGACAGGATCTAGAACTCCTCAACTTTCTAAAGTACTCTTAGGTTACTAAGAGGGTCTTTTGTGAAGTTTTCAAACAAAGATTTAATTAAAAGCTCTCTGAGCAAGTTAATTTTCCTATTTCAATTGCATGCTATTCCAACAAAGATGGTCTTGAATTTATTTTTTAATACTAACTGGAACTAGAAAATAGATGCTAAAACCCTAGAGAAGTCATGTTTTCCTACTCTTTAATCAGCCATGGCCTCTTAAACATGTATACAATGATAAAGAGCTTGTGATAAATACATTTATTAAGTCACTTACTTTCTTAGTAATGTCCTGACCTTAGTAACACCCTTCATAAGTTTCACTCAAAAGGAGTAATATTTACAATGGAGAATATTGGCTGGCCACGTATGCTAGATGCTTTTTCATTTGTTTATGCTTCAGTGTAATTGTCTTAATCTTCTAGGGAAAGTTTAAAAATTCTTTTGAAGATGAAAACCAAGGCTGGAGTCAGACAACACCAGGGTCAGGGAATGCACACCTTGGTATGGGTAGGAGAAAGTAGACTGCTTGAGAGATAGAAGCTCTGGATTCTAGTCCCCTCTTTGCCATTTTTGCCATATTTCATCAAATCTAAAATACCACTAATTGTAGGGAATGCCATCACTTTATGTATCACTAAGAAAAGAATGCTGCCCATCAAACAATGACAGTCCTACAAGATATGAAAATTGCTCCCACTGGCCACTCACTGCTTTGATTTTTTTTTTTATCTATAGATTAGGCTATATCTCCTGGCTTCAGTTTAGTTACTTGACATGTAAGAGGTAACCCCTTTGCACATCTCTCAATATTGAAACATAAATCTAGCTGTAGGTACTTGTGGGTATCTTTTCTTCCTTAAAAGCACTTGGCTGCTACTTTGCAAAACAAACAAGCAAACAAAACTGAAATTGCATCATCCCTCCAATGCCAAATATTTGCCTCATCAATATCAAATTTATCCCCATGCTCTATTTCCTTGACTCCCTGTGTAAACAATAACTTTTATGTCAAGGCCAAATCATAGTGTAACCTTTGTGAAGTCATCTTAGCCAGCAATTAAACTAAACACATGTATTATCAACCATGCACCTACTTCAACAAATGTTGAAAACATAAAAAGCTGAAACTGTGTACACTGTGTACATATTCATAGACAAATCCATTACAACCACTGCCTGGCTGACAGCAATTTATAAGAAACTGTCCCACCAGCAGCAGTGATCACAGATTCAGACTTGTAATCAATTCACAAGACACAATAGGTTTTAATCTATCACTGCCTTTATTTAGCTTTCTAGTAGGAAACAGAATGGGAAACACAGTTTGCATAGTATCTGCTACCTCGTAGGAAGGCCCAGCAACTACCCACAGTTGCAGAGTCTTGGCCTCCCCTCTGCACACTATGGTGCACATAGTTGCCAAAGATGAAGAGTGTGGTTCACCCTACCCAGGAGAAACCACTGCTTTGGTTTCCTTCTGGATTCTTTCTTGCTCCAATCATGGAGGCCCAAGGCCACTGGGCAACTCATAGCTCTTCCAATCCTAATGCAGTCTCAGGAATCAATAGTTTTGCAATAATCAAGACAGATAATTCACCTCAGGTACACAGCAATCCAACTGCTGTGTTTCCAAGAAAAAGATGGCATGAGAAGGTAAGTCTGCAGTCATCTTCCCAGGCAGGTCAACGGGAAAAGGTTGCAGGCCTAACTCTCAGGTATTAACACATCCTGATTCCAGGGTCATTAAAACGGGAGAGGAAGAGGGTGCCTCTTAGAAAAACTGAAATGCTGCTTTTCCAAATCAATTTAACTGCCAATTCTCATTGTCTTAACTGTAACAAGGATAATAATTTTAAGGGGCTATTTAAGGGGATAGTCTCTTGTGTTCCTTTTGGCTGTATGATCTAATTAGGAACCTATGACTTTAATATGCGTAGGCTGTTGGAGCTTTAAAGTGGTAATGCAATTACTGCCATACTAACAAATACATGCTTCCTGGGCACACCAGGGAAGCCCTGGGAGCTTGTGTGGCAGAGCCTCTGGGTTGTCTGTGATGCTGGGACACAGGCTGGAATGCAGGACACTGGGTGTGAAGGGCTCCATGAGCTTCTGAAGCTGCAAATAATCATAGCCACCATTTTTGACACCTAGTCTGTACCAACCACTTTACATAGATTATCTCATTTAATCAGGACAATAACCCTGCAAGGGAAGTATTACTATTCCCATTTGACAGATGAGGAATACTACTGGCAAGCAATGGAGCTGGGATTAGCACCCAGGCAGTCTGCTTCAGAGTTGGTGCTCCTAACCCCTAGGTTTCCCATCTCTAACCCACAGCCACCCGGCTTCACATTACAGTCAATGCCATCAATAAAAGTTTGCTTGATGTAAGTAGTAACATTGGGCCCCTTTAAATATTACCCAGGGAATTCAGAAAAATAACAGTTTTGGGTTAGGAAATGGCGGGGGGTGGGGGGACAGGAGGAGATGGATGTGAGGTGAAGAGGAAGATGACTCCATAACATGGCTCAGTAACCTACAGGCCCCGTCCAATGAAAACAGCATGACTACATCTCAGGATGTGCTGTCTGACAGAGACAATGTGTTATGGGCTGAATTGTGTTCAACACAATTCTTAGGTTGAAGTCCTAACTCCCAGTACCTCAGAATGTAACTGTATTTGGAGATAGAGTCTTTAAAGAGGAATTAATTTTAAATGAGGTCATTAACATGGCTCCTAATCCAAGATGACTGGTGTCTTTGTAAGAAGAGATTAGGACACAGACACACAGAGGGAAGACCATATGAAGACAGAGGGAAGACCACATGAAGACAGAGGGAAAAGATGACCGTTTACAAGCCAAGAAGAGAGGTCCTCAGAATTAACCAATGCTGCTGATACCTTATAGTTCTGAGGCTTTTAGCCTTCAGAACTATAAAGAAGTCAATCTCTGTTGTGTGAGCTATCAGTCTTTAGTACTTTATTATGGCAGCTCTAGCAAACTAATACAGAGTGCTCTGTATTTACCATTTTCTCTTTCTGGACACACTGAAAAGCATTTCCTTGTCTCCACGCATCAGGTTGAGGTCTGTGTGACTAGTTCTTACCAAAAGACTGTAAATACAAGAAATATGCTTCATTTCTGAGCCAAGGCATTTACAAGCAGGTGTTGATTCTCCACTGTCTCTGTTTCCTCCCCTGCCATAGGATCATCAAGACTGCATGTTCTAGATAGTGCAGTTACAAGATGGCAGAGCTCTGATAGCCTGGTGCCCTGAGTGTCTCTGTGGAGCAGGGCAATCTGCTAACCTGCTTTGGACATAAAATGTGAGTGACAAATAAATCTTTATATTTTATTTTTCATTTTTATTTTATTATTTTATTTTTATTTTTATTTTGAAAAATTTAAAGAAGGTTCTCACTATGTTGCCTAAGCTGGTCTTAAACTTCTGGCCTCAAGCAATCCTCCGGCCTCAGCCCCCTAAAGTGCTGGGATTATAGGTGTGAGCCACCATGCCCAGCCTCTTTCTATTTTTTAAGCTACTGAGGTTTCAGGGTTGATTTGTGACTGCAGCATAGCCTAGCCACTTCTCACACACAAAGCTACCTCAGAAAAGCCAGGGTACCAAAAACAGATATTTCAGGAATTCATGTGATATTAGATAAAATCATACTAAGTTGTTATTTTGTAGGCAAAAAATGGTCAAATATGGACAGTTTCATTTGTGTGACCTCTAACTGCACATATTTGCAGACCCTTACGGTTGGAAAAGACCTTGGCAACCAACAAGTCCTACCATCCATAGTTTATAGACAATACTTCTGAGACCCTCTCAGATTAAATGATTTATCAAAAGTCCAAAAACATGTTAGTGGAAGAATTGGACCCCAAATCAGAAATTACATTTCATTTAGGGAAGGCAAGTTAGCAGTATGTATTTAAAAGTATATATCTGGCCAGCACGGTGGCTCACACCTGTAATCCCAGTACTTTGGGAGGCTGAAGTGGGAGGATCACTTGAACTTAGGAGTTTGAGACCAGCTGGGGTAACACAGTGAGACTCTGTCTCTACAATAATTAAAAAATTAGCTGGGCATGGTGGCGCACGCCTATAGTCCCAGCTAATCCGGATGCTATGGCAGGAGGACTGCTTGGATGGGGAGGTCAAGCCTGCAGTGAGCCAATAATGCATTACTTCCCTCCAGCCTGGGCAACAGAGGGAGATTCTGTTTTTTTTTTTTTAAAAGTATGTATTTAAATAGTAACCATGATCTTTCACATAATAATTCCACCCCTAGGAACAGATTCACCGGAAATATCTAAACAGGTATGCAGAAATATATAAATAAATGGATCCACCGTGTGGTCTTTCACAAGTACTGTATGTGACTGTGAAAACTGAGAAATAATCCAAATGCCCATTCACGGGGATTGGTTAAATAAATTACGGTTTACCCATCTGCTCTCAAGCCTACAGAGTTAAAAATAAAGGAGTCAATCTCTTTGCTGACATGAAAAGACACCCAGATCATATTGATGAAAGCAAGAAAGTCCAAGTAGAAAAAGAAAAGAAAATTATCACTCATAAAAGTTTTAAATCTCTATGCACTGAGGTGTATAAAGCATCTGACACGTAGTAGGCACTTTTTGCCCTTCCCTTTTCTTCCTTCTTGCATGTCGCTTGGATCATTGTAAATACACCCAGCTGGCTGGTTCAGCTCCACCACCTACTAGCTGTGTCATCTAAGATGAGAAGCCTCAGCTCTCTCATTTGTAAAATTTAAAGAAATAGTAGCGCCCAGGCACAGTGGCTCATGCCTGTAATCCCAGCACTTTGGGAGGCCGAGGCAGGTAGATCACAAGGTCAGGAGTTCGAGACCAGCCTGACCAACATGGTGAAACCCTGTCTCTACTAAAAATACAAAAATTAGCCAAGCCTGGTGGTGCGCACCTGTAGCCCCAACTACTTGGGAGGCTAAGGCAGGAGAATCACTTGAACTTGGGAGGCAGAGGTTGCAGTGAGCCGAGGTTGAACCACTGTACTACAGCCTGGACAACAGAGCAAGACTCTGTCTCAAAATAATAATAATAATAATAATAATAGCACGTCCTTCAGAAGGTGTTGATAGGATTACATGATAGTGTTTACATAAAGAGCTTAGTCCAATGCCTAGCGCCTAAGTACTTAAAAAATTTTCACCATTATGTTGATATTCATCTCTGAAAACCTGAAGAAACAAGGTTCTTTGTGGCTTTTTAATCTCTTATAATAATTATCTAGTAAAAAAAATTGTCATCCTGCTTATTTCCCTTCCTAAAGCTAAATTAAAAAGCTAAAGAGCAGTGTTACAAAAAAGCGAATACATAATATATTGAATTTAAAATGTGTTTATTAACTGATTCTCCATAAATAAAAATAAGATGTGTATATAAAGTAAAAAAAAAAAAAAGCAGTGCTTATCTCAATAAGCTCTGGCAATTAGGCATCCAATATTTAATACAGCTTTTAAAGACAATTTAACTATTTCATTACCAAACTGATAAGCTGCTTTTCTGAGAAGTTGACATTAACTGAGTCATTCCCAGGTAAGTCAATTGTTTATCAGATATGATGTAAGCGGCCTCCATGAGCTCTGCAAGACACTGGGCTGTCTTCCACTGAGGGGTTAGTCTGGGGCTTCCCCTCTACTCATGCCTGTAACAGAGAGGTTGTGGCTGGAATCTTTCAAATGCACAGAAAGGATGTCTTCCAGGATTATATAACCAAGCTCAAACTTTACCAGGACTTTCTATGTGAGATCCTTCCCAGTGCATTCTAAGCATTAACTAAACCAGTCAGGCTTACTTCCACCTATCTTTAAGCCTGAATGATTTGTGTAGCCCTATAAACAGATTGGAATTAAAATTCAATTCACCCACTGATCTAGTATCTCTTCCGTCCATAAACGCTCTTTGGAACAAAGTACAATCTGTAGCAAGACTGCAAAGAACTAGTGAGCATTCACAGGCTAAGTCTGGCAGATTACTGCCAGAGTGGAATCCAGAATTAAAGGCTCTGAGCCTTCCTGGCAGCTGAGGCCAGGACAGGTTGTACCGCTTGCCCAGAGTTTCACAACTGGTCAGTGGTACCACTGAGCTTGGAATCCAACTCCCCGGCCTCCCAATCCATGCTCTTGCCACTGCTGATGAATTGTCATTCTTCTGTTTTTGCTTCTTGGAAAACCGAACCTCTACAAAGTTAAAATAACTTATTCAAGGTCAAGAGGGCAGTCAAGTAGAACTGGCAATGCGAACTGCCGGGTTATAAAATCCAAGAGGGCGGGTCCTCTGGCCCTCGCCTCCCCTGGGGACCTTGTGTAAATGTTTTCGTTGATTGTCTCCCAACACACAGTTTAGAGGAACTCTCTCTTCTAGGTTAGCACTGCACGTCCAACTTCAGGTTCAGACAGAAGCACCTGTAACTATCAGAGCCAGCACGCCCCCAGCCACCCTGACCTCCCGACCGACCGTCCATGGAAGGCAGCCTGGGCAAATAACCACCACTCAACTGCGGAGGTCTTACAGTCCTAGTAACTCACACCTCGCCGCCAGCAGTGTTTTTCTGGAGCTGGCAACCTGGGGACGGGTAAACTGGTGTCAGATTGAGCCAGAAGCAGAATGGATGGGCACAGCTAGTCTTGAGGGTATAGAGGAGCCTGTGGACGGTTCAAGGCTTCTAGCCAAGCTTTTGTAAAGGCTGCTGCAAGCTTCACCTCTCCCAACAGTCCTTAGAAGCACAGCTACTTTGATCCTGGTAACTAGGTGCGTTTCAGAGGACACTCTGAACGCCTAGCGGAACGCCCCCAGGTTCAGAGTGGCAGCGCCGCCTGCGCAGCTTCCCCCTTGCACTAAGCGTCCCTCCCTACCACAGACTGTTCTCCCGGGCACTTTCCTGCGACCCCGCAGCGTGGGACCCTTCTTTGTACACACGTTCCAGCTCTTCCTTTGCTTTGCTCCACCTCCAAACATCCCTTCCCACAGGGGATGAGGCGGGTGGTTTAGTCCACGCTCCGTCTATTCACCCAGCTAGCGTTGTCCCTAGAACTTAGTGCAAGGGTGAGGGTGGGGATGGTGGTGGGGGTGGGGGTTAGGGTAGGGGTAGGCGTAGGGGTGGGTGCCCCATTGCAGAGTCCCGAGCGCTGGAGCTAGGCACTGAGGTGCGCGCGCAAACACACACACACACACACACACACACACACACACACACGTGTACACACCCCACGCTGGGGCTGCCGGCGACTCACTACTCAGAAGGGGAGGCAGCTTTGCAGCCACTGGAAGCACGAGGAGGAATGCAGGGGCCCCACCGTCCCGCGCCGGGGAAGCGTGGAAAACACCAGGCGCAACAGGAGCCCGAGGAGCCGGCCCGACGGAGAAACAGGTCCAGCTCCCGCTGAGAAGCGCCAGGTGGACGCGAACGGCGGCTGTCTGTGGTCAATTATTATTGGGAATAATAAACCTGACGGTTACACTAGACGCTCGAGGTGCTTCCCGCCTGGAAAGGAAGGAGGTAGTTGGCACTAGGACACGCAGGGACTAAGGGCGAAAAGAAAAGAAAAAAAGCCACCCTAGCACCTGGGTGTCTGAAAGGGGGCCCTGAAGCCGGCTCTGGGCTTGTGCCAGCGGCCGGGTGCCCAGGTGTGAGGGGGCGGCCGAGGGCTGCGCGGTCCCCCGCGCTGGGGGGCTCACCTGGCACGCGCTCGGTGGGCAGTACAGCTGGTCCATGCCGGCGGCGGGCGGCTCCTGGGCGCCCTGGTGGTGCCCGTGCCTGGCGCCTTAGCCCCGCACAGAGGGCACCGGCCTGGCGCACCCTGCACCCCACTCCCCGGGCCTCGTGCCCACGTGAAGGCTCTGGTTGCTCCGTGGGACTCTGGCAGCGAGCCTGAGCCTCCGCGCCTTCACTTTCCAGACGCGTCCCCGGGCCGGCGGGTGCCTGGGTCCTAGCGCCCCTCCCGGGTTGTGGAGCCCAGACTTTGAGCCCGCTGAGCTGCTCCGCTCTGGGCAACACCTTCCCGGCCCCTCGAGGGAAGTCCAGCCTCGCTGGAGCTGCCAAACCTGGAGGCTTTCTTGGGACTCAGGATTCAGATTCCCAACACCCCCTTTACAGGTCTCCACTTTCCTCTCGTTGGGTGGGCCTTTGCCCCCAGGAAAACGCTGAAAGATCAGATTTGCCTGCAGCCCTCAACTCACAATCCCATACACTATAATTTTAAAGAGATTTTCAAGTTAGAGATATTGGTCCCTGTACATATATAACACATCATATGTAATAAAGACAAGTTTTCCTCCAAGTAGAAGAATGGATGTGAAAATAACATCTCCTGGGCGCGGTGGCTCAGGCCTGTAATCCTGACACTTTGAGAGGCCAAGGCGGGAGGATCTCTTGAGGCCGGGAATTCGAGACCAGCCTCAGCAACATAAGGAGAAAAAACCTTGAAAAAAATCTATTAGGGGCTGAAGTTATCCCTCAGCCTTAATTGTAGGGACAATTTACAAACATGAGTCAAACACGGATCAAACCAAAGGTGCAGCTAAGCTTCTAGAGCCGCCCCCCCACCCAACTCCCCTCCAATCTGGGTAGGTAGCTGGTATCACTAAATGTCTAAGCAGATACTATGAAGCTTTCATACACTTCCAGGAAGTAATACATTGTACCTAATTAAATGCCTCAGCCTTAAATGGTCCTGGCATCTTGCTTGCAGCTATTACCATGCCTGGCCCATACCTGGCTCCTCTGGGGTGGAGCGATTTTGAACTAAGGTCTAGAGAGCATTTGCAAGGCCTTTTCCTTCTCAGCTGCCCACACTGCTGAGTTAGTCCAGCCAAAACCAAGACCAACAACAATCTGTTCCTGCTGACTTTCTCATCCAGAAAGGCTGATGAGATTTCTAATGGCAGAAAAGAAAAATAAGTCATTTTTAGAAATAAAACAAGAGGAAAAATTATTATTTTTAACATTAGCCATAAAGGCCTACAAAAAGGCATGAATGCAGTATGAATATGGCCTTCACCACGTTTTTCTAGGAACCCAAGCATTTTTTCACAAAAGCATTCCTCCATGTGTGGACAAACTTCAAGATGACTCCCAATGATCCCCATTGCCTGGTGTCCATGCCCTTGTGTTGTCCCCTCCCCTTGAGTGTGGATGGAACTTGTGACTTGACTTGCTGCCCACCTATGGAACATGGCAAAGGTGACCAAATGTCACTTCATAGATTAAGTTATACAGTTTTGCTAGTAGAGACTTTCTCTTGCTGGCTTTGATAAAACATGCAGCCATACTGGGGAGGCCCACCTGGCAGGGAACTGAGGGTGCCTTTGTTCAAGGGCCCTCAGTCCAACAAACTGAAAGGAGGTAAATTCTGCCAAAAATCAGGAGAGCCTGAAAGTGAACCCTTCCCTAACTGAGCCTTGAGATGCAACTGCAGCCCCAGCTGAGATATTGATTGCCGCTTTCAGAGTAATCCTAAAACAGAGGATCTAGTAAAGCCATGCCCAGGCTCTGACCCACAGAAACTGTGAAATAATAAATATGTGTTATTTTAAACCACTGAATTTGTACTTTGTTATGTAGCAATAGCAAACGAATATACTTTGTCCTTCCACAGAAGGAAAAGTGAGGCAAAGGGGGTTAGGTAGAAGGGCCAAGGTGATTTAAATTAACAGCATGATCTATCATTATTTCACACTTATAGTCTTTTTAGGCCTGGGTAGACAAGGAAAAGCAGAACAGCAAAGAAATCAGAAAGTAAAGCATCAAGTACAGGCTGAGATTTGTGGAAGGTAAAGCAAGGCAAAAGAATAACTTTAATAAAGTCTGACGCAAAAACAACCCAACAGATTAAAGGACAGTTTGAAAAACTCAGGGTACATTGACCCAGGTTAAAAATAAATGTTTTCTGAAAGAAAAATAAATAAGTTAAACGGAAAACAAAAAGAGAAAAACAACAACAAAGAGATGATGAGGAAGGATAAAGGCACCAAATCCTCTGAATTCCTCTTCTATCTATAAACGAAAAAGAAAAGCCATACTATTCACTTCTGAGAGAGTGAGAATTTTCCAGAAGAGCCAGTTAAGAAGTACTAGGAGGACGTCTGCTTACAGTACATGTCTGTGGCAACTGGGAGGTTGTCTATTTTTTCCTGAGATATTGCATAAAAATTGACAGTATCTTAAAACCACTAGCCTGAGTTCTGATGGTTTGCACATACAGTAGTCCCCACTTATCCACAGTTTAAGTTTCTGCAATTCAGTGACCCACAGTCAACAGTGGTCCAAAAATATTAAATTGAAAAATTCCAGAACAAACCATTGATAAGTTGTAAATTGCATGCCATTCTGATAACATCTAGAGGTGTCCTGCTTCCGTCCTGCCCTGAACGTGAATCGTCCCTTTGTCCAGTGTCTCCATGCTATATCCACTACCTCCACCACATCCCCCGTGAGTCACTGAGTAGACACCTTGGCTGTCAGTTTTACTGTTGTGGTATTCCAGTGCTGGTGTTCAAGGCACCCTTATTTTATTTAATAATGGCCCCAAAGTGCAAGAGCAGTGATGCTGGCCATTCTATATACCAAAGAGAAGCTGTAATGTGCTTCCTTTAAGTGAAAAGATAAAAGTTCTTGACTTAATAAGGAAAGAAAAAAAATTGTATGTTGAGGTCGCTAAGACCTACAGTACGCTAAGATATTTTGAGAGCTAGAGACCACATTCACATAACTTTTATTACAGTCTATTGTTATAATTGTTTTATTTTGTTATTACTTATTATCATCAGTCTCTTACTGTGCCTAATTTACAAATTAAACTTTATCATAGGTACGTATGTATAGGAAAAAACATAGTGTACCCAGGGTTCAGTACTATCTGTGGTTCCAGGCAGCCACTGGGAATCCTGGAACATATCCCTTGTGGATAAGGGGGGGATACTGTATTTGTTAGATTTTAAGTGTCTTTGGATGCCTCATGTTTAAACACGGTTTTTTTTTCCTCCACTTCTGCCACCATACAGCGAAACAGAGCCCAACACTCAACCCACTGGATATTTATCACCTACCATGCACCTTGAAGAGACTGTGGAGTGGTAGAAGATTTTAAAAGAGGAAAAAAGAAGAAGGGAGAGAGAAAAAGGAAGAAGAAAGAGAAGGGACAGGAGGAAGAAAGAGAAGGAAAGGGAACTGAAGCAAAGGGAAGGAAGGAAAGAAGGAAAAGAGAAAAGAAACCAAAGGCACAGAATTCCAAGTCTAGCTGGGGGTGGGGCTGGGGTATCTAAAATCGCACAGTGAAGCTCTGCTCTCATGCTCCCCATGGCCTCCTGGACAACTCCAAGCATGAGTTCCATCAATATCACGCAATGAAAGCTTCTGAACCATAAAGCATCATCTCCCTTCCAAATCTGATTCCTAGTGGTTCATGCTACTAACAACTCTCCAAATTCAAACCATGGCCATCTGGCTTTCCTTCTTCTCCCTTGCTCTCCATATCAACCAGCCACCACTTCCATTATTGCATCACTGCTCTCTGTCTGTCCCTTTGCACCCTTACTGCCAGTAGGGAAACAGGCTCAGTGTGGGCCCCTGTCCTCTCCCTCCGGACTAACCTGGGCGAGTAGGTAGTAGTCAATATGACATCATCCAACTGAGATGTGCCAAAGAATCCACCCTCCTCCTGCTCATGCCCATGAATATCTCCTCCACCCACATTTGACAGGGCTTGAAATGTCCTTAAAATGTTTTTTTAAATTGCTTCGGCATTGCTCTATCCTTAAGTTTAAAAACTGTAAATGTTTCTATTTTGCAGTAACTCTTTGTGCCTCTAAAACCTTCATAAGACTCTGTTGATCACTCTCTTCTTCCTACACTGCTTCCCTGGGAAGGGTAGACAGCGCGAGGGTGATGGAAAAGGGCAGCAAAACCAACTTCACCCCGTTCACAGCTTTGCCTATGGTGCTGCGTGTCTAGTTGTTTGGAATACGAGTGGGAGTGAGGTGGCTTTCGCGTGGCTGGTGGCTAGTCGGTTTCTGGTCACCCTGGACGTGCAGTGGAATCTACCTGCTTCCGATGTATAACTCAACAAGCAAAGATATGGGAAAAGAAGAAAATAGTTTTCTAAGAGGACACAAATAGAAGCCCGACCATTCAGGGCTGGAAGAGCAGCAGTTATCTACTGATAACCCCATTCTGGTTTCACTGATGAGGTTAAAACAAATGGGATGCACCATTTAGGTTCCCTTGAACAGGTTTCCAGTCTTTCTTCTTCAAAGATTAAAGATGTTGATGATGCTAACAAGCTAACATATATATGTATGTGCGTATCTGTATATATAGATATACACACATTTATATACATGCATATATATAAGTCGGTGGTGAGGTATTTTATCACAGAGGCAAATTTATGCAATTATATATTCATTCATTCACTCAACAAATATTTTTGAGCAACTACTATATGCCAAGAATTATTTTAGGTGCTGAGGATAGATCTGTAAGATAAATTTGTAAGATGAATCCATACTTGTCATGATGCTTACATTCTAGTGGAGGAAGAGAGACAATTAACAAGAAAAGAAAATGATCATTGTATCATGATCTGAAGATAATAAAACAACTTACTGTAATAGAGAGAAGCTGAGGCAGAGTCCACTTTAGTTTGGGAAGTCTGAGAAGGCTTCCCTGGGAGGGGATGTTTAAATTGGCACATGAATTATCCCAAGGGAGCTGGGAATGCAAAGATCTGGGGAGAATAGGATTCCAGGGAAGGGAATTGCAAATGCCAAATCCTTAAGGCAGGAAAAAGCTTGGTGAGTTCAAGGAAGCGACAACAGTCCAGGCCAGGGAGGAGGCCTTGGGAGAATTTTAAGCAGAGAAGAAACACAATATAATTTGCTTTCTGAAAATCCCTCTGGTCCCTGTGTGGAGAATCAATTCTAGGGATGAAGGGTGGAAACTGCTAGGGCAGGAGGATGTCAGAGCCATCCACATAAGAGATGGGGGTTACTAGGGAGAAGGCAGAGAGATGGATAGAGAGGGTCAGGTTCAGGATGCATGAATTTTGAATGCAAGGTTGACAGGACCTGTGATGGGTTGGATGTGGGGAGTGGAGTAAGGAGAAGGAATAAAACAAGATAACCCTTAGGTTTTTGACCTGAGCTAATGGGTGGGCAGTAGTACCATTCTCTGAGACATGGGACAGGATCAGGAAAAGAATGGGTGGGAAATCAAGGGTTCTGCTTGGGCCTTGTGAAATAAGAATCTCTATTAGAGTGAAGATGTCAAAGAGGCAGCTGGATCTATGTGTCTGAGCTCAGTAGACAGGTCAGGGCTAGAGCCATAAATTTGAGAGTCATTAGTGTATAGATGCTACTGTGAGCTGTGGGGTTGGATGAGGTCACCTAAGGTGGTGGGGAAGAGGGTGCCATCAGAAAGGAGAAGAGGGTGGAGAACCATACTCTGGGTCTGCCAACTCTTCAAGGTCATGCAGCGGAGGAGATACCAGCAGAGCCCAGGGAGCTGAGGCCCATGTGATAGGAGGAAAACCTGCTCAGAGAGAATGAAGCTGTTTCAACGACTTGTTCACTGACATGAAGAGCTAGAAAACGGAGAGCTCCTGAAAGATTTGACACAAGGAATAGACATGGAGATGTGTACAGTATAAATAAAATGCTGGTGGTTGAGGGAAGCATATAGTGAAGACCAGTGGAGGAGAGAGAGATAATTAATAACAATATAATCCAGAAAGAGCTGATGAGAGCAGTGGCTTTGGGGATGGAAAAAAAAGGAAAGAATAGGAAAGGCATTCAGGAATACACTAGGACTTGGTAAGGGATCATATACATGGATGTGAGTGGGTGACTGACTCAGTGGCTGTGAGTGGGGATGCTGGTACCTCCCATAAAAACAGAGACAGGGTGGGCAAGAACAAACACTGATAGGGAGAAGTTTTGAGTGTGTTGACACCCAGGAAGGATACCTAATAGGTAAGAAGAAACACAGGTCTACATGTGAAGGGAAGTATTTGGGTGACAGCTAAAAATTCATGCAGCATCAATATATAGGTAAGAGAGGAAGCTCTGAGAAGGAGACCTACAGACCAAGCTTCAAAACAGACTACTGACCTTCAAGGGCTGAACAGAGTAGGACAAAGGAGACTTAAGCAGATGGCCGGAAGGTAAGAGAATCAGCTCTCAGGCCAGTGGTTGGTCCCAGCATAACTTCTTCCAGGCCAAGGACAGAGTGTGCTAATAGGAAAGAAATTCATCAAAAGTCAAAATGCCTTAAAGACTGCAAATGGAGAGTTATTCCCTAACAGAAGTAATGTTCTCATAGAAAATAAAATGCATGCCACGCACCACCACCCCCGCCCCAGACACACATACACTTAACTCCGCTACACTTTCTAGAGCTAGAAGCATTTTTCTTTCCTTTGAAAAATGAGATGGGGGGAGAAAGGGAGTAAATTAAAAAGCACTTCAATTTCCCAAATGTAACTAACAATTAAAATGTATTTTCAGCAAATTCTCACAACTCTAGTAGGCTTTACATTAAAAAAGAGGGCAATATAGATAAATTAGGAAATATTTGCCCTTCCATTTTGACTCACTTGCTATTCTTTATCTTCCCTTCTGTTTCTTCTCCCCAAATTGCTTTTTCCTCCCATTACCAGTCATAATACTCAAGTTAAATACATGAATAACCTGATTAACAAAACCTCTGAGAATGAAGCAATTTTGTAACAAAATTGCCAATATTTAAAAATCAGCCAACAACCACCTTCTTAAGTCAGATGAATCAGTGTTAATATAGACCATGCAGATCAGTAACTTTCTGAGATCTTGTACCCAACAGTTGCTAGAGGCCAAAAAAGCCAAACAAGCACACATAAACCTCCTCACATACTTTCCATTTGTTTGCAAAGAGTTGAAGATAAATAGTACTAATCCTCCAAAATATTCAGCAGTCAGATTTGTCTACAAGATCTCCAGCCTCTATTCCTGTACCTGTCGTCTCCTCCTTCCAACCCAGACACCAACTTTGTGCTCTTCTGACCTCTTGTTCTCTTTCTCTGCCAAAAACTCTGGAGGAAGGAGCATACCCTCCAAGTGTGTTCACTGATTGGCTGATGGTACCACCTCTACGTGCATTCACTGATTAGCTGATGGGACTCTACCCTATATATGTGTTTATTGGCTGGGTTATGGCACTCTGGTGTAACATGCATCCAAATCAAAGAAATATGCATTACAAACCATTTGCTTACATACTGTTTGGGTGATGATGGTGGAGGGGTGAATGGCTGGTGGAGGGATGGAAGCCAGAAACAAGTAAACAAGTGGAAAAGTCCTTCCATGCTCAACTTACCTACTCCGACACCCACTGCCTGTCCCAGGTTTCCTGTTGCTCCCACAGCAGCCTGTGCTCCCCCTAGTCAGCACTGGTACTGGTTATTTCCTAATGTCTTATCTTTAGTTCTGACCAGACTAAGCTCCTTGAGGGCTGAGGCTGTTTCTGTCTTATTTCTGAATTTCCAAATACAAAATCAGCACTCAATAAATTTTCACTGGATAAATAAATGGATGAATTAATTGAGGTTGGGATATAAGTGTTACAATGTTGCTCTTTTAAGTGACTAGTTATGATTGAGGGACAGACTATCCTTTATCTCTCCATCACCATCAGATGTTCTTTGTTCCCTGAGAAGTGCTTAGAAGCTTTGGCATAAAAGTTACTAGAAGCAGAATTAACAAACACCGTCATTGTCTGCTTCTCCTAGGTGCAAGCATGTTAGCTCCTCACCCCAACTTTGACTTATCCTGTCCCAAGACTCCCAATTGCATATTTTATGTTGTTTGGTGCTCTTGATGTTTCATCAGTCAAGTTATTCAGACAAATGTTTATTGTGGGCCTACTAAGGTTCAGGCACAGTGCTGGCCACTGAGGAGTCAACAATGAACAAACCCAGCCCAGTCCCTGAGTTTGCCAAGCTTGCAATCTAGTTGAGTTATTATTTTATGAATTTTCTCAGTCAGAGGCTTCTTTCCCATCCACACATTCATCTATCCATCCAATCGATTCCCTTTCTTTTTTTAATAAATAAATTGCTGAGAACAAGTTGGGTGTTTAGAATATACATGTCAAATGAAGGCTGACTGTAGTTTGGGTTGTTTTGGCATCACAGAAATATTAAAGCTAGAAAGGATTGTGCTGGATAGGCTCTGTCTGCCCCTCCAGATCATCTCCACCTTCCTCCCCTCATCCTGTGCCCTAGGAGTCTGACCTGTGGGGAATTCATCAGTGGGTCCCTGGCCCTCTGGCTTCCAGTCAGTCAGGTTCAGCCAATGAAAGGCACGAGCACAGGGCTGGACCTCCATCCCTCCGTGGCAACCCAGAAGTCTTTCCAAGTTCCACTGTCGGCTTCATCCCCTGCCCCATTACCACCTGCCTGGGGAGTGGAAACAGCTTCCTGGCTCTCACAAGCCCACAGACACTGCACCAGTTTTTAACCCTGCCCACACCTGTGTAAATAAGCCGTCACCTGTTTCCTGAAGGGACTTGGACACAAAACCCATCTCTTGCAACCTCCAGATGTGGAATCATAAATTCCCGAAGAAAAGGGTCAACTTTCAATCTGTGGCTTTAGAGCTGCATTGTGATTTTACTACTCCCAGCATACACAGATTGATATTTTTAAAATTTTTCTATGGGCCGGACAGAATTATGCCAGGATTAAGGTCAAGCTTGAGGTGCCAACTGAAACAAGTGTACAAGGAACCAAGTGACAAATGCTTGGCATTTCAAATTCCGAGAAGCCACAGCCAGTGGAATGAAGTTCAAACTATGCTGTGAGACTGACATCCATCTATTTCAGTTCTTTCCCCAAGTCATACCCCTAAATAGGACAAAGTGCCATTTCCAAGTGACCTCAGGTTTCCCACCTGTTTTGTTCACAAACTTCCATCTGCCTGGAATACCTCCCCAATGCTTGTTTCTGTTAAGTCCAATCCCTTTCCACACTACAAGGCCTATGCAAACGAATTCACCTTCGTAAATGATCAAGCTTTCTCCAATTATTTCCATCAGAAAATAGCTTGTTTTCCTCTAGATACATGGAGCATTTTGTTTGTACTCATCCATGTCATATACTCCTGATTTGTGTTAGAATTATTTGTGTTCAGGTATTTTTCTCACTCCCAAGTTTTGAAGAGTCCTGAGGTCAAGACAATGTCTTACATCTTTTTGTTTACCCTGATGGACTATTGTAGTGCTTCAAAAATTGAAATTCCTAACTAAATGTTTGTTGACTGACTAAATGAATGAATGAATTAGCAACCAAAGTTATTTTTTTCTTGGGACAGTGATATAATTTCTTCTGAGTCTCAGAAGACCAAACCATATTTCACATATTTATCTAGAAATAGCAAATTCGTAAAAGCAAATGGCACTATATTTGAGGAGAAATATTTTCAGATTGTTTCCATATGTGTTTCTATATATATCGGCTTATGCAATATTTTAAATCAAATTTAACACCATGTGGCCGTGTATCTCCTAGAAACTCATAACGATGATTTAGTTCAGAGCTTAAAACAATAACAAGAAAGTTCTTAAAGGAGATGTGTTCATTTATCCTCAGTCCTGCATATTCTCTAGAAGTTTCCTTTCCAGGCTTGGCTCAGATGTCACTTTCTATCTGTGACCTTCTCTGACATCCCCAGGCAGAACTGCTCCCTCTCCCGAGTTTTTCTTGCCCTCTGTATAGACTTTTGTTGTGGCTTTTATCCCACTGCTCTGTGGTTAATTATGTGTCCAGCTCCCAGTGAGACCATGAGCTCCGTAAGAGAAGGGACCCAGTCTTGTTCACTTTTGTCTTCCCAGACTTAATATTGTACCTGGCACAGAGTAAGCGCTCAATAAATGCAGTCTGAAAGGAATTGATCTAAGGCCAATTGTGCACTCTGGCTCCAAAAACCTAACCTATGCTTCCTTTGGTTTAAAAACCTGAGACATTTATCAGTTGGGTATGATGGAGGAAAACACATACACGCCCAAAACTGCTCTTAGGAAGCAGCATCCAGATTTCTTAGCTATAGCCATCTACTCAACAGGACCCTAGTTCAGGTCTCAGGGGTGACCTCCACATTAACCCTTTTTGCTTGCAGGTGCAGGATAGCACCTCAGCACCAATTCAGGAACATGTCTTCGTATAGCTAAAATAGGGAACTTGAGATAGAACCGTGTTTCAAGTCAGGGAGGAGAGAAAACTACAGTGCACTGAGCATTTACTCTGCACTCAGCCCTTTGCATACCTAATCACTTTCAGCACTCACACTATCCACAGGGTCGGCACAGTTTGATTATCCCAAGCTGCAGTAGCACACCTCCAGGGCTCAGTGGAACCATTCTTCTTAGACACACTGGAGGTGTGTCTAAGACAAACTGGAGGTAGCTTCGTTGGAGTGAGTTTCAGGATGGGGATGAGGGTCAGGTGTATCTCTTAGAGTACCTCAAGCCACACAGCTGCCAATCCACTGCCTTCCAGACATGCTGATCTTTCCATTCCCTGCAGCCACCAAACTCCTTTTCAACTCGGGTATTTGCACATGCTGCTGCTGCCTGCTCTGACCTCCTCTCCTACTCTCTTTCCCTGGCTACTTCCTACTTGCCATTTAGGCCAGTAGTTCTCAAAGTGTGGTCTCCAAATAGCAGCCTCAGTATCACTTGGAACTTGGAGACACAAATTCTTGGGGTCCACCTCAGACGTTGAGGGTGAACCCTTGAAACCTGTGTTTTAACAATCCCTCCAGGTGATTGTGATGTACGTTAAAATGTGAGAAGCACCGTTCTAGGCTTTATGTGAACTGTAGCTCTACAGAGGGGTTTCCTAGCCCCCACCTCCCAAAGCTGAACTGCGCCCCTGCTATTATGCTCTCTCATCTTATCAATAAAACACAGGTCTGACTGTGTTGGTGCTACGGGAAACCCTTTGTTTCCACAAGCAAGCAAACAAAATCAAACACAACCACCAAGGTAAATGTAGTGAAAACTCACTGACACCCATGTCTAAATATCCTGGAAGAGTTCAAGTGACAGGAGCTGGCACTGCGCCAACTCTCAGGGTGTGGCTGTCCTTGTGCTTCTTGGATTTTTTGAATCCCCAGACTCTGTTGGTTTTACTAACTCAGAAGGCCTGAGGCCTCTCTTATCAGACCTCTGCATCAGAATCCTGAATAACAAACGTCTTCTGAACTGAGTACAAGGAAGTCAAGATTTCTCTGGAGTTAGAGGCTGAAAAACATGATTGCAAAGCTGGTGAAAAGAGGCCCTACTGAAAACATGGCAGGTCTGCAGGGACGAGGTGGAGCTTCCATTTCAGAGTGGGAGGAGGGACCCACGTTAGAAATGCTGTGTCTGGACCTGAAGCCATGGGGAGTAATGGAGGGAGGCTGTTGATGGAGCTGAGGCCACTGGTCTGGCAGCAGAGGAAGGAGCTGCGGTAAAGCCCACTCTGTCACTTGCTGAACACACATGCCATTCTCTTCCCCATCACAGGCACATCCCTAAAGGCTGCTTCTGCAGAAGGGATATGACTTGCCTTCCCCCCAGCATCCCTGACTTGCCATTCCATCCAGATCCAGCTCTGCTCCTGAATCTGCCCTGCCTCAGAGGGGCAGGAGGAGTGGGGTCCCACCAGGGCACAAGTGGCAGAGCAGCCCCTGCACAGGCAGTTCTGGGTCAGGGAGCTGGAACCACGCTCCTGGTGCCAGAGCCCAGTTTCATCCCCAGACGGCAGCCGAGGCTCTGTGCCAGGGCTGCCGTGCAGCCTCGCTGCTCCCTGGCCTCCCTCCAGCCCCCGTGCCAGGAAGGAACAGCCTGACACAAGTGAAGAGCAGGCAACTGGATGCTTCCAGCTCTGACTTCTCAGGCTGCCATGCCCTGTCAGAGTGTTACTCCTTTGCCTGTTCCATAGTTAATTTAGTAATTCAAGGGGAGAGGGGCAGGATGGAGATAGACATAGACTCTTGTATCGTCCCTGTCTTCAAATTTAAAATATTTTCCAGGCTCAGGCACAAATTTACTTGTCATCACTTGGTTCCCAACAGAGGAAAAAATACAATGGAAAATTAGATCCTGTGTCACAGTGTCATGGGTATAAATAAAATGAAAGGCTAGCTTGACGTCAGCAGTGAGGATTCTCACATTCCACTTCACTTCCTCATCATCAAACATTTGGCTCATGTTACCCCCTTGTGTGGTGAAAGCCAGCTAGTGTAAATGGGTGGGGGCTCTGTGCTGTGGGGACTGTGTTTCTCCCTCAAGACTCCCCAGGAGTCCCGGGCACACAGTTCCCACAGGGTGGGCCTCACTCCCTGGGCTGGGTGTTTTCTGGGTTTGAGGTGACATTCCTAGCAGATGTCACAATCCGTTCTACTCATCCCTTCAATTTCTCCAAGTCTATTTTTCCACTCAAATTTTCCTGCTCAGGAGCAGCCAGCTTGTCTTTTCACCAGACTTCCTGAGCATACATTGAGGGGACATCTCTCTTCCTGGATAGGAGAAAGGTGGATGCAGGAGGGAGCAGCCGCGTGCCCTCTTGCACAGGAAGGGGCAGGTGTGGAAGGACTCCACTGCACCCTCCGCATCGACGTGCCCTGGAAAGTGCTGTGCACATCGGCCAGGGTGTCTTGATTCATATTCTATACACAATCTAAATTTGGAACTATTTAAACAAACCCTGTGGTAAATAATTTTGTAATGCAAACACTCCCCAACAGGTTCTTTCTTTGTAAATCTAGCTATTCCTCTACTGAGTTTTTCTCAAAGTGTTAAGCACCCCTGTGGCCCAAAGCCAAAAATAGACATGGTCTGGTGTACAACCCAACACATCCTTATCATTAAGGGGCATCTGACTTCAAAGAATGGTGAGGAGTGTTGACAAGCAGGGCCACACTTATGAATACACCAATAACTGTTAATGCAATACAGGAATTAGTGCCTGCTATGACCTGGTTTAATGTCTTGGCACTTAGAGCCATGTCACAGGATCTAGGAGAGTTCTGGAGTCTCTTCCCAATTCACATGCTGCCAGGCAAACTTTCAGATGTTAAATCTTTGTTTTGAAATCACTACATTCAACAAATATTTGTGAACCCTACTTTGTGCTAGGGACCAATGTGGTGCCGGGTATACAGGAATGGAGATGATCCAACTTCTGTGGCCAACTCCGGTCCAGATAGGGAAGGATGTACTGTACCATAGGGAAAAGAGTGGTCTTTGGGGTCCAGTAGATAAGTTTAATACAGTTCTGTCTCTTCTTGGCTGTTTGACTTTGGGCTTGTTACTCAGCCTCTCTCTGCGACAAAGTTGCCTACCTCAGAGGTTTGCGAGCTTCGTGTGGGATAACCAACATAAGGTGTTTCATAGGGTGCCTGGGCCCTGACAAGTCCTGGTAGGTGCTCAGCAGCACAGGCTCTTTTCCCACCCTCTTCCCCCACTCCAGAGTTGCATCTGCTGCCTAGAAAAATATATAAAAATAGAAAAGAAAATGACTGTTGCATATACACACAAGGGAGTGTCCATTCTCTCACCCTACCCTACACACACTTGCACACGTGCACATGCTTTAACCTGGCGTTAGATAGGCATCATTATTCCAGGCCATAGATCACAATGTTATTTTTAGAACGAGATTTCTAACTCTGCTTCCACTCAAGGAGAAGTATATTGGGTTGATAATGGATTGAAATGGCATTTGGTCATTTTCCTCTCTGTGTGTACTCACTGGAGCAGGATTTAGTAATGCCTAGACCTCAGGCCCTTCTCATTTTGTATCCCATTATGGTACTGAAGACAACCCGGTGGCCTGAATTCTGGGAGACCTATTTTAGAAGATGTGTTTTGTTGACCACAGAAGGTTGTGGGTTTTTTTTTTTTTTTATCTTTACCGAAAGAATCTCATGAAGAAATATTGTTCTTCAAGAACTATGCCAGGACAGGCCCAGGGCAGAATTGTGAAGTGCAGAGAGTTTCCTTCCATCATTTCTTCTGCTTCTCCTCAACCTAAGCACTGAGCGTCCAAATGCCACAGCTGGCTTCCAGAACCTTCTATGATAATGTTTTGTCTGTTCTGATATAATCCAAGCTCTTATCTTTCTTTTTTTTTCTTTTTTTTTTTCCTTTTTGAGGCAGTCTCACTCACAATCTCAGCTCACTGCAACCTCTGCCTCCTGGGTTTGTGATTCTCCTGCCTCAGCCTCCCAGGTAGCTGGGATTACAGGCGTGCACCACCACACCTGGAAGTTTTGTATTTTTAGTAGAGATGGGATTTTGCCATGTTGGCCAGGCTGGTCTTGAACTCCTGGCCTCAAGTGATCCGCCCAGCTTGGCCTCCCAAAGTGCTGGGATTACAGGCATGATCCACCATGCCTAGCTAAGTTCTTATCTTTCTTAGACCTCAAAACCCACCCTTCCTATAATCCTTCCAATATCTATCTGCTACATGGATATGGTTTAGCCCATGAGGTACAATGGAATTTTTATGCCAGTAGGGAGAAGGTTTTTCTGTTTTTTGTTTTTGTTTTTGTCTTTGTTGTTGTTGCAGTTGTTGGTTAGAGAAGCCCTATTGTCTGTCTTAGACCTATTTTAGGGCACTTACCATACCAGGGGAAAGGATGACATAGGCAGGAGCGTTGTACGTCCAAAGAGGCTAGATGTTCCACCCACACACTCAGCATTTTCTTCTTTTCCTTTGGACCCAGTGCTATGCTGAAGCAGGCCTGTACTGGTTCATGAGAGCTGAGTGTGAAAATTTCAGGAATTTTTCAAGATGGTTGTTAGACACTGTCATTTTTAAAAATTAAATTATACAGGCAAGTAATTAAATAAATTATATTGAAAACAAGAGTAATCAATACTTAAACCCCATCACTTCCTAATTATTTTATTACGCTTTCTCTTATCAGTGCACTTGAAGAGATTTGTCTCTGAGATTCGTATGGTGAGACTATTGTGTATGGTGTGTGACTGCACATCTCTTTCCAGCTCCATGTTCAGTGACATCACGCTGGTAGCTTGAACTCAGACATGGTGGGAGCATTTACACCAGAGAATTTGGCTAACACTGTAAATCAGGGCTTTATTTACTACCCTTTCTCCCACCAAGCCAGTTAAGCACGTATCAGTATACCACTATTTTGACCTGTTGTGGGCCCAGGAGCCTGGCTTGTAGTCAGTTATGAGTGCCAATATTGAACTTCATGAATGTGGAGACAGAAATGCAGAACTTCCCCAAAGCTCTGCCTGTGCCTTCCCAGAGCTGCTTTGCCTGGGTAATTTCTGACCCCCACAAGTCACTCCTGCTGTGTCCCTTCCCCACCACAAAGATACATGTTCCACCCAACACACATATATACAAATGCTTCCATAGACAACACCTTCTGTTCCAGGTGAATCCTGTTAACTCCAATGCAAGTCTGGGAAATCTGAGAGTCTTCCAGAGTCGGGGGTGGGTTCTGAAGCAGGGCAAATGGGTTGTTTTGGATATGAAGCTAGTGTGCCTACCTTCTCTTATCACCATTTGGTCCCATAAGGTGAGAGAAGAGTGGTTCAGTAGATCTTGACAGACACATGCTGAACGAGTCGAGTAAAGGACTGAGCAAGTAGAAGTAAACCTATAGCTTTGACCTCTGCTTTTGAAAACACTTGGCTTTTTTTTTCTTCTGCAGAGTGATTGGGTCAAAAGGCATCATCCTTAAAAGAATTCTTAGTGTTTTATATTTTATAAAACCCCATCACATTTATTATCGCATACAATTTTTAGAATAACACCAAGAGATAGGTACAACACACACATTACTATCCCCATGATGAATGAAAGGAGCCCCCAATTCAGAAGCTACCTAATCTACCATTGCCCACTTGGCTAGTTTGTAAAAGAGCTAGAATAGGTTCCACAATGCCAATTGGTTTTTAAATACGCCATGCCTTACAAGGGCAGGAAGCATGTGATGACAATTATTTTAACCTCAAGTCAACCAAGTCAACCCCTGTGCTCTTCACTCCCTCTTTCTTCTTCCAAGGACTCTCACGTTAGCTTGGCACTTGATTCCATAGCATTGAGCTATTTAGAATTTCATCCTGGTCATGTGCACCATTTATTTACCAGGAAGTAAGATTAGAGGTTGGCCTTCAGTGTCCTTAACAGGGACAGCAAAGTACAAAGAAGAAGACAACAAGGCCATGGGGTCACAAGGCCACGTTTAACTGATCAGTGGGGAAAGCTAGAAATAGTGAAGAAACTCTGCTTGTAAAGAATATGGAGTTCTTAAACTGTGACTCTATATACCATCAACTCCTAAACATTTTTTATGAGACTTTACTTTGTTAATTTCTAACTAAAACACTGGATGACATGAAGCCTTATTAATTTGCTGGCCAATTGGGCAGAGACTATGAAAAGGGGGAAGGAGAGTGGCCAGCTTTTGCAAAACAGCTGCCGACCCAGTCCTTGGGCCAGACCCAAAGAACTGGGGAAAAGAAACTCCTTATTATATCCCTGTAATGAAGGTTTTTGTTTTATAAACTGTGATGGGAAAAATTTGTACCAAACTGTTCATAGTGGTTATTTGACGGGAAATGAAGATTTTTTTAAAGTCCCACTATCACCAAAGGATTTTCAGTAGATAACCACCTTTTTTCAGTCTTCATTATACTTTCAGAAGTGCAATAATAACACCTTAAATTTATAAAGCATGTCAACCTTTGCAAAGTGTTCTTGTCTATTACTTCAACTGATTCATGTGAACACCACATGTAAGAACCCTACCCTTAAATAAATGAAAGCAAAATCTTCTGAAAGACAAAAGAAATGTGGAGGGAGACATTACTCGGAGAGGGCAGGGATTACCATGCAAGCCATTTCTCCAACTCCCTCTCATCTTGTATTGCTGTGTTCCCCAAAGGTTCTCATAATTTTATTTCTGACCCTCATTTCTATCCCGAAACTGAATTCAGAAGGTACTGTTTGTTCTTTCTTTTGGTGTTTATATGCCCGCCTCATGGGTAAAATCAATGGCAAATGGCTACTTTGAGAAATAAGACATAAATCATTTTAATGTCGCTTTCCCAGGAGTAAGATAAGTGCTCCCTTTTAACCTGTCTTCTATATTTGAAGTCAAGTATGTTTAGTCCTTAAGTCTGGTTAAAGCAAATATGGGAACCCATTGTTTGTTCAAATAAGTCAATTACTACTAAGAACTATTGTGAATAATTAATAATTCTTTGGGGGCCACCTACAGACTTGTACCCTGGGAAAGGCAATTTACAAATTAGATCTCTGTGATTTGCAAAAGTGGTTCATTTTCTCTCTGCCCATTGGTAAATCAGGGCCACGGATTATTAGATTGTAATGGGCTAGCTTGCCATTAGCTTTAATACCACTATTTCTGCATTCTCTCACTAAGTTAACATGATTTCAATATTAAAATGAAGAATACTCTCATTAACCCAAACATAACATCAAGATTATTTGGTCAAAAATCAACTGGTTGTATATGTGCACGTCTATTTTGTTCCATTTATCTATATGTCTATTTTTTCCCTAGTACCACATTTATTTAATTACTGTAGCTTTATTCTAAGTCTTGAAATCAGTATGAGTGTTCCAACTCTGTTCTTCCCTTTCAATTTATTTTTTCTAGCAATTCTAGGTGCTTTTTACTTCAACATAAATTTTAAAGTCAGCTTGTAAATTTCTACAAAACAGCCTGTAGAGGTTTCGATTGGGATTGGTCAAATCTACAGATGAACTTAGGGGAAACTGATATGTCATCAATATTAAATTCAATACACGGACATGATTTATTCCTCCATTGATGTATATATTTTAATTTCTCTCAGTAGTATTTTATAAATTTTTAGTGTATAAGCCTTAGATATATTTTATTTTAATTTATCCCTAAGTAGTTTAGATTTTTAAAGATATAATCATTTAAAAATTTTTATTTTCCAATTTTTTGTTGCTGATACATAGAAAAACAATTGATTCTTGTACATTGGCCTTGTATCCTCCAACCTTGCTAAATTTACTTATTAGTTCCAGGAGAGTTTATTTATTTATTTTTAGGAAATGTACTACATACATGATTATATTTTCCTCACATAAAAATATCTTGAAACTAAAAAAAAAAGAAAAAAAATTTAAACAAGATCAAAACATTTGAAAGGATACCTAACAAAAGAAGATCTATAAGTACGCAATAAGCACATAAAAAGATGTTTAACAACATTAGTCATCAGGGAAGGCAAATTAAACTGACAAGAAAATACCAAAAAAAAGTCTGCTAGAATGGCGAATATTAAACATACTATAGTACTAAATGTTGATAGACCTTTGGAGCAACTGAAATGCTCATCAATGTTGGTGGGAGCACAAAATGATATTATTTCTTTTAAGAGTTTGCCAGTGTCTTATAAAATTATGTATATGCTTATGTGTATATGTATACATACATATTTATGTATGACCTAGCAATTCTGCTTCTAGATATTCACCCAAGAGAAATGAAAACGTAAGTCCACAAAAGGATTTGTACTCAGAAGTCCATATCAGCCTTACTCATGAGACCAAAACTGAAAAACCTCCTGTTCATCAATAGGTGAATGGATAATCAAATTGTGGAATAGTCATACAATGGAAAACTATACAACGATAAAAAGGAACAAACTACTAATATGACAGCATGGATGAGCCTCAAAATCATGCTTGGTGGAAAAGTATGTATTATATTATTTCATTTATATGAAATCCAAGAATAGGAAAAAAGTAACCTAAAATTATGGAAATTAGATCCATATAAAATGGCACAAGAGAACTTTGGGAGGTGACAGAAATATTATATATCTTCCTTATGGTCATGGTTATGTTGTTACACATTTATCAAGACTCACTGAATTATATACTTTAAATGGATGCATTTTATTTTATGTAAATTATATAAATTACACTGCAATTACATTGAAAAAATTCATAATAAACATCCAAAGAAAATGGCAAAGTGAGAAGATTTGCAACACAGAAGGCAGATAAGTTTGTAATATGCAAAGAACTCTTAAAAAAGAATAAAAGGCCAGGCATGGTGGCTCATGCCTGTAATCCTAGCATTTTGGGAGGCTGAGGCGATAGGATCACTTGAGACTAGAAGTTTGAGACCAGCCTGGGCAACATAGGGAGACCCCAGTCTCTGTTAAAAAATAAGAAAAATATCCAGGCATGGTGGCCTACTTCTGTAGTTCCAGCTACTTGGGAGGCTGAGGTGGGAGGATCACTTGAGCCTAGGAGGTTGAGGCTGCAGTGAGCCATAATCACACCACTGCACTCAGCCTGGGCAACAGAGCAAGACACTGTCTCAAAACTAAACTAAACTAAATCAAAAAGAAAAAGATATACATACCGATAAATAATTGTAAAACACCCAAAGGAGTAATTCATAAAAGAAGACATACAAACAGACAATAAATATGAAAAAGACTCCAACTCTTTAGAAATCAAGGAAATACAAATTAGTATACGACAATCTACAGTTAACCCTTGAACAGCATGGGTTTGGACTGTGCAGTTCCACTTATACGTGGATTTTTTTCCAACCATAGATTGAAAATACAGTATTCATGAGATGCGAAACCTAAGAGCCAAATTTTCCTGTCTGTGGATTCTGCAGGGTTGACTGTGGGACTTGAGTACGTGCAGATTTTGGTATAGCGGGCATCCTGGAACCAATCCCCAATGCATGCTGAGAGATTACTATAATTTATTATTTATAAAATTGATTATTTTTTTAAACTTAAACACCTGGGCTTGGTGCTTTGGGAAGGCAGAGAGAAAAAGGCACTTTCAGCTCTTTAGTAGGAATGTAAATTGGTACAATATTCTTGGAAGAAAACTTGTCAGTATATATGCAAACTCCCTTTGCTTTAACAGGATGCCTAGATGAAGGGGCTAGGGGTGGGCATGCCTGCATTTCCTCTTCAAATCACCTCTGGTGCAAAGATCCATAGGTTTATGCCTCTGTTACGTGTTTGTGTTCCAGAAAGCAAAATATAACCTTAACTTTAAATGTAACCATTATGTGCTTCTGTCCTGGGAAGTAAAATTTAATCTTAATCAGCGTAAACCAGTCTAGCACTGAAAGACCCCAAATCTCCAAAGCAACCAAGTATCAACTGAGAGTCTCTGGATATGCACCCTTCAAAAGACCAGAGGAGACCAACCCTTCATATCCTAGGCAGGCTCCAGGCTAAATCCTGAACAACTGCAGCGCATTAGCCAGTGTGGGCTCACACGGGGCCCTGCCATTGTTAAGTGGTGCTCTCCTGCAGCTCAAGACTAGCACTGCTGGAGAGCAGGGGCTACCTGTATTAATCAAGGTTCTCTTAGAGGGACAGAACTAATAGGATATATGCAAACGCACCAATCCCCAACCCAAATACATATATGAATGGGAGTTGATTACATATTAACTTACATGATCACAAGGTTCCACAATAGGTTGTCTGTAAGCTAATGAGTAAGGAGAGCCAGTCTGAGTCCCAAAACTGAAGAACTTGGAGTCTAAGTTTCAAAGGCAGGAAGCATCCAGCACAGGAGAAAGATGTAGGCTAGAAAGCTAGGCCTGTCTCTCCTTTTCACGTTTTTTCTGCCTGCTTTATATCTGCTGGCAGCTGATTAGATTGTGCCCACCAGATTAAGGGTGGATCTGCCTTCCGCAGCCCACTGACTCAAATTGTAATCTCTTTTGGCAACACCCTCACAGACACACCCAGAATCAATACTTGTATCCTTCAATCCAATTAAGTTGACACTCAGTATTAACCATCACACTACCTATTCACCAGGCTTGGCTCAATCGCTATGGCCAGGAGGATGGAGTAGTCTGATTGGCCAGCTGGGTTATATCTTTGCCCCTATGGTAGAGGGCGACATAGTCAATCAAGTCCCATTTAGACCACACAGAGTAGGGCAGGAGTCCCCACAAGGGAAGGAATGATGGATATGCTTAAAAGATAGAGATGTTACCACAGAGGGCAAGGAGGCATTCTCTTACCTGCATGCTCAGGCTCCCTGACTCCCTCCTGGAGTCACCGGGCCATTTCCCTGTGTTACCTAAGGAGTATACCATCAAGTAAATACACTTGATGTTGAGTCTCATGTGTTGCTTGTCATTCTATTATCCCCAAGAACTGCAAGAGATGGTCCCTCTTTCTCAGGTGTAGTGGGATCTGTCTTCCCTGCTGTGGGATCACAGGTGATGTGTGAGAAGAAAGACTGAGGACAGGCCACACCCAGAGGAAAACCTGGAGTCCTGGAAGGAGCCTATTTCAACCTAGGAACGTGCATGTGTGAAAAGAGTCGGCTACAGGTGGTTGTGCAAAGTTGGTAGAAGGTATTCCACCCACAGGCCACCCACCCAGGCTCCATCCACAGGCACTCAGAGCTCCAGAATCAACCAG
This sequence comes from Gorilla gorilla gorilla, assembly GCF_029281585.2. NCBI lineage: Eukaryota > Metazoa > Chordata > Mammalia > Primates > Hominidae > Gorilla > Gorilla gorilla. The sequence goes on from NC_073243.2 coordinate 34,527,465, forward strand.
ATGTCCTTCTCCAGTTTATACAAATCTCTCCCTTCTTTAATTTCCTGCTGCAATTTGCATTGGCCTGCTATTGACCTCCTAGTTGTTCTTGCATTGTTTTAGAAGAATTCAGCATGTCTCCTTAACTAGCAGGAAAGCCACAGGTTAAATACTACCTACTTCCTTAAGCCTCCCTTGATTACCCCAGCCTAGGATGATCTCTCTTTCCCCTTATCCCTATTTATACTGGCAGTCGACATTCTGCTTTGTGGCAGCTTTTCATTTGTTGACTTGAATCACTACATATTTTTAGCATCAGAGTTAATTCTTTGTGCATTCACACTTTCTCTCCCCACACATTGTCTTCCATTTCTTTATATCTCCAGCTACATACAGCACCCAGTACCAGGCAATCTAGCCTAGTGGCTCAGAACCTGGGCTTGAGAGTCATACACCTGGGTATGAGTTCCAGCTCTGCCACTTACTAGCTGAATGACCCAGGACAAGTTATCAGCCTCTATCTGTCTTCTTTGTCTATAAAATGAGGATAAAGGTAGCCCCTTCACTGGGTGGTTGCAAGCATCGAGATAAATGAGTGGCAAGTGTCCCACACAGTGCCAGCTATTAGTATATAAGTGTCTGTAAATACCTGCTGATTGAATGGCTCTGATGGAGGAGGCGCAGTCAGTAACTAGAGAGAGGGATGCTCTAGAGCAGGGCTGGGAAGCCAGAGCACCCGTGGGAGGACCCCATGCTGTCCTAAACAGGGAGGCAGAAACCTGGTGACCTTAGGCAACAGACTCCATGGGACAGGTCAGAGTTTTGGTTAAGGGAAAGACATGTGGGGAACTGAGGTTTCATAACACAAATTAAGCTAGTAGAATATTACTAATTCATGCAGCAAGCATTTATTAAGCACCTATTGTATGCCAGGAAAATAAGATATTTTCTCCTTGGATATAGTTAAGAGAATAATAGCTAGAGTGTGTCCTCTACCCACATTTATCCATCACGCCTCTATGTGCATATATAGTTCGCCTCATGACTTATAGCCTGAAACGTTGTGATTGTCTCTTAACTAGTCTTCACAGCCACCCTCATGTTTTCTTTGCTAATCTATACACAGTAGAGCTGGCCAAATGAGTTTTCTAAAATACCTGAACAATGTATTTCCTTTCTAATGTTTTAGTGGCTCTCAGCTGCTGGGATGTCTGTCCCTTCTGGGTCCCCACACTCCAGTGTTTCACACCTCCAAGTATGTTTCAGACACAATCTTCCTGTGTCTCAACCTAGCAAATATCTTTTTATTCTTTAAAAAACAGTTCAAGTATGAGTTACCCTGGGAAGCCTTTCATACCCATCAGAGCCACCCACTATATTTAAATAGAGTGAATTTAATGCATGGGATTGATCTTCCAGAGGATGAAAACATGGAGTCACCAACCAGGAGACAGTGAGACAGTTTTTTAGCACCAGTAAAAAACTGTTACCACCCAGAGGCTGGAGGGGCGATTAAAGAAAGTCACCAGAGCTCAGAAGCCATGATCACCCTGCTGAAGCTGGACCCCAGTGGACCTGTCTAGTGGGAAATGGACTCATGGGAGAGACCATATGCTTTTAAGATTTTGAAGATGCCACTCAAGGCAGAGAAAGAGGAGAGCTACCCTGACTTTCCTCTTCTCCCATCCTCCAGCCTGTCCCAGCACCTCCCACTGGCTGAAACAGCCAGCAGCCAGCTGACACTGAACCTGAAGGGGTTTCTACACCCCATCCCTTACCTCCCCACCCCATTCCTGCCTCCCCCAACTCCCCAGAAAGCGGGTGAACAGAGGAAGAGTGAGGGGTGGAGCTCCTTCCTTTCCTGCCTCCCCTATGGTGATAGCCACCCTCTCTTCTCTCTTCTCTGCTCTCACTGTGATCCTGTTTTCTTGATAACACTGATTCTAATGGGCTGTGATCTCTCTGTTTATAAGCCTGTTCCTTACTAGATTGTGGAGTTCCACAGGGTAAGACAATGGCCTTATTCATCTTGGCATCCTCAGCTCTGGGCATAATTCACAGTATGTAACAGACATCAGTACGTAATAGGCATTTAATCGTCCTTGGGTATCGATTGAAAGGAAATTCCTGGGGTCACCTCCAGGTAGCTCTCCTTCTCCATCTCCTTTTTCAATCTACCTACCTTGACAGTCTGAACTCTCCTCAGCACTGAAGAATAAACAAGAAGGAGCTTGGGGTTCATTCCCCTCTCTGAGTCTGCAATCTAGGGCCTTATATTTAAATTCTCCCAACAACAAATCACAATAGTTAATTACACTCAGAGCACCAACAACCTATCAGCCTTCTACCTTCCCATAGCTACATGAACATTATCCACAGAAATCCCCCTGAATCTCAAAATATCTTCCCTCTACCACCCAAGATGTTTCTGGGCCACCTCTCTTTGCTGTTAATCAGTGTGTGCTCAGGGTAAACAAACTAATTTTAAAATCAGCTTAAGCAAAATATAATTAGGAAGATAAATTAGCTGCCCCCCAAATTGCATAATGAATGCCCAAGCAGAAATTATTTTTATTATCCACCATTTTTTATTATCTATGTAACATTTTCCCTTCCGTCATTACAGATGATACTTAGCTGACAGCAGAGAGAAATAACACAGGACTTAACTTCTGGCCTTGATAATATATCTATACAATAATTACCAGGGGAAAAATACCTGGCTTTTGTTTTTCTTATCTTGAATTTATAACACCAGCCTAGTGGTATAGCAAGAAGGTACAGAGAAAAATACCCCTGTTACCAGAGTCTAACAGCCAGGGTTCAACTCTTCGGTCTGATTTATTGCTGTACCATCATCGGCAAGTTAGGCAACCTCTGAGAAATCAGTTTCTCCACATGTAAAATGAGGGTGATGACAGCACCTACCTCAGTGATGATGACAGCCAACACACGCTTACTCCATGGTTCTAACCGCTTCACACGAATTCATTCCTTTCATCTTTACCACAAGCTCAGGAAATACACACTATTATTCTTTGCACATAAGGAAACAGACAGAGAGAGATTAAGTAATTTGCTCAAAGGGATATTGTGAAAATTGGGTGTAGTAACTGATCTTTATAGAAATGAGTCTTTTAACAAAGCTCTCTGGTCAAGAGGCCTGGATCCTACACTCTTAGCTCTGCATTTACTGCTCTCTGTTTTAGTGTCTGCCTATATGAAATGTCAGACGACAGCAGCTGTCAGTTGGTGGCCTATGGGGCGTACCTGCCTGCGGCTACATTGTGTTGCATTGCATAGTGTTTACATTTTAAAAAGTAGTTGCAGTGTTAAAAATCAGATTTCCCTCTATTTCTCCCTTCTCATTTTTCTCTCTCTCCACACATACTCGTGGGTGAACATGTGTGGGCACAGACATAGAGAGAAGAGAGAAAAAGAGAGAGAGAGAGGAGGGAGAGAGAGGGAGGGAGATTTCAAGCTTTTCTTGAAAACAGGCCCATCTGGCCACATGGGCTGTTATTCCCACGGGCAACATTGAGCCAAGGCCACCTCCTTTTACAAGAGGCAAATATGCCCCAATTTGCCATAGTCCCCGTTTCTCACACTTGCGCAGACACTTAAGTCTGCGACATCCAGACTCAATGATCACTAAGGTCTCTCCCTGCCACCGCTGAGAGTCCATGATTCTTTGACAACTTAACAGAGTTTCCCAAAGGAAGAATCCACTGCAGGGCACCATAGATTTTTACTGAATGTTTCTGTTGCATAGGGTGACCAGTTCATCCCAGTTTAACTGGGACTTTCCCCTTTTCAGATGGAAAGTACTGCACCCCAGGAAATTCCTCAGTCCCAGGAAAACTGGGTTAGTTGACCTATGTGTCACGTCACAAGGTCACCTCTAACGTGGCCCCTCCCATCTGGGAGATGATGATGCTATACTGCATCCTAGTAGTCCTGAGTCTCACTGGGCAACTCCTGTGGTACAAGGATGGCATGCCTAGTATCCCCACCCCACAGTACATATGCAGGGGATGTGGGCAGGCCAAATGCAGAGGACCTTAACCTGGTTCCCAGTTTCATGACCGATTCTCCTGAAGGGCCTCTGCATGATCTTAGGTAGGTCACTCAGTCTCTGGCCTCTCTGCCCTGCCATTCATTCATGCAACAAATATTTATTAAATGTCTTCCCTGTGCCAAGCGCCATGCTAGGCAATGAGGATAAAGCAGTGAATGAGCAAGAACAAGGTATTTGCCCTTAGAGAACTCACATCTAGAAAAGGAAAGACAGGAAAATGAGCTAATAATATCTGATAGCATTTCAGATAGTGATAATCCCATAAAGAAACCATCAGCCATATAAGAAAAGCAGTCAATGTGGCTACAGGACCATCAGCAATTTGGGTGAGAGGCAAGAAGTACCAGAAATGAGTCAGAATTTCACTTGGCCTCCCATTTTGAACAATATGAAATTCTTTAGGGTTTTGTAACTCAAGGGATATATGTAACAATTCAGTTTTTCAATTACGAAATGTTTCTTCCTTAGCGAAAAAAGCTTTATGGCTACAATCCATATCAATATCAAATGTGGTTCTTATACACATGGGCTGGAAATTTATCAAGTCAAATCCACCCAAACAATAGCAAAAGGATTGAGAAAAGAGAGAGGCCAAGCTTATTAGCAAATCGGACAACATTTTTTTAAAAGTACAGCTGAGCCGGGCATGGTGGCTCATGCCTGTAATCCCAACACTTTGGGAGGCTGAGGCAGGTGGATCATTTGAGGTCAGGAGTTCAAGACCAGCCTGGCCAACATGGTGAAACCCCGTCTCTACTAAAAATATAAAAATTAGCCAGGCATGGTGGCAAGCACCTGTAATCCCAGCTACTCCGGAGGCTGAGGCAGGAGAATCACTTGAATCTGGGAGGCGGAGGTTGCAGTGAGCTGAGGTCATACCACTGCACTCCAGCCTGGGTGACAGAGTGAGACTCCGTCTCAAAAAAAAAAAAAAAAGAGTAAAGCTGGAGTCAGGGCCCACGTGCTAAAGCCAGAAGTAGAAAAGTAAATAAGTAAGTAAATAAACTGTCCAATACCTATCCCCAGCCCTCCCCCTAGAACCTGTGTACTGCTTCAATGAAGGAAGTGACCATGTTATAACAAATTAAGTAAAAGACACTATTACAGTATGACATTCATTCATTGCACAAATAGGTATTGAGCACTTGCTATGTGCCAAGACTGTTATCACAAATAATGAAAGAAGGTGATACTTGGCAAGTTCAGCATATTTGTCCATATTTAAAATAACCCTTTTTTAAAATTATAAAACAATAAATTGCCTTTTATAATTCTTAAGCTTAAAAGGCAATAAAAGCCCTCCTTTAAGCCAGGGTTTCTCCACCTTGGCACATCGACATTTGGGGTGAGTAATGCTTTGCCATGAGGGGCTGTCCTATGCTTTGTAGGATGCTCAGCAGCATCCCTGGCCTCCACTCACCAGATGCCCATAGCACCACCTCCCTTATTCCCCTCCCAAGTCATTACCATGAAAAATCCCTCCAAGTGTTGCAAATATCCCCTGGGAGGGGAATCACCTGTGGTTGAGAACTGCAACTTTAAGCAATTCATTTTCTCTCACAATTGGGACTCAGACATGTAGGCACTTGGAAAGGCTCCCTTCTTCCTCCATGCAAATAAGCATGAGATTCTCTCCTGGAAGAGCCCTTACATTCCCCTTCCCATCCTCAATGCTAAGACTCAGTCCTCTCAAGAAAAGCAGTGCTATCCCAGGTCTGGCTGCGGAGGTGAGGGTGAGGGCGAGGGCAGGGTTGGGTGGGCAGGCTCAGCCTCTGTGAAGGGGATCAGTGAGCGTCTGGAGCTTATGTGGTGTGTGCGTCATGCTGCCCATCCAGGCCATGCCCCAGACTTGCAGTCCTCCAAATGAGCTTTGTTAACAATGCTGGAGAAAAAGCTGCTTCTGTGTGGGGCTTACACACCCACACGTAAGTCCAACAGTCTGTGGCTTTTCTAAGCCAGGTAGATTAAAACTGCCCCGTCCTTCTTAAGTATTGAGGCAAGTGAGTCTCCAGAGCTGGGTGCAGGAGATGCCTGCCTGGCCACTCCCCGCCATAAGGACTTTACAAAGAATCCATTGTGCACAGCGTAATCTAAGATAGAATCAGCGCACCCCACTGGGCTGCTTACCCCCAGCTTTGGCTGGTTGCATAGAAGTAAATATTTTCAGTTGATAAAAAATGCCATTGCGAACTCAAGTCAGGCACAGCATTTTTAGATACCTAGAACCTGGGTCCTGGCTGCTTGGAACAAAAAGAAAATTTGTGTTGTGAGTTATCACTTAGTGACTCAGGTTCAGTGGTCCCCAGTCACAGAAAAGAGAGGCCAAATGGATCTGAATTCCACCTGTATTCATTCATTTGATAAATATCCATTGAGTCTCTATTGTATGCCCAGCATTGGGCTCTACCCCTGGGGAGAACTTAGCTTTAGATGGACTCTTTCAGGGTTCACACATTCGGAAGCTTCCAGAGTCTGATAGTAACCTAAAAGGGGGGTTGGGGAGGGGGAGCAGTGCTTATGCCCATCTGAAGGGGCCCTCTCCTCAGCTTCAGCAGCCTGTTACCATAACGGTCTTCAAGCCCAGTTTTACCAGATCTTCTTAATTTTCAAGAGAAACTAGAAAACAGAATTTTTACATGAAATCTTTTAAGCATAGGCTGAAATTTTAAAAGAAAAACAAAACAAACTGCCCTGCATGGATAATACCAAACCAGTCCCCAAGCCTTCAAATAACTTTTGCTTTAGAGACAGTGGGGAGTGGTGGTGAAGTGAGGTGTCTGGAAGGAATGAGAAGGGTATCTTTTCTCCCCCTTGCTTGCTTCATGATCTTAGGCATGTTATCTAACCTCTCCATGCCTTGTGTTCCTCATGTATAAAATGAGCATGATAAAGCATATTGTAGATTTAAATAAAAGAATATGTGCACATGCATGATCCATAATAACTCAATAAATGTGAGCTGTGATTTTTGCTGGCCATCAGGTCCACTCTCCCAGGAACCTCTTCTTATAACATTCTTGACTGTTGAACATTCAACCACTGCTTAAGCACCTCCTGAGACAGGAAGATCATGGCTTCTTAGGGAATGTCAGTTGTATAAAAATCCCTGAGTCTCAATAGCTTAATCTAATATATGTTTATTGATTGCCCATGCCCCAGTTCACTGTGATCAATAGTGCTCTGTTCCATCCTATGCCTGGTGGATCCATACCCTCTCTCTGCTGGCTCTGCCATCCCCCAGGACCTTCCCAGAATCCTCTGCTGGGTTCTCTGCTTTCAGCTAGCTGAGAGGGAGAGAGAGAAAGAGACAGAATGAATGAATCAGGAGCATCACATATCACATCTGCACATTCCCATTTGCCAGAACCCTGTTACATGGCCCCAGTCTACTTATAAAGGAGGCTAGGACATGAAGTGTTCCTGTATGTCCAGAAACAGAACAGAGAAAACAGCATTGATGAACATCTAGACAATCTCTGCCACACACTGCATTCATATAAACACAATTCTATGGATTTAGAATGTCTACCTGCTGGTCTCTGTTTTGCCCTTCAATGCAACACACACAGCAGCAAGACACAGGTTAGGGGGCAGACAGGCTTGGATTTGAATCCTAGTTCCAATACCTGCTAGCTTTGGACCTTGGCAAATTCCTTAATCATCTGTGTCTCAGTTTTCTTATTTGAAAAATAAGGGTAGTTCTCATTGCCTCTGGGTTGCTGTAAGGATGGAATAAATACACTGCATAGTAGCTAGTATATAACCTGGAAGGTGCTCAGTTAAAACCAGTGTCTTCTTTGGTCCTCTTATATCTGATTACTTTGCAGGTATTTAAAGATGACTATGATTATTCCCGTAAGTTTTCTCTTTTTCTAATTTTCTCAGCTATTTTCACTGCTTTTATATTACATCATTGCAGGACCTCTCACTCTCCTAATGACTGTTTCAAGGATGTACCCTAGTTTGTCCCTTGACAAACTGCCTTAGTTTGGGTTTCTCTAGAAGACCTTGAGACAAGGACTTGGGTGCAGATCATTTAGAGGGAAGTAGTCTTAGGAAACAGAAGTGAAGGGAAAGAGGAAGCGAGAAAAGTTAATAAATGAGTGGGTTACAGTTGTATGCAGCTGGGATTCAATTCCACTGGGAACTCTGAGAAACCATGTTGCAAGCATCTTGGATAGTCACACATTCTATGTCCTGCAGGATGGGGGAGCTGGGGCATTAATCCATGAAATCCTGTTCCCATCGACTGAGGGCTTCTGTCAACTAAGGAGTATTACCTTGAGAATATGGGTTGGGTCTGCATATAGCTCAGCAGGCTTCCTTGATCTCCAGAAAGCAAAACAGAAAGACACCGTGACATGAGCTTATATGGACACTGGTAAAGTGCAAGGCAAGGTTCACCATAGCTACACTGGAATCTGGTGGCTGGAGGATGTGGCTCAGTGCATCATAAGCTCTGCTACACGTCCTCTAGCAAGAGTGTCTGGAAGAATTTACCCCACATGCTCATAAATATTGTGTCCGAATGTAGGGATTACGGTAATAGTTACTTTATCTTTTTAATTTTTTTCATTTCCTCAAGGAAACTGTGATGGTCAGTAATAAATACTGTGATCCAGGTGAGGGTTTGACCAATACAGAACAGAAGACATAATAGCTCATTAAAAGCAGACTGAGAGTAAAGGAAGAATAAAAACTGCTTCTATTTGCAGATGGCATAATCTTGTGTATAGAAAACACCAAGGAATCTATACACAAAATATCTAGAACTAATTGAAGAGTTTAGCAAAGCTGCAGGATCTAAGATCAGTATTTTAAAAATCTATTGTATTTGTATATATCAGCAATGTCAAGCCCAAAAAATAAAATTAAAAAAATTCTATTCACAAAGCATCAAAAAGAATAAACAGAAATAAATGTAATAAAAGTTTAAGACTTGTACGCTAAAAATTGTGAAACATTACTAAGAAAAATTAATGAAGATTTAAATAAATGGAGACATTCCCTGTCCATGGATTGGAAGACTCAAGCTTGTCAAGATGGCAATTCCCCCCTCAAATAGATCTATAGGTTCAACACAATTCCTATCAAAACTCCAGCAAGCATTTTTGTAAAACTTCACACACAGATCCTAAAATTTGTATCAAAATGCAAAGTACAGCCAAAACTATTTTGAAAACTAAGAACAAAATTGAAAGACTTCTATCACCCAATTTCAAAATTTACTACAAAGCCACATGAATACACTGTGATATTGATGTAAGCATAGACATATCCTTAGAGATGAATGGAGAAGAACTGAGAGTTCAGATATAAACCCTTGCATTTATGGTCAATTGATTTTTGACAAAGGTGCCAAAAAAATCAATGGGGAAAGGATAGTATTTTCTCAGCAAGTGATCCTGGAACTATTGTACATCCACATGTACGAATATGAACTTAGGCCCTTCTCTCACATCATATGCAAAAAATGAATTGAAAATGGATCACAGGCCTATATAGAAGAGTTAAAACTACAAAACTTCTGGAAGAAAATACGTTGGTAACTTTGAGTTGGGTAAAGAGTTCTTAGATACGACACAAAAATCATGACAGTTAAAGGAAGAAGTGATACATTAGACTTCATCAAAATCAAACTTTTGCACTTCAAAAGATCATTAAGAAAAAAATGTTGAAAAACAAGCTCTAGGCTGAGAAAATATTCAAAAATCCTAGACTTGATAAAGGACTTTTGCACAGAATAAAGAAAAAACTCTTACAACTGAATAATAAGAAAAACAACTCGATTTTTAAATGGGCAAAAGATTTGAATAGCCATTTCACTAAAGAATGTACATAAATGGCTAACAAGCATACGCAAAGATGCACAATATCATTAGTCATTGGGGAGACACAAATTAAAACCACGATAAGATATCACTACATCCCCACTAAAATAGTTATGATGTAAAAGAGAGACAATACCAAATGTTGGTGAGGATGTGGGAAAATTGAAACCATCATACATTGTTGATAAGAATGTAAAATGGCCTGTTCATGTTAGAAAACAGTTTGACAGTTTCTTTAAAAGTTAAACATACATTTACCATACAATCCAGTGATTCCACTCATAGGAACCTACCCAAGAGAAAGAAAAGCATGTCCACACAAAACTGTACGTGAATGTTTACAGCAACATTATTCATTACAGTCAAAATCAGGAAACAACCCAAATTTCCATTAACTGATGAATGAATAAGCACGGTGTAATATGAGCAGATAAGAGAATACTCCACACAGCAGCCAGGGTGAACTTTTGAGATTACAAACTTGATCTGTGATATTAAGGTTAAAAGACAAATGAGACAATTGTAGCAAGTTTGTTAACAGTTTTAAAGTATTTGACTATATAAGTGTATATAATGTCTTGTCTTGGTACCTGTGTAAGTCATTTTGGAACTGATACACATTGTTGCTGATCTGCTGACTTGCTTCTTTGGTATGAAGCAGCATCTGGGCTTGCAATTTCTCTACTTCCCTGAATTCCCTTTCAGTTTTTCTGACTCCTAAGCCAGGTGTATGTGTTTAGCTCCATAATGAAGGACTCCAGCTTCTGTGGAGTCTGGCTCATATTCATGAGACAATAGCCTTTTTCTGATCTTCATTTCCTGCCTGTGGACTTCAGAGATTTGGCTGGGGTCAGATCTGCTCCCAAGCTCATGTGGCTTTTAGAACATTCAGTTTCTTGCAGGTTGTCAGATTGAGGACCTCATTTTCTTGCTGTCAGTTGGAGGCTGCCTTCAGCTCCTATGCTATATGGCCCTCTTCACATGGCAACTTGCTTTTTCAAAGCCAGCAAGGGAGAGAGAATCTCCTGGAAAGATGGATTAGAACATTTTTTTACTAATAAAAAAATTGTATTTACTTAGAAGCATTCAGAATTCAGAATGTCAACAAAACAGCTGCCACTTTTTTTTTTGCAATTACAGAGTGGTATTCAGTTAAGAAAACAACAATTATTTCATATAAGCTGCATCAGAGACAAGTGAAAATAAAAAATCTACCATCCCCATGTATAACTAATTTGTGCTGTGCACTAAGAAGAACCTGCTTTAAATTTCCTTGCCAGTTTACAACCCCCATACTGTATCAGGCAAGGTTAGTGCCCATTGAAAATACACCAGGACAGGGCTATCTAAAGCCACATTCAGTACTGTGTTAACTATACAAAAAAGACACTGTGCAGTCTAAAAACAAATGTTACACAGCCTTACATCTCAATGTCTTTCTTTTAAAAGAGTTGTAAACAGGGGGTTTAAATGCTTTCTAGACAAGAAAAAAAAACTGCTAGAACCAACTTACTCATTATCATCATCATCATCTTCATCTTCCTCTTCTTCCTTTTTTTGCTTTTTTCAGCCTTGACAACTCCCTTTTTTGCTGCATCAGGCTTTCCTTTAGCTCAGTATGAGGCAATATCCTTTTCATATTTTTCCTTCAGCTTCACAGCCTTCTTTTCATAAGGCTGCTTATCATCTGCGGCAGTGCCCTTCCACATCTCTTCCAATTTCTTTACAACTCACCAATGGATAGGCCAGGATGTTCTCCTTTGACTTTCGGGCAATACTCAGAACAGAACAAGAAAACAGCCAAAGAATGCCTCTTGGGTGCATTGGGATCCTTGAACTACTTTTTTGTCCTAAAGGGGATCTTTAGGAGGGATATAGGTTTTCATTTGTCTTTCATAACGAGCCTTGTTCGCCTTTGCCATGCCTTCAAATTTCCCTTTCTCTTTAGCAGACATGGTCTTGCACCTCTCTGAGCACTTCCTAGAAAACTGAGAAGTTGACTGAACCATCTGGGTGCTTCTTCTTATGCGCCTCCTGACAAGTTTGCCAAAGAATGCATATAATAACACTTTGCCTCTCAGGTTCCATGGATCTCTTTTGCCCGTGTTTAGTTATTTTTCCTCAGTGAGGCACAGAGCTTTCCAGTGCCCACCTGGCTCTCACTTGCCCCCGTGCTCTCTCTATGCAGCTCAATGTACTCAGAATCTTATATAATATAATAATGTAAACATAATCACATATATCTCATCATTTTTTGCCAAATTCTACTAGTTAGAAGCAAATCACAGGTTCCATCCACACTCATGGAGAGATCCCACAAGGGTGAAACCAGGAGGTGGGGATTGTGGGAGCTACCCTAGCATCTGTCCTCAGTTCACCCTTTTGGCCTCCAATGATTTGTGTCCCTCTCACATGCAAAATACATTTACTATTTCCCAAGGTCCCTGAGAACCTCATATCATTACAGCATCTGCTTGAAGTCCAGCATCTCATCATTTAAATCAGGTCCAGGTATGCATGAGGCTCCTTGAGCGTAGTTCCTCTCAATCTATAAAACTAAAGACAAATCGTCTTGCTCCTAATGCACAATGAAGGAATGAATATAGTAAAATAGTTATAGACATTTCTAGTTAAAAAGAGAAGGAGAGGTGGGCAATGGAAGATAAAAAGGAGTTACAGTCCAAAGTAGTTTTAAAACCCAGCCTAGCAAACTTCAGTCAGAATTCTTTGATTAGATTTCAAGGGCTGGGAATAATTCCCCATAGCTCTTGGTTCCACCCTCTGAGTCATCTTTCCTTTTTTCATGAAAAGTAGCACATGTTTGCAGCTGAGTAGTTTTATCATTCTGCTTCCTGCCAGTAGAATTTTGGAGATCTAACAGCCTCCTTTCATTTTGTACTCTTTCTGTCCCTTTCAGTTTAAGTTGGCAGTGTTTTTGCTGAAATACTTTTCTTAAATACTTTGTGGGTCTCCAGTAAATTTCCCTTTACACAAAGGCCACATCCAAGGTTCTTTTTGAGCTAGGCCCCCTTCTACCTTGAGTTCCTGCTGAGATGGTTGAAAGATAACTCAATTAAGCTTCCAAAAGGTCCTATTATTTGACAGGTTCTGTGAGATACACCATTAATCTCTGGAGAGGGCCCTTTGTATGACTGAATACTACTCTGATCCCTTAATCTTCCTGAGATTTTAACAAAAGCTTGTACAATCACTACTTAGCTTTTTCTCTAGGCCAGGACTTATCTCTATGCCACAAGCTCAAAAGTGATTTCTTAATTTTAACATCTTTTGCCATCTGGAGAGACTGAGAATTTTCAGAATCATCCTTGATTCCTTTTTGTTTAACAGTTCTTCCCTCGATTTATCGCTCTCCTCTTGCATTTTACTATAAGCACCAAGAAGAAAGCAGGTGGTACCTTCAACACTTTGCTTGGAAATCTTTTTAGCTATATTTCATCACTTTGTATATGTATCATTGTGATGATTCATTTGTGTGTTTCTGCTTTTAAGGCATTTGTAGCATTTAAAAGACTTAGATATAAGATATTTGTGATTTTAGAAGTATATATATATTATACACTATATATTACATATATTTAGGATAATCAATTAGTTTATAAACTAATATTTAGACATTTGGAAAATGTCACATTTGTTAAATGCATAAGTTTTCATTTTTAGTCGTTTAGGGAGTATTTGAATTTTTAGGAGAATACTGTTTATTAAATAATTAATAAAGATGTAAGCAGACTACAAATAGCAGTGATTGTGCCTCTCTACACACAGAGGCCTCTCAGACATTGAAGAATTTAATCAGATGTAAACATTCCAGAAAGATTCATGGGGGTGATATTGAAATCAGGGGAACTTAGAACCTGAGAGCTAGGCCTGGCTATCAGTTGCTGCTTCGGTGAAGAGAATGGACGGCGGCCTTGCAACGCTGCTGCCCTGACTCCCTCTAGTGGTTCGGTCTGCAAAGACTGCATTTCCTGATCACCAAGAGAAAAAATCTTTTGCTAGGTCATCTCTCTCCAAAAAGTTTCATTTGCTTGGTGAGACAAAAAAAAAACCTCAAAAATTCTTCCTCCAACATTTTTATATATATCTAGTCTTCATACAAACATTTCCTATATAACCAAGTATCACCACCTACTTTGAACATCTTTAATGATTATAAAATGCTTCCTTCTTTTCAGCGGACACCGTCCCTGTGACTCGTACTCATTGGTCCTGTATTTACCGTTTGGAGCCACACAATTTTCACTGCTCTTCCACCTGACAGCACTTCAAATCTTTGAAAACAGCTTCTTGTCCCCGCTGCAACTTATCTTCTTCAGGCCAACACACGTTGTTCATTCAACTGCTCCTTCTTTGACCCAGTTTCCAGATTCTTCTGTCCCCACTGCTCCCCTCTGGAGGCACTCCAATTTCTCAACAGCCCCTGGAGACATCCTGACTGCCAAGACCTCGACCCAGTGCCTGAGATGTGGTCCTACTGCCCCACAGAGCAGTGGGGCTGACACCACCCTCCTCTTGGACACTTCTCTTGTGAATCCATGCTCTTTTGAGCAGATTTACAAAATAATGGACCAAAGGCTGAGATTTCTCATGTCTGGATTCTTCTCGTATGAGGCAACTTCACGTTTGCTTTACCCTCCATGTAGCCAGGAAACATTTTCTGTTCTTGGACAGAACTTAGTTTCCCAAATACTGATGTATGCAAACAACTTCAAGCAGACCAGGGCTGTGTGAACTTGGACTGCCACTGATCAGAGCGCTAAAAAAAAAAAAAAAAAAAAATCCCTCAAGAAGGACCACTCCCTTATGAGACTGAGGCTTGGGAGCTTGAGAATGCACCTCTCATCTTCAAGCTGGGGACACCTGACTAGCCTAAATCCCCTCTGCTGCTGTTTAAACTCATTTCCTCTAATATTGCCCTCTGTGGACAAGAAGAAAAAAGACTTGATGTCAATAATGCAACATCATTTTATAGTTTGAAGACTGATACACCTCTCTCCTCTGAATGAATGTAGACATTTCCCTAAAGGGCTATTTTTCAAAACCTTTCATCAGTTACTTTGTCTCCCCTGGCTCCTTTCCAATTTCTCCATAACATCTTCCACTTATGGGCCCCAAGACTGAACAGTATGTTTTAATGACTGATATTGGCGATAGATTAAGAATTATATCTGTGAAAATATTTCCATTATAACATAGCTCATTGTTACAAAGATTTACACATGGAAGAAATCCCTGGCGTATAACAGGTTACATTTCAAAACTTTCTTTGTAGATCAATTATTTGGCATTTGGGCACATTTTTCCATAAAAACAATGTTATATCTTGTATTTGGACTCTGAGCCTAGCAAACAAGAGCCAGTTTAATCCACAGAGCAATAATGATATCAGGTTGAATTTCAAGAACAGGAGTTCTCCGATGTTGAGAATAGAAGACGGAAGAGGATGGGAATCTCTTCCTCCAGTTTCTCATCAGGGAGCCGCACATAGGGAACATTAAGAAAGGGATGGCTATTAACTTTGGGTGTCTTCTCACATTCTTTTCTGGCCCTCCCTACCTCCTTGGGTTCTGGTTCCCGATATCCTAGGGTTCCCCGAAGTCTCCTAGGGTGCTGCCTCACTCAGATCTTCCCACAGTCCCCAACTCTCCATGCCTCAATACATCTTAGCTCCTCTCTCTTATGATCCAAACACACATTTCCTTAATGAAGCTAAGTTTGGGAGAGGGTTAGGATGACAAGCTTCTCCTTGAACCAGCTGCCATTGAGTAAATTCTGAGCAAAGTGTCTGTTTTTAAATGAGTAGCTTACTTATCCAAAAGACTCTCATCTGTGCAGTTTCAGGCACTGCCGCAAAATTAAAAAAAAAAAAAAGATTACATGAAGGGAATAATTTGGGGAATGTGGAAGCCATTATAATAAGTGTGCTTATTCTTCCTGCTTGGGAATCTATCCCAAATGGTACCTGCTTTCCACAGATTCCCTCCTTTCCCCCTTTCTGAATCACAGATTATATGCCCCAGATTGTTTTCAGCAGTTCCAAGATTTTTAAAATTGTTTTTATCTTGAGAAATTACTGAATTAAGGCAGATAGACATCCCCCCGCCACCAGAAGAGTACATACTGTAGGATGCCATTTATATAAAACTAATCTATAGTGATAGAAAACAAATTGTTTAAGGAAAAAATGGATTACGAAACGGCCTGAGAAAACTGTTGGAGGAAACAAATGCTGATTGTGGTAAAGATTCCATGGGTACATACACTTGTTAAAACTTATCACATTGTGTACTTTAAATATGTGCAGTTTAGTGTACATCAATTATACTCAATAAAGTTGTAAAAAAGAGAAATGCAACCAATATGCAAAAAGACTAATTGATATTTATTAACAGCTCATATTTGCCTCAAAGATTGTTCATAAAAAATGAACTAAATAAAACAGATAAAAGTGACATCCCCAGACACAGTTCCAGTTCTCTACTGCAACCTCCAGAAGCAAGTAGCATGAATTTAGTGTATATCCAAATCAGTCCACTGGTAATAATTTTACATACATATATAGTCTTAAACAATATAGTGTATTATTTCTGTGTTTTTAAAATTTATATCAATGACATGCACATTTTATTCCATGAATCTCTTTTCTTTACATTATGTTATGTGTTGGTATTATATAGATACTTTATACATGGATATATTATGTTATATATGGGAACAATCCATTCCTTCTAATGGCCATTATAACAATTCATATCCTAATAGAATATTATGGTAATTCAGATCAAAATAGAATGTGAATATGTTACATTTTATTTATAAATTCTCTCTGATAGGCATTTCAGTTGTTTCTAAGGTTTCATAATTATAAGCAATATTGCAATAATCTAAGGTTTTCAAAACAAATGTCATGGTATTGGCGGTAGGAGTTACTGGGTAGTAGCCACCTGGTACGTATATAGATAGGTCTTCTATGAGTCAGATATTGGTAAAGTAGAATGTCCTGTTTCAAGGATCCATGGACTGCACAAAAATAGCCAAAGTTGAATAAGACCCTGTCTTTAAATTCCAGAACAACAAAGTGGTGCTATTATGTATCCTGCAGAGTTGGAGATGACTCAGAGGACAATTCCAATGCCCCATAGAGTTTAAATCTGACTTGGATACAGTTGAGATTCAAAGCAGATGACCTGCCACAAAGCAGGTGGGTTAGATGCCTTTAGCAATAGGCCAAAGCAACTCAACTCTATCTGTTGCTGTTTAAAGCCTTCTTGAAGGTCGTTAATGTTAAATGAGCACCAGAAAATGTATATTCATTGCTTCTAGGTTACTATGTTTGATACATATGTATTAAATCTACCTTGTTTATAGTATTAGATCTCTCTTTTGTGCTTAATTTTTACTCTCTTGATTTGGTAAAGATTCAAGGTAGCATGTTAAAGCATCCCATTGCTATTATGTTTCTAACAATTTTTCTAAAAACAAACATATACCAATTCCCAAAATTTATAGCTTTGTTATAATTTTAGAATATTGAAAGGTAAAATTCATATCTCAAAAGTATAGAGAAGAGAACTTCTAGCAATATATTGGACTGAGATTATATAGAAGAATTCCCTCTTCAGTTACTATTACAGAGAAACACAGAGAAAATTTTTTTATATATCTATATATACACATGTATATGAGTACAAATATGTACACACACATATACATGTATGTGTATATATATGTACATGTGTATTATGTATATATACGGTGGATGTACCTGACAGCAATAACTTAAGCATACTCTGTACAGCAGCCTGTATGGCAAACACATCTGACAGCAATAACTTAGCCTAGGAAATGGAGGTTGCCATGTGGATGTTGCTGGAGAGAGGGTGCTAAGTGAAGGTGCTGTATAAACTGCAGGCTTTTGGAAAGCAGTTGTGGTTCTCTTATCCAGCCCACTGCCACTAGTCCATCCCTGTACGTAAGTTCCCCCAAATCAAATCTTATGTCTCATTTGCTGACTCCAGGTCTCTTCTTTGGCCCCTTGAACCTGGTGCCATTCCTATTGGAGTCAACAGGGGTCCAGCACAACAATCTGTAGACAGAGAGAAAGGGAAATCCCCAGATTCTAGAAACAAAGAGGGAGCTCAGAGGCTGGGCAGTAAGTAGGGGCTAATGTCACTGCAGCCTCTGCAGGGTTTGGACCAATGATAGGCCCTGGAGATCTGGGGATTTTAACACCCTTGGGATTTTAACACCCTTGCAGGCCAATAAAATGTTGTCTCTGGTGTGAGTAAGGAAGGCAACTGGAATTCAGCACTTTGCAAAATCTGAGTTCCTGAGGGCTGCAGTGTTGGCAAAAACAAATCAGGAAAAAAAGCTCCCATGTCCTTGGGCTATAGGTTTAAAAAAATAAAAATAAATTTAAAAAAAGGTCATACAGAAAAACTTGAAGCCAAGCCCATGCCATGCATTGAAATGAGCTCTGAATTTTCACTGTGGGCAGAAATACCAAGAAACATTAGAGCTGGTTGAGAGTTGGTGATATCGGTAGGACGCCATCAGAAGCAAACTTGCAGGCATAGTGAAGTGACAATCACATAACCCAAGGCATACAGATCTTCACCAGAGGGGAGAAATCCCTGCTGAAAATAAGCTCATAATAAAAATTACAAACCATAGGAGGAAACCACCTCGAGGGTCAGATCATGAAATTAACAGAAAAAGTAATGCCCAAGAAGTAAAGAAATAGATCAAGCCATAGATGATTATAAAATAAGTACATTTTAAATGATTTACAAGGGCAAAGGAAAATACAAATTAAAAAACAGAAAAACATGTAAAAACAAAATGCAGATTTAGAAAATAACCAAATAGTTCTTTTATAAATGAAACTTATAGCCACTGAAACTTAAAACTAAATAGAAATATTTAATGGTTGAATAGAAAATAAGCAAACTGGAACTAAGGAAATGACTCAAAATGTAACACAGAAGTAAAAATGGAAAAAAATATGGATGAAAGTTTAAGATCACAAAAGACAGAACCAGAAATGACAGAAAAGACATCCACTAGGAGTTTTGGAATGAGTGAATAGAAAATGGGAAAGAAGTAATATTTGAAGTAACAGTGACTGAGAATTTTCTCAGATTTGACAAGACAGGAATTCCTAGATTGACAAGTACACTGTATTGATACCTACTGCTGTATAACAAACCATCCCAGCATTTAGTGGATTAAAACAACCACCATTTATTTAACTGGCAGTTCAGCGGGTGAGCAACTTGGGCCTGGTTCAGCTGAGAGGTTCTCTTGGTCTTGAGAATGGGTTTACTCACACATTGGTAGTCATCTGGCAGATGCAGTCAGCAGGCCACGGCCTGGCTCCTGCTGGCCTAGCAAGAAATAAAGGGGAAGAGAAGGAGCCTCAGTCCAGGGGGGCTCCCTGTGGAGAATGCTCTGTTTCACTTAGCAACTATCATGCCACAGACAAGTTACTCTGGCAGTGACCCAAGACCTCTGTGTTCTAACTTAATGTGCTGGGGTATAGCGTGTTCTGCCCTTTTACACAGACTGTGACAGATGTTGACTAACTGGGAACGACTTGATTCCAGGAGGGGCCGTGGGAGTCATTTTAATTAATGGCTTGACATTTCTTTGCCATTGTTGCAAGCTTGAGGTAACTAATGGTTAGTTTTACCCATGATCACTTCGCCCTGCAAATTCAGCTCAAATAATCTAAATTAAAATAGAAATTGCTTTGGTCAGGGTTAAAATTTGTGCTGTTAGGACTATAGTCCTAAGACTTTTTTCTTTTTTGGATTATGGCTAATGTTTAAAAGAATCAACAAGACTTATCTGTATCTTTACATAGTGTTTTAGATCGTTGGATAGGCAAAGTAGAAAAGGCGAGTCTGGATTGTGGGAAATAAAAGCAAGTAGAAAAAAATTGAAAATGCAGATCATTTAAAAGAAGAAAACAACAAGGCTTTCCCATCTGGGGCTTCCTAAAACATGAATTCCTCTCAGCCAAGTAGTGGAACCTAAAAAGTCATTTGTTTTTCCTAAATAAACTCCATGCTGGAGTCTTTGATAAACAAACTGATAGGAAATAAGGAAATCCTGTTAAAAATCACGGTAGACTTTAGAATGAAAGAAGCCTGCTTACTTCTGTTTTGGAAATACTCAGCTCTGGAAAGGGCTTCCAGGCTGATGATCCTCACATAATTTTGATACTTGAAATATACAAGCTATGGGAGAAAGCAAAAACAAAAACAACAGAAAAACCACCCTGAGGGATAAGAGGGAAAAGTGTCACCTGTCCCAAAAATTTAATCCATTTAAGACCTAAAAGCAGGGCCAGAGGGAAGGTGTAGGGAAGGGTGGGGACAAGAAACCATCCATGTGGCTTCAGGATGGGAGGGGGTTGAAGAGAAGCCACCCCCAGACTCCAAATTTCCAAGGACAATACCTATTTCAAATATTCACTTGTCTCCTTCTCCTCATAAATGCCCTTGGACTTGTATTACTAGATGTTCAGATAAATAGTTTTAAAAATTGTGTCACTATTATCATGGGAAGTCCAAGGGGAGTAGGGAAGTATTACTTTTTTTAAGTATTACTTTTAATAGCAAAAACCGCAATTACTTTTGTACCAACCTAATAGAAAGGGTCTTTCCAGCTACCTTGGCAACCATGCTTATTTCCAGTGCTTCTGGGTGGGCAGCATGTCTGTGCTTTTGCTATGGTTAGTCTGTAGATTTGGTGTCCTCCTTGCCTTTCTCAGACTTTGAAGTCTCCCCTTTACTTTAATGAAAAAAAGTCTCTCCTTGGCTTTAATGATGATCAATCTGTAGCCATTTTACCCCCACATAAACCACACCCTATTTTAATCCTTCAGGTGAAAAATGCTCAAGTTGGACAAGATCCACAAAATATGAGGGCAAAGTGGAGCTCTTAGCTGGAGCAAAGGTGTGACTTTAAGTTTCCGTAGGGAGCCTTTTTCTGCAGGGTACACAGAGGGCCACTTGCTGACACTGGAATTCCACTGCTTGTGCTTCTTACTTTGCGTGAAGACACTGAGAACAGATGGCATCAAGGCGGATCTGACATGGCCACTAGAATAGCTTGGACAGGAGTTCAAATAAACTGCGTCCACCTTGACTCTGCCTTGGCCAGAGCATCTCACATCTGTTTCTTCTTCTATAGTTGACTGAGTGCACCTCAACCCAATTGCAGTTCCCATCCCATTTTTGAATAGGCCATTTGGAAAAGAGCTCTTTCCCAGCTCAATCATGCTTTCTGCTCTTGTCTTTCAATCCAGCTGCATTTGTTCACCCCTGTGGGTCCTCCCAGCCCTGCTAGGCCAGTCTCTCCTGGGGTGTTCTGCACAAGCTAGCTATGAATTAGGCATGCTCTCTTTTAACATGAAAATAACCTGGAAGACTTTCAGCTTAAGATGATGGAGAAAAGACCTTATCTCTCCTTTCCCCTGTCAGCAAAAAGATGAGAAACAGAAGCGCACATCACAATACATGATGACAGAAAGCAACTAGAGGACTCTGGCCTTAGCGGAATAGAGAAAGGTGAAATGTAAGAACCTGCAGAGAATGAAATCACCAAGAAGCAAACTGATTTTGTCCTGCATGAACTCTCAAACTAGTGCCCAGGCTTTGAGCACTATTTGGGGTGAGGCAACTGATAAAAATAGAGAGATTTGTTCAAAATCTATTTAATAAACATATGGTCCTCACCCATGGCCCAAAAAAAGTGATGAAAACCCTTCCTTACAAATATTTTTGGAGGAAAAACTGAACCAGAGGTTTCTAGTGTATGATGGGGGTTAGAATCCAGAGTAAAAATATTGAATGATGCAAATGTTCTCCTCATCTCAGCTACAAAAATGCCAGCAGCTAGGCTTATACCCTTCAAGAGGGAGACTGGAAGATTCTTCTCTCCAGACATCAATTCTCCAGAGAGAATTCTAACAGATATTGACATCTGAGTTTCTCCCATTGACAAAGCCAGCTTACTGCCATACACACTGCAGTGGAACCAAGGAGGGTGACAGTTTTCAGGACAAGAGGAGGCTGAGGAGAGGTCACCCCCAGATTCAAAATTTCCAAGGATGGTACCTATTTTAAATATTCAGTCTCCTTTTCTTCATAAATGTCCTTGGACCTGTAGTACTAGATGTTTAGATAAGTGCTTTTAAAACCCTCCCAAGCCCACAGATTTGTCATTTAGCTGGCTAGTTCTTCACTCTCAAATAAGAACAGATAGTCAAAAATCAGTAGACATTTGAAAAAGTTTCCTTACATGAAAGACAGACACAAAAGTCAAACCAAACAAAACAAAACAAAAACAAAACAGAAAAGGCTACTTAGAGGAAGTAGAGACAAGGTAGGGAATAAATAAACACTTCAAAGACAAAACCAGAAATAACATCCTTAGATAAGAAGAGAAAGTGCATTCATGAAAGGAAAACAGAATAATATAGAAAACAAGTAACTGGAAAATAAGAAAGAGCTCTTGGAAATTAAGAGTAAGAAAGCTGAAGTTTTAAAAGTTGCTAGAAAAGTTGAATTATAAAGTTGAGGAAGTCTTTTAGAAAACAGAACTGAAAGACAAAGATGTGGGCAATAGAGGAGAAAAGATAGGAAAATTAGAAGCTTGATCCTGGGGGTCAACATCCAACTAATAGGAGTTCCAGAAAGAGAAATTTGAGGCCAGGCACCTCAAATTTGCCAATGCTCATGCCTGTTATCCCAGCACTTTGAGAAGCTGAGGTGTGGGTGA
Source organism: Gorilla gorilla gorilla (assembly GCF_029281585.2). Taxonomy (NCBI): domain Eukaryota; kingdom Metazoa; phylum Chordata; class Mammalia; order Primates; family Hominidae; genus Gorilla; species Gorilla gorilla. Next base: position 34,550,163 of record NC_073243.2, read on the forward strand.
GGGACCGTTGCAGGCCAGAAGTTCAAGACCAGCCTTTTCAACATAGCAAGATCCTGTCTCTATTAAAAAAAAAAATTCCAGCCAGGCACGGTGGCTCATGCCTGTAATCCCAACACTTTGGGAGGCCGAGGTGGGTGGATCACCAGGTCAGGAGCTCGAGACCAGCCCAACCAACATGGTGAAATCCCATCTCTACTAAAAATACAAAAATTAGTTGGGCATGGTGGTGCGTGCCTGTAATCCCAGCTACTCAGGAGACTGAGGCAGGAGAATTGCTTGAACTCTGGAGGCGGAGGCTGCAATGAGCCGAGATCGTGCCACTGCACTCCAGCCTGGGCCACAGCGAGACTCCGTCTCAAAAAAAAAAAAAAAAAATTCCTCTGGCTGAAAGTCTTGAGTCCCTCAACTGAAAGGGTCTCCCAAGTGTCCAGCACAATGAATTCAAACCATACTAAGTCATATTATTATTTCAATTAGAAATGCTGTGGCATTTATGTCATTTTGGATCCTCTTAGATGTCAAGATGAGATTAGGTAGTCAAGAGATTTATTGGGAGAAATGCCTGTGAAGGATAAAGGAATGGAGAGCAGAAGAATATAATGCAGGTCTGCTACCTGGGAAAGAAGAGAGGAAAGAAAGTCCTGCCTAGGAAAAGCTTCAGGCCGCAGCACAGTTCTGAGAAACTGTGACACTGTGTCCAGCCAGAACAAAGGAGTGTTAGTGTCTGAGGCAAAGGCTGTTCATTAGAGTAGCCTCACATCAGGTAGGCACAAGTGGCTCTACTGTCCTCATCTTATTCAGTGATCAGCTGGGAGCAGTCGAAGGGAAGTATGGCCTCTATGTAGCTGTCACTCAGCTATGCTTTCCATGGCCGACTATCTTAAAGGGACATCTAAGCAGTGTACCTCCAGGACTGCGACAGTCCATTTCTTGTCCTCCATAGATCCAGTTCCCCATGGCTCCTGTGGGCCCTCTTCTTGAGGAAATACTTAGAAGAGAGAAGTTAATGGGAGGAACTATAGCCCCTAGTGCCGCCATTTGTCTTGAGATCGCAACCCATAGTCATCTTCTCCTACCTGCACTATCCAATCTAAATTCCCCTCCTCTTCTTTATTATCTTCATTATCTTTATTCCAGAAGGTCTTAGCTGTTGGCAATCACATCACAGATTGGGCAAGACTACAGAAAAACTTGACCACATGGATCACCTGGGATCCATACACATTCCTTCCTCCCTGTCCCATTGTGTACAGGCAGCCTCACCTCTTTCTGCTGATGGAAGTCAATGATTTCTTCTTTTCACCTGCTGGTCTCTTCATAGAAAGAGTCCAAAATGCTCTGGTGGCAGCCATAGTATATAGTTCAATGGGACACTTGCTGTGTCTTCTGCCAAGCTGCACCTCATTTGAGGACCAAAACCTCTAATCTCATAGAGCCCAGAGTTGCAGAGACAAGAAGCACAAAGTTCCCCAGGAGGTCATTGGAAATGATAAGTGGGTCCACTCCTGCTTCCACTTCTTGGTTCTCAGACCCATGTATTCTTCCTGTTGAGGACATAGCACCATATGGAGAACCCCAGTTTAATGTATACAGTGCATCCTGCAGGATGGTACCCTGTTCTTTCAGAGCATTGCCTCCAGCTGGAGCTTCAGCTGTGCCTTTAGTAACCATTCCAGTGCTTTATGAGGCTGGTTCCATCTAGGTGATACAGTATCTGATATGACCAGTGGATCCCATGGTCATTGTCCTATTCCCAAGCCTCCTTTGCTATGAAGTGATCCTCTGGTCAATATTATGCTGTGTGTGCTTCCATGACTACAGATCAGCCCCAGGTAGTGGGGCTTGCTGAAGCTCTGTGGCAAGGAAAGGCAAATCTAAAGCCAGGAGAGGTATCTAACCCTGTGAAGATGAACTGTGGAAACTTCCAGGACAGAAGGCCCAATATAGCTGACTTGCCAACTATATTGGAGATGCAAAAGTTTATTTTCCAACTCAGCAAGTCCCAGAATTCTTGGGCTCCCTGTATTCCACCTACATGTTCCTTGAAACCTGGCTGGTTCTTTTCTGAACTTATCTCTAGTACCTATTATATGCAGCTAAATACAACTAGCTCACACTTTTATCATTGTGCATGAAGACTTCTCAGCACAAATCCAAATATTTTTAGGTACATATGCTAACTTCCAAGTTACCAAAGGTGACAGTTTTAGAAAATGTCTCATCCCTGCAAAACACAGATTACCATTTTCTTTCCAGCCTCCTATAACAGTTTTCTTGTGCCCATCATCCAGCCTCCAAACCAATACCACTTATTTTTTTGTTTTCTTGTGCCTATACCCCACTACAAATATCAATTTCTAATACTAATTAGATACTAATTTCTGATACCAAAAGCTATTGCCACAAAATGTTACATGACAAACATCCAAAAATTCAGTGGCTTAAAATAACAGTCGTTTATTGTCATTGATCTATGAATCAGCTGAGTGTTGGCAGATCCAAGCTGGGCTCCACTGTGCAGCTCTGCTGATTCAGGCTGAGCTTGGCTAGGAGAGTTTGGCTTTGCTCCATGTGTTACTCATCCTCCTTGTAGAACCAGTGGGCTAGTCATCAGCCTGTTCTGTGCTTCTGATGGCATAAGCCTAAGAAAACAAGCCCAACCACACAAGTGTTTTTCAAGCCCCTACTTGCAACATACTTGCTAATATCCCACTAGCCAAAGTAAGTCAGGGTGAGGGAGAAAAGTGAATATTTTGAATAATAATCTAACCTACCACATGTTATTGTGGAATCATAGGTCATCTCCAAAGAGGAAAAGTCATCAGATACAAAGGATTGTGAATGAGAATGGCAGAACTTCTCTAGAGCAATATCAGAAGCTGGAAGACAACGAAATGCCTTCCAAATTCTGAGTGAAATTGTTTTAAACCTAGAATTCCATATCCGTCTAAACTATCAGTTAATTATAAGGCTAGAATAAAGATATTTTGAGACATGCACATGTAGAGTCTCAGTTAATGTACCTCCCATAGACCTTTCCTTAGAAGCTACTGGAGAATAAGAACCACCAAAAAGATGCAACCAAAACAGAGGAAGATAGAAAACATAGGAAATCCAGTTTAGGAGAGAGATGATGGAAATTTCCAGCATGATAGCACATGAAGTTCCGTATTGTTGCACAGAAAACAACAAGACTAGTCTGGAGCAGAGGGATGGAGGGCTCCGTGGCTCTCTGCAGTGTGGGGAATTTGACTGAGTGGAAAGATACATAAAATGCTATTGTAGACAGTGGGAAAACCCAAGTATAGGTAAAATGGAAAACTAAGCAAATGAAAAATAACACAATTACTTAGAGGTATGTAGAAGGAAGTAAAATCATAGCCCACTATTTTGTTCAGCCATAAACAATATTTCATATTATAAGAACTGTCCTATAACTATATTGAGAGAATGGGAAGAAGAAAGTGAATAATGCCATAATAGAGAGTCACCAGACAATATTCAAGGTTGATAAATCAGGAAAAACAATATAGCACATATTAGTTAGCAATATGGAGGAAATGTATTGAGTCTGGAAAGTGGAATTAGAAAATATGAGGGGGGGGGGACCTGGGGTTGTTCTATTTGGTTGCAAATCTTTTATCAATATTGGACTGTTGTGTAAAAATATGTACATATATTACTCTGATAAATTTTTTCAGGCCTAGGGAAATGTAATACAATTAGCTTGTATACTACTTTGGTGAGAGCAAATTTCATCTATTTTCTCATTTATTGAATAAATATCTTTGCTTTGTTCTAGGTATAAATATTTTTGCTTAGTTGTAGGCATCAAAATAATTATGCACCGTGTTTGATGATTACAAAACACATTTGCATATATTTAATCTTGTGATTCAATTCTTACAACTCTGTGAGTTTGATACAGAAGCAAATTTACCTTGCTGTTAATGAATTCTAAGTTGCAGGACTGTTTGCTGAATGGACCCCTTTCTAACTCTGGAAAGGGGCCCTATCAATAAGTTTACATGGTTGTATAATTTTGTAAATTATACCCAAAAAAAGCCTTTTGTTAAGATCACTTCAACTCCTAATGCATCATATTTCTCCTTATGTGAACAAGAGAATTGTTTCTAAATAAACGCACAATTTTGTACCCAATTCATATCATAAATTTTTATTCTTTTGCTTAAAGAAGGCTCCAACAAATAGTGAAAATGTCAGGCTCACCAAAACTGGAATTCATCCCGGGTAAGTATTATCTGTCCTATTTGACAAGTTGATGAATGAGGTTAAATGGCTTTGCCCAAGTTTGCACATCTGGACTTAAACTCAAGTATTTGAATGTCCAAACCCATTTTCTTGGGTTGCTACCTTATAATCCATCTCTAGATGGTAGAAGAAAAGTTAAGAGTCATTAGTCCTGTTCCTGGAAAAATCCATCCTGGAACGTGGGTGGAAAGAGGGCAAGCCTGAGCCATTGGGCTTGGGGTTCACATGGTGGTGTTTTGAGGAACAGGTGGTGGTGAATGACACAAAAAGAAAGGTCATTGAAGACAAATTATGATGATACACAATGTTCTCTTTGTCTGCCTCTGCCTAGCCATTGGGGAACAACAACACTAAAATGCCTCCTGTGAAACACAGTCCTGTTGGGATAGGAAGAGGTCTCCTTTCTCCAGATGTCTCTCATTTATTCCAGTCTGGTATCTGAGAACAGCTCTGAGTATCGCTCTGGAACCAGTGAGGCTGGCTGAAGTCAGAGGTCAGGGAATCGAAGGCTCAAGGTTAGAGACATTTCAGGTAACTAAGCCCAACCCCTCAAAGAGAGGAGGCAGAAGAGCACAGGGAGAGGCAGTCCACACAGTGCTTAAGAGCAGGGCTCAAACCTGATTTCTGCCTGGGTGGAAGTCATATGACTTTGAGCAAGCTACTTAATCTCTCTGCCTCAGTTTCTTTGTGAGTAAACTGGGAATAGCAGTATGTGTCCATAATCTCTTTTCTACAATTCAGAATGCAAAAACCTAAAATTATTTCAAAATTTTTTGGTGGGAAGAGATGATCTGAACTCATTTGGCAACAAAACGTAACCCAACTCATGTAAAAGTATTCCATTTAATGCAAAAATTCACATGCCTCACTGTATAAATATTAATGTATTTGATTATGGAGAACAGCCCCATGGGGGTGTTTTCTACCATAAGGTGTATGTGTCATATACCTTTCTAAAATCCAAAAAATTAAGAATTTTGGTCCTAAGGTTTTCAGATAAAAGCTGTGGATCTGAGGGTGCCTATTTCATAAGGTTGTCACGAGGGTTACATAAATAATAAGGGAAAGGTGCTTAGAAGAGTACTTGGAAGAAAATAAGTGTTCTAGATGGGTTTTCTATTATGAGGAACTCCCCTCCCCGCCCCGAAGTATATTCCTGAGAGATGTTACCTGGCATTTATCTGACTCCCAGGAAGGAGAACTCACGTCTTTATGAGTCAGTCTAGTTTAACTATTGGATGTTTCTAATCTAACCTTATAATAAGCTGAAATTTGCTTTCTCTAACTTCCCCACACCAATCACAGCTATATTTCAACACAACTTTTGCAGATAGCTGCTCTGCCTCCCCTGGGTCTTCTTTTCTACATGGTTAATTGTTCATCAGATATTGCTCAGACCTATCTGTTAGTTCCCCTCCCTCACCCCTGCCCCACTCCGGTTTGCCATTATATCCTTTCAAATGCAGTGCCCGAAATAAAATCCAGAGGTCTATATAGGTTCTGATCAGCATAGAGTGCAGTCCACATTTTTTCTATGCTCCAGACTGTGAAAAACAACTGCGTCTCTGTGTGAAAACAGAAGCGAGATGAGAGGAGATCTGGAAACACAATCAAGGCCATCTAGGAGTTTCATTAGAAAAACATACTTTAAAAATTCAATTTCAAACCAATTTTTTTCTGGCTTCCCAGAACTGAGATGGAAAACAGTGAGCAGCCTAGACTGATGGAAATGTGCGCGTCAAACAGTGTAGAGGTAGGGTGGGTGACATTATGCCAATTCATTTACTGCGAAACACTACAGACAGTAATGCCAGAGCTAGTGTGAAGGTCATGGACCGCATCCCACAGTCCAAGAAAAATGAATGATATTCCAACAGAAAGAGAAGAACAGAGCTAAATAAAACTCTGACAAGTATCAGGGCCAATCCACAGGAAATTACTGTGAAACAGGAGGACACTGCTCCCTCCGGTGGGCACAGCTAGATCTTGCCTCGTGCCTGGCCCCGGCCCTGATACCCTCTGGTTAAAGGGAACCTGAGCAAACAAACCCACCAGAGGGGAAGTAATCCATTTCTAAGGTAGAAATGTGATCACTCATTCAATATGTGACAGGAATGATGAGAAAAACCATTCTCTTACAGTGACCATCCTGGCTACCTGCAAAGTATGCTTAGAATTCTAGATTCCTTTGGAGTCTCGGTAAAGATCTCCCAAGGGCTGGCTGATGGGTACACGGGGATTTATTATTTTATTATTTCTACTTTGTGGATGTTTAAAATTTTTCATAATAAAATCTTTTGAAAAAATCCTCAGGTAGCTATAACTTTTTAAAACAAGTAGACACCCATGATGACAGTCTAATAATCACATCTGTCCTCCTTTTCCCCCACACTGAAGATTTTTTTTTAATTAGATGGTACTTTCACTACTAAACTAGTTGGGAAAATGTTGGTAATTTTTTATGTGGACACAGATCATACAAAAGATTACAGACCTAATAACTGAACAGAGAAATAAACTATCCAGAAAGAATTTGGACACTGAAAACTATGTTCAAACCTAGGTTGATGAATGAAATTGTCATCAAGCTAATATCTGGGTAAAGGGAAGGACGTTAATAAGTCTGGGAATCTTTAGCCTGGTTTCTTGTTTAGTCCACTGAGAAATGGACTTGTGATCATGGTCCTCAGACTCAAACCAAACCCCGTACAACCACACAGACAAAAGGGTAGCCAGGGCATTGATTAGGCAAATAGACTTTGACCTAGTTCTGGTCCGATGCATCTGTGAATTGACTTCCAATTTATTTATTAATACTTGAGTTAAAGTAACTGCTCCAGAATGAGCTGATGATGTTTCATGTGCTGACACTTGGCTCCAGTCAGGGCCTCCAGGGGACCAGAACTCTTGAGCACCATTTCCCATCCTTTTGGCCTGGCCACTTACCCCAGTCACTGGTGTAGGCAAGCAGTTCCACATAGGCATAACCTGACCTTGCCTCAGCCCAGACACTGGATCTGTAGCTTTTGCTCCAAGGCTTGTCTGACACCAGAGTCTGTGATGCCTGTGGAAAGCTGCTTGGCAGTCATGCATGCACAACCCATAAAGGTGGGCAATTACTACTTCTGAGGTTCCCTTTGGATGGCATGTTGTAGGTGAACAGGATTAAGAATCCCCATGTTCCCATCAGCCAGCCCTTGGGAGATCTTTACCCAGACTTCAAAGGAATCTAGAATTCTAAGCATACTTTGCAGGTAGCCAGGATGGTCACTGTAAGAGAAGAATGTTTTTCTCATCATTCCCATCACAGCTTGAGTGGTAAGTGCAGATCCAGCAGCAACACAATTAAGGTTCTCACCTGTGGTGGATTGGGATGAGGTACAGGTGGAAGGGAGAGGCTCTGGGTCAAGTGGTAACTATGGTACTTGAACAATATGGAGGCAATTATAATTGTAAAGGAATGGGGAATTCACTGGCTTTTGTTAACTGCTTTGAAAGTCTCAAAATAAGAAAATGACAGGGTCATGTTAGACAACTATCAACTCAAGCCCATGGTGAATAGAGCAATGGTTAAAAGAATTTGATCTCCTGCAGGCACAGGGAATACTGTCTTGAAGATTAAGACAACAGGTGACAGAGTCATAGAGGAGACAGAACACCAAGCCTTCACAGGTCTCCTATTTCAAAGTTAGAACGCTGATAGGAAAAGCTTAAAATCTTAAGAGCTGGGATAGGATAGACAAGTCTGAGAATACTGAGTCACTAGATTAATTTTCATCCTCTAGGAGAGAAAAGCCAGCCTTTCTCTCCTTGCTGGGGACATCAGCCTCATCTTGCCAGGAGACCCTGAAAATACCTCACCTGAATCTTGCTTTGCAAAGTGATGTCTGTCTTCCTCAAGGTCTCCTTCCATCTCCAATTAACTGACTCCATGATAACTGGAGTCAGGTTTTGGCTCAAGCAGGTGGGGAAATGTATCCCTGCTGCAGTAGGAAATAGTTTACTAAAGAAACTGAAGGACCTGGGGTATTAGACTGTTCTCACACTGCTATAAAGAAATACCTAAGACTGGGTAATTTATAAAAGAAAGAGGTTTAACTGACTCACAGTTCTGCATAGCTGCAGAGGCCTCAGGAAACTTACAATCATGGTGGAAGGCAAAGAGGAGGCAAAGACCTTCACAGGGTGGCGGGAGTGAGAAGTGTAAGCAGGGGAAATGCTGGATGCTTATAAAATCATCAGATCTCGTGAGAACCCACTCATTATCACGAGAACAGCATGGAGGAAACCTCCCCCATAATCCAATCACCTCCCCCTCTCGACACATGGGGATTACAGGCCCCACCCTCAGCACATGGGGATTACAATTCGAGATGAGATTTGGGTGGGGACACAGAGCCAAACCATTCACCTGGGTAATGTATACAGGCAGGAACCTGGATAAGCTTGTGAAAGTGGATCTTGAGGGTCTACGGCCATACCACCCTGAACGCGCCCGATCTCGTCTGATCTCGGAAGCTTAAGCAGGGTGGGGCCTGGTTAGTACTTGGATGGGAGAAAGTGGATCTTGAGGATGTTGCACTAGGGTGGGTGAGTGGAATAGAAAGCTGGATAATGGTGAATTTATTGACCTGGGAGCACCCTTCCTTGATCAGAAAACTCAGTGTCCTGGCAAGGATACCTGTAGCAATACACTGCAAGAGTGATTTCTTGAGGCTTGGACAAAATAGTGGCCTATAATAAATAAAGTCCAGAGGCTGCAACTTCCCTGGACTGGAGCTTGCCATAGCACTAAGGAAGGAGTCAGAAACCTCAGGGATGTGAAAATATTAAAGATATTTATTTTTTCTTTTGATTATGTATTTATGACAGATTTCAGAAAGTTTTCATCAGGAATTCATAGAAGCAAAATGTAATTAAATTTCTACAAGCATTTATCTTCTTAAAAGTTTGTACGGCCGGGTGCTGTGGCTCACGCCTGTAATCCCAACATTTTTGGAGGCCAAGGCAGATAGGATTGCTCGAGCTCAGGAGTTCAATACCACCTAGATAACATGGAGAGACCCTGACAACAAATTTTAAAAGAGCCAGGCATGATGGCACACACCTGTAGTCCCAGCTACTCAGGAGACTGAGGTGGGAGAATCACCTGAGCCCAGGAGACTAAGGCTGCAATGAGCTGTGATTGTGCCACTGCACTCCAGCCTGGGTGACAGAGAGAGACCCTGTCTCAAAAAAAATAAAGTTGGTAGGAAACACACATAGATCCCACTTTTCAAAACTGAACTCCATCAAGCTCTTCAATTTTTGTCATCCTCCTCAAATGACGTATATTGGCAAATAAGGCACAATTTATTCTTGAACAGTAGTAACTAATTTTTTTTTTTTTTTTTTTAGAAAGAGCCTTGCTCTGTCGCCCAGGCTGGAATGTAGTGGCGCAATCTCAGTTCACTGCAGCCTCCTCCTCCCAGTTCAAGCTATTCTTCTGCCTCAGCCTCCTGAGTAGCTGGGACTAAAGGTGCGCACCACCACGCCTGGCTAATTTTTTGTAGTTTTAGTAGAGACGGGGTTTCACCGTGTTAGGCAGGATGGTCTCGATCTCCTGACCTCGTGATCCGCCCACCTCAGCATCCCAAAGTGCTAGGATTACAGGCGTGAGCCACTGAGCCCGGCTGTAACTAACTTTTAAGAGATTTAATTTTATTGTGGTAAAATATACAGAACATAAAATTTGCCATTTTAAGTGTACAGTTGAGTGGCACTAAGTGTATTCTCACTGTCATGCAACCATTCCCACCATCCATCTCCAGAATTTTTTTTATCACCCTAAACTGAAACTCTGTTCTCATTAAACAATAACTTCCCAATCTACTATTCCCCCAGACCCTGGAAACCTCTATTTTACTTTCTGTCTCCATGAATTTGTGTGTTCTAAGTACTTCATATTAATGGAATCATACAATATTTTTCCTTTTGTGGTTAGTTTAGTTAGCATAATGTTTTCAAGGTTCATCCTTGAAAGGATGATGTAGGAGATACCCAAATTTCTTTTCTTTAAAAAGATGAATAATATTCCATTGTATGTGTATACATCCATTCGTCTGTTTTGACATTTGAATTGTTTATGCCTTTTGGCTTTTGCAAATTAACACTTCCGTGGACATTGGTGTACAAGTATGTATTTGAGTCTCTGCTTTTAATTCTTTAATTCTTTGGGGCATATACTTAGGAGTGGAATTGCTAAATCATATGGTAATTCTCTGTTTAACTTTTTGAAGAACCACCAAACTGCTTTCCATTGCAGCTGCACAATTTTATATTCCCACCAGCAATGCACAAGAGTTCCAATTTCTCTAAATTCTTGCCAACAATTGTTATTTTCCTTTTTAAAAAAAAAAACAGTGGGGATTGGTAATCCAAGCACTTTGGGAGGCCAAGGCGGGGGAATCATTTGAGGCCAGGAGTTTGAGACCAGCCTGGACAACATGGAAAGAATGTATCCCTACAAAAAAAAATTAAAATAAAAGAATTTAGCTGGCATGGCGGCACATGCCTGTAGTCCCAGCTACCCCAGAGGCTGAGGTGGAAGAAACACTGAAGCCAGCCCAGGAGCTTGAGGCTGCAGTGAGCTATGAGTGCCACTGCATTCCAGCTTGGGTGACAGAGCAAGACCCTGTCTCTTTTTGCTCAAAAGCAAAACAAAACAACATGAAAATCCTAACAGGTGTGAAGAATTTAGAAATTTCTTTTACTATTAATTCTTCAAACATTTTTCTCCCTCCTTTTTCCTTTCCTTCTTTTACTTCAGATGCACATATGATATTGTTCTCCAGCTCACTGACGTGCTGTTTCTCCATCTTTTCTCTGTGCTTCACTTTGGGTAGCTTCTTTTCCTGTGTCATTATGTTCACTGTTCTTTTCTTCTGCAGTGCCTAATCTGCTATTATATCTATCCAGTGTATTTTCAATTTTGGATGTTGTATTTTTATCACTAAAAGCTTGAGTTTAGTCCTTTATAAATCTTCTATTTCTTATAACTTTCACATCCTTTCATCTCTTTATATAAGAAACATATTTCTTTCTTTCTTTCTTTCTTTTTTTTTTTTGAGACAGTGTCTCACTCTGTCACCCAGGCTGGAGTGAGTGGCACAATCTCAGCTCACTACAGCCTCAACCTCCTCAGCTCAGGCGATCCTCCCATCTCAGCCTCCCAAGTAGCTGGGATACAGGTGTGCACCACCACACCTGAATAATTTTTTGTATTTTGTGTAGAGATGGATTTTCACATTGCCCAGGATGGTCTTGAGCTCCTGGGCTCAAGCAATCCACCTGCCTCAGCCTCCCAAAGAGCTGGTATTACAGGTGTGAACCACCAGGCCTAGCCAACATATTTCCAATAGCTATATTAACCTTCTTGTCTGATAATTCCATAGTCTCTGTTGTTTCTGGGTCTGAGTCTTCTGACCAATTTTTCTCTTGACTGTTCTTCATATTTTCTTTTTCTTCATATGTCTATTAATTTCAGATTAGATTCTAGATATGGTAAAGTTTACATTGTTGGGTGCTGAAATTCTGTATTTCTTTGAAGAGTGTTGAATCTTTTCTGTTGGACTTTTACTTGCAGATTAGTTTGATCCTTTTGAGGTATGTTCTAGGCTCTTTAGTGTGTTCTAGAGTAGCATTTATTTGAGAAATAATTTAGCCCCACTTCAAACTGTTGCCTTTCCAGGATTTTTACTGAATGTCACGTCTATTCACCAAGGTCTGTTTACTCTGACTAGAGGGAACTCAAATGATTCCCAGCTCTGTGTGAACCCTGGTTATTGGTTATTTGTCTTACAGCTTACACAGAACTATTCTTTCCTTGAAAGTTGTTCTTGTCCAGTCCTATGGGATTTCATCCTATTCCTGACTAGTTTGGTGTTCAGGCAAAGAATCAAGAGTCTCACTGTTGCCCAGGCTGGAGTGCAGTGGCACCATCATGGCTTACTGCAACCTCTGCCTCCCCAGGGTCAGGTGATCCTCCCCATCAACCTCCCAAGTAGCTGGGACCACAGGTGTGCACCACCACACCCAGCTAATTTTTTATAGAGACAGGATGTCGCCATGTTACCCAGGCTGGTCTCAAATTCCTGGGCTCAAGCGATCCACCCACCTCAGCCTCCCAAAGTGCTGGGATTACAGGTGTGAGCCACTGCACCCAGCCAAAGATTTCTTGAGAGCTCTCCTCTCAAGTAATGCTATGGTTTGAGTGTTTGTCCCCTCTGAAACTCATGTTGAAACTTACTCCCCACTGTAACAATATTAAGGAGGGGGGGGATTTCAACTATAGTATTTGAGAGGCGGCACCTTTGGAGGTCATTAGAATGAGATAAAGTCATGAGTGTGGGACATGAGTGGCTTCGTGAGGAGCTAAGCTAGCATGCTTAGCTCCTTCTCTGTGCCCTACACCACCTCGGGACTCTGCAGAGATTGCCTACCAACAGGAAGGCCCTCCAGATGCACCCCCTCAACCTTGGACTTTCAGTCTTCAGAACTGTGAGAAATAGATTTCTCTTCATGATAAACTAAGTAGTCTCAGGTATTTGGTTATAACAACAGAAAATGGACTTAGACAGGTGCTCTGCCTTATAAATCATAGCTACCTTGGTCTTCTTGAACTATAATCTCTGTTTAATTCAATGACAACACTCTGTATAATTTCATCTCCCTGAATCACAATCTTGGAGCTACCTGCAGGCAGAAAGCCTACACCAGGGTGTATTTTGCCCCTTTCGTTTCCTTTTCATGGGGATCACAATCTCGTTGGACTCTTATCCAATGTCTTAAAATAGTTTTTTTCCTACATTTTGTTTAGTTTTCTAGTTGCTTACTTTCAAAATGTAATTGCAGGCTGGCTTACTCCTTCATGATTGAAAGCAGAAATTTTTGAAAAGGATTATCAGCGTCAGCTCAGGCTCAGGTAGAACGACCTGTTGGTAATGACACTGTCCTCCAAAATATTGTATATATGTGCTAAAACAATAGCTGATACATGGTGCTATGTTCCCAGTGTCTAGCAACATTGGTCCAGGAAACATGAGGTAGAAGTAGGATTGCCCCCCTCACCATCGCTTCTCATGATCCACTTAAAAGTGTCGTGCATTTCCCATCAAATGAGCTTAGGTTCTGCTGAATTAATTGTCCCACTTTCAGCTGGGTGAATGTACGCACTAGCAGAAATGATAGCGCTTCCATTCTCCTTAAAGTGTGATTATTGTTTTTGAATTTTGGGCTCCTCATGGCAGTAGACCAGCAAGAAAAAAGAGGTGTTCCTATGCTGAAAAGAGTAATCGACTCTGATTACCATGAAGAGCTAAGGCTGCTGTTACATTATGTGTGCAGGAAGGCCTGTGTCTAGGACATAGAAGATTCACAGGGACATCTATTGATGATTCCATGACTGGTGATGGTGGATGGGCAATCGCAGTGATCATGACTTTACAAGGTCAACTAAAGGCTCAGACCCCTCAGAGGTAAAGTTTTGAGTCAGCCATCAGGAAAGCAACCTACATCAGCCAAATAATTGGCTAAGGTTAAGGGAAATCTAGAGCAAATGGTGGAAAATGGAGATGACAAGTACTATTTATGGATTTGGAACCTGTTGCATCAGCAGGGAATGTAACCTGTTCTATTCACCTTCCTGTATTTAGTGTTTGGAGGATTTGGAGCTAGCCACTTTCTAGAAGAAGACTCTGGGCAGAGTGGACTTAATGCAGAGCACAAAAGTCCTAAGAAGTGCAAAGGTGAAATGTAATGGAAATCTGTTGTGGTTTCCAAACATGTTCTCAACTTCTTTGATGTTCCTTCCTTCAAAAAGTGAAGGCTAGGCTGGAAGCGGTAGCTCACACCTGTAATCCTAGCATTCTGGGAGGCCGAGGCAGGTGGATCACGAGGTCAGGAGTTCAAGACCAGCCTGGCCAATATGGTGAAACCCCATCTCTACTAAAAATACAAAAATTAGCCGGGCATGGTGGCACACGCCTGTAGTCCCAGCTACTCGGGAGGCTGAGACAGAAGAATTGCTTGAACCCAGGAGGTGGAGGTTGCAGTGAGCCAAGATCGTGCCACTGCACTCCAGCCTGGGCAACAGAGCGAGACTCTGTCTCAAAAAAAAAAAAAAAAGAAGCCTAATTCCCTTCTCCTTGAGTGTGAAACGTACCTAGTGATTCACTTCTAAGTAATAAAAGGTGGTGGAAATGACAGCGGGTGATTTCCAAGACTAGGTCATAAAAGACATTGTGACTTTTTCCTCCCCCCATAATCACTCACTCTGGGGGATGCCATGTGCCATGTTACAAGGACACTCAGCAGATCTATTGTGAGGCCCGTGTGGCAGGGACACCGGAGCCTCCTGCCAAGGGCCATGTAATGCACCACCTTGAAAGTGGATCTTTCAGCCCCAATCAAGTTTTTAGATAAATGCAGCCTTGGCTTGAAATATTGAATATAATGTCATGGCAGACCCTGAGCTAGAACCAGCCACCTAAGTGACTCCTGAATTCCTGACCCACAGGAATTGTGGAGAATAGCTGTTCATTTGTTGTAAGACACTAAGTTTGGAGGGTAATCTGTTATGCAGTAATGGGTAACTAACACAATACTTCTGGAGCACTTTCCATCCTCTTGTTTGACTCTTGGTTCTGCATAGGCTTTGACCAGCTACACACAGGTGCAATCTGAAGCATCCCACATCAGCCCATGCATGCTGTGTACTCTAGCTTCCTACCCTGGGAATTCTCTAAGGTGCAGGGCACCTGCAAGACGGCTTTAAGCACTGACACAAGGAGAAAGAAGCCAACAGATAAATGTTTTCCCTTCCACCACCCAGGTGTTAGGTTCTGAAGTAGATTTCAGAAAACTCCTCAACGGTCCTGACAGGCTTGTACAACAGTTGCTCAGTTGTAGCCAATGTGATCATGTGTTTTTGTTTTTACCTCACTTTTTATTATAAAAATGTTCAAGTATACAGAGAAGTTGAAAGAATGCTACAGTCAAAACCCATATATCCCTATCTAGATTGTACAACTAACATCTTATTCTATTTCTTTTATCATACGTATATCCATTTATCTATTGTTCTATCCATCTACTAATCTATTTTATTTTTAATGCATTTCAAAGTACTTTTCAGATAACAGTATAATTCACCCTTAACACTTCAGCATGCATATCATTAACTAAACTTCAGTATTCATTTATGATGTTTTTCTTTTAAGGCAAAATTTATATTCAATAAAATGAACAATTGTAAGTGTACCATTCAGTAAGTTTTGAAAAGTACATTGACATGTGTAACCCAAACTCCTTTGAAGATGTAGAGGAACATTCCCTCATGCCTGCTCTCTGTCAACTCCTACTTGTACGCCCACATCTGTACAGATCACTATTTTGATTTTTCTTCATTGCAGATTAGTTCTGCCTATTCTAGAACTTTAAATAGGAAAATACCATATTATTTTGTGTAAGGCTTTTTTCACCCAGCATGCTTTAATATTTACCCATATTATTATATCAATACTCTATTCCTTTTTACGGCTGGGCAATATTCCATTGCATGAACATACCACAGTTTTTTTAATCCATTCTTCTGTTAATGGGCTGTTTCCAGTTTTTGTTTTGTTTTGTTTAGAAACAAGGTCTTACTGTATCACCCAGGGTGGGTGATTATAGCTCACTGCAGCCTTGAACTCCTGGGCTCAAGTGATCCTCCCACCTCAGCTTCCTAAGTAGCTAGGACTACAGATGTGTGCCACCATGCCTGGCTAATGTTTTTATTTTTTGTGAAGACAGGGTCTTGCTGTGTTCCCCAGGCTGGTCTCGAACTCCTGGCCTCAAGCGATCCTCCTACCTGAGGTTCTCAAAGTGCTAGGATTACAGGCATGAGCCACCGTGCCTGGCCTGTTTCCAGTTTCTGACTATAACACATAATGCTGCTTGCTGTGAACATTCTTTTTTTTTTTTTTTTTTTTGAGACAGAGTCTCGCTCTGTCACCCAGGCTGGAGTGCAGTGGCGCGATCTCTGCTCACTGCAAGCTCCACCTCCTGGGTTCACGCCATTCTCCTGCCTCAGCCTCCCAAGTAGCTGAAACTACAGGCGCCTGCACCATGCCCAGCTAATTTTTTGTATTTTTAGTAGAGACGGGGTTTCACCATGTTAGCCAGGATGGTCTGGATCTCCTGACCTCGTGATCCGCCCGCCTCAGCCTCACAAAGTGCTGGGATTACAGGCGTGAGCCACCGCGCCAGGCCATGAACATTCTTAAACAAGTCTGTTTATATACAGATATTTTCATTTCTGCTGGGCAAATATCTAGGAATGAAATTGCTGGGTCATAGAAGGTGTGTGTTTAGTTTTTTAAGAAAGTGCCAGACCTTTCCAAAGTTGTACCAATTTACACCCCTACCAACAACTGATGAGAGCTCTGACTGTTCCACACCCTCACCAACATTTGTTGCTGCAGTCTTTTTAATGTAGCCATTCTAACAGGCATCTGGTAGGTATCTCGTGGTGGTTTTCATTTGAATTCTGGTGACTAGTAACACTGAGACCTTTCATGTGCTTGTTGGTCCTTCCTCTGTTGACAGTGCATGCTTGCAGTGGCTTTTCTTCCTCCCCTGCTTTACTCTCATTCCTTACTCCTGATCCCTAGTATCATTTTGCAAATAAACTACCTGTCTATGAGTTTTTGTTTTGGCTTAAGTTTAGGCATATCCAGGCTAAGATATATAGAAGCAGCTGGGTGAGCAAAGAAGGTATAACCCCATCCCTAACCTCATCCCCACCCCTGTGAAAAGGGCAAAGAGGATGCTTCTCTATTCTGGTGAAATTTCACCCCTTATCGGTTAATAGGTGTGCTTCCACACAATGTCTGTGGAAGGGATCCAGAAAACTGCACCTCTGGCTGGGAATATTCTACACTGACCACAGGCAGATACATTTTTATATCCTTTACCATAAAAAAGAATCTTATGTCATTTAACTCCCTATTGTCATTGCAGTAAGAATCACTAAGATGGTCATTCACACCAAGTTCAAACATAAAGGGCACTGATCTGAGAAATGGCTTAGAAAGAAAAATTACTCCTTCATACCTCACGGGTTTCATACGAGACCTAGGCTGGCCTCCATGTGGTGGGCACCATCTTTCCCTCCTCACCCAGAGTACTCTGAAGCACCTCATGACTCTTCAGCATCCAGGCCCAGGAGGTTGAGGCTGAGAGAGAAGCTCCCCTCCTTCCACTTTCTCCTTCGGCCTGCCCTGTCCTCATGTTCGGCACCAGGATCTGTGTTTTCCTGCAACAACAACAACAACAACAATAAAACTTAAAATGTAGATGCTTCTAAACTTAGATACAAAACCAAAACCTTAGGCTAGGCATGGTGGCTCACGCCGGTAATACCAGCACTTTGGGAGGCTGAGGCAGGAGGATCACTTTAGATCAGGAGTTTGAGACCAGCCTGGCCAATATGGTGAAACCCCATCTCTACTAAAAATAAAACAAATTTTTTAAAAAATTAGCCGGGTGTGGTAGTGCATGCCTGTAATCCCAGCTACTCAGGAGGCTGTGGCAGAAGAATTGCTTGAACCCGGGAGGCGGAGCTTTCAGTGAGCCGAGATTGCACCACTGCACTCCAGCCTGAGGGACAGAGCGAAACTCCATCTCAAAAAACAACCACCACCACCAAAAAAACAAAATACAAAAAGAACTACCACCTTAAAAAGATGCATTGAATTCACATTCAATAATGTGAATACACAGGCATTCAATAACTATTGGTTGAAAAAAAAATGAATGTATAAATGAATGGATGCATATTTCAATCGCAGTACAAGACAGTATGTGATTTATACGACTCCATTGCTCTTCCTGCTCTCAGGTCACCTTTTCTTACTTCCTGCCTCTGGCTCTGTCCACCCCTTTTGGCTGCTGGCTTCTGAATAAACATCTTCCAGATCATCACCAGCCTCGCTGTCTGGTATATAGTAAACAAGGATCTCCGGAACTGGTGGACCCAGGTTTCCTGCCAGCACACAAAAGATTCCTAACCGTATTCCTCCCCCTAGATACCTCTCCACTCCTTACCCTGTCCCCCAGCACCCAGGAACCATACTATCAGGCAAGTGGTTGGGGTGACAGTGAGAACCTGTCCTCATGGTAAAGGTAAAGATGGTATCCTATCCAAGTACCAGGCATTGTCAGTGTCAATCAGAGAGTTCACATAAAACCTAGGTTCCCTGTTTGTCTGACTTCCTCATCCTGAACATGACTGAATGCCAGGGGAAGTACACTTCCTCTTCTCTCCGATTGAAAAAAAATGCATATACATAACAGAAACATCCACGAAAGCAAGCCTTTCTGTTTAATGTGGCTCTTGTTACCATTTCTAGAGAGACAGAGCGCTTGTCCTGAAAAACAGACCACCAGAACTTTTTGCCCCCTCTGCTCTCATTCCAACCTCTACCCGCCCCTTAGCAAGGCCTAGAGGGTTCAAAGGCAAACAATCTAGATGAAAGGTGATTTCTATAAGAGTTCAGAATCGTGGAAGAACTAAAGGGAATGGGGTGTGTGCCCCAAGCAGGGAAAACTGAACACAAGGCCAGAGGCAGAAATGAGCCAGGTGGAAACCGGGTGTAGAAGTAAAGCTGGACTGGCTGAGAGCCTGGGGGGAAAGGGCGCTTACTCTGGCAGTGGTGGTGAGAGGAGAAATGCTTTTCTCAGGATTGTGATGGGGGAATTGAAGGCGGTTGGAGTGTCGGATATGTTACCTAGAGAAGAGTTCCATAAGGAAACACAAACAGTACAACTTTGGGGGTTTTCTCATGTTTGCATGTGACCTTGTTTATGTGGAAGATTAATACTGTGTTCTTTTTTTCACTAGTATTTAGTAAAATCCTATTACTTTCTTAGTTTCTGTTTCTGGAAAAATTGGGCTGTACAGGCTTACATTTGCTCTCAACTTGGAACTTTTAGGGAATATCAAATTTTACTTTACTGTACAATATAGAGGCAGGTGAAAATTTCTAACAGTTTTAAGTTTGTTGTCTCTATTAAAACTGTGTCCTTAGAAATATAATTTGAGAGGCTGGGTGTGGTGGCTCACGCCTGTAATCCCAGCACTTTGGGAGGTCAAGGCAGGCAGATCACTTGAGGTCACGAGTTCAAGACCAGACTGGACGACATGGCGGAACTCCATCTCTTTTGTATTTTTGTAAAAATACAAGAGTTAGCCGGGTGTGGTGGCACATGCTGGTAATCCCAGCTACTCAGGAGGCTGAGGCAGGAGAATCGTTTGAACGCGGGAGGTGGAGGTTGCGGTGAGCGGAGATTGTGCCACTGCACTCCAGCCTGGGTGAAAGAGTGAGACTCTGTCTCAAAAAATATATATATATATATATACACATATAAAAAATATATATATAATATATATATTTTATATATAATATATAAATAATATATAACATATATTTTATATATATATATATAAATAATATATATATATATAATATATATAAAAGAACTTGGTCTTCTCAGACTCTGAAGACTTTGGAAACTGCTGTCTTCCTGGAAACAGAACCTATGAAAATCTGTGTCTTTGATTGTCTTACTTGGTAATTTGCCCAGGGAACAAGTTCGTCATTGCTGTGTCTCTTTTTTCTAAATAGCACAAGTTCTTGTGAGACTGTTCTATCGAATTAGAAGGGTATTATTGGCATATTTGTCTTCCTTTATATGCATTACAGTAAAATAAAAGCATGTCACTCTGCTAGATTTCTTATTTTTCACTCTGCCCATAAACCTTCTTGAATGAAATTGTTCACCTTAATGAGAGATTATGGAATCATTAAGTTCTCAGATGGATACAATAGGCATTATCCCAAAGCTAAGAGAACAGGACACAATACTGTACCTCCAGCGTCGAGAGGGTGGTTGCCGTTGTCTTGTTTTGCTTTAAAATGTTAACAATGGCAACGGCCGACTCGTGGCTGTCACTTTTTCCCATGTTCCTTCTGCTGTGCCACCACCCCTTCACTCCCTCCATTTCTAATTCCACAACGTAGATCATCCTCAGGTCCTTCAGGTTCTTTCTTTTACCTATTTGTGTATTTATTAAGCAAATATTCAGAAAGTACCCGCCATAAGTGATGTACTTCTACTCCCAGACTTTCTCATCTGAAAACTCCTATTCATTCTTTTCCTCAAACTTCCTTCTTATCAGCTTCTTCAACTGTGTCAAGTCCTTCAAGGCCTGGACCATATGTCCCCTCTGCCTTATATTCCTTTCTATTCTCCATCGGAAAGATGAAATGTTTCTTTATATTCCTAGTATACTTTGTAGGGACCTCTGTTCTAGAAAATAACACACATTTATTCATCCATTGCAGTGGATTCCACACGTATTTATTAAGGCATTCTCCTAGGTCCCAAGAAGATAAAAAGAATAAGAAGATATAGTCCATTCCTCTCACTCCAGTTAAAGAAATGGGGGTAAACTAATATTCAAACAAATAATAGACACAGAATGATAATCATCAAATAAAACACAAATATATGTTTTCCCATGTTTTTCACCCTCTTTCTCTTTATCACTACTTTGGAAGCTTTGTGAAAGCAGACATGGGGTATATTTCACATCCCTGCATCTGGCACATTTGGCCAATAAGGTGTCAGCAGGTATTTACTGAATGGCAGAATGAACAACTCTTTTTTTTTCTTTATATAATTGTTAAATATACTAGAGACTCTGAGACAATTTTAATGTTATTTAAGAGACTAAAAAACATTAATGAGTTAAGTGCCTCTTCATTATTGCAATTCAGGTTATCTCTTGGGAAACTCAAACACAAGTAGTTAGTTATGCTAAAATGGTACGATTGTTGGTTATCAACTTGCATTTTAAAGCAATAAGTTAACAAAATTGCATTATGTTTATTGTTGTCATCAAAATATAACTGGCAACATTAATCTTCTAGAATTTAATTTCACTTGGATTTTATTTTTTTAACTTTCCTCTCATCTATTATAGATTTTAAAATGTTTAAATCTTTTTTTTAATATACTTTCAGTTCTAGCGTACATGTGCACAACGTGCAGGTTTGTTACATAGGTACACATGTGCCATGTTGATACGCTGCACCCAACAACTCATAATTTACATTAGGTATTTCTCCTAATGCTATCCCTCCCCCAGCCCCCCAACCCCTCAACAGGCCCTGGTGTGTGATGTTCCCTGCCCTGTGTCCATGTGTTCTCACTGTTCAATTCCCACCTATGAGTGAGAACATGTGGTGTTTGGTTTTCTGTCCTTGTGATAGTTTGCTGAGAATGATGGTTTCCAGATTCATCCATGTCCCTGCAAAGGACATGAACTCATCCTTTTTATGGCTGCATAGTATTCCATGGCGTATATGTGCCACATTTTCTTAATCCAGTCTATCATTGATGGACATCTGGGTTGGTTCCAAGTCTTTGCTATTGTGAATAGTGCCACAATAAACATACGTGTGCATGTGTCTTCATAGTAGCATGATTTATAATCCTTTGGGTATATACCCAGTAATGGGATTGCTGGGTATTTCTAGTTCTAGATCCTTGAGGAATCACCACACTGTCTTCCACAATGGTTGAACTAATTTACACTCCCACCAACAGTGTAAAAGCATTCCTATTTCTCCACATCCTCTCCAGCATCTGTTGTTTCCTGACTTTTTAATGACCACCATTCTAACTGGTGTGATGGTATCTCACTATGGTTTTGATTTGCATTTATCTGATGACCACTGATGATGAGCATTTTTTCATGTGTCTGTTGGCTGCATAAATGTCTTCTTTTGAGAAGTGTCTGTTCATATCCTTTGCCCATTTTTTGATGGGGTTCTTTGTTTTTCTCTTGTAAATTTGTTTAAGTTCTTTGTAGATTCTGGATATTAGCCCTTTGGCAGATGGGTAGATTGCAAAAATCTTCTCCCATTCTGTAGGTTGCTTGTTCACTCTAATGATAGTTTCTTTTGCTGTGCAGAAGCTCTTTAGTTTAATTAGATCCCATTTGCCTATTTTGGCTTTTGTAGCCATTGCTTTTGGTGTTGTAGTCATGAAGTCTTTGCCCATGCCTATGTCCTGAATGGTATTGCCTAGGTTTTCTTCTAGGGTTTTTATGGTGTTAGGTCTTACATTAAGCCGTTAATCCATCTTGAGTTAATTTTTGTATACAGTGTAAGGAAGGGATCCAGTTTCACTTTTCTACATATGGCTAGCCAGTTTTCCCAGCACCATTTATTAAATAGGGGATCCTTTCTCCATTGCTTGTTTTTGTCAGGTTTGTCAAAGGTCAGATGGTTGTAGATGTGTGGTGTTATTTCTGAGGCCTCTGTTCTGTTCTATTGGTCTATATATCTGTTTTGGTACCAGTACCATGCTCTTTGGGTTACTGTAGCCTTGTAGTATAGTCAGGTAGCATGATGCCTCCAGCTTTGTTCTTTTTGTTTAGGATTGTCTTGGCAATGCAGGCTCTTTTTTGGTTCCATATGAACTTTAAAGTAGTTTTTTCCAATTCTGTGAAGAAAGTCAGTGGTAGTTTGATGGGGATAGCATTGAATCTATAAACTACCTTGGGCAGTATGGCCATTTTCATGATATTGATTCTTCCTATCCATGAGCATTGAATATTCTTCCATTTGTTTGTGTCCTCTTTTATTTCGTTGAGCAATGGTTTGTAGTTCTCCTTGAAGAAGTCCGTCACATCCTTTTTAAGTTGGATTCCTAGGTATTTTATTCTCTTTGTAGCAATCGTGAATGCGAGGGCACTCATGATTTGGCTCTCTGTTTGTCTATTATTGGTGTATAGGAATGCTTGTGATTTGTGCATATTGATTTTGTATCCTGAGACTTTGCTGAAGTTGCTTATCAGCTTAAGGAGATTTTGGGCTGAGACGATGGGGCTTTCTAAATATACAATCATGTCATCTGCAACAGGGACAATTTGACTTCCTCTTTTCCAATTGAATACGCTTTATTTCTTTCTCTTGCCTGATTGCCCTGGCCAGAACTTCCAAGACTATGTTGAATAGGACTGGTGAGAGACGGCATCCTTGTCTTGTTTTCAAAGAGAATGCTTCCAGTTTTTGCCCATTCAGTATGATATTGGCTGTAGGTTTGTCACAAATAGCTCTTACTATTTTGAGATAGGTCAGAATGAACAACTGTTAAGTGGAGAAATAGAACAAAATAACTAGGTGCCCAGACAGACTTTCAATGAGATAATGGAAAGAGAAAACCAGTCTGCAATGTATTTGTAAAAATGATGTCAAAAAGATTTGCATAGCCACTCTTCAATCACAGTAAAATGTCTCTTGGTAATCAGATAACATCCAAATGCTAAGATATTTTGTCTTTCACTTCCCATTTTAACAGAGCAGTATTTAATTTTGGATCAACTATTATGCACCTCTTTTTGTACATTTTAAGGTGAGTATCACACTGAAGGTTAGACTGTAGACCTGTGCTGTCCAGTACAGTAGCCACTAGCCACTAAGCACTGGAAATGAGCCTACTTCCAATTATGATTCATTGTAAATATAAACTACATGCTGGGTTTCAAATATTTGGTACAGAAAAATGTGAAGTATCATTTTTATATTGATAGCATGTTGAAATTATACTATTTTAACATATTACATTAAACAACATATAATTTAATTTTTTTAAAAATGGAAGTAATCAGTAAGTAGGAATGGGTGCAAAAGATTTACAGGAGATGAACAATCTGAACAGAGTCTCGAAGGATGAGTAGGATTTAGCTGGGTGGGAGAAAAGAGAAATAGCCTATTAGAGAGGACCCAGTCTGCAGACCTGAATTCCTTCCAATGACTCTCTTCTTAGCTGAAATTAACTTTTACTGTAGCATTGAAAAGATTAGGGACACTGCAATCAGGAGATTTACATTTAAAAACCTTTCACCATTGAATAGTTTTGGACAAATCACTTAATAAATTGGGACTCCAATCATCATCTAAAAACAGGTATCAGAAAAATTCTACCTCACATGGATGTGGTCATACTTAAATCAGATAATATGTTAAAGAGCTTGTTGTAAAGCACCTTGAAATATACAATTCTCCCCTCTTCTCCAGTATTTCAGTACTGGCATGTCTTCCCAGTAATTTATTTCATAAGACCTGCTTTTTCCCTCAATTGCTTTCTGCAGTCAGGGAGCCCTGTGTATGTAAACATAGTTTCATGTACTTGAAAATACCTCACCTCCATTTTGAATATGGATATCTTCCACAGATATCAGACTTTTCTAATTGACTTTTGGGGGCCATGGTGTAGAGAAAATCATCCTGATTTTTCTGCCCAATGAATGGCAGCACCATCCATCCAGCCGAGTAAGCTAATACCTAGCAGTTATATTTAGATCTCTCCCTCAATTTGTGAATAATCCCCAATCTGTGAATAAGCCCCATCTTCCTAAATACCTCTCATTTCTATTGCTGCCATCCAAGTCTAAGCTGTCATCTTCACCTGAACTATTGCCATAACTTCCTAGATGCAATTATATCATTGACTTTTACCCATCTCTCCACAAGCCATTCTTCATTCTGCAACCAAAGTGATTTTTTGACATTAGGGGAAAACATTGTTTTGTAGCATTAAGTACAATGTTACCTGTAAATATTTTGTAGATGCCCTTTCTCAAGTTGAGTCCTCTTCTATTCTAAGATTGATGGTAACATTTTATCATGAAGGGGTGTTGAATTTTGCCAAATGCTTTCGATATGGTGAATTGCAGGAACCCTGCCTGATATCTAACTACTAAAGGAAACTGGCTGAATAGCAGATAGGGTTGGAAGGATAGGGGAAAATGGTATAGTCTGAAATAACTGGATGCATCAATGGCCTAGTGGAAGGGGATCAGCTAGAGGCCATGCAGTAGTCTCTCTGGTTCCATGATTCAAAGGCAATTGGGTACATACTGCATTACTTGAAACTGCTGACTTCATTGCAGTCTGTGGTTGACAACTGGGACCTTTTCTCCAACTCTCAGAGCAGCATCATGGAATTCCTCTAGAAAGCTGCAGCTTGTATCTATTTGCTCTGCCTTGCTGTCCTGTGATATACAGCAATTATGACATCTCCAACATGAAATTGGGGATGCACATTACCCACTATTCACTGGCAGTCCTTGTAATTAGCTATTAAGCTTCAGCTGCCAAACCCCCAGTGCAAATCTATTCAGAGGATAATTAATTAAACTTGACTTTCTCATTAGAAACCCATGGTTTTCCTAACCTTTCATTCAGGCCATGGATTCCATGTGATGACTATCACCTTATAATTTGTCATATCAGTCATATCTATCTCACAGTACTTGATGCAACTTAAAATGACATCTCCTGATTTTGCAGAATGACAAGTTTGGAGAAAAAAAAAGCGCTGGCCATTTAATAATTAAAGATATTGTGAGGCCGGACACGGTGGCTCACACCTGTAATCCCAGCAATTTGGGGAGGCAGATTACTTGAGGTCAGGAGTTCAAGACCAGCCCGGTCAACATGGTAAAACCCCATATCTACTTAAAACAAAAACAAAAACAAAACTTACTGGGGCATGGTGGCGCATGCTTGTAATCCCAGCTATTTGGGAGGCTGAGGCAGGAGGATCACTTGAACCCAGGAGGCAGAGGTTGCAGTGAGTCAAGATCACTCCACTGCACTCCAGCCTGGATGACAGAGTGAGACTCCGTCTCAAAAAAAAAAAAAAAAAAAAAAAACTGAAATACAAAGGCAGTAAAATATGTTTTAGTGATTCATTTCTATTGTATCAGCTTTGAATCATTTTAAAATCCTCACTCTCTTGGCCATTCTTCTATACGAATGGTGCTCAGACTTCAGAATGCATGATACTAATCATCATATAAACATGTTTATGGCAGATTCCTAGGCCCTGCCTTTAGATTCACTAGCTTTGGAAGCATTCCATGATTCTAATGCAGTTGATCCATGAACACAGAGCTCTCACCTCTGGTGTTGTACCTGGCTTTGCCAGCAACAGGACAACATTGGGCATGGGTCTCTCTCTCTGCTGTCTGAGCACACCAAAAATTCCCAGGTAGAGATGGGCTTGAGCTGAAGGGCAGATACAGCATTGGTTAGCCACCACTGCAGTCTGCCCTCTGCAATTTAACTTAATAAAGATCCCATAGCCTTGGGAATGAGGTATAAGGTCACAGCCAGTGACAGTAAGCCCAATTCAAACAGCTGAGGACAAGACTCTCGAATTTTACTTTAGAACATTTTTAAATATTTAACTGTCTTGCTGTCCTTCTGCCCCATTGGTCAAAGTTTCCAGAGCCTCTTCTTTGTTCATTAATACAAACAACAAAAACAAGAGTAATAATAACCCTTTATATTTCATAGTGGGATAACAGACTCATTGAATTTCAGGACCAGAAGAAATCAAGATTGTCTCATTCAACCCCAAGGGATAGAAAGCAGATAATGTGGTGACAGGGCAGAGTCCTGACTCTTAGTGCAGGGTTTTCTGATAGAACTTTGCAAAATCATTTCATGGCTATGCATCATTAATCTGTCTGTTTTATCTGTGCCTTTGCCTCAGAACAAAACTCAAAATAGTCCCTAGAAGACAAATCATCAGAGGCAACCAACCAAACCCCACTCTATCTGACTTGTAGGATGGTCAGTGGGCTGACAATTGACTGGGGCTGGGCCTGCACAGGCTCCATCTTACCAACGGCAGAAGCAACATACCAACCCCTGGAGCAAATGTGTCTTCTCTATACTAAAATTATTGTCACAAATAATCATGAACTGAAATGAATCCTAACAATAACCAAAAAAGCAATGCTGACAACAAAAATTATCTTTTGTTGAATGTGGTGCAGATAAATATTTTTTACTTTACAAAAAGTTAAAAATAAAAAATAAGATATTATAGCACAAATATGCAAAAATAACTATTGATATTTTTTTCATTGCATTTATATATATGTATATTTTGAGACAGAGTCTCGCTTTGTCGCCCAGGCTGAAGTGCAGTGGCGCAATCTTGGCTTACTGCAACCTCCACCTCCAGAGTTTAAGTGATTCTCATGCCTAGGCCTCCTAAATACTGGGACTAGAGGCGCGCGCCACCATGCCCGGCTAATTTTTGTATTTTTAATAGAAATGGGGTTTCGCCATGTTGCCCAGGCTGGTCTCAAATCCCGGCCTTAAGTGATCTGCCTGCTTCGGCCTTCCAAAGAGCTGGGATTAAGGGCATGAGCCACGTGCCTGGCCTGCATTAATATACTTTTAAAGGGAAAAAACCTTAGACCTATATAATGGCCTGTCAAAGAAATGAGTAGTGTTACAATTAAATAATAAATAACAAGAATAGAATTTAAAATGAATGTCAATTTTAAGAATATCACTCAAAATATTTCACATACGAATAAAAATTTGCCCCTACCAAACAAAAATATACCTCACAGTTTCACTGTTTTAAATTCTAAACACAAAACCAAAAACTCCAAGGAATCATATAGATGATAGAATTGAAGCAAGTGAGGTTCTGTTTCTTCATCTTTGCAATCCCAGTGCTATAACTGTTTCTTTGGACTCTGCAGTGTAAATGCGGGAATATATGCATCCCAGGAGTTGGAGGCACAAACTACCCCTGAAGGAAGCTAGAATGACTGCGATCTGTTACAAATTCTTCTCCAAAGAAAGCATGCTGCTGGGTCAGTGTATGGGGTAGTGGTGGGAGGGGGAGGGGAATAAGAATTCCCTGTATAACTGGGAATTCTCTTAATTAACTTCCACATAGAATACAATTACTAAAGGATAATTGATACAAATATGTAAATTTGAAGGTTAGATATATATTAATCAAACTCAGAAGTAATTTCAGCAATTATTTGGAACTCAGACCAGCAAAAGATATTTTAGGAGTGATAAGTATTTTATCATTGGCTTTGTTTAGAATTGCCAGACCATGATAATAATTAAAAGCAGACTACGTTTTAGGACATCTACAAAGAGCCTATAGCTAACTATCATACTTAATAGGGAAAGACTGAATACCTCTCCCTAAGATGGTGAACAGGCAAGGATACCCTCTCTCATCAGTTCTATTCGATATTGTACTAGAAGTTCTAACCATTGCAAAAAAGGCATGAAAAATAAAGAAAAGGCACAGATATTAGACAAAAAATAAATAAAACTATCTTTTTCACACATAACATTTTTATGTTAGAAAATCCTAAGGAATCTACGGAGGAGAAAAAGCTACTAGAATGAAAAAGTTGAATTTAGCAAGGTCATACGATACAAGGTGAATGTATAAACTCAATTATATTACTATATACCAGCAATGAACATTTGAAAAATAAAATAAGATAGACTGGATTAAGAAAATGTGGCACATATACACCAAGGAATACTATGCAGCCATAAAAAAGGATGAGTTCATGTCCTTTGTAGGGACATGGATGAAGCTGGAAACCATCATTCTCAGCAAACTATCGCAAGGACAGAAAACCAAACACTGCATGTTCTCACTCATAGGTCGGAACTGAACAATGAGAACACTTGGACACAGGAAGGGGAATATCACACACTGGGGCCTGTCATAGGGTAGGGGGAGAGGGGAGGGACAGCATTAGGAGATATACCTAATGTAAATGACAAGTTAATGGGTGCAGCACACCAACATGGCACATGTATACATATGTAACAAACCTGCACGTTGTGCACATGTACCCTAGAACTTAAAGTATAATAATTAAAATAAATAAATAAAAAATAAGATAAAATAAAAAATACAATTGCATTTACAATGCCGTCAAAAAATATGACATAGTTTGGGGTAAATGTAACAAAGTTTATGTAATATCTGTACACTGAAAACTATAAAACATTGCTAAAAATTAAATAAGACCTAAATAAATGGAGGTACAAATCATGTTCATGGATCTGAAGATTCAGTATTGTTAAGATGGAGATTCTCCCCAAATTGGCTCACAGATTGAACATAATCCCTGTCAAAAATCCAGCAGATTTTTTTTAAAAACTTGACAAGCTGATTCTAAACTCTATATAGAAATTAAAATGATTTAGATAACCAAAGCAATTTTAATACTTTCTATAAAACTATAGCAATCAAGATGTGATAATGGCAAAAAGATAGATATGCGATCAATGTGGCAGAGACAGTCCAGAAATAGACCCACACATGTATGGTCAAGTGATTTTTGTGCCAAGCCATTTCAATGGGGGAAAAGGGGTGCTTCAGGAAATCGTGCTAGGACATTCATTGCAAAAGATATAAGTATTGGCCCTTGCCTCACACCATACTCAACAATTAACTCAAATTATATAATAGACAACATGTAAAAGTAAAAACTATAAAACTCCTAGAAGAAAACCTAGGAGAAAATCTTGGCAACTTTAGTGTAGGCAAATATTTATTGAATAGAGCATAAGACCAACAAACTATTAAAAACATAATTGGTAAACTGAGCTTTTATAAAATTAATTTTTGCTCATTGAAAAACACCATTAGGAAGATGAAAGAGAAACCACAGAATGGGAAAAAAATATTTGCAAACATATATCTAACAAAGGACTTGTACGTTGAATATATAAAGAACTAATACAACTCAACTGTGAAGGCAGACCAATTAAATATAACCAAGATAATTGAAAAGACCCTTTGCTAAAGGAGGTATATGAATGACTAATAAGCACATGGAAAGACCCCAACCTCATTAGCCATTAGGTGAAGGAAAATTCCATTAGGCATTAGGAAAATGCACATTACAACTAAACCAAGATACCATTTCACACCCACCAGAACAACCAAAATTAAAGAGACAGGCAATACTAAGTGTCAGTAAGGATGTGGAGCACCTGGAACTCTCAGACAGTCCTGGTAGGAGTGTAAAATGTTACTATTACTTTGGAAAATACTTTGGCAGTTTCTCATAAATTTAAATACATATTTACCATGTGATCTAGCAATCCCACTCCAGGTATTTATCTGAAAGAAATCAGAACATGCATTTACAAAAAGACTTGTATACAGATGTCCATAGCAGCTTTTTAATATACAGATGCTCCTTGGCTTACTTACAATGGAGTTATGTCCCAATAAAGCCATCGTAAGTTTAAAATATCATAAATCAAAAGTGCATTTACTATACCTAACCTACCAGACATCATAGCTTACCTTAACCTACATTAAATGTGCTCAGAACATTTAAATTAGCTTATGGCTAGGCAAAATCATCTAACACAAGCCTATTTTATAATAAAGTGTTGAATATCTCACATAATTTATTAAGCAATGTACTGAAAGTGAAAAACAGAATGGTTGTATGGGTACTTGAAGTATGAATTCTACTGAATGTGTATTGTTTTCACATTACCTTAAAGTTGAACCATCATAAGTCAGGAACTGTCGGTTTATACAAAATACACCAAAACTAGAAACAATCCAAATGTCCATTAACAGAGAATTGATCAATAAATTGCAGTATATCTATATAACAGAATGAAACTTAGCAAGGAAAAGGAAGAATCCACTGATACATGCAACAATATGGATGAATCTCAAAAGCATTATGATACATGAAAGTCTGACTCATTCCCTCTATACAAAATTCTAGAAAATGCAAACTTTTCTAAACTGATAGAAAGCAGATTAGGAGTCACCTGGGGGTGGGGAGAAGGGGAGATTTACTGCCACTGGATACAAGGGAACTTTTGAGGGTTATGAAAACATTCTGTGTCTTGATTAAGGTGTTTACATGGTTGTATACATTTTCTAAAGCCTACTCAAATGCATATTTAAAATGGAAGCATTTTATTGTACATAAAATGTCTAAAATGTTTTGCAAAAAGGTTCACTCAAACCAAAACCAAAAACCAAAAAAACACCCAAATTCTCAAATCCTCAACTAGCTGCTTTTCTCTCAGTCCATTCCTGCTGCTATAACAAAATACCACAGACTGAGTACATTATAAACAATAGAAATTTATTTCTCAGAGTTCTGGACCCTGGGAAGTCCAAGATCAGGGAGCCAGCAGATTCAGCGTCTGGTGAGAGCTGGTCTCTGCTTCCAAGATGGCGCCTTTTTGCTGCATCCTCTGGAGCGGGTGATCATTGAGTCCTCACATGGCAGAAGGCAGAAGGGGAAAAAAAGATGAAGACACCGAGAAGCCTCTTTTATAAAGGCCTTAATCCCATTCACCAGGAAGGAGCCTTATGACTTAATCACCTCCTAAAAGTCCCACCTCTTAATACTATTATTGCATTGAGGATTTAGTTTCAGTATGAATTTTGAATAGACGCAAACATTCAAACTATAGCACTGCCCATTGTCACACTGGGTGCAGGGTTATAAAGGGAACATCTACTATACTGAGCTCCCTCCCGGCAAACATGTACTTCAGCTCCCAAGCCTTCACGTGGTTCCTTACTGTGTGGAAGAGGAATAGGCCCCACATAAACCTCTACGGGAAGCCTGGGATAGAGGTAGGCTAAAGAGGCCTGCTCTATGCTCCCTTGACTCTTGGATCCCACTTAGCTTTCTGTGGGGAAGGAAGGGTACTTCCTCCCAAGTAAAGAACTTAGCTGTCCTCAGCCACCAGGCTTCCAAAGGGAAGGGGAAGAAGGGTGCAAGGAACAGAAGACACTTGTCTTGCTTTAGAACTCTCTAGAATGACAAGCATTTATTTTTTTATTGATGACTCTCTCAATGAAAACACTAGTGTGGAAGCTTTCCATGCATTACGTTATTCAAATCTTTATCATAACTCTAAGTGTAACTCCTTCTGTTATGCCAGCTCACAGAGGAAAAAGCAAAAGGACCAGAAAGGCTAAGAAGCTGTCTCAAGCTTTCAGAGCTAGTACACAGCAGAACAGAATCCAAGATGCAGGATGTCCAAGCTATGTTCTCACCACCACATGACCTTTGATCCTGGTTGCTCATGCTCATCCTTCCCTCATCACCCTTCCCCACATGCACACAGTTGGCAGTGGCAGGCTCATGTTCAGAACAGACAATGCCTGGGCCTGGAACACAGAGTTCTGTTCCCCTCTCTGCTCCAGCTACATCAAGAGTGCCCAAAGTTCAGACTCCCATCAAGTCATTTTCTCTATAATTCAAATACAGAAGTACTTTTAAGAGACATACAGCATTCCTGCTATTCCCGTGTGCTATAAATATGTAATTTATGGGGAAAATGGGAACTCTGTGTCATATCCGAATTGAGAGGTATTTGAAGAAAGGAAAAAAATATCCCATCGTGTTGAGTCACGGAGAAAAATAACCACTGCATATCATACTAGTAAATAGGAATGTAAAAATAGCTTCTGGGAGGAAGTGTAAATTAAATGTTAATATGGCCTTGAATTTATTTCAAGTATTTTTCATTAAGCGTTTTCATTTTTCATTTCCACAACCTGATCAATTTCTCCCTATTAAACCAAGGTCAAATAATTTTAGATGCTAACTTGGAAAGCCTTAAGATCAATGTGCTTGACTCCCTTTCAAAAGAAGGAACATAAGGCATCTTTTCTTTGCAAACAGATATCATGGTGCATAGGGCATTACTCACTGAAGAGCAAGATGGCGGTGGGGCCATGGTTGCCTTTTCTCTGGCTTGGCCAGTGCATGCAGTTCAGTGAGGGGTGGATGCTTCATTTTTCTTTGCCCACCACTCCTCTTCACATGGAAAGCTGCCTGACCTACTCTGACCACGTGGTCAAGTGAGTGCTGGCATCTTGGCCACGCAGGTGAGAAAGCCAGCCAAGCAGGTCTCTTCAAGTCCTTTCTCAAGATTTTTCTAATGTGAACTAAAGAAAGAGAGCACTGCAGGGAACACAGGAGCCTGGGCGTGGCTGGCAGCTGGGTTTCTGGCTGAGTGGGGAAAGTCTGATCAAAAAACCCCTGACGCTCTAGACCAGATTGTTTCCCCAGCCACCAACCTGGTGCCTCCCAAGGGTTTTGTTACACATAGGATCACACGTCATAGACAAGGCACTGTGTCAGGAGCCCTGTGGGCTGCTTCTGTCCTTCTGGAACCCAAGCTGGAGTCACAGAATCCAAGAATTCTCAGCTGCCATTGATAAATAATGAACAACGCTTCCTAGCTCCTGCCCTGCCTCAGGTACTCTGCAAGGTATTTGATGCAACTCACTTCATTTAATCCCCACAACAACCTAAGGAGGTAGGGACTATTGAAATCTTCATTTTACAGATGAAAAACAAAACCAAACTAAATTGGAGGCTGTAAGATGTCAAGAAATCTCACCATCACTAAGCTTTTCTCCATTACCCTAGGGAAACTATAACCTTGCTTGCTCTAGATCTGGACTCTTTCCTAACAATTCTTGTGCAGACAGGAACTACAAAAAAAAATCTAAACTAAAAGCCTGGTGCAAATGACCCCATTTTCAAAACAAAAATGGAGCTGCCAAGTGGGAAGCTGAGCCCAGTATCTGGGGCCTGGCCAGCACGGCCATCCAACTGGACATTTCACTCACACACGATATGGATTCTGCACATGGGCACCAGGGAGGGCAGCTGAGGGTGGACTTAGGGAAGAGCCTCAAATTTCTACAGTATAGGCTTTTTAAAAATTTTAACTTTATTTTGGCAAAATATACATAAAATAAAATTTACCTTTTTAGGTGGACAATTTGGTGGCATTAAGTACGTTCATATTGTTGTGCAACCATCACCACCATGCATCTCCAGAACATTTTCATCTTCACAAACAGGAAGTCTGTACCTCTTAAACAATGACTCCCCATCTCTCCCCCACCCCGCAGCCTCTGGCAGCTACCATTCTGCTTTTTATTTCTATAAATTTGACTACCCTAAGCACCTCATGTAAGTACCTACACAGTATATGTTTTTAGTGGCAAGTTTTCAATCACTCCAAGTATTCACTGAATACTTTGCCCAGCACTGTGCTAGGCTTTATGGGGGAAATGTACGAGCTCTCATTCCTGCCACCGAGATCATTCTAGTTGAGCTGTGAAAGCAGGCTAGCTTCTAAGAAATAACGTGTCAGATGCACGATACTAGCTTGGAGACAAGAGAAACTTAGGTGAGGGAGAGATCCTTCTAACATAGTGCAATCTAAGTAGTTTTCATAAGGGTGATGACTCAGTGAATGAGTAGGAGGTTTGGTTGGGCAGAGAGGAGGATTTTGGATTAACTGAATCATAAATCCAAGCAGGCAAGCTGGATCATCCTGAGTAGTGCCAGCCAACACCAAAAGCAACAGCATGCTGATAGTTTCTCTGAGGACAGAGCGATATACCCTAGATCTGCTTGTGCCTCCAAGCCACACATACTCAGATAATGGTTTGCTTTTCTCCTATTGCAAAAGAAATGCAAAAGAAAAAAATTGACCTGGTGCAGCGGCTCACTCCTGTAATCCCATCACTTTGGGAGACTGAGGCAGGAGGATAGCTTGAGCCCAGGAGTTCAAGACCAGCCTGGGCAACATGGCATGACCCCATCTCTACCAAAAAAAAAAACAAAAAACAGGCAGGCGTGGTGATGCTTGCCTGTGGTCCCACTTACTAGGGAGGCTGAGGCAGGAAGATCACTTGAGCCCAGGAGGATGAGGCTGCAATGGGCTATGATTATGCCATGGCACTCCAGCCTGAGCAACAGAGTTAGACCTTGTCTCAAAAAAAAAAAAAAAGGAAAAAAAATTTTTAGATGATTGGGAGTTGGGGCTTACTACTGTTTTTTATAATTATCTCAGAAAACAGCTAAACCAGCTCTCCTGTGCAAGTTTATTTTTCCTTTGGCAAAAAGTTTGTAAACACTTCTGAAACTTGTGTGGATGTCTGAACACCAGGGTCAGGTCACATCAACCCTGACTATACTTGGAGAGTGAGACCCCTGAAATCACGGTGGGATAAGCCTCCAGATGTCCACTCTAACCAGTCATACCACCCTTTAAACAAGCAGGAGGGAGCCCGACCCCCAGCCTGCCAGCTCTTTGAACAAGTGCGCCAGTGGAGCAGTGCTCCCTGGAGACAAGGCTCTCTGTACGAGGGTTGCCTCCCAGGTCTTTTCCATATCCCCTCCCACCGGATCTGTCTTTTGCTTTTCCAAGTATAAGCCTCATTTAGGGACCCTGATAGAGAGGTAAGAACAAGAAGGCCTGTACCACTGTTGGTCATATTGGTTTGCCTTTTCTTTCCTTTCTTTCTTTTTATTTCCTCCCCACCTTCCCTGTATGATGTAGCAGTAAATAAAAGTACTCCTACCTTTACACAAAAGCATTTCTCATTGTGTCTCACAGCAGATAGCTTTGATCCTGGCCATCCATTCAACTGTATGCATGTTAACAGAAATTGCAAATGCGGAGCTAAGTGAAGTAGACAGAAAGTACACTATGGGCCTTTATGAGGCATCCTAGAACCCTAGGAGAGGAAAAACGTGAGATGGCAGTGAGTGAGTCCTGCCTGGATCCCCTGCCAGCCTCCTCCATTCTTAGGCAGTAGTAGTAGTAGTTTATGGTGAATAGATGTACATAAACCACAACAAAACAATACAGGGTGGTAGATTAATGAATCCTGAAAAGGAGTTGAAATTCTGGGATAAATCTCTGTAACAGTTCTTCCTAACAGTTCTGAGAAATAGAAATCAGTATCAAATGCCTTGCTGAGGATTTCCATAGGAAAATAGCCATTTCTTTCTGCAACCAGTATTTTCCTCTCATTCCAGTGACATAGAAAAGGTCACCCCAGGCCGGGCGTGGTGGCTCACGCCTGTAATCCCCGCACTTTGGGAGACTGAGGCAGGTGGATCACCAGAGGTCAGGAGTTCAAGACCAGCCTGACCAATATGGTGAAACCCCGTTTCTACTAAAAATACAAAAATTAGCTGGGTGTGGTGACGTGCACCTATAGTCCCAGCTACTCGGGAGGCTGAGACAGGAATCACTTGAACCTGGGAGGCGGAGGTTGCAGTGAGCTGAGATCGCACCACCACACTCCAGCCTGGGTGACAGAGTAAGACTCCGTCTCACAAAGAAAAAAAAAGAAAAGAAAAGGTCACCCTGGGGAGCACTACTCCCTAGCGTCGCATGCCCCAGCAATGCTGTCCTCTGCACAGCAGCTCAAGTTCCTCAAGTACACTGAGGCCAGTAACACACAGCAGTGAGACATGGGAACCGCAGACCACATTGGAGTTACTTCTTACCAACTCCATCTCCCATCTATTCTCTTGTTTATTACTTCCTGCTACATATTGAACAGGCTGAATCTTAAAAATATCTCAGTTCTGGCCTACAATATTCCAACAGTCCAACTGGTCTACTCAGCTCTAGTCTGTACTTTTTCCAAACACATCCCTCATACTTGCCTGAGGTGGTATATTTAAAACATAGTTCTCACCATGTAACTCTCTTGCCTAAAACTACCTCAGGATAAACTCCAAGCTTAGCGCACTATGTTTCAAGCAAAAAGAGACTTCACATATATAATTACAGTAAAAATTTCCAGTCTCAAAGATAAGTTTTAAAAATTTCATAAGTATCCAAGCCAAAAGCCAACCAACAAAATAAACATAAAGTATACATTAATGTTTTTCTAATAATAAATGGCAGAAGATGATGGCTATGGTTTGAATGTGTCCCCAAAATTTATGTGTTGGAAACTTAATTCCCCAATGCAACAGTGTTGACAGGTGAGACCTTTAAGAGGTGACTGCAGACTCTTCTTGAATGGATTAATTGTGGGAGTGGGTTTGCCCTAAAAGCAAATTTAGTGCATTCTCCCTCGCTGTGTCTCTCTCTCTTTCTCACTCTCTCTCTTTCCGTCTCTCTCTCCCCCTCTCCCTCTCTCATTCTTTCTTGCCCTTCTGCCTCTGCCATGGGATAATGCAAAAAGGCTCTCACCAGATGCAGCCCCTTGATCTCGGACTTCCAAGGCTCCAGAACTGTAGGCCAGATCAATTTCTTCTTTTTAATTACCCAGTCTCTGGTTTTCTGTTATAGCAGTACAAAACAGATTAAGACAATGTTAAGTTAAACAATGGGGTAGAAGTGGCCCAGCACAGTGGTTCACACCTTTAATCCCAGCATTTTGGGAGGCTGAGGTGGAAGGATCACTTGACACCAGGAGTTTGAGACCAGCCTGGGAAACATAGTGAGACCCTGTCTCTACCTTCAAAAAAACAAAAGATAGATAAATTAGGTGGGTATAGTGGCATGTGCCTGCAGTCCCAGCTGCTTGGGAGGCTGAGGTGGGAGAATCACTGGCACGCAGGAGTTTGAGGCTGAAGTGAGCCATGATTATGACACTGCATCCCAGTCTGGGTGACAGAACAAGACCTTCTTTAAAAAAAAAAAAAAAAGAGGAAGGTGGGTCTGAAAAAGCCTAAAGGTGAACATTAAAAACAATTCACCATGTGGGAATGAGTTTTGTTACAATCATCATCAGTATAAAATGAAGACATTATTTGAAAGGCACACAATCATTCATAGTTAGAAAAGCAAAGCCTCTTTATTTTGACATACGTTTCTTCCATTACTCTCCTTGCTCCCTTA
Source organism: Gorilla gorilla gorilla (assembly GCF_029281585.2). Lineage (NCBI taxonomy): Eukaryota > Metazoa > Chordata > Mammalia > Primates > Hominidae > Gorilla > Gorilla gorilla. Next base: position 34,588,058 of record NC_073243.2, read on the forward strand.
GACCTGCTTCCTGCAGTCAGCCCTCAAATTATCTGCATCCTAGGCCTTGTCTTAGCCATTGCATTTAGGGAAATCCAAACTAAGAAAGCATGTAGAGAGTGGCCCTAGAAAATAGAAGCTACTTGTAGCTACTTATAGGTCTGAACCTACAAACCTCAGGATAGAATTCTGGTACGGGATCATTCACCCACCAAACAGTAACAAGGACCTCATTTCTAGTGGTAAGTGGGGTGATGGTAACCCTTGGTGTGCTGTAGTATTAGGATTAAGACTCTTACCTGTGATGGGTTAAGATGAGGAACAGGTGGAAAGGGAAATGTTGGTTTATACAGTAGCTTTAGCTAGTCATATGTGTGTATATATATAATCTCCACAAACAGCTAGTCTGATAGACAATTGGAATAGCCTATTAAAGTTTCAGCTAAAGTGCCATTTGGAGGATGATACCCTGCAAACATGAGATACTGTCCTCCAGAATAAATTGCATGCAGTAAATCAATGATTTATGGGTCTGTGTCCACAACAGCTAGGATACATGAGTCTTCAACACTGTATCAGCTTCCTATTACCACAAAACTTCAATCCATATTGTGTCTACTAATAATCATATAAAAGTAGCTGGACGATACCTTTACTCTCCTAATTCTCAATTCATCAAACTATCTTCCAATTCTTCCTAGATCAGCTAAGCTTCAAGCAGCTGCTAGCCACTGCATCCATCCCCTCAAAAAAAGTAATTCTGAGGTTCTGATGAAGCCCACAGCAAAAACACTTTCCCAGTCAGTCTCTCCCACCGTGGCTCCCCATTCCAGCAACTCTGTTCCCCTGGTTTCATGTCTAATTTTAGGGGGCAGGCTTTTCTTCCTCCTTCACCTTCTCTCTTTTCCTCCCTCCTTCTCTTCTTCCTTCCCTTCCTTTCTGTCTTCTTCCTTTCAAATCCAGCCAAAGATGTATATAATTAAGGAAAAACTAAGTAATCTAGGTAATAGGGACAAAAGGAAAATAGAGAAAAATAAAAGATGAAATAAGAAGGGTAATATTAGCACACAGAGAAGTTGACCATGTGACACTTGTAGGTGCTTTGAGTTGAACTGTGTCCCTGCAAAAGATGTGTCGAAGTCCTAACTCTGGGTACTTGTGAGTGTGACCTTACCTGGAAATAAGGTGTTTGCAGATGTAATCATGTTAAGACACCCATTAGGGTGGGTCCTAATCCAATATAACCGGTATCCTTATAAGAAGGGGGAAATTTGGACATAGACACCCAGGAACAATGCCATGTGGTGACAGAGGCAGCGATTGGAGGGATGCAACCGCAAACCGAGGAACACAAGGTACTGCTGGTGCTATGGTTTGAATGTTTTTGTCCCCTCCAAAACTCATGTTGAAACATAATCCCCAACGTGCTGAGAGGAAGAGCCCAGTGGGAAATGTTTCAGTCATGAGAGCCCTACCCTCCTTAATAGATTAATGTAATTATAAAGGGCTTGATGAAGGGAGTTTCTCCTCCTACCCCTTGCCTTCTGCCATGTGATGATGAAACCAGAATGCTCTCACCCATTGCTGGCATCTTGATAGGGAACTTAACCAGCCTCCAGAACTATGAGCTAATAAATGCCTGTTCATTATAAATTACCCAGTCTCAGGTGTTCTGTTATAGTGGGCATGAAATGGACTAAGACAGCCAGCCACCACCAGAAGCTAGGGAAAGGTAAGGAAGTACAAAGGGTACTTCAAAAAAGTTCATCAATAATGTGTATCATGCTCAGCGCAGTGGCTCATGCCTGTAATCCCAGCACTTTGGGAGGCCGAGGCAGGCAGATCACTTGAGGTCAGAAGTTCAAGACCAGCCTGCCAACAAAGCAAAACCCTGTCTCTAATAAAAATACAAAAATTCGCTGGGTGTGGTAGCGTGCGCCTGTAGTCCCAGCTACTGGGGAGGCTGAGGTGGGAGAATTGCTTGAACCTGGAGGCTGAGGCTGCAGTGAGCAGAGATCACACCACCACACTCCAGCCTGCGCAACACAGTGAGACTCCATCTCAAAAAAAAATTTGTATCATGAAAAAATTATGCAAGGATTTCAATGCTTTTTCCACACCAATAAGCTGGTACTAACTTGTATAACATGTCTGAATAGGGTCTAGTTTGAGGCATGAAGAAGGATAAGACTTCAGCTTGAAAAGAGTCCATATCAGAGCAACATGAAGTCGGCTAAAGCAAGAATCAACCTCAAATTTATGGTGAAGCTTGGGGAGAAGAATGGTAAAATCATCGATGCTTTACAGAAAGTTTATGGGGACAATGCCCCAAAGAAATTAGATGTTTACAAATGGATAAGTTTAAGAAGGGATGAGACAATGTTGAAGATGAAGCCCATCACGGTAGGCCATCTATGTCGATTTGCAAGAAAAAAATTCATCTTGTTTGAGCCCTAACTGAAGAGGAACAACGATGAATAGCACAAACAATGGCCAACACCACAGACATCTCAACTGGGTCAGCTCACACGATTCTCACTGAAAAATTTTAGTTGAGCAAAGTTTCTACTCAATGGGTGCCGAAACCACTGTGCTCAGATCAACTGTGCAGAAGAGCAGAATAAACAATGGGATCATTTCTTTGAAGAATTGGAACAGGAGACGAAACATGGCTTTACCAGGATGATCCTGAAGACAAAGCACAATCGGAACAATGGCTAACAAGAGAAGAAAGTTACACAGGCAAAGCAAAAGCAGACCAGTCAAGACCAAAGTTCCTGGCAACAATTTTTGGGGATGCTCAAAGCATTTCACCTGTTGACTTTCTGAGGGGCCAAACAACGATGACATCTGCTTATTATGAGAGTGTCTTGAGAAAGTTAACCAAAGCTTTAGCAAAAAAACACCTGGGAAAGCTTCACCAGAGAGACTATTTCTCTACCACAATAATGCTCCTGCTCATTCCTCTCATCAAACAAGGGCAATTTTTTGAGAGTTTCATAGAAAATCATTAGGCATCCACCTTACAGAGCTGACGTGGCTCTGTCTGACTTCTTTTTTTCTAATTGATATAGTTTGAATATCTGTCCCCTCCAAGTCTCACGCTGAAGTTTGATTCCCAATGTTGCAGGTGGGGCATAATGGGAGGTATGTGAGTCATGGGGGCAGATCCCTCAAAAACAGATTAAAGCCCTACCTGGGGGGTATGAGTTCTCACTCTTACTTCCCTCCAGATCTGGTTGTTACAAACAGTCTGGTGCCTCCCTCTACTCTCTCTTTCCTCTTCTCTTGCTATGATGTCTGCTCCCCTTCCCCTTTTATCATAAGTGGAAGCTTCCTGAGGTCCTCACCAGAAGCAGATGCTGATGCCATGCTACTTGTACAGCCTGCAGAACTGAGAGTCAAATAAACCTCGTTTCAGATAGCAATGCAAAATGGACTAAGACACTAATATTTTTTAAAAAATGGCAGGCATAGTGGCTCATGCTTATAATCCCAAGACTTTGAGAAGCCAAGATGAGAGGATCACTTGAGCCCAGAAGTTCAAGACCAGCCTGGGCAACATGGTGAGACTCTGTCTCTACACAAAATACAAAATTAACCAGGCATGGTGGTGCCTGCCTGTCTCTGCTACTTGGGAGGCTGAAGTGGGAGGATTGCTTGAACCCAGGAGGTCGAGGCTGTAGTGAGCTATGATTACACAACTGCACCCCAGCCTGAGTGGCAGAGTGAGACTCCATCTCAAAAAAAGTATGTAAAGTGTACCCATTTTTCTTCAGTTAATGATGTAAGAAAGACTGCATTGACATGGCTAAATTCCCAGGATGCTGGGAATGGACTAGATGGCTGGTGTCATCACTTAGAAAAGTGTCTTGAACTTAACGGAGTTTATGTTGAGAAATAAAATGTATATTTCTCATTTTTATCTTTTAATTCCATTTTTCCACAACCTTTTTGAAGTCCCCTCGTATTCTTCCCTACAGGTTCCAAAGGTAACATAGCCCAGCTGACACCTTAATTTTGACTTCTAACCAAACCTCCAGGACTTGGAAGAATAAACACCTGTTGTTTTAAGCCAATCTGTTTGTGATACTTTGTTGTGGCAGCTCTAGGAAACTGATAGAGTAGATATTCAACACTGGACTCAGCCCTCCCGGAGGCCAAAGCAGGAGACATAATCCACAGTAGGATTAAAAGGTCCCATTTGTTCAGGGCATGCAGAGCTTTTCATGATACCGAGAGATCAGAGAAAGGTCTCCTCTAGATCCTACAGAGAAAACACTGTGGGATGCAGTAGATAGCTGTAGCAGATGACATCATGACACTAAATCTGATAATGAAGTTTATGCATCTGTTTCCTACAAGGTGCCTCGCTGAAGGTAGATGGCATTACCACAGGGACAGTTTAGTAAAAGCACATTCAGGAACCAGAAAGGAAAGAGGGGACATTACCATCAACCTTATAGAAATAAAAAAAAGTATAAAAAATACTATACTATGAAACAAGTATATACCAACACCTTAGATCATGTTGATGAAACCAACAAATTCCTGGAAAAAATACAAACTACCAAAACTGACTCAAGAAGAAACAGACAGGCCGGGCGCGGTGGCTCACGCCTGTAATCCCAGCACTTTGGGAGGCCGAGGCGGGCGGATCACGAGGTCAGGAGATCGAGACCATCCTGGCTAACACGGTGAAACCCCGTCTCTACTAAAAATACAAAAAATTAGCCGGGCGTGGTAGTGGGCGCCTGTAGTCCCAGCTACTCGGGAGGCTGAGGCAGGAGAATGGCGTGAACCCGGGAGGTGGAGCTTGCAGTGAGCCGAGATCGCGCCACTGCACTCCAGCCTGGGCGACAAAGCAAGACTCCGTCTCAAAAAAAAAAAAAAAAAAAAAAGAAGAAACAGACAATCTGAACAGACATATAATAAATGAAGACATTGAATTAGTAATCAACCACCTATGCATAAATCAAAGCCTGGGTCCAGATGCCTTCATTGTTGAATCTACCAAACATTTAAAGAAATATTAATAGCAATTCTTCACAAACTCTTTCAAAAATAGAAAAAAGCACTTGCCAACTCACTTTATGAGGCTAGCATTACTCTTATACCAAAAACAAGATAAAAACAGCCCAAGAAAGAAACCTACAGACCAAAAGCACATCTGGGTTGCACCAGAACAGTGTGGTCCAAAGGACGCAGCTCCATAATTGCATGTCTTTGAGACAATCTTGATAAATATTTTTCTCAAACTGGGTTTGGTTTTGAGACAGGATCTCACTCCATCACCCAGGCTGGAGTGTAGTGGTGTATGTGATCAGGGCTCACTGCAGCCTTCACCTCCTGAGCTCAAACAATGCTCCCACCTCAGCCTCCTGAGCAGCTGGGACCACAGATGTGTGCTACCATGCTGGGGTGATTTTTGTATTTTTTTTTAAGAGGTGATTTCACCATGTTGTCCAGGCTGGTCTCGAACTCCTGGGCTCAAGTAATCCACCTGCTTTGGCCTCCCAAAGTGCTGGGATTACAGGTGTGAGCCGCTGCACTGGGCCCAGCCTCAAACTGGGTTTCTGATAGCAGATTTCAAGGCTGTAATTTCTGAAGAGAATAGGGAGAGTAAATATTCTGTATTTCCAATGAAATGCAGGTCCTTACTTTTTGCCAACTTCCAGGGCAGGGGACAGAAATGAGATCCTCCTGTGAAAATTAAATGTTATTTATTTATGGTTACATGCGTGATGAAAGTTAGGGGAACTGCCACTACCAAGAAAGCAAGAACTGAAGGTTGTTTTTTTTGCTGAAACTTGAACAAAGGATGTAGGGCAAAGAAGAAAAGTTATTAGATATTCGAGACATATTTTGTAGTTCGATTTTAAATTTAACACAAGAAAGAGATTTCTGATTACACGAAAATTTAAGAATTTAGAAAATTATTAAATTTAAGCATTGACTCACAAAATTTAAGAAAATTTAAGCACTGACTCACAAAAAACCTAAGCTCCTTTTATCTGACTTTAAAAATAAATAAAAAATACATCTTGTTAAGATAATAAACATATAATGCCAGGAATCCAAATCCTACTCTTTTTCAAGCCTTGATTAAATGCTGCCACTTTCAAAAATATGTAGCCGTTCTCAATTTATTATGGCACTTGAATATTTCCTCTTATATAATTTTTCACTTTCTTCTTAGAGTTGCATATGTCTTACTGTCATACTGGAGTGTAATCCTCTTGAGGGCAGGAATAGTCTCCAGACTCCTGCTTAGGCTTAAGATGGTGCTTTGCCCATAACCAGCACTTACTAAAAACTCCTCTATGAACTAATGAAAATATCATGTATCTCATTACATGGTCAGTTTAAAGTTAAATGGATTCTTTTAGACACTCAAAGCAATAAAGCTTCTTCTTAAAAGAATTACCAGATACAATAAACTGTAAAAAATTGTTCAAATATTGAAACATGAATTAGAGATGACTTTAACCTGATTTGTTTATATTAGTTACTTTTCTTTTTTATTTATTTATTTTATTTTATTATTATTTTTCAAACAGAGTCTCACTCTGTCGCCCAGTCTGGAGTGCAGTTGCACGATCTCGGCTCGCTGCAACCTCCGCCTCCGGGTTCAAGCAATTCTCCCGCCTCAGGCTCCCAGGTAGCTGGGCTTATAGGGACCACCACCACACCTGGCTAATTTTTGTATTTTTCTAGTAGAGATGGGGTTTCACCATGTTGGTCAGGCTGGTCTTGAACTCCTGACCTCAGGTGATCCACTCGCCTGGGCCTCCCAAAGTGCTGGGATTACAGGTGTGAGCCACTGCACCTGGCCATTTATACTAGTTACTTTTCTTTTTCATTTTTTTATTGATATGAAATATTTGTACATATTTATGGGGTGCATGTGATATTTTGATGCATGCATACAATGTGTAATGATCGTCAGGGTTATCAGGATACCCATCACCTTGAACATTTATCATTTCTTTGTATTGGGAACATTTTAAATCTTCTCTTCTACTCGACATCACTAATTAGCAGAGAAATTGCAAGTCAAAATGACATCACCTCACACCTGTTAGGATGACTATTATCAAAAAGTCAAAAGACAGCAAGTATTGGTGAGGATTAGAGAAAAGGGGATGCTTGTACCCTATTGGTGGAAATGTCAATTGGTGCAGCCATTATTGAAAATAGTATAGAGAGGTTCCTCAAAAAATTAAAAATAGAACTACCATATGATCCACTAATACTACTATTGGGTATATTTCTAAAAGAAATAAAAACACTATCTCCAAGAAGTATCTGCAGTCCCATGTTAATTGCAGCATTATTTACAGAAGCGAAAAGATATGGTAACAATCTAAGTGTCCATCAACTGATGAATAAAAAAAGAAACTGTGGTGTGTATACACACACACACACACACACACACACACACACACACACACACACACACACGGATATCATTCAGCCTTAAAGAAAAAGGAACTCTTACCATTTGCAACAACATGGATGTCTTAGAGAAGAGTATGCTAAGTGAAATAAGCCAGACACAGAAAGACAAATACTGCATGATCTCATATATATGTGGAATCTTAGAAATTAAAGTCAAACTCAAAGAAAAAAATCTTCTCTTCGGCCGCGTGCGGTGGCTCACGCCTGTAATCCCAGCACTTTGGGAGGTTGAGGCGGGCGTATCACGAGGTCAGGAGATCGAGACCATACTGGCTAACACAGTGAAACCCCGTCTCTACTAAAAATACAAAAAAATTAGTGGGTGTGGTGGCGGGCGCCTGTAGTACCCTTAGTCCCAGCTACTCAGAAGGCTGAGGCAGGAGAATGGCATGAATAAAAACACTAGCTCCACACAAGCTCCCGGGAGGCAGAGCTTGTAGTGAGCCGAGATCGTGCCACTGCACTCCAGCCTGGGCGACAGAGCAAGACTCCGTCTCAAAAAAAAAAAAAAGAAAAAAAGAAAAAAATCTTCTCTTTGGAAATACAGTCACCCTTCCGTGTTATCAAAAACTAGAACTTATTCCATCTTATCTGTTTGCTTGTACCCATTCACCAACCTGTCTTCACTCCCCCACCTCTACACCCTTCTGCTCTCTACCTCCATGAGATCAACTTCTTTAGCTCCCACATATGAGTGTGAACATGTGATTTTTGCCTTTCTGTGTCTGATTTATTTCACTTAACAACATGGCCTCTAGTTCCCTGCATGTTGCTGCAAATGAGAGGATTTCATTCTTTTTTATGGCTGAATAGTGTTCCATTGTGTATATATATCACATTTTCTTTACTGATCTGTTGATAGACTTTGGTTGATTTTGTATCTTGGCTATTGTGAATAGTGTGGCTATAAACGGGAGTACAAGAATCCCTTTGATACACTGATTTCCTTTCCTTTGGATAAATAACCAGTGGTGGAATTGATGGATCATATGATAGTTCTACCTTTAGTTTTCCGAGAAGCCGCCATACTGTTTTCCATAATGGGTGTATGGATATACATTCCCACCAACAGTGTACTCATTACTTTTCTTTTTAACAGATGTCCGTAGCTGTAAGTGTCCTTTGGGCCAGAAGAAAAGTAGTAACCTAATAGTTGGCCTTCACATTGCAAAATTATCCCTTTGAACAGCATCCCCAACCTTTTTGGCACCAGGGACTGGTTTTGTGGAAGACAATTTTTCCATGGACAGGGGTGGGGAATAGGTTTGGGATGATTCAAGCGCATCATATTTATTGTGCACTTTATTTCTATTATTATTACATTGTAATATATAATGAAATAGTTATACAACTCACCGTAATGTAGAATCAGTGGGAGCCCTGAGTTTGTTTTCCTGCAATTAGACAGGCCCATCTGGGGCTGACAGGAGATAGTGACAGATCATCAGGCATTAGATTCTCACAAGGGGCACACAACCTAGATCCCTTGAATGTGCACAGTTCACAATTGTGCTCCTATGAGAATCTAACGCCCCAGCTGATGTGACAGGAGGTGGAGCTCAGGCGGCAATGCTAGTCATGGGGAGCGGATGTAAATACAGATGAAGCTTCCCTCATTTGCTTGCCCCTTACTCAACTCCTGCTGTGCCACCAGGTTCCTAACAGGGTACAAAGGGTACTGGTTCATGGCCCGGGGTTGGGGACCTCTGCCTTTGAAGACACCCAACCAGTTTCTTCCTCCAAAACCATTACTGGAATGGTGGATTGTATTATTGTACCCAGTTATTTCTTGTTCTTCTTTTAAGGGTGTTATTCAGCTCACTTATTGTTGATAGGGACAGTAGACAGGGAACTACTGGGTAGAATAAGGCCGTTCCCTGGCAAAGGCCCCACCCTCAAGCCTGGAAACCCATGGCCCTAAATGAAGAGAGGCATTCCTGTTCTTGTGCCCAAAAGTTACCTTTTGGCCCTCCATGACCCCCTATCCTGTACCCGTATAAACTCCAGACACCAGGCTCCAGCAGCAAAAGATGAGCAGATGAACAGAAGAGCAGAAGAGCCACAGATAAAGAGAAAAGAGAAGGAACGTTGGGTGGAGTTCAGCTGGGGACAGTCAGAGAACCCACCGCTGGACGGTTAAACTCCAGGGGAAGATCATCTCCCTACTCCATCCCCTTTCCAGCTCCCCATCCATCCTACTGAGTGCCACCCCTACCACCTAATAAACACCCCCAACCTTCCCCCAACTCCTCTACCCCCGCCCCCACCCCGGCATTCACCATCCTTCAAGTCCATGTGTGACCTGATTCTTCTGGGAGGTGAGACAAGAGCTGAGATACAGAAACTGTCACACTGACCCTCTGCCCTTGCAAAAAGGCAGAGGGTCTATTGAGCTGGTTAACACTTAAGCCAGCTTAATGTCACTTAACACTTAAGTCAGCTGATGGTAAGGCTAAAAGAGCACACTGTAACACACGCCCATTTGGGCTCCGGGAATCACGGGATCCTGCCCCTGGACACTGCCGTGGGGCTGGAAGCCCAGCGCCCCAGCTTTCGCAGCCTGGCTCCTGCACCCGTCCGTCTGCATGCTCCACCTCCCATAAGGGGTTTCAGCAGGGCAGAGACCGAACACACGAGCCACACCCCTGTTGCATGTCCTGAAAAGGGCGGCGGGAGGGTGGGGGCCGGGAGGAAATCAGGGAACTCTCCTGTTTCATTGTCACAAGACTTGCAAGGCTTCCTTAAGAGAGGGGTACACTTCCCCACCCACTGACAGCAAGTTTTGACCAACAGAAAGTGAGCAGAACTGAGGCATGCGGAATGTGAGTTTGGAAAGCAGCTTGTGCCAGTCATGTACAGGAGCTAATTGTTAAATTTCCAGGAACTTGGCAAGCCACTTGTTGCACTGTTTGTAGCTTGAAATCGGCCATCGTGGGAGTATTTACATCATAGAAATAGCAAACACTACAAATCTGGACTTCCCCCTTCTCCCTCAAAGTTGGTTTACCAGCCCAGCAGGGAGCATGGCCCAGAGAAGTTGACCTTTCAGCCTGGAGTGAAGAAAACTGGTGGAGTACTGCCAAAGCTCCCTGCAGCCACAGTAATCCGCTTGAGAAATGGACCTTTAAGCCACTGAGTTGCAGGGGTTGTTCGTTACCTGAGCATCATCTAGCCAAAGCTGGTACACCATGCTGGTGTTTTGGTGAGCACCAATAAGCGCCGCCTTCATGTCCCAACCTAGGTTGGAGGGATTTCTTCCAATAACTTGTGACATCATGCGCCTACAGCCTGCAAGGATGCAAACCGCGCTCTGAGACTCAGGCCCGGGAATTCAGGTCTTGGAAGGTTAATGCAAAGTTGTAAAACAATAGTTACATTTCAACCACGCTCAGCTATTGCGTCATCTTAAAACCCTGGCCAACACAAGTCTGTCGCTCGCGATCCTTGGCGGTTTCAGAGCGACTCCCCTACCGCTTTGGGGCGAAGGCCACACGTGACGGCCCCCCTTTCCCCGCAGACGTGTGAATGCAGCGCTGTGTCTTTAAGGGGCACGCGCGGAGGTTTTCCGTCCGGGACAAAATGTCAGCGAGGCGCCTGGAGGGGGATCTACCATCCCGGACTCCCGACCCGCCGCCGGCTCCGGCCGCGTTTCCCGGGTAAAGGGGTGAGTGTGGGCTTCCAGACTCGGTGGCAAGGCGGGCTGGGCCGGGCAGCGGGGAGCGCAGGTGAGCAGCGACCGCGGACGCCCCTGCCGGCCTCCCTGGCACCCGCGCGGGGCGTGCCCTTCGCTGGGCTGCCCTTCTCCGGGCCGGCTGTCGCGACTATGAGAAAGCAGGTGGGCCCGGGATTCTGTGGCAAGGCCCCGCTCACCGTCTTCCAGTGCCTCATTCTTGCTCCTTCCCTGCACTCCCCTTTCGACAAGCTTGTTCGGAATGTGGAAATTCGTCAACACTCTCCTGCTCTCCCTTTATTAAAGTTGTCTGATTACAGTCTTTTCACTGGGCAAGTGGCTGGGCGCCCTGCAGTGGGTTCTTTCTGTAATTGGGACTTGCTTGATGTCGCCCACTTTCGGAGGGAGAAAGCGAATGCAAGCCAAAAGCTTACACCAGAATCCCCACCCCTCCCCCACCCCTCATGGCCCCCAAACAAAAGAATTTTCCGCTCCTTTCGGAGTCCGCTGGAGCAGTTTCTGTGATTTCTTGCACTAACCAAATGTCCGAGGCTTAGCAAAGCAAAAACCCCCTTGAAGGAAAAAAATACTTACCACTAGTCGAATTTCTAATTAGCCAAGACTACAAAGATAAGGTGTTTAAGAGAAACGGTTGTAGAAACAGCTTAATACATTGACCTAATTAGGGTAATTATTTTCTGCTGTTTTTATTCATATGCTGACACCTTTTGGAGGCAAGAATAGCTTGAGGCAGCCAAGAATGAAAAAAAAAAGTAGACAGCAATACGTATTATAAAAAGACCAAAAGCCCAAGCCAGGTAATTCTCAATTTAAAAATTAAATTAAAAAAATCTTTGAGTCACAAAGGCCTTCAAAGTAGGGCAGCTTTAAATTCCTGTAACTCAGATTAAATTATGCATTTTTACAAGATAAAATGGATCACCACCTTAATCTTTAGGACCATATCTATTAAGCAAAGTAATGCAGGCCTGAAATAAAGGTCCACTTTAAGGGCAGAACACTTCACAATTTTCATTTTTAAAAGTGCATTAATAGAGAGAGAGAGTGCTTCTCTGCCTTTTAGCTAATGGTAGAAATATCTAAGAGTTTGGCTTATGCCATTTAGGAAACAACTCTGATTCACCCCTTAATTACCTGTGAGTCCAGTGTATTTTTTACAGTCCACATATAACCTTTTTCTAAATTTTTACACATTTTACCATTTATTCCCCAACTCAGGTTTTACAGTTTGGAGGCATTTTTACTTGTCTTTTAACTTCAGCTAAGCCTTCAGCCTGGTGATTCCAGACTAATTTTTCTAATTGTCTGGATCTGTTTATAAATAGATTAATATATGGCAGTAAACTAATATTTCAACAGAGATGGACGGATAACAGATGAACTGTGGTTTTCTTGACACTTCAGTTGTCAACTCTAATTACTTGTATTAATTATTATGCTCTGCTTTCATTAAAGTCACTGGTGGATGAAGTAAAAGAAAATGTTTTTAGTGTTTCCACATATGTCTGTGTGAATTTCACGTTAGTGTGAACTTCTCATCTAAGATCCAGGCTCAACCAACATACATTGATTTAAACTCTGCCTGGTAACCCAACTACAGTAAGTAGCCTTGAGTATGGAAGGACAAATAGAGGTGTAATTAATCTGCTATGTCCTTTTGAGAACAGTGCCTGGTTCTTTGGCCTTTAGCCTGCCAAATATTTTTTATGTGCACAAGCATAAGTATAAAATAATACAATTAACTTTTGTAGGTGCTTTATAGGATGAGTCTCAATATTATAGTCATACCTTGTGTATATGCCCATATTTATACAGATTATTCATCCAGGTTTTGATCTCTTCCTTTATTCTTTATATTGGTATTCAGGGACATCATACTGATGAATCTGGGATTTAATCTGATAGTTCATCAGAAGGATAGAACTTCTTCAGAAATTGAGTCGAATGGAGAGATAATTAATGTGAATTTATTGTCTTCCACAAGCTTAGATTTAAGAACTCCTTCCAAATAATGGATACTCAAATGAAACTCAGCTATAGCAAGTGCAGAGGCATGGTACCAGCAACACTACTCTCTCTCCTTCCTTGAAATATCTAAAATCTACATTTGTCTTTTCAGTTTTTTTCACCCTGAAATTGCACTCAAAAATTTCCACTGTTAATTTCATGTTAGCAGTGCTTTTATTTAGCTTCAAGAAACTTTCTTTTAAAATAGGAGCTTGGAAGCCTCGTTATACAACTGAGGAACTGGAACTTCATTAGAGTCGAGTACTAAGGGTAATGTGTTTTGGTGATGGACAACAATGCGTTTGTGCCCTGTGGGGCATGGGAGGGGAAGGGATGCTGAACTGCATGAACTTTTGTGTTAGGGCCCCTAAGACATCAGCTCCCTGGAGCTGCCCACGCCCACCCCTTCCCCAGTGGAGATTATGTGACGGAATTCACCCGAAGGAGCGAGCACTGATTTCACCTTTACCACAGTGTGTTAGTAATCTGTTTTCGCGCTGCTGATAAAGACATACCCAAGACTGGGCAATTTATAAAAGAAGGAGGTTTAATGGACTTAAAGTTCCACATGGCTAGGGAGGCCTAACAGTCATGGCGGAAGGCGGAAGGCGGAAGGCGAAAGGCACTTCTTACCTGGCTGCGGCATGAGCTATAATGAGGGTCAAGCGAAAAGGGCTTCTCGTTTATAAAACCATCAGATCTCGTGAGATTTATTCACTAGCACGAGAACAGTATGGGAGAAACCGCGCCCGTGATTCAATTATCTCTCACCAGTTCCATCCCACAACACGTGGGAATTATGGGAGTAGGATTCAAGATGAGATTTGGGTGGGGACACAGCCAAACCATATCACACAGGTATCAGAATTACTGTTGGAAGCATCTCTTTCCCAACCAGACCGTACGCTTCCTGAGGGCAGAGACTATGTGACGTTCCTCTTGGAATGCTTGGCAGAAAGCACGCACCTGACCTTAGCAGGTGCACAATGGGCATTTGAATGAGAGTTGGATGGAGTGAATGGATGTAAGCAAAATACTCATTCATTGGCATCTTTGTGTTAGTTTAAAAATTTTTTCAAGGAAAAATTAAGGGAGTTTTTTTCATTTTCTTATTAGCTAACCACAGAATTAATGATAGGCATTCTCATTGGGTATTTGGTAAGGAAGAAATGCGTTATCACAGGGCTTTGGCTAATTAAACCTCCCCATTATCTTATTTTACCCTAGTGATAAATAACCTATTTTGCATGAAGTTCAATTTAGGAAGTGAAAATAAATTTAAGGGGTAAGGGTCTTGGATCTGTTACTCTTTTTTATTTGCTGTTTGTAGTCAATTCCCAAGAGGATTCCTCCAACTTAGACTACTTACTCTGTTGAATAACATAATGTCGGATGGAAAAACAACTGCCTTTTAGCCATTAAAATCTTAACGTGGGCATGTCTGAGCAGTAAATATCGGTAGTTTATTGTTCATGTCTTAAATTTATATAACACCGGAGAGTCCAACAGTGACATCATTTGCACTATCTATGATCTCAGCCACCTGTTTAGAGGCAAATAATCTTATTATTTCTCTTGACAGATGGGAAGATTGAGACTCGGGTGGGCTGGGGCTAAAGAAACAGAGTCAGGTTCATTTCACTTAATGCAGCATCCCCCAAGTGTCTAGCCTGTGCCAGGGAGATGAATGGGATGAGCTCCTCTTCCATGACATCCTGGGTGTGAACACAGAATCTCCTTCTGCAGAGCATAGCAAACCACGTGACAATGAGCAGCCTCACATGCTGGGTTTCCTCCTCCAAGCGGCGCAGCAGTGGGCTTCCCCATGGGACTGTCCCACCAGCCTCCACAGTTAAGGCTGGGCTGGCCCTGCCTGAG
This sequence comes from Gorilla gorilla gorilla, assembly GCF_029281585.2. Taxonomy (NCBI): domain Eukaryota; kingdom Metazoa; phylum Chordata; class Mammalia; order Primates; family Hominidae; genus Gorilla; species Gorilla gorilla. Next base: position 34,603,074 of record NC_073243.2, read on the forward strand.
CTCACATGCTTGAGGAGCCAAGGGTTGTTTTGCTTTTTTGTTTTTGTTTTTTGTTTTTCTGAGACGGAGTTTCGCTCTTATTACCCAGGCTGGAGTACAATCGTGCAATCTCGGCTCACTGCAACCTCCGCCTCCCAGGTTCAAGCGATTCTCCTGCCTCAGCCTCCCGAGTAGCTGGGACTACAGGCACCCGCCACCACACCCAGCTAATTTTTTGTATTTTTAGTAGAGACGGGGTTTCACCATGTTAGCCAGGCTGGTCTTGAACTCCTGACCTCAGGTGATCAACCTGCCTTGGCCTCCCAAAGGGCTGGGATTACAGGTGTGAGCCACCACACCCAGGCCCAAGGGTTGTTTTATAAAATTATTTTTTATTTATGTAGAGATCCTGTGATATACACACTTTCCCTAAATGTATACACGTGATCACATGCATGCTTTCTTAGTACCTCATTGCTTTTACTTTTGTGTTTACCTCTTCCCCTTCTCCCTCCTTTCACATCAGTTACCATTGCCTCAACCATAGTATCTCCTTACTTGTCTTCATCTATAGCTATATATCGCCTCTACAGATATGTATATTACTTAATAATAGTGGGATCATATTATACACTCTTCTGCATCTCTCTTTTCTCCCTGAACAGTTCCTCCAGATATCCTTGTAAGACATTGAACAGAACTTCATCCTTTTCCTCTTTAATGGCTGTATAATATTCCCTGGTATGAACATATGTTATATACTCAGCCATTTTCCTGGTGGTAGGCATTCCCTTGCTTCCAGTTTCTTGTCATTCTACATGATTCTGATGTAGATTCTGATGTCATTCTACATGAACATCCTGATACAAGACTGTGTTTATTGGTGCTGATAGTTCTATAGAAGAGATCCCCAGGAGTAGAATCTCAGGTTATGTTTTTTTTTTTTTTTTCAATACAGCATTTCGCTGTTGTCACCCAGGCTGGAATGCAATGGTGCTATCTCAGCTCACTGCAATCTCCACCTCCCAGGATCAAGCCATTCTCCTGCCTCAGCCTCCCAAGTAGCTGGGATTATAGGCACCCGCCACCATGCCCAGCTAATTTTTGTATTTTTAGTAGAGACAAGGTTTCACCATGTTGGCCAAGCTGGTCTCGAACTCCTCAGGTGATCCACCTGCTTGGAACTCCCAAAGTGTTGGGATTACAGGCGTGAGCCACCGAGCCCAGCCTCTATTTTTAATTAATATAGAAATTGCAGCTGGCCCTATCACACAGGTATCAGAGTTGTTGGAAGCATCTCTTTCCCCACCAGATGGTACGCTTCCTGAGGGCAGAGACTATGTGACATTCCTCTTGGAATGCTTGGCAGAAAGCACGCACCTGACCTTAGCAGGTGCACAATGAGCATTTGAATGAGAGTTGGATGGAGTGGATGGATGTAAGCAAAATACTCAAATTCATTGGCACCTTTGTGTTAGTTTTAAAAAATGTTCAAGGAAAAATTGAGGGATCCCTTACTTTTCATTTTCTTCTTATTAGCTAACCACAGAATTAATGACATGCATTCTCATTGGGTATGCTCACGACTGTAATCCCAGCACTTTGGGAGGCCGAGGCAGGTGTATCACTTGAGCCCAGGTGTTCAAGAAAGACCAGCCTGGGCAACAGAGACCCTGTCTCTACAAAAAATACAAAAAATTAGCCAAGCATGGTGGCATGCACCTGTAGTCCCAGCTACTTTGGAGGCTGAGGTGGGAGGATCACTTCTTGAGCCTGGGAAGCAGAGGTTGCAGTGAGCCATGATTGTGCCACTGCACTCCAGCCTGGGTGACAGAGCAAGACCCTGTCTTAAAAAAATTAAAAAAAAAAAGAAAGAAAGAAAGAAAAGAAATGGCCAGAATGCTTTCCTAAAATCCATCCCATCTTCACTAGTAATTGAGGAGTGTGCCTTTTCTCTACCTCCCTTGTAACTTTGGCTGTTAGACCTCTTAATGTTTCTTGGTGTGATGGATGTAAAATGATACCTTATTGCTACTTTAGTAGTATTTCCCTGAATATAAGTGATGTTGTGCACCTTTTCATAAATTTCCTGGCCAGTGGAGTTTGCTGTTAGGTCATTTGCCTACTCATATTTCTCGTCTGTTTTTCTGTTGGTCTTTTTGTCTTTTTATTGTGTTTGAAGAGCTCTTTGTGTGTTACGGTTGTGGCTGAAGTGTCTGAAGAGGTTTCTCCCCCTCCACATTGCAGGGGCAGCTGAAATGCACTCGAGTTTTTTGTTTTTTGTTTATACTTTAAGTTCTAGGGTACATGTGCACAACGTGCAGGTTTGTTACATATGTATACATGTGCCATGTTGGTGTGCTGCACCCGTTAACTCGTCATTTACATTAGGTATATCTCCTAATGCTATCCCTCCCACGCCACCCCATGACAGGCCCCAGTGTGTGATGTTCCCCACCCTGTGTCCACGTGTTCTCATTGCTCAATTCCCACCTATGAGTGAGAACATGCGGTGTTTGGTTTCTGTCCTTGTGATAGTTTGCTCAGCTAACCAGGCTGTTACGGCCTGTGGCCATAGACTGCTGGTCACTCAGCAGATACTGAGACTGAGGATTGTATTGAGGTAGAATATAGCCGCATGATGTGGAGGACTGAGAAGGTGAGGCAGTTTCGCCCCGTGCTGCCTTCCACCGGTTAAGACCTCCAAAATCGAAGGGCTGCCCAGGCAGAGGATGTCCCCTTGCCACCCTTGGAGGGGCAGCGCTGTGCTGGCCGACATTTGTGATGCAGCCTGTCCCTGGCTCAGGTGAGGCTTCCACTAGGTCAAAAGGATTAAGACATCAAAGTCAGTGCTTCTCACCCTTGTGCCCACTTTAACTCCTAACAGATGGCATTCACCTGTGCGACACTCCCTCTGGGCATTCCAGTTTTTAAGGAAACCCAGAGAGGTAAAAAGCATGACAGTAATCGGTCACCTCTGGCACTATCAGGGGCACATCAGTAAGGATGACTCTCAGACTTTGGCACAAGTAAGAGAATCTGCGGGTTTATGTGCAGTTTCCAAGCTTTGGCTCAAGAAAGTGTATCAGAATGCAAAGCAATACTCTTGATGTTATAGGAAATGTTTACATCCCTTTTAATTTATAAAGTAAATTAGTCGTAAAAATTCATTATAATAGTCTCTGCACTTTTGTGTTTGTCCAGTAATAAAAAAGGACCTCAGGAAAGATCAGATTCAATATAGAAGGAAATAGAAATTTTAAAAAAGAAAAAAGTATAGGAAAAATTTTAGGTAAAGTTAGATAATTAAAAATGTTTATAACACTTAAATCTTACTCTGTTTAGCAACCATAATGTTATATAACCATAATATTTACTGGCCATAAAAACACTATTCTTGAAGGTGGTCTGTAACTCCTCATCCTACTTTCCCCCACTTTTGAGACTTTAGCAATGTAATACATCTCTTGGGGGAAAATGTAGCCTTTAATTTCTAAAGATTTTCTATGCTAATTGGTCTTTATCATGAGTGACCATATTTAAATCAATGCCTGTGTATCAGAAGACATGTAAATAGCCATTTCTTCGTTAGAAGATGCATGGTACTTGTCTTTTTTGATGATTCTGGTATATTTGTTATCTTTTTTAAAAAATGATATGTTAAATGTCATACCTGATCCGGAGTGGACTTGCTTGGTGGGAAAAAGAATACTTAGGTTTAGAAAAGTACAGTGCATCTGCAACAAGACTATTAGCAACTGAATTTATAGTTTACACTAAATGCTACTGTAACTATAGCAGCTTATTTTTCCTATGCTCATCTTTGTCTTCAGTTTTTCCCAGTTGTGTTTAACAAGAAAGATTCTGGAACTTTGTCATCTCCATGGCTGCTGGTTCAAAATCTGACAGTATGAGCAGCATTGATCTCACTGTGCCTGGGTCTCACCTTGCCCTTGATTTTCTCCCTAAGTTCTCAGAAGAGCTCAAGAAGTCTGTCATGTGTTTTCTTCTCATTGTTTTTCAACTTTCAAAGCAAATTTATCTAGAATCACACATTTGGTCCTTTGTGAACTTATTTTCTAACGAATAAACTTCACCTTTTTCTGTATTCCCTTTTCTTTAATAGGTTATTACAGTAGTGAATTAGTTTCCTAATAAAAAAGACTGTGCAATGACATTGCATTATGTTTGGATCCTTTTAACAGATTTTGTGTTGAACAAAGCAAGACGTTATTTTATTTCTTTTTCTTCCTTAATTAAAAGTATTGAGCAAACTTTGTATCTTGCAAATATGTAGAGGGGATCTTTTAGTTAGCACAAACAATAAAGAAAACTAATTTTATTTGTTTTATGCCTTGGGTATCTATGAAAGGGTTAGAAAAAGTGAACGAGGGCATGGCACTGCTCAGTATTTCTAGTATCTGTCTTTAAGGTGGTTTGAATGCATTTCTTTCACTGGCCTGCCTGTCCTCTGAATTTACTCCTAGCACTGCTGATGGTTCTTCAGAACTCAGGAATCGTGTTGCATGCATTGTTTCTACCCACCTGAGATGGTTGGAAACCCTGAGGCAATGACAGGGACCCTAGAATCCTTGGGAAATTACCCACTGTCTAATTTAAAGGAAAAAATTTAGAATGCTGCTTTGGATATTGCTATTTCCTAAATGAGCATATCTTAAAAGCATTGCTTTCAGTACTGCCGATTTTCTCATAAGTAGATTGTTTTTATAATCACAAAAACATATTTTTATCTTGAAAAACATACAGTCTTTGAAAGCTTTTTAAAAGGCTGTTCACCACCGGCTCTTCCACTCCTGAAGTTTAAGAAACAAAATTTTCATTCCCAAAGCTGTCTTTTCTGGTCATTGATCAAGTGTGCTGTGCAACACCCAGAGAAGACTGCATAAGGGAGCCTAGCTGTTATTCTGAAGACAGTACCTTTTTTATTGTTGTTGTTGTTATTGTTAAGAAAGCAGAGACTAGTTAAAGCTAATACAGACACAGCACGGAGTTAGCTAGTTCTTTCCGTTCAAGCAGCTTAGCCTCCCGCTATTAGTATAAATACTTGTTGACTGGAGACCCACTTGATTTCAAAGAGGATTCCTAGTATAGGAAGGGCTAGATATTTTTAACAGTTTTTTCTGAGGAATCACCACTTAATACTGAAGATTAATTAGAAAGAAACTTAGACTATCTACACACACTATAGGCTTTTTGTCGGTAAGAAAATGGAGGGCGGCATGGTTTCTTAGGCTAACTGTAGTCTAGGAGCTGTGTGCGTGATCCTAACACTCATTATTATTCTTCCTCTGCTCCCCAGCGTGCGGGCGCCGCAGAATGAGGAGTGGCGAGCCGGCCTGCACCATGGACCAGGCCCGCGGGCTGGACGACGCGGCGGCGCGGGGCGGTCAATGTCCGGGACTGGGGCCGGCGCCGACGCCGACGCCTCCCGGCCGCCTGGGGGCGCCATACTCCGAGGCCTGGGGCTACTTCCACCTGGCGCCGGGGCGCCCCGGGCATCCGTCGGGCCACTGGGCCACCTGCCGTCTGTGCGGGGAGCAGGTGGGCCGCGGCCCGGGCTTCCACGCGGGGACCTCGGCGTTGTGGAGGCACCTGAGGAGCGCGCACCGGCGGGAGCTGGAGAGCAGCGGCGCCCGGAGCTCCCCACTTGCCGCGCCCTGCCCGCCGCCGCCCGGTCCCGCTGCGGCCCCCGAGGGCGACTGGGCGCGCCTGCTGGAACAGATGGGCGCGCTGGCCGTGCGCGGCAGCCGGCGGGAGCGGGAGCTGGAGCGGCGCGAGGCGGCCGTGGAGCAGGGCGAGCGCGCCCTGGAGCGGAGGCGGAGGGCGCTGCAGGAGGAGGAGCGCGCCGCGGCCCAGGCGCGCCGGGAACTGCAGGCCGAGCGGGAGGCGCTGCAGGCGCGGCTGCGGGAGGTGAGCCGCCGTGAGGGCGCCCTGGGCTGGGCCCCCGCTGCGCCGCCGCCGCTCAAGGACGACCCCGAGGGTGACAGGGACGGCTGCGTCATCACAAAGGTCCTCCTGTAGGGGTGTGGCCACTTCCCCACCCCAGGACAGCGCTTCTCCGTCCAATGCCAATGCCTTCAGACCCCGCTGGGACCGAAGCCGTAACCGAAGCCAGGCCCGCAGCCGCTACTCACTCGGAAGCTCCAGCTAACTGTAGGACCTTCCACACCCTAAGGCTTCAGCTTGAGAAGCACTTCGAAGCCAGAGCAGAACCAAAACTCACTTCCATGGGGTCACCGGGGGTGCCTGGGCGGCCTTTCGTGGGCATGCACGCAAGGAATTGGGGTGGCACACGGGACACCCGAGAGCTCCAGGAGCCCCGTGAACCCAGACCACCCAGTGCCATGGCCACTTAGGGCTGGGAACCCGAACCTGGTGACTTTGAAAGGATAGAGCTTCATTCCATACCAAAGACTTATCACACCATGTGCCTATACACCCAGCAGCCCAAGGTGGAGGGTGCGTGGAAATGAGAAAGCTTTTTACCCAAAAAAAAAAAAAGAGAGTTCCTAATGCATAATCTGCCCAACAGCAAGTTCTGAAGGGTGGGGGAGGGACGTCCCCTCTAGTTTCCATGACTGCTATAGACCCGCATCATCTCTAGCCCTCATCGGGGCAGTCCCAGAGCCCGCTCTTTTACTGCCTGTATTATTCAACCAATACCAGGTGCACTCTGTCTCCCCTCGGCCATCCTTCCCTTGCTTCAGACCTAATGACAAGTGTGGCACATATGTCCACTTTCAGGCCTCACATCTGCCACCTTAGCAAGACATCACCTCATCCCCTTGTCACTAGGAAGAGGGTTTCTTCCCCACATGTCGTCATAGTCCTCACCTCTGGGCTGAAGGGGAAAGCATCCCTCCGCTTAAGGCCACATCTACCTGTCATTTTTCCATCCCATTCCTCTCCCACGTTTACTGGGTCTTTCCTCCTGTAGTATTCCCCCTTTCGCTGTCTCAGTCCCTCCCTTTCCCCCAGGCTCTTCTTCCTCAGCAATGTGCAGTCTCCCTTTCTTACTGAAAAGAAAGACTTAACCCAGAAGGGCCAACAAGTCCTGGCTGCCTATCCTTCCTCCCCAGTTTTTACTCCCTCACTCTGGGTCAGTTTTCTTTTCTTTTTATTTATATATATATATAATACTTTAAGTTCTAGGGCGCATGTCAGTTTTCTATGCTTCACTGGACTATTTCCAAGCTGCCAGAATCTCTCAGTGACCAAATATGATTATCTATTTGCAGCCTTCATTTTGCTTAATCTCTCCCTTGAAATTGCTCTCTTGGTAGGTGGATCCTGTTTTTCCTTCGAAGAATTCCTTTTCCTGTTGCGTACTGGTTCCCAGTATTTCCATAGGCCTCTTTTTTTTCTCATTTGTTTATATTGAAAAATTCCACACATCCAGAAAAAGTTGAAAGGCTAGCACAATGAATACTCAGATACATACTCTCCACTTGGATTGAATAGTTGTTAACATTTTGCCAGATTTACTATTCTCTCCACCCCATGCATGTGTACATATGACATTTCAACCCGAGTATTACCACATAGATTTCCTGAGAACAAAGACACCGTTCTACATGATTACATTAAGATGATCATGCCTAAAAATATAAACAGTAACTTCTTTATAGCCTCTAATACAGAGCGCTTAATACGTATTCAACAATTGTCTCCAGAATGTTTGTCTTTAAAAACAACAACAACAACCAGGTCCCATCAAGGTTCATACATTCTTTTGGTTTCACCTCTAGTCACTTTCAGTCTACAACAACCCCAACATATTTTCCCATGATACTTTTTGAAGCATCCAGGCCAGCTGTCTTAGCAAATGTCCTCTATTCTGGAAGTGTCTGCTTAGGCCTATGTCTACACTCCACTCGTGGCTCATATCCCTGCAGAGTTGTAATCTCCTCTGGGCCAAGGACTCCTGAATATCTCCAGGCCGAGTGTTCTCCCCGGGCCTGGAGAAAACCTTCATGCCCAATCCCTTGCTGCATGTCTCCACCCCTCCTTGCACATCCTGCCTCTATGAGCGGAAGAGGCAAATCTACTCAACCCCGCATCCCACCCCTCACCTGATAACTAACATTTACTGGGCACTAACAATGTATCAGGCACATACTACACACTTAACATGCATTGCTTTCACATACCAGCTCCATGGTAACACTGCGCTGGCTTTACAGCTAAAGAAACTGAGCTAGAAAGGGGTTAACTATCCTGTACAAGATCACAGCTGGCCAGCAATAGAGGTGGGATCCCACTGCAGACAGTCTCCCCCACAGATGCCATGCTCCCACTGTACCACCATGTACTGCTTCCTGAGATCTCTGCTTCCTTCAGTCGACCCAGCTGACACCTGTTTCCTTCCTAACTCCAACTAATTAATTCCAGTTAATGGAATTGACTGGAATTAGTGACATTAATATTTACTGAGCATTCCCCATGTGTCATCAGAGCTGTGCTAAATGCTTTACAAGAATAATTACCTGCCATAAAGCAACCCTATGACATAGGTGCTACTATGCCCATTTTGTAGATGAGACAGGTTCAGGGGAGTTAGTATCACCTTCAAGTCATACAGTGGCTAAGAATCTGTATGGGGTTTGAACTGTGGTCTCGCTGAATGCTGGGCGCCTGCTCTGCTAAGTCTATTTCTACAAAACATTGCACTGCCTTCCTATTGCCTGCCAAGCTCAGGGTCCATTTATCATGCATCTTCCCATCCTTGTCTCCCCCAGCTGTCCCTTACCTGAGTCACAATTTCGCCAAAGCCAAAGGGATTGTCCTAAGCCAATGTTGATTTATTATATCACTCTTCCTGCTCAAAAGCCCCCAAGATCACCTATCAATCACCTACTTATTAGAGTGCAAGCTTTGACTCTGTCACCTGACATTCAAGTCCCCCTCTGCCCCCATGCCAGTCTTATCCCCTCCCCTACATATGCCCTATCCTGCAGCCAAATTGGACTCTGTTCTTCCTGACAAGACCTGGTATTGGCATCTCTATGCCTCAGTTTGCCTTCCCTCCACTTTAAAAAGCCTCTTCAGTCTCGATACAAAAAACATCCCACACATGTTCTAAAACCATGCTTTCCTTGATTTCTCCTCATGTCAAGACATTTCTTACTTCTCTAGTCTCCTACCATTTTGTGCCTCACAACCCTCAGGACAGGCCAGCTAGTGTATGGCTGTGGGTTTTTATCTCACCTCCCCTGCCTGACCCTGATCCCTTGTGGGGAGTATACTCACCCTACTCCTACAGTGCCTTGCATTCCGTAGCTGCTCAGTACATTAACCCATTCAATGTCTTTAAGATTTTTACAAGTTAGTTTTCCTGTAATTACTAATCATTTATCTTTAATTCTGAGTAAAATTCACAACAACAAATAAAAGGAAATAGTAATAATTTTTTAAGCTGTTTAGTCAATAAAGATTTAATGTGTCAGTTATTGGACTGTTTGGTTTGAAGCCAATCAACCATTCTGGTATGTAAATCTACTTTTTTATTATACAAGTAACACAAAATGTATTGCCTCAGTCGAGCAAGAAGAACAGAAAAAAACAACACCCCAAAATCCTGTCACCTCTGTAAAACTGCTATTAATTAACATTTTAATATATTTTCTTTTGTCTTTTGCAATTTTTATATTACTCTAAGTTATTTTCAAGTATTGGAACTTAACTTCTTCATATGGATTTATAAATTGGGCTAGATGATCTGAATTTCCTTTTTAGAAGGAAAAAAAAAAGACTTCCACAAATGTTACTCTTCTATCTCACCAATTGTAAGAACCATTAAAACATAGGAAAAGATTTAGAATCTTAACTACTCCCTCAAAGATGGCTAGTGCGAGCCTGAATGTCCTGTTCAGGAGATAGAGAACAATTAACCTGAGTGCTGAGTTAAGGGAAGAGGTTTTTACTTTCTGCTTTATACACTTCTGCATTGTTGTAATTTTTTACACAAAGTATGAATTACTTTTATGATAAAAAAATTTTGTTTGTAGACAAAATTCCTCTCCTTCAGCATTCAGCATCCTTAGTTAAAATAAAATCTCCAACGAAAGCATGGATATAATCCCCATTTCCAGAAAATCCTAGAAAGAAATGCAGCCCTTGTTCAGTCCAACTCCATCATTTGATAGATTAGGAAAATAGGTTCTAGAGAGTGACTTGTCCACTGTCAGGAGATGGGGGCTGTGGCGCGTCATCTGACTCCAGCCTACTTAATGCATTTCAGTCTCTTCGGCCTTAAGGGCTCCTGCTGCTCACCTGAAATCATTCCCAAGGAACCCACAAGAGCAGGTTCCCTGGGAGGATTCCTGAGAACACCTACACACAAGCCTCAGAGATCTGCCAAGACATTCTCTTTCTGATAAATACTATTTAATATTTTTCTATCAAATAGTTGCCAAATGACCTGCTCCAGTCAAAACTCAATCTGACTTGTGACTACAAAGTAATCTGAGGAATCCCAAAGGTATATACAAATCTATCCATCTAAGTCATCTCTCTTCAAAGTAGAAGACCTGGAAGACTATACAGTTATTCCCAAAATGCTTCAACGTTTCTGGAACTCCTCTTTTAGAGTGGCCATGAGTCCCTAGCACATTCTTTAAAACATCCTTGAGTTGGCAAATACTCCTCTTTCCAGGATAAATTTGATTTTTCAAAAGAACTGCCAATTATTCAGAGTCTGGTGAATATGGTAGATGATTAACCAGATTAACATTTCTGGTTAATAAGGTGAGATTATAATAAAACAATGATAATTATTTTAGTGTGGCTCATAAACTGGTCTTGATAGTGGTATATTAAGGTTAAGTAAAGGCAGCATGGTCACTGTACAGATTAAAGCCCATTTTAGTTGGTTTATGATGTGAATGAATTCAGGTAGCACTGGGAGTCATTATATGTTTAAATAGTATTAAAGGTTTCTTTTTATAAAAATCTTAATTATGACATTCTCTGAAATCTGGTTTCACAGTATTAAAATGAGGCTTTAAGGAAAAACATTAAATGGTAATGAAAGCTTTATTCTTTCATTACATATTCTCGTGGGCTTTTGGTCAAGATAAGTAATGACCAGATGAATAAGCTGGCAACCTTCTGCCCTCTGAAGTCTACTAGTAATTGGAAGCTAAGTAAAACGTTGTCACATGTTTAAATACATTTGATAATATTCCACCAGCTTCTCCCTGTGTTCTGCATGCTGGGCAATGAAATACCATAGAATTTTAACATAGATGAAGAGTGAGTTTTTTAAAGGAAGAATTTCCAAAAGCCATTCTTGGCTGGGCATGGTAGTTCATGCCTGTAATCCCAGCACACTGGGAGAGCCAAGGCGGGAGGATCGCTTGAGCCTAGGAGTTGAAGACCAGCCTAGGCAACAGAGGGAGACCCTGTATCTACAAAAAATTAAAATTTTTAGCCAGGTGTGCTAGTACACTCTTGTCATCCCAGCTATTCAGGAGGCTGAGGTGGAAGGATCACTTGAGCCTGGGAGGTGGAGGCTGCAGTGAGCTATGACCATGCCACTGCATTCTAGCCTGGGCAACAGAGGAAGACCTTGTCTCAAAAAAAAAAAAAAAAAAAAAAAGACATTCTTACATAGCAGGCAGATATTCTTTGCCTCCATTCACATTAACTTTCTGATCTGTGTTTGCTCTTCACCCTCCAAAGACTTTTTGATTTACATGTTTTCCATCACTTCCAGTTTCCAGTGACCTGATTCCTGTTGCATTTTTTTTGTATAGTTATGAACTGCATAATGCAGTTTCATTTTTTTTGGTAGAGTCATGCACCACACAACATTTCAGTCTATGACATACCACACATACAATGGTGGTCCTGTAAGATTACCATACTGTATTTTTACTGTACTTTTTCTATGTTTAGGTATGTTTTGATATACGAATACTTAACTGTGTTAGAATTGCCTACAGTATTCAGACCACAGAATGCTGTACAGGTTTGTAGCCTAGGAGCAATCAGTATACCACACAGCCTAGGTGTACAGTAGGCTGTACCATCTTGGTTTGTGTGAGTACCTCTACGATGTTTGTACAGTGACGAAATAACCACCAAGGCATTTCTCAGAACATATCCCCATCGTTAAGTGATACATGACTGTACTTGGTGTTCAGATTTAGAACCATAGAACCCAGATGTCTGGGCAGGCAGTTATTATTCTCTGGTAGAGGAGATACATAATTGAACAAGGGGCTGCAGCCTCAATGAGGTCTGTTGTCTACATACCCAGAACTCTCAAACACATGACTAAAAAGATTTTGAAAGCACAGTTTATAAGATTCCCCTAAATAGATCTGGTTTAGAAACAGTCTGAAAACATTAAGAAAAAAGCCCCAAATCCTTCCCGCGTCACACACTCCACCCAAATTTTTGCTTTAAAATGTTGGCTTTAAGACTTTGGAATGAACAGAAACTATTTTGGATTAATACTCTCTGGAACTATCAAGGCCTGCTTGTATTACTTGGCCCTTACATTCTGCTAAATCCTATCTAAAAATAAATGTAAGCTCCATGAAGGCAGGGAGCCTTGACTGTTTTATTCACTGTTGTATCCCTAGTGCCTAGAACAGTGCCTGGCCTATGCTACGTGCTTCATGGCTATCTGCTGAATTAATGTATGCTGTTGAAAGATTTTTACATATGGGGATCTGAAATCTACTTCTTCTTGGAATTCTCCCTGTAGCTCTCATGCTCCCATAGAGTACTGAGAGCCAGGGTTGCCTGGCTAGATCTCCCTATCATTCCTCCAGACGACTCCATTTCCAAAGTCATGTAGAATCCATTCCTCCTCCTTTAAGGATGATGAGAGTCACCTACAATAACTTCTGTCCTTTCTCACTATTGTCTACCAATCTCCTCCTCATTCTCCAATATTCACTTAGAAAGCCAGCTCCTGCCTCAGTCTTCTTGTCCACATCTATCTCCTATTGCCTTGTGGAATGAGGATGACCCATCCACTACTTGCTAGCCTCATTCCTCATCCTACCTGACTTCCATAACCACCATCTCTACTCTGGGATTCTACTCGTACAACCATGTCCTTGGTATTGCTAGCATGGATAATAACAATGCTAATAATCACTAATATTTGGAGGCTTATTATGCACCAGACAGTGTGCTCAGTGCCAAACAAACCTTATCTCATTTAATCTTCACCAAAACTTGAAACCACCTTTGCAAAAATTACGACAGTGAAAGAGATTTGACCTAACTGACTCCGTCTTGCTTCTAACCTCCACGCTGTCCTTGTTCATTCCTCGGCAAAGACCAAACTAACTTTTAGAGGAACTTAGTTTATATTTTAACTTTAAAACAAAGATGATAACAACCCTTTCTTGAAACAAACCCCCTTCTTGCTTGGGGACCAGACTGCCTTTGTAAGACTAACAAATTAGCCTCAAGATTAGAAATTATTGTCTAGGAGTTATGCAACCAGAGGCCATAAGATTTGAACCTCTCCAATTGCTCCTAGGGATAAAATCACTATTGTAAAACCTAAGATTGGTGGTTGAGATATCTTTCAGACCCTGCATTCTGATGCACCAGCTGGAGCCACCCAGACTGATAATCTGGCTCAACCAGTCCTGGCTCACCCAGGAACAGAAGACAGCAAGAAGACCCCACTTTGACCCCCTATGATTTCAACTCCGACCAAACCCATCAGTACTCCCCCATCCTAGCCCCCATCTGCCAAATTATCCTTAAAAAAAAAACCCAGTCTCCACATTTTCAGGGAGACCAATTTGAGTAATAAAACTCATCTCCCACTTAGCCATCTCTGCATGAATTAAACTCTTTCTCTATTGCAATTCCCCTGTCTTGATAAATCGGCTTTATCTGGGCAGCAGGCAAGGCCAACCCGATGGGCGGTTACAAACTCCATAGAAGACACTTGGGTAGAGAGGTTCAAATAAATTTTTAAAGGTCACTCAGCTTGGAAGTGGTAGAATTTTAATTTAAACTCAGGTCAGTCAGACTCTTCAGCCTGTGCTCTTAATCATCCCTGTGGGATGGAAAGAATCAAGATAGAAACCTCAGCCCTGCCACTTCTGTCACACCGGCTTTTTGACTTTGAGCAAAATAAAAACCTCTTAAGCCTCAGTTTTCTAATTCATAAAATGGTGTCCAGAATAAAGAATGTATGTTAAGGGCCTAGCACAGTGCCAGACGCAACACAAATGTGCATTCCATCCATTCCACCAACAAACGCTTATTGAGGACCTCCCAAACATCCAATCCTGTGCTAGGTGCTGAAGATAGAGCAGTGAATAAGACAAAGAAGGTTCCTGCCTTCCAAGATGTGCACAGCATTTGGTGGGTGCTCAATAAATATTTGAACAAACTCTCAAAGAGGTCAACCTACACTCAAGATTTCCAGTCACTACTCTGCCTCCTTTCAATCAACCATAGTTATTCTGCTATAAAGCAATCTAATGAGGTTCCTTTCCTGCTTAAAATCCTTCAGTGGATTCCTCATTGTCTCAGAGATAAAATCCTTCATTTATTAATTATGTAAATTTCTTAACACGATATGCGGTTTTGGCTACAGGTAAGAGGCTCGGTTTTGTTCACCCCTTCTTTGTTATGCAATCAAACCTATCTGGAAGCTTGAACTGCAAATCAGATGAATGTAGACCTATTGTAGTTAATAAGCCTGAGAACTGGAGTCACCACAGTTTGGCATCCTAAACTCTCCCCACCTCATCACAGAAACATAGACTCACACAGCTGCAGCTCCTAAGGCAATGCAATGGGTTCTTTGAAAAGGTTTGAAAATCTGATTGTAGGACACAGCCCATTAGTGCATTATGAAAGCAATTTAGTGGATGCAATCAGTGATGTGGAAAACGAGTGTATTACATGAGCTTATGGCAAAGTACTGGTATACAAAATCTGTGTTACATATGCTATGAACATGCTCATGTACTGAACTGTAATACAAATTGTATTCATATTGTAGATCATCATCAAAATAGTTTGAAAGCCATTGTTGTAGATCCTCTATGTAGCCTCAGTTCCCATGTTTCTTCAGTCACAGCTTGATAAGACTCCATCAAGCCACTTGCAGTTACCCATTGTGTGCTTCAGTGCCTATGGCTGTATAAACCAGATGTGGTGCTAGGCTCTAGGGATGCAATAGTAAGCATACCCAAGGTCCTGCTCACATGGCACTTAACAATCTAGAGAAACAGAAATATTACACTAACCACACTAATATGTAACTGTGAACCAAGCTAAGTGGTCTAAATGAAAGAAATGGTTTTTCAAAATACATATCAAAGGCAATTAATCTAGTCCAGGGCTTCAAAGGAGGCATCCCTGAAGATTCAATCAGCAGAGACCTGAAGACTATGTGAGAATTAACTATGTAAAATGGGGGAGGAAGAGCATTCCATACATGTAATACAATGTTAAGAGGCTCTGTGATGAGAGAAGGCAGCTGTGTTTGACAAACTGAAAAAGGGGCCAGCATGCTAGATCCCAGAGAACAAGTAGGAAAGTGACAAAAGATGAGACCAGGAAAGCTGGCAGTGGCCAGATCCTTTAGGGTTTTATGGGCCTGGAGTTTGTTTTATGGCCTCAAAGTAATGGGAAGCCAAACAGGAGACGATGAGATGGAAGTTGTCTGCAGTGTGGAAGATGGAGGAAAGAATGCCTGCAGGAAGACCAGTTAGGAAGCCCTCAGAATAATTTTGGTGAGTGGTAACAGTGAACTGATTTAATATATTGGAAACAGACAAAGGGGAGAAAAGCTAGTGGTTGTGAAACAGAGGCTGACTCAGGCTTCTGGCTCACACAACTGGATGGATGGTGTTACCAGCTGGAGAGAGTAAACTAGAAGAGACTAGGTTTGGAGAAGATTATGGAGTTAGTCTTGGAGTTGCATTTAAAGTGACCCTGAGATGGATATGTAAGTCATAAGCTCAGAATCAATACCCTAAGACAGCCTAGAAGTCATGAGTTTATAGATGGTAAGTGAAACTGGGTATATATGAGAAAAATGCCTGGGTTTGAGCCATGAAGGCTTAACCACAAATTTAACCACTTCTGGGTAAATTCTTACCACAAATGTGTATATACATACACATTAACCACACACCTGTTTACTTTTTAAAAGTTCAAATATAGAAATAATAAAATGTGAAAGTTTGCTCACTCTGGGTTATCAGCAACTCAATATATACCTTTGTAATTTAAAAATAAAAATGGGATTATGCCATATATACTTTGCTACAATCTGCTTTGTGAGATATTCTTCTACACTAGGGTATACACAGTTCTATCTTATTCATTTCAATGGCCAGAAAGTATTACATAGTAGGGATGCATCACAATTTAAGCAACCCTGTAGTCCCCACTGATGGACAAGTACGTTATCTGGCAGTTACCTACCTGCCCATTCAACATCCACTGCCCCCTTCTGCTTGGTTCACTGAACCTATTTCATTCCAACGGCAACATTCTCAGCTGCAGGTGATGGTTCATGACTGGCTTAAGCCAAATGTGACCATCTTGTTACCCACTTTTATAGCATCTCTTCTATGGGTAGCCATGCTATCTGGTTCTGGCTAATGACCCTAAGAAGTCAGTTTCTGAGTAAGCTGTTGTTTTCCTAAAAAAAGAGAACTAACACTACACTCTGCTCTTTCCTCTTTCTTCTTGCTTTAGGTATGAATATGATGTCTGAAATTTCAAAAGCCATTTTGCAACTACAAGGCCATAAGCCAACACTAAGATTAGTAAAACAGAAAAGCAGAAGAGATAGCCTGGGCCCTGAAACACACAGAAATATAAGTAACCACTGCCTCCTTTTAAAGAATCAAAATGCATTTCCACTTTAAAGGCTGAAAAAGTAAAATGAAATGTTTGAATCAAAGATTCAGAGCAGAAATATAAGTTATGCCCTACTAAAAGAAGCACACTTACAACAAGATGGTGGGGAAAATACTTTCAACTGTTCCTGAGACTGCCTTTGAGTTTTGGGTCCACAAGTGCTTTCTTGCCCCCTGCCAAGGACATCCCTCTGTCCTGAAACTTTACAGAATGGCCTTTGTATGCAATCTCCAACGTCTCTTGCTTTCCCTTGTTTGAGATTTCTATCTTCTTTGCCTGCTCTTTAAAAATATGTCAAATTAAGAAATAATCTTTTGGACAGGCATGGTGGCTCACGCACGCCTGTAATCCCAGCACTTTGGGAGGCTGAGGCAGGCAGATCACCTGAGGTCAGGAGTTGGAGTCCAGCCTGGCCAACATGGTGAAACCCCATCTCTACTAAAAATACAAACATTAGCCAGGCATGTTGGCATGCACCTGTAATCCAGCTACTTGGGAGGCTGAGGCACGAAAATTGCTTGAACCCAGGAGGTTGAGGTTGCAGTGAGCTGAGATTGCACCACTGCATTCTAGTCTGGGCAACAGAGCAAGACTCTGTCTCAAAAAAATAAATAAATAAAAATCATAAAAAATTAAAAATATTCTATGAAAAGTCAGAAGGTTTTTGATTTGCGTAAACCATTACGTTCTATAAATGCAGGATAAAAATGACACATCAGAAGTAACACTTGTTTCAAAAGCAGAAAAAAGTTCCTCTTTGAGGATAAGGGTGCTTCCTCTATTTAATACTGGAAAAAATTTCTATTTTACTCTAATGTTGAAAGTTTCTTCTGTTCTCAACTTTGCCAGCTTATGTTCTGGCAAAAATATTAGATGTTAGATTTCTTAAAATTCAGAACTTGCAGCTCCACTTAAAAGACATACTTAAACGCTACTCAGAAAATGTGTAGTGTGATTAAACAAATATTTAAAATTAGACACAAAAAATTTATGCAAAATTCAAACTGTATATAATTCACATTTATGCTTCTAAACAAATAGAAGCTCACATCTGTACTACTTTTACAATTTACAAAGTGCTTTTATATACATTTTCTCATTTGCTATTCATGACAGACACGTGAGACAAATATTCTTATTTTACAGATGGAAATAGACCCAGACATTATTCAGTACTTTAACCACTAATAGTGGAACCCTGAGACTTTAGATCTGCAAAGGGGTTTAGTAATGCAAATATCACATATATTTCCATTTTAACACCATATTTAAGTTTTCCATTTTCTTAATAGAAAATGATAAAAAATGTTTTCCCCAATATAATAATACAAATGGAAAATATTATAGACAGTCATATACTAACCCAATGACCAAGATTCACCAGAAGCAAAACCTATTTGGAGGGGTCCTATATTGTTACATATATACAGGGCACCAGCACCAGAACCACATTTAGACTAATACTTTTTATTTCTAATTAAAAGAAAACAATGCAGGGCACTCCTGCAGCCTGCAAGTCTAATTATACATACATATGTGTCAGACTATGCAGGCGGCCAAGAAGAATGCAAAGAGATATTTTATCCAAATTTGGAGTTTAGGGCCTGATTGTCCTAGCTTAAGCCCATAGGAACCTGACAACTCGTTCATACCTCTCATCTTTAGTCATAGTTTCTCCTTCTCCATCCCCTTTTCTCCGTAACTACCCTGTGCCATTTAGACTGGAAATTCTAACAGGTAGCTTTTTCTTTCTGAATTATCTTTACTACTGTATAATTTTTATTTTCAGAATATTCCTTATTTCTACATCTTGAAGACATTTCTTTATAGTAGATGGGGGAGCTAGAGCTTACATTCACTGCCAGAAAAGGGTCAGTTCCAGTGTTGATTTCCCAGCAAACACCTGAGAGAAAAACTGAACAGAAAAAGAATAGTGATAGGTGGCAGAGCAGTGACACCTGTGCCCAGAAAGCCGCACTGCAATTGTCTAATATTTGAGGCTCTCCTTTGTTATAACTCTGCCAATTTAAACTAGAAAATTCTGGCTGCTTGAAAATTCAAAGCAGATCAATACATTTAAATCACCGGTTCAAAAAATCACTCTTTTTCATGTTATAATGTTTTTATTGCAATTGAGGATGTTTTCAATAAGTATCTTGAGCTTGAGGCCCTGGCTAAGTATTCCTTTTGTACTAGAAATCAGATTTCTCTGGCACAATTCCATTGCCTGCAATGGTCTTTATCAAAACTACAAAAGCCAGCACACTATTTCAATATGTATTCAGTTGTTCATATCTAAATACCTCATTAGCTATGAAACAAACCAAATATAAATGCTGAATATACAGTACACAGCAACAGATTCTTCACAGAAGAAAACAATGAAAGACTAATTTTCTACAATATGTTACCTGTTCATTAGTTCTTCAATAACATTACTTAGGCTATTTCAAGGATAACAAAATGTATGCGCCACTACCCATGTTTTCGCAACATTTTTTACCTAGGTTCTAAAGGGAATAAATGAGGATGCATATAGTCAGATTTATTTTTATAAACTTCTGATGTTTCTTTTGTTGTGCATCTTACATGAATATATGGAGACAAGAACAGATGTACACTTAAGTCATTAGTAGTTCTATGAATTTTGCTTATATGGCTAGTTGCTTATATGGATGTTGTAAATGACAAGATAAAATAACGAAGTTTGATAAACTCATCCGTGCCCTGTGAACTTCAGTCTATTTACTGCATAAATTGGTTCAGTCACTATTTATTAGTTTTAAAAAAATGGTTTTTAAAAGCTGCAAACCATACACATTTCTGAATCAGGAAGAGGTAAACTGTGACATAGTTCCCCTGTGCTGCTGATTCTTTTGGGGAGAAAAAATAAGTTTCCAAATTCTATTTTTAAAAAAACTAGAGTTTTTTTTCTATGATTAGCCTTCACTCTAAAGTCCCTTTTACCCAAGGCATGGTCCCTGGGTCATCTTTTTGAGGCTTAGTTTCTGGGAAGTTTTCAGTAAACCGCTCTCGTGCTTTGTCCCAGTTTTTTTTGTTCTTGTTTTGGAGAAGGTGAACATCTTCAATTGAGGATGGTTTGCCTGTCCCCAAGCCTGCATGTGTTCGCCGAAGCTGAAGCTGGATCTGTTACCAAAAGTTGAGCAGAGGACTTATTTTAGAGTCTAAACACATTGAAATCTGCTGTGTCCAACTTAGGACTCCATAATTTTTTGATTTATTAAAGATTGATGCAAAAGAAAAACCTGTCAGATGCATCAAATACATACAGGAATATATATACCTTTATACATGGAACTTACATTCATTTTTCTATGTTGTCTTGCCTTGTCAATAAGTACAGCCTACTTTACAGAAAAGAGAGTGCTCCTTAACTAGCAATCACCAAATTTCATTTAGATGCTGCAGAGTATGTCATTCCACCCTAACCAGAAATAAAGGCAATGGATATGTTTAAACCCACTGTCCTATCCTTACCTAAGTAAGTGAACAAGCAGGTTAAATATTAATAACCATAAAAAGAATTTGATTGTTTTCATAACAGGAGGGGAGCACTTCTCAATATTTTAAGAACATTCAAAGCTACCATTTACTGAGTGCCTAATGTAAGATACAATGCTTAGGGGCTTTATCTTCAAGACAACCCTGAAAAAGAGTTCTTATCCCCATTTTTTCATAAGAAAACTAAAGTCCAAACTTGCCCAAAGCCACATAGCTAGTAAATGATAGAGCACATATTCTAACCTAGGTCTGACTATAAAATCCTTGTTCTTTCCACTGTACCTCAAAAAAAAATGAGAAAGCTGGTATATACTCACACTGATCCATCTATTATTTCTTTAGGTACTAAGTTCATTATCCAGAAAGTTCTACAGTCAGGTTACTTATTAAGGTTTGTGTGAAAGATAACCCAAACCTCCTATGAACCATGGGACCATTAATTAAACCACTATGTCATTTTCCAGACATTATTCTCTATATTTCATGTTACATGCTCTGATTCTTGAACCAAACAGATTTTTCAGCTCATACACAATCCACCTGTTTGTAAACTAACACTGTGATTGTTCTTGAGCGCTCTGTACCAGGCACAGTATGACAGTTATTAAAAATGACTCTAAAACACAGAAGAACCTTTGGCTCAGGAAACAGCACTTCTTACCCTAGCTTTAATGTAGGAAAAAAAACTCAAAAAGAGGCTTTCTAAAAATATAAAACACAAAACAAAGCACATGTATATATTTGGTAATTGTGAATGCCACAAAGGCAGTAACCATGTCTCCTTTTGCTTTCTACTATATTCTTAGCACCTAAGGCAACGTTTGGCACATTAATGTACACGGTAAATGTCTGCTCTAGGAATAAATGAATAAAAGAAAATCCAAGTCTTACCGGCGTTTTCATTCCTCCACCATCCTTCCCCAGGCCCTCTCCTTTCTTCCAACCCATCTTCTCCAACATCTTCCGACCTTTGTTGCTATCAGTAATTTCACTTTAAGGAATATTAAAATGATAGTTGATTTATAAAAGATCTTTTAGGTCACATTTATAATAAATTCATGAATTAAAAGTAATTGGTACAACTACTTTAGAAAACCGCTTGGCATTACCTAACAAAGCTGAAGACACACAAATTCCACTGGTACATATCCTACTTAGAAAAGCATGTGCATGTGCACCAAAACACACATACAACAATGTTCTTCCAGCAAATCTAATAGCAACAAATCAGAAATGATCCAGATGTCTGGCAATGATTAAAATGGATAAATTGTGGTATAGTCATACAGTAGAATATTATTCAGCAATAGAAATAAACCATACCTAACAAAATAATGTGGAACACAAAGAATATAGACACAAAATAAATATTGAATTGTTCCCTTTCATTAAAATTTTAAAATAAGTGAAATTAATCTATTGCTGTTAGGATGGTGATTACCTTTCGGGAGGAGAGCAGGACAGTGATTAGGTGGGGCACAGGGAGAATAAGCTTCTGGGGTTACTGATAATTTCCTATTTCTTGTCCAAGAAATGTGTATTCTGCAATATGTTAATCTTATGATGTATCATTGAGCTATATACTTATAATTTGTGTAATTTTCTGTACATGTTACATATTAAAAAGTTCAAATTGAAATAAAACTTCTTAATCACTGTTTGCATTTTTGTCCTATGATTCTATACTCTGCTAATTTAAGAGTATTTTATGTTCTATCTTTTCAGTTTCACAAAATATGCTGTTAGCCCTTCAGTTAATAACCAAGCAATGTCAAACCAATGTGTTTTATTTTAAATTTGTCTTATTTAATTTGAATGCACTCTTTATACTCTCCAATATTATATTTTAAATATTAAACTTAAAAAAAGTGTCATGTTGCTTAGTGTACCTACTTTGTAATCCTATATTTCATCAAATAAAATGTTGGTAATGGATCAAACTCCATCAACTCTAAGGTACACCATTATTTTATGTACCATTAAGAAAAAAAGTTGCCATTTGTAACCATAAAACTCTTAGAGTCAATGCAATATGATATTGAATCAAAACTTTATAATTAGTTATCAGTTCTACATGAAAAATTTAAATTTTAACTAAACTCAAAATTTATATTCTGAGGAAACAATGCAGCTAATATTTGATTAAATGCAGAAATACGGTCATATTACAAACCTCAAAAATCACCTTTTTCATTTTTATCCAAACTACTTTGCCAAGAGAAAACTGAATCAGAGAAAAATAAATAGGAAAAATTATATTCCAGGGTCATTAAGAACAAAAGTATTTGAGTATTAAAATAATTATTAAAAAATACCAGTCCATACCAAGTTCTTACCAATCTAGGCTTCTAGATATCTAGCATATAAAAGTATATACACTCAACTGTGTGGCTAGACTGTTAACATACATATATGTGTGTTTAAGTACAGGTGCTCATGTATTTGCTCAGCAATTTTTTAGGGGATAATAGAATTCCAAGATTAGTGGAAAGTATAAATAGACTTAGTGTCTCCATTTTGTTGTTAAAGCGTTAATTTTAAGGCCACTTATCGGCCAGACGTGGTAGCTCACGCCTGTAATCCCAACACTTTGGGAGGCCAAGGTGGGCGGATCATGAGGTCAGGAGTTCAAGACCAGCCTGGCCAACAACATGTGAAACCCCGTCTCTACTAAAAACACAAAAATTAGCTGGGCGTGATGGCACGCATCTGTAATCCCAGCTACTCAGGAGGCTGAGGCAGGAGAATCGCTTGAACCCGGGAGATGGAGGTTGCAGTGAGCCGAGATCACACCACTGCACTCCAGCCTGGGCGACGGAGCAAGACTCCATCTCATAAATAAACAAATAAATAGGCCACCTATCAGGATATATAGCCCTGAACATCAGACCATCCTATGAATGTTATTATGAACAAAGGATGTTTCGAGCCACTGTAACTCAAAACTTACGAATGAACAGATGCAGGAGCATCATCTCTTTGGAAAGTTCCTTCACTTCCAACCTGCTCCCTACGTTTTCCAGCTCTATCTTTATATTTTGGATTCTTCAATGTCTTTTCATCTTCGTATTCTGTATTCTTAATAAACACAAAATATTCATTCAGGAAAAGAAAGCTGATAAATAAAACAATTTCTGTACATGTGCCTTACTTAACGAATATGATTCAATGTGGCCTCTATAAACAATGAAATAAAACAAGCTATGATATGAAGAAATTACAGGTGGCTCATGCCTATAATCCTAGCATTTTGGGAAGCTGAGGCAAGAGGATAGCTAGAGGTCAGGAGTTTGAGACCAGTGTGAGCAATATAGCAAGACCCCCATCTCTACCTGATTTATATTAAAGTTATAAAAAAAAGATATGAAGAAATTGTCATATTAGATATGCTTTTAGTCTATTCCCTTTAAAATGTTTATATTTCAAGTTATGCCACAACATACATATACATAAGAAGATGATATGGTGAAAATAACAGTATATTCTGACTTAATGCTGTGTTCTCATCTTGTCATATGAACTACTAGTATTCAAAGAAAAATACAGAATCCCTGGGGTTTGGGGGAAAAAAAATCTATCTCCCCTTTTCTCTAAGGAACTGAAAGTTCCAAGGGACCTATAGTAGTTTGATACTGTTTCTTGGAAGGGAAAAATGTAGAGACTTTTAAAAAACCCATTTACCCTGGCAACAATAGTTTTTTGCTTCAATAAAGCTCCATTTAAGTGACTAATTAGTCACTTAACTAACATTCACTAGAAAAAGAGTATGTCAAGCTCCATGCTAGGTAATGGAATGCCAGAGGGAAGACATGCATAACCTTTGGCCTGTTGCAGTATGAGTGGTTCAATAAAGGTATACACAAGGTGTGGTGGTGGCACAAAGAAGGGGTAGTCAATTCAGCATTCATAGAAGCCTTCCCTTTCCCTTTGTTAAAACTTGCTGATCTTTATATAAAAAGTATGATACTCATCCAGAGAGATGCTAGGGACTGGAGAGCAACTCAAGGAAGGTAAGACAAAAGCTTTTAATTAATTTTGCTTTTAAAAAGAGAAGAAAAATATAGAACTATCTATCCTAGTAAGTTTTTCCTCCAGAAGACAATAAAGAAATTGGGCTAAAATTTTTGGCAAAACAATTTTATTCTCTCCTTAAATGTCTTCTATTTTCCCCCCAAACTGGCCTATCTTGCTTTTTTCTATGATTTCTCTACCTAAGTAAAACAGCAACAACAACGAAAGATACAATTTGACAGAAAAAATATGTTATTTTGGCAGCAACTTCTTTTTCCACATCTTCACGAAGTATAAAAATTTAGCACAAATATACTTAAGACCTAGATTCTATATCTAGCTCTACAATTTAATAGCTGGGCTACTAAGCTTTAGTTTCTCAAAAGTAAACTAGAAATATTAATTAATTGCCTTCCTGGTCTATTTACAGGATTAAGTGGTAACTTTTTTAAAAAACAACTTTATTGAGGTATAATTAATATAAATAAATCATATATACCTAGTGTACAATGAGATGCTTTTGAGATTTATGGACCTATGAAACTATCACCATAAGCAAGATAATAAACATATCCATCTCTCCCAAAAGTGTCCTTGTCTCTCTTTGTAATCCAACTCTCCAGACCTTCCCTGTGTAGCATTCCTCCCTTGTGTCTAAGCAATCACTCATCTTCCTTCAGTCACAATACATTAGTTTGCTTTCCTAGAAGTTTACATAAATGGTGCAGAACAGTTCTTCCCACTTTCTTGTTTGTAGTTCTCAACACCAACCAGAATGTGCTGGGAATGCAACAACCTGAGGTAAGGAGGGATTGGCTAAAACAGTCCAGGCTCTGTTCCAGTCCCCACCTGGAAACAGGATGTCCTTCAACATTTTAGCCCAGTGCGTCAAATGATCCTGAGGTACATAACCCAAGGTGGGATGCTTTCCAGGGTCGCTCAACTGCTGTGCAAGTAGGGCACACACAGTTGAGACTCCATTCACCCAGAAGGCAGCTTTCTGAGCTTTGGGGGTTGGTTTCCCAATAAATCCTAGGCTTCTGTCATCTCTTGCTCACTATTTGTATGTAGTTAAGTTTGCTTCATGTAACTTGTATGAGAGTGTGTTCTGTCTCACAGACCTCAGACAAGTTGGAAACCAGTGAATAGTGAAATTGTTCCACAAGTGGAAGCACATACACGTGTTTTATTTGGCTTCACTCAACATAACTATTTTGAGATTCATCCAGGTTGTGGCCTATATTACTAGTTCCTGCTTTTTTATTGCTAAGTAGTATTTTCACCATACAGATAACACCATAGTTTGCTTATCCATATACGACGGACATTTGAGTTTTTCTCAGTTTTTGGTTATTCAAAAAAAATGCAATGAACATTTGTTTACTGGTCTTTTTATGCACATATGGTTGCATTTATCTTGGGTAAATATCTCAGAGTAAAATGGCTAACTTGTAAAATAGGTGTATGTTTAACTTTTTAAGAAACTACCAAAGCAACCGCACCATTTTACATTCCCACCAGCAGTGTATGAGATTTCTAGTTCCTCCACAACCCTTCCAATACCTGTTATAGTCAGTTTTGAAAATTTTAGGCATTCTAATAGATGTGTAGTGGTATCTCATTGTGGTTTTAATTTGCATTTCCTTAAAGACTGATGATACTGAACATTTTTTCAGATGTTTATTTGCCATCAGCATATCTTCTTTGGTGAAGCATCTATTCAAATCTTTGGCCCATTTTTTAACTGAGTTGTTTTCTTATTATTAAGTTTTGAAAGTTTTTTGTATATTCTAGATATAGAAGTCTTTGACCAGATACATGATTTGCAAATATTTTCTCCAGCTGTGGCTTGTCTTTTCATTCTCTTAATAGTGTCTTTAGAAAAACATTAATTTTTAATTTTGAAGAAATACAGATTATCAATTTGTTCTTAAGGATTGTGCTTTTGGTGTTAGAATCTTTGCCTTTAAAAAAAAGTTTCTAGAAGTTTTAAAGTTTTAGGTTTTACTTTTATATCTATGATCCACTTTTGGATCATTTTTATAGATGGTTCAAGGTACGGATCAACATTCTTTTTGTCTGTTTTTTTTTTTTTGGTAAGGCCATCCAATTATTCTACCACCATTTGTTGTAAAAGACCACTCTTGGCCGGGCACAGTGGCTCGCACCTGTAATCCCAGCACTTTGGGAGGCGAAGGTGGGCAGATCACCTGAGGTCAGGAGTTCAAGACCAGCCTGGCCAACGCTGTGAACCTCGTCTCTACTAAAAATACAAAAATTAGCCGGGCGTGGTGGCGGGCACCTGCAATCACAGCTGCTTGTCAGGCTGAGGCAGGAGAATCACTTGAACCCAGGAGACAGAGGTAGCAGTGAGCTGAGATTGTGCCACTGCACTCCAGCCTGGGTGACAGAGTAAGACTCTGTCTCAAAAAAAAAAAAAAAAAAAAAAAAAAAAAAGACCACTCTTTCTCCACCAAACTGCCATCACACCTTTATCAAAAATTAATTGTCCACACATATACATGGATCTACTTCTGGACTATTATTTTGTTCCATCCATTTATCTTTATGCCAATATGATACTACCTTAATCACCGTAGTTTAATTATAATAAGTCTTTACATCAGGTCATATTAGTTCTCCAACTATGTTGTTCAATCAATGGCATCACTTTGTAGAGATAAGATCTCGCTATATTGCCCAGGCTGGAGTGCAGAGCCTATTCATAAGTGTGATCACAGCTCACTGCAGCCTTGAACTCCTGATCTAAAGCGATCTTCTTGCCTCAGCCTCCCAAGTACCAGTGACTACAAACTACAGACACTATCATGTCTAGTTATGTCAAGGCATCTTAATGCAAGTTTTCTGAAAACCAGAAATGTATATTCAGATGTAGGCTATTATCATTTTTCTACTCCAACTTCAATAGTTTTTAGGTTATGAATACCAGAACAGTAAACTAATACAAATCACGAAATCATACTACACAACTATTTATATATAAAATGTACTGAGCATATTTAAAGACATTTTTACTCAAAACCAGATATACAGCTTAACAAATGAAACAATATTCAACATCCTCACCTGTAAACCATATTTTACTCGTATTTTCTTTAATTCTTTTCTTCTTTCCAACTCTTTTTCCTCCTTACTTAGTGTTGGACCAACTGAAAGAAAAAAAGTTTGGTTGAAAAAAAGCCACTAAATCTGATTTTGTACAAAATTAAAACTAATGTTATTTAATTAATAAAAAACTAATATAACCCATTGGTAACCCATTCCAATTAACCAGAAGTTGAAATAAACATTAATATAAAGGATACTGGGTTGTGATGATGTCCTTTCAGCATTTTGGTAACTAAACCTACTTGAGAAGTAAAGCAAAAACTACAGATAATAGGAATCTTATAGTATAGCTACCAAAATGAACAATGAACATCTCGATTTTTCAATATGATTATTGTAACAGATCTCAAATGCAGAAATATTAAGTAAATTTTGCAAAGGAACAAAGCCATATGCAAAATAAAAGCCAGAGAAACCAAAATTCATGTTATTGTGTAATGCAACATATTCATTTTCAAATTAGTATCAGAAAACAAAAAATAAACAATGAACATGCATACTTGGCATTTAGGGGGAAAATTTATGTCAAAAAAGATGACCTCTTACTAGTTCAAAGCATCTATTTAAATTTTAAGAGCTTTAGATGGCTTGGCTGAAAGCACAACAGTAATATCCTACAGTGCTATTATAATAAAAAATAATGGTACATAGACAATATACAGCACGAGCTATCAATAGGACAGAAAACGTATCAATCAATAACCCTTCATGCCTTGGCTTATTATTTCCTACGTTAATATTATATGACAGAGTTCAACTGTGGATGACTTTTTTTACATCGATACATACATGTCAAAAGGAAACCAATCTTTATTAAATTATTACTTTAAGTCATAATTACTTTTTAAATTATTTTAATTGATAAAAATTGTATATATGGTATACAACATGATTTTTGATGTAGGTATACACTGTTAACTGGCTAAATCAACCTCATTAACATACCCATTACTACTTCATGTACTTATCATTTTTTGTGTATGGTAAGAACACTTAAAATCTACTCTCTTACCAATTTTCAATTACAACTGCTCTTAAGTACATTTGACTACCACTACAGTCTGCCTCAAAAGCCTACTAAACTGGATTAGCAGAAAGAGAGCTAATCAATCTCTTTCCTGGTCAGAAAGCAGACCAATGCTACATATCATGAAGCTAAATTATTACACAGAAAAATCAACTACAATTATAATCTATTAGCCTAGGTCTCAACTTCCAAATATATGTTATTTCTTAGTCTCATTTGGTAATATTTACGAAATATATCTCAATCTATTATTAGATCAACTGGATACAAGACTGATAGCTTTGTATAAATATCTCTCAATGCAGTATCGTATCAATTAGACATGTAGCCAGTAGCTGACTGATATTTTTTAGAACATTTAGGTAATGAAAGAGAAATGTTATCACAGCCACATTTAATCTGTTTCACATACCAAAAGATTCATCTTTCTTATCAAGGCGAAGGTGGGCTCTAACCTGCCCTGGTTCACAGCCATCACAGGTATCACTGCCAGGATGAATGTGAAAGGATAAGACAGTTTCTCCAATTTTGACTTCATCTCCATGCTCAAGTACGTAAGGGTCACATTTAGTTTTCGGCTAGAGGGGAAACATTTTACAAAACAGAAATCAAAACAATCACTTATGGTTACCTTACATCTATTGTAAGTAATGTCTGATTATAACTTTTAAAATATATTTAAAATAGCTATAAATGAAATAGACACATACACATACACACATGCACACACTTCCCCAACTTAATGACCCATAAAAAAAGTACTACTAGTGGAGATGAAGATAGCTGAACTGAGCAACTTGTCAAACCCACCAGTCTCCCTATCCAATCAGAAATATCCAATTCTAGACTTCAATCTATTACCAAAACATATAATCATCACAATAAAAAAAGATGAAATGTTAAGAGAATGGGATAAATGCATCACATCTCCCTTTTCTTTTCTCTTGATAACTCAGTTTTATTTCCATTTTTACTCTTACAGACTAAGAATAAGGCCTCCCGCCTTCCTATATTTTTTCTTTTTTTGAGACAGTCTCACTCTGTAGCCCAAGCTGGAGTGCAATGGCGTGATCTCGGCTCACTGCAACCTCCACCTCCCCGGTGCAAACAATTCTCCTGCCTCAGCATCCCAAGTAGCTGGGATAACAGGCACACACCACCACGCCCAGCTAATTTTTGTATTTTTAGTAGAGATGAGGTTTCACCATGGTGGCCAGGCTGGTCTTGAACTCCTAACCTCAGATGATCCACTGGCCTCAGGCTCCCAAAGTGCTGGGATTACAGGCGTGAGAACCATCGCGCCCAGCCCCTATATTTTCTTATTTATGCCAAATACTTTGCTACATGCTGAGGATGTTAAGTGTTAACTGAATAGACATAGCTTTTGCCTTTAATACAGTTTTCAATTTAGTAACATTTCCATTAAGACAATAAAAAAAGGGACGACCTTCAAAGTTGCTATTGAGACATTTAACACTTACTCTGAATAGCTTTACAATGGAGTCATAACTGAAAATAAGGCATAGATACATAATTAGAAGTCAAAACTCAACAGCCAATTAAGTACCCACTGATTATACACTTTTTTCAGCCTTTCTGGAAATTCCTTCCCAAGTAACACATTTGGGCTTAACTCTACTCTGAACCAAATGATAAAGATTATGCCCTTCAGAAATAAAAAAAAATGAGTTTAAAAATAATGTGCAGGTAACAAATTAACACATATACACTCACCTGAAGAATCTGTTTTCCATTAACAATTGTGCCATTTTGACTGCCTTGATCCACAAGGACATAACTTTGTAAGTCATGGTCAAAATAAATTTCTGCATGAAACTTAGAAAGTGAAATCAAGCAATTATTAATTATTACACTTTTCAAAACTATGGACAATTTCTGTATGATATGATGATGTTAACTTGAGCCTTTGATAATTTAAATTTTATTATACTTAATACTTTTTTAGAAACACAAACTATTATATGCTTCTGGTAGAAACAGAGGCTATAGAAGAAAATGTCATCTATAACTCTACCTTTAATTACCATGAAAAATTTAGAATATGTCCTACCTCTTCTCCTTTGGTACTAGAGATTATAATTTGAAAAATTTTGACCTAATGTAAGTATTTGTACATATCATTAAAAACTTTTTTTTTTTTGGTCCATATCATCAAAAACTTTTTTTTTTGAGACAGGGTCTCACTCTGTCACCCAGGCTACAGTGCAGTGGTGTGATCACGGCTTCCTGCAGCCTTGACCTCCTGGGCTCAAGCGATCCTCCCACCTCAGCTTCCTGAGTAGCTGGGACCACAGGCGTGTGCCACCATACCTGGTTAATTTTTGTAATTTTTGTAGAGACAGGGTTTCACCATGTTGCCCAGGCTGGTCTCGAACTCCTGAGCTCAAGTGATCCTCCCGCCTCAGCCTCCCAAAGTGCTGGGATAACAAGCATGAGCCACCACACCTGGCCAAAAATTCTTAATACAAAATGTGATTTGAAACACTCAAGGCCAACTTCTCAGAGAAGTTTCCAAGATGTTCAATAGTTAGGACTAATCTTTCCCTCCTTGTTCCGTAACACTCTATCTATTCCTCTTATTTTGCTTCTTTAATATTAAGTCATGAGGTTCATCCAGTTGTTATACACAGTTATAGAGTCGTCGTTCATTCATTTTGCTGAATGGTAATCCATTGTGTGGATATACCACAATCTATCCACCCATCCTTCTAAAAACAGACATTCAGGGCTTTTTTCCAAGGTTTTACTATTTTTAAAAATATTACTAGAAACCTTCTTGTACCTGCAATCTATTTGTGTACAAAATGCAAATGTTTCTCTGGAATACACACTTAGGAATGGAATTGCTAAATCATAATATAAGCAAATCTTCAACTTTACTACATAACTGTTTTCCAAAGTGGTTGTATCAATTCATATTCCCACCAGCAGTCTGTGAGAATTCTTGCTGCTCTATGTATACTAAACCAAAACTTGATGTTGCCAAAATTTTTCATTTTTGCTAGCCTAAGAGGTGTGAAATTGCCTTATCATTGTGATTTTAACTTGCATTTCCTGGATTACTACCAAAACTCTTTTTTTTTTTTTTGAGATGGAATCTCGCTCTGTCGCCCAGGCTGGAGTGCAGTGGCATGATCTCGGCTCACTGCAAGCTCCACCTCCCAGGTTCATGCCATTCTCCTGCCTCAGCCTCCCGAGTAGCTGGGACTACAGGCGCCCGCCACCACACCCGGCTAATTTTTTGTATTTTTAGTAGAGATGGGGTTTCACCGTGTTAGCCAGGACGGTCTCGATCTTCTGACCTCGTGATCTGCCCACCTTAGCCTCCCAAAGTGCTGGGATTACAAGCATAAGCCACCATGCCCAACCCCCCAAACTCTTAATATTTATTAGCCATTTGGGTTTCCTCTTCTGTAAATTTTCTTTTTATGTCCTTTGTACACTTTTTTCCAACTGGATTGTTTAGAATAAGTCTTTCTGTACTGCCAAACCCTATTCCAAAAAGCTGTTCTAAATTACATTCCCAATAGGAGTGATATTTAATAAACGATGAATGAAAACTCACACCTTGGCTTCATCTGTATTTCTTAGATTACTAGGAAGACTAAATGGTTTTTCATATATTAACCATGATATTTCCTTTACTGTGAACTGCCTGATGTATCTTTTGCTCATTTATCTACTGGTGTCACAGTGGAGTTTGAAAACATAAATTTGCGTGAACTTTTCAAAAATAAATAATGTATATTGTGTCATATTTGTTGTGCCTGTCTGAGTCTGCCTTCTAAATTGGTTTCTTAACATATAAAGAGCAAGATCATTTTGTCCTTTGTAATTTTTACCATTTTTTAAACTCAGAAAGTCTTCTATCTAGTGGTCAAATACTTGTTTTTTCCCCTAACATTAAGCTTCTTTTTTAAAAGTTTTTCATCTATTTGGATACATGTTATATGTGCTATCAAACTGACTTCACCAACAAATTATCCACCCCACTAGCGGATGTTAGTTTAAACGAAAGAAAAAACAGAAATGCCACCAGAAGCCTGGTGCGGTGGTGTGTGCCTATAGTGCTAGCTACTCAGGAAACTGAGGCAGGAGGATCACTTAAGCCCAGGAGGTGTCAGGGGCTGTGGTGCGAGCCACTGCATTCCAGCCTGGGCAACACAGTTAAGACCCTGTCTCTATATAAAAAAAAAAAAAGAAAGAAAGAAAGAAAAAGAAAAAGCAACCATAGAACTATCTATGGTTTAGACTGGAGGTGGGGAAGGATCTCAGATCTCTTTGCCATTTAAGTTACAGATTAGGTGTTGTTTTATTTTTTTGGAGGCAGGAGACTCAAGGTCATAGTAAAAAAGTAAAAAAGCAACATAATCTGCTTAGAATTAAAATTAAGAGGACTTTTTCCTCTTTCTGAATGAGTCCCCAGAAAGTGAAAGTAAATGGACTTTCAAATTAAAAATGAGAAATTATATTCCAAAAAGACAAACATCACATAAAATCTACTTCAGGTCCACATTACAGTCCATTAAATAAAAGCAAAATGGGAACAATGGAAGGTCAAAAAAAGAGAAAAGCAAAACAGGAAAAAAGATAACAACCATAAGAGAGGAGAGAAAACACAGAAAACATAGTACAGGAAAGAGAAATATAAAGAGCCTCAGCCAGACGTGGTGGCTCACGCCTGTAATCCCAACACTTTGGGAGGCAGAGGCAAGTGGATCACTTGAGCCCAGGAGTTTGAGACCAGCCTAGCGAACACCCAGGTGAAACTGCATCTCTATGAAATACATAAAGATTAGCTGGGCATGGTAGAGTATGCCTGTAGTCCCAGCTACCTGCAGGGCTGAGGCGGGAGGATTGCTTGAACCCGGGAAGTTGAGGCTGCAGTGAATCGTGATCACATCACTGTACTCCAGCCTGGGTAACAGAGTGAAATCCTATCTCAAAAAAAAAAAAAAAAAAGTACAAATATATAAAGAATCTCAGTAGCTAAACCTTTAGTTGTTTTCTACTTATAACTTGAGTTGCAATTCTGTTCTATTTGTTTTGAAAACTCAATTGTTCTTTTTCCTGAAACCATTAGATGCTCAATTAGGAGAAGTTTTAAACAAGAACCCTGAGTGGTACAGGATATATTCTTGGGTTGTAAAATCCTCCGGCTCAAAGTAACCACCTACTAAAGTAGCCAGAAGCCAGGTAAGATTCATTTTTTAAAGGTCATAAAATGTAGCCTATTTATTTCACTCAATAAATATTCATTAAATGAGTACTACTTTAAGACTTCATATGCTTTCTACTCTTGTCCAGATTCTTAAAAATAAACATAATTTTATTTATTCAAATTGTGATAAAGAATTATTTTCTCAAGCACTGGAATAAACAGATCTGCACTGCCTTTATTACCATTACTACACTGCATGTTAACCTTCCTATTAAATGAGAAAAATCCCTAAGCTTTCTACTGTAATAATAATATAAAAAATTACATCTAGGGGACTATATTTGATAAATCAAAGAGCTTACCTTACTGACACCAACTTCAGGGATTCGGAGAGTATGTTTCATATCCTTTTCTCTGCAGAGTTAAGTAAAGTGTCTTTAATAATTTTTGAAGCATATTATATAAAGTGACATGGAAAGAATTTTAAAAAACAGATAATGTTAAAATACACGTCTATCAACAGTAAATCTCCTGGTTATGGATTATCCAGTTTCCTTACTGCTACTCTAGATTTCCTGTGCTTTCACACAGTGATTATTTACTCAGGTCTTCTTTCCCCCCAGACTGTGCTTCCTTTGGGTAGACATTTTGCATTAGTCCTCTTTGTATCCACAGCACATAGAATAATGCTTAACATAATGGCCAGGCGTGGCGGCTTATGTGCCTGTAATCCTAGCACTTTGGGAGCCTGAGGTGGGTGGATCACTTGAGGAGTTCGAGACCAGTCTGGCCAACATGGTGAAACCCCCGTCTCTACTGAAAACACAAAAATCAGCTGGGCGTGGTGGTGCACGCCTGTAATCCCAGCTACTCAGGAGGCTGAGGCAGGAGAACTGCTTGAACCCAGGAGGCGGAGGCTGCAATGAGCTGAGATCGTGCCACTGTACTCCAGCCTGGACAACAGAGCACAACTCTGTCTCAAAAACAAAAAACAAACAAACAAACAAAAATACATGCTCTTAATAAAGCCTTTCTGAAATAACTGAAAGAATGATATAATAATATTAACCATTTTACCTTCCAATTGTAGCAGGGTTTACAGCAGTAATGATAAAGAGTGATCCTATCTGCAACACAGGTGATCTAATGACAATTACTCTAATACATGGGGGCCAAATTTTGTCTTCATCTGCCAAGGAAAAAAGTGAGTAAATATTAACTTAACTACTATGAAAAAGAACTTCATAGGGATAACTAGGAAGCATCCATAAAATAAAAATGTGTTGGTCAAAAATCTTAATTCTGACTAAAACAAACTTCTTAAATTCTGCTGTATAATACATAGCAATGGGTAAGGCTTAACACTGTTATTAAAGTGATCCACATAAAGGTTGCTGCATATTTAGCATCTATCACAGTTATCAAATAATCAACTCTTTCTTTTTTAAGGTTTCAGAATCTGAAAAAATCCCAAATATTTTTATATTAAGTTATAAAAATTGAGTCCATTAAAAAAAAAAAAAAGGCCAGGCACAGTGGCCCACACCTATAATCCCAGCATTTTGGGAGGCCGAGGCAGGCGGATCACCTGAGGTCAGGAGTTCAAGACCACCCTGGCCAACATGGTCAAACCCTGTCTCTACTAAAAATACAAAAATTAGCTGGGCGTGCGTGGCGACATGCGCCTGTAGTCCCAGCAACTTGGGAGGCTGAGGCAAGAGAATCACTTGAACCCAGGAGGCGGAGGTTACAGTAAGGCGAGATTGCGCCACTGCACTCCAGCCTGGGCAATAGAGCAAGGCTCTGTCTCAAAAAAAAAGCAAGAGAAATGCCATTGAGAACCAAAGAACAAAATAAGCTCATATACTATACAGTTGGCCCTCGGTATCTGTGGGGGATTAGTTCCAAGATCCCTCCTCATATGCCAAAATCTATGGATGTTCAAGTCCTTATATAAATTGTATCGTATTTGCATATAACTTATGTGCATCCTTCTGTATAACTTAAATCATCTCTAGATTACTTATACCTAATACAATGTAAATGCTATATAAATAGTTACACCGTATTTAGGGGATAATAACAAGAAAAAAAGTGTGTACATGTTCAGTACAGATGTAGCTATCCATTTTTTTCCCTGAATATTTTTGATCTGAGGTTGCTTGAATCCACTAAAGTAGAACCCATGGATACAGAAGGCCAACTGTAATATGAAATCCTGTGTTTTAAGAGTATATTCAAGTAAAAAAAAAATTAGATTTACCATAATATCCATGTAGCTGAATTCATAATGTATACTTTTTAAAGACAACTTGTTTTTCTCTCTCAATTACAAAAGTAGACTACAAATATCTAACCCACTAAAACAGCCTTAATCTATATTTTAAGATTAGAATCCAGGTAACCTGGCTTTGTATTCTACTGACTATGCCATTCAATACAATGAAACCTTCTGAAGGTCTAAGTATTAGTCATTTATTCACATCCTACTCTCTAAGAATAACCAAGTGGCAACCCACAACATTTTCAATAACATCATTAAAATAATGTTTACTTTCTGGCAGATATACTATAACTCACTAACATTTTTAATGGTTTTGTTCTTTTATAGTTACCAGACTGGGCTATTTACTTAAATAATGATTATTTACTCACCTTCATCCTCACTATCTTCTGCAGTTATGTTGCCTTCACTGGTAATGTCTTCTTCAAAACTATCCTCAGTCTGAGAGTCTGTAATTTCACCTTCCTCTGGTTCACTATCAGTCTCCATGATTTTCTCATCTTTAAATGATGCTGAATTTGAGATGTTTTCATGAAGAGGAGACTCTATAGTATTTCCACTAGTTGGAACAGTGACTTTGGGGGGACTATTTTTGTGATGAATGCCTATTTTGGCCTTCTTTTTCATATTTGCGAAATTTTCTTCCTCATTGCAGCTTGTATGTTCAACACTGAAGGCTTTTTGATCCTCTGAGTTCAAATCCTGGAGAAGGGTGGGTAGATACGAGGGAACAGGGGAGAATACTCTTAAACATCACTATCTTATAACATTACATCAAGTTTCAACGAATTCGTGAAGATATATGTCAGTAAAATAACAATGGTTACAATCTGTTCCCCCTCTCCTTCTCACATTTCCTTTCTTGGTTAATGATATTACCATCTTCTTATTATCCAAATTAAAAATCCTATAGTTATCTCTGAGATCCCCTTAACCATATATAAAATTACGAAGTGCTACAGACTTTTCTCAAAATATATCCAAATCTGTCTCTCTATTCTCAATGTCTTAACATTCCTAGTTCAGGCCCTCATCACATACTGCCTGGACTATGGGATAGCCTAGACCAATGGTGTCCAATAAAAATGTAACACGAACCATATTTGTACTTTTACATTTTCTAGTAGTCACATTTAAAAAGTAAAATTATTAATGAGATAGTTTACATAGTCTGCAACATCCAGAGTGTATTTTACACTTAACAGCACATTTGAGTTTGGATTAGCAAAACTTCAAGTGCTCAACAGCCACATGGAGCTGCTGGCTACCTTACTGGACAGTGCAGGCCTAAAGAATACCTATTCTAAATTTTCTTTTTAAACTGGTAATCAATTAGCTAGTCAACACAAATAAAATACAGAATTAGCTTTACTTATGACATGAATTTAAAGATCCAAATGTACTCAATATGTAGCAAAATTGTAGTTTTGCTAAAATTTAGTACTTCAGATTCAGCTTGATAATACATAAAAGTTTAAAGTACAAATTAACTGTAACTATCTTATTCCAAAATTTTAACTTGCCTGGCATAAGTCTTTTATTATTTATTGTACATTTATAGTTGATATGCCTTATAATAAATGAACAAATATATTTTTTAATTAACAAAAATGATGTATTTTTATCATGTACAACATGAAGTTTTGAAATATGTACACAATGTACAGTGGTTACATTGAGCTAATTAACATGTACATTACCTCAAATACTTATTTTTCTGTGGTAAGAAACTTAAACTTTGCTCTCAGCGGTTTGCAATAATACAACACATTGTTATTAACAATAGTCACCGTGTTATACAATGGTCAAATCTATTATTTCAGCCTTAGAAAAAGTAAATAATTATTTTCCATTTTTTTCCCTTGGTTTCTAACACACTCTCACTTTTCTTTCTACCTCAGAGCAACATGAGGCGAATTCATATGCTCTTCTGTTATTTTATAAAATATGAGAGCATCTCACACATCTTTTTTTCTTTTTTTTTTTTTTGAGACGGAGTCTCGGTCTGTCGCCCAGGCTGGAGTGCAGTGGCGCGATCTCGGCTCGCTCCAACCTCCACCTCCCAGGTTCAAGAGATTCTACTGCCTCAACCTCCCGAGTAGCTGGGACTACAGGCATGCACCACCATACCCAGGTAATTTTTGTATTTTTAGTAGAGATGGGGTTTCACCATGTTGGCCAGACTTGTCTCGATCTCTTGACCTCATGATCCATCCACCTCACATACCTATCTTTGATAACAGCGTAAGTTCAGCTTGGAGACTGGCTAAACATTCACAGTGTGATAAATTATACACACTTCTAGCAATACAAATTCACCAAGAACAAGAACAAGGGCAAGGAGCTGAAAAACCATGAGGAGCTTTTACATTATACAATTATAGCAAAAAAGTTCCCTATCTGTATATACTCTTAAAAAAGCAGTTTCCAATCTTGTATATTTATTACTTACTGAACAACATATGCAGGGAAAGCTATTTGCCAGTACAGAACGTTAGATAGTCATTAAGTGAAAAGAAAGGAGGGCTTATTTATGGGCACTGAGGCACATATGTATATTTCAAATTATTTACTCCTATCTCCCCTACTGTCTTCCTTCCACATAACCTTCACCTACAAAAAGTGAGGCTCAAAAATATCTTTAAAAATAAAGAAAACAGATG
Organism: Gorilla gorilla gorilla; assembly: GCF_029281585.2. Taxonomy (NCBI): domain Eukaryota; kingdom Metazoa; phylum Chordata; class Mammalia; order Primates; family Hominidae; genus Gorilla; species Gorilla gorilla. The sequence continues at coordinate 34,641,758 of NC_073243.2, forward strand.
AAGATACTCTCTTGGCCTCACAGGTACCTTTTAGAATCCTCAGGAAATTCTCAAAATTCCAACAGGATTTTTCTTAAAAGTTCTTGTCTTGGAATTCTCACATTTTCAAAGAAGAATGGCAAAGATGAGTAGTTATGGGAGCGAGGCTGGACCAAAATATCACAGAATGCTTTCCATCTCTATTCTCTAGTTTTTCAGGCAAGGCCATTTGAGGAGCCCTACATATTCTTCTTCTATTGTTAGGGAGAGGTGCTTTCACAACCTAACCTTCTTCTTTTTTTTTTTTTTTTTTTGAGACGGAGTCTCGCTCCGTTGCCCGGGCTGCAGTGTGGTGGTGCGATCTTGGCTCACTGCAACCTCCGCCTCCCAGGTTCAAGTGATTCTCCTGCCTCAGCCTCCCAAGCAGCTGGGATTACAGGTGTCTGCCACCACACCTGGCTAATTTTTGTATTTTTAGTAGAGACGGGGATTCACCATGTTGGCCAGGCTGGTCTTGAACTCCTGACCTCAGGCAACCCGCCTGCCTCGGCCTCCCAAATTGCTGGGATTACAGGCATGAGCCATCACGCCCGACCTACAACCTAGCCTTTCGAACAATCAAACCACTAGTAACAAGCACAAGCCATGAAAACAGAGATCTTGAAAGCAAACAGAAAACTGATTTTTAGTATTTTAGTCACATACTCTTCTATTCCTAAGTATTGTTCGCAAAAAAATAGAAGAACAGAAACAAATCAAATAGAGAACAGAAAAAATCTAACAGAATCCTAATTCCTTATGTGAACTTTACAATTTAGTATCGTAATTTTTCTTTGGTTAAGAAAAGAAAAACTGGCTGGCACAGTGGCTCACGCCTATAATCCCAGCACTTTGGGAGGCTGAGGTAGGCAGATCACTTGAGCTCAGGAGGTCGAGGATGCAGTGAGCCATGATGGCACCACTGCACTCAACCTGAGTGACACAGCAAGACCCTGTCTCAAAAAAGAACAGGACAGGACAGAAGGACAGAACAGGACAGGACAGAAGGACAAGACAGGACAGAGGTAGGACAGGAAAGGACAGGACAGGAAACCATGAGATAACATTTCAAGAGTAAGATATCAAATAGTTGCTACAGTTCATAAAATATCAATAAAACAAACAAGCCTCCTTTATAACCTATAAACCACCAAACTTACCTGTTTAGACAGTAGAAATAAAGAACACTGATAACTTTTTATATTTTCCTTCTTTCAATTTAACATTGCATCATCATAAGCATTTTTGGGGTTCCCCTTAGTCTTTACAAGTACCATCTGAAAGCCTACATAATACTTTTTTAAATTAAATGTAACTATCGCTTTCTTAACCATTGTCTTGCAGGCCATTTAAACTATTAATCCTAATAAATATGTTATCTCACTCCACAGTTGTCAGCAATGGATTTTTTTTTTTTTAATATTTTCCTGGCCGGGTGCAGCGGCTCATGCCTGTAATCTCAGCACTTCGGGAGGCAGAGGCAGGAGGATCAGCTGAGGTCAGGAGTTCGAGACCAGCCTGACCACATGGAGAAGCCCCGTCTCTACTAAGATTACAAAAAAATTAGCCAGACGTGTTGATGCATGCCTGTAATCCCAGCTACTCGGGAGGCTGAGGCAGGAGAATCACTTGAACCTGGGAGGCAGAGGTTGCGGTGAGCTGAGATCACGCCATTGCATTCCAGCCGGGCAACAAGAGTGAAACTCTGTCTCAAAAAAAAAAAAAATTGTCCTAATAAGTAAAAAATTGCTCCACATAACTAAGAAAGTTGAACCTGTATCTATGTCTACCTATAAACTGTGTTTATCTTTTATTATGAACTGTGCATTGACATCAACTTATCAACTGAGGATCTGAATTCTTCTTCCAAACTATATACGAGATATTTTATCTGACCTTAATCTATCTCCTTCAAATTTTAAGAAATGCTTTCTATTTCTAGTGACAGAGTTTATGAAAAAGTCCATGTTTGCTCCATCTAAACTTTCCTAGGTTATCTTAATGGGTATGTTTGAAATGCAGAGTTATTGAATGATTGTCAGTTTCATAAAAAATTTTGTCTTAATTATCATGTTATCACCATTATGTCAATTTTTAAAATTGTAAAGACATTACCTTTTCCTCATTTGTTGCAGAAGAATCTGGATCTTTTCTTTTCTTCTTCAATTTTTTATCTTTACTTTGTTTTGTGCTAGAAGTCTGATAAGGTTGCAAATCTACTCGAGAATGAAACTGATAACGACCACTTTCCACATCACAATAGTAATAAATTCCAGTGGAAGGATCATAATAGAGTTGATTTTCCTTTGAAAGTCAAGAAAAAAATAAATTCTATTCATGTAAGATAAAATAAACTTAACGAAAATGCCAAATATATTCAAATGTGGTAAATATTTCTTTGAACAACTATAGTATTTTCAGAAGACAATGAATTAAAGATAACAATAAAAAATGCTTTAATCTTCCAAAATACTTTACCATTCAATAACTGATCTAATTTTCCTAGTGTGAGAAACAAGTAAATCTAAATATTAAATTTAATCATATAAAATTGTCAATACTTGACCACTTTTAACTTATAAGAAACAGCAATTTCATATGGTTCCACTTAATACATTAAAAAAATTGATACTACTTTTAAAGGCATGAAAACTAAAGCAAGCATAAGAAAAAGCTGACCATATGAGCGCAATTCTAGACTCCTGATTCTTAATGACTGCACAATAATGGTGTGGCAGTATAAACCCCTAAACCCTCCTCTCAATGTCATAAAACAAAGATTTGTCTTTTGCTGTTCATAACTTAAAATTAGTGAAGAAAATTTTGAAAATAAAGTTCATGCATACCAAAAAATAACATTCTATAAAATGCAATCAATAAACTGTCTCCACTAATTAATTAGTTCTATAGTAAATAAGACTTACAAGCAACCATGCAAAAATGAATTTGGCAAATTACAGATTTAAAAACCAGAAAGATAAAATTAGATAATCACCCATATTTATGATATACTGGCCAGTACTCTAAAACCAAGATTTAATTGAACAGTCTATATTTTATTTACATCCTAAATCCATGCAGACCAGACCCAGAAACATCTTTAATGTACTGAGATTGAGCAAACTCAGCAAAACTTCCTGAAAAAGAATAATTTATTTTTCTAACTATTGACACTTGCAATTTATTGTCTTTAATCCATGCATTTTGCAGATCTCTTACAAAAAATATTTAGATTTCTCACCATCTTTCTGTTAACTAAGAAACTGAGTGGAGGCTTTCCAATCTTTATTTCTAGTAATAATGGAACTTTTATAATTCAAACCTTTTAAATCTGTTTATCAGTCCAAAATATAGACATTTTCAAAATATAAAAAAAATTTTATTAAAATATTAGCACAATGAAAATGGCAACACAATGAAGTTCCTAATTTACTCAGAAATATAACCTACAGAACGTACTAACCATTTACAAAACAACTGATGTCAAGAGAAAAGATACAGAAAGGCAGAAGATTGACAAAGACTAATGTCTACTTGAAACTATTGTTTTCCTAGAAACTAAATAACTACTCCCTTTGGATAAGTGTTTAAACATTAATTTTCTGGTTATTAATTAGCATTGTCAATTAGCAACCCCCATGAAAGAAAACCCTCTCTTTACAAAGGACTTACAGTTTACCATATACAGATTGACAAACTAATGACACCTCTTATGTTAATTGAGATATTTAGTATTATCTTACGTTCTCTAGATAACAATAGTTCCAGTAACAGGAATGATGAACGTCAACTACACTTTTGTGTACCACATTCTATAATTCCTCAGAAAACCAGATTACATTACTAGATTCTTGAGTTTGAGGTATGTGACTGAGTTCTATCATTGACATCAAATCTTCAATGAAATATAATTATTAGACTTCAACAGCTATAACACTGTATTATAAATCAAGAACTTTATTTTCTGGTTCTATCCTAGTCAGTTGTCCATTATATTTTAGATCCCATATTAATTCCCTAGTTCTCATTGCTAACAGATTGATTTTTGTTTGCTTGTTTTTTGAGACAGGGTCTCACTCTGTCACCTAGTCTGGAGGGCAGTGGTGCAATCATGGCTCACTGCAGCCTCCATCTTCCCAGCTCAAGCGACGCTCCCACATCAGCCTCCTGAGTAGCTGGGACTAGAGGGTGAGCCACTACATCCAGCTGACTTTTAAAATTTTTTATAGAAAGAGTCTCACTGTGTTGCCCAGGCTGGTCTTGCACTCGACTCAAGCAATCCACCTGCCTCAGCCTCCTAAAGTGCTAGGATTACAAGGAGTGAGCCACCATGCCTAGCCAACAGACTGAATGTTTAAAGTGAAATAGTTAAAGGGCACAGGATATAAAACACTGGCTAATAATAAACATACTACTAAGAATTCAAGAAAGAAGTCTCCTTATGTGGCCTAAAATGAATTCATAAAGTATTTGATATAATTTTTAAAATTCTCACCCCAAGCCTAAAATTAACCTTACTTCTCTATTAATTCTATGAAAAAAATATTGGTTTAGGTTCTAAAATATTTACAATGTAGTTAACTATCTGCTTTTATTAACAAAAGCTCCAGTATTTTTGTATGTTATTTTTATACATAAACACTTCTCCAAAACATTGTCTATAATAATCATAATAAAATTTATTTTAACCTTAACCTTATTTTAAAAACTTAGAAGTGTAGCATCATAAGCTATTTTAGAATTCTTCTGTCAAATAGTTTTGAGTCAAATATAATTTTAAATGCAGCTTTTTGCTTTCTTACTTCGGCTTAGGGTTTAATATTTGATATCAGGCACTGAGTATGTATCATACAGTATTAAAAGGTCTGAGATGTAATTCGAGACCAGCCTGGCCGACATGGCGAAACCCTGCCTCTACTAAAAATACAAAAAATTAGCAGGGTGTAGTGGTGCATGCCTGTAATCCCAGCTACTTGGGATGCTGAGACATAAGAATCACTTGAACCTGGGGAGTGAAAGTTGCAGTGAGCTGAGATCACACCACTGCACTCCAGCCGGGGTGACAGAGGGAGACTCTGTACCAAAAAAAAAAAAAAAAAAAAAGGTCTATGATACTTACAGAATCATAATAGAAACCAGTGCTGTGGTCAAAATACAGTCCAGTATTTTCATCATAACTAAATCCAGTCTGTGATACAGCCGCTTCTGCTGCAGCTCTCAAACTTTCAGCTAATGATGAGCCTTCTAAGGAGGTATCTTCTGTTGCTAATGCAGATGCTGGCTCCTATAAAAGATATAGTCATGCCAAATAAGACAAAAGCTTCTGTATATCAATTGAAAACTTGGCTGAACTCAAGACTTGAGACTATGTTTAAGTAATGACTTCAATTTCTACAATGGAAAAGCATGACTATCAATTATGACTTGAACCACTTTTTACACCATTTACTAGTGTGTCAGTAACTTCAACTTTGACCCAGTTTTGAAGGCACTAAAAATGAGTGACAATTATTCGAGAATAAATGTATGATGCCACAGGGAAGCCAACCACAAAATACAGACCCTGAAATATTGGCTAAGACAAAGATCTAGGTTCTTCAATGATTGTATGTTCAATTGGAAAAAAAATTTCAAAAAGACAAATGAAGGAGAAAACTGTAGATTAAATGAGATATATCAAACACAATAGGGATCCTAATTCAAAAAAACTATAAAAACAAATTTATAGATTCAGGGAAATTTGAACAGTGGCAGGGTATCTGACATAAAGGAACATTAAAATTTTTTTAGGTGTAAATGTGGTATTGTTGTCCACAGTTCTTTTGTTCAGTCAAAATATCTGGACAACTTTTGTTTTAGTTTATGTATATCACAAAATTTTGGGACACAATGTAGTAGGAAAACCACTACATATATGAACAAGTTCTAATTCTGGTTTTGGAAAAACTACAACATTCTTTGCATAATTACACATAAGAATGTTTATAACCCTTATATATGCTGTGACGGACCAAAGAAGTCTATCTTTCCACATAATAACAACAAAGAAGGACAGGTTCTTGGGCATCAACAGTTTCATGTTTAGCATTTTATTACCTGTGAATTTGAGGCAAAATGGTCCACTTGTCTACATTTAACATTTTCTGTTCTATCGGTACCAGGGTAAGCATCATTTTCTACTTGTAAATGGTCTTTAGAATTCAAAATAGAAGTTTCGATAGCTTGATCTTGTTGATCTGACAGTTCAGTCACTTTATTTGGAAGACTAACATCATTGTAGTATGTCTGATAATAATAATCTGTAGCAAAAAAATGAAGCGAAATCATATCATATTAGAAGAATGTATATAAAAAGGACTTAACTACAAAACACTGGCATTTAAGCACAAAAAGCACATACTTCAAATAAATAATGATTTTTACAACTGTACAAATTTTAAAAGATTAAAACAGATGGCACAGATAAATCTGCAGAAGTGTGTATCTTTGATTCTAATGTCTCCTTCAAGACCCTAGCTGTCAGTTAAAAAGAAAAAAAAAAGGTAAGGTGGTTACATTTTCTACAGCAAGAGTAAAATAAAAATCAGTAGATAGGTTGTGTTCTATTTAAAAAACTTAACTCTTAACTTCTAACTGGATACCTTAATACTGTTGCTTATCAACTGATAATGAAATAAAGGCAAGGAATTAGGGATTGATTTATTTTTTGGCAAACTTCTCTCCCCATGCAGACTTTTTAAAACATATCATGCAGATAAGAAAGGTTAGCACTACTGCTATGTTTAGCAATTTAGCCAAAAATTATGTCCTGACTGAAGCAAGGCAAAACTTAATAGGAAAGATGATTTCTTCTTGTGACACATATATATTAAAACTCAGTTATCTCAGCTATTTTGCCTTATAACATAATGCCATTCATAAGGCCATGGTGGTGGGCTCACCATTCCCACAAGGGTGAGAGACTGCTACTATACATAATTCTAATTAGAACACATCAACAAGAAAACAAATGCCCCTGGTCACAAGGAAGGCAGATATGGAAGTAGATGGCTAACTGCCTGCCCAAAATTACTCAGTGAGTGTGCCACTGAAAACATTAGCAACATTATAGAAATCACAGGAATGACAATACATTTCTACTTTTTCCTCCAGAAGAACAAATTGATTATCCGAAAATACCATTATCATATGGAGAGATGTCAACAGTATTAACAATTCTCATTTACCTTGATCTTTGTTTATTTTAAATTAAAAGAAAACTCAACATTAGCATGATTTGAATGTAACAGTGTTAGCATATCCTCACTATAAGCTAAATACCTGAGATTGACCAAGGAGCATGGTTCTCTGTTTGTACTTCTACATCAGACTTTTTATTATCTTCATTTCTCCCACGTTGGAGTATTTTACTGAGTTCTTCCACCTGAGAGAAAACAAGGCTTTAGGAAGAAGAAATCATGTAACAATCTAATAATATATATACCAGTCTCCTGCCGTTACAAATAGTTGTTTTTAGAGAAATGTCAAGAGCAGCAAGTTTCCCTTTCAGAAAAGCTAAAATTATTATTTTACTTTATACATTTAAAAGACATTTTTATTCCTAATCTCTCTCACTAAATGTCCAAATATCTCCTCCAAAAATCAAACTAAATAATGAGACTTTGTGAACAAGGTCCTTTATTTCTAACAAATAAGAATGCTTTTATGTTAACATTTTAAAGTCAGTTCTTTCTAAAGAATTCAAAAATTCAAAATTTACAAATTCTCATCCCTACTGGATTATCTAATACTCATCTGGTATTCTCCACTGCGAATTAACTATCCACCTGAATATGTTAATGCCACTTACAAGCTTTAATACATTTTTTCATTAAACAGTAGTCCTATAATTGAGTAACTGTAGCAGAAGAGAACAGGGAAGGTGACGGCCTGAGAGGGGCATCTGTCCTCCATGTACTTCACACACTAAAATACCCTTAAAAGGATGCTACTACATAGGACAGAGAGAAACAAGTGTGTGGAAGTGCCCAAAAGCAGGTAACATGCTGCCTCGGTCAATACACTGCCTCAGTCAATACACCTCAGCCTGAGAGGATCTCAATGTGAGACAATGTCTACTACACACAAGAAACCAACTAAAAAACAAGCTTTTAAATATTTATTTAATGATACATAAAGCTTAAACAGAGAAAGGTGATAAAACTGATCTGTTGCTAATATTAGGGCAGGAACTACAGTGAGGGAAGCAAGACACTGATCATGAAAAATTTGAGGCCCTCCTCTGATTCATGCAAGTACAGAGTTCATCGCTGGGAATTAGTGCCCCATTAAATTCCTCGCCCTAGGAGCCTGACTGCCTTGCCCTAAATCCTGGCTCTGGCTACTGTCCCTATCACTATGAATTAGATTACTTAGTATCTACTACATGCTGGGCGCTACACTTGATGCTTTAGATAACATCTCATTAATTCACAAAACCACCTGAAATATTCGTTGTCCTAACCCCAATTTTACACATAAAATATGAGACAAGACAAAGTAATTTGCACAAGGCTATTTTGGGGTCTTGTACAAAACCCTATACATATTATGGTTCTCCAGTTATCATTCTCAAGCAAAACTTTTTAACTGCTCCAAATAAAACACATTCAGTAATTTGGAATGACAGTTAATCGAATCCACCCTCTCCCCAACCAAGGGAGGCTGACTAGGAGAGTAAGGAGTTATCACTATCCAAAGTAGAGTCAAGACTTTCTATGAGATTAAATTTTTAATATTGGACTAAAATGGAGGCATGTGGAGGACAGATGATCCTCTCAGGCAATTACCTTCTGTTCGCTTCTGCTGCAGTTTAGTCACAGAACTACTATTTTTTTAAAGTGTATTAAAGCTTATAAGAGGCATTAACATTTAATAACTAAATCCACGTGAACATTGAATGATATTAGATAACATGACTGGGAATTAATAGCTTTTAAATTTTCTAATTCTTTAGGGAGAATTGCTGACCTCTCAAAATATTAGCATAGAAACATTCTTTTCTGTAAGAAATAAAGGATCTGTTCACAAAGTCCCATTATTTAGTCTGATTTATCAAATTAACAGTAACACCAAAATGCTGGCTCTCTGAAGATTAGCAAAAAACGTTTTCTTTTAGAATCTCTAACGCAAGCAGTACTTCAACAATTTAGAATTATAAATGAGCTTTTCAAAAGGCTGTCATGTAAAAAAGGCTGTCATATTTTGCTCCCGTCTCCCCATATTTTTTTTTTTTTTTTGAGACGGAGTCTCGCTTTGTCGCCCAGGCTGGAGTGCAGTGGCGCGATCTCGGCTCACTGCAAGTTCCGCCTCCCGGGTTCACGCCATTCTCCTGCCTCAGCCTGTAGCTGGTACTACAGGCGCCCGCCACCACGCCCGGCTAATTTTTTTTTGTATTTTTAGTAGAGACAGGGTTTTACTGTGTTAGCCAGGATGGTCTCGATCTTCTGACCTCATGATTCGCCCGCCTCGGCCTCCCAAAGTGCTAGGATTACAGGCGTGAGCCACCGCACCCAGCCACCTCTCCCCTTTTTTTTTTTTTTTTTTTTTTTACCGTATTTGTATTTTCCTAGCATAGTTATTACACACTGTAGGTGTTTAAATTGACTAAACAAATAAAAACTTTCCAATAATGTCATGTCAGGAACTCCATGTAATGGTCATACAAAGTCATTGCAACTCAGCAGTTATTTTCATAGTCCATTTGGTAACAAAACAAAGAAGTCTGATAACGTTTCAGTGTTCAGCCTATATACTGGTTTTAGGAAACCACCAATAAATTATGAAGGACTAGACAACGGTCAAATTGAAACTAGTTACTATGTGGAAATAATCTGTTGGCAGAGAGGGCCTGCCAACAAGGTGGAAAAAAATACTATGCTCTTGGTTTTTTGGTTTTTATTTTGAGACAGAGTTGTACTCTGTCGCCCTGGCTGGAGTGCAGTGGCACGATCTCGGCTCACTGCAACCTCCACCAGCTAGGTTCAAGCAATTCTCCTGCCTCAACCTCCCGACTAGCTGCGATTCCAGGTGCCCGCCGCCACGCCCGGCTAATTTTTGTATTTAGTAGAGACGCCCGGCTAAATTTTGTATTTCACCATGTTGGCCAGACTGGTCTCGAACTCCTGACCTGGTGATCTGCCCGCCTTGGCCTCCCAAAGTGCTGGGATTACAGGCGTGAGCTACCGCGTCCAGCCAAGGTTGTTTTTAATGTGACAGTTTAAGTATTAACGTTTGCCCCTACTATCTATCTTGGAAACGAAATAAGCTGCTTAACATCTCCAACAAAAGCAGTTATATATCTTCCGTACTTCCACAAGAAAGTCGAAGATGATAAACGCCCAGAAGAGCAACCTTACACAGGTATAGCGTTCAAAAGTTTGTAAAATTGTTTTACTTCACCTTTACAACTGTGAGCTATCATTCTCATTTAATGGGGAACTGAGACTCGGTATATAAGTTTACACATCCAGTGAATGGCAGAGATGGGATTCTGACTCAAGTCCAGCATTTTAATAAACTCAAATGTGATCTACAGTAAATGCGCCTACTGCCAATGGGATGTTAGGTCAAGTGAGAATGAAGACAATGTAGCCACAGTACTTAAGTTCAATTCACGCCAGCCGCGAGACATTGATTTAAATCAAGTAACCTGAACTCAGGTTTGCTCCTAAGGTACTTGGAATTGTAACTGCGCTGAGCTTCTACTTATTTACTTCAAGTACTCTACAGTAGTTCTGAGTCCCTGCCAGGGACCCCTTCCGAGGCTATCAGGGGCTTCGAAGGCCTCGCCTGGGCTGGATGGGGCGCGGGGCTGAGGAGGACCGCGCACCTGCGTGCGGAGCTCCTGGTTGTTGCTTTCTGCGTTCTGGTACAGCCGTTCTGTGTGATGCAGCAGCTTCTCGATCTCCCGCACCTGCCGCTTGCAGCTCCGCAGTTCACGTTCCAACTTCTCCACCTTCCGTCTTAGCTGGGCCAGCTCAGGCTCGGGGGAGGTGGGCGGCGGCGGCGACCGCGGCGGGGACGGCGCCTCCGAGGCCATGAGCTCCGGCGCGAGACTGCTCGTCGCCGCGGAGGGGCTGCGTTCAGGCCGAAACAGACGCCGGCGGACCCAGAGACCACTGGAGCGCGCGGGCAGCGAAAGGCAGCCTCACACCCGGCTGGCCGCGGTGGCCCCTGGCCATGACGCCCTGAAACTCACTTGTAGCCGAACGGGGCTGCGAGCAACGAGCAAGGGGACCGAGGATGGCCCCTGCCCGATGTGCGCGGCCTGCAAACCGGAAAACTTTCCTGGAAACTACCTTCTCCAGCTACGGAGACAGAGGGAGGAGCGTCGGATAAGCAGTCGGAAAACCAGGGGCCAGAAGAGCTCCAGCAGCTCCCCAGTTGAGCCGGAAACAACAACGCCAGCGGCAGGCGGGGCCAAGACGGAACAGGAAGCGACGGAAAGCGGAAAGAGCTGACAGTGTACGTGCCGACGTCTCGGCCTGCGGAGGGGCGTTACCTGAGGGCGTGGAGAGCTGTGGCAATGTGGCTACCGAAGCCCTAAGAGCGATAGGGAGGCTTGCAGCCTCTGGTCTCAGACATTTGCGCGTGCTGATGTTCTTTGAACAAACTTTTAGTATAGTATGCATTTCCTATCTCCTTGTTTTACAAATAAGAACAGAGTATCCCAGAAATGATTTGTGGGGACTATGATGCTCTACTTATGTCAACTGAAGAATGAGGAGGTTAATAAATTTAGAAAAGGGCTTTATTTCTCATGAAGGGTTACAGCCTGCAGGGTGGCCTTTCTGACAGGCTTGGAAGCATAGCCTCTGGTCAGAAGCTGAGAACAGACACTTGGAAGGAAGGACAAAGGGAACAGAAATTTATGCTGAGCAGGGTGGCCAAATATATTCAATGAGCTGTAGGAGGATTCATGAATATTTATGAAAGGAGAAATATGCACATGCACAATTCAGCTTCCTGACTCTCTATGGGACCCATATTCAAAAAATGGTGGTGTTAGCATGATCCCAGTGTGAAGTTTTCAGCCCTCTGATGTCAAATGGCAAAGCAGAGGACATGAAAACCCTCACTGTGAGTCCCTGGTAGATTGGCCAGAACTTCTCTGTGGTTGGTGGTCTCTTATCAGGAAGGAATGCTGGTTGGTGTGAAATCGGCCCAACTGTCCTATAGAACTGATGTTTATGGTTTCTTTTGAATAAACCTGGAAATTTACCCTCCCAGTCTTAACAACTTCAGAAAGTTACATCTTTCTTATCTGAGTTCCTTTCTTGGGAAACCAACCATGAGGACTCCCAGATAGTATCAAGGAACTGAAATTTACCAGATCACTGCATCTGGACAATGAGGCACCATACCCCTCACCCATCATGATTGCCTAACCAGCCACCTGCTGCCTGTTGAACAAGTCCTCATCCTTACCGCTCACTAATTCCTGTTTTCCCACATGTAGTCACATTTCTCCCTTGCCATATAAACCCCTAATTTTAGTTGGTTGAGGAGATGGATTTGAGACTGATTTCCTATTCTCCTTGGCTGCAGCACCCAAATAGAACCTTCTTCCCTGGCAATACTCCTTGTCTCAATGACTGGCTTTCTATGTAGTGAACAATGGGTCTGTTCAGTCAGTTAAGGGGCTCAGAATTTTATTTCTCATTTAGTCATTCTGCTGGTTCCTGAGTTTAGACCCCCTGGGAAAATAGAGCAAGTACATTAGGTCTGAGTCACAAAAAGGAGCATCCCTGGTGGGAAAATAAGAGAGAGACAATATTCTGTGGAAAAGGGGAGAAAAATGCTCTGGTTTGGTGCATTTATTTGGTCTTTTGTCTGCATGACCCTGGCATTGGTTTGCCAATATTTAAACTGATGAGGCCTTCTTTGGAACACACTTCCTTCCTTTGCCAAAGTCATTTAGAATTAGATCATGAGCTCAGAGTCCTGGGCCTGAGATTTGTGGAGGTCAGCAGCTGTGTCATGCAGATGCTCCTCTCTCAGGGCCCAGCACAGTGCCTGTCACAGAGCAGTATCCGTAAATGCTGAACACAGCTGAACAAGAGAATCCTGTTTGGTGTCTTAGATCAGTGGCCACTTCCATTAACTATATTTTCTTATTTTTTGTATTCTTGATGCTCTGGCATCTGGGGTCTCCCTCACCAGGGAGATAAACCCTCCAAGGGTTAGCTAATTCCTAGACATAGCAAACAACTCACCCAGCATGCCACGCACTGATCATCTACCTTCTTTATCAGGCTGTTACACTCCATGCCAATATTCCCCTGCCCTAATCACTCCAGGGCAAAGTACCAGACAACTAGGAACAACTCCTACATCTCAGATCCCACTGAAATTATGCAAACTAAACCTGCTTATCCTGACTTGTCCATTCCTTCCTGCAAAAATCACATAATGTTTTTTGCCATGTTTCCTCCCAGTCCTTCTGCCTCCTTTGGACCTTGGTGCTTCTCCACATTGCCTTGTGTGGCTTGGTGTGCATCCTCCTCTTGGGCTGGGTGAATAATAAACTGTCTTTTTGATAGCAGACCATCTCCTGATCTGTTGGCCTCACCATACATAAATAATAATAAAATCTAAATTTTAAAATATGGCTCTGTATGTATTTTTGTCTTGTACACTGCCCACTAGATTATTCATAAACAGTGAGGTTTCCAGCAGAGACCTGCCCTCTCTAGGGCCTGTACACATTCCTCCTTAGGCCTGAAGAGTTCTTCACAAGGCACTGTATCTGAAAACATAGAGATTCTACCTTATTGTCATGTCAAGAGTAACCCTTAAGCCATCAAAGGAAGTTTAGTGAGAAGACATGGTATGTCCCCTGTGATGCAAAAAAAAGATGTATTGCAAAAAATTTCTGACTTCCCTTGATGCGTTATGACTCCATTAATGAACATATTGAAGTCCTTTTAAAAAGATGCTATTTTCTACTTTCTCCACCTTTAGGGGATAAGAAATTCCATAAATACCATTTGAAAGGTATCTTTAAGATGATATTTCAGTTTTTAGTAATTAACTGGAGAATAAATAAATAAGCTTATTAACTGCTACTTGAAGCAGTGCTCCTCTTATTTGTCTTAATCTGTTCAAGGCTAAGTTATCTTTACCTTGTAATACCAGTCTGTATCCTACCTCTAACCATTAGAAAAGAATGACTTTTTTTTAGAAAAAGCCTTGAATATCAGGAATTGCATTAAGGTGCTAGTATCAGAGGTGGTCTATAGTGGCTTATTAAACAAATTAGGGTGTTATCCTGTTACATTACAGAAGCCTAGAGAGGGGCAGTCCGTGGCCAGTGACTCCACAGTTCTTCAGGGACCCAGGCTCGGTATGTCTTTCTGCTCTGCTATTCTCGGAGCATGTTTCCAGAGCCTCCGGGTCGATCCATGGTGCAAGATGGCAAGGGATGAAAGGACTTTCCCAAAGCCCACCCAATGGTTCCTGTCTACCTATCAATAGCCACCCCTTGCTGCAAGTGGGGCTGGGAATTACGTGTATATGTGTGTTTTTCTAAGCTAGACGCATTATTCTCCTAATAATAATAGGGGTTCTACAAGTAAGGAAGAAGGGCAAAATTCTTGAGTATGTAAATAGCAGTCTTTGCCACACCTAGTTTTCAGATCTAAGAGGTACTTAGCATAGTGGGCAGAGGCGCTGCCCTAAAGAAGCATTCTACTTGACACCCTTCGTGATTTGATTTTGTTTTGTAATGTTTTTTCCCACATCCTCTCCAATAAATGATATGAACCATTTTTGTACTTTTTGCCATTATGAATATAATGAGCTATTTCCCTGCTGTTTTGATACTCCTCTGATTACTAAAGAATCTCATACATTTGTTAAAATGTATATATGTTGAAATGGCTATATGTCCTTTCCTTTCTGTGAATTGCCTATCCATATCTTTTTGCCCATTTCTTTCTTGTTATTTTGCAGTTCTTTATATAAACAAGATATTCCTTCTTTAACAGTTTTAGATATTACAGATATCTTCTCCCAGTTTATCATATATTTGTTAGCTTTGTCCAGTGTTCTTTGTTAGCCAGGAATTCTTAATTTGTATGTAGTGAAATCAGTCTTTATTTTATTTTACTTTTTAAAATTTTATTTGGCTTTACAGTGTAGGGTTTCATGAAGACTTTCCTTACCCCAAGTCATATTTTCTTCTATTGATCTTATAATTTGAACTTTCACATTTGTTCTCTATTCCAGCTGGGGGTATTCAGACATGACCTAGTTTTCTCAAGACCATCCCCTTTGCATTGCTTTGTAGTACCACCATCATCTTCCATCAGGTTCCCATCTTTATATATGGGCCTAGTTCTGAGTTCGCCATTCTTTTCTATTTGTCTATTAGTCTGCTCCCATGCCAGAGCCATTCTGTTTTTATCACTTAGTTGCTTTAGTATGCCTTAACTGGTAGGGCAAGGCCCTATTTTGTTTTTCTTTTTCAAAATCAGCTTATTCATAAACCTCTATTTTTCCATATAAATTTTAGAATGAGTTCGTTGAGTTACTCAAACAATCCAATGGGATTTTTATTAAGATTACATTGAATGTATAGATTTATTTAGGGGAATTAACATAAAACTTTATTTAGATAGTCAATTCACATACATTTTTGCTTAATATTTTTCTTGGACTTTAGTACAATTTTAACACTTGTTTCGGGAAAGGTCTTGGGTATTCTTTCTTAGGTTATTTCCTAGACACATTGTAGTTTTATTGTGAATAAAATTGTATACTGTAGTATATTAGAGAGGGAAAGAAAAGTCAAAGTGATGAATAGCTTTCTAGCTTGGACGAGGAAGATAGGGACTATTGGAGAAGAGTATGTTGCATGAGGAGGAAGGGATGCTTTAGTTTTGATTTTGTTAATTATATTGAATTTGAGGTGTTCAGTAAATAGTGAGCACTGCAGAAGCCTATCTGAAGCTTGAGAAACAGATCTGGCTGTAGAACTACTACTGTGTAAAGCGAACTCAAATGGCTCCAAGGGCTAGGGAGATAAAGCAAATGAATGGACAGGGCAGCTGCTACTCAGCTCCTGAGAACTGTGGAGACATATGGGAATGTGGACCCTGTGTTGCAAAGCTTCTGATTTTTCGAAAAAAAAAATCAATCAGGATTTTTATGTGAAATCTCTCTGTTTTAAAAAAATGATTCAAATTAGAAAAGTGATTTCTGTAACTTCAGTGTCATATGATTTATTTTGTTTTGTTTTGTTTTTTGAGATGGAGTCTCGCTCTGTCTCCCAGGCTGGAATGCAGTGGTGTGATCTCGGCTCACTGCAACCTCGGCCTCCCGGGTTCAAATAATTCTCCCACCTCAGCCTCCCGAGTAGCTGGGATTACAGGCACCTGTCACCACACCCAATTAATTTTGTATTTTTAGTAGAGACAGGGTTTCACCATGTTGGTCAGGCTGGTCTCGAACTCCTGACCTCAGGTAATCCACCTGCCTTGACCTCCCAAAGTGCTGAGATTGTGGGTGTGAGCCATCGTGCCTGGCTGTCATATGATTTATCATAAGGAATTGGCTCAGTGATTATAGAGGCTGAGAAGTCCCACAATCTGTTGTCTGCAAGCTGGATACCTAGGAAAGCCCGTGGTGTCATTTGAAGGCATGAGAGCCAGGGAGCCAATGGTATAGATTCCAATCCAAGTCTGAAGGTCTGAGAACCAGGAGTGTCAAGGGCAGGAGAAGATCAATGTTCCAGCTCAAGCAGTCAGGCAGAGCAAGAATTCAACTTTACTCTGTCTTTTTCTTCTATTCAGGCCTTCAGTGGGTTGGAGAATTCCCATCCACATTGGGGAGGGCCATCTGCTTTACCTAGTTTGCCAATTCAAATCTCTTCTGGAAACAACCTCACACACACACCAGAAATAATATTGAAGGAGATAAATGAGCATCTTGTGGCCCAATCAAGCCGACACATAAAATTAACCATCACACTTTGGAAATTGCATGAATGGCCCCAGTTCTTTATTGGTCTTGCTTCCTCATCCTTTGACATGTGATTTTGTGGTTTTCCTCACTAAAAGGGAAGAATCTCCCCTTCACCTTTGAGCTGGTGTGGCCATGTGATTTGCTTTGGTCAGCAGAATGAGGTGATGTGCCAGAAGAGTGGCACATCTAAGCCTAAGTCCCAAGGCCTTAGTGATTCTGCTTGCCCTCTGGAATTCCTGCCATTGCCACAAGAAGAACATACCCAGGCATGTGTGCTGGTCTCAGGAGAAAGATGAATAATACAGGGAGCAGACCTCTCCTAGCTTAGATGCTCCAGCTAAGTCCAGCCTAGAGCAGAGACTTCAGGAAACCCTCAGACACATTAGCAATCCTGGTGGTGGTGATCAGCCAGCCCACACATCACCCCTAGGCTTGTGAGAAATAATGAAGGATGGTTGTTTAAAGCCACTGAGGTTTGGGGTGTTCAGTATGCAGCAATAGCTAATTGATACTCAATCTGATCTAGAGCCATTCCAGGAGCCTATGAATTTAATCAGGCTGGAGTTCAAATACCTGAGATACTGTAATATTCCACAACAGAGGAATATTGTCAATTCAATAAAAGCTGATTTATATCCAATTTCTTTTAGAGTGTCATCAATTTATATTTAATTAATATCCACCTGTCATAATTTATATTGGATATGGTGGGTAGCCAACTTTTCCTTACCTGATTCAACTTTTTGATGCCACAGGAGAATATCTGGGGGAACCATAGCATTTCAATAGTTCTGATTTATTGCCCCATATTACTTTTGGTCAATTGACCATTACCTGTTTCCTCCCCTGGAGGCCCAAGAAAAAAATGGGTGGGTATAACATTAAAACACTGGAGTGATGGTAAAGGAAGCCAGAGGAAGCTAGGTAAGACACTCTTCTCCACCCCCAGCTAAAATTCTTACATTTTGTACCTTCCTTTTATGATGGTATAATGAGTTAAAACATTGCTGTGTTACGAATCTTCCCAAGTCCTCCTCCCTTCTACTCTCCCTTAATAATAAGAATTCGAACTCTCAAAGGACAGTCTGTCCCACTGGACCAATTCTAGGTCTTTAGAAGGCAAAATCAATGGTTCATACTAGAGCAGTACTTAAACTTTTTGTGGTGAGGATGTTTTTAAAAATTCTAGTTCATTATGGATTAATATTTTTGTAAGATATAACAAAATGCGTGAGTGAATGGGCGAGGAGAGAATAAGGGATGTAAGAAGGGTTACTGGGCAGTGCGAAATGGTGTCCCTTTAATAGTTCTCAAGAAATGCCAAGTCAGTTTGGATTTTTTATTTTAAAAAGTTTTTTTGGCTATTTGAACTGTGCTTTTTTGAATGCAACTGGCCCATTCCAACAGGAATTTTTTAGTGTTAAAATTGGATACAAAATACAAAAATCAGCTATCATTGTTAAATTCTTCTGAGGTTGTTCATTGCTTGCTGGTGCCTTTCAGGTATCCTACAGCATAAGCAGGAAGGTGCCTGCCTAGTTCTTTAAAAATCACTCAAGCTAGCCCTTGCTCAACTATGTCTAATTGCCTGCTGGTGGAAGCAAAGGTCATATCTTTGCCCTCAGCCTGAACCTGAACATGAGCCTGAGGCTGTAAATAATTATGTTCAAAATATTAAATTATTTCATTTTCTCACAGTCTCCAAGGTTCCTGGGAGTTAAGCCCTTTCTGGCTGCAATTTTAAAAAGTGTTTTTGTGGTAGACACTGCTAGTTGTCAACCCAACAGCCATATTTTCCTCTTTCTGACAAGAGAACCTGAATTTTGTTTTGGGTAGCAATGCACCTAGCTAAAGTCTACATTTCTCACTCTTGTTTGCAGCTAGGTGACCATATGTCAAAGTTTTGGCCAATGAGGTATAAGTAGTAGACTACAGGCAAGGTTTCTGGAAAAGCTATAGTTTCCTGTTGTATTAGTCTGTTTTCTCACTGCTGATAAAGACATAGCAGAGACTGGGCAATTTACAATAGAAAGAGGTTTAATTGGACTTACAGTTCCACGTGGCTGGGAAAGCCTCACAATCATGGGAGGAGGCAAGGAGGAGCAAGTCACATCTTACGTGGATGTCAGCAGGCAAAAGAGAGAAACTGTGCAGGAAAACTCCCATTTTTAAAATGATCAGATTCAATAATCTCCCACCAGGTCCCTCCCACAACACGTGGGAATTATGGGAGCTACAAGATAAGATTTGGGTGGGGACACAGAGCCAAACCATATCACCTGTTTAAAAAAGATAGATTCAGTCTTTTGTTTTTGCCCTTCTCTTTCTTCTTCTTCTCCCTACCTGAAACATGGACATTATGCTCGAGGTGGAGAAGCCACTTCCTGACTGTGAGATGAACACCACACCCTAAGGAAAGCAAACCAGAAGGATGGGAGGATCCTGGGATGTTAATGTCACTGTGAACCACCTGTTTCTGAACTTCCTCTTGATTAAGTCACCATAGCAGTGTTTTTATTTCATTCAGCCTAATGTAATGCCTAAATGACATAGTCTTTTTTAATGTAGTTTATCTACTTTGTTAAACATCTTAGTAATTTTTACTAACCTAACTTTTAGGTGAAGCATTTACTGTACTGTCCTCTAGGAACACTTTAAGAGAATTCCAACTCAAGGAATAATTGCTGACATTATGATAAAATAAGAGTAAGTTTAAGAACCTCTGGCTTCCTGGTGCTATTTCCTTTAGCTGTGGAAGATTTGAGAACATGCAGGGTTCTTCTTGAACATCTTTTGTTCTTCCTCTGTGTGAATGACCTAGGAAACCTTTCAGTTAAGAAATATATCAGTTGGCTCAGAGTGAAAGTTTTATGTCCTCCAACCTTTTCCCCAAAAGTCAAGTGCAGTCATACACCAAATAACATTTTAGTTGATGATGGACCATATATATGACAGTGATCCCATGAGACTATAATGGAGCTGAAAAACTCCTATCACCTAGTGATGTTGTAGCCTCTGTAACATCATAGCACAATGCATTAACTTTTCTATGTTTACACAGTATTCAGTACAGTCACATGATGTACAGGCTTATAGCTTAGGAGCAACAGATTATACCATGTAGCCTAGGTGTGTAGTAGTAGGCTATACCACCTAGATTTGTGTAAGTCTTTGTGTAAGTACATGCTATGTTTACACAATGACAAAATCGCCTAAAACTGATGAATGTCTCAGTATCCCTATTGTAAAGCCACACAAGACAGTTGTATTAATTGACAAGTGTCCAGCAATTAATATCTTAAAACTTACCAGAAATTTGGTAAAGAAATGTTTGTGAGACTGGGCACAGTGGCTCACGCCTGTAATCTCAGCACTTTGGGAGGCCGAGGTTGGCAGATCACCTGAGGTCGGGAGTTGCAGACCAGCCTGACCAGCATAGAGAAACCCCGTCGCTACTAAAAATACAAAAATTAGCCGTGCGTGGTGCCGCGTGCCTGTAATCCCAGCTACTCGAGAGGCAGGAGAATTGCTTGAACCTGGGAGGCGGAAGTTGCCATGAGCCAAGATAGCACCATTGCACTCCAGCCTGGGCAACAAGAGCGAAACTCCGTCTCAAAAACAAACAAACAAACAAACAAAGGCCGGGAACGGTGGCTCACGCCTGTTATCCCAGCACTTTGGGAGGCCAAGGCGGGCAGATCACGAGGTCAGGAGATCAGACCATCCTGGCCAACATTGTGAAACCACGTCTCTACTAAAAATACAAAAATTAGCCGGGCGTAGTGGTGCGTGTCTGTAATCCCAGCTACTCGGGAGGCTGAGGCAGGAGAAGCACTTGAATCCGGGAGGCGGAGATTGCGGTGAGCTGAGATCCCGCCACTGCACTCCAGCCTGGTGACAGGGTTAGACTCCACCTCAAAAAAAAAAAAAAAAAAAAGAAAAAGAAAAAAGAAAGAAATGTTTGTGAATATTTTTCAACCAGTATGACAGAAAAATGCTCCTGGTGTGTTTTGAAGTTTTGGGCTTTTCTCCTTCCCCTTTGACAAATATTAACCAAGAAGTGATATACAGAAGAAGTTGTAATGATAGTGGAAAGAAGAGGGTAACTGGTTGTGTGTGTATGTGCATGCACATGTATATATATACTACATGGGTTGATGCAAATTGCAATTGGTTACATTTGCAGATTACCGTTTGAGTCAGACTTTTCAAAATGAGTAGTAAAATTTGCTTTTAACTTAAAACTACCCTAGAAATAAAATTTATTTTTAAAATGATTACTGAACAGAATACCTGTGTATTGAGCACCACCAACACATTCCCATGATAGTAAGTGTTGAGCGTATGCTACTGAATTAAGTTGAAAGACCACTAAGTGCACAGGAAGACCTGAGTTACTTATGGACAGATGTCTGAAGTGGTGTAGGACTGTGGAACTCACAGAGTTTATGAGCTAAAAGAAGTTGTGTGAAACACTGGATATGTGTGATTATTCCTTGGTCCCACTTCTCTCAGCAGGGTGATCATGGCAACGTGAAATGTGATTAGCACATACACAGCAAGGATGTAGCCATTCTGTACTTGGCTCCTTCCCTCTGAGCCCAGGCTTGGCTCCATAATCCTTCTCAACACAATTGCCCCAGGTGGCTATAACCAATCGCTGAAACTGTCTTGTGGGATGAAGCCTTAAGTCATCTGGGTAAGACCTAGAGAGTTGTGGCTCAGGAAACTTACATCTTTAATATGGTTCTACCAATATTCCTGTTCATGCTTATCTCTAAAGTGTAGATAAAATCTTCAAGAAGGTTTGAAGGCAAAATAGAGAAATGTTTATTTGTTCAACAAATATTTATGGAACACCAACTGTGTGCTAGGCCTGGTGCAAGGCTCTAAGAGGGAGGGGTACAAGGTTGAGTGAAAATAGGTTTAGTTCCTTGTCATTTAAAGTCTAGTGGGAGAGACAGACAAATTAAGAAATCACAAAAAGTGCAATTGTAAAATAAGATTACCAGCATTAGACTATATCATCCATTGAATGCAATTTATTCTATAGAAGCACAAGTCTAAGAATGTCATGGGAGTTATGTTTAAAGGACAAACATGCTACAGATTACTAGAGAAAATAGAGTAAGTGAAGTCTTGCAACAATTTCTTTGGTTACACTAACTAGATGTAAAAAAAAAGCAATGCAAATTTTCTTTCAGAGAATCAAAATAGATACCTGAAATATCTATTTCAGGACAAAAGAAACACCCTCTCCTTACTAGGTAAACAAAATGTGCTCAGAACCTTTCCACAATTCCCCCACACTCAGACGATCTCCCTGGAGCAGTTACATTCACACAAGTTAGAGTAGAAAGATAGGAATGTTCAAACCATTTTAATATAATAATAACTAGGTATATGATTTTAAAGTAAATTTATATTTTAATATTTATAGCATTATAACAATATTATAATATAATAAATATTAAAACAGTTTATAAGGTGATGACATGTTACAATATAACAAATGTTATACAATACTGTTATAAGAATAATAACAATATTATAACAATTATAATAATTTAACAATATAATGTCCAAATATTATAAAATAATATTATACAATATTACAACAATAATTATATGTTGGCCAGGCATGGTGGCTCATGCCTGTAATCCCAACACTTTGGAGGCCAAGGTAGGACAATCACTTGAGCCCAGGAGTTTGAAATCAGCCTGGGCAACATAAGGAGACAAATAATAATTTTAAAAATTTTAAAAATAAGCCGGGTATGGTGCTGCACTCCTGTGGTCCCAGCTACTTGGGAGGATCATCCGAGCCTGGGAGGTCAAGGCTGCAGTGAACCATGATCACCCCATTGCACTCCAGCCTGGGTGACAAAGCAAGTCTCTCTCTCTCTCACTCTGTGTGTGTGTGTGTTTGTGTGTGTGTATACATACATATATGTGTGTGTTATATAACAATTATAAGTCATATAATTAATATAGTATCATTTTCCCTTAGATTCTGTCTGAAAGGAAAGGAATGGGTTCTGAGTCTGATGAACATCAGCCTATCAGAAAAGAACAAAAGACTAGAGTTTGAGGAAAAGCAAGAAGTACCCTAGAGAAGGTTAGGAGCTAAAGGAAGTAAGAATTTTTTCCAAGACCAAAAGGAAACAAGAGGATACAGTAAAGAGGAAACAGGGTTTGGGGCTGGGTTGGGCATTAGTAAAAGGTGTTCAAGAAGAGAGAGAGTGCATTGCCCAGGAAGAACTGGGTGGGCAGATCTGATAAGGGACCACCATAAGGGCTATTGGTGCTCAGGAACTGCTTGGGAGCTGGGCCATCAGCTGCAGTTGGCTCTACTTTCATTCATGGGAATGTCACCCCTGCCTGCACCAGGGGACTCTGTTAACCATCCTCCCTTGGTGCCCACGAGGACTTCATTCCTCCAGCATCCTCCCCCACTGACTACATAGGAACACTCACAGCCATCCCCCTCTCCCCAGCTTCACTACCCAATGCACATAATACCCCAAGACACTCATGAACCGAAGGAGAGGGAGAGGACTGATGGAGTCCTAGATTGGATCCTCAGTGGAGTGGGTGTGAGGAAGCATCTCCCACCTGTACTTGGGGGTGGAGTAGGGTGCTGAATTAATCAAGAAATGTGAAAGCATTTAACTCTGTAGGAGTCTTCTCCTTTCCTCCCTTCCCTTTTTTCCCTGAGGTGGAGCAAGTTATTGACAATTCTCTTATAATATAAAAATATTTAAAAATATAAGAAAGGAAATTAAAATGATTCAAAGGAAACACTGGAATGCCACAACTACATATTTACCTTCTTGCTGTTTCAAGGAAGATCCTGGTCATGATCCCATCGTTTATTGATATGTACTTCTCGCCGTGTGTTAGTTCATGAGGATTCAATCTGAGATCATGATGAGTAAATATTTAATTACCAAAGTTATAGATTAGTTTCTTGGAACAGTCTCCTGATGAGCAAGGACAGAATGTAAGCCTAACAACTTCTTTATTATCATCATACACTTATTAAATATAGTCATGGCATTTCATTTGGCATTGAATATGTCTGCATATAAAATAGCCATGAACAAATTAAGATTCATCTGAATGTGTACCAAAACCCTAGAAGAGAAAGACAAAGTTGGGTGCTTATGTAGCTCATTAGAGTTACAGAGGATTCCAAATAGTATAGAATTAACTTGATAAATGGGTGAAATGCTTTAGTTGTAACAGAGACATGTGTTACGTAGTAAAATAACAACTTCTAGACAGAGACACGTTAACTAAATCTCAGTTCTGTTACCCACATTAGCTGTGTGACTTTAGGCAAGTTACTTAAGTGCTCTGTGTTTCAGGTTTCCTCATATGTCAGATGGAGAATAAATAATAGTGTGGAAAGCTCTAAATTTAGAACCTAGCACATAGCAAGTTTGCAATGAATATTAATTATTATTGTTCTGTTTTATAAATAGTGTTTGCTACATGCCAGGAGCTGGTTTAATTACTTTTCAAAAATAATTATTTATGTGCTAGGCACTGTTTTAAGTGCTGTATTGATATTAACTCATTTAATTATCATAACAGTCTTGTGGGATAGGTATCATCATCATCATCACCATCATCATCATCATCATCACCTCCATTTCACAGAGAACAAAAATGAAGTCCAGAGATTAAGTAACTTGCTTAAGATAATACAGCCAGTAAGAGTCAGAGCTGGGATTCAAATTCAGACAGTCTGCTTCCAGAGGCAGTGCTCTTAATTCACGTGTTACTGTCTCATCATCATCATCATCATGAACCATAAATTCAGGTTTATGCATCAGCATGAGGCATTAATGTATACATGTTATTAATTGATTATTAAAGTTTTAGCTACACAATAGATGGTTTAATATGATGCGTACATTATTCTTGTAAACTAAATTACATTTTAAGTGCAAAAGTGGGCTTGCTAATGAAAAAGTAGATATAGAACCATTCTAGAAAGCTTAAAAAGATTAATAGGAGCACAAATCTGCAAGGAAAGTTAGAGTTCATTGACAGTTCCCTGTCTTTTTATAGGATGGCCAACAGATCATTCTATTAATATACCCTACTTGCCTCTCAAGTTATTATAATGACCAAATGTGAAAGCGCTTTGTAAACTGTTTTTTAAAAACAAAGCCCTGTAGAAATGTAAGCTATAATGACCTGTCTTTTACACCCTACAAGATTCAGAACAGTATTCGTTTGTGTGACATATACATGCATTCACATCCTTGGGAAATTTCTCAAGGGATACAGAACATTCTGTCCATGTTGGCTACCGCTGGAGAAGTGGGATTTCTGCTCTGACGGGGACTTCATTTCTCTCAGATCCTTTTTACCGAGACCAAATGACATCTTGAAGAAGTAACACAAAACACAATTGACCAGAAGGTGGCAATAAAGCATTGACATTTTCAAAAGGTTTCAGGCACAAGTTTAAGGACTAACACAGTATTGTCTATCTAAAGAGCCAAAATGTTGCCTGGAGCTTCTAATGGTCCACATTCTGGGCCTGATGTTCTTCAGATGATTATGGAATTAGAGGCCTGTGTTCAACTATGAGGAGCAACTCCCCACCTTCCCACCATCACCCCAGGTGTCCCTACCCTGGAGGAGCCCAGACAAGAGGTGACTTGAATGTAGTAAGATAAATGCCAGTACCAGGAATGCGCAGGGAGCTCCAGGAATGCTCAGAGTGCTCCAGGAGCAGGACTATTTATCTGAAGAGTATGTCCCCATCTTGGGGCATTATGGGAGGAAATTAACATGAAACTAAGAATCCCCACTTGAGTTAACTTTATTGTGTAAGTGGAATGATTATTGTGATAGTATAATTATGTTATTTTTAATCCTTTGGTGAAGTTTTCCTATGTACCCATTTTGCTGCATCTAGCAATGTGATGTCTTCTTCTTGTTCTTCATCTAAGGAATGGGAAAGAATGTCGGGAGAAACTGGTGTACTCTTTGATTTGGTCCCCCACAACTTCTACCTCAGGTAATCAAAGAAGAGGATCCTAAGGAGACTCCCGTACTTCTGGGAGGTGCATATTAGTGCTGGATAGAGTAGGCTGGGCCCAGGTTTGTTAGAGAAAAAATCATTCTGACCCTTGTTAACATGGTAAGGAGGATCCTAATCAGAACTATTGCAATAGGTAAAAGTGTCAAGACCATTGCAATAGGGGAGAGAGACTGGGTTCAACACTGAATACGACAAGAACAAGTGGAGATTTACAGCCAAGGAGCAGGTTGGGAGTAATGGTGGATGGAAATTTACTAAGAAGAGAAATCAAAGACGGGGGATTCTTGCTAGAGTGGCCAAACAAGGCTCTTGCTGAGGGCAGGAAAGGCTGATGAGACATCAAGAGTAGGGTATGAGGAATTTGACTGACATCAACAGCGATCAAATATTGAGGGTGGGGGATTCTCTCTAAATTGACTGTGGGATTCTTGTGAAAACTGGGCTATGCACGTTGAGGCCTAGTTGAGAAGAGGGCTCAGGAGAGATTGACTAAAGTTTGGTCAAGGAGAGAGGCTTTGTTAGGTCCAAATGTACAGAGAGCATCAATACCTTATTTTATTATTATTATTTTTTGAGACAGGGTCTTGCTCTGTCACCCACGCTGGGGTGCAGTGGTGTGAATTCGGTTCACTGCAGCCTCGACCTCCCAGGCTCAAGTAATCCTCCCACCTCAGCCTCCTGAGTAGCTGGGATCATAGGGAAGCACCACTGCCCCTGGCTAATTTTTGTATTTTTAGTACAGATGGGCATTTGCCCTATTGCCCAGGACAGTACCTTAATTTAATGCAGAATCTGCTTCATAAACTGGCAGAGTTTTGATCTTCTGCCAAGTTGCTAGACAGCCACAGAGATTCGGTGGGGAAATGAATGTTTGTATATTTTGCCATATATATTTTATTCCAATATAAAATTGTTAGAGAATTTATTTGCATAAACTTATAAGAACATGTGTTTGGGTACTTCTCTTTAACAGCACAGTTCTTACTTCAATTAATCTGTATATATTGATAAGCAATGTACCTCACCTGTGTTATGGCTGTGTTGCTTTTGCTGGGAACTTGAAGAACCAAGCGTGTTTATGGGAGACGTGTAGGCTGGCTTACACCCTGACTTTCAAAAACCAGGTTAATCCTTAGCTCTTTAGCAGTTCTAACTAGGATGATACAATAGCTGGAAGATTAAAATACAATTAAATAATAATCTATAGCCTTCTGAAGACGATTATTTAAGAAAAAAACACAGAACAAAGACGTGCTAAGTATCTTCAAGTTTTTATGGGGTTTAAGTAGGCACATGCTTATTAAACTGTTTCTGTGTCATTAATTTTGTAGGTGCCATTCTCTTTTTTCTTCTTTTTTAGAGATGGGGACTTACTTTGTTGCCCAGACTGGAGTGCAGTGGTGCGATCATGGCTCACTGCAGCCTCAAACTTCTGGGCTCAAGCAATCTTCCCACCTCAGCCCACCTAGTAGTTGGGACCACAGGTGAATGCCACCACGGCTGGCTAACTTTACTTTTTTATTTTTTATTTTTTTAGAAATGGAGTCTTGCTGTGTTGTCCAATCTGGTCTCAAACTCCTGGGCTCAAGTGATCCTCCCACCTCAGTCTCCAAAAGTGCTGGGATTACAGGTGTGAGCCATCATGCCCAGCCTTGTAGGTGTCATTTTCAGTGATGGCTAATGTTAATGTAATATTGGATAATTCAGGAATTAACGCATACTGATGTAGAGAAAAGTGGTACGTGAAGCTGTGTCTGCATCTTGTGCTCACTTGTCAAATTGAATAATGTTAGCTACAGCATTATATCACAGACAAAAAGACAATAATTACAAAACAGCAGACAAAGGAGCTTTAATTAATCACAGCAGATGATACCGGTGAACCAATTCATTTGAAAACAAGTAACTTGTATAATTTATCCTCCCTTCCTATATGAACCATGCCATTGGCTCACCAAATGATAGATGAAGGGAAATTTCTCTTTATAGAAAGATTTCAAGTGATAAGTAAAGAAGGAATGATGGAATTAGAATATCAGCATTTCATAGCCCCTAATAAATCAATGGACCTAAATATCAATCATCAATATCTGCAAACCAGATATTATGTGTCTCTTGACAGAGGCCCATAACAATACCTGCAAATTTGTCCTGCCCCAGAATTCTAAACTGAATCTGCACGCACGCCTCTACCAATTTATAGGAAGTCAAATATTCTCACCTGAATGGGCATATCTCAGGTTTGATTGAAAGGAGCCGGGCACATTCCTCAGCCCCGGGCTCAAAACAAACAAGCCCAGTACAAACACATCCCATCCTCCCATCTCACCACATATCGCCATATATCTCTCAAACTTCCTGAGCCCAGTACAAACACATCCCATCCTCCCATCTCACCACATATCGCCATATATCTCTCAAACTTCCTGAGCCCAGTACAAACACCACCAGGAAAGTCTCCGATAAGGAGACAGCCGTTCAAAGTTTTACTGAAAAAGCGGGAACCAAAAGAATTCCTTTGTTCCCCTGTAACTCTCAGGCTATAAAAAGCAAACACTCGCATTGTTCAGGGCCCTCTTGTATGCTGTGGAATGGAGGGACCAGGTTCGAACTTGTAGTAAAGATCCTTGCCGCTTGGCTTTGACTCTGGACTCTGGTGGTCTTCTTTGGGGAACTAATGGTCTGGGCATAACAGATCATATAATTTGAGGACCTGGAGGTGGCCAAAGGGTTGTGGAAAAGCACATGTTCCCATTCTCCCAGCTTGATCCCTCTCAGAGATTTTTGACATGACTAAGAGGTTACCCACCCACCCCCACTACCCAGCCAAGAAAATGAAGCTCCACCTTAAATGCTTACAGGATTCACTTGAGAATCTTTTAAAATGACCAATGTGTGGTTTCACCTTGACCTATTGAAGCAGGACTTTGGAGATATGGCCTAGTACATTTCAAAAGCTGCCCAGGCAATTCCAATGGGCAACCAGGGTAAAGAATATATTTGGAGACACACAAAAAGGCAGGATAAAATGATCATTCTACATATTTGCATAGTAAGTTGAATTTTCAAAAACTCAACAATCTTTCCCATTGCTTCACTGACCCCCTGAAGCCCATCTATGAACCCAGAATAGGAATGGTTATCAGCATAAAAAGCAAAGCTGAAATGGAGAGGTCATTCAGAAGGGAAATAAGATAGGACCGATCCAAGCTCCAAGATGGAATCACTCAAGAGCAGGAGTGAGATCTGGCAACACCATGTAGTGAAGTCTCAAACTGGTTGGCAGGCAGTGGAAGTCTAATAGGATGATAAGGATGAGGCTCAGGAAGGTGCAGGCTGCAAGGTGAGTCAGACTGCACTTTGCCCCATAGCAGAGGCCAGGAACCTTGAGTCTCTTGAGTCAGAGGACTGCCACAGGAAGAGGTCCAGCATGAGTTTCCTGGAAAACAGGTTGACTGTGAAGTCTTCTTTGCAGAAGCAAAGGCATCAGTGGGCCATGCATGAAGCTCTTTTGTTTCATGAGGGACACTTGCTAAGAAGAATTAGGTTCTCTCCTACTCATGTAGACATTGATGCTATGGAAATTTGCTTTGTGAGTTAAGGTCAAAGAGGGAGACGGTAAGTCAGGAACTGAACATTTCCTGGGTACTTACCATGTGCCAAATTCTTTCACCTATTTCTTTGGTGAATTTTTTGCTCTAAACTGGGACCTCTCAGTCTGAGGGAAGGCACACATCCATGTTAGACAGATTTGGCTCACTTTGAATGTTCTAGTTTATATCCTTCCAAAATAGAGAGTTAATTGAGGCTCGAAGGATATTTTTTAATGTACCAGGGATTTTGTTTTGGTTTAGTTAGGATGAGACAAATAGATCAGAAGACTATTGCCATTGAAAATACAGCTTGTGGTGGGGTGCAGTGGCTCACACTTGTAATTCCAGCTCTTGGGAGGCTGAGATGGGATGATTACTTGAGCCTAAGACTTTGAGACCAGCCTGGGCTACTAGTGAGACACCATCTCTACATAAATAATAATAATAATTAAAATTTAGCTGGATGTAGTGGTGCCTGCAGTTCCAGGTACTAGAAAGGCTGAGGCAGGAGGATCACATGAGCCCAAGAATTCAAGACTACAGTGAAATATTATCGTGCCACTGCACTCCATCCTGAATGACAGAGGGAGACCCTGTCTTAAAAAAAAAAAAAAGAATAAATAAAATTCACAGCTCCCAAGAATAGGGGGCGAGCCACACAGGGAAACACCAGAGTTGATCAGGAGAGAGAAGGAAGGAGGGAAAAGCTTGTATTGTGTTTCCATGGAAGGAATGGGTGAGGCAGGGTGAGCAGCTGAGCAGGCTGGGCACGCACTGGATACATTGAAGAATCTCGGTGGGCTCTAAACTACAGGGTGATCTCTGGTTAGCCAGTACCTGGGCCTGGGGTGGCTGAGGAGAAGGGGATAGTGTCCCAGGCTGCAGAAGCCTGATATAAAGAGGTGGGTGGGGTATGGGCCCGGACTGGTTTGTTTGCATATCAAAGGTATGCTCTCACAGGCAAGTTGCTTGCCATCTATAGGAATCAGCTGCGCCCTGTGAGGGACAGTTCCTCTTCAGGTCGGCAAGGGCCCAAGATGACAAAGCTTCATAAAATAAAAAAATTAAAAAAAAATTAAACATGATTAATACAAAAAGCCTTATTTCTAACTTCTAAAATACTGTCTATGTCAACCAACAAAGTAACTCATATAATTGGAAAGCATTGAATAAGCAACATCATCTGATTTAATCTAATTAATACTAGTAGGTAACATTTCACTAGTTTCTTCTATGTGCAACCTCTTGTGCTAAGTACTTCAATGCTTAATTGTATTTAAGACACATATTTGTATCTTGATTGTAATAGAAGTTACATGAATCTATACATGGGATGAAATGCCATAGAATTATGTAAAACCCTACCCTTGCTCCCGAAAGAAGAGTGTGTGCAAAAACTGGTGAAATTTGAGTATGAACTGAGTCTAGTTAATTGCACTGTGCCAATCAATTTCCTGGTTTTGATAGTGAACTGTAGTTATGGAAGATGTCACCATTGGGGTAAGCTAGGTGGTGGATACCTGGTACCTCACTATACTGTTCTTGCAACTTCTTATGAATCTACAATTATTTCAAAATAAAAAGTTAAAAGAAAACGCTTTGACACCAATATTATTTTGCCCATGAGGAAATTGAGGCTTGGTGAGAGGTTAAGTAACCTGCCTAAGGTCATTCAGCTAGTAAGTGACAGTGTGATTCTAACCCAGAGCCAACCTCCCGTCAACATAGATTATATTATTCAACATAATCTTTAAATAAAATACATGGGATGTATCCGGGTTCCAATATGATCTGAAAAGCATGTAAATAAATTCAGTTATACCATGGTGCTTGAAAGTTAAAACTGCAGCATACTTAAAACTTAGTATAGAAATTGTGACTGGTCTGTATCAAGAAACAATGAGATGATGGCACTCCATTTTATAGGTTTCTTTCAGCAATGAATTGTAAAATGTCAACACTTTCCTTTTTACTATTGAAAATACCAGAGATCAGATTAATGGTTATATAAAGGTTTTATTCATTTACCAAGAAAAATTTTAGATCTGAGTCATAAGTAACAGACAATGCACTTATTTTGTACAATTTAATCCTCTCTAATGGCAAAAAAAAAACTGGCGACACATTTCCAGAATTCTAATTCCATTGTAAGTAGATGAATCATTGCACTTTGTATGACATACTTGTTAAAAAGCGTTTTCACTTCATTTAGTCTTAATTGCAGTGGCGATACGCAGTGCTGAATCGATTGAGTACTCATATCTGATCTCAAGGTCTATAAAATGTCAGAAACACATAGTAATCAGAGATCTAGTACTTTTTCTTTAACATATTATATGTCTATAGAATTAAATTCATAAATACAATCTTTACAGTTTTATTATCCACTTCGTTTCATTTTCCAAATGTTCTCAGTTACTTTCACTCTTGGCTATTTCTTTCATTTGGTTTAGTGTAATATGGTCTTATAGAACTTTTGATAATTTGGTATCATAGGCATAAATAATCCAGGATGCCTGGGATACATTTTAGTGCGACTGTACTCTGACTGGATTAACGGACAGGAAGAGACTGAGATGTCCTCAGCATGCGGTTGCCATATTTCTCATTTCCTTACCCTTAACTGTCTTTACAGAGCAGATTTTTCTGTAACAAGTAGGAAGATGGTGGCCCAGTGCGGATAAGGGCACACTGATTGTAACTCATGGTGGCTCAATGTGGATAAGGGCACATTGCACCTTCACCTTAGCCTGCAGTGATGAAAACCAGCAGTTTGGTTTCATCAGCCAATGACCACAGTTATAGCTTTTAGAATTGGTTTTTAGTTTATCTATGTAAAATGCTACACAAATTAACTGATTATCATTTTCAAAGAGAAAAAAAGGAAAGAAAGGCTAGTCTGAACTCATTAATATTTTTGAGCATTCTAATTAATAAACTTCTGTGTTACAAGTTTATCTTCATTTTTGGTCTTATTCACTGTGATGATGGCAGTTTCATAAGTGTTTCTTTACAGTTGACCTGGAGTTTGAAGATACCAAGAAACTTCTATAGACAATGGATTCTACTCAACTACTAGGTGTCTTAGAATGTGCTTGGTCATTTAAGTTTCTAGTATATTCTCAGATATATATTACTTATTCAGAGAATTAGAGTTGATGAATAAGTAGAATTTTAAAAATTATATTCCATATATTTTATTAGGGATACAGTAAAGATTCTATGTAACCAGGTACCAGGTAACTCTTCCACATCATGATGAAATTAGGGGTTGCTATAACCACTTAGGATAGTGTACATTCCTTTGATGAGTGGCCTCAAGCTAACAAGATAGTAGAAGCCAAGAAACAAGACCTCAGTTGGCTTTGTAAAGACAAGTATTGGGAAGTTATGCAAGTGTGTATTTGTCCATTTTCACACTGCTGATAAAGAGATCCCAAGACTGGGAAGAAAAAGAGGCTTAATGGACTTACAGTTCCGCGTAGCTGGGGAGGCCTCACAATCATGGCAGAAGGCAAGGAGGAGCAAGTCACATCTTTTTTTTTTTTTTTTGAGATGGAGTCTCACTCTGTTGCCAGGCTGGAGTTGGCTTGCTGCAAACTCCACCTCCTGGGTTCAAGCAATTCTCCTGCCTCAGCCTCCCGAGTAGCTGGGATTACAGGCACGCGCCACCACACCCAGCTAATTTTTGTATTTTTAGTAGAGATGGGGTTTCACCATGTTGGCCAGGATGGTCCCTATCTCTTGACCTCATGATCTGCCCGCCTCGGCCTCCCAAAGTGCTGGGATAATAGGCAAGTCACATCTTATGTGGATGGCAGCAAGCAAAGAGAGAGAGATTGTGCAGGGGAACTCCTCTTTTTAAAACCATCAGATCTCATGAGATGTATTCACTATTGCGAGAACAGCACGAGAAAGATCTGCCCATGATTCAGTTACCTGCCCCATGATTCAATTACCTGCCCCATGATTCAATTACCTACCACTCGGTTCCTCCCACGACACTTGGGAATTTTGGAAGTTACACTTCACGATGAGATTTGGGTGGGGACACAGCCAAACCATATGAATGTAAAAAAAGAAGATCCCATGAGTTGATACTATAGGAATCTGAAAGTTAACAATTCAGTTGCCATTATTCACTCAAAAATCCTCAGCAAATATTTATTGTCTGTCTAGTAGGTGCACAGAACTTTGCTATATCCTGAGGGAGATTCAAATACGAGTAACAGACTCTCTACTGTCAAGGAGCTTAATTTTTGTTATCATAGAGGCACACGTCTAAACAATCAAAATTAACCCAAAGGCAAAATGCCGTAGGAAAAGCACAAACAAGGTGCTGTGGGAAGAAGGAGGAAGAAGTCAGTGACTCCTGACAAGATGTTGACAATCACAAAACAGAGGACCAGAATGAGAAGGTGACCCAGTCACCAGTTAGGAGGCACTTGGAGGAGGCCTTCAGTGCCACACCCAAACCAAGCCAAAGGTCTCTGATGCCAGAGCTAAGTCCCATCTTCTACTTGTATCAATTACCAACTACAAGCTGAGACTCTTGAACAGTCTTCAGTGTAAACAAATTGAAACAAGCAAGAGTTCGTGCTGATGTCTGGTATTGTGTGTTCATCAGGCAGTATATGTACATATTGTCATTTGATGGATGAAATACATTTCTTGTCATTGGAACCAATATACCCAGCAGAATTCCCAGTGTATTGCAAGCAGCCAGGCAAGGCCAGCAGACAAGCTGAAAAAATGTGTGGAAGACAATTTAGGAGAAATAGAGCCTGGGCACCCATTTTAGGGAAGCAGAAAATGAAACGTTTTCTTTCTGGGGACTCCATCTGGGCTGAGCTGTTTAGGTGTCCAGTGGACTAAGACACAGAGGCAGTGAAAATGAGAGACAGTGGCTATGACTGTGGAGGAGGCATGGATCTCATCACCAAATTACACTGCAGATATCCAGCAATGGACCAATTGTTACTTAGCAGCACACTCTGCATTCTCTCTCCTGCTTATGGGTTTCATATAGAGATAAACGTTTTCTGCTCACTTTCAGACCCTGTTGCAAATTTTCGTCTGTCCTGGAGTGCAGTCACATGGTTAAAAACAGGATGCAAATGGAATCAATAATTACCAAAATCATTAAAGTCAAAAGGATCTTGATAATGAATGTTCTCTTACAAATAAGCAGCTACAGGGATTAGCAGATGGATGTATCAGAATCTTAAGAATATTATAAGAACATCAAATAATAATCTCATCCTTGTCTCACTCCATGCTTACATTATTGTTCATCTTACTTTCCTTGATTAAGAGGCTCAAGAATGCTTTTCATCATTTTTCCAGTGCTAAATATATACCTATTTTGCAGCAAAACATAAGGACTGAAATCATTTTCTGATATGTAATACTGAGTAGGATGCCAATTGTAGCAACTTATCAAAGGTTGAATTTTCCAGTTCCAAGGAATAAAATTAAATGTAATAAAGGTGTGAACAAAGGAGTAGCTAAGCACTGTGAGTGCAGCACCCCTCAGGGTTTATCCCACTTTTCAAGCCCTCACAATAAACCTGTCCATTCTGCTTAGCAAGCAGACTGATCTCTTTCCCAAGCTGGTAAGAAAGTGTTACATTGCTGTTTATCTGTAGTAACGTATAACTCTTTTGCAACTGGAGATAGCTCATTCATTTCTATTACAGCTTACCTTGCCACTAAAATATGCACAGAAATGACTTTCTTTATGCAGTGATGTTTTCTTGGGGAAGGTTATTTGACAATAGGATTGTTTCCTCACTGAGTTGCATTATAATTTCATCAATGAGTTCAACGATTTTTTTCTAATGGCAATAATTTGATTTTTAAATTTTTAAATTTTAAAATGTTCTAGCATTAAACTACTTATTTAGGGTGGATCATATGTGTGTATGCAATTTTTCTGATTATTAAGAAGTACCCAAAAAAATGTAAAATGTGGTCTCTGTTCCTCCAATAGCCTGAAATCTAATTATGGAAGCAAGACATACAGACTTTAAACAATTGACAAAGTAGGAAAATAGTGATTGAGTGCAGACAATACCCTGAAAGGAAGGGATGGGAGTAATCTGGAAGAAATAGGTCTTCAGCTGGACTTGACTGACAGAGAATATTTAAGTAAGTGAAAGGGAATGAGGAGGGCATTTTGGGCAGTAGGCCAGCCTGGGAACATATCTGGAACCACTACTGGGCCTGGCTTAGAGGTGGGAGGATTGTTTGGCAAATAGAAACACTGGGTATGTACACATGTAGTGATTTACCCATATGTTAGTTTTCTATTGCTGCTATAACTAATTACCACAAATTTAATGGCTTAAAACAACACAAAGCACAACAACATGGCACATGTATACATATGTAACAAACTGCACGTTGTGCACATGTACCCTAAAACTTAAAGTATAATATAAATAAATAAATAAAAAATAAAAAACAACACAAAGGTATTCTCTTACAGTTGTGTAGGTTAGAAGTCTAACATGAGTCTCACTGGACTACAGTCAAGGTGTTGATAGGGCTGTGTTCCTTTCTGAAGACTCTAGGGCACAATTTATTTCCTTGCCTTTTCCATTTATTTGCTTGTGGCCTCTTCCTTCATCTTCAAAGCTAGCAACGTTGCATCTCTCTGATCTTTCTTTCAGAGTCACATCTCCTCTCTCCACAACCCGGAGAGCTTCTCTGTTTTTAAGGACTCATGTGATTACATGAGGCTTACCAGGATAATTCCAGAGACTCTTCCCATCCCAAGGTTCTTAACTTTAATCACATCTGAAACATTCTTTTTGCCACATAAGGTACCATATTTAAGATTGCAAGGATTAGTATGTGGACTTTTTTTGGAGGGAGAACATTATTCTGCCTACTACCTCATTTGCAAAATGTTTTTATAAGTGATATCATGGAGAGAACTCGGAAGTTGATAAGAAAGGTAGATGATAAAAGGCTTTGAATGTTATGATGGGATTAAATGCCATCCACACTGGGGAGCCCTCGAGTGTGAACAAGAAAGAGATATAATGATATCAGTGCTTTAAGATGATCTGTATGAAATTAATGCATGGGTTGGATTGAAGTGAAAGCGATAAGCTACTCTAAGGAGAGCAATTAGCAGGTTATTGCTATAATTCTAAGTTTGGGTGTAAGAACCCAGACTAAAGCCATAATGGGAATTAAAGAAAAATTTGGGAAGAAGATTCATGAAACTTAGAAACTAATTAACTTACAGGGGATGAAGAAAAGGGATGGGCATTATATAAATTCTTTCTCTCCTCTCCTGTCAGGTAGGCAATGATCAGCAAACTGGTACTTTAGACCAGTAGAAAAGCCATTGCTTTAAAGGATCTTGCAGTGAAAATTTTTGCAAAGACAAAAAGCTTTTAAAAATCTCACATACTAGCATATTATGATATGAATAATATGCTAGTATATAAGTCAATTTTATGCACAAAACACACATACTTGAGAATAAGTAGCACATTAAAATAATACTTTTTCTGTGTAGCCAGTGCAACTCTAAAAACAACCTTTTGTAAAAGTCAGTTGAGAAAGTTTGGGTTTCCATGAAAGAAAGGTTTAAAAAAGTTTCATTTTCCAGAAAGCTAAACCCTATTATAAGCTTCCTTGGAAAGTGTTTCCAGTGAAAAAGAGAGAGAAAGGAGAGGTTAATAACTTTGGGAAATGAGGCTCCCTAATTGTCCACTTTCAGTTAACTCATAGAGCAGTCTTCCTTGGTTGGGGCACATGGTTCGGGAAATATCTGTGTGACCTCAAATACAGGGGTCTGCCCAAGACCCAGGCAGCCCTGTTCATCAGGAGCCCCTACTGGAGCCAATCATCCTATCAAATTTGGCCCTACTGACTCAGGATTCAGGTTACTTCATTTCATCTTCACCAACAGAAAAGCTAGAATTCAAGCTAAAGGTACGGTAGCCAAAAAGATGTGAACAGAGCAGAAAAGGGCAAAGTTATGCCAGACAGGATGCAGATGCTTGTGTGTGTGTGTGTGTGTGTGTGTGTGTGTATGTGTGATGCATATGCATGTATACGTATATGTGTGTGTATTTGTATCTTTGTATGTGATATTTATATATATATGTGTATATTTACATGTATGTGTGCTTGTATCTTTGCACCATGTTTCTATTATAAAACACTGAATGATGCTTGATTAAAGTAACAATACAGTACTTTAAATTGCTGCTTTTCTTAAAAGTCTATGACTACATTAGCATAGATTCAAAAACTTTGGGGTTTTTTTTACATTATATGAATTTTTGAAGTAGTTATCCATTCAATAACTACTAATCACAGGCTTTACCAATTTGCTGTGGAACAATATAGGGAACATCACTTATTATCAGTTTATTTCTGGCAGGTAATATTAATGCCTCAGAAGACTTTCACAGATATTTAAGTCATCAACAATATACATTGAGGCCAGGTGCGGTGGCTCACGCCTGTAATCCCAGCACTTTGGGAGGCTGAGGAGGGAGGATGGCTTGAGCCCAGGAGTTCCAGACCAGTCTGGGCAATGTAGTGAGACCCTGTCTCTACAAAAATTACAAAATATCTATGTATATATAGAGAGAGAGTTGAAAAAAGCAAGTTGTAGAATATGTAGAGTATGACTGTGTTTTTGTAAAATAAAAAAGCTATACAAGTGAACGTGTGTGCATTGATCTCTGGAGAGAAAGAACTGACTCAGGGAGAGTATGGACCCTACACTTTTTCTTTATAATGGTTTATACCATCTAACTTATATACAGAGAGAGTATGTTTATATGTGTGTTATTTTTCTAAATGATTTTTTAGTTTAAAAAAAGAGAAAAAGAGTTGTATTGTAAACATTATTTGCAGTTGTTCAAAATAAACTTTTCTAGATATGCGTAATTAAGTAGTTAAGACCAACAGAGTGATGCTGTCTGTGTTATCGTTCAGTCAGGCTGACCACAAGAGTTAAGGCTTCATATCTGCCTCCTCATATCTAGTGTTCTATAAATAGTAGGCAACCCACAATACTTCAAATCGCTGCTTTATCAGGATATGCCCTCCACAAGTATCAGAGTATGCTCCTCAGGCTGTATGGCTGAATAATCACATGAATCTCACCCCACAAAGCTGATCTTTGAATTAACTGTAAGTACTTCATATTAACTCAGCCCAATAAGTATATTAAAACTAATCGTTCACCAGGAATATAAATGCTTAAAGTGTGTGTAATTTCCAAGAAGTCATACTAGCCAAATCCAATAAATATGACTTGATCTGAAATTTGGCAAAATTCCTAAGTGAAGATATACAAAGCTATGACTGTTTGATGATAGCATCTTTCTCCCAGTACCCAAACCTGTATCTTTGGACTGATTCAGTTCAGTTTAATACAATAGAGATAAAGGCTCAGTTCCTTTTCTCTGATAATCTTTGAATCTGGCCCATCCTTTGTTCTTCTTGACCCTAGTCTCCAACAGATCACTGAATTCCGCTGAAGGTAGGTCCTTTTTTCCCCTAAGCATTTATCCTGCCATGCCTGGGTGACTCAACTGCCTTCTCACTTATTACCTTGCCTCCAGTGTCTTCCCCAATCCCCTCCACTTTGTGATCAACTAAATCTTTTGTTTTGTTTTTGCGACGGAAACTTGCTCTGTTGCCCAGGCTGGAGTGCAATGGTGTGATCTCAGCTCACTGTAACCTCTTCCTCCCTACAGCCTCTGCCTCCAGGGTTCAAGCG
Source organism: Gorilla gorilla gorilla (assembly GCF_029281585.2). NCBI lineage: Eukaryota > Metazoa > Chordata > Mammalia > Primates > Hominidae > Gorilla > Gorilla gorilla. The sequence continues at coordinate 34,681,200 of NC_073243.2, forward strand.
ATTCTACTGCCTTAGCCTCCTGAGTAGCTGGGAATACACCCACCCACCACCACGCCCGGCTAATTTTTGTATTTTTAGTAGAGATGGGGTTTCACCATGTTGGCCAGGCTGATCTAAATCTTCCTAAAATACCATTGCATTTCTTATTATTAAAAATGTATTATAAAGATAGAGGAATTTTAAAAGTTTGGTACTTAAGCAGAAATAGCCCAGAAATAAATTCATGTTAAAGATGTTATTTTAAGTTCATGGCAGTAAAATATAGTTTACACAATAGATGGTGTTGGGTTAATTGGCTGGTCATTTAGAAGAAAAGAAGCTGGGCTGGGTGTGGTGGCTGACGCCTATAATTCCAGCACTTTGGGAGGCTGAAGTGGGCAGATCACTCAAGCTCAGAAGTTCAGGACCCGCCTGAGCAACATGATGAAACCCGTCTCTACAAAAAGTACAAAAATTAGTGGGGTGCAGTGGTACACGCCTGTAGTTCCAACTTCTTGGGAGGCTGAGATGAGAGGATTGCTTGAGCCCCAGATGTCAAGGCTGCAGTGAGCTGTGTTCGTGCCACTGCACTTCAGCCTGGATGACAAAGCAAGATCCTGTCTCAAAAAAAGAAAAAAAAAAAAAAAAAGAAGCAAGTCATATCTTACTCCTTATAGGAAAATCAATTCTGGATGAATGAAAAATTTAAATATAAAAATGAAACCATAAAGGTACTAGAAGAAAACATGAGTAAAACTTTTTAAAATGAAATATTGGATTGGGGAAGAACTTTCTCAGATTAACATAAAATCTAAATCATAACAGAAAAATACTTAATAAATTTTGCTACTTAAAACTATAAAATGTTGACATGGCATAAATACCTAAATAAAGTTAAAAGACAAATTACAACTTGAGAAAAATATTTGTCACATACATGACATAAAAGGGCTAATTTTCTTACCAAAGAGCTCTCGTCGATGAGAAAAACATCAACAACCTAATAGAAAAATGGACAAAGAATATAATCAGTTACAGAATTACAGTCAGTTACTACCTGAAAAGCTCCTTGACCTCCTTCATAGACACGGTTCCACATTAAACAACAATGATATAGCACCATTACTTGTCAAATTGGCAAGTGTCCCTGAATATAATGGGAGTTTTTAGGTATTTAAAATTTTTAAATGTATTCATTGTTGTGATTGCAAAGGAGATTATGCCACAGTGGTTTTAGTAAGTCAGGATTATCTTATTAAAAGCTAACTCTTTTATTAAAACATCTTTTCTTGAATTGCAAATAAGATGCTTGAGAACACCGACAATGAGAAACGACACTAATGTGATATTTGTAACAGGCAGACAGACAGACCCCCCACAGAGGTCAGTGGGAAGGAGGAAATACACAAGCAGCAAATCCTCAGACCACTATGGCTAGGCACCTGCTTCTGCCCAACTTGCAGGAAGCTACCTGCCACGTTTTACTTGGTTCACAGTCTTCAGGGGAAGAAGCTGTGGGAAGAGGGCTGTGAAGTCCAGAAATTGCTGCTAAGTGCATCTTTAGAATACAGTACCATTTCTGAACCTCCCTACCACAAACAGTCCCTCAGGCCAAAGGGAGCAGTAAAAGTGCTTCCAATGCAAAGGATCCACCAGGGAAATCCGGCTGTTTAAACCAGTGCTTCTTAAAATCGGGTCCCTGGTGCAGCAGCATCAACATCACCTGGGTACTTGTTAGAAATGCAAATTTTCAGGTCTCACTGAGGTCTACCGAAACAGAAACTCTGGAGGTGTGTTTTTAAAACAAGCTCTCCAAGTGATTCTGATGCAGGATATAGTTTGGGAACCACTAGTTTGTTTGTTTATTTATTTATTTATTATTCATTCATTTTTTTCTGAGATGGAGTCTCACTCTGTCGCCCAGGCTTGAATGCAGTGGCACGATCTCGGCTCACTGCAACCTCCGCCTCCCAGGTTCAAGTGATTCTCCTGCATTGCCCTCTCCAGTAGCTGGGATTACAGATGCCCGCCACCATCCCTGGCTAATTTTTGTACTTTTAGTAGAGATTGGGTTTCGCCATGTTGGCCAGGGTGGTCTCGAACTCCTGACCACAAGTGATCCACCTCCCAAAGTGCTGAGATTACAGGCGTGAGCCACCATGCCCGGCCTAGAGAACCACTAGTTTAAATCAACATTTTTGTCCACTTTTCTGATGATGACAATCACTTAGATGGGGGGCAGGGAGACAGGAAGCCTGTAAAAAATGCATACTCCCAGGTCCCACCTCAGACCTACTCAGTCGGAATCTAAGGAGCGGCCTGGGAATCCAGATCAATAACAACTAACCCAGGTGAATCCATAACTAGGGATATTTGGAAAACTGGCTTAAGCAATTCCTATTACCAGATGCACAATGTTAGAAAAACACACTTGCCTTACGCTCCAAACACACCAATGTTTATTTTTCTTGTAAACAAACATCCAGGCTTGCCTTACAGCTCAAACAAGATTCTTTCAAATTACCTATTAAACAGCAGCCTTGGCCGGGCACGGTGGCTCACGCCTGTAATCCCAGCTCTTTGGGAGGCAGAGGTGGGTGGATCACCTGAGGTCAGGAGTTCGAGACCAGCCTGGCCAACGTGGTAAAATCCCATCTCTACTAAAAATACAAAAATTAGCTGGGCATGGTGGCGGGCACCTGTAATCCCAGCCACTTGGGAGGCTAAGGCAGGAGAATGGCTTGAACCCGGGAGGGCGGAGGTTGCAGTGAGCCAAGATCATGCCACTGCACTCCAGTGACAGAGTGAGACTCCCTCTCAAAAAAAATAAAACAAAGAAAACAAATAAATAAACAGCAGCCTCTTCAGGACATGTTCGGCACCTCTAACCCGCAACTGTGTTATGTAGTGTTCTGTATCTCAGAGATCTTAATTCAACAGTATTCATAATAAGAAACTGTAGATCATTGAATGTTTGAAACCTGGTGGAATTTGGGAACATGGTGCTGCTTATCACCCTGAGTAATAGCAGGCAGCTCTAAGGGCCTGGGGTGAGAAGCATCTGGAGGGAAGAGTTACAATTTCCTCCACTGAGTCATACCCTGTAGACGATTGAGTGGTTGCATCACTCCTTACTTGCTAAGAAGAAGAGAACTTCCTGAGGCCCAACCTTCCATTCCAAACTCCCTCGTCCCCTGCCTTAGGCTGTGGGGACAGGAAAGTGGAAGTGTGCTGGGTGAATATGTTCTAGATCTTAGCACTGGGTAAGCACCACATTCTGAAAGCACTCTGAGAAGCTCCTGCCCTGGCAAAGCCCAAAGGGCTCCCAGCTTCTCTAGGAAAGCAACCACAAGCTACTGGAGACTGAAAGGCAGCCCAGTCCAGAAGCTCAGAAGATAGTATATTCAGGAAAATAGAGGACAAAACTAATTTAACTTAAAGAATATCTTTATATTTCCTATTCATTATATATACTATGAAATAAGCAAAGTCTCCAGCAGTTTTCTTCCAGTTCAGCTGTGCTTCCAAGTTCAGGTGGCTGGTCTGTAGTGTAGTATGTGACCAGAGAGATCACAGGTTCCACAGTCAACATTGTTGTCTTGAGAAACATGAGCAGCTAAGAGCATCACTGTTGTAGGATAAGAGGCCACAATTGTTACAATCAGCCAGTGTTTCTGAATAGCATTGCCCCGTGGACCACTCCAGGGAAGTCTGGGGGCCTATTTATTCTCTGCATAGTCTGGTGCAGTCAGCTCTCTTCGATAGCAGAAAAAAACATCATAATGGGAAGACAGGACAGGGCAGGGATGCAATGATTCTGGGGAATTCCTGGGGGTGGGGAGATGGAGGATACAACTGTTATACAGTTGCTTTTGAACGAGAACCACCAAGAGGAACCTCTGCCTCCACTTGCTGAGTGAGTTGGTGTTTTGCTTTTCATTCTGGGCTTATAAATACCTCAGACCTTTTTTTTTAATAGTTTCAACTTTTATTTTAGTTTCAGGGGATACATATGCAGGTTTGTTACCTGGGTATATTGTATAATGCTGAGGTCTGGGGTACGAGTGACTACATCACCCAGGTATTGAGCATGGTACACAGTAGTTAGATTTCCAACCCTTCCCCTCTCCTTCCCTCCCTCCTCTTGTAGTCCCCAGTATCTGTCGTTGCTATCTTTATGTCCATGAGTACTCATCGTTTAGCTCCCACTTATAAGTGAGAACATGTGGTATTTGGTTTTCTGTTCCTGTGTTAATTGACTTAGGATAATGGCCTCTAACTGCATCCATGTTTGCTGCAAAAAGCAGGATTTTATTCTTTTTTATAGCTGCATAGTATTCCACAGTGTATATGTACCACATTTTCCTTATCTAATCCACCCTTGATGGGCACCTAGGTTGATTCCATGTCTTTACTGTTGTGAATAGTGCTGTGACGAACATACATGTACATGTGTCTTTTTGGTAGAATGATTTATTTTCTTTTGGCTATATACCTAGTAATGGTATTGGTGGGTTAGACCATTTTTCAAAAGCCACTTTTCCAGGCCAATTTGTTCTAGGATAAAAAAACTATCAAGTTAAACATGGAGCTGTACCATTGCACAAGTTCACATGGGGGATACCTCAAAGCTGCACTTCAAACTCTCATCCCTTCCTGGGTTTCTCCACTGCCATTCAATAGTCAGGGAATTTAAGATGTTTTTGGCGTAATACCTTTATTCCTGTCTAATTTTACACCACTTGATACATTTTACCCACTAAGAGGACTAAAAATATAAATAAGCATCTGAAAAAAAAAAGGACAAAGTGTGGCTCCATCCAAAATGAATATAAACTCCATGAGGACAAAGATGTCAGTTTTACTACATAATCCCCAGTGCCTGCCACATAGCAGGTGCTCTATAGGCATTTACTGTGTAAAAAAGATGACACCCTGGTCAAGAGTAGAAGAGGTAATTGACAAACAACAATGGATTCTGCCCTCCATGTTGACACCTGTTTCATTTGCTATACTGAGGAGAATCAACAAATGCCTACATTTGTTTGGGTTTCATGAAATTCCCTCGCATTATTTTTCATAAACTGAATATTGCTTTGTCACTACATATACTTGTTTCACTTTATTGGCACTTTTGTCCTTCACATTTGCTTCAAGTGTCTCCCAGAATATAATGGAACCCTGGGTGTCAGGTGCCCACCCACATCCCTGGGAAATAGTGAAGCTGAGATCAGTAATACAGACATGGAAGGAACCTTAGCCATCATGCAGTTCAAAATTCTTGGCATAAAGACAAAGATGTTGAGTTCCAGAAAGAAACCATCTGCCTGGGCATCCATGGACTATCTCACTTATTCAGACGCATCATGGCCCACTAATATCATACTAATATCATAGTTACATTAGCATCACTCCTTTGGCTTTCCAGCTAAACAAAATGTGTTATTCAGGAAAGTTGATTGGCACTGGAATCTCTTAAAATCTTTGCTTCCCATGCTCATTTTAGAGTGGGATTTTTGATGATGGGTTTATGAATAAGTTTAGAGTGGGATTTTTCATATGAATTTGGATTATGAATAAATTTATCCAGTGAGGTTTATGAATGGAATGCAGAACAAATTAGTTCTAAGTGGGAATGGAAAGAGATGGAAAAGGTTTTAATTCACTTACAAGAAAAAGAAAAGTTTAACAATCCCTTTGGAGCGGCAGCATAGCATAGACAGCAATGACGTGGGACCCAGAGCCTGAGTTGAAAGCCCAGCTCTACCACTCACTAGCTGTGTTATTCACTTGCTGTATGTCTTGGTTTCCCCATCTGTCCTTACCTGTAAATGGGAAACAATAACAGTGGGGCTTGTTATTTGCAAAGAACTCAGTACAGTACCTGTGTGTCTGAGGATTCTAATGTGCAGCCAAAGATGCAAACCCCTGCTGTATATAATCGATCCTATTGATCAAAGTCTAACAAGTTCTCTTTTCTTTTTTTTTTTTGAGATGGAGTCTTGCTCTTGTCGCCCAGGCTGGAGTGCAATGGTGTGATCTTGGCTCACTGCAACCTCTGCCTCCCAGGTTCAAGCGATTCTCCTGCCTCAGCCTCCCGAGTAGCTGGGATTACAGGCACCCACCACCACGCCTGGCTAATTTTTGTATTTTTAGTAGAGACGGGGTTTTGCCATGTTGGCCAGGCTGGTCTTGAACTCCTGACCTCATGATCTGCCTGCCTCGGCCTCCCAAAGTGCTGGGATTACAGGTGTGAGCCACCGCGCTCAGCCGTAAGTTCTCAATATATGGAAGCTATTGTTTTATTCTCTTCAGGTCTCTTCAGGTAAAACTTTGCTTACATTTGTCACTTATTTCTAGAATAAAACATATTCAGATCTTTGGTGCATGACCTGCTAGTCTTATCCAATTTTATTGTCCTTCTACTTTGACCCAGAGTGGAGGGATGGAGAAGGCGCTGGGGAGAAAAGCCTCCTGGGATGCCATGTGTGGTGCTCGCGCTAAGGGCAGGCTTTGTAGAAGTTAAATTGACATTTTGAAAACACTCATTTTAATCTATTTTAGGATAGTTTTAGAATTCAGTTTAGTGTTTATTGTTATTACTTTAGAGTTTTGGGGGGATTCATCTAGGGAATGTAAATATGGAGTCTCACAATGCAGTTGAGTAATTTAACTAAACAAATATTTGAACTGATATTGAAGGCAAGACAGTGTCACATACAAAGGTCTGAGGGATATGAAGATGACTAAGAAACAGTCCTCGCTCTTGGGTTTAAACAAGAAAGTCTACTGAACAGATAGCTGAATCCATCTAATGACATTCCTACATAAAAAATAGGTGAGGAAAGAATAATTTATAAAAGGGTATTGGATTGGCATGAATTCCTTCCAAATGTCTCTTATCTACTTTGCTTCTAACGTCATAACATTATCCTAAACATCCATCTTTGAGGTTCACTGCCACAAATATCCTCTGGTGAACTGAGAAGAAAATTACATGATGCAGAGATTATTCTGAGTGTCATCTAAAAGAAATGAAGCTTTATTTTCTGATTCAAAAAATAAAGTGACAGTTCCATAAAATAAAATGTGTTCTCTTCTCCAGCTCACAAGGATATAAAGTTCCAAAAGGAAGAGCATTTTCATGTTAGCTGTCTGAGGAATATCCAATAAGACTTTATTTTAAAATTTATTTTTAAAAAATCTTTACATACCTGTAGTTCCAATATTCATTCGGGAGTTTTATTGTAGGCATTAATTGGTTACTCAGACCAGGCACAGTATCTCATGCTTGAAACCTCAGCTATTGTGGAGGCTGAGGAGGCAGGATAGCTTGAGGCCAGGAGTTCAAAACCGTACTGGGCAACATAGCAAGACCCCCATCTCTATAAATAAATAAATAAATAAATTTAGTTACACAGAACTATGGAAAAAACTATATATAAAACTAGAAAAATGTATCTTGAAATGAAAACATTTTATTACCTATTATTATGACTTTTTCATGTGCATTCTATAGTAGTTTGAACTAGTTTATATATACAATGCTGTCGAACTAGTTTATATATACACTGCTAGTTCATACATGCAATATACAATGCAGAGTTCTAAATGCAAGCCTTCAGTGGTAGGTAGCTAGAGAGTAGTATAGCAACCCAGGCATTTTGAGTGCAAATTCTAGTGTGGCATTAACTCACTATTAATCTTTCCACGAATCTTTTTTTTTTTTTTTGAGACAGAGTCTCGCTCTATTGCCAGGTTGGAATGCAGTGGCGTGATCTCAGCTCACTGTAACCTCTGCCTCCTGGGTTCAAGCAATTCTCCTGCCTCAGCCTCCCGAGTAGCTGGGATTACAGGCATGTGCCACCACACCCAGCTAATTTTTGTATTTTTAGTAGAGAAGGAGTTTCACCATGTTGGCCAGGATGGTCTCGAACTCCTGACCTCGTGATCTGCACACCTCGGCCTCCCAAAGTGCTGGGATTACAGGTGTGAGCCACCATGCCCAGCCCTCCACAAATCTCTTAATCCTGTGTTTTCCTGTGTAATTAGGTGAAGATACCCATATTCACCTGATTCACAGAGTTAAGTCTATGCACACTGTAGCGAGTACATAAAGTAAGATGCATGAACGTCCTTTATAAAGTGTTAATGCAAATAGAATTACTCACTATACCTATTAGAGCACCGCATGTGTGCCAAGCAACCTAAATCATACTAATACAGTGGATACAAATATTATGCTATGTACACAGAGCACATTATATACAGGATCTGACTCTGCCTATCGTAGGCACATGGACACATGGAGATCACATGGACACAGGAAGGGGAACATCACACTCTGGGGACTGTTGTGGGGTGTGGGGAGGGGGAGGGATAGCACTGGGAGATATACCTAATGCTAGATGACGAGTTAGTGGGTGCAGCGCACCAGCATGGCACACGTATACATATGTAACTAACCTGCACAATGTGCACATGTACCCTAAAACTTAAAGTATAATAATAAAAGAAAAAAAAAGAAATAAAAAAAAAAAGAAAGTTCTCTAAGTGATTCTAATGTGCAGCTAGGACTGAGAAACACTATCTCCTAAGTATGGATGCTCAAGAATTGTTCTTATTTCAGGATATTTTTTATCACTTTATTTAAAGGTATATTGTTAGATTATAACTAAGTACAATTTGTTTTTATGAGTTTTTGTAAATCTTTTTATCTACATCAAGCTTGTCCAACCAGCGGCCCACGGGCCGTGTGGCCCAGGACTGGTTTGAATGAGATCCAGCACAAATTCATAAATTTTCTTAAAACATTATGAGTTTTTTTGCAATTTTTTTTTTAGCTCATCAGCTATTGTCAGTTTAGTGTATTTTATGTGTGGTCCAAGACAATTTTTCTTCTTCCATTGTGGCCCAGGGAAACCAAAGGATTGGATAACCCGATCTACATACATAGGTAAACCAGATAAACATCCTTTTACATAGAATTTATCATAATTTTTAGTTCGGAAAATATGAAAACTATATGGGAAAATAATATCTGTCATATATATGGCAACATTTGCTATCATTAACATATAAAGAGTTCTTTGAAACCTTCAAGGAATAGACAAACACAATAGAAAAATGGGCAAAAGAAATGAACTGGTAGATCAAAAAGGAAAAAAAATGTGTGTGACTAATCAGTTTTTAAAGATTTAACTTTATTACTAATGAAATAGATGCAAACTAAAAGGATAAGACTCATAAAAGATAGAGCGTAAACCAAAAAATTGGAAGAAAGAAACTATGGAAGGAGATGAAAACAAGAAAGGGGGAGAAAAGGCATCAATATCCTTAGAGAAGGAAGAGAATATCCGATTCTTGAAACAAAAAAACTCTAAGTCATTAAACGTGCTGTCTTATTCACTGGGATTCACATTGTGAAAGCCTTCAGCCACCTTATAAAGGGCCTCACTGCCCTAAGGCCGCCAGGCTGTGAGGTAGCCCACGTGGAAAAACCACATGGAGAGGCCTTGGGACTATATGTAAAGAGAAGGATGCCCGGGCCAGGTGCGGTGGCTCACGCCTGTAATCAGAGCACTTTGGGAAGCCGAGGCTGGTGGATCACTTGAGGCCAGGAGTTCGAGACCGGCCTGGCCAACATGGTGAAACCCTATCTCTACTAAAAATACAAAAACTAGCCGGTTGTGGTGGCGGGTGCCTGTAGTCCCAGCTACTCGGGAGGCTGAGGCATGAGAATCGCTTGAACCTGAGAGGCAAAGGTTGCAGTGAGCCAAGATTGCACCACTGCACTCCAGCCTGGGCAACAGAGTAAGACTCTGTCTCAAAAAAAAAAAAAAAAGAGAGAGAGAGAGAGAGAAAGAGACGCCTGGTCAGCTTCAGCTGCTCCATACTCCTGCCATCCCAGCCCCAGCCACCATCAGACTACAACCACAGGAAGACACTGAGCCAAAACCTGCCAGTTGAATCCTTTCCAAATCATACACAGAAACTGTGAGAGATAATAAAATAATTATTGTTGCTTTAGGGTGGTTTTTAGGCCAGTAATTGATTATCAGAAGAGAATTTGGTGCCTTAAGTAGGTGCTGCCATAAGAGAAGCCTAAAGCAAATGGCATTGGCTTTAGGACTAGGTGGTGGAGGAAACTAGAAGGGACCTGAGGGAACCATTAGTGGAATCACCCCACTGAGTGCTTCTCAAATACCCAACTCATAGTAACCATGAGAGTTAATAAAATGATGACTGCTGTTTTAAGCAGTATATGTTGAGATGTTTTACTACATAGTAATAGATAACCAGAATACCCCACTTATGGCACCAAATTCTAGATTGGTTACACTATTCAAAAGGAGAACCAGAACTACCACGAGTGAGTGACACATAGGGATAGATATGCAGATGTGGGAGGTGGTTAAGCCATCTATGTAAGAAGGCAGCTTCTGTTTCTCGTGTTGGGCTTGAAATCAGCAGACCCAGCACTTGGGAATGAACGGTGAATATGAAGCAAGGACAAACTGAAACCTGGGAGGAGAATGTGGAACTCGGGATGTAACTAGTTCTACGGGTTCTAGAACAGATTGCCAACCTTAATGATGTCAATAACCTGCAGGATAAGCTCGTGCCCTTCCCTGCAGAGCTGTACATATCTACAGAGGGAACTAGCAGATTAGCAACAATGTGCATGAGCTGCAAAAGCCACTAGCCCTGCATCACACTCTACTATCAACAAAATGGCTGCAGCTGCATTTCTACCTTCCATCAATTTCCACTCATACATTTCTCCAACTGTAACCGAGAGCCACCAAGGGAAGGAAATTCTAGGGAATATAGTTCCAGCCAAGTTGACACAGTAAAAACGCACCACAGGATTGACTAAATAAATATAGAGGCACATTTGTCAACAAGGGAAAGATATTCACACAATATAGTTTAGGGAGAGAAGCAGATTATAAAACAAAAAATACAATTCCACCTCAAAAATAACATATTAATGATATTTATAAATACAGAAAAATCCGACCGGGTGTGATGGCTCACACCTGTAATCCCAGCACTCTGGGAGGCCGAGGCAGGCGAATCATGAGGTCAGGAGTTCAAGACCAGCCTAACCAACATAGTAAAACCCCATCTCTACTAAATATACAAAACTTAGCCAGGCGTGGTGGCGGGCCCCTGTAATCCCAGCTACTCAGGAGGCTGAGGCAGGAGAATCGTTTGAACCTGGGAGGCAGAGGTTGCAGTGAGCCGAGATTGTGCCATTGCACTTCAGCCTGGGTGACAGAGTGAGACTCCGTCTCAAAAAAGAAAAGAAAAGAAAAGAAAAATTCTGGAAGAATGTTAGTAATATTAGTAAAAATATGAGTTATTTTTGCATTGATGCTGCTATAAGCTTTTATCTTCTTTATTTTGCTTACCTATTATGATGGTTAATTTTATGTGTTAACTTGATTAGGCCATGAGGTGTCCAGATATTTCTGGGTGCATCTGAGGGTGTTTCCAAATGAGATTAGTATTTGAATCAGTGGACTCAATAAAACAGATGGTCCTGGATCCCAATGTTGAGGTATGATCCAATCCATTGAGGGCCTGAATAGAACAACAACAAAAAAAGGTGGAATTAGCCAGGCATGGTGGTGCGTGCCTGTAGTCCCAGCTACTCAAGAGGCTGAGGCAGGAGAATTGTTTGAAAATGGGAGGCAGAGGTTGCAGTGAGCCGAGATCGTGCCATTGCACTCCAGCCTGGGCAACAGAGAGAGACTCTGTCTCAAAAAAAGAGCAAAAAAAGGTGGAAGAAGGAGGAAATCGCCCTTTTTCCTGCTTCACTGCTTGAGCTAGGACATCTCATCTTCTTCTGACATAGAGATATAAATTTATAAATATGTATTGTATCTCCTATATCCCACTGGGTCTGTTTTTCTGGACGACCTTGACCAACAGAGCTATCTGTTGTATTTATGCTAAATATCTGCAGTATTTATGCTAAAAAAAAAAAAGCCTTTTAAGTGTTTAAGAGTAGCACAGCAAAAAGACACAAACAGGAATTTTTTTTCTGAGCCACTTTAATCAACTGAAAACTTTGAAAGTGTATTTGAATGAATTTTGAGCTCAACCAACACAAAACACTCCTGATTATAAACTAGGAGAGGCAATCCACCTTAACACCAATGGCCGGATTTCTCCCCAAGCCCGTCTTGTGGCAGAAGTCATATCATTTTTTGTAAAGCAAGGACGCTTATCTAAGGTGTTAGAATTCCAAAGAAAAAGTGAGCAACTAGACCATCTTTTTACTGTTTAGATGCAATCTCTGTGGCCCAGTTCCAACATGTCCACTTTTTCTTTCCATTTCTTTTTGTTCCATTCAAATCTCTTTTTTTTTCCCTTTCTTGCTTTATGATTTGCCAAAATTGGTGCTGGCTTTATTCTTCGTGCCAGAACTCTTGTTTTTATTTTTATTTTTATTTTTATTTTTTATTTATTTATTTTTTTTGCGGGACGGAGTCTCGCTCTGTCGCCCAGGCTGGAGTGCAGTGGCGCGATCTTGGCTCACTGCAAGCTCTGCCTCCCGGATTCACAACATTCTCCTGCCTCAGCCTCCTTTGTAGCTGGGATTACAGGCGCCCGCCACCAGGCCGGCTAATTTTTTGTATTTTTTTTAGTAGAGACGGGGTTTCACCGTGTTAGCCAGGATGGTCTTGATCTCCTGACCTCGTGATCCGCCTGTCTCGGCCTCCCAAAGTGCTGGAATTACAGGCATGAGCCACCACGCCTGGCCAGAATTCTTGTTTTTAATTGCTAGAAAATGAAAATATGATTTGAAGAAACAGAGAATGGCCAAAAGGATTTTTTGTCCCTTTTTTCAATGCCACAAAATATCCAAAGATGATCAGATTTTTGTCCTCTTGTTTGAAGGTGAAAATCCTGTATTATTGACATCTGCATAGTAGTAGTAATGTAAGAGTTATGTTATATGATGTCCTATGTCCACTACAAGTCCATTAAGTCCACAGGGTGGCTTTGCTAATTATTCCTCCGCTGGATTGTGTTGTATCTGAGAGTGGATATTTGTCCTAGAGAGATGTAGGGCTGTGTGTGTGTGTGTGTGTGTGTGTGTGTGTGTGTGTGTGTACGCACATTCACATGTTTATAGTCCCAGAGTTACCCACTGGACCTTCAAAAGAATGACAGGGCGGATCTACAACTACAGGGTAGGAGACCCTGAATAAACCTAAGTTGCCATTGCTTGTTCTGGACATCCTGCTGGAGGTTCTTCCCCTGTACTGTGATTCTGGGCTGGATAATTCAGAATTAGAGAAAAATACAGCTGGGGACTATTATCACAAATTGTGGGGGAAGGGAAAGCAGCCCTAGGGTGAGACCAATCCCTAATGGAATTGAGCGAGATTTCCCAAGAGTCCTAAATGAATAAAATCCCCTACTGGATGGAGATTTGAACTGTGGAGGTTTGAAAAAGATGCTCCCACAGAAAGCTGTGACTTGCGCCTTGAGTAAGGTGAGCAAATGAGTAGGCCCTATTCATTCTTAGGGATTTCTTTTTCCTTAGACAGTAGAGGGAAAGTCATGATTTTCACATAGCTTTAAATTCTTTCCTGCACACCTTTTAATTCCTTCACTTTCCCTTACTCATTGTGTTAGTTTTCCAGGGCTGCCGCAACAAAGCACCACAAACTGGGTGGCTTCAAGCAAAAGAAATTTATTTTCTCACAGTTCTGGGGGCCAGAAGTCCAGAACCAAGGTGTCAGCAGGGCCACACTCCCTCCAAAGACTCCAGGGGAGAGTCCCTCTGTGTTTTTCCCTAGCTTCTGCTAGCTGGCCTTCCCTGGCATTCCTTGGCTTATAGTTGTGCCACGTCAGTCTCTGTACCCATCATTACATGGGCTCCTCTGTGTATCTCCTCTGTCTCTTTGTGACCTTTCCTCTTACAAGGACACCAGTGATTGGATTTCAGGTACATCCTAACTCAGTATGATTTCATCTTAACTAATCACATTTGCAAAGATTCTATTTCCAGATAAGGTCGCATTCTGAATTTCTGGGTGGACATGAATTTTGGGAGGACACTATACACCCACTGCACTCATCAATAACATCTTCAACTCAATGAGGTGGTGTCACGGAGGGAAGTGAAAGAGAGAGCCATGAGGGGAACTGAGGGCTGCGCAGCCCTCCCAGATGATATCTCACTGGGTGTCAGAAGGGACTGCTGTCCATGAGGCCTCTAGGCCACACCCAAAAGTGAAGGGCCTTCCAGGGCTGGGGAGTGACAGGAAGCCACAGGCTTGAAACAAACTTCTTCCCTTCCCCAAGTTGAGGCCTTAGCCTCAAGCATAAATCATGTTGCTGAGAGGAACTTGTGTGCTCTTCTCAGTTCTTCATCTAAAGATAAAAGTCACCGAAGGATAATAAATAGTGAGGAGTTTCCAACCATTCAGAATAGCTAAATGTAGATGGTTTTGTGTGTGATGTGGGCAGGAGCTTCTGCTGAGTAGAGATAGCCAAGAAGGTGATTTTTCCTCTCAGGAAAAGTACATCAAATGTTTGGCTATAAATGGTCAGGAAGCATACTTAACAAGACAAGGGTATCGATCAGGAAGTAACTGTTTGCTGGAAACGGGCTGTCTTTTCACTGGGTAATTAAGATGGTGTCACTTGATAAGGACTCCAGGGGAATCACTCTTCCAGCTCAGTGTCATTAGCCCAGCGTCATGGCAACAGGCCAGCTTGAGTTCTCTCTCTGGAGCTTTATTTCATTAATGTGTCTCCTGTTCACAAGTTACAGCTTGCTCCTTCCATTGTGTGCTCCAAACACAAGTGACAAGGTGGAAAGAAAGTGAGGTAGATTTTATTATTTAGCACAAGCCTTCAAGAAAAGCAAAAACAAATAAACTAGCCATGGCTAGCTCCACTGAAAGGCAATATTCTTCCTCCATACAGGTCTGTATATCCTTGTGGTTGAGAGACCAGTAGTGTCAGCATCACCCAGGAGCTTGTCAGAAATGCAGACTCTCCCCACAAATATAGACACCTATTATGTACCCACAAAAATTTTAGAAATGTGAAAAAGACTCTAGCACACTAACATGGATTGACAGCTTCAGAATTTCAACAATAGTGTAATTAATATATATCTAATGCTTTGCAGGTGAATTGGCACAAGAAAATAAAAATAAAAGAAAAGAAATACTGAATCTTAGACCCTACCCAGAATCAGAATCTGAGCTTTCACAGGATCCCCAGGTGATTCGTAGCCACACTGAGGTTTAAGAAATATTGCCAAAAATGGCCGGGCATGGTGGCTCATGCTTGTAATCCCAGCACTTTGGGAGGCTGAGGCAGGTGGATCACTTGAGTCCAGGAGTTCGAGACCAGCCTGGGCAACATAGCGAAACCCTGTCTCTACTAAAAATACAAAAATTAGCTGGGTGTGGCGGCACATGCCTGTAGTCCCAGCTACTTGGGAAGCTGAGGTGGGAGAATCACTTGAGCCCAGGAGGCGGAGTTTGCAGTGAGCCGAGATTGTGCCACTGCACCCCAGCCTGGGTGACAGAGCAAGACTCTGTTTCCAAAAAGAAAAAAGAAAAGCATTGCCAAATATATACTTCCCACTAAATGACACACCACCTGTAGGTGCCTACAAGAAGTTTCTCTTCTGAAGCTTTTTTCATCAGCCTTGGTGGCCTGTTAAGATTTTAACAAAAATTGGAAAAGAGTCACTGTTTATCCAGTGAGGGGAAGACTTGAAAATTTAGCTCCCCAGTCACCCCAGAGACACCCATCTGTGAATCAAGAGCCATATTCCAGCAGCACCAGAGGAGGATATTGTTCTAAAAATACCACCTAGAAACTCTGCCAAACAGTAGCAAGCTTTGCTGCTCTAGCCAGGATGTAGGAGGATGTTGTTGCCTCTGTACACCACAGCAATGAATTTCTCATCTAAACCTTGACCTAAGGATCATTATGAAATTGTCTTGAGGCCAGGCGCGGTGGCTCACGCCTGTAATTCCAGCACTTTGGGAGGCCGAGGGGGGTGGATCACCTGAGGTCAGGAGTTCAAGGCCAGCCTGGCAAACATGGTAAAACCCCATCTCTACTAAAAATACAAAATTAGCTGGGCGTGGGGCACACCCCTGTAATCCCAGCTACCCGGGGGGGCTGAGGCATGAGAATCATTTGAACCTGGGAGGCAGAGGTTGCAGTGAGCCGAGATTGCACCACGGCACTCCAGCCTGGGCAAAAAGAGTGAAACTCCATCTCAAAAAAAAAAAAAAAAAAAGAAAGTGTCTTGATATCCTAGAACTCCAAGTCTGAAGGATTTTCCTTCAGTCCTAGTAGACATGTGAAATACCATTAGCCAGGTCTCTATAATCATAATGAAATGAAAAATGAGGGAAATTATCCAGATACCTCTACTAAAAAGAAAATAATACTTTGGGAGGCTGAGGCAGGCGGATCAAGAGGTCAGGAGATCGAGACCATCCTGGCTAACACAGTGAAACCCCGTCTCTACTTAAAAAAAATATAAAAAATTAGCCGGGCATGGTGGCGGTCGCCTGTAGTCCCAGCTACTCAGGAGGCTGAGGCAGGAGAATGGCGTGAATCCGGGAGGCAGAGCTTGCAGTGAGCCAAGATCACACCACTGCACTCCAGCCAGGGCGACAGAGCGAGACTCTGTCTAAAATAAAATAAAATAATAAAAGCAAAGCCATTGACTTTTCTAGATATTTTTTCCCAGACTATGAACATTTCTTATTTGGAGAAGGGAGGGTGGAATAGGATGAGTTGTAATGGAAGAGGAGAGGAAGGAGTATTAAATAGGTCATATAAAAGAGTGGCTTATAATTAGGAATGAGATGAGTCACTCCTGCAATGGGTTAACCTTGACAAACGAATGTGAATTGTGTTCCTTTATGAATGAGTAGCTGTATGACCTTGGGCAAGTATCTTAACCTATTTCGTTCTCCATTCCTTCATTGTAAAATGAAGAAAATAACACTACCTTCCACTTTTGATTGTTGTAAGATTAAATGAGATAATAAATGTAAACCATTTTATAGTGCTTAGTATAATAATAAACACTAAATACATGTTAGCTCATATAATTTTTTTTGAGACAGGGTCTCACTCTGTCATCCAGGCTGAAGTGCAGTGGCACAATCACAGCCCACTACAGCCTCAACCTCCTGGGCTCAAGCAATCCTCCTACCTCAGCCTCCAGAGTAACTGGGACCACAGGTGCACACCACCATGCTGGCTAAATTTTAAATTTTTGTAGAGATGGGGTCTCCCATCTCCCAGTCCAGGCTGATCTCAAACTCCTAGGCTCAAGTGATCCTCCTGCTTTGGCCTCCTAAAGCACTGGGATTACAGGTGTGAGCCACTGTACCCAGCTAGATCATATTATTTATTAAATAGAAAGGCATTCAATACATGAAGAAGTGAAATGAGGAATTGAGGTGCCTTATGAGATTATTTAAGAATAAGAAACAAAACAAAATGATTGCAAGAGAAATTAGCAGATAGGTTATGCCTATAAGGGGTTATCTTGAATTAATAATTTTGTTCATCTGCATTCATCCAATTAATAAAAGTGATCAGTTCTTCAGAGTATCTTTATGAATGTCACTTTTAAGGTAGTAATTTTCAAGAGAACTATTTTTAAAACCTGCAAAGTATCCGAGAATACCTATCTTTATAGTGAGGAGAAACAAAATGCCTAATATCCTAAACCACTGGCCCACTCAGATGTATGCTGGTGCATGTCATTCTATCCTCCATATCTTCCAACTTTTCTTCCAGAACTCATTTTCTCATTAGCTATGTCCAATCTACTCTTGAGATTTATTGAGCTTTATATTTTAAGACGCTTTTGTTCATTTCTTAAATTTAGTTATTTTAAAAATTAGTCTTCTGGGTTTTCTTCCCCCATAATGTTCTGCTCTTGTTACACAGCGGCATTACAGATTTTTCTGCAGTCCAGACTAGAGCACCACCACCATAGCATTTCAAGTTCATTCTAAGTTCATCTTATCAATGACAAGAGGAGACACGTTGTTCATTCATGTATGAGGTAGTACTTTTCAATTGAAGACATTGCTTTGAAAGAGACTGCCAAATTGGTTTCATTGAGAAGGAATGAAAGAAGCTAAAAGGCTTTCACCTGAGATTTGACAATAGCCAGAAAACCTCTGTTAAAATGAATGTTAAGTGGTAACATTTAATTAGCATGGGTTATAAATAGAAAGACTATTGCTTGGAATTAATGTAGGCACAACCTTAAATTTCTGTGTAACTGTTGGCTGTTCCTTTTATAGTTTCTCCTAAAAATGGGAAATGACATCTCACAACCATTTTTTCCTCTTTTTAGAGATATTTTATTTGGTTGAGAACTGGGTTTTATTTTGGCTCTTGCCATCTTCAACAGCTGTTTCTCAGTTAAGTGGACTGCGGTGATATTGAGGAGGTGCTAATGAGTCTATTGGCATCCATTCCTGTGCCTTTGGTGCTCCTGTATGTGGAAGTCAGTTTGATAGTGAACAAGGGGTCATGCAGGACTGTGCAGAGAAAGAAAAAAAGGACATGATGACCTCAGACCATTCATTGGTAAACAAAGATTTTGCAACAGCTTTGCTTACAACACATTATAGCTGAGTACAAGGAAAAATTTTTCGGAGCCCTTCCCGCAAAAATTAATAGTATTTGGCACATTAGGAAGGTTCTCCAGAGAAACAGAACCAATCAGATGTTCTCCTTCCCTTGGGGAAACTCCGTCTTTTTCCATATAAGGCCTTCAACTGATTGGTTGAGGTCCACCCAACTTACGGAAGTAATTTGCTTTACTCAAAATCTACTGATTTAAATGTTAATCTCATCTGAAAATTGTCTTCACAGCAACATCCAGATGAGTTTGACTAAATGTCTTCGTTCTATGGCATCGCCAAGTTGACCAAATATTCAATGAGCTATCCCATTAGGCCATTCTGAGAGTTGGAAATGGAATTGATTTGTTACAAAATCTTCAGACAAATACTCTAAAATAACTTTGAATGGTGTGTTTCGACAAAGAAATAAGGACCAGAATGCTTTCAGTGTCACTGCCATGCTGGTGGAAACCCTCCCTGAGAGCGGTGCTTCATACTCTATTCCAGTCACAATCTCTAGCAGAGTAGTGCAGCAATAAAGCCAGCAAGCTTTGATGTCAGATCACTGAAGTCTGAATCCTGGCCCCACTGCTTTCTAACTGTGTGATTTACTTCTCCATGCTTCAGTTTCCCTATCTGCAAAGTGAAGATAGGTTTCAATGCTTTAACGCATAGGAAGTTTGTAGAACAGTGCAAAGTATATACAGGCATACCTTGAAGATATTACAGTTTTGGTTCCAGACCATCATAAAAAGGTGGATATTGCAATAAGGTGAGTCATACCAATTTTTTGGTTTCCTAGTACATATAGAAGTTATGTTTACAGTATAATGTAGTATACTAAGTGTGCAATAGCATTATGTCTAAAACAATGTACATACCTTAATTTAAAATACTTTATTGGTTGGGCGCGGTGTCTCACGCCTGTAATCCCAGCACTTTGGGAGGCTGAGACAGGCGGATCATGAGGTCAGGAGATCAAGACCATCCTGGCCAACATGGTGAAACACCGTCTCTACTAAAAATACAAAAATTAGCTGGGTGCGGTGGCACATGCCTGTAATCCCAGCTACTCGGGAGGCTGAGGCAGGGAGAATTGCTTGAACCCAGGAGGCGGAGGTTGCAGTGAGCCGAGATCACACCACTGCACTCCAGCCTGGAGACAAAGCAAAACTCTGTCAAAAAAAAAAAAAAACTTTATTGTTGGCCGGGCACAGTGGCTCATACCTATAAACGTAGCACTTTGGGAGGCTGAGACAGATTGCTTGAGGTGGCAGGACCACCTGAGCCTGGGGAGGTCAAGGTTGCAGTGAGCTGTGATTGCACACTGCACTCCAGCCTGGGCAACAGAGCAAGACCCCATCTCAAAAAAAAAGGAAAAGAAAAGAAGAGAAAAGAAAAATAAAAAGAAAGAAAAGAAAAATACTTTATTGCTGAAAAATGCTAAAGATCATCCAATCCTTCAGCGAGTCATAATCTTTTTGCTGGTGGTGGGTCTTTGATGTTGATGGGCTGTTGACTGATAAGGGCAGTGGTTACTGAAAGCTGGAACAGCTGTGGCAATTTCCTAAAATAAGACATCAATGGAGTTTGCCACATTAATTGAATCTTCTTTTTACAAAGCATTTCTCTGTAGCATGCAATGCTGTTTATAGCATTTTACCTGTAGTAGAACTTCCTCCAAATTAGAGTTAATCTTCTCAAACTCTGCTGCTGCTTTATCAACTAAGTTTATGTACCATCTAAGTTTATGTACCATTCTAAATTTGTTGTTATTTCAACAATATTCATAGCGTCTTCACTAGGAGTAGATTCCATCTCAAGAAACCGCTTTCTTTGCTCATTCAAAAGAAGTAACTCCTCATCCCTTAAAGTTTTATTGTGAGATTGTCCATGGGCTGCAGAATGGATGTTATCTTAGCAGGCATGAAAACAACATTAATCTTTTTGTACATTTCCCTCAGAGCTCTTGGATGACCAGGTGCATCATCAATGAGCAGTAATATTTTGAAAGAAATTATTTTTCTCAGCAGTAAGTCTCAACAGTCAGGTTCAAATATCCAGTAAACCATGCTGTAAACAGATGTGCTATCATCCAGGCTTTGTTGTTCCTTTAGAGCCCAGACAGAGTAGACTCAGCATACTTCTTAAGGGCCCTAGGATTTTCAGAATGGTACATGAGCTTGGCTTCCTAAAGTTACCAGCTGCATTAGCCCCTAACGAGTCATTCTGTCCTTTGAAACTTTGAAACCAGGTATTGACTTCTCTTTAGCGATAAAAGTCCTAGATGGCATCTCCTTCCAATAGAAGGCTTTTTTGTCTACATTGAAAATCAGTTGTTTGGAGTAGCCACCTTCATCAATGATCTTGCTGCAGCTTCTACATCAGCACTTCCTGCTTCATCTTGCACCTTTTTTTTAATGGAGATGGTTTCTTTCCTTAAACCTCATGAAGCAACCTCTGCTAGCTTCCAACTTTTCTTCGGCAGGTTCCCTCACCTCTCTCAGCCTTCATAGAATGAGAGAATATTAGGGCCTTGCTCTGGATTAGGTTTTGGCTTAAGGGAACGCTGTGGCTGTTTATGTATCCAGAACACTCAAACTTTCTCCACATCAGCAATAAGGCTGTTTTGTTTTCTTATCATTTGTGTATTCACTGGAGTAGCACTTTTAATTTCCTTCAGTAACTTTTCCTTGGCGTTCACAACTTGGCTAACTGGAATAAGAAGCTTAGCTTTTAGCCTCTCTTGGCTTTCAACATGCCTTCTTCACTAAGCTTAATCATTTCTAGCATTTGACTTAAAGTGAGAAAACCTGGGACTCTTCCTTTCACTGAACACTTAGAGGTCATTGTAGAATTATAAATTGGCCTAATTTTAATATTCTTGTGTCTTAGAGAATAAGGAGGCCCGAGGCAAGAGAAAGGGAGATAGGGGAACAAACAGCCAGTAGGCGGAGAAGTCAAAACACACATTTATCCATAAGTTCGCTGTCTTCTATAGGCACAGTTTGTGGCACCCTAAAACAATTACAATAGTAACAACAATTACAATAGTAACATCTGATCACAGATCACCATAACAGCTATGATAATAATGAAAAAGCTTGAAATATTATGAGAATTACCAAAATGTGACACAGACACATGAAGTGAACACATGTTGTTGGAAAAATGGCACCAATAGACTTGCTCGACCCAAAGTTGCCATAAACCTTCTACTTGTAGAAAACATAATAACCGCACAGCCCAATAACGTGAAGTGCAATAAAACAAGGTATGTTTGTACTTCGTATTCAATAAATATTAGCTTTTACTATGATTCAAGAATAAAGCCAAACATTTTCTTATTGTTTATCAATCTTAGAGAGAGGTTTTTGAGTTTGTTTTGTTTTGTTTTGTTTTTAAACCTGCAGCCTTACAGAACGTTACACCAGCCTCATCCCTTCCTACCTTTACCTGGCAGTTGGCGTGTCAGTGTCCCCTAAGGGGCACTCAATGTCAGCACTGGTTGTTTTTCACTGGAAAGGCCAGGATAGGGAAGGATCATAGAGGCCTCTGCTAGTAAGCCCGGATGTGATGGGTGAAGGGATTGGCTTTTGCTGAACAGATGGCAGAGTTGATCTACCATCTTCTTAGCTTTGCCAATGGACCACCCTATTTTAATGAATCGATGAGTAGATACTGTAGAGGTAAAGCCATTTCAAGAAAAAAATAGTAATTGAATGTTATAAAAACAAACTATTTTCTCTTTGCCAAATAAATTCTCATCAATTAAGGGAGCCAGCTCTATTTCCTTGAAATAGAAAACATTTTAGAAGCATTTAAGATAAAATTATATTACCAAAGACTTGACTGATAAACAAGTTTTCTGAGAAAGGAACACTCATAGTTATAGTGTCTACCATGTGCCTCGACTGGTGCGTGGTACTTCATGCAAGCCATCGCATTAAAACGTAGGTGCTCCTGTTATACCTGACACATAACGAAGCTGCTCAGAGCAGTGCAGGAACTTGCTCAAGGACATACAGCTGGTTAGTGGTTGAATAAGAACTCACCTCTACATTGGGTTCCTGAAGTCTGGGTTCTTCCCTCTCCATTCTGTTGACTATACTTATAGGTCTAGATCTTGCTTCTAAGGCTGGGCCCATCCATCTCTCATCCCATCCATTCCACACACGAAAGATTGCATTCTGGGCTGGTCCTAAACAAAACTAAGGAAATACAGTTTGTCTTTGATAACACTCCCAAGTCTATAGCAAACTTTGCTTACCTCTACAAACTTTCAGCCAGCTAGTGGCTTCATCAATACCTTGTTAGTTGTCCAGGTAGATTTAATGGAGCATTTACCTGGGTCTGTTTGCTTTTCAGCATCTCATACTCTTTCTTTTCCTGCTTATTACCCAATTTATTAGAGAGATCTCTTTGATGTAAAAAGAGAGGGTGAGGATGGGTGGGTAGGGGCCAGCATCTTATTATATATAAGACCATAGAGGCTTCTGCTAATAAGCCTGGATGTGATGGGTGAAGGGATTGGCTTTTGCTGAGCAGAAGGCAGAGTTGATCTACCATTTTCTTAGCTTTGCCAATGGACCACCAACATATATATATATACACACACAGACATATATATATACACACACATATATATATACACATATATACACACATATATATACACACACATATATATACACATATATACACATGTGTATATATATGCGTGTATATATGTGTGTGTGTGTGTATATATATATGTGTGTGTGTATATATATATATATATTTTTTTTTTTTTTGAGGCAGATTCTCGCTCTGTTGCCCAGGCTGGAGTGCAGTGGTGTGATCTTGGCTGACTGCAACCTCTGCCTCCCGGGTTCAAGCAATTCTCCTGCCTCAGCCTCCAGAGTGGCTGGGATTACAGGCACGCACAACCACACCCAGCTAATTTTTTGTATTTTTAGTAGAGATGGGGTTTCACCATGTTGGATAGGCTGGTCTCGAACTCCTGGCCTTAAGTAATCCACCCACCTCAGCCTCCCAAAGTGTTGGGATTACAGGTATGAGCCACCATGCCTGGCCAGGACCTAATACTCTTAATTGCACTCACTACCCTCCCCTGTATATGAGACTTTCCTGCCAATTCTTGTCATGTCATAATGATTAGCAATAATATATGGTCAAATTAATGACTGATTTATAAGTTAGTTCATTAACTAGTTACCACTATATGGTTTGAATCTTTAATACGTTACTAATGAATTACTTGCTTAATTAAATATACATTTTGATAACAGAAGAAAAAGGGTTGTAAGGGTGGGCATTTCACTAAAATGCAATATTTTCAGTTAAGTGCTATCGCTGAAATCACAGTAGCTACCTGCTGTGCTGGTGTCTTTGGCTGGCTTGATTACATCTGAACCGTTAATAACACAAGACATGTTTTCTTAAACTTTAAAAACCTGGAAAGGAGAGTCAATAGGGGAACTGCATTTTCATACTAGGAACCCCCAATATCTGATAATTCTTCTAGTTACAAAGAGCATGGTTATTTCTAGCTCATCCAACTTTATGTCTTAATGTTGACATGAAATCTTTCCCCTAAAGCAAAAACACTTCCTGTTTTCAGTTTTTCAGCTGCAGAGGGATTGAGTACACGGTTGTTATCAAGAGCAAAGCCCAGAATCCAATTTAGAGACCTCTATTTCATTATGTTTTCAAATCCTCTAATCAAGCTTCTTTCTCTCACCCATATTTCCTCTCTCGTATCTCTGTTTCTTTTCTCTTTGCGTAGTTTGTCTTAACAAATGAAGAAAAAAACTTTAAAACGCAAAGAGAAAAATGGATGATAATCATTACAAATGACCCATTAGAACTGATGCCATTCAACCTACTTATTTAAAGATACAAAGGTGTTTCTGTTTTCTGAAATACTTCACTGCACAGATAAAAGTGTATTCAGATATAATTTCATATGATTACCCTACAATAGGCATTTCTTTCCATAACTCTTTTTTGGGTGCTTTTGAGCACATAAACAAACTGCCTACAAGTAAATCCTGTCCATCAAACCTTTGTTTTCCTTTCATGAAAATTCTACTTTGCAGACAAACTGGCAATGTTGCCTCCCAATTAAAATAGCAAGCAGCCTGGCACGGTGGCCCATGCCTGTAATCCCAGCACTTTGGGAGGCTGAGGCCAGTGGATCACCTAAGATCAGGAGTTTGAGACCAGCCTGGCCAACAGGGTGAAACCCCCTCTCTACTAAAAATACAAAATTTGGCCAGGCACCGTGGCTCACGCTTGTAATCCCAGCACTTTGGGAGGCTGAGGCGGGTGGATCATTTGAGGTCAGAAGTTCAAGACCAGCCTGACCAACCTGGTGAAACCCCGTCTCTACTAAAAATACAAAAATTAGCCAGGCATGGTGACACATGCCTGTAATCCCAGCTACTTGGGAGGCTGTAATTCCAGCTACTTGGGAGGCTGAGGCAATAGAATCACTTGAGCCTGGGAGGCAGAGGTTACAGTGAGCCAAGATCACGCCACTGCACTCCAGTCTGGGTGACAGAGTGAGACCCTGTCTAATAATAATAATAATAATAATAATAACGATTTAGAAAATTAGCCAGGTGTGGTGGCACGCGCCTGTAATCCCAGCTACTCGGGAGGCTGAGGCAGGAGAATCGCTTGAACCCTGGAGGCGGAGATTGCGCCTCCGCCTGGAGGCGGAGATTGCGCCCTGGAGCTGAGATTGTGCCCTACACTCCGGCTGAGTGACAGAGAAAGACTCTGTCTTAAATAAAATAAAATATAAATAAAATAAAATATAATAAAATAAAATAAAATAGCAAGCAAAAAAAGTTTGAAATTGGGAGAAATCTGGAAAAATCTGTGTCACAAAAATTTGTCCTGAGTCAAACATGTTTTCTCTCTAAAGAAAAACTACATAGCAGATGAAGAAAAACTCATCTGGTAAAAGGCAAAATTAAATAAATATAGAAGCAGAAAGACTAAGTTGTTATTATGGACTTATTTTGCAGCCAGATTCACTAGTGAATGTTTTTAACTAATGTTGAAGAGAGGGCAATTCAGTGTGAGAAGACTGATATAAAACTGACTTTCATCCATTGCTGAATCCAATAGCAGGAGTTATCCTGAAATCCTTAGATGCTCTTTAGGGGTTTGTGAACTCTCAGGTATTTGCATGGTATTTTTGTATGTATAGGGATTTTTTACTGGAAAACAATTTCTAGCTCCCGTCAGATTTTCAAAGAGGTCTAAGGATCACTGTTCTAAGATTATTTAAAGAATGTGGAAAGGTTGCATATGGTTATACCAGTTAAAGCTTAGTTTTCATAAGATCAAAGATGTGCATTTGAGGTATTTTTCTTTGGAAGAGTCAAGTCAGGCCTGTCTGGATAGTTGCAATGAAAACAGACAGAATAGCTAAGAATTGGATTTAGACAGGCCCATTGTATGAAGTATGATGATAGTGCTATATATATTTATCTCAGTGGCTTAACAAAATAAAAATTTATTTCTCATTCATACAAAGTCCAATGTGGATATGCATAGTCAATAGGCAGCCGTCTATGTGGTCATTCAGAGATCCAGGCTTCTTGCATCCTATGGCTCTGTTTTCCTGTATGGCCTTGGAGTCCTCTGTTCAAGCCTCTGTGTCTAACAGATAGTAGGTATGGGAAGAGAGAGAAGGTGTGGAGGATCATATGAAGGGGTGGACATCATGTCCACCCACATTCTTTCTGTGATAATTCAGTCACGTGACCAAGCCTAACTGTAAGAGAGGTTGTAAAGTGAGTTCTGATGAACATATAGCATTTCTGCCCTACCCACTTAAATGAAGCAACAGTACCAGGGAGTACTTGGAGGTAAAGAAGACATGCTGCTTTATATACTAGGAGAAAGTCCAGTATCATAGGCAGATCAAGATATTCCATAGATGGCAGGCTCCAAGACAGTGGCAGAAGAGGCAGGATTACAGGAGGTAGAAAAGGATCCACAAGGCTGGGTGCAGTGGCTCATGCCTATAATCCTAACATTTTGGGAGGCTGAGGTGGGTGGATCGCTTGAGCCCAGAAGTTTGAGACCAGCTTGGGCAACACAGTGAGACCCTGTCTCTATAAATTTTTTTTTTTTTTGAGACGGAGTCTCTCTGTTGCCCAGGCTGGAGTGCAATGGCATGATCTCGGCTCACTGCAATCTCCGCCTCCCGGGTTCAGGCGATTCTCCTGTCTCAGCTTCCCAAGTAGCTGGGATTACAGGCGCCTGCCTCCATGCCCAGCTAATTTTTGTGTTTTTAGTAGAGACAGGGTTTCATCATGCTGATCAGGCTGATCTCGAACTCCCAACCTCAGGCAATCAGCCCGCCTCGGCCTCCCAAAGTGCTGGGATTACAGGTGTGAGCCACTGCGCCCAGCCTATAAATTTTTTTTTAAAAAATTAGCCACAGGTAGCATGCACCCGTGACCCCCAGATACTTGGGAGGCTGAGGTGAGAGATCACTTGACCCCAGGAAGTTGAGGCTGCAGTTAGCTGTCACTGCACTCCAGCCTGCATAATAGAGCAAGACCCTGTCTCAAAAGAAGAAAAAAGAGAAGCATCTAGAAAATTAGATGGTGACAGTGACATAAAACCTATGAGCAAAAATGCTCAGAATTTTAGACATGTAGGCAGGAAGAATTTGGGAAATCAGTTATTGGTTGTAGAAAGCAGATCCCTAGTCCCCTAACTGGTATTCAGAAAGACCTATAGGTAGGAGTGAGAGATAAAAACAGGGCCAGACAATAACTACTACAATGAAATAACCAAGATCTGAAAGATTACAGAGATGGAGAATGGGGCAGAAGGGCAGATAGTCCAGACAATTTATGAGACAATTTGCTCATGACCAGAACGTCAGACAAGAGCTATTCAAATTCCTCTTGCCCAAGGTCAGGATTGGTCCTGGAGCAGTGCAGTGCCTGCAGACAGGGGTGAGCTGTGAGAAGAGATGTGTGTGAATTAGATAAATCCTGACATGATCTACCCTCAAACGTTAGGATTAGGGTGAGGATTAGGGCTGGGGTTACTATGCTTCTCAGTGACAGGCAACAACCTTAACTAACCCTAGCTTCCTCACAAATGTCCTGGGATGAAACAGTATAATTGAATTAGTGCAAATCCTTCAGCGTACAAAGCAAATGTCCCAATAAGAGTACGGAGGACCCAGAATGGCATATTTGCTTAGAAGAGACAAAAATAAAAATAACAGCCAACACACGTGAGACACAGGTCTTGAGCTTTAAATATATCTAACCACTTAATGTGGCCAAAAACCTTTTGAAGAAGGCACCTTTATCCTTCTGTAAAGGTACTGTAAATTACCCAAATTTTACAGATTAAAAACTAAGGAATGGAGACTTATAAGGGACTTGCTCTAGTCAGTGGTAGAGCTGGGATTCCAAGAGGGTTGGCTGCAGAGTCAATGACCTTAACCACTACGCTATACTTTCTTTCTTAGAAAGTCATATTGTTTCATATAAACTTTTACTCGCTTGATGGATATGCCAATGAAGACACAACCTATAAATCTCCCCCGGAGATTTCATTTACCATTTTGTTTCCAGAAAGCTGCCCCATCCTTTTGGAACATAGGCTAAGTAGCAGACAGTCCAAGAAAAAGACGTGGACAGTTCACCAGGGTGGACATCCTCTCAAAGAATGTAAGCTGTTGTTCACTAACAAGCTTTGAAGTAAAGCATGTCACAAATGACCACAGAATGTCAGGGCTTAAGGACCACAGGAGCACCTGTCTTACTGCAGAGAGGCTAATCAGCTTGCAAAATCCCTTAGGAATAAAAGAAGTTTCCTAACTTTGATGGTGAGGTGTAATAGAAAAGTGAATTTTACTCAGCATGAGGGAATCATGAAGGTTAAGAGCCAGAAACTTCTGATGGTGATAAAAGTAACTTCCTTAATTCTTGGGTTGCTAGAGTGACTATCTTTTTTAAGAAAAGGGTTCAACCTCCTGCTTCATAGAATTTAGTTTCTATGAAATGAGGAATCCAATATTCTATATAACTAATCAAGAATTATAGTCATCCGTCATCCATCCATCCATCCATCCATTCAGGCATTTATTCATTCATTTGCTAAAGTAGTCACTCATTCCAAAATACCTACTGAGCCAAAACTTGTGCCAAATCCTAGGTATCTGAAACACTTCCAATTAGTTGGGTTTTTTTTTTCTGCCTGGTTTTCAGATTTTGTGAACAAGCCCAGTGTATAGGATCCCAGTATATGACAATGAATTTCATATTAGATATGTTTCAGGAACCATAAGGCCATTAATTATGGCATAGTTTGAAGCTTTCGTCTACTAATCCAAAGTAAAGAGTTCCCTTAAAAGAATTTTCTAGCCGGGCACGGTGGCTCATGCCTGTGATCCCAGCACTTTGGGAGGCCAAGGCTGGTAGATCACTTGAGGTCAGGAGTTTGAGACCAGCTTGGCCAACATGGTGAAACCCTGCCTCTACCAAAAATACAAAAATTAGCCAGGCATGGTGGCGCACATGTAACCACAGCTACTTGGGAGGCTGAGGCAGGAGAATCGCTTGAACCCAGGAGGTGCAGGCTGTAGTGAAGTGAGATTACATTATTGTACTCCAGCCTAGGTGACAGAGCCAAGACTGTCTCAAAAAAAAAAAAAAAGAATTTTCTTTGTAGCTTAGAACCTTCCTTTTTGCTCCAAGATGTCTTTTACATACTACACGCTCAGTTTTAAGCCAAACACAGAACAAGGCTCAGTCAACAGTAAACTGCCTTCAGTATCAGAGAAGTATTCAGATGTCTGCAAATTGTGTCTATGAGAGTTGTAAGGTCCTTGCTGTCTTTGTAGAAATGTATATCGTGACAAAAACACGTATTCTGAGGATAGTGGAAAATGAATCTCTGCACCTGCTTCTCTGCCAGGACCAGCTAGTGTTGCTTGTGCAAACACTGCAATTCTACCTCTCCTCTAAATAATTCTACTTCAATGGCCCAGAGTTCTTCTAGCTCTGAGAAGTCCAAAATGATTTAGTTCAGCATTTGGCTCTGTACCACATGATAACATTATTTTCTGATGGTAACAAGAAAGAGGACTACTCAGGAAAGCAAATAAAGCCCAACATCAAGGTGCCAACATTGTGAATATATTTATTCATGTTTGTATTTGTGGATGGAAAATTTTTTCCATGCTACAAAGTTTGGTTAAAAACAAGTTGTTACAAATCAATAAATAATTGCTATAACTATTACCTATTGTAACAATAATAAATAGAAAATAAACAGATGCAACTACTTTGCTATACACAAGACTTTATCCTGTTATAAAACTAATATAAGTGCTGCCACTTTTCTTTGAGTATTTTCCCTTGAGATACGATTTTTTTATTGCACGTTGCTTTGTGCTTGTCTTACCAGTTTCAGGTTCGTAGCACATCAAAGAATTACAAACATTTCCATTTAGAACTATGATCCTACTAATCAGGGGCTTATTTTCTGCCATGTGTTCATTTACAGATTACAAACATAAAAGAAGCAAAGTACAAAAATTAATGCGTGTGTGTATGTGTGTGTGTGTGTGTGTGTGGTGTGTGCGTGCGCGTGCGCTCAAGGCTGGGAATACTGACTGGTATGAAAGGCTTTTAACTAGTTGTGCATCAAAATCATACACAATGGCCATTAAAAACTCACTTAGCTATCAGCGTGTAAATCATTGGGTTGGTTACTCAAAGACCAGACAAACAGAATTCCCCGATACTGTTTCCATTTGGGTTTTCCAGCTCGTACGGTTCCAGCTGACGATACTCAAAAGTCACACGATTTACGTGTTTTCCACTGGAGACCATGCGCACCACAGTGTTGTCACAGCCAACTTTCATCTGGGCTATAATGGATGGAAAAAATAAAAGTTTCCCAGTAGGTTAGAAACCACACAGTCATCATTTAAATGACGGGATCACTTAAACATAATGAAAGCAAGGAGACCTATCTTCCTCTCATGTACTCAAACCATGCCTCTACTATCAGTTGAAATGTTTTTGTTTCATTTTTATTATAACTTATAATTAGTTATAGAATAGTGTAATTGAATTCAGTCTTTCTCCTCATGTGCAAGAACACTATTAAAAAATAAAACTAGCTGGAAAGAGGCAAGAAGATGTCTCCTCGGCCTTTTTTGCCTGCAAAGCCTAAGTAGTAAAGGCAGGCAAAGGCAATCAGTCTGGAGTGTGCACAGTTGCTCGGGTTCAGGGATTGCAGTGGAAACAGTACTGCCCTCTAAGGACAGGTTGGAAATTTGCAGTGGCAGTTTTTGGTTGTCACCAGATCTAGGGTTGCAAAGGGCATTTAGTGGGGGCTAGAAGATGGAATGCACTGCGGGACATTTATGTAGACCAAAAAAAAAAAAAAAAAAAAAACCTGTTTATCATTTTCTGAATTTAAACAAAAACTGTTTTATATATAAACAAAAAGATCATTTGCATCGTATAGACATACACTGAGCATACTAGTTTTTGTTTTATTATCCACTTACAACTTTTCTCTGATTTTTTCTGTACTATTTATATGAAATGGCTTCTGATATCCTTGCTTCTCTTAAATCCAATCTTATTCAGCTGGGCATGGTGGCTCATGCCAGTAATCCCAGCACTTTGGGAGGCCGACGTGGGCGGATCACGAGGTCAGGAGTTTGAGACCAGCCTGGCCAACATAGTGAAACCCCGTCTCTACTAAAAATACAAAAATTAGCCAGGCATGGTGGTGCACGCCTATAGTCCCAGCTACTTGGGAGGCTGAGGCAGAAGAATTGCTTGAACCTGGGAGGCAGTGGTTGTGGTGGGTCGAGATCACACCACTGCACCCCAGCCTGGGCAACAAAGTGAGACTCCATCTCAAAAAAAAAAAAAAAT
The DNA here is from genome assembly GCF_029281585.2 of Gorilla gorilla gorilla. Lineage (NCBI taxonomy): Eukaryota > Metazoa > Chordata > Mammalia > Primates > Hominidae > Gorilla > Gorilla gorilla. The sequence goes on from NC_073243.2 coordinate 34,712,788, forward strand.
CCAATCTTATTCATTATTTATATAAGATCTGACAACTTTTATATCTCCTCTGAATGGGTTATATATTGAAACTCATATTACTTTTATTAAGAATTACTTTCCTTTTATTTATTCTATTTGTTTATCCAAGCTGGTTCCTGAGGCAAGATTTATCTGCTCTACAATAATCATTTCTGCTGTTCTAGTCTTCTCAATCTTTCTTTTCCTCACTTTGTCTCTATAAGGTGTTTTTAAATTTTAAGAAATGCTATCATTGTCCTCGTGTAATGGGTACCACTCAAACACATACCTGGGTTTGAATGAAGTAAACAGTTCAGTAGAGTTATTGAGATAAAAGTCAAATGGATGACATAATAAATAAAAGCCCTATAATTATTTTAATATAAGTACCAGGGAGTCTAGTTAAGCTTCTACCAGGAGGTCCAAATTTCTTTTTCTTTTCCTTTCCTTTCTTTTTTTTGTGGCAGGATCTTGCTCTGTCATCCAGGCTGGAGTGCAGTGGTGCCATCTTGGCTCGCTGCAACCTCTGCCTCCCAGGTTCAAGCAATTCTCCTAACTCAGCCTCTCCAGTAGCTGGGATTACAGTTGTGTGCCACCACACCTGGCTAATTTTTGAATTTGAATAGAGATGGGGTTTCACCATGTTAGCCAGGCTGGTCTCAAACTCCTGACCTCAAGTGATGTGCCCGCTTCAGCCTCCCAAAGTGTTGGGATTACAGGCGTGAACCACCACACCCAGCCAAATTTATTTTTCATTAAACAATTTGGAGGTCATTCTTTTTCTGATCTTACTCTGGACTTTAATCTTTATAACATGTCCGATTTTCTTTACTTATTATTTATTTATTATTTTGAACTAATTCCTAACAAAATCCAATGTAAAGGGCAGGGTCCCTAACAGTTCAACACTGAACAACTCGGGAGGGGCTCATGGAAATATGATAAAGAAAGAAAAGAATTAAGGCAGGAGAATAGGGTCTGGAGGCAGGGAACTTAAGGTCAATTCATGCTGAATCAAGGAAAAACACCAAGGCCTGGTGGCAGGGAAACTGCGGCCAATTTGTGCTGACTTCCCAAAGCTGGATCAAAAGGAAAACACCTGGGTCTGGGGGCAGGGAACCTAAGGCCAATTAATGCAAACTTCCTAAAGCTGAACCAAAAGGAAAAACCGCATCTCCCCCAAGCCCAAGTAGCGACGGATCAAAGGCTAGTCTCCCTACAACCCTCCCCTTCCACCACATCTCACAAGGAAAGGGAGAGTGCCTTGTACTGGCCGTGGAACAAGCATGGGCTATCTCTTCATCTGCATAGGGTGCCAATTCACCTCAGCCTTTACCCACAAACCAAATCCTTCATCCAGATAAAGGGTAATTGATAGGAACCTCAAAAGGAGCAGTGGCTCACGCCTGTAATCCCAGCACTTTGGGAGGCCGAGGTGGGCAGATCACCTGAGGTCAGGAGTTCAAGACCAGCCTGACCAACATGGAGAAACCCCATATCTACTAAAAATACAAAATTAGCCAGGCGTGGTGGCACATGCCTGTAATCCCAGCTACTCGGGAGGCTGAGGCAGGAGAATCACTTGAACCCAATAGGCGGAGGTTGCGGCGAGCCGAGATCGCACCATTGCACTCCAGCCTGGGCAACCAGAGTGGAACTCCATCTCAAAACAAAAGAAAGGAGTACTTGAAACCCAGAAAACTTTTGTAACCGGGCCCTTGAGCCGCTCACTAGGGTCCACTCCCACCCTGCGGAGTGCTTTCTCCCTTTAATACATCCCTGCTTCGGCTACTTCGTTCCTGTGTTTCATTCCTTTGTTACTTTGTGCGTTTTGTCCAATTCTTTGTTCAAAACGCCAAGAACCTGGACAACTTACACTCAAGGCCCTCCTTCCAGTAACGGAATAAAGTCTAAAATGAACCAAAGAGTGATATAATTCAAGCCTTAAAATTGTCTTAAAAGTGGTTTCAGTTACCTAGGTAATGTAGGCAAAAGTGGTTTTCTGGCTTTAGAATCACCTTTTTTTCTAATTCAAGTTATATCACTCAAGCAGAAAAATGACTTTGGCTTCAATTATCTAAATTGTAAGGCCTGATTGTTTTTTAATCCTTGTCTTACTTTTTAACCCAGCTGAGGTATATCTCCTCAAAGGTGCTCTCCAATCATGAGCATGGAAGTACTTTAGTGCCTCAGATCATGCACCCAAAAGGCTAAAGAAGCCGCATGCACTGACAGTTTAAACCAGGGCTCAAGTGTCAATTAGCATTAGAGAATCCTCTAGTTTTCCGCAAAGTGGGATTTTGGAAATCTTTTGCCTTTACCTTGATTAGAAAGCTTGCTTTGAGCCCACTCCTACCTTAAATCTCATCTGAAACTTTTAGAATATAGGTGTATCTGGGGGAGGGTGGAGTGCATATCAGGCTTTAGTGCTGACTTTTGTATAATTCATCCTTTGGTATCCTCAGGAGATTGGTTCCAAGATGCTCCCCATCCCACGGATACCAAAATCCACAGATGTTCAAGTCCCTTATGTAAATGGCTACCTTTTACCTTTGACCTATTTCCATGTAAACTACACACATCCTCCCATATACTTTAAATCATCTGTAGATTACCTATAGTACCTAATACAATGTAAAAGCTATGTAAATAGTTGTTATACTGTATTTTTTTGTGTTTTTTTTTTTACCTGATTCTTTTCTTTTTTTTTTAATTTTATGGAGGTGTGGTCTTGCCATGTTGCCCAGGCTGGTCTCAAACTGCTGGGCTCAAGCGATCCTCCTGCGTCAGCCTCCCAAAGTTCAGGAATTACACTGAATTTTTTTTTTTTTTTTTTGAGACAGAATCTCACTCTGTCTAGTCTCGCTCTGTCATCCAGGCTGGAGTGCAGTGGCACAATCTCAGCTCACTGTAACCACCACTGCCCGGGTTCAAGCAATTCGCCTGCTTCAGCCTCCTAAGTACCTGGGACTACAGGTGTGCACCACGATGCCTGGCTAATTTTTTTATATTTTTAGTAGAGACAGGGGTTTCACCATATTGGCCACGCTGGTCTCGAACTCCTGACCTCAGTAATCTGCCCGCTTCGGCCTCCCAAAGTGCTGTGATTACAGGCGTGAGACACTGCACCCAGCCTACGCTGAATATTTTCTGTTACAATTGGTTGAATCTGTGTATGGGGAACCCACAGTTAAGAAGGGCTGACTGTATGTTAATTCTATTTTGGAGATGTTTTGTCCATCATCAACTCAGAGACAGAAAATACTGGTGGTCTGGCCTGGTTTTAATTATTACAGGTAACAGCTGATCAAGAGGACTGTCTGCTTTGCAGCTTCATTGCCTAGCTGGTTAATGATCTGCAGTGACAGGAGAGGAAAGAGGCTACAGTAAGAATTAACTGAGATTAGAGACTGCTGTTCTTCTTGTTTTGTCTCGTTAATGTTAATCAAGGACTCCTGTGTCTGAAGTAAAGCTATGGGAATGTTTATGACTCCTCTCCCCCACCTCCCCCAGACTTCATTGAGTTATCTCATCATGAGGTCATGAAGTCCCATCCATCCTCACCTGACATGAGCATAAAAAAGTGAAAATCCTCACTTGTCTCTGACATAGATCTGGTTCTATTTGGCATATGCTGTGCCAAATAAACCAGTCTTCTATTACTGGTGACCGCTTTTAGATTTCAGAATTTACCTCTGTGTTACACTGGCCTTTGAGAGGCTAGTTTAGCCAATAAGAAGTTATAGACTTAGCAGTTCTAAGAATTTCTAATAAAGCTTATCACTTTGTTGTTTATTTACTATGAGTAACACACACACATACATACACATACATAAAAAACAGTTATTTCATTATTATCCTATTACTAATTGATGATACATCTACTATTTGAACCATAAGTGTTTCAGTTAGTAAATTCTTTAGTCTCTAGAAAATGAAAGCAGAGACCCCCAAGAAAATGGAAAGAATGCAGATTTTAAAAGCTTTGTCTTTTTCATAGTTTTACTTAAGGCCAACCTTTATTGCTTCAAAGGTTTCTCTCCCAATGTCGGATATTTTGGTAAAGATACTGATGTTATATATAGCCTCAAATCCTCATACTGGCTCAGTGTGAAAAATTGAAGGCTTTTTTGGCAAAACTCGCCTTCCAAAGTAGAAAATATTGGGGGAGTGCTTATTTTTTTTTAATCTTGATAGGCACATACATAATAATCAAAGAAATACCTCACCCGGGCCATGAAAGGGGTAGCAGAGATCAGCTAAAGGCGTCATCTTGGAAGGGTCCAATCCAGTTCCTCCCAGCAGCTCCACAAAGTCTCCTATTCCCTCGCAACCTGCTGAGGATTTCTAAGGGAATAAAGCAGCAGAGAAAGACACATTTAAACCAATTACAGAAGTCAAACCATTTGACCAACAGCGGGTCCATGAATTCACTCAATCAGCCCTCAACATCCTGGCAATACCATTTAATTTAACATCTGGGACTCTGGAAATTAAAAGACATTTAAAAGAGAAAAAATCATAAAAATTGCTTTTCTAAATCAGTTGAGTAATCTTTTTTTTAGAAATGTGTGTACATGTTTTTTTCATTTTTTTTAAGCTCAAGGACTGGAATGATAAAATGGAAATCTGTAAACTCCATATAAGATGTGTGGAAATTCAACCAAAAAATGCTTTACGTTTCAAATCGTTTGGACATACATACTGAATCACTCCAATTTCTTAATGCATGCAGTCACAGCTAAGCGAAGTCAAATACCTACATTTTATAAATAGGGCTTTCACATCCGTTTTTCCTTCACCTCATCTCTTTTCTTCTTCTTTGTAAAGGAACTTTGTGTGCTATTGGAACACCTCATTTCTACCAATAAGAATTTTGATTAATTATGAGTATGTTAAAGAAATAATAAAATCCTGATTTGGGGCCCAAGTTAGCTACAGTTACCATGATCTTTCTCCTTTCAACTAAAACAAATTTATTTCAAGCTACTCAAAAGAATTCATTCTAAAGCTTTGTGTGGTCCACCATGATCACCTTTTCCTGCTTCCCTTTTTTTTTTTTTTTTCAATTTTGTAGAGATGGGTCCTTGATATGTTGCCCAGGCCGGTCTTGAACTCCTAACCTCAAGGGATCCTCCTGCCTCGGACTCCCAAAATGCTGGGATTACAGGTGTGAGCCACCTCACCCAGCCTTTTCATTTTTTCCACACTGTCTTGTCCATAGCAATCCCCGTGCCTCACTTTCCAACACAAACAAAGCAACCACTCTTAGTCCCAAAAGTACTCTGAGCCCCCATCTCCCCAGGGCAGTCTCACAAGTATGCCACCTGTGCAGCCACGTAAAGCCAGTGCCTAGAAGGGCTCTATGCTTGGTTTAATGCTCTGCTGCATTTTCATAAAATTGTAATAAGGGCTCCCACATTTTCATTTGTACTGGTCCCCACAATTTTGCCTGTGATCCTCTTCTTCATTGAAGTGTGCTCATTAAGAGATCTAGTGGAATGTGACAAGGTGCTCAGTACTTCACTAGATAGACCTTAACACATAGGAACCAAAATCTAAAATAGAGAACTTAAAACACACACACACACCCCCACACACACACATAAGCACACACATTCAGGCATTTAGAAGGGCACTGACCGGCATGGTGGCTCACGCCTGTAATTCCAGCACTTTGGGAGGCCAAGGCAGGTGGATCATTTGAGGTCAGGAGTTCGAGACCAGCCTGGCCAACACGGTGAAACCCTGTCTCCACTAAAAATACAAAAAGTAGCCAAGCGTGGTGGCACACACCTGTAGTCCCAGCTAATCGGGAAGCTGAGGTGGGAGAATCACTTGAACCTGGGAGGCAGAGGTTGCAGTGAGCCAAGATCACGTCACTGCACTCCAGCCTGGGCGACAGAGTGAGACTCTGTCTCAGAAAAAAACAAAACAAAACAAACAAACAAACAAAAAACACAGAAGAGCATTGGAATACAACTGGAACTAAACAGCAAATTGGAAAATAACATAATGGCAACTGCTTCACTAATGAGCAGGGGCAGGTGGGGATACATATTTTTAAAGGGCCTACCTACTATGTGCTGGGTTTGATGCTTAGAGGCTTTATACATAATTGCATCAAATGATGAAAGAGGTTTAATTAGCCCCACTGTATACAGGGCTTCATGTTCTTGTATTGAGAGTGGAATAAGCAATTTAGCAGTAAAGGAAAAAAAACTTTAATTGCCTTTCCCTTGAGTAGAGGACGTCCAGGAGGAACATCTCTTCAAACTAAATTTTCCACTTAGTTTTATAGGTTCCAAAATTCAGCAGGTGCTGTTGCAGGCAAAAAGGCAGACTCAGGAGAGAGAAGTAGGAAATAAAGAAGCTAGGAAGAAATAGAAACTAAAGTGAGGGGAACAAAACAAAGAAACAAGAAAGTTAAGTGCACTTATTCCTTGCTGTTCAATGATTTTTCTCCCTTCTTTGCAAACCTCTCAGCTTTTTCTACAATGGCAGAAACTGAGTTATGCAGGGACCTCTCAAGTTCAGTTTCTCAACAGGGATTCCCTAAATTTCTTTGTTCAGGTTCTAAGCCACTACTATCTTTTGCCTAGCCCACAATAATGTACCAAAAAAGTACTTGGCCAGGAGCAGTGGCTCATGTCTGTAATCCCAGCACTTTGGGAGGCCGAGGCGGGCAGATCACAAGGTCAGGAGTTTGAGACCAGCCTGGCCAATATGGTGAAACCCTGTCTCTACTAAAAATACAAAAAAAAAATTAGCCAGGTGTGGTGGCTCATGCTTGTAATCCCAGCTACTCAGGAGGCTGAGGCAGGAGAATTGCTTCAACCTGGGAGGCAGAGGTTGCAGTGAGCCGAGACTGCATGTCTGCACTCCAGCCTGGGCGGCAGAGCGAGACTCCATCTCAAAAAAAAAAAACAAAACAAAAACAAAAACAATAAAAAGTACTTACATTCCTTGTACCAAATGTAAGATCCTCACACCAACTCAATGTGCAAAATTGAAGGTTTTTTGGTTTTGGTTTTATTTTGGTGGAACTCATCTTCCAATACATAGAAATCTGGGAGGTTTAAGAACATAATCTTGATAGATATGTTAATAATAACTAAAGAAACATCTCACCAGAGCCATAAAAAGGGTGGCATGGCCCTACAGCCCATTCATTGCATGGAAGCCACAGTGACGTTTTAGACAGCGTACATCCGATCATGTTGCTTTCCACCCTGAACTCCTTCAGTGGTTTACCACTGCACTTAAACTCCCTAATGTGGCCTGCAGGGCTCACCACACTCTGGCCCTGCCCATCTCCCTGAAGCTGTTTTATGCCAATCCTCCTCTTCCTTCCATTTCTGGAATCCAGCAAGCCCATTCCTGCCTCTGAGCCCCTGCACTGTTCCCTCTGCTTCCTGTTCTCACAGCTGCTGGTTCCTTCTGATCTATCACCCAGGTCTCACTTCTCAAAAGGTTTCTTTCCTGACCACTTTATCACAAGTAGCCCCGCGCCTCTCCATCCACCCCCATGCTCCCAGTCACTGTCTACCGCACTACTCTGCTGCATTTTCTGTATAGCACTTATCACCATCTGAAATACATGGCAATTTTGCCTGTCTCATCCCACTTGAATGCAGGGTCCCTGTGAGCAGGACCTGTCTTGTTTATTGCTAATTTCCAGCATCTACAATAGCGCCTTGCACATGGTAAGCATTCAAAAAATATTTTGTGAAGGAACAGATGCCTAGAACACTGTAGGCTCTAAATTGTTCGAGAGGAAACACCAAGATTACCCCCATAGTCCCAATAACTAAAGTGCAGATCTCCCAGTCTGTGCTCACACCTTTCATCTTCTATATTTTACATCAAAAATGACATACAAATAGTATCGAGCCAGTAAGACTGTACCAAAGATACCCAAAAATGTCCTTATCAAAGGACTATTCTTCCACTAAGTTCCAACTTAAAAAAAACAGGCACTAGTCCATGAATTTAGGGCTTAAAGGAAATTGGATATACTCCTTTTCTCAGTCCTAGTTCTATTTATTTGGTTTTCACTAAAATCTGTCTGATTAGGAATTATGACTGCCTTTGATAGCAGCAAATACATGAGTTATCTTAACCTAGTCATGTGAGAAAGTAGAAGGAAATGAGGATGACTCAGAGGGAAAATGCTACCAGTGCAAGAAAATGCGGTCAAACTCAGCATGAATTTTAAGGTCCATACAGAAGTTTATTCGAAAACAAGTTGATAGGGGTTCTTGGCTAATATTTTTTAGGCAAAATGTATTGAGTTAAATGTCATGCCAAATACTTTTCAAAGCTTTACTGTATTTTGCAATCTAAAAATCCAATTTTGTATTTTATGCTACAGTTAGCACTCCTTCACAACGCAGTTCTGTCAATGAGATACTTCCTTCATGTCAAAAGAAAATTCCAATAATCAGAAAAACAGCTGTGTAGATGACTCACACTACGTTCTGCTAGGAGAGAATTTTTGTAAAAGAGGCAAGTACAAGAGAGTTCAATTGTAATTATATACCACAACTTTACCAATTGAAAACACTTCTTACATCACAAGGAAAGTATTCAAGTAGTCAGAAGGGGCACCTGAGTATGCAACTTGCCGCATAACTGAAATAGAAGAGGGGTTTAGTCAAAGCAGCTAGGGCAAACACATTTGAGATTTAAGAGTTCATCAGAGCAACGTACTACGCCAATTTGCTAGTGTCCAGGTTTGCCCTATATGATTGCTTCTGCTCTGATAAAGTTGTGGCCTTATCAAATGGTTAGGAAACAAGTAAGCAACTCACCTTTAACTGAAGACCATTTACGTGTCCCAGGGTAAGATCAGATATTTTGATCACCACAGGATAAATTATGGAGAAGCTGCAGTTCCGATGCTGGTGTGGAACTACCAGGGTAAACTTTCCATTTGGAGTCTGAGAAATGACATTGCAGGCTTTGTAGGAAAGAAAGAAATTCACGTTTCCATTACTTGGTTTGCTGGGTTTTTATAGACATTTATTGTATCTTATTCTAGGGCTCCTGTTCATGATCTAGGGCCTTCTGCCCAGGAAGAGAGCATATATACCACAAAAGCCATTTGGAGACAGGAAGGATTTGGGGAACAAAAACCATCAGTGACATGTGGATATTGTCAGGAGGCCCTGGGCTGTGAGGGGGCTTCTAATGTTAATCTTAGGGGGTTACCTTGTTTATAACAATCACAAGACATAACACAGCACCCAAACAAATACTAGCTGGTAGTAGTTCTAGGAACACTTGAGTTAACTAGAGTCCAGCTTAAAGCTAGGAATCTGGAAAAATCGAGGCCTAATGGTGAGTCCAAAACTCAAACTCTGTCTATTTTTAAATAATAAAGTAAATAATTTTAAGTATTTTCTTTTTCATTCTTACTTATTTTCTTTTTTAAAAAAACTTAATTTTTATTTTAAAACTGGGGGCCTAGGATGCAGCTCAGCAGCTTCACCATGGCCCCAGGCTTATTTTAAGTATTTTTCTTTTCTTTTTTTTTTTCTGAGATGGAATCTTGCTCTGTCACCCTGGCTAGAATGCAGTGGCACGATCTCAGCTCACTGCAACCTCTGCCTCCCGGGTTCAAGTGATTCTCCTGCCTCAGCCTCCTGAGTAGCTGGGACTACAGACATGCGCCACAACATCTGGCTAATTTTTGTATTTTTAGTAGAGACAGGGTTTCACCACGTTGGCCAGGCTGGTCTCGACCTCCTGACCTCAAGTGATTCGCCTGCCTCAGCCTCCCAAAGTGTGGGATTACAGGAGTGAGCCCCCATGCCAGGCCTATTTTAAGTATTTTTCTAATAGTGAGAAAATAGGCTGAGAAAAAAATGAAAGACAGCAGTCTTAAGTCTGATAAATATTTGCTGCATGTTAAGTGATAAGTTAACTAAAAGGTTCATTTTTAATGTTTAATTTACTCCCAAGAACTTCTACAATTTTTTGTTTTATATCTCAAATCTAAATTTACAATACATTGGCCGGGAGTGGTGGCTCACGCCTGTAATCCCAGCACTTTGGGAGGCCAAGGCAAGTGGATCACGAGGTCAGGAGTTCATGACCAACCTGGCCAAGATGGTGAAACTCTGTCTCTACTAAAAACACAAAAATTAGCCAGGCATGGTGACGGGCGCCTGTAATCCCAGCTACTCGGGAGGCTGAGGCAGAGAATTGCTTGAACCCGAGAGGCAGAGGTTGCAGTGAGCCAAGATCCTGCTACTGCACTCCAGCCTGGGTGACAGAGCAACACTCCGTCTCAAATAAATAAATTTACAATACATTAATTAGTCTAGATATGAAACTAGAAGCATCAGAATTTGTACTTTTTTTTCTGATTACTGGATGAATCAACATTGATCAGAACAGATCAGAAACACCTCTTGCCTCCTTTTCATATTTTTAATTATACTTACTTTCAAAAAGAACTGAAATTCCTTGATGGTTCTAGGAAGTTTCTTTTTTTAATAAACTTTTTTAAAAGTTTTAATACAGACAGGGTCTCACTTTGTGGGCTAGCCTGATCTTAAACTCCTGGGCTCAAGTGATCCTCCTCCTTGGCCTCCCAAAGTGCTAGGATTACAGGCATGAGCCACCATGCCTGGCCCAGGAGGTTTCTGATTTCTAACTAAACAAAATATAGGGGAAACTCTTTATTTTGTCTTCTAGAATTATTCTGTTGCAGTCCTCAGGAACAGCCTTTTTGGGGGGCTTTTTCAAAAATTCTTTTGTTTTTTCAGAACTAGAAATCAAAAGATCAGTAGTGCATTACTCTTTGGCAGATAAAGGCCCCATCTTTCAGCCACATGAAGTGTTACCATTAATTCTACTGTATGCAAAAATGAGTGATATGTGTTCCTTTTCTAATTTTTTAAACAGATTTTTCTCTTAATGGGGAAAAACAATTAGCAGATGAGTAAATTCTTTTTTTTTTTTTTTTTTTGAGACAGAGTCTCCCTTTGTCACCCCGGCTGGAGCGCAGTGGCGCGATCTCAGCTCACTGCAAGCTCCACCTCCCGGGTTCACGCCATTCTCTCCCAAGTAGCTGGGACTACAGGCGCCCACCACCACGCCCAGCTAATTTTTTGTATTTTTAGTAGCGATGGGGTTTCACTGTGTTAGACAGGATGGTCTGGATCTCCTGACCTCGTGATCCGCCTGCCTTGGCCTCCCAAAGTGCTGGGATTACAGGCGTGAGCCACCGCGGAGTAAATATTTTTAGTAAGATAATATGCTTTAGACCTGGGCTGTTCAGTTGTGTAGCATAAGCTACGTGTGTGTCCATCATAAATGAACTGAATTAGAGTGGTGGGCTCAGAATCAGAAGGTAACATTGAGGTGCTATAATCCAACCCTCTGGTCAGGGCATGACATCGGTCTACCACATTCAGGCACAGGCTGAAAGACATGGAGACTTTCAAGCCTGTGCCTGAATATCTCTAAGACTGCAACTTTATATCCGATCACTCAAGCTTATCCTGGATTAGTGAAATGACTTGGAAGATTAAAGCTTATCACTAAATGCATTGTAGAACCTGAGAAGCTCAGAGCAAGACTCTGGAGAAAAGATAGAATTATACTCTTCATAAATTAGTATACTACCTAACCTGGGAAATAAATTAAAAACTGTGATTTGATTTTCATAATAAAGAATAGAAACTATCCTTTAGGTCATTTCTAATTACAAAAAAATTTCCATTCAAATCATTCCTCATTCAAATTTCTTTAAGTCTGTGCAATGATACTACTTTCAAAAAGCGGGTCTAAATCCGAAGTTCTGCCTTTTGACTGAGAACACTTACGAAAGAGGTTGGGGTCTGTCTTTATGGTTAATGTGAATCCATTTCCTGGTTCATGGACTCGGAAGAAGATCATGGCCACATTCTGGGAAGATCTGATGCTCCTCCTGCTAAGACCACTCTCACAGAAATCTATGTACCGCTCAGCTGAGGGGAGAGGATGATCCTGGGAACTGGGGAACTTCTCCCCCTTGAGAATCCAACCATCAAATACCTTTGAAAAAAATACAGACATAGATGCTATCATTTCCATCAACTCCTGAAGTCTGAAATGAGTTGAAAAGGGGGGGAAAGTCATCCAGCAATGGGCCTTCAGTCATAAGTGAGAATTGACAGTCCACACTCTGCCTGCTCGCCTTTTCATTTGTATATATTGGACGGTGAGGGTTGTTTGCAAGTAATAGTATTAATTAATTTTTTATAAGCCTTGAAGCTTCCAAAGTAAGTAAACTTCCTTATACTTTATCATTTCAACCACTTTGGTAAATAAAACCACGTACAATGTACATTTTTACCTTGGTCATATTTTCTACCTCTCACCTTCAGAAGAATTCCACAAAAGCATAATGTGGGTTTCGTGCAGCTTCTCTCTTTCCTCTAGTCATTGAAATGTGAACAAAATATCTTGAAAATAGATAGCAAAAGAAAAAACTGGAGCAGCAGCTTTACCTGCTAATGACTATATACACCCATTTTTCTCATTTTTTAAAAATATCATCACATATTACTTTAAAATGTCAAGAACTGCTTCAACAGCCAGGCAATGATGGCTGGTATGCTACCTGGAACATTTTTCCTTCACTTGTTAAAGTTTGCAGTTGAACAAAGGGTCAGAGTCTATTGACTTGACCCTCAAAATCACCACAGGTCTCCAGTTTAATGAGTCGAATCTAGTCCACATTAGCAAAATTACCAACAACCCAGCTACAAATTATTTCTAACACATGTGACAGATTCCAAAATAATCCTACTTTGGAGATGTTAATCATGATTATTTTAATTGGACCGTAGAGCTCCATCAGCCATCCCACGCTGCCCTGTTATACTTATGGAGTCTGACGACTGGAATAGAGGAGGCAGTGAGCTTAGGGGTCTTGTCCTGCCCTCCCACCTATCTCAATCTAGATGCCCCCTCGGCAGCCAGTCCCCTACTGCTCCAAAATCGGGTCACCCGTGCACTGAAGACAGCCTCTGTGCTCTCAGAACGGCTCTGCCGAGCGTGGAGTAGCAGGAGCGAGGCGGACTCAGATGTGAGACGTGTGGGGCGGGCCTTCTAACCAAGACGGCCCGCTTGGTGGACCCCAGCACTCGAGCTTGTTGGGTTTTAACCATTTTTCCTCGGCCCTGGATTGCGTCACAGCGTTCCGCGCTGCGAGTTCAAGTCTTTAGAAGTTCCTAGGGCCTCGAAAGCGCCCAGAAGGGAATTTAAACCATGGCAGCGTCCAGAGGCACCGGCCCCAGCCCCACTGGGTGTGTGTGGGCCGAGGTGTTCGGGTAAGGGCGAGATTCTCGCCGTGTGGGGGTCCTCGAACACGTCTCTCCGACTCGGGCACCAGCGAAGTGTCTAAGAAGTGCCACTGGCTACCTACGCTCAGCAGCCCCACGCTGGGTGCAGCGCCCCAGCCCTTTCCAACCCTCCCGTGCCGCCCTCCGGCTGGGTTGGCTGGCCGTGGGCGCCTCACCTTCAGGAAGTCGCCGCCCTGACAGTCGATGGAGACCTGGTCGTAGTGGATGGTAATGAACTCCTCGGGCTCGCTGATGAAGAAGGCTGCGCAGTGCAGCTGCGGCCGGTCGGCGGTGAAGGTGAACTGGCCCTGGAGGCTCAGCATGTCCAGGCACCCTGGGGGAGGAGGGCATGGGGCAATAAGTCCCGGGCTGCAGCCGCCGCGGCGCCGTCCTCGGGCGGCCGCTCTCCGCGCGCCCCATTCCCGGGCTCTGTAGCGCCCAGCGCCCCGACTTCCAGTCTCGGCTGCGCTGGGTTCCTGCGCCCCGGGCGCGCCACCCTCTTCCGCTCCTGGCGCGCCTCCGTGGACCGATCCTTAGCTAAGGGGACCGCGCCCCTGGCGGTTCCGGCCAGCCCCTTCGCCGAGATGTCCGCGAGCCCTCTGCCCTCCGCACAGAGTCCCACCTTCCCCGCGTCCCTCGACTCACGCAGAGCGCGGCGGTACGGCTGCTCCCCAGCCAGCTCCCGCTTCAGGTTGGCGCTGAAGAGCAGGAAAGGATCGTAGTCCGCCGCTTCCCTCAGCTGGCAAGAAACATAGGTCAGTCCGGAAAAGTTCAAGGGCTGGGGATAAAAAAGGGGACCAGGAGCGGGGCACCCTCCCTGCCACTCAGCATAGCGAATAAAGAGAGAGGGGTAATGTTTTCCCGTGTCCGGAGAAGACGGGAAGGTCTTAGACTCTCTCCATCAGGCTGGGGTATCCCCAGCGGCCAGAGGAAGGCAGGCAGGCAGTCTGGGATGCTCAGAGGCAAGGAGGGAGAACAGGATAGGGGAAACCAGGGGCAAGAGAGCATCCAGCAGAGAGGGAAGAAACAGCGAACCCCAAAAGGCTGCGAGCAGAGGCAGCCTGCCTGCCGCCTAGGGCTAACACGCAAGGAAGGTGAGATGGGTCAGTCCAGGGGTGGCTCACCTCTAGGTACCGGCTTTCCCCTCTTAGAGCCGTCAGGAAGATGAGAATGAAGTGACACTGAAGTTTGAAGTTGGGCGACATGCTGGCCTTGCCTCTGCAGCTGCTGTGCTCTGCTCCGGAGGTCCTGGGCTTTCCTTCCTACACCCTCGCGCAGACTGAGAGCTAGAAGCTGGTAGGGTCCCTTTGCTGGGTCTCTTTTATAGAGCAGTGGGGAGCGGAGGCTCTCTGCCCCTTAACTGATCGGAGCTCAGTAACCATGGGTTACCCTGTCTCATTGACAGAGTACGTGGCGATGACGAGGGTCCAGCTCTCAGCCACAAATTTTCAGCGTGGCCCAGCATTATTCACCAAGAATGATTTCAGTCACTACAACTTAGTGCACTAAAGTGTTGGAGAATGAGGCGGAGACAAAGAATAAGGGAGTGCATTTTCTTGACCTGCTAAATGCTACATTATACTTTTCTGTGGGCATTCAGGGAATTTTCCATTTTGCAAATCAAAGTGACAAAGTTACATACACGCATAAAATACCCAAACATATAGAGCCTATATTATGCAGCCTCATCACATAACCTTGGATGAAACCATGCTAGAAATTGTCAAAGAATTTAGTATTCATGCAATTACTCATGTCTCTCAGTAAGAAACTTGAGGCATTTTCAGCTTTAAAGAGAGGTGGAACAGAAGCAGAAGTCTGATTTTGCAGAAGATTGCAGTAATGCAATTATAAGCTTTCTTCCTGCCCCTTACTCTTTGCTTTATCCTGGTCCGGTTTCTTATAGGCATTTCTTTCATGGAAAACTAACTCTGGTGTCAGTGGACTTCTGGATTTTAGCTGAGCTCTGTCACTTGACCTGGATGTTTACATGATGTACACACTCCTAGACCAGGTAGCTGTAGCCATGACCTTCGCATCCATCTGAACCACTGAGAGATGAGATTAAGTCATTCCATTTCATGCCTTCAAATACCTGGATTACTTTAACACTCTGGTAGAAAGAACTGCCAGGAAGCTTTATTGTAACTGCTCACCAGCAAATTTGCAGGGCTAAAAAAATGACTTAGGGATCCAGAAATAAGTATAAGCTTATCTCTGCTTATCAGGAGAGAAGAGAATTTCTTCTTTGTGTCCAAAACTGTGGGAAACATGAGGATGCTCCACTATTGGCTTTCCTACCCCTTTCCAGTCTCTGCACCAAGCATTGTTATTACAATTATTACAAATAGACCATAATACAGAGTTATAAAGGAAGGAATGGCTATATTTTCAGTTTTAAAATACTCGAAATTAAACAGTAATTATCCTGGCAGTGTCAGAACTTGATTATTTTCATGTCAGGACAATTCTGAGCTCTGGAGAGGCGGCCTCTTTGTTGGTTTAATCAGGAGGCTTTCTTGCCACAGTCCAACTTTGTAAGCAGTCCTCAGACCATAGACAGTGAGAGGGAAAAGAGTACCTAAAGCTCATGGACACTGGCCACCATATCCTTCTCATCCCAAGGGCTGTTTAGATGCCTGAATTTTGAAAAGGTTACAAAGAAACCTGGGAGGAATAAAAGAGGAGAAAAACAAACAACTTAACCCCAACTTGCTGGCCTCAAACATGCCAGGCCATCTTCAGCTCTATCTCCCACCCTTTTTGTGCCTAGAGGGAGCCTCAGGCCCACTCACCAGGCATGCCACAGGCCCTCTTCTCTTTCCCATTGATGTAGCCACAGCCCTTGGCCTGTTCCCAGAATTCAGTCCAGCACCCACCTTGGAGACCTCTGCCTCTACCTCTTAGGGGGTCTGGCACCTGATGTCACTCCAGCTCAATGTTGCTTTGTTATCATCACCAAGGAGACATTCTTCTCCAGCCAGCCCCTTTACAAGCATATGCACATGTGCACATGTGCACACACACATGCACGCATGCACGTGCACAGACAACAGTGATGTTCCCACCCTGCTGTCATGATGCCCACTCCTCAGGAACCACACACAGCAAGAGCTGGCATGAATGAGCACTAACATACTGACTGATTTTACAAACATCATAGCATAGCATCTGATTTTACTTAATCCACAAATTATAGTACAAGATGGACCTCATTCCCACCAAATTCTAGGTGGATAAATTAATGTGTAGTTTTCACCAGTTTGGTAAATATCTACTAAGCCAGTGGAAACTACCTTTTCTAAAAAAAAATTAATGGTAATTAAAAGATGGAAACTACAAGCTATCGAGGAAAACTAAGAAGATTAAATTGGAAGACAAGGAGAAGCCAGGTAGCCATTCTCTCTGAGAGAAAGTATTAAAAATAGGTGAGGGAAATGGAAGAGTAATTTGGATTAGGCAGAAGAAAAATTTTCTGGGCAATAAGTAGGCCTATGTGTGAAGACTAAGGATAAATTATTTTCATGGACTGCTTTGGTCATTCAAACAATTAGCTTAATATTTGAAAGTTGTTTGTTCAAGCAAACTGGATTTTTTTTTAAAATATGTTCTGGGCAAACTCAGAGTCCCCAAGTATGCTGATTGGAAATTACCTGTATGTTAACCTCCATTACTTTCAAATATTTCAGTTTTTCTCCATATTTTTCCAGATAGCTTCTGCAGTGTTGATGTTAATACAGTCCCTGATAGGTGTTTTTTGGGTCTTCGACTATTGTTAGGCAGGGTTAATACTTTCTTTTTGTTAGGTAGGAATAAGACATTTTTTCTTTCACAAAGCCCCAGAGCAAATTGTCACCTATGTTAAGCCTGAATGCCAAGGTGGCCACACAATAGCAGATCCATATTCAATCCATGGACATGGGGGCAGGTGCAGAATTTAAAATTGTGCCTAGACTGATGAGACACACACAGAGAGCTTCTGACACGTCATGGCAGAGCCTCCACAGGCTGCACTTGGCTTTCACAGTCACATTATAGGCCATGTTTTCAGGGTGACCACAAAATCCCTCTGCACGCAAGTTAGAAGTTGTAATATGACCTGTGATAATAAATTTTTTCTTTTATTTATCACGTCAACATAGAACATCACTAATCCATGCTTTAGATGAACTTCCTTTTTCCTTTCCTGATTAATCGATTAGTTGAAATGTTAGAAAATAGAACATATCATTGCATTCTTTAAGAAATAAAGACTACTGAATAAAACTCATTGTAGTTAGCCAACAACAACCACCACCAAATAGTTTTCCGTTGCTTTCAAGATGATTTGTTTGAATGAATGTGGCTATTATTTTTATTTTATTGTGGTAAGAAGAGTTAAAACATGAGATCTACTCTCTTAAAAGATATTTAAGTGCACAACACAATATTATCAACTATAGGCACAACATTGTACAACAGATCTCTGGAACTTATTCATCTTGCATAGCTGAAACTTTATACCCATTATTAGCAATTCCCCATTTTACCCTCCTCACAATCCCTGCAACCGTCATTCTACTGTCTTCTTCTACGAGTCTCACTATTTTAGATACTTCATGTAAGTGTAATCGTACAGTATTTGCCCTTTTGTGGCTGGCATCTTTCACTTAGCATAATGTCCTCAAGTTTCATCCATGCTGTAGTATATGACAAGGATTTCCTCTTTTCTCAGACTGAGTAATATTCCATTGTATGTATATACCACATTTTCTTTATTCATTCGTCAACATTTAGGTTGTTTCCACATCTTAGCTATTGTGAATACTGGTGCAATGAACATGGGAGTGCAGGTATGTCTTCAACATACTGATTTCAATTCTTTTGGAAAAATACACAGAAGTGGGCTTGCTGAATCATATTACCATTCTATTTTTATAAAAACTTTTATTTTTTCATTATTTTTTTTTTTTGAGATGGAGTCTTGCTCTGTTGCCCAGGCTGGAGTGCAGTGGCATGATCTTGGCTCACTGCAAGCTCCGCCTCCTGGGTCCACGCCATTCTCCTGCCTCAGCCTCCCGAGTAGCTGGGACTACAGGTGCCTGCCAACACACCAGGCTAATTTTTTTGTATTTTTAGTAGAGACGGGGTTTCACCATGTTAGCCAGGATGGTCTTGATCTCCTGACCTCGTGATCCGCCCACGTTGGCCTCCCAAAGTGCTGGGATTACAGGCGTGAGCCACTGTGCCTGGCCTAAAAACATTTATTTTAACTTCAGGAGTACATGTGCAGGTTTGTCACATAGGTAAATGTGTCATGGAGGTTTGTTGTACAGATTATTTCATCACCCAGGTATTAAGCCTAGTACCCATCAGTTATTTTTCCTGATCCTCTCCCTCCTCCCACCCTCCACCTTCCAATAGGCCCCAGTATGTGTCATTTCCCTCTATGTGTCCATGTGTTTGTTCTCATCATTTAGCTCCCACTTATAACTGAGGACACACAGTATTTGATTTTCTGTTCCTCTTGTCAAGGGGAATGTTAACCTTCTCTCCTTTCATACAATACTCTATTTTAATTTTTTGAGGAAAGTCCATAGTGTGTTCCATAATGGCTGTGCTAATTGCCATTCCCTCTAACAATGGCCAGGGTTTCCTTTTTTCCCTGCCAGCACTTGTCATCTTGTATCTTTTTGATGATAGCCATCTGAACAGTTTCGAGGTGATATCTCTTCGTGGATTTGATTTGCATTTTCTTGATCTTGGTGATATTGAGCATCTTTTCATATACTGGTTGGCCATTTGTATGTCTTCTTTGGAGAAATGTCTATTCAAGTCCTTAGCCCATTTTTTAAATGACTTAATAGGTTTTTTGCTGAGTTGTAGGAGTTTCTTATATATTTTGGATATTAACCACTTATCAGATACATGGTTG
This sequence comes from Gorilla gorilla gorilla, assembly GCF_029281585.2. NCBI lineage: Eukaryota > Metazoa > Chordata > Mammalia > Primates > Hominidae > Gorilla > Gorilla gorilla. Next base: position 34,732,042 of record NC_073243.2, read on the forward strand.
GTAAGTATTTTCTCCCATTATGTAGGTTACCTTTGCACCCTGTTGATCATTTCCTTTGCTGTGCAGAAGGCATTTATTTATTTATTTAGAGACAGAGTCTCACTCTGTTTCCCAGGCTGGAGTGCTGTGGCATAATCTCAGGACACTGCAACCTCCGCCTCCCAGATTCAAGCGATTCTCCTGCCTCAGCCTCCCCAGTAGCTGGGATTACAGGTGTGCACCACCACACCCAGCTAATTTTTGTATTTTTAGTAGAGACGGGGTGTCACCTTGTTGGCCATGATGGTTTCGAACTTCTGACCTCAAATGATCCACCTGCCTCGGCCTCCCAAAGTGCTGGGATTACAGATGTGAGCCGCGGCTCCCAGCCTGCAGAAGAAGCTTTTTGGTTTGATGTAGTCCCACTAGCCTATTTTTGCTTTTGTTGCCTGTGCTTACGGTGTCATATCCATTAAATCATTGCCAAGACCAATGTCATGATGCTTTTTCCTGTTTTCTTCTAGGAGTTTTATAGTTTCAGGTCTTACACTTAAGTCTTTAATCCATTTTGAGTTGATTTTTGTGTAAGATTTAAGATAAAGGTTCAATTTTATTATTTTGCACTTGGATATCCAGTTTTCCCAACACCATTTGTTGAACGGATTATCCTTTCCCCATTGTATATTCTTGGCACTCTTGCTGAAGATGAGTTGACCATATATGTGTGGATTTATTTCTGGCTCTCTGTTCCGCTCAATTGGTCTATATGTCTGTCTTTATGCCTGTACCATATTGTTTTAACTACTGTAGATTTGTGATATATTTTGAAATCAGGAAGTGTGGTGCCTCCTGCTTTATTTCTTTCTCAAGATTGTTTTGGCTACTTGAGGTCTTTTAGGTTTCATACGAATTTTATAATTGTTTTTCTATTTCAGTAAAAAAAGGATTTAGCTATTTTTAATGCAACTGTTTTTAATAGATAAGATTTATTTTTCATGTGTGTTTGAGATCAGGAAGGAAGAAACGAAGCACATAGCCTTCGGGAAACTAGTATAAATCAGCTTTTGAATGAAATTCTAATGTGCCAGCTATTTTCAACCCAAATGATGATCAACAGTTGGTAAAAGTTCAGACTTTTCAGGGTTGCAAGTGACTGATAACAAACTTGAGCGTAAGCCAAAAGGGAAATTTTTTATCAGGACATGAAGACTTCTTCCAGAATACATGGGGGGGCCAGGACGTGGGAGATTAAAGGCAGGAGGAGCGTGAATGCCACTCCCCAGTCTCTCTGTCTGCTAGCTGACTTTACTGACATCTGCAGTCCCTGTGCTGGTAAACAGGCCACCAACAATTCTAAGTTTTACATGTTACTGTTAGACAAATAAAAATAACATAAACTAATGTGCTTCACACAATTGTAGGACGAGGCCCAGAGGCCAGGGGGTAGGATCTTGTCGTAACAGGACTGTTCTCAATGCAGCCATAGGGATAGAGAAGGGAGAAGCAGTTTTCAGAAGAACAGATGCTGAATCCACAAAATAATAGGTTTCCGCAAAAGAGTGAAACAAAACAAAACAAAGGCCCACCTCGATTCAATGTCTTTGATTGTAAATTTTCTCACATGTGAAACGGTGATATATGCTAAAAATTATTGTAGGGATCAAATATTATAGTATATATAATACATAGAGAATGTATTTAAATGGTAGCTGTTATTGAATTATACCAACCATATTATATGTCTTTATCCCTAGGGTTTTACTCCTAATAATAATAGTTTTATATGAGTGCATGCATAGGATATGTTTTTCATATTATTATTAAATTAGAAGGAATGACTTCATATTAGAACATTAACAGACTTTAAAAGCCACAGTTAGAAAAAGAGGGAACTAAGTTAAAATATAATTACAGAATTGCATTTCAAAAGATTAGCTAGGAATGGGTCCCATTAAAGATTATGCACCATAATATAGTAGTTTAGCTGCATCAGAGAGAAGAGCTGAAATGTAGAGTGTAGTGAAATTGAGAAGATTGAAGAAAGGGGGAACTGGAAGTTATAAAGCAGAAACAGAAAATAAAATAATTAGGAACTGCCCAAAAGAAGTAGTATTTTGATCCCATATCAAGGATTGCTGAATGACATCATCTATTAAGGCCTAGGAACACTGGAAATAAGAAAGCGGTGATTTGGCGAGAAGGCTTTTGAAGAGTAATAATGGGAGGAAAGAGTGAGAGATTAAGTGATCTATCTACCCAGATTATCGCAGTGAGTCAGAAACAAAATCCAGACTAAAGAGATCCCTGTGTCCAGCCAGGCAGTCAATCCTTCACAGACAATAGCCTTGGAAATTAACCAAATGACTAGACTAGCAGCAAAAAAATGAGATGGTGCAGCCTAAAGCGAGATGCCAGCAGATGGATAACTGAAGGAGATTGGGGATTGTTCTTGTTTGCACAATGGCCTTTGGAGTACCTCAACTCCTGAAGGGGTGGGCTGCCCCTCCACACCTGTGGGTATTTCTCGTCGGGTGGGACGAGAGACTGAGAAAAGAAATAAGACACGGAGACAAAGTATAGAGAAAGAACAGCGGGCCCAGGAGACCGGCGCTTAACATACAGAGGACCACCACCGGCACCAGTCTCTGGGTTTCCTCAGTATTTATTGATTACTATTTTCACTGTCTCAGCAAGAGGAATGCAGTAGGAAAGCAGGGTGATAGTGGGGAGAAGGTCAGCAAGAAAACATGTGAGCAAAGGAATCTGTGTCACAAATAAGTTCAAGGGAAGGTACTATGCCTGGATGTGCACGTAGGCCAGATTTATGCTTCTCTCTACCCAAACATCTCAGTGGAGTAAAGAGTAGCAGAGCAGCATTGCTGCCAACATGTCTTGCCTCCCGCCACAGGGCGGCTTTTCTCCTATCTCAGAATAGAACAAATGTACAATCAGGTTTTATACTGAGACATTCCGTTCCCAGCGGCAGGCAGGAGACAGAGACCTTCCTCTTATCTCAACTGCAAGAGGCCTTCCTCTTTTGCTAATCCTCCTCAGCACAGACCCTTCATGGGTGTCGGGCTGGGGGACGGTCAGGTCTTTCCCATCCCATGAGGCCATATCTCAGGCTATCACATGGGGAGAAACCTTGGACAATACCCGGCTTTCCAGGGCAGAGGTCCCTGTGGCTTTCCGCAGTGCATTGTGCCCCTGGTTTATCGAGAATGGAGAATGGCGATGACTTTTACCAAACATACTGCCTGTAAACATTTTGTTAACAAGGCACATCCTGCACAGCCCTAGATCCCTTAAACCTTGATTCCGTACAACACATATTTTTGTGAGCTCAAGGTTGGGGCAAAGTTACAGATTAACAGCATCTCAGGGCAAAGCAATTGTTCAGGGTACAGGTCAAAATGGAGTTTCTTATGTCTTCCTTTTCTACATAGGCACAATAACTGTCTGATCTCTCTTTCTTTTCCCTACAACTCCCTTCAGCCTTACTCTAAAATATGCCATGACTAACATCTAGCCAGTAGATCATAATGAAATGCCATTTAACATCCCTCACTGCCTGCATCAAAGGGAAAAATACTGCCAGGTCCAGAACCGTTGGTGTGTCTGTCGTTAAGTAGTGGTGACGCATGGGCACGTAACATCAGCCTCTTCCCTGACAGCAGAGAAATGAAGTGTAAAGAGCCTCATTCCTTAGTGCCTTAGAATAGATCTAAAAGAGAAAAGTCTGCCAGCTACGTGCAGTGACAGAAGAGGATCTAAATAAGGACAGCAGAAGAGAAAACTGCAAGCTAGCCGGTGTTTAGTTATCTGTGGTGCCTCCTAACCTCACCTTGGTGGGACCTGCCAGCAGCCAGCCTGCTCTTCCTCTCTGCCAGCCTACCCCTTCCTACCCACCCTCCTTCCTTCTTTGAACAAACTCTGAACAACAGATTTAGTTGTGTACTCAGTATTTTTTATATAGCTTGAAGAGCCTTTGTCATATTTTATTCTTTTAATATGTCTGTTTTCCACCCTAAATGCAAATGCCTCTAAGTTCCACCATGCATCGCACCCATCTTCCTCCAGAGCACCAGGCACACATACACCTGGCACTCCTGGGAGGTGCCCAACAGAAAATTGAATAAAGGAGCTTTTATTTCCACCTAGTTACAAACTAGGGATTCGTCACCACTAAAATGCTGCTGACAGCATCCGAAGATGTGGCACCCACCAGGCAATGAGAGTTTAATGGTAAAACCTCAGGAAAAGGAGGAGGTGCTGAAAGGATTCCTGGGTCGCCTCTAAAAGCCCAAGCCAGCTCTGCAGTGTGGTAGCAGCACAAGGTGGGGAGCAAGCTGGAGGGATGGGGCCGGGATAGGGTGAGGCAAGTAGGGGACTCCCAGGGACACAAAAGTTAAGGGGGTGCCAAAAAAAAAACTCAGTCATGATAAATAATATTTTAATGCAATCTGTTATAAAACAAAAATTAATGCAAAAATCCGTGCTGAAAAAAAATGTCAAAGTTTTAAATAAATACACTGTGTCAGTGACTTTTCCTTTTGCCTCAAGCCCCATTCTGGTTTCTGCATGTGTTGGCTAATAGAATGGAGACAAAAGGACCCTGGATTGGGTGTCCCAAGTCCTGGACCCCTGGCTGGGAGCATGGGGTCATTCTCCTCATCTCTAAGGTGAAGGATGTGGGAGTAACTATCAGAATCACTGCAGGAGACAGATGGTGTCTCAAATTGGGTAATTTGAAGAGTTGAATAAAAGGACTGTTTACAAAGGTGTGGGCAATGTGCAGGAAAAATGCAAGGAAGCATGCAGTGTCCCAGGACCAAGAGCAGAGAGGAGCTGTCACTCAGCCTCCTGGGCACAGAACAGGTAGGAGGGCACAGACAGCAACAGGAGGGGCAAAGGAAGACATCCAGCCCTGAAGCTATCAGGCCTCTAAGGTCCTGCTGTGGTTTTAAAACTTGTCTGCAAATTCTTTGACACTCTTCTCACAAAAAGGTAGAGGCTAATTCTCTTTCCATGTGACCTCTTAGGCTAAGTTAGAAAAAAAGCAAAATGCCTTCAGCCTGGAGTTTTCTCTCTCTTGTGCAATATGTGCCTTTGGTACCCTGAGCCACCATGAAAGAAGTCCAGCTACCAGGAAGCCACTATGCTGGAGAGGTCACATGGAGAGACCACATACAGGGAGATGCCCTGGAGCCCTAGCTGTTTTGGTCCTCAAATGTTTGATCATCACAGTCTGGGTACCAGATGTGTGAGTAAAGAAGCCCTAGAGGTGACCCGGTTCCAGCCACCATCTGACTGCACCATCATGAGAGAACCCAAGACGGAACCACCCCACTGTGGCACGTGTATACATATGTAACAAACCTGCACGTTGTGCACATGTACCCTGAAACTTAAAGTGTAATAATAAAAAAAAGAACCACCCCACTGAATACTTCACAATATCTAACCCATAGGAACCACGAGAGATAATAAATGACTGTTGTTTTAAGCCACTGAGTTTTGGAGTGATGCATTATTCAGGAATAGATAACTAATACAGGCCCTTTCCATTTCTAATTGTCTACATTCTCTGGGGCTCTGAACTAGGGAGTCCCCAAGTGCTCCAGCTGTATGACAACCTTTGTCTGTGAAACCCTTGAGCTGAATCACCATCCGTGAGGCATAGCCTTGGGCCCAGATGGCTATTTCTAAACTGAATCAACATCTGTAAAAACAAGCTGACTGGTGCCAAGCTCAACTTGTGGGGGCAGAGGAAGTGGATGAAGAGCTGATACTAGACACCCCAGGGTCTCAGCCCTGAGCCCAGCACACTCTCACCAGCTGGGTTGGAATTATGTATGAAAGATCAATAAACCCTGCTCCTTTTTCAATGCTGACATTTTAACATTTCCAATCATTACTATTGTGCAAACAAACAAGGTTCCTCTAAGTCATTTAGGAGAGGACAGTCATTTAATATTAAAGAAATAGAGGTTTTTGCTTTTTTTTTTTTTTTTTTGGCCAATATAATAGCTATACTGGGCTAGGTATGGTGGCTCATGCCTGTAATCCTAGCACTTTGAGAGGCCAAGGCAGGTGGATCACCTGAGTTCAGGAGTTCAAGACCAGACTGGCCAACATGGTGAAACCCCGTCTCTACTAAAAATACAAAAATTAGCCAGGCATGGTGGCGGGCGCCTATAGTTCCAGCAACTCAGGAGGCTGAGGCAGAAGAATTGCTTGGACCCAGGAAGTGGTTGCAGTGAGCAAAGATCGCACCACTGCACTTCAGCCTAGGCAACAAAGCAAGACTCTGTCTAAAAAATAATAATAATAAAATAATAATATTTATATGGTAGGTCCCATTCATGTTTTTAAATATCATGGTATAAAACTCACCAGAACACTGAATACTTTTAGAGTTAAAAAGTAAACATCCAGAACCAACTGAAAGTGCTCTCAATGGCCAAAAATGGAACAATTTGAGCAACAAAATAAAGTAATATTGGATTATAAACCAGTGAATAAGATAAATTTCTACAAATCCATACTAATATAAATGATTGAATAAATTAATAAATGGGGAGAAGAGACAAGTCTCCTGCCCAGAAGAATCCCAAATAATTTATCTTGATTCTCTGCCATCAAGGGGGGGAGCATAACTCCCCGCTCCTTAAAAGTGCACTTCACATAGTGACTTCCCTCCAAAGAGGATAGCATGAGAAGGGGGAAGGGAGGGGTGGAATGGGTGGGGAGTAACTTTACAGTGGAGAAGCCTGACAAACACTATCTCAATCCCAGTCAACATCAACAGTGATGAATCACATTGGTAGTATCTACCCTTGTGTACTAGTCTGTTCTCACGCTACTAATAAGTACATACCCAAGACTGGGTCATTTATAAAGAAAAAGAGGTTTAATGGACTCACAGTTTTACATGGCTGGGGAGGCCTCACAATCATGGCAGAAAGTGAAGGGGGAGCAAAGGCAGCTCTTACATGGCGGCAGGCAAGAGAGCGTGTGTAGGGGAACCACCCATTATAAAACCATCAGGTCTCATGAGACTTATTCACTATCACAAGAACAGCATGGGAAAAACTCACCCCATGATTCAATTACTTCCTGCTGGGTCCCTCCCAGGGCATGTGGGGATTATGGAGGTGACAATTCAAGATGAGATTTGGGTGGGGACACAGACAAACCATATCACTTTGACATTGTAAAAGGAAAACAAAAATCTTGGCGCCCCAATTCACTATGCTAAAATGAAAAAAATTAGGCTGAAAGTTGAGTCATGCAAGAAACTGTCTTTCCTTTTGTTCTTGCATGTACAGCCTGCAGAACGGTGAGCCAATTAAACCTCTTTTCTTTACAGATTACCCAGTCTCAGATATTTCTTTACAGCAATGCAAGAACTGTATTAGTCAGGGTTCTCCAGAGAACCCTGGAGAATGGACTAATACACACCCATAACCCAATCTGATCATGAGTAAAACAGACAAATTCCAACAGAGGGGCATCCTGACCAGTACTTCTCAAAATTGTCAAGATCATCAAAAACAAGAAAACTCTGAGCAACTGTCCTAGTCAAGGGGAACCTAAGGAGACATGACCAGCAAATGTAATGGAGTATCTTAGGTGGGATCCTGGACCAGAAAAAGAACATTTGGTAGAAACTAAAGAAATCTGAATAAACTATGGACTCTAGTTAATACTATTACATAGAGATTGGTTCATGAAGCTGGGCATGGTGGCTCACGCCTGTAATCCCAGCACTTTGGGAGGCCATGGTGGGAGGATCACTTGAGGTCAGGAGTTCAAGATCAGCCTGGCCAACATGGTGAAACCCCATCTCTACTAAAAATACAAAAATTAGCTAGGTGTGGTGGCAGATGCCTGTAATCCCAGCTACTCAGGAGGCTGAGGCAGGAGAATCACTTGAACCCAGAAGGTGGAGGTTGCAGTCAGTTGAGATCATGCCGCTGCACTCCAGCCTGGGTGACAAAGCAAGGCTCCATCTCAAAAAAAAAAAAAAGAAAAGAAAAAAATTGCCACTTAATTCCTTTCACCTATAGTTATTCCCTGCATTTTCCTCAGCCTCCTTTGCTCCGGATCCCATCTCCACCAGCCTGCAAAACCTTCTCTGTTAGGTTCCTCCTAATTTTTACATCTACTGATCACGTCCTTTGTTCCTTGACTTCTCTGCATTTTTTGACAGTTTCTCTTTTTCTCTTTTTGGAATTTATTCCTTTGGTTTTAGGTAAATTTGATTTTTTTTTTTTTTTTTTTGAGATGGAGTCTTGCTCTGTTGCCAGGCTAGAGTGCAGTGGCATGATCTCAGCTCACTGCAACCTCCACCTTCTGGGCTCAAGTGATTCTCCTGCCTCAGCCTCCCAAGTAGCTGGGACTACAGACATATGCCACCATGCCCAGCGAATTCTTGTATTTTTAGTAGAGATGGGGTTTCACCATGTTGGTCAGAATGGTCTTGAGCCACCGCGCCTGGCCCAGTAAACCTGATTTTTTAAAGGAGTCAGACGTGCCAATTTTAAAAACATTGAAAAAATGAATTAGGCTGGGCGTGGCGGCTCGCACCTGTAATCCCAGCACTTTGGGAGGCCGAGGCAAGTGGATCACCTGAGGTCAGGAGTTCGAGACCAGCCTAGCCAACATTGTGTAACCTGGTCTCTACTAAAAGTACAAAAATTAGCCGGGTGTGGTGGTGTGTGCCTGTAATCCCAGCTACTCAGGAGGCTGAGGCAGGAGAATCGCTTGAACTCAGGAGGCAGAGGTTGCAGTGAGCCAAGATCGCACCATTGCACTCCAACCTGGGCAACAAGAGCAAAACTCCATTAAAAAAAAAAAAAAAAAAGAGTTAAACACCAATTTTGTTTCATATTATTTCACCCTTTATATGATATATAAAAATTTGCAGCCCCAGGCCAGGCGCAGTGGCTCACGCCTGTAATCCCAGCACTTTGGGAGGCCGAGGCAGGCGGATCACGAGGTCAGGAGATCGAGACCATCCTGGCTAACACAGTGAAACCCCGTCTCTACTAAAAGTACAAAAAATTAGCCAGGCGTGGTGGTGGGCGCCTGTAGTCCCAGCTACTCGGGAGGCTGAGGCAGGAGAATGGCATGAACCCGGGAGGCGGAGCTTGCAGTGAGCCGAGATCATGCCACTGCACTCCAGCCTGGGTGACAGAGCGAGATTCTGTCTCTAAAAGAAAAAAAAAAAAAAAAAAAAAAATTGCAGCCCCGAACTTAGTAGTTGATTTTATTTACATCTTAGACATTGGAAGAGCAGAGCAGTCAAAGAATAATAGTGCCAAGGTTTTTCCTTTCAAAGTCTATTTTTTCTCTAATCTGAAAATATGATCCTAAAGAAATATATCATTTGTAATTGTCTGGGGTGGGGAGCTGTCATAATAGGTGGTCCTTAAAGTTACTGGCCATGTCATAGGGAGTCAGTGAGATATGAAGACAGGGATGCATATTTCAAAATTTCAGGTTTAGGTTTAGAATTTTTTTTGCATGATGAGCAAATAAAGGCATAGAGGCACATTCTATTAGTTTAAAAACATGGGGCCCTGGAACAACTTGATATCTATATGGGAAAAAAACATGATCTCTACTTCACACCATACATAAAAATTAATTTGAGATGGGTCACACATAGATGTAAAAACTAAAACTATAAAATATGTAGAAGGAAACATAGGGGAATGCCTTTGCAATGTTGGGACAGGTAAAGATTTCCTGGGTTACAGAAAGCACTAACCATTAAAAAACTAATAAATTAAACTTCATTAACATTAAACATTTCTGTTCATCAGAAGACACTGTGGGGGCTCAGAAAGTGATGCCCCCAAGTGAAGGCTTCAGAAGCAGCCTCAAAAGCAAAGTTCCTCTGACTCTCTCCTGCCTTCCTGTCTTTCACCTCTCATTCTTCTTCAAGACAAGCCACAGAAACTAGAATTTCTCTTCTGCAAAGTGGTTCATAAAAACCAGAACCCCAAAAATCCCCAAAGCCAGCCATAAAACATAAAATACTACTCTAACCTTCCCCTGCCTTTTTGAGTAAGAACTGGACATAAAGAAATTCTCTTACCTACTTTGTTTGATTGTAGGTCATGGAACTACCTTTCCACAAAGGGTCCTGGCCCATACCCAGGAGGAAAGAGTGAGGCCAAGAAGAATCTGAATAGACAGGCATTGATGGAGTCCCCTGTCTATTCCCATTAGGTCATACCTTTTTGACCAATCTCATTTCTTTTTTTGTTTGTTTTTTGTTTTTTGAGACAGAGTCTCATACTGTTGCCCAGGTTGGAGTGCAGTGGCGCGATCTCGGCTCTCTGCAACCTCTGCCTGCTGGGTTCAAGCTCTTGCCTCAGCCTCTTGAGTAGCTGGAATTACAGGCATGCACCACCATGCATGACTAATTTTTGTATTTTTTGTAGCGACAGGGTTTCACCATGTTGGCCCAGCTGGTCTTGAACTCTTGACCTCTATAAAGTTCTAGAAAAGAAAAAGGGAATGAAAGAGCAGCAGAAACATAATAGGGATGAAAAGAAGAAAGGGAGAAAATCACGCAGAAAGGAAGAGGTCTTAGGTTGCCTCCTTTTTTTTTTTTTTTTTTTTTGAGACAGGGTCTTGCATTGTTGCCCAGCCTGGAGTGCAGTTGCACAATCATGGCTTACTGCAGCATCGACCTCCTGGGCTCAAGCAACCCTCCTGTCTCAGCCTCCTGAGTAGCTGGGACCACAGATGTGTGCCACCACATCCAGCTATTTTTTTTTTGTGGTAGAGACAAGGTCTCACTATGTTGCCCAGGCTGATCTTAAACTCCTGGGCTGAAGCGATCTGCTCACCTCGACCTGCCAAAGTGCTGGGATTATAGGCATGAGCCACTGCGCCTGGCCTACCAACATTTTGTGAATTGTAAAATATATAATATGTAGGGAAGAATATATAAAATGCACATCTAAAATTTAAATAAGAATAATAAAATGTATTATTATACTATCTATATTCCTATCACTCTAGTTCTTTAAAAAAAAATCAAACATTACCAAGGTATTACCCCAGTTGCAACCCCTTCCTCCTCATTACATAGGGCAAGAGTATTCATTCCTCTGCTTTTTTTTTTCTTTTGGTTATATCACCTACATATGTGTCCTTAAGTGATATGTTGCTTAATTTTGCAATCTTGAGGGGCAAGCATAAATTTAGCCTTTATGAAGAAGCCATTTCCAATATCTTATCTGGAAGGGTCAGAGTCTGGCTGTTGGTCTCCTGGACCTGAGTGGAAAGGTCGGAGGGCTCTGCAGCCGGGATTTGCTGAGCATAAGATCACTTATTCTTTCTGTTTTGCGTATGACGATCAGACTTCCAACTGTGTCTAGTGTCCATAATACAGAGAATAAGCTTCCATACTCCTGTTGGGTGAAGGATGAGGGGCTCAAGGGCTGAGGAATGACGAAGGAGAGACCATCTCTTGAGATCTCGCAGCTTCTCAGACAACCTTTCCCAGTGCTCCTTCTTTCGGTGCCCTTGCCTCTTCCCTCTTCCCATCTCCATCCCCAGTGGCAATCCTAGGCAGGATTCTGCAGCCTAAAGCAGCTTGGTTCATTTACCCACTGCAGCCTTGAGGTTAGGCTTTTGCGAGCCTACCAAACCAGTTTCCAAAATGTTTCCAGCTTCCAAAACATTCTTGCTGTTGTTTCCTTCATGGTTGTGTGTGTGTGTGTGTGTGTGTGTGTGTGGGAACTTTAATGGATTTTTGGGAGAGAGTAAAATTGGATGCTGATTCAGTCTGCCATCCTCACATCACAAATATTTTTTTGATTGACTTTTTTCTCTATTACACCAAAAAATTATATGTTCTTGGTTTTAAAAAATTGTTTAAAATATAAATAAAAAAGAAAAACCATAAATCAGCCTTAATCCTACCAAGTAGATATAACCATGGTTAACGTTTTGATATTTATCCTTTCAGATATGTACATAATTTTTCTTATAAAAATAAGCTTATAATGCACATACTAATTTGCAATATGATTTCTCATTTTTATTGTTATTTTTCAGAGATGCAATATGATTTCTTCATGTCACATATCACAAACATGTTTTTATATCATTAAATATACTTTTTCCACGTCATTTAAATGGGCACACAGCATTTTACTGGCATACGATATTATTTTATTTTATCAATTCCCTATTAATAAACATTTCTATTATTTCTAATAGAATAATTTACTATTGTAATCAAACTGATAAATAATTTAAAAGTCATTATTTTGGCTGGGCACGGTGGCTCACGCCTGTAATCCCAGTACTTGGGGACGCCGAGGCGGGCAGATCACCTGAGATCAGGAGTTTGAGACCATCCTGGCCAACATGGTGAAACCCCATCTCTACTAAAAATACAAAAATTAGCCGGGTGTGGTGGTGTGCACCTGTATTCCCAGCTACTTGGGAGGCTGAGGCAGGAAAATCGCTTGAACCCGGGAGGTGGAGGTTGCAGTGAGCCGAGATCATGCCATTGCACTCCAGCCTGGGTGACAACTGGTGACAAGAGTGAAAATCCATTGCAAAAAAAAAAAAAAGTCATTATTTTGAGTCTTTAGACTTAAAGCTAAAGGCTTAAGCCAATTAATTCTCAAAGGTGATATCCTTTGAGTCTAGATTCAAGGATAAATCAACAGACCAGGGAGAAGGCAGTACCACATCTAGTATCAGAGGCACGTTAGATCAATTACTTTTCATAAAATTTTGAACACTGTGAATCAGATATGATCCCCAATATTCACTCATTGCCTTCCTTTCCATTTAGAGGAGAGATGGAAAGAAAAGGAATAGAAACATGAGGCCAGACTGAGCAAAGTGGTTGCTTACTTTATGATGCTAAGATGGTGGATTTTAGATTGCATTTCATAGCACACTATTCCTGTCTGTGAAGACCTCTAGGCCTTCTGAGATCGAGAAAGGTCAAATTAATCTCAATGATGTGTCAAATTAGTAATCATATTAATTCCATATTGTCACCTGCTCTTTGGCAGGTTTGATAACCACGTGTTAAATCGATTATGCAAATAATTTTAGCTAAATTAAAACATCTGTTCCACACATCACCAGATTTCAAGGTGAAAGTCTTCCTGAAGGTGAGTTTTTAGTCCCACATTAAATATGACATGTATTTTGGCTACGTTGTGCATTGGTTTGCCAGCATCACAATCACCATTTGTGTCTTTCTTTTCTTATGCCAGACATTGAGATGCTACATTTTGGCAGCATTTGACGAAAAGCTAGTTTGTTTTTCATACATAATACATATTGACATAAACCGTAAAATTTGGAATGCAAAATATGGCATGACTATAAGAGATGTATCTTTTCACTTCATGAAAGGATGACTCATGGGGCCACAAAGGGCAAATAGGGTGGATGCATTGGAAATCCCTCCAGGAGACCCCAACAAAATATATAGGCATTTGACAACTCCTAGAGTCTTATTGTCTTAGTCTGTGTTGCTATAACAAAATACCACACACTGGGTAATTTATAAACAATAGAAACTTAAATTCTCACTGTTCCAAAGTCTGGGAAGTCCAAGATCAAGACACCAGCAGATTCAGTGTCAGGTGAGGGCTGCTCTCTGCTTCCATGATGGTTCCCATTGCTGCCTCCTCTGAAGGAGAGGAACACTGTGTCCTCACATGGTGGAAGAGACAAAAGAACAAGAGGATGCTCCCTTCCACCTTCTGCCCTTTTATAAGGGTGCTAATCCCATTTATGAGGGTGGAGCCTGCATGATTTAGTCACCTCCCAAGGGCCACACCTCTTAATACTGTTGCATTGGGGATTAAGCTTCAACATGAATTTTGGAGGGGACACTATTAGTCAAACCATAGCACTTGCCTACTCAGTTCTCCTTTTCCGTGAGATCACTTGGCCTTGAGTTTGTAACTATGTCTTCATTTTCTCTGCTGCCATCTTTCCTTAGTTGCATTTTCAATAGAGAAGAATGAAGTAATTCACAAACTTTAGTTTTGCATAAGAATCAACTGGGGAATGTGTTAAAAGTACAAGGATTATCGTTTAGAAGGATTATCTTAGTAGGGTGGAGCCCAGAAATCTGTGTTTTTTAAGCACTCAAGGTCATTCTGATTTAGTGGTCTGTGGTCTGCATTGGGAGAAACACTTGGTAGAGGATGATTAAGAGCATGGACCTTGGAGTGTGACATCCCTGGATATGAACTCTTCCTCTATCACTAATTCTTCTGTGGTCCTGGGCAAGTTATTTAATATAAGTCTCAGTTTCCTAGCCTATATAATGGGATACTACAACATGGATGAAACTTGAAAACACTATGCTAAATGAAATAAGCCAGAAATATATGATTCCACTTATATGCAGTACCTGTAACAGGCAAATTCATAGAGACAAAGTAGACTAGTGGCTACCAGGTGGTTGGGGGAAGAAGGAATAGGAAGTTTTTGTTTAATGGGTACAAAGTTTTTGTTTGGGATGGTGAAAAAGTTCTGGAAATGGGTGGTGGTGATTGTCCCACAGCATTGTGAATATACTTAATACTGAATTGTACACTTAAAATTTTGGTAAAATTTTGTTATGTATATCTCACCACAATCAAATGAAAGGTGTGGCCATGAAGAAATGAGAATAAATTTTCAAGTTGTATTCTTAAAAAATAGGAACAATAATTCCTGTACCCTAAGGTTGTTGTGAATATTGAGTGAGATAGTATATGAAAAGTGTTTACTTAGTACAGGGCCTGACATGTAACAAATGCTCCGGGGATGGTAGGTAGCTACCACCCAGTAACAGGCGACAGCTCTTTCTGGTATTCAGCAGCACATCACGGGCCGTTCTGAGCAGGTGAGTGGTTATGTCCACCAGGTCAGAGACTGCTCAGCTCTCTAGGAAACATTCACACTGTTTGAGGTGATTCCTCCACTCGCTGGGTCCCAATTCAAGAACTCCTCTCGAAGAGGCCGTCTCACTCCACAGGATTCTTCCCTGTTCCACTGTACTGACAGAGGAGATGCCACTGGAACGACGTTTTTCTTTCCATGCTCTCCCTTGAGGGAGGCGAGAACTCCACCCAGCAACACAGTAGAGAATAGGAGATGGGAAGCCTCATCCGGGCACTCCGCCTGGCTTCTCTGAAGCTCTGAATCCCCCACCACCTGATACCCCTTCCTCTTTCTCTCTCCTTTGAATCATCTCAATTTTATCCCAAACTTGGAATACTGTGGACTCTAAAACTTTATCCTTAAACATCCTTTTGAAAATAACTCCCACCGTTGCAAATAGCGAGAATTGAGATTATGACAGTAAGTTAAATTTAATTACAAAAGTACCTCTTTGTTTTCCCTTGGATTTATTTTAGCATTGATGAAGCAAATATAATTTTGATTTTAATGAGTTTCAGCTCCCACTGGTACTAAGCCGCTTTGTTTAGGTGTTAAATGTTACAGAGTCATTAAAGGCTTTTCTTACACTTTTTTAATCTTTCTTCCCAAATCCCATCAGAAAAAAATGTCTAGCTTTATTTTGTTTTTATTTTTAAAGCGTTGATGAAAAAATAAATGAATTTTCTTTGTAAAAGGTAATGACGAAGTCATTCATCTGTGGATGGGAAGGGGTCAGCCACACAGTGGGAGACATCTTCCTAACTGGAGTTTCAAAAATGGTCTTCACAGCCAGGCACGGTGGATCACACCTGTAATCCCAGCACTTTGGGAGCCCAAGGCAGGCGGATCACTTGAGGCCAAGAGTTCGAGACCAGCCTGGCCAACATGATGAAACCCCGTCTCTACTAGAAAAACAAAAATAAGCTGGGCATGGTAACGGGTGCCTGTAATCCTTGCTACTTGGGAGGCTGAGGCAGGAGAATTGCTTGAACCTGGGCGGCTGAGATTGCAGTGAGCTGAGATCACACCACCGCACTCCAGCCTGGGCAACAGAGTGAGAGACCCTGTCTCAAAAAGAAAAAAAGTCTTCACTTCGGTCTCATCGTGAGAAGGGCATAAAAATCTTGTGCTGTTGAAAGCCTAGGAGAAAGCTCTGCAAAATCCTTATTTTCCAACTTAACCAAATTATATTACTTAGGTTGTGCCTATAAGACATCAAAATAACTTGTCAGTCCTGGGCAAAAACCAGACAAACAATAGCAACAGATCTCCTATCTTTTCACTGGGGAGAAAAACAAGAATATAAATGCTTGAGTTTACAACCTATGATTTTGAAAGATGCAGACACAACACAAGTGACCTTTGAAAATAACTGACATCTTATGAAAAGATATATTGGGAAGTTTTTGTTATAAATTATATATATAAATAATAATCCATGTTAGAAAAATCAGCACTAGTGGTCAATGAAAAAAGATAAAATAACATAATTTTACCATCCAGAGATAACTACCATTATGGATATTACCCCTACTATGTTCCTCTGTCTCTCCTATGTGTGTGTGAATGTGTGTATATGGACATCCTGGTGTCAAATTTTACACACTGAGACTTATGTGTGCACAAAAAAAAGGAAGAATAAAAAAACCCAAATGTTCTTTCTTTCCTGTAAGTGATCTCATCTTGTTCTTAAGATTGCAGCTTACTTCTGGATATTAGACTCCCACAGTCAGTGGCCTCCTAATGCAACCTTAATGTTCTCAGATTCGCCATCTATCTGGTCTTTTCTATAGCACTTCTCCATCCCCACCAAGGTTCAACCACGCTGCGGGGCTGAAGGTAAGGACACCTCCTATTATGGACTGAATGTCTGTGCCCCTCCCCACTAATTCACAGGCTGGAGCCCTAATCCTCCATGTGATAGTGTTTGGAGATGGGACCTTTGGAAGGTAATTAGGTTTAGATGAGGTCATGAGTGTGGGGACCTCATGATGAGATTATTGTCCTCAAATAAGAAGAGAAAGAGGAGCCAGTCATGGTGGCTCGAGACTGTAATCCCAACACTTTGGGAGGCTGAAGTGGGTTGATTGCTTGAGCTCAGGAGTTCCAGACCAGCCTGGGCAACATAGCGAAACCCTGTCTCTACAAAAAAGTTTTTAAAAAAATTAGCCAGGCGTGGTGACACACCTCCGTAGTCCCAGCTACTCGGGAGGCTGAGGCAGAAGGGTCACCTGAGCCTAGCGAAGTGGAGGTAGCAGTGAGCTGTGATTGTGCCACTGCACTCCAACCCTTGACGACCGAGTGAGACCCTGTCTCAAAAAAGAAAAAAAAAAAGGAAGAAAGAAAAGGAAAAAGAAAGAGAGACTAGAGCTCTTTCTCCCTGCTCACCCACCTACAAGCCAGCAAGAATACCTATTCCATACCCCACTGCCCCCACTCCTTCAGGCAAAAAAGCTGTTAACTTTGCCGACCCCATTCTAGCTCTCATAGGCTGCTCTCGAATTGATTTAGGTGTCTATTTCCACAAAACCTCTGCCAAGCTGGAGTTTTAAAATATCTCCTCCAATGGACCCCTACACAATTTCCCAGATGGGTAATATTCCAGGAAATCACAGGGCCTCAAACGCTCTTCTTCTCCTTGGATACCCACTTTACCCTACACTTCAGACATAATGGTCAATTCCTAAAAAACATCAGTGCTGAGTCAAGCCCAGTGATCAATAGAACAGAGCTCAGTGGTATTAAATAGAATTATGACCTAAAAGTAAAATTAAAGCAGCCCCAGCTGACAAGCTAACAGGGAATTTTCAGAGTCGAGTGATTGCATCTTTTCTAAGGTATCGAGCTGCAGAACTTCTTGCTGAGGATTGAATAGAAGGGTTTGGTCCAATCACCTACTACCCTAAGCAACCAAACCTTAGGCTTTGTGGTCCTGAAACCCACACTGTGAGATGTGTGCCTCCTTACCATGGAAATTAAATAAGATTGGATTTTTATGTGCTTGAGACCTAAGTTCAGTCCTGGTTCTATTGTGTTCCTAGGGACCTTGGGTGTGTCATTTCTGCGCACCTGTTTTTCTTTTTGGTACAATTTGGATGTGCAATCATCATGTTGCCAGACCTGCCCAAGCCTGAGCATAAGCAGGGAGCTTGCTCAGTAGAGCGATCCCAGCTATTTCTCTGGAGATGCTGTCAGAGTCTGAGAATCTCTATCTAACACGCATCACAGATAATTCTGTAGCACAGAAGAATTTAGGAAACACTGAATTTGGAAATCCCTGGCTGTTTTCTAGCTTTCAGATTTCTTTGTTTTAAAGATTTAAAGATGAAAAACTACTTTTGGTGGGAATAGAAGATACCTTCACTGCAAACACCTCACCATGTTGTAGGAAAATCAGACCAGCAGCTGCAACAGTAGAATTTTAGGATGCTGATGCACAAGAAGTTTTTATTAACATTCTCCTCTTCACATGAAGGTCTACAAATCTCTTGTGCACATGCCTGTCTCCTTTCCTTTTACCTGTTTCTGTTAGCTCCTATTAATTGAGCCTCTTTCCTTTTGTGGAAGTGGGTTGGGATCTCAGATCAATTGAACAATGTGTCCCTGCAGGTTGGGTTTTTGGTATGGTAAATAACACCCATCAACCAGCTATTGGTTATTTGGATACTGTTGGTGACCATTCCATCCAAACATTGCACCTGTTTTGCAATGTATAGTTTAGCCTGGTTCTACCATGCACTCTGATTCACAAGCTGCATATAATAACATTCAGCCTCTGCTTGGTTTCTGACACATTCAGTTTAACCATAATGACCCCAGCTTCCATCTCATGTCACCTCTTGGTGTACAGACCCAAAATACTGAGTTCTATTGGAATAACTGTAAAGCAAAGTGCAAGACCATAAGAGGATATTGTCATGCACTTATATTTGGCCAAATTTGTCTGGCACAATCAATTTGGAAACAATGCTTTAATTCCCTTTTACTGCATGTATCAGGACAATTTTCTGTTAACTAATAGGATATTTCATTTTCCTGCATATATCTGAGAGACAAATTGTTCAATTGGTCCAGCAACTCTTTCCCTGAATTAGTAATGGAGTTCCCAGATGAAGTGGACATATACAAATCAAAGCCTCATTTGCAAACTTTTTTCAGAAAACAAAAAAGGTACAATATGCATCTACCTTCACCCTTCTCTCTGCCATGTAAAAATCCAGGCTGATTATATAACTCAAAGACCAAACCTCTTCCTATGTTTTTCCATGTGTTGGGTGCATTGTCCAGCGAGGAGCTGTAATTTTCTCTCTGCCATATCCATCAATAAGGTTGACTATTAGGTTTCTCCTACTGTGGCTCAGATTCTAATACTGAAGGTAACTCAAGAGATAGCCAAATAGCCAGGCACAGAGGCTCACACCTATAATCCCAGCACTTTGGGAGGCCTAGGGTGGAGGATCACTTGAGAACCCAGGAGTTCGAGACCAGCCTAGGCAACATAATGAGACCTTGTCTCTACGAAAAATGTTTAAAAATTAGCTGGGCATAGTGGCACACCTCTGCAGTCCCAGCTGCTCGGGAGGCTGAGGTGGGGGAATTGCTTGAGCCCAGGAGTTTGAGGCTGTAATGTGCCGTGATTGTGCGCTGCACTCCAGCTTGGGCGACAGAGTGAGACCCAATCTCTAAAACGAAAATAAAAACAAAAAGAGACAGCCAAATAGTCAACTTCTACCCCAGTAAGTGACACTGGGAATTTTCAGAGGATTAAAGAGTCCCATCTGGATATGAAAAGACCTTCTGTTTTTTACTGAGCCTGAGCTGCTTCTGTCTTCAACTAATCTTCTATCATTTTAAGGGGAGATGGAATCTGTGTGGCTTTGATATTTTGCTGCTTTCTGTACCATAATGCAGAAAGAAAGCAGCAGCTTAAGTAGCTTCACCTTCCCAGCTCACCCCTGCTCCATACAAGCCTTTTTTATTATATAAAATATGCCATGAGGGACAAAGGCTTCTCACTCCCACCCTAAAGATGCATTATCTAATTTTCAAAATGTCTGTGAAGCCACAAGCACAATGGCACTTACATTTGATTCTACCAAGTAAAAGATTATTCAGGAAGCAAACAAATTATAAAATTTCAGGCATCTTTTTGCAGCTTATATGTTCAGGTCCTCTGCGTTGGGGAGATTATTGATGGCCCTGTTATGGTCCTTGTTTCCCTTGCAAGTGGAGGACCAAAAAGCTGTAATTTATAAAGGTCTCCATTGTGTAAAAATGACAGTGAACTAGACCCTTTGTTTCCAAACAAAGGAGGCAGTTCTGATTCGGGTGCTCCTAAAGGATATGTGAAATCCATATAGATGGTGAGGGCATGGGAGGTATTCTTGCCCATGTGTCTTTCAATACCTGTGTAATGCCAGCACATGCCACACCCAAACCCCCGCGTCCTCAGAGCAGAGTCTAGGCCTGTGGACGGGGAACAGCATACACACAGATGGGCTTAGAGTCAGCTGGGCTTCAGCTTGAACCTGGCTTTTCCACGTATTTGCTGCAGGATCCTGGGAAATTTGCTCAACCAGAGCCTTGGGTTCCTTATCTACGAAATGAGGATACTAACCTTTCCCCGTAGGCTTGTTGAGAAGTTTCCGTGTCATAACATGGGTAAAACATGGGAATGAGGCTGGACCTAAATGAATGTTAGTCTTCACCTTCCTAACTCTCCTCTTTCTACAACTGTTGTTCATAAGCTGAAATTTAATTCCTTATTTCTTCTTTCATCAAAATGCCCTTTGAGTTTTCTTTTAAAATTTCCTGACAGCTTTCCTCAGGGGCCTAAGCCACTATTGGAAGGGTCTTTAACTTCTCCCAGCCATTGAGGTGACTGATTTTTGCAACCCAGACTGGTTGTGGCTGAGTAGTGGTGGAAGCCTAACCAGTTACCAGGAAGGGATTTAAATGCCAAGAAAATGGGTCAGCTTGATATTTTGAGACTTGGAACATCTGAATGGAGATGAGAAAGATGAAGGACCAGCTATGTGAGGATCTGGGGCACAGGGAGAGCACAACTTGGCATCTTCCACTGACACCTGGAACCTCAAAAAGGGGCCAGTGGACTGGAGCTTGGGGGAACATGGTATGAGTTGAAGGTGGAGAGGTAGGGCCAGATGCTGAGGGCATCAAAGCATAGGTCAGTGTGAGGCACTCGGGCTTTAGAATCCCTCTCCCCCAGAGCACAGGAAGGACCTGAGGTATTCAAACCTGACTTGTTTTAGGGCCTCCCTGAACAACAATTATTTCCACGCTTCACTTTTTGTGGGTCAGTGTCTTTGCTTTGAGTTTTGATGTCTTACGTTACTACTATTAGCGTAAGAAGGAAGTAGCAGGAACATCTTACAATCATGCACAGGCGAAAGAATCACAGACTGAATTGGGAATTGCCCTAACCGTTGAATGTTAAAGACATTGTCTTAAGAGATAAAGAGTTCATAACAAAACATCCAGATGAAAAAGAAGGAAATTAAAGACAGGAAGCTGGGGGAGACAATACCTAATCCTTGTGTTTATACAGACGTTTCTAAGGAAATAAATCATGAATCAGATGGTTTGCAACTCTTCAGGGGGAATCTTTTCCTTTCTATTTTGCAAAGCTGATTCTACTGCCGCAAGCTGGAAACTGTCAATTCCTGAGAAGAGGATTTTAATCTGGGCTTCACAGGCCTGTTCTTTCTCCAGATCCCCTCTTTGCTTTCTCGTCTTTCTGTTGTTCTAAAACCTGATTGGTTCTTTTCCTGTCTTGGGCATTTAGCCTTTCTCTCAGGTCTGGGCCTTAAGCTTTATGCTTCGTTTTCTCTGGAGCTCCCTCCCCTGTTCCACAGCTCCTAACCAGGCTCTATAGGACTTTCTTGCAAATTTCACAGCAGATCCTGAGGAGCAGCCAGTGCAGGGAGGGCTCTGTTTTAGCCCCACCCACTTCCGCAGCCCTCCCAGCTCCCGCACTGAACTGCCACTTTCATCTTTTTTTTTCCTCAAAGCCCATTACCTGAATGTTGTGGAAAACTGAACTTGTTTTTGTATTTCCTTATTGGTGAAACAAACATAAAAGTACATATTCCTGGAGTATTATCAGCTCCATTTGGCAGGTAGGACTACAGCATCACACTGCCCCAACCCTCACGGCTACTAATCACCAACTCTAAGTTCATCACTCACCAGATTGGACAATTCTATTGCCTTAATATCTGCAATTAGGCCAGAGTATACTCCTGGGTGAGTTCTAATCATCATTCCTCAGAAAAAAAAAAACAAGCTTCTCCACTATCCTGTATCTAAACCATCCTCTGCTCTGCCCAGTAATTTTACCTCCCAGCTGTCCTTTGTAGCCCAGATGCCACAATGACACACACTGAATGACTTGTTTACCAACCTTTGAAACTATGTGCCCTTATATTTTTATGTACCTTTGTTTTATTTTGTTTCTTAAGATGGAGTCTCACTCTGTCACCCAGGCTGGAATGCATTGACACAATCTTGGCTCACTGCCACCTGCACCTCTTGGGTTCAAGCAATTCTCCTGCCTCAGCCTCCTGAGTAGGTGGGACTACCGGTGCACGCCACCACACCCCGCTAAAATTTGTATTTTTAGTAAAGATGGGGTTTCACCGTGTTAGCCAGGATAGTCCTAAACTCCTCACCTCAAGTGATCCGCCCCCCTCAGCCTCTTAAAGTGTTGGGATCACAGGCATGAGCCACCACGCCTGGCTTTACGTACGTTTATATTAAGTGATTTCTTACTGTCAGCCACTAAGTTCTTCCTATAGCAAGCAGCATAGATTATCTAAAGAAGTTACTCAAGGGAAAATCTGTAACTTAAAAAAAAAAAAAGTACTTGTGGGAATTGAGAGCGTTAGAACAAATCATGCAATTGCAACAGAAATGAGAGTCTATAGACTCAGGAGGACAGAGAGATAAGAGCCAGGCAGGTGAACCCTGTTTCTCCTGGAGTAGAGGACTGAGTGTGAGACCTACTCTGTTTCCAGGAGGAAGTTTCCCATCCTCTTCACAAGGCGAAGCCCTGGTTATGGTTACTGCAGTGGTAGTGAGCCTATGAAATGGTCCCCAAGCATCCCTGCCTCTTGGCGTTCACACCCCCGCATACTCCCCTCCCATAGAGTGCTAGGTTAGTGTGTATGACCAATAGAACGTGTTAGAAGTGATGGCATGTCACTTCTGAGATTAGGCTATTAAAAAAACACTGTGACTTCTCTCTCCCTTCCTCTCTCTCTCTCTATCTAGCCACTCATCTTTGGGGACCCTCATATCATAAGCAGTCCTAGGGATTGGACCTCGTGGCAAGAAACTGAAGCATTCTGCCAACAACATGAGTAAGCTTGGAAGTGGTTCCTCTGGCCAATAGCTCGACAACCCAACGGCAACCTCGTAAGAGTCCCATGAGCCAGAACTCACCAGCCAAGCCACTCCTGCTTTCTGACTCTGAAAATATATGCGATCATAAATGTATCTTTTTTTTTTTTTTTTTGAGACAGAGTCTCGCTCTGTTGCCCAGGCTGGAGTGCCGTGGCGCCATCTTGGCTCACCGCAATCTCCACCTCCCGCGTTCAAGCGATTCTCCTACCTCAGCCTCCAGAGTGGTAGCTGGGATTACAGGTGCCTGCCACCATGCCTGGCTAATTTTTGTATTTTTAGTAGAGATGGGGTTTCACCATGTTGGCCAAGTTGGTCTCAAACTCCTGGGCTCAAGTGATCCGCCTGCCCTTGCCTCCCAAAGTGCTGAGATTACAGGCTTGAGCCACCACACCCGGCCAATAAATGTATCTTTGTTAAGCTACTAAATTTTAGGGTAATTTGTTATACAGAAGCAGGGAACTAATACTACTGCCCTTATTCCTCTAATCCAGACCTAACTTCTCCGGGGTCCTGAGGACCAGGGGTTCTCAAATTTTAAAGGGCATGCTAATCACAGGGAGAATCTTGTTAGAGTGTGTAGGAGCCAAGGGAAAGCTCTTCTTCACCCTCTGAAGGTTTGCTGAAAGTGAACAGAGAATGAATAGGAAGATTAATAGGAGAAAAAGGCATACACGTTTATTTAACACACATAAGCACAAGGAAATCCCAGAAGGATGATTACCTAAAAACCCAGTGAGGTCTAGGTGCTTATATACTTTTCTTCACAGGGGAGGAAAGAGCAGGGAAATGTGGCAATTTATATAGTAAATGATTTTTAGGGGTAATGAATGGGCCCAATGTTCAGTTCATGGCTAGCAAATAATTCTCTTTGGGAATTGAACAGGACCAGAGAACAGTGTCTGGGCTCCAAGTGTGGTGTTTAATTCTCATCTCTTCCTCTGAGATATGAGTTTCAATCTTTTCTGCTTAGCGATATTTTAGGGGAGAGGATCAAAGGCAATTGTGTTTCTCTTCGGGGGACCCCGTTTCTAGATAGATCAGGGATCTTCGGAGAACAGCCTCATCCTGTGCTTTGGGAGACACAGAGAATTGGGGGGTGGGAAAGGAGGGCAGAGAGGCCTTGTGGCTGCTTCTCTAGTTCAGCATGTCAAAGTGCCATATTTTGGAGTGTCATTTCTTTGAGCCCCAACAAATCCAATTTTTAATTTGGTAATTATAGGGTAAGAGTTTCTGCATTTCCAACAAGCTTTCAGGTGCAGGCGATGCTAATGCTGCCGGTCCACAGACATTAATTAACAAGTCTATAAAAACGGTTTGCCCATGATGGAGCTATGGTGTTGTGGATTGGGCTGAATGAGGAAACCTCTCCCATCTCAAAGCAAAATCTGATTCTACACCCATAGTTGGAGGTGGAAGAGGAACCATCATGGGTGGGAGGGTATTTTGCATTTGTCTTGGTATTGCCCTCCCACCCCTCTAGCCTGCCCTCCCCCATGGGGGTGGCATAGCACTGGGCCCACTATACTCTAAAAGTGGGCAACTAGGCATTAGATAGCTTCTAATGCAATACTGACTGCACAGCACCACCTGTGAAATACTCTTAACAGGAGTCCAACTTGACTCTAATCCAGGCTCTAGAGCTACCTTCATTGATGGAAATATAGGTGATAGAGGAAACAATTAAATAACATGGGAATAAATGGGCAAATCCAGAATATGAAGCTTTCCACAGGGCTACCTGTTTCTACAACATAGGCATGGGGGGAAATTACAAAAGACTGCTGAGGATTGATATAGATTTAGGAGCCTTAAGAACCAAATGTAATCTGTGGGCCTTGTTTTGTTCCTGATTCAAACAAACCCAACGTAAAAAGAGATGTTTTGAGATAGTCATGGAAATTTCATTTTGAACTGCATATTAGATGATGTCACAGAATTATTAAATTATTAGGTGTGATATGGTATTGTGTTTTTTTAGAAGCCCATTTTTTTTTTTTTTTACATAGGCATTGTAGGGGCAAAGGGAAAACTTCCCCTTTGTCTTCTGAAGGCTTGCTAAAACTCAGCTGACAAAAGGCAGATTATTAGGAAAAAAGGCATACAAATTTTATTAAGATGCATATATGTGCATGGGAATCATACAAAATGTGAATTCTAAGACGGGCTAGATGGTTGCTTAAATACTCTCTTTGGCTAGGCACGGTGGCTCATGCCAGTAATCCCAGCACTTTGGGAGGCCGAGGCGGGCAGATCACGAGGTCAGGAGATCAAGACCATCCTGGCTAACACGGTGAAACCCCATCTCTACTAAAAATGCAAAAAATTAGCCGGGCGTGGTAGCGGGTGCCTGTAGTCCCAGCTACTCGGGAGGCTGAGGCAAGAGAATGGCGTGAACCCAGGAGGCGGAGCTTGCGGTCAGCCAATCGTGCCACTGCACTTCAGCCTGGGCAACGGAGCAAGACTCTATCTCAAAAACAAACAAACAAACAAACAACAACAAAAAAAACTCTCTTTATGGGAAGAGATGTATGAACCTGGGAGGTGGGAGGGAGACATTATGGGAAGGTGATGGGCAGAACTGCACAGGAACAAAGGTCATCTAATTTTGCAGATTAAGTTTCCCAGGTAATCTCTTGAAGCTTCCTTCAGAAGAATAGAAGTCTGTCTGGGCATGGTGATGACTTCCAGCATCTTCTCTTCTCTGGTGAGTGATCTTTCCTGGTTATTTGCTGAGACCCCCTAGGGAGGGGATCCTAAGAAAAATTGCATTTCTTTTGGAAAAAAGCTTTCTTCGTTAGACAAGGAAATTCCAGACAGAGTCTCTCCCTATGCTTGGGAGGGAGTGGAGACAAGACAAGGTTAGGGGAACCTTGATTCTGAGGCAGCTTCTAAGGCCTCTCGGCACATCAAAGCACAGTCTTTGGGGTATCACTTTTGAGCCCTAACAGCATATCTGAACATGTAGGGATAAAATGAAATGGTACCTAGGATTTGCTTTCTTTTTTTTTTTTTTTTTTTTTTTTTGAGACAGTCTCTCACTCTGTTGCCCAGGCTGGAGTGCGGTGGCATGATCTCAGCTCACTGCAACCTCTGCCTCCTGAGTTCAAGCAATTCTCCTGCCTCAGCCTCCCAAGTAGCTGGGAATACAAGCATGCACCGCCATGCCCAGCTAATTTTTTGTATTTTTAGTAGAGTTGGGGTTTCACCATGATGGCCGAGCTGGTTTCTAACTCCTGACCTCAAGTGATCCGCCCACCTCGACCTCCCAAAGTGCTAGGATTACAGGCGTTAGCCACTGCACCCGGCCTAGGATTCGCTTTCAAAGGAAAGAGATAGATGAAGCAAATATGACAGAAACTTGATAATTGTTGGCTCTGGGTATTTATTGCAATCATTTCCTTTTAAAATCTTCAAGTAAAAGGACATTGTGGTTTTTGAATATCCAGTGTCATAATGCCATGTCTTACTTTTATTATCAGAAAATTATGAATACTTTTAAATAATCGTTAACTCTCAAAAAGAAAGGAGGGAAAGAAGAATAGAAAATCGTGCCTAGTTCTATCTCTGTTACCTTCTGGGACTTTATTTCTTCATTTGTAAAATTAAGAATCTGAATACCCATCCAAAGAGAAGGAACAAGAATTTTATTCAAGATTCAGATGTATTGACTTAAAAGCTCCCTTAGTATTATTAACAGAAAAATTAGAAATAATCTATATGCAATAGGGAATTGGAGTAAATATATTGTGATATATCAATGAAAATACTATTCAGACAAAAATAATAATACAGTTGTATATTTATTGAGCTGGAACTATATAGATAACAAAAGATATTTTTTGGTGTAATCTCATTTTTATGAACCATAGATATATAGATACATGGACCTAGGGAAAATTCGAATGAAGAAGTTAACAGTGATTATATCTGGGTAATGAGATTACATTTGATTATTTCCCCCTACAATAAACTTATATTACTTTTTTAATGAGAAATGGTAAAAGATTTTTCTTTTTTGTGGAAGTTGTGGATTTCAAGATAAAATCAGAGAATCTACTTCATACAGCTGTAGAGGCATATCACATTGGCTGAGGCTGCTGTAGACACTTCCTCACTGCTCCTTACCTAATTTATGAGCATGGGAAGGGCTCAAGCAGCTTTCTCCAAAGCCCCCAAGCCAAAGGCACTACTAAACACATTCAGTGCTATTCCAGGCAGACCCCGTCCTGAGAGCGATGATTTTCAAGGATGCTGCTTTCCACTTTATTTAGCCCTTGATTAGCATTCACGAATTTCCTGAAATCAAAGACCCACACAGTCACTTGAAATCCAGCCAATGGCTGTGTAGTATGTTTCCTGCTGATGATGGTAACATTTAAATTGGACACATTTACTATAAGCTTATCTACCACTCTGCTGTGACTATTTCTGCTCTGCATTGAGGAGAGTGAGGAGCGCTCCATTACAGTCAGATGTACAGCTTCTTGTGGAAGGTGGGCAGGCACGTTCCTTCTAAGTCAGGTAAATTCCGATGAAGCATTGTGTATATCATTATGCTATGCATGAAAGCCCAAGTGGGGAGAAGTCTTAGCAGTGGATTCAGCTAATGCCAATTGCAAGAAAATGTGCACTTCACAAAAAAAGAGCCATAAATGGCCAGTAAACATATAAAAAAGTTACTCCAACACATTTCATGAATTTTAAATGGCAAATCACACCTGGTAAAGGACTTATCCAAAATATGCAAAGAACTCTTAAACTCAACAATAAGAAAACAAACCACCCAACTTAAAAAATGAAGGCTGAGCCGGGAGCGGTGGCTCATGCTTGTAATCCCAGCATTTTGGGAGGCCGAGGGAGCAGATAACCTGAGGTCAGGAGTTTGAGACCAGTCTGGCCAACATGGTGAAACCCCATCTCTACTAAAAATACAAAAATTAGCCAGTCATGGTGGTGGGCACCTGTAAGCCCAGCTGCTTGGGAAGCTGAGGCAGGGGGAACTGCTTGAACTCGGGAGGCGGAGGTTGCAGTGAGCCAAGATTGCACCACTGCACTCCAGCCTGGGCTACAGAGTGAGGCTCTGTCTCAAAAAAAAAAGAAAGCTGGGCATGGTGGTTCACACCTGTAATCCCAGCACTGTGGGAAGCTGAGGCAGAAGGATCACTTGAGCCCAGGAGTTTAAGACCAGCCTGGGAAGGATGATGAGATCTCATCTCTACAAAAAAAGAATTAGCCAGTATGGTGGCATGCACTTGTAGTCCCAGCTACTCGGGAGGCTGAGGTGGGAGGATTGCTTGAACCCAGGAATTTGAGGCAGCAGTGAACTATGATCACTACCCTACAGCCTGGGTGACAAAATGAGACCTGCATCTCTTTAAAAAAAAAAAAGGAAGAGAAAAAGAAAGAGAGGGAGAGAGAAAGAGAGAGAGAAAGGAAGGAAGGGAGGGAGGGAGGGAGGAAGGGAAAAGAAGAGAAGACCTGAACAGATACCTCACCAAAGAAGATACAAAGATGGCAAATAAGTATATAAAAGATCCTCCACAAAATATGTCATTAGGAAATTGCAAATTAAAACAATAGTGAGATACAGCTGCATACTTATTAGAATGGCCAAAATCCAAAACACTGATAACACCAAATGCTGCCATGGATGTGGAGCAACAGGAGCTCTCATTCATTGCTGGTGGCAATGCAAAATGGCACCGCCACTTTGGAAGACAATTTGGTGGTTTCTCACAAAACTGAACATGCTCTTACTATCCAATCCAGTAGTTGTGTCCCTTGATATTTACCTAAATGAGTTAAAAACTTATATCCACATAAAACCTGCACATGACTGTTTGTAGCAACTTTATTCGTAATTGGCAAACCTTGGAAGCAAGCAATATGTTCTTCAGTGGGTAATTAGATAAATGAACTGTGGAATATCCAGACAATGGAATATTCATCAGCTTTCAAAAAAATAAGCTATCAAGCCATGAAAAGACATGAAGAAAACTTAAATGTGTATTAAGTGACAGAAGGCAATCTGAAAAGGCTAGGTACCATGTAACTCCAATTATATGACATTATGAAAAAGACAAAACAATGGAAAGAGTAAAGGGATTGGTGATTGCCAGAGACAAGTGGGAGGGAATGTTGAATAGATAGAGTACAGAGGATTTTTAGGGCAGTGAAGGTATTGTGTATCATACTGTAACAGTGGATACGTGTCACTATGCATTTGTCAAAACCCATAGAATGTACAACACTAAGAATGAAACCTAGTGTAAACTACAGACACTGGGTAATAATGATGTGTCAACGTAGGTTCTATTGTAACAAATATACCACTGTGGTGGGAGATGTTGATAATGGGGAAGTCGGTGCACATCTGGAGGCAGGTATAACGTGGGAGCACTCTGTGTATCCACTAAACTTTGCTATGAACCTAAAACTACTCTAAAGTCTATTTTTTCAAAAGCAAATTAAAACCCTTATTCTACTGGGCACAGTGGCTCACTCCTGTAATCCCAGCACTTTGGGAGGCCAAGATGGGAGGACTGCTTGAGCTCAGGAGTTTGAGACCAGCCTGAACAACATGGCAAAACCCTATCTCTACAAATAATGCAAATGTTAGCCAGGCATGGTGGCACGCACCTGTAGTCTCAGCTACTCAGAAGGCTGAGGTGGGAGGATCACTTGAGCCCGGGAGGCAGAAGTTGCAGTGAGCTGAGATTGTACCACTGCACTCAAGCCTGGGTGATAGAGCCAGATTCTGTCTCAAAAACAAAGTAAAAACCCTATTCTAACAACAAAAAATAAAGTTGAATAACATCTAATGTTAGTAAATGTGTGGAAAAACAACACGTGCATAGAGGTGTGGAGGTACAAATTGGTATAAGGTTTTTAGACAGAAAATTGACGTTATCAATCAAAATTTTAAATACGTATACCTTTGACCACAAGTCCAATTGTAGGAATTAACCTACAGATAGATACCCTAAAGACTACACAGATATATATTTAAAGATTGTCATTATAGAACTATTTGTAAGAGCAAAAAGCAAGAAACAAACTAGACATCCACTTACAGGAAACTGGCACTTTGACATAAAAATATTGGGCATTGAGGTTCAATACCAATTTTGACCTTGGTATTCAATTTCTGATTTTTTTTTTTTTTTTTTGAGACAGTCTTGCTCGGTCACCCAGGCTGGAGTACAGTGGTGTTATCTCGGTTTACTGCAACCTCCACTTTCTGGGTTCAAGTGATTCTTGTGCCTCAGCCTCCCTTGTAGCTGGGATTACAGGCATATGCCACTACATCCAGCTAATTTTTGTGTTTTCAATAGAGATGGGGTTTCGCCATGTTGGCCAGGCTGGTCTCGAACCCCTGGCCTCAAGTGATCCAACCACTTCCCAAAAGTGCTGGGATTAGAGGCGTGAACCGCTGCGCCAGGCCAATTTCTGATTTTTGACCCAAGCTTTCCCTCTGGAAAACCATATAGCTGAATGGCTACTTCAGTATCTTTTCTGACATTCTTAAACTTGTGTGTGATCATGAAACTGTGTAAGTACCAACTCACACCTAGGCAGCCTAGCAATGTCAGTAATACCAACAAGGCCTGTCATTCAGAATTATTGTGACTATCTATGAATAGTATATGGAAGCATGCTACAAAAAAGTCAAGCTGGAAATCTCACATTTTATGTTTTGAAGCTCTATTAAATGAAATATGTATGTTAATATATAATTATAAACTTATTTTGAAACAATTATAGATTCACATGTAGTTATGAGAAATACAGACTTGAGACCTTCCTTTTTTCTTCTTTTCATACAACTTTTTGAAATATCCTTTTTTTTTTTTTTTGAGACAGTCTCACTCTGTCACCTAGGCTGGAGGGCAGTGGTGCAATCTCAGCTCACTGCAACCTCTGCCTCCTGGGTTCAAGCCATTCTCCTGCCTCAGCCTCCCAAGTAGCTGGGACTGCAGTCACCTGCCACCATATCCAGCTCCTTTTTGTATTTTTAGTAGAGACAGGGTTTAACTATGTTGGCCAGGCTGGTCTCGAACTCCTAACCTCACATGATCCACCTGCCTTGGCCTCACAAAGTATTGGGATTAAAGATGTGAGCCACTGCTCCCAGCCTTGAAATATCCTCTTTTCTAATGCAGGGATTTCATGCTATAACTTTGCCTCTCAAGACTTCTTTAGCTGTATCTTACAAATTTTGATATATCGTCTTTACATTTTTATTTAGTTGAATGTGTTTTTAATTTTCCTTAAGACCCTCTTTTTGACCCAAGTATTATTTACAAGTGTGTTTAGTTGGCAAGTGTTTAAAAATTTTCATGTTATCTTTCTGTTATTGGTTTCTAGTTTGTTTCCACTGTGGTCAGAAAGCACACTCTTAGGATTTCAATGGGTATTAATGTTTCAAGGTTTTTTTTTTTTTTTTTTTTTTGGCCTAGGACATGGTCTCTCTTGGTATATGTACTGTGGGCACATGAAAATAATGTGTGGCCTGTTGTTGAGTGTTTCACAAAAGTCAGTTCAATCCTGTTAATTGATGGTCATGTTATTTCTTCTATGTCCTTGCTGATTTTCTGTCTAGCTTTTCTATCAATTGTTGAGAGAAGGATGTTGCAGTCTTCAATTGTAATTGTGGATTTGTCTGTTTCTCTTCTCAATACTATCAGTTTTTGCTTTACATTTTTGTAGTTCTGTTATTTGGTACATATATAATTAGGATTGCTATGCCTTTGTGGTAGATTTATACTTTTATTATTAGTAATGTACTTCACCATCTCTGGTAATTTTTTTTTTTTTTGAGATAGAGTCTCACTCTGTCTCCCAGGCTGGAGTGCAGTGGCACAATCTTGGCTCACTGCAACCTCCACCTCCTGGGTTCAAGCGATTCTCCTGCCTCAGCCTCCCAGGTAGCTGGGATTACAAGTGTGTACCTCCACGCCCAGTTAATTTTTGTATTTTTAGTAGAGACAAGGTTTCACCATGTTGGCCTGACTGGTCTTGATCCTAACCTCATGATCTGCCTGCCTTGGCCTCCCAAAGTGCTAGGGTTAGGTAATTTTGTTTGCTCTGAAGTCCACTTATCTAATGTTAATATAACATTTTACATTAATGCTTGTGTAATTTTTTGTCCTTTTACTTTCAACATACGTTATTGTATTTGATGTGAGTTTCTTGTAAAGAACATATAATTAGGGCATGTTTTTAATCCATTATGCTAGTTACTGTATTTTAATTTTTATAGTTAAACCATTTACATTTAATGTAACTATTGATATGTTTGGGCTTAAGCCTACCACTTTATCTTTTTTATTTATTTATTTATTTTTATTTTTTATTTTTTATTTATTTTTGAGACGGAGTCTCGCTCTGTTGCCCAGGCTGGAGTGCAGTGGCGCGATCTCGGCTCATTGCAAGCTCCACCTCCCAGGTTCACACCATTCTCCTGCCTTAGCCTCCAGAGTAGCCAGGACTACAGGCGCCCACCCCCATGCCTGGCTAATTTTTTTTTGTATTTTTTTTTAGTAGAGAGGGGGTTTCACCATGTTGGCCAGGATGGTCTCGATCTCCTGACCTCGTGATCTGCCCACCTCGGCCTCCCAAAGTGCTGGGATTACAGGTGTCAGCCATCGCGCCCGGCATATTTTTTTTTTTTTTTGAGATGGAGTCTCACTCTGTCACCCAGGCTGGAGTACAGTGGCACAATCTCAGCTCACTGCAAGCTCCGCCTCCCAGGTTCATGCATTCTCCTGCCTCAGCCTCCCAAGTAGCTGGGACTACAGGTGATTGCCACCATGCTCGGCTAATTTTTTTTGTATTTTCAGTAGAGACGGGGTTTCACTGTGTTAGCCAGGATGGTCTCGATCTCCTAACCTCGTGATCCACCCGCCTCGACCTCCCAAAGTGCTGGGATTGCAGGCGTGAGCCACCGTGCCTGGCCTTATGTGTCCGGAATTGATTTCTTCCAGTGGGTTCTTGGTCTCGCTGACTTCAAGAACAAAGCCACAGACCCTCGCAGTGAGTGTTACAGTTCTTAAAGATGGTCCGGAGTTTGTTCCTTCAGATGTTCAGATGTATCCGGAGTTTCTTCCTTCTGGTGGGTTCGTGGTCTTGCTGACTTCAGAAGCGAAGCTGCAGACCTTCGCTGTGAGTGTTACAGCTCTTAAAGGTGGCGTGTCAGGAGTTGTTTGTTCCTTCCAGTGGGTTCGTGGTCTCGCTGGCTTCAGGAGTGAAGCTGCAGACCTTCATGGTGAGTGTTACAGCTCTTAAAGGTGGCACGTCTGGAGTTGCTCTTTCCTGCTGGTGGGTCCGTGGTCTCAGTGGCTTCAGGAGTGAAGCTGCAGACCTTCACGGTAAGTGTGACAGCTCATGAAGTTAGTGCGGACCCAAAGAGTGAGCAGCAGCAAGATTTATTGCGAAGGGTGAAAGAACAAAGCTTCCACAGCATGGAAGGGGACCTGAGTGGGTTGCCACTGCTGACTTGGGTGGCCAGCTTTTATTCCCTTATTTGGCCCCACCCACATCCTGCTGATTGGTCCATTTTACAGAGAGCTGATTGGTCCATTTTACAGAGTGCTGATTGGTCCGTTTTTACAGAGTGCTGATTGGTGTGTTTACAAACCTTTTAGCTAGACACAGAGCTCTGATTGGTGCATTTACAATCCTTTAGCTAGACAGAAAATTCTCCAAGTCCCCACCCAGCCCAGAAGCCCAGCCGGCTTCACCTCTCAATCCCCCCTCTAGACAGGATGCCCCAACTGCTGTTGGGAATTTGGCCGATGACCGCTTTAGCTACTTCCTGCTGGATAGGGGCAAAGAAGGGGCCCTGCAGTTGTAATGTCCTCCAGAGGGGAACTCTTTAGGCCAGTGGAAGGGCCAGCAGGTCAGTCCAGGGGTCCTCGGTAGAAGTTGTTGGTTGAACTCATTTGGTGTTCCACTTGTAAGACCATCTGTGGCTTGATGGCCTTGATTGCAGAGGAAACAAATTTGACAAGAAGGTTAAAAATATAGGGCCCAAAGGCGAGTAACAGCAAGATGGCTGCCATGGGACCTAGAAAGGGGAGAAGCCATGTTGCCCAACTCCAGAAGTTGGTATAAGAGCTTGAAAGGCGTTGTCTGATTTCAGAAGCCTTTTCCTGTAAACACCGGGCAGCATCTCGTACTATCCCTAACTGGTTAGTATAAAAACAATACTCTTCCCCTAAGACGGTGCAGAGACCTCCTTTCTCAGCAGTGAGGAGGTCTACGCCTCTGCAGTTTTGGAGAGTCACTGCCGCCGAAGAGTCTATTTGGGATTGTAGAGTAAGGACAGATTCTGTTATCTCTTGCAAACTGTCTGAGAAATCCTTTGAGAGTGTGTGGTAGTAGGATAATACATGTTACACTGTTAACTTTTAGCAAACTTTAGTTGAAAACCTTGTAAGTTTGGGATTTTTTCTTTGCTGTTAATAAAACCTTGTTCAGTCCATATTAACTTAGAATTGGTATAGATAACTCCTTCCTGATTCTGTAAGGTGGCTCCTTCCTGATTCTGTTTGTCTGAGTGCAAACAGCTCGCAGGTTTGAGCAGACAAATCATTAGGCAATTTTCCTAACTCTGATTTTACAAGAGTTTCCTTATCACTTGCTGAATATCCATTGTGTCTTTTTCCCTTAATCACCTGGGAGGAAACATCTATCTTCCTGTCCTGAAGGGAGTTCCTCCTTGGTCTGATCGGACCTTTGTATGGTAATTAGTTAAGATTTAGATCCCCTGTTAGGAAACCTGCTGGGTTAAGGATTTTTGATAGGAAGGCTATGGGTTGTCAGTGGCCTCAGTGCTTTCAGGCTACGCCCTTGTTTACACTGACAACAAGGTGGTATTGGAGTGTTATAGGGTTACAGAGAAGACCTTCAATTATCAATTATAGGTTTTAAAGTTACCCTGGCTTTTAAAGGAATAGGTTATACATTTTTTCTTTACTACTTCCATCTCTCTTTCTTCTCTTTGACTTCTTCTTTGTCTCTTTCTGACTCCCTTTTTGTCTGTCTCTTCCTGTCTCTGACTTTCTCTCTGTCTCTCTGACTCCCTATTTGTCTCTGTCTCTTCTCCTCTCTCTCTGACTCCTTCTTTGTCTCTGTCTCTTCCTCTCTCTCTCTCTTTCTGTCTCTTTCTCTCTTTTCTTTCTGCTGGTCTTTCCTTGCCTCTGCCAGCCACTTATGCTGCTGTTCTCCCTTCTCCTTCCCCTTTTTGATGGCTTTGGCAGTGTAAGACTGCCACCTCCTTGAGTATTTGCACTGAGTGCAATAACTCCATGATTTCCTTGTCATATTTAATGGGGGTTCCCCCAGAGGTAACTCCCTTTCTTCCCATATTACAGCATGGGCATGTAGGATTAGATAAGCATATTTGCTATCCATATACACATTTATTTATTTTTTTCTCTTTCCCAGTTCTAAGGCTCAGGTAAGCACCACTAGTTCTGCTAACTGGGCCCTTGTCCCTGGGGGAAGAGGCTTACTTTCAAGTATGGTTACATCACTAACTATGACATAACCTGTCCTTCATATCCCCCTCCCCACAAATGAACTTCCATTGGTATATAGGTTAAGGTCAGGATTAGCTAAGGGGACTTCTAAGAGATCATCTCGGGTGGCATAAGTCTGGACTATAATTTGTTGGTGGTCATCCTCGATTGGGTCCCCATCCTCTAGGAGAAAAGTGGCAGGGCTGAGGCCATGCACATATGTATTTGAAGCACTGGTCCCTCAAGGAGTAGCGCCTGGTATCTAAGTAGGCAGATGTCTGATACCCATAAACTTCCTTTGGCACCTAGTATGCCATTTACATCATGAGTAGTCCAAACAGTGAGATCCTTTCCTTGTATTATTTTGATAGCCTCTGACACTAAGACAGCCAATGCCGCAACAACCCTTAAACAGTGAGGCCAGCCTTTTGCTACTACATCAATTTCCTTACTTAGGTATGCCACTGGTTGTGGGGTTGTCCCACGAGTCTAAGTAAGGACTCCAAGAGCTATCCATGCTCTCTCTGTGATGTATAAAGAGAAGTATACAGGGGCCTGGCTATCTCTCTGTATCCAGGGATCCATAGTCAGCAAAAGCCAGTGATTCCAAGGAACCCCCACAACTGTTTTAATGTCTCAGGGTGAGGATAAGCCAGTATAGGCTGTATTTGTTCCTTGCTGAGGGCCCTGGTACCTCTGGCTAAGATCAGGCCTAGATATTTGACCTGGTGTAGGCAAAGCTGGGCCTTCGACCTAGGCACCTTGTACCCTTGATTAGCTAGAAAGTTCAAGAGATCTAGAGTAGTCTGCTGGCATGAGGCTTCAGAACTGGTAGCGAAAAGTAAATTATCCACATACTGAAGGACCAGAGTGCCTGGACTTGAGAAGTGGCCTAGATCTTGGGCCAGTGCCTGACCAAACAGGTGAGGGCTATCCCTAAACCCTTGGGGCAAGACGGTCCACATAAGTTGAGATGTGTGGTCTGTGGGATCCTCAAAGGCAAAGAGAAACTGGGAGTCGGAGTGCAGGGGAATATACGAGAAGGCATCCTTGAGGTCCAGAACAGTGAACCATTCTGCTTCCTCTGGTATTTGGGAGAGCAGGCTATAGGGGTTGGGTACAACTGGATATAGAGGAATTACTGCCTTATTGATGAGTCTAAGATCTTGCACTAGTCTCCACTGACCGTTCGGTTTTTGTACTCCTAGAATTGGGGTGTTGCAGGGACTGTGGCATTTCCTTACTAAGCCTTGAGCTTTTAAATGTTTAACAACATCCTGTAATCCTTTATGAGCTTCAGGCCTTAAGGGATATTGCCTTTGATAAGGAAAAGTGGTGGGATCTTTTAGCCTGATTTGGACTAGGTGGCCATTTTTTGCCTTTCCAAATTGGCCTTCCAATGCCCAGACTTCAGGGTTGATTCCCTCCTCAAGTAGAGAACAACAAATGGGTAACTTGTTCCTCATAGTCATGTAGACAATAGCTCCAGCCTTGGCTAATATATCCCTCCCTAATAAGGGTGTGGGACTTTCAGGAATAACAAGAAAGGCATGTGAAAAGAGCAAAGTCTCCCAATTACAACTGAGGAGGTGGGAGAAACAACTGGTTACAGGCTGTCCCAGGATTCCTCAGATGGTAACGGACCTTGAGGACAGTCATCCAAGACAGGAGATTAACACTGAGAAGGCCACGCCAGTGTCCAGGAGGAAGTCAATTTCCTGGCCCTCAATGGTTAAATGTCCCCAGGGCTCAGTGAGGGTGATGACATGAGCTGGCGCTTGCCCCAGGCACCCTCAATCCTGTTGCTGGATCATCTGGTTGGTGGCTTCTGACCCAGAGAACCTTTGTCCTCTGGGGCAGTGCACCTTCCAGTGATTGCCTCAGCATAGTGGACATGAACGAGGGGGCAGCTTGTTTCTCGTTGGACAATCTTTTTTAAAATGTCCTTGTAAACCACACTGATAACAAGCCATCCCGGGTGATTGGCCTGCTCTGTTTTCTGTCCTCTCTGAACCATGAAGGTTTGTTTGTGTGAGGGCCATGACTAAGGCTGTGGCCTTTCTCTGATCTCACTTTGGCTTTTGGGCCTCTTCCTCTTGGTCCCTCTTACAGAACACCAAGGTTGCCAGGTTTAATAATGCCTTCAGATTTTGTTCAGGGCCCAGGGCTTGCTTTTGGAGCTTTCTCCTGATATCTGCTGCAGATTGGGCAATAAACTTATCCTTTAGAATCAGTTGACCCTCTAGTGAGTTGGGTGACAGGGGAGTATATTTTCTTAAGGCCTCCCATAGCTGCTCAAGGATAGCAGAAGGATTTTCTTCCTTTCCCTGAGTTATGGTGGACATCATTGAATAATTCATGGGCTTTTCCTAATTCTCCTTAGTCCTTCTAGAACACAGGTCAACAGATGTTTATGACTCCAGTCCCCATGATCTGAGTTGAGGTCCCAGTGGGGATCCATACTGGGGATGGCTTGCTGACTGGTAGGGAATTTGTCCCTTTCTTCGGCTGTCATTCTATCATTTACTTGACTAAGATACCAGGTATCTCCAAACTCTTGGGCTGCAGCTAAAGCTGCATTCTTTTCATTAAAGGCCAGGGTTTGATCTAACAATAGCATGACATCTCTCCAAGTGAGATCAAAGGTTTGCCCTAGACCCTGTAGGACATCTATGTACCTGTCAGGATCATCTGAAAACTTCCCCAGGTCTGCCTTGATCTGCTTTAAATTAGAGAGGGAGAAGGGGACATGTACCCAGGTTGGGCCAAATTCCCCTCCCCCTACAGCTTGAAGGGGACATAACTGATAGCCCAGGGGTTTTTGTGATCCTTTGGAGATTTCTTTGCTCATTTCCTTCTGGGCAGGGGAGATTAGAGGAGGCTTGTCATTAATAGGAAGGGGAGCTATAGGGAGGCTAGGATAAGGGGGTAAGCTGAGAGGTCCTCCTGTAGGATGTAAATTGCAAGCTCTGCATAGTTGTATGTTCTCCTCCAGTGAAAAGAAAGCTTGGACATAAGGTATTTCACTCCATTTGCCTTCCCTCTTACAGAAAAGGTCAAGCTGCAGGATAGTATTGTAATTTGTACTTCCTTCAGGTGGCCATTTTTCCCCATCAGAGAGAGAATATTGGGGCTAGGCCGTAGTGTGGAAACAAATGAGCTGCCTCTTTTTCAGGGTTTATGGATCAAATTGGTCCCATTGGCTTAGGATGCATTTCAAAAGTGAGCCTGTTGATGCCTGAGTGTTTCCCATCTGAAAGACAAAACTGCCCACGGTTTTGGTTTGTTTGTTTCTCCCCCTGCCCAAGAACCCGCAATGGTCCCTGGAGCCTGCTGATCGGAATAGCTGTGCTCACCGATGCAGTAGCCGAAAACACCTCTTGTCCAAGAACGCACCATGGTCCCTGGACCCTGCTGATCGGAATAGTTGCGCTTACCGACACAGCAGCAGAAACACTAGTTTTCCTCCTAGACCACAAGGAGGACCAAAGAAGGTTGGATTTAGTGGCCCTTACTGATGCATTCTCAAAAACCTGCACACTTGCCTGTCCTCCTAGACCACAAGAAGGACTGAGAAAAATCGGATTTAGTGGCCCTTAATGACGCATTCTCAAAAACCTGTTAGAGTCCTAAGCATTCTCCTGTTAGTATTGAGACTTTACCCCTGCCCTATAAAGATATTATGCCTCCAAAATGAAGTGAAGGGCCATACCCTGAGGGAGGGAAGGGATCTCCAGAGTTAGAAGAGTGATGCCTTTTGTCCTCATTTATATGAATAGGAAGGATACAATTTCTGAGGCTCCCCATATCCTAGCTTCAGGAATAGCTTTGCTTTTGTTAGGCCTGCTTGTCTGAGGAGGGATCTGAAAATTCCAGATAGTCCCGCCTATGATGGGGCTTTGGGCAAAAATTATGTCTTTCTCATTGGTGAGCCCAGGTGCCAAAAGAAGGTAACAGAGTCCTGAAGTTTATACTAGAAATCATTCTCATAGGAGAAACTAGAAAAGCACCAGAGACAGGGAGTGGTTTTTAGAAGCAGGACTAGCCTCAGAGAAGAGAAGTGAGAGGAAGTTTATCTGGCAGGCATTAGGACCCAGGAGGCAAGGGTCAGGGTAGATAGGATAGATAGGCAAGACTTGCTTGGGCGACATGACTTTGAGAGTTCTGCTCAAGGCCGCCAGGTCAACCAACTTGCTGTCAGGACCCCGAAGCCGAATGGCTTCCTCTCTGTTGACCCTTGGCTCAGCCCAGAAGTACAGGAAAAGCAGAAGCTGGTTCCAGGTAAACCAATGCTCCCAACTCCGAAGAGTTGCAGGTTATTAGAGAGACCTTTCCCAGAAAGCCTGACATCTGTGTCTTTAGTCCGGTGGCTGTGCTAGTCACTTTTAACTGGCCGACAGGTGCCCGGTATTTAGCCCCTGAATTCTAAGGAAAAATAGGACAGAATAGCAAGCGCAAGGGGTCCAATGGTACTCACTGCTTGGTGATTGTTAATAGTCCCATCTGGGTTGCCAAAATGTGTCTGGAATTGATTCTTTCCAGTGGGTTCTTGGTCTCGCTGACTTCAAGAATGAAGCCATGGACCCTCGCAGTGAGTGTTACAGTTCTTAAAAATGGTGTGTCCGGAGTTTGTTCCTTCAGATGTTCAGATGTGTCTGGAGTTTCTTCCTTCTAGTGGGTTTGTGGTCTCACTGACTTCAGGAGTGAAGCCACAGACCTTTGCCATGAGTGTTACAGCTCTTAAAGGTGGTGTGTCCATAGTTGTTCATTCCTGCCAGTGGGTTCATGGTCTCGCTGGCTTCAGGAGTGAAGCGGAAGACCTTCACAGTGAGTGCTACAGCTCTGAAGGGGGCGCGTCTGGAGTTATTCATTCCTCCCAGTGGGTTTGTGGTCTCACTGGCTTCAGGAGTGAAGCTGCAGACCTTCATGGTGAGTGTTACAGCTCATAAAGGTAGTGCAGACCCAAAGAGTGAGCAGCAGCAAGATTTAGTGCAAAGAGTGAAAGAACAAAGTTTCCACAGTGTGGAAAGGGACCTGAGCGGGTTACCACTGCTGGCTCGGTGGCCAGCTTTTATTCCCTTATTTGGCTCCACCCACATCCTGCTGATTGGTCCTTTTTACAGAGAGCTGATTGGTCCATATTACAGAATGGTGATTAGTCCATTTTTACAAACCTTTAGCTAGACACAGAGCACTGATTGGTGCATTTACAATCCTTTAGCTAGACAGAAAAGTTCTCCAAGTCCCCACCTGACCCAGAGGCCCAGCTGGCTTCACCTCTCACTTATTTATTTATTTTTTTCTGAGACAGGATCTCATTCTGTCACCTAGGCTGGAGTGCAGTGACTCAATCATGGCTCATGTCAGCCTTGTCCTTTGGGACTCAAATGATACTCACACCTCAGCCTCCCGAGTAGGTGGGACTACAGGCATGTGCTATGACACCTGGCTAATTTTTTTATTTTTTGTAGAAATGGAATCTCCCTGTGTTGCCTGGGCTGGTCTCAAACTCCTGGGCTCAAGTGATCCTCCTGTCTTGGCCTCCAAAGTGTATTTTTTGTTTTCTGTTTGTTCAGTCCTTTTTTTTTTTTTATTTGTTTTGTTTAGTTTTGAGATGGAGCCTTGCTCTGTCACCCAAGCTGGAGTGCAGTGGCATGATCTTGGCTCACTGAAACCTCCGTCTCCTGGGTTCAAGTGATTCTTCTGCCTCAGCCTCCTAAGTAGCTGGGATCACAGGCACCCACCACCATGCCTGGCTAATTTTTGTATTTTTAGTAGAGATGGGGTTTCACTATGTTGGCCAGGGTAGTCTCGACCTCCTGACCTCAGGCAATCCACCGCCTCGGCCTCCCAAAGTGCTGGGATTACAGGCGTGAGCCACCGCACATGGCCTGTTCTGGTTTTTTTTTGTTTGTTTGTTTCTCTGTTTGTTTTTCCCTACATTCTTATGGGTGATTTAAATGTTTTTAATGATTATATTTCGATTAATGTATAGTTTTTGAGTATATCTTTTTTGTAAGGCTTTTGAAGAGCTTGCTCTTAGTAGCATAGTCACTGCAGAAGCAAATCTAGCTGTGGAGAAATATTATAGCTGCAGTGCCATATTCAATAGGTAAAATATAACTACCCAAAAAATTATTGTTTTAAAATCTTTGATTATTAATTTTTTTGAGACAGGGTCTCACTCTGTTGCCCAGGCTGGAGTGCAGTGGCAAAATCATGGCTTACTGAATCCTCAACTTCCCCAGGGTCAGGTAGTCTTCCCACCTCAGCCTCCCAAGTAGCTGGGACTACAGGCAGGTGCCACCACATCTGACTAATATTTTTGTATTTTT
This sequence comes from Gorilla gorilla gorilla, assembly GCF_029281585.2. NCBI lineage: Eukaryota > Metazoa > Chordata > Mammalia > Primates > Hominidae > Gorilla > Gorilla gorilla. The sequence goes on from NC_073243.2 coordinate 34,774,241, forward strand.
TGTAGAGAAGCACTTTCACCATGTTGCCCAGGCTGGTCTCAAACTCCTGGGTTCAAGTGATATGCCTGCCTTGGCCTCCAAAACTGCTAGGATTATAGGTGTGAGCCACTGCACCTGGCCTTATTTATTACAATAAGATCTCGAATTAATTTTTTTACATTAGAATTTTTTCTGCAATGATGATACTTAATTTCAGTCTCAGCTTTGGCCAAATATTGAATTTAATGTTTGGCTACTTGGCAACCACTATAAGCAGCAATCAAAAATAATAATAAAGTAAACTAGAATAGCAAATATAATGTTGAAAAAGAAGAACAAAATTTTAAGACTCAGACTATCTTATTTCAAGAATTACTATAAAGTGGCTGGGCGCAGTGGCTCGTGCCTGTAATCCCAGCACTTTGGGAGGCTGAGACAGGCAGATCAAGAGGTCAGGAGATTGAGGCCATCCTGGCTAACATGGTGAAACCCCATCTCTACTAAAAATACAAAAAATTAGCCAGGCATGGTGGCGGGCCCCTGTAGTCCCAGCTACTTGGGAGGCTGAGGCAGGAGAATGGCATGAACCAGGGAGGCAGAGCTTGCAGTGAGCCAAGATCGTGCCACTGCACTCCAGCCTGGGTGACAGAGTTAGACTCTGTCTCAAAAAACAAAAGAATTACTACAGAGCAATAGTCATCAAGACTATATGGTATCAGGAAAGGATAGACATATAGATCAACGGAACAGAATAAGTGTTCACAAAATAGACCCACACATATATGCTCAATGGATATTCAGAAAAGGTGCAAAGATACTTCAACAGAAAAAAAAGTATAGTCTTGATAATGTTGAAACAATTAGGCAATCATCAAAAAAAGAACCTTCAATAGCCAAAATATAGAATGAATACCATATTCATTGATAAATGAATGGATAAAGAAAATTTGGTATATATATATATATACAATGGAATACTATTCAGCCTTTAAAAAGAAGAAAATTTGGTGGGGGCAATGGCTCTCGCTTGTAATCCCACCACTTTGGGAGGCCAAGGTGGGAGGATCACGAGATCAGGAGTTTCAGACCAGCCTAACATGGTCTCTACTAACAGCCTTCTCTACTAAAAATACAAAAAACAACAACAACAAAAAATAGCCAGGCGTGGTGGCGGGCGCCTGTAATCCCAGCTACTTGGGGGGCCGAGGCAAAGAATTGCTTGAACCTGGTAGGCAGAGGTTGCAGTGATCCAAGATTGTGCCACTGCACTCCAGCCTGGGCAACAGAGTGAGACTCTGTCTCAAAAAAAAAAAACAACAAAAAAAGAAAACAAAGATGTCAAATAAGCACATAAAGAAATGCTCAAAATCATTCATTGTTAGGGAAATACAGATTTAAATTATAATGAGATAACACTTTACACCTATTAGAAAGGTAAAGTTTTTAAATATAATGATACCATACTACCCAGCAATCCCACACTTACTACTTACCTTAAAGAGAAATGAAAATTTACATCCATATGAAAATCTGTTTGTAGCAGATTTATTCAGTCAACCAAAACCAGAAACAACCCAAATCTTTTTCAACTGAATAAGCAAACTGTGGTACATCCATGCAGTGAAAGACTACACAACAATAAAAAGGTATATACAAAATCATAGATTAATATCAAATGTATTCCGCTAAGTGAAAAAAAACCAGACTCAAAGGCTACATCATGCCTAATTCCATTTATATGACATGCTGGAAAATGCAAAACCATGGAAACAAAAAACTAATCAGTGGTCTCTAGGGGATAAGACAGAAGTATCTGGTGATGATGAAAAGCAACCAGCCTTATTCTTATATATATTTTTTGAGATGGAGTCTTACTCTTCACCCAGGCTGGAGTGCAGTGGCATGATCTCAGCTCACTGCAACCTCTGCCTCCTGGGTTCAAGCAATTCTCCCTGCCTCAGCCTCCTGAGTAGCTGGGATCACTGGCACCCGCCATCATGCCTGGCTAATTTTTATATTTTTAGTAGAGATGGGGTTTCGCCATGTTGGCCAGGCTAGTCTTGAACTCCTGACCTCAGGTGATCCACCCACCTCAGCCTCCCAAAGTGCTGGGATTACAGGTGTGAGCCACCATGCCCAGCCGCTTTATTTATTTTTAAGCAGAAAAATCCAAGAATGTTTGTTTTAAAAATTATCTTCGTGAAAGGTAACGTATATAGTTTGCAAAATTTATTTTTTCCTCAAGATAGTAAGTCTGTCCTAATGTTCTGTGGAAAGAGAGCATCTAAAATTAAAATGGTGGGGGGCAGACCAAGATGGTGGAATGGAAAGCTCCACCAATCATCCTGCCTCCCCCAAGGACAGCAAGTTAACAACTATCTACACAGAAAAACAAAACAAAACAAAAACAAAAACAAAAAAACAAAAAAAACCCCACCTTTATAAGAACCAAAAATCAGGTGTGCACTCACAGTACTCAGTGAAAGAGTACTGAAGAGATTTCAAATCACTGAAAGAGGCACTGAAGAGATTAATAAAACAGTTCTAAATAGCTAATGCCACCCCTGCCCCACCCCTGGCAGCAGTGTGTGTTGCAGAGGGCATTTCTGGGCACTGGGAGAGGGAGAACACTGCAATTGTGAAGCATTGAACTCAGTGCTGTCCTGTTAGAGCAGAAAGGAAAACTGGATCAAATTCAGCAGAGCACTACAGCACTCTGTGTCTCCAAGAATATTTGAAAGGCAGTCTAGACCATAAGGACTGAAACTCTTCAGTGAGTCCTGTGACTGAACTAGGACTAGAGACAGTGGGCTGACAGGGCATGCAACATACTGAGACACCACGTGGGGCAGCCAAGGAAGTGCTGGCATCACCCCTTTCCTAACTCTGGGCTATACAGCTGGAGGCTCCAAAAGAGACCCCCTTCCTTCTGCTTGAAGACAAGAGAGGGAAGAGTGGAGAGGATTTTGTCTTGAGTCTTGAATACCAGCTCAGCCACAGCAAGACAGGGCACCAGTCAGAGTTGAGAGGCCCTCATTCCAGACCCAGGCTCCAAGATGACGTTTCTAGACACACTTTGGGCCAGGAGGGAACCTGCTGCCTTGAAGGAAAAAACCCGGTCCTGGCAGCATTCATCACCTGCTAACTAAAGAGCCCTTGGGCCCTGAATAACCAGCAGTGATACCCAGGTACTACACTGTGGGCCTTGGGTGAGCTGCTGAGACTTGCTGGCTTCAGGTTAGACTCAGCACATTCCCAGCTGTGGTGGCTATGGAGCAAAATTCCTTCTGCCTGAGAAAAGCAGAGGGTAAAGTAAAGGGGACTTTGTCTTGTACAGCCACAGGGGAATAGAGCACCATGAGGGTTCTTGGGATCCCCAATTCCAGGACTTGACTCTTGGACAGCGTTCCTGGACCCTCCCCGGGCCAGAGGAGAGTGCACTGCCCTGAAGGGTGAGCCCCAGGCCAGGCAGCATTTACAAACCAGTTGACTGAAGAGCCCTTGGGCCTTAAGGGAACATTGGTGGTAGTCTGGCAGTACTTGTGACCTGGGGTTGGGGTGTCTATGAGGTGAGGCTCCTCTGCCTTTGGAAAAAATGATGAAAAAGTGGGAAGAACTGCATCTTGTGGTTTGAGTGCCAGCTTGGCTGCAATACAATACCAGGTAGACTTCTAATGTTTTTTACTCTAGTCCCTGACTCCTGGACAGCACTTGTGGACCCACCTGAAGCCTGGGGGACCTTAAAACCCTTAAGGGAAGGACACAGGCCTGGCTGGCATTGTTACCTGCTGATTGTAGAGCCCCAGGGCCTTGAGTGAACATAGGCAGTATTCAGGGAGTGGTTAAAGCAGGCATTAGATGAGATCCAGTGTTATGCTGGCTTCAGGTTTGTGGTGGTGGCCACAGGAGTGCTTGTGTCACTCTACCTCTAGCTGTAGGTGGCTCAGAAGAGAGAGAGAGAGACTCTGTATGTTTGGGAGAAAGTAAGGGACGAGAACTAGAGTCTCTGTCTGGTAACCCAGAGAATTCTTCCAGATCTTGTCCAAGACAATCAAGGAGGTACCTTTATAATTCTGCAAGAACCACAGTGTTACTGGGATTGTGGTGTCCTCTAAAGCAGATACAGCTTAGATCACAACACCCAAGTCCTTTCAAATATCTGGAAAGCCTTCCCAAGGATGGCTGCAAATAAGCCCAGACAGTGAAGACTATGATAAATACCTAATCCTCAATGTTCAGACACTGAAGAACATCTACTAGCATCAACACCACTCAGGAAAACATGACCTCATCAAATGAACTAAATAAGTCACCAGGGACAAATCCTGGAGACACAGAGATATGTGACCTTTCAGACAGAGAATTCAAAATAGCTATGTTGAAGAAACTCAAAGAAATTCAAGATTACACAGAGAAGGAATTCAGAATTCTATCAGATAAATTTAACGAAGATATTGAAATAAAAAGAACCAAGCAGAAATTCTGAAGTTAAAAAATGCAATTGGCATACTAAAGAATACATCAGAGTCCTTTAATAGCAGAATCAAGCAGAAGAAAGAATTAGTAAGGTTGAAGAGAGGCTACTTGAAAATACACAGAGGAGACAGAAGAAAAAAGAATAAAAAACAATGAAGTAATCCTACAGAATCTAGAAATAGCCTCAAAAGGGCACATCTAAGATTATTAGCCTTAAAGAGGAGGTAGAGAAAGAGATAGGGGTAGAAAGTTTATTCAAAGGGATAATAACAGAGGACTTCCCAAACTTAGAGAAAGATATCAATATTCAAGTGCAAGAAGGTTATAGAACACTAAGCAGGTTTAACCTAAATAAGACTACCTCAAGGCATTTGATAATCAAACTCCCAAAGGTCAACCAAAAAGAAAGGATCCTAAAAGCAGCAAAAGAAACAAATAACATACGATGGAGCTCCAATACATCTGACAGCAGACTTTTCAGTGGAAACCTTACAGGCCAGGAGAGAATGGCATGCCATATTTAAAGTGCTGAAGGAAAAAAGCTTTTACCCTAGAATAGTATATCCAGTGAAAATATCCGCCAAACCTGCAGGAGAAATACTTTCCCAAACAAAAGCTGGGGGATTTCATTAATACCAGACCTATCCTACAAGTGTTCAAGGGAGTACATGAATCAAAAAGAAAAGGACTATAATGAGCAATAAATAATCACCTGAAGGTATAAAACTCACTGATAATAGTAAGTATAGAGAAAAACAAAGAATAACACTGTAACTGTAGTGTATAAACTACTCTTATCCTAAGTAGAAAGTCTAAATGATGAACCAACCAAAAATAATAACTACAACAACTTTTGAAGACATAGTCAATACAATAAGATATAAATAGAAACAAGAAAAAGTTAAAAAGCAAGGGGACAAAGTTAAGGCATAGAGTTTTTATGTTTTTGCTTGTTTTTTTATACGAATATTGTTGTTATCAGGTTAAAATAATGGGTTATAACATAGTATGTGCAAACCTTATGGTAACCTCAAACCAAAAAATATGCAATGGATACACAAAAAATAAAAAGGCAAGAAACTAAATCACATCACCAGAGAAAATCACTTCACTAGAGAACAAAAGGAAGGAAAGAAAGAAGGAAGAGAAGACCACAAAAACCAAAAAAAAAAAAAGCAAAATGGTAGGAGTAAGTCCTTACTTAGCAATAATAACATGGACTATAAATGGACTGAACTCTTTAATCAAAAGACATAGACTGGCTGAACAGATGAAAAAACAAGACCCATTGATCTATTGTCTACAAGAAACACACTTCACCTATAAAGAGGCCGGGTGCAGTGGCTCACACCTGTAATCCCCCACTTTGGGAGGCTGAGGTGGGTGGATCACTTGAGGTGAGGAGTTCAAGGCCAGCCTGGAGAAACCTGTCTCTTCTAAAAATAAAAAAATTAACCAGGTGTGGTGGCACATGTCTGTAATCCCAGCTACTAGGGAAGCTGAGGCATGAGAATCACTTAAACACTTGAACCTGGGAGGTGGAGGTTGCAGTGAGCCAAGGTCGTGTCATTGCACTCCAGCCTGGGCAACAAGAGCAAAATTCTGTCTAAAAAAAAAAAAAAAAGAAAGAAAAGCCAAGGACCCAATGGCTTCACTGATGAATTCTATCAAACATTTAAAGAACTAAGGCCAATCTTACTCAAACTATTCCAAAAAATAGAGGAGGGAACACTCCTAAACTAATTCTATGAGGCCCGTATTACCCTGATACCAAAACCAAAGACACATCAAAAAAAGAAAACTACAGGGCAATATCTTTGATGAATACTGATGCAAAAATCCTCAACAAAATGCTGGCAAACCAAATTCAACAATACATCAGAAAGATCACTCATCATGACTAAATGATATGTATCCTTGGAATGCAAGAGTGGTTCAACATAATCAATGTGATACATCATGTCAACAAAATGAAGGATAAAAACCATATGATCATTTCAGTTGATGCTGAAAAGGCATTTGACAAAATTCAACATCCCTTTATGATAAAAACCCTCAAAAAACTGGGGATAGAAGGAACATACCTCGGCTTGGCACAGTGGCTCATGCCTGTAATCCCAGCACTTTGGGAGGCCAAGGTGGTGGATCACCTGGATCCACCCACCTCAGGAATCAGGAGTTCAAGACTGGCCTGACCAACATGGAGAAACCTCGTCTCTACTAAAAATACAAAACTAGCTAGGCATGGTGTGCATGCTTGTAATCCCAGCTACTTGGGAGGCTGAGGCAGGAGAATCACTTGAACCCGGGAGGTGGAGGTTGCAGTGAGCCGAGATCATGCCATTGCATGCCAGCCTGGGCAACAAGAGCTAAACTCCGTCTCAAAAAAAAAAAAAAAAGAATATACCTCAACATAATTAAAGCCATATATGACAGACCCATAGTTAGAATCATACTGAATGGGGAAAAACTGAAAGTCTCTCGTCTAAGATCTGGAATACAACAAGGATGCCCAGTGTCACCACTGTTATGCAACATAGTACTGGAAGTCCTAGCTAGAGTAATCAGACAAGAGAAGGATATAAAGGGCATTCAAATTGGAAAGAAAGAAGTTAAATTATCCTTGTTTGCTGATGATATGATCTCATATTTGGAAAAACCTAAGGAGTCCACAAGAAAACTATTAGAACTGATAAACAAATTCAGTAAAGTTCCAAGATACAAAATCAACATACAAAAATCAGTAGCATTTGTATATGCCAACAGCGAACAATGCAAAAAAAAGAAATTTAAAAAGTAATCCCATTTAAAATAGCTACACATAAAATTAAATACATAGGAATTCAGATAACCAAAGAAGTGAAAGATCTCTGTAATGAAAACTGTGAAACACTGATGAAGAAAATTGAAGAGGACACCAAAAAAATAGAAAAATGCTTCATGTTCATGGATTGGAAGAATTAATATTAAAATGTCTATACTAGCCAAAGCAATCTATGGATTCAATGCAATCCTTATCAAGATAACAATGACATTCTTCACAGAAATAGAAAAAGCAATCCTAAAATTTATTTATTTTATTATTATTATTATTATTATTATTATTATTATTTGAGACAGAGTCTTGCTCTGTCGCCCAGGCTGGAGTGCAGTGGCACGATCTTGGCTTACTGCAAGCTCCACCTCCTGGGTTCACACCATTCTCCTGCCTCAGCTTCTACAAGTAGCTGGGACTACAGGCGCCCACCACCACACCCGGCTAATTTTTTGTATTTTTTTAGTAGAGATGGGGTTTCACCATGATCTCAATCTCCTGACCTCATGATCCGCCCACCTCAGCCTCCCAAAGTGCTGGGATTACAAGCATGAGCCACTGCACCCGGCCAATCCTAAAATTTAAATGAACCCACAAAAGACCCAGAATAGCCAAAGCTATCCTAAGCAAAAAGAACAAAACTGGAGGAATCACATTACCTGACTTCAAATTATACACCAGAGCTATAGTAACCAAACAGCATGGCACTGGCATAAAAACACACACACAGACCAATGGAACAAAATAGAGAACCCAGAAACAAATCCCCACACCTACAGTGCAAACTGCCCATCTGACAAGGGATTAATAATCAGAATATTTCAGGAGCTCAAATAACTATCGGAAAAAAAAACCTAATAATCCAACCAAAAAGTAGGCAAAAGATTTAAACAGACATTTCTCAAAAGAAGACATACAAATGACAAACAGTTATATGAAAAGGTGCTCAACATCACTGATCAGAGAAATGCATATCAAAGCTACAATGAGATATTATCTCACCCTGGGTTAAAATGACTTATATCCAAAAGACAGGTAAAATGAATGCTGGCAAGGATGTGGAGAAAAGTGAATCCTTGTATGCATTGGTGGGGATGTAAACTAATACAACTACTGTGGAGAACAGTTTGGAGGTTTCTCAAAAAACTAAAAATTGAGCTACCATGTGATCCAGCTACTGGAATCCCACTGCTGAGTATATACCCAAAAGAAAGGAAATCAATATATCAAAGAGAAACCTGCACTGTTTGTTGCAGCACTGTTTACAACAGCTCAGATTTGGAAGCAATCTAAATGTCCATCAACCGATGAATGTACAAAGAAAATGTGGTATATATACACAATGGAGTACTATTCAACCATGAAAAAGAATGAGATCCAGTCATTTGCAACAACACAGATGGAACTGAAGATCATTATGTTAAATGAAATAAGCCATGCACAGAAAGACAAACATCACATGTCCTCACTTATTTATGGGATCTAAAAATCAAAACAATTGAACTCATGGACATAGAGAGTAGAATGATGGTTACTAGAGACTGGGAAGGGTAGCAGGGGGTTGGGGAGGACGGTAGGGATGATTAATGGGTACAAAAAACAGTTAAAAGGAATGAATAAGACCTGCTATTTGACAGCAAAACAGGGTGACTATAGTCAATAATAAAATAACTGTATAATGGTTGGGTCTGGTGGCTCACACCTGTAATCTGTCACCTTAAGAGGCCGAGGCAAGTGGATCACTTGAGGTCAGGAGTTCAAGAGCAGCCTGGCCAACATGGTGAAACCCCATCTCTACTAAAAATACAAAAATTAGCCAGGTGTGGTGGTGGGTGCCTGTAATCCCAGCTACTCAGGAGGCTGAGGCAGGAGAGTCGCTTGAACCCGGGAGGCGGAGGTTGCAGTGAGCCAAGATCATGCCACTGCACTCCAGTCTGGACAACAGTGCCAAACTCTGTCTCAAAAAAAAAAAAAAAAGAAAAGGAAGAAAAGAAAGAAAGAAAGGGAAAGCAAAAAAAACCCTCTATATTTTAAAATAACTTAATGTAATTGGATTGCTTTTAACTCAAAGAATAAATGTTTGAGGGAAAGGATACCCTATTCTTTATGATGTGCTTATTTCACATTGCATGCCTGTATTAAAACCTTTCATATACCCTATATACACCTACCATATACCCACAAAAAATTTTAAATAATTTAAAAATTAAAAAATTAAAATGGCTTAGTTGGACATCAGCGGTTTTTTTTAACTGTCATTGGGCTTTAACTTTCAATTGTTTCTTTGATGGCACTAGACAATATTTGATGACCAAATTTCTATCATTTGGGAATTGTTGATAGGGATGTTTGGCAATAACTCCTTTAGATAATTTCCTTATTCCTGAGGAACTCCAGGGACTAGCACATTATAAGTTGCTCTCTTTCCGTGAAGGGGCAAATGGCTCTGTTATTTGGTTGGTGCTATACTTGTACCATAAACAAGTTTTAAAACGGTGATGATATTAACAAAGAAAATCCTGGGCATTCTCAAGACAGGTTCATTTCAGAAAACATGCACTTGACTTCTCTGATTTGTTGGTGCTATGCTAGATGCTAGGGTCATTTTAAGAAATAACTCCTCTCCCTCTCCCTCTCCCTCTCCCCCTCCCCTTTCCACGGTCTCCCTCTGATGCCGAGCCGAAGCTGCACTGTACTGCCGCATCTCTGCTCACTGCAACCTCCCTGCCTGATTCTCCTGCCTCAACCTGCCGAGTGCCTGGGATTGCAGGCGCGCGCCGCCACGCCTGACTGGTTTTCGTATTTTTTTGGTGGAGACGGGGTTTCGCTGTGTTGGCCGGGCTGGTCTCCAGCTCCTAACTGGGAGTGATCTGCCAGCCTTGGCCTCCCGAGGTGCTGGGATTGCAGATGGAGTCTCATTCACTCAGTGCAAAATGTTGCCCAGGCTGGAGTGCAGTGGCATGATCTCGGCTCGCTACAACCTCCACCTCCCAGCCGCCTGCCTTGGCCTCCCAAAGTGCCAAGATTGCAGCCTCTGCCCGGCCGCCACCCCGTCTGGGAAGTGAGGAGCATCTCTGCCTGGCCGCCCATCATCTGGGATGTGAGGAGCCCCTCTGCCCGGCTGCCCAGTCTGGGAAGTGAGGAGCGCCTCTTCCCGGCCGCCATCCTGTCTAAGAAGTGAGGAGCGTCTCTGCCCGGCCACCCATCGTCTGAGATGTGGGAAGCGCCACTGCCCCGCTGCCCTGTTTGGGATGCGAGGAGCGCCTCTGCCCAGCCGTGACCCTGTCTGGGAGGTGAGGAGCGTCTCTGCCTGGCCGCCCCGTCTGAGAAGCGAGGAGCCCCTCCGCCCAGCAGCTGCCCCGTCTGAGAAATGAGGAGCCCCTCCGCCCGGCAGCCACCCCGTCTGAGAAGTGAGGAGCCCCTCCACCCGGCAGCCACCCCGTCTGGGAAGTGAGGAGCATCTCCGCCTGGCAGCCACCCCGTCCGGGAGGTGGGGGGCAGCCCCCGCCCAGCCAGCCGCCCGTCCGGGAGGAAGGTGGGGGGGAAGCCCCCACCCGGCCAGCCACCCCGTCCGGGAGGGAGGTGGGGGGGCAGCCCCCGCCCGGCCAGCCGCCCCGTCCGGGAGGGAGGTGGGGGGACAGCCCCCGCCCGGCCAGCCGCCCCGTCCGGGAGGGAGGTGGGGGGGGCAGCCCCCGCCCGGCCAGCCGCCCCGTCCCGGAGGGAGGTGGGGGGGCAGCCCCCGCCCGGCCAGCCGCCCCGTTCGGGAGGAAGGTTGGGGGGCAGCCCCCGCCCGGCCAGCCACCCCATCCGGGAGGTTGGGGGCGCCTCTGCCCGGCCGCCCCTTCTGGGAAGTGAGGAGCCCCTCTGCCCGGCCGCCACCCCGTCTGGGAGGTGTACCCAACAGCTCATTGAGAACGGGCCATGATGACGATGGCGGTTTTATCGAATAGAAAAGGGGGAAATGTGGGGAAAAGATTGAGAAATCAGATTGTTGCTGTGTCTGTGTAGAAAGAAGTAGACATAGGAGACTCCATTTTGTTCTGTACTAAGAAAAATTCTTCTGCCTTGAGATGCTGGTGATCTATGACCTTACCCCCAACCCGGTGCTCTCTGAAACGTGTGCTGTGTCCACTCAGGGTTAAATGGATTAAGGGCGGTGCAAGATGTGCTTTGTTAAACAGACGCTTGAAGGCAGCATGCTCGTTAAGAGTCATCACCACTCCCTGATCTCAAGTACCCAGGGACACAAACACTGCGGAAGGCCCCAGGGTCCTCTGCCTAGGAAAACCAGAGACCTTTGTTCACTTGTTTATCTGCTGACCTTCCCTCCACTATTGTCCTATGACCCTGCCAAATCCCCCTCTGTGAGAAACACCCAAGAATGATCAATAAATAAAAAATAAAAAATAACTGACAATGCAGAGGGGGAGTGGCCACGCAATAAATAAAAAATAAAAAATAAAAAATAACTGACAATGCAGAGGGGGAGTGGCCACGCATGGCTAAATAAGTGGTCTCAGAGAAAAAGACACTACAGTTTGTAAGAATAGGGTTTGTAAGGGAGGAAGAGAGACATTTAAAGCTAGACTTCAGGGAATTCTCTACTAAAAATAAATAACGTAGCACTTTTTTCTGATTATTGTTCATTGTTGAAACATCAAAATTTAAAATACAAAGAAAAAATTTAGGCTGGCGCGGTGGCTCACACCTGTAATCCCAGGACTTTGGGAGGCTGAGGCGGGCGGATCACCTGAGGTCAGGGGTTCGAGACCAGCCTCAACATGGAGAAACCCCGTCTCTACTAAAACAAAATTAGCTGGGCATGGTAGTGCATGCCTGTAATCCCAGCTACTTGGGAGGCTGAGGCAGGAGAATCACTTGAACCCAGGAGGTGGAGGTTGCTGTAAGCCGAGATCGTGCCATTGCACTCCAGCCTGGGCAACAAGAGCGAAACTCCATCTCAAAAAAAAAAAAAAAAAAAAAAAAAAATTTAAATCACCGACAATGTCACCATCTGCGGTAAACACCTTGGTGGGTTTCCAGTCTTCTAGTCTTTCTTCCATGCATACGTATATGGATGTTAAAATTTTGGCTGATGTCTGTCAATGAAAAAAGTCAAACTCTGTAACATGTTTTGGAGAGATTTATTCTGAACAAAATATGAGTGACCATGACCCATGACACAGCCCTCAGGAGGTCCTGAGAACATGTGCCCAAGGTGGTGCAGCTTGGTTTTATACATTTTAGGGAGACATGAGACATCAATCAAATACATTTAAGAAATACATTGGTTTAGTCCAGAAAAGCCATAAATTTTAACATTTTCTGGTTGACAATTGGTTGAGTTTGTCTGAAGACCTGGGATCAACAGAGAAGAATGTCTAGGTTGCAATAAGAGGTGGTAGAGACCAAAGTTTTACTCTGCAGATGAAGCTCTTAGCTAGCAGGCTTCAGAGAGAATAGGTTGTAAAATGTTTCTTACCAGTCTTAAAGTCTGTGCTGATATTAATGCCAAAGAGGTACAATGAGGCACGTCAGACCCCCACTTCCCTTCATGACCTGAACCAGTCTTTCAGGTTAAATTTTAAGAGCCCTGGGTGAGGAGGAAGTCCATTTAGATAATTAGAGGGGCTTAGAACTTTATTTTTTGTTTAAATGCCTCAAGATAATGGATTCTGTATTCCAAAGGAAAATCAGAGAACACAATCCAAGATTTGCAAAAGGAGATAGTAGAAACCCAGGGTGCACCCTTAGTTGATGAAGGAGAAGCTGAGAAAAGGTTAGCTATTACAAGAGGATTCTCCAAAAAGGTCATATGCCCATCTGCCCCTGGGGACCCACACACCTCTTTCCCCTAGTGCTCAGGGGAATCTCTTTTTAGTCCCTAAGAAAGTGTTTTCCTCAGGGCAAGGGGAGTATTTTCTTCAAGAGCAATTCCCACAGTTTCCCTGGAGGCATCGAACATAGTTGTCTCAATAGTTTAGACTTTTGAAAACAAAAGCTAGAAAGTGAAGTGGTTTTCTGGCATTTTTTTTTTTTTTTTTTGAGATAAGATCTTGTTCTGTCACCCAGAGTGGAGTACAGTGATGCAATCACAGCTCACTGCAACCTTGACCTCCTAGGTTCAATCAATCCTCCCACCTCAGCCTCCCAAGTAACAGGGACTACAGACATGTGCCACCACACCAGCTAATTTTTGTATTTTTTGTAGAGTGGAGGTTTTGCCATATTGGCCAGGCTGAACTTTTGCTTTCTACCCCATCACAGACCTTCCCTTTGAAAAGGAGCCTGTTCTCTTCTTGATGGGGGTGAAGAAAATTAAAAACTGCAAGTAGAAACAAAGCAATACCTTAAAAATTCATGCTGCAGCAATTTTTACACCAAATTTGGGCCAATCAAACATTCTGTTGTTTAAAGTTAATATTATATAGTAGACACTTTCCATTGTGAAAGGAAAAAGAAATCTTGAAACCCCAAACTCACTGTGCCAAAGGGAAAAATTAAGATTGGGAACTGAATTGCGCAAAACTGCCTCTCATTTTGTTCCTAAATAGAGAGCTATAACGATACGTCTCCTGGAGGGCCTGGGAATTCCTTGTGGGCCCCAAGATCTTTACCCTAAAACAGAGTTCTGTTAAATTTCACCCTATGTACATCAACAACGTCTCTTCATAGGTAAGGGACAAAGAGAGGAGGAGTCATCCCTCCACTCACCTGAGACAAATGCATACTTGATTGCTTCTTCTACTCTAAGTTTACTTTATCTTCTGTAAAATGCAGATTCACAGAGCTACAGAAGAATGCACAGTTGACTATTCCTCTACCCCCTTTTAGCACGTAAAATGTGAATTCAATGAACGCTGATCAAAGCCTCAAAAGAATGCAACTGCTTGTCTCTTTTATCTATTCTCCTGCTCCTGCCTTTTTTTTTCTTTCTTCTTTCCCTGACTGCCCACTCTTTCCTCTTTAAAAATGGAAGTCCCCAAACCCTCTTTGGAAAAAAGCACAGATCACAGATGTCCTTGTGATTTTGTGCTCCTTTTTGTTATGCATGCCCCCAATCTTGGCAAAATAAACCTCTAAAGTAGTTGAGACTCACCTCATTTTCTTCGGTTTTACACCATCATAATAAATGTTCTTTGAGAACACATTGTTTAATGAGTTCCCTTTGAAAAGGACGTTTTGAGAAAGCTGGAGAAGTCAAGAGAAATATAATCATGTGGAAGTGCCCCCACTTGTCCTGTGGCAAGCAGCTGGCAGACATCTTTGGTAGGGACCAATTTGAAAGAGTAGGATGGTCTAGGACCATACCATCCTACCGATCTCATCTGAAAGAGTAGGATGCATAAAACTCTTGTTCTGCCAAGTCTGGGCTGGACCAGAGATGTTTACTGTATCACCATTACCATCATCATCACCATGGTTACCACCTATTGAGCACTTCATGTGTTCTGGGTGCTTGCTATCTTATTTTAACAATCAGAGTTCCAGTTCTCCACATTGAAGGTACATAATAATAACCTGGTGTGCTTGCTGTAAGTGCAGGTTCTTACCCTTCCTCCTCCTTCATTCTGAATCATTTGGACTAGGTTGGAAAAACTGCAAATCCTAATGTTTGATAAGTACCCTTAGTTGGTTCTGATGCAGGTGAGCCACTGTATTTGAGACATGCTAGAAAATGAGGCTTAAAGAAATTAAATAACTTGCCCAAGACCTTTACTCTGAGATGGTCTGGTGACATCCTTTCCCTCCCCTTCCTCCCTCTCCCAGGCCCCTAATGCATGTTCTTCCTTGGTGTCTCCCACCTCTCTCCTCTTCCCCTGCACCCTCTGTCTATCTACTGTTCTTGTGTTGTCTGATTTTTTCCAAAGAAAGTATGCCCCAGCAAGAATTACTCTACAGGTGCCAGTGTTTCCAAACGACTCCTCCATACTTCCATTCAAACCCCTTCCTCTTCATCCTAGAGTCTAGACCATCTCTATTGGCACCATCAGCAACACCTGGGAATTTGTTAGGAATGCAGAATCTCAGGCTCCACCCCGACTTACTGAAGCTGAGTCAGATTTCCAGGTGATTCACATGCACATCAAAGTTGAAGCAGCTGCCATCCTAGACAGTTCTCAGTCAGATGTTGATCTGATTATTTGGTTGAAGCAATTCACCATAAAAGCAATAATTTTCAACCCTGGTTGAATTTAGAATCCCCTGATGCCCTTTAAAAAATGCTGATGCCTGGGCCCCATCCCTAGACTAATTGAATCGGATTCTGAATGAGGTGGAGTTTATTCATCTATATTTTAAAAAATACCACAGGTAAGTGAAACATAAAGTAAGGACTCAAACCTACTGCTTTTAAGATGTAAAATTTTTAGGAGGATATTTAGAAACATAAACAAAACTGCTTTAATTTAAAGGAAGAAACTGGGGACCGGGCATGGTGGCTCACGCCTGTAATCCCAGCACTTTGGGAGCCCAAGGCGGGCAGATCACCTAAGGTCAGGAGTTCAAGACTAGCCTTGCCAACATGGTAAAGCCCCATCTCTACTAAAAATACAAAAATTAGCCAGGCGTGGTGGTGCATGCCTGTAATCCCAGCTACTCAAGAGGCTGAAGCAGGAGAATTGCTTGAACCCAGAGGCGAAGGTTGCAGTGAGCCGAGACTGTGCCACTGCACTCCAGCCTGGGTAACAGAGCAAGACTCTGTCTCAAAAAAGTAAATAAAAGAAGAAACTGAAAAATCCTATAATGGCTTCCCATAATATGGAGGATAAATTTCAAATATCTCACATTAGCACCCAAGGCCTTTTCTGATTCTGAATCCTGTTCACCTCTCTAGCTCCATCTCATGCCCTTGGACACCCCACACCCTAGGGATGCCACAAACAGAACTTGCATTCTCCCAAACAAATCCTGTTTTTATTTGTTTGTTTTTGAGACAGGGTCTTACTCTGTCACCCAGGCTAGTGTGGTGGCACAATCATAGATTACTGCAGCCTCAAACCCCTGGGCTCAAGCAATCATCCAGCCTCAGACTCCCAGGCAGCTGGGACTTTAGGTGCACACCATCACATCAGCAGATCCTGTTGTTTCATACCCGTGTGATTTGGGTATGAAATCATATTCTTTTTTTAATAATCTTCCTCCATTTCTTTGCCTTATCAAAGACTTGACTCAAGCCTCTGCCTCTGGGAAGCCTTCCTTGTTTCCACTATCTTTGGGGGAAAAAGAAATATATATTTTCAAAATTAAATTTTAGGCTGGGCACAGTGGCTCACACCTGTAATCCCAGCATTTTGAGAGGCCAAGGTGGGTGGACTCCCTGAGGTCAGGAGTTCAAGACCAGCCTGGCCAACCCCATCTCTACTAAAAATATAAAAATTAGCCAGGCATGGTGGTATGCACCTGTAGTCCCAGCTACTCAGGAGGCTGAGGCAGGAGAATAGCCTGAACCTGGGAGGCAGAGGTTGCAGTGAGCCGAGATTGTGCCACTGCACTCCAGCCTGGGTGACAGAGTGAGACTCCATCTAGAAAAACAAAACAAAATTAAATTAAATTTTAAGGTTTTGTTTTGTTTAAGCTTTCTCGCTATTGGCATTGTCAGTCACATCTCAAACCCAGGGTCTCAAGCAAGCCTAGGCTTTTGTCTCCATAAACTGCTCTATCTAATAACCACAATGAGAAAATGTTAAACATTAGATGCTCATTCAGAGATGGTCCTTGAATTTTAAACTTCAAGTTTATTTAAACTCCAGCAAATGCAAAGGCCAGTGCCCCTGGGCATAAGAAACAACCAATTTTGCCTTCTACAAAATTGTGTGTTCCTAACATGAGGAAAAGAAAGCCTCTCCTTTACTGGAAAAGAGCTTTTGGTACATCATGTAATTCTTACTTATTTGAAATCTAATTTGAAACAGAGATTGCTTTTCCCCACTTTTAATCGATTTTTAGAAATGCCATGAAATTAACATTGTTTTTCCATTTATTTCTCTGTGTTAATAACGTCTATCCTGGACTAGAAGGTGAAGAAAATTCTGGATTTACTTTTCATGTTTTAGTGACTCACTTTAGAATATGTAAACTTTGTAGTAAATTAAAATGAAAAGCTTAAAGGCCCCTGCGAAATGTCCAGATCTTCTCTTGCATGAGTAGTATATCAACTTGTAAAAAACGAACTTAAACACATGCAACATATGTGTTCAATTTTTAAAAAATTTTTTCTTCTAAATGATACGGCTTCAATGAGCAGACGAACACCAGGGCTCTTGTCTTACGTTGAATTAGATAAAACAACACAGACACACGTGAAGTGGTTTTAAGGAGCAGAGAGTTTAATAGGCAAGAAGGGGCAAGAAAGAAGGGAGAAGGAAGCTTGCCTGTACAGAGACAGAGGGAAGAGGGCTCCAAAGCCGAGAGAGGGAAGTCCTGCTCAGGTAATATCAGCCAGTTATATGCGATGGCTAGAGGAGGCGGTGCTTAATTTGCATAGGGCTCAGGGGCTTGGTTTGACCAGGCATGTCACTCAGGTAGCCCCAAAAACGCTGGCCCTCCCACCCTAGGCTCTTAATATGCAAATGTAGGGCACCTTAATGTTCTACACACATTGGGACATGTGGGGGTGGCCGTGTAGCCAGGCACATGTGGGGCAAGGGCAAAAAGGCGGGAGAATCACCATGTTTGGTGGACCAAGTTTCTAACAGCTGGCATTTGCATATTAAAGGTTGCCAGCCTGGCCATGTTGGGTGGACCCAGTTTCTAATGGCCTTCATTTGCATATCAGAGGTTGCTGGCCTGGCTCTAAGAGCCGGGGCTTTACAAGAAACTTTTCCAGAGATGCTTTAAAAAATGAAAACTTCCGTCAGACACGGTGGCTCAAGCCTGTAATCCCAGCACTATGGCTGGGCGCGGTGGCTAACGCCTGTAATCCCAGCACTTTGGGAGGCTGAGATGGTTAGATCACAAGGTCAGGAGATCGACACCATCCTGGCTAACACGGTGAAACCTCGTCTCTACCAAAAATACAAAAAAATTAGCAGGGCATGGTGGCGAGTGCCTGTAGTCCCAGATACTTGGGAGGCTGAGACAGGAGAATGGCGTGAACCCAGGAGGCGGAGCTTGCAGTGAGCCGAGGTCACGCCACTGCACTCCAGCCTGGGTGACAGAGCAAGACTCTGTCTCAAAAAAAAAAAAAAAAAAAAAAAAAAATCCCAGCACTTTCCCAGGAAAAAAAAAAGAAAACTTCCCAAGGACCCCTCTTCCTCTCTATCTGCCTAAAATAATTTTTCTTTCCTTTTTTTTTTCTTTTTTTTGAGATGGAGTCTTGCTCTGTCACCCAGGCTGGAGGGCAGTGGCATAATCTTGGCTCACTGCAACCTCTGCCTCCTGGGTTCCAGCGATTCTCCTGCCTCAGCCTCCTGAGTAGCTGGGACTACAGGCACACACCACCATGCCTAGCTAATTTTTGTATTTTTTAGTAGAGATGGGGTTTCACCATATTAACCAGGCTGATCTCGAACTCCTGACCTCATGATCCACCCGCCTCGGCCTCTCAAAGTGCTGGGATTACAGATGTGAGCCACCGTGGCTGGCCAATAATTTCTTAATAACTCCTACAACATAACCTTTTGAAAGACAGAAGTGAGTAAACACCAATGGTCTACATTTCTTCTCTTAAATGTTCTGCCCTCTAAATTCTCCCTGTCCTATCTGCTCAGAACTGGCTTAAGGGAGACAAAAATATTCTATTTAAGGGGGGAAAAAATGGCAGGTCTTAGCACTAGAAAGTTAGCAATTGGCAGATTCCTTCATTCGTTCCCTAAGCATAGATTTATTGAGCAACTACTACCTGCCAGATTGAAAGGCTCTTCTGGGCTGGGCACAGTGGCTCGTGCCTGTAATCCCAGCACTCTGGGAGGCCGAGGCAGGTGGATCAATTGTGTTCAGGAGTTCAAGACTGGCCTGGCCAACACGGTGAGACCCTGTCTCTACTAAAAAGACAAAAGTTAGCCAGGCGTGGTGGTGTGCCTGTGATCCCAGCTACTCGGGAGGCTGAGGCATGAGAATTGCTTGAACCTGGGAGGTGGAGGTTGCAGTGAGCCAAGATAGTGCCACCACCCTCCAGCCTGGGCACAGAGCGAGACCTCATCTCAGAAAAAAAAAAAAAAAGCCTGGCACAGTAGCTCATGCCTGTAATCCCAGCACTTTGGGAGGCTGAAGCAGGCAGATTACAAGGTCAGGAGATCGAGACCTTTCTGGCCCCAACATGGTGAAACCCTGTCTCTACTAAAAATACAAAAATTAGCTGGGCTTGATGGTGGGTGCCTGTAATCCCAGCTATTCAGGAGGCTCAGGCACGAAAATCGCTTGAACCCTGGAGGCAGAGGTTGCAGTGAGCTGAGATTGCGCCACTGCACTCCAGCCTGGTGACAGAGCAAGACTCTGTCTCGAAAAAAAGAAAAGAAAAGAAAGAAAGATAGGCTCTTTTGTAAACAAAACCCAACTCCTGTCAGTGTTACCGATGTTGCAGATGATCTCTTTCAGGCCTCTGAGCCCAAGCTAAGCCATCATATCCCCTGTGACCTGCGCATATACATCCAGATGGCCTGAAGCAACTGAAGATCCACAAAATAAGTGAAAATAGCCTTAACTGATGACATTCCACCATTGTAATTTGTTTGTGCTCCACCCTAACTGATCAATGTACTTTGTAATCGCCCCAACCCTTAAGAAGGTTCTTTGCAATTCTCCCTATCCTTGAGAATGTACTTTGTGAGATCCACCCCCTGCCCGCAAAACATTGCTCCTAACTCCACCGCCTATCCCAAAACCTATATAAGAACTAATGATAATCCACCACCCTTTGCTGACTCTCTTTTTGGACTCAGCCCACCTGCACCCAGGTAATATAAACAGCCTTGTTGCTCACACAAAGCCTGTTTGGTGGTCTCTTCACACGGACATGTGAGACATTTGGTGCCAAAGACCCGGGTCAGCGGGACTCCTTCAGGAGACCAGTCCCCTGTCCTTGCCCTCACTCCATGAAGAGATCCACCTACGACCTCGGGTCCTCAGACCAACCAGCCCAAGGAACATCTCACCGATTTTAAATCAGGTAAGTGGCCTCTTTTTACTCTCTTCTCCAATCTCTCTCACTATCCCTCAACCTCTTTCTCCTTTCAATCTTAGTGCCACCCTTCAATCTGTCCCTTCTCTTAATTTCAATTCCTTTCATTTTCTGGTAGAGACAAAGGAGACACATTTTATCCGTGGACCCAAAACTCCAGCGCAGGTCACAGACTCGGGAAGGCAGCCTTCCCTTAGTGTTTAATCATTGCAGGTCACCTGCCTGATTATTCACCCATGTTTCAGAGGTGTCTGACCTCGCAGGGACACCTGCCTTGGTCCTTCACCCTTAGCAGCAAGCACCACTTTTCTGGGGGGGCAAGCACCCCTTGACACCTTCTCTCCGTGTCTCCACCCCTTCTCCACTTTCCTGGGGGGCAGGCACTCCCCACCCCTTCTCTCCGTGTCTCTACTCTCTCTTTTCTCTCAACTTTTCTGGGGGACATGCACCCCCCACCCCTTCTCTCCATGTCTCTACTCTCTCTTTTCTCTCCACTTTCCTGGGGGGCAAGCACCCCCCACTCCTTCTCTCCATGCCTCTACTCTCTCTTTTCTCTCCACTTTTCTGGGGAACAAGCACCCCCCACCCCTTCTCTCCGTGTCTCTACTGTCTTTTCTCTCCATTTTTCTGGGGGGCAAGCACCCCCCACCTCTTCTGTCTGTGTCTCTATCCCTTCTCCACTTTCCTAGGGAGCAAGCACCTCCCACCCCATTACCACTTTCCTGGGGGGCAAGCACCTCCCACCCTGTTCCCACTTTCCTGGGGGACAAGCACCTCCCACCCCGTTCCCACTTTCCTGGGGGGCAAGCACCTCCCACCCTGTTCCCACTTTCCTGGGGGGGCAAGTACCTCCCACCCCATTCCCACTTTCCTGGGGGACAAGCACCTCCCACCCCATTCCTACTTTCCTGGGGGCAAGCACCTCCCATCCCATTTCCACTTTCCTGAGGGACAAGCACCTCTCACCCTGTTCCCACTTTCCTGGGGGCAAGCACCTCCCACCCCATTCCCACTTTCCTGGGAGATAAGCACCTCCCACCCTGTTTCAACTTTCCTGGGGGGCAAGCATCTCCCACCCCTTCTCCACTTTCCTGGGGGCAAGCACCCCCTGCCCCTTCTCTCCATGTCTCTACCCTTCTCTTTAAACTTGCCTCCTTCACTATGGGCAACCTTCTACCCTCCATTCCTCCTTCTCCCTTAGCCTGTGTCCTCAAGAACTTAAAACCTCTTCAACTCTCGCCTGACCTAAAACTTAAACGCCTTATTTTCTTCTGCAATACTTCTTGACCCCAATACAAACTCGACAATGGTTCTAAATGGCCAGAAAACGGCACTTATGATTTCTCCATCCTATGAGATCTAGATAATTTTTGTTGAAAAATGGGCAAATGGTCTGAGGTGCCTGACGTCCAGGCATTCTTTTACACATTGGTTCCTCCCTAGTCTCTGCTCCCAGTGAGACTCGTCCCAAATCTTTCTTCTTTCTCTCCTGTCTGTTCCTTCAGTCTCCACCCCAAGCTCTTGAGTCCTTTGAATCCTTCTTTTCTACAGACTCATCTGATCTCTCCCCTTCTCCCCAGGCTGCTCCTCACCAGGCCAAGCCAGGTCCCAATTCTTCCTCAGCCTCTGCTTCTGCACCCGATAATCCTTCTATCACCTCCCCTCCTCACACCCGGTCTGGTTTACGGTTTCATTCCACGACTAGTCCTCCCCCACCTGCCCAACAATTTCCTCTTAAAGACGTGGCTGGAGCTGAAGGCATAGTCAACATTAATGCTCCTTTTTCCTCTGTCAGACCTTTCCCAAATCAGCCAGCGTTTAGGCTCTTTCTCATCAGACCCCACTAAATATATACAGGAATTCCAATATCTAACTCTGTCCTACAATTTAACCTGGAGTGACTTAAATGTCATCCTGACTTCTACCCTCTCCCCAGACGAATGGGAAAGAGTTTTTTCTCCAGCCCAATCTCACACTGATAAC
This sequence comes from Gorilla gorilla gorilla, assembly GCF_029281585.2. Classification (NCBI taxonomy): domain Eukaryota; kingdom Metazoa; phylum Chordata; class Mammalia; order Primates; family Hominidae; genus Gorilla; species Gorilla gorilla. The sequence continues at coordinate 34,796,614 of NC_073243.2, forward strand.
CATTGGCTTCATGAGCCAGACCTCCAGGAAGGCATTAGAGCAGTTCCCTGAGAAGATCCCAATGGAATTATCAGGCAGATTCCCCAGGTATAGCTAGGCGAGATTACATGGTTTCCTGCCTAGTTAAAGGGCTTAAAAAGGGCAGCTTGCAAAGCTGTTAATTATGACAAACTTAAAGAAACTACCCAAGGTAAAGATGAAAACCCAGCCCAGTTCATGGCCTTCTTAGCAGCAACCCTTAGACACTTTACTGCCCTAGACCCAGAGGGGCCAGAAGGCCGTCTTAATCTCAATATGCATTTTATTTTATTATCCAATTTGCTCCCAACATTAAATAAAGCTCCAAAAATTAAATTCGGCCCCCGAACCCCACAACAGGACTTAATTAACCTCGCCTTCAAGGTGTACAATAATAGAGGCAGCCAAGTAGCAATGTATTTCTGAGTTGCAATTCCTTGCCTCCACTGTGAGACAAACCCCAGCCACATCTCCAGCACACAAGAACTCCAAACGCCTGAACCGCCACTGCCAGGGGTTCCTCCAGAAACTCCTTCCCCAGGAGCTTGCTACAAGTGCTGGAAATCTGGCCACTGGGCCAAGCAATGCTCGCAGCCTGGGACTCCTCCTAAGCCGTGTCCCATCTGTGTGGGACCCCAGTGGAAATCGGACTGTCCAACTCACCTGGCAGCCACTCCCAGAGCCCCTGGAACTCTGGCCCAAGGCTCTCTGACTGACTCCTTCCCAGATATTCTCGGCTTAGTGGCTAAAGACTGACGCTGCCCGATCACCTCGGAAGCCCCCTGGACCATCACAGACCCTTTGGGTAACTCTTACAGTGGAGGGTAAATTCGTCTCCTTCTTAATCAATAAGGAGGCTACCAACTCAACATTACCTTCTTTTCAAAGGCCTGTTTCCCTTGCCTCCATAACTGTTGTGGGTATTGATGGCCAGGCTTCTAAACCTCTTAAAACTCCCCAACTCTGGTGCCAACTTGGACAATATTCTTTTATGCACTCATTTTAGTTATCCCCACCTGCCCAGCTCTCTTATTAGGTCGAGACATTTTAACTAAATTATCTGCTTCCCTGACTATTCCTAGGCTACAAGCATACCTCATTGCCACCCTTTTCCCCAGTTCAAAGCCTCCTTCACATCCTCCTCTCGTATCCCCCCACCTTAACCCACAAGTATGGGATACCTCTACTCCCTCCTTGGTGACAAATGATGCACCCCTTACCATCCCATTAAAACCTAATCACCCTTACCCCACTCAATGCCAATATCCCATTCCACAGCATGCTTTAAAAGGATTAAAGCCTGTTATCACTTGCCTGTTACCGCATGGCCTTTTAAAGCCTGTAAACTCTCCCTACAATTCCCCCATTTTACCTGTCCTAAAACAAGACAAGCCTTACAGGTTAGTTCAGGATCTGCGCCTTATCAACCAAATTGTCTTGCCTATCCACCCCACGGTGCCAAACCCATATACTCTCCTATCCTCAATACCACCCTCCACAACCCGTCCATAACCCCTTATTCTGTTCTGGATCTCAAACATGCTTTCTTTACTATTCCTTGCACCCTTCATCCTAGACTCTCTTTGCTTTCACTTGGACTGACCCTGACACCCATAAGACTCGCAAATTACCTGGGCTGTACTGCCACAAGGCTTCATGGACAGCCCCCATTACTTCAGTCAAGCCCAAATTTCTTCCTCATCCATTACCTATCTCGACATAATTCTTCATGAAAATACACATGCTCTCCCTGCTGATCATGTCTGACTAATCTCCCAAACCCCAATGCCTTCTACAAAACAACAACTCCTTTCCTTCCTGGGCATGGTTGGATACTTTTGCCTTTGGATACCTGGTTTTGCCATCCTAACAAAACCATTATATAAACTCACAAAAGGAAACCTAGCTGACCCCACAGATCCTAAATCCTTTTGCCACTCCTTTCCGTTCCTTAAAAACAGCCCTAGAAGGTGCCCCCACACTAGCTCCTAACTCATCCCAATCCTTTTTCATTACACACAGCCAAAGTGCAGGGCTGTGCAGTCGGAATTTTTACACAAGAGCTGGGACTGCGCCCTGTAGCCTTTTTATCCAAACAACTTGACCTTACTGTTTTAGCCTAGCCTTCATGTCTGTGTGCAGGTGCTGCCGCTGCCTTAATACTTTTAGAGGCCCTCAAAATCACAAACTGTGCTCAACTCACTCTCTATAGTTCTCATAACTTCCAAAATCTATTTTCTTCCTCACACCTGGCGCATATAACTTCTGCCCCCCTCCACTACCTCTCAGCAAGCCAAACTCATTGCCTTAACTCAAGCCCTCACTCTTGCAAAGGGACTACGCGTCAATATTTATACTGACTCTAAATATGCCTTCCATATCCTGCACCACCATGCTGTTATAAGGGCTGAAAGAGGTTTCCTCACTACGCAAGGGTCCTCCATCATTAATGCCTCTTTAATAAAAACTCTTCTCAAGGCCGCTTTACTTCCAAAGGAAGCTGAAGTCATTCACTGCAAAGGCCATCAAAAGGCATCAGATGCCATCACTCAGGGCAATGCTTATGCTGACAAGGTAGCTAAAAAAGCAGCTAGAGTTCCAACTTCTAACCCTCATGGCAGTTTTTCTCCTTCTCATCTGGTCACTCTCACCTATTCCCCCACTGAAACTTCCACCTATCAATCTCTTCCCACACAAGGCAAATGGTTCTTGGACCAAGGAAAATATCCCCTTCCAGCCTCACAGGCCCATTCTAGTCTATCGTCATTTCATAACCTCTTCCATGTAGGTTACAAGCAGCTAGCCCGCCTCTTAGAACTTCTCATTTCCTTTCCATCGTGGAAATCTATCCTTAAGGAAATCACTTCTCAGTGTTCCATCTGCTATTCTACTACTATTCCTCAGGGATTGTTCAGGCTGCCTCCCTTCCCTACACATCAAGCTCGGGGATTTGCCCCTGCCCAGGACTGCAAATTGACTTTACTCACATGCCTCGAATCAGGAAACTAAAATACCTCTTGGTCTGAGTAGACACTTTCACTGCGTGGGTAGAGGCCTTTCCCACAGGGTCTGAGAAGGCCACCATGGTAATTTCTTCCCTTCTGTCAAACATAATTCCTTGGTTTGGCCTTCCCACTTCTATACAGTCCAATAACAGACCGGCCTTTATTAGTCAAATCACCCAAGCAGTTTCTCAGGCTCTTGGTATTTAGTGGCTCCAGGTTTTACCTCAAACTGCCACCCTTAAGTCTCTCTTTAAGTGGATAGAAGTTCTTCAGTGACAAAGTACACTCCAATACTTTCACCCTGATGAAGTCCTATTCTTTACTGTTATACTTGCTCTTATTCTCGTCCCCATTTTTATGCCACCCTCTACCTCTCCCCAGCTATCTCCACCACACTATCAATCTCAGTCACTCTCTCCTAGCCATTTCTAATCCTTCTTTAATAAACAATTGCTGGCTTTGCTTTTCTCTTTCCTCCAAAATTCCCGAGGCCCTGACTAAAAAAGGGGGACTCTGTATATTTTTAAATGAAGAAAAAAAGGTGACTCTGTATATTTTTAAATGAAGAGTATTGTTTTTACCTAAATCAATCTGGCCTGGTATATGACAACATAAAAAAACTCAAGGATAGCACCCAAAAACTCATCAACCAAGCACATAATTATGCTGAACTCCCTTGGACACTCTGTAATTGGATGTCCTGGGTACTCCCAATTCTTAGTCCTTTAAAACCTGTTTTTCTCCTTCTCTTATTTGGACCTTGTGTCTTTCATTTAGTTTCTCAATTCATACAAAACTGCATCCAGGCCATCACCAATCATTCTACACGACAAATGTTTCTTCTAACAACCCCACAATATCACCCCTTACCACAAAATCTTCCTTCAGCTTAATCTCACCCACTCTAGGTTCCCACGTTGTCCCTAATCCTGCTCGAAGCAGCCCTGAGAAACATCACCCATTATCCCTCCACACCACCCCCAAAAATTTTCACCACCCCAACACTTCACCACTACTTTGTTTTATTTTTCTTATTAATATAAGAAGACAGGAATGTCAGGCCTCTGAGCCCAAGCTAAGCCATCATATCCCATGTGACCTGCACATATACATCCAGATGGCCTGAAGTAACTGAAGATCCACAAAAGAAGTGACAATAGCCTTAACTGATGACATTCCACCATTGTAATTTGTTTCTGTCCCACCCTAACTGATCAATGTACTTTGTAATTTCCCCAACCCTTAAGAAAGTTCTTTGCAATTCTCCCCACCCTTGAGAATGTACTTCGTGAGATCCACCCTCTGCCCGCAAAACATTGCTCCTAACTCCACCACGTATCCCAAAACCTATAAGAACTAATGATAATCCACCACCCTTTGCTGACTCTCTTTTCGGACTCAGCCCACCTGCACCCAGGTGAAATAAACAGCCATGTTGTTCACACAAAGCCTGTCTGGGGGTCTCTTCACACAGATGCGTGAGACAACCTCCACCTTCCCAAATCTAGTGGTCAAGTCTTCGTTCTCATCCTACTTCACCTCTCAATGGATTTCTCTCTTTCCTTCTCCACGTGCTGTCTTCTCTAGGCTTCTGAAACACTACACTCTCCTGGTTTTCCTTCTTTCTCCCTGGCCATGCCTCTTTTGTATCACTTATGGGCTCTTCCTTTTCTTTACAGCAAACTGTCAGACGTTTCTTCTTCTCTATCCACATTCTCATCCGGAGTGACCTCCTCTAATCCTGTGGCTTAAGACCACAAATGACTCCCAACTCTATCTCCAGTCCCCCATTTACCCTGAGATCCAGACCAGATCATATTTCCAACTTCCCATGTGATATCTCCACCTGGATGTCCAATACCACCTTAAACAGAGCTATTGATCTGCCCACATGCCTTCACACCAAAGTGATTCTTCCCTCAGTCTTTCCCATTTAGTAAAAGGCATCATTTGCTTGATCAAAACCCTAAGCCTTACAGATTGTGTTTGGTTGCATGTAACAGAACCAGATAACCAGAGAGCTGTCATTTTTTTCCCCCCACATAATGAGTACCAGAAGCAGGCAAGCAAGGCTGTGCAGAGGCTCCTCAATGACAACAATGCCCAGGCTCCTTCTATCTTTTTTCTCCACTGTCCTCATAGTTGCAAGATAGCAGTTCCACCTCCAGCCTCACGTCCACATCCCGACAACAAAAAAAAAAGACAAGGAGACTCAACAAGGTGGAAGACAAAGAGCTACATGGGTTCTTGTCTACAACAGCAAAACATTCCCAGAAATTCCCAGTAGCCTTCTGCTTGTCTCACATTGTCCAGAACTATTACAAGCCCCACACCGGCTGTTAGAGAGGCTAGGAAATATGGCTTTTTAGCCAGGCACATTGCCACCCTGCACAAACCAGGGTTCTGATACATAGAAGAGAGGAAGAACAGATATCAGATGGGCAAACAGCAACGGCTGTTTTGTCATCCTGGACTTCTCTCTTTTCCTCACACTTCACTATGAATCCATCAGCAAGTCCTATCAGTCCCAGCTCCAAAATACTTAACCAATTCAGCTGCTTCTCTTCATTTCCAGTGCTGAACTGCTGGTCTGATACACCATCATCTCTTACCCAGACCACAGCAACAACCTCCTAGCTGGTTGCCCGCCATGATTGCCATCTCTATAGTCCTTTCTTTACACAGTAGCTAGGGTAATCATTTACACGCATAAATATAATCATATCACTCCCTTTCTTAAAATTCTCCAAAGGATCTATCATAGTTTGGGTTCCCCCAGTAGGAGACCCTGAGGCCAGGGTTCATGTAGAAGTCATTTATTTGAGAGATGCAGAAAACTCAGGGTTGGAGCAGGAAAGTGAGATAAGGAAGAAAAGGTAGCCTCCCTTGGGGCCTACCAAGGCTCAGCCCCAGGGGGAAACAGTAGGAAATAGTGTCAAACACTTGCCTCAGAATTATCCAACCCAAGGGGCAAAGGAGGGTATTTATATGTCAACTCACAAGAGCTGCTGGCTTCAGCTCTCTCGGCTTGAGCACCTAGACCTGAACCTATCCATTCCCTGACTAAATCACTGAAAAAGCCAGCACTTCTGCTTAGCCGCCTTTCTGTTCATAGACCCTCACACCTTCCATCTGAAACACAGTCACAAGAGAATGGGGAAACCCAGTTAATTTTTTTTAATAGGGTAAGAAGTTCAAAATACAATTTAAGGATATGAATATCCATCTTAGAAATTTGCCAAATTCAAGTCTCATTTGAAAGTAGCTAAATTTTTGTAATGTCCTCTTTTTGACTAACCAAAAAGATGCATATAGCCTCTTAATAATACAGGCAAGTTTCAAGTAGGGCATATGAGATTTAGAATATTTACATAAAGTCAATATTTTAAGGGACACATAATTCAATACTAGCAATTAATTATTAATATATGCACTGGATATTATAGCTATAAATGACATTACTGGGTCTATAGATCTGAAGGGTATAAATGAACATTAAGTACATAACTTTGGATATATTTCTGCCTTTAGATGAGCTTATTACTTACCTTTATTTTCCTTTCTTCTTCAATTGTTCTACAAAGTAATCACTACAAGCAACTGTCAGAGCTGCCACCATGACCACGAATTCATTAAAATCCACTTCATTGTCCTTATTGGCATCCAGGTCCTGCACTATCTTATCAACCAACTGGGTTTCCTTTTGGCACTCAAATGAGAAAGCAAATTTCTAACTCCCTGGCTCTGAGGTTCATGATGACAATTGAAATTCATCTTCCTTTTATTTACATTAAATTCCTAATTTCCATTTATAGCATCTAAAGACATTTTCTAAGAACCTATTTACAGGTAGGTGTAAACCAGCCACAAATTCTAAACAAATCTAGCCCCCTGCCCCAGCTCCATATAATCCTGGCTCAGACCTAGAAACCAAGAAAAGCAAACAGCAGCTGATCAAAGTGAGTGACTGTTGCTAAAAACACATTTACAGGACATCACAGGGTGAGAGCCAGGACACTAGGAGATAGTCGAGTGACATAGAAAGAGGGAGGATTTGAAGCCAAAAAGGAGAAAAATACCAATGAGGGAATTTGAGCAAATCGCGTAACATTTTAAATGTTTTTATTTATAAAATTGGGAGGATAATATCTATCCACACATTTCAGGGATACTTCATCACACTTTTGAAAGTGCTTAGAGCACCAGGGTCGCTAGATTTAGCAAATAAAAATACTAGATACCTAGTTAAATTTGAATTTCAAATAAACAACAAATAACTTTTAGTTTTAGTATGTCTCAAGTATTGTATAGGACACAAAATATTTTATCTGGCAGCCTACTTAGCACAGTGTGCCTGACACACAGAAGAGAGGCACCCAAAGAAAGGTAGGTCTTATAAAGATGCCTGCATTTTATGGGTGGAAAGCAAAGAGAAGAGGGAAGACAAGGTTCACGAAGGTTGGGAATGTGAAGCACCCACCTCTCCTGTGACTGGTGTTGATGAGGAGTGTTTCCAAAAGCAGTTCATTTCCTCCAGGAATTCCCCATGCCCCCCTCATTTTCTGCTAACCATTAAATGGTCAGAGAAAAACTTAATTGATCAAAACCAACTTGATTAAAACAATTATAAATTATACTTGATTAAATAAATGTGCGAAGTTTGACCTACTGAGTTTTTATGCTAAATGTTAAACAGTACAGTAGCCAAAGTTGGCCCCATACAGTGGCTCACGCCTGTAATCTCAGCACTTTGGGAGGCCGAGGCAGGCAGATCACTTGAGGTCAGGAGTTCGAGACCAGCCTGGCCAACATAGTGACACTCTGTCTCTACTAAAAATACAAAAAAACTTAGCTGGGCGTCGTGGTGCATGCCTGTAATCCCAGCTACTCCGGAGGCTGAGGCACAAGAATCACTCGAACCTGGGAGGTGGAGATTGCAGTGAGCCGAGATCGTGTCACTGCACTCCAGCCTAGGAGACACAGCAAGGCTCCATCTCCGAAAAAAAAAAAATACAGTAGCCAAACTGAATGAGAGGAAAAGAAAAGTTTGTGGGAACTCTAAGATCACTATAAAAATGTCGTGAAGACTAAGTTAAAAAATACTTTATAGAGCTTTTCCCAAATAGAGGGTGGGGAGAAACATGTGTTGTAATTAACAGTCTCTGTAGTCTTAACACAAGGTTTGGAGAGAATAACATCACACAAGGGTAGCATATTGTGCTAAAAATCAATTTAAGTCAACTCTATAAACACCAGCGTGAAGTGTTTTCCTTGGAGGAGGCCCCAAACGCTGCAATGTACGACTTCATATATTGATCTCTCAAACTCCTGGCTATTTTGAGAAATGAATCTGTTTGCTACCCCACTGGTCACTGGCCAAACACATCCTTCTATCAATCCCAATCAGTCTGTGCTCGGCTGACAAAGCTCTCTAAGTATTTGCCATTCACTAGAAAATTTGCCACCATAGCATGAAGTACCCCACCTCTGAAGGTGAAGTACCCCTTCACCTCTGGCCCAATACATAATTTACAGACAGCTGGACCAAGCTCCAGGTATAACTAGCTGTAACTAGTTATAACTATAACTCTGGCTATAATTAGCTACATCTTTGCTGCACCAGAATGTTAATTAGTGAAAGTCAAAAATACAATTTTTACCACTTAGAAACCCTAACCCCAGGTAATACGAAAAAGGGCACATGGCTATGTACACAGAAAACAAACGTCTCCAGTGTTTGCTTCCCCTATATTTTGAATCTCTGTACAAATTTGACTGCATTTGTGACAGAATCACAGGACAGTATGAACCCAAAGGCTGTCCTGGAATCTGCACCTCATCTACCCTCAAATGAATACAGCAGCAAAGGCCTGACTCACCGAGAGGAATTCCGTGAGCTCTCGCTGCAGGAGCAGTTTCAGTTCCCCCTTGCTGAGCTTGAATCTCTTCCTTTCCTTGCCAGAATAGCGGTGGAAGATTCTAATCATGGTGTCCATGGCCATCTCGAGCTGGGTGGGCATGTCGGCAGCAGAACTGACCACTCCAGAAGCAGGCCACCAAACCCGGGGAGAAGACACTTGTTCAAAATAAACAGATGAGGAAACACCAACACTTTCATTAAAACAGAATATTACAATCCCCTGAGTCAGCCCGCCACACAAGTGATGGTTGTTAAAAACATAATAGTCTGCGCAGGCGCGGTGGCTCAAGCCTGTAATCCCAGCACTTTGGGAGGCAGAGATGGGCGGATCACAAGGTCAGAAGATCGAGACCATCCTGGCTAACACGGTGAAACCCCGTCTCTACTAAAAATACAAAAAAAAATTAGCCGGGCGCGGCGGCGGGCGCCTGTAGTCCCAGCTAGCTACTCAGGAGGCTGAGGCAGGAGAATGGCGTGAACCCGGGAGGCGGAGTTTGCAGTGAGCCGAGATCGCGCCACTGCACTCCAGCCTGGGCGACAGAGCGAGACGTCGTCTCAAAAAAAAAAAAAAAAAAAAAAAAAAAAATTAATAATAATGATAGTCTTTCATTAAAGAGTGTTCCACCCATGCTGGGGCAAGCTGCAAATAAGCACTTTGCAGCTGAGTTGTTTCTCCTCGCTAATCCCTACACCCCCAAGAGGTAGCAGCTCCAGCATATTCATAAGACAACCAGGTAACAGGTACAAAGTCAAACTAAAATATAGAATTTAAAAATAAATAAAAATAGGAAGGAAAATACCTACCTGTTCAACAGATACACAGCTCTGTCAATGGTTGTTTACCATTAAACTATAAGCATTTATACGTGGGGGAGGGGGAAACGTTCTCCCCAGCACACCTGTTTCCAGGAAGATGAAAACTGCGTGACAAGAGATTCAAAGGGAGGTGCCTCTGCTCCGTATTTAATCACCAAAATGAACAGGTGTGAGCTGCTGCCCCAAGGGTCATTGAAGAAGGCTAGTGCTCATTGGGTGCATTAGATAAGAAGGCAAAGACAAAGCAAGAGGAAGCCTTATCTCTCTTTAGGGGAGTGTGGATAGAAATGCAATTAGTTGCTAGGAAGTTAATGATGGGGAAGAACTCTAAAAATAGGGGAGCAAAGAAGAAACACTAGTTCCAACCTGGAGATGCCTCAGCAAAGCCAATAGCAAGGACAAGGGAGTAAATTCGTAGTAGATTAAACTAACCCAAAGGACAGTTGAAAAAAAAAAAAAAAGAGGAAGTGCTCCATGCACTGATTTAGAAAGGTACAAAGCAGTGCTCCCAACTGTGTAAAAAAGAAATAATACATGTGTGTGTGTGCTTGCAGTTACCTAAGGAGTCACTGAAAGGAAACAAAATATAATACTATGTTGGGAGCTGTCAGGGGTAAGGGGGGAAAGGGTAGAACAGAGTGGTTGGGAGTAAGACTTCCCAGTATACACCTTTTTAAGTGATTTTAACTTTTTCAGTTATAGGAATGTATTACCTAATAAAGAAGTTGAAATAAACCTCAGAGCAGCTGTGTGTGCAGGAATCCACAACAGATTTCCAAGTGAGAGAAACTTAATAAAGAAAGAGTCCATGTAAAAACCAAAGCCAGATATTGGCCACTGTGCTTTTAAATCCTGCCTGTTCTCTCAGGACTGAAACTTAATTATACAGAAAGCAAGCCAGGATCTCCTTTTTATTTCCCTTCAACAAAGTAGTCAGTATGTAACCTCAACCATCCCATCTGCCCCTGGCCTTGCTGCCTGGGTACTCCACTGCAACCTCCCTGCAAGGTTCCCAGGAGGTGTTCACTGTACACCTAACACAAAATTTTCAAACATATTCAGGCTGGGCACAGTGGCTCAATCCTGTAATCCCAGCACGTTGGGAGGCAGATCACTTGAGGTCAGGAGTTCGAGACCACCCTGACCAAAATGGTGAAACCCTGTCTCTACTAAAAATACAAAAATTAACTGGATATGGTGGTGCACGCCTGTAGTCCCAGCTACTCGGGAGGCTGAGGCAGGAGAATTGCTTGAACCCAGGAGGTGGAGGTTGCAATGAGCCAAGATCACGTCCCTGCACTCCATCCTGGGTGACAGAGTGAGACTCCGTCTCAAAAAAAAAAAAATTGTTAGTTTTTATTGTCAAAGTAATATAGGTAAAATAATATTTTGAATACTTAGGAGTATGAAATAGTAAAATTCTCTCTCACCATTCCCTACCCTAGTAATTACCCTTTGTAAATTTTTCCTGTGTGGGAGGCAGTATCGTGGTGGCTAAAAGCATGAACTGCCTGGCTTTACCTCTCACCTCTGCCACTAGTTGTGTGATCCTGTGCTGGTCAATTAGCATCTATGCTGCATTTTCCCCATTAGTCTAAATGGGGATGACCATAGCACCTACTCAGAATGGAAAAAACAAACTCTATACAATATTTATTTTATTTATTTATTATTATTTTTGAGGCAAGGTCTGACTCCGGTTGCCCAGGCTGGAGTGCAGTGGTGCCATCACAGCTCACTGCAGCCTCGACCTCCTGGGCTCAGATAATTCTTCCATCTCAGCCTCCCAAGTAGCTGGGACTACAGGTTCACACCACCATGCCTGGCTAATTTTTATTTTTATTTTTGTATTTGTAGTAGAGATGGGGTTTCACCATGTTGCCCAGGCTGGTCTTGAACTCCTGAGCTCAAGCAATCCACCTGCCTTGGCCTCCCAAAATGCTGGGATTACAGGTGTGAGCCACTGCACCCAGCCTTATTTTATTTATTTTTTTAAGACAGAGTCTTGCTCTGTCACCCATGCTGGAATGCAGTGGCCCAGTAATGGCTCACTGCACCTCAACCTCCCAGGCTCAAGCGATCCTCCTGCTTCAGCCTCCTGAGTAGCTGGGACAACAGGCACGTGTTATCATGCCTGACTAATTTTTTTATTTTTGTAGATATGGGGTCTCCCTATGTTTCCCAGGCTGGTGTCAAACTCCTGGCCTCAAGTGATCCTCCTGCCTTGGCCTCCCAAAGTGCTGGGATTACAGGCTTTAGCCACCTTACATTGTCTCTGTGAAATACTTAAAGAGGTTTATTTTGAGCCGATATGAGTGACCATGGCCCAGGGAACTGTCTCAAGAGGTCCTAAGAAAGTATGCCCAAGGTGGCAGGTTACAATTTAGTTCATTATTTATTTATTTTTGAGATAGGGTCTCCCGCTGTCACCCAGACTGGAGTGCAGTGGTGCAATAATGGCTCACTGCAGCCTCGAACTCCCAGGCTCAAGCAATCCTCCCACCTCAGTTTCCTGAATAGCTGAGACCACACACAGGTGCACACCACCATTCCTGGTTAATTTTTTATTTTTTACTTTTTTTTAGAGATGAGGTCTCACTATGCTGCCCAAGCTGGTCTCAAACTCCCGGGCTCAAGTGATCCTCCTGTCTTAGCCTCCCAAAGTGCTGAGATTATGGGCATGAGCCACTGTACCTGGCCAAAATTTGGTTTTATATGTTAAGTTATAGGCGAAGTCATAAATCAGTATATGTAAGGTGTACATTGGTTTGGCTCAAAAAGGCAGGGGTGTGGGGCTTACAGATCACAAGTGGATTCAAAGATTTTCGGGCAGGGCCCAGTGGCTCACGCCTGTAATCCCAATACTTTGGGAGGCCGAGGTGGGTGGATCATCTGAGGTAAGGAGTTCGAGACCAGCTTGGCCAACATGGTGAAACCCTGTCTCTACTAAAAATACAAAAAAAAATTAGCCGGGTGTGATGGTGCATGCCTGTAATCCCAGCTACTCAGGAGGCTGAAGCAGGAGAATCACTTGAACTTGGGAGTTGGAGGTTGCAGTGAGCCAAGATCATGCCACTGCCCTCCAGGGTGGGTGACAAAGCGAGACTCTGTCTAAAAAAAAAAAAAAAAGAGTTTCTGATTGGCAATTTGTTGAAAGAGTTAAGCATTGTTGTCTAAAGACTTGAAGTCAGCAGAAAGAAATTCTTGAGTTAAGATAAAGGGGGTTGTGGAAGCCAAGTTTCTTCTTATGTAGATGAAACCTCCAGGTAGCAGCCTTCAGAGAGAATAAATGATAAATGTTTCTTTTCGGACCTTAAAAAGTGTCAGATTCATAGTTAATTTCTCCTAGATCTGGAAAGGCCTAGCTGCATTAATGGAGATTCTCTATAGATGCAAAATTTCCCCCATAAAAGACGGCTTTACAGGACCATTTCAAAATATGTCAGAGAAGTCTATTTTGGGGTAAAATATTTTGATTTCCTTCATGGTCTGCTATCTGTCATGTGATGCTACCAGAGTGAGGTTGGAATTTGGTATCCCAAAAGGAAAGAGGTACAGTGAGGCCTGTCTGACCTCTCTTCCCATCAAGGCCTGGAATTCAGTTGTTCAGGTTTCTCTGGGGTCCCCTGGGCCAAGAGAGGGTCTGTTCAGTCAGTTGAGGAGCTTAGGATTTTATTTTATTTCATTTTTCTTTGTAGAAATGGAGTCTTGCTATGTTGCCCATGCTGGTCCCAAACTTCTGGCCTCAAGCAATCCTCCCACCCCAGCCTCCCAAAATGCTGGGATTATAGATGTGAGCCAGCGTGCCCAGCCTCCTCCTCATTTTTTAAAGCACTTTCCCCTCTCCAGCTCTTAAATGTTGTTCCCACTGTGGTCTCAGCTACTCCTATAATTTCAGTCTCTCCCAAGATTATATTTCTTGGCCCAGATCTGTCTGCTAAGCTCCAGAACCATCTATCCAACAGCCTGCTGGACCACATCTCTACCTGAATGTCCCACAAGCTTTTCAAACTCAATTCGGACTGTCCACTAAAGAAAAAAAAAATCAAGCTTTTAGAAAGTTAAAACTAGTTTTACTCAGGAATCTTACTGAGGACTATAGACCAAGGTCTACATCCTGGGAGCAGCCCTTCAGAGGGGTTCTGTGAGACTGCTCCAGCAAGGTAGCTCCACCCGCAGCTTCTACACAGGCCTTGGGGGTTCACTACATGCAAAGTCACATCAAACTTGCAGAAGTTACATTAAAGCAGAATCACATCAAGGTTTGTGTATAAGAGTACATCTGGTATAGATTACAGAGGCATCATCCCTAACCCCATCAGACGTTATGTTACCTATAGGAAAAGGCATTAATTAGGCTTATTTACCTATTAAGGAATGCGATGACTCAGCCGAGACACGGGACTGTATGCTGTATCCTTTGTCTTCAAAGCATTTTTCTGGAGAGCTGGGTGTCTACACAGAGTCAGGGGCTTGTGAAATTACACTAGAAAGCAGAAATGAGTAAATACGTCTTTTTACGTTTGCTACTTTATCTCACGGGACCTAAGCAAAACTCATCCCCTCAGTCATCTCAAACATCCAGTTCCTTGGTCACACCAGCTTCTGTCACAATTTTTTTTTTTTTTTTTTTTTTGAGACGGAGTCTTAGTCTGTCACCCAGGCTGAAGTGCAGTGACAGGATCTCAGCTCACTGCAACCTCTGCCTCCTGGGTTCAAGCAATTCTCCTGCCTCAGCCTCCTGAGTAGCTGGGATTACAAGTGGGCACCGCCACGCTGGGCTAATTATTTTGTGTGTTTTTAGTATAGATGGGGTTTCACCATGTTGGCTAGGCTGGTCTTGAACTCCTGGCCTCAAGTGATCCACCTGCCTCAGCCTCCCAAAGTGCTGGGATTACAGGTGTGAGCCACTGCACCCAGCCACAATTCTTAAATACCAACTAAACTGGTCCACTTCTCTCCATTCTTCACCACCTTTGGGGCCTTTTAATTTTTGGTCCCTGTTACTGCAGTGGCTTCCTTACTGCTCTTTCTACTTTCTACCATGCCCCTCCATTCTCACCTCTATTCTGCTGTCAGAGAAGCTGATCTAAAACACAAATCAACACCCACACTCCTGGCCATTCGAAGGGCTGGCCCTGCCTGCAAACTGTCCATGGTGTTGGGAGCTCCCATTCTTCCATGCCTTTGCAGGTTCTGAGCTCACTGTGTGGAAAGCTAATTCCATCTACTCCTTTAAGATCAGTTCAAATGTCATCTCCTATTGGACATTTTCCTGCACTCTTCCCAACTACCCACCCCATATCCCCCCATCTCTGATAGGTGCCTTCTCTGTCCTCTCCTATTTCCTACCTTATGTTTGTTTTTCTCATCATTGCACTTACCATACATTCCCAACCTTCCCCACCCTCCACACTTTGAATGAGTTCCTTGATGTCAGGGTTGATATCTGGTTCACCTATGCATTCCACAGCATTTAGCACAGGGACAGGCATATGGAAGTGCTCAGAAATCCTCACCGATGGATGGATTCATAAACAAATCAATCAGAGAGGGAAACATAAGATTCCCCAAGAGTTGAGCCTTGTCTAGTTTAACTGCCAAATAATTATTTGATTGCCTTTATTCCACATGAAAATTTGCTTCATCAAAGGGAGAAAGAGAAACAGACAGACAGACAACAGTCATGTCAATGAATATAAAGAGTTTGAGCTGGACGTGGTGGCTCACGCCTGTAACCCCAGCACTTTGGGAGGCTGAGGCGGGTAGATCACTTGAGGTCAGGAGTTTGAGACCAGCCTGACCAAAACGGTGAAACCCCGTCTCTACTAAAAATACAAAAAGCAGTGAGATGTGGTGGCATGCGCCTGTAGTCCCAGCTACTCGGGAGGCTGACGCAGGAGAATCGCTTGAACCCAGGAGACAGAGGTTACCGTGAGCCGAGATAATGCCATTGCACTCCAGCCTGGGTACTGCAGCGAGACTCTGTCGCAAAAAAAAAAAAAAAGAGTTTGAATTTGGAATAAAATATTATTTAATTCCAAATTAAGTTGTTGAAGTTATAGATGCACTAAAATCAGTAAATCTTAGAGTATATGGGTCTCAACAGTATTATATTTAAATCATATTTAACCATAAAATAATTTACTCAGAGAACTCAGTTGGCAGGTAAAACTCCTAATAGAATAGATATTGAAAATTGTAATGCTGTAATTTGATTCAAGAGATGAAAATGTGGCTTCTGACATCTTGGCTCTTGGGGTTTAAAAGCAAGGTGATTTTCTCTTTGTTTCTACTGGGCTTTGGCAGAGCTAAATATATCCTTTGGTACATGCTGCCCCTTAGTGTCAATCTCCAGGACTGCACCTGGCAGCCCTCTAATTCCCAGAATGCACTTGAAATCCTATTTATAAAGCCCTTTCTTCAGGGGCTTATCTTTATATAACCCAGCCTCAGCCCCTGCCCTCCAGGAGACTTTCAGAAACAAAGGCAATGTCAAAAGGCTCAAAAAGAATCTGTCAGGCTAGAGATACAAATTTACGGGTGACATGAAATCCCAGGAGGGGGAGACACACCTGTTGATAGCACAGAGGGTTATCCTGTGCACCTTGCTTGCTCTATTAATTATTTCCATTGCACTTAGCAATTTTGGTATGAGTCATAGCCCTTAGGGCGTAAAGGTCTGAGATAGTGTGCAAAGAATGGGAGAAATGATCAGATTTGTGGGGAGCTTAAAAGTAATGACTGTGGCCGGCCGCAGTGGCTCATGCCTGTAATCCCAGCATTTTGGGAGGCCAAGGTGGGTGGATCACCTGAGGTCAGGAGTTTGAGACCAGCCTGGCCAACATGGCGAAACCCCATCTCTACTAAAAATACAAAAATTAGTAGGGCATGGTTATGCATGCCTGTAATCCCAGCTACTCAGGAGGCTGAGGCAGGAGGATCATTTGAACTTGGTTGCAGAGAGCTGAGATCACACCACTATACTCCAGCCTGGGAGACAGAGTGAGACCCCGTCTCAAAAAAAAAAAAAAAGAAAAAAAAAAGTAAGGATGATTTTAGAGAAAAAAACTGGTAAATATCCACAAAGGTGGGAGCAAAAGGAGAAAAGATATTTGTAAGTGAGGCATTGGTCATGGAGTCTGAAAGACAAGACGTATGTGAAGAAGAGGCATCCTGTCAACCAGGCAGGCAGACATCCTCCTTAGACTGAGGACACCCCCAGAGTGTCTGAGCCAGGAACTGCCCTGGGGCCAAGACTACAGTCATACAGGAGGCTAAGTCGCTTCCTCCTAAACTCTCCAGTTTTTGTCTTTTTATGTAACCAGATTCAAATATTCTATCATTTTCCTAGCAACAGCATGAGGAATCTCAGTGGGAGGGACGGACCTCAGAAGGGTGGACACTTTTGAGGGTGGTGAGTATGTTTATTATCTTGACTGTGGTGATGGTGTCACTGGTGTATACAGATGTCAAACTTACCAAAGTGTATATTTTAAATATGTGCAGTTTATTGTGTGTCAATTATAACTCAAAGCTATTTTTAAAAGGAAAGAAAGAAGCTTTCCTAGAATCGCACAACTATGTTGTAGCAGAGCTGAGACTCAGACCCATGCTTGTCTGACAAAAGATAAAATCATGCAGCCATTTAAAATTAGAATTATAAAGACTACAAAAATGCAAAAAAAAATGTCAGGAAAATGGTAAGTGAAACTAACAAAGTAGAAATTATACATATGCTGTAATGGATAAATTTTGTGTACCTAAAGAGGGAAAATGAAACAGTCCTGTGTTACTTAATGACAGAAATATATTCTGAGATATGCATCACTAGGTGATTTTGTCATTGTGTGAACATGATAGGGTATACTTACACACACGTAGATGGTACAGCCCACTACACACCTAGGCCATATGGCATAGCCTATTGCTCCTAGGCTATACACCTGTACAGCATGTAACTGTGCTGAATACTGCAGGCAACTGTAATGCAATAGTATTTGTGTAGTTAAATATAGAAAAGGTACAGTAAAAATATGTATAAAAGATAAAAAAAATAGTACACCTTTATAGGACACTTACCATGAGTGGAGCCTGCAGGACTGGAAGTTGCTCTGTGTGAGTTGGTAAGTAAATGGTGAGTGAATGTGAAGGCCTAGGACCTAGGACACTACTATACACTGCTATAGCCTTCATAAACATTGTACAGTTAGGCTGCACTAAATTTATTTTATAATACTTTTCATGGCCAGGTGTGGTGGCTCATATCTGTAATCCTAGCACTTGGGGAGGCTGAGGCAGGCAGATCATTTGAGCCCAGAATTTCGAGACCATTGTGGGCAACATAGTGAAACCCTGTCTCTGCTAAAAATACAAAAATTAGCCAGGCATGGTGGCGCATGCCTGTAGTCCCAGCTACTTGGGAGGCTGAGGTGGGGGGACCACTTGAGGCTGGGAGGCGGAGGTTGCAGTGAGCCAAGATCACTACACTGCACTCCAGCCTGGGTGACAGAGCAACACCCTGTCTCAAAAACAAGCAAACAAACAAAAACTTTTCTTTCTTCAAAATAAGTTAACCTTACCTTACTGTAACTTTTTTTTTTCTTTTTTTCTTTGAGATGGAGTCTCACTCTGCCGCCCAGGCTGGAGTGCAGTGGTGTGATCTCAGCTCACTGCAACCTCTGCTTCCCGGGTTCAAGTGATTCTCCTGCCTCAGCCTCCTGAGTAGCTGGGATTACAGGCACCCACCACCACACCTGGCTAATTTTTTTTTATTTTTAGTAGAGATGGGGTTTCACCATGTTGGCCAGGCTGGTCTCGAACTACTGACCTCTAGTGATCCACCCACCTCAACCGCCCAAAGTGCTGGGATTACAGGCATGAGCCACTGTGCCCAGCCAACATTTTAGCTTTATAAGCTTTTAAATTTTGTAAACTTTTTGACACTTTTGTAATAACACTTCACTTGAAACACTGTACAGCTGTACAATTTTTTCTTCATATTTTTATTCTATAAGTTTTTCTATTTTTAATTTTTTTTAACTTTGTAAACTTTTTCATTAAAAACTAGGACATGGGCCGGGTACAGTGGCTCACGCCTGTAATCCCAGCACTTTGGGAGGCCGAGGCAGGTGGATCACCTGAGGTCAAGAGTTTGAGACCAGCCTGACCAACATGGTGAAATCCTGTCTCTACTAAAAATACAAAAAAAATAGCCAGGCCTGGTGGTGTGCACCTGTAATCCCAGCTACTTGGGAGGCTAAGGCAGGAGAATCACTTGAAGCCGGGAGGCGGAGGTTGCAGTGAGCCAAGATCGCACCACTGCACTCCAGCCTGGGTAACAAGAGTGAAACTCCGTCTCAAAAAAAAAAAAAAAAAGAGCTAGGACACAAACACACACATTAGCCTAGGCCTACACAGGGTCAGAATCATCATTGCTGTGTTCCGTCTCTACATCTCGTCCCACTGGAAGGTCTCAGGGACAATAACACCTGTGGAGCTGGCATCTGTGATAACAATGCCTTCTGAAATATCTTCTGAAGGGCCTGCCCAAGGCCGCTTTACAGTTAGCTTTTTTTATGAATTGAGGGAGTACACGCTAAACTAACAGTTAAAAGTATAGTAGGCCGGGCGTGGTGGCTCATGCCTGGAATCCCAGCACTTTGGGAGGCTGAGGCGGGCTGATCACGAGGTCAGGAGTTTGAGACCAGCCTGGCCAATATGGTGAAATGCCATCTCTACTAAAAATACAAAAATTAGCCAGGCATGGTGATGTGCGCCTGTAGACTCAGCTACTAGGGAGGCTGAGGCAGAAGAATCACTTGAACCCGGGAGGCAGAGGTTGCAGCGAGCCGAGATCGTGCCACTGCACTCCAACCTGGGTGACAGGCGAGATTCCCTTTCAAGAAGAAAAAAGTATAATAAATGAGGCCAGGCCAGTGGCTCACGCCTATAATCCCAGCACTCTGGGAGGCTGAGGCGGGTGGCTCGCTTGAGCTCAGGAGTTTGAGACTAGCCTAGGCAACATGGCAAAACCCTGTCTCTACTA
Organism: Gorilla gorilla gorilla; assembly: GCF_029281585.2. Classification (NCBI taxonomy): domain Eukaryota; kingdom Metazoa; phylum Chordata; class Mammalia; order Primates; family Hominidae; genus Gorilla; species Gorilla gorilla. Next base: position 34,816,421 of record NC_073243.2, read on the forward strand.
AAAATACAAAAATTAGTTGGATGTGGTGTCATGCGCCTGTGGTTCCACCTGCCCCTGGGAGGCTGAGGTGTTAGGATTGCTTGAGCCCAGGAGGCAGAGGTTACAGTTAGCCGAGATTGTGCCACTGCACTCCAGCCTGGGTGACTGAGTGAGACTCCATCTCAAAAAAAAAAAAAAAAAAAAAAAAAAAAAAAATATATATATATATATATATATATATATATATATATAGTATGCATTAAGCAGTAACATAGCTGTTTATTATCAGGTACCATGTAGTGTAATTGTATGTTCTATACTTTTATACAACTGGAAACACAGCAGGTTTGTTTACACCAGCATCGCCCCAGACATGTAAGTATTGTGTTGTGTTATGACAGCGTGATGGTGTGACTTCACTAAGAAGAATTTTTCAGTTCTATTATAATCTTATGGGACCATTGTCATATATGTGGTTAGTCCATCATTGAGCAAAATGTCATTATGGGCACATGACTGTAGTTTTATTCATTGTTTAATAGAATTACGGATGATTTAGAAATTCTTTAATGCTGCTGACAAATTGCATTTTCAGTTAAAACATTAATTGTAATAATACAGTATTTAAAATTGTAACCTATCTCCATATTAAGCACTGTCTTTTAAGGTATAATGTTGAATAAAGATTTAGCATATAAAATTCTAGATTTAAGTTTCCAGTTTATAAGGCTTCTTTCACATACTTAGGGCAACCATTTGCCCTGTGCTGGAGCCTTCAAGAGATAATATAATTGGCCGGGCGCAGTGGCTCACACCTGTAATCCCAGCACTTTGGGAGGCCAAGGTGGGCAGATCACGAGGTCAGGAGATTGAGACCATCCTGGCTAACACGGTGAAACCCCATCTCTACTAAAAATACAAAAAATTAGCTGGGCGTGGTGGCAGGTGCCTGTAGTCCCAGCTACTTGGGAGGCTGAGGCAGGAGAATGGCATGAACCCGGGAGGCGGAGTTTGCAGTGAGCCGAGATCGCGCCACTGCACTCCAGCCTGGGCGACAGAGTGAGACTCCGCCTCAAAAAATAAATAAAATAAAATAAAACAAAATAAGAGATAATATAATTGAGGACACATGCTCAAAATATTACTGAAAATGCATTACAGGTTATTATTAAGTGCTAACCAACCGTAAGTTATGTGATATAAATGGGCCTCCTTTTTCACAAGCGTAAAATGACAACCTTGGGCTAAATGACCTTGAAGTTCCCTTTCCTTTAAACAATTTTTTGATTCTAAAGTGTGTTAAGGACCACTGTGTGAGTGAGTGCTTGTGTGTGTGCACACTGGTGTGCATGTTTTACCTCCTCCAGCAAAACAGTTCAGACAATGAAGTAGAGGTCAAAGTCCCTGGAGGAAGTTCAAGGAGAGCCTTGACTATACTCTTTTCCTCCTGGCCCCTACCGTCCAGAAAAACAGGTTTAGAGAATTCACCCCACATTTCTGCCAGGAAAGTCAGATGTCTCTCTACTCCAGGGACTACAGAAAGTGTTCTCTCTTCTTTAAATGGTGTTGCCTATTGTTACCAGATAGAAGGTCTTGACTGTGAGTTGTCCAGGTTTATGGTGTGTTGAACAAAGAATTGAACAAAACACACAAACAAAGCAAAAAAGGAGCAATGAAAGACAAAACAACAAAAGAACAGAGTAAGGAAGTCACAGATTTCTTAAGAGAAGGTACAATTCACAGAGCAGGAGTGAACTTGAGCAAGCAGCTCAAGAGCCCCTTTATTGCAATGCTCCTCAGGGTTTTTGTTGTTGTTGTTTTGTGATGGACAGTCACAAGTCTCACTCTGTCGCCCAGGCTGGAGTGGAGTGGCTTGATCAGGGCTCACTGCAACCTCCGACTCCCAGGTTCAAGCCATACTCATGCCTCAGCCTCCGGAGTAGCTGGGACTACAGGCATGCGCCACCATGCCCAGCTAATTTTTTTTATATTTATAGTAGAGACGTGGTTTCACCATGTTGGCCAGGCTGGTCTCGAACTCCTGGCCTCAGGTTATCCACCTGCCTCGGCCTCCCAAAGTGCTGGGATTACAGGCGTGAGCCACCGCACCTGGTGGCTCCTCAGGGTCTTATAAAGCCAAGAGAATTCAGTAACACTCCTAGGTGCTCTTCAGAGGCCTCCAATTGGCTACACCCTATGAAGGATTGGCCTGTGACCAATCAGCGGCTGAAGTGGAGACTTCTGTCTTGTTATCACAGGAGTGAGGATGTAGCCTGTATGCTGCCCAGTCTTGCCTAGAACTGGCTATACCTTCTGTTCCCTTGCTTATGCGATCTGGCTGCCCCTGCTATTCCTTGCTTATGCCCCAACCCTTCATTACCCTAATTCCCTATTCTCCTTCTTCAGCTGGGTACATGGGAGTTCATTAGGCTACTCTACTTTTCTATATATTTGAAATTCTACCTAATAAAGTTTACACACACACACACACACATACACACACACACACACACACTCCTTATCCCTGCCAGCATGAGAAAAAAAGGTAACAAAACTGGAATTATTTCACCAGAAGAAGAGAAGTAATTTCATGGCATTGAGTACATGGAGGATTAATGACAGAGGAGAAATACGAAACTTCTTTGTGTCACTGCTGCAATCAGATGAAGGTGAATAACTTAAACAATGTTAAAGAAAAAAAAAATCCCTAACCATGAAGGCTGTTAAACATTGAAATAAGATACTGGAGAAGACAGCTAAGAAGATTCTTTCTCTGAAAATAGGGAGTGAAAATGTGTTATTTATACTGATGACTAAGAAGTATAACATGAATGCTTATTTATTTCCCAAATTTATTCTTGAGCCAAATGAAGTAGATGAATCTTGATCTGAACCTCAGCCAGTCACATTGGCCAAGCCTAAAATAAACACATAGAATGTGTTCCCAGTGGGAAATTGTGAGTGACTTCTGAGACGGGGGCATAAAAGACATCCTGGCTTTGGCTGGGCACAGTGGCTCACGCCCGTAATCCCAGCACTTTGGGAGGCTGAGGTGGGTAGATCACCTGAGGTCAGGAGTTCGAGACCAGCCTGGCCAACATGGCGAAACCCCGTCTCTACTAAAAATACAAAAATTAGCTAGGCATGGTGGCAGGTGCCTGTAATCCCAGCTACTTGGGAGACTGAGGCAGGGGAATCACTTGAACCCGGGGGCAGAGGTTGCAGTGAGCCGAGTTCGCGCCACCTCACTCCAGCCTGGGCGAAAGAGCAAGACTCTGTCTCAAAAAAAAAAAATCCTGGCTTTTGCCTCGCTTCCTCTTGAATCACTCACTCTGGAGGCAATCAGCTGCCACATTGTAAGGCTATCCAAGAAGTCCTACGGAGAGATCTACAGGACAAAGGACTGAGGCCTCTTGCTGGCAACCAGTACCAACTGACCAGGCACGCAATGAACCACCTTAGGAGTGGATCGTCAGCCAGGGTCAAGCCTTCAGCTGACTGCAACACAACCTTGTGAGAATCAAAAGCCAGAGCCATAACCAAACAACTCCTGATTTCTTGTCCCACAGCTGTATGAAACAATAAATGTTTGTTGCTGTTTTATGCTAAATTTAGGGATAAATTGTTATGGAGCAATAGATCCTAATATAGCTTGTTATTTAAAAGTTTGGAATCCTTTTTACATGACTCTTCAGAAAAATAGTGCAATGTAAATAGATACATTTCTTCTATTAGAATGTTCCAGAAATTAATATGTAATGAAATCATGCGTGGCCTCTCAAAGAGCACACATGTCATGCTCTTACAGGAGAGGGCGCTGTTTCCTATTTTGTATAGCACCTTTTATTACAATCAAGGAAATGAAAATTTATGGGAAGTAACAATGAGTTTTCTGCAAATGACCTCCTTGAATATCTTAACAGAATTAATAATAGGGTTTTAACTTATCACAGTTTAAACAAAAATCATTGTTTCTGATTCCGAAGCATCACCTCACATCACAAAGCGTTACCCTGTCCCTCCTCAGCATCAGCTGAGCAATGTCTGCTTGGAGCATATCTGATTATTTCCATAATTCACTGAAAATAATTAGGGCTTACTTGTCATGAGTCTGTTTCTGTGATTTGCAACATAGAACTCCAAAAGCCTCCCATCAGCCCCTCTTGAGCAGCTGAGAGGGTCGGGCCATCTCAGAGTCTCCAGGAGAAAAGTTTCTCCTCACTCTATCTATAGCTCCCTTCATAAATGGCAACTCTAAAAGTTTTCTGTCTTTGAAATTTGATCTGTGATGAAAGCCCATATTTTCCCTCTGTTTTCTGCCACAGATGAGGTGAAAGTTGCTGGAGTCGATGTAGCATCTATACTGGCTACATTGGCAATGGCTGCAGAGTCAAGCAGAGCCTCGGTGCTTGGTGGCCACAATGGGAGCGGTCTTCTCATCTGGCCAATTCTGTTCCGTGGTTTTGGACATCATTCCTGGAAGATTCACCTGAAGCTCTCAAAAGAGTTCTGTGAGCCACCCAGAGTTCTTTCTCTGCCTCAGCATCTAGAGTCAACTTTTATTGCCGGCAATTAAGAGCCCTGCTTGATATACCTCATTCAAGACTGATTTCTGCCAAGCTGGTTGAATCTCCAGAGTGCCCTGCCCTTGATCCAGAAAACCAGCAGATTCTCCACAAAGAATTAGCCTTAAAAGACTGGATTTGCCAGTTTCAGGTTAGGTTACAAACCCAATTTACTCAAAGTCCCAGAGTTGCAGAGGCTAATTGTGGTTGCATCATTCTAGACAGATAGTTTCCCTGGAGTTGGGAGTTCGCCTGCCTGTGATGAAGGCTTCTCATTTTCTTATTTCTTTCTTTTTTTTTTTTTTTTTTTTGGCTCTGTTGCCCTGGCTGTAGTGCAGTGGCGCAATCTTGGCCCACTACAACCTCCACTTCCCGGGTTCAAGCGATTCTCCTGCCTCAGCCTTCCAAGTAGCTGGGATTACAGGCGCCTGCCACCATGCCCAGCTAATTTTTTGTATTTTGAATAGAGATGGGGTTTCACCACGTTGGCCAGGCTGGTCTCAAACTCCTGACCTCAGGTGATCTGCCCACCTCAGCCTCCCAAAGTGCTGGGATTACAGACGTGAGCCACTGCCCCCGGCCGAGGCTTCTCACTTTAAACAGAGCTGGATGCGGTCCTGAGGGTAAAGATCCTGCATTATTTGCTTTTCTTGGGAGCTTTAATACTACCTGTCTCCAAAAGACCTTGATTCTAGAAAGAGCATTCTCTCGTTTTCAATGTGCTAACTCCTTCTTTTCTCAGCAGTTCAGACATAGTTGTGTGGTGGTGAAAGCAGCTCCGAATCCTAATCTTAGTCAACACTGGGTTCCAAAGTCCCTGTAATAAGGATATATTCCTCCTATCTTGATTTCACTCCTAATTATATGAGCATCATATGTTCTAATATTTACATCTCTCCAGCCAATGCAAACTCTCTGGCTATAATTTAATAATCTTTCAGATTATTATCATCATCATTATTATTATTTTGAGACACTGTCTCGCTCTTTCACCCAGGCTGGAGTGCAGTGGTACTATCTCGGCTTACTGGAACCTCCGCCTACTGGGTTCAAGAGATTCTCGTGCCTCAGCCTCCTGAGTAGCTGGGATTACAGGTGTGCACTGTCATGCCTGGCTAATTTTTTTTGTATTTTTAGTAGAGACGACACTTCACCATGTTGGCCAAGCTGGTCTCAAACTCCTGACCTCAAATGATCTGCCTGCCTGGGCCTCCCAAAGTGCTGGGATTACAGGCCTGAGCCATCCAGCAGGGCCTCAAATTATTTTATAGTCTGTGTATCCACCAAGTTAAGATATTTCTCTTTGGAAGTTACAGTGTTTCTTTTGTATCATCTCTCTATAGGGATGTGAATTGAAAAACTCCCAATCTTAATCATTTATAAACATAATTTATCATTGTGAAATAAAAGTTTAGAAGCTAATTGTGAAGACTTTGTGTTTTAGACTTTGTGACAATTAGCCCCCACCCTACTTGTCATCGTCCAGGCAGGACAATGGATGATGGGCATGCTGGACTTAAGTTGGATCAGCCATTTCCCATCACCCCCCCCCCCTTTTTTTTTTTTTTTTGAGACAGGGTCTCACTCTGCTGCCCAGGCTGGAATGTAGTGGCATGATCTCAGCTCACTGCAATCTCTGCCTCCCGGGTTCAAGCGATCCTCCTGTCTCAGCCTCTCTAGTATCTGGGACTACAGGCATGTGCCACCACACTCAGCTAATTTTTGTATTTTTAATAGAGGCGGGGTTTCACCATGTTGGCCAGGCTGGTCTTAAACTCCTGACCTCAGGTGATCCACCTACCTTGGCCTCCCAAAGTGCTGGGATTACAGGTGTGAGCCACCGCACTTGGCCCATCATCTCATTCTTGACATGTTCCTTAAGCCAGTTGGTGCCATGACTGGACTGGCAAGAGAAGTTGGCAGAAGCCTGAAAGGAATGAGTGTGGTGGAATCCCTTGCACTCTCACACACTTCTGGAACCTCATTTTGATAGCCTCAGGAGGGGTTCCCTGCCTTATACCTTATATCAAAAGATAACTGACAAAGCAAAACTGGTTCTGGCAGTCCCATCTTTTAGCAAGTACAGGCTTTATCACTTCTGTTTAAATAAAAACTTCCCAGAAGCCACTTTTTAAGTTAGCTAAGGAAAACGATAGTTAATACCAAATAAGAAAGAAGTTCCTAGTAGCTCATGGAGTTACATTTTATTATAAACTTATTAATTACTTCTAAAAACTCTTGGGTAAGAAATTTCCTGTAGAAGACTGCAGGTTTGGTTATTAAAACAAGAATAGGGCTGGGTACGGTGGCTCACACCTGTAATCCCAGCACTTTGGGAGACCAAGGCAGGCAGATCACTAGAGGTCAGGAGTTCAAGATCAGCCTGGCCAACATGGCAAAACCCCGTCTCTCCTAAAAGAATACAAAAGTTAGCTGGGGATGGTGGCACATGCCTGTAGTTCCAACTACTCAGGTGGCTGAGGCATGGGAATTGCTTGAACTGGGAGGTGGAGTTCGCAGTGAGCTAAGATCTCATCACTGCACCCCAGTCTGGGTGGTGGAGCAAGACTCCGTCTCGAAAAAAAAAAAAAAATGGGGGGCAGGACGGGAGGTGGGGGCAAATCCTACCCAAGACATTTCTGACAAAATGCCATCTCAGAGAGTATATATATGGAAGCACGGGTATCACTTGATATGTGCATCCTCATATTACTGGGCTGTATTTTATACTGTTCCCTATTCCTACCTTTCTAAAAGCCTCTATTCACTTGGTTTCTGTGACTTTTCTTTCTTCTTTTTTTTGAGATGGAGTCTTGCCTGTTGCCGAGGCTGGAGTGCAGTGGCGCAATCTCGGCTCACTGCAACCTCCACCTCCCAGGGTCAAGCGATTCTCCTGCCTCAGCCTCCCGACTAGCTGGGATTACAGGCACCTGCCACCATGCCTGGCTAATTTTTGTATTCTTAGTAGAGACGGGGTTTCACCATGTTGGCCAGGCTGGTCTTGAACTCCTGACCTTGTGTTCTGCCTGCCTTGGCCTCCCAAAGTGCTGGAAAGGCATGAGCCACCGTGCCCGGCCTCTGTGACCTTTCACTATGCTGGATTTCCTCCAACTTCTCTAATTCTTCTTCCTTCATGTTCTTTACTAAGCCACAGCCTTATCTTTTGAGAACTGCCCTTTGGATGTGAGCATTCTCCAGAGCTCTACATAGTCAACCTAGGCAATTTCATCTACTGTGATGGTTTTACCTATAAATTAAATTATTTCAATTTTCAACTCTACTTCCCCAATCCTAACCCAAGGCCCCTGAGAGTCATATCAGTACAATTTTATTTCCACTCACCTGGAACATAGACTTAAAACTTCTTGCAACATGCCAGTGTTTTTCATAGCCAGCTATTGCCTATCTTGCTTTTATACTTAAACTCTTCCGAAAAAATTAAATTGTTTGTGGCTTCTGGTTCTCTTTCTTTGGACTTGAATTTGTTATGGCTATACTAGTTACAATACTTTTGTCAGCAAGCGTATTAGTCTGTTCTTACACCACTATAAAGAAATACCTGAGACTCGGTAATTTGTAAGAAAAGAAGGTTAGGCCGGGTTTGGTGGCTCATGCCTTTAATCCCAGCACTTTGGGAGGCTGAGGCAGGTGGATCGCCTGAGGTCAGGAGTTTGAGATCAGCCTGGCCAACATGGCAAAACCCCATCTCTACTAAAAATACAAACATTGGCCAGGTGTGGTGCCATGAACCTGTAGTCCCAGTTACTCAAGAAGCTGATGCAGGAGAATCGCTTGAATTTGGAGGTGGGGGGTGCAAAGGTTGCAGTGAGCCAATATCATGCCACTGCACTCCAGCCTGGGTGAAAGAGCAAGACTCCATCTCAAAAACAAAAAAAGTAAAGAAGGTTAATTGGCTCACAGTTTCACAGGCTGTACAGGAAGCAAGCAGCTTCTGCTTCTCAGAAGGCCTCAGGAAACGCTCCCTCATGGCAGAAGGCAAAGGGGAAACAGACACATCTTATGTGGCCGGAGGAGGAGGAAGGAGGAGGAAGAAAGAGAGGGGAGAGGTGCCACACACTTTTGAACAACCAGATCTCACGCTAGCTCATTCACTCACTTTCATGAGAACAGCACCTTGGGGATGATGATAACCTATTCATGAGAACTCCACCCCCATGATCCAATCACCTTCCACCAGGCCCCACCTCCAACGGTGGGGATTACAATTCAACATGAGATTTGATGGGGACACAGATCCAAACCATATCATTCTGGCCACTCCAAATCTCATGTCCTTCTAACACTGCAAAATACAATCATCCCTTCTCAACAGTCCCCCAAAGTCTTAACTCATTCCAGCATTAACTCAAAAGTCCAAAGTCCAAAGTCTCATCTGAGACAAGGCAACTCCCTTCTACCAATAAGCCTGTAAAATCAAAACAAGTTAGTTACTTCCAAGATACAATTGGGGGTATAGGTATTAGGTAAATACTCCTGTTCCAAAAGGGAGAAATCAGCCCCCAAAAAGAGGCCAGAGGCCCCACACAAGTCTGAAACCCAGCAGGGCAGTCATTAAATATTTTAAAGCTCCAAAATAATCTCTTTTGACTTCATGTCTCACATGAAGTCTCAGGGCACACTGCTGCAAGGGGTGAACTCCGAAGGCCTTGGGCAGCTTGGCCTCTGAGGCTTTGCAGGGTACAGCATCTGTTTTCACAGGCTGGCATCTGTTTTCACGGGCTGGCATTGAGTGCCTGCAGCTTTTCCAAGCACAAGGTACAAGCTGTCCTTGTATTTACCATTCTGGGGTCTGGAGGACAATGGCCCTCTTCTCATAGCTCTACTAGGCAATGCCCCAATGGGGACTCTGTGTGGGGGCTACAACCCCACATTTCCCCTCCACACTGCCTTTGCAGATGTTCTCTGTGAAGGCTCCATTCCTGGGGCAGTCTTCTGCCTGGACACACAGGCTTTGCCATACATCCTTTGAAATCTGTGCAGAGGCTTCCAAGCCTTAACTTTTGCATTCTGTGCACTCACAGGCTTAACACCATGTGGAAACCACCAAGGCTTACAGCTTGCAGCCTTTGAAGTGGCAGGAACTTTGAGCCACAGCTGGAACTGGAGCTGGAGCTGGAATGGCTGAGATGCAAGAAGCAGTGTCCCAAGCCTGCTTACACAGGGTAGGTGATGGGGCCTGGCCCATGAAACCATTCTTCCCTCCTAGGCCTTTGGACCTGTGATTGGAGGGGCTGCCTGGAAGATATCTGACATACCTTTGAGGCCTTTTCCCATTGCCTTGGCTATCAGCATTTGCCTTCCTTTCAGTTATGCAAATTTCTGCAGCCTGCCTGAATCCTTCCCCTGAAAAAGGGCTTTTCAGCCGCCCCGTCCGGGAGGGAGGTGGGGGGGTTAGCCCCCCGCCTGGCCAGCCGCCCCGTCCGGGAGGTGAGGGGCGCCTCTGCCCGGCCGCCCCTACTGGGAAGTGAGGAGCCCCCCAGCCCGGCCAGCCGCCCCGTCCGGGAGGTGAGGGGCGCCTCTGCCCGGCCGCCCCTACTGGGAAGTGAGGAGCCCCTCAGCCCGGCCAGCCGCCCCGTCCGGGAGGGAGGTGGGGGGGTCAGCCCACCGCCCAGCCAGCCGCCCTGTCCGGGAGGGAGGTGGGGGGTCAGCCCCCCGCCCGGCCAGCCACCCCATCCGGGAGGGAGGTGGGGGTGTCAGCCCCACGCCGGCCAGCCGCCCCGTCCGGGAGGTGAGGGGCACCTCTGCCCGGCCGCCCCTACTGGGAAGTGAGGAGCCCCTCTGCCCGGCCAGCCGCCCCATCCGGAGGGAGGTGGGGGGGTCAGCCCCCCGCCCGGCCAGCCGCCCTGTCCGGGAGGTGAGGGGCGCCTCTGCCCGGCCGCGCCTACTGGGAAGTGAGGAGCCCCTCTGCCCGGCCACCACCCCGTCTGGGAGGTGTACCCAACAGCTCATTGAGAACGGGCCATGACGACAATGGCGGTTTTGTGGAATAGAAAGGGGGGAAAGGTGGGGAAAAGATTGAGAAATCGGATGGTTGCCATGTCTGTGTAGAAAGAGAGAGACATGGGAGACTTTTCATTTTGTTCTGTACTAAGAAAAAATTCTTCTGCCTTGGGATCCTGTTGATCTGTGACCCTACCCCCAACCCTGTGCTCTCTGAAACATGTGCTGTATCCACTCAGGGTTGAATGGATTAAGGGCGGTGCAAGATGTGCTTTGTTGAACAGATGCTTGAGGGCAGCATGCTCGTTAAGAGCCATCACCACTCCCTAATCTCAAGTACCCAGGGACACAAACACTGCGCAAAGGGTCCTCTGCCTAGGAAAACCAGAGAACTTTGTTCACTTGTTTATCTGCTGACCTTCCCTCCACTATTGTCCTGTAACCCTGCCAAATCCCCCTCTGCGAGAAACACCCAAGAATGATCAATAAAAAATAAAAATAAAAATAAAAATAAAAAAATAAAAAATAAAAAATAAAACAATGCAAATGTAAAAAAAAAAAAAAAAAGAAAAAGGGCTTTTCTTTTTTAACACATGGCTAGGCTGCAAATTTTCCAAACTTTTACACTCTGTGTCCCTTTTAAATATAAGTTCCAGTTTCTGGTCATTTCTTTGCTCATGCAATAGGCATAGGCTATTAGAAGCAGCCAGTCCATATCTTGAATGCTTTGCTGCTTAGAAATTTCTTCTGTCAGATACCCTAAATCATCACTCTCAACTTCAAAGCTCCACAGATCTCTAGGGCAGGGGTACAATGCCTCCAACTTCTTTGTTAAATGCACAACAAAAGTGACCTTTGCTCCAGTTCCCAATAAGTTCCTCATCTCCATCTGAGACCTTATCAGCCTGGCCTTCCCTGTCCATATTACTATCAGCATTTTGGTCACTACCATTCAACAAGTCTCTAGGAAGTTCCAAACTTTCCCTCATCTTTCTGTTGTCCTCTGAGCCCTCCAAACTTTTCCAACCTGTGCCTGTTACCCAGTTCCAAAGTCGCTTTCACATTTTTGGGTCTCTTTACAGCAATGCCCCACTCCTTGGTACTATTTTTCTGTATTAGTCCATTCTCATACTACTATAAAGAAATACTTGAGACTAGGTAATTTACAAAGAAAAGAGGTTTAATGGGCTCACGATTCCACAGGCCGTACAGGAAGCATAGCAGCATCTGCTTGGCTTCTGGGGAGGCCTCAGGAAACTTTCGATCATGGCAGAAGGCAAAGAGGAAGCAGGCACGTCTTACATTGCCAGAGTAGGAGGAAGAAAGAAAGGGGAGAGGTGCCACACACTTTCAAACAACCAGATCTCACGCTACCTCACTTACTCACTATCACGAGAACGGCACCAAGGGGATGGTGCTAACCCATTCATGAGAACTACACCTCCATAATCCAGTCACCTCCCACCAAGCCCCACTCCAACACTGGGGATTACAATTTCTTTTTTTTTTTTTTAAGATGGAGTCTTGCACTGTCGCCCAGGCTGGAGTGCAGTGGCACTAGCTCGGCTGACTGCAATCTCTGCCTCCTGGGTTCAAGCAATTATCCTGCCTCAGCCTCCCCAGTAGCTGGGACTACAGGTGTGCACCATCACACCTGGCTAATTTTTTGTGTTTTTACTAGAGACAAGGTTTCACCTTGTTGGCCAGGCTGATCTTGAACTCCTGACCTCAGATGATCTGCCTGCCTCGTCCTCCCAAAGTGCTGGGATTACAGGTGGGAGCCAACACGTCCGGCCTGGGGATTACAATTTGACATGAGATTTGGTGGGGACACAGATCCAAACCATATTAGCAAGTAATAGAATAAGCAAATAAAAGTAGTTCAAGCTTAATAAGGTAATTTGCTATCTCTTACTATAAAAGTTGGTTGTTTCAGTGTTTTGTCAATGCTATCAAGGGCCCAAGATCTATCTTTCTTCTTCCCTATCTTCTGTGTGCCAGCTCTCATCTCTGACTTGTCCCCGCACAGTCACAAGATGACTGCTGCAATTCCAGGCATCACATCCTCAGACCATCTATGGAGGATTATTTGGAGGGAGTCCAGGCATTTCTCTAGATTTTTCTAAAGTTTCTGAAATTAATACAGCCAGATCAGTAGAAAATTAGGTGCCTGAACTGTATCACATTGGCCCCTCCTAGAATTGTTTAAGCAGCTGTGCTTCAAGGGAAATGCTGCTTGAAGCTGCTAGAATCATCAGCCTTAGACTTGAATCGACTCTGGGATGAATGTTTTTTGAACTTTTCATTCCCTCTCTATGAAGACTCTCAGGGGAAAAATGTTGCTCTGGTTTTTGTGTTGAGAAGAGTCCTGACTTGCCTAAGCAGTCATCCCATGGATACTATGAATAGCCCAGCTGATAAGATAGGATAAGACAGATAACGTATCCTCTTTTTCTTTGGCTGCTAGAAAGCCTAGAATCAAGTTCATGAGCCACCTAGGCTGAATACTTGATTTTAGCACATGCTGCAAACTCAAATACCTACAGCCGGGTCGTGTTCAGACTTTGTTGTTTTTTGTTTGTTTGTTTGTTTTTTGAGACAGAGTCTCACTCTGTCACCCAGGCTGGAGTGCAATGCAGTAGCGGGATCTCAGCTCACTGCAACCTCCGCCTCCTGGGTTTAAGCAATTCTTGTGCCTCAGCCTCCTGAGTAGCTGGGATTACAGGTGTGCACCACCATTCCTGGCTATTTTTTTTGTATTTTAGTAGAGATGGGTTTTCACCATGTTGGCCAGGCTATTCTCAAACTTTGGCCTCAAGCAATCCACCCACCTCAGCTTCCCAAAGTACTGGGGTTACAGGTGTGAGCCATTACACCCAGCCCAAACTATTTAACAACAAATACAACAGAGGCACTAAGCAGAATGAAAAGCAGTTGTGAACAGGGAGCATCAGCCTGCTTCCACGGCCAGGCTGCTAGTGTAAACAGGCAAAATTGAGAATAAGAAAAAAAAAATCTCTCGACTAATTTTTTTTATTACATTTGATAGAAGGGTGAGTTCAGAGAAATAGTCCATGCTGATAAGAGGACCGACACTGCTTCAGTGCCGGAGAGCCAAGTGGAGTGGAGGTGGGAAATTGGAGAGCCTGTGCTCTCCCAAGAATGCGAGACTGCTTCTCAGACCCACATCATCGTTGCCAGATGGGGTATGGCTCAGAGCTCCCAGAACTTCACTTTTTTTTTTTTTTTTAAAGAAAAAGTGAGAAATTTTAATTTTTCAGAATTCCTGGATTTTAAGACTGCAACTCAAGACAAACAAACAAAACCCACCAAAACCCAACAGACAAACATAAGACTGCAGGACAACTCAAATAGGAAATTCAGTGAATGCTGGCCAGCTTGTGACTTCTGCTTTCTGCTGTGTACTTTATATTTAACCTCATTCCTTCCTCTAGTTTACATCTCTTTCTTTTCTGTCTGCTTTCTCTCCTACTTAATTTATAATATCTTACTCTACTTTGTGTTATCTTCATATGTCACTTTAAATCCTACCTAGGACCCAGCAGAGTATAAATAAACTGACCACAGGACATCTCCACTTAGGTAACACATCAGAGTCTCAGATTCCAAACCACAGCAAACTGATTTTGGCATTTTCCAATCCCCTGCTCCCTTCTTCCTCTACCCCAGAGGGGATCCCCTTTTTTTGCTGCTCCAGTCAACAGCAATACGCTCATTCACCCAACTGCATGGCCAGAAACCTGAGTATGATGCTATTCCTGGCCCCCCTCTCTCTCTCATGCAATCAGTTGCCAGGTTGTATCTCCTCAGTCTCTGTTCCTTCCTCTTCAACCCTAGTGCCATAGTTCAGGCCCTTGTCACTTCTGGCCTGAATTACTGCATGAGATCCCAACTCACCTCCTGCACCTACTTTGCTCTTATTCAAAATTAGCCTCCCCTGCCTCTTGGGAGGCACACCTGAGCTCCTCACTTAACCTCCTGGACAGGCCCTGCCATCCCCTGGCTAAATCTAAACTCCCCGCAGTGTGCCCACCCATCCCTTCTGCACCATCTGTGCCGCACACGTGGCGCTGCCACTGTGCTGCCCATTCCTCTGCTCAGGTGCCAGTCCTCCAGGAAAGCCTCCGATGCCCCTCAGCTCCTGGGAGCACTCCGCCTCTGGGTGCCCCTGTATCACCTCATGCTTTCCTCTAGACCTGCACCGGCACTGGGTTGAAGGAAAATAATAGTAGCCAACATTAATTAGCACATACTCTGGGCCAAGCACCCTTCCAGGCAGTTTAAATGTATTCCTTTATCTCATCCTCAAAAATCCCATGAGGAGGCTGGGGAGCGGTGGCTCACGCCTATAATCGCAGCACTTTGGGAAGCCAAGTGGGAGGTGGAGGTTGCAGTGAGCTGAGATCACACCACTGCACTCCAGCCTGGGTGACAGAGTGAAACTCCATCTCAGAAAAAAAAAAAAAAAAAAACTTTATTTCTCTGTCTAACCCAAATTTTGTGTCTTCTCACCAACTTCTCCCCAGCCCCTCCATCCCTCTTCCCTCTCTTCTGTAGGCTGAGAGCAGCCATTAGCCCCAGGGCTGATTGTCCAGGCATGCCCAGCACTGGCCAGTGTGAAGAGGAGGAGCATAGACCACTGCTGTGACTTCCTGGGAGTGGGCTTACACTGGCATCTGTGCAGGCTTCAGGAAAAAGAAGCGAAATCACGGCGTGGATCTAAGGGGCCAAGCCTCACCTTGAAGGTTCTTCTGGGTCTTTGGCCTGGACAAGAACATGAAACTTGAATTTCTCAAGGTGAGGTGAAGGCCAAGCAGGAAGCCAGGATGGTCACCAGGAAAGGAGCCAGAATGAACTAAGTGTTCTTTAGGGCAAGGAACTTACCAGAACCTCTATGCTCTGAGCTATGATCAGGCTGCTCTCTCCCTCTCTCTCTCTCTCACCCCAACCCCTTTGTGGCCAAGGTAAGGCCACATTTTAGAGTGGAAGCCCCAAGGCAACCCCCCACCTCACAACCTCCACTCTTGTTGCCCTCTCTAATCCAACGCCTGCCAGGCTCACACTTCAACCACTAGACTGAGAAGCAAGAATCTTCCACAAAAATAATCTTTTACCTTAGACCTGCTTCCTGTGGAGATGAGATAAGGAGAATGCTCTTGTCTGAATTTCTGGGCGTGGAGATTAGCAAGCCGTTTTCCTCCCAGCAGCTAGAGCGAGCAAGAGGCCCTGCTGTGAGTAGTGCTGTTCTGAGTCTGCGTGGTCCAGACTCACCACACTGCAGGCACGTTTGTTCATCAGGCGGGAAAGCAGGAAGAGGTTTAATTTAGGACCTAAAGCTGGTATATCACTGAGTAAAAGAAACGGGAAGGCACCAAGTCTCTAACGAAATTGCGCTGGGTGCAGTGGCTCATGCCTCTAATCCCAGCACTTTGAGAGGCTGAGGTGGGTGGATCACTTGAGGTCAGGAGTTTGAGACCAGCCTGGTCAACATGGCGAAACCCCATCTCTACTAAAAATACAAAAATTAGCCAGGCATGGTGGCGGGTGCCTGTAATTCCAGCTACTCGTGAGGCTGAAGCAGGAGAACGCTTGAACCCGGGAGGCAGAGGTTGTAGTGAGCTGAGCTCGCCGCTGCCCTCCAGACTAGGTGACAGAGCCAGATTCCGTCTCAAAAAAACAAAAAAAAAAGAAAAAGAAACTTCTTGTGATCCAACACTCCCTCACTGGTGTCTCCTCTCCTCATGGTGAAGAGCAATTACTCTGGCACCAGAGTCTTGGGGTTCAAATCCTCACTTCACCAGTATGTGACTGGAAAAGCTACCTAACCTGCCTGCTGAAGCTTCATGGCTAATCATTCCTCACAGTATTTCTTTTTTTCTTTTTTTTTTTTTTGAGACAGAGTCTTGCTCTGTCACCCAGGCTGGAGTGCAGTGGCGTCATCTCAGCTCACTGCAACCTCCACCTCCCTGGTTCAAGCTTCTGCCTCAGCCTCCCAAGTAGCTGAGATTGTAATCTCAGCCTCCCACCACTAAGCCTGGCTAATTTTTGTATTTTCGGTAGAGATGGGGTTTCACCATGTTGGTGAGGCTGGTCTTGAATTCCTGACCTCAAGTGATCCGCCCACCTTGGCCTCCCAATGTGCTGGGATTATAGGCGTGAGACACTGCGCCTGGCCCAGGAGGAATAAGTTTAAGAGCTCCCATTGTACAGCATGCTATCTATAGTTAATAACAATATA
Source organism: Gorilla gorilla gorilla (assembly GCF_029281585.2). Classification (NCBI taxonomy): domain Eukaryota; kingdom Metazoa; phylum Chordata; class Mammalia; order Primates; family Hominidae; genus Gorilla; species Gorilla gorilla. The sequence continues at coordinate 34,833,185 of NC_073243.2, forward strand.
TTGTATATCGAAAATTGCTAAGACAGTAGATGTTAAGTGTTTTTATCCCCCCCAAAAAATGACAAGTATATGGGGCAATTAAGTCAAATAGCTTGACTTAATAATTCCACAATGTATACATAAATTAAAACATCAAGCTGTATTTGTATACCATAATATATACAATTTTTACTTGTCAATTAAATAAATAAATACACAGAAAAGGGCAGAGACAGGTCAAGAAGCACAGCACTCAGTACAGAAATACAGATAACAATATATTGAAAGAAAGAATTCAAAGATAATTTTTTTTTTTTTTTTTTTTTGGAGACAGAGTCTTGCTCCATTGCCTAGGGTAGAGTGCAGAGACACAATCACAGCTCTCTGCAACCTCAACCTCCCAGGCTTAAGTGATCCTCCCACTTCAGCCTCCCAAATAGCTAGGACTGCAGGGTATGCCACCACAACCTGGCTAATACTTGTATTTTTTTGTAGAGATGGGGTTTCACCATGTTGCTTGCCCAGTCTAGTCTTGAACTCCTGGGCTCAAGTGATCCTCCCAGCTTGGCTTCCCAGAGTGCTGGGATTACAGGCACCAGCCACCGCACCCGGCCAAAGATATGTTCTGAAGATTGAAACGTCTCTCTTTCCAAAATAACTACTCTTGGCCAGGTATGGTGGTGTGCGCCTGTAATCCCAGCTACTCAGGAGGCTGAGGCAGGAGAATTGTTTGAATCCGGGAGGCAGAGGTTGCAGTGAGCCAAGATCATTCCACTGCACTCCAGCCTGGGCAAGACTGAGACTCCGTCTCAAAAAACAAACAAAACCCAAAAACCTCTTGACTGTGTGCTGTGCCTCAAGCCTGTAATCCCAGCACTTTGGGAGGCAGAGGTGGGAGGATCACTTGAGCCCAAGAGTTCAACACAGCCTGGGCAACATAGGGAGACCCCATCTCTACAAATATTTTTTTAAAAATTAGCTGGGCATGGTGGTGCACACCTGTGGTTCCAGCTACTCAGGAGGCTGGGGTTGAGAGTGTCACTTCAGCCCAGGAGTTTGAGGCTGCAGTGAGCTGTGATTGCAACCACTACTCTCCAGCCTAGGTGACAGAGCCAGACCCTGTCTCTATAAAAGCATTAATTAATTAATTAATTAATTACTAGTCTTTCCCACCTGCAAGTGAAAACTAAGAAGGTCCAAACTGTAGGATTATAGAATGACGGATGTCTGGGGAGATCAGAACAAATCTGCGGAAGAAAACACATGTAATCTGTCTGCATTGCCAGTTTTGGGTGGTGATTCCTGTCCAAGTGTAGTTCCCAAGCACAAGACTGTGGCCTAGGGTCCTGTTCTTCCCTATCTTTAGGAGAACATTAAGATCACCATGAGGCAGGCACCACATAAGAGGGCACAGTGATAAGAATTTTAGCATTCCTTGTTGTTCCTGCTAAGTGCTCGGTGAACAGTTGTATAACCAGAGTTCTCGATCGGCAGAGCCTTTTCATTTCCTCTAATATGCTTTCACACTTTCCAGTTCTGGATGCAATCAGCAAAATCCAGACTATGGGGAAAATCTACAAACAACCTGGTTTCTTCAACAAGTAAGTAGCAAGGGGTGAGGGTGGAGATAAATTAGGAGATTTAAAAGTCATCAACCAATTGCAATGTCTGAGCTTTATTTAGATTCTGATTTTTTAAAAAAAGAAAACTAAAAAAGAAACCACTTATGGTAATTGAGATGAGTAGAAATTTGAACACTGACAGGATATCTGATATTAAGAAATTTTTTGAGGTATGATTTTTAAATTTCTTGTCTTAGACACTGAAACATTTACGAGTGAAATAATATGATTCCTGAGATTTGCTTCAGAATAAACAGGGGATGGGGAGGAGGATGGGGCAGAATTGACCAAAGGTTGATGGATATTGGGACTGAGTGATGGAGACATAGAGTTTCCCTATACAATCCTAATTCTGTATGGGTATAAAATCCTCCACAATAAAGTTTTTAGGGCTGGGCACAGTGGCTCACACCTGTAATCCCAGCACTTTGGGAGGCCGAAGTGGGCAGATCACTTGAGGTCAGGAATTCTAGAGCAGCCTGGCCAACATGGTGAAACCCAGTCTTTACAAAAAATACAAAAATTAGCCGGGCATGGTGGTGGGCGCCTGTAATCCCAGCTACTCGGGAGGATAAGGCAGGAGAATCGCTTGAACCCAGGAGGCAGAGGTTGCAGTGAGCCAAGATGGCACCACTGCACTCCAGCCTGGGAGACAGAGCAAGATTCTCTCTCAGAAAAATAAATAAATTAATTAATTAATTAAAATAAACAAACAAACATAAAGTTTTTAGGCTGGGCACCGTGGCCTATGCCTCTAATGCCAGCACTTTGGGAGAGCGAGGTAGGTGGATCACTTGAGGTCAGGAGTTCAAGACCAGCCTGGCCAACATGGTGAAACCCCGTCTCTACTAAAAATACAAAAATTAGCCAGGTGTGGTAGCGGAAACCTGTAATCCCAGCTACTCGGGAAGCTGAGGCAGGAGAATTACTTGAACTCAGGAGGCAGAGGCTGCAGTGAACCAAGATCGTACCACTGCACTCCAGCCTGGACGACAGAGCGAGATTCTGTCTCAAAAAAAAAAAAAAAAAAAAAACAGTTTTTAAAAAGATTAAAAAAAAGAACTTCAGTTTTAATGGACAGAAATGGTCACTAGAATAAACACCATCATTTCCCTCCCTGTGCTGCAATTTTTTAAGCCATAAATTCTGATAAATCTGTTATATTTTTAACAAAGTCTCCCATTTACACAAATCTCTGGTTAAAGAAAAAAGTCTGACTTTCACCGGTAAGAACTAGACACAGTTCCCCTGCAAGAGCCCAGGTGGCCTCTGAAAGAGCTCACAACATAAGGCTTGGCTAAAACTGCTTTCTCGGGATTAGGTAATTGAGTCTACCCGATGGTACATAGAAGCTATAATTAAACGCTTTCCATGGGTTTGTCATTCACCCCAGGCTACATGGTGGAGCTGAGGTGAGGAACTCAGACCTGAGCCAGATCCAGCAGTGTTGAGAGTTAATCCCTCATCTGCAGGTGAGCTGGCTAGGGCCCAGAGCTGGGACTCCAGGCTCCTGCTGTAGCGGCTGCTGCCGTGCCCTCATGTTCTCCAAAAAAGAATGATAGAAAACTCATCAGAGCAAAGGATGTTCCACACGGCACAGAAGTTTTCTGCAGCCCACCCAGAAGAATAGCTTAGGTTTCCTCTCAGAGCTAATACAAAGAGAAATGGGACCAACTTCCCGCAAGGCCGTACCTTTTGAGGGTCACTGCCTTGGTGGTGAGGAATGGCAGGGGGAAAATATGCCTAAAATACAAAGTAAATTGCCGAGACCAGCTCAGTCGAGGAGACCCTAACCCAGTGGCGCTAGAGGAATTAAAGACACACACACAGAAATATAGAGGTGTGGAGTGGGAAATCAGGGGTCTCACAGCCTTCAGAGCTGAGAGCCCCGAACAGAGATTTACCCACGTATTTATTAACAGCAAGCCAGTCATTAGCATTGTTTCTATAGATATTCGATTAACTAAAAGTATCCCTTATGGGAAACGGGATTAACTAAAAGTATCCCTTATGGGACATGAAGGGATGGGCCGAAATAAAGGGGTGGGTCTGGCTAGTTATCTGCAGCAGGAGCATGTCCTTAAGGCACTGATCGCTCAGGCTATTGTTTGTGGTTTAAGAACGCCTTTAAGCGGTTTTCCGCCCTGGGAGGGCCAGGTGTTCCTTGCACTCATTCCAGTAAACTCACAACCTTCCAGCGTGGGCGTTATGGCCAGCATGAACATGTCACAGTGCTGCAGAGATTTTGTTTATGGCCAGTTTTGGAGCCAGTTTATGGCCAGATTTGGGGGGACCTGTTCCCAACAGTAAATAAAGGAAGAAAGCAAAGCTCTATTTCTTCCTAGATGCTTATGGTCCTGCATTATCATTACACTCAAAATTTGTGAAGTTCAGACTGGCAAATAAAAGACCATGAAAATGTGGTGTTTACAACACTCTAGATAAACAGACACACATTTTTGGCAAGTGTGTAAGTGGTGCAACACCTTAGGAGGGCAACTTACCACAATCAAAATTACATGTATCCTTTGACCCAGAAGTTCCACTTCTTATTTTTTTATTTTTATTTTTGGACAGAGTCTCTCTCTGTTGCCCAGGCTGGAGTGCAGTGGTGCAATCACAGCTCACTACAGCCTTTAACTCCTGGGCTCAAGCGATCGTCCTGCCTCAGCCTCCCAAGTAGCTGAGACAATATGTTTACAGCACCTCCCCTGGCTACTTTTGTTGTTGTTATTGTGCGATAGGGTCTTGCCACATTGCCCAGGCTGGTCTTGAACTCCTGGGCTCAAGAGATCCTTCCACCTTCACTTATAGAAATACAATACATGCAAAGACACACTGTCTCCCTCTCTGCTAAATGACTGTCATTGCCTTTCTTGCCTCCGCATTCCCCTGCTCCCTTTCACAATTAAAATTGCTGTAAGGGATTGTCACTGTCATTGTGTGGACTTCCTTCCTTCTCATTCTTTCTTGAACACACTATTCTGGCTTCCTTTCCCCATCACATCACTGAGAGGGTGGTCTTGCCAAGGTCACCAACATTCTCCAAGTGCAAGCTCCGGTAGTCACTCCTCTGTTCATATCTCACTTGGCTTCTTAGTAATTTTCACCATGATTGGTTACTCTGTCCTTTATGCCCTTGGCTTTCCTGACAGCATATTTGCTGGACTTTCTTCTTGCCATAGTGGCTGGCCCTTCTCAGTGTCTCTTACTGGCCCTTCCTCTGCTCAAAAGAGTCTACATGCTGAAGGCCTCTGTCCAGGGCCCTCTTTTCTTCATCTATATTCTCTCCACTAGGTGTCAGAGACATTTGAACCAGAGCAACCCTTGAATAGGAGCTGGGTAAAATAAGGCTGAACACTACTGGGCTGCATTCCCAGACAGGCACTCTAAGTCACAAGATGAGATAGGAGGTCAGCACAAGATACAGGTCATGGCCTGGCATGGTGGCTCACACCTGTAATCCCAGCACTCTGGGAGGCCGAGGCAGGTGGATCACCTGAGGTCAGGAGTTCGAGACCAGCCTGACCAACATGGCAAAACCCCGTATCTACTAAAAACACAAAAAAATTGCCGGGTGTGGTGATGCATGCCTGTAATTCCAGCTACTCAGGAGGCTGAGGCAGGAGAATGGCTTGAACCAGGAGGTAGAGGTTGCAGTGAGCCGAAATCATGCCACTGTACTCCAGCCTGGGCAAAAAGAGCGAAACTCCATCTCAAAAAAAAAAAAAAAAAAGATACAGGTCATAAAGACCTTACTGATAAAACAGTTTGCAGTGAAGAAGCCGGCTAAAACCCACCAAAACCGGATGGCCATGAGAGTGACCTCTGGTTGTCCTCACTGCTACACACCCACGAGCACCATGACAGTTTACAAATGCCATGGCAATATCAGGAAGTTACCCTATATGGTCTAAAATGGGGAGGCATGAACAATCCACCCCTTGTTTAACATATCATCAAGAAATAACCATAAAAATGGGCAACCACCAGCTATAGGGGCTGCTGTCTGCGGAGTAGCCATTCTTTTATTCCTTCACTTTCCTAATCAACTTGCTTTCACTTTATCGACTCGCCCTGAATTCTTTCTTGAGTGAGATCCAAGAAAACTCTCTTGGGATCTGGATCTGGACCCCTTTCTAGTAACATAGGTAACCTCACCAAGTTCTTTTTTTTTTTTTTTTCTCGCGCTGTTGCCCAGGCTGGAGTGCAGTGGCACGATCTCAGCTCACTGAAACCTCTGCATCCTGGGTTCAAGCAATCCTCCCACCTCAGCCTCCTGAGTAACACTGGGACCACAAGCGCATGCCACCACACTGGGCTAATTATTTTTATCTTTTGTAGAGATAGGGTTTTGCCACGTAGCCCAGGCTGATCTCAAACTCTTGAGCTCACATGATCCTCCCACCTCAGCCTCCCAAAGTGCTAGGATTACAGGTGTGAGCCACGGCACTCAACCTCCTACTCAACAATGCTGCTTGGATGTCTAACAGGCATCTCAATCTCAAGATGCCACGGTCAAAACAGAACTCTTAACTTTCAACCTCCAAACATGCTCACTCCTAATTACTTCACCATTATCCATCAAGCAGAAACTCTAGGCATGAGCTTTGATTCCTCTTCTTTTCACATCTGTTGACTTTAGGCTCCTTCTCTCCCTCTCTGTTAGCACCACCCTAATTCAAGCCAACATCACCTCTTGCTTGAATTACTCCAAATTGTTCTTGCTTTCTCTTCTTGTCCTTCTATAATCCCTATTCCACATAGTAGCCAGTGATTTTTTTTCTTTTTTTGAGAGGGAGTCTCGCTCTGTCACCCAGGCTGGAGTGCAGTGGCATGATCTCAGCTAACTGCAAGCTCCTCCTCCCGGGTTCAAGTGATTCTCCTGCCTCAGCCTCTTGAGTAGCTGGGATTACAGGTGCACACCACCACGCCCAGCTAATTTTTGTATTTTTAGTAGAAACGGGCTTTCACCATGTTGATCAGGCAGGTCTCGAACTCCTGACCTCGTGATCCGCCTGCCTTGGCCTCACAAAGTGCTGGGATTAAAGGCGTGAGCCACCGCGCCCGGCCACCAGTGATTTTTTAAATGGACAGTAAAACAAACCTATGGCATCCCATGTAGAAAGAAAATCAAGCTCCTTACTCCCTTACAGTTCCCTTCAGTTATCAAGCTCTTGCCTCTCTCCAGCCTACTTGCTCATACTCTTCCTTCCCTTACTCATTCCCATAAAGCCCTTGCTTGGGATCCTCCCATAGCTGGCTCTCCTGCCCTTTACATTGCCACTTAAATTTCACCTCCTTAGAAACCTTGCCTGATCTCCCAATATAAAATACTCTTAGCATTTACTACGATTGGATATTTTGTTTTGTTTTCAGTCTTTCTCCAATCTGAAAGTAAACTCCATGAGAATAGAGTTCTTGTCTATTTTGTTCTCCACAATATTCCTTACTGCCTAGAAGATGACTTGGCACATAGGGCGTGGTGGAAGAATATCGAATTAACAAGTATGTACAGATTTCCACTCAAATATTATTTATATAGCAATATAAGTATAGCATAAGCTGGATTCCATAAATTATGGTATATGTGCACATGGAGATAGCCATTTAAAATAATGAGGTCAATCTGTAAATGCTAACATGGCAATCATATCCAAGATGTGTTCACGTATATAATGCAGAAGCCAGCCTCCCATGTAATCCCCAGTGATCCTCGCCTCCTGGGGTTTATGCTAGGTAGTCTTCTCCCAGATTGAATTGGAGCTAGCTTGTCTGACCAAGCAATTGGAGCTAGCATGGTGGAGGTGATGGTGTGTGACTTCTGAAGCTAAGTAATGAAAGGCATTGTGGCTTTCCCCTTGTTCTCGTGGATCACTCATTTTGGGGAACACCAATCTTCATGTTATGAGGCCAGTCCAACAGCCCTGTGAAGAGGCCCACATGGAGGGGAACTGAAGCTTCCTGCCACCAACGTGCCAGCCCTGTGAAGGATCCTCCAGCCCCGTCACATCTTCAGCTAGCAGCAGCTCCAGCCAATATCTTACCTGGTACCTCATGAGATCCTAAGCCAGAACCATTGGGCTAAACTGCTCCTGAATTCATAACCCACAGAAACTGTGAGAGTTAGTAAATGTTTATGACTGTCTTAAGACACTAAATTTTGAGGTAATTTATGTGTAATTTAACTAATACATGGTGTAACTCCTTTTATTTTTAAAAAGCATGTATACATGTTTATACATGCATAAAAACATCTCAAAGAATATACAGAGGGCGTATAAACGGGTTCCCATGTGGGGGGTAGGGAGGGTGTTCATTTCTCATTATATACTTATACTCTCAGATTTACTTATTTATTTTAGCTACTCAATAGGCATGGGTTTTTTAATTTGCATTTTTCTAATGACTAATGCTAAGCATCTTTTATGCTTCAATATGCCCATTTGCCATCTATTCTATTCAGTTCTTCTTTTTATTTATTTTTCATTTTTTAGAGATGAGGTCTCACTATGTTCCTCAGGATGGAGTGTAGTAGCTACTCACTAGCGTGATCATGGCTTCATGGCTCACTGCAGCCTTGAACTGCTGGGCTCAAGCAATGGTGTAAACAAAGCAGTGGTTAGGGGGGTAAGCCATAGTAGTGGCCCTTCTGGAAACTTCTTGTCCTTCACGTTTACTTTGACTGTCTGCCTGTCTCAGGATCTAGCTCTGGAATAAGCTATGCTTTAAAGGCTTTTGAGAAGCCCATATACTGGAGGGTTAGGTTTCTGGGGTTCGTTTTTTTTTTTTAAATATTGATGTATTCCACTGAGAGAACATCAACCCCTCAACTGGATAGCTGTTAAGGTGGAAATCCTAATTTAATTATTTGCATTTAATAATGCAGTAATGTTGCAATGAATGTTTGTGGAATTGTGAACCCTCAATATTTGAGACAGGTCTCAGTTAATTTAGAAAGTTTATTTTGCTAAGGTTGAAGACACATGCCCGTGACAGCCTCTGGAGGTCCTGACGACATGTGCCCAAAGTGGTGTGAAAGGAAAATATCTTGGGCCCCCAAAATCACTGCACTAAAAGTTAAAAGTCAAACTGGAAACTGCACAGGGCGAACCTGCCTCCTGTTCTATTCAAAGTCAACCTCCACTCACTGAGATAAATGCGTATCTGATTGCCTTCTTTGGAAAGGAAGAAACTCAAAAGAATGCAAGAGAGTTTATCTCTCACCTATCTGTGACCTGGAAGTTCCCTCCCTGCTTTTCTGGTCTTTGCTTCAAGTTATCCCGCCTTTCCAGACCAAACCAATGTACATTTTACATATATTGATGTTTCATGTCTCCCTAAAATGTGTAAAACCAAGCTGTGCCCTGATCACCTTGGGCACATGTCGTCAGAATTTCCTGAGGCATTGTCACAGGCGTGCGTCCTCAACCTTTGCAAAATAAACTTTCTAAATTAACTGAGAACCGTCTCAAATGTTTAGGGTTCACAGTGCTCAGAGCAGTTTGGTTTTACACATTTTAGAGACACATGAGACATCAATCAACGTATGTAAGATGAACATTGGTTCGGTCTGGAAAGGCAGGACAACTTGAAGCGGGGAGGGGGCTTCCACGTCATAGGTAGATGAGAGACAAACTGTTGCATTCTTTCGAGTTTCTGATTAGCCTCTAGAAAGGAGGCAATCAGATATGCTTTTTTTTTTTTTTTTTGAGATGGAGTCTTGCGCTGTCACCCAGGCTGGAGTGCAGTGGCGCAATCTTAGCTCACCGCAACCTCCGCCTCCTGGGTTCAAGCGATGTTCCTGCCTCAGCCTCCCAAGTAGCTGGGACTACAGGCACCCAGCAGCATGCCCGGCTAATTTTTTTTGTATTTTTAGTAGAGACGGAGTTTCACCTTGTTGGCCAGGCTGATCTCGAACTCCTGACCAGGATGGTCTCGATCTCTTGACCTCGTGATCCACCCACCTCGGCCTGCCAAAATGCTGGGATTACAGGTATGAGCCACCACCGCGCCCGGCCCGGATATGCATTTGTCTCAGTGAGCAGAGGGGTAACTTTGAACAGGAGAGGCAGGTTTGCCCTAAGCGGTTCCCAGCTTGACTTTTCCCATTAGCTTAGTGATTTTGGGGGCCCAGGATTTATTTTCCTTTCACAGGATGAAGGAATGAACCACTCACACTGCTGCTGGGTTCTTGATGGGCCCGCAGGCTTGGGCTGTGGTTTTTACCGGAGGTTGTCTGTAACTCTGGTCAGGCTTAATTTCTCACCAATAAAGACAAAGGCTGGGAAACAGTCCATAGATTGACCCACTGGTAGAGGCAAGAGCAGCTCATACTCAAATCACGGAATAGTCCCTCCAGAGAGGCATTCCAAGGTTGGTCTGAGTCACTCTAATTGTTGACATTTAAGTGGGACAGTCGTCTCAGTGAAGTTCCAAGGCTTGAATAAAATGTAGGTCTAGATCCCTGATCACTAAGGGTTTGGTTTTTGTCTTCAGAACTGGGGGTCAGGAAAGGACTGGCCACATCAGAAACTTCTTTTTGAGAAGATATCTAAACACCCAAGCAAAAACTCATCATTTTAATCAAGATCCGGAGGACAGCAAGTATTACCTTTGATTCTGCAATAAATTATAGTCCTCTCAGGGGCCTCCAAAGGGTTAATGTTTCAGGAACAAAGTTGTAATCACTAAACTATGCATACTGATGAGATTATAGCCCTAAAGTTTACGAAATCTTGATAACCAGTAAATTAATTACAAGTTTGAAACTCCTGCTGCAAACCACTGAGGTGACACGCTAGGAAAAAGCCCATAAAACAACTCCAGCCGAGTCAGTTTAGCACTGGCCTTTGTCCTGAGCATCATGACTGCAAATCTTCATTCACTTTCAAATTAAGAGGCCTCACTGTTAGTACATAAGCCTGTGGAGTTCAAAATATTTACATTTTCAGACATTTTAGGACTCAGTTTAGAGAAATTAGACCACAGTATGACATATAACACAAGAGCAAAGACAACCACATCCAAGGTACTACTCCGCTAGGGCCAGAGTTCTTCATGTTTCCAATCAGGAGCCTAATTCAGATAGACCAGGGGGTTTTCTAAGCCACTTTTCAAAAGCAGAACAAAACGATTTGAAAAGCCTTTGCTGGGCCAGGCGCGGTGGCTCTCACCTGTAATCCCAGTACTTTGGGAGGCCAAGGTGGGTGGATCACCTGAGGTTAGGAGATCGAGACCAGCCTGGCCAACCTGGTGAAACCCCGTCTCTACTAAAAATACAAAAAATTAGCCAGGCATGGTGGCGGGCGCCTGTAAACCCAGCTACTCAGGAGGCTGAGGCAGGAGAATCACTTGAACCTGGAAGGCGGAGGTTACGATGAGCTGAGATCACACCACTGCACTTCCAGCCTGGATGACAGAGCGAGACTCCATCTCAAAAAAAAAAAAAAATAAGCTTTTGCTTTAGCAAATAATTTTAATTTCTCAAATCATTTCTTTTATACTTTTTTGTTTAGTTTTTTTTTTTTTTTTGAGACAGAGTCTTGCTCTATCGCACAGGCTGGAGTGCAGTGGCCCGATCTTGGCTCACTGCAAGCTCCACTTCCCAGGTTCATGCCATTCTCCTGCCTCAGCCTCCCAAGTAGCTGGAACTACAGGCGCCCGCCACCACGCCCGGCTAATTTTTTTTATTTTTAGTAGAGACAGGGTTTCACCATGTTAGCCAAGATGGTCTCAGTCTCCTGACCTCGTGATCCGCCCGCCTTGGCCTCCCAAAGTGCTGGGATTACAGGCGTGAGCCACCGCGCCTGGTTCTTTTATACTTTTTAATGTAGATTCAAAGGCTTGGTGAAAATAAACCAAGAAAAATATATGTTCTTTAATAGGTACTTCTGACTAAATGTTGGGTCATTCATACATGAAATACTACCTGGTCATTAAAAATAATGAGAAACAGGCAGGGCACAGTGACTCATGCCTGTAATCACAGCATTTTGGGAGGCTGAGGAGGGAGGATCTCTGGAGGTCAACAGTTTGAGACCAGCCTGGGTAACATAGCAAGACCCTGTCTCTACCAAAAAAAAAATAAAAATAAATTAATGAGAAACAGTGAATGAGTTAAAAAAATTATGAGGACAATTTATATAAACTGATTTAGAAGTTAAAGTATATATGTATGTACACATATTCATACACATTTATTCTTAAAGTATAGCCACAAAAAAGAGATTTGCATAGTTACAAAAAGAAAAAAAAAAGACTATAGCCAGGAGTGTTGGCATGTTCCTGTAGGCCCGAGCTAATATGGAGGCTGAAGCAGGAGGACGACTTGAATCCAGGAGTGTGAGGCTGTAGTGGGCTATGCTGATCATTGTCTGCACTAAGTTCAGCATTAATATGGTAACCTCCAAGGAGAAGGGGACCACCAGGTTGCCTAAGAAGGGGTGAACCAGCCCAGGAGGGAAATGCAGCAGGAAAAACTCCCATAGTGATCAGTAGTGGAATCACACGTGGAAATAGCCACTGCACTCCAGCCTGGGTAACAGACTGACACCCTGTCCACCCCCCACCAGAAAAAAAAAAAAAAGAAAGAAAAAAAAAAACAAGAAATGACAAACACCAAAAAAATGTTCTCCACTGAGGTGGAGGTCAGCTACAGATGGCCTTCAGGGCTCTGTGAGCCATTTGTTCCTGCTCCCTTTTATCCTGTTCCCACCATTTTCTCATTTCTCACCTGACAAACGGGGACAACTTCACAGGCCTGCAATCAGACTCAAAGCAGAACAGGCAAAGAAAGCAGTGACACTGAAGTGAAAGGGGGCAGAGCAGAAAACAGGTCTTGTCCACAGAGCATAATAATAATATTATTTAATATTTATGACCACATAAACGTGCCAACTATTTTTATTCTCATAACTTTATGAGGAAGATACTATTATCCTAATTTTACAAGTGAGGAAACTGAGATACTACTATCCCCATTTGACAAATGAGTCGCATTTTTTTCTTACTTCTTGAGGTAATAAAAACATCCCTAATGTAAGCAATGATGGAGTCAGAATTCAGCACAGCCCAGGACCTGCACTCTTAGCCACCAGGCTGTGCTGCTTCTTCAGTAACACAACAATAACTCTTTTTTTCCGAATCAGATTGGGAAACCAAAGATTGATAGCATGGAATGTGGATAAGCATTTCAGGAAACAGGTGCAAATATACCATTTTGGTAGAAATATACATTACTGAAGACAATTTGGCAAGACTTATCAAAACCTAAAATGAGCATCTAACTTTTGAGCTGGCCATTCTACTTCTAGAAACTTATCCTCAAAAAATACGCTCACAGATGTCTGTATACAGATATTTGATACAGCACTGTTTTTTTTTTTGTAGAAAACAAAAATGGAATATTTATGCGCAACTCAAAAGAAACACTATGCATATAAGGTAAGAGATTAAATATAAACACGGCAAGTTCCATCCCATTCCTATTTCTCCAAGGCTGCATGACCAAATGGAATCTTGAAGAGAACACCTAGATAACAGAGGACCTGTCAGCGACTCTGGACTTCTGGATGCAGCACTGTTTTAAAAGTCAAAAAAAGAAGGGTGGGGGGATGACAACCTAAGGAGTCGTTGGTAGGGAAATAATTAAATACATCACAATATACCCAAAATGTTAAATAGCCTGTATCCTTGAAAAGTGGTCAACCTACAGATGCAGGTGTAGAAAGAATTCTAAAACTTTTTTTTTTTTTTTTTTGAGACGGAGTTTCACTCTTGTTGCCCAGGCTGGAGTGCAATGGCGCGATCTCGGCTCACTGTAACCTCCGCCTCCCGGGTTCACGCGATTCTCCTGCCTCAGCCTCCCGAGTAGCTGGGATTACAGGCGTCTGCCACCACGCCCAGCTAATTTTCGTATTTTTAATAGAGACATGTTCTTGCCATGTTGGCCAGGCTGGTCTTGAACTCCTGACCTCGGGTGATCCACCCACCTCGGCCTCCCAAAGTGCTGGGATTACACGCGTGTGCCACTGCGCCTGGCCTCTAAAACATTTTTAAATGAAAAACCGTTGTCACAGAGTTTGGTGTGAGTGTCCACTTTTACAGGGGTGAAGCTGTTGCCTGCCTTCTCTCACTCCTTCCCTCAAAACAAACGCACAACTCAGAAATAAGTTGTAAAAAAAATTTGTTATTTATAAATCAATTACACAATAAAATAATTATTTTTAAAAGTCACAAATACAATCGTTGTATAAAGTCATTTTGGCATCAAGTATCTCTTAAATATGTTGCAAACTATTTTCCAAAGAGATGTGGTCCAAACCCTCTGAAGGCTTTATAATTTTGTATTAGATAACAAGTGAACAAAACTGACAATAAATACTCCAACAATTATTTTTTAAAATACTAAGTGGCAAATGCTATTCTAAGTGGCAAAACAATCTATTACTCAGACTACCTGAAAATTTCACTGAAGTCATAAAAAGTTATACAAAATTTGTATTTACATATTTAAAATCCTGATTGTATTTTTCTTGAATAATAATACATACAAAAACTCAGAGTGTTAATAAAGAAATAATTCAAAGTCCTAATAAGTCAACAAACAGATTTCATTATAAGCTGAACATAAAAGAGACACCATTGTTTGCTTCTCTTTTCAAAAATTATCACGGCACTTTGTCAAATGGAAGCAGCATTCAGAACAATGGTTCTCAAATCTCTGTGTGCATAAACACCATGCGGGTTTGTACCACACAGATTCCTGGGCCCTGTTCCCAGTCTGAGCTCTCATTATTGAATCTGAGGAATCTGCATTTTGAACAAGATTCACGACTATTTTATTTTATCACCCAAGCTGGAGTGCAGTGGTGCAATCTCGGCTCACTGCAACCTCTGCCTCCTGAGTTAAAGTGATACTCAATTCTTGTGCCTCAGCCTCCTGAGTAACTGGGATTACAAACGTGCACCACACACCTGGTTAACTTTTGTATTTTTAGTAGAGACGAGGTTTCGCCATGATGGCCAGGCTGGTCTCGAACTCCTGACCTCAAGTGATCTGCCTGCCTCAGCCTCCCAAAGTGCTGGGATTACAGGCATGAGGCACCGCACCCAGCCAAGATCCATGATTTTGATGAAGTGGTACAAGAACCTCACTCACTGGACATTGAAATTCTACTGTCCAATCCCAACTCACTGCTGTTGATTGGAAACCTGATTCTGGCAGCTCATTTATCTTGGTTTCCTCATTTGTAAGGTCGTTCAGATGGACTGATCATCTCTGAGGGCCTTGAAGCCCTAACAAGTCTATCATGATCCCAGATGTAAAATATATATATATGTGTATATATATAATTTCAGCTGAGAAGTGAGTCTTCACACCAAGTCTACTTTTTGCAAGTTACTGGGTTTCTGTCTTCACCATCTTCTGAAAAGTCTGCTTCTGTTGGTTCAGTTTCTGGGGTCATCTGAGTAGAGAGATTCTGAAACAGACACTGATGTTAATTTGGGGGACTACTTTTCTCATGCAAACCGGGGAGCTCCTAGCAATCCTGAGAGGTGCTGCATCCACATGGTATGTGGTGAGAACTTTTTGATTAGGAAATAACAGACACGTCCTCATAACATTAAACAGGTTCCACATCCTACTGTGCAATTCCCATCTGAGGACCTGGAAAACTCAATAGGAGGTCTTAACAGTGGTTGAACTTGAAGAGTAAGAGCTGGATTTCCTGGAGTGTTTCTTTGAGGTGAGGGATACTTGCATCTGCTTTACAGTGCGGACACTTCGGCAAAGGAGAGCGTTCTTTGCATGATCCCTGAAATCATGTGAAACAAAGTAATAGACAAAGGGGTCGATGCAGCTGTTAAGGGTAGAGAGGCAGAGGGCTACAATGTACAGGGCATAGACATGGCTCTGGCCCTGGCTCTTAATCAGAAAATAATGCACCACAAGCAGAAGGTTACTAGGAGTGAAGCAGATCAGGTACATGGCCAGGACAGTGACAATGAGTTTGATGGCCCTCTTCCTTTTCTTCTCTGAGTTTTCATCCATGGCAGAAGATCGCAGCATTCTGATCATCAGCACATAGGCAGAGGCTGTGAGGAAGGCTGGGAACAGAAAGACCCCAATGGCCAGAGAGAGGAAGTAATTGAACATGTCTCCCACCAAGAGCTGCTCAGGCAAAACATCATGACAGGTCGTGATGTTCAGGGCAGGAATGAAGATGGTCTGCTTCACGACATACAAGGGGATGGTGACCAGCAGAATCAGCAGCCATATTGCCAGGGAGATGCCAATGGCAATGTTTCCCTTCTTCCTGGAGTGCCCCATGGGGTTCGCGATGACCCAATACCTCTGCACACTGAGGCAGGTCATGAAGAGAATGGAACAGTACATGTTGCCATAGAAAAAGCCAATAAGCACATTACAAAGAGCTTCCCCATAAATCCAGTTGTTGCCATGTATGTGATAGGCAATCTTCAAGGGGAACCAGATGACAGAGAGGAGGTCAGCCAAGGCCAGATTGGCCATGTAAATCACAGCAGGGTGCTTCTTCTTAGTTCGGAAAAGAAAGACCCACAAGGCCATGCCGTTACTTGGCAAACCCACCACAAACACAATTGTGTAGACAATTGGAAGGAAGACAGTGGTCAGTTTTCCAGTGAGGACAGATGCAGAAAACTCATCCACAGAAAAGACTGTTTCAACTGTAACTCCTTTTCCAGTGACGTGGGATGTGCCATCAACCTTACCAATAAGGCTTCTTCCTTTAGAGGATCTATTGGTTCCTGTACATGAAAGGAAGACAAGGGTCATTACAGAAATAAATGTTTCAGCAGTAACACTGGTTTGTTCAAATGAAAGTACATTCATTTACTCATTTTTTAATTTATGAGACAGGGTCTCGCTGTCACCCAGGCTGGAGCGTAGTGGAGCGATCATAATGCACCGCAGCCTCAAACTTTTGGGCTCAAGCAATCCTCCTAAACAGCCAGGCCACAGGCACACACCATCACACCCAGCTAATTTTTTACTTTTTGTAGAGATAGGATCTCACTATGTTGCCCAGGCTGTTCTCAAACTCCTGGCCTTAAGATTCTCCTGCCTCAGCCTCCCAAAGTGGTGAGATACAAGTGTGAGCCACTGAGCCCAGCCTCAAATAAAAGTACTTTAGATGAAAACAGAAATACACTATTAGAGGATTACACAAAATGCTTATAGGGGCTTTTCTTTGTGTAATGAGATTATTGGGATTTCTATTGTCTGGTTTAGTTTGGTTTTATGGGTTTTTTTCTTACAGTGAGTATTTTTGTATCGGGGAGCTGTAAGGAGTTGTGGGATGCATGTGGAGCATCGATTTCTAGCAATATAAAGAAGACTAACAATATTTCAATTTATTTTTACAAACTGTCCACACTCATTAGTCCCCAGCTATTCTTTTTATTTTACTTATTATTATTTTTTTTTTTTAGAGATGGGGTCTTGCTATGTTGACTAAGCTGGTCTCGAACTCCTGGCTTCAAGTGATCCTCCCATCTTGGCCTCCCAAAGTGCTGGAATTACAGGCGTGAGACATCACGCCCAGCTCTAGCTATTCTTATCACATGACCAACAACAGTCCTTTGATTTATCAATTAGTAAAATTTGGTTTGGCTGGGCATGGTGGATCACCTGAGGTCAGGAGTTTCAGACCAGCCTGGCTAACATGGCGAAACCCTGACTCTGTTAAAAATACAAAAATTAGCCAGGCGCGCGCCTGTAATCCCAGCTACTTGGGAGGCTGAGGCAGAAGAATCGCTTGAACCCCGGAAGTGGAGGTTGCAGTGATCCAAGATCATGCCACTGCACTTCAGCCTGGGTGACAGAGCGAGACTCAGTCAAAAAAAAAAAAAAAAAAAAAATCAGTTTAGGAATGTGCAGTAATTCCTTTCCAAATTCTCAAGTGTGTAAAATAGCGATCCCCATCCTGACACCAGTTTTCTAATTTCTCACTTCATAATGGCCTTCTATCCCACTCTAGCCCTGAGCCAGGATCCTTCCTGGCCTATTCAATTCATCATACCCTATTCAGAGCTTGCCACAGGGAGATTCCAGGACCACAAGGGACATTCCCTTTTCACCCACAACGATAGCCTCAACAATGGCAGGGATTTTCCCTGCTCACGTGCTGGTTTCCTGGAGAACGTCCCATGGAGGCCAGCTGGCAGGGAAACCGTCTGGCCTGGATAGGTGGCTGTATTGATGACAGACTTTCAAGCATGTAGCATGACAAGCTAACTTATTATCCCTCTCTTATATTATGAAGTTGACATAAAAACCACAAAGAAATGAATGGCATGTCCTCCCTGTATACATTCTGCCCCTAAGTATTCATGAACCTGCAGGAGTAAGTAAGGACAATATAAGGATACCGACGAATTTTCCTCTAATTCTGGGGAAAAGTAGGCCTCACCAAGCAGAGAAGACAGGGCAATACTTGCACTGCCGTATACCAGGGGGATATTAAACCTACTCATGCTCTTATCTCATAATGTTATGCTTGGTCATCATTTTTCCACTAGAAGCTTTACATTAATGTTCCGCAGAATTTTTCACATCTTAATGCTTCCCTATTTGGGATGCTAGCCTGGGTGGAGTGTTGGGGGATGTAGACATCAATATTTCACTTTTCACTTAGTGTAGTGGGTTGAAAGGTGGTGCCCCCAAAAGAGAAGTCTATGTCCTAATCCCCAGACTCTGTGAACATTATTTAGCAAAAACGTCTTTGCAGATAGAATTAAGGATCCTAAGATAAGAAGATCTCCCTGGGTTATCTAGGCGGGCCCTAAATCCAATGACAAGTGTCCTTTCTAAGATAAAGGCAGAGGCCTGGCGTGGTGTCTCACGCCTGTAATCCCAGCACTTTGGGAGGCTGAGGTGGGTGGATCACGAGGTCAGAAGTTCAAGACAAGCCTGGCCAACATAGTGAAACCCTGTCTCTACTAAAAATACAAAAATTAGCCGGGCGTGGTGGCAGGCGCCTGTAGTTCTAGCTACTTGGGAGGCTGAGGCAGGAGAATTGCTTGAACCTGGGAGGCGGAGGTTGCAGTGAGCCAAGACTGCGCCACTGCACTCCAGCCTGGGCGACAGAGTTAAAGTCTGTATCAAACAACAAAACAGAGAGAAAAGCAGAAAGAGATCTGCAACACGCAGAAAAGGAGAAGCCAGAGGAGTGACTGACATGAGAATGGAGGCAGAGATTGGAGTCACATCAAGGAACAGGCCAAGAATGCCAAGAAATGCCAGCAGCCACTGCAAGCTGGAAAAGGCAAGGAATGGACTCTCCCTTAGAGCTTTTGGAGGGCTTGTGGCCCCAATTCCTTGATTTCAGACTTCTGGTCTCCAGAACTGACAGAATAAATGTGTTGTTTTACATCATCAGTTTATGGCAATTTGTTATGGTAGCCACAAGAAACTAATATGCCTAGGATAGTCCTATTTCTAGTGGTTCTATTTTTTTTATATAATTCTTCAAAAAGAACATATGTTGTTTTTAAATTTAAAAAAAATTCCTACATATTACAGTGTTCTTCAAATATTTGACCATAACCCCTAAGAACCATATTCCACATAGTAACCCAGTTCCCAATACACATATCCATGGTGGAAAAAAGTTTCACAAAATAATAATTATTCTTATTACATAGGGTGCACTGATACTTTCTATTGTATTCTATTCCATTATTATAAAAAGCCAGTTATTATTCTTTAACACTGATTTCACAGGCCGCTTAACTTAGAATGACAACGTATGTAACAATTAGAAAGTAACACACTGGAAATTAATTTGGTGTTGGATTCAGTGCTTGATTAATGTTATAGACTGAGCAACTGGTGCAGTTATTGTGGAATTTATCCAACACCAAATTAATGGAAATGAAGGGGGCAAAGTGTTAAACAACACCACAAATGTAGTCAGTAAAATCGAGACTCTGGGAACTGCTACAGGATAAAGGACCTGTTTTTTACAAAATATAAATTATAAGGCAAAAAATAAGAAAGACGGCCAGGCACAGTGCCTCATGCCTTCAATACCCAGCACTTTGAGAGGCCAAAGCAGGAGGACTGATTGAGACCAGGAGTTCAAGACCAGCCTGGGCAACAAAGCAAAATGCCATCTCTTCAACAAAAAAAAAAAAAAGAAGAAGAAAAAAGGAAAAACAAAGGTGTGGAGGTGAAATTTATAGAGTAGAAGATTTAAAAGACATATCAGTCATATAATGTGTGTACCTTGTTTCAATCCTGATTCAAACAAACCATAAAAATAACTTGTTTTTTTTTTTGAGATGGAGTCTTACTCTGTCGCCCAGGCTGGAGTGCAGTGGTGCGATCTTGGTTCACTGCAACCTCCGTCTCCCAGGTTCAAGCAATTCTCCTGCCTCAGCTTCCCAAGGAGCTGGGATTACAGGTGCACACCACTACATCCAGCTAATTTTTGTATTTTTAGTAGAGATAGGGTTTCACCATGTTGGTCAAGCTGGTCTCGAACTCCTGATCTCAAGTGATCTGCCCACCTGAGCCTCCCAAAGTGCTGGAATTACAGGCATGAGCCACTGCACCCGGCCTAAAATAACATTTATAAGACAATTAGAAATGTGAACACAAAGCCAGGCACGGTTGTTCATGCCTATAATCCCAGTGCTTTGCGAGGCTGACGTGGAAGGATTGCTTGAGGCCAAGAGTTTGAGACCAGCCTGGCCAACATAGCAAGACCCTGTCTCTACAAAAAATTAAAAAAAAAAAAAAGATTAGCCAGGCATGGTGGCGCACACCTGTAGTCCTGGATACTTGGAAAGTTGAAACAGGAAGATCACTTGAGACCAGGAGTTCAATGATTCAGTGAGATTGTGCCACTGCACTCCACTCTGGGTGACAGAGTGAGGCCCCTGTCTCTATATAAAAAAAAAAAAAGAAAGAAAGAAATTTGAATACTGACTGAATATTTGATTATATTAAAAATTAATGTTAGTAGATACTATAATGGCATTATGTTTATATTTGAAAAAGAAATCCCTCATACTTTATTAATACATTCTAAAATACTTTAGGATGAAATTATATCTGAGATTTATTTCACAACCACAGGAATTGAAACTCTCAGACACTGCTGGTAGGAATACAAACTGGTGCACGGCTGGGCAGAGTAGCTCACACCTCTAATAACAGCACTATGGGAGGCCGAGGTGGGTGGATCACCTGAGGTCAGGAGTTCGAGACCAGCCTGGCCAACATGGTGAAACCCCATCTCTACTAAAAATACAAAAATTAGCCAGGCGTGGTGGCATACACCTATAATCCCAGCAACTTGGGAGGGTGAGACAGGAGAATCATTTGAACCGGGAGGCACAGGTTGCAATGAGCCAAGATCACGCCATTGCACTCCAGCCTGGGTGACAGAGTGAAACCATGTCTATTTAAAATAAATAAAATAAAATAAAATAAAATAAAAGGTACAGTTATTGTGGGAAATTATCTGGCAGTTCCTCAAATGGTTAAAGAGTTCCTACATGGCTGGACGCAGTGGCTCACGCCTGTAATCCCAGCAATTTGGGAGGCTGAGGCAGGCAGATCACGAGGTCAGGGTTTTGAGCCCACCTGGCTAACATGGTGAAACCCCATCTCTACTAAAAATACAGAAATTAGCTGGGTGTGGTGGCACACGCCTATAGTCCCAGCTACTCGGGAAGCTGAGACAGGAGAATCATTTGAACTTGGGAGGCGGAGGTTGCAGTGAACCTAGACTGTGCCATTGCACTCTGGGCAACAGAGCATGACTCCGTCTCAAAAAAAAAAAAAAAAAAAAAGAGTTACTATATGACCCAGTAGCTCCACTCCTAGGTATGCAGGAGTCCACACAAAAACCCGTACACAAATGTTCATAGCAGCATTATTTGTTTTTGTTTTTGTTTTTGTTTTGAGACGGAGTCTCGCTCTGTCGCCCAGGCTGGAGTGCAGTGGCGCAATCTCGGCTCACCGCAAGCTCCGCCTCCCGGGTTCACGCCATTCTCCTGCCTCAGCCTCCCCAGTAGCTGGGACTACAGGGGCCCGCCACCACGCCCGGCTAATTTTTTTTTTTTTTTTTTTTTTTGTATTTTTAGTAGAGACGGGGTTTCACAGTGTTAGCCAGGATGGTCTCGATCTCCTGACCTTGTGATCCGCCCACCTCGGCCTCCCAAAGTGCTGGGATTACAGGCGTGAGCCACCACGCCCAGCCATAGCAGCATTATAATATAATGCCCAGTCAACAAGTGGGCTGGGCACAGTGGTGCTCACCTGTAATCCTATCACTTTGGGAGGATGAGATGGGAGAAGTGCTTGAGGCCAGGAATTTGAGACAAGCCTGGGCAACAGAGCAGAACCCCATCTCTACAGACATTTTAAAAAATTAGCCAGGCATAGTGGTGCACACTTGTAGTCCCAGCTACTAGGAAGGCTGAGGCAGGAGGACAGCTTGAACCTAGGAGGTCAGAGATTACACCACTGCTCTCCAGCCTGGGCAACAGAGCAGGACCCTGTCTCAAAAAAAGAAAAAAAAAGTGGAAACAATCCAAATGTCCATCAACAATTGAAAAGAAATAAAAAGCAGTATATCCATACAACGGAATATTATTTGGCTGTTTTCAAAAATCAAGTACTTGGGAGGCTGAGGCAGGCAGATCACCTGAGGTCAGGAGCTCAAGACCAGCCTGGCCAACATGGTGAAACCCAGTCTCTACTAAAAATACAAAAATTAGCCAGAGGTGGTGGTGTGGGCCCACAGTCCCAGCTACTCAGGAGGCTGAGGCAGGAGAATCACTTGAAACCAGAGGCAAAGGTTGCAGAGATTGCACCACTGCACTCCAGCCTGGGTGACAGAGCAAGACTCTGTCTCAAAAAAAAAAAAAAGTACTGATACATAGATACATGGATGAATCTCCAAAAGATTATGCTAAGTGAAAGAAGCCAGTCACAGAGGACAACACATTATCCCATTTCTATCAAATGTCTACAATAGGCAAATCCATAAATAGAAAGTAGATTAGTGTTTGCCAAGGGCTAAGACCAGAAGATTGGTGAATGACAGCTAAAGTGTTTCTTCCAGGGTAATAAAAATGTTCTAAAATTGTGGTAATGGTTGAATAATTCTATGAATATGCTAAAAGCCACTAAATTGTACAGTTTAAAGGGGTGAATTGTATGGTGTGCAAATTATCTGATATGGAATTCTTGGTAAAGCTGTTAAAAAAAAAAAACAAGCTTGGCATCATAGGAAAGGGAAAAAAACAGAAAAGAAATAACAGGGAAGAGGGGTGGGAGGTGGGTTTGGGAATAGATGAAACAAGATTAGCCAACAGTTAATAATTATTGAAGTTGAGTGGTGGGTACACTTAATTCACTATAATAGTATATTTCTATAAGATTAAAATTCTCCATAAAAATAAGCATGTACCAAGTCAGGAAAGCTCACATAAAGAGTGCTCAAAATCTGTTTTAAATAAGAATGCTAAAATAAAGACCAAAAAAGGAGCAAGGAATGGCAATATAACAATTTTTTTTTTAAAAGAAACTTTTTCTTAGAATATTTCAACACATAACCTTTAATGGTCTCCATCAAAACTATTGTTGGTATTAACTGTTCTATAACACTGGTAAATGTCAAGATGCTACTCGAAGGTCCCTGAAGCCCTTTCAGCCCACTGCATTGGCTCTGACTCTGTACAGGGTCCTTACCACTCACCAAAACTCACAGAGCTTGTCTAGAAACCGATGCTATCCCAGCTCCCAATTGTCAACCAGGTAAAATCATTTCTATTTCACAGAGTTGAGGAGAGACTAAATGCACAAATGAAGTTTAAACACAAATAAAGTGCCTGGCTACAATTACATTCCCATTTCTAGGGCTGTAATAAACAATTATTGCCCAAGTGTGTGAAAATACAAACAGATGCTCAAGGCAGCATCCCCCACTCAGTTACAGACAAACAGCTCCTTATTTCTATTCCTAACTTAGCATGTCCCTGACGTAGTCCCTACTACTAAGGGTAGACAATATACTAGCCAATAATATTGAAATGGAAAGACAGCCACAATATACAGTCAATTGAAAAAAGAAACTGGCCAGGCATGGTGGCTCACACCTGTAATCCCAGCACTTTGGGAGGCCGAGGCGGGTGGATCCTGAGATCAAGAGATCGAGACCATCCTGACCAACATGGTGAAACCCAATCTCTACTAAAAAATACAAAAATTAGCTAAGTGTAGTGCACGCGCCTGTAGTCCCAGCTACTCCGGAGGCTGAGGCAGGAGAATCGCTTGAACCCAGAAGGCAGAGGTTGCAGTGAGCCGAGATCATGCCACTGCACTTCAGCCTGGCAACAGAGCGAGACTCTGTCTCAAAAAAAAAAAAAAAAAAAATTATAATGTACAATTTGCAAAATCTGAAGTCTAGAAGGATATCCACCAAACAATAAAAAGTGGCTGGCTCTGTGGAGTAGAATAGCTGGGGACAAGAGAACTTTTCTTTTTATTTTACACCTCTCTATATTATTTGAATTTTGCATCTCAAAGGAATATAAATTGGTATAATATTTTTGGTGGGTAATTTGGCAAAACATATCAAAATTTTAAATGTATTTGCCATATGACCTAGCAATTTACTTCTAGGAATTTGCCCTGCACCTACCAGCTAAAGTGCACAAAGCTATTTTATGTACTAGAATATTCACTGGAACATTGTTTAGCATGGTAAAACAATGTTAATTTCAACATCTATCAAAAAGGGGAGTAGTTCAGGCCCTGGCAGGGTGGCTCACGCCTGTAAACCCAGCACTTTGGGAGGCTAAGGCGGGCGGATCATGAGATCAGGAGTTTGAGATCAGCGTGGCCAACATGGTGAAACCCCGTCTCTACTAAAAATACAAAAATTAGCTGGGTGTGGTGGCGGGCACCTGTAATCCCAGCTACTTGGGAGGCTGAACCTGGGAGGCTTGAACCTGGGAGGCAGAGGTTGCAGTGAGCTGAGATCACACCACTGCACTCCAGCCTCGGTGACAGAGCAAGACTTCATCTGGGGTTCGGGGATGGGCGGGAAGAGGGGAGTAGTTCAGGCCAGGCATAGTGGCAACCTAGCCATAGCCCCAGCTACTTGGGAGCTCCGTCTAAAAAAAAATTAGCTGGAGGTGAGCTATGATCCTTCCACTGCACTCCAGCTTGGGTGACAGCCAGACCCAGTCTCTTTAAAAAAAAAGGGGGGGGGTGTGGTGGGGAGGACTAGTTCAATTACCCCCCTATAAAAGTTTGTACAGGGTCGGCGCAGTGGCTCACGCCTGTAATCCCAGCACTTTGGGAGGCCGAGGCGAACGGATCACAAGGTCAGGATATCGAGACCATCCTGGCTAACACGGTTAAACCCTGTCTCTACTAAAAATACAAAAAATTAGCCGGGCATGGTGGTGGGCGTCTGTAGTCCCAGCTGCTTGGGAGGCTGTGGCAGGAGAATGGCATGAACCCGGGAGGCGGAGCTTGCAGTGAGCTGAGATAGCGCCCCTTCACTCCAGCCTGGGCGACACGGCAACACTGCGTCTCAAAAAAAAAAAAAAAAAAAAAGGTTTGTACAGATTTCTATAAACTGACTATGAATCGATTAGGTAAAAAATAAATAAATCATAGCACAGTATGTACAGTACGGTATGCTCCTTCTATTCCTATAAATCATTTGTGCATAGAGAAGTTGAGCTGATGGCCAGGAACAGTGATTCACACCTATAATCCCAGCACTTTGGGAGGCCAAGGCAGGCGGATCACTTGAGGTCAGGAATTCAAGACCAGCCTGGCCAACATGGCAAAATTCTGGCTTTACTAAAAATGCAAAAATTAGCCGGAGGTGTTGGCGCGCATCTGTAATCCCATCTACTTGAGCGGCTGAGGCAGGAGAATCATTTCAACCTGGAAAGCGCAGGTTGCAGTGAGCTGAGATCACATCACTGCACTCCAGCCTGGGCGATACAGCGAGACTCCATCTCAAAAAAAAAAAAAACAACAACAACCAACCAACCAAACAAAACCCGAGAAGTTGTGCTGAGATTGGAGACCAGAAAGAATGAGAGATTTTCACTTTTTTTTTAGACCCTTCTGATTTACACAATTTTGGGAAAATCTGCATGTAAAACTTTTTTTTTTTTTGAGACGGAGTCTCACTCTGTTGCCCAGGCTGGAGTGCAGAGGCACGATCTCGGCTCACTGCAAGCTCGACCTCCTGGGTTCACGCCATTCTCCTGCCTCAGCCTCCCAAGTAGCTGGGACTACTGGCGCCTGCCAGCACTCCCGGCTAATTTTTTGTATTTTTAGTAGAGACAGGGTTTCACCATGTTAGCCAGGATGGTCTCGATCTCCTGACCTTGTGATCCACCCGCCTTGACTTCCAAAGTGCCGGGATTACAGGCGTGAGCCACCACGCCTGGCCTAAAACTTTTAATTTAATTTTTATTTTAAGTATACTCCTCTTGTGGCCCAACCTCCCCATCAAACCAAGTGTAAAACAAGCACTTTACTTGCATTAACTCTCTTCCTTTCACCCTCTCTTCTCTATGATCCCCTCACCCCAAATGTCCTTTTTTGCTCCCAATCTTTGGGAGCACAGACTGAAAAATAAAGGTTTCAATTGTGGGGTGCCCCTCCCTAGCTAAACTTTTAGTACATTTTCACAAGTGTTCTTTCAGAATGAACTGTTTTCTTCAACACTTGCCAAGCTAATAAAACCATAAGAAAGTCAAATACAGATTTACTAAAACATCATCTATCAAGGTTATTTAGTAACTACAAAGCAAGCAAAAGGATCAAATTTAAAGTCCTATCTTCCAGTTCATTGCAGTGTTCTGTCATATTACAAAACTTTGGCCAGGCACGGTGGCTCATGCCTATAATCCCAGCACTTTGGGAGGCTGAGGCAGGTGGATCACTTGAGGTCAGGAGTTCGAGATCAGCCTGGCCAACATGGCGAAACCCCGTTTATACCAAAAACACAAAAATTAGTTGGGTGTGGTGGTGTGCGCCTGTAGTCCCAGCTACTCCAGAGGCTGAGGCATGAGAATCACTTAAACCTGGGAGGCAGAGGTTGCAGTGAGCCGAGATCGTGCCACTGCACTACAGCCTGGGCAACAGAGTGAGATTCTATCTCAGGGGGAAAAAAAAAATTGGAAATACCACATGTCTATCAACAAAGGACTAATTTTAAAATTGATGCATCCTTCTGTAACATTTTGGAGTCATTAAAAATGTTTTATATGTATTGACATGATACTGATCTGCTTATATAATCCCATACTTGCACAAACATATTTTCTGTATTTGTGAATACATATTTTGTGCATGGATGTAATAAAGAGTGGGAAAATACATAAGCCGAAATATTAGCGGTGGCTACTTTGGTACTGAAGTTCAGGGTGATTTAATTAAATGTTTCCTTTTTTTGTTTTGGCTCATCTTTCCCTAGAGTGATCACATATTGTTTTTATAATTTAAAAAATAATTATAGGTAGGGTGCAGTAGCTCATGCCTGTAATCCCAGCACTTTGGGAGGCTGAAGGTGGGTGGATCACCTGAGGTCAGGAGTTTGAGATCAGCCTGACCAATATGGTGAAACCCTGTCTCTACTAAAAATACAAAAATTAGCTGGGGGTGGTGGTGCGTGCCTGTCGTCCCAGCTACTCGGGAGGCTGCAGCAGGAGACTTCCTTGAGCCCGGGAGAGGTGGAGGTTGCAATGAGTGAAAATTGCACCACTGCACTCAAGCCTGGGCAACCGAATGAGAGTGAAAAAAAAAAAAAAAAAAAAAAAAAAAAAAAAAAAAAAAAAAAAACCCACCAAACCAATTATAAAGAAAACAGAAGTTCCAGTCTCCAAAAGATAAATGGAATGACCTAGGCCTGTAACATGGTGGAAAAAAAATAAGTAAGTGGCAGAGAGAAGCTGATTGAAATGAACACCACATGGACCAGCCAGGGTACTCTGGGCAAGACTCCTCACTTCATTCATTTGCTATTTACTGAGGTCCCGTAGGTGATGAGACTATGCTAGAGGTGATGGAAAGGATGGTAGGGCCCCCTGCCTCCAGGAGTTAACGATGCAGTGAGGACACATATTAAGCATGTTTACCCAAATAATTATCAATTACTATTGTGAGGGGAAAGAGAAGCCCTGATTTCCAAGTGTTTTCCTTGCCTTGCCTTCTCCCCAATTCAGTGTCCTTCACCTGTACCCTGAGAAGGTTGTGATCTTGGCTGAGTTCGTTTCTATGAGGCAGTCTTTTGGAGTGAGGCTTTGGGAAGAAAATCAAACCCCAAATCGGCCCTGCAGCCACCTGAGGGGCACGCAGAAGGACCGGCTAAAAACGACTGAGCAAAGACCCACCCTGAGGGCAGAAAAGCTTTGCTAACACTGTATTTCTTATTAAAATCAATTCAGTTTTAAGGTGGGAGGAAAGCTCCATCTGCCTAAATCAATTGTCAGTGTTACTTCACCAACCCTTTGGGAAAGTTACCTTGCAAGGGAATAAAAGTATGGTGGGGGGAGGATGGGGAACAAGGTGCAATATTAAGTGGCTGTAGTTAACAAGTAACCTGATTTTTCCTTACTGTTAAATCAAGTTCGCCTTATAATCCAGGGATCTCCCAATCCCCCAAGAGGAGTAAACAAGAACAAGACAAATAATCGGGGCATGCTTCCTACAGGGACCTCTGAATCATAAAGATGTTGAATCAGCTATACCAACATGTATTTTTTTAAAGTTTGCACATACTAACCTTTGCTCCTGAATTTTAAGTTTCCAATTTTAAAGGACATAGAGGAGAGGTGTTCATTACAGTTTTCAATACTTTCTGGAACTAAATGCCTTTATTCTGATGCTGATTAATAAAAAAAAATACCAGTGGTGCAGTTTTCAAGCTTACACCATTAACACCCTTTTCCCTAACTGCAGAGGGAAAAGAATCACATTCTTCCATCTAATTCCAACCCACTGTGACTTGCTCTTTTACTTCGTCTTTATGAAGAGGAGGATAAAAGTGAGAAATGCACATTTCTGAGGGAAATTAAAAGCTCCCTTTGCTACCCAGGCTGCCCCAAGCAGAGGGGCCTCGGTTAGGATCACAGTGGCGCGATCGCAGGTCAAACATCCCCCACGGCCACTGCGAGGCCTGCTGGGCCCGGAAGAACACACTCTCAGCAATACAAGTTCGAGCACACCCGGAGCAGCACATCCAAGGAACGCGACGGCCGGGCGCAAGTGCTGCTCTGTTCCCAGGGCAGCCAGCCTCTGGCCTGCAGACCTGGGTGGCAGCCAGTGGCCGCTCCGGGTGGCACACTAGGAAAGTCCCGGAACCCCAGGCCCAGAGGGTCAACTGGTCAAATATAAGGCAGGGTCCAAAAAGTTCCGCTCGTAAATCCTCGTGGAGCCCAACGGGCCTGAGCGCTCATTACCACCAGAACCCATCAGGGACCGGCCCTGACTTTCATACCCCGGGCCTTCCACTGTGGGTGCCAGGAACAGCGGGACCCGGGTGGGTCTCGAACGCAGGGGGCAGAACCCGAAGAAAAGCTTCCAGCAGTTGGAGAGGGACGCAAAAAACAACCTAGAAGGCTCCCGGGCCGCGGGTTCCCACCCACTCCGCCCTGCCCTGCGCAATCAGTTTGCTAACTCCACCCGCCCCGCGGGGCCAGCGGAGGAAGTCTCCGGAGTTGGCGAAAAGCTCTTAATGACTTAGTGTTTACAAAGCAACCAAGCCCGGGGAGGGGACTAGGTCCTCTGCGTACCCTTTAGACACAGCTACTCCTTCCTTCCCTCCCTTTCCCCGAACCCACGCTGGGGCCTGGAGGTGCCCAGCATGACGGCCTCTACGGGAAGTGGGGTCTTTGGGGAAATCTCTGCCTCTGCCCGGCTCCGCTGACTTCAGCTGCTCCCGCATGTCCCACCTGGGTGCCTCCTTGGCGCAGAGACCTCACATCAAAGCCACCAAGGGGAGGCTAAGGGATTCGTAGAGATGGGTGCCGGCAGCAGAACAGCCTTCGCGCACCTGCCCGGATCCCACCGTCTGCCCAGCGTGCCCAGGACCCCAGCTCCTCAGAGATAAGAGCCCTCCTTGGCCAGGTTTCTCACCTTGGATGGTGCCATTGCAGGAGACAGAGGCTGCCAGCAGGATGGCGGCCCCCAGCAGCCACGCCGCGCTGGGGCTCCGCATCCTCCTGGAAGCCCCGACGCCGGGCGCGCGGGGAATCCGCCGCCACCGATTCGAAACTCAGAGCTCCACTGGACGCACCGAGAGAAAGTCAGCCTCTCACCTGCCCCGAATCGGAGCCTCTGCTGCGCGCCTCCCCAGGGCGGGTTAGGTTTCAGGGAAACCGAAGGAGCAGCTGTACTCACCTGCGGGAGGCCACGCCCCGGGACCGGAACGCGCGCCCTGGTCCCGCCCCCGGCCACCTGCCCTGCGCAGCTGCGCCCTCCGCTTCCCGGACTCGCGCCAGGTCCCTTAGACTGCGGGAGCCGCCTGCGGGCGGGGTTGAGCGCATGAGGTGTCTACTTTGGAATGCAAATAGCAGGAGCGCAGGGACCACGGGTTAATCCCTGCCTAGGCTATACCGCGAACTACCTTTAACCTTTACTTCTAGAGAAGCGGGTCGTCGGTCTCCCTTGCCTTTCCTGACTGTGGGAAAGCCACGATCCGAACTCACTGCAATTGTGGTTGGTAACTGATACAGACAGGGCTTCCCGGTGCGGTGGACCCTGCAGGAGGAGGGATGCGTTTTTTATTGTAGAGGCAGGTGGGCAGCTGCGGACATCACGAAAGCGGTGGGGAGCACAAGAGGCGGGGCGGGAAAGAAGACATGGCATGGCTACTTTCAGCGCCAAGTGCCAAAGCTTTAGAGAATTATCTTGCTTAATCCCCATAACAACCAGCGCAATAAGTATGATTATTCTTCCCATTTTACAGACGAGGAAAGTGAGCTTAGAAAGACCAGATAAATTGGCCAGAGTTACACGACTTATAAACACAGTGTATAAATGTTTATCACATTTCAACTCCAGTATAAGACTATCACTGTCTTCTATTCATCGCTGCACTATAAATGCGTCCACCAGGGCTCCTCTGCATTGGGATCCCATAGGCTAAATAAATACAAAAGCAGATAGAAGGGTGGGAGAAGAGAAGTGTGGGGTTGGGGATGAGTGCATGAGGGTTGGCATCATATTGGTAATGTCTTACTTTTTGTTTTTGAGACGGAGTCTCGCTCTGTCTCCCAGGCTGGAGTGCAGTGGCGTGATCTCGGCTCACTGCAAACTTCGCCTCCTGGGTTCAAGCAATTCTCTGGCCGCAGCCTCCCGAGTAGCTGGAGTTACAGGCGTGCACCACCACATCTGGCTAATTTTTGTATTTTTAGTAGAGGCGGGGTTTCACCATGTTGGTCAGGCTAGTCTCGAACTCCTGACCTCGTGATCAGCCCACCTCCGCCTCCCAAAGTGCTGCGATTACAGGCGTGAGCCACCGCGCCCAGCGTGTCTTACTTTTTATTTGCTTTTTAAAAGATTGAATAAAACAAAGTCTACTGTTACCCATTTAAACTATTGGTACCAGAAGAGCACAGAAGAGAGGCATAGGTATTTTCAAATATTTAAAGGATTCGCTTGTAGAAGAGGATTTAGATGTGTTTTGAGTTGCTCCAGAGAGCAAAAATTGGTGGAAACCACAGTGGGGTTTAATTTCAGCTCAAAGTATAAAGAAATTTTCTTTATTTTTTATTTTAATTTATATTAGAAAATAGAAGTGGGGTCTCCCTATCTTGTCCAGTCTGGTCTGGAACTCCTGGCTTCATGTGATCCTCCCCACTCAGCCTCCCAAAGTGCTGGGATTACAGGAATGAGCCACCACACCTGGACAGGCTTCTCCCCTTGTTGACATCTGTGTGATCCCAAGTTTACTTATCCTCTCTAAACTTTATTATAATATATATATACACACACACGTGTGGTTTAAAGGTTTATAGGTGTCTGAGGTTTAAAGGTGTCTGAGG
Organism: Gorilla gorilla gorilla; assembly: GCF_029281585.2. Classification (NCBI taxonomy): domain Eukaryota; kingdom Metazoa; phylum Chordata; class Mammalia; order Primates; family Hominidae; genus Gorilla; species Gorilla gorilla. Next base: position 34,864,870 of record NC_073243.2, read on the forward strand.
ATAAAATAGTGACTAGTGACTGGGTTTGATACATGGTAGAAGCTCAATAAATATTTTTTGTTTATTTCCTTTCTCTGAGGAGTCTTCATACTCCACCTGCACCCCAGCTCTCCCCTCAGCCCATGCCCGCTTTTCCTCCCAGGAAAAGCTGTCTTCTAGAAGCAGAACAGGAACCTTTGACATCCTGAACAGCGGACAGCTCTCCTGATAAGGATCAGGCCATTCCTGAAGGTCCCTCCCCAGGGGAGATAACTGATTCCTAAGATGTCCCTTCAAACTTTTCAAGCATCAATTTCCTCATCTGTAGCTTATTAATATTACATCTATCATCTGGGAATGATACTAGTACCTCTCTCGTAGGGTGGTTGTGAGGATTCACTTTGCTAAATGTCCATAAAGCACTTCTTAGTACCGTTTCTGGTATATAGTAAGCACCTAAGAAATGGGAACTGCTATAGAATGACTGCCTTTAAGGTGGAATCTTCCTCTTTCAGAGAACAATACATCAGGGTCCAGCTGCTTTCGATTTAAATTTTCACTGTATTTTATGGGAATATGCCTTGAATCATCACAATTTCCAATAAAAGACTTTATTGAATAATGCTATGAGTTAATTATCTCAAAAATGTGGTTTTTTCCCCAGCCTGACTAAATGAACTAAACTCACTTGAGTCAGTTTGCAGGTGTTTTTCTGTAATTTTGGGAGTATAGTGTTTGTTTTTCAGGTGTTGATGACTCCTTCTCCCTGAAGGGATTGGAGTATTGTATGGCTGTGTGGAACAGTACAAAGAAATGACCACAGGCAACTAGACTGCCTGGCTTCCAGAGATTAGGAACCTTCTGCAATCTTCCACCATCTACAATTCCAAAGAGGAGTTTAGACATTGAGGGAAAAGGTATTTCATTCAAATAATTTGTCAAACTCTTCCTGGAGAAACAAAGTCCCCAAGTTACTGGGTCCTAATCAAATATAGTTGGAGAAAGTTACACTCATTTATTCACTGATTCATTGAGCACTCACTCTGGACAAGGTTAGTAATGAAATCCACATGGTAAGTCCTATGGTCCTCTTTCAGTCCTTTCTCAGTTACTCAGCCTAGCTGTAGAATTGGACACGATTGATTTCTCCCTCTTTCTGAAATGCTCTATTCACTTGGCTTCCAGGCCCACTCTTCTCTTGATTCTCCATCTGTCGCATTAGCAACTCAGAAGTGGGTTCTTTGCTAGTTCCCACCTACCCTCCTGACCACTATATTCTGGAGTGAGTGCCCCTAGCTTAGTCTTTGGACTTCTTTTCTTTTCTTTTTTTTTTTTTTTTTTTTGAGACAGGATTTTACTCTGCTGCCCAGGCTGGAGTGCAGTGGCACGATCATGGCTCACTGCAGCCTTAACCTCCCAGGCTTAAGCAATCCTCTCACCTCAGGCCCTGAGTAGCTGGGACTACAGGCACACACCACCAGGCCTGGCTAATACTTTTTTATTTCTTGTAGAGACAGGGTCTCACTATGTTGCCCAGGCTGGTCTTGAACACCTGGGCTCAAGCAATCCTCCCACCTTGGCTTCCCAAATTGTTGGGATTACAGGCATGAGCCACTGCGCCCAGCAGACTTCTTTTCTTCTCAAAGTATACACTCATTCCTTTGGTGACCTCATTCACTCCCATGGTTTTAAATATGATCTATATGTTGACAGCTCCCAAATTTCTATTTCTACTCCTGATTTCCCCAATCCAGACATATAGCATATTCATCTAGCTATTCAAAATCCCCCCTTGGATGCTTCTACAGGCATATCAAGCATAAGTCCAAAACTAAATTCCTGATTCATTACACCTCCACTGCCCTTTTCACAGTCTTCCCCCTCTCCTTAAATTACAACTCCATCCTTCCAATTGCTCAAATCAAGTCTTGGAGTCAGGCTGGGTGCAGTGGCTCATGCTTATAATCCCAGAAATTTGGGAGGCCAAGGCAGAAGGATTGGTTGAGCCTAGGAGTTTGAGACCAGCCTGGGCAATATATTGAGACCCTATTTCTACAAAAAATTGCCCAGGGGTGGTTGTATGCACCTATAGTCCCAGCTATGCAGGTGGCTGGGCAGAGGGATCACTTAAGCCCAGGAGCTCCAGGCTGCAGTGAGCTGTGATTGTGCCACTGCACTCTAGCCTGAGCAACCAAGTGAGACCCTGTCTCTAAAAAATTAAAATTATTTGGCCGGGCACACTGGCTCACACCTGTAATCCCAGCACTTTGGGAAGCCAAGGCAGGCAGATCACTTGAGGTCAGGAGTTCGAGACCAGCCTGGCCAACATGGTGAAACCCCATCTCTACTAAAAATTAGCCAGACATGGTGGCACAGGCCTGTAATCCCAGCTACTCCGGAGGCTGAGGCAGGACAATCGCTTGAGTCCTGGAGGTGGAGGATGCAGTGACCAGAGATTGTGCCACTGCACTCCAGCCTGGGCAACAGAGCAAGACTCTGTCTCAAAAAAAAATAAAATAAAATTATAAAATGAAAATTAGGCTGGGTACAGTGGCTCATGCCTGTAATCCTAGCACTTTGGGAGGCCGAGGCAGGCAGATCACCTGAGATCAGGAGTTAGAGACCAGCCTGGCCAACATGGCCAAACCCTGTCTCTACTAAAAATACAAAAGAATTTAGCCATGTGTGGTGTCGGGCACCTGGAATCCCAGCTACTCGGGAGGCTGTTCAATCACCTGAACCTGGGAGGCGGAGGTTGCAGTAAGCCGAGATCTCGCCATTGCACTCCAGCCTGGGCAACAAGAGCAAAACTCCATCTCAAAATAAATAAATAAAATAAAATGAAAATTTAAAAATTGTGGAGATATCCTTGACTTCTCTATGTTCTGCATCTGATCTATCAGCAATGTATCTTTTACCATATATGAAAATATATCTTTTACCATCTCCATTCTAGTTACCATTATCTTTACTTGGATTATTACAACAACCTTGTAACTTTTCTTTCTCTTTGTCCATAGCCCTCCACACAGTCTTCTCTCAACATAGCAGTCATTTGTAAACCCGTTTAAATGTCCAGCAGATCAAATGATTTCCTTACTTAAAATACTGAAGTGCTGCCAGGCGCGGTGGCTCACGCCTGTAATCCCAGCACTTTGGGAGGCCAAGGCGGGTGGATCACCTGAAGTCAGCAGTTAGAGGCCAGCTTGACAAACATGGTAAAACCCTGTCTCTACTAAAAATACAAAATTAGCTGGGCTTGCTGGTGCATGCCTGTAATCCCAGCTACTTGGGAGGCTAAGGCAGGAGAATCACTTGAACCTGGGAGGCGGAGGTTGTGGTGAGCCGAGATGGCACCATTGCACTCCAGCCTGGGCAACAAGAGCAAAACTCCATTTTTTGCTCCAAGAGCAAAAAAAGGAAAAGAAAACAAAAATACTAAAGTGCTTTCCACTTCCCTCTGAGTGAAAACCAAAATCTATCAAATGTTTACACATCCTGTCCCCTCTTCCCCATCCACACACACACCACCTCCTTGATGTTATCGCCTGTGATTCATATCATCATCCTGCTCCAGCCATGTATGCCCCCTGTCATTCCTGTGCACTCAGTATCCTTTGCCTGGAGTGGTTTTCCATCAAGCAGCTCTTGACTCATCTCTTTAAAGTGTTAGTTTACTTAGAATTATAAATCACTGGAGCTGCAGGGGTTCTTATAAGCCAGAGTAGGCCCTTACTCAACCAGCATCTCTTAGCTTGTTGGCAGTGAGGCTAAGGTGTCTGGATGGTAGGCAAGGAGTGAATTGGTCATAGTGGTCTCTCATCTACACAAAGGCCTTCTAGACCCAAAGAAATAATCGCTCACGATAATCATTTCAGGCATTAGTGGTCAACTATTATCTAGTGTTATGGTTTTTGGGGTTTTCTACTTTGTAGATTTTTTTTTCATTTGATCAAAAAATGGGAATTTTATTTGTTTATTATTTTTATTTTTTGAGACAGAGTCTCGCTCTGTCACCTGGGCTGGAGTGCAGTGGCACAATCTTGGCTTACTGCAACCTCCACCTCCCGGTTCAAGCTATTCTATTGCCTCAGCTGTCTGCCTGAATAGCTGGGACTACAGGCGTGTGCCACCATGCCCTGCTAATTTTTGTATTTTTGGAAGAGACGGCGTTTCACCATGTTGGCCAGTCTGGTCTCGAACTCCTGACCTCGTGATCTGCCTACATCAGCCTCCCAAAGTACTAGGATTACAGGCGTGAGCCACCACGCCCAGGTGAGAAATATTTTTAAGGAAAAGAGTTATGAAGACTTTCAAACTGGGGCTGGAATTGTGGCTGGGTGATGTGTCACTGGGACATGTGCAGACAGAGAGTTAGTCATGACATCATGGGAAATGCAGCCTCAATAGCAATCTCACCTTCTGAAAAATGATACTGCTCTAGGGTGCAGAACTGGCACCTCGCCCCTCATGAAGAGTCAGGCGACAGCATATGTGCCAGCGATTACTTAATGAAGTAAGTACATGATGGGCTGAGGTGTGGAGAGTAGTCATTATGCCACATGCTAATTAAAGAGATGGGAAAGGTTGATCTGCAGGGGCTGAGATGCCCACATAAGTAGCTGTAGTGGTAGGATTGCACCCTCCTACTCTCCCCATTTTCCCCTTTCTATTTCTTCCACCTACAACTGAGACAGCCAGGTGGGAGAAACTCCAACCAGCCTGCCCACTGAGATGAAGCCTGGAGAAGTTTGCAGCAGGGAGGAGCATGGCCCCTCCTCTTCCTGTGTGGAAACTGGGATTCAAAGGGCTAGGCAGGAAGCTCTGTAGCAGGGACTCTGGCCTTGCGAGGATCCCTGTTTCCCCCTTTTCTTCCTTTTCACCCAATAAAACCCCATCTTACTGACTATTCAAATTGTCTGCGAGCCCGGATTTTCATGGCCGTGGAACAAAGAACCTGTCTTTAGCTGAACTAAAGATAAGTCCTGCAACACAACTTCTACCTGATTGATTCCTTTTCTTGTCATAGAAAGGTCATCCTTCCAACCACCAACCTCAGTGACATGCAGGTAGAGTTAAGAACAAATCGGCTGGGCGTGGTGGCTCACGCCTGTAATCCTAGCACTTTGGGAGGCCGAGGCTGGCGGATCACCAGGTTAGGAGTTCAAGGCCAGCCTGACCAACACGATGAAACCTTGTCTCTACTAAAAATACAAAACCTAGCTGGAGTGGCGGCACGCGCCTGTAATCCCAGCTACTCAAGAGGCTGAGGTGGGAAGATCACTTGAGCCCAGGAACTCAAGACTGTAGTGAGCTGTGATCACACCACTTTACTCCAGGCTGGGCAACAGAGTGAGACTTTATCCCAACATAAACAAATAATAAAAAATCAGATTGATATTTGCATTCCTTTTTTGTTACTTGGTTTTCCCCACTCAACAACAAAGTGAACATTTCCCCAAATGCTTATTCTTCCATAGCACCATTTTCAATTGCAGCAGAATATTTCATCTTCTCAATAGATTTTAATTTACTCTTGTAAAATATCCAGATTATTTCATGCTTTTATTGTTTTGGTAACACAGAGATAAACATATTGTGATGCATACATTTGTTTCTGCAGTCTCAGACTACTGTACGGTTTGATAATAATCACTGAGAGCTTTTAAAATAAACATAATTTTTTATTAAGCAAATCCACCTATCCCTTGAAATATTTCTTCCTAGTCTGATTAAGTTATTGCTAAATTAAATGAAGAAGAAATAGTCTGAGACTTAGTATCTATTACAGAATTAAAAATAAAATGAAAATTAAAAAAAGAAAATGTGCATAAAAGTTCTTTGGAAACCACAAAAGCATGACACAAATGCAGGTGATTGTTATTATTGCTGTTACTGACCACAGTGAAGATCATATTATAATAGCCAATCTTAAATATACCATATTGTATTTTTTTATTTTTTATTTTTTTTGAGACAGGGTCTTGCTCTGTTGCTCAGGCTGGAGTACAGTGGTGTGATCTCAGCTCACTGCAACCTCCACCTCCCAGGTTCAAGCAATTCTTGTGCCTCAGCCTCCCAACTAGCTGGGACCACAGGTGTGCATGATCACACCTGGCTAATTCTTTGTATTTTTAGTAGAGACAGAGTTTCACCATGTTGGCCAGGCTGGTCTTGAACTCCTGACCTCAAGTGATCCACCCGCCCTCCCAAAGTGCTGGGATTACAGGCGTGAGCCACTGCGCCCGGCCAACCATATAGTATTTAAACAAGTCATCTTGTTTAAAGGTCTTCCCTCTGCAACCTGGCAGGACCCTGTTAGGCCATCATCCTCATAAAACATCAGGGTGAGAGAGACAAAGATCAGAGCCACTTCCTAAAAGCCCAGGATCTTAGAGTTTAACACAATGACTCCAGGTACGTGAGACAGATGCACCTACGAAAACCAGTCACGGATGTCAAAGGAGGAATTGAGACCAGTGCATGCTCTCAATCCTGCGTGTGAAAGCTACATGTAGTTAGCATCAAGGACAAGCCTCAGCAAGATTTTGGCAGGGAGGGAAACTAGGGTGAGAACCTGTGACCCAGCAGGGCCAGATCTGTGGATTCCACCAACTGGTTCTGCATCTTGGTTCTCTCATGGATGCTGTTTTCCTTCAGACTTCAGAGTTGCCTCATCCCTCCACCAATTAGAAATGTCTCCTGCCTCTAGAAGGTAGTTGTTGTGATTAGGAGGAAGGGCTTGGGCAGTGTCCGACTGGATTGAATGCTGGCTCTTGTCACTTATGATCCTGATTAAGTTACTTCATTTCTTTGGGTGCCTGTTTTTTCTTTTTTTTTTTTTTGTTTTTTGTTTTTGAGACAGAGTCTCACTCTGTCACCCATGCTGGAGTGCAATGGCGCGATCTCGGCTCACTGTAACCTCTGCCTCCTGGGTTCAAGCGATTCTCCTGCCTCAGCCTCCTTAGTAGCCAGGATTACAGGCATGCACCACGACGCCCGGATAATTTTTTTTTTCTTTTTTTTAGTAGAGATGGCGTTTCACCATATTGCCCAGGCTGGTCTCGAACTCCTGAGCTCAGGCAATCCACCTGCCTCAGCCTCCCAAAGCGCTAGGATTACAGGCATGAACCACCGCGCCTGGCCCTGTTTTCTCTTATAAAATGCGGATATGTTACCTGCCTTACAAGAACATTGTGAATATTCAAAAGGCTAACGGGCTATGGGCTCTGCCACTGGGACCCCCTCAAGAGTGCTTAGTACTGATGGGGCTGGTCAGACGCTGTTGTTTGCCTGGAATCCTGGGGGCACCTGAAGGAAAGACAAAGGCCTGTGAGAAGGGGTGGTAAGGAGAGGAAGCAGAGGCAGAGGGGCTTGTAGAACTCAGAGTGTCGGGATATGATAAGAAAGATAACTGAGGGCCACACAGGCCGAGACAGACGAGTTAAAACAGGTGGGTTCCCGGCAATTTAAGGACAGCTGGTGGGAATGTGGAAGAAGGAGGGTCTGTGAAATCTCTGGGAAGGAGGGTAGGGCAGTGATTCCCAGCTGCTTGGGCCCACAGAAACCAGTTTGGTCCTGCTGTTCAGCTTTTGTAACTGTTCATTAGCATATGAAGGAACTGCCTGCAGAACGCACCCTGGGTCTTTGGAGCTTTGCTGTGTATGCTGGGCCAGGGGTGGGGGCAGGGAGTGAAATGGCTCCAACATCAGCCTGATTTCCTGAATCCAGATCCACCACCAATTCTGGACTCAATAAGAAGGGACTGAATCTCTGTTCCTTTCCCAGCTAAAGCCAAAATTTGTTCTATTTACAATACTTCTCAAGTCCTCAGCTGCTTCTATAATTGGTCTAATACAGAGAGCATAATAATTTTGGAAGGAAAAAATTTTAACAGGTATGGGGAACACAATGAATGGACTAACAACTCTCACTTAATCTTCACTATATCTTATGAAATATAGACAATTCGTATCTTCTTGTTAGAAATAACATGATTCAGAAGGGGCTTCAGGAAGCAGATGCCAAACTCTTGACCTTAAGTGGAAGCATTTCTTGCATGTAACGCTAAATGGTTGTGTTATCAGGGCTTCCCTGAATTTTCAGCATGCGAAGAAAAATATTAGGTGCTTATTTCTTTGGGGGGAGAATTCAGGCCAATTTTTGACTTTAGAGCCTAATGATGGCAGTCATTCAAGTTTTGGTTCTTGAAAAATTGCAGCCAGGCACTGCCTATGAAAGTGTCCCACCCACCTCGTCTGAGAGGTAGAAAGAGGTTGTGGAAGAGTCTGGAGTTGAAAGTGCATACAGTCTCTGTTGTGTTCTGCCAGCTCTATTGCCCAGTCACTTACAACCACATTTCAGCCCAGCTATTCTGAAAGGAAACTCACTTTAGAAATGCAAATGACTCACCAAAGAGTGAGGAATTTTAGTGTCTGACAAGTGAAGTGTGTAGCTTTGAAGACTGGGAGACCTCTGTATTCTCCCAGGAATACCTCCCAGGGTTGTTGTTGAAGCCAAAGGAGATCAGAACTCTAAATGGGCTTGGTAACGTGGAAGGTACTAAAGGAACTTTTATTTTTATTGCAAAAGTGTTGAGTTTTGAATTGCTCGGGGCCCACTGAACTTAGCCTGTGGAAAAGACAGGTTGTGTAAAGACTATTTCATTGGCCAGGATACACAACCTTGGTCTAGAGCTACTCCTATTCTTTTTTTTTTAATTGTTATTTTTTATTTTTAATAGAGTATAGTGGCATGTTATAGTCCACTGCAGCCTCAAAATCCTGGACTCAAGTAAATCCCCCACCTCAACCTTGAGGTATGCACCACAACACCCAGCTAATGCTTCTATTCTTTTCTTTCTTTCTTTTTTTTTTTTTGAGACAGAGCCTTGCTCTATCGCCCAGGCTGGAGTGCAGTGGTGCGATCTCGGCTCACTGCAAGCTCCGCCTCCCGGGTTCACGCACATTCTCCTGCCTCAGCCTCCAGAGTAGCTGGGACTACAGGCGCCCGCCGCCACCCCCCGGCTAATTTTTTTGTATTTTTGGTAGAGACGGGGTTTCGCCGTGTTAGCCAGGATGATCTCGATCTCCCGACCTCGTGATCCGCCCGCCTCGGCCTCCCAAAGTGCTGGGATTACAGGCTTGAGCCACCGCACCCGGCCTGCTTCTATTCTTAAAATCTGATTTTCAGTCTCTACCCCCCATCACTCCCCACCTCTCTGCCCATATTGAGCAGCTCCTTTCTTGGGAGTGGTCCTGTGCTGGATTGAGTTTAGCCAAGGAGACTGCTGCTGCACAGCTCAAAGAAAACCGACCTACCTGCTCACTCCAACAGGAAAGTCCTGGAGGTCAAAGTAAAAGCATCAAAGACTAAGTTAGCGGTGGATGAGCCAAAAGAGGAGGGAGCTATAAAGAGGAGGATGGGAAGAGAAACCAAGATGCAAGATACTACAGAAGTGCGATGCAAATTGCTTATTACTCAGTGCCCAGCAGGCTCCCTGAACAGTCTTCAAAGCTACAGCTGGCTTGTCAGATGCTAAAATCCCTTCTTCCTTGGTGAGTCATATGAGACAAAGTAGCAAATGTTAAGAAGTCATGTTTGCTCATTTCTGCTTGCTTAATTTCTCGAAGCTCCTGACTCTGTGTCTACACACAGCTCTCTGGAAAGATGCTTAGAAGACAAAACAGGACACCTCTTGCCTGAGTCACTATATTCCTTAAAAGATAAATGACCACAGTGTTTGTCTTTGCCTACACATAAGATAACCTCTGACAAGGTCAGTGATGATGCCTCTGTAATCTGTAACCAGTTGTGCTCTTACACCGAAACGTCAATGTGATTCTGCTTGAATGCAACCTCTGAGCAAGTCTGATGTGACTTTGAACATATTGAACCCCCACCGCCTGTATATGAGCCATGGGCTGAGATACTGTGCCCCAGCAGTCTCACAGAACTGCTCCTGGGCTATAGGCCTTGGTCTATAGCCCTCAGTAAGACTTCTGAATAAAACTAACTTTAAATCTTTAAAAGCTTTTGTTTTTTTTTTTTTCCATTGACAGTCATTTCCATCCTCAAAGGGAGTTTTATATCAGAATAACTGAGTTGGACAGAATAACAAAGGCAACTTAGCCACACTGGCTAAGAGCTGGGACTCCTGGGCGAAACTGCTTGGGTTGGAATCTCAACTCCATTGTTTATGAGCTGTGTGACCTTGGGCAAATTTGCCTCTCTGTGCCTCAGTTTTTTTTATCTGTAAATCAGGGTTGATATTAATAATACCTAGTTCTTAGGGTTTTTTTCTTTATTTTGAGACAGAGTCTTGCTCTGTCACCCAGGCTGGAGTGCAATGGCATAATCTTGGTTAACTGCAACCTCCACCTCCCAGGCTCAAGCGATTCTCCTGCCTCAGCCTCCGAAGTAACTGGGATTACAGGCACACGCCACCGCGCCCAGCTAATTTTTGTATTTTTAGTAGAGATGGGGTTTCACCATGTTGCCCAGGCTGGTCTTGAACTCCTGACCTCAGGTAATCCACCTGCCTCAGCCTCCCAAAGTGCTGGGATTACAGGAGTGAGCCACCGCATCTAGCAGTTCTTAGATTATTATACTAATGACAGGAGTTAATATTTGTAGGGTGCTTAAAACAGGGTCTGGCACACAGTTTCATTAAAGTAGGTTTTTAAAACCTATTATTGTGGCCAGGTGCGGTGACTCATGCCTGTAATCCCAGCCCTTTGGGAGGCCGAGGTAGGCAGATTACCTGAGGTCTGGAGTTCGAGACCAGCCTGACCAACACGGAGAAACCCCATCTCTACTAAGAATACAAAATTAGCCGGTCGTGTTGGCACATGCCTGTAGTCCCAGCTACTTGGGAGGCTGAGGCAGGAGAATCGCTTGAACCCGGGAGGCGGAGGTTGCAGTGAGCCAAGATCGGGCCATCGCACTGCAGACTGGGCAATAAGAGTGACACTCCGTCTCAAAAAACAAAGAAACCTTTTACTGTTATTACTTCATTAATGCATCTCCATGACTAGATAAAAGCTCTGAGAGCAGAGGCTCGGTCTGGGTTTGCTTATAATTGTGTATCCAGTGCTTAGCACAGCGTGTGGTAAGTACCCAACTATTTGTCTTATGAACAAATGGACAAAGGGAACCTCCCGAACCATTCTCAGACTCAGACCACAGAAAAGGGTCTGAGCTCCGTCCCCACGCCTCCAGGAAGTAAAAAGTCGTTCCCACGCATCCAAGAAGTAAAAAGTCACACCTACTAACAGTCGACAATGCTGGAGAAGTAAACCCACCAGCAATGCCATGACACTGCTCCCATTCTCAGACCCTTGGACTTCTCCTTGTCGTCACCACACAGGATGTGTTCACCACACAGGGGCCCAGCTCTTATTGACTTGGCCGAAGGCTTGGCCTCTGAGTCAGGAGTTTCTGTCCAGTTTCAGGTGTGGGCCAAGTATCGCCTTGTCCTTGGTCTCCCACACTCTTGTGAGAGTGGGCAGAGGGTGTCCCACACTCTTGGGAGAGCTGGTGGGCAGAGGGCCGGCCTCCCCTTTCTGGCCTCCCCAGACACCTGGAAGCTGTCTGCAGAGGCTTGGGCTGAATGTGTATGTAACAAAGAGAGAGCCCCAGCCCAAAGTTTGTTACTATTATAAAGATGTCGGCTTCTCTTCCCAACTGTCAAAGTGAACAGCATCTGCAGGGCCCCACTTTGCCCTCTGCAACAGAGGGCTCTAGTTGGAGCCAAAGTAACAACGTTCCACAGTTCACTATATCCAAGTTACCTTTGACAAAAAGCCTTCTGCATTGTATGTAGCACCTAGAAGAAATAAATACCAACACTTAGACATTCCATTGATTTTTTTGTTTTGTTTTGTTTTTTGTTTTTGAGATGGAGTCTCGCTCTGCCGCCCAGGCTGGAATGCAGTGGTGCGATCTCGGCTCACTGCAAGCTCCGCCTCCCAGGTTCACACCATTCTCCTGCCTCAGTCTCCCAAGTAGCTGGGACTACAGGCGCCCGCCACCACGCCTGGCTAATTTTTTGTATTTTTAGTAGAGACGGGGTTTCACCATGTTAGCCAGGATGGTCTCGATCTCCTGACTTCGTGATTCACCCACCTCTGCCTCCCAAAGTGCTCAGATTACAGGTGTGAGCCACCACACCCAGCCTGACATTCCAATGATTTTAAGATTTATTCCAGTTTCACCATGTTGACGTTAAAATATGAAAAAGATGCATCTTAAAGTTGATGAAAACAGCAGCATGACAACATACAGACAAAGCAGGAAGGAATGGGAAGCGGTCAGAAGAGAATGTCCACATGTTCCCCCAACAGAGATGTCCACGATGTACCCTGCCCTCCCTCTTTTGACAATGAGTGAACTGCCGGTGCACCCATCTAGCCCGCCTCATGCTACATGCGCACCCACTTCCACCCAATCTCAGTGACTTCAGGACATCACTCTAGCAAGCCTCACTCCTCTCCTCTGCAGGGTCAATTTCTTCCCCTACTGGTTTTCCATTGTCTATTGCCTAAAACTATGAAATAATGACTTCCTTCTTGATCCCTCTCCAATCCCATTTCTTTTTTCTTTTTTTTTTTTTAAGACAGGGTCTCACTCTGTCACCCAGGGTGGAGTGCAGTGGTATGATCACGATTCATTGCAGTCTTGATTTCTTGGACTCAAGGAATACTCCTACTTCAGCCTCTGAAGTAGCTGGGACTACAGACATGTGCCACCATGCCCACCTAATTTTTATTTTATTTTTTATTAATTAAAAAAAAATTTTTAAATAGAGACAGGGTCTTACTATGTTACCCAGGCTGGTCTTAAACTCCTAGGCTTGAGCTATCCTCCTGCCTTGGCCCCCCAGAGTGCTGAGATTACAGGTGTGAGCCACTGCATCCAGTCTAATTTTTAATCTTTCGTAGAGATTGGGGGTCTCACTATGTTGCCCAGGCTCGTCTCAAACTCCTGGACTGAAGCAATCCTCCTGCCTTAGCCTTCTAAAGTGCTGAGATTACAGGCATGACCCACCACCCAGCCCCAATTCAATTTTTTTTTGTTGAGACGGAGTCTTGCTCTATTGCCCAGGCTGGAGGGCAATGGCGTGATCTCAGCTCACAGCAACCTCAACCTCCTGGTTCAAGTGATTCTCCTGCCTCAGCCTCCCGAGTAGCTGGGATTACAGGCACCCGCCACCATGCCCGGCTAATTTTTGTATTTTTAGTAGAGATAGGGTTTCGCCATGTTTGCCAGGCTGGTCTTGAACTCCTGACCTCATGATCTGCCTGCCTGGACCTCCCAAAGTGCTGGGATTACAGGCGTGAGCCACTGCGCTCAGCCACAAGTTCTCAATATATGGAAGCATCTCACAAGTTCTCAATATATGGAAGCTATTGTTTTATTCTCTTCAGGTCTCTTCAGGTAAAACTTTGATTACATTTGTCACTCATTTCTGGCTATTTTTTTTTTTTTGTATTTTTAGGAGAGATGAAGTTTCACTATGTTGGCCAGGCTGCTGGTCTTGAACTCCTGACCTCGTGATCTGCCCACCTCAGCCTCCCAAAGTGTTGGGATTACAAAGGCGTGAGCCACCATGCCCGGCCTTTCTTGACTGCACTTTATACAAAACTCCTTAAATGAGATGTCTGCTCTTGCTATCTTCTCATCCCCTCCCATTTTTTTCCCATCAGATGCTGACAGGGACACCAGGCGTCCATCCCCACTACTCTATCTATCATGCCAAATGCAACAGTTAACCTTCAGTGTCTGTCTTGCTCCCCTCTCGGCAGTGGTTGGCTTCTAGAATACTGCTGTCTCTGGACTCTCCTCCTCCCTCCTTGGCTGCTCCTTGTCAATCTATTTTGCGGCCTCCTCCTCCACACACTGGAGAGCCCTGAGGGTCAGATATCTTTTCTACCTGTGACCACTCTCTAGGTGATCTCATCTAGTCCTGTGACTATAATTACTATCTTTACTTTGATAACTACTGTCCCCAGTACAATTAGGATATTGTATATCCTAATAGGCATCTCAAACTAATGTGTCCAAAGCCAAGCTTTTGAATTCCATCCTCAAAGAGGTTCTTCTCAAGAAGTCTTCCCGGTCTTAATAACTGGCAGCCATCCCAGCTTGTCTGGCCAAAAGGCTTGGAAGGCATATCATCCTGACTACTCACTTTCTCTCCCATCCAACCCATCAGCAAATCCTTTTGGCTCTACCTTCAAAATATTTCTGGAACAAGATCAACTTTTGCAATTTCCTCTTGCTCCCACCCTCACCCAAAACACCAGCCTCCCTTTCCCAGTTCTCAATAGCCTCTCAGCTGGTTTCCTTTTGCCCACCCCTGTCTCCTGCATTCCAGCCCTCACACAGAAGCCTGAGTTATCCTTAAGAAGGTAAACCAGACCTTGGCCCATTTCTGTGCAAACTCTCCAAGGCTCACGTCTAACTCAGAGCAAAAGCCAAAGGTCCCCTGCAGGATTAACTTCCGGCCCTCTGTGCTCCTTTCCTCCCACTCTTCCCTTCCATGCTCTCTCCAGCCACACAGGCCTCCTTGTAACTTCTAAAATACATCAAGCACTTTAATTTCTTCTTCTCCAAGCCATCTGCTAACCTCTCACCGCTTCAGGTCTTGGCTCCACTGTCGCTCCATCAGAGTGGTCTTTTCATTTATTTTTTTTTTTTTTATTTTTAAATTTTTGTACAGACAGGGTCTTACTATGTTGCCCAAGCTGGTTTTTGAACTCCTGGACTCAAGTGATCCTTTTACCTTGGCCTCCCAAAATGCTGGGATTACAGGTACCACCCCTCCCCAGCCTCACTCTCTCTCCTTACCCTGCTTTCTTTCCTTTACTTATGTTGTATGTCACTCCCTCACATGCTGTGTATCTATTGGGGTTTTTTGGCTGCCTGTGGCCCCACTTGAATGTAAACTCCATGAAGTCAGGGGTTCTGTTCACAGCTGTATCCTCAGCTCCTTGGCCCCTGCCTGGTCCATGGTAGACACTCCATGAAGATTTACTGGATGACTTCTGATATTAAAAATACTTTATGCAGGAATGTTAGGGGTGTGACCATTTTTCCTGCTCCTTTCAATAACTAGGTCACTAGGAGTTAAAAAGAAAGGCAAAGGCAGCTGGGTGTGATGGCTCACGCCTGTAATCCCAGAACTTTGGGAGGCCAAGGCGGGCAGATCACCTGAGGTCAGGAGTTTGAGACCAGCCTGGCTAACAGGGTGAAACCCCGTTTCTACTAAAAATCCAAAAAATTAGCCGGGCGTGGTGGTGTGTGCCTCTAATCCCAGCTACTCAGGAGGCTGAGGCAGGAGAATCGCTTGAACCCAGGAAGTGGAGGTTGCAGTGAGCCGAGATCGCACCATTGCACTCCAGCTTGGGCAACAAGAGTGAAATTCCGTCTCAAAAAAAAAAAAAGAAAGAAAGAAAGAAAGGCAAATGCATAAGTGTTTCCTAGAAGTTGTTGCCTGAAACACGGAAAACAGCTGCCTTTTTAATCTCACCAGAGGATCATGTCTAAAGGCATCTATCTGGGGACTGAGTGTGCATGTACAAGGAGTCCAGCGGCGCTTTACCTGGGTCTGCAATGCCCTAGCTGGTCTCTTCTGCCCATGGTCTTCTCATGCTCCCCCACCTACCCCAACACTCTCACACTGACCTCCTTGTCCTCTGTGTCTCACTGCTTCTAGGGTCCTGATTGTCCATGGCCAACTTCTCTCTCCCTTCCCCCATCAGCTTTTTCTCTCTTCACCCTCAGCTCTTTCTCTAGACCCTTTAAAAGTCGTTTATAATCCTGCATGGCACATGTCTTTGTTTCCGTCTGTGCCTGTCTGCCCCTCCTCACCAAACCTCTTAAGACCATGAAGCATTGAAGTCGGGGGTTGTGTCTTATTCATCTTTATATCCTTAACCCGTAACACAGTACCTGGCACATTGTAGATGCTCAAAACCTGTTTGCTGAACAACTGAATGAATTCTCTATTGTTGACAAGCTGACTGTCCAGGACAGGCTGAGCTCATTCTTGGAAAAGATGTGCTGCAACATGCCCTCCAACCAGCTTGCCCTGCCCCTCATTTCTACACACACAAGACCACCTTCAATAGTTAACTCTTAATTAAACAAGATATTTGGGCTCACTAAGCATTTATTGTCTATTTATAATGTTCTGGTACTGTACCCAGAAGTTGATAAAGATAAGTTGGTGCCTGATTTATTGGTCCAAGGTCCATCAGCTACCATTTCTTCATTAGGCCTCTCTCTTTTTTTTTTTTTTGAGACGGAGTCTGGCTCTGTCACCCAGGCTGGAGTGCAGTGCAGTGGCGCCATCCCAGCTCACTGCAAGCTCCGCCTCCTGGGTTCACACCATTCTCCTGCCTCAGCCTCCAGAGTAGCTGGGACTACAGGAGTCCTCCACCACGCCCAGCTAGTTTTTTGTATTTTTAGTGGAGACGGGGTTTCACCGTGTTAGCCAGGATGTTCTCGATCTCCTGACCTTGTGATCCGCCCGCCTCGGCCTCCCAAAGTGCTGGGATTACAGGCGTGAGCCACCGCGCCCAGCCGCCTAGGCCTCTCTTTATAACTCCAAACAATGCACACCTTCCCCCCATCAGAGGGTGCACAGCACAAAGGACTGGTTTCAGAGAGAGGAAGTAAAGCTCTGTGTGGGGTTAGGACAGTGGTATGTAAGGGCTGGGGTCAGACTGCCTGGTTCAAACCCAGTTTTCCTAATAACTTCCTTCATAAGGTTGTTGGGAAGATTAAATGAGATAATGTGTCTAAAGGACATAGATTATGACAGTGCCTGTAATCCCAGGACTTTGGGAGGATGAGGTAGGAAGATCGCTTGAGGCCAGGTAGGTGGGGGAGCATGAGAAGACAATACCAACCTGGCCAACATAACGAGATCCTATCTCTTTAAGTTAAAATTTTTTTAATGAAAAAAACTTTTAAAAAGAACAAAAAAAATAAGAAGGACATAAATTATGATCAACAAATGCTAGCTGTTATTATCGTCACAGATTAGGCCTTTGATCCTTTGATATCAGATTCTATTTTATGAGGTATTGTGGTGTATTTTCTTATTAGGTCATATATATAAATGATCTTTTTTTGTTGTTTTTTTAAAGAGACAGGGTTTCACTCTGTTGCTCAGGCTAGAGTGTAGTGCTGTGATTATAGCCCACTGCAACCTCGAACTCCTGGGCTCAAGCGATCCTCCCGCCTCAACCTCCTGAGTAGCTGGGACCAAGTCACATGCCACCACACCCGGCTGATTTTTTAAAAAAATTTTTGTAGAGACAGGGCCTTGCTATGTTGCTCTTGCTGGTCTCAAACTCCTGGACTCACCAAATCCTCCCGCCTCAGCCTCCCAAAGTGCTGGGATTACAAGCTTGAGCTGCTCCACCTGGCCATAAATTATCGCTTAAATGACAGTTCAATTAACTAGAAGGCATGGATCATGAGCAAATAGTAGGCTTAGAATGAACAGGGAGGAATTGGGCTGGGCGCGGTGGCTCACGCCTGTAATCCCAGCACTTTGGGAGGCCGAGGCGGGCGGATCACGAGGTCAGGAGATCAAGAATATCCTGGCTAACACAGTGAAACCCCGTCTCTACTAAAAATACAAAAAATTAGCTGGCAGTGGTGGTGGGCGCCTGTAGTCCCAGCTACTCTGGAGGCTGAGGCAGGAGAATGGCGTGAACCTGGGAGGCGGAGCTTGCAGTGAGCCGAGATCGCGCCGCTGCACTCCAGCCTGGGGGACAGAGCCAGACTCCATCTCAAAAAAAAAAAAAAAAAAGAATGAACAGGGAGGAATTGAGTTGAACCAACTATATTAGTTAATCCATAATTTCTGAGACTGTATCTTTATTTTTATTTATTTACTTTTAAATTCTTTTTTGAGACAGAGTCTCGCTCTTTTCCGGAGTGCAACGGCGTGATCTCGGCTCACTGCAACCTCCACCTCCCGGGTTCAAGCGATTCTCTGGCCTCAGTCTCATGAGTAGCTGGGATTACAGGAGCCTGCCACCATGCCTGGCTTATTTTTTTGTGTTTTTAGTAGAGACAGGGTTTTACCATGTTGGCCAGGCTGGTCTCGAACTCCTGACCTCAGGTGATCTGCCTGCCTCGGCCTCCCAAAGTGCTGGGATTACAGGCGTGAGCCACTGTGCCTGGCCATGAGACTGTATCTTATTTTGCTATTTGGCAGATGTTTTTCTCAGAAGAAGATTAGAGAAGAGGGCCAGCCATTTCATATATGATTCCATATATGTAAGTCATCATGTCTGATGGGGGATTTTACTGGGCGTGGGAGTGTATAGAAACCCTTTGTCCCAAGGCTGCCATCCTTTTTCATAATCAGCTGGAATGATTAATTGAAAACAGCGCTACATAGAACATATGTCTACATAAAACCCTGGCTCTGGTAGTCAATGCTGCCTCTGCCTTTCTCTAGCTGTACATTGGGTAAGTTATTTAACCTCTGTTTCCTTATTTGAGTGTAAAGATAATGATAACAGTCCTACCTCATAGGGCTATCATGAAAATTTAATAAGTGCCTAGCACACAGTTAAGGGCACAATATGTGGTTGCTTTTTTTTTTTTTTTGAGACGAAGTTTTGTTCACTCTTGTTGCCCAGGCTGGAGTGCAATGGTGCAATCTCGGCTCACTCCAACCTTCACCTCCAGGGTTCAAGTGATTCTCCTGCCTCAGCCTCCCGAGTAGCTGGGACTATAGGCGCCCGCCACCACTGCCAGCTAATTTTTGTATTTTTAGTAGAGACGGGGTTTCACCATGTTGGCTAGGCTGGTCTGGAACTTCTGACCTCAGATGATCCACCTGCCTCGGCCTCCCAAAGTGCTGGGATTACAGGTATGAGCCACCACGCCCAGCCTGTGGTTGCTATTTTTATAATGACTTCTTTATACATTTGCTGCAGCTCTGAGGCAGGTCTTTGAGTTGTACCACTAGTGGGTCGGTTTGGCTTTCTAGGCCAAAGAAGGAATTCTTTTGAGTGTCATATAGTTATAAAAGTACAGGCTGTGTGTGGTGGCTCACACCCATAGTCCCAGCACTTTGGGAGGCCAAGTCAGGAGGACTGCTTGAGCCAAGGAGCTCAAGACCAGCCTGGGCAAAATAGCAAGACCCCATATCTTAAAACAAAACAAAAGTACAGAAGCTTGCTCCTGCCTTGCCCAGAAGCCTCCTTTGACCTGAGAAAGTAACCAAGCATCTCCATCCACTACTCCACTGGGAGCAGCTGAGACACGAGAACATGCTTGCTGTTATTTTATTTGCATTTCTCCAATTAACCTGGCACCAGAATTGGAATTTTAGAGTTGCAAGAGATCTTGGAGCAGGGTCTCTGAGAGATGATAAAAGTACAGGCTTTAGAGTCAGACTGAAGCTAGGTTGAAAACCTGGCACTGAACTTTACCAGTGGGGTGACCTTGAGGCAAATGACTTAGACCTTCTAGCCTTTTACTTCCAAGTGGGCCAGGCCTCACCCCAGACCTCCTGAATCAGGATCTGAATTTTAACAAGATCCACCAGTGATGCATACATACTTTAAAGTTTAAGAAGCTATCATCTAACCCTCAGTCTTCTTGTTGGTAAAATTGGGTGAGCAGTGGCCTGGCTTGGTGGCTCGCGCCTGTAATCCCAGCACTTTGGGAGGCTGAGGTGGGCGGATCATGAGGTCAGGAGTTCAAGACCAGCCTGGCCAACATGGTGAAACTAAAAATATAAAAATACAAAAAATACAAAAATTAGCCAGGCATGGTGGCAGGCGCCTATAATCCTAGCTACTCAGGAGTCTGAGGCAGGAGAATCACTTGAATCGGGGGGGGGCCCGGAGGTTGCAGTGAGCCGAGATCGCACCACTGCACTCCAGCCTGGGCAACAGAGCAAGACTCCATCTGAAAAACAAACAAACAAACAAACAAAAAAAAAAAAACCAGGGTCTTGCTCTGTCACTCAGGCTGGAGTGCATGGGCATGATCATAGCTCACTGCAGTCTCAACCTCCTAGGCTCAAGTGATCCTCCCACCTCAGCCTCCCAAATAGCTGGTACTACAGGTGTATACCACCACACCTGGCTAATTAAAAAAATTTTTTTTGCCGGGTGCCGTGGCTTACGCCTGTAATCCCAGCACTTTGGGAGGTTGAGGTAGATCGCCTGAGGTCAGGAGGTGGAGACCAGCCTGACCAACATGGAGAAACTCTGTCTCTACTAGAAATACAAAAATTAGCCAGGCATGGTGGAACATGCCTGTAATCCCAGCTACTCGGGAGGCTGAGGCAGGAGAATCACTTGAACCTGGGAGGCAGAGGTTGTGGTGAACTGAGATCGCGCCATTGCACTCCAGCCTGGGCAACAAGAGTGAAACTCCATCTAAAAAAAAAAAAATTTTTTTTGTAGAGACAGGGTCTTGCTATGTTACTCAGGCTGGTCTCAAACTCCTGGGCTCAAGCAATCCTTCTGCCTCAGCCTCCAAAGGACTGGTGTTGGCCCGTGAAATGTGAGTAAAATTTACAGCATGCTAATTTTAAGTGAAGACCTTAAAAGGCTTCCTGTTTTTCTGCTCACACCTTTGCATTCCTGTGGTCTTCCATGAGAAAAAATATCTCCCAGAAGCTACTGATCTGAGAAAAATGAGAAAACATGTGCAGCAGACCTAACCCAACTCATAGCCTGAACCCAGGCCCAGCCGAGCCCAGTGGGGCACTCAGAGCCCCAGTGGAGCCATGGGCCCATGAAGGAGAAAATAAATGTTTGTTGTTGTAAACTGCCAAGATTTTGAATTTGGTTAGGCAGCACAAACTATTTCACTCTGAGTGATGAAATCATCCGAATCATCATCATCTCTGAATGATGAAATAGTTGATTTTTATTTCCTTCCCTATTATTTTCCGTATTTTCCAAGTATATTTGAATGAGTTTGTATTATTTTAAAGAAAAAAGATAAGCTGGGTGCTGTGGCTCATGGCTGTAATCCCAGCACTTTGGGAGGCTGAAGCCTGCGGATTGCTTGTGGTTGGGAGTTCAAGACCAGCCTGGCCAACATAGTGAAACCCTGTCTCTACTAAAAATACAAAAATTAGCCGGGCATGGTGGTGGGCACCTGTAATCCCAGCTACTTGGGAGGCTGAGGCAGGAGAATCATTTGAACCTGGGAAGTGGAGGTTTCAGTGAGCTGAGATCGCATCACTGCACTCCAACCTGGGCGACAGAGACTCCGTGGAAGGAAGGGAGGGAGGGAGGGAAGGAAGGAAGCAAGGAAGGGAGGGAGAGAGGGAGGGAGGGATAAAGATAAATAAAAAAGAAAAAAGATACATAAAAAAGCAGGGCCTTCACTATTATGATACAAGATCAAACTCACCTGAACTTACAAAAAGAATGTAAGGCTGGGTGCCATTGCTCATGCCTATAATCCCAGCACTTTGGGAGGCCAAGGTAGGAGGATTGTTTGAGCCCAGGAGTTTGGGACCAGCACAGTCAACATAGTGAGACCCCCATCTCTACAAAACATAGAAAAAATTAATCCCAGCTACTTGGCAGGCTGAGGTGGGAGGATCACTTGAACCCAGGAAGTTGAGGCTGCAGTGAGTCGTGGTTGTACCACTGCACTCCAGCCTGGCCAACAGAGTGAGACCCTGTCTCAAAAAAAAAAAAAAAAAAAAAGGAATTTATAAGATTGTTAAAACAACTTTGAATGGTGGCTCACACTTGTAATCCCAGCACTTTGGGAGGCTGAGGCAGGCAGATCACAAGGTCAGGAGATCAAGACCATCCTGGTTAACATGGTGAAAACCCATCTCTATTAAAAATACAAAAAATTAGCTGGGCATGGTGGCAAGCACCTGTAGTCCCAGCTACTTGGGAGGCTGAGAGAGGAGAATCGCTTGAATCC
Organism: Gorilla gorilla gorilla; assembly: GCF_029281585.2. NCBI lineage: Eukaryota > Metazoa > Chordata > Mammalia > Primates > Hominidae > Gorilla > Gorilla gorilla. The sequence continues at coordinate 34,886,791 of NC_073243.2, forward strand.
AGGAGGCGGAGGTCGCAGTGAGCCAAGATCGTGCCACTGCACTCCAGCCTGGGTGACAGAGTGAGACTCCATCTCAAAAAAAATAAAAAATAAAAACAACTTTGAAAACATAAGTATGCTAATTTACATGTATTTTCTCTCATTTCCCTCTCTCTGCACAGTTAACAATGAAGTCAGCATTCACATTTCTATGGCTTTGAATATATGTCTAGTGTTTTGAAAGAGCAGCTATTTCCAAGATTGTGTTTTAGGATCTGATAATATTGTCAGAGGCAGTTAAACCAGAGCAACTCCATCTTGAATAGGGGCTGGGTAAAATGAGGCTGAAAACTGGGCTGCGTTCCCAGATGGTTAAGGCATTCTAAGTCACAGGATGAGATATGAGGTCGGCACAAGATACAGCTCATAAAGACCTTGCTGATAAAACAGGTTGCAGTAAAGAAGCCGAAACCGGCCGGGCGCGGTGGCTCATGCCTGTAATCCCAGCACTTTGGGAGGCCAAGGAGAGCAGATTACCTGAGGTTGGCAGTTCAAGACCAGCCTGGCCAACATGGAGAAACTCTGTCTCTACTAAAAATACAAAATTAGCTGGGCGTGGTGGCGCATGCCTGTATTCCCAGCTACTCGGGAGGCTGAGGCAGGAGAATCGCTTGAACCTGGGAGGCGGAGGTTGTAGTGAGCTGGGATCACACCATTGCACTCCAGCCTGGGCAACAAGAGTGAAACAACATCTCAAAAAAAAAAAAAAAAAGCCAAAACCCACCAAAACCAAGATGGCCACGAGAGTGACCTCTGGTCATCCTCACTGCTATGCTCCCACCAGTGCCGTGACAGCTTACAAATGCCATGCCAACATCAGGAAGTTACCCTACATGGTGAAAAAGGAGAGGCATGAATAATCCACCCCTTGTTTAGCATATCATCAAGAAATAACCAGGCCGGGTACAGTGGCTCACACCTGTAATCTCAGCACTTTGGGAGGTCGAGACAGGCAGATCACCTGAGGTCAGGAGTTCAAGACCAGCCTGGCCAACATAGTGAAACCCCATCTCTACTAAAAAAAATACAAATGTTAGCTGGGCATGGTGATGGGCGCTTGTAATCCCAGCTACTTGGGAGGCTGAGGCAGGAGAAATGCTTGAACTCGGGAGGCGGAGGTTGCAGTGAGCCGAGACCGGGCCATTGCACTCTAGCCTGGGCAACAAGAGTGAAACTCCATCTTAAAAAAAAAAAAAGATAAGAAGAAAAAAACCATAAAAATTGGCAACCAGCAGCCCTCGGGGCTGCTCTGTCTATGGAGTAGCCATTCTTTATTCCTTTACTTTCCTAATAAACTTGCTTTCACTTTACTCTATGAACTCAATCTGAATTCTTTCTTGCACAAGCTCCAAGAACCCCCTCTTGGGGTCTGGATCGGGACCCCTTTCCTGTAACAATATCACACAGAAAGGCAAGCTCAGGAGCCTGGAAGACTTTACTCAGATTGAAAGAATTAACACAGACTGAATTCTCTCTCAAGGGGTGATCCTCTAAGAATTCTTTCCTTTCCTATCATCTTTGGTCAGAATAATTTTTTGCTTAATTGATTTTTCTTATTCATTATGGAACATAGTGGGGCGAGAATAGAATCAAGGAAGCAGGAAGGGAACCATCCAAGGAAGGGATGAAGGAAGCAGATGGGGAAGGGGAAGAAAACAGATGGGAATGAAGAAAATGGGCCGGAAAGAGGAAACTGATGAGGAGAAGTGGGGAAAAGAGGCAGTAGATAAACCAGGAGGGCTTGGGCCTTGGTCTAGAGAACTGGTGAAAGAGGCTTTTGTTGCTGTTGTGAAACGGGGCCCATTCAAGTCTTCCCTGCTCCCTGAAGCATCTCCAGCCCACTCTGGTGTTTATATCTTCTGAGTTCTGAATTCTGGTCCAGATCTCTTCCCTGAGCTCCACCCCCATCAATCTGATCTCCACCTTGGTGTCTAGTAGATATCTCCAATGCGTCTGACCTTCCCCAACCCTATGTAAGCTCTATGAGGCAGAGATTTGGTGTTGGTTTGTTCACTGCTGTATCCCAGAAGCATGCTTGGCACCAAGCAGACATTCAATAACTATTAGTTGAGTGGATGAATTAATAAACTCCTGTAGCAGCAACAGGCAAGAGTACACAATATGCTTTTACTGCATTGGAATGCTGATGTTTCCTGCTTGTTTAATTTTCCCAGCAGAACTGCAAAAACCCTTTAAGATCAGGGACCCTGTGCTTTTATATTCCTGCTGGCGTTTAGCACATAGCTGTGCCCATTGGTGATTTGTTGACTGATTAAGCAGCAAGTCCCACCAACAGTACAAGCTCATGGCTAAAGCCACCTTTCTCAAAGAGTAGGAATCACATGCTAACTCAAGACAAAAAATATGTTAATTCATATCCACAAACTTCTAAGCACTTCAGCTTGGGCCTTGTGTCATGTTAGTGGTATAATACTTTTCCTATGTTTGATTCTTGTCCTCTTTAATAGAGTACGTCTCATTTACACATCTGGATTTTAAGCAGAGTTTTTGAGTCTTACTCTCCTCCTATCAGGCCTTCAGTGGCTCACCAGCACGATGTGAGCACACGTGAGAAGCTCAGCCCAGTCCTGCCTGTAGGCTTCTGACTTTGATTGAAGATAGAGGCCATGCAGTGCTGGAAGCCCCTTGCATACTATGATACAAATCCTTCAAATCCCTGCTAGGCTGAAAGATGGGGTTCTGATTTGCTGCTAGTGACATCACCCTTCTGGTAACCTTCCTCTCCAGATGTGCCTCTGCTCTGTTTATCTTAGAGCCTCATTTCACAGCAGCAAGAAGACACAACAGGAAGCAAATGTCTGAAGCTGTTCCCATCCATGCCAGTTTCTCATAGCCTGTCTTTGACACAAGAGCAGCTCAGAGTCAATTATGTTGGATTCATTCACTAGGAACTTTTTCCCACCAGAGTCCTTGTTGTGGGTGGAGTGGTCTTTTGTTCTAGCTGGTTTGCTGTCTCTGTGGAATTGCTATCAGAATGGCTGTTTGCTATTGGAATGACTAAGAGCTGCATCATTGCTACGTTAGGAAGCAATTATCTGAAAACAAATTCATTTTCTGAGTCATCTAGCTGATTTAGCCTGTGCCACTCTTTCCCCCTTCCACCCCCTAACATTCACCGGTTAAACAACCAAAATGTCCTATTCATACCTCCTGCTCTATTTGTCAGTAGATTATATATCTGGTTTAGATGGATCAACAGAGTTATTACTTTTCCCTGTGTTACTCAGTCTGTCCTATTCTAATCCTAGATTTATTTTCGAAAGACACATGGTTTTCTGGATTAGTTTATCTGGCTTTCACTCCTTTGTGTGCTAGGTGACTAACATTGCATTCATGAGCTCAGCATCCTTGCTTCCTTCTTTCTGCCTTGTTTTAAAGGTATGAATACTTTCACATCTTCTTCATATTGTGTATTTGTTTCCTGTGACTGCAGTAACAACTTACCATAAACTAGATGGTTTAAAACAACAGAAATATATTCTCTCACTGTTCTGGAAGCCAGAAGTCTGAAATCTGTATCACTGGTGGAAGCGAGCTGTCAGCAGGGCTGTGGGCCTTTGGAAGGCTCTAGGGAGAATCTGCTTCTTGTCCCTTCCGGCTCCTGGTGGCTGCTGGCTTTCCTTGGCATGTGGCCGTATTATTCTAATTTCTGCCTTGGTGGCCACGTTGCCTCCTCTCTTTCTGTGTGTCTAATCTCCGTTTGCCTGGCTTGTGCAAGGACACTTGTGATGGTCCACCAAGATAATCCAGGATAATCTCCTCATGGCAAGATCCTTAAATTAGTCACATACACAAAGCCCGTTTTTCCTTATACAGCAACATTTACAAGTGCTAGGGATTAGGGACTGCTATCTCTGGATGACCATTATTCAGCCAACCACACTTTCAATGCCCTGCTCTCCACAATGCACAGAATATTTTGTATGTAGATTAAAAAGTTGGTGAGGAAGATAAGGGAAGAAAGACCAAAATAAAGGAAATAGAGGATAGTCAAAGAGGATTTTTTTGTAATCCTAGCACTTTGGGAGGCCCAGGCGGGTGGATTTCCTGAGCTCAGGAGTCCGAGACCAACCTGGGCAACACAGTGAAACCTCATCTCTACTAAAAGACAAAAAATTAGCCAGATGTGACGGCGTGCGCCTGTAGTCCCAGCTACTCGGGAAGCTGAGGCAGGAGAATTGCTTGAACCCAGGAGGCGGAGGTTGCAGTGAGCTGAGATTGTGCCACTGCACACTGTCAGGCTTCTGAGCCCAAGCCTGCAAGTATACATCCAGATGGCCTGAAGCAACTGAAGAATCACAAAAGAAGTGAAAATGGCCGATTCCCGCCTTGACTGATGACATTACCTTGTGACATTCCTTTTCCTGGACAATAAGTCTCCAGAGCTCCCCACCGAGCACCTTGTGACCCCCGCCCCTGCCAGCAAGAGAACAACCCCCTTTGACTGTAATTTTCCACTACCTACTCAAATCCTATAAAACTGCCCCACCGCTAACTCCCTTTGCTGACTCTCTTTTCGGACTCAGCCCACCTGCACCCAGGTGATTAAAAAGCTTTATTGCTCACACAAAGCCTGTTTGGTGGTCTCTTCACATGGATGCACATGACACACACCAGCCTGGGTGACAGAGCAAGACTCTGTCTAAAAAAGAAAAAAAAAAAAAGAGGCCAAGCGCTGTGGCTCATGCCTGTAATCCCAGCACTTTGGGAGGCCGAGGCGGGTGGATCATGAGGTCAGGAGATCGAGACCATCCTGGCTAACACGGTGAAACACCATCTCTACTAAAAATACAAAAAAACTTAGCCGGGTGTGGTGGCAGGCGCCTGTAGTCCCAGCTACTCGGGAGGCTGAGGCAGGAGAATGGCATGAACCCCTGAGGCAGAGCTTGCAGTGAGCCGAGATCGCACCACTGCACTCCAGCCTGGGTGACAGAGAGAGACTCCTTCTCAAAAAAAAAAAAAAAGAGTGTTTTTTTTTTTTTTTGGCTGTGATTTCCTTTTGGCAATAGAGTGGCCCTCCTGGCATGGGCTCCTGCTTCCTGCTTCCTGGGGAAATATGAGCTTGCAGGAGGTACCCTACTCTGGCAGCCAAAGGACACACAGACATTCTTTTCCCCTTCTCCTTGGTAGTTGGGGCACTGGCATATGATACCAGCTACACCAATCAGACATTCCCACCCAGGATTTTTGACTTTTGAGGGCATTGGTACCTGCATGTCAGGAGAATGACAGATTGTTTCCAGGGTGGCAGGGTCAAGAGTCCAGGAGCAGCAATGGCCCGTGTCTGGCGGCTGTGGCAGTGGCACTTGCCTCCTGCTCTGACTGTTGCAGTGGCAAGGCCTGTCCGAGTTCTTTCTCTGCTTTTTGGTCTCCCCAGGTTCCTGCTCACTCCTCTACCCTTGTTCTCCCACATATCTGCATATTCAGTAACCTGCTGAATACCCAGCCAGGACATTCCTTTTCTCTTTAAGTTAGCCCTGAATTTGGCCTCTGGCGTTTGTAACCAGGAACTCCCCTGACTTAGAAACTACCAGCGGAAAGTCTCTATTTTTATTTATTTATTTGAAAGGTTTTATTTATTTATTTATTTTTGAGACAGAGTCTCGCTCTGTTGCCCAGGCTGGAGTGCAGTGGTGCAATCTTGGCTCACTGCAGCTCCGGCTCCTGGGTGTAAGCGATTCTCCTGCCTCAGCCTCCTGAATAGCTGGGATTACAGCTGCTTGCCACCATGCCCAACTAATTTTTGTATTTTTAGTAGAGAAGTTTCACCATATTGGCCAGGCGGGTCTTGAAGTCCTGACTTCAAGTGACCCACCTGCCTCAGTCTCCCAAAGTACTGGGATCAGAGGTGTGAGCCATTGCACCTGGCTATTTATGTAATTTTAAAAGTTCGACTAATATAAAGGGAAAATTAAAGAAAAACATTTGTATAAAATAATTATTTGTATATAAAATAATACTATACATAATTAAAGGAAATATTATTTATATAAAAATGTATACTCCAACATGTAAATGCATGTATGTGACTACATTAGAGGACCCCACAAATTTGCAGTAGGGCCTGACCATGCCTCATTGAATGGAAAATGCAGGTCACACACCAGGCATAAAGTATGATTAAAGGCCTCTGACAAACGAAAGATACAGATGCATATATGCCTACTCGTAGATGCATGCACACAGCAGGAAACTAGAAGAATGCTCTGTAACATGCTGGCCAAGGTTACCTCTGAGGAAGGAAGTGGCTGGGAGTTGTGAAGAGCAAAGAACTTTCACATTTTGCTCTTTTTGCATCCTCTGCATCTTTTATTTTTACTTTTAGAGACAGGGTCTCGCTCTATCACCCAGGCTGGGGTGCAGTGGCATTATAGTTCACGATAGCCTCAAACTCCTGGCCTCAAGTGATCCTCTTGCCTTAGCCTCCCACAAAACTGGGACTACAAGCCTGTGCCACCACACCTGGCTAATTTTTATTTATTTATTTTTTTTGTAGAGATGGGATCTCACTATGTTGCCTGAGCTCCTCTCGAGCTCCTGGCCTCAAACAATCCTCTCACCTCAGCTTCCCAGATTGCTGGGATTAGAGGTGTGAGCCACTGTGCCTGGCCCAATCTACATCTTTAATAAAATCAGTGCATTACTTTTGTAATAAAACCATGAAAGGGAGGAAGGAAAGCGATTGGATTAGCATTGTGTGCCACAAGCATGTGGTAAGTAGTCAGGTGAGAAAAAGAGAAGAAGGGCAGGGCTGGGCAAGTTTAATGACGAAGACTGCAGCTCCAGGGAGGAAAATGCATTGGTTGCTTCCATCATGGTCATTCAGATGAGTTTGGCAATTAGTAGCTGTGTGATCCTGAGCAAAGTCACATGTCAGGTGTGTTATCCTGAGGCCATGGTGCTGCTTTATTATTTATAGCATCACACTGTTGTTTGTGTTAATACTGCTACTACACATGGGGTAGAAGTCCTTATCTATGGAGCTGGCAGCTGTCTCCAAATAGCCAAGTATCCAAGTCGTCCTGCCCGCATCATCCAGGGCTGTCTGATTGTAATTCACTTGCAATGTGATCATCTGCAAGCCAAATACCTGGAGGACCTTTATTTTTTGGTTTATTCAACTGACATTAATTGACTATAAAGCTAAATAGAATAATTATTTGCTCACCAAAATGCATGTTTTGAAAATGGCAGTGGATTGGCTGGGTGCGGTGGCTCATGCCTGTAATCCCAGCACTTTGGAAGGCTGAGGCGGGCAGATCAGGAGGTCAGGAGATCGAGACTATCCTGGCTAACACAGTGAAACCCCATCTCTACTAAAAATACAAAAAATTAGCCGGGCGTGGTGGCGGGCGCCTATAGTCCCAGCTACTTGGGAGGCTGAGGCAGGAGAATGGCGTGAACCTGGGAGGCGGAGGTTGCAGTGAGCCAAGATCGCACCACTGCACTCCAGCAGCCTGGGTGACAGAGCAAGACTCCGAAAAAAAAAAAAGAAAATGGCAGTGGATTTAAATTCCTACTCTATGACTTAATAAATATTCTCTGAATTTTTGTTTCCTTATCTGTAAAATGAGGATAATGTATATTTACTACGTAGAGTGTGTTAGGAGGAATAAATAACATAATGTATATCAAGCACACATTAGAGCCCCTATTACACTTTAGGTCCTTATTATTATTATTATTTTTAGAGATGGGGTCTTGCTGTGTCACCCAGCTGGAGTGCAGTAGTGTGATCTATAGGTGGGACTATAGGTGTGAGCCTCTGTGCCTGGCTAATTTGGTGTTTATTAGTGTTGTGGTCTCCAATTTTATAGCATGGGCATTGCTATGGTTATGTCCCCACAAAATTCATCTGTTAAAATCAAACCCCCAATGCAATGCTATTGGAAGGTGGGGCCTTTTGGGAAGTGATTAGATCATGAGGACTATGCCCTCGTGATGGATATTAGTGCCCTTATAAAAGAAGTGTGGCTGGGTGTGGTGGCTCACGCCTGTAATCCCAGCACTTTGGAAGGCTGAGGCAGGCGGATCACCTGAGGTCAGGAGTTCAAGATCAGCCTGGCCAACATGGTGAAACCCCGCCTCCACAAAAATACAAAAATTAGCTGGGCATGATGGTGGGTGCCTGTAATCCCAGCTACTACGGAGGCTGAGGTGAGAGAATCGCTTGAACCCGGGAGGTGGAGGTTGCAGTGAGCCAAGATTGTGCCACTGCGCCATTGCACGCCATCCTGGGCGACTGAGTGAGACTCCATCTCAAAAAAAAGAAGAAGTGTGAGGGAGCCTGCTTGCCCCTTTTGCCACTCGAGGGCACATAGAAGGTGCTATCTATGACAAAGTGAGCCCTCACCAGATACCAGATCTGCCAGTCCTTGATCTTGGACTTCCCAGCCTCCAGAACTGTGAGAAATCAATTTCTGTTGCTAACTGTGAGAAATCAGTTTCGGTTGCTTATAATTTACCCAGTCTGTGGTATTTTATTATAGCAGCCAAGTTGACTGAGACAGACTTCAAGTTGCTGAGCACTGATACAGTTTTCTCTTTTTCATCTGTCTTAGTTCAGGCTGCTGTAACAAAATACCATAGACTGGATGGCTTATAAACAGATGTAAATATATATATCTTATTCTCACCTATTGTCCCTCAATAGATATATATCCTATTGGTACTATATCTCTGGAGAACCCAAATTAATATAATTATGAGTGACAGATTGAAAAGATTATGGATCTCTATTATGGTCCTCTGAAGATTACAAATTATTTATTTATTTATTTATTATTATTATTATTTTACATATTTATTTATTTTGAGATGGAGTTTCGCTCTTGTTGCCCAGGCTGGAGTACAATGGTGCGATCTTGGCTCACTGCAACCTCCGCCTCCCAGGTTCAAATGATTCTTCTGCCTCAGCCTCCCGAGTAGCTGGGATTACAGGCATGTGCCACCAAGTTTGGCTAATTTTGTATTTTTGGTAGAGATGGGGTTTCTCCATGTTGGTCAGGCTGGTCTTGAACTCCCAACCTCAGGTGATCTGCCCTCCAAGGCATCCCAAAGTTCTGGGATTACAGGCGTGAGCTACTGGGCCAGACCTATTATTATTATTTGGAGGCAGGGACTCACTCTGTTGCCCAGGCTGGAGTGCAGGGGCATGATCTCGGCTCACTGAAATCTCTGCCTCTTGGGCTCAAGTGATCCTCCCACCTCAGCCTCCCAAGTAGCTGGGACTATAGGCACACACCACTATGCCCAGCTAATTCTTATTTTTTTTTGTAGAGATGAGGTTTTGTCATGTTGCCTAGGCTGGTCTTGAACTCCTCGGCTCAAGTCATCTGCCTGTCTCGACCTCCCAAAGTGCTGAGATTACAGGCGTGAACCACTGCACCTGGCTTATCCCAAATTTTTAGTTTAGTAGGCAGTTAACTTGGCTGAACTCAAATTCTGAATTTTGCCTCCCCTGTGGTGAGTGAACAGCTGAAGACTCTGTTATTTTAGCCTTATCTGAACTGCTTGGAGTCTACCCTGTGCATGCATAGTTGGAGATCTGCCAGATACTTGGGTAGCCTCCCCCCTGCAGCTGGGAACCAGAGTTGTCAGGTATGCTGTCCTGAGCCAATATATACACATATACAAATGAATTGGCTCATGTAGTTATGGAGGTTGAGAAATCCCAAGATCTGCAGTTGCCAAGCTGGAGACCCAGGGGAACAAATGATGTAAATTCCAGTCCAAGTCCAAGCCCAAAGGCAGAAGCCTAATGTTCCCAGCGCAAAAACAGTCAGCCAGAGAGAACAAATGTTGTTATATTCAGCCTTTTTGTTGTATTCAGGCTTTCAACGATGGAATGAGGCCCACAGACATGGGGGAGGGCAATTTGCTTAACTCAGTCAACCTATAGAAATGTTCGTCTCATCCAGAAACACCCTCAGCGTTACACTCAGAATAATGTTTAACCAAATATCTGAGCATCCTGTGGTCCAGTCAATTGACACATAAAATGCACAGATAAAATCCAGACTTTTTTTTTTTTCTTTTGAGACGGAGTCTCACTCTGTTGCCCAGGCTAGAGCGCAGTGGCGCGATCTTGGCTCACTGCAAGCTCTGCCTCCTGGGTTCATGCCATTCTCCTGCCTCAGCCTCCCAAGTAGCTGGGACTACAGGCACCAACCACCACGCCCGGCTAATTTTTTGTATTTTTAGTAGAGACGGGGTTTCATCATGTTAGCCAGGATTGTCTCGATCTCCTGACCTCGTGATCCAACTGCCTTGGCCTCCCAAAGTGCTGGGATTACAGGCGTGAGCCACTGCACCCGGCCTTTTTTTTTTTTTTTTTTTTTTTTTTTTTTTGAGATGAAGTTTCGCTCTTGTTGCCCAGGCTCGAATGCAATGGCGTGATCTCGGCTCACTGCAACCTCCGCCTCCTAGGTTCAAGCGATTCTCCTGCCTCAGCCTCCCGAGTAGCTGGGATTACAGGCACCCGCCACCATGCCCGGCTAATTTTTGTATTTTTAGTAGAGACGGAGTTTCACCACGTTGGCCAGGCTGGTCTCGAACTCCTGACCTCAGGTGATCCACTTGCTTCGGCCTCCCAAAGTGCTGGGATTATAGACGTGAGCCACCACACCCGGCTAAAATCAGACTTTTATGGCAGATGAGTGGAAAGGCAAGGGAAGCTGGTTAAAATGAAGATTCTTCGGATCCACCGGTCACCTGCTGAATTTTTGCCCCAAGAAATCTGTGTTTCTAACAAGTTTCTCAGGCCAGGTGCGATGGCTCATGCCTGTAATCCCAGCGCTTTGGGAGGCTGAGGCAGGTGGATCACCTGAGGTCAGGAGTTCGAGACCAACCTAGCCAACATGACAAAACCATGTCTTTACTAAAAATACAAAAACTAGCCAGGCTTGGTGGTGGGCACCTGTAATCCCAGCTACTCGAAAGGCTGAGGCAGGAGAATCGCTTGAACCCAGGAGGCAGAGGTTGCAGTGAGCTGAGACTGTGCCACTGCACTGCAGCCTGGCGACAGAGCGAGACTCTGTCTCAAAAAAAAAGGAGTGTCTCAAAGGTTTCTGATTTACATTATAATAGAACTGCTGCTTGAGATTCTGGAAAGATTCATTAATTTCGTTATATATGGACTTAACACTCAATCTGAAGGATGTTAGAATAACAAGAATAATCATGGGAAATGGTTGGGGTCTTTCTCCTGATGGTATACGGGCCATTTTCAAGTGGGATGGGAGTAGTTAATGTGTGATCTATGTGTTGATCTCATACAGGGCAGAAACCAATTTGAGCAAGTAATGCTCCAGGGCACACCCCCTTACTCACCCACACCTCAAAATAATTTTACCAACTGTTTGTTCAAAGTCCAAGTGACAAAGGGCAGTGCTGGTTGTCATTGTTCTTGGGTGAGTCATACTATACTGCTTACTAATTCCTCTTCCTCCTCAAACCTGCTTTCTTCCCATCTTCTAGGGGTTGAGGATTGTTTTTTTTTAATCACACTCCACAAATGTGAACCTTCTTTTTTTTTTTTTTTGGACGGAGTCTTGCTCTGTCGCCCAGGTTGAAGTGCAGTGGCGTGATCTCTGCTCACTGCAAGCTCCGCTTCCCGGGTTCACGCCATTCTTCTGCCTCAGCCTCCCAAGTAGCTGGGACTACAGGCACCTGCCACCACGCCCGGCTAGTTTTCTGTATTTTTAGTAGAGATGGGGTTTCACCGTGTTAGCCAGAACGGTCTCGTTGTCCTGACCTCGTGATCCGCCCGCCTTGGCCTCCCAAAGTGCTGGGATTACAGGCTTGAGCCACCGCACCTGGCTGAACCTCTTTTTTCTATCACACTACCAGGATCTCTCTTTCTCCTAACTGTGCATGTGTGTGTTTGCACACGTGTGTGTATGTGTGTTTCTAAATTTTGGACATTCTTTATGAAGTTCTATATGATGTAATTATTTTTTTGTGCGTATGCACATGAGGCTAGGTTTTAAAATATATACATTTATTTAATTTTTAAAATATATGTAAAATTGTTGAAGTATCACATACCTATAAAAAGTGTACATGTCAGCCAGGTGCAGTGTCTCATGCCTTTAATCCCAGAACTTTGAAAGGCTGAAGCATGTGACTTGAGGTCAGGAGTTCAAGACCAGCCTGGCCAACATGGCAAAACCCTGTCTCTACTAAAACTACAAAAATTTGCCAGGCATGGTGGTGCACGCCTGTAGTCCCAGCTACTCAAGAGTCTGAGGCACCAGAATCGCTTGAATCCGGAAAGTAGGGTTTGCAGTGAGCCAAGACTATGCCACTGCACCGCAGCCTGGATGATAGAGTGAGACTCTGTCTCAAAAAAAAAAAAAGTGTACATATGATAAGTTTGCAGTTTCATGAATTTTTACAAAATTCATATCCATAGAACCAGAATTCAAATCAAGAATCAGAATGCTACCAGAATCCTGGAAGACTCCCTCGTGCTGTCTTCCAGTCACGAATTCCCACCAGGGTAATGTGAGCCAAAAATGAAATTATAAGCTCCTCCCCCAAATGACTGAACAGACCCCTTCCTCTCCACCAAGGGGATTTCAAACCCGGGTACGAGGGTCTGATATGCCTCATTATACTCTCCTCCCTTTGGAATTCAGGCACAGCTGACCAGCACTAACATTAAAACAGATATCTTATGACTGACAAAGCAGATTCTTTGTGGCAATAAAATACCAAATTCCAACCTGATTCTGGTATAGCATCACATGACAGATAGCAGACCCTGAAAGGAATAAAAATCTTTTGCCCCAGAATATATTCCTTTGACATATTTTTATTTATTATTTTTCTTTTATGTCAGACAAGTAATGTGCCAACATCCTAACAAGGTTCGAGGGTGGCACATCTGATGCACGCATGTGAACGCCTGATCATTATGCTCTTGAACTACAAGAGGATCGACTTTGACATATTTTTAAATGGCTCTGCAAAACCGTATCTCGTGGGAGAAATTTACTTTCTATAGAGAATCCCCTTCCCTTTCCAAGTCTTTTTCCGATCCTGAAGAGACTGGCTGAGAGACCAGCACCTTTTAAAGTTCTAAATAGAAAACAATTTGCCATCTCTTGCCTCTAAGGGTGGCCACCTAGGAGACTTTATCTACATAATAAGAACCTTGAAGTCTCCACAAGTCCTTATCTTAACCCAAACACTCCTTTCTATTGATTCCAGGTCTCTAGGTAATAACTCTTTCAACCAATTGCCAATCAGAAAATCTTTGAACCTACCTGTCACCCAGAAGCACAGTTCCCCTGACTTGAGTTGTGCTGCCTTTCTAGATTGAACCAATGTATGCCTCACATGTATTGATTGATGTCTTATGTTTCCCTAAAACATACAAAACTAAGCTGTAACTGAACCACCTCGGACACATTTCTCAGGACCTCTTGAGACTGTCTCTTGGGCCATGGTCACTCATATTCGGCTCAGAGTAAACCTCTTTAAATATTTTACAGAGTTTGACTCTTTTCGTCAACAGTAACAACTGTTCTAACTTCTAGAATAATAGATTAGTTTTTAGCTGGCACAGCAGCTCACACCTGTAATCCCAGCATTTGGGGAGGTTGAGGTAGAAGGACTCCCTGAGCCCAGGAGTTTGAGACCAGCCTGGGCAACACAGTGAGATCTCATCTCCACAAAAAATTAAATAAATTAGTGGGGTGTGGTTGTGTGTGACTGTAGTCCCAGCTACTTGGGAGGCTGAGGCAGGAGGATCACTTGAGCCCAGGAATGCAAGGCTGCAGTGAGCTAAGATCACACCATTGCACTCCAGCCTGGGTGATAGAGTGGGACCCTGTCTCACTCAAGAACTTTAAAACTTGATTAGTTTTGTCTATTTTTATTTTTTATCTTTATTTTTGAGAGATGGGGTCTCTCTCTGTTGCCCAGGCTGGAGTGCAGCAGCGTGACCTCAGCTCACTGCACCCTCCACCTCCCAGGTTCAAGCCATTCTCCTGCCTCTGCCTCCCGAGTAGCTGGATTACAGGCGTCTGCCACCATGCCTGGCTAACATGGTGAGACAGGGTTTCACCATGTTGGCCAGGCTAATCTCGAACTCCCACCCTCACGTGATCCACCTGCCTCAGCCTCCCAAAGCGTTGGGATTACAGGCATGAGCCACCACGCCCGGCCCAATTTTGTCTATTGTTAAAGTTTTGACCTTTACATTACACAAGTAGAATCGTAAACTACGTACTCTTTTTTTTGTCTGGCTTCTTTTGGTCCTCACATTGTGAGATTCATTCAGGTTGTGGTTTATAGTTGTAGCTTATTCATTCTCACTGCTGTATAACATTTCATTATGTGGAAATACCATCATTTTTTTTTACCAGGACCTGAACCCAGGCCACCATTGTGAAAAGAGAAAGCACAGCTACATGGTTACAAGGTCAGTCTCCCAAGGAAATGACTAACCAGTTTGCTGGGCTGTCTTGAACAGCAGGCATATGGGGGTCCTAGGCCCACATTCTATCCTAAGGTACTCCTCATCTTGACAGAACAATACAGAAAGATACACAAAGCACACCAGATTCACTACAGTTTAAGATTAGCCTCAGTAATCCTTTTTTCCATTAATCAAAACTTTACAGAGGAGATAAACAGTGATTTTTGTTTTTGTTTTTTATTGTTGTTTGTTTTTTGAGCTGGAGTCTTGCTCTGTTGCCCAGGCTGGAGTGCAGTGGCATGATCTTGGTTCACTGCAACCTCTGCCTCCCGGGTTCAAGCGATTCTCCTGCCTCATCCTCCCGAGTAGCTGGGACTACAGGCACTTGCCACCATGCCCGGCTAATTTTTTGTATTTTTAGTAGAGACAGGGTTTCACCGTGTTGCCCAGGCTGGTGTCGAACTCCTGAACTCAGGTGATCTGCCCGCCTCGGCCTCCCAAAGTGCTGGATTACAGGTGTGAGCCACCACGCCTGGGATAAACAGTGATTTTTAGCATTCATTTAACCCGTTTGCAGAGAGAGAGAGAGAGAGAGAGAGAGAGAGAGAGAGAGAGAGAGAGAAAGAGCGCATTGCCTGAGGCAGGGTGGGAAAAGTGAAGAGCTCAGGGAGACCAGAGTAAGACCCGCCCATTACTCAAAAGTTCAGATGGCTGCTTGCCTGTCAAGAAGGAATCTTTTCCAGCAGTCCTGTCAGCTCTCAAGTTTCCCCTTTTAGGAAAGAAAAAGCTCCCCATGTCCCACAATCTTGTACATGCCAATCCTGTCACCCACAGTCATCAGCAAAGAGTGCAAAGCAGATTATTCCATAGAGAGTAGCAGTTAACATCCTGTAGTGCCAAACCCATATTTAGCCGAAAGGGACTTTACTGAGAGGGGCCTCTAACCCTCCTAAGTTGGGCCTTGAACCCAATGTTGGGCAAGTGTCCTTGCCTCTTATTGAGAGGAGCCTTTAACCCTCTTTGTCTTAGGAGAGACTCTAACTCCTCTAAGTTGGGCCTCTCACCCAATCCCATTTTTCACCCAGGTACCCCACCAATTTACCCAAAGTCAACCAATCTCTTTCCTTTGAGTGAGGGGATTTCTTCAGTATCATCCCTTCAGGGTTTGCCAGAAAGATGTCACCGGACCCTACCACTTACCCAAAGTTAGCCTTTAGGTCAGGGGTTTACCCCACTATAGTCCCTTCTGTGGTTGCCAAAAAGATGTTACAAGAAGGGGGTCCTGATCCATACCCCAAGAGTGGGTTCTTGGATTTTGCACAAGAAAGAATTCAGAGCAGATCCCTAGAGAAAAGTGAAAGCAAGTTTATTAGCAAAGTAGAGGAACCAAAGAATGGCTACTCCACAGACAGAGCTGCCCCAAGGGCTGCTGGTTGCCCATTTTTATGGTTATTTCTCGATGATATGCTAAACACGGGGTGGATTATTCATGCCTCCCCTTTTTTAGACCCTATAGGGTAACTTCCTGACGTTGCCATGGCATTTGTAAACTGTCATGGTGCTAATGGGAGTGTATCAGTGAGGACGATCATCACCATCTTGGTTTTGGTGGGTTTTGGCTGGCTTCCTTACTGCAACCTGTTTTATCAGCAAAGTCTTTATGACCTGTATCTTGTGCTGGTCTCCTATCTCATCCTGTGACTTAGAATGCCTAACTGTCTGGGAATGCAGCCCAGTAGGATTCAGCCTTATTTTACCCAGCCCCTACTCAAGATGGAGTTGCTCTAGTTCAAAGGCCTCTAACAATCATAGATCACTGGAACTTCAAACTCCTGGCCTCAGGTGATCCTTCCATGGTGGCCTCCCAAAGCACTGAGATTACGAGTGTGGGCCGTCATGACCAGCCCTATCCATATCTTTTTTTTTTGAAACAGAGTTTCACTCTGTTGCCCAGGCTGGAGTGTAGTGGCACAATCTCAGCTCAATGCAGCCTCAACCTCCTGGGTTCAAGCAATTCCCCCACCTCATTCTCCAGAGTAGCTGGGACTATAGTCACTATAGTCACCTGCTACCATGCCCAGCTAATTTTTTTTTTTTTTTTTTTTTTTTTTTTTAGATGGAGTCTTGCTCTGTCACCAGGCTAGAGTACAATGGTGCCATCTTGGCTCACTGCAACATCCGATGCCCTGGTTCAAGGGATTCTCCTGCTTCAACCTGCCGAGTAGCTGGGATTACAGGCACACACCACCACGCCCAGCTAATTTTTGTATTTTTAGTAGAGACGGGGTTTCACCATGTTGGCCAGGATGGTCTCGATCTCCTGACCTTGTGATCTGCCTTCCTTGGCCTCCCAAAGTGCTGGGATTACAGGCGTGACCCACTGCACCCAGCCATGCCCAGCTAATTTATTATTTTTTGTAGATACGGGATCTCCCTGTGTTGCCCAGGCTGGTCTTTAACTCCTGGGCTCAAGCAGTCCTCCTGCCTCGGCCTCCCAAAGTGCTGGGGTTACAATGAGCAACCACACCTGGTCCCGTATTTTTGTTTGTTGTTTTTGAGAGAGGATCTTACTTCATCACCCTGGTTGGAGTGTCGTGATGCGATCATGGCTCAGTGTAGCCTCAACCTCCCTGGCTCAAGTGATTCTCCTGCCTCAGCCTCCTGAGTAGCTGGGACTACAGGCGCACACTACCATGCCCAGCTAACTTATGCATTTTTTGTAGAGTCAGAGTTTTGCTGTGTTGCCCAAGCTGGTCTCCAACTCCTGAGCTCAAGCGATCCACCTGCCTCAGCCTCCGAAAGTGTTAGGATTACAGGCATAAGCCACTGAGCCCAGCCCCCATCCTATTTTTAATGGACATTTGAGTGTCCAATGTTTGGCTCTTGCAAACAGTGTGAAGCATAGTTTTTATACTGAGTCCTGGTTTTAAGAGGGAGTGTTAAGTATTCAAGTTAAAAAAAAAAACAACAAAGACGGCTTGTGGCAAATAATAGAAACAAATGAACGTTCCACAGATACCTTTGTTCACCCTAAAAATGGCTCCCAGGGTTGGAAGCCCATATGGGAAAGAGGAAAAAAGAAAGAGAGCCCAGAGCCGAGAGTGATTTACAGTTCAGTCTGCCCCCCCTGTTTGCTTCTCCAAGGCAACCCATTGCCCCTCCTCCTAATTTGGCCTAAATCAGTAGCTTTTCAAAACACCTGCTGGTTATCCAAACTGGCCCATTTAAGGGCTCTGTGATGGATTCATTGTTATGTGGTCAACCAACCAAGATGGGGGAACCCGGGAGGCAGAGCTTGCAGTGAGCCGAGATCGCGCCACTGCACTCCAGCCTGGGCGACAGAGCGAGACTGTCTCAAAATAAATAAATAAATAAATAAATAAATAAATAAATAAATAAATAAATAAATAAATAAATAAAAGAACCACATCTTCAACTTCAGGGGTTTTGTTTTGCTTGTTTTGTTTTTCTTTAGTAGGCTACATTGTAACATGACCTTACCTCTCCATTGCATTTGCAATATGATGCTGATTGCCTTATTTTCTGACTTCTTCCATTTAGAGTAGTTTTTCTCTGGCTAAAATGTTACTACCCTCTTCTATGACTTCCTCATTTTTGTTTTTGTTTTGCTTTCTATTTTGTCTATCGGTGTACAATCAATGATATTTGTATGGCCTGGATAACAGAGGTGGGAACTCATGTGCTGATATCCCTTAGAAACTAGGAGTTTTCAATAGTTAAACAATTAAAGAGTAATTACTTACTTTTTTTTTTTTAGATGAATTTTGCTCTTGCTGAGCAGACTGGAGTTCAATGGTGCAATATTGGTTCACTGCAACCTCCACCTCCTGGGTTCAAGTGATTCTCCTGCCTCAGCCTCCCAAGTAGCTGGGATTACAGGAATGCACCACCAGGCCTGACTAATTTTGTATTTTAGTAGAGACAGGGTTTCATTATGTTGGTCAGGCCGGTCTCGGACTCCTGACCTCAAGTGATCCTCCCGCCTCAGCCTCCCAAAGTACTGGGATTACAGGCGTGAGCCACCATGCCCAGCCTGAGTAATTACTTTTTAATGATATGTAGTTATGAATGTGCATATATGCTGACAATATATTAAGTGCAAATTACAGAACTGCATTGTATGCTCTATTTCTGATATATATATATATATATATTTTTTTTAATTAATTTATTATTTTTTTCAGACAGAGTCTTGCTCTGTCGCCCAGGCTGGAGTGGAATGGTGCAATCTCGGCTCACTGCAACCTCCACCTCCCGGACTCAAGCAATCCTCCCACCTCAGCCTCCTGAGTGGCTGGGATTACAGATGCCTGCCACCATGACTGACTAATTTTTGTATTTTTAGTAGAGATGGAGTTTCACCACGTTGGCCAGGCTGGTCTCAAACTCCTGACCTCAAGTGATCCATCTGCCTTGGCCTCCCAAAGTGCTGGGATTACAGGCGTGAGCCACTGTGCCCAGCCGAAAGTAAGTTTTAACCGAACTTGGAAGTATCTGATCTTTACCTGAAAGGACTGTTAACCATGGCACCAAGGACAACCCTACTGATTCTTTTTGCAATTCGAGTTCTAATAAATTTAAAACATAATTTCTCTGTACACTGTGTAATATTCATTTTTGTTCTCTCCAGTTTGCCTGACACAATTTGGGCCCAATACACTTTTGGTAAATGAGTAATATGAATAAATGGAATGGAGATCTCACAGTGTGAGAATCTCAGCTAACTACAGTAATGGGAAGGGGGCTGGTTTACAAGGTTGATAAAGAGATGCATTTTTATTTGTCAGCATCCAGAGGTCCATATGGACAGGGTTTGCCTTCTACCTGCTGCTAGGAATACTAGCCTAGTCTCTGTGATTTTAAAAATAACCGAAGAGGCGGCCGGGTGTTGTGACTCACGCCTGTAATCTCAGCACTTTGGGAGGCCAAGGTGGATGGATCACAAGGTCAGCAGATCGAGATGATCCTGGCTAAGACAGTGAAACCCCGTCTCTACTAAAAATACAAAAAATTAGCTGGGCCTGCTGGCGTGCACCTGTAATCCCAGCTACTTGGGAGGTTGAGGCAGGAGAATCGCTTGAACCTGGGAGGCAGAGGTTGCAGTAAGCTAAGATTGTCCCACTGCACTCCAGCCTGGGCAACAGAGCGAGACTCTGTCTCAAAAATAAATAAGTAAATAAAAATAAAAAACGCAAGAGGCTATGTTTTAGGTACATAAAGATATTAGAATTTTCATATTTTTTCAGACCTGTGCTCTATCCTACACAGCATTCAAATCCAGCAGGATTGATATGCCTGATTCTAAAAGTCGATCTCAAAGCTTACGAATCAACCCCCATCCTAGTTAACCCATTATGGCTTTATCATCCCTGAACTTATCTAACATCCTACTCCTTTGTTTTTTTTTTTTGAAACAGTGTTTCGCTGTCATCCCCCAGGCTGGAGTGCAATGGCACAATATCGGCTTACTGCAACCTCCACCTCCCGGGTTCAAGCAATTCTCCTGCCTCAGCCTCCCGAGTAGCTGGGATTACAGGCACGCGCCTCCACGCCCGGCTAATTTTTGTATTTTTAGTAGAGATGGGGTTTCACCATGATGGCAGGGCTGGTCTTGAACTCCTGACCTCAAGTGATCCGCCCACCTCGGCCTCCCAACGTGCTAGGATTATAGGCATGAGCCACTGCACCTGCCCCTAATATCCTACTCTTATATTTATGTTTGTTCTAGAAACAATTTTGGGTGAAATTTTATGTTTACTAAAGATAGACAAAAATCACCCATAACCCGGCTACCCCATCTCAGGGGGTGTACAGCCATCACTGACCTTTGAATTTGTCGTGAAAGCCTGGAAAGATGTCAATGGTACCTAAAAGGCATACGATGGAAGATTTTTTTTTTTTTTTTTAACTTAGAAAGGCTCAACTTAAAGCTTACATTGGAAAAAGTAAATTATTCTGAATTCAGAGCACAAACCAGTCAAACCTGCCAATCATCAACAGATGGCATCTTTCACACATTATACATGCCACAGTCTAAAACAAAATTTGCAAATTGACTATAAGAGTAAAAATTTGAGCCCACACACTGCTTTTTATTTTTTCACTCATTGTATATGAAATGAGTTTTAAGTATATTCTGGTTACTAGTTTAGGTCCAGTGGATACAGCAATGAACACAACCACCATCAAAGCTTTTATGTAAACTGATGTTTTGGGCAACACAGACAATAAAAAAGATAAGTGAAATTTTAGTGCATTAAATTGTATTAAGAGCGAAGAAGAGAAAACAACGCAGGTAAGTGGTAGATTAAATTTTAGCCTGTGGCCAGGAAGTGTCACTAAGATATCTTTGTGGCCGGACAAGGTGGCTCACACCTGTAATCCCAACATGTGGGGAGGTTGAGGCGGGAGGATCTCCTGTCCAGGATTTTGAAACCAACCTGAGCAACATGGGCAGATTCCACCTGTACAAAAAATAAAAACATTAGCCAGGCATGGTGGCTGGTGCCTGCAGTCCCAGCTACTTCGGAGGCTGAGGTGGGAAGATCTGCTTGAGCCTAGGAGTTCAAGGCTGCAGTGAGCTGTGATCCTGCCACTGCCCTCCAGCCTGGGTGACAGAGTGAGACTCTGTCTCACAAAAAAAGAAGGAAAAAAAAAAAGAAGTCTCTTGAAGAGAGGTAGGAAGGCAGTGAGGGAGCCAGCAATGCAGACTCTAATGAGAAGGGCATCTTGGGCCCAGGGAAGTGGGGGTGAAGAGGCCGGAGTATGCAGATGATTGAAAAGGTCAGTGTGGCTGGTGCTGGGAGAAGGAGGGATTGGAGGAGGAAACGAGGACAGAGAAGAGGGGTGGTGAAGATTAAACGTGGCCTTGTAGGTCATCGTAGGGCTTTGGCTTTCGCTCTGAATGAGAGTTAAAGCCATTTGACAGTTGGTTGCAGATATTATGAAATTTTATCCCTAAAAACTTCAGCATGCATCTCTTAAAATAAGGACACTCTATGTAGATATTCATTAGTAGAAGGTTGCTTTTTAAAAATTATTATCATTGGCCGAGCGCTGTGGCTCATGCCTGTAATCCCAGCACTTTCGGAGGCCGAGGCGATTGGATCACTTGAGGTAAGGAGTTTGAGACCAGCCTGGCCAACATGGCGAAACCCTGTCTCTACTAAAAATACAAAAATCAGCTGGGTGTGGTGGTGCGGGCCTGTAATCCCAGCTACTTGGGAGGCTGAGACAAGATTGCTTGAACCCAGGAGGTGGAGGTTGCAGTGAGGTGAGATCGTGCCACTGCACTCCATCCTGGGCAACAGAGCAAGACTCCATCTCAAAAAAACAAAACAAAACAAAATTATCATTATTTATTTAGAGATAGAGTCTCACTCTGATCCAGGCTGGAGTACAGTGGTACAATCATCACTCACTGCAGCCTCGGCCTCTAGGCTCTAGTAATCCTCCCACCTCAGCCTCCTACGTAGCTGGGACCAGACACCTGCCACCACACCTGGATAATTTTTTTTTTAACTTTTTGTAGAGACGGTGCCTCACTGTGTTGTCTGGGCTGGTCTCGAACTTCTGCACTTAAGTGAACCTCCTGCCTCAGCTCCCATACAGGTGTCGGTCCCAGGCTTGAACATTACTTAATATTCCCAAATCATCTAATATCCATCTTACGTTCAAATTTCCCAAATTGTTATGTAAATAATTTTGGAAATCATATCTATTGATTAAAGAACGTAAATAAATACACGTGCCCGACACTGCCTTCATGCAGTCTTTCCCAGTGCAGATTTCTTTTTTAACTTCACCCTGGAACGTAGCTCAGGAAGGTGATGCAGTTTGCCTAGTGGACAGTAGGGGGCGACACAAGCCCATTATGCTATTTGCCAGCATTGGTGACTTCCGTAGTGGAGGAGTGGGTGCCCAGGGTTCTGGGTAATTTTCACCGTGTCACACAAGACCTGTGATTTCAGGGTGCACTCAGAACCCCACAATGTCACCATTTCTGTAAAGGAGGTCATAAAGACTTCAAAGCAGAATTGAATTTTATTCTGTTAAAAGCCAGCTCAAGCCATGCAGTTACTTTTTTGGGGTGATTTTCAAAACTGTGCTGTGAAATCAAATTAACAAAAAGCTATAATTCACTGAACTAACCACTTAAAGGAAATGACCGTAATCATTTCTCAAAAGCAAACTGAGAAATGCTTGGGAAATTTTTTTTCTTTAAAATTTTACTTTTTACTTTTTTTTTTTTTTTTTTTTTTTTTTTGAGACGGAGTCTCGCTCTGTCGCCCAGGCTGGAGTGCAGTGGCGCGATCTCAGCTAACTGCAAGCTCCGCCTCCCGGGTTCGCGCCATTCTCCTGCCTCAGCCTCCCAAGTAGCTGGGACTACAGGCGCCCACCACCATGCCCGGCTAATTTTTTGTATTTTTAGTACAGACGGGGTTTCACCTTGTTAGCCAGGATGGTCTCAATCTCCTGACCTCGTGATCCACCCGCCTCGGCCTCCCAAAGTGCTGGGATTACAGGCGTGAACACCGCGCCCAGCTTAGGCATTACCTTTCTTTCTTTTTCTTTTTCTTTTTTTTTTTTTTTTTTTTTGAGATGGAGTTTCGCTCTTGTTGCCCAGGCTGGTATGCAATGGCGTGATCTCGGCTCACCGCAACCTCCGCCTCCCGGGTTCAAGCAATTCTCCTGCCTCAGCATCCCGAGTAGCTGGGATTACAGGCATGCGCCACCACGCCCTGCTAATTTTGTATTTTTAGTAGAGACGGGGTTTCTCCATTTTGGTAGGGCTGGTCTCAAACTCCCAACCTCAGGTGATCCATCCGCCTCAGCTTCCCAAAGTGCTGCGATTACAGGTGTGAGCCACTGCGTCAGGCGGCATTACCTTTCTTAATGAAAGAAACATGCTTTTGCCACCACATTCTTCCAGATTGGTTTTTTGCTTTTGTTTTTTCAGTTCCTTACTTGCTTTATATATTGCCTGGAATCCAGTATATTTCTTCTTGCAAGTAAGTATTCCTGCAGCCCACAGACATTCGTTTGTGTTTTTCTTTCTTTCTTTTTTTTTTTGAGACGGAGTTTTTCTCTTGTTGCCCAGGCTGGAGAGGCTGGAGTGCAGTGGCGCAATTTCGGCTCACTGCAACCTCTGCCTCCCGGGTTCAAGCGATTCTCCTGCCTCAGCCTCCTGAGTAGCTGGAATTACAGGCGCCCGCCACCATGCCCAGCTAATTTTTTGTATTTTTAGTAGAGATGGGGTTTCACCATGTTGGCTAGGCTGGTATTGAACTCCTGATCTCAGGTGATCCACCCGCCTCGGCCTCCCAAAGTGCTGGGATTACACACATGAGCCACCACACCCGGCCCTTGTTTGTGTTTTTCATTCCTTTTTCTTTTTTTTTTTTGATATTGAGTCTCATTCTGTCGCCCAGTGGCACAATCTTGGGTCACTGCAACCTCTGCCTCCCAGGTTCAAGCACTTCTCCTGCCTCAGCCTCCCCAGTAGCTGGGACTACAAACACGCACCACCATGCCCAGCTAATTTTTGTATTTTTGGAAGAGACAGGGTTTCACTGTGTTGGCCAGGCTGGTCTCGAACTGCACCTCATGATCTGCCCGCCTCGGCCTCCCAAAGTGCTGGGTTTACAGGCGTGAGCCACGCACCCGGCCTGTTTGTTTTTTTGAGATGGGGTCTCTGTTGTCCAGGCTGGACTTGGCTCACTGCGGCCCCAACTTGCCGAGTTCATGTGATCCTCCCACTTCAGCCTCCCTAGCAGCTGGCACTACAGGTGTGCGCCACCAACCTGGCTAATTTTTTGTATTTTTGGTAGAGATGGGGTTTCACCATGTTGCCCAGTCTTGTCTCGAACTCCTGGGCTCAAGCGATCTGCCTGCCTTAGTCTCCCAAAGTGCTGGGATTATAGGCGTGAGCCACCAAGCCCGGCCTGACATCTGACATTTGTTATAATTTGTATAGCTCTCAACCTGGGTTGTTTCTTCATTGCCTCATAGTTTTCTTTCTCAATTTTCTCCCCCACTCCACTCCCCGCTCCTTTTTCTTTTAATTGAAGTGCATCCTCAAGGAACTTCATTAAGAAAGAGTATGTAGTAAGTAAACGTGCTGAGTCCTGGCAGTTTGAAAATGTCATTATCTGCCTTTACTTTTGATACCTGGTTCAGATGATAAGGAATTCTAGGTCCTAAAAAATTATCCACAGCATTTTGAAAATCTCAGTGTTTAGCATCCTCTTTTCAGTCCCTTTCTCTGTTTTCCTCTCCTCTCATGCAGACTCCAGTCCACACCCTGTCTGGGCAGAGAAGTCTCACTCCTCCAGAGTCTGCTCCCACACATAACCCCCTACTCCACTCCCTCTGTCTACAATTCATGTTCTCTTTTCATCTCCCAGAAATGTGTTGAAATCTCTCAACTGCTGATGCCCAAATCATGCCTCATCATCTTTGTGACTATGGATTTATACTCTTTTAAATTCTTTATCGCTTCATTAGTATCTTGAGAAGAATGACAAACCTACATGCTAAGTTTACCTTCTTGAATTGGAATCTGTTTTATATAAATATAGGTTGTTGGGGTTTTTTTTTTTGCGCTTTTATTTGTTTTCATAAATACAAGTACTGTGTTTAACTCTCTTTCGCTAAATACACACAAACTATTGCTACCATGTTTACATAGCAGTTTTGCAAAGTTAACTAGGTTCTTTGAATATTTGGGAGTTACAGTACTGACATATTAACTGGTGGTTAAAGGTGAAAAAGGAATATAAAGGGGCTATACTTACTGTAAGTTAGAGGCTACAGCCCAAATTATTTTTGAGAGCAAGCATTTATTAATCCACAGCTTCCTGGAGCTGTACTCTGTATAGAAAAATTAGTATTCCTATTCCTAACAAGTTTCCAAGAGCAGGACAGATACAAGCATTTATACCACCAAGTAGAGAGCAACCCCAGTCAGAAATAAACAATGTCAATTAGCAAAGTCATTATGATTCACAGCCCCTTTTTCTTTTTTTTTTTTTAATATCATTTCAACTTTTATTTTAGATTTAGGGAGCACGTGTGCAGGTTTGTTCCAAGGGTATAGTGCATGATGCTGAGGTCTGGAGTACAGTTGATCCCCTCATGCAGTTAGTGAGCGTAGTACCCAACAGTGTTTGTTGTTGTTGTTGTTGTTGTTGTTGTTGTTGTTGTTGTTTTGAGACAGAGTCTCACTCTGTCACCCAGGCTGGAGTTCAGTGGCACAATCTCGGCTCACTGCAACCTCCGCCTCCCGGGCTTAAGCAATTCTCTTGCCTCAGCCTCCCAAGCAGCTGGGCCTAAGGCACGCGCCACCGTGCCCGGCTAATTTTTGTATTTTCCGTAGAGAAGGGGTTTCCCCATGTTGGCCAGGCTGGTCTCAAACTCCTGACCTCAGATGATCCGCCCGCCTAGGCCTCCCAAAGTGTTGGGATTACAGGCGTGAGCCACTGCGCCCAGCCTCAGTAGTTCGTTTTTTCACCCTTTCTCTCTCCCTACCTCCTCCCACCCAGTAGTTCCCAGCGTCTATTGTTCCTATCTTTATGTCCGTGTGTACCCAATGTTTAGCTCACACTTATAAGTGAGAGCATGTGTTATTTGGTTTTCTGTTCCTGTATTAATTCGCTTAGGATAATAACCTTCAGCTTCCTCCATGTTGCTGCAAAGGACATGATCTCATTCTTTCTTATGGCTGCATAGTATATGTGTATATAAAAAAGAATAAGATCATATATGTACCACATATACACAATACTATATGTGTATTTGTACCACATTTTCATTATCCAGTCCACGGTTGATGGGCACCTAGGTTGAGTCCATGTTTTTGCTACTGTGAATCATGCTGTGATGAACATACGAGTGCATGTGTCTTTATGGAAGAACGATTTATTTTCTTCTGGATGTATACCCAGTAATGGGATTGCTGGGTTGAATGGTAGTTCTAAGTTCTTTGAGAAATCTCCAAACTTTTTTCCATAGTGACAACTAATTTACATCCCCACTAATAGTGTATAAGCATTCTCTTTTCTCCATAGCCTTGCAAGCATCTATTATTTTAGGATTTTTTTTTTTTTTTTTTTTTTTTTAAGACAGAGTCTCGCTTTTGTGGCCTAGGCTGGAGGTGCAATGGTGCGATCTCAGCTCACCACAACCTCCACCTCCCAGGTTCAAGCGATTCTCCTGCCTCAGCCTCCAGTGTAGCTGGGATCACAGGCATGTGCCATCACACCCGGCTAATTTTGTATTTTTATTAAAGACGGGTTTTCCATGTTGGTCAGGCTGGTCTTGAACTCCTGACCTCAGGTGACCCACCCGCCTCTGCCTCCCAAAGTGTTGGGATTACAGGTGTGAGCCACTGTGCACAGCCATTTTATGCCTTTTTAATAATAGCCATTCTGACTGGGGTGAGATAGTATCTCATTGCACTTTTTATTTGCATTTCTGTGATTATTTGTAATATTGAGCGTTATTTTTTCATGTTTGTTGGCTGCTTGTATATCTTCTTTTGAGAAATGTCTGTTCATGTCCTTTGCCCACTTTTTTTTTTTTTTTTCTGTGATGGAGTCTCGCTTTGTCACCCAGGCTGGAGTGCAGTGGCGCAATCTTGGCTCACTGCAACCTACGCCTCCTGGTTTATGCCATTCTACTGCCTCAGCCTTCTGAGTAGCTGGGATTACAGGCGCCCACCACCACGCCCAGCTAATTTTTTGTATTTTTAGCAGAGACGGGGTTTCAGCATGTTAGCCAGGACGGTCTCGATCTCCTGACCTCATGATCCGCCCGCCTCGGCCTCCCAAAGTGCTAGGATTACAGGCGTGAGCCACCGTGCCCAGACTTCTTTTTTTTTTTTGAGACGGAGTCTCACTCACCCTGTTGCCCAGGCTGGAGTGCAGTGGTGTGATCTTGGCTGACTACAGCCTCCACCTCCCATACCTCCACCTCCCGTGTTCAAGCGATTCTCCCACCTCAGCCTCCCCAGTAGCTCAGATTACAGGTATACACCACCATGCCCTGCTAACTTTTGTATTTTTAGTAGAGTCAGGGTTTTGCCATGTTGGCCAGGCTGGTCTCAAACTCCTGGCCTCAAGTGATCCGCCTGCCTAGGCCTCCCAAAGTGCTGGGATCACAGGCATGTGCCACAGTGCCCAGTCCTTTGCCCACTTTTTTTTTTGAGACAGACTTTCGCTCTTGTTACCCAGGCTGGAGTGCAATGGAGTGATCTTGGCTCGCCACAACCTCTGCCTCATGAGTTCAAGCGATTCTCCTGCCTCAGCCTCCCGAGTAGCTGGGACTACAGGCATGTGCCACCATGCCCTTGCCCACTTTTAAATGGGGTTGGCTTATTGAATTGTTTAAGTTCCTTATAGATTGTATTTTTGTTTTTTTGAAACAGGGTCCTGCTCTGTCACCCAGGCTGGGGAGCAGTGGCACGATCATAGCTTACTGCAGCCTCAAACTGAGCTCAAGCGATCTTGCTGCCTCAGCCTCCCAACTAGCTGGGACTACAGGCATGTGCCACTACGCTTGGCTCCTTTTAGATTTTGGATATTAGACCTTTGTCAGATGCACGGTTTGCAAATATTTTCTCACATTCTGTAAGTTGCCTGTTTACTCTGTTGATAGTTTCTTTTGCTGTGTAGAAGCACTTTAGTTTAATTAGGCTCCGCTTGTTAATTTTTGTTGCCATTGCTTGAGGACTTAGTCATAAATTCTTCCCCAAGGCCAATGTCCAGAATAGTGTTGCCTAGGTTTTCTTCTGGGATTCCTACAGTTTAAGGTCTTACATTTAGATTTTTAATCTATCATTAATTTTTGTGTGTAATGAAAGGTAAGAGTCTAATTTCATTCTGCATGTTGCTAGCCAGCTATCCTAGCACTGTTTATTGAATAGGGAGTCTTTCCTCATTACTTGTTTTTATTGACTCTGTTGAAGATCAGATGGCTGTAGATGTGTGGCTTTATTTCTGGGATCTCTATTCTGTTCCACTGGTCTGCATATACTGTTTCTGTACCAGTACCATGCTGTTTTGGTTACTGTATCCTTATAGTATATGATGTCAGGTAATGCAATGCCTCCAGCTTTGTTCTCTTTGCTTAGGATATTGCTTTAGCTATTCAGGCTCTTTTTTGATTCCATATGAATTTTAGAATAGTTTTTTTCTAATTCTGTGAAAAATGATGTTGGTAGTTTGATAGGAATAACGTTGAAACTGTAGATTGCTTTGGGCAGTATGGACATTTAAATGCTATTAATTCTTCCAATCCATGAGCATGGAATGTTTTTCCATTTGTTTGTGTCATCTCCGATTTCTTTCAGCAGTGTTTTATAGTTCTCTTGATAGAGAGCTCTCACCTTGATTAGATGTATTCCTGGGTATTTTGTGTGTGTGTGGCTATTGTAAATAGGATTGCATTCTTGATTTGGCTCTCAGCTTGAACATTATTGGTGTATAGAAATGCTACTGATTTTTGTGCATTGATTTTGTATCCTGAAACTTTACTGATGTTGCTTATCAGTTCTAGGAGCCTTTTGGCAGTCTTTAGGGTTCTCTAGGTATGTAATCATATCATCAGTGAAGAGAGATAGTTTGACTTCTTTTCCCATTTGGATGCTTTTTATTTATTTTTTTGTTTGATTGCCCTGCATAGGCCTCTTTCATTGTCAAGTCTAATAATATGTTTATGTGAACAAAAGTCTGTCTTAATAAGATAGTTATGACGATAAAAGAAGGACAGTATTACTCAGGAGGCTGAGGCAGGAGAACTGCTTGAATCTGGGAGGCAGAGGTTGCAGTGAGCTGAGATCGTGCTACTGCACTCTGGCCTGGGTGACAAAGCAAGACTCTGTCTCCAAAAAAGAAGAAGAAGAAAAAAAGGACAATGTTACTTGGGAGGCTGAGGCAGGAGAATCACTTGAACCCAGGAGGCAGAGGTTGCAGTGAGCCAAGATCATGCCACTGCACTCCAGCCTGGGTGATTCTGTCTCCAAAAAAAAAAAAAAAAAAAGACAATGTTTAGTCTTCCAGAGTTATGTATAAATTTTATGTATCTTACCTCCCTTCAAAGATTGATGATTAGTTGGTGTTTTCATATTATTTAGGCACAGAATATTATTTGAGATCAACGATAGTTGGTCTTTACATCACAGCTATAAGTAATATGAGAACTATAAATATTATAAGATCCATAGCTCTATAGACTAATAGGTCATTTTTGATGTATTTACTTTTTGGTCAGTTATTATCTAACTTTTGTAGGGTGTCTACTTTATGCTTTGCAGTTTTTGGTTTTTGTATTTTTTGTAGAGATGGGGTTTCGCCATGTTGGCCAGGCTGGTCTCGAACTCCTGGCCTCAAGTGATCTGCCCACCTCAGCCTCCCAAAGTGTTGGGATTACAGGTGTGAGCTACAGCGCCCAGCTTATGCTTTGCATTTTGATAGAATTATTAGATGATATTAAACCAAATAAGACCCTGCCCTCAGGAGTTTACTTTGATCTCTTCAAATTTTTTCCTGATATATTTTGTTTTTAAATGTTCATTGTGACTCACAGAGTTGATTTCATGATTCATTAATGAATCATACATATAATGTGAAAAACATTGATAAAGAGACATTTGTGCCTTCTGCTGTGTTGGTGACTTCAGTACGTCTGCTTGATCATGAAAGAAACTAGCTGGTCTGTTAGACAGAGGGATGGTACAGAAACTTCTCGAAGTGGTAGGAATATATCTTAGATTTTCATTTCAGATACTTTTGATGGCAAGAGTTTTTAAGAGTGCCAGTTATGGACTGAACTAGTGAAGATCCAGTGAGGCTTTTTCCGTGGCTAGCTCAACTATCAGGTTGGAGTTGTCTGTCTGTCTGTCTGTCTGTCTGTCTGTCTGTCTGTCTCTCTCTCTCTCTCTCTCTCTCTCTCTCTCTCTCTCTCTCTATATATATATATATATATATATATATATATATTTTTTTTTTTTTTTAGACAGAGTTTCACTTTTGTTGCCCAGCCTGGAGTGCAATGGCACCATCATCTCAGCCCACTGCAACCTCTGCCTCCTGGGTTCAAGCGATTCTCCTGTCTCAGCCTCCCGAGTAGTAGCTGGGATTACAGGCATGCGCCAACACTCCCGGCTAATTTTGTATTTTTAGTAGAGATGGGGTTTCTCTATGTTGGTCAGGCTGGTCTCGAACTCCCGACCTCAGGTGATCCACCTTCCTCTGCCTCCGAAAGTGCTGGGATTACAGGTGTGAGCCACAGCGCCTGGCCTTGACAATATATTTTTATGGAACTTTCTTGGAATGCATCTTTTACCTCCAGCCCAATTGCCACAACCTGGCAGGTCCAGCGCTGCAAACCTCACATCTCACCCGTGGAGAGGCAGTTCAACTCACCCCCCATTCCCTCTGCAACACCACTTCTGGCCTCTGATCTCTCCAATTAGAGCAGTGGTCTATGGATGAACTAGCAGAGGTTTGCTACTTTTCTGTAAGAATATCTGAATATCGTGTTTCATGTTGATAATATATATGTTTGTATGTTTGAAACAGAGTTTCACTCTTGTTGCCCAGGCTGGAGTGCCATGGCGCGATCTCAGCTCACCACAACCTCTGCCTCCCGGTTCAAGCAATTCTCCTGACTCAGCCTCCAGAGTAGCTGAGATTACAGGCACATGCCACCATACCCGGATACTTTTTTGTATTTTTAGTAGAGACAAGGTTTCACCACGTAGGCCAGGCTAGTCTTGAGCTCCTGACCTCAGGTGATCCACCCGGCTTGGCCTCCCAAAGTGTTGAGATTACAGGCGTGAGCCACTGCACCTGGCCTGTGTCTTGTCTTTTCAACTGGTAGTTGGATAGGGATGCAATTTGTGCTTGAAGAAGATAGAGACCCAGGACTCTGTACCCCCTTCCTGAGAACCTGACAGAGGTCTCCAAAAGGTTAGACTCACACCCCGCACAACCTCAAGTCCATGCCATATCAGGGGCCAAAGTCAAGCCACTGCTTCTCCAGAGCAAGCCAGCTCATTCAAATGCTAACTAAATGTTCCCTAAAAGAAACTGACCCCAAGAATGAGATTCTTTCCTAAGTTAGGTCATCTGAAGAGTGGTTTATTGAAAACCATGTGAACTCTGACTTGAACGAATGACCTTCTGAATAATATGCACTTTGTGGGATGGAAACTCATTGCTTTAAAAATGAATCTTGGCAGAGTTTTCTGTGTTAACAGTATTTTTGCTTGGCCTCAGTCTGTAAGACGTGCAGCTTGAAACATTCCTTATCCTGTTACAAATCAGGTAGAGAGTGACTGAGAACTCAAGAGATCAGTTCCAAATGAATCTAAACAATAGCCAGACACAGTACTCCTTGTGGATGTCACAAAGTGGATCTGATCTTACGTTCTTTTGATGCTTTGTTATTTCTTTGTTTTACAAAGAAATAGACACCATGAGGGTTTACCAAGTACAAAGTATGTGAAGTGTTACATAAAACTAAACTTATAGAACAGACCAATAACAAGTAAGGAGATTAAATCAGTAATAAAAATCTCCCATGAAAGAAAAGACCAGGACCTGATGGCTCTACTGCTGAATTCTACCAAACATTTAAAGAATAACTAAAATCAATATTTCTGAAACTCTTCCAAAAAATTAAAAAGGAGGGAATATTTCCAAACTTACTTTATGGGCATTACCCTGATACCAAAGCCAGCCAAAGATAATAAAAGAAAAGAAAATTATAGGTCAATATCCCTCATGAACATAGACACAAAAATCCTCAACAGAATACTGCAAATCAGATTCAACAGCACATTATAAGAATCATTTGGCCAGGTGCAGTGGCACATGCCTGTAGTGCTAGCTAATTAGTAGTGCCGGCTAATTTGGAGGCTGAGGTGGGAGAATAGCTTGAACTCAGGAGTTCAAGTGCAGACTGGGCAACATGACGAGACCCTCATCTCTAAAAAAAAAAAGTAGTTCACTATGATCAAGTGAAATGTATCCCTGGAATGCAAGGATGGTTAAACATATGTAAATTAATAAATGTAATATGTTACACTGCATTAACAGAATGATAGAATGAAGGATAAAAACCATATAATCTTCTCGATAGATGCAGAAACAGTGTTTGACAAAATCCAACATCCTTTCATAATAAAAGAATTCTCAACAAATAGGTATAGAAGGAATGTACTTCAATACAATAAAGTCCATATATGACAAGTTCACAGTTAACATCTTATTCAGTGGTGAAAAGTTCAAAGCCTTTCCTCTAAGATCAGAAACCAGAGAAGGATGCCTATTCTTGTCACTTCTATTCAATACAGTACTGGAGGTCTTAGCAAGAGCAATTAAATAAGAGAGAGAAATAAGAGGCATCCAAATCAGAAGGAAGAAGTAAAATTGCCTGTTTGCAAACAACATGGTCTTATATATAGAAAACCCTAAAACATCATGTTATACCCATAAATATAAAAAAGTTTGCCAATTAGAAAATATATAGTAATAATTTAAAAAAACCCAAATCACAAAAACTAAATCTACAGACCCAGGTCTTATCTGTTAGGAATTTATAGTTCTAACCCAACAGAAGTTGCTATTCTCCTTCCTTCCCTCTCTTATCCTTTTTTCTTTCCTTCCTTCCTTCAAGATAATTTTACTAAGTCTGAGTGGAAGCATGGAGGAAGATGAAATAAGTCATATTCTTTATTGGGTGGTTTTTTTTATTGTTTTTTGACAAGGTCTCTCTCTGTTGCCCAGGACGGAATGCAGTAGTATGATAATGGTTCACTGCAACCTCCACCTCCTGGGCTCAAGCAATCCTCCCACCTCAGCCTCCCATGTAGCTGAGACTACACATGCATACCACCACACTCAGCTAATTTTTGTATTTTTTGTAGAGATGAGGTTTTCCCATGTTGCCCAGGCTGGTCTCGAACTCCTGACCTCAGGCGATCCACCTGCGTTGGCCTCCCAAAGTGTTGGGATTACAGGCATGAGCCACTGTGCCTGGCCGAAAGTGTCATTTAAAAATACCATTTTAAAAAGGCTTTGGGGCCGGGCGCGGTGGCTCACGCCTGTAATCCCAGCACTTTGGGAGGCCGAGGCGGGCGGATCACGAGGTCAGGAGATCGAGACCATCCTGGCTAACACGGTGAAACCCCGTCTCTACTAAAAATACAAAAAATTAGCCGGGCGTGGTAGTGGGCGCCTGTAGTCCCAGCTACTAGGGAGGCTGAGGCAGGAGAATGGCGTGAACCCGGGAGGTGGAGCTTGCAGTGAGCCGAGATCGCGCCACTGCACTCCAGCCTGGGCGACAAAGCAAGACTCCGTCTCAAAAAAAAAAAAAAAAAAAAAAAAAAGGCTTTGGAAAAGCAATTCTGGTAGAAATCCTGTTGTCAGCATGAAGGTGGGTTAGCTTCTCTGAAAACAGGCCCAGTTTTATTTACAAGACAAACATGGAACAGAGCAAATGTCAGAACAAAGCCAGAAGACATGTTGCCACTGGCCCTATCTCTCACTAATTGGATATTTGTGGCCTTGAGTTGTTAAAATCCACCCCTACCAACTCCTGTCAAGGAGGACTGTACCCTAGATGGTGGCTGAGGTCACTCATCTCTCTACATCCTGCAAGTACATGCAAGGCAGGATTCTGAGAGATACTGACTGCCGACCCTCTGGTGGAGACATTAATACCACTACTGTCCTCAGTTGCTGCTGGAGAAGGCAGTCCATGAGCTGCAGAGGGGAGAAGGCAGAGAACTGAGGGCAGTGGTAATGCTTGCCCCCAGGTACCCATGAAGCTGAACCCAAATTTTTCACTCTGACCCTCAACGCCTCACTTCTCTTTTTGTTTGGAATTAATGAAAATACCTGCTTATGTCTTCATTCAGCATAGCTCCTGTCTCTTTCTTCAGGTTTGTGGGGCACCAAGATATGGAAATCCTTGGCCTCGCTGTGCTTATTTGAAGCCAAGAGGCTTGAAGACAATCATGACTGTAGCTGGATTCAATCTTCTAAAAGATGAAACTGGAAAAAAGCTGCAAAAGCACAGCCTTTACAGCCACAAAATGCAACATCTGGAGAAAAAGAGGATACCTCTTTCTCTTAAAATAAGTGGGGGTCCTTCCCAGAAGTTTTTAGGACACCTCTTCGGTGTCTCATTGGCCTGAATTAGGGCACATCCCCATTCCTGGATAACCAATGGGCCGGGGCTGGATTACTTTTAGGTTTATCAGGCCCATTCCTGCATTTGGGGATGAGGTCAGCCTTCCTTGAAATACACAGGCTGTGTGGGGAGGAGATAACTTCAAAACACTTGCTAAAAATTAGACAACTGTTAGGAAGAGAAAAGAGAAGAATGGGTGTTGGCCTAGTTACCAAAAATGTCCACCATAACTTTCTTAGATATCCTTTCAGGATTTTTTTCTTTCTTTCTTTTTGAGATGGAATCTCACTCTGTCACCTAGGCTGGAGTGCAGTGTAGTGATCTTGGCTCACTGCAACCTCTGCCTCCCAGGTTCAAGTGATTCTCCCACCTCAGCCTCCTGAAGTAGCTGGGATTACAGGCGCACACCACCATGCCCAGCTAATTTTTTTGTATTTTTAGTAGAGATGACGTTTCACCATGTTGGCCAGGCTGCTCTCTAACTTCTGACCTCAAGAGATCCACGCGCCTCCGCCTCCCAAAGTGCTGGGATTACAGGTGTGAGCCACTGCACCCAGGCTGTTTTTGTTTTTGTTTTTGTTTGTTTTTGAAAGAGTCTCACTCTGTCACCCAGGCTAGGTTGCAGCAGCACAATCACAGCTCACTGCAGCCTCATCCTCTGGGGCTCAAGAGATCCTCCCATCTCAGCCTCTTGAGTAGCTTGGACTACAGGTGTGCATCACCACACCCAGCTAATTAAAAATATTTTTAGATTGGAAATACTAATCAGGCTCTCACTATGTTGGCCAGACTGGTCTCTAACTCCTGGGCTTAAGTGATCCTTCCACCTGAGCCTCCCAAAGTGCTGGGATTACAGACATGAGCCACCACGCCTGGCCCTTTTCAGGAAATTTTATCTGGTGTTCCTTATTCTGTCATGCACTGTATTAGTCTGTTTTCATGCTGCTGATAAAGACATACCTAAGACTGGGCAATTTACAAAGGAAAGAGGTTAGACTTACAGTTTCACGTGGCTGGGGAAGCCTCACAGTCATGGTGGAGGGCAAGGAGGAGCAAGTCACATTGTACTTGGATGGCGGCAGGCAAAAAATGAGAGAGCTTATGCAGGGAGACTCCTGGTTTTTCGTTTGTTAATTTGTTTTGTTTAAGACAGAGTCTCACTCTGTCGCCCAGGCTGGAGTGCAGTGGCATGATCTCAGCTCACTGCAACCTCCGCCTCCCAGGTTCAAGTGATTCTCCTGACTCAGCCTCCTGAGTACCTGGGATTACAGGTGCCTGCCACCATGCCTGGCTAATTTTTTGTATGTTTAGTAGAGATGGGGTTTCAACATGTTGGCCAGGCTGCTCTCAAACTCCTGACTTCAGGTGATCCACCCGCCTCGGCCTCCCAAAGTGCTGGGATTCCAGGCATGAGCCACCGTGCCTGGCGAGACTCCTGTTTTTAAAACCATCACATCTCGTAAGACTTATTCACTATCACGAGAACAGCACGGCAAAGACCTGCCCCATGATTCAATTACCTCCCACTGGGTCCCTCCCACAACACGTGGAAATTCAAGATGAGATTCCGGTGGGGACACAGCCAAACCATATCATTCACTAACAGTAATGATAGCAATATTTATTGTATTTTACCATCTGCCAGGTGCTGTGCTAAGATTTCACAGATGTCTTCTCATTTTAGTCCTTAAAACAGTGTGGCAAGTGCAGGTACTATGTCCTTCTCATTTTACAAATTAGAAAACTAAGGGTCAAGGAAGTTCAGTGGCTCACCTGAAGACACAGAACTAGTCAAGATGGAGATGAAATTCAAAGTGTGGACCCTGTGGGTGCAACGAATGTTTAACCATGACGCTTACTGCCTCTCATGCGTACCACACACCTACCACGCCAGACAGCTTGTTGGCTTCTTCTCTGCTACTGACCTTTACATCAGCGCCCTTTGGTAACCCACTCCTGTGGCCACAGTGGACCCTTGTCATAGCACAGCTCCACTTCTGACACCTGGCATTCTTCCTTTTGCCTTTTTTTTTTTTTTTTTCCAGGCAGAATCTTGCTCTGTTGCCCAGGCTGGAGTGTGGTGGCATGATCTCGGCTCACTGCAGCTTTCACCTCCCGGGTTCAAGCAATTCTGCCTCAGCCTCCCAAGTAGCTGGGATTACAGGCATGTGCCACCACGCCCGACTAGTTTTTTTGTATTTTTAGTAGAGATGGGGTTTCACCACGTTGGCCAGGCTGGTTTTGAACTCCTGACCTCAAGTGATCTGCCTGCCTTGGGCTCCCAAAGTGCTAGGATTACAGGTGTGAGCCACTGTGCCCAGCCCTCTTTTGCCTTCTTTGTCCACAGCCCTCAAATCTTTTCTTTTTCCTCTCCTGCTTCCCAGCGAAGCCTCTCTTCAACCCTTGCCTCCTGCCTCCCAGCTTCCTGGCCTGCCAATCCCTCCTGCTTCATTGCCTAACTTGCTTGGCCAACCATCTAACCCCTTGGCCAACCATTTCATGTCCACTGTCACCCACCCCCACTATTTCCTCACGCCTGGACCACCTGGTGCCCTGGCCTTGCTAGCCCCCACCTGGGAGTCAAGCTGACCTGAAATTCCTGTACTGGAGTTTCTTTTTTTCTTTTTTCTTTTTTTTTTTTTTTTTGAGACGGAGTCTCACTGTCGCCCAGGCTGGAGTGCAGTGGCGCGATCTCGGCTCACTGCAGGTTCCGCCCCGCGGAGTTCACGCCATTCTCCTGCCTCAGCCTCCCGAGTAGCTACAGGCGCCCGCCACCTGGCCTGGCTAATTTTTTGTTACTTTTAGTAGAGACAGGGTTTCACCGTGTTAGCCAGGATGGTCTCGATCTCCTGACCTCGTGATCCGCCCGCCTCGGCCTCCCAAAGTGCTGGGATTACTGGAGTTTCTATCTTAATGCATTGGGAGAAAAGTCCTAAGTACCATTTCCAACTCCAGCTTGGTGCCTGGGGCTCTGTGTTAGGGCTCCACAGCCCCTCCCCTGCTGCTGTCACTCCCAGCAGAGAAATGACTACTGTCTTGTGCTCTAGTGAGAAATAATGCCCTCAGGGGTGAATTCACCATGAGCAACCTCCCCACAGCCCTACAAGGCAGGAGCTGGGCAAAGAGCAGGCTGAGGAAAGGGTGTTGCCCCCTTAGGAATGTGGACACCAGGTTCTGGGGTGTAGGGAGGGTAAAATTTCCAGAAGAAACAAAATAAAAGATAAAATAATAACAAAATAAAATAATAAAAAATAAAAATAAATAAATAAATAAAAGCCAGGCCAGGCCAGATGTGGTGGCTCATACCTGTAATCCCAGCACTTTGGAAGGCTGAGGAGGGTGGATCACTTGAGGTCAGGAGTTCGAGACCAACCTAGCCAACATGGTGAAACCTCGTCTCTACTAAAAATACGAAAATCAGCCAGGCGTGGTGGCGGGTGCCTGTAGTCCCAGCTAGTCAGGAGGCTGAGGCAGGAGAATTGCTTGAATCTGGGAGGCAAAGGTTGCAGTGAGCAGAGATCGTGCCATTGGGCTCCAGCCTGGGTGACAGAGTGAGACTTTGTCTGATAAATAAATACATAAATAGATAAACAAAAGCCAGGAGAGCACCTCCTGCACGAGGTCACTCATCCTTGTATCTGGGCTGATGGTGAGAGGTGAGGCTGGGAACCAAAAGGAGCATTAGGAGAGGTCACAGAACCTGAAAAGCCGATAATGAGGAGGACGGAACCAGAGAGAGGGCTGGGGTCTGAGACACTTTCCAGGGCTCAGGCTTGTGTGGGCAGCTTCATTTGAGGGCAGGAGCAAGGCAGATAATACGTCCTCAGGCTGAAGCGGCATTCATTCTGGGTTTTTGTCTTTTAGCAACAGTCCTCCTCTTGATTTTCTCACTTCTTCAATACTCCCTCTTTTTCTGGTCTTCATTCTTTTTTTGCCCACAAACCTGTTCAGAGCTTTTGCATCCTAAGCTACACAGCAATCTGAACTCATCTCTGTCTTTTCCCAGCACCTCCTCG
This sequence comes from Gorilla gorilla gorilla, assembly GCF_029281585.2. Taxonomy (NCBI): domain Eukaryota; kingdom Metazoa; phylum Chordata; class Mammalia; order Primates; family Hominidae; genus Gorilla; species Gorilla gorilla. Next base: position 34,925,515 of record NC_073243.2, read on the forward strand.
TCATCCCTCCAGTTCAGGCACCTGGAGCTGCCGACATTCTTAGCTTCCTCTCAGCCAGACCTCTCCATTTCTACCTCCCATGCCGCTGCTCTCAAAGGTGCTGACAATGTCACGCCTGGTGTCCCCTGGTGCAATCCAATGCCCTTGCTTGGGAGTCATCCTATCTGAGCCCTCTAGAGTATGTGATAGCCTTTCTTGGAAACTTGTCTCCCTTGGTCCTTACCACACCCTTTCTTCTGGTTTTCCTCCTTCCTCAAGGACTATGGGTCCCTTTTAGGACTCTCTTTTCTCTTCTACTGACCCTTAAATACAAATGTCCCCCTAAATTCTGGCCCTGATATTCTGCTCTTTTTGCTCTGCATTCTTTCCCCAGGCAATCTCATCACCTCCATGGTTTTAACTCAGCCGTGTGCTGATGACCTATTACTTTCAGCCCCAGGGTTGGGACCAGGATGTAAAATTTAAGGGAGTGCTAAAAAGATTGAGTAATAACAATAATTGATATGTTAATATAATATTGGAAAAAATGAAAAGTAATGCAAGAAAAATCCGTGATGAACAAAATATCAGAATTTTCAGCTGGGCATGGTGGCTCACGCCTGTAATCCCAGCACTTTGGGGGGCCGAGGCAGGCAGATCACGAGGTCAGGAGTTCAAGACCAGCCTGGCCAACAAGGTAAAACCCCGTCTCTACTAAAAATACAAAAAAAATTGGCTGGGCATGGTGGCTGGCGCCTGTCGTCCCAGCTACTCGGGAGGCTGAGGCAGGAGAATCGCTTGAACCTGGGAGGCAGAGGTTGCAGTGAGCCGAGATTGCGCCACTGCACTCCAGCCTGGGCGACAGTGCGAGACTCCGTTTCCAAAAAAAAAAAATCAGAATTTTCAGTAACGACAGGACCAATAACAGTGCTGCACAGAGCCATATTGGAGCCTGTCCAGAAGGAAAAATCAAGATTTTTTTTTTTCTTTTTTGAGACGGAGTCATGCTCTGTTGCCCAGGCTAGAGTGCAGTGGCATGATCTTGGCTCACTGCAACCTCCACCTCCCAGGTTCAAGCAATTCTCCTCCCTCAGCCTCCCAAGTAGCTGGGATTACAGGTCCCCACCACCACGCCCAGCTAATTTTTGTATTTTTAGTAGAGATGGGGTTTCACCATGTTGGTCAGGCTGGTCTTGAACTCCTGACCTCAAGTGATCCTCCCACCTCAGCCTCCCAAAGTGCTGGGATTACAGGCGTGAGCCACCACACCCAGCTAATTTTTGTATTTTTAGTAGAGATGGGGTTTCACCATATTGGCCAGGCTGGTCTTGAACTCCTGACCTTGTGATCCACCTGCCTCAGCCTCCCAAAGTGCTGGGATTATAAGCGTGAGCTACCACGCCGAGCCTAATAATATTATTAATTATATATTAATTATAATTAATTATATATTAACATTGATAATATATTTATATATTTATAAATATATTTATGTTTATTAACATAATATTACTGATATGTTTATAATATTAATATAATTAATTAATATTAATTATATAATAATGTTTATATATTAGGTATAAATATAAATATATATTATATATACATATATATTTCAGACAGATTCTTGCTCTGTCACCCAGGCTGGAGTGCTGGAGTGCAGTGGCATGATCACGGCTCACAGCAGCCTGGACCTCCCCGGCTCAAGTGATCCCCCTACCTCAGCCTCCCAAGTAGCTGGGACTACAGGTGCATACCACCAGGCCCAGCTAATTATTTTTTATTTTTAGTAGAAATGAGGTTTCCCTGTGTTGCCCAGACTGGCCTCAAACTCCTGAATTCAAGCGATTCCCCTGCCTTGGCCTCCCAAAGAGCTGGGATTACAGGCCTGAGTCACCACACCTGGCCTGAAAAGTATCTTTAACCTCTACATAGAAGTTTGTAATATGCTCTCCGATTTGATAATTTGCTACCCTGGTAATGTTATAATTGATGTCTCCATTTTCCTAAATGGTCTGTATAACTGAGGCAGGAGAATGGGGTCTGGAGACAGGGAACCTAGGGCTGTTTCAAGTCGACTTCCTAGAACTAAACTGAAAGGAAAACCCTAACTTTCCACCCCTAAGTAACAAAATGACCTACTCCCTTTGTAAACCCTCACCTTTTTAGTGTCGAGTTGCCGAGTTGCCGCAGATGGGAAATTGGCTGTACTCAACAAATCAGACTGATTGCAGGTCCAGCCTTGGTTTGCAACTTTGTAACTTCACTCCAGCCTCTGAATGGTTGCTGTCCACAATCAGACTGATTTTGGGCGGAGTCTTCGTTTGCATAGAAGTATAACTTTGTAACTTCACCCTAGCCTCTGACTAGCTGCTTTTTGCAACCAGTCAGATGTTTGCACAGGAGTGTGACCTTTGTAACCATTTCAGCCTCTGTTTGGCTGCCTTCTGCAACGAATCAGACTGATTGTGGGCTACCGCTTTATTTACATGAGGTGAGCATGAAGTGGCCAATGGGAAACTTCTAGGGGTATTGGACCCAAGAAGATTCTGTATCCGGGCCCTTGAGCTGCTGCTCGGTGCACTCCCACAGTGTGGAGTGTGCTTTCATTTTCAATAAATTCCTGCTTTTGTTCTTTCGTTGCTTCACTCCTTCTTTGCTTTGCTAGGCATTTTGTCCAATTCTTTGTTCAAGATGCCAAGATCCTGGACAACTTGCAGTCACAACTGTCAACTGTCTACTGATGACACAAGGAATGAGGCCACAGAGGCCTACCTGGGACACAGAGGACTGAGGTGGATGGAGGCTGGAAGGGTGCCCACCCACTGCAGCAGCTGCAGCCCAGCCTCTCTTGAGGGAACTGAATTCAGTAACAGGAGCCACCAGGCTCTGAGTGCTGTCTAGCAACACCCAAGGACCAGGATCCAAACAGCCAAGAGCAGAAAAACCTGGAAAGGTTCACTAAGTCCTTCTAGTAATGGGACCTTGAGGTTTTTAGGCCATTTTGCAGAAACTTAGGTGACATCTGAATGCTGTAGACCTGGCCGTTGTGAGATTGTTCAACTCTGCAGTCTGAGAGAATTCAAAGGAAAATACCTGGTTATCCCTAAATAATCTCTGAGCTGAACTGTTGGAAGACAGGCTGGAAGGGAAGCAAGGAGCAGGGTAGAGAGCTAGCCCAGAAAAGCATTTTGGGGTGTGTGTGTGTGTGTATATAGTGACACCTCATTTTTCAGTAACATTGGAAAAAAGGTATTGTTTCAAATGCAGGAATATTCACATAACTGAAGCTTACCCTTCTGTGCTGGTGTAGATTAAGATTGTCCAACCCACAGCCCAGGGCAGCTTTGAATGGGGCCCAACACAAATTTGTAAACTTTCTTAAAACATTAGAGATTTTTTTTTTGTAATTTTTTTTTAAGCTCACCAGCTATTGTTAGTGTCAGTGCATTTTATGTGTGGCCCAAGACAGTCCTTCTTCCAGTGTGGCCCAGGGAAGCCAAAGGATTGGACACCCTTCATGTAGATTCTTCCAGAGGCGGATCTTGAGACAGGCTCTACCTCTGGAAGAACACAACTAGTTTACCTGGGACGTGCAGGAAGCACCTCTAGGGAAGTGGGGAAATGATAAAGATGGGATAGCAGCCACTAAAGGCTATGCTACCAACCCAGTTAGCACAGTGGGTGACTGGACCCTCACCTAGTTGGCCACTCTGGGAGACTGTGTAAGATCTCACTCAAGGGGCATGGGAGCTAATGGATTTTCACACCAATGCCTGAGGGTTATTAGTGCTGCTCCCAGGGGAGCAGGGTGTGTTCATTCCCTGGCACTCTTGGGCTGCTGATGAGTGCAACTGTGTCTGGGAAATAAGCCTTCTGGTTTCAGAAAAACCTTCAGGTATGGATTTGGGCAGTTGAAAACCAGCCAGAGGATAATAAATTAGTGAGGTTCAAGGAATGTGAGCAGAGCACTGACAGTGTCTGTTGCATTTATTAATCCCCAGACTCACTTTAGACTCCTGAAATTTTCCAACACAGTACATGGAGCATAATTTAGTCCTTTCTTCACGGCTAAGCAGCATCATAATGAGCATCAGTCATTTTAACTTCCTTTGTTGCAGCTGCTAGCAAGGTGATAGAATGGTTTGTTTTAAACCACAGGCCCTTGAAACTTCTGAGTTTGTTTTATATTTCCAGTGAATACTATTGAAAGAACAAATAAATAATTTTCCATGTCAATACATGCATTTTGTTTTTCTTGAAATGAAAATTTAAATCATAGAGGTAAACATTTGAGTACATTCTCTCATAAAAGGTTTACCCAATACATTAAAGCAAACATTCCCTTTGACCCTGCCTGTGAATCTCACTTTCCTAGCGGATAACAAAGCATAACAGTGATTTGGGTATATTCTTCCCAACCATGTTAAAGGTATCTGTACATATATATGTATACCTTTAGAAATATGTATCTTTGTTTTTGTGTTGTATATAGATACATGTATATATCTATATTAAACCACTGTTTATAATGAAAACATTTTCATCACCCCAACATAAACTCTATATGCATTAAACTGTCTCATTCTTTTTCATTCTCATCTTATAGATATGCCATAATTTACTGATGGACATTGAGGTTTCCAGTTTTTTCCTAGTGCAGACATTGCTCAAGGAAATATTTTGCGTTCTTGCCATTTTGTGCATATGAAGATGTTTCTCTGTATATTCCCTGGAATTGAGGACAATTTAAACTCTTTCTTTGACATTGTTATGCTACTTATTTCCTTATTTTTTCTGGATGTTTTTCTGGAATAGATGTTGACAGTGGAATTGGTGGGTGGTAGAGAATGCAAGTCAAAATTTTTGATAGAATAAAATTTCTTTCTGAAAAGGCTATATCCATTTATTCTCTTCAACTGAGAATGACAGCTTCCATTTCTCCATATCTTCACCCATATTGGATGTTATAAATCTTTTATTTTTGCCAATCAGGGTGAAAAAGAACTCATTTTAGCTGTTGAGATTGAACATATTTTCATATGATTATTAGTCATTTGTATTCTGTGAAATTCCTGTTCACACCTGATCTTATAAAAATATTTATTTTCCATATTATTAGGTTTGGTCTTTCTTATTATTTATAGGCACTATCTGTTATGTTATTATGGCTATTAATATTTTGTCTGTTATATATGCCAGAAATAGTTTCTTCCATTCTATAGTTTGTCTTTTGAAAGTTGTTTATGGTTCTTTTTTGCCAGCTGGATGTTTTGAAAGCTTATTTAGTGAAATTTATCCATTTTATGGCTTCTTTGCTTAAGGAAGTCTATGCTATCCCAAAGTTATAACCACATTCACTTATGTTTTCTTTTAATTTGTCTGGAGTCTTGTTTTTCATGTTTTCCTCTTTTAATTAACCTGGAATTTATGTGGCAGCATAAAGTAAGGGTCTAACTTTTTCTCCTCCCAAAATGCATAGCCAATTCTTTAATGCTTTTATTTATTTATTTATTGAGACAGAGTTTTGCTTTTGTTGCCCAGGTTTGAGTGCAGTGGCACGATCTTGGCTCACTGCAACCTCTGCCTCCTGGGTTCAAGTGGTTCTTCTGCCTTAGCCTCCCGAGTAACTGGGATTACAGGCGCCTGCCACCGCGCCCACCTAATTTTTTGTATTTTTACTAGAGATGGAGTTTCACCATGATGGCCAAGCTGGTCTCGAACTCCTGACCTCAAGTGATCCACCCGCCTGGGCCTCCCAAAGGGCTGAGATTACAAGAGTGAGTCACCCCACCCGGCCAATGCTATTTATTTGTATCCTTTCACAATTAATATGGAATGCCTTCTTTATCAAAAAGTACACTCATGAAAGTGGATCTACTTTTCAACCTCATTCTATTTGATCGATGTATTTGTATTTTCTTGTACATTTCTGAGTGCTCGTCTCTGCTTTTCATTGTTTTTCTGTCTCTCTCTCTTTTATATGTGGATGTGGGTAGTGCCTCTGCCTCCAGCAGCATGGTTCCTTCTTAACAACTAACTCGAGTCTGCTGGGAGCTAGAAAGCAGTGGATAATCAGGCTTGTACGTATTGTGGCCAAGAAGAAAAAAGATGGCAACACAGCCTACAAATGTCCTATAAGCATTCTGGAAACACAAGGTTTATCTTCCTCCTCAGAAGCCTTTTTTTTTTTTTTTTTCTGAGACAGGGTCTCACTTTGTCGCATAGGCTGGAGTGCAGTTCAACCTTGGCTCACTGCAACCTCTACCGCCCAGGCTCAAGCAATCCTCCTGCCTCAGCCTCCTGAGTTGCTGGGATGATAGCTGTGCGCCACCACAACCAGCTAATTTTTCTGTATTTTTAGTAGCGATCGGTTTTTGCCATGTTGGCCAGACTGATCTCGAACTCCTGGCCTCATGTGATCCGCCTGCCTCAGCCTTTCAAAGTGCTCGGATTATAGGCATGGCACAGCTGGCCTTCTCATAAGCCATTTTTGCCTCTTCCTTGAAACTTGGCTGAGCATACATTGTTTGAAGAAGTAACTTTGGGATAAGCACAGGGTCTCACTTCTGATGTGCTCAAAGGGATTCCTTATACTCAAGTGCATTTGCCTTCTTGACTGAGGCCCAGGCAGGGCACCCGCCACCTGTAGTCACTGCAGAGATATTTAAGGGAGCCAAAGAGAGCCAAATAAAGAGAGACTGACTTGGTTAAAGGCAAAGTGGAAAGAACACACCTACGTGACAAAGACACATTTTAGAGAATCACAAGAGCCAACCGTAAAGCCATGTGGTTTGACTGTGGACTTCTGGAAAGTCACAGGAGCAGACTCCACAGGCATCCTGAAAGAGGTATCCGGAAAGAGGGTTTCATCCCTGAAAGAGGCTCGGGCATCTGCTGGGCCGTGAACCTTTTATTCTCAGGGTGACAGCAGCAGCTGCCAGCAGAGCAGGCAGGGTCTTCACGATGTTTTCCAAATCTGTCAGGTCACAAGAACCACGTGGAGCACTTGCTCAACATAGAGATTCCAGATGCCAGCTGCAGACTCCTGAATCAGCATCTCCAGAGAGATGCCTGGGCACCTCTGTGCTTCACACACACCCCAGGTGACACTTTCGGCCTGGCACACCAGGGAAATGATGGAATGAGGGCAAAGGCAACCTTCAAAGCAGATTGAACTCAGCTGGGTAGTGATGCTGCTCATGCGGGTAACTCCTACATCCAGAACGAAGTGAAGGGAGGTCATTCCTAGCATGGGGCATGGCAGGGCCTGCAGCATCTTTGAGAGCCCAAGGAAGCGCTAATGAAACCAGACTTGTTTAAAGCGAACCTTATAGCCCAGGGTGGACTTACGTATAACACTTCTTAGATTTGCTGTAGAACAACGATTCCCAGTTGAGTAGCAATTAGAATGAGGGAGGAGAAAGGAATGGTATAGCTGAAAAATACTGCATTTTCCAACTAACTAGTGTAGTTGGAAAAACATTCTCATTAGAAATTGCTTTGATTTGTTTTAAATCAAAAGTAATTTACTTTGAAATGTATGAGATGTTAAAGCAGTGTGAGATTTTAATGTTTCTCAAAAAGGAATATGAGTGTAAGATGTTTGAGAGGACCTGTGGTTGACTGGGATAAACCAAGAACTACAGGTCAGATTTGCTTGAGGTATCTGTAGAATGGTAGGGACCTTCTAAAGCTCACCCTCTCCTGGCCCCTGCCTCCTGGTTGGCCCTCTCCAGCCCATCCCTCCTCTGCCATCTTTCTAAAACTCACATCACAAGTCAATAACCACCTTGACATTGTTGAAAGGTTTACTGCTACCTATGAGATAAAATCCAAACAAACTTAAGTGTGGCCCTCAAGATCCCTCTTTCTGGCCCTACCCTAAATTTCCAGCTGTACCTCCTGACCTTGCTTGCCACGTGTACTTTGTTCCCGCAACAGCAGGCTGCTGAAGTTACCCAAACACGGCCCCACCTTGGAACCTTTGCATGTGCTGCACTTTTCTCCACTGATCTATCTGCAGATCCAGCTCCTCATCCAGATGCCTTTTCATTAAGCCTCTCCCATGTCCCATGTGCCTGGCAGAATAAATTGTTTCCATTTCCCAAAACAAGACATTTGCTGATTGACATAGAAGTCAGAGTGGGGTCTTGGGCAGGGGCAGTGGAGTCTGAAAGTCATCTGTCCATTTGTCCGGTCTTGCCCCAAGACAAGCACAGTTGATTAGGGGATTCCTTCCTTCCTTTCTTCCCTCCATCTTTCTTTCCTTCCTTCCTTTCTTCCCTCCATCTTTCTTTCCTTCCTTCTTTTCTTTCCTTCTTTTTCTTTTTTCTCTTTCTTTTTCTACCTTTCTGTCTCTCTTCCTATCATGGTAAATAGACAAAACATAAATTTTAACATTTTAAAGGTAAAGTCATGGGCATTAAGAACATTCACAGGGTTGTATAATCATTTCCACCATCCATCTCCAGAACTTTTTCATCTTTCTCAACTAAAACTCCATACCCATTAAACAATAACTACCCCTTCTCGTCTCCCCCAGCCCCTTATATTTTTTCATCTCTATAAATTTGACTACTCTGGGTATTTCATATAAGTGAAATTTGCAATATTTATTCTTTTGTGTCTGGCTTACTTCACTTAGCATGCATATTCAAGGTTCAGCCATGTTGTGGCAGGTCTCAAAATTGTATTCTGTTTTGTGGACAAATTATGTTTCACTGTGTGTGTATATCACATTTTGTTTATCCATTCACGCACTGTTAGACATTTGGGGTGTTTCCATCCTTCGGCTATTGTGAATAATGCTCTTATGAACATGGATATACAAATATCTGTTTGAGTTTCCACTTTCAATTATTTTGAGTATATACTTAGGGGTGGAATTGCTGGGTCATATAGTGATTCTACATTTAATTTTTTGAGGAACTGTCATATTGTTTCCTGTAGTGGCTGCACTGTTGTACATGCCCACCAGAAATGTGCAAAGGTTCCAAATTGTCCACATCCTTGTCAACATGTGATTTTATTGTAGTTTTTTTTTTTTTTGAGACGGAGTCTTGCTCTGTCGCCCAGGCTGGAGTGCAGTGGCGTGATCTCGGCTCACTGCAAGCTCTGCCTCCCGGGTTCATGCCATTCTCCTGCCTCATTCTCCCAAGTAGCTGGGACTACAGGCGCCTGCCACCACGCCCAGCTACTTTTTTGTGTTTTTAGTAGAGACGGGGTTTCACCGTGTTAGCCAGGATGGTCTTGATCTTCTGACCTAGTGATCCGCCCGCCTTGGCTTCCCAAAGTGCTGGGATTACAGGCGTGAGCCACTGCGCCCGGCACTATTGCAGTTATTTTTTAATAATAGCTATCTTAATGGGTGTGAAGTGATATCTCACCATGATTTTGATTTGCAATTCCCTAATGATTGGTGATGTTGAGTCTTTTTTGTTAAAAACTTCCATTTTATTGGGGTAAAATTTATGTACAAAAAACTGCACCCATTTTAAATTCAAAGAATTTTGAAAAATGTATATATAGCTACGTAACTACCATCAGAATAAAAATATATAACATTTTGGCTGGGCACAGTGGTCCATGCCTGTAATCCCAGCACTTTGGGAGGCTGAGGCAGGCAGATCACTTGAAGTCAGGAGTTCAAGACCAGCCTGGCCAACATGACAAAACCCCGTCTCTACTGAAAATACAAAAATTAGCTGGGCGTGGTGGCCCACACCTGTTATCCCAGCTACTTGGGAGGCTGAAGCAGGAGAATTGCTTGAACCCAGGAAGTGGAGGTTGCAGTGAGCCAAAATGATGCCACTGCGCTCCAGCCTGCGTGACAGAACGAGACTGTGCCTCAAAAAAAAAAAAAAAAAAAAAAAAAAAAGATTTCCAGTTGCTTCACATCCATGTCAGGATAGCCTTCCATTTGAAAATCTCTCTGACTTCTGGCTGAGCTCAGAGGGCCACCAGTTCCTATGAACTATGCCTGTGGGTATCAGTGACAAACATAAAGAAAAAGGGCAAAGGGGAGGAGGTGAATTCTACAGGATTATGTTGCATAGATAATGCTGTACAATATTTTTCTATATCTCAGATTATGGAGAGTGCTGATGTCAGTGGTCAGCAATTTACAAAGGCAATACCTGTTCCATTGAGGCTAGTGTCTTATTAGTCTATAGTTTGTGCCACTATAACAGAACACCTGAGATTGGGTAATTTATAAAGAAAACGTTTATTTAGCTCACAGTTCTGCCAGCTGGGAAGTTGAAGAAGCGTAGTACTGACATCTGTTCTGCTTCTGGCGAAGGCTTCTGTGCTGCGTCGTAACATGGTGGAGAAGGTCAAAGGGGAAGCAGACACACGAGAAGAGAGGAAAATCCGAGGGCATCGTGGCTTTATTTTTTACTTTCATTTTTTTTTTGAGATGGAGTCTTGCTCTGTCACCCAGGCTGGAGTGCTCTGGCACAATCTTGGCTCACTACAGTCTCCGCTTCCCGGGTTTGACGGATTCCCCGCCTCAGACTTCCGAGTAGCTGGGATTAAAGGCGCGCACCACCATGCCCAGCTAATGCTTGTTTTTTGTTTTTTGTATTTTTAGTAGAGACGGGGTTTCGCCATGTTGGCCAGCCTGGTCTCGAACTCCTGATCTCATGTGATTCTCCCGCCTTGGCCTCGAAAAGTGCCACCACCGCGCCCGGCCAGCGTCATGGTTTTATAATGATGGAAGAAAAAACCTTAGACAAATTACACCGAACAGAGTTACACTGAGCAAAGAGCGATTTGGGATTTGCGAATCGGGAAGCCCCTAAAGCACATAGGTTCAAAGAGGCTCCAGCGCAGAACTGCCTGGTGGAAGATTTATGCACAGCAAAAGGAAACCGACATAGAGAAAACAGAAGTGAGGTACAGTAACAGCTGGATTGGCCACAGCTCGGTGTTTGGCTTATTTGAACACGGCTTGAACAGCTAACTGCCTTCAATTGGCCAAAACTTAGTGACTGGCACAAGAGTAGGTTATAGTCTGTTTACACATTCAGTAAGGTTACAGTTTGTTATGTAGGGAGAAACCTTTAGGGCCAACTTAAAATATGTAAGGAGGCCGCTTTGGGCTAAACTTAATTCAACAATAACAACCCACTCTTGAAGGAACATTCCCAGGAGAACTAATCTAGTCTGGAGAGCAAGAACTCACTACCAGGAGAATGGCACCAGACATCCATGAGGGATCTACCCGATGACCCACACACCTCCCAATACACCCGCCTCTCAACATGGCCACACTGGGGATCATGTTTTGATGGGGACGAGCTCAAACTGTATCAGCTAGGATACGCTCGTCTCATACTCAGACCTCTAAAACAGATTCCAACCTAACTGTATGCATAGACTCATTGAGCTATGGCCTGATCACTGAGTGTCGCCAAGTCTTACTTCTCACTGTTTATCAGAGAGAAATGCTGCATTTTCCAGTTACTGCCTATCAGCCAATAGGACTAAATGCGAGTGGGTCAAGAAATGTTAACTGTCTAAGTAATTCCACATGCATATTAAAGTATTTGAAAATTCTAGTTAAAAGGTTACTTTTTAAAGATCAGGATGAGGCTACTGATAGCATCAGAGTCAGTGTCATCTTAAGAAACAAAGTTTATTTCTTAAAATAAGCAAATAGCAATTGAAATTAAGTTAAATGGAAAGCAGAAACCAGAATCACCCCTGACATTTGTTTCATAAACCTTTCATAAGGGTCACTTTGTAAGCATGACTATTCTGATTTTAAAAAGGCAAAGATTTAAATCAGTATAGAATACGAAAAATAATCTCAAAAAACATGTTGACGTAAAAGAATGAAAACTGTACTTGATCACACTGTTTTTCTGAAAGTGGCTTGTTAGTATATCAGCACCCCTGCTGGAGGAGGTAAAATTTTCAATTAAAATGGCACTTTTCTTTGGTACAACTTGAAACATTCTATTTCCTGTTTCCCAGAGTCATTATCCATCTTTTTCTTTTTTTTTTTTTAACTTTTATTTTTATATAAAAGTAGAGACAAGTTCTCACTGGGTTGCCCAGGTTGGCCTCAAACTCCTGAGCTCAAGCAATTCTCTGGACTCAGCCTTCCAAAGTGCTGGAATTATAGACATGAGCCACCATACCCCACCTGTTTTTCTCATTTCACATATGACAGTGGAAAGGTATATGCTGACTGACTGGGTGTAGGTCCCAGGTCTTTGAGATGTTTTCACAATTCTTCCGTTGACCTTAGATATATACACATAGGCGACTGGGTGCAGTGGCTCACGCTTGTAATCTCAGCACTTTGGGAGGCCAAGGTGGGCGGATCGCTTGAGATCAGGAGTTCGAGACCAGCCTGGCCAACATAGCGAAACCCCATCTCTACTGAAAATACAAAAATTAGCTGGGCAGGGTGGCGGGAGCCTGTAGTCCCAGCTACTTGGGAGACTGAGGCACAAGAATCCCTTGAACCCGGAAGGCAGAGGTTGCAGTGAGTTGAGATCGTGTCACCACACTCCAGCCTGGGCAACAGAGTGAGACTCTATGCCCCCAAAATATAAATATAAATATACAACTGAAAAATCTTCAGAAAACAAGGACAGTTTTATAAAAGTACAATACTTGAACACTAAGCCAAGTATTATTATTGTAATGAATTTTCAGTCATTATGTACAGTAGATTTTGGTGATAGCCTCATTCTTCATCACTCCCTATAGCCATGGCCTTGCATGTGACATTGAAATTCCTTGCACTAAAGAAGCAATGTCTATTTTTCCATCGCCTTAAAACTGGGATGGCCTGTGTCTTGCTTTGGTCAGCAGACTGTGACTGTGGTGAGAACATGCCAATCCCAGTCTTACACTTCCCGATGTCCAGCATGCTTTCTCTTATCTCTAACACCTCGGCCATTGCCATGGGAATGTGCCAGGATTAGCGTACTTGAAGATGAGAGACATATGGAACCCAGTAAGTCACCCCAGTCATCCCAGTCCAGGCCTTCCTAAATCAGCCAATAGATCCCCAGACACATCAGCAGGACGACCTAGCTGGCTATCCCAGAATATTAGCAATAAATGCTTGTTGTTATATGCCTGTGGGGTTTTGTGTAGTTTGTTATGCAGTAAATATCTGACTGAGATCTTTACATCAAAAGGAGTTTTTAAAACTGAAAGATACCATTAAAAAATAAAATGGCTTATTGTGGGCGCGGTGGCCCACGCCTGTAATCCCAGCACTTTGGGAGGTGGAGGCAGGGGGATCACTTGCGGTCAGGAGTTTGAGACCAGCCTGGCCAATAAGGTGAAACTCTGTCTGTATTAACAATACAAAAATTAGCCAGGCATAGTGGCGCATGCCTGTAATCCCAGCTACTTGGGAGGCTGAGGGAGGAGAATTGCTTGAGCCTGGAGGTGCAGCTTGCAGTGAGCCAAGATTGTGCCACAGGACTACAGCCTGGGCAGCAGAGCAAGACTCCGTCTCAAAAAAAAAAAAAAAAAAAAAAGCTTATTGTATACTCTCTTTTAGCTTTCCTACCAAAAGTAATAATGAGTTTCCAGATTGTTTTTTAAATAGATTCAACACCATACTCAAGAAGCTGTTAACTGTGGTTGTCTTCCAGGAGACGACAGAAAGGAAAGGGTGATTTTTCACTGTATATCCTTTTGTTCTTTTGAAATTTGAACCATATGAGTGTTATCTATTAAAAAAATACAATAAAAATCCTACATGAATACAGGGCATTGACTTGTATTTCTAGAGGAGAGGAGAGACAAGGCAGAGTAAGTGATAGAGACAATTGTTTGTAAGGCTAAATCTTTCAGTGGATATAGTCAGATATTTAGGGTCAATATCTAGGGGGTTATAGCTAAAGAATACTAATATTCCGATAACTTTACTGAGAGACATGATAATATACAGGTCAACTCTGAAAAACTTTAGCATTTTAACAAATAAACTGTGGTTTACTAGGTTAGAGATTTCGTGTAAAAACTAGATCCATGGTTCTCAAAATTTGGTTTGCATAAGAATCACCCCCAGCTCTTGTTAAAAATGCAGATGATCCAGGTCCTATCCCAAACATTCTGGTTTTAGGTCTGGGATGGAGACCAAAAACCTCCATTATAACAAGCAGCTCAAAAGACTTTTGTGGACTCCATTTCCAGAAGCACTGAATGTAGTCACTGCTGGGTGGTTCAATCAACTACTGAAGCTGCCTTCATTATACAGAAGCAACAAGCCTGTGGATACCAGCTTCAGTCTCACCATGGAAGAGACCATTTAATAATTGTAAGAAAATGAATAAGTGAAAGTAAGGATCCAACAACATGGGTCAAAGAATGCAGAAATTAAATAAAGCTCAAGTATGTTTTAAAAAGAGCTTATGGGATAATTAATCAGATTTTTAAAATACTGAATAATAGAATGTGGGTTACACACATTCATTAATTTCAAGAATAAGAGGACTAACATAACTATGCAATAAAATCAGTCAAAGTTTTTGTTTTGTTTTGCAAAAATAATATTTGCTGCTTGATGAGGAAATACGAATTCCAGAAGAAAACAAATGAATAGCCCTTTTGGCATAAGTATAAAGACTATCAGAGTAAAAAGTCATGCTCTGGTTATGATGACAGAATGCTGTACTGAATGTTCTGGTAGCTGCTGGGGACAAATAGAAACATTTCTGGCTTCAGAGTATAGCTAATGACTTTTTTTTTTTTTTTTTTTTTTTTTTTTGAGAGAGAGTCTCGCTCTGTCGCCCAGGCTGGGCTCACTGCAACCTCCACCTCCAGGGTTCAAGCGATTCTCATGCCTCAGCCTCCTAAGTAGCTGGGATTACAGGTGTCAGATACTGCGCCTGGCCATGGCTAAAGATATTTTTATGTTTTTGAGAATTTCAGAGTTCCACAAGATATTTTGGGAGAATCTTGAAGATGTCAACTATATGTAGAATCATATGATTTCCTAACACCATTATTTCCTGCTTGAATAATATATTGAGGCACAAAATACTAATTGTGGCTAGGAGATGGTCAGAAAGATTTGTTTGTTTTTTCAGATTATTTTACTTTTGTTTTAATGTGGGTTGCTTTTTTGCTAGAGAGGCAGTACATACTCAGGAAAGAGAGAAGTAGAAAATACTTTAAAGGAAAAAAAAATGCCCCAATTGCCAAAACGCAAGTTTAAACATCTTGGTATATTTCTCATTAGTCTTTGCCTTGACTTATATCTATTTTTCCCCATCTTGTTGGTTTCGTACTGCTTGTATATCATTGCATTTTATTTTTTAAAAAATTAAACGTTATAAGCACTGCTCTGTGCCATTACATACACTTAAAACGTCTCATTGTTAAAGGGTATAATAGTCTCTGGAGAAGTCCTTTAAAATTACACATCTAGAGGAGTTTTGTCTTCTGCTAATATGCAAATAAGGCTGCTATTAACAACCAGAAGCCTATTACTTTTTTTGATGTTATTTATAATTATTTCTTGATAGATTCCCAGAAGTCATACAACTGGGTCAAAGGTTATGAACATTTAAGGATGATGACATTTTGTCAAATTGCTTTCCTAAAGCACGTCCACCGACATTATCTTACCCTTTCTGGTATTTATATTGTTTTCCTTATTTCCTCCATTCCTTCTATAATACTTATTAGGGAGCTGTTTTAGCCATCATAGAAAAAGATCATTGTTAATTGGACATGAGCCGGTGTTATCTTGTTTTAAATTGCAGCTATTTGATTATCGCTGAGATGTAACATTTTTCCCCACATTGGCTAACAAATTGTAGTTTTTCTTTCATTATTTAGTTTTTTTAATCAACTTGTAAGAGGGCTTCTATTATGACGAATTTACTCCAGGTTTACTGAATGTGCTGTAAATGTGTTCCCAGAGTTGATTAACAAAATCTTTGGTTTTCCCCAGGCACAGTGGAGTCATGGATCCTCTGATGATGATCCCTGGGCTGACTCATTTGCCTTTGGGTTTGCAAAGCTTCTCCTTCCAGCTCCATCAAGACTGAAGCTCCTGAATGCTAAGTAGCACCCTAGTGCTTCCCTGAGGTCACCATTTTTCAGCCAGACCCAGAGACAGGAAAAATATCCACAGCTGCTTTCTGGTAACCAGGCGCTGCCGCTGTCTGCCGGGCACTATCTTTAAAAAATGGGAGTTGCCACTTTAAACCCCCAGTGTCTTCTGAAATGGTTTTATGTATGAGATTAGAGCCATTTAAGCTATCTTTTTCCCTAGAAAAGAACCAAAGAAGGGAGAAAGAGGAGAGGAAGCATACAGCAAGATAGATATCACCTACAACAAATTTTGATTAAGAACATATGCTGCCACTACATTAAAAATTGCCCCAATTTTCTCAGAATAAAAAAAAATTGTCTCAGAAAATGACTTTAAGAATATGAGAATTGATCTTCTGGATCCCTGGACCTGCAACCTAGCCAAATTTTGCCTCAGGGCTATCTCTGAGAGCACTGCTATTCAAAGCATAGTCCAAAAGGAGCAACTTCAACTTTACCTGGGAAGTTGTTACACAGGCAGACCCAGCCTCAGACCAGTTGCAGCAGACTCTGGTAATTTGTATGCATGTTAAAGTTTGAGAAGCAGACAGATCACAGCTCACTGTAACTTTGAACTCCTAGGCTCAAAGGATCCTCCTGTCTCAGCCTCCTGAGTAGCTGGGACTACAGGCATGTGCCATCACACCCAGCTAATTCTTAAATTTGTTTTAGCAGGGTCTTGCTATGTTGCTCAGGCTGGTCTCAAACTCCTGGCATCAAGCGATCCTCCTGTCTTCACCTCCCAAAGTGCTGGGATTACAGATGTGAGCCACTGCACCTGGCCAAGAAACACTCTTTTCTTTTCTTTTTTAAAAAACTTTTACTTTAGGTTCAGGGGTACATGTGCAGGTTTGTTATATAAGTAAATTGTGTGTCTTGGGGGTTTGGTGTACAGATTATTTCATCACCCTGGTAGTAAGCATAGTACTCGATAGGTGGTTTTTCAGTCCTCTCCTTCTCATCCTCCATCCTCAAGTAGGCCCTGGTATCTGTTGTTCTCCTCTTTGTGTCCATGTGTACTCAATGTTTAGTTTCACTTATAAGTGAGAACATGTGGTATTTGGTTTTCTGTTTCTGCATTAGTTGGCTTAGGATAATGGCCTCCAGCTCTATCCATGTTGCTGCAAAGAACATGATTTTGTTCTTTTTTATGGCTGCATCATATTCTATGGTGTATATGTACCACATTTTCTTTATCCAGTCTATCATTGGTGGGCATTTAGGTTGATTCCATAGCTTTGCTATTGTGAATAGTGCTGCAATGAACACCTGTGTACATGTCTTTATGGTAGAATGATTTCTATTCCTTTGGGTATATACCCAATAATGGGATTGCTGGGTTGAATGATAATTCTGTTTTAAATTATTTGAGAAATCACCACACTGCTTTCCACAATGGCTGAACTAATACTTTACATTCCCACCAGCAGTATATAAGCTAAGAAGCACTTTTCAAAAACAGTGGTATTGTTGATCTAAAAGGAAGAAGCTGAGTCAAAATTAATATAAGTAGAGAGTTTATTTGGGCCAAGCTTGAGGACTGCAACCCAGTGTATATTGAAGTGTATATTCAAGTTGTCCTGAATATACAACCTGATTAGCAGCAGTTGCGCGTGAATGTTTATAAAGGAAAAGAGGCAGTTCCTAAGTTGTTTATCAAAATTTACATTAAAATAACATAAGCTGTTGATTGGATACACGTTGTTCTTTGTATCACAGATTCCAGGAACATGAAGATAACAGGGAAGGCAGCTAGTCAGGAACAAAATGCCTTTTTTTTTTTTGAGATGGAGTCTCTCTCCGTTGCCCAGGCTGGAGTGGCGCCATCTTGACTCACTGCAACCTCTACCTCCTGGCCTCCTGGGTTCAAACGATTCTCCTGCCTCAGCCCCCCGAGTAGCTGGGATTTCATGAGCATGCTGCCATGCCTGGCTAATTTTTGTATTTTTAGGAGTGTAGGGGTTTCACCATGTTGACCAGGCTGGTCTCAAACTCCTGACCTCAAGGGATCCTCCCGCCTCGGCCTCCCAAAGTGTTGGGATGACAGGCATGAGCTACCACACCACCAGGAACAAAATGACTTTAAATAATTGCCCACAGGCATGGGGGGTGGTGGGTAGGGGGAGGGTATGTGCCGGGGGTGTGACTGAAGTCCCCTACTCCCATCTCTCTGGGCCTGATAAATTTTGCACACCTCACATAGCTCAGACTGCTGAGGGATTTTTCTTTCCTTAGTATCAACCCTGGTTTACACATCAGAATCTTCTGAGGAGCTTGAAAACAATATCAATGTCCAGGCTCCGCCCCCAGAGATTGGCACTGGAATTGTTTAGAAGCTCTCCAGTGATTCTATGCGCAACCAGAGTTGACAACTGATTTAGTTTCTTTTCTTTTCTTTCTTTCTTTCTTTCTTTTTTTTTTTTTTTGAGACAGAGTCTCGTTCTGTTGCCCAGGCTGGAGTGCAGTGATGCCATCTCGGCTCACTGCAGCATCTGCCTCCTGGGTTCCAGCAATTCTCCTGCCTCAGCCACCCAGGCAGCTGGGATTACAGGCACATGCCACCATGTCTGGCTAATTTTTATATTTTTAGTAGAGACAGGGTTTCACCATGTTGGCCAGGCTGGTCTCGAACTGCTGACCTCAGGTGATCCGCCCGCCTTGGCCTCCCAAAGAGCTAGGATTACAGGCGTGAGCCACTATGCCTGGCCAACTGATTTAGTTTCTAAAACTTGTTACAAGGCAGAGCTGATAAAATTCTAAATCTGAGGTCTTCAAATTTTGTGCTTCCTAACTAAACATTAAGTATTAGGATTAAATCCCAAAGCCAGTTAGCTCCTGGAGGATGGGAATATATTATTTGTCTTGTTTTTTTTAAAATATGTGTCAGCTAGTTTCAAGAGCAACTAGATATCCCAGGATAGGAAACAAAACAACAAAAATAGATATCAAATGATTATGGTTTTGCTCATGAATGCATCTCAGTATTGGACAGCCCACCCTTCGTGGTGTTTTCACTTCCTTGGATGGGTCGCATAGCAGCACACCAAAATGACTTGCAGATGTAGTCATTAAGATAGGCAAAACAGCCAGACTGGCCCTGCCACCATGCAGGCTACTATAGATGCAGCTTTCTTTTCTTTTTTTTTTTTTTGAGATGGAGTTTCGCTCTTGTCATCCAGGCTGGATGGCACAATCTTGGCTCACTGCAACCTCTGCCTCCTGGGTTCAAGCAATTCTTCTGCCTCAGCCTCCTGAGTAGCTGGGATTACAGGTGTGTGCCACCACACCTGGCTAATTTTTGTATTTTTAGTAGAGACAGGGTTTCACATGTTGGCCAGGCTGGTCTCAAACTCCCGACCTCAGGTGATCCACCCGCCTCGGCCTCACTAAAGTGCTGGGATTACAGCGGTGAGCCACCGTGCCCTGGCCAGATGCAGCTTTCAAAGCTCATCTCCTTACTGCTTATGAGTCATTTCCTGAAGTGATAAACACACAGCCTGCTGGGTTGAAACCATACATGCTGTGTTATCTGAATTCTGAGATGCTACTGAATTTGACCTCTGGTTTTCCATGTGTTTCCATAAGACTAGCATGCAATCAACAGTCCCCATGACAACAAACTTGGCGCTTGAGTTTCACTTTACAGGAATGCCACCATGGGTAGAATCTGCTGCTGTTCTGAATTGTCTCTTGGTCTTCTGGTCTGAAACTTTGCTCAGCAAGCACCTCTCTATTTCCTTTACACAGCAGCTGGCTGAAAATCAGACCTCACACAGAGCTTCCTGTTCTGTGGACCACACCATACCTGATGACGTGAATCAGTATCTTTTCTTTTCTTTTTGTGACAGAGTCTCACTCTGTCACCCAGGCTGAAGTGTAGTGGCGCCATCTTGGCTCATTGCAACCTCCGCCTCCCAGGCTCAAGCCATCCTCCCACCTTAGCCTCCCAAGTAGCTGGAACTACAGGCATGAGCCATCATGCTCGGCTAATTTTTGTATTTTTCGTAGAGATGGGGTTTTGCCATTTTGCCTAGGCTGGTCTCGAACTCCTGGGCTCAAACCATTCATCCGCCTTAGCCTTCCAAAGTGCTGGGATAATAGGCGTGAGCCACTGAGCCTGGACGTTGAATCAGTTTCTTGCTCCAAGACTTGGAACCCCTCAGCTCTGAAACAGCCAGAAACCCAGAGTGGTGCCTGCAGCTGTAAGCCAACTCTTTACCCCCGTTTGCTTTTATGCTTTTATAATAATTACCAGTTTCTCTGTTTTCTTCAAGTCAATAAAGTTGGGAAATCTTGGATAAGGGCAGTGGTTTTCAAACTTCGTTTGCTCAGAACACCTTAATACACTTAAAATTATTGAGGCCCAGCAAAGAGCCTTTGTTTATGTGGGTTGCATCCATTGGTGTGCTGGAGTCAACTTGTACCTGCTCACAAGAATTCAATATTCAGGAAATTTGTCAAGCCAACTGTTAAACAGTTGGGAGCTTGAAACTGGAAAAGAAGGGAGTATTCACACCATCAAAATTGGCAAATGCTAGTTTGCCAGATCAGGCTTTTTTTCTTTTTGTGGAGATCCTGCTTAGCAGCACATCACTGACTTTTTTTCTTTTTCATTTTTTGAGACAGCCTTGCTCTGCTCTGTCGTCCAGGCTGGAGTGCAGTGATGCCATCTTGACTCACTGTAACCCTCGCCTCCCAGGCTCAAGTGATTCTCGTGCCTCAGCCTCCCAAGTAGCTGGGATTACAGATGTGCACCACCACACCCGGCTAAGTTTTTTATTTTTAGTAGAGATGGGGTTTACCTATGTTGCCCAGGCTGGTCTCGAACTCCTGGCCTCGTGATCCGCCTGGCTTGGCCTCCCAAAGTGTTGGTATTACAGGTGTGAGCTACTGCACCCTGCTGCCAATGATTTTATCTACTGATATTTTCCATATTAGACATTAAAATGGAGAACTTTTGAAAATATCTATTTCAGCTAAAAATGACAATAAGCCCATTACATGTTAAAATAAATACTATATTTTTCAAAATTTTTTCCCAAAACAATAATTTAAGGAGGAGAGTTGCATTGTTTTACATTTTTGCAATCTCTTTAATGACTGGTGTAATAGGAGAGAATCAGATTTTCGTCTCTGCTTCTGCATTCAATCTGTTGCACTTTCACATGTTGTGTAGCTTCTGGAAAACTCATCGGTCCACTTATGAGAGAATCAGACCAAAAAAGGCAAATAATATCTTGGTATTTGAAGAGAGTTTGACCTTGCAGATCTCCTGAGAGTCTCAGGAACTCTGAGAATAATTGCATTAGAGAATTTCTCCTCTCTTCTCACATTGCAGCTCACTTAACCACACCTCCTTCACAAAACACAATTAGGTTTATCCTGTGGTCAAGTACTCTTCACACACATTTGGTCTAGTAGTTTCGAAAGGCATAGCCACACAACAGGCTAATTATGCCAGGAAATTACCATTGGTGAACTGTTTTTCCCCTTAATTTTCACGACAGCACCTGGCTGAAGATAAGCTACTAATGGATGGTCCAGGCCCCAGAAACTTAAATAGCTTGGTCATCAATGCTGCTTAACCTTTTCCACTTGCTTCTGTAGCTCAACTTCCTCAAAGACATGCCAACGGCAAACAGTTTTTAAAATTTCTTAAATTCAGAAGTATAACCTAAAATTTTCCAAGTGTATATTCAATAGCCAAGCATTCCATTTCCTTAAAAATGCTATTTTTAGCTTGGTGGAAAAAACATTTTTTTTTTTTTTGGATACATGGTCTCACTCTGTTGCCCAGGCTGGACTGCAGTGGTGCAATCATGGCTCACTGCAGCCTCAACCTCTTGGGCTCAGACGATCCTCCCACCTCAGCCTCCTGAGTAGCTGGGACCACAGGCATGCCATCGTACCAGGTTAATTATTTATTTATTTTTTAATTGAGATGGGGTCTCACTATGTTGCTCAGGCTGGTCTCAACCTCCTGGTCTGAAATGATCCTCTGGCCTCAGTCTCCCAAAGTGTTGGCATTATAGGCATGAGCCACCATGCCTGGACAAAAAAAATTTTTGTGTTAGCAAAATTTAAGGTTTTTTGAACTCAATCTATTCCTTGAAACACACGTGAAAAGTCCAGGCCTTAGAAACTTAAAAAGCTTGTGTGTTAACTTATAAAAATTCTGTATGTTAACAAAATCCTTGTTTAGTTGAAATAATTTTTTCATTGACTATGACTCTAGAAATAATTTATCAAAAATTTTTTTATTTTCAACCTTGAGAAGTACTAGTCATTTTGCTTTAAATTTCCCCTCCTCCCTTCTGCCTGAGGGAGTGCTAGACAGCAAAGGGCTGTCATTCAGCCAGAGAAGACAGCACAGCCCTTTTACGGATTTCCTTTCTGCTCTGACATTTAATTTCTCTCTCACTAGGGAAGAACTGCAGACACTACCCATGATGTCTATAACTCAGAAATTTGAATATATTCTCAATAAGCTTAAATTTTCTTAAGAAGGGATTGAGAGAGAGAGAGAGAGAGAGAGCTGATCACTCAATGTCTTTGGCAGAAATGGTGCTGTTTGTTTTATTTTTTCCTTGCATTTGTTCTTCCAGATCCCTTCTCCACGGCAAAGGAAGCTGATCTTTATGGACTACTTCACTCTGGGTATTGGGTTAAGATTAGGATCAAAGGGAGGCCTCCCAAGAGATCAGAGGGTGAGGGAGAGGCATCAGTGTGTTCCCTCCTCTACCTGGGCCTTGGCAGTAATGGCTTCCCCTGATTGCTAGTCTCTGGGGGTGCTTCACCAGTCCCTGTTGGTTCCCTTAACCCTGTCTACACCTTTGTAAATCACCTCTTCATTAAATGCTCTTCAGTTAAGCCCTTAAAGTGTGCCAGGACCAGAAAGATATAATACTAATTTGTTCCAAAGAGATACCAAGCAAATGTTCACATTTATTAATACAGGTTACGTTTTTAAGAGTGAACATAAAAACAGTGACATACTATTTTGTAAGTACATTAATGATAGCATATTTTAATATATACAGACTAATAAACAATGACAATACATCTCCACTGATTTAGATAAAATGAATATAGTCACTAAATTAATAAAACCAGTGCTAGCTTCTACTTACAATACAGTTATATTACTTTTATGTAAGTTATTCTATGGTATTTGGAAATAGTTTGCTCTTTTATTTTTTTATTTTTTATTTATTTTTATTTTTTGAGATGGAGTCTTGCTCTGTCGCCCAGGCTGGAGCACAGTGGCGCGATCTCGGCTTACTACAAGGTCCGCCTCCTGGGTTCACGCCATTCTCCTGCCTCAGCCTCCCAAGTAGCTGGGACTACAGGTGCCCGCCACCATGCCCGGCTAATTTTTTTTGCGTTTTTAGTAGAGACGGGTTTCACTGTGTTAGCCAGGATGGTCTCGATCTCCTGACCTCGTGATCCACCCGCCTCGGCCTCCCAAAGTGCTGGGATTACAGGCGTGAGCCACCGCGCCTGGCCTGCTCTTTTAAATAAACATTTGCCTTGCAACTTTCTATTTTGTTTAAAATGCTACTATTTTTTCATAAGAAAAAAGAGATATGTTTCAACCTAATTTCCAAATTACTTTGTGAATTCCATGAAGATTTTCTATACTTGATACTTAGGAGGTTAAAAAATGCTTTTAAAATCTCATTAAGTCTTAAGTAAATGGAAATTATATAATAATTTTCCTAGATTTCAATGTCAATTCTATTTTCTTCTGTTATTTCTAAGCAGACTGACATGATTGATTCTTAAAAGAAAACCTGATTTGAGCAATCTATTGAGCAAAACATTTGTAAATAAATAGTGCCCAATTAAATCAGACTTATTTTAAAAAATATATGTCCTGTACTGCATTGTTTTCATTAAGTTCTAGCCACAAGAAATAGTAACCCAAATGTTCAAAGTTCTTTAGCTGACAGGCCTTGTTTGTGTGAAACATATTTATTACACATACATCACACTCTATGCATGATCTACTTTGCTCTTGAGGGCAGGTCTCTGTCTTATTCCACTCTGTACACCCAGCACCTATTGGAGTGGCCACAGTGCATAATGGGTGCTTCCATATCAGAACTGACGTTTCAGAACAACTACTAGATGTGTTTACACCCAGTGGATGGGCATCCAGAAGTCCATGCTTTCTTTCGTTGTTTTTAAGATGGGTAGAGAAGTCTTTCATGGTCATTACCTCCTAGGATATCACATTCTGCTTTGCCAGTTTCTCATAAACATGATCAGTTCACAGCCAATCCCAGGAGGATGGAGCAAATGTGGTGGCCCCAGTCTCACTGCTTTCTGTGAGGCTCAGCAGGAAGGTTTCTGGCCAATCTGTGTCTGACATGGCCCTGGCATGTGTCTGCTGCCTGGAGTCCTCCATCGGGGGCGGACACATGCAGCTCTCAGGAATAGGCTACTCTGAAGGCCAGCCTACATTCACTAGAGGACTTATGCTCAGTTTTGGCTTATGTGTACAGTGTGTAAAATGTAAAAAATACTACCCATATCAAAACAGAGGCTTTTCATCTGTTTCCATAATTTTAGGAATTCAAACTTGGATATGTTTAAAATTAAAAACATTAGAACTTCTACGCACAGATAGTACTAAGTCTTACCTCTTAATAACTTAAACCTTGCTGTCAAACAATTTCAAAATACACTTATTTGCAAAAGTTTGCATAGTTTGGTACAAGCCCAAACTATGGAGTCTCTCACTGTTGATGAACACCATCAAATGTTCAGGGCTAAACTCTACCAAACTAGACTTTGCATATTAAATCAGGGAATCAGAGATTATTTTCATAATTGCTGGGGTGAGGGGGAAAGAATGTTTTAAAGTGCCTATTCTATACTGCACTGCAAATAATATATGTGTGTGCATACATCTACATATACACACATATAAGTATGTATATGTCACCTAGCTATATCCAGAAGTGACATTCATTTATTACTGTAGCATTGGCAATATTCCCTTGGAATAACACCGTCATCTCGTCCTGTTATCTTTCTGGTAATTGACAAAAATACATGCTTGCAGCTCCCATAAAAAGCAGGTATGCAAGTCGTACATCTGTTGTTTTAGGAGGCGAAGTCAATAAAGTTTGGGTGGGGACTAATAGAATCCTCAGGTTATTCACTTTTATAAACTTTTCTTTTTAACCTCCCAGCAGTCTCTTTTCCTAAGTTAACAGCTTTTTGTATATGCTGTTATTCAGGTTACTAGAGCAGGTATCCATTTTACTTGCCATCAACTGCCCACTGCTGTTATAACTGCTGGGATCGGAACTCTCTTTGCAGCATAAGATACTGTAGACGTACCTCTGGCACTCAGAGGAAGCGTAATAGTAAATTAGGGGGTCGATGCAGCAGCTTATGCTGCTGACACAGACACAGAGGAGGTAGGCAAAGTAGGCAGCCTCTGTGGTGGAAGTGTGAGAAAGGAATGAGTAATGCGCAATCAGGAGGACGTTTGTGGGTCCGAAGCAAATGATGAAGATGCAGAAAACAGCAGCTGACAGGAACAAAGCCCGGGACTTCTTGCTGCGGTTGGCAACTGCGGAAGAGCTAAGACATCGAATGATAGACACATAACAGACCGTGGAAATGATCAGCGGCACAAAAAAGAAGACAGCAGAGAAGGCTGAGAAGTAGTAGGCATAGTAGCCTTCGAGCAGGGTTTCATTGAGCACATCATGACAGGTAGTGATGTTGAGCCCGGGCACCTGGATGGTTTGCTCCTTGAGGAGCAGAGGCACTACCCCTGCGATGGCCAAAGCCCAGATGGCCAGACAAGTGAAGGAAGCCCTTCCCAGAGTACGCCAGGAGAGGGACTGCATGGGATACACCACAGCCAGAAACCGGTCAATGCTTATGACTGTCATGAGCAAGATAGAGGCGTACATGTTACAGTAAAACGCTGCAGTGACGAAGCGACACAATTCAGACCCAAACTGCCAATCACTGCCGGAAAAGTAATAGCTGATCTTAAAGGGGAGCACAGACACAAACAGCACATCTGCCGTGGCCAGGTGCAGCATGTACACCACCGCCGGCTTCTTGACCTTCATTTTCAGGATGAACACAACGATGGCCATGATGTTTAGTGGGAGGCTGACTACAAACACTCCGGTGTACACAGATGGGACAAAGAGTGTCAGCCAGGAGCTGGTCAAATATCCAGAGGCATCTTCTGAGATGAATGCAGGAAGTGGTTTTTGAAGAGGACTGCTTTTATTGACGGAGACTAACCTGTATTCAGTTAACCCACTTTCATTTTTCTCCTCATCCTCCCAAAATGGTTCATATTTATCACTGGGGTTCCTGAGAAGAAATGACCGGGGATCTAAGGTGGCATTTGTTGCTTTTGACTCTGAAAAATAAAATTTAAAAAATTTTAAATGTAAAAAGTGAACGCATCAACAAGGCAAAAGCGACAAGCAGAGAGCATATTTTACTTTTGTTTATGTTTTCTTACTAGGAGAGTGAGTGGTAAAGAGCAGATAATGCACAAATAGACTTTATTAGAGAATAAGCCAACTCAAAATACTGTGAAACATTTGTCTTGATATAAGCAATACTTCCTAAACTCTGCCCCTCAAAGGGACAAAGGTGAATGATAAGTTTTCAGAGATCTACCCTGAAGACATTAGGAAAGGCTGAGTACTTGACATAAAGGGATCAATCAGCGATTTCCACACTAGCCACTGTCTATATAAACAAATCACTCCCAGCTTCCATGACTTCTCTTTCCTCCGCATACCTTCATGTGCACACTTTCTCCATTTAGTCTGCAGTCATCCCATGAAACCTCTCCCTTTTCAATGGAAAAATCCACATAGAAAGTTGAGGGGATTTAGGCTGGGCACAGTGGGTCACGTCTGTAATCCCAGCACTTTGGGAGGCCGAGGTGGGTGGATCACGAGGTCAGGAGTTCAAGACTAGCCTGGCCAAGATGGTGAAACCCCATCTCTACTAAAAACACAAAAATTAGCCAGGTGCGGTGGCATGCACCTGTAATCCCAGCTACTTGGGAGGCTGAGGCAGAAGAATCGCTTGAACCTGGGCAGCAGAGGTTGCAGTGAGCCGAGATCACACCACTGCACTCCAACCTGGGTGACAGAGTGAGATTCCGTCTCAAAAAATAAAAATAAATAGAAATAAAAAAAAAAAAAAGAAAGTAGAGGGGATTTCTTTTTCTTTCTTTTTTTTTCTGAGACACAGTCTCACTCTGTTGCCCAGGCTGGAGTGCAGTGGCGCGATCTCGGGTCACCGCAACCTCCACCTCCCGGGTTCAAGGAATTCTCCTGCCTCAGCCTCATGAGTAGCTGGGATTACAGGCACATGCCACCAGAGGGGATTTCTTAAAGGTTTTGGAGTTAGAGGCAAATTAATAATGGGATTCAGGACTCCCAATTCTACGGCCAATGTCCATGACAGTAGTTTTCCTCTACAGTCTTTAGTTTGCTTACACAGGAGAATGTAGAAATCTCTCACTATATCTGGGTCCAAACCACAATCCCTGGGGTTATCTCCTAACATAGTCACAAGGTACCCATCATCTCAGTCATTCTTCTACTTCTTTCCTGAGCAGGTCAGCAGAGCAGCCGATGTTCTTGGCCACTCATGCCACGCCAACCAAGGTTTTTGGAGTATCAACCAAAAATAGGTGAACACATGGAGGTTCCTGGAAGGTAGTGCCCAAGAGAGGGCATGGAAGCTCTGTGCTCCTTCCCACAATCCCTGCCCTATGCATCTCTACCATGTGGCTGTTCATCTGTATCCTCTGTAATTTTCTTTATAATGAATGGATAAAGGTAAGTAAAGTGGTTCCCTGAGTTCTGTGAATCATGCTAGCAAATTAATCGAATCTGAGCAGGGGGCCTTAGGAACTCCCAATGTATAGTGTGGTCAGAAGTCTGGAGGCCCAGACTTATGACTGCCATTTGAAGTGGAAGGCAGCGTTGTGAAACTGAGCCCTTAATCTGTGGAATCTGACTCTATCTCCAGGTAGATAGATAGCGTCAGAATTGAGTTATATTAGAGGTAGATAGTGTCAGAATTGAATTATATTCAAGGATATCCAGCTGGTGTCCACTGGAGAATCTGCAGGAGAATTGGTTGCTTGGTATGTGGAGAAACAAGCTCCAGACATACGATGTCAGAAGGATTGAGTGAAGTGCTGGGTAAGAGAAAACAGTTTGGGGAAAATAGTTTGGTTTTTCCTATATAACAGCAGTGCCTATATAACATAAAAGGTGACTAAAACCCAGATAGAAAATCCGTAGTCTTTTTGGCCTACAGAACCAGAGGACAGAGTTCAGGGCAATCACAGTCACTGGAAAGTTAGGAGAGAATCCTGGAAAGGAAAAAGTCAGGGAGGGGGAGCCCTAAATTTCAGTATAACTTCTGTCCTAGGGTTTGGCTGACCCTTGAACTATGCATTTGTAGGAAAGATGAGAAGCACCTCTGCTAAAGATAAAAGAACGGAAGTGATATTTAAGCTTCTGCTCAAGAGAGAAAGAGTCTGCTGCTTGAGTAAAACCAAATTAATTGGCTGCTAAAGCAAAAACACCAACACTCTTTGAAGGAATATAACAAAATCCAGAGTCTTTTTTCCAGTAATTTATACAAGAAAACGGTTTATTGGACTTACATTTCCACATGGCTGGGGAGGCCTCATAATCATAGCAGAAGGTAAGGAGGAGCAAGTCACATCTTACTTGGATGGCAGTGGGCAAAGAGAGAGCTTGTGCAGGGAAACTCCTGTTTTTAAAACCATCTGATCTTGAGAGACCCATTTTACTATCATGACAACAACACAGGAAAGACCCATCTCCATGATTCAATCATCTCCTACTGAGTCCCTCCTACAACACATGGGAATTATGGGAGCTACAAGATGAGATTTGGGTGGGGACATAGAGCCAAATCGTTATCACCAGGTCCAACCAATATACACAAAAGTGATCAACTCTGGACGTCTTGTCCCCCTTCTCTCACACTATATACAACAACCAACTTAAATGGATTAATGGTTTACACATAAGACCTGAAACTGTAAAACTACTAGCAGACAACATAGAGGAAAAGCTTCATGACATTGTTCTGGGCAGTAATTTTTTGTAATGACCATAAAAGCACAGGCAATAAAAGGAGAAGTAGACAACTGGGACTGTATCAAACTAAAAAGCTTCTGCACAGCAAAGGAAACAATCAACAGTGAAGAGAAAATGTATGAAATGAAAGCAAATATTTGCAAACCATACGTCTGATAAAGGGTTAATATCCAAAATATATAAGGAACTCCTATAACTCAACAGCAAGATAACAAATCACCTGATTTAAAAATGGACAAAGGATCTGAATAGACATTTTTCAAAAGAAGACATACAAATGGCCAACAAGTATATGAAAAAATACTCAACATCACTAATCAGGGAAATGAACATTAAAACCACAATGAGTTATCACTTCATACCTGTTAGAATGGATATTATCAAAAAGATGACAGATAACAAGTGTTGGTGAGGATACGGGGAAAGGAAGCCCATCTATACTGATGGTGGGAATTTAAATTGGCATAGCCATTACGAAGAACAGTATGAAGGTTCCTCTAAAACTAAAAATAGAACTATTATATAATACAGGAATTCCACTGCTGGGCATACATCCAAAGGAAATAAAATTAGGACGTTGGCTAGGCACGGTGGCTCACGCCTGCAATCCCAGCACTTTGGGAGGCCAAGGCGGGTGGATCACCTGAGGTCAGGAGTTTGAGACCAGCCTGGCCAACACGGCAAAACCCTGTCTCTACTAAAATTACAAAAATTAGCCAGGCTTGGTAGCACATACCTATAATCCCAGCTCCTCGGGAGGCTGAGGCAGAAGAATTGCTTGAACGCAGGAGGCGGAGGTTGCAGTGAGCTAAGATTGTGCCATTGCACTCCAGCCTGGCCGACAGAGCGAGACCCCATCTCAAAAAAAAAAAAAAAAAAAAAAAAAAGACCAGGATGTCAATAGCTGCAACCTCATGTTCATTGCAGAATTATTTATAATAGCCCAGTTATGGAATCAAACTAGGTATCCACTGATGAATGAATGAATGAATAAAAAATATGATGTATATACACAGTGGAATACTATTCAGCCTTAAAAAAGAAGGAAATTCTGTCATTTGCAACAACATGGATGAGCCGAGAGGGCATAATGTTAAGTGAAATATGGCAGGCACCGAAAGACAAATATAGCATGATTTCACTTATATGTGGAATCGAAAACAGTTGAACTCATGGAAGCAGAGAAGAGAATGGTGGTTAGTAGAGGCTGGGGTTGGATGGGTGGGTAGGGTAGACTGGGGAGACATTGGTCAAAGGGTACAAAATTTCTGTTAAAAGGAATAAGTTAGAAAAATCTCTTGTATAATACGGTGACTATAGTTAATAACAATGTGTTGTATACTTGACAATTGCTAAGAGAGTAGACTTTAAGTGGTCTCACCACAAAAAAATGATAAGTATTTGAGGTAATACATGTTATAAGTTTGATTTAGCCATCTCACAAGTTATGCATATTTCAAAACATTATGTTATACACTATAAATATATATAATTTTTTGTCAAATAAAAGAAAAAGGGGGCTGCCAGGTGTGGTGGCTCACACCTGTAATCTCAACACTTTGGGAAGCCCAGGTGGGAGGATAGGTTGAGCCTGGGAGATCGAGGCTACAGTGAGCTATCATCACACCATTGTACTCCAGCCTGGGCAACAGAGTGAGACTCTGTCTCTAAAAAAAAAAAAAAAAAAAAAAAGTGACCCAGTCTTAAGTAAAAAGACAGTGAGCGGAAACCAACCTCAAGTTGACCCAGATGTTGGAATTAGCAGATAAGGATTTTGAAGAATGTATTACAACCATGTGCAAAAAAAAAAAAAAAAGAAAAAAAAGAAAAATATTTTATAGAAATGAACTGAAAATAGGAAATATCAGCAAAGAACTACCAAGTGGAAATTCTAGAAATAGAAAATAAAATACAATATGTTGGCATCTATTTCCAAAATGAAGAGCAAAGCTAGAGTAGTACCAACTCAGAGACAGCAGAGCAGAGCCTGGCAGTGTAGGGTTGAGGTCAAGCTACCTAAGCAAAGTTGGGAGAGGGTCTCCAGACAACGAAGGGGTGGCCTGGCAGGAGATCTGTCACAGGGAAGGAATTAATGTCTCCAGTGATGAATGTGAATACACACTTGTGTCTAGATTGATCCTTAAGGGTAAGAACTGTTCCTGTTCATCTCTGAACCTCCAGTACCCTGTGCCCTGCATGTGGTAGGCACATATTTGTATTCTAATATTGACTCTGTTCAGGGACCACTTAACTTCTCTGAATTAAGCTCAGAATCATTAAAATGGAATTCTAATTCCTGTCTGGCCTACAAATCTGGCAACTGGAGCATCCCGTGTGAAATAGGACATACATTCACTTTGGAAACTATAACGATTAAGCAGTTTAAGAAATTACTATTATCCTTCCTCTCCCACTTCCATGTAGTGTGCTTTTATACCCAAGTGTTTGCTCACTTAATTAAGTTAAAAGGAAATCTAGGTTCATCTTCCCTCCTACTTAGCAATGTTTGTAGTTTTTTAGTACAATGAGGGAATGAACAAGTTGTATATTATATAGCTCTAGGGTTCAGAGCTATAAATCAAATTTCGAATTCACAATCTTTTCTGGAAGTATCACTCTCTTACCTTTGCAATACATGTAACTTACTCTGTGTTCACCTTGCCCCAGTCACACAGAAGCCTGACCTTGGTACCAACAGACCTTGTGGATGTGAGGCTGTTCTCAAGATCACAATGAGTGTGTGGGTGCTGAAAGAAAAGAATGAATGGCTTCTGGCACTTAAAATTTTTTTTTATTTTTAATTTTTTTTGTTTGTGGTTCTGGCACTTTAATATCACAAAAACTTGCATATGCAAAAATGCTGATCTAGAGGAACCATTTTTCTTTTGAGATGGAGTCTTGCTCTGTCACCCAAGCTGGAGAGCAGTGGCGCGATTTTGGCTCACTGCAACCTCTGCCTCCCCGGTTCAAGCGACCCTCCTGCCTCAGCCTCCCAAGTAGCTGGGACTACAGGTGCCTGCCACCGTGCCCGGCTAATTTTTTGTATTTTTAGAAGAAACGGGGTTTCACCGTGTTAGCCAGGATGGTCTCTATCTCCTGACCTCGTGATCCACCCACCTCGGCCTCCCAAAGTGCTAGGATTACAGGTGTGAGCCACCGCGCCCGGCCGCCCAGCTAATTTTTGCATTTTTAGTAGAGATGGGGTTTCACCATGCTTGCCAGCTAGTCTCAAGCTCCTCGCCTCAAGTGATCCACCCACCTCAGCCTCCTAAAGTGCTGGGATTACAGGCATAAGCCACTGCACCTGGCCAAGGAACCTTAAAATAATGCAATTCTCCTCTGCAGTTTTGGAAGCCTGGCCAGATTATGGGCTTTTGTGATGCACAGAGGGGAAAAAGTGGACATGAACATGCATACTTACATACATGAATCAAGATGACACCTGAGAGACTGACACAATGTGAAAACTAATAAATACAACTAAGCTCTTCAGATACTATCATTTAGTCTGAAAATAAAACTGTCACTAGACTTTACTCTGTATTTAGTACTTAGGCAGTAAGTACTTGTTTTAAAAAACATCTTCTCTGGGTAGGCTTCAGGCAGACGGTACTTCCGACAGGAACATTATACTTCTGGAAACATGAAATTTTTATAGGCTAGAGCTCAGGAAGAATGTATAATCCCTTGGTTAAATATCGCTGCCTAAGGTGTTACCTTTTCTTGATACTATAGGTTTGATATTCTGGTTTTTGTGAAATTAAAGAATGTCAGAAAAAAAAAAGAAAAGGAAAAAAATGTAGTATATACCAGCATCAAAGAAAGGACAAAACCAATGCAAGGTGACTAGACAATTCCAACTAGCTCAAGACCCTTAGGCTGAAATTTGAGTTTAAGTATCTCGCTTTTCCTCCAGTCCTAGCACAACTCAGGCCAAGGAGAAAGTGCTTGTGAAGGTGCCCAAATCTCTTATCATTCATCTCTGTTTTTTTTTTGGTTAAGCTATGGTTTCACAAAAAAGGCAGCAGAGGTCCTGAATTCAGTTCTCATACGATTTGCTAAGTTTCACTTAATTTAGGCTTTTCTAAATTGCTCTAGAGTAGTTTTGTTATCGAATACAGCAAATTATTAAATAGTTTAAATACGGACTCTTTAACTCTGGCGATTTTTAAAAATTAGTGAGTTAGGCAACACGTTTTCTGACCGTGATGAGATCTCTCCTGGAAGCAGAGGGGTGACTAGAGGATCTCTGAATGTCGCATTTGATCCTGGGATTTATACCACACCAGCATTCCATGACACACATGGTTTTGACTCACAGTTCTGCCCTTCGGGGCTCATGCTTTTTCAGAGTTAACAAAGCAGAAGTCCCAGGACTTTGCTCACATTCCCACACAGAGCACAAGAGTTGAAACAACACAACAGGCTAAAGAGAAATGAAGAGGAGGACAGGAAAATAACAGAAACACACTAACTCTGTCAAGTGGAAAACAGCAGCATTACTGGAATGTTTTACTCCCTCAGATTCAAACAAACACCACTTTCCAGTGAAAAGAACTGGGGCTTCTTAAAGAAATGACTAGTTCCAGATCTGGGGTAGGAAATACACAAGATGAACACTGAACATCTTCAAAGAATATCAGGGTTAGGTCAAAAAGACTCTAGAGTCAATCTCAAAGGGCTCCCACTGACCAAAGATGTGACATGTTGATCATCAATTTGACCATCAAAAGAATAATGATGGAAATGAATTGAAACATTTCATACATGTTAAGATCCATGAGTTGAAGACGCAGTCAGCCAGATCCAGTATGTAGAAAAGACAGATGGCTTAGTTTCTTTGACAAATAAGAACTAAGACAGATGGCTTAGTTTCTTTGACAAATAAATAGCAGTAAAAAAGGGGTGGGGGGCAGTTACAGATTAAAATGTAATGGTGGACCTTGTTTGAACCTGATTCAAACAAACCAACTGTTAAAAGGTATTTATGAGACAATAAGGTAAATATGAACACTGACTGATTATCAGATGATATTAAGGAATTGTTAGGCCGGGCACGGTGGCTCGCGCCTGTAATGCCAGCACTTCGGGAAGCCGAGGCAGGAGGACTGATTGAACCCAGGAGTTCCAGACCAGCCTGGGCAATGCAGCAAAATCCTATGTCTACTAAAATAAATACAAAAATTAGCTGGTCGTGGTGGTGTGTGCCTGTAGTCCCAGCTACTTTGGAGGCTGAGGCAGGAGGATTGCTTGAGCCCAGGAGGTTGAGGCTGTGGATGAACCATGATTGTGCTACTGAACTCCAGCCTTAGCAACAGAGTAAGAATGTATCTCAAAACAAACAAACAAACAAAAAAACAGAAGGAACTGTTCATTTTTTAGGTATTATAATTGTATTGTGGTTATGTGAAAAAAAGAGTTCTAATCTCTAAGGATGCTTACTGATGTATTTATGAATGACATAATATGATATCTGGGATTTGCTTTAAAATTATACAGTTGGGAGAGGAGGAAAGTTGAGGGTTTAGATAAAACAAGATTGGTGATATGTAAATAATGTTGAAGCTGGATGTTGGGTATGGGGAGTAACTATACTGTTCATTTTTGGGTATGTTTGAAAACTCCCATAATAAAAGTTAAAAAAACAAACAAATATTTTATGTGTGTTTATTTGCCACTAGAAGTTAAGGGCAAGGGTTTTTGCTTTTTTCTTTTGTCCTAGTTCTGAAGGGGAAAATGTTCTTGCATGTTTGTGTGAAGATTGTCTTATATTTAGAGAATTTATTTGGTATCAACTCTTCAAAAGCTTTTCTGGAATATGGAAGCATTGGTGTATGAAAAAAACCTTACCATCTTTTTGAGCACCTACTATGTGCCAGATACTTCACTTGCCTTAGTTCATATAATTCTAACATTTCTATGACATGAGCATTATAACTACCATTTTATAAATGACAACATGGAGGCACAGACAGGCTAAGTAACTAATCCAAAGTCACACAGCTATGAAGTAGAGGAGCCAGGGTTTGAACCTAGGTCTGCCCAGCTCCAAAGGTCATACCTTTTGACCACACCACGCTATTCTTTCCTTAAAAACTTGTGATTCATGACCTACTTCTAAAAGAGTACCATCTTTTTCTCTTAGCATTTCACCAAACAAATGAATCTGCCCATCCTTTTAGCTACAGTAGGCAGTATGTGGACATGTGAATGGCTAGCTTAACGTGATGATGCCCAAAGCTTGGGAATTCTGGAGTCCTACTGACTTTGGCTGCACACCAACCACACATGCCAACAACTTGGTCCTTACACACAGGAGAGAGATAGCAGGGAGATATTCAAGGACAAAACAGAAAAATACATCTTTAAAACACTGTTCTAGATGGAGCAGATGCAAGAGCAGTAAGTGAACAAAAATCTCTGCTACAGAAAAAGCAGAATTAAAGACAAAATTCTTTTTTTTTTTTTTTTTTTGATACAGAGTCTCACTCTGTCTCCCAGGCTGGAGTGCAGTGGCATGATCTTGGCTTGCTGCAACCTCTGCCTCCTGGGTTCAAGAGATTCTCCTGCCTCAGCCTCCTGAGTAGCTGGGATGACAGTTGTGCACCACCATGCCTGGCTAATTTTTGTATTTTTAGTAGAGAGGGGGTTTCACCATGTTGGCCAAGCTGGTCTCCAACTCCTGACCTTAAGTGATCTGCGCCTCAGCCTCCCAAAGTGCTGGGATTACAGGCATGAGCCACCATGCTCAACCTAAAGGTAGAATTCTTGACTGACTGGGGGTCAGAAGAAGCTGCCAATATCAGAGGCCTCCTCTCCTCCCATTCCATGTCCTGGAGAAGGTACTCCTCTGGAAGCATAGGAAAGCAAGCCTAAGAGGAAGCTGGGAGAAGGGAAGTTGCAGGAAAGTAAACGCAGGTGTACCCAACGCCACAGCAGGCATGAAGACTACATAAGGAAAGTGTGTGGGCTCTTGCTTGGAGCAGCCTGGAGGCCAGAGCCTGACGTGGGGTGAGGATGCTAGCAGGCCTTGCCCGGGAACTACTCAGATTTCCCGGTTTTCCCCATTTCTCCAGGTCTGTTCTCCACGAAAAGTTACAGGTCCTGAGCTCCCTGTCTTGGGAATGCTGATCTCTACTCTCCAACAAGACATCTAGCTAAAATGAAAACTAATTCACAGTCAAGGATGTTAATGATCACCAATTCCTCCGCAGGGTTGGGGATAGGGACAGCTTTGTATGGTACAAAATACTGTGAGTTGTACTATAAAAACTGTCCCCATGCCCAACCCTGCCCAAGTCCTTCTGCAGTCTGTATATCTGAACTCAAATAAATTAGGTTCTAGACATGATAAGAACAATAATAAACAACAGTTCCAGGAAAACAGAACTCTTCCTGAAAAGCTAATAAGGCCTTTGATTTGGCTACCATAGGAATATTCATGTAGCTGCTGCAATATGTTTTAAATTATGTTATAGATTTAGCAATGGCTATGAAATCAATTCACAAGATTGCAATAAGCATTAAAAATAGAATATAGTGTGGAAGATATCAAAATGCATACAATGCAGTAAAGGTGAGCGCTGTTTGGTAAAACTTTTGTTTCATGTTTACATATATACTATGACTGTCCACACATATTTATTGAAAACACACACCCCTACCATATCACAATGTGAAGTGTTGTTTCTACAGTTCTTACTGTTGGTTACCAAAGAGGAAAATACAGTACTGGTAAACACTATTCTACAATACCATAATACCTGATTTTTAATTCATCATAGACTTGAAATATAAATAGATTACATAATGTCTTTTCCTAAAGTTATATAAATGTGTTTTCAAGGGCAAATTGCAGATTATCCCTGTTGTTTCAAAAGGCCACTTACTTTTGAAAGCAAATAATGTATATAGGACCGTCAGGGCCCTTTAAGTGGCTTCCTCCAAGTACCACAACAAGGTCAGTGTGGGAGACGGTATCTGGGGAAGTGAAAGCTCATGCCCAGAAAAAAATTCTCAGTATATAGACAGAGCTATTTATGACGACAGTTTTAGGCACAAGCAAGAGAAAGAAAAAGGCAGAATGAAAGAAATCGCAAAAAAGGAAACAAACAGAAAATTATGAATGGTAAAACTATGGAGTCCTCAACACTAGTATCATAGTCAAAAATAAACCAAGGCCCTGAGTCCTAATAACTCTTCTAACAAGGATGTTTTTGTGAGTATCCGCAATGGAAGGGGAGCCTAGGTACTCATGAAAACTAGTTAAAGACTGGGCATGGTGGCTCACGCCTAGAATTCCAGCACTTTGGGAAGCCAAGGTAGGTGGATCGCTTGATCCCAGGAGTTCGAGACCAGCCTGGGCAGTGTGATAAAACCTTGTCTCTACTAAAAATACAAAAATTAGCCAGGCGTGGTGGCAGATGCCTATAGCCCAGCTACTCTGGAGGCTGAGTTAGGAGGATAGCTTGAGCCTGGGAGGCAGAGGTTGCAGTGAGCCAAATTTGTGCCACTGCACTCCAGCCTGACTAAGACACCTAGACCCTGTCTCAAAAAAACAGCAACAACAACTTTAACCCACCTAAAGTTAAGTTCCCCAGGCACTAAGACCACATATTATATGATTCTATTGATATGAAATACCAAAAATAGGTAAATCCATAGAGAAAAAAGGCAAACTGGTGGTTCCTGGGGGTAGGGGGAAGGGAGAATGGGATCTGACTGCTTACTGGTTTCCTTTCGGGGAAATGACAGCATTTTGGAAGTAGGTAGGAGTTTACAGTGTACATTGTACACTGTAAATGTACTAAATACCAATGAATTGTATACTTTAAAATGGTTAATTTTATGTTATGTGAATTCTACCTCAATTTTATTATTTTTATTTTTTAAATTTAAATGATTAATTTAAATTTAAAATTTTCATTTATTAAATATTTTGAAGACAGCGTCTCTCCCACTCTTTTGCCCAGGCTGGAGTGTAGTCACGTGACCATGGCTCACTGCCACCTTGAACTCCTGGGTCAGGCCATCCTCCCAGTCTCCCAAGTGCTGGGACTACAGGTGCACACCACAGTGCCTGGCTAATTTTTAATTATTTTTTTAATAGAGATGGGGTCTTACTATGTTGCCTAGGCTGGTCTCAAGCGATCATCTGGCCTAGGGTTCCCAAAGCGCTGGGATTACAGGTGTGAGCCACTGCACCCAGACCCTGAGAACCTGCTATGCTGGTATGTTCTATAAAAATAAAGGCAAAGCCACTGAAAATTATTAGATACAGATAGATAGATAGATAGTAGGGCAGAAAATTACTTGCTGACTCATAAGAAATCTGACTTTCAGGCTTTATAGAGCTTTCTGGTCTGCTTAGGGTAGAACCACTGCTCAGTTTTCTGTCTTTCTGTTTAGGTTTACTAGCAATATCTCTTGTAACATCTGATTAATTAGTGTATTCATGAGCAGGGATCTTTTCAGAGCCTGCCTTATCATCTGTTAGCGAAAGTAAATGAGAGAATACCACAGTCCGTGCATAAATGCTTACTAAATACCTCCCTGTGCTGGGCCTGAGCTACCAAGGTGATAGGGCACAGACTTTGCCTCTATATTTTGATGGATTATCAAAAATAGGTAAATCCATACTGTACTAGGGAGCACAGTGGGGTTACTTCTCTACTGTAAGAGGTGCTGGGAGTCTAGATGGCTTCCTTTCTATAGGGGGTGTTAGAGAAAGCCTGCACTTCGGAGAGACAGGCCTGTGGTCAACTCCCAATTCCACCTCTTTTTTTTTTGAGAGAGAGTCTCACTCTGTTGCTCAGACTGGAGTGCAGTGGCACAATCTCAGTTCCCTGCAACCTCTGCCTTCCAGGTTCAGGCAATTCTGGTGCCTCAGCCTCCCAAGTAGCTGGGACTACAGGTGTGCACCACCATACCCAGCTAATTTTTTATTTTTAGTAGAGACAGGGTTTCACCATGTTGGTCAGGCTGGTCTCAAACTCCTGGCCTCAAGTGATCCCCCTGCTTTGGCCTCCCAAAGTGCTGGGATTACAGGCATGAGCCACCGCACCCAGTCCCAATTCCACCACTTTCTCAACTTGTGACTTAACCATTCTGGGTCTCTGTTTTATAACCAGTAAAATGAGGATGACATCTACTCAAAGGGCTGTTGTGAGAAATAAATAAGATAGTATTGTAACGTCCCTAAGAAGGATGTCAGCTGTAGTCAGTTCTCCATAGAGGGTAACTGTTTTTAATTAAACATGAACGTGGCGGGTATGGGATATGGGGAGGGCATTCTGGCCAGAGGGAGTGGCATGCGGACAGAAGCCAGAGAAAGCATAGTTCCTTGAAGGGAGGATCTAGAGGATGGGGCTGGGTGAACTGGAGGGTGAGTAATAGGAGATGGCTGGAGATGGGCTGGGAACCCTCCTGCAAGGGGAGGAGCACTTCATTCCATGCCAGAGAATTGGGCTTGACTCTGTGAGTAGGAGGGTAGCAAGTGGAATTGCCCACCGAGTTCTCTCTGTCATAGTCACCACCAGCTATTCTTGAACACTTTAACCCTCTAGAGCCCCATAAAATTTATAAACATCACCTTTTACTCTTGGATGTTGGCCCTTTTAATGATCACATATCATCTCACTTAAATTGTCTAGACGAATGTAAACTGGTTGATGAATTTACACATTTCTCAGCAACTATCTGCTGAGTGAATATTTGTTTTAGTCACCATGGGGATAAATAAAACTTTATAATCTTAGTTGGGAGAATGAGACACACACACAAAGTGACAAGGCAGGAAATGCCAAAATGAGTGGGAACAAAAAGTCGGGAAGTGCTGGAGGAAGGCTCAGCTTGGTGGTCAGGGCCAGCCCTGGGAGGGCTTCACAGCCCCTCTTGGCACACAGAGTTGGTAATCCTGGACAATAAACTCTATCACAGCGGTGGCGGTTCAAGGATGGGAGGCACTGTTGGATGCCTCAGAGTCCCAGCACCACTACCTTATGACAGACAATGCTTAGAATTGCCAATGCATGGTGGTAATAGAAAGTAAACCTATCTCAGGTTGATTTTATTAGTGATTTTAAATTTTCTAAAGACAAAGCCCCACTTATTCCTAATTGCTTGCACCCAGGGTGGGTGGACTGCCCCTCCCCCGCCCCACCCGCCACCATTTGCTTAGCCGCTGTCTCTGGGTCTTAGTTTCAGAATCAGCAAAAGGGGATAAATACCCACCTTAACAAGGTGTTTTGACAAGGTGAAATGAGACAATCTAAGTGAAAATTCCTTCTGGCCCAGGGCTTGACATGGAATACGGCACTTAGCAAGCGCTCCTTTTCCTCTATCATACTCCTTTCTTCTTTCCCTCCCAAAGTGGTTCCAGAATCCGGTGTTGATAAACTAGCCAAGTTCATCCACCTGCCTTTCTGTCTACACCAGCACTGTCCATATTAACATGCACCACTCCTGCCATGAGGATGTAAGAAGCTTGGCAGAAACCAGTATGCTTTGACTTCACTCCCTAATGAGGCTACACACCTTGCTGGGAGGCCACTGTGAGAAAGGGTGGCTACAATGGATGCAGCATTTCTATAAGCGCTGTTCTCCACCCCATGATCCAAATCTCAAACAAAACACTGGAATCTCAAGAGCGTGTCCTCAAACTACATTGTGCAAATTACATAATGGTATGTGAAATCATATCTCATCGCAAACAATTTTTCAGGAGTTCTCGGTGTTCTCTCAAATACTTTCGGCAACAATGCTCACTTATCTGGAGGTAGGCTAGTTACTGCTAAACACTGGGCCCCAGTCTGGAGCTCTTAGTTTTCCCAAAAGCATCTCAAAACTCACCCTCAACAAAGACAGAGAGGCGAGAACATGCTATGTCTTTGTCACCTCTTAATCTTGATGTGTCTACACTTTTTTTTGAGTGTGGGAGCAATATAGAGTGCACATTCTTTTAGCGATAACAAGAAAACCCGCTAGAACTTCTTTCAGCGTAAAAAAAATGGCTCAAAGCTTATAAAATACTACTGTTATTAGGAAATTCAAAAACACTTTTCTCACTTTCTAATTAGCGCCTTTACAGGCTAAAAACAACTCATCTGTCCTGCTCTTGGGGAAAGGGATATAGAAAATATTTGACCAAATAAATTAATCAAATTTATTTATTTGGTCAAGTAGCCAGATACTTAAAAATAGACTACTAGTGGGGAAAATATTCTAGGGGAGCAACCTTCTTGCAGTGGATCAGAAATCTCGTTAAGAAATACTGGGATCCCACAGTGTTCGAGGGAGCCCGGTCCTGGGGAGGGATCTCTCTCTTCCACTCACTTAGAAGGAATGGGTTCTAGGTAACAACAAAATCCTCTCCATGCCCCCTCCCCCGCCTCCACGCGGAGCCTCTGCTATTGTCACCATACATCTCGCACCCTGCGCACCTCCTGGACACAAGGCCGGGCCGGGGGCTGCTGGTACTGATTCTCTGCTAAACATGCCAAGGGACTGCCTGGGCTTCTCTCTACACCACTTTTCTCGCCTGTAAAATGTGCAAGAAAAAAACTTCCAACAAAGCAAAACTTCAGCGGCAGCGGTTCGCCACTTTATATTTTAAAGATCGGAACGTTTATTGGTGGAGCAACGTGAGAGCTTTTCTTTTTGGGGGTGGTCCTGGGAGAAACAGGCTACACAATGACAAGTGCAACGCAGGACTGCAGGCTCCCCCAGGGGGCTTCCGCTCCATCCTCCTCCATATCCAACACCCCGTGGCAGGCGGGCTGCACCCTCCAAGATCGAGTCCAAAGGGGCATCGGCTGGGCCCGCGAAGGGGGTGGCACGCCCCACCTAAACGTGACTGGAAAAAACTCTAGATCTCAGCCCAAATGCCAGTTTGGCTTTCGGAGGAAACTGAGGCAGGGGTGAGAAGGCGCAACAGCGACCCCCGCAGTCTCCCCTCGGCGTCCCTCCGCCCGCGCACCCCATTCCCGTGCAGCTCTCACCTGGCCTGCGGGCCCGAGTGCGGGCAGACAACAGCGGGCCGCACAGACTGAAGCAGGCGGCCACCAGCAGCAGCCGCCGCGGCCCCATTGTCCCGGGCTCTGCGCGGCGCTGCTCCGGGAGGCTGCCCCGCCTCGGGCTGCTCCGCTTCACCCTCTCTCCTGACTTCTGCGGGTCGGGGAGCCGGTCTTCGCGGCAGGCAGAGCGCAGGGTGCCCACGGGTAAGATCAGGGTCCAAGCGACCCTCGGCGAGCGCTGTGTCTGGGGCGGTTAGCGGGGCGGGGCGGGACTGGGGCGCGCGGTCGCGCGGGCGCGAGCGAGGAAGGGCGCCCTCCGGCGTGCAGTGAGAGTCTCTGCGCTGGAGCCGCTCGGCGCCCCCTCCCCGCGGTCCCTCAGCCGCCGCTCGCAAGCCCCTCTGGCTCTGTGCGCCCCGCCCCGCCCCGCCCCGCCCTGCCCTACTGGGGGGCCTAGAAGTCCAAATGAGAAGTTTTTTCCTCTGGGCACCGTTGATTCGCGAAGCTGTCGGTGACTCACACTGGCGGGGTCCTTGGAATGGGGCCGCACGGCTCGCCGGCTGCTTCCCGCGGCCGCTTCCCGCGGCTGTCTCGACCCTCCTGTGATGTGGAGACGTAGACAGTGGACGCCCCGGCCAGGATGCGTCCACGCCCTGCAGCCCCGCAGCCCTGGCGTGGCCTCCCGTCCTCCCTCCCTCCGTGTGGGACACCGGCAAAGTTCAGTTTTCGCTAAAAGTCTAAAAGGGACTTCTGCTTTTGTAACGTGGGGATCACGGATTTAAAAGTTTATGATGTAGTGACAGGGTTGCCCCTAAATGAGAAAGGGCCCTTGAGTCTGGACAGAATTCTTGAACTTTTATACGTCTCTCTTTACTTCGCGAAGTTAGGCGTTTCATACGCCGGGCACTCGTTTCCCCCACACGCAGACAGCGAGTGGAATA
Organism: Gorilla gorilla gorilla; assembly: GCF_029281585.2. NCBI lineage: Eukaryota > Metazoa > Chordata > Mammalia > Primates > Hominidae > Gorilla > Gorilla gorilla. The sequence continues at coordinate 34,968,673 of NC_073243.2, forward strand.
GGAAGAGCGGCTTCTCCCGCTTCCTCCCCGCGCGGCCTCGCGGAGCTCTTCCCTTTCCCGCGCCGCCCGCCGGGGTCACCTGCGCATCTGGGAGGAGGGCGCGCGTCTGCCGGTGAGGCCGGCGTTCTAGGGCCGCGGGCGCCCAGGAGAGAAATGGCCTGGTAACTTTCCAAGTGTCCTTCACACGTTCTTGAACGATATTACAGTTTGTTTTGTTTTTGAGGCAGGGTCTTGCCCTGTCGCCCAGGCTGGAGTGCAGTGGCGCCAACACGGCTCACTGCAGCCTCGATCTCCCGGGCTCAGGCCACCCTTTCGCCCCAGCCTCCGGATTACCTGAGACCACAGAAAGGCGCGCGCCACCATGTCCGGCTAATTTCACTGCTGGCCTCAAGCGATCCTCCTGCCTCAGCCTCCTAAAGTGCGGGGATTACAGGCGTGAATCACCGCGCCAGGCCTGATATTAAAGGAGTTTGGCTAAATTCAAGGCACAGGGCGGGGACACTCGCCTGGCAGCCTGCTAAGGGCCCCCAGGGGCGTCGCGGCTGGGGGTGGGCAGGAGGAGCCTGCAGCTTAACTTGCTTTGCCACTGGCTCTGGTGCGTGCGCCTTTCAGACTCCAACAGGAAATGGGTCCCCAAATAGCTGTTTCTAGGAAAGCTCAGCCGCAGCCCCTTCTCCTCTTAACCCAGCGCACTGATGTGCGGGCGTATTCGGAGTTCTGTGGTTGATAAGCTGCAGCTGAGAGCCGGTGGTCAGTTTTCTAAGCCTTTTTTGAAAGTGAATTTCGCACGAAGAGTATCATTCCCCCACTAGAGCCCGGACACTTACATCCGTGGAGAAAGTACAATCAGAGGCGATTTCGTTCTTCCCTGTATTCTCCCATCATCCTCAAAGGACAGTACCTTGTTGTACACAGAAGTTGATCACTAAATTGCGGAAGTACCCAGTTAAATAAAGCTATTTAAAATCTATCCCCGTTCAGTTATCCTCTGGAAACATACCCAAGAGTAAATGTGAACAGTTAAAATTACATAGTTCTTCATTCACTATTAAACTATTTTTCATTATTCCTAAGACGTCATTGATTTTACAATTCATCATTTTAACCCATTACCACAAGCCAGAAAAAAATGTGACATACCAATGATTGTAAGAAACACTCCAATTTCAGGGTTATGAAGAAAAGGCATTTTAGAATCAATGAAACACAGTGTAAAATATAAACACATATGACAACATTTCTGATAGTTGAAGGATATGAAATGAAAAATAAATTACCTTCTGCCTCCCCTCCCCTAGTTGCCATCTGACCACTAAGTTTCCCCTCCTTCCTTCCTTCCTTCCTTCCTTCCTTCCTTCCTTCCTTCCTTCCTTCCTTCCTTCCTTCTTTCCTTCCTCCCTTCCTCCCTCCCTCCCTCCCTCTCTTCCTTCCTTCCTTCCTCTCTTCCTTCCTTCCTCTCTCTCTCTCCCTCTCTGTCTTTCTTATTTTCTTTCTTTCTTTTTTTTTTCCTGAGATGGAGTTTCACTCTTGTTGCCCAGGCTGGAGTGCAATGGCGCGGTCTCGGCTCACAGCAACCTCCGTCTCCTGGGTTCAAGCGATTCTCCTGCCTCAGCCTCCCGAGTACTTGGGATTACAGGCGCCTACCACCGCGCCCGGCTAATTTTTTGTATTTTTAGTAGAGACTGGGTTTCACCATATTGGCCAGGTTGGCCTCAAACTCCTGAACTCAGGTGATCCACCCACCTTAGCCTCCCAAAGTGCTGGGATTACAGGCATGAGCCACTGCATCCAGCTACCTGCCCACTAAGTTTCTGTTCACCATTCAAAAAATCATATCCACATACAAATTGCATATATGTATATCCTTAAAATAAGAATGGAATAATACGACCACACTTTAAAATTTTATCTGTGTCATTGGTGGAAAATGTTATTTTTAACCATTTTACAAAACGATAAAGCTTAAAAGGATGCTTTGGGGTCTTAGTTATTAGAACAAAATGTACCTCTAGTGACAAAAAGACGTACAATGAAGGCTGGGTGCAGTGGCTCACACCTGTAATCCCAGCACTTTGAGAAACTGAGGCGGTCAGATCACTTGAGGTCAGGAGTTAGAGACCAGCCTGGCCAGCATAGAGAAACTCCGTCTCTACTAAAAATACAAAAATTAGCCGGGCTTGGTGGTGTGCACCTGTAATTCCAGTTACTTGGGAGGCTGACGCAGGAGAATCACTTGAACCTGGGAGGCGGAGTTTGCTGTGAGCCAAAATGGCACCACTGCACTCCAGTCTGGGCAACAGAGCAAGACTCTGTCTCAAAAAAACAAAAACAAAAACAAAAAACAAAAATAATGAAATGCTTAAATGCTTTGTGCATATTGACTAAAGGATTCCTTCTAGGAATATTTCTGCCAGTTGTATTTTTTGAGGCTTGTTTGGTACATGTTTATCTAATTCTTTTAAAATAGTATACTATTCCCTTGTATACATATAATACATTTTAGTCTTCTAAAACTAATTTATCTGTAGTGTTGTCCGCATTTATATTCCTAACATAGCTAATTTTTTGCTTTTTTCCCTTTATCTGACCAGAGGTCAGAAATGACTATTTTCTAATGCCCGTCTTTTTGCTCCGTTACTTTTATTTTTATTTATAAACACAGATTTTTAATTCATTCTTTTCCTCTACTTTCTTTGAGTTTACTCTTTAGCATAATTTTTCTTTCTTTCTTTTTTTTTTGAGACGGAGTCTCGCTGTATCGCCCAGGCTGGAGTACAGTGGCGCGATCTCGGCTCACTGCAACCTCCGCCTCCTGGGTTTACGCCATTCTACTGCCTCAGCCTCCTGAGTAGCTGGGACTACAGGCGCCTGCCACCACGCCTGGCTAATTTTTTTGTATTTTTAGTAGAGACGGGGTTTCACCGTGTTAGCCAGGTTGGTCTCGATCTCCTGACCTCATGATCCGCCTGCCATGGCCTCCCGAAGTGCTGGGATTACAGGCGTGAGCCACCGCGCCCGGCCTCTTTAGTATAATTTTTTGAACTGATTATTTTTTACCTCTTCTCCTTCAAAAGACCACATCAGCTACATTTTGCAAGTTTTGATATGTGCATATATAAAATTCAGGTCTAAATATTTTGTCAATTTCATTCAATCTTCAACCATAAATTCTTGGATATTTTGACTGGCTTTTTGTGACTGATTTCTAATTTTATGGTCTGTTAGTGATGTTGTTTTTTGTTTTATCCTTAGACTTCACACAGTTTCTATGTTTATGTGCTCTTAAGGGCTTCTTTTTTTTTTTTTTTTTGAGACGGAGTTTTGCACTTGTTACCCAGGCTGGAGTGCAATGGCCGGATCTTGGCTCACCACAACCTCCGCCTCCTGGGTTGGAGCGATTCCTGCCTCAGCCTCCCAAGTAGCTGGGATTCAGGCATGTGCCACCATGCCCGGCTAATTTTTGTATTTTTTTTAGTAGAGACTGGGTTTCTCCATGTTGGTCAGGCTGATCTCGAACTCCGGACTGCCGAGACCAGCTCGGTGGTGGAGACCCTAACCCAGCGGTGCTAGAGGAATTAAAGACACACACACAGAAATATAGATTGTGGAGTGGGAAATCAGGGATCTCACAGCCTTCAGAGCTGAGAGCCTCAAACAGAGATTTACCCACATATTTATTGACAGCAAGCCAGTCATAACATTTACTAAAAGTATTACTTATGGGAAATAAAGGGATGGGCCGAAACAAAGGGATGGCTCTTGCTAGTTACCTGCAGCAGGAACATGTCCAGGCACAGATCACTCATGCTACTGTTTGTGGTTTAAGAATGCCTTAAGCGGTTTTCTGCCCTGGGTGGGCCAGGTGTTCCTTGCCCTCATTCCAGTAAACCCACAGCCTTCCAGCGTGGGCGTCATGGCCATCACGAACACGTCAGAGTGCTGCAGAGATTTTGTTTATGGCCAGATTTGGCGGCCTGTTCCTAACACCCGACCTCAGGTGATCTGCCCGCCTTGGCCTCCCAAAGTGCTGGGATTACAGGCGTGAGCCATCGCGCCCGGCCTTTTAAGAGCTTTTTGAAGAAGATAACCCACTATTTCATTTGTTCCACGCCACTCCTACCAAAACCCCTTTGTCAGTTTTAAAGCAAACATCTGTAGGTTTCTGAGAGTAGAAAATCTACTTAACAAGAGATGATAAACATGTTGAAAATCTGCCTAACCAGAGTTGCTAAAAATATTTCTTGGAAATGAAATCTTGACTTTGCAGCATCATTCATATTGGAACCACTTGATATTAGTTTCCGGTTTTCATTTTCTCTGTTTTAACTTGCCTGGTACCAAATAGTATGAGTCATTAGTCATCCTCCCATAATGTTTATGGTATTTAGTAGTGTTTTCAAACAAATGTGGCATCAACGTGGTAAACATTTTAATAACTAGATGATACGAAAGCAGTTTCATGTAAGCCATCAGATGATCTACCTGCTTCAGGTATTCTGGTTACCACTCTTCTATTTGAAGTGTTCCAAAGACAATAGTATATTCTAAGAACTTGCATAGTAATTTCCTTTTGGAAGCTAAATGATGGGGATACCAGAGCTCATATGAAAGTATTCAAAGTAGGTTGAGGCACTACCAGATTCTGTGTATATATTGCCACATTTTTTTTTTTAAGCAAACAGAAGGTTTGTAATCAGGTTACAAGCCAACCAACAGATGACCTGTTTCTGTCTTTCGTTGTTATAAACCTGTACTGTCAGCTTAGATTTATAAGTTAATCTCTCATAATGGATCAACAACTATATTTCTACCATCGATAGAATGGTAGGCTATCCCTATGATTTAGGGTGCTAAGCAAAGGTCAAATTCAGTATCTATTAAAAGACAACAAAAACCAAAAACTTTCATTCCAGTTAAGTAAGGTGAACACATTATCTCCTAGTTCTCCCTCTTCATTGATTTCCCTTTCAATATATTTTAGCTAAAAGATTTTATACTCTAAGGAAAACAGTGAGGCAACATGGTAAATCTGTATAAGATATTTTATTTGGAGATTGAGTTGAGAGGCTATTCATTTTTAGGCTGAGATAATAAGTAAAAGCCCCATTCATACAAGTGCCAACCTGAAGTAATAGTGGACTCCTGAGGGGCAGTGGGGGTGGTAGGGTCTGTCTGCTTTTCATTCCATTGCTAGAACCCCTGTCTGCACCTGCCATTTATTTACAAAGCATTGCCAGGCTCCAGATTTAGAGTGACTGAAACACAGATTCTGTCCTCTGGAGCTTAGGGGGCCTCTGTTGTAACCTGTTACCAAGTTTGGTTTTAGTAACATTGGCAATAGATTTTTCAAAAAGCTAACCAGCAATAAGAACATCCAGTGCTCACTATAATTTTTCAAAATAAAGACAACTTTCACCATTCAGAGTTTTGTGGTTTGCCTCTTGGAATGTTTGAGGAATACCACAAATCCCTACTTAATGACAAAGTCATAAAAATCACATCATGAATAGCATTTCTAATTTGTGCCCAACCATACACAAACACTAACGTATAATTATAGTTCAGATCATTCATATCAGACAACGGTCACACCAAGCTGGTCTTTCTTCACTACTAACTTTCAGAATAAAGCATACACATATTTTCCTTCTCCTGAAGACCACTAAAGCATATCCTTTGAGAGCACCTAGAGTGTTGCATAAGTACTTTTTGCTTTTAAGATCAAAATAATCAAAATACAGGAGTCAGTTTTGCAAAAATGAGTTATAGTTCCAATTGCTCAGTGTTTAAAAGCAAAAAAGCAAGCAAACAAAAAACCCAAACAACAAAAAACCTTTTCCATTGAGTAAGAAAAATCTATGGGCTCTGGGAGGAAGTTGGAGTCCTTAGTGGCTCAGGCTCAGGGTTATCAAGAATTGTCCTCTGGCTTGAGGGACAGTTTAGTCCTCTTAAAGAGTAGCACAGGACTTGGCTCCAACAAATCTCTATAAACTGAAGTCTGCTACACCCAGGCCCTGATGGTCCTTGGTTTTGTTCCTTCATCATGAGCCTTCTTCTCGGGTCACCCATTCATACCGCTTAAAGATCTCACACAAATAGCAATTGGTGATATCTTCAACAATAACCTCATCTTGTGGGCCAACAGAGAAATCATTCACAGCGTTCCTTGAAGGTATTGACATGATGCAAATATCTTTATTCGTACAAATAACATTCAAGCATATCATTCAGTGTTGCAATAAGTTAAGACAAGCTCCTTTCAGAGATGCTGGGAAAGGCTAGCTTTTGCCTCCAAAACATTGCTCCCTAATTTTGGCTCCTTCTATACATTTCCACTAAAAGCCTTGCCCGGAGCAAGAAGGAAGCTTACCCCGCCCACCCCTCATTGCCCCTGGCTCCTGTTCCCCTTTCCAATGCTAGCAGTAGGGCAAGAGGGAGTTTTATTTTCAACGTGAAACTTAACTGTATATTTAATTCCTTTTACCAAAGCCCGCATTAAGGCTAATGCATTACAAAACATACATACCTGCAAACTGTTGAGATAGTGAGCATTGTTTTAAGCTATTCATCTCTTTGTCAAAAAAAAATATATAGCCTGAAACCATCACTAAAGTAGCAGATTTTACTTTTTTTAATTTGAATTTTCCAAATTCTGTTGGTCTTACCCTTCAAGTTTATTTGTGCCACATGTACATAAACTAACCTACTTTCTCAATATTTTGCAATTTGTGAAAAAATAAGGCCTGTTGCAGGCATGAACAAAGTGGCAGGGAGGTTCCGGCCTGAGAGTCTGGAATCCTTTTGTGGTGGAGACTCCTAAACTGTCAGCAGGAATCACACTCCTTTTCTTCCTTTTAATAACAGACCCAATTCCCTCTCTACCTCTCTGTATTCACTGGCTACATGGCTGCCTAGTTAGGGACTATCTTTAGCTAGCTGTGTCCACGTGACTCAGTTTTGGCCAATACAATGTAAGTGGAAGTTAAAGTGATGCGTATAACTGAAAAGGCTTGCCCTGGACTTCTTCGCCATCCTCTTCCTCATCTGGCTGGGGGGAATCAGTACAAGGACAGAGCCAACTGACCCACCTGGAACTCTTTACCTTGTGGATCTGCTCACCGTTGAGCTGAATTTGAGAAAAACAAACTTCTACCCCTCGTTTTAGACACCAGGGTTTTGTATCTTTTCCTTACAGCAGCTTGCTCTATACTTTAACCAGTACAGCAAGAAATGTATTATCTCCTAACAAACCCGACCAAGAATCTTCCCCTACCCACTAAATGACTTTGATTTATTAAGACAACTTAAAAGCCAAATTAATGGAATTAAGTAACATTTATTTTACATAAAACAATTTCCAGAGAATACATTTAAAAACCATCTAGATACTGATTTTTTAGCATTACAAAAAATTGAGAGGCACAATTGAAGTATTCAAATAAATTGTGAGGGGTGGAGGAGGGGACTATGCTCACTATCTATGTTGTTCCTTAGTCACTTAAAGGCTCTGCGTGCAAGAGTCTTTACATGAGGCAGTAGTGCACTTTCATTTAGTAGGAATAAATCACACAAAATACATACTTTTATACAGAAAGTGTTATTGTGTTGTCATTTTCAATTACTTATAAAAACTTCATTTGAATTGCACAAAAGTTCTCTTTAAAATTGATAACTCCCAGAAGACAGGGCTTAGAACTGTCTAAATAATTCATTACAAATAATTAGGTTTCCATTTATCCATAGATTAAAAAAACTATGAAGAATTACATTATTCAAGTGGGACATTTAAAATTTTTTTCATAGGAAAATAGGTTTATATGTTTGTTCCTAGTCAGCTAAATTTCCCACCCCCCAACTTTAAAACAGATCACAGGATGTCCAAAGTTTTAAATCAGAGTACCTATATCACAGTACAGTGTGGATATGTTTCCATTAATTCGTTTTATGTCTCATTCTATTATAGTATCAAATTAGCAAAAAGGCACCTGGGTACATTCTTCAGAACAGTTTTGGTCATTTAAAAAAAATCACACATTTATAAGCAGTGATTTCAACCATGTTTAAAAACAAAAATATTAAACAAATTCATTTCCTAATCCAGATGATACAGAATCCAAGAAATTTCTGTAGGCACTTCACTTTCCATAGAATTTCTTGTTCAGCAGGTATATGAGAAGGTTTACATTCACTTTAACCTTATCAAACATTTTCATTACAGCTACTCCTTCATATTGCATCTGAAGTAAATCCTGAAATTGTAAAAAGCATCATTAAATCTTAACTTTGACATTTTGTGCATTTAAAAAACATATTAGAAGAATTTGTTGACAAAAGTCAGATTCAATTGACCTAATCACCTAGATGGGGTCTAACTCTGTTGCCCAGGTTGGTCTCAATCTCCTGGCTTAAGCTATCTTCCCACCTCAGCCTCCCGAGTAGCCAGGACTACAGGCGCATGCCATGGCACCAGGCCATAGATGGGGGTTCTAAAACTTAAGTGTACATCAGAATCATCTGGTTAAAAACATAGGCTAGTTAAAATAAAGGCTGCCTGGGCTCCTCCCACAGGAATTTCTTATTATGTAGCTCTCTGGTGGGGCCCATCAATTTGCATTTTAATAAATTCCCAAGTGATTGTGACTTAGATGAAAGAAAATAGCTTTTTGGAATTGATAAGGGCTGTATGAAAGAAAATGATGATCATTAAGTTAATGTCAGGTATATAATTGCAATTTTTAATCGAAAATGTCAAAACACAAAGTTCTGGCTAGGTGCACATTCTTTAGAAAGCAGTGTTTTCTGGCTGGGTGTGGTGGCTCATTCCTGCAATACCAGCAGTTTGAGAGGCTGAGGCAGGTGGATCACTTGAGGTCAGGAGAGTGAGACCAGCCTGGCCAACATGGCGAAACCCCATCTCTACTAAAAATACAAAAATTAGCTGGGCGTGTTGGTGCACACTTGTAATCCCAGCTACTCAGGAGGCTGAAGCAGGAAAATCACTTGAACAGAGTAGGCAGAGATTGCAGCGAGCCGAGATTGCACTGCTGTACTCCAGCCTCAGCGACAGAGAAAGACTGTGTCTCAAAAAACCCGAAAAACAAAAACAAAAACAAAAACACAGAAAGCAGTGTTTTTTTTAAAGTGAAGTGAGCAAGACATTCACTGGGGAAGCAAAAAGAATATGAGAACTCCTATTTCTATTTATTTTTTCTCATTTTTTTGGACTTTTTTGGTATATATCTTATACAGCACGTTTTAGAGTACAATAGCAGAAGCATGTATACTTTACAAATAACTATGTGTGGAGAGAAGTGCTCATACTATTTCCTGATGAAGTGACCAAAGTTTGGAGACCATTGTACAAAGCGGTGGTCCGCACTTCTTGATCTAGGCTACTTCTGTTTCTGTACTGAGAACAAGCCCTCATTCTTAAGTCGAACTGTCATTCTGTTTTTCACTGCCAGCATATAAACAAAGGAAATCAACTCTCTTTTTAAAATAAGTAACTGGATCACACCAGCCATATGCATGAAACTAAGCTGTAACATTTCATAGTAACATAGGTACAGGAAGCCTTTCCCAATGGAAGATATAATTCCTGAGCTGTCCTGGCCCAAATTCTAAGTCTCGTTTTCTTGTTTCTAGCAAGGTCAATTGTAGAAGTTGGAGTCATCTTTGAGAGAACTTTGACTCTTGGCAGCTTCCTCCTCCACTTCCTCAATTACCTCTCACTGCACTCAAGAAAACCCCTACATTATTCAGATATGCTTCTAGAACTAAAATTCTATAGGGAATTGAAGTCCTTTCATCAATAATACTTTTGGCTATTTAGAGTGTAGAGGAGATTCACTTTTCCTCTGGGAAATGCAACATCTGTTAAACAAAGTCTAGTGGAAAAGAATTAAACCAATAGAGTTAGATTGAAAAGGAATGGCATATGTAGGGGAAGTAGCTGGGTCCCCAAAGTAGGGAGCAGAGAAAACATGGCTGGACTCATGACTTGAAAAGCAGACTTTAGTTTTAGCTCTGCCATTTGCTATCTTAAGACCTTGCAACATGACATAACTTCCTGAAGTTCTGTTTCCCTGTGTGTAAATTGGGGATAACACTGCCAATTTCACAAGGGTGCTACTGGGAATGAGATATGAGATTAAGGTATATGCAAACCCTTTGTAAGCTACTCTTGTCTTGCAGGATCAACTGGAATCCTATGAGACAGGCAGTGGACTAGAGTGATGAAGAACTTGGATCCCAGCTGCATTATCTTCCATAATTATCCCAGCTAATTATCTTCCATAATTAGCTCTCTGAACCTCAGTTCTTCATCTAGGAGAGGAAGAAGGCCCACCCTGCAGTCCCCGATAAATACCTGACATTATTTTTACAAGAAGAACATATATCACATAAGTCATATCCTCCTGTTACCTATATGGCCTATAATTATAGGATATAATTCTATCCTACAGTTTTCTTTAGGAACTGAAGGGAAAATGGGCTGAAGATAACCAAGAGACATAGAGCTGAAATGTTAGAAGGGGCTTTCTTTAGTCCTTTCAAACTTTGGTCCTGTTCCTGGTCCTTTACTCACAGTAAGGACCTGGCCATCACATTTCTCTTTGACAATTTACACATTCATGCAATTGACTGAAAGCTGCATATATAAATAGAAGTCTGCCTTTACATCTGACAGCTATCAAATGCAGGGCTGGCTCCATGGGTATGCAATCTGTGCAGCTGCACAGGGTCCCATGCCCAGGGTTCCATGCCCAGGGTTTTATTCTCTTCTGTCATCATCCTAAAATCCTTAATAATTTTAAAAACAGGGCGCTGCATTTTTATTTTGCTCTGAGCACTGCTAAGGATGTAGCCAGTTCTGATTATGCACTACTGATTTAAAAAACCCAGGACATATTGGTCACCTGCATATAGCTAAGGATTAACATTTCACAATCCATTATGTGTATAAATGAATGGTATGAACAGCTAATCTTACTGTATACAGAATCCTTAACAAAGGAACAAGTGAAGCTTGGTTTTTGTACCAGTACTCAAAGGAAGTCTCATGGAATTATTGCTTTCTCTCTAAACACAATATAAGGTGTCTCCTGGTCACTTGTGACTCATTGGTCCAGTTGATATTGACTGGCACTGGATAATTTCCTTCTTGGCAATCACATATGTCTTTTGCTATTTCTACAGAGGAATCACTAACCAAAGGGTATCACCACAAGCACCTTCTTTTCTCTTCCTGTATTTATCTGTTACACAAAATAACTGAAGACCCTAATTAGCTAAATTATTAAATGGATACATTTAGTGACATTTAAAGTAAGTTAGAAAACGATACTGTTTACTTAATTATACTTTCAATAATTACATAATAGCTTTCATCTTATCTCCGAATTCTAATTTACTCCATTATCTCAATGTCCTTATCAAACCCATTCAGCTCCCGTTTTTCTTTTAAACTTACAAGGGCTGCCAGAAAAGAAGGGCTCTGGCACACACTCCCATGATGGAGAGGTAATTCCAGTGCATGGAGCCCTGGGCTGCACAGACAGTGAGGCCAGAATTCACATCACTCTCAGGATCTTAGTGAGATGATTCATATAAACATATGCAAAATACCTGGAAACCATTTTGTAAGTAGTTTGGGGCCCAGGTAAGATGTTAGTTCCATTTAAAAAATGTTACATCAAAAAAGAAAAATAAATTACTTCTTTAAATTGATTTTGTGCTAAGAATTAAGAAGTTGGGGGTAGATGAACATTTGTTTGCAGTGCCCTCTTTTTTTTTTTTTTGCACAGAAACTGGATTTCTCAGTTTTCATTTACGTGTATTTGGCTTAAATGTGGCTCTTACGATAAAATAACGATAATTTATATTGCAAACACCATTTTTCTATGTATAGATATCTGTTTTGCATAATGCCTTTCATTCCTGTGATCCCAAGCATTTGACAAATAGAGTTAATAAATTGACGTAAAAACTATTCTAGGGGCCAGATGTGGTGGCTAATGCCTCTAATCCCAGCACTTTTGGAGGCTGAGGCAGGCAGATCACTTGAGCCCAGTAGTCTAAGACAAGCCTGGGCAACATGGTGAAACCCTGTCTCTACAAAAAATACAGAAATTAGCCAGATGTGGTGGTGTGCGCCTGTAGTACCAGCGACTCGAGAGGCTGCAGTGAACCATGATTGTGCCACTGTATTCCAGCCTGGGCGACAGAGCAAGACCCTTTCTCAATGCCCCACCCCCACCCCCTCCCCCCACAAAAAAGAAAACCATTCTAGGAAAGAGGGAAAAATGAGATCATGAAAGTTCCAGTCCTGGGCATACATAGTCTTAGAAAGAAATGCAAGTTTCCAATAAAAGGAAAATTTATAGCATTTATTTAATAGCTCTGAATACTTTTAAATCATATTCTTTTGTCTAAGCTTTAAAATGGAAACATAGTTTAGAGAAACTGACTGCTGTGGTTTGCCAGCTAGAAGCATATTAATTTCCAATCATTTGAAAAGTCACAGCTTTTAAAAATCATCAACACTTAACAAATATTGGCAAATAAGGCTGGCACTGGTTTTCTGTTAAACTTTATTGTCGTCCTGAAGAGCGAGAGCCAGGGTAGCAATGTATGATCCACATATAAAATTTATCATCAATGTGCAGAAATTCCAGCGGCTTACCTGAATATTGAGTTGCACCTTTTCCATCTCAACACCAAGGAATTTTGATCTTACATCGAAAATGCCTACATCTTCTGTAGCTATGATATCAAATGTAACATTCTTAAACCTGTGAAGAAAGGAACATTCATACATGAGAAATTACAAATACAGATGTGCTTAAAGCTGAAACAAACTAATGGAACCTCAAATAATCATTTTAAAATAATGGCTTGTTGAGAAAATCCTAAGGAAGTCACCAAAAACCTCACATCATCTTTCCCCCAATTCTGCTCTCCAAACACTAGGTTTGATGGCTATTGTTGAGATCTGTAGTTCACAGAGTTCTGACATAGGTGCTTTATTACAAAAGAAATAGAAGATATGGTCCTTGCTCTTCAAGAGCATAAAACATAATTGGAAATATGTGAGTCACAGAACATGAACATTATTGACCTATAGCCAATTGAGTATTTCAGATGATAACTTTTATAGAAACTTCAGGCCAGGCGCGGTTGCTCACGCCCGTAATCCCAGCACTTTCAGAGGCCGAGGCGGGCGGATCACCTGGCCAACATGGTGAAACCCCATCTTTACTAAAAATACAAAAATTAGCCGGGCGGTGGCATGTGCCTGTAATCCCAGCTACTCGGGAGGCTGAGGCAGGAGAATCGCTTGAACCTGGGAGGTGGAGGTTGCAGTGAGCCAAGATCCCACCACTGCACTCCAGCCTGGGCCACAGAGTGAGACTCCATCTCAGGAAGAAGCATTTTCTTCTGAGTTGGTGTTGTCAGGAGGTTTCATGGGATAAACAGAAGCCAGGCTTTGAAGGAAGGCAGGAGTTAAAGAAGAGGCAAATGCCAGTGAGTCTGGCTTCCCTTGAGATTTTAGGACAAGAAAGTGATGGAACGCTGGGGTCATGACCCCTTTAAAAGGAGGCAGCACGTGGTGCCTGATGTGGGGCTGTGAAGGAGGGTTTGTCTTTTCCACTACACCGAATACACACACTCACAGCATGCTTTGGAAATGGCTCTGATCCAGGGGTTGCCACAGCCTATTTTAAATGAGAAAGGTGCTATTTTGCAATGGTAGATAATTCATCCATCAAGACCAAAAGACAGCCTTTTACTCTCATTGCTATGACTCAGTTCTGGAGGTTCACCAATCCAACATATTGCACAAGCCACGGGAAAGACAACCACTGATCAACACTACATATGACCGACAGCACCAGATGCTGAGGCCAAGGGAAGAGTAGCCATAACGATTTGTGTATTCTTCCCTTGTCACCCATCAATAATTGAGGTTAAGCCTTGCTAGACCAAATGGAGCTCTCTCCAAGGCCACAAGAAATCAAATGGCATGCGTGTTCTATGCAGATTCCAGGTCACACTTACTGGTTTGTTTGAAGATCATCTATATCTAGCAGGACACCTTTCTCATGCAGCTTTGCCGCAGTGTACTTCACTGGCTTCGCTCTCTTCGCCCCTTTGGGTTCTCCTTTTCCATCTAGTTTAATTGATCTCCGAGTATTTCTGACAAAATAAGAACAGAACATTTGTTGTTATGATGGCAAATGCAGAGGCTTCTGGTAGTGCAATTACCATACTCAGAGTGACATCGCTGTTCATACCTGGCCCTCAGAGTGCTGAATATACACCTTTTTATTTTGTGATAGTAGGTAATTTTGTCCATAGAGTGCAACTTCACTACTAAACTGTTTGTGGGGAAAGGGATTTCCCGAGTGACTGAAGTTTGCACTACAGACTAACATTTTTAATAAAACTTACACTCTATTTTCTCAGGTATATTGAACCAAGTGGCTATCTTTAGTCATTTCAGAAGTAGCTTTGGTGCAATAACATGAACTGTGTATTCCTATATAACGATATTACTAGGACTATTTTAATCTATTTAACAAACACTATGTGGCCAGCATTGTTCTAAGTGCCTTATAAATATTACCTCACATTTCCAAAATTAACATTTCCATAGTACTTTTAAATTAATAAATTCCTTTGCTATATACTATATCATGTAGCTCTCATAACCATACTTGTGAGTCTGGTACTCTTTGCTTTTTGGGGGGAGGTTTTTTTGTTTTGTTTTGAAATGGAATCTTGCTCTATTGCCCAGGCTGGAGTGCAGTGGCATGATCTTGGCTCACTGCAACCTCTGCCTCCCGGGTTCAAGTGATTCTCCTGCCTCAACCTCCAGCTGGGATTACAGGCACATGCCACCACATCTGGCGAATTTTTGTATTTTTAGAGGAGAAGGAGTTTCGCCACGTCAGCCAAGCTGGTGAGGCTGGTACTCTTAATTCCACTTTAAGGATGAGAAAACTGAG
Organism: Gorilla gorilla gorilla; assembly: GCF_029281585.2. NCBI lineage: Eukaryota > Metazoa > Chordata > Mammalia > Primates > Hominidae > Gorilla > Gorilla gorilla. The sequence goes on from NC_073243.2 coordinate 34,983,684, forward strand.
GCTCAAAGTTCACTGAACTGGGCTCAAGATCACACGATATGAGAGAGAATCAGAACCCAAATCCAATTCGCCCGACTGTGGATCTTGTGTGAAATGCCTTAAAGTAAATCCCTAACAATCTCATTTCTACTGAAAGTAAGCTTGACCAACTTCTTCCTTGCATGTATATGTATATATTCTTCCTTCCTTCCTATATTTAGTGTATAGTGTATATGTTTATGTAATTATAAGTGCATATGCACACTATATATAGTGTGTATATACATATTTAGTGTATTTTTGTATATATCCATATATATATATATATATATGGAGAGAGAGACAGCACGAGAGTGAGAGAGAGAGAGTGAGAGAGAGAGAGAGAGAGAAACAGAGAGAAACCTGAAGCAAATGAACTAAAATTCAGGAGTAGTGGGAGCCAAATCAATAAGGTTTAAATGTGGCTGCATCCCTTTATCAAATCTTCTGTGATTTCAGCAATCCAACTTCTGGGTGTTTACTCCAAGATATGAAATCAGTTTGTCAAAGAGATGTCTGCGCTCCCATCTTCATTGCAGCACTACTCACACGATAGCTAAGTTATGAAATCAACCTAAGAATCTACTAACAGATGAACAGGTAAAGAAAATGTGGTATATATACACACAGAAGAATACTATTCAGCCCTAAAACAAAGAAATTCTGACATTTGGGGCAATGTGGACAGAATTAGAGGACACTATGCTAAGTGAAATAGGCCAGGCACAGAAAGGCAAATACCACATGTTCTCACTTATATGTGGAATCTAAAAAAGTTGAACTCATAGAAGCAGAATAGAATGGTGGTTTCAGAGGCTGGAGGGTGGGGGAAATGGGGAGATGATGGTCAAAGGATATGAAATCTTAGGAGGAATCAGTTTTTTTTTTGAAATCTATTGCACAGTGTGGTGAATATAGCTAATAATAGTGTATTGTATATTTAAAAACTGCTAGGAGTAAATTTCAAGTGTTCTTATCACAAAAACTAAGTATTTGAGGTGATGCATATATGAATTAATTATTTCACATTGTAATAATAAATGATAACATCACCTTGTACCCCAGGAATACATAAAATTATAGTCAATTTACAATAAAATTTAACAGATCTATGATTAATGCAATAGATTTTTCCATACAGCACCATTTCCTCCTGCCAATTTAATGACAAGGATTATATAAAAATATTGTATTACATATTTAAATGGGTAATTAAAATTTAACTAGCATTGATCATAGTCTAGTAATAAGAATAATTACTAAGCAAAGGATATTCATTAAAAATGGCTATACTGTATATAAAAACCTATAATACTTATGCTAATGGATAATAGAGAGCTGCCAAATTTTGCCAGTTGTGTCAATAATTTTTTAAAACCATGAAGCAATTTAAAAACATTCAGCTGCTCTGTGCAATTAGCAAACACCTGGCATTATCTAATATTATCAATTATATAAAATACATTCCAAAAACAAGAGATTTTAAAAATAATAGTATTTAAAAAAATCTTTGGCTAAAAAAGACAAAAGGAATAATGAAAGTGCTTCCCTAACTTACTAATGCTATTTGCTCAATATACAACAGGTAAGCCACTTTAATTCTAGTGCTGGTGGGGAATTGAAAAGCTTCCACTTACTCCTGCCTTCTTAGTTCACAGTGGCAAATAATAAAACTGAGACTCTAGTTTTCGGTTAGAAGACAGAGCAAAAAGTTTTCTTCCATACCCAACCCAACTGCCTAGAAACGCAGAATTGACATCTCATAGAAATCATGACATTACAAATGAACATGACATGATTTTAACTTACTTTCTTTTTAAGTTGTCTAAACAAGTCTTTATGTAGGTGTCATAATAATTGATTTGCTCTTCATAAAATGCTGCCTTCTTGTTAAGTGCATTCAGGGTCTGCTGAAGTTTTGCCAATTCAGCTTTTCGAAGCTTACGATAGATTCTTTGATTTCGAATATCCTAAAACAACAAGTAAGGGGTATCATATTTAAGCAGAAGTTTGCTTTATGATATTGCCAGTTTGGGACAAGAAGAATATCAAGCAGTAGTAAGTCACTATTTGTAACTTGACTTGTAGTTTATCTCAGGCACCTTATTTTACTCTCAACACCACAGGGTTCCCATCCCTTTTTACTTCAGAACTGGAAAGTGTACATATTTCACTTTAAGAGACTTGTTAACATTAATTTTTCTCTTGATGGAAAGGCAAAGAAGTTATTTTAGAATAACCACACATTTAGTTTAAGGAAAAATTGCGTTTTAAAAGGGGCACAAAGTAGCAGAAATGCAATTTCTTCAGACTTTTTTTTTTAGACGTAGTCTTGCTCTGTCACCCAGGCTGGAGTGCAGTGGCCTGATCTCTGCAACCTTTACCTCCAGGTTCAAGCGATTCTCCTGCCTCAGCCTCCTGAGTAGCTGGGGCTGCAGGCCCGTGCCAATATGCCTGGCTAATTTTTGTATTTTTAGTAGTTACAGGGTTTCACCATGTTGGTCAGGCTGGTCTTGAACTCCTGACCTCAAGTGATCTGCCCGCCTCGGCCTCCCAAAGTGCTGGGATTATAGGCATGAGACATTGTGCCCGGCCTCTTCAGACTATTTTGAATATTCCTCTTTGAATAGTACTTTAAACTAAAAAGGTTCACATTTAATTGTTAAATTCATTTTTAAAATAAGAAAAGAACAAACTTTTTCATCTGACAAATATTTCTCAAGGTTTGAAAAAACAACACTGGGCTGTCAAGACTGAGTGAAAAGATTCAACATTGATAACTATTACTTGGATTTAAATAGAATTCCTAGAACATTAAGTTGCATAAGCTGCTTATAGCTTACAAGAGCTATGCTAAATTTAAACTTGCAGATATAAGTTTTTTTCGTAATTCTAATTGGTAAGTTATGAAAATGTTTGACTTAAGAAAATGGTGCCTGTTTAATATTGTTTTTCTTTTGCAAACAAGTTAAAAACCATTCCCCTAGGAATTCAAAGAAATACCTACATACACATACACTCCCCCACAACTTCCCCATGCCCTTAGGTAAAAATTCTTCATTAAATAGAATATTCTTCATTAAATAGAATTCTTCATTAAATAGAAATTCTTCATATAATAGAATATTCATTAAATAGAATATCATGTCTTCATGATAGCCTTTTTCTTTTTTAAAGCAAAAGCATATATTTATCTACCCCATATTCCCAAATAGAAATATTTCTACCCCCAAACTCAAGAAAGAAATGCTATTTCCCTTGAGTCACTTGGGCTAGAAGGAATAAGCCTACTGCCAGAATTGAACATAACTTTCTATCAAAGAACAAAGCTGAGCGCATTTCCCTTCCAGAAGGTGAGAATTTTTTTTTTTTCTGGTCATTTAACTGCCTTTAACCTCTAGATCCATATTAATTTGCATGTTTGAATAAAAAGAATGAAATATCCTTCTAACCCAAATATATACTTCCTTATCCTTGACAAACAGATCTCAGCCACTTCCTGTGATGTTTCATTGCACTAAGTTGAGATCCTTTGCTCAGGAAGTTTCTCAAGTGTAAAAATATTGGATAAGAAAACAGAAACTAATCTTCAAGTCTGAACTGCATTTAGGCTAAATTGCTTAAAAACAAATGATCAGGGACACAGAGTTCCATCTCAGTGGCAGGTTCTAAGAGCAACTGAGCTATAGGACAACTAACATCTCAGGAGAAAACTCTTCCAATAGTGTTATTTTTAAAACTTTAAAGGTATAGACCAAACTTGTCAAGTACATTTTTTAGTATTTATTTCTGGTCTGTTTCAACTCTCCTAATGACATGAAAGTGTTGTGATTGTTTTCTCTTAAAAGTCATCAACTGCTTGGGAGGCCTGGGTGGATCACCGGGTCAGGATTTTGAGACCAGCCTGGCCAGCATGGTGAAACCCCGTCTCTACTAAAAATACAAAAATTAGCCGGGCGTGGTGGTGCACGCCTGTAGTCCCAGCTACTCAGGAGGCTGAGGAAGGAGAATCGCTTGAACCTGGGAGGCGGAAGTTGCAGAGAGTCGAGATTGTGCCACTGCACTCCAGCCTGGGCAACAGAGCGAGGCTCCAACTCAAAAAAAAAAAAAAAAAAAAGTCATCAACTGCTTTGAAACCTTGAAAAATCTGTAGCATTGAAGAGGGCAGTAACCACAGCATATGCAACCATGAATCCCTAATGCCACCTCACGGAGTGCCCAGCACTTGACTGGTGATTAGCAAATGTCTGCTAAGTGAAGAAGAAAGAATACTGTTTCCAAAAACCTTGGCAATCTCATTGAGAATGTCTTGGTATTTATTTTCGGATGACACGTGTCCAGTCTGTTCCAACGTCCGAAGATTCCTCTGGATTTTCCTCTTCTTCTGCTCAAGAGGCAGCTGTGCATCTTCAATCATAGCTTGGCTATGCTTCATTTCTTCTGGAGTCCTGGAATCTATCATTGCACGGCTCACCATGTCCGTGGCATGGTCTACCTCCTGAAAAGAGAATATCAAGATGCTGAGTTTTCTCTGATCCCCTAATTTCACAGTTCATAAGCTACACAATGCAAGTTAATGTCAAAATGAAAGTAGTCCTCCAGCCAAAGTTCAGAGACTAGAACAAGAACATGTTCTTCCTGAGTTTTGAAGTAGGTCTTTGAAAGGAATTACTTCATCTTTTCGATAGCAAGCCTTATTTGGGAAAAATTCTCAATAGCTACTTTATTGCCAAGGTGACAAATCACTATAGTAATGGACATATTTTAATGGATAACTGCTACTTTGTTCCGCAGATGGAAGGATTTCAATTCCTGGATAGGCTAGCTGAGGAAACTAAAACTAGATTACCTATTGAAATGTGGCTATGAGAACCCTGAATGTTCAGAACCCAGCTAAACTCTCACACATCAGCTGTGTTTATGGAGAGTCCTAAACTAAACGAACAGTAAGGCAGTCAGAGAGCTTTATTCTCATAAGGGAATCACAAACCAGCAACTCTGAAAAACTTGCAAAGTTTCTTTGAGCCAAAGGGAATAAGAATATTCTAGCACATTATAAATTCCCAAACGATGAGTAAATGAATGAATGAATGAATGCTCTTTGGATAGTCTGTTCAAGGAAACAGTAACAAAAAGAGACTATTGGTCTTCCCATTTCATTGTACTAGACAATTGACTGACCCAATAGATGAAGTCTAAGGAAACGACTATTAGTTAGGCACAGTAATCTTAGACACAGGACAGGTAGGTCAACATTATTGACACAGGAACATTATTACCAGGTTAGCAGTAAATAACAAAAGCAGCAGCCAACATTGTTGAGCACTTAATGTGCGCCAGATACAGATGTACCCACTTAACATGTTTAACTGACTTAATCCTGCCTGTGAGCTGGGTACTATTATTATACCCATTTTACAGTTGAGGAAACTGCGGCACAGCAATGCTTCTAAGTGCGCAGAGTTACACACCTAGGAGGTGCAGAGGTATAGTTGATCTCAGAAGTCTGTGTTCTTAGTCACTTATTCATGATACATTTAGGGGAAAATGAAAAATAGTAAGGAGTTAAAGTCTTTTATACTAACCTAGTATAATATTTTACCCACATTGTTTAAAACATATTCACATATTAACAAACATGTGATTTGAAGTTTTGCTTTACATTTTTTATTAAAAATTTTTAAAAATTAGAGATGGGGGTCTCACTGTGTTGTCCAGGCTGGTGTTGAACTCCTGGGCTCAAGTGATCTACACACCTCAGCCTTCCAAAGTATTGGGATTACAGACATGAGCCACCATGCCCAGCCTTTTATATTTTTTAAATTAAAAACTATTACAAGGATTCCTTGGCAATCAATTAAATTAAGAATGATCCAGGAAAATTATGTGTAGCTGTGCTAAGAAATAGTTAATTAAATAATTAACTTTTGTTTAGGGAGCGGCAATTATTGGTACTAAAATAACAACCTTGAATTATTTTAGAACGAACAATGACGTATTTTCAAAGATGTTAATAAAAAGCTAAATGCAAGATTGTTGTGAAACCTCACTTACGCTAACATAATGATGCTTTGACTCAGTGGACTCAACATTTGCTTCCGAAGCATTTGGAAAACATCTTTAACATGTGAGATGCTTATTTGTTTCAAGTTAGTAAATACATAAAATGTGAAAGGTATTTTTCAATATCCTGTCAGCTAGAACTCTCTCAACTGACTTATTTGCCCATTATGATGAACATTTCCGGGCTTTGAAAAACCCAGAACTATCATCCTAGGTTAAGACAAAAGTATATTCGGCATGAATTTGGTGCTGTATTTTCTATTTCATTCCCATTGATACTTCATACAGGTTTATATATGGCTGAACTAAGTCCACTACAGTAATAGATAAAATTCCTTACTTCCGGACCATGTCAGATACTAAACATATGGCATAAAGATTTATGAAGAAAATCAACACCTGTCTATTATTATTTTACACTTAAAGCCAAATTACCTGTTGCGCAGTTGCTGGTGTCTCTAAGATTTCTGTCAATGTGTTCCCTGGCTGGTTCCGGATCACATCAATTATCAGCTTCTTGGTCCTTAACAAACCAGAGAAAAAGACAGACTTTCAGACTGTAGTCCTTATGCACAAAAATCTGTTTCTCCTAAGAGAGTGCACAAACACATACAATACTGAAGCTTCAAAGATAATACCTTACAATAAAACATTCTTGTGGATATTCACCAGGTCTGCTATAAGGCTCCTGAAAGTTTATAAATGCTTGATAATCAAAGTCTGGGCTTTCTGTGCTTGATGTTGTAGCATTATACTGTCAGTAACATGGGCACAAGTGTATCACAAGATTTCCTCTCTAAATACTTTTCCTTCTTTTTTAGACGGAGACTACTTTTTGATGGGCAGGGGGAGCAAGTGCTGCTGATATGGCCTGCTACTGCAGAGTGCAGGAATGATATCTAATATTCTCCTTTCCTGACTTTAATAGCACCTAGACTTCTGGGCTGGCTTAATACCTCATAAGCCTTTAGGAGCCAGACCAACTGTTACCTTTCCTACTATCAGAAAGCTATTAAAGAGTCTGAAGGCCAGTGGGAGCAAACGTTCAGTGTGGGCTGTGGAGGCTTGGTCTGTCAGCTGACACAGCAGCGAGGAGGATGGTGTTCAAGGGCCTGAGCAACTAACAAATAGGGTTAACAAAGAAACCTATTTGTTAGGTCTTCTTCCACTCTTCAGGTGGAAGAGAATAGGAGAGCTTCTCGGTAAACAGTAAAGAGCTGGAAAATTCTTCTGGAAGTACGAAAACCGTATGTTCTCTCATAGGTGTTCTTTATGGCAATTGGCCACCACTTCCTGGGGAGGCATCATGTTATGTAATTACGTACAAAGGTTTTAACATAAAAGCTAAAGGGTCAAATTTGCTCACTTTTACATAAGGTGGAAACAGTATTATTGGAAAAGGCTCACTCCTGTAATCCCAGCATTTTGGGAGGCTGAGGTGGGCGGATCACCTGCGGTCAGAAGTTCCAGACCACCCTGGCCAACATGGCGAAACCCCATCCCTACTAAGAATACAAAAATTATCTGGGCATGGTGGCATGTGCCTGTAATTCCAGCTGCTCAGGAGGCCTAGGTGTGAGAATTGCTTAAACCCAGGAGGCAGAGGTTGCAGTAAGCTGAAATCGTGCCACTGCACTCCAGCCTGGGTGACAGAGTGAGATACCATCTCAGATAGATATCTAGATAGATAGATAGATAGATAGAAAGAAAGAAAAGAAAGAAGAAAAGGAAACACAGACAAAAGTTTGTTTAAATTATACATACACTGGTCTAATCGACATCTGAAGTTTCACTTTTACTGTAGTCCCGTTATTGCATTTAACTTTAGTTATTTCAGAGTCATTACGTGATATCACTGAATGACTAATTTTTCTTCCTAAACTCTAGCAGGAAATGTTCATGTAGCATGAAATTTAGAAATGAGAAGAAAATTTTTACATTTTGAAGGATATGGGCAACTACTCCCAAATGACAGAGAAAACCCTTCAAGTTAATTACAAATATATTACTTTTGAAAATAGGATAAAATCCAACAAGCCATCTGTAAACATCATTTTTCTCGTTTCCTATTTATCAGAAGTCTGTGTGAAAAGAACAATCACAATGTGTCTTCCTTGCCTCCCTTCCCCCTAGCCTTTGGAGAACCATTTCCTCTGGCCCCACGACCCTTTGCTGCTGGGGATTTACAGGCTGTCTGGGAATGCACAGCTAAATACTCCACAGAGAGTCAAAGGTGGGCCCACAGCTAATTACAGCCACGTGGGGGATGGCATGTTTCCTAAAGTGGCTGTGGCTGAGAAAGCCATGTATCCTTTCCTTCCTACACACCACCTTCCTCCAGCCATCATCATCAATGTATTAAACAGGAACACTGAGTTAAAAATAAAAGCTTTGGATGATTTAAAAAATGTCAATATAGTAACTTTCTTGTTTGAAATAGTATTCTCAGAACTAATTGTGATATAGTTTCTAGGGAACTTCTAGTTCTTTAGAGAAGCTGTGCAATGACCACATGACTGGAGTCAATAAAACGTGCCCCACCAAAGACAAAGAATGTTTATTTGCTCAAGAGTTGCTGGAGGACAAACTGCTCACACAGCCTGTTTCCCTTGGACTTCTACTGTACACCAGGCCTGTGGAATTCATTGCCAAAGTTCTACCTCAGACATAAGTAACCATCCAGTCCCATGACAGGGAACCCACCTCCCTCCCACTACAGTGTGTCTAGTGCTTAAGGACGACGGGGGCGGACAGATTTAAAGCCAAATCTGTCTTGGCTTGGACTCTTGTTGCATATTAGCCATGTGGATTTGTGCAAGTTATATAATCCTTGTAGGTTTTGTTTTTTCGTTTATAAAACAGGAATCTCTCAGGACTGATGCAAGGATTGGATGAAAAGATCTAAAGCCTTCTGTGAGGTCTGGCACATGGTAAGCACTCACATGGTCGTTAAAGCTGTGCTGCCCATGATGGCCGCCACTGGCCACAGGTGGCACTTGAGCACTTGAGACATGGCTAGTACAAACTGAGATGTGCTGTGTGAAACACACACTGGATTTTGAAGATGTTGTACGAAACAAAGAATGTACAATATTTCATCAATTTTTTACATTTATTACATATTTAAATATTTTTGGATATATTGGGTTAAATAAAATATATTATTAGAATTAATTTCATCTATTTCTTTTTAAAATGAGGCTTCTAGAAAAGTTAAAATTACATGTGGCTCATATTAAATTTCTTTTGGAGAGTACAATATTGGCACATTCCATTCTCAAACAGGAGCTCACTCTGAGAGGCCTGCCTTCCAGGGCCACCCAGTCATGAAACCTGGTTAGTCTTAGGACTGTGGCCCGGAGGGAGACCTTTGAAAAACAATCCAATCCCTCATTGTACAAATGTGGCAACTAAGACCTAAGAGACTAGAGCTGCAGGAAACAAGTCCAATTCCCTTTCCAAATCAGCAGCTCCTGAAAAACCTATAGAGAAATGCCAAGACTGTGTTCCTCTATCCCCTCTTCCACCATCTTTCCTTTTTCCAAGTGAAACCGCTCAGTCCCTTAAAGCTCCTCACAATGGCATCTGCAGAGAGCTCACAGTCCTGCTCACATTCCAGTTACCAATGACCTTACTATGCATCCCCCTTCCCACCCCAGTCCAAATATAACATTCTGGATATGGTCTGACCAGCATAAATCAACTGCTTAGAGTACTGGCGCCAGGACTCTTCAAATATGTAAGATAGGTTGATCCAAACCACGGGTCTTGCTCTCCCTGAATGAGGAGGTATCTAATTTTGAAAAAGAATTAAGAAAAAAAGAGAAAGAAATACACGAGGGAGTTTATTCATCATAGCTGTGCTCAAACCCCACTGTAGATAAATGAGCCCATACGGCGCTTGTAAGCTGGTGTGGCCCCTTGGGTTTGGCCACTCCATTCATATGGTATCTATTATTACCAGTAGCATTCCTGAAGCTCCCCCTCTGTCATCTGCTTATACTGTGCCCAAGGTTGAAAAGGAATCAGTGTTTGTGGAAACTAAGGAATATTTTCAATATTTAACATCCTAACAAGATAATTTACATTATTAGCTCCAGACCTCAAATATCACCTTAGCCATTTAGTGCTCCTGCTAGTTTGGACCAAAAAACAAGGAAATCTTTCAGCTGGGATCATGGAACCTAAACTTAATCATGTGACAGGAAATTCTTAAGAGATGACAATTTAAGCACTCAAGCAGCTAAGTATGATTAAAAACCACAAATATTGCCTTCTACTTAAACACACATACTTTTGTGGGAAACTAAGCTTAATTAAGGCCATAAGGATCACATATTTTAAGTTGAATCATAAGTTATAATGAAAGGTTGACAACTGCATAGTTTTATATAATTTATATGGTATTAATTATAATTTCATGTGATCATCATAGCCCTTCCTTTCCCCTCTCCTCTATATTATGGAAGAGAAAACTGATGGCGAGGCAACTTGCTGAGTTCCATGGTTAATAAGTGATAGATTGAGGCTATAACCCTATGTCATCCTAAGACTCCTTGACTAGGTTTTTAGGATTCCTTGACCAGGTTTTTTTTTTTTTAAATATCCCTGTGCTCGGTAGTATTAGAAAGATAGCAATAGCCCAAACTGAGGTTCTCTATTCTATAAACATACACAAGGGAAAAAGAAATAAATGTTTCTTCCTACTCCGATATGTGCCCTTTGTCCCTCCTCTTTGGCCTGGAAAGATGCTCCAGCCTCCGTTACTCAGTAACTGCTCAGCTAATAATTCTCATTATTTATTCTAAGATTCCTAAGAATGCAAAGAACAATGACCTTGCCCTCGACAAGTTGTAAACTTTATGATCAAGAGTGTGGGCCCTGGAGGATTTAAAATCATGTGGGTTTGAATCTCTGCTCCACTTAGTAACTGTGTTACCCAGGAAAAGGTTTATACCTGTTCTGTGCCTAGTTTCCTCATCTGTAAAATACTGATAATAACCTCCACTCTCTTGGGGTTGCTGAGAATATTACATACATATTTTATACATGTTTATTTTAATATATATATGCACATATTATTCTCTTTCTCTCTTTACAGATTGTGGGTCCCTTTTTCAAAATGCTTGGGCCCAAAAGTGTTTCAGATTTTTTATCTTTTCAGATTTTGGAACATTTGCATTATATACTTACTGCTTCAGCATCCTAAATCCGAAAACTCAAAACGCTCCAAAGAGCATTTCCTTTGACCACTGTCAGCTCTCAAAAGGTTTGGAATTCTGGAACACTTTGCATTTGCACAGTATATAAAAACTGTCCCTGGCCATGGTAAGCACTACATAGGTGTTTGCTATTATCATCATCTTCATCTTCATCTAATGAGTAAGAATTATGAGACTAGCATGGAATTAAATTTACAAACATAATGATTAACAATGCCTCAAATTCTGCTACTATGGGGGCCTCCATGAAGATGAGTTACTCATGACTGGAAAACTAGTGACATTGTAATTAAACATAAGGGCATTTCTGAAAGTTAAGAACACAATCTGTTTCACAAAAAAGCAGAATAGTTTTTTGATCGAGAAAAGCTAGGTATTTTCACATCCCAATTGCTCTGCATTTCATGTCTGTCCACTTCATAACTTATAAAAGTCATTGTCTGATTTTAGTTAAATTTGGTTCTCTAATGAATCTCAAGAACTATATCTTATGCTTGAGTTACAAATTTGGTTTATTAGCTTGGAAAAAAGTCATCCTCATGAGAGTGTTCAAATCAATATTTTAAAGGAGTGGTCCCCAACCCTTTTGGCACCAGGGACAGGTTTTGTGGAAGACAATTTTTCCATGGACAGGGTGGGGGATGGTTTCGGGAAGATGATTCAAGTGCATTACATTTATTGTGCACTTTATTTCTATTATTATTGCATTGTAATATATAATGAAATAATTATCCAACTCACCATAACACAGAATGAGTGGATGCCCTGAGCTTGTTTTCCTACAACTAGACAGTCCCATCTGTGGGTGATGGGAGACAGTGACAGATCATCAGGCATTAGATTCTCATAAGGAGTGTGCAACCTAGATCCCTTGCATGTGCAGCTCACAATAGGGTTCATACTCCTATGAGAATCTACTGCTGCCACTGATCTGACAGGAGGCAGAGCTCAGGTGTTAATGCCAGCAATGGGGAGCAGCTGTAAATACAGGATGAAGCTTCACTTGCTCCCCTCCTGCTGTGTGGCCTGGTTCCTAACAGGCCATGGACTGATACTGGTACTTTTAGACTTTAGTTTCCTTGCCTGCAAGAAAAAGACTCAGTTTTCAGGTTCCCTGTCAATGCTGCACTTTGTAATTATCTGTTAGTATCAAGATTTTTTCAAATATGTGCTTTAAAGGAAATATATTTAGAAGCAGGGCTTGGCTAAAATCATAGAACTAATTCTATTGAACCTTTTGGGCAATATCCAAATTTCACTTTCAGGGATGGCTAACCAGTCAGTGTTATTTCAAATTGTTACCTACATTGATCACTGGGCTGCTTAGTAAAGTGGTCGGCCAACAGTAAGATCTCACAGTATGCCAAGAGGAAGGCCTTTGAGCATAAAAGACTTAGGGCCCTATTAAAACACTGGCCTCAAGCCTTCTTTACATAAATGGAAAAGTTAATCCTAAAATTCACATATAACTGCAAGAGACCTATTCAACTGCAAGACTAAAACAATCTTGAAAAAGAAGAAAGAAGTTGGAGGACTTCCGTATTTCAAAACTCATTACAAAGCTACAGTGATCAATATGGTGTGGCACTAGTACAAGGATAGACATATAAGTGAATGGAGTAGAATTGAAAATCCAGAAATAAAGCCATACATGTATTGTCAATTAGTTTTTGACAAGGGTGCCTAGACCATTCTATGAAGAAAGAATAGTCTGTTTAACTAATAGTGCTAGGACAACTGGACATCCACATGCAAAAGAATGAAGGTGGGGCCAGGAGTGGTGGCTCACGCCTGTAATCCCAGCACTTTGGGAGGCTGAGGTGGGCGGATCATGAGGTCAGGAGATGGAGACCATCCCGGCTGACATGGTGAAACTCCGTCTCTACTAAAAACACCAAAAATTAGCTGGGCATGGTGGCAGACACCTGTAGTCTCAGCTACTTGGGAGGCTGAGGCAGGAGAATGGCATGAACCCAGGAGGCAGAGCTTGCAGTGACCCGAGATCATGCCACTGCACTCCAGCCTGGGCGACAGAGCGAGACGCTGTCTCAAACAAAAAACAACAATAACAACAAAAAAGAATGAAGGTGGACACCTGTCTCACACCACACACAAAAATGAACTCGAAAAGGGTTAATAGACCTAACTGTAAAAGCTAAAACTATAGAACCTTTAGAAGAAAACATTGGGGTAAATCTCACAAGTAACAACAACAACAACAACAAAAAAAAAACAGATAAACTGGACTCCATCAAAATTAAAAAAAAAAAATTTGTGCGGAAAAGGACATTATCAAGAGAGTAAAAAGACAGCCCACAGAAGGGGCAAAAATATTTGCAAATCATATATCTGATAAGGGTCCAGTGTCCAGAATATATAAACAACTCTTACAACTGAGGAACAAAACCACAAACAACCTAATTTTAAAATGGACAAAGGACTTAAATAGACATTTCTCCAAAAAGAATACATAAATACACAAGTGGATGACAAACATATGGAAGGATCCTCAACATTACTGGTCATTGGAAAAGTACAAACCAAAACCACAGTGAGATACGACTTCATATCTTCAGGCAAAAGTTCAAAGACATAGAGTGCAGACTAGTAGTTGCTAGGGGATGGGCAGCAGCGGGGAATGGGGAATGACTACTTAATGGGTACAGGGTTCACATCTGATAAAAACGTTCTGGAACTAGACAACAGTGATGGTTGCACACTGCGAATGTACTAAATGCATGTACACTTTCAAATGGCTGAAATGGTAAGTTTTATGTGTATTTTACCACAATAAAAAATAAACCCACTGCTGGCTCTACATAGTGTGGTGATTAAAGAAGTGGATAGTGTTTGTTTCCAACACACACTGGGGGGATGGGGGAGAGCCACACAAGGGCAGAGGCTGGGTAATGGGTAAGGCAAACAGGACAATGTCCCAGGTTTCCCAGGCTAAGACACATTGCTTCCAGACAGGCCTGACTTTTATGGTTTTATCTTTAAATGTGATTTCCTAGAATTTGCAGAATCATGGAGACTCATGTTCAGGAATAAGTATAAATATATATGATATTCAGATTATCTGATACTTTGAACTACTCAAATTGTGATTCTCAGATATCATGCAGACATTTGAGTTGACTGGATTTAGAAAATGATGTTCAAAGAGCAGACAAAACTAATTAAGAAAAAATTTCTTCCCATTACTTCTAAAGGACAAAGCTTATGAGATCATGGGATACTTGGCCTAATTTCATTTACATGGCAAAACCACACAATCTGTATTTCCATTTATCTTTATAATTGGCACTTGTTCAGAGGAACCCAGGATGTAGACTTTCTCCCCCTTTCTCTCCTGCCCTGCCCTGAATTGTCTCCCTGAAATTTTCATCTGCCTTGGTAATCTGTAGTCAAAAAGAACTACCCTCAACTCTTGTGAGGCCAAGGGTGAGTCCTAGTCCTGCAACTTGGTCGCGGTCCTACTGTCGAGCTGTGCTCTCCACCCCTGTAAGACAGGGGCTGTTGCCAGCTTACCCACTGTTGTATCCCAGCCTCAAGCCCAGCGCATGAACACAGAGTAGGTAGTCAAGCATTTGCTGCATGACCGAATGGAGCCTCAGATGATCTGAGGACAAAATCAACAAGCCTAAGGGAGGAACATATCAACACAGCACAGTGAAGAAGCTCTTCCTGTTGTTTTCACAGATGATTGAATGTTTAAAAAAAAAAATCAAGTGGAGATGAATGCTGTCTTCATTCACACTTAAAGCACACTTCAACACATCAGTGGCAGGAGAGAAAGCTCTTGCCACAAATTAAAACAACCTCAGAACTCAGGACAGGTAGCTTGGAAGTAATATGTTTAGTATTGTTTCAACACATACTTGTTCCCTTTGTCCTCATTTTTCCACTTCCAGTCTCCATCTCACCCCAATACATAACTGTTCTAATGTACTGATATGCATTCTTGGGTTTGTATAAGTTCTTGAAAACTGCATTGCTTGGTCAGTGGGTGCTTTTGATTTATGGTGTTTTGATTTATGGTGTTGTATCATGAATCTCATTCTCTTTCTTACTCTGTGTGTAAAGGATGGATGTGGAATATCCTTGATTCTTTGATGGAGAAAAGATAGTATTATCTAAAGTGTGAATGCTTCACTTGAAATCTTTGGTGGCAGGAAGCAGGGTACAAATAAAAGTCAAAGCTGGTAAATATATCCAGGATCAGTTTAACAGGAAGGAAGGCCAATAAATCAGATGCTATCATAATGTCTTATTGTAGGTATGTGTTTTTATATTATGATTTTATACCGTAAATTAACGTTGGTTAACTGAATTTCCTCACTAATCTTCTGGCCACTCTGTAATAGATATTTCTCTTCAGTTACCTAAGGACTTGCATAAGCTGAGTTAATCATTTCTCAAAGGAAAAAAATCAAATTACTACATGGAAAACTAAAAACCAAGGAAGGTGTTGTAAACTATTATAATATTTAATTCCTTTCTAAATTCTAAAGAGTCTATTATCCTTTGGTTAGATGTTTGATGGATATACATAATAGATTTCAATGTTCACATACTTTTAAATAAATTAGTTGGGATTTAGCCTTATTTGAATTTGCATGGTTTAAGATGTGTATTTGGAGACATGTGCCCTTTAACCCCCAAACTTACTTTATCATGAGGCTTCGGCTATCTATAGCTTCACCGTCCTCTATGTCATATTTGCTTGTCAAGACAAGAGAAATCTCGGTCTTTGAAAGCTGACTTAGTGTATTTGCCTTGTTAGGGTCATTGGGGTCAACTGCTCCTTCCCCTGTAGGGAAAAAACCTAATGTTATTTTTCCAATTCACTCTTTGTGATGATGGCACCAACAATGTAAGATAAAGGTTCTGTGGGAAAGATAGGCTTGGTAATTAAATGGGAGATCATGGTCTTCACAAAACCCACATTCTACTATAGCTAAAGTGGCTTTTAAAATATCTGATTGAAAAATGAAAATGACATGGGACATAGGTATTTCAAATACAAATTACTAAAAAGGATAACTGTTAATAAAAGTATTTTTCATTTTCTAATAAATTTGGTTTTTTAATGATGCCTTCTTTCTGTATAATACAGGTTGACAATTCCTTTTTGACATATCTGGAGCTTACCTTCAAGAATACTGAATTATTTTATAATCCCGGACTCTATTAATTACAGAACTCTTACTGTAGGAAGGGGCAAGTGTAGTTGTTATTCTTTAAATATCCTTAAGCATTAAATTCCAAAATAATTGTTTTATCTAGGATAGGAAAACCAACGAACCAACCAACCAACCCACCCAATTAAACAAAAACCAAGGGATAAGTAGAAGGAATAAGCTCTTACCAAGAAAAGATTCCACGGTTGGCACCTCTCCCAGCGACCCCAGCAATTCACTCAGTAAGTCATTTTTCTCAGGGGCAATTGCATCCTGGTGTTCCAACAGGAGCTTTATGTAGAAAGCAACACACACACAAAGAAAAAAGTAAATTCTCAACTGTACCATATTTATATGAAATTTTTCATAATTTCCTCCTCATACCATTTAAATCTTAAATATGAGTATGACATTTATAAAAATTAGAGACATAGATACAGTTTTTATTGTATCTCAGAGGGAAGTACCTACTCTACATCAAGAAATTGTTGCAAGAAACATGTTCATAAACCCTTTTTCAGCAAGGTCTGCCAAAGGGAAGCCTTCTACCACCTGATCTCTGTGCTTCACTCTTCCTCCATAGAAAAAGTCAAAGTTGGGGGAAAGAGTCCAGAATGAGGCAGGTCTTTCAGCTAACATTGGTAGCAAACTGGAAGGGCATTTACATCTCTATGCAGTAATCAAATACTACAGTTATCTTCTTCTTAATCACTACTATGAGCTGTTTCAATCTGTCTTGCACTGAAGATCTCTCATGGGTAAGGATGTAAGAGACCTAGATGTCCTGGGTGGTTTCCCCTTTCCTTATCCTAAGAAGGCCCAAAGATGAGTAACATCTGCTGGGGTGTCTTGCCAGGTCTTACAGGAAACAGTATTAACTCCTGAGGGGTAGCAGCACTCGGGGGAAACCATGAAAGACAACACATTTTTTTTTTTAATTTAAACAAATTTTAATGGAGTTGGTTTAATTCTTACAACCTTACACATGAACAGCGACACATCTGTTTTTGCTTGCATTTCTAATTAGATTGAAACAACATTTCCAAAGTACAGAACTAGTAATCCTGGAGACAGGAGATAACATTTGTTGTTCTCAGCAACTATTTTATAAAACTCTGCATCATAATGATAAAGCTAGTTCCTTTTCCATTTTCAATCTTTTTTCCAACAGCTTTACCAAAATAGAATTCAGATAATCAAATCCACTCACTTCAAATGTACGATGCAATGGCTTCTAGTGTATTCACAGAGCTGTGTAGCCATTACCACTCTCTGACTGTAGAACAGTTTCACTGCCCTAAAAGATACCGTGTACCCATTGGCAGTCACTCTCCATTATCTCTTCTTTCTATCCCCTAGAAACCACAAATATACCTGTATGTATTTGACTACTCTAGGTACCTTAGATAAGTGGTATTTGTCTTTTTGTGACTGGCTCATTTCAATTAGCATAATGTCCTCAAGGTTCCTCCATGTTATAGCATGTATCAGAATTTCCTTCTTTTTAAAGCTGAATAATATTGTATTGTATGAATATAACACATTTTATCCATTCATCTAGTGATAGACGCTTGGCTGTTGGGAACAATGCTACTATGAACATGAGCGAACAAATAACTCTTTGACTCTGCTTTCAATTTTTTTTTTTTTTTTTTTTTGCAGGAGACTGGAGCTTTATTATTACTCAGTTAGTCTCCCTGAGCATTCAGGGATCAGAGTTTTATTTTATTTTATTTTATTTATTTTTTTATTTTTTATTATTTATTTATTTATTTATTTATTTATTTATTTATTTTTTATTGATCATTCTTGGGTGTTTCTCGCAGAGGGGGATTTGGCAGGGTTACAGGACAATAGTGGAGGGAAGGTCAGCAGATAAGCAAGTGAACAAAGTGCTCTGGTTTTCCTAGGCAGAGGACCCTGCGGCCTTCCGCAGTGTTTGTGTCCCTGGGTACTTGAGATTAGGGAGTGGTGATGGCTCTTAACGAGCATGCTGCCTTCAAGCATCTGTTTAACAAAGCACATCTTGCACCGCCCTTAATCCATTCAACCCTGAGTGGATACAGCACATGTTTCAGAGAGCACAGGGTTGGGGGTAGGGTCACAGATCAACAGGATCCCAAGGCAGAAGAATTTTTTCTTAGTACAGAACCAAATGAAAAGTCTCCCATGTCTACCTCTTTCTACACAGACACGGCAACCATCCGATTTCTCAATCTTTTCCCCACCTTTCCCCCCTTTCCATTCCACAAAACCGCCATTGTCATCATGGCCCGTTCTCAATGAGCTGTTGGGTACACCTCCAAGACGGGGTGGTGGCCGGGCAGAGGGGCTCCTCACTTCCCAGTAGGGGCGGCCGGGCAGAGGCGCCCCTCACCTCCCGGATGGGGCGGCTGGCCAGGCGGGGGGCCGAACCCCCACCTCCCTCCCGGACAGGGTGGCAGGCTGGGCGGTGGGCTGACCCCCCCCACCTCCCTCCCTGACGGGGCGGCTGGCCGGGCTGAGGGGCTCCTCACTTCCCAGTAGGGGCGGCCGGGCAGAGGCGCCCCTCACCTCCCGGACGGGGCGGCTGGCCGGGCGGGGGGCTGACCCCCCCACCTCCCTCTCGGACGGCGCGGCTGGCCGGGCAGAGGGGCTCCTCACTTCCCAGTAGGGGCGGCCAGGCAGAGGCGCCCCTCACCTCCCGGACGGGGCGGCTGGCCAGGCGGGGGGCTAACCCCCCCACCTCCCTCCCGGACGGGGCGGCTGGCCGGGCGGGGGGCTGACCCCCCCACCTCCCTCCCGGACGGAGCGGCTGGCCGGGCAGAGGGGCTCCTCACTTCCCAGTAGGGGCGGCCGGGCAGAGGCGCCCCTCACCTCCCGGACGGGGTAGCTGGCCAGGCGGGGGGCTAATCCCCCACCTCCCTCC
This sequence comes from Gorilla gorilla gorilla, assembly GCF_029281585.2. Taxonomy (NCBI): domain Eukaryota; kingdom Metazoa; phylum Chordata; class Mammalia; order Primates; family Hominidae; genus Gorilla; species Gorilla gorilla. The sequence continues at coordinate 35,003,078 of NC_073243.2, forward strand.
CGGACGGGGCGGCTGACCGGGCGGGGGGCTGACCCCCCCACCTCCCTCCCGGACGGGGGGCGGCTGGCCAGGCGGGGGGCTAACCCCCCCACCTCCCTCCCGGACGGGGCGGCTGGCCGGGCGGGGGGCTGGCCCCCCCACCTCCCTCCCGGACGGAGCGGCTGGCCGGGCAGAGGGGCTCCTCACTTCCCAGTAGGGGCGGCCGGGCAGAGGCGCCCCTCACCTCTCGGACCGGGTGGCCGGCCAGGCGGGGGGCCGAACCCCCACCTCCCTCCCGGACAGGGCGGCAGGCTGGGCGGTGGGCTAACCCCCCCCCCCACCTCCCTCCCGGACGGGGCGGCTGGCCGGGCGGGGGGCTGACCCCCCCACCTCCCTCCCGGACGAGGTGGCTGCCGGGCGGAGATGCTCCTCACTTCCCAGACGGGGAGGCTGCTGGGCGGAGGGGCTCCTCACTTCTCGGGCGGGGCGGCTGCCGGGCAGAGGGTCTCCTCACTTCTCAGACGGGGCGGCCGGGCAGAGACGCTCCTCACTTCCCGGACGGGGCGGCAGGGCAGAGGTGCTCCCCACATCTCAGACGATGGGCTGCCGGGCAGAGACGCTCCTCACTTCCCAGATGTGATGGCGGCCGGGAAGAGGCGCTCCTTGTTTCCTAGATGGGATGGCGGCCGGGAAGAGGCGCTCCTTGTTTCCTAGATGGGATGGCGGCCGGGCAGAGACGCTCCTCACTTTCCAGACTGGGCAGCCAGGCAGAGGGGCTCCTCACATCCCGGACGATGGGCGGCCAGGCGGAGACGCTCCTCACTTCCCAGACGGGGTGGCAGCCAGGCAGAGGCTGCAATCTCGGCACTTTGGGAGGCCAAGGCAGGCGGCTGGGAGGTGGTTGTAGCGGGCCGAGATCACGCCACTGCACTCCAGCCTGGGCACCATTGAGCACCGAGTGAACGAGACTCCGTCTGCAATCCTGGCACCTCGGGAGGCCGAGGCTGGCCGATCACTCGCGGTTAGGAGCTGGGGACCAGCCTGGCCAACACAGCGAAACCCCGTCTCCACCAAAAAAAATACGAAAACCAGTCAGGTGGGGCGGCGCGCGCCTGCAATCGCAGGCACTCGGCAGGCTGAGGCAGGAGAATCAGGCAGGGAGGTTGCAGTGAGCTGAGATGGCAGCAGTACCGTCCAGCTTCGGCTCGGCATCAGAGGGAGACCGTGGAAAGAGGGGAGAGGGGAGAGGGGAGAGGGGAGAGGGGAGAGGGGAGAGGGGAGAGGGGAGAGGGGAGAGGGGAGAGGGCAGAGGGCAGAGGGGAGAGGGGAGAGGGGAGAGGGGAGAGGGGAGAGAGGAGAGGGAGCTGCTTTCAATTTTTTATGGGTATACTTCCAGAAGTGGAACTGTTAGATTATGAGGTAATTCTATGTTTAATTTTTTTAAATTGATCGTGCCGCCATACTCCAGCCTCTGTTTAAATTTTTGAGGAAAGACCATCCTGTTTCCATAGCAGCTGCACCATTTTACATTCCCACCAACGGGGTGCAAGGGTTGCATTTTCTTCACATCCTTCTCAACACTTATTTTCTGTTTGTTTTTTTAATTTTGATATTAATCATCCTACTGGGTGTGAGTGGTATCTCCTTGCAGTTTCAGTTTTGATTTCTCTAATTATTAGTGATGCTGACCATCTGTATTCTCTGGAAAAACATCTGTTAAAGTCCTTTGTTTATATTATAATTGGGTTGTTTTGTTGTTGATTTGTAGGAATTCTTTATATATTCTAGATATTAACCCTTTACCAGACATGTGATTTGCAAATATTTTCTCCCATTCCATAGGTTATCTTTTCACTCAGTTGATTATGTCCTTTGATGTGTAATTGTCCAATTTTTAAATTGGATTATGTTTCTATCATTGAGTTGTAGGATTTCTTTATATATTCTGGATACAAGTCCCCAATCAAACACATTATTTACAATTATTTTCTTTCATTCTGTTGGTTGTCTTCTCAAGTTTTTTTTTTTTTTTTTTTTTGAGACAAAGTCTCGCTCTGCTGCCCAGGCTGGAGTGGTTCACTGCAAGCTCCACCTCCCAGGCTCAAGTGACTCTTGTGCCTCAGCCTTCCGAGTAGCTGGGATTACAGGCATGTGTCACCGCACCCGGTTAATTTTTGTATTTTTTAGTAGAGATAGGGTTTCTCCATGTTGGCCAGGCTGGTCTTGAACTCCTGGCCTCAAGTGATCCACCTGCTTCAGCCTCCCAACATGCTGGGATTACAGGTGTGAGCCACTGCACCTGGATGAAATTTTTTTTTTTTTTTTTTTTAAATGAGACAAGGTCTGACTCTGTCACCCAGGTTAGGGTACAATGGCATGATCATGGCTCACTGCAGCCTCGAACTCCTGGCTTTAAGGGATCCTCCTGTCTCATTCTCTCGAGTAGCTAGGACTACAGGCATGCACCACTACACCCAGCTAATTTTTTTTTCCTATTTTGTCGACGAACTCCTGGCCTCAAGCATCCTCCCACTTTGGCCTCCCAAAGTACTAGGATTACAAGCGTCAGCCACCACGTCTAGCCTCGATTTCTTGATATTACTGTTTATAGCTCAAAAGTTTTCAATTTTGATGAAGTCTAGTTTATTTCCTTCCTTTGCTGCTTATGTGTTTGGTGTCATATCTAAGAAACTACTGCCTAATCCAAGGTCACAAAGATTTACTCCTATATCTTATTTCGAAGAGATCTATAGTTTTAGCTCTTACATCTATGTCCACCACCCATTTTGAGTTCACTTTTTGTATAGAGTGGAAGGAAGGGGCACAACTACATTCTTTGGCATGGGAATTTCCAGTTGTCCCAGTACCATTTGGAGACACTATTTTCCCATTGAACTTAGTCCCCTGTCAGAATGAATTAACCATAAATGTGATGGCTTATTTCTAGACTCTCGATTCTATCCCATTGGTCTTTATGTCTAACCTTAGGCCAGCATAGCACTGTCTTGATTACTGCCTTTTCCGTTCTCTTCTAATCTTTAAGATCAGTGAAGGAGAGACTATCTGTTTGATGCTAAATTTTTCTTAACATTTCCCTGACACATGGAGAGTTGTTAACAAAGAGAGAACACACCTCAGATACATAACTTCAAGGTAAGGAAGTGACTGTATCCAACTATTTTGTTTTCATTACACTTATTTTCTTCTAAAGTTTCTGTATATGGCAAAGCAGGCTAGTTTTTCACTATAGTAGAGGTACTTTGTTTTAAAGCAAAGAAATTACGTGTTGTTTTTAAAAAGGTGAGTTGATTCAAAGAAAGGCATTAAATAAATAATAGAGGTGATACAAAGACCGGGCAAAATCTGGAAAGGCGGTACATATGATGTTTTGGAGGGAAAATTAAGAGACAAGAACAAAATATGCAAGATGGATAAATTTATGTTCTTGTTCTCTGATGAGCCAGGGCAACTGATTTGGCTGTTTTTCTTTGGAAATGATTATTTAGGTGGCCACCTTCTACCCTTTATTCTGACAAAATTTCCTGATAATGTCTTCTTAAAGAGCTTATTTGGAAGTTCTTGCATCTTCCTTAGAGAAAGGGGTAAGCACATGGCCACAGGCTTGGCAAATCCTGCTACTGCTGTGCTTGTGTCTGCACACGGACGCCTCCACACAGAAGGCAGACAGTAAACAGGACAGTCTTCCTATGAAATTACACAATTTCCCCACATTACATCTGCTTCTAACCTAACACAGGAAGGAATTCCAAATCAGTCACAAGCTCTCTTTCCCAGGATTGAATTCTGTTTTCAATTCTTGTTAACAAAAGAACAGACTATTTCTCCTTAAAGACTTCTAAGACTTCTAAATTAATACAGTAACATTTTCTCTCTGCTACCCTTGGGGAAGAATCTCTCACTCTAAACAAGTACTCCCCACCATTTTTTTCGCATGTGGATATTGCATTCAGCAAATGTGCACCCAAGTTGTGCATATTCTTTGAAGACAGATAATCTACCACAAAAACAGACAAATGGGTCATTGCTCAAATATAAATGAGTCTGTCCAGTAGATAATTATTTCTGTAAGTAATGCATTGCTAGATTGCTGGACAGTTTTCCTTGTAATCTAGGGTGTTCATATATAGAGAAAAGAAGGATAGTCTATTCATTTAATCAGTACGTATTGAGAGCTTGATGTAAATGTCAGGGAAGTTCCCTGTTTCAACCCTGAAAGAAGAAAATCAATACTAGATTCAATATTTCCTTCAAACCTGCATTCAAGCTTTAGTTTCTTAGAAGAGCTTAATAATAGACTGAAATTTTAAGCAGCTAACCTGCCACTTGTTAGTATGTCTGGTTTGATGGGGGCTAGAGCACAACCTTTGAGAATGTGTATTTGTTATGCTTTCCCCTTGGTTCTCTGTATAATCCAAAGCTGGGTGCATCCTTAACTGAAGCATCTAGAACTCAAATGTGCATCTGAATCCTCTGGGATCTTGTTACAATGCAGGTTCTAATTTGGGAGGTCCAGGGTGCATTGCTAACATATCCCCAGGACCTTGCTTCAACTCATAAGGTCTGAAACTATTCTTGAAATGGTTACCTTTTAAAAACCAAGATTTTTTCATGAAATAAGTTCCAATTGATCTTAAAAAGAAAACAATGCAAACCCCTCAATGCTTAGCTTTTTTTTTAATTTTAATGTTTGAAAAGTCCTCTAAAGCCTCCCAATTCCTTCCCCATGCCACTGAGCACAGTGCCCTGCACCCAACAGATACTTAATACATGCTAATGGCTGACGGCAGTGATGTCTGCATGCAAACCAGATGTAGATGTCATAACACAGCACATGATGTGAAAAACTGCCTGCTTCCAAGAAATGGGGGTTTCCAGAACAATGGAAGTGATTCTTTGCAGAAGGCTACTATTGGGTGGTAGTTTCTTGTTTTCGTTGCATAGCCTGTTTATTACCGCTCTATGTTAAAACATTAGAATAAAAAGAATATTCTCATTTCCCCCAGAAAATTACTGGAAAAGCTGAGAGGGTTCCTGGAAGAGGGGAGAGACAGGGTGTAGGTCTACATAGCATAGCTTTGGCGGATGAGAACACCATAGCCTGTCCTGGCTCAGGGCTTAAACTGCATATTTACAATCTGGCTTTATTTTTATTATTTATTTATTTATTTTTTGAGGTAGGGTCTCGCTCTGTTGCCCCGGCTGGAGTGCAGTGGCACGATCATAGATCACTGCAGCCTCAGACTCCTGAGCTCAAGTGATCTCCCACCTCAGCCTCTTAAGTAGCTGTGACTACAGGCATGTACCACCAAACCCGGCTAGTTTTTAAAAAATTTTTAGTAGAGATAGGGGTCTCACTATGTTGCCCGGGCTAGTCTCAAACTTGTGGGCTTGAGTGATCCTCCTGCCTCAGTCTCCCAAAGTGTTGGGATTATAGGCATATGTCACCATTCCAGTCACAATCTGGCTTTGTAAATGGATTATGCCAAAAGTACACTTTCTTTTTGGGGGAGAAGTTTTATTAATGTATAGGAGTCAGGCAATAATTATGTAAAAATAGAATTTTGTTGTTTGGGAGAAGGAGTTTTATTAATGTATAAGAGTCATGGAATAAATAATTGCGGGATTTTTAGGGTTAAGAATATGAGTATTAGCACATGTGTACAATAAGTCCTGTAGAGATTAAGCATTTTCAAGATAACAGATGCCTAAATCATGGGTCCATTGCTAAGATGCCTCCCCATCCCCACTTACTGAGTGTGTGCTGATGATTTCTTCAATTGAAATATAAATGACTGGTTTGCTGACTGTCACCAGGTCTGTGTATTTGTCCATATTAAACTTCTCTTCTGGCTCAGGGACATTACATGCTTCTTTGAAATATTTCCTAATAAAGGGGGGAAAGTCTTAAGACAGACTCAAACATGTGCATTAAACAGTTTCATCAAAATAGCTAGGAAATTTTGAATGATGACATGTACTTTGTTCCCATCTCAGACCTTGAGAGGACGTGTTACAGCTTCTTCCAGGCTGGCTCCTGGCTGTCGGAGCTGCATCCATGTTTCTGGATATTGGACACAGCTCCTCAAACAGGACTGGAGAGAGTGGCAAGGGCCTCAGGCCCTGTTTGTGACTTAGTGATATAGTGACCTATGCGTAGGTCATCTTAAAAATGTTATTTTAAAAATGGTCCCTGAAACTTAAAAAGTCAAAAATGATAATTCTTGATCTAAGAATCAAGTCTGTGTGAGGAATACAATAGAAAAAAAAGCAATTAGTCAAATTTGCTGCTTTAAACAGCACAGGCTCCTGGGCCTACATCACCCTAATCACCCTTCAGAGCTTCTGTTACCAGTTTGACAAAAATGAGATTAAGTCTACTCTTCTTCGTTGCTGCAAATATCTGCTGGCTGACGGAAAGATTGTTAAGGCTAGACACCCAAATACATAACATGTCCCAGGACTCAGATCCTAAAAAGTCTATTTTAAGCTAAAGCAAGTTTTGACAGAGATCAAGAAAAGTGAGGCATGCTGTGATCACAGTTGAATAGTTCTATGTATTTTTTGCCTAAACAATTCTTGTGCAGGTCGAATATATATTTTATTCTATAAAGTTGTAAATGTTTCATATGCCTGAAATCATTGTCGGCATCTCTCCTACAGGCACCTGGGTCTTATGTACCAGAAATGACCTCTGCTTTCCCAGCCAGAGGCTGGGGGAGGTTAAACAGCAGAGCCCTGTTGTGGGGAGCATGTTCCCATGTGACAGTCGGCTTTCCTATGCTGCTTTGGTTATAATTTTTTGTAGATTTCTGAGAAACACAAAGGATAAATATGAGTGGAAGAAAGGACAAGTTTAGAAGAGGCTCACTTCTTTGGTCTTGTTTCTTTTTAAATAAAGAATAGGTGGGAACATAAATGACTGATAGGAATAACAGCAGTTAAAAGTCCATGAGAAATGTGGGAAATGGATATTACTTTGTGTGTGTGTGTGTGTGTGTGTGTGTGTGACAGAGTCTTACCCTGTCACCTGGGCTGGAGTACAGTGGCACAAACACGGCTCACTGCAGCCTTGACCTCCCAGGCTCAAGTGATCCTCCCGTCTCAGCCTCCTGAGTAGCTGGGACTACAGGTGCTTGCCACTATGCCCAGATAATTTTAAAAATTTTTTGTAGAGATGAGGTCTCCCTATGTTGCCCAGCCTGGATATTACTTTGTTAGTCAGTGAGAAGAATGAAAAATTAGCTTGAAAAATCAACACTTTCTGTAGTAGGAGGATTTGGGGCAATTTTCTCACAAAAGACCATAAATTCTAAATAGAAATGAATAATCATGAACTACCTTTGTTTTCTAGCAAGTCACTCACCCCAAGGGAGACTGAGGAATGGGAAATGAGTTTCCAAGTGAGGATTAAAAGAGGCCAAACTGATGTTACACTTCTATGGCCTGTTGATTAAATGGCCGACATGAGAACAAACATGACAAGAGGAAAGTGTTTCCTCAGAGCTCCAGGAGGAGTGAATCTGACTACCAGACTCATGCCTTTCTTGTTAATGATTAGTGATATAATTTGGAAACACAAAATCAATAGAATTAAATCTTCTTACATGTGTCATTAAAAAAGGTTTGAGAATAGAACAGAACATATTCACATACACAATCATCAACAAATATAAAATCTGGGTTTTCCTAACCTTTCAAAATCAAGTATTCCATTTCCTACTACAGTCGTTCCTTGGCATGTTTGCGGGATTGGTTCCAGGACCCCCAGACACACCAAAATTTATGCATACTCAAGTTTGAAATTGGCCTTGTGGAACCCACGTATGTGAAAAGTCATCTGTTTGTATATGTGGGTTCTGCATCCCATGAATACTGTATTTTCTCTCTGTCTTTGGTTGAAAAAATCCATATATAAATAGACCCAAGCAGTTCAAACCTGGGTTAAACAAGGGTCAAACGTATTTGACGTAGATAAGGCAAGTTCTTCCTCATAGGAAAACTTTTTAAAAATGATTCCTCTCTTCTTAAGCTGAAAGAAGCAGAAATCTGCTATTTTGATTTTTAAATTCTAGGTACTAGAAGCCTGTAGCATACAAGGAAGAACAAGTATGCCATTTTGTCAGCAGCAGAAATAATACACACAGAAAAGACTCAGTGTAATAGGAGTGCTGTGGTGGGGGTGCAATAGGATCGCCAGACAGAGGCAATCTTGCCTGCACTTCCCTCTCTCCTCTTTCCCCAGTGGCTGGTAGAAGAAATGCTTGTAACCACCTGGGGTTCCTGTCCTCCATGCCCACTCTAGCTCTGGGCACAGAGCACATATTATTCTTGCCTACCATTCTTGCACGTTTCTCCAAAACTAACGGCCCCTCTCACCTGAATTCCTGATACGTCTCTGATAAATAATTGTTCATAGATGAGAGATGCTCATTTTCTCCTTCAAACAGCTTGTTGGAGGCTGCGTGCTGAAGAACCTTGGCCACTGATCCTAAGTTTCTCCTTTGGTCAGAATTTATCTGACCTCCAGCTGTCATGTCGATGATATCAAAGCCATCTGGAGCTACAATGGCTGGATTCATGTACCGATAGTACAGGAGGTTTCCAACAATCTGGAGTGACGCAGAAGTGCATGACCATTTTTAAGAGAGAAAACTCGAAAGTTTTAGTTTTCTTTTTTTTTTTAAAGATATATATTCTCCTACATTTCCCAAGAGAAAGCAGATCATTTTCTGATGTAAATCCTAACAAGGAGTTAAATAAAGGCAATGAATATAATCACACATTATTAATAGCATAATTTGCAAAGTTATTTTTGATGAAAAAATGCTCATTGCCCCCAAAATGCTCTAATGCAAAGAATTTCAATAATGTCTAGGATCTCCAAATTAACCTCAGCTTAATCAATTATCTTGAGAGTCATTAGAAACTGAAGACCTGCAGCTTATTATAAATAATCATACATGGGGAATAATCTTACAAAGTTATATGTTGGCAATTTTGATTCATACCCCCAGGAGAAGCTATGGTGAGATTACCCTTGAAAATCTACCTTTAATAGCTCATCTTCTGTTGCATCGGGGAATTTCTCATGGATCGAATTCTTCAGTACTTTGGCTATATACCTCAATCCATAACTACATATAAAACAGATGACAAAAGAAAATAATGGAAAAAAGGCGGAGTGAGGAAAAAACACACAGCAATTGTTCCAGTCAACTTCAGCTGAGTAGTTTTTCTAAAAATTAAACATAAGATGAGATGGTAATGGAATCACAGGACTTCCACTGATGATAATAACTGAGCTGTGTTTGCTACTGAAGTATTGCCCCTTCTTTAGAGAACAGTCAGGAATTTAAAAGGTAAATGTAGGCAATCTTTTAAAATAGTAAACACAATATAAGGGAAAACTGCTGTCTTCACTACAGGAATACATCGTATTCCAAGAACTTTCCAGGAAAGAATGTTAAACTTGCTGCAAGTACAACTTACGGCAGTAGATCAAGGGAAGAAATGATAGAATTCAGGACTTTGTCGGTGACCCTTCTCAGGTTCTCAATGGAAGCCTCCAGTTTATTTTTCACTTCTGGGTATGTTAGAGCTTGTTCTGTGGTCACATCATAAGGCAACTTGCTGAAAACACAAAGGCTTTAAATTAACTGGAGGCTTAGGTACAAGCATTAATTTTGCTGCCAAGTTGGTTCTATAGTCAAGCTTTGTATAGTGAATTGGACTTTGCCACTGACTCCAGTAACAAAATGTTTACTAAATGAGGGGAGGCTCCACCTTCACAGAGGGTACCTTCTGCAACTTGGAACAGGAAGGACTTGAGGCCGTCCCTCTGGTCTCTTCTGGCAAGATAATAGGCAGACCCAGGTAATTTAGACTCAGCTAAATTTCTTTTAATTATAAAAAGCAAATGTTCATTACAGAAAAATAAAATCACATATAATCTAAAACAATACCAGAGAGGACAACCAATTTTCTTTTCTTTTTTTTTAATTAATTATTTTTTATTTTATTATTATTATACTTTAAGTTTTAGGGTACATGTGCACAATGTGCAGGTTAGTTACATATGTATACATGTGCCATGCTGGTGTGCTGCACCCATTAACTCGTCATTTAGCATTAGGTATATCTCCTAAAGCTATCCCTCCCCCCTCCCCCAATCCCACAACAGTCCCCAGAGTGTGATGTTCCCCTTCCTGTGTCCATGTGTTCTCATTGTTCAATTCCCACCTATGAGTGAGAATATGCGGTGTTTGGGACAACCAATTTTCATACCTTAGTGCATAACTGTCCAGCCTCCTCTGTGCATGTATGTCTGTGGGCCTCGCATATTGATGGGTGTAATGCAATTTGTGTATATAGACATTCTATACAGATCCTGTGTGGTGTATGTAATGAGCATTCTTTTCCCAGAAAAATGGGTTATTGCACCTAACTCCAACTGGAATATATACCCTGAACATTTTTTTCTGTGCCAACAAATGTATATCTATACCACGATTCCAAATACTTATTCCATTATGTGCTATACAAACATTTATTTAACAAATCCCTCAAAGCTAAATATTTTGACTTTTCCTGACTTTTTATTATTACAAACAGTACTGTAACAACCACCCACATAATTACATAATTCTCTGTGTACACTTTATTTCACAGACATCCTTTTACAGGAAACAAGAAGCTAGGGTTGCTTAAATCTACAACCACCCACCCAGAATAAGCCAATCCAACCTGGATTGTTAAACCTTACACCTTAAAGTTACTTGCCTGGTAACTGTAAAGAAAAGCACGTATTATCAGGTGAAGAGAGAGTCTACACCATCTGTAGGTCTAGGTTTAGAAATACACAAAGAAAATAAACAAGGGAGAGAATTATGGAAGTTGTGGCATTGGGGATCACCTGGCTCTGAAATGTGAAAATACCATTTAGTATCAAGATGTAATTTGCATGGATATGTTAAAGGGAGGTAACATTTTGGATTGATAACTGACTTTGTACAGTTCGCCTAACAAAGTTTATCAATAAATACACATGTAAAAATATCATAAAACATAACAGAAGACCAACACCTTCCTGACCCTATTACCTGGCCTCTCCAGTCTGTGTTTCTAGTTGGTTCACCCAAGCCTTGTACACCTCTACAGGGTTTGTGTTGATAATCAGCGACTTGTCGTCGATGATCTCCTTCACCACTGGAGCCAGGAGTTGGCGCAGGGTGTTCTGTCCCCGGGCACCTCTATTGAAGCTGACGACCATCTTGATGACTGTAGGGTTACCAGTAACTATGTCCTGTACCTGGTCCACTTTTGATCTAAAAAAGCCCAAGACAAAACAAAATGGTTTGCTTCTATGGATACAGATTTTTTTTTTTTCCCCGAGACAGTCTTGCTCTGTCACCCAGGCTGGAGTGCAGTGGTGTGATCTTGGTTCACTGCAACCTCCACCTCCCAGGTTCAAGCGATTCTCCTGCCTCAGCCTCCTGAGTAGTTGGGACTACAGGTGTGCACCACCACATGCCCGGGGCTACTTTTTGTATTTTTAGTAGAGATGGGGTTTCACCATGTTGGCCAGGCTGGTCTCGAACTCCTGATCTCAGGTGATCCACCTGCCTTGGCCTCCCGAAGTGCTGGAAATACAGTCCTGAGACATGGTTCTGGGCCTGGATACAGTTTTAAACAATGTATTCTCCCTCTGGAAGGCAAGGACTTCATGGAATTATACTTTTCTCTATGAAAATCTAAGTTGGTGTGCTTTAAAAACAAGCAATCATTTATAAGGCGTATATTTCTTTTTTTCTTTTTGAGACAGAGTCTCACTCTATTGCCCAGGCTGGAGAGTAGTAGCGCCATCTTGGCTCACTGCAACCTCCTCCTCCAGGGTTCAAGCGATTCTCCTATCTCAGCCTCCTGAGTAGCTCGGATTACAGGCACATGCCACCATGCCCAGCTAATTTTTGTATTTTCAGAGAGAGAGAGTTTCACCATGTTGGCCAGGCTGGTCCCAACTTCTGACCTCAAATGATCTGCCCGCCTTGGCCTCCCAAAGTGCTGGGATTACAGGAGTGAGCCACTGTTCCCAGTTTATAACGTGTATGTTTCTTAGATGAGCAATTTGAGGATCTGAAAATAAAGTCACAGCCTCAATTTCAATCTAGAAGGCAGGTATGAGCTGAAAATGGACCAGGACTAGCAATACTGGGTGACACGGTACAAGTACCATGCCCCTGTAGTTATCAAATTTCAAAAACAACTTTCTTGATTGAATGAACTGTTTTCACTTTTTCAAATCCCACTCAAAGCTGCAATACAGCTTCTAGCCACGTCAGATGGCTGAGAGAGCTTTTCTTGATTTATGGTTGCTGATTCTTAGGGCCTCTCTCCTCTCTTCCTCCCCTTTCTCTCTTGACCACTTTCTCTCCCTCTTCCACCTCCTTCCCCTTTAGAGCTTGACAATGCCTGATTCTTATCTTACCCAGTCATTCCTTTTTATTTTCTTTGCTGGCTCCTCTTCCCACCTTTAAATGCTAGTTTTGTTTATTTTATTTTATTTTTTGAGACGGAATCTCGCTCTGTCGCCCAGGCTGGAGTGCAGTGGCGCGATCTCAGCTCACTGCAAGCTCTGCCTCCTGGGTTCACACTATTCTCCCGCCTCAGCCTCCTGAGTAGCTGGGACTACAGGCGCCCGCCACCATGCCTGGCTAATTTTGTTTTCGTATTTTTAGTAGAGATGGGGTTTCACCATGTTAGCCAGTATGGTCTTGATCTCCTGACCTCGTGATCCGCCTGCCTTGGCCTCCCAAAGTGCTGGGACTACGGGCGTGACCCACCGTGCCCGGCCTTTTTGTTTATTTTTTGACTAATTGTAGGTGCTTGTAAGGCGAATGAGGGTGAATCAACGCCCAAACAAAAGAATAACTGGTCTACCAGAGCCCAACCAAAACCCACGTTTTCCTCTCAGACCTCACGTGCATGCACAGCTTCACCCGCCATCTCTCTGGGACCTATCTCCCTGAAGTCAGGAGTTCGGGACCAGCCTGGCCAACATGGTGAAACCTCTTCTCTACTAAAAATACAAAAATTAGCCAGGCATGGTAGCAGGTGCCTGTAGTCCCAGCTACTCAGGAGGCTGAGGCAGAAGAATTGCTTGAACTCAGGAGGCAGAGGTTTCAGTGAGCTGAGATCATGCCATTGCACTCCGGCCTAGGAGACAGAGTGAGACTTCGTCTCCCAAAAAAAAAAAAAAAAAAAAAAAAAAGAAGAAGAAGAAGAAGACGAAGAAGAAAAAAGATTTCACAGATCCCCAAAAAGCAAATAGAGCCTTAACAGCTGGGCCTTTACTCAGAGTCTCCCACTACCTGGCCCTACCCTATCATTCAGGATTCATCTCCTGGTAGTTAGTAATTAAGTCACTTTCTGGCTAGACTAATCTACTTTCCTCCTGGGACCTATGCCCATGCTGTTTCCACCACCATTGTGCCTTATTTCCCTCTTCTATCTCTTCTTATAAAAAATTGTAGCTGTTCCTCAAGGTTTTGGGTCAAGCAGTTCCTCTTCTATAAAATCTTTACTAGTCAACCTAGTTGGAATCTTTCCTCCTGTCCTCTAACCTGATACATTGTGCATGTCCTTCATTTAGACGCGTCCTTTATTTAGTACTTACCACCTTCCACTGCATAGCATTCCTATTTCTCACGATTCACATGTCTCGTGGGCTTACAGACACCTGGAGGGCAGAGGTGCCTGGCTCCCGTGCTCCCAAAACCAATAGGAACTAGTATAACTTAAGGTTTCCACAAGTTAGGGAGGCCACCTGAGCTAAGGACATTTCTCATGCTTGTTTCTCAGCCCACTCATTATAGCTACCTATACAATTTTTACATTAACTGAGTCAGAAAATAAATTAGCAAAAGTAGTTTAAATTCTAGAAAGAAGGGAAGACTATTTAGGCAGAGATTGCACTCTGCATTCCCACCTGTTAATGGCTTTACTACTCAGAATTTTAATTAAGTTAAATGTTTTCACTGACTTTCAATATGCTATTGATTTTCAGTTGTTACAGACATACAAAATCAAAAGTTAATTTAACACTAGAGAAAGTATCACTGGTGGGAGAAAATGGTACTTGAATATAGCTCTAATAATATAGAAGTATTCTCAAGAAACTTGATATATTTTAATATGTGGGAATAACTTATAAGAATTTAAAAATAATTTTAGTAAATCTAAGACAGCCACCACTAACAAAAGGATTGATTCATTGGTATTTTTACATACATATTTGTATACATACTTTATTTCTTCCTCCAGAGCAGTTTTAAAAAGCTTGAGAAGTAGATATTCTTCTCGCTGATTAGAGGCATAATTATATAGTGTGAAAATAACAGTATCCATAAATTTAGTGGACTTGTTCTGTGGCATCTGGAAAATCAGCTTAGCCAAGTATAAAGGGTTGGTCTAGAAGAAGGAAAAAGAAAACAAAAAAATCCCACAAAACAATAAGTTAATATATTATTAAAGCACAAAGCAGTATCTGATTCCCTGCTCTTCAATGACTTAATGTCACTAAAAGCATATAGTATATAAAATAATTTTTATGTGCCAGGTACTCACCTCTATGCTATTAGTATATAGTGTAAATTTCTACTACAGTTTCCTATAGACTGATATTATATAACTTTCTACTTTAGCTTCCTATCATATATTAATATTTTAAAATATTAATATCAAAGATTAATTACTTAATATTATCATATCATACTATAGGAAGCTATAGTAGAGAATTATGATAGGATTTAAATGATACACACCATATGATACACTTAACATATTATATCTACTTTTCACTGTTGACCTTTTTGAACCACATATTAATATTTATTGTAGAGACGCAGAAGACAGGGCGGGTAGCCAATAGAATCTGGTGTCCAAAGACACTGGCAAAGCTTGAGCACGGTGGCTCACACTTATAATTCCAGCGCTTTGGGAGACAGAGGCAGAAGGACAGCTTGAGCCCAGGAGTTCGAGACAAGCCTGGGCAACATGGACAGACCCTGTCTCTAGAAAAAAGTAAAAATAAATTAGCCGGGTGTGGTGGTGTGCGCATGCAGTCCCTGCTACTCAAGGGGCTGAGGTTGGGAGGATCACTTGAGCTCAGTATTTCAAGGCTGCAGTGAGCTGTGATCATACCACTGTATTCCAGCCTAGACAACACAGACTCTGTATCAAAAAAAAAAAAAAAAAAAAAAAGAAAGTGGACTAAGGGCCCAGCTACATAGACTGGCCTAGAAGGATTGATAGATGAGTAGAAGGAAATGCATACTATCTTGTCAGACTGGAAAGAAAAAGAAAATAATACATTTACAATGTGGAAACAGCAAAATGGCCACAATGTTCTACACAGATTGAGAAGGGGGAGTGAGGTAGGGACGCTGAAGAGAGGGGTGAAGGTCAGGACAGTTGATAAGGGAAGTGCCAGAAGACCATGAGCAAAAAACAACAAAGAACTTCAAATGGACGTGGAACCCTGTGGGCTCTGATGAGGATGGACCCATTGGATACAGAACCAGCCTTCATGGTGATGTGGCTTTTCTCCAGCAGCTACACCTACCAGGTAGAAGTTCAAAGAGAACAATAATATTCAGATTATAGAGGAAGTATGTACAAAGAGAAATTTAATACTCCTAATCTTCATCTTCTTTCTGACAAGAGAAGAAAATTTTTCCATACTTGAAAACTGGTATTCATCTAATATACTCAAGCAGTTTGGGCAGCTTTTAAGAAGCCTCAAATTCTGGTTTACTTTACCACTTAGGTTTACTTTTAAGTTCATAATGGTAGGTTGAAATTTTATAAATAAGCAGCTCAGTACTTTTTCTTGATAGCTCTGTAGTGACTGTTTTTCAATGTGAAGTATATAGGAATTAGGAGAAAGGAAACTTACTCTAGAACTAAAGAAAGATGCCTACATACCATTCCTCCTAAGGTTACCTAAAAATGTTAAATTTAGGTTCACACTGAAGAGACAAACCCCCTAAAAACCTATACTAGCTGACTGCGGCTTTGGTTAAGAATTTTTGCTAGGTCAGGTGTGGTGTCTCATGTCTATAATCCTAGTGCCTTAGGAGGAGGCTGAGGTGGGTGGATCACTTGAGCTCAGGTGTTTGAGATCAGCCTGGGCAACATGGAAAAACCCTGTCTCTACAAAAAACATGAAAAAATTAGCCAGGCATTGTGGCAGGTGTCTGTAGTCCCAGCTACTCAGGAGGCCAAGGTGGGAGGATTGCTTGAGCCCAGGAGATGAAGGCTGCAGTGAGCTGTGGTTGCGCCACTGCACTCCTGCCTGGGTGGGAGAGTGAGATCTTGTCTCTACAAAAAAAGAAGTCTTGCTAAAGTGTAACCAACGGGTCGAAGGAATCCAGGCCATTTGCTTTTCTATAATTTCTTTAGTGATATTGGGCTAACGCCTCAAAAGAAGAGAAGGAGAAGAAAAATATATGATTTCAAGAGAGAGTTCACTTGATACAACTGAATGGTTGCACCCTTTGGTTGTACATTTTGGACTGTTTGCGGATCAAGTTTGGTGGAATTATTCTAAAAATGCTCCTGCACTTTTTCTTCTTCCCATAAATGTGCCTCCACCTATATAATAAACAATGACTAGATTTTAACTTATGACAAATTCTGTCAAATTGAGAATACTAAATTCTAAAGAATCTTCAATATGCTTGAAATTTCATGGGTGTAAAAAATGATAAGTGCCTAAGATTAAATTTCAAACTGGTGGTTGACTACTAAATTAGGCAGACCAAAGTCCTTTCCTGTTTAAAGAGAGCCCCCTTTCTTTCTAGGTTTGCTGGCGTGAAGCAGTGGGTTCCACAGACAATTCTAAGTACTGTTAACCTTTTCCTTCTGTGCCGCCATGTGGTGGCCACTTGTGTGAAGATGTTCGTATGTTTGAAGATGTTCTCCAATCTCTTATTCCAAGTAGAGAATTTTCAAACCTACCAAAATTAACATCGTGTTTCTCCATGAGGTTAGCCACACCTCTTATTTATGGTTTGTGTAACGTGCTCTCTATACATCTACTGCCAGTGACATCCTCAAACAAAGATCTAAGCATCTCCAGGCTTTGAAGGAATCCCAGCAGTGGCCCCACTCTGAGAGACATCTGACTCTTACAAGGGAGAACTATGGATACACCTCTTTGGGGAAACTTTTCCTGCTGAAGAGGATGCTTGTTAATTTCTATTGCTATCATGCAGTTTCCTCTGTGACTAGCTGTATGTGCTAGTAGGGCTGACGGGCTGAATCAATGGTTAAACAAAACAATAAGTGATCCATCAAAGTCCAACCATAACCAGTCAAACTTATTAGTTCTCACCAACACTCAGGAAGCAACGGAAAATTACTATTCATTTAGATCATAGTAATGCCATGAAAATAATACAAGAAAAAAGAAATACTATTTTGAAATCCCAAACCCTCTGGCTCTTCCCCCATAGAAGGGGAGACTGGTTCTGGTAAATATGTTTTTCACATACAGTTATTTTAATTTTTTCATGGATGACAGCACCTGTTTTAGTTTTGTTATTATCAGATTTATATTGTTTCTGAAGGTAACCATAGTATAATACTGTAAAGAGCATGGGCTCTGAAGTCAGACTGCCTGCGTTTCAAAACCCCTGCTTTATCATTTACTGGCTGTGTCTCAGTTTTCTCATCTGTAATGCAGGAATAACAACAGTACTCATTCTCTCACGGCTCCCAGGGTTATGGTAAGAATTAAATGAGATAATGTATGTAAAGCACTAACAACAGCACTTGGTACTTAGTAGATGCTCAAAACATGTATGCTATTATAGCTGAAGCATGACAAAATACTCCCTGTAAGCCACAAACATGTAACATAGTATTACTCCCAAACTCAGAGTGAAAGATAAATTGTTCTCACCTGTAAAAGGTAAAACAGCTGCTGATATGTTTCTAGTGTTTTTCTCCTCTCCTTACTCAAACTTTTTATTCCTTGGTTGTCGGTGTTATTCAGTATTTCCATTTCTCCTCCTTTTTTCTTGTTCAGCTTTTTACTGTGTGAAATTACATCCTGTAAAAAATTTGATGAGATTACTGCTTTTTAATTCTCATACTCTTTATCTCCTCCCTTCACATATAGGATTGAAACACATGTAATTGGAAATACAGGCATACCTCATTGTATTGTGCTTTGCTTTACTGTGCTTCACAGATACCGCATTTTTTTCTTTTCAAATTGAAGGTTTGTGCAATCCTGCATTGAACATGCCTATTGTCACCATTTTTTTCCAATACCATGTGCTTACTTTGTGTCTCTGTGTCACATTTTGATAATTCTTGCAATATGTAGAACTTTTTCATTATTATACTATCTATTATGGGGCGCTGTTATCAGTGATCTTTTTTTTTTTTTGAAATGGAGTCTCGCTTTGTCACCCAGGCTGGAGTGCAGTGGTGCATCCTCAGCACACTGTAACCTCTGCCTGCCAGGTTCAAGCGATTCTACTGCCTCAGCCTCCTGAGTAGCTGGAACTACAGGCATGCGCCTCCACACCTGGCTAATCTTTGTATTTTTAGTAGTGACGGGGTTTCACCATGTTGGCCAGGCTGGTCTCGATCTCCTATCCTCTTGATCCACCCGCTTTGGCCTTCCAAAGTGCTGGGATTACAGGCGTAAGCCACCATCCCAGCCTATCAGTGATCTTCGATGTTACTATTGTAATTGTTTTGGGGTGCCACAAACCACACCCATATAACTTAATCAATAAATGTGTCTGTTCTGACTGCTTCACCAACTTTCCTTTTTCTCTTCTCTTCTTGGGCCCCCTATTTCCTGAGACACAATGATATTGAAATTAGGTTAATTAATAACCATATGATAGCCTCAAAGTATTCAAGTGAAAGTTACACATCTTTCACTTTAAATCAAAAGCTAGAAACTATTAAGCTTAGTGAAGAAGGCATATCAAAAGCTAGGACAGGCCTAATGCTAGGCCTCTTGCACCAAACAGCCAAGTCATGAATGCAAAGAAAAATTTCTTGAGAGAAATTAAAAATGCTACTTCAGTGAACACATGAATGATTAAAAAGACAAAATGGCCTTATTGCTGATATGGAGAAAGTCTGAGTGGAATGGATAGAAGATTAAACCAGCACAATATTCCTTTAAGCCAAAGCCTAATCCAAAGCAAGGCCCTAACTTTCTTCAATTCTATGAGGCCTTAAGAGAAGCCAGGAAACTTCGGAAGAAAAGTTGGAAGCGGGCCAAGTGTGGTGGCTCATGCCTGTGATCTCAGCCCTTTGGGAGGCCAACATGGGAGGATGGCTTGAGGCCAGGAGTTTGAGATCAACCTGGGCAACAGAGCAAGACCCCATCTCTACAAACAAATTTTAAAAACAAGCCAGGTGTGGTGGCTCATGCCTGTGGTACTAGCAACTCAGAAGTCTGGGACCCGCAGTAAGAAATACATTTTCCATCTTTTATTAGTGAACACACATACACCCTCTCTCTCACTAATGGTACATGCTGATATTTTCTATTTGCTTTTATTCTATTCCACTTTTAAAGATTGCTCATTGTGACACACTAAATTGATTTCATGACCCTAATGGCATGTGACTCATATTTGAAAGTCGCTGTTCTAGAACACCTCCCCTGCCACTTAACATTAGTTCACTGTCCCAGAGTAAGTGGCAAGAAAGTTGCTTTTCCTAAAACTTTTTTCAGATTTTTGACTGAGCTCTTAGCTGGACCTCCACGTGAGGACTCTATTTGCACATCAGGAATGCTGGCCCAGTGTCCTTAGAGGGGCACCATGGGCAGTGTGGACAATAGTGTTTTGCTCTGCATGCACTACCAGCGTCTATCACCCTGGCCCCTTCCCACCACCGGGTATCAGCAGGGGCCCCTAGTCATTTTCACAAGCAGACATGGGCCTACCCCCATTTCCAGTTGCCCCTGGGGATGAGAACCACCGTCAGGTCTTGCCTAAATGGCAAGCTCTAAATCTGTTTACTTCCTGGCACCCCATTCTCCCATAGCTGGGGTCAGCCCATTGAGCAGCTGGGGTCCAGAGCTCTAGGAAGCTCTGGAGTAAGACAGTTCCATGTGGCTACATCTGTTGCCTTCCAGGTCCATGATTTTATTCTTTCTCATTCTCAGTTCAGAGAGAGGCAGCCTTGACTTACCCACTTACTTCTGTCACCCCCATTGCTTTTATAGGGAAGGAGGGAGGGGAGTTGATTTACATTCCGATAACATTTTTAAAAAAGCAACATTTCCCCCTTGTTTTACCAATATATAAAATGTCTTCAGTACAAAGAAAGGAAGTGCAGTTACCACCAGATAGAGGTCAAGGGGGAATCTAGGCAGGCGGCTGTCTGATAATCCTTATCTATAAGAAGTCCTAAGACATCACTAGAATAAATGTGGCTTACAGTGCCAGTTAATCCACATTTTTCCTCTTCAGATAGCTGGCGACATGTATGTAAATCGTTCAACTCCCTCAAATACACAGAATAAATCTATCACCTTGATTTTAAATATACGACAGGAAAGTCTTGTTACCTATAATTCCCCCCTTTTCCCTCCCAAGTGTTTTCAGTGGAGGTCACCCTAGAAACTGGGGGCTTTTTGTTTTGTTGCAGACTTCATCTTCTGGTTAATGTTTTTTGCCATATACAGATGAGAGGGTAGGGGTGGTGAGCAAGATCTGGGGCAGATCTAAATTCCTCTGCATTAGAAACAGAGAGAGTTGGTGAAGGCAGGATAATGAGAGGAATGGAGGGAAGGAAGCAACGGAGGCAATGCTGAACCCAGAAAGGGGAAGAGAGAGGACGGGCCGGTGGCTGTGCTGATGGAACAGCGCCTGTCTGCTGGAGCTCCAAGGGCAGAGCCCGGCACAGCAATGGGGATAGCCCCTCTTCCTTCTCCCTGTGAGGTTCTGACTTGCTCCAGAATGTGCTTGTGTGAATGGAGGTGTGCTTTGGGAAGCTTGAAGATGGACACAAGAGCCAACCCAGACAAGGATAACAAACAGGGGCAGATACTTTTTATTCATCAAAACTCACTTTTCCTGATTCTTAATAAATATTGAACATTGGAGGAATACCGTGGTTTGAAAGAGCAACCGTATTTGGCTTGTTCATGATAGTCCCCCATCTCAGTATTGCCCTTTTGCCACCACCTTTTCCCTTGCTCTGATAAAGGGATATCTGCATGCAGGTAGTATGCTATGATATAAACGTTTTTGTAGAAAGTGTGGGCTAGTATGAAGGGCTTGGGCTTGGGCTTTGGAGTCATAAAAGATATGGGTATCTGCAGAGTATAATTAGCTTGGTAAACCTACACAGGTTAACCTAAGCTTCAGTTTCCTCATCTGTAGAGTGAGTGCAATAACAGCAATTTTACTGAGTTGCTGTGAAGATTAAAAATATATGTAAATCACCTAGAACATTTTCCAGGGAAGAAAACACACTCAGAGAGAGGGTAAGAAACATGCTCAAGGTCACATGTTAACATAAGCAGTGAAGTAGTATAAGTATTAATAGTTAAAAATCTCAGTCCTGAGTTTCGGGTAGTACTGGCCTGCAAATCTGGGCTCCTAGATGATACATCATACTCATGAATGGGAATTTTAGCACTAGTTTTTGATTAGCTTCAGTCTCTTAATTTAGGCTTTCCTTCCAGCTAGGCTGACCTATACTTTTTTATTTTTTATTTTTTGGCTCCTGTGCCTCCAGGAAACCTCTTATTTCAGTTGCTCTGTCTTCTTTCTCCAAACCATTCTTTTTGCCTAAAACCAATGTTAGCCACTTCACTGACCTACAGATTTTGAGGTTTTTAGGAGGAATGCTGATTTTAAAAGAACTATAAAAAATGTTAAGGTTACTAGCAAGAGCTAGCATTGTTCTATAAGAACAAAGCCATTTCCCTTTACAATCTCTCTTTTCCTCACTAAACACACACTCATTGTTAAAAATAAAAAGGTGTGGAGAGGAGGCGGAGAAGATAACTATCTCCCAAAGAAAAATCACTTAACTTCTTTCTTCTTCTGGATTATTATTTTTTGATAATAAAAGAAATCATACTACCTTAGGCACTATTTTCTCCTCTACTATATCGCAAACCTTTCTTCCTGCTTTAAATAGTCTAAAAACCATCATTTTTAGTGGCTATACAACATCCATATTAAACTAATTCTATCGCCCTCTGCATATTGCTTTGGGCTTCAGGTCGTTTCCCACTTTTTCACTACTATAAATAAAGCTTCAATTGCTCCGTTCTTGTATCACTACTAATATGCTGTCAATGACAAGGTTAACAGCTACATATTTAATAATCATTAATTTAACCGCTAAAAAATGCTGGATACATATCTGGTGTTTGCAAATATGTTGAAAAACTTCACAATGTTATCTATTAGACATAAGTGGCTTTAAAAAAACCCCACAAAACCTCAAGCATTCATAAAAATCTGATAACTTGCCATGATTGTGTTTCCAAAAGATACATATTATTTAAACTATGTACTGATCTGCAACTAAGCCTTTATTTTAAAAGGCAAGACATTTCCTGTTTATGATTTTATGGGGATAGCGTGAAACAGCAGTTTAAGGCTATAAAAAGCATTCTCTGAAAATCCTTCTGGAATATATTACACTTTAAAAGTTCTCATGGATGTCAAACAATACAAATAACATTGTTTTTTAAAAAGTACTGTTGTTTTTCTGGATAAAATAATAAAAGTAGAGTTAAATGTAGAACATTTAAACTGTAGTTTTATTCCTGAATATTTAGAAGAGATGATTATTTCTGTTTATAAAATGCTGTGTTTCTTATTTTCTCCTCCACAATTGCCCTGGTGTCTTTACGAGGTCTGGAGGACCGGCCTGGGGCATTCACATGCCCATGTAACTGGCAGCCTCCTTTGGCTGCTCATCTCCCCGTTGTCCAGAACGCTCGCTTGGTTGCTGGCCGCTGGCACTCCACCTATGAGCCACTGTAGCCTTCTCAGAGCTTCCAGAAGGTCAGTTTCCCTCTTCGGCCTATCAGTTTTCTGAAAACTGATGTGGCACATAGGAAGGGAACAGGGACAGGGAGAGTGGTCTTATCTTAGGCATCTGTTCTTGGGTAAAAATGACACTTTTTATACTTTTTTTTTGAGCCCTGATGTTGGCAGGTTTCACACAGATGTGAAACCACACCATAATTTATTTAGAAGTTATCAACGGGGGCAGTGTGTCTTTGTAGGGAGTCACATTTTGGAAATACGTAGGGGTGTTTTTTAATATCTTAACAATTGAAGGGCACTCTTGGTTTCTAGTGAGCAGGGATTGGGGATGAGAGGTGCTCTGTGATCTGGCAATTTGTGGGATGGTCTTGTGTAAATAATTGCCCTCACCTTGCATGACAGAACTTTTGAATGTCTTACTGGTCATTTACGTAGGTCAAGATTCTGTTTGTAATTATCTGAGCCTAGAATCTAATTGTTTTATGTAGATGCATAATACATTTTCCCCACACAAAAGCTAGGATTTTCTAGAATTGCAACTGCTGTGTAAATTGGGTGGAGACTACACTTGGCTAATGTTGAACTTTACAAATAGTTGTTCTCCATTTTGGAAAATGAGGTCCTGCCTCATTTGCCACTGAAGCCCTCATAATCTGTAGCTGTTCTGTGAAGAGGTCTACACCTCTGGTAACTGTATCATGTCTTCCAGTGTCATCAGGCATATACATTTTCTCAATAAAATGTGTGCTTTTATTATTAATTACTCTTTAAATTTCTCTTTTGTATTCATATAAAGGCCCTAGTCTTATTCTGAAGGTATATACATCAGTACATTTTATCATATAGATTTCATTTCAGAATGATAAAGAAGCCTTACAAAATGTTATAAGTGGGGGGGCTTAAAATTTTACAAACGAAGAACCACTAATTTATAATAAAAATGATAAAAACTTATCCTAGGTTCCAAATGAACTTAGCTAGACCAAAGTGTCATGAACATATATAACCACAAACAACATAATGTTTCAGTCAACAGTGGACCTCATATAAGACATTAGTCCTGTAAGATTATAGTACTATATTTTTACTGTATTTTTTCTATGTTGAGCTATGTTTAGATACACAAATACTTACAATTGTGTTACAATTGCCTGCAGTATTCAGTACAGTCACAAGCTGTACAGGTGTGTAGCCTAGGAGCAGTAGGCTTTTTTACCATACAGCCTAGATGTGTAGTAGACTCCACCATCTATGTTTAGGTAAGTGCTCTATGATGTTTGCATCAGGATGAAATCACCTAATGCTACATTTCTGAGAATGTATCCCTGTCATTAAGTGACTCTTGACTGTATGTAGGCGTCTTCCCTCTTCTGGGAGCTGACAGTCTCAAAAACCCCACTGACCTCTAGTGTGATCCTGTTCTTCACCAGCAGTCCAATCTTGATGTCCATCAGGTTCAGGTCTTTTTCCAGCTGTTGATTGGCCCTGATCTTGGTCACTACTTCTTCCCTTAATCGTGCAACCTCTAGTTCCTCCTGGAAATCCAAATCACTTTGGTCCAGCAGGTATACAAATTTGCGAATTACTGTTAATGGTGGGTTTTCAGAGCCAACTGCAGTGACAGGAACAGGTATACTTTAATTAGGAAAGCTTGGAATGATTATCAACAGGAAAGAAACAAGGTCTTAAATAATTACTAGAAAAATATACCAATGAAAGTACTTGGTCTAGGGTGAGAATCATTCTACCCACCCCCACACAATTTAAAATCTGGACAAGGAAACTGATCAATAAATAAATGCACAAAACAGATATCTGGCCCCACTCTTTTCTAGTTATCAACTCCCCTTTTATCCCTTTTATCAGCTCTCTCTCACACTGTTCCCTGGATTCATGCGCTAAGAAGATAGTCCTATCTGTGCCTCATTCCTCAGGAACCTGGGAAAGAAAGTTAACATGTTACCTCGACCCTGAGACCTTGTGCTTGAGCTAGATAAGTGACTTACATTCTTGCTGCAGGAAGCAGAAAGTGGTTTCTCCCAGCCCAAAGGATCTTTGGGAAGGAGCCGGAAGTAGGTGAAAGCTGAATTAGAAAAGGGCCAGGAAGGGAGGACTGTAAAAGCCAAACAGGAACCAACAGAATGATAAGTAAAACGAATGTTCTACTTAGCTGAAATAAAAAGATTTTAGAAATTGAAACTTGGCCCTTGTCCTTTGAGCACCGGCCAAGGGAGGGTGCTCAGAATCTAGGGGTCAGCCCCTGTTATTGAGAGGGACATTCTCACATAAATTCTAAAAGGGTTTTCCCCTTAGTACCTGGAACTTAGGCTTTAATTTCCTGGCACTCTGACTCTTGGAAAAATATTTTTAACATGCTTAGGGAGATCAGATCTGGGTAAACTGTAAGAATAAATTGTCTGGTCCGTTGAGGACGAATGATTAGACCCAGTAATAGAAAGATGACTTGGAAGAGCTAGTCCAGCCATGGCCATCTCATTAGTTGCCCTCCTTTACACCTAGGCCCTTGACAGTCTTCCTTTTACTTCCACCTTAGTTCTGTGGTGTTTTGACACTAAAGGAGTAAGAAAACTAACACCAAAACAACTGCATAAACCACAAACAACTGCGTAAATGGCCTTTATTGGAGAATTTTCCTTGGATCATGGGACCCTTATTTCCTGACCACTGAAGCACATCAATTTATTTTCCTTCTATTTCCAGCAAAGATGCTGCCACTGACATGACCACTTCAGGGAAGGCCTTAGCAATGCACCACCGCTCATCCATGCAGCCAAGTTAGGGGAACATGAGCCCTCCCACTGTGGCCAGAGTTGATGGCTGCCTCTCCCACCCACTAAGGGTTGTGTCTCTTCATATGTATTAACAGTCCCATCGGAAAAAACTAAATTAGTATTTTAGCTTTACTAATTGTTATGGCTCGAATTTAATATTTCCTCTATCAATACTAGGCTTTTTGCCATCTTCATCTGAGAATGACTTTGTGGTACAGGTATTTTAATTTCAGGAAATCAGACCACTTTATAGTCTGCTGCTACAACTGACCACATCTTAGTTTCAGCATCTTTCAAGCTGGAATGCGTTCAGTGACATTCCAGAATAAAAGGATGAGAACAGATGATAACAAACTTAGAAAAGTTATTTTTTTAAAAAATAGAAAATCCCAAAGCCTTAGTTTTCTAAAGATGCTGAACTAAGAAAGAAATGAAAATTTATGTTTTGGTTACCATAAAAGCACCCAATTTGCTGAAGCCCAGAGAAGCTTAGATCTAACTCACTCACCGAGATGGTTTCTCTATTTACCTTTTATGCCCCAATATAAAGTTGCCTAGATTTTAAAATTGGAATTTGTCTTTGTAATAAAAAAGTAAACAAACAAAAAACATCACTATAACTGCTTAAAAAAAAAACACTTTACCTTGAATAAAATGAAAACTAGCCTGTGTTCATTTGGAAAATTTATTTTGAAGTCATCTTTCATATATAAAAGCAACAGCAAACATACTTTAGTGTTAGGGCTCAGAAAAAAAAAGAATCCTCTTTAGCCTTCTTTAAAAAAAAACCAAAAACGGCTGGGCGCAGTGGCTCATGCCTGTAATCCCAGCATTTTGGGAAGCCGAGGCGGGCGGACCACAAGGTCAGGAGATTAAGACCATCCTGGCTAACACGGTGAAACCCCATCTCTACTAAAAATACAAAAAATTAGCTGGGTGCGGTGGTGGGCACCTGTAGTCCCAGCTACTTGGGAGGTTGGGAGGCTGAGGCAGGAGATAGCGTCACTGCAGTCCTGCCTGGGTGAAAGAGCGAGACTCCGTCTCAAGAAAAAAAAAACAAAAAACAAAAAACAAACAAACAAAAAAACAACAAAAAACCCCCAAAACAACAACATATCTACCAGCTGAGAGATGAGCTGGAATCTAGTGGAATGAGACATCATTCAGTAGATTCTGCAGGCTGGAGGCAGAGTGAGGACTTCAAGCGTCCCTAGATTTTCCTTAACAAGTACCAGGGAAGATCTTTCTTGAGCCATATACTTCATCCCTTAATTCAGACAAACTTTAGACAATAAAAGGTGCTGGCTAAACTTACTAGGCACTGTAAGTACTAGTAAATTTATCATCAAGCTCTCCTGGACTATGCATTTTCCTGTGATAATCAGAATGTTAAAAATTTAGTATATAAAGAATCAACTTATGATCTGTAAAAAACCAAAATAACAAACATAGGCAAAGTTGGGACTGTAAGGAGATAGCACAAAATGTGATTGTTATTTTTGGGTGAATTTTATTTTGCTATTTTCAAACTTTCTACAAATTTTTATTAAAAAATTTAATCTGTAATCCCAGCACTTTGGGAGGCCAAGGCAGGTGAATCATGAGGTCAGGGGTTCAAGACCAGCCTGGCACACATGGTGAAACCCCGTCTCTACTGAAAATACAAAATATTGGCTGGGTGTGGTGGCTGGTGCCTGTAACCCCAACTACTCGGGAGGCTGAGGCAGGAGAATTGCTTGAACTGGGGAGGTGGAGGTTGCAGTGAGCCAAGATTGCGCCACTGCACTCCAGCCTGGGCGACAGTGTGAGACTCTGTCTCAAAACAAAAACAAACAAAAATTAAAAATTATTCTGTGAAAAGTTCAAAATGAAATTGTAGGAAGATGTTTGCAGTTGTCATTTTTGGGAGATGAGACTATGTCTAACAAATTAAACAATTTAAATATAAGATTATTTTCTGGCTAACTCTTTTGCATTAGATTTTTGACTCTAGCTTAGATTGAAAAAAAAATCAGCATTTATGCCAACTCCACTCTCTTTGAAGAAGAAATTATACCATGTGGCTGATCCCTTCCATTTAATAGGAAGGCCCATTTCCTTTCACCATGTGTTCCTCTGTGTACTGGTTTAGAACCTGGGGCCTGAGATGATCAAAATCTACTGGAAACAATGGGTATCCTCTGTTCTTAGAGCAGCCTCTGAAGTGACCAATATGGACCAATATGTCCTTGCCTGGTTTATAAAAAATCCTTGCTTTGTTTCAGAAAGCTCTCACTTACCCAATGTTTTGTAGTCATCTCTAGCTTTGTTCGCTCTCAACAGTGACTGTATTTTCACAATTTCATTATTCTGCAAAAGATTGAGACAAGTCCTGATCTCCCAGAATCCCACCTACTCCATTATTTTTGAATTTAGAACATTTAAGAACTGTCAGTATTTAAGAACTGACACTACTTAGAACTGACAGTATTTCAATGTGGTGTATTCAACATTTATTTTTCCATTTTCTTTGAAGAAGAGGTCAGATAAGTCAGCTAAAAGTACAAACAAGACTGTAGGGGAACTGCTTAGACAAAGAGATCTAAAAAGGGAAAATAATTTTAGCACACAACTTAGATGATCCAATCTATGTTCCCATATCTCTTCTTTAAAGATTCAGGAAGAAATCCCTCCCAGGGGCTTCTATTTAAAGTAAGCAGTTAACAGTTGAAAAAACTACATATGCAATGCTGTAAAATATTTCTCTAGAGTCTTCTCTTTGGTGTTACTAGCCCACAGTTTTCCCCTCACCCATTTTCTATTGAGTCCTGACTGGTGAAGTCTAACTCTCAACATGATTTCTGAATGAAAACAGTAAGCCTCCAAATATTATCATATGAAGTTCTAAGATCCATTATTTCTTAAGTGTTCATGTCCACCATTCAATAAAAATCATTCAATGCTAACTTTCAATAAAGCATTCATTCAGGTCATTATCAACCTGGATAAAATCCCACAGGCATTTTTCTTACATGATCTCTGAAATACTGTAGTCTTGAAAGATAGCTCTTTCTTGCAGTTGCCATTCGGAACCAGGACTGAATCTAAAAAGTTTTAAAAAATAGAAAAGTACAACAAAAAATAAAGAGAAAAGTCAAAGTAATCACCAAACAACCCGTAATACAGTCTTGTGTAGTTTTTCTAAAAACAATGATACTTGATAAAGAAAAAAAGCAGCCCACTAAATAATCAATCTCTAAAGCCTACTCTTCATCTTTCACTGATGTTTCTTAAGGGGTTCAAAACACTTTACATGTTACTCTTAATTTCACCACCTTAATAAGAGAGAAGTGGGGAAAATAACTTAACTTTGTACTATTTTACCTTAAACTCAGTAAATAAAAGCCAGAAGGGTGAAGCATTTTGCTGAGAGTTGCAATGAGTCAGGAAATCAAGTAAACTAAGTCTAGGGTTTCTTCTAACATCCCTTTAAATGCATCCAATATCCTTTAAGTTTTTACAGGAAAACATCGAAGAGGTCTCATGAGGGACCAATTGCTACCAACGGTTTTTGACAGAATAGGCATATGTTCCATAGGATGCTATTTCATCAAGGAGCTACTGCACAATGGATCTGGGTCACATTATTCTCTGTCTTCATAGTTTAAAACATTTTTTAAATTTGTTTTTATTTATTATTATTTTTTAAAATACAAATGAGGCTGGTCTTGAACTCCTGGGCTCAAGTGATCCTCCCACCTTGGCCTCCCAAAAGTGCTGAGATTACAGGTGTGAGCCACTAAGCCTGGCCTGAAAGATCTTTAAACTAATCTGATTCTACTTTCCAGTTCCATTGCTTCCTCTCTCATCTGGATTTCCAAGCTGGAGACTTGTAGATCTCCAAGTTGTAGATTTCCAAGTTGATTTTTGTCCAGTCCTCTGGCTTTCAGATCCATGAGAGTGGACATCACAGTACCCTTTCTTTCTCACCCAGAGCTATTCACCTGGGTGAAAGGCTGGGTTCGACTTATTCAACTCCCAAATATAGGCCCTAAATTAGCTCTACTTCCTCTTATCATTGGTTTTGTCCTGTTACATCTGAGCATTCTAAATATGCTTAAGCAAACGTGGAAAGACAAACATGAAAAAAAGCTGGGTTCTACCTAGAGTCTAAATAATCAACTTGAACTTTCTAGACAAAGAACATTTATTGGTTATAGAACACTTTCACTTGTGATTCTCATAACCACTCATAAAGGACTTGAGGTTTTATAGTGGTTTAACCAAACTGCTTGAAAAATGATTAGGTAAATGAGCAGCAGAGCTGGGATTCAAATCCAGTACTGCCTTCTGACTTCAAGGCTCACATGTACCCTCCCTTTCTATAGCTGTCTTTCAGATTAAACATGAAATGAGGGGAAACGTTTAAGCCAAGCACTTGGTATGGTAGGAAAGGGTATTTACCTTCACAATAGAATCAGTATTATCAATGAACGTTTGCCGCCTGTGCATATACTCCTTCCGTTGTTTATATCCTTTCCAAAAAGCCTAAGGAAAAGAGTGGGTTACAGAATTATTTACCAGCAAGTTTCCCAGTTTATCTAGGAAGTGCAAGAGCAGAGCACATCTCAGGCCGCATGGAGCTGGGGCACTGTCAGGCACCCTCCCTTCAGATCTCATCTGGACACCCTCTCTGGGGGGTAGCCAGTTAAACACGGCAGAGCACATCAGCTCACAGCTGAGACTAGTTCTAAGCTTAGGACAGCAGAGTAAGGGTGATAAATTACATGGAGAAGCACAGTTCCTGCTGGAAAGCTTAACTTTACCAAGGCCCTGGGTGGCAAAAAGGAATAATAAAATGGAATTTCTCCAAAACCCATAAACAGTATTAACTAGGTGCTAGTGGTATTTGATAACAACAAAAAATGCTTGAAAATAATGCCTAATATTAAGTATCTTTACCACAACACGTGGCCCACTGTGGCCCCGACTGGAAAGGAGGATGCTCTACCAACTTGTGGCCCTGAATCCCTTGGATCCCTGAAAACACTGGTGCTGCAACTGACCATCATTTCATATATTCCCACATAAAGTTAAACAATGCTTCATCAACATAGCTTTACCTGATTATCACCATTAAGAAGAATTTTTACAGGAAACACTTTACAAAAACTGGACACAAACTAGTATCTTTAGAAGAATTAAATTCATAACTGTTACAGTTTATTCTAATTCATTTATGAGCATCTTTTTATTGAAACATCTTTGTGACTCACCCCAATTCTGATACTGTTTTTCAAATTAGAAAGGAAGTAAAAGTTCCTTGTTAAAAAGGGCAAATATAAAAAAATCAAATTATTTTTATAAACTTCTTTTCATGTCTGTATATATTTACCTCATTCTTTTTAAAAAGGGTACATGAAATTTTGTTATTTCAAAAATAATATTTTTGTAATGAGTCAAAACAATATAGTCAGGATGGAATCAAAATGACGAACTGGGCACTTGCTCCAGACTTCCCCTCAGTCCAAGTCCCTAGAAGGCATAAATATGTTTTAAAAAAAAAACCTTTTAATTTGGAAAGAATCATCGACTCCCAGGAAGGACAAAAAATTATACAATGAGTTCCATGTACCCCTTTACACAGCTTCCCCCAAGGGTGACATCATACAAATATACTTTTATTTTCTTAATATTTTTTGAGACATGGTCTCATTTTGTCACCCAGGCTACAGTGCAGTGGCACAATCATGGCTCACTGCAGCCTCCACCTCCTGGGCTCAACTGATCCTCCTGCCTCAGACTCCTGAATAGCTGGGACTACAGGTGTGCACCACCATGCCTGACTAATTTTTCTATTTTTCATAGAGACAAAGTCTCACTATGTTGCCCAGGCTGGTCTTGAATTCCTGGACTCAAGCAATCCGCCCCACCTTGGCCTCCCAAAGTGTTGGGATTACAGGTGTTAGCCATGCCTGGCCCAAACATACTTTTAAAGCAATCCATAATACTGCTAGAAAATAAGAAGGCATAGAGATAAAAATTATGAGGGTTCCTAGAAAACAGAAAGCAACTAGAACTGAACTGAAAGAGGAAGAGGTAGAACAAATTTCCACAAAAAATGTCAAAACTTTTTTTTATGGCTTTAAGCTTGAGGCAGTCAGAGTAATTTTGGGAAAATTCTTGCCTTATCCATATGTCAATCGGTGGACAAAGAAAGCATAGATGGTGAAGTGTGAGCTCGAGGAAACTACAAAAGGGTATAGTTTTGGGGAGGGAAGCAGTATCAAATTTAAAATTATTTAGCCTTTCACCTAATATTTCTAGTTTTCAATATATCTAGCCCAGGAAAATAAAAGCACCTGTGCAGAAAAGCCCCATATATAAGTATTTTTTGTCACAGCATTGTTTGTAATACCAAAATTGTGCATTCAGTAAAATGTTCACTAATAGGGGGAACAGCTAGAGACACTGCAATTGCAGTCCCACTGAGGGATGTTACACATCAGTTAAGAGTAAAGTAAGGGAGTGGGGAGGGATAGCATTAGGAGAAATACCTAATGTAAATGACGAGTTAATGGGTGCAGCAAACCAACATGGCACATGTATACATATGTAACAAACCTGCACGTTGTGCACATGTACCCTAGAACTTAAAGTATATATATATAAAAAGAGTAAAGTAAGGTCATATATACTGACTATGGCAATGTTCTGTATCTTGGAGAACACGAAGACCTCTAAGATACATTTCTAATACGAAAAGGAAATTTTAGCTTACCACACATATTATGATACCACATGTTAACAAAAAACCCACAGAATAATTATACGTATTTCTATGCAAACAATCTATACCTCAATACCTAGAAGATCTATTAAAATACACAGTGAACAAAGAGAAAGGGTATACGGACCTGTGTACCTATCTCTACTTCCACCTAGCTACTTTATAAAGGGAACTACTATTTAACATTTTATTATGTATCCTCTAAAATATGCACATGTGTAAACACACATACCCCATCATTGTACACATAAATACAAATACAAACTTATATAAAGATGTGAACTGGACATGGTGGCTCATGCCTTAATATGGTTTGGATTTGCATCCCCACCCAAATCTCATGTTGAATTGAAATCCCCAATGCTTTAGAGACCTCACAGCAGCCCCTGCCATCACAGGCTGGGAAGCCTAGGAGGGCAGAATCGTTTTGTGGGCCCAGGGCCTTGCTGCACTGCACAGCCTTGGGACACTAATCCCTGCATCCCAGGTGCTCCAGATCTAACCGTGGCTAAAAGGGGCTCAGGTACAGCTAAGGATGCTGCTTCAGAGGGTGCAAGCTGTAGCCTTAGTGCCTTCCATGTCATGTTAAGCCTGTGGGTGCATAGAATTCAAGAGTCGAGGTTTGGGAGCCTCTGCCTAGATTTCAAAGAATGTTTGGAAAAGCCTGGGTGTCCAGGCAGAAGCCTGCTGCAGGAGCAGAACTGTCATGAAGAATCACTGCTGGGGCAGTGTGGGGTTGGAGCTCCTACACAGAGTCCCCACTGGGGCATTGCCTAGTGGAGCTGTGAGCAGACGGCCACTGTCCTCCAGACCCCAGAATGGTAGATCCATCGACAGCTTGTACCCTGTGCCTGGAAAAGCCACAGACACTGAATGCCAGCCCTTGAGAGAAACCACAGAGAATGAAGCCTGCATACATTCAGAGCCACATCAGCACTTCAACTGTCAACTTTAAAAACTCAAGAGTAGAAAAATGTATTTATTCATATTTTTATTCTTCTAGCTATCCTTTCTTCCCTTCTGATGTTCCAAAATTTCTTCTTTCTTCATTTCCTTTTGGTTTAGAGAGCTTTCTGTAGTCATTCTTTGAGGGAAGTTCGCTGGTAACAAGTGCTCTTAGTTTCTCCTTCATTCCTAAAGGATATTTTTGCTGGATATAAAATTCTATGTTGACAGTTATTTTCTCTCCAGGTTCTACAAGTGTCTGGGTGCCTTGTTACAGGAGGGTGGAAGTCTAGACTCCTCATTCAGGCTTTGCTTCCCCCGAAAAATGTTGTACTTCCTTCTGGCCTCCTTAGGTTATGAAAAATCCTCTGTCATTAGAACTGTCTCCCTCTTACAGGTAAGTTGTTTCTATCTCACTGCTTTTCAAAATATTTTCTTTGTCTTTTGTTTTCAGAAGTTTGACTATGATATGTCTTTGTGTGAATTTCTTTCACTTTATCCTGTTTGAGGTTTCCTCAGCTTCTTGAATTTGTGTTTTTGGAATATTTCCACTTTTATTTCAAGTACTTCGTCAGTACTGCCTCTTTCTCCTCTCCTCTGGGAATCTGATGACACAAATGTCAAATCTTCTGTTATAATCCCATTGATCCCTGAGGCTCTGTTCTTTATTTTTTTCAGTCTGCTTTTTCTTTGTTGTTCAGATCTGGGTATTTCTATTGTTACAGTCTCTAGTTTACTGATTCATTCCTCTGTCCTTCCATTCTGCTGCAAAGACTATTCATTGGGTTTCCACATCTGTTACTGTATTTTTCAGTTCTAAAAGTTACTATGTGGTTTATAAACCTTTTAATTCTTTGCTGAGGCTTTAGTTTTTTTCCTGAGATGTTCTTTCTTTTGCTTCAAGTGTTAGTAATTGCTAATTGCTTATTGTAACATTTTTATGATAGCTGCTTTAAAAATCCTTGTCAGATAATTCTAACATCTGTCATTTCTGTGTGGGCACCTAGGAATTGTTATTTTAAACTTAAGTTGTGATTTTCTTGGTTTTTGACATAAGTGATTGTTGTGATTGCAATATCCAAGCAGTCAAGTGATTGAACCTTAGAAGATGTAGGTAGTATGGGGTCCTGGATCTTATTTAATCCTACTGTTTTAGGTGGCTTTTCCTGACGTTGTTTTGGCAAGGAAAAAGTGGGGCCACTGCCTCATTACTAGGAGGTGGGAGGAGAAGGCTAGGTTCTCCATTTGGTTTCTGTCTATATAAACAAACATAACTCTCTTAAAGGTGAAGAGAAAAAAAGGAGGCTAGTGAATCTTGGGACCCAAGGAACCTTAAAACCAAGGTGGGGAAGGCCTCCTCATTATTGCTGGGAGGGGGTCCAGCTACCTACTGGACCTCTCTTGATATCACTCTGGCTGGGAGAGTAGGGGTGCCTTCTTATTACTCCCCATGTGGCCTCCATTGACCAACTGAGGGGAAAGACCTCATTACAACTGGATGGTGTGAAGGTCCTGCCTCTCTGCCATGGCTCCTCTCACACCACTCTAGCAGGGAAAGGGAGGGCTGCCACATTACTGCTCAGTGGGCACAAGATCCAGATTCTACAAGTCTGGGTGCCTTGTTACAGTCCAGGAGGGTGGAAGTCCAGGTTCCCCATTCAGGCTTTGCTGCCCTAGGTGGAGGCATTACAGTTTTTTTTCATTTGTGTGTGTGTGTGTGGTGTTTGGCTAGAGTAGAGTAGTTACTGTCTGAAAATATTTCTGTCTTGCTAGCCTGTTTCTTTCTTGGTCCTTTGGCTACAGAGAGCAGGCTTTCATTGGAGCCTGTATTAGTCTGTTTTCACGCTGATGATACAGACATACCTGAGACTGGGAAGAAAAACAGGTTTAATGGACTCACAGTTCCATGTGGCTGGGGAGGCCTCACAATCATGGTGGAAGGCAAAAGGCACTTCTTACACGGTGGCAGCAAGAGAGAATGAGAAAGAAGCAAAAGTGGAAACCCCTTATAAAACCATCAGGTCTCATGAGACTTATTCACCACCACAAGAACAGTATGGGGGAAACCGCCCCCATGATTCAAATTATCTCCCACTGGGTCCCTCCCACAACATGCGGGAATTATGGAAGTTCAATTCAAGATGAGATTCGGGTGGGGACACAGAGCCAAACCATATCAGAGCCTGTACCCATTGGCATTTCTGGGTGGCCAGCCTCTTCAGCTCCAGGTCAGAAAAATATAAACAAAAAGAAAACTCAAAGAACTCACCACTATGTCATTCCTTGGGTCCCAAGGTTCACTACTTAGTCTGACTTTTTTCTCTTCACTTTTAAGAGTGTTATGTCTGTTTATATATAATATTGGAGGCTTTTAGTTGTATTTATGGAAGAATAGGGAAAAGAAAATGCATTCCATTTCCCCAGAAGCAGAGGCAAGCCCAAATAATTTTTAAGTCCTTAAAGTTTACTATATTATTAAGGCTATATGAATCTATTTCTTGACAAAATTCAAGATTTAAAAAAAAATCAGAAGTGTCAATGGCAGTTATGACTCAAGAGGATCAACTAAAAATTTATTAGAACTAAGAGTTCATCCTGGTGACTAGTTATAAAATGAATATAAAATTGATAACTTTTCTACATGTCAAGAATAAACAACACAATAGAATAAAGATGTTATTCACAATAGCAGAAAAATATACACGAGTAAACTTAAATATAAAGGAATAAAATTATAATGGTACAGTCTGGAACAGATTAATAAATGGAAAAAGATTAATGCCTGAACTGTAAAGTTTATTATTATAAAGATGCCAATTGCCCTCAAAAAAAAACCGTAAACTTCAGTGCAATCATTTAAAAACACAGGAATGAGTCTAGAATTCTATCAAATGCTTTTGCAGTAACTATTGAAAAGAGCACATGGGTTTTTCTCCCTTAAGCTCTTATGGTGATAAAGAATTATACAGGAAGATGAATTATTATCTGGAGTTTTGAAACTGGAGTGATCTTAACAGTGCTTCTCAAACTTTAATGTGAATATAAAATCATCCGAGGATCTTGTCAGAATGCAGGTTAGGATTCAGTAGGCCTCGGGGGAGGCTTGAGATTTTGTACTTTTACCAATCTTCCAGGCAAAGAGGGCATTGGGTATGTGTTCACACATTAAATGATAAAAATGTAAATAACCAAAATAAAAAATTTTAAATTAATTATCTGTTTAGAAAATGCTACCCCATGGGATTTGTCACAGTGTGACAATTCTGAGATGGGCAAAATTCTCTGATGTCACCAACAGTTGTTCATAAAAGTGGCCCAACAGCACAACAGAAACTAGGGGAAGTGGACCCTAATCGTGGGTCACTGGGATTCCATGGCAGTCCAACCAGTAAAACACGTGTTGTGATGGATCTTAACAGTTCCTATATTTTGGTGGTTAACACTGGTTTAAAGCAGAGAAGTGCAATTGTTTGAATATATATTATAAATTCCACTCCTTCCTTAGTCCATACTGAAAGGCTAAACAAGATAATTGGAATTAGCTCAAGTTCCTATTCTGCTCTTCTGGAATTACCTAAACTCCAAAAACACTGTTAATTTCAATTATCTGAGATTCACAAACATTCTGAGTAAGTGACCTGTCATAGTAACAGATTATTTAATATTGAATCATTCCTGCATTGGCAAAATTACCCCATTCGTCCATTCTGTTTTTTTTTTTTAATGTACTAAGGATTAACTATTTACCTTGAGAGCTCATTATTATGTTTCATCTCATAACTATTTATGTAAATTTTTCTGGTATTCTTCTATATTTATGAGTTTTTTTACGTTTCCAAACAAAGGCAGCTTGGCTGGGAATATAATTTTTTTGCTCCTGGATATGAAGAGACACTTCTCAAAAGAAGACATTTATGCAGTCAACAAACATATGAAAAAAAGCTCATCATCACTGGTCATCAGAGAAATACAAATCAAAACCACAATGAGATACCATCTCACGCCAGTTGGAATGGCAATCATTAAAACGTCAGGAAACAATAGATGCTGGAGAGGATGTGGAGAAATAGGAAAGCTTTTTACACTACTGGTGGGAGTGTAACTTAGTTCAACCATTGTGGAAGACAGTGTGGCAATTCCTCAAGGATCTAGAACCAGAAATACCATTTGACTCAGCAATCCCATTACTGGGTATATACCCAAAGGGTATAAATCATTCTACTATAAAGACACATGCACAAGTATGTTTACTGCAGCGCTGTTCACAATAGCAAAGGATTGGAACCAACTCAAATGCCCATCAATGATAGACTGGATAAAGAAAATGTGGCACACATACACCACAGAATACTATGCAGCCATAAAAAAGGATGAGTTCACATCCTTTGCAGGGACATGGATGAAGCTGGAAACCATCATTCTCAGCAAACTAACACAGGAACAGAAAACCAAACACCACATGTTCTCACTCATAAGTGGGAGTTGAACAATGAGAACATATGGACACAGGGAGGGGAACATCACACACTGGGGCTTGTCAG
Organism: Gorilla gorilla gorilla; assembly: GCF_029281585.2. Lineage (NCBI taxonomy): Eukaryota > Metazoa > Chordata > Mammalia > Primates > Hominidae > Gorilla > Gorilla gorilla. The sequence continues at coordinate 35,041,179 of NC_073243.2, forward strand.
GGGGTGGGGAACTAGGGGAGGGATAGCATTAGGAGAAATACCTAATGTAGATGGTGGGTTGATGGGTGCAGCAAACCACCATGGCACGTGTATACCTATGTAACAAACCTGCATGTTCTGCACATGTATCCCAGAACTTAAAGTGTAATAATAAAAGAATATTTTTGTTCCATAGAAGCAGAATACTACATACCTCATATTTCATTTGCCAAAATTCTGTTTTTTATTTTTTAGTCTGTAAGTTTTAGTTCCACTGAGATGAGCTTTTCCTATTATGTCCTAACAACAGAACTCTTGTGCATAGCCATGACATTGTAATCTCTTCTGTAATTAGAGGCTGTTTATTATAAGCAAATATGGGTATACAGTTGATATAAAGAAACTTGGAAAATTACAGACAGATGGGATTTACAGGCCAGGTGTGGTGGCTTATGCCTATAATCCCAGCACTTTGGAAAGTCGAGGCAGGCAGATCACTCGAGGCCAAGAGTTCAAGACCAGTCTGGCCAACATGGTGAAATTCTGTCTCTATAAAAAATACAAAAATGAGCTGGGTGTGGTGGCGCATGCCAGTAATCCCAGCTACTTGGGAAGCTGAGGCATGAGAATCACTTGAACCCAGGAGGTGGAGGTTGCAGTGAGCTGGGATGGTGCCACTGCACTCCAGCCTGGGTGACAGAGCAAGACTCTGTCTCAAAAAAAAAAAAAAAAGATTTACAAAAATGGCAGTCTCATTCTCCTGCCTGGTATGGGAACTTGTGGGAAAATTTATAATAGCCATCTTATTTGTTTTGTTTTCTAGTACCATAAATATATTTTCTGTGCAGAGTATCTGTATAAAAGAAGTCTGTCAAAACGCTTAGACCTCAGAGATCATTGCTCTATTTTATAGACTTTAACTATTCCTCTCTGGGAAATCTGGCTTGATACACTGGCTGCTATGCTTGATAACTGGACACTCAGTATAGAGATATTTAAATTACCAATGCCAACTTCTGACGCACAGAATACTTGTGTGATCTCGGTTAGCCAAGAAAGCCCTAAACATTTACCTCTTCTCCCTCTCCTCAAAGGTAAAAAAAATCCAGCCATCTATAAGAGCAGTCGGTTACATTAAAACAACTGAGGACAGACTCTCCCAGGCCATCCCCTTCTCTTGGCCCGCAGACTCTGCCGCTGCTCCTGGCGAAGTGAAGTTCCTTCAGGGTAGCTTGTTTTTCTTCACCAGGATGCTTGTGGCACTCCCTGAGCTGAAGTTCAATAATTCATTAATTCTCAGGGCTAAGTTTTGGTGTTTGCCACTATTATGTCCTTTCCTAAAAAGTAGTATACTAGCTTTCTTCAGTTCATGAAAAAAACTTCCTCCTGTAGTTACCTACTCTATCCTATTTCATTTTTTTTCTGATGTTTTCCTGTGCCACATCAACAATATCAATATTGGATCCCCATTATCTGCCTTCTGAGTCATTATCTCTATCATCTCACCATTTCTAAAGTTTATCAAGCACTTGAGAAGCACATACTAGGAAACATCTGTTATGTGAATTATTCCAGTCAGTCTTCACCACCCTGCAATAAAATGGGCATTATATTTTTCAGATGAGAAAGTGTGTTTTTAATCTTCTATTCTTTCTCTCATCTTTTGTGGATTTTTCTGAAGTTTTTTGTGTCTGCTCCAATTATGTTCAGTGTCTATTTTGCATTCTGCAGTTATAAATTCATTTACATTCTACAACATCATTATTTCTCTTCCTCTCCTTAGCTGTCAGCTGTCTTTTCATTTTATTATTCTATTGTCTTCTTATTTCATTAAGTCCATGTCTTATCAAATTCCTTGACAGTATAAAGCAGCTTCAGTATAAAATTTTCTCCTGTCTTCTGGAAGAGTAACTCTAGATATCTACTCCATTTATATTTTACAAGTTACATTCCTTTTTCTATTTTTGATATAAAATCTTTTTTGTTTATGAACAGATTTTTTTTTCTGGCTCACTCAGGCAATTTTATCGGGGACTTCTAACTGCTCAAAAATAATATGGCTATGTAGATTCTCCTTGACTTCCTCTATATTGACCTGGGCACCTCCCAATTAACTCCATAAGCACTTGAGACAGAGTGCTGGATGTTGATCATGCTGCACATTCTCTGTACCACTACTCATTTCCTTGGCAGACCACTGATGGCAGGGAGGGTGGTGTAGCCGGAGTATAGCTGGCCTCGGCCTAGGAGCTTTGCCTTTGTATTTCTCTCCAAATGTGTTAAGACTACTGTGTCTGGGGGGCAGTTCAGCCAGCTAGGAAGCTCACAGTGTTTTACGTAGGGGACCTTCTCAGATATCAGAACATTTTCCTACTTGAAGGTGAACCAGCCACTTTGGTGAGAAATGAGATTAGCATGACACCTTTTGGTTCATAGTCTCTTGGTTTTATGGGTCAGCAGGTTCCTATTAACTGCATTATTCACTTCTGGTCCACATCTGTAAAGTAGGCTTACCTTTAGGCCTCATGCCCTCTGTTTTGGAAAATTGTCAGAAGACTGAAAAAAAGGCGTGGTGAGGTGACTTCATGGTTTGATGGCTGCTTCGTCAATTCTTTTGCCTCTGCTGAGGTGGAGGAAAAAGGCTCCAAATGATCGTTCCTGTCCTTACCCCATTTCTCTCATCCTTCAGCCCTGGTTTCTAATACAGAGGGATTCTGTACTGGTGGGCTCTGTGGTATATCTTCCAACTGCAACACTGCTGTGTGACCTGAGACTGGAGAGTGTGGGGTCCAAATTTTATATTGGCTGACACATGAAATTTGTGCAAAATTAGAGTCTCATCAGTGTAGATGACTATTTTTAGGCTTTTGTTCACTTTCTGTGTGTTTTGCCTACTATTTGTTTAAAGCAATACATTGGAAACTCATTGGCCCACCTAGAAAAATCCTTTGAGTGTCAGATTTATAGTAGAAATTTCTTTTATAAAATTAATTATTTCTGCTTTGCTAATATCTTAAGCTCCAAGCAAATTTAAACATGTAAGCACCTATCATGTGCAAGATACAAGAAGACAAATGTTTGTAAAATTCATTTTCTGCCTTGGACATTACAGTTAGGTAGGAAAAGCAGATGAGTTCACCAGTGACCACACAAAAAAGAAGCTCTTCAACAGAAAAATGTTCAATTTAGGAAACTTCAAAGTAAAAACCCATCAGCATCAGACTTTACCAGTTGTTAATAATACCCCTTTGAACTCACAATAAAAAGAACAAACTCACAGCCTTTCACAAACCAGTGTGGTAACTGGTAGGGGGCGCTATAGGAATACAGAAGAGAAACATCTAAACCTGGCAAATTCTCCTGCCAATCAGAAAGTTTAGACAAGTCATGCAAACTTAAGAACAATTCATAGCAAAAAAATTGGGAATGAAGGTTTCTCCTGAAGGCCTAAATGAAGAGTGACAGATTACAGAAGGTAGAAGACATTCTGAGAGAGGCTAAATCTGTTTATTTCATTAGTTCTCCTGTTCTTTCAGGCTAGAACAGCACAGAAACTAAGATGCCACTCAACATCTACTAACCACAACAAAGCCAAATTGTAAAGTCCCCAAGTCAGGTATGATTTCAACTCTGATCCAAGGTATATCCCTTTGGGTCCAACTAGGTTGGCAGCAGGTGGATCTGTGCAAATCTGCGGTGCTCCTAAATACTCTCTAGAAGACCATAGGTTAAGTCATTCATCATCAAAATGCTCCCTATTTTAAAGCCTTAGTGAAGTAGACTAGGGGCACTGATTATGTAAGAATATGCAGTCAGATTTGTTTATAGGAATGCTGGTAGTTGACTATTCTATTATCAAATAAAACATTTTCAGGTGATATGACAGTTTTGTGTAAACAGCGGTAGGTGATCCACATACCTGTATTTTGACCACATTCTCTTCTTGTTCATGCAAAAATGATTTTCTAGCTTCAAACTCTTCCCTAAGGATGGGTCCTGAGCTTGTGGCTTGAAAGCGAAGAAGCAACTCTTCTGAAGCAGACCATATATTCTCACGAATGTAACCTACTGTGACTTCCTCAATAATGTCCTGGCAAGAGATATTTCTTATGGTTACACTTCACACATCAGCTGAAAGGCACACATAGAATAGCTTCTGATATTTTATCTTTTAGAAAATAATATGGATGTCTCCTTTTGGCTTGGTTTAAAAACAAATTTAAGCAGAGCTGAGGGATGAAACTGGCTTAACTTCTTTCTAGCAATATGATTTTGGAATCTCTGAGCTTGGTGCTGAGGTGGCAAGAGAATGCAGCTCAATGATCTCAGGATTTGGAGGCAGAGATGTATGGATGATGCTGGCAAGGACCAGGCATGAGGCCTGAGCTCCACAGAATGTAAAGGGACAAGGATGCTTGCTGTAAAAACATGCATCACCTCCCGCTTCCCTTGGACTGCCAAGGAAAAGACTGCAATGGCCATAAGGTCCTCAGACTTCTTTCCCATTTCTTCCCCAGGCCAGAGTAGGCAGACCCCTGTAACGAGTTGTGGCCAAACTCAGAATGATGCTCTGGGGCAAAAGAAAAAGGGGTGGGAGGGGCAAGATAAGTGCTATTAAGGATAGAGGGCAGAAATCTAGAAGAATGAGAAAAAAGGAAGAAGGGGGTTATAAGAAAGTTTCATGTGGGGTCTGAACAGGGTTTACTTTTATGCCCGATGAGAGATGCAAAGAAAGACTGGACTGTCACTTCTACAACTGATGACTCTTATCTAGTACAACTGGAATTAATGGTTGGTTAACTTAAAGAGCTAAAAGTGAAATCATACCAAAGATGCATACATATCTTTAAGAGAAGACATATATGTATGCATTCATTGAATAAAACTGGTAACTTCCGCTTATTTAGAATAAATACAATTTTTTATAACAGTGTTAGACCTTCCACTGGTTAATAATCTTAACAGACTGATGCTTGATATAACAAAAAGTTATACCTGGGGTATATCTTGGGATGCCACATGAGCAATTTTTATTCTAAATTTTAAATCTTCGATGCTGCTGCTTTATAGTTTGATACATCTTTTCAACCATGGCATATAATTTTTTAGTATGTCTATAATTTCATTTTTTTCTTCAAAATTAGCACTAATAATCCATTGCTACAATGTCGTTTTCCTAAAAGTTGTAAGACCTCTGAACAACTGAAATGAGTCAATAAACTGTGTTCTTCACTGTCTTCTTGTCATTAAGCATTTTTGGTAGCATTGGTCAGACTCAGATCATATTTTTTTCCTCTAAGTTTTAGTAAATACTGCATTGGTGATTCTGTCTGCAATACTGCCACACTGCGATATCTTTGATGTTGACTTTTAACGATTCTATAAGATATGTGTTCTTGTTTTTTTCCAAAATAGAACTTAATTATCATCAGTATTTCCTCTTTAAACATATTACGACGCGTGGATCCATTATCAGCAGGTTTCACATCCTTTGGGTCCAACTTTTGTTTTTGTTTTTAAATCCAAAGCAATGTTGGTGAATATTCCTTCAAGAGTATTCCTCCTAGGAAGCATTGCTCACTTTTTAAAGTACCTATGTCTTTCTTAAGCCACCAACTTATGTTATTAATTCCAGAGCAATGGGCACATGATATAACCACTCAGAGATACCGGTGACTGTGTCAAAAACAATGCAAAAAGTGGAAAACATACTAGACTAGAAGTTGGAAGCACTGGAAATAAATCTGTTTATTGACAAAATCTACACAAATTGCAGAATTAGTACAAACTGCTTCACCTACTCTGTGCCCCAATTTCCTCACTTAGAAACATAGAAGATGAGAATATTTGCTCTATCTCTACTTAGAGGATAATTTAGGGATCAAAGTGATGTGAAAGTACATTGGAAAGTGAAACTCTATACAAATGAGGGGTACTTGGCTATGTTTATGGTTTCAGGAGACCTCATTCGCAGTTCTACACATTCTTTGGGTATTTGTAGGGACACCAGTTGGAAAGGTTACTTTTGGCCATAACTTGTTTCAGACATCTTGCTACAAGGGTTGATTCCAATTTCACATTCCTCTGACTTTACCCCCTCCAGTTTCTTCATGGCTGCCCACCAACCTCAGACAAAGCAAAGAACCACCTCACAAACAAGGCCATTCGGCAAGATCTACCTCACTACCTGTTTATAGCTAAGTCTTTTGTTTCAGGAAATCCTCACCAAGCATTTAGTTCCCTATTCCCATGTTGCAAGAAAATATTCAGATCTAACAAAGCCATGATTATACAAATAATCTATTGTCAAAGTGCTCCTTTCATTCCTCTATGTAGGGAGGGGCAACTAAAAAATGAATGAAATTCAGTGACCTAGAACTGAAACTGGAAATAGCTCTTTTGGCTGTACTTTTTCTCCTAGCTTTGCTCTTGTTATCTTTTTTTGTAAATACTTCAGCCCTGGGCTCCTATATATATAAAAATTGCTGAATATTTGGGAGGGAATTAGGACTACAATGGACAAGCCACATGGGGGAATCAGGAGGACCCCTGAGACTCCAGCCAGTCTTGTTTATAATGAGAAAAAGCATCTGAACCTGAGATTCTAACGTAGACTTTTCTGGGCTTTTTTCCCTCCCCGGGACAGAGTGTAGTTCTTGTCACCCAGGCTGGAGTGCAATGGTGCAATCTTGGCTCACTGCAACCTCCATCTCCTGGGTTCAAGCAATTCTCCTGATGCAGCCTTCCAAGTAGCTGGGATTACAGGTGCCCGCCACCATGCCCAGCTAATTTTTGTATTTTTAGTAAAGATGGGGTTTCACCTAATGCAGACTTTTCTAAATGAGTTTCTTCTTTTATTTAAAATAACAAATGTCCCCCCAAAAAGAGAAACAAAAACTAACAAACGTCCTAATAGTCAATAATGACGCTATGTTCACTAATGCACTATTTCTTTACTCCTAACAAGAAGCTCAAACAGGTACTATTTATATAGTTTGGTTAAAAAGAGATGAGAGGAGGGATAAATTGCTTTCAATAAGTAAAATCTGGTAGAAGAAAGCTTTCAAATATGGGTCACGGATTAGTTAAAAGGGACCTTTAGTAGTTAAATAGAAATTCCAGTTCAATGTATCTTGTTTAACTCTTGGTTAGTACAATACATGGACACATGGCTAATTTTTATGTCAGTTAATTGAAAGCAAAGTATAAGATACACTCAATTGTGACGTTTGCACTTACATTTGGACATGGGTACATCCAGAGCTCTAGAAATGTTAAGCAATGAAAACATGCTAAGATGACCATCTCGGAAGAAGCAAACATTTAATGTTTACCCATCCTGCTCTTTGCCCAACTCTGTTCTTTGCTTCTGAAGCTGTCCTGGAGATGGCTGGGGCCATGTGTGGCAGAGATGCCCTCTCCAGCACTTTGTAGAAAAAAATGACATTTTGGTTTGAAAGGTACAATGTTAAGTTGCAGGCTGAGATGGGGGGAAAGAAATACCTTTTAAATATTGACAACCCAGGAATTATCATTAATTGAGCTTAATTAAGTCAAGGAAAATCTTAAGATTGATTTCTTAGGATAATCTACCATCCCAAATAAATAGTGAAATATTTCTTCCCCCTGCTCTATTTGGTTTTGTTAAGCCAATATGGAAAAAATTCTGTACATTAGTAACAATGCAGCCACATTCAACTGTAGTTCTTGAAGACTTTATTACATATCCAGACTTCAGATAAATCAATTAGTTCCTCTCATCACTTCCATGATTCAGAAATAGAAAACCAGTCAAATTTAACTTTATACAGTAGAGTTATCCATCAAACACCAACCTCCTACCTCGATTTCTTTTCCTGTGAGCCATGATTCTTTATACAAGCATGATTCAGGTGTGACCCAGGAACTCTCTTTTGAATCAATGTTGTAATAGTAGTCATATTTTTCGTGCAGGTTGAGTTTGAGCCATGAACCGTCATTAGACACTAAAGAAAAAAGTTTGTTAAATTCTACACAGACACAGTGAACCCTTAAACATCAGTGTAGTTTCTTTAACATGTAAAACAATTGAATATGTTTTTCACCAAACCTTCAGACAGTCAAAGGCATCAGAAGTGACCCACTAACATGGAATGAATTCGATGTATTTAATGGCAGATGCCTGCTAACCCAAAGAAAAGGAAGAGACACAAATATCTAAGGCTAGCTCTGGAACTTAAATCTTTCATGAGGATGACAAAAACATGTTTGGCCAAAAACAGCCAAAGAGAAGGAAAAGCAAACAATAATTATAAATCCCAGGTAGATGCAAACAACAACACATGTAGACAAAGGAGACCAATCGGCAAGATCCTCTTTGCTTACAAAGTTTACCTGCAATTTCTCCAATAAGGAGATACCCACAAGGACTGTGGCCCTTATTTAAGGAGGGCCAATGTTCGGCATTAAACCAAAGCAGAACCTTTGGAGACAACGTTACTCAAAGTACAAAATGGCACATGCACAACACAAAGGTCAACTAAAGTGGGGAAAAAGAAAATTCCTGGTTCCTCTGACTCATTTTGTGCTATGCAACCACACGAAATGAGAAAAAAATTTTTTTGAAACTTAATTTTGGGGAAGGGGTGTTAGAAAATCCTATGGTAGTCATGACTTAGATTGGTCAAGAATCTCTCCTCCTCATGAATCCATGGGCTAAACTTCATATTTAGAAATCTGTTTATTTTGTTGAATGGTTACAATTCTGGTCCCCAGACCTGAGAGCTAAAAACAACAGAAAAACATAAGAAGTTCTAACTTAGACTAAGCTAAGACAACTGTATCAAGTGAGCATTAGACTCATTACCTTTCCAGGTAAATCAAAGTTCAAGTGAATTTTTTCACAGAATATTGAAATGCATGTAAATAACTAAGCAGGGGTAACTTTAAGGCTCTTTAATATGTGTTGATGCTTCATTTGGCTTTAAATGCCCCTCACCTGTTCTTTCTGTTTGTCAATGCCCAGGAAGAGAGATGTATCTCTTTTCAATGGGCAGCCAGACAGCTGGTTCATCTGTTTAGAAACATTGGTCTACTAGAAAATACATTGTACAGTAAAGTTAGGATGTTTACAAGTAATTATTATTCTTTCTTCCTTCCTTTCCCTCCCCCTACCCTCCTCTCCCCTCCCTTCCTTCCTTTCTTTCTTGCTTTTGAGACAGGGTCTCACTCTGTCACCCAGGCTGGAGAACAGTGGTGTGACCAAGGCTCACTGCAGCCTCAACCTCCCCAGGCTCAGATGAGCCTCCAGAGTAGCTGGGACCACAGGATCATGCAACACCTGGCTAATTTTTTGTATTTTTTTGTAGAGATGGGTTTTGCCATGTTGTCCAGGCTGTTTTCAAACTCCTGGGGTCAAGCAATCCGCTCACCTCAGCCGCCCAAAGTGCTGGGATTATAGGCATGAACCACCACAACCAGCCAATTATGATATTTTCAATTACCAATAGTTGTCAGATTCATAAATGTTTTCAGAAGAATAATCACCCTTCTTAAGGCAACTGTCTCAGTGGGAAGGAAAGAAAGCAAGCAAAGCTGGTGAAAATGTTTCTCCCGTCACTTGAACTGAGAAGTAAAAAATGTGTTAGTTGGTTAAAAGACAATCACCAATGGTCAATTCACTTGAACTTTGATTTACATGGAAAGGCAATGAGTCTAAAGCTCACTTGATAGCAGCTGACTTAGCTTAGTCTAAGTTAGAACTTCTTATATTTTTCTGTTGTTTTTAGCTCTCATCCAAATATGACACGTGGGAAAAGAAGCAGGCAAGTTTAGGAGAGAGAAGATAAACTAAGTTTTTTCCAGGATGAATATGAAATTAGGATAGCTCATTAATACAATTATGTAATTCTTTCCCAATGAAGGATGAGACAGGGGACATTACAGTAATTCCTGATGAAGAGATCTGAATGGCATTAGAAGGCTTTACTTGGGTTAGGATGTCAGTAGGTAATAGGAAAGAAGAATCCCTATATTTTTCACATCTAGTTTGAATGTAGTTAGATCAGAGGCTGAGGAGAGCTACTTTCCAGCATGGGCTCCAAATAGTTTTCCTAAGAAATATAGTTGGTTTGTTACTTAGAAAAAAAGACTGATTACAGTTAGTTAAGAGGTGATGAACATTCCACAAGGAGGCATACTTTTTAGATGCCTTGCAGACAAAATTATACGCGAACATATAGAAGCGTTAAACTGAGTTACAAGGCTGAGTAATCCATCCACCAAATGGTGGATGTTTCAGTTTGGGAAAAGATAAGACATCCTAGAACCAGAGGTGAAAGAGATAAGAATAAATCATCCTGTGCGTGCCTGAAAACAATGCTCATAGCTCTATCTGGAGGTGAGAATCAGTCTTTAATTGCTTGGGATACTCTTCTTTCTAGAACAAGAGTTGGCAAACGTTTTCTGTAGAGTCAGAGAGTAGGGGCTGGGTGCAGTGGCTCATGCCTGTAATCTCAGCCCTTTGGGAGGCCGAGGCAGGTGAGTCACTTGAGGTCAGGAGTTCGAGACCAACCTGGTCTACATGGTGAAACCCCGTCTCTACTAAAAAATACAAAAATGAGCCAGGCATGTTGGCAGGTAACTGTAATGCCAGCTACTCGGGAGGCTGAGGCAGGAGAATTGCTTGAACCCAGGAGGCTGAGGTTGCAGTGAGCCAAGATTGCCCCGCTGCACTCCAGCCTGGGTGACAGAGTGAGACTTCATCTCGAAAAGAAAAAAAAAAAAGGCAAATATTTTCAGCTTTGCAGGCTATGGGTCTCTGAAACAACCACTCAGCACTACCACTGCAGCAGGAAAGCAGCCATAGATCATATATAAATTAATATGCAGCTGGATTTCAGTGAAACTTTATTTATTAAGGCGGATGGCAGCACAAGAAATTTACTAAAAATGATTAGAATGAGTTCAGCAAGGTTGTAGGATACAAGATCAATATACAAAAATCAGTTGTACGAAAAGATATATCCATGAAAAAACCCGGACATGAATATTCATAGCAGTCTCATTTAGAATAGCCAAAAGTTGGGGGGAGGGGTGGCGCAGAATACAGGTTCCATCAGTTGATGACTGGGTAAACAAAATGTGGCATATTCATACGATGGAATATTAGCCACAAAAAAGGACGAACTTACTAATGCTACATGAATGAACTCTGAAAATATTATGCTAGGTAAAAGAAGCCAGGCACAAAAGGCTATGTATTGTATAATTCTGTTTACATGAAATGTCCAAAATAGGCCAAAGACAGAAAGTAGATTAGTAGTTGCCTGGAGCTGGGGAGTGGGTGATGGGGATTTACTGCTAATAAGTATTGGGTTTTGTTTTGGTGTGATGAAAATGTTCTGGAATTAACTAGAGGTGTCGGATGTACAACCTTGTGAATATACTAAAAACCTCTTAATTACATACCTTAAAAGGACAATTTTATGGCATATAAATTATTTCTCAATAAAAAGTCAATTGTATATCTATAAACTAGCAATAAACAATCCCAAAATATAATTAAAAAACAATATTTACAATAGAATAAAAATGATAAAATACTTAGGAATAAATTTAATGAAACAAATGCAAGCCTTATATGCTGAAAACTACAAAAAATTGTTGAAAGAGTTTTAAACTTGATTAAAAGGAAAGATACCCATGTACGTGGATCAGAATATTGTTAAGATGGCAAGACTTCTCAAATTTACCTATAGATTCAATACGATCTCAGCTGACAAAAGTCTTGCTGCCATTTTTTTCTTCCCAAAAGAATGAATCTAAAGCACTTCCTAGGTTTCTGAATTGGATACACAGGGATTTGACTATAGTCACCCAAATATGACATGTGGGAAACGACGTAGCAAGTTTAGGAGACAGAAGATAAACTAAGTTTTTTCCAGGATGAATTTGAAATTAGGATAGCTCATTTATACAATTATGCAATTCTTTCCCAATGAAGGATGAGACAGGGGACACTACAGTAATTCTTGATGAAGAGATCTGAATGGAACAGAGAGGGACTCAAGGGTGACCAGATGCCAAGTAAGAGAGTGGTCATTTCATTAACAGAAAATTAACTGAATTTTAAGGTGGAATCTCCAAGTTGGAAATATATGAAACTTGAAAACAAGTACATAGGGTACTACTAGACAAACATCAAGTTGGACTAAAAAAGTTTTTTTTTTTTCCTTAAGCTCTACTTCTAAGGCCACGCACTGTCACACTAGTTTCTTAAAGATGAATAGTATCCTGTAGACGACCTACAATGTGGTACAAATAAATACTAGCCTAGAAGTTGACAGCCACCTTGATCCTTGACACTAGGAAATAGTAGGTGCTTAATAAAAATCTACTAAAGGAATTCTGGATTAAAAATTAATTGTCCTTGGGTCTACCATTCTTTCCCTCTGTCTGAAATCTTACCAACGTGAACTTCCAAATCTGAAAAATGAGTATCAAACTGTGTAGTCTCAAAGATTATTTCCAGAGCTAACAATGTAGGTTCTGCCATTGGATTGAGTAGGCATAACTAGTTGCCTAGCTTTGCCAACTGATCCCTTGCAGGCTGGCTCATTGTACTTTATTTCATATATTCAGAATTACTCTTTACCCCTACTTAATACTGTACAATCACAAAGGATTAGGTGACAGAAAATATTAGTGTAAACATCTGTTTATATCACTGGTCTACTCACACGAATAAATGAATCAATAAGCATGACCTGTATAAGGCACAGACTCCTCAAATATGACATTTTCTTAATGCCATCCATATATTGCCACTGAGCTCATCATAGCTTTCTAAAACTAAAAAGAAACATCTAAAACTTTTCCTAATTTCCTTAGCCATAGATGACAAAAAATTACAGAAATGTTAATTTGAAAGCAATACTTGTCTTAAAATTAAGAAAATATAATACCACAGAAATGATATTTAAAATACTTAGTTTGTGCTAAAGTAACAAACCAACTTACCTCTTTCAGATTTGAGCTCTTTTGCCTTCACAAGGGCATCATAGTATTTGTCAGCACACTCCGGGATTATGTCATTTGCATTAGAAGTGGAAGACTTCAATACAGACAAAATATCACTTGATTTTTTTCCTTCCAAACACTGATTAACATCAACCACCAGAGTAACCCCTGGGTAATTGAAAAAAAAAGTTTCTTGTTAATGGTTATCTTCCACTTACTTCAAGGCACACAAATATATAATTCAACGTTTTAGGAATGCATTAGTATCAAACATTTTTACCCTTTGAGAATATTTACCACATATGCCCAAGACAGTCACAAATTCACAGACCAGTTTAGTCCATAAGAAGAATTAGATACCATGGGAGTATGGTTTATTAAAAACAATAGTCTTTCCTGGTTACTCATATGTGGTATGAAGGCACTAGGTTTTGCTTGCTGTAGTAATCTATGAAATGGGGTGAATACACACGAACATAGATACGTAGCTGTAACCTAGGGCATTAACATGTATTTGAGAACTAGTTTTACAAAGACATTTGTTTACTTTAGGATAAGCAAAATCCTTTTTAAGTTACGGAAATCCTGGTATTCTCTTGTATAGTGCTAATATATTTAGCAAGATTGTCATAAACAACCTAAACAAGTGTTCTAGAAAGGCAGAGCTGGTGGGTATGTGCAATGGAGTCCTAAAACTTAATTCTGGAACCATTTTAGACCTAACAAGCATTTTATCCCACTGCAAATTTCTACCCCTCCTCATTAACAAAACATATTAAACTCTTGGTTGCCTAAGGAAAGTTAACTTAGTGAATTATTTCCCACTTTAATTCCAGGTAAGAATGTCCAATCAATAGGACTAGAGTTTTCACAACCAGTAAATGCACTGAGTTAGAAAAGTAGAACCAGAAAAATGAAAGAAGCCAAGTTAAAATACTTCCTACATGAAAAACATCTTGATGAAAAGAGAAGGGAGACATGGATGCTTTTTCTTTTTTTCTTACACATACATCAAACTCTACAAATATTAAATTACAATTTGTTGTCATCAAATTATGTTCGCATGTGCATAGCACTATGAGGGTTAAAGGAGAAAGAAAAACAGAGATTGACTTTCAACAACCTGGAGTCAAAGTCATGCAAATCTGGAGGGGCACATATAGATGAAGGGAGAACTTCTCAGGCAAACTCCAGTGGTTGTTGAACAAAAGGTATGGCAGTATGTTCTTATGCTAACAGAGGTTAATAGAACATGGGTAGACATAGCCCTTTCCTCTTCTCCAGGAAAGCTTTGTAGGATAGAGAAAATAGAGTACTGGCAATTGAGAAGTTTGTGGTCCGAGAAAAGTAATAGGAACAAGAAAATGACAAAAATTATCACATGAACTACATGTGACAGTGTCATCTAACCCAATAAAATGCAATTTTCCTTAAAAGATATTACAAAAGGCACACATTTCTTGGATATATCATCATTGAATATCGATGAGCTGGTTCACAGGTCAATTTCCAGATAACTGAAGCTAATTCCTTTATGGATCAACTCTCATCTTAATAGAACCATTTTCGATGAAACTCTAAAACATGCCTTAGAGAAAATCCTAACAGGACAGCTGCTATTGCTCCTTATTTTACCCAAAGTCTATGGTATAAAGTAGGTGCTTAATGTCTGCTGAGAGCTGCCAGAAGAGTCCTTGTCATTAAAATTGTGCTGTGCTATAATCAGGTGAGTGTTATTTTCAAGGACTGTGGAGGTGTTTGGGCTTACTGGCTCCTGCACGAAATAGCCTTAATAACTCCTATGCTTCTTAGTTTTTCCTTCTTCCTTCACTGTCAGCTATCACTTTTTACTGACATTGGTGTGCCTGCCTATGGCAGCTTAAGCACTTTACTGCCTTGTGACTTGTGGCTTCTGATGTGCTCTAAGTCAAAACCAGCCAGGAAAAGAAACTACCAAGATAATAGAGTTTTGCCTAAGAAAAGAATCAACAGGCTCAAAGTGTCTCTCTGAGGGGTGCTCAGTGAATAAAGTAGATTAACTTCAATGCACTTGCTTTGAGATATCTATTTTGATTGCTTTTTTTCTTAATCTGTGAGTTGTAGCTAAGTTCCAGATAGTTGAAGATATCAGATAGATGACTTTCACTCCAGAAAGTCAGGTATGTTTCTGCCAAGGAACAAATTAAGAAACCTCCATAAATCTCCTAAGAGATCCAAAAAATGTTTGCTTTACATCTTAAGCCATATACCAGCAGGCTCTCTTAAGGCACACATTCACAGTGGAGGTGATAGAACCCCTAACGGGGCAAAAATTAGTTCCTGCAGGGAGGGAGTGAAAAAAATCTCTTTATGTATAAAGTACAGGTCTACATATGGCACATAAACAGGTATACAATATATCTGTGGCATTAAAATTTCATGGTAAGGAGTGATTAGAGAAAAAACTGTCTAAAAAGATTCCTTAGGGTGCCATAATGAGAAAAAGGTAGAGAAAGATTGCTCTAAGGGATCAAAAGTAGAGGCAAATCTACTTTAAGCAAGCAAGATACTCCAGTGAATGTGAACACTGGGCCAAAATGAAAGGGACTTGAGTTACTCTGCCCTTTTAAATTTTGCTGGTGGTAACATATTTGGGCCAACACATTTTCTTTTATCATATTATCTGAGAGTGTGTGTGACGCTTATAGTGTGTGACCAGAATCTATTTCAAGTCTTCATGCAAATAATGCAGAATGTTTTTAAAAGGTTAAATTCTTGTTGAAAGTCAGAAAATTCTCATAGGTAGCATTAACTTTGGAAAATCTTTTTTGCTGTTTAAGATATAGTAAAAGAAAGTATATCAGCTCTTTAAGAGACAGGACAGAGTGAAAAGATAGGATTTTAGATGTGCAATACAGAGTACAAAATCATACATTTGAGAAATCCTCTTACTTTTATAGTCAATAGAACCATGAGTCTCAATGTGAAAAACAGAATCAACTTGACATTTGCAGGCCAAATGTAAGAACAATGAATATAAGAACATTTTAAAAACCTTCTAAATTGGTTTGATTTCTAAGAGACAAATCATAACCATTTTAGGCTATTTGAATGTCTAAATTACAATCTACTTTCTCAAAACTGTCTCTTCAGACCATGGCTTCCTTCAGTTTTATATTTAAGTTGAAATTTCTTATATACACACCTCCATTTCATTATTTTTTTCTTAAGGCGTGCTAGAAAGGAAAGACTTCGAAGTTCCTTAGGGAATAAAAGTTCAGGTTAGAGAAATACACACATTTTTCTAAGCTAAGGAGATAAAGCCTAGACGTTTCTCACAGATGCTTCCGAGGTTGAAAAGCCCATCTGTGGAGTAAGACAAAGTCATCTCAAGAATCTTCTCTGACCTGATACAACAGAATAGATTCTAATTATGCCATCAGTTGGCAGGTTAATGAAATATATTTTTAGGAATCTTAATTTATATATGGAGAATGTTAGTATAGCAATTTAGAAGCTATTTCAGACTATCATGTGAATTTTCATGTTATTCTTCCTTAAAAACAGAGGGTTAAACAATTTTATCATTTGAACCAATGTGGGGATTCTGCCAGTTGCTGATTATGCCTATTCCAATTATGCACTCCAGAAGTGGGGAAGTAACCACAGAAGGAGTTTAGGGACCCACTGTGAGATGGATCTGAGCTAATATTCTATTCATCACCTGACCTCCACAAACCCCTACACTGACTGGTGGACCACAGTTATGTTTTGGGTCTCTTCGAATTAGTGTCAGTTCAGAGCAAGTGTCCACTAACTCCCAAAAGTCTGATTATGTACTTTCTCCTAAGTACAGTCACCCTGGTAAAAGGCCATAGGTCCCCTTTGGGGGAGGGGTGGAAGAAAGACTAACAGTATAAATTTTTGGTAGTGTAGCTGAGTTTTTCCTCAAGGGGCCTGGCCTTCCCTTCATTTGAGGGGTTCTGGGTTTGTAAACTGGCCCCATTCTGGGAATTGATTGAGGGTCCATGACTATTTTTATGATTCAAGGTAGACTTCTGTTTGCTTGACCCAAAACTCATCCAGTTGTACAGATTTAAGTAAGAATTGAGTAGACTGCCAGTCTATTTCACTTCTAGTTGCACCATGATCAGCTAGCCAACTCCATAGGTCTCCTATTGGTTCTGTTTCTGTGGAAAACCCTGGTAACTATAAAGGCCATGGAAAGGAGAAAAAGGCATTTATTAAGTAGAAATGGTCTAGTTCTCTAAAAATCAAGAGAAAAAAAGGATTTTATTCAATTATACAATTTGAGAGCTTAAAAACTATTTTTTACCTTCTGGATTTTGTTCAGCAACATTGTTACATTTTGTTGGAGATAGAGTCAAATCACTGACAATAGGGCAACCAACTAATTTTGGTATAATTATGTGTCCAAGAACTAAAACTTGGTAAGAATCCAAATCTTTCAGAAATTAAAAATCGCATGACTTCAGGCACATAACCAAATCCAAAAAGGCAAGTTTCAAGAGCAAAGGAGGTGAGGGCTTACATTGTTTTGCTCTGTCCTCGTCCATGTTTGCCTCATCGACAGCTTGCTGTATCTCATCCAGCCAAAGCACTTTGGAAACACTCTCAGAGTCCTGGGGACAATGTCACAGAATAAAAAGAAAGAAGAGTGAATGATGAGGAAACAGAATTAATAACTGCTTTTGAGGAGCCATTTAATCATAATTCCCACAAATTCTTAATCAGCAACTATCCAGCTCTGCCATATACTGTACACACTCCTAATGAAGCAGACCGCAAACCCGACAACTTCCTCCTTCTTCCCCACCACTCTTTAGTCCAGGCCCCCATCATCTCCCAGCTGGACAGCTGCATCAGCCCCCTAGCAGCTTCTGCTGCATCTAAGCTTGCCCTCACCACAGTGGCTCTCTACAGAGGGCCCAGAGGATCCCTTCAAAATAGATAGCTCAGTGCACCACTCCTCTACTTAAAGCTTCCCCAAAGGCTTCCCCCGGCAGTGAGAAGGAAACACAGGGTGCCTTCTCAGGGATGGCGGGGCTCCAACGGCATGGCCCTGCCTACTGCCTCTCTGGCTGCACCTCACACCCGTTTACTTCCCCCTTCCTGTTCTAGACCTTCACACGAGTCTCTTTCAGACCACAATACTCTACCTCACTGTGTGGCTGTTGGCTTTTTCTTACCATTCAGGTCTCAACTCAAATGCTACCTACTCCAAAAAGTCTTCCCGGGCTACCCTAGTCAAACACTCTCTCCCTCAATCAATTGTTGTGGTTCCCAAACTAAGTGTCAAGGTGTCCCAGGGTACCATGGGATATTTTTAATTTGAGAGAAACACAGGGATCGTCGATATTTATCAGACACAGAGACAAAAATTAAAAACAAACAACAACATGGTGATTGTCCTCAAGGACCTAACAATGTAGTGTAAGAGACAGATGTGTCAAGACATATAGCCGGGCATGGTGGCTTACACCTGTAATCCCAGCACTTTGAGAGGCTGAGGGTGGTGGACCACTTGAGGTCAGGAGTTCGAGACCAGCCTGGCCAACATGGTGAAACCTCATCTCTACTAAAAATACAAAAATTAGCCAGGAGTGGTGGTGCATGCCTGTAGTCCCAGCTACTTGAGAGGAAGGCTGGAGGATTGCTTGAACCTGGTGGGTGGAGGTTGCAGTAAGCCAAGGTCAGGCCACTGAACTCCAGCCTTGGGACAGAGTGAGACTCTGTCTCACAAAAAAAAAAAAAAAAAAAAAAAAAAAAAAAAAAAAAAAAAAAAGAAAAAAAGAAAAAGAATTATAATACAATGTGATCAGGGCAATATATACTGCAGACACATGATCCAGACATAGGTGAGAAAGGGTTAACCTATGGTAAAGGTGTCGAGTTGCAGGGGGAGCAAAGACTAAGTAGTTAAAGATAGCTTTAGAAAGGAAGCAACAGCAGCAATGAAAATGTATTGCATTATTCCTATTATAGGTAAATATTCCTATTTAACTTTGGGTTGATTCTGATGGTCCTGCTACAAAAGCAGCCCTGACAGATATTAAGTGGAACTTCCAGGTAGCAATTGTGTTTTATAAAATCTTGTCTGAGATGGCAAGTAAATAATTATCAGCAGAGATATTTTCAGGAAACATGTGACATTTAACAAATGGGAACATTTTACCTATGTGTAGGAATAAGTGTCGTGTTCTAAATCCTAAGTCGAGACTGTGATGAATGAAAGGTAATGGATCTGGCACCGACTCCGTCATTTAAAACTTAAGATGGATGGGGGCAGGAAGGAGAGGAAATAGTCACTGGTTCCTCTGGCAGGCTTCTAACACTATTTTCCTCAGAGGTTAACGTGAGATAATGCATGTGGAAAGGGCTCTGAAAATGAGATAAACTATCTGTTATTTCATCCTGCAACATCTGGGCTAAAGGAGACCTCTGGGGAAGTGTTGGTGCCTGCTTCCACAATCACCTCTAGCTATGCGGCAGACTACAAGGGAAGCATCAGCAAGATTTTCCATTTCTTTCAAGAATGGATGGGGGAGGCTCAAACAGGAAGCCGGGTGGAAAGGGGAAGACTAGAGGAGAAAAAAAAGAGACAGGGAAGCAGGAGCTAATTTTTCTCTGTTTACAAGATCTAAGAGAACCCAACACTCCCCAGCTATAGCCTAAAAACTAAGCTCTATGTGTTCATTTATGTGTCTCAGTTCTTTTGAAGGGTATTTGCCTTCCTTCATAACTTATCACTGTAGAAGATACACCACACAGATTTCTACCCAGATGAGAAGGCAGTAACAATCTTACTTCAAAGCTTAAAGTATTAGTCTTATAGGCCAAACTGAAGAGAGAAATTACAAATCAGATGAATTTAAGTCGACGGTTTAAATTATGAAACATTGAACTAAAGATTACTAGAGTTAAATTGTAAAACCAGAAGTAAAAGCTGAATCTTATCAATGTAAAGTCTGCTTTTTCTTATTTATTTTATTTTTGAGATGGAGTGTTGCTCTGTCACCCAGGCTTGCTCACTGCAACCTCTGCCTCTCAGGGTCAAGCTATTCTCCTGCCTCAGCCTCCCAAGTAGCTGGGATAACAGGCGCCCGCCACCACGCTCAGCTAATTTTTGTATTTTTAGTAGAGATGGGGTTTCACCATGTTGGTCAGGCTGGTCTCAAACTCCTGACCTCAAGTGATCCCCCCACCTCAGCCTTACAAAGTGCTGGGATTACAGGCATGAGCCACTGTGCCCAGCCAAGTCTGCTTTTTCAGTTGTTCACCAGAAGACTGAAAATAATAGTATATTTATGGGACGGCCACACCTCCACTTCAGTTAAACAGCCAGGTTCAACGTAAGAGTTACAAATGAATTAAATGACCAGAAACTAGGCCATGTACAAATCAAGTCATAAATTCCTGAATTTAGATAACTCCCAGAAAAGTTCTAATGAAACAAAAAAACCTTTGTCAATATTTTATGTTTTATATTTCTGCAATATAATAACATTCTATCTCAGTTTGTATAACCATATATTATGTAGCTGAAGTATTAAACACTGACCTTTGTAAAAATCTTGGTCTAATGTAATTTAATCAAGATGTGAAAGGTTTCCGCAGATCAATTTCTTCCTAGCATATCCCTAGCCTTTAAGTCTCATGTGAAATTTGTATTTTCTGATTCTTGCTGCATTTTGTAAAGAGCAGGCTGTGGGATGGTCAGGCTTCAAGTTTAAGTTTTATTAACTACAGAAAAATCTGTTATAATGCATTTTTTTACTGTATATTAAGTCATACTCTACAGAATATAACAATTCATAAAAGCTTATATGTTGTACAACAATGTGAATGTATTTAACATTACTGAACTGTACACTTAATACTGGTTAAGATAGTAAATTTTATGTTACATATATTTTACCACTATTAAAAATATTTTATTGTAGACTTATTCACCAACACTCATGGAATAAAGGGAGTCCTCATTTTCATGATGTGCTATGATTTTAGTTTAACTGAACAGCGTTGTTTGGGAGGTTCCTCCAGTTATCTGACCCTAAGGGTTATTGAATGGCTCAAAACACATCAAGATAAGGCAAAAAAAAAAAAAAAAAAAAGCCTGAACAAACCCCATCCTCACCCGGCGAAGAAAAACCACCACCACTCAAAAGCCAGGTTCTGGCCAGGCACTGACGACAAACTGAAATCAATATTACATTGATGGAAAATTTTCAAAGTGATTCACCGCTCAATTTGAATTTCTTAAAAGTTTGTTTTCCATGATTAATTTATAATTATGTAAAGTGTTTAAGGATTAAGATTTGAAATAGCTGGGAAGATAAAGGAAAGGATAATTTATTAAGTAGAAATTACACTCTGGAACTGCATTTTTAAAATGGATAAGAAATGAAATGTGGGACAGATTCAAAACTTACTGCTGCTCAACATCTGTTTTTGGCTTAGTTCTGTAAAGGCCTGTGTAATTTCTGCCATTCTTTAAATGCAAATATACTAGGGGAGAATTACAGCACCTATTCAGAATAGATTGTTGGGGGTGGGTAAGAGTTAAATGCCTTTCTCCAGGGATAACGTAACACGTTCAGAGGCTTGGCCTGAGTCATGCTTACTGAAGCATCGAGTGGATTACATCCTTTCCCTGCGGAGGACCAGGGCAAGTTTCCTGCCTGCACGGCACAGGAGAGCAAACTTCTACAGACAGACCAAGGCTTCCATTTGCTGCTGACACATGGAACTGAGGTGAAATTGTGCTCCATGATTTTACAGATTTCATAACGTTTAAGAGACGGGACTCAGGTCATCAAAATGAAAGCCCTCATCTTTGCAGCTGCTGGCCTCCTGCTTCTGTTGCCCACTTTTTGTCAGAGTGGTAAGCAATTTTCTCAGGGGGTAGGATGGGGATGTGGGTTTCTGTTACCAATTAAGAGTCAACTGAACCTAGGTTTCTTTGCATCTCACACAAACTGTAAACCCCAAAGGCAGTTTGATCTTTATTATTAAAAGGTAGAATCATGGAAATGAACATCTATAGTTCATTCACTCTATTCAAACCTGGTCATAGACTAAGTGTTCCCTCCTGATGTTTAAAAATGTGTGGCGTATTCAAGATTTTAGATGTCTACAATTAAGTCAGGGAGCAATTTTGAAAGTCGTTTTTGTGTTTGTAAGAATTTCTCTTCTGGTTAAGCAAAGATGGCACTTTTTCAAGGGATTAAAATGTATATCCTGTGTTTAAACCTCTTGGTGAGACATAAATGGGAGAAACAAGAATACTGCCAGAAAGAGAAAGTCATCTGCTTTCAATAGCTGGCAATGCTAATAAGTCAGTATTTCCGAAATGAATGACCTTTTTTGACTTTCAGTGGGGAGTTCTCCCTACCCTCATATATGATTTTTTAATTTTAAAAGTAAGGTCTCCCAAATACTATTATTCAACTTTGAATGTACTTTCCACTTTACCCATCACAATGTTAGCCTGAAACCTCCTGCTTTTTCCAAAAATAACAAATTTGGGATAGGTCTGTACCTGTTACTCTTTGTTAGGTCACACACTCCAGTCAACATTGTTAGGAGTGGGAGAGGCAAAGACTGGACATAGCAAGGGAAACAAAAACAGAAATCAATGCTTTCTAAAGGAACATTGCTTAAATTCACATTTGGAATCCCTGAGCTGTTGCAGAGAGCTCTAAGAGAATCTGTGGTGATTCGCAGTAAGCACATGTGGGATTTATGAATATAATAAGTGCACGCTCTTTCTGGGAGTAGATGGGCCAATATGTTGAGAAGCAGAATTGTAAAAGAAGCAAGGTTTTCGGGGGTGGTTCCTTCAAGACGCTAGTAGGGTTTGATGGAGGTGAAAACGGGGGCCTCTGAAGGAAACGAAGAGGCAGTGAATTTGCTTTCTTCCATGGGGTGGGGGAGAAATGTGAAGGAAGAATGAAGCAAGCTTGTCCAACCTGCCTTATTTCGTTCTGGTTTTGTTTTGTTTTAGGCTTTTAGCAGCCTGAAGCCATGGTTTTTAGTTTCTGTCTCTAGAGATAAACGGAAAAGAGGGATGAGGAAGGGGCTTTACTGGCTCAACTAGAAAGAGAAACTATGAATCCATGACTGTATTCTCTCCCTTGGACACCCCTGAGAGGCCGGAGTTCATTCCCTTTGGATCAGTTCTTCAAGGCCTTTTCCCAGATAGAAAAACATTTCCGAAATATTATGCCCAATGGAAGCCTCTATAAAGAATTAAAATACAATAAAAAAAATTTAACAATGAGTACAGTTCATAAGGAAAACCAGGCTCTGAGGAATGAAAGACTTATTTAAGTGGACCCAGATCTGGCATTCTCACGGAAAATGGAATCAAATCAACTTTTCCACAAAACACAGGCACTGTTTGGCATGTCTGGAGGCATGATGTCTTGCTAAATCCCAGAAATTTTCTGAAAACGGACAAACACTTGGTTTTAACAACTTTTAAAAATCAGGCTAATAACTTGTATGGCATGCTCTTCAGGCACCATTCTCTAACTTTGTGCCTATCTTTAAAGGCACTTCTCTTTGGGTGATGTCAGATGCAAGAACTTTTCCAAAATGCAAAACTGAGCGGAAGGGTTTGTGTGTCACACAACACAGCTTCAAAGATCACCTCTACTTTGGGAGGCCGAGGCGGGCGGATCACGAGGTCAGGAGATCGAGACCAAGGTGAAACCCCGTCTCTACTAAAAATACAAAAAGTTAGCTGGGCGTAGTGGCGGGCGCCTGTAGTCCCAGCTACTCGGGAGGCTGAGGCAGGAGAATGGCGTGAACCCGGGAGGCGGAGCTTGCAGTGAGCCGAGATCGCGCCACTGCAGTCCAGCCTGGGTGACAGAGCGAGACTCCGTCTCAAAAAAAAAAAAAAAAAAAAAAAAAAAGATCACCTCTAAATACAGGCATAGAAGAATGCTGCCTCCCAAATTTTTCTTTCCTTTTCTTTAATCTACCTTTTCTTAAATGATACCTGATCACCTCCATACTCCTCAGTTACTAGGACACACCTCCTCTATTTTACACCGTGAATTCAGCTTGTGCAATCTCAGGTTTACGCGGAGGGTTTCCATTTCACCTGGGAGCTAACTGCTAGAGATTAAAGCAGGAAGAGAAACTGGCTCTGAATGAAACATAGGTTACTAAACACTAACTTCAAGTATTCAATATGGAGGAATTTTGAGGCCATGGGACAAGACGTAATGGCGGAGTACTGGCATTTTAAATCGATAAGAATGAGGTTTATATTTAGCATAGAAGTCTATCTTAAAGGTAACATTAGAAATCTGGGAGAATCTATTTTCTATACATGTGAAAGGGTTACAAAAAGTTATATAATAATAAATGTTCAGGTTTGAGCTTTAAGATTTTGTTTTTGAAATTGCAGGAATTAGGATTATTAACATCAACATGCCAAGTAACACCAAATATTGATAGCATATAGTTGATGTGTTTCTATCTTTTAAAGAATTCATTTCCAACTTCTTAGGTCCTCATACCGATTTCATCTTCTGATTTTTCCTCCTTTGTTTCCTCTTCCCTTAAAATCTGTCATTACCCCTAAAGTCCACCTTTGGATTCTTTCTTCTCATAACTGCCCCTAGGCCATCTCAACCACTCCCATTAAATTAAACGAGAGCCTCCATGCAGACTACAGTAAATCATGCCTCTAATTTGGGCTCCTGGAATTTTGGACCCACATCCAGTCTTCTAACCAGTTGCTGGACATTTTACACACTAATATTCCACCAGCAACTCATCCTCAGTCAGACTAAAAACAGATTGTAGCTTCTCCCCGATCCTGTCTCCTTGTCTCCCTCCAACTCAGTTAATGGCATCCTCTCCCTCCAAATCATCTAGAGTAGAAACCTGAGTCATTATTGCTTCCTGCCTCTGCCTCACAGCACCCCAAAGCCAATCAGACACCAAGTCCCTTTAAGCCGCCATCAGAGTCTCACGTGTTCGCCTCTGCCTTTCCATAACCACTGTTCTAGCTCAGTAACTCACTGAGCTATGAATGATGACAGTAGCCTCCAAATCAGGTCCCCTTGCCTGTAATTTCTTACCTTTTCAATCTGTTCTCTACACTATTACCTAAGTCATCTTAAAAACAAGTCAAAATAACGGCTATATTCATTTCCTACTGCTGCTATATCAAATCATTACAAACTGAGTGGCTTAAAACAACAGATTATATTTCTGGAGATCAGAGGTCTTAAAATCAAGGCTGTTGGTGGGGTTGTGTTCATTCTGGAGGCTCTAGGAGAGAATCAGCTATCTTGCTTTTTTCAGCTTCTAGAATCTGCCTGCATTCCTTGGGTTATGACCCTTTCTTCCATCTTCAAAGCCAGCAGCATAGCGTCTTCAAATCTCTGACTTTGACAACCCTCTTACCTTCCCCTTATATGGACTGTTATGATTATATTTGACCCACCCAGGCAATCCAGGAAAATCTCATTTTAAGATCCTTAACTGGCCGGGCATGGTGGCTCACGCCTGTAATCCCAGCACTTTGGGTGGCTGAGGCGGGCAGATCACGAGGTCAGGAGATCGAGACCATCCTGGCTAACACAGTGAAACCCCGTCTCTACTAAAAAAATACAAAAAATTAGCCAGGCCTGGTGGCGGGCGCTTGTAGTCCCAGCTACTGGGGAGGCTGAGGCAGGAGAATGGCGCGAACCCGGGAGGCGGAGGTTGCAGTGAGCTGAGATCGTGCCACTGCACTCCAGCCTGGGCGACAGAGTGAGACTCTGTCTCAAAAAAAAAAAAAAAAAAAAAGATCCTTAACTAAGTTAGATCTGCAAAATCCCTTTTGCTAGGTAAAGGAATATACTTGTAGGTTCCAGGAATTAGCAGGTAGAATCTTTGCGGGGGGCTACTATTCTGCCTAACACAATGGTCATTCCTCTGTTCAAAACTGTGTGTGCAATCCCATCATCTGTGAATAGACATATGATTTCTTAGGACAGTTTAGAGGCCCTTCAGGAATTTAGCTGTCACCCACTCTTTCAATTTCCTTTCTCAGCTGCACTTTATTAGCATAAGACAATGCATTTTTATGCATCTTCTCCATGAGTAGCGTTACTTACAGATAGAAATGGATTTTATTTAAAACTTTACACCACTGACACATAAATGTACAATAAAAATTTTCTAAATCAACTTATCTGGCATTCCCAGATCCCATGATAGCCCACACTATGCTTCTGTCCATTCACCACCAGCAGAATCTTACTCATTAAATTCCATCTTTTTAGGAACCTTGCTAGTCTTTGCTCAAGTTCATCTTCTTCTTGACATTTTGCTCAAACATCTGAATCTATTAAGTATTGTCTGAATGCCTGTATAGTTTGTAGTCAACATGCCTATAATGTTCTGATGGGCTATTTTTGTTTCTTCTAACAGTATTATAAACACTTTACATACAAGGACTGATCATTTAGTTTTTGTTTCTGCACAAGATAGTGTTGTTCTGGGGCATATGATATGTATTAAATACATGCTTGTTGAGTGCCTAATCTACAATAACTTTTTAAAATAAAAATGATCTTAAATTCTACAATCACAGAAATTATTTATAAATAATTAAACACACTGTTTTCTTTTCTCTTGAACTATAAATTCATGTTAATACTTTCTTTCCATTACAGGCATGGAAAATGATACAAACAACTTGGCAAAGCCAACCTTACCCGTTAAGACCTTTCGTGGAGCTCCCCCAAATTCTTTTGAAGAGTTCCCCTTTTCTGCCTTGGAAGGCTGGACAGGAGCCACGATTACTGTAAAAATTAAGTGCCCTGAAGAAAGTGCTTCACATCTCCATGTGAAAAATGCTACCATAGGGTACCTGACCAGCTCCTTAAGTACTAAACTGATACCTGCCATCTACCTCCTGGTGTTTGTAGTTGGTGTCCCGGCCAATGCTGTGACCCTGTGGATGCTTTTCTTCAGGACCAGATCCATCTGTACCACTGTATTCTACACCAACCTGGCCATTGCAGATTTTCTTTTTTGTGTTACATTGCCCTTTAAGATAGCTTATCATCTCAATGGGAACAACTGGGTATTTGGAGAGGTCCTGTGCCGGGCCACCACAGTCATCTTCTATGGCAACATGTACTGCTCCATTCTGCTCCTTGCCTGCATCAGCATCAACCGCTACCTGGCCATCGTCCATCCTTTCACCTACCGGGGCCTGCCCAAGCACACCTATGCCTTGGTAACATGTGGACTGGTGTGGGCAACAGTTTTCTTATATATGCTGCCATTTTTCATCCTGAAGCAGGAATATTATCTTGTTCAGCCAGACATCACCACCTGCCATGATGTTCACAACACTTGCGAGTCCTCATCTCCCTTCCAACTCTACTACTTCATCTCCTTGGCATTCTTTGGATTCTTAATTCCATTTGTGCTTATCATCTACTGCTACGCAGCCATCATCCGGACACTTAATGCATACGATCATAGATGGTTGTGGTATGTTAAGGCGAGTCTCCTCATCCTTGTGATTTTTACCATTTGCTTTGCTCCAAGCAATATTATTCTTATTATTCACCATGCTAACTACTACTACAACAACACTGATGGCTTATATTTTATATATCTCATAGCTTTGTGCCTGGGTAGCCTTAATAGTTGCTTAGATCCATTCCTTTATTTTCTCATGTCAAAAACCAGAAATCACTCCACTGCTTACCTTACAAAATAGTGAAATGATCTTAGAGAACAAGGACAGCCATCACAGAGAATGTCTGTTTTCACGAACAACATAAGCATAGTGCAAGGAGCTCCATTTCCGAGCTCCTAAGAAATATGCTTCAAAGGTCTAACATTACAAAAGCATTAGTAGTTTGTTTGTTTTTGAGACTGAGTCTCACTTTATCACCCAGACTGGCGTGCAGTGGCACTATCTTGGCTCATTGCAACCTCTGCCTCCCAGGTCAGCCTCCCAAGTAGCTGGGATTACACCACCATGCCCAGCTACTAAAAATACTTGTATTTTTAGTAGAGACGGGGTTTCACCATGTTGGCCAGGCTGGTCTTGAACTCCTGACCTCAAGTGATCTTCCGGCCTCAGCCTCCCAAAGTGCTGGGATTACAGGCGTGAGCCACTGAGCCAGCCAGCATTAGTAATTTTTAAAAACACTTTATCAGTATTTAAAAAATGTTAATGCAGGAGAAAAGATATCCCAACTCTATGGAAAATGACATTTCCATTTGCCTTATTGCTACTTCAAGCTCTTTAAATCACCATCTTCCCTATTTCTGTGAGTGGTATTGCCATCCTTGACATTTGACATCATTTTTTATTCTTTGGTCTCTTTTGACTCTCATGCTGGTGGCTGACTCATCAACTGATTCTATCTTTGTAGGGTCCCTCACCAGGGTCTTTTATCTAGTTTCACCTTTGCCTTCTTTTTTCCTTTTTTAAATAGAGACAGTGTCTCGCTTCGTCACCTGGCTGAAGTGCAGTGGCCTGATCATAGCTCACTTCAGCCTCCAACTCCTGGGCTCAAGCAATCCTGCTGTCTCAGCCTCCCAAGTAACTAAGACTACAGGCATGCACCACCATACCCAACTAATTTTATTTTTTATTTTTTGCAGAGATGGAGTCTCACTGTTGCCCAGGCTGGTCTTGAACTCCTGGTCTCGAGTGATCTTCCTATCTCAGCCTCCCAAAGTGCTGGGACTACAGGCATGAGCCACTACGCCCAGGCCACCTCTACCTTCTAACCATTCTCTCCACTGTCAGGCTACCCTCCACTTCACAAGTCCTGCCAGATTAATCTTCCTTAGATATCAGTTAGGATACATCACTAAAACGTTTCCACTAACTCCACTGTTTCTATAATAAATCATAAATCTTTAGCCTGGCATTCAAGGCTAACTTGCTAATCACACTTCCCATTAAACCTTGCTTATGATATAGGCACCAACCAAACCTCTTGCTCTGATATATCTCCACTCTGCCTCAGACTGAAAAGCTAGTCCTAACGTCTTTGCCTTAATTCTGTTCATTTTTTCAAGTCCTTGGGAAGGACCATTCTTCCCTGATTCTCAGGCTAGAAGTGTCACTTTTCTTATCTGTACTTCCAAAGCACTTTCGTATACTTTTTATTATGGCATTTATATATAGTTCATTTATATTTAAATTTTAATTCCATGAACAATCAAGTACCAAGTATAATGGAGAAGGTGCTCATCCTCTGCCTTCCTTGAGCTTCTGGGTGATGCCAGGCCCAAGTCTTTGCGGTGCCCAGCTCCATGCTTTGAATACTATGTGGCTGAATGAATTTTTAAAATCTCAAAGCAGTTAAACAGCAGGAAAGCCCATTAACTTCATACTGAAAAAGCAACATACTGTGATGATATGGGATGATATCATTTCAGGTTGGGCATACAAAAAAATAAGGAAGCTAAACTAAGACTATACTCACCAGGCCATTTAGAAGTTTTAAATAATGCCTCCACTATTTTTTTTCTTAGACATAGCTTTTAATGGGGAAATGGAATTTTGTTATTAATACCCATTATATTCCTGTAAGTAAATGACTATTTTTCCCTTAACTCAGTGATTAGACAGGAGGGAAGATATTAGTGATTAGACAGCAGGGAAGATATTAGTGGTAAAGAGTGAATGATAGTAGTGAATATAAATGGGGCTGAGGAAACTTTAAGCATAAAAGATTCCTGAGATGACTTTACAAGTCTGTATGAATCTGCCTTGACTGTATATTTCATACTGCCCAACAAAACAATAAAAAACAATTTTAAATGCATATTTTTAAATGTACACAGTTTTCTATTTCATTGGACTTAAGTAAAAAGCTTCCACATGAAGACCCTTTATAATATGTGTGTGGTTATGCAAAGAGCAAAACTCAGGTAAACACTAAAGGGAGAATGAAAAACAAACCTAAAGTAAGTTTCAAGAAGATAGAAACTTAAATGGAAGGAGCTGACTTCTGAAAATTAAGTCATCAATTACAACACAGTTTTACCTAAGGAAAAAATACAGCAATATTCGTTAAAAGCACAGAGTTTTTATGGTATATACAAGGAGAAAAACAGAACTTTTTGGTGGAGTATAACTCATATGTTCACAAGCAAAACCTTCAATTGTGAAATAGCACACACCACCCAGTGAATAGACATAGAAAAAGTGTTAAAGTCAACATGACCATTACTCAAGTCTCTTTCCAAGAGGCAAAAGGAATTTTGTAGCTACACAAGGTTATACTTGACATACTGCTAAAGAGGACCCAGAATTTTCACCAACTTCCATTACTGTCCTCCACCTTTGATAAAACTGGGCAGCCATTCTATGAAGATGTTACCCATTGTGACCTTTAATGGCTGTACCCTTTGGCACAGTTTTACTTTATACTGATAATACCAGCAATATAATTTTCTAATATTATTTTCCAAGGCCAGAACTTGGGAAGACAAGGCACAGAAATACCATCATAAACACACAACTGGAAACTTCTAGGAATCAAAATAGTAGAGGATGCTGAATGTGGTGGCTTGTGCCTACAATCCCAGCTACTTGAGAGGCTGAGGTGGGAGGATCACTTGAGCCCAGGAGTTTGAGACCAGCCTGGGCAACATAGCAAGATCCTGTCTCCAAAAAAAAAAAAAAAAGCAGAGGGGAAAAACAAAGACATTAAAGACATTGCCAAACAACAGAATTAGGATTTTTCCAAGAAAAAAGAACTGGCTGAGAAAAGAAAGTTTCAAAGTCAATGAACAGAGAAAGAAAACTGCTTAAAAACAGGAATTTAACCAAATATGATTCATTGCTTGGACCTGCAGTATTTTAAATCTGTTTAAATCTGTTAGTAATTGCCAGTATATTTCAAACCTCTAACTATAGTCTAACAGTGGTTTAACGCCTGAACTAGAACCCAGATCCCTAGGCTCCATATTAATGCTCTAATCACACCATGAAAGCTACTGTTTCCACACCTAGAAAGGATGCCTGACACAGAGCTGGCATGGTGTGGGCACTCAGAGGCTTCTTTCAAAGGACTCCTGTGGAGAAGGCCCACTCTCCTCCCCCTGGGATGTATGGACTCCAGGCTTATGTATGAGTCCTCACTCTCCCACTCACTGGCTGTACCTTGGCCAGGCATTCGCCCTGAGCCTCAGGCTCATTCACATCAGATGAGACAGCACCCATTCCACAGGTGGTATGAGGCTTAAATGAGAAAGACTGATGTGAGTGGGGGCGCTTGGCAAAGTGAGGAGGGTCAGGCAATGCCACTGCCATTCCTGTTGGAAGGCTGGCAGTGCAGAGGGCGCCACCATGGGGGATACATTTCTCCACCTTCAATGAGGCAGTGGAGTAGTGAGGACAGGATTTACATTGGTTTTTAAAAGTTTAGAAACAGTAATTATTTAATACATACACTCCTTAAAAAATTTAAAAATCCAAGCAGTACAAAAACGGAGTGAAAAATAAATCTCCCATCCATACTAGCCTTCCAGTTCACCTTCCAGAAGGTATCCTCCCTCCAGAAATATTTTAGACACGTGTAAGAGTGTGTGCGCCCCTCCCCCAACACATACACAAGCCTATCTATATTCCATCTATGTGCACATCACAGCATGATTTTTTTTTGCTTAACAACATTTAGGTTGTTTTTCATGTTTTGTGATTGCAAACAAAGCTGCAATAAACATCTTTTCCCATCTGCCTTAATACATAATTATAACGTTTCCGAATCAGACAGACCTGAGCTGCAGGTAGTCTCAGGACTAATTACCTTTTAGATAGCTTGATTTTGTTTTATTTTATTTTATTTATTTATTTTCGAGACAGAGCCTTGCTCTGTCACCCAGGTGGGGGTGCAATGGTGCGATCTCAGCTCGCTGCAACCTCTACCTCCTCGGTTCAAGAGATTCTTGTCCCTCAACCTCCCAAGTAGCTGGGATTATAGGTGTGAGCCACCACACCTGGATAATTTTTTATTTTTTATTTTTATCTTTTAGCAGAGATGGGGTTTCACCATGTTTGCCAGGCTGGTCTTGAACTCCTGGCCTCAAGTGATCCACCTGCCTTGGCCTCCCAAAATGCTGGGATTACAGGTGTGAGCTACTGTGCCCGGTCACATTTTAGATAGCTTTCAACAAGTTACTTAATCTTGGTTTCATTATGTGTAAGACGGCAATAATGATGGCAAAATGGTTCAGAAGGCTGTTATGAATTGTTGTGATGATTAAATGAGATGATACACATGAATATCTAATATCATGCCTGACAAATAGTAGGTTCTCAATAAATGTTTGCATTAACCAAGGATGTTTTTCCTGTTTCGAATGAGGCAGTTCCTAGGTTCTAAAGACCTAGACAGAGGAGATGACCGCCCTTTCAGTTGGGTTTGCACCTGAAGACATGGCAGCCATAAGTAGCTAGGTCCCAGGTGGCATCACTCCCACTCTTAGGTGACAGATCATATCAGCCTCATCACTCAGCCCATTGGCCTTATCACAGAGGCCAGTCTTTGTGGGGCTCCTTATAATAGCGGTGCAAGCTCTGTACTCAGAAAAAGCCACTAGTCTTCGAGAGGACAGCTTCTGCTCTACCTCCACACCAACTTCTCTTAGGATTCTAGTCCCCGACAATCTCAAACATCCATGAATCAATCTGTGTATCTCTCATTTTGACACTTTGCACACCCTTATCTTTACTATTACTTAACTGTTCCATGTGACAATGTCCACTGCCTCAATCAGTTTCTAAGCATTTTGAAGATAAGGTCAGAGAACATTCAAATGGTATTATGTGTTCCTCTGTATCCCCATCTTCTCTACCAGAAGCTATGGACTGACTTGTGCACATAGTATCTACTAAGGAAATAGTCAATGAATTGAACTCTGAACAAGAACTCACCTACAACCGAGTTTTTAGTCAAAGAATTAAAGCAATAAATAGCTCTAGAGCTGGTTTCCCCCAATGCTTGTTACCAGGAAAATAACAGCTCTATTATTTCCATTCTGATTCATGGGTAATTGTTGGGACAAGAAGCTCATGAGATTTAACATAAATGGGTCAAATCCTCCTCCTTCCCTCCCTCTGCCACCCAGCCTGTAAAATTTAAAAGAAACAGATATACTAAAACTTACTCCGAGTTTCTGTGATTTAGCATGGTATAAAACATCCTGGTAGTGCTGGGCATGGGCTGGGTCCACATCACTAATATTCGCAGTAGGTAGGAGCAAAGTTTCTAAAGTCCTCAAAGGATTCCCTTCATCAATAGCTTCATTGATGTACCCTACAGCTACAACTCCTAGAAAATGAAGAAGCAGTTTTCCTTTTAAGTCACAGTACATTATAACTTCTCTAGTATCACCGATTGCAAAAGGCTAATTAACTAGTACAGCAAGGCTATAGGATGCAAGATGCAAGCACAAAACCAATTATGTGTCTATACACTCATAATAAGCAATCTGAAAATAAAATTAAGAACACATTCGATTCATAACAGAGTGCAACTACAAATGCATTATAATTATAAATATTTAGACATAATTTAATGAAAGAAACATAAGACATGTACACTGAAAACTATACAACACCATGGGAAAAAACTTAAAGAAATGAAAAGATAGCCAATGTTCATGAATTGGAAGATTTAATATGTTAAGATGGAAATACTTCTTAAATTGATCTACAGATTCAATGCAAATTCTATCAAGGTCCCAGCTGCTGGTTTTTTTTTTTTTTTTTTTTTTTGAGAGATTCTTGCTCTGTCCCCCAGGCTGGAGTGCAGTGGCATGATCTTGGCTCACTGCCACCTCTGCCTCCTGTGTTCAAGTGATTCTTGTGCCTCAGCCTCCTGAGTAGCTCTCTACATTCTGACCAACACTTGTTATTTTCTTTTTTATTACAGCCATCCTAGTGGGTGTGAAGTGGTATCACACTGTGGTTTGGATTTGTATTTTTCTAGTGACTAATGATTTTGAGCATCTTTTCATGTGTTTATTTTCCCTTTGTACATCATCTTTAAAGAAATGAAATGTCTATTCAAGTCCCAGCTACTTGGGAGGCTGAGGCAGGAGAATCGCTTGAATCCAGGAGGCAGAGGTTGCAGTGAGTGAAGATTGCACCACTGCACTCTAGCCTGGGTGACAGAGTAAGACTCTGTTCCCCCCACCAAAAAAAAAAAAAAAATATATATATATATATATAGAGAGAGAGAGAGAGAGAGAGAGAGAGAGAGAGAGAGAAAGAGAGAACAAGACTGACTATAGGGTTCACAAATGAAAAGCACAGAAGTCGAACTATGAAACCTGAAAAGCTTTTTACAATTCTAATGAAACGGATCTATCTGGAGGTTACTTCTCAATACCCTATTATTAAAAAATAAACTATCATCCATTCATAAAAAAATGCGTTTAGATAGACACGCACACACAGACACACACACACACACACATATATATATATATATATATATAAAACACACATATACACACACTGCCAAGGAGCTTTTGCTTCCTAGGTTAGTACTGATGGATCAGAACTGTTAAAGAAACTAGATATTAAAGAACAATAAGCTTAGAATATAAGCATTTTTAAGGTCAAACTTCATATTTCTCATTTTTTCCATTAAATTTTGTCTAAAATGATCACCCGTCACTTCACAACTGTGATATGCCATGAAATAGAATGAGTACTTCTCATTTTTAAAAAAAGTATCTCCAGCTTGACATTCAAGTAAAGGTAAAATATTTAGCTAAATATTTCTTGAATAGATGAGCCCATAACCACCACTTCGTTAAGAATGAAAAGATTTACCTGTAAGAAGAATGAAACCATCCAAAACTCCTAGAAATCATTCCAGACTATAATACTTAAATATGTTTGAAGAAAAAGCAGAAGTATTTCTCTAATGTGCAGGTTATATTATCTGTAAACATTGAGAGAACTCTGGAAAGTCTAAGTATTATCTATATACAAGGTACTGTCGTTTTACCCTATAGGATTTATAAACTGGAGTGCATGGAATATTTAGTGCCATTCTCTGGTCACCCCCCCTTGGGTAAGCTGTTCTAAATACCTTTAAAACACCCCATCCAAAAATGGTCTTAACAGAACCAAGGCCGATCACCTGGAAGTGAGTGCATTTCAGCTGACTTGATTGAAATCACCTGCTAAAGTTGTTGTCCGCTGCGTTTCTAAGAATACAAGCTGCTGAGGTCATAGTGAATGACATCATAGGAGCTGAAAGATTACCCAGAAGCCCTCTGGGAACATGTGCATCACTTCCTCTGTTTATAAATAAAAGGGAAATCCTATTTGAACAAAGATTGCTGAGCTTCACTCAGCCCATGGTCCACTTCTTTACATCAACACATGTTACTATAACATTCTAGTCCACAAGAGAGTGGGCGTTCTTTTAGAGTTCATGTATTTGAGGCAGCAGATGAGGTAACCTACACAGAATTGTACCTACCAAATTTAAAGAGCAAAAACTTAAAGAAGAAAACTTCCTGATGTAGGCTATAAGGTTAAAATAATGCTCCTTTATGGTTCTACTGGGAAAAGTAAACTTTTCAGTAAGAAATCAACAGAGCCTGAGGAAATGCATTCAGCAGCTAGCTTCTCCATTAAATTCACCTTCTATATTTCTCATTTTCCATAAGCTGCTTACCTCACCCACATCACAACTCAGATATGGAATTAGATCTCAGAGCATGTGGCAAGAATAAGGTGGGGAGGCAAGAGTAATGCACCTTCAAAACGTCCATGAAAAATTCTCAGCTCCTCAGATGACTTAATTACTATACTGAGCAATTCCTGCCTGGTTACAATGGTGTATTTTAGAAATTTTAGATTTTGAAGAATTGCCTAAACATGATATCAAACTCAATACTTCAGGAACTCATTCTGACAAAAGAAAAAAATAAAACCAAGACGCAGATAAATTAAATACTCTGTATTAAAAGTTCCCAAATTCCAGAAAGGAAATATTAGTGTCTGAAATACCTTTTCTGGTTATGGTATATGTCCTTTATGACAAGATATTTAACAGAAGTGTTATAGTGGCTGTGTGAAATGTCCTAGGGAGAATAACTTAGTAGTGCTGTTACCTTGATAGATAAAAGCCACAGCAATCAAATGAGATTTTTGCTTAAAAATAATATCTACTTACAAAAGACTATTTTCTAAGTTATGCAAATGTTACTTGCTTTTTTTCCCCCAGTAATCAAATAAAGCAAAGGCTGTACTTGATAGCCAAGAACAAAACTGGCATTTTCCCCCTTTTAATCAATGTCAACTCTACAATCTTTCAGCACTAAGAACTAACATACCTTCATTTGTGTAAGCAGCACATACAGAAATAACCAAAGCAGAACTGAAGCATGGGTGTTGCCAAGAATTGGGGGAAAAGTTAGAAAGCAAAGATGGGACGTGAGTCTTTGTTTTGCCTACCAAAAGAAAGGAGTCCTACTTCTTGGGTTCCAGTTGCCGCAGCAACCAAACCACTGCTAAAGGAGATTCAGAGCATTAAGACGGAGGTTGTGGAGGAGGGCAGAAGCCTGGGGGACTGAGCTCTGTAGCAGGACACTAGGAGCAGTGGTGGTCCCCCAACCCCCACCTGATGATGTTGAACATCTGCTCAAATTAGAGCTTGCACCTTGACTAACGTCTGGCAAGAACCATAAACTCCCAAGCCAAGTATCAGAAAAGAGCTAAGTGGGGTGTGAGCAAGCCGTCTCACTGCAGAGACTTTAAATGCTTCACTGAAAGGAAATGCAGAGGCAACAGGAAGCTGTGCCGCCTCGAAAGAAATTTAGATTTGTGCACAACTTGAAAAGGACAAAATGAAAGTGTCCAGGGATCAGTGTAACAGTGGTACATCCATGGTACCTTATATAGGGTAGCACACCTGGATCCTGTTTTATAGTAGGGGCTTAAAGTGAGAATATGTTTAAAAAACAAGAACCAAAACTGTCCTTGACTTTTGGCCCAGCACTCACAGGAAACAGCAAAGAAAAAGAAGAAAACTTTGCAAATGCAGTTAATTAACAAAGTCATATGTTTTATTTCAAGAGTGATCTTAGTATTCCTAAGTTAAATACAGCATTAGAAGACCAGACCTAAGACCTTACCCAAACACACTAGAATAAAACATAATAAACTGTGCGAGAAGTATCTGCCCACTCTGTCCGCGAGCTTGGAGCAAATGAGTTAGAAAAGTCAAAGCTGCAAGGTGGAGGAGAGATCAATGATTTTAGCAACACTCACCCACTGTTGCTGACAAGTCAAAAGCTCATAAGCCACAGAAGATGGTGTTGCTTTGTTTTCATGGTGGAAAACACAGCTTGAAGCTTGAATTTGGTAATGCATACTACAGAAAAGCAGTGAATGTATGGACTGCAGAAGCTACATAGCTCCTCATTCTTCACTCTATTTTCATAAGCAAGATGCAAATGATAAAGCAGCAAGCTGACATTCAAGAAAGCATGTTTCAGGGCATATCTTCTTGAGGTTGGTATGCTTTCATGCTGGCAGCTCATAATTTCTAGAAACACAGCAAATCACCATGATTTGTGATCATTAAGCAACAGTTAGATTGTGTTCCAATTCCTCCATTTGTGGGGCAGAAAAATCGTGTCATATTTCAGAAAAAAAGATGCCCAAATAAAAGGTCAAAATAAAATTGGGTGCTTAAAAATATGAGTTATTTAGCTGTCTCTGTATTTAGCTGTCTCTGAAGTACAAATAACCAGAAAAATCAGGCCTTTTACTTGTGTATTTTATTCTATTATGAATTCTTGTGTAGGCTTTGTAATGTTTATAACATATTGGTACAGTGGTATAGGCATAAAATCTACCTATAAATAAAGGTATGCATATTAGCGGAGTTTGCTCTCACAAAGTTCCTTGAGCAAAAACTTAAAGCCCTAACCTAGAAAACTAAGTTGTCCAGATACCTTCTTCTCCCACTATGCTAGAGAAGGAAAGTGTCTTATACTTACGGTCATTTTCTTCTTGAATTTGAGCATTAACCATATCAATACAATTCTGAATTTCATTCCAGCTTAAGTTATCTTGCCCTTGGGATAAAACTTCTAGTTTAACAGAGAGTAGTGTGTTTGCATAACTGTGGAAGAGAAAATAATCA
The DNA here is from genome assembly GCF_029281585.2 of Gorilla gorilla gorilla. NCBI lineage: Eukaryota > Metazoa > Chordata > Mammalia > Primates > Hominidae > Gorilla > Gorilla gorilla. The sequence continues at coordinate 35,079,329 of NC_073243.2, forward strand.
TGATGTTAATCAGAGACATTCATTCTTTGTTCATGTTATGTTTCTCAACTATGACACATGGTCAAACGTAGTTGTTATGAGGTTAGACAAAGAGTAGAAAGGCAAATAAAATTGTCTTGTGTAGCTCTGTCAACATATACCAGGCTTACTTGTACTAATGGTGTTTTCTTAAAGTATTTTTATGAACAAATTCTGTTTAATGAAAGCTCTTCAAAATCGAAACTTGTACCTAACTCAAGCAAAACTGGAAACTTTCAAGTCTGTGAAATTACTTTTCCCTAGTTACTAATTTTCCTCCCCTTTGTATGTCTTGGTTCTTCTCAGTCTTCAGATGATTGTTACAGGGCAAAATTCAGAGTTACTATGGTTCTCAATCTTTCTATCATCAAGGGTCCTTTTCATTATTTCTCTTGTTCCTTCCAAAATCTAAGTTTTAAAAGACCTTTTCTACTACAACCCTAATATAGAGCCACTTTGAGGCCTAATATGACACTGAGCAATCAGATAACATGCAAATGCAGTTCCAGAAACCTTGCTGAGTAGCACAATCTTTACCGTATGTTGTCCTGAAGAGGTGGCACATGAGTTAAACCAGGATATACTGAAATTCCTTTTCACCTGCCCATTTCTCCAAAGGCTCCTAGCCAATACTCAAAAATCTCTCTTAGGCCTGGCGTGGTGGCTCACACCTGTAATCCCAGCAATTTGGGAGGCTGAGTGAGAGGATCGCTTGAGCCCAGGAGTTAAAGACCAGCTTGGGCAACACAGGGAGACTCTGTCTCCATAAAAAAATAAAATTAAAATTAAAAATGGCCCTCTCACCCACCGTTTATGACCAATGACCCTTCTCACTGTGCATAGCCCTCTGGAAGATACAGTTTAGTCAACCACTCCAATTACTTTTTTTCTGCCTGGGGAAATTTCAGGGAAAAACTTACTCATACTGATATATTAAGAAACTTTTACTTCTCAATTATCAATTTTCCCACTTTCCAATTTTCACAGAACCAATGTTACAACCATAGGCTAACATGAACTATTCCAGCCAAAAGTAATAAAACTAGATAGTTTAGTGTGCTTTTATGTCTTTGTACCAGGGCAATGAACAACAATCTTCTGTGTACATAATGAGTCACTCTGCAGTTTGAATTCTGAATAGTCCCTAGGGATCTAGTAATTGCAGAGGTTAAAAGAAGAAACATTATATGAAGTCTAAAACTGTTTTCTTGGTTGTGACAAACTTTTTCAAAATTCTGCATGCTTCAAGGTGACATGCAGTATCTTCCATAGAGAGTAGCTTGAGAGAAAAACATTCAAAAATAGGAAATGGTGGTAACAATTTATTTTCTGTAGCTGAATGAGGCCTCGCCAAGTGCAGATGTGAAATACACTAGTAATGTATAATAAATAATACTGACCACAATAACGATTTGGATAAGCAGTAACTTGCACTGGTTAGTGTCCCTCACAGATGGAGACCATTCCAAAAGCGCAAAGTCCTTACGGGCATCCCATACACTTAACGTCTAAATGCTGACCCAACAGGAGTGAAATGAGAAAGTTAAAAATAAACACAGAAAGAAATACAACTACCCATCATTTCTTTAGAAATGAACAAAAACAAGCTATAAAGGAAAAGATTTTAAAAGTAACACCATTTGACCCAGTAATCCCATTACTGGGTATATACTCAAGGGATTATAAATCATTCTACTATAAAGGCACATGTACCTGTATGTTTATTGCGGCACTGTTCACAATAGCAAAGACTTGGAACCAACCCAAATGTCCATCAATGATAGACTGGATAAAGAAAATGTGGCACATATACACCATGGAATACTATGCAGCCATAAAAAAGGATGAGTTCATGTCCTTTGCAGGGACATGGATGAAGCTGGAAACCATCATTCTCAGCAAACTAACAGGAACAGAAACCAAACAACACATGTTCCCACTCATAAGTAGGAGTTGAACAATGAGAACATGTGGTCACAGGGAGGGGAACAACAACATACACTGAGGCATGTCAGGGGGTGGGGGACTAGGGGAGGGATAGCATTAGGAGAAATATCTAATGTAGATGGTGGGTTGATGGGTGCAGCAAACCACCATGGCACGTGTATACCTATGTAACAAACCTGCATGTTCTGCACATGTATCCCAGAACTTAAAGTATAATAATAAAAAACAAATTTTTAAAAAAGTAACACAAGAGAGCTCCACAGGCTTTTCCAATTGAGTATTTCTCTCCAGTACTGAAGATACCAACTTTGGGAAATATTCCATAGTTTACCCAAACAGGTCAATGTCCTCTCCTCTCACTCCTCTCAGTTCTCTTCACCTCATCTATGGACAGACTAGTAAGGAGTCTACTAATCTAAGAGACCTGGGAAGCTCTGAGAAGATCAGTAATCCAATTTAGTTCAGCAGATGTTTGTGAGCACTTACTACATGTAAAACATGGCAGGCACTACAGGAATATTAGGAGGAAAAAGGTGCAGCCTTTATGCTTTCAGACCAGTGGGTAAGATGACAAAAATTCCAAAAAGGTATAAAAGCAGAGCACAGGAAGGGCCGTTAAAGAGTCTATAAGAGTAGATATAATGGGGTTCAAAGCAAGAAGTGGAAGGAAACCCTTATTGGTGGAGCACCCTCCCTGGGACAGGCACTGAACCAAACACTAAATCCTCAAAACAGTTCTGCAAATGCAGAGTGGGGCTTTTGTTTCTTTTGTTTTTGTGCTTTATAGACGAAGGAAAAAGGCTTAGTTAGGGAGGGTCAAACTCAGATATTTTTGGTTCCAAGGCATATGCTCCTTTAACCACATCATGCTACCTCCCAGGAGAGATAACATCAGATGCTGGGGTGGGGAGAAGCACGGATATACCTCACAGAACATAATGTATGGTAGGCAGGGCTCAGAAGCTCCAATACTGTGTTTAGCTGAGCTGGGTAAAGGCACCAAGTTCCTGATGGTGAGAGGACCACGCATAGGAACGCAGAGACCAGAAAGTACACTTGGACTTGGCTAAAGCGCAAAATACGAGTAGGGATGGAGCTGGAGGTAAGGTCAGAGCAACATGCTTAGAATGAGAAGTCTGTTCTTAATTCGGATGTGAACAAGGAACAATCAAACAGAATTATGAATAGGGTTACATTTTAGAACAGTTAATATGGGAACAGTGTATGCCCAAGGCTAATGTTAACCCATACAATACTTTTGTGAGAATTAGACAAAATAATCTCTCTGGGCAAACACAGCCCCAAGAGTAGAAGCCACGGTGAATAGGGAGAGACTTTGCATGAATTTGTCAAGGTAGCCATGCACAGCACACTTGTGCTATGAAGAACCTGCATTCTATGGGGAGATGCCCTGGACAGAGCCGTGTTTCTCAAACTTGATAATCTGCAAAACTGGGATTCCAAGATCCCAAGTTAAGATGCTGACTTTGGAAGTAAAATGCCAAGGCTGTAGAAGATCATTTGGGGCCAATACAAGTGTCAATACAAGAACCCAAGTGGGCCCTTAAATCCCATGTCAGTACTGGGTCTTCCAGATCCAGAATGTATTTAAATTAAAAAAAAAAATTCAAAACACATTTTAAAAGTTCTTCACACAGAACACTCGAACTGTGAGGCTCCATCTGTAGGTCCCAGCTGGAAACTACAGGTATAAATATGGTTTTCAAATAGAATGGGACCACTTCTTTAAGGGTATTTGTAAATGAAGAAGCAGGCATTTTTGATCATCAGAATGGGTGAGTCAGGGGCTAGTGTCATGTGGAGGACAGTTGCCAGGGATGCTAAATATGTGGAATAGTCTTGACTGTTATCTCACCAAGATGCCCCATTAGCCTGTAAGCTTCATAAGGGATTGACCGGGTCTGTCTTCTACTCTAGCACTGAGAAAGTATGGCAAAGCCTGGTTAGGTAGGAATGATTAATGAACGGGGAGAGAAAAGAAGTAGGATGACCAATTTAGGGGTTACTACAGAAGCAAAAGTGAGAAGTCTAAGTGAGGGTGGTTGCAGGGAAATGGAAACATCTTGCAGAGGTATAAGGCACATAGACTGGCTACTGACAGCAGGCTCTTTAGAGCACAAGGGTGCCCAGCTGAGGGCAGAGGGAAACTCAAATTGAGCTTCAGGTTTCTAAGCTTACAGGAGAGAATGGTGCCATTAACAATTAACAGAAACAGTGGCGGTAGATATAAATTACCTTGCAAACACACTCTAAGGAGTCATATGAACCAGATGGCCAAATTTAAGTAGAACAAGAGAATTAGTTTCTCCAAAAAGACTAAAAACAAGGAAAACCCACCATCCTTCCATTACTTTTTGGCCATTCACTACACAGACAAGTGGTCAAATACCATTTGTTTAACCTAAGAAATCTCTGGTTTTTCCTTGGCAACTGTACATGACCCAAGAGAATCAGCCAACCTGCCTATTAGAGCCGTTCCAAAATCAGTAGCTGAAAAGAGCTTTTGTCAAGATCTGTGCAGACATCTCCCCCTGGTGGTTACAAGAATCCAAGATTCACTCATTTTAACTGGGGCTTTTATCTCAGCGACTCTCTCATCTGGCTCCCAATTCTGGCCATTTGATTTTCTCTCTAGATCTGCTATAGTGTTTTATAATAATGCTATCAGTTGTACTATCTGGTAGCACACTTCAGAAACATGAAATGAAAGATAAATGGATGTTGTTACCCACTGCCATGACCCACTGTGGTCTCAGGATTTCTTTGGCTTAATAATCAGAAGAGTGGAGTTTGGGGCCCAACTGCCCAATTTTAGGTCCATAACCCGGATTCTGTTTCTGCATCAGTGACATAAAAGAATTGGACTGGATGATTATTAAAGTTGCTTCCAACTCTTCTACATTCTGCGGTTTCCAAAAGACGCCCAAGGAAAGCTATGTTTCCAATAGTTCCTTTATTTTCAGCCTATCAAATAATCTTTGCCAACGACAAAGTCATTTATTAATTGCCACAGGATGATCACTTTCTGATTCTTCTTGTTCCCCAGAAGGAATACTGTAAACAAGGATACTAATTAGAAGGACTCTTAAAACAGACTAGTTTTCAAGAAACATGAGCATGGTATATGGATTTCTCCACCAACAGGCAAATTCCTCACTTGTAAGATCTGCCAAACATGCATTTCTGCATTGAAAGAAGGTTTGGAAAATGTTCCTTACCGTTCCACATATGCCTTGTCCAGATTGTTTAAGCCTATTGCGGGGCTTCTGAGTTGATTCTGCACAGACACAAGATCGTTGCTTTCCAAGGCCTGGTTTAGTAAAGCAACAGCAGACAACATTTCCACAGCAATCAAAAGCTCCTCGTGGGCCAAGTAGTTCTGTTGGAAAACATATGGCAACATAAGCTCCCCACACAACACACCTCATGTTCATGATAGAGGTTTATGATGCACATTTCAACAAACAACAAAAAGTCAAAGAACTTGATAGCTCAGCAGAAAGAGGAGTCGTGGCCACCTGCTTTCCACTGGCTTTAAGAACAGGTATATGGCTCCTGGGCTTTCCTTAGATGATCATTTTTTGGGACTGGGTTGATTACAATGAAAAGTTACGATTCCACAAATATCTGCATTCCCATTGCTGATCCCTACTCCTAGCTATACTGGTTGCTTAAAGGCTCAGTCCAGCCATATAATTAAGCCAAGGACTAGGTAACATTGTCACTGACTGAGAGTGCCAGGTAACATTTTAGCACAGCTAACGATTTCCAGTTTGAATTAAGGGTTAAGGGAAGGTTGGGAGAATTTCACTGAAAAGTTATAATCTGAAGCACAAAGCAAGGTCTTCAAACCAAGACTACTGATTTAATTCGAAAAAAGTTAAAGTGACATTTTCATAAATTTTAAAATAGAAATTTTAAAATACACTACCAGGTCAAGATATTTGAAGAAATCTGAGGTGATCTTTTGGTAAAGCAAGTAAAGCTCTCCAGGCTTTTTTGTTTGGTTTGGTTTGCTTTATTTTTATTATTATTATTTTTTGAGATGGAGTTTGGCTCTTGTTGCCCAGGCTGGGGTGCAATGGCATGATCTAGGCTCACTGCAGCCTCCGCCTCCCAGGTTCAAGCGATTCTTCTGCCTCAGCCTCCCAAAGCGCTGGGATTACAGGCATGAACCACCACACCTGGCCAGATCTCCAGGTTTATATGATTTACAATCTGGATTTAGCTTATCCAAAAAAATACGTCTTAGATTTCAGAACACCCTTCCCCTTTAATATCTTCTTCCATTTAACCATTTTATATTATCTTGGCCCAACTTCAAAAGGAATATTTTTTTCATCATATTGAAGGGACATAAGGAGCAGGAGCATGAAAGAGAATCACTAAGGAAAAGCTGATACATATTTTACATTTAGGATATTACAGGTATTTAATATATAACATGTTCATCTTAATATATAATGTTCATCTTAAAATGCATTATTATATCTTTCTGGATCTCCACAGAAGTCTCACAGCAAACTGATTTCAGAATAAAAAGGGATAGTTTAATCTTTCAAAGCAAATGGGAAGAAGGGGTTACCATCGAGAGCACGTAAGTAAATTTTATCTAAATATATTACATTAAATACAAGTTTAACATACAAAGTATCAAATTATAAGAGCAGAATGGAATCGTTTATAATTCACCTCCTCTATCTCTTTCAGTGACCTGTCCGTGGATACCTAAATTGGTTTACAGCAAAAAGGATAAGGAGAGAGGAAGAAGAAATGGGGCTGGACAGCCACAGGTTAACTATGGCCAGTTGAGGATGCATGAGCGTCCTCAAGCATAAGTAGCCTTGAGCTTCAGAGCCAGAGAAGTGGAAGAAAATATTAATGAGAGAACCTAAATGAAATTAAGAAAATAAGCTATTTTTCTTTTATTACAAATACTATATTTCTATTTAGGAAACATACGGAGTCTTTTTAATTATTATTATTATTTTTGTAAAGATGAGGCCTATGTTGCCCAGGTTGGTCTTGAACTCCTGGCCTCAAGTGATCCTCCTGTCTCAGCCTCCCAAAGTGCTAAGATTACAGACAGGAACTACCACACTCAGCCAATACAGAAGTCTTAGTAAGCAAGAATAAGAAAACAAATGCTACCACTCAAGCTCTTTTGTATATATCCTTTTATGTATTTTAAATTCATATATACATTTGCAGAGGTTTTGTCTTTATAACTGACTTCATTTTCTTTTTGCAAAAAACAAGATAATGCTATATATCTTAATCTCATTTTTCCCACTTAATATTAGTATGGATATCTTTTCCAGTCATTATTCTTTACATTAACATTTTTACTAGTTGCACATATTTCTCGCATGTACAAGCACCATAAATGTTATTAATTTATAGGCAATCTGTTATTAATTAAACAGTCATTTGTTTCCTGGTTTTCAGTATTCTAAACAATGCTGTGAAACATCTCTGTGGCCAAAGCTATTTGGTTCATATCCTTCAGGCTTATTTTCTAGAACGTAACTGTCAGCATCATGGGCTTTTGATCTGTATTACTAAGACCACCCTGCAGAAAATCTGTATAATTCATACTCCCAGCAGCTGTGTAGGAGTTGTTTGGGCCCCATATCTATCCCTACGCTGGGTTAAATCTTTCTAATCTTTACCAATCTAATTTTAAATCATAAGTGTACTGTGTTTTAATTTATATATTTTTTACTTCTGATTGAGTTTAAACTTTTTTTTTGTTTGTCGTTTGTATATTTCTTGTTTTATGAATTGCCTGCTCATGTTTTTGGCCTCTGTTTATTGTGTGTGGATAAGTGCTGATTGTGACTTTAAGGATCCAATGACTGTCCTATGTTTTTCCTTAGAACTTTAATTTGTTAAATTATTTTTTATATTTAATATTTTATGTTGAAAATTTATTTTGATATATGTGTAGTGAGTTAATGTTTTCTTAACAAAGCTTAAACACTTGCAAGGATATCATTTATTAAATAGTTGTTTCCCCACCTTCTTGAAATACGAGCCTTGTTATATGCTGAATTCTTGGTTCTGCTTTCAGTAGTTTTCATTTTGTTTCATTGTTTGGCTTACAAGAGTGTTAGTGAACATGTTCTTAATTACTGTAACCTTGTATGAAATTATTGTTGAATGCTGTTGTCATATTAAGGAGCACAAATTTACAAAAATCAAAGCCATGGTGCTAATGGTCTTATTTGCAGTTTCTAAAATTGCAGATTGATCTTATTTTCTACATAAAAAACATTATATATTGTAAAAAAAAATACCACATTGGTATAGCTAAAAATTATCCAAGGTGTCTTCAAATATCACACAGAAAATAAGAACAACCTATTTTCACAGGTATATGTATAGACCACTGCCGGAATTTCCTAACTATGCTCTTAGATTCTTTATGTAGACTAAAAGCAAGAATTAACAAGGAAGAAGGCCATGGAATTGGTACAGGTGGGCCAGTGAGACCAGGACTGGTACAAATTAGAGATCCCTGATCCCTATTCCCCTTTCCTAACTAGGCTTCCCTAGTGCGCCATGGCACGCAAGGTTACCGTCCCCACAGCTGGGGTCTCCTCTGACTTACCATGGCGTTCTGTTTCTGGAGGTTGAAAAGTTCGTTCTGATACATGGCAGCAGCAAAGGGATAAACAGCAGGCAGCTGGGCCTCTGGTTTCTTCAGTGCAAGCAGCGTATTCTCGGGGTCACCTTCCGGAATGACAGCATTGATATGGTCCACTGCAGCCTGCCCTGAGGATGGGGGTTCATGTTTTGTCAGAATGGTTGCTCTTTCCACTGCAGTCTCACCCAACCAGCCCTTCTTCCCAAGGATTTGAACCTAAGCAGTTACTTTTCATGAACTCTGAAAAGCTGCAGGCAGAGGGTAGGTAAGGCTTTGAAAATGTTATCTCAGTAATTCAAACTAATCCAATCCTTGGAATTAGTGCCTACAAGAACCTTAGCATTGATGGAGCTTAGGGTATGAGATCATTCCTGAGTAGCATAACTTCCTTCCAAAATCCTTCCTTATAGGACCAGCTCTGGTCTCACTTCTTCCCTGAAGCCTTCAGATTGCTCCAGTCCTTAAGGATTTCTCATCATGTGAACACCATAGTTATTTAAAGCTGGGCCATGTAGTTCCAGCAGGCATGTTCCCTGTGCTCCTTGTGCATTAGTACTGTCTCCCCAAGGAGACTTCAAGCGACAAGAAGACCAGAAGCAAGCCTTGCCCTACTGTTATATCTTCCTAACACATAAGCACTGCGGTAAGCCTACAGCAAGCACTCAGACATATTGCTGCAACATCTGAGACAACCATAAACTCTGTGATATGGTTTGGCTCTGTGTCCCCACCCAAATCTTATGTTGAATTATAATCCCCAATGTTGGAGGAGGGATCTGGTGGAAGATGATTGTAACATGGGGGCGGATTTCCCCCTGGATGATAGTGAGTTCTCACGAGATACGGTTAAGTATGTAACGCTTCCCCCTTCTCTCTATTCCTCCTGCTTTGGGCATGTGAAGATGTGCCTGGCTTCCCCATCGCCTTCTGCCATGATCATAAGTTTCCTGAGGCCTCCGCCAGACATGCAGAACTCTGAGTCAATTAAGCCTCTTTTCTTCATAAATTACCCAGTCTCAAGCAGTTCTTTATAGCAGTGTGAGAATGGACTAATACACTCTGTGATCTCTCAACCAGTTGTAAGGTGCAGATTATAAAGAAATGAATTTTGGTTACCAAACTGAGATGCTTGGAACAGTAGATTCAGCATAGTTTTCAGAGAACAAAAATGAAATTGCTGAGTAAATGGGAGAATGAATGATGAACTCTGCCACCAGGAAAGAGCAAATCAGACAGAGATTGCAGAGTTTTGCCTTATAGAGAAGGCATCTGGGTAGCAGAAGTAACACATATCCATAAATTTTTAGAGCCTTTCAAGGGTTAGCCTGTCTGCCTAATTCGTGACTAGACTGCAGCTAAGATTCTTCTAACCCTTTTTGACAAGATGACAATTTATCTTCTCTAAATACATTCACGAGGATCTTCCCTCAATATTTTTACTAAGAGATATAATTCAATAACAGGAAATACTTATGATTAATGGAATCCTTCAAGTCATCCCCCAGAAAACTCACACTTAACCTAAAGGACCCTGAGAACCTTAGCATTTCTATCTTTAAAATTAATGTGACAAACCAAAAAATTTCAGAAAGGAAGGCTAGTGGTTGTTTGTGGTATTTGCTGTTCTGCTAAAGTTACTCCAAGGCCTTTCAGCTGTATCTCGGATTACTCTAGGTAGGATCTTGCTTTACCTTTGACAAATTTATTATATGGGCTTGTACAGCTGAATTTCAAACATCAGAAAATCATGTCTTTAAAACACTGTTCTCTCTCTCTCTCTCTCTTTCTTTTTTTGAGACAGTCTTGCTCTGTTGCCAAGGCTGGAGTGCAGTGGTGCAATCTTGGCTTACTGCAGTCTCGACCTCCTGGGCTCTGGAGATCCTCCGACCTCAGTCTCTAGAGTATCTGGGGCTACAGTTGTGTGCCACCACACCCGGTTAATTTTTAAATTTTTTTTGTAAAGACTGAGTCTCTCTTTGTTGCCCAGGCTGGTCTTGAACTCCTGGCCTGAAGTCATCCTCCCACCTCAGCCTCCCAAAGTGCTAGATTACAAGCATGAGTCACTGCACCTAGCCTGAAAAACACTATTAAATAAACAATTTCTTCTAAAAAATAAGGTAAGATCAACCACTCTTTTACGCTCTGCATTTAACGAAATGTCCAGGCAGGGTGTGGTAGCTTTTGTCTGTAATCCTAGCATTTTGGGAGGCTGAGGTAGGAGGATCACTTGAGCCCAAGAGTTTAACACCAGACTGGGCAATAGAATAAGACCCTGTCCGGAAAAAAAAAAAAAAAAAAAAAAAAAAAAAAAAAAAAAAAAAAAAGCAAAGAAATGCAAAATGTCCAGCTCTGATCTTAACAGAAAATATCATGCAATGAATGGAATGCATTTGCTGAACCTGAAAGGTAAATGGTTATAATGTGAACAAAGCTGAGGCCTCTAACAACAGATCTGTTGACATTACCACCAACATTGTCACTGATGCTATTACTATGGTTGCTATGAATGTGGATGCCTTAACATTTTAATATAATAACCTACACGGTTGAGGAAAATCTTGTCAAAGTAATGATTCTTACTTTTTTTTTTTTTTAATTTTTTTTGAGATGGAGTCTCACACTATCATCCAGGCTGGAGTGTAGTGGCGCAATCTCAGCTCACTGCATCCTCCGCCTCCCACATTCAAGCGATTCTCCTGTCTCAGCCTCCCAAGTAGCTGGGATTACAGGTGCCCGCCACCACGCCTGGCTGACTTTTTGTATTTTTACTAGAGATGGGGTTTCACTATATTAGCCAGGGTGGTCTTGAACGCTTGACCTCGTGATCCACCCATTTCAGTCTCCCAAAGTGCTGGGATTACAGGCGTGAGCCACTGCACCCAGCTGATTCTTACATATTTTAAAGTGTACAATTGTCTCATTGTCATGTCATCAAAATGAGGGTTTTTTTCTTAAGGTTATTTTCAGTTCTATTGGACTATAAATTTTAAGATGGGGAGAGATAAAAAGACTTCAGAATAATCATGTTCTACACATTTAAAGCCATCAAACCTTGCTTTCATATTTTCAGCCGGTTTTACTATTAGTGCAAAACATCCAATGCCTTTTACTTAAAAATGGAAAAAAAAAGTATAGCCAATTTGGCATTAAATTTGCGGTCAGGAAATTATGGCACTGAGTAAAGAACTAAAACATTTATATAAAGCATTTTATTTAACATGAAAAAGAAAACTGTTTTCATGGTTATAAATATTTCAAAAATAAAGGATGGTTAAAGGCTATGGAGCCATTTCCTCTCTAGGCTTATGGACCTCAGATGTCTCACTGGCAACATTAATTTCCTCCTGTAATTCATTTCTGTCAAGCATCACGAAATTCTCAGCTTTCGCATAGAGCAAAAAGACAAACTTTAAATTGTACTTCATGTATCATCAGTAACATGTTCAAGATTTCACAAGAATAAAAGAACAGGCACATGCACCCTAAAATGTTAAGGTGTTACCTTAAAAAAAAAAAAAAAAAAAGGCAATTGAGAGTTTTCAGCCCAGTTGTGTGTATGTGAGGCATATTCTCAAACACATTCAGTTGTTAACTCCTAGACATTTACATTAACCCTCTGGGGCTTTCCTTAATTACTGTTTGAGCCCCTTATGATATTTCTCTCCGGCAATTTAGGAGCAGACTTCTTAGTATCACCGTGGGTGTACACTTCTTTGCAAGAGTTACGAGCAAAAAAGAATATTCAAAACTCAATGAGGATGTTAAAAGGAAGGCAAGGTTTAGGATTGTTGTAATTAGTGGATACTCCAAATTTTAATTTGGCAGGGAGTTCACATGCTTTATTAAGCAGGCTAAATGGCCTTTCATGTATTAGTTTTTTGGGTATATATGGATTATTTAGATTGACCAGGGAAAAATAAACATCAAATGAAATTTCTTAATGACTCTTCTGATGCTCAAGTAAAAATAGGTTTTGCCAGAGGGGAGAAAAGACTAATAAAAAAAATTGATGTATCTCAACCTGCATACACTTATTTTAATTACCTGAGTCTGCTGTTCTTTACAATCACACACCTGAGCCAGGTACTAAGAGGAACTCATCTGCTTGACTCCACAGAGGCTCAGGGGTGTGGGACTCAAAGCTGCCATCATGAGATTTCATCTGGCCTGTCCATAGTCCCATTCACTGGCACCAAAGTTACACAAGTGTAAGAAAAATCTTACAAACAACAGACTAATGGCTGGGAAGTCACAGCAGTGGTGTCAATAGTACCTTTTACAATTCCAATAGAACATCATCGCATAATCATGGGCAAGCAACTACAATCTGCAAGTTATAATCTTTTACTAAATGACCTTCAGTATTAGCCCCATAAGTGACAGAATTAAAATGTGGAATGTAATGAAACAGGAAGGTAGAATCAAACTAGCTTCAGGATACTTTGTGTGGACTGAGATCACCAAAAAAAGCCCAGTGGGAAACTGCCAAATGCTGCACCATAATTAAGAGCAACACTGACACTGAGTAGATTTTTCATTGTATAAGGCAGTTTTCCAAGTATACAAATTGAGAGTTGTGTTGGGATTCTGGCAAGGAAAGTCTGTATCTTATGGAAATATCAATTTCCTTCATACGATCCATTACTTACTGTTGACTTTATTAATATTGCCTTGGATTTCTGCTTGTGTCAGCAGTTCTTCATAAGCATCTCTTTCTTCTTCTGAAATACAGCTATTCTGCAAAACAAAGTCTTCACTGATTTCTGAGGTTAAATAAAATATTTCCAAAACTCGAAATTCAAACGGAAAAATGTGAAGAGTGACAAAAACCATTCCCTAATTATTTAAATTCATTGCAAGCATTTGTGGAGTGCCTGCTCTGTGCAGGGGACTAGGGGAGAATGCTGGCAAAGACTACAAAGATGAATGACAGACCTGGTGACTCTTTGAAAAGGGCTAATTTTCAAATGTGGAAAACATTAGTTTGGACCACTTGGTATTGCCATTTTTGTAGATCAAAAACAGTTGAATAGTGCCAATTTCATTTTATTTGATCTAATAAAATCAAGAACACAAATAATAAATATACCTAGAAGAACAGAATAGGTTCTATAAGAGAAGTACTATAAGCATTTTTTAAGAAAGTATTCATACTTAGTTGGGAAGAAAATTTTTCAAAGAGATCATAATCAATGAGGGCTTCGAGCAACAGAATAATGTCAAGAATAGGAAACAGACAGCAGGATTTGGTTACACAGATGGAAAGCTTAGCACATTAGGCTACAGCTTGGAGTGTGACCATGATGAGCCAAAAAGATGAGGGGGTCAGCTGAAGGCTAAGCTAAGATTTGGTATTTAATTCAGTAGGTAATAGAGAATCGGGGCATGTTTCTGTTGGGTTAACACAAGATTTGTAGTTAAAGATCAATTTTGTAACCTCTAGCTCTAAGAGGGATTGGCTTAGAGAGTAACAGGAGGCAGAGAGACCCACAAGGAAGGTGCTTGATACAAGAGTCATGCAATGAGGTCAGAAGGGGCAGGACTGAGGCAAGACTGGTGAGACTAGAAGGTTGGCGACAGATTCAACTCCAACAAGAGTAGGCAGCAGAATCTAGCAATGCATGGGACACAGGGGGCATAAAAAGAGTTCTGAGACAAAGCTGGCCATCATTCTGAACCAGGGAAGTCAGCAAGGGGAACTCTTCTGATATAATGGGGTACAAAGCCAGAGGGACACAGATGAAGTTATCTGGAGGAGGAGGAGAGAGGCCAATTTGGGACAGGATGGCATAAAGCTGATGGCTGATTTCTTCAACAAGTGGATGAGCTCAGTGGAAGAAGAACAGAGAAGGGATTCAATGTCAGACCTTGAAGAATCCCCATACTGAGAGGGAGAAGGAAGAGGAGAAAGAGGCACAGAGGAGAACCGTGGCAGCAAGGACGCACATAAGCTAGTGAAGCAGAGAATCTCAAGGTAGGAGACCAACCCTGCCAGATGCTGGTGGAAGCCACCAGTTAAGAAAACGCCAAAACCTAAAGTGGCTACTTCCAGTCATGGAGCTGAAACTGACATGGCAAGAGCTTAATGAGAGACAAGCTGGTGAGGAAGTAGAAGCTCTCAGTGTAGACAAATTTTTCAATAATGGATTAGACAGAAAGGTGGTTACAAATGGAGTTAGGATTAGGAGCAGGCTGTCTTGTACAGGAGGGACATCCTCAAATATAAAGGATCGACTATTGGGAAAATATGAAGACTGTAGATTCAAAAACATCCTCTCTGAACTTCACCACACTGAATTATTAACCTCTACTACCAAATGTAAAAGTAACTTGGCTAATGTAAGGTCTGTTGATGTCTAACAAGGGATGATCATGAGTTGCTACTTCTACACTTCCTGGGGACATTAGTAAGTTTGCAACATGACTTTTAATTCTGTCAATATATAACATTCATTACAAAATTCCCTTTCTAAAAATTGAGAGAGGGTCTCACTCTGTTACCCAGGCTGGAGTGCAGTGGCAGGGTCACAGCTCACTGCAGCCTCAACCTCCCAGGCTCAAGTGATTCTCCTACCTCAGCCTCCCGAGTAGTTGGGACTACAGGCTTGCACCACCAAGCCGAGCTAATTTTTTATTTTTATTTTTATTTTCTTAGAGACAGGGTCTCAGTATAGTGCGCAGGCTCGTTTTGAACTCGTGGACTCAAAGGACCCTCCCGCTGCGGCCTCCCAAAGTGCTGGGATTATAGGCATGAGCCACCATGCCTGGCCTATAAAATTCCTTTTTATGCCTTATAAAGGGATATAATCTAATTGCCTTACCTAGTGTATGGTCCTCTTGTATGCTACATTTCATTCAAATCAATTGTCTACGGCTATAGAGAACATAGCCAATTGATTTAAAAGTATTGCTTTTAACATTAAGGCTTTTCAAACTAGTAACTCATAAGCACATTCATTACTGTTTTTATTACTCAGAATCTAAGCACCTTCAGTCTTGCATTTTCCTCTTTTTTCTTTTTGGCATCCCAGAGTTCTTTCTGATATTCTGGTGCAAGGTTGTCATCCACTAAAGTTAAAACTGCATTTGGGTTTCTTAGTGTTACAACGGTTTGCTCTGCTATTCCTTTTTCAACTGCTTCATTAATGGCTATAACTGCAGCATGTACTAAAAAGTAAAAAGAGAGAGAGAAAAAGGTTTTTATCAGCAAAAGACAACATGGACAGTTGCATTGACCCTGTGTAAACTCAAGCAGTTTTACTTTCTTTCTTGGCTTCCAGTAAACATGTCAAAAAGAGAACTGAGACATATTATGGAGCACCTGACAACCTCTCCACATGGCTGCCTTTGGTCCTGATCTCAGCATCTGTTAAGTAATTCTGACTCATTTATACATCACTGAATGGCTAAAATGAAGCAAGCCCTATGTCAACCACAGGAGTTAGAAGGTAAGTCAATCCTTGCCCTCTGGTCAGGGCGACATGGGTAATTTTAAAGTAACATGTTGGTTCCAAGAGATACTTGCAATTTAGCTTGCAATACTAAAAGACCTGTAACAATGAACTCTACCACTAAAATCTACAGATGCAGAAAGTAGAGAACTATGGACAATGAAGGTATTTCTAGAACCTCAATTCATGTTGTACAAGCAGAAGTCTAAAGACCAAAATCAATTACTTGGTTATATTCTGACATCCTCAAATTAATCATCTATAAAACAAATAATAAAAACTTTTAGGGTGCTTAAAGTATCTTCTAAATATTCTATTTCGAGTAATCAAAATCAGTAGGTAAAGTACAGGTAAGTCTCACATCAATGGCAAGTTTGGATTTTAGATGGACTTACATGCAGCTTCATCCACGGACAGTTCATTGGCCAGAATACCACCTATTTTGCTGAAAGATGGCATCTGTATTCCATATTTCTCAAGTTCTTTTCTCATATTACTGATTTCCTCCTCTAACAAGGAACAAAATAATAATAATCATTATCGGAGAAAGCTACAGACAGAGATGGACGCAGGAATGAGTACAATCATATCAAGAAATGTCTTCATCAGGAAGCGGGGTTGTTTGTAAACAAGAGCCTTAGGAAGAACCCAGCCCAAGTTTCTCATTTCACAAACATGGGGAAGGAGAACTCAGTCAAGAACAAACAAGATAGGTCTGTTCTCTCTTCTCATCAATATACAGGAATAAGGGAAATCGATAATATCAAAATGGGGAAAAAAGGTATTGGTACTTTTTTTTTTTTTTTTTTTTAGGCACAGTCTCGCTCTGTCGTCCAGGCTGGAGTGCAGTGGCACGATCTCAGCTCACTGCAAGCTCCGCCTCCCAGGTTCACGCCATTCTCCTGCCTCAGCCTCCCAAGTAGCTGGGACTACAGGAGCCCCCCACCACGCCCAGCTAATTTTTTGTATTTTTTAGTAGAGACAGGGTTTCACTGTGTTAGTCAGGATGGTCTCGATCTCCTGACCTTGTGACCCACCCGCCTCGGCCTCCCAAAGTGCTGGGATTACAGGCATGAGCCACCACGCCAGGCCAGGTATTGGTACTTTTTATAACTAGATTGTAAAAAATTACAAAGATAAAGAGTAGTACCTGTGAAGTCTACTTTGCCCAACAAATCCTGGATCTGGGGTGCTATTCCTAGTTTGAACAGATATAAACTGAAAGAAAAAAACACAAAATTATCAGAAATTTTATCATCATAAGTCTTAATGTTATAAATTACATAATTCTTAATAGTTTTTTCAGTTGAAAAGACCTAAGAGATATCTAGTCTATTCATTTTATAAATGAGGAAACTGAGTCTCTGGGTAACAGAGTCCTTGGTGAGGCCAGGATCAGAATTCCAATCTGTGTCCCAAAGACTGGTCTTCTACTGTAATCCACTTCTACAGAGCCAGCTAACTCTGCATCATCTATTTGTATGGAGAACAAGAAACACAGCTAATACAAAACAGCAGGTTACAAATGCAATAAACATTTCTTTGAATATTCCTCACATAATTCTTATTTTATTGAAGGTACAGCATGAATTATATTTTGCTTTTTAATATTCCTCCAAGTAGCACATACCCCTTGAGGAAATATTTGTTTTACATTTTCTAAACCAATAAATAGAGTGGCAAGCCTATCAGTGGGTGAGGTAATGTTAAACTATGATGTGTGTATATTACCCAAGCGGAAGATGGAGAATAAATTGGATGTATTTAAAAACAAATCCATAAGGTAGTAATGATGGCATCCATTAACCTACCCATAACCTGAGAAAAGAACTTGAGAGCTGGCATCTAAATTCTATAAAAAATATATGTGCTTTCCCCACTTTTATCACTGAGTCATAGTTTAAAGTAATAGTATATATGAGAAAGTGAACTGAATGATTTTTATGGCTTGAAATACTTCAAAATTATCACTTCAGATGTTGATGTGAGATGAAGCTCCATAGTTTAGAGAACATAGAATTTCATTAAATGCATTAAGAAAGTTCAAGATCAAGCTTTTTTAATAGTATTAAAACAAACTCTTAAAATGTATGATTAGTCATTTAATGTAAGTAGCTTGCATTAAAATTGACAATAATTTTCTGATTTTTTTTATTATTATTATTTTTTTGGTTGAGACAGAGTCTTGCTCTGTCGCCCAGGCTGGAGTGCAATGGCGTGATCTCGACCCACTGCAACCTCCACCTTCTGGGTTCAAGCAATTCTCCTGCCTCAGCTTCCCAAGTAGCTGGGATTACAGGTGCATGCCACAGAGCCCGTCTACTTTTTGTATTTTTTTTTAGTAGAGACGGGGTTTCACCATGTTGGCTAGGCTGGTCTCGAACTCCTGACCACCCACCTCTGCCACCCAAAGTGCTGGAATTACAGGCATGAGCCATCGTGTCTGGCCAATTTTCTGGTAATTTTTATGAAGAGCAATTATTTAGAAAAGTAATACATGATCAAAGTAAAAAATTAGTGGCTTACGGTTTAAAAAATTACACAGAAAATCACCACTCAGTTACACACTAAATATTTTGGTATATATGTTCTTTTAAAGTTGTTTCTGGACATACCTATTTTATAAACGTATATATTATTCTAGAATATGAATGTACTATAATTTTCTTAAGCAAGTGCTGAGCATTTAGATTGTTATTAATTAATAACTATGGCAAATAATGCTTAATAAACCTACTTACATATAGACACAGACACATCTTTGTGCATATTTCTTATTTGTTACAATAAAGCCATGAAAACAAAATTGCCAGCTTGAAAGGGTACACACACAATAAAAGTTTTCAATGTTTATTGTCCAAATGTGATTTTAAAAAGAGATTATGCTCATTTATTCTTTATGAGTAAAGGGTTAAAAAACACCCTTTTTCCTTTTATATGAGAATTTGACCTTTGGTTAACTTTCTAGCTCTGTTCTCTTAGGAACCTATACTGTCAACAGTGTTATAAGCATCATTGCTTAGGAAAAAATAACCCAATTGATAAATTGTATCTTGAGAGAAGAAACCATAAATATCTAATAGGTACCATATCTTTGGGCCTTCCTAGGTTCAATGACTCTTATAACTGGTATGTTCTTTGCAGAGAACTGGGAAGCTGTGCAGTACAGCTGTTACTATAGATATTGGCTCCTGGGGACACGAGGCTTACAAGCCAGGAAGGCTCAAACCCACTTCTTAGCAGCAAAGTTGTATCTTGGGGTACCAAGAATGGTGGCTTCCAGATGGCTGTATGGACAACTAAGTGGAGTGTCACGCAGGCTCCCACTGAAGAGCAACACCTGCCAGCATGCTGGCTATCCCGGCTACCTCTCTTCTGAGCAACAGGTGCCAGATGTGGCTTATGACAAGTGGGTCAATCTGAATATTTAGCTAAACCTAAGAACCCCCTGATGGGCATGGCCCACTAGACCACGAATACATCTGAATGCCATTTTCTTTGTCCCCTTATCACCACAGGATATTATCAATAAAGTCTTTCAAGAGACTAGCAACTGATAGCAACAAGATGTTATTTAAATTTGTATTTCCTTATGGTGGTTGGGAGGGTAAATATTTTTTCATACATGCATTGGCCATTCATATGTCTTCCACGAAATGCCTATTAATGAATGTTCGAATTTTAAAGAATTTTTAGGGGAAGAATTTGCCTCTTATTTTCCTGCTTTTCCTTTAAAACTATAGCAAAGGACAAAGAACATTTTTTTTTTTTTACCATATGTATAACATTAGTTTTAATACTAAATTTCAATGTGATATTTATATCTTATCCACAGAGGAAAAACTTTTATATTAGACTTTGAACATTCTTCAAAGTGAAATAGCCATTATGTATTCATAATCCCAAACTAGCAAGAGAGGATACATTCCTTAGTTAAAGTTCTAGGTCTTTAGACATTATCATGGATATAAAACTGTTTACTTTACACAGCCTCTGAAGACTTTACTACCAAAGGTTCATGCCAACAAGTCATTATAATTAAAGCTAGATCATTAAGATACCATGCTGACATTTTCAAAACCATAATATTTTATGAACCAATTCTCAACTCATTATTACATAGGGAAAAAATTCCAGTTAAAAGGGTGCTCATATTACTTGGAACAATGAAATGTCAGCCTCTTCACTTGCTCCTTTCTAGTAATGGGAACGACAAAATTAAACAGAATTTAACAGGCAAGATAAACTGCAAAAGAATTTGGGGGGTGAATGGAGATCAAGCCATCATTTAAGAAATGAGAATACATAGCTGGGGGCGGTGGCTCACGACTGTAATCCCAGCACTTTGGGAGGCCGAGGCAGGCAAATCACCTGAGGTTGAGAGCTCAAGACCAGCCTGACCAACATGGAGAAACCCTGTCTCTACTAAAAATACAAAATTAGCTGGGCATGGTGGCACATGCCTGTAACCCCAGCTACTCGGGAGGCTGAGGCAGGAGAATCGCTTGAACCCAGGAGGTGGAGGTTTGCAGTGAGCTGAATTTGCACCATTGCATTCCAGCCTGGGCAGCAAGAGTGAAACTCCACCTCAAAAAAAAAAAAAAAAAAAAAAAAAAAGAAATGAGAATAGATGAACAAATAATCAAAAATGTATAATTGTATCACTTCAATTTCTTTCATACTACCTGATTTGCACTTTCCTCCTCTTTTTACAAATTCAAAAATATACCTAATTTACAAAGAAAACTATAAAAAAGTGAAATTTAGAAAATGTTATACAGTAAAATGCAAGCAGACATCCATAAAATGTCTTCAAGCAACAAGTTTTATACTTATTTCAAGTACTTAATGTGCTGCATCTTTAATATATATTACCTATACTAATATCCTGCTGAAGTTTTAATATACTTTTACATTTTTCTATCAAAGCCTAAACTAATTGGTATCTATTATCCTTACATGCTTCCACCTCTAACTTTCCCACCTATGGAATGTTGAGATAATTTAGAATTTTAGATTCATGCTTTCTTTTTTAATTATATCCACCAATAATTTAGATATCTATAAATTTTATTAACTGTTTTTCTGATTTTATCTATACCAAATTTTCCTTCTTAGAGTTTTATCTTTGGTTCTTCCGTGTATAAATGTAAGTGCTCAATAAATATTTGTTGAACATAAATTGAATGAATCATCAGTTGCACATATTTTAATATTTTCATTTGTTCCTTGGGTCTTGGTTCTGTTTGGTGAATCTAATGATTCCTTCAGTGGCAGTTTCCTTCAAATGTCTGACATCTTCTGATCTGGGACTCATCTTGGTGTTTGAGACTTGCTGTTTGTTGGTCATTCACTGCAGATCCGCATGTCAGGAGCCAGCATTAAGAAGCTGTAGAGAGCAATGGAACGGATGCCAGGAGGGAACCAGTGTCTTTCCTTCTCAGACTGGGGACTCTCTGTTCCTTCTTGAGGTCATTAGCTGTCTTGGGTACCGGCATGCTATCCTGCTATCAGCATCTACACTTGCTGCTTTAGGGAAGGGCCATACAGTTCTGCTGGTCCTAGGCTGACGATTGCTCACTTTGAGGCTCTTCTTTTCCTTGCTGTCCCCTTTGCTTGGAGCAAACCTCACGACAGCTCCTACCTCTGCTGCATCCCCCAGCGTTTTGTGGGCTGTGATCTTCTCCCAGTTTGTTTCTCAGTCAATCGAATTCTGTCTGCTTACTTCATGTTAGGGGTTGTTCAAATTTCTGGTTAGTAGATGGCATTTTTATCGCAAATGTATTTTTTAAAAGTTATTACTGTAGTTAATTTCATGTTAGTTTTGGAAAGCGGATAAGACAGCTGTGCTCAATGATCTTGATGCAACTGTTTTCACATTATGCTCCGTTTATCCATTCATTCATTTAATTACTATTTATGGAACAGCTCCTATATAAAAATATTTTTCTTGGCTGGGCACAGTGGCTCACGTCTGTAGTCCCAGCACTTTGGGAGGCCAAGGCAGGCCGATCATTTGAGGTCAGGAGTTCGAGATCAGCCTGGTCGACATGGTGAAACCCCATCTCTACTAAAAATACAAAAATTATCTGGGCACGGTGGCACACGTCTGTAATCCCAGCTACTAGGGAGGCTGAGGCAGGAGAATTGCTTGAACCAGGGAGACAGAGGTTGCAGTGAGCCACGACTGTGCCACTGTACTCCAGCCTGGATGACAGAGTGAGACTCCATCTCAAAAAACACAACAAGGCCGGGAGCGGTGGCTCACACCTGTATCCCAGCACTTTGGGAGGCTGAGGCGGGCAGATCATGAGGTCAGGAGATCGAGACCATCCTGGCTAACCTGGTGAAACTCCATCTCTATAAAAATACAAAAAATTAGCCAGGCGTGGTGGCAGGTGCCTGTAGTCCCAGCTACTCGGGAGGCTGAGACAGGAGAATGGCGTGAACCCAGGAGGCAGAGCTTGCAGTGAGCCGGGATGGCACCACTGCACTCCAGCCTGGGCGACAGAGCAAGACTCTGTCTCAAAAAAAAAAAAATTTTTCTCTACCATGCTATCCCTAAATTAAGGTACTTAGGCTACCACAAAATATAGGTTTGATGATAACATGAATTAAAATGTTTATACTAAACTGTTAATTTTCCCCTTTGATGATAAAGAAGTTAGATAGCTATTTCCAATTACACTTTTAATTTCTCCATTGTACAATGTAATATTAATATAAATCTTACAATAAACAAATATCCTGGCTTAAGTAAAAGTTACCACAAGGTGGTGCTGAGGTTAGCTTTCTGAACATGGAAGAATCTTTGCTTTTAAATTTAAGTCTGATATTTTCTTAAGCTAATATTGATCAGGTAAAGATCTCATTTGCATATATCAAAAAATCTCATTTACTAAAAAATTAAAAAAATATAGTGTATAGTTTCTGTTTGGCCTCAATTTTCAACTTTTTTTTTTTTTTTTTTAATCATTGATGTTGAGGTTTAAACTGTTAGCTTTGGAAAGATCACTTTTCATGGTGTGGGCATTTTACACCTAATCTCTGTGTGGGAGGTGCTTCCCAGCTGATTACTCAAACGGGCAAATGTTTATCAGGAAACTGTGTTTACCCAGTATTCCCATGCTGAAAAGAAACAGCAATAGCAAACTTCCTTCTCAAGCATTTGAATTCAAATGAGGCTGCTTATTACCTGAAGTATATAGGAAATCAAGTCTTAATCTAAAAAACAAAAAAGCCCATTGAATAGAAAAAATGCCAATCTCATGTAGCTCTTCAACAGTTAATTTATTAAGCACCGTTTGGTACCTAACAGCCAAGTCAAAGGGCTGAGAGCATTCCAAAGGAAGTCGTGGAATTAATGTCACCTTTGCTTCTCATGTCTAAGAGAGCACTTTTTGTGAGGTAGCAAGCCTCCTACCACACCAAAAGCTACAGCACACCTGTGCAGCTGAGTGAGGCCAGCAACGGAGGGGTTGCCCAGAGGTAGCTACCGACTCATTGACCCATGTGCTCCTGCTTGTACAAATAATATCACTTAAAGTCCGGGAAGCAATAAAGAAAGTTTTAAAAAATACCATTTAGTGTATATCATGAAAGTAGTATATAGTAGTAGTAGTAGTAGTAGTAGTAGTAGTAGTAGTTATCTACTGAACCAAATTTTTCCATCTTAGTCACATACATCACTGCCAATATCACATGGCATTAGTTTTTTCTACCACTTTCAAGATAAAACTAGTGGTATTAGTTTTTTCTATACTTTCAGGATATACACTAAAAGGTACTATCGTAATGAAATGCAAACTTAAAAGGCAGGAGCTAAATTTATTTCAGCTTTCTTGGATCACATTATGTGTAGCTCATTTTGTACCATAACATGTGGAATGAATGTTTGTATATCAAAGCCTCATGGTAGAGCAGAAAGACCACAGGACTAGAATCCAGAAGCGCTGAATCCTGGTCCCAAAACTGGTAAAACCTCAATGTGTGACTAAGAGCAAGTCACGTAACCCAAGCTTTCAGTTCCCTTATCTGTGAAATGAATGACTTAGACTACAATAACTTCCCAAGGCCCTTCCCCTTCTCAAGTTCCATGATTCTTCATTTAAAACATGTTAAATTTAATAGCTGAGAGGCCTGTGCTGAAGTTCAAGTCTGATACCGGTGTTCTTTTAATTTTCTTAGAAGTAGGGAAATAATTGACTTCTTTTGAAGCTATTGGCTGGCTGAATTCATAACAGCACAGGTTCAGTTCTCACACATCCTGGTTTTTACTAACTGTGTGACCTTCGGCAGCCTCTCTGTGCCTCAACTGCCTTGGGGATAAAATGGGAGTAATAATAGTGACCACTGCACAGATATGTTATGAAGATAAAATGAGATTATACCAGTACAGTATTTTGTGCAGTGCCAGGCACATAGTTAAAAGCTCCATTTGTGTTAACCTTTGTTCTTACTATTCTTTGTTAAATAAATGTGTCCTCTGTATACAAACACTTATTGATAACCTATCAAAGTGGTTTTCTTACTTTTTCCAATGCCAAGAATCTCTATTTCACCACAGACTCCATGTTTGAAATAGTTTTATTTACTGAACCAAATTTTTCCATCTTAGTCACATATATCACTGCCAATATCATATCAAAATCCAGGGTTCTATACTAAATTTTCAGCCCCAAACCAAAGGAATCCTGAGGTAGCCTTATCATAGAGAAATTAGTTCAATTAAACCTCCTGAAAAGTTAAATATACAAACTCCAGAGACTTTAACTTGGAATCAATAGTACGTAAGCTGTATAAAGTAACAAGATGTGGTTCATAGTCTCTTAAGAGCTCAGAATTTAGGAAGATAGAAAGGCATAACCACCATACTAATTTAGGACAGAAAGAGGAGGAAAGGGAAAGGAATGGTTCAGAGCACAGAGAGAATTCTGAGCAAGGAAGGACTTGAAAGAAATAAGCAGGTGCAACTGCCTCCCTCACCTTACTCCCAAATACTGCCATCTCCAGATATCCCTTCTGAGAACCTAGGATTAGAGCCTGTCCTTTGAGCTAAGAAACTGTCTTCAGAAATCTTACTTATAAATGCAAATATGTTCACTGTTAGAGATATAATCAATCTGATGCAAGGGTTCAATCAGTTTCTTAGGGAAGGAAAAGGTTCTAAGGGAACAGAGTGTTAAGACAAGGAAAGTTATGCATTAATGCCTGAGGAGCAGGTTCAAAGGCCACCTGGTAAGCAAGACAGCCACCTGGCTGTGTGGGAGCTGGCTAGACAAACTCTCCTCCACAAAGCTGCCAGAGTACCTGGACGGCTGGTGAACCAGAAGTGGGTCTGCCAGAGCCATGGCATCACCATTGTACCTGAAAACATGGCTGCTGTGACATAGCTACAGTATCAGCAGCAGGAAAAGTAATCCTATCACAGAGGAGAGGCAGACATAGCTTCAGTTTGTGGCTGCCCATGTAGAAGAATCTCAATGGTCAAATGAACTAGACAGCAAGAAAAGCAGAATCCAGTAAGCTAATAAGGTTAAACTTGAAAAATCAATATAAACACATGACTTTTAAGAGGAATCCCTAGAGAGTGGTGGTTCCACATCTCAAAGCAGAAATAATCAGGATAGGACTGGAACATCCTGTTGTGACCACGAGCAAGGATATTTCAAAGAATGTCAGGGACGGTGCTAGAAGGACAAGGAAGTGGGCCAGAAAGAGCTCAGACTGACCAAGCTGAAACAATCTGGTTCATCAAAAAGAAAGAGATATTAATCTTGGTTAAGTCTGAGAAAGGCCACAGGTTCAAAACAATAATCAAGAGAATAATATACAGTGTCCCAAAAGGAAGTTGTAATAAAAAAAGAGATAAATAGCGAACGTGTATTTCTATTTACTTTAACAAGTTGGGGAGCATTATTAAAACACAAGTACTTTGTTTCTTCTATATCTGTTTTTTGTTTGTTTGTTTTGTTTTGTTTTGTTCTTTGAGATGGAGTCTCGCTCTGTTGCCCAGGCTGGAGTGCAGTGGCACGATCTTGGCTCAGTGTGATCTCTGCCTCCTGGGTCTATTCTCCTGCCTCAGCCTCCCGAGTAGCTGGGACTACAGGTGTGTGCCACCATGCTTTTTTTTTTTCTTTTAATTGAGATGGAGTCTCCCTCTGTTGCCCAGGCTAGAGTGCAGTGGCACAGTCTGGGCTCACTGCAACCTCCGCCTCCCAGGTTCAAGCGATTCTCCTGCCTCAGCCTCCCAAGTAGCTGTGATTATAGGCACCTGCCATCACACTTGGCTAATTTTTGTATTTTTGGTAGAGATGAGTTTTCACCATCATGGCCAGGCTGATCTTAAACTCCTGACCTCACATGATCTGCCTGCCTCGGCCTCCCAAAGTGCTGGGATTACAGGCATGAGCCACAACACCTGGCCTATATTTGTTTATATATAGATATTTTTATACTATTTATACTACATGAAAGAATAAAGACCAAGAACTTTGAGTAAACTAAATAGTCCCAGAAAACAAAGGAAGTGCCCCAACATAAGGAAGAACCAAGGAGCATAGGTGGTGACAGAAACACCGGGTAGAAAGAGGGTCCAGCACTGGTGGTCACATCCACTAACTAAGTGGAGGCAGGACTAGAAACATGATCTGAGATGATAAATCAGCCCAAAAGCCTAAGGATCACTGGGTACAGTCAATCCCTTGTCTCCCAGGGGATGAAAACCTCTAGAAAGCCCAACTAATTTTAAAAAATATATTTAAAAGGCATACATAAGCTTTTAATAATGTTAATGGATCAGGCCAATACATCATTATGACAGGACAATGGATTATACAATGCTGGTCAAGTGAGACTTAAGAAAGTAAATTATTTCAGGGTAATGGGGAACGGGGGCAGGGGCAGGGACCAGATTGTAAATAAAGACCTACCTGAAAGCCAGGTACTTAAATGCGGTCTGATTTTTTTTTTTTTTTTTTTTTAAACAAAGAAAGTTTAGCCTGATGCCTGTGGCCAGGGTCTGACTCGCCATGGGAGAAGAACCCAAAGTTGTGCCATGTTCTGACTCACAAGTGATCCATCCGAAACCCAGATCTGTAATCATGGCAGGTTTGAAAGGGTATTCTTTTGTTTCTGGTGTCACGAAGATTATGTCAATTCTGGGTAGGTATCAAAATAATATAATAGCCAAGGACAACTCAAAACTAGTTATAAATAATAAACAAAATGGGTGAAACTTGTAATATGGGTCTTACAGAATAGGTTCCAGTGCAGTAAGTTTGTAATAACGTACCTGGGCATTTCACGTGCTCTTTAAGGTATCTGAAGTACTCAAAACATCATTTCTACTAAATTATTCCAACTCTTTCAAGGAATTCACTTTTATGACTGTTTAAACAAGTAACAGTTGTTTAATATCATTTATTATACATCTTTAATAAGGTGGGCACTAAACAACATGTCAAAAAAGTGTTCTTACCCTTGCGTAAAAGGCCTCCAGATATTTTTTAAAAATTAGTATAGTAACTAGTTAGCAAGGCTCTCACTCTTAAACTGGTTCGTTTTCAGGCAGAGGCTTTATAACATTCCAAAAGAAGCCACAAAAGTAAAACATGCCATACGCAGTATGCACTTTAAGTTCAAAGATATCAAAATAGTTACAGTGGTTTTTACTTGGTGTTGAGATAGTGGGTCTTTTAGCTTTTTCTTTAACATTCTTCCTGGATTTTCCAATTTTTTCCACAATGAGCATACATTACTTTTGAAAAAAATGAGAAAAAGACAAACATTTCTTTAGAAAAAGAATGATGTGGCCGGGCGTGGTGGCTGATGCCTGTAATCCCAGCACTCTGGGGAGCTGAGGCAGGCAGATCACGAGGTCAAGAGATCGAGACCATCCTGGCCAACATGGTGAAACCCCGTCTCTACTAAAAATACAAAAAATTAGCTGGGCATGGTAGTGCGTGCCTGTAGTCCCAGCTACTCAGGAGGCTGAGGCAGGAGAATCACCTGAACCTGGAAGGTGGAGGTTGCAGTGAGCTGAGATTGCACCACTGCACTCTAGCCTGGTGACAGAGTGAGACTCCATCTCAAAAAAAAAAAAGATGCCATCCACCACTAAGGTGAGTCTGTCTACATTAGGTGAAGCTTGAGAATTTCCTCCCTTTGCTGCTGTGGTAATGTTCATGGAGTCTGGCTTGAGAACACCAAGCTAAACTTACACAGGGATTGGTGAGTGGTAGGACACGAGACTGGGATCAGAAATAAAATGATAAGGTGAGGGGCAGGCAGCAAAGGGGAACACAGATACAAACAGGAAGCAAGCATAAGCACCCAGAAGTTAGGTTGTTAAGCCCAACTCAAGATGACAGGGAATAGGAGACAAGTTTGGTCAGGGCTAAGAGCTAACTTTTTAGATCAAGTCAGGCCCACAGGCTGGGGCAGGAAGAAGGCAGCGCCTGGCAAGCTTAACTTCCTGGGAAACTTCCTTGCTGGCTTCTGAGCTATAATCAGAATCTCTGACCTGCCTAATTACTCTACCAGGTAATAACAACTCTCAAATACAGCAGCAGTGCTGTATCTGCAGCCAGGATATAAAAGCTGAAGACATGTTAGTTCATTTCCATCATCACTTCTAACTATGCAGCAAGAGTATTTATCAAACCCACTGTATTTATTAGAGGATTGTTCCTCAGCTTTCAAATGTGTCTTGCACAACAAAGCAGAATATCAGCCTCCTTTGAGTGACTGACTGCATTTTAAATCATAGCAGGAACAAGTTTTGGTGGAAAAAGCTTCAAGATACACTTGGGACTTCTCAGCTCCATAGTGAGAGGCAGCTATACAATAATTTAGAACAAAGAAAAGCAAGGAGAATGCTATTTACTAAATAAATATTGCTTTTGAAGATAAAATATCCTACTTAAGATCAGATCTGGTGAATGACATGACCCAACAGGAATCCCCTCCAGGATGAGTAAAAGTAATGGAGATGTCTATGATGAGTAACTGAAAAACACAGTCCTGGAAAATATCACATCAATATTTGTATACAATTGGCAATAATAAACAAAAAGTTGTTTTTTCTTTGTTTACCAAGCTATTCAAGCCATTGTTAAAACCATGGCAAATACACATGTAAGTCTAAGTGCAGCTCTAGATAGCTCCTTTAGGAGAACCATGATATCACCAGAAAGGAACTTAGCATACCATTTGTTTATAAGCTCCTTAACATGAATGTCCCAGTTGTCTATTTCAGAAAATCAATTGAAACTTATACGAGACAGCCCACGAGCATGCGACAGAACTAGAGATTAGCACTGTGATGCACACATGTAGCAATGGCATTAACTAGTCGTGGCTGGCTTAGCAGGTCATAGACCCAGTACTAACTATAGTGTTAAGTTATCATTCTAAGATCAGAAAAATATTTAATAAAGAATATCAGGCAACACAAGTTGAAAATATTCCTCAACATAAGCACTTTTGCACAAGGAGCTTTTAGAAAACCTGTGGCATAATGATACTCTCGCCACATCTGAGAAGGCAGCATGAAGTAGGTTTGTTTTTACTGTTGTTGTTTTTCTTTTTTTAACCAGTTGTTCTAAGTTACTAGAATAAAAAAAAATCATAGCAAAGGCACCTACACTTGGTCTATATTTCTAGCAACTGTCATCTTCTAAAGCAATCCCATAAGTACTGACTGGGGGAAAAAGTCAAATTATATGACATAATCAAATTTCTTCTCTAGAAAGCCAACACCACCATGAATTATTGTAGAAGCATTTTCCTTTGGAGAGGAAAAGAGCCAGGAAGAAGTCAACATAAACCTCTAGGCAGAGTACTCTGCCAGGAAAATGACTTCTAGTGATGAAAACACAAGGCAGATGTTCTAAAAGTAGTTTAAAATTTAATCAGACATGAAGTCTTCCAAAACCATTACCTGTGTACATTCAAGACAACAGCCACAAACTGGATTTTTAGAATAATCTTTGTTACCATCTAAAAATCACATTTCTTCCAGACCAACAAGATAAAATGTAATCTGTGAACTAGCAGAATTTCAGCATTTTCAAAAATTAAGTTATTGAACAATTGCTTTAAAATAATGAATGTGTCTTGATTTGACTAATTTACACCAACTACTATGTTTCTTCTTTATCCTTAGGGTACAAATTCTATTGAACAGAAGATCAAAAGAAACCATTCTTACCATCTATTTTCTTAATTTGTAAGAATTGAACTATATTGAATTATAATTCAATATAATTATATTTATTATATTTATAATTATAAATATAATATATTATATAAAATATAATATACAATTATATTTATTATAATTATTATAATAATTATAATTATTGAATTATAATTTTAACTCATTAAACCAAAATTATAATGACTATTAAAGTTGCTCATTTGATATATCTGCATTATATTTGTAAACTAGGTCATAACTCAAGAATATAGTAGTACATTACAATTGGATTTCTAGAAGTTTCAACCTAAATTTTCTCTTTATTGTACTTAATGGTTTTCAATCATTTTCTGGTTTTCTATTTTGAGTTAGATTTAAAAATCAGAAAAACATTTTTCAAGTTCAAGAATTGCTTATATGTGACCATTATTTTAATTTTGTACCAGCAAATCCAAAACAATGGAATTTAATAAAAAGTTCTTCAAACTATTAAAGTAACTTAAAACCTCTTTTAAAATTGAAATTTTAGTTTTATTTAAATCTACTTCTTAGAGCATCTTTTAGCTGCATTTTCCCCCTACCTCAGTGCGTGAATGCAATATATCATTCTTGGTATGTTTTTCCGATCATAGACATCTGTTGTTTCTGGATAAAATATCTGGAAAACAAAAGAAACAATATTTATTATATGTTTTGCTTCTCACAAGTATTTTAACTTCCCAAAATGACCCTATTTTGATTGTCCTTGCTATCCTATAATTATTTAAATATAGAGGAACCTCTCTGCCATTGCTTCATCTTGCTGTAGAGATAGACCAATCACCATATCTGGACCCCTGCCTGACAGCATGCCTCTTAGTGGTCCACAGGAGGATGGTGGGGTCCCCAGCCAGCTACTCCAAGAAGGCTGTGTCCACAGTGCTAGTGGCAGTGTTTCATTTCATAGGGCATATGAGCACATGTGGGCTCTGCCTCCTGTAGCCTTCATACTCCTGTGACTTCCCAGAGGTCCCATGGGCCTGAGAAGGGTGTCCTTGTTACTAGCCACTTTATTGCATTGTTAAAAACTTGGCATATGTGCTCTGTACACATGTATACATGCATGTACAACACACACACACACATTAAAAAAATCTGTTTAAAGTAAGACATTTTCACCAAATAAAATCTGGAAAGTATATAAGGTATGAAAGAAAAACATCTATGATCCCACCTCCCAGATTGTCACTATTAGCAATTTTGTCCCTATTTTTCTTCTGGTCTTTTTTTCTGTATGTCTCTGATTTTTTTAGGTTTATATATATGTGTGCATGTGAAAACAAAATTGTACTTAGTGTAACCTGTTTAAAACACTTAACAGAACACAATTATTTCCCATCCCCTTCATTATTCTATAAGATTATTTTTAATAGATGTATATGATTCGTTTATATTTTTGAACCCTAGCTTAGCCAGTTAATCCATGGTTGAACATTTGTTTTGCTTCTAATTTTTCCCTATTATAAGCTACTGCAATGAATATTTCTGTATTTTCTGAGCATCTGATTATTTTGGATAATCATCTAAATATGAAATTACTAGACTGAAAGGTCTGAACATCAAAGTTTTGAATACACCTTCACACTCTTTTCCTTTTTCTAACATGTTTTATTTTAGGTTTGGGGTACATGTGAAGGTTTGTTACATAGGTAAATGTGTGTCACGGGGGGTTATCCTACATACTATTTCTTACTCTTTTTCTTAAACTTGAAATAGCCTGATAAGAAACAGATTTCAGGCCAGGTGCAGTGGCTCACGCCTGTAATCCCAACACTTTGGGAGGCTGAGGCAGGCGGATCACCTGAGGTCAGGAGTTCAAAACCAGCCTGGCCAACATTAGCCAGGCGTGGTGGTGCATGCCTGTAATCCCAGCTACTTGGGAGGCTGAGGCAGGAGAATTGCTTGAACCCAGGAGGTGGAGGTTGCAGTAAGCCAAGCACGTGCCACTGCATTCCAGCCTGGGTGACAAGAACAGAACTTCATCTCAAAACAAAACAAACGAACAAACAAATCAACAAAAGAAACAGATTTCAGAGTGAGGCACCAAACTTCTCTGTTCCTAAGCACACACAAAAAATAATTAAGCTTGAGGCTTTTAAAATTAAGATAATCATTTAGACATTATTTACTTTAAGTAAATATTTTATAAAAACTGACATCAAAAACTAAAATAATGCATCATATGGTAGTACTTGATACTCAAGTGCAATTTCCTATTGGTCATTGAGAAAAGCTGAGAAAAGAAAGAAGCAAAGTTTCTTGAGCTACAAAATATATAATTACTAAGTACTTAAAGAAATGGCAGTAGCCTAAGAAATTTAAAAAGCCTTTCCAACTTTCCTTTAATGCATTTGCTACTAAAGTATCAATGAGAAGAGGATCCCTAAATTCAGAAGAGTATTAGCTGGGCATGGTGGTGCTTTGGAAGGCAGAGGCAGGTAGATCACCTGAGGTCAGGAGTTCAAGACCAGCCTGACCAACATGGTGAAACCTCGCCTCTACTAAAAATTAAAAAAAAAAAAAAAAATAGCTGGGCATGGTGGAGCACACCTATAGTCCCAGCTACTTGGGTGGCTGAGGCAGGAGAATCACTTGAACCCAGGAGGCGAAGGTTGCAGTGAGCCGAGATGGCACCACTGCAGTCCAGCCTGGGCGACAGAGCGAGACTCCGTCTCAAAAAACAACAAAAAAGAGTATTATCGGTTTAAAGTTCTCTATGTAAGCAGAGAACAACTGCAATTGCCTCTTCCCTTTTCTTTAAACAAGAATCTTTTATATTTATATTTCTCCTGGAAAGCCATTATAAATGTCTTCCTTCAGCAAGGAGATGAGATCAGTTTATCATTCACCAGAATGTTTTATGCAGCATTGCATTTCTGGCACCTAGCATGATACTGAGCACAGAGTAAGCACTTAATATTGATAAATGAAGGAATACCAGTTAAATATGATACATCAAAGTCAACTCAGTACAGTCTCTTGCCCCTGCAATGCAATATATCAATGACTTCATAATAAAAACCAATGTTAAAATAAAATCTGCTCTATAACACCACTTGTTTGGCCCTAAATACATACAATTTGAAAAGGTTTACATCAAATCTATCAAATCCAATGAAATTATCTGAATTTGATGTTGCCTTATACAAAACAATTCTGTTTAAATTCGTTTTTTATTAATTGGTTTATCATCCAGTCTCTAGTTAGTAGTTGCTAAATCACAATCCAGAAATATGAATTATGTATTACAGCCAGTTCCTAGAAGGAAACAGCATTTAACATTCTGGGCATTTTAGGAGAAGAGAAAATAGTTTGATTAAAAATGGCAGAACAAAATTTAAACATTGATCATTTCAAGATAAAATGAGACTGACCTAAAACAGATATGAGCACAATTATATTAAAAATGGGCATTAATAAATTACATTTAAAGAATCTTCTGTTTCTGTGGTGGTGGGTGTTTTTCACTGCACACCTGGCACAACAGAGGTCTTCACAAGCCAGTAGCTTATCCTCCTGACCTCCAGCGAGACCACTCCTAAATAATTTTTTAAAAATAGCTGTACAGGCCAGGCATGGTGGCTCATGCCTGTAATCCCAGCACTTTGGGAGGCTGAGACGGGCAGATTTCCTGAAGTCAGGAGTTCGAGACCAGCCTGGCCAACATGTGGAAACCCTGTCTCTACTAAAAATACAAAAAATAGCCAGGTGTGGTGGTGCCCACCTGTAACCCCAGCTACTCGGGAGGTTACACTTGATAACTCAGGGGGTTATCCAACATACTATTTCTTACTCTTTTTCTTAAACTTGAAACTAACAGCCTGATAAGAAACAGATTTCAGGCCAGGTGCAGTGGCTCACGCCTGTAATCCCAGCACTTTGGGAGGCTGAGGTGGGCGGATCACCTGAGGTCAGGAGTTCAAAACCAGCCTGGCCAACATTAGCCAGGCGTGGTGGTGCATGCCTGTAAGTGATAACCTCAAGAATCACTTGAACCTGGGAGGCGGAGGTTGCAGTGAGCCGAGATTGTGCCAATGCACCCGAGCTTGGGTGACAGAGCAAGACTCTGTCTCAAAAAAAAAAAAAAAAAATAGCTGTACATACGAAGCAACACATAGGAGCAAGCTATTGACCCAGATGGGTCTCAAGGACCGTATACAGAGTGGAAACGATGTGACTCAAAGGATACCTGCTATATGATTACACTTATATATTGTGCTCAAAATGCCAAAACTATAGAGATCGAGAACATATTAGTGGTTGCCAGGGAACAGGGCTGGGGGAGGGATGCAATCAGAAGGACCACTCTTCTGTGTGTCTGTCTTGATTGTGGTGGTGGTTACACAGATCTATTCATGGGATAAAACTGCACAGAATCACACATACATGCACACACATGCCCACTTACACAAATAAACGCATATGAAATGGTGAAAATGGAAAAAGGTCTGTAGTCTAGTTTACACGAATATACCAATGTCAATTTAACATGTACTGCAGTTAGATGTCACCACTAGGGGAAAGCTGAATGAAGGATACACATAGAAGTACTATTTTTACAACTTCCTGTGATTCTATAATTATTTCAAAATAACAAGTTTAAAAAAATAGTTCTACAATTTTTATCAAATGTAATTATTTCCTCATTTCCTCCACTTGCCTAATTCTCTCACAGACTTTAGGATGCCTGCTCTTCAAATTTAACAAGCACTGAATGTTTGCTGAGTTAAATTATATTTAGGAGATCTATTTTAGGAGTAAGAGCTATAACCCACTAGCCTTTACAAGTGATATTATGATTTATAATAATAATTTATATGCCGGGCATGGTAGCTCATCCCTGTAATCCCAGCACTTTTGGGATGCCGTGGCGGACAGATTGCTTGGGCTCAGGAGACTGAGACCAGCCTGGCCGACAAGGCAAAACCCTGTCTCTACAAAAACAAAAACAAAAACAAAAATTAGCTGGGCATGGGGCAGCTACTTGCCTGTGTTCCCAGCTACTCGGGAGGCAGAGATAGGAGAATCACTTGAACATGGGAGGCGGAGGTGGTAGATTAAGCCACTGTACTCCAGACTGGGCGACAGAGCCAGACTCTGTCTTGAAATAATAATAACAATAATTTACAAAAAATAAATTTATAATAATTTACAGTAATAAAGTGTATACTAATACAATGAGATTTTTTTTTTTTTTTTAATAGAGACAGGGTCTTGCCATGTTGCCCAGGCTGGTCTCAAACTCCTGGCCTCAAGTGATTCTCTCACCTTAGCCTCCCAAAGTGCTGGGATTATAGGCATGAGCCACCACAACTGGCTGAGACTTAGAATCTTTATGTACAAATAGCAACACAAGAAAGGGAGTTGGCTATTTTAGATAGCTCACCTATCTACCAGCTATAGCTTGTTCTGCCTTTATTTTGTGCACAATTTTACCCGGCTGCTCTCAATCTGGGCACATCCCTCATTCTGAGTTCTTGCCATATGTTACTTTGGATAGGTCTTTCCATGTTTTTTAGTCCTCACATTTCTCATTTCTACATTAACATAACCCAGTCTCCAAAGTTATTGCTCATAAAGAGATGTTTGTG
Source organism: Gorilla gorilla gorilla (assembly GCF_029281585.2). Classification (NCBI taxonomy): domain Eukaryota; kingdom Metazoa; phylum Chordata; class Mammalia; order Primates; family Hominidae; genus Gorilla; species Gorilla gorilla. The sequence goes on from NC_073243.2 coordinate 35,115,245, forward strand.
TACTACCCCTTTGCCTTTCTAGTTCAGATTCCAGTGTGTGAAGGCTTACCTTGGGTAGACCAATAGACTCCATCGCTCTTAACCACTGGACGGTATTATCTGTGTGTCGAAAATGAAGGCCGGACTTCTAAAGTGACGATAGGAGGGAAAAGGGAGAGAAGGAACCACACAAAAAGTGAGTCATTTGCAATAACTTTTTTCATGTACAGGATGCTTTTCAATTGTATTTCTCCTGGAACAGAGTTATTAATGTTCACATAAAACAAACAGAGGCGTGCTAAAGGATGTATCTTGGCAACATCCCAACCATCTGTGATGAACCATGAATTTCCATAATTCACACGTTTGAGGTAAATTCTGAACTAGAATCTCCAAGACTGTTTAATGTCTAGCTCATGCTTAAGGATGTTTTATGAGACACATGTACACAGGCGTGGGTGTGTACGCACATAACACACACATGCATGGTGTCCAGATTTTGGCAACCATGGCTGAGAGGCCTAGCAACTTCAGAAAAAGACAGGATTTTTAGAAGACTACATTTTTTTTTGTTCTAATCATGAATAGAATATTTCTGCAGAAAACCTGGAAAACAGGAAAATATAGCAAAATACAAAGATGAAAACAAAAACCACCCCATAATTCAGAACTAACTTTAGTATTGATTCTTCTAATTTAACCCTGATCTTGGCCTTGTATATAAGAAACAAACCTTCACCAGAAATATTTAACAAGATCTTTTTCTACCCCTACAATAAAAATAGCTTTTGTGTATCTTCCATTTCTTCTTTATAGCCCTCATCAGATAGTCATTCCTTCTGCACAGCCTGTAAGTATAGCATTCTTGCCTGTATCTCATAAAAATTTATCAGGAATGAACCATTAAGAACTTTAAAATGATCTTGTGCTTTTCACTAATTAAATGCATAGCACAATGTTATCTATTTATTGTAATTTTTAATAAATGTACAAGACAATAACTATAGCAAGTTTTACCATATAACTAACATTCAGTAGTAGATAATCACATTCAGAAAGTTTGGCTCTTCCCACCTTCTGTTACCTTCTACAATCTAATAATTTGTTGTATAAAAAGTATTTTCATTGCTGTTGGAAATTATAAAGTATAAGCAAATTAACATTTGACAAATGTTTATGCCTTCTCAATGGTGGCTACTATTCGTGATTGAACCATGTGTTCCAATCACTTCATGTAAATTAACCCTAATTTTCAAAACACCCTGAAAGGTAATTATCATTCCTATTTTTTTTTGCAGTGTTCATAACAGCTTTATTTTAATAGACCCAAACTGGGAATAATGGAAATGTCCTTTAGTGGGTGAATAAGATTAAATAAACTCTGGTGCATTCACACAATGGAATAAATTCCTATTTTTTAAAGATATGGAAAGATAGACCAAAAAGATGATGTGATTTGCCTAAAGTCAAGTAGTTGTCAACTGGCTGACCTAGGATTCAAGACTACATCTCTCCGGATCTGAAAACCTTCCCTATGCTAACACTCTACGAGAGAAGAATGAAGGACCTATAGATTGTTTGATTATTCTTTGGAAGGCAAAAATTAACTACTAATGAACTAGATAGAGGAAGGGAGAGTTGAAGGAAGGGAAGAAGGAAAAGGAATAAACAGAGCCCAGAGAGTTGACAGGTCAGGCTATACTGTTTGAGTGTTTATAACTCAGCAAAAATTTGCTTATGCAAATAATTTTCAGACAAGGCTACTCTGTGACCATGGAAGAACAAGATAGAAACAATCCACAATCAAGTCTGAACCAAGACAGGTATGAGAACCCTCTGTGCCACAAAATAAATAATGTCCCCCTCTTCCAACTAATATGAGGTACTCTGCTTTCTTTACTGATGACAATCTAAGTCCCTATTCAATCTTCCCACCTCTTAGATAAAAATTACCAAGACACCAAATTGATCCCACTTTCTGACGACACCCAAAAGAAAATGGGTTCTTGCTTCCCTAAATCCCTACTAGAACCACCCAGCACAAGCCCAAATCTACTCATTTCTCTTCTCTGTGGCAATATGGGTATGCACTTTTCTTGCCCAACAAGTTAAATAAACCTAATCTTGTTTGACCACAGAGGGCTTCTGGTGTCCAAAACTGGTGGGCTCCAACAATCTCAAATTATGTAACAAAGACACCCATGTGTTTAGTGGTCTTGTTAGCAAAGTAATCTCAGGAAAGATAGAAATCTCTCTGAACCTTGGTTCCCGAGCCACAAAATGCTTCTTTGAGTTGCAGAGATTAATCTGAGAATATATGGAAGGTATTTAGTTGCAAAGTGCACCTAAGAATGCAGTAAATATTAGCTATTATAATTATTACAGTACAAGATTAGGCTTGGAACTTTCATTTACCTTTGAGGTCAGAAAAAATTTCAGTGCTTCATGTTAAGAGGCACTGAAGAAAAGGGTGGTTATCTTGGTCATATTTCTGCAACAAATGAAATGACAGATTTCAAATCCTTCATCCTTTTAAACTACCTGAGAATGCTGACTTCAGAATCCTATGATTCATGTTAGCACACTTTCGTTAGTGAATTGCAGCAATAACATTGTCAATATACTGAGTTTGCTTCACTTAGAATGAAAATGGTCTTCTAATTAGGCTTGAAATAATCCCAGTCCACTATAATCATCTTTAACAAGTCTTTTCTTCCCGCTCCAGTCCTGTATATTACTATTAGATGAGGTGACATGTCTACAGTCAGATTTAGCCAAGGGTTGCTGTTATCCATACACCTAATTTCTTTCAGGCGTTAGACCAGGAAGTATATGCTGTTTTTCCACTGCTGAGCTATTACACCAGCAAACATGGTTCATCTAGTTTAAACTGCATAGATGAGGAATTACATTGTCATCATTGGATGCTAACATCCTACATATTGGAATCAGAGCATTTTAAAACCAGGAGGTAGTTTAGAAACAAATAACATTATCCAAATTTGCTTATTTTACAGATGAGGAAACTGATGGCACAAGTAAGTAAGATGCTTGAGTTGACCTAACTTGTTAGGCTCAAGGTTAAGACTCCCTTGCAGAATCCCATAATATTTGGACTTCAAGTCCAAATATTATGTTCATTTTACTGCTCAAGTACCTTAGAACAAGCACTGCCTCCAATATTCACTAGATGCTCATGTCTATCAGGCACCATGCCAAGTGCCCTGCATGGATCATTTTGTACCTCACAATATCTCCACAAAGGCAGATACTGTTGTTATTACATTGAGGATCTGTTATCTGAAATGTTTGGCATTAGAAGCGTTTTGAGTTTCTGATTTTTACAAATTCTGGAATATTTGCATCAGACATACTGACTAAGCATCCCTAATCCCAAAATCCAAAATCCGAAATGCTCCAAGGAACATTTCCTTTGAGTGTCATGTCGGTCTTCAAAAAGTTTTGAATTTTGGAGCACCTTGGATTTTTGGATTAGGGATATTCAATCTGTATTCCCACTTCACAGGTGAGGAAACTGAGGCTCAGAGAGCCAAAGTTAATGGCGAAGCTAGATGCTGAAGTATTTTGATTCTACAGTTCACACTGCTAACCACTGTGTGCATGCCTTCCCTATCTAAGGCACACCTACCTATTTGACAAGAATTTATTATAAACCTACAATTATCAAGGTGCTGTTCAGAGTACTATTCATCTTTGAACCTTGTCAGACTGAAACCTCTTCAAGGAAGGCCCTTCTGTCCACTCCTCTTTCTCCTGCCTGCCCCAGTCTGCTTGGGATCACTCTCTAATCTCTCAAGTCCCCACCATGGAAACCTTCCCGGCCCTTCACCACCAAACACCCCATTTAGAATGGACAGGACTGCTCCCTCCTCCTTGGTCATCTCCCACTGTCCACCCAGCTGTCTTCTCATGGCCCTCCATCCATTTCTATTTCCTTTTCAGGATGCATCCTTGGTTTTCCCTCTTGAAGCAGTTCACTTCTTGTCTGTGCAGGTCACTGCCACCTGGACTGAGTTATTCCCTCACTGGACTCTGTCTCCCCTCTCATCCTCCTTCTGGTTTGTTCTCTGTATAGCAGCAACTGATGTTTCTGAAGCGCAAACTGCACCATATGGCATCACAAGGCTTCTGATTGCTGTCCCCCCAACGTAGCATGAAATCTCAGGTGCTCCATGGGGCCTGCATGGCTGTGCAATCTCATCTCTGCTCTTCCTGGCCTCATCTTCCACCACTGTCCCTTTCAACCACTCTGCTACGGACAAGCTCTTTTCCTCCTTGTGGCAAGTCTCTCACAAATGAGCTCCCTCTCTTTGGACAGTTCTTCCCGGTGCCCACCCCTGACTGCACACAGGTGACTTTCTTCTCACTCTTCCATCCTCAGAGTAAACTCCTCCTCAGAGAAGCCCATCTCCTGGCCGTTGCTATCTACCCATAACACTGGCTTTCGTGTCTTCCTTCAGACACTTACCACAATTCACAGCTATAAATTCACTTAGTCTGCCTCCCCGCCACCACGAAACCAGGCCCTTGTCTGCTTGGCTCACTATTCTGCCGTTAGTGCCTAGAATAGTGCCTGACATGCAATGGGTCTTCATAAGTGTTGCATGGATGAATGAATTCTACCCTATATGTATTTCTATTGTGGTATACCTTTATCTCCCTTCCCTACAACTGTATTGCAATTTGTTATATTAATGTTTATTCACCTATTAGAGCAGTGGTTCTCAACTGAAAGTGCAGAAGAAAAGAATAACCTGCAGGTGATTTATTAAGAGTACCGCTTCCTGGGTCAAGAGATGCTGCCTGACTCAGTAGTCTGGGGTGGGACCCAGGAATCCAATTTTTACACACACCCATTAGGTGGTTCTGCAGGAGGCTTGAGCACCATTCTTAGAGGAAGAGTGTCACACTCAGCATACTGAGTATGTACCAAATAAAGCACAGAAGGTAAGAAAAGGAATGGAATCCTTTGGCTTATGTGAAACTATTGTCATTCATTCCTTCATCCAACAGCTATTCCCCAAGTACCTACTGTGGATAAGACCCTGCACCATGTGCTGGGGATGGGGCATAGAGGCACATACGGTGCCTGCCCACTTTACAATACACTATGGCATGTGTAAGAGAGACTGTGTCAGGAGCTGCAGTGCACATGGCGTGGGCATGTAACTCAGACCTGGTGTGGAGGGCGGAGGTGGCCATGGAAAAAATACTTATAACTGGGAAGTTGAACTGTAATGCTCAGGACATCTTTCCAACCCTAAATTAATGAGGAACTAGGGTTGTACATAAGCTGACAAAGAGAAGGGGGTAGCACAAAAGCTCCTGTCTGCCTAACTGATGGTCATCAAAGCTGCCAGTGCCAAGGCTGACTTATTTTATGGCTGCAGTCTAGGCAGACCCTGCAGCGAGAGCCCGAGTTCACTGAATTCATGGTTTCCAGATGGCACGAGGGGCTGGGGCTGGGTTATTGAGTGTTCCCTCGTGCTTCAACATCTTTGCCTTAGTCCCATGATTTAGCTCTCCTTGCAAAGGGCTATGTGACATGCTTCAGTTCTGAAGAACACAAGATCAGGAAGTTGCGTTACCTATTTGCTAATATTTATCTCCTTTCATTTTCGTATCAGGGATGAAAAGGCGCTAAAATAAGATTTTATGATTGCATGGCAAATCACTCAAAGTTTCCATCAAGAACACTAGGCACTTTCAAGGATTTAATAAAGAAAAAAACAAACCTCTTTTCTGCAGTCAATCCACAGAGGGGTCCTTTCCATTTGTCTTATGTTTTTTTCTTTTAGCTCAGCAAGGAGGGGCTCCCACGCCACAGCTGGCCACGACCTCCCTCCTGCTGGCCTCCCTCCTTCCTGCCCCTCTCCCAGCATCACCTCTGTGCCATCCGGCCTTCCAGGGATCTGATGCGGCAGGGGTGGCCTCCCTCTTGTGATGTTTCACTTGGGGATGTATGTCATCACCTGCCTACGCCCCGCAAGTATTTTATTCCATAACCAGAAATTGCAAATATTATTTCCCTTGTCCCCATCCTAAAGAGAAGTTGCTATTCATTTAAATAATAGGATATCTGATGCCAGGAGGAGAAGGTACCTGTTTAAGTTGCCATGAGGCAACTGCCATGAGGGCCCTGAGCTGGTCAGGAAGGACACTCCTATATTCAAGGTATACAACATTCCAGGAAGAGAAAAGAACTAGCACACATACTGCTCTGAGGCTCACTTCCATGAAGGGCCCGTCTTCCCAGCCTGATTCTCACAGTTCATGAAAGCCAAAAGAAAATCTGTAATTCCCTTTCAGTCGAGCTGGAGCCTACCCCAACTACGCTTTAACTCTATCATCAAATCTACATACGTGTTGGTACTGACAGACCTAGATCTTGATTATAACCAAAATAAAAGCAATGAAAAAAAGACAAGCTGCAGTCTAAAATGTGGACTAATATTTATTTTGCAGAGAGAGGATACAGATGGTCTTTTTCTGGGCTTCTCTGAATTTCTAAAAACATTTCTCAAAAAATTTTTCTAAACTTCAATTTTAGCCGGCTAAGTGATTGTTTTATTAAAGTCTTGTGGAAGATTATAATGAGCTGGAACTCTGGAGTGAAACTTCATGAACACAAATTTACTTTAATAAATGTAAACATTTTTATTTGTAACATTATTCAAGGCAAAAACTTTTGCTCAGTGACCTTTTTGACCAGACTAGAAAAACAGACTCAAAATAAATTTGACAAGTAATCTTGTCTACTGTTAACCTTAAAGATTATTCAAACATTCTATCTGTATTTAATATACATATTTAAAGAATATATTTTGCCTAAAGAAGTGAAGGGTACTATGAATCATGCAATAAATGGGAAATCATTCCTTTTCCAACTATATGCAACATATTCCGTACAGCTGTAAGAGAAATAACTGTTCAGAATACTGGAAAATCTGCAGATAAAAAATATTGATATAAAGAACTGAATGCATTAAAAAAATAAAGATCAAGTTTCAAAGAAGCTTTAGAAACCTTGACCTGCAGCAGACAAGAGGTCACATATTGCAGAATAGAACACCAGACATTTAAAAAATCTGTTTTGAAGATACATTGCTAATGGAGGAGCCTTTTAGGTTGGCATTTGCTTTTTCCTTTTTCTTCTGAATATATAATTTCAAATGTAAAAAAGTAGACAGAATAGTATAATGAACTCCTACGTACCCATCATTCAACTCAACAGTTATGAACTCATGGCCAGCTTTTTATCATCTGTCTACCTTCCCCTCAATTATTTTGAAACAAATCCTAGATGTATCACTTCATCTGTAAATACTTTGATATGTATCTCTAAAAAATCGGGATTTTTATTACTATAAAATTGATGTTTATTTTAATTTTGTTTTCTTCTCCCTGCTTCTTCTAAATTTAAATAACAGTGCGGTTTTTATTGTTGATCTTTCTTCTTCTTGCTATTATTATCTTAGAGACAGGGTCTCACTCTGTCACCCAGGCTGGAGGGCAGTGGTATGATCATACCTCACTGCAGCCTTGAACTCCTGGGCTCAAGCAATCCTCCTACCTTGGCCTCCAAAAGTGTTGGGATTATGGGCAAGAGCTACCGCACTCAGCTGCTGTCATGTTTCTAAAAGGGCTACAATAGTTTTTTATTTTCTAATGCTTCCCAAATTAGCCCTGAAACAATTCTTAAAACTAGTTGTACACAAAGTGGTTAGTCATATCTTGCTTTAAACATCAAATGGAAAAGAATTCTTGGCTGATCATTCGACCTTCCTACTTGTTTTATCACATTGGCCCTAACTCTTTAGGGCCACAAGTTCAAGTGAAAAAAGGAGCGGTAGCATGCCCCCACTTTTACCTTTACTGGCACTAATAAAGTCAAGAGTGACTTCCATGAAGGAATAATTGGGGGAGGCATTGGGAAGCCCCATAAGTCAGAGGTCTCTTAGTGTCAGACCAGAAATAGAAACACTTTGCTTTTTAAAACTGCTGCTGCCTCAGGAATGCTATTAACAGGCTCCAAAGACATCCCCCAGCCCCCCAAATCCTTACAGAAACACTAAGAGTAAAAGAAGGGAGAGGATATGAAATACCAAACTTTCACTTTTAGCTGGAAGCCAAAACCAATTAGATCTTGGTTACCTTATAACGTGTTTGTTCCACATCATAGATCTTTTTCTCTGATACCATTTTCGGGGCAAAGAACTTGGCTAACTTTGCAAGGTAAACTCCATTCCGGAGCCCTTCTTCCAATTCAGTGGTTGGTGGCAATTCTTCAACTAGGCAAACTTCCATCCACCTAAAAAGATTAAAAAAAATATTAAAATGATTCCAGTTGGATAACTTTCTGCAAATGAAGGCATGCAGCATTTCGCTGTGTGTGTTGCAGACAAAGGAAGAAGGATCTGAAACATCTTTCGGTGTCACTGGTGGGAAGGGAAGACTTTCTGGGTGGAATGGGGATTTTGAACATGAGACGAACAGGGGGAATGAAAGCCCAGAAGCGCTGAGCTCACTCCCATGCCAGAGCTCGTCAACTTCACCTTTATCTGAGCTTCTGCCAAGTCTCTTTTGTGCCAAAGAAGGAAAAGGCCAAACCATTTTGTATAGGTGGAATTAGTCCTGCTGACATTAAAGAAAAAATAATTCCAAGTTTATGAGCCCTTGGCAGAGGCAATTCTTATACGGTCTGTGCCTTAGGGAGTGCATAGTCCAAAGTACTATAAAATCTGCAGTTACCTCAGTCCAGGAATGACTACCAGGAAAGGTAGGAAGGCATGGAAAAGGGGCATTGGAATTAAGGAAGCAGACAAGGCTTCTTTAAATAATACAGACTCCTTTTTCCAATACCAGGAACTTATGACAACACACTTATCTTTTTTGGGAAGATACTGTACTTAATGGGTTCTGAAAAAAATATTTTAGACAAAGATCAGATTAAACCTTAAGATGTTGTGCCAGTATTGTAGAAAAGAGAACACCAAGGTCATTACTGGCTCAAGGACTTACAGTGGGAGAGGAGACAGGCCAGTTCACATGTCACAATGGTGTGCTGAGGATCTGCCAGAGTCATGAGGATACTCCTTTCTCAAGTAACTATTACCTACTGCAAGATTCAAGAGGCCGGTGTGCAGTTCTCAGCAGGTAGCCCCCAGCCTCCCTGCCACCCAGCTACTGATCTACAAATCCAACTATTAGCGTGAGAACCATATCTATATAGACAGTCTCCCTAGAGGATCATTAACACAGTAGCCACTGATCCTGCCAACACTTAAACAGTAGAGCACCGTGCCCCAATATTAACAACTGATCCCAACCCAAGTTGCCAACACTGTAATATGTCTGAACTGCTTGTAGCTCTGAACAACAACTTGTAGAAGTTCAACAAGCCCCTAATAAGTGGTTATTACTGACCATTTATTAGGCACTATAAAATTGGAATCCAGTAGACCCCCCTTATCCAAGGTTTCACTTTCTGCAGTTTTAGTTACTTGAGGTCAACTAGTCTGAAAATATTAAATGGAAAGTTCCAGGAATACAAAATTCATGAGTTTTTAATTGCATACCATTCTGAGTAGTGTGATGAAATCTCATGCTATCCCACTCCCATCCCTTCCTCATCACAAGAAGGGTAAGTGCAGTACAATAAGATATTTTGAGACAGAGGCAGAGTCCCCATTCACAGAACTTTTATCATAGTATATTGTTATACTTGTTCTGTTTTATTATTAGTTACTGTTGTTAATCTCTTTCTATTCCTAGTTTATAAATTAAACCTGAGCATAGGTATGTATCTATATGCAAAAACAGTCTATTCAAGGTTTGGTGCTATCTTCAGTCTCAGGCATCGACTGAGGGTCTTTGAACATATTTCCAATGGATGGGAGGGGAATAGTATATATGATAAAAATATAAACATAAGCCTTGCCTTCAAAGAGCATTAAATATAATTAAGAAGGCAACACAATTCTAAGGAAAAGCCAGAGAACCATATGAGAGGCTATGATGTGCAATGCTACATGGTAGGATATAATCAGAAAAAGTTTGGGAGTAAAGGAGAATCACTGGGTTATCACTGCAGCAATCAAGGAAAACATTAAAAAGGTGGTAGAACCTGGACTTGGCCTTGAAGAATGGAGTACAGTAAGTCCTCACCTACTTGGAAACTATGAATTTAAGCAAAATAATGTATAACAAAATCAATTTTACCATAGGCTAATTTCTATAAACAAGTTACACTGGGCGCTATGGCTCATGCCTGTAATTCCAGCACTTTGGGAGGGTGAGGTGGGAGGATTGCTTGAGGCCAGGAGTTTGAACCAGGCTGGGCAGCACAGTGAGGCCCTGGCTCTCTTAAAAAGAAAAAAAAAAAAAAAAGAGCCAGGCATGGTGGTTTGCACCTGTGGTCCCAGTTACTCGGGGGTTGAGGTAGGGGGATTGCTTGAGCCCAGGAGTTTGAGGCTGCAGTAAGCTGTAGTCAGGCCACAGCATTACAGCCTGGGCAACAGTGCAAGACTCTGTCTCTAAAAAATAATTAAGTTCCTATTGCATATTTCTGGTCACAAAAACATCAACAAACTTCTAAATAAAGACCAAAACACTTCTATGTTAAACACTGAAATAAATGTGAGCTATATATACAATTAAGAAAGATTAACATAAACTTTTAGTATAATGAAGGGACTGGAAAAACAAAAAAAGTAAGAAAATTCTTCACCCTCTTATTCCAGGTCAGGGTTTTGGGTGGCCGGAACCTATCCCAGCAGCTCAGAGGTAGGGGGGTGGGCACCAACCCTGGACAAGATGTGTTCCCATTGGAGGATACACTCAAATCCCCACCACACTCAGTGGGGACTATGTAGCCACATCAGTTAACCTAACATGCACATCTTTGGGATGTGGAAGAAAACGAGTCCCCAGAGAAAACCCACGCAGACCTGGGGAGACCACAAGAACTCCACAGTGGCCCCTTCTTTTTCTTCATCAACATTATGAGGAAATGACATCGAATGAAACGACGTTATTGGAGGACCTGCTGTAGTTGGAAAGGCAGGGAGAGAACCGGAAGCTGGGGAGAACAGAAACTAAAGGCATAAAAGAAACATGGCTGACTCACGAAGAAAACCCAGGGAAGACAGTGGGCCTCTGGGGCTCACAGGGAGAAAAGAGCAATGAAGCTGGGCCTTCCCCATGAAGCTAGGCTCTGGAAGGTCTAGCATGCGAGGACGGTGTTGACATTTGTAGCCACAAGAAGCAGGGAGCTCCTGGCAGCCTCACCGAAGAGGAGTAACGTGCTGACAGTGGTAATTAGAGAAAATTAATATGGTATAATGGATGCCTCAGAGACCGACTCCTCTGTCAGGCCTTTCCCATTGTGAGATGTTGAGGGACGGGATCAGCCAGGAAGAAACGGGAAGGAAGACAACCGAAAGACAGTTCCAGGAAACAGTAAGAGGACTTGGTGACAGCTCAGAAAAGGGAGTTGAAAAACAGAGGGCCAGGTGCGGTGGCTCACGCCTGTAATCCCATCACTTTGGGAGGCTGAGGTGGGCGGATCACGAGGTCAGGAGATAGAGATCATCCTGGCTGACACGGTGAAACCCTGTCTCTACTAAAAATACAAAAAAATTAGCCGGGCGTGGTGGCGGGCGCCTGTAGTCCCAGCTACTCGGGAGGCTGAGGCAGGAGAATGGTGTGAACCCAGGAGATGGAGCTTGCAGTGGGCAGAGATCGCGCCACTGCACTCCAGCCTAGGCGACAGAGCGAGACTCCGTCTCAAAAAGAAAAAAAAAAGAAAAACAGACAAGAGATTACCAGCCAGGGAGAGGCACTGGGTTGAAGGGAGGGTTCTGCACCAGGAGTCAGCCACATAGTGGTGACTGCAAGCAAGTACCCTCACCTCTCTGAGCTTCAGTTTCTCTCCTCTGCTAAAGGAGGGGTGTTGGTGATAAGAATTTGGTGATAAACTCCTTGCCAGCTCTAACATTCTAACGGCTGTGAAACTGGAAGAACAAGGAACAGATAAGATGTGACGATGATGAACTTCCTTTTCACATATCATGCATAACATTCACATCTCATGTGGGCCTTGCGTCAAATAAACTGAAGTAAGAATACCATGGACTTGCTAAATTTTGAAAAGAAGGAATCAATAGTAATGCCGCCTTAAAAAAAAAATGGCCAAGTTAAGAGCCACTGCTCTAGACCAAGTTTCTAAGCTAAATAAACTAATTAGGGTATTAGGTGATTTCACATTAAAACACAATCTGTTTTCAAATAATTACATTTTCAAATAATTATCTTGGAAAAATGCAAGAAATCGTTTTTTACACAAAAATATATGAATGCTTTATAACAACCTGGAAATTGGGGTATATGTGTGAGGGGTAGGGGCTGGGGGTAAACTGACAATTGGTAGCAAGAGTAGGGGGAGATAAGTTGACAATTGGGAGCAAGGGGCAGGATGCAAAAATAAAAGCTCCCCGAAGTATGATATTTTAGAGTTGGGCTTGTTTTTAAAAAGAGGTAATCACATTTTTGTCTATATTAAGATATATGTGCAGTTGGTTTAAAACACTGATACCAGGCCGGGCATGGTGGCTCATGCCTGTAATCCCAACACTTTGGGAGGCGGAGGCAGGCGGATCACTTGAGGTCAGGAGTTCAAGACCACCCTGGCCAACATGGTGAAACCCCGTCTCTGCTAAAGACAAAAATTAGCCAGGCATTGTAATGGGTACCTGCAGTCCCAGCTACTCAGGAGGCTGAGGCAGGAGAATCACTTGAATCTGAGAGGCAGAGGTTGTAGTGAGCCAAGATCGCACCACTGCACTCCAGCCTGGGCGACAGAGTGAGACTCTGTCTCAAAAAAAAAAATTAAAAATAAATAAATAAATAAAACACTGATAGCAAAAACTTAGGTTAGCTACAACCTACTTAAAATATAGCCATGGCTAATTCTTATGACATTATGAACTGCTCAAAGGCAAAGGCCATTTCTTCTTTCTCTTTATAATCCCTTTGTGCCTGGCAACCTGTTTACACAAAGCAAGTACTTAACATATGGTTATGAAAGATTCTGACTGCTAAAAAGAAAGTTTTCCAAGCATCACAGTTACATCATAAAATATTTTAAGATATTGCCAAAGATTTACAAAATGTTACTTTTTTTAACATTAGGCATCAATGGAGATACCTCTTTTTCTCTGCCTTGAAAGTCAAAAGATGATGCTATTATTATCAAAGACAACTACTGCTTATTGAGCATGATCTTGTGCCAAAATCTGGACTTGATACTTTATGGGGATTATCATGGAATCTTCCCATGATGACCCCATAAGGAAGAGGTGCTATCAGAATCACCATTTGCTGATGATTTTCCGGTGTTTTTCTCAGATTCTGTTGATTTTCTGACATGGTATCTGAGGTTTTCCAAAGCTCCGAAGAGGCTAAGGCTACCCAGCTCAATAAGCTGACAGGGGCCAGCCTCTGCTCCTCTAATTCCAACTTTTAATTTCTCACAACTCACCAAACTGAATCCTCTAGCCTAGTGTAAAACAAAAGTGATAACGAAACACTGCAGGGCTGCTTCCAGAGTAGCGGTAGAGTTCCACGGCTTGGAGACATAGATGTTGTCACTGTTTCAGTATGAGGTCAGAGGATAGTATATTCACTGTCAGGGTTGAGTAGATTCCTGGGGCTTCATTTGTTCTCTCAGAACTTCCTCTTTGTCACCTACCTTGCAACAGGCAGGGTAAATGGTCCAGGTTTCCCCTTGTAGTGCTGTAGCAGGGCAGAGGCAGGATATAGGAAACTTAGAGCTTATTCAAATGCAGTCACCTCCTCAGGAAGGCCCACAGGCCTAGAGCTCTCAAAGGTCCTTCCAATAAGATACAACTCGGAAACTCCTATCAATCATCAGCCCGTCTAGGAGCAACAAACTAGACTATTCTTCTAGGACAGGTGACAGACTCTGCTGACAGAATAACCAGTCAGACTGGGTACTTAACATTGCTCTAAAGGTATTAAAATCCCTCACAATGAAGCAGGAGCCATGATATGCAACTTCTAAACTTGTGCCCAGTCATCATGCAGGCTGACTAGCCTTTGGATTGATTTTTTAAGTATAAGGAGAAAACTTCAAGCCCAGATAGGGATATAGGAGTTAAGAAGAAATCACGCAGGCAGATAGCAAGGGTATGGGAGTCCTTGGTAAGGTTCTTCTTTTTAATGAAAAGCAGCCCCAAATCATTTTCTAACAAAGAGCAGCCAGTGAGCTGGGAGCTTGCACAGGTGAATGCCAGCAGGAACTAAGAAGTAGACATGTTCAAGATGGCAGCTCCATCTTCCCTTCTCTGCCAGCCACCTGTACTGTAAAGGAGCAGACAAGATGGCCCCAACAACTGGACAGCCCATTTGCATAAGAAGATTAGGGTGGGCAAACCAGCCTTCCCCACACTACGTAAATGTCATACCTGATTGAACCAATCTATGAGCTCTAGGTAAATCAGACACTGCCTCTTGAAACCCTACTATAACACTTGAGGCATTCACCACCAGCAGGTCCTTTCTGCTGGGAGACACCCTCCTTTACAGAGGAAGCTGTGTCTCTCTCTTCTCTTCTACCTATTAACCTTCTGCTCCTAAACTCCTTGTGTATGTGTCCTAAATTTTCCTGGCAGGCGACAACAAACCCCAGGGTATATACCCCAGACAATGTAGCTGCTTCAATACCAGAGTCTGCATTCGTAGCCCCACAGCATCTGTAAGGCACCAAGTGACTGGGTTGTAACCACAGAAGGTGTGGGGAAATGAGTGTGAGAGATGCACCACCCCTAAGTGTGGCTCAGGAAAACCTCCCATGGATAAACCTCCTCTCTCTCCTCCCCATCTGCTGGCTGGAGAAGGTAGAAGAACTTCCATCAGACAGGGTCCCTGAATAATTGTGTGGTAAAGAACCCCATGTTTTCAAGGTCATTCTTGTTGGCTAAAAAAAAGAAAAGCAGCAGCAGCTGTTGTGTCTCCTCACTCCCACCCTACACTACTGAACCTTACAGGAGCAGGAATTAAACTGCTATTGCCAGCCTCGGTTTCAGGGGCTTGCTGATCTGTTACATGAACAAGTGAGTGGTACCTGGCCACACCAATACAAATTTTAAGTGTGACTTGTATGGTATGTTGGAGTCAAACTTCCTGTAACAATCACAATGGAGAGACAGTTGGCCTGATGTTCAGGAAGTCTGGCTCTGTGATCACCAGCTATATGCACTGGAACAGGTCGCTTAATACTCTGAGTATTCAGTGTTAGTCTATAAATCTGAAATTATAACGGAATTCAATATGACTGTGTAATTATGTAATATGACTGTGTGTGGTTTAACATCTTTATTGAGATATAATCCACACATCATACACTCAACACTTAACACGTATAATGCAATGGTTTGTAGTATATTCACAGGGTTGAAAGACCATCATCATTATCAATTTTAGAACATCTTCCTTACACCGAAAAAGAAACCTTATATCCATAAACAGTCATTCCCCATTTACCCCCAAGCCCCTAACACACTAATCTACTGTCTTTAGATTTGCCTATTCTGAACATTTCATGTAAATATAAATAGACTCATACAATATGTGGCCTTTTGTGACCTTTCACTTAGCATGTTTTCAAGGTTCATCTATGTTGTAAGATGTATCTGGACTTCACATCTTTTTCTTGAATAATGTTTCATTGTATGGATATATCACATTTATTTATTTATTCATCACTTTTTGGACATGTTATTTTCCCCCATAACTTTTTGACTATTGTGAATGATACTGCTGTAAACACTTGTGAACTAGTTTTTGCACTGATGTATGTTCTCATTTCCCTTGGGTATATACCCAAGAGTAGAATTGCTGGGTCATATGGTAACTCTATGTTTAATCTTTTTAGGACTTCCAGACTGTTTTCCAAAACAGCTGTACCATTTCCCATTCTCACCAGCAGTGTATGAGGATTTCAATTTCTTCACATCCTTACCAATATTCTTCTGTCTTTTTGATTACAGCCATCCTAGTGGATGCAAAGTGGCATCTCATTATGGTTTTGATTTTCATTTCCCTGATGGCTAATGATATTCAGCTTCTTTTTATATGCATACAGCCCATTTATATACTTTTGGAGAAATGTCTTTCAAATCTATTGCTCATGTTTTAGTTGAATTATTTGTCTTTTTACTTTTGAGTTATAAGAGTTCCTTACATATTCAGTATACAAGATTCTTATTTGATATATGATTTGAAAGTGTTTCCTCCATTCTGTGGGCCGTCTTTTCACTTTCTTAATGGTGTTTTCTGAAGCAAAAATGTTTTTATCTTGATGAAGTCTCATTTATCTATTTCTTCTTTTGTTGTTTATATTTTTGGTATTTTATATGTTATATATCTATGTTTTCTTCTCTTTTATCTCACAGTTTAGGTCTTTGATCCATTTTGAACTACTTTTTGCATATGGTGTGAGGTGAGAGTCTAACTTCATTCTTTTGCATGTGGCTACCCAGTTGTCCCAGCACCACCAGTTGAAAAGACTACCTTTATTGAACTGTCTTGGCACCTTTATTGAAAATTAACTGACTGTACAAGTGAGTGTTCATTTCTGAACTCTAAATTCTAGTCCAATCTATATGTCTTTGACTTATGTATGGATAGTGCATAAAGTGTGCATACATAAAATCAAGTTAGAGATACTTCATGTGTCATCAAGAGCCTGTGTTCAAATTTGGCCTAAAAATCCACAGAAATGAAAACCAGAATATTCCCCCTTCCCCACCAACACTGTCCTTGCATTCACTGCTTCTTCCCCATTCCTTTTATTGACTAGTTTATTGGCCCACAACCCCAATATGTGAATGTCTTGTTTCAAAGCAAAAGTTTAAGCTATTTCTTATGAGCATCTTAAGGGTTGCTACAGAACCTCATCTTCCTTTTTAGGGGGGGACTACTTGTGGAAGAAGGGGAGAGAAAGGAGAAATCTTTCAAATTTTAGGGCAAGAAGAAAAATTCTGTCTTGTGGGAGAAAAAAGAAAAAGAAAAAGAAAAAGAAACCACCCCACAAAAATCCTGAAGCAAACAATCCTTTCTATTGTACTACTTTGTGCCTTGCAGAACATATGAAAGTTGTTTTGTGGAGGCATTTGCTATCTGAGTTGTTACTCAGGAAATCACCAACTATAAATCTTGGTCTGTATCATACAGTGCTGTATGGAATAAGTATCCTGACGGTAGAATTGCTGGCCAAGAACAGAAAAATGTGTTTTATTTGCATAAGCCCTGTTTTAATGCAGTGCCCTGTTCTATGAACTTTCAAGTATCACAAGTCAATTTTTCCCTTAATATTTTAAAAATCAGCACATAAGACGTATTCTAAAAGAATATAAGAATATCTGGCCTTTGTTTTTATGTATAGCATAGTTGGTCATTTTCCACCTTCTGTGTCAACAGGCAGTAAAAGCATCAGAAGGACTAAGTTAAGTTCTCATGGCAAAACTTTTCATTAGCTGGAGGCCAATGCAAAACTGCCACCATGATTCCATTAGCCTTATTAGCCCAGGGGAACGTGGCTGTAGGAACCCACCCTGCAAAACTAAGGTGGGCATCTACGGGCGCCTATCCTTCTCTCATACAAAACTTATTTGGTTCACTCTAAGAAAGTGACATGAAAGGCTAATTATTTTCTTTAGTAAAATTTTTGCTTTACTTTAAGAATGCTAATTATTTTCCTTAAAACACAGGCACACAATACCATGAAAAGAATCAACATATGACTTCAAGATCTAGTAGGAGTGGAACAGACTGCAGAGAACTTATATCTCACTCTTCTCTTTCAGGGGGAGATGATATAGTATAATCTGTTGAGTTTGGCAAGCTTCCCCAAACTGTGTTCCACAGAACGTTGTCTCAGATGCTAAGAGAGACTGTTGCTAGAAATATGGACATGAAAGGTGATTCTAGTGAGATTTTAGACAGAAATGAGGAACATGTTATTAGACACTGAAAAAAAGGCAATCCTTGTTATAAAATGGCCAAGAACATTGCTGAATTGCATTTTTGTGTTTTGTGGAAGGTAGAGCTTGTAAGTGACAACCTTGGATATTCTGCTGAGATTTCTAAGCCAAGTGTTGAAAGCCTGTTGTGCTTTCCTTGCCACTTTCCTTTCTCCTTACTGCTTCTAGTAAAGTGCAAGAGAAGTGAGAGAAATTAAAGAAAAAAATGTTAGGCTAAACAAACCAGAACTTAAAGATCTGGAAAATTCTCAGCTTATCCATATTGCAAAAAAATGAGAATGTGTTCTGGAGAGGGCACCAACAGTGTGACTGGACAATCACTCCCTAAAGAGTGACAGTGGGACTCACAGATCTAATTGGCCATCTCAACAGAAGCCAGGAATAGAGACGGGGTTCTACCAGCAGCAGAAACACTGATGACTTGGACTAAAGGGGACAGAGACAGGACACAACAGCACTAGGCTTCTGAGATGCTACAGGATGGGACAATAGATCTATCTGGCTCTGGGTGTGAGCATGTATTATCCTTCAAGAAAAAGGAAGAATGGTCCCTAAAGCTACTACTCTCACCCCACAACGAAAGTGTTCAGGCCCAGGGGGCGAGGAAGGCTCTCTTCCATTTCAAAGGGTGAGGCTGTCTCTGTCTCAGTGTGAGAGGGTGAGGCTGTCATTGTCCCAGGCCTCAAAAGCAAGGCTGCCACCTGGGGCCTTGAAGAAATTCTGCCAGTCCTCTCCCTCCCCCTCCCCTCCCCCTCCCCCTCTCCCTCTCCGTCTCCCGTCTCCCTCTTTGCAAGGTCTCCCTCTGATGCCAAGCCGAGGCTGGACTGTACTGTCGCCATCTCGGCTCACTGCAACCTCCCTGCCTGATTCTCCTGCCTCAGCCTGCAGAGTGCCTGGGATTGCAGGCGCGCGCAGTCACGCCTGACCGGTTTTTGCATTTTTTGGTGGAGACGGGGTTTCGCCATGTTGGCCGGGCTGCTCTCCAGCTCCTGACCGCGAGTGATCTGCCTGCCTCGGCCTCCCGAGGTGCCGGGATTGCAGACGGAGTCTCGCTCACTCAGTGCTCAATGTTGCCCAGGCTGGAGTGCAGTGGCGTGATCTCGGCTGGCTACAACCTCCACCTCCCAGCCACCTGCCTTGGCCTCCCAAAGTGCCGAGATTGCAGCCTCTGCCCGGCCGCCACCCCGTCTGGGAAGTGAGGAGCGTCTCTGCCTGGCCGCTCATCGTCTGGGATGTGAGGAGCCCCTCTGCCCGGCCGCCCAGTCTGGGAAGTGAGGAGCGCCTCTTCCTGGCCACCATCCCGTCTAGGAAGTGAGGAGCGCCTCTGCCCCGCCGCCCTGTCTGGGATGTGAGGAGCGCCTCTGCCCGACCGCCACCCTGTCTGGGAGGTGAGGGGCGTCTCTGCCCGGCTGCCCCATCTGAGAAGTGAGGAGCCCCTCTGCCCGGCAGCCGCCCCGTCTGGGAAGCGAGGAGCCGCTCGGCCCGGCAGCCACCCCGTCTGGGAAGTGAGGAGCCTCTCCGCCCGGCCAGCCGCCCCGTCGGGAGGCGGGGGGCAGCCCCCGCCCGGCCAGCCGCCCCATCCGGGAGGGAGGTGGGGGGCGCCTCCGCCCGGCCACCACCCTGTCTGGGAGGTGGGGGGCACCTCTGCCCGGCCACCCCGTGTGGGAAGTGAGGAGCCCCTCTGCCCGGCCGCCACCCTGTCTGGGAGGTGTACCCAACAGCTCATCGAGAAGGGGCCATGATGACGATGGCGGTTTTGTCCAATAGAAAAGGGGGAAATATGGGGAAAAGAAAGAGAGATCAGATTGTTACTGTGTCTGTGTAGAAAGAAGTAGACATGGGAGACTCCATTTTGTTCTGTACTAACAAAAATTCTTCTGCCTTGGGATGCTGTTAATCTATAACCTTACCCCCAACCCCTTGCTCTCTGAAACATGTGCTGTGTCCACTCAGAGTTAAATGGATTAAGGGCGGTGCAAGATGTGCTTTGTTAAACAGATGCTTGAAGGCAGCATGCTCCTTAAGAGTCATCACCACTCCCTAATCTCTAGTACCCAGGGACACAAACACTGCGGAAGGCCGCAGGGTCCTCTGCCTAGGAAAACCAGAGACCCTTGTTCACATGTTTATCTGCTGACCTTCCCTCCACTATTGTCCTATGACCCTGCCAAATCCCCCTCTCCGAGAAACACCCAAGAATGATCAATAAATACTGGAAAAAAAAAAAAAAAAAAAAAGAAATTCTGCCAGCCCAGTGGGCCTGGAGGACAGATCATCATGTAAAAAGAATTGTTTTCAGGGCTTAAAATTGAACATAATTTTCCCAGCTAGGTTTTGGACTTGCTTTGGACCCATGACCCTTTTTTCTTCCTTCCAAGTTTTCCCTTTTGGAATGGAAATGTCTTTCCTAAGCCTGTCCCCATCATTGTATTTTGGAAGCAAATAACTTGTCTGGTTTCACGGGTTCACAGCTGGAGAAGAATTTTTGCCTCAAGATGAATCATATACTTGAGTCTCTCTCACTTTGATGTAGATGATATTTAGATGAGATTTGGGACTTAGAATTGATGCTAGAATGGGTTAAGGCTTAGGTTGTTGAATGCAGATGAATGTATTTTGCTGTGAGGAGGACATGAATTTTGGGGGTGCAGAGGGCAGAGTGTTATGGTCAGAACTGTGTTCCCCTCTCCAAATTTATATGTTGAAGTCCTAACCCCTAATACCTCAAAATGAGACTGTATTTGAAGACAGGGCCTTTAAAGAGATGGTTAAGTTAAAATGAGGTGATTAGGTGTGGCTACTGTCCTTATAAGAAAAGGTGATCAGGGCACAGAGAGCTCCCAGGGCTGAATGCTCATAGAGGGAAGACAGAAGGACATAGTGAAAGGGCCATCTGCAAAGCCGAGGCCAGAGGCCTCAGAAGAACCAAACACGTTGACATCTTGCTCTTGGATTTCCAGCCTCCAAAACTGTGAGAAAGTAAATTTCTGTTGTTTAAACCTCCCAATCTGTGGTATTTTGTTTATGGCAGCCTGAACAAACTAATACACTAGCTAAAACATCAACTCCCATCATCCTCTAAAATTCCTCACCCAATTTTCTCTTCACTGCATTTATTACTACCTGGTAGACTAGATATAATACTTATTAGTTTGACTCGCTCACTCAGTTAGACTGTGAATTCTACAATAGCAAGGACCTTACCTGTCTTGAGAGGCATCTAACACAATGGTTGAAAGCACACACACACACTCCAGAGCTCGATGCCTGAGACTGAACCAAAGCTCTGCCACTTACCAGTTACGTGCCCCTTGGGTAACTGAATTAATCTGAGTCTGTTTCCTAATCTACAAAATGGGATAATAATAGAACTGCTTCCAAGGGTTAATAGGAGAAAAGCACTAGAACAGTGCCTGGCATATAGTAGGTACCTTTCATGGTAGCTATTGTAGTTTTTACTGCTCACCACCATATCCCAGACCATGCCCCGCCTGACTGCCAATATAATTCACTGTTCACACCTGACCTTCAGCAGTATTTGTTTAGTTCAGCACTATTGGTTTAGCCATACAGACTTCCTTGCGCAGGAAGTATGCCAGCATTTTGACTATCAAAAGTGCCTTCTTCTCCCATCCCAGTCTGTTGCACCCCCTGAACAAATCCACTCCTCCTGCTAAACACATCCTATTGCCTTACACTAGACACACTCTTAAATGGCATTTAGTAGGGGCTATGTAAATATTTACATATGTTCAGGAGAGCCAGTTTTCTGCTATAATGAGACTCCCACTCTACTGATAATGCCAATGGCAAACAATTGCAGCTCACATTTACTTAGCACATGGACTAGCACTTAGCAGGTACTTGGCACTTATATGAATGTATTCTCACACTAACCTGATGAGATTGATATCACTCCCCTTTAATAGAGAAGGAAGAAGAGGCTCAGAGAGTTAAGTAATTTGCTCAAGATTACACAGCTAGTAAGCGGCTGAGCTGTGATTTAAATTCAGGTTGTCACCTCTACAGGACACCTCTCTGTCACTCTGCTCTGACAAATCACTTAAGATTAATAGGGTGAACAGGGCTTAAGCTCACTTCCTAGGAATGCTCTCTTCTTAAGCAGAAGCCTTAGGTGAAACCTTTTCTAAAACTAAAATGAGCCAATTCAGATCTTGATAAACTATGCTTTCCCAAAGCCAGGTGTGCCTGTGCTTTAAGACAGATGAAGGTGAACATACTCTTCAGGACTGGCTGGAGAGGCTGTGGTCACTTTCGGAAGTGTCTGTGGGGGTACAGCTGTGTTCACTGGACCTTGGATCTCCAAAAATCTGGCTTCTAACTTGGTTCTGCAACTGTATTCATCTTTATTACTTTGGGGTACAACAATCTCTCTGGGCCACAATTTCCTCTATCAGAAAACTGGGTACAATACTTGCTACCTCACAGAGAAGTCATGAGAATGAAAACAGATGCTAAATGTGAAATCACCCAGGAAAAAAGTACCCAGCATGCAACAGGTCCTCAAGAAACAATTGTTAACAAAATGAAATTAAAAGGAGGTAGGCAAGTGGCCACCAGTTTAAAGCGTAATGCTACCAAGGATTTATCACACTGTTCTCCACAGAGCAGCGTGGCTACACTGATCTGAACATATGAGATCCAATGTCTTCCAGGTGGAGACTACTGTGGGATGTGACACCCTGCAGGAAAATAAGCTGACCAAAGGGCCTTGGAGAACTGAGCTCAAAAATGGGACTCTGCCAACCTGCCTTCCCTAGAACTTGCTACAGGGGAGACTGAGCTGTCATGTCTGTTTGCAGTGCAAAGCACCTTCAGTTTTACAAGATAACCATGACCTGGGGTGCAGAGGTAAAGTAAAGAAGAAAGAACCGAAACTACTCAGCAGAAGTTTCCTGGCACATCAACAGTCATCTGAGGCTTACGCATACATTTTGGTCTAAATAACAACTTAAGACTTGATGAAGCAGATTCTCCTTCCTGGGTTTGTCTACACTGTGCACATGCTCTAACCACAAAATAATCACTGTTCTTGCACTTTTAACACGTTTTTGCCCCAACGTAGGCAGGAAAATGAAAGCAACAAGCTTAATAAGATCATTGTAAACTTACTTAAATTGCCACAACTCCTTCCTACACTTGACTTCCCTCTTCTAAGCCCCAAGCAAGTATTCAATATGGAATTGTTAAATAATCGACATTCCAGAACACCAAGAGAATGCCATAAAGCCAGCCCATATTTCAACATAGAAGAAACATAACTGGCAAAAGCTGTATCCAGTATGAATTTCCTTCTTTCTCTTCCTCCCCTTAAACTACAGGTATCTTATGTCCAAAGTTAACCCTTTCTTGGAGGTGGTGAATGAGGGAGAGTTACACAGACTGATTCCTCTGCAGCCTAAAGGATCAAAAGAGAATAGCTCGCAGCAGGTAGTGTGAAGTAATAGCACAGTGAAAAATTCAACTGTGAGGAATGTCATCTTAATACCATATTTGCAGTGCTTTCTTCCTCTAGCTATGTCCTTTGTCCAGCCCTTATCAATTTCCCCCACCTCCACTACCAGCTGTACCAAGGAAGTGACAAACAGGGACTCACTAGATGCCATCAATCATTGTCACCAAGAAGAGAAAAAAAGAATCCAACATATGTTCTTGCAAATGCCTCCCACTCTCCACTCCCACCTCTTCCTCTTCACTGACACACAGTCTTTATAAGCAGTAGGCCACTTTTTAATATCCCTCGAGTGAAAACGTTTGAGGCATAGATAGGAGGAGCATCCCAAGCACCATTCTTTCCTGACATGTGTGTCCGTAGTTACAGTTCACAGTGCAAGCGGCAAGACCAAGGCAGTGTTGCCCACCAATGAGTTACTGCCAATCCTGACTACAGAGAGCAGAAGGGCTGCTGATGATTAAACCAATGCTGCTCTTGTGCCAGGCGTGACAGAGGAACAGAAAGATGTACAATACAGGTAGCAGATGGTACTCTCTGCAACTCATTCTGACGACATAACAGGAGTTTCCTATTTGTCTGCTGACCACCATGACGCCTGATATATCAATTCCTATGGCAACAGCTCTAAGTATAATGCACTACAAATAAAAAGGGGTGTATTGTTGTGTTTTTTTGAAATGGAGTCCCACTCTGTCGCTCAGGCTGGAGTGCTGTGGCATGATCTCAGCTCACTGCAACCTCTGCCTCCCAGGTTCAAGGATTCTCCTGCCTCAGCCTCCGGAATAGCTGAGATTACAGGCACACACCAGCACACCTGGCCAATTTTTGTATTTTTAGTAGAGATGGGGTTTCACCACGTTGGCTAGGCTGGTTTTGAACTCCCGACCTCAAGTGATCTGCCCACCTCGGCCTCCCAAAGTGCTGGGATTACAGGTGTGAGCCAACACACCTGGCCAAAAAGGGGTGTATTAAATGGATATAGACACCTGTGTTCATTTCTGGAAATAAAGCAAGAGGTAGAGTGTGGCCACTTCCATCACATGCTGTAGGAGAATTTTTCTCTGGCTCAATAATTCCCTATTGGGCATCTGTTCTGGCTTAAGAAAAAGAAAATCAACAAAGACCAATGATACACATGTAACCACAATGATATTAAAAAATAAAAAACTTAGATGTCTGATGACAGGACAGAGTGTGAAGTAATAACTCATTATATAAACAAAATACTATACAGCCATTAATATTTATGACAAATTAGCAAAATGGAGGAAAGTTGAAATAGTAAAGTGAGTAAAACAGTAACACAAAAGTACATGCACTTTTTGTCATGTGTGTCAACATGTGAAAAAACCTGGGTAAAAAGTCACAAAGATTGCTTCAAGTATTTTCCAAATCTCAGTTTGGCCCTACAAAGACAGATAGCAATGAAGTGGATTCACACCTAGTAAAATGGATGGAACTTTCAAAGCCTAGTAAAAAAAACTAAGGAACAGAATGAGATAGCCATACCATTTGCATAAATTAAAAATACTTACACACAAAACAAGATACATTGCAAGAATACACACAAATCTAAATGATACATTGTATACATAT
This sequence comes from Gorilla gorilla gorilla, assembly GCF_029281585.2. Lineage (NCBI taxonomy): Eukaryota > Metazoa > Chordata > Mammalia > Primates > Hominidae > Gorilla > Gorilla gorilla. The sequence goes on from NC_073243.2 coordinate 35,140,382, forward strand.
CAGAATGTTGCCTATGGGAGGGAGGGAACCGGGGATAAAAGGAAATAACTTTTAGGGGTCCAGCACAAACCAGAGTCCACCATGTGCCCAGAGATACTGTGTACCATGACCTAAAGGGTGTGTCGGCTTAACCTTTGCCCCCGAGGTCCTTCGGCAAGGCTAGGCATGGTTTTAAAATTGTAGTGTAAACTGGTGCAATTTCAGACCACCACACATTTCCTCTCCACAGCATGTCCCTTGCTCCCAAACAGTAGCTGCCTTTTATGATGCCACTTCTGTTCGGTCCATTTCTAATTTTCCTTGTGTTTAACAAGATTGAAAGGCTGCAGGAAATCATCATTAATAAGAAATATTTAATCATATCGCTATTGTATACACATCCATGTTACACAACAGTGTAACAATTGTATAGCTTTATATACATAGTTACATGTATATATGTATGTATATGTAGAGATAACTATATAGAAGAAAACTATAGATACGTATATATGTACTGTATAGAACTACATATGTAAATATTTACATACAGTACATATATACATATATACTGTATATAACTACATATATACTATAGACATATATATGTACTGTATATAACTACATACATACTGTATAGAACTACATATAGTTCTATCGCTATAGAGTTATCTATAAAGTATAGATAACTATTCAGAAATTATTCCCACTAGGCTACAAAAGAAACTGGCAATAATGTTTACCTTTGGGAAGGGGAACTGGGTGGGAGAAAGATATAATTTTCACTGTCCCCTCCTTTGGGCCTTTTACATTTTGTACCACGTGTATATATGACCAAAAAAAATTAAAGCACTTAATTAAGCAACCACTCACTCTGTACACATAACATTACACAGTAGGCTTAAGAAGTAAAGTGTTCCAATTATACCAGAAGCAGTAAAAATCTGACCAAGTTCTCTCTAAGCTATATCCTGGTGTGCCTTAGCTAGATCCATCTCCACCCAGCACAACCACAGGCAGCTCACAAGGTGGCAGCATTTGCTGCTGTGCTTGGCTATATGTCCTTGATTTTATATGTAGGTTAATAATCAATTAGAGCCCTGCCACCCAGAATATCCTCCTAGGCCCCAAGTCGGCTGGGAACTGCTATCTCTGTCAAGTGGCCCTGTCCTTGAGTCTCAGTGCTTCTTGGCTCTGAGGATTGTAGACTCTCTCGTGAACCATCGTGGGCTGTAGGAACCCCTGGGGGATTCAGGGTCTTTACTCCTTGACAAACAAGGCATGTTAAAAATTGTTTCAAATGAAGGTTCTTATCTTAGAAGTCAGTTTATTTACTGTCTGCCAGCTTTTTGGTCAGAGCAGCAGACATTTGGGGTGCCATGGCCATGGGAACAGGAAGATGATGAGAGGAACAGGCTGCCAGGAAAGCGTGGCTTTGGACTGGCTAGAAAGTGATGCCTACCAGGACCCATTCCTACAGCATGTTCAGGAATGGGGCATCTTAACTGCTATCCACAGTAAATTCTCACTCAGAAAGACTTGCAGGCGCTTAGGAGTTTCCAGACAGATAGTTAAGTACCATTTCACCTGCCTAACATTTCATTGTTGTTCTGTATTGACATAGACATCAGAAATAGAGAAAACTTCTTTCTGTGGCACACCCTAATGGGGGGAAATGTAAGTCAACCTGACAAAACAAAAACAAAAACAAAAAACAAAAAACCTCGTCCCATCTACCTTGAGAAATAAAAGACAAGTGGAGCTTTTAGGAGGGAGGGGCAAGATGAAGCCAGAAAACAAACTGTTACAAAATAAGAAAATACAAGTCCAAACTCACAACTGACTACTATGTCCAGTCAGGAAAAAGAAGACAGATAAGAAGAGATTGATGGATGCAAAAAGAAACTGGCTGAGAAGCAGAAGACAAACACATGCACCACAGGTTTCCCTGACAGGAAGCACAAATCATTGGTACTGACTTGGTGACAACGAGGTTCCCAGCTCCATCGCCTGGGCAAATGATCAACAGCTCCTCAGAGAAACATGCTGGAGGGCCGTGATGCCTGAGAGTGAAGGCAAGGAGGCCGGTCCACCTAGGCTCTGAGGCCCGCTTGCACATTTACGTCCCTCCAACCATCATCAAGCACTGGCTCTTGATCACTGAAATGCTTCACCTTTAATGAAGTCATTAGCGACCACACAGAGAGACGGGCTGAAAACCACAAGGGGTGTCACGCGAAGGTTTGAGGGAACAGGAGCTGGTTATAAGAGAACTCTATTCCACTCTGGCGTTCTTGAGTTTCAGGAAATATGGCTTGAGCAGCAGTACAGCCAGCTCTGTGCAATAACAAATCATGCTGCGAGGGTGTTCTGGGCCGGCTTGGGTTTCACAATGCCTCCATTTCATGGCTGTGACGCAGCTTCACCCTACACCTTCCAGTACTGATTATCTGTAAGACACAGGATCTGAAGCGGCCAATTATCATCTTCACAATCTAAACAGCTACAGCCATTGCTAACTGTATTTCCTGACCACAGACATGAAACATTTGTATTTCTTGTGCCTTAATTCTAGCATATACAAAGACTATTAAATGAATGGGCACACACACAGATATAAAGTCCTTTCATATGTGAAAAGATTTCTCTATAACATAAACAGTGGATACAACTAGCAAGCAGAGGCCTACAATTAGGTGGCAATGACAGAAGAGCCACTCTATGTTAGAATGTGGCAGAGCTAAAAGGGTGTATCTACCTGATGGGCAGATGCAAAACATGATATCCAATTGTTCCAGGTATGAGGAGACAAATTTAATGCAACTTTTAACCAGTAGAAACCAATCTGTTGATAAGACCTGTCCCTCAAGGGGCTCAAGGGATGCAAGGATAAATGAAGAGATTTCAGATTTTATCAGGAAAGAAAGTGTCAGTGGAGGTATTAAGTAGCTAGGTAGAACAGAAGTATTAGTCATATCTAATCACCTCGATTATTTATATAAGTTGGAATAAATCCAAACTAACTTTAGCCTCAGAAAATCCACTCTAACAGGGCGGGCTTGGAAACAGATACCTGCAGGGGTGAGGCCGGTACTGGTAAGGAACGAAGCTGGCTGGGTGGGGGCTGTAAGCAACTTGGCTCTAGCTCACAGCTACTTGTGGAAATGTGGACCACAAGGGCCTGACCTTTGGGATTTCTTGAAAAGTGGAAGATTCAGATTTTTTATGAGTTCTTCTGTTTTTTTAAATGCTCACAACTAACTGAAAAATAGTGGCTGGGCACAGTGGCCCATGCCTGTAATCCCAACACTTTGGGAGGCCAAGGCAGGAGGACTGCTTTGCCCTGCAGTGTGACACCATCTCTATAAATTTTTTTTTTAATTAGTATGGCACGGTGTTGCATGCCCATAGTCCCACCTACTCAGAGGGCTGAGGTGGGAGCATTGCTGCAGCCAAAGAGGGTGAGGTTTCAGTGAGCTGTGATTGCACCACTTCATGCTAGTCTGGGTGACAGAACAAGTCACTGTCTCAAACACATACACACATACACACACACAAAAAATAAACATTCTGCACGTTGAATCAAATACATCTAAAACTCTTATTACAGTATTTCAAAGGAGGTGAAACTATGCTCTCTATGTTCTCATATAAGTGAAGGTTGGCTATGAGTTTATAGCGGGGGAAAGCTGCTCTTTCCAGCATTCTTGAAAAGTAGAGCTTTCTTAATGACAAGCAGGTATATAAAAGTAGAACTGGGACACCAGGGAAATGCACATCAAAACCGTAATGCAATATTACTTTATTAAGATGGCTACTGGTTTTAAAGAAACAGAAAATAACAAATGATGGTGAGGATGATGAGAAGTTGAAACACTTGTGAACTGTTAGTGGGAATGTAAGATGGGGCAGCCACTGTGGAAAACAGTTTGGTGGCTCCTCAAAAAGTGAAACGTAGAATTACTTTGTGATCCAGTATAGGTATTATAATATCCCCAAAGAATTAGAAGCAAAGACTCAAATATATACCTGCACCTCATGTTAACTGCAGCATCAGTCATGATCACCAAAACATGGAAACAACTCATGTGCCCACCAACAGATGAATAGATAAACAAAATGTGGTATATATCCATACAATACAAAGTTATTTGGCCACAAAAAGGAATAAAATTCTGATAAATGCCACACAATGAAACTTGAAGACATGACACTAAGTAAAAAAGTCAGATGGGCACCAAAGGACACATATTCTATGATTCCACTTATATGAGGTATCTAAAGTAGGCAGATCACAGAGGCAGAAAGTAGAATAGAGGTTACCAGGGGGCTAGGAGGAGGGGGAATAGGGAATTATTTTTAATGGGAACAGAGTTTCAGCTTTGCAAGATAAAAATTTCTGGAAATGGAGAATGATGATGTTGCACAATGTTGTAAATGTACTTAATGCCACTAGATTGTCCATTTAAAAATGGTCAGAATGGTAAATTTTACATTATATATATTTCATCACGATAAAAAAAAGAAAAGCTGTGATATGTGTAGATTAGGTAGGTGTCTGTCAAAAGGAGTGCTTTTCCTACATGATGGCTTTTTCCGCAATCAATACAGGAATAAGCACTATCACTCATTCGACATTAGAGTCTGGCTATGCCCTTGATGAAGTGTTGAGGCCTTCTTACTCCATGGGAACCTTGCTGCTCTAAAGGAATCTTCCCCGGGGCCATCATGTATGGTTGTGTAGGTGGCACACTGTGCACCAGAACCTAGCCCAGACCAGCCTGTGTGCTACAGGTCAGGTCCTGTGCCTGGAGGAGGGAACATCTTTTCCTCCTTGAAAAGGCACTATAGGCTAAGGGTAGCCCTGATGTTCCGCACCCTCAAATTGGTCTTTTCTTCTAACTCCCTTACTTCTGTTCATGGTACCCTCTCCTTTCATGGATCCCAGATTGATGCTGCAAAGTCATTCCCTGTTCTCATTCCAGTCCGTTGTTGGCTTCCAGCAACTCTGTGCCTCTCTCTCATTTCATCCCCTCCTGCCCACTACCACTGCCACTTACTGTGGTCAGGCCCTTTGACCTCTGGTCTGAACACTGACCTATAATCTAGTGCTCCATACCTCCAGCTCCTCTTCCCCTGGATGATCTAGTTTCCATACTCTGCCACCAGATTAACTTTTCCCAAAAAGAGCTAGCCATTTCACTCTTACCCTCCCAGTGGTTTCCTTTTTCTTTCTTGTATCTACTTAATAAATGAACAATGAAATAGATTACCTGAACCTAATCATCAACTCTGCTATTTAAAGTAAGACTTTCCATTTATTTTGACTGTCCATTTCTTAGGTGAACATGAAGAGGAAGCAGCAAGTCAAACAATCCATCCAAGAGAACACACCTTTATATTTCTAAGTCACTGGCATAGAGTCAGGAGGGGGAAACTGAAGAAAACTTGGGGCGCTTTGAACCTCCAATTCCTGCAGCTAATTAAAATGATGTCCATGGAGACCCCTACCGTACCTTTCCAAGGTGAAATACATTTTAAGCCTACTGATCAAATCCGACACAAATGCCAGTAAGTATTAGTGTGGTCCTGCCCTTACTGTGCTACTGCAGGAAAGGATGCACAGGAAGAACATCCTGGGCACTACAGAAAGAGAATATTACTAATATCCTTAAAGAGGATATTGTTAAATGGGCTGTTTCCCTTATTTTTAGAATACAGCCAAGGCCAAAGCTGAGCACAACAGGGCTAAGTACCCCACTTAGAAAGCCATAAACAAGTAGGGTCAGACACTGCCCCCTATGGCTTCCGCAGGAGGTCAGAGGACCAGTCTTACTACCTGACCACAGCCCCTCTTCCCATGCAAGGATAGGGAGAGAGGTTGATGTTGGCTTTATGGGGAGGGCAAGTTTCTAGTGCAGGTTACTGTCTGCTTCCCCAACCAGCAGGCGTTGGGGGACTTCCAAGAGAATCACTAGGAGAGACTAGGGTACCTGCAAGAAGGAGAGATGAGCATCTTGCTCCTAGTCTTACTGCTGGCTGAGCTGAAGACTTCACAGTTTCCCGCTCCCTTCCAGGCTGGCACTGCAGCAGAACGGAGCATGTCAGGGAGTAGGGGGAACTTGGCATCCAGTCCCTGGAGTGGGGGCACACCCATGAGCATGACACTGGTACCCATTTTTGAATCAGAGATTCGGGAGTGGCAGGCCCACTGGGGGAGCCACATGCAAGCAGAGCCTCAAGGGAATGTTCCAGGAAAGAAGACTGGAATATTCCCGCTCCAGTTCAGTTCCCTACAACCCCTGGACAGAGAGACAGGACTGCAGTAACTCACACAGTTCCTTTTGAAGGAGTGTTGAGGTCAGAGGGGCAGGAGCCCTTGGGCTGCCAGGCAGCTGATGGGCCAAGCACCAGGACACTCACTAGAAGGAGGAGTTGAAGCCTGATGGGTCATGAACACCCAGCAATACCAAAGGGGGACACTGCTGTCCTCTGCACAGGCTGCTCACAAATGAGGCTGAGGTAAAGCCAAACACAGCCCCAAGAGAGTCACACATCACCTGAGCAGACAACCCACCATCAGAACAACCCACACAAAAGCAGCAGGCTACGAGAGGCACTTTCTCACCACCAACTCTGCTTGGCGAGTTAAATAATTACTAGTCCCTTGCTCCCCATTTCCATCCTCTCCTCTCCATCCCAGCATCCCAGAGGACCTAGAGCTCAGAAGAGAGAGTAGGAGAGGCACAGAAGATGAACTGGATATAACATTAGGAGATTTGGAAAGATGAAGGAATGACAGAAGATGCCCAATCCACCATTCAGAGACTGGAAGGGGGGATTTAACAGGGCACAGTGGTAAGCAGTGCCTAGAGAAAGTTAAACCCATTTCATGTTGTTAGCCCCAATGAATTGAGTGAGACTCCTTAAGAAACCAGTGATGCTGACACAGAGCTAAACACACATCAATTACAAACTCTCCCTAGATCAACTGGGTGCAGTTGAAAAACAGTCCCAACAGAATTGTAATCCAGCTTGAGGCAGGCAGAGGTCAGCTCTGGGTCCCTCATGGCCACTCTCCATGGAGCAGACTCAGACTACCTCCATTGCCCTGGAAGAGTACGTGGCAGCAGCCTGGACTCAATGGCTCTACACTTAAACCTTACCCCTTGATATGGATTGGCTGTGTCCCCACCCAAATCTCATCTTGAATTGTTGCTTCCACAATTCCCACGTGTTGTGGGAGTGACCCAGTGGAAGGTAATTGGATCATGGAGGCAGGTCTTTTCTTGTGCTGTTCTCGTGACAGCAAATAAGTCTCACGAGATCTGATGGATTGATAAAGAGGAATTCCCCTGAACAAGTTCTCTCTTGCCCACTGCCATGTAAGAAATACTTTTGCTCTTCCTTCATCCTCTGCCATGATTGTGAGGGCTTCCCAGCCGCATGTGGAACTGTGAGTCTGTTAAACCTCTTTTGCTTTATAAATTACCCAGTCTCAGGTATATCTTTATTAGCATCATGAGAATGGGCAAATACACCCCTCCTCTACACTCAAATACAACATCTACTTTGTAGCAGGCAATTTGCATTACTTTATCTAACAGCTCTGCGAAGCAGTGGTAGTACCCCCATATTACAGAGGTTAATCTGGGTGCTGCCCCGAGGGTCCAAATTGTGACACCAGGATTCCAATAAAGTCTGACTCTAAACAAAATACATGCTGGTTCTAGCCCATCACACAGACCTGCATGTTGATAGAAGATCAAAGATGGGTAAAATGAGCCTAGAAAAGAGCTGCAAACACCCATAGTGATTTTAGAATTGGCAGCTGCTCACAAGTAGTCTAAAAATGCAAACACTTTTCTTTACATTTTTAAATCATTAAAATCCAGCACTGTGATAGGATATTATAATAGAAAAACTAAGTCAATACTTCCACCCTCTTCCCTAGTAATTCAGGAACAATACCAGTACTCGACAACTACAGTCTGACCTTTAGCAGAAAGACAAAAGCACTATTGAAAAAAAAAAAAAACTAGTTGTGAACAGAATGCACCAGAACTCAAACTTGCCAAGCTGTCTGCACTTTGGAATTTTGCAGTGTTTAATGTCAAGAGTCCAAAGTTGGCCTTGTGGGTCCCTCTGAAATAATACCTTAATATCACTATTACTACCCAGCTCTATAGGTGGCATTTGAGATAATCAAAAGTGGCTGGAAACCACTGCACATTATACTATTCCGGACAGGCCTTTATTAACCTAACCTTTTAAAAGCATAAACCAGGAGACTTATCTTAACCAAAATTATCTGAGTCAACTTCCATTGGCCGAATCACTAGGCAAATATCAGGGCTCTGAGTCATTGAAAACTGCTGAAAGGAATTTTGTTTAGTAAGCATAAGATCTTTTTTCTAGAAACATAAACTGTGTTTTAAAAGGTGTTCACAAACTTTGCCCTCAAGATAGCTTTGGTACAGAACTTGCCAAGTAAACTTATTACAAATGAAAATGACAGAAAACAATTTCAGAATATCCCAAACTACCAAATTCCCACAGCCACTATTCTTCCCTCAGTGATACTAGAAGGGAAAATTCTATATATTTATGTCTTCAATTTTCAGAGTTAAGGAACGTCACAATTTACACCTCTTATTCAAAGCTCTGTCCGTTTTCTGAATCATTTTCCACAGGTAAAAAATAAGTGGAGAAGGAGATAAAAAGCCAAAAGCCATGTCTTACCAAATTTTTTTTTTTGGAGACGGAGTTTCACTCTTGTTGCCCAAGCTGGAGTGCAATGGCATGATCTTGGCTCACTACAACCTTCACCTTCTGGGTTCAGATGATTCTCCCTGCCTCAGCCTCCAGAGTAGCTGGGATTACAGGCGTGCACCACCACACCTGGCTAATTTTGTATTTTTAGTAGAGATGGGGTTTTGCCATGTTGGTCGGGCTGGTCTTGAACTCCTGACCTCAGGTGATCCACCCACCTTGGCCTCCCAAAGTGCTGGGATTACAGGCGTGAGCCACCATGCCCGGCTGTATTACCAGTTCTTTAAAAAAGAAAAAGAAAGCAGCACACAATTTAACAGGAAGTCTTTTGCCCAAACCATTTTCCCTCCAAACTGTTTAAGAATATGTTCCTGGAAGCCAGGCGTGGTAGCTCACGCCTGTGATCCCCGCACTTTGGGAGGCTGAGGTGGGTGGATCACTTGAGGTCTGTAGTTTGAGATCAGCCTGGCCAACATGATGAAACCCTGTCTCTACTAAAAATACAAAAAAATTAGCCAGACATGGTGGCTGGCACCTGTAATCCCAGCTACTTGGGAGGCTGAGGCAGGAGAATCGCTTGAACCCAGGAGGTGGAGGTTGCAGTGAGCCGAGATTGTGCCACTTCACCCCAGCCTAGGTGACAAGAGCAAAACTCTGCCATCTCAAAAAAAAAAAAAAAAAAAGAATATGCTCCTGGAAAGCCAGGTAAATGGGTATGTGCTAGTAAGAAATAAATAGTTCTAAGGAACAAATTTAATATTAATGTTATTTCCCTCTCCTAGTTTATGTTTTCATCAACCACAGCCAATAAGAACAAAAAACAATTCTCTTAATTCCCATCACCATCCCTACTCACCTCCTCTAGTCATAAATACCTGCTGCCAGTTTTGTTTCCAACATTCTCTGTAATTTACATTGTATTAAGGTTAACAAAGCCTTTGAGTTAAAGAACAGGTTACTCTGGGCGCACTGCCGATAGGGTAGCCCTGCTCTGCAAGAAGCAGTCTAAACAAACAAACAAACAAAATAACAGTAGTAGCTACACAAGCTTAGCTTATCTTTACCCCTCTGCCTAGACCACAGGAGTCATCATCAGCCTTTTTATGGAACAGGCAAGGAGAAGCTTCTCAGGGACTGACTCAAGCCATTTTGTCACACAGACCCAGGGCGTGCTGCATAGCAATCACACAGGGTCCCATGTTCGTTGAATGCTCTGCTGTTGCCATCTTGAAATTATTTTATTTTTGCACAAGGGGTCCCATGGTTTCATTTGGCAGTGAGGGCCCTGCAAATTAGGTAGCTGGTCCTGCACAGAGCTGATTTAAAAAAAATTTTTTTGTGACACGGGCGTTTTTGAAAATGTTTCATTTTATACCATACCTTACAGGGCTTTTACTCTAAACAACAGATGTTCATTTTTTTTTTATACTTTCAAATCCAATAAAGGCAAAGTATCCCTCACCTGTATCACTGCAACAGGTTTCTAGATTATTTTTTTCTGGATTCGCTCTTGCTTACTGTCAATCTATCTTTACACAGCCAACGTTTTCATCTAGTACAAGCCTGATCTTGTCACCCTGCTTAAAATCCTCCCACAGCATCTACTGCCCTCAGCATCACGCCCAGTGCTTTCACCTGGACCTAGGCCCTGAGGTCCAGCCCTGACCTGGGGCTTGGCCTCACTCTACTCCCTACCTGCTGTGTCCCTACCTCACCAGCCTTCTTTCTGCTTCTAGAACATGCCACGCTCCAACTTCATAGCCTTGGCACCTGCCCAAGGGACAAATACTTTAATGTATGTCCAAGGATTTTGATAAAATCAAGGTGGAACAACCGAATTCAACTGATAGTCATTATTGGTTTTAATTTCTTAAAAGAAACACAAGAGGGTTTAAAAGACTCACACTTCTTAGTAAATGTTTTTCACTCACACTATGATTTGGGCTACTTCCCCAGTGGAAAGGTTAATAAGCCTTGATCTGACTGTGAAACGTAGGACAATAATGGGGAAATGTAGAGAAGGTCAGTTTTAAAGTTTTTCAAATCAGGTTAATCAGGCCTTAAAGGCATCTTCATGACCTTCACTGATCCCTGAAACACAACATTCCCAAACAGCTTGGAAGGGTTGGGGAAAACAAGTATTAATGAGGATAAATAAATCATAGGCTCACTTTAAAAAAAGAATATCTCATGTTCTTTGAAGAGACTTAACTATTAAAGCTGATAAAAGATTCATACAGAACATAATTATGTAGAACCTTTTCTTGTTCAGAAAAATGAGTAAGTTGCCTACAACTGTTTTCTCATCCAGATAATCACAGATTTTAGTTCTGCCTGTATGTAAATGTTCTGATAGTAAAACTGGTCAAAGGATGTTGGGTGTTCACTCCTACAAGGGGCTTTCTCAGAAGGGTATGTATCTTCTAGACTGAGAAGTCATCTAACCTTGATCAGTAGGATGTTTAGCAATTATCTGTCATTCTCCCCACTCCAGCCACTTTAGTCCTTTGACTACCCTTATTCTAGTGGCCACACACCATGCTACTGGCTTTCCACAAACAGTGTTGAAATAACTAGCTCTCCATGTGGGAAAAAATTAAGTTAGAGTTCTACTATTCATGAAAATATCCCTGATGGATTAACCCTCAAAACACTGTAAAATGTCAACTATTACAGCATGAGAAGAATATATAGGAGAAGGTGTTTATAACCCTGGAGAAGGATGGCCTTTTTAAGCCAGACACAACACAAAGTCATTATTCATCGTGCCTTTGATGTAGTCCAATTTCCCAAAGTTAAAAGACAAGGCCAAGCTGGGAGAAAATATTTGCTATGTAACAAAGGGTTCATATTCAGAATATATAAAGAACTACAAATCAATAAAGAGAGACAATTTTTAAAATAATAGGGCAAGCCAGGCGCGGTGGCTCACGCCTGTAATCCCAGCACTTTGGGAGGCTGAAGCAGGCAGATCATGAGGTCAGGAGATTGAGACCATCCTGGCTAACACGGTGAAACCCCGTCTCTACTAAAAAATACAAAAAATTAGCCAGGTGTGGTGGTGGGCGCCTGTAGTCCCAGCTACTCGGGAGGCTGAGGCAGGAGAATGGCATGAACCCAGGAGGCAGAGCTTGCAGTGAGCCAAGATTGTGCCACTGCACTCAAGCCTGGGCGACAGAGCGAGACTCCATCTCAAGAAAAAAATAAAAATAAATAAATAAATAATAGGGCAAAGGACTTTAACAGGAAATTCATGGAAAGAAAAATTAAAATGCTCAATAAATATATAAAGAACTGCCTAGTAAAGAAAAGTAAAGTGGTGAGATATATGTGTCTTTTTCCTTCAAAAGCCTGGTAAAAACATTTAAAGATCAATTTTGTAAAGTGTTGGCAAGCGTGTGGCATGTACCTGAGACCCCGACGGTGAGTAATTTAACATTCTACTGCACCATCCCTCTATCATCCAACAATTTCACAAGTAAGTTTCTAGTATACACGTGATGAGGATGCTACACTGCAAGTTTTGGCTCTAACACAAGATGCTAGCAATATCAGATACCAAAGTGAGTTAAAAAAAAAACACCCATCTGCCCTTCAAAAAGGAGATAACTAAGAACTAGGCTTAAGCTCCTCTCCCACAGGGAGGGTCAAGAGCAAGATGTGAGGGAGGATTTCTTTGGAAAGAGCTGCACTGAGATCCCCATTCGGCACCCTCTTCCCATTGGGGAAAGAGCAGGAATATCAGCTTCTTACTTCACAAGCAGGATTTCAGTGAGGCCAGTTGGGGGCTTGATTTGAGTGCTCCACCATTAAAGAGACACAGAGAGGTGCTGGCACCCCTTCTCTGGGGACCTGGAACATGAGAGGCAGTGTGGCTAGCTGCCCTGGTGGCATGGGAGTGAAGGGAAATTGCTGCTGCAGTGGGTCTGGGCCATCCTCTCAGAGGCTGTGGGTGTGGGGGCAAAGAGTGCCTGATGTTTCCAAGGGCATGGAGTGGTCCTCTGACAAGAACGAGCCAGTCCAGGGCTTGTTTCAAGTCCAGTCCTCTAGGGCTGTCTGAAAGGGCAACATGATCACAGTGGCAGGACTGGTGGTGGACCCCTGGACTCCCAGAAACTGACACAGATGACAGAGCCTTTGAAGAACCCTCATGAGCACCCCATGATAGTCAGCTTTAAACCTTGACCAGGCCTAGAGGATAGGAGGCTGTCTTACCACCATATCATATGCAAAGGGTTTTCTATCACCTTTTACCCCCCACCCACCCAATCCTCAGGAAAGCATGGCAAAAGAAAAATGCTGACCTGTGTTCTCCAACATGGATCAAGTAGGAAAAAAAAGCAATTTTCATTATAATCTGTAGGATATCAAATCCATACGGGTTTTTTTTTTTTCTTTTTCATTTTATAATGATAAGGTCTTGCTATGTTACCCAGACTAGACTCAAACTCCTAGCCTCAAGCAATGCTCGCAATTCAGCCTCTTGAGTATCTGGGACTATAGACATGCACCACCATGCCTGGTCTCATATGGTTTCTATTAGGAAACATACTTCATGAACATTTATTTACATAAACACACAGAAAATGATTACAAAACATTGATAGCAATGGTTGCCCGCAATGAACTGAATGCTTATGTCCCCCTCAAATTCCTATGCTAAAATCTTAACCCAGAATATGACAGTATTAGGAGATATGGCCTGTGGGAGGCCATTAGGCCATGAGGGTGGAGCCCTCATGAATGGCACTAGAGAGATCCCTGGTTCTGTCCACCAGGTGAGATTACGTGAGCAGACAGCCATCTATGAGGAAGTAGACCCTCACCAGATACCGAATCTACCAATGTCTTGATCTTGGACTTCCCAGTCTCCTGAATTGTGAGAAATAAATTTCTGTTGTTTCTAAGCCACCCAGTTTATGACATTTTGTTATAGCAGCCTGGATAGTCTAAGACATTATCTCTGGGAAGGGAAGAAGTATTGAGTGGAGGAGACAGGGTCAAATGAGAAATTCAATTTATCCATATTATTTTAAAAGACAAAAATATAATCATGTATTCCTTGAATAATTAAATGCACTTCTTTTTAAAAAGACAGTGTTCCGAGGAACAGAGCCTTCTATAGTCTGAATATGTCCTCCAAATGTGCATGTTGGAAACTTAATCCCCAATGCAGCAGTGTTGGGAGGTGCAGCCTAATGGGAGGTATTGACGTCATAACGGTACAACCCTCATGAGTAGATTAATGCTGCTATCAAAAGAGCTTGAGCTAGCCTGGCCAACATAGCAAAACCCTGTCCCTCAAAATAAATAAATAAATAAATAAAAATTATCTGGGCATGGTGGCACACACTTGTAGTCTTAGCTACTCACGTGGATCGCTTGAGCCTAGGAGTTTGAGGTTACAGTGAGCTATGATCATGTCATTGCACTCCAACATGGGCAACAGAGCAGAGACCCTGTCTCTAAAAACATTAAAATTAAAAAATTAAAAAGGCAAGCTTGCAGGAGTAGGTTCTCTCTCTTCTGCCCCTCTGCCACCCGAGGACATGGTGTTCTCCTCCAGAGGATGCAGCATTTAAGGCACCATCTTGGAAGCAGAGAGACTGGGCCCTAACCTCCTGGTACTTTGATTTGAAACTCCCAGCCTCCAGAACTGTAAGAAATAAATTTCTGTTCCTTACAAATTACCTAGTCTTGGGTGTTTTGTTATAGCAGCACAAAATGGACTAATACAGAGCCCATCTGTCAGTCCTAATTACTAAGCAAGAATCTGCAAAAGTTCTCATCATTAGCACACACAACACCCCTTTGGGCTGTTCTGTAAAAATCTGACTGCCATTTTTCAGCTTTCTCTACAAAATGTTCCCATTCAAGTGCATTCTGAATGGATTCTTAAAGTTTACAGGATTCATAGCTGAAGTGACATTGTTTTCTTAATTTTAAGAAATGCTTTATGTGGTTTCCTCTATCAGCAAGGATAGGAAGAAACAGGACTTTCCCAGAAGAAAACTAAGATGTACATCTGGAAATAAACTGACACATGGAGAATAAAGAATCACTTAGTAGTGAACAAAAAGGAAATTAGAAGAACTTCAAATTGTTAAGGTAAAGAGCCCTCCTGTGTGTGCATGTGCACGTACATATTTATGTACATAACACAATTTGTTTTGAAACAGGAGAAACCTAGTACTAAACTGCAGCCTTTGAAATCCAGCAATAAAACTGTACTTTGATTACACACCAAATATTTTAGAAAGCTGATATAATCAGTTTGGAGAAATTAGGAAAAAATTCCTGGTTTTGAAATGACTTTTGAAAATGAATGGTACAAGAAGTCTCAGTTGCCAAGAAAACGATGGGTAAACTTTCTTTTCACACTATTGCAAACATATAGCAGCCTGTATTTTGTACTATTTCTTCCCGAAACTCATCCTATTCTGTGTTATGTACCAGGGATTGGCACATACAGCCTGTGGGTCAAGGATATTTTTTAGATTTTTTAATGGCTGGAAAGTTTTTAAAAAAGAATAGCATAACATATTAGTTTACATGAAAATCAAACTTCATTTTCTATAAAGTTTTATTCAAACTCTGCTGCACACATTTGTTTATGGTCTATGGCTGCTTTCAAACTATAAGGACAGAGTCCACACAGCCCACAAAACCATCCAGCCCCTTACAGAAAAAATGTGCCAGCTGCTGTTACAGACTAATCAAACCTTCTTTACTCCTATTTGTATTACACAACCATCATGATTGACAGTTGCAAAAAGCAACCACTGAGCTTCTTACATGCGTTTGAGTGATTACCAGTTGCTCAGAGATGATAAACTGTTCTACATCAGTCCATCAGTGTTTATCCAAACAGACTTCCTGGGCTCAAGTCACTTCAAAACACCCCTTGACACTGTCCACAGGAAAAAGAAGCCCCTGATAAATACATAATTCTAAGATTGCAAAAATACTAATCTGTGTTAAAGGACAATGAGTCAAAGGACAGGAATTAATCCCTTCCAATTTCCCCCAATTTCAAGTCTTATGAATTTCACATTAAATATTACTTTAAAAATAACCATTATTATTATTATTATTATTATTATTATTATGATTCTGAGAGGGAGTCTTGCTCTGTCACCCAGGCTGAAGTGCAGTGGTGCGATCTCGGCTCACTGCAGCCTTCGCCTCCCGGGTTCAAGCAATTCTCCCGCCTCAGCCTCTTGACTAGCTGGGATTACAGGTGTGCGCCACTACACCATGCTAATTTTTGTATTTTTAGTAGAGATGGGGTTTCACCATGTTGGCCAGGCTGATCTCAAACTCCTGACCTCATGATCTGCCCACCTTGGCCTCCCAAAGTGCTGGGATTACAGGCATGAGCCACTGCGCCCAGCCCTCAAAAATAACCATTTTTATTCCTAGACACATGCTTCTGGATATCCTGAAGCTCCATGTAAAAACCACTCAGTTAATTTAGTTTGAAGGTAACTTATTCATAACATCCCTTTTTCATATGTACATCATTGGTGAAAGCAGCTCAAGAAAGACAAAATAAAGAAACTAACCAGATATCAGTCATACTTCTCTTTCAACATTCTGATCTCCCCTCAGCATCACTCAACACTGCCACCTGCTCCCTCAAAACTAATCTCCCTTGCACTCTGCATTTCCCATTCTCTCCAGCTCATGAATGCTATCCACCTAATTCACAAAACTCATCAAGTCTTCATCTCCAGTTACAACTTGGGTAAAACTGTTTCAAAGTCTTCTCATGGTGCTTTTGCCCTTGTCTAAATTATCTTCTCTTTGCTTCTCAAGCAAACAAAATCTGGTGTTTAGAACATCTCTGAACAGGCTTTACTCCTGTCTATAGAATAGCCCTTCAATTCCTTTAAAAAGCAAAGAGTCATCTATGAGGAAGGGGTGAAAGTAAAAAGCAAGAAATTTGCAAGGTGTCCCTAGAGTCTAAATGGCATGCACTAGGCTTCAGAGCTGGTGCAAATGAATCATATTGGCCACGAATGACCCTAGAGTCGCCTGCTGGAAGCCTTGCTACAAAAAGGATGCAATGAATGGCTGACACAGATATTTCTGTTACCTAGAGGTTAGACTTTTCATTGTTATTGAATTGGCATTCAATCCCTTGAGCTTGGTTTTTATGAACTGAATTCCATAAGCCTGGATCAACTTTGAAAAAAGGAGAAGATTGGGTTCCTGGTTTTGTAAAAGAGGCACACTTGATGCTGGTTGACCCCATCAAGGGTCCATCTCCTCCTATTGGAAATATCTAACTCATGACACCTTTTACCTGCTTCCTCTAAATATTTATTGAACACTTACTGTGTGCTGGTGCTTTGCTAAGAATTATAATATATAAAATAAATAGAGCAGAATACTTTCTATTAAGGAACTCTGACTTGCTGGAAAAACAAGTAATATGTGAAATAATAGAAGACCAGTAGTAAACCAAATATACCAAATTGTGCAGGCGAGACAGTGAGAGAGGGATACAAGAATGCTAGGAAGGCAGTGTGGGCCAAGAATGGATAGAATTTGGCCAAGAGAAAAATTCCACAGTGAAAGGACAGAAAAGAACAAAGGGTATCTGACAACAAATAAACCACCTTAATGGCGCCCAAGATCCATGTCAGTGAATCAAAGAACAAGGTCGCTAAGATAAAAGGACCTCACCTGAGGTCTAGATGGCCAGAGAAGTTGAGACTTGATAGGGAAGCAAAGGGAGATCCTTAAATAAGAGGATGATGTCATGACATCAGCATGTGCATCTGTAAGTGTAATCTTTCTTCTGATTGGACTGATTAGATCAGAGAAAGAAAACCACAAAAACAGGAGGTTAGTTAGCAAGTTAATACAGGATACAATGTGAGCTTAGGGTCTTGGAAGTTTAGATTAATGGAAGAAAGGGGTAAATAACTGCAAACAGCCAAGACATGAGATCTAGTAAATGCAGATAAGACATTTCTTCCCTTTGCTTGCCAAGAATGCTTACCATTCATATGCCACATAGTTGTCAAATTGATTAGTCACTATAAATGATCACAATGATGGCCAAGGCACAGGAACCTTGTAAAGTCCTGATACCTTCAGAGATTAATACGACAATTATAGACGTCAGTCATCCTTAGTGTTTTAATAAATTATTATATGTTGAAAATTAGTGATCCATCACAGTATATTTGGCAATTCTCTATAAATTGCAACTTCTTTTTCAAGCCACACTAGGTTAGAATTTACTGTATTTTCACTTTATATCCCACTCCTGCTTCTGCATTCAGAAGAGCAGGAGAGGTCTATGGGGGGCACTGAGTGATCTCAGAAGTGCAGGGCTAATGAAGGATCCCTGGCAGAGTTGGAGAAGTCATTCAGGTCCTCAAGCAGCTCCTAATTCAAACAGCTCTTGGGGGACAGGGAGCACCTCTGAGACTAGCAAGTGCACACTTTCTTGAAGCTGTTTAGACCCTGTCTCCATCTGTTCCCCTTAACAGCTTCCTTCTGCAGAGGCGAAGCTCTTCCATCTTTTCTGGCTTGCATTACTTCCAGTTTGTTTTCATAAAGATCACTATCTTGGCCAGACACTGGGAAATAAGTGAGACGACAAATCTGGTTTTGATGAAAAGGAGACATTAAATGGGGTGTTAGCCATGACCCAAGGGACAAGGAAACCCTGAAGCTCCATTGCCTCACTGATTTCAACCCTCACTGAGATGATGGATCAAACACTCAGTATCCTGCCTTTAAAAGCTGTCAGGGAGAAAGGAAGAACTGCCCAGCATCATGCATAGACATACTCAGTGGCCAGCCAGAAAAAGAACACATCCTTATGGCCTATAGGTACATGTGCTTAATAAAATATCCAGACAAAATCAAGGTATCCACACTTTTGAGTTTCCCCTTAAGTAATAAAACTAGACTATTATCACATGTTAAACCTTAATCTAATAGAGTAGCCAGACCTTTTGGGGCTCTGCAGGTGTAGTAGTTACAATCCAAGAAGGCAGTGGTCCCGCCCCTTCTACAAACAATCAAGACATGTCCATACTTTGCAGCCAATCAATCATCTGGGGACCTACGTCTCCGGTGGAAGAAAAAAGCTCATGCCCAAATGGGGTGGATGGCAACACCAGTTCTAGTTATTGTTAAAACATTTATAATGAACAAAAAGCTGTTTCTTTGCAACTAAAGGCTTTGGATCAACAAGGCCAGGAGGAAATTTCCTAATAGACTCCTTTCCACATATTTTATAATGCTTTCTCTTTTCTCCATATTATATCCCACCTCTGACACTCCTTAAGGGTCGACAACTCTTAAGAAAATCTAAAGGTAAAGGAGTTTTCTGCTTTCAGTGTAATCTTTGAGTTTCCTGCCTAGCATAAAGTCAGCCCCTACCTCTCAGCAAGTGTAGCAAGTGTCATTTTATTCTATCACTGCCAAAAGAAATCTGGCCAGAAGACCTAACGTGCTTCAAGTCATCATTTGTACACAAGGAGTGAGGCTAGGCATGATCTTCCTATGCCTTTCAACAACTGTACAAAGTAGGTCTCATCAACGCTTTTATAAATAAGGAAATAGACTTTTTGAGGTTAACTTGCCTAAGGTGGTACAGCCAGTAAAAGGCTATGCTAATATTCTAGCCAAGTTCTTCTAACCCAGGGGATCTTAATCTGAGATCCACAAGCTCTTGTTTTGGGGACTGGGACAGGAAAATAATTACATTTTACTTTGCATTAGCCTCTACAATTTAGCATTTTCCTTCAATTATGAATGTATGGACCACCCACCAGATATTGGCAGTATCTATGACCTTGTCTCCAACAGAAATACCCGTATTTTTATATCACTTCACAGCTGTTGCCAATTGTGAAATATCATTTATGCCCATCACCATTTCAAAATTATAGAAGTCATTAGGTCCCACAACTAGAACTTGTTATTTTGTGTGTCAGTAAAAAAGCACATACTACTGTGCCATAAGTGTTTTCTTAAATATTTTGGTAACTTTTCAATACAACTGGCTTTCTTTGTAGTCCAGCTTATTTTATGCATTTAAAAACATTCTGAGAGGGGTTCCACAGAACTTTCAGCCTGCTAAAGGAGCTCTTGCCATACAGAAAATATAAGAACTACTGGCTTTATTTAATCCCAAAGCCTACCTCTCTTTCCATTTTGCCACCCAGCCTGCCTCACACTGTATTTTCCTCCCTGGTTCTCTTCTTTTCCAGATTATCTTAAAATGGGTCCCTACACAGAATTAAAAAAAAAAAATTCACTGGAAATTCAACCACTAAATCAACTAATGCACTGTCTCCTATTAAGCAGTTCTTATAAATTTGCATGGCTCCAGATTTTAAGTCCTAAATTAGCTTTAAGTATGATGGGCAAAACCACAACTTATCATTTTGCTGATATGAAGAATGATGCTGATATTCTATCTATCTGAAACCTTATTGCCTAACAATTGCCGGCTGGCATGTAACAATTTCCATCAGCAAACAATGGCACAACTGGTTAAAACAAAAAATAGTATCATGAAACAACACTAAGCTAATCCAGAGAGGGATGCTAAGCTTCAGCCAAGATTCTCTGAGTATCAGGTAACATCCTTCTCTTATATTTGAAAATGCCAAGACACAGCTCTCCCCCAAATCCAGACTCACAGCAGTCTCACGGCAGTCCCATGGGAGGTTACTTAAACACCACACCAGACTCGCATGCATAATGCATAGGCATGAGTTTCCTCAATGAAAATAAGACAGAGGAAAAAGATAGCTTCCTTGTTGAATACATTGGCACAAGGCATGCATTTGTAATACATTCTAGTGCAATTGCAGGATGTCATTGTCTTGATGTTACTATAAACACATAGAAGAGTCGTAGGAAGGAAAAATATATTTCAGATTTTAAATAACGAATCTTACACTGCAAAATATTCCCTAAATCTTTCAAAGGCTATTGATGTGAACTTTCTTTTCAGAGGAATCTTCCACTCAATATACTCAAGAATGTGAATGCCCTAGTTATAAGGTTAAAGAATTTCTTTAACATAAAAATATTTCTTAGTTGATTCAACTAGGCCATGATATCATTTCTTCCTTTGGCTTGTTCAACTCTTATGTTTTTTGATTCTTAACAAAGACATTCTTTGTGGTTTCATGTCAAAAGCAGTGAGAAATCATGGCCTCCCCATTTATGCCCAGACATGTGGCTTGAACAGCCAACACTGCCTTCTCTTCTGTTTTCCCACAATCAGAATTTTTGCTTATATATCACTGGATCGGATCGGTACTAACTGATTCTCAAATGCTGGGTGCTGTTGGAGAACAGTGGCAACAGGAACCCTACTACAGTCCCTAAATTGTTATTTAAAAAACTCTTAAATGGCTTTACCAGGCTATTCTAATTAGCCCAGCCTCAGGGAGTCTTGAAAAGTCAAATGTATGGATAATCAAGTCACAATACACAGGATATCAAGCGCAGATCAGAAGTGAGGCTTCTGGCTAAGGTATAGCATACTTCATTCTACACCAAAGGCTGTTTGATTCCTTGCATTATTAAGACCAAAGCTGATTCTGCTACACAGGTCAATTTGGGAATAGGTTAGGTTGTCCTTTGCCTTAACTGGGGGGCCTTCTCCTAACAGAGAGTGACCCAACAAGGCTTGCACACATCTCACAGCACATGCCCCAGATTTATAGACTCCTAAAGAGATCAGCTGTGTACAGGTTTCTGCTTGAGTCTAAGATTTCTTACCTGTATTGGTAAAAGGTCACAGGGTAATGGACACCTGGGATCTAGCTAATCTTGTCTGCCTCAAAATGTACGTAAATAAAGCTCACAGTGTGTCCGAGGGGGGGAGTAAGGATAATCACCCGAATCAGGATGTAATAACTCTCTAAAATCCCGAATCTTTCCCCCATCTTTGTTTTCTCCTAATCATCTCAATTTAAACAAATTAAAAGAAATGCGATTATTAATCAGGAGCTCTTCACTACTTACTAGATGAAAATTTTTCTCTTCAAAGCACTTTAAAAATGTATGCTCCAGAATAGATTGCTGATGATTCCCCCATTCTATTCAGGGCTAGAGGATGAAAACTGAGCTCTTACTGCATAGCTGATTGGACAGAAAGAGATTAGAAATTCCTCCACACACTATACTTGTAACAAGTTACATTTCCATGTCTTATTCAGCTGTGCCTTGCCTATTTGACATCTGCAGACAAAAACGCATGCATTTTAGAAAGACATGCAAATTCCCTGTTTCAACCCAGGTAGCAAAAATTTGATATGGTGAGATTGCTAATGAATACAGCATACAGCATGGTTCAATAATCTTTCCCAGTGAAAATTATGGCTGGGCGTGGTGGTTCAATGGCTGTTATCCCAGCAATTTGGGAAGCCAAGAGGGAGGATCGCTTGAGCCTAGGAGTTCAAGAACAGCCCCAGCTGCATAGAGAGACTCTCCCCCTTACAAAATTTTTTTTTAAAAATTAGCAGAGTGTGGTGGTGCCTGCCTTTGGTCCCAGTTACTTGGGAGGCTGAACTGGGAGAATCACTTGAGCATGGGAGGTTGAGGCTGCAGTAAGCCATGATCACACCACTGCATTCCAGCCTGGGCAACAGAGTGAGACCTTGCCTCACAAAAAAAAAAAAAAAAAGGGCAAAAGAAAATTAAGACTGAAAGAAAATTTGTGAGTTTGCTGATTGCATTTCCTCTCCTTTTGAGGTTAAGATCTTTTACAAAAAGGCATGTAATTTGTAATGGGGATGGATGGTGGTAAGAAAGAAAAAGGGGTCATTTACTTAGGCAGAAATAAATAGAAACATAAAAACATAAAATCTCAAGGCCAAAAAGAAACTTAAAAAGATCGATTCCAAAAACTCCTTAATTTCCTGACTAAAGCGATATTCAAAGTAAGTAGCTTCCAAGGCCCTTGTATTGAGTGTCCAAGGCACACAGAACAGATTTCCTTGGTTAATGATTGATCTTTCTACTCTACCATACTATCTCTGCTCTATCAAGGTACATAGGAGTAAAGTTTTAGTCAATGGTAAGCATTTTAGAATGAATCATACACTGTCACGTTGTAAATTCATTTTGAGTGCTGCTGAATTCTCCTTTCTGCATTCAAGTTAAGTCTGCTGTCAATATACAGAATTTAGCATGCCTAAATGAAAGAAATAAATATAAACATCATACATTTCCTTGAGGTAAGAAATAGGACTTGAGACCCAACCTCAAGCTGTTAAATGGCCAGGCGCGGTGGCTCATGCCCGTAATCCCAGCACTTTGGCAGGCCGAGGTGGGTGGATCACTTGAGGTCTGGAGTTCAAGACCAGCCTGGCCAACATGGCGAAACTCCATCTCTACTAAAAATACAAAAATTAGCAGGGCATGATGGCAGGCACCTATAATCCCAGCTACTCAGGAGGCTGAGGTAGGATAATTGCTTGAACTTGGGAGGCAGAGGTTGCAGTGAGCCGAGATTGCGCCACTGTACTCCAGATTGGGCGACAGAGCAACACTCCGCCTTTAGAAAAAAAAAAAAATTCTAGGGATATGCTCCCTCCTGGTTACATAAAAGAAGAAGGCAGAAAACAATGTGGCCCAGCTTTGTTTTCTCTCTCACATCAGCTATGGACAGGGCTCCTTAGTGGAGAAGTTTCTGTTTCCATCCAATAACTTGAGAACAAATCCATACCATCTCATTACTTGTAAGAATGATTTAATTGTAAACATATGAGATTTTATAGAGATTCTGTTGGTTGCATTTTTTTTTTTTAATTATCAATTCTTTTTAATGACACAAACACAGAAATTAGAGGAACTGATCTCCAAGCAGGCCCCAAACTAGCAGCTTCAGTAATGCCTGGAACTTATTCAAAATGTAAATTCTCAGACCCATCCCAGATCTATAGAACCAGAAATTCTGGGAGTGGTACACAATCATCTGTGTTATAACAAGCCCTCCAGGTGGTTCTGAAGTAGCTAACATCTGAGAGCAACTGAACCAGAACATTCCAAAATGCTACAGTGACGTGTGTTGACGGACTGAAAGTCCTGGGACACAGACAGGCACACGATGGTCTCTGGTTCCTAAGAGCTTTCTCTACGGGGGCTCTGAAACTTGTACAAAGCATCAAGCTTATCCAAGTTAGATCACTTTCTGGCAAATATCTATGGCAGACGCTGCCTAAAAGTGAGTCATTTTCCAAAAGTATGGAGGAGTTTTATAAAGACAGAATTTATGACTCAGTTTTCTATTGTTTAAGTGGACAGCTAGTTCTATCCATTACAAATTAGATTTTGCCTGCTTTTCCCCAAAGACAGAAACTGTAACTGAAAATAAAGAAGAGAGAAATAGGAAATAGTGACGTGAGTATGCTCTCTGGTCTGCTGTCACTTATGAAA
Source organism: Gorilla gorilla gorilla (assembly GCF_029281585.2). Classification (NCBI taxonomy): domain Eukaryota; kingdom Metazoa; phylum Chordata; class Mammalia; order Primates; family Hominidae; genus Gorilla; species Gorilla gorilla. The sequence continues at coordinate 35,164,562 of NC_073243.2, forward strand.
AGCTGGCTAGACCCATGGAATTGGTACACATAGTCACTGCCCTATTAAAGGGGACCTTCTGTCATTGAGGGCCTGGGTCCAACACTAAATAAGATGGAGATCTGGACAAATAATTATGTTTTCTAGTGTACCTACTGCAGTAAAAGAAACTTAAATCAGATTCTGAAAACATTTCTGTTAGGAAGAAAGGTAAAAAAACAAACAAAAAACCCCCAAACATCAGAATCAATGGATTCTTCAACTTTAAAAAGAGATAAAAACTATAAAACACTGATGAAAGAAGTCAGAGACAATCTAGATAAAAGGAGAGACCTAGGCCAGGTGTGGTGGCGCATGCCTGTAATCCCAGTACTTTGGGAGGCTGAGGCGGGTGGAACATGAGGTAAGGAATTTGAGACCAGCCTGGCCAGCATGGTGAAACCTCGCCTCTACTAAAAATACAAAAAATTAGCCGGGCATGGTGGCGTGTGCCTGTAATCCCATCCACTCGGGAGGCTGACGAAGGAAAATCGCTTGAACCTGGGAGGCGGAGTCGGCAGTGAGCCGAGATCGTGCCACTCACTGCACTCCAGCCTGCGTGACAGAGTGAGACTCCATTTCAAAAAAAAAAAAAAAAAAAAGAGGAGAGACCTATGATGTTCATGGACTTGAAGATCTAACACAGTTGTCACTTCTCAAAGTGATCTATAGATTTAATGCAATTCCAATCAAAATCCTAGCAGAATTTTTTCAAGGGATAGACAAGCCAATAATAAACTTTATACATGAAAATGGCAAAGGAACTTAAATAGCTAAAATGATTTTGAAAAAACAAAAGTTAGAGTACTCATACTACCCAGTTTTAAGACTTACTATAGTGCGCTGGGCACGGTGGCTCACGCCTGTAATCCCAGCACTTTGGAAGGCTGAGGCGGGCAGATCTCCTGAGGTTGGGAGTTCGAGACCAGCCTGACCAACATGGAGAAACCCCGTCTCTACTAAATATGGTCAACTGGTTTTTGACAAAGGTATAAAGGCAATTCAATGGAGAAGGAGTAGTCTTTTCAACAAGTGGTGCTGAGATAATTAAAAATCCACAGGCAAAAAACCCCCCTTAACTTATACCTTACATCTTATATAAAAATTAACCCAAAATTGTTACAAACCTACATGTAAAACATAAAACTCTTGGGAAAAAAAACACCCAGGGAATCTCTGTGGCTTTGGATTAGGCAGAGTCTTTAGATATGACACCAAAAGCACAAACCATTAATGAAAAAAAAAAGATAAATTGGACTTTATCGAAATTAAAGACTTTTGCTCTTTGAAAGATTCCAATAAGAGTAAAAAGACAAGCTACACACTAAAAGAAAATACTTGCTTTTTATATATCCATCAAAGAACTTGAATCCAAATATACGAAGAAGTCACAGAACTCAACAATAAGAAAGCCGAATTTTAAAGAATGGGCAAAAGAGTTGAGCAGATAGTTTACCAAATGAGCAAATAAAACTTCTATATGAAATGTCAAAGGAGTTTAAATAGCTAAAATAATCAGCCATTAGAAAAATGCAAAACAACAAACTACACTGAGATACTACCACATACCTGTTAGAATGGCTAAAACAAAAAGCTTAATATCAAGTGTGAGGAAGTTGCAGAAAAAAACAGAACTCACATATATTGCTGGCACGAATGCAAAATGGCACGGCCATCCTGGAAAATGGTTTGTTCATTTATTATAAAGTTAACCATACATCTTCCATATGACCCAGTACTGCTGGATACTTATCCCATAGAAATAAAAAACTATATTCACACAAAACTCTGTATACGAATGTCTATGACAGCTCTATTCATAATCAGCAATAACTGAAAACATCCCACATGTCCTCCAAACAAACTGTGGTACCTCTCTCCAAGGCAATACTATCCAGCAATAAAAAGGAACATATCATTACACACAACATGGATAAATCTCAAATGCACTACGTTGAATAAAGGCTGCCAGTCTTAAAAGATTACATGCTTTATGAATCCATTCATGTGATATTCTGGAAAAAGTAAAACTATAGATCAGTAGTTGCCAAGGGTTTGGAGTAGAGGAAGGTTGTGCTTAATTACTGAGAAGTAGCACAAGGGCTACTTTTAGGAATAATGTAGCAGTTAAGTATCCTTAGTGTGGTGGTGGTGATTACAGGAATATATAAGTTAAAACTTGTGCAATTTTACACCAAAAAATGAATTCATGTATGTAAACTTAAAAAAATAATAAAAAGAGATGGAAAAAGATTTGAAACATATCTGTGTTGGGTTTGTTAGGTGGTAGACTCATTGTCTCATCTTCTCTGGTATGGGAGCAGATCTTATTTTTAAGATAATAAATTTATAATAGGAATTTCTTGACTCACAAAGTTTTAAGCACACACAAGCCAAAAACTTGAAACTGAATCACATTAATTTACTAATGTTAACACTGGACCCAAAAACCATTTTTTATTAACTATATTTAAATGTAACATTTTAAACTTCTCCCAAAGAACTTTAATTTTTCTCCTGAAAACTAGGAATCAGATGAAAATGCTGTGAGTCTTTTTTGTGGTCCTGTCAACTCCATCAATAGTGTTTGGTAAATAGCTGATAAATTCAAAGAAACTTTGGGCAAATAACCTCCGTTCAATTACTGCCAAGCAGCACCCAGAAGAACCACCATTACTTACATATATCAAAGTTGAAATCCTAAACTCTATTTATATCCCTTCTTCCACTTATGTCCCTGATATGGTTTGGCTGTGTCCCCACCCAAATCTTATCTTGAATTCCCACGTGTTGTGGGAGGGGCTGGTTGGAGGTAATTGAATCATGGGGGCAAGTCTTTCCTGTGCTGTTCTCATGATAATGAATAAATCTCATGAGATCTGATGGTTTTAAAAAGAGGAGTTCTCCTGCACAAGCTCTCTATTTTTGCCTGCTGCCATCCGTGTAAAATGTGACTTGCTCCTCCTTGCCTTCTGCAATGATCTTGAGGCTTCCCCAGCCACATGGAACTGTAAGTCCAATTAAATATCTTTCTTGGGCCAGGTGTGGTGGCTCACACCTGTAATTCCAGCACTTTGGGAGGCCGAGGTGAGCAGATCACCTAAGGTCAGGAGTTTGAGACCAGCCCGGCCAACATGGTGAAACCCCATCTCTACTAAAAAAATACAGAAAAATTACCCGGGCATGGTGGTGCGTGCGTGCCTGGTGGTCCCAACTACTTGGGAGGCTGAGGCAGAAGAATCTCTTGAACCCAGGAGACGGAGGTTGCAGTGAGCTGAGATCATGCCACTGCACTCCAGCCTGGGTGACAGAGCGAGACTCTTCTCTCAAAAAATAAATAAAATAAAATAAACGTCTTTATTTCGTAAATTGCCCAGTCTCAGGTATGTCTTTATCGGCAGCATGAAAACGGACTAATACAGTCCCCTTATAAAAAAGCAGCAGCCCTACTATCTTAGTGAGTTCCTACTCTAAAATAGGTGCTTTAGATAGGTTTTCATTTAACCCTTACAACAGCTCATTTTCCAGGTAAGGATGTAATTCAACAATCACATACTCGTATGCGATGGATCTAACTTCTAGTTGTTGCTACCCAACTCTCTTCCCAATTCCCAACTCCTCTGGTGAACTTACAAGAAATGAAAAACTTCTGCTTTACAGTGTCTTTCTTATATACTTACTTTTTTTTTTTTTTTTGAAACAGGGTCTCACTTTGTCACCCAGGCTAGCATGCAGTGGCACATTCACAGCTCACTGAAGCCTCAACCTCAAGCGATCCTCCCAACTCAGACTCATGAGTAACTAAGACTACAGGAATGCATGCTACTTAACATTTTAAGCAGTTCTAGAAATAGAACATTAGAATGTAAAACCAGGTAAACACGTTACTGTTATTTGCATGAATCTGTATGATTATGAATTGAAGAGTTGAATGCAGTTAGAAGGAACAAAACTTGGGGCAATGGTGAGTGGGTTTAAAAGGAATATATGAGTTGGTACTTATCTCCCTGAGATCACATCCCATGGATGATGCATATTTACATGTGTGTGCATGCATGTATCTGATGATATATAAAGTAAAAAAATATTTTGAACTATGGCATATGAGATCCTGAATGTACTTCCTTTTATACTTTAAGTGTTAACCTGACTCAGGGGAAAAAATGTATTTAGTTTTCCTTGGCAGATTGAGTAGACCATCAGAATTACTACTGACTACCAGTAGTTGGTCTCTGGCTCCTGGTTTTCTTTTGATAGCTCTCTTACCAACTGTTAATTTCTACCTTCAGCTGCTTTGGAACTCCATATTGACAGGAAAGGGGGCCACTATCTTGCCTTCTAGATATATTACTTTAAAACAAGTATTTACAAATGGAGTGTCTTTATCAATTTTTAAAATACAATGTTTTCTGGCATGAAAAATAAAAATTTTTAAGTTAAGATAGCAGCTAGTCTTTGGAAAGCAAGCAGACATGCAAAAGGGAACATATACCTTTCTTCTCTGTGAAGCACATAACTTGCAAAGAAAATCCATTTGTAAATTTTCAAAGATCCAATTCACACATGTTCAACCGTCAGTTAACATCTGTGGCTATTTTCTGCTCTATTTTCTGCTCTAGTTAAAGCACTAGAATTCTTTAGACAAGTTTCCATCATGTATTCCGGCAACCCCCTCCCCCAACACATACACATACTCAAACACACCTTTTCTCTAAAGTTCCTTATATTTGGAGTTTCTCTGAACAATTAATGTTTCTATTATCCTGGAGAATTAAGAAATAACTTTTAATTCAACTATAATCCAGTATGAACTTGAAAAAAATATGCCATCAGCTATTGTTGGAAGGCAAACATCACAAGTTGACTTAAGTTTTGTTATAGCTTGATGATTTTTATAAGTGAAACAAATACAAAAGCTTAAAAAGTATGTCCGCCTGAAATCTTAATAGGATGCTTATCTTTCCTCAAAACAGTAAAACATATTGAAACAACCTAATATTTTAAGAATGGTTCGGGCAACCACATTACATTATAGGTTTATATTAAGTTTATAGTCAACTAAAATCTTAAGCCTATTTTCTGCATATTATTATTAAACTATACTTCCTTTTAAAAAGATCATCCCTGGCTGGGTATAGTAGCTCATGCCTGTAATCTCAGAACTCTGGGAGGCTGAGGTGGGAGGATTGCTTAAGCCCTGGAGTTCTAGACAGCTGGACAACATGGCAAAACCCCGTCTCTGCAAAAAACACAAACATTATCCAGGCATGGTGGCACACGCATAGTCCCAGCTACTCAAGAGGCTGAAGTGGAACAATTGCTTGAGCCTGGGAGGTCAAGGCTGCAGTGAGCCATGATCTCGCCATTGCACTCCAGCCTGGGTAACAGAGTAAAACTCTATCTCAAAAAAAAAAAAAAAAAAAAAAAGGATTACCCCCTTGTTCCTCAATGAGGACATTTATATATCTAAATCCACTTCTGACTTTCCTGCTGATATTTTTCTTGACCTTCGTTTTTAAAGAATAAAAAGAAAACAAATCAAAAAAACTACTTTATTTTTCTAAAAGCACAGTATATTCAGTATTTGGAGTTTTGCCGTTTCACATCTGGACATCTCTCAAGCTGAAATTCAACTTGGTGAAATGTGCTTTACTTAAAAAATTTTTAAAGCAAATAAGAAACAAATTTGTTCCTATAGATGCACTTCTTTATCTCCTTCTCACCTCTGTCCTTAAGTCATATTCTTTCGAGTCAACTATTTTTCTTCAAGCTGAACTCTTAAATGCTAGAGGCAATAACTGAGTTGCTAAATATTTCTACTTCATCTCCCCTTTTACTTAATATAAAGAAAAAGACTTACTGGATATATGCAACTCATTTTCACTTACTTGAAAATCTTTTACTGGAATTAAGCCACAAAAGGTTAAAAAAGAAAACTCCAGGAGAAAAATTGCTTGACAAAATAGTCACCAGATTCCTTAATCTTCAAAGAATGTAAAACAGTGATCAAAACAACAGCATCATTTAAATATTTTCAATCTTCTAAAAGGAAAAATAGGTAAAGGCAACCCTTTGTCATGTAACAAGCATGGTAAGCATATGAAGAAGCATAAGTACGTGCCCTTCTTTTGCCTGTGGTTAGATGTTTGACTGGTTTAAAATGTACTGGTTAAAACATATTAATACCAGTCTAAACTCTTCATTCAATACATAGTAGAGCAGTCAAAGTAGGGCTACAAATCCCAAATATAATATGCCAGTGATCAAATACCAATAAATGAGAGCATTCTAATGTCAGAAACATATCAGCTATTGCACTGTACGTCACAATAACAGTCATATAGGCAATGAGTTTCTCTTCCATTTCACCTAATAGCAGAGCTCTGGACAGACTGAGAACACAGACACACTGAATTCAGCTGAATGCATTTTTCAAGGACCCATTGTATTAAAAGCACTCCAGGTGACTCAAAAACCAAGGTGGAGGGAAAACAGTCTTAGTCTTAACCATCAGGTAACCTACAGTCCAACTGAGGGGGAGGGGGAGGCAAGTACAACGTGATGTTTAATGCAAGAGTGTCTGAACAAATGTCAACAAGCTACAAACAACATACTATGATAGAGGTCACTTCTGATTTCAATGACTGCTTCTAACGAAATTTCAGAGAGGACAGACCACGTGATGCAGGTGATGGAGAAACTGAGGAGGGAGAGTAGCATGAACAAAGGTTTTTCCCCAGGGGAATGATAGACTCAGGACTCCATTTCAGGAAGATTAATCTGATGGCAGGAGGTAGGACAGGCTGGGCGTGGGTAGACCAAACGTAAGCAGCCAGCATGCTGGCAGCTGGAATGGGAGAGAGAAAACAGATAAGGAAAAGCTCATCCACAGAGCTAGCAAAATATCAAGTGTGCCATCAAGGACAGGGGAATTTTTACCATGATTGATGTCTTGTGGCCTGGGGTCAGTAATTTTAAAAATGAAGGGAATCCTGCCTGTAATCCCAGCACTCTGGAAGGCCAAGGCGAGTAGATCACTTGAGGTCAGGAGTTCAAGACCAGCCAGGCCAACATGGTGAAACCCCGTCTGTATTAAAAATACAAAAATTAGCCGGTTGTGTTGATGGGCGCCTATAATCCCATCTACTCAGGAAGCTGAGGCAGGAGAATCACTTGAACCCAGGAAGCAGAGGTTGCAGTAAGCCGAGATCATCATGCCACTGCACTCCACCCTGGGTGACAGAGCAAGACTCCGTCTCAAAAAAAAAAGAAAAAAAAAAAAAGGCAACAAATAGACTTTTGAGCAGTTTTAGGTTTACAGAAAAATTAAAGGAAAAGTACAGGATTTCCATATAGCCCCTCACCTGTGCCCGTTAATGTCTTACATTAGTGTGGAGCATTTGTTACAATGGATGAGCCAATATCCATATGTTATTAATAACTATAATCCATAGTTCATGTGAGGGCTCACTGTTGGTGTTGCACATTCTGTATTTTGACGAATGTATAATCCACTATGACAGTATCATCCAGAATAGTTTCACATTCCTAAAAATCCTCCATGCTCCACCTATTCATCCCTCCCTCCCCTTAGCCCTTGGCAACCACTGATCCTTTTACTCTCTGTAGTTTTGCCTTTTCCACGATGTCATGTACTTGGAATCATACCATATGTAGCCTTTTCAGCCTTAGCTTCTTTTGGATGGCCCAATAGCTTCCACTAACTCTTTCACTGTGGCAAATCAATATTTCTGTGGCTTATATGGAACATGGGAAGTTACTGAACTTCAATGTCATAAGTGTGTTTTATAATGAATTCTAGGAATTTTATACATATACGCAAACTAGTTTGAGTGTTTGAATTATGCCAGATTTTACCACTGTTCCAGATCATCATCCCTATCAAGAGTGGTGTTTTGGTGGCAGACAGACCTGGTTCAGACCCAGAGCTTTCCCTTCCTGCTCTGGTCTTGATCTTTGAAACCTCAAGTGTTCTTAAAAATGTATTTTGGGGAAAATGCCATGTTCCTCAAAGGAGTGCTGTAAGGACTGACTGTGATAATATGCCTAAAATATTTAGCACAGTACTTGGCACAGAAAGAGTACACAATAAATGGTAACTATTAATGTTTCATGATCTCTGTAAGCCTTCTACCAATGAAAAAGCATTTAAAACTAGCCAAGGCCATGAAGGTTCAAAAGTAACATTTCTTTTCTTTTCTTTTTCTTTTTTTTTTTTTTGAGACAGAGTCTGACTCTGTCACCCAGGCTGGAGTGCAGTGGCACAATCTCGGCTCACTGCAACCTCCACCTACTAGGTTCAAGCGATTCTCCTGCCTCAGCCTCCTGAGTAGCTGGGATTACAGGCGTGCGCCATCATGCCCAGCTAATTTTTGTATTTTTGGTAGAGATGGGGTTTTGCCATGTTGGCCAGGCTGGTCTCGAACTATTGACCTCGTGATCTGCCTGCCTCGGCCTCCCAAAGTGCTGGGATTACAGGCGTGAGCCACCGCGCCCAGCCCCAAAAGTAACATTTCTAAAAACTCATACATAGTATATAGTTGATAGAGGCAAAACATTGCAGTCATTGGAAATACTTTTTTCTGAAAATTGTAATTTGATAGACTGTCTAAAAAGCTGTAAACTTCCACATCCTCAGTTGCCACTAGGTAACATCTGAGAAGCACTCCAGTCTCACTATAGTACTAATTAGCTTTTCCCCTGTCTAATTCAATAGATAGTATCACACTTCAGAGTTTGGTTTCTTTACAGACTGACACCAATAAGCCCAAGTTATCTCTTAAAGATCACCAATAGAGAAAGCAATTAAAAGGTTTTGATTTCATGGAATCAAAAGTTTAGCTACTAAAGCAGAAAGGTTAGCACGTGTAAACTTGGTGCAGAGAAGGATCATGAACTCGTGAAGCTCCCGAGCCTCCTAAGGTTTTAAATTTTCCTTCTCAAGATACAAAAGCCTTATACAAAGCCTGAGTTCCACACTTTCAATGTGTCTTATGATCTGTTTTTGGATGCCCAAGTAACTTCTTGGGATAGGATTCTAGACCCTCTTCTTTAATAGTAAATTCTGTATTTTGGCTAATAATCAAGCTCCACTAGAGTTTCTGTCTTCAAATAGTTTGTCTTTCAAACTCTGACACACCCCTATCTCTCAGTTTCCCTGTTACTGCAATATGAGAATAAGAATTAGAATCCATCTCCAAAGTACCCTGGAGACAATCTGCAATGTAATATAATCTTGACCTAAGGATTCTGATGAAAGGACTATAAGCCAATTGTCTGTATAAACTCATTTAAGAAAGACACTTCCTTTTTTTGTTTAAATGGGATTCCAGTTTTATTTCAGGAGGCAGTGTGCCAGTCTCAGTAGATGGAACATGACTGGTCTACTCAACCAATACAACTCTGTTCCCTACTGTCTTAACTTTCTTCACAGCTACAGGTGCAGTGGTAGCTAGCTCAGGCCAAGGGCACCTAAGTGAAAATCTGCAGGAGGAGAGAGCAGGAAACAGGTTTCTGACAGAAGTTTTACTTTCTGATTGAAGTTGACAGGTCCAACGAGCTTGGCCCTTCTTCTTCCCCCACTCCTTTTGTCCTTGATCACAGACATGATTCTTGGAGATATGGCAGCCATCTTGTGACCATGAAGTAACAAGCAAATGAGGGCAAGGCAAAAGGATCTCGGAGATGTGACCCCTACCATCACAGAGCTGTTGAACCAATACCATTAGCCACCCATCTCTGGAATTCATGCTATGTGGAAAAACAAACTTGTTTGTTTAAACCATCGCAACCAAGGTTTTCCTTTCCTTATAGCAGAATGTAGTCCATATAATAGGGTTATATAAAGACAAAAATGCAGTAGGATCCTTGTTCCTGGGAATGTGGAGCCAGCAGCATGTGGCTCGGCAAGCCCATCTCTGTTCTCCTTTCATTCTCTCAATAATGCTTCATGGGTAAGGCCATGATCCGACTGTCATAGATGTTGGAACTGAGGCTCCCACACTGTTCAGCATGAGTCCAAGGCCTTGCAGCTGGTGAGAGGGGTGCCCAGAGTGAGACCCTCCCCCCAGGTGCAAAGAGAATGCATCCCTGCTATCCCTTCTGGAAGGCCCAGCCTGCTGGAGGCCAGGTGTGTCTTCTGGGCTCTTGGAGGTGGGGGCAGGTGCCAAGGAGGTGGTTACTGCAAGTCTGGTGTGGGCGCCCCCAGGTACACCCTTAGGTCCGAGAGGGTGAAATGGACAAGCTTGGCAGTCTGGCTGCAGCTGCTGCTAGGCTGTTTAGCGGTGGCAGTCCCCAAAGGAGTAGAAGTAGTCACCTCCCTGGGCCCCTTTGATCTAGAGCACATCGATGGCACACTGTCTGGGTCCTTCCAGATCATGTCCATGAGACTCTACACCTTGGCGGGGTCCAGCACAGATGGCAGCGGCCAGATGAGCACCACGGGAGATGCAGCCTGAGTGGATCCTGCCACGTGTGTGCTGCTGCCTGGCCCGGGACCCTCAGGCGCCACCCCTGCCTGCATGGGCCCTGCACCATCATCACTGCATCCCCCAAGAAAGACATGTCTTTATTGCAGTTGCTAATACTATATTGGAAAACCTTCTTAATGATCCAATAACATTCAACAAGGTTAAAAATAAAAATTAAGACCAGGCACAGTAGCTCATGCCTATAATTCCAGCATCTTGGGAGGCTGAGGCGGGTGGATCATCTGAGGTCAGGAGTTCGAGACCAGCCTGGCCAGCATGGCAAAACTCCAGCTCTACCAAAAATACAAAAATTAGCCGGGTGTGGTGGCGGGTGCCTGTAATCCCAGCTACTCAGGAGGCCGAGGCAGGAGAATAACTTGAATCCAGGAGGCGGCATTCACAGTGAGCTGAGATTGAGCCGCTGTACTCCAGCCTGGGTGACAGAGTGAGACTATCTCAAAAAACTAAAAAACAAACAAAAAAAAAAAAAGAAAGAAAATTAATCATTTAAATCTATTCAGTGTGAAAAGGAGCTCTCTAAATATTGTTTCCCATAATTTTAAGATATGGAAAACTATTAGAGCTCTTAGGAAATGTTGGGTGGGAAGAAAGTTTTATTATTCATTCTGCCCACAGGTACACCCTTAGGTCCAAGAGGGTGACTATCTACTAAGGGTAAAAGTACTATGGATACTTTTCTCATGTTCTGTCCTATGACCCATCTCTGCCCTCAGGATACTCCCAAGTCTAGACATAAAGACAGTTTAAAAAGGACAAGGAGTCTGGGCACGGTGGCTCACACCTGTAATCCCAGCACTTTGGGAGGCCGAGGCAGGAGGATCACGAGGTCAGGAGATTGAGGCCATCCTGGCTAACATGGTGAAACCCCATCTCTACTAAAAGTACAAAAAAAATTAGCCGGGCATGGTGGCAGGCACCTGTAGTCTACTCGGGAGGCTGAGGCAGGAGAATGGCGTGAAACCGGGAGGCGGAGCTTGCAGTGAGCCAAGATTGCACCACTACACTCCAGCCTGGGCAACAGAGTGAGACTCTGTCTCAAAAAAACACAAAAGGACAAGGAATTGCAAACAAATTGGCAAGTACTATATAAAAGAGATAGTTTATAAGGTACAATTGCATCTTGCTTTTCTCACTCAACAATACAATCATAAACATTGTTCAGTGTTATTATTCAGTCTTTCTACACATCATTTGTAAAGTCTGCCTAACACTCCCATTGGCTGGCTAGATTAAGATTTCCCATTCTTCACTATACTAAGTGGTGTCATGATAAACATGTGGCATTTACTGCACTTGAGATGGTTTTCTTAAGCAGAGTTTAAAGAGAGACATTAAAGTATGAAATATATATATACACACACACAAGCATGCACACACATACATACATACACACACACACACACATATATATACAGCCAAACTGTTTACCAAAAAGGCTCCCCCAGAGCACACTGTCATCAGCATGGTACATGGTACACCTATTTCCCCGAGAGGATCAGGATATTTAAAACAGAGGGTACATGTAGGGGCTGTGTGCATGCTTGCATTTGTGCTTTTACTAAATTAACAGGTAGAAAAAAGGGACCGCATGGTTTTGTCATTTTGTGGAACTGAGCATGCTGGAAGCTTTTAGTTTTACTTTTTTGTGAATTGGCTACTCCTGTCCTTTGTCCACATAATACCAGACGATTTCGTATTTTTTCCTATGAATTTGTATGCCTCTCACTTGATCTTTTTTTTTAAAAAAAAAAAAAAAAAACAGAGACAGGGTCTCACTATGTTGCCCAGGCTGGTTTCAAACACCTGGGCTCAAGCAATTCTCTTGCCTCCGCCTCCCAAAGCGCTGGGATTATGGGTGTGAGCCACCAAACCGGGCCTGATCTTTATTAAATTCTAATACTTGATCTTTGGTTTTCAGAGGGGTTCTGGAAGCCACCCTCTGTACCAGCCCATCATAAAGGCCATTCTAAGACGTATATAGTGATATCTCATTGCTGTTTTAATTTGTAATTCCCTAATGGCATATGATATTGAGCATCTTTTCATATACTTATTTGCCATCTGTATATCTGTATATCTTCTTTGGTGAGGTATCCATTCATATCTTTTTTATTTTTTTAAATGGGAGTCTGGCTGTGTCACCCAGGCTGGAGTGCAGTGGCGAGATCTCGGCTCCCCTGGGTTCCAGCAATTCTCATGCCTCAGCCTCCCGAGGAGCTGGGATTATAGTCATGTGCCACCACGCCCAGCTAATTTTTGAATTTTTTTTTAGTTGAGATGGGGTTTTGCCATGTTGCCCAGGCTGCTCTTGAACTCCTGACCTCAAGTGATCCACCTGCCTCAGCCACCCAAAGTGCTGGGATTACAGGTGTGAGCCACTGCGCCCAGCCCCTGTTCATATCTTTGGCCCATTTTTTTTTTTTGAGAAGGAGTCTCACACTCTGTCACCCAGGCTGGAGTGCAGTGGCACGATCTTGGCTCACTGCAACCTCCCAGGTTCGAGCAATTCTTCTGCTTCAGCTTCCTGAGTAGCTAGGACTACAGGCGCGTGTCACCACGCCCAGCTAATTTTTGTATCTTTAGTAGAGATGGGTTTCACCATGTTGGTCAGGTTGATCTTGAACTCCTGACCTTATGATCCGCCCGCCTCAGCCTCCCAAAGTGCTGGAATTACAGGCGTGAGCCACCGCGCCTGGCCCATTGGCCCAATCTTTAATCAGATTGTTTTCTTATTGTTTAGTTTCAAGAATTATTTGTATATTTTGAATAACAGTCTTTTATCAGATATATCTTTTTTGCAAATATTTTCTCTCAGTCTGTGGCCTGTCTTTTCATTCTCTTGACATGGCCTTTCACAGAACGGAAATTTTTAATTTTAATTTAAGTCCAGTTTATCGATTCTTTCTTTCACAGATCATGTCTTTGGTATTGTATATAAAGTCAATGCCAAACCTACAGTCATGTATAATAGATTTTCTATTATAAATCTAACAAAACATGTACAATATCTAGGAGTTTTAGAGTTTTGTGTTTTACATTCAGGTCTTGTTCATTTTATGTTAATTTTTGTGAAGGGTGTAAGGTCTGTGTCTGGGTTCATTTTTGTGCATGTGGATTCCAGTTGTTCCAGCACCATTCGTTGAAAAAAATTATCTTTTCTGCCTTGTATCACCTTTGCTCCTTTGTCAAAGATCAGTTGACTATATTTACGTAGGTCTATTTCTGGGATTCCTATTCTGTTCCATTGATCTATTTGTCTGTTCTTTCACCAATACCACACTGTCTTGATTGCTGTAGATTTATAATAAGTCTTAAAGTTAGATAGCGTCAGTTCTCCAACTTTGTTCTTCTCCTTCAATATTGTATTGGCTATTCGGGGTCTTTGCCTCTATCTGTAAACTTTAGAATCAGTTTGTCAATATCCAGAGTTATTTGCTGGGATTTTGATTGGCACTGCTTTGGACCTATAGATCAAGTTGGGAAGAACTGATATCTTGACAACATGGAGGGTTCCTATCTGTGAACATGAAATATCTCTTCATGCATTTAGTTCCTTTTTTATTTCTTTCAGAGTTTTGCAGTTTTCCTCACATAGATCTTGTACATGTTTTGTTAGACTTATACCGGAGTATTTCATTTTTGGGGGTGTTGATGTAAATGTGTTGTGTTTTCATTTCAAATTCTACTTGTTCATTGCTAATATATAGGAATGTGATTTACTTATGTATTAATCTTTACATTGCAATCTTGCTATAATCACTTGTTAGTTCCAGAATATTATGTACATTTTTGTATAAAGCAAAAAAGAAATTCTTGAGACAATAAGTTAGAAAAGTAGATGCTCTAATATTTCCTTTTCACTTTTGATTCTGGAGATCACTGTTACTGTCTATTTTGGAGTCCAGTTGTCTTAACTGTTATGTCAAATCCAAATAAGATGCATAGATTTGTGCCTATTGGTCAATATTTTTCCCATTAACTTCCAAACTTTGAGATACGTTCATGCCACTGCTTTCAGGGAAAAAGATAGTAGTACTTAGGAATTGCCCATTAAGTGCTTACATTTTCACACATTGGAAGCAAGAAGCTTACTGGCAAGAACTAGTATTTAGATAGAGTATGAGAATGAGGGTGAGGAAGGTGATAGAGAGAGGGGAAATAGCCCAGTCCTTCCTCCTGCCCTCAAGTAGCTCTTTGGGTTACTTTCTGTACAATGTTTGACCTATGAATGGATCAAGTCCTCAGAGCTGTCCAGGGGTTTGAAAATCTGTAGCGCTTTTGTGGATCACAGAAAACTATGGATACTTCCTGACTTCACACTAGTTCATCTGCCCATTCTTGTGTGGTTGATGGTAGTGTAAACAGATTTCAAGGCACAGGGTGTGTATCTTCTTAAACTTCCAAACCTAGCACAGTATCTGCTACACAGAAAGTGTCTAATTAATGTTGAACTTAAATCATAAGTTCAAGACCTCATTACATAATGAATGATAGTTCCTGTAAAAGTGTGAGGGTTGCTGAGCAGAGGGGCAATGGTAAGGAGATGCTTACCAGGAACAGGAATAAAGGTGGGCAACCAGCGTAGTGCCTGGAACATAATGGGTGCTCAGTAAAAGTTTCTTGAATGAATAAATAGGGTCTAAAGAGACAAGAACCAAAATAGTAGAGAGGAAGAGCTGAAGCAGACTGAATAAGAGCTACAAGCCAGGAGATCAGGAATACACCTGCAAAACTCTGACAGGCCTCCTCAGGAAGCAGTGGAAAGTGGACTTGGAATGTTACTTAGAGGTTGGCAGCAAAATCTCTGATCTAGCTCTACAGCTCCCCAAGCTTGTTACTTAAGAGGATTTTTTTTTTCTTAAAGAAATGACCCGCCTCTCCCTCTCCCTCTCCGTCTCCCTCTCCCCACGGTCTCTCCCTCTCCCTCTCTTTCCACGGTCTCCCTCTGATGCCGAGCGGAAGCTGGACTGTACTGCTGCCATCTCGGCTCACTGCAATCTCCCTGCCTGATTCTCCTGCCTCAGCCTGCCGAGTGCCTGCCATTGCAGGCGCACGCCGCCACGCCTGACTGGTTTTCGTGCTTTTTGGTGGAGACGGGGTTTCCCTGTGTTGGCCGGGCTGGTCTCCAGCTCCTGACCGCGAGTGATCCGCCAGCCTCGGCCTCCCGAGGTGCCGGGATTGCAGACGGAGTCTGGTTCACTCAGTGCTCAATGGTGCCCAGGCTGGAGTGCAGTGGCGTGATCTCGGCTTGCTACAACCTCCACCTCCCAGCCGCCTGCCTTGGCCTCCCAAAGTGCCGAGATTGCAGCCTCTGCTCGGCCGCCACCCCGTCTGGGAAGTGAGGAGCGTCTCTGCCTGGCCGCCCATCGTCTGGGACGTGAGGAGCCCCTCTGCCTGGCTGCCCAGTCTGGAAAGTGAGGAGCCTCTCTGCCCAGCCGCCACCCCATCTAGGAAGTGAGGAGCGCCTCTTCCCGGCCGCCATCCCATCTAGGAAGTGAGGAACGTCTCTGCCCGGCCGCCCATCGTCTGAGATGTGGGGAGCGCCTCTTCGCCGCCCCGTCTGGGATGTGAGGAGCACCTCTGCCCGGCCACGACCCCATCTGGGAGGTGAGGAGCGTCTCTGCCCGGCCGCCCCGTCTGAGGAGTGAGGAGACCCTCCGCCTGGCAACCGCCCCATCTGAGAAGTGAGGAGCCCCTCCGTCCAGCAGCTGCCCCGTCTGAGAAGTGAGGAGCCCCTCTGCCCGGCAACCACCCCGTCTGGGAAGTGAGGAGCGTCTCCGCCCGGCAGCCACCCCGTCCGGGAGGGAGGTGGGGGTCAGCCCCCGCCAGGCCAGCCGCCCCGTCCGGGAGGGAGGTGGGGGGGTCAGCCCCCCACCCGGCCAGCCGCCCCGTCTGGGAGGTGAGGGGCGCCTCTGCCTGGCCGCCCCTACTGGGAAGTGAGGAGCCCCTCTGCCCGGCCGCCACCCCGTCTGGGAGGTGTACCCAGCAGCTCATTGAGAACGGGCCATGATGACAATGGCGGTTTTGTGGAATAGAAAGGGGGGAAAGGTGGGGAAAAGATTGAGAAATCAGATGGTTGCCGTGTCTGTGTAGAAAGAAGTAGACATGGGAAACTTTTCATTTTGTTCTGTACTAAGAAAAATTCGTCGGCCTTGGGATCCTGTTGATCTGTGACCTTACCCCCAACCCTGTGCTCTCTGAAACATGTGCTGTGTCCACTCAGGGTTGAATGGATTAAGGGCAGTGCAAGATGTGCTTTGTTAAACAGATGCTTGAAGGCAGCATGCTGGTTAAGAATCATCACCACTCCCTAATCTCAAGTACCCAGGGACACAAACACTGCGGAAGGCCGCAGGGTCCTCTGCCTAGGAAAACCAGAGACCTTTGTTCACTTGTTTATCTGCTGACCTTCCCTCCACTATTGTCCTATGACCCTGCCAAATCCCCCTCTGTGAGAAACACCCAAGAATGATCAATAAAAAAAATAAATAAATAAAAATAAAAATAAAAAATAAAAAAAATATAAAAAGAAATGACCCTAAGGAAATTAGCATCAGTAAAATGCAAGTCTCTTCAATGTCTCCCTAATTTCTCTACTAGAAGAAGTCCTGCTGCATTCTCCCTGTAGCATCACAGATTTTTATCAGTAAAATCTAACAGCAGCAACTGTCTCTCCCTCAAGGAAGCCAGTGGTAGCAGCAGAAAGAGCCTGGGCTTGGGTGTTGGCTCAGCTCTGGGTTGACTCCCCAGTTGAGATATGCAATTTCATCGGTTTCCTGGATTAAATGAGATGTGTACAAATTGCTTGGCACAGTGCCTGACATTCATTCACTCACTCATTCATCCGCTCATTCCTTCACTAGACAAATATCTGTGAAATGCTCACCTGGTGAGGGGTCTGCCCTAGGCACTGAGCATATACTGTAAGCAAAGACAAAGCCCTTATTGCTGTGGGACTTAAGACTCTAGTGAGGGTGCCATACAGGCCACAAGAGCTTACCCCCCTAGACACTGACCTCATTTGAGCATCGAGGGAAGGCTCCCCTGAGGACATGACCTTTGAACATGAAATAAGGAGGATGGTGGGCAGTGGGGAGGTGGGGTGGATTTCAGCAAGTGGGGGCTGGTGTAAGGCCTCTAAGGTGAGGAGGGTCCACCTAAGCAGGGCAGAGAGGGACAGCTCGATCATGCTAGGCCTTGAGAACCACATTAAGGACAGAGATTTAAGAATCTAAACTGATAAAATGTACTGAATACAGAGGGAAAGCAAGAGATTATGGTATTAACTCCCAGCTTGCAAAGTTAAGTGGATGAGAGCGTCCTTCACATGATAAGGACATGAAAGAGACCAAATATGTTATTTTGTTGTTGGGGGAAGGCTTATAGGTAGGAGGGAGGGTTACAAAATAATGAGTTTAGATTTAAACATTTAAAGTTTGAAATAGTACACAGTAGCGGAGAACGTTGAGTTTGCAATCACACACACAGATCTGGGGCTCACAGAAGTGGCCTGGGCTGGAGCTACACATTTGGGAGTTGGCAGGAAATCTCACCTGCATCCGTCTATACCATATAGAGAAGGTACAGACTGAAGAGAAGCAAGCCCAGGACTTTAGCACTTAGATGTTGGTTATACAGAGTAACACAAATGGAGGGAGAGTGGCAGTAAAATAGTAGTAATAAGAATTAGGAAGGCAGAAAAACCTTACAAGTAGATAACCCCAGGCAATGGAGGCTCAGCTACTAGTTCCCCTGCCTGACTTTGAAGGCACTTAGCTGAGCTGTATCCAAAGACTCTGCCTGCTCCCTCACCACCAGGACAAGAGGTGTCGAACAGCAGAAGGTGGCAGGAGGCTGAAGAGATGCAAGGTGCAGAGTACTGGGTGAAAGGAACATGATCACTGATCCCTGGACATCATCCTATTACTGTTTGGAGGAAGCAAGCTCCTCTTTGTTAGCACGCTACGCTCTAAAAGTCAAGGCCGCTGCCAAAGTCAGTGCCAGCTTTGATCATTCAGGGATTCAGCAGCTTTAGCAGGGCATTTGAAAAGTGCCTAACAATCTGGTCAAGTCTTGTGAGACACAAGATTCTAGGCAGATACTGCTAAACAGCACCAACCAACAGAATAATATCTGTACTCCACAAATGAATATCTGTCTGGCCTAAAAGAAAAGTAACCTGAGGTCAGGTGCGGTGGCTCACACCTGTAATCCCAGCACTTTGGGAGGCTGAGGTGGGTGGATCACCTGAGGTCAGGAGTTCAAGACTAGCCTGGCCAACATGGTGAAACCCTGTCTCTACTAAAAATACAAAAATTAGCTGGGCATGGTAGTGCATGCCTGTAATCCCAGCTAACTCTGGAGGCTGAGGCAGGAGAATCACCTGAACCCAAGAGGCGGAGATTGCAGTGAGCCGAGATCATGCCACTACACTCCAGCCTGGGTGACAAGAGTGAAACTCTGTATCAAAAAATAAATAAAATTAAAAAAAAAAAGTAACCTGAGAGTTCTTTTCTAAGACTCCACAAACACAGGAAGGTATGACAACAAAACTCAATCTATACCACAATAAAAATAAATGAATTAGAAAATTGAAAAGCAGCCAGGAGCAGTGGCTGATGCCTGTAATCCCAGCACTTTAGGACACTGAGGCAGGTGGATCGCCTGAAGTCAGGAGTTGGAGACCAGCCTGACCAACATGGTGAAACCCCATCTCTACCAAAAATATGAAAAATTAGCCAGGTGTGATGGCAGGCACCTGTAATCCCAGCTACTCGGGAGGCTGAGGCAGGAGAATTGCTTGAACCCGGGAGGGGGAGGTTGCAGTTAGCTGAGATAGCACCATTGCACTCCAGCCTGGGCAACAAGAGCAAACTCCATCTCAAAAAAAAAAAAAAAAAAGAGAAAAGAAAAAGAAAAGGAAATTTAAAAGCAAAATTTAAAAATAAAGATAATTAAAAAGTCAGTCTGAGCTTTACATCATATTTATTGCTTTCAGGAGTAACCTATCATAAGAAAATATTTGGAGGTCGGGCATGGTGTCTCATGCCTGTAATCACAGCACTTTGGGAGGCTGAAGCAAGGAGGATCACTTGAGTCTGGCAGTTCAAGACTAGCCTGGGCAACATAAAGAGAACTCTCTCTCTCTACCAAGAAAAAAAAAACAAAAAACAAAAACTGCCAGCTGTGGTGGTGCATGCCTATAGTCCCAGCTACTTGGGAGGCTGAGGTGGGAGGATCACTTGAGCCCAGGAATTCCAGGCTGCAGCGAGCTATGACTGCACCACTGGACTCCAGCTTGGGCAGCAGAGTAAGACCCTGTATTAAAAATAAAGAAAATATTTTTAAATTCTCTTCTTTTGAAACAAATTGTTTTACACTTTAGACATGAAGTAGGGCCTCATAAAACTATTTTATGTTGCACTATTCCCACAATCACAGTTTTAAAAAATCTATTTTAATTCAGGCATGATTAACTGAACTAAAACCAATGACAGCATTATTTAGGTTGGACACCTACAGTGTAAGAATTCAAACATACACAAAGTGACTGACTGCCTTCCTCCACTCCTTTTATTGTCCCTCAGCAAGTGGTGGTGGCTGTTGGCATTTAATGGCCATTTGAAAAAATCCCAGTAGTGTTTTACTATTCACTGGTCACAGGCAGGGAATTTTCCTATCCCCAAAAAACACTGTGGCAAAGCTGAAGGTGATGCTTATATTAATGAATACTTTGGTGAGGTTAACCACTACCATCTCACTAAACTTAATAACAGCCATACTTCCACCTAAACAAACACAGCCTTTTATTGATCTTCCAAATCTCTACACATCTTTGAGCTCGCAGAATGAGCCCAAGGATGCCACAGTGACTATACCTGCAGAATATAATGAGCAACTGTATCTGTGCCAAATGGAGTCCCCTCTCTTTCCAAAGATAAGCAGGCAACTTTCTAGTCAGCTTTTCAGCTTGGCATTATAGCTGCCACAGCAACCATAGCAACCATTTTATTCTTCTAGACTTTACAGGGCCACACCTTCATGGGCAAAGCAAAGGAGGAGAGTGGCTTCCTCCCAGGTTGTAGCACAATCAATCACAGATGCACAACTGTACAACTGTAGAAAATGCAGCAGGGGCCAGGATCGGTGGCTCACACCTGTAATACCAGCACTTTGGGAGGCCGAGGCAGGTGGATCACCTGAGGTCAGGAGTTCGAGACCACCCTGACCAACATGGTGAAACCCCCGCCTCTATGAAAAACACAAAATTAGCCAGGTGCGGTGGCGCATGCCTGTAATCCCAGCTACTTGGGAGGCTGAGGCAGGAGAATCACTTGAACCCGGGAGGCGGAGGTTGCAGTGAGCCAAGATCGTGCCATTACACTCCAGCCTGGGTGACAAGAGTGAAACTCTGTTTCAAGAAAAAAAAAAAGAAAAAAGAAAAAAGAAAACGCAGCAGGAGGGCTGCTTAGAACATAAAAGCTCAGACTTCATAGCAGTATGGGGTGGGAGGAAGGTGGGGGAATTAAGGGAGGATAAGGGGGAACACCAGACAACCCAACACTATAGACTCTTCAAATAAAAGCAGAGCATGCAATACTGTTCCGATTCTCAAAAAGTTATTTTCCTTTATAGTTTATTATTTTTAATATTCTTTTAAAATTAAAAATAGAGACGGGGGGGTCTCACTATGTTGCCCAGGCTGTTCTTGAACTTCTGAGCTCAAGTGATGCCCCCCCACCTCAGCTTCCCAAAGGGCTAGGATTACAAGCATGAGTCACTGCACCTGGTCAAGAAGTTATTTTCGTTTTTCCACATTCCTTGTGGAAGCTTGCCTTCATCTGGAATTTTCTGGCACCAGTACCACTTAAAAACTAGAACTTAGTCATGTGTTATTCTTGTTTAGAATTAGGCAAAAATACTATATTTCTGTTTATGTAGTTTCGGACTGTGTTTTTGTTCCTACTTTATCATAAGCATGTTCCCATAATGTCATCATCACATTTAATGGTCAGTTCCTTAAATGTACACGGTGCCTCCAACATACAGCCCCATAAAGTCAGCCTGTCCATGGTAGAAATGGCAACGGTTTTGGAAACACAGACTTGGACTCTAATCTCAGTCCTTTGGCATATTCTGTCATCAAGGCAATTTACCTAAACATTCTGAAATGTAGGTTTCACATCTGTAAAATGGGGAGCTGCTGCAGCTCACAGCATGTTGTAAAATCAAATGAGTATATAAGGCACGGTACCGGAAAGGCTATTCTATGATCTGTAATTACCTTGAGCTCTAAAGATAAGAAAGCAACCTAAAATGATGACATTATTGAAAAATGCTTATGATACAGTAGGAACAAAAACACAATATAAAACTACATAAACAGAACTAACTTGATTCTAGAAAAAAATAATAATAAATGGAAGAGCCAGGCACAAAGGGGCTCATAGAGACTAGCAATGTGCTAGCTCTTAAATTGGAAAGTGGTACCCGTATATTTACTATTCCTTAATTCATACATATATGTTCCATGCACTTTCGTAGACATGATCTATTTCACACACAAATCTAAGTTAAAAAGAAAGAGCAAAGACACCAAAATGTCTTACTACTTCTATAGAGTAAGGTTGTAAATGGAACTTATTTTTTATGCATTTCTATATTTTATAAGCTTTTTACAATGGATAAGAAAAAAATTTTAAGTTATAGCAATGCTATGCTTAGCCACACAGTCTAGCTATGGGAAGAACATCTCTGTTTCTTAGGTCCCTACCTCTACCAATGAACAAATGCAGCCACTCTAAAGCAGTATCCGCATTCATTTTTAATTACTTGGGAGATAGGGAAATGTCTATTCTTTCAGGAAGTGGTAGCATGCAACAGAAGAAAGTAAATAAAGTTCTTCTAGGCTTTTTTTCCCCCTTTCAATAGATTTTATTTATTTATTCATTCATTCATTTTGTTGAGACAGGGTCTCTCTCTGTCACCTAGGTTGGAGTACAATGGTGTAATCACAGCTCCCTGCAACCTCAACCTCCCACGCTCAAGCAATCTTCCTGACTCAGCCTCCCAGGTAGCTGGGACTACAAGTGCATGCCACCACACCCAGTTAATTTTTGTCTTTTTTTTTAGGGATGAGGTTTCACTATGCTTCCCAGGCTGGTCTTGAACTCCTGGGCTCAAGCAATCCTCTTGCCTTGGCCTCCCAAAGTGTTGGGATCACAGGCATGAGCCACCAGGCCCCAGCAGGATTTTTTTTTTAAGGAAATTAACAACTGAGTTCTTACTGTGAGCCTATTCTCTTGGTAACAATTCTGTGAGGCAGCTCTTCTCATTCTCATTTTACAGGTAGCTTAAAAAGGTTAAGCAGCTTGCTCCAGAGTTGAGTTAGTAGGCCGACTAACCATTTTGCACAGCTTGATACTACTATCTTACCTTGAAACTGGAGCCTTTCATCAAATGCTGCTGGGTATGTGTGTGATGCCATGCTTTAAAAAACTGCACAGACAACATGCTAAGGTATTAAAATCTAAGGAACAATTGGCCCAAACAGCTCAGAGAATTTTATTTTCTGCAACACCTCTCAGGCCCCAAGTAGGGAGGTGACGGAATCTCTCCCCTTTAAGTGAGTTGTTTTATTTCTGAATGGGGAAAGGAGATTTGGACAAGAAGCAACAATACTTTTAATATTGCTTAAGAATAAATCTGCTAAGAGGCCAAGAGGTAAAGCTGCTGTCCGATTCAAAGACAGAGGGGCAGAAAGAGCAAGCCCAGATGCTTACATTTCAGAAGAAACCCTCTCCAGCACAAAAAAAGACAACCAAGTTTATGGCAGCAGATCTGTGTCAGCGTTAGTACCTGAGATAGATTTTGAGAGTAGGTTAGGGGAGACGGCTTCCTGTGTTAAGACAATCATAATTGTGCTATCTCCACTGGTGGCAAATTAGAACCCAAATTCCCTGCCAGGTGGTCAGAATTCAAATCTTTGATGTCACAGTAATGGAAGCCCATCACACCTCCCTGCTCTGTTCTTCACTAAACGAATTGCTAATATGTCTGAACAGCAAATCCAAGAGTTTGCCCAAAAGCCACTCTCCTGTTTCTACTATTTTCTTTTCATCCTCTTGCCTGCAAAGCCCCTCATCCCACACCATAACAACTCTCCTGTTGGGGGCACTATCTAGAACCCCAGACATCAAGCCAGCTCCCAGGTAACCAAGCCTCAGAGATGTATCAACATTGTCTCTTCCACTGATTCTGAATTATGGGCCTAGAATTCCAGATACTCAGATCCAATGGGCCTTAAGGAGATACACCAGGTAAGCTCAACTAACACCCAGTTGTGCAAATAGCAGTATGCCAAACCCAACATAAACCACATCAGTAGCTGCCATTTACTGAGTGCTTGCAAGGTTTAGGGACGGTTGTAAATTTTCATTTAACCCTAAAAACCCTAAGAGAAGGGAGTCTCCCTATTTCACACAAGAGAAAACTGAGGCTTTGAAGTTCAGTAACAGCCCAAGGTCACAATGCTAGCATATGAAAGAGCCAAGATGCAAACCGACTCCCTGCTCTTCACCACAGCTCCTGCCTGAGGTTTGGAATGAGGAGGGCTTGGCTCTATTTCTGTCTCTGCTACAGAAGTGTGACATGACCTCAGGCAAGTCAAGTTATTGAGCCTCAGTTTCCTTGTCTGTCAAATGGATATAACACCATCTGCCACATTCCCACAATTTGGATGCATTCAATGAAGAAGAACTACAAAAACATTGAAAAGTCCAGCATTATGCAAATATGTTGCATTCAGAAGAGTGGAAATATGTAGATACTTGTTTATTCAACTCTGCATTCTGAAAAACAATTGGTCCAAGAGAATGCTGAAGCATCTCTCCGTTCTAAATTTGAATATGTATGTCATGCACAATCACAATGTCCATGGTGGGGACTGCACAGGCTTTTTGCTCTTACTATTGTGAGACAGTTGGAATGTTTGTTTTTTCCTTATCCGGGAGTTCCAAACTGTAAGAAGCCCATAACTTAACAATGCCTTGCTAAGTTTGGTCAGTGAGCCAGAAACTTAGGATATGCTGAGTACATGGAATCATAAAATATTTCAAAATCTAATCACCAAAACACCAACCTCTCCCCACTTCAAGGGCCATAAGTGGTGGCCAGTACACCTGTGTACAGCAGAAAAAAAGGTTCCAAATATTCTTCAGGGCCTCTTAACCCTTGGTTAAGGGTGTGGTCAATCATCCTTCCTTGTCATCTTACAAATGTACCTCCAAATCACTAAATTGTTTTGCATTGTGGTATCGTAATCTCCAACAGCACTCTCACTTTGTCGTTTGCAATACCCATATAATTCTCAGCATTGTTCCTCAACATTCTCCCATACAGAGGAGAGCTGACTGAGCATAACTCCGAGCTAGTGTAAGGAGGGGGAGCCCAGTAGAGAATACGAAGTGCCAAACTTCTCATTTAAGAATGCCAGTGTAAGAACAATCCAAAAATGGCTTTTTTCAATTTAGAAAACAAATGAAAGTTTAAAGCTTGACAATGAATCTGAGTGAACAAAGCAATGGTTATCTTCACTGAAATGAGTACTTATTATAAACATTGCACAAATAATAAAAGAAAGTTTTACATTTTAGAAAAGATTTGTTTAAAATCACCTTTGCAGGGATATTTCAATTATTCCTTACAAAGCAAGAAGTTTTGAGGTCCTGAAAAGTTCCCTTGGTTGGAAGATGTCAGACAGCCACGTTTTCAAAGAAGAGGGCTGTGTCCTCAATAAACTCCAAACCGCAGAAGGCAGCATTAGTAGCTGTTAACAGTTAATATCAGGCAGCACGAAGTGGCTTTATCTTGCTTTCCAATCAGTATTATTAAAATGTAAGCCAATATTTTTATCAACCAAATGTTTTGCTAAAAGAAAGATTTGGGCCGGGCGCAGTAGCTCATGCCTGTAATCCCAGCACTTTGAGAGGCTGAGGTGGGCGGATCATGAGGTCAGGAGTTCAAGACCAGCCTGACCAACATGGTAAAACCCTGTCTCTACTAAAAATACAAAAATTAGCTGGGCGTGGTGGCATGTGCCTGTAATCCCAGCTACTCAGGAGGCAGAGACAGGAGAATCGCTTGAACACAGGAGGCAGAGGTTGCAGTGAGCTGAGATCGTGCCACTGCACTGCAGCCTGGGCAACAGAGCAAGACTCTATCTCAAAAAATAAATAAATGAAAGAAAGAAAGAAAGAGACAGAAAGAAAAATATTTGGTACGTTTGCCTCTACTGTTTGAAACACATGTGAATATGAATACCATTTGTAGCAAACAGACTCCCTCCGCATGATCCCCCAACAATGTTCACACCCTCATGCAGGCCCCTCTCCCTGAGTACAGACAGAACCTGTGATTTGCCTCTACCCAACAGTAGATGGCAAGGGGGACAGACTGTACTCTTGTGATTACCTTGCATCATATGAGACTCTGTCTTACTGGCAGACTTGTGCTTTGTCTTTCTCACTCTCCTTTCTTGCTGGCTTTCAAGTGCAAGCTCCTATGAATCCTTCAACCCCAGGAAATACAGTGTTGCTGACTGCCACATGAGCAAGGAACCAGATGCCTTTCTAGCTGAGCCTACAGATGAGAACCCAGTCCCAGTCAACACTTTAAGGCAGCCTTGAGAGATGCTAAGTAGAGGACCCATAAAGCTATGCCCACATTTCTGAGCTAAAGAAACCATTAGACGATAAATATGTAAGCTGCTAAGTTTAGGTAACAGAAAGCAAATATATCATTACCGTAGTCATTCTCTGTAAAGTGAGTAATCACTTCCTAATTCAAGGTTTCCAAGTTTGGTTCTCTTGAAGGAAGTGCCATGCCTCCTCTGAGGGCTGCTCTTCATAAGAAGAGCCATTTGTTCACTGAGCTTCACTCTGTGCTAAGAGCTTTGTATACACTTACCTCAACAACCTCAACACTACCTGATACGGTTTGGATATCCGTCCTCTCCAAATCTCATGTTGAAATGTGATTCCCGGTGTTGGAGGTGGGGCCTGGTGGGAGGTGATTGGATGATGGAGGCAGATCCCTCAAGAATGGCTTTGTGCCATCCCCTTGGCGATAAGTGAGTTCTCACCCAGGTAGTTCATCCAAGATCTGGTTGTTTGAGCTGGGACCTCCCCCTTCTCTCCCCCTCTCCTGCCATGTGGTACACAGGCTACCTCTTCACCTTCCGCCATGATTGTAAGTTCCCTGAGGCCCTCTCCAGAAGGAGATGCAAGCACCGTGCTTCCTGCATTGCCTGCAGAACCATGAGGCCATTAGACCTCTTTTCTTTATACATTACTCAGCCTCAGGTATTTCTTTATAGTGACTCAAGAATGAATTAACACACTACCCCACAATGGTCCCATGAGGAGAGGGATGATAGTTATACCCATTTCAAACACCCTTCTCCTTCCCAGACTCTACTCCTGCCAGCTGGTGCCTGGCAGCCCAGCAAGGCCTTCCCTCTGCCCTCCAGGAACTGAGTCACCTGAGCAATTCTGTCCCTCTAACCAAAAAGTGCCTAATAGACCAAATTGATCATGATAAGTCCATGTCCTACCTAACAGGCTCATGCCCTTGGACACGGCTCACTGTTAAACTATCAAACACCATGTAAAAGCATGAACATGCAGAGCAGACCGTTTGTGCTCTAGGCTGGTGCCTCTGAGTGTGGGTTCAACCAGTGCTTCTCAACCATTTTCATTACTGTACTCACCCTGAGGATATTTTTATAACATAGATATATTGTATATCTATTTATTGTATATCTTTTATATATATGTATGTATATCTGTGCTTTATACATTTAAATAGGGTTTTTAAAATTTATGTATTTATGTATTTATTTATTTATTTGCCTTCCAAGAACCAATGTTTACCTCCTGCAGGGAGATACTGCCTCCACTGACAAATGGGTTATGTAATGAAAAGAAAACACCCTCACAGTCTAAATGGAAACTTTCCAGCTGGGAATTTAGAAAGGTCCCAATTCACTTTTGAAAGTTACTTATAAGATGGCAGGCTAGCTAATTAAAAGTTATCCAAAGGTTTGCACATGTCCACATTCTCTGTTCTGATTTCCTGAATCTTCTTCAACAGTGTTCTTTAATGGGGAGGGGGTAGGGACAAGGAGGGTTGAGTGTATATGTGTATGTCAATGATGCATGTGTGCACAGGAAAAAAACAGACTAGGTGACAAGACCAAAACAAAACAAAACAAAACGAAAAACAACAACAACAAAAAACTAAAAACCTTCTGCGGTATGGTCCTTTTAGGAATTATTCTTTTCCATCTTGTATTCTATCATGTGCTTGTATTTAGCATATTTTTTATTTGAAAAGTCGCTTTCAAATTTTCTTTTCTAATTATTGTGCCCATTTTATAGAACTTTGCTCTAAGAATTTCAAAGAGAAAATACGTCATTTGAAGAGAACAAATAACAGGTAAAATATACAGCTGGCCCTTCGTATCTGTGGGTTCTGCATCTGTGGATTCAACCAACTGCAGATCAAAACTAACAAGACAACAATAAAAAAAATACAAATTTAAAGAACAACACAGTAGAACAACTATTTACATAACATTTACATTACATTAGGTATTATAAATAATCTAGAGATGATCTAGCGTATATGGGAAGATGTGCATAGGTTATATGCAAATACTACATCACATTATAGCATGGACTGGAGCATCTGTGGGGGCTCCTGGAGCCAATTCCCTGAGGATACCAAGGGGCGACTATATTTGGAATTTAGGCTGTGACAGGATCAACCTTTCTTTCTCATAAACAAAATCCACTTGGTAGTGGGGAAAAGTTAACTAGGCCATACTAGTAAGAGCAAATAAATTACAAATCATTTGACAAATATTGACTGAGCTTCTTCTTTGTACCAGGCACTGTTCTAGACATTTGAGACACATCGTTAAACAAAACGGAAGCTGATTCCTGCCTTAAAGAGCCTACCAAATAAAAAGAAAAAAAATCACTAAATTAATAATTCCAAAAAAAGAGCCACCTACGGGGTGGGGGGAGCAGTGTGGAGGATCTGACAAGAAACAACAGTAAATGACACATCATGGCAGAAGGTAATCAGTCATGACAACAAAAGGTAGGACAGGGTCAGAGGGGTCAGAAGAGCCAGGGTTAGGGCTGGGGGACAGGTTACAATTGTAAATAGGGTGGTCAGTGACACTTCAGCAGACTTCAAAGAGGTGAGAAATCAGACATGGAGACACACAGGGAAGGAGGGGCCTTGGGGAGCTTTACAGGGATGAGAGGAACAGCAAGGAGGCCAGTGTGCTCAGAGTGGCTGGGCTGAGCAGGAGATGAGGCCAGAGGGGTGGTGAGGGGCAGGCAGGGCCCTGTGGATCTTCATGAGGACTTTGGCTTTTACTCTGGGTGCGACGGGAGCCACTGTGAGTGTGGGGAAGAGAAGTGACGCGATCTGACTTAAGATTTAAATGGATCACCCTGGCTGCCATGTTGAGAACAGAGCAAGTGGGGACAAGGGAAGCAGCAGGAGACCAGTTAAAAGGGACTGAAGTTGACAGCATCAGGGAGATGTCCGGTTAAGTGACTAAAGCAGCACAGGCAGCATTGTTTGTTTCACTATGAACAAAGCCCAGATCTGCAATCCACGATCTGCACATCCCGTGACTATGCTGGTACTCATATCAGTTAACCAGCACCCTATCACCTCCTATGGATTTTCCTTCAGGTTGGAATCTTCTCACTAGAAACGTGACAACTAAGGTGATTTTGTTTTCATGCCCCTTTCTCCTCAAGGGACACTACTCATCACAGACTCTCCATGGCCTGGCACATGGGACTCACTTTGTAGGATGAGTGAAGAGCGGACTGTGTCTTGGGTCAGGATGCTCCCTGCCTAGACTACTGCAAAAGTCTCCTTCTCTGCCCAGTATTCCTCTGCTCTCATCACTAGACTGTTTGCTCCCATTTCTTCAAAGTTACAAAACCTTCACACACTCTTCTGTATGTCAGGATAACACCCAAATATCTTTAGCCTAGCAGTTACGGATTGCTCTCCGTAACTGGCTTCTGGGATTCCTTTCTTCCTTCCCTCCCACTGCTAATTCCAGAACAGGAAATCTCTGCTCCAACCTTTTGCCCAAATACCTTGCTCCTTCTCAATGCTAATCTTTTCCTTGTGCTCCTCCTCGTTCCTTCGCCCCAGCTTATGGAAATCCTATTCATCTTAAGGCAATATCCCAGTGCTACCTTTCCCTTTAGCCTCTGACCGCTACCAGCAAGATGCTTGCTCCCACTCCGCCTTCCAGGGACAAGAGGCCTGAGCCATCCGGCACCTCACACTCCAGAGAACATGGCCTGAAAGCAGTCCACAGGTGCATGCTGTGCTCTGTTTCACTTCACTACTCCTCTGCTTAGCAGCACAGCAACCTTCTACAGGTACATGCCTGATTTCCCCACCCTGGGTAAGAACTACTGGGGCCAAATGCATCTCAAACTTCTCCGAATCCCTTTTCACAACCTCAGCAGATTCATACAATTGATCAACATTTACTGATGACCTGCTTATGAGGTTATTACTAAGGTAATGAACAGGGCTGTGTCTCACTGCAGCCTTTCTATGACATGAGAGATGGCAGGTGAGCAAACCAAAAAGAAAGGTGGACTGGGTGTTCCAGGAGCATTGAGAGGAGACAAATCAGTAACTCTGGGCATCTGGAGCCATGGGAGGTGCAGAACAAATGCCAGGGAGAACTTCTGGAGATGAAGGTACAACTCAAAGGTCCTAAGAGTCTTGTGAGTTATGCAGGGCATTTAAGGTGAGGGGAGCAGCATGTTCGGAGACATATAAATTAGGCAGAGAACCACAGGGTACTTGCTTTGCCTGGAGGGTGGTAGGTATGTGAGAGAAGAGAAAAAGAGGACTGAACAACCAACAGGAGCCAGGTATTTGCTGATGGCTGTCAGAGGCTAAAAGCACATGTCAGGAAAAGAGAAAAGTTATGGGAAGATGAGAAACATCAAGAAATCCTGCATATCGGCCAGGTGCGGTGGCTCACGCCTGTAATCCCAGCACTTTGGGAGGCCGAGGTGGGAGGATCACTTGAGCCCAGGAGTTTGAGACCAGCCTGGGCAATACAGTGAAATCTTATCTCTACAAAAAATTAATAATAAAAAAGAAATCCTGCACACCTCTCAAACAGATAAAAAGCCCTATAAAACTGTAACACTGTTACCGATTCTATTTAGCACAACTCACAGAAACATCTATTAAATCAGTATTTTTTCACATTATTTAATTAAAGGAAGTATGAGGAAAAAAGGCATCTTCCTAATCTTTCCACTGTATTCCATCTACTAAGACTTTTTCAAGGTTTAGCAAACAAAACACACCCAGAGAGCCAGTGCTAACCATTCAGAGAAGCATCAACAAGAACATGAATAGTTTCATCATGTTTATACAAACACATCATAAAACACAGCAAGGACAACATGCAAGACAGAAACAATCTTCCAGGAAATAGAGGAAGTGAGAGCATTTTAAAGCACATGTCAATTATAACACATTTATTACTATGTAAAGATGCAATAATGCCATGAAAGTTTCCAGCTGATAAACCCAAGGACTCAAAAAAAAAAAAAAAAAAAAAAAAAAGATGAAAATCTCCGATGCTACATATTCTAAATGTCATATTCATTTTACTGGGCTTTCCTTTTAGGGGTGCCAAGGAATATGCTTTTAAACTCGAATATTTAAAGAAAAATGCTCAAGGTTGTTCAGCCCTTTGGTCCTACAGCCTTAATCTGTTCAGCTTAAATACATTCTGCCACACAGATTCCATAGTATTTTTTTTTTAACGTAATGGTATTTTCGTGTTTGAAAGTCACAATAAAAATAAAGTGGTATCCAGCTGAAAAATTTTAAAAGGCCCTATAACCTATACAGTTCCTTGCTGGGTGTTATAACAATGACAACAAAATAGCTTTTTTCTCATAGCCACTATTATGTTTTGAGCTACATTTTGGCCAGGCCGCCCCACTTGAGTGGGACCTTAGGGTTTTATGTAGTTATTGTTGAATCTTTCATTCTCTCCACATCCACTGCACTGCTCCTAAGTCCTAATGGTCTCTAAAAGCATTCCAAACAAAGGACATTAATTTTATTTTTAGATTTAAGTCACTATTTGATAAATGCCTTAAAGGTAGTTCATAAATGGATAAGGAAACAAATAAAAATGGGCATTCCAGGGTGATGGCAGTTTATTAACTCAGAAATTAAATCCAGATACAAGGTTATCCTTCTCCCCTCGAAGTACCAGCAATCCCACACTGGTAAAATTCCTGAGAATACTGCGTATTGTTAGATATGCAAGCTCCTAGAGTAGACCAGAGTTGCCTAAATGAATCATCCTCAATCTTGTTGCACACTAAAAAAAGAGATACCAGGAGAAAGATTTTCTCTTCAATGCTTGTAACATAAAACCTGTCTTCCTCCTGGGAAGTCCGCAAGAATGAAAACGGGTATAAGGCAATTTACATTTCAATGAAAAGCACTGCTTAGAGTGAATTGTTATTTCCAACCGGCACTCTCAATTTGAGGCACACATTTGAAATACCATGGTGAGCTGCCAACAGAACTCTCTTCACATACTGTGTCAAGGGCTAAGAAATTTCCTTGCAGCCAGATTAACAAAGTAAAGTGAATGTGAGTGGTGAAGTCCACAGTGTGCATATGTGTGGTGTGGACGTGGAGTGTATGTGTCTGACAGGGGAGGTGAAAAGGGAAATGAGAAACAGGAGTCAGAAACAATCCTCATAAAAACAACAGCTTAATTCAGATTTTATCAAGATAAACTATTATTTTTAAAAGTGTATGTGGGCTGGACATGGTGACTCACGCCTGTAATCCCAGCATTTTGGGAGGCCAAGGCGGACGGATCACGTGAGGTCAGGTGTTGTAGACCAGCCTGGCCAACAATGGTGAAACCCCATCTCTACTAAAAAAATCCAAAAGAGTTAGCCTGGCATGGAGGTGTGCACCTGTAGCCCCAGCTACTTGGGAGGCGGAGGCACAAGAATTGCTTGAACCTGGGAAGCGGAGGTTGCAATGAGCCGAGATTGTGCCACTGCACTCCAGCCTGGGGGACAGAGCGAGACTCCATCTAAAAAACAAACAAACAAACAACAAAAACAAAAAAGACTGCATGTAGAAGAGGTCAGGGATGGGGGTGGGGTGGCGAGATGAAAGGACATCTTTACTGGAAAAAGATGTTTTCCTAAAAAAAGTTACTTCTTGGCCTGAGAAGTGACAGAAAACAAAGGTGTCAGCTCTAGTAGACAAAACTATAGAGTTTTAATCAGGAAATGCAGCCTCCAGAGACACTCACTGGAAGGGCTGTGTGCAGTCTCTGGACTGCAGGGACCAACCTGCTCCCACCAGGCAGGCTCTCCAGATCGGCTCATCCATAGGTCAAACTGTTCACCTGCGCGTTCCATGGAACCCTACCACTGCGAGGCACGGAGGGAGAGAGGACAAGGCTGTATCAGGCGCAAGCTGGGAAGGAGTTTAGAACACAGTGGAAGAACAAGGAACTGGGAGCCTGGCTTCACATCTGGGGTCAACCTTTTCCAGTCGTGTGACCCTGAATGATTACTGAACCTCCTACCTGAAGGGAGGAACAACACCTACATCATAGGACTGCTGTGGGGGCTGGACGTAACAGTGGATAGGACAACTCGGCCGGGTGCTTGGCCTTTCAAGGTATGATATTTATTAGCTCCCATCTGTCCTTCCCAAGCCCACACACCAAGAGAATCTGAAAGCAGAAACTTTTGCCTCTGTTTTAGAAGCTAACAGATGGCTAATCTTACTAATATAAGCTGGTGGATTAGTCCGGCCATTACAGGGAAAGGGTAAACCTACAACCTCTCTCCTTGAGGCAACATGTACCTTGTATCTTCGTACCTCCCTTACTGAAGCAAAACCTGATCAAACTGTTCAAAGAAATGACTTGCATAAACAAGATGAATCCTCAAAAGATGAATTATTGAATCTCAGTTTCTCTGACCTTTCCCCAAATGGATATGTTTTTAGATCAGAAGAATTTTATTCTAGAAAGTTGACCTTGTAGTTTATTGTTATTCAGAAGCACAGAATCTTTCGCAGGGAACTTGATATTTTATCCTACACTGCTCCCCTAGGTCAATCTTAAAAGACAGGAATTCATTATAAACTGAAAACCAAGAAAAAAACAACCAATAATTTTTTAAAAAGAGAATATTTAATCTATAAGAGAAGGATCTGACCTTAGCTTGATCAATAGAACTTGATTAACAGATACCACAGACAAATGTCACACTTTGATGCCAAAGAGCAAGCTAATTTCTCACAAGAATTTCTCCTTCCCTTCTACTCACATTTATAATAATTTAAATGAGGATTAGGAACTGACAGCTATCAGTTGCCAAGTCCCAAGGAAACTGTGCTCACTGCTAAAACAGTTTTTATATCCATTATTACATCCAGTGCTCACAGCAGTCCTATGACTTGGTATTATTCCCCAAGAAAACCACAGAGAGAGGCTCAGTGATCATTCAAGGTCACATGAATGGCAAGGGGTGATCCCCAGATGTGAGGATAGGCTCCCATGTCCTACAACTCCAATCAGCCCTAAACTCCTTGCTGGCTAGGGCCTGATAAAGCTTATTCCTTGTCCCCAGTCATGGCTTCCCAATATGGTTCTACCATTTTGAATTTTGAAAAGGACTGGACATATTCCATGTGTCTGAGTATTCAAACATGTTTTCTGACCCACTGCTTCAGGACAGCTTTGGGCTCTGTGTTCTGGAGGTGAGCTGTGCCAGGACAGAGTGGAGAACAGACAGATGCAGTGTCTGGCCAATGTACCCCTACCCCATGTAGGAAAAGACCCTGCCCCCCATTCTCTAACCTCGCTGCATAAAAAAAAAGCGCATACATGTGCCTGAGCACCACTGCATGCAGATCTGCCTGGAGGGGTGGTGAAGTGGAGGAGGGAAGCTGCCTTATGATGAAGTGTTAGAATGGCTAGACTCCAATATCCACTTTGCAACATCTTCAAACTTGAATTTGCGTACCAATGTACAAATAAAAGCCAACTTCAATTAATAAATAATACTATAAAGATAAACTTTTTTCTTACAGTGATCTTAAGTGTAAGATCCACATTGACATCCCCCCATTCAAACTGACAATATGGAGTACCAATAGACGTGGTGGCTCACGCCTGTAATCCCAGCACTTTGGGAAGCCAAGGTGGGCGGATCACAAGGTCAGGAGTTTGAGACCAGCCTGGCCAACATGGTGAAACCCTGTCTCGACTAAAAATCCAAAAATTAGCTGGGCGTGGTGGTGGGCACCTGTAATCCCAGCTACTCAGGAGGTTGAGGCATGAAAACTGCTTGAACCTGGGAGGCAGAGGTTGCAGCGAGCCGAGATTGTGCCACTGCACTCCAGCCTGGGTGACAGAGCAAGACTCCATCTCAAAAAAAGAAAAAAGAAAGAAAGAAATACCAATAAACATTTACACAGCAATCAAAGTGTGTAAAAATGTTACTATTATATATTACATTAAAAAAACACTATTGTGCTTAAAACAGTGTTTGGCATGGATCAAATGCTCAGTTATGATAAATGCAGGTGACTAAAAAATTAAACATCATATATTCTAGATAGTCCTCAGGTTAAATGATTAGTAACCTCCTAGGTAAGAAAATGTGCCTAGGACAGATATAAAAAGGAAAATAAATGAGAAACAGTTCACTTATTACTTATAACCGAGCTTGTAATGGTGGCTACAGTGGCAAACAAAACAAAACAAAACAAAACTCTGAAGAAGTTTAAATTCAGTGATCTTTTTTATGATATTTAGATATACAATCAGCTTCTTTTACATGGGTGTTGTCACTTTTAAGGGTGTGATAACATTCATTTTATTAAAGAAATCCTTTTTTTAAAAAAAAAAATCACTGAATTGGCAAAATAACTTGAATTTGTTTAGGAAAAACTTCCCCCTAGTCATCTGACAGGCCTTCAGTGCTATTTAAGCAAAGTCAAATAAAAGCATCTAACAGGTTGATAACCGTGCTTAAGGTCTGAAATTGATGAAATTTATGTGTTGAGGATGAAAATGAGTTTATTTCAACATAAAGCAGATATTAATATAAGCCAGAAACATCACTAACATTATAATCTAATACATGGTAAAATCATTTGATGGGGGGACATAAAACTGGGCAGAATTTTAAATCCATGTTTTGGAGACCCAAACAAAATCTAAGCTAATATTTATGTACAGGGCAAACATGCTGCAACCAAATGAGATTTATTTATTTAAAAGATGGCTAAAAATTCCCATGATAAGCTTTTCAAACTATAACCTTTTGTACTTTCAGTCCTTGGCAACTTTCTTCATGAAGGTTCAGCTGAACACCTTTATACCAAAGCAAATTCTTCTTCTACATTTTAAATGAAATCTACTGTTCAAGCATATTGCTCTTTGCATTAGGAACATTCTGAATTTCACCAGAGTTACCATAGCAACTCTCATTAATTGGCCCTTGTCTGGATTTTTAAGGGGAGAAAAAGGTGAATCTAAACATCAAGGATCAAGTTTTTACAAAAATTAAAACCAGAAAAAGTGTGTGTGCTGAGGAAGTCATTGACAATCTTCCTACTAAAGCTGTGGAAAAAAATAAAATTAAGACTCAAAGTTAAAATGTACTTGAAATATGTCAAATATATAAAATACAATTGGAAAAGGTCACCCTTCCTCCCATCCAGAAGCTACAGAGAACGGGACAGACCCGGCAGTGCACACCTGCTCTCTCCCTAGAGCCACACCTGAGGGGCTGTACAGAATGAGTGCCTGGCCAAGGATGACACACTCAGGATCTGTCCAAGTCCAAACAGCAGCTCTGACACCCAACTCTGGCCACTTCTCCAATGACTACATGGACATTCAACTCCCCATGTGTGGCCTGTACTACACAAAGATATGATTTCTACAAAACCTCCAAACACTAGGACCCACTTAGGACTTTAAGAACTAACCCATGCAAATGCAAATACTGGGTGGTTTTCAATGTAACCAAGGAAAACTCCAAGGAAACCAAGGAAAAGTATAACCAAGGGGGGAAAAAGGGTTTGTTTACTCACTATTGCAACTAAAATACAGCAAAAGAAAAATTCTGTCCTCACTACACCACAGCAAATCAGAACCTAAAACTAAAGCAAAGACATTTTGAAGCTATTTATAGATAATATTTTGCCATATGTGAATATGTTGTTTAGTAAATCTTTATGTGTCAAAAGAGCTCCAAATATTCCACAAAAAGATACTTACCGAAGAAGCATGGTCATCCAGAGAACTGGGTTCTGGCCTGGGCTCTGGAAATAGACTCAGCTCTCTTGCCTCTGTGCCCATTCGCACCCTACCTCAAGGTGTTATAGGGAAAGCAGGTATGAAAATGATTTTGAAAAAAGAAGGCTGGACACCATAGCTCACACCTCCCAGCACTTTGGGAGGCCAAGTCAGAGGATTGCTTACGAGCTGGAGACCAGACTGGGCAACACAGGAAGACTCTGTTGCTTCAAAAAATTAAAAGCATAGCCAGGCATGGTGGCATACACCTGTAGTCCCAGCTACTCACAAGGCTGAGGCAGGAGGATCCCTTGAGCCCAGGTCAGGTCTGCAATGAGTCGTGATCATGCCACTGCACTCCAGCCTGGGTGACAGAGTGAGACCCTGTCTCAACAACAACAACAACAACAACAACAATAACAAAAAGAGAGAGAGAGAGAGAAATGAGGCCACCTGTAATCCCAGTGCTTTTGGAGGCTGAGGTGGGAGGACTGCTTGAGTCCAGGAGGTCAAAGCTGCAGTGATCAATGATTGAGCCACTGCACTCCAGCCTTGGTGACAGAGCAAAACCCCGTTTCTTTTTTTTTTTTTAATTATACTTTAAGTTCTAGGGTACATGTGCACAACGTGCAGGTTTGTTACATAAAGACCCCGTTTCTAAAGAAAAAAAATTTTTTT
The DNA here is from genome assembly GCF_029281585.2 of Gorilla gorilla gorilla. Lineage (NCBI taxonomy): Eukaryota > Metazoa > Chordata > Mammalia > Primates > Hominidae > Gorilla > Gorilla gorilla. Next base: position 35,202,215 of record NC_073243.2, read on the forward strand.
TTAAAAGGAAAAGTGCTTCATAGCCCGATATATTTAGTAATTGCTTTATAGGATGATGCAGAAAAGAACCCTCTGCCCAACATTCTGACACTTAAAAACATGATGGGGGAACACCCCATAAAGGAGGAATGAACACAGTACTCTCAAGTGGGAAGCAGAACAGACAGGTGGAGACCAGCTAGCACTAAGACAGCCCTCCCCACCTGAGGGGCCACCTGTCACAACCTGCACCCCCACATCTGCAATGGCAGCTGGACTAGGTTATTCCTTGTAACCCTGAGAAGGTGTTGACACCTGACTAAAGCCACTTTCCTCATAAGCCTTCACAACACATGAAATTATATGCTCTATTTTGAGTTCTTTGAAGTTTCGTTTGCTCTTTCTATGGGGCTTAGCTTAAATTTAGGTTTTAAAGCAAGATTCTTCCAAAGAAATGTCTGGGGCCCAAGTTGGAAGTCATTTTAACCACCACACCTTTGCCGAGAACCTGCTGGACAGGAAAAAAAAAAAATATGAACAATGAGACAGTCTCCGCCCTCAAAAAATGTGTATCCCTAACATCCTGAAGTCAGGAAGGCTTCTCTATTCGATTCACATTGCGTCCCCTAGTTCTTTAGGGGAATTCTAGAAGGCTTCTCAGGAAGAAGGAAAAGCTATTATTCCCTTGACCCTTGCCTATCCTGTGGCTCTTCCCAGGGGCCTCTGAGAGGCTAAGGAGCTGTCTGTTTAGAGTCCTCTCCCCATCCCCCCAATTCTGCTTGGCTGGCATGGGGTGGGGATGGAAAGAAGAGGCTGCAGGACTAGCATAAGAGAATAAAATTATAAATCTGGCACTTAGCAAGAGCAGACACACACATACCCCAACCTATGGGGGAGCTGAGGTGAGCCTAAATTAGCTTTATTTCAGGAGAGGTGCCGTCCTACCGCAGTGCTCCGGGTGGCCAGGAGAAAACCTGCAGCCTTTTATGCGCTTGACTCGAAAACACCCAGTCTATGTGCTACCCACATCACCTGTAAGAGCCAGTGACTTAACATCCAGCCCTATCCAAGACGGTAGGTTAGAGAATCAACATTTTGACCACCTTATTTTTCTTTCTGAAGGAGATGCCAGTTGTTCCAATACGAATTATATTTAAAAGCTGAATTTGCTGGGCCAATATTGCTCCAAGTATTTCCTTAATGGATGCTTTCTTTACCTTGTAAAGGTATAATTAACCACATGCATATACTTCTAGGTTTAAAAAGAGGTCTCCTACTCTCCCGGTGCTACAACAGAGGGGCCTGTATCTGGTATTGAGAATATTGTTTACAGAAGGAAGATTCCACTTCTAGGTTGTTCCAATGTACTTATGCTTCCCTGCATAAACCTACTCCACCTCTATTTATGCTATTCAGGAAGTAAACGTGCAAACACTATCAATAAAAAGCAGCTGAAGGCGCACATTCTTTGACTCTAATTAAGTTGGGCTGCCTGATTCACAGCTGTTCCTACTACTGAAAATGTTTTTCATAATAAACAATGGAGCTTAAGAGGTATTTTGTTCCATGTTTCCACACTTTACAATTCATAGCAATGTAGCGCTTAATTTTTAGGCTGCTTTTCACATCATAATGCTGGGATGTAGGTGTGAAAGGTGTTCCTGGACCCATTTCATAAATTCAGAAGTTGAGCCACAGAGACAGTGCTTTGCTCAAGGCCACTCAGGCACTAACAGAACCAGGACTAGGAAAAATAAATTGACTACGGTTCATACATTGTTTGAGAAGAACAAAATCAGCATGTTACCTCCACACATTTCAGTCAAGGCTACATTGAGCCTGATAATTTTATTTGGATAATGCTGCTCTGATAACCAAGGGGCTATATTTTCTATTGTTTCTGCAGCTGTACACAATGAATAACTGAGCCTTGATTTTCCTGTGGATAAAATTTGGACAATGTTTGCCTGGGTAGAAACAGAACATCCTTCCTGGCCTTTATAACAGTAGAGACTTTGTTTTTAGTCCTGGGTATTAACATGTCGATATTGGGCCACCCTCTTCCTTCTGTATGTACTATCCTCTTCTCCCTCCAGCACCACCCTTATGAAATTAGGTAGTGTGGGCATGTCTTAATTTAATTCCAATGACTCTAAAATAGGCGGCCAATCTTGTCATAGTCCATCAAGTCCTTTATTAAGAGAAAAAGACAAATGCAACATGGATTTGCTGCCATCAGAGACACCTATTGACCAAGAAGTAATTTTTCATCACCACTGTATAAGCATACATTTTGGTTATTTAACTTCAGGAACAAAGCAAGAGGCTATCAGAAGCAGAGGCTGAGGTGGCTGGAATCACCATTTCTTCTCTACAAGCTCTTCCTGCAAAGATGCCACGCTATCATCCACTCACCCTGGGAAAAGGTAAGGCAGGTGCACAGGACAGCAGAAAAAGAATGCATCCCATGCGCTACTTGTATTCGCGTAAGTACTTGGTGAGTTTCTCCTTTCTGTTGTAAATGTTTCCTGTTTCTCCTTTCTGTTGTAAATGTGAATATGGGAAGAAAACTAAGGGAGAAAAAAGTTAAGTGCACCTCATTGGTAAATTCTCTGTTTGTATTTTCTTAAAGCTTTAATTTGCCTCCTAATACATGAAACACAACCCTATAACCTTTCTTGTTTCTTCCTGGAATAATCAGAAGATCCCTAAGAGGCTCCTGTTAGACTAAGGATCAAGAATGCAGGGCCTATTCTCTCCAACATGGCAGCTTCTAGCCCCATGTAAGTATTAAACACTTAAGTGCAGCTAGTCTGAGCTGCAGTGTCCTGTAAGCATAAAATACACACCAGTTAGTAAAGACTTCATATAAAATAAAGGACAGTAGCATATCTCATTAATATTTTTGTACATTGGGTCGGGTGTGGTGGCTCACGCCTGTAATCCCTGCACTTTGGGAGGCTGAGGCAGGCAGATCATTTGAGGTCAGGAGTTCAAGACAAGCCTGGCCAAAATGGTGAAACCCTGTCTCTACTAAAAATACAAAAAATTAGCTGGGTGTGGTGGCACACTCCTGTAATCCCAGCTACTCAGGAGACTAAAGCCGGAGAATTGCTTGAACCCGGGAGGCAGAGGTTTCAGAGAGCCAAGATTGTGCCACTGCACTCCAGCCTAAGCAACAGAGCGAGACTCCATCTCAAAAAAAAAAAAAACAACTTTTTTTGTACATTGATTATGTATTAAAATGACATTTGGGATATACTAGGTTAAATAAAATACATTAAAATTATTTTACCTGTTTTTCTACTTTTTTAATGTGGCTAGTAGAAAAGGTAAAATTATACATGTGGCTCCTGTTATATTTCTATATAGAGGACAGTCCCGGTAGAGACAATATTGTCAGTTCCCATATAAGGCTGCTGCTATGGCCTGAATGTGTGCCCCCAAATTCATATGTTGAAACTTCATCACCATTGTAATAGCATTAAGAGGTGGATCCTTTAGGAGATGATTAAGTCATGAGGGCAGAGCTCTCATGAATGGGATTAGTGACCTTATAAAAGGGCTGGAGGGAACTAGGTAGGGCCTTATTGACCTTCCTTCCATCACTTCCACCAACGGAGGATGCAGCTACAAGGTGCCATCTTGGAAACAGATAACCAGATGGTATGGGACACCAAACCCACCAGCACTTTGATCTTGGACATTCAGTCTCCAGAACTGCGAGAAACAAATTTCTGTTCTTTACAAGTTACCCAGTCTCAGGTACTCTGTTATAGGGGCACAAGAGACTAAGACAGCTGTGTGCCCAGGGATGCACAAAAAATTCTCTCACATCCTCAGTCAAGGTACACCATTATTTCATTTACATGACAACTCACTTCTTTCCCCCTGCAAAATCCCCTAGGAACTGTAGCAGACATGGTAAGAATTGACACATTGGGGCTGTATTTGGGGAGACAAGATAACATACAGAACAATAATATGGAAGTTGCCTATGTATATGAGACACAAGAACACTGAGCTTCCTCCATCTGCTATTCTGTTATACATGACACAGAAGTGATATGGACAGTAAGTGCTAGGGGCGTTCAGAAGAAAAATTACCACTATTTGGGTGACCAAGAAATCTGCAGAGAAAAGATAAGCTCTGGGTTCATCTTTGAAGACCAGGTAGACTTTAAAAGGAGTAAAATGATAAGTGAGGGAGAAAGGAATAAGAAAACTATTCCAGAGAGAGAGGATTAGCAAAAGTATGACTGCGAGAAAGAAGGGCCATGTTTGAGAGAAGAGGACCTCCTCTCCACCCAGTCCCTTGAGCTCAGCTCCATCCGGAACAGAGGGTACGTGAAATATGTGCCTTATCCCTCAGAGGACACATATTTGCTTCTCCCTGAGCAGGCTGACATTAATCTGAGGCACACAGACACCCCACTGAGTGAAGTTCTGAGGCAGAGAAGTCAGTCTCTGGTGACAATCCCTGCCCAGCCCCCACCTACACAAACAGCTCTGTGGGTGCGTAAAGTGGCACAAATGTCCCTTCAATTCTCTTCCTCCACACTTAAACCATATCGCTCCTCCCTTCTCCTTGACTGAGCCTGACAACTTCTCCTTTGTTCTTTGTCATCATCCAGCCTGGGAGACACATCAGGAGTAAGAAAATAATACTCCATCTACTTCTTCCTTCTATCAGTCTCTCAAAACCAACACACACACACAGTTCTATACCACACACATGAGTTTATTTTATAATTTGACTTAGCCACAAGTCTTCTGAATATCATTTAAGTTTGCTGAACCTTTGTTAATTCATCCTTGAACCTGTCTTGTTGGTGTGTTTCAGATTGCAGGCAGTTCTGATGCATAAAAAGCCTACCTAAACCTATTTGTGCAGAACACATCGTCAGGGGTTGAGGGGCTCCATTTGCACAGAGGTCCTTTAAAATCTCTATTTCATAATGTCATCAGCACAGAGCAGCTGCTAGACAAACTATCCCACTGAAATGGAAGGGTGAGGAGCACCCGGTCCTATGTATTCAAAATTGTGAGAGGGATGGCACGTGCTCCCCTAAATGTCTGTGAGTAACAGAGGATATGTGGAATTCAGCCATTTCCACCACACACCTTGCTGCCAAGCACAGCCAGCTGGTCTGTGTTCCCCAAAGCGATCCATGCAATTGAGAATGAAAATCATTCAAAGGCTATCCAACAGAATCAGCATCCCTCACAAAGCCTCTCTAGACAAAAGCACAGGGACAAGGAGCCTAAGCCAGAACTTCTGAGATCACAGCACTCACTCAGGCAAAGCAACGTAGCACCCATTCTGCACAGGCCCCGTGCAAGGCAGTGGGGTACAGCGAGTGAGAATGTCTTCCTCAGGGAGCTCCCTGACTGCTAAGAGAGGACAACACATGGAGAAAGTTACCATAAAGCATACTATGCACAGTGGAAGCAGGACAGGGACCTGAGGCATAACTGAGGAGAGAACGATCAACCATGGTGGGAAGGCGGAGGCGGTGTAAAAGGGGTGAGTATGGGCTCCTGGGCCAGGCTCAGGAGGTGCCCTTCCATGATCCTGCAGGGAAAATGGAGCCTATGAAAGTTGTGAGCAGGGAAAGGCCTAACTAAACACCTCCTGGTTTCTCCCAGATGGTACAATAAACCCCAAGTATGAACTAGGTACAGAAAATTAAAATTAATGTTCTTCCTCCCAGAGATGCCTAGGAAGCAGCACCTAGTGCGGTCATGTATCACTTAATGAGGGAAATGTGTTCTGAGAAGTATGTCATTAGGTGATTCCGTCATTGTGCAAACATCACAGAGTGCACTTAAACAAACCTAGATGGTACAGCCTTCTACACACCTAGGATATATGGCCTATTACTCCTGGGCTACACACCCATACAGCATGTGACTGTACTCAGTACTGTAGGCAGTTGTAGCATGGTGGTATTTGTGTATCTAAACATAAAAAGGGGGCCCGGCCTGTAGCTGGGATTACATGTGCGCACAACCACGCCTGGCTCACGCCTGTAATCCCGACACTTTGGGAGGCCAAGGTGGGCAGATCACTTGAGGACAGGACTTGTGTCACTGTCCTTTAGGATAGTGAATGTGAAGGCCTAGGACATTACCGTACACTACTGTAGACTTTATAAACATCGTACACTTAGGGTATGCTAAATTATTTTTTTTCTTGAGGCGGAGTCTCACTGTCTCCTAGGCTGAAGTGCAGTGGCACGATCTCAGCTCACTGCAACCTCCACCTCCTGGGTTCAAGTGATTCTCCTTCCTCAGCCTCCCAAGTAGCTGGGATTATAGGTACGCACCACCACGCCTGGCTAATTTTTGTATTTTTATAGAGACAGGGGTTTTGCCATGTTGGCCAGGCTGGTCTCAAACTCTTGGCCTCAGGTGATCCACCCGCCTTGGCCTCCCAGAGTGCTGGGATTACAGGCATGAGCCACCACACCATTGCACTCCAGCCTGCATGACAAGAGCGAAAATCCATCTCAAAAAAAGAAAAAAAAAAGGTTCTTTCTTCAATAATAAATTAACCCTAGCTTACTGTAACTTTTTTACTTTATAAACTTTTGAATTTTAACTTTTTGACTCATTAGCTTAACACAAACACATTTTACTGCTGTACAAAAATATTTTTCCCTTTATGTCCTTATTCTATAAGCTCTTTTCTATTTTTAACTTTTTAATTTTTTTTTACTTTTTAAACTTTTTTGCTATAAACTAAGACACAAACACACATATTAGCAAGATCCCACATGAGTCAGGATCATCAATATCACTGTCTTCCACCTCCACATCTTGTCCCACTGAAAGGTCTGCATGGAGCTGTTATCTCCTATGATAACAATGCCTTCTCCTCCAGTGCCTCCAAAAGGGCCTGCCTGGGGCCATTTTACAATTTGCTTTTTATTTTAAGTAGAGAACGTTCACGCTAAAAATAACATAAAAACATAGTAAATACATAAAGCAGTAACATAAGTATTACCATTATGAAGTATTATGTACTGTACACATTTGTATGCGCTACACTTTCATATGACTGGCAGCACAGTAGGTTTATACCAGCATCACCACAAACACGTGAGTAATGCTTTGATTGGGAATTTTTCAGCCCCATTATAATCTTATGGGATATTGTTATGCAGAACATAACTATTACCAAAACATGCTCAAGATAGCGTAAAGCACTTTATTCAAATGCGGCTGTAATGTTTTATTTTGTTTTGATTTGAGACAGGGTATCACTCTTTCACACAGCATGGAGTGCAGTGGTGTGATCACTGTGCACTGCAGCCTCTACCTCCCAGGCTCAGGTGATCCTCCTGCCACAGCCTCCCAAGTAGCTGAAACTACGGGCGTGCACCACCATGCCTGGCTAATTTTTTTTTGTATTTTGTGCAGAGACAGGGTTTCACCATGTTGCCCAGGCTGGTCTCAAACTCCTGGGCTGAAGCAATCTACCCATCTCGGCCTCCCAAAGTGCTGGGATTATAGCCATCATGCCTGACCTGTAATGTTTTAATGGATCATAAAATCAACACAGTGGTTCATGACCAGCATTTTCTTAGAAAATGAATTAGAACAGAACAGAATAGTAAACATCAGAGGCTGTTGCATATAGTAGAAGTTAAGTGTTGCTCGGTGAATCTTTAGTTAGACACACACGCCCACTTATTACACATATCACACAGCTACCTGGGTCATGATATAAAATTGTTTTACTCTGGGTCATAAGGTTTTAGTCACTTGCTGAAAGTGTATGTCACAGCTAATGAATTAGTAATAAATCAGTAACACAATTAGTACATCAGTAACACAAGATCTCTAATGGGCCCCTACCACAGTTACATAAATCTGTGCCTGTTTCTGCAGTGGATTTGGTTTCCTAGTAAACTCTAGTAAAAGTCCTGACCCCCCAGAACTCATATAAAGTCATCTGTCTCCATCCTGCTAACCAGCCCTCCTTAAACATATCCCAAGCCTACTCACTCCTTCCAATGAGCCTCTGAACTCCTGACCCGTTGTAATTCTCCTATATTATCACTTTTTGTTTACACTTTCTCTACCTACTTGTCTAACGAAAAGCTGGCTTTTGCTTCAAAATCCCACCCCTCATAAACCCACTCCAGGGGTGGTTGTTTGCCAAATTTCCTTGACTCCCAGGACAAAGAGAGGATAGTCATCACTTTCCCAAATAAACGTTTCTCCCAGGCCACATCCTGTCCATCACCTCACTTCTCAGGGCTTCACTCTTCCCTCTCACCCCTAACCTTGCCACTCATTTCTTGACCTCCAGGACTTTTCCTTTCTTGCCACAATTGCTGCCTTCCTCCCAGGCCTGCCTCTGCTGGGTGGCTTCAAGAAGGTGGATGACCTTGGTAACACTCCTCCACTACACTCCAACCACACACAGGCACCACACCTTGCACGTTATCACTACCTGGAAATACTCCACCTGTAAGATCAAGGCTTCCAAATCTTGGACTATAGCCTTTCTATTTACTCACTTCCCCACTTCCTTATTCTTATAGATCCTGCCCTTTATCCTCACTATAGGTGGTTCCTTGATTTCACCCCACTCCATCTTTCCCATCCTGGCTTCACAGGCTCCTCGGCCAGATGGGACCTCAAGAACCCAATTTCAGCAATACTCTTATGAACACCCTGGAGTCCCTGTTTCCCATGCAGAGGCCAAAGGAAATCCTCCCCTTTGCCATCTGAAGGTTCTCTGAAAAAATCAACTCACAAAAGGCTGATCAATTGGAGAAAAGGCATATAAGTTTTATTAACATGTACACAAGTAGACTCACATGTTTACCCACCCCTCAAGTGACTCAGAAGCGTAACTACCATCCCAGCAGAACAGGTTATGGGAGGGGGTCAGAAAAGGAATTTGGTTGAGATTACCAAGGAAAAGGGATGGGGAACAGAGATTAACCTGTATGTCATCCTGTGAAAGGGTCTGTTCAGGTGTGGCCACATTCCTGGTCTTACAGGGAGGGGAAGGAAAAACAATTCTTTCCCCTGGTGGGTCTCGATCTTTGGTAGATAAAGCCTTTGAAAGAGAATGTGGGATGCAGGAATGTCAGAGACACCTAGAAGCTTCTTCAGTTTGGAATGTCAAAATGCTGTATTTTGGGGCATCAGTGTCTGAGCCCCAACACCTATGACTTGGTCAGAGCCAGCAGGTCAATCCCTAGGCATAGTTACCCCATTCTTTTATCTTGTTGGAGAAATTCACATGAAAATGCTTATTGGCTCTGCAAAGAACATTTATAACTCTAATTGGATCTTCAAAACTACTCAGGCTTTCTATCCAACCCTGGCTGATGCACTACTGCTTTTTCATGCCTCCACCCTCCTCACCTCAGCAGATGGTGACTCTTAGTATCCTTCCTCTCTCCCCTCTCATCCCAGGGGAAGGGGTATCCTCCGTTCCTTTTTTCTAAGCTGGGGTGGGAAGGCTGAGAGCTGAGACAGCATCAGCCATAGATGCTATCTCAAACATCAGTGTGCATAATAGTGTACTCCAGTGCTCTGTTAAAAGGCAGACCTCAGCCGGACGCGGTGGCTTATGCCTGTAATCCCAGCACTTTGGGAGGCTGGGTGGATCACATGAGGTCGGGAGTTCAAGACCAGCCTGACCAATATGGTGAAACCCCGTCTCTACTAAAAATACAAAATTAGCCAGGTGTGGTGATGCATGCCTGTGATTCCAGCTACTTGGGAGGCTGAGGCAGGAGAATTGCTTGAACCTGGGAGGCGGAGGTTGTCCTTAGAGATGGCCCTATAGGGTCAGGAGTGATCCTCAGAAGCCTGCACTCACACAAGCATCCAAGTGACCTTGATGCAGGTATAAATGAATTTGGGGATCACTGCCCTAAGTCACTCTCCCAGATGACATAGCTGCCTCAACTCTTGCCTTGAGAAATACCAGAGGCAGGAAAAGCTGTGTATTACAGATCACACGATGGGAAAAAACAGACAAACAAAAAAGCAACCCAGGGACATTAAGCCAAGTAGGACGGAGTACAGAGTGCAGAAATGACTAGAAATGTTAATTCCTGAATTCCTGTTCTTGCACCAAAATGGGTTCAAGTTTCTCAGCAAAAATGAAAGATCAAGGACAAGAGCATATGAATGGCTAATTCCCCCAAACCATTTGCAGCATTTAACCAAAAGCAAACTTGAACTGAATCTACCAAATAAGTTTAATATTCATGTTTATATTTTTTCTTTATTGAGCTTTCTACTTTTACTACTCAACGTGATTTATAGAGACTCATTTGAGCTTTCTACTTTTACTACTCAACATGATTTATAGAGACTCATTTGAGCTTTCTACTTTTACTACTCAACATGGTTTATAGAGACTCATGGAGCTAAAGAGCACTGTCAAACAGTCAGAAGACCTTTATCCTAATCCCAAATCTACCACTAATTCCACCATGGATAAGTGAGATAAATTTCTGAGCCTCAGTGTCCCCATATATGAAATGGGGATTTGACTCTGTTAAAGAAAAACAAAGGTGTTCAGACTGAGAAGGCAATGGAAGATCGCTCTACATTCTATATCACCCTAAAAATGGAAGACACAAAGAAATCATTCTGTGACAACCTTGTACAAATGTTCTCCCTCACCAGCTTCCCTAGAGTCACTCTATGCCTTGAATAATGATACCGTTTTATGACTTTTAAGCATCACAGCATGAGGCAGCTTCCGGTGGGGAGGTTCACACAGGAAGGAAGAGATCTCAGTGCTGTTTGCTACTCATACCTTTTGATGTTTCAACAAAAAGCCAAGCATTCTTTGAAACCAGTCATAATAGTGGCAAAACCAAAAAGATAATTGATGAATTGAAGGTAGTATGGAGGCCTAACCAAGAACAAAGATGCACCAAAATTTTCTTGGGTGAAGAGAACAGAATAAAGTCTACATCATAGAGAAGTACAAATTCTTAATAATACTTTAAGGCACAGTAGCTGATGCCTGTAATTCCAGCACTTTGGGAGGCCAAGGTGGGAGGACTGCTTGAGGCCAGGAGTTCAAGACCAGCCTAAGCAACATAGTGAGATCTCATCTCTATTTTATTTTAATTGAAAAAAGAGAGAGCAAGAAAGAGCCAGCCTAAAATGAGCAAAAGAGGGAGGAAGAACACAAGGTAAATACAAGATAAATTATTCCCAGAACAAACTACTTATAATAGTACCAGTTAAAATAGAAACAGTTCACAGGAAAAAAAAAGAGAAAGGAAAATAAAACAATATATAGCCATATATAGCCAATGGATGGCTATACTGTGCTAATTCCACCAAAGCTTAAGTGAGAATTTATTGATCAAGAGCTAGAACTAGAACTAGCCCATATAGAACCTAAAAACCAAGACCATGTTTTGGACTTACAAGGAAGACATGATCAAAACACATTAAGAAATAAAGAAATGGGACAGTATGTTATAGTTTTTAAGCACAGTCTTTGAAGTCAGAAAGACCTAGGTTGTAATACTGTTGCTGTCGCCTGTTGGCTGCGACACCGACACTGAATAAATTACTTAAGTTTTTCCAAGACTTGGTTTTTCCATCTATCAAATGGGGATAATGCTCCTTCCCATAGAGTGGTTGTGAGAATCGAGACCATGTGGGTTGAATGCTTAAAGCACCGTGCCTGGTGAGTAGACACTCGTGTGATAATCCTTGTGAGTAAAGTACATTTGCAATCATGGAAAATTCCAAACCTCTCCCAGGTTTCCAACTTTGAAGATCCTGAGAAACAAATATAAACTTTGGGATCAAATATCAGTTGCTCAACTTGTCTTTGGCTGGAGATGATTAATACCGATTATTTGTATTTTAAAATACCAGCACTCTGAAAAGTTATACTTTCATCTGTCAGAACATACCCGATTGGCACCTGTCCAACATACATCCAAAGCTAGTACAATATGTGAAACTAAAAACAAAGAACTTTTTCCACCTACTATATGCCCAAGCCTAGGCTTGGCAGACAGAGAACACGAAATGTGTCCTGCTGAGTCAGATAAGCAATGCCTTGATCTGCCCCAGGGCATCTGACCTCCCAGTGTCCTCCTCTGCTGCCCAAATCCAGACCCCTGCCAAGTCCTGTAGCTTTTTCCTTTATATCCTTAATAAGTGTTCCTTCCATTCTAGCTCCACAGCATAATCCCTGGTCACCGCCAGCTGGCCCTCAGCACCAACACCTCTCTGAGGCCCCAACTACAAGTACTACTTGTTGGCAGGTAGGGCTGGCTGGGATCACGTCTATTCCTGTGCCACAGAGATCACCCTGTTAAGACCACCTCTCCAACTCTGCCAAGCTACCCTGGACAAGTCTGGGCTCCTCACAAGTTACTCTCTCCCTGCCATTGGGATGTGCCAGGCCCTGATCTCTGCCTCGCTGGCACAGGGCTCCTGAGGCAAGCTGGTTGGAAAGCAGCCCCAAGCAGGCCTTCCCCTCAACCAGGTGCCAGACTTGCAAGGGGGTCCCTGCTCTCAGCTCACTGCACCCTCTGCCCCACCAGCTGCCGCATGGAACAACCAAGCAGTTCATCTTGCTCCCCGTGGAAAGCAGAGGTGAGGTCAGAGCCAGGGAGAGAACAAGGGAGGGAAGGGAGAAATGGAGAGTTACAGTGGAAACAAGAAAACTATTTATGTTTTGAAACTGCAATTAAGAATTCTTAAAAATTTCATTACTATTTTGTGTGTAGAGCAACAAAGAAAAATATTTCCCTGGAAATTCCAAGTTCTTATTAGCATTGCTTATCCATGGGTATGTCCTAGGAATAAGGATAGTGAGGTCCAAGCATGCAGAGGAAATCCATTGGATTCTCTAAAGTATTCCCCAGTCAGAAGATTCTCTCTTTTTTTTTTAAACTAATCATGAATATTGACTGTTAAGCAACTCATGGCTTTCACTTGCTTAAACATTTGAAGCACTTCTCCTTTCAAATCTGATTCTCTAACTCACCACTAGATAAGGCCAGAGCTTGAGACTTGATTTAATCAACAAGGTATTCTTTTGGTATCTGAGTTGTAAACCCTGACATAAAAGGAATCACACCCGTGTTTTGTTTTCTTTCCAGGGCACATATGTAACTGTCCCAGACTCACCAATATAGCCAATGGCTTGGCTCACATAAAGAGACCTTTGAAGATAATATTTCTAAACAAGCCTATCACCAAGGGAAGGGTGTTTTTTGTTTTGTTTTGTTTTGTTTTGTTTTTTTGCTTAGTTTGTTTTCAGAGGTAGGACAGAAAAAGGAAGCACAGCAAAAGTTTTCTGTGCATTTTCTCTTTCCTTAAAAAAGGAATATAATATCACAGGAACTTTCCTTGGGAGACACAATAGCAGTCCCATTCATAACTATTTACTCAAGCTGCAATTTGCAAACTCCGTCTCCATTCCTTGCCAAGATTCCCTCTCCTGTTTTCTGACCTTCACAATAGCTCCGGCTGGATTAAGTTCCTCAACCTAGAGTTTATCCAAAAAGAATTCTCCATCGTACATTTTTGCATAGTTGTCCTAAAAACTAAAAGACTGAATTTCTTAAAACAGATTCATTTTCATTATTTGAATAAATTTTAGGCAGATTAATATAAAATCTACTCAGCAGTACTAATTCTTTTGGAAAAGTTACTCCTTTAATTTAAATAGTAGGATTTCTGGCATCAGAGAGGACATTTCAAAGCCCATATTAGTAGTAGACTTGTCTGTACAGTTTCATTTCAGCAAAAGCCCCACAGCAAAGAAGCTATAAAGTTAGCTTTGAGGGCCTACTTGAAAAGGAAACCTAAAAAGTCCATTTAGTATTATTTTAAATGACAAAGAAATGAAAAGGCTTAGTTTAAAACAGCTCCCAATTCAAAAAAATCAAGGGAGTTGCCAGGCATGGTAGCAAGCACCTGTAGCCTCAGCTACTTGGGAGGCTGAAGCTGGAGGATTGTTTGAGCCCAGGAGTTTGAATCCAGCCTGGGCAACACAGCAAGACCCTTAAAATTAAAAACAAAAAAACAAACCAACAAAAAACAATCAAGGCAGCAGTAAGCTTAGAACCGTAAGCATTCAGATCAGGAAGGATTCAATTTCTGATTGAGTTTCTAATAGTAACAAAAATAATTTTATCCTCAAATTCCCTTTCTGGGGTCAATTTCAAAAGCCTATGAAGACACCCTGTGAAAGGCAGCTTCTAAGGTGGTGCCCAGTCATCCCCATCCCTCTGAATTCATCCCCTTGTGGAAAACTCCTCCCCTTGAGCATGGCCTTGACTTAGTAACTCGATTCTAATGAATAGGATACAGCATAAATGATGGGTGTCATTGCTAAGAATAGGTTACAAAAAGACTGTAGCTTCCATCTTCTTCTCTCAGTTGCCTACTCTGATGGAAACCAGTTGCCATGTGTAAGTTTCCATGTGTAAGAGGCCCAAGTGGTGAGCAACTGAGGGAAGACTCTGGCCAACAGCAGCAAGGAACTGAGATCTCCAGTCCAAAAACCTGTCAGAGACTGAATCCTGCCAGTGTCACTGGGTGGCTTGGAAGTGGGTGTGCCCCACGTGAACTGTGAGATGACTGCAGCTTTGTGAGAGACCCAAAACCAGAGGACCCAGTTAAGCAATGACAGATTTCTGACCCTCAAAAATCCCGAGATAAATGTTTATTGTTTTAAGCTGCTAAGTTTTAGAATAACTTGTTACATAGTCATAGGCAACTAATACATATACAAGACATCCTTTGCCTCTTAACAGAATTGATTCACTCTCCACTTCATCTGAATCCTTCAGCCTGTAGGGTGAAGTAATTTGGGTGAAGAGCCAAATTACTTCTTTTTGGTCCTAAAAATAAGCCTGTTTAATATTTTGTTCATTGCCATCAATATTAGTTTTTTGAGGCCAGGAGCGGTGGCTCACGCCTGTAATCCCAGCACTTTTGGAGGCCAATGCAGGCAGATCACTTGAGGCCAAGAGTTTGAGACCAGCCTGGCCAACATGGTGAGACCCTGTCTCTACAACAATATAAAAATTAGCTAGACATGGTGGCATACTTCTGTAATCCTAGCTACTTGGGAGGCTGAGGCAGGAGAAATAATCGTTTGAACCCAGGAGGTGGAGGTTACGGTGAGCCGAGATCGCACCACTGCACTGCATTCCAGCCTGGGCAACAGAGTGACACTACGTCTCAAAAAAAAAAAAAAAATTCATTTTTTGAGTCTTAACATCTATACGTAAAGACTTCATAGAAGTTTGAGCAATAATTTCAGCCTTAAGTCCTCCTAATACACAGGCTTCCTCTTTCCCTCTTCATTCATTCATTGAGCAATACTCTATACGCCTTTCTGGATATTTTCTAGTTCACTGTGGTATCATGGCTTATTAAGTTGTCTGGAGTTCCCAGCTTCATAACTTACTGGGTCACAAACCTGTCGGGAAGGACTTGCATCATCTAACTGCAATATAGAATTTTTCAGTGAAACAAAGATTACCGCTAGGCTGGCAGTCTAGCTGTCTGTCGTGAGTCTGATTCATATCCTCCTTGTTACCTCCAACATCCAAAATGTACAGAAAACAGAGCATAATCAAACCTCCTTAGTAGCGAATGATACTGATCCAACACTGGGCATTACGTTATTCATTCAAACATGCAATAGATGTGATGTCAAAAGGCCTTCTAATCGGTGAGTTTGACCTGGATGTGGAAGCCAGAGAAGGATACCCTGAAAAAGTGAGCTGCAATCTGAAGAGGAAGTAAGTCTGACTAGATAAAGAGGAATATGAAAAGCGAATAGCACATGGCAAGGTCCTGTGCAGGAGCGAACAGGGAATAAAACAGATCAATGTGGTTGAAGCACAGAGCAGTGCGGCACAATGTAAAACTAAAGAGGTTGAACTGGACTATGCAGAGCCTATGAGGCCAAGTAAAGGAGTTTGCTCAGAGTTTTGAAAAGATTTATCTGACTATAAGACAGATAAAGGATTGAAGGAGGCCAGAGACTCATGAAGAAACCAGTTAAGGGCCACTACAGTAGTCTCACAAGAGATGCTGGAATCCTTCGGCGGGCTAGCAGTGGTGGGATACAGAGGTGAACATATGAGAGCTGTTTAGGAGGATGATGGCTGGATATGGAGATGATACACATATACAGAGAGATTAACAGAGCAAACATAAATGAAGGAAAATAACTTTAAACTCTTGAGTAAAAAGTTCAACCAAATGGCGCGTTTTTCTGAGCACAGCATTATTTGTTGCCTGAACTCCATCTCCCAAAACAACCCTCCTAGGCTTGTTTACACATAAAGAATGCTCAATAAATATCTGTAAAACAAACACAGTATTTAGATATCTCGTGTATCTTAGGGGTACCTTCTGTATGCAATGTATCTGCTAATACCAATTGATCTTATTTAACAGCTTCCTAAGGACCTCTCCAAGCCAGTGTAAGGAAATTATCTTTAATAAATAGCTTTATTGAGATACAACTTATATACCATACAATTCTCCCTTTTAAAGTAAACAACTCAGTGGTTCTTAGTATACTCAAAGTTGTGCAACCATCACCACAATCAATTTTAGAATATTTTTATCAGCCCAAAAAGAAATCCCATACCCAGTAGCAGTTACCCAGCATTTCTCTTCTTCCCCTAGGCCCTGGCAATCACTAATCTACTTTGTCTCTATGGATTTGTCTATTCTGGACATTTCATATAATATGTGGCCTTTTGTGTCTAGCTTCTTTCACTCAACATGTTTTTAAGGTTCATCCATGTTGTAGTATGTATCAGTACTTCATTCTTTTTTATAGCTGAGAAATATTTCATTGTATGGATACATCACCATTTATCAGTGGGTAGACATTTGGATTGTTTCTGCTTTTTGTCATTATGAATAATGATTCTGTGAACATTTGAGTACAAGTTTTTGTATGGGCATAGATTTTCAATTTTCATACGTATATACCTGGGAGGATAATTGCTGGGTCCTATGGTAACTCTACGTTTAATTTTTTAAAGAGCTGCCAGACTATTTTCTAAAGTAGCTGCACCATTTTACAATCTGTTTAGCAATGTATGAGTTTTGATTTCTCTACATCCTCACTAACATTTGTTATCGTCCATCTTTGATTATAGCTACCCTGGTGGGTATGAAGTAACATCTCATCGTGGTTTTGATTTGTATTTCCCTGATGACTAATGATGTTGACTACCTTGTCATATGCTTATTGATCACTTGTGTATCTTCTTTGGAGACATGTCTATTCAGAACTTTTGTCCATTTTAAAATTAGGCTATTAACTCTTTATGTAGAATTTAAAAGTGCTTTATTTTTATTTTTATTTTTTTGAGACAGAGTTTTGCTCTGTCACCCAGACTAGAGTAGAGTGCAGTGTGATCTCAGCTCACTGCAACCTCCACCTCCCAGGCTCAAGCAATTCTCCCACTTCAGCCTCCAGAGTAGCTGGGACTACAGGCATGTGCCACCACATCCAGCTAATTTTTCTATTTTTTTGTAGAGATGGGGTTTCACCATGTTGCCCAGGCTGGTCTCGATCTCCTGGGCTCAAGCGATCTGCTGGCCTTAGCCTCCCAAAGTGCTGGGATTACAGGTGTGAGCCACCTCACCCGACTAAGAACCCTTTGTATATTCTGAATACATGTAACCTTTATCAGACACATGATTTGTCTTTTCACTTTCTTGATGGTATCTCTTGAATCAAAAAAGGTTTCAGTTTTTATAATGTCTAATTTATCTGTTTTTCTTTTATTGGTTGTGCTTTGGTGTCATAGCTCAGAAACCAATGCCTAACACCCAAGGCTACAAAGATTTACTCCTGTTTTCTTCTGGAGAGGTTTACAGTTGTGGCTCTCACATTTAGGTTAATAATCCATTTTAAGAAAATGTTTGTATACAGTGTGAGGCAGAGGTCCAAATTCATTTTTATGTATGTAGACATTCAGTAGTCAGCATCCTTTGTTGAAAAGGTCATCTTCTCTCACTCCCAGTGAATTGCCTTTATTCTGCTGATGAAAATCAGTTTACCAGAAGTGTTAGGGTTTATTTCTAGACTCTCAAATCTACTCTATTGATCTATATGCATATCCTTATGCCAGTACCACACTGTCTCAATTACTGTGGGGTTTGTAAGTACGTTTTGAAATAGAAAAATGAGTCCTCCAACTTTGCGTTTCTTTTTCAAGACCCTTTTGACTATTCTGCATTCTTTGCATTTCCATATAAACTTTATTTTTGTTCTTGTTTTTGAGACAAGGTCTTGCTCTGTCATCCAGCCTGGAGTGCAGTGGTGTGATCGTAACTCACTGCATCCTCAGCCTCCTGAGTGATCTTCATGCCTCAGCCTCCAGAGTAGCTAGGTCTACTGGTGCATGCCACCACATCTAGCTAATTCAAAACTTTTTTTTTTGCAGAGACAGGGTTTCGCTACATTACCTAGGCTGGTCTCAAACTCCTGGCCTCAAGCAATACTCCCATCTCAGCCTCCCAAAGTGCTGGAAGATAAGCACAGGCCACCAGACCTGGCCACCATACAAATTTTAGAATCAGCTTTTTAATTTATCCATTTAAAAAAAAAGAAGGCAGCTGGGAATATTTCTAGAAACTGTATTGAATCTATAAATCAATTTGGGACCATTGTTTTCTTAATGCTATTTTCCAATCCATGAACATGAGATATCTTTCCATCTATTTAAGAGTTTTAAAATTTTCAATGTGTTGTAGTTTTCAGTGTTCAATTCTTGTACTTCTTTTGTTAATTTTATTCCTAAGAATTTTATTGTTTTTAATGCTATCATATAGTGAATTGCTTTCTTAATTTCATTTTCAGATTGCTTATTGCTCGTGTCAAGAAATGCAATTTTTACACACTCCCTTAGTATCCTACAACCATGATGGACTCATTGTGGTGGGGTTGTTTTAGTGTTTTCTTCTGTTCTGTTTTTTAGTAGATTCCTATGGATTTTCTATAAACCAGATAACATCCCTTAGAAATAGTTCCACGTCTTCCTTTCTAACCTGGATGCCTTTTGCTTATTTTTCTTGCCTAACTGCCTGGCTAAAATCTCCAGTACAATGTTAAACAGAAGTGGTAAGAAAAAACATCCTTATTCCTGTATTTCACCATTGAGTATGGTACTACTTGTAGGTTTTTCATAGATGTCCTTTATCAGGTTGAAATTCTCTTCTATTCCTAGTTTGTTGAACGTTTTAAGTCAAGAAAGGGGGCTGGATTTTATCAAATGTTTCTCCTGCATATATTGAGATGATCATACGGCTTCTGTCCTTTCTTCCATTAATATGGTCTATGATATTGACTTTCAGGTCTTAAACCAAGCTTGCTTCCTAGGATAAATCTCACTTGATGGTATTACATGTATTTTATATGTTGCTGGATTTGATTTGCTAGTATTTTGCTAAGGATTTTTGCATTTGTATTCATAAGAGATATTGGTCTTTAGTTTTCTTGAGATGGCTATCTGGTTTTGGTATTAGGGTAATGTAGGCCTCAGAAGAATGAATTGGAAAATGTTTTCTCTTTTCGTATTTTTTGGAAGAGTTTGCAAGGACGGCTCTTAATTCTTCTTTAAACATTTGGCAGAATTCTACTGTGAAGTTATCTGGGTTTGTGGGAAGTTTTCTGATTTCTAAGTCAGGCTCTTCACTTATTATAAGTCTCATTCTGTTTATGTTAGTTTTTTTCAGATGTTTAAGTCTCTTATTGAGTCAGTTTTAGTAGCTTGTCATTCTAGGAATTTGTCAATTTCCTTTAAGTTTTCATTGGCATGTAATTGTTCATAGTATTCCTTTATAATCCTTTGTATTTCTGTAATGCTGGTAGTGATGTCCCCTCTGAATAAAGAACTTTTCAGTGGCCTGATTTTCTATAGAATTTTGAAATTAATAAAACCAAAATTAAAGATATACTGGAATATTATAATTCTCAATTTGTAAAAATCTTAAGTTACAGGATACACAAACTAGATACCTTCCAATTCTCACCTCCAGAAAGAAATACAGGTGGAAAGACAGAACCAATACATTTTTAATTAAAATGCAATAAAGTCATTTCAACTGAAATCAGAAACAAGAAACACTTCCTAGATGAATATATACAGTACAAGCATACAATTTAGTAGAAACTCAATATTCTAAGTCAACTCCATTCATGTGAACCCACATATGTGCATTATAATAAACCCAATATCACAAATTCCAAAGGTACTAATACTTTAAAAGAATCATGCAATAAATCCTCTCATCTTTTCAAGAAAGACAAATTCACCCTTTCCTGTATTTCTTGCATTCAAGACCATGAGTTTTCTGTGCACTATGCTTTCTTAAATCAGCACAACTATATGTCTAGTAGTAGCCACAAATTTTTATATAATCCATGACCAAAAATCAGCTTCTTTCAAAGTATTTGTGTCTTGGCCGAGTACAGTGGCTCACGCCTGTCATCCCAGCACTTTGGGAGCCGAGGTGGGTGGATCACTTGAGGTCAGGAGTTCGAGACCAGCCTGGCTAACATGGTGAAACTCCATCTCTACTAAAAATACAAAAATTAGCCAGGTGTAGTGGTGAGCGCCTGTAATCTCAGCTGCTTGGGAGGCTGAGGCAGGAGAATCACTTAAACCCAGGAGGCAGAGGTTGCAGTGAGCTGAGATCCCGCCACTGCAGTCTAGCCTGGGCGACAGAGTGAGACTCCATCTCAGAAAAAAAAAAAGAAAAAGCACAAAGAAAAAAGTATTTGTGTCTTAATAAAAGATTCATAAATATATACTACATCTAATATACTCTTATCAAATAAATTTATGAAAAGCCATCTTAGAGGAAAAATTGTACATTTTGATAATTATTTTCATGAAACTATTCCAAGGAAAGTTTTCCTCAAAGAATCTGAAATAATCATTATGCTGACTTTCTGAAACAAAATTCAAATACAGAATTTCAAAAATACTAGAGAAGATGACAAGCTTTCAAGCTACATTTATACCATTTCAATATACTGAGGAGAAAACTTTGCTTATGTTATCACCATAAACCTGACTGGCACTATAGCTTACAGAATACTTTCACCTTCTTTAAATGATTTTTTAAAAATCCTTGAATCCATGAATAAGTAGGGCAATAAGTAACATCATCTTGATTGTCTCATTTACAGAGGGGACAAATTGAACTTCCCACAGGTTAAATGGTCTGTGGAAGGTCAAGCTGCTTGTGTAAGTGGTGGAGCTGGGACCAGGAAGTTAGGTACACCAACTCCCAATCACATATCATTTTCCTCTACATGACACCCCTTCCCACTTGTTAAAAACAGGAGGCAAAAACAGAATGTAAAGTGAGTATCAATAGAAAAGTAAGTTTTTCTACTATCTCCTTGAACTTATTCACTGAAAGTATATTTTTTCTTTTCTTTTTCTTTCTTTCTTTTCCTTTTTTTTAAAGACAGCGTCTCACTCTGCCACCCAGGCTGGAGTGCAGCAGCCCAATCTCAGCTCACTGCAGCCTCCACCTCCCAGGCTCAAGTGATCCTCCCAGCTTAGCCTCAGGAGTGGTTGGGACCACTTCTTTTTAGTGCCTATGAATTAATCTTCTTATCTAACTTTTTTGCGACAACTTGACTAAAAGCATGTTTTTAACGATCTTAGACTGAAAGTGAATCGCTAGCATCCTGCAACCTAACTGTAGACTTCACAGACATGTTAAACAATCTTTAAAACTTGGTTTTTAGAGCCTAAAGAAAGTTACGTGACACTACTAAAATATTAAACAACTCTGAGAAACCCCTTGAAAGCAATTTTGATGTCAAATTAGGGCATGTGTCACCAAAATACTGATTAAAAACCTCATCATTCTAGTTCTGTAGATAGCCATTCATCAGTGATCAGAGATAATTAACACCAGTGACCATTTAACCAAGTATTTATTTCTATATAGCTAAGAGGGCTGGAACATATCTTTGTCCAGGGAACAATACTGTCGCTCCACCCTGGCATAAAGCATTCAATCAAATTCTAACTCATGGTATATGAACTCTGTAGTATTCGCCCCACAAAGGATAAAGTTCTCTCAATTCCTCTCATGAGGAAAGTATTTGCACTTAGGACTCTTTATCTTCACTTTCTCCTTGGAGAACGCAACATTTATTTAATCTAAAAAGCCTAAAAGAGTCAATGTGATTTTAGAGACAATATACCCTAAGTGGCCACACACCCACGGTTTAAAGAGGAGATTGCTGTCATAAACCTACTTAGGGACTGATGGACTTCAGTCTGATATGCCACTGTCCTGCTGGGCATTTATCATCATTGGGCTGCGAGTGGGGAAAAGACCCAAGGAAGCTCTGGGGAGAAAGGAAGTTGATTTAAGTCATTGTTGCTCCTCTACATCCAAGCCAGTGAGATGAAGAATTTGAAACAATCTGCAGTTGGCCCCGTGATTTCCTGGGAGGCTCCGAGGCAGGGAAACGAATAGTTGCCTTCCTCCTAGTGCCTCAACTTTGGCTGTGGCATCAACTTTTTCTCAACTCTGCCCAACCATTTGCAAGAAATAGATGCTTCTTCTCCCATTATCCTGCTGCCAACAAGACTGCAAATGAGTTATTAGAACTATGTAGCATATGCAAAGGAGTGTGATGTGCACCCAGCTGTGACTCAGGGGTGGAGCAGAGTGTGGAGGGGTCACCCCTAGCCCACTGGTCTCCTGGCATGGGAGGTTTGGCCAAATCTAAATCACTGAGTGCAGGCAAGAATCTCTCCCTGGCCATCTCCAACTACGACAACTCTTTAGAATTGCTGGCCCATTTCAGAACCCTCTGGTCATCAAATCCCACGCCCTTATCACAAAGCTTATCTCCAAGAGATGGTGCACAAATAGACTAAGTCTGGATCTTACCTTTTGGCTTCCTCTAAGTGGCACAGATATTCATAAGCAATGTTCTGCCGCCTCCTCTCATCCATCTCCTCTGCAGAGAGCCTTTCATCGTCCACAATAGCTAGAAATAGAGGATAACAACTTGTGATTTACAAAGGCAGTCTTCATTAAACACCCGAGACAATCAATCAGAAAAAAATCATATGCAGCTGAACATTTAACATTCAGAGACCGGAGTATTGAAACACCAGGCAGAGAGAGAAATTTGCCTTTGGATTTTACAATATCATTTCTTTTCCTTTATTTTTATTTTTATTTTTTTGAGACAGGAACTGGCACTGTCACCCAGGCTGGAGTGCAGTGGTGCCATCATGACTTACTGCAACCTCAGCCTCCTGGGCTCAAGCAATCTTCTCACCTCAGCCTCCCTAGTAGCTGGGACTACAGGCACACGCCACCACACTTGGCTAGTTTTTTTATTTTTACAGTATTATTTCTAACAAGTGAATCAAGGCCAGGTGCGGTGGCTCACGCCTGTAATCCCAGCACTTTGGAAGGCTGAGGTGGGCGGATCACAAGGTCAGGAGATCCAGACCATCCTGGCTAACACGGTGAAACCCCATCTCTACTAAAAATACAAAAAATTAGCCAGGTGTGGTGGGGGGCACCTGTAGTCCCAGCTACTTGGGAGGCTGAGGCAAGAGAATCAGGAGAATCACTTGAACCTGGGAGGTGGAGGTTGCAGTGAGCCAAGATTGCGCCACTGTACTCCACCCTGGACGATAGAGTTAGACTCAGTCTCAGAAAAAAAAAAAAAGCAGTGTGCAAATGGGCAGGAGCTTCCATGGATGTCCTCATCCTTGTCCCATCCCCCTTCCTACCACTCCCAATTTTCCACTGTGGCTCCATTCCTTGAACATGGAGACCTCACCCCACAGCATTGATACCAACGGGTGTCAACAAAGATTGACATCTGTCAAAAACATTTTCTTTTTCTTTAATAAACTCAGTCCAATCTAAACTTTAAAACTGAGCTCTCACATTTCAGAAAAGTACAGAAGCTCTCAATCTTGCTCTGCCCCTCCATTGCGAGAGTCCAGGTCTTAATGTCTCTCCCATAAACTCTCAGAACAGGTCTAGTCACTCAGCCACTACCCCTCTTCCACTCATTCTCCCCATGGCCAACAGAAGCGTCTTCCTTATTACTCCCCCTCTCAAAACTTTTGATGGCTCCCCTATTTCCTGCAGAACAAGTTTCTAGAGCACTTTGCATCTCCCCCCATCCAGGAAGCCCACACTTTAGCCAGAGCTCCCAGGCAGCACCGTGTTCCAGGACCACACCACTCCCTCCAACACTGAGTGCTTCTGCTCCACCCTTCTCTCTGCCTGGAAAGCCATTCTCCCACCTTCTGCAGGTGGTGCCTTTCACATCATCTCAGGCAAAATTCCATGGATCTCTGAATCTAAATCCATTAGCTCTCCTTGGCACTTTAGTTCACATTTTTATTACATCACTCATCAGAAAAGCCCCCCACTGTAAATCAGTCTGTCTGTCTCTCCAAACTAGGAGATCCTTAGAGGAAGCTTTTGATCATCTTCATGTCTCCTGCGAATTTGTCAGGGCTCCTTGCACATAGATAGCACTCTACGTGTACAGAAAAACTACCTTCCAGTGAATCCTCACTAAGTGAGCTCATCATTACTCCATAATGAATAGACTTTAAAAATTATAATTTTTAGGCCAGGCACGGTGGCTCACGCCTGTAATCCCAGCACTTTGGGAGGTCGAGGCAGGCAGATTACTGAGTCAGGAGTTCCAGACCAGCCTAGGCAACATGGTGAAATCCCATCTCTACTAAAAATACAAAAATTAGCCAGGCGTGGTGGTAATCCCAGCTGTAATCCCAGCTACTCAGGAGGCTCAGGCAGGAGAATCGCTTCAACCCAGGAGGCGGAGGTTGCAGTGAGCTGAGATAGCACCACTGCACTCCAGCCTAGGTGACAGTATGAGACTCTGTCTCAAAAAAAAGTTATATTTCTTTCCCTGTGTTTTCTTAAATGATACCTGCCACACTCACATACCATCACCTAATCCTCCATCTCTACTGTTCTGAACAGTTAATCCCCAAGATACCTCATGATTTCCAGTTTCTCTTTTTAATTTCAGCTTAAAGACTTTCCCATTTCTGACAGGATATTTCCATTTTATAGTACTTCAGAAACACTAAGGTTTGGATCCAAAATAAAACTCCTAGTGGGAGCCCATGTGCTTGTCACACCATCCCCAACTTGGAAGAGTGGGCACTGGGGTCACATTAAAAAGGCGGTGCTCTCCCCATCTTTCTTATGCTGCTGCACCCTTCCAGCCTCGACTAACCCCCCAGCAGGAGACAGAAGCCCCAGCAGAACCCCGTCCCTCGGCCTCTGCCCACAACTGCCTCCACAAACCATGCAAGATTGTACCAGCCCAGGACAGCTGCTGAGGGGCTCCCAAACTCTGTTGTCATCCTGTCCAAATAAGAGATTTTACTTAATGTGTGAATTAAAATACACACCCACAAAGCTTTAAATTGCAACTGCAACATATTGACCCCATCTAGTGGGATCCTACCTATCTTCCAGGCTTGACCCAGTGGGCACTTTTCTTCCCAAAGTCTTCCTCATTGTCTCAGCTCAAAATGCCCTCCTATCCTGCTTTGGTTAACAGTAAACTCCTAGAAGACATATTTGTGTCCTCATGGTGCCCAGCACACCTCCCTGCACAGGCTGCATGCTCTATAAAAATATATGATGAAAAAATAAAACATCTTATCAGGAAAGGCTCCCAAAGGGCTCCAAAATATCTCTGTGAGGTAATTTTATTTATTTACACTCAATAAGAGTATGATCATTAATGGAGCAAAGATAGCACCATTCTGTGGACTTTACTCAACTAATGTTCAATTCGTAGGTTCTATGTGCCACATGTGAGTCAAAGCACCAGACACAGGGTAATAAGTATAAAAAATGTGTACCCTCATGGGACTTCCTTGTACATATCCATTCCTTGCCTTCTGACCTTCTGCCTGGCCCACTGACTTTCTAACTACACACACTTTGGCCTCACCTTCCTTGAATGGGAGAGAACACCTTTCATAATCTACTGTCAAATTGTAAGTCTAGGAAGGTTAGGGAATTTGAGAAAATCTTAACAGCAAAAGCAGATCCTTCTGGGCCACAGAGACTGCCTGCAAATATTTCTGCATTACTCAATATTTACTAAGTAGTGGCTTCTGATAAGAACCACTGGCATGGATAATAACACCGTCATTTAAAGATCCATCATGGAGCTAATAAAATAATTCACTTAAGATGTGGCTTTACTGCCTATAAAGGACGTTTCCATATGTTACTGTGTGGTTCTGTGGTTCTGTGGTTCTCATGATCACCCTGAGAGATAGGCATTATCTCTTTCCTATAAATGAGAAAACCAAAGTCAAGCAAGGGAAAGGGACTGCCCACAGCTATTTGCTGGGTCAATGGTAAAGCCAGGGCCGGAACTAAGGTCTGTCAACATTGCAGCCCTTATTCTTTGCCCAGTACCTCCTGCTGTTAAATCTAAGTGGGCCCAGGAAGGGACTTGTCACTGCCAAGCCCAAGAAGCAGGTCATTTAAGTGGCTTCAAAATTCTTTTCATTTTAAAGTAACTTGATTAACTGCAACCTCCACAGTTCATCTTTACTTGCTGCCGTGAACCACAAAAAACATGAGGACATTGTGAAGAATAAAGCTTTCTGACGTATTAGCAACTCACAAAATACCACTTGTAGCATCAGATGACAGTTCAATGCAATTGCATTCTATGAAAATTATACAATAAGGCTTATTCACAGATTCAAGGAGCAGAATGAAAGCAAGTTGTTAGAGAGTATTTTGAAATAGAAGTATAAATTAGAAATGAAAGGGTCCTTTAGGAGTCCATTTCCCAAAGAATACGTACAAAATCCAATGTAAAAATAGCCCAAAATCTACCTAATTCAATAAGGAGTTGACATGGTCACTGTTTAATTTCCCCTATTCTCTACCTGCTACCTTCACACAGAGACACCAAGGCCACCATACACTTTGTATTAAAATTCACTCATTTGTTCAACAAACATTTGAGTGGCTGCTTGGTGCCAGTTTATTATGGAGATGGAACACAAAGTGATGAATATGACTCAAAAGGTCTCTCAAAGTTTTTATTAAACAATTGAAAGTTTGGCATAATTACGAAATGCTTAGATTTGAGGGATATATTGAAGGGAGGGTTGGCAAGAGGCCCCAAAACCAGGGCTTGGAATCTGTTCTGTAATAGGGTATTATTTAGGGTGTTTCTCTTCAAGGAAAAGCAGAAAACCAGGAATTACCAATTCATAGAAATATGTCCGGCTGGGGTAGCTCCCACCACTTTGGGAGGCCAAGGTGAATGAATCCCTTGAGTTCAGGAGTTTGAGACTAGCATGGGCAACATGGTGAAGCCCCATCTCTACAAAAAAATACAAAAAATTGGCTGAGTGTGGTGGTGCAAGCCTATAGTCTCAGCTACTCGGAAGGCTGAGGCAGGATTACTTGAGCCCATGAGGTGGAGGCTGCAGCAAACTATGATCGCGCCACTGTATTCCAGCCTGGGTGACAAAGCAAGACCCTGTCTCAAAAAAGAAAGAAAGAAAGAAAGAAAAGAATATGCCCACAATTTAGCATTTATTTTGTATTTTTAAAAATTTAACCTTTATTTATTTTCAGTAGAGACAAGGTTTCACTATGTTACCCACGCTGGCCTTGAACTTACCCCTGAGCTCAAACAGTCCTCCAGTTTACGCCTCCCAAAGTGCTGGGATTACAGGAGTGAGCCATGGTGCCCAGCCTTAGCATTATAAATATACATTGTTATTCTATGTGTTTCAAAATTTCTACAAGGAATCCTAAGTATACTTGAATAGATAATTCATTTCAATTGTTCATTGAACCATCTTCTAAGAGTTGGGAACTGCTTTTATCTGGAAGAAAATACCTAAAAGGATATCTGCCCCCTCTCACAACTTAAAGGATAGTTAACAGAGATGGCATTTATACATCAAAGAACACACTAGAAGGAAGAGAACTGATTCCAAGACACTAAAACTGGGGTGGGAATGGGAGAATGGAATATAAAGATGAGAGAACCTAAAGTCCAAGATTTCAAGTAAGCTGATACCCTCTGTAAATTTGACCCGTGGTACATTCCTGCTTCATACCAGCTTCCAAAAGTATTTCACAACTGCTTAATCTTAAGCTTTAAAGGACCACATAATCAAACTTCCTTAAACTGAATTTTCTTTTGAAAAATAGGCAAACCCTAGGCCGAAGTTGTTAGTAAACCAATACGTATTCACAGGCACTCTAAAGAATCTGAAACGATGAAAGAGACTGCCACCCCCATGTTAAAAACATGGCTTCATCAAGACATTAAAATTATGAGACACTGAGCACAGGCCCTCGAGTCTCATTCATTTCTATATCCCTACCAAGGGCAAAGGAAATAATAGGTGCTTAGTAAAGGCTGCTGAATGGTGTGCTCAACTTTGTGCTTCAAGGCAGAGATGCTGTGTCCTTCCAAGTTTAGTCCTACGAAGTTTGCTGCTCTCTTAATAGTCACACAAGATACTAAGGGCAGGGGAACTTTATGGAAAGCCTGCCTTCCACATCATCCCTGGAACTGTTCCCCCATGACACATTTCTAAGAACCTTCCAAAGTTATAAATCAACACACAACTTCAGAGGATATTTGGGTTAGACAAGGCTGTAAGCAACTATGGCCACCTACCATAATAACACAAAGCCCCAAATCTTCAAGTTTAGCATTAAAAGAATTTCCCAGGTGGAGAAGTGAGGGTAACTAACAGTGACAAGACAAGTTTACCAACAAGAGTTAGAGTTCCTGATTGGCTGCCAATACCCTCTTTGTTGCAGTGAGGTCACTAGGGCCTGGAATAGTTAAGAAGCTTGTCATAATTATGCAGGAAAATGGAGAGATAGTTTAGGCTTTACGAAAATAATTTATCCTTTTCTGCAAATATGCTTTCAATGTACATGGCATCAGGATCTACACATGAAAGAGGGTTCCTTAATCCCACTTTCATACAAAAGTCCCCAAACTTTTTTCATACTTACAAACATCTACTTAACACTTGTTGGTTTTGTTTGTTGTTTTTTTTTTTTTTTGAGACAGAGTCTCGCTCTTGTTGCCCAGGCTGGAGTGCAGTAGTACGATCTTGGCTCACTGCAACCTTCGCCTCCTGGGTTCAAGCGATTCTCATGACTCAGCCTCTCAAGTAGCTGGGACTACAGGCATGCGCCACCATGCCAGACTAAATTTTTTTTGTATTTTTAGTAGAGACTGGGTTTCACCAAGTTGGCCAGGCAGGTCTCAAACTCCTGACCTCCTGAGGGATGCCCACCTCAGCCTCCCAAAGTGCTGGGATTACAGGTGTGAGCCACTGCACCAGACTGTTCATTTGTTTTTAAACCAAGCCTGGGTCTCCAAACCCAGGATGTCTTTCCAGAATAGAAGAATTATTTATAAATTTCACACAAGAGAAAAATTCATTTGGTCCGCTGTGTAAATCTGTATAAGAATATCTAATTTCTTGCAAATCAAAACCACAATGAGATACCATCTCACACCAGTTAGAATGGCAATCATTAAAAAGTCAGGAAACAACAGGTGCTGGAGAGGATGTGGAGAAATAGGAATACTTTTACACTGTTGGTGGGACTGTAAACTAGTTCAACCATTGTGGAAGTTAGTGTGGCGATTCCTCAGGGATCTAGAACTAGAAATACCATTTGACCCAGCCATCCCATTACTGGGTATATACCCAAAGGATTATAAATCATGCTGCTATAAAGACACATGCACATGTATGTTTATTGCGGCACTATTCACAATAGCAAAGACTTGGAACCAACCCAAATGTCCAACAATGATAGACTGGATTAAGAAAATGTGGCACATATACACCATGGAATACTATGCAGCCATAAAAAATGATGAGTTCATGTCCTTTGTAGGGACATGGATGAAACTGGAAACCATCATTCTCAGCAAACTATTGCAAGGACAAAAAACCAAACACCGCATGTTCTCACTCATAGGTGGGAAATGAACAATGAGAACACATGAACACAGGAAGTGGAACATCACACTTTGGGGACTGTTGTGGGGTGGGGGGAGGGGGGAGGGATAGCATCAGGAGATATACCTAATGCTAAAGGACGAGTTAATGGGTGCAGCACACCAACATGGCACATGTATACATATGTAACAAACCTGCACATTGTGCACATGTACCCTAAAACTTAAAGTATAATAATAATTAAAAATATATATATATCTAATTTCTTTTTTCATTATCTAGAAATCCAAAGCAGCCCATGGAGACATTAAGGCCCATATACAGAGGGCTGGCCTGCAGACTGGGTTTGTGGGTGGGGTGTATCTAGAACTCTGCTTAATTTGGAAGAATTATAGGCAATGATTCCTAGATTTGGGATTTCTTGGACAATTACAATTTCAAGACACAGTTTGGAAACCAAACCTCTTACTTATTACCAAGTAGGCACAGAGAAAATTCCATTTGCCCACTGCCTGCTCCTATACACTCTGTCCTCCCATCCCCATACAGATCTCAGTAAGAAAGAATGAAGTGTCAAGTTTCCAAGGCCAATTAAAAAAATTTAACTCCAACAACAGAAGGTAATTTAAAAATCTTTAGTTTGGATAAGCTTCTACTATATTTAGAAGAAGGGAAAGAAACTCAACTCCCTATGACTCGGTATGAACCTTTTATGCTTGAACTGTTGGTCAGGGCAAAATGTCTCAAGTTATTTAGAACCAATCCTAAAGTAATTCTCCCTATTCTCTATAGATAATGAATAGTTTAAAGACCCAGATATTTACATAAACTTTAATACCCCATAGAAATAATAATATTTTACAACTGTTAAGCAGAATTAGCAGGTCTTATAACAACAGTCCTCTGGGCTGTTCCCAAGGAGTAGCAAGTCACTGCTAACACCCTGTCCCTATCCTCACAAAAACCACCCCAAATAGTAAAATAGCAGAGGATATTCCTACAAAGTTGGAGGCTTTAGAAGACAAGGGAACAGTGAGCCTTGGCCTAATTTTCCCTTGACTATTAGGAAAAATGAAAAAATAGATCACACATGATTCAATGGTACATGCAAGAAAACAAAACAATCTCTTGGTTACAAGTGAGTTTTTTTTCTGTATATTATACAGCACATAACTTATTCCTCTAATCAATGTAAGCTCTTTATGATGTGTTAATAAAAAAACACAGACAGAAAGGATTAATACTTAACATGCACTTACTACATCACATATTTTGCATATATTACTTCTTAGTCCCTGCATTCCTCTTTAAGATAGGAATTGAAGGCCGGGTGCGGTGGCTCATACCTGTAATCCCAGCACTTTGGAAGGCCGAGGCGGGTGGATCATGAGGTCAGGAGTTCAAGACCAGCCTGACCAATATGGTGAAACACCGTTTCTACTAAAAATATAAAAACTAGCTAGGCATGGTGGCGCAAGCCTGTAATCTCAGCTACTCAGGAGGCTGAGGCAGGAGAATTGCTTAACTGGGACCTGGGAGGCGGAGGTTGCAGTGAGCCAAGATTGCGCCACTGCACTCCAGCCTGGGCTACAGAGCGAGACTCCATCTCAAAAAAAAAAAAAAAAAAAAAAAAAAAAGATAGGAATTGATTGGAAAATACATTTTTCGAATAGGAAACAAACTCAGAGAGGTTAGGTAATTTAGTCTTTGGTAATTCTAAGATCATAAAAACAGGTAAATGGCAGAATTGGGATTCAAAACAACTGGTTCCAAAGTTCATGATCCTTCTACTAAACTGAAGTGCCACTATCTCCCTGCATGTAAATGCTTGATGACATCAGCAGCCATTAGGCTTTTCTGAGGGTGTTGCTTTTCTGAGAGTGTCGCTATTATTATAGATATCTTGTTAATCAGCAGATAGATTTGTGTGAATTTGTTTTTCCCTGAAAACCACATAAAATTAATGTTACTATCTTGAAAGTATAAAAAGTAAAATTATAGGCTTTTTTCTCAGAGATCCAAAAATCTCAAATACAGTCCAGCAAAAGAAAAAAAATTAATATTCAATATTGACAAATTAGACCACATGAGGAATGCCAGGGTTGTAATAAGATCAAAAGAAAAAACAAGGGCTGTCCCCCTTCCTGGGGGGAGGGTAGAGGGATAGCATTAGGGGATATACCTAATGTAAATGATGAGTTAATGGTGCAGCACACCAACATGGCACATGTATACATATGTAACAAATCTGCACGTTGTGCACATGTACCCTAGAACTTACAGTATAATAAAAACAAACAAAAAAAAAAAAAAAAAGAAAAAAACAAGGGCTGGGCGTGGTGGCTCTTGCCTATAATCCCAGCACTCGGGTAGATCACCTGAGGTCAGATTTCTTCTTTTTTTTTTTTAATTCTTATACATTTTCCAAATATTCTATACCATTTACCTGTATTACTTTACTATATCTATATCAGAAATAACAATAGGTTAAATTTTTTTCTTTTTTTTAAGACAGTCTCATTCTGTTGCCCAGGCTGGAATGCAGTGGTGTGATCTCAGCTCACTGCAACCTCCACCTCCTGAGTTCAAGCCATTCTCATGCCTCAGCCTCCCAAGTAGCTGGGATTACAGGCACACATCACCACGTTCATTTAATTATTTTGTATTTTTAGTAGAGACGGGGTTTCGTTGTGTTGGCCAGGCTGGTTTTGAACTCCTGGCCGCAAGTGATCTGCCTGCCTTGGCCTCCCAAAGTGCTGAGATTACAGGTGTGAGCCACTGTGTCCAGCCTAAATTTGTTTTAATGTTCAGTTGCAGAAAAAAAAATAATAATAATGAGGAATAAGCATTAATACCAGGTCCACTGCAAAGGATGACTTTCATGCATCTAACTGATCTATCTGAACTTCTAGAAAAGGATCATGGTCATTCAAAATGTACAACGAATATTTAGTCAGTTTTACCGTATTTTTAAAAATCACAGAAGTTCAAAGGCAGCAGAGAGGAAGTGATCAGAAGATGACTAATGCCATGATATCTTATTAGAAGGCCCAACGGCCTAAAGAGATAGCTTGGGTGTGACAGGCTAATGGGAGAAAACAGGTAGGGTAAGAGGTAAGTGAAAGAGAATGAATGGAAGGGAACCTAACCTGGACAGTGACGAGAAGGCTGCAGCAAGCCTGTGTGACATGAAATCCAAATTAGAAGAAGAAAGAAAAACATGGTGATGCTTTGCATGGGCAGGACTGGCAATAGAAGGAACAAGAGGAAGAGGAGCACGGTACGGGGGAAGAAAAAGGAAGTCAACAAGTAACAGCCAGCACACTTCGTGACTTCAGATGGTGGAGGTGGAAACAAGCCATGGCTTGGCACCAGAAAGTCACCCCAATATGCCAATTTACATAAAGACAAGCTTGTACAATTAAGGGGACAAAACATAGAGGCATTTCACTGTTCCAGGGATATACTAAGGAGCTGACTTTAAGTCAAAACTTATATTTGGAAGAGAAGTTTAATATAACAGACACAATTAGAAGACTATGATGTTGAACAGACGGGTGCTATTAATGCAAGCATATGCTGTTTGTTAGTGGGTGTGAATTAACACATGATTCAGGGCAATTTAAAAAATATTGCCAAAAACTCAGCTCTCAAGTGGATCATACTATGCAAATGGGGATATGTTGACAATACAGTCATGGATCAAGAATATATTTCAGTGTGATTAGATTCTGGACTAAAGCCACCTAGGCTAGTTCTCATTAGCAAGAAGTTTCTCTGGTTTAAGTAGGATATGAAAATCAGCTCGGGTCCACACATTTAGGGTTTGTAAGGAGACCAGACTCATGAGAAGTCATAAAACACTGCATATGGTGCCAACACCAAGCAGCAAGACTTGAACCAAACATGCTGAGCTCTTCAGTTTCATAGAAGTAGTACATATTTATAAAGTGCTACCACATAAATTCTCTCATATGACTAAAACAGCTCTCATCAGATAGATGGGACAAATATTATTACCTCCACTTAACTAAGATTCAAATGGGTTAAGTGCTTTACTCAAGGTCCTAGAGCTAATAGATTGCTCTATAGAGTTGGTGTGTATTTAAAACTATTCTTGGTTTTTGTTTAGTTTTCACTGACCTTTATGTTTTGGAGGTACCCTATTATATTAGTGCAAACATTTTTATTCTTTTAGGTCAACAGCACAGGAAGCAGTAGGAGGAAATGGAATGGCTGATGTGGGAAGGGAGTCGGGTTGGCAAGAGTGGGTGAGGTTCACATCGAGTTTGCAGGCTGAAGATAATGTATACAACCCGTGATTGTGTAAACTACTTGGAAAGTGTATAAAATACACAGAGAACAGCTCTCTCATGGGAAAGAATTTACCCCACTAGGGCAACAAAGCTGCAAACATTTTGGTTTTGGCTTGTTGTGTGCTTTTTGTTCTAACACGCAGTACCACTGCTCTCAGAAAGTAAATGGTCCCGAGTTTAGAAAAGGATGTTCTTATAAACATGCAACAGACATGAAGGTTTTCAGATATTATGATTCTTTAGCCCAGAGCTGAAAGAACTTTATACAAGAGCCAGAACAGCAACTACCTTAAATATAATTCATGCTGTACTGCTTCAGATTTAAATAACTCATCTCCTCCAGGCGTTTAATTCTTGGCTGGGAACCGGATCGTGGTACTGTATGTAAATTCCCTCATGCCACATGTCAGCTGCAGACCAGAGGAGATAGCCAAATCTTCTCTGTGTATTAGCCACTAAATACAATTTCAGAATTAAGTCATGAGAGCCCTGCCAGCATTTGTGCAGCAGAAGTGTCTACAATTATGAAGCTAGGCAGGGATGGAAAATTATTCCTACTAATGGCCCACTAGGTGCAAAGTGCTGGCAGAGAATTATGGAGATTCAGGATCCTAAAATGCATTCCAACTGCTTTATAATTAAAACCAATAAATACAACAACAGAATGTGTTTCTTCTGATACATGGTAAAGTCTCTAACTAATGTTTAAATAGTTGCAGGGCACTTCATGGGTAGAGAAAAGGGATAAGGTGGAAGAAGGACTTTGTACCTCAGTTTACAATCTAACAGGAGAAGACCCATTTAACAGCTGGAGAAAGTTATAAAGCTCCTTTGGAAAAAGTACCAACTCATTAAAGTAGAAATAATAGAAAAGCTGAGGGAGGGAAAAGAGGTTGTTCAATAATGGGATTAATCAGAGCCAGTTTTCTAGATGAAGAGAGTTTGAAGTCAGGTTTGAAGGAGGGGAGAGAAAGGAAGTTAGGTGCAAAACACATCTGGAGAAGTGAAGACAAGAACAGAGAAATCGTACACACACATCAAGGCACATTTCTGTCCCAATCCTCAGCCTTCAAAGTCTCTGTTTTACGGACACAGCTAAGACGGCCATTCCCCTCCACCCTTCCAAGTCTTTGAGCTTCTCCAGAATAGGTGAAGGGAGACCCCCCAGGTCATTTTACAGCTGTTTCTAAGCTGGGTAGATGAGAGGAGTACGGTTGTGAGATGAAAGTGAGAAGATCAGGTGACAGCTGAAAATCAAGAAGCTGGGCAGATGTTCATTCTATTGATAAAAGTTCTTTCAAGGTGGCTAACTTGGAACACCTAATAATACACATACCTGCAAGAGAATCATGTACAGTTCACTGGGCATCAATTGTTAAGTCACTGATGATATTATAATAATTACTATTAATTTAAATACTCAAACCAAGCTCATTTTGCCAGTTGACCAGTATTCATAGTCCACGTGGATCTGCTTTTTCCTGCAACATGTTTAGAGCTGCACCCATGGGAATGGGGATGGAGATTAAAGATAATGGCTCTCATCTGCCCTTCAAAATCCTTGCTTCCCCATTTCCTCTCCTAGTGCTCCACCCACTACTATCCTGATGCTTCCACTTATGGAGAGCCTTGAGCAGCACATCAGATGGGTTTCTTGCCCTTGGAGGTAAAGTCCTCTGGAGTAGTCTTCAGGTACTCCAGATCTTCAGCTACTCCAGACCCCAAGCCAGCCTTCCTTTCATCTTGATATCAGGTCTGGAGGAGTTAGAGTTATCTAAGGGGAGACAAAGGGCAGAGAGAAGAGATCCAGCAATAAAAGAAGGCTGTGAATTCCAGCATGTAGAGACCTTGCTACACGAATAAGTAAGGATAGAGGGCTAGGAGAGGCACTAATAGAAGCAGCAGGTGAGGCTTCATCTCCTTATCCACACTTCCACAGACACAGACAAAGCCAGCACCAGCTCCTCTTCATTGCACAGCATTTAACCCACAACAATCCTATGACACTGGTATTATTCCCACTTTACAGAGTGGAAACAGAGGCTTGAGACAGCCCAACCATTTGTCCAAGATCACAGATGACATATGGCGAGCACAGCCATGCAGCAGTCTGACTCTTACCAGCCACGCTACCCTTAGGAGATGCAAACCAGCCTTTCTGAGTCTCTCTGGACCTCCACACATCCCCAGGCTTCCCAAATTGTGCAGCAATAAGCTTTTTCATAGAAAACCCTACATGCAGAAGAGAGGAAACACATGGAATGAACAAGGGGTGAAAAGGAATATTTGGGGGCACAGCTCAAAGTCCAATTAGCATAAAGTATCAAGTCTGTCTCACCCTTTTAAAAAAATCATCCATTTTTCATTTTAATCCACAATTTATCTGTGTTTCAGTATTTAAAATAGAAGGGGTTCCCACCCCCAAACTTAGTAAAATTGGCATTTTTGAGAAGATGTGCTATGTGTGCCCCACAGGCTGCACAGGTCTGCATACCAGCAGCTCCTGGTTTAACAGCACAGAGGTCTCAGGCCACATAAGCAACTTCATGTTTAACCAACCGGGCACCCACCCCGGCTTAGCTCACACTTGGTCAAACATGTGCAGGAAGCTTAGGGAACCCAGCTGGGAGGCATCATTCCTGGGAAGAAGCATCTTATTCAAGACACTCGACCCACCGATTCTGGCAGCTCTCGACGGACGTGGCTATGCCCCATGTTTTTTGTTTGTTTGTTTGTTTGTTTTTGCAGTTACAAGATTTAATAGAATGAAAACAGAGCTCCCATAAAATGGGAGGGGACCCGAAGGGGGTTGCCATTGCCGGCTCGAATGCCCGGGTTTATATCCCGATCATTGTCCCTCTCCCTGTGCTCTCAGGTGATAGATGATTGGCTATTTCTTTACCTCCTGTTTTTGCCTAATTGGAATTTTAGTGAGCTCTCTTTACTACCTGATTGGTCGAGTGTGAGCTAAGTTGCAAGCCTCGTGTTTAAAGGTGGATGCGGTCACCTTCCCAGCTAGGCCTAGGGATTCTTAGTTGGCCTAGGAAATCCAGCTAGTCCTGTCTCTCAGTCCCTGCTCTCAACAGGAAAACCCAAGTGCTGTTGGGGAGGTTGGCCGACAACCGCTCTTAACTGTTTCCTGCTGAATTGGGCTATGCCCCATGTTACTACCAATCTCTGTGATCCACAGAGCCTTCTGGAAACTGCTCGCAAAATAGACATGACCTTTTTAATGCACTGGTGCCCCTGGCACCCACTGAAACTTGTGCTCACAAAGTAAGGAAGCACGTCAAGAGGGAAAACACAGGCCAGAGGGAAAACACAGGCCAGAGAGGAACCAGAACTTTCTCATTCCATCTGTTTTTTCCCCACATCTTTTTTCACGGATGGGCTACTTTTATGCTGGATATGCTAAGTCTGTTCATAAAAGTTTTACAATACACTTGGAGGGTAGGATCATTCTAATTTGGTAGATGAAACTGAGCCAACCCATTTTTTACACACTGCAGTACATAAACCAAAAAGCCATTTGGTTCTAAACGAATTCTTGTTATAAACTTACTACCTATGACTTGCCTTTCTCCTTAAAAGTAGAGTGCAAAGGATGGGGGTGGAAGTATTAGATCAAGGAGATGTTAGATGAAACACAGAAGGAGGGTTCTAGAAACACAGAAGGAGGGCTTTGCTGGTAAACATTGATTAACCAGCATCTGATTAACCAGAAGATTTCCCAAATCTTCCTTTGTCAAAATATTTTACTCATTCCTCTTTAAAAAGACTAAGGCAACAACTTAACAACACTGGATATATGCCTGCTGGTTAATAAATTCCTCCAATAATTTTACATATTAAAAAATGCATTAAAAAAACAACAAGTGATGGTGCAGGTGTGGAAAAAAATGAAACCTGCATGTATTGCTGGTAGGGATATAAACTGGTGCCACTCCTGTGGAAAGCAGTACAGCAATTCTGCAAAAACTTAGACATAATATTACCATATGATCCAACAATCCCACTTCTGGGTATACACCCAAAATAAGCGAAAGCTGGGACTCCAGCAGATATTTGTACCTAAGTTCATAGCAGCACTATTCACAATAGCCAAAAGGAAGAAGCAACTCAAGAGTCCACGAACAGACAAGCAGATAAGCAAAATGTGGTATATACATACAAGGCAATATTATTCATTCTTAAAAAGGAAGGAAATACTGACACATGCTACAGCGTGCATAAACCTTGAGGACATTATTCTAAGTGAAATTAGCCAGTCACAAAAAGAAACACTGTATGAGTCCACCTATATGAGGTACCAAGAGTAGTCAAATTCATAGAGACAGAAAGTAGAATAGAGGTTGCTGGGGGTTGTTGGGGAGGAGAGAACGGGGCGTTCATGTTGGCTGCACGACAATGTGAAGGTACTTAATGCCACAGAGACGTACACTTAAAAATGGTTGAAATGGGTCAGGCATGGTGGCTCACATCTGTAATCCCAGCACTTTGAGAGGCTGAGGCAGCAGATCACCTGAAGTCAGGAGTTCAAGACCAGCCTGGCCAACATGGTGAAACCCCGTCTCTACTAAAAGTACAAAAAGTAGCCAGGCATGGTGGCGGGCGCCTGTAATCCCAGCTACTCGGCAGGCTGAGGCAGAAGAATCACTTGAACCCAGGAGGCGAAGTTTGCAGGGAGCCGAGACCACACTGTTGCACTCCAGCCTGGGCAACAAGAGCGAAACTCCATCTCAAAAAAAAAAAAAAAAAGGTTAAAACGGCCAATTTTTGCCACAGTTTAAAAATGTTTG
Source organism: Gorilla gorilla gorilla (assembly GCF_029281585.2). Classification (NCBI taxonomy): domain Eukaryota; kingdom Metazoa; phylum Chordata; class Mammalia; order Primates; family Hominidae; genus Gorilla; species Gorilla gorilla. Next base: position 35,241,365 of record NC_073243.2, read on the forward strand.
TATAGCACGTTCTATATGCCAGGTGCTCTTCTCAATTCTTTGCAAATATTAACTCATTTAATCTTCACAACAGCCCTATGAGGCAGGTTTTATTATTATTGTCATCTTCACTATTATCCTGGTCCAGAGTCACTCAGCTGGCAAGTGGCCAGAGCAGACACACAAATGCTGGCATCCAACTCCATCACCTTTCCCTAACCACTCTGCCCTGCTGCTTCTCAGTGAGTGAGACAGCCCAACCTGTGGGATTGGCCAATCATTTCACGTAGAAACAGGGTAACAGATGCTATTGCTCACATGCCACTGGAAGAGTCCTAAAGACACCAGGCCACCCACCCCTCACCGTGATGTACTGAGGAATATTCAAAGGGCTCATCACATAGAGACAGATCTTGTATCAAATTTAGCCTCTTTAACCAATTTCACAGAACCAAAGAGTTTCAAATTAGAAATGGTATCTCTCTGGTCTAATTCTCTTTAAGACAGAACTACTGCTAAACTACCCCAGAGAAGATACAATTTTGCTTTCTTATCTTTTATATATTTACATTTTCTTTTATTTCCAGAAAGCACTTAAGCCGATAGTCTATGAAAAAACCCAATCCCAGGAGGCCATGGGATGAAGGTTCTAGATTTGGCAGGAACCACCTTGAGCAAGTCATTTATCTTTTCTGGATTTTACTTCTTCGACTGCCAAGATAATTTTAAATCTTAAACAGTATTAGTGGCTTAAGATTAGGTTAACGTGTAGGGAAATACTTTCAAAAATTTAAAATGCTGCCTTCATAATTCCAAACACTCAGAAAGTTGTTAAAAAATAACAATTTTGGCCAGGCACAGTGGCTCACGCCTGTAATCCCAGCAATTTGGGAGGCCAAGGTGGGCGGATCACCTAAGGTTGGGAGTTCGAGACCAGCCTGGCCAACGTGGTGAAACCCCATCTCTACTAAAAATACAAAAATTAGCCATGTGTGGTGGTGGGCACCTGTAATCCCAGCTACTTGGGAGGCTGAGGCAGGAGATTCGCTTGAATCCAGGAGGCAGAGGTTGCAGTGAGCTGAGATTGTGCCACTGCACTCCAGCCTGGGTGACGACAGTGAAACTCCATCTCAAAAAACAAAACAAAACAAACAAAAAAACACTTGTATTTACTGATGTAAGCATCTATTTTCTCTTTCTATTATTTTAATTTCCTTTATTTTAAATAGAGACAGGGTCTCACTATGTTGCCCAGGCTGGTCCTGAACTCCTGAGCTCAAGTGATCTTTCTGCCTTGGCCTCCCAATGTGATGGGATTACAGGCATAAGCCACCACACCCAGCCTACTGATTTTCTAACTCCATAATTCTTTCTACTATTGTAAGGAAGAGCCTTCTCTCCCATTTATTTCTATTACACTTTACAACACACTTGGAGGGCAGGATCATTCTAATTTGGTAGATGAAACTGAGCCAACTTTACACACAAGTTTAGACTTGTGAATTCTATATTCAATCCCCTCCTGTAGCCAAATTATAAGCAAAAAATATACCAATGTGGCTATGAAATAGAAAAAAGTGTCAAGAACTAAAACTTTATATAAGTATCTCATGAAACTAGAGTTTGCCCAATAAATGTGCTAAAACTTCACCAATAAAGACTATAGCTGAACACTTGCTCTTTGACAAAACCCTGGATATGTTTCAGACATGAAATGTCATGTCCCATAGCAGCTGCCATTGTTAATTTACTAGGCTGTGTGCTAGTGGCCTGACATGTAAGTACTGATCTTTCCAACAACCCTGGCTAGAGAGACGGCTTTATTTTCAGAGGAAGAAAACAGCTCAGAGAGCTGGAAACCTGCCCAAGGATTGGGTGCCAAGCAGGCCAGAATCAGGGGTCAGATTCTGAAACTCATACTCTCTTCATATACCATTCTGTCCTCTCACATTTTTTTTTAATTAAAAAAAAAAAAAACTTTTGGTGTTTTCAGAGATGAGGTCTCACTATGTTGGCCAGGCTGAACTTGAATTCCTAGGTTCAAATGATCTTCCCATCTTATCCTCCCAAGTAGCTGGGACTATGGATGCATGCCATCCTCTCATATACATAAAATGAGACATAGTTGAATTTTGGTCTGTAAATCTACCATAACTTTTGCTTCCATCCATTTCATACACCAGAGAACTGTTATATTGAAATGAGGTTCTGTAATGAGCAGATGATTTAAAACTCTGGAGACTATTTGTATATATTTTCCGACTATAAATCCTGACATGTCACTCTCTGTAGGGCAATAAGCGTTCTCACTGTCCAGCCCCTTCCTAAAACAATTTTCAACTACAACATGATGTATTTAAGCTTTCATTGCATGTCCCTTTAGATTTGAGCAGATTACGTGTGGTCTTTATTCCGGTATCATATTATTAACTGATTTTATTTTATTTATTCTTATCTTTTGAGACAGAGTTTCACTCTGTCACCCAGGCTGGAGTGCAGTGGCACGATCTTGCCTTACTGCAACCTCTGCCTCCCAGGTTCAAGTGATTCTTGTGCCTCAGCAACCCAAGCAGCTGGGATTACAGGCACCTGCCACCATGCCTGGCTAATTTTTGTATTTTTTAGTAGAGACGGGGTTTCACCATGTTGGCCAGCTGGTCTCAAATTCCTGATCTCATGTGATATGTCCACCTCACCCTCCCAAAGTGCTGGGATTACAGGTGTGAACCACCGCGCCCAGCCTGTTAAGTGATTTTAAATGTAGGAGAAATAAGAAAGAACTGGGGTTACAGCTGAATAGGCACTCAGGTAAGCAAGTAGAGATGTTTACATGCACTCTAGGTGAAAACCCTTTATCCCTGGGCAAGGTAGCATGAGTGACCAGGTGCGTCCTCATATCTGCCTTGTGGCTCTAAAACTGTGCTATGTTGTTGGTTTACTTTGTGTGATAAAGGATTCACATTCCCTTCCCTCCCCATTACACAGACAGCTTAGTTATTCACTTCTATAACTATTCAGTGGGTTAAGTCAATTCATAGGTCTGTATTATGTCAAAGCCTAAAAATGTTATAATCTAGTTTTACTGTGATGTCATTTTTATTCAAGGAAATGAGATCAGACTATTACAAGTTAAGTAAAGCTTCTTGTAATAAATCATACCATAGGTTTTCATTTTAATTGAAAAGATAGGAAGAAAAGAATTAAATCCTACACAGAAAAATGGAGAAACAGAATGTATATATATTCTCAATGAAAGCATTGTAGCCCGATACCCTTTTATAGCTCCCTTAACCTTCTCCACCTGCCTCAGACAACTCTGTGTTAATGTCTCATCTGACGGGGGGATAAGATCACATAGATAAGAATTCAGCTACTTCATCTATGAGTGATTCAGGCTTTGGGTCCCTGTTTTCTTGCCAGTTCCTTTCTTTCCTCCCATGGCTATTCCCTTGCTAATGGGTAGGACCCCCCCAACCCCCATTTTATAGGTAGAACAGTTCTTCCTGCTTCCAGGCATTAATAACGAGAAAAGCTGAGTACCATTTTCCTAGCCCTTGAAGGCCTGAACTTCATTCCACATGTGCCATTCTGCTGTAACTCCTACTCAACACTCAGGCTTTGAATGCCCTCTTTAAGGATGGCACAGGGGGATTTCTCATTCTTGCTTTCTTAAGGAAGGCAAAATTTCTTTAGTTTTGATATCTTTTACATGCCTGATGCAAGAGCGATTCTTCATCTGCAACAGTTCAGTCTACAAAGTTAACCTAAAGGTAGAAAAGTAACAGGTATTAACAGCATAGGAGATCAAAGGTAGTGCTTGAATGGGAACAGAACCAGAAGTGAAAATCAGCCCAAACATACCGCTGAGATTCATGAATCCTGCCACTGGCTTTATAAGAAGTAGCACTATTACAGTTGTACCTTCTCTTACCAACATGCTCGCTTTCTTCCAGGCTCTTAATTCCTTCTTTTTCTTTTGGTTCTTTTTCTCATATCCCGTGACTTAGACACAACCTCTTCAAAAGTAGGTACTTTAGGTAGTTAATTCCTGATTCCTTCCGGGAAGTAAAAAAGAGTTTACTAAAATGTGACAGACAAGACTTATAGATGAATGTGATTACACAGTGGCAGGAAGAATAAACGGGCATCTCAGACTGTCAAGATAATGACAGCAATAAAAAGCATGCTAACCACTGCTGAACACTTACAGTTGTGCTAGACATTCTCTTAAACCCTTTACACAAATCAACTAATTAACTCCTCACAAAACCTGTGTGAATAAAGTACTATTATTTCCGCTCACGAAATGAGGAAACCAAGACACAGAGCCCAAGGACACTGAGCAGTCATTTGTAGGGCCTAGATTGTCATCAATGCAGTCTGGCTTCAGGGCCCTACTCCTTTTTTTTTTTTTTTTTTTTTTTTTTGAGACTGAGTCTTGCTCATGTTACCCAGGCTGAAGTGCAATGGTATGAACTCGGCTCACTGCAACCTTCACCTCCTGGGTTCAAGCGATTCTCCTGCTTCAACCTCCCGAGTAGCAGGGATCACAGGCATCTGCCACCACGCCTGGCTAATTTTTGTATTTTTAGTAGAGACAGGTTTCGCCATGTTGGCCAGGCTGGTCTCAAACTCCTGACTTCATGATCCGTCCGCCTCAGCCTCCCAAAGTGCTGGGATTACTGAGCCACTGCACCCGGCCAGGGCCCTACTCTTAACTACTTACTAGGCTATGCTGTCTCAAGCCATCTCTGGTTAGATGGCAATAATGGGCTGTATGCCTTCAATCACTGTCAACTTGGCCAGCCTAGAGTTCTTCTGCAGGTCAAAGAAATGAATACACACCCAGGATGCACTGAGGTGAGACACAGGTAACATGAGTAAGTTCTGGTATTTGTAAGTCAAGAGATCACACACAGAAATAAATATCCTATCTTTCAAAATAGTCCCTAGAAGCTCTATGCTCATTTCAACTTGGCAGCCATCACTGAGCACATCTTTAGGTGCCTCTTTTGGAATGTCCTTCAACTCAATTAATGTATTTTTAAAATTTTACTTTTAAAAATATATAATTATAAAAAATGAAAATGCTTTTAAAAAAGAGAAAGGATCTCACTATGTTGGCCAGCTAAGTCTTGAACTCTTGGCCTCAAGCAATCCTCTCACCTCAGCCTCCCAAAGTGCTAGGATTACAGGCATGAACCAACACACCAAGCAGAAAATGTATTTCTATTAAATGTCCCCTTAACTTCAGCAGAAATCTTACAAGCTAGAAGGGACTGGGGTCCTATCTTTAGCCTCAAGCAGAATAACTGTCAGCCAAGAATTTGGTATCCAGCTAAACTAAGCTTCATAAATGAGGGAGAAATAAAGTCTTTTCCAGACAAGCAAATGCTGAGAGAGTTTGTCACAACCAGACCAACCCCACAAGAAATGCTAAAAGGAGTTATAAATCTTGAAACAAAAATTCAATACCCAGCAAAATAAAAACTCTTGAAAGCGTAAAACTCACATGGCCTATAAAACACTAATATAACAAAGAAAACCAAGTATCTAGGTAACAATCAGCACAATGATTGGAACAGTACCTCACATTTCAATATTAACATTGAACATAAATAGCCTAAATGCTCCACTTAAAAGATATAGATTGGCAAAATGGATTAAAACAAGGCAAGCCAAATATCTGGTTTCTTCAAAAGACTTATCTAACATACAGGGACTCAAATAAACTCAATGTAAAGGAGTGAAAAAGATATTCCACGCAAATGGAAACCAAAAGAGAGCAAGAGTAGCTATTCTTATATCAGAAAAAACATACTTTAAAACAACAACAGTAAAAAAGAAAAAAAAAAGACAAAGAAGGTCATTATATAATAACAAAAAGATCAATCCAACAAGAAGATATTACCACCTAAACATATGTGCACCTAACTCTGGAGCTCCCAGCTTCATAAAACTATTACTACTGGACCTAAGAAATAGATAGACAGCAACACAATAGTAGTACGGGACTTCAGTACTCCACTGATAGCACTAGACAGATCATCAAAGCAGAAAGTCAACAAAGAAACACTGGACTTAAACCACACTCTAGAACAAATGAACCTAACATATATTTACAAAACATTCTACCCAAGAACTGCAGAATATACATTCTTCTCAACACATGAAACATTCTCCAAGATAGACCATATGATAGTCCACAAGTCTCAGTAAAATTAAAGAAACAATTGTATTAAGTATCTTCTCAGACCACAGTGGAATACAACTAGAAATCAACTCCAAAAGTAACCTTCGAAACTATACAAATACATGGAAATTAATCTGCTCCAGAATGATTTTTAGGTTAACAATGAAATCAAGATGGGAACTTAAAAATTCTTTGAAATGAATGATAATAATGACACAAGTTATCAAAGCCTCTGGGATACAGCAAAAGCAGTGCTAAGATGAAAGTTTACAGCACTAAATGCCTATATCAAAAAATTGGAAAGATCACAAATTGACAACATAACACCTCAAGGAACTACAGAAACACGAACAAACCAAAGCTAAAACTAGAAAATAATAAATAAATAAAAGATTAGAGCAGAACTAAATGAAATTTAAACAAAAAATACAAAACATCAGTGAAACAAAAAGTTATTTCATTGAAAAGATAAGCAAAATTGATAAATCATTTGCTAAACTAACCAAGAAAATGAGAGAGAAGATTCAAACAAACTCAATTAGAAATGAAAATGAAGGCCAGGCACGGTGGCTCTTGCCTGCAATCACAGCACTTTGGGAGGCCAAGGTGGGTAGATCACCTGAAGTCAGGAGTTTGAGACCATCCTGGCCAACATGGTGAAAGTCCATCTGTGCTAAAAATACAAAAATTAGCCGGGTATGGTGGTGCACGCCTATAATCCCAGCTGCTCGGGAGGCTGAAGCAGGAGAATTGCTTGAACCTGGGAGGTGGAGGTTGTAGTGAGCCAAGATCATGACATGGCACTCCAGCCTGGACAACACAGCGAGACTCCATCTCAAAAAAAGAAAAAAATGAAAATGAAACCCATTACAACCAACACCACAGAAATACAAAGGATCACTTGAGAATACTATGAACTCCTCTGTGCACACAAACTAAAAAATCTAGAGGAAATGGATGAATTCCTGGAAACATACAACCTTCCTAGCTTGAATCAGGAAGAGACAGAAATCCTGAAAAGACCAATAACAAGAACTAAGATTGAATCAATAATTTTAAACCTGCCAAAGAAAAAAGAGCCCAGGGCCAGATGGATTACAGCTGAACTCTACCAGACATTCAAAGAAGAATTGATTCCAATCCTACTGAAACTATTTCTAAAGATTGAGAAAGAGGAATCCTCCCTAACTCATTCTATGAAAGCTAGTATCACCCTGATACCAAAGCCTGAAAAGGACATAACAAAAAAACAAAAACAAAAAACAAAAAAACAAAAAACAAAAAAAAACTACAGACCAATATACCTGATGAATATAGATGCAAAAATCTTCAACAAAATACTAGCAAACAAAATCCAACGGCACATCAAAAAGATAATACCATTTGACCCAGCAATCCCATTACTGGGTATATATCCAAAAGAATATAAATCATTCTGTTGTAAAGATGTATGCATGTGTATGTTCATTACAGCACTATTTACAATAGCAAAGACATGGAATCAACCCAAATGCCCACCCATGATAAACTGGATAAAGAAAATGTGGTAAATATACACCATGGAATACTATGCAGCCATAAAAAGGAACGAGACTATGTCCTTTGCAGGGACATGGATGGAGCTGGAAGCCATTATCCTCAGCAAACTAACACAGGAACAAAAAACCAAACACCACACGTTCTCACTTGTAAGTGGGAGCTGAACAATGAAACCACATGGACACAGGAAGGGGAACAACACATGGTGGGGCCTGTGGGAAGGGAGCGGGGGGAGCTATTTATCAGGATAAATTGCTAATGTCTGTGGGGCTTAATACCTAGGTGATGGGTTGATAGGTGTAGCAAACCACCATGGCACACTTTTACCTATGTAATAAACCTGCACATCCCACACATATATCCCAGAACTTAAAATAAAATAAAATAAAAATTTTTTAAAAAGATAGGCTGGGCATGGTGGCTCACGCCTGTAATCCTAGCACTTTGGGAGGCTGAGGTGGGCAGATTGCCTGAGCTCAGGAGTTTGAGACCAACCTAGGCAATGTGGCAAAACCCCATCTCTACTAAAAATATAAAAAATCAGCTGGGCATGGTGGTGGGTGCCTGTAATCTCAGCTACTCAGGAGGCTGAGACGTGGGAATCACTTGAACCCAAAAGGCAGAGGTTGCAGTGAGTCGAGATTGCACCATTGCACTCCAGCCTGGGTGACAGAACAAGGCTCTGTCTTAAGAAAAAAAAAAGATAATACACCACCATAATCAAGGGGCTTCAACCCAGGAATGCAAGGATGGTTTAACATACATAAGTCAATAAATGTATGCATAACATATAATGTATGTTTAACATATACATATAAATGTATGTATATATTTGTATGTATGCATGTATAACATAAACATATAAATGTATGTTTAACATACGTAAGTCAATACATCACATAAACAGAATTAAATACAAAACCATACGATTGGCCAGGCATGGTGGCTCATGCCTGTAATCCCAACACTTTGGGAGGACGAGGCAGGTGGATCATGAGGCCAAAAGATCGAGACCATCCTGGCCAACATGGTGAAACCCCATCTCTACTAAAAATACCAAATTAGCTGGGCATGGTGGCACACACCTGTAGTCCTAGCTACTCGGGAGGCTGAGGCAGAAGAATCACTTGAATCTGGGAGGCAGAGGTTGCAGTGAGCCGAGATTGCGCCACTGCACTCCAGCCTGGCAACAGAACAATACTCTGTCTCAAAAAAAAAAAAAAAAAAAAAAAAATATATATATATATATATGATCATCTCAATAGATGCAGAAAAAGCATCTGATAAAACCTAGCATTCTTTTATGATAAAAACCCTCAACAAATCAGGCATAAAAGGGATATATCTCAAAATAATAAAAGTCATATACGACAAACCCACAAGCCAACATTATATTGAATGGGGAAAAGTTGAAAGCATTCCCCCTGAGTACTGGAACAAGACAGGGATGCCCACTTTCACCACTTCTATTCAACATACTACTGGAAGTTCTAGACATAGCAATCAGGCAAGAGAAAGAAATAAAGGGCATCCAAATTGGAAAAGATAAAGTCAAACTATCATTGTTTGCTGATGATATGATCATTTATCTAGAAAACTTAAGACTCCTCCAAAAGACTTCTAGATTTGAAAAATGCGTTCAGTAAAGTCTCAGGTTATAAAATCAATGTACACAAATCAATAGCACTGCTATACACCAACAATGACCAAGCTAAGAATCAAATCAAGAGCTCAATCCCTTTTACAATAGCTGCCAAAAAAACCAAAACAAAAAACAAACAAACAAACAAAAACCCAAACCCAAGAATATAGTTAACTAAGGAGGTGAAAGATCACTACAAGGAAAACTACAAAACACTGCTGAAAGAAATCACAGATGATACAAGCAAATGTAAACGTATCCTGTGCTTATGCATTGGAAGAATCAACATTGTGAAAATGACCATACTGCCTAAAGCAATCTACAAATTCAATGCAATTCTTTTCAAAATACCAACATCATTTTTCACATGACTAGAAAAAAAAATCCTAAAGTTCATATGGAACCAAAAAACAGCCTGAATAGTCAAAGCAATCCTAAGCAAAAAGAACAAATCTGGAGGTATCACATTACCTGACTTCAAATTATACTGTAAGGCTATAGTTACCAAAATAGCATGGTACTGGTATAAAAGTAGATACACAGACCAATGGAACATAAATAAAGAACTCAAAGCCAAATTCAACCAAGTGATCTTTGACAAAACATACAAAAACATAAACTAGAAAAGGATACCCTATTTAATAATCGGTACTGGGGAAACTGGATAGCCACATGTAGACGAATGAAACTAGATCCCTCTCATTGTATACAAAAATTAACTCAAGATAGCTCAAAGACTTAAATCTAAGACCTGAAACCATAAAAATTATAGGAGAAAACCCAGAAAAAACTCTTTTGAACATTGGCCTAGGCAAAGAATTTATGACTAACACCCTAAAAGCAAATGTGACAAAAACAAATAAATGGGACCTAACTAAACTAAAAAGCTTCTGCATAGCAAAAGAAATAACCATCAGAGTAAACAGACAACCCACAGAATGGGAGAAAATATTTGCAAACTATGCATACAACAAAGGTCTAATAACCAGAATCTACAAGGAACTCAAATCAGCAAAAAAAAAAAAAAAAAAAAAAAAAAAGAATCCCATCAAAAAGTGAGCAAATGACATGCGTAGACATTTCTCAAAAGAAAATATAAAAATGGCCAACAAACACATGAAAAAATGCTCAACATCACTAATCAGGGAACTGCAAATTAAAACCACAATGAGATACCACCTTACTCCAGCCAAAATGGCTACTAATAAAAAAAATCAAAAAACAATAGATGTTGTTATGGATGTGGTGAAAAGGGAATGCTTATACGCTGCTGGTGAGAATGTAAATTAGTACAACCTCTATGAAAAACACTATGAAGATTTCTTAAAGAACTAAAAGTAGATCTACCATTCAATCCAGTAATCCCACTACTGGGTATCTACCCAAAGGAAAAGAAGTCATTATGTAAAAAAGACACCTGCATGTGTATGATTAATGCAAGTGTCTTTTTCACAATTCACAATTGCAAAGATATGGGACCAATCTAAGTGCCTGTTGACCAATAAGTGGATAAAGAAAATATGGACTATATATACTATGGAATACTAGTCAACCATAAAAAAAGAATGAAAGAATGTCTTTTGCAGCAACTTGGATGGAGCTGGAGGTCATTGTTCTAAGTGAAATAACTCAGGAATGGAAAATCAAACACCGTTACGTTCTCACTTATAACTGGGAGCTAAGCTATGGGTATGCAAAGGCATACAGAGTGGCATAATGGACTTTGGAGACTCAGAAAGAGGAGGGTGGGAGGGGAAACAGGGATATAAAACTATGTATCGGGCACAATGTACACTACTCAGGTGACAAGCACACTAAAAATCTCAGAATTCACCACTATACAATTCACCCACATACCAAAAACCCTTGTACCTCCAAAGCTATTGAAATTTCTTTAAAAATTTTAAATATATCCTTCAACTTGGTCCTCAAAAGTGGATCAGGTGTTTGCAAACAACCAGTAGTCAACCTGAACCAAGCCTAGAGAATACGGTGGCAAATTGAAGGTTTAATTACTTTTAGATTATTTTTTCCTTCCTGGCTTATAATATGAATCTGATGGCAATTCTAAAAGAAAGTAACGAAAAACTCTGAACCACAGGAGTTGATTGGAAGGATGTTATTTATTGAAATATTTAAGAGCTAGTTTGTTTTATAGCCTCATAACTTCACAGCTGTATCTGACAGGTAAGAAACTTTTCCCTAGGGTTTCTTCTCAATGTAAAGATGACTATGAGAATTCCTTGGATGTGACAAATAGGAAAACACTGAAGTTAAGAATCAGCCATGACATAATACTCTGAATTTGAATCCTAGTTCTGATATTCACCGATCTCTACGCCTCAACTTCCTGACATTTGTAAAATGGGATATTATCTAAGTAGTCAGGGTTCAGGCAGGAAAAAAATGGTACTCAAAACAAAGTCTAATTACAAAAAGTCTAATTACAAAGAGTTTAATGACAGAAATTTTACAAAGACATGAATAAGGTCAGGGAAACTAGCAAGAATTGTTGGGTACTCGGGAGGCTAGCAACAGCAAAGCTATCACCTCCCCTACGTCTGAAGGGGTGGGAGAGTTTATATGCATTTTTGTTTGTTTGTTTAAGTGTTTTTGAGGAGGAGGATTAGTTGCCAGAATTCAGCAAGAATTTAGCTGCAACAACAGCTGTAAGAGAGGGCCACCCTATGGGAGCTGTGGCTTTCAGCAGAGGAACATAGCACCACCAATCACCCAGAGCCTTAAGCCTTGGATCAAAGACTTAAATCTAAGACCTAAAACCATAAAAGTTCTAGAATAAAACCCAGGAAAAACTCTTCTGGACATTGGCCTAGGCAAAGAATTTATGACCAAGACCCTAAAAGCAAATGTGTCAAAAATAAATGGAACCCAACTAAACTAAAAAGCATCTGCACAGCAAAAGAAATAACCATCAGAGTAAATGTGAGAGAAAAGTATCTGCAAGTATTTGGGGTACCTCCCAGGTACCCCACAATTCTTGCTAGTTTCCCTTACCTTGTTCACATCTTTGTGAAATTTCTGTCATTAAACTCTTTGCAATTAGACTGTTTTGAGTATCATTTCTTTCCTGCCTGGACCCTGACTACTTAAATAATATCCCGTTTTACAAATGTGAGGAAGTTGAGGGAAGGAGGGAGCGGGGGAAATAAATACCTAAAAGCCACAGGGCAAGGGGCCCCATATGTGATCCATAATGGTCTGCCTCCCAGGGCACAGAGCATGGTGGATCAGAAAGGGCAAACAGAGAGTATGCAGCCAGGTGTATCTCTCAAAGTTGTGATGAGCCAATCTTCCCATAATCACTTATTTTATGTTTCTGTCTATCCTACTAAACCATAAATGTTATACAGGTAGGAAGTATCAGCTAACTCATTGCCCAGCCAGAGCACAGCTCAGTCCCTGGCACCGTGTAAGTTATTCTTACTACTTCTTGTATGACAGTAATTTAAATAATATAATTGTTTGAAAAATGAGGCATGATCAGGTTACCATACAACACAGGAAGTAAGTAGAGGACTGGCACCTTTAAAATGTAGCTCTAGATCTCCATCTTGGCTCCTATCCTGTTCTATTAGCTTGAGGGGTATGTGATGCTCCAAAAAACCCACCCCAGAAGATTAGCTCAGAAATAGACCAGCCTGGGCTGAGCATGGTGGCTCATGCCTATAATCCCAGAACTTTGCGTAGCCGAGGTGGGTGGATCACCTGAGGTCAGGAGTTCGAGACCAGCCTGGCCAACAGGGTAAAACCCCGTCTCTATTCAAAGCACAAAAATTAGCCTGGCGTGGTGGTGCATGCCTGTAATCCCAGCTATTTGGGAGGCTGAGGCACAAAAATTTTTTAATCCCGGAGGGAGAGGATGCAGTGAGCTGAGATCCAGCCACTGAACTCCAGCCTGGGCGACACAGCAAGACTCCATTTCAAAAAAAAAAAAAAAAAAAGAAGAAAGAAAGAAAGATCAGTCAATTCCATTAAAGTCATAAATCTTTTCTAATGTCACCAAATTTCCTTAATTTGATTATTATCTATAATTAACTATGTTATGAATATAGTTAATTCCATTTGGGAGATAATACAAGCATAAGTGGCTCAACCCAACATGAGTATGTCTACCCTTAATTTCTATTAAAACCATTATAAAAAGATCATTTGGAATTACCACACATTCCAGGAACTGCTGCCACTGAGGAGATTGCCTGAACAGTAAGAGGAACAAAAAACAGTAAGACTGGCATTCTTTTTTTTTTTTTTTTTTTTTTGATACAGAGTCTCTGTCGCCAGGCTGGAGTGCAGTGGTGCAATCTCGGCTCACTGCAATCTCCACCTCCCAGGTTCAAGCAATTTCTCTGCTTCAGCTTCCTGAGTAGCTGGGACTACAGGCAAGCGCTACCACGCTTGGCTAATTTTTGTATTTTTAGTAGAGCTGGGGTTTCACCATGTTGGCCAGGATGGTCTCAATCTCTTGACCTCATGATCCGCCCGGCTTGGCCTCCCAAAATGTTGGGATTACAGGCATGAGCCACCGTGCCCAGCCAAGACTGGCATTCTTAAATTTCTCTCGCAACTACAAAGCATGCCAAACAAAGCATGCCAAACAGACTAGTGCCCATCTGTGCCCATGCCACACCTACTGTACCAATTCATATAATAAAATACTAGGAAAGTAAAGTTCAGTAACAGTCCCAGGAAGAAAAATGTTTACCAAATTAACTAAATTAAACTTTACATTTTATAAAAATATGAAACATTTTATATTTTTATATTTATAAATTAAATTTAATGTATTTTAAAAGTTAAAATCTCACATAGCAATTCATATCATAAGAGCAATATAGGAAAACGTAATACATCTAAAAATTTAAACAGCACAGAACTGTAGAGTGAGAAGTGGGTTCTCCTTCCTATTACCCACCCAAGTCCTACTCTCACTTACAGTAGAAATCCACACTAACAATTTAATGCAATTTTTAAGACTATTTCCTGAATTTTTACATATATATGTACACGTTAAGTTAAAATACTCATGAATCATTGCATACATGTTTTTCTATAAACAATCTTTTCACTTAACAGATCTTGGACATATTCTTATATAATTACATATAGAGCTACCTCATTCTTTTTAAAGTCTGCATCATATTCCTAATATAAATATTTTATTTATAATTTATTTGAACTACTCCCCAATTGCTAGGCATTTAGGTTAACTTGAATTTTTCTACTGAACGCAATTATTTTCATTAATTCTTCACAATATACACTGTTCATGCTTTTTCCCCCATTTACAATTAACTCATTCTTGATACAGCTTTCCTGACTTCTACTCAAGCTAATCTTTCATTGAATTAGCACCATGGTGTAGCATGAAATGGCTTACGTGCTTTTTCTGTTTAAGTGGTTGTGAATTTTTTTAGTCCTTCCAGTGAGAGGTGGGTCCCTTCTCCTTGAATCTGGGGAGATGTGCAATAGCTTCTACCAAGAAAGAGTGGCAAAAATGCTGTTATCTGACTTCCAAAGCTAAGTTATAAAAATCCATGCAGCTTCCACGTGGTCTCTTGGAACATTTGTTCTGTGGAGACGCTCACTCTTGGAACCCTCCCACCTGGGAAGCCAGCTGCCATGCTGCAAGAAGCCTGAGCTCCATGAAGGGTCAACTCGCAGATGCTCTGGTAAACAGCCCCAGCTGAGTCCAGCCTTCGAGTTATCCCACCCCAGGTACCAGGCATATAGGTGGAGAAGCTTCCAGATGATTCCAGCCCCCAGCAGTTTCAGTCTTCCCAGCTGGAGCTCGTTAATTGGTCCAGTAAATGAAGCAGAGACAGGCCATTCCCACTGTGTCCTGTCTGGATTCCTGACCCAAAGAATCTGTGCAAATAAGATGGTGGTGGTTTTATTCCACTAAGTTTTGAGGTGATTTGTCACAGAGCGCTATGTAACTAGAACCACATATATAGGTCTGCCTGGCTAATTCAGGCAGGTAACATTTTTCACACCTCAAATCCTATTACTTCCAGCTATAAAGACAAGTCCAAGGAATCTGAGGGCTGCATTAGGACCTCAAATCAGTCTTTAAATCACTGGAACTCCTGTTCCCACCCACAGGCTACAGATATCTACTCTCTCTACCTAGATGGATGCCGTGAGAAAACTAAAAAATGTCCTAAACCCTATACAAATGAAATAGTCGTGTGTGTGTGTGTGTGTGTGTGTCTCCTTTTCATTCAGCTGGAATACAAATGCAAATCCTTAGTGAACTTGGGATTGAAGGTTTGGGCAGGATCTCTGGACTTCAGTTCTCCCACAAAGACTTTCATAGATTGATGTTCTTCTGATTTCAAAGAATTATGAATAGCACAAGTTTACTTTAACACCCTTCGCCAAGGTGATGGGAATGTTAACTAATTTTAACATATATATATATATATATATATATATAAATAAATTTTTTTTTGAGACAGAGTCTCGCTCTGTCGCCCAGGCTGGAATGCAATGGTGCGATCTTGGCTCACTGCAAGCTCCACCTCCCGGGTTCACACCATTCTCCTGCCTCAGCCTCCCAAGTAGCTGGGACTACAGGCACCCATCACCACGCCCGGCTAATTTTTTTTATTTTTAGTAGAGATGGGGTTTCACCGTGTTAGCCAGGATAGTCTCAATCTCCTGACCTCATGATCTGCCCGCCTCAGCCTCCCAAAGTGCTGGGATTACAGGTGTGAGCCACTGCGCCCAGCCTAACATTGATATATTTTTAAAAAGAGAAAAACAGGAATAAAAACTAAAAAGAAAAATGCCTTAAGTATACAAAATGATTATATTTGGGTAATAAGGTCAAAAAGTATCTATAAGAGAAAACATAGATGACCTACTTCTCAATGGAAGGAATCACTTTTCATTTCAGATGTTTTTCTAGGAAAGCAATGTACTTCTAGAATTTTTCTTTTTTTTTGAGACAGAGTCTTGCTGTCACTCGGGCTCTAGTACAATGGCACAATCTTGGCTCACTGAAACCTCTGTCTCCCAGGTTCAAGCAATTCTCCTGCCTCAGCCTCCCGAGTAGCTGTGACTACAGGCATGTGTCATCACACCTGGCTAATTTATGTATTTTTAGCAGAGGTGGGGTTTCACCATGTTGGCCAGCCTGGTCTCGAACTCCTGACCTCAGGTGATCTGCCTGCCTTGGTCTCCCACAGTGCTGGGATTACAGACATGAGCCACCACACCTGGCTGAGAAACCTTTTTTTTTTTTTAAGTAAGTTGGTTTAGTAAGCAATGGAAAGATGCTGCCCACTTACAGATTAAGATTCAGGGTAGTCACAGTGACTCACTCCTGTAATCCCAGCACTTTGGGAGGCTGAGACGGGTGGATCACTTGAGGTCAGGAGTTTGAGACCAACCTGACCAACATGGTGAAACCCCATCTCTACTAAAAAAATGCAAAATTAGCTGGGTGTGGTGGCGCACACCTGTAATCCCAGCTACTTGGGAAGCTGAGGCAGGAGAATCACTTGAACTCGTGAACTGGAGGTTGCAGAGATTGCGCCATTGCACTCCAGCCTGGGCAACAAGAGCAGAACTCCATCTCAAAAAAAAAAAAAAAGGATTCAAAGCAAACTCCTGGCGCAGAATAGTGGGTTCCTGGGCTCCCCATCTTCCTTTGCATTACCAGATTTAAACATTTTACTCACTTCACGTGGTGCCCAATACCATACCCCACTCCTTCTCCCTTCCCAGGTACCCAGCAGACCCATAGCAACAAAGGCTTCAGGGTAACAAGGGCAGCACTGAGCTAGGAAAGAAGGTGTCTGGCTGCCCATCACCCTGCAGAGCTGGGCAAGCAGAAAGGCAAGCCAAAGCCCTTCTGAGGGGCTGGCGCTCCTCTGTGAGTCTCTGCTCAAACCACACCCAGCCACCAAATAGCTCAGAGTCTAACAGTCCAAGCTGCTGCCTCTCTGGGGCCAGTTTGCCCCTTCAGTGCCCATTCAGAGGGTGCAGCCATCTGTCTCAGGCTGTCCTGTTAAAATGCTCCCCTCAGTGCCAGGTAAGGCACTGCAGGCATTGGTCCTCCCACTGCTTTACAGCCTGCAAGGCTGCAGACGGGCTCAGGGACTCACCTCCAGCACACAGAAGGGTCTGCGAGCAGCCCCGCACACAACAGATTGCTGAAAGCTTACGCTGCCTCCGCTCAGAGCCTTTCATCATCCTCCTGGACATATATGCCAACTTTTCTTTTATGTCAAGAACTGGTCTGTAGCAGAGCCTCACTACTAAGTGTGGCCTGGAGACCTGCAGTGCCGGCATCACCTGGGAGCTTGTTACACATGCAGAGTCTCGGGGCCCAGCCCAGACCTGCGGGAACAGAATCTGCAATTTCACCAAATCCTCACATGACACACGCACATTCAAGTGTGGGAAGCACTGTTCTAGAGAACCCTCATTTAAAATGGAACGTTTCTGTCAGGATAAAACCTAGGATGCTAGTCACAGTAGAAATTTTGAAAAAATAGTTTTAAGTTGTGGGAACAAGCATAATCCTATTCCCGGCAGAAAGACCTCATTATTCATGCACTCTTGAAAGGGGAGGGGGGAGAGCTCAGGTCACTTTATTTCAAAGCCAAATCCAACAGCATGAAAGTGAGGGTATTTCATTTTAAATCACCACCCACCGTCACAACACTAATTGGTCCAGTAAATGGTATTATAAAAGCTTAAGGTGGGAGCTTGGCCAGGCAACACACAGCTTCACAAAAAGAAATGTCCAGAAAACAATTTTGTTTCTTTGTTTATAACAGTGATTCTTAACCGGGGACATGTGGCAATGTCTGGAAACATTTTGTGTTGTCACAAGTGAAGGGGACTGCAACTGGAATTGAGTGTGTCAGGGATGATGCTAAACATCCTACAATGCACAAGTCAGCACCCCACAACCAAGAATTGTCCAATCCTAAACATCAGCAGTGCTGAGGCTGAGAAACTCTGACCTACAGGATTAACTCTAATGTTATTTTCTCTTCTCTCTCAGTGCCCACCACCCATTATGTACTGATCACTCCATTATGCAACTCATTTTTCAGTAAAGTCCTGCACACACTCACACACACACACACACACACACACCCCCTCCATGGTTTTTCCCCGCTTGGCTCAGAGAAGAGCCTGCCATTGAGTGTGTGACAGCCAGGGATGGAGAGGCAGGGGCCCTGTCCTTTCATCAAGAAGGGCCCCTACTTGTCCTTCCTCATTACCCATGCAGCACAGGCCTTAGGTTACCTATTATAAAATCATGGGCTGTGAGAGCTGGAAGGGGCCTTGGTGATTCTCTCGTCCAGCGCCCTTCGTGTATTAAAGGGGCTGCTTCCCAGCAGACTCGGCACATAGACCAGTTCCTTTACAACACAAAGCAAAAGGAGCCAGGACTCATAAGAAATGCAAAGAAAAGGAACAATGGCACAAGCCCCAGTGTTTGAAGAGCTCGAGCAACTGTTGAATGGTGATGTTCTATTTTTAGCTCAACTTTCCTGAAAAGGAACCTGGCTTCCCCTTTTCTGGAATGCTGTGGCATCCTCTCCAACTGTTTGGTTTCCCTTCTGCTCCAAAGGTTGCTGTAAAGACTGTCCAGGAAAGTGAATGTCATTGCACAGACCCATCCTTATGGGCAGGGTGACCATAGGTCCTGGCTTGCCCAGGGCTGGCACAATTTATATGGTTGCCTTGGAAAAACTAACAGAATCCCCCTTTCCTAGGTGTCTAGGTTTGGATGATGATTTATACTGTAACCTTTCTTCTGGGGCACGCTGTTCCCAGGGAGAACAAAGCTCCAGGCCTGGCATGCTTTTGCAGAGCACATTAAGCCACAGACCTTAACGTGAAACTGATGTGCAATTATGTCTAATTTGGCCCTTGCTGGTGATGTGCCAGCTGACCGAAATTCTGCTCACTGAAAATGACTGGATGCCGATGAAGGGAAACCCAGAACTGCGCAAACACATTCTAATCCCGTTGACTTGAGAGCATCAAGACTGAGGATACTGGCACAGACCATGGGAAAACCTGCTCTGAAACTGATCCATGAAGTTAGTACCCAAGAATTTCCACTTCAGACTGAGTCTATCCTCCAGTTTCTAACCCCAGCATGCATGAACAACTCACATTTCTGTGTGGTATGCACGCACGGACCCATGAGGCACAGTGGTGTTATGGAGCTCAGAGGCTCAGGTAAAAGGTAACCGAAAAGCAAGGCCAGCAAAATGATTATTGGCAATTCATCCCATCAACAATGTCTACCTGGGACCTATTAGCCCACACTAGTCAAATCCGAGCAGATGAGAACTTCATCTCTCATAATCAGAAGGAATAACATGAGAACTAATGCGGGTTTTTTTTTCTTTTGCTTATAATACTTACAAGTCTCTCTGGGAAAAATGAAGACTACAGAACAGGAAACATCATTCTATCTAAAACAACTGTTAACAATTTGACACATTTCCTTTCAGTCCTTTCCCCGTACTATTTAGGTTCTAACTTCCCTACAGTGTATCTTGCCTTTTTGCTTCCTGAATAAGCATTTCTCCATGTCATTATAAACCAATCAGTTTATTTTAAGTTGTGTCCGTGGTTCTGCAATGGCAACATTAACAGCTGTTTGCTATTCAGACTTCAAAAGTTTATGTATAACAGAGGGTAGTAAATAAAGAGGATGGAGAAGAAGAAAGGAAACCAAGCAATAAAATTTTAATGAAGAATCTGTCTCCCAGAATAGTGGTCACCAGTGTTATGAGTGTTGAACCGATCCTCAGTCCTGCTGGAACCACTAGAGAGGGCAGCCCCCCAACTTAACTGAGCTAGCATAGTCTCCAGATGGATTAAGCGAATGCAGGGAAAGAAAGCAAGAAAGGCAGAGGCTTAGAGTCCTGCAGGAAGATAAAGAAAGCTGAGGAGGCAGAAGCAGGAAAGGTCTGACTGTGAATGCCTCCTCAGTGTCTCCAGAATACTTGCCTCCCATGGCAGTCCAGACCCTCCATGCACTGTGCTCTCCTTTCCCTAATCAATCCTGCGTGCATGCATGCATTAAGGCCAGGCCTGGGCACAGCCTGTCTCCTCTTCACAGAGTGCTTCCTCCTTCTCTCACTAGGCACTCTCTCTGTGAGAGTGCTTTATATTTGCTGTTCCATTTTGTCCTAATAATGCCATCAGGCAGGTACTACAATTTCATTACTTCAGGTCACAGGAGAGGAAACCAGAGCTAAGCATTAGCAAATGACAGAGCCAGAGCCCAGCTCTGGGCCAGTGGGCCATGTCGCCTCCCGGAAAATCAGCTCCCTGAGGGCAGAGAGGAACCCAACCACTCACTTGTCCAATGAACACTTTAATTATATCTCATGTTTTTCCTAAAAATATTTGAGGAGGTTTACAAAAATAGATCTGTTAGGGCCGGGCGTGGTGGCTCATGCCTGTAATACCAGCACTTTGGGAGGACTAGGCAGGTGGATCAGGAGTTCGAGACCAGCCTGACCAACATGGTGAAACCCCACCTCTACTAAAAATACAAAATGAGCCGGGCATGGTGGCACATGCCTGTAATCCCAGCTACTTAGGAGGCTGAGGCAGGAGAATCACTTGAACCAGGGAGGCGGAGGTTGTAGTGAGCCAAGGTCGTGCCATTGCACTCCAGCCTGGGGAACGAGCAAAACTTCGTCTCAAAAAATAAAATAAAATAAAAATAAAAAAAGATCTGTTAGGGAAAAAAAGGTTTATAAATAAAAGAAATCTTAAAATTGGGTAAAGGGAAAATAAAAGTAGACAAGGACAATGAAAGCAGGGGGGAATAAACACACTGTAAACAATGTTGAAGCCCCTCATGAATTCTACAGTTCAGTCCCAAATTTGGGTCTCTGTTTTTGATTACCCAAGGCAAAAAATAGAAAGTGGATATTCATAACTGAGTTATGGATATATTTCAGAAAGTCCTGTTGCTATAGAAATTATTTTAAGAACAATATATATCTCTGCCATCCTGCCTGATTAAAGAGCTTCTAAATGAGCCTATTTTCCATTTAACTGTTTGCTAAACCTACAGGTGCTACAATGTAAACGTGGTAGAAAACTGCTCTATAAAGGATTCCATGCTTCCCAGTTTCCCTATTCAGAATGTGCTGAATACACTTTAAGTCACTGAGAGACAGTGTAAATTATCATCATGAGTTACTTTCTTCTAAACAGTGATACTCTTACTGTGCCCTCTCTCACTAGCTCAGTGCCCACCATGGCTTCATGTGCCTTTTGATGCTTCTAAATCCTTTCTTGCATATCTGCTACTTCTGCACTCTTCCCACTCTTTCTTCTTTCATCTGTTTTTGTGATGACTTCTCAGCTTTGATGATGACCAAGCACTATTTCTCCTTTTTTGAGATGAAGTCTTGCTCTATCGCCCAGGCTAGAGTGCAGTGGCACGATCTCAGCTCACTGCAACCCCCGCCTCCTAGGTTCAAGCGATTCTCCTGCCTCAGCCTCCCAAGTAGCTGGGATTACAGGCTCCCGCCACTGTGCCCGACTAATTTTTGTATTTTTAGTAGAAACAGGGTTTCACCACCTTGGCCAGGCTGGTCTTGAACTCCTGATCTCGTGATCAACCCGCCTAGGCCTGCCAAAGTGCTGGGATTACAGGCATGAGCCACCAAGCCCGGCCGACCAAGCACCATTTTAAAAGCGGGTACCAGCACCATTTTAATAGCAGGTACCAGCCAACCCCAGTAACTCACAGCTTCTTCCCTGGCAATACACATCGCTGTCCATGATTAGACAGTCACTGTGCCAAAAAATTTAGAATGTCTAAAATTCTTCCTTTTCCCAAATTTAATGGCTATACTGAGTTGATTAGTGGTAATTTTTTATAGCAGGAACAAACAGGAAACTAATAAAATTTACTCAGAAGACAGAGTACCAAGTACCCAAAAGCTGTCTTTCTAGCTTGTATTCAACAGGCATGACAGGCACAAAGCCTGGCGTAGCATTGCCTGGTTCATTCTGCCACTTACTAGCTATACCTTGGGCAAGTTACTTAATGTTTCTGCACCTCAGTTTTCCCACCTGTAAAATGGGGATAACATTACCAACCTCAGAGTTTAGTTACAAGGATTAAATTGGGCTATTCCTACAAAGTGCTTAAAACAGCGCCTGGCATATAGAAGCATCATATGTGTTTGTTATTATCTGCACCATTTGAGATTAACCTGGCAGAAAGTGTAGAAGCCGGTCCCCACTTCTTAGAGCTGTGTGTACATGCCTCCTTCTCATAGATCTGTCCTCTTCTACCAGACATGAAGCACAATCCCCCCAGATTGCACAAGGGAGCCAGAGACAGACCAGAGACTCAGGGTTAAGATCAGGATTTTTCCACTGAAGTAGGATTGTCTGCGTTTCAAAATTTACTAGGCTCTCCTGCAGAGCCAACATTTTCTCTTGTTAAATAATCCTGGGAACTCCACATGGAGTACTTAGCACAAGCTCCAAACTAATCATTATGAGACAACCACTTGGTTGCATGGAGTTAAACTGTTGTTTTTATAATTCTTGGCTAATTTCCAATGAAGGAGTGGAAGAATGATCAGCCTTCAAAAACAGCCGCCTACTGAGTCCTGGATCTACCTCAGTCAAAGCACAGTGAAGTCAGACTCCTCGGAACACACTTGCTTAATCTGGACCCCGTGGCCTCAGCAATCTATAAAAATTACCAACACTCACCCTTAGGAAATACATAGCGTCTGCTTACTTTAAGGCCACAGTTATGCTAGAGCTCTCACATGCTCCTGCCACCTTTTGCTCCAGTTAAGCACCACCATTCTAGAGCCCCCAGGCCAGTCTCATCTCAAGACAGTCAAACAGATGCCACCTCCTGTAAAAGAGTAATAACTCATTTAAAAATACCAGTTTCTGGTGTATTAGAATTGTCTAAACACCTTTAAAATCAATGGGAAATATTATATTAATAGCTTGCACTGAATGAATGCTTTCTATGTGTCAGGCACCAACCACATAGATTAGCTTATTTCATTCTGATTACCATTATTATCCCCATTTTATAGCTAAACAACATGAGCTAGGGAAGTTAAGACCTTGTTCAAGATCGCACAGTATTTGGATGAGCCAGGTTAACAAAACAATATTCTATTTTGAAAATCCCATATGCCCCAAGAGGTATCCTGTTACTTTGTTTTACACTATTTATAGAGGTCAAAGGCAACTTGTTGTCTATGCACTATTTAAGTCACCAATCAAAAACTTTAAAAATTCTAAAAAGTTATGATTAATGTAAATGAAAAACTGTGACCCCTGTCCTGCATATCTGAGATCACACCTGAAGTCACAAAGAAGTAAATTTTGCCACAGCTAGATTTTTTTTATGAGACAGGGTCTCACTCTGTCACCCAGGCTGGAGTGCAGTGACACTATCATGGCTCACTGCAGCCTTAACTTCCGGGGTTCAAGTGATCCTCCCATCTCAGCTTCCCAAGTAGCTGGGACTGCAGACACACACCACCACGACCAGCTAATTTTTGTATTTTTTTGGCAGAGGATAGGGTTTTGCCATGTTGCCCAGGCTGATCTCCAACTCCTGGCCTCAAGCGATCCTCCTGCCTCAGCTTCCCAAAGTGTGGGGATTACAGGCATGAGCCACTGCACCCAGCTGCCACAGCTAGACTTTATACCCATTGCTCTTTATCTCGTGTGAAGAAAAGATGAATTTACACATGACCTCCCAGGAGGTAATCCAAACAGCAGCCTAAAGGCTGGCATTCTAATTGGTTTCTTCCTTCAAGTCATGGATACTTCATTCTTTGAAGTGTTCTTCAATTCACTCCATTAAAAAGTGATAGGTATACAATTCCTAAAAAAACTAAACAGAATTACCATATGATCTGGCAATCCCACTTCTGGGTATATACCCAAAACTAAAGCAAAGGCTCAAACAGATATTTGTACACCCATGTTTGCTGTAGCAGCACTCACAATAGCCAAAAGGTGGAAATAACCCAAGTATCAATCAATGAATGAATGGATAAATAAAATGTGGCCTGTACCTACAATGGGATATTATTCAGCCTTTAAAAGGAAGTACGGATACATGCTATGACATGGTTGAACCCTGAAGACATGCTAAGTGAAACAAGCCAGACATAAAAGAACAAATACTGTATAATTCCCCTTACATGAGGTACCTGGAGCAGTCAAATTCATAGAAATGGAAAGTAGAATGGTGGTTATCCAGTGCTGGGAGGAGAGAGAATGGGAGTTATTATTTAATGCGTATGGAGTTTCAGTTTGGGAAGATAAAAAAGTTCCAGAGGCTGGGCACGGTGGCTCATGCCTGTAATCCCAGCCCTTTGGGAGGCCGAGGTGGGCGGATCACGAGGTCAAGAGTTCGAGACCAGCCTGGCCAACATAGTGAAACCCCGTCTATACTAAAAATTCAAAAAATTAGCCAGGCGTGGTGGCAGGCACCTGTAATCCCAGCTACTTGGGAGGCTGAGGCAGGAGAATCACTTGAACCCGGGAGGCGGAGATTGCAGTGAGCCGAGATCATGCCATTGCACTCCAGCCCGGGTAACAGTGTGAGACTCCGTCTCAAAGAAAAAAAAAAGTTCCAAAGATAAATCGTGATGATGGTTATACAACAATGTGAATGTACTTAATGCCACAAAACTGTCCACTGAAAAATGGTAAGAATGATAATTTTATGTGTATTTTATCACAAAAAAACACATACAAATAAAGTAGAGTGGATTTAATTAATTCAATGAATTCAAACCTTGGCTGCACATTGGAATCTCCTAGGGAGGTTTTTAAAAATATCTATTCATCACCAGTAGTGGGAGGGTGGACACTGTAGCCCCTGATGTGATGCACCTGGAGGAAACAGGCCTGGACTCCTCAGAGGATTCAGGGTCATTGCATTGAGAGGGAGGTGGGACCATTGTTCCAGTCTGGGGAAGGCCTTGAGGAATAACAGCCAAAGGCAATGTGAGAAACTTACCTGGGTCCTAAAACATGGCTATAAAGCACAGCAGGGGAAATCATAGTGTGGAATTTATATTGAACAATGGAACTGAACACACAGTAATGGTAACACTGAGGATGACGCTGGAGAGAAGAATGTCTTTCTCAGTATGTGAGATGTGTGCTGAAGGATTTAGGGGTGAGCCATCCCAATGTCTGTAGATGGAATGGTGTGGCAAGATGTCAACAGGTGGTAAAGCTAAGTGAAGGGAATAGATGTTCATTGTATACTTCTTTGAGGTTTTGAGAGCTTGAAAGTGTTTAAAATACAAAAAAAAAGAAAAGAAAAGAAAAAGAAAAAGAATACCCTAGTGAGGACAGGCATGGTAGCTCACACCTGTAATCTCAGCACTTTAGGAGGCCGAGGTGGGGGGATCACTTGAGATCAGGAGATCGAGACCAGCCTGGCCAACATGGTGAAACCCTGTATCTACTAAAAATACAAAAAATTAGCCAGGTGTGGTGGCATGTGTCTGTAATTCCAGCTACTTGGGAGGCTAAGGCAGGAGAATTGCTTGAACCTGGGAGGCGGAGGTTGCAGTGAGCTGAGACCATGCCACTGTACTCCAGCCTGGGCAACAGAGTGAGACTCCATAAAACAAAACAAAACAAAACAAAAAACCCTAGTGAGACCCTGTCTCAACCAAAAAATATTTTTTTAATTAGCCAGGTGTGGTATGCATGCCTGTAGTCCTAGTTACTTGGGAGCACAGCTTGAGCCCAGGAGTTCGAGGCTGAAGTGAGCCAATATCATGCCAATGTACTCCAGCCTAGAAAACAGAGCCAGACCCTGTCAAATAAATAAATAAATAAAGTTTAAAATAAAAACACCTATGCCAAAATATTCTATCCCCAAATAAACAGAGGATAGTGACAATATCCAGGGAACACACGTTTTCTTGGTAAAGCTTTCCTGGAGTTTTCAGTGGGTAGCCAGGTTGACAACTATGAATTAGATGATCTCTAATCCAAGATGGGATATTATGCTGGCGTGGATAATAGTCAAGGACGTGTCATCAACCTAGGAGGCTGGCCCGCTGTTGACACCCAGCAGCCCCAGGAAACCTTCTCAAGCATTAAGTGACCCCAGCCACAGTATCTTCCACACTCACCCGCCTACTTTTCCTAAGAATAAGCCATAAGCTTTATAAAGAGAGGATCTCTGTCATCAGATTAGGAGACAGAATTGCCTTCCCAAGCTTTATCCTCCAGTGTTAAAAATACAGATGTCTCCTCCCTCGCACAGTAGTTTCCCTTGATGAAATATTTTCCTACAGGATGGGTCTCAAAGAAACTACTCTTAAAGTGTTTTCAATTTAGAGATTTTTTTGTTTTTTTGAGATGGAGTCTCACTCTGTGACCCAGGCTAGAGTACAGCTAATTTTTAAAAATTTTTGTAGAAACAGAGTCTCCTGACATTGCCCAGGCTGGCCTCAAACTCCATGGCTCAAGCAATCCTCCCGTCTCTGCCTCCCAAAGTACTGGGATTACAAGCGTGAGCCACTGGGTCCAGCCTCAATTCAGAGATTCTTACTATTAACTTCTGTTTTCAAAATTCACACTTCGTAGTAAAAGAAATGCTAAGATGGACAAGGAAGAATCTGGCTAAAAATCATATATTAGGATTCAAAAAAGTTACATCTCAAAGATAGTGCTACCAAAATGCAAAATGTTGCCTTTCAAGTTGAAGGAGAAAGGAAAATCTTTTTTTTTTTTTTTTGAGACGGAGTCTCGCTCTGTCACCCAGGCTGGGATGCAATGGCGCAATCTCAGCTCACTGCAACCTCCGCCTCCCACGTTCAAACGATTCTCCTGCCTCAGCCTCCTGAGTAGCTGGGATTACAGGCGCCCACCACCATGCCCGGCTAATTTTTTTATTTTTAGTAGAGACGGGGTTTCACCATGTTGGTCAGGCTGGTCTTGAACTCCTGACCTCATGATCTGCCCGCCTCGGCCACCCAAAGTGCTGGGATTACAGGTGTGAGCCACCGCGCCCAGCCAGGAAAATCTCATTTCAAACACCATTTCAAAAAAAGCACATATCAGCCAGGCACAATGGCTCATGCCTGTAATCCCAGCACTTTAGGAGGCTGAGGGAGGCGGATCACTTGAGCTTAGGAGTTCAAGACCAGCCTGGGCAACATGGTGAAACCCCATCTCCTACCAAAAATACAAAAATTAGCTGGGCATAGTGGCGTACACCTGTAATCCCAGGTATTTGGAAGACTAAAGTGGGAGAATGGCCCAAGCCCAGGAGGCGGAGGTTGCAGTGAGCCAAGATCGCACCACTGAACTCCAGCCTGTGACACAGCCAGATCCTGTCTCAAAAAATAAATAAATAGGCCAGGCACGGTGGCTTACACCTGTAATCCCAGCACTTTGGGAGGCCAAGGTAGGTGGATCACTTGAGGTAAGGAGTTCGAGACCTGCCTGGCCAACATGGTGAAACCTTGTCTCTACTAAAAATATAAAACTCAGCATGGTAGCAGACGCCTGTAACCTCAGCTACTTGGGAGGCTGAGGCAGGAGAATCACTTGAACCCGGGAGGTGGAGATTGCAGTAAGCAGAGATCCCGCCACTGCACTCCAGCCTGGGTGACAGAGCAAGACTTCATCTCAAAAATAATTAATTTATTTATTTTAAAACATATGTCACAAAGCTAAGGTAGCATTGCCTTTGAGGTAATGATTAAATGATAAACCCGTTTCAACACTAATAAGACTTCACCAAAGAATTATTCAAATAAGTGGTAAATCCCTCCCCACCGTAGATACACACACACTCTTGAACAATTTTCAGAGCAATCTCCCATACCTCACCCTCTTTTGAGACAGGGTAAACATAAACCTACTTTTCAAATGTAGAAAGAAGCTCAGACCAGCCTGGGCAACATGGCAAGACTGTTTCTACAAAAAAAATTTTTTTTTAATTAGCTGGGCATAGCGGTGCATGCCTATGGTCCCAACTACTCAGAAGGCTGAGGTAGGAGGATCACTTGAGCCCAGGAGCTGGAGGCTGCAGTGAGCTGTGATGATGTCACTGCACTCCAGCCTGGGTGATAGAGTAAGATCCCTGTCTCCAAATATAAAGAAGAGCTCAGGCCGGGTGTGTTGGCTCACACCTGTAATCCCAGCACTTTGGGAAGCCGAGGTGGATGGATCACGAGGTCAGGAGTTTGAGACCAGCCTGGCCAATATGATGAAACCCTGTCCCTACTAGTAATACAAAAATTAGCCACGCGTGGTGGCACGCGCCTGTAGTCCCAGCTACTTGGGAGGCTGAGGCAGAAGAATCGCTTGAACACGGGAGGCGGAGGGTGCAATGAGCCAAGATCGTGCCACTGCACACTCCAGCCTGGGTGACAGAGTGAGACTCCATCTCAAAAAAAAAAAAAAAAAAAAAAAGCTCGAAGAACTTATACCCAATATCACACAGTAAGTGGCACCTCAGTCTAAGTCCTCAGATGCTAGATGCAGGTCTTGCTATCATAGAGCTTCTCGTCTCTCATTGGTCTAAGGTCACGGTACTTCCATGGCTACCTCCATTTTACAGCATAATGCTGGGGCCAGTGGCAGCTTCCAAGATGCTAAACAAGACTAATCTATCTTGTTTTGCCTGTACACTGCTCACAAATGTTTTCCTTCCAATTTGAGTGACGAAAGCAGCAAATGCATTCTCCAGCTGAGAGACACTCCAAAGCTTCCTATTATTTTATACAGGCTGTGATCACATTTGACCCCTGAAGGCATTTGGTCATAAACCCTGTGTAAATTCCACCTTATACATGGCATCTAGCACCTCCTGTTGAATGAAGGAATGGTCATGAGTAATTCACCTCTTCACAGGCTCTTCAGAGTTCACTTTGTGAGTCAAGAGAACACTCCACTTTTGTGTCACAACCTTTATTTCCCCCATGGACACTAGTTGATTCATTATTACCTTTTACAGATCTGCTTCCTACACACTTTCTTTTCACATTTTTTTTTTTTTTTTTTTTTGAGACAGTTACCCTCTGTTGCCCAGGCTGGAGTGCAGTGGCATGATCTCGGCTCACTGCAACCTCCACCTCCTGGGTTCAAGGGATTCTCTTGCCTAAGTCTCCGGAGTAGCTGGGATTACAGGCACATGCCACCATGCCCAGCTAATATTTTCTGTATTTTTAGTAGAGACAGGGTTTCACTACATTGGCCAGGTTGGTCTTGAACTCCTGGCCTCCAGTGATCTGCCTGCCTCAGCCTCCCAAAGTGGTGGGATTACAGGTGGGAGCCACTGTGCCTGGCCCCTTTCACAAATTATTAACTACAACAGTTTAACAACTATAGAGTCCTGGGCCTCTTAACATTTCTGTCCCTCATTCCCTATGCATGTACACACATACACACTTGGAAAATTAGATAGCCACTGAATCCTTCCAATAATAACTGATCTATCTTTCAGACTAATTTTCATAAGGCAAAGTTTGTAGCCAAAGAGAACTTTGTATCTTGAGCAGCAAAGGGTAACTTACAATTTTTCTAACTCAACTGTTATAGTCTAACTATAAAAACATGTATAGCTGAAAATTTGAGGAAGAAGAAAAAATATTAGTCACAAAATATCTCATTACCTACACAGAATCACTGCTGCCATGTTGACCTATGTACCAGACAATGGGGATACAGCATTGACCAAAAGATACAGTCCTGATTCCTCATGGATTTTACTGCTGTTCTATTTTGTCCACATTATTCTCAAAACATATTTTTCAAAAACACACATTTGCTTTACTTTTTCAAAGGGTAATACAGCATATGGTGAAAACTATTTCAAATCGCATTCCCACTCCTGCTCCCAGTCCCTCTTCCCAAAGGCAACTTCTAAAAAGATATTATAACCTTCTAGATTATTTGCATAACCTTCTAGAAATATTCACATGTCCACAGGATGAGGATGTCCCTCCCTGTTTGGTTTGTCTTATTTGTCCTACTTAGCAGAGAAAGGTACACATTTTCAGAGATATCAAAGCTACAATACAGAAGCACATTATAAGCTCCATTTCTTTCTCAGAGTTCCGCTAATCTAATGTGAAAAGTTACAGGCAGAGTCCAGTGAAGAGGAATAAGCAAGCACAATCCTCCAACCTGTTAGCCAATTCAAACTAATAGCAAAGATTAGACTGGAGAACTGAGGAAGGAAGCTTTTGAGACCATCACCAGAATCAGTGCCAAAGCAGGGAAGGGCCTCACGTGACCCTGGTTCTCATGGAGGAAAAAATTATCTTTATATATTCATTTTTTATTTTGTTTTTGTAGAAACAGGGTCTTGCTACGTTGCCCAGATGGTCTTGAACTCCTGGCCTTAAGCAATCCTCCTGCCTTAGCCTCCCAAAGTGCTGGGATTACAGGCTTGAGCCACCATGTCCGGCCTTATATATTCTTTACAAATAAATGTATCTTTGTTTCTTTTTGGAAAATAAAACTCATTAGTAGAGAACAGAATGAGAGCAAAAGCATGTCTGTATTAGCTCTATAACTACCATTTCTTGGTCAAACTTCCTAAGAGTTCAACATGCAGCGAGGCTCTGGTGGGCTGCCTTACTAGATCTTACCTGAGGAAGCACAGTTTAGGGGGCAGGTGAATGGGGAGTCATATTTCATGAGGCTGACTATGTGACTATCTTACCAGGCCCCTCATCCCACCCTGAGAAGCCTGCTTCATGTAGGACTGGGGCAAAGAACAGAAAAGTGACGGTCTCAAGGACCAAGACTGGCTGATTACAATGGTCCCCTTTTGGGGAGGTGAGGAATAATAGAGGGGTTACTAGCAAACATTTCTATGAAAAGTACTAGAATTTTTTTAA
The DNA here is from genome assembly GCF_029281585.2 of Gorilla gorilla gorilla. Classification (NCBI taxonomy): domain Eukaryota; kingdom Metazoa; phylum Chordata; class Mammalia; order Primates; family Hominidae; genus Gorilla; species Gorilla gorilla. The sequence goes on from NC_073243.2 coordinate 35,272,629, forward strand.
AAAGCGGGCACGTGAGTTGCGGCCCAGGTTTTCGATTCCTAATGGCTCCAACATTCCAGTTAGTCCTCTCAGCTGAGCTTCACTGAGCTTATGAACACAAAACTTCATTAACTTTGTAGAGGCGGTGAGGCCTGAGGGATGTTAGGTGAACCCAGTGTACCAAGTGTACTTCCTCTTCCTCACCTCCCTTCTAAACTCCCACAGGACTGGGTTGACCACAAGGTTGGCTGACCCTGGTAGCTAAGTCAAACTCTACATTCTGAAGCAAGCATAAAGATTCAAACACATTTCAAGTAGCTCCTTCCCATCTAGATAGCATTATAAACCCTCAGGCTTTTAGACAAGCAACAGCAGCAGCAACGACCAACTTCAACTTGGAAGCCTAAATGAAATAATAGAATGCTTGGTAACTTCAGAATGACACTTCCAAGATCCCCTGCAAGATGGCAAAATATACAACACAGAAGTCCAAATGTTCTCCCCACCTCGGCTATATCTGGAAACAATAGAACATATTAGGTTTTTAAGTATACAGACACAAGGATTAATTTGGTCCCCACCCAAATTGACAGACTGAAGTATTTCCATATAGATAACTTAAGAATTTTCCCATTCTGAAGAGAAAATAGGGCTAGAGTTGGGCGTGGTGGCTCACGCCTGTTATCCCAGCACTTTCAGAGGCCGAGACGGATGGATCACCCGAGGTCAGGAGTTCAAGAGCAGCCTGACTAATACGGTGAAACCCTATCTCTACTAAAAATACAAAAAATAGCCTGGTGTGGTGGCATGTGCTTGTAGTCTCAGCTACTCGGGAGGCTGAGACAGGAGAATTGCTTGAACCTGGGAGGTGGAGGTTGCAGTGAGCCAAGATCGCGCCACTGCACTCCAGCCTAGGCGACACAGTGAGACTCCATCGCAAAAAAAAAAAAAAAAAAAAAAAAAAAAAGAGAGAGAGAAAGAAAAGAAAAGAAAAAAGAAAATAGGGCTAGGATTTTAAATCCACATTCTGTTAGAGTGAAAAAGAACAGGCAAGGAGGTAGACAAGGATACAGGTAAAGAAGGATACAGACCAAGGGGCAGCAGTAATGAGGGGGGTTCTGCCATCACCATCCCTGCCCTTTAGGCGTTGACTCCATGGGAGCACACTTTGAGCATGTACGTTTCCATCTATTAAATCATTTAATCCTTTGATGATGCATTTTCCACCTACATTTTACAGATGAGGAAACTGAGGCACAGAGAAATTAAAACAACTTGCCCAGGTTCCACAGGGGATGGAAGCAAATCTAAACTCAACATTTAATGTTTGCATGGCATCTGAAAGCTGCCAAGATGATCTTTATTAGACAGACAATAAATTCCTCATTTAGACAAACAATACAGTATAGACATGTTATGCAAACCTGTCATAAAGCAAATATTTACTGAGTATCTTCTAAGTGCCAGGATACCGAGCTGCTGGCTAGATACTGAATCTAAGCATAAGTATGTGAAATATATGCTGCTTCAATTATATGCAAATCAAGTCTACTTATTTGGAGACAACTATAGGATATGCATTAACATTACTTAAGATTGAATTCATATTGCCAATAAAATACGAGAACTGAGACAAAATTATCAGGAACTATGCCAGGCATGGTGATACACAGCTGTAGTCCCAGCTACACAGGAGGCTAAGGCGGGAGGATCTCTTGAGCCCAAGAGTTCAAGTCCAGCTTGAGCAACATAGTGAGATCCTATCTCTTAATAAAAATTATCAAGAAATAAACCACCCTAATTTTTAAAAAAATTAAAATGTCTTCCTCCAGAGATTTAGTAGTAATAGAGAAAGAACAACCAATTAGAAATCTTTTTGGGAGATCCCAAGCAATAAACAATAAAAATGTCCTCCTATCTTTTATCAACAGTAAAGTAAACAGATTGGTAGTTTCCCTGCAATTTGGGAATGACCTGGGTGCACTTATGTCTATCAAATAATATCTCTGCTAACATATTCAACAGTTCTAAAAATTGTGAATGAATAAACGAATAAATGAATAACACTGTAAGGTGTCCTGGAGAGAAAAAAAATGGAGGAGGAGGACATCTATCAATTCTTACTGTCCAGCCCCCCGAGTGCCACCCCCAGGGATTAGAAGCTCAGAATTTCCAGGCTTAGAGTTCCCTTTCTTACACAAAAAGGTTCCCCGTTCACTCAGCCTTCCCAATGGCTCCTAAAAGCCTCACTTCCAGCTGAAATCCCTGGGAAGCCAAGCTTGCTTTATCTCTAGTCAGTGGAGATTTTAAACTTTTCCATTTGTTTTAGTCTGTTTTGTGCTGCTACAACAGAATACCTGAGACTGGGTCATTTATGATGAACAGAAATTTGTTTCCGCACAGTTCTGGAGGCTAGGATGTCCAAGGTTGAGGGGCCTGCAACTGGTGAGGGCCTTCTTACTGCACCGTAACATGGCAAAAGGCATCGCATGGGTGAAAGAGAGAGAAAAGGAGGCTGAACTCATCCTTTTACCAAACTCACTCTCACAATAACAACATTAACCCATTCACGAGGGCAGAACTCTGGTGGCCTAATCACCACTCATTAGGCTCCACCTCCCAACACTACTGCATGGGGGATTACGTTCCAACACATGAACTTTGGGGAATACATTCAAACCACAGCACCTTCCAAATCACATTTGTTTCCCAGAAGAAAGAAAAGCAAACTTAAAGTCATAGCAAAATTAATTCTATAAAATAAACATGAACCTGTAAAGTAATCAAGGCCTGGTTAGCATGTGGTTTACAAATCAAACATTCAAGAGATACTGTAAATAAAGCGTTCCATAACATACCCATGTGTTTTCACTTACTTGACAAAAACCTGCAAGCACTGTGAAGAGTAACTATATATCAGAAATGCCTCTTTACCTTTCTGATGCTCTAGCGCAGCAGAATCACCTGGAGGGCCTGTTAAAACTCAGACTGCAGACCCCGTCGCAGGCTTTCTGATTTGGCAGGTCTGAGTGGGGCCTGGGCATCTGCCTTTCCAACAAGCTCTCAGGAGATGCTCCGCTGCTGTTACTGCTGCTGCTGCTCCAGAGACTGCTCTTTGAAAACCACTGCATATACTAAATAAACAGCTGTCAGCTCCTCTTAGGCACCTTGGCAAGAAGAAGTCATACATAATACACGATTATAAAATTAAAGGAAGGTCCAATTAGAGCTTAGTAAAATCCCACAAAAAGTCTAAATGAAAGTTCCTCAGGCAATTGCCAATGAATTGGAAACACAGTCTAAGTCATTCTTCAATAAAACTGGGATGCTGGACATTGCAGGACCGTAAATCAGTGAAATCTGAAAGGTAAACATTGCCACAATTAATGGAGAGAATGAGGAAAAATGAGGTGAGAGAAACCCTACCCACTAGAGAATTCAGTTGTCAAGATCCTTGTCCTGCTCTAAGTACAACTCGTTTTCTTACCTGTTCTCATAGAATTCACCTATCCTCGGCAAAACCCTCTGGCAAAGCTGTTCATCCAAAAGACAGCCAAACCCAGAAGCACAGTGAAGAGGCCGCTGAGCAGCCAGCAGAGAGGGCACCAAATGCTCACATCGCTGTCTCGCCACACCTGCCTCTCCTGTCACTCACTTCACTGGGCCACTCACCCATGTCTCTAATGAAAAGTTTGGGGTGTTTCTTTTTTTAAACCATCTCAAAGAACAAGAAGATACATCAGTAAGGGGTTGCATCAGGTGACTCTCCTCAGGACAGCTCCAATTGTCCTTTATTGCCTATATAAATAGAAGATTCCACAGTACAAATATACTAGCACGCCTTTCAGGTTTTCCTCTGACCTTCCTCAAGGTCATTTCAAATTCACAACTTTCATGAAGCCCTCCCATTGCCCCCATCCAAATCCATCCTTCTCATATCTTCTCTTCCACAGAACTTGGAAGGGCACTAAAAGTATAAGCATTTTTACTTGTCACCCAGATTCTCTGGTAAGCTGTCAGCAGCTAAGCGGTGTTTCATTCATCACAATACTTTGCTAGTATTAGGTGCTCAATTAATTGAAACCATTACAACTTGTTTAGCACTATGTGCCAGGAACCACATCAGCCACCTGTATAGATATATCATTTCCACACACCTCTCCAGGTACAGGAGAAAACCCCAAGGCTACTGAGGCAGGCAATGGAAGTCAGAATTCAAACCCACATCTATTCAACTCCAAAGCTTCTGCCATTTTATCAGCACCACACTGCATCTCTAGAGAGAAAATAAAATAGAGCAGTAAGGTGACAAAGTATCAGCTCGCAGGTCGGCTTCACTACTACAAGTTTCTATTTCATTTCTCAACAATCCCAGACTTTAAGGTATGGGCAGTGTATGTAATAAAGCATGTTTTACAAATTATCCTATTAGCAATCACTGGGGCATGTCACTATATTATTATGGAAAAGCCTTTCACTTCAGCACCTCACAGTAAGAGATGGGATGTTTCTAAGTATACATAAAATCTTTTGATGAAGCTTGGATGTATTCTATGAAAAGCCCATGTAAGGCTGGGCGTGGTGGCTCATGCCTGTAATACCAGCAATTTGGGAGGCTGAGGAAGGCAGATCATTTGAGCTCAGGAGTTTGAGACCAGCCTGGCCGACATGATGAAACCCCATCTCTACCAAAAATACAAAAATTAGCCAGGCATGGTGGTACATGCCTATAATCCCAGCTACTCAGGAGGGTGAGGCATGAGAATTGCTTGAACCCGGGAAGCAGAGGTTGCAGTGAGCTGAGATCATGCCACTGCACTCTAGCCTGGGTGACAGAGCAAGACTCTGTCTCAAAAAAAAAAAAAAAAAAAGCCCATGTATTCTATGCTGTTTCTTGGGAGGAAAAAATTCAGCAGCAAAATCAACTTTATGCATCTATTTATAAATGAGCACACTATCCAATGGCCACAGGTTTTTTTGTGTTGTTGTTTTTTGTTTGTTTGTTTTAGAGATGGGGGTCTCACTGGGCGTGGTGGCTCACGCCTGTAATCCTAGCACTTTGGGAGGCTGAGCCAGGCGGATCACTTGAGGTAGGAAGTTCGAGACCAGCCTGACCACACGGGGAAACCCCACCTCTATTAAAACATACAAAAATTAGCTGGGTGTGGTGGTGCATGCCTGTAGTCCCAGCTACTTGGGAGGCTGAGATGGGAGAATCACTTGAACCCAGGAGGCGGAGGTTGCAGTAAGCCCAGATCTCACCACTGTACTTCAGCCTGGGTGACATAGTGGAACTCCATCTCAAAATATATAAATAAATAAATAAATAAATAAATAAATAAGAGAGATTGGGTTGGGTGGGGGGGCGGGCAGATCTTACTATGTTGCCCAGGCTGGAGAGCTGTGGCTATTCATAGTTGTAATCATTGCACACTACAGCCTGGAAATCTTGATCCTCCTGCCTCAGCCTCCCAAGTAGCTGTAACTACAGGTGTATACCACCATATCCAGCATAAATAGCTAGAGGTTTCTACATCTTGAGAGAATCATGACAAACTACTTAAAGACACAGAAGGGGTGAACATTTACGATTCAGGGGCAGCAAAGTGGCAACAGTCAATGAGGAAAGGCTCCAGGATCTGACAGTGCTGCTTTCAAGTTCCCCTGCCACCAGCTAGCAGGGTGGCCTTGACACAGTACTAGGGGTTTCAGCTTCTTTGTGAAATGGAAAACCACTGGCCCTCTCAAAGGCCATAATGAGCCAATGATAACAGTAACACATGAAAAGCACCCAGCCCTTGGTAAGTTCACAAACCTTTGTTCCATATCCCATATTAAACTGCCTGCCCTGTAGGACTTACCTGACCCTATCAAATCAGACGTTGAGTAGCCTTTGTTTCTCTTTTGGTTACCATGAAGACATGGTAAGCATTAGATCTGTTTGTATATTAGGTTTTGTTTTTTTTCTTTGAGACAGAGTCTCGCTCTTTCGCCCAGGCTGGAGCGCAGTGGCATGATCTCAGCTTATTGCAACCTCTGCCTCCCGGGTTCAAGCGATTCCCCTGCTTAGGATTCCCCTATTTGGGATTCTCCTGCCTCAGCCTCCCAAGTAGCTGGGATTACAGGCATGCACTACCACACCAGGCTAATTTTTGTATTTTTAGTAGAGACAAGGTTTCACTATGCTGGCTAGGCTAGTCTCAAACTCGTGACCTCATGTGATCCACCCGCCTTGGCTTCCCAAAGTCCTGGGATTACAGGTGTGAGCCACCATGCCCAGCCTTTTAAATAGAAGGGGCTGACGTGGGCTCCATAGCTCAGTGGTTAGAGCACTGGTCTTGTAAATAGAAGGGGCTGTTAAAAAGCTTGTGTAGTAAGATGGCAATAGTAAGTCATTGGTTCCCTAGAGAAAAAGGAGTTAACACCCCAAATAACACCAAATTCTAAAACAAACTCGGTATTAAAAGCTTAAACTCTCCCAAACAAGTCATTCTGGCTAACAGCATGTGTAATTAAAGTTAAAACCATACTAAAATAACACTTCAGCTGTTGACCTTAAAGATCCTTTTGAAAAGCTCAACCAAAACACCAGCATATGAGGGAGCAGCTTGACTTTTTGTCTACTGAAGACAGTATCTCAAGATAAGGCTGCATACACCTTTCTATGGTTCAAATGAAAGCACTGATAGGATGTTACAGCTGAGCTATGCTAAATACCGACTTATTCAATCACCTTTTACACAACTGCGTTTAACTACTTCAGAACTTAAATTTCATCTCAGATTGGTCATCGTAGATGGATAAGAGTTTAGTTGCACTGACCACCCCAAAACTCCAGTTTCCAGGTAACTAACTTAGTAATTTCACTATTCAGATAAGAGCAGAGAGTAGTACCCAAAAGCTCACAGTATCAGGCCAGGTGTGGTGGCTCACACCTGTAATCCCAGCACTTTGGGAGGCTGAGGAGGGAGGACTGCTTGAGCTCAGCCTGGGCAACATGGTGAAAACCCATCTCTACAAAAAAATACAAAAATTAGCTAGGTGTGGTGATGTGTGCCTGTAGTACCAGCTACTCAGGAGGGTGAGGTGGGAGGACAGCCTGAGGCTGGGAGGTTTGAGGCTGCAGTGAGCCATGATTGCACCACTGCACTCCAGCCTGGGTGAGAGAGCAAGATACTGCCTAAAAAAATAATAATAATAATGCTCAACCAGAATCTTTCTCAACTTCCCCTTCCCCGCCCCCACAACATGCTGGACTTAGTTGCACTTTTTAAAAGAAGCAAACAGTGAAATATTGATCCCCAATTTTTGTACAATGTATCTCATGAAAGGAAGGCTCTGAATCTTGTAAAGTGTAGAAAACCACAGTTCTTGCCTATGCAATCATTGGAGACCCACTGTAGTCACTTAAGTGTTGATTGGGTTATCAGTGGTAAGTGAAGTCATCTGCCTAGTCACAAACCCCTCTTTTGCTCTTGCTGGTGTTTTTAACTCTCAAGTAACTGGAACAAAACTTACGACAGATCATGGCAGCAATGTGTTTTCAGAATTAATTTGGCAGATACATCATAATCCATTACAACAACACAAGTTATTCGCAAATCACACCTAAGCATAAGTGTCATCTTAATTTGGTTGAGTATAGAAAAATACTATACATACAATATATAGTACATACTATGTCTATGTCTGCATTAGTTTAAACAGCTACCTACTATCACTTCCTTCTTCCACCTCTTCCCTTCAGAATTGTGTTACTGAATTGTTTCAGCTTTGTTTGTAGTATTAACATTATACAAAAATAGCTTCACAGATTGCAGGAAGATGTGGCCAATAACAGTGGAAATTAAATAGAAAATAGTCTATTTAATTTCAATCCAGTGCTCCTGTGTGCAAATCAGGGCGACTTCAGCAATCTTGCATCTGTCAGAAACCTGAGAAGAGTCAGAGGCCTCATGGAGAACTCATTGAGAAATCCCTCAAGTACAATTTATTATGTGGTCTTTTACAGACATTCAGCCTGGTACAGAGGAGAAAGACCATAGTAGCCCTGAGCTGAGTTAGTTACTTTGTGTAAGAACTACTGAATTAAATGAGGAGTCAAGTGGGTAGGAGAGAGAGCAGAACAGAAGCTCAGGCCCAAAATAAGCAATAGACAACTTAATTCAAACTACCAAAAAGTTGTGTTTAAAGCCCAGTCTCAAACATCTTATACTCAGAACGTTCAGCACTAGAACTGAAATTACAATGTATTGCTACTTTATTTTTAAATGCTAGGGGTAACACCTGTTTCTTATAATTTGAGGTTTTACTGAACCTGTATTTACCAAACCAATAAACAAGAAAAAGCACAGCCCTAGAACACAACAGAGCAAGGACAATCCTGTGTTATCCTTCCCTAGCCTTCCCATGAAGAGCTCACAGCACGATTTTCAGTCTCATGTTGATAGGAGGCTCAGAAAGCCAACAACAACCAGAAATTACACTAACACACCAAATAGCCCTCTTCTGCATGAATAGGTAATGTTAGGTAATGCCTATTAACGCCAAAATCTATTCTGCTAGATATCATGTTCTGAATACACTGAAAATACACCATTCATAAACCAAAATTATAAAAGTGTTCATTTTAATGAGATAACTGTCATATTAAAGCCTTAATATTTCAGGGTGACAAGAAAGTCTGGAAACACAGGCAAATATTTTCCATTTTGACAGTGTTAAGTGACCAAGTTGAATGCCAGCACTTGATGAGTGGAGGGAAAGTAACCGGGAGTGATTCCAACAAGATGGCACACCACCCCCTTACACCACATTGGTGAAGAAAGCTGGATGAAGATTTCCAAAGAAAGCGGCCCTGTGGAGTGGGCTTCAGGCTTGCCAGATCTGGATTCCCTTGATAGCTTCTTCTGGAGTGCACTTAAAACACAGATTTATTCTGTGAAAATCAAGCAGCATCACAGATGCACATGCAGGGACTGACAGAAATGCTGCATTCGTGTACCACATTCACGGAAATTTTGCACTATTTATTGCTCGTGAGGGCCGACATCAATCATGTGATAGCAAGAAATCATTTGTTCATGTAGATTCACCTAGTTTGCAGAAGTTTGTGGTTATCTTATCATTTGACACAGTGAAGCCACCATATATTCTGAGAGCTGGTCACATTAAAGTACTTCCACCAACCTGAGGTTCGCACTGCAAACACTGAATGAGCACAGCATTCCTCCTTGAACCCAACGGGCTCTGCTGTATCTGTGGTTTACCAAAAGGCAAAAAGCTGGGTCCCACCTGAGGTTGGCACTGCAAACACTGAATGAGCACAGCATTCCTCCTTGAACCCAACGGGCTCTGCTCTATCTGTGGTTTACCAAAAGGCAAAAAGCTGGGTCCCACCTGAGGTTGGCACTGCAAACACTGAATGAGCACAGCGTTCCCTCTTGAACCCAAGAGACTCTGCTGTCTGTGTGATTTACCAAAAGGCAAAAAGCTGGGTCTCAGTCAACTGCTGAATACATTAGAGTACAGAGGCTGTAGTCCTCAGGCCTCCCCCTCACTGCAAGGGTAACACAGGAAAGATAACCTCCCATCTTTGACACGCCAGCGGGGAGGAGGCGAAAGAACCTACACAAGTTGAGGAGTCCTTTTTCAGTTAAGTAAGTCAGTGGCCTTACGCACCATCCAAAACCACACACACACACACAAACAAAACACCCTGCTGAAGGTATCACCACCTTAACCCAAACCTGGTACCTCTGCCACCAAGGCCAGCCTGGGCAAAGATTAACCTGTGGTCTTCGGCCTTGGGTTCACTGACAGGGCCACCTTGGAGAGACAGCAGGCCAACTTTCTGTTTGTTTTAAAGGAAATGCTTCCTGGCACATGTTTAGGACTCTGAACTCTGCACATGAAGCCACGTGGTTGGTGTTAATCTGGCTCCATCCACTCACGATCGGCCAAAGCAACCTATTTCCGAGGGCAGCCCCTGGCTGGGTAATCGACACCATCTCGTTCAAGTCACGCGGGCTCCCGCCGGATTCCCCGGAGCCTAGTGCCGCGTCCTCTCCACACAGCAATCCTCCCGCGCAAGGGGAGCGGGGAGGAAAGGGGTTGGGGGGTTTCAGAGGGGAGGGACTTACACCTGTGAGGCCAATGGCTCTAGCGGCTCAGGTGAAGTTCGAGGGCGCGGGACAGGAGGAGACTCCCGCCCTTCCAGTCAAGCCGGCTTTGCACTAGCAGAGTGCGCCGGCGCCCTACTTGCGGTGCCCACCTGTAGCCACAGCAAACAAACTTTCCTCCCCTTCTGGGTTGGAAGAATCCGGTGCCTTACGCCACCCCCTGGCCCAAGCCGGCGGCGACCCGGAGCTCCGCGGACTCCTCACCTGATACCCCTAAAATCCCAACCTGGTCTGTCCCAGAGCGCAATCCCCGCACTGCCCGCGCACCCCGTTTGGGTATGCGGAGTGGAGGGTCTGGGTTGCCAGCTGGATATTAGGAATTGGGGGGCGGGGGGAGCGGGGGGACGCGATTCACTGCCCTTTGCAACTCCAGCTCCCAACTTTGCCAGCCGCGCAGTTGCTGCCTTCCAATTCCCTCTGCGCCGCGCAACCGGCTCCCTCGGCTTCTCCAACGCCGTCCTCGGGGAGGGAGCTCCCCAAGGCCAGCCGGAACCCCGCGCGCCCGGCGCACTTACAGCCATAGCGGGGTCTCTGCAGCGACGGCAGCTCTTCGTGTGGCATCCTGCGCGTCTCCGGGGGCCCGCCCGGGGCGCGCCCCCCGCGACTCCCCTCGCTGGCCAGGCTCGCGGGCTCTGCGCCCCGCCGGCGCGCTCGGATCCCGCCTCTCGCCGATTTCCCCTGGCCGCCCGAAGATCTGCGACCCACTCCCTCGGTGCTCTCTCGCCAGAGCTAGCCGCGGCCGCCGCGCGCTGACACTGAAGTAAAAGTGAACTCTCCTCCCTCGCTCCCTGGCCGGTCGCCGCCGCCTCCCTCAGCAGGTTTCCTTTCTCCTCCAGCCAGGCCCCGTTATTCACCGCGGTGGGAGCGCGCGCCGAGACGCAGCGACCCCTATCGCGTGCCGGGCGCAGCGCCCAGGCCGCGTGGACCCGCCCCTTCTCCCCCGGGGGAGAGGGAAGGGGCCAAGAGGGACGCTGGGCCGGGACCCCCTGCAGCTGGGGCCCCCGCACAGCTGGTGGCCTGGGGGTGGCGGCCGCCCCGCCTAATTCTCGCTTCTGGAGAGTTTCGAGGGTGGAAGTGAACCAACGCGGAGAAGTGCAAGAAAAACCGCAGAAGTCACAGGCAGCCCTGCGTGTCCGGGGTGTTGCTCAGTTACTGAGGGACAAACAGCGCGGTTCCTTTTCCTCTGGGGAGATTTCACGTTGACTTTTGTTCTTCTTCTTCGTCTTTTTGGTTTTGGTTTTTTTTTTTTTTTTTTTTTTTTTTTGCTTCGAAAGTTGCTTCTGTCACTTTTTGTCTACAAAATAACAGGGTTCCCCTTATGACAAGAAACTGAGTGTGTGTGTGTGCTGGAGGAACAAGATAACCCAAGGCAACCACTCAAAACACAACTGCGAGTCATCCCCCTCCCTCCGATCACCTTGTGCCCGCCCCTGCCCCAATGTGCAGAGCCTTCTCTCAAGCCCAGCTGGGGTCGCAAGCCACAGAAACCTTTTCCGGCTAAGCTTTTAAGGAAATTAAACTGCATGTGGCTGTTTTGAAATCGGGGTTTTCATGCGGTCGCCAGGAGCTATTTTTCTCTTTGTGTCTCAGCGTGATAAAATCTGGAGGGAATGCGGGACTCTTCTGTACCTGTGCCCTCACCTGTTTGACAATTGTGGAATGTGTGGGTGACCCGATAACAGGAAAAACAAACTGAGGGAGGGCGATAAGAAATTATTTAGAGCCGGGCGCGGCGGCTCACGCCTGTAATCCCAGCACTTTGTGAAGCCGAGGCACAAGGATCCCTTGAGCCCAAGAGTTCCAGACCAGCCTGGGCAACATAGCGAGACCCCGTCTCTCCAAAAAATAAAAAAATAATATTAGCCGGGCGTGGTGGTTGCGCCTGCAGTCCCAAGCTACTCAGGAAGCTGAGGTGGGAGGATTGCTTGAGCCGGGGAGGACAAGGCTGCTGTGGGTTGTGATTGCACCAGTGCACTCCAGCCTGGGTGACAGTGCAAGACCCTCGGGGGGGGGGGGGGGAGAAATTATTTCGCTGAGGAAATGGTGGCATAGTGACACTAATCATTTTTTATTATGCAAGGATACAGAGGATGAGCAGCTGTTTTCCATTTCATATAGGAGACGCAGTCCTTCTCAAACTTGTTGAAACTCAGATTCTTGGGCCCCACCCTCAGAATTTCCGACTCAATCGGTCTGGGCTGGGGCTCATGAATTTGCATTTCTAATTTCTAGCATACTGCCAGGTGATGCTGACACTGCAGAGCGTGCTTAGGGTGGCTCTGTGAGTGGTAGATGCTCACAGGGACGTTAACTGTACACAGGGAACTCTCAATTCAGACGGGATAGCAAAATATTTTTTTTTCCCTGATGGCATTAGATTCTCACCTGTTTGGAATGGGATGAATGGGGTTTTCCTTTCTTAAAAAGCAGATGCCTCTCAGTCTAAGAACAACTCAGAGGCGAAATGGCCACATTTGAGGCACAGCACCCTGTCAACTGATATTCACCCAAAGGAGAAATGTGGAAGGGGATTTTCGTGCATGTCAGGAGATGCTGAATTAAATGATGTCTAAAGTTCATTCCATTTCTGTTGTTGCATTTGTCAAGTGTTAACAATTAAGTATTTACACATACCAATTTTCGTATGAGTGTATGACTTAGAGCCCAAATAAATGAGTAGTCTATATATTTAGAGGTGGGTGAAAAAATCACTCTGAACTAAAATGGTCCAGGAAGGTGATAGGGTTTGAAAGTGTGGCTTGAAGTGGAAGTGTGGTAAAAGCTGGATGGAGAGCATCCAAGGGAAAGAAACAATGAGGTGGAGCACAAGGTTGGGTTGGAGCTGGATTGGTTGGACTGGATTGGAGCTATGAAGTTGTCATCAGGTTGTGGAGGGCCCTGAGTGTCTGGCTAAGAGGACTGGAGATTATTGTAGAAACATTCAAGAGATCTTAAAGGTTTTGAGTATGGAAGCTGCAGAATGCAAGGGAGTTTAGGGAAGGAGACTATTGGAGCAGGTCATATGATAGGTTGGGATGGGACAACTTGTAGATGTTGACGCCCCGTGGAAGATGTTTGGACGGAGATTGAAGAGAGAGGTAAGAAGAGCCTCAATGAGGCTGATATCAGTAAGGGAGATGAAGGGGGTGTTTTAATATACTCAAGTTGGTGCCATCGACATGTATAGATATTATACACACTAACAAGTAGATTAAGTAAAGTAAATATCTGTTAATCGTAGAAGGTGAAGGTTAAAGCATAAATAGGTGATTGGGAGGGCAGTAGTTCTAAGTTCATGTTCTAGCTGGTCAGCTCTTTGAAGAATCTGAGGTGGCTTTAAGGCCCTGTCATGGGTCATGTTTTTATGAAGAACTTAAAACACTAAGACGAAATTGGAAAGGCAAATGCTCTTGTTATTTTGCAAGTGCTAGCGTTAATCATGGGCATTTTGGTCTGCACTCATTGGGTAACAATACTGTCTCACAGGTCACTTCACCTCAGCATCTCAGAAAAGAAATTTGTCTGCAGAATGCTGGACTATTTTCTCTTAGGATTTGACATTGGAGAATGATTCAAATAGGTACAAGGCAATGTGTCAGCTTACTTTGCCATCTGATTGTGCTTGCAATAATATTAGAAACAAAAATGAAGGCTATCTAGTGAAAAAAAGTTTTCAAGAAAGCAAGCAAGGTTTTTTGTTTAATGTAAAACAAAAAACAACACTAATAAACTACTAGACATGCTGAAACAATTTTTAAGCAATATTATTTTTAAAAATTTTGTTTTTAAGGCCCATCTGTTTTCTTTTGACAAGTTGAAATAAAGGTGTTTGGGAAAATGCAATTTTTAAAATAACAGATTATATGAAGAGCATCGAAAGGGAAAAAAAGTATGTCTCAGGAAAAACCTTAGCACACTTTAATATTATATTTGCCTTTGAGATGACTTGGTTATTTTCCAATAATATCACATTATTGATCAATTTTACATGGATACCCAAAATAGTGACTGTCGCCAGAAATGAGGAATGAGGAAATCATAGGAAAGAAATTATTCAAGCCTTTTTCAAAGTACTGGGAGCACTTGGGCTATTAAAATTTTCTAACTTGCTCCCATTTCCAGAAAAAGAGAGATACTGAAAAGAAATAGAAAGTACGCTTTACTGCAAAGGAGATTCCTATGTCTAAAAAGAAAACTGTTACAGTCCAACTTCAAATTTACAAAAAAATTAAAAAGAATCAGAAATGAATGAAACAATCAGTGTTTGTATTTTTAGTAGGGATGGGGTTTCACCATGTTGGCCAGGCTGGTCTCGAACTCCTGACCTCAAGTAATCCACCTGTGTCTGTCTCCCAAAGTACTGGGATTACAGGCATGAGCCACTATGCCAGGCAGAATTTGAGCTTCTTGACAACTGGAACTTGGTCTAATTCATCATTGCTATGTGTCCAGGATGTGTAGCAATGCCTGGCATGTAGTAGCTGCTCAATTATTTTGTTGCAATCATGAATTTACTATGATAAATTATATGCACCAGTCGCTATACTACAAATAGTTGTTACTTTCATTCTGGTAACAACCCTGGGAAGAAGATAGAGATATCCTTATTTAACAGTAAAGCAACAGACTCATAGAGACTGGTAGTATATGGCAGAGCTGGGTTTATCTGAGTCCACACAGTTTCCCCAACAGAAACTGATAAATTGAACTACAATTTTCAACATTTTTGCCTTTTACCAAATACGTGTTGTCTTTTCCTAGGTGAACACTAAAGGACGTACCACAAATGACCGCAAGTTACCATCATCTATTTGCCAAAATAGACCCTGGGGTCCATTTTGTATCCAGGCTATAGTTCTGATTATAGTTTTATTGCTAATCCCTTGTAGTTCTTTATTGGTCTTTATGCATGAATGAGACAAAATCTGAATGGTGCTTACTAAAGGACTCTCTGCCATATACCTGTAAAGTTGTTCTGAATCAATGTTTTAAAATCATTTATGCTTTCCCATTGACCATACTCCAAATATAGTTTATTTTAATCTTGGATTGATCTATCTTTGGCAGTAGCTCATTGTCCTAGCTTTAATCTTCCCTGCCTGACACATTCCCTTCTAGAAGATTCTGTATTAATTGATTGATGACAAACTTCTAAATGACCTACGAGAGCTTGGATATTTTGAATAAAGCTTCACAATTTATCAGGGAATGAAAATGAAAGCACCCATTAGGTGCCAAAAATGTTTAACAAGTGTGGGGAATTGGGAACTCTCATGCAGTGTTAGGGGGGACGTAACTTTGGCAACCATTTCGAGGAATAAGTTGGTCATCTCTAGTTAAAGTAAAGATGTACAATTCATGAAACTTAGCAACTTCCCATCTATTAAGGTGCTCTAGTGAAGGCCCCACATACAGGAGGACATGTATAAGGATGTTCACTCCAGAGAAAAACGAAACAACTTAAATGGCCTGTTGTGGCAGGATGGATGGACAGATGTCGTGGTATAGAAAAATAAGAGAAGGTCAGGCATGGTGGCTCATGCCTGCAATCCCAGCACTTTGGGAGGCTGAGGCGGGTGGATCACTTGAGGTCAGGAGTTCAAGATCCTCCCTGACTAATATGGTGAAACCCCATCTCTACTAAAAATATAAAACTTAGCCGAGCGTAGTGGCAGGCGCCTGTAATTCCGGCTACTTGGGAGGCTGAGGCGGGAGGATCACTTGAACCTGGGAAGTGGAGGTTGCAGTGAGCCGAGGTCACACCACTGCACTCCAGCCTGAGTGACAGAGTGAGACTCCATCTCAAAAAAATAAGATAAAATAAAATAAAAAAAGATAGAGAATGATAAATACAATGTTATACCATATATGTACAATTATAAACACATGAAATAATAGCACATAATATATGTTGGGTTAGGTGCATATAGTAAAAGTATAAAAAACATGTACAGGAAGAACATACCAATTTCAGAATAGAAATAACCTCTGAGAAATTAGGGAAGAAAATGGAAGCCAAAGATGTAGACAAGGAACATCAAATATATCTAACATTTAATTTCCTTTTTAAAAGCCTGAGGAAATATGACATTTGTTATATTCAGGGAGTATGTACATAAGTATTTGATGTTTTATCCTCTATGTCTTTCTTTTGTTTGTGATGCTTTTCAAAACTTTTTTTTTTTTTAAGGAACAAGTATTCTGTTAATATATTCAAAATAAAAGTAATGTCTTAGTTTGTTGGTTTACCACTTTTTAAAGTTCAGATTTGTTAAGTTTTCTCGATAGAGGCAAATCTATAGATTTTGAAATCTATTATTTCAAAACAAGGCCACAGTGAGATGTTGGTGGTGGCAATATGAATATGCAAACACGTATGTCTTTCTAGGAAGGTGCTTATGATTTATTGAAAGAGTTGTAGCGTCTACCCTAAAACTCAGCTGCTTCCTAGGGGGCTGCTAAGAACCACCTGCTGATGACCAGGATCTCGATTTTGGGATTGGTTAGGGACTCCTAATCCTCCTGTTCACACTTACCAAGGAATAGCTCTTCATGGATGAATGAATGAAGAGTTGACCATATGTCTGGCCTATTGTTGAGGCAGAAATTGCCACGCTATCATAAAGTACTACTTATGCATTTTGGTGGATCCTCCTTCATTATAAAGTCTGGGCCAGGCGTGGTGGCTCACACCTGTAATCCCAGACTTTGGGAGGCCAAGGTGGAAGATCACTTGAGGCCTGGAATTTGGGACCAGCCTGGACAACATAGCAAGACCCCATTCTGTAAAGAAAAAAAGGAAAAAAATTATAAAAATAGAATCAAGTTTTTCTGTTTGTTTTGTTTTGTTTTGCTACCCAGCTCCTAATGCTCAGTTACTGTTTGTTAAGAGTTAACTTCACATCTGGATCTGGTCAGCCCCTGGCCAAGTGCAAAAGCCAATAGTGAACCAAACAGTATCACGGCAAGGGAGGCAGACATCACCAAAGACTGCATTTTGTCAGACCATAAATAAAACTGCCACCCCAAACTCCACAGACGAAACCAGAATTGTTCAATTCCACCTTGCTTTTCATCTACTAAAACACGTCTTTCCTCTGATTTCCATACCCTGTTAATATACACATTTTCAGTCACTTAGTTTCAAAACCTCAATCATTTTGCATTCCTTTGGAATCATTCCTTAGCATCCAGTCAGTCCCTCAGCCTTGGTGATTTTTTTGTTCCTATCACTCTCCTTTGCTGATGTCTCTTTCTTTCTTCTTGGCGCCCATCATCACCCACCACTACTCTGATTCAAGCTCTCACACCATCTTACACCTGGACTGCTGCAAGGGTGATTTCTGTGCTGTTTCTTTCCTTCTTGCAATTTAGTTTGCTTGCTTCCTCCTCTGAATTCCTCTATCAAATACCATACAGTGTTATTGTGAGAAAAAAAAAAAAATACCTCATAGCAGTCTGAATTCTGTGAGGTATGCAAGCCCAGAGAGACATGAGTATGGGACTTCATGCCCCCTTCCATGCCTGGGGGCAATTGTTTAAAGTCATTTTAAAGGCTGGGCGTGGTGGCTCACGCCTGTAATCCCAGCACTTTGGGTGGCCAAGGCCGGTGGATCGCCTGAGGTCAGGAGTTCAAGATCAGCCTGGCCAACATGGTGAAACCCTGTCTCTATTAAAAATACAAAAATTAGCTGGGTGTGGTGGCAGGTGCCTGTAATCCCAGCTACTCAGGAGGCTGAGGCAGGAGAATCGCTTGAACCAGGGAGCCGGAGGTTGCGGTGAGCCGAGATCGCGCCATTGCACTCCAGCCTGGGCAAGAAGAGTAAAACTCCGTCTCTAAATAAATAAATAAATAAATAGTCATTTTATTCCTGACAGCTGCTTCACCCATTATCTTCACGTTCCTGAAATTTGTGATACAAAGAGCAACGTACAGCCAATCAATAGCTTATGTTATTTTAATGTAATTCTTAGTAAACAACTTAGGAACTGCCTCTTCCTTTAAAAGCCTACTTACAACTGCTGCTAATTGGGGTGTATATTCAGGGCAACTTGAGTCTATGCTTCTGGGTTGAAATCCTCAAGCTTAGTCCAAATAAACTCTCTGCTTATATTAATTCTGCCTCAGCTTTTTCCTTTTTCTTTTTTGAGATAGGGTCTCACTCCGTTGCCCTGGCATGATCAGGCTCACTGAAGGCTTGACTTCCAGGCTCAGGTGATTCTCCTGTCTCAGCCTCCTGCGTAACTGGAACTACAAGTGTGTGCCATCACACATGGCTAATTTTTCTTTTTTCTTTTTTTTTTGTAGTTTTTTATGGAGACGGGGTTTCACCATGTTGCCCAGGCTGGTCTCAAACTCCTGGGCTCAAGTGATCCTCCTGCCTCAACCTCCCAAAGTGCTGGAATTACAGGCATGAGCCACGGCGCCTGGTCAGCTTCTTCCTTTTAGGTCAGCAATTGGTACTCTCCTTTTGTTAGCAGTGGCAAATTTGAATGGGATTGCAGCAACCTCAATTCTTGCCTCCTCAGAGGAAAGAATTCGACTGAGGGGCATAAGGCAGAGGGAGAGATCGAGGCAAGTTTTAGAGCAGGAGTGAAAGTTTATTAAAAAGTTTTAGAGTAGGAAAGGAAATATGTAAAGTACACTTGGAAGAAGGGCAAGCAGACAACTTGAGAGATTCAAGTGCATGATTTGACCTTTGACTTGGGGTTTTATACATTGACATGCTTTCAGGGGGTCGCATCCCTTCTCCCATGATTCTTCCCTTGGGGTTGGCTGTCCACATGCACAGTGGCCTGTCAACATTTGGGAGGGGCTGCAGGCACGGTGTGTTTACTGCAGTTGTGCACAGGCTCACTTGAGGCGTTTTTCCCTTACCAATTGAGTGTTCCTGAAAGAAGGTCATACACCAATTAACTGCCATTTTGCCTCAGAGTGCACATGCTTGAGCCCACTCACCCGACTCCTGAGATCTTATTGGGATTCTGCTGATCACCAGCTTCAGGGTTTTTCTATCTCTTGGGAGACTCCCTTGGCTGCAACCGATTATTATTTTAGAGAGACAGTGTAACAACTGCCTGAGCATCACCTGATGATCACCTGACATTCTTGGTGTGGGTTGGGGGGCCCTCTCCTGCCTGCTCATGTCTGACTAACTACCTACTATAAGACTTTGAGTCTTTAGCAAATACTACCTTAGTTGCTATTTATGTTTCTATTGTTTCCTTGATTAAAAAAAAAAAAAGTCAGCATCTGGGGTTCCCAGATTTTGCTTTTATTTCCCACAATAGTAGAAAAAAAGCAAGTAACCTCAAAGGGTCCAAAACAGCAGTGCAGGGAGTTATAGCTGTTGAAAGCCTGCTGATTTTCTGTTGGCCTAAAAGAAAGAAGCGGAGGCAAAGATTAATATAGATAGTTTATTTGGGCCAATAAATTTATTTGAGGACTGCAGCTTGGGACACGCTTCCGAGTTGCCTTGGGGAGCGCTCCAAAAAACAAAAAAGAAGCTCAAGTTTTTTTTTGTTTTTTGTTTTTGAGATGGAGTCTTGCTCTGTCCCCCAGACTGGAGCGCGGTAGTGCGATCTCGGCTCACTGCAAGCTGCGCCTTCCGGATTCACACCATTCTCCTGCCTCAGCCTCCCTAGTAGCTGGGACTACAGATGCCTGCCACCATGCCCAGCTAATTTTTTGTATTTTTAGTAGAGACAGGGTTTCACCGTGTTAGCCAGGATGGTTTCAATCTCCTGACCTTGTGATCTGCCCGCCTTGGCCTCCCAAAGTGCTGGGATTACAGGCGTGAGCCACCGAGCCAGCCCTGTTATATTTTAAATGCCTCTCTGGACCTGATAATTTAAAGGGGCTCTCCTCCCTCAGATTAAAAAGTTTTCTTTCTCACTTCCATGAGTAGAATTCTAAACTAGTATTTCCTTCCTAGAGACTTTGAGAGTCTAAAAATTGAGAGGTTTCATGGAGTTGGAATTTGAACTTTATCCAGCATTCAGTAGGTGCTCAACAAAGATTTGACACTAAATAGATCTGTTTGGGTCTTGACAAGTGATGACATCAACAAAAAGTATCTGCCTACTGCAAATAGAGATTATCATTTGATCTGTGTAGTTTCTAAGCCAGGTTCAGTAAAAACAACTGATTTGAGAAAGCTTTTCATTTTCCTAAGATGTCTGTATTCGAAGCATGTTGGCGTGTCGGAGTTTTTATTTTATCAGGTCACATGTTAGATATTTTTGTGAGAATTTAATACGAACAAAGACCACATACACAGCACAAGGATGGTGGTGTTGAGATGTAAGACAGGAACCTCCCGCTGATCAGCCACAAGGCCCTTCGGGGGAGGGGAGGCACCACAGTCACCAGAGAAACCCTGCTTCATGTTCTGTCATTTTAAACTCTTCATGTTTATTGTTAGATTTCACATAACTCTCAGCCCTTCTTCTCACTCAAAGTTCTACATGTTGTGTAGCAGTGTTGCTTTAAGTTATTTTAAAACAAATTTAAACTGTTTTCACTTTGAGAGTGAATTCTACAATTTCTTGAAAGAACTGAAGACATTCTGGGAAGTAAAATTAAAATAGAACAGATTTAGTCATTTATCTTTTGCAAACTGTAATGCTAACTTGAAGCGTCCTTTAAAATGTGGTATATTAAGCTCTTCTGAATGTCTGGAGTTTATATCTTCTCAGGAAACCAGTTAATTAGTATAAACTTGAGGCCTAGAACAATGCTTCATTGAAACTATGAGGTGTGCTTTAAAAACAGACAAAAAAAGCATTATGCTGGAAATGCTGTAGAAAGGATTCATGTGCCAGGTGACAGTTCCCTTTCAATAAGCAATAAAATCTTTGATCGATATTTTGAAAATCTGGTCCCAATTCGTATGCAATTCCTTTTCAGGATCACCAAAGATTTAGCTGGCATTTAGCATTCCCATGGGCCCAGAAAACCCACACTCCCTTTGATTTTCTTTCTAATTTTTACACTAACTTATTTGTAAACAAATTACAAATAATGCTTTTAAATGTTACATGGCTTTTATATTCTTTATTCTGTTTTCAGCATTATTAGAAATTTTTCTTATTCTGCGGCTTAAGTTAGTGCTTCTCTGTGGTAATATAATTTTCTACAGAATTCAACTAACACTGACTATCCACTCTGTTTCAAGGTCTTGGTCAGTTTTAGAGTAATTAGCCTGAAAAATTAGGTTTTGGATTTTTTTTTTTTTTTTGAGACGGAGTCTCGCTCTGTCATCCAGGCTAGAGTGCAGTGGCATGATCTTGGCTCACTGCAACCTCTGCCTCCTGGGTTCAAGCGGTTCTCCTGCCTTAGCCTCCTGAGTAGCTGGGATTACAGGTGTGTGCCACCATCCCTGGCTAATTTTTGTTTTTTTTAGTAGAGACGGGGTTTCACCGTCTTAACAAGGCTGATCTCGAACTCCTGACCTCGTGATACACCTGCCTTGGCCTCCCAAAGTGGTGGGATTACAGGCGTGAGCCACCACACCCAGCCAGGTTTTGGATTTTTAAATGAGATATACTGGCATGCTGGGCTATGTACAGTGATTTATTCCCTAAATAAATACTAGTTTACAATTGAATTCCGCTATGTATAGTGACAGCCTGGCATTAATGCTACAAAGTTACTGTTACGAAATCTAAAAGATTCCTGAGGAACAAAAGTGTTTTATGCTACCAAAAAATTGCATATAGAGTAGTGGTGGTGGAGTGAGAGATAATGTGTATGATTTTTCAAGAACTCTTCCAAAATGGTTCAGTGATTGCATAACCCTTTTCAATGCATGCTCCATTTATTTATTTTTCTATTTCTTTCTTTATTTTTGGAGACAGAGTCTCGCTCTGTCACCCAAGCTGGAGAGCAGTGGCCCAATCTTGGCTCACTGCAACCTCTGCCTCCCAGGTTAAAGCGAGACCAGCCTAGCCAACATAGCAAAATCCCTATGGCCACATGCCACCATGCCCAGCTAAATTTTGTACTTTTAGTGGAGACAGGGTTTCACCACGTTGGCCAGGCTGGTCTCGAACTCCTGACCTCAGGTGATCTGCCTACCTTGGCCTCCCAAAGTGCTGGGATTACAGGCGTGAGCCACCAAGCCCAGCCTTTTTTTTTTGAGACTGAGTCTTGCTCTGTGGCCCAGGCTGGGGTGCAAAGGCATGATCTCGGCTCCCAAGTAGCTGAGACTACAGGTGCACACCACCATGCCTGGCTAATTTTTTGTATTTTCGGCAGAGATGGGGATAACGTGACCTCAGGTTATCCACCTGCCTCGGCCTCCCAAAATTCTAGGGTTACAGGCGTGAGCCACCGCGTGCAGCCAATGCATGGTACCTTGAAACCCACTTCCTCCCTTGAGCAAAATAACCCACAATAGGAACAACGGTTTTCTTTGTTTTTGCTGTCTTCTTATTCCTTGTTACAGATCTTGAGACAAAGCAATTAAAGGTTTTGTTTTGTATATATTTTTTTAATTAGGTTTTGGAATTCCACTTGTGTTTACTTCTCTTGCTTTAGTTGCTTAGTCCCTTTAAAAATCCCCAGGATCTAGTGGCCAAGGACCACAAAGGGAAGAGGTCACATTCCTCCTTTCTTCCTCCCTATAATCTCATACTGGGAGGAACTGATTCTTCTCCTGTGATGCCTCTAACAGGCTTCATTGATACCTCAGATGAAAGAGTCCTATTTTAGGAAAATTTTTTGAAAGTAAGAAAGAAAGAGGAAAAGCAAAGATGCAAGCTTGAGCTGGTATATAAAATGACTACTTCCAGGTAATTTTCATTTCTTCCCCAAAGAGTTCTCAGGTCTCCATGACTTGGAATGCTTCGTAAGTCATCTGTTGTTCTGATTTTACAGCTCTTCAGTTTTATTCATGGCTCTATACCCAGTGCCTTGCATATAGTAGGCACCCAGTGAATATTTTTCAAATCAATGAATAGTTAACTCTAATCTCAGTTCTCTCCAAAATTAACTTATTGGTTTATCTTCTATCACTTGCCTCAAACTGAAATTGATTTCTTGCCTCTCTCAGGCTCTTTGATACCAGCAAGACCTGTTGGAAAGGAGAAGTTCAATAATTTCCCATATTTGGCTAATGACCAAACAGCATCTGGTTGTAACAGAGAGCTAATTCTTGGTACCTGACCTATATATGTATTAATGATCACCTACATTGCAGTACCTCCACCCAGAAAACAACAGAGCAGCAGCATAGCAGAATGATATAAAATATTAGCATGGAATCTGGAAAGAGAATCAACTCTGATGTCTCTGAGAAGGAAAAACACTGTGTAACCTCTTGGAAAGTCACTCACAGGCTTTCAGTGCAAGCATGTTCATTCCAGAGAGCCAGAAAGTTCAACTTCAAGAAAGAGTCTCATGAAACAAAACGCAACATGAATTTAACTTTCCTAGGTGCCACCCATTGTGGACAGTCTCCCATGGTAAGAATGATTCCAGCTAGAGAAAAACCCTGTGGCAACAGCAGGTCATACCGCAGTGGCTCCAGCGCCAGGAACTCCGACAGGGGGCAAAAGTTATGTCAACATGTTCTGGTAGCTCCACTGTCTAGGGACCCGGGAGAAAGAGAGTGGTCAGGAAAAACACAAGCTGCATAAATAAAGTGAGAAGAATGACAGGTTATGCCTAAGAATAGAAAAAGAAATATCTCAAGGGTCATAGTGTCGTTGAGCTGAGTCTATGGTCAACAAAACATCATCGCGGGGCACAGCTGAATGCTGGCTTCTACTCACTCGCTGAGAAGAAGCGAGCTTTGACAGAATTCACTGTGCCATGTCATTTCACTATTTAGCAGTTTCTGAATTTTTTTTTTTTTTTTTTGAGATGGAATCTCTCTCTGTCACCGAGACTAGAGTGCAGTGGTGCGATCTTGGCTCACTGCAACCACCGCCTCCCAGGTTCAAGCGATTGTCCTACCTCAACCTCTGGAGTAGCTGGGACTACAGGCGTGCACCACCACACCCAGCTGATTTTTTAATTTTTAGTAGAGACAGGGTTTCACCATGTTGACCAGGTTGGTCTTGAATTCCTGATCTCAGGTGATATGCCTGCCTTGGCCTCCCAAAGTGCTGGGATCATAGGCGTGAACCACGGCGCCCAGCCAGTTTCTGAATTATTAATGCAAAGCTCTGAGAGGGGAGTGGTCAAAATAATAACCTGTTGAGAGAAAAGAAGCAGCCACGAGGGGGTTGGAGAGGATCATTCAGCTTTTTCGCATGGAAGCGGGAGAGCTAAATGCTTACTTACGGAGAAAAGACGAGTTGGCAACGATGGTGAAATTGTGGTTTGAAATGAGCATGTGCGAAAAGCAGCTCCAATACAACAAATGAAACTTGAGTGAAGCATGGAAGGACTTGCTGTACCCTCTGCCCAGAGCCGATTCTGGAGTGGCTGGGGGTTCACTGTGCAGGCAGCCTTTTAGCCTTCCTACTGTTTGACTCTAATTCTCATGCATCCTGTATTTAAGCAGTCGCTGGACTTTTTCTGTTGTTCAGTTCTTCTACATATTGAACAATTTATTGGATATCTCCTTTGTGTAGGATAATATGCTAAGTGTTGAGTAGGATTAGAGAGAAAGATTAACCACGGGATGTGCCCTATAGCAGCTTATGGTTCTATTTTACTCTTGCTCTAATTTATATGCAAATCTGTGAATCCAAAAGGCCAGCTGGGTCTACATAACCTAGGCAAAATAATAGGAGTGGGATGGAGAAAGTTATTCTATTCACCTAGGCAATATTGTGGTGACTATTCATAAAAACACTGTTTACATGTTTAGTTTCACAAAAAAAAGTGATTCAAAATGAAATAGCTGAATGAAGAAGGTAATAGAAGGGAATTTGAGAAGAAAAAAGGCTCATTTTTATAATATAAAATATTACCTATCTTAACAAAAAAATTTATGTTCTTTTTACTGTTGAGCTCCGGTATAGCTATAATTCTCTAGTTAAGATATCAAGGTGGTATTCACAACAGAGAAATATGTCTTGTTGTTCTAAAAGTTGTCTGTCCAGTCTTGCGGCTTTTAAATATTGTAGAGAATCACTCTGTGAGTGAGTTCAAATACTTCCTTTTATGCTGAATAAATAAACTTGCTTCCAAGTCAGGATGAGCAGATAGCTCCAAACACTAAAGACTTACGGGCATTCAGTATGAGAGTCCTGGATGTGATCCCTCCAATCAGTGGGCTAGTACATCCTGAACCTTTAAGGTGAGGGAAAAAAAAGTGTACAAATTCATTATGTAGTTTTTTGTACAAATGACATTCATTTGTATATAATATTCTGCACCTTTTCATGTATATTATACACATACCTTGCTGTCGCTTAGTAAAATCACCAAACTTTTTACTCAATTAAGTGTCTTGGGGGCATCTACAGTTCAGCTGGAGGGCATCAGGTCACCAGACGTGGAATGGAGATCAAAGAATTTTAATATCACCCAGTTCACACTTTTGCCAGAGGGCATTCCTGAGTTCTGCCAAGGGCAGTGCTCTAAGTAGAAAGCTGTTAGAGATCCTCAGCCCAGAGGCTTAGGTCTATCCCGCTAATTTTATGGGGAAGAAACTAAGGCATAAGATGCGAAGATGGTGGCTGCCGGGCGGCGCAGTGACTCACGCCTGTTATGCCAGCACTTTGGGAGGCTGAGGCGGGAGGACCACCTGAGGTCAGGAGTTCGAGACCAGCCTGGCCAACATGGTGAAACCCCATCTCTACTAAAAATACAAAAATTAGCCAGGCATGGTGGTGGGTGCCTGTAATCCCAGCTACTCAGGAGGCTGAGACAGGGAGAATTGCTTCAACCCTGGGAAGTGGAGGTTGCAGTGAGCCAAGATCATGCTACTGCACTCCAGCCTGGGCAACAGAGTGAGACACCATCTCAAAAAAAAAAAGAAGAAGAAGAGCCTCCTGCTGGTTAAATAGTTTTGTTATGCATTAGAGCTGGAAAGAGTGGTAGTTCAGCTGCTACTGAAAGCAGATATGGCCTTGGGCAGAATCCTCCTTTACTATTCCCTAGAAGCCAAATGGGGCCCACAGATATTTCATTTAGCTTGTACTGTTCAGGCCCACAGTGTTTCAAAATAAATTAGTTGCCAACATCTAAAAAAAAAAAGAAAAGAAAAGAAATTGGTTTCCACCTTCTCTTAAAAAACAAAACAAAAATCTGGCAAGTGGGGCCCACAATTCCATGCAACAGGAATGGGCTGAGAGTGGTCAGTGACTGCCTCCTTAAATGGGACACAAACCCCAGTTCAGTCAAAGCCCCAGGACCTGCCGCCTAGGGTTGTGTGCCCTGCCTGTCTCTGCCTTGTTTTTCCCACCCAAAGCCTATGGAGCACTAGTGCTTTGGGGTTTCCTAACTCACCTCTGCTATTAGACTTACCTCTGCAGAGTCTGGCTCTATCTCTCAAAGCCCTGATTTCTTCTAGGTGGCATCCAGCAAACTGGACAGTCTTATAGGTCTGTTAAGCCAGAGCTGGAATCTTATACCCTCAGTTGGCACTTGTTCATTTTCACAGGGGTTTTTTGGACCTACTGGAAAGCGTATGGTAGTGCAAATTTTAGACCAGAAGACAGGCCTGGTGGAGAGAGATTTTGGTACAGGTGAATCTGCCTGTTGTGTCAGCCTGGGAGATGTGCTAGCCTTTTTGAGAGTGGAGTGAGCCAGATATTTGAGCCTGTAGTTAGGCGGTAGGGTGGTGGAGCAGTTACACCCGTCACCAGAGCTATTCCAGAAAAAGAGAAAGCTCTCCCACCCCCATATCCACCTCCAATGGTTTCCCTCAAGGAACTTCCCACAGGGCCTGGGGCTTCCACAGGCCTCTTTCTGGGGCCAGCCCAGCCATGACTGGGACTGAAGCACACGAAGAAGTGCATCACAGCCACTTGATGCCAATGGGGCGCCAGGCCTTCCGGCAAAGTGCCAGGCATTGCTTAGGGAAAGATGTGGCTCCTCCCTCGCCTTGCAGGTACAGCTCCAAGGTCAAACAAGACTGGAGGGCAGCCAAGGCCAGGACGTTGGCATGAGATCCTGCAGCCCAGAAAGGGAGAAAACCTGTTTACTTATAATTCTGCCTGTGCCATTCCCCCTCCCCATAACTGGCCCTATGTTCATTTTGGACTGTGATCATCAGCCTGACAGATGATTTCGTTCCTAGCTTTTCCTTTTCTCTCTCTCCAAACTTATAGAGCTGTCTGGCTTTAGAAAGTGCTTAACAAGACTGTGTTTAAACAAGAACCCTGAGAACCTTAAGGAATGATAGGCAGAGGTCAGCAACTTTCCTCAGAGTCTCCTAGTTTTTCTTCACAGCCCAGAAGATACTGTCTGAATTTAGAAAAATCTGACTATGATCCGAGAGACTACAAGAGAAGGAAAAGAGAGACAGAGAACAGAATTTGGAAAAAAAGTCCATAAAGCTTGTGTGTTATTGGCAAACATTTCTTATTTCCCTCAGTTTGCAGGAACCTGAGACTCAAGGAACTGAATTTCAAATCACACCAAATATTATCACCATCTACACACATGGATTCACAGTCCAGATTTAGATCCTGGGGTAAAAGATGATAGGAAAATTAAGATCATACATTTCATGCTTAAAATCAAATGGTTGACTTGCTCAAGTGTAAATTTTTTTTTTTTTGAGACAGGGTGTCACTCTGTAACCCAGGCTGGAGTGCAGTGTTGCAATCTCGGCTCACTGCAACCTGCAACCTCCACCTCCTGGGCTCAAGTGATCCTCCCGCCTCAGCCCCTTAAGTTGCTGGGATTACAGACATGAGCCACCACACTAGGCTAATTTTTGTATTTCTTGCAGAGACTGGGTTTCCCAGGCTGGTCTAGAACTCCAGAGGTCAAGCGATCCACTTGTCTCGGCCTTCCAAAGTGCTAGGATTACAAGTGTGAGCCACTGTGCCTGGCCAAATGTAAACAATTTGATTCTACAGGGAAATTATTCAGTATCAAAAATTATTTTCATGAAGTCAAAGTGTATTTGTTGGGTGACTGATATGTGTACAACCTCGGCTCCAAAGGAGTTCATAGCCTAACTGGTTTAAGAAGGCATGGGTTTTGGAAAAGATTGATAACAGTACAAATCTCTGCCAAACAAGGTCAGAAAGTTATAGGAGTAAGGACATTTCTTGGCAAAAAACAGTGCTGTGAGTTTTTACAACAAAAAGTTAGATCCATCAGGGAAGGTTTTGCTGAATTTGATGTTTAAAATGTTTTACCTCTGCATAATGGCAACCCAGTGTCTGGCCAGACAGACAGGACTATATCATATTTCCAGCATCTAGAACAGGCCTGACACATAGCAGAAGCACTCAATTTACAATTGTTGAATGAGTGAGTGAATGAATGAATTCTGGTAAAGAAAGCAGGTAGATTCCATCATTTTTAGGCATTCCTTCTAGGCACACTTCCCAGCAGAACCAATGATTATGAAAGTCAAAAGCCCCCCGTGCCATTCGCCAAGACATCATTCTAGGAGATGCTTCTCTGCCAGGGGAAGTCTGGAGTAGCAACTTTGCTACTTACAGCTATGTGACCCTAGGCGGGCTCCTGCACCCTTTGAGCCATTGTGCCATCATCGTCAAGTAATACCCACTTGACAGGGTTGTGGGAACATCAAAGGAGATAATGTAGGCAAAGCTTTTAGCAAAGTGCTAAGAAGGGCATGATAAGTGGAAACTGCTTTCTAATTCGACTCATTCTAATTGGCATAAAAGAAAAGTGCACATTTACCTGCCCTAAGAGGCTTTTTAATTTAAAAAAATTTTATTTGGTCCTTCTCTCTCCAACTTAAAAAAAAATTTTGTTCACTGGTAAAGGAAATTTTCTAGGAAAACACTAATGAAAAGCTGGGGAGGGGGGGGCAGGAGAGCCACTACTGAGGCACTTAGGGGCCTCTTACTGAGGGTTCTTCCCTCTCCAGAACAGGCCAAGTGCTTCCTGACCACACCACTACATTGGAGCGGGCAGGGTTAAACCTGGTGGTGAATTTGAGCAGCATTTCCTTGGCAGCAGCGTGACAAGCCACAGTACCTTGCAAACTGCGGTTCTCCCCACCTTCTGCTATGCTGGAAGCCAGCCACTCCAGCATCTTGTTTTTGTGTATAAGCTTATCAGTAAAAAGAGATTTAAATGAACAGGCTCAAAATGGTACCTGTACAAAGTCCAGGTCAAATGTCATATACACAACTCCTCCTCCACAAACTCTACCGTCAAGCCAGTTTGCTCCCTGACAAAGTCAGAGCACCTAGAAATTCTGCAACAACACAAGATGAAATGGCTCACTGGAGGGGACCAAGAGGGGATGACTTCCAGGGAGCTCCCTGGCCTGAGTGGCAGGGCTGCCCTCCGGCATTGCAGATGGAGGCAGGAAGCTAAGGGGGCTCTGCTGGGTAGGCAGACACTCAGCCCCCAGGAAAACCAATCTGGGGTGGTCTGAGGAATGCAGTCAGAACCTTCTGTCCCTGTCTCCTGACAGCTCCTGAACCACATAAGTCAGATGATTATATATATATATATATATATATGCACATATAAAATATACTACATATAATCATATATGTTCAAACATATATGTATATGTTTAAAAATTAAATACATGAATAAAAGGAATGCATATGCTTCCATTACTTCAGTGAGAGAGTGGAATAGAATATTTATTGGGTAAGAGGAGCACTGTTAGTTAGACTCTCAGTTGAGGCAATGAGCATGGTGGTTAAAATTCAAATCTTAGTTCCACCCTTTGCTAGCTGTGAGTGATTTAAATCTCTCAAAGCATCTATTTCCTCACTGTACACAGCCGACGATAATAATACCCAGTTCATAAGGGTGTGGTAAGGATTAAATGAAATAACATGTGGTAAACCCTTAGCAAGCTTAACATTGTAAGCACTCAAGAAATAGCAGCAGTTATTAGTAATAACAACTCTTATCACTGTAAGGTAGGTATAGTCATTTTGGGTTCTCCAGAGAAACAAAACTAATAGAGGATGCGTGTGTGTGTGTGTGTGTGTGTGTGTGTGTGTGTGTGTGTGTCTATGGAGAGAGAGAAAGAGAGAGAGAGATTTATTTTAAGGAATTGGCTCATGTGTGGAGCCTGGCAAGTTCAAAATCTGTGGAGTAGGACAGCAGGCTAGAGACCCAGGGAAGAACTGACGCTGGTATCCAGTCCGAAGGCCCATCTACTGGCAGAATGCCTTCTTGCTGGGGTAAGTGGAGAGAACAGTCTTTTGTTCTATTTAAGCCTTCAACTGATTGTATGAAGCCTGTCCATATTATGGACAACAATCTTCTTCACTTGAAGTTCACCATTTTAAATGTTAATCTCATCTAAAAACATCCTCACAGAAACATTCAGAATAATATTTGACCAAATATCTGGGTACTGTGGCCCAACCAAATTGACGCATAAAGTTAACCAGCACAGGAGACTTGATTAGCCCCATTTCAAAGATGAGAAGCCTGAGGCTCCAAGAGATTAGACAGTTGCCCAGGGTTTACAGTCAAAAAGCTGGAATTCAAAGCCTGGCATAAATCAGCACCTGGCCAGTGCTTGGCCCACAGCCGACTAAGGGTTTCCTGAATGTAATCCTTTCTTTTTTCTTTTCTTTTTCTTTTTTTTTTTTTTTTTTTTTGAGACAGAGTCTCTCTGTGTTCCCCAGGCTGGAGTGCAGTGGCACGATCCTGACTCACTGTAACCTCCACTTCCCAGGTTCAAGTGATTCTCCTGCCTCAGCCTCCGGAGTAGCTGGGACTACAGGAGGGTGCCACCATGCCTGGCTAACTTTTTGTGTACTTTTAGTAGAGACAGGGTTTCGCCATGTTGGCCAGGCTGGTCTCAAACTCCTGAGCTCAGGTGATTCGCCTGCCTTGGCCTTTCAAAGTGCCAGGATTACAGGCGTGAACCACTGCGCCTGGCGTGCTAAATGTATTTCTAGCTCTAGTCTCAGCTCTTACCCCTAAACTGCATCCTGGAGGAAGGGGGCACAGGAGATTATTATTATTTTTTTTTTATTGAGGACAGAGGAAGCAGGGGAAAGAAAGAAGTGGGAGAAAGTTTGGTATGTGATGACTTTGGGGGTCATCAGCTGAATGGTGGGGTGAGGTGAAGCAGAGTCGGAGGACCTGAGCAGTGGCTCTTGGTGGGGCCCTGGAGAGACACAAGGGGGACAAAGAGACAAAGACAGATGTATGGCCTGATCTCAGGCACCATGTTCTGGGCTGCTTTAGACCAGGTGGAAGAGACAACTTCTGAGTATGTGAGGCATTGGTGTGAGACCTGGAACAAAAAAAGCTGAGTAGGGAAGGTATCCCAGGCTAGTGCCACAGAAAACCACAAAAGCTGGAGTCTGGAAGGGCTGGGGCAGACTGAAGCTGGAGGCAGGAGCAGCATGTGCAGGACTCTGGGTTTCCTTCTAAAGAGACAGGAAGGCCTGGTGTGGTGTCTCATGCCTGTAATCCCAGCACTTTCGGAGGCCGAGGCAGTGGATCACCTGAGGTCAGGAGTTAAAGACTAGCCTGGCCAACATGGTGAAACCCCAACTCTACTAAAAATACAAAAACTGGCCAGGTGTGATGGTGGGTGGTTGTAACCTCTGCTACTTGGGAGGCTGAGGCAGAAGAATTGCTTGAACCTGGGAAGCAGGAGGTTGCAGTGAGCTGAAATTGCGCCACTGCACTCCAGCCTGGATGACAGAGTGAGACTTTGTCTAGAAATAAATAAATAAAGAGATGGGAAGCCACTGGAGGGTTTAGGTAGGATTGACATTATCTGGCTGCCCCACTTGCTAGCGGATTGAGTGATCAGACCCTTTGGCTTTCTTTCTTTCTTTTTTTTTGAGACAAAGTTTCACTCTTGTTGCCCAGACTGGAGTGCAATGGCGCCATCTCAGCTCACTGCAACCTCCGTCTCCCAGTTTCAAGCAATTCTCTTGCCTCAGCCTCCCAAATAGCTGGGATTACAGGCATGCACCACCACGCCTGGCTAATTTTTTGTATTTTTAGTAGAGATGAGATTTCACCATGTTGGCCAGGCTGGTTTACAACTCCTGACCTCAGGTGATCCACCTGCCTAGGCCTCCCAAAGTGCTGGGATTACAGGCATGAGCCACTGCACCCAGACTGACCCTTTGGATTTCATAGCTAGCCAAGGATCCAGGCTTACAGTGGCTGCCTGGAGTCTGAAAACAGGCTCTTCTCAAATAAATACTTGAAAAGTTATTAAACTTAAAGTCTAAATATTCAATAAGGAAGCCCAGCCTTGGGATTCCCTCTGTCTTCTGCTGCCCACACCTCTGTGAGTCTGGGCCCAATTACTGGGCAGTGTGTGAGAGGACAGCTGGCCTGGAGCAAATGACACAGGTTCAAGATAGAAATGTTGGACCTTGTGCTGAGGGAGAGCCTTAGAGCTAAGACTGGCACTGTCCTTTCAAAAACAAAAATAAACACAAACAAAGAGAGAGCTGCATGCCTGCAGTGAAGGAACCTAAAAGTCGAATTGATTTAAATAGTGATTGATCATCTCATGATGTTTGAGAGAGGCTTCAGGGAGCAAAAATGAGATAAATACGTGTGAGGGAGACATAGAGACACCCAAAGAGATTAGAGTTCACTGTGGACAGATGAAGTCTTGCTTATCTGTAAGGAACCACAGGCTTTAGTCCTTCAAACCCAGCATTATAGGGGGAAAGAGATTCAACAGCAAAATAAGAACATGTCTGTAAATGACAAGATTCAAGTTAAAAGAGGCCACCAATGGGGTATGTTATACAGGGGAAAGCCCATGGATTCCTGAGTGAGGAGACTGAGCTTGAGCTGCCCCCGACACCTCCTTTTGGGGTGATCTTAAGTGAACTGTGAAACACACAAGAGCTCCATTTTCCTTGACTATAAATTTCCCTCTGACTCCCAGAGCCACAGCCAGGTAGAGTGTGTGAAAGCCGAGGCAGGCACTGTGCTCCTGGCTTGAAATGCAAGCATCCTGAAGGGGCATGGAGAAGCAGCCTTCCCTCTCCTCTTCATGAAGACCACCCCCAGGAGGAGGCCGGGCGGGCTCCTGGGGTGGGAGGGGGCTGCTTTATGAGGATGCCTCAGTGTGAGTGGCTGAGGTCAGGGGTGAAAAAATCCCAGTTGATAAAATCCTCAATGGGCAGGACTCAAGTTCTGCAGATACCAGATTGAGAGGATTTTCCTTTGAAACATAGCAAAGGTCAGTTGAAGGCAGATTAAAAACAAACATTACTCTGACAAAAGGGGTGGTGAGCATATGGATTTCACTAAGATACATCCCACTTCCTTTTGTGGGAATGACATGTAATAAAATTATGTATGTTATGAGATTCTTTTTGGTGATGTATAACTGTTATGGTGGGAAATTCTAGAAAACCATCTGAGGACTCAGTGATCAAATAAAGCCTGGGCTAGCAGATCCCAGTTCAGAGCCCCATAAAAAATATCTTGGAACCATATATAGCACTGGACGACTGGCAGAGGGCTTTGCCCTGTGATATCTTATCAGATCTTTATAATAACTCTATGAACAGATTTTACTCTCCTTATTTTATAGAAGGATAAATAAAAGCTCAGAGAAGTGCCCAAAATTGTCTGTTAAATGTAGAGCTGGTTCTAAAGTCTAGTTTCATTACTACAAATTCTGAGCCCGGTTCATCAGACCAGCATTAGAAATACAGATTCTATGGTCCCAAATCCCAGTGATTCTGGTTATTGGTGGGGCCAGGATTTTATTTTGTTGTTGTTGTTGGGTTTTTTTTTTTTTTAAGTCCTAGACAGCTTGGGGAATTCCTGCGTGAGATCACACAGGTTATTTATTATCTTAGATTTTAAAATGAGGAGTAAATTGGAAATAGGAATTTAATAGACAGCTAAAAAACGGAGCTCTGTGGCTTTGAAAGGGGAGGAAACAGGAAGCTTGCTTCTGACTAAGAGGATGGCCCAGAGCACTCCAGGTAAACACAGCATTTGTCCTCATACATCCTGAGTCCAATGAGAATACTAGCTAACACTTCAAAGAGTTTCCTACATGCTTGGCACTATTCTAAGCACGTCCATACATAATTTCATCTTACCCTCACGAGAAACTGAGTTTTTCTGTCTCCATTTTACAGATGAGGAACTTGAAACACAGTTGCTTGTCCACAGCCAACTATTTGTTCAAGGTGGCCAGTGAGTACTGCGGGTCCCACTAAACGAAAGAAAATTCACCAACTGGCTGAGGGATGTTCAGACAAACAGAACGGGTCAGTGATGAGAAGATGCTGGGAAAGGCAGGACTCCCAGGGTTGAGAGCAAGAAAGACCCATGGTGCTTGCACACCTGGGGCTGCCTCGCTCCTTCCATCCCAAGAGCTGAGGAGGGGCCTCCCTCCTGTCTAGAGCTCATCCTTCCACCGTGCTCCAGCCACATGCCCTCTGTTTTTTGTTGTTGTTGTTGTTGTTTGTTTGTTTTGTTTTGTTTTTTTGAGACAGAGTCTCGCTCTGTCACCCAGGCTAGAGTGCAGTGGAGCAATCTCAGCTCACTGCAACTTCTGCCTTCCGGTTTCTCCTGCCTCAGCCTCCCAAGTAGCTGGGATTACGGGCATCCGCCACCATGCCCGGCTAATTTTTGTATTTTTAGTAGAGATGGGGTTTCACCATGTTGGCTAGGCTGGTCTCAAACTCCTGACATGATCTGCCTGCCTCAGCCTCCCAAAGTGCTGGGATTACAGGCCTGAGCCACCGTGCCCGGCTGATCTTTAGCAGAGCCTTCACATCACAGATTCCTGGGCCCCTTTTTCTCTGTCCTTACCTTCTCCCTTGACTGGTTCTTTCCTAGCAATCGATGAACAGTTCTCCTACTTTTTAACAGCCCTTCCCCTCAACCTCATATACCCTATATCTCCTCAAACTAATTTCATCTGTTCCCTGACTCCAAATCTCAGTTAATGACATCACCATCCATTGGGATGCCTGAGCCGGAAATGTAGGCATCATTCTCGATTCCTTCCTCCCAACACTTTCTCATCTGATTCATCTCTAGTCTTGTAGATGTTACCCTATAAACACCTCTCCCCTTTTCTCAACTGTCTCCACCTTCAGCCACCATCCTTCTATCCGGGGTCAGCCCAGTGCTGTCTGGACCACTCTCTCCTCTTGCAGGTTTGCCAGCCTCCCCTACCTCCCATTCATGGGTTCTCTGCACAGCACCCAGAGACAACTTCACAAAGACAAAGCTGCCTCTGCCACTCTCCTGCTTCACACCCTGCAGTGCCTCTGCCTTGCTCCCAAAAGCTTTTAGCGACATAATTCTGCTCACCTCTCCAGCCTCATTTCCCCCTCCCCCCAGGAACCCTCTTCCCTGCCACCACGCAGCTGAGCCAGTCCTTCTTACCCTTCTGCCATTGATTTGGATGCCACCTGGCCTAGGACATCTGTTTCAACCTATCCTATACATGTAGACCCAGTGCTTCCCCTAGTAGCATTTATCTCATTATATATATATATATATATATATATATATATTTTTTTTTTTTTTTTTTTTGAGACGGAGTCTGGCTCTGTCGCCCAGGCTGGAGTGCAGTGGCGCAATCTCGGCTCACTGCAAGCTCCGCCTCCCAGGTTCACGCCATTCTCCTGCCTCAGCCTCCCGAGTAGCTGGGACTACAGGCGCCCGCCACTATGTCCAGCTAATTTTTTGTATTTTTAGTAGAGATGGGGTTTCGCCATGTTAGCCAGGATGGTCTCGATCTCCTGACCTCGTGATCCACCCTCCTCGGCCTCCCAAAGTGCTGGGATTACAGGCGTAAGCCACCGCGCCCGGCCTATCTCACCATATTATAGTTGTTGACTTGTCTAATTTTTTTTAATTAACCGAGCTGTTTATTATTTTAACCAACAAAAGCTCTACAAGTGCTAGATTTAGTCCTGCACAAGATGACTTTACTAATAAAGGGAGGATGCCCAAAGAGATTTACCATATAGCTAAGGAAAAAGAATCTCACACAGAGGACATACTGAAGAGATAATGAGCTA
Organism: Gorilla gorilla gorilla; assembly: GCF_029281585.2. Lineage (NCBI taxonomy): Eukaryota > Metazoa > Chordata > Mammalia > Primates > Hominidae > Gorilla > Gorilla gorilla. The sequence continues at coordinate 35,308,868 of NC_073243.2, forward strand.
GAGAAACAGAACTGGAATGTTTCGTTTCTTTTATAATATACAGAGAATACAGAGGGGAGGAAAAAGGGAATACACTTTTAACTAAAAGAGTTGACAATTTTATTTTCACATTTCCCAATACAAATGAAAACTGCATCTTTTTTGTCCCACTTCTCCCCTCCAAAACTATTCTCTTTGATAGGAGAGGGCGGCAAGACTTCCTTATGCTGTTTAGAAAATGCAGCATCAGGCCGGGCGCGGTGGCTCACGCCTGTAATCCCAGCACTTTGGGAGGCCGAGGCGGGCGGATCACGAGGTCAGGAGATCGAGACCATCCTGGCTAACACGGTGAAACCCCGTCTCTACTAAAAATACAAAAAATTAGCCGGGCGTGGTAGTGGGCGCCTGTAGTCCCAGCTACTCGGGAGGCTGAGGCAGGAGAATGGCGTGAACCCGGGAGGTGGAGCTTGCAGTGAGCCGAGATCGCGCCACTGCATTCCAGCCTGGGCGACAAAGCAAGACTCCGTCTCAAAAAAAAAAAAAAGAAAATGCAGCATCACAGCAGCATGATCTCCTGGTGAAGCAGAACAGGTAATATAAAACCGACATAATGAGCCCTCTCCTTTATCCTTATCTGTCTGGTCGAGTCTTTCTGGGCCGAGTGGGCACCATCATGGGACAGGCAGGAGGTCTTATCACTGGGGACCCAGGCATCATTGGCCTGTGGCCTCCCATAAGTGGCCTCATTCCAGGAGCAGGTCCCCCTGGCATCATCCCAGGAGGAGGAGGGCCCATCATTGGCATCATGGGAGGACCCCTCGTATGGGGTGCTGGCATCATACCAGGGTGAGGAGGACCCGGAAGACTAGGGGGAGGTGGTATCATTGCTCCTACAGGAGGAGAAGCAGAGAATGGAGCAGGAGGTATCTTTCCTTGTTGAAATGCAGCCGTTGTTTTGTCAATCAGGCTCTGAGCCTGCTCTTCCATTCATTTCTGATAGTAGTCTTTCACATTCTCTTTGTGTTTCCTACCACTGCAGTGTGTCTTTCTCACAGCAGGAGAGTCATGGGGGAGGTATATATTGCAGTAGTCACAATAAAACTTGGGCATGTTGCTCTGCAGGCCGTTGGCCACTCCATTCCGTGACACCCAGAAATGAATGACTTGTCTAATTTTACTAAAGCAAAGCTCTAGCTCCTTGAGGATGGGGACTGTTTAAAGTTTGTCTTAATTATCTGTATGTATTCTTTTCACTGTATCTGGCATTCGATAAAACCTTAGTAACTATAAGTTGAATGAATGAATGACCCAGCAAGACCATGAGGAGTGACCAGAAGCTCATCAAAAGGATTTGAGTTTCAGAATACAAAATGTTTTCCTCATTAAGGGGCCAGGCTGGCAGCAGAGGTGGACTGAAAGTGTGCAGAGGGAGCCCCCAAGAGCTGACTCATGCTTGCTGAACACCAGTGCTGTGCTAGCCTCTGTTGCTGTGAATTATTTTTTCTTACACCTCATAGGAATCCTTTAAGGTAGATTCTGTTTTTGCTTCCACTTTAAAGACAAGAAAACTGAGGCCCAGAGAAGTTAAATAATTTGCTGCAAGTCACATAGTGGCAATGCTAAGATTCAGATATTGTCTATGCACCTTTCTCTAGGCTACAATAAGTCTGTAGTATTTATTTGCAGGTTCTTTGATAAGACTCACCTTGAATCTTTAGGAAGCTGCCTATGACTTCATATGCAGAGAAAAACCCAGCAAACAGCTTGGAAGAAGAGCAAATTTCCCACCAGACTTGGGACTGTCATGCTAGAAGTTTGGGTATTTTTGCTTAGTATTTAGATAAATTCAGATTCGGTAATTATGAAATTTGAGAGCTGGAAGTTATCTTAGAAATCTTTGAGTCCAGTTCCTTGAACACCTGAAGGGGCCAGTGACTTGCTGAAGGCCACTCAGCTACTGGTGGAGGCAGAATTAAAACACTGGGTCTCTCTCTCTCTGACCTTCCTGTAGAGCTATGCATGTTTCACCTTTTTGGTGCTTGATTTTGCTTATTGGAGTCTCTTGGTAAAACATCTCTCTTAAGACTTCAAACTGGGTGGGACGCTGTAGCTCACACCTGTAATCCTAGTGCTTTGGGAGGCGGAGGTGGGAGGATTGCTTGAGGCCAGGAGTGCAAGACCAGCCAAGGCAACATAGTGAGACCCCTGTCTCTACAAAAAATTTAAAAATTAACCAGCCGTGGTGGCATGCACTTGTGGTCCCAGCTACTCAGAGGCTGAGAGAGGAGGATTGCTTGAGCCCAGGAGGGCAAGGCTGCAGTGAGCTATAATTGTGCCACTGCACCCCAGCCTGGGTGACAGAGTGAGACCCTGTCTCTAAAAAACAAAACAAAGTAAAACCTTCAAACTGCACATTGCTTTGTCAGAGAAAGAATTTCAACTTTGCTGAATGGCCAGATGTGGTACAACAGTGGGCCTGGACCTGCTGGGACCAGGAAGTTTAGGGGAGCCAGAGAGCTCAGGGTGAGTTGGGGGGTTGAGATGATGAGGGAAGCTCAAGAAGGAACACGCTGGAAGTGGGGACTTCCTTTCACAAACATCAGGAGAAAACATATGGGGATTTCAGAAAGTTTTCTTGAATGCATACCAGATACTAGGAACTGGAGAAATTGCCCTCAAATGCTTACAATCCAGAAAGGCAGTAGATGTGAGTACAGTCATGAGATGGGATGAAAATATAAAGGGAGCCTTGACCTCCTGAGCTCAAGCAATCCTCCTCTCTCAGCCTCTGAGTAGCTGGGACCTCAGACAAGATGAGGGCATGAAGGATTTGGCCTGGGAAAGTCAAGGAATTTTTCCTGAAGGAAATGGACTCCTGAGTTGGGTCTTGGAGGAAAAATAGAAGGAAGAGAAAGTAGGCCTTTTTTTTTTTTTTTTTTTGAGACAGGGTCTTGCTCTGTTGCACAGGCTGGAGTGCAGTGGTGTGATCCTCCCACCTCAGCCTCCTCAGCAGCTGGGACCACAGGTGTGCACCATCATGTCTGGCTAATTTTTTGATTTTTATTAGAGACAAGGTCTCACTGTTGCCTAGACTGGTCTCAATCTCTTGGGCTTAACTGATCCTTGCACATCAGCATTCCAAAGTGCTGGGCTTAGAAGCATGAGCCACAGCCCATAGCCAGAAGTAGACGATTTTATACAGAGGGAAGAATAAGGGCAAAGTTGGAAGGGCTGGCAGGGCATGATGTAAATCATAGCAGTGGTTATCACAGTGTGGTACCTGGAACAACAGCATCTGCATGACCTGGGAAAGTGTAAAAACTGGAATTGCTGGGGATGGGTTTTGCACTGTGTTTCATAAGTTCTCTCAGTGACTCTGATGAGCCTTAAAGGTTGAGTCCCAAGCTTGGCACAGTAGCTCATGCCTGTAATCCCAGCACTTTGGGAAGCTGAGGCGGGAGAATTGCTTGAGCTCAGGAGTTCAAGACCAGCCTGGGTAACATAGAGAAATCTCATCTCTACAAAACATACAAAAAATTAGCTGGGCATGGTTGTGCACACCTGTAGTCCCAGCTACTTGGGAGGCTGAGAGGGTGAGAAGATTACTTGAATCCAGGAGGTTGAGGCTGCAGTGAGCCATTGTACTCCAGCCCGGGTGACAGAATGAGACCCTGTCTCAAAGAAAGAAAAGTGAGGTTGATTTCCACTGAATCTGATAATTCCTAATGGGAGCCTCCCTACTCCCATGGTAGGACTTTGGGATGGCAGGGACAGGTGTGGACAGAGCATGGGGCCTATACTCTGTTTCCCTCCTTAAATGCCTCGTGGCTCCTGTGGCTCTCTGACTCAGTCAAGTGTTATACACTGCACTGTGTGCATTCGGACATAAGCTTCTTCTCTCATCTGTGAGGTCCTAGACAGTAGGGTTTCCCCATGATCCTCAGAGCTGACCACACCAGCACTAAGAGTTCCAGAAGACTCATCATGTCTACCACGCACATAGCCCTATAAGGGGTCTCTTCTTGGCCTCTCCACCTCCTTTCTGTCCTTTATGACCCCAATGTCACTCTCTCAACCAACCTGTGGTTGAAAATCGACATACAAGGCCCTGCTCCCGGCACCGTCTATACCCCTACCTGGCTTTTTCTCCATCACATGAATCAACATTGAGCCTATGTTTTACTCTTCATTTTTTTTCTTTCTTTTCTTTTCTTTTTTTTTTTTTTTTTTTTTTTTTTGAGACAGAGTCTCACTCTGTCACCCAGGCTGGAGTGCAGTGGCCGATCTCGGCTCACTGCAACCTCCGCCTCCTGAGTCCAAGCGATTCTCCTGCCTCGGCCTCTGGAGTAGCTAAGATTACGGGCACTCACCACCACATCTGGCTAACTTTTGTATTTTTAGTAGAGATGGGGTTTTGCCATGTTGGCCAGGCTGGTCTTGCACTCCTGACCTCAGGTGATCCGTCTGCCTCGGCCTCCCGAAGTGCTGGGATTACAGGCATGAGCCACTGCACCTGGCCCATTTTGTTTCTTGTCAGCCATCCCAGCCCCCAGGAGAATGTGAGGCAAAGACTTGTGTTGTTTCTATTTCACCATTGTATTCTCCATGCCAGGACAGAGTGTGACATACGTGAGGTGCCCTATTTGTCAGATGAATGAATGGTTTATATCATGTGACTCTGCATGTGTGGCTTCAGGTAAATTAATTGATTAAGCCAGGAATTAGCGCCCTTACTCCAAGGCAGCTTCCCACTGGTTGGCCCATGTCCTGTGAGGGTGTCTGGCGTGAGAGCTCTGTCATGGTGACAAGTGGATCCCATAAACCCTACTGGTATGGGGTTTGTGATACCTTGAGAGGGAAGACCATGAGTAGGATGGGATTGAAGAAAGGGGCCACAGAGAAAAAGCCACAGAAGCTGCGGCACAGAGGCGGATAGCAGAGACTTTAGTCAGCAGAGACAGAAGCAACGGAAGCAGAGATAGAAAAATGATGAGTCATCCTAATGACAGAGAACTCCAGCCTGATAATCCCAGAGAATGACTCAGAAACCAGTTGAGATGCAAGGGCTGCTGCAGGGCTACTAGAGCTGCTCTTACATCTCAAACGATGTCCTGCATGTCAACAAAGCCCGGCCTGGTGGCTGGTTTGCTCGCTGTTACTTCTCTGCATATCCTAAAAGCAGCTTGCCATTAACCAAGATAGACTGAGGGGCCTCTGGCCCCTTCAACAAAGTCCCTGACAGCATAAGCCCGAGGACCAGCGTGGCCCTTGCCTGGCAGGGGCTCCCAGGGACTGGTCTGCGCTGGCCCTCACCTCCCGTGGGGAAGGCACCTGCACAGGGGTGGAAGTTATCAGGTCAGGCTAGGGCAGATGGCCTTGCTCATTCCAGGAAGCAGTGCTCAGCTGAGCAGTTTCCCTTCAAAGCGTGGCAGTGGTCATGGGAAATCTATGCAATCCCACTTTCAACGTACCCTTTCTCTTTAATGCTGTGCAGAGAAAAGGTCAGAGTGAGGCCTTGTTGCTAAGCCAAGTCAGCAAAAAAAATCCCATGTTTGCCATTCCAGCGTGGCCCTGGAGAGGCTCCTTTGAGGCTGCCGGGGTGAGGTGGGGGAGTCAGAAGGTGGAGTGTGTGCAGAGAGAGGAACATTGCCCCTGTCCTCCCTGCTCTGGGACCTGTTTGTTACTTGGTCTACCACAGGGCCTGGCCCCCTTCCTACCTGCCTGCCAGTCATTTACTGTCCTGAGTCATTTCCCAAGAACATACTTCTAAAGCTTCCCACCTGTCCAGATACAATTTTTCAATATGCTAGTTGTGCTATTATATATACGTTTTTTTCTTTTATATTTTATATTTATAAATGTATATTTTTTCTTCATTTGTTTGTTTCATTTTGTTTTTTGAAATAGAGTCTTGCTCTATTGTCCAGGCTGGAGGGCAGTGGCACAAATCAGGGCTCACTGCATTCTCAGCCTCTTGGGCTCAAGCTATCCTCCCACCTTAACCTCTCAAGTAGCTGGGACTACAGGCGCATGACACCATGCCCAACTAATTGTTTTATTTTTATTATTTTACAGATGGGGTCTCACTACGTTGTCCAGGCTGGTCTCAAACTCCTGGGCCCAAGTAATCCTCCTGTGTTGGCCTCCCAATGTGCTGGGATGACAGGTGTCAGTCACCACACCCTGCCACATATATTGGTTTTCATACACAGTTCCTGGCTCATAACTCCCACAGCCCTTATTACAGTAAAAAGAATATCTCTCTCTGGTCTTTCCCTGCCTTCCTTTGACCTCCCAATGGCAGGACCCTAATCTGATTGTGGGTCGTGAGACCCTCATTCCAGAGAGGGTCCTGCCCCGTACCCTAGAGGTAGAAATGCTGTACAGAGAGGCCAGGAAGAATCTGAACAGACAGAACAGGACTTGCTGGGTTTAGATCATACCTTTTTTTTTTTTTTTTTGAGACGGAGTTTCGCTCTGCCACCAGGTTGAGTGCAGTGGCACGATCTCAGCTCACTGTAACCTCCGCCTCCTGGGTTCAAGCAATTCTTCTGCCTCAGCCTCCCAAGTAGCTGGGACTACAGGTGTGCACCACCACACACAGCTAATTTTTGTATTTTTAGTACAGACGGGGTTTCACCATGTTGGCCAGGATGGTCTCAATCTCTTGACCTCATGATCCGCCCGCCTCGGCTTCTCAAAGTGCTGGGATTACAGGCGTGAGCCACTGTGCCCGACCAGATCATACCCTTTTTGTCCAATCACATTTGAACAAGGTTATCCATACTTCAATCATGCCTATCCAATGAAGTCTCCATAAATGTCCCAGAAGACAGGGTTCAAGAACTTCTGGATAAGGCTGGGCATAGTGGCTCACATCTGTAATCCTAGCACTTTGGGAGGCCAAGGAAGGCAGATCACCTGAGGTCAGGAGTTTGAGACCAGCCTGGCCAACATGGTGAAACCTCTTCTCTACTAAAAATACAAAAGTTAGCCGGGTATGGTAGCATACACCTGTAATCCCAGCTACTTGGGAGGCTGAGGCACGAGAATCTCTTGAACCCAGGAGGCGGAGGTTGCAGAGGGCTGAGCCAAGATCATGCCACTGCACTCCAGCCTGGGTGACAGAGCCAGACTCTGTCTCAAAACAAAAAAGGAAAAAAAAAAAGGCCAAGTGCAGTGGCTCACTCCTTTAATCCCAGCACTTTGGGAGGCCGAGGTGGGCAGATCACCTGAGGCTGGGAGTTCGAAACCAGCCTGACCAACATGGAAAAACCCTGTCTCTACTAAAAATACAAAATTAGCCGGGCATGTTGGCAAGTGCCTATAATCCCAGCTAGTCAGGAGGCTGAGGCAGGAGGAATTGCTTGAACTTGGGAGGCGGAGGTTGCAGTGAGCCGAGATCGTGCCATTGCACTTTAGCCTGGGAAATAAGAGCGAAACTCCGTCTCAGAACAAAATAAAACAAAGCAAAACAAAACAAAACAAAACGAAAACCTTCTGGGTAGCCAAACATGTAGAAGTTTCCGGGAGGGTGAACGGTTAACAAGAACTCATGCAAGGGCCAGGAGAGTGGCCCATCCCAACACCATGAGGACAGAAGTGCCTGCACTCAGACCTTACCCTATGTTTCTCTTCATCTAGTTGTTTATTTGTATCTATTAAAATATCCTTAGGAATAATCTAGTAAATATAAGTAATTGTTTCCTTGAGTTCTGTGAGCTACTGTAGCAAATAAATCGCATCCAAAGACTGGTTTGTTGGAATCCCAACTTGAAGCTGGTCAGTCAGAGGTTCTGGATGCCTGGACTTGTCACTTGTGTCTGAAGAGGGAGTTGAATTTTTGGCACTGAGCCCTTGGTCTGTGGGATCTGATGCTATCTCCAGGTAGACAGTGTCAGAATTGAATTGGAGGGCACCCAGCTGGTGTCTGCTGCGGTATCGATTGCTTGCTTGTGGTGGGGAGAATGCCCCGCATTTATTTATTTCTTTCTTTCTTTCTTTCTTTCTTTCTTTCTTTCTTTCTTTCTTTCTTTCTTTCTTTCTTTCTTTCTTCCTTCCTTCCTTCCTTCCTTCCTTCCTTCTTTCTTTCTTTCTTTCTTTCTTTCTTTCTTTCTTTTTTTTTTGAGACAGAGTTTCGCTCTTGTTGCCCAGGCTGGAGTGCAATGGTGCGATCTTGGCTCACTGCAACCTCCACCTCTCGGGTTCAAGCGATTCTCCTGCCTCAGCCTCCTGAGTAGCTGGGATTATAGGTGCGCACCACCATGCCCGGCTAATTTTTTGTATTTTTAGTAGAGACGGGGTTTCACCATGGCCAGGCTGGTCTTGAATTCCTGACCTCAGGTGATCCACCCACCTAAGCCTCCCAGAGTGCTGGGATTACAGGCATGAGACACCGTGCCCAGCCACTCCCCCACATTTCATCACAGAAGTTTTCTGTGTTTATTGTTGTGTGGCGTGACAGCAGAGGAAAACATTTTGTTTTTCCTACCACTAGTGCAATTCCAAAACATCTTACTTTGGTTCTGCCCAACATTGAGATCGTTGGGGGTCATTCACTCTTCTCAAATAAAAAATATTATGCCCAGATAGCATGATAACAAAAGCTCACTCATTCCATAAATGTTTATTAAGTTTCATTAAGTGTCAGGAGCTAGACCAGATATTGAGGAAACTGCAATGACAAGAGAGAAATTCTTGCTTTTATTGAGCCTCAGTCAACAGGAAAGACGGATATTAAACAAACAATTATAAACAGGAGGAATATTTTGAAAGAGGAAGTACAAGGTGTAATAGCAAGGAGCTTATAACAGAGGAAGCTGGATGCAGTGTGGGAGTCTGAAAAAACTTCCTTGAGGAGCAGACATTTCAGCTAGGCCAAGAGGATGAAGAGGGGGTATTCCAGACAGAAAACACCACAGGTCTGCGGGTCTAAAAGAGAAATAGAGAGAGCAAGAGCAAGAGAGATGTTTGAAGAAAATAGAAGTCCTGGCTGGGCGTGGTGGCTCATGCCTGTAATCCCAGCACTTTGGGAGGCTGAGGCAGGCGGATCACAAGGTCAGGAGTTCGAGACCATCCTGACCAACATGGTGAAACCCCGTCTCTACTAAAAATACAAAAATTAGCCAGGTGTGGTGGTGGATGCCTGTAATCACAGTCACTTAGGAGGCTGAGGCAGGAGAATCGCTTGAACCTGGGAGGTGGAGGTTGCAGTGAGCCGAGATCACGCCACTGCATTCCAGCCTGGGAATGGAGCAAGACTCTGTCTCAAAAAAAAAAAAAAAAAAAGAAAAGAAAAGAAAATAGAAGTCCTGAATGGCTGAACTGTAGAGAGTGAGGTGGAATCAGTGAGAGACATCAAATACAATTTGAGGGGAAATAGAAGAGTCTTTGCTCTTCACATCCTCCAAAATTTGGCATTTGATAGACAAATGACCTTCTCTCCTCCAACTCTACAGGACAAATGTTTTTACCAGTTTAGAAACAAATAGACAAACCACCTACTGTGGTCTGAATGTCTTCCATGTTCATGGTGCATCCAGAGAAAAGTTGGCCATGCAGCCTGTCACGCTGGCTAAGCTCATTGGTACAGAGAAGACACCTGACCCAGAAAAAGCCAATCTGTAGGCTGGTCAGTGACTTGCGAAAACAGCTTGCTACAAAAGCTTTGTGAAACAGAGGCAGCTTAGACTACAAACCAATTAAGAATGTCTCTCTTGGAGCATTTGAATACAAACCATCAAAGTCAGTTAGTCAACAGCAGCAGTAACAGGAGAAACAGAGGCTGAGTCACCAAGACAATGTAATGGTGAAACCGTTAAGTAGGAAATCCCCAAAACCTGTGACTGAAGGTCTTCAGGTCCCTAAAGCACAGTTCCATTGCCATGAGACCTGGCTGTCCCTGGATTCCCCTAAGGCCTGGCTGTGGGGTTGAGGGTCTTATCTTCCTATTTCCACACATGTCCCTATGGAAATCCTCATTCACCTCTGGATCATGCCTCATAAAGTGGTGTTTGGGTCCTATCAGCGTTCTTCATTGCTGACCGGGGCAAGTCAGTGTTAGGGCCATCTGGAGATGTGGCCTTAATGTTTTCATGAATAATGGCTCTGTACCCTCTAATAGCATTCAGTACCAAATGGAGGGAGAAAGGAAATTAATCTTGCTGATTACCCACTATGCGCAGGCAAGATATCAATTGTCCTTATAACTATCCTAAGAGGTGCAATTGACCTCATTTGACAGCCAGTAGAAGACAGAATCAAGACCCAAACCCAGGTCTTTCTCCCATCTTCCAGATTATTTTTGCTACATTGTGTTGCCTCCTTCGTTCATTTAAATATATATTTATGGGCCAGGTGTGGTGGCTAAAGCCTGTAATCCCAGCACTTTGGGTCAAGGCAGGAGGATCACTTAAAGCCAGGAGTTTGAGACTAGCCTGGGCAACATAATAAGACCCCATCTCTACAAAAATACACACACACACACACACACACACACACACACGCACACACTGCTCAAGGGGTTCTACCTTATTTACATCTTCACTGAAAACTGCAGAATTACTTGACAAATTGCTTTGTTTTAGGAACTTTGTTTGTATCCTAACTCTTACAGAAGGCAATTATGAACAATCAAGTAAGAAAGAAAACATTTTCATTTAGATTCAGTAGCCTCACAAAGAAACTGGAAGTCTGCTAACATATTTTGTTTTTGTATAAACATGTTTTAATTATCTACATTTGTTATATTATGAAGTTCTATTAGCTTTAATAATTCATAAATATAATTGAAATGGGTAATTCAGAAATAGGGTTGAAATTTACCTCAAAACCATTCACTTTAAAATGAAAAGCGATGTATTTCAGTTAACTCTTCAGAATGTGCTGTGAACATTACGTAGTGGTGACTGGATGCGTCTAACCATGGTCTACCCTTCCCTCTTGGAATTAGCAAATGAAAATCCCTGGATTAGATCTGGGTGTGGTTAGTATGTTCACAGTAAGCACAAGAGATGAAGTGGATGTGGGAATTTGAAGCTCAAGATGTAGAAACAGTGGTTCTCCATCACCCCTAGAGCACGTTAAAACAAAAATCAAAAAACCAACATACAAACAAAACCCTCTACCATTGTCCAGCTTCAAAAATCATTTTAGTAGTGTGGTGCCTTTTGTTTTAAAGGGAATGAAAAATGTATATTTTAGTCACATATTAAAATTACTACTAGCTGGGAGTGGTGGTGCATGCCTGTAGGTCTAGCTACTCAGGAGGCTGAGGCAGGAGGATCACTTGAGCTCAGGGGTTTGAGGTTACAGTGAGCTATGATTACACCACTGTTCTCCAGCCTGGGTAACAGAGTAAGACCCTGTCTTAAGAAAGAAAAGAAAAGAGAAAAGAAAATAAAAGAAAGAGAGAGGAAGGGAGGGAAAGAGGGATGCAAGGAAGGAAGGAAGGAAAGAAGGAAGGAAGGAAGAAAGGAAGGGAGAGGGAGGGAGGGAGGGATACTAATATCCTTTCTCCCTCCACCTGGTACTGAATGTTATTAGAGCCATTATTCATTCAAAACATCAAGGCCACATTTCCAGACAGCCATGACACTGATTTCCCCCTCTCGGCAATGAGGAACGCTATAGGTCCCAAACACCACTTTATGGAACTGGATCCAGAGGTGAATGAGGTTTTCTGTAGGGACACAGAAAATAAAATTGCTGTAAGAAATTTTAAAAAGCATTTATTTATATGAGCAAAAAGAAAGAGGGACATTATTTTCACATACCCATCCAGGGTGCAGACGTGAGAGTGTCTCAGTGGGAATAGTGAAAACTTGTTTTATGCAAAAATTTTTAATCAAACACAATTACTGCCAACTAACCAAAAGTGGCTTTCAGCCTCATTGACTAAAATGATTGTTTGATATTCAGCTATCATGTCCACATTCCAGGCAGCCTGACCTTTCTGGAAGTTATACATGACACTTCTATTTACATCCCCTTTGCTAGAACTTAGGCACACGGCTACTTCTGTCTGTGGCTATGTGGCTAGAAATAGGAAGTCTATTACTAAAAAAGAAGAAAACAGATACAGGGGCCACTAGCAATGGCAGTTAGTGTCCTCAGGGGTTGGATGATATAAATATTCAGGAGGAAATGCTTTTTAAAATTAAATTATAATAATGATAATGACTTTCCCAAAAAGGTCAAGTGACTCTCATTTATTACTCTAGGGCATAACATTGCCATTGGTCAGAGTGGAGAATAATTTCCCAAAGAGAAGCGATGCTTAGCAGGAGACAGAAAGGAATGGATTTTCAGAACAGAGGAGGGGCTCAGGTCTGACTGGCTGCTGTCGATGGTCAGACAGAAGAAACTTTGCCTTCTCTGCAGCAGTGGTTCCTAGCACCAGCAGCTCAGGTCACCTGTTTCTTTTATCTTGGAATCAGGACAAATCATGAGTTTTGATGACTTGAAACTTGAACTCTGGATATTTAAAGGAGCCTGCCGTGTTTTTAAACCAAATGATCACATTAGGTTAAGAAAATTACTGAATTTGCTGTACATCAACCTTGGGGGTAAGCTAGAGCTATGTATTTTATATGATAGATTTGATTCCATTAAAAATAAGACAATTGGTCAGAAATAAAATTACACCTTCAGTTGTTAGTGAAAAGGGGCTTTTAAATGAATCTTACTTTTCCCCAGATTAAACTATAATTTGAAAATGGATTCATTCATTTTATTTGCCCATTCACTTGGTCAAGCATTGATTGGGTATCTCTGAGTACTTGATGGGTGTACAGAGATGACCTAAAAAGGCTTGATTCTTGGCCAGGCGTGGTGGCTCACGCCTATAATCCCAGCACTTTGGGAGGCCCGGGGGAGGGGGGTGGATCACCTGAGGTCAGGAGTTCAAAACCAGCCTGGCCAACATGGCGAAACCCCGTCTGTACTAAAAATACAAAAATTAGCCAGGCATGGCGGTGGGTGCCTGTAGTTCCAGCTGCTCAGGAGGCTGAGGCACAAGAATCGCTTGAACCTGGGAGGCAGAGGTTGCAGTGAGCCGAGATCGCACCACTGCACTCCAGCCTGGATGACAGAGCAAGACTCTGTCTCAAAAAAAAAAAAAAAAAAAAAAAAAGTTTGATTCTTTTATTTTCAATTATTACTTTTTTTTCTTTAATAGAGATGAGGTCTCACTATGTTGCCCAGGCTGGTGTTGAACTCCTGGGCTCCAACAATCCTCCTGCCTCAACTTCCCAAAGTGCTGAAATTAGAGGCACACCATACCTGGCAGCTTGATTCTTCTGAAATCAATTTTTATTGATTTGCAGTTGTCCGTGGTTTCTAGTGACACTATAAGTTTCTTGGCTTTTTATTCAGCTGTGAAGGCAGTGTAATGGAAAGAACATTGAGTTAGTCTGGGGTGTTTTCCAAGACCAACCACCAATTCTCTGTGAACATTAAATGAATATCCTAAAATTCAATTCAATTCTGACAATAACTACTGTCAACTGAGAATGACGAGGCCCATACATGTGGAAAGGAGAGTTTTCTTTCTCATAAAGCGTTGCAGCCTGCAGAGTGACAGGCTGGGAAGTGTAGGTGCTGGCCCAGAAGCCAGAAACAGATGCGTCAAGGGAGTGGCAAAGGGCACATGAATTTATACCAAGCGGGCTGGCCGAATATGCATATTCAATAAGCTATAGCAGGAGTTGTGAATATTTATGAAAGGAGAAACATGAGCTTCATGCCCCTTCATGCGTCCCGTGTACAAAAACGGTGGTGATAGCATGATCTGAGGGTAGAGTTTTTGGCCCTCTGACCTCAAAAGATGAAGCAGAGGGCACAGAAACCCCTACTGCACATTCTTTGTAGACTGGCCAGAATCGCTCCGTGGTCAGTGGCCTCTTATCATGGGGGGGCAGCCTCACATGGTTGGTTGATACGAGAGCCTTTTGAAAGGGCTGGTTTCTGTTAAGCCCTTAGGAAAGAAAGCCTTATCATGCTTAGCTAGGGAGAGGGCATAATGTGTGTCCAACCTCCTATCCCACCATGACACAGAACTCAATTTTCAACGTTACTATGGGGTCTCTTTAACCAAGAGAGGGTCTGTTTAGTCCGTCGGGCAGTTTAGGATTTTATTTTTATTTCTCGCTGCCCAAAGCTATTACTAGCATAGACACCACAGGTTAAGGACTCAGTCCCACAAGGCTCCTCCCACTTCACATCAGTTACAAGTCTCAGGTTCTGGCACTTCTGGCTGTCCTTGCTACAAATCAAGAGCTACTGTAACCGCCCCCCGCCACCCCCCACCCCAATTTGATAATTTGAAATAATGGCTCACAGAACTCAGGGATACCTTATTTATGTTGATCAGTTTGTTATAAAGGCTGCAACTCAGGAAGTCAAATGGAAGAGATGCATAGGGCGAGGTATGGGGATCAGGGAAAGCCCTCTCCAGACACACCACCCTCCTAGCACCTCAATGTATTCACCAACCCAGAAGAGCATCAACTCTCATTGCTCAAGAGTTGTTTGTTTTTTTCCTTGAGACGGAGTCTTACTCTGTTGCCCAGGCTGGAGTGCAGTGGCACGATCTTGGCTCACTGCAACCGCCACCTCCCAGGTTCAAGCAATTCTCCTGCCTCAGCCTCCCGAGTAGCTGGGATTACAGGCGAGCGCCACCACGCCCCACTAATTTTTTGTATTTTTAGTAGAGATGGGTTTCACGCGCGTCCGTGTGAAGAGATCACCAAACAGGCTTTGTGTGAGCAACATGGCTGTTTATTTCACCTGGGTGCAGGCGGGCTGAGTCCAAAAAGAGAGTCAGCGAAGGGAGATAAGGGTGGGGCCGTTTTGTAGGATTTGGGCAGGTAAAGGAAAATTATAGTCAAAGGGGGTTTGTTCTCTGGCGGGCAGGAGTGGGGGTCGCAAGGTGCTCAGTGGGGGTGTTTTTGAGCCAGGATGAGCCAGGCAAAGGACTTTCACAAGGTAATGTCATCACTTAAGGTAAGGACCGGCCATTTACACTTCTTTTGTGGTGGAATGTCATCAGTTAAGGTGGGGCAGGGCATATTCACTTCTTTTGTGATTCTTCAGTTACTTCAGGCCATCTGGGCGTATATGTGCAAGTCACAGGGGATGCGATGGCTTGGCTTGGGCTCAGAGGCCTGACATTCCTGCCTTCTTATATTAACAAGAAAAATAAAACAAAATAGTGTTGAAGTGTTGGGGCGGCGAAAATTTTTGGGGGGTGGTATGGAGAGAGAATGGGCGATGTTTCTCAGGGCTGCTTCAAGCGGGATTAGGGGCAGCGTGGGAACTTAGAGTGGGAGAGATTAAGCTGAAGGGAGGTCTTGTGGTAAGGGGTGATATTGTGGGGATGTTAGAAGAAACATTTGTCGTATAGAATGATTGGTGATGGCCTGGATATGGTTTTGGATGAATTGAGAAACTAAATGGAATAACAGGAGAAAAACACGTATAAAAGGTCTAAGAATTGGGACATCTCAGGACATCTGATTAGAGAGTGCCTAAGGAGATTCAGCATAGTCCTGCCAGCAAAGATTATTTATTTACTTCAAGAGTTAAGAGTGGCAGTTTGGGGATAGCATCAGGAGATATCAGCTGTGATGGCTTGGAAAAACAGTGTAAACTGGCAGTGTAAACAAGAGCAGGGCATGTATGAGTAGTTGAGAACGGTGAATAGGAGTATGACTAGACAGAAGATAGTAGGGATGACAAGTTTTTGGGGGCACAGTCTAAGTTGGTCTGGTGTCTGGAATGAGACTGGGGCCTAATAAAAAGGAGCGTCTATACAGGAGCTCAAATGGGCTGTACCCTGTAGCATTCCGAGGACAGGCCTGAATTCTGAGAAGGGAAAGTGGTAACAGTATCGTCCAGTCCTTTTTGGTAGCTGAGCTTGGTGAGGTGTGTTTTTAAAAGACCTTTAGTCCATTCTACTTTTCTTGAAGATGGAGGACCGTAAGGGATATAAAGGTTTCACTGAATACTAAGAGCCTGAAAAACTGCTTAGCTGATTTGACTAATAAAGGCTCATCTGTTTTCAGACTGTATTGAGGTGGGAAGGCTAAACTGAGGAATTACGTCTGACAGAACAGAAGAAATGACTGCGGTGGCCTTCTCAGACCCTGTAGGAAAGGCCTCTACCTATCTACCTTGACTAAGATGGATTTTAGTTATCTGACTCAGGGCATGTTGAGTAAAGCTAATTTGCCAGTCCTGGATGGGGCAAGTCCTCGAGCTTGATGGGTAGGGAAGGGAGGGGACCTGAATAATCCCTGAGGAGTAGTAGAATAGCAGATGGAACACTGAGAAGTTATTTCCTTGAGGATAGATTTCCACGATGGAAAGGAAATGAGAGGTTCTAAGAGGCGGGCTAGTGGCTTGTACTATAGTATAACCTGCCTTTGCTGGTGTGTGGCGATTAGGCCTGGTGGACCATCAATAAATCAAGCGTGATCAGGGTGAGGAACAGGAAAGAAGGAAATATGGGGAAATGGGGTGAATATCAGGTGGATCAGAGACATACAGTCATGGGGGTCAGGTGTGGTATCAGGAATAATGTGGGAGGCCAGATTGAAGTCCGGGCCAGGAACAATGGTAATTGTGGGACTTAAAGAGTGAGTACAGCTGAAGGAGCCGGGGAGCAGAAAGTATATGCATCAGGTATGAGGAAGAAAATAAATTTTGGAAGTTATGAGAATGGTAGAGAGTGAGTTGAGCATAGTTTGTGATTTTGAGGGCCTCTGAAAGTGTTAAAGCAGTGGCAGCTGCTGCACGCAGACATGAGGGCTAGGCTAAAACAGTAAGGTCAAGTTGTTTGGACAGAAAGGCTACAGGGTGTGGTCCTGGCTCTTGTGTAAGAATTCTGACCACGCTAACCATGCCTAGGAAGGAAAGGAGTTGTTTTGTAGAAGGTGCTGGGGTTTGAGAGATCAGTCGGACATGATTGGCAGGGAGAGCACGTGTGTTTTTATGAGAATTATGCTGAGATAGGTAACAGATGAGGAAGAAATTTGGGCTTGATTGAAGTAATGGGGGCTGTCTGTGAAGCTTTGCGGCAGTACAGCCTAGGTAATTTGCTGAGCTTGATGGGTGTCAGGGTCAGTCCAAGTGAAAGCGAAGAGAGGCTGGGATTAAGGGCGCAAAGGAATAGTAAAGAAAGGATGTTTGAGATCTAGAACAGAATAATCGGTTGTAGAGGCAGGTATTGAGGATAGGAGAGTATATGGGTTTGGCACCACGGGGTGGATAGGCAAAACAATTTGGTTGATAAGGTGCAGATCCTGAACTAACTTGTAAGGCTTGTCTGGTTTTAGAACAGGTAAAATGGGAGAATTGTAAGGAGAGTTTATAGGCTTTAAAAGGCCATGCTGTAGCAGGCGAGTGATAACAGGCTTTAATCTTTTTAAAGCATGCTGCGGGATGGGATATTGGTGTTGAGTGGGGTAAGGGTGATTAGGTTTTAATGAGATGGTAAGGGGTGCATGATCGGTTGCCAAGGAGGGAGTAGAGGTATCTTATACTTGTGGGTTAAGGTTGGGGGATACAAGAGGAGGACGCAAAGGAGGCTTTGGATTGGGAAGAAGGGCGGCAATGAGATATAGCTGTAGTCCAGGAATAGTCAGGGAAGCAGATAATTTAGTTAAAGTGTCTCAGCCTAATAAGGGAACTGGGCAGGTGGGGATAACTAAAAAGGAGTGCTTAAAAGAGTATTGTCTAAGTTGGCACCAGAGTTGGGGAGTTTTAAGAGGTTTAGAAGCCTGGCCGTCAATACCCAGAACAGTTATGGAGGCAAGGGAAACAGGCCCTTGAAAAGAAGGTAATGTGGAGTGGGTAGCCTCCATATTGATTAAGAAGGGGACGGGCTTACCTTCCACTGTGAGTTACCCGAAGCTCGGCGTCTGTGATGGTCTAGGGGGCTTCTGAGGCGATCGGGCAGTGTCAGTCTTCAGCCGCTAAGCCGAGAAGATCTGGGAAGGAGTCAGTCAGAGAACCTTGGGCCAGAGTTCCAGGGGCTCTGGGAGTGGCTGCCAGGTGAGTTGAACAGTCCGATTTTCAGTGGGGTCCCGCACAGATGGGACACGGCTTAGGAGGAATCCCGGGCTGCGGGTATTCCTTGGCTTGGTGGTCACATTTCTGGCACGTGTAGCAAGCTCCTGGGGGAGGAGGTTCTGGAGGAATGCCTGGCCGCTGCGGTTCAGGCGTTTGGAAGTTCTTGTGTGCTGGAGATGTGGCTGGGGTTTGTCTCACAGTGGAGGCAAGGAATTGCAACTTTTTTTTTTTATTATTGTACACCTTGAAGGTGAGGTTAATTAAGTCCTGTTGTGGAGTTTGAGGGCCAGATTCTAATTTTTGGAGTTTTATTTAATGTCGGGAGCAGATTGGGTAATAAAATGTATATTGAGAATAAGATGGCCTTTTGAACTTTTAGGGTCTAGGGCTGTAAACTGTCTCAGGGTTGCTGCCAAACAAGTCATGAACTGTGCTGGATTTTTATATTTGATGAAAAAGAGCCTAAACACTATCTGATTTGGGAAAAAGAAAAAGGAGCATTAACCTTGACTATGCCTTTAGCTCCAGCCACCTTTTAAAGAGTAAATTGCTGGGCAGGTGGGGGAGGGCTAGTCACAGAACGAAACTGTAAGCTGGACCAGGTGTGAGGAGGGGAGGTGATAAAAAGATTATGGGGTGGAGGAGCAGAGGCTGAGGAAGAATTGGGACCTAGCTTGGCCTGGCGAGGAGCGGCCTGGGGAGGAAGGGAGACATCAGATGGGTCTGTAGAAAAGGAAGATTAGAAAGACTCAGCGATGCTTGGGGTTGGTACTGAGGGGACAGGTGGGAGGGAAAGAAGGAAGATTTGGGACGAGTTGCACTGGGCACAGAGACTAGGAAGGGACTGATGTGTAAAAGAATGCCTGGATGTCAGGCACCTCAGACCGTTTGCCTATTTTACAAGAATTATTTAGATTTGCAGGATGGAAAAATTCAAAGTGCCATTTTCTGGCTATTTGGAACTACTGTCGAGTTTGTATTGGGGTCAAGTGGCATTGCAGAAGAAAATAAAGCATTTAAGTTTTAGGTCAGATGTGAGTTGAAGAGGTTGTAAGTTTTTGAGAACACAGGCCAAGGGAGTAGAAGGAGGAATGGAGGGTGGAAGGTTGCCTGTAGTGAAGGGAGCAAGCCTAGAGAAAAGAGAGAGTAGAGAAACAGAGGGAAGGAGTTCGGGGGTTCTTACCTTCCAGAAAAGTGGGAAAAGGGGTTGGGGTGCAGAGATAAGAGGTTGGGGCACGGAAATAAGGGATTGGGGTGCAGAGATATGAGGTTGGGGTGCGGAAATAAGGGATTGGGGCGCAGAGAGATACGAGGTTGGGGCATGGAAATAAGGGATTGGGGCACAGGGATAAGAGGTCGGGGCGCGGAAATAAGGGATTGGGGCGCAGAGATAAGAGGTTGGGGCATGGAAATAAGGGATTGGGGCGCAGAGATACAAGGGGTTGGGGCGCAGAAGTAAGGGATTGGGGGTTCTTGCCCCGTAGAAAAGCGGGACTTGCCGCTAAGGGTGAAGGAGAAGGGGTTGAGGGGTACTTGCCCCTGACTCAGAAAAGCAGAGAAGGGGTTGGGGTACTTGCCCCTTTCCCAGAAAAGCGAGACTTGCCGCTAAGGGTGAAGGACCAAGGCAGGCGTACCTGCGTGGTCTGACACCTTTGAAACGTGGGTGAATAATCAGGCGTTCCTGCAATGATTAAACACCAAGGGAAGGCTGTCTTCCCAGTCCGTGACCGGCGCGGGAGTTTTGGGTCCACAGATAAAACGTGTCTCCTTTGTCTCTCCCAGAAAATGAAAGGAATTGAAATTAAGAGAAGGGAGAGATTGAAGAGTGGAAAGGAGAAAGTGGTTGAGGGACAGTGAGAGAGGTTGGAGAAGAGAGTAAGAAGAGGCCGCTTACCTGATTTAAAATTGGTGAGATGTTCCTTGTGCTGGTCGGTCTGAGGACCTGAGGTCGTAGGTGGATCTTTCTCATGGAGCAAAGAACAGGAGGACAGGGGATTGATCTCCCAAGGGAGGTCCCCCAATCCGAGTCACGGCACCAAATTTCATGCGCGTCCATGGGAAGAGACCACCAAACAGGCTTTGTGTGAGCAACATGGCTGTTTATTTCACCTGGGTGCAGGTGGGCTGAGTCCGAAAAGAGAGCCAGTGAAAGGAGATAAGGGTGGGGCCGTTTTATAGGATTTGGGCAGGTAAAGGAAAATTATAGTCAAAGGGGGTTTGTTCTCTGGCGGGCAGGAGTGGGGGTCGCAAGGTGCTCAGTGGGGGTGTTTTTGAGCCAGGATGAGCCAGGCAAAGGACTTTCACAAGGTAAAGTCATCACTTAAGGCAAGGACCGGCCATTTACACTTCTTTTGTGGTGGAATGTCATCAGTTAAGGTGGGGCAGGGCATATTCACTTCTTTTGTGATTCTTCAGTTACTTCAGGCCATCTGGGCGTATACGTGCAAGTCACAGGGGACGTGATGGCTTGGCTTGGGCTCAGAGGCCTGACAATGGGGTTTCACCATTTTGGTCAGGCTAGTCTGGAACTCCTGACCTCGTGATCCACCTGCCTCAGCTCCCAAAGTGCTGGGATTACAGGCGTGAGCCACCACGCCCGGTCAAGAGTTGTTTTTTTTAAAAAAATAGAGTTTACTCTCCAGCACTGCCCTTCCCTTCCTGGAGGTCAGTGAATGGGGCTAATAGTTTCAACCCTCTAATCACTTGGTCTTTCTGATGACCAGCCCCATCCTGAGGCTACCTGCGGGCCCTGCCCTAAGTCACTCATTGGTGACTTAAGCTCAGATGTGATCAAATTGCTCCTTATGAATAACAAGACACTCCTATCTCTTAGGAAATGCCAGGACTTTTTTTTTTTTGGAGATGGAGTCTTGCTCCGTTGCCCAGGCTGGAGTGCAGTGGCGTGATCTCGGCTCACTGCAACCTCTGCCTCCCGGGTTCAAGTGATTCTTCTGCCTCAACTCCTCGAGTTGCTGGGATTACAGGCATGCACCACCATGCCCAGCTAAATTTTGTTTTTTGTTTTTTTTTTTTTTTAGAAAGAGTTTTGCTCTTTTTGCCTAGGCTGGAGTGCAATGGCACCATCTTGGCTCACCGCAAACTCCACCTCCTGGGTTCAAGCAATTCTCCCTGCCTCAGCCTCCCTAGTAGCTGGGATTACAGGCGCCTGCCACCATGCCCGGCTAATTTTTTGTATTTTTAATAGACATGGGGGTTCACCGTGTTGGCCAGGCTGGTCTCGAACTCCTGACCTCAGGTGATCCTTACCCGCCTCGGCCTCCACAAGTGCTGAGATTACAGGTATGAACCACCGTGCCTGGCCAATTTTTGTATTTTTATTTTTATTTTTTGAGACGGAGTTTCACTCTCGTTGCACAGGCTGGAGTATAATGGCATGATCTCGGCTCACTGCAACCTCTGCCTCCTGGGTTCAAGAGATTCTCCTGCCTCAGCCTCCTGAGTATATCGGGATTATAGGCGTGCGCCACCATGCCTGGCTAATTTTGTATTTTTAGTAGAGACGGGGTTTCTCCACGTTGGTCAGGATGGTCTCGAACTCCTGACCTCAGGTGATCCACCCGCCTTGGCCTCCCAAAGTGCTGAGATTGCAGGCGTGAGCCACCGTGCCCAGCCAAGGAAATGTCAGGCGTTTTTAGGAGCCTTGTGCCAGGAACCAGGGACAAAGACCAAACACACATACGGCAATTAGGAAAACCAGAGCTCAAGTCAGCCTCCGTGTAAACTTGGACAAGTCTCTTAATCTTTTTGGGTCCTAGTTTCCTCAACCTTATCATTTATAGTTGAGTTAGGCAAGGGGTCTAAAGTCAAATCTCTGCAGTGTCCAGGAATATGACGTAAATGAAATGATCCTGACTTAAGAAAAAAGGAGGCAGAGTCTATTCTGCTTTCCTCTTAACTCAGGCTTAAGAAAACAACAGTGAGTAGCTGGGTGCTGTGGCTCACGCCTGTAATCCCAGCACTTTGGGAGGTGGGGGCGGGCAGATCACCTGAGGTCAGGAGTTCGAGACCAGCCTGGTCAACGTGGTGAAACCTCGTCTCTATTAAAAACACAAAAAATTAGTCAGGCGTGGTGGCGGGTACGGGTAGTCCAAGCTACTTGGGAGGCTGAGGCAGGAGAATTGCTTGAACTCAGGAGGCACAGGCTGCAGTGAGCCGAGATCATGCCACTGCACTCCAGCCTGGATGGCAGAGTGAAACTCCATCTCAAAAAAAAAAAAAAAGAAAAAGGAAAGGAAAACAACAGTGCAAACCTAATAATAAACGGTCACCAAGGCTCTGCTTCAAAACCATAGAAGCCACAAGGAGCAGTGGGGACTAGAGTAAAGGGAAGAGGACATCTTCCAGGTGGGGCTGCCATAGCTTATCTGTAGCTAGGACTGTGGGCCAAGTGCTCCTAGGCCTTCTGAGTTTTCAACGGAATTAAGAAATACGGATTGTTTTTCCTATGTGAAATCTTCTGAAGTTTAAATTTTGGGCAACTAATTCAAAACTTAAGAAACAATCTCTGTGCCTTTCACTCCTGCAGGAGCCAAACTAAAACAAGTGTGGTTTGTTAGGCCACCTGTTTGTGATTTCTAGGTGACAATGTAGTTACTAGAGCAATGCTTCTAAAACAGATTTCTGGACTCATTGAGAATGTTAGCAGGTTCAGCCTCTTGAAATCATACACTAAGCTTCTGAGTATGCATTTTTGAGAGGAGCCCATTCATAAGTTCCATTAGTGTCTTTCTTTTCTTTTCTTCTTTCTTTCTTCTTCTTTTTTTTTTTTTTGACAGAGTCTCACTCTGTGGCTCAGACTGGAGAGCAGTGGTCTAATCTTGGCTCACTACAACTTCCACCTCCTGGGTTCAAGCAATTCTCTTGCCTCAGCCTCCCGAGTAACTGGGATTACAGGCACATGCCACCATGCCTGGCTAATTTTTGTATTTTTGGTAGAGACAGGATTTCACCATGTTGGCCCAGCTGGTCTCAAACTCCTGACTTGAAGTGATCCACTCGCCTTGGCCTCCCAAAGTGCTGGTTTTACAGGTGTGAGCCACCGTGCCAGGCCCCATTAGTGTTTTAAAAGGACTATTTGGCTGGGCACGGTGGCTCACGCCTGTAATCCCAGCACTTTGGGAGCCCAAGGCGGTTGGATCACAAGGTCAGGAGTTCAAGACCAGCCTGGCCAAGATGGTGAAACCCCATTTCTACTAAAAATACAAAAATTAGCCAGGCACGGTGGCAGGAGCCTGTAATCCCAGCTACTTGGGAGGCTGAGGCAGGAGACTCGCTTGAACTAGGGCAGCAGAGGTTGCAGTGAGCCAAGATCGAGCCACTGCACTCCAGCCTAGGCAACAGAGTGAGACTCTGTCTCAAAAACAAAACAAACAAACAAACAAAAAAAACAAAAAAACTCATGACCAGCAAACTTTTTTTTTTTTTTTTTTAAATACCCAGCTAATTTTTGTATTTTTAGTACAGATGGGGTTTCACTATGTTGGCCAGGCTGGTCTCGAACTCCTGACCTCATGATCTGCCCGCCTCGGCTTCCCAAAGTGCTGGGATTACAGGCATGAACCACCACACCGGCCAGCAAACTTTTTAGCCCCACCAACTGGCCTTGCACAGCTTTTCAGCACTAACTCCAGAATGCCAAGCAATTAATGATGATGTAATCAGACACTTGGTTCATTCACTCACTCATTCATTCCACAATAGTTAGTGAGCATTTACTATGTATGAGGCATCTTCTTGGCACCGGGAATATAGAAGCAAATGAAAGAGACAAAGTCTTTATTCCCATGAAATGGACATCCTAGTGGAGGGACACAGATAATATCTATAAAAGCAAAGAAGTACATATTATGTCAGGTGATGATGAGGGCTATGCAAGTTAAAAGCCTCAGGGTGGGGCAGAGGGACATTTTAAGTAAAGGCGTCTTGGTTAAGATTTTACCTGAGTAGACACCTAAGTAAAGGGAAAAGCCACTTAATCACCTGTAGAGAGCATTTCAGAGGAGGGGCAAGCAAAAACAAAGGCCCCCGGGCAAGTGTGTAAAGTGGTCTGTTTGTGGAGTTGCAAGGTTAACTATACCTCCTAGTGGGAATACAAGGAGGTTTTCAGAATTTTTTTTATAAGACAAAGAATTCCTTCAAATTGTTTGTAATGCTTTTCTCTCTTTATATGATAAAGCCAAGTTTAGAAGCAGATCTTAGAAAAGAGGTCCACACCCACTAATGGCTCCTGCTATAAACTGGCTCCGTTGTTTCTGAGAGCTGTATAGTAAATTTAACGAGAGCTATAAAATTGTTCACATTTGTTGACTTGGTTACTTCACTTTGTAGGATATTTCTACAAGGCAAAAGAGAGAGAAAAAAGACAACAATAGAGAAATCTACTAAGTTCTTAGCAAGACCTTGTATAATATATTTGGAAAATTTCAAGTAATTTTAATCCTCAGAAATGGAAAGAAAGCCAGGTGCAGTGGCTTGAGACTGTAATCCCAGAACTTTGGGAGCCTGAGGCAGTAGGATTGCTTGAGGCCAGGAGTTCAAGATCAGCTGGGGCAACATGGCAAGACTCTGCGTCTACAAAAAAAAAAATTAACTGGGCATGGTGGCTCACACCTGTAGTCCTAGCTTCTGGGGTGGCAGAGGCAAGTCCTTGAGCCCAGTTAAGATTATAGTGAGCTATGATCATGTCACTATTGCACTCTAGCCTGGGCAACAGAGCAAGACCTTGTCTCAGGAAAAAAAAAAAAAAAAAGAGGTAAAAATAAAAAAAAGAATTTCAATATGCTTAGATTCTACAAGACTGTTTAAATGACACATGGGTGCAATATTAATATGTGGAAATGTATTATATGAAAAATGTAAAGTAGAAAAAAACTAAGATACAGACCTGTGTATTTATGCTGATTAAAATTGTGGAAAATGTACCGATGCATATTAAAAAGACCAAAAGAGAATTTGGAGGGATATGAAATATTTATTGTCTAGCCAGCTTTTGTCTTAGTCTGTTTTGTGCTGCTATAACAGAATACCACAGACTGGGATCATTTATAAAGAACATATTTCTTTCTTACAGTTCTGAAGGCTGAGAGGTCCAAGGGACCAGCATCTGGTGAGGGTCTTCCTTGCTTCATCATTTCATGGTAGAAAGAAGAAAAGCAAGAAAGTCCAAGAGAGAGAAAGAGGGGGATGAACTAGCTTTTATGACAAACCTACTCTTGCAATAATGAACCCACTCTTGAGATAACGTTAATCCATTCATTAGGACAGAGCTCTCATGACCTAATTACCTCTTAAAGGTCCCACCTCTCAACAGTGTTGCACTGGGGGCTTATGTTTCCAACACGTGAACTTTGGGGGCACAGTCAAACCATAACAGCTTCCTTTTTGGATGGAGTTGCTTATGTTCATAATTAATCTTTACTTTTTTTTTCTCTTGTTGGATTACATGGCAGATGTTTTTGTTTTGTTTTGTTTTGTTTTGTTTTGTTTTGTTTTAAGACAGAGTCTCACTCTGTCGCCCAGGCTGGAGTGCAATGGCGCAAGCTCAGCTCACTGCAACCTCTGCCTCCTGGGTTCAAGTAATTCTCCTGCCTCAGCCACTCGAGTAGCTGGGATTACAGGTGCCCACCACCATGCCCAGCTAATTTTTGTATTTTTAGTAGAGATAGGGTTTCACCAGGTTGGCCAGGCTGGTCTCGAACTCCTGACCTCAGGTGATCCACCCACCTTGGACTCCCAAAGTGTTGAGATTACAGGCGTGAGCCACCGCGTCCAGCAGCCGATTTTTTTTTAAAGTGAGATTTTATCCTCTGTAAAGTACAATCCCTTGATGATGCTGCTGTAAATGACAGAACTATTTGCATGCACTGAGCTCGCCATGCGAGGGTGAGAAATTTGTATACCGGGTCCACAGGAGACATGGTCTGGCTAGCACTGTAGTTGGAGCTATTACAGCAAGGTGCTTTTGTTGTGGTTTTAGTATCAGTACTATAGAACAGATACACTGACTGGGACAGAAGACCAACAGCAGCTCGAGTGGAGGCAGCTAGCTCTGTAAACTGACATTTCCACAGTGGCAGGTTGTAGAAGTGCTGAAGCAATTCCCTGCTGAGACAGTTCCCATACCTTTCTAGATGCAGCCTGGCATCCAATTTCATGCTTGTCTCTTTGTGGGAAGAGGGACACCCCAGCTCATAGAGGTTTCCAAAGCAAAATACTATCTAGCCCAGACTGAACATTGAGACTATTTTTTTTTTTTTTTTTTTTGAGGCTGGATCTCACTCTGTCACCCAGGCTGGAGTGCAGTGGTGTGATCATGGCTCACTGCAACCTCAACCACCTGGGCTCAAGCTATCCTCTCACTTCAGCCTCCTGAGTAGCTAGGTCTATAGGTGCACGTCACCGTGCCTGGCTAATTTTTTTATTGTTTTTGTAGAGACGAGGTCTCACTATGTTGCCCAGTCTGGTCTCAAACCCCTAAGCCCAAGTGATTCTTCTACCTCAGCCTAACAAAGTGCTGGGATTACAGGTTCAGCTCTCTCACCTGGCCTAAGACATATCGTTGTCATTCAGGTCAATGGCTGCCTCCAGAAAGCTGCCTTCCCCGGCCATTCAATCTGAAGTTGCACCGACCCAGTGATGCAGATGCATCATCCTGTTTTGTGCTCTGCATACCATCTTACAGAATTTTTTTTTTTTTGAGATGGAGTCTCACTCTGTCAGCAGGCAGGAGTGCAGTGGTGAGATCTTGGCTCAATGTAACCTCCGCCTCCCGGGTTCAAGCGATTCTCATGCCTCAGCCTCCTGAGTAGCTGGGATTACAAGCATGCGCCACCACACCTGGCTCATTTTTGTATTTTTAGTAGAGACAGGGTTTCACTATGTTGGCCAGGATGGTCTGGATCTCTTGACCACATGATCCACCTTCCTTGGCCTCCCAAAGTGCTGGGATTACAGGTGTGAGCCACCGTGCCCAGCCCATCTTACAGAATTTTGTTGATCTATTTGTTTACTTATTGTCTGTCTTTCCCCATTCTGATGTAGGCTCCTTGAGGAAAGGAACAATGTCTGTATTATTCCCTTTGGTGCCTAGAAATAATTCTGGCTCATTTTAGTTCCTTAGTATATATATTTTTAGTGACTGAATAAAGATACTTGCACCAGTCAGCAACCTGCTGTCTCTAGGCCTCCGTGGTGTTATAGCTAAAGCCACCCTGAACAAAGGATTTCACACTGGAAAATGAGACCACAGAACCTGGCTGCTGCACTCATGAGAGTCTCAACAGGCATGTTACATTTCCTGAGGCCCCAGGAAAATAGTTGCTCTGGAGAAGGCAGATGACTGCCTTGCTTCTCCTTGGAGAGTTCTCCATATTCCCATATCCCTTCTTCTTCCTTCTCTCTTCCTGGCCCTTTGCTTCTCTGGGGAATGAGGGATAGAAGGTAGGTAAGTCACGGCAGACAGACAGGAAATCTTGTATTTTTTTCTCTAGCAGCTAAAGGGCCCTTAGAGAGGAAAATCACATGTATGGAGGGCAGGATGGAGGAAATGGTCATGGTCACTTAAGACATGCAGATTTGTGATCGTTTAGTTCTTGCATCATTTTAGACATACAGTGCACAAAATAGCTCAAGATGAAGGATGTAACACACCTCCTTGAGTCCATAAAACCAGAACCTAGCATCTGAACATCAGTGGGAAGCTAAGGCGCTTGCAATGCTATTATCAACATGAAGTTGGTTTCTGTTGTGTGGACACAGAAAAACTGTCTCACTTGTACTTGCTATAGCAAGTCTTCAACTGAATACCTGGGGTTATTACTCTGGAATGTCTGATACACTGCTTCACTGTGTGAGGATTTTAAAAGTGTAGCCATTGATGGCCCAGCATGGTGGCTCCTGCCTATACTCCCAAGCACTTTGGGAGGCCAAGGTGGGAGGTTCACTTGAGGCCAGGAGTTTGAGGCTGCAGTGAGCTATGATTGTGCCACTGCACTCCAGCCTGGGTGACAAAGTGAGACTTTGCTTCAAAAAAAAAAAAAAAAAAAAATTGAAATGAAGGCTAAAAATCCATCTCTTTCCATGTGTTCTTGTGGAGAGCCAAAACTTTCAAGGATTTTTTCTAGTCAGTCATTTTCTGACAATCTAAACTGAATTGTTTAAAATATACATGTCTTTGGTAATAATCACTGAATTATTTTATTTTTTATTTTTTGAGACGAAGTCTTGCTCCATCTGGAGTGCCCAGGCTGGAGTGCAGTGGCGCGATCTCACCTCACTGCAACCTCCCCATCCTGGGTTCAGGTGATTCTCCTGCCTCAGCCTCCTGAGTAGCTGGGTTACAGGTGTGCGTCACCATGCCTGGCTAATTTTTGTATTTTTAGTAGAGACAGGGATTTTGCTATGTTGGCCAGCCTGGTCTCGAACTCCTAACCTCACGTGATCCCCCTGCCTTGGCCTCCCAAAGTGCTGGGATTACCGGCGTGAGCCACCATGCTTGGCCTAATTACTGAAATTTATTGAGGGCTTACTCTGTGCCTGACACTGTTCAAAATACTTTACATTAACTCAACAACCCCAAGAGGTAGGTACTATTCTTCTTTTTTATTTTTATTTATTTATTTTTTTTCTTTTTTCTTTTTTTTTAATTTATTTATTTTTTTAATTTTATTTTTTATTGATCATTCTTGGGTGTTTCTGGCAGAGGGGGATTTGGCAGGGTCATAGGACAATAGTGGAAGGAAGGTCAGCAGATAAACAAGTGAACAAAGGTCTCTGGTTTTCCTAGGCAGAGTGTTTGTGTCCCTGGGTACTTGAGATTAGGGAGTGGTGATGACTCTTAAGGAGTATGCTGCCTTCAAGCATCTGTTTAACAAAGCACATCTTGCACCGCCCTTAATCCATTTAACCCTGAGTGGACACAGCACATGTTTCAGAGAGCACAGGGTTGGGGGTAAGGTCATAGATCAACAGGATCCCAAGGCAGAAGAATTTTTCTTAGTACAGAACAAAACGAAAAGTCTCCCATGTCTACCTCCCCCTACACAGACACAGCAACCATCCGGTTTCTCAATCTTTTCCCCACCTTTCCCCCCTTTCTATTCCACAAAACCGCCATTGTCATCATGGCCCGTTCTCAATGAGCTGTTGGGTACACCTCCCGGATGGGGCGGCTGGCCGGGTAGAGGGGCTCCTCACTTCCCAGTAGGGGCGGCCGGGCAGAGGCGCCCCTCACCTCCCGGACGGGGCGGCTGGCCGGGCGGGGGGCTGACCCCCCCACCTCCCTCCCGGACGGGGCAGCTGGCCGGGCGGGGGGCTGACCCCCCCACCTCCCTCCCGCACGGGGCGGCTGGCCGGGCAGAGGGGCTCCTCACTTCCCAGTAGGGGCGGCCGGGCAGAGGTGCCCCTCACCTCCTGGACGGGGCGGCTGGCCGGGCGGGGGGCTGACCCCCCACCTCCCTCCCAGACGGGGCAGCTGGCCTGGTGGGGGCTGACCCCCACCTCCCTCCTGGACGGGGTGGCTGCTGGGCGGAGACGCTCCTCACTTCCCAGATGGGGTGGCAGTCGGGCGGAGGGGCTCCTCACTTCTCAGACCGGGCGGCTGCTGGGCGGAGGGGCTCCTCACTTCTCAGACGGGGTGGCTGCCGGTCGGAGGGGCTCCTCACTTCTCAGACGGGGCGGTTGCCAGGTGGAGGGTCTCCTCACTTCTCAGACGGGGTGGCCGGGCAGAGGCGCTCCTCACCTCTCAGATGGGGTCGTGGCCGGGCAGAGGCGCTCCTCACCTCCCAGACGGGGTCGTGGCCGGGCAGAGGCGCTCCCCACATCTGAGACGATGGGCGGCCGGGCAGAGACGCTCCTCACTTCCTAGGTGGGATGGCGGCCGGGCAGAGACGCTCCTCACTTTCCAGACTGGGCAGCCAGGCAGAGACGCTCCTCACTTCCCAGATGGGGTGGCGGCCGGGCAGAGGCTGCAATCTCGGCACTTTCGGAGGCCAAGGCAGGCGGCTGGGAGGTGGAGGTTGTAGCAAGCCGAGATCTCGCCACTGCACTCCAGCCTGGGCACCATTGAGCACTGAGTGAACCAGACTCCGTCTGCAATCCCGGCACCTCGGGAGGCTGAGGCTGGCGGATCACTGGCAGTTAGGAGCTGGAGACCAGCCCGGCCAACACAGCGAAACCCCGTCTCCACCAAAAAAATGCGCAAACCAGTCAGGCGTGGCGGCGCGCGCCTGCAATCGCAGGCACTGGGCAGGCTGAGGCAGGAGAATCAGGCAGGGAGGTTGCAGTGAGTCAAGATGGCAGCAGCACAGGCCAGCTTCGGCTCGGCATGAGAGGGAGACCGTGGAAAGAGAGGGAGAGGGTTCGGCATGAGAGGGAGACCATGGAAAGGGGAGAGAGAGAGGGAGGGAGAGGGAGGGAGAGGGAGGGAGAGGGAGAGGGAGAGGGAGAGGGAGAGCTATTCTTCTTTTTTACTGATGAAACAAATGAGGGACAGAGAAGTTAAGCAACTTATCCAAGGTTAACTAGTTAGACATGATAGAGTATGGAAATGGACCCAGGAAATTTGGCTCTAGCATCCATGTTCTTTTTCTCTTTTTCGAGACAGAGTCTCACTCTGTTGCCCAGGCTGGAGTGCAGTGGTACGGTCTCGGCTCACTGCAACCTCTGCCTCCCGGGTTCAAGCAGTTCTCTGCCTCAGCCTCCCAAGTAGCTGGGATTATAGGCACCCGCCACCACGCCCAGATAATTTTTTGTATTTTCAGTAGAGATGGGGTTTCACCATCTTGGCCAGGCTGGTCTTGAACTCCTGAACTTGTGATCTACCCGCCTCAGCCTCCCAAAGTGCTGGGATTACAGGCATGAGCCACCATGCCCAGCCCATGTTCTTAACCATTACTGCTCTACAGGGCACCTAAAGATTTAGCTTTATTATATAGAGTCACATTACTCATGTACAACCTTCTCTGGTACAGTTAGCTGCTGAGTTAAGTGGGCAGTGAAACCAAATGCTGACAAGGATGTGGAGCAACAGGAACTCTCATTCACTGCTGGTGAGAATGCAAAATGGTACAGCTTTGGAAGTCAGTTTCGCGGTTTCTTACAAACTAAACATATCCTTACAAATAATCCAGCAATCATGTACCTTGATATTTACCCAAAGGAACTTTTACGTCCATACAAAAACCTGCATATGGATGTTTATAGCAGCTTTCCTTATAATTGCCAAACTTTGGAGGCAACCAAGATGTTTGTTAGTAGGTGAATAGATAAATGGATGCACCGTGGTACATCCAGACAGTGGAATGCTATTCAGTGCTAAAAAGAAATGAGGTATCAAGCCATGACTATACATGGAGTAATATGCATGGAGGAACCTTATATGCATATTACTAAGTGAAAAAAGCCAATCTGAAAAGGCTACATACTGTATGATTCTAACTATATGACATTTGGAAAAAGCAAAATATGAAGACAGTAAATGATCAGTGGTTGCCAGGGGTACGGGGTGCTGAAAGAGGAATGAATAGTTGGAGCACAGAGGATCTTTAAGTCAGTGAAACTATTCTGTATGATTCTATAATGGTGGATACATGTCATTATACTTTTGTCCAAACCCATAGACTGTGCAACACCAAGAGAGAACCCTAAGGTAAACTATGGACTTTGGGTGAAAATGATGTGTCAAAGTAGGGTCATCAATTGCAACAATTACCACTCTGGTGAGGGGTGTTGATAATGGGAAAGGCTGTGTGTGTATCAGGGCAGGGGATATTTGGGAACCCTCTGTACCCTCTGCTCAATTTCATTATGAGCCTAAAACTGTTCTAAAATATAAAGTCTATTAAATAATATAGCCAGGACCGGGCACGGGTGGCTCACGCTTGCAATCCCAGCACTTTGGGAGGCCGAGGCAGGCAGATCACCTGGGGTCAGGAGTTCGAGACCAGACTAGCCAACATGGTGAAATCCTGTCCCTACTAAAAATACAAAAATTAGCCAGGCATTGTGGTGCATGCCTGTAGTCCCAGCTCGGGAGGGTGAGGCACCAGAATTGCTTGAACCTGGGAAGTGGAGGTTGCAGTGAGAGGAGACTGCACCCCTGCACTCCAGC
This sequence comes from Gorilla gorilla gorilla, assembly GCF_029281585.2. Taxonomy (NCBI): domain Eukaryota; kingdom Metazoa; phylum Chordata; class Mammalia; order Primates; family Hominidae; genus Gorilla; species Gorilla gorilla. The sequence goes on from NC_073243.2 coordinate 35,341,047, forward strand.
CTGGGCGACAGAGAGAGACTCTGTCTCAAAACAAAACAACAAAAAAACAAAACATGTCTGGGCACAGGTAAGAAATAAGAAGGTACATGGTGGAATGTGCAGCCCAGATCTCCCTTTAAGATCGAGGCACTCATTCCCCAGCTTCCCAGAGTTTTGTTTGCTGGTGGCTCACAGCCTAGTCCCTCTCCAGACCATGCCTTTGGCAAAGGGAGCTGCTTCACCCAAAGTTATCCCCCATCCATAGATGGCCCTCATTCAATGATGAGGTACAAATGGGGGTAAAAAGGCCCTGTCCTTTGCTTCAATATGGCACAATTCTGAAATCCATCCCATATGCTGAGCCTCCCGTCAATTTGGCTGAAGCCTCTGCTGCATCACAGCTCAGCTTTCTCCTGCCCAGTCCCACTTTCTTCACTTGTGTTTTTCCCCCCTCTTTTTTCGCTCTCACTTCTTTATGAGAGTTCTTACCAAGAGCTTTTTATCAATACACTTCCTGCACTTTAATCTCTCTCTTAGAGTCTGTTTCTGGGGAAATCTGATCTAAGAAAGACGCACGGTGGAAGGGCCTTCTAGGTAGCGGAGATAGCACAAGCCAAGTTGTCTTGGCAGTGTCTAGCAGCAAGCTGTGTGCAGGTGAGATGGATTCACTTGGGCATGGTGGGAAGGAAGGCGCCAGTGGGAGGCAGGGGCCAGATCACAGAGGGTCTTGTATGCAGGTTGAGGAGTCGGTTTCATCCTCAGCTTTTTCATTCATTTATTCATTCAACAAACATGAATTTTGTGTCTGCTATGTGTAAGGCACAGTCCAAGGCCCTGGGAATACAATGGCAAAAAAGTGCAAACAAAATATATACATGTATTAATCTCTTTCCTATGAGATCAAAGTGAGTGTAAAATGAAATAACATAAAGTACTGACCGCAGCGACTGCCACATAGCAGGTGCTAAGTACTTGCTAAGACCTCTCCCTTCTCCCTTCTCTCCCTGGGGGTAATTTGTAGGGCACCTAAAGTTGCAAAGGAAGCAGAGGCAGGAAATTAGAGCTTAGACTCAAGCCAGAGAACCTGGGACTATATCCAGTGAAGTGCTGGAGTGTGTTGTACTGGCTCACAGAAGCTGATGCTAAATTTTCAGGAATTTTTGCAAGCCATCGTTAAACACATCCATTGTCAAAAGCTAAGTTATATAAACTTAAAATTAAACAAATTACATTAAAAACAAAGGTAACAAATCCTCAGAATGTATCGCGTCCTGATTATTTTCCTACATATACCATTATGTGCGCACTTAAGGTTATTTACACCTATTGTATCTGTATGGTGGAAATACTCTAGAATGATAGGATTGCACTTCTCCCAACTCCACATTTGGAGACATTACACTGGTAGCTTGAAATTAACCATGGTGGAAGTAATTACACCAAGGAAATCTGCAAACGCTACAAATCTGGAGAGATCGTTGTTAAATACTTACCAGCACAGGTCTGGCTATATCCCTTTGCTTATTGTGAACAAAAATGACCTTTGGGCAACTAGAGCTCTGAGGAGTGGTTTCATGCATTTGGTATTTTGGGGCTTTCTACACAGAGAGGCAGTCGAGGGTGATGGAGGGGTGCAGATGCTGGAGCCTTCTGCCTGGGTGCCAAGCTAGGCTCTTCCCTTGACTAGCTATGTGATATCAGGTGGGTGACTCACTCTCACTGTGCTTCAGGTTCTTCTGTAAACAGAAGTGCTCCCAGCTAGGGTTCCTGGGAGGATGAAATGAGAAATGTTTTGTAAAGCACTAGAACAGTGCCTGGCTCATATTAAATGCTCTGTAATTGTTAGCTATTACTATTGAGTTGGCCAACAGATGAAAGAGTACTTTGGAAATCACCCTGACAGCCTGGACAAGACAAGATGGCTCAGCAGTCTCTTGGCCTCACTCCAAGAGTATGAGCAGAGAAGGGTGGTGTTCCTCCTCTAGGGAGCCTTCCCTAACCCTCCTGTCGGGGCCTACTTCTAGGAGCCCTGATAATGTCAGAACTTCTGCCATCATAATACATGTCATATTGTCCTCGCCTATTTACTTGTCTGTCTCCCCAGCTAGACTGTAAGCTGGTAGAGGAGAAGCTGGGTCTATCTTTTCCACCCTGCCTGTCTCCAGCACCCAGCACAGTGCCATGCACATGGCGACTGATCAATAATATTATTGAATAAGTGTCCTAAATGAATGCTTATTTGCCGTTTGGAGAGTCTTCCAGGTGGAAGCTCTGTGAGGGCAGGGACTAGATCTGTTTTTCTAAGCCATTGTTTGTTGGTGCCTAGTTGAGAACTGGCACGTGATAAACTTGCTTACCCTTCAATGAATTCATTCTAAATACCAGGATGCTGACACTCTCCCTTCTACTTTTTGAGCTTGCCTTTCCCTGTTGCCTAAAAAAGCAAAAGAGAATATCGAGGATGTAACATCTATGCTGGGTTAGTCCTGAATATGCAAGTATGGTAGCCTAGTAGTTAAGATTGTGCACGTTAGAATAAGATTGAACAACTTAGGGTTGAATTGTGCCTGTCACTGACTAGCTGTGCATTTTGGGACAAGTCATTTAACTTCCCTGAGTGTCAGTTTCCTCATCTATGCAATGAGGATAAGAATATACCCACATGGCTATGAAATAACTGTAACAAAATAGTTCATTCTAAATTACTTAAGAAACAAATGAATCACAAATAGTTCATTTTTAATTTAAATTATTTAAAATACAAATATGTCATAAAATAAGTTTTAAAAAATTATTTATTTATTTATTTTGAGATGGAGTTTCACTCTTGTTGCCCAGGCTGGAGTGCAATGGTACAATCTCAGCTCACCACAACCTCCGCCTCCCAGGTTCAAGCAATTCTCCTACTTCAGCCTCCCGAGTAGCTGGGATTACAGGCGTGCACCACCACACCCAGCAAATTTTTGTACTTTTAGTAGAGATGGGGTTTCTCTATGTTGGTCAGGCTGATCTCAAACTCCTGACCTCCGGTGATCTGCCCGCCTCGGCCTCCCAAAGTGTTGGGATTACAGGCGTGAGCCACCGCACCTGGCCTAAAATCAGTTTTAAATAAATTAATACAAACAATGTCTGTAAAGCACCAAGTCTCGTAGATGGAGCTCAATTAATGGTAACCATTATATTATAAGGAAGTCTGGAAAAAGAGAGTGTCTCTTTCCCATAGAGATGTATCTCTTTTGTAACAAATCAAGGGCAAGCTGCCTTTTCTGAATTTTCTTTAGTGATCTTGGCACTTAAAATCATACTTATTTTGGAAGCTGAGGTAAAATACACTTTAGAAGGAGTCATAAAAATGCTGGAAAACAGGGAGAAGTAGAATATAATTCAGGCAGATGTGTGAATGCCAGAAAGAAGATAGGCAGGGGGCAGAGGTTGGATGATAATGGGTGAGTCTAGGGTAATCTGATGAAGGCAATGTTTGTTGTTGCTGTTGTTATTTGAGACGGTCTTGCTTTGTTGCCCAGGCTAGAGTGCAGTGACGTGATCACCATTCACTGTAACCTCAATCTCCAGGGCTCAATCAATCCTTCCACCTCAGCCTCCTGAGTAGCTGGGACTACAGGAATGTGCCACTACGCCTAGTTAATTTTCATAGTTTTTGTAGAGATGGGGTTTCACCATGTTGCCTATGCTGGTCTTGAACTCCTGGGCTCAAGCGATCCACCTGAAAGGCAGCATTTTTCCATGATGTCCTATATTTGGCACCGGCTGCTCCAAACCTTGTTGTACATGTCTCTTGGTGCACATATGCAAACCTTTCTATTGAGTGTATACCAAGAGGAATTATGCAGCTTTAGCAGGTATTTCCAAACATGTTTCTAACGTGGTCAGACCAATTTGCCCCCCTCCTCAGCAGTGGGAGTTCCTTGGTGAGTGCTCCTTGTCAGCACATGGTATTATCAGTCTTTTAAATTTTAGCCATTTGGGGGAGTCTCTAGTGGCATTTTACCATGGTTTTATTTGCATTTCCTTCACAACTAATGAAATTGAGCACGTTTTCATATGTTAAATGGCCATAATCTTCTGGATATTTTTTTGGTGAAGTTTATGTTTAAGTCTTTGCTCTTTTTTTATTTGGTTGCATGTCTTTTTTGTATTGATTTGTAGGAGTTCTTCATCTTGTCTGAATAAAATACCTTTCTTGGTGATTGCAATTGTCAATACCTTTTCTAACTCTGAGGCTTGCCTTTTTACTCCTTTAATGATGTCTTTTGATCTTCTGATGACTACTAAAGATACACAAAAATGAATTCCAGCTGAATGTAGATCTAAATGTGAAATGAAAAACAATCAAGCTGCTAGGTGAGGAGAATGTCTTCCTGACCCTGAAGTAGACAGAAATCAAAGCACTGACCTAAACGGAGAGGTTGATAACTTAGACTACATTACAGTTAGGAACTTCTGTGCATCAAAATACATCATTAAGATAATGTGGGCCAGGTGCGGTGGCTCACGCCTATAATCTCAGCATTTTGGGAGGCTGAGTCAGGAGGATTGCTTGGGGTCAGGAGTTCGAGACCAGCCTGGGAAACATAGCAAGCTCCCCATCTCTATCAAAAAAAAAAAAAAAAGAGAGAGACAATGTGTTCTAGGTATACCAACATACCATGTTGTACACATTAAATGTATGCAATAAAACACTGAGTGTGGGTTTTAAGCACTTGGATTATATTATTCTATCCTTTCAAAGAAGAATATCCCAAATAAGTATCCTCGTTTTACAGATGAGGAATTGAGGCCCAGAGAGGTTAATGAACTTGTCCTGGGCCACACAGCTTACAAGTGGAGAACTTAGGTGTGAGCTCAGGTCTGTGTGAGTCTAGAGACTGAGCTCCCAACTCCTGGCAGTGCTGCTCCACCTTTACCAGCTCCAGAGTGTGCGCTGTGGGGCCTGGCACAGTGTTGGGCTCCAGATATTCACTGTTGGCTTCCTGTGGTACCTTCCTGTGTGTATAGAGATCACTTCACATGGCCTTGCATTCATCCTCGTAAATTATTCATTTTCTCCACCACCGTTTTGTAAACTTGGCCTGCTGTGAACAGTTGCTCTTTGGTCTTCTTTTTAGTCCTGAGGAAGCAGGACTCCTTCTCCTGGTGTGATTTGCTGAGGCTGCACCTGGAAAAGACTCAGAGCCTTGGACAAACATTCTGTGCCTGTAGCTTCTCTGATCTGGCAGGATGAATGGCAAAGCCTTGGGTAGCAGGGGAAAGGCAGCCTTGACGAGTTGTGCCAGGTCTGCCAGGCTCTGTACTGTGTACTCACAGCCTGCAGGAGTTGGTAAGGTCCACGTATATGCACGACCACTTCCCCTTCCTTCTCTCCTTCCTCCTCTTTCTGGCTGCCAGAGGCCCTCCCATGGAGCTGGACATCTGTGCACTGAGAAGGGCCCTGTGCAGGCTGCTTTTGTGGGAAGCAGAATCACAGCAGGGTTTGGGGTATGTGGGTAAGTCACTTGGAGTTGCTGCCAGGGTCACCACAGGCCTAGGTACCTGCTATGCATGCCTATGATAATAGAAGCTAGGAATTATTTGGTCCTGCAAAAAGTCTTGTGAGAGTTAGGCAATGCCAAGGTTCCACCCCCTCCCCACCACTCCATTTCAGCACCCCAAGGGGATCTGGCTCCCATGATCACCACATGCCAATATCCTCATAGTGAAAGGAAGTGTAGATCTGCCTCCAGGAGCAGATGTGAGCCAGTAGTGCTAATCACAGCGGCTACGATTTAGTGAGAATTTGTGTGTCAGGCACATTGCTGAACCTTTTATATACATTTTCTCAATCCTTATAAACCCCAGTGAAATAAAAACTATCATCATTTCTAATTCACAGTTGCAGAAATGAATGCTTGGAAAAACTAATTTTTGCTTTCTCAATGCATCACATCACTGCTAAGTGGCCAAGTCAGGACTCAAACCCATATTGTCTGACTGTAAAGCTCAGAGAAATGTTTACCATGAAGCTACTGAGACTTAAGCCCTGGCACCTCCATTTGCATAAGTCCCTTCCCAGGTGCTAAGTGGATCCTAGCAATGTGTTCACATGGTCATATGTGTTTTTGTTGTTGTTTTTTGTTTCATGTTTCTTGTAGAGATGGATGCTGTTCAGGCTGGTCTTGAACTCCTGGGCTCAAGCAATCCACCTGCCTTGGCCCCCTAGAGTTTTGGGATTACAGGTGTGAGCCACCATGTGTGGCAGGTCATATACTTTTTAAAAATCTGTGGCTGGGCACGGTGGCTCACACCTGTAATCCCAGCACTTTGGGAGGCCGAGGTGGGTGGATCACCTGAGGTCAGGAGTTTGAGACAAGCCTGGCCAACATGGTGAAAACCTGTCTGTACTAAAAATATAAAAATTAGCTAGGCATGGTGGTGGGCACTTGAAATCCCAGCTACTCGGGAGGCTGAGGCAGGAGAATCGCTTGAACCTGGGAGGCAGAGGATGCAGTGAGCCGAGAATGCACTAGCGCACTCCAGCCTGGGCGACAAGAGTGAAACTCCATCTCAAAAAAAAAAAAAAACAAAAAAATTTTGTAAAACTAGGCCAGGTGCACAGTGACTCATGACTGTAATCCCAGTACTTTGGAAGGCTGAGGCAGGAGGATCGCTGGAGCCTAGGAGTTCGAGACCAGCCTGGACAACATACCAAGACCTCGTCTCTATGAAAAATAATAAAAAATTTTAAAAATTTGGAAAACTAGAAAATTTGCAATCTTAGTAGTTTGTTTCCTTACTCAGTTAAAACTACTGTTTCTTTCCATTCTGCCTTGCTTTTCTCCAATTTCCTCCAGTGTTGGGTGGAGCTGGGCATTTTGCGGATAGGCTAAGAGGAATCTGAGTTGGGATATCTTCAGTTTGAGTTGGTGGGATATATTAGTGTGCTTTGCAGTCCCTTCTGAGATTAAGTTATTGCTAGCTGTCCCACTGCAGGATGGCTTCCAGGAACATCCTGCTGCCCACTGTGCCCACATGCCTGTGTCCTGACTTGATGTACAGAACTGTTAACAGAAAGGGGTCCCAATCAGACCCCAAGAGAGGGTTCTTGGACCTCACACAAGAATTAGGGGTGAGTCCATGCAGTAAAGCGAAGACAAGTTTATTAGGAAATTAAAGGAATAAAAGAATGACTACTCCATAGGAAGCGCAGCAGCTTGGGCTGCTGGACTAAGGATACGTATAGTTATTTCTTACTTATATGCTAAACAAGGGGTGGATTATTCATTAGTTTTCTGGGAAAGGGGTGGACAATTCCTGTAACTGAGGGTTCCTCCCCCTTTTAGACCATATAGGGTAAATTCTTGATATTGCCATTGCATTTGTAAACTGTCATGGCGCTGGAGGGAGTGTCTTTCTGCATGCTAATGAATTATGATTAGTGTATAATGAGCAGTGAGGATGACCAGAGGTCACTTTCCTCACCATCTTGCTTTTGGTGGGTTCTGGCCAGCTACTTTAACTGCAACCTATTTTATCAGCAAGGTCTTTATGACCTGTATCTTCTGTCAGCCTCCTATCTCATCCTGTGACTTAGAATGACTTAACCTCCTGGGAATGCAGCCCAATAGGTCTCAGCCTCATTTACCCAGCCCCTATAAAAGATGGAGTTGCTCTGGTTTAAATGCCTCTGACAAAGCCAGACACTGGACTACAAAACTGAATGTGGCCTGTGTCTTCAGCACAGAGAGTATGTGGGAAGTGGAGGAGAAATGAGAAATCTTTTTTTTCTTTTTTTTTTTTTTTGAGACAGAGTCTCACTCTGTTGCCCAGGCTGGAGTGCAGTGGCACAATCTTGGCTCACTGCAAGCTCCGCCTCCCAGGTTCACGCCATTCTCCTGCCTCATCCTCCTGAGTAGCTGGGACTACAGGTGCCCACCACCACGCCCAGTTAATTTTTTGTATTTTTAGTAGAGACAGAGTTTCACCTTGTTAGCCAGGATGGTCTCGATCTCCTGACCTCGTGATCCGCCCGCCTTGGCCTCCCAAAGTGCTGGGATTATAGGCGTGAGCCACCATGCCCACTGAAATGAGAAATCTTAAAAAAACCAGACAACTATTACTAATCACAACCAGTTTTTAATCTTTCTATTCTCTATATAGGCAATGATATCACAAAACTTGCCATATGAAAATGAAGAGGCAATCAAAGAATATGCACTGAAAAAATATCGAAAAATAATTTATAGAAATGTGTCAGGCAGTTAATAAAAAGGATTGTTATTTTTCTGGATTTTGTTAAAATGTGTGAATTTATCAGTTTTTTTAAAATGCGTAAATTGTGAGGACCTCTTTTCTCATTCTAGTTACTTTTACGTTAATTTTGTGTTTGTAATTTTGTATTATTTTTCTTAAAGAGGACCCGTCTTCCCAAACCTTGAGGTGACCCTGCTCAAACTCATGCTCTTAGCAATGGTGACACAGTGTCTGCCTCTGAAGCTTCCAGTCCTCGGTTTGGAAAGAGAAATGGGGCTGTGAGGTGTGCCCAAGCCTGAGGGTACTTTAGAAAGTACTGTAAGCCAAGCGCGGTGGCTCACGCCTGTCATCTCAGCACTTGGGAGGCCGAGGCGGTTGGATCACCTGAGGTCAGGAGTTCAAGACCAGCCTAGCCAACATGGTGAAACCCCATCTCAACAAAAATATAAAAATTAGCCAGGCATAATGGCAGGTGCCTGTAATCCCAGCTACTCGGGAGGCTGAGGTGGGAGAATCGCTTGAACCCAGGAGGTGGAGGTTGCAGTGAGCCAAGATTGTGCCTTTGCACTCCAGCCTGGGCGACAGAGTGAGAATCTGTCTCAAAAAAAAAAAAAAAGAAAAAGAAAAAGAAAATACTATGGTTGTCTTCTACTGAAGGTGGGAGGCTGAAGAGGGGGCAATAGCACAAAGCCCCTCAGAGAGGGTTAGCAGCAGCAGACTGCAGTGGGGGTGGGATATGTCCAATGTTTGCAAAGAGCAAAAGGGGTGGGGCAACTTATACATCACTTAGCCCTTTGTAATGTATGGTGGCTTTCCTTATAGCCCCACCCAAACCTGAATTTGCTGATGCAGTTTCCTTGGAAATCTCAGTCCAAAGGGCATTTTTGGTGCCACCTTGAAGGTGAGGAAGCAGATGTTAGGGAGTGGAGGTGCTTCAGGTGCTGTCTGTTCAGCCTCCCTGAGGGCTCTGGAGTACAGGAGGCAGAAATATGGCTGAAGGCAGGTGACTGCTGGTGCACTTGGAGTCAAGGTTGGAGCTTATCCTGTCCTATCTAGTTCATTCTGGCCCCAGGGAGTTCCAGTGGCTGCAGGGCAGGAGCCTGGCTTTCCTTCAAGAATGTGTCTCCTTTTGTGGTTTTCATTTCTCCACCTGGTGTCTGGACTGCAAATTACAGGAGAGGATGATGCATTTGCTCTCCCCACTGAACAAAGGGATTGCAGTAGTAGTAGGTGGCATGGTCTTATCCAAGCTCCAGGAATGCTGCTGCCCCTGGCTCCCCTTGGAGCCACCAGGGCTCAAGCTGGTCACTGTCTTGGAGGAAGCTTCCCCTGGGGACAGGCTCACAGAGAAGGCTGCTTTGTTCAGAGGCTGTGGTGTAGGGAGAGGAAGGATGTGCCTACTGACTCCAAGTTTTTTTTTTTAAATTACTGTGCAGAGAGAGCACATTCTCATCTGGAATTCTAATAAATGGAGAGACAGAGGGAGGCAAATAACCACAGTTCTCAGAGAGTAGCCTAGCCAGGCTGCCCTGAGGTCTCCCCCAGAATTATCTGTTTCTGGCTTATGAGTGCAGGACCCTTGTTCCTCAGCCTGTCTTTATCATCCCCTCTGAATGAACAGCATGCACAGGTGTGAATGCATGCACACAGCCCATGCTACCTGCCCATCAGACCATAGGCACATTCCATTCCCTTCTATACACAATATATACACAGCAAACTTCTATACACAGTATACAGTATACATACACAATCAAATAGGTAGTATTTGGGATAATGCTATGGGCTGAATTGTCTTCTTCCCAAATTCGTATGTTGAAGTCCCAACCCCCCAGTGCCTCAGAATGTGATTGAGTTTGGAGATAGGGTCTTTAAGGAGGTATTTGAGTTGAAAAGAAGTCATTAGTGTAGGTACTGGATGGGGTTGGACTACCTCCTAATCCAGCATGACTGGTTTCCTTATAAGAAAAGGAAATTAGGACACAGATATGTAAAGAGGGAAGATTATCTGAAGACACAGAGAGAAGATGGCAATGCACAAGCCAAGGAGAGAGTCCTGAGAAAAACCCAACCCTCCCTGACACTTGGATCTCGGACTTCTGGTCTCCAGATCTGTAAGAAAAGAAATTTGGTTGCTTAAGCCACCCAGTCTGTGGTATTTTGTTACAGCAGCCCTAGCAAACAATACAGATAATGATAGCAACTTCATTGCATCAGATATCAACAAGCAGGAAAAGGTATACCTCAAGACTTATGTTGCCTTGTTTTAACACACTGATTATTAGGAATTTCACATTTGGGGCTTTGGAGCCACTGGTCCATTGCCAGGCCTGTTGTTTCCTTCAGAACTCGCAATGACTTTTGCTAAAGTTATCCGCACCCCAGCATCCTCTGGTGAATTCTTGTACTTGCCATCATCCCTGATACACTAGGGGTTTTGAAGCCTGTGGACTTTTCTTTTCTCCCTCATTCAACAGCCTGGTCATGAAGCAGGAAAGAAAGGAAAATGTGTGACTGTAGCTTTTCTTAAATAAGGAATAGGGCCTACATCTGGAGGAGTGGAAAGCTGGACAAAGGGTTAAGATCTATACAGAGCAATGGGCTGGGTATCAGAAAAGGGGGAAAGAAATTGCTACAGCAAAGGAGGAGGATCTAGCTGGGGGAGAGAACCTGGAAGAAGTGAGAGCTGGTTCCAAGAGAAGGAACAGCCTGCAGAGGGGTGTGAATGCACAACTAGTAGGATAGCACTAGCCAGTAGCACTTTTGGTGATGATGGGATATTCTATATTTTCAGTGTTCAGTATGGTAGCCTCTGGTCACATGTGGCAATCAAGCATCTGAAATGTGGCTAAGTGTAACCAAGGAACTGAATTCTTGGTTTTAGTTAAGTTTAAATATAAATAGCTACATGTGGCTATCATATTAGACAGCATGGTTCTAGAGCTCAGACACAGCCCACTGTTGCTTGCTTACCCAGCAGTTACCTGCCTTTTTCCTTGCTTACAAACCCCCCATTTTGTTCAGGCAGTCAGGAGCCATGTGCTTCAGGAGAGACTGGGCCCCTTACAGCTATAGGGGGAGAGGTGACTCTTGATTAGTCTAAGCCAGTTATGGTAATTATGTTCCTCTTGCTCGTGATTGGTTTAGGAGTTGGCAGATGATGCAAATCCAGCCAATGAGACATAACGGGGAGTCTGCTGGAGGATTCTGAGAATGTTCTCCTTGATCTTAAAAAGGGGTCAAAAAGAGGGACTAGTTCTCCTTCTGGCGCTTAGATGTGTGAAGATGTGATGCTTAGAGTTGCAGCCACCATCTCATGCCCATAGGGGGACAAAAGCCAGTATGATGAGGATGGCTGATCTAAAAGATGGAAAAAGAATCTGGGTCTCCAATGATGTTATCAAGCCACATCAGAACCAACCTTGGGATGGCCCCATCCTCTTTGTTAGTAAAGACAGTTTATTAGGAAATTAAAGGAATAAAAGAATAAAAGAAGACTTGTGTCTTCTGTTAAATGCAGTCACGGGAACTCTTTTGCAGATAGCAAATATGCGGCATTTAAGTCTGTGTTTCTGCCTCCAATGTGAATTCCATAAAGTATAGCACTTTTTCTCATTGTTCTTAAACCACTGTTCCAAGCAGCTACTACCAATCAAGTGGCTTTAATATGCTAAATAAAAATCTATTTGTCATTCCTACTCTAGGGCAAAAGAACACAAGCATCTGCTTTGCCACAAACTCCCCCACGAACATATTCTTCCCACTGGTCCTGGCTAACAGTTGGAAAATACTCACATAAGATCAACAACACATCAATACCCATGACACCAGCCCACAGAAACAATTAAAATAAACCTGAATTGGAGAAACAGGTTTTCTCTATACCTAAGGACATTAAAAAAGTGCTCATTTTTTGAAGGGTCAATTCATGCTTAGAAGGGAAGCCAGTCACACAGCAATCTGTATTTGAATATAATGGAGCAAAAAAAAAAATGCTCTTTTATTAATCTGATATACACTAAATATCTTTGCAGCTGTTACATGAATGTTAGTTATCTGGCATATAAATGTATACACAATTCCAAGTTTGATAGATTTATGCTGTACACGAGCCATCCCACATGGAGCATGCCCTTTCACAAGGATACGCGTGGCTGTCTCGGGATATTTGTCAAAACACACCTGGTCAAACATTTTGGCAATTGGAAATCAGACACAGAGGAGCATACAAGAAAGATGAGTTCACAACAGACCAGCTGTACTTAAGATGAAAACTCCAAAACCTGAAACAGAATTTACTGGGGTTCACACATGCAGCACACATATATACAGTACAATAGGGGTAACTGGAACATTCATAGCAGGAGATCTTACACAGCATTAAAAACAGGAAGAATAAAAAAAGAAAACAAAGCCAAACAATCCAAACACCAAAACCGACAGGACCATTGCCAAGATCTCATTAAAAAAGACAGTGGATAGTACATTTAGCATATGTTCAAAATGGAAGTTCACCTGAAAGAGAAAACTCTTCCAGTATGTTATTTAGTGTATCTAGATAGTAACAAAAGACATATGATCTGTTCAATATGTTCCTGGATCAGGATGAGGATACATAACTGCGTGGATGCTAAGAAAGTGTATATTAAAAAAGGACATTTCTTTTTTCTTCTGACTGACATAGGACATAGATTCAGTAAAGCAAATATATAACAATAGCAGCGGAGATGAAGTTAGGCCAATTTGTCAAGTTCTGTCTAGGTACGTCTGGTGAATATCAAGGCAAGGAAGGAGTTTCCTTCTTGGATGACTACGTGGGTGCAAGAGGGGAGACACTTTGCAACTTCAAACTAGTTTCATTTTGTTTGCGTAGCATGAAATAGCCAATTTTACTGTACATTCTTTCTGAAGGAATGACACCCATAGATAACAGTGGATTCTCTGTACTTGGTCCTATTCTGAGTCAATACAAATGCAGAAAGAAACCCTTTGTGAATCATATGAGGTTGAGCTTGCTAAGTCTTTCCCCTTCCTTGGACTTAGGGGCAATGCTGACCCATAAATCCATGAAACTCAATGTGATGTGGCCTGGGTCTATGCAGTGGGAGGCCAAGCATTCTTTAGGGCTTTAGATGGTGGTATGCTGGCAAATGTTTAACAACTGTCTTAGGGGTTAGGAGGAGTCTGATTTGCATGGCTTTGTTGCTTTCCATGGTATAAATACCACCACTACAGCTGATCTCAAACTACAAAAATACTATCACTTGGGGAGGTGTGTGTAGTAGTATACCTGTATACAGTATTTCTACCATACAGACATAATAGGCATACATTACCTCATGGGCTACAGATAATGGTAAAATGTAGTAAAATAAGTAGAAAGTGATGAGCTTTGACTATATGTTGCCTTTGCTTTTAGCTATAATTTATCTAATCTTATTTAATTTTTTAGTAATAGCTATGTTTCTCAACTGACTCTCAAAAGTTCTGAAAGTTTAACAATCAGTTCTGATGAACCGGTTCAAAGCTGTTCCAGCTCATCACTAGCTTTAGATGACTCCAGCCCCTGTGAGCAGGCTGCCTAGTCACTCCCCAGGCACCACAAAGCTGTTTTGGACTTTGCACCCCTGCTGCTGGGGTAGATTACCCACTTGAGTTGAAACCCGTCTGAGTCTGAACAAAGGGTTGAAAACTGCTTTCTGCTCCTAGTCCTGGGCACTCTTGGATCTAAGGGGAGCATGAATGCGGTAAAGTAGGCAGAGAGTGGACAATCTCTGCAATTTCAGCATTCAGACCTGACTGGAAGGCATCTAGCCTTCAGCACCAAGTGGGGAATCTTCTGCAGACATGGAGAGTACCATCTACCTCCACTAGCCAATGAATCTCGAGAACCCAGGTAGGAACATCCTGGTCTTTCAGGAGTCAAACGCTGAGCTCTCAGACTTCTGCTCTGGAGATGGGCTGCTCTGATTCCATACCAGCTGTGCCCATCCTATCAGGGCACAGGCACTGAAAAGCAATTGGAAATCCAGCCCTGCACAGGGAGCTGTGACAAAGCCAGCAGCCTTGCGTTCACACTCCCCCTGCACCCACTCCTGTTCTCCACCTTCTCCCCCTCTGTGCCTCCACAACAGGCATGGATGGGCCTTTCATCCCAAGTGCCCCAGGAAAGCTTGGCCTTGCTTTTGTACACTGCTAGAATTAAGAGGTTGTCGACCAGAGGAGGAAAGGAAAAAAAACAAAAGGGAAATAAAGGAAATGAGTGGGCACTGCCCTGAGGAGGTAAGAAGAGAACTGGTGGGCAAAAATGGCAATGGGGCTCTCAGAGGAGGGTAGAGGGTCACTGACAACTACCCTCTTTCTGCTCTGCCCCCCTGCAGGCCCCAGAACCCCAAACATCCTTTGCAACTTCAAGACACTTGCAACAACATGCACCAGTTTTAAACTGAAACCCAAAATGCCCCCGCTACTGGCTGTCAGAACCTGTTTTCTGGATGGCTTATCTGCTGAGGGTAGAGAGGAGGGAAGCTGCTTTAGGATGTCTGCAAAGATAATTGACTCACCCACAAGTCTTCAAAATCAGAAAGGAAACACCCTGGGAGGCACAGACCAGGGGAGTGGCAGCAGCTGCAGGCTTTTCTGACTTGGCTCTGAAGAGAAAACCCCAACGCTATTCGCTGGGGAACAGACTCCCTAGCTCCTGTCTCTGGTTTCACACCATGAAAAGAACACCTCAGAAGAAAGCGGGACTTTAGGCCAGGCGTGGTGGCTCATGCCTGTAATCCCAGCACTTTGGGAGGCCAAGGTGGGTAGATCACTTGAAGTTAGGAGTTGGAGACCGGCCTGGCCAAAATGGTGAAACCTTGTCTCTACTAAAAATACAAAAAATTAGCCGGACATAGTGGCATGCACCTGTAATCCCAGCTACTTGGGAGGCTGAGGCAGGAGAATTGCGTGAACCTGGGAGGCGGAAGTTGCATTGAGCTGAGATTGCACCACTGCACTCCGGCCTAGGTAATAGAGCGAGAGTCTGTCCCCCGCCCCCCCGCCCCCACAAAAAAAAATGCTCTAGAGAGATGGGGCTATCTCTGCTCCTGATTCTTTTCCTTGAATAATATCTTAGTGCAATATCCTGCTGAGATTATTTAAGGGAACAGCTTATGTGTGGTTTCATTTTTCTCATTTTCCAAGTACTAGTTAATAGTCTCTCCAACAAAAATCAGGTAATCAAGGAGCTTTCTCCTCTCATCAAAGGTAATCTCAATGACTGAATAGTTCCTGCACTGCCTGCTGAAGGCTATTATTTGTTTTAAATGTGGAAAAATAACACTTTGTATTTATGGGGGGCGCGCGGAGGGTTCATGTGTAATGGGGGTCAGTGTGAGAGTGTTTTCTCTCATTCTGTTTTCCTTGCCCTCATTTAAGTCCTCCATAGGCTTAATTATTGCACACAGCAGTGTCTCAATACGTATCACATGGGAGGTGCTCAATAAGTATTTACTGGATAATCATATGAATGACAAGAGATCAGTGAAGGCTCGGCTCAGCTCTTCCCCTGCCCAACCATGCTAGCCTTAAGTAAGAGCTGAAACAGACCCATAAACTGTATTCTTGTAACTCAAAATCCTGGGATTACTAAACTGCATTTAGATATTGTTTAAGAAAGACTGAAGGGAGCCCTGGCAATGGCTCTGTGACTGGTTGGTGAGAGACAGGTGACAAGAGGAATGGTCAACATTTAGAGCAAAAGAACATCACACGGAGAACTGTTACGCCACACCTGAAACAACGAAGGGACACGCAATACATCCAGAATATACTAACAGTTTTTTTTTTTTTTTTTGGTCTACATTACAGATAACAAGAGAAGCTTTACTTAAAACACATACTTTGCTGAGCAGAAACAAAAACTGTGAGAAACGTATAGTCCACTTCAGAGTTTCCCACTGTGCAGATTTCAGAAGTTGTTGCAATACTGGTGTTTTTAGGCTTAGTAACCAGACTAAGTTTGGCACGATGTGGGGATTAAAGAAAACCTAACATACAGCCGATATGCCCCTTAACACCAATATCCCAGTTGTCTTTCTGTGATACCAGGTGAAGGCCAAATTCAGACATTCCTGGCTCCAGAGCCTTTAGTGCATGAACAGATCAGGTATATTACTGAAGAAATAGGTAAAGGCCATTTTGACATCAAACAGAAAAAAAATTGGAGAATATCATATTCTATCTATTTTGATTGGCAGAGGGAATCAGAAAGTATTCCCCTGGACTGCTTTGGAAATGATCCCAGCATTTAGAAAGTCTCCACTGTGTCCTAATCTCTTTGCTGGAACCTTATCAGTGGTATCTTGGACTCTCCCTTCTGTCACTACATTTCTTTTCCCACCTCCCCTTTGATCTCTTAAGGTATCTTGAAAGACAACTAAGCAGTTTTTGGTGAAAACCTGAACTCTGATTTGGTGAGATTTGTCTATTTGCCAATATAGGTAAAATCACTGAAAAACTGTTTCTGAAGCCTACGTATAATACTTAAGGCCATGTTTCAAGGAAATAATGGAATAAACAGTCAGGAGATCTGTAGGGTAATATTGCAATTATAGTCTTCTAACCTAAGCGCGTTTATCTGGCAAGGCGGGGCCCTTTTCTGGCTGGGTGATGGTAACTGTCAAACCTGCAGTGAACAGAGATACTAGTCAGGATGCTGAGATGCTGGCAGGGCAGACAGCATGGGGACTGTGCTTTCTGGCCTATTCCATGCGGGCTTCCCAAACAACTTCCTACACTCTTTTTATGCGTGCCTATTTCCTAATTTTTCAGTTTATAAACTAAACCTATTTAGTGCTCGTAAAAATGAGTTGAGGCCGCCAGTGGCTCACGCCTGTAATCCCAGCATTTTGGGAGGCTGAGGTGGGCCGATCACTTGAAGTCAGGAGTTCGAGACCAGCCTGACCAACATGGTGAAACCCCATCTCTACTAAAAGATACAAAAATTAGCTGGGCGTGGTGGTGCATGCGTGTGGTCCCAGCTACTTGGGAGGCTGAAGTGGGAGAATCGCTTGAACCCGGGAGGCGGAGGTTGCAGTGACCAGAGGTCCCACCACTGCACTCCAGCCTGGGCAACAGAGTGAAACTCCATCTAAAAAAAAAAAAAATGAGTTTAGCATAAGAAGGCAGATAAGATGAAGCTATTTTCATTACTGTCTTCTAGAATGCTGGAGAGTGGAGAGCAGACTACTCCCATTCCTTTATTTTGTGCACGGGGAAAGTGAGAACTAGAGATGTTCAACGACTTACAGTCTCCACAGCAAGATCTGGGTCCCTGTACCGCTTAGTGGTGAAGGTCAGGCTAGGACCCATCTATCGCGTCTCCCAGGTCTGTACTCTGGTGTGAGATGATTCAGGCAGCAGGACTGAATGTGAGTTGGGTGCCTTAAAACCCAATACCTGGGATAGAATGTGGTACATACAGAATTCACAGTTTGAAGCAGTTGTTTGTTTTTCCCTACTGAGAAGATTCTGTGATAATAATGGGACTTGGGAGCATTCTGGATTGATTCCAAAGAGCAATAGGGAAATTTTAGTTAGAAAAGGTGGTAAAAATATAGGAGCAAGTGGACTATTTCCTAGGTTTTCATTTTTGTACAAATTTTCATTTTCCTTCTACTGTAGGTGAAATGAGATGCCAGTTGCATGTTTAGGTGCCAGTGGCCTGCTACACTGATACAGCTGAGAGTTTCTGTTTAATATCCTGGCTGTTTCTTAATCTCCAGCTAAATCTGGAGCAAGCTATACAGGCCACACCACATGCTTTGGAAATGATTTGAGCTCTCTTAGAAAATCAAGGTGATGAACAGTCTCAAGGAGGCAGGGAAGAGTGCACAAAAGGTGGGAGAGGTGGTGACCAAGAAGGTTTGTGACCACAGACTGTCCAGGAGATGAGAAAAGATCCCTCTTAGGCCACCAAGGATGCTCGGATTAGGTAACAAGTAGGCCAAGAACGGTCCTTCTGCAGGGGACACGGATGGCAGGTCTCATGAAGTAAGGGTTTGCTGGTTTATCCTATGCTGACCCAACCCAGTGTTCAAATAAAATTCTGAATAACTGTGCTCTGCAGCTTGGGAGATGTTTTATGCATTTAGACCCCAGAGCAGACATTAGAGATATTTTGAAAAGTAAAGGTAGTCTAGTTAGCAAAGTGAACTATCACAGAGGACTAGAGACAGCGATGCCCATGTACATTTCTATTTTTCTTTTGATGGGTTGATGGAGATGCACTCCTGGCTTTTGCAGTTATTTCTGCACATGCTGCATTCAACTAAAAGACCTGCTCAGGTCCCCAAATGTCTTTTTAAAGAAGACAAATCAGGGAGAGATAGGTGGGAAAATGGGTACATGTGGAAGAAGAAAAACATACAGGGTACTTTCTTGGGTTGTTTGACTGCTGTCTTTGTTCTCCAATAAAATGATAGGAGGCAGAAGTGAGAGAAAGTTCTTTCTTTCCCTGTGCGGTTGGTATCTTTCAAATGTATCTTGTCTAGCCTTCAGTGATTTTTCTTCTTCCTGCCACCTTTGCAGTTTTTGGCTCGGGTTTTCCTGATGTTCTAGCCCTGATCACAGACCGCCAGGGAACCACCCTCTTCCCACTGCCCCCAACACCAGTCTTCCCCTCTCTGCAGACCTGAATTACTTCAAGGGGAAGTCGATTAATGGCTTATGTTAATGAAAGAAGCTTTTCACTTAGTCTGAGCTCTGCGAGGGATCATTAGGAAGGGGAGGGGGAGGCAGGGGGGCCTCAGGGGAGTTAGGACATCTCTGAATATAATGATTAGTGGAAACAAAAGCTTTCCCTTCCTGGAGGCCCCAAGCTATGGCTTGCCTGAAAATGCCTATAATAAGTAACAAGAATAAACCTCTATCGAGGCAGTTAAAAAAGGAATATTGTTTAAATATGGGATTTATTCCTGGCTTCTGGTCATTGGCTGCAAGTCTACAAGGAAGGTTCAGATTTCAAAGAAGAGGTGTAAAAAGGACGAGCCTGGGGGAAGGGGAGCCTGAGAGGCGAGAAGGTCATGTAGCTGACAGCGGGCCCGTGGGAATGTCCTGGCTGACCTCTTTCTTCCAAGCCCAGGCAGATTCCAGAGGTAAAATGAGCAGTCAAACAACCACAGGGAGATGGTCTGTCTGTGAGAGGGGCCCTCAGGAGTGCAGGCGGGCTGTGATTTTACAGGGAGCCAGAAGCGCATTGAGCAGTGGGCCAGCCCTGGGGAAGCTAGAGGGACAAACCCTCTTTGCTGATGCCAGCTGGGAAGCTGAATGTCAACTGCGGGCCAGGTGGGGTGGGGGTCCTGGCGGGCCAGTCCCACAGCAAAGAGGTACTGGAAAGAGGTACCATTTTGTATTTCCAAATGGCTCTAGGTGTGAATTTCTTCCTAATTTGCAATTTACAATTTAGCCATCCACTGGCAATCTCTAGACTAGAGACAGTGTGGGTAAGTGGCAGAATCAGGTAGGCAGACAGTTTTTAAGAAGCAGCTTTCCTTCCCTGAATCTGCTGTCTGGCAAGACCAAGGGCAGCTGAAGGAGTGGGAGTGGTAAATGGAGGCAGAAGCTCTCTCTCGGATCTCTGATTTTCAAACATTCTGAACCACATGCCACAGTCACAGATGCTGTTACAGTTCTTTTTCCTCACACTCTTCAGAGGTTTAATTGGGCTTTCTGACAGAAATCTTGCTTATGCAGCTCACTCAGATTTTTGCTGCTAATTGCAGAACTTTTATTTTTCTTGTCAGCAGAGTCACCTTAATTGTCTTGCCCCAAAGAGCCCCACCCAGCCCTGTTTGGTGCCACATGGTTTTCTCTGAAAGGCTCTGCTATAACAGTGAGAATTACTGGGTGTCCTTTTCTAAGTAAACAGGAAATATCACTCTGTTAGAAAAAAAAAAAAAAAAGAATCCCTCTTCTCAGCACAAATGCGATAATGTGCCGACTTATATTTCCTGTTAATGTTAAATTAGGAGCAGGATCTATTTCTTACAGCAGCCCAGTCTTCTTAGCTTCTAAACTTTCAATGAGCAGAACCCCAGGGAAGCCTGGCTGCCTAGGGCATTTTAGAAATGCTTCCACTGATTTGCGGGAGGCAGTAGCATCACAGTTTGGAAAGATAACAATGCATTAAAACAAAACAAACAACCTGTGCAAAATCACAAAGGGGCAAGATGATATGGTTCTAAATTTTAAGTCACAGCACGTGTTTATGTTCTGATACTTGATCACCTTTCTATATAGGAAAACTCGAGCCTTGAGTCAGGAAGGAGAATTGACCCAGGGCAGGAGGAAGAAACACAGGAAGGATGGCTTTTTTTCCCATTACATCAGAACCTGGGTTCGTGTGTCAGGCAGGCGCAGCCCAACGAGTCCTCCACACACGAGCACAGTAGAAGCCAGCAGGATGGGGATTGATTTGGTGATGCTGACCAGAGAGCCAAATATTAAGTTTCCCAGGACGGCTGCTGCCTTGCATAGCGCATTTAAGAAGCCAAAGCCTGTTGCCCTGCAAAGGAAAGAGACATGAACAAGGTTGAGAAAATGCCTTCCATGATTCCAACTTTAGACCAAAAGATCCTAGATTTTCAATGATCTTCCCTCAGATTGTGTTGTATATCAGTGGAGCAAATCAATGCTTGTTAGCAAATCTGGGAGTAGAGAATCCTAGCTGTTGGTATTGTTCCTCCAGCCCTCTGTTGACTTTCTTACCATAGCTTCCATTGACTCTTACTCTGCCTGTAAGTCCCAATGTATTGTGAACAGAAAGAGAGAAAAAATTGTAGGGAGTATGAAACATCTCTAGTGGTTTAATGTTGTTGGAAGGAAGGGTCTTTTTCATTTTTATAGAGATTAGGTCTTGCTCGGTTGCCCAGGCTGGAGTGCAGTGGCATAGTAATAGTTCACTGCAGCCTCAAACTCCTGGGCTCAAGCAATCTTCCCACCTCAGCCTCCTGAGTAGCTAGGACTACAGGTGCATACCACCATACACAGCTAATTTTTATTTTTATTTTTGTAGAGATAGGGTCTTGCTATGTTGCCTAGGTGAGTACAGTGATACAATGATAATTCACTGCAGCCTCCACTTCGCAGGTTCAAGTGATCCTCCTACCTCAGCCTCCTGAGTTGCTACCTGGGACTACAAGTGTGTACTGCCATGCTCAGCTATTTTTTTTTTTTTTTAATATTTGTAGAGATGGGGGTGTCCTCCTGTGTTGCCCTGGCTGGTCTCAAACTCCTGGGCTTAAGCAATCCTCTTGTCTTGGCCTCCCAAAGTGCTGGGATTACAGGCATGAGCCACTATACCCTGCAGGAAGGGTCTCTTAAAACAAACTTTAATCCTACTCTATCCAAACTCTTCTCTCAGGCACAAAACAGGCATAAAGCACAGTTCATTAGAGAGAGGCAGGTCACCTCTGCTCAGTGTGGGAAAAGCTGGGTTACCTCCTCTTATCCCAGGCAAAGGGTGGAGAGGGTGATATAGAAAAGTTGAGCAGTTTCTCATCTCTTTACAAGAGTGACTTGTTATTTTGTTTTGTAAATTTCCATAATTTCAGAAACATCTATGTTTAAATGGAAATTTAAATTTCATTCTAAAGTTAAAATGTATGGCAGGCTGAGCAGGGTGTCTTACACCTGTAATCCCAGCACTTTGGGAGGCTGAGGTTGGAGGATTTCTTGAACCTAGGAGTTTGAGACCAGCCTGGGCAACATAGAAAGACCCTGTCTCTATCAAATAAATAAAGAGAAAAAAACTGTTGTTAAGTGCAACAATATATTTACTTAGATTTTTTACTCCCTATTTTCTTTAATTAATTAATTTATTTTCATGCTAAGTGTTTTATTTTTTATTTATTTATTTTGTATTTTACTTTCAGCTCTGAGATACATGTGCAGAACGTGCAGGTTTGTTACATAGGTATACGTGTGCCATGGTGGTTTGCTGCACCTATTGATCCATCCTCTAAGTTCCCTCCCCTCACTCCACACCCCCTAAACAGGCCCTGGTGTGTGTTATTCCCCTCCCTATGTCCATGTGTTCTCATTGTTCAACTCCCATTTATAAGTGAGAACAATCGGTGTTTGGTTTTCTGTTCCTGTGTTAGTTTGCTGAGGATAATGGCTTCTAGCTTCATCCATGTCCCTGCAAAGGACATTATCTCATTCCTTTTTTATGGCTGCATAGTATTCCATGGTGTATATGTACCACATTTGCTTTATCCAGTCTATCATTGACAGGCATTTGGGTTGGTTCCAAGTCTTTGCTATTGTAAATAGTGCAGCAATAAACATTCATGTGCATGTGTCTTTATAGTAGAATGATTTATATTCCTTTGGGTACATACCCAGTAATGGGATTGCTGGGTCAAATGATATTTCTGGTTCTAGATCCTTGAGGAATCGCTGTACTGTCTTCCACAGTGGTTGAACCAATTTACATTCACACCAACAGCGTAAAAGTGTTCCTATTTCTCCACAGCCTCGCCAGCATCTATTGTTTCTTGACTTTTTAATAATAGCCATTCTGACTGGCATGAGATAGTATCTCATTGCAGTTTTGATTTTCATTTCTCTATGATCAGTGATGTTGAGCTTTTTTTCATATGTTTGTTGGCCATGTAAATGTCTTCTTTTGAGAAGTATCTGTTCATATCCTTTGCCCACTTTTTGATGAAGTTGTTTATTTTTTTCTGGTAAATTTGTTTACATTCCTTGTAAATTCTGGATGTTAGACCTTTGTCAGATGGGTAGATTACAAAAGTTTTCTCCCATTCTGTAGGTTGCCTGTTCACTCTGATGATAGTTTCTTTTGCTGTGCTGAAGATCTTTAGTTTAATTACATCCCATTTGTGAATTTTGGCTTTTGTCGAAATTGCTTTTGGTGTTTTCATCATGAAGTATTTGCCCATGCCTATGTCCTGAGTGGTATTGCCTAGGTTTTCTTCTAGGGTTTTTATGGTTTTGGGCTTTACATTTAAGTCTTTAATCCATCTTGAGTTAATTTTGCATAAAGTGTAAAAAAGGGGTCCAGTTTCAGTTTTCTGAATATGGCTAGCCAGTTTTCACAGCACCTTTTTTTGAATAGGAGATCTTTTCCCCATCTCTTGTTTCTGTGAGGTTTGTTGAAGATCAGATGGTTGTAGATGTGTAGTGTTATTTCTGAGGTCTCTGTTCTGTGCCATTGGTCTATATGTCTGTTTTGGTACCAGTACCATGCTGTTTTGGTTACTGTAGCCTTGTAGTATAGTTTGAAGTCAGGTAACATGATGCCTCTAGCTTTGTTCTTTTTGCTTAGGATTGTCTTGCCTATATGGGGTCTTCTTTGGTTCCATATGAAATTTAAAGTAGCTTTTTCTAATTCTGTGAAGAATGTCAATGGTAGTTGGATGGGAATAGCATTGAATCTATAAATTACTTTGGGCAGTATGGCCACTTTCACTATATTGGTTCTTCCTATCCATGAATATGGAATGTTTTTCCATTTGTTTACATCCTCTCTTATTTCCTTGGGCAGTGGTTTGTAGTTCTCTTTGAAGAGTTCCTTCACAGCCCTTGTAAATTGTATTTCCAGGTATTTTACTGTCTTTGTAGCAATTGTGAATGGGAGTTCACTCATGATTTGGCTCTCACTTGTCTATTGTTGGTATAAAGGAATGCTTGTGATTTTTGCACGTTGATTTTGTATCCTGAGACTTTGCTGAAGTTGCTTATCAGCTTTCTATTTTCTTTTATTAATTAACATGCTAGGTCTTAAATAAGAAGAGCCCACGGAATTTTCTCAGAAAATTAGGGAGGGTGAGGTTATATCCCTCATCTTTCAGATACTATGGAGGTGAAATACTCTGCTATCTTGCCAATTATTTTTGGTAGCAGGCAGAAACCGAATACTGAGCTGGGGAGCACACCAATGAGCCAATGTAACATTTGGGAAATCAAGTCCAAGAAAATATGACAGAAGAGAATCAGTTGTGGGCCTAGGAAGATCTTGTTCCCTCTCTTTAAGATACACAGGTATATAAGTAAGACACATCCCACTTCTTAAGACATTTTTTAAAAAAGAAAAAATTTATTAACTTTAGTACACATGAACAAGTGATCTTCTAGGCAGAAAACTTAAATTTTTTTTTTTTTTTCAGAGATAGGGTCTCGCTCATGTCACCCAGGCTGGAGTGCAGTGGTGGAATCTTGGCTCACTGCAGCCTCGATCTACTGGGCTCAAGTGATCCTTCCACCTCAGCCTCCTGAACAGTTGGGACTACAGGCGTGCACCACCATGCCCAGCTAATTATTGTATTTTTTTGTAGAGATGGGGTTTCATCATATTGCCCAGGATGGTCTCAAACTCCTGGACTCAAGTGATCCTCCTGCCTTGGCCTCCCAAAGTGCTGGGATTACAGGTGTGAGCCACCATTCCCAGCTGAAACTTAATTTTGTTCATGAGCCTGCATACACCACTGACACCATGAGAGAGTATGAATTTCCTTCTGACTTTATGCCAGTTTACTCTTTTTTGGCTGTCACTGAGTTAAAGGCACATTGAATACAGGGCAATTTTTGGATACCTTGTTTTTTTTTTTCCCTAAGAGGGAAATGCATCTTATAAGCTGCAAAATGCAGCACTTAGTACACATCTTTCTTTGTTTGATTTGTAAATTTGTAAGTGTGGGTTTTTCTTTGAAAAGTCATAACTACTCATCACTACTTGTACTGTACCTAATGATAGTTTCCACAATGTGTGGACTCTTCATAACCGAGATATTTATTGTGGTTATTATCCAACCATCCTCCTTTCTGCACCATGGGAAAGGAATAAACACTCCTCCCTGAGCTGCACAAATCCAGTCTGTGAGTTAGTGCACAGCCAGTGATTTTGTGGGTTACATCACACCTAATAAAGGGCAGTAAGCACGGATTTTCTTTTTGGCTAAGACACCTAGAAAGTAGAGTATGCAGGCTCCTGAAGTGAGGCAAAGTTGCCAACTGTTTGGAATGTGGGAAGAGTATGATGGAACCTCTGACTGAAAGAAACTTCTTGAGAAGAGGATAAGCTAATTTCATATTCTTCCTCTTCTTTTTTTTAAAGCAAGAGACTAGTAATGGCAGCAACCACTAAAAACATAAGGAGATTAATATACTGATAACTACTTTCAAATGAAATTGCTTGAGCCTGTATGTTGGGTACCAAAGAAGACTTAATTATACTAGAATGACCCCGTCACCACCTCCCCCACCTCCATGGATATGCCATGAGGCTAAACTGTCTTTTTGCTGTTTTTTAGAAAAATGAATAGATGTTTTTGAGCAGCTTTAGGTTTACAACAAAAAAAGTGAACAAAAAGTAGAGTTCTCTTATACCCTCAGTTTCCGCTATTAACTTCTTGCTTTGGTATGGTACATTTGTTACAACTGATGAGCCAATATTGGCACGTTGTTATTAGCCAAAGTTCAATTACATTACATTGGTGTTGTACATTCTGTGGGTTTTGACACATGTATAATGACATGTATCCATCATTACAGTATCATGTAGAATAGCTTTACTGCCCTAAAAGTCCCATGCTCCATCTATTCATTCCTCTCTCCCCGCAACCCTGAACAATCACCAATCTTTTCACTGTTTCCATAGTTTTGCCTTTTCCAGGATGTCATAGAGTTGAAACCTCACAGTATGTAGCTTTTTAAAGACTGACTTCTTTCACTTAAAAAAAAAAAAAAAAAAAAGATGAGACGAGGCTATTGCTATGTTGCCCAGGCTAGTGTTGAACTCCTGGGCTCAAGCAATCCTCCCACCTCAGCCTCCCAAAGTGCTGGGATTACAGGTATGAGCCACCGTGCCTGGCTTTTCACTTTGTTAAACTAACATTTTAGTTTCTAGATTCTAGTGTCATAAATGACCAGATATATGTTGTAGTAGTAAGATAAGCTGGATTATTCCGGGGAAAATGGCCTGAGTGTGTGTTGCTGATAAGAAAAAGGAAACCATTTTTCTGTCATGAAGAAGTCTCTCAATGCCGAAACTGCAGAATAACCCAGATAGGATTTGCATCCAGGTTAAAATAACCGTATTTTCCCAAGCGACGAACCTCTGGTATAACTCAGAATAGCGTATAAAATGTGGGCTGCTATCTCCTTGTATCACTGAAATTGTACTCGAGGAATGGATGACTTCCTGAGATTCCTGGGCAGACTAAAGGCAGATGCGTTAGGAGCATCTGGTATCTGAGGGTTTTGAAAAAGACGATCAAATCCTTCTTAAGAATCTCCAGTTTCATTTACCAAGCAAAGGCAGTTCTTTAGATGAAAATCTGGTGTGGATGCAAAGCACACAGCCTCCATAAATTAGTGTCGGCATTCAAGAAAACGTGAGTACCCTTTCCTTGGAAAAGTAAATTCTTCTTTCAAATATTTGCAGCTGAAGGGTGTAATTTTTCTTTTCTTTTTTTCTTTTTTTTTGAGATGGAGTCTCACTCTGTGGCCCAGGCTGGAGTGCAGTGGCGCGATCGTGGCTCACTGCAGCCTCGACTTCCTGGGCTCAGATGATTTTCCCACCTCAGCCTCTTGGTAGCTGGGACTAAAAGCTTGCACTGCCACACACGGGCAATTTTTTGTATTTTTTTGTAGAGATGCGGGTTTCACCATGTTGTCCAGGCTGTTCTTGAACTCCTGCGCCCAAGTAATCTGCCTGCTTCGGCCTCCCAAAGGGCTGGGATTACAGGTGTGAGCCACCACGCCCAGCTGGGCATGATTTTTCAATGCATCAGTGACACAGCTGTATTAGAAAAACCATTCACAAAGTGATTCTCCTTTGGGGTTATCTGTTTATAAAATAAATAGGCTTTTAGTTCATTTACTCTCTGTTCTTACTTAAAGGAAACGGTGTTGCTTCTGCAGACACCCAAAGTACGAGTCACCTTGTGCTCATAAAGTCCTTTGAGGGTGGGGAGCTCAGAGCTTGCAGAACCCTGACTTGCCGACTTCTCAGCTGTAGAATGAGTTAATGCATTATTTTTCAGATCAAATATGTTTTCATGCCTTCTCTTAAACAACAAGCACTGAAGGGAAAGAATGAAATGATCTAGTGTCATTCTATTGCTCCATCCTTTGCTTCTCATCTCTTCAGCCAGAAGCCTTTGCTCTCAATTTGTACCCAATCTACTTATTTAAAATTTTAAAATGTAAATTATTTCCCCCAAAATTACCCTGTGACTGCAGCTGCCTTGTTGCTCATTCCATTAAGGTGGCTCTCCTCCCTGCATCATAAACTTCCTTGGTCTGAGACACATGTGCTGGTATATAGAGCTGGTTTGCAGCAGCACTTAGACTCACCTGGTGGGGATGTGGCCACCTCTGCAGCTGGACGGTGGCTCCCTCTCTGGGGCCTTCACGATTTATTGGGTTCTAGTTTATTTATATTGTTTCATGCTGTTTTTTTTTCTTTCTTTCTTTCTTTTTGAGATGGAGTCTCACTCTATTGCCCAGGCTGGAGTGCAGTGGCACGATCTTGGCTCACTGCAACCTCCGCCTCCCAGGTTCAAATGATTCTCTTGCCTCAGCCTCCCCAGTAGCTGGGATTACAGGTGCACACCATCATGCCCAGCTAATTTTTGTGTTTTTAGTAGAGACGGGGTTTCACCATGTTGGCCAGGTTGGTCTCGAACTCCTGACCTCATGATCTGCCCGCCTCGGCCTCCCAAAGTGCTGGGATTACCGGCATGAGCCACTGCATCTGACCCATTTTATGTTTTAGTTGGTGGTGGGGAAAAGAAAACTACTGGCTCCACTCTGGATAAAATGAGGATAATTTTGTCCTCACATCCAGCCTCTTTGTGGATTTTTCTGTCTTTAGTGCAGGGCCAGATATGGGCTTTTTTTGAGGCTCCTAGGAAGAAGAAAAGGACACTGAAAAATGGTGGCACTTAGGGCAGTGCCTGGCATGTGGTAGGCACCATGTGACTATTAGCCATTGTTTAAACACTGGCTGAATATCTACCCCACCAACTGATAAGATTATTAGAAAAGAACAATTAAGTGCTACATTTTTGAGGCAGGGCCTTGCTCTGTTGCCCAGGCTGGAGTGCAGTGGTGTAATCATAGCTCACTGCAGCCTCGACCTTCCAGGCCCAAGTGATCCTCCTCCTCAGCATCTCGAGTAGCTAGGATCACAAATGTGTGCCAGCAAGCTCAGCTAATTTTTTAAATTTTGTAGAGATGGGGTACCCACTATGTTTCCCAGGCTGGTTTTGAACCCCTGGGCTCAAGTGATTCTCCCACCTCGGCCTCCCAAAGTGTTGGGGTTACAGGCATGAGCCACAGCACCTGGCCTAAGTGCCACATTTTAAAAAGGCCTGAAATGGTGTAGATCCAGACTTAGCTCATAGAATTTACCTGTTAAAGGGTAAAAGTGTGTGTGTGTGTGTGTGGGGGGGGGGGGGTGTGGTTCTTTTTGTCTAGAATAAATTTTTGGAAATAAGCTTTTTCTGGACAACTCAGTTAAATAATTGGTAGAAGTTACAAGAGGGATACTCAAGACTCAGCATGGGGCATTTTGAAAAGTATAGGCAGTCCTTAAATCAGGAGGACATTGTGATCTAAAGATTCATCTGGAAGTTGGTTATTTGAAATACACAATGAATTTCATTTATCTTAGAGAAAAAATATTAAAAATGATGGCTAGGTCATCAGGTTAGCCTAAAAGAACTTTTGTAACACTGAATCCATCTAAGCTATCACATTACAATGCTAAAGGTACAAGAAACCCTTAAATATTTGTCTAATACGCAGATTTGTCCTTAATACACTCCTAATTTACATATTCTATGCGTTTTTTCATATTCATATAATCATTCATTAAATATCTGCTAAGTGTCAAACACTGCACTAAGCTCCAGAGACCCCAAAATTAATAAGATGAAACCTCCATTTGCACTAAGATGGGTGAGACGAGATCATGGTAACATACATGCTGAATGCAATGTTGAAGATACCCACAAAGTATTATGCAGCCAGGAGCATAGAAAGTGATATCGAGCTGAGGGTAGTGGCAGTTGAAGGAAAGCTTCTCAGGGGGGGCTGGACAAGACTAGGAGTGTGCTGAAAGGAATAGTAGGAGCTTGCCAGGAGAAGGATGGCATGTGGATAGGGGTGTTCTCTGCCTCTCCCCGTACTCTCACATCTCCCTAACTTCCCTCATGGTACCCACTCAGGTTTGCCTTAGACACACCCCTAAAGGCTTCTTGAGGGCTAAACGGCTTACCTCCCTCCAGCCCCTAAATAAATTTCCTACTCCCAAGCAGGTGTTTTCAACCTAGGATTAGGATAGCAATCTGATTGAACCAAAGTGCACGTATAACCATGCCCTGACCTAATGATGCTTAAGCTTGGGTGCATCAGAATCACCTGGAGGAGCTTTCAAACCTTAGTGATGTGTCCAATACTGATGCCTAGGGCCACATGCACAGAGATTCTGAATTTATTGCTTTATTGGGGCCCAAGCATTAGTATTTTTTAGAAGCTCCACGTGACATGAAGGTGTATCCAGGGTTGAGAATCCTGCTGTCTTCCCAGGGATGTCTGCATTCTTTGAATTGATGTGGGTTTCATATACAAAGGAAATTATAAAAGCAAAACATCCACTCCACCTTTCTGACAAATGGTTTTCATTTCTGAATTCCCTTTAGTGTACTTCCAATCATATAAATCACAGGAAATCAGAGGATTTAGACAATTTTGCTTTCTGCTTTTTTTTTCATTCATATTACTGTTTTCTCATGTTGATGTTTTGTTTAAAATGAAATGATTGATTTAGCATGGAACCATTATTCTTGTAACCATGCCATTGGCTAATGGGAGCTTTCCAAATTTGGGGTAACAAATGATTCTGCAATTAACACCTTCACATATATGACCTGCTTCGTTTGTGTGTGTTCATTAGGGAATATCAAGCAGCATAAAACATCCAAGGGAAAGTGTTTATGATGTGATGCAGGGGATACTGAGGCCAGCAAAGTATGCTTTGCACACTGGAGAGGAGAGAGAGAGGGATCCAACCCAAAGGCTTCCCATCCCTTTTTTCTTCTCCCTTCCTGCTTAGGCTCTTATTAAACTCCCTTGTTTATTCTGCTTCTCACAGCACAGAGCTTAATTCATTTCACCAGAGGCAGCTTCTCACCTAACCTGAATTGTTTCCTTCTCTTCCAACTGTTACTCAGTTGCCTCAACTTGATTCCCTCCACACTACCCTTCCCACTCCCCTCCAAGGGCTGGTTTATACCAATCTTGCACATCTCCTTGTCCAGAATTAGCCTTGTTTAGGTCCAGGTCACCTCTGGGGGAGTGGAGCCGGGTAGCCTTTGTAGTCACTCAGCACCACCTCTTCTCAGGACCGGAACAGATACCTATGTTACTTATTAAATGAAAGACTGAGCTAACAGATTTCCTGAGATCTTCCAAATATGTTGGAAGTCGATTTTTGTAATAGACATTTTAATGGAAATTAGTTGGGTCATATTTGTTTTTTTGATACCAGACTATCATATTTTTTTTCAGAGAGAAAAAATGAATTTCATATTAAGTCAGAAAAGACTGAATGCAATTGTTTTCTAATCTTCAAAGAAAGATAAAAATCTGTCTTACCCTAGTATCTATTGTGTGTGTGTGTGTGTGTGTGTGTGTGTGTGCGCGCGCGCGCCTGGCTATGTTCCTTAATGAGGGCAAGATGGCACCCTGCACCCCTTCGAGCAGGGCCTTCCTTACACTCAAGTGGAGAAGGACTCACCTACAAGTTGTGAGCTGACAGGAATCCCTGGATCCCAAGTAGCCCTTTATCTCCCTCCCATCTCCACCACCATAAGGGGCTTTTGACTGCTTATTCCTGTTGAAATCAAATATTCTGGGAAGGTAATAATGGAAGCCTTTATGTCTTGTTTATCTGATTAACCTAGCTAGGGAGTGAGGGCCTGCGCCAGGGTAAATAATGATAGAATGACTGAGCACCCCTTGGAGTTCATCTGTGGCCAAGGTCATGAACATGGCTGTGCATCCCAACAGCCAAGTGAGCTGTTTAAAAATAGATTCCCACACCTACTGGGAGGGGAGGTAGATATGTCTGTGCTGGGAGCAGCACCACTGAGTCAGACATCTGGGTTTAAGGCTAAGTGATCCAGGACAAGTTATTTCCCCTCTCTGTGCCGCATTTTCTTCACCTGAACATGGGTTAAGAATACCTACTCTTACAGGATTGGGATGAGAATTAAATAAGTTGAGATCATTTAGAATTTCCAGCATCATGCCCAACCCACCCTCCACTGCACAGATGAGGAAACCAAGGCTCAGAAGGGTGAAAGGCCTTTTCCAAATTATCCAGCTATTTTTCTGGCAGTGACTGCACCTGAATTCAGTGACCCCTAGATCAGTGCTTTCCTCCACTTTGTTGATGAAGTAGAGGGAGAGGGGGAGGTGGATCTCTAATAGGCAATGCTTTATGAGGAACGGGGAGCTGACAGCTGAAGGATCAGGAGGTCTCTCTCAGGCTGTGATGGAAGAAGTGGAAAGGGACCCAAAGGACAGCAGAGAGGACTGAAGACCAGTGCTCCCTCCCTTACACTGGCCCAAATGCTCACTCTGGAAAGTTGGGAGGCTGGACCCCATATGGGGAGGAAAACTATCATCCATAGCCAAATTAATTCTCAAATGCATATTTCATTCATTCATTCATTCATTCACCTAGAGTTATGGCAGTAAATAAGGAAGACAATGTCCTGCCCTCAAGGAGCTAACATTCTAGTGAGTTAAACAAGTACACATGCAACCTAACATCCTCTCATCATAAGGTCTGGGTGATAATTTCCTTTAAGTACTTCAGTATAAACAATATGATAGATAAATTGTCTCTAATGCATACCCATATAATTTAAAGCACATGAATCAAGAATCAACAGGCCAGAGACGGTTACTTAGTGCTTTAAAGATCATTTTAGAAATCTGCATGAGAAGGTTTGTTAATGACCACGGAGATGATTTTTTCACTGACGATGTGAGTGCTGTTCTGTGTAAGCAATGATTGGAAAGAATGTTCTGCCCTTAGCCTAAGGAACATACAAGCGTCCTCCAAGCCCTGCAGCCTCAAGTTGGTGAAATGGCGCTCCTGGTCTAGACTCCAGATTCTAGAGCCCCCTTATCCTGCACCCCACAATTAAAGGGGCATTCCCTTGTTTAGCTGGCCCACAAGTCTGGTGGCCCTGCTGTCAGCATATCAAGCGCATGGCCCTTTCATGCAAGGGCTTGCTCAGTACTCAAGGACAGCGAGATGGACTTCCTTGGAGCTCAAAAACAAACTTTGTGACTGTTTTTGTGCTAGTACACTTGGCAGGATTTGCTTCCATTGTAATATATTGCCTGACGGCAAGGTTGTGGGAGCAGGAAGCGTATATTCCCCACCCCCTCACCGTCTACTTCTAACTACCAGAGACAAAACGAATCTGACTTTTGCTGGATAGACAAAGCATAAACATATATAATATAATGATAAGGCATATCAAGAAAAATCAAGCAGAGCAGAGGGCCAGGGATGGAGTGGATTACATAGGTTGGTTAGTCGCGATAGCTGAAAGATTCCTCTGTACCAAAATCTTCACAAATAAGTGAGATATTTATCTTTATATTAGATGTAGAATGTATTCAAGAAAGAATGAATGAAATTGCCATTATAGAATACCAGATGATGACAGTGAAGAGAATTCTAGAGCTAGAAAGGCCCTGAGATACTATTTATTTCATTCTCCTCATTTAAATCTCAAACAATCCAGGCCCAGTTAGGCTGAGTGGTGTCCCTGAGGTCACACAGCTGGTCAGTAAGAGATCCAAGATGACAGACCTTCGGAACTGAAGAATGGGGAGGAAACAAGAGAACTCTGTCAAAACAAGGACAGTCCTAAGGGAAGGGCTTGGGTTGCTTAATTCTGGGAAAATGTTTTGATTTTAGCTCATCAAGGAAGAGACCAATCCCACTGCACTGGGTGATGGCAGCAGCTGCCCAGGACTCTCAGGGATTTGCAGGTGTGAACAATCAGATCCTCAAATCCTTTCTGACGTCATGTCTGAAACTGTGCATGCATAAGGGGGCATAAGGGGGAAAGAAAAGGGAAGAAGGTAGGCAGAGAAAGGCAGGAACATGCAGCCAAACGACACCATGAGACAGGCTTGCCTGGCTCTGGGAGTCTGTGCAGAGTTGCAGGACAGCCCTGAGAGCGTGGGCTGCATCTCACAAGGTGTGCGCTCCTGGCCCCGAGCGCCACGGAGGAGGGGTAAAGATGGCCCCTAATGGCTGGGGACGCTGGCTCATGTCTGTAATCCCAGCACTTTGGGAGGCCGAGGCAGGCAGATCACTTGAGGTCAGGCGTTCAAGACCAGCCTGGCCAACACGGTAAAACCCCATCTCTGCTAAAAATACAAAAATTAGCTGGGAGTGGTGGAAGGCACCTATAATCCCAGTTACTCAGGAGGCTGAGGCAGGAGAATTGCTTGAATCTGGGAAGCAGAGATTGCAGTGAGTGGAGATTGCGTCACTGCACTCCAGCCTGGGTGACAGAGTGAGACCCTGTCTCAAAAAAAAAAAAAAAAAAAAAAAAGTGGCCCCTGAGCCATAAGCACACAGGAAATGTGAGCAGGGGACTTGGCCACAGCCACATAGTGGCAGCAGAAAGTCAACACCTGGACGCAGAAAAACATAAAGGCCAAAACCTAGAACTGGAATGAGCTGGAACAGGCCTACACCGCGTGAGCTACATTTATGACTTTTGAGAGATTTACAACTTTCACAAAGGAGGGAGAGAAAAGTAGGGACCATGATGGATGGAAAAAATCCATTTCAACCTGTCATTACATATACTTTCATTTTGAAGATTTCAAGAGATGAGGGAAAATTGACTTATTTTTCCCAGTTAGGGTATTGAGGGAAGCTGACCAGCACAGACTAAATTCAAAAAATGAAATGCATCTTCTGTTGGTGTTCTCAGTTCTATCGCAAAGAGGGTTGAAAGTAATTTTGCTGGTGGCAGGGACTGGGGACGGAGAAATGAGGGAAAAGGAAGCTCCCCCACACCAATATGTTAGATGGTTGGGGCTCCTTTCAGATTTATGGCAAGCTGGAAAATCCATTCTATGTCTGGCTCATGTCACATTTATATTTCATGTCTATTAGAAGAATCTCACACCACATCAATTGTTTGTGATCTACATTACATATAATAGGCTCTCTGCTTATCTTTGACACAGGTGAGGGGCTGATGTAGAAACTGTCAAAAGACTATACAATGACTTATATATTCAATAATGGCTCAAACTTCAAAGGTCTATCATTTTGCCCTGCTCTTCATTTCTTTCCTCATAATGCTTCTCAAAGCAATCTTGTCTTTCCAGCCTCACAATCAAGGACAAATTCCTGAATGCAACATTTGCTTTTCCGTCTTCCCGCTTCACCTTACTCATCCCTGCAGAAGTATAAGTATTCCTCGCTTCTTCAACTCCATGCCTAAGAATTAAGAACCTTGGGGAGAAGGGTACTGCATCGACTACTGCATCTCAATCATTGTGGCAGACGTACCACAGCACTGGGAAGTTGGCCTTGGCAAGAATCTCAAGCTGTTACTACAGAGTTGGGAAGAAGGTTTAGGATCAAGATAGAGGTGACTGACCAAGGTGAGTGCATGAGCAGAGAGGTGCCTTCAACTTCCACTGCAGACAGTTCTGACATCTTGCCTCTACCTGAGGCGAGTTCTAGCCCTGGGCAAGTCAGTCCAGTGAATGTCATTGAGAACCAGCTGCAAACTATTGCTGCCCTACTGACCTAAGCACAGAGGTTATAGGGAAGTCTAACTTGCAAAGCCTTCTCTCAATGTCACACACCATTTTTGAAGATCAAGACATCTCCTTAATACTTTGACCACTTGCTTCCAGGCTAGTTTTTTTGTATTCCACTCTGCCAGCCTGAGTTTCTAGCTCACTGAACTCTTGTCTCCTGGCCCAATATCCTAACTCTGGTGTCTGTTATTTCTTAGTCCAGATCTGTGTTACCTCTGGATTTTCTTACGTTGATGGATTTACCCCCAGACTCCAACTCTTGCCTCTCAGACATGTTATTTCTATGGAGACCTTTGTTTTCTGTTTCCTTTGACTTGAACTATTCCAGGTCTCTCTCTTAGACATATTTTCAGAATCTAACCACTTTCTCACCACCTCCATTGGCACCATTATCTCTTGCCACATTTCTTGCTGTGGCCTTCATAAGTCAGTTCATGTCACTCATCTGCCCCCAAACCCCACATTGGATTTCATTTTACTCAGCAAGAAGACCAAAGCCCTTGTAGTGTCCACTCTGACCCCATGGCTTCTTACCCTCTACCTTGGTCATTCTGCTCCAGCCAGACAAGCTTTGCCTCTCTTCCAACTGGTCTCTCACACTCCCACCTCAGGACCTTTGCACCTGCTGTTGCCTCTGCTGTGAATACACTCTCTCCAGATGTCTGCCTGGGTCTTTGCTCAAATGTCAGCTTTACAGTCACATCCCCCTAGACCATTCTATTTACAGTTGTAACTCTCCTTACCCCAGCATTCTCTACGCTCCACGTAGCTTTATTTTTCTCTACAGCACTTAGCACCATCCAATATACTACCTCTACTTTACTTATCTGTTTGTTGGACTGTCTTCCTCAAACTATTATAGAATATAAGCTCTATCAAGGCAAAGCTTTCTGTCTGTTTTGTTCACTGCTGTCTCCCAATGACTATAATAGTTCCTGGCACAGGATATGCATTCCATAATCATTTTTTTTTTGAATGAAATAGTGAATGACCTCTCTATCCCCAGCTCAGGTATCTTTCTGGCATCCAAACAAAAATATTCAAATGCCAATCGGACAGCCCCAGGTTGACGTAAAAACTCAACATGTCCAAAATGGAACTTATTACCTTCTTGACCACAGCCCAGACCCACTGTCCCTCCTGTGTCCCAGCCTCAAAATGCCATTGCACTACTGCAGGTGGTTTTTAAAATTAAAAAACATAAACAAAACCTGCCATCTCCATTCACTCAACTGCACACGCAGAAACTGGAATCATCTTTGACAATCTCTTTTCTTCCCCCTAACATCTAATCAAGCACCAAGCTTTGTTGAATGTATCCCTAAATATCTGTGAACATGTTGATAAATATCTGTGAACATGTTGAGTGTTGACTTTTCCCCTTTCCAACCTACATTTTTCTTTCTTTCTTTATGATTTTTTGTTTTGAGACAGAGTTTCGCTCTGTTGCCCAGGCTGGAGCACAGTGGTGTGATCTCAGCTCACTACAAGCTCCGGCTCCTGGGTTCACGCCATTCTCCTGCCTCAGCCTCCCAAGTGGCTAGGACTACAGGCGCCAGCCACGATGCCCGGCTAATTTTTTGTATTTTTAGTAGAGACGGGGTTTCACCGTGTTAGCCAGGATGGTCTCGATCTCCTGACCTCGTGATCCGCCTGCCTTGGCCTCCCAAAGTGCTGGGATTACAGACGTGAGCCACCGCGCCCAGCCTCCAACCTACATCTTAAGTGTCTTAACCCGCCTCCCTGCCTTCTTTCTGGCCATTAGAGGGAGCTCTCTAAAGGCCAAGAATGATCTTGTCATTCTCTGTAAGACAGCTCAAAGTCTCCCCGTCCCCACACAATAAGGCAATGTGAAAGAGTCTTTATGACTTGTTCTTTGAGTAACTCTTTTACTTCCAGAGCTTGTTAGCTGGTATTTGCTCTAACTGAAATGTTCTTTCCATCTTTTTGACTGGTTATCACCTACTAGATCTCAATTAAATGGTACTTCTTTCAAGAAACCCTCTCTGATGCTCTGAGCATCATGCACTTCCCACATAATAACCCTGACCACTATATTACAATTGAAGTTTACTTGTGCTTATAAGAATAAAGACCACAACTGATTTACTCATGGTTGTATCATAGGTGCTCAAAAAAATAGCTGTTGAGTAAATAAACAAACAGTATTAAAATTCACACTGTGATGGAATAGATATACTTTTCTTATTCTTCTTGATAAGTACAACAAAATATCCTGGACATTATATATAAAACAAACAGAACAAGACTGAAAGAGGAAAAAGGCAGAACTGCTAGGGAGCTTGGGGATGGGGAGTTCCCTGCATTTGCCTTCTGCTCCACAGATCTCAGACTTGGAATTGAACAAGTTGCCAACCCAGAAATGCCAATAGGCACAGACAAAGAAAAGCCCCAACCAAAGCCTGCTCTCTCTAGCCCAAGGACCAGGAAAACGGCAGTCTAGCAAGATAGAAAACTTTTAGATAATAACCTCTCTCCTCAGACCAAACACCAGGAAAAAATTGTAGCTCAACTGCCAGCTACATCAGCAAAGGTCTGGTGGTAGCCTAGACTTCCACCCTTGTGAAACTAACAAGACCTGTCAACGCTACCATTGGGATGCCATCAGAGAAGGATAAGTAAGGAGCTGGGACTTTCATCCCTGCTGGGTGGTAATGAGCTCCTCCTTCCCTCCCTCCCATGGTATCCATGATCAGGGAGGGAGTGTGGACTCCCAGCAGTAATGAGAATGCCCACTCTTGGGTGTCACTGGAGCTTAAGTGGAGTACCTGGACTTCTACATCTACCCGGTAATAATAAGGCAATGCCTCCCTTTCTCTTGCCAGAGAGGAGTCAGAGAAAGCCAACTCAAGCAAAAGGCTTAAATAAGATCCAAATTCTCATAACATAATATGAAAATGACTGCTTCCAATCAGAAACTGCTTGTCATGCAAATAAACAGGAAGATTTCAAACGGAATGAAAAAAAGACAATCAATAGATGGCAACACTGATATGACAGAGATGTTAGAATTATCTGATGAATATTTTAAAGCAGCCATAATAAGGCTTCAATGAGCAACTATAAACACACTTGAAACACATGAAGTTTAGAAAGCATCATGGAAAAAACAGAAAGCCCTAGCAAAGAAGTAGAAGAAATAAAGAAGAACTAAATGAAAATTTTAGAACTGAAAAATATGATAACCAAAATAAAAAGCTTAGTGGTTGGGCTCAACAGCAGAATGGAGGAGACAGAGGAAAGAACCAGTGAACTGGAAGACAGAACAATGGAAACTATCTAAAGTGAAGAACAGAGAAAACAAACTAAATCAGGGACCTGTGGAACTATAACAAAAGATCTAATATTTATGTTGCTGGAGTTCAGGCAGAAGAGAAAAAGGGCAGCGCTGAAAAAGTATTCAAATAGTTAAAGTTTATGGGAGGCCATTGTTTTGGGCTAGTCTCCTGCACCTAGGCCACAGCAGACCAGTCCCAAGCAGAATGGAGTCACTCATGCTAAGTGCCACCTAATCAAATTGAACTTTGAAAAGAGCCAGTTTTCCAAAAAACAGGTGATTCCGGCCAACCCAATTGAGCATAATAAGGAAGTCCCCTCTGTTTTAGCCCTTTACAGAAAGGGACTTTGAAAGGACTATCTGCTTTTTGTTCTCTGTATCTGCTCTCTTCAGAACTTTTCTGCCTATGAAGCCAACTTTCTCTGCTCAGCTCATTAAAGCACTCATCCCATTTTATAGAGTGAGATGTTGCCTGCTTCTAGAATAGCAGATAAAAGTCAACTAGCTCTTTACACTAAATTTGTTGTAATTTTGTTTTTTGACAAAATAAATAATGGCTGAAAACCTCATAAATTTGGCAAAAGCTGTAAACCTACAGATCAAGAAGCTGAGCAAACCCCAAACATAGTAAACCCAAAGAAATCCATGCCAGGCAAAGAAAAAACCTGAAAAGCAACCAGAGGAATCAATAGTTTATTCCTATTGGGAAAAAATACTTAAGACTGTAGATCATCCCCCTCTATAAATGTGGTATCTGGTTTTAGAATTCCCACAACAGACTCAGCAGTAACCCCTCACTTGCCCCAGAGAACACTGGATCTTATCTATCTTTTAAATATTGGCTTCTCTGAATAATAGGAGAAAGCTAAATGTCATAATTGTTTTAATTTGTAATTAATTTTTACTATTAGTGAAGCTGAGCATTTTTATATGCTAAGTGTTTGTTGACATTTCTTTATGAATTTCCAATTTATATATTCAGGTTATTAAATCATTTCTGTTTCAACCCCCTCCTGCCCTCAATTTATCATTTATATGTGCCTATGGTATTTTTTGCTGTATAGAATTCACATTTTGTTTTACCCAGAGAATTCTTTTAACCTTCTCCCTGATGGTTTCTGGTTTTGAGGTCATGCTTATAACTAGCAGCTAAGGTTTTAGGGAATGTAGATTTGTTTTTGATTTGCTGTCCAGGGGTACAGTTTCCCACCTTTTGCATAGCTAAATCCTCTGAATAATAAATTGCACTTTAGTAATAATCTCCAGCCTTAAATATATGGTATAAGTAAAGAATAAATATTTGGTCTTCATCCCCAGTTCCCGGCATTGAGCTCCTAAAACCCTTGGATAAGAGTATCTTTTGCAGCCTGGCACAATGGGTCATACCTATAATACCAGCTACTTCAGAGCCTGGGGCAGAAGAATTGCTTGAGGCCAGGAGTTTGAGACCAGCCTGGGCAACACAGTGAGACCCCATCTCTTAAAATAAAAAAAATAAAAAAAATTAGCCTGGCATGGTGATGCACATCTGTAGTTTCAGCTACTTTGGAAGCTGATGGGGGAGGATCACTTGAGCCCAGGAGTTTGAGGCTGTAGTGAGCTATGATTGAATCACTGCATTCCAGCTCTGGTTACAGATTGTAGCTCTGGGCAACAGAGGGAGACCCCATCCTTCCTCCTACTCCACCAAAAGAGTGTCTTTTGTAGGCTAATGAGATGACTCTTGGCTGAGGGGATCCTAGATAGCGTCTGGATTGGGCTGGTCTCCAGAAAAACCAACCATATGTCCAGAGGGTTGGAATGTTCAGTCCCCTCCCACCTCTTTTTGTGTCCCTTATATCATCATGTCCCAGT
Source organism: Gorilla gorilla gorilla (assembly GCF_029281585.2). NCBI lineage: Eukaryota > Metazoa > Chordata > Mammalia > Primates > Hominidae > Gorilla > Gorilla gorilla. Next base: position 35,381,326 of record NC_073243.2, read on the forward strand.
CATTGTGTAAGTGCTCTCTAATCTGGGGAGAAAGCTAGAATGTCACCATGCATCTGTTTAAGATTGCAATTGTTATGCTCATTTTTGCTACTGAGGTTTTGAAGAAAGGAGGATGTTGATGGCATTTACAGAATGGAAAAATGGTTGTTTCATTCTTTTTGGCACAGAAAAGTGCTATTCAGTAAGTACATCTAGATTTAATTCCAAAATTTCCTGCCTCTTTATCAAACGATCTAGGTAGGACAACTTATAAAAGACACAAAATTAATAAAATGGGCATAAGAGGGGGCAAATCAAGATAAGGAAGAGTGAAACAAGTATCTGGACTATGCAGATTTAGCAGAGACACAGGCTCTCTGCTTCCTGATTGCACAACAGAGAAGGAAATGTGAAGAATTACACAATTTTTATCATATGAAGTGAGGACACATAACAGCTTCTCAAAGCATGGGTGAAGGAATACAAAATGATTCCTAGAACCCACCCCTGAGATGTTCAGTCTTCATGGTAGACTCTGAGTAGAAGAAGATGTGTCCTATAATGAACAACGTCCTCATTAGTGTTTTCATAGTAAATGCAAATGTAATCCTAATAGAGATTGGATGTGTGCCCCACCCAAATCTCATGTTAGAATGTAATCCCCAGTGTCAGAGATGGGGCCTGGTGGGAGATGATTGAATTATGGGGGCAGATTTCTCATGAATGGTTTAGCACTATGCCCTTGGTACTGTCCTCGCAATGGTGAATGAGTTCCTGTGAGATATGGTTGTTTGAAAGTGTGTGGCACCTCCCCTTGAGCTCTCTTGCTCCTGCTCTTTACATGCGATGTGCCTGCTCCCCCTTTACCTTCTGCCATGATTGGAAGCTTCCTGAGGCCTCCCCAGAAGCAGATGCCACTATGCTTCCTATGCTTCCTGTATAGTCTGCAGAACCATGAGCCAATTAAACCTCTTTTCTTATAAATTACCCAGTCTCAGGTATTTCTTTATAGGAATGCAAGAACAAACCAATACAAATCCCAGTATTAAGAGAGGGGGGCCTTTAGGAGATGATTAGGTCATGAGGGCTTCTCCCTGGTGAATGGGATTAAGGCCCTTATAAAAGAGGCTTCACACAGTGTTTGGCCCTTCCTGCCCTTCTGCCTTCCACAATGTGAGGACACAGTGTTCGTCCCCTCTGAAGGACTCAGCAACATCTGGAAGCAGAGAGTAGCTCTCACCCAAGACACCAAACCTGCCTTGATCTTGAACTTGCCAGCCTCCAGAACTGTGAGAAAATGAATTCCTCTTCTTTATAAATTACTTAGTCTCAGGTACTTTGTTAGAGCAACACAAGAGAATGAAGTAAAGCACAGCCTCTAGCCAGAATTTTTGTGTTCTATTCCTGTATTCTTGTATTCTATCCTGCCCCCATGGGGAGATGAAGCTATAGAGTATCTCAACTGGTTGGGATTTTCCTCTAATAGCTGAGTTAGAGATCAGTGGAGACCTCCTAATGCAACCCAGAGAAACATGGAAATGGTGGAAGAGGTTTTAGCCTGAAACATTTTCAGATACCCACTAATTAGCTCATACTAGCGAATTTACCATGGCCATGGTCACGCTGCTCTGGAGCACAAGTCATCTTCTAGATCACCAAACGAAATGACTTCCTGTGATTATCTGATGACATCTACTTAAGTGCTGGAGAGCGTCTGCCAGCAACAGCGTGACCGCGGTGAGAATGCACCTGGCAGACCTTTGTGTTATCGTGCTGGTGTGCACAGAGGTGTTTTCCCACATGCTGCTCCCAGACAATGACTGGACATGACAGGACTATTACTGCAGGCTGCTTCCTGGGTCACACAGGACTCCTCTGAGGCTGCTGATGTCATGATCCCTGGGTCTCCAACAGCCTTGCCAAACCTTCCTTAGATTACTGGATAGTCTGGGAGATTCCACCCAAATGCTCCTTCCTCCCTCCTTCACTCAGGCTTAGAGTTGCATTGCAGCTCTCCCATACTTCACTCCCTCTCCATCTTCTCTCACAGTCATTTCCTCTAATAACATTTTTGCATGTTTAATCCCATCCTGACATCTGCTTCATGGAGGACCTGAATTAATACAAATAAGCAACATTTGTTTTTATTTCAATTGATATTTAACCTTTCTGACAACAGAAACACCGTAGGTCTGTACTTCTCACAGGAAGGACCTGACCAATTTCAATTTATGAGGGGTTTTTTTTTTAAGCCAGATTTTTGTCCTAGGTGAATACTCATCCTTCTATTCCTTATGGCAGAGGGATAAGCAGCTGATTCTCCTAAAACAGTATCACACTCTTACAGTATACAAGAAAAAAGGAAGGAGGCTATGACCTAGCCTTGCTTTAACATTGAGGAGGTTATTTTATTTTATTATTTATTTTTTGAGACAGGTTCTCTCTGCTGCTCAGGCTGGAGTGCAGTGGCACAATGGGCTCAAGCAATTGAGGGGTTCATTTTAAACGTATAGTGTAATCCACATCTAAGCTCTGTTTGCAGAATGAGAGATTGATGAAAGAAAGCTCAGTGAAGCTGCAGAGAGTCTTAATCTTGCTTTTGGCCGCACCAGCCCTGGCAGGACCTTGTTCACAAAGACAGAGAATTAACATTTGTTGAATGAATGAAGGAGATGCCGTACAAAGATTGTATGGTTCCTTTCAGAGCCTAAATATTTAATAGGTGGGTCACTGAGGGTCTGAACTAGAATATTTGATAAGCAGACATCCAGGGTTGAGTGTTAGATGTTCTGCAGGGAGATGGATGGAGGGGTACCTATAGGGTTCTGCAAGCTCAGTAATAGATGTTGTTGAAGAAGAAATATAAGTTAGAGACAGGACAGGACACACAGAGAATGCACCTCTTTGGGGTCAATAAAAAAAGGGAATAAGCCCAGAGGAAGCACTCAAGATCAGTTGCAAATTGATATCCCAAATGTTTTGGCATAGTTCTAGGAAAAAACTCTCCTACATTTCAAAGTCCAGATAATACTGACTCCACCCTCTGGCACAGACTTCTATGGCAACATAGCACAGGAGTGGTACATGAAGGCAAAGTCCATTTGTCTTAGCTCATATCAAATGGTAAAGCAGAGCTTCTTTTATTTTAATTTAGCTATTCAAGCTGCTGAAGCTATACCCAAAATCCCTAGCCCTTTCTCTGATATGTGTCTCTGTGTTTCCATATTGGGAGCAATTTTTTTTTTTTTTTTGAGATGGAGTCTCACTCTTGTTGTCCAGACTGGAGTGCAGTGGCATGATCTTGGCTAACTGCAACCTCCGCTTCCTAGGTTCAAGCCATTCTCGTGCCTTAGCCTCCTGAGTAGCTGGGATTACAGGCACCCGCCGCCATGCCTGGCTAGGTTTTTTTTTGTATTTTTAGTAGAGACGGGGTTTCACCATGTTGGCCAGGCTGGTCTCAAACTCCTGACCTCAGGTGATCTGCCTGCCTCGGTCTCCCAAATTGCTGGGATTACAGGCATGTCCCACTAGGCCCAGCACAATTGTTTTTTATAACTAGAAATGTGTTTGGCTTTCCTCCAACAAACCAGGAAGGTCAAGAGATATGTTCTAGATACCTCTTTGTGGTTGCTTAATGCAGAGCTCATGCAGACACATCTGCAAACCTAAGGAAACGACCCTCTAAGGACTGGTTAGCCACTTAAAATGTGGGCCAAGATAGGCTATTAAATTCTAATCCTCACTGCTTCATTACAGCTTCCTCATATTGTTAGCCTACAAACTAAGTTAAGGACACACTTAAATTCCTTCACTGGCTTCATTGCCCTATTAATTCCTTCTAGCACATATGTTCCCCTATATTTTCTTTTTAAAAGATATGAGTGGAACCTGCAACTTTGTGAAGCCAGATATTTTTGGATTTTTACTTTCCTGGGGAAGTGACAGTTTGGCTTTTTTTTTTTTTTTTTTTTTTGAGATGGTGTCTCACTCTGTTGCCCAGGCTGGAGTGCAGTGGTGTGATCTTGGCTCACCACAACCTCTGCTTCCTGGGTTCAAGTGATTCTCCTGCCTCAGCCTCCTGAGTAACTGGGATTACAGGCACCTGGCACCACACCCGGCTAATTTTTGTATTTTTAGTAGAGACGAAGTTTCACCATATTGGCCAGGCTGGTCTCGAACTCCTGACCACAGGTGATCTACCCACCTTGGCCTCCCAAAGTACTGGGATTACAGGCATAAGCTACCGTGCCCAGCCAGTTTGGGTTGTTTTAAAATAATTTTTCAGTGGTCTCACAGGGCTTAGAGTGCCTCTTACTAGAGGCCCATTTCAACATACCTCCGGTCTGTGGGGTACAGTTCCACAGTGACCACGTCAAGAGAGTTCCAGGCTGAGATGGTCAATCCATTGTACAGACACAGCATGCCTATCATCATGGATTCACTGGTGCCAAACCAAAGGAAGAAACAGCTGATCCCCGAAAGCACCATAGAGCCACCTGCCAACAATGCAGACAAAAGGGTGGAATGTTTCCCGTCATCTTAGTAAAGCAAGAACCCTTGGGTCCTTGGGATTGCTCAAGAAAACTGAATTCTAAGTGGAAGCTGCAAGATGGGCTCCATAAAGCTCAAGAACTGGTGCATTCACCTGAATGAAAGGCTCCAACTGCCTCTGAACACAGAAAGTATGAAATGCATATCATCTTTTACTCAGCTACTTAAGTGGGAAAATATACATTTTACACATAGTTTTTCAGTCTGTTAACTCATGGAAACCACTCAAATGAAATGTAATTAGACATAATTTTCACTATAATTTAGTCCCAATGTAAGGTCTAAAGGATTTCTCCTCATTGGATGCAAATCCCTAATAGATGGGAGTACAGGGGGAAACAGGGTCCCTCTGGATTGTAGGGGCAGCTCTTTCATTTGACATGAAACTGAGTACATACCTAGCATTGTTAAGCGCCCAATTCTGTCCATCAGCAGAGCAGACACAATGTTCCCTGGCAATACTGCCAATGTCCCCAGAAAGTTGACAAAATAAATCCAGTAGGCACTATAGTCATCATCAAAGGTAATCTGACATCCCGTCTTGTTGTGAAAAAACGAGCAGTTTTTAAATTCACTGTCAATGAATTTATATGGCTCAAAATCTGTAGAAACAACAACAAAGACAATTCATGAAGCTCTTACCAGGCATGCAGCAGTATAAGAAAGCCTATGGAGAATTCGGAGAGGAATCCAGTATTGTAAATTCCTTGAGGGCTTTCAGGCTTATGCTAACTTGACTTTTTGGGTCTTCTGGCCAAAGCATAGGATCTAGTCTGGGTCTTCACATCATAAAGTAGGTGAATGATGAGATACCTTTGCTGAATAAAGGAATAAATTAAATTAAGGGGTCCAGTTATCTTCTGATTTCCTATGGTCGGCCATTGCTAATTATATTACTTGCTTACTCCTTTACAATATTACTTTGTCCTAATTATCATGTTACATAAAGACTATCATTATAGTACTAATAGTGTCCATACTACAATTATAAAAACAATTTGTTTCAAAATGTGCATGGGCTGGGTGTGGTGCCTCATGCCTGTAATCCCAGTGCTTTGGGAGGATGAGGCAGGAGGATTGCTTGAGCCAGGAGTTCAAGACTAGCTTGGACAACATAGTGAGACACCATCTCTACAATAATAATAATAATAATAATAATAATTTTTTATTTGGGGCCGCAGTGAGCTGTGATTGAGCCACTGCACTCCAGCCTGGATGACAGAGCAAGACCCTGTCTCTAAGGAAAAAAAAGTGCAAGAGTCAGCCTTATCATTGCCATTTTATGAGACTAGAGGGCACAGAGAAGGAAGAAGTCTTTCCTGAGGCTGAATTTATAATTTAAAGTCTATGTGCATGAATCTACTGAGGAACAAGAGTCAGCCTCATCTGAAGGTCACCAGCATTCATTGCTAATCTTTTCTTGAATTTGAAACCATCCAAGAAGAGCAGATGGTGGTGGTTTCTGCTAAAAGGCTGTGAGAATTGCAACTATCTTCCTTGCTGATCAAGATCTGACAAAATGTTCGTCTTCTGAGGTTTAATCGATTAGAAGACAGGTAGATAGCATTGCTCAAAAAACAAAAAACAGAAAGACACCTGACCCCATTCTTCTTTGGAGCTAGGCAGAACCCTTGTCTGAGCACTAAGAAGGCAGGTCTGGCAACAGGGCAAATGCTGATGCTCCTGCCAATGCCAGGCTGTTATGCTGGATTCATTTCACAGGACACACAGACCAATGTTTGGGAGTGGGAAAGTGGAAGGCACAGGCTTTGAAATCAAATAAATCTGGGTTCAAACATCTGTTATTACTAGTTCTATAATTGTGGACAAATTACTTAATTTTCCTAAGCCTCAGCTACTCTGAAAACTAAATGAGATAATGAATGTCTAATGACCTAGAGTAGAAAACGGTATATAGGTGTTCAATCAATGCTTGTTTGCCTTCCTTTTTTTCCCCCCTGGGGAGTTTAAAATACCCCATTATATGGATTTGGCCAAAATATATATGTATCTGAGCATAGCCACATGTTGTCTATCTCTGTTGGCTATAGAGTTGAGGCATTTAAACAAACACCAGATTTTGAACCCAGGATTATCAAAACAAATAAACTACAGGTTATGTCTTTGCTTTAAAAATTTATTCATCGGAGGATTTTTTTGTTGTTGTTGTTGCCAACTTTTGAACTTTGGCAAGCTCCATTTGCACTAAATCTGACAAAGACAAACAATACAAGCCAACCTTTGATCCAACCTGATTTAGAGAACTTGTTCCATTTATTCTTTAATATCCACTTCCCGCATAAGCCTCTGCCCACATTATCACATGGTTATCGCAGTGGGCCCTTTGAAGAGGCCTCAGGTAGAGGCAGTACTAAGTAGCACACCTACCTGTGTTGTCAAAAACAGTATCAATAAATGTGCAGTTCTTGAAGTAGGTGTTCACTGAAGTTACATCCTCAAAGGTGCAGGACTTAAAAACGGAGTCTTTGAAAGTTACAGATTTGAACTTGACCCCTATGAATCTGCCCAACACACAGAAAAATTCATATCAATCAATGACTGTGTCCATCAAAGTTCAAAGCTAAGTCAAATAGTTTTAGAGATGGAATGCCCCACTATGGACTGTCTTAATTATAAAGAACACAGAGTTCTGGATTTTCTTAGCTCTCTGCTTTTTCCCCTTTTTCTCATCCAGGCTGACCTTTGGCTATCTTGTTGCTTACCAATATTATTTTTCACCAGGAAAAGAGATGACACTCCTAACTTCCCTTAGCTTTTTGCAATGTTGGTAAAAAGTTTTGTGGGGTATGCAACTGAAGATAGTTTGGGGATTACCTGGGGCTATTCTTTAGGTTTTAATCCTATCGTCTCTTCATGTATATCTTTATTTGAATATTCTCTATTTGGGGTTAATGGCTCTAACTTAAGGATGTCCTCCTACCCGATCTTTTAATAACTTTATTTTTCCCTAGCTGAAAATCCAAGTCTTCTTCATTCTAGTGTAGGGACCTGTAATTATCCTGAAGAGAGAGCATGAGAATTCTGTTTCATTTATGTGAGGAATAACTGACTTGGGGTTGAAGAAACTCATAGGTGACGCTCATTTCCAGGATAATTTTTCTTCTCACAGCCAACAGATAGTCCTTGAACCAAAAGGAATTATGAGAACTCTGCTTATTTTTGGAAACATGAAGAATGATGAAACCTGTTCAGGTATATTTTTGGGTATTATAAGGGGGAATTCTACGTGGTAAAAATGGTAACAGTCATAATGATCATAACATCTTAGAAGAGACCATGATCCAGGCCTTATCAGCATTGATAAGGACTCCCAGCAGACACAGATAAATATTCATTAATGTGTCTTGGTACTTTATTAAGAGACTATGAATGTACACTTAGCCAGTCACTGAGAGGAAAATGCTTGTTCTCCTGGGGAAGGAGTTGTTATGTCAATACCACTCTTATTAGGGGCAGAAAGGGACTGATCCTTCTAGGTAAGTAGGTTGATTTAAAAGCAGTTTACTAACTATTGAGTACTTTCAAATTTATTCTGTCCCTAATACCCAATTACGTGTGTTGGTTCAAAATGCACATGGCCTCACAGACCAGTCAGCTTAAAAAAAAAAAAAAATCATTCCCATGGTACATTACCTGGAAATAATAATAATGATCTCGTTTCAATCCCCACTCCAGGGATCCAGAGTAAAAACATCTAAATGCACCAAAAGAGACTAAATAATGGCACATCTTTAAAAAGTTATCAATTTTTTCTGTCATGGAACTGAATTTGGAAAAGGGAATGAATCAGTTTTATTTTTTGAATGGATAACTCAGAGAGTACACATGGTGCACAATTCGAAAGGTTGAAAACGGAAAAAGTCTTTTCCCATCCATCCCCAGGCCACAAGTTCCTCTGCCCAGAATAACCATTGTTGTCAGTTTCTTGTGTGCCCCTCCAGGAGCATTCTGTGTCTAAAGTACACCTGCTTTATCTCCTTCTAGTCTACCTTGGAGGTTATTCCGTATCAGTACCTAAAGAGTTGCCATTTTATGATGCTGAATAAAAAAGCTATTTTTTAAAAAATGATTTCGTTAATGGTATTTCAAATTTTCCTGAAGGACAAAAAAATTGTTTCTATCATCTTTTAAAATAAATGTGTAACATATATGTTTTACAAAAACTGTAATACTATTAAAATTAGTAATCATTATATTGCTAATGTAAAAAAGTTCTAAGCAGTGACTGAGTATCCAGTTTAGAACTTTAACATATATTACTAAAAATATGACTGTCAGAGACACAAACATACATTAGAAATTTCTAATGGAGTAACAATACTTTTGAAAGTCAATTTTCACCCTGGCATCACAGAGGACTTGACACTAAGCTTTCTGTGAAATGTTAAGTGCAGATTCAAGTCAGTATTTTATGCGGGAGAGTGAAGGTGATCCCACTTGGCTTGGATGATGATTAGTTCCTTCATTGAATTGCTAATTTGAACAATTACCTCCTAGTTAGTAACCCTCTTTTCCATTACATAGATCATAAGCATCCCACTGAATTCTTTTTCATCTTTCTGAACTGGTTTTTGCCCTGGGGAACTTTGATTATTTTAGAGTTTTATTTTATCACTTTTGAAATTGGGACAACTTCCTAAGAATGATGTAAACTATCATGAACTTAGACTGGCAATTATTTGTTCAGGCAACAAAAATACTTGGATATAAACAAGTACTTGGTCTACTCTTTTCCATCTCTGAAAGAATGACCCAGGACCACCTCCCTGAGTCAGTTCTCTCTTGTCATCAAGAAGTATTTCAGATCCCATAAAGGAGACCCTTCCGTCTTTCAAAGCCCTTTACTTTGGGGAATGATTCCTGTTCTCTAATTGAAACTCTTCCTGATGCAATTTAACCTCAATTCTGGATTCAGCGTATTGGGAAGGATGAATTCTGAAAAGTGGCTCTGTTTCTCGGGAATAGAAGACTCATATAATCACATTTCAGTCTTCTGTGAATTAAATAATCCTATAGCCTGTCTTATTTTCCCATACTCTTCACTCTTCTCTTCCTTCCATTATTTTTGTTGCTCTCCAACATTGCTCTAAATTTTTCCTTCCACACCAGTCAAGTCCACTACCTAATAAATATGAAGCAACTTAGCTGCAAAAATAGTTTTAAGTGAAGTAATGGATACATTTGTACCTTTTATTTAAAGCCTATTCAGAAGTATTGAAATTCACCATGAAAATGACTAAATGTACAAACTAAAACAAACAAACAAAAAACTATGCCTGTTTCAGTGCAGGGAAAGCTAAGAAGAAATAAGTTTTTGTGAATAGGTAGCAAATTAAATTATTTCAAGTTTCTAGACCTGCCATTGTCGTATTCCATTCCAGTATGAATCTGATTTTCCATTGTAAAGTTAATACTGAAATTTGCATATTTATCTCTCTCCACATTTCTGGTTAGCAATGCATATTCATCGGACTGCAGATGTTTAATGACATCAGGGAACCAAACAGATAATCCATAGTACCTGCAAAGACAAAGAAATGTGAGTTTGTAAAGGCGCTAGCATGCCAGAGGCAATGAGCAACTCCCTGATGTTTTCAGAGTGGTAATAGTTCCCGGAGAATGGCTGGCTCCCTATAACATTATGAGTAATTCATCATACAGCAATCCATGTGTCCCTCTCCCCCAGCGTTAATCTGCAAAAATCAAGCTTGAGAGATGGCCTATGGTTAGCTGGAGAACCCCAGGTATGTAATTCCTAAACCCTTCCTTTGGGAAGAGACATGCAGAAAGCATCCGATCCTATGCCCATACATGGTGCCTGGTCTGAATGTGTCCTTCCAAAACTTATGTGTTGGAACTTAAACCCCAATATAATAGTATTAGAGGTGGGGGCTTTAGGAGATGATTAAGTTATGAGGGCAGAGACCTCATGAATGAGATTAATGTCCTTATAAAAAGAGGTGCGAGGGTGCTGCCTCTCTCACTTTTTCCCTTCCATCCCTTCTACCACTGAGGACACAGTATTTGTCCCCTCTGGAGAACTCAGCGACAAGCTGCCATCTTGGAAGCAGAGACTGTGCCATTACTGCACACTGAATCTGCCAGCAGCTTGATCTTGGACTTCCAGTCTTCAGGACTGTGAAAAATAAAATTCCTATTATTTACAAATTACCCGTTGTGGTATTTTGTTATAGCAGCAGAAATGGAGTAAGACACCTGACATCCTGGCCCCAATATCTTTCTCATCATTCCAGTCTGTTCTGAGAAACTCTCTCTCCTAGTCTGGTGGTACAAACTCCTGGGATCCAAGCACGGTGAGAGCCCCTAAAGAATGACCTCTTTTGCTAATGGGGAATCTTTCTTGGTTCCTACACTGCTGTGATACTGCTATCCTAGGGGTAGAGTGCCAGTTCCCAAGGTAGTTAGAGGCTGGGAAGAGGACATTCGTGTTATTCTCAGAGATTCCAAGTTATTTCCCCTTTCTGCCTCTTGACCTCTAATGTGTTATTCTAACAGCTGTGTCATGCTGCTGTGCTGTTCAGTACAGAAGCCACTAACCACGTGTGCCTACCAGGCAGTTAAGATGTGGCTGGTTCAAACTGAGATATACTATAAATATAAAATACCACAGGATTTTGAAGACTTATGGAAAAAAAGAAGGTAAAAATTGTTGCTAATAATTTTTATACTGATCATATGTTGAAATGACAGTGGCTCACGCCTATAATCCCAACACTTTGGGAGGCCGAGGCAGGCGGATCACAAGGTCAGGAGATCGAGACCAGCCTGATCAACGTGGTGAAACCCTACCTCTACTAAAAATACAAAAATTAGCCGGGCGTGGTGGTGCACGCCTGTAGTCCCAGCTACTCAGGAAACTGAGGCAGAAGAATAGCTTGAACCAGGGAGTCGGAGGTTGCAGTGAGCCGATATCGTGCCAATGAACTCCACCCTGGCAACAGAGCGAGACTCCATCAAAAAAAAAAAAAAAAAAAAAAGAGAGAGAATGAATGAAACAAAATGTAGTATTAAAATTAATTTTATCTATCTCCTTTTACTTTGTGTGTGTGTGTATGGCTACCAGAAAATCTGAAACGACATCTGTGGTTCACATGTTATCTCTATTAGACTGTGCTGCTCTAAAGTAGTACCTCCCAAGGTAAGGTCCCTGGACCAGCAGGATCATCATCCCCCACAAACCCAGGTTTCAGTGAGACCTGATGAATTAAAAACTTTGGCAGGGGAGTCCTCCAGGGATTCTTCTGATGCACGTTCAAATTTGAGGACCACTGCTCTAGTTTATTCCCAGTGACACTTAGCTACACAGGGAAAGAAGAGGGTATGGGCATAGCCTTTGCAGGAGGACAGGCTGGGTTTGAATCCTGGTCTTGTCGCTTACTAGCTGCCTAAACTTGGGCCAGTTATCTAAGCCTCAGTTGCCCATCTCTACTATTGGAATGATGGGAGTATCCACCTTCCTGGGTGGTTGCTCAGTTTCAATGGGATGTCAAGTACCTAGCACATAGAAAGTGCTCAGGAGACAGTATGAGTCGTTTTTATCATAATTGTCATTAGGATTCCAGAAACATCTGTGCCTCAGGATTCCCACCCCTTTTCTTCATAGTAATGACTGTGGGGGTGTGAGGGTAGTTATTGAAGAAGAAATGACTTAGGGGTACAACATTTATGGCATTGTTCTCTAGTCACATACATTCGGCACAAACCTTGAAATGGCAACAACGAGGAGGGCACATTACCCTGGAATGTCCATCCATCATCAATGATGTGGAGGGCTTTTGGCTAATTTGTCATTTATTTAGCAAACATTTACCGAACACGCACTAAATACTAGGCACTATTGAGGTTCCAGGGATATAGCAGTAAAACAAATCATAAAGCTTAAAATATGATCAATAATGAATTAGGAAACAAAATAAACAAGCCAGATAATGATGATTACTCTTTACACCTTGACTGCAGGACTTCCTTCTTGCTTATCTTTGTCTTCTTTGTCTTTAACCCCTTGCTTAGGTACAGAGTAAGCACTTAATATAGGTTAATATTCAGCCTTCCCTTCCTTCAGAGATTAATGGATTTTCTAGAGCTTGGGTGGGAATTACTTTACATATTCGAAGTCAACCCTCTTAATTTAGAAATGAGGAACTGAGAAATGTCTCCAAGTCACAAGCCAACCAAGTCACCCAGCAGAATGGGCTGCTAGGTCTCCTGACTCCCAGCTTCCTTCTTTCTCCATATTCCACCTCCTCAGGCACTAAGAAAGAGTGGTCACCTTTGATCACTTGCCTGGTTTGATTTAGGGATGTTAAGAGATGAAACTTGCAACATAAATGTTACGTTCTATAAGGTACTGAGTTCCTGCTGACCTGAAAGTGTAGAGTATTATCTAATTTTTCTTTTCTAAACAGCAAATTAGGCAACAATAGAGTTGTACACACACATTCTAAAGTGACTATGTCAGCGATTAACAAATAAAATCTTGTTATTTTCTCCCTATTTCCTCTTTTCCTAGAACACATATATGGCAGTTTAATTCATTTGGCAACAACTATTTATTGAGCTGCTATTACGTGCCAGGAATATACATCAGTGAACAAGACATAAACAAAATTACTATTATTTTTTTAGAAATGGGGTCTTGATATGTTGCCCAGGCTGGAGGGCAGTGGCTAGTAACAAGTGTGATTATAACACACTTAAGCTTCCAACTCCTGGGCTCAAGCAATCCTTCACCTCAGCTTCCAGAATAGCTTGGAATGTAGGTGGATGGCACCACACTCAGCTTTGAACAAGGCAGTTAAAAACCCCTGTCCTCATGGAGCTTCCAGAGAGGGAAGCCAGAGCTTTACTCTTTATACAGAATAAAGGACTGTTTTGCATATTAGAAGGTAGAAAGTGCTGTGGGGTAAGGTAGAGCTGAGAAGGGGATAGGGAGTGTGGAGGGGCTGCAATTTTTTAAAAAGAGAGGATGACATCACTGAGAAGGTGACATCTGAGGAAAGAGTTGAAGAGGGTAAAGAAATGAACTGGGCAGATGTCTGGAGGGGAAAGCAACTCAGGCAGAGGAACACCGCAAAGGCCCGAGATGGGAACTGTTCTAGAATGTTCAAAGAAGAGCAGAGAGTCTGGTATGGCTGGGGCTGGGCAAAGGAGGACAGGACAGAGAAGTCATGGGGCAAATCATCCAGGGCCTTACTGGATTTTGCAGATACCATTGGTTTTGCTACCTTAGCTTTAGGACAAAACAAATAAAATCACTGGTTTATAAAAACCATAACTCTCAGCAAACCTAAGCTGAAAAAAATTTCTTCCTTAGCAGGTTAACAGCATCAAGCAGTATCAGAAAAGAAAGCAGCATGGCTGGGAGTTACAATGTGGACATTGAATGATTTTGCTTGCCAAGAATTTAAATATCACTTACCCAAAGGACAGGGTGAACCAAACAATTGTAAGCTTTATTGTATTATCCCTGACTGGGTAGTTGAAACATCTCATAAAAGTCAACCAAATCTGTGAAATATTAGAGAGTTAGTTTTCTCATGCAGTTACTTAGTCAACCCCACTCCCCGACCCCTTCCACCAAATTATAAAAAATGCTGAGTTGTCATTGGGTTGGATTCATTTCACCTTAAAATGTAAAAGTTAAAGGTAATTGGAATTTTCATTCTTCAGCTTCCTGGCTGCCAATGGACAAAGTAACTCAAGATTTGAAGGCACCCTGCCACTGCCAAGACTCCTGGCCTAACACTTTCCCTTCCCACAGATGGAATGTATTGGCTAAATGCTGGTCGAGTTGGATCCAATTACCTGGCTCTAGTCCAGGAGTCAGGTGTCCTGGGCAGCAGGAAAGAACCTCACTCATAGGGCAGGCCCAGTAAACCCCTCTTCTGACTAACCTCAAATGCAATAAATTAACATGCAGGTCATCATGGGACTTGTTACTTACTCCGTACAGCTCGGTGCGGATCCGAACAAAACACCTCCTATACCATGTTCCTGTGTCACTCTCAATTTCAATCAGCTCATCTATTTGTTTAGGAGTTTTTATTTTGTTTACCTGTAGAGAGAAACAGACCAAAGCGCTAAGTTACCTTCTCTGAAGTTGCTGAGTGTAGGGTTATAATTTGTTTTTACAGGAGCAAAAACTGACTCCTGCAAGAAGTAGGCGGTATTTGGTAATCGCTTCATACATATATGAGACCATTGGCATAAGTATATGGATCCAAACAGCACCTGGAAGAACTGAAGAAGGAATGAGTGAGAGGGAAAACCACAAAGAAATGGGGGAAGGGCAAGTAGTAATAGAATAATGTGAAACCAAAATGCCCTCCCTGAACCATTACTACAGAGACACACATTAGCAGACAAAACATCCAGGTAAGTTAGATTCTGGATTAAGAATTATTTAGCTTGGGCTAAAGTGAGTGTACACATTTTTTTCTTTAAAACCTACTTATTTGGTGAATTTGACTCCTAACTATAGTTCTGAAAGCATTCCCATCATTATTCTCAGAGCACCACTTCCGGTCCTTTTCTTCCTTCTCCCACAGCCTAACCCACAGTGGCTAGTCAGCAAATACCCACAGGTAGCCATGATTCAAGATTAAGTGAAGGATTTTTGATTGCAAGCATCAACATGAATTTCTCAGCCATGTAAGGGAAATAAATGATAGAGGTTCAGCATGAAAAGCAGCATCTATGACTCAGTTAGCCTCTTTTAGCTAAGGAAGAGAACCACAAGACAGGAGAAGCACAGAGAATGAATCCTGAAAATAGAAAAAAAGGAAGAATGGGTCCTTTGTGGCCCTGGCCCGCCTTCTCCTGCTAATCAAGATTTACCTGTTTTTGATAAATCTGAGAGGACATGGAAATGTGTACACATTACCCCTGCCAGAGGTTTGAACAGGTTTTTCCGGACATCCTGCCAACATTTAAAGGGGTAACTCTATTGGCAGAGTACAGGTACCTAGGCCAGTTTTGGATAGAGGTGGCTTGGGGACCCTCAGCACCTTTCAAATTATACCAAGTAGGCAGTAGCTTCTTTCTGGCCAGGTAAACAAAGATGTCTGTACTTAGCAAAAATAATCTCTGAGTTAAATATGGAATTCCAAATCAAATGCAATCGGCTCAAAATAATCCATGTAGGAATTATGTTTTTTAAAACTCTAGATTAAAAAAGTTTTTTTTTTTCTTTTCTTTTTACATCATGGGATAGTCTTAATCCAACATACTACTTTTGGGAGGCTTCCGCTTTTTCACTCATCGATATTTGTTTGTTCATTTATTCATTGGCACCCATGCGGGATGCAAACATAGGCAGCCATGTGGCTCCAAACAATTACCATACAAAACGAAAAAAAGTACTCTAATGGGGATCTATAAAAGATGGGAAGGAAATACTGTTCAGAACAACCTACTTAACCTGGAAGTGAGAGAGAGGCTTCAGGAACTGCAGGCTTATAGAGAAATATGCTATGTGCCATGGATGTAACCTGCTTGGAGGACATTCCAAGTGGGAGAAATACCATGTGCAAACAAATGTCCAGAGTTAGGAGGGAAAATAGTGCACCGGGAAACTGCAAAGAGTTTGCGATTCCTGAAGGATAGTAGAAGGTCAGAGGGCAGTGAATAAGGAGGACTGCACCAAATCAGCAGCAGTGGAGTGATATTTAGGAGGTGGAATAATAGAACATAATGGTTTCTTAGATGTACCAAAGATAAAAGAAAGAATATAGTTTTTGGGTTTAGGTGGTGCTGGTGGTACCTACTGATGAAATTTAGGGCAATGATGAGGCTTGGAGACTCCTTAGGTGATAAATTCAGATTTAAAGATGCCATTTTTCCCCACCCCTCACTGCCCAAAGATGTCATTTTTGAAGGGCCTATGTGATCTAGAAGGATGCCCACAAAGTCCTTCAACCTGCATGTGTGGCGCTCAGGAGATTTGTGCATTAGGATACATGCAGGAAATAGCTGAGATCAGCTAAGGAGAGTGAATAGGGTTAAAATGGAAGTTAGCTGAAAATGAAGTCTTGGAAAACAATATTGAAGGTAAGGGCACACTAAGAAGAGCTTCAGAGGACACCTTAAGAGGGCCAGGCATGGTGACTCACATCTGCAATTCCAGCCCTTTGGGAGGCTGAGGCAGAAGGATCACTTGAACCTAGCAGTTTGAGACCAGCCTGGACAACATAAGGAGACCCGTTGTTAATTATCTACAAATAATTCAAAAATCAGCCAGATATGGTGGCACATGCCTGTGTTCCCAGTTAGTAGGAAGGCTGAGACAGGAGGATCACCTGAGCCAGGGAGGTTGAAGCTGCAGTGAGCTGTGATCACACCACTGCACTCCAGCCTGGGCAACAGAACGAGACACTGTCTCAAAAAATAAGGAAAAAAAAAAAAAAAAAAAAAGAAAAGGAGACCTTAGGAAAATGCATACAACTTTGCTGTACCGTGGATTTAAAAAATGAAAAGATAAATTTGTTATGGCAGAATCATGTAACAACTTTTTGAAAGTCACATATAAATGACTTTGAAATTATCAATCACTTTTGGAGTATATCCATCTTATTCTCTTCTAACCTTCATGTAACAACATTAACACATCGCCATTAGTGGACTTGGTAACTCAACCCTTTTGGAAGAAAAGGCAGGTAACTAGGGCAATGAGGCCCTATAGAGACACCTTCTCAGAAGGTCTGGTAAATAAAGGGTTTTTCTTCATCTGGCTGAGAAGAGTTAAGTGATGTTGTATATCCAGATAATGTCTCAAGATTCTTCCAGCCTTATGATCCTTTAAATTAAAATTTTTCCCCTCTATTGTACATCTACTCAAAAGAAGAGAGTCCTCAAAAGCTTCCAGGCCTTAACTGAGGATATCCATTACTTATCTTCATTTCTCCATTATACTGCAGAGAAAATTTTGCTAATTAAGAATCTGTGATAATTTGGATAGAGGCCAAATTGCAGTTTATCTTTACAGTATGAAAAATTCATTTCCTAAATAAAATGAAATTAATAAATGAGATAGCAGGGGACTATTTAATCAGAAGTGATTTCATGTGTTTTAAGAACTGTAATTGATGTTAGGTATAAGCCACTGAAGATCTTATTTAGGTTCCCACTTATGTCTTACCGTATGTCCCTCCAACCTATTGCAGACAAAACATTTTTAGTCTATTTTTTTTTTTTTTTTTTTTTTTTGAGATGGAGTCGTGCTCTGTTGCCAGGCTAGAGTGCAGAGGCACGATCTTGGCTCACTGCAATCTCCGCCTCCTGGGCTCAAGCCATTCTCCTGCCTCAGCTTCCCGAGTAGCTGGGATTACAGGCAGGTGCCATCACACCCAGCTGATTTTTGTGTTTTTAGCAGAGATGGGGTTTCACCATGTTGGCCAGGATGGTCTCGATCTCCTGACCTTGTAATCCGCCCACCTCGGCCTCCCAAAGTGCTGGCATTATGGGTGTGAGTCACCACGCCTGGCCATTTTTAGTCTAATTATATGACTGCGTATATCGAAAGATTTTAAACAATTGTTCCTTCCGAAACATTTCATGCAACCAATTTAAATTAATTTATACTGGCTTTCCCCATGGAGAATCAGCTTTGTAACTAGAGATGGAAGAATGTTCCATGCAGAGGGAACAGCAGCACTGTGGCAGTGCTGTATAGTAAGTCAAATGTTGAGTGTGAGGAGCTGAGGGATGAATGTAGCTGCAGAGAGAGGGGAACTATAAAGCAGGCAGGAAGGAGACTGGCAGGGCCTTAGTGTCCGGAGGGAGGGTTTCTGTCTTTATCCTGAGAGCAATGGGAAGCTGCTAGAATGTGAAACTGGGGTATGTGTTATGTATGTGTGTGCCCATGTGCCTGCATGTATAATAAAATGAAATATATATTTTTGGAACTATATCTATGATTCTTTTATACCTTTCATGTCAAGCTATATCAAGTTGAAGCCACATTCTTGGATTACCTTTTTCTGGTTTCCTATATAGCTACTTTCCTTTACCAAATTCTGATTAATTATTAACCTAAGAAACGGCCATGTGTGAAATGTCTGCCTTTATGTAAAAGTGTTACTGAAAATAATGTCCATTATATTGTTCAATATCCCTTATAATAAGGCCTATGAATAAACTTTTCACAAATTAGAACAAGATAAAATTGGCCTTTCCTGAAAAGTGAATACACTACCTGAAAAGCATTTCCTGAAAAGTGAATACATTGCTTTATATCAATAATGATATAATTCATTAAATTTATCCTTTGCTTTGGTTGTCAGGTGATATGGTTTGGCCATGTCCCCACCCAGATCTCATCTTGAATTGTAGTTCCCATAATCCCCATGTGTTGTGGGAGGGACCCAGTGGGAGGTAATTGAATCATGGGGACAGTTACCCCTATGCTGCTGTTCTCATGATAGTCAGTGAGTTCTGATGGTTTTACAAGGGGATTTTCTCCCTTTTGCTCAGCATTTCTCCTTGTTGCCGCCATGTGAAGAAGGACGTGTTTGCTTCCCCTTCTGCCATGATCAGAAGTTTCCTGAGGCCTCTCCAGCCATGCTGAACTGTGAGTCAATTAAACCTTTTTCCTTTATAAATTGCCCAGTCTTGGGTATGTCTTTATTAACAGCGTGAAAATGGACTAATACATCAGGAAACCCAGAGATTAGTTTTATGTTGTTACATTGCTTTGATCCTTAGTATAATTGTTTTCTCACTTATTAGATACTGTTTTTTTTTTGTTTTCAATAAATAATTTTACCATTTACTATGTATTCCAAGGTCTGTTAAAGGCCTCATGGTGGTCCTAATAGAGGCATACCTCTCTAAGATGTCTCTCTGACATCTTAGAGAAAATGTTATGGGGCTGCTATGAGTATACACCTTTGTGGGGGCTGAGTGTCACTTGAAAAGGTGTGACCTGGCCGAGTGGAGGAAATGACCCTGCACAGCCTGGCTCTCTTCTGGTAGCAGGTCAAGGAGAATCAGCTGGCAGTCCCTACACCAAGAATCTCTTGTCCTTGGGTACTGAACCTGGGAGTCAGAGAGTAAGTAAGTCTGTGATGAAAATGCAGTCTTTCCACCTTAACCCCATCTCTTGGGTTGGTGTTATCATTTAACCAACCACAGAGCCCTCGAGTCCTAGATAGGCATAAGTGAGGTTGGCAACCTATGGGCCAAAAACAGCCCTCTGCCTGTCTCTGTAAATAAAGTTTTATTGACACACAGTCATCCCATTTATTTTAACATTGCCCATGGCTGCTTTTGCACTACAATGGCAGAGCTGAGTAGCTGTGTCAAAGACCGTATGACTTGCAAAGTCTAAAATATTTACAATTTTTCCCTTGACAGAAAACATGTCCCAATCCCTGGTGTTGAGGATTCTCTGGGGAGAAGACTCACCGTGAAGACCTTCTCAGGCTGACCCCGGGCTCTCATGTTGGTGTCATGAATTAACTTCAGAATCATCCAAGCTTCATCATGTTTTCCAACCTAAGAAATGAGAGTGGACAATGAAGCGCTAGGAGTGACACACTTACCCTCCCTGATTTTCCAATAGCCGTCTTGCATTGTCAGATCAAATGAGGTGTAATTGTGCAAATGTATCTCAGTACATCCCATTGGAACATACAGACTATTTGGATATCACTGAATACATGAGCAGTTCAAATAATATGGTTATAACTAGAAATAGTATCTCCAGATGGTAAAATTTCGCTATAAAACAATAAATCATGTTTTCTTCATTGAGCCAAGTTATTTGTTTAAGGAGAAACATGAGTGCTTTCTAGCCATGAGGCAGCTTTTTTACATGTTGGTTGTTGAAAGCAGGTCTCCATGAAACCAAACCCTCCATCATTCTATAATAGGAAGGGAAAATGTACCTCTCAAATAGGCAAATGTGCTTTCCTAGAATTAACAAGGAACTTTTTCCAATAGAGGTGGGCTACCTGAGTATCTGCAATAATAAGTGTTACCTCCAACAAGAATCGTGGGCTTTCAGGCATGAATGTGAGGGCCACCACGGAGGAGACACAGGGGAGTGCACAGACGATGACAAACACACGCCAACTGTGAAACTGGTAGGCCGATCCCATGCTGAAGCTCCACCCTGGAAAAGGAGGACAGGGAGAGTGAGGGAGAGCTCCTCCCAGACAGCCTCCTGGGAACATCACCCGGGATGCCCGAGCCATGGACTTATTAGTCAAGTCTTACTATCCACAGAGCAGTGAGCTGATCCGGGCATCATCCATGGTGGCCAGCTCAGCTTTAAGACTCATAATGGCAGAGCTGAGAAGAAAGGTGCTTGGAACCAAAGGGGTCAAGGCCTAAGTATGGGGGTGCAGGTATGCATGTACCAAACCCCAAAGGCCAACATAAATTTGGGATGCTTTTTCCAATAGACCACTGTGCTAGTTATCTTTTGTTTGCTCCTCCAGGTCACTCTCCACTCTTTCCCACTCTGCTCTGTGCTAGGGAATGGCCCTCTATGGACTGCATCAACCGGCTCCCTTGCCCACTGGCTTGTAGCTAAGTTTGAATAAAGGAAGGAAGGCAAGAGAACAGAGTGAAGGAGGGTTGGGATATTATTTCCCTTGCTTCCCTTCTCCCTTCCCCCTGACTGGCTGGAGGTCTGGCAGTGGGTGCTCTCATTTCCTGGGCCTTCTTTCACAGCAGCCACAGCTCTTGTCAGGGTCTGGCCACCCCTCCCTCCTGTTGCTCTTTGAGGCATAGGTGGATCCAGGGTGCTTTATTGTTCCTTATTGCTTTCTCTGAATGGTTCCCACATCTTCATAAAGAGTCCCTTCACTAAACACCTTTCCACGGCCCCTTTTGAGGGTGTCACTAGCTTCCTGCTGGCACCCTGACCAGTACAATTATTAGGAATTGGCGGTTGCTGCATGTCTCCTCATCCACCTCATGAAATAGATCCAGAGAATTTTACATTTCTAAATAGAACACTTTAACTTCTAAATATCATAAAAATATAAATTTTTATATAATAGAAAAATAAGCATAATGGGATATAAACAGAAATCCTTTCAAGAACTAAAAGAAAGCTAATATTTGAATAAACATAAAATGGTTGAAAGCAAACCATTTTATATCCATTCAAATGAATATAAAATTCATTCAAATGGCTGGTTCTAAATGAGAAATAATGAGGCATATCAAATCTAATTGAAAACATAGAGGAGATTTATAAAGGCATAGATGAATTATGTGAGGTGAAATTTTAATTTATAGCAATGCTTGGTATTTATATGCCTTTTTGTGAACAAAAATCAGATAATATACATCCTATCTCCAGGAGAGCTGTATAATTACTCATTGTTTACCTGGGAGCCAAGTGAGATTCTGAAGGTGATGTAACTTCCTCAAGGCCACAGAGCTGAAGTTACACCTTAGTCTTTCCTGCCAGGACTTGAGACAGAATCTTACAGCCACACACAGCCTCATGTGTGTGCATGCTTACTCATTCTTAAATGCTGAATTTGTTGACAAATGATGTAAACATCAATGACATGCTATATTAATCTTAGATTAGTAGACTCTGGGAATTTAATATATGAAGATAGTGTATATTACCATATTAATTATATCATAAACTGTAGGGTGTATGATTGCCATGATGTTTTATGTAGCAGAAGTTCAAAACTCTCACATATCCAAAACGCAGAAAAAAAACCCTATGATGGATCAGAGAAAACAACTTGTTGACTTCACATTTGATCTCAGAGCTTCATATAAAGAACTTCTTTTTAAAAGCTCTAAATCCTATTACTTTAAGGCACTGAAAGAAAAATAAAAGCTTTAGGTGGCTGAGTTAAGCAAATGCAATGTTTTAAATTTCAGGCGACAGCACATTTCATAAAGTATAGGGAGAAACAACGAAGGCAAGAGAAGGGAAGGTCTCTGGGACCATTGTTCTTTTGCTTTTGTTTTTGTTTTTGTTTTGAGATGGAGTCTCGCTCTGTTGCCAGGCTGGAGTGCAGTGGTACAATCTCAGCTCACTGCAACCTCCACCTCCTGGGTTCAAGCAATTCTCCTGCCTCAGCAGGAGTCCCGAGTAGCTAGGACTACAGGTGCATGCCATCATGCCCAGCTAATTTTTGTATTTTTAGTAGAGATGGGGTTTCACCATGTTGGCCAGGATGGTCTCGATCTCCTGATCTCGTGATCTGCCCACCTCAGCCTTCCAAAGTGCTAGGATTACAGGTCTGAGTCACCGCGCCCAGACTTGTTTTTGTTTTGTTTTGTTTTGTTTTGTTTTGTTGAGATGGAGTCTCACTCTGTCGCTCAGGCTAGAGTGCAGTGGCACGATCTCGGCTCACTGTAATCTTTGCCTCCTGGGTTCACGTGATTCTCATGCCTTAGCCTCCTGAGTAGCTGGGATTACAGGTGCCTGCCACCATGCCTGGCTAGTTTTTTTGAATTTTTAGTACAGACAGGGTTTCATCATGTTGGCCAGACTGGTCTCGAACTCCTGACCTCAAGTGATCCTCCTACCTCGGCCTCCCAAAGTGCTGGGATTACAAGTGTGAGCCACTGTGCCTAGCCTCTGGCACCACTGTTCTAATCAATTGTGGATGAAAAGTTAAATATTAAATTTGAACTCAGATGAACATGGACACAAACAATGGTCACCAAGTCCCAGAACAGGTTGTGTGAGCCACTTGAGGCATTCATCCAGCACTGTTTCAGAGAAATCTCTATTTCAATCGACTCCTACACATTAGTTATTGAAAAACAATAGACAATCACAAAAACAGGTTGACTTTTTTGTGTTCCTTGAGCCTAGTCGAGAAGGGCCCTCATGACTGGGCCTCATGCCAAACAATTTGTTACAAAAAGAGCTGGGGTCCCAGACTGTGCCAAAGCTTCATGAGACCTCTCCTTGTCTGTACATGGATGAGTGGCTGACTTTGGAGTCCAGGCTGTTACTTCCCAGCCTGGGGGTGAATCCTCCATAGTCTGGTGAATGTAAATCTCTTTTCCCTTCTCTCCTTCCCATTGCAATTTGCTTATTATGTCAATCTGCTTATTATATCAATTTGCTTATTATATCATTTGCTTATTATATCAATTTGCTTACTATATCTGCATTGCCATTTACGTGGGATAAAGCTTGTTTACCCTTAAAGGTATTGCGTGTGTGCCTTTTCTTCTCCCCTCACGTGTTTCTCACACAGAACCTCAATTAGTTCAGAAGGTAAGTTTTCAAAGGCAAATAGGATGAAGTGATTTAACCAAAGAGAAAGTCACTACAATGGATACAGCAGGAAACTTCTTATGGTAGAATATTCCCTCACCCCTAAAGATGTCCTCATCCTAATCTGTGAATATGTTACCTTACATGCCAAGGGGCTTTGTAAGTGTTATTAAGTTAAGGATCTTGAGACAAAGAGATTATTTTATATTATATGGTTGGGCTCAATGTAAATACAAATGTCCCTAGAAGGAAAAGAGGGAGGCAGGGACAATGAGAAAGGGAGATGGGTTGAGGGAAGCAGAGATTAGTTTGGAGAGAGATTTGAAGATGTTGTGCTGCTGGCTTTGAAGATAGAGGAGTGGGTCACAAACTAGGGAATGCAGGTGGCTGGTAGAAGCTGGAAAAGACAAGAACACATAATCTCTCCTAGAGCCTCCAGAAGGAGACTCTAGAAGCCATGCGAATCCATTTAAACTTTTGATCTCTAGAACTGTCAGATAATAAATTTGTGTTGTTTAAAGCCAACATGCTTATAGCGATTTGTTACAGCAGCAACAGAAACCAATACACTTCTTACAGTTAAAGCTCTACTGCTAACTTGGCTGATAGAAGTTAAGTTGGAGAACCGTAGCATTCTCCATAAAACTTCAGGCTCCCTGCCTTTTTTTTTTTTTACTTTGCATAACAAGTTGATTTTTTAAAAAAGCATATAGACAATAAACAAAGTAAATTTTAAATCAGATCTTAACTTCCGTCCTAGAATCATTCCATTAAGTTCTAGTCTATGAAAACTTTTAGTTCAATAACCGTCATCTTCATCAGAGTCTATTACTTTTCTTCTGTTGAATTTCACTGTTGTTGTCTTTTCTGTTTGTCGGCTTACTTTTTTTAAGGATTTCTATTAAACCTAGTTGTGATACCTTCTCACTTAGTTGTCCATATCTTGCCATCTGTATAAGGTAATTCTCTACTGCTTTAGTTTTTTTAGTCTTTACACGTGCTAAGTTACTTAACCTGGCCAGGGGCCGACTGATTTAGAACTTGGGCTAAGATACTGTTTCTCATTTCTGCCTCCCTGTGCTTTGCTTCCTGTTGGGCCGCATCACCAGGATCCTGTCACCCTGGCAGGCTCAGACCCTGTCGCGCTCTCAGCACCGGGAACACAGCGGACCCTCACTTGTCGGCTGAACTTGGGTCAGAACAACTGAATTCCAGAAAAACTGAATTCGGCCCGGCTGCAACTGCTGGCTCCAAAAGCTGAGATTGTGCTTAGACCTAGGCCTGGCAGGATGAGCCTGCTCTTGGCCAGGGGACCCCACACCCCCACACCCGGGCAGGTCCCGCACCTGGAGGCCCCTGACGCCTGCCTCCCAGGCACCCCACGGGGAAAGCAGCCAGGCCACCTCGGAGCCGGCCACGAGGCCGCCGGGGCAGGCTCCCTGCTTTTGCTTGGACTTCTCCAGAAGCCTCTCCAAGGACGCCGGGCTCCATCTTGACAGCTGGTCTCGGGAATTTTGTTGAATTTTGTTCTTCACTCTTACTGCTCTGGAACATCATATCAGCTGACGGAGAGACTGATTGCAACATGATTCCAGTCGGGCGGTTTTCAGCCTCCCAAGGAATTGGACCACAATCAAAACCCAGAAGAGAGCTAACTGATGCAGAGTCCAGCTCTGCTCAGCTTAGAATCGTTTCTTCAGGTGTAGATTCTTCCACTGAACAGCTGAAGTTTAGCCTACTTGTTGCTGTTGAGGTCCTTCTCTCCTTCATTGCTTAGTGTGTGTGTGCATATGCGTGTGTGACACACACATATGAACACACACATGCTGGTGGTGTCTCTCTCTCTCTCTAAAGGGTGTGTTGTCCACTCATTTCTCTCTCCATTTGTTTGTAATATGCTTTTTTCCCCCAGTATCCAAAACCATTTTATACCTTTTTCCATTTCTCTTCAAATCTCCAGCAACCAACTCCACTCCTGGCACTTGACCTTACTTCCTATTTCTTAGAGGAAATAAACACAGAGAGAACTACATACTCCTCATCTTCTCATCCCTGAATCTATTCATCCACCTGCCCCTGTTCCATCTCCCTGTCTTCTCTTTGATTACAACAGATGAGCCGTCCATGTGCCTAGCTAAGGCCACCCTGCTCACATGGGCGGTGGAGCTCATCCTTCTCTTTCCCTCAAGGACGGAACTCCTGTAAGTATCTGTCCCTCCTCTCCAACCCTCATCGTCATGTTCTCTCGCTTTACTTGATGGGTCATTCTATCAGCATATCTCTATCTGACGCCTGAGAAAGAGCCCTTCCTCCACTCCCACAGGCTTCTCCAGCTGCACTGCTATTCCTCAGTTCCCCTTTACGGTAAAACCTCAAAAGGATGGTCTATAGCCAGTCTCCACTTTCTCCCCCAGTATTCTCACCCCAAACAGGCTGTCCCCACATTCCACAGAAACTGCGCTAACCAAGGCCACCAGTCTTTGTCATATTTAATGGTTGCACTCTAATCAAACTCTCTAAATCATTCTGTGTAGCTGTCCATTCCACTGTTTTTTGTAAAACTGTTTTCCCTTGGCTTCCTCATCGCTATGTGCTAGTTTCGTTCCCACCTCACTGGCTTTCCTTCAGTTTCCTTAGCTGGCTCCTCTGACTGGCCCCCAAAGGTTGGCACAGTCCAAATCTTGGTCATTAGTCATCTCCTCTCTCCATAGGCCCTTTCTAGGGGCACTAATCTATCTCCACGACTGTAAGTGCCACCTGCATGCCACTGTCTCTGAAATACATTCTTTTCTGTTCCCAGAGCTCCAGAAATATACCTCCACCTGCCTACTTACATCTTCACGGAGATGCCTAATGGGTGTCTCAAAGTTACCGTGTCTAAAATGGAATTTTGGTTTCCTGCCACACTATCAAGGAAAACTCTTGTTCCTCTCTTAACCTTCCCTATTTCAGCACTGTCAGACCCCAGATACACTGTATGTCAAACACCGAGACCTCATCCTCATCTACTTTTTCCCTCACAATCCCCAATGTTCAATCCATCAGCAAGTTCCAGCTCTAAAATCTACCTCAAAGCCACTCACTTCTCCCTATCTCCACGGCACTGCACAGGTTCCGGCCGACGTGGACCTTCCCCTGACCTTTAGCAACAGCCTCCTGTTTGGTCTCCCTGTCACTCTTGGTCCTCCATAGTCCACTCTTCCTATAGCAGCCAGAGTTATCCTTTTAAAATGTCAATAAGGTCACTTCACTCTGTCACTTGAAAGCCTCCCACAGCTCCGAGTACATCTGGAATGAAACCCAAATGTCTCATCGTGGCACCTAAGGCCTATGTACACTGCTTCCTATTCATGTATCTGAGCTCATCTTCTGCTGGTCCTCTAACTGGTTTGAGCCAGTCCAACGGACCTGCTTCCAGTTCTCTGAACATAGAGCTTAATCCCATCCTAGGGGCTAAGCCGTTTTCCTGGAAGCCCAGCCACACATGAGAAAGGATAGAAAGGATGTTTGTTGTATTTTAGCCAGGCTTTCTGAGTTTTGAAGTGAGGGTTTTCAATGTTGTCCCCTGGGAGTCTTGGAATGTGATGTTTTCCTGGTCTGGACAGCTCTACTTGAGTATTTGCATGCATGGCTGCCGGCTTCATACCTTCCAGGATTCAGCTTAAGATTGTCTCCTCAGAGAGGCTCACACACAAAATCCCACTCACGTAGGCCTGTTTTATTGTCTTGACAGCTCTTATCACTATCTGAAGTTGTCATATTCATGTATTGTTTACATATTACCTGTCCCTCTCCCACCAAGAGAGCAGGAACCCTGCTTTTCCCACTCATCAAGACCTCCTAAGCAAGTGCTAGTCCATAGGAAGTGTTCTTTTAATGTTTGTTGAACACACACACACACACAATGTGTACATGAGCATGGGCAAAATCACTGCAGGTTACAGGACCACAGACCCAGATTTTCTTTTGATTATTTTCTTTCTGAATCTACATTAAACAGCAAAATAACCTTGATTCACTTTTTCAAATTAAGTTTGTATCTTCACAGAGTAAAACTTTATTTGTTTTTAGTTATACAGTTCTATGAGCTTGACAAATGCAGTCATGTAACCACCATCATTATCAGGGCACAGAACAGTTTCATCACCTCAAAACATTCCCTCCTGCTGCCCCTTGAGAGTCACCTCTTCCTCCAGCCCTAACCCCTGGCAATCACTGATCTCTTGTCTGTGCCTACAGTTTTGTCTTTTCTAGAATATCATATAAATGGAATCATATTGTACATAGCTTTTGGAATCTGTTTTCTTTTTTTTTTGAGACAGATCTCCTCGGTCACCCAGGCTGGAGTGCAGTGGTGTGATCTCAGCACTGCAGCCTTGGCTTCCCAAGTGATTCTCCTGCCTCAGCCTCCCAAATGGCTGGGACCATGGGCAAGCGCCCCATGCCCGGCTAACTTTTTGTGGAGACGGAGTTTCACCATATTATCCAGACTGGTCTTGAACTCCTGGGCTCAAGCCATCCTCCTGCCTCGGCCTCTCAAAATGCTGAGGTTACAGGTGTGAGCCATTGTGCCCAGCCTTGGTCTGGTTCTTATACTTTGTGTAATACAGTCGAGATTTATGCAAACTGTTGCACATACCTGTGGTTTGTTCTTTTTCATTGTGTTGTAGTATTCCGTTGTGTAAATATATCACTTTAGTTTATCCACTCACCAGTTGAAGGACACTTAGATTGTTTCCAGTTTTGGGTGATTATGAATAAAATTGCTATATACATTTCATACAGGTTTCTGTGTGCCCCAAATTTTCCTTGGGTAAATATGTAGGAGTGGAATGGTTGAGTCACATAATAAGCTCATGTTTAGCTTTACAGCAGACTGCCAAACCATTTTGCACACTGGTTGTGCCATTTTGAATTCCCACCAGTAGTGTATGCAAGTTCTAGCTGCTTCACATCTTTCCCTTCACTTGTTAGGTTTCTTTTCTTAAATTTTAGCCTTTCTTACAGGTATCTGGTGGTATCTCATCACAATTTTAATTTGTGTTTCCCTAATGCCTAGTGATATCTTCATTTACTTTTTGTTCGTTCATTCCTACTTTAGTGCCTATATGTGCCTGTCATAATGCTGTGATATGGAGACTGATTCCCTGATCTCAAGGAAGTTATAATCCATTGAAAAAGGCAGATATGTTAACAGACAAGGCCAGATGTGTTGGCTCACACCTGTAATCCCAGCCCTTTGGGAGGCCAAGGCAGCAGGACTGCTTGAGGACAGGATTTTGAGACCAGACTGGGTAACATAGGAAGACTTCATCTCTAAAAAAAAAGAAAAGAAAGAAAGAAAGGAAGAAAAAAGCTAGCTGTGGTGGTGCATACCTGTGGTCATAGCTACTAGGTGACAGAGTGAGATGCTGTCTCAAAAAAAAAAAAAAGGCCAGGTACTGTAGCTCATGCCTGTAATTCCAGCACTTTGGGAGGCTGAAGTGGGTGGATCACCTGAGGTCAGGAGTTCGAGACCAGCCTGCACAAAGTGGCAAAACCTCGTCTCTAAAAGAAATACAAAAGTTAGCCAGGTGCATGCCTGTAGTCCCAGCTGCTTGGGAGGCTGAGGTGGGAGGATCACTTGAGCCCTGAGAGGGAGTCCTGGAAAGGGTGTTGGGTGCTCCTCCTGCCTTGTGGCACGTCCCATGGCAGGGGGCAGGGTCAAAGGCTGATGGGTGATAACCTGTGGCTTGAATGAGAGATAGACACCATGAGGGCCTCAGGAAATGACCCTGCAAATGCTTTGTAAAACTATGATACCATTCTCTGGATTAAACATAGATACAAGAACGAAGGTGTAAAACACTGACCACCATCACTACTCAGCCATCAATTCTCAGGACCTGCTTTTGAGCTCCATTTTAAGTGGCTTAAATTTGAATTTGAGAGCTACATAAAGCCTACACTACAAAATCGAAAGTGGAGAGACAGCAACGTGGAATAAAGGACAGGAATGGGAAAACAAGCCACAATCAACTGGGAAAGTGGGTTGTTGCTTTTGGATACTTACCTGCAGTTAGTAAAATGGATTCTTTTAAATGAACCTTTTATATTGGCACCACACCTTTTTGTCTTAAAAATATGTCTTGTATGAGTGATGATTCTAATTATCCTTTGGACTTTGTTAAGATACTCAAATGTTAAGACATTCAAATGTCATACCGAGGAATTGATCTATGGATAATATAAGTTCCATGCAAGGAAGGATCTCAATTAGAGTATTACAGAAAGCAGTTCTAGCACAGCACTAATCAGTGTGGAGCTAATAAAAGTATTATATGTCATGCATAATAATCAAAGCTTTTTACCAGCCTTAAGCTGATGTGCTCTGTGACCGCAGAAAACAGCTGCCTCCCCAGTTGCCTGACTGTCTGAAACCTTTCAAGGTGCCAAGGCAGAGGTATGTGACACACATACAAGGATGCTGGCTTTCATGTTCTTGTCTGGGCTCTGTCCCTGATCCCCTGGGGACTTGACACCTACTTTGCTGATCTATATTTGTTTTGCTTTTGTTTGTGTTCGTTTTTTTTTTTTTGAGACAGACTTTTGCTCTGTTGCCCAGGCTGGAGTGCAGTGGCATGATCTTGGCTCACTGCAAGCTCCGCCTCCCGGGTTCACGCCATTCTCCTACCTCAGCCTCCCGAGTAGTTGGGACTACAGGCGCCCGCCACCATGGCCGGCTAATTTTTTGTATTTTTAGTAGAGATGGGGTTTCACCGTATTAGCCAGGATGGTCTCGATCTCTTGACCTCGTGATCTGCCTGCCTCGGCCTCCCAAAGTGCGGGGATTACAGGCGTGAGCCACTGCACCTGGTCTACTGATCTGTATTTGACTGTCGGTTATGTGATATTATTAATGAAATAGTTTTTGGTAGGAATGCAGATTTTAGGTACAAGACACAAACCCAAGGTTCTAAACGAAAACATTAAGTATCATATGTGAGATCAATTTTTAAGCTAAGAAGTAAATCACCTGTATTGATTTGTCTATGGTCTTCTTTACTCACAAGGCACCTGGCCAACTAAAATTTTCTTTAAAAAGGGGCCCAAAATCCATTTTTTCAAGTGTCCAACAAGCTTAGGAAGAGGACAATGATCAGATGAATTTCTGATTTTGTTCCTACAGATATAAAATTTTATCCCCTCAACATGTCACAGGTTTAAAATATAAATACTATGTAATCTGCACGAAACATTAATCCTTGGCTGGAAACTCAGGTTGTCATGCATCTGTGACTCCACCAGATTTAACCAGATGCAGCTGGATGGTTCCTGTTGCTAATACCAGCAGAGATTTTTCATCTCCTTCTCAATTTGTAAAAAGAAAAAAAAAAAAAAGAAGGAGAAAAACGAAAAAAAAAGGCCAAGTAGTAGGTGGAGGGGGGCACATGGAGGGGAGATAGTTAAATAAACTATGGTATAGCCTTACAATGGAACATCATATAACTATTGGGAAAGAATGAGGTCGATTTTTCTAAACAGATATATGGAAAATGTCCAAGTGACATTGCTCAGTGAAAAAAGCGCTTTTAAATAATAGTGATTTCATTTATATGTATACATAAAACATATCAGTTTTTATATATATACATAAAACATATCTAGAAAATGACTAGGAGGAAAACCCACTAAACTATTTAAAGTGGTTACTCAGGGTAGGGAAGAGAAGCTCATGAGGACTTTTACTTTTTGAAAAAATTATAGTCCTCCATTCTGAAGATTTTCACTTGACATTTCTTTAATGTTTGAATTTTGTAGTGTCTTGTATAACTTTTTACCCAAAAAGGAAAAGAGAAAGCTTTTCAAAGAGTTGCAAGCCTTTACATTTTTTGAGACACAGGCCCTGATGGGAGAAGAGAGAGGAAAAAGAATCAAATTATAATTGTGCCAATATTCAATACTTACATATTTTTCTGAACTAAACGAATGTTAATTCTGATTGTGACAAATCTAAACACTGACAATACAGGTCTCACTTATGGATACCAAGGCAAAAGTGTCAGAGACTATCCTGATATCTCTGGGTGAAAAAGAGAACAATATTCACAGACCTTTAATCTTTTGACCTATAACCGCAGTCATATTCTGATCTTGGACCCTTGGGGCTGTGGCCGTTCTCCTTGAGCTGAAATCCTGTGAACACTATTGCCAACAGAGATGCACAAAGCAATCACAATAAAAATAATTGGCAGCGATCTGCCTGCAGCACATAATCATGCATTCAGGAAGTGAGAGCCAATTATACGTCCCAGGGAGAGAGTCCAGGGGTTAAATTCCAACAAACTCCAATAGTCATCTGTCTTTAAGAGCAGGCCCGAGCCACAAGCCAACCTTTCCTGCGAGTTTCTCTATTTCTGTTTCCAAGCTCTGGTCTTGCCCTTTGGAATGCGCAGAGGAGCAGCCAGCGGTGGAAGGAAGTCACATTATGCCTCTGCTTCCTGAATTTGACTTATGACCCTAACTGTGCTTTCGAAGAAGCACATTTTCTGGTGGCTTTTGAAACTCACAAATTCATGGGCTTATTTTTTTAGGGTCATTTTTTTTCTGGAATATCTTCTGTGAATGCCCCAAATATGCAAAGAGTGAATGAGGGGACCTTTTCAGAAAGGGTTCCTGGGGCCAACATGTAAGACTGACTCAAGCATGGTGCTTCCCAAACTCCAGTGAGAGAAATGATGAGTCTGAGAGTTTGAAAAAAGCTGACAGCATGAAATGTGCATGTGTATGTATGTGTGTCTATATTTTAGGCAAAGGTCCTTTGGGATTTTCTTTTGTATATAGGTAATAATATAGTATTAATGTTATGATAGTATAGGTCAATCAGCCTGAAGTTAAAAAAATATATACATGTATATATATATATATCTTTTTTGTAAAAGATTTTTATGCAAATTTATACTAAAAGAGCCTGTAGGATAGTCAAATGTTGACCAAATGCAACTGAAGCTTATATCACAAATGCAGGTTAAGTCAGCTCATTAGTCTATAAATATACACTGTATATATTCATGTTATTATCTTAAAGCACAAATAGGCACACATTAAGTTTCCTTCTCTATTTTACTCACATAAATGTTTATTTAAAGTGAAATGTATACTTTTGTATTTATATATAAACTATTATATTAGCTGATGTCTGTGGATGAATAATAAATCAATTATGCTGATTTTATGAACACATATGGTCTTAGGAGACTGAAAAACAAACAAAAGTAAATATTGGCAATTCTTACATTGGGTAGAAAGTTGGAATACTAGCCTCTAAAGCTCATTCCAGAACTAAAGTTCTCTCTGATTCTAAGATCTTGTGTCTCGACCAGATAAGGCCACAAGAAGGTCCTTTCAAGTATAGATCTGAGGCAAGAAACAAAATACTTTCAAAACAAAAAACAAAACAAAACAAAACACCTTCTAAACTGCAGTTAGTTCTGAGACAAGTGTCCAAAAGTTGGTAGAGGACTTGCAGCAAAATAGTGGTGCTATTTCACATATTAGCAACTCAGTCAATCTGCTTTTCAAAGTAGCTGTCCGTAAAAACCCAAGAAGCCCAACAATAGTATTCCAAACAACTGCCTGGTTCTCATTCTCTTCCAGATCAAATTTTCTTTTTGCTGTTTGCACATGGCCCCAGGAAGATCTTGCTCATGATCAACAAAAGCTCTCTGTTTATTCCTAGAAGATTTTTGTGATAACAATACAAAAATTCTAGTGGAATCCATTGTTAGGTGAAAGATTTTTCTCCCGGGGGCAAGGGGGAGAGATTACAGAGCGGGCTATAATATTTCCAGCATTAAGACAGCAGAGGTCAGCCCAGATGCTCTTTGTTGCTGATGCCCAAAGGGCACACTTGTATACCTCTGCTAACTTGTTGACCTCTGTAACCTGTTTCTTTTTCCTAGCCCCATTTCTTGCCTTATAGTCTCTGATCCAGAACAAATCATTTAACACTTGACAATTGAAACAGCTGCTTAGCTCATGACTCAGGCCCAAAATGACCCTTAGAGTTTTGTCATTTTTGTCAAAGAAATTCCATTCTAACGGGTGGGGAAATGCATGCAACTACAATGACTGGGAGCTCTAATTTCTGGTCCTTGTGCCTCAAGCAAGGGGACATCATACTCTCCCTCCAAGTAAAGTGGATGAAAATGTGACTCTGGAATTTTTAGAAACATATTTATTATGTTTCCTAATTTTCAAAAAGCTGATTTCTTAGCTTAATTTCACTGTGATAAGAGCACATATGCCGGGCGTGGTGGCTCACGCCTGTAATCCCAGCACTTTGGGAGGCTGAGGTGGGCGGATCAGGAGGTCAGGAGTTCGAGACTAGCCTGACCAACATGGCGAAACCCTGTCTCTACTAAAAATACAAAAAAAAAAAAAAAAAAAAAGGAGCACATGCTTGGTAGTTTTTTTGAAATACACTGGAGCTTGCTTTATAGCACAGTATATAGTCCATTTTTATAAATGCTCCACGTATGCTCCAAAAGATTGTGTACCCTACAGGTATTGGGTGCAGTGTCTACATACATCTATTAGGTCAAGTTTGTTGATTGTGTTGTTCAAATCATCTATACACTCACTGATTTTTTCCTCCTATTTGTCATGTTAAACTCTTTTCGGTTGTTTTTTGTGGGTAGTCCCAATAACATAGCCCATCACGTTACTGAAAATGGAACAATATACCTGTTATAAAATCAAGACACATCTATATTCCTTTGCCAATATACTTTCTGGCACCCTAATATCTGGCAGAGCGTATGTTAAGGAATTGGTGAGCCCCAAACTGTGGGATTGAGGAGGAAGAAACATAGAAATTCATGATTACTTGAATTACCACTGAAGACACAAAATGGAATCGTTCAATTTTTATTTCTTTTTTTTCCCTTCTGACATTTCTTCTTGCCTGATAATTTCACTTTTAAAAATCATAGCGATTAGGTCAGGCGTGGTGTCTCACACTGGTAATACCAGCACTGTGTGAGGCCAAGGCAGGCAGATCACCTGAGGTCGGCAGTTCGAGACCAGCGTGGCCAACATGGTGAAACCCCGTCTCTACTAAAAATACAAAAATTAGCTGGATGCAGTGGTTGGTGCCTGTAATCCCAGCTACTAGGGAGGCTGAGGCAGGAGAATTGTTTTAACCCGGGAGGCAGAGACTGCAGTGAGCTGAGATTGCACCACTGCACCCTACCCTGGGTGACAGAGTGAGACCCTGTCTCAAAAAAAATAATAAAAATAAATAAATAAATCATAGGGATTAAAAAATGAAACACCTTTCTGTTGAGTAGCAAAGCCATAAAACGCTTCACATCTGCTTGTTTGAGCCGCAACACAATATACATCCTGCCCCAACGCAATACACATCCCAGCTAGATATGTCCCCAAGCTATTCTGTAGTGTCATAGCTGCCATTTTGTATTACCTTGTTTCAAAACAGTTTCCCATAGACTTGCAACTTTTTATAAGTTGGAGATGATCGGCAAAGGCTCACCAGCAAGAATAAGCAAATGCAAATCTCCAGCCCACTCTCAGGCTTTGCTGGGAGCCATCAGAATCCTTTACTCTTGTTTTTCCTCCCCTGGGCTGTGATTACACTTCTAATGATTCATCTCACTACAGTCAGACTGGAACGGGGCTTTCCCCCAAAGCAATGAATGCATTTTTTTGTGAACAAACCTAGTACTTCCCCCACACACAACTTAGACTTCCTTCTGGAAAAATAAAACATTCAAGAGTTAATATACTGATATGTAACTCAAAGGAGGCTCTTCCTACAATACAGCTTTAAAGCATGTTTCCTTCAGGTTATATGAATCATAGAGATTAAAAGAAGCCCAAATTAATTAAATTGTTGGCAGAGATGCAATCCACTTTTGCCCATCCAGATTTATGACCCTGCAGGAGACATTCAAATGCTATTTTTCTTCATTCCCCATCCCCTTTCTCCTTTGTCTCAAAATGTCAGGCAACTACCCAGAGTTAAATTTCACCTCTGCTTTCTGGAAAGGCTATTTGGGTCATTCATCTTGGCTCAGAAATAAGTTCCTAGCTGCAACCGAATGTGGAAATGATTGGTCCTGCTGCATCCCAGTGAACGGTTTTCTAGGGCTATGCTGCCGGAAAAATCAAATGCAGAGTGACTGAGTCTGGGACTAATGCAGCAGTGTTTCATTCACTGTCACTTCTCTGAATGCTACTTACCAGAAATGATCTAATGACTCAGGGAGACCACAGTGACAAAGTGCTCGAGCATAGGCAGATTGATGCTCCCTCCGGCAGAGGTGGATGTAAAACCAGCTTTGACCAGAATGCTAGTTCCCAGAACTTGCAGATTCACATGTGGGCTTTCCATCTCCTCACACCCACTCTCATGACAGTTTTGGCAAAGGATAGGCAGGCTCGAGTACCAATTGCAGACTACAGCAGGGACACGGGTAAAGTGGATTCAAAGCTACGCAGCGGATTCCTTGAATATTTATAATGCACCCACCATGTGCCAGGCACCTCACACACATCCTGTTTCGTACATCAACAATCTTGTTGACTGCCCAGGTAGGGCAATCGAATAAAATACAGGCCAGCAGTTACATCTGATAAAAATTCGTTTTTAGTGTAAGTATGTCCAATGCAATATTTGGGACATACTTCTACTAAAAAGTTTGTCCATTATGTGGAATTCATATGTAACTAAGGGTCCTGTATTTTTATTTTATACATCTGAGAACTATACCCCAGGAGACATTTGGTAAAGCCTGGAGACATTTTTAATTGTTATGACCTTGGGAAGAAGGGTTACTACTGGCATTTTGTAGGTAGAGGCCATGGATGCTACTAAACATCTTATAATACACAGGACAGGCTCACCACCTTCAAACA
Source organism: Gorilla gorilla gorilla (assembly GCF_029281585.2). Taxonomy (NCBI): domain Eukaryota; kingdom Metazoa; phylum Chordata; class Mammalia; order Primates; family Hominidae; genus Gorilla; species Gorilla gorilla. The sequence continues at coordinate 35,418,029 of NC_073243.2, forward strand.
AGAAGTATCCAGCCTAAAATGTCAACAGTGCCTAGGAGGAGAAATCTTGCTGTGAACTAGTCACAGTGTCCATCCATGTCATAGGTGAGGTACTCACAGGTAATAGACCAAAAGTTTGAGGATACTTCGAAACTTCGTTTTCTAACAGAGGTGTGAAAACCGACTTTTAGGAGACCCCTTTTTATTCCTGCATGAATGTGTTTTGTTTTTGTGTTAGTTTTGCTATGCAATTATAAGCTCTTTTGAATATACTTTTTTGTTATACAGTTAATCTATAGGGGTTTCCCATACTCTTTTTATGCACCTGGAAGCAACTTTATGTACCCTGAAGTTGACAAGTAAAGGTGACACACAATGAAAGAGTAAAAAGAGTAAAGAAGTGATGTTCCCCTTGGGGTTTTAGTAAGAGTGTAGCATTCTCCATCAAATACTTTCTGAAAACACCCACAGCTTATAAATGGTTATTACCACAGAAAAGTAATAACCACATATTTCCTAAAGCGTTTGCATTCTTGTCTCATAAAAATGGAAGAAGTTGGTTCTCAAAATTCCCGTGAGTCCTCAGGAATAGGGAAACAGCATCCTTAATAAAAGCACCTGGCACTAACCACATGTCCCTACAAGTTTACCCCAATAAAGCTGCAGCCAGGCAGCAGGACGGGCCCACACTGGGTTCCACAAGACCTGCAGTGAGAATGCTGGGAATCAGTGTTCTCTTCAGGTCTCTCGCAGCTCCTGCCTCCTGGACTGCATGCTCAGTTCTCATGCATCATCAAGCCCCATGAATCCAGTATCACCAGCGTTCATTGTCTCTCAGCCCCCATCCACCATCACAACTCACCTCTCAATAAGAAAACTTGCTTCACTGCAGCTGCACTTTCCCTTCCCCTTCCCACCTTTTCCAGAATCTGCCCACTATCAGGTCATCTCCCTTCTGTCTACCTTCCAAATACAACTGCCTATAGTACAAGATCCTTTGCAACCTTGCCCCAGCCTGCTTCTCCACACTCATTTCCAACCACGGGCTCCCCAGTCCAGCTCAGTGATCCCCTCCACTGCACTTTTGTGTGCTAAGAATCACGAGGAGGATATCGTTGAAAATGCACATTCCCCTCCTCTGTTACTAGAAATGTCCCACTTAGGAGGGCTGGGCTGGGACCCAGGGATCTGCTTGTGTGGGATCCAAACAAGCACCCCAAGTGGTTCTTATGCAGGTCTGCACAACGAGAAACACAGCTTCAGTCCTACCCCATTGATTTCTGTTGCCTGCACCCACTGTCAATGTGATGTCCCTTGTGTCTCAGCCCAGGCTCTTTCCTTTGCTTAGAATATCCCCTCCTCACCCCTGTTGTCTGTCTGGAAAATTCCTACTGATTGCAGAAGCCACATCAAATGTCACTTTTAGAGCTTCCCCTGACTTGTATCTTGCAACAGCCATGCTTGGCATCAATGCCTTTCTCTTTGGTATATTTACAGTGATGTAGACAACCACTCTCCCAGCATGTATCACCTGTTCTACATATTTGTTTATAACATATACTCTGCTAAATCCTGCTACATTCCACAGACTGAAACTTTTAACCTGTTGAATCACCTTAAGTTGAATGGAATATACAAAAGAATACTTTACATTTTGATATACCCTCCACAGTTAAAAAGGCATGAAAGGTACAGGCCATCAGGTAATGAAAAAATCATCATATTGTACTTGGACTTCATATGGATGTATTTTTTTAATATTAAATTTTCTTTTCTTTTCAGGCAGCCTCCTGAACCAGAATAGGTTCAGAGACTCCCTCATATATATGCATTAATCATAAATTTCCAAATATTTTCCGGTACCCACACATCTGTAAAGTTTTGCCCTTATAGCTAGTATGTCTCTGGCTACACCAGGTATATTTTAAAAATAGAATTAGAATAACCACATCAGTCACTCATTCCCACCTGTTACTATGATCTGTCTAGTCTCTTCCTCTATTATTTCTGGAGACGACCAGGAAACATGTCGTGTGTTCAGGAATGTCGCCCTCCCAATCACCGTATGGTGGATATTTGTTTCTCTTTTTGGAGAATCTTTTGCCACATATTTATGCCTTTGATGTCCAGCAAGGACCAACAGATGCCTGCTAGCTGGTGCCACCTCCCAATTTGGAAGTGTCTCTGGAAAAGGTAGACAGTGCAGGCTCTGAACTGGAGCACCTGACTGTTAATCCTCATTCTGCTCATTACTAGCTCTGTGTCTTGGGCAAGTTACTTAACTGCTTATTTGTTTTCATTGTGATAAAATATACATAACATGAAACTTCCCATTTTAACCTTTTTTTTTTTACTGTATAATTCTGTGGCATTAAGTACATTTACATTGTTGTGTAACCAGCACCACCATCCAGCTCCAGAACTATTTCCATCATCCCAAACTGAAACTCTACCCATGAAACGATAACTCATCATTCCTGCCCTACCCTCATGCTCTGGTAACCTCTATTCTACTTTCTGCCTCTATGAATTTGCCTATTCTAGGGAGCTCATGTAAGTGGTATTATACAGTGTTCATCTGTTTGTGACTGGCTTATTTCACTTACCATAATGTCTTCAAGATTCACATATGTTGCCTGGGTGCAGTGGCTCATGCCTGTAAACCCAGCACTTTGGGAGGCTGAGGTGGGTGGATCACTTGAGGTCAGGAGTTCGAGACCAGCCTGGTCAACATGGTGAAATCCCATCTCTACTAAAAATACAAAATTTAGCCTGGGGTAGTGGCTCACACCTGTAATCCCAGCTACTCAGGAGGCTGGGGCAGGAGAATTGCTTGAACCCGGGAGGCAGAGGTTGCAGTGAGCCAAGATCACACCACTGCACTCCAGCCTGGGTGACAGAGTGAGATTCTGTCTCAAAAAAAAAAAAAAAAAGATTCACACATGTTGTAGTATGTGTCACAATTTCCTTCTTTTTTAAGGCTGAATAATATTCCCCTATATGTATATATGATATTTTATTTATACATTCATCCTCTGAGGGACATTTGGGTTGTTTCCACCTTTTGAATCTTGTGAATGAACATGGGTGTACAATTATCTCTGTGGACTAGCTTTTAATTCTTTTAGGTATATACTGGATCACATAGTAATTTTGTGTTTAATTTTCTGAGAAACTGCCATACTGACCTAACCCTTCTATATCTCAGTTTCTTTGTCTGTGAAATGGGGCTATTGTAAGGATTAATTTGAATGGGTTATAATGCGTGTGTCAGACCCTGGTCCTGCTAGCATTACTGACAGGCCTAGACCCCAGGCTTCTCTGTCCACTGTTGAGATATCCTTTTCTCCTCTCTTGAACTGCATTAGGTTCCCATGATTTTTTTTGAGGATGTGTTTTTTAGTTCACTTGAGTTCCCTCTCACTGGTGTTCAAATTAAAAAAGGATAAACTAGCTGGGTGCAGTGGCTCACGCCTGTAATCCCAGCACTTTGGGAGGCTGAGGCAGGCAGATCACTTGAGGTCAGGAGTTCGAGACCAGCCTGGCCAACATGGTGAAACCCTGTCTCTACTAAAAATACAAAAATTAGCTGGGCATGGTGGCACGTGCTTGTAGTCCCAGCTACTCAGGAGGCTGAGGCAGGAGAATCCCTTGAACCTGGGAGGCGGAGGTTGCAGCAAGCTGAGATTGTGCCACTGCACTCCAGCCTGGGTGACAGAGTGAGACTCTATCTCAATAAAATAAAATAAAATAAAAAAGGATAAACTATAATCTGTGGGCAAAGAAACTTCACTATCTCCAATGGCCATATTTGGGCCACTGGCCATATTTGTCTCTTTGGCTTTCTTTTCTCAGCATCTTTCTCTCCCTAGTGGCTCCTCTCACCTTCTGCAGGTAGAGTCCTTCTGGGCACACCCCACCTGCCTTTCAGATATGCTCAGATAACACACTCAGTTCAGGTTCCCCTGCCATAGCCCGTTTTGTAGATTTTAAAAGTGATGATTAAAAAAATCAGTCTTGAGGGCATCTGGCAAGATGGCCAAATAGGAACAGCTCTGGTCTGCAGCTCCCAGCGTGATCAACGCAAAAGGTGGGTGATTTCTGCATTTCCAACTGGGGTACCCTGTTCATCTCACTGGGACTGGCTGGGCAGTGGGTGCAGCCCACGGAGGGCAAGCAGAAGCAGGGTGGGGTGTCACCTCACCTGTGGAGTGGGGAGTGCAAGTAGCGGTGGAGGGGGGGCCTCCCTTTCCCATCCAAGGGAAGCCATGAGGGATGATGCTATCCAGCCCAGATACTACGCTTTTCTCATGGTTTTTGCAATCCACAGACTAGGGGATTCCTTCGTTTGCCTACACCACCACGGCCCTGGGTTTCAAGCACAAAATTGGGCAACTGTTCAGGCAGACAGCAAGCTAGCTGTAGGAGTATTCTTTGTTTTTGCTTTTGTTTTTGTTTTTTTCATACCCCAGTGGCACCTGGAACCCCAGTGAGACAGAACCATTCACTACCCTTGAAAGGCTTCAGCCAGGGAGCCAAGTGGTCTTGCTCAGCAGGTCCCACTCCCACGGAGCCCAGGAAGCTAAGAACCACTGGCTTGAAATTCTCACTGCCAGCACAGCTGTCTGAAGTCGACCTGGGACACTCGAGCTTGGTGGGGGGCAGGGGCGTCCGCCATTACTAAGGCTTGAGTAGGCGGTTTTTCCCACTCTCAGCACTAAGGAGGCCTGGAAATTCAGACTGGGTGGAGCTCAACACAGCATGGCAAAGTGGCTGTGGCCAGACTGCCTCTCTAGATTCCTCTTCTCTGGGCAGGGCATCTCTGAAAGAAAGGCAGCAGCCCCAGTTAGGGGCTTATAGATAAAACTCCCATCTCCCTGGGACAGAGCACCTGGGGGAAGGGGCAGCTTTGGGCACAGCTTCAGCAGACATAAATGTTCCTGCCTTCCTGCTCTGAAGAGAGCAGCAGATCCTGACAAGGAAGGTTCTCCTAGCACAGCGCTCAAGCTCTACTAAGGGACAGACTGCCTCCTCAAGTAGGTCGCTGACTCCCATGTCTCCTGACTGGGAGAGACCTCCCAACAGGGGTTGACAGACACCTCATACAGGAGAACTCCAGCTGGCATCAGGCTGGTGCCCGTTCGGGAAGAACCTTCCAGAGGAAGGAGCAGGCAGGAATCTTTACTGTTCTGTAGCCTTTGCTGGTAATACTCAGGCAAATACGGTCTGGAGCCGACCGCCATCAAACTGCAGCAGACCTGCAGAAGAGGGGCCTGACTGTTAGGAGAAAAACTAACAAACAGACAGCAGTAACATCAATGTCAACAAAAAGGACTCCCACACAGAAACCCCATTCAAAGGTCATCAGCCTCAAAGATCAAAGGTAGATAAATCCATGAAGACAAGGAAAAACCAGCAAAAAAATGCTGAAAATTCCAAAAACCAGAATGTCTCTTATCCTTCAAATGATCACAACTTCTCTCCAGCAAGGGCACAAAACTGGATAGACAATGAGTTTGATGAATTGACAGAAGTAGGCTTCAGAAGGTGGGTAATAACAAACTCCTCTGAGCTAAAGGAGCACATTCTAACCCGATGCGAGGAAGCTAAGAACTTTGAAAAAAGGTTACAGGAACTGCTAACTAGAATAACTAGTTTAGAGAAGAACATAAATGGCCTGTTGGAGCTGAAAAACACAGCAGGAAAACTTTCTGAAGCATACACAAGTATCAATAGCCGAATCAATCAAGCAGAAGAAAGGATATCAGAGACTGAAGATCAACTTACTGAAATAGGCGTGAAGACAAGATTAGAGAAAAAAGAATGAAAAGGAATGAACAAATACTCCAAGAAATATGGGACTATGTGAAAAGACCAAACTTACAATTGATTGGAGTCCCTGACATTGACAGGGAGAAGGGAACCAAGTTGGAAAACACACTTCATGATATTATCAGGGAAAACTTCCCCAACCTGGCAAGACAGGTCAACATTTAAATTCAGGAAATACAGAGAACACCGCTAAGATACTCCCTGAGAAGAGCAACCAGCAACCCCAGGACACATAATTGTCAGACTCTCCAAGGTTCAAACGAAGGAAAAAATGTTAAGGGCAGCCAGAGAAAAAGGTTAGGTTACCTACAAAGGGAACCCTACTCACCAGAAGAGAGTGGGAGCCAATATTCAACATTCTTAAAAGAATTTTTAACCCAGAATTTCATATCCAGCCAAACTAAGTTTCATAAGTGAAGGAGAAATAAAATCCTTTACAGACAAGCAAATGCTGAGGGATTTTGTCATCACCAAGCCTGCCTTACAAGAGCTCCTGAAGGAAGCACTAAATATGGAAAGGAAAAACCGGCACCAGCCACTGCAACAACATACCAAATTGTAAAGACCATCAACACCATGAAAAATCTGCATCAACTAATGGGCAAAATAACGAGCTAGCATCATAATGACAGGATCAAATTCACACATAACAATATTAACCTAAAATGAAATGGGCTAAATGCCCCAGTTAAAAGACACAGGCTGCCAAATTGGATAGAGTCAAGACCTATCAGTGTGCTCTATTCAGGAGACCCATCTCACATGCAAAGACACACATAGGTTCAAAATAAAGGGCTGCAGAGTATTTACCAAGCAGATGATGGAAAGCAAAACAAAATAAAACAAAAACAAAAACAAAAAAGCAGGGGTTGCAATTCTAGTCCTTGATAAAACAGACTTTAAACCAACAAAGATCAAAAAAGACAAAGAAGGGCATCATATAATGGTAAAGGGATCAATGCAACAAGAACAGCTAACTATCCTAAATATATATGCACCAAATACAGGAGCACCCAGATTCATAAAACAAGTTCTTAGAGACTTACATAGAGACTTAGACTCCCACACAATAATAGTGGAAGACTTTAACACCCTACCGCCAATATTAGACAGATCAATGAGACAGAAAATTAACAAGGATATTCAGGACTTGAACTCAGCTCTGGACCAAGTGGACCTAATAGACATCTACAGAACTCTCCACCCCAAATCAACAGAATATGTATTCTTCTCAGCACCACATCATACTTATTCTAAAATAAACCACATAATTGGAAGTAAAACCCTCCTCAGCAAATGCAAAAGAATGGAAATCATAACAAACTGTCTCTCAGACCACAGTGCAATCAAATTAGAACTCAGGATTAAGAAACTCACTCAAAATCACACAACTACGTGGAAACGGAACAACCTGCTCCTGAATGACTACTGGGTAAATAATGAAATTAAGGCAGAAATAATAAAGTTCTTTGAAACCAATGAGAATAAACAGACAATGTACCAGAATCTCTGGAACACAGCTAAAGCAGTGTTTAGAGGGAAATTTATAGCACTATATGCCCACATCAGAAAGCAGGAAAGATCCCTTAAAATCGACACCTAACATCACAATTAAAAGAACTAGAGAAGCAAGAGCAAACACATTCAAAAGCTAGCAGAAGATAAGAAATAACTAAGATCAGAGGAAAACTGAAGGAGATAGAGACACGAAAAACACTTCAAGAAAATCGATGAATCCAGGAGCTGGTTTTCTGAAAAGATTAATAAAATATATATGCTGCTAGCCGGACTAATAAAGAAGAAAAGAGGGAAAAATCAAATAGACACAATAAAAAACAAAAAAAAGGGATATCACCACTGATCCCACAGAAATACAAACTACCATCAGAGAATACTATAAAACCTCTATGAAAATAAACTAGAAAATCTAGAAGAAATGGATAAATTCCTTGACACATACACCCTCCCAAGTCTAAACCAGGAAGAAATTGAATCCCTGAATAGACAAGTTCTGAAACTGAGGCAGTAATTAATAGTCTACCAACCAAAAAAAGCCCAGGACCAGACGGATTCACAGCTGAATTCTATCAGAGGTACAAAGAGGAGCCGGTACCATTCCTTCTGAAACTATTCCAAATAGTTAAAAAAAGAGGGACTCCTCCCTAACTCATTTTATGAGGCCAGCATCAACCTGATTCCAAAACCTGGCAGAGACACAACTGAAAAAGGAAATTTCAGGCCAATATCCCTGATAAACATCGATTCAAAAACCCTCAATAAAATACTGTCAAACCAAATCCAGCAGCACATGAAAAGGCTTATCCATCACGATCAAGTCGGCTTCATCCCTGAGAAGCAAGGCTGGTTCAACATATGCAAATCAATAAATGTAATCCATCACATAAACCGAACCAATGACAAAAACCACATGATTATCTCAATAGATGCAGAAAACGCCTTTGATAAAATTCAACACTCCTTCATGCTAAAAACTCTCAATAAACTAGGTATTGGTGGAACATACCTCAAAATAATAAATCTATTTGTGACAAACCCATAGCCAGTGTCATACTGAATGGGCAAAAAACGAGAAGCGTTCCCTTTGAAAACTGGCACAAGACAAGGATGCCCTTTCTCACCGCTCCTATTCAACATAGTATTGGAAGTTCTGGCCAGAACAATCGGGCAAGAGAAATAAATAAAGCATGTTTGAATAGGAGTAGAGAAAGTCAAATTGTCTCTGTTTGCAGATGACATGTTTGTATATTTAGAAAACCCTATCGTCTCAGCCCAAAAACTCCTTAAGCTGATAAACGACTTCAGCAAAGCCTCAGAATACAAAATCATTGTGCAAAGATCACAAGCATTCCTATACACCAACAACAGACAAGCAGAGAGCCAAATCATGAGTGACCTCCCATTCACAATTGCTACAAAGAAAATAAAATACCTAGGAATACAACTTACAAGGGACATGAAGGATCTCTTCAAGGAGAACTACAAACCATTGCTCAAGGAAATAAGAGAGGACACAAACAAATGGAAAACAATCCATGCTCATGGATAGGAAGAATCAATATCGTGGAAATAGCTATACTGCCCAAAGTAATTTATAGATTCAATGCTATTCCCATTAAGCTACCATCGACTTTCTTCACATAACTAGAAAAAACTACTTGAAATTTCATATGGAACCAAAAAGAGCCCATACAACCAAGACAATCCTAAGCAAAAAGAACAAAGCTGAAGGCATCATGCTACCTGACTTCAAACTGTGGGGAAAAGCAAGAGAGATCAGATTGTTGCTGTGTCTGTATAGAAAGAAGTAGACATAGGAGACTCCATTTTGTTCTGTACTAAGAAAAATTCCTCTGCCTTGAGATTCTGTTAATCTATAACCTTACCCCCAACCCCCTGCTCTCTGAAACATGTGCTGTGTCAACTCAGAGTTAAATGGATTAAGGGCGGTGCAAGATGTGCTTTGTTAAACAGATGCTTGAAGGCAGCATGCTCCTTAAGAGTCATCACCACCCCCTAATCTCAAGTACCCAGGGACACAAAAACTGTGGAAGGCCGCAGGGACCTCTGCCTAGGAAAGCCAGGTATTGTCCAAGGTTTCTCCCCATGTGATAGTCTGAAATATGGCCTCGTGGGAAGGGAAAGACCTGACCGTCCCCCAGCCCGACACCCGTAAAGGGTCTGTGCTGAGGAGGATTAGTATAAGAGGAAGGCATGCCTCTTGCAGTTGAGACAAGAGGAAGGCATCTGTCTCCTGCCTGTCCCTGGGCAATGGAATGTCTCGGTATAAAACCCGATTGTATGCTCCATCTACTGAGATAGGGAAAAACCGCCTTAGGGCTGGAGGTGGGACCTGCGGGCAGCAATACTGCTTTGTAAAGCATTGAGATGTTTATGTGTATGCGTATCTAAAAGCACAGCACTTAATCCTTTACATTGTCTATGATGCAAAGACCTTTGTTCACGTGTTTGTCTGCTGACCCTCTCCCCACTATTGTCTTGGGACCCTGACACAACCCCCTTTTCGAGAAGCACCCACGAATGATCAATAAATACTAAGGGAACTCAGAGGCTGGTGGGATCCTCCATATGCTGAACGCTGGTTCCCCGGGTCCCCTTATTTCTTTCTCTATACTTTGTCTCTGTGTCTTTTTCTTTCCTAAGTCTCTCGTTCCACCTTACGAGAAAGACCCACAGGTGTGGAGGGGCAACCCACCCCTACACAAACTATACTACAAGGCCACAGTAACCAAGATAGCATGGTACTGGTACCAAAACAGATATATAAACCAATGCAACAGGACAGAGGCCTCAGAAATAACACCACACATCTACAACCATCTGATCTTTGACAAACCTGACAAAAACAAGCAATGGGGAAAGGATTCCCTATTTAATAAATCGTACTGGGAAAACTGGCTAGCCATATAAAGAAAACAGAAATTGGACACCTTCCTTACATCTTATACAAAAATTAACTCAAGATAGATTAAAGACTTAAACATAAAACCTAACACCATAAAAACCTTAGAAGAAAACCTAGGCAATACCATTCAGTACATAGGCATGGGCATAGACTTCATGACTAAAGCACCAAAAGCAATTGCAACAAAAGCCAAAATTGACAAACTGGATCTAATTAAACTAAAGAGCTTCTGCTTAATAAAATAAACTATCATCAGCGTGAACAGGCAACCTACAGAACGGGAGAAAATTTTTGCAATCTATCCATCTGACAAAGGTTTACTATGCAGAATCTATAAGGAACTTAAACAAATTTCAAGAAAAAAATAAACGACCTCATCAAGAAGTAGGCGAAGGATATGAACAGACACTTCTCAAAAGAAGACATTTATGCAGCCAACAAACATAGGAAAAAAAGCTCACCACCATCACTGCTCATTAAAGAAATGCAAATCAAAATCACAATGATATACCATCTCATGCCAGTTAGAATGGTGATCATTAAAAAGTTAGGAAACAACATGCTGGAGAGGTTGTGGAGAAATAGCAATGCTTTTACACTGTTAGTGGGAGTTTAATTAGTTCAACCATTGTGGAAGCAGTGTGGCAACTTCCCAAGAATCTAGAACCAGAAATACCATTTGACCCAGCAATCCCATTACTGGGTATATATCCAAAGGATTATAAATCATTCAACTATAAAGACACATGCACACATATGTTTATTGCAGGACTATTTACAACCGCAAAGACTTGGAACCAACCCAAATGCCCATCAATGATAGACTGGATTAAAAAAATGTGGCACATATACACCATGGAATACTATGCAGCCATAAAACAGAATGAGTTCATGTCCTTTGCAGGGACATGGATGAAGCTGAAAACCATCATCTTCAGCAAACTAACACAGAAACAGAAAACCAAATACGGCATGTTCTCACTCATAAGTGGGAGGTGAACAATGAGAACACATGAACATAGGGAGGGGGAACATCACAACTGAGGTTTGTTGGGGGTGGGGAGTGAGGGGAGGAAGAGCATTAGGACAAATACCTAATGCATGCAGGGCTTAAAACCTAGATGACAGGTTGATGGGTGCAGCAAATCACCATGGCACACATATACCTATGTAACAAACCTGCATGTTCAACACATGTATCCCAGAACTTAAAGTTAAAAAAAAAAAAATCAGTATTATTACTGAATAATCATTGATCAACACCATTAGTCTTCAGAGAAATGCAAATTAAAACCCCAGTGAGATGCCTTCCCAGGCCTGCCTAAGGTTGGTGAGGACACGGGGCAAGTGGCATTCTCATACGTCACTGGTGGGAGTGTAAAATCGTCCAACTTAGGAGAACTGACAGGTTTTTATAAAGTTAAACATATATCAACTCTATGACCCAGCAATCCCCATCCTGGGAATTTATCCAAGAGAAATGAAAACATAAGCAGAAGTGAGGCTGCTCAAAAGACAGGTATGAGAATTTTCAGAGAGCAGCCTTAAAAAAGTTAATTCTTTCCCCAACCCTGTAAAAACCCCACAAAAAATTGGAAACAACCCAAATGTCCCCCAATAGGAGAAGAGAGGAATTAGTTGTGGTATGTTTATATAGTGGGATGCCATATAACAATAAAAAGGAACAAACTACAGAGCCACACATGCAACAACCAGGATGAATTTTAAAAACATGCTGAGTGAAAGAAGCCAGAAGGCTCCATATTTTATTTAAATGAAGTTCAAGAATGGGCAGAACTAATCTTCAGTGACAAAAATTAAACAGTGGTTTCCTCTGGGGAGCAGAGACAGTGACTGAAATACGGGTGATGGGAATGTTCTATATCCTGATTTGGGTGGTGGTTACATGGGTGCATACGATTGTCAAAATCCATTGAACTGTACACTTAAGATTCTTGCATTTTTTGAATGTAAATAATAACCTCAATCATAAAGAGTGTTGCGATAACAACAAAAAAACAGCAGCAAGATTACATTTCCACAAAATACCAAAGCTCCAGGCATAGACACTTTATAAACTAATCTGATTTGGTATCATTCAAAATGGCATTGCTGTGGATTTCACACTATTTCAACTGGTTGTAAGGATTCATTTCCATCTGAACATTCTTCTTGCTGTTCACAGTAGAGGTGACCGAAGGTCAAGCTCCTTCCAGCCATCTCTGGCCATCATCAAGCTCTCACCAACTAAGATAGCTCCTGAAGAGGACATTTGCAGCCCTGGAAGACTAACAAAGCTGGTTAATTTCTCCTTGCCCAGGGGAGATTTCCTGAGGCAGTTGCTCCCTGCCCATGTCCTTCTGTCTAGAATTGTCTGTAGTAGACTATCTGGGTGGATCAAATACATCCAAAGGGCCGGGCAGCAGTTACTGTTTCTAAGCATTCAAGCTGCTGTGCAGGAAGCTCTGACCTTTGTGGTCGAAAGAGTACTTCACCTCCAACAAACTCCTTACACACACATACACACACACACCCCATATACCATACACCACACCCCCACACACTTCACACACACCACATACCACACCCCCCCATACTACATAAACACATATATCATATACCATACACCACACAGTCCACACCCCACACACTACACACATACTACACACACAGCCCATACTACATACACCCGTATATCACACACCACACGTCTATACCCCACACACTACATATACACCACATGCATACACACACCACACACACACCCATATATCACACCACACATGTTCAAACCCCACACACTGCACACACACACCACATACACATACCACACACACCATCCATACTACATATACCCATATATTACACACCATAGACACACCATCTATACTACATACAACCATATACCACACACCACATGTGTCCACACCCAACACACTACACACTCACACACACACATATACACCTACCTACACACCTATACATACCACACACCACACCACACACACGACACACTTCCATGCACACTATACCTACATACCCACACCCACACACACTACCATCCGCTGACACTATAGACACCCCATACCACACATATCCATGTCCCCCCACACATACACAAACCACAGACTCATACACCACACACTCATACACCACACCACACACCACCCTCACACACAGGACACTCACACACACCCATACGCACCACTATCCCCCACACTACACACACCCATATACTGCACATTACCCACACACAAACCATACCACACTACCCCACACATACTACACGCACCCCCCACACCCCACACCACATACAACCATGTAGTACACACACCATACAGATACCACACACACACTACACACACACACACACACACACACATACACTACAGCCCCCAACCACGAGCTATAGAGACTATTTAGCCCCAGTGACAACAATAAGTATAAAGATTAATATATAAGATATATATTAATTAATAAGATTAATAAGTAGGAACATCAAGGAATTTCTTTGCTGAATTCAGTGGCTCTGGAAGTTTACGGCACATCAGAACACCTGTGCAGGTTTCTAAAATCTGCAAATGCCTAGAGTCTGAAAACTGGCCTAAACAAAATGGAAACGTGCTTTGGTACAGAGGTAGATTAAGCAAAACGAAAGGAAGAAAAAGACTTCAGATGTCTGGAGGCAATTTTCATTCAGCTAGAGGCAGGTAGAAGTTCAAATGCAATTTTAGAAACTTACAACCCCGATCAAGAGGAACTCGTTCATTAAGTCTGTTTTACAAGTTTTTTGGCCTTGTGAGAGCAAAATGAAGATGTGAACTAGACAGTGTTTGTAAGTTTTATGAAGGTCTGTATAAGGAAAATATAATGACATTTTAAAGGGGGAGGCAGATTAAAAGATGATTTGGTAGCAGGCAGGATTCTTGCTGGGAGATGAATTTCCCTGGAAACTGCTCTCTTTCGGAGTTCAATTTGCACAAAGGCAAATCAAAGTGAGTTTTTAAAAGTACCACATAAGCCCTCTGATAGACTGAATTTACAGAAGTAACAAAGGCAGGAAAAAGCTTCTGCAGAAAATTAAGAGTGATGGACACAAGTCACAAAGCTAAAACGTTTAAGGGTTGCTTCATTCTAGGGTGTTCTCAGAAACAGTGGCTTGCGATTAACCCTAGCCAACACTTGAGGGCACCCTGGGTTCACAAGAGACACACAGACGCTGCACTATTAAAAGCCTCTTCCCTGATGACTTTCACTTGCACGTGTGAGTGGATGTTCCAAGCAATTCAGACTCTGGGGTTGCCCTGAAAGTGTCAAAGCTGGGGGCCACAGAAGTGACAGTGATTTTTCTTTCCTCCAGGGTTCGCATTCACTCAATGAGTCTGCATTCTAAGTCAATTGCTGCATTCTTAAATTCAGCCTGGAAAGGTACTCCCCCAGGGGACAGATACAGACTGGAAGGCCAGCCCCACCCTCTAGCTCTGAGGTCCAGAGACTCAGGCAGAGCAGGCAAAGCACAAAGTAGCCTTGGTGAAAGTCTTAAGAACCCAAGGGTCAAGCATGTGCCCTTGAGAGCAAGGGCTGCAGAGAAGAAATGTTTAATGGGGCATTTTTTGCCTAGCATTTCATAAAAACTACCTAGCACATATTTTGCATTCTGTCCCCTTTATTGATTTTTAAAAAGGCATTAGGCAAACCGGCCTGACACTGTATTTCCTTTCTACAGAGAATCTAAGAATCTGAGCCCTCTTCACCCAGAAGGGCTGAGATGGGAGCCAAGTTGAAGGAAGAGGCAGGAAGAACTGGGCATTTGGTGGGAGGTGGCTGTGGAGATGAGAGTCTCAGGTGAGGCAGTCCCTCCTCCAGTGGCCCAGTGGCTCAGCAGAACCTGAGGGGTGAGGGGGGCGCATAAGGTGGCCAGGCGTGACCACTCTGATAACGATTTCACCAGGTGAGGGGCTTGGCTTTCACAGGCACGGTGCTGACATGTAAGGGTTACTTGATGGCAACCCACAGACTGCGATTTGGTAGGGAAAATCTAATAGAGCAAAGGGATGCCTGGCTAGACAGACAGAGATCCAAGCTAGGACAGTGGGGCCAAAGGACCACTCTAGGGCCACAGTTAAGAAGGAAATGTGATACATTCCTGAAGGACTAGTGAGAAAAGGACTCTAGAACCAGGGACAAAGGAAAGGGACAACCATGGACATTCTGGGGTGGAGGAAGACAGGGTCCCTGCATGGGAGGCTTGGGTGACATGGGAAGACGGTCTCCAGACCGGCTGATCCTGTCTCCAAACCACGTGCTATCATTATAACCAGAATGCGTTTGTGAATTCCAGTCTGGGAAAACAGACAGATTCAAAAGAGTGAGCTAGAAACATATACTTTATGATTTTGATAATGCTTTATGGTTTTAAAAATCCCCGGCAGGAAAATAAACTTAATTTATCTGAAAAACAATCTTTGGCTACCTTGATGTATTAGGAATTACTGGAGAGATCCACAGAGCTTTTTAATGATATTAAGAGTGATCATTAATATTATATGAATAACTGTTCTTCTTTCCATAGGACAGAATAATAGGGAAAAGCTCAAAATCTTAGGTTAACAGAGTATTTCCTGACAGTGAGTATTAAAAAATGTAGACAAAGTAAAATCCATTTGGGGGTGGGGTGGAGAGAGGATTTTTAAAAAATAAATATATATCAACACTTAGAGTCTCATTTGTACCAGGAAAAGGGGTGGACCCCAGCCAATATGCCTGTCTCAGATGCTTTTGATCATTTTCTTCTACCCTCAGATAGCAATGTGATTGTTTCTTGGTTACAATAATAATAATACATGTCTATGTGGCAAGCAATACAGAAAATAACTTAAAAGAAGTAAATAACTCCAAGTTTCATCACTCAGAGATAAACATAATTAACATTTTGGATTTAGTACAATTATTAGTATTTAAGCCATGAGAAGATTTAGTGACAGTCTTGGGGAAAGTAGAAGCTTCATTCATTAAGATTTTTGAAATCTGAATTATGGTTCAGAACACATCAGAGGCAGTCTGTGTATTTATTTCACATTGAATGTTTGGGCATATCTATGTCAGATGTTACCTTCCATGCCAGGAAATTTCCATGGAAAATAGGCAGTTCATAAGGGCTAAAAGAGTGAGATCAAGTGAGTGACACCATTGTAAAGCTAAACATGGAGGTTTGAGTAATGTTTGCCTTCTGTCTCACTCCAGCTGGGGCTCTCAGAACCGCTTCCACCGACACTCTCAAGGAATAGATGGAAAAGTAGGGATGCAAATAATGCTGTTATTATGCCACATTGGCTGGCTGGATGTGTAGATGCATTACATTTATTTTTAAATTTTTAATCTCTCTCTCTCGAGATATATATATATATATTTATACATACACACACATATATACACACACACATATATATACACACACATATATATACACACACACACATATATATACACACACACATATATATACACACACACTCACATATATATATATAATAACACATATATTTAATAATAGAGACAGGGAGGTGGTTTCTCCCTATGTTGCCCAGGCTGGTCTCAAACTCCTGGCCTCAAGCGATGCTCCTGCCTTGGCCTCTGAAAGTGCTTGGATTACAGGTGTGAGCTCCTGCACCCAGACAATGCATTACATTTCTACCTTCTGCCAAGTCTAATGAGGGAAGCAGTTCAAGTTTTTGAAACTCAGTGATAATAGTCTGCAGCAGAATCTTTAAAAACTTATGATAGGGAGAAAATTGAATTAGTTTTTCTTCTCGTAATACATGGAGATAATTGTTTCTAAGTTAAATTATGCCTGTACGTAAAGCTAAAAGATTTTGACTCAGTGATATTAAATAACTAAGAAACATTGATTTCACAAAGATAAAATCTTCGTAGTAAGGAAAGGTGAGTTTTTTTTTTCCTTAGGGAGGAGAGGTGGTGGGGAAAGGAATAGAACTGTCCCAGAAACAGCTGGATGCGGTGAGTAATTAGAGGTGAGTAATATGGAACCACACTTTATGCTCATCTAATCCCAAAGAATTCTGAGAAACCATTTCCCTCCCATCCTAAATGGTAAAATTTCTGGCATATTGCAAATAACAGCATCTTTAAATAAAACCATGTCATTAATCTTTAAAATGTAGCCAATGGAATCTAAGTACCATAGCAATTTTGAACCTGTCACTGGCCACTTGAAAACCCCACAGACAAGCTTTTGATCCAAAGGAGATTTTCGCTTGAGCCCAGGAGACTGAGGTTGCAGTGAACCAAGATCATGCCACTGCACTCCAGCCTGGGCGACAGAGTGAGATCTTGTCTCAAAAAAACCAAAAAGCAAAAAACATAAAAAAACAAAAATCAACCCACAAAAGGAGATTTTATGTTTCTTCTTTCTCTTTGACCTTGAATTTCCATTCCACTATCTGCACAGAATTCTAACCTAATGCAGTGCATTTTTAGGCATGAATCATGCTTTTTCTGATTTTATTGATCAACCTATTATAATTCTCTGCAACAAACACATGTATCTAAATTTAAAAGGTAAGAGTCCTGTGACCACAAGCTCTTTAAGTGATAAAACTGTATCGATTGAGCCATTATTGCAGTTATTATTACACAATTGATCAATATAACAATATGTATTACACAATTTTTGATAATTTTTAAACTAAAAAATAAAGTTTTATTGGATATTTATCTTTCAATAACATGAAGTGGGGTTTTTTTTCCCCAATTGGCTCATGTATCCATGGATGAATATTACTTGTTGATAGAATGAGACAGAGTTTGTCATTAATTCTTACTCATATAATAGATACAAATGGAAGGAGTTTTACTTTTATGGCTACATCACTCAATTCTGTGAACTCTGAGTTCACTTAGCTATCCATCATCAAAATTGTTAACGATCTACTAGCTTATTTGATTCTTTTTCAATGTTGTTAAAAGAAAAATATTTGAAATCACCTGACCACAAAAGGATTTATTACTTGCCTATTTAGAGTGATTCACGTTCTCACCAGCTATACCAGTATTTTGAATCACCTCTTTGTTCAGAGCCTAGAGGTTACTAACTTGATGCTAGTGAAAATTATATCTTTCTCTCATAGATTAGAAGAAGGTTGTGTTCTCAGGGAGATCAGTTTAAGGAAAGAGTGCTTATGGATGTGGAGTTTCTTAAAATTGACTTTCTTAAATGTATCACTGCGGCTGGGCGCGGTGGTTCACGCCTGTAATCCCAGCACTTTGGGAGGCCAAGGCGGGTAGGATCACCTGAGGTCAGGAGTTTGAGACCAGCCTGGCCAACATGGCAAAGCCCCGTCTCTACTAAAAATACAAAAAATTAGCTGGGCATGGTGGCGGGAGCCTGTAGTCCCAGCTACTTGGGAGGCTGAGGCAGAAGAATCACTTGAACTTGGGAGGCAGAGGTTGCAGTGAGCCAAGATCGCACCACTGTACTCCAGTCTGGGAGACAAAGTGAGATTCTGTCTCAAAAACAACAACAACAACAAAAGCATCACTGCATATACTCCTTGGACAGTGAGTTTGCATACTCTAGTTTGAAGATCAAAAAGCTCTGTAATTAGTCTGGTTAATGCTCCTAATTCCAAACCTCAGTTTTGTCATCTGCAGAATAGAAATAATAACAATAATCTTTGGGCTTGTCTGCAGGCTTGAATGAGGTAATGGAGTAAAAGTGTTTTGTAAACTAAAATTCTATGTCAGTGTTATGTACTGTTGTTTTCATGCTAACAATCCTAGTTTAATGATTAAATTAATGATTAAGTGGTCATGTACATAAGTGATGTCAGTCCCTGGAATAAAGAGACCTTGTTAGCAAGCTCAAAACCCTGGTCTCCTGAACTTCAAACAATAAAATAAAGAATAGGTGCATGGATAGCTCTGACACTGGATACCACTGGTTCTTAAAGTGTGGTGCTTATATCAGCAGAGTGAGTATCACCCGGGGTTGTGTTAGAGTTGCAAATTCCCTGGTTCCATCCAGACCACTGGAATCAGAAATGGTGGGGTGAGACCTGGCAACCTCTGTGTGTGTGTGTTTAATATTTTGTTTGTTTTTTGAGACAAGGTCTCACACTGTTGTCCAGGCTGAAGGGCAGTGACACAATCATAGTTCACTGAAGCCTCTAACTCCTGGGCTCAAGCATCTTTCCACCTCAGCCTCCTGAGTAGCTAGGATGACAGGTATGGGTTGCCACCCCCAGCTAATTATTATTATTATTTTTTTTTCTGTAGAGACAGGGTCTTGTCATATTGCCCAGACTGGTCTTGAACTCCTGGACTCAAGCGATCCTCCTGCCTCAATCTCTCAAAGCGCTGGGATTACAGGCATGAGCCACCATGCCTGGACACAACCTGTGCTTTGATGAGCCCTGCAGCTTTGATGTGCTTTGATGACTCTATTGCATGCCAAAGTCTGAAAACATGGCTGCTGTGATGCTTTGTTTTATGTGTGGGGAACCCTACAATGTTTCTCAGAATAGTGAGTGACATGAATAATAATGCATGACATAAGAGGAAGCATTTAAAGGGAATCAGTTCTGAATCAACACGCTACTACATTTCCCTAGATGTGGGAAATGGTCCTGATGCACATGCTGCGGTAACTGCAGTGGGTCAGGGAAACAATAGGACCTCAGGAATGGAGGTGTGGGGTCTACCTGGTAGTTTTCAGATCGTAAGTAACTTAAGAGCTCTCATAATACACAGCTGATGGCTGCCCTTCTTGTAGGCAAGGGCAAGAAGTCCTTTTAATCTTCTCTTTTATAAAAAGAGAATCACAAGAAAAAAAAAACGTCCATTGAGATTTCAAGAGAAATTAATCTGTGCCCATCTGGCTACAAATAATTGGGTTTTGCTCTTGATGATATCGTTTTCTGCTTAGTACTGAGCCAGCATAGCCAGTGTAACCAGTGTAGCCTGTTCCTCCTTCACTCCAGGCTTCTAACGCTGACCCAGGAGCGGAGACCCTTCTCAGACAACCTCAATCAAGTGCAGATAGGCTGCTGTCAGTGGGGCAGGGGTGAACCCCAATCTATTACGACTCAAAGAGGAAGAGTGTCTCTAGCAGTTTTTCCAAGTGGACACATAGCACCTTTCCTCTAGTACAACCTATTGGATGCATCTAGAACACGGGTGGAAAGCAGTGGCTCAGATGCTGTTTCCACAGAACGCTTATTTAGTGCAAATGAGGTAGCGACAACAACGTGAAATGACAGCAACAACAATAAACCACAGTGTGCCAAAGGAGAGAGGCAAGATTTCAGTCAGGGCATTGCTGAGAGCCCTAATGTCCTATTTTAAAAATATAAAGTATTTTTTTGGTTTAAAACACATGTAGGAAACAAAAATCAAGTTAAATAATAGCAATGTTAGGTATTTTATTTAATTTACCAGTTAGGTTTGAACTTTTCTTCATCATATTTTAAAAAAAGCAGGACGCGCAATAAAAGAACAGCCAGAATGACATGGAGAAGAGAGTGAGGCAAAGATGGAGCACCTACCAACATTTCTTTACCAAGGCAGTAACCCTCGAAACTTGGGTACACGATGAAGAATTAAGGTCTTCAATTATTTGAATTTCACACCTGATTTCTATGTTGTGGAGGAGTGACTTTGACAGAGAACTGAAAGATCATTCCACAAAGCAAACGTTCAGAATAAAACGTTCCCATTGAGGGGTAATGTTAAGCCAATACCATTGAAAAATCTCATTACCAGGATTGTGGCACAAAATTGAGCTGCTGTATGGTTGACTGAGTCAGAGACTCTGAAGATTTATATACCCCATGGCTCTGCAGAGTCTTCGATTGGGTCTCGCTCAGTGCTGCCACTGACACCGCACAAAAACACAGCCATGCGCATCAGCAACACACACCTACCTGCCATCATTTTCATCATAGCAGAGGGAGGCAATGATATCCTCACACTATCTTTTCATGTTAAAGAGAAACCTGTGCAAATGGACATCTTAATGACAAGATGAATATATTTTCAGTATATTTTTGTTAAATATATTAATTATAAAATTAGTCATCTTACTAACCAAATAAAAGCAGCTGCTGGTATTAACACTATTATTCAAAAGCCTCAAATCTTATTAAAATGCTACCCAAATTGGCTTTAAATTACAGTGCTACAATATTTTCCAAAGCCAATGTTGAATATTTAATGGATAATGGGACTGCATCGTGCATCTTTCCAATTTACTTCACATGGTCTTTTTTTAAACTTTGTGACTATGGGGAGATGTAAAATTGATAAACGTTTTACATCTAGCATCAGGCATTTCTTGTTTGAATGCATTAAAATAAACAATGGGCTCTAGAGTAAACAAAATCTACTACAGAACCACCCACTTAACATTTTCATAAACTCAGAAGTGCTGCTAATTGCTTGCAATCAGCTTTAAATCACAAGATATGATAGAAGCAGCTCTTGGAGAACTCCTGTGTGTATACTTCCAACTGTGTCCCTCAAAGAGAGACTATCCAAGTCTTTTCTCCTTGTCTTTTTATAGGGGATCTAGAATTTTACTTTTCTTCCAGGTTTATTAAGGATATAAATATTTTTTAAAAACTGCTATTTTCTCTGAATGGTCCAGTTGCAACCACAGCATCACCACACTCCTCCTAATAATACCCACCCTTTTCTCTCAACACAGGAACTTCTGGCTAATTCTTTTCATTCAGTCATTCAAAAATTATTCACTGAGGCCAGGCATGGTGGCTCACATGTGTAATTCCAGCACTTTGGGAGACCAAGGCAGGTGGATCACTTGAGGTTAGGAGTTCCAGACCAGCTTGGCCAACATGGTGAAACCCTGTCTCTACTAAAAATACAAAAATTAGCTGGGCATGGTGGTGCATGCTTGTAATCCCAGCTACTTTGGAGGCTGAGGTGGGAGGATGACTTGGACCCAGGAGGTGGAAGTTGCAGTGAGCCAAGATTGCACCACTGCACTCCAGCCTGGGTGACAGAGCAAGGCCATCTCAAAAAAAAAAAAAAATCACTGAGCACCTACTATGTGCAGGGCACTGGGCTAGAAAGATGGCTGCTGTTATGGGCTGAACTTAGTCCCCTCCAAATTTATATATTGAAGCCCTGACCCCCAGTACCTCAGATCTATATTGGATACAGGGCTTTTAAAGAGGCAGTTAAGCTAAAATGGGTTCATTAAGGTGGGCCTGAATTCAATACGACTGGTGTCCTTATAAGAAGAGCAGATTAGGACACAGAAAACAGAGAAATGACCATGTGAGAACACAGCAAGAAGGCAACCATCTAAAAGCCAGGGAAAGAGGCCTCAGAAGAAACCAAACCTGCCAACCCCTTGATCTCAGATTTCTAGCTTCCATATTTGTGAGAAAATGAATTTCTGCAGTTGAAGCCACCCAGTCTGTGGCACTTTGTTATGGCAGCCCTAGCAAACTAACATAGCTGCCTATGAACATGTGTGCTATGCATTTGAGGGGTTCTAGATGATGCTCGTGGCAGGCCAAAGTACACAATAGTGTGCTCTTCCCTTAAGAATATTTCCAGTTTTGCAGCATTTTAATGGCAAATAGGACATGCATATAACGTGATCATTAGCAGCTCTGAACCAAAAACTCTCCAGGTTTTGGGCAATTCATTTCTTTCCTTCATTATGGCCTTGCTTATTCTCTTTCAGTCACCTAATAATCACTATCATCAAATACCTTGCCAGGTGAGGAAGGGATGGCTGAGAGCTGACTTTTGCATGCCTTATTATTTATTTATGAAATATTAGCATGCTTGTAGTCTTATATTGTCAAATTTAATCTCAGAAGCTAATGATATGGCATTGTAGAGGCTTTGGTTGGGGCAACTGTTTTCTGTTTTAATACAAAAAGAAAGACTACTTTTGGTCCACAATTATTAAAAACTTTGACTTAAATTCAAAATTCAAGTGCACAGACTTTCTTCCCAATAGATTGTTAGAATTGCCCTAGTTCCCCGATGTTGTATTACCCTCCCCTTGGCATTTGATATTCGCTCCTGTGTGCCAATGCACAGCAATTGGAAGAAAGAACGGGCATTACCAGCAGTAATAATTCATAATCTGAAATGAGCACACAGATAATAAATAATCACATTGCAGGAGAAAATAAGCTGTACTCAGTAAACAATGTTTTTTCTATTTCTCATTCACACTTCAGAGTATCCACTTCAATCCCTAGATATGGAAAGGGAAAGTTGGTTTTAAGTGAGTGACAACTACAGATGAATAAAGCATGAACAGGAAGCATACAAATAATCACAGCATATGGCCACGGGAAAGCATTATTCAATTAAAAGTACCTGTAAGTGTTTAGAGTCCCATCTGTTGCACACGGCAGGTCATAAGACACAATCATTGTTCTGGCTCAGTTATTTCCTCTCCTCTGTAGCATTTGCTAAGGTCAATACAGCACTGTGATCCTTAGTTAGTCCTTCTTCAAGGTGTGTCCGCCTCACTGGCCCCTGTCTTACCAATTAGGGAACTAGGACACTCTGGGGCTAAAAGATTTTGAGTTTCTAATCTTTAATCTCTGGTTCTTCAATTTCCATTCTGTAAAGGTCATCAATACATCTCTCAGCACATATATCATTCCTAATCATTTCTTTGATAGTTTCAGAGGAAAAGCAAAGATGCCACCTGAATCTCTTCATACCTCCACCCATACCATCCATCCATGGCTTCCATTTCTGTGAGTATTCCACTAACTTAGGCCCCAGATTCTTTTCACTTTAGAGTTGACACAAGAAGGGGCGTTAGTGTGGAAAAAGCAAGCATGTATGCATGTTCATGGGTGCATGTGTATATGTAGGGTAGGGGAGGGTGACAGAGGTGGGGACACTGAGTCTTAGTGTCTATGGGGAGGGAAGCAGCACCACTATGTCTTGCTTTGCTGGGCATAATTTTTCCCTCTTCCCTTTCTAACCTGATTTTCTAAGAAGAATTTCTCTTCCGCTGTGTGTGTGAGTGTGAGTGAGTGTGTGTGTGTGTTGCTATTTAGGATTTGTGCTGTGTGCACCCGGAAGGTGCCTACTTACACAGTTACAAACAAGTCAGAGATTTTCCTCCTGAAAGGACTTAACTGACCAATTGTTTTAATGGTCCACAGCTACTGAAAAAATGTCTAGCTGCCTGTCAGAGTTAGGTCTTCAGCAATAAATAAGACAGTCCACTGGACAGGAGGAACATAAGTCTAGGTTAACTCTGAAGGCATAAATAAACAATTATTCAAGACAATCACTTATATGTTACTGATAATCACTTATTTTTCTATTTAGATAAATACTGAGAACTTTTAACTTGCATCCTGGTTTCTTAGTGCCAGTAATTTTGACAAAGGTAACCGCAGACCCACAGGCCTTATGATAAAAGTGAATGAATACTCAGGAATATGGAAAGACTAAAACTCACACTGGCCCTTAAAAATTTGAATAAGAGGTATTGTCTTTTTTTCCCCCACATGGTGATTCCCCTAACTCCCAGGAGTCCTCAGGATGAGATCACAGGGCTAGGAACTTGACATTTCCTGATGGTGATGGGTACATTGTAAGCAAACTTAAAAGATAAATATATGTCCTTCAGAATCCCCCAACCATAATCTCTATATGCTGGAAAAAAATCCTTTTATATCCTGTTTATACCCTTTAACACACACACACACACACACACACACACACACACACACACACACACACACACACTCCCCTGCCTCAATAGATGGAACTAGAGTTCCTGTTTTAGTTTATACTGCAGTGTTTTAGTGGGCCATTTACTGAATCGTCTTCTTTGATTAATCACATCTCTCTTCCTGGTTCCAATAATTCCATCCTTTAAGTATCTTTAGATCAGATGCCCATAAATCACACGAAATGCCCCAAGCCAGCTGCAATTCGCTCCCAACTTCAATTAGCATACAGAGTTAACAGCTGTCATTAGTGGAGACTGCAGTAACTAGAAGAACCACAGCTGACCAGACATTAAAACTGGACCATGGCCTTAGAATCCAGTTTACTCACAATATTTAAAATATTGAAAACTCTTAAACCAAGGACATCAATACATTTTTGAACTTATAAAAAAAGTATTGAGCTTAGGTTGATCTAATTGTCTCTTGTAGGCTCCCATAAAAGTGGCTTCCTGCTTATTAAGTCTGATCATGTTTTCTTAGCTCACATCTCCTTGGACTCTTCAGAATCGTTTGCCACTGGTGACTTTTGCATGAACTGAGCTTCTATCTTCATCCCTGGTCCTTGCACCATCCTGGAACCCCTTCCACAGCCTGTTTCTCCATTCTAGCAGGGCTAGTCCTTCCTCTTCCTCTTCCTCCAAGTCTTGGCCATTCCATTCATTCATTCATTCATTCATTCATTCATTGATTCCTACAAAATTTATTGGGAATCTGGCATTGAGGAATTAACAATGACAGCTCCTGGCCACATGGAGTTTATAAACTCGGGGGAAATGCAAATATAAATATATAGAGAACAGTTGAAACATAGAAGGGCAAACTGAAGATGGTAGACATACAGGGTACTCTGGGATCTTACACTTGAGGGGAACTAACCCAATTTGGGGGTACCATGGAAGATTTCCTAGAAAAGCTGACATATAAATTGAGTCCTAAAGAAAGAGACAGTTCCTGTCAGGAAGAGGTTGTGTACAAAGGCAGTATTCAGACTTTGACTCTCTTCTTTATATGATCTCTTCATGAATGTATTCACTTCCCCACATTTATACGCCTCATCTATTCTGTTAGACCTGGACTGCCTAGTACAATATGGCAGCCACTAGCCACTGGTAGTGAGCCCTTGAAACATGGCTAGTGTGACTGAGAAACAGAATTAGGACTTTTATTAATTTTGATGAATTTAACTTGATTCAGTTATTCAAAAACCATTAAGTATGTTTGGATCAACTTGAATATGAACTGACATTTTGTAAACTTTATGGACTCTAAATATAGAACAAGGGTTTCCAATAAAAACTTGCATCTGAATTGAAATGCATTGTAAATGTAAACTACATACCAGATTTAAAGGATAATACCAAAGAAAGAATGTAAACTATCTCATTTTTATATTGATTACATGTTGAAATGATATTTTGGATATTTGTTGGGTTAAAATAAGGTAATTATAAGAACTAATGGTACATATTTCTTTTTACTGTTTGATGTGGTTACTAGAAATTTTAAATTACATTTGTGGCTCATGTTATATTTCTACTGGACAGCACTGGGCAAGACCAAAACTCTTTGAAGGCAGGAACTTGGTCTTACTCATCTTTTGCCTTGGCACCATGTTTTGTGTATAACAGGGGCTCTATAAATCGTTTGTCAATTAAGCAAGATATCCTACATGTGGCCAGCCCCAATCCACACCAGAAATACTTCATTTGACATCTCATTCTGCTTTTTGAGAGCTTACCGTGTTTGGTTCTTTTCTAGGCCTGGGGACAGAGTAGTAAGTGAGACAAAGTCCTGCCCACATGGAGTTTCATTCTAACTGAAGATGCCATATTGAATGTGTGTTATAAATCAGTGTAAGGAGCTAGGGGCTTGGACTGAGAATGGGTGTGCTATTTTAGGTATTTTAGGTAGGCTGGGAAGGGATGGCCTCTCCAAGCCACAGAGAACTGAATGCAGAGAGAGGGCAGTCCCTGTGGATGTTTGAGAGAACATTTCAAACAGAGGGGACTACATGTGCAAATGCCCTGAGAGGGAAATGTTTTTGGCATATTCAGAGCAGAGCAAGGCCAGTGTGGCTGCATGTGAGTTGGAGTGGGAGGATGTGAGGTAAGCCAGGACCTGATTGGGCACACCCAAGGAGGGCCCGGCCAGGACTTGAGGTTTACTTTCAAATGTGATGAGGAGACACAGGGGGTCAAGAATAGGAAATGACAGAAGAGATCTAGATTTTTGAAGGACCACACTGGTTGTCTTGTTGAGAATAGACTGCGGGGCATGGCACAGAAGCAGAATCAAAGAGAGCAGGCAGGAGGCTTTGGCACCAGTCAGCAGTGACTTATTGAGCATCCAAGGGTGTATGCAGCAGGAAAATAAAATGAGATGTGTTCAGAATCCCACTGTGTATTTTACTACAAATTGAAAAAGATCCAGGAAAAGCCATCTTTTAAAAAAATCTCTCTTCCCGGTCAAAAGCATTATGGCAAGCCCAGAAGATGCTCATGCGGACTGTCTCTGTGCTCCCAGCTGCTGTCCTGCACTCAGCTGAAAAACCCTCAGAGGAAGTCTTTGAGCTATACCAGGAAATAAAATCCCCTCAATATGCATTTGTAGACTGTAGAACTGATCTGAGAGCGTTCTTGTGGAATCCTTTACTTGAGGTTTGTAAGTCCCTAGCAGATTAACTCTGTTTTTAGAAAACGTGCATTTTTTTTGATTCCATGCATTTCTGTAGTGCATGTATTATAGCTCTGTGTGTGCACAGCAACCATTTACTGAGCACTTGCTATGGTGCCTTGCCCCTCACCAACCTCTTTACATGGCTCATCTCATTTTATCCTAGTAATGACCTAACAAGTAGATGCCACTATCTTCATTTTCTTTATTTCTTTTCTTTTTGTCTTTTTTTTTTCTTTTCTTTTCTTTCTTTTTTTTTTAGTTGGGGTCTCGGTCTGTTGCACAGGCTGGAGTGCAGTGGTGTGATCTTAGCTCACTGCGGCCTCAAACTCCCAGGCTCAAGGGATCCTCCCGCCTCAGCCTTCCGAGTGGCTGGGACTACTACTAATTTTTTAAATTTTTTGTAGAGATGGGGTCTTGTTATGCTGTCCAGGCTAGTCTTGAACTCCTGGCCTCAAGCAATCCTCCCACCTCAGGCTCCTAAAGTGCTGAGATTACAGGCGTGAGCTACCACACCTGGCATCATCTTCGTTTTCTTGATGAAGAAACAAAATGCTCCAAGATTATGCAGATGGTCAGTGCAGAGAATGGCTTCGAGTGAGACACACCTGGATTTTAACTCTAGCTCTGTACCCACTATCTGTGTGACCTCACAGCATTTTGTTTCTGTACCAATAAAACAAAACATGTCTCACTTGAAGGCATGAGGCCAGCGTCTTTTAAAGTGTGGTTCCTAAACCACCTACATAAGAATCACCAGGGTTCCTTATTAAAAGTGCAAACTGGGCTGGGCGCATTGGTTCATGCCTGTAATCACAGCACTTTGGGAGGCCGAGGTGGGCAAGATCGTCAGGTCAAGAGATTGAGACCATCCTGGCCAACATGGTGAAACCCGGTCTCTACTAAAAATACAAAAATTAGCTGGGTGTGGTGGCGTGCGCTTGTAGTCCCAGCTACTCGGGAGGCTGAGGCAGGAGAATTGCTTGAACCTGGGAGGTGGAGGTTGCAGTGAGCTGAGATCGCGCCACTGCCACTCCAACCTGGGTGACAGAGTGAGACTCCATCTCAAAAAAAAGTGGAAATGGGGTGGGATCTGGGAGTTTGTATTTTTAATAATAGTGGATCTAATCAATGATAAATATTTATCTGGCATCTGCCTGTAGTGTCATAACTAGGATTAATATACTTCAAAAAATTGGTCATTTTATATTTACATTACTTTTCTGAGGCATTTGGAGCCTCGTGAAATTCTGTGTTTTGAGGTGGTGTCTTAGTTTGGTTTCCCCAAATGGAGCCTGAGACAGGGACTTGTGTGCAGGTGGTTTACTTGAGAGGTGAACCCAGAGCACAGGTGGAAGGATCAGAGAGAGTGAGAGAGGAAAGGAGGAAAAGCATATAAAGAGTGTATAACAGAACTGCTTACTGCTAGGAACAAGAGGGACTCAATCCCACTTGGGGACCCTCTAAGGAACCATGTAGAATGTGTCACAGATGGTTCCTCCAGAGGACAATTATCCACTGCCTTCTGTTGTCTTTTAGTTGAGGGTTGATTCCTAGTTAGTTACTTCCCCTGCACTTCGAGGCTGAGTCTGTGTGGGGATGAGAGGTCTTCGGAGAGAGCCCTGAGGCAGAAAATCAGAGACCCTAAGGGGATGCTTGGGGTAAAAGGTTGGTAATGTACACACTACTGTTTACACAGCTACACTGATGTCAGGGGACAGGTGATGTGGTCAAAATACATCTGCTTTAAGCAGAAGTTATCACACAACTGCTGTGTAATTATTACTTGCCACATTTGGGGTGGGGGTGTGGGAATGCAGTCTCCCTTGGCTGGCACTGAACCAACACCATGTTCTCCCTCACACATGCCACAATTTTATGCTGTAGGGGTGCCACCAAAAAAAATAGTAGGCATTAGATTCTTCTCTTTTGCTTTCACATTCTTCATCTTTCAAGATTTCAAAGAAAAAGGGCATAATATTTGATGAATGGTGCAGAATAAAAAGCATAAGAAAGGAAAAGGAAAAAAACACCAACATCTTAGCTTAAGACAGGGAGGAAAATATTTTTTCTAACTTCTTTCCAACACAAAATCATGTTGCAAAGAAGGGAAGCAGATAGCCCTCCTGGGAGTTGGACATTTGTGACAGCTAGCCTCCAAGATGCCCCTAGCGATCCACATCACCTGGGATTCATGCATTAATGAATTGTGGCTGGCATGGGTGGCAACAGAATGCTGTAGAAGTGACAGTGTGTGACTTCCCAGGCTAGGTCAGGAAAGGCATTGCGGATTTTGCCTTAGTTACTCTTTGATCACAAGCTTGGGGTTAGGGGGTGCTAACCTTTGATAGTGAGGACACTCAAGCAGGATGGAGAGGCCCATTTGGGGAGAGGCTCATGTGGAGATGAACCAACTTGCCAGGACCAACTTGGTAGCCATGTGAGTAAGCCCCCTTGTAAGTGGATCCTTCAGCCTTAGATAAGTCTTCACATAATACTAGGCCCCCAGCCTTTAATACTGCCAGCAAAGACCCCAGGCATCAAGCGGCAGAGACAAGCCATCTCCTCTGCACACTGTCTAAATTCCTGACCCAGAGAAACCATGAAATAATAAATGGTTATTGTTTTAAGCCACGGAGTTTTGGAGTGATTTGTTATACAGCAATAGAGCACAAATACAGCATTTATTTCCTCTGCTATCTCCTTTGATTCCACATGGAGAACTTATTCTTGACTGCTCAATGGACATGGCAGACTAAATATCATTCTGTCATTTCAAACATCACTACGTAAGGGTAAAGGAATAAAGAACAAGAACAAAGAAAACTGGAGAGGAGATAATGAGGGATGAGATCTCGACAAGATTTTGGAAGACAGCAAGCAGACAGAGGAAGAATAACTGGCTTAGTGGAGCCAAGGAAACTGTGGTGTCAGGACATACAGAAGTGGGGGGAAGACTATTTATTCCCTAGGACCCCAAAAGGGTCAGATGTTGAAGGCACCAGATACTTAGGAGGATAGGAGTGAGACACAGGCTGAAAATAATGAAATTCATCGAAAACCTGTGAATGCAGTGGGCAGACCTTCAGACCTCTCCCCAGCCAAGCAATCAGAGGACTACCCTTCACTCATGTTGCAATAGTCTGGACTTGGGTAAATCAATCAGAAAGAAAATGAGTTAAGTGTGAGACTAAAAGTAGAGGATTTAAGTCAAAGTTTTCACCAGTGTGAATAGTGTGGCATTCCCCTCCACATCCTTCTCAGAACCCCAGGAGTCAGGCTTACTCCTCCAATCTGGAAAATGAATTGTTCGTTTTCACAGAAAATAGTCTTTTAAAAAAGAGACAAACAATTAGAGTACCTTTGGATTAAAAGGCTGCCTGCTGCTAGAATGCCTGACTGTGACACACCCTCATCCTCAATCCTAGTTGACAAGCTCCCCTTATTCAGTTTCCAGTCAGATTTTCCGTGCTTCGCCCTTAAATATTAATAGATAATTGAAGACTTTCAGGTACTAAGAGAGCGTCCAACATGAAAGAGAGACCAAAACAACAGAAAAAAAGAAACTCAGAAGGACAGATACTACAGGGAACAAAACGCGGATCACTCCCATCCCAAAACCTCATAGTCAATCCCTTAGAGATGTAGGAGAACATGATACAGCCATGAAACAACGAAAGGTTGGATTAAAAAGGGCAAAGAACATACATACACACACACACACACACACACACCCCTCCTTAGAAATAAAAATATAGTAATAGCAGAAATAAAAACTCAATAGAATGGTTGGAAGATATAAAGAAGCTCCTAGAAAGGAGAACAAAAAGACAGAGATGGATAATAGGAATGAGGAGATCAAAATATTAGAGAATCGATCCAGGTAGTTCAACACCCATTAGATGGACATTTCAGAAAGTGAGAACAACAACAACAAAAATGGTGGTGAGGTATATATATGTGTGTGTGTGTGTGTGTATATGTGATTGTGTGTATATGTATGTGTGTGTGTGTGTGTGTGTGTTAGTCCTCTGGACTAGGGCCATAAGCCTTCAAATTAAAATGGCTCAATAAGTCTCAGCAAAGTGCAGAGAAGAAACAGACACATTTGAATATTATGATCATGATACCACAGATAAAGAGTAGATAAGAACTCACAGAAAATACAGGTCATATATAAAGCCAAGGGAATCATAAAGGCATCAGATTTATCAACAATGCTGGATGCCAGATGATAGTGGGCAATATCTTCAAACATTCTGAGGTAGAATGATTTCCAACCTAGAATTCTATGTCCAGCCATACTATCAATATAGTATGTGGTATGATAAAGACACTGTCAGTTGTGCAAGGACCAAAACACAATAACAACAGCAACCTACTTCTGTCTAACTTTTCTGTAGAAATTGCCAAAGATTATACTTCACCGAAAAGAAGGTATAAGTCAGAAAGTCCAGGGGTTCCAGAAATAGATCAATTCAGGAGAGCAGTGGAGAGAAGTTCCAGGATGACAGATATGCAGCAGACCTAAGAAACGGAAGGACCAAGAACTCTCGGAGAAATGTCTTCAGTAAAAAAATGGTGGTAAGATAGTTCACCCAATACATTTCATTATGTTGAAAACCTACATTATGAGGCTATAGATATGGGAAGAATTTGTGAAACACACATAGAAAATCAGGCAAATAAAAACACAATATAATTGTTAACTCCAGGAAAGACAAAAGTTGTATGAGAAAGTAATCATACTCAATATACTACTTGGTTCAGTAGAAGTCAGAATAATGTAAATTCTGATTACTGATTGGTATAGATTGGTGTGTTTTTCCATTCTCACACTGCTATGAAGAAATACCCACGACTGGGGAATTTATAAAGGAAAGAGGTTTAATTGACTGACTCACAGTTCCACATTGCTGGGAAAGCCTCAGGAAGCTTACAATCACGGTTGAAGGCAAAGGAGAAGCAGGCACCTTCTTCACAGGGCATCAGGACGGAGTGAGTGCAAGCAGGGCAAATGCCCGATGCTTATAAAGCCATCAGATCTCATGAGAACTCACTCACTGCCATGAGAACAGCATGGGGGAAACTACCCCCCATGATGCAATTACCTCCACCTGTTCCCACCTTTGACATGTGAGGATTATGGGGATTACAATTTGAGGCAAGATATGGGTGGGGACACAGAGTCAAACCATATCAATTGGTTTCATGTTGAAATTTGACCCCCAGTGTTGGAGGTGGGGCCTAATGGGAAATATTTGGGTCATGGGGGTAGATCTGTCATGAATAGATTAATGCTCTCCCTGCAGTGGTAGAAATGAGTGAGTTCTCACTTTATTTGTTCCAATAAGATCTGGTTGTTAAAAAGAACCTGGCATCTCCCTCCTCTCTATTTCTCTCTCTCTCTTTATTATTATTATTTTTTTTGATACAGGGTCTCATTCTGTTGCCCAGGCTGGAGTGCAGTGATGCGATCTTGGATCATTGCAACCTCTGTCCCCTGGGTTCAAGTGATGCTCCCACCTAAGCTTCCCGAGTAGCTGGGATTACAGGCACCTGCCACCATGCCTGGCTAATTTTGTATTTTTAATAGAGACGGGGTTTCACCATGTTGACCAGGCTGGCCTTCAACTCCTGAAGTGATCCACCTGCCTTCCTCCCAGAGTGCTGGGATTACAGGTGTGAGCCACCGTGCCCAGCCTAGTGTGTTTGATTTTTAGGACTATGGACATGTTACTTTGATTTTCAATATTGACTATAAAAGGTAAAATGTATTCTGAAGCTATGAAGTAACTTTTACGTGCTATCCATTGTGCCACAGAGCCAGTTTTGTTTGATAACTAAAGAGTTGTCTTAGAAGTCTTTGGGTATGCTGCTGACATGGTGTGTGGAGCATGTGCCACCAAAAAAGTTACCTCGTTTTATCTTAGAGAAGAAACGGCTCAGCTAAGGCAAAAGATCAGTTTCTTTGTAAGAAAACATGGGAACCTCCACTGAGCTCTGCAAATACAATTTCTATATTAAGATCACTCTGTCTTCTACAATACATAAATTATTCAATTTCATATAGAACCAGTGGGGGGAAGACAACTCATATCACCAACTGTTCTCTATTTTAATCAATTTAAATGCAAAAAGAGTCATGCTCAGCTGTAGGAGATGCAATTAATGAAATGTACTAAGTAAGTGTGAGCTAAATGGAAAGGAAAAAAAATATGGATTCTTAAAATAATGATGTTTTTCTCTGGATCTGAAAATGAGTCCACAGACGTTTTATTATGCTTGAAAAAAAATCTTAATCCCTTTTTTTATTGCACTAAGCAAAGGCCATGTGAAATTGATAGCCTGGGATTTTCCATATAAGCATTCACAATACACCTCAGTGACAGCATTCTGTGTTCTGAGTTTCGGCCACACTACAAACATTTAATCACATTGCAGTACTCTTCCTATGTAAATGTTTACATTGATATGATTTTTATTATTTTTATTTGTAATTTCAATCTCTCTATAAATATACTTAAAATCATACTGCAAATGTCTCAGCTTCAGACATGTTTTCTTTCACCACTGATAAAGCTTTGCTGTCTTTCCCTTTACCAACAAATGTATATCATGCCTTAGAAAAATCCATAACATAACCAGAAAGAAAATCTAACGGGGCCTCACTTACCTTGCTGCCAAGACATTTCATGGCATTTCTGCATTTTACTAATGATATTCACTTATTCCTTGACTTTAGGCCTTTCAAAAATATCGTTAAATGTCTCATCACTACTTTACTTCCTTTTTTTTTTTCTTTTTGCCCTTTTCTCCATGGATAATTCTCCCTTTGTCTTTTTTCTGATCCTTTTGTGAAAAAAAAAATCACTTAAAGCAAATCACAATTGGGTACAATCTTAAAAGGCCAAGTTAATTACCATAGGAAAAGTGGAATGTTAGCTGGCTTTAAAAGCAAAATGAAACACAAATGCATCGCCTTTAACTGTGTTAGTTCTTCCATCTAAACTGATCGAATGTCCCTGTCTTAGCAAACGCAGTAAATAATTCTGATGAAGTCTGGCCAGCATTTGTAGTTGCTCTAGCTTTTATCTCTTGATTACAGTCACTGTAGGATGAGCAGTGTGAAATCCCTCACTCGTGTCACCTTTCATTATAAATCAAGTAAGCACAGGCCACACTTTTGATTGGCTATGATATACTTCATAAAGGAAGCTTCAATTTCTCACTGAAGTCTGCACCAGAGGGAGGCAGGGGAAAATGAGCAAATCAATAACCTTTTCCCTAAAATGAAACCATGATTTATAATGCTCTTACAAACGGCCAGGATGCTTGTTTTTAAGGACGGTGGCAGTGATTCTGTGGGCAACCAGGAGAAACAGAAGGCTGAAATCAGGTTGTTATGATGAAGTGGAATAATATATCAGAATAAAACTTCATCCCTTTGGATTCCTCCAATTCTGGAATCACAGTACCAAAGACAAAGCATTTGATTCTTACTGAGTAAAAACTCCAGAAAACTTTCCTCTAAGAAAATTTGCCAGATCTTTTGTATAAGATCATTGAAAGAACACCTGGAATATGTTACACTGAGTTTGATAAAATGGACATGTTATTTATAAATCGTGCTTTAGAATTTGAGTCATAATTTTTTTCAGAAACATGCACAGACTGATATAATAGTGACCCTATTGCTTAGTGTGAATTGATACACTTAATTTGTTGCAGCAAAAAGAGAAAATATTAAATTGCTCTGTGAGGCAGTTCTAGGAACATGTCATAGGTGTTTCTGAATTACTAGTTCCTTCACATTTAAATATTTATTGAAAAACACACCACATCATATACCATAAACTGATATGCTCAAATACATTCCGGCTTATAAAAATCCATGACATATTAAACAAATAACATTTGTTTAAAATAATTATGTACATAGAAGTCTCCCTAAAAGAGCTTGTCCCTCCATGTTGTGAATTAATGCAATTTCATTGTTATGATATAAAAAATATTTCAATAAAAAACTTCCCAAGACTAGAAGAAATAAAATCAGCCATGAGCTGCAGCAAGCCTCAGTACATTAACTCCTGGATCTTTTTGCAAATTGACAAATAATAACCGTATATATTAATATATTTATGGGGTACAATGTGATATTGTAACATATGTTTACACTGTGAAATGATTAAATCAAACAAATTAACAAATCCTTCATTTCACATACTTATTAAAAGGTAAAAAATTTCAGTAGGACATGAAGAATAAACTTTACTGATCTATTGCACAGAATGGTAACTGTAACACTTAGGTCTTTGAAGGCCAAAGAAAAACAACTGAACCGACGAGGGGGTGTTTTGTAACCTTGGAAATGACTGTGGCTATACTGTATTCACAGGCACCAATTAACCCTGCAGGTTCCTGAACTGGGCAGAGAAATTTCATTCAGAGACTTCCTAATCCATTCTTTGGCTTTTGCAAATTACTTACACAGGAACTCAGGATGTTATGTTAGAATTAAATAAACATTTTCTAGTTAATGTGTGTCAGGACTGAGGCTTCAAGAACCCAAGGGTGCAAAGGTGTAAGTAAGAAAATATAGCCTCTGATTCATAGTCCAGGACTATGTTATTCCTTTTCTTTTCTTACTTTCTTGCCTTTCTTTCTTTTCTTTTCTTTTCTTTTTTTTTCCTTCTGAGACAGAGTCTTGCTCTGTCACCCAGGCTGGAGTGCAGTGGTGCAATCTTGGCTCACTGCAACCTCTGCTTCCTGGGTTCAAGCGATTCTCCTGTCTCAGCCTCCCAAGTAGCTGGGATTACAGGTGCCCGCCATCACGCCCAGATAATTTTTGTAATTTTAGTAGAGATGGTTTCACCATGTTGGCCAGGCTGGTCTCGAACTCCTGGACTCAAGTGATCCACCCGCCTTGGCCTCCCAAAGTGCTTGGATTACCACGCCCAGCCATGCTATGTTATTTGTTCTTCATAAATCTTATGCTTAGACAATATTGCCTACATGAATAATTAAAATGAACTCCAATGAAACTCTTGACATTTTATTTTCTTTTCAACCTTGGGTGCAGAGAACTGAATTCATTACCCTCCCCATGACCATATCATGGTACCACATCACTGATGCTGTTGATACAGCATTGTGCAAATAATGTGCATTGTTAATTATCCCTTTTATGAACATTCTTCACTCTCATTCTCTTCCATGACTGCCATCATAGCCAATGTGTTTTAATTGTGGATTTGAATGTGAGTAAATCCTTGCAAGATAAATTTGTGTCTTTTCATTTACATAATGACAACACGATATAGTCCTCACATTTGTCTTACTTTACACTCAGCTGCTTTTATGATGTATCAAATTACCATGATTGTTTCTAATTGATGCAAAGTACTGCACTGCCTTGTGCATACCCATTCCCGTAGTGATGGACAGACAGATTCTCTAACTCTCTCCTTTCACAAACAACATGTTGTGAACATCCTTACTCATGACTTACATGTGAATTTCTCCGGGCATATACCAGAGATGGGGGTATGCTTGATTGGTGTGTATATATTTACATATTTTGACAAGCATCATCGATTGTTCTCCAGAATGACTGCACCAGCATACAATATCTCATGTACTTCAGAATTTTAGTTCAAGCTTCCTCTCCCCAACCTCTTCACCCTCCCCATCACTCTTCTTTCTCAGTTATTGAGGTCCAGCCTCAGCATGACTTTGAGAAAGAGGGAGGGCTTTCGCCCTTGTTATGCAAGCACCCCAGGGGATAAGGGCATTGTCCACATATATGTCCTCTCTCTCTTCTGCTGGGTGCCATCTTGCCCTGTCTAAACAGGAAATGGTAGGGGCTAACTACACTTTAGCTTTGGAATTTGGAGGCTCAGACTTCATCAGAAAGTGACAAAGAACTTACATACAGGTGAGCATGAAGGTGGGAAAGTCTTAAAGGAGTGAGGGTCAGCTGACATGGCTCCTAGTAACTAACCCCACTGAAGGACTTGCTCCAAGTCCAAATGGAAAGAAGAGGGCCAACAGCTTGGGCTGCCTGCCTGGAAGGAATAGTTCATCGCATCCATTTTACTACCCTCCTACCCATTTCTAATTGTCCAGCCTGAAGGAAGGAAGCAATGTGAGACCTGAGAGCAAATCCTGTCTGTCCAGAGATCCTCAAGCTCTGAAGCAACCAACAGCACTGCAAAGTTGGATGGGGGTAGGAAGAACTCTGAATGGCCACATGGCCGTCCCGCACCGGGGTGAGGATCCTCAGCCTGGCGGACATAGGCAGCAGAGTGGGGAGGATGGAGGATGGGTGTTGGTGGGGTTTCCACTTTCACCCAAAGTTTATGCAAATATTTCTAGAAATTTCCCCGCTTTCTCAGCTGGGCCATTTGGAGGACACATTTTGAGGGCAGGGGAGGAGGGGAAAAGGCATTGCCCTTGAACTTGAGGAATGTTTGACAGAAAGCTGGGCATGGGCCCCAGTGAGTACCTGTGGCTTCTTGGGTGTCAGCCCAATGGAATGGAAAACCACATAGTAAAGCCACTAAGGTTGTGGTATCTGGAGGCGTGGCATGGCCCTGAATCCTAGCTCCTCCACCTTACTAGCTGGGTGACCTAGGGCAAGCCATTTAACTTCCCGGCCTCAGTTTCCTCACCTGTAAAACATAGATAATATTAATGCGTACTTCATAGAATAGTTGTAAAAATTAAAGAATATATCTTCACTTCTTGGAATGAAGTATGATACATAATAAATGTTCAATAAACATTAGTACAGGATGCTACTGACACCAAAGTTTTTATTCAAGGGGTGAGTGAGGGGTGTTTCTCCCCTACTCTCACCTCTCAGTTCCTCTTGTTTTCCCTGGGGGAGTGACCTCAGTCTCAAACATAAAACCGTGGCAGTCTGGAGGGCAGACTTACGGTTTCCTTGCCTTAATTTTCTAGCTGCTCAGTTACGGGTTTTTCCATCCTCCCCACCCTCCTGCTGAGCCTTCCTGAAGTGCATCATCAGGCAGCTTGCCCCGCTACCTGTGACAGTCAGATTTCTGATTTTCCGAAGGCTCTCCACTGTGTGATTCCTCTGTGAGTTACAGACCAACTCTGGGGTCACCACAGCCTGTCTTCTGCCCTGTTGCACTTCAACCATACAGCTCAGCCCTGTTCAAACCATTATCATGCTGACAGGCTTTTCTTCGAGAAACGCCCAGGTGAATCTGATTTGGCTGGAGTCGACGCTTAATAGCAGGGAAATTCTCCCTGATGGTGCAGTACTTAATGAATGCCTGACATGTTCAATAAATGCAAAAGTTTGGATCCCTTGAGCAGCCTGCAAAGGCCACTGATACAGTGCCTTAGAAAAAATGTGAGTCGCAGGCTAGGAAAAAAGAGAGAGAAAGAAAGAGAGAGAGAGAGAGAGAGAGAGAGAACCCCAGAAGCCTGAGAACCATTTCAATTACAATAATCTTGCAGTAGCTTAGCAATGATAAAACCTCGGGTGGTGGGAGAACTACTTGCGATTCTGCTGGCCCGCGTGTAAGCTCCTGCAGAGGTCTCAGCTAAGTGAGCCGCGATGGCACAAGATGAATGCCTCCCCTTCAAGCCCATCAGCTAGGGCCACCACCAGCGTGGTAACCCATTCTGGAAATGCCAGTTCACAAAGGAAAAAACAGCCCCACAGCACAAGCTTATTTAATAAAACTGATCAGAACTAGATGGAACTGTCTCAACCAGATGTGTGGAGGGGACTGACACCCCTGAGTAGCCTGTTTATTACAGGGCTCTGTGACTCAAGTCAGCAAAACACTCACTGTGGGCTTATCTGACTCATGCATTGTGTTCAGTGCCACGGAGGTTATAAAGATAACTAAGACTTCAGCTCTGGCCTCAAAGAGTCCAGAAATTGCCTAGAGTTCTGAAGAAACATATTTATTATTTTATTGCAATTATAAAGACAATTCTGTAAGATAGAGATGTGTATCAGGCACAAGGAGAGGGTGGTAGGATGCCCTAGGAAGGCACTGGGTTACTGGTGCCTCCAGAACCCCCTTTGAGCCAGACGGGGGGAAATGCCCCTTCTACAGCTTTTCTTTCTCTATGTTTGTGGAACCCCACCCTCGGTCCACTACAAGACAGAAACCATACCCTGGCTTGGAGTATCCTCGAGCACAGACCACATACGGCAGAGGGAAGGTGCTCCTGCAAGGAGCTGACCCAGCTGCTTGTTCACTATGGGGTCTTCTGCCTGGCCAGCCCCTGTGCAGTACAGGCCGTCATGCAGTTTGGCTTTTATCTGCATCATGAGATAATGTTTCTGAAAATCTTCATAAATCACCAAGGGTACTTCTCATGTAAGGTGTCATCGCCTGCCAATCAGATGTTTGGTGTCTTTCCATCTCTCCCGGAAGGCCCCTGAGGTCCTTCCTTTCCTTGAGCAGGCCCTTTCTGTCATCACTTCCGATCTCTGTCTGAAACCAAGCTCTTTCTCTCTCTGATCCCTGGAACTCTTTTCCTGTGGGACCCGCTTAACTTCCTTTGGTTTAAGGACACAACTGCCTGCCAGACACAGCCAGTGATCATGGGCATCCCACCTGCCTTTCTCCTAATTCTGAGAATCTTCCCCTATTCAGGATCCCAGAGAGACACATCTTTCTCCATCAGCACAGGCCCATCACCCGTGTCTTCCTCTCCTGGCCAGTGCAGCTCTCCTTAACATTGGGACACATCTGACATCTGACCTGCACGTGTGTTCTGTTAGGCCTATACCTTGCTTTGAAACTTCCTGAATTAGCTGCCAACATTTAAACATTGGAGGATTATGGGAAAGTGACTTTAGAAATAGTTTAGTAGTTTCTCATCAAGCTAAACATGTACTTAGCAAATGGACATCTTTGGGAGACCATTATTCTACTTACCACATGTGTAAATTGTATCTCCATAAGAATACATAAGAATTAGACCATTAAAAATGGGAGAGATTTCATATAAATATCCAGAATTTTGCCTCTTTTTTGGAAATCAGATCTGGCCAAACTGGGCTTTAATATCTGTATGGCTGGAATCTGCTGCAGCTCAGTAGCTGCTAATCCTCTATAGAGGGTGTGGGCTTTCTCATTTGCTTCTGTTCCCTTTTCTGCCAGCTTCATTTATTCATGCCACCTGCTTGGTTCCTAGGATATTTAAGTTGCCCATCTCAGTCTTAAATTGTCAAGCCAAGACCCCTGGGACTCTTCCCAACTCATTTTCCTTCTGCCCCACTGCTCCCTAGCCATCCACCTAACCGCTCAGGCTAATGTGTACCCTCCATCTAACTAGGAAGACCAGTGTAGGTTAAAGAACAGAGTGGAATTCAAAGTGGCCCCAGCAAGGCTGAACTCCCAGATCCATTACAGTATTTGAGGAAGGGGTTCGTTGAACTCATAGGCTGAAACAGGCAAGATGAGAAGCAAGGATTTTCATCTTCAGGACTCTTTGCTGTTACCCCAGACCAGAGATTTCTTCGCAGTCCAGCCTTAGCCTAGAAGCACCTCTGGCTTCCAGCATGGGGCCAGGCACAGACGGATGCCCAATGAGCATTTGCCAAACCCAAAATGTAGTGTTATACTCTCATCAAGTAATTTAAATGAAGGCTCAATCCCAGTTTGTTTAGCTGTAATGGAGGCAAAGCCATTGAATCCACTTCTTTGTTGGATACTTTAGACAGTGAAAATATATTTGTTCCATGGCCCTCAACCAGTTGCCTAACCCATGCTGGTCAT
The DNA here is from genome assembly GCF_029281585.2 of Gorilla gorilla gorilla. Taxonomy (NCBI): domain Eukaryota; kingdom Metazoa; phylum Chordata; class Mammalia; order Primates; family Hominidae; genus Gorilla; species Gorilla gorilla. The sequence goes on from NC_073243.2 coordinate 35,459,497, forward strand.
CTCATTAAGATGTGCTACTAATCATTGGAAAGACTGGGCATGGAATACATAAATGGCTTAAATGGCTCATCTCTTCGGCTACCATTAGATTACACAAGAGCAATTTTTTTTTTGTTTGATTAAGATCTACAGTAACCACTTCACTCTGTTCTAACCCATACTGTTTCCTTTCATCACACTCTGCCTCCTTTGATTTCACCAGATCTCAAGGCTGACCACTGCCATCTCCCGCCACCCAGTTCTCAGGCTCATTGTTTTCCAACCTCTTTGCAAGTATCCTGTCCAAGCCCCAAGTAACTCCCTTTTGTCTTATACATTCCATGGTGTGACAGACAGCACAGCTGAAGAGCTCCTTGAGGGCTGAGCATGGGAATGAGGAAGAAGTGGATCATGCAATTTAATTTATCCTCAAGTGGAAGCATGCCTCAGTGTTACATAAAAGATCAGAAACCTCCCAAAGAAGAAGCCCCTTCCATCATTGAGAAGGATCCCTAGGAATTACTTCACTGCATAATTAGATTCCCTGTCAAGCTTTCAACCTCACACTCTGTCGTATTTAGCAATCTATTTTTCTAATGCTCTACTCTAGGCAGTTGATTGTACATCTCAGGAAATTAGTCACATAGGAAACATCAGTGTGGCCCAGTGGTGCTGAATGGCCACACTGGCTAAGATGCCACACCCAGTGTCCCCTTGGATTCTCTTGAGACCTTCTCAAAGCAACTCAGGGCAAATCTAAACTTGATTTTGACAGAGACAGCTGAATAAAACAGAAACACAAAATCAGCCCATAAGAGAATAGGGAACTGGTAGGTAATTTAACATCAATGCCTCTGATGGTAGGTTATGTAAAAAAATAAAGTTTGGCTTAGTCCTTGCAAATGAAAGAATACTGTGCTTGTGAAGAACAGATGGGTAGCTCTACAATTTTTTACCTTAACAACCTGGGCAAATTAAGGGAGTACTCCTTCTGGGGAACCCACTCTAGATATGGAAGAAAAAGGATTTTGAGGTTATTCAACTTGTACCCTAAGATATGAGGGAAGCATTCTCTCCCTTTCCACAAAATTGTAAGTATCTCTTGTCCTGTAAGTCACTTAATATTATTCATGGAAATCTGGGGAACAATTACAACACTCAAACAAGGAATATTTTAGAAAACGATGGCGATTTTTATGTCCCTACAGGTGAAAGTTAATTTAGAAACACAGCGGTGAGTTAGTAAGACTTGCTAATGGTGTTAATTGTAAGCCTTTGATAAAGGATCTAATTAGGTTAATGATAAATTCAGCCCAGCAAGGGTATTTTCAGAACAGTTATTTTCAAAGAAATACACACATACACACACATATATATTTTGTCTAGTGCAGAATATAAAAATGTGCAGGAAAATGAGATGGGGAGTTCTTATGGAATCATAATGATAGCACAAGACCTTATTTTAGAGAGAAAAGATATCCGTGTTTCAAGTTAGGTTTGCAGTAGGTAGCTAACAATAAAACAGCAGGAAAAAAACCCCAAAATAATCCCAGTGCCTTCAAAGGGTGGAGCCCTTCTAGTAGCTAGAGGGCCCTTTGTTTGCTAAGATCATAATGGGTGGTTTTATGGACTGAATTATGTCTCTCAAATTCATTGTGGAAGCTCTAACCCCCAATATGCCTGAAAGTGATAGGGTCTTTGGGAGGTAATTAAGGTTAAATGAGCTCATAAGGGTGGGACCCTCGTCTGACAGGACTGTGGCCTTATGAAAACAGAAGAGAGAGATGCCCATCCCCCCCACCACTTCCCTCTCCCCACCACGTACAGACACAGCAAGAAGGTGGCCAGAAGCCAACTCAGCCGACATGTTAATCTTGAACTTCAAGCATCCAGAACTGTGAGAAATAAATTTCTGCTGTTTAAGCCACCCAGTCTGTGGTATCTTGTTATGGCAGCCTGAGCAGATTAAGACAGGTATGCAAGTTTGGAGCCAGAAGCTGGAAGAGCTTGATTTCTCTGACTAATAAGGGGTTGGGGGTGACAGTGGAGTTGATTCCTGGAGGAAGAGAGGAGCTAGAGAAGTTGCATGCTGTGTTGGGAGGAGAAGAGAGAAGTTATGTTGTCTTTGAGGGAAACACAAGTATCAAATCAGGATTTATCAAATGTGGGTTATAAAGCATGTGATGTAAAAAACCTCTTCAGTCTCTTATGAAATCTTTATATACATATATATATATATATGTATATGTATGTATATAAAGAGACAGGGTCTTGCTCTGTCACCCAGGCTGGAGTGCAGTGGCCTGACCATGGCTCATTGTAACCTCAAACTCCTAGGCTCAAGCAATCCTCCTGCCTCAGCCTCCCAAATAGCTAGGAGCACAGGTGTGTGCCACCATGCCCAGCTAATTTTTAAAATTTTTATAGAATATATGTTGCCCAGGCTGGTCTCCAACTCCTGGCCTCAAGCAATCCTCCCACCTCAGCCTAAGATAATTTTTAAAACAACAAAAAATTCTGCATGCAACTGGTTTTTCTCATGGCAAATGATGAAGGCTTGGGTCTCTGAATGCTTGGCAAGGGGCTGTGAGAGCATCGCCTGGACAGACAAGGGGTAGCTGGCATCTGGGCCACACATGCACACTGTAGAGGCAGTTGAAATGCCCCAGACACCATTCCAACTCTGTGTTGCTCTCTGGAGAAGTTTCTTAGCTTCTTCATGTATAGAGAACATTTTGAAGAAATAAGGATCAAATGATTGCTTCTAATGTCTAATCTTCCATTATCTGTGTCAATCTGGGGAATGACCAAATTTCTATGCAACAGGATCTCTATTCAAAAAAGGGTAGTAATAGTTACTGTTGTTTTTCCCCCCAAAATTGTTAGAATAAATAGATAATATATGTAAGACTGTCCTCTTGAAAGGTATTTCTCATTTGTTTTCTACTTTTTATTTTGAATTAATTATAGATTCACAGAAGATTGCAAAGATAGTACAGAGAGATCCCATGTACACTTCATCCAGTTTCCCTCAATGGTTAATCTTACATAACTATAGACAACATCGAAAGCATGGAACTGACATTAGTGCAATGTGTGTATATAGTTCTGTTTCATTTTATCACATGTGTAGATTCACATAACCATATTGAAAACCAAGACACTCAACTATTACGTCAACGCAAGGTTCTCCCAGATGCAACTCCTTTATAGTCATACACCCCCCACCCCCCAATCATCCCAAACCTCTGCCAATAATTAACGTGTTCTCCCACCTCTATATTTGTCATTTCTAGAATGTTACATAAATGCCTTTTGAGATTGGCCTTTTCACTCTGCAAAATGCTGTTGAGGTCCATACATGCTGTTATAGCAATCACTTCTTTCTTATTGCTGAGTAGCATTTTATAGTATTGCAGGACATTTTGGTTATTTTCAGCTTTTGGGTGTTACAAATAAAGTTGTATGGATAACCATGCATACGCTCTTGTGTGGATACAAGTTTTTATTTCTCTGGGATAAACGCCCAGGAGTGATATGTTAGGTGTATGTTTGGTTTTTAAAGAAACTGCCAAACCACTTTCCAGAGCGTCCATAACTATCTTTCATTTCCACAAGCAATGCATGAGAGATGCTGTTTCTCTGTATCCTTTCCAGCATTTGATATTGCCATTAATTTTTTAAACTAATTTTTGAATACTATAAAATGTATTCACGATTTATTCACAATTTGTTTTCAGGACAAACCCCAACATCAACAGCTCCTGGAGTAGGCACCTATATCTACAATAAGTAAAACCAATGTTACTACTTTTACTTACCATAGGTATGGGTGCCTTTGTCTCTTCTGTATGTCAAGGTCTCCAGGATTTGAGGGGGATCTAGTCTGCTGGTAAGGCTCAGATTCACATTTGGTTTGGGGAAGACCCAGGATCTAGCCAACTGTGATCTGAGTACCAGGGAAGTCTAATCCACTCTGAAATGCTAAAGAGGAGTCACACTGGCTTGAGGGTCTCGAGACCCCTGTATCTACATTCTCTGAAACCAAATAGAAAGGCCACAGCAGCCCAAACTATGCCTACCTTCAAATGGGCCCAGATTCTCCTCCTGACACACATTAGTGTGTACTCAGCACTTATCTGAATGAGGGCACTGGGGTGACTTGTCCACAACGTCATGCTTGGGTAATTATGATTTACTAACAGCAGGCGGCACCTCTAAGGATTGCATCTTGCAAAGACAGCAACTCCCCATGACTTTGGAAGAAAATCTAACAATATTAAAAGCCCCTTGGGGCACTAAAACTGAAGTTGTGTAATTTGGGCCAATTTTTGTTAAACTGTAAGTGTTTTCTTTGGGTCTGAGTGCTGAAATTTTGAGTTTGCTGAAAGGCCACGTGAGCCATCTAAGGAAGGATTCCTTTGTCTTCTGCTGTTTTCTGAGCCTGTTTCTCCAGCCTTCCTGACCATTCCCTGAGCTATCCAATAGCCTTCCAAGAAATTCCTGTTGAGTTAGCCAGAGTTGCTTTCTGTTTCTGGCATCCAAAAATGGATGGAAGGGCCACACTTAAACATTAGATTATCAAATGCAGGAACATTCCTAAAAGATTTTCCAGAGTAAGAATGAAATGGTGCAGCAGAGATGGCCAGTTGCCTCCCTGTATCCACTCTACACTGATTTGTATTCTCCCTGCTGCCGGGAATAAACAGCTACTCTACATTTCCAAGACTTTCTTTGTCTTGAAATTCTGGCCAATGAGATTCATGTGGATTTGTGTGGGACTTCCAGGAAGATTCTTTCTGGGAGTACAGATATATCCTTATGAATCCTTCCCACTTTGTGCTGCCTAGAATTCCAACCCTACAGTTGGAACATGCTAAGAATGGAGAAGCAGTAAGAAAAAAGGAATTGGGGCCTTTGATGATGACCACTGAGCTACTACACCAGCCCCGGACTGCCTCTATCCAGACTGCTTTCATGTGATATAAAACAAACTTATATCTTGCTTATACCTTTGTTAATTTGGCTTTTCCTTTCTATCTAGTCAATTCTTTTTTTTTTTCTTTTTTTTTAAGACAGTGTCCCTTCCCGGGAAGTTCAAGCAATTCTGGTGCCTTGGCCTCACAAGTAGCTGGAATTATAGGCACCTGACACCATGCCCAGCTAATTTTTGTATTTTTAGTAGAGATGGGGTTTTGCCACATTGCCCAGGCTGGCATCGAACTCCTGAGCTCAAGTGATCCACCCACCTTGGCCTCCCAAAGTGCTGGGATTACAGGCATAAGCCACTGCACCCGGCTGTCAATTCTAATTTTTAACTAAAGTGAAGAAATGGATTCTGGAGAGAATCTGGGGTCCAGTGGTTTCCTAGGATTGAGAAGAATGCACCAGTTGATTTCCAGCTTCTACAGTTGTATCTACTTAAAAATTGTGGTAGCTACTAGCCCTGTCACTAGATGTTGTTACCTAATATGCTAATATATTTTGATAATACTATTTTGAAACAATTGATTTCATTTATAATCCTATTTATTTTGCTTTATGTATATAAAAACATTATTTTGGGAAGAGGTCTGTGGGCTTCACCCACTTACCAGAGGGATGTATGGTCACAAACCCCGGGTTGACAGGGTCATCTGCAGTGCTATCAGCATAGGGACATGCAGTTCTTCACATGAGCACCAGAGCAGGAAACCGCCATATTTTAAAGCCCATTTCCCCATTTTAAGATCAGGTGCCTAAGATAACCTACCTGGTACAATGCCTGGGACACAGAAAGCTCTCAGTAAATGCCTGACATCACTTCCTTTTCTGGTGAGCTTGAATGGAAGAGTTCAGACTTCAATTCCACAATAATTGGCTTAATTCACAGTAGGGGAGGCAGCTCCTCTGAGTTCACTATACAAACCTCAAAGGTCAGCGTGAGAATGTTGAAAAGTGTTTCCCAGATCTGGCCAGAATTCTCAATCTCTTAAGAAAGTAAATAGACGTCTTTTGGGTCTGTGGGGACGATCTGCATCCTAGCTGATAGATGCCTTCCCTACAGGCTCCATATTACCCCTACTAAACAAAGAGGATGGGGAGAGAGACAAGAGGCTGGGCTGGAAGACCTGGCTTGTGGCCATGTTTCAGCATGTGAGACTTTCCAAACACTTGCTTCTGGGTGCCATGAACAATGAAACAGATGCATTCAAAGAAATGGCCATGCACTTAAACACATGACAATTTTTTTTAAATTTCACATCTACTTTTTAAGCCCTTAAAGACTATATCATCAATGTTTATTTGACCGATGCATCTTATTATTGCATGGAGAAAAGTGAACCATCACTGAAGGAAATCGGAAGCCAAGGGTTCTTTCGTTGAGATAAAATATAAGATTGATCCTAAAATTAACAAATTAAATTAACAAATTAAGAAATAATACTGGTATAAGTCAATGTACCAAATCACTTCCCTCTGTCGTGTCTTACTCTGACTCTCAAGCATAAAATCATCAGGGCTGTAACACTCAGTGAAATATGGCAAAGATGAGAGGGCAGGGCTCTGGGCCACCTGGCACCTGCCTGTCCTGGCTGGGCTGCTGAGAGGAACCCCAGTTATCATGTGAGGCCTGCCTGACACCCTAGAGTAGTGGGCACAGGACACTTTGGCATGCCTTACAAGTTCTGTTCCTGTACCTCTAATCTTTCTTATCCATCTCCACAACTTCAAATGACAGGTGAACCATTGAGAAAACACGGTTAGGAAAAGGTGAGTACAATCTTTTAAATATTCCTCTTTTTAATTCTTCCTCCCTGACCCAAACTTCAGTCCCAAATATGAAAATACGAGACTACACTTAATGAACATTTGTGCCAGGCACTTTTTGTATGCCATACTTTAATACAGCAATTGTATTTTTTTTTTTAATTTCACTTTGAGTTCTGGGATACGTGTGTAGAATGTACAGGTCTGTTACATAGTTATACATATGCCATGGTGATTTGCTGCACCTATCAACCCATCATCTAGGTTTAAAGCCCCACATGCATTAGGTATTTGTCCTAATGCTCTCCCTCCCCTTGCCTACCTCAACCAACAGGCCCTGGTGTATGATGTTCCCCTCCCTGTGTCCATGTGTTCTCATTGTTCAACTCCCACTTATGAGTGAGAACGTGTGGTATTTGGTGTTCTGTTCCTGTGTTAGTTTGCTGAGAATGATGGTTTCTAGCTTCATCCATGCCCCTGCAAAGGACATGAACTCATTATTTTTTATGACTGCATAGTATTCCATGTTGTATATATGCCACATTTTCTTTATCTAGTCTATCATTGATGGGCATTTGGGTGTGTTCCAAGTCTTTGCTATTATAAATAGTGCTGCAATAAACATACATGTGCATGTGTCTTTATGGTAGAATGATTTATAATCCTTTGGGTATATACCCAGTAATGCGATCGTACAGCAATTGTATTAGGTCATACTATTATTATCCCTGTTTTATAGATGAGGAAACAGAGGACCAGAGACCCTAGGTTACTGTCCTAAAGATGACAAAGCTAGAGAGGGCAGAGGTGGCTTGGAAGTAGGGCCTTCCCTCTAAGCCCATGTTGTTAACAATTGCACTGACTGCCTGTCTCCAGGATCTCTGACATCTTGGTGCTGCGATAGAGCTTGGCTCTGGTGCTGCCCATATAACCCACAGAATCAGCGGGTAGTTGATGCTCACAGGTTAGAGTTGTCAGACTCTCGTTATTTCTATCTGGGAACGATAGCACCATGGCCTTGAAAATGGGTCTTTATATAGTACATGCCCCTTGAATATTAAATTACCCAACAGAAAAATGGAGGATTCTGATTTATTGGGTAAAAAGTCATCAAGATTTTACAGTATTATTTTAATACCTTGGTTCTCTTTTATCTTACCTTCTATCCTTTTTTTTTTTCTTTTCTCTGACTTCTCTAATCTCAAACTTTAGGCAGCGTTTATGCTTTTTAGTTCCTTCTCCCTCTTTTTTCATGTAGCTCACATTTGGGCTGCTCTGACAATCTGGGTATCCCATGTAGGATGACCTGATAGCAACAAGAGCTACCATTTTTGAGCATCAAATACACACTGGGTATTCTAACAAGATTATTTTGCTTAATCCTTACTACAATGCTGACTAGGAGAGTGGGCTGGATCAGACTGAAAAGCTTTGACAGAGCTCACAGAAGTAGCAGGTCTGAGACTCAAAATACCTCTCACTTTATACCTCTTTCCCTTGGCCACAGTGCATTCCTTCTTGTGAACAAGGAAGCTGACTTTCTTCTTCCTTCTTGTTGAATATCTGCCTGGTTGAGGAATCAGGAATCCTTCCCTGCTTCCTTCTTCAATTAGATAGCTATTGCCTCTCCTGCCAGCCAAAGGAAGTAGGGACGTTTTGGTAATTTGGACAACCTTGGGAATACATGTATTTTTAAGCCTGGACATCTCATCACGGCTAGAGAGGTAGGGTGGGGTAAGTATGACGTTTATGGGAGCCCCAAGTTTGACCCTATAACATCTGCAGTGAAGGGCTAGCCAGATAGAGGCCATGGGGCTATTCTGGGGGCCAGATGAGGCCCAGTGTGCTGTGGGCTTTCAGAGCTGTGGCCTTTCATGCTAAAACAAGAACTTTCCCATTTAGCTAATTGAACGCCTTTGCTACACACTGTAATGCACACAGCAGGGGAGAACACCTCATCTGATGTTCACATGAATTTAAAAGGGAAAATGATGACAGAGGGTTTAATGGAGCAGACAGTGCCGCAGTCTAGCAGCAATTCCAAAGCCTGGGCCTAATGAAAGCTCTCAGCCAACGTAGAAAGTGCCTGTGATTCAGCTCTCTGTTCCCATTTCCCCTGAGGTACTGGGGCTTCCATTAAATGCTGATGTGTCCTGATTATTACAGAGTGTGGAGGGAGAAACGAAGGGCAGGAAGGCTGAAAGAGAATCTTTACACCTGACCTATCTGTTCCTGAAGATACTGCTTATTTATTTCTGAACCAGTAGCCAATTCCCACTATGGGTCAGAAGGCCTAGGCTTGAGAACAGGTGTTAGGTCAAGAAGAGCCAAATTTTCTCGAACTCCTGGCTGTAGGCAATTCTCCTGTCTCAGCCTCCCAAAGCACTGGGTTTACAGGTGTGAGGCACTGCACCCGGCCAAGCCAACTCTAAATACCTATTTTCAGCTGTTACAGGCACTGATTTTTGAGGCAAGGGCATTTCCTTCTCAGTTTGTTGCTCTTCCTCCTCCCTTGTTCTAGTGGACTGCTCTTTGCCATGGGGGAGACACAGACGGCCCAGAAGTTCCTGAATGGAGTGGTGGCAGGGAAGGTGCTGGCGTGACCACAGCCAAGCACTCTGCCTCCTAAGGTCTTGTCAGCATTGGGTGAGGTCCATTCATGCTGGGAACCTTCAGATGTTAGCAACCATCTGTCTCCGGGGAAAATTTCAACTCTGATAGCAGTGATATGAAGAGAAAGCACCATCATCATTCCACACTGGTACAAAAGCTAGGTCTCAGCAGGCTGGGCGGACTCCACTGTCCACCAAAAACTCCTGGCCACAGCCCATATCTTAACTCACTAGCCCTTAGAGCAATCCAATCCCTTATTCCAGTGTCTAACTTCACAAGAATCCTTCCAGATTTCCTTCCAGAATCCTTAGTGACCCACTCAAGGTCTACTTTGCATCAGAGGCTCGTCAGGGGCTAGAATTCCAGTCTCACAGCATCAGGCTCAGGCTTTGTGCACTGACTGCTCTGCCCTAATTACTAAACGGTGACACCCAGAAACAGCGAACACCTCTGTCCACGAGCCTCTGTGTTATTTATCATTTGAAATACACTTGCAGTGTGGATGCCAATTATCCATTCCTTCTCTCCAGAGCAAAGCCCATTACTAATATGAGAAGGCTGAGGTCCTGGCTCTGAGTCACTTTATTACACTCCTGTGTTCATTCTCTGCAGGGTGCAAACTCAATGCACAGGGAGTAGTGGGCACTCAAAGGCCTCCTCAGTGAAAGAGGACAGAGCAGCAGGGGCGGACCCGCTCTTGTTTCTGTGGACTGTGGCATCATTTATACAATGCAGATTTCAGAGGAGAGATATAAGCCTTTAGTTTTTTCAGAGGCTTCAGGGAAAGTGGATAGACTTTTAGCCCCTTGTCTATTTTAGGTAAAGTTAAAAGATGTATCACTGAAAAGAAGAGATATCTAGATGTCAAAATTACTTTTTAAGTGTGATTCTAAACCAGATGGACAGGAAAGTGTTTTTGTGTGGATGAAACCAACAATATGGAAACTCAAACACTGAACAGATGAGGCTCACTGTTCTCCTTATTCTCATTCACATTCCCCCACTCCCACCCAATACATACCATCAAGTTCTAGGGGCCCAGCAGAAAAACAAACTTCTGAGGTCACCCATTGGGCCTTTCATGGACAGGAAGCTGAAGAATCTCAAAGCTGGCTGCACATTAGAACCACCCAGAAGCTTTAAAAACTATTGATGTACCTTAACATAATCAAGGCCATCCATGACAAGCTCCCAGCTAACATACTCAATGGTGAAAAGCTAAAAGCTTTCCCTCTAAGACTAGGAAGACTCTTGTCATTTCTATTCAGGATAGTACTGAAAGTCCTAGCCAGAGCAATTAGGCAAAAAAAGAAAGAAAGGGAATCAAAATCAGAAAGAAAGAAGTAAAACAAGAGTATGTTTCTGCAGATGACATGATCTTGTATATAGAAAATTCTAAAGATGTCACCAAAAAATGTTAGAATACATGAGTTCAGCAACGTGACAGCATACAAAATCAAGAGACAAAAATTAGTTGTGTTTCTACACAGTAATAATGAAGTATTGGAAAAGAAATTATTAAAACCATCCTACTTACAGTAGCATCAAAAAGAATAAACTAGGAATAAATTTAACACAGAAGGTAAAAGATTTGTATGTTGAAAACTATAAAACTCTGATGAAAGAAATTGAAGATGGCAAATAAATGGCAAGATATATTGTATTCATGGATTGAAAGAATTATATTGTCAAAATGTCAATGCTACTCAAACAGATCTACCTAGTCAATGTAATCCCTATCAAAGTTCCAATGTCATTTCTCACAGAAATAGAAGAAACAATCCTAAAATCTGTATGGAACAACAAAAGACCCTGAGTAGCTAAAGCAATCTTGAGCAAGAAGAACAAAGCTGGAGACTTCCTGATTTCAAATTATATTACAAAACCATAGTAATTGAAATAGTATAGTATTGGCATAAACACAGATATATAGACCAACAGAACAGAATAGAGAGCCCAGAAATAAACCCTTGCTTATACAGTCAACTGATCTTTGATAAGGGCACCAAGAGTACCCCATAAGGAAAGGATAGTCTCTTCAATAAATGGTGTTGGGAAAGCTGGATATCCATATGCAAAAGAATGAAATTGGAACCTCCTTTTGCACCATAGATAAAAATCAACTTAAAATGGATTAAAGACTTAAATGTAAGTTCAAAACTATAAAACTGTAAAAACGGTAAAGCTTTAAAACTGTATGTGTATACTTATGTACATACATACACACACACATATATGCACATATTGGAATTTTGTTCAGCCTTTAAAAAGAAAGAAATCCTTCCCTTTGTAACAACATGAATGAATCTGGAAGGCATTATGTTAAGTGAAATAGGCCAGACATGAAAAGACAAATATTGCACAAACTCACCGATATGTGAAATCTGAAAAGTTGAACTCATAGAAACAGAGAGTAGTTAAGAGTCATTACCAGGAATTGAGGGATGGGGGGAGATGTTGGTCAAAGGGCACAAACTTTTGGTTATAAGATGATAAGTTCTGGAGATCTAATATTCAGCATGGTAACTATAGTTAATAATATTGTACTGTATTGTATACTCGAAACTTGCTGAGAGTAAGTGTTCTCATCATACACACATGAAAGATGTTAATTAGCTCGATTGTGGTAATCATTTCACAATGTACACATATATCAAACCTTCAAGTTGTACATATTAAATGTATATAATGTTTACTTGTCAATCATACCTCAATAAAGCTGAAAAAAATAAGAATAAAAACTCTCAATGCTGCGTCTCTTGTCCAGAGAATCTGATTTGATTGACGTGGGGTAAATCCAAGCATGAGTGTTTTCAGGGTATGGGGGAGGTGGTAAACTTACTAAAAAGTGTTTGTGAAAAAGTGTAACATTCATATAGTAACATGCACAAATCTTAAGCACTCAGTTTAACGAATTTTACAATTCAAAAATTCATTAAAAACCTCCACCCAGCTCAAGATATAGAATGTCATTAGCACTCCAGAAGCCTCAGCACAGGATTTTAAAAATTAAACTTTAAAACAAAAATTAAAACTCTTCAAATTGCAAGAGTACAACAATGACCTCAGCAAAGTTATTTTTAAAGCTTTTCATTTTTAATTTTAATTTGCGGACAGAATTGAATAAAATATATGTTTTTTTTGCCACACTTCTGGCCACTGAAAGCCTTTAGTAAAGCATGGGCATAAGGTTTTCATATTGACATTACTCATTTCCTAACCTGGTCATTATTTCTCAAGGTGTTGTCAACATAAAAGTTGATATCAGCCTCCGACATTTAATTTTGTTGTGTTGTCATTGTTTTTGTAACTTTTCATGCATTGTTTATGATTCCCAACTTTCCCTCATTCTAGTTATATATGAATTAATTAGCCCTTGTAGCTATAAACAAGAAGTATCTAAGTGTACTTTGGAAAAAGGAAAGTGGTGATCATGCTTATTCTTTGTGGGTTGGCCACTGACTGACCGGTGACAAGGCAGGAGAGAAAATCTGGAACCATCCAGAGTTCAAGGGCAGGGATGTGTGAAAGGCAGAGTGAGAGGAACTGAATCCCTAGTAAGAAAAAAAAACTAAAAATAAAAACAGTCATGCCCGGGCTTGGTGGACATACAGACACATGTAGGCTGCAGAAGCCAGTGTGAGTTACGTGTTTAAGAAGGCCAGCAGGTGAAATTCTGAGCGATATGATGGGAAGGGAGGACCAGGAAAGAGACAGCCATTAACCAGGGAGACAAGGGGCTCCAGAGAGCAAGCTCAGCGAGAGCCAAGGAGCAAGGCTCTCATCAGAGGCTGAAAAGAGAACAAGGCTGGCCTGAAGGCCGGCTAAGAAGGTATTAAAAAAAAAAGAAAAAGAGAGAGAGAGAAAAAAGCACTTCAGCTGCTGTATAAATTTGCCAGGTTGAGCCCTCTGTGAGTAGTTGGCAGAGATGATAAGTAAGGCAGCACTTCTGGCTACCTACCTGGAGCAGCCCTTATTTGAATATGCACAAAGAGTATGAATGGATAGACTAGCTCTGGAGCAATGATGGGTAAAGCTGGACTCTGCATTTCCTATTCACCTTCTTAAACATAGTTCCTATAAAGCAATTCCTGAGTGGCTTTTCCACTTGAACCAGTGAGTTGAGTGGGGCATGAGTTAGACGCTGCTCTACCGAGGAAGGTTCTGAGGGTGGCTGAGGTCCTGAGATCTCAAATTAAAAAAAAAAAAATCTTGAATTCCTTGGATGGTGGCAGAAGACAAGCCTCATGGTGGATATGGGAACCTGCCTGTATGAGGGCATCTCTGGCCCAGAAGTGACCTAAGAGTTTAAAAATGAAAAACCCACCACTTGAGCTTGGCACCCTGAACTCAATGTAAATGTTCAGCAAAGAAGTTCTCTTCAGGCCAAGTAACCAATTCCTTATATCTTGCTTTTGTTGTTGTTAAATACGACTTCAGTTTTCATGTAACTTTTCAGGTTCATCAAAAGAAAGCGTGTGACATGATTTTGTAACTCAGCATGTTAAAACTCAGTTAAAAAAACAAGTTAAATACATCTAAATACTAAAGTCTATGTCTGATTTTAGCAATGAGTCAACTTCACCAAGGTTGTTCCCTAACAGAACTGTGTTTTACAATGAAATATTACCATGTTCTAAAACAAAAGCAGAGAAATAAAAAATGAGCAAAGAATGAGTTTTTGAAATCTATTTTTTTAGATTAGATCAGAGAGTGAGTTTCTGAAGTCATGTGGTTTTAATTTATATGGTATTCCTATTTTGCAAACTTTAGCCTGTTTGGGCACATGTGCACATGTGTGCGTGCATGTACACACACACACACACACACACACACACACACACACACACGCAACCAGAACACTTCTCTCCCCTTTCCTGATATATTGAATTTGATTTATGGATTCAATTGACCTTTCCATGCATTTCACTGCTTATAGATGAAGCAACTTGGAGCTTTTGGCTTCTGAGGGGTACTGCTCAGAAACATGCAACCTGTACAGGTTTCTGAGGCAGCAGAAACAGTAAGAGCTTAGGAGAAACTGAGGAGGGGATCTGGGAGTGTGGACAGGTGGAGTCACCTCTAAAGTTCTGCAGTTCAACAGGCCATACAACAGGAGTTTTCCTGCTCCCATTCCAGTTCTGAGTTGCCAGAAGAGGTGGGGCTGATGTGGAGCTGAGCTTTGGACTGAGCCCACAAGAGTTGAGTAAAGGTGCTTCTGTGTGTTTGATATGTATGGCAGTCTCAAGAACAACTATAAGTCATGTTGTCTTACATGCTGCTGCTGATCTGTGTATCCTCCCACCTCTACTTAGGGTAGGAGAGGCAGAGGGGAGAGGAATCCCCAGCATTGATAGCACAGAGGAAACAAATGAAAGAGATTACTTTAAACACAGTAAAATGCAATAGTACACTATGATGCTGTGATTATAATAAGAAACATATGTGTTCGTCGTCATTCATGGTTCCTGACACTTCTATTTCCTGGGAATTTCCTGGGTAATAGGATCATCTTTTCTTCTAACGAGACAACTGTTGGTGGGCTCCTGAGTGGGACTGGTCACCAGAAAGACCAAGCCATGATCATAAGCTTGGAGCTTTCAGCTCCACCCCCATCCTCCAGGAAGGGGAGAGGGGCTGGGGATTGAGTTAATAATCAATCATACCTAATCAATCATGCCTATAGAAACCTCTATAAAAATCCCTGAACTATGGAGTTTGGAGAGCTTTTGGGTTGTTGAACATGTGGAGGCACTGGGAGGGTGGTGAGGCGGCGAACTCATGAAAGCCCCTCACCTCTTCCCACACACCTTGCCCTGTGTTTCTCTTCACCTGGCTGTTCATCTACATCCTTTGCCATATCCTTTGCCATAAACTGGTGAATGAGAGTTGTTTCCCTGAGTTCTGTGAGCCATTCTAGCAAATGATCAAACCTGAGGGTGGGGGTTATAGGAACCTCCCATTTATAGCTCGTCAGTCAGAAGTTCCAGAGGCCTGGACTTACAATTGGCCTCTGAAATGGGAGGCAGTCTTGTGGGACTGAGCCCTTAATCTGTGCGATTTGACTCCAACCCCAAGTAACATAGTGTCAGAATTGAGTTAAATTGTAGCACACCCAGCTATTGGAGAATTGGTCAGTGGGAGAAAACACCCCACACATTTTGATGACCAGAAATCTTGTGAAAGCATAGTAGAGGAAAATATTTTCCCCCCATTACATTCATATAACCAGAAGGGCATTTGATACAGTCTTACTTTATACAGATCTCTACACAGAGGGGAAAAACTCCTGGACACTATGAAAAGGAGAAACATGATGATGAGTAGTTTTTCTCAAAGTAGCCCTTAGAAGAGAGGAAGAAGACGGGAATGGAGTCTGAAGCAAAATGAAGTGACTGCCCAGCTAGTGCAAGGCCAGCCTCTTACCGTAGTGCGGGATGATGGCCCAGGCCATGGCAGAGGCGTAGATGCCACCGATCATCCAGAACATGCAGAGCCAGCTCAGGTGTTCGCCCCGCTTTTCCCGGGCCAGCACTTCAGCAAAGTACGAGAACACAGTGGGTATGGCTCCTCCGATCCTGCCAAGAGGTACAGAGAATATATGAAATCGGGTGTGGACAGCTCATGTGAGACGCAAAGGGCAGAGCCAAAGCAAACTCTAACAACACATGCTTTCTCCCTATCCCAGCATATCAACAAACATATATTTTCTATTATTTTACAATGTAAAAATTATAGTCTCTATATTTAATATAGGTTTATTATCCCTTCAAAAACTTGAACCTGCAATTAAGCTATGTTACCAAGAGGTGGCAGTGGTGTTTGTCTCAGGTGGCTGATAGAGCTTAACATGAGATTCCGTTGGCTTTTCAGCTCACGGTTGTGTTTTGTGTGATATTTATCAAAACTTACATTGATTTCCTATAATCTAGTGAATATTTTAATTAACTTGTTTTTAAAAACGTGCTGTGCCATGTCCCATTCATGATGTGGGGACTTTGAAAACAGCTTCAAACACCTCTAGGGTACTGTCTGCAATCTGTATTTACTCACTGCTACCCCACAGCAGCACTAAATTAGGTTAATGTGTTGACAAACATTAGTTGAAATGACTCATGGGGTCATTTCCAAGATTAGCTCTAGTCCCAATCCAGTAGATATGACTGCTAAATAAGTAAACATGAAAGGGACACTTGTAGAATAAAATAAGGAGCTGGTGGTTTAGATATCAGTAGAATGGAATATAATGCTTCCTTTCAGTAGGAGCTAGTTATACAAGCTGCTGACTGAGCTCTGGGGAGATGACAGAAACAGTGACCTACACCCAGGGTAAGGGTGCTCAAATGAGGGTTTATGGAATCAAAATAGTGCTCATTTTTAGGAGATGGGCCATAGATTTCATCAGAATTTCAAATAGGTCTTGGCCCTAAAACTTTAGGAAGCACTGCCTCAAAAAGCAAGGTAGTAAAGAAAAATATTACTATCACTCCAAGCAATATGTGAATTTTAAAGTATTTGTTTAAAAAGACACACAACATCAGTACATTGTTGAGATGACACAAAATCTAATAGAGTTAGGAAGTGTGCACTGATTCATTTTTGTTCAGATTTCTGTAAGGTAAATTGCTATTGACATTTCATGCAAATTTGATGTCAAGGACTAAAGCATGTTTATTTATTTAGCAATAACTGATTTTCTTAGAGCCTTTGATACGATAAAGAAGTATTGGCAGTGTTCTTAACAAATGCAATTTAGGGAAAGGTCATTTTGGCAGCAAACTAGTGTACCAAATAAACCACGGGATTTACAATGTCATCCTGCATCAACTGGTAGGTGAAAATATGGCACCATTTCATGTGTTTGCCTCTGTTTAAAGTGATGCCATAGTTACACATCAGTGGACATAGGAAGACCACTTAGGCTGGTGCTTTTCAATCTGTGGGTTGCAAAATTTAGTTTAGTAGCTATAAACGGTAAAGAGCATTTTAAAAAATGAGATAGTGATAAAAATATTTAAGTGCAACCTAAGTAATAAGGATAAGCATAAGTATCATTTCATGAAATTTGTGTTATAAACATATTTGTAATGTATAATATACATATATAAAATATATAATGGGTCACGGCGTGTTTCTTAGTGGGAGTTCCTGTTCAAAGAGTTTAAAATTCACAAACTTTAGGCATCTATATCAGTTTCTCTGGGCTATGACAGCGGTGGTTCTACCTAAAATTCTTAGAGGTGTGACTCAACCTGTCTTCAGATTTAGCACCATCACACACAGAGGCAGCCAACCAAGTCCAAGTCCATAACCAAACCCTCAAACAAGAAACAAATGCATGTGGTGGGGGCTCAGAGCTGGCTCTATACTGCACCGTATTAGACTCATACAATTCTCTTGCCTGGGCTTCTTGAGGAGCTCATACAATGGATAGCTAGTTGAATTTTATTTTATTTTATTTTTATTTTTTGATGGAATGCAGATAGTAAAATTGAAAGACATCGTTTAATTAATCTTCTGTGCCACGAGACTCCACCAGGCTGTCTACAAACACCATTGGGAGGCTGAAGATCACTTGAATCCAGGAGTTTGAGGCTGTAGTGAGCCTTAAAGGGCCACTGCACTCCAGCCTGGGTGACAGAGTGAGGCCCTTTCAAGGGGTAAGCTGCATGCTTGCTTGCTATCTGTGATCATTAAAAGCCCTGAAAACAAATATCACATATTAATCATGACAAAAAACAAATGTGTGATGCTTATTGATACAGTAAGCTGGTTGAATTTTAAAACTGAACAATATTTTGAACAGATTATAAGTGGTTTCATTATAACACACAATCCTAGTATGAAATAAAATGTCTGTGTCACAAATAATTTAATGCTACTCCTTTTTTTCATTTGATGTGAAGAATCCGTTTCTCTGCACCATAAAATCCCAGCTCCCTACTCTGTGGCTTAACTTCTCAATGCATAAAAATAGTCCTAGTTTTTACTGACTTTTAACATCCTCATTAATGTTTCATCAGGACTCTGGACATCCTCTTAATAGCTATAACTTAAACTTCATGAAGGCACTATTGTATGTCAGGATATGCCAGCCCCCTCTGGACCAAGATAAATGTACTTCAGTGTGGCTATAATTTCTTTCTTTCTTTTTTTTTTTTTGCAGTGTGGCTATAATTTCAAGTGGAAGACTGTAGATTTGCCTGTTAGTTTTCAACAAATCATTGTTACATAAGAAAACACCAACTTGTAGGGGCTTCTAGGCAATCTGGCTGGTTTTTATTCAATGCCTCTTTTTCACGTGGTTATTTTTTCTGGATGTCTCTCAATACTTGTTTGTAAAGCAGGCTGCAAGGAACTGCTAAGGAATACTAAGGGATAAGTGAGTCTGAAGAATTAGAGAAGGCTTCTATTTAAATCCTTTGCAAAGTTATTTAGACTCAGCCATATATAAAACAATCCAAGCATTCACATTTCTTATTGTGGGCTGATGATCTATTTTGGGGAAAAAATTACTCCTTGTCCTACTGTGATGTCCTTTAAACAGAGAAGAAACTATTACTATTACTAGTGTTTCACACCCCATAAACCCCTTGAAGGTGGGGACTATATCATATTCATTCTTGAGTCCCCATTAACTGGCCCAGTGGACATGTGCTAAGTGTTTACGCAAAAGAACTGAATTTCCCAGACTCTTCAATGTTGTAGTTGGCATACCAAGTCTCCTGGAGTAATCTGTTCTGATGATTTAAAGATCTCCAGTGAATAGAAAGATACACCTCACTTTCTGAACCAATATGACCATAATAGAAGTTGAGGGTGCTGGACTGAAAGTTTTGACAGCAATGGAGCCCCCAAAGGCTTCCTGAGTTGCTCTATGCCTTAGTTGCTGTGGTCACCCCTTGACCAAATGACCTGACGGTCCTTGTTGTGGAGAGAGCTCCCTTGGAACTGCTCAGAGGACACTGGGCAATCCCACTGGGCATTCCAGGAGCTTCTATAACACCTGTGAGCATTTCAGAAAAAGGTTGCAGATGCTATAATGATCATCAGAAAAATGTTTAGGGAAGAGATAAAGCAAGAGCTTTCAGGTCTTACAACATAATTTGGTTCCTCTGGTAAGTTTTGAAGATAAGAAAAATCTGCCACTCCCCAACCCCCAAATCTTATAAATTAAAAAGAAGTTTCCCATTATGATTCTACCTCAATATTGCATGTGAGGGGTTAAAAATTTCCTTATTTGTTGTTTTTTGTTTGTTTATTACACTAAGATACAATTTCTGAAAATATATGAAGAAATTTAAAAAATGTAAATGAAAGTCCTTAAATTCCCATTTATCAGTAGGTCTTAAATAGAGCTGATTTTGCCCCTCTTTGCTCCCTGCAGATATCTGGCAATGTCTGGAGACCTTTAGGTTGTCATACCTTGGGGACTGCTGCTGACATCTAGAGGGTAGAGGCCAGGGATGCTGCTAAACACCCTACAACTCACAGAACAGCTCCTTACAAAAAAGAACTATCCAGTCCAAAATATTAATAGCGCTAGGGTTGAGAAAGTTTTGCAGTGGGGGGCTAATGTGGAAAATATAATTGGTTTTATATAAAAGTCTATAATATAAGACACAAATATCTTTTACATTAACTGATGGGTAACACATCCTTAAATCCAGTTTACATGGAGACCTTAGTGTTCGTTATAGAATGATCAGTTAGCTACTGTTGAAATCTGTTCAAGTTCATTTTTTTCAAGTTATATTTAATGGAACATTTACATAAATGAAGCAATGAGATCAGAGTGGCTTATAAAGAATTTTTCTCAGTATTGGATATTAAGTCTATTTTATTAGCTGTCAAAAATGTCAAATCTTAATTATCCTTGGTAATAAGAGGCACAGAAGGAATAATAATAGAAATTCACACTCTACGTAGGTGTGAGATTAGCCAGATTCAAAATAATTTAATTTATACAAATGAAATAGAATGTTAATATTTGGAATTTCAGAGTTGGAGTTATTCCTTAAGAAATATTAGTTCTAGGTTTTTGCAACTTTAACTATACAAATATAAAGAAACTAAAACATTCTGTATTAAACACATTTCTAGAATGAATCAGAATCTCCCCAACGCACAGGCAAGCAGACACAGACACACACACACACACACACACACACACACACACGCACAACACCTCAATAGGTCTGCACATGACTCAATACTAGGCATCTGGTAAATATCATGAAATATATTCATTTATTTTCCCCAATAATCTAAGGCAAATTCACAAGTGGCATATTGTGCAAGGCAAAGAATGTGTTAGCATTACAGACAAAATTTCTCCTCTGCTGGGAAATGTGAGGCACACAAGTTAAACCAGTTTAGCACAACAGGATGACAGAGTATGCCAAGTCTTCCTGCATGCACAAACCTCACTGGGAAACTGGGAAGCCTGACTGTGAATTTCACAGCCATGCCTCGTCTTACTCCAGTTCAGATGGCAAACCAGTGGGGATTATGTTTGTTGCTGTGCTTCATCACACTGATGTACGCTGTTTCAGGCAAAGGTGGGGAGGGGTTTAGGTTTCTTCAATGAAAGAGGGAGGTTATAGATAAAAAGAGTAATTGTACTTAAAATGGCTTGAAGCATGGCATTTTAGAGAGAAATTATGGAATGTTTGATGATTCTTTGTCTTGAGAAGAGATTCTACTGAGTAATTCTATTCTGCTTTAATTTTCTAGCTAGTATGTAACAAAGAATAATTCATTCTAACTTATTTCACCATATAATTGTCAAGCAGTCCTTTACCCCAATCTTCCATTTCCCATTTCCACTGGAAAATGGGACATTCTGCAAGAACATAATTAAGGAGAAAGTTGAATAATCATTGTAAAGTCACATGTTCAATACAAATAATAAACAGAGGGCAGAGTCTACCAAGAGCTGACTCTGGCAGCTTTTATAAGACAAGTATTATAGGATTATAAAAAGATTAGTGAATGGTCTGGCCTATGTCAGGAATCACAATTACAAATAACTTGCATGAAAAATATTCTTTTAATTCTTACTCGGAATCAACAAAAAGGAGAGAAGACACTGAACTGTCAGGCAAATTGCAAAGCAATTCAGAGCCAATTTATTATGTTATAAATTGGACCCAGAAATAAGGGATTAGAGCAGCAGTCCAAAGATGAACCTTTCAGTCTCTTCCACTTTATGAAAGTAAATAGAGTATCACAGACCTTGGGGAGATTGTTCAGAGGCTTAGATGAAAGAGCACACACCTAACACTCTTTCTGAATAGGCTAGGTTGGCACAGAAAATAAGGTTGCTGTATAGATCAGAAGGCACATGTTTGCTATCAATGATAAAGATAGAAATGGGAGAAAAATACATACTGGTAACCTAACTCATCATCAAATCAAGAACAAGAATTTCCTTTGCCCAGTGGCAATGCCAAAGGATGGATAATTTGGGTAGCTTTAGTCTTCAATTTCCAACGCCACAATTTGAAAAATAATATTCTTCGATATATGAAGTTGTCATTTTCTAAATATTATGTAAACTATGAATAGAATAATGAGTAGAAAATTTGGTTATTTAAAAAATATTGATCTTTAAGTATATAATTTGTGGGGAAAACTGCATTGCGAAGAAAACCGCTGCAATTCAACTCCCTTAGCCCTGGTTTGCTATCAGATTGGTGGCCTAACCCCCTAAAACTGTGGAGGTCTATGCATCCACAGTAGCAGACTTAGTACCAGTGAGGGAAGTGGGGTAGTCATGGATCAAGACTTTAATACTGTCTCGAAAAAAAATTAGCTATTGATACAGTTGGAAGAATGCCTTCCCATAGCATCTAAAGGTGCCATGAATAAAGATGGTGACGACCATTATGATGTTCTATAATTAATGATAAAACATGCAGATGTATCTAGCCCCTTGCTGTATACATTTCCTCATCCATTCCTGCAGTCATCCTCCCACCCACCCTTCATTTACCCATTGTCCACCCATTATCCCTCTATCCACCCCCTCACCCAGTCAAACTCTGGGCCAGGCACATCACCAGTTGTTGGAGGTGCAGGCATGAAGCACACAAATTCCTGCTGTGGGCTCCAGAGAGTGAATTCTAAAGAGTGCATATGGCTTATTTTTCACAATTATACACTGTGGGTCTGGAAGATCTTTTGTTCTGTTCCTTCTCCTTTGTGATCAATAGTACCTTTGCTAAAGGGTATATTGGGAAACAAAATGTGTCCAAAAGGTCAGCCTTTTTGTTGGAAAGTAAAAAGCATTGCCTGACAGTGCTTTCCAATAGAAAATGTGAGCCACGTATGTAATTTTAAATTTTTCCAGAAGAGACATTAAAACAAAACAATCACGTAAAGTTAATTTTAATATATAGTCATTTAACTCAATATATGTAAAATATTATTTTAACGTGTAATCACTGTAAAATTATTGAGATATTTTGCATTCTTTTATATGTTCTAGGTCTTTGAAATCCACTGCTATGTATTTTATACCTACAACACATCTCAACTTGGACTAGTCACATTTCAAGTGCTTGGTAGCTACATGAAGCTAGTGGTTACCATGTTGGACAACGCAGCTCTAAGAAAACACTGACACACTGTTTACAATTTGGGTTTTATATTATTTTTGGATTAAAGATAATCTTGACTGTTGCCTCATTTTACATATTGGGGAAGGTCTTTCCATTCTGATGCTCTGGGGCCAGAGATATTTTTGGACTGATCTGTTCAAACACGTATGAGCACATATCATGTATACGTTGTGCCATATGAAATCAGAGACATTTCTGGTTGAGTCTGAAGCACAGCACAGCCTGATGGTTATGAGCATGGGCCCTGGAGCCAGACTGCCTGGGTATGAAACCTGATTACATTACTTATTGTGTGACCTCAGATAGGAACTTCACCTCTCTGTACTTCAACTTCCTCATTTATGACATATAGTTAAGATATATGAATAATGAATAGCATCTTTCTCACCGGGTCACTGATGAGAGTCAATATTTACTAATATAAAGTGCTGAACACAGCATCTCTCATGCGGCAAGCACTATAGAGGTGTTTGATAAAATACATTTTAAAAGTCTTAAACAAAATTTTAAATGACTGCATTTTTCCAATATGATTATTTTAAGAAAAAGACTACTTTGAAGGGAAAAACCTCATAGCTCAGAATCAGACCAAAATTCAGAAGACTGGGTGTCTGTTGAACATTTGGAAGCAATAATCAATCTGTGCCTCAATTTTCTTTTTCTTTTTTTTTTGGGGGGGGATGGAGTCTTGCTCTGTCGCCCAGGCTGCAGTGCAGTGGCGCGATCTCGGCTCACTGCAAGCTCCGCCTCCCGGGTTCGCCATTCTCCTGCCTCAGCCTCCCGAGTGGCTGGGACAACAGGCACCCGCCACCACGCCTGGCTAATTTTTTGTATTTTTAGTAGAGACGGGGTTTCACCATGTTAGCCAGGATGGTCTCGATCTCCTGACCTCGTGATCCGCCCACCTCGGCCTCCCAAAGTGCTGGGATTACAGGCATGAGCCACCGTGCCCGGCCTCTGTGCCTCAATTTTCTAATAAAAAAGGCACACAATTTTTACATGACAAATTATTTAAAACAATTGTGGAAATAAATGGGATGCTACATATAAAGCATTCTGAATAATTCCAGTTAATGGTGATGATTTCTACAAAGCCAAGGTATTCTTACTATAACTCAATACAGCTAATGAATGAATATTGCAAATAGCTATGAAGTACACATTTGGTAGGCTCTATTCACAGAGGAAGAAATTACTATTCTTTCATTTACTATATACAGACACATTGAAATTTCATTTTAATTTCTGTTGCTATTATATTTTTCTCCTGACCTTCCTGCTTAGCAGTGCCAGGCCCTCAGTGAGAAGCTCCCGACTCTGATATGGCCTAGCATCCGAAGTACTATCATTCCCATAATTAACAGTGACTGGATACAAATAATTTAATTCTGGGTCAAATAAAAATGAATCAATGGTGCCAACTCCATTTCCCATCTTTCTAATTGTCTATAACAAAAGAGGGGAGGAAAGTGTCTGTTTCTTGGTGTGAGATTAGTTTAGGAAAGTGATAGACAGATGAATAATTGGTGATGTCCTAGTCCTCCTTCCCACAAAACGCTGTTGTCCCCAGGCAGAAAAATCATTCATTGTACCGAATAAACATTTAAAGTCACATACAATATGTCAGCTGGACATATTTGTGTTTCTAAGAAGATATGCTCATGACTTGGTTTGATGAATTAAGAGGAAAGCACATTTGGAGACAATAAAAATATAAACCCAAGTAGATCTCAGTTTAAAACAAGAGCTTGGCCAGGTGCAGCAGCTCATGCCTGTAATCCCAGCACTTTGGAAAGCCAAGGCCAGGAGGATTACTTGAATCCAGGAGTTTGAAACCAGCCTTGGCAACATAGGGAGACCTCGTTTGTACAAAACATTTTCAAAAATTAGCTGGGTGTGGTGGCATGCATCTGTGGTCCCAGCTACTGAGGATGCTGAGGTACGAGGATCACTTGAGCCCAGGAGGTCAAGGCTGCAGTGAGCCATGATCGCACCACTGCATTCCAGCCTGGGTGACAGAGTGAGATCCCATCTCAAAAAACAAAATAAAACAAAAAATAAAATAAAAGAAGAACTCCTTCCAGTCCCCTTTATATGCAGAAACAGTGCTGCTAATGATGCTTCAGCAATGAAATAAGACACAGCAACTGGAAATCTGTAGCATTTTTGATAAAATCAACACACAGACAGGTAAACCTTGGATTCAGAATGTACAGTTTACTTATTTACAGAGTTGCAAGTTTAAAATGACTTTAATTGCAATTTAAGTCCTAGCTGAGTTATTCCTGGTTCCACCACTGCACCTTAATCTGCAAAATGAAAAGTTTGGATTCTCTGAACTAGAACTTCTCTTTGTTCTAAAATTCCTAGTAAATGGAGCTGATGGACAGGCCCTGTACCAATTAAATGTGGGGATTCTGTACCAATGTGGGAATTCTGCCAGCTGCTGAGTAGGTCTGTTCCAATTATGCAGTCCAGAACTGTGGAATCAGGCACAGGATGGATTCAGTGCCTGACTCACTTGGCCCACTGTGAAACAGACCTGAGCTAAAACACCATTGATTACCTGCCTTCCATAAGCCCCTGCTCTGACTGGTTGACCACAGTGACATTTTGTGTCTCCTGGAATTAGTGTCAGCTTAGAGCCAGTGTCCACAAGCCCTGAGAAGTCTGATTATTTCCTTTCTCCCATGCACACTCATCCTGGTAAAAGGCCTTCAGTCCCTTTGGGGAAGCTGGGAGAAAGACTAACAGTATAAATATTTAGCTGGGTACAAAGATCCTTCTTCAAGGAGGCCCAGCCTCCCCTTCATTCTGTTGGTTCTGGGTCTGTAAACCAGCTCCAGTCTGGGAATGATGGAGGGGACATGACTCAAGTTAGATTTTCATTCACTAGTCATATAAGTTTTCTACTTATACAGATCAAGTAAGAGTTGAGTAGTCTTCCTATCTATTTCACTTCATGATTAATTAGCCAATGACACAGATGGCTGCAAGTCAGACTATGCTGGTTGCTGCTTGAACTCCACTGTCTTTTACAATACCCATGCCCACTCTGCCATGGGCAATTAAGCAATGTTGAACAAGACGACAGTCCCAGCCCTTTGGAATTTACATGCTGGTGGAGGAGAGAAAGAAGAACATAAAAAGTAAATATTTTCAGGCATCAATTGTAAGTGCTGCCAAGGAGACAAAACAGGAAACTCTCTGAGACCCACTGGGTGTGTGGTCTCAGGAAACGCCTCTGGGAAGCTGTGAGTGGGAGGGCCCTGGGAGAAGCAGCTTCAAAGCAGAAAGGATGGCAAGTACTGTACTCCTAGGAAACGCGTGGAGTGCGGGGGGCTCTGTGCACCAGAGGCCCACAAAAGAAACATTCCCAACATTTTGGAATGTTATTTCATCTAGTTTTTCTCAATTTAAAAACTGGATCAGATATGGTTGGAGGGAGTTGTTTACGTAGATGAAACATGGTCTTTTATTTAAGGTCTCTAGGATGAGAATCTTAATTCTCTGGCTTAAGTTTTAATAAAGAAAGTTTAAATAAGAAAAAGAATATATAAAACTTCAGCTGCTTCTGTACTGAGTTAATAAGTAACAGGAATGAAGGGTTTAAATACGATATGCCTTTGAAAACAAGAGGATCATTTAAATAGAAATTTTCTTATTCCAATGTTATTATTGTTTTCTCCCTCCTCTTTGAGATTCCCAAGCCCCTTGTGCCTTCTTTTCAGGCTCTAATTCCTGGAAGGTGGGGACTGGAAGAGCTGCCTGTCTGCACAGACTGTAAGCAACTTGAGGGGAGGGCTCAGCTATATCCATGAAAGGCCTTGCATGGTTCCAGTGAATACAGTAGGTGTTACAATGTTTTTTGAGTTGAATTGGAATGGAATTGGAGAAAAAGATGCTTTGATGAGACTCCTCAGAGATTCAGAAACAGAGTTCCCAGATAAACTCTAGACTGTTGAGAAAAACCCTGGGCCATGAAGGTAGCATTTCACAAAGCAAGCAAAAGTAAAATAGCCCATAAACTTTGGTGAAGAAGAAAAATATTGCAATGGTCAATTTTACATGTTAACTTGACTGGATTAAGGGATACCTAGACAGCTGGTGTCTTAGTCCATTTTTGTTGCTATAAAGGAATACCTGAGGTGGGGCAGTTTATAAAGAAAAGGGGTTTATTTGGTTATGGTTCTGTTGGCTGGAAGACTGGGCATCTGGTGAGGGCCTCAGGATGCTTCCACTCAGGAGAGAGGGCAAAGGGGAGCTGGCATGTACAGAGAACACACAGTGAGAGAGGAAGCAAAAGAGAGGGCTGGGGGGTGCCAGGCTTATTTTTAAACAACCAGCTCTCATGAGAACTAATAGAGCAATAACTCACTCACATTAATCTATTCATGATAGATCCACCTCCAAGACCTAAAAACCTCCCATCAGGCCCCACCTCCAACACCGGGGATCAAATTTCAACATAAGATTTGGAAAGGTCAAACATCCAAACTATAGCAGCTAGTAGAGCATTATTTCTGGGTGTGTCTGTGAGGGTGTTTCTGGAGGAGATGGGCATGCAAATTGGTAAACTGAGTGGAGAAGTACTGCCCTCAGCGTGGGTGGGCACCATCCAATCAGTTGTGAACCTGGAGAGAACAAAAAGGCAGAGGAAATTCTAATTTGCTCTCTCTCGGAGCTGGGACATCCTTCCTCTCCTGTCCTTGGACAACAGATCTCCAGGTTCTCTGGCCTTTGGACTTTGGGACTTGCACTAGCAGCACCCTGAGTTATTAGGCCTTTAGCCTTGGAATGAGAGTTATATTATCAGCTTCCCTGGTTCTGAGGCCTTCAAACTTATACTGAGCCATGCTACTGGCATCCCAGCATTTCCAGCTTGCAGAAGGCCTGCCATGGGACTCCTCAGCCTCCATAATTGTGTGAGCCGTTGCCTTAATTAGTCCTGTCTCATATCTATCTATCTATCTATCTATCTATCTATCTATCTATCTATCTATCTATTCTATCCATTCTTTCCTATTGGTTCTATCTCTCTGGAGAATGCTGACCAATACAGATTTCTTCCCTCATTTTCCTTAATAACTTCATTTCTCAGGTCCTGTCAGCCGCTGGATCCCACAAAACTCTGCAGAAATTTTGCCACCTGGACTAAGGTAACTAAGCTCACATGACTCCCCCCTCAGCCCTGTCCCCAGCCTAGGTACTCACCATTTATTATAGAGATTAACTTGATTTATGCTTGATTTTACTTGCCATGTTTTCTCCCAAATATTTTGTCCCTGATTAGGCCTTTCTGTTTCTTGCATGGGCCAGACTTGAAATTTAAAAAGCCAGAAAGGGGTCTCTTTCTGCCTCCTCCCCTGCTGTCACTCCAAGGCAATCAACATAGAACAGCTTAGCAAAATGTATGTGAGGAGGAACAAAGGAGATAAGAAATGCCAAACTATGAGTGAGTGTTTCTAAACATTATCCTACATTATCTTCTCTACCTTGTACTTTCAATACATCATCTCATTTGATCTTCACACTCCAAGGTAAGAATGCAAAGTCCTAATGTCTTCTTTCACAAAGAAAAAGCAGGCAGGAGAGCCTGCGTGACTTTCCTAAGACTCCATGATAATAGGCAGGAGTAGGGCACACCTGGATTTCTTGATTCCCAGCCCCCGGGAGTCCTGACCTGTTGGCTGAAGAATGATTTGTCTGCAGTAGGAATGAGGATAATATCAAGAATACATCTAAGTTGTCTCTGCTTTTATGTTGCCCTTGAATTCGCTTCTGGATAGGCCATTGGTTTGGAATATTTTGCAGCCACCACAATGGACCTTTTTCTCTACAGTCTGTTGGGATGACCATGTCTCAATCCAGATTGGTAATTAAAATTGCCACAATAATTTGACCACAGTCGTGTACTTTTGGGTCTTTGGATATTGCTTCAATTTCCCAAAAAAGATTGCAAACTGAAAGGACTGGAAAATTCAGCACTTATGCTGTTAGCCTTCTGTTGACAGGCTAGTGGTATTATATAGATAATAAAAGGGAGAAGGAAGCTTGGCCTTTCCTGGTGGCAAGAATATCTTATCCTATGGACCTACTCACTGAGAAGGTCCTTTAACAAATAGCCCCAAGTAACAACTGTTCTTCATTCATTCATTCATTCATTCAATCATTCAACATTTAGGTCTGCTGAAACCCTTTGAGTCCATGATCCAAAATCCATCTTCAAGTCAGCAGCGTATGTAGCCAATCTCACAGAAACTGAGCACCAAGGGGCTCCCCTGTGGAGAAAAAGCCTCCTCTCCCCTTTCTCCATTGCTACAAAGCAAATGATTGATTCTGAACATTTTTTTTTTCCCAAGAACAAAATATTTTACACTTTCCCAAACTCTCCAGCCATCTTGGTTTACTGAAATGCACTGTCTTCACTCTAAGGAAAGCTCCTGAAATTTGTGCAAGTTAGTCAAGTATTTGCTAAGCGCTCATTGTGTGCAGAATGTAGCATAGGAGCTGTGGGAAATGCTACTATACATAATTAAGAAAGATATGCTATAGTCCTCTGACCTCTTTTCACAAAACTGTGTTCTGCTTTGTAGGTTGTGGTGGTGTATCACTAACAACCACAACTGATAGCTTTTAAAGTTTATAACCCAGCCCCGTTTCCCTCATTTTCTTCATTTATGTTTAAAAATTGTATATTATTCCTACAGATTCATTTTGTGTTAGACATCTTAAAAAAAGTCTCTAAGTTCTTAATCATGAATCAAAAATTTTATATATACATATATTTAACTTTTAAGTTCAGGGGAACGTGTGCAGGTTTGTTATAGAGGTAAACTTGTGTTGTGAGGGTTTGTTGTACAGATTATTTTGTCACCCAGGCATTAAGCCTAGTACCCAGTAGTTACAAAAATTTTATATTTTTACTATGGTTTTTTCTTGTTGAAGCAAAGTTTCTCATATATTCCTTATTCAGCTATTAGGTTTTTCTATGCTTATGGATTCATTTAGTATAGTTATAAGTGCTTTAAGCTCTTTAAAGAAAATGACCATCGGCTACACTCTACCACTGCATTTGGGTAATAGCACAACTTCTGTTAATTCAGCAGAAGTCAGGAACTTACTAAAAATTACGTCTCAAGGAGGCTTTCTACCAAGTTAAATATGCCAAGTTAACATAGATCAATAAAAGTGCATTTATTTGAGACACTCTAATCCTGAATTTAAGAGCATGCTTGAATGGTTCAAACCTTTAATTAGTTCATAACAGGTAGGACCAGAGCTATTTCCTACTTACATTAAATTTTCAGAAGCGGCATATATGTGTGAATGTGTTCTACTACAGAAACAGCATTCCATTTAAAACAATACTCATCTTCTAGAAGTAATAATCAGCTATGAAAACATAGGTGTGTATTCCCTTCTGTCCTGTATTTAAAGGTTGATAATTATATTTCTCAGAACCAGCATTGTGGTTTCCAGGGCTGACATGAGGATATGGAAGGAGATGTGTGAAGGGATAATTTCCTCCCAGTAAGGTTCTCTAGAGTGGAGAATTATGAAGAATAAACACATTACTATAAAATATGAAGGAGAAAACCTTACCCGAATCCAGAAAGTAAGCGACAGAAGAGAAAGAAGCCATAACCTTGGACAAATGAAGAAAGGAAGGCAAAGAATCCGTTGACAGACATGCAAATCAGAAGAGACTGTTTCCTTCCCACTTTGTCTGCCAGTCCTCCCCAGAAGAACGCCCCCACCATCATCCCGAGGTACACTATGCTGCCTGCAACACACAGAAAACAAAGAAACACATCAGAGATTGGGAGTCAATGACACATGTAACAGCAAGTGAACAAGGAACAAAATACATTCCAGCATTTTGCATGAGGAAAATTTCCTTTAAAAATATAACCTTCAGGACACAGTAATCAGTTTTCAAGTTGAAGAGTAAGCAATATGGAAAAAACACTTGGCAAGGTCTCACGACCCTCACATCAATAATGCAGGGATGCTGTTTTGCAGATAGCTGAGTACACTCAGCTACAGTGAATGGTGAATGTTGTGAGCCATTGTAAAATAAAAGCTGTCTTTATTTAGGCTGGGTTGCTACAGAGAATAGGGTGGTCAACCTTTGCCTGGGTGTGGAGGGTATATTTTTCTCTGTACTATGGTGCTGACTATGGACAGATCATCCTTCTCAATGGAGATTCCTCCTGTCATGAGACCCAGTGTGTGTCCTGGAGACAATTTAGAGAATGTATAAGTGCAGCACGAGGGATTCCAAAAGCAGAAGGATTGACCCAGGGAAATGCCTATGTAGCAGATCTCTTATTTACAGCATAAGAGGCTCAAGTTTGCCGCTCATGCCTCTCAGAAGCTAATCACTAGCTAAGCATCTTTATAAGAATATCTGTGTCTTTTAAAATGCCTACAAATCAGAAAGTGAGATTTTATAGATCAGGAGTGGCCTGTGGATGCTGTGATCTAAAGACTTGGGAGTCTTTCATATAGCTCCAGCCCAGGGAACAAATCCTCCCCCATCCCCTTCTCCTTATGTCTTTCAGAACTGCCCCCACCCAGCCCCTGAGCCCTGGGGTAAGCCACCTTGATGGCAACAGTAAACCAAGATCTCTTGTGGTCCACCTGAATTATCTGACTACAGAAAGCATGAGTAACACAGAGACAAGCTGTCTGCATTCAATCAATAAACACTTATTATCTTTTAAAGATAACAGTAAACAACAGCCCCTGGTACTACTTTCACTGAGTGAGCATCTGTTTGTGCCAGGCACTCTTTGAGGAACATTCCATATGTTGGTTCACTTAATCCTCACCACAGTCCTGCAAAGTGAGTATTATTAACCCATTTTACAGATGAGAAAACTGAGGCTCAGACAGATTATTCAACTTGATCTAACAGATAGTAAGTGGCTAGCCAGGGTTGTGAAATGATGTTTCTCTGGCTAAAGCCTGGGGGTCTTTCTCAGGGCTGATATTCCATTTCACCAGGCTCAACTGCCCTGGCCCCTCCAGTGGGAAGTCCTGGACTTTCCCTTGATCCAGTAACTAAAGGGTTAAAACCTGATGCTATAGGGTAAAGCTTAGAGCTATAAACATGCTATTTTGATTCCCTGGCTATCCTTGTTATTAATTATTTTGAATATTTCCACTGTTCTTTCTGCTAAGCTCAACTTGGGAGCCCCTGTTATGTGCAAACCAGAAACCAGGTGATGTGAAGCAAGGTCTTTAGCTGGGTGTTAATTTCTGCTTGAGCTCAACCCTGTTGTGTTTAAAGAAAATGCATCTGAGATCTTGGGGCAAGGCAGGTTAACCAAGATTCCTACTGCCCCCTAGACTATCACCGTCCACTGCTTTCTGCATTCCTCCTACCACCTTTCCCTGAAGGCATTTGGACTTTCAGACCCCTGAGAGTATGGGATTTACAGTCTGGGGAAAGTGGCTTATCAAAAACGAAGGCAGAATGGCCTCCTGGGATCATAGGATCAGAACAGAACAAAGTGTAAACTCATGTACCTGTGCTCCAAGTCATCCAAATTTTTTTCCTACTCTGTCAGGATGGCTTAAGGAGCTCGTAATTCAGAGAAGGACAAAAACAGATACAAAACTAAATGAGCTCAAGCCCAACCAGGTGGTGTGCACCCCAACAGCAGTGTAAATGGGAGCAGAGGGGCAGAAGGTGGCTACTAATTCTCACGTGGCCTCTGGGAAGATTTTACTAACAAGAGAACATCAGAGGGGAATCCGAAGGATAAGAAAGATTTCAAAATGGTATTAAATTCCTCCATGACTGACACAGTTAGTATAAAAAATGTTATATCAAACTGTATCTTTACTTGCACTCTGTTTAAAAATATTTTTAAGATCTAAAGGTAGTAATCTTTTGTGACTACACCTAGTTTGTATTGAAAACTGAACTGTTCCATTGGGCATTCTGTGGAAAGAATTAATCCTACCCAACAGCTTGTTGGAGACAAACACAGCACAATTAAAACGTTCATTTGTGGATTGTGTGATCTAATTAAAGCCAAACCTTTAAATGTTGGCAAAGGCATCAGGTGAATAACTGTAACCACTCTGGGATTGTCAGACACAGACTGTATTTCCTTCCCTGTTTGCATTCACTTTTCCTTTCTATATTCACAGTGTTATAACGGGGAGTCCTTGAAAACTCAGAGCAGAGATCAAGCTCTAGACAATCTCCAGCCTTCTCTCTCTCTGCGCCTTGAGATGCTGCAGACGGGCAGACTTAAAAGGTATCTTCATCCAAAGCCCCTCATTTTACAAGTAAGAAAACAGCTGTCAGAAGTCAGAACTTGAAATCAGGTCTTTTAGATCCTCACTTCTCAAAGTATGACCCCTGAACCAGTGAAACCAGTCCCCCCCTCCCCTGCCCTGGGGAGCTTACCGGAAATGTAGACTCTTAGATGCCACTCCAAACCCACTGACTCAAAGTCTGCATTTGAATAAGACCCCCAAGTAATCTGTGTATACCTTAGAATCTGAGGGTGCTTTCCAATAAAACAGACAACATTTCTAATACATTTTTAACTTAAAGTTTGTATTTTTTTAAATACATGTTTGAGGGGAGGAGATGAAGGCTACAGAGTATTTTAACTCCAAAGATGTGAAACAGGCAAGACCTGCTAGATGAGCTGGAGCTCTCAAAAGGGCAAGCAGGAGCTGTGGAATTAGAAGCTGCTCACCTCTCCTGGGACCTGCCTTCCACAGAACTAGAAGCTGACTTTCCATTCAATTCCAGGAGAGTGATGTTAAAAGAGGCCAGGCTGTGACTCTTGTATCCTTTCATGAATTTAATGAAGACTTTAATTCAGCTGGGATTTCAGGAGGTTGAGCGTGACCTGAGAAATAAACTCAGCTTACTCTTCCTACCATAGTTCTGGTGAAGGCCATTCCTGGCCAGTCCAGGCTCTTAGTCTTTCAGAAGATGACACAAAGGCCTCAAGTATGACTTCCTCATTAAGGCATTTTCTGACATGGAGGCTGGTTCCATTTTATTTAATCATACCCTCATTTCCCCTGATAAATATCACATTTACATTTCTGTCTCTTTGCTAAGCTGCTTTTGATTCTTTCTGACAATCCCTAAGGGGACATGTCTTTTCCCCCGACACCATTTTAAACCATATTTAAACAAAACAGAACAACTAGGAAATTATATATAGTGTTTTTCTCATATCAACTTTTAGTCCATCAGTTTTTAAAAATTATCTTAAGCACTTCAGTAATGCATGGCTAATGCATTACTCTAGAATTCCTTGCACCATTTATTTATAAACTGATTTTCAGTGAAAAACATTCTGTATTAGTATTCCGAATTCATTGATGATAAGGTTTGGGTCTGTGTCCCTGCCCAAATCTCATGTCAAATTGTAATTCCCAATGTTGGAGGTGGGACCTGGGAGGTGATTAGACCATGGGGGTAGATTTCCCTTTTGCTTTTCTTATGATAGTGAATGAGTTCTCACAAGATCTGGTTGTTTAAAAGTGTGTAGCACCTTCCCCTTCTCTCTCTTCCTTCTGTTCCAGACATGTAAGACACGCCTGCTTCTTCTTCTCTCTCCTCCTTCTGTTCCAGACATATAAGACATGCCTGCTTCTTCTTTGCCTTCCACCATGATTGTAGGTTTCCTGAGGCCTCCCTAGCCATACTTCCTGTACAGCCTGAAGAACTATGAGCCAATTAAACCTCTTTTCTTTATAAATTTCCCATTCTCAGGCATTTCTTTATAGCAGTGCGAGAATGGACTAATACAGAAAATTGGTACCAAGAAGTGGGGCATTGCTATAAGGACACCAAAAAATGGGAAGCAGTGTTGGAACTGGGTAATGGGCAGAGGTTTGACAATTTGGAGGGCTCAGAAGAAGATGGGAAGATGAGGGATAGTTTGAAGCTTCCTAGAGGCTTTTAAAATGGTTGTGACCAAAATTCTGATTTCAATAAGGACAGTGAATTCCAGGCTGAGGAGGTCTCAGCTGGAAATGAGGAACTTATTGGGAAATGGAGCAAGGGTCATTCTTGCTATGCTTTAGCAAAGAGACTGGTGGCATTGTGCCCCCGCTCTAGGGATCTGTGGAACTTTGAACTTGAGAGAGATGATTTAGGATATCTGGTGGAAGTAATTTCTAAGCAGCAAAGCATTCAAGATGTGGCCTGGCAGCTTCTTTTTTTTAATTTTTATTTTTCCATAAGTTATTGGGGTACAGGTGGTATTTGGTTACATGAGTAAGCTCTTTAGTGGTGATTCGTGAGATTTTGGCACACCCATTACCCGAGCAGTATACACTGCACCATATTTATAGTCTTTTATCCCTTGCCCCCCTCCCACATTTCCCACAAGTCCCCAAAGTCCATCGTATCATTCTTTTCCTCTTTTTCTTTTTCTTTCTTTCTTTTTCTTTTTCTTTTTCTTTTTTTTTTTTTTGAGACAGAGTCTTGCTCTGTCACCCAGGCTAGAGTGCTAGAGTGCAGTGGAGCGATTTTGGCTCACTGCAAGCTCTGCCTCCCTGGTTCATGCCATTCTCCTGCCTCAGCCTCCCGAGTAGCTGGGACTACAGGCACCCGCCACTACACCCGGCTAATTTTTTGTATTTTTTAGTAGAGATGGGGTTTCACTGTGTTAGCCAGGACATTGTATCATTCTTGTACCATTGCGTCCTCATCGCTTAGCTCCCACATATCAGTGAGAACATACAATGTTTGGTTTTCCATTCCTGAGTTACTTCACTTATAATAATAGTCTCTAATCTCATCCAGGTCACTGCAAATGCTGTTAATTCATTCCTTTTTTATGGCTGAGTAGTATTCCATCATTCATATATATATATATATATCTTGCCTATGTTTATATGCATGAGCAAATAAATGACCTGAAACTGGAATTTATATTTAAAAGGGAAGCAGAGTATAAAAGTTTGGAAAATTTGTAGCCAGGCTATGCTTTAGAAAAGAAAAACTAATTTTCAGGGGAGGAATTAAAGCAGGCTACAAAAATTTACATAAGAAGAGTCAATTGCTAATAGCCAAGACAATGGGAAAAATGCCTCGAAGGCATTTCAGGGACCTCCATGGCAGCCCCTTCCATCAAAGGTCTGAAGGCCTAGGAGGGAAGAATGGTTCTGTGGGCCTGGGCCAGGCCCAGGGCTCTGCTGCCCTGTGAAGCCTCAGGACACTACTCCCTGCATCCCATCTGCTCCACCTCCAGCCGTGGCTCAAAGGGGCCCAGGTACTCAGGCTGCTGCTTCAGCAGGTGCAAGCTGTAAGCCTTGGCAGCTTCCATGTGGTGTTAAGCCTATGGGTGTGCAGAGTGCAAGAGCTAAGGCTTGGCAGCCTCTGCCTAGATTTCAGAAGATGTATGGAAAAGCCTGGATGTTGAGGTGGCAGTCTGCTGCAGAAGTGAGACTTCTAGTAGAGGTTACTTCCTAGTAGAGGTTCATGGAGAACCTCTACTAGGGCGGTGCGAAGGGCAAATGTGGGGTTGGAGACCCCACAAAGAGTCCCCACTGGGCCACTGCCTAGTGGAGCTGTGACAAGAGGGCTACAATTCTCCAGACTCCAGAATGGTAGATCCACTGACAGCTTGCACTGTGTGCCTGGAAAAGCCACAGACACTCAATGCCAGACCTTGAGAGAAGCTATGGGGGCTGAGCCCTGCAGAGCCACAGGGGTGGAGCTGCCCAAGGCCTTCGGAGCGCACCTCTTGCATCAGTGTGACCTGGATGTGAAACATGGAGTCAAAGGAGATTATTTTGGAGCTTTAAGATTTAATGACTCTCTTGCTGGGTTTTGGACTTGCAGGGGCCTGTAGCCCATTTCTTTTGGTTGGTTTTTCTGTTTTGGAATGGCGGTATTTACCCAATATCTGTACCTCCATTGTATCTTGGAAGTAACTAACTTGTTTTTGATTTTATGGGCTCATAGGTGGAAGGGATTAGCCTTGTCTCAGATGAGACTTTGGACTTTTGAGTTAATGCTGGAATGAGTTAAGACTTTGGGAGACTGTTGGGAAGGCATAACTGCATTTTGAAATGTGAGAAGGATATGACATTTGAAAGGGGCCAGAGGCAGAATGATAAGGTTTGGGTCTGTGTCCCTTCCCAGACCTCATGTCAAACTGTAATTGCTAATGTTGGAGATGGGGCCTGATAGGAGGTGACTGGATCTTGGGGGTTGATTTCTCCTTTTCTGTTCTTGTGATAGTGAGTGAGTTCTCATGAGATCTGGTTGTTTAAAAGTGTGTAGCATCTCCCTCTTCTCTCTCTTCCTTCTGTTCCAGACATGTAAGACATGCCTGCTTCCCCTTTGCCTTCCACCATGATTGTAAGTTTCCTGAGGCCTCCCTAGCCACACTTCCTGTACAGCCTGCAGAACTGTGAGCTAATTAAACCTCTTTTCTTTATAAATTAGTCCGTCTCATGTATTTCTTTACAGCAGTGTGAGAATTGACTCATACAATTGATAATATCCATGAGGTGACAATCACACTCACTTTTTATATGCAGATCTTCTTAGGTTAAAACAAAATTTTTGAGTCAAAGAAAAATAAAAGTAGATTTTTGTTGAATGATAAGGACATTTCTGGAAATGGTTGAAAAGAATAATATGGACTGACATTAAATAAAGCTTTATTACTCAAATAATGCTTCATTTTTTTAGATGTTATTACTTCTTTCATAAGAAGTAGGTGCATTTGTTTTCCCAAAGGTAGAGTTTCTTCCACAAATCTGAGGTATGTCTACAATAGAGGCCCACTGACACACAATCTCTCCTTGACCAAACCCTAGTCTTTGGACCACTCTTCTCAACTAGACTACGAAGTATGGACTTCTGTGTTCGTTTCTGCATTGCCCAATTTTAGCAAGAATCCTGCCAAGTCAGTGAATCCCCGACTCTAGATGGCTGGTTGTCTTCAATATCTGATCAGATCCCCTGGTCAATATCTGATCACCCTGGTCTGTCTTCAGCAAGAATCCACTTAGGTCAGTTTACCCAAAATCTTCTTTACCCCTAATGTTTCCTCTTGGTAATTTTCTGATGAGACTGGGTGCATTCAGGGTGATATGGTGGTAGATCCCTCTTGGTAATTTTCTATCCACTAACTCTCCCACCCTGGGCCTTGGCTCTAAATTCACACTTTTCCTTTTTGTACTAGGAGTTGAGCCTGATCTCTCTTCTATACTGCAAAACCCATTGCAGTGGTCCCTACACCTGTTATGACGGTCCTGACTATGCTTTAACAAGCACTACAAATAATTTTCCCTTTAACATCAGTTGGCCAGTTTTCATT
The DNA here is from genome assembly GCF_029281585.2 of Gorilla gorilla gorilla. Lineage (NCBI taxonomy): Eukaryota > Metazoa > Chordata > Mammalia > Primates > Hominidae > Gorilla > Gorilla gorilla. The sequence goes on from NC_073243.2 coordinate 35,497,793, forward strand.
TCACCAACCCAATAAAGTAACCAACCCTCCCACAAACACACCAAAAACCATCACTGAAAGTGTTTTCCTTTCACTCACCCATCTTCCTTCTGCTTCCACCAGCAGCACTTTATGCTTCTGAAGAGTGACCTATGTTTGTACCCAACTTTTTTATGCCAGTTCTGTTTGTTATTAATTATGCATTTAATTTAACACCAATCACATAAATAATGAAATCTGAGTGTGAAAGGAAAGGGAGCTATTTCTATGAAAGTGAATGTAAGAAAGACTTGGGGAAGATGACTTGCAAAAGAAGATCACTGCAATGTGAGCAATACAAAAAAAAGACTGAGAAAAATCATTAAGATGAAAGATCCTGTGCTCAGATTGAGGCACGTGTGTTGTTACGGTCTCACTCCACTTTAAAGAAACTTAAGACTAAAAATCAAAGCTGCAGAATGACTGTAGTGATGCAAAGAAAACAATGGGGAACTCCAGTTTGAAGAGCCCAACTCAAAGGAAAAATCTCTCACTCTGCATCCAAAGATGGTCAAATGAATGTATGCTTATAGGTTAAAACACCATACTTACATACATATTTATATTTTTGCATGTTTTCCTGCTTTTACCAACTTTTCTACTAACCAACTAATTACCAGACCTGATTTAGTCAGGTAAGGGGGTTTTTATCATGCCTCTGAAGACCCCTAAAGGTATGCTTTGTGCTTAAAGAAATCAGCTACTGGAATAGTCACTGCAAATTGGTTTGTTTTATTACTAAAGGCAACACTGAAAAGGATATCTTCTTAAGGTCAATTCTGGGAAGCCAAGGGAAGACCACACTCAGCCAACAATTTTGGGGTTCCAGGAGCAGGGACAACAGGGCAGCAGCTGTGAAAGCTTACACATCAGTGTAAGCTCCCTCTCTCCTATTTCCTCAAAGAGTCATTTTTTTTTCATTTTATGCTAGAAAAATCCCTGGACAAAGGTGCCAAGGTACCCTGGACTAGTTCTAGTCTCCCTCTAACTAGACTTAAGATCTCAGGCCAGTCTTCTAGCTTCCACCTGTGTCAAATGCTTGGTTTGGGCTAGATGTTGGGTCAGTCAGTCCTGCAAAGTTGGCCCAGCCTTTCCTTTCTGTGTGCATGGGGGTGGGAGTGGGGTGCCTCTCTCCCTTGTTGGCCTCTTATGGACCCTCCCCACCCCATCACTGAGGTATAAGCTTTCACAGCTGCTGCCCTGTTGTCCCTGCTCCTGGAACCCCAAAATGGTTGGCTGAGTGTGATCTTCCCTTGGCCAGACTCCATCAGAGTCCATAGAAGGCTGACTCCAGGGACCACTGTCCCTCTCCAGCTGTCCCTGCCCCCCACCCAAGATGCTAAGTAGGCTGTAACATCTCCTTGTTATCCACAATTTGCTATTTTTTGTCATTACTGGTTACAAATTCTGTATCTGATTAGAAATGATAGCATGAAATCTCAAGCTCAGTACTTGTTCTATTAAATTCTTTCATTAATAGTGCTGAGAAGTGAATCCATTATTAAAGTAATGGGGGTTAAGATGGGGGAAAAATAACTTTATTATTTTTTAAATCAAATGCAGTATCCTTAGTCTTCATTCTACTGCCATTTACCACTCTGAAATGGTCAGATAGCAAATAGTTAAGAGCCTGGGCTCTTAAAACAGATGGCTTAGATCTGAACCGTTCCCCTACCAGTTCCTAGCTGTGTGACCTAGAGTTACTTAAGTTCCTTGTGCTGCCTCAGTTTTCTCCTCTGTATAATGGGGCTAATAACAGTACCTACTTCACAGGGTTTTGAGAGATTAAATGGGATAAAGTGCTTAGTACTGTGTAAAATATGCAGTTGTCCAATAAGCAACAATTATTATTATTATTTTTGAGAGGGGGTCTCACTCTGTCACCCAGGTTAGAGTGCAGGGGCATGATCTCAGCTCACTGCAACCTCTGTCTCCCAGGTTCAAGTGATCCTTCCACCTCAGCCTCCCAAATAGTTGGGACTACAGGTGCGTGCCACCATGTCCAGCTAATTTTTTGTATTTTTGGTAGAGATGGGGTTTCACCATATTGCCCAGGCCTGGTCTCTAACTCCTGAGCTCAAGCAATCCACCTGCCCTTAGCTCACAAAGTGCTGGGATTACAGGCATGAGTCACTGCACCCGACCAACAATTATTAATATTACTATTGGCATCACATAAAGAGAAAAACGGAGAAATAAAATAGTGATGGAAAAGAAAAAGCAGGAAGAAAAGAAGATGGATCTGGAACGGTAGAAAAAGTGAAATGACAACTTTTCACCTTCCTTGACTCAAGTTCTGAAAGGAAGATACCTGAAACAGCACTGAAAGAGTAATTTTCTAAATCCCAAAGACATATTTTTTTTTTGCAATTTGAAACTATTTAAATACATAATTAATAGGCTTCCAAAACTGATCCCTCACTTTTTCAGTTACTATTTTTAGTAGCCACAGGTAGGGGCCATTATGTGTTCAAAAGCATCTGTGGACTTTCACAAAATCAAATAAAAGCAAAGAAAGTAATAACATCAAAGGCATATGTACAAAGGGGGGAAACCTTTCTAATTTGCATGAAAGAATATTTACCACAAAAGCCAGCTCTTCTTAGCTAGAAAGAACTGTAAATATCAGATGCAGTCTATAGCATATCTTTGACTTTTACCTTAGGAAAGTCTGACATTTAAGTTTGCTGGTCCAGGCAGAGACCTAATATGGGCAGATAATGCCATGTCAAGCAATAGTGCTACTTGTTACCTAAGTTCACCTGGGCACTAAAAAGCACATGTGGGCCTAAGACACTTTTCCTGAATCCAATGAGCAAACTGTAGAAGAAGAGTCCTAATAATGAAGCCCAATCTATTCTCTAATGTCGTGCCTCAAATGGCTGTTGTACAGCATGCCCATCAGACAGGGGAGGAGACATTACAGTGTTTTGTGCATGTATGGCTCTGCAGGCCCCCTTGTTATTTGAATCAATTTTTTAAAAGTCTTAGGAATCAAGAACATTAAAGCAAATCACCTTGTGGTGTACCATGGACATCGCATATCAGTTTAACACCAATGGGATCCCCATCTCTTGCGAGGTTCTCCCACTCCAAGTTCTGTGCTGAGGGAGAAAAGTAGTGATATGTTCTGGCTCTGTGTCCCCACCCAAATCTTACCTCGAATTGTAATAATCCCCATGTGTCAAGGGTGGTACCAGGTGGAAATAATTGAATCATAGGGGTGGTTCCCTCATTCTGTTCTCATGATAGTGAGTGAGTTCTCATGAGATCTGATGGTTTTATAAGGGGCTTCCCGCTTTGGGCAGCACTCATTCTCTCTCCTGCTGTCTTGTGAAGCGGTGCCTTCCACCATGATTGTAAGTTTCCTGAGGCCTCCCCATCCCTGTGGAACTGTGAGTCAATTAAATGTCTTTGTTTGTTTGTTTGAGACAAGGTCTCACTTTGTTGCCCAGCCTGGAGTGCAGTGGTGTAACCTTGGCTCACTGCAACCACCGCCTCCTGGATTCAAGCAATTCTCTTGCCTCAGCCTCCTGCGTAGCTGGGATCACAGGTGTGTGCCACCATGCCCAGCTACTTTTTGTATTTTTAGTAGAGATGGGGTTTCACCATGTTGGCCAGGCTGGGATCGAACTCCTGATCTCAGGTGATCTGCCCGCCTTGGCCTCCTCAAGTACTGTGATTACAGGTATGAGCCACCATGCCTGGCCAACCTCTTTTCCTTATAAATTACTCAGTCTTGTGTATTTCTTCATAGCAGTGTGAGAATGGACTAATACACTAAATTGGTACTGGGTAGTGAAGCACTGCTCTAAAGATACCTGAAAATGTGGAAACGACTTTGGAACTGGGTACCAGCCAGGAGCTGGAACAGTTTGGAGGGCTCAGAAGAAGACAGGAAGATGTGGGAAGGTTTGGGACTTCCTAGAGACTTGTTGAATGGCTTTGACCAAAATGCTGGTAGTGATATGGACAACAAAGTCCAGGCTGAGGTGGTCTCAAATGAAAATGAAGAACTTCTTGGGAACTAGAGTAAAGGTCACTCTTGCTATGCAAAGAGAATGGTGGCATTTTGCCCCTTCCCTAGAGATATGTGGAGTTTTGAACTTGAGAAAGATGATTTAGGGTATCTGGTGGAAGAAGTTTCTAAGCCACAAAGTGTTCAAGAGGAAGCAGAGCATAAAAGTTTGAAAAACTTGCAGCCTGATGATGTGATAGAAAAGAAAAACCCATTTTCTGGGGAGAAATTCAAGCCTGGTGCAGAAATTTGCATAAGTAACAGGAGCTGAATTCAATGGAGATTTCTCCATTGAATCACCAGGACAATGGGGAAAATGTCTCCAGGACATGTGAGAGACCTTCATGGCAGCCTCTCCCATCACAGGCCTGGAGGCCTAGGAGGGAAAAATTGTTTTACTGGCTGCTATGTAGCCTTGGAACATGGTGCCCTGAATCCCAGCTGCTTCAGCTCCAGCTATGGCTAAAAGAGTCCAGATTATAGCTCAGGCTATTGCTTCAGAGAATGCAAGCCCCAAGCCTTGGTGGCTTACACATGGTGTTGGGCCTGGGGATGCACAGAAGTCAAGAATTAAGGTTGGGGAATCTCTGCCTAGATTTCCAAGGATGTATGGAAACTCCTGGATGTCCAGGCAGATGTTTGCTGCAAGGGCAGAGCCCTCATGGAGAATCTCTGCTAGGGTAGTAAGGAAGGAAAATGTGGGATACAAGACCCCACACAGAGTCCCCACTGTGGCACTGCCTAACGGAGCTGTGAGAAGAGGGCCACCATCCTCCAGAACCCAGAATGGTAGATCCACCAACAGCTTGCACCACGTGCCTGGAAAAGCTGCAGACACTCAATGCCAGCCCATGAAAGCAGCAACTGGGCCGGGCGCGGTGGCTCACGCCTGTAATCCCAGCACTTTGGGAGGCCGAGGCGGGCGGATCACGAGGTCAGGAGATCGAGACCATCCTGGCTAACACAGTGAAACCCCGTCTCTACTAAAAAATACAAAAAATTAGCCGGGCGTGGTGGCGGGCGCCTGTAGTCCCAGCTACGTGGGAGGCTGAGGCAGGAGAATGGCGTGAACCCGGGAGGCGGAGCTTGCAGTGAGCCGAGATCGCGCCACTGCACTCCAGCCTGGGCGACAGAGCGAGACTCTGTCTCAAAAAAAAAAAAAAAAAAAAGAAAGCAGCAACTGTACCTTGCAAAGCCACAGGGGCAGAGCTGCCCAAGGCTGTGGGAGCCCACCTCTTGTATCAGTGTGACCTGGATGTGAGATATGGAGTCAAAGAAAATCATTTTGGAATGTTAAGGTTTAACTACTGCCCTATTGGACTCACATGGGGCCTGTAGCCCCTTCATTTTGGCCAATTTCTCCCATTGGGAATCAGTGTATTTACCCAATGCCTGTTACCCCATTGTATCTAGGAAGTAACTAACTTGCTTTTGATTTTACAGGCTCATAGGGAGAAGGGATTTGCCTTGTCTCAGATAAGACTTTGGACTTGGACCTTTGGGTTAATGCTGAAATGAATTAAGAATTTGGGGGACTGTTGGAAGGGCATGATTGTGTTTTGAAATGTGAGGACATGAGATCTGGGAGGGGCTTGGGGTAGAATGATATGCTCTGGCTCTGTGTCCCCACAGATCTCACCTTGAATTGAAATAATCCCCACGTGTCAAGGGTGGGACCAGGCAGAGATAATTGAATCATGGGAGTGGTTTCCTTCATGCTGTTCTCATGATAGTGAGTGAGTTCTCATGAGATCTGAGAGTTTTACAAGGGGCTTCCCCTCTTCGCTCAGCACTCATTCTCTCTCCTGCCGCCCTACGAAGAGGTGCCTTTCGCCATGATTGTAAGTTTCTTGAGACCTCCCCAGCCATGCAGAACTGTGAGTCAATTAAACCTCTTTTCTTTATAAATTATTCAGTCTCAGGTATTTCTTTATAGCAGTATGAGAACGGACTAATACAAGTGGTAATAGACTGAACCTAATCTTCAATAATCCCAATCACTGACCCAACAAATGAAGCAGGTGATCATTAATTCCACAGCTCTTGCTTGAGCTCCTGCTATAAACCAGGCATCTTGCAAAGTATGAGGGTAGGGAGGGAGGAGAGGTCCACAAACTTGAACAGGACACAGTTTTCACTCTCCAGCAGATCACAGCCTAGTGCAGCAAGGTTTCAGACTCTGGCTGCTCATTGGAATCATCTGAAGAGCTTTAAGAAAAACAAAACACTGATGCCAGGCCACACCCAGAGGTTCTTTATCTATAATTTGCTATTTCTTCTCTGTCCAAGAGGCAATGTGAAGCTTAACACCAAGGTTTTGGCATAGGGTTCAGATGACAGTATTTCTTAAAAGCTTTCCAAGAAATTCTAATATGAAGCCGGGGTTTTGAACCTTTGGTTTCCTGGGAGATTAAAAACATGCAAAAAGTAATTACCACAGAATGAAACACGTGCTATAATTAAGGTAAGTAAATTATGCTTAAGGGGAAAAAAGGAAAGACTACTTAATTAGTTCTAGGGAATTCTGAAAAGCTTCACATAGAGGGTGATGGTTGTACTGGGTTTTGAATAATGAATGAGAAGCCTCCAAGTAAAAGGCACTCTCGGAGGAAAGTTCCAAGGGAGGGAAGAATATCATCTTCAAAGGTTTGGAAGTGTGTCAGAGCATAGCACACTAAGAGGACTCTAGGTAGTTCAGGGTAGATGGAATGTGGAATTCATGGGTGGGGGGAGAGTGGTAAGAGAGAATGCTGGAGGAAAAGTTGGAGTCAACACAAGGAGTTGAGCTTTATCCTTGGGGCAGCTGAAAAACAGACTAGATATTATCTGTTCCTTCAAATATCATTTTAGCAACTGCAAGGATAAACTGCAAGGAGGAAAGATGGAGAGAAGGGGAGGGTAGAGGTGGTGATATACTTTGGGTATTTGTCATGCCCTAATCTCATGTTAATTCCAATTTAACATGAGATTTGGATGGGTTTGAGAGCACAAACCCCAGTGCTGGAGGTGGGGCCTGGTGGGAGGTGTTTGGATCATAGGGGTGGATCCTTTATGTCTTGGTGCTGTCTTCAAGATGGTAGGTTCTCGGCTGGGCATGGTGGCTTACACCTGTAATCTCAGCACTTTGGGAGACCAAGGCGGGCAGATCACCTGAGGTCAGGAGTTTGAGACCAGCCTGGCCAACATGGTGAAACCCTGTCTCTACTAAAAATACAAAAAATTAGCCGGGTGTGGTGGTGGGCACCCGTAATCCCAGCTACTCAGGAGCCTTGCTTGAACCCGGGAGGTGGAGGTTGCAGTGAGCCAAGATCACGCCACTGCACTCCAGCCTGGGCAACAAGAGTGAGACTCTGTCTCAAAAAAAAAAAAAAAAAAAAGGTGGTAGGTTCTCATGAGATGTGGTCATTTAAAAGTGTGTGGCACCTCCCCCTACTCTCTCTCTCCCTCTCTCTCTGTCTCTCTCTCTCTCTCACATACACACACACACACACACACTCTCTCTCTCTCTCTCTCTCTCAATCCTAGTTTCACCATGTGGCGTGCTTGCTCCCACTTCACCTTCTACCATGATTGGAAGCTTCCTGAGGCCTCCCCAGAAACAGATGCCACTCTGCTTCCTCTATAGCCTGCAGCATCATGACCCTTTCTTTATAAATCACCCAGTCTCAGGTATTTCTTTATAGCAATGCAGGAATAGCCAAACACAGGGAGGGAGAAAGGCCACCAGGACTAGGGCAGGTCACTGAATCTCCTGAAGTGCCTGGAGCACAAAATTTAAGGAGCCTCACTCTCACGTGCTGGCTCTGAATGTGCACAACTCTGAGAGTGTGTGCTTCCTTTCATCTTACGCCTGAGGCACCTCGCTTTCCTCATTCTAGTACTGACCCTGGAAAAAAGACCAGCTGAAGGACTATCCCTGAGCAAATAACTGTAGTAGGCCGGGGAAGAAATGATGGCCACCTGGTCTAAGGCAAGAAAAAGAGAGCAGGCTTGGAGAAGAAAGAAAAGGCTGTAAGTATTTTCAGTTATCAGAGTCCATAGTTGTTGTAAACTGACAGGTGAGGCAAAGAAGAGTTGAAGTTCACATTAAGGATTCCAGCTTGGGATAGGTCATAACAAAATTGATAAAGGAAATACAAGAGGAGGGTAGGTCTGGGGGGCCATGTCTTAAACAAGTGAGGAAGATGTTCACAACAGAAACCCTCATTCTACTCTATGTGAACACGGCAGGATAGGGCAGAGCAGGCAACACATGCAAATCAATAAAGCAGTGGTCAATACAGCTGACCATCAGGAAATGATTCAGGAGCTTCAAAAAATAAAAATTAAAACCAAGGAGAATATGGGCAATGAGAGGATAGGTGGAATGGCATTTTTACTTTCTTTCAGGACTACACAACAGTCCTGGAGAAGGTCTAACGTAGGAGGCATGAGAAGGTTGGAAAGGTCAGGAGGATAGGTGTCTGGCAGGAATGACTGGGTTTAGTGTGTGGAGAAATAAAATTGGGCTGGATGAGTATGAGAAGACTCCTAAATATCAAAGCAAAAGCATTTAAATTACTTATACAGACAATGAGAAGTCACTTATGGGTTCCTGCGTGGGGAAGGAAAGCAATCAAAGCCTGATATTGTTTGGCTCTTTGTCCCCACCCAAATCTCAGGTTGAATTGTAATCCCCACATGTTGAAGGTGGGGCCTGGTGGGAAGTGGTTGATCATGGGGGTGGTTTCTAATGGTTTAGCCCTATCCCCCTAGTGCTGTCTCCTTACAGAGTTCTCACGAGATCTGATGGTTTAAAAGTGCAGCACATCCCCCCTTCCCTCTCTCTCCTGCTCCACCATGGTAAGACATGCTTGCTTGCCCTTCACCTTCCGCCAAGATTGTAAATTTCCCAAGGCCTCCTAGCCATGCTTCCTGTTAAGCTTGTGAAACTATGAGTCAGTTAAACCTCTTTTCTTCATAAATTACCCAGTCTCGGGTAGGTCTTTATAGCAGTGTGAAAACAGACTAATAGAAAGCCCTAGTGTGAAAAGGTGAAGGCACTGTAGAGCAGGACTGGCAGACTTTCTGTAAAAGGCCAGATAGTAAATACCTCAGACTCTGTGGGCCATACGGACTCTACTGCAATGACTCAGCTCTGCTGCTGCAGCATGGAACCAGCCATAGACAACATGTAAACAGATGGGTGTGGCTGTGTTCCTACCAACCTTTATCTACAGAATCAGGCAGAGGGTTGGATCAGAGCTGTTGGCTGTCATTTGTGGACTCCTGCTTTAGAGGAAGCGTTTGCCTGAGGGTAGGTGTGTATTAATTGAACAGGTAGGGGGATGGCTGAGAGGCAATGGAAAGTGTAACACCCAGGCTGGGGTAAGGAAACGAAGAAACATACTTGGGAGGTGGCAGCATAGCAGGGCAGTTGAGAGCCTTGCAAAATGTGATTTCCCTGCAAGAATAAGTGAAAGGATATGACCCAGGCTCAAAGGATATGGCCAAGAAGAAGTGAAAGAGTCAACCCTTGAGGATAGTGACATTTAGACGGCAAGAAGGAAAAGAAGTCAGAGGTAAGAAAGTGTGGACAAGGAAATAAGAAGAAGGGTCTGGATAGAGCAGAGAAGACCTCAGAAGAAAAACTGAAGAGGAAAGGCTGCTCAACAGTGTCCACAGCATGAGAGCTCAGAAAAGACCTTTGGGCCCGTCCTGGAAGAGGTCACTGGCAAGGTTGAAGGGGCAGTCTCGGGCCAGGAGGAATGACGAAGGCAGAGAACAGGAGATGAAAGCAGAGGGGGCAGTGAGAGAAGGGAGGCCAGGGACGTAGCTAAGTACAACTGCAATTCAGAGGAGCAAGAGGGTACCATGTCACTGGACTGAAAAGAACTGGAACAAATGCGTCAGCACAGGGTATCAGTGAAGACAGAAGAAAAGCATCAAGTATATTAATATGGACATGATTGCCTTGAAACCACAGCTGCAGATGTAATAGACTATAGCAAAGGGCTTATGCTATTGGAAGAGTGGGCTATTTTGGAAGAAAAGTGCTACTATGTGTCTTGTCAGAAAATGCGTGAAAAACAGACTTATGAGAAATGTATTAATCTTCTTAAGTTTAAGCATAACTACCTTAAACTTTTTTTCCAGAAAAGTCTCCTTTATATTAATATCAGCACAGTGAATAAACAGAGCATAAAAATCTAAAAGGAACTGGTATTTTAGAGGAACAGAACAAGAAAACAATTTTTGATCTATGTTCATATTAAATCTTTTGATATTTTACAGCAACAGAAAGGCCTGGAGGGGCAGGGACTCTCACTGCTTAAGTCCGTGCATTTCTAGATGATGGGAACATGATTGTGTATGGCAGGAAAACAGGACTGAAAATGAACTCAAAGATCACACAGTGCTTGATCAACATTCATAGGAAAATAATTGCACAAAGCCTCCAAGATCCCTCTCTTAAAAAATTATCTGTAAGTTTTTTTTCTGTTGTTGTTTTTAAAGTTCAGATGGCAGATATCAAAACAACCAGACTAGATCATAATAGATTCCAGTAAATGTCTAAAGAGAAAATCCAGCAGGCCATTACTGATACTCCTATGTGACCTTTTGTTTCCTGAAACAGGCAGACACCTAAGTTGTCAGCCCAGAGCAGTGAGTGAATAAATATCGGGATCTACCTTGCACTAATGGATGTTGCCCCTAATCCATTACTGATGGCAAAGTCGAGGTGAATTCAGGGCAGCACTTCTTGACACTTGAGATTTATTTTGTCATTAGTGATGAAGCATCACACGAGGGCTCCTCGATCCCAAACTGTCAGAAGCACTCTTCGGCGTTTTAGGAAGGGTCACCCAGATATTCAGGTGCTGACCCACAGTACTGAAGCTGTTACTTAGTAGCTGATTCTTTTTATTATGACTATTAATGATTTATGTCTAGAATGAGCAGTCAGCCATCCGCTTCTCAGAGAAAAACATGGTCACTTTGAGAGTAAGAAAAAAGTAGGAATTTTAATCAATTATTATATTGTGACTCAAAAACAAGCAAAAAACAATGCTGAATCCATTTTGTTTTCTGCTGTGAAACCTAAGATAAGGCATGTTAAAAACCATTGCATCCTAGAATCCCTAAATGGCCCCTAAGCACACTGCATTCATTCATTCATTCTTATCCACGAATCCTCATTCAATTAATCATATATGCAACATGCTCCTCTTGCCTTTCATCCAAATTGTGTACCTTGAACTTCAACTCCACATTCATAGTGAAGACACCCAGACTACTATAGTTTGCGTGGGTAACTCCTATACATTCTCACCCACATTCTAACTTGCATTATTTATCAGCATTTCATAAGTATCAGTCCTATCTCTATAATTAATTTTCAATTTGACTCCTGGCAGGAACTATGTATTATGGCATCCTTTTCTGAAACTCCATGAGACTACACTATTCTAGGCACATTTTGAAAATCAGTAAAACCTCATTGATTTAATTTAGAAGGTTGAACTCAAACTGCAGTCCTCCTCACATAAAGCTATGCAATTGACAGAACTAACTCAAAAATGAAATTATGACCATAAAATCTTGAGTGTCCCAAGAAAGTATAAATGGCATACTTGAGACCTTTTGTCTAGAAGAATAATTCCCAAATCCAATCTACCAAAAAGGCAGGCTCCATGAGACAGTTTCCACCAGCCTGCAGTTAAACAAGAAAAACAAGGAAAATGATATGTCTTTTTCATAAAGATAAATTTATTCAATTTAAAAAAGGTCCTTTAAGAACATGTCCTTCCTATTATTTTGACGTGAACATGCCTTTTGTTTTATAAAATGATAGTGAGTATAAAGAGTAGTGTGCATGTTATTGCAATCATTATTTTTAAATGTTCTTCCTTAGTAAAATAAAGGTGGGCTTCCCTTTGTCAATCTTGCTCATTCTTTTTTTCAAAATTGGAATTAAAACTCCAAAAGACTGGGAGCCACTGCTATAAAACTCAATGGTGGGAACAATATTTTGGAAATTCTACACCTGAAAAAGAAAAGAAATTTACTCTAACATGTAATAGAATGGAGATGTCTCCTGTGTGCATGTTTGGTGACTGTACAACAGAGCTGCAAATTCTGCAATGCTCTTCCCATGAAAAGGTGAAGTCTATGTTGCCTCTCCTTGATTCTGGGTAACTGCTTGAATGAATAGTGTATGACAGAAGTGATGCTATGTGACTTTCAAGATTAGGTAATAAAAGGCCATGCAGCTTCCACCTTGTCTACCACAGCACTTGCTTTTGGAGCCCTGAGGCCCCATCTGTACATCTGACTACCCTGAGACTGATATGCTGAAGAGGTCACAGGTAGGTGCTCTCACCTACTGTCCCCACTGGGCCCAAAATGCATGAGAAACAGACTTATGAAAAATGTATTTATCTTCTTAAGTTTAAGCATAATTATAAATAATGAAAGTATGGTTTTCTTTTCAGAGAAATCTCCTTTATATCAGCACAGTGAACAAACAAAGCATAAATATCTAAGAGGAACTGGTATTTTAGTGGAACAGAACAAGAAAACAATCTTTCAGCCATCCCTGCCCAGATGTCAGTCATCTTAGACTCTCCAGCAAAACACCACTGAGTGACCTCTGTTTAAACCACCAAGAACAGAAGAATCACCTAGCCAAGCCTTGTCCAAGTTCCAAATTCACACAGGAGTGTGAGATACAATAAAATGGCTATTGTTTAAAGCCACTAAGATTTTGGATAGTTTGGGACATAATAACACATATCTGGAATAGCATACAGTAGTTCCCCCTTATCTGAGGTTTTGCCTTCAGTGGTTTCAGTTATTCGCAGCCAACCATGGTCTGAAAATATTAAGTTATTTTGAGAGACAGAAATACCATATTTAGGTAACTTTTATTATAGTATATTGTTATAATTATTCTAGTTTATTATTTTATTATCAGTTATTGTTATTAATATCCTACTATGCTGAATTTGTAAGTTGAACTTTACCATGGGTATGTATATATTGAAAAAACAGTATATATAGGGGACAGTACTATCTGCGATTCTAGGTATCACTAGCGGGTCCTGGAACATATAAGGGAAGACCTCTGTAGTTCCCAAAACACTGCTGAAAATATTTCATTCACTGGGATACCCAGACTATAAGAAATACAGCATTAAGAATCATGTATATAGATTAATATATTTGTATATATTATTTGTATATATTAATATATAATATATTGATTAATATAATTGATTATTAAATATATACACTTCTGTACTTTCAGTTTTTTTTTTTTTTTTTTGAGACAGAGTCTCGCTCTGTCGCCCAGGCTGGAGTGCAGTGGCGTGATCTAGGCTCACTGCAAGCTCTGCCTCCCGGGTTCACACCATTCTCCTGCCTCAGCCTCCCGAGTAGCTGGGACTACAGAGGCCCGCCACTGTGCCCGGCTAATTTTTTGTATTTTTAGTAGAGACGGGGTTTCATCGTGTTAGCCAGGATGGTCTTGATCTCCTGACCTTGTGATCCATCCACCTCGTTCTCCCAAAGTGCTGGGATTACCGGCGTGAGCCACCTTGCTGGCCTCTACTTTCAGTTTTAAAGAAAATCAAAATGGCTTAATTGCTAATATTTCTTTCAATGCTGCAAATCATTTCAAAAGAAGAACATCAAAAGCAATCTCATTCTACTTTTCCCCCATAATTCCAGCCATAAACTAAACAGTGATTGGGGGTTAGAAAGTTTTCCCTCTTGCTCCTGTCAAGTCTTCTCCAGGCAATCCCAGGAAAGATGTTTTTGGCTTTTGTTTTGTTTTAATGAATAGATTTTAAAAGTAGGGGAAAGATAGGAATTAAGTAAATGGGGACCAGGATTGAAGCAGAGGGTGTTTATGGGTGGTGGTGGTGGGTGATTTGGTTTTAAGATTGGAGAACTGATCATGATGCAAGGAGAAGAAATATGTAGAGAGAACTTCCTCACCAATAAAAATACATTAATTAGCTCTTAGAGGAAAGAACACAAGGACATAAATTCTGTGTGTTCTGGAGCATGTCACCTACGATATGGCTGATTAATAAAGCTCTGAGACAGGATGAAACAAAACCGCAGCTCTTCTTAGAAAACTGGGTAGCAGATTCACTACCATGGTTTTCTATTTGCACAACCATTCTCCCCCGAACTGAGAACCTCCAGGCCACTTCCTATTTTCCCCATCGGTAATCACTTAAGTCTTGAACATTTAAATCTCAAAACCCAACTTAGACTAAACGTAGTAAACTTTGGCTCCCTGTGTGTGTGTTGGGGTGGGGGGTGAGGGAGAACACCATGCACACAAGGTTGTCACAAATAACAAATTGCTCCTGGGGGCCTGGCTGGAGCCTCACAGCTGTGTGTGCAGATAAGCAGAGCAGTGTGGAAGGTAGGGATCCCAGGGCTTTGTGTTACCTTCACTTTCTCATAGACTTTCGGATGATGCTGTCACCATCTGCAACCTGACCCATCCCCATGCAGAGATTCTGACAGAGTGCAGTGGGGGCTGTCAGACAGATCTGACAGGGCTGGACTGATGCCTTTATTACTGATTGCAATCCACCTCTCGGGGACACACACGCTGGCTTTCCCAAACAGACTCTGACTTGTTAAACCCTTGGGTTGTATGGTTAGCTTTTATTTAGAAAGTTCTAATTTCAGCTGTTGGAAATAAATTGTATGTGATTTTCTAGATCTTACATCTTAATTACTTAGCAATTTAACATACAATTGTAGATGATAATTTTTCTAAGGTCCACTGCCCTCAGGATTCGTGTTAAAAGTATCTCATCAGCACATCGAGCTGCAAACAGGAAGTTGTCTGGGATATGGGGGAAATTTTAGCACCATGTTACTCTTCTGTGTTAGATCTAATTTTCTCTCTGCACTTTAACAATGATGACTGTCACTAATACCTAAACATTCACTGTTAGATTCTGTGTCCATTTTTCTTTTTAGTTAAAGCCATATATATATATATATCCCCCTACTTTAAAGGATAAATTCCCTTTTTAATTGAATTATACCTAACCCCTGGGCCATTTGAGTAAAATCTAGTCATGGTCAGCTTTCCTTTTGTTTTACAGTAAAGAGCAATTCATATTGTGTTTCAGGTCCTACCTGTCGTTGGCAAACTCTAGCCTCCAGGGGGAGCCAAAGACTCCCCCACACTTCATCTAGCAAAGAAGAGCTCTGATTCTGTGAAGGCCAACATGGAAACTGGACTTAAACACCAGGCCAGTGTAGGGGTTGGGGAACTGACCTCTTCATTTGGGTCATCTCTTTTTCGTGTAGTGTTTTCTCTGGTATCTCTCACCACGCCCCCTCTCCTTCCCTTCCCCTTCTCCTGCCTCTCTCAAGAACTGTGAGGGGTCTGAGATTTCACCTTACTTGAAATTTAGTCAGTTAGCCCGCCAGGCTCACGGGTGCCAGCAGAACACATGAGATTCTTGGCTCTGAGACTTTAACATTCACAGCAACAGCAGTAACCACGGTATCAGCACTTGTGCTGGCCAAGAGGGCATGAAGCAGGAGCCAAAGCCTGCCTCCAGCATCAGCGTTGGGCTAGATGAACAGGAGGACCCTTGCTTATCAGGATAGGAGACCATGTCCACATTTGGAGACATATTCTTAGCTAGTAACAAAGAATGTGCAGGTCTGTAGCAGGGGTCCACGAACTATGCTTTCGTGCAGCATACAAGCTAAGCATTCTTTTTTACATTTTTTAAAATGGCTACAGTAAAGAAGAAAATGTGATAGAGACCACAGGTGGCCTAAAAAATTTGACGTATTCACTATCTGGGCCTTCACAGACAAGCTTGGTGATTCCTGGTCTATAGCATCGTCTGTGCTCAGGGCCTGAGGTGGGAGTGGCAGTGCCATGGCAAAGAAGATTCAGGATCTCTCTCTTTCTTGTTCCATCAGAGACACACATTGCAGGCCTGATGGGAACAAGTACATTATGAGATTATTTTGCTCTTTCATTATTAACTCTGACCCCAACATAAACACCAGAGGCAGATGGATTTCATAAAATAGGATTGAGATGATGACTGGTTGTCACATCAACATTTTTGTGGAGAAAGTTGTTATTTATTTATTTATTTTTACCAATATCTTTCTTGTATAGTTTGATTTCTAATAGCTGCCACCGAGCCCTCTAGAAGACATCTCTGACCTTCTTCGGGGAAACCACTTTTTTACTACCAGACACAATCTTTCTCCACAAATTGACACCACTATTCCACTAACATGGTTTCCACAGCTGGCCAAATGATCTGGCTACCTAGCAAGCTAATTCCTCGAGGGCTGCCTTTCTCAAGCCCCTCAAATTCCATGTGCTATTGTTGCTAGGACTGGTTTCCAAGCAGCATCAACAGTGTCTGTGAGCTTCCTTAATGGGTCTAATGTGAAGGAACCAGTTAAGGGCATTATGAATGCCAGTCTTCAGTTGATGCAGGATTTACCCAAGCTTTTGTTAATTGGGGAAGGTTTGATGCAGTTGATGGATTCCCCTAGTGCTACTGAGAAACATAACAGTTTTATGCTATCTTCTTTGATCCAGTAGTTCCATCGGCTTTAGAAACAAAATCCTAACTGACAAGTCTGAGATAAAATATACCTACTTATGCCTTTGTAATACCCTTAATTCCCAGTTTTTCACCACCCTGCCCCCTACAACTAAGAGGGTTCCTGTGAATATTACATCATGTCTAGATGCTAAGCACAGTGCCCTAGTCATACAGATCTGAGCCCATCTCTTCACATCAGTAAATTGGAATGACAGCCATCATATTGCCACAGTGATTCTGGAAATTGGAGTGCTTCTAAACAGAGTCCCCAGCCAGACCTCACCAACTGCTGACCATCCTGGGCTCCTGCATTAATTCATTTCCAACACACATTCAGAACTTTCCTCCACAGTGTTTGATGGGATAATTGTTCATTCTTCTACTTTGTCCAGTAAAATATATTTTATCCTTTTGTTTCATTTTATTTTTCTTTCATGCCTAGAGTAGTAGAACTGCCTGACTCAGGAACCCAAAGAAGTCAGCAGTACTTTAAATAACAGTTCATTAATTAATAGGGAAAAATAGGGGAGGCCCACTAGAGTACTGACTTCAGACTTCAGCTACATTAGCACAAAATGAGATCCCCAGGATAAATGTGACGCTGGAGGAATTAGTAAGCAATAGTGTCTACAGGGCAGGCTTTGAGAGCAACTCAAGAGCGGGGCAGGGATTTCCTCTTCGGGGTTAAAAGTGTCGCTGGCACTGCCCTGGAACATGATGTCAGAACTACCGAAACCCCCACAGTCTACATATTCTCCCAAAAGGGAGGTGGTTTTATATTTTATGAGAATATCTTGTGAGAACACAGTAGAACATAATTTAAGAGAGAAGTAAGGGCTGACAAGGAAGGGAAGATATATTCACTCCAGGCTATCGTGAAAGCAAAATGAACGGAGAGAGAGCAACGCGGCATAAGAAATGCAGCGCGGCCCGGAGCTGACCATCTTGGGGAATTTGGTCAAAGATCACCATACCTCCTTCATGACATCATCTCCAAAAGGAGATTCAGAATCTTATGAGCACATTTTCTGCTACTGTTTTTGGTCAACCTGATTAAAGGTGGTAAAGGAGTTCCACATATTATTATCTGACTGGATCCAAGGTAAGGAGGGGTCCACGGTGAGTCATCCTGGTGGGCAGGGGTGGGGGCAGCTACTGTAGTTGGGCAAGCACGGAGTTGAGTCAGCTAAAGTAGCGAGCATTAGACAGGGACACAGAGTTCAGTCCCAGAGGTCGGGGAAGGCCAGTGAAGGCTGCACTGGCAGAAGGAACCATCCAGTGAAAAACAGTTCAGCCCTCCCCATGCAGGACTGGGGAGGAGATACAATTGGGCAGGAGTAGGTACCTCTGGGCCATGGACCTTGACTCTATCTAGAAGAGGTCAGTAGCTTGTGTTTAGGGTCAAGAAGCCTGAGGGTGTTTGGAGACTTGTGCATTTATACAGGAAACTCAAGGACCATTCTACCAAGATGTCCTAACCAGGATTTACAAATGACTGGATTTCATTGCAAGGAAGAAGGAAGCAATTAGAAGCTATATCCATGAATGTGGATTCCGTGAATTTTGTCTCTAGATTAGAAGCTATTTCTCTGCCCCACATACTGAGCTCCTGACTTTCCTGTATCATTTTAGGACTAAAAAAGGGTAAAAAGTGCCTCTTCTAGGTTGGGATTAAAAACAAAAAGCTTCAGTATAACTCAGCTGATAAAGGTTTGGATTCGGGTTCCTGGGTCTGAAGACTCTTCACCACCAGCCACTCAGTGGAACCAGACTGCATGGCTTCCTATCCAGCCTCTGACACTTATTGGCCATATGACCTTGGACAACTGAACTAACCTCTCTGACCATCATTTTCATCAATTGTAAAATCAAGATAATAACAGTCCCTTCTTCATAGAGTTCTCATGAAAATAAAATGAGTTAACTCTTATAAAGTGCTTAGAACTGTATCTGGCACACAGTAAAACCTATATAAGTATTTGCCACTATTATTATCCTGGCTTTCCCCATTTGTAAAGACAAGCTAATGCTGTCCACTGCTAGCTCACAAAAATAACATGAATGCAGAAACTCAACTCTGAAAGAGTCATGGCAGGTTGGGGCTTTCCCCCTCATACTAATCAATCATGTTCAAGGCTATCAAGACACAAAGACAAGGAAAATACAGAGCTAAAGGGGACGTGAGAAACTGAATCACACTACTCATTTTACAGATGAGAAAACTAAAGCTTAAAATTACTATGTCCCAAAGTTAATTTGTCAATAGAACAAGGAATAGAAATTAGTAAAGTGAATTTCCCAGTGTCTGAAGGTGTAGATTCACATATTAAAATCAGGTGCCTGCTAGGTCAGTGTTACTGTTGTTTATTGTCAGCCTGGCCTATTCTCCTTTCCAGTAGCATGACAGAATATGCAAACGTCTTGAGCTCTGCAGAAGAGGATCACTATGTAATTGTGTCAGGGCTGGCTAAGACTGGGGCTCAACCATGATGCAAACCACAATATACTAAAATTGGAATGGCTTGACTTCCTTTAAGTGCTGTAATTCTTCTCTACCCATGTCAAGTGTAGAGGAGACCTCTTGGGTCATAAAACCCCACACCCAAGCATCCTTTCTGAAGAGAAGGACTCTTTACCCTGGCAAACTTGATCCTGAACACAGGATTCTATCAAATGGAAAAACATCTCTGCTGTTGAAAGCTTGGTCTGTGATGTTGAATGAAGTTTGTGGATGCCTAAAGAAGGGTTCTGGTGTTAGGCTGAGTAATCCAAATCATTTCTGTACAGCTTTGTGGAAGGGCCAAACATAGCTGCATTCAGAAACTGGAAGGGGAGGGGAAAATACTTCAATAAAAAATTTTCTGAGGCAGCACTTAATAGATGCTGCTATCTACTGGTTTGACCCTAGCTCCTAGATATTTGTGGGACTGCTCACCATAATATCAAATGATGACTTCTACAAAGGTAGCTTTTATTTGAATTTGTTTCAAGTTCCATTCCTTCTATCTCTTTACAATCAGATCTTGGCTAAGCAAAGATGTTTAGCTACCAAATAGGGGTTTGACGGTCCTAATTATAAACTTGGAATTAAGAAACCCAGTTTCTTCTTCTCTCTCCTTCTTCCCCACCATGAAAAAGCTTTGGAATTTGAGCCAGATCACAGATTCCACACTGCAGGGTTGTGGAAGCTACTGTGTCATTATGTGTTAGGTCAATGCATAGGAATTTGCTTTACTTTGAAAAAATGCATAAAACTTTTGACCACGGGGTATCTTTATTTCTATTCTGGGCATAATATTAACATAAGATACTACAGAGCAGAAACAATATCAGGAAATTCCAGGAGAACAGTGTCCCCTAAGGCCTGGGTAAGCCAGGGTCAGGTGGAGGGAACACTCGGCTATTATTCTCCAACTTCCCCTGCTCAACTTTCCTTCTGGGAACCCCTCATTCTTGACTGGAGTTGATTCTGAGCATGCCTCTGCTGCAGTTGTCACTCTCCTGCTCTGGGTTGGAGCATGGCCTCACCTGTCTCACTCTCAATCTCAATTCAGTTCCTGCTTTCCACTCTGCTCTGTACTGCTGCCTCTCTCCCAGCCCCAACCTTGCCTTGTTTGATTCCAGTTCCTGAATCTACTCAGCTACTGACTTGATCTTTCTGACTTTGGTCTTAACCTAACAACAAATACACCAACAAATCCAAGCTCAATGTATATTGCTCATACTAGTCAACAATAAATAGGAACAAAAGATTAATACACATAGCAACTGATGGGTATCAAGGGCACTATGCTAAGTAAAAAAAAAAAAAAAAAAAACCAATCTCAAAAGGTTTCAGACAACATGATTCCATGTCTATAACATTCTCAAAATGAAAAAATTATAGAGATAGAGAACAGATTAATTGTTGCCAGGGGTTAGGGTTGAGGACAGGGTATGGCCGTGAAGGAGTAACATGAAGGAGTTTCTTTGTGGTGATGGAACAATCTGGACCCTGATTGTACTGGTGAGGTTATATAAATCTACATATGTGATAAAACTTCCTAGAACTATACCATTCCTCCACACACACAAACAGAAACAAAGTGGATGTAAAACAAAATAGTGAAATCCAAATAAAGTCTGTATTTGAGTTAATAGTATTGTACCAATGTCAATTTCCTGGTTTTGACAATGTACTAAGGTTATGTAAGATATTATCATTGGGGGAAGCTGGGTGAAGGGTAAACAGGAATGTTGTACTATTGCTACAACTTCTATTGAGTCTTAAACTGTTAAAAAAATCACACACACATAAACACACAGACACACACACACAGTCAAGCCTTGCATACCTGTGGGTTCCACCTCTGTGGACTCAACCAACTGCAGATCAAAAATATTTTTTTAAAAAAAGGATGATTGCATTTGTACTGAATATGTACAGACTTTTTTTTCTTGTCATGATTCCCCAAACAGTATAGTATAACAACTATTTACATAGCATTTACATTTTATTAGGTATTATAGGTAATCTAGAGATGATTTAAAGTATACAGGAGGATGTGGGTGGGTTATTTGCAAATGCTGCACTATTTTATATAAGGGACTTGAGCACTTGAGCATCTGTGGATTTTGGTATCTGCAGAGGTCCTGGAACCAGTGTCCCAATCCCACACAGATACTGAGGGATGACTATCTATATATATGTTTACACACACACACACACACACACACACACACACACACTGAGTTCCATCCCCAACAGTAGCAAATCCCAAGAAAGGACAAAAAGTGACAAGCAGAGTCTAATGCATGGCATTCTTAATGAAAGCATTATATGGAATTCAGTGTTAAGTTGAAAAAGCCTTGGTATTAAGAAAACCAAAAGACCAAAAACCAGCTTAGTCACATGATTTAACTTCAGCTGGCAGAACTCAAACTGTGGGCATATAAAATGGAGACAACATAAGTTAAATGTGCCACATCACTCAAATCTAGCTGACTTTTCCTTTGGCAATTGTTTTCCACCATATAGATCTGCTACGTAGGACATCCTATTGTGGAGATCGTAAATTTCTTTCTGACACAAATAATGGTCCCTAACGTATGTGGCTGTTGCATGGAAAATGATCTTGAGACTTTCTGGAAAAGGAACTAGGTAATTCTTTAACAATTTATAAGCTTCTGAAAGGTATCAAAGGAGCCAGGGGTATCAAAATAACCTTTAATACTTCTAAATAAGATTATTTAAAAGAAATATGGCATCTTAAAGAATTGTTTTCATATGACTTGAGTGCTTTAGGAACTTTAAGAAAGGAGGTAGTTGAAGTTCTTTGCTTAGACTTGACGACTGACTTAAGGCATAAATAATCCCCATCTTTGTTGAAAGAAGAGCATAGATGGGTGAATACCTATTTTCCCAAATTTCAGAAGACAGTAGGGTGAAAGTATTTACAGCATACCTATTGGACTCTGAGGATTGTAGAAGGCATATAGCCAGCCAGGAAGCTCCAACATCAGTGTCTGCCCTACTGTCCCTAACCCAAGAGCTCAGGAGACATTTATCTTTGCATTTGCAGAGGTTCCTTCCATTTACCCTGAGCCTGAGTTTATGGAAACTCAAAAAGAATACATAAAAGTTTCTCCTTCTGAGGACATGGGGGAAAGTATCAGGTTCAAGGGTGCAAAGAAGATGTTGGTCTTGGAGTAGAACATTTATAATGATGGGGCATCATAGGTCTTATTTGGTTTTCATTATGAAAATTCTTAAAATGTTTAATCTGTGTGAGAAAAAGAAAAAGACCTCAAAGAGGAGAAGGGGGTCTGTCAGTGAGGCTGGAACTGCAGGGCTAATGGAGCACCAAGGTGGTGCTGGGGCAGAGTCAGGCCAATGCCACCAATAAAAGACATGGCACCAGTACAGGTGGTTATAAACTTGCTGGTGTGACAGCACCCTTCAGATCTCAAACCTGAAGCTCTGGTTCATGGGAAAAATCCTTAACAAGCAGAGCTGATTTATACTATGCAAGCTTAATGCGTAAATATTGATTAGAAGAGAGATTAGCTGGCTTTTGTCCCCCATGTACACATTCATTTGTTCATTCAATTATTATTCCACAAACATTTCTTGAGTAATAACTGTGTGCCAGGCTTTATAATGTCAGGAACTGTGCCAGGCACTGGTAACGCAAGGATGAATCAACACAGGACAACCACAGAACAGGTCTAACTCGGTTTTCATTATTAAAATTCTTAAAATCTTTAATCTGTATGAGAAAAAGAAAACGACCTCAAAGAGGAGAAGGGGATCTGTCAGTGAGGCTGGAACTGTGGGGCCAATGGAGCACCAAGGCGGGACTGGGCAGGGTCAGGCCCAGGTTTTCTGGCGGCAGTGAATTTTGATACCTATTTGGAGGTGTCCAAGGCAGGCAGGCCTCTAAACTGGATTCCTCTGAATTCTGGTTCAGTGAAGTATTAATATGTGCTCCATGATATAAAGGGCTTCATCAGAGTCTCTTCATTTTGGAAATGTTGTATTGGTTGTCTCAAGTTAGCATGTTAATAACTGAGAAGTCCTGCACTAAAGACATCAGGCAAACTTTATTACCTTACAAAATCCAGTTTGGAAAACTGCTCTCAGGACTACCGACTGGTAAAAGAGGTGGAGGAGCATATCTGTAGTGAAAAGACGGGATCAAGCAAGTCAGTTTTCATGTCCCACGAAACATTCCAGGGCCCAATCCGTGTAAGCCAGTTAATCTCCAGAAATGTCACTGCTACCCAATTATCTGAAAGGATTTTGTGTGAAATGTATGTAGTACTTTTACTAACTTCCTTCTGCCTAAAATACAGAGATAATTCATCTTTCACAGGAGTTCAGCATCACAGAAGTTGGAGGTGATAAGACTGTCAGGAAGCATCTGGTACAATCCTCCTACTCAACAAATGAGTCTGGACTAAGCTAATCGGTAACCCAACTCTTGAGAAACCTGGGCTCCCGATTCTCAGCCCAAAGCCCAGATGAATAAGTACCTGTCTTCTATATGCTCATGCTCCATACAGCATTCAGTGTACTGTGGGTGCCGTGACAATTACAAAGTCCCTAAAATAAGTTACAATATTTGTAACATCGCAACATAAAGATCAGAACAATAACAAAACATTCTGCCATTTCTTTGGAAGCATTCATTGAACATTTCAGGGAAAAAAAAGTGTACTAGGGCTAAAGAGTTAACATTGCTTCAGCCTCAAGAATATCATTATCTGACAAGATCCCCTCCCATCACCATGTCATTGAGATTTTTAAAAATATACCTTTGGTGTTGCTATAATCTTATTAACCTACTGGCTCACAGAGCTTATTACTCTGAAAATAGCTTTTTTTTTTCTTCTAAGCCAAACTTATCCAAGAGCATCAGTCTAAAGACTATAAATAGCCCAAGTATAATGATCAGTGACATGAAAATGTAGGCTACAGCTAATAGAACTGAGGAACAGGTTTAATTTCAAACTGGAGAACTAGGTGATAAGGTCCCACCACTTTATTGTTTCTGTCCTGGATTTTATATAATCATTAAAATGGCACTGTTCACAAGGAATGTATACAGATATACTTGGCCTAACTTTACAATGCAAGCAGTCAATTTTCCAAGCAACCTTACATGTCTACTCGCTTTTTAAAAAACAGCTTTATTGAGATATAATTCATGTACTATCTAATTCATCCATTTAAAGGGTAAAATTCAGGAGTTTTTAGTATATTTACAGATATATGCAACTGCTAAAACAATCTATTTTGGAAAACTGTCATCAGCTCAAAATAAGTCCTGTACCTAGGCTGAGTGTGGTGGCTTGTACCTGTAATCCTACCATTTTGGGAGGCTGAGGCAGATGGGTCGCTAGAGCCCAGGAATTCAAGACCAGCCTGGGAAACAGGATGAAACCTCATCTTTACAAAAATAAAAAAAAAAATTAGCCGGACATGGTGTCATGTGCCTGTTGTCTCAGCTACACTGCACTCCAGCCTGCATGACAGAGCAAGAAGAAAACAGAAACCCTGTACCTTGTAGCTGCCACCCCACCGCCATCCCATCCTCTCATCCACCGCATCCCTAAGCAACAGATAATCTACTTTCTGTCTCAATAGCTTTACTTTCTGTCTCAATAGCTTTACCACATTTCATATAAATGAAATGGGGTCTTTTGTGACTGGTTTCCTTCCCTTAGCATAACATTTTCAAGGCTCATCCAAGTTGTAGCATGCTTCTGTACTTCATTCCTTTTTATGGCCAAGTAATATCCCACTGTGTACATATTCAAAATTTTATTTGTCTATTCATTAATTTATGGTCATTTGGGTTGCTTTCACCTTTTAGCTACTATGAACAATGTTATTGGAAATGTTTTTGTTTTTCCATGGCTTTTGTTTTCATTATTCTTGGGTATGTACTTAAAAAATGGAATTGCTGGGTCATATAATAACTCTGTGATTACCTGTCAGAAACCGCTAGACTTTTTTCCAAAGTGGTCACACCATTTTACATTCCCACCAGCAGTGTGTGAGGGTTTCAATTTCTCCAAATCCTTGCCAACACTTCTTATTATCTGACTTTCTCATTCAAGCCATCCTAGGGGCCTTGATGGGGTATCTTCTCTGGTTTCAATTTGCATTTCTTGATAATTAATGATGCCAAGCATCTTCTCATGTGCTTATTGGCCATTTGAAAATATTTCTTGGAGAAATGTCTATTCAAGTCCTTTGCCATTTTAAGTGGGTTGTCTTATTAAATTGTAAGAGCTCTTTACATATTCTGGATACAACTCTCTTATCAGATATATAATTTGCAAATATTTTCTCCCATTCTGTGGGCTGTTTTGTCACTTTCTAGACGGTGTGCTTTGAAGCACACAAGGTTTCAGTTTTATTAAAGCCCAATTTATTTATACTTTACTCACTTGCATTTGGGTGTCATATTTAAGAATCCTTTGCGAATAATATTTTTCCTACATTAGATGGTCTTGGCATTCCTGTTGAAAATCAATTAACTATAGAGGTTTATTTCTGGATTCTCAATTCCATTTCATAGAGCTGTATGTCTAACTTTGTGCCAGTACCACACAGTCTTTATTACTGTTGCTTGGTAGTAAGCTTTGGAATTGAGAAGTGTTAAGTGCCTCCTAGTTTGTCCTTCTTTTTTGAGATTGTTTTGGCTATTTTGGGTCCCTTTAAATTCTGTATGTTTTGAAATCCCATATTAGTTTTGAAATTCTATAATAACCTATAAATTTCTCTAAAGAATCTAGCTGGGATTTTGATAGTGATTGCATTAAATCTGTAGATTCATTTGTGAAGGATTTCCACCTTAACCTTGTCTTCCAATCTAGGATCATGAATGTCCTTCCATTTATTTAAGTCTTAAAATTTCTTTCAGCAATTTTTTAAAAATTTTTTAAGTATTTATTTATTAAAATTATTCCTAAGTATTTTATTTTTTAATACTATTATAAATGGAATTATTTCCTTAATATCATTTTCAGATTGTTCAAAGCTAGTATATAGATATATAATTAATTTTAGTAATTAATTTTGTATCTTGTAGCTTTGCTGTTATGTTTGGATTGTATCCCCCACCAAAAAGATATGTTGGAGTACTAACTCCCACTACCTCAGAATGTGACCTTAGAAGTAGGGTCATTACAGATGTAATTAGTTAAGGTGAGGTCATACTAGAGTAGGGTAGGCCCTTAATCTAATATGATTGGTGCAATTACAAGGAGAGAAGAGAGACACGAAGGATGAAGACAGTCATATGATGATGGAGGCAGACCCTGGAGTGATGCATCTACAAACCAAGAAATACCAGGAAAGGCCAACAAATACCAGACACTAGAAAAGGAAAGGAAGGATTCTACTCAGTGTCTCAAAGGGACTCCCAACACCTTGATTTTGGACTTCTAGCCCCTGTAACTGTAAGAAAATAAATTTCTGTTGTTTTAAGCTACCCAGTTTTTGGTACTTTGTTATGGCAGCCCCAGGAATCTAATGTACTTGCTGGACTTGTTTATTAGTTTTAATGGTTTTTTAGTGGAGTTCTTGGGATTTTCCATATACACGATTATGTTACTTGCAAATAGAGATACTTTTGCTTCTTCTTGCCAATCGGGATGTCTTTTATTTATTTTTCTCACTTAATTGCCCTAGCTAGACACTCCAGTACAATGTTGACTAGAAATAGCAAGAGTGGGCATCTTTGTCTTGTTCCTGACCTTAGAGAAAAAGTATCCACTCTTTTCCAATCAAGTATGATGTTACCTGGGAGTTTCTTGTAGATGTCTTATCGGACTGAGGATGTTTCCTATTACTAGTTTTTTGAATGTTTTTACCATGAAAAGGTGCTGAATTTATCAAATGATTTCTCTGTGTATTGAGATGATCATGAGGTTTTGTTTTTTCTTCTATTGATACGATATATGACATTAATTGATCTTGGGATGTTAAACCAACAGTGCATTCCTGAGATAAATCCCACCCTGGTGTATAATCCTTTTCATACGTTTCTGGATTCAGCTTGCTAGCATTTTGTTAGAAATTTTTTCCATGCATAATAAAAAATATTGGTTTGTAGTTTTCCTTCCTTGTGATGTTTTTGTCCATTTTTGGTATTAGGGTAATACTGGCCTCAAATAATGAGTTAGAAAGTGTTCCTTCATCTTCTATTCTTTGAAGAATTTGTAAAGAATTGGTATTAATTATTCACAGTGTTCTGAGAATGTCTACTAGGTATTGTTGGCTTTTAGTGTTGTTCATGCCTTCTATTTTCTTATTGTTTTCTGCCTAGTTGTTATATCCGTCTTGAAAATTAGGTATTGAAGTCTTCAACTACCATTGTTGAGTTATCTGTTTCTTCCTTCATTTTTGTCAGTTTTTACTTCACATATTTTGGCACTCTGTTGTTTACTGGATATATGTCTATAATTGTTATATCATCCTAATAAATTGTCTTTTTTATCACTATAAAATGTCCCTCTTTACCTTTGGTAACTTTTTTTTTTAACGTCTATTTTGTCTGATATTAACATAGCCTCTCCAGCTTTCTTGTGGGTGCTGTTTACATGGTATATCTTTTCCTTTCCTTTTACTTTCAGTCTATTTGTATCTTTGAATATAAAGTGTGGCTCTGTAGACAGTATATAGTTCAATCTTGCTTTTTGTTTTTAACTAAAGATTGTTTAACTCTCTGCCTTTTGATTGGACTGTTTAATTAAAAGTATTTAATGTCATTATTGATACAGTAAATTTATGTCTACCATTCTACTTTTCGTTTTCTATATGTCCCATGTTGTCTTCTCCTCTATTCCACCTTTATTGCTTTCTTGTGCATTAAGAAAATATTTTCTACTATAGCATTTAAATTTCTTTAAGGATTTTTTTTACTACTTTAAAAAATCATTTTCTTAGTGGTTGCTCTAGGCCTTCTCAGATACATCTTATCAGAATCAGCTTCAGATTTACACCAATTTTATTCCAGTGAGATATAGAAATGTTACTCCTATATAGCTCTATTCCCTTTTCTCCCCTTTTGTGATGTAACTATACTATTACATTTAAAATGTTGTAAGCCCAATAGTACATTCTTATTAATTATTACATTATATAACATTATGTCTTTTAAGGAAGCTAAGTGAAGAAAGGAGAACAAATATATATATACATATTTATATCTTTTGTTATGTTAACTTTATTTATCATTTGTGGATCCCTTCGTTTGTTTATGTGAATTCGTTACCACTAGAGTCATTTTCTTAGCCCAATATAATATTGGCTCCACCTATCTCCTTTGTGCTATTATTAGCAAATATGCTACATTTCTATAAGTGAAGTCTCAATGATAATATATATATATGTATGTGTGTATATATGTGTATAGTTTAATGCAATTGCTTTTTAAATCAGTTTTTAAAAAGGGAGGTGATATATCCATTAATACTGTCTTTTACACATATATATATGCTCATTGTTTTTTTCTTGAAGATTCAGATTATTGTGTGAAGTTACTTGCTTTCAGACTAAATAACTTTAGCATTTCTTGTAAGGCAGATCTGTTAGAAACAAATTATTTCTGTTTTTGTTCATCTGGGGATATCATTATTTTGCTTTTATTATGAAAGATAGCTTTGCTGAATATAAGATTTTTAGTTAACATTTATTTCTTTATGTAATTTGAATCTGGACATCACTATTTTCTGGCCTCTACTATTTCTGAGAAGAAGTCAGGTTAGTCTTCTTTGGGTTCCCTTATAAGTAGTAAGTCATTTTTCTCTTGCTGCTTTCAAGATTCTCTCCTTGTCTTTGGATTCTCAGCATTTTTACTATAATATCTCTGACCTCTTTGTGTTTGCTAATCTTCCTTGGAGTTTGTTGAGCTTTCTAGATATGTACATTAATATTTTTCCAATACATTTGGAAAGCCTGGAAATAATGAAAAGCTATTATTTCTTCTAATATTTTTTCTGCTCCTTTCTCTTTTTCCTCTCCTTCCAGTATTCCCATTACATATAGGTTGGTGCACTCAATGGTGTCTTGTAATTCTCTAAGGCTCTGTTCATTTTTTTCTCTCTTCAGCTTGTATAACCTCTGTCAATCTTTCTTCTAGTTCATTAATTCTTTCTTTTGTCAGTTCAAATCTACTCTTGAACCTCTTTGGTTAATTTTTCATTTCAGTTATTATACTTTACAATTCCAAAATGTTCATTTGGTTCTTTTTTAAAATTTGTATCTCATTTATATTCTCTGTCTGATATGACATTGTCATAATACCTCCTTTTATGTATTTAATCATGGGTTTCCTTTAGCTCTTTGAATGTATTTATTATACATACTTTGAAGTCTTTTTCTTTTAAATTCAACACCTGTTTGCTCTCACAGCCAGTATCTATTGCCTAATTCCCCCTAACCCCTACCCCTAGTGTACATGTCATATCTTTCTGTTTTTTGGCATATCTCATAGTTTTTCTGTTGGAAACTGGACATTCTACATAACATATTGTAGCAATCAGGATGATAGATCCTCCCTCTCTCCAGGGATTGCTATTGTGATTTGTTTATTTCTTTAGTGATTAGTTGGATTATTTTACTGAAGTCTGTTTCCTTCCCCCCATAGAATGAAGCCTCTGATGTTACCACTCAGGGGATGTAGCCTTGGGTATGTCCACAGCTACCCTAATAGGGCTTTGGCAAGATTCTGTTTCACTATCTCTTTCCCTGACCATTCCTAGCTGTTGAATTAACTGAAGGTTGATTGCTATGGGTATATGTTGTTTCCTAGATTGATTCAATCAAATTTGGCTCCTTTGAAAAGACAGTTTCCAAGGCCAGTGCTTAAGATTCACTCTGACTCCAGGAATGCTCCTCTCAGCTGTCTCTTTCCTTAGTTCCCAGCAAACTAGCTGGCCTACAACTTAATCTATATCTACAATGAATCTACCAATCTCTTCCCCATTGCCTTTCACTACAACCTCTACTTTTTTTTTTTTTTTTTTTTTTTTGAGAGAAACCTTGGGCATAAATTTCTCCACACTTTGTTGCAAACAAAGTCAGCTCCTTTGGTAAGATACTGAGAGGTCTCTGTTTTACAACCTACTTCTCCCCCAGGCAAATCTCTGAGTTAGGGCTCTAGAACTGCAGATGGAGACAATGGTATGCTTCTCTCTGAGTGACACCCCTACTCTTATAGTTGAGTTCTCAGTGGTGGTGGGGCAGTAACCATAGGTCTTCTCAGCTTGCTTCTTCCTGTGAGAAACCACAGCTTTCAAGCAAGGGCAAGGATAATGTGGGTCCCAGGATTCTCAGCACGCCACATTCAAGGTAGATTCCTCTGTCCTATGGGTGGAGGCTGGATGAAAGAAAGAACCCCACACCTCTGGGCTGCACTTGCCTGGAACTTAGTCTCAAAAACAGGTTGCTGAGGGCAAGATGAGAAAGGCTGACATACTGTCCTTTCCAAGACAACAGGTCTCCAATTAGGAGCTGGGGTGGAAGGAGCTCTGTGTTCTTGGTTGCACCAGTCTAGAGTAAAGTTTCCATCTCTCTGAGTTTGGAGTAGGGGAACAAAAGTGGAGGTCTTGCTTCAAATACTATAGCTCTCACCTTTGTAACTGAGTTTTAGTAGATTTTCCTGAATAAGTATTTCTTAATTTGCTGAATGTCCATATGCCTGGTGAAAGGAAAATAAAATCTCGGCATCCAAAATTCACTATGCCAGGGAAAAGTTAAGCTGGAAACTGAGTCATGTAAGCAACTGCCGTTCTTTTTGTTTCTAAACAAATAACTTAGAAGACAGAAGGCTAGATAGAAAGCCAGATGGCTCCACAAATAGCCACTCTATGTTTACTTTATCTTAGGTAGAGTCCTAATTTACTGAGTGTGAGATGAATGCATAATGACTATTTCTCTATCCTTTCTTTTCAAAGGTAAAATGTGAATTCAGTGAATGCTGATCAAAGACTCAAAGGAATGCAACCCCTCTCTTCTTTTATCTACCCTCCTCTTTTATTTTTCTCTTTCCTCTTTGCGCTACTACCTGCTCTTTTTCCCTTTAAATATAGAAGTCCCAAAACCCTCTTTGGAAAATAGCATGGATCACAGATTGTTCCTGTGGTTTTGTGTTCCTTTTCTCTGGACGCATCCTTAACCTTGGCAAATAAGCCCCAAAATTGATTAAGACCTGTCTTAGATACTTTTTGGTTTACAGGCCATTTCCAGATACTTTAAGTGGTTAGTTTTATGTTCTTTAGTAATTTTCAGTTTTTCTGTGGATCAGGTCCACAGAACTCATGCTATCATGGCAGAGGTGAAACATTCACATCTACTCTTAAGTGTTCCAGGTGTCCGTAGAGTCTGCAGAGTACAAATTCTGCTGTGCATACAGCTCTGTGTGGTCTGGAGTGTGATGCAGGGTAGCACTCAGGATGAGCTCTGAGACAGATGCTGAATACCACCTAGTGATTCCATCCTCATTGAATAAATGCACAAATTTCCTCTAGGGAAATCCTATTTCAAACAATGAGCACTTAAGAGCTCTTAAATCTGTGGCTGTCAGTGGCCCCAGTGGTCATCATCTTCCCTTACATCCAAATCAGGCCATCACTGGTTTTATACATTAACAGAAAGAGAAGGCAAGGGAATATGAAGGAAGCAAAAGACAGAAAAGGCAGATACTAAAGCTGAGTGATCCTGGAGGACACCGTTAGCACTGACAGCTGTGGAAGAAAAAGGAGGGAACAGGGCATTTTTGGAAGGTGAGTCACTTGGCTTTCTGGTAGCAGGTTGACAATGAGTGGGAGATGTATTGATTAGTACTGTTCTAGTACTAGATGCTTTTTGTACATTGTCACCAATCCTGACAGCACCTCACTAAGGTAACAGACTCTGTGGTCCATGCTTTCTTTACCTTGTAGTCCATGACTACTAACAGGTCACTGATGAGTCTCTTTACCCTGCTTCTTGTCTGCATGCTAACACCCCTCGATTAGGAACTGAGGATGAGAAGCTCTGCAAAAGTGATGATAACAGTATTTTTCAATCTGCAAGATAAAGAATATTATCTGTTTCCTTGTTCCAGAGTGGTAAACTCCTAACTGACAGATCTAGGATTCAAGTCCAGCTCTGCCTCCAAGCCTCTGCCCATTCTTTCTTTCTTTCCTGCACAACCTAATGGGAATATCTAACAAAACATTTGAAGCCACAAGCCTGGAAATCATCAGAAAAGTCTAAGGTTGCCTCTACTAAATCTTTCCAGTCCTGCCCTTGCCCTCTGAGAGCACTAACCATTCCTTCTTTTGAATCTCCTTGGTATAGCATCTGTAAAAATTAGGTGCCCTACTTTGTTATATGTCTGTGTCCCTCTCTGGCCTGTAAGCTCTCAGGAGCAGGGATCATGGCTTTGCAACTCCATCACCTAGTCTGAAACCTGTAGCAGAGGTAGATATGAAATAAGTGTTTGCTGGATGACTAAGAAAGGCAATTTGAGTCACAAAACACAGACAACCAAGCACCAAGGGCCAACTCTTGGGAAGTCCCTCTTCAGGAAGCAGAGAGAAGACTACAGGAGGAACATTAGGAGAGCCGAGAGACATCAGAAGGAGGCTGAGCTGCCAAGGCCGAAGGAAGGTACAATATCAGGAAGGGTGGGGTGGTCAACATTTTACTGAGCTCAGCCTCCCAACTTAGTTCCCTCCAAACTCAAGTCAGTCCACTAAGATGAGAGGAAGCTCAGGGAGAGAGGCTACTCCTAGGAACTCCTTTCAGCCTCTGAGCTGGGGAAAGAGCTCAGGGTCCCTACCAAATAGGAGCAGCTCAAGATGCCCCAGAGGGTTTGGAGGAAGCAACGTTCCCAGGCTGGAGAGAATTTGGCAGTACCCTGGACTTTCCTGGGTTCTCCCTTGGGCTTCCGGCTTCAGAGTGATCCATCCAGGGTGTGCCACTCCCATATAGCAGCTATATAATTTATTTCTCTTTAAGGAGGAAATAATGGCATCTCTGGGGGAATAATTCACTGCCTTTTGGCAGAGAAAATATGATCCGTGATCCCACACACCATGTGATGTGCAGTACCAGCCTACAGGGATAAACATCACATTAATATCAGCCACATAACTGCCTACATCCCTACCTTATAACGGTAGTGTGCCCAGTGTTGGGAGGGGCTGGGGGGCAGAAGAATTCTTTACTGATCCAGCAGAAACCCACAGGGCAAAGTTGTAGTGTGCAGTGTTAGAGGATCCTCTGACTTTAGTCAGCTCAAATCAAAGGAAGGAGTGATCAACTGGTAGCTGTCTTCCCACCACACCTCCGCCCTGGGCAATTCTGTACCACATTATAATTGCTATTTGACTATCTACATGTTAACATTTCAGCAAAGTTCATTTTATTTTTAATCCAGAGGTACTTGTAACTGACACAGTTTTCAATTTGGAAAAATAAATAAAATGAGATAGCAGGAGCTGACCCAGTCCTCCCCTATTTTGCCAACGTATCTACTATATATACATACCCTGGATGTGATTACTGGCACTTAATGACCCAAATGGCTACAAAGATGGAAATTTTCCCTTGCAGAAGATGACTAATATTTTTTCAGCTGCTCTAGTCTATAGTATACTTTTGTTATTAGAAGCATTATCTAAAAAATATATCAAAGTACCTTGTAACCAATGTTTAAACACTGATTTGTTTCCTTCCCTTTAAAAATCTACATTAAAACCAAATCGAGCAGTTCATCTGACATCTGTCCCTGCCACCCTCCAGAACAGCTTTCTCATGGCCACTGCCTGTGTCCTTTTCTCAGCCCCGTCCCCTCAGAAGCACTCATCTATTGTGCCCACTTGCTCCTTCCTGAAATCCTTTTTGTTCTTGGCCTCCAGGCAACTGAGACGTTCCCTACATTCAAACCATTTATTTTAGGACTTCTCTCACCCCCTAAGGCATCACTAAAGCTCTGTCTGTAGCTTTCTCTTTCCTGAGGGCTCTGTTACACTATTCCAAGATTGCCCAAGTTCCATCTCTAGGGCTAGGTTCCCCGTGAGGCCCCAGGAGCCATTTCCAACCGCCTTCCTGGACAGCTTCCTCTTAGCAGCTTGGCTGGCATCTCAACCTCAACAAAGATTCACTGGGCACCACTTGCCACCCAGGCTCTGCTAAGGGCACTGTGTGAAGAAGACACACTCAATTCTTGCTGTTACAGTTCAGGATAACCAAACACATCTTCCTTCCTACACGTGGGCTCTCCCACCTCCCCGCCAACCTCAGAACTCTCGTATTAAGGCATAACACCTGGTCTGGAGGTCCCAGTACCATATGACATGGCCCTCCTCCCTGCATCCATAGCTCATGGTTGTTAAGGTTCAGGAATTTGTCCATAAACACCTTCTTCCCTCCATCACTCACAACAAGGCCCTCAGCACCTGAAGGCTAGACTATTTCAGA
The DNA here is from genome assembly GCF_029281585.2 of Gorilla gorilla gorilla. Lineage (NCBI taxonomy): Eukaryota > Metazoa > Chordata > Mammalia > Primates > Hominidae > Gorilla > Gorilla gorilla. The sequence goes on from NC_073243.2 coordinate 35,532,396, forward strand.
TGTGTCTCAGCTGATTCCCATCTCAAGTTTGTGCCTGTCCAATCCATTCCACACACAGCAGTCTCCCAAATGACATTTCACCATGTCACTCTTCCGCTGCTCACACGTCAACCACTCCCCACTGGCACCAAAATGAATTCGTTTCAAGCTCTCCAACAACAGGTAGGTCCCACCCACGTTTCCAATTGCTTCACTGTAAGCATGCTACACTTCGTCAAACTGGAACTGTAATCTATTCACAATACTCCATCCAAGATTTCCATGCCTTTGTGCCTTTGCTCAGTTTGTTCTGTCTTTCAGAAACACCATTTACCCAGCTCCATCTCTGCAAGTCCAAATTCTATCCACAACTTGAAGCCTGGCTCAAATACCACAGTCTCCTGAAAGCTTTTTTTAAAAATCCACTCCTCCTTCAAACAGAATGAATCTCTCAGTCCTTTGCTTCCTGTGTCATTCTGATGACAAGTGACTTTTGCAGATAGTTTGTATCTGGTTGATCTTTGTATTTGCCATACAACAGATTACAGTGGCTTGCACTGACTAGGTAAGAATCTGGTGAATGGGCTGAGTGCCATGTTTCAAGCCTGTAATGCCAACACTTCGTAAGGCCAAGGTGGGAGGATCACTTGAGGCTCGGAGTTCAAGACCAACATGGGCAACAAAGAGAGGCCCCCATCTCCACAAAAAAATAAAAAAATTAGCCAAGCGTGTTAGCGCACATCTGTGGTCCCAGCTACTCAGGAGGCTGAGGTGGGAGGATCACTTGAGCCCAGGAGGTTGAAACTGCAGTGAGCCATGATTGTGCCACTGCACTCCAGCCTGGGCAACAGAGTGACACCTGGTCTCAAAAAAAAAAAAAAAAAAAGAATTTGATGAATAAACAGACGAATAGTTGGGCCACTGCTGGTGTGCTTTCTGTGTGAGAACTGCTAAATTTTGAAAGGTGATATTCCACAAAGACATCTCCAATCTAACCTCTGCTCATCTCATAACTACAAATTAGAAAAATAAACAGAGGCCGGGTGCCATGGCTCGCACCTGTAATCCCAGCATTTTGGGAGGCCGAGGTGGGCGGATCATGAGGTCGAGAGATTGAGACCATCCTGGCCAACATGGTGAAACCCCATCTCTACTAAAAATACAAAAATTAGCTCGGCATGGTGGCACACACCTGTAGTCTCAGCTACTTGGGAGGCTGAGGCAGGAGGATCACTTGAACCCGAGAGGCAGAGGTTGCAGGTTGTCACCAGCCTGGAGACAGAGCAAGAGTCTGTCTCAAAAAAAAAAAAAAAAAAAGATATTAAATCAACAGATAAAGGGACTGAGAAACTGACCACCTGTCACCTACATAATCTGCCTCCATTTGAGTGTGCGTGTTTATGGCTAAAGTGATCGTGCAGCAGGACTTTCTTTTGTCCTGTGAGCAGTTTGATTAACTCTTTCGATGTTCCATCAGTTCTTTGACACAGTTGTACCTTAAATATTTCTGATCTAACTAGATTCTGCTGAGTAAACTAAGCTACTCTCAATAAAACCATTTAATTTCATGCAGCTAGGAGGGAAGAAAACGGAAGGAGTCACATTATAACTCTATCACCATGACTCTGGCACTGAGAAACTATTTCCATAAAGCCAAGTCACACTGTGCCCTGCACATCTGGAGTCCATTCTGGGATTTGAAGCTGTAAATGTGATTAAGGACAGATGTCCCCCCACTGTGTATAAGAAAGAAAGACCAGCGTAAATAAGCCAATATCCACTTAGTGGAGGAAAAAAATGTGCGTCCCTCAGCTGCGGATAAGACATTTACTTTTTGGAAAAAAAAAAGTTTCCTAAAAAATAGCACACAAAACTTCACCCTTCATACATAGATGTTACTGTATATTGGTGAATAAGCCAAATACTTCCACTTATATCCCCACCTCTGATTATTTAAACACATAGTATCATTTATAATCTTCATTATCACAGCTGCTGGGGGTGCTGCTGCTTCTTGGCTGGGAGGCTCAGGACAGCACCACTCCAAGTGGGACTCACAACCAGCAGCCTCAGCGTCTCGTGGGAGGTTGTTGGCATGCAGAACCTGAGGCCCCACTCCAGGTCTGCAGTATCGAAACCTGCACTTGAGCTCTAACCTCAGGTGACCTGCATCTGCATGATGTCTGGGGGGCACTGGTCTAGGTCATGGTGTTTCTGTAACTGCCTTTGAATAGGAATCACTTGGAATGCTCATAAGACATACACACAATTTCCCAGGCTCCACACCTAGCACTGATTCAGAAGGTCTGGGATTGGATGTGATTCTGATTAAATGAGATAATGAAATTAATATGACTGATATGACCATGCCTGGCATACAGAAGGCAAGAATCAAACTCTAGTCTCTCCTCCCTCCTGCGGTCATCAACACTAGTGGTAGGGTTGGCCGGTGACATTTGAATTTCAGATCAACAACAAATAATTTTTTAATATAAGCATCTGGCAACCCTAACTACCCCGAACTTGGAATATCTTGGGGAGGAGAGTGAGTGGCAGATGAAGACTGGAAAAACAGGCTCAAATTGTGCAGTTTTGAATGCCATTCAAAGACGTTTAAAACAATCTATGTACTAACTAGCCAAGACTAGATGTGACCCAAACCCTCTACCCACTTTCTCACAGGAAGAATCAGAACAACAATGGCAAGTAGGCTGTGGGGACAAAAGCCTCTATCACAAGACCCAGTAGAAAGGGAGGCCAGAGGCCAGACGTGGTGGCTCAGGCCTGTAATCTCAGCACTTGAGAAGCCAAGGTAGGAGGATCATTTGAGCCCAGGAGTTCAAGACCAGCCTGGGCAACATAGTGAGACTCTGACTCTACAAAAATTTTTTAAAAAAATTAGCCAGATATGGTGGTGTGCACCTATAGTCCCAGATACTCAGGAGGCAGAGGTGGGAGAATTACTTGAGCCCAGGAGGTTGAGGCTACAGTGAGCAGTGATTGCATCACTGTACTCCAGCGTGGGCAACACAGTGAAACACTGTCTCTAAAGAGAGAGAGAGAAAAAGGAAGCCCAGAGGATGAAAAGAATAGTCACGGCCAGTGACCATATAACAAAGAATAAGGGAGTTAAAATTTTTAAATCTTAAATCCATTTTGTATTAATTCTAAACTCTTAAACTATTTATACCCTGGCCAGACACATAAAAATAATTTAAGCCTACTACTTGACTTTTCTAACTGGTGCACAGTTGAGCACTGGCCCTGTTTGCAGAGAGCTATTTGTGGTTTGAAAAAAAAGATATATAGTGACATATCAAAAGCCAAATTTCCAGTGTTCTTAGCCCACTCTTCCAGAACCTTGAACTTGGTTTCTGGACACCCCACATATCTGGCCCAAAGCCCAGTTGTAAAACCAAGCAATGACTCCGTAACTATTTGCTCTTATTTAATATATAATTCTTAACGAGTCTCTTTATTTAGCATCCTAAACCACAGCACAGAAACATCAAAGAATGAATTAGGGGCAGTTAAAATGACAGCAATAACAGCATGACAGAAAGGTGTATAGGAAAAAAATGTATTACATAAAAAATAAAAATGGATACCCTGAATCATCAGGATGCGTTTAAATTATGTATGATACATTTCAAAAAGAGTATATACAACATGTTTGATTTCCATTTAAAAAATAAGCTTAAGCAAAAAGAGCTTTGACTCTTGTAGAGGTAAGCTTTATTTACCTAAAATAAATATCTTGTCAAAAAAGTTACACAAATGAAGTCACATTTTTTAATCTAATGATGATTTTATCTGACTGCAAGTGAACTACAAATGACCTACAGAATGTTTTAGGTTGCATACTTGTTCCCCTCTGATTTCCAAGTAGCCTAATTCGGCCATAGCCAAGTCCCACCCTCTATTCTCAAATTCCCCAGGAAGCTCAACAGGAATTCAGCAATCCAGACAGAGGAGAGGCCATTGTAGCAAACTCCATGCTGAAGTGCTCTGGACCCCTCAAGAAGAAAGCTACAGGAACAGCTGGCACAGACACAGAATTGGGACCACATATGCATCCTGATTCCTGTGAAACTTCAAGACACAGAGTAGAGAAGGCTGTCCTGTTAGGACATATCTGCCTCTACATATACACACAGGATGCACTGCAAGTCGCAGGATCTCCTCAAACACAGGAAAAGAGTGAGCCCTCCCTATCTCTGAGTGTGACTAGGAGCACCCACTCACCTCCAAAAGGACTTCTTTCTGACTTTTTCTTTTTGTATTGTGTTAAAATTTATGTAGCAGAAAATTTTCCATTTTAATTATTTTGAGTGTACAATTCAATGGTATTGATTACATTCACAATGCTGTCAGCCATCACCATTGCCTATGTCCAAAACTTCGTCATCACCACAAACCTATAGCTAGCTGTACACATTGTACCTTCCCATTCCCCTCTCCCTTGGATGGAGCTCTGGATAATTCTAAAAGAGTCCCTCATAATTCTAATCCATTCCCCATCTCCATGAGTGTGCCTATTCTAGATAATTCATAAGCAATATTTGTCCCTTTGTGTGTGGCATAATATCATGTTTTCCAGGTTCATCCATGTTGTGGCACATGTCAGCACTTAATTTTTTTCTTTTTAAAACTTTTTTTTTGGTTTATTTTCCATTTGGTATCCTTGTTTTGTTTTGCTTTTTTTTTTCTTTTTTTTAAAAAAAAAACTCATTCCTTTATCATCTTTCTTTCCAGTTCTGATGTCATTAGCCCCCATGTCAGAGGCATTTGAACCAGAGCAACTCCGTCTTGAATAGGAGCTGGGTAAAATGAGGCTGAGACCTACTGGGCTGCATTCCCAGAAGGTTAAGGCATTCTAAGCAACAGGATAAGATAGGAGGTTTGTACAAAATACAGGTCATAAAGACCTTGCTGATAAAACAGGTTGCAGTAAAGAAGCCGGCCAAAAGCCACCAAAACCAAGATGGTGACGAGAGTGACCTCAGGTCGTCCTCACTGCTACACTCCCACCAGCACCCTGACAGTTTACAAATGCCATGGCAATCTCAGGAAGTTTCCCTATATGGTCTAGAAAGGGGAGGCATGAGTAATCCATCCCTTGTTTAGCATATCACCAAGAAATAACCATAAAAATGGGCAACCAGCAGCCCTCGGGGCTGGTCCATGGAGTAGCTATTCTTTTATTCCTTTTCTTTCTTAATAAACTTGCTTTTACTGTGGAGTCACCCTGAATTCTTTCTTGCGCGACATCCAAGAACGTTCTCTAGGGGTCTGGATCAGGACCTTTCCTGTAACACCCACATGGCTGCTCTCGTCCAAGCTTTCCCTGGTCGACTTAAGAGGCAGGAGATGCTGACGCCCCCTCCAGGTGAGTAGCTTCATGACACTTCAGCTCAGTCCTTGGCAGGAAGCACTTTGCTGCAGAGACAGCAGCCTTGCTTTTCACGTGGAGTGGAACACATTGTGTTTTCATTTCCACATGAACCCCTAAGAGAAGAATTTTTGTGTGTGTGGTAGAAATATATTTGCTACACCAACTGAAATGAGCTTACAGAAGGCAAGGACATATAATTATTATTATATGAGTGTTGGAAGGAGAGTTCAAACAAGGCCACAGGAGTAAATTGGATTCTTAAATGTGAAGGTGAAACTGTGTTCCCCCAATCTCTCCCAAATGTGTCCCACCTATCTTGACAATGGCACCACCATCTCCCAGGAGGAGAGGAGGGGCCACTTGGGTAGATATGGTTTAATTTAGTCATTAGGAAAGGGTAAAAGACCCCTCCCATCCCCACTCAAAGATCTTGCTTGGGAGCTTAAAACTGGGACTCTCCCTGTCGATTCTGTCTCCTCTTTGGTGCCATGCCATGTTCATATTAACTGGGTTAAGGGCAGGCCTTTGCATCATGTGGCGTCAGCTTCTTTGCAGAAAAGGGGACACACAGACTTCATTCTCACTTTGGTTCAGCAAATCCCTCTCAAGGACTAAGATATTTTTGGTAATGACTTAAAGCATCTCTTTCTCTTCTCTTTGGACATCATAATTATCTAAATTTAAATATTAAAATCCACCAGGACTGTAATTTATTTTGTGTATTGATCTTTGGCCATTCAAGTACTACAGAAATATTCCACAAATGCTTCTCTGAAGAACAACAACAAAATCTTAGTCTCTTAGAAGAAAGGTATGTTCCAGTACCTACTTTGAAGTAAGTACCTTATTGACATCCCATACTAAGTAGAGCAGCATCTGACTTTAACATCTTACCTCCCTAACCTCACAAAGTGCACACCAAACATTAAGCAGCCCCTTTAACTTCCACTCTAGGAGCTTGCTCTTCTGCTATGTACCTAAACAGAATTGCTCTCCCAAGAACTCCTGGAGAGGGCAGCTATGGTGATGCAAATTGCATGGGCCCCTCCCAGTATGGAGGTAATCTTCCCCACAAAATCCCTGGTGGCTGTAGCTTAGTTCTGCTCTGTGTGAGCTCTTCTCTTGGGCCTGGGCCTCAGCTAGAGAAGATGGTCCATTCTCTCCAATTCTATTATTCTGGGTCATTAACATGCAGTGTACTTATAAACTCAAAATTCCCTCATTTCTCAGAATTTCCCAAATATTTTAAGTTAATTAGACACATGATTTGCTAAAAAAAACAAAAAACAAAAAAAAAAACCTCCTATTAATCTGACTGTACTTAAAATCCAGAACTGTAACTGCTTACATGAATATTTACTGAATTATATTTGCACTTTAGTTACATTTTCCCTTTGAACGGTTCTCGTCTTCTGAATATTCTGCATCTGCCCTCAGTTCTTGGAAGGGTAAGGTCATGGTTTCTTACATCCCTTCTCCTTTTGTATCTCCTCAGGTTCCCCACTGTCTAAAGCTGATCATCAAGTAACAGAGCCTCCTGGCACAGAAGACACTTCTACATGAATCGGGAAAAGGCAGATTCATCTGGGTGGATGAATTACGTAAAGGAGCTCCTTCAAGGAAGAGGAATTAGCAAAGATCATCCTTTCCTCCAGATAAATAAAAGCAGCCCTAAACCAAGATGAATGGTGAGTGAAAGGGCTGGATTCCAACCCCACCCCTTCCACAAACCCAGGTCCTTTCGTGCAGGTCACAACCTGCACAATTTTACATGGCAGCCCCACAAGGTAAGTTGGATCTGGAAAGTGCTTTTGTTAGGGTTTTCAGCAGTTTCTCAGCTTTCAGCTTCACTGTTTCCAGGCTCGGTCTTTACAGTGAAAAAATAAATTTTATTGCAGAAATAAGCAATATTCCAATATTGATAAATAGCTCTTCATTCCCAAATGCATAGGAACACTGCATTTTTTTAATTGTATAAAACACACAGAACATAAAATTTATTGTCTTACTATGATGTGATGTTGAGTACATTCACATTTTTGCGTAACCACCACCACCAACTGAGATTGTGCACTTTTTGGATGAAGAAAATCCCAGTCTGAAAATTAGGCACATCAAGTTTTTATTCCTACCTCACTGGTAATGGCATGTGCCTCTATGTGAATCATTTCCTCTTTATTTGACTTCAGTTTTTCTCTTCTTCAAATTTAGGGTTTTTGATTCTGTGAGCACTAAATCACCTTTCCTCTCTAAGCTCTCCAACTCCAAGAATGGCTCAGTTGATGACCAGCTTGATTTTCTAACATATTCGTTAGTTTGAAAAAATTCAAGACCATTGTCAAGATCAGTAGAAGATCCTCGATGTTAAAACCACAATCCTAGAAGATGTAGAACCACTACCAGGAAGGCAGAAAGCCAGCACAAGAGACAACTCTTCTGTTTCCCCCACACCGAACTCCAATCTCCACTGCTGTTGTGGTAATACCACCACCAGAGCCTGAGTCCTGGATCCTATTGCTTCCTGGGGGTCAGGTAGAAATATGTATTTGAGAGGCCTCGTCTGGAGTGTGGTAAGGCACATGTTTTAAGGAATGCCTGGGAAGCACTGCTCACATTTTGTGGACAGAGGCCACAGCTAGTAAACATCCTGCAATGTGTGAGACAGTGTCACACAGCACAGACCTGTCCCTGTTACTAGGGCTCCTGTTGAGAAATGCTAACATAGAGTTGGACATGGGAGAATGAACTCATTTCTGGGGTAAGGGATTAAGGGCTACTTCATTGTTTGGAGGGTAAGTACCTAAGATGGGACACCTTTATCATCTCTCTGTGTCTCATCTTCTGACCACTAATGTTTTCCCCTGGGCACACTAATGCCTTTTCATCAACATCATTGCAACCAATTTCCTTAAGAAAAAATTGAAGAGGCCAGCCAGGCGCGGTGGCTCACACCTGTAATCCCAGCCCTTTGGGAGGCCAACGCAGGTGGATCATGAGGTCAGGATATCGAGACCATCCTGGCCAACATGGTGAAACCCCATTCTACTAAAAATACAAAAATTAGCTGGGTGTGGTGGCAGGTGCCTGTAACCCCAGCTACTTGGGAGGCTGAGGCAGAAGAATTGCTTGAACCAGGGAGTCAGAGGTTGCAGTAGTGAGCCGAGATTGCACTATTGCACTCTAGCCTGGCAACAGAGCAAGACTCCGTCTCAAAAAAAAAAAAAAAAAAAAAAGGAAAAGAAAAAGTTGAAGAGATACCGTATTTGGAGAATATGCAAAGGACTTCCTAGTCAGCCTTGACTGTTCCCTGGGCCTGTGTTGTCTGGCATTTCCAACATTATTGAATATTTGCCATATTATTTTCTTCTTTCAGTATTACTTATGTTAATGTTTTTAAAAAAGAAATTAAAATATCATATACTCATTAGTAACTTTCACTCCTGCTTTGGGGAAAACATGCCAACTAAATATCCCAAACAAAAGAGTAATTTTAATAATGACATTAATTGGAGCATTATTTTCATATAACAAGCAAAGAACTGGATACATTCAAATGCTCAGTAACAGATGGCTAAGCAAGGGACTGGAACAGTGAATTATGAATGACCATATACTCACTGATGCCCACAACACACTGTGTTGATTCTCCAAAATCTTTATGTGACATAATGTGAAGTTAGCAAAGATGAACTAATCTGTATTTACATAATTGCAGTTATGATTATAAGCACATTAAACAGAATCAAGACAGAGAGATGTGAAAATAATTTAAAGATCATTAAATTCTATTTTTAAGCAAATTCCTCACAGTAAAAAAATTTTTAATTGGAAAAACTCATTGTTTCCTCATCATTTTCAATTTGATTAGAGACCTCAATTTTGAAATTAAAGGTAAGAACTACACTCATTTACTTCTTTTACTTTTTCTCTCACAATCTTACAGGCCAAAAAGAAATTTCTAAATTTAGGGTAAAAATGTTGGTTTGCAAATATGTGTGTTAGAAATACTTAATCAGTAATTTATCAGACTAATTCATTAAGATGAATGTGATGAACAGTTTCTTACACTGAAGTGTTCAGCAGGAAGCTCAGGCCATTTAAAGGCCCTTGCTCTTGTTTATGTGAGAATACTTGGATGTTAGATTTCACATGAAAGGGTGCAACTGCATACTGATAATCTGAAATCAAACCTATGAGTCTGTATTATTATATTTGGCTTGATCCAATTGTTAGATAATTAACAATTCAACTGCCTTATTTATTTTTAATTTTTTAATATTTTAAATTTTACTTTTTTTTTTTTTTTTTTTGAGATGGACTTTTGCTCTGTCACCCAGGCTGGAGTGCAGTGGCACGATCTTGGCTCACTGCAGCCTCCACCTCCCAGGTTCAAGCCATTCTCCTGCCTCAGCCTCCTGAGTAGCTGGGACTACAGGCACATACCACCACGCCTGGCTGATTTTTGTATTTTTAGTAGAGATGGGGTTTCACCATGTTGGCCAGGCTGGTCTTGAGCTCCTGACCTCAAGTGATCCACCTGCCTTGGCCTCCCAAAGGGCTGGGATTACAGGTGTGAGCCACCGTGCCTGGCTTCAATTGCCTTATTTAAAGTGAAGTCCACATGAACAAATTCTCCAACCTGAAAATACATCGGCAAGTTCTCCAGTGACTTTAGGTAGAGTCTCAGACTGGATCAGTGTATGTAAGGCCAGTGCTCTCAGTGTTAGTGAGGATTCCTATCAGAATCCTCATCCTAGAGTGTTCTAGGATATAGGGATACAATAATTCAGAGTGTAGAAATAGAGAAATCTGCCTTCAGGTTCAGAGCTGTATTATGGAAAACCCTCAGTGACCCTCAGGGTGGCAGAAGGATATTTTCCTATCAAATTCTCGCCGTCTTAGAATGCTACTTATTGGTAAGTTTCAGGAATGAGGCAGAGAGTTTCTGTTCATTTCCTGTCCTGTGAAAGTGAACCCGACTTTTTGGATGGAAGAGTCTTTTCAGGCTGCTCAGTCCACCTCCACTCGGATGTCAGAAGCCTCTCTCCTCCCAGGAGAATTTGAAAGGCAAGAGGAAATAAGATCCAGGACCATAATGGCGATAAATTATTGAATCTTCTCTTCCGATTTTGCAATAATGAATCCAAATAAGATTTTGCTAGTGTTGGTAGACAGGATGTGCTCTATGAGCCAATAACTTTTTAATTCCAATTAGGATCACTGTGATGCCTGAGAGGCTAAACAGAGACAGAGGGCGCATACACAACAAAGAATAAAGTTCCATGAGAGGTACCCACATAGATGCTGAGGACAAAGAGATCAGGCAGGGTATAGAGCTGCTGATCCTAAAGTCTGCAGTGTACACTTGTAGGGAAAAAAAGTTATGGGTCTTAAAATTTAGGCCACACTCAGATGCCAAATCATCACAAATTTGGAATAAAGCTAAGAGAGGAAAAACTCTGTGTCCCTCTATGTCATCAGCTTGGATATGCTGGTCTACCTGGCAGCACTGAGCAGGGGTTAGACACACTCTAAAAAGATTGGTTCAACGCACTGTGAACCAGTCACTGCACTCCACCTGCAGTCTAGTGGAAAATAAGAGTCTATGAAACTAGCAAAGGGGAATCTTAGAAACTTGAAGCTGTTGTTTTCAGACCCAGCTATCTCTCAATAAAGCAGCTAGAAATCCCAACAGAATATTTATTCTTTTGTTAATCCCTAAAGGAATAAGGGTTCAGGTCATATCTATCCAGCTCTTCTCTCAAAGAAACTACCCTTCCTAGAAGTGTCAAACAAAGCAAAGGGGCATGGGAGGAATGAATTCTGTATATTTCAAGGAATTCCAGCATCCAAGTAAAAACTACAGAAAGAGAAGCTGAAAACATGCTCAAGATCTACCAGAGATATTTTCTGTTTTATTACTATTATGTTTCTAGAGTCTAAATAGTGCTTGTCACATAGTAGATGCTCAATAAATTTTGGTTGAGTGAACACTCTAGCTATCAATGGAAGATACAGGAATGCCAAGTAGTCTGACTTGGTACAGTTGATAGGAAAGTTTTAAGTAAAACAAAAACAGCTACTCCATTTCTATCCAAAAATATATCCCAGATTTGTAAATATCTATTTTTATTCTAGAATTATTTAGAAATATTTTAAAAACTTTCAAGAGCTTCTAAAAATGGAAAAAAGTCAAGTAAAATTCCAGTTATATGTAAAAGTATTGTCTTTTTAATGCTTTGATATTATTGGTCTAGCTCTGTTTTCGTCCAATATACCAATTGACTCTAGCTAATATTGCAGATGTTTTGAAGAAAACCTAGTATCTATGAAGTTGGAATATTTCTCCAGGAAACTAGGTGAACACCCAAGTAGGTCTCCCAGGATGCAAGACTGGTTTGGACCTCAGTCTTATATGTTCAGAAACCCGATATGTCAGCACACTAAAGACAGATCTATCTCTTAGAAGCAGTCTTCCAATGGTCAACCTCACCACGACTGATAGAAAAAAAGCAGAATGCCAGTTGGCCAATTAAAATGAAAAACAGGACTCCCAAGAAAACTGGCATTCTTTGGCCCGCATATTTCTGATGGGCAAGCTCTAGAGAAAGCTGAATTTGAAATCCTTAAGCTGCTTTGGAACATGTAATGAGAATGAGAGGTCTTAGCTACAGCATTCGTGTCTTCACAAATTCCAGGCCAAGGATGTCTAATGCATCTTTCCCTACAATAGAGATACATGTGGCCCCTAGATAGATAGGCTAAATCTTTAGGTCAGGGCACCTCAACCCTGAGCACTATTTGGAAGGGCACTGCCAACATCTGCATCTATGACTTTCTCTTTGGTATTCCTCCTCTACTGAGTTTCAATTCTAAATAATACATTCTTTTTTTTTTGAGATGGAGTCTCGCTCCATCGCCCAGGCTGGAGTGCAGTGGCACGATCTCAGCTCACTGCAACCTCCGCCTCCCGGGTTCATGCCATTCTCCTGCCTCAGCCTCCCGAGTAGCTGGGACTACAGGCACCTGCTACCACACCCGACTAATTTTTTTGTATTTTTAGTAGAGATGGGGTTTCACTGTGTTAGCCACGATGGTCTAAATCTCCTGACCTCGTGATCTGCCTGCCTCAGCCTCCCAAAGTGCTGGGATTACAGGCGTGAGCCGCTGTGCCCGGCCCAAAATAGTACATTCTTATTTTAGATATGTTCATATCTTGAGTTAGTTCTCAAAGTGTTAAAGATCTCAGAGACTGTCATTCATTCATTCAACAAATATTTGTTGAGATCCTGTTATCTACCACACACTGATCTGGGCAGGAGGATACAGTAGGGAACAACGGACAAAATCCCTGGTTCCCATGAGGCTTACATTCCCTTTCTTTATTTTTTCTGTCACTGCCTCTGTAAGATAACTTTGCACTATGGGCTAATTTGATAGGTTAATTCTCTGAGGCAATCAAATTTCTTATTTGTGACCATATATTTGCCATTATGTACTGTTTATAATTACAAAAAACAGGTGATATCTTCTATTAAGGTTTTTGAAAAGCTCAACAGGTGATTACTCTGTTGGACTTCACATGCAAAAAGTGAATTTCCAGATCATCTTTATCTTGCTTGACATACCAGAGTGGTGTATTTTCACCAAGAATGGAGAGCCTTGTGTTCTTCTCAGGGTTATCCCCATTGAAAGTGCTTTAAATGAAAATGTGAGGGAACTGGAAAGGAACATAGGACTAAGAGTTGGTATATGTGTTCCAGAGTCTGCCTCAGCTAATACCCAGCTACAGATCAGGCAAGCCAACCGAGCTCTCTAGGTCTCCTATCTTCATCTTTAAAATGACAGGGTTTGCCTAAATCACGAAGGAAACAACAGCTGGGAAATATTATGATTCCCGCTGGTAATAGGAGCCAAACCTTATTCATCTCAATCTTTCTTTCAGAGCCTTGGGCCATGCCCCACACATCCTGGCTACTTCATAACACCACTTCATCAAACACTGAACCTGTAACACTAGTGTGACAGCTGAAGTCACTGATATTCCAGATAAGATATGAAAATTTTTTTGTTGTTTAGCTATGGAATCCTTTCCTCACCTAAATGGATGAATCTGAGTCTGCTCTGATGAAGAAGAGGAAAGGGATGCCAGAAGGGGTCCTGTCAACCCTCCTCCCCACTCCCACTCCAGCTTCAAAGAGGGCTCTGTAGAACAAGCACATCTAATTGGCATGTCTAGAGAAGCACATAGACCAAATTTTAAACATGGCCACTGGTTCTGAAGGGAAACAGGAGATTTAAGAGGATTGTAACATGATTTTTTTAATTAAAAAATATAAAAGTGTCATGCAGAGGAATTTACTTCTGGCTGTTAGTTATTTTGGGGCTGAAAGACTCTCTAACCCCTTGCTAAGCTGTCTGATACCTTCATTAGTCATTGTCCGCCTCCTGTTTAGCTGTGTTCTCTGGTTAAACCTCCCTTTTCAGAATCTCACATCTGCCGTTCTGGTCCTGACCTCTTCTACCTACCAGACTAACACCCTCCAAAATGAACTTCATCAGCCTCCCCATCTGCTCTGCCTCCCCTGTACCTGTCCAATGCCTTGGCTATCATCCTCAACTACCTGCTTATCTTTCTCATTCACCAAATTTTTCCATTTCTCTTCCAGAAATAATTCCGATTCTGACACCTCTGTCACCCTATTAACTGATACAGTTCGGGGTTTCTTCATGTTTTGCCTGGGCTATTGCATTAGCCTCCTAACTGATATTCACACTTCTATTAATTATTATAGCAGCTATCATTTATTAGTGTTTGCTATATATTCAATGCTTTGCTAAGAGTTATACATATATTATCTCATTCAATCCTCCCAATCTAATTGGGTATTCTTATTGCCAACGTACAGCTATGAAAACCGAGGCACAGAGAAATTTAAATTACTTGCAAATGGTCACACAAGTAAGTGGCTTAAAGTCTATTTGACATTTTAAGTCTCTCTCCCATCTCATTCTCTCTCCACACTGCTGCCAGAGGCAGCTTTCTAAAACACAGGTCTAATGATTTCATGATAAAGTCCAAACCCCTATCTTGGCATTAAGGTCTTCACAATATATCCACAATGTGACCTGTCAGCTCCAACACTACTACGCCTACCACAGATAAGTTCACATAATTGCCTACCAAGTCCAGGCTATTGGGCAATTATAACATCTTCCCGAAGTGCCATCCTTCCTTTTATCTGCCCGGTAAACTCTTGTCCAGCTCTCAAAACCCTGTTTATATTTTTTATTTTGAGTTCTGGGATACATGTGCAGAATGTGAAGGTTTGTTACATAGGTATACATGTGCCATGGTTCAAAACCCTGTTTAAATGTCAATTCCTAGATGAGTTTTCATCATTTTCCAAAGGTAAGCCTGGTAGTTCCCTCCTCTGCAATCCTATAGCATTTTATTCAGTATCTTTGTCATAGAAAAAAAAACCATAAAGCACTAAAATTTATCACAAGTGTATTTGTCACATGGTAACAACAACAAAAAAGTTCCTGAATGACACAGATCACAATATACTAATCAGAATATCCTCTCAATGTACTTTGCCAGGTACCTGGCTCAGAGTTGGTACTCAATTAATGCTTATCAAATGAAATGTTCTTGCTGTCTCCATTTTTCTCAACAACATTCATGTTTCTTCCCAAAGCAATCTGGCCCTGTCTCAATTATGCTGCCAAAACTCCTGTCCTGAAAACTACCAATGCATATGGGAATTAGGGGTAGCAGTTGATATTTGCCTTGAAAAGGATAAAAGAAGCACAGGATGTTTCACTATTAATTAGTTCAGGTTTAGTTATAAAAGTACATTTGGGGTTAGAATATGTTGCTTTGCATCTATTTTGTATTAGTCAACACCTGGCTGTGATAACATTTTAGTTCCTAAATATCACTCATCTTTGCAACCCTCAGCAATAAAGCAGTTGAACCAATAATGATCATTTTATCTGCTTCACTGGATGGGTCTTAGGAGGAAATAAGCCAGTGAGTGGGAGGCCAGCCCCTCTGATGCAAGGGAAGAGGTGCCAGCACGCTGCTTGTTCTGCCCTAATGGACCAGAGTCAGGGTAGGGCTGAGCTGAAAATGGTTGCACATCTTTCCTGCCTAGGGGTAATCTTAGAACCATACCTGCCCCCCTCAACAACCACTGAACAGAAGCTAAGTCAGAGGGCTCACTTCCACAGCATCCACTCTGAGTCACAGCAAATGGGAAGGGAGAATGCCTGATGTCCTGGAAAACCCTGCCTTGTGACCAGGGGCTGGAAATCAGGAGGACACATTTTCACTTCATTCAATAAGAAGTCTTAAAAACGTACTAGTCTGGCTCATTGTGTTTATTGTGCTCACTGTGTTCATCTTAAGAGATGTCTGCAGCAGCCAATAACTCTTAATTGCCAGCCTCTACTGCAAGACTGCGGCGCCTGAAAGCTATACATCCCTTCCTTCTTCCAGCAAGTTCCAGACCTCCCCTTTCTCCTGGCTGCTCCTTTCTCTGGCTTCTCCTCTACCTCCTTAATGATTCCTCCTCCACCACCAGCCCCATAAATAGTATTCAGCGGGAAACGATTCTCTCCCTCATTAAAGTCATTGCCAGTGTTGTCTTAAACAAGATGACTTCCAAATCTCTGGGCATTTCAGCTCAAATGGGGAATAGCCCATTGGCACTCCTCTTTGATTGTCCCCAAGGACCTCAAAATGAGAGGGTCTCAAACTAAACATTTTCATCTTTCTCCATCCTGCTAAAATCTATATTCTGCCTTACCTAATTTAATGAACTGCCATTCTTTCATTAATTGGTCCCCTCCTCCCCACTCAAAGCTAATCAATGAGCAAATCCTTGCTGACTCTACCTCTGGAGTAGCTCTGAAATCCATTCCTTCTCTCCACTGCCTTAGTCAGGGCCTTACCCTGTAACATGTTCTCCCTGCTTGAAGTCTCTTTATTTACACTTGTCTTATGGCTACTGACACTTGGTATCTAGACTGGTAATCTACTCATTTGTGATTTCTCCATACTAGACTATAACTTCCTTGGATAGAGAAACCTTGCCTCTCTTTTTTGTCCTACTATCCTTGTGACAATACTGTGCTTTACACACAGTAAGTGCTTAATAAATAGACTTTGGCAATAGAGAACAGATTATCTTAAAGTGACTGCCCTTGTTCTTCCAAAGAGCAGATCATTAGATAATTAAATATTTACTAACTTCTTCTGGCCCAATTAACAATGTTATATATACACACAGACTATATACACAGATACAGGCACACACTGTATGCCCTTAGATACCTTTAAGTCAATCTTTTAGCAAACACAAAGAGAGGCTCAATCTCCCAAATAATTAAAACATAAATTGGGCCGTATTTTTGTTCCTGGTCTTCCGTGAGGAAAATGACACAATGCTTAGTAGCAAATGAGAAATTATTTTGCAAATCTATATCCTCAAAATGCCACCAAACATGGGTCATGCATCCTGCTTTCTTGCATTTTGATCCTATTGCTATGACTTAGTGTGGTAATTATATTACAAAGCTATTATTCGATGAAATGAAAATGGCAAAACAATTTAAATGCTTGTCTAAAAAGACTCTGTTAGAATGCAATTATGAGTGAAATTACAATGGCAAAATAATTGAAATGCAAGTCTGGAAGGCACAGTTATGAAAGCATTAAAATGCTCCTGTTGGGGACTCACAACACTGAGTGAAACTATACACTCCTGGGGACATATTTTTAATTCACTAAAGCAGGCAACATTTATGGGCAGATGAGAATATCTGTGCTCCAATTGTTCTGCAGCATTATCTACACTTCTAAATGCCACCTGGGGGTGGGTAACATCACCAGGGTTTCTGGGTTTGGAGGATAGTTTGATAAGAGAACCATATGTCATACTGTGCTTTCATACAGCACCAGAAAGATAAAGGCATAGGGCAAGTTGGGCTTAGATTTTTCTGTAGTGTTTCCAGTATAAATGGTGGGATCATAACATTAAAATATTTTTTTATTCTAAATTTAAGCTGGCAATTATTAAATATTTGTGTGAGTATATTTCTCAGGGTCTATCTTCTTTACACATTCTGCTGACATATTCCTTTAGCAAAATCTGAATACATATTTTGATGTCTAGGCTTACAGTTGGATATACTTGCTCACCAAAAGAAAAAAAACAAAAATGATATACAGTGCTAGACACAAAACCAGTCTGCTGAGATGATCAATTTGACAAATGACCAAGGACCCTCCTCTGAAGCGTGGTGATGTCTGCATTTGATAGTGGAACACACAAATGAGTGTACCAGCAAAATATGCACAATATGCTCCTGACTCACACCCCTTCAACCTACACAATCTACTTTCATGGATCCATTTATTTTAGCTAAGCATAAAGAAACAAATAGTAGGAGTGGGTCATATAAAAGAAACAAGTGTTAAAGGAATAAAAAAATGTGTATCATTTTCTCATTCATGATTATCTCTCTTGTGTTGTCACAGAACAAATTAGGATATGGCATTTAATTTTAATCACCCAGGAAATTTCTCAGCCTCAATGATAATAACATTACTTAATAAAGTTACTAGTTTTCAAGAATTGTATACTTTTGTTTTTGAAGCTTCAGTTTTAAAGAAGTCCCTTGGAAACATAGATACTAAGTATTCTTTCTTTCATAGACTCTGAAACACATAAAGATTTAATATGCACATAAACGTGTTCTCTGAGGCAGGACTTGCAAAAGCAGTTTGGAAATCCTCCTGATTTTATATACCAAGTGTTTCCTGTGGATCCTTAAACTGCTGAGGGGAGATTTCACTGCATGCTTGCTTCTTACCTACTTATTTTCCCTTGCACAAACTCAAAGAGTGTTAACTATAGCTTTGTAAAAATATAAACCTGAGTCCATGGTAACTTCAAAACAAAAATCAAATCTGCTGTATAGATATTTTATAGAGAGGTTATATTAACACACACATTTAAATATTTATATGATTTAAAATAATATAAAGAAATGAAGTTTTTCTAGTTTGGGCACAAAGTTACACAGCTTGAAAAAGATTAAAAATCACCTATAGAAAATTATATGAATAAGGCTAGTTGAAAATCTAAGTAAACATACACATAGATAATAGAAAAAATTAAAGTTATCAGGGTCCTAAAATATTTAACCTACTGTATTACACATAAAAATTGACATTTGAAATCACAATTATCAGAGTTTTGCAGAACTAATCTCTGTATTTAGAAAAGTGTTAAATATAACAGCATTATTAACTTCCAAGAGAGTAGCTTTGGAATTTAATAAAGGAGAAACCAATGCAACTATGATAAAAATATAAGCTAAAACATACTCTAACTTACTTTGAAATGCATAAAAATAAATTGGGTTGATGGAGAGATGATAAAGAAAATATAGTAAATGTTAACTACAGAATCTAGGTGGTGGGTATACACAGGTGTTCACTGTACAATTATTTTGATTCTTTTGTATGCTTAAAGTTTTTTGTAATAAAAAATTTGTTAGAAAAAATGCAGTACTCTAGATGAAAAGTATTTATTCTCTATGTTGATAACTGTGCTTAACAAATAAGCCAGTTTCAGAGTTGGCCTCACTGACACCACACACTCACCTAGCCATCCAGATCCTGAATTTGGGATGCAGAGGTCTGTCTCAGCACTGGGTAACACGAAGCCAACGACAAACACCTCTACACCGTCTGCCATAAGAGCCATGCCCAGGACGAAGAAAAGGGCCCACTGAAAACGACCATGACCGCATTCTTGAATTATCAGCTCATACTGCTGGGCTAACTCTTCCTCGTCAGCTCTCCTTTCTGATTCCAGCTCCCGCCGGTCCTTGTACTCATCGCCCTTGGGCTGCCCCACTGACACGATGCTGTCCTTCGCTTGGTTCATACTGGGGATGCCCTGATACTCCCCCTCGTAGATCTCATCATCTTCATCATGCCCCTCAGTGGCTTCACTTGAGCCTTCGTCATCGTTGGCCTCCCCATTATAGGTTTCTCCAGCCGGGTAGTAGTCATCATCATCTTCTTCATCTTGGAACCGACTGTAGGACCTCTGGGTGTATTCATCCTGGGCTCGGTCCACAGCTTGATTCACCTTCTTTACTGTTTGTTTCTTCACCTCTCTGGCAATGTCCTTGGCACCCTTCATCAGTGAAGTCCTATCCTTGTAAGAGTCTTCCATCTTATCTCAACTGATGGCCAATGAGAAGATGGGAAATTTTCACAGCCTCCTTTCAGTGGTTCAGCTCTGACAGCATCATCCACTTTGGGTTCAAAATAGAACTGCAAAAGAAGAAATAGAGGAGATTACTTATTATTCCTTTCTATATATATATATTTTTTACCGTCTATTTCTTGACCTCTTTTCAGTGTCCCACAAACTACAACACAGAATTAGTTTTTCCTTTTTTTTTTTTTTTTTGATCTCACTGTATATACATGTACACCCTAGGCTGCTTCTCTGCTTAAGTGTGAGCATCACTTGGAGTATTTAGGGTTTTCGCTGCTATTATTATTGTTTTATTTTAAGGAATTCTATCCCCAGGGTAACAGTACACAGGAATTCCCCTGAGAATAAAACAGAGCATCTTGCATCTTTGAAAGCACGCCCAACACATTTTGAAATGCTACAAGCATATACCTTGATTGAGAAAAATAGTATTGCTCACAGACACGTACAAATATTGCAAAGACAAACCAGAGTATTAGAAGAATCCTACTGGGCCTATTTCCTCACATTGAAAAGCAAGCAGCCCCATATACAATTGCTATCAATCAAACTATAGCTATATTTGTAAAATTGAATTTCTCCCCTACTTAACATTGTGTTTCCTTCCAACAAATGGTAACAGAGACTCACATGGCACCCCAAACTGGCAAGGAGTATATTCCCATAGCATAGTGTCATATCCACAGGATTGTCAGAGTTCATCAAATGATTTTATGGCTGCATTTGATATTGAATTAGAACATATGGCTTGTTTGGTGGGAGTCTGCCCTTTCAGAAACTACCCCCAGGCCTTCAGGGACAGGTAAGCTCCATGCCATGTCCCTTCACAACCCCACTTCTATTTTCTTCATCTCTGGATACCCAGTACGCACACACACTCTCTCTCTCTCCCTCTCTCCCTCTCACATCCTCCCACCTGCCACTCTGGTTAGCTGCTGTTTTGGTAGTAAAGTCTGGACCTTCCAGGACCTGTTATGTGGTTTTCTTTTTCACTGATAGCCCCCTCATGCCTTGGTTCCTTAAATTCAGGCTGACCTCAAGGTAACTTATATTCCATTTGTCCACTCAGCTGCCTCTTCTGGTGGCTCATGTGAGTCACTGACAGGTTCATCCTTGTACAAAGATGATAACAGAGGTTAAAAAAGTCTTTCTCCCCCATCATTAACTCCCCAAGCCTTAAGCTATGGCAGCATTCCAAACTTTGATTTATATAATCATCATTTCTACTTTTTCATTTTGTACCTAGTTTAAAATATTTAAAGTGGCTATTACTAACATACATTTAATTACTCCTCCAAATGCCACAATCAAACCCAGCAATAAAGACAAACAGATGTTTGTTTATAAATGGACCATGCTTCATTCCCACTGAACACCTACAAATGCCCAGTAGGCAAAACAGGAGTATGGCTCTCACAGGCTGCGTTTTGGAAAATGATAAAATGAAATTAAAATAAACATATGATTGCAAGGTTTTTAACCAAATGTTTTAGTGTTTTAGTAAATGATTTTTCTGTTCTCCCCCGGCTCTTTTTTTTTTTTTTTAAGAACTGAGAGGAAGAGAAAGGGAGGAAGAGAGACATAGGAAAATCCATGAGAACAGTAAGAAAAAATGGAAAGGTGGTGAGAAGGGAGGCTGAGGATGCGGTGCTCAGAAACTCAAGAAGTCAGGGAAAAGGGGCAGAGAGGACAATGATGAAATTGAGAGACATTTCCTACTTTAAAAATTAACAGAAAATCAGAATATTTCACACAATAAATAAAATAAACTGCCATCCTATCCATTGAACGGATGACCACATCAGACACTGCATATCAGCTGCTTCCTGTACATAATCAGCTCCAGAAACACCATTAAGTGAGCTCCAAATCCTGGTTAGTTGAAAGCAGAGTCTGAATGACCCTACGGCACTACCCCAGTGCCTTTCATAATGGAAAGCTTCTGCCATAGCTGTTTCCAAGAAATTGTGTATCAACTGACTGCATTTGGCTTTTTTGCTTTTGTCCTCAGCCACAGGTATCCTTACCACATGCTTTACAGGGTTTTCATCCCTAAAGAGGTCCTTGTATAGGAGCCACCTCTGTAAGAGGCAAGAGGTATGATATCTTAAATGTCATAGTTATGACTGGAAAAGTGGACAGTTCTAACCCCCTAAGTAGTCTAAGCACTTGAGCAATGAGAAATAAAATAAAAGAAGAATTTTACAATTAAACATTCCAATTTTGAAAAAATTCTTGCAGAAATCTCAGTTTTAATTCCGGGACAAAACAAAGCATGTGTACATATAAGTTCTATTTTTGTCTTTCAAGATTTCTCATCCCCCAAATCGAAGCTCAGGTAAGTTCCTTGAGGGAAGAGACTTGTTCTTTAGTTTGTAGTCTTACTAAAGCAAAGAAGATTTTTCTGTGCTCTTTCATAAACAAGAAATATGAATACTTATTCAAAAATGCTATATAAAATTAGATGTTTGTAGATATTGCCATTGGGGTTAGCTGGTGAAGGGTACAGGGGTCTCTCTGAATCATTCCTTACAACTGCATGTGAATCTACAGTGATTTCAAAATACGGAGTTAAACCAAAACCCCAAGTTTGTACTATCCTTATAAAGCCATCTTGGAATATGTGCAGGATGATTGGCTGGGGGCAGATTGTTCAGGGGCAGAGTTATAATTCTATGGCTATTATCTCCCTCTGGTAAATGGAAAAATGTAAAGAGCTTGGCTCATTCCAGATATTGCTAGGAAAATGGCAGATTTGTATCTACATGGGAAGGTTATGCTTGAATTAAAGCAGCACTTCTCAAGGGTGGGGCTTACACACCAGGTGTGGCCTATAAGAAGGTCCGCAAGCAGCTGTTTATAGCATCATCAATATTTTCTTTTGTTTCTCGAATCGATTATGGAGTTATGCCACATAATATACGTCCGACTTTGTTTCAATGAAAAACAAAACAAAACAAACCACCTTGATTTGGTGCTTACTATATGTGAGGCATTGTGCTAAAAACTTCCTGTACATCGTTTTATTCTTTTATTTAATCTTTACTTCAATCCTACAAAATAGACATTATAGTCTTCCATTTTACAGATGAAAAATTAAGGCTTAGAGAGATTAGCCCAGAGTCACAGAGCTTGTTAGAGGAGATGCCGGACTCAAGCTCAAATGTGTCTGACCCCAAAGCCTTACCCCTTATCTTCATCTGCCTCACCCAGTGGTCTCACTGAGGTCTTATTAAATGCAGTGGCCTTCCTCCTAGTCATTCCAGTATTCCAGTAACTTTTTTTCCTACACTAAAATTGTTTTATAACCGCTTCTCTAAATTGTCTTCTACATTCTGAAGTAAAGAGAATTGTTGTGAGACCTTTAATCAGTGACGAGCTTTATATGGGTAATAATTTTAAAATGTGGTCTTGTTTGTTCCAATAAACTACCCTAGGATGGTGGCTGTACTTCAAAAGATAATGTAACCCTGTTAAATAAGACATCAGTGGGCCAGGACGGCAGGAAAGTAGGCAAAGCAATGAAACTCTAACAACCTCTAAGTACATGATGCTCCTCGTTTACTCAAGTCAGTTTCCTTCTCCACGAAACAAGGGTAATAATAACCACCTTCCAGTGTTGTGAGAATTAAATGAGTTGTTTACACCGGTTTTAGGACAGAATCTGACATATATTCAGTGGTTTCAATTCAGTTTCCCCAGGAACAGACCTAGCCATAAGGAGTCAGCTGCAAATCATTTATTAAAGAGTAAGGGAGTCAGGGAGCAGGGCGGGAGGGAGTGATGGAAGCAGGGCAGCAATTTTAGGTATTCTACCATGCAGCAAGCTTCAGGAAGAACTCTGGAGTATAAATTACGCCTCGGAATTTTTCCCCCACTCGGACAAAGGTGCTGGGCTTTCATAACCCCATGCCAACTGTTGGCTGAGGGGTCCCGGGGGCAATGGTGGAATGTAGGAGCTTCCTGTTCTCTGCACCAAAAGGCAAGGCAGTTCCAGTAGCCTGAAGGCAATCCTCTGAAGGTGCTGGCCGAGGAAAGCAAAGGCACACTGAAGCCAAGTGGGGAGAGCACAGAGATGATGAAAGGGGTCCAGGGACCCAGGGCATTAACAGTACCTCCTGTAAAAGCATTTGATAAATATTTGTTTAGATGCCCTACTCATCATGCTAAGCTGCAGGATACATAGCTGATTGAAAACTGCATTTATAGAAGCGGCTGTTAAACCAAACAACGTTCACAGCAAAGTGAATCTGATATAGTCAATGACATGCACAATCATTGTGTGTGATATTTTGCACAAATATGTAAAATATAAAGAATAATTATACACATGAGCATTATTCTGGCAAAACACAGTCTTTCTTCTTTTTGCTCCTTTGATGGTTCATGACAAACACACATATCCAATACCACTACATACTATTTTAAAACTTTCCTACACAAGCTCCCACCCTACACAACCCCCAACACACAGATGTTTCTCTTGGTGTTTCCCCACACCACCCAAACATGCAGTCTTCCCTTTGCTTTACTCCTCATCACCACCATCAATCAAGAGATCTTGGATAGCTCCTCCTCCCCCAAATGTTCTAGAATCTTCTGGATGCTGGGAGAGTCCATTCTTCTAACAATTGTATTTATGCAGCTTTAAAACCATTGTGCGCTGATAGAGTAATGATAGCAATAATAATGGCTAATCCGTTATTATGTCAGCCATGTGCCATGCACTTCAGATGCATTATCACACAATAATGCTCACAAACATTGTATGGGGTAGGTACTTTTAAAAATGTCCACTTCACAGATAAGAAAACTGAAACCTGCCCAGTAACAATGCGACCCTATGCAATGCTACTCCAGAGCCCAACCACATACCCACTACATCTGCTACGTTTTTGTGGAAATGGGAGCCTGTGATGGAAATAGGGATCTGAAACAGCATGGGTGTGTAGAAGGCAGCCCCCATGCCAGTAGACTCGGGCTCTTCTAAAGTACTTGCAGATATGTAGTCTGCTGGGATTGGGCAGAAGGGCTCATAACATCCCTCTTCCTCTCTTAAGCTTGGATCTAGAAGAGACATTCAACACAGAAGACAAATGGTGAACTACCTGCCAGCTGACTGGACAACTGTGTCCAACTTTATCCCTGATGCCACACCTCCCTCCCAAGTCAGGCATGCTGGGCTACACAGGACTCCTTCTGGAGTGGGGTGGGGTTGAGCGGGGAGCTTCCCATGAAGCTTTCCACACTGAGCACATCTTTGAGATGAAGAAATAGAAACTGACCCATCATCCCAGACTGTCCAAATCCCTGACATTAAGTGTTTATTATTTAAAGACACCTCTTGCCCTCCAACCCTGTAAACTACCTGTATGCCTACATTCTCATTCTTTAAGGTGCAGTTCAAAAATCACGGTTCAAAAATCACCTATTTCATGAAACGATTTCCTTTCTTTATTGCTTAGCCTAATCACATCTTGCAAGTTAAGTGTAGCTGGTTTCCTCCTGGCATTCAATCACATTTTCCATTATGCTCATCAATACATGTGATGGCCTTCCCTATTAGAGTGTAACTTTCCTGAAAACAGGAAACTAGTAAAAAGAAACACCATAAAGTAATGTTATTGGGTTTTTTGTTTGTTTTTTGAGACAGGGCCTCACTCTCCCACCCAGGCAGCAGTGGCATGATCATGACTCACTGCAGCTTCAGCTTCCCAAGCTCAAGTGACCCTCCCACCTCAGCCTCCCGAGTAGCTGGGACTACAGGTGTGCACCACCATGGCAGGCTAACATTTTATTTTTTGTAGAGATGAAGTCTTTTTATGTTTCCAAGGCTGGTCTAGAACTTCTGTGCTCAAGCAGTCCTCCTACCTCAGCCTCCCAAAGTGCTGGGATTACAGGTGTGAGCCACTGCACCTGGCCTTAAAGCAATGTTATTAAATGAGGACTCAAGCACCATAAGCGGTCAACTCTTACTTCCTCCTCTTTCTTTATCAGGCAGTTGTCTGGATCAGTAGTCCCCCAAGGTGCAATCTGCACCTTGTGGTCCTATAAAG
This sequence comes from Gorilla gorilla gorilla, assembly GCF_029281585.2. NCBI lineage: Eukaryota > Metazoa > Chordata > Mammalia > Primates > Hominidae > Gorilla > Gorilla gorilla. The sequence goes on from NC_073243.2 coordinate 35,558,132, forward strand.
TGCTCTGACTTTATATGACTTTATATGCTCTCACACTTACTTCATGTGGAGTATGAGTAGGAGGGTTACAGTACAAAGCCTGTTATAAGGAACCTTGCTTAAATTTGTTACCCAATCATTTCCAAACTTTCCTAATAACAGAATTCCCCACCCTCAGCATGACACCAGTGAGCAGTTCTCATTATACATTTTATGGAAATACTGTATTAAGATGAACACTAAAATCCTTTAAATTCTAATGTCTCTATTATAAAATACCATAACACTAATTAGAATTAATTGAAAGAAGCAGGATAAAAGGCAGAAAATCTACATTAAAATAATATTTCTAAAATAAAATACAGTATTTCTTTCAAGTGTATCAAAAACTGAAACTAAGTTTTCCAAATGTAATTGCTTATGATTTTTAAACAGACTTGCTATAAAAATAGAAAGTATTTAGCATATATGTGTATTTTTAAAGCAATAAGTCATTCAAAGAGCCTGGAAATTTTAATTTTAAGTATACTAACATTCGTTTTTATGCAATTTTGACACAGTTAATTTGCTCTATGAAGAATAGATCTCATAAACCAGGGTAAAGACCTCAGCAGTTGTCCAAATGTCTACAAACCCCAGATTAGTGAAATCTAAAGGCCTCACACAAATGGCAAACCTGTTTGCATACATAAACTTTTGTGAAGGTCCCAGAAATATCCTCAAGTGAGTCAAAGTGGGCACTATCCTTCTTTGAAGAAATACTTGAATTCAATTTAGTACAGAATCTTTCTTTCTGATTACAAAACCAAAGCATGCTTATTTTAAAAAGAACTGGACCAATTTGGATGGCTACTAGCAAAAACCAACAAAAAACAAACAAAATAACAAAATAACAAGTATTGGCAAGGATATGGAGCCATGTGCACTGTTGGTGGGAATATGAAATGGTACAGCCTCTGTGAAAAATAGTGTGGCAGTTCCTAAAAACATTAAAATAGAATTACCATATAATCTAGGAATTCCACCTCTAGGTATAGACACAAAAGAATGGAGAGCAGATTTTGGAGAAGATATTTATACATCTATGATCCTAACAGTGTTATTAACAGTAGCTCAATCATGGAAGCAACCCACTGGCCCATTGACCAATGAATGGATAGGCAAAACGTGGTATACACAGACAATAGAATATTATTCAGCCTTAAAAAGAAGGAAATTCTGAAACATGCTATAATATGGATGAATCTTGAGGATACTATGCTAAATGAAATAAGGCAGCCACAAAAAGACAAATACTATATGATTCTACTTATATGAGATCCTTAGACCAGTCAAAATAATAGAGACAGGGTATAGAATGGTGGTTGCCAGGATCTGGGAGAAGTGGGGAATGGGGAGTTTTCATCTGATGGATACGGAGTTTCAGTTTTACAAGATGAACAGAGTGATGGAGATGAATGGTAGTGTTGGTTGCACAACATTATGAACATATTCAATAGCACTGACTGTACACTTAAAAATGGTTAAGTGGTAAATTTTATGTGATGTGTATTTTATCACAATAAAATTGGGGGAAAGTAATAATTTAAAAATCCAGGAAGTCATAAACAAGAAAATAAAAAACATTTGTATTTCTGCCACCCAGAGATGCCCACTCTTGACAATCAGCAATTTTATTTCCAATATTTAGACTATGCAGATGCATGAGCATATAATTAATTTAGACCATATCATACATTTGGAGTTGAAGTCTATTGTCTCTAACTATTTGGGAGTGAATTTTCTCATTTGTTGGGTTAGTGACTATCTCAAATAGGACAGGACTTTATCACAAGTTTAGTAATTCTTGGCTGTGAGCATATCTTCCATAGTAGTGGTTCTCAAAGTGTGGTCTGAGGATTCCCAGAAAACTCCCAAGACTATTCAAGAAACCTGTGATGTCAAAACAATTTTCCTAACAATAGAAATGTTATTTGATATGAAGCATTGTTGAACTTTGTCAAAGGCCTTTTCTGCATCCATTGAGATAATCATGTGGTTTTTGTCTTTGTTTCTGTTTATATGCTGGATTACATTTACTGATTTGCGTATATTGAACCAGCCTTGCATCCCAGGGATGAAGCCCACTTGATCATGGTGCGTAAGCTTCTTGATGTGCTTCTGGATTCGTTTTGCCAGTATTTTATTGAGGATTTTTGCATTAATGTTCATCAAGGATATTGGTCTAAAATTCTCTTTTTTGGTTGTGTCTCTGCCCGGCTTTGGTATCAGGATGATGCTGGCCTCATCAAATGAGTTAGGGAGGATTCCCTCTTTTTCTATTGATTGGAATAGTTACAGAAGGAATGGTACCAGTTCCTCCTTTTACCTCTGGTAGAATTCGGCTGAGAATCCATGTGGTCCTGGACTCTTTTTGGTTGGTAAGCTATTGATTATTGCCACAATTTCAGAGCCTGTTATTGGTCTATTCAGAGATTCAACTTCTTCCTGGTTTAGTCTTGGGAGAGTGTATGTGTTGAGGAATTTATCCATTTCTTCTAGATTTTCTAGTTTATTTGCATAGAGGTGTTTGTAGTATTCTCTGATGGTAGTTTGTATTTCTGTGGGATCGGTGGTGATATCCCCTTTATCATTTTTTATTGCATCTATTTGATTCTTCTCTTTTTTTTTCTTTATTAGTCTTGCTAGCGGTCTATCAATTTTGTTGATCCTTTCAAAAAACCAGGTCCTGGATTCACTAATTTTTTGAAGGTTTTTTTTTGTTTCTATTTCCTTCAGTTCTGCTCTGATTTTAGTTATTTCTTGCCTTCTGCTAGCTTTTGAATGTGTTTGCTCTTGCTTTTCTAGTTCTTTTAATTGTGATGTTAGGTTGTCAATTTTGGATCTTTCCTGCTTTCTCTTGTGGGCATTTAGTGCTATAAATTTCCCTCTACACACTGCTTTGAATGCGTCCCAGAGATTCTGGTATGTTGTGTCTTTGTTCTCGTTGGTTTCAAAGAACATCTTTATTTCTGCCTTCATTTCGTTATGTACTCAGTAGTCATTCAGGAGCAGGTTGTTCAGTTTCCATGTAGTTGAGTGGTTTTGAGTGAGTTTCTTATAAATTACGTATTGATGGGACGTATCTCAAAATAATAAGAGCTATCTATGACAAACCCACAGCCAATATCATACTGAATGGGCAAAAACTGGAAGCATTCCCTTTGAAAACTGGCACAAGACAGGGATGCCCTCTCTCACCACTCCTATTCAACATAGTGTTGGAAGTTCTGGCCAGGGCAATTAGGCAGGAGAAGGAAATAAAGGGTATTCAATTAGGAAAAGAGGAAGTCAAATTGTCCCTGTTTGCAGATGACATGATTATATATCTAGAAAACCCCATTGTCTCAGCCCAAAATCTCCTTAAGCTGATAAGCAACTTCAGCAAAGTCTCAGGATACAAAATCAATGTACAAAAATCACAAGCATTCTTATACACCAATAACAGACAAACAGATAGCCAAATCATGAGTGAACTCCCATTCACAGTTGCTTCAAAGACAATAAAATACTTAGTAATCCAACTTACAAGGGACATGAATGGCCTCTTCAAGGGGAACTACAAACCACTGCTCAAGGAAATAAAAGAGGATACAAACAAATGGAAGAACATTCCATGCTCATGGGTAGGAAGAACCAATATCGTGAAAATGGCCATACTGCCCAAGGTAATTTATAGATTCAATGCCATCCCCATCAAGCTACCAATGAGTTTCTTCACAGAATTGGAAAAAACTACTTTAAAGTTCATATGGAACCAAAAAAGAGCCCGCATCACCAAGTCAATCCTAAGCCAAAAGAACAAAGCTAGAGGCATCACGTTACCTGACTTCAAACTATACTACAAGGCTACAGTAACCAAAACAGCATGATACTGGTACCAAAACAGAGATATAGATCAATGGAACAGAACAGAGCCCTCAGAAATAATGCCGCATACCTACAACTATCTGATCTTTGACAAACCTGAGAAAAACAAGCAATGGGGAAAGGATTCCCTATTTAATAAATGGTGCTGGGATAACTGGCTAGCCATATGTAGAAAGCTGAAACTGGATCCGTTCCTTACACCTTATACAAAAATGAATTCAAGATGGATTAAAGACTTAAATGTTAGACCTAAAACCATAAAAACCCTAGAAGAAAACCTAGGCAATACCATTCAGGACATAGGCATGGGCAATGACTTCATGTCTAAAACACCAAAAGCGATGGCAACAAAAGCCAAAATTGACAAATGGGATCTAATTAAACTAAAGAGCTTATGCACAGCAAAAGAAACTACCATCAGAGTGAACAGGCAACCTACAAAATGGGAGAAAATTTTCACAACCTACTCATCTGACAAAGGGCTAATATCCAGAATCTACAATGAACTCAAATAAATTTACACGAAAAAAACAAACAACCCCATCAAAAAGTAGGCAAAGGATATGAACAGACACTTCTCAAAAGAAGATATTTATGCAGCCAAAAAACACATGAAAAAATGCTCATCATCACTGGCCATCAGAGAAATGCAAATCAAAACCACAATGAGATACCATCTCACACCAGTTAGAATGGCAATCATTAAAAAGTCAGGAAACAACAGGTGCTGGAGAGGATGTGGAGAAATAGGAACACTTTTACACTGTTGGTGGGACTGTAAACTAGTTCAACCATTGTGGAAGTCAGTGTGGCGATTCCTCAGGGATCTAGAAGTAGAAATACCATTTGACCCAGCCATCCCATTACTGGGTATACACCCAAAGGACTATAAATCATGCTGCTATAAAGACACATGCACACGTATGTTTATTGTGGCACTATTCACAATAGCAAAGACTTGGAACCAACTCAAATGTCCAACAATGATAGACTGGATTAAGAAAATGTGACACATATACACCATGGAATACTATGCAGCCATAAAAAATAATGAGTTCATGTCCTTTGTAGGGACATGGATGAAATTGGAAATCGTCATTCTCAGTAAACTATCACAAGGACAAAAAACCAAACACCGCATGTTCTCACTCATAGATGGGAATTGAACAATGAGAACACATGGACACAGGAAGGGGAACATCACACTCTGGGGACTGTTGTGGGGTGGGGGGAGGGGGGAGGGATAGCATTAGGAGAAATACCTAATGCTAAATGACAAGTTAATGGGTGCAGCACACTAGCATGGCACGTGTATACATATGTAACTAACCTGCACATTGTGCACATGTACCCTAAAACTTAAAGTATAATAATAATAAAAAAGAAAAAAAGAAAAAAAAAGAACAATTTTCAAAACAAAAAAACAAAACAAAAATCTTTGATGCGTAGCTGAAAAAAAAAGAAATGTTATTTGACTTTTTCACTCTTATTTTTCATAAGTATATAGTCACGTTTGCGAGATGCTACATGACATACAATTATATCATTGCTCTGATGATTTATGAAATGTGTGCTCGTAGATTCTTTTTAAAAATTTTTTGACACATTATAATTGTACACATTTATGGAGTACAATGTGGTCTTTTGATACATGTATACATTGTATAAGGATCAAAGCAGAATTGTTAGCATTCCATCACCTCATGCACTTAACATTTCTTTGTCATGAAAACATTCAAAAAACCTCTCCTTTAGCTTTTTGCAACATACAATACCTTACTGTGCTTGTAGATTCTTGTGTTTAAGTAAGGTTCTCAGTTTTAGTTTCTACTATGGTAAATATCAATAGATATTACCCATAAAATAAAATCTCTTTCATCGTTAATAATTTTTAACAGTGAAAAATGGGTTGTGAGACCAGACCAAAAAATTCAGAACAGCTCTTCAATAGGAATGTTTGCCTGCTTGGACCCTACATTGTGGAGCTTCCCCATAAGGCTGTTTTTTTTGTTTTGTTTTGTTTTTTGTTTTCTGTTTTTTTTCCCCTATAGGGTTTTGAGTTTGCCTCTGCCAGGGCCCCATGGGGTCACAAACTTCTCAATTAGTTTTCCTGTTGGTGGCTCAATTCTGGATTTCCACATTGTACAGAAATACTGGCAGGCTCAGGGTTTCCATTTCAGGTGGGTGATATTTCCTACCTCTCTTTATGCGGGGCAGTTGTGGACTGTCCCTTCTTCCAGGTAGGAATGGGCAGTATGGCTCCCAGCTTGCCTTCTGACTATGTTTATGTCCTGGTCATAACTTGGAATGTGCAGTGTCAGCTCCCACACACTGCTATATCTTCCTTTTCCACTTCTGGCATCTGAGATCTTTTTCTTCTTTCTTTTGAAGTCAGTCATTTGCTACCCAACAGTACTTTGAAATATCCTCCACACATGTGCAATAGGGTACAGGGTGGGAAAGAGGGGGTTTAGCATGTGCTTCAGCCACCATCTTGACCCAGAGGTTGACATGTTTATAACCTGCTTTAATCACACACTTTATATTGAAAATGTCCTCATGCTTTAAAATATTCTTCTACCATTTTTTTCCTGTGGTACACCATAATTAATTTAACCTGTCTCCTGTCATTGGGCATGTAGGCTGTTTATATCACCTTAGTGTTATTAATATGTGGTGACGCATACCCATATGGGAAGTCTTACTCAGATTTCCTGAGATCAAAAGGAGCACATAGTTTTGATGTCTTTTCTTTTCTTTTCTTTTTAAGACAGGGTCTCGCTTTGTTGCCCAGGCTGGAGTACAGTGGCACGATCTTGGCTCACCACAACCTCTACCTCCTGGGTTCAAGCGATTCTTGTGCCTCAGCCTCCTGAGTAGCTGGGAATACAAGCATGTGCCACCATGCCTGGCTAACTTTTGGTATTTTTAGTAGAGATAGGGTTTCGCCATGTTGGCCAGGCTGGTCTCAAACTCCTGTCCTCAAGTGATCCACCTACCTCAGCCTCCCAAAGTGCTGGGATTACAGGCGTGAGCCACTGTACCCAGCCAGTTTTGATGTTTTTTTATATATAATATCATACTGCCCCTCAGAAAGGTTGCGACAATTTATAATTCCAGAAGCATGTAGAAAAGCCCCTATTTCCTTAGATTCTCACCTATAAGGGAAAATATCAGTTGAGATTAGTTTAAAAAAAAAGGTGTTTTATCATTTTTAGATACATTTGATTATTGGTGAAGTTGAACATGTCTTTTCTTGTGAAATCTTTTATCCTTTTCCCATTTTTGTATTGAGGTTTGTAGTAGATTGAACAGTGACCTCCAGAAAGATACCCTAACTTCCAGGACCTGTGAATGTGACCTTATATGGAAAAAGATATAAATATGTTAAGGATTGTGAGATGAAATAATCGTAGATTATTCAGGTGGGCCCTATATCCAATGACAAGCATCCTTATAACAGACAGAAGAGAGAAGACACAGAGACAAAAGGAGAAGACCACGTGAAGATGGAAGCAGAAATTAATGTTACACAGCCACAGGCTGAGGAACACCTGGAGTCCCCAGAAGCTGGAAGAGCAAGGAGGGAGTCTCCTTAGAGAGAGTGCAGCTCTGCTCACATCTTAGTTTGGGACTCTGGCCTCCAGAACTGACAGAGAATAAATTTCTATATTTTAAGTCATCCAGTTTGTGGTAAATTGTTAGGCAGCCACAGAAAATTAATACAAGATCCTTTTCTTGTTGAATTTTAAGAGCTCTTCATATAGGAAGGATATAAACTCTTTGGTCATATATGTTGTAAATTGTTTCTCAGATGGCCTTATGCACAGTGTTTTTCACTGTGAAAAGCTATTAAACAATTTTTATATAGTCTATTTTAAGGTTTCTTTGTTCATGTTTTCTGCTTTGTTGTAAGTTTATTAAGGCCCTCCTGAACTTCCAAAACATTCATCTATATTCGTTCTAATTAACTTTAGTTTTTTTTTTTTGAGACGGAGTCTCGCTGTTGCCCAGGCTGGAGTGCAGTGGCGCGATCTCGGCTCACTGCAGGCTCCGCCCCCGGGTTCACGCCATTCTCCTGCCTCAGCCTCCCGAGTAGCTGGGACTACAGGCGCCCGCCACCTCGCCCGGCTAATTTTTTGTATTTTTAGTAGAGACAGGGTTTCACCGTGTTAGCCAGGATGGTCTCGATCTCCTGACCTCGTGATCCGCCTGCCTCGGCCTCCCAAAGTGCTGGGATTACAGGCGTGAGCCACCGCGCCCAGCCTTAACTTTAGTTTTATTGTTTAATGTTTAGTTCTGGAACTTTTTTGTTATATGAGGAAGGGATTTTTTTTAAATAAATAACCAAGTATCTCATAAATAGTTATTAAAATGCCCGTTTTATAAGAGAAAAAATTCCTACATATATTAGTATCTGTTCAGTTTTTTATTATTCTGTTGCCTTTATACCATTTAGCTTTAATTTCTGTCACTTAGTTACATGTTTTAATCTCAGTGCATGTATCCTCCATGCTTCATCTTCTGCAAGTATTTATTGATTATTCCCATCTACTTTTTCCTCCAAATAAACTTTAGAATTACTTAGCTACTTTTCAAAGAAAAATTTCATTAGGATTTTGCTAAGTTTATAAATTAATTGCAGAAGTGAGTCATCTTATTTAGAAAGACATCTATTATTCAAGCTTTCTTTTATGTAACTCAGTGAAGTTTAGATGTTTTCTTCTTACAGTGCCAGTTATTTAATGAACAAGATACATACCTATATATAGAAAATATATATTTAAACATTTTAAAATTCATTTTATATTTGCATATAGTTTTCTCAAAACCATGATATATAATTGGCCACAAACTAGTTTCTGCCAGATCCATTGGTTGGGTCAGGAAATGTGCTGTCTCCTGCAGTAAAACATCAGGATTCATGGGGAGCAACTCACTGAATTCCATTTGTGGAACAGAGTGGATACACTACAAATAAGGGACAGACTTGCTTAAGGATAATTCAGAAAGACAAGGCTCTGAACCATGCTGACAGTCCTAGCTCACTTTTCCTCTCCATATCCTTCTGTAGACCTGGACCCATCTCGGGTAAAGTATGTACAGGAGCAACTTTGCAAGAAGAACTGGCAAGCGCACCCAGAGTGTCTTCATTCGAGCCCAGGAGGAGTGCAATACTCCTGGATTCCTGTCCCTAAGTAGTTACCAAGATCTCATAGCTCTTTGGGGGAAAGAAGATGCCCAAGGAGCATCAAAACAACCTGCATTATGAAGCATAATCAGCTACAACACTGTCGTATGCAATTCCTGCTCTTAAGTAACAGTGAGACATTCTCTTCCATCCAATGGCCAAAGGCATTCTGGCAGATGGTTTTCCCTGCATTAAACAGGCACCACCAGACTTGAAAGGGACCATCTGTGAATGTGGTAATGACCACTCAAAGTCAATGTGGTCATTTCTACCTCTTTCACTGGAACTTATGTGAGGGAAACTCAAAGAGAAACAAAGCCAGGACCTGAATTCCTTCCCAGAAGGCGAGGCTTAGGGAAGGAGGTGGGGACTGGGAAGAGCAGAAAGCGGAGGGGGGACTTCCTTCATCAATTCTGCTTCCCTCTCCTGGGTTTAAAAGATCCAATCACTCATTCAGGAAGTATTTATTCTGCACTTGTGATGTGGCAGGAACTCTTCTGGGAGCTAAAAGTCAGAGACTGAACAAAACACACAAAGTCCCTGATTGTACGAAGCTTGCTTTCTTGAGGCAAGACAGATAGCAAAACAAAGAAATGCAACTCCATGTAGTGGTGAGTGCCACAGATAAAAATAAGGCAGGGTAAGGGGTTAGAGCAGCTCTGTCCCATAGAACATTCACAACGGTGGAAATTCTGTATCTGACTGTCCAATAAAAATACAGTAATTTAAATTCAAATGACCACATATGGCTAGAACCTACTCTATTGGATGGTGCAGGGTTATAGGGTGCAGGAGGTGCTGCTCTTCTAGGAAGAGTGGCCAAGGTAGGAGACTGAGCAGAGGAAATTTAAAGAGAAGCCCAATTAAGGCTAGGGCATAGGCCATGCTGCTCCCCAGAGGCTCAGAGCTTTCCTGACACGGAAGACAGCAAGAGTAAAGGGGCTCAGGCAGAGAATGGCAATGAGGCCAAGTGGCTGAGCACAGCCAGGGAGAGGGGGTCAAGGGAAGTGGCTGGGACATATCACCCAGGACTTTTGAGAGCCACAGTAAGGGCCTTGGGTTTTCTAAGAAAGATGGGTTTAGAGTAGGGGGAGGTGACAAGATCTAGAAGAATGTACCCTAGTGGAGCAAAAAACAAGAAGTTCTTTTAAAATCCTATTTACCTAGATATTGGCAATGCCTCCTTTTCTTTTACTAGATCTCATTATCCCTGCTCTTTCACATTTGTTATCCTTTTTATTCCGACTACGATCACTTTAATGAGCATGGCATCTTTGAAAATAGGTAGCATTTATTAAATCTCATTAAAGACAGGTTTGAGGAAGGAGGAGGACAGTCAGAGCGAAAGTTCAGCAGTGCAGACAGAGCAGTCAAAGAGAAAAATCCAGCTCTTCATTGTACCTGGTAGGTGCTTGATACGTATCTATGATCAACTACCCTTCTTCACCTCCACGTTCACTCAGTCTCTCACCAGAGCCATTACAAAATAAGACTAGTTTCCCTTTCCCCTGTACGCCTATCACTAAAAGTAGAAGAAAAAGACAATCTATAAATTAGGTATTCCTATCTTGCATATTTAAAACTTGGCTATAGAGCCAAATACTGGTGTCAAGCAATTACTTAGACTCAAAAATGGAAAACTAAAAGCAGTCACGCCATCCATATACTACCTCAGTGGGACCAACGCGTGATTGTTCCTAAATTTATACAGAAACTCTACAACATCCCTTGAGTAAACAGGTATCCCAGACATATTAAAATGACCTAATTTAATAGACATAAACGGTGAGTTTGTTTACGAGTCAGACACGTACTTGGGCTCCCATACTGCCTTTAGCACTTACTAGCTTTGTGACATTAAAATGGGAAATAACAGTGCTGTTGTTAAGATGAAATAACATCAAAAAGGCAAATCACAGTACGTGGTACCCATTCAGTAAATGCTAGTTTACTTGAATTTAAAGAAGAATAAAAGAATGTAATTTATAAATATAATTCATCAGCCAGCAGTGATAATACCGGCAATTTCCTATTTTGAAAGGAAACATGATTGTTAAACCTAAGTTGGTCATGCCTTTCCCTAGCCGGCAAGCACAGGCTGGGAGCCATGAAGCCACAGCACACTATTTCAGAAAAGGCTCACCCCCAGTGTTTACAGCTGTTGCTGAGCTACACACCCTGGGGTTTAGCCTGCAAAAGAAAGCTCAAAGAAGAATGTCTACTTGTCTGCCTGTCTTTTCTGAGGGAATCAGGGCAATGTGATTAACATACTTGCAGAGTTTTAATGCAATTTAAAACCATAGCCAGATTGATCAAGTCGGCCTCATTCCTATTACACTGATAACAGCAAAACACATTTTCCTGGACCTCAGGAAACTCTCATAGATGTCAACAAGAGGAGGAAACAGAGCCCCCAGAGCTTGCACTGTTCTCCCTTTACTGGCTAGAAATGTTGTATTTTCTCTTTCTACTTTGTGTTTTACTTAGTAAATATTTCATTTTGCAAGGTTCTTAGGGTGGTGGCTATAAAAAGCAGCCGCCTTTGTTTATTCAGCCCTTCCTGAACACTATGATAAAATCCACTCCCATGGCATTATTCCCATGGTGATGGGGGATGGGGAGGGATGCTGTACTCATTGTTTCCCTTGCTTGTGGCCTCTAGAAGGGAGGCATCAGGGACTTACTGAACACCTCCACTGGTGCTCTGTAGTTAAATGGGAGCACAGCTTTGAGACCAAGGTGTTTCAGTGGTGCACAAGTCCCCACAGAGCCATCTGCAAAGGATGAGAACTGGAGCATTCATTTACTTAGCATGCAGTGTTCTGCCCAGGGTTCTGTTGGGACATAAGAGATGTGTGCTGAGAAAATGCCACTCGAGGCAGGTCTCTGCTGCCACAAGCCTGGTGTGTATGTGTATATATGTGTGTATGTGTGTGTGTGTGTGTGTGTGATTGTGGGGAGGAAAGTACAAATCTATGCGTTAGAAAGAGTAGCGTAAGAGATCTAGGTAGCCACTGAGAATGGGCATTCTTTCCTGTCCTTTCCAATAAAACCTTCTCTTTATTGTCATTGGGAGAGAGTTGCTAAACTAATTCACAAACAACATGTAAATAAATGGCTAAGGAGTTCCTTTCCCCGAGGTATTTCTCTCTTAATTCCTTAGTCCAAGAAAATGGGTAAATTGTGGAATTTCAAGCTCTGTAGTTGGGTTTATAAGTTAGATATTGGGGGACAAGGACTTCTTGGCTTAAATCCTCCCAAGTGGACTACTGAATATTCCACCAATGTTTGAGAACTGATCTGGCCTCCAAAGCAACAGTCACAAGGGAAGTCAGAATTCATCCATCCACCCTATCAGACTACAAGTGCCTAAGGGAAGGGACCATGTTTTAGCTCATCTCATATTCTTCATAGCCAAGACAATCCTGGACATTCATTCATTTACTCATTCTTCACACAGCTATTTTGCCCCTGCTCCACAGAAGGGTGTAAACCATCCTTCGATGCTATGCATACAGGAACTAAAGGTACAGGCCCTTGACAGCAATGTATCTTCCATTTACTGGGGCCACCCAGCAGACAAACAGACAATTATATTATGATGTGATAAGAGCAATGTGCTGGCACGTGGTATTATGATATTATGGATTGAGGTCTAAACTGAGCTGGCCAGGCAAAAGGTGGACAAGTAGAGGTATTCACTGATTAAGGGCTTGCTTATTAAAAGACATAGTAAGAATTCTATGCTTATAGGTATAGGCTGAAATTTTTTAAAAACACAAACATGTACTGAGAGGCTTTTGCAAACCTATACTTGTGCTAGATGCAAAACAAACAAAAATAAAAACAAAAACAGATTCCAATGCCTTCTTCAACTGTCATAGCTCTGGGCCAGTACTGTAACTCCACCTTGGCCTTACTTGCTAAACTTAAAATTTTAAATTTCTTTCTTTAGCTTTTTTGTGTCTTATCTCCCTGACATTGTTATCCACTATAAATTAGTGCCATGGAGGAAGGTATTAAGGCACTTTTGTGACTGACAGAAATACATGATTGACATCTGATTATATACAACAGTATTTTCCAAAATTCATTATGGGAAATAATTTTAAAGTGTTCCTAAAAAAGAAGGTTTATGGCCAAATATGTTGAGGAAACACTTGTCACTTTTTCACCACTTCCGCTACTCTTTACCTGGTCTAAGCCACCATCACATGTCACCTGAACACTACCAGGGCCTCCCTCTTGGCATTCCTCATTCTACCTTTGTCTCTCAGAATCCCTTCTCCACAGAGCAGCCAGAAAAAACTCACCAAAGGTGTGGCAGGAAACCTCACTCCCCTACTGAAAACCTTCAGGGTCCTCCCCCGCATCCCCTTGGCCCCACAAGGCCTCGCCTGCCTCCTCTCTGGTCTTGCCAGCCAGACTGGCCTCTGAGAGGCCAAACACTTCCTGCTTCCGGCCCTTTGCACTTGCTGTTCTCCTGTGTTGCAATTATCTCCCCCCAGAGAATAGAGGCTGGCCTCCCTCCTGCACTTCCTTTTGGTGTCCTTTCAAATGTCACCTCTACATAGAGCCCTTGACCACACAACCTAAGAGTGCCAGTGCCTCACATCACCATGCCCTGATCCTTTATGCCATTTTTCTTATCATCTCTCACCATCTGACAACATACAACATATTTTGTATTTGTTCATTGCCTGACTCTCCTTGCCAATCATAAACTTCATGAGAAAAGGAACTTTTCCTATTTTGTTATTAGCTAAATTCTAATACCTAGCAGAATGCCTGATATATTCTAAAATATTCATTAAACAAATGACTTAATAAAACACTAAGTTAAGCAAAGTTAAAACAAACTTTTTTGCAGGCCTTCTCAGAGCCTTTGATATGCAAATGTGGATTGTGACCTTTTAAGAAAGGAAATGGGTGGCATCACCCAAATTTATCTGACCTGAAAGCACTTTATTGACAAAGCATCTTACAGAACAAGCATTCCCAGGACAAGTGTCCAGAAACCAGGGATGACACACATCAGGGTGAAAACATTTTTCTGGTGTTGCCAACAGGAGAAGTTTCAAGAAAGACCAAGGCCTTCTCTTGCTAACAAACATGACTCACACGATGCAGGAACAGGAGAAATGCCACGGCCTCTCAGTATAATACTGAGAAAGTAAATTAACTTTGATATTTCCTGGTCTAATCCTGGGGAGGCAAATTAGCTTGATGCTGTCACTGAGTAGTGAACTGTTTCTGCCACGGCCAGTACGGTCTGGAGAAAGACGCCTGCCTTTGTCTTCCAGTCTCCATCGGCAGCAATGGAATCTAATTATAACAGTCCCATAGGTCACTCTCTAAATGGAAATGCACTGCTGAAAATATTCAGGGTGGAGGGAGAAGGACAAAATACATTTCCTCGCTGGAAAAGTGCCTTACTTTACCTTCTTTCAATTTCTCTCACATAATTCACATGAACTATTTAAAAATATTCATCATTAATAACCACCTTTGCTTTAGTCATAAGAAAATCATACACGATTCCTTAAGACAGACAGGTCTAGATATAAAAGAAAGAAAGAGTTAGTGAAGAAACTTACAATTCAAAGGGCATTAAAAAAGTAACTCCCAGAGCAGACAGATCTGATAGATTCTGCTTCCATTTAGAGGATCTTTTAGAATCCGTCCCCACTTCTCCTCCCCCAAAAAAGGTTCCTCACCTGGTGTATAACACAGAGATTCTAATACAGGCAATATTCAACTCCCAGCCCTTGGATTTTCAGGGATATGCATTCATGGGACATCACTGCATTGCACATTTATACTTATAAAGTAATTTCACATGTTTTATCTCACTTGATCCTCATAAGTACCTAGGATAGATCTTATAGAAAAAATAATTGAGTTGGAGAGATGCATTGGGACTGGCCCAGAGTCACACAGAGCCGGTTCTAGCAAATGTGAACCCATATCTAAGACTTTCTGGCTCTGAATCTTGTTCTCTCTCAGCTGCTGAGCCCTGGGGAACTCCCAACACTCATGTTCTTTGCACCACTGTGGCAAGCAGGCAACACTGCACCAGCTTTCCGATATGTTTCATCCCATCCTGGTTTCAGAATTCAGTTTCTAATTTCTCGATAAAATGTCTGTAAGGAGACAAATTGAGAACAACAGAGCTATGCCATGAGGCTGGTGCCGACGGGCTGCTAGGCTGGCTCCTGTGCCCAGAACTCACTTCTGCACACCAACCTTGCAGCTTCTGTGATCAAATGCGTGCCTCAGCACAATTACTTCAATTCAGTGACTCCTGAGACTTCTCTCGATTGTCCGACCACAAATGTTAACTCCAGAAACCCCGAGGGTCTGCTGAATTAGAAAAATAGCTCTTTCAGGAACATGCCTTTGCTGGAGAGAGTGCCCTGCCTACTAACTTCATATGAAAATGCAGCAATTCCACCCAAGTAGATTCCTACCAAAGACATTCATACCCCTACTTCCTGCAGTCACAGAGGAGGTACCAAGTGATACTGTCCACCATCCAAGCCATCCACTTCCCAACGAGCACAACAAATCACACTCCATGCCCTTGACTTCAAGTAAAAGGGGCTGCCTCAGTTTCTTTTTCTGCTGCCTCTGCCCCTACCAGCCCTCTCATTGTTTTGACATAACCCCATAGCTTCTCCCCTATTCAGCAGGGTTCCTTTCCTAAAGATTTCAAAAAATATAGAAGTCAGTCCTTTGGGGTATGCATGTTAGAAAACACGATTTGATTCAGAGGGACACCACTTACAGTTGTTACCTGACTAAAAATACTGTGGATGGCCATACCTCTGAAGAACTGGACTGGTCATAATGAAATGTAACCACTAATTGTTATTCTATTTCTATGGAAAATCAGAGTTGACTTAAGTCATTGTGGATTTAAATGACTTTCCTAGACACAAACCACTGTATTAGTTCCCCAGTACTCCTTTTCCAAGTAAAAACATACCACAAAGTGGATGGCCTAAAACAATAGAAATTGATTGTCTCACCCATTCTGGAGGCTAAAAGTCTGAAATGAAGGTGTCAGCAGAGCCATGTTCCCTCTGGCACCTGTAGAGAACCCTTTCTTGCCTCTTCCCAGCTTCCTACGGTGGCCAGCAAGTCTTGGCATTCCTTGGCTTGTAGGTGCATCTTTCCAGTCTCTGCCTCAGTTTCTCCCTATGTGTCTGTGCCAAATTTCTCTCTTTTCATAAGGACACCAGTCATATTAGTGCCCACCCCAATGACCTTAACTTGATTGCATCTGCAAAAACCTTACTTCCAAACAAGGGCACATTCACACGTATGGGAGGTTAGGACTTTAACATTTCTTTTTGGGGACACAATTTAACCCATAGCGCCCATCCTACTAAAGAACTGACTGTATATGAAATGAACCCACATTTGATTATACTTAAGAAGAATTATAACATATTTCATTGGTGTTTTCCCTGTAATCATTCCCCCTCAAACTTTTAAGTGAGGTTTGCAGATACTTCAAATCTCAGCTAGATACTGTTCATTGGACATAGTAAATGGCACTATTCTTGTAATCTCAAGAGACTGAGCCCTTTGCAACTCTTCTGATATTAGACTAGAAAGAAGAAAGATAGAATATTTATGAGCACACATGAATAATCCTATCACTTTCCTTTGCTCTTTTCATTCCTTCTCATTCACTGAAACTTTCAACATATTTTAAAGTTATATGTAGTAATACAGTAAGCAGTTAAGGCTTGGAAATTAGTCCTCTAACACAAATTCTTCTTCTGAATCTCCTCCTCCAAGTGTTTAAAAGCAAAAAGGATGGTTCTATAATTATAAATTCACAAAGATCATCAAAAGAAAAAGTCACTCACATCTCTTGTTGGCCAGATATTGGCTGGGGACCTTGGGCTATTCACATCATCTCTAACACTAACAGGACAATGTTGAGATACAAGAAAACACCACCAGCAGATAGCTCAAAAGTTAGTCAACTTCTTTGTCTACATGACGCCAAACAACCAAATTATATTTTTTTCACCACAGTTAATGAAACTAACATGTTATCGCCATTTACTTTAGGGTGGGACTCACATTTGATCCATTTGATCCCCAGGTCAAGCAGCAAAAGATAATTTAAGGCTTTAGCTTGAAACCAAAACATGATCTTTTATATCCTAAAAGGTTAAATGAAGTTAAGGTTATCCAATGAAAATAAATTTTTGGCCTCGATGGAATACGGGTATTTATTTTTTGCATAAGAGAAAGGTATTCTCCCCTCTAATATGGTGAAGAATACAATTTTAAGAACACCTGTGCTTAAATATTTTATGTTAAAATATAGAAATTTAAAGACTTCCTTAGAGCAGCTTCTGCAAAAGTTGTGCATGTCTCTAATACTCAGACTCTCTGTTCCCATATTTCTATATTTGCCTTTCTGTGTGACTCTTCCAAATTCTTTTATCTCATTTTGTTTCTTGTGTCCTCTTTTATCCCTAGAGAATGCACATCACTCCAATTTTATCTCTTTTAACTGGCCACATTATAGAAGTTAACTTTACTGTTCTCACATTATTGTTTAACTACATATCTTTGCTATTACATTTTGAAAAGCAAGAA
Source organism: Gorilla gorilla gorilla (assembly GCF_029281585.2). Taxonomy (NCBI): domain Eukaryota; kingdom Metazoa; phylum Chordata; class Mammalia; order Primates; family Hominidae; genus Gorilla; species Gorilla gorilla. The sequence continues at coordinate 35,575,836 of NC_073243.2, forward strand.
CTTTAAAAAATGCTTTCTAAATACTCCAAAAAAATCCTTAAGTTGCTTTCATATTACATAATCTTTTGTTGATTCCCCACTCTCTGTCAATCACAGGTCAGTGGTCCTAAAATAAGGTGCCCTATGCTCCATGTAGACCAACATCCAAAAAAGTATCCTGAAAAACAAATATATGCAACATTTGCCTACTGTGCTGTATGGACAAAATGTGATTGACCTTTTCCCAAAATGTGATTTTTGCATACTTAGGTGCAATGCAAAGTTTAAGAAGATCTGTAGATATTTTACTGACTTCAAGAATTAAACATTATTTTAAAATGACAAATCTTAACAAAACCTCATGAAAATAAATTCTGTTAATAAACTTGCTTTTCTTTTTTTTTTGAAATAGGGTCTTGATCTGTTGCCCAGGCTGGATTGCAGTAGTGTGATCTTGGCTCACTGCAACCTCGACTCATGGGTTTGAGTGATTCTCCTGCCTCAACCTCCTGAGTAGCTGGGACTAGAGGCACACACCACCATGCCTGGCTAATTTTTCATATTTTTGGTAGAGACGGTTTCACCATGTTGTTCTCGAGCTCCTGACCTCAAGTGATCCGCCTGCCTTGGCCTCCCAAACTGCTAGGATTACAGGCGTGAGCCACCATGTCCAGCCAAGACAATTGCCTTTTTTGTGGGTCTTCAAAGATACTTTATGTAACTGCTGTAATCAATTCTTAACTGTCACAGTATCAAATGAAAGTGTAATTAATAATAATCTGAAAACTGCAAGGTATTATTTCTTATTATACATAAATGCGTATATGCAAAATCTGACTCATGAGCTAGTCAGTATTTCATGGCAGCATTTCCTAAACTGTGTGAGGTATATTGTAGGTCAGAGAAGTATTAACAGGTGTTATTGTACACTAAACATTTAGAATTCACAAAAGCAACAAGCTCTCATCACTCTCAAATTGTTGGAATTAAACAAAAAATTTATAATCCTCATATTTGGAAACACTCTGTTGCTCCTAAATTAGAATATTTTGAAACTTGTTGTTAATCACCTCATTTTTGGATTGCTTACTGATTTTCCTGAGAAGTCTAATATTGGAATTGTATATTTTGCCATTGGATTATTTGGTTATTCCTGGCAGTCTTTAATTCCTTCGTATACTCATTTTTGTGGTCTACTTTACCTCAACTGCATAACACATCTCTTGAGTTTCTATTTATGATCTGTGAATACATTCATTCTTTTAACACTCACGAGATATAAACTGCTATGTGTCAGGCACTATTCTGGACACTTGGGATGCAACAATGACAAGCAAGACCCTGCCTTGTGGAGTTTACTTGCTAGCATGGGGAGAAAGACGATGAACAATAAGCACACTAAAATTAGCCACATGTTTATTCGAAGATGATCTATGCTATGAAAAAAAAGAGTAAGGCAAGGGGGATTGTGAGTAGGGAGGGGGTAGGTTGTGAGATAATTAGAGAATTCAGGGTAGGCCTCATAGAGATGAGATTCAGGCAATGACTTAAAGAAGGAAAGAGACATCCAAGAGGATCTATGTAGTAGGAATGTTCCAGGCAGAGAAAACAAAACAAAATCCCTGAGTCAGGGGCATGCTTGATGCATTAAAGAAACAGGAAGGAGGCCAGTGTGGTTGGAACAGAGTAATGAAAGAGAAGAGCAGAAGATGAGCCCAGAAAGGTAAGAAGGGGTCATAGGATATAAAGCCCTGTGTACATCTGTAAGGACTTCGGCTTTTACTGTGAGTATGCAGAGGAGTCACTGCAGGGATTTGCACAGAGAAGGGACATGATCTGACTTCTTTTAAGAGATTGCTCTGGTTGCTATGCTCAGGATGAACTCCAGGAGGACAAAAGTAGAAGCAGAGAGGTACGTGGGAGGCTACCTCAGTAATTCAGGTAGTTCAGATGGGAGGAGGCACGGGATAGTAGACAGCAGTGGGAGTGGCAAGAAGTGGTTACATTCTGGTTATAATTTGAAGGCAGAGGCACAAGCACTTCCTGATGCGGTACACAAGAGGAAGAGAGGAAGGGAAAAGATGCATTTTCTATCAACTCAGATGGGGTAGTGTAGAGAAGCAGCAGGTTTTGGTGGGGGCAGGTGCAGAGAAGGCATCAAGAGTTCAGCTTTTAGGCATATTAAATTTAAGCTATTGATTAGACATCCAATGGAGATGCTGAGTTTGTAGCTGAAGTTCAGGGGATAGAGGTCTGGGCCAAACATATGCATTTGGGAGTGAACAGCATATAGATGGAGTTTGAAGCCATAAGAATGGATGAGATCACCAAGACTGTTAGTGTAAGATGAGAAGGGAGGAGAGGTGAAGAGAAGATTGCTCCCTGGATCACAGGAAAGCTAAGAGATTGGGGAGAAGAGCATAAACCAGCAAAGAAGATTGAGGAGGTACCTAGGTGGCAAGAGGAAGACCAAGAGACTGCAATTTCACTTGAAATTAATGGTGAAAGACTATCAGGGAGGGTGTGTATACGTCAGCATCCAGCTGGGAGACTGAACGCAGATAATTTAATGTAAATAATTATTAAGTATGAAGTTGTTAGCAAGGTCACAAAAAGGGCAAAAAGAGAACTGTAAAATATCACAAAGGTAGCAACTGCAAGGAAGAAAAACTATAACCTCTAGGGCTGGGGGAGCAAAGGTATGAGTTTTAATTATTTAATAAACTTAGAGAAAGGGCCCTACAGAGCTGAAACTCAGACTTCTGAGAAGCAGGTGCTACTCAACTGATTCGAGGGACCGAGAGAGAACCCCTGGGTTCCTTTGTTTAAAAAAGGGTGCTAGCTATCTGGGGCTTGTGTCTGTGAGAGGGCTATGATGAGGCAGTATCCATTTCCTAAGGCTGCCCCACAAATTACCACAATCCTCATGACTTAAAGCAACAGAAATGTGTCCTCTCATAGTGTGGAAGCTAGAAGCCTGAAATCAAGGCATTGGTCGTGGCAGGGCAATGTTCCCTCTGGAGGCTTTGAGGAGGAATCTATTCCCTGCCTCCTAACTTCTGGTGGTTGCCAGCAATCCCTGGCATTTCTTGACTTGAAGATGTATCATTCCAATCTCTGCCTCTGTCTTCACATAACCTTCTTCTAAGGACACCTTGGATTTAGGACCCACCTTCATCCAGTATGACCTCATCTTAACTAATTTCATCTGCAAAGATCCTATTTCCAAATGATATCACATTCTAAGGTTCTGGGAGAACATGACTTTTTGGAGGAAATTATTCAACCCATAGAGACAGCTTCTGCAACTGTGGGAAAAAACTGCAAACGAGAATCATCTGCTGAAATAGGAAGAAACTGCCTCTTCTGGGGTGAAGAAGTTTTTCTAAGGCATGACACCCACAACAACCGCATGCAGACAAAAGCCCATGAAAAGAGAATGAGAAAGAGCAGGTCCCTTCTTCCTCCTCCAGCTTCCCAGTCTCTCTCATCTCCCTCTAGTGTCTCCTACTGGCAGAGCCTACCATGGAGCCATCTCAGGAATATAGTCTGCAGAGTCCCATCTCTAGTATCGCAAACAGAATGTAGAAAGGTAGGTTAGGAGCTAGAGAGTATCTTAATAATTAGCACAAGAAGGAAGTGATTAACTATGTCAGAGGTTGCTGATAAAGCCCTATTCACTAGTATCTATTGAAGAAACGTTTTTGCAGCCAGGCACAGTGGCACACATCTGTAGTCCCAGCTCCTTGGGAGACCAAGGCAGAAGGATTTCTTGAGCCCAGGAATTTGAGGCTGCTGTGTGCCATTATCAGGCCTCTGAATAGCCACTGCATTCCAGCATGGCCAACATAGCAAGACCTCGTCTCTTTAAAAAGTTGCTGATAAATACAGAAATATGAGAACTGTGAATTGTCCCCTGAATTTAGCTTCAGTTGTTTCCTGATCAAATAAGTTGAGGAAATTCTGTTGTAGTGCATTTTGTTGGACTGGCCAGGCATTTCAGCACTTTGGCCAGCTCCCTTCCCGTGGGGCTTGGCCAATACTGACATTAGAACAGTTAACAACTGTCACATACAGGCAGGCATCTACAAAATGCTCATAGTGCTACCTACAGCTATCACATATCCTGTCACTCCTCTCTGCTGACTTTTATTCTGATGTTTGCAAATGAGTTAAAGTCACCTAAGAAATGAACATATTTCTAGGGCCTTCCATAGACTACATAGAATAAAGTTAGTCATGATGTATATACTGTTTATACATTTCTGGATTCAATTTGCTAGTATTTTCCTGAGAGTATTTGTGTCTATGTTCATGAGGATATTGGTCTGTAGCTTTGTTTTCTTGAAATATCTTTGTATGGTTTTAGTATTAAAGTAACACTGTCCTCATAAAATGAGTTGGAAAGTGTATCCTCTTTTGCTATATTCTAAAAGAGCTTGTGTAAAATAGATACTATTTCATCTTTAAATGTTTAGCAGAATTCATCAGAAAACACCTTAAAATTGTACTAATCTCCTAGAACTGTGAGGTTTAAATAAGATAATGCATACAAACAGTCTAGGTGCCCTAAAAGCACCCAGGCATTCAATAAATATTTGCTATTATTAGTCTATTAATCAAACTTAATATAAGTAACTAGCATATTGCTATAAGAGCATACAACTGTCTGGTGAAGCTATGGCTGTCTTTATGTGCCATAGGCTGACATGCAAACCCATCTAGGTTGGCCAGAAGTGGTAATGGTGAAAACTCCAGAGATTAACATAATCTGAAGGAGAAGAATTTTAGATTTCTTTGCACAATCATTATATTCCCTTCTAAGACACATAGTGAGGGGACATTAATATTTAAGATAATTTCAGTATTATACTACTTGAAATATTTTGCTTTATAAATTATTGTTTTAATTTCTATGTGCTCAGGAAAAACATAATGCTATTTACTAGAGTCTTTAAATTAGGAATAAGCTCAGATGCAGGTGAATAATACACCAAAGTTTCTCTCTCTCTCTCCCTGCTTTGCATTTCAGTGACTACAAAAAGGTATGAAGACTAAATACAGACTGGTAAATAATGAATCAAAGGTGCTACAACTTTAGAGACCCATTAAACAAAATACTAAATATTTCAGCAGTTTTAATTATGCATTATTGCATTCTCCATTTTTTTTTTACACATTCCTGTATGGTCTTATGGACTGATACTCTAACAGAATGGGGAGAGGAAGCAGTGACACATATCAGGTGCTGTAAGAAAAAGCACTTTGTCAACATCCAATAGAATATTAATGAACAAAACTAATAAAAAAACAAAATCTAGCTCTTCTAAATGTTAAGGCTGCCTCTGGATATAAACAAGTGCCAAGCCTCGGCAGTTCTAGGTTGGTGATAATCACAGAAGCACATCAATGAAAGAGACTACTAAAGTCAAGGGCATGTTTTTCTGAGTGATTAATAACGTGTATTTATTCAACATCTCTCAACAAGGCTACAAGTAAACCATCTAAGCCAAATGAGTCTTTATAAGGCTCTCACACGGCTCTGCAGAACACACAGATTCCCTTGGTATATGGGCAGAACTTGGGATTTTAAGCCAGACAGGTATAAAAGCTCTATTTAAAACTCTGTGACCTTGAGCAAGTAATATGTGTTCTCTGGGATTATGCCCTTTCCTTTCTAAAATGCTGATTCATTCCATCTATAGTGATTGTGCCAAGCCCTGTGTCACCTCCTGGGTTCACCAGAGTGAACCTTCAAAATACAGACAAGAGAATGAGCATTCACAACATAGAGTAATTGCTACTGGATAACACAAGCCACTGGGAGGGTGCACATTGGAAGGGTGCCTAAGGTGGACCTTAGAAGACAAGGAATGACTTCCCTAAGGAAATCATCTTTAGTTGAGTCCTGAAGGATGAGTGAGAGTTAGCTATGTGATCTGGTGGGTGGGTGGGAGGTGGAGAGTCTCCAGGCAAGCATAAAGGATCAGAGGAGGCAGAGGAGAGCATTATGCCATCAAGGACTTGAGGGAGTGTACTGTGGTTCTGGTAAAGAATTGCTAATTTATATTAAGGGAAGAAACAGCCACTGGTGATTTTAAACACAAGAACAGACATGGTGTTTTGGTGTTTTACAAAGGTCATTCAGGTAGGATAATGGTATGAAGACGGACAAAACTGAAGTCCAAAGATCCTGTTAGGAAGTTGTTATATTATTCCAAGTGAGAGATGACAGTGACCTGGACTGAGGGTGTGATAAAAACTAAATATCAAGTGCCCAGCAGCACAGCAGCATGTGTTGGGAACCTTGCAAATGTTAGTTGCCTTCTTTCCTCTTCCCCTTCTACTCTGTCTCAATGTCCTCATAATCATGCAGTAAAGCCTCTCTCCAATGAATAAATTCACCAGAAAAAGTTCTTCATAGCAGAGACTTTCATGTGCCAATAGGAGAAACATATATTCTATTTTACCTCTATTTTTGGCCACTTTTGGATGAAATTTCTAATAAATGTTGATGTAAAAAACTATGAGTATGTCTGAGTTTCTTATAATGAATTTTATAATAATTATTAGCAGTCACTGTCCCTGACATCAACTGCTGCACTGTCTTCATAGCATGTAAGTACTGTTTGAAAGTTCTTCTGATAGTTTCATTTTTGTTTGCTAATTGTCCATCTCAACCCCTCTAGACTGTAAACTCCATGAGAACAGGCACTTTGTCTTCTAGGTTCTACCTCCCACAGCTGGGGCAGTGCCTAGCACTTAAGAGACATGATAAATACATATGGGCTAGCCACTTCACAGAATGAATGAAGAACAGAATTTCATCTCTACAAAGTAATGGAAATTGGCCACTCCTAACTGGTATTTCTACCTCAAGGCTGTTCCTGACCTAAGCCACTGTACACCTGATTTCAAATTAATCTTTCTAAATGTGTGGTTCTGATAAAGGTAACTTCTGAAATTGAGCCCAAACTGCTGCACCTGACCTTCACAGAGTCCCACCCACCCTTCAGCTCAATCTCCCACCTCTGCCTGTGTTTCTGTCCTCTCTCCCAGACCAAGAGGATCACTCACCACTCCCCAAATCACCCAGGGTGCTCCACCTCTGCACCCCCATTCACAAGATTCCCTCTCCTCATACATCCTGCATCTCCCTCTTTTGGCCTGATAAAACTTACTGCACTTTAGGGAGAATGTCAAAAGCCATTTTCTAAATCAGTGGTTATTAAACTAGGGCAATTTTGCACTCCCCCCAACCCCCAGCCTTGGGGACGTGTGGAAATATTTGGAAACATTTTTGGTTGTGACAATGCAGGGGAAAATGCTACTGTCATCTACTAGGTAGATGCCAAGGCTGTCATAAGCCATCTTACAATGCACAGGACAGCCTCTGTCAACAAAGAATTATCTGGTCCAAAATGTCAGTAGTGCTGAGGTTGAGAAACTCTGCCTTGAGCAAACACCAGACTGTTGCCTTCAAACCACCATGGAGTTCTGGACTTCTTTTACTGAATCCTCACTCTGTTGCACAGGGCTGATAGACAACTCGTCTGAGCTCTCCCTCACAGGTATGCATGCTTACTGAGATCCCACCCACCTCAGTTCTCCTAATTAGCATAGCATATCCCTTGCACAAGGGAGATGGTCAATTTGTTGATTGATTGAAATTTCTATTTCATTTTTTAAAATATTTCAGTTATCTCCTAATGTCTATCTTCTTCAATCCTGTTAAGACGAGAAAGTAGGCATTATCTTTTGGCATATGCCCTTTAAATACTTAAAGACTGTTATTAAATCACTGGTGTGACTTCTTATCTCTAAAGAAATTCCAGCACCTTTTATGATCCCATAGGAAAGAGTGCTCTTTAAGGGTAATAACTGATGCTAAGTTGAATTAAATGTATAATTTAATTCAAACGTAGAAAAAAGTTGAATTAGATGCTAGTTTTCTTACATACTGTGAAGTTGCATTTATCTCATTTAGCATAGCTGTAGCTTATGAGCTAATAAGCAAATAAGTAGCCAAACTGGACCTCCAGTTAACCCAAAGGCAGCTTTACACAAACCAGAACTAAAAAAAGGTCATGATTTCTCTAAAGCTCCTCCTTTTCCTATTATCCTAATATTTAACAAAGCTAAAAAGAATTTGCTAATTTTATGGCTAATTGATACAATAAATGCTTACTGAGCATCTTACAAATAAAATATTTTGGCCAATTTGCTGACATGGCCGTACATTCAGAGACTTTGGGCATGTTCTAAAAATTCAAATAAGAGCCAGAATTTACATCTAACCACAACTCTCAATGTTACCACTTCTGAGACATGAGAAATCTGAGCCTAAAAAATACACTCTCAGAGACACATATTAGTTCTTAGAATTAAACTTGAAATGGTGGATGAGAAATTCAGCTTGGATGAAGAGAAGGAAAACCTGGTATGATCAGAAAATACAATATGAATCCTTCTTACTGTTAATAGAAGGTTAAGCTGAACTACCTTGAACATAAACCCAAATGTCCTACAGGCTAAGAATGAAACCAATAGTTAGCCTGAGAAGATGTTATGTTGAGAAGATAGAGATCCTGATTCCCAGGGCTGTCAGTCAAAGACACAGTGAAAACTGCTATGAAAGAGAATTCTGTGTTGTCATATGTCAGCCAGACTAAAAATCAGTGGTTGGTTATCCTGAGAGAGAAGAAGGAAACCCTTATAAGCAGAAAAGTACAGTGTGATCAGAGAACCCTGAGAAGGCATTTAACGATGTCATGATTTCCTGAGTGAAGATGTTACAACTCATCACTAGCAGCAACAGGACATGAAGACAAGACACACAAACACACACACACACACGAGCAAAAGAAAGCACTAATATGGCAAACAGGAAGTACAGTAAAAATATTTCAAAAACATCACTAGGAGTCTCAGGAGCTCAGGTATACATTTTATAGCACTTCAATCTTAGGCAAAGATCATACAATTTTTAAATTTTGTAGTACCCAATTTCAAAATCATCTAGTAAGAAAAAAAATTCTAAGCCAGCAGATCACATACAGCATGAACTGTTATTTTCCATCATATCTGGGACTTTTATTAAGTGAAATACGATGTTACACCAACTGTCTGACATGATAATCAACATAGCAACTCATAGGGTAATAAGGTAATAATATATAATATGGTAATAAGGAAGTACATAATGCCCCAAAGCTGGGAGCAAATAAATTAGTTCTTCATTGCAAAGCATCCCTTTAATCTTGGCTCAGATTCTCCCCATCAGTGGGCAATTTAGGCAGCGCTCCAATGCCTCCACATCTTCCAGGGCCAGCAGGTTTTGCTGATGTCAGCCCGTAAGAAGAATTGCATCATTCTCCTGATATTAAATAAAGGTACAGGTATAAGATGACCTAGATTCATGTCTCACATTTAATTATATTAATCACTGGCTTTTCTCCTCAGGCTTTCTGGGAAGTGGATGTTAACCTTTACAGGTTTATTGTTTGATTATTTGTTGTTTTTGTTTTGTTTTGTTTGTTCATTTTGCATTTACTGCTGTTGAATGTAATCAAACTTTGTGCACATACATCTGTATGCCAAAAGGCAGGCATGATCATTACGTATCAGGTTCAGAGTGATGAATGTTTGGGAAAACAATTAGCTGTAATGTATTTATCAATAAATGAGGATAGCTTTGCCCTGACAACAATGTCTTCTGCATGCCGCAGATAGAGTGTGATGCCCTTATCAATACTCCAGCTTTAGACAAAAAGGCACACTGAGCAGCATCTGTTATTTAGTCCTGGGTCACTCTTTTAATGTCTTCTGATTTATTTCTTCTGAATTACCCTTAAATCAGTTTCAATTAATAGGAAAATATAATATCCTTGAGCTTATGGACAAAGATTGGTCACCAGGCCTTCAGCCCCTCTTTTGTAAGAGTCTCTTCAGGAAGCAAGTCAGGAGGCTCCCACTCTTATACACAGAAGACTCTGGCAGGGGACTCCCACAGGAAACACTGACTGACAGTGACCTCTAAGAATAACAGAATTTAAAAAATAGTATTAGAAAGAAACCACCAGATTCCTACTGGGCATCTCCCACAGTTGTTGAAGTAGCCAGCTTTGAACACCTGTTTCTTTTCTCCCTAAGCTTCCCCTGTTCCTACTCATTACTAATCAAAATTAGAGCTGCACAGTAAAAAACTCAGGGCCTTCACAGGACAAGCCTTCGGACTGCCTGGGTTTCAGGAGAGCCTCAGAGGCAGGATTATGGTAAAGGCTTGCACATTTTCTCCAGATCACCCATCTCTGTAGGTAGGCCCAGCTCACACACTACCCTCTCTCAACTACTGCCAGAGAGAGAATAATGTGACTGTCTTCACAGAAAGAACATGTTCCCTTCAGACACAATGTTAAGATAGAAGAGCTCTCTGTATTATATCCTGCTCCTTTCCCACCTCCAAATATGTCAGCTTACTACAATGTAGTGCTAAAATATAGAGGATTTAGAGATGTTCAAAAGCACCTAGTAATAACACATATTTAGCAATGCCTTATTAAATAATATTCATAGATATTATAATCTACCTCTACACATAAATTTAAAATATCAACATAATGCCTTAAGGGCAAATAGAAGAAATAATAACAAATTATGTTTTAAAATATGTATATGTTCCAGTGTAACAACTCTCAAATACAAAATGAAGATGTCGGATGCTAATATCTAAGTGTAGAATCATCACAAATGCAACAAATGCCAGTGTAGACAAATACAGGTGTGCTTATTAGCAACTTAATGTCACAAATGGGTTTGTCACCAGTGGTAACGTGATATGCAGAAATGATGAACAGCTCTCAGTAAGACTTTAAACACAACAAAATATAGTCTTCCCTTGATTTACAAGTAGTTTTACTCCTGGAAAATTTACAACATATCAAAATCGTGCAAAAGATACTGTGTTTATACATAAAACGGAATACAATACTAGGCTTAAATTATTAGAAACAGATTTTTTTACCTAAATAGATATCTGCTGGGATACTGGAAAACTGTGCGATATGCAAGGCAAGGCTTTGCTTATGTGGAACTGTATTGTGCACTGTAGGTCTTTGGTCAATGGAATGTGGGCTGAGTGGCGGTGTACCAGCTCTGAGTCTAGGGTTAAGACGTAGGTATTAGCTTCAGAGAAACAGAACCAGAAGGATGCATATGGATATAAATATAGAGAGATATAATAAAGAGACTTGTTATAAGGAATTGGCTCATGCAATTATTGAGGCTAAGAAGTGCAGACCCAGGAGGGTCAATGGTATAATTTAAATCAAAGCCTGAATCCAAAGGTAGAAGATCAATGTCCCAGCTCAAAGACAGTCAGGCAGAGAGAAAGAATTCTTTCTTAATCAGCCTTTCATTCTATTCAAGCCTTCAACAGATTGGGTGAGGCCTAGGAATCTGCTTTGCTCAGTCTGCCAATTCAAAAGGTAATTGCCTCTAGAAATACCCTCACAGACAAACCCAGAAATAATGTTTAACCAAATATCTGGGCACCCCATGGCCCAATTTAGTAGATGCATAAAACTAATCATCACAAGGCATCACATGTTTCTGCTCACCTTTCACATACTTCTGCCACCTCCACGCAGAAAACATGAACTGGGTAATTTATTAACCCAGGAGGATAAAAGACCTGAATTCAAAATGCAACTTGAAAAAACCCCAGCCATGCTCAGTCTAGACCACCTAGCCCTCAGCCAATTTACAGATTTGTGGATGAAAATAAATGATTGTTGCTTTATGTCACTAACTTTTAAAGTGGTTGATGTAAACAGTATGATGTGGCAATCAACGTCTGATATATCAAATGAGACAGTTTTCCTTTTTTCTCAGCATAAAGAATACAAGTATTGTTAAAAGAAGAATAGGAAAAGCCAATAAGAAATTTATGATGTTGGACATGGAATTGATAGATATTAGGAAAAAGAAGCAATGGGTAAAATATAGGGAAAAGATAGAAGTTAACCAGTGCAATATAAACATAAATGCTCAATCCAAGACATATGAGGTGCTGGGTATTAGAAAAACCCTTCAACAAATCATACCAATGTGTATTTCATGAACTCACTCCCCTACAATCACGTGGAAAGATAGAATATGTAAAGTTTCTGTATCCTGACAGATTCATGTAAAAGCAGGCAGAGATGTAATAAGGATTAAGACCCATAGTTTTCACAAAATAAAGCCTTTGTTATCAAAATTCAAATCAGAATTCATTTATCCTTTTAGATTTTAAACATATACAGCATTAAGTAATGAGTAGACCCAAAGAAAAACCCATGAGTAATTCATTTTTTTATCAACAGTTTTGCTTTCAAAGGGATTGGTATTTTCCACAAACCTGGCTTCTATCACTTAGTTATTTTTCAAATTAACTAAATATACCATTCTATCTAGTTACTAACATTCTGATATTTTTAGAGCTTTTATTCAATGACAAAAAAATAAATTATGAGTTTAAAAAACTTGTATATAACCACAGGCAACTAATCTTCCATGTTCTAATGAAATAGAAATGATTCTTAAATAATTCATATATATTTTTAAAGGTCTTTGGATAATGCCACATGACTTTGGAAGACTCTATATAAAAACTTGACTGACCTTCTGAGAAGTCATAGCAATGAAATAAATACAATTAGATACAAGAATCACAGAGTCTACAAGATAAAAACAAACTAGTGAAGATAAATAACTATGCAATAAGTTTGACAATCCAGATAAAATTGACAAATTTCTTTTTAAAGGCAGCACACTAAAGCTGACATAAGAAGAAACTGAAACTCTGGATAGCCTTTATTAAAGAAACTGATTTGTTAATTAATAAGAGGCATATCAATGAAATTCTACTACTTCAGTTAATAATAATGTATCAGTAATGGCTCATCAATTGTGACAAATCTACTACACGGATGCAAGAACTGGGAACTCGTGGGGGTGGAGTAACTGGGAACTCTGTACTTTATTTTCAAGTTTTCTATAAACCACTCAAAAATATAAAGTCTATTGATTTAAAAGCCTCTGAAACTGTATATTTCATTTTAAACAAAAATTAAAATGGAGTATAGACCCAATTATAAAATGTAAAACTATAAAATCTCTAGAAAAAAACATTGAAGGAAATCTATATAACCTTGGGCTTTTTGGTGAGACTTTTAGATGCCACACCAACAGCATGATCCATGAAAGGAAAAAAAAGAAAAACTGGACTTTATTAAAATTTAAAACTCTTTTTCATCAAAAGACACTGTCAATAGTATAAAAAGACAAGCCATACTAGGAGGAAATATTTGCAAACACATATCTGATTAAATACATATCTGGTATCCAAAATACACAAAGAACTCTTAAAACTCAACAATAAGAAAGCAAGCAACCCAATTGAAAAATGGCAAAATATATAAATAGACACTGCATCAGAGAAGATATACAGAAGGTGTGGTATGCAGAAAAATGATTCCTCAAATATATATTCACTTCTTGATCCCAAGAACCTGTGAATACTACATTACATAGCAAAACATGCACAGGAATGTTCATAGATACTTTATTGATAATAGCTCCAATCTGGAAACAACTCAAACATCTACCAACAGATAAACAGAGAAACAAATTGTGGTATATTCATATAATGTAATACTATGCATTCAGTAATGACAAAGAATTGACTATTGATACACAAAAAGACATGAATCTTTTCAAAAATACTGTATTAAAAAAAGAAAACAGACACAAGAGTACATACTGTATGATTCCTTTTATTTGAATTTCAAGTATAAGCAAAACCAATCTTTGGTGATAAAAATTAGGACAGTGTCTCTGGGAAAGGAGGAAATGAATGAAAAGGGATACAGGGAACTGTCTAAGTTAATGGAGATATGCTTTTGGCTACACAGATGTATACAGTTGTCAAACTGATCCAGCTATATATTTATAATCTATGTTTTCTGTGGATTAAAAATTATACCATCATGAATTTAATTAATAAAACAAAATCATTTCTCAGGAGACTCACAGTTTCTTATAGTGCTGAAACTCCAAAGACATTTATTTATTTATTTACTTGTTTGTTTGTTTGTTTATTTACAGAGTCTCACCATTTTGCCCAAGCTGGTCTTGAACTCCTAAGCTCAAGCAATCCTGTTTCAACCTCCCAAGTAGCAGGGACTACAGGTGTGTGCGACTGCATCCAGCTCCAAAAACATTTCTTGAATAGACAGTAATGAATAGGGCAATGGCTAATATAATGGGCAGCATCCTTAAAATAAATATGGGAAGTTCCTTAAAACTGTTCCTTGGAATAGTGATGTCAAAGGGAAAGACATTAGAAGCAAGTCTACAAGGGGGAAAAATAATTTGATAAGAGCCTAGGGTTCTCCAATGAGTTTTCTTGGCCTTGTGATAAGAATTCAGGATATTTAACACAGAGAGAGGGATGAATGCAATGTGCTTTATCCAGATCACTGAGGCTCAGAAGCCAGCTGATAGAGGAGAAATTTGAACAGTCTGGAAGTCAGTTTGTTGCATTCCGATTCGCTGGAATGGAATGGGTTCAAATTTGGAGGGTAAGAAGAATAAGGCCCAGGTCTAAAAGACCATGCAAGAGCAGTTTTGTGAAATTCTGGACAAGGCATGGAAGTCAAATGATAGAATTGCTCATGAGGGGCTTAGAATTTGGTCACAAGCGAAGCTGCTTTGCAGGGCCAACGGCTAAGTGTGCAATTCATTAGGGGCTCTTTTCTCTGCCTCTACCTTGTGGACTGAAAACCTTGTGAACTGGAAGTTCTGGGAACCCAAACAACATTCTGGACACAGTCACACCACTCACATGTCCACTGGCAGAAGCAAGACTCTGCCAAGCAGCTTCTCCGACCTTGCACATGGAACAATGGAATTCAGAGCAGGAGAGGGAGAACTTGATAAGCACCTCCAAAGGACTGAAGTCAGGATAGTGGGAGATAGTTATGACTGGAAGGAGCATGCAAGGGACCTCTGGGGCATTAGAAATATTCTTTCTGACTTTCGATCGGTGCTCTATAAAGAGGCATGTTCAGTTTGTGAAAATGCAGCTATACCCTTATTAAATATGCACTTTTCTTTCTATATAATATACCTTAATAAAAAAGGCTTAAAAATAATTTAAAATGCTTCCAGACCCTATGTGTCCAGTGCCAGGAGCTACAAATATCTCAGTGGCTTGGCCTCTTCCTGAAGGTATAAGAGTCTAGTAGAAAAATACACATAGAGCAGCCACCATGACATAATATGAGAAGCACTCCACAGCTGGAGCTGCAAGGGGCCTAGGAGAGACTGAGAAAGAGCTGTGGAGTGTCATGAAAAGGGACCTTCGAGCTGAGGATTGAAGGATGATTAGGAGACTTTTCCATAGAAAATATGTGTATGGCGGGAGTTGGGGAAGAAGAGATGGTAGGAGGGAGAACATTCCCAGCCCATGGCAAGAGAAGATAAAAAAATGCCAGTCTCCCATCCTGTCAAATACACAGTCATAGTAGAGCGAAAAAATGTGCCTAAAAGCAAAATATTCCAAGTATTAATACAGGCTTTTGACAGCTATTGGACAAATAAGATTTATTGAGGATGGGGGTGGAGGAATGGGGGTCGATCCTCAGCTCTAATGACCTAAGTCAGCAATGAGCAGCCCCTGTTCAAAGGCCACTGTATTGAGTGTTTATAGCCATGTTCCTTTTTCATACAAAATGAAAATAGTTGTATTGAGTACCAAAGCAATTTACGTTCTCACAACTTAGATGACCTCACCTACATTATTGCCTGGAAAAATATCCATGAGAAAAACTGGCACCGCTTTTTTAGCCACTAGAACACTAATACTTACACATTGCAGCATTGCAGGTGTATATTGAAATTAATATTTACCACCTCTACTGGTGCCTTAATTACAAAAGTCATGTGTGCTTATTGTTGAAAACTCAAACAATTCAGAAATTTATAAAGTAAAATATGTAAGGTCCTTTCCATACCCTAAAAGATAAGAGAGTTTGATCTTTATTCTTCCAAACTCTGTAATGTACCTTAAATTCTTTTTAGTAGAATCATACTATATTGATTCTACTAAATATATATATTTATATTCTGGTCATAAATTGCTATATTTTTAACTAACAACATCTTCAAAATATTTCCATTTTACCATGTAGGTTCACCTCATTCATTTCAGTGGCTGT
Organism: Gorilla gorilla gorilla; assembly: GCF_029281585.2. Taxonomy (NCBI): domain Eukaryota; kingdom Metazoa; phylum Chordata; class Mammalia; order Primates; family Hominidae; genus Gorilla; species Gorilla gorilla. Next base: position 35,592,077 of record NC_073243.2, read on the forward strand.
GTAGTATTTCATTATTTGGAGTAACCATAATTAACGTGATCAGGTTCTGATAGACATATAGGTTGTTCCAATTTTTCACCACTGCAAATAATGATGCAATAAACATATAAAATTCCGATGAGTATTCTGATACCTCTGAGCATGATTAGAAGGGGAGGGACTAAGAAGTCTCTTGGGATTTTATCTCAACTTGGAAGCTGAGCAAGGTCAGGCCTGATTAGTACTTGAGTGGAAGACCGCCTGGGAACACGAGCTGTAGGCTTAAAAAAAAAAAAAAAAAGTCTCATAGAAAGCTTATTCAGAGTGAAAGGCAATTTGAGGCCCATTATTCATGGTCCTAGGACAACGGACCTGCATTAGAGAGGGGAACTGATTGTAAATACAGTACACTGTATCACTTGGCATGTTCGTACACTAGCCCTCATACATTCACAGATTCTCTAAACTCTCCAGGGACATCAACAGCACAGGGCAGCATCAGCAGATTCCACAACACTGGAACCAAGGCATTCTGGGCAGTGAGAGGCAGGCTGGGCAACACTGTGGTGATGTTGCTGCAGGGACCAGAGCAGGAGACAAGAACTACAGAAGCAATCTTCAAGGACTCAAAGAGTAGTGAGGAATCTTTGAAGCAGGCTGGGAATGCCACAACTGGGGTCAGACGAGAACCACAGAAGTGATTATGGTTGCTATTGTGAGTCTGTAATTTCTGCCTTCACATGGATGTGGCCAACAGGAAACACAGGTTGCAGATTTAATTGGATGCTTCAAAAAGTAATAGTCTTTACACTTAAATTGTTTTGTGTTCAATGCAGCTAGTGATGTGTTTAATATGCATTGACTGGAGTATGCTGTCTTGTGTTGAAAAGAATGGTGTGAGGGCAAACACGACAATGGCTCCATGAATTTATTAGAATATCACTTCTTAGATATGAAGCACAAAAATGAAATAAAGAAAATTGGCATGCTTAGAACTACTAAAAAGTGATATTAAAATACGTGTATTTTAAAAGAGGCTAGTCGGAGCTTGAAATGACAAAGTGGGTCACCTTCTCTACCCACTGCCAAAATGCATGGCTGTTCCTTGCTGCAGAAACTCCCATGCTGCGTGACTCAGCTGGGTAATTTAAAGCAAAGAATAAAACATCTCAGATATTTCTCCTAGATAAATTTTAGCCCCCCAAAGTTCACTACTTATCTTGCATACATTTGCAGATTTTAAAACCTAAATATTGGAAGAGATATCATCTTAGAAATCAAGCTGCTGGTGTTCCTGGTGTTTCTACAAAGGCAGAACTAGAACTTTAAGTTCCATTAGTTCAGCAATTACAGGAGCAGTGATGGCAGTGAGGACTCACTGCAGTCACCGAAGAATAGGAGACCTAAGGATATAGTCTTTAAAAGCTCCAGATGCTCATCTAAAGGTCTGAACACACTAGATGATTGTAATTAGGTGAAGACAGGCATGATGTAGCAGAAAGAACACTGAACTGGGTGTTTGATTACTTGGTTTAGTTAATTATAAGCCATGCATCTCAGGAAAATCACAAGTTCTCTGAGTAAGGAGAGGGCCGGGGTTACCATGAAGACTAAATACAGTGCTCTGCATGCATTTGCTGGATACAAATATGCATAGCTTAACAAGACCACCTACACAATTGGCAGGGCCCAATGCAAAAGGGAAACATGGGACCCCATGCTCATAGAATTTCAAGAGGTGATAGCAGAACACTAAACCAAATGTAGCATTCTTCTAAACGTGAAGCTTAGTGTGACTGTTCAGGCTAAAGACCCATGAAGCTGGCCCTAGGTGTTATCAGACCACAGATAGGTGCTCCTTGAGAACAGGACTTTTGTAACTGCATAGCTGAATCCTCCGGACTACCTTGCATTTGGCAAATACTTGGGAAACATTGATTGCTTCTGAAATTGCAGTATAATGAAAACAAGGTGGAATTTTATACATCAAAAAGGTATCCTCTCATTTTACAAGATACATATGGAGACAAAAGAAAAGATACCTTTTAAAGTAAAGTGCCTATGAAGTAACATGCTAGGAGCTTTGCGTATATTCTCCTTATGCAGTCTCTACACGCAATCCTACAGAGTAGATTACAAAATCATCTTTTCACAGATGAAAAAATTTAGGCTTAGAGAGGTTAAGAAACCTGTTCATGGTTAAAAAAGCTCAACATATCTGATCATTAGAGAAATGCAAATCGGAACAACAATGAGATACCTTCTCACACCAGTCAGAATGGTGATTATTAAAAAATCAAGAAATAATAGATGCTGGCAAGATTGCAGAGAAATAGGAATGCTTTTCCACTGTTGGTGGGAATGTAAATTAGTTCGATCATTGTGGAAGACAGTGTGGCAATTCTTCAAAGATCTAGAACCAGAAATACCATTTGACCTAGCAATCCCATTACTGGGTATATAACCAAAGGAATATAAATCATTCTATTACAAAAACACATGCACATGTATGTTCATTGCAGTGCTATTCACAATAGCAAAGACATGGAATCAACCTAAATGCCCATCAATGATAAGGTGGATATAGAAAATGTGGTACATATACACCATGGAATACTATGCAGCCATAAAAAGAATGAGATCATGTCCTTTGCAGGGACACGGATGGAGCTAAAAGCCATTATCCTCAGCAAACTAATGCAGGAACAGAACACCAAATACTGCATGTTCTCACTTATAAGTGGGAGCTGAACAATGAGAACATATGGGCACAGGGAGGGGAACAATACACACTGGGGCCTGTCGGGGAGGGACTGAGGGAAGGGAGAGCATTAGGAAAAATAGCTAATGCATTCTGGGCTTAATACCTAGATGATGGGTTGATAGGTGCAGCAAACCACCATGGCACATGTTTACCTATGTTACAAACCTGCACATGTATCCCAGAACATGAAATTAAAATTAAAATTAAAAAAGAAACTTGTTCATGTTTATACTGTTTTTCTCCAATAGGTCATTAATTCATTTGACAATATTTATTGGGCTCCTACTATGTTCCAGATACTATTTCAAACACGAAGGACAAATCAGCAAGATTAATACAAGACCAATTTATCCCTAATCCTGTCCTCAGTCTTCTAGGGTTTGTAGATTAGTGAAGGGGGACTGGCATTAATGAAAGAATCTCATTTTTTTTTTTAAAAAAAGGAAATTGTAAAATTAGTGAGCTTCATAAACAGAATTGCTAGATTTGGCAAATAAAAATATAGGACACTCAAATAATTTTAAGTTTTCAATAAACAACAAATAATGTTTTAGTGTAAGTATGTCTGCTATGGTCTGAAAGCTGGTGTCCCTCTCAAATTCATAGGTTGGAACTTAATCCCCAATGTGATAGTATTAAGAGGTGAGGCCTTTTGGAAAACAAGTAAGTCATGAGGGTTCCACCCTCATGAATGGGATTAGTGCCCTTATCAAAGAGGCTGAAGGGAGGTGCCTTGCTCCTTCCATGCGAGGACATCTATGGGGAATAGGCCTTGACCTGACACCAAATCTTCTGGGAACTTGATCTTGGAATTCCCAGCCTCCAGAATTGCGAGCAATAAATTTCCATTGTTTATAAATTACCCAGTCTAAAATATTTTTGTTATAGCAGCTGGAAGGGACTAGGACAATGTCCCATGCAATATTTGAGACATATTTATACTTAAAAATTTTTACTGTTTATCTAAATTCAAATTTAACTGAGCATCTTATATTTTCTCTAATAACTTCATGAGGAAAAGCACACTGTATTAAAAGTAACCTCACAACAGAGGCTTAGAGGCTGGACTGAAATCTGAAGAGCATAAGGAGTTAATATATTAGAGGTAAGTTAGGGCAGGTTGCAGAAGGAGACTGATGATTGAAGGTTGCTGGGGATGGAAGTGGTTTGGGGCTCATGTAAAATGAGGCTGCAGAAGTGAGCAGAGGCCAGACCACCTAGGGCTCTGAAGGCCATGCAAAGGTTTTCAGCCTTTATTGCACTCAACTGACCTGTCATTACAATGTTCCTTCTGCCAATGCCCTTCCCTTCTTTGCTACCAAATATACAACTGTCTCCATGGAGTCATTCCCAACCACCCATGTCACTCACTCCTATGGCTTTTACCAAAGAAGTTAGTCCTCTTTACATTTGTCTCACAAAACAGAATGGTATTTCACTGAGGGCTTCCAGCAGATACTTGGTAAATATTAAGGAGGAAAACATAGCTTAGAAAGTCCATGCATTCTGGGTTCTTGCTATCCTATCTAGTACTAGTTCAAGTGCATCTGCATATCTGGTTCTCCTAATGATAACATCCAACTCACTTGGCAGAGCTTGATAAACAGCACATTCTGGACCCAAACATGGAACCATTAATTTAGAATGTCTAGAATGGGGCTCGAAATTCCCACTTAAACAAGCTCCCCAGAAAAATATGATATACACAACTATTTGAGAATCGCTGGTCTATTTGGCTACTCTAGGATTCTAGGGTTTCCAAACAGTGGAAAATGATAAGAGAAAGCTCTCTTGGTTTCACTTGTGATAAATCTCACTGTACTCTTGACTTGTAAGAGGGTCCAAGATTGTCAGAAGACTGAAGCCCATCCCTATAGTGTCCAGTCTTAATCATTTGTATTATATACTATCTATGGGAAAAGATGTAGCAAGTATAACGTACATTAGGTGATCAACAGAAAATATTTTAAATGTCACACTAAATTGATCTGAGTATCTTCTTTATGTTAAGCAGGAATTATTTTTCAAATTTGATCCCTAAAATTGTTTTAATTCATACATCTAATGGCATAATACAAAATCTAATGGACCACTTATCTACAAAAACAGAGCCTATAGCTTCATGTAAAATTTTAACATGAGTTAAATTTTAAAAACACATTTTCTATACTACTTATAAGCAAAGTTCAAACTTAAAATATAACTCATCATATATTTCTCTATTTCCTGGAAAGAAAGAATATTAGAACTAGAAAGGACCAAATCATCCAATCCATCCTGTCCATTTATTTCATTTTGTTCAATACCTCTCAATAGAGAAGCCATCCTCAAGTGCAAATACTACTGCTGTCCCTAATTAGGAGAGGTTGTTTGTGATAAAATAAAATTGTGTTTTAGTATCCCATTAAGACATATTTCTAGCAAGAATTAAAATCGTAACTTCATTCCCATTGTTATTCTTAGCTGTCTCAAATAAAGAAAAAACCTCCAAATTCAAACCACTGCAACATTTTACGCTGGTTGCTCAACTGTGCAGAGATTGAAAAAACAAAGCAGAGATTGAAAACAATGTGGCAATCTGTGCAGAGATTGAAAAAGCAAAGCAGAGATTGAAAATAATGTGGCAATGTTGCATCAAAACTATATATACCTGCCAGGGGCTGCCTTTCCTGGGTTTATAAACGGACTTCATTGAAATGATGAGTTTGTGTTTAAATGGAGAATACTATGTATGCTGTGAACCACGGTCAAACAGGAACCTCACCAACATGGAACCAAGAAATACGCTGGTGTATTGAAGGTTTTCCCCTGATATAGCTGCATAGAATAAGAGGCATTTTGCTTTCACTGCTCACAGAAATCTACCATCATCTGGAGTAATATGAATAACAACAGTGGGCTGGTTAAGGAGCCATTTTGACAAATCACATGCTTTTATTCATACAATATGTCATCAAGTTTGCTTAAGAATAAGAGCTAACACTCCTAATTATAGGAAATGGGTTTTCTAGTACTTGTCCTCACGTGATATATTGCACATTATGATGCCTTTGCCGTAATCTCCTGGAGATTGGGAACTGGATCCTATTATTTGAAGCATTTCCACACTTAAGGAATATGATAGGGTTAATAATGAATAGGAGTTTTACTTACAAGCTGTTAGGCCAGTCTGCTGCTCAGATCAGAGAAGCTACTTTCACTGTCATTGGGTCATGAAAAATAAATCTGATCTCTCCACTACATGAACAAAACACTCAGATGTGATCCAGAGCTTCTTTTTTTCCTTCTCCAGACAGTCAGCAGCTAATGGCATTTGATTGCATATTACACTGTTAGGAAAAGTCTGCTGTCTGCATTTGCTCACATTGAGGGTCAAATTTCATTAAAAAAACAATGCTGGGAAAAGTCTCTAGAATTTTTTAAAAGATAAAATTCTGTGTGTGTGTGTGTGTGTGTGTGTGTGTAGGGGCTTTGTTTGCTAATATTTTCCATTCATGGAAAATTTGTATTTCCAAAGCCAAAGCTCTCTGAGATTATCTCTTTTGTCTTCAAAACAACCCTGTAAGGTACATAAGAGCTAGTATAAGCTATTTTTCACAATTCTCAGAGGTGGAAGATGAACCCAAGAGGGTAAGTAACCTGCCCAAGGTGACATAACACAATATTTGGGGAAATGGTGACTAGCATCTGTGTCTCTGGGTTCCTTGATAACTGCTTTTCTTCCTCCCTCCCTTCCTTTCTTTCTTCTTTCCCAACCCAGTCCCCTTTCATTCATTTTGCCTACATACTGCAGATTTGGGCTCCTTCAGTAAAGCCAGTAGAAAAACTTTGTCACTGGGTTTCCAGAAAGTGGTCTTTAAAAAAAAGAATAGAATGGATCGTGGATTTGATTTATTATTTTCCACTAGAGAATGCGTTATCAGTAGTGTTTTTAACGTGTATTTTTATGCCATGAAAGAGGAATGCGGCACATTGTTTTGAAAGACATTCTTAAACCTCACTTAGAGGCCAGGCCTCCTGCCAAAAATCCTGCAGAATGGTGGCGCAACGGGTTGGCACTACAGAACCTCACGAACCTCAACACCTAGGCGTTCACATGAAAACTTGCCACGAGCACGAGGCCTTTCGGAACTTGCCATGGAAAATGAGTGAACGCCTGAGAGATTAATGCCACATTCTTCAGAATTAAGGATAAGAATTAAACGGAAGCTACCGCGCTAGCAGTCAGCTAAGTATGAAGGGAGTAGGTTCAGCGGGAGAGGAGACCATCACGGCATCCCGGTCTCATCTCCTTAAGGCTCTCATGAGCCTTAAAAGACGCCTCATCTCCTCGGTCCCCCGGGGAGCGCCTGGTAGCTGCGGCTCCTTCCCGGCACTGCGGCGCACTGCGGAGCCGCCTGCCCGCCAGCCCAGGCCGTGCGGGGCTTTCCTCGCCGCCCCGCGCCGCCGCAGTCCTCCCGCCCCCCGCTGCCCCGCCGGGTCGCCGCTCTCCGCGCCAGGCGCGCCGCGGGGCATCCATCAACCCAGAGCTTTTGACGCACACACGCGCGCTCCCAGACGGAGACTCCGTCGCCTGCCCCCACCCGCCACCCCCGCCCGCCCCTCGCGGGTCTGCATTTGCATCACTCGCACACGTAGCAGGTGACGCGAGCGCCCCCAGCTCAGGCCGTCCAGGCGGCACCTCTAGCCCCCGTGGCTCAGCCCCTCCCCCCCCGCCCCCGCGCGCCGCCTAAGGTCCCCGCACGCCCACAGATCTGCTCCCGATTGTTCATCTGCCGCGGTGTGCTGGCTGCCCCAAGCCAAGTTCATCCCCGTATTCCGCAGTCCCCGTGGGCCCAGCCCGGGGCGCTCCCCGCGACGCTCTGGAGAAAAGTCTTCCCAGTTCTAGAACCCAGGCGGAGGGGGAAAAGTCCACTAAGAGAAAGGGTCAGAGGGTCGGCTGATGGCTTTTGCTGCCCTCATCGCCATCTAAGATTACCTCGGTAGCTTATTTACTGGGATCGGTCCCTCTCCCCTCTGAGCTTCACAGCCTCGGGTCTGCTTCGCCTGGCCTGGCGCACAGCAGGCGCCCGAAAGGTTTTTGCTGAATGAAGGCGTTGTAACGTAGGAAGTGCAGGCGCTGACAAAGAGCCTCAGCCCCGCGGGCTCCCCTGCTCTCCAGCCCTCTCTTGCTGTCTCTTAGACGCTAGACAGGCGCTTCGGGAATGTATGTGGGAGAGTTTGAAAATTCATGGTGTTTCTTTCAGGCTCTCTCAGCACTTACTGCGGCTACCTCTGCTCTCCCGCCACCTGCACGTCTGCAGAGGGATCCCCGCCGAAAAGTTGAGCCTAAGGCTGCTATGAAGGTATAGGTCCAGGTACCCAGCCCCGGGCTCTCTGGGCTGCTAGATTTGAATCTGCCTATCCCTGCCCGTCAAACCACACAAGCAAAAAAGAGCGTGGCGGTCTCTGCAGACGCGGCCCCTGCATCCCGGCTGCTGCCCACCCACCTCCTCTGGGAATCCCAGATAAAGTGCGACCCAGTCCCCAGACCTACCCTAGCGAACCCGGGGGTCACTGCATCTATTTTACCCCTACTTTCCTGGTCCCTCTCCAACAAAGGCGCCTACACAGCAGCGGGCACCTGCAGCCGCTTCCCAGGGGGCAGGCGGGGCAAAGTTGCGCTTCCGAAAGGCTGCAAAAACTTCCCCAGGCTGCAGCGCCCGGCCACCAGTGAGGAAGAGAAATCCAGCAGCGGGGGAAAGTCTCCCCGCGGATGCCCGCTTCACCTCCCCCACTCACCGCTCCAGCCGTCGGAGACCCTTGCCCTGAGTGGTGTCAGCACTGCAGCCGCCTCAGTGCGGGCGCCGCTCCGGCTCGCTTCCCCGGGCTGCCTCCGTCTGCCACTCTCGCCTGCAGCGCGCGGAGTGGTGACTCCTCTGAGCGTGTCAGCGGCGAGAGGAGGGGCGGGAAAGTGGCTCCCGGCTTGCACGCTGCGGTCCTCCTCCCCTCCTCCGCCTGCCTCCTCCCCCTGGTGCTGCAGTGCCGGGCGGCGGCGTGGCGAGAGTACCAGCGGTGTGCAGGGAGTCACGGCGCGCAGGGGAGGCGGGAGCCGCGCGCCACTCGCGGTGCTCCGGCAAGTCGCGGTGCTGAGGCGCTGCTGCGGTGTGGGACTGGGGCAGGGGGCGGGGAAGGAGAGCCACCTCCAAGTGGTAGGTACTTCTGGAGAAGTCAGGGCTCTGAGTTTGTAGCAGGTGAAGGAGAGGGGGGGCAGTCCTTAATTAGTCACCAACTGTGACTGTGCGTTGCGCACTTGGCGGCGCCCCGGGTCAGGTCCAGCGTGAGACGCGAGGGAGTTCTGACTGCTGGACTCTGTTAGTACCGGACAAAAAGAGGGTTTGTATTCTATTTCCGGGCCTGGGACTGACTTGTTCACTTCGACTTGGCTTCCAGGGAGCAACCAGGCAGAGCTAGGTTGCCTACTCCCCCAGCCCCCACCCCGACGCTGGCAGACAAGTCCAGAGGAAACTTGGGCACAGCAAAAGCAAACAGAAGAAAACTTCGCTGGGTTAAGTCTAGTGTCTCCCCAATGCTAGATAGGGCCAGACAGCTGGGCTCACAGGCAGATATTGAAAGTGGCCCCTTAGAGGGGAAACAACCAAATATGAGGGGGGGGGGAGAGAGAGATAGAGAGAGAGAGAGGAGGAGGAAGAAGAAGAAGAAGGAGGAGGAGGAAGAAAGAAAGAAAGAAAGAAAAAGAAAGAAAGAGAAAGAAAGAAAGGAGGAGGAGGGAGAAAGAGAGAGGAGAGGAGAGAGAGAGAGGGAGAGAGAGAGAGAATTTTGTTTGTGTTGTTAGAAACAAACATTTCTCCCCTTGGCGTACAGGAGAGAGAATTTTGCTTGTGTTGTCAGAAACAAACATTTCTCCCCTTGGCGTGCAGGAGACCCCAACTCGAGCTTCACTGTTCCAAATCGGTGGGCCAGGCGGCTGGAGAGAAACTCGCTCCCGCGAGGCCACACCCAGGCCTGGCGCACCCACCCCGCGGCAGCAGTGGAGGGCGTCGCCCTCCCGGGCCTTCCGACGCGGACCCTGGCATCCGGGTGCTGCGGGAAGTAGGGCATCCTCACGTCCCTGACTCCTCCGGCTCCGCGCGCTCACGGAACCCAAGTGGAGTGGGAAGCGGTCACACAGGCGTGTGCCGTCCCCGAAATCGTTGCTCCTGTGGTGGTGACCCAAAGCGAGACAAAGCGCCGCGCCAGTACGGGCTGCAGTGATTGGAACTCAAACACACACATCTCTCCGCGAATGTGTTCCATCCGTGTAAATATGCCTGGGTGATTGAATGGATGGCTGAATGAACGCTGTGTGGACAGAAATATAAATGTTACATGTATAATACAGGCGCCGGGGAAGGAGAGCTGTCAGGCACCCCCAGGCTGGAGCCTGCTGCCCAGAGGAGCCGGTGGAGCCAGGCGGTTCGCCCAGGGCGGTGTTGTTAGCTTGGGCTTTCCAGTTCGATTTGTGCCACTATGCAGGATACTGTGAAGAGAAGAAAATGGAGACGACTCTTGGCCTCTCATTTTCCCTCCTCTCTGGTTCAGACACTCTGGAACTAAAAGTTATGATTCTCATGTGCTGTTGAACCTACACTTCCTTGCTGGTCTGTCTTGTTCTGGTGAGAGGCTTTGCAGTCTGTGACCATGGTGCTATGAGATGGTCAGGCAACATGAAAATTAGTGAACGTGCTCATTTTCATTTTGTGGATTCTTCTTAGTAAAATAATTATTTAAATAGTTAAATAATTTAAATAGTTAAATAATTTAAATAATTATTTAGGCTAAAATTAATGTGCTGCTACTATGACAAGGAAGTGCCTAAGAATCCAGCATTGGAAATACAATTGTGAAATTAAAAAATAACAAATCCTATCTGGATTCCCCGCATGTTATTTATAAAAATTTGAGCTTCCAACTGCAAAATGTGCTGGCAATTCACTGAGTTCTCAAACGGTTACCTTTTTGAGAACCTCCCCCAAACTGTTGCAGAATAATGGATTGTTTCTCCAAGTGATGGAAGTTCAGAAAACCATGAAACAAACTTTAAACATGATCAACGTTCTTTATGCTATGCTGTATCTTCCTTAAATCATTCTCCTATCTTGTCCGTGGAAGATATTTTTTTAAAGTGAATTGATTTTTCTACTGGATTTTTGTGTCTTGATGCATTTGAAGGTAACAGCTCCTTTAGGAAAATCCCTGATTGTGAGTTTGCCGGAAACATCCCATTTAAGACCAGGTTGCACTGGAAAAGGCTATTTTAAAGTTGTGTCTTTGGAGGACATGAAACATTTTGTCATGATGATGTTGTGCCCTGGTTCCTGGACTTGCCCTCTAAAGCAGTTCTGGTTCTTGTGTCCTGCCTGGCACACACCTTGGCCCCAGGCCCCTTGGATCCAGCACTCAGACTAGTTTTATTCATGCCTTCATTATAATGAAATGTTTTCTCTCTTCTGAAAACACTTGTCTTGTAGAAGCGGACGGAGGGAAAAGGGGTATACCCCCAATCCCCACAGAATCCCACTACTCTAAAGTCATTGCCCTCCTACACCTCAGGACTTTTGTTCCTCAATGCAGGGTGTCTTCTTGTGATGCTAAAAAACAAGCTGTGAAAGACACCTAATGAGCATGAGAGGTCTGTTTTTGCATCAGCAAAGTGGTTTTCATAAAAATAATTCACACTAAGTACAGATGCTATAGTGGTTATATTTTATAATATACACAAGAAGCACAGTGCCTAGTACACAATGGATATAGAATAAATGTCAGTTGCTCTTCCTCTTTTAGTAGTCAGGGCAAGGTTTTCCAAAGCCTGCGCTTTGGAGAACTGGTTTTGTAAGATGCTCTGGAAAGTCAGAGTTACACCTGGCTTACACAGCAGATGTCTGAAGACAGCCCCATACTCTTGGACCAAGTCCACACAGCTCTCCACTTCTCCTCACTATTATCAGGAGTCTATAGCAAAGTGCAGACACCTACTCTTCTTACCCCAACACTCAGCTTCCACAACACTCAAAACTATTTTTTGTCTCTTTTGTAATTTTAATCGAAGTATTACTATTCATTTTTTTTAAACTCTGTCTTATAAGCACCACATTTTAATATCTAAGTCAATATTGGGTGAAAGAAACACCACCAAGAACTTCCCTCCAGAACAAAACAATGATGTTCATTCCTCCAAACATCCAAATTGAAAGTCTATCACAACCAAAACAAAAAAACAAAGCCCACGGAGAAGTAAAAAGTAACAAAAATCACATTCTAGGGTGTTAGTGCATTTGGCAGTCCTTGCTGTGCTGTTGAACCATCCTTCAGCTGGCTTTCAAAAAAAAAACACCCTAAGCTCATCAAAATATACATTTGCCATTTGCTTTTTAAAATTAAAAATAATAATTAAAAAGAAAACTTCAAGGAATTCACAATCAATTGCCTGACTTGTTTCAATGTCATGTACAGCATATGGAAGTGAAAAAGGCCATTTGCAGCACATGTGATTAAGGGATATTCATCTTCAGGGTTTAGCTTTCTTCCAGACAGCGTAAAATACCCACAATTCGAAGTTTGAAGGGACATAGACGATCTCCTTTGAGAATTCCACAAGGCAATACAGGCACCCAAGCTGTTCTTCATAGAGTGGCAGGGCTTCTGTCAGATTGACACAGTTTCCCTGTGTAAAATATTTCCCATCCTGTTTCAATACATTCATTCATGGGTCAAAAATCAGTCTGAGAAACTCCCACGTGGAATCTTGTTCCAGAGATGTGGAGATTGGAACAGCTGTCAAATCGTTAGTCACACAATCCAATTCTCTCCCTTCTTTGGTGTGCCTCTTCAGTATTGGAATGCAGTCTTCTATCAGAGCCTGATAGCAGCCTCCTTTAAGATTGTCTACAACATCACCACATGTTTTTTTGCATATATTTCTTACATCCATCAATCACCATTTGGTCAATCTCTACCATAGTGACCATCTTTGATTTTAGTTTGACTATTTCACATAATATGCCCCCATCTCAGCCTCTGAGAATCAGTACCTCTTTGCCAGTGAAATCTGCTTTGCTGCTGCCCGTGATGGCCCAGGTATATGCCAAATCACTCTGCCGAATCAACATCCCTACTAAGGATGAGAATATTTCCAAATTGCTTCTAGTGTAGAACTGTAATGTTCCAATAAGGTGAATCTTCATTGTACACCACTTCATCTATGTCATATTCAACCAGGTGCCCATTGGTGGTGGACCAAAGTCTGTTGATGGCCCCTCTTCAAACTACAGGTGGTAATCGCTTCACCAGCCCAGTACTGTCTTGACTCAATTCTTTCATTCTTTTTTCTACATTGTTTGAAAGGCTGTCAATCTCTTCTTTGCCCTGCAAGTCATCATTGTAACTCTGAAGGTCCAGCAACACCAATCCATGTAGGTAAATTCTCAAATTGGCAAAGATGCTGTTTTTGTGTTTCCATTTGTAGGTTGCTAACTAGCCATTAACCTGCCAGGTGTGCAGACTCTGCCATCCTCTGCTCCTGGAAAATGGACTGGAGGCCTTTTAGAATGGTCTTGCCATCAGCTTTGGCACTGAGCATGAAGTTGATCTTGCTGTGCCATGCTGCTGTGACAGTGAGGCGAGGCCCTCCCTGTGCCATGCCTCCGGTAGGTGGCTGTGGGAGCCAGGGGGTGGGGGCATGCCCGTGTCAGGCTGTGGCCCGCGGGAGTCAAAACAGTATGTTTTGGGTCTACCAATGTTCGTCTTGTTAAGCCCTTAATGCCTGCTTGTATCAGTGAACACAAGAAGCCCCAAAATCTCAAGTGCTTTTCTCATCTCTTACATTCTAATACTCATAAGGCTCAGCACATCCTGTATTCTGTCCCTTTCTCACTATCCAACTCCTGAAACCCTCTGACTATGCCTCCTGGACTTCGAAGTCCACCGTTAGCAAAATGCCCAATATCCTCAACCTCATCTCCAAGTATTCTCTTCACCTTTCTCTTCTCATGGAAGTATGGCTTGCCCTCCTAAGAGGCTGCTCTCCCACAACCCTCTCAAGTGATGGCTGACTTTTCCCTCCAATGCTTGCATCACCTGTGTCTGGAGATAGGAAGGTGGTGTCCTTGTTCTGCATTGCTACTTCCAGAACATTCTTCATCCGTCCTCCCTGAAACCTACTGCTATAAATCTCCTTTCATCAGGTTATTTCACCCACTACTTTTAGATGTGGCTAGCATGCTCAGACCTCCAGGTCACTCTACAACTTTCCTGATTGACTCCCAAGTTGATGTCACTTCCTGAACACTAATCCTGCCTTAATCCTTGGCAATTTAATATACACACAGGTATTCATTCCAACCAGTACAATCCTTAGACCTGGGCAAACAAGGGGTTGGTCTCCATGCTCCATACATTAAACAACTCTAAAGTTTAAGAGGCCACCTCTCTGGTGGCCAGGTTCTATTGGTGGGCTCCTTTAAGCCTACACCCAGATCCACATGGACCCTATCCCTGTTTCTCCCGTTCAGTGTGCTCTTCAGCTTTCCTCTGGCTCCAAAACTCATTGTAGTCTTGACCAAATGCCCCAAGGAGCTGCAGAGCTCCCACTTATGAAGTCAGCCGTGGACATGTGGACAGGTCCTGGTTCTAGGAAGGCAGTTTGGCAAGTGGATTGCTCTTGTGGCTGGTGCCCCCATTTCCTTTCTAAAATTGTGGAAGATCAGCAACCAGAACCAGAAGGGTGCTGCCACACTGAGTTTGGGCAACTCACATTGTTTCCATAGACACCCCTGTCTCCTACCCTCCTACTCGCCCTCTTATTTTATGTTTTTAAAAATTAGTTTGTTTGAATGAGGACTTAATTTGTTGAAATATAATCTCTTTAAGTTCCTTGAAAATGGAGTTGGTTTTTTTTTGTTTCTAAATGCTATCTGCTTTTAACTAGTAGTTGCCTACATCTGGGGACTTCAGAGAAGAATTACATTTTGTTAGTTATGTAGACACAGTGGTTATGGAAGCATTTCTTTACAGTACCCTTTACGTGTTTGGTTTCTGAACTTAAAATTGCCCTCATACTTAATAATATGGTCTGCATTTAATATGAAAGGTGTTTTCTTGATAAATCTGTTGTACTATTTGGATACGTTTGTGTATTCCTTGCAGCCAACCTGTATTCGTGGGATTGGTGTAGGGTTAAATCATCAACATTATTTCATAAAATAAGAATTTGATCTGTGTTATCTAAAGATGTATCAGTATATTGTCACAGTTGTGCTGTTAACTAAAAATGCTGAGACCCCTTTTTATAGAAAAACAAACAAAAAAAAATTAGTTTGTTTGAATCAAGATCCAAATAAGGTCTACCATACATTGCAATTGGTTGATATGTCTCTTAAATCTCTATTTATCTATTGGTTCATCCTTCCTTTCTTTTCCCTTCAGAATTTACTATAGATGAAGAAACCATATGTCCTGTAGAGAGCTCTCCACAGTCTGGATTTTACTGATTTTGTTCCCGTTATGCTATTTAACATGCTCTGCTGCTCCCTGTATTTCCTGCAATCCAGAAAATAGATCGAGAGGCTTATCAGAGGCAGGTTTTGTTTTTTTTTAAATGAAACTACTACATATGTGTCGTTTAATTAGGAGGCATATACTAATTGTCACTTTTGTGATGTTAGCGGTTGTTGATGATTATTGCTACTTATCCACTATTTCATTTGGGTTTTGCTAAATGGTAAAATTCTAATGAATACTTCTTAAACAGCCATCCTCCTATCCTTTTACGAGATGTTTGATAGTAATATGATGGGGTAGGTTTTCGTTGCCTTTTTAACGTGAGGGGGATACAAGACAAAACCTAGGACCTGCCCAAGTTATTGAATCTAATAGTGAGGCACAGCCCAACCTCCATTACAAGCAACCTGAAGGTTTACACTTTCAGTGCAAGGGAAACCAGAGATCAATGCTCCCTACCTCTACCAATATAGGGGACTGCTGAAAATGTTGCCTTGATGCTTAGTAAAGCAAGAGAATGTGGCTATGGAGTAGAGGTAGAATATGCTTACCTGAGAAATTTCAACTGAATACAAGTCATAGAGCTCTCTAGCCCCAAATTCTCAACAAACTATAATTCAGTTTAATATTGGGTTGGTAATTTCCCAGATCCCTGATAGAAAGAAATGCAAATCCTATGTGGAGGAGCCCTCCCTCATCCTGGACTTCAAAAAAAAATCACACAAATAAATGAAAGTTAGAAAATAATGAAGCACATAAAATAACAACACACAAGGAAGCATGATAACATGAAGTAGCACCAGCAGATATAACAAAAGAAACTTCAATCTTTTCCTGAAGAAAGACTTCTTTAGTTAGACTTCAATAGTTAGAACTATTGGTCATAATTTTCACTTTACTTGAAGAAAAATATGTGCAGGCAATAGGAAAGTATAAGGAATAACAAATCATATTTAAAAAGGCACCAGATCAATCTTCTATCCAACTCTGCTGGTTGCCCTACCAACATCCAGTCCAGCTTCCACACACATATGATACTTTATGCTTACCTCAGAGAATCCTGATTTTATTTAGGGATTTACCTTTTCAAAAACTACACACATATATTTAACAATACAGTTTTATACAGAATGCTAAGAGCACTTTTCATATTTTACAGCAGGGCTTGAAACAATATGGACCTTCTATTAATATTCATTCCATAGCACAACCAAATATAACTCCTACATAGATGCATTACAGTGTGTTTAGAGTTTAAAGGCTCAATGGAAATAAGGTGAAAAAGACTATATAAGGAATTTTACATAACTAATTGGAAAATAAATGCAAAAAATAGTAAATAAAATTTAATATGGTCTCATGTGCCCTGAGAGAAGTGGTGCCTGGTTTGGAGGAGTAATTGCTATGTGCAAATAATCTATTTGGAACTGCTGCCACTTTAGGGTTATTCATCATTCACCCCTTTTCTACCAGACATGACACTTCCAGTTTCCTTTACTTGATAGCAATGTCTTTTAAGATCCATAAAACAACTGCAAAATTGAAGTTTGTGCCCTTCTTTCTAGCTCCTGGGTAGACTTCTTTTACTAATCTAGTCAGTTAATTCAAGGTTGCATCCATCTAAGTGTGGATCTGCCACTCACTGGACCACAGGACAGCTCGGACATGTCTTCTCTTGGTTGGTGGGCTTCTCCAGATCTTTGTTAATTTCTTCCAGTGCAACGCATGACTCCACTGCCATCTTCTTCTGACAAGCTCTCGAGATTCTTGCCCAGAGCTCCGACCCCCTCAGCAAACTGAGATCTACCACTTTTCACATGACTATGTGCTTTAGGGAATGGGCTCATTACATTCTAATTGGTCCAAATCAGTCATGTTAATTCCTCTCTCCCTTTCAGTTATTGGTTTGGGCATGGATTTGTTACACAATTCTGCTCAATGACAGTGGCAGGGAAGATTTCTAGACAGCTTTTGGGAAAGCTTTCCTTACTCCCGAAAATATAAATTAAGCAAAGAAGTCCCATTTGTGTCTTTAGACATTATTTGCTTGAATGTGACATATAGAACTTTGCAAATATCCTGGAATCATGGAGGGGAGGGAGCCTGATGACATAACACATGAAGGATGTAAGAGTCAAGTGAATTTCAGAGAAGTGGTTCCAGAACCCTGGTGTGCCATGTCTGGAACAGCCCTACCTCTGTTGTGTAGTAATATATTTCCTCTTTTTTATTTTTTAGAGCCACTTTAAGTTAGAGACTTTTGCTCACAGCTGAAAGCATCCTTATACTCTCTCCAGCCCTAAAAGAGCACCCGGCACACAGTAGATACTCCACAAATGTCTACTGATTTGAGTTGAGCTGTGTTTCAAGTTTATTTCTGTTGGGAAAACAAGATGGATGTCTCCATCTGTTGTATTCCAAGGTTCTAGCACAGCTACTACATCACAGAAGGTGTTTGACAAATAATTGCCTAAAGTCAGAATGGCTTCAGGATCTTAACAAGCAAAAGGGAAGAAGCTGCCCCAGGCAGGGTCAAAGAAAGAAACTCGGAAGAGGTCTCTAGCCTCCTCTGGTGGCTCAAAGGGGAAGGCAGTGTGTCACTTAGAAGTGTGTGGTAGGGTAGAGATGAGGAAGGAAGATGAAAATGCCCACAAGAGATACTTTTTTCTGAAAGAGGCAGATTTTGATGTCTGGAAAACATTCTTGTTAAGAAGGAGAGAGATGAATTAAAGGAAACTCTAGGCCATTCAGGGCCATACCCTGAGTTTGCTTTATGGGCCCATAACTGAATCTCTCTATGTTGTTTGTTCCTATATTATCTACACATCTAGGATAAGGTAGTTTTTGTCACTCAGAAAATGTCTCGCCTCAGTAAATGTGGCAACTGGTAAGATGCAAGGAAGGGGGATGTTCCTCATGTCTCAGTCCCAGGAAGAAGAGCTACCATTACCTGAATGGTGGCTGAGAAGAGTGGAACCACATCACACAGCATTGTGGGGTCCCAGGGATTGGTTCGGAGACTCCAAAAAGAAGTACAGCTTCCCAGAAGAAGCACAATTTGCCTGCTTTAAATCACTCCATGATTACACAGTGATTTAAAGTGCAAACTCCTTTGCCTGTTCATGTGTCTCAAATCAATGCCCACCAGAGAGCCAGAGCCTTCACTGCAGAGGAAGTTCTGAATGACACAGGCCAGGATGGTTTGACCCATCTCTGCCCTTGGCCACCCCAGTGCTTGCACAGTAGGTCTGTGAACCCTCAACCAATGAGGGATGAGAAGACATGGATATTCTGGGCTAACTGGCATACCCCACAGACTCATCAAGTTTCTCTACTTCTTTTTTTAAAATTAATTTATTTTGTATTTCAATAGGTTTTTAGGGGGCAGGTGGTGTTTTGTTACATGAATAAGTTCTTTAGTGGTGATTTCTGAGATGTTGGTGCACCCATCACGCGAGCAGTGTGCATTGTACCCAATGTGTAGTCTTTTATCTCTCACCGCCCTTCCACCCTTTTGCCTGAGTCCCTAAAGTCCATTGTATCATTCTTATGCCTTTGCATACTCATAGCTTACCTTCCACTTATGAGTAACAACATATGATGTTTGCTTTTCCATTCCTGAGTTACTTCACTTAGAATAATAGTCTCCATTTACATCTAGGTTGCTGCGAATGACATTATTTCATTCCTTTTTATGGTTGAGTAGTATTCCATGGTATGTGTATATATATATGTATATATATATATATATATACCACATTTTCTTTATTCACTCATTGATTGATGGGCATTTGAGCTGGATCCATATTTTGCAATTGCAAATTGTGATGCTCTAAACATGCGTACAGACAATTAATCTTCAACAAAGCAAACAAATACATAAAATTGGGAAAGGACATGCTTTTCAAAAAATGATGCTGGGATAATTGACAAGCCATATATAGAAGAATAAAACTGGATCTTCATCTCTCACCTTATATAAAAATCAACTCAAGATGGATCAAAGACTTAAATCTAAGACCTGAAACCATACAAATTCTAGAAGATAACATTGGAGAAACCATTCTAGACATTGGCTTAAGCAAAGATTTCATGACCAAGAAACCGAGCACAAATGCAACAAAAACAAAGATAAATAGATGGGACTTAAACTATAAAGCTTCTGCAGAGCAAAAGAAATAATCAGCAGAATTGACAGCCCACGGAGTGGGAGACAATCTTCACAATCTATACATCTGACAAAGGACTAATATCCAGAATCTACAAAGAACTCAAACAAATCAGTAAGAAAAAAATTCCATCAGAAAGTGGGCTAAGGACATGAGTAGACAATTTTCCAAAAGAAGACAACAAGCATACGGATAAATGCTCAACATCACTAATTATCAGGGAAATGCAAATCAAAACCACAATGAAATACCACCTTACTTCTGCAAGAATGGCCATAACCAGAATCAAAATAATAGACGTTGGTCTGGATGTGGTGAAAAGGGAACACTTTTATACCATTGGTGGGAATGTAAACTAGTACAATCACTATGGAAAAAATGTGGAGATTTCTTAAAGAACTAATAGTAGAACTACTATTTGATCCAGCAATCCCACTCCTGGGTATCTACCCAGAGAAAAAGAAGTTTCTCTACTCCTGTGTAAAGTTAATCAAGCTATACCCACCACCTGAGATACCAAATACCACCTTCTCTACTGTACCTCTGCAGCCATTATAGGGAAAAGCATCCTGCCCAGCTTCACACTTGTTAGCTCTTAGGGTCAACTGCATATATGGCTCTCATTACTTACCAGCTTCATTATAAATAATTCCATTTCATTTCCTGTAGTACAACAGCTTTTTGAGGGCAAGGACATCACATTTTCTACAATATTAAATCCCACAAACTCTCCAACACAATGCTTTTCATATGAAAGGTGCTAAACACATTTTGAATAATTGTTCACACATTTAATTAATTTTCACATTTTTTCTTGAACTTTGTTTTCCAAAATAAGGATTATCAAGAGTTTTTCTATATAAGGAACTCATGGCTTTAAATTCTGCAGTGCCTTCTTTGGAGGGGTAATGGCATAACAATATCTGGAGAAACCTGCATATCTATAGTTTTTTTAAAATTTAGTTAAAAAAACAAACAAACAAACATGTGCCCCTTTTCTGACAAGGGTAATCTCTTTGAATTTTTTCTCTCTCCTTTTCGTTCAGTGATTTCTCCTGCTGCTCTAAGCTCTGTAGCAAGTGTTGTGGATCCTCTGTATCCAGATGATTTATAGCTCAACTCTGAATATTCCCATAGGTCTTCCCCATTCTCACTGCTAGGATTTCTTTTTAACATTCTACTATAGGTCTGTTAATGCATTGAGTTCTATTAAATTATTTTCCTGCTCAAGGGAAAATTATCATCTTCATGTTCAGAATTTGTCTCGTATAATCTTCCTGCTCCAAATTAGTGTTCTAACACTCAGCTTTTCTATTTTAATAATAGACATGCTGATTTCCCTACATGATCTAGCTATTAAAAATGCATGTAGTAAGCTCTCAGGAAGTTAGGTTCACTTCTATTTTTAGCATGATCTAAAGGTATTGGTGCTGACCAACTTTTGGGTCACAAATGGCTTTTTGAGAAGCAGCAACACAATGAGTGTTAATGATGGAAACATTCGGTATTAATAGTCTGTCTAATTGGTTTTCCCTTTCTCTACACTTAGACTACAGCTCTTCCCTGATAATAAAGATATTTTTAAAACTATCTCTTCACTCAACTCCCAGTCCCAAGTTTGGTTTCTGGGTACTCTATTAGCCATTTCCTGCATGACAGTGCATCCTATACCAACATTAAATCTCCCATAATGCAATTTGTGCCCACTTTTATATGCATCGGCAGCTCAGAACTGCAGGTTCTTTTATAACTCCTGCTCGGTGCCTCTTCTCCACATACTTTCCAGAGATTCTCTGCAAATCACACTTTTATGACTGACATAAAGTCAAATCAAGCTTATCCTAGGTTATTGTCAATTCCAAGGGAAGGAGAAGGAAGCCCCATTTTGGCATTAGGTCTAAGCTATAGTTTACTAAAAGCTCTGTGTTTGAGGACTGTGGAGCACTTGCCTGCTCTCTCAAAAAAGCTAGGAAAGAAGCGTCTACCCTTTTTCCACCTCCTTCTCATTCATCCCACGGGAGGTGGAGTCACATCACTAATGGGTACCCTAAAAGTATGGTGGGCTCCATCTTGTCCCTCTGCCTCACTGCCTCAGATATCACCTTAAGGCTGTGCAACTCCTGCATCCAGAAGAGGTAACTCATCTCCGAAGACTTCCTGAAAATGGAGGCATAGGGAGTCCTTGGAAAAACAGAAGTTGGTATAGGATTTCCATCAAAGAGATCTCAAAACACATTTCTCCAAACTGTCCCAGAGGGAATGCAGAAGTAGCATAGTGGATAGAAGATATTCCAGATCATCACTTCTCAGAATGCTCAGTGAAGAGATTTCCTTGATAGGTAAGACCAGAAGAGCATAGAGAGCAGTGTTCATGAACTAGCAGAAGATGGCTAGAACTTGACAGGCTTGACATTTTGGTACCATATCATTTTTATGGCCACCTTCTACATACCACCCTTCCCAAAGAAGACAAAGTCCAGGCAGAGTTCAAAGATAAGTGGGAATGAGCAGTGCTCTTAGAGGTGATTGTGCTGAGACCTTAGAGTCCCAGAGAAGGCAGAGCTATGTATTCTTACTTACAAAGCACATCCAGATTTACCTCAGGGGAGAAGAAGAGACTGAAGTGCCACTGAAAATTGCTATCTTCTTCCTTACAGAGTGCCTTAACCTTGGGGACAGTAGAAACCTGCCTGATAGAACAAGGCCTGGGCAGGAGACTAAAGGGACCGTTGTCTCTGTGGTGCGAGATTTCCTCTTACCTGGAAACACATGCACATAAACAGGACACTTGATGAGGCTCTTTAGAGTAAAAGGAGCAAATGGAAAGAGCTCTTCTTGGATCATGGGCAGGTGGGCAGTGGAAATCTGATGAGGGTTCAGGTTGGTGAAATCCCCCAGGGAACTCAGTCTCCTCTCCAGGATGAGAGAAGCCTAGCATCCTGGGTGTGGGCTGGGGCCCTGGAGACCTGGGCTGTTCTCAGGTGTGGGGCAGGACTGGACTCCAAGCTGCAGACTGTGGAAGATGACCTGAGAGACAGTTTCCAGGAATAAGTGATAAGCCAGCACACAGTACAACTGAGGTGTCAACCCAAAGGGGCTGCACAGACCTGGAATCTAATTTTGTGTCCTGTTATCAGTGTAGGATCTGCAAACATCAGAAAATGAACCTGAGACTAACTTAGGCCACGAAAGGGGGTGTGTGTGTGTGTTTGTGTGTGTGTGTGTGTGTGAGAGAGAGAGAGAGAGAGAGAAAGGGGGGTTGGAGACAGTGAGAAAGAGAGAGAGGAGAGAGGTTGGAAGAAAACCAAAGAAAGGAGAAGCAAAGACAATCCCCAAAAGAAGTGAAGAACCAGGTTTGGGAAAGACAGGAGCCAGGAGAAGCCTGAACTCTCAGAAGCATCTTTTCAGGCTCTGCCTTTAGAATGATTCAGCTGCCTCTGCATTTCATCCTTGTGTGACTAGCCTGGGATTCCCGGGAGAGTCTGAAAGGCCCAACCTGGGGCACATGACAAGTGGAGGGATAAGCTGCCTGATTGATATACTCACCAGGACCACAGGGAATGTGAGGCCTGAGCGGAGGGGCCCTGTACAGGACAAAACAAGGACCTACACTACAGGGCAGCAGAATGACGATCAGGGATGTCAGAGGCTTGACTGAAATGTAGAGAGTGCAACATGGAGAGATACCCAAAGGCAAGGGTCACTCTCCAGCACTTCCACAGCCTCACTGAGGTGAGAGGATGGAGCCATGAATGGAGCTGCTCAGACAGATGGAGCAGCCATAAAGTCAGACAGATGGCCTGGAAGGGGAGGCAGCCCCTGTCCTCCTTGATTGATTCTCAAAGCATATGGTGTTGATATAGAGAATCTGCACCCCAGATTCTTGGCAGAGAGCAATTACAACTTCAAACCTTCTTCTGCTCATTTCTTATGAAAAGATCAATTGTAACTAAAACATATTTAGGAAGGAGCTGAAGACCATGCAATGCATCCATTTGATACTTTGAATGTTACACCCCTGTTATGTGAGACCAACTGGGTGAGCTGCATACCTGAGCTGTTTTTCTTTTCTTTTCTTTGCACTTCATTTTTTGTATACTTTGCAGATGGTATTAATTACACTGATGCATTTGTGTTATGCCATGAACCTGTATATAACATATTATAAGAAACATTTTACTACTGTGGGGATGGTGGCAAGGGCTTTGCTCTCTAGGTCGGGCTGTGTATCCTTTAAGGTGACCTAAGGAACTTTTCTTTCAACTCTCGGTATCAGTAAAAATTGTGATACATATATGCAAATAGTTTATTTTGTCTTAGTTACATTTTGTCCTCTTATATAGCTTTTGGTAAAACCTCTTTCATTCTTCTTGGAATGTTTCAAGATATAAATAAATAAGAATATAGACAAAATTATTTCTTCAACTTTTTTTAGATCAGATAATTGCTACTATGTTAACTATTTTGAAGAGTACAAAGACATTGAAAAATTTCCAGTCAATTATGAAACTGGAAAACCATGACACACAAAAACCTACAGTGATAATACAAACACACACATGCACACACACACTATGGAACAATCTCAAGTGTGGACAAAGATGCAAAAATCTTGAACAAAATCCCAGCAAATTGGATATGGCATTATATATATATTTTTAAAAAAGAGTAAACACAACCTCATAGGTTTCATCAGGATGAAGGCATACTCTAGTGTTAGGAAATACATTAATAATAATCATATGATCACATAAGAAAATTCCATGATTGTATCTCAATATATGTTAAAATGTTAATTCTTAAAATTTCACACCCACTCCTGACTCTTTAGAAATCTAGGTATAAGGAAATACATTCTCAGGAAGATAATATTTATGTCAAACTGACAACCATGTTATCCTTACTAAGCAAACACTGGGGGCATTCCCATTAAAGTAAGAATGAAATAAAGAGGCCTATTATCATCAACATTATTTAGCTTGGTTTACAAGCTCTGGCTAATGGAATACAAATATGGACCAAAGATTTGAGACGTAAGAATAAGAAAAAAGTAGAAGAAACTATCATGATTGATAGTTGTTAGAACTGTAAATGGATAAACATCAAGAGAAAGTTAATTTAGTAAAATGGCTGAATATAGACACATGGGCAAAAAATTCATAACTACTCTACATATTGGCAATAATCCATTATAAGGTATAATTGGAAAAGACACTATTTATAAAAGGAAGAGAAAACATAAAATACCTAGAATAAACTTAGCAAGAAAATTGTGACAACCACATGAATAAAATCACAACATTTTACTAAAAGATTTATAAGAAATGTTGAATACATAGAGACACATATACTCTTGAAAGGAAAATCTGAATATTTTGAAGATATCTATTCTTCCAAAGTCAATGTATAGATTTAACAACATACAACATCTTAAAGGAATTTTAGGGGAATGAGAAAAAAATCAGTCTAGATCCTAACCACATGAACTTTACCAAAATTAATTTCAAATAAAGAGTTATTATAAAATTATTAAGGCAGTTAAATACTAGATAAAATTGAAGTTTATATTTGTCAAACCTCTCAGTCAGCGGAGAATTTCTAAGCTTAAAAGCAATGGAAGAAATTACAAAGAACAATAATAATAATTCATTGACTGAATGCTTCCAAAGATACTGTGGAAAATATACTAAATAACAAAGAGACTTTTTTAAGTCAAAAAATCACAGTCAGAAAAAATAACTGGAAAATATTCGCAACAAATATGAAAAAGTTTGATAGGCTTGATAGTCTTACCACACAAAACACAAATTATAAAGGAAAAAAAAAAGACCTCAGTAAGTAAATGGACAAAGGAAATAAATTGCAAACCACCAAGGAGGAACTATAAATGAGTAATGAAGAAATACTCAATTTTACTAATACTCAGTAAAATACAACTCAAAGTGACAATATCTTTTTGACAAAAACATTTTAAGGGAAAATTATGTATTAGTTAATTTAGATCACATCTTTTTTCTTTAAGAAATTAAAGTAGTTAAAAAATCAATTGTAAAAATTGTTTTTAAGGTGAGAAAACCAGATTGAAGCCAAAATAAAGTGAAACAGTAAGCCTTCCATGACACTGCAAAGTGAGCTTTTAAACTCCCTACTGGCCAATGGCAAAATAAACACACATAGCTGTAAGACTCCAAATGACTATGGATACCAGTTGTTCACTTTTCCTTGGCAATGAAGTCTGAGAGCAATTTCTCTACCATGCTTTTTTTTTTTTTTTTTTAAACTGGGTCCTTTGGTGACAGAGAGGACCATGTCTTCAACAAGATCTGTACAAAGACAGTTGTGCATGGTTCTTTCTCAGAGCATTCCTTCATGTGAACCTCAGTTCAGTTACTTTTTAAAACAGGGAGGAGCATATGAAGATGAAACAACACAGAATGCTGGTTCTTTTTTTTTCTTCTTCTTCTTCTTTTTTATTATGCTTTAAGTTCTAGGGTACATGTGCACAACGTGCAGGTTTGTTACATATGTATACATGTGCCATGTTGGTGTGCTGCACCCATTAACTCGTCATTTACATTAGGTATATCTCCTAATGCTTTCCCTCTCCCCTCCCCCCACCCCAAGACAGGCCCCGGTGTGTGATGTTCCCTTTCCTGTGTCCAAGTGTTCTCATTGTTCAATTCCCACCTATGAGTGAGAAGATGCAGTGTTTGGTTTTTTGTTCTTGTGAGAGTTTGCTGAGAATGATGGTTTCTAGCTTCATCCGTGTCCCTACAAAGGACATAAGCTCATCCTTTTTTATGGCTGCATAGTATTCCGTGGTGTATATGTGCCACATTTTCCTAATCCAGTCTATCATTTTTGGACATTTGGGTTGGTTCCAAGTCTTTGCTATTGTGAATAGTGCCGCAATAAACATACGTGTGCATGTGTCTTTATAGCAGCATGATTTATAATCCTTTGGGTATATACCCAGTAATGGGATGGCTGGGTCAAATGGTATTTCTAGTTCTAGATCCTTCTAAAATGTCAGGAAAGGTCCTTTCTGATAGACCCTGACAGTAGTTTAAACTGGTGCTGCTATTTGAGGGGTTAGGGAAAAAAATTGCAACACATGCCAAGAGCTCTAACACCATTCCTACTGTTTGGTGCAATAATCCCCCTTTCGGAGTCTATCCTAAAGTGGAACCCTAAAAGGAAACATTGCCCGCAAAGCTGTTCAATGCAGTGTTATTTCTAACAGCACAAACTGGAAATATCTTAAATATCTAAAAATAGAAGACTGGCTTAGCATATTATGATGTACCTGTTTGATAAAATATCAAGTAGCCATTCCAATGATACTAATGGACAGTTTCTAATAACATAAAGCATTAAATTATATGAAGAGTGTAAAAATTGATGTGTAGTGTGATCTCAACTACATATACTACATCTAATAGAAACACAGGAAGGAAGTATTCAAAATGTTAAAGATTATTTCTTATTTCTCTATACCGTTCATAAACAATTACGTATTTCTTAACTAGAAAGAATAAATTTTGAAGTTCATTGTAGGCAGACGGCTTACTAAACAGATGTAATCACTGTGCTTAGTGTGAACTTTGATCCCCATGAAGAGGAAGCTAAGATAAATGTGTTTTTCCCATGTCTTTGATTTTTATAATTTCTGGTTTGCCACCTTCTGACAGATATTTAGACTTCTAGCCTCGAGGTATTGATGCACGATGTTTAAAAAGAAATATTTTACTTTAAAAATGTGTATTCTATTTTATATTTTCAGTCACAGGTTGCTGTTACATAAGGTATTATAAGAAAATTTTATCAGGCAAGGGATACAATTATATTTTAAAAACCACAAAAGTTTCTATTTGCTGAAGCTACATGCACTGAAGATTCAGATCAGTATTTTGTTCTTACTTGAAATCTTGTTTTTATATTATACGTAATAATTTTGGGGAACCAAAACATTCAGAGAATTTTTTCCAGCGAAGTTAAAAATGTGATACTAAATAAGCCTATCAACAACATCAAAACCAACCACTCACATAACAAAGGCAGTAATAAATTACAAGGTTTGTTTTCCCTTTTAAGATTCTTTTAGATCTAATACTTACGAGAAAAAGGAAGACAGGAAAATAGCTTTCTCTGTTGTTCTTTTGATTATTCATAAATACATTGTTCTTAGAATTTAGATGTGTTTGATCTTAAAATCACTTTAACAATAGAAAAAATATTAGCAGTTAATATAGCATTTTGATGTTCTCAAAACACGACATTTGAAAGAGGAAAGGTTAGGGAAAGGTTGACCTTAACCTTCTGACCATCTCAATCCAGTTTCTGCCAAAATATAAACTGGATTTCTGCTACAAGGGATCCGGAGAAGAAGGAAAACGATGGGGCCCTTCCTTGGTATTTGAATTGTAGACTCCCAGTGGCCAGGAACCATCTCTTCCTGATTTACTCTGAGTAGGACCTAACACAATACCCCACAAAGAGAAGGCTTTAATAAATACTTTTGGGGATGATGACGGAGAAAGTGATGTGCAATATACAAAACTAAAACAGAGGCTCTTAAGTTAAGGGCTTCACTCCAAGTAGAAACAGCTATTCACATAACAAGTTTAATGCACACATTTTTTATTCTTTTTTCTTGTGTTGCTTTTGCTTGTTTGTTTGCCACATTCATGCTTCAAGGAAGACTCCCGCCTGGTGGGAGGAGCCCTTGTGGAAGGCTCACATCTCCTCTCACGTCTAGGGCCTGAGCTCCGTGGTTTCCTTGAAGAAAGAGAATGGAATCTGGATCTGGAGATCTGGAATCTTTCTCCTCCAGTCCTTTCTCAGATTCCTGTTCCACACTCTCCTCACCTGTCCTGAAGTCTAGTATTAGCTTTAATCTGCATTGTGCAGCAGCGAGGGCTTATTATGAAATACCCAAAATATCTGTGTGGAGTAAGAGGATAGTCTCATATTTAGGCTGCAGCCCTCCTCATGCTATGCTGTTCTTTTCCTCCCTTGTTCCCCACCACATTGTTATCATTATGTATTTTATTCTTTTTTTAAAAAATCGTTTTTGTAAGTTGTGATTGACAAAACTCATAGGCATCCAGGGTACATCTGCCTTTCTGAATAATTCGAAGGATATCATGTAAAATTGTTTAGATGTTGTTTACATCTCCTCAAATGTGTTTTAAAAACACTCAGTAAAAAACAAATAAGTACTTTAGGAATAAAATGCAAGTTTCTTGAAGAGGCAAGGTTATAAAACTGTGGTGTTGAATTATAAAATCTTATTACATGTTTCAAAAACTCCATCTGTATTTCTCTCAGGGTTCTTATAAACAAAAGAGTATGAGACAATTCAATTGGAAAAGGAATCTATTAAATGATATTAAGCTGCTCAAAGGATATTGGGTCCTTCGGGAAGTCCTCTGGGAGGACCATAGGCTCAGGAGTAAAAGCCTGCATAGTGGGAGTGAATGTCCAAATCACATTATGGGCTGCTCAAGTGAAAATCTCCTGGCCATCAGCACTGGGCACTACTACCATGATTCTACCACCGATGGAAGGCCAGACCCTTCAGCACTGCTGCCTTCAAAGAGCCAGACACCTTCACTGACACTTTTACCAGTAAATAGCTGCAGCACAGTGTATGTTTTGCCACATTCTTTTTTTCTCAAGTGAAGCCTTCACAAGGTGTCCTAGGATTGGCTGAACCTAGGACACATACCTACGTATTTGCCACAAGGAAAATGAGGAAAGAATTCCTAGCTTCCCCTCTAGAAGGTGGGACACAAAATGTAGGAAATCTCACAAACACATAGGACAACAGAACAAGACAAACATGCTCTCGATAGGAGTGAACAATTCATCAGCCCCAGGAGGGAGAGGAGTCCAATGAAGGGGACAATTGCCTTCTGACTGGGTAAAGATTATCACATATTATGAATACATAAACTAATTTTATCTTCCAGTGTAAAGCAGCTCATTTTAACAGACCAGATAGGGTGTTTATAGAGTTAAACCAAAGTATGAAGAAAGCCCTCACCATCTCAGGAGGAAGGGCAACATGGCAGATAAATAAGACGAGATAACACTCCACGTTTCTCCATAACATGCAAATTTGAATGCCTGCTTCGTGGTCAGAAAAATCAATGCAATTCAAAAGAGGTATTGCTTTGTTCTCTGTACTGCTGTAAGAGCTCATGTGGGTTTAATTAAAAGCAACCCCAGTGAGTTGGCTGGCTGCCATGGTAAGAAATGTAATATTACTTTTGATACTTTCATCTTCAAATTGACCCAGGCCTGTGACATGGTTACAATAAAGAGCCTTTCTTATTTCACTGATGTTTTTGCCAAGTCACCAGGGTAGACAGCCATAAAGCAATAATAGAAATTAAACATAGGAAAATTACATAGTTTTTTTTCTTTCCAGACACAACCAAACCCTGATATCGAAGTTCATGTAAACATCTGTCTTAGTCCATTTGTGCTGCCACAAATCAAAGTACCACAAACTGGGTAATTTATAAAGAACAGAAATTTATTTCTTACAGTTCTGGACTCTGGAAAATCCAACATCAAGGTGCCAGCAGGTTCATTGTCTGTTGAGGATTCGGTCTCTGCTTCCAAGATGGTGCCTTGTAAGCTGCATCCTCTGGAGGGAGGAACATTGTCTGTCTCATGGCAGAAGATGGAAGGGCAAAAGAAAAGCTACTTCCATCAAGCCCTTTTATAAGAGCACCTAATCCCATTCACAAGGGCTCTACCTTCATGATGTAATCACCTTCTAAAGGCCCCACCCCTTAATATTGTTACATTGGCAATCAAATTTCAACGTGAACTTTGGAGGGGACACAAACATTCAAACCATAATACCATCTATCAGACTCCTTCTCATCCCCTCCTTTCCATACTCTAAAAATTACATCAAATAAAAAAAAGCCTACCCAGTTTCTATTAGATTGAAATGGCAGCAGGTTTAATAAACGTTTTAGGGGTCACTAAGCTACTATACCCAGGGATAAAGAAACATCAGGAAAAATGGAATCATTTCAGCTAAACACTCCCTCCTGATTTTGTATAATAACAGGTTAAAAAAAGCCAAAATTTGCATCATTCTCTGTAAAGAAAATATTGTATCTTTGTTTTGCACTTGACATTAATATAATCGTGATTACTTGATCCATTTTTGCAATTATCTTCATGTACATTTACTTCAAAATGTCCATTTTAGAAAGAAAGTTTCAAATGAATGAATACAGTAGCATAAAGTTTACGGGGCACGTTCCTATACCTCTCTGAATACTCTATAATTCTGCATGTGACAGGGCTTCAATTCATATAAGCAGATAAGGATAATAATGTTTGATTCTCTATCGCCAAAATTAAAGCACAAAGACAAGGTCTGGTTTTATTCCACATAGATACAACACACTTAGATATAATTCTTACCCAGAATACAATCTGGGGGGAGAGGAGGACAGAATTTTATCTTTATCTGACATAGCTATCTCTGAATCAAACAGGGTTCCTTGCTGGAATAAAGGTGACAAATCCAGACTTTGAGAAATTATTAGAAATTAATATGGGGAAATGATTTTAGTTATTTGATTTTGGTAATAAAGGCAACCCAGTGATTCACTGTTTGTCATGAGTCAAAATATTTGTGATCCTTTACAGACCTTTGGAAATGATTTAATACAAGCATACTTTGTTTCTTAAATTGCACTTGGCATTATTGCATATTTTTCAGATATTGATTTTTTTTTTTTTTACAAATTGAAGGTTTGTGGCAACCTTGCATCGAGTAAATCTATGGGGACCATTTTTCCAACAGCATGTGCTCATTTTGTCTCTGAGACACATTTTGGCAATTCTCATAATATTTCAAACTTTTTCATTATTATTACATTTGTTATAGTGATCTGTGATCAGTGATCTTCGATGTTACTATTGTAATTGTTTTGGGGCACCACAACCTGTGCCCATATAAGATGTCAAACTTAATCAATAAATGTTGTGTTTGCTCCACCAACCAGCCATCTCCAAGTCTCTCTCCCTCTCCTCGGGCCTCCCTGTTTCCAGGGACATGAAAATATTGAAATTAGGTCAATTAATAACCCTACAGTGGCCTCTAAATGTTCAAGTGAAAGAAAGAGTTGCACACCTTTCACTTGAACTAAAAAGCTAGATATTAATAAGCTTCGTGAGGAAGGCATGTTGAAAGCTGAGATATAGGCTAAAAGCTAGGCCTCTTGCACCACACAGTTAGCCAAGCTGTGAATGCAAAGGAAAAGTTATTGAAGGAAATTAAAAGTGCTACTCCAGGGAACACCAAATGATAAGAAAGCAAAGCAGCCTTATTGCTGATACGGAGAAAGATTCAGTGGTCTAGAGAAAAAATCAAACCAGCCACAACATTGCCTTAAGACAAAGCCCAGTCTGGAACAAAGCCCTAACTCTCTTCAATTCTATGAAGGCTGAGAGAGGTGAGGAAGCTGCAGGAGAAAAGTTTGAAGCTAGCAGAGGTTGTTGGTTCAAGAGGTTTAAGAAGCTGTTTCCATAATTCAAAAGTGAAAGATGATGTTGCACTTACACAAAAGTGCAAGTAAAAGTATTGATGTAGAAGCTGCAGCAAGTTATCCAGAAGATCTAGCTAAGATCATGATCATCGGTGAAGGTAGCTACACTAAACAACGTATTTTCAGTGTAGACGAAAACAGCCTTCTCTTGGAAGAAGACGCCATCTAGGACTCGCCCAGTTAGAAAGGTGAAGTCAATGATTGGCTCAAAGGACAAGTTGATTCTCTGATTAGAGGCTAATGTAGCTAGTGAATTTAAGCTGAAGCCAATGTTCATTAACTACTCAAAAATCATAGGGCCCTTAAGAATTATGCTAAATCTACTCTTCCTAGGCTCTATAAATGAAATAAGAAAGCCTGAGCAACAGCACATCTGTTTACAGCGTGGTTTACTGAATGTTTCAAGTGCACTGTTAAGGCCTACTGCTCATTAAAAAATTTTTCTTTCAAAATGTTACTGCTCATTGACAATGCACCTAGTTACCCAAAAGCTCTGATGGAGATATACAAGGAGATTAATATTGTTTTCTTGCCTGCACACAGCATCCATTCTGCAGCCCACAGATCAGAGTCACTTCAGTTTTCAAGTCTTAGTATTTAAGAAATGTATTTTGTAAGGCTATAGCTGCCATAGATAGTTATTCCTCTGAGAGTTCTGGGCAAAGTAAATTGAAAATCTTGTGGAAAGAATTTTTCACTTCAGATGCCATTAAAGAATATTTGTGATTCATAGGAGGAAGTCAAAATATCAACATGAACAGGAGTTTGGAAGAAATTGATGCCAACTCTCATGGATGATTTTGAGAGGTTCGAGACTTCAATGGAGGAAGTAATTGCAGATGTGGTGGAAATAGTAAGAGAATTAGAATTAGAAGTGGAGCCTGAAGATGTGACTGAATTGCTACAATGTCATGATAAAACTTGAATGGGTAAGGAATTGCTTCTTATGGATGAGCAAAAAAAAAAAAAAAAAAAAAAAAAAAGGGATTTCTTCAGATGGAATCTACTCCTAGTGAAGATGCTGTGAACATTGCTGAAATGACAACAAAGGATTTACGACAGGACATAAACTTAGTTGATAAACCAGGGTTTGAGAGGATTTGCCTCAGTTTTGAAAGAAGTTCTACTGTGGGTAAAATGCTATCAAACATCATCGCATGCTACAGAGAAATCCTTTGTGAAAGGAAGAGTCCATTGATGCAGCAAACTTTATTTTTATTTTATTTTAAGAAATTGTCACAGCTACCCCAGCTTTCAGCAATCACCACCCTGATTGGTCAGCAGCCATCAACATAGAGACAAAACCCTCCACCAGCAAAAAGATTATAACTCCCTAAAGGCTCAGATGATTGTTAGCATCTTTTAGCAATAAAATATCTTTTAATTAAACTACTTTTTATAGACATAATGCTATTGAATCCTTAATAGACTAGAATATAGTATAAACATAACTTTTATATGCACTGGGAGACCAAAAAATGTACGTGATTCTTATTGCATTATTTGCTTTCTTTTAGTGGTCTGGAATCAAACATTCAGTATCTCTAAAGATAAGCATACATTCATTCTAAAGCATTCAAAATTTGAATAAATGTGAAAGATCATAGTAAAGTATTGTAAAAGGCTATTATAATAGAGTTTTATAAAATCTACATGTACTTAACTTAGTATTCAGCAGGAATCATGAACTATTCTTATTTATATTGTAAACTGTGATTAGATTTGCTTTATGATACTAATTTTGAATTCTAACTTCTAGTCACATTCTTATTATAAGGCAAATTATCTCACAATTTATTCTGTTCCAGATTTAATTTTATAATAATGAAAAGATAGAATATTCAGCACTTGGAATATTCTCCTTCAGGTCTTAAGAGATTCTTAGTCTATGTCTCTATTCTAATAAGCGGTTATGAGTATGTCTTTGCCAACACTTATTTCTCTTCACTCTAAGTTCCGTAGAAAGGAGAATTTAATCAGATGTGATAGTTGGAGCAAATAAACCTGACTTTGTTCTGGGCAGGCTTCAGGGATGTAAGTCAGGACTGGATAAGAGACAGTTAGCTTGAAGTTGTCCTGGCAGTAGAACACCGAAGTGTTGCAACAAGTTTTTTCCAGGGTTGATGGGGGAATTTGGTGCACTCCAGGGTAGATCAAAGATCTGAAATGAATTTCCTTTGGAACAGAGCATAATTCTCACATCAGACCCAGACCCTGCCTGAGTTATTCATGGTCATTTCAATTAAGGAAGCTCAGGTGTAGATACAGTTTTAGGACTCTCCTTGGGTGCCCCTCCTCTCACCATAGCCAATTTTCTGTCTGCACCTGCACCTCTGGCGTTTATCCAGACATAAGGCCCAGCTCAAAGTAGATTTATCAAATACATAAATGCAAATGAAAGAAGAAATGAAATATGCCATAATAGTATCTCTGTGTTAAACAAGTTTTAACCACACCTTTAAAAAGTTCCCTCTAAAATAAAGAAATGGACATTACATAGTCCCTATAAAGTACATCATTGTCAAATAAAGGATACAGGAAAAAGAAATTACTGAATAATTCAAATTATTCATAAACACTAACGCTGTTTCAAGGAAAAATATTTGCTGTTTGCCATAATTTTTCAGGTTGGCCATAAACCTTGATCAAAATTATTAGTCCAATTGGTGAAGCCTTAACTTCATTTAACCCAGAATAATTATGATAATAATAATTGTAGTCAGTCACATTTCTCTGTGTTTTTGCATACTATGTAATCTATAATACTCACAAAACCCATGGATAATAGGCATTGATATACAGTAGAGGTGAGAAAACTGAAACATTTAAATAGCTGGTTTAAGGTCACATGTCTAGTTAACAGCAGAACCAAAATTCAAACCTAGGATATTGAGCTTATAAACAAAGACCTGCAGCTTCAGTTATATTATAAAGCTAATTTTATTTAAAACTTCACCATCATTCTCAGCAAACTATCACAAGCACAAAAAACCAAACACCGCATGTTCTCACTCATAGGTGGGAATTGAACACTGAGAACACATGGACACAGGAAGGGGAACACCACACACCGGGGCCTGTTGTGGGGTGGGGGTAGGGGGGTGGGATAGCATTAGGAGATATACCTAATGTAAATGACGAGTTAATGGGTGCAGCACACCAACATGGCACATGTATACATATGTAACAAACCTGCACGTTGTGCACATGTACCCTGAAACTTAAAGTATAAAAAGAAACAAAAAAACTTACTTCATTATTTGAAACCAATGAGAACAAAGAGACACTGTATTAGAATCTCTGGGACACATCTAAAGCAGTGTTAAAAGGGAAATTTATAGCACCAAATGCCCACATCAGAAAGCGGAAAAGATCTCAAATCAACACCCTAACATCACAATTAAAAGAACTAGAAAAGCAAGAGCAAATAAATCCAACAGCTTGCAGAAGACAAGAAATAACTGAGATCAGAGCAGAACTGAAGGAGATAGAGACACAGAAAACCCTTCAAAAATCAATGAATCCAGGAACTGTTTTTTTAATTAACAAAATAAATAGACTGCCAGCTAGACTAATAAAGAGAGAAGAATCAAATAGACACAATAAAACATGATAAAGGGGATATCACCACTGATCCCACAGAAAAACAAACTTCCATCAGAGAATATTATAAACACCTCTATTCAAATAAACTAGATAATCTAGAAGAAATGGATAAATTCCTGGACACATACACCCTCCCAAGACCAAACCAGAAAGAAATCAAATCCCTGAATAGACCAATAATAAGTTCTGAAATTGAGGTAGTAATTAATAGCCTACCAACCAAAAAAAAAAAAAAAAGAAAGGCCAGGACCAGACAGATTCACAGTCACATTCTATCAGAGGTACAAAGAGAACATGGTGCCATTCTTTCTGAAACTAAACAATTGAAGAGGAGGGACTCCTACCTAACTCATTTATGAGGCCAGCATCATTCTGATACCAAAACCTGGCAGAGATGCAACCAAAAAAGAAAACTTCAGGCCAATATCCCTGATGAACATCCATGCAAATATCCTCAATAAAATACTGACAAATGGAATCCAGCAGCACATCAAAAAGCTTATCTACCACAATCAAGTCGACTTCATTCCTGAGATGCAAGGCTGGTTCAACATGCACACTTCAATAAACGTACTCCATCACATAAACAGAACCAATGACAAGAACCACATGATTATCTCAACAGATGCAGAAAAGGCCTTTGATAAAATTCAACAGCCCTTCATGTTAAAAACTCTCAATAAACTGTGTTGATGGAACATATCTCAAAATAATAAGAGTTATTTTTGACAAACCCATAGCTAATAGCATACTGAATGAGCAAAAGCTGGAAGCATTCCCTTTGAAAACCAGCACAAGACAAGGATGCCCTTTCTCACCACTCCTATTCAACACGCTATTGGAAGTTCTGGCCAGGGCAACCAAACAAAAGAAATACAGGATATTCAAATAAGAAGAGAGGAAGTCAAATTGTCTCTGTTTGCAGATGACATGATTCTATATTTAAAAAACCCCATTGTCTCAGCCCCAAAACTCCTTAAGCTGATAAGCAACTTCAGCAAAGTCTCAGGATACAAAATGAATATGCAAAAATCACAAGCATTCCTATTCACCAACAACAGGCAAGCAGAGAGCCGAATCATGAATGAACTCCCATTAACAACTGCTACAAAGAGAATAAAATACCTAGGAATACAGCTTACAAGGGACATGAAGGACCTCTTCAAGGAGAACTACAAACC
The DNA here is from genome assembly GCF_029281585.2 of Gorilla gorilla gorilla. Taxonomy (NCBI): domain Eukaryota; kingdom Metazoa; phylum Chordata; class Mammalia; order Primates; family Hominidae; genus Gorilla; species Gorilla gorilla. The sequence continues at coordinate 35,628,897 of NC_073243.2, forward strand.
ACTGCTCAAGGAAATAAGAGAAGACACAAACAGATGGAAAAACATTCCATGCTCATGGATAGGAAGAATCAATATTGTGAAAATTGTCATACTGCCCAAAGTAATTTATAGATTCAATGCTATTTGCATCAAACTACCATTGACATCTTCAAAGAATTAGAAAAATCTGCTTTAAATTTTATATGGAACCAAAAAAGAGCTTGTATAGCCAATACAATCCTAAGCAAAAAGAACAAAGCTAGAGGCATCACACTACCTGACACTAAACTATACTACAAGTCTACAGTAACCAAAACAGCATGGTACTGGTACGAAACAGATATATAGACCAATGGAACAAAACAGAGACCTCAGAAATCATACCACACATCTACAACCATCTGATCTTTGACAAACCTGATGAAAACAAGCAATGGGGAAAGGATTCCCTATTTAATAAATGGTGCTGGGAAAACTGGATAGCCACATGAAGAAAATCGAAACTGGACCCCTTCCTTACACCTTACACAAAAATTAACTCAAGATGGATAAAAGGCTTAAATGTAAAACCCAAAACAATAAAAACCCTAGAAGAAAACCTAGGCAATACCATTCAGGACACAGGCATGGGCAAAGACTTCATGATGAAAACACCAAAAGCAATTGCAATAAAAGCCAATACTGACAAATGGGATCTAATTAAACTAAAGAACTTTTGCACAGCAAAAGAAACTATTATCAGAGTTAACAGGCAACCTACAGAATGGGTGAAAAGTTTTGCAATCAACTCACCTGACAAAGGTGTAATATCCAGCATCTACAAGGAACTCAAACAAATTTACAAGAAAAAAACAAACAAACAACCCCATCAAAAAGTGGACGAAGGATATGAACAGACACTTGTCAAAAGAAGACATTTATGCAGCCAACAAACATATAAAAAAAGCTCAACATCATTGATCATTAGAGAAATGCAAATCAAAACCACAACGAGATACCACCTCATGCCAGTCAGAATGTCAATTATTAAAAAGTCAAGAAACAATAGATGCTGGCAAGGGTTTGGAGAAATAGGAATGCTTTTACACTGTTGGTGGGAACGTAAATTAGTTCAATCATTGTGGAAGTCAGTGTGGCGATTCCTCAAGGATCTAGAACCAGAAATACTGTTTGACTCAGCAGTCCCATTACTGGGTATATACCCAAAGGAATATAAATTATTCTACTATAAAGACCCATGCACACATATGTTTATTGCAGCACTATTTACAATAGCAAAGACTTGGAAACAACTCAAATGCCCATCAATGATAGAATGGATAAAGAAAATGTGGCACATATGCACCAATGAATACTATGCAGCCATAAAAAAGAATGAGATCATGTCCTTTGCAGGGACATGGATGAAGCTTGAAACTATCACCCTCAGAAAACTAACACAGGAACAGAAAACCAAACACCACATGTTCTCACTCGTAAGTGGGTGTGGAACAATGGGAACACATGGATACAGGGAGGGGAACATCACACACCGGGGCCTGTCAGGGGGGTGGGTAAAGGGAGGGAGAGCATTTGGACAAATACCTAATACATGCAGGGCTTAAAACCTAGATGACCGGGTTGACGGCTGCAGCAAACCACCATGGCACTTGTATACCTATGTAACAAACTTGCACCTTCTGAACATGCATCCTGGAACCTAAAGTAAAACAACAACAACAACAACAAACTTACTTTAACCATTAAAAAAATTATAAATTATTATTAATAATTTTCATTCCTATAGTATCCTAATATATAATATTACATTTGATCTTCACCACAGCCTATGAGATTTGTAGGGCAGATACATGGACCTTCTTATGGACAAGAGAAACTGAGGTTAGTAGTTTTGACTTTGCTAGTCACAAAGCTGTGTGAACCCAGAATCCAGTGATCTCTTCAAGATACACACTGCCTCCTCAAAGCTTATCTCAACATTAACAGAGAACTGCTATTAAGGAAGCACAACTGAGTTGCCTAAAATCCAAACCAATCCAAACAAAAAACACCATGGATGTTTGACAAAACGATAGCTCCAAACCGGAACTACTGATAGAATCTTTTTTTTTTCTTTTATTGTAAAGGAGAAAGCCATCATAGTATCATTTCCTAAAAAGTAATTATGGACAATGAAAATATCACACTTGGTCTTTGACTAGTATAGCTTAAACAGACCATTAATTGTCACACGTTAATCAATTCACTTTCTCCCAGTCCGCGACTAGAAGCTGAATGATATGGAACTCCAGAACCATAGGATCAAAGTATCTGATATTTGGTCTGATGGCTCACACATTCTGGACTAAAAATATATTTCTCTTATTTCAATTCCAGAGACTAGCATTGTATCACAGAACTTGTGTCAATTGGGAGTTTTATTGAGCAAAGTGACATAGACGTGTGACCTGAAGTGCTGAGCTGAAAAGACAAATGACACTTGGAACAAAAAAGGTCAGCTTTCTTCAGGCATGGATGCTTGTTACAGATTTTAGAATCTGCGATAGCTCTCTGAAGTTCTTGAGTATTCTACTCTTTTTTTTTTTTTTTTGGTCCATATTGAAAAATTAGGAATTAAGATGTCTTGTACAACCTCTGGGCTAAGCCAGAATACGGAGTGTGGTATGGAATGTGCGGGAAGTCCTGACTCAGAAAAGCTCTCCCCCATTGGTTTAATCACCATGTCTGAAATTTTGTTATAATGTTTTTTAAAAATCTTGGACTAATATTTGAATGTTAACATAATATTAATATATAATATTATAATAGTAGATTATTATATATAACTTATAACATAAACCCTCCAAGAGAGGCTAATAAACATTATTATAGTAGTCAGAATTTATTTCTTATACTTTATTTTGAAGTAACAGCTAGTTTTCAGAGTTGCTTTGTTGAAAGAAAGCAGATTTCAAAAGGGAGATATTGTAGGGACTGAGTGTTAATAAGAACCTATGCTGGTGATGACAGACCTTGGTCAGGACCCACTTAGAGAGTCTGAGAAGCCAGCAGCATGATGTGTTGGGCACAGGCCATGTGTGACACACATCCTTTCCTCCAGCACCCTGGCCATCAGACGGGCTCAAAAGGATGAAACATGACAGACATGCATTCTTCCTAGGTCCAGGTCCCAAGTCCCTGGTAGTCACAGCACCTTAGGGCTTCAGAATCTTAGGAGGCTTTGACGCCACATGGAGCCCATCATTCCATAGAAGTCAGCCAGGAGCCATTAATAAGTTTTAATTCTTCAGTCCCTTCTTTATTTGTCTCTCTGTTATAGCCTGCCCATCATGAAGGCAATTCACCTAACAAATGAGACAGGAGAATTTTACCTTACGCCCGCAATCCCTGAATTTAAATATGCTTAAAGCTTTCTCTTTCTGAAGCACACTGATCTCAAAACTCAAAAGATGTTTAATCAATAATATAACTGAAACCCTAATGTTTTAGAAAAATGAAATTTAAAAATTTCTCAGAATTGATTGGAAGAAGGAACATTTTCCTTTAAAAGCAAGCACTAAAAGCCTTGGGGTTTCTTTTCAGTTTTTAATATAGCTCCCAATGGTGTCAAGACTTGGGTTTGCAGACCCAGATGCTATACTAGAGGGAAACTTTGGGAGATGACCTGGATTTAACATGCAGGCTCCACATGCTGATCATGGGCTACAATGAAGATAAAATAAATTGATCTATTACTTTGCAGACAATAAAATTGATCTATTACTCTGCAGAGAATAAAGAAGTGACAGTTCGATATTTTCCTTTCCTCACAAGTTTACTTTTTCAATTATTACCCTCATTTTTTTCTGATATGAAAAGTAAATATCCTTATTAGAGATCATTCAAAGAATGCATACAATCATGGATCAACTGAAAGAAGGAAAACTTTATTCCTAGTCCCACCACCCAGAAACCACTGTTTATTTGCTATTTTGATATATTTTGTTTGTTTTTTGGGTGTGATGGTTAGATTTTTATGAATTTATGAAAGTTAGTTTTTAACAAAGTTTTTGCATTATTGCAGCCATGCTGTATTTTTATGACCTGCTCCTCTCACTTAACATTATTGTAGAGCTCTTCTGTTATATTGCAAATTATGTAAACATTATTTTTCATAGTTGTATTTAATAGAATACATAATAATTCTTCTAATTTTGAGTGGTTTTTACTGTTTCACTGTCTCCATAACACTGATGGATATTTTTGTTGATTAAGTTTTGCTAAATTTTTGAACACTTACAATAGATTTACAGAAGTGGAATTATTGCATAAAGTAATGAACATCTATATGACACATACTTTAAAAATTAAATCCAAGAATATACTAATTTAGTCTCTCATTTACACAGTTACTATGTCCATCTTCAACACCTCTGAGTATTATCATTTCAACACATTAATCCAAGAATCTTGATCAAAAGAAATGCTTTTCTGTTGTTTTTATTAGCATTTCTTTATTACTATTGTTGTTGAACTTTTTTTATATTAGCTAAGCAGTTACATGACATTTTCTGTGAATATTTTACTCATAGACTATTAAGGTCTACATTTTTGTTAATGTTTTCTATGAATATTTTATAAAGATACTTTTTACTCATTACATTTGCTGCACATTTTCCTTGTTTAATTTTTGTTTGTGTTGACTATATTTTTAATTTTGAAAACTACAAACATTTTAAATTTTCATATGTATTAATACTTTACTTTTTAATCTGGCTTGCTTATCATTATTTTTTATTCCAGTCAAAAACAAGGAGATTTGGAGGTATTCCTCCCTGTAGCTTTCCCTTAGAAATTAACTTATCTATATTTGATGAACAGGAAGAAAATCACATCTTTCCAAACTAAAGATTCATCTTGGCTTTACTCTGTTTCTTGGTACAATTCTGAATTGTTACAGATCACCTCCTTTTCACACTTCTGTTCCAGAACATACAGATAAAATGTAATTAACACAAGTAGAGGCTTATGAACAGGTTTAATACCAGAGCTTTAAGTGCTCTGGAGGGTTTTGACGAGGCTTTGGGTGGAGAGTACTAAGGTGGTAGATCCTTTACAGGAGAAAAAGAGAGAGTGAGAGAGAGAGAGAGAGAGATCAAGAATTAGATGAATTACTAATGAACAAATGAGTGAAGGAACATTGCATTATCCATGCATATTGCAACATTCTCCATCCCTTGTGGGGGAACCTTGTTGTTACCTGGGGCTCATTTTATCTAGTTCAGGATCTCCAAGGCTCTGACAATGAAGATCCTCTAGAGATAACCCCAAGGATTTTCCTGCACATTCTCTTTCATGCATACCAGTGATGTCATCCTGCTGGGTTTGTGTACTTCTCTTTAACCTCCCTGACATGTTTAGTCATGAAAGAAAAGGTGATCACCCTACGTTGAAACCAAGTACAATTTATAGCATCTCTTTAACACTAAGCATTTTCATGAATATTAATTAAATATTTGGGCAGTATGTAACCAGTGTCTACAATATGAGTGACAGCATTTATAACAAAAGCTAATGCTGATCAGATGCTTACTATGTGTTGGGCATTATTTCAACCACCTTAGGTGATTATTCCTCTCAATGCCTTTATGGGGTAGGCACCATATTGGCCACATTTTGCAAATGAGGAATTCAAAGCATAGAGAAGTTAAATAAATTGCTTAAAGTTACACAATTAATAAGTAGTGGAACTAGGTAAGATTCAACCCAGGCAGTCTGGCTCCTGAATTTCTGCTCTTCATAGTCATGATGTACTGTTTTACTGAGAATTTTGTTTTGTTTTAGTAGAAACAATAATATCACTAAAGCCACGTGATATAACTATAGAAGCTTTATTACAAAATAAACAAGAAAATTAAGCAAAATCAACATATAGTGAAAGCTGCTACTCATTGAAACACTGGTTTTCTTTGCTGCTTTGGGGAAAGTATTTAATGTAAAATAAAACAAAAAATAAAAACACCAAAACCCAATAACCTACAAACAACTTATTTCCTCTGTTCTTACTGACTTTCAACTCAAAATGACATTACTTGTGTAATTACAACTTATTAAATAGAATTCTAGCACCTTAGAATTGGGGGCACCTAGTTCTAGCTGCCTATACCCATTGCAGAAATTTCTTCTTCAATTATCCTGCCAACCATCACTCACCCTTTGCTAGAACATCTCCATTGGCAATAAGCTCAGTGATTAGTAAGATGGCTTCCTATGTAGTTATTTTTCTTACCTAACAATGAAATCTGTAAAGTTCATTTATAAATTCATCAAATATTTGCTGAAGCCACTGCATGCCAGCCTTGGATACAGACCTTGATTTTTTTTTTTTTTTTTGAGATGGAGTCTCGCTCTGTCGCCCAGGCTGGAGTGCAGTGGCGCGATGTCAGCTCACTGTAAGTTCCGCCTCCCGGGTTCACGCCATTATCCTGCCTCAGCCTCCTATATAGCCGGGATTACAGGCACCCACTACCACGCCTAGCTAATTTTTTGTATTTTTAGTAGAAAGGGTGTTTCATCATGTTAGCCAGGATGGTCTCCATCTCTTGACCTCGTGATCCGCCCACCTCGGCCTTCCAAAGAGCTGGGATTATAGGCGTGAGCCACCGCGCCCAGCCCCTCCCCTCCCTCCCTCCCTTCCTCTTTTCTTTTTCTTTCTTTCTTTCTTTCTTTCTTTCTTTCTTTCTTTCTTTCTTTCTTTCTCTTTCTTTCTTTCTCTTTCTCTTTTTCTTTTCTTTCTTTCCTTCTTTTCTTTCTTTCCTTCCTTCCTTCCTTCCTTTTCTTTCTTTCTTTCTTTCTTTCTTTCTTTCTTTCTTTCTTTCTCTTTCTCTCTCTTTCTTTCTTTCCTTCTTTCTTTCTTTCTCTTTCTTTTATTCTTTCCCTTCCCTTCCTCCCTCTCTCCTTCCTTCCTTCCTTCCTCTCTCTCTCTCTCTCTCTCCCACCCCCTTCCTTTCTTTCACCTAAACAGCCCAAAATTTTTTTTTTTCACAATCTGGAGGCTGAAAAAGGTTCATCAGGTTGATTTCTCTTGAGATTTCTCCTCTCAGCTTGTACATGTGCACCTTCTCACTGTGTTCTTACACGGTCTTTCCTCTATATGTGCAAATGTCTGACTCTCTGGCTCTAGCTCTCTCTCATGCTCTCAAAATGTCCTTTACTTGCAAGTACACCAGTCAGGCTGGATTATGACCCATTCTAATATCTCATTTTTACTTAACCACTTTTTTAAAGGCTTGTGATAATTGATTTTTTATGTCACCTTCACTGAGCTAAGAGATGCCCAGATAGCTGGTAAGACATTATTTCTGGGTGTGTCTGTGGGGGTGTTTCTGGAACAGATTAGTGTGTGAATCAGTAGACTGATTAGGGAATATCACCCTCACCAATGTGGTTGGGCATTACCTAATCTGTTGAGGGCCCGAATACAACAGAAAGGCAGAGGAAGGGCAAATTCATTCTCTTCGTTTGAGTTGGGACATCCATCTTCTCTTGCCCTCGGACATCGGTGCTCTTGGTTCTCAGGACTTTGAGCTTGGACCGAATTACATCACCAGCTTTCCTGATTCTCCAGTTTGCAGATAGCAGATTATGGGACTTCTTAGCCTCCATAATCACATGAACCAATTCCCATAATGTATCTTACTCTCTAATAGTTCTCAAAAAAATTCAATCAACAGAAAAAATTGTATGTATTTATTGTGTATAACATGATATTTTGAAGTATATATACGTTGCGGAATGACAAAATCTTACTAATTAATATGTGCATTACCTCAATTAGTTATCACTTTTGTGGTGAGAACACTTCATATCCACTCTCTCAGAATTTTTTTAAGAATACAATATATTGTTAAAATACAAAAAAATTAGCTGGGAGTGGTGGCGGGTGCCTGTAGTCCCAGCTACCAGGGAGGCTGAGGCAGGAGAATGGCGTGAACCCGGGAGGCGGAGCTTGCAGTGAGCTGGGATCACGCCACTGCACTCCAGCCTCGGCGACAAAGCGAGACTCCGTCTCAAAAAAAAAAAAAAAAAAAAAAGAATACAATATATTGTTAACTATAGTCCCTATGTTATACAATAGATCTCTTGAACTTATTTTTTCTATCTAGACCTTGTTTTCAAGGAGTTTACTGTCTAGCATAATTTTTTAAATTTAGAATTCCGCTAATAATGATAGAATATCCATTAATAGCATAATATTTTTTCTTTTCAATCACATATAATTTTCATCAATTTAAAGCTATCAGCTAAATGGTTTAACCCCAAACTGGGAACAACCCAAATGCCATCAGAAGCAGAATGAATAGATACCTTGTGATCTATTCACTCTATGGAGACATTCTACAACCTGAGAATACACAAAGTGCAGCCATTGGCAACTGCATATCCAAACATAATGTTGGATAAAACAAGCCACACACAAAATAATACATACTATGTGATTCCACTTATATTTATATAAAGTTCTAATTAGGTGAAACTAATCACTTGTGTTAGAAGTCGAATCATGGGTTACTCTTGAGGGTGGGAAACAGTGACTGGGAGAGGAAGAAGAGGGCTTCTGAGGGGCTGGGAAGGTTCTGTTTCTTAATTTAGGTGCTGGTTATCTAAGTGTGTTCACTTTGTGAACATTCATCAAGCTGTACGCTTATGATTTTTGTACTTCTCTGGATGTACATTACATTTCAATCAAAAGCATACAAAAAGAAAGCCATTATTAGACACACTAGAAAAAAGCCCATCCACTTAAGAAGAACATGAGTCAGACAATGGAAAAAATTCAATTCACATTCTTCAGGAAATGCATGTAAGCACTCAGTTAAGAAGATGGTTTGGAAGATAGCCAAAGCATTACTATTAATAAAGACAGGCCTGAAAAAAATAGTCCCAATTTCTGTAATGGGTGAAGCCACGGACAGAGCTCTGTGACAGACAATGAGTGAGCAAGGGCAGTCATACTGCGACCTCTCCTAAGGCCTGAGGAGTTACTGCAGTTGAGAGGCCATCTGAGAGCATCCCCTCAGGAGGGGCTTGAGCCTCAGCCACCTCCTTTTTGGGAGAGGTCTTTCTGGCTCAGAGCCACAGGATTTTTTTTTTTTCCTTTTAAAAATGCTGACTTGGCTGCTCTCTTCCTTATTATGAGAGCACTTATTTATGTCTTGGCATTTTATTTGAATGTTGTAGTGCTGTGGAATGCAGTTGGCTTTTAGTAAATAAATTCCCATTCAGTAGGAAAACTTTTTGAGGTTTCATGTTTGAGATAGTAAGACCTTTACACAATCGTGTGGATTCGAGCTAAAAAGTCAATGTTTTGAAATAGACATATACAAATGTATTCTGAGTTCTCTCTTGGATCATCCTCCCTCTCCTCTTTCAAGACTCAATTTGATGTCACCTCTTCCATGAAGCGTTCTGGGAAGCCCCTTCAGAATTCACTGCTTTCTTATTTGCTTCCGTTGAACTTTCCTTGTGTCTTTATTTTAGCATATTTTAGCACTGTACCATATCACACGGTACAGTGATGGGGTGGCCTTTGGATTATAAAGATCAAAGTGTCTTAGTTTCTCTAAACCTGAATTTTCTTATTTTTCCAATTACAGGATAGGATTATTTTGATAATCAAGAGTGCCTGTGAATAGCCTGACTTATAGAAGACACTTCCCTCCCCCTCACCCTGGTCTAATTTTTTGTGAATACATGTCACCTTCCAGTGGGAGATAACTCTCATACATTAAGCTTGTGATTTAGTGCCTATCTCCTCCCACTATAGTAAGCTCTACAGACTCATTGTCTGTTTTGTTCACTGATGAGTTCCAAATGCCTAGCACCTGCAACATTATAGATGCTCTAAAAGTATTTGGAGAGTGAATTAATTCCTTTTTACCCCTCCCCACGTCCCACTCAGAGGGCCTGCTAAACCTATTAACCATCACTAGATTTAAGCTTTTTGCAGGCAGGAACTCTCCCCAACACAGCTTCTTTTAGCCCCCACAGAATAAGGAGGCCTTGCAAGTAAGAGTCAATTGAGAAGTAAACAGCAAATTACCATGCTATTAATACTCATACCTAGAAGCAAAATAAAATAGATTTAAATAATAAAGTTCAAGGCAACCAAACACTGGCATTAGCAGCATGAAAGAAAACAAACATCTTAGCCCGAAAGCAGCATTCTGGATCATAGTAGATTAATTTATGTGTTTGGCTTAAGATTGCAGCTAATTCGCTCAATGCATATGGGCATACGAAAATGAAATGAGGCTGATGGATAGGAAGAATTAATATCATGAAAATGATCACACTGCCCAAGGTAATTTATAGTTTCAATGCTATTCCCATCAAATTACCATTGACATTCTTCACAGAATTAGAAAAAACTACTTTAAAATTCATATGAAACCCAAAAAGAGCTCATATAGCCAAGACAATCCTAAGCAAAAAGAACAAAGCTAGAGGCATCATGCTACCCAACTTCTAACTATACTGCAAGGCTACAGTAACCAAAACAGCACGGTACTGATAGAAAAACAGACACATAGACAAATGGAACAGAATAGGGATCTCAGAAATAAGATCACACATCTAAAACCATCTGATCTTCGACAAACCTGACGAAAACAAGCAATGGGGAAAGGATTCCCTATTTAATAAACAGTGCTGGGAAAACTGGTTAGCCATATGCTGAAAATTGAAACTGGACCCCTTCCTTACACCTTATACAAAAATTAACTCAAGGTGGATTAAAGACTTAAATGTAAAACACAAAACTATAAAAACCCTAGAAAAAAATCTAGGCAATACCATTCAGGATATAGGCAGGGGCAAAGATTCCATGATGAAAACATCAAAAGCAATTGCCACAAAAGAAAATTTGACAAATGGGATCTAATTAAACTAAAGAGCTTCTGCACAGTAAAAGAAACTATCTTCAGAGTGAACAGACAATCTACAGAATGGAAGAAAAGTTTTGCAATCTATCCATCTGACAGAGGTCTAATAGCCAGAATCTACAAGGAACTTAAACAAATTTACAAGAAAAAACAAACAAACAACCCCATTAAAAAGGGGGCAAAGGACATGAACAGGAACTTCTCAAAAGAAGGCATTTATGTGGCCAAGAAACATATGAATAAAAGCTCAACATCACTGATTATTAGAGAAATGCAAATCAAAACCACGAGGAGATACCATCTCACATCAGTTAGAATGGCAATCATTAAAAAGTCAAGAAACAACAGATGCTGGTGAAACTATGGAGAAATAGGAATGCTTTTACACTATTGGTGGGAATATAAATTAGTTCAACCATTGTGGAAGACAGTGTGGTGATTCCTCAAAGACCTAGAACCAGAAATACCATTTGACCCAGCAATCCCATTACTGGGTGTATACCCAAAGGAATATAAATCATTCTACTATAAAGATACATGCACATGTATGTTCATTGCGACACTATTCACAATAGCAAAGACGTGGCATCAACCCAAATGCACATCAATAATAGACTGAATAAAGAAAATGTGGTACATATACACCATGAAATACTATGCAGCCATAAAAAGTAGTGAGATAATGTCCTTTGCAGGGATATGGATAGAGCTGGAAGCCATTATCCTCAGCAAACTAATGCAGGAACATAAAAACAAACATCGCATGTTCTCACTTGTAAGTGGGAGCTGAACAATGAGAACACTTGGACACAGGGAGGGGAACAACACACTGGGGCCTGTTGGAGGGAGAGCAGGGGGAGGGAAAGCATTAGGATAAATAGCTAATGCATGTGGGGCTTAATATGTAGGTGATGGGTTGATAGGTGCAGCAAACAAACATGGCACACATTTGCCTATATAACAAACCTTCACATCCTGCACATGTATCCCAGAATATAAAATTAAATTAAAGTAAATTAGAAAAAGAAAAATGAAATAAGGAGAAATAAAAGTCAGGAGGGAGCACTGCCTGATGTTACATTGCTAAGTGAAACTTTCTTCTACTTTTTTGCTTTGTTTTGTTTTACACTATGGAAAAAGGAATGATGTACAAATACACATAAAGCAATGAAACAAAATCCTTGGACAAAGCACTGGAAACATTAAAAATAAATAATTAAAGTTATACACTCTGTGGCACTTGGCTTCACTAAAATAAAGTTTGTAGTATAATAAAGCTAATGCTATTTCACTTCAAAACAAAATATGCATTAACTTGTGTATGAGGTGGAATGGGGTTGGGAGATTATTACTAAGCAATAAGAGAAGTATATTTTGGGGTCTCCTAAATTTTACCAAAAGAGGTAGAAAGTGCAGTGGTTAATTATCTGGGCTTTGAAATCCTGCAGCCTAAACTTGAATCTGGGTTACCAGCTATGAGTGACTTTTGACAACTTATTTAACTTCCATGACAGCTAGACTTCTCCAGAGCAAGTGAGGAGTGAGAAAGAGAGAGCAGTATTTTACACCTTAACCTTGGAAGTGATATACCCACAAGTACTTCAGCCATATGTTATTGGTCACACAGACCAATCCTGGTACTAGATGGGAGGAGACTAGACAAGAATATGAATACCAGGAGATGGGGATCACTGAAACCATGTTGGAGGCTGGCTGCCACAGATGGCTAACACAGCTGGGGGTTGGCAGGCATCCTTCTCTCTCCAAATGGGCTTTCTGCATGGCTAGCGTAAACTTCATTATTGCGTGGAAGTCTCAGGGTGGTTGGGTTTCTAACAAAACAATTTGCCTAACACAGAGTAAGCATTCTAAGGTATATCATGGAAGCTGACAGTCCTAAAGCCTGGGCTCAGAAATCTTGGGAGACACATCTAACCACTATTCTATTGGCCAAACCAATCAAAGTCCATCTAGGTTCATCTTGGCAAGGTCACATTGCTATAGAGTGTGGGATCAGAGAGGTCAGCTGCAGCGATTGTCAGAAACATACTCTACCACCTGTGGAAAGGAAAATGCAGAGAAGATAGTCATTGGCTCTTTGGAAGATGTGAGTACTGAGGTAGGGCTTGAGATAGATTGAAACCTGGGATTGGAGAAAGGAGGTCCAATGGCAGGACAGTTCAGGGGCTGAACACACTGCAGTTGGAATAACAGGAGCAGAGCCATGGAGGACAGAAAGTGTGAGTCACTTGCAGGGATGTATGAAAATTACTTGGCAGAAACAAGAAAGTCATCTCAGGGACAGACAAGAGATGAGGACAGAGGCAACTGCCAAAGGGCCCTGAATGCTAAACTGAAAACCTAGACTTAGAAGGAGGGTCTACAGATTTGGGAGGAAATACCTCCTTAAAAATAGTTTTGAAGGAAGGCCCTCAACATTTATGAAACATTTCTGATGTGTCAGGTACTGAACTAAGTATTTTACATACATCAGTTTATCTAATTCCTATAGCAAATCTACAGAGTGAGTATTGTTCATTTTTTAGATGGTGAAATGGAAGCTTAGGAAGTTTGAGTAACTTGCTGCAGTTCACAAAGCTAGTAAGTGGAAGACCCAGGTTTCAAACTCAAGTTTAGTTGAAAGCCTGTAACCTTAACTTACTCATTTTTTTGTCATTGTAAAATCCCAAGATAAAGAAATATTTAAGGTGTTATTAAGAAGAAGGGCCTGAATGAGGCAGACCCAAGGGACTGACTTGTAGTGAAGACTGCTACAACATCCAGAGTAACCAGACCCTGTGAGCAGCACCCTGGACAGAGCCAAGTGCTGTCCTGAATGGCGGGTGGCAGGCTACACAGGTGGGATGGAGGAGCCTGGGCAAACATCGGGCCTGAAACATGGAGCCAGAGGAGCTGCTGTGGGTGAGAAGGCAAAGCAGGGGGAGCGTTCTGGATTTTGGGGGGAGTTCTGTTAGGGGAGGATGCTAGATTCTCTTCCGTCAGTGAATAAACTCGAAGTCCTGTGGTGCAGCTTTAGGAAGGACTTGTATAGAGCAAAGAAAGATGACAACAAGGTCCTTATCAGAGAGCCAGATTGGCTGAATCAACCCTGATGCACAATGGAGCTGAGGAGGGGAATGTTGGTGGGCAGATCTTGCACTTAGATTGTGCTTACAACCAGTGTTTAGTTCCTCACCACCACCTTCAGACCAAGGCTAGAGGGCTTTCCTATGACCCACCTCTGGCTGCACATAGTTCATAAGATGAGGGGTCTACCAGCCAAAGAGATATGTGTGTCCATGTGGAGCCCATTCGCTGTCTCTAAATACCTGGGATCCCAGAATTCCTTGCCCAGATGTCCTGAGCTTGCTTTTAGGCTCTCTGCAGTCCTGCTACCTGGGTCCTTCTTCTCTAGGGTGAACTCTGCTCTGCTCTGTGCATCCCCAGGGATGTGCAGGCCTAAGGGGTAGCTTTCTAGCTGTCTGGAGAGAGGGTAGCAAAATTTCTTGGATATGCAGGCTAGGATGTTCACACACGTGCATGAGGCCCTTTGCAACAAGGGCTAAAGCCGAAGGTGAGAAGAGAAGGAGCTGACTGTGTGAGTCACAGAATTTGAGGTTTTACATTTGAACCTGGCCTTCTAGTCCAGGTACATTTATGCAAGTAGAAGGATAGGAGGTATTTTATCTATCGTTGGTTAGCTTGATTTATAATTTTAAAATAGTTGCACAAACAGAATGTGGGCTTCTATTTGTATTCTTGCTCAAGCCCCACAAGAGTGGGCCAGTGAATCAGCCCTGGTACAAGCTTGAAGAGGCTTCCCTAGACCTGCCCTCTCCCTTCTGCCCCTCCCAGACAGCTCAACTCACTGGTTACTCCGCCAGACAATACCCCACACTGCAGTTCCTCAGACTTGACAGGGGTAATTTTTAACCACATACCTTGAGACCAGTAAAAAGTTGCCTGTTTTGGTAAGCTATGATACTGCAACTTCCGCTACTTCTTAAAACAGATGCTTTTTAACTGTGCTGTATTCCTAGTTTCTTGATTTGAAAACATGTCAAGAAGAGTAGCATTCAAAATTCCTGTGACTACTCAAGGTAGCCAGCACTGTGAGGTTACAGAGTTGTAAATGAGGGCTCAGTTCTCATCATTATCAACTGACTAGAGGCTTCTGAGGGAGACGTGCACTTCCACACTTAGTTGTGCAACTGTTCACATTCAGCCCATTTGCTTCGAAAGAAGCAACTGGGGTCTAAAATATTACCTCCTGGCCACATCATTTTCCTCTCCATTTTTTCTTCCTTTGTGACAACTCCCTTATACCAACCTACATATATAATTCAAAAAAGTCTTCACAGAATTTAATATTGTACTTCTATTCAAGTGAATATTTTAATTTGGCACATGAAGAGCATTTTTACATCTTCTATATGATGGTATCAAAGGCATTATCTGTTGCATTACTCAATATCCTTTGAAGAAAAACCATGCAATAAAGTTCTCTTGTAATTACTTACCAGGAAACTGTTTCACTGGAAGAACTGGAGTGGTTCCTTTTAACAGATAGCAGATGACTTTTTAATCCATTATCTTTCCTTTTTGCATTGGCTGCTAAGAATCTCAGAGTTCAATTTAATGCTCATTCTAATTATCTTTTGCCAATTTTCTGACTTAATTATCTTCTGTGTTCCTTAGTTGATATGCTACTAGTCTCACTTATTAATCTTTATTTTTAACTATTCTATCATATATGTGTTTTACTGTTAAAAGTTAATGTGAAAGAGTTAATTCTTTCTTAGAAGCAAGGAGATATATATAACTTATTATAAATTAATACACACATACGTACATGTATTATATCTTGTTATGCTGTCCTTTGTATAAAAGATGCCATTACTATTACTAACCTCTTATGTAGCTTGAATTTTGATGGTAATGAGTTAGACAATGATACCCATTTTCTCTTTTTCAGTCCCCTTTAAGCTATAGTAATCTACAGAAGACTGGGCATCTATCCATATGGAAAGGGCATTGACTGTTCTTCTAATCACTGATGCAATCCTCCATAAGTAGTTACCACTCTTCAGAGGACTCAATTTCTTTTTTCTTTTCCTTCTTTTCTTTTCTTTTTTGAGATGGAGTTCCACTCTTGTTGCCCAGGCTGGAGTGCAATGGCATGATCTCAGTTCACTGCAACCTCTGCCTTTTGGGTTCAAGTGATTCTCCTGCCCCTGCCTCTCGAGTAGCTGGGATTATAGGTGCCCATCACCATGCCCGGTTAATTTTTGTAATTTTAGTAGAGACAGGGTTTCACCATGTTGTCCAGGCTGGTCTTGAACTCCTGACCTCAGGTGATCCGCCCACCTCAGCCTCGCAAACTGCTGGGATTACAGGTGTAAGCCACCACACCTGGCCTCAATTTCTTTTCTATACAAGGTGGGTGTTGGGCTAGTCAAGCCCTTCTAGCTTTAATGTTTTCTATTATATGCACTGAAATTTAACCAACTAAAGGCAGCAAACTACATGGACATGAGATGATCCCTAGTTTTCCTACTTGGTCACCCGGCATGCTCTAGTAGGGTTAGCCTCCCCATGAAGGAGATATGAGCTGTATCTCCAAGATTGGACAGCAAAATGTCAAGAACTGAACCAAGTCACGGGCAACAGTTGGTCCTCATTGTTGAAGGCTGATCAGGAAATAAAGGACAGAGCAGAAGTGAAGCCCATGCTGACCAAGCTTAAGCATTAGACTTGAGGCCTCATCAGTTCCACTTCTTTCTCCAAGGTGTGTCCATTTCTTCTGCTGACACAGCTTGAATGTCTAGTCCTGTATAAAGCAATTGCTAAAGAAAAGAATAGCCAGCATCTTTTTAGAAACATCCAAATTCGAACCTTTGAGAAATGAAGCTTCGTATGTCATATTGTGCTGTTCTACTGTTTCTTCTGGAAAGGAGGAGACCTGATTGAAGTTTCCCATGTGCTTATCTGAGCATTTACAAAGTAAAGGTGCATATTGACTTGATTATGTGATTCCTCTGAGCTGTTACAGAGTTATTCATTAATGCAAAGAAGCAATGATTGATGTTTTCTCAGTTGTCTTGCAGAAAGCTTTAATTTTCTTGAAGACATTTCATGAGCAATTCAATAATTATGCAAAATATAATTCTTCGACCATTGGTGCAGGGTATATTGAGAACATTTGTCCTTTATATACTAAGATAAGTTCAATTATGCTTTAGGATTAATATTTTTAGTGAATAATGAGTGGCCAGGAATGTGATAAAGTTTCCACATTTGTATCACTCATTATGTGCCTAAAGCTTTATCTGCCTTATTAACATTTATGTGACAACTCTGCAATGTAAATATTACAATATTACTTCCACCCCACAACCTTCATTTTCTAGGTTTTGAAACCAAGGCAAACAGAAGTTAAGTGATACACACAAGGCTATATGATAGGAAAGTGCCAGAGAAACCTGGGATTCTGGCCAAGATCTGCTTGGCTCCAAAACCAAGGCTATTCCCACTTTTAGAGCACTTTCCCCTAACCCTCAATCCCCTACTTCTAGCTTAAGGAGGGGACTTCATTTATCCATTCACTCATTGATTTACTCATTTAAACATTTGGTTTACATATTCAGTGTACTGAGTCTTACATATGTGCTGGAAGAAGAATAAAGAAGAAGATATGGGATTTCTGCATTTCCATCTGAGGTACCGGGTTCATCTCACTAGGGAGTGCCAGACAGTGGGCGCAGGTCAGTGGGTGCACGCACCGTGCGTGAGCCGAAGCAGGGCAAGGCATTGCCTCACTTGGGAAGCGCAAGGGGTCAGGGAGCTCCCTTTCCTAGTCAAAGAAAGGGGTGACAGACGGCACCTGGAAAATCGGGTCACTCCCATCTGAATACTGCGCTTTTCCAACAGGCTTAAAAAATGGTGCACCAGGAGATTATATCCAGCACCTGGCTTGGAGGGTCCTACGCCCACGGAGTCTCGCTGATTGCTAGCACAGCAGTCTGAGATCAAACTGCAGGGCGGCAACGAGGCTGGGGGAGGGGCGGCAACGAGGCTGGGGGAGTGGCACCCGCCATTGCCCAGGCTTGCTTAGGTAAACAAAGCAGCCAGGAAGCTCGAAGGGTGGAGCCCACCACAGCTCCAGGAGGCCTGCCTGCTCTGTAGGCTCCACCTCTGGGGGCAGGGCACAGACAAACAAAAAGACAGCAGTAACCTCTGCAGACTTAAATGTCCCTGTCTGACAGCTTTGAAGAGAGCAGTGATTCTCCCAGCACACAGCTGGAGATCTGAGAATGGGCAGACTGCCTCCTCAAGTGGGTCCCTGACCCCTGACCTCCGAGCAGCCTAACTGGGAGGCACCCCCCAGCAGGGGCAGACTGACACCTCACACGGCCGGGCACTCCAACAAACTTGCAGCTGAGGGTCCTGTCTGTTAGAAGGAAAACTAACAAACAGAAAGGACATCCACACCAAAAACCCATCTGTACATCACCATCATCAAAGACCGAAAGTAGATAAAACCACAAAGATGGGGAAAAAACAGAGCACAGAAACTGGAAACTCTAAAAAGCAGAGCGCCTCTCCTCCTCCAAAGGAACGCAGTTCCTCACCAGCAATGGAACAAAGCTGGACGGAGAATGACTTTGACGAGTTGAGAGAAGAAGGCTTCAGACGATCAAATTACTCTGAGCTATGGGAGGAAATTCAAACCAAAGGCAAAGAAGTTGAAAACTTTGAAAAAAATTTAGAAGAATGTATAACTAGAATAACCAATACAGAGAAGTGCTTAAAGGAGCTGATGGAGCTGAAAACCAAGGCTCAAGAACTACATGAAGAATGCAGAAGCCTCAGGAGCCGATGCAATCAACTGGAAGAAAGGGTATCAGCGATGGAAGATGAAATGAATGAAATGAAGCAAGAAGGGAAGTTTAGACAAAAAAGAATAAAAAGAAATGAGCAAAGCCTCCAAGAAATATGGGACTATGTGAAAAGACCAAATCCATGTCTGATTGGTGTACCTGAAAGTGACAGGGAGAATGGAACCAAGTTGGAAAACACTCTGCAGGATATTATACAGGAGAACTCCCCCAATCTAGCGAGGCAGGCCAACATTCAGATTCAGGAAATATAGAGAATGCCACAAAGATACTCCTCGAGAAGAGCAACTCCAAGACACATAATTGTCAGATTCACCAAAGTTGAAATGAAGGAAAAAATGCTAAGGGCAGCCAGAGAGAAAGGTTGGGTTACCCTCAAAGGGAAGCCCATCAGACTAACAGCAGGTCTCTCGGCAGAAACTCTACAAGCCAGAAGAGAGTGGGGGCCGATATTCAACATTCTTAAAGAAAAGAATTTTCAACCCAGAATTTCATATCCAGCCAAACTAAGCTTCATAAGTGAAGGAGAAATAAAATCCTTTACAGACAAGCAAATGCTGAGAGATTTTGTCACCACCAAGCCTGCCCTAAAAGAGCTCCTGAAGGTAGCGTTAAACATGGAAAGGAACAACTGGTACCAGCCACTGCAAAATCATGCCAAAATGTAAAGACCATCGAGACTAGGAAGAAACTGCATCAACTAACGAGCAAAATAACCAGCTAACATCATAATGACAGGATCAAATTCACACATAACAATATTAACTTTAAATGTAAATGGACTAAATGCTCCAGTTAAAAGACACAGACTGGCAAATTGGATAAAGAGTCAAGACCCATCAGTGTGCTGTATTCAGGAAACCCATCTCACGTGCAGAGACACACATAGGCTCAAAATAAAAGGATGGAGGAAGATCTACCAAGCAAATGGAAAACAAAAAAAGGCAGGGGTTGCAATCCTAGTCTCTGATAAAACAGACTTTAAACCAACAAAGATCAAAAGAGACAAAGAAGGCCATTACTTAATGGTAAAGGGATCAATTCAACAAGAAGAGCTAACTATCCTAAATATATATGCGCCCAATACAGGAGCACCCAGATTCATAAAGCAAGTCCTGAGTGACCTACAAAGAGACTTAGACTCCCACACATTAATAATGGGAGACTTTAACACCCCACTGTCAACATTAGACAGATCAACGAGACAGAAAGTCAACAAGCATACCCAGGAATTGAACTCAGCTCTGCACCAAGTGGACCTAATAGACATCTACAGAACTCTCCACCCCAAATCAACAGAATATACATTTTTTTCAGCACCGCACCGCACCTATTCCAAACTTGACCACATACTTGGAAGTAAAGCTCTCCTCAGCAAATGTAAAAGAACAGAAATTATAACAAACTATCTCTCTGACCACAGTGCAATCAAACTAGAACTCAGGATTAAGAATCTCACTCAAAACTGCTCAACTACATGGAAACTGAACAACCTGCTCCTGAATGACTACTGGGTACATAACGAAATGAAGGCAGAAATAAAGATGTTCTTTGAAACCAATGAGAACAAAGACACAACATACCAGAATCTCTGGGACACATTCAAAGCAGTGTGTAGAGGGAAATTTATAGCACTAAATGCCCACAAGAGAAAGCAGGAAAGATCCAAAATTGACACCCTAACATGACAATTAAAAGAACTAGAGAAGCAAGAGCAAACACATTCAAAAGCTAGCAGAAGGCAAGAAATAACTAAAATCAGAGCAGAACTGAAGGACATAGAGACACAAAAAACCCTTCAAAAAATTAACGAATCCAGGAGCTGGTTTTTTGAAAGGATCAACAAAATTGATAGACCGCTAGCAAGACTAATAAAGAAAAAAAAAGAGAAGAATCAAATAGACGCAATAAAAAAAGACAAAGAGATATCACCACTGATCCCACAGAAATACAAACTACCATCAGAGAATACTACAAACACCTCTACGCAAATAAACTAGAAAATCTAGAAGAAATGGATACATTCCTCAACACATACTCTCTCCCAAGACTAAACCAGGAGAAGTTGAATCTCTGAATAGACCAATAACAGGAGCTGAAATTGTGGCAATAATCAATAGCTTACCAACCAAAAAGAGTCCAGGACCAGATGGATTCACAGCCAAATTCTACCAGAGGTACATGGAGGAACTGGTACCATTCCTTCTGAAACTATTCCAATCAATAGAAAAAGAGGGAATCCTCCCTAACTCATTTTATGAGGCCAGCATCATCCTGATACCAAAGGCGGGCAGAGACAGAACCAAAAAAGAGAATTTTAAACCAATATCCTTGATGAACATTGATGCAAAAATTCTCAATAAAATACTGGCAAACCGAATCCAGCAGCACATCAAAAAGCTAATCCACCATGCTCAAGTGGGCTTCATCCCTGGGATGCAAGGCTGGTTCAATATACGCAAATCAATAAATGTAATCCAGCATATAAACAGAACCAAAGACAAAAACCACATGATTATCTCAATAGATGCAGAAAAGGCCTTTGACAAAATTCAACAACGCTTCATGTTAAAAACTCTCAATAAATTAGGTATCGATGGGATGTATCTCAAAATAATAAGAGCTATCTATGACAAACCCACAGCCAATATCATACTGAATGGGCAAAAACTGGAAGCATTCCCTTTGAAAACTGGCACAAGACAGGGATGCCCTCTCTCACCACTCCTATTCAACATAGTGTTGGAAGTTCTGGCCAGGGCAATTAGGCAGGAGAAGGAAATAAAGGGTATTCAGTTTGGAAAAGAGGAAGTCAAATTGTCCCTGTTTGCAGATGACATGATTGTATATCTAGAAAACCCCATTGTCTCAGCCCAAAATCTCCTTAAGCTGATAAGCAACTTCAGCAAAGTCTCAGGATACAAAATCAATGTACAAAAATCACAAGCATTCTTATACACCAACAACAGACAAACAGAGAGCCAAATCATGAGTGAACTCCCATTCACAATTGCTTCAAAGAAAATAAAATATCTAGGAATCCAACTTACAAGGGATGTGAAGGACCTCTTCAAGGGGAACTACAAACCACTGCTCAAGGAAATAAAAGAAGATACAAATAAATGGAAGAACATTCCATGCTCATGGGTAGGAAGAATCAATATCTTGAAAATGGCCATACTGCCCAAGGTAATTTACAGATTCAATGCCATCCCCATCAAGCTACCAATGACTTTCTTCACAGAATTGGAAAAAACTACTTTAAAGTTCATATGGAACCAAAAAAGAGCCTGCATTGCCAAGTCAATCCTAAGCCAAAAGAACAAAGCTAGAGGCATCACACTACCTGACTTCAAACTATACTACAAGGCTACAGTAACCAAAACAGCATGGCACTGGTACCAAAACAGAGATATAGATCAATGGAACAGAACAGAGCCCTCAGAAATAACGCCGCATATCTACAACTATCTGATCTTTGACAAATCTGAGAAAAACAAGCAATGGGGAAAGGATTCCCTATTTAATAAATGGTGCTGGGAAAACTGGCTAGCCATATGTAGAAAGCTGAAACTGGATCCCTTCCTTACACCTTATACAAAAATTAATTCAAGATGGATTAAAGACTTAAATGTTAGACCTAAAACCATAAAAACCCTAGAAGAAAACCTAGGCATTACCATTCAGGACATAGGCATGGGCAAGGACTTCATGTCTAAAACACCAAAAGCAATGGCAACAAAAGCCAAAATTGACAAATGGGATCTCATTAAACTAAAGAGCTTCTGCACAGCAAAAGAAACTACCATCAGAGTGAACAGGCAACCTACAAAATGGGAGAAATTTTTTGTAACCTACTCATCTGACAAAGGGCTAATATCCAGAATCTACAATGAACTCAAACAAATTTACACGAAAAAAACAAACAACCCCATCAAAAAGTGGGCAAAGGACATGAACAGACACTTCTCAAAAGAAGACATTTATGTAGCCAAAAAACACATGAAAAAATGCTCACCATCACTGGCCATCAGAGAAATGCAAATCAAAACCACAATGAGATACCATCTCACACCAGTTAGAATGGCAATCATTAAAAAGTCAGGAAACAACAGGTGCTGGAGAGGATGTGGAGAAATAGGAACACTTTTACACTGTTGGTGGGACTGTAAACTAATTCAACCATTGTGGAAGTCAGTGTGGCGATTTTCAGGGATCTAGAGCTAGAAATACCATTTGACCCAGCCATCCCATTACTGGGTATATACCCAAAGGACTATAAATCGTGCTGCTATAAAGACACATGCACACGTATGTTTATTGCGGCATTATTCACAATAGCAAAGACTTGGAACCAACCCAAATGTCCAACAATGACAGACTGGATTAAGAAAATGTGGCACATATACACCATGGAATACTATGCAGCCATAAAAAATGATGAGTTCATGTCCTTTGTAGGGACATGGATGAAATTGGAAATCATCATTCTCAGTAAACTATCGCAAGAACAAAAAACCAAACACCGCATATTCTCACTCATAGGTGGGAATTGAACAATGAGAACACATGGACACAGGAAGGGGAACATCACACTCTTTGGGAGATATACCTAATGCTAGTTGACGAGTTAGTGGGTGCTGCGCACCAGCATGGCACATGTATACATGTAACTAACTGCACATTGTGCACATGTACCCTAAAACTTAAAGTATAATAATAAAAAAAAGATTATTTATCACAGGAAAAAAAAAAGAACATATGGTCACTGTCCCTAGAGAAATCATATTATTTTCTTGCATGTATCAGTTAATCAATAACAATAAAGTAACTCTGTTCTTTGAATATTCATTAGTTATCACTTAATAATCTGTGCTTATACTCCATCTCATTCAAAAGGAAAGATTTTAAAAGGCTCCTTTCAAAAATAGAAACAAATATATGTAGAGTCTTCCCATTTCAGTAGATTTGCTTTCGGTCTTATGAACTAATGACTAAACTACCTTTCCATCTTACTCAGGCTGGGCTATGAGAATGGGATCCATATACTATCTCAGGGAACTCAAGGCAGCCAGTCAGCTTTTGGAAAGCTGAAAACCAAATATTTCGGAAAGTCCCTGGACAAGTTGCTAAACTCTTAAATCAGTTCTGTGCCAGTTGTAAATAATATAATGATAGCAGAAATATTCTTAATAACATAATTTCTAATGTCAACTAATTAATTCAAGCTGATGGTATTAGAATATCACTCTGTCCTTTAATAAATGGGCCTCCTGTTACATTGTGACCTAGGTAATAATAAAGATATTGAATATATTAAGGTCTTAGGCAGTCTTTTATGGGCAAGATAATCCTTAATGTAATTGCTATTTGATCAATAGAGGGTTTGAGAGAATTAAGCACCTCCATCAGGAAGTGCAATTTCTTAGTTACTGAACCCACAAGCCACTTGATGATGCTGCCCAACTGCAGAGTCAGGTAACTGGGCCTGGGAGCAGCCCCTGGCAGGCACCGAGTGGATCAAGGTAACAGCAGCAAGAAGGGGTGTGCAGGTCTTGCCTACTGCTCCAGCGACAGCCAGCATTGCCGTGTGACAGCCCAGTCAGAGGGACTGGTGATATGGGCAGTGGATGCCATTATTGGCAGGGTCTGGCATACAGGCCCTCTGAGTGCATATCATGTGGAAAGCACTGGCATCAGGTGTGTAGCTGGCTGTGATGAGCAGGCAACATGCCCACTGACACTCTGGCTGTAATGAGAGGCAGAAGCCAGGGACCAAATGATGATCAGTTTGGTAGGGAAGTTGTCGGAGAGTCTGATGCAATCCCTTCACCAAACTGTGACTTGGAGGCATTATTTCATCTGTGACAGTTAGATCAAACAAAAGATCATACCTGCAATATTCAAAATTCATCACATCTTTTCAAAAATATGATATGCTGATGAATATTTTGCACCATTGATATTGCTTGGCAATCCATTGTATGCTCTATTGTTTAGTTGATTTCGAGAACAGAAAAAAATTGTTGAAATATTTGATTTATGTATTAATTTATATTATCATACTTATTATTAAGTATTGTTAGGTATTTTGAATATCATCCCTGGAGAGGCCCCAGATTGTAGCCAGCAAAAGATTCAGTGGCTAATCTCCACTCCAGAGGGAGGCACAAACATATCTTTTTTCTTTTTTTTTCTTTTTTTCTTTCTTTCTTTCTTTTTTTTTTTTTTTTTGAGACAGAGTCCCACTCTGTTGCCCAGGCTGGAGTGCAGTGGCACGATCTCAGCTCACTGCAGCGTCCGGGGAGGCACATTTCTAAGCTAGACTGCCCTGAGAGAGACAGAATACGGCTGCCAACCACATGGATGGTGCTTCTTAGAATTGTGCAAAGTGATAGCTCCAAACCATATACATATCATGAACACATCTTTTCTTAATACAGATGACATCACTATTAGAGCAAATCAGCATTACTTACTTCTATAGGTCCCTTTCATTGCTAGGGTAATAGTTCCCAGATGGCATCTACCTCTGTGAATCCTTGATCTGCTACTTTTAGAATGTTCTGTGACCAGTGAGTCTGTGAAGTGCTCAATATGCCCTTTCTTCTCCAAAAGATTTCTGGATGTGTGGGCAAATAATTCTTATTCCCTACACAAATGAGATGGAAACTTTTCCAAAAAGAACTTTACAGGAATTTAAAAAAAAAAACCAAGCCTCTGACCAAAGCATTCTGTCTTGTAGGAAAATTATTAAACCAAACCAAAATGTGTACATATTTACACATTTTGTCAAGGAGTCCCTTGACAGTGGCATATATTAAGAAATAAAGCCTTTTTTAGTTACTCAGAATTTACTGGAATATAAAAAATAAATAGGTAATCATTAAAATCCTTCTATTTAAAGTGGTTTCCCTGACCCTTCAATGCTATGAAGTACCCACCATAGAAACCAAGGTCTGCAGTCACCTGGATCGAAATCTGCCTCTGAAATCGAAAGGCTCCATTCAATAAGTTCTGAAAAGAGGCAACTGAAGCAGAGACAGAACCTACTTCAAGAACTTGCTCTGATTACAGAATCTGGTCAAAGGCTGTACCCAGAGCTCTTACTAAAAGATGCCAGACTGAGGTCCAAGCTGACATTCTGCTGATTTTTATTCCAAAGTAAACATCGCCACGGTAAATGGTATTGTAATGGACAGTTGCAGATTAAGCTGAATGTTTTTAAAGCAAATTCTTATTGGATCTGTAGAAGAGCCAAATATTTGTTTACTTGTCCCTGAAATTACACATGCTGGCGGAATATTTTTAAAGCAAATTCTTCTTGGATCTGTAGAAGAGCCAAATATTTGTTTACTTGTCCCTGAAATTACACATGCTGGCTGAATAGGGTGGATAAAAATGGCTAGAGACTTTCTAATAAGTGTAAAAGTAATAAGTGTAAGTTTTCGCCTCAAATGCTCTTAGTACTGTAGTCTGATTTAGTACTGTAGTCTGAATTTTTGCCTCAAATACTTCTTAGTACTGTAGGGCTTTCTCAGATTTTGGTTGAGGAATCACTGTGGTGTTTGTTAAAATGCAGATGACTGTATCCCACCTCATGTCTATTCAATGACTCTCTGGGAATGGGATTGAGAATCTGTGTTTTAACGAAAACTGTACTGATCATTAAGAACAGAGAGGTTAGGGGGTTGGGGAGATGGTCAAAGAACACAACATTTTCAGTTAGGTAGAAGGAATATGTTCAAGAGATCTACTGTATGACATGGTGACTATAGTTAACAACAATGTATTGTATTTTTGAAAATTGTAAGAGAATAGATGTTCGGTGTTCTACCAGAAAAATAACTGTGTGAGGTAGTGCATATGTTAGTTAGTTATATTTAGTCAATCTACAATGTATATATACTTTAAAATATCAAATTGTACATAATAACTACATACAATTTTTTCTGGCAATTTAAAAATCATGAAGTTTGAGAACACTTGTTCTATAAGACAGGATGGGTGGTATTCATTCATTCATGTTGCTCATTCATTTGTTCACTCCACAGCCACTTACTTATTGCATTCTCCTGAGTGCTGGGGTTATAGACATGAATGCAATACGGTGTCTGTTCTCTGGCAGCTCAAGGTCTAGATTTAATTTGCAACAGTACTTCTCAGCTAGAGGCATTATTGCCCCTCAGGAGACATTTGGCAATTTCTGGGAAACATTTTTGATTGTCACAACTGAGAGCAAAGATGGCATCTAGTGGGTAGAGGCCATGATGCTGCTATACATCCCCAGTGTACAGGACAATTCCCTTCCTGGCCCAACAAAAATTATCCATCCTAAAGTGTCTGCAGTGCTAAAGCTGAGAACCCTGATTGGCACTGTACTGATTCATTCAGCCAGATCAATCATCAGAATCACATAGAAGCTTTGCCAATACTGCATCTTCCAGATTATTGTCTGGGAAATGTGCATCTAAGTTCAAAAGCAGGGCTGGAATCCAGGCCATGATGATTTGCTGCCACAGTGTAAATAAGAGAATACATTTTCATTTGTGCTATAAGAAACTTCCAGGGACACGACATAATTACTCTTCTCATAGGATTTTTAAAAACCTACAGCCAAACTGGTTTTACTCTATCTATATATTTGTTCAATTAACTAAAATTCCAGAAAATGTTTAATGAATAATTTGCCATCCTTACAAAATATTGTGGACTTCCACTTCCAGCCAAGATGGCAAAACAGGGATTGGGTTACCCTCCCATTTGAAACAACAAAGACAATAACAGCAAAAAATCCAGACAAAATACATAAAAAAATTTTCAAGATGCTGAATGAAGGACAGTGATCCAGAGAGACAAAAACAAATATGGGGAGCCCTGTGGTTGTTTCCAAGCTGAAGCTGGAAGACAGTTTCCAAGCCATGATGCGGGGAGGGAAAATGGATTTTCTGAATTGAGGAAACGTTGCTGAGAGTTCAGGGAGCCCAAGGTGCCCACATTTTGCAGGATAGAGTATCAAAGAGGAGAATGCCGCACAGAGAGATAACTACAGAGATCTGTGTAGGGATCCCCTCAAGTATTCAGTGAGTACTGATAACACATGCACTTGAAGAAACTACCTGAGAGGAGAACCACCTAAGAGAATTAGAGGTAACAGTACTCACGCAGGACATGGAACACTGTCTGTTCCCACCATCCAGAATGGAAAACCTCATGATTCACGGAGCACAGAGTAGAGTATGCAGAGGGTGTTGACTCAGTGATGAAGAATATTTAACGCTGGACTGAGCATTGGTCCAGTACCACTTAACACATCTTAAAAGCAAGATCCAGAAAGGATCAAACTGTTTCTAAGTAACTTAACTGCATCCCAGGACAAAACTCAAGAATATTTACTGATATAAATATGATAATTAGTAGAAAAACTGATTATAATTGTATTCCATATATTCTAAAAGTTAAATAGCACTACAGATTATATCAATGCTAAAATAACTTCCAAAAAGAAAAGTTGGAAGACTAGCATGACCTGTTTTCAAGACATTTTGTCAATTAGAATGTAAATAAATAAATGTTTCAAAAAATTCCTTTTGAATAACAGAAAGAACAACTGCTTTCTAATTCATTCAATGAATAAGTGAGAATGGACAAGATGTAAAATAAGAAATTACAAAAAAAAAAGGATAATAAAAACTGAAAAAAGGTTGGGTTTGGTGGCTCACACCTGTAATCCCAGCACTTTGGAAGGCTGAGGCGGGTGGATCACCTGAGGTCAGGAGTTTGAGACCAGCCTGGACAACATGGTGAAACCCTGTCTCTACTAGAAATACAAAAATTAGCTGGGAGTGGTGGTGGGCGCCTGTAATCCCAGCTACTCAGAATGCTGAGGCAGGAGAATCACTTGAACCTGGGAGGTGGACGTTGCAGCAAGGTAAGATCATGCCATTGCACTCCAGCCTGGGCAACAAGAGTGAAACTCCGTCTAGGGGGGGGGAAAAAAAAAGGCAACTGAAAATCATACTTTTTTTCAAAAAATAAAGTTTACCCAAATTGACTTAATCCAAGCTAAAAAGCTGGCGGAGTAATTCCCTTAGAAAAAAAATAGGAAAAGTCTAAAAAGTGGGGGTTGGATGACAGCCCTCCAACTGAGGTGCTTGTCCATTTGCACCTCATCCACCTCCATCCTCAGGAACTCCCACTTCCGCAGAGCCATCCTTAATCTTTCCCATTGTAGCATCACCTGCTCTTTCTGTGAACAATCTCCAGGTCTCTCCTAGGATCATCTTTATTTCTTCTCTTTATTTTAAGCTTTCACAATAAACACCTTAGTTAGGCTCACTATCTCTTTTTATTCACCCCACTCCGACTCTTGGAATTCCTGTAATCTGGATTCCTACGTCTAGCTCTCTAGTGATTGATTTCTCAAAGTTATCAGCATTCCTTGTATTCTTGATCTTCATTTTGGTAATTATGGGTTTCTCCAGTGGGAATTATTTCTATGTATTTGCAGTGGGAGGATAAGGATGGCAGACCTTGCTTTGTGTTGTTTCTCTTTGTGTACTTGCCTGAATACATCAATTAGACTGTGAGCCTCCAGAGGGTAAGGATCAACCATTAGACATTTTAAAGCATAATCTCCCCCTAATAGATCTTCCATAATTATTTGTATGGTCAATAGTATTATGTTGGGCTCAGGATTTTGGCTGAAAGTTGAGTAAAAGTACATAGAAAAAGTCTTCATTTGCACACTTCACTGTGCCTAGCTCAGTCTTGCCTATAGCCGCCTTTTAATATTAATAGCATTGAAGTGTGTGTGTGTGTGTGTGTGTGTGTGTGTGTGTGTGTGTGTGTGTGTGTGTAAATTTGCCAGGCTGGTTTCTACTTGAAGAAATCTCTTTGAGGTTTTAGATCAGTAGTTCTCAATCCTTTTCCATGCTCAATTCACCTGAGATGCATTATCCATTTCCAACTATAATTGGCTTACCTGATTGTCATTTGTGTGGAGGTGATGGATAGGATGCCTTATAAAGGGATTATCAGAATCCTGGGTGAAATGTGTCGTTTTAAAATATCTTCTCCACCCACCTCCCACCATCCTGGTTGAAAATCACTGCCTTAGTCATCCAGACAAACTTCTGAAAAACATGTCTCATCTAAGCTAAAATTTCCCAGTGTTTGTTGTTCACTTTGCATCAATATGTGTTTGGAATGGCCAGGCATGAACAAACATTAATGCTTTGACTGGCTTCCCCAAAGCCATACAGAAACCTAATAGAGTGATACAGCAGAAATGGGCCATCTGACTTCCATTTTTCTCAATGTGCTATTAAACACACAAACTCATGGTCACCATACTGCATTTCTTTTGGTATCCAGCTGCAGGCATGTATTAAACAGTGCTGCAAATCATGCATACAGAAATCAATGGGCTCAATATCTCAATACAGAGAATAAAAATTTGGATGTTTTTGTTGTTTTCAAAAACATATACTTTTAGCACATGTGATGATATTTCAGGAAATGTTTTCCTAATACATCCACTCTCTTACAGGGAAGTGATTTCCACTGTAATATGATGTTTAAGGTGTTAGGCAGAGCTTTTTAAAAGCCTTATTTCCTTCTGCTATGAATAAACAGCCCAGCAGTTTGTGAAAAGGCATTATGCCATCTGAACATATTAGTCTCCTGGCTGTCTTATTCAGACTAGCTTTGCACCTCCTCACCAATGTTTGCTGGCAGAATTCCCAGCCAGGAATGCCCCTCAGCCATCTGCTCTGTCTCTGGTACCCTGCCTATGCTCCAGTGGGACAGCAGTCTCTTCCCCAAGCACTGCTTAGGTGTTTGGGTTATTATAAAAGGGCAGCATAAAAAAAAAAAAAACGTGCTCAAGGCATGTGAGCTGTTTTTGTGTTATGATATTTTATTACACTTTGCTGTCCTGTGTTTTCAAATTGATTCCATTTGCTGTGAACACACACAGATGGAGTGTGGTGGAATAAGAGCAGAGTGGGAACAGCAGCTCCCCGAAGGCAGCATTGGGCAAGGAAAGGGGGCCTAGGTGAGGATCCGTGTCTATCTCTGCTCTGCATTTAACTGAACATGCAACTTGGAGCAGGCCACTTCTCCCCTTCAGATTCCATACAGTTGACCCTTGAACAACACAGGTTTGAACTACGTGGGCCCACTTATAAGCAGATTTTTTTCAACCAAACACAGGTAGAAAATACGCTATTCCCAGATTAAAAACCTGCATATAGGGATGGTCAACTTTTCTCATAAGTGAGTTCCACAGGGCCGACTGGAGGTCTTGAATATGCCTGAATTTGGTCTATGTGGGTGTCCTGGAACCAATCCCCTACACACACTGGGGCACAATATATTTTAAATGAGGGGTTTCCTCACATGATTGACCCTATAAAATAGGAAAAAGATTATTGCATCTAAAATAAAATCCAAAACATAAACGATTGACTGGAGAAAAAAACTGGTTTGTAATGCTTATGGAAAAGGGTGACTACCCATAGCAAAAAGCTCCTACAAATTGGTGAAAATAAAAAACACAAATAACCCATAAAAAGAGGCAAAGGATATGAATAGGTTTCATGGAACATGAAAAGCAAATGACCAATAAATAAGTGACAACATGTTCACAAACGGTCAGGAAAATTAAACATCAAAGCAACATTGGGACACCATTTTTATGCATATAACCAGCCCAGCAAATATATATATTTTTAAAAGTTAGCTACTGCTAAGTGCTGGTGAGAGTGCAGGGATACTTTCTGACATCGTGGTGGGTATATGTAAATTGCTACAAGCTGTTAGGAAGGTAAGCTAACAATGCCTATAGAAATCCCCAGAAATCTCATTTTGGTAATCTATCCTATAGAAACAGAAGCAACATGATTTAAAGATACATATATGGGGATATTATGGCAGAGAGTAAAGGAAAAAATAGAAAATAACCTGAATCTCCATTATTAAAGAAATGGTTGAATAAGTTACTCTCTATCAGTGATTCTCAGCTAGGAGTGATTTTTGTTTCCCCTACCCCAGGGGATATTTGGCAATATTTGAAGACATTTTTTATTGTTGCAATGGGGGCAGAGTGCTACTGGTATCTAGTGTGTAGAGGTCAAGTATATCATTAAACATAGGCATGGGAGACCCACCCCAAAGAATTGTCTGGCCCAAAACATCAATAATGCTGAGGTTGAGAAACCCATGCATATGTGGGCATATGTATTTTGAAGGCCAGTCTCTGAGAAAATATTAAGTTAAAGAAAAAGTTACAGAGTAATTTATAATATTCCATGTTCTTAAAATATAGAAAACAACTCTGAACAAACATACATACATATATACACACACACACACACACACATACATATATATGTATATATACACACACACATTATATGCGCTAGGGATGGAGGAAAAGTATGAAAGTATTCATACCAAACTGATAACATTGCTTACTTTGGGAAGGGCTAGGGGAAGTGGCATGGAAAGAGGCCCTTGCCCAACACACACACACATCATACACAAGCTCTTGTACTCCTGTTCTGGGATGGCTACATAAAAGTCCTATAAGACGCATTTGAAAAATTCATATATCCTGGGCATATTTCAGAGCTCTTGGATCAAATACCATTGACCTAAACATTTTAAAAGCTTTTGAGTCCCCCCACAAAATGATCCTTTGGAAATGAAGGAGCAACTTCCTATTTAAGTCCTATTTAAGTATCTCATCCCATGGGGTCTCTCTTGACTACTTTATTTTGACAGCACTGTACTATTTGGGGGAAAATACAGTAGCTCGAAAGCTGGGAACAATGCTTGTAGAGGTCACCTGACAGACTCAGCTGAACAAAAATTAATATCAAAAAAGTAGGAAAGAAATTTAACTCAGATTTAGTAGCTATTCCAAGAATAGAACCTCACATCTACAAATATTGGGTGTCACTGTGAATCAGCCTTTAAAAAATGACTATAAAAGTACAGTTAGTTGTTTCACTGTGAAGTGTGGATATACATTTACAGGGGCAGAAACCACCGCTGCCACAACAAAGTATTCTAAGGTTGTATAAATTGGGACAGGTGGCTTGGGCCATAAATTTTCCAGTGCCAACATATCCCATACAGACATTAAAATTGCTATGTGAATCTCAAACAACTTAGATGTAAAGATAATATGCGTTGGAAAACTGCATTAATAATTCAAAATACAACAAAGATGCTGATGTAGCAGAAGCACATAAAGTGATTTCATGAAATTGAAGGGAATAAAAGTATTTCTAAATTAATGCATTATTTTATATGTGATTCTAAACATGTCTATCAACCAAATTAATAAACTATCAACAAAACCATAAAGCTTACAAGGGAATTTTCGGGTGCAGACAGCTTTGGGAATGACTGGACAGAATGGTTCCCAAAAATTATCCCTGTTACCGCATCCGGTACAGAAGGTCAGCCATTGCGGATGTTTATGACCCTGCTATGGCTGATTACTTCATGCCTTTGCCTTCTGAAGGAAGATGAAGTTTCCCAGGGGAGGATTATATTTTAGCTGGTATAAAGGAGAGAGAGAGGAATTAATATGGGATAGGCTTAGCAGGTGAAAGAGTGAAAAACACTCCTCAGTGCTAACGCAATTTGTTGTAATGCATGAGGCAGTCTGGGGAAAAGAAAATACGGAGCAGCATGGGTCAGAGGCTAAGCCTGATGATCCTGAAGTGTGCACTGCTCTGTTCTCCTGGCATCTGTCACTCATGGGCAGTCAGGTACTTGGGAAGATACTTTGACATTTTAAGGCCAAGAGGGCATCTGTTGATGCACCAGGCATGCTGAGAAAAGCAAATCATCCTTCAGTGTGCTAAATGACACCAGTGAGTTAATGCCGCTGTGAGGCATTAGGCACCAGAGAGAGAAAGAGTAAGAGGCAGAAGAGTGCTGTAAGCTTCAATTTCTCAGCCTAGCCTTGTCATGACTGCAAAATTGTTGGGACAAATCGTTTTAACCTTGGCTCCTTGTTCTGTTAGTTATAGGATTATTAATGCCATACCTTGAGAATGAGGACTAGAAATGATCCAAGAATAGTTTAAGAAGACACAACACAACATTAATAATTTCAATGATTTTGACTGTAAGAACAGGATGAAGTAACTTTTACTCACCTATAAGATCCTAAGGCCAGTTAAAAGCTTCCATAGTGACTCAATATCCCAAGCACTTTTAAGTATTAAATTATGAAACAAAAAACCTCCATAAAATTTAATGGGATGAAATGAAAGGTAGAGAAACTTCAAATGAATCATCAGCAAAAATGTTCTTTCAATTATAAAATGACTTTTCCAGGAGTAAAACTGATGTTGAAGGAATAAAACTGATGTTACCGGATAAACGCCTAAAGGATTTTTAGACCTGTCCTGTATCACTTGTAATTTCACATTTTCAAATTAAGTTCAGTTCCCCAATATTAATTTGGCCCTTACTATGAGTGAGGCATATTGCTGGGTACTGAGAATAGTGAGATAAATGTGAAACAAGACAAAGCAGGGACATCAGAGTTGTCAGGAAGGCAGCTGAAGGGATTGATAAACATTGATCTATACCATGGTAATTGAATAGGAAACCTGATGCTATTAATAAAAGAATAAACATTCATTTGTTTTGTCCAAATAGTTTTTCTTTCAGTGCTTGGGAATGTTGCTTTAAATTTATATAATACACACATTCAAGTTTTAAAATAAATCAAGTCATTGAGTATTGATGGTAAATATATGAATTCAAAAAAATTGAACAAGTTAACATTACTTGCATTATTGTTTATTAGGGTAAATAAAGTTTCCAGAAAAAGCAATCTAATTAATCAGCATATTAATCTTATAAAGAGCACTGCTGCCTTATCTCCTTTTTGGCAGATGCCCAATCAATGGCCTCAGACTTCAATTAGGTGGAAAACCAAAACAATCACTGGATACACCAATGATTTCTTCATGTATCTGCCTGTGTATTAACTAATTGCTGTACTAGTAAGTCCTCAAATTGTAGTGACCTGATGCAGTAAAATTTTATTTCTTGCTCACTTATTAGTCCAATGTTAGTGTTCCTGTTTGGTGACTTCAGTAAAGTCATTCAGAGATCAGCTCTTTTCATCATGTGACTTGGCCTTCCCTAGTGTGTCAGAATCTTCTGCCTTCAGTAAGAAACGTGGAAAGAGAGAGGGTGGAAAAAGCACACCTGCTTTCTTAGCCCATCTTGTCCCAGAAGAGACACCCAGCACTTCCACTTACATTCCACTGGAAAAAAAGCAGTCATCTGGCCGTGCCCACTTGCAAGGCAGGCTGAGAAACACAGCCTAGCCTGTTCCTAGAAGAAGGAAGAATGGGCTTGTTTCATAGTCACACTCCAACCATCAGGTCCTTGCAAAGGGAAGATGTTCACTACCTCTGAGAGGGAGACAATAAAAAGTTCTGCTCAGTTACTGATTCCGGTGCTAAGTCCAGGATTTCCAGGTGATGAGCTACCCTCGCCATTAGATCTGTATGTGGCTTCGAATGATCATGTGACCTATGAACTAAAAAGTCAGGTTTTCTGCCACTTTATGCCCCCCATTCTCTACAATAGTAGAGCACAGACAGAATGACTGTAATAGAACTCTCATCCAGAAAAGTGAAGAATGGAAAACATACAATGGCCATTGGTCCATAGCAATAATGAAATTCCGTAGACATTTGTAGAGTATCTTGTGCCCAGTGTAGATGG
This sequence comes from Gorilla gorilla gorilla, assembly GCF_029281585.2. Taxonomy (NCBI): domain Eukaryota; kingdom Metazoa; phylum Chordata; class Mammalia; order Primates; family Hominidae; genus Gorilla; species Gorilla gorilla. The sequence continues at coordinate 35,664,466 of NC_073243.2, forward strand.
ATTTGACACAGACTCTACACTCTGCAAGGAACTCCTTTGTCCGTTATTCTTCACAGCCCCTGCTCTTCCCTTCAGGAAGTTCTTCATATCTAGCTTCTTCCATTCTCACATCCAAAATAGGCCTAGAAAGCCATATAGCCCACTTTGAGCTAATGCAAGCTTGGGGACTCGAAGGCTGTTTTAAAGCTGTAACAGTGAAAGATTTTAAAACCTGAGTTTTTTTGACGATATAATTCCCACACAGCCTCAGTGGGCTCCTGATTGTTTTACGTCATTAAGTTTTGGGCTGCTACATAACCTTAGTAACTGGACAACTACCAGAGACTTAATCTAATGACATGCCAAGTGTGAGTATCACTCAACACTTAGAGCAATTCCACTATTTACTTGTATCCGTCAAAGAATTTGCAAAAGCATCCAATTCATTATCCATGACAATGTTTATTAAAATCCCTTTCATTCGTATTATACTGTTTTAAACTTCCCTCCTTACCCTTCCCTCTCTACCAATATTTTGTTAGTTTTCCCCAATTGTATGGCCTTCTTGGCCTCCCCCTCCCTCTTTAATGTTTTTTCTTTCATTCATGCGTACAAGACACAAATCTCTCATCCGAGAGTCTTGGGTTTTTTCACCAATTAGACCAATTTATAGAATAAGGACCAGACATGTGGCAGTGGTGAAGCTATGAAGCAAGAAATATCCAATTTTGACACTGTAGGTAGAGAGAAGGAAAAGAGGTGAGCAATACTCTTGTAGAAATACTTTTTACCCTCATCACATTTGAAGGTTTATTACCTCTTCTTCACTGAACGTACTAAAATATACTCAGTACAATGCTCAAGCTGCTGCCCCATCGGTCTTTCTTTTACTCCTCTTCTCAAAAGGAGGGTGAGCACATACATTTAGTGTCTCCATTTCTCACATTCCATTTACTTCTCAACCCACTGAATTCTGGTTTCTACCCTCAAAAGTCTATTAAAATTCCTTGAGGTCACAAAATGATCAGGAAATTGCTGCATCCAGTGCTCTCTCTAGAAAATACAGTACCTTTGTACTACCACCTAGAAACTATTCTCTTGGCTTCCAGAACTCCATACATGCTTCTCTTTCTCCCTCCTGTTCTACAGCTGAAACAGTGAACTGGCTGTTGATTAGATTTTCCAATGATAGGGGTTTTTATTTTCTCTCTCTCTCTCTTTTTATCATAGTCTCCTTTCCTCAAGGAAGTTGGGACATTTCCCCAGGAGGGAGGTGAAAGGTTGATCTCCTAATACCACACTCAAAAGGATCCCTATTGCAGATTGGAAATCCATAAGAGCCTCTAGAATTCTTATCATTTTCCCATTTCAGGTTATGTTTTCTATCGACCCAGCACTGTATAAAGAATAACTGTAGTTTTACTTCTCCAATTTACTTGTGAAGCTTAATCCAATCTTCAGGGAATCAATGGTCAGCTTTTAAAACCTCTTAGGGTTCATGTACGAATAGGATTCTTTTCCTTGAACAAATATGTGGAGTTCTTGTCTAAACAAACATTTTTCCTTAACATTCTTCCCCAACCTCTTCCTTCTGGCCTTTTCCATACTTAATTACATCATTAAAATAGCCGCATTTAGGGAGGTATCCTATTACCATTGATACATTATTGAAAAATCAACTATTGGCCTGAAAAATGGTAGACTCATTCTCTATAATTTATATGTTGTAAAATTTGGGTTTAAAAATTCAAATATCTTAGCAATATCTTGCACATATCTCTGTTTTAAGCAATGTCATTATAAAACACCTCAAAAATATGCTGATGTTTCTATTATTTTTCCCTTGAAAAACCCTTTACATTTATTCACATATAATTTAAAAGTCTGTGGAGAAAAGACTTTTTGAAATTAGAAGGAAAACAAAGGCCTGTGATTATGATTATATGATAAATTTTCTTAACTTTTTAGGAAAGAGATAAGTCAATTACTATCTCAAGTTGAAATATGATATATGAAATAAATAGAGAACTGAAGACATTTTTAATAAAATTTGAGGGTTAAGTTGCAGGGAACAGTGTCCACCATTACTAATTTAATCAAGATGAAAATTATTACAATCTATTAAATGGCTTCAGAATCACGGGGATGGCTGAAGAAAGAGCCTCTTGGATCAGTTTCCACACTATAGAATCAGGCCACCCAGGGATCTGCTGCCTTTTCTACAATCAGGAAGCCACCAGCTCCAGAACAACACTGCCACTGCCACAACCAGGACTCTAAAATCATGAGGCTGTGGCACCGTGACCACATGCATGAGCAAAATGGATGCCTCATGCCTCACCTCTCAAAACCCATGAAACCTGTGACAGGACAGTGGGATCATGATCCCCCCAAACTGTGTTTGTAGCAAAAATAGTGGAAGCAGCTTTAGCGTAGTTTTTCTTCTTACCGCCACTTCCCAAATCTTGCATGAATGCATCTGATTGGCACCTCAATCAGACACAGAAACAGCAGCAAGTCAATTTGAGGGAGGTAGATTTTAGCTTTCCCCTATCCTCTTATCCACCCCAACAGGAAAAGATGGAAACACACTCCTAAAAACAAGTGGCTATAAAATGATTTTTGTATTGGTTAAATAATGAAGTTTCAGAAGAAATGCTAACCTACACTATAGAGATTAATGAGGAAATGCTAAAATGTCAGTTTTTAAAACCAGTGATAGCCTGGCTCAGTGGCTCACACCTGTAATCCCAGCACTTTGGGAGGCTGAAGCAGGTGGACCACTTGAGGTCAGGAGTTTGAGACCAGCCTGGTGAAACCCCATCTCTACCAAAAATACAAAAAATTAGCCTGGTATGGTGGCGCACACAGGTAGTCCCAGCTGCTTGAGAGGCTGAGGTATGAGAATTGCTTGGACCCAGGAGGAGGAGGTTGCAGTCAGCCAAGATTGCGCCACTGCACTCCAGCCTGGGCGACAGAGCAAGACTCTTTCTCAAACAACAACAACAACAACAACACTTCAGTGATAGACCACAAAATTAAACCATTATTATTAATAAAATATTAGACACTGTGGAATGGCAGTTTCTCATTAGGTCTCAGAGCACATATTCTGTAGAAAAGTAAAACAATGCTGAAGGTAAAACTAAGAGCTGATGGAGTCTTGAGTGGAGCCATGGAAAAAGAGACAATGAATATTGCCCAGGGCAAATGTCATGTTTATCTTTTCATGATGAAATTATACAAGGTATATTTATAATCAAGTAAAATATAACTCTTCACTTTTTGATAATGAGTAAGAAATTACTATGGAAGTGTTGGTAAATTATGACAATAAACACAGATGCTTTGACGCACAGTGCAGGTGACATTTTAATGATATTAATGACATGCACCACCTTTGCCTGCTGAGCAAGGAAAGGAGATTCCCTCTTTGAGTGAAGTGAAGCAAAAAGAAAGCCATGCCTCCAAGTTTTCTATAATGGCAATTATGAAAGGACAATCTTTCATGCAGTTCTTTTACACAAAGAGAACTGGATTCACAGTACCATTTATTGAGTACTCTCTGCAGTCCACATTGAATCAGATGCTTTATGTTACTTTCTGCAGTCCACATTGAATAGGATGCTTTATGTTGTTTTACTCATTACATCATCACAAAAACCCGGAGAGCTGGTATTCTTTACCATTTATACCATTTTACAGATGAAAAATGTCAGCCTCAGGAAGGATAAATAATTTACACAAGGCCATGGAGATAGTAAGATACTGAGAGGTTTCAAGTTCAATATCTGAATCTATAGTGGAAACATGTTTTTGCTCTCTCACATTCTCCCCCTTGTGGTGAGAGACCCTTTGGGGAGCAATTCCCTCCCCATCCTCATTCCATGTGGTTTGGTTGGGTTGACTGCCCCTCTCCAGGTTGGTCTGGGACCCAGGTAGAGTCCATCTGGTCGTTACGTCGCAGTGGGCACAGTGGTCAGGAATGTCATGTGATACAACCACAGCCTATAGAAAGAATTGCACAGCTTTTTTTTTTTTTTTTTTAGAAAATTTAAAAAGGAGACCTTCCTCTTTTTTCTGCTGCACTGGAATTTTGAGGGTGTAATTCCTATGATGGCTGGCAACCTTGTGCTTCCAAAAGCAAAGAGAGCATGCTAAGAATGGGGCCACCCACAGTGGAAAGCAGAGATGAGAGATGGAGAGAGACTAGTCTTAATTATATCTTTTATAATTAAAAATCCAGACATCCCTGAACTCAGAGAATTCATGGACTTTTTCAGGTATATAAAGAAACTAATTCCTTTACTTTCTAAAAGCCCATTTAATACAGACTCCAAAACCCATGTTCTTTCCATTGGATCACACTGTCTTATATATCAAAGATAAAACAACCTTCAAAAGGAAATAAAAATAAGATTTACTATAATAATTTTATACATAGTTTGTTTATGATATATTCTCTAGCTTCTCTGTAAAAGTAATTATTAAAATCATTTTAAAAGTTTGAGTAAAAAATATTTAAATGATTTTGCCGCAGGATAAATTAGTTGAGCATGTTGTTAAATTTTATTGGGAAATTTCTCCAGACAATTATACATTAAAAATAGCTTACCTCTCTTATAGTTTGATTGTGCTTTTGTCCTTCATCATAAGCTAATGATAAATGACACGAATTAAGAGGATTTTTAAAACAGAGAAAACAATTAGTTCATAAATATATAATATATTTAAGATTATTTCTAAAAATCAGATTTATTGGCCATTGTAATGTTTACCCACAGAATTTGACTCAAAAGCATAAGTTATACTAAAGATAGGCAAGATGCAGTGGCTTTGTGGGTGGGGAAGAGAGGATCCAGGATACTAGCACCTTCTTACTCATTAAATTATTAACAAAGTGCATCTATCAGACAGGCTAGGCTAGGCTAAGGTAGGCAGTTAAGTCCCAAATTTCAGTGGGCTTTATTTTTGTTTGGCTTTATTTTTTGTTCATGCTACATGTCCAGTGTGAGTTAGTGGGGACTGTGCTCCACATAAGTCATTTCATGATGTAATTTAGTGAAGGTTACTCAGAGATGGAGACTTCACTAACTTATGCCATCTAGGAAACAGCTCTCTAATCTGCTGTGGCAGAGTAAAACAGAGAATGAAGAACTCACACCTTTGTTAAGCACCCATGCTAGAAGTGACATATATATCATTTCTCTACACAGCCTTAGCCAAAAGTATTCACATGACCCCAACCTTAACTACAAGGGAAACTGGAAAATTATATGAATCATATGGAATTGGATGGGCAATGACTATGTCTTCTACGGTGCCCAAGAGCAAAGAATGGAATGGATTTAACTGTGGTCCCTTAACTAGGCTGTAACTACATAAGTTTATAGGTATATCTTTGGTTTCTCTGTTACTTTATGTAGGCTTTTAAAAAAGGAAATTTCTACATCAATCAGATGGGCTGTAGTAAATGTAGACATTGAAATAATCAATGACTTTGGAGTGTGTATAATTATATCCGGTAACTTGCACCTTAAGTTAAGCTGATCAAGTAGGCAGAACATCCTAAGCTGTGAAGGGCAAGGTGTGTGAGTGTATGTTAGGGTGTGTGTGTGTGTCCATGCATGTGTGTGTGCGTGTGTGTGTGTGTGGCAGTATTCAATGGGTGCCCATCCTTAGTCTTAGGAGAACCTGTGTGTGCCTGTTTAGTCTGCCTCATCTTAATGGATGTGTGGGAAAGATGGAATATTCAAAGTTGAAGAGTGATTCAAGAATGCTTTGATATAATTTCACAGAGATCTGAAATTTCTGAAAACAGAATTTTTTTTTCTTTCAGTAGTCTGAACTCTTAAAAGTCTAAATTATGCCAGTAGTTCTTAATGGGAGTGGTACTGCCCCTTAGGAGTGTTTTGAAATTTTGCAGTGGGGCTTTCTGCTGAGCTTTTAGTTTTTCTTTCTCTCTCTCTTTCTTTCTTTCTTTCCTTTCTTCTTTCAAAGAGAAAGATTTCTTTCTTTCTTTCTTTCCTTTTCTTTCTTTCCTTTCTTCTTTCTCTTTCTTTCTTCCTTTCTTTTTCTTTTCCTTTCTTTCTTTCTCTTTTCTTCTTTTCTTTCCTTCCTTTCTTTCTTTCTTTCTTTCTTTCTTTCTTTCTTTCTTTCTTTCTTTCTTTCTTTCTTTCTTCCTTCCTCCTTTCCTTCCTTCCTTTCCTCCTTCCTTTCTCTCTCTCTTTCTCTCTTTCATCCTCTCTTTCTTTCCTTCTTCTTGACTGTTAAAATAATTTGCAGGCCCCCAGTGGCATTTAGCTGGTAGAAGTGCTGCATTTTTTGACATTCAGAAGTCCCACTTAGCATTCACAATCTAAGCCTCTATAACTAAAATATGCTTTATGTATAAACAACAAAAATGGACTTTTATATTTATTAAATTTTCCAGGAATACAACTATTGTATAAATGGAGGGAAAGTTGCACTTTGTTTCTCGCAGAGCCTTACCAAACATTGTTTTCTATTTCAGAAAGTCATGTTGCCTCTGGCAACACTGCTCATAATATTTACATTCATAATGACTCTCCACATACATGCAAGTGTCTGATGACATTAATCTATCTTCTAATGTGGTCATGCTTGATTATTTACATACTTGAATATACATTATTTTTATAAATTACTTTCTTTTTATCTCTCCCTTTCACTATGTTTAGGGTACTTTTCATTGGAAGTTCTGGCCAGGGCAATCAGGCAACAGAAACAAATAAAGGGTATCCAAATAGGAAGAGAGGAAGTCAAATTGTCTCTGTTTGCAGATGACATGATTGTATATTTAGAAAAGCCCATCTTCTCAGCCCAAAATCTCCTTAAGCTGATAAGCAACCTCAGCAAAGTCTCAGGATACAAAATCAATGTGCATAAATCACAAGCATTCTTATACACCAATAATAGACAAACAGGGAGCCAAATTATGAGTGAACTCCCATTCACAATTGCTTCAAAGAGAATAAAATACCTAGGAATACAACCTACAAGGGATGTGAAGGACCTCTTCAAGGAAAACTACAAACCACTGCTCAAAGAAATAAGAGAGGACACAAACAAATGGAAAAACATTCCATGCTTATGGATAGGAAGAATCAATATCATGAAAATGGCCATACTGCCTAAAGTAATTTATAGATTCAATGCTATCCCCATCAAGCTATCATTGACTTTCTTCACAGAACTAGAAAAATCTACTTTACATTTCATATGGAACCAAAAAAAGAGCCCGTATAGCCAAGGCAATCCTAAGTAAAAAGAACAAAGCTGGAGGCATCATGCTCTCTGACTTCAAACTATACTACAAGACTACAGTAACCAAAACAGCATGGTACTGGTACCAAAACAGATATATAGACCAAAAGAACAGAACAGAGGCCTCAGAAATAACACCACACATCTACAACCATCTGATCTTCAACAAAACTCACAAAAACAAGCAATGGGGAAATGATTCCCTACTTAATAAACGGTGTTGGGAAAACTGGCTAGCCATATACAGAAAACTGAAACTGGACCCCTTCCTTACACCTTATACAAAAATTAACTCAAGATGGATTAAAGACTTAGATGTAAGAACTAAAACAGTAAAAACCCCAGAAGAAAATCTAGGCAATACCATTCAGGACATAGGCATGGGCAAAGACTTCATGACTAAAACACCAAAAGCGATGGCAACAAAAGCCAAAATTGATAAATGGGATCTAATTAAACTAAAGAGCTTCTGCACGGCAAAAGAAACTATCATCAGAGTGAACATACAACCTACAGAATGGGAGAAAATTTTTGCAATCCATTCATCTGACAAAGGGTTAATATCCAGAATCTACAAGGAACTTAAACAAATTTACAAGAAAAAAAAACCCCATCGAAAAGTGGGTGAAGGATATGAACAGCCACTTCTCAAAAGAAGACATTTGTGTGGCCAAAAAAATATGATAAAAAGATCATCATCACTGGTCATTAGCGAAATGCAAGTCAAAACCACCATGAGATACCATCTCACACCAGTTGGAATGGTGATCATTAAAAAGTCAGGAAACAACAGACGCTGGCGAGGATGTGGAGAAATAGGAACACTTCTACACAGTTGGTGGGAGTGTAAATTAGTTCAACCATTGTGGAAGACAGTGGGGTGATTCCTCAAGGATCTTAAACAAGAAATACCATTTGACCCAGCAATCCCGTTACTGGATATATAGCCAAAAGATTAGAACTCATTCTACTATAAAGACACATGCACATGTATGTTTATTGGGCACTGTTCACAATAGCAAAGACTTGGAACCAACCCAAATGCCCATCAATGATAGACTGGATAAAGAAAATGTGGCACATATACACCATGCAGCCATAAAAAAGGATGAGTTCATGTCCTTTGCAGTGACATCGATGAAGCTGGAAACCATCATTCTCAACAAACTAACACAAGAACAGAAAACCAAACACCACATATTCTCACTCATAAGTGGGAGCTGAACAGTGAGAATACCTGGACACAGGGAGGGGAATATAACACACTGGGGCCTGTGGTGGGGTGGGGCGCTAGGACAGGGATAGCATTAGGAGAAATACCTAGTGTAGATGACGGGTTATAGGTGTAGCAAACCACCATGGCACGTGTATACCTATGTAACAAACCTGCATGTTTTGCACATGTATCCCAGAACTTAAAGTATTAAAAAAACATAAATAAAAAACAAAAACAGGAAAAGTATAGGCTAGTTGGTAATATCTATTAATTTGACTTCAGAATAATAAAGGAACATAAAATATTTGCTATGAAAAGGGGTTGGATCTGATAAGGTTAAGAAGCAATGTGTTAGGCATCATGTTTAAAAGCACAGAGTTCAGAGATAAATAGTTCTGAGCTCAAGACCAGCTCTAGTATATAACCTCAGGCAAATCATTTAACTTCTCCAAATCTTATTTCTCTCATCTCCAGAATGGGAGAACTAGCTATTATACTAGTTATTTTGAGGGTTAAATGAGACAGTTAGATGTTTAGCTTGATGTCTGGCCCTTAGCAAGCAGTAGATAAATCGTGGCTATTATTTCAAAGTTTCTATTAATGATGAAACTTAAAACTCAACTCAGCATAAAACATATAGAAGCCAGAGTCTCTGTGGGAAGTAAAACTTGGTGTATCTACATAGAACCTCTGAATTTCTTTGTCAGTATCTTTCTGTCTTCTTTTTTCCTTTTTAAAAATGATGACTTTATCAACTAACAATGGACTGTCCACTCTCACCAGTTGCCACATTGGTGGGTGTGGAAGAGGGGCCCTACCTGCCTTCGCAAGTGTGCTCTTTGAAAACAGGCAGCTTTGCTTCATAGGCTAGCAATGGGTTTCTCCACTTTGCTTTAGGATAATCAAAACAAGGTTCAATGAGCCCACCAGTAAAATGTGTTTCATGAGATTAGCAGTCTACACCAAATTGTGCAATTAGAACCCTCTTCTTCTTTCTAAGTTTAGTTTCATAATATGACTGCTAATTGCACAAAGAGACATTTCCAACTCTCACTTTGGACCCACACAGACTTAATACATACTGCCTGGACCCTTTTTTCCTTCAGAACACCTAAAAAATTGTGTCATGCCAGAGAAAATACACTTAAGCTAAAGTTTCTAAGTCGGTACCCAATTTTAATGTTAGAGTTAGAAGTAATTTTAATGTCATTGGAATAACTTAAACTGATCTCTTATCTTGATTTAATATCCTTTTTTCCCCAAAAGTTGATCGGCACATTACAGGGTTAACAAATGGAAATAAGGAGGAAAAAGATGATTTCTTCAGAGAATTTTGGAGCTCATTTTTCCTTCTATCTGAAAGCTATTTTCCTATAAACTCCCACAAGACTGAAGTCTAAAATTGTGTAGGATCCATACCCTTGAACACGCACATTAACCAATTTTAAGCAAATTGCTGCATTTTGCAAGCAATACCATACATAATTCAACCGTCTTTTCCCTGGATAATTAGCAGTGAGTGATCCCCCACCCTGACGAGCAGGCATGAAGGCTTGATTGAGCCCACAGCTGGGCTCCCGTAATTATGAATTTCTCTGCATCCTGGGAAGAGCCTAGGGAGAGAGGGCCTGATGCCTGTTCACTCTACATTCTGGACTGCAACTGTGTCTTTCTGAAAAGATGACATACTAATTCAACAAATAGGTATTGAACTCCTCCTGTGTAACAGGTGCTATTGTAGGTGCTGGGGATACAACAGCGAAAAACAAAACAAAACAAATCCCTGCCTAGGTAGAGTTTGCAGGTTAGTGGGAGAAAACAGACAAAAAAAAAACAAAATAGATAAGTAAATTTTATATGACATGAGAAGCCAATATGTCTTTTTCAATTTACTTATTCTTTTATTTTATTTTTCACTTTTGTTTGAGATTCAGGGGGTACATGTTCAGGTTTGTTACCTGGGTATATAGTGTGATGCTGAGGTTTGGGGTACAAATGATCCCATCATCCAGGTGCTGAGCATAGTATCCAATAGTTTTTCAACCCTTGCCCACCTCCGTCTCTCTGAGATCTAGGAGTCCCCCGTGTCTATTGTTGCCACATTATGTCCATGTGTACCCAATGTTTAGTTCCCACTTATAAGGGAGAACATGTGGCATTTGGTTTTCTTTTCTTGTGTTAATTTGCTTAGGAAATGGCCTCCAGCTCCATCCATGTTGCTCCAAAGGACATTTCATTCTTCTCATGGCTGTGTAGTTTTCCATGGTGTATATGTACCACACTTTCTTTATCCAATCCACCACTGACAGGCACCTGGGATGATTCCATGTCTTTGCTATTGCAAATAGTGCTGCGATGAACATGCAAGTGTGTGTGTCTTTTTGATAGAACTATTTGTTTTCTTCTGGATATATACCCAGTAATGGGATTTCTGGGTCAAATGGTAATTCTGTTTTAAGTTCTTTGAGAAATCTCCCAACTGCTTTCCACAATGGCTGAACCAATTTACATTCTCATCAACAGTGTATAAGATTCCCTTTTCTCCATACCCTCGCCAACATCTGTTGTTTTTAGACTTTTTAGTAATAGATATTCTGACTGGTATGAGATGGTATCTCATTGTTTTAATTTGCATTTCTCTGATGATTAGTGATGTGGAGCATTTTTTCGTATGTGTTTATTGGCCAAGAAGCTAATAAGTCTTAATAGAAATAGCAAGGAAGGATATTGAGCATTCCAGAGGGTGGGTTGTAGTTTTCTTAGAATGGACATGGTGGGCCTCACTGAGCAGGCAACATTTGAGTAAAGACTAGAAGCAGCTGAGGAAGTGCACCATGGAGATCTCTGGGGGACAGTGTTCTAAGCAGAGGGAAGAATCCACGGAAGGGCCTGTTTGAAGAACAGGCTTGGAGTCTACTGTGGACAAACAGGGTGAGCCAGAAGGTTGTATTGGTGAGGCCAGGTAGGTCACGGGAGCTAATAGGCCTGTGGACCATCCTCAGGACATTGACTTTTACTCTGAGTGAGATGAGAAGTCATTGCAGGGTTTAGATTGGATAAGTGACATGATCAGAAATAAGTTTTAAATGGACCACTCTGGATTGGGAATGTCTTGCCTCGGGACAAGGGTAGAAACATGGTCTCATGGTAGGCTCCTGCCATAACTCAAGTGGGAGATGCTGGTGACTTGGACCAGTGTGAAAACTGGGAGGAGATGAGCAATAGTTGGATTCTGGACATATTTTTATGGCAAAGCCAGCAAGATTTCCTGTAGTATGGAGATGGAATGTGATAGAAAAAGAAGAGTCCAGGATGACTCCACAATTTTAAGACTAGAGTTTTGAATCATCTGGACTCATTGCGAGGAAAAAATGGTCTTGAATTCACAGTTAACTGTGTACCCTTCCTGGAATGTGTTTGTCTCTGTAGATATAGGTGAAAAATATTCCTTCATCCCCAGCGGCTTTTAACTCCTTTTGAAGAGTCTCTGAGCTAACAGGTCAACATCAGCATAAAGTAATGCAGCCTGTTTGAATTTCACAGGTTCACCTGCTGAGACAGACAAGTGTTCACCTTCAGTTCATCCTTAGCTGTCATTATGACTTCCCCCTGAAGAGGACATTTGTGTTCAGACATTGTTTCTGTAAAATATGTAAATGAAACCATCTAGTCATTCTGTGAGAATGTAAGCAAGAGGAGACATTTTCTCTTGGTCATTGCTGTCGGAAAAATTCACACAGCTTTTGACTCTGCTGAAACCTAGAAAGAATCTAGTAGCTTGCCTACACCCTCACGGAATGAGGCAAATGGAAAGGACAGCACCTGTTGCCACCGGCATTAGGTTTCCTTATGGACCTTGACCCAGGCAAGGATCCTTGGTCACACATTACCATGAACAGGAGTCAAATCCTAACAGAATCTCCCTGTCAGCAACAGGTGAGGAAAGCAAAAGATTACTACTCTTAATAGTTATGCTTTGAAGTATTGCAGCTGATTTCCATAAGTCACATGAGATGGAAGACTTCTCATTCATTTGGAGACAAACATAGAGAGGGTCTCCTAAAAGTTTCACTAATACAGGCTCGATGAGAGCAGAGACTCTGTTGATCACTGTCATGTCCCCAGCACCTTTCAGAGTGTCTTCAACATAGTACTTGCTCTATAAATATTTTCTAAATAAATTAATACAAGGGAAGATATTCCTAGTTTCCTCTCAAATGTACTAACTTACTCTGACAAAGTACTATACAGTTAATAAGCTAAAAGGAGCTCTACTACAAGTTTCAGTGATGTAAACACAAAAGAGAAGAGTGCCAATGTTTATTGAATACCCATGATATGCCAGAGCCCCAACTAAGAAACTTTTACCTATTATTTCATTCACTCTTCCTCACAGTTACACTGTAAGTTACATGTTATCACTCTGTTTTTACAAATGAAGAAACTGAGACTCAAATAATTTCAGTCATTTGTTCAAGCCAAGTCTGTTTGCTTTCAAATGCCATGATTATTTCACTATACGCTTATGTTTTTATTGTTTGTGTATGCCTCCCTTCCCCTAGTCTACAGGGAGCTTGCAGGCTAGGAGAAGGGAGGCATACACAAATAATGAAAACTTTAGAGGCCAAGAAGAACCATGAGATGTTCTAGCAATACATTCTAAAAAATCACTGCATAGACTCTAGAGCCAAACAGCTTAAATTCAAATCATTTCTCTGACACTCGCTGGCTGTGTAATTCTCCTCGGGGAAACTATCCAACATCGCAGTGCCTTTATTTTCTCATGTGTGACATGGGAATAATTTTAGTACTTACACTGTGAGGTTGTTGTGAGGATTAAGTGAGTATATATAAATACACATAGCATGTGACATGTACATGTTGTTGATGATGACGAAGTCCAGGAAGTGCTTCAAGGGAGAGAAGGCATTGTAAGAGTGAGTGAAATTTGGATAGATAGGAATTCAGGCAAAGCTCTCAAACATAGGGACTAATGTGACTGAAGGCGTGGAAGCTGTAGAATATCAGAGGAACAACAATGATAGAGTTTGGCTGGAATGTAGACCAGCGATTATCGATGGGGTGGCATGCCTAAGTTTTCTGGGAGTGCTGTGTCAAAGAACAGCCCCAGGACCAAATGCTGATTTAGGCCTTCCTCCAGGAAATTGGAGGTAAGGGGACCAACACTCCCAATCCCAGGGAGAAAGCAGGCAGGACATGAGGCAAGAAGGCAGACTGGGTTCAGATCATAATGTCAAATGCCAGGTTCAGGGATTAGCCTTTATATTCTGCACACATTTTCTGCTAATAAAGAGTTCTGATGGTGGAATGCTGTAATCAGAGATGTTCCTGCATGGGAAACAAGGTAGAACAATTCCAAAATGACTTATGAACTGCCCCCATATTGTACACTGCAGAATAAGCTACATTGCCTAAAAAAAACCATTTTTTCCTCTTACATAGCATCTCTTTCTGAAAGCAGGGAAAAGAAGAGGATGGGCAAAAAGAGACCATGGAAATTCACATATATGAAGGGAAGGCATGTGGTAATGACCAGAGCTGAGGACATGGTTACAGCACACATGTCCATGAAGCTGGCACTGGGTCCGAGTTTCTAGAAGAAGCAGACAGTCACTTCCTACTATAAAAAGGCAAAATGTTCAGCTTTCTGTAACCAAGAAGTGTTACTGTCCTCTAGAGAAGTCAAACACTCAATCATTATGAGCCACTGAGAGGTTATAGATATTGAGGCAGTAGCCCCTTCCCTGAGGAACCTGCTTCCGTGGTTGAGGAAACAGACGCTGTCTCTGTTTAGAATAAGTAAAGGAAGTTTTTTCACAATAGCATTACCAACATGCACACATGAGTACTGCACAAAACCTCAAATGCAGGGAGACAGCAGATAAGATAATCAAGATCAATGGGATTAATCTTGGAAGGCATTCAGAAAGAGGTAAAATCTTGGCTTACTCAAAAGGGAAAATTCAAGTATGAAAATGCCTTCAGGTTCAGCTGGATCCAGGGGCTGAAATGATGTCACTGGGACTCTGATTTCCCCTCTATTCTGCATTCCATTCATCCTTGCATGGTTTCATTTGTCAGCTAATGCTTTTTGTACATTATGAGCAAGAAGTCTATCAGCTTAGCAACCTCAGCAGAGTGTTTTTCTGTCCCAATAACAGCATATTGATCTAGGAAGGGACTCAAATTTTTTCTGCTACAGCCACATATCCATTCCTGAACCAGTCATTTTGACTGTGGGATGAGATGCATGATCAGACATGTCTCAGTAATGAGCCCTCCTAGTCATACATGAAATTATTAGAGGGAGGTTCTCCAAAGGAAAACACTGTTCAGGGAAAACCAACTAAAAAGCCATGAAGGTTATATAGAGCAGAAACAGACAATTATTCCTCAACTCTTAGAGGGCATATTTGCATAAATTATTTTGGAAAGATAAATACAAGTGTTACCAACAACACTTTAAGGCTTTGGTTTTTCAAACATTTATATTTTTAGTCACCGAACTTTTTTTCCCTCCTAATAGATATCTTTTTATGTGAACCATAAATATAAAACAGATAAAAGCAAAACAACTGTGAATGAGGCAGAGAAGGGGTGAGGCTGGAAACTGCACCCACTTGGTCTCCTCCTGTGATATTGTATTAGCTACAAGTCACTTCGGAGAAACCCTGGGGCTATTTAAAGTCCTGCTGGCTGAAAATATAAACAGCTTCAAGAAAGGTTTAGAAAACACTGGACAAACCTATAAATCTATGATGGACTATAAGGGAAGTGGAAGAACTTGGTTGATATATCATGAGATTTAGGTCATGCTCACTCCTCAGGCCCTCTGACAAGGTATGCCCCAAGTCACTGTGAAAGCAAAACACTGGCTTCATGCTCCTGTGGCTTCTCTTATTCCAGGTAGAGGCTTTGGAATTACACAGGACTAGATTCAAGTTCCACCTCCAGACTTACTGGTTATATGACCTTGGGCAATTTGCTTACTTTTCTAAACTTGTTTCCTAATGTATAAAATGCATTTCTGTTTATTCACAAGGTCATCATGCAGGTAACAAGAGATCACATAAATAATGCATGCACCTGAGGGCGTGTCACACAATGAGCACTCAGGAGGCCAATGTCTTCATTTTCTTGGCCAACAGCATTATCAAGAAACCTAGGGATGCTGCTAAATTGCCAGATAAGGATCCTTTCTTGATTAGTACAAGCCCCAAGATTGTGGGCCTCAATGTTACTAAGAGCAACACAAATATAAACATTAATACTGATTCTGATGCTGAAAGTAATGCATACCATGTGACAAGGACCAGTCTATATGCTTTATACACCTCATCCCTCTAATCCTTACAATAATCCTAGAAGGTAGGTCCCATTATTAGTCCCATTTTACAAACAAAGAAAAAAACTCTTAGAGAGCTTAGTTGACGTCCAACACATCCATAGCCAATGTGTTGATAGCCCAGCCAGAAAGTGGCCAAGATAAGAAATGTACTGTTTGATGTAAGGAAGAATTTTCTGGTAGTGTATGTTGTTAAGAAATGGATCTGGCTACCAGCCCAGAGATCCTTAAACATAAGCACCATTATCCTTGGAGGTTTTGCTGACCACCTGGCTGGTGGAATTACTGGATATCATAATTTCTTGATTTGGCTCTAGGAAAAGTTAAGATGGAAGAAGGAATAGGGATTGAGTCCCTGAGTTTGAGCTTTATCAACCTTTTTTTTTCTCCTTGTCCCTCCTGTACTCCATCATCAGAGCCTGCAGCTCTCCATGAAAGCTACTGGAACCACCTTTTAGCTCCATCTCCACCCTTTGCTCCAAATCCTACCTTCTCCTCTGGTTTCTCTCTGGAGCCTGTGCATTTAGTTCTCTCTCTCAGCTTTGTGTCTTCTGATTGGCAACTTCGTTAGACAGTCGGCCTGACTTTTGCTTTGATTTCTCCCTCTGAGCGCCACACCCTATGGCCCTGGGCAATATGATGTCCTGACCCAGAGGCCAAAACCTCCTAACCCAAATGGCCCCTGCTTTTTATACACGTAAGTTAAATGGTACTAAGTTTGCTCACCACTTGGTTCCATTTTCTGAGGTTTGAAGGGCTCATTACTTAATCATCATATTTTGTTGTTTTTGACCCCTTCTCACCCTCCCTAAAGCCCTAAAGTGTTTTGGGTGATGCTGCTTAAAGAAAAGACGTTATTGTTACTGAGCCTTACAAGCACACAAAACAAAACAAAACTGAAAAAAAGGATTTCACGGTTCCCAAAACATCAAGTGGCAACAGAGGATACAGGCTAGCAATTATAATTGCCTATCTATAAATTCCTATTTTGGAAAATGCAATTATTATAATAATAGCCCATGAAGGATCTTACTCATATCACCCAGCCCATATCATCTCAGTGTCTGCTCTTGAGATGTGCTGTCATACGTAAACAATATATTAAATTTTGGCTGAAACGTAGCCCACACTCCCACCTCATCTTTATAGTCTGTGTTAGTCCGTTCTCATGGTGCTATAAGGACATACCAGAGACTGGGTAAGTTATAAAGGAAAGAGGTTTAAGGTTTAATTGACTCACAATTCTGCATGGCTGGGGAGGCCTCAGAAAACTTACAATAATGGCAGAAGGGGAAGCAAAGACATCCTTATTCACATGATGGCAGTAAGAAGTGCCGAGCAAAAGGGGAAAAAGCCCTTTATAAAACCATCAGATCTTGTGCGAACTCACTCACTATCACAAGAACAGCATGGGGGAAACCACCCCCATGATTCAATTACCTCCCACTGGGTCCCTCCCATGACACGTGGGGATTATGGAACTACAACTCAAGATGAGATCTGGGTGGGGACACAGCCCAACCATAACACATTCCCTCTGGTTACTTTACTTATATATTAAAAAAAAAAACACAGAAGTAATGGGTAGCTGGGTAGCTGATGCAAAAGAAACAGATCTTTTTATTTTTATCATTTTTATCTGCACTTCTTAGTGTTTCATAATTACCTTCACCCACCTTGGATAACAACACATTTCCTGCAATTTTCCCTCAGCTTTTCTGCTGTGTAACTATCAATGCTTGGCCAGAGAGTCAGACTGGAATTCACAAAGAGGCTTCACCCTTTTCTGTTCTTTGTGCCCCTAGATATGTTTCCAGTGACTTTTAAAATGTATATAAACAACTTTATTGAGATCTAATTCACATAGCATGCAATTTACCCATTTAAAGGGTACAGTGTAATGGTTTTTAGTACATTCACAGAGTTGTGCAGCCATTAACACAATCAATTTTAGAGCTCTTTTATCACCCTCCAAAGGAACCCCATATCCACTAGCAGTCACTGCCTCTTCTTCCTCCCTGCAGTGACCCACCACCTGTCACAAGTGAGCAGCAGAGATTGTGGAAATACTGTTGCACCTTTGATTCACTCTTCATTCCAATTTCAATCTGGAAGGTTCATGACTGGTATTATATGAAAAAGACACATGCACACACATGTTTATAGCAACACAATTCACAATTGCAAAAATATAGAACCAACCTAAATGCCCGTCAACCAACGAATGCATAAAGAAAATATTATATATATATACACATATATATATACACATATATATATACACATATATATATACACATATATATATACACACATATATATACACATATATATACACACATATATATACACACACATATATATACACATATATATACACACACATATATATACACATATATATATACACACATATATATATATACACACACACACATATATATATATATATACACACACACAATGGAATACTACTCATCTATAAAATAGAATGAAATAATGGCCTTTGTCGCAACTTGGATGGAGCTGGAGGCCATTCTTCTAAGTGAAGTTACTCAGGAATGGAAAATCAACCATTGTATGTTCTCACTTATAAGTGGGGGCTAAGCTATGAGGTTACAAAGGCATAAGAATGATATAGTGGACTTTGGGAACTCAGGGGGAATGGTGGGAGTGGGATGAGGAATAAAAGACTACATGTTGGGTACAGTGTACACTGCTCAGGTGACGGGTGTACCAAAATCTCAGAAATCGCCACTGAAGACCTCATCCATGCAACTGAACACCACCTGTTTCCCCAAAACTACTGAAATTTTTAAAAACAAGGTTCATGACTGGGCTGGGGGAATGGTGCACTCTACCATGAAGCTCAAGAGGAACTCCAGTGCAAATGACTAAGGGTGATATTTCAATATTTCTACCAACATCTGCCAATAATTTTCCACACAGACCTAACTCCCTGTAAATAGCGTATTTACAACTTTCCTTTTTCCCAGGAACCATTTCTGAACTGGACAAAAGATTTTTTTTTTTCTGAGATGGAGTCTTGCTCTGTCACCCAGGCTGGAGTGCAGTGGCACTGCAAGCTCCACCTCCCAGGTTCACGCCATTCTCCTGCCTCAGCCTTCTGAGTAGCTGGGACCACAGGTGCCCACCACCACGCCAGGCTAATTTTTTGTATTTTCAGTAGAGATGGGGTTTCACCGTGTTAGCCAGGATGGTCTCAATCTCCTGACCTCATGATCCACCCACCCTGGCCTCCTAAAGTGCTGGGATTACAGGCATGAGCCACCGCGCCTGGCGGAAAAGAGATTTTTTAAAATTCCTTGTCAAAATTCTGTATGCAAAATTATTTTCTTCTGGTTCTCTGAGCCACCCTCTGCTCCCTGCAGCCCCCAGACCCTCTTTCTCTCTCTAAGCACTCTTGAAATTCTGGGCCTTCTTATGGCCCCAGCAAGCCAGGGTCCCCAACTTTGGTGCATCACCAGGCTCAGACATAATTCCACACTTCTAGTGGGTTCTTTCTGCCTGTCCATGCTTCATCCCCCATCAGAGCTCAACTGTTCATCTCTTATGCATCTCTTACTCCAGGTGTTAGTTTTTTGTTTGTTTTTTTTTTAATTGTACCGAGTGGTACTAAATTACAACATCATCTTCCTAGTTCACATAAACTCTTAGCCTGGTGTGAAGAAAGCACTCTGAAAGCTGTTGCTCTATTTAAGCATGAAAATCAGTGTTCTGAAAAATTGTGTGGAGGAACAACAGTGGGTAGATGAAGG
Organism: Gorilla gorilla gorilla; assembly: GCF_029281585.2. Classification (NCBI taxonomy): domain Eukaryota; kingdom Metazoa; phylum Chordata; class Mammalia; order Primates; family Hominidae; genus Gorilla; species Gorilla gorilla. Next base: position 35,684,093 of record NC_073243.2, read on the forward strand.
GGAGAGAAGGGAGGTGTGATTCTTTTAGGAATTAAATGCAGCTGAGTCAGAGCCCTGTGCCAGAAGCCGAACTATAAATCCAGTGACACAGCAGTGTGAGAAACAGCTCCCCCATCAAGGAAGGAGTGTTAGCTCTCTGGATGTGCTGTGGTATCATTCTCTGCATGTCTTAATGTTTAAATCCTAATGTAACCAGCTGAAAATAATTTTCAGTGCTAATTGGTGTTCATAGTAAATGCTGCTTATAAGTAATTTTGGTGCGGTTAAGTGTGGAGTCAGATGCTAGAGCAGGGCTTCTTGAATTTGAGTGTGCACAGAATCATGGGGAGCTTGTTAAAATTCAGATTCCTGGGTCCCACCTCCAGAGTTTCAGCGGGTGTGAGGCAGGCCCAGCATTATGAGGCAGACCCGGCATTATGCAGGTTCACAGTGAGTCCAGGCCACGCTTAGAGAAAAATCACGTGGGGAATATCCCAGGTAGGAATAAAAGGTGTGTGGTGCAAACTGGGAACGTGCAGATGGCACAGGCTTCCCTCTGTGTTTCTTCTCTCTGCTTGCCATGGAGAGGGTAAAAATATATGTAGGGGTGGGTACCTGGGAAATGTTACTAGAAACTTTGCTGGTTGAAGTTAAATGTCTCAAAGCCTTCATGAAAGATGCCTAAATTAAACATTATTTCTGGGTATGTCTGTGAGAGTGTTTCTGAAAGGGACAAGCATTTGAATTGGTGGACTCAGTAAAATAGATGGCCTTCCACTATATGGGTCGACAACCAGTTTGTTTAGGGCCTTGCTATGGTTTGAATATTTGTGTCCCCTCGCAAATTTATGTTGGAGCTTAATCCCCAATGCAACAGTATTAAGAGTTGGGGCCTTGAGAAGGTGATTAGCCCATGAGGGATCCATCCTTATGAATGTTAACATCTTATAAAAGATATTGCCTCTCTGTCTCTTCCTCCACGTGAGACTCACAATTCATCCCCTCCAGAGGATTCAACAACAAGGCACCATCTTAGAAGCAGAGAGTAGCCCTCACCAGACACCAAATCTGCCAGTGCCTTGATCTTGGACTTCCCAGCCTCCAGAACTGTGAGCAGTAAACTTTTACTGTTAATAAATAACTCAGCCTGTGGTATTTTTTTTACAGCAGCCCAAAGGATTAAGACAGGCCTGGGTAGCAAAAAAAAAAAAAAAAAAGGCAGAGAAGAGAGGAATTCACCCCACCCACCGATTTTATTATTTCGCTTCACTGCTTGAGCTGGGACATGTTATCTTCTCCTGCTCTCAAACTGGAAGTTATATCATAGGCTTCCCTACTTTTCAGGCTTTGGACACAGGCAGAATTACACCATGGGCTTTCCTGGGGCTCCAACCTGCCCATGGCAGACCCTGAGACTTCTCAGTGTCCATAACTGTGGGAGCTAATTTCTCACAATCACTCTTTCTCTCTCTCTCTTTCTCCCTCCCTCCCTCCCCCACTCCTTCTCTCTCTCTCTTCCTATATATAAATATATGTGTGTGTATCTATACTGTATATCTATACTGTATATATATGTATATACACACATACATACATATATACAAATTGATATGGTTTGGCTGTGTCCCCACCCAAATCTCATCTTGAATTCCCACGTGTTGTGGGAGGGACCTGGTGGGAGGTAACTGAATCATGAGGGCAAGTCTTTCCCATGCTGTTCTCGTGATAGTGAATAAGTCTTATGAGATCTGATGCTTTTAAAAAGAGGAGTTCCCCTGCACACGTTCTCTAATTTTTCCCTGCCACTAACCATGTAAGATGTGACTTGCTTCTCCTTGCCTTCTGCCATGATTGTGAGGCTTCCCTAGCCATGTGGAATTGTAAGTCCAATTAAAACTCTTTCTTTTGTAAATTGATCAGTCTTGGGTATGTCTTTATCAGCAGCATGAAAATGGACTAATACACAAATATAGAGTATTATATATACATATGTGTGTATATATACAATAGAGAGAGAGAGAGTGAGAGAGAGAAGGAAAGACAGAGACAATGAGAGTGAGATTTATTATGAGGAATTGGCTCATGTGATTATGGAGACTGAAAAGTCCCATGATCTTCCATCTGCAAGCTGGAGACCTAGGAAAGCCAACCAGTGGTGTAATACACACACACACCCCCACACACATACACACACATGCACACTCACATACATACTCACACACACACACACACACACACACTATCATGTTCTGAAGAGTAAAGGCTAGTTGTGCTACAGAGCATTCCATGTTCTAGATTCTCTTGACATTTTCCTTGCAATTCAAATCAATTCAATCGTGATGCATCCATTTATGGCTAGTATGCCACCCAGCTGAGGATGGGTACCTTCCACTGCATGACTTCAGGGAGCACATAATGAAAGGTAACCCATTACTAGTGATGGCATGAGTATACTATTGTTCTCAGTATTTCTCTACTACCCATGGGACTTTTTTTTATTATTATCATACTTTAGGTTTTAGGGTACATGTGCACAATGTGCAGGTTTGTTACCTGTGTATACATGTGCCATGTTGGTATGCTGCACCCATTAACTCATCATTTAACATTAGGTATATCTCCTAATGCTATCCCTCCCCTTCCTCCCACCCCATATCAGGCCCCGGTGTGTGATGTTCCCCTTTCTGTGTCCATGTGTTCTCATTGTTCAGTTCTCACCTATGAGTGAGAACATGCGGTGTTTGGTTTTTTGTCCTTGTGATAGTTTGCTGAGAATGATGGTTTGCAGCTTGATCCATGTCCCTACAAAGGACATGAACTCATCATTTTTTATGGCCGCATAGTATTCCATGGTGTATATGTGCCACATTTTCTTAATCCAGTCTATCATTGTTGGACATTTGGGTTGGTTCCAAGTCTTTGCTATTGTGAATAGTGCCACAATAAACATATGTGTGTATGTGTCCTTATAGCAGCATGATTTATAATCCTTTGGGTATATACCCAGTAATGGGATGACTGGGTTAAATGGTATTTCTAGTTCTAGATCCCTGAGGAATCGCCACACTAACTTCCACAATGGTTGAACTAGTTTACAGTCCCACCAACAGTGTAAAAGTCTTCCTATTTCGCCACATCCTCTCCAGCACTTGTTGTTTCCTGACTTTTTAAAGATCACCATTCTAACTGGTGTAAGATGGTATCTCATTGTGGTTTTGATTTGCATTTCTCTGACGGCCAGTGATGATGAACATTTTTTCATGTGTGTTATGGTTGCATAAATGTCTTCTTTTGAGAAGTATCTGTTCATATCCTTCACCCACTTTTTGATGGGGTTGTTTGTTTTTTTCTTGTAAATTTGTTTGAGTTCATTGTAGATTCTGGATATTAGCCCTTTGTCAGATGAGTAGTTGCAAAAATTTTCTCCCATTCTGTAGGTTGCCTGTTCACTTTGATGGTAGTTTTTTTGCTGTGCAGAAGCTCTTTAGTTTAGTTAGATCCCATTTGTCAATTTTGGCTTTTGTTGTCCATTGCTTTTGGTGTTTTAGACATGAAGTCCTTGCCCATGCCTATGTCAGAACCAATGACAAAAACCACATGATTATCTCAATAGATGCAGAAAAGGCCTTTGAAAAAATTCAACAACCCTTCATGCTAAAAACTCTCAATAAATTAGGTATTGATGGGACGTATCTCAAAATAATAAGAGCTATCTATGACAAACCCACAGCCAATATCATACTGAATGGGCAGAAACTGAAAGCATTCCCTTTGAAAACTGGCACAAGACAGGGATGCCCTCTCTCACCACTCCTATTCAACATAGTGTGGGAATATCTGGCCAGGACAATCAGGCAGGAGAAGGAAATAAAGGGTATTCAATTAGGAAAAGAGGAAGTCAAATTGTCCCTGTTTGCAGATGACATGATTGTATATCTAGAAAACTCCATCATCTCAGCCCAAAATCTCCTTAAGCTGATAAGCAACTTCAGCAAAGTCTCAGGATACAAAATCAATGTGCAAAAATCACAAGTGCTCCCATACACCAATAACAGACAAACAGAGAGCCAAATCATGAGTGAACTCCTATTCACAATTGCTTCAAAGAGAATAAAATACTTAGGAATCCAACTTACAAGGGATGTGAAGGCCCTCTTCAAGGAGAACTACAAACCACTGCTCAAGGAAATAAAAGAAGATATAAACAAATGGAAGAACATTCCATGCTCATGGGTAGGAAGAATCAATATTGTGAAAATGGCCATATTGCCCAAGGTAATTTACAGATTCAATGCCATCCCCATCAAGCTACCAATGACTTTCTTCACAGAATTGGAAAAAACTACTTTAAAGCTCATATGGAACCAAAAAAGATCCCGCATTGCCAAGTCAATCCTAAGCCAAAAGAACAAAGCTGGAGGCATCATGCTACCTGACTTCAAACTATACTACAAGGCTACAGTAACCAAAACAGCATGGTACTGATACCAAAACAGAGATATAGACTAATGGAACAGAACAGAGCCCTCAGAAATAATGCTGCATATCTACAACTATCTGATCTTTGACAAACCTGAGAAAAACAAGCAATGGGGAAAGGATTCCCTATTTAATAAATGGTGCTGGGAAAACTGGCTAGCCATATGTAGAAAGCTGAAACTGGATCCCTTCCTTACACCTTATACAAAAGTTAATTCAAGATGTATTAAAGACTTACATGTTAGACCTAAAACCATAAAAACCCTAGAAGAAAACCTAGGGACTTTCTTTGATAATGGGGGGAGATTTTACTCTTATTTTCCAACTGCTAGTGCCTGCCTGTAGGATCTGCCTGACTCCTCACTCTCATATAGCACATGAGTTGGCTCTGCTGTTTTCACTTTTCTACCACATGTACATTGGAGAGAAGAGTATTTTTTTTCTGTCATCTAGTTATGTTGTGGGCTCAAGTTATAGATGATTTTATATATTCTCCTTGTTGATATGCATGGTTCTTGGAAGACATGTGAAAAATTAGGATTTAGGAGTCCTGCCATTATTCTATGGGGATTTGGAAGTCCTGAATGAGCTTCTAATGTCAAGTATTCTTAAAGCTTATAACAGTTGGAGCCAGACATGAGCTCTGAATAAAATCAATTGACTTTGACTCTAAGAAAATACTTATAGTGAGTCAAAGTATTTTAACCTACATCTGAGATGAAAATAAAGGTTACACAGATAGTGATGGATAGTTCTTAAAATGAGTATGGTTGTTATCTTATTTGTTTTTCTTCCTTCATATTTTGTTTCAAATTATTTGATAGCATTTCTAACTGACTATTGTATTAATGATGTTTTATTTTTAATATACTGCATTTCCATAGGGAAATCTTAGTTGCCTGCAGTCATGTGCTAATCTGTTCTGCCAATCAATCTAGGAAGCAATATAATATACTCTTTAAAACCTCTGAAATCTCAGCCCATGCCTCAGTTTAGTTGAAGGTAGCCATAGTGCAGGGCTAGGAAAAAAGAAACTTCTCATACATGCAAGCCAGAGCAATAATGTAATGAGAAGTCACCTGCAAATGGTTAATTTCATGTATTAACTTGACTGGGCTAAGGGATGCTCAGACAGCGGGTCAATATTGTTTCTAAGTATGTCTGTATGGGTGTTTCTGGAAAGGATTAGCATTTAAGTTGATAGACTATGTAAAGAAGATCTGCCCTCACAAATGCAGGCAGGCATCATCCCATCCTTTGAGGGCCTAAATAGAAAAAAAAGGCAGAGAAGAGGTAAATTTGCTCTCTTTCGTTGAGTGGGGACATCCATTTTCTCCTGCCCTCAGACATGGGAGCTCCTGATTCTCAGGCCTCCAGACCCTGGGACTTACTCCACTAGTCTCCCAGTTATCAGGTCAGCTACACCATTGATTCCCCTGGCTCTCAGGCCTTTGGCCTTGGACTGGAATCTACACCAATGGCCCCCTCATTCTCAGGCCTTTGAACTCATACTGAATTATAACACTAGCTGTCCTCGTTCTCTAGCTTGCTAATGGCATAGGGTGGGACTTGTTGGCCTACATAATCTGGTGAGCCAGTTTCTATAATAAATCTCCTCTTACATAGCTGTATGTTTCCTACTGGTTCTGTTTCTCTGGAGAACCCTGAATAATACCTCACCTTAAATCCTTTCTGGAGAAAGATAGGAGTTTTAATCCATTCTTTAAAATTAATTTATTGATACTAAATATTCCTTCAGTTAAAAAGATTTCTTATGCAGAAATTTAGAGAGTCACAAAGCCATTTAGAGAGAGATCTTCTCCTTCAACGCCCTCACTTTATGGCAAAGAATCTGAGGTCCAGTTACTTGTTCAAGGTTATATTACTAGTCAAAGGCAGATTCAGAAAGACTCTTAAGAAGTCAGGATAAAGGCAGGAAATACAGGAACTTAGCAAAGACATACATTCAGTAAGACAGGTCTGTGAGTTCCTCAAATTAGAGCTCAGAACCAGAGGTGGAACGTCTATAAATAAGGCTTTCTCTGCCTTTTGTGTACCTCCAGGGACATGGGAAAGCTGCACATTTCATCTAAAATTACATCTCCCAACTCACCGTCTGTCCGGCTTTCCCCTCAAGACTCCCTCTTCCTAAATTGATCACATATAGACATGATTTACGTTTTTAAATTTGCTCATGTGTACCGTTGCAAACTCTTTTACTGGGATAAAAATAGAAGCAGTCCTATTTGAGGCATTAAAATTAAATGACCCCATTAAGCCCAGCCAGTCCTTGTCAGCCTTATAAATCACTTTCAAAACATTGTAGAGTATCATTGGGATTTTAAGGAAAAATTTTCACTCAGGGCCATTAACAGAAGCAGTATTTCTTTTGTTCTCTTGTTTCTCCCTTGGCTTGAAAAATTCTTTGTGCTTTCCATCCCCTTCTAAATCAGCACATCAATTTCTGGCTATTGGCCCAGGAAAGATGTGCCTGAACCCATTAGACTGAGAGAATTTCATTGCATCACTGCACCAGAAGATTAAGTGGCCAGGATGACATCACGTGAAAAGCTGGAATAAGAACTATCCCCCTCCCTGACACCACAACTAATGCAAGGCAAGACAGTAGGTATTTTGGACCTAGACAATCTCCTCCCTGAAGGAAAGAGAACAAGGATGCAAACTCAGGTAACCCCGGGCCAGAAATTCCTTCTGTTCCTACAAGCAAAGTTTCAGGGAAATATATTACATTAAAATAAACCAATTTTGGGGACGTGCCTTCTTAAGTGCAGTGTTCTTGTGTAACTCTAGAACAATATGTTCATCCTTTGAGCCAGTGTCCGTTTCGTGGGAGTTATTTTTCTTACCAAGGTGAAAGCATTAGCTTGGTCTTTCTCTTTTTCTGCCAGCTGCTCTGAGCTGGAGGATTTTCACTCAGCTTGTCATTCTTGCCTCTCTTTGCCTCCCCGCTCCCTTGAATACAGGCCATGCTCACTTTGCTTAGTAGCATGAGATCATAAAAATGACTGCACAAGCTGAAACCATGCAAGACGATCTTATTAATCAATGGAAAAATGTTACAATGTTTAGTGACTGTTACAAATTTTTGTTGAAACATTAAAAACTCTCTTACTTTCGGTTATAAATGTTTAGAAACATGAAAAATAGTAAAATTATTATTTATTTAGTATACTGTAATTTAAAATATTAGACATATTGAGATTTAAATTACTTTATTTCTCTAAAATACTCTATTTCTCAAAAGCACTTCGAACAGTAATTGCCTTCTTCTTGTTGTATAGTTTATGATACAAAGCAGGCATCCTTTCACTGCCTATGATTTCATCATACTCTTTAAGTTTGGATTAGCTCCCAAGGTTTTATCCTCTGTACTTTCAATGTCATGAAATATCTCTGAGAGTTCCTTTAACGTAAGGTTTTGTTTTTGGTTTTTGCCAGTATCACTTCCTCTGGGACATATGTCAGTAAGTTTGATTTGCTCCTCTGCCTGCAGATCTCTCAAAAGCAGTGGTGCTGACATTCTCACTGACACTATTCTATAATTTCATTGATGTTCAATACAAATTTCACTTTCAGCATTATCACTTCTTGTTTATTTTCTGCACTTTCATCTTTATTGACCAATTTTTGTCAATGATCCATTTTTGTGAAATGTCACATGGATTTACCACTGGGAGACAAGGAGGCAACATAGCTACACACCTTGCTGTCTGTGCATGAACTGTGAATGACAGATGTGCAATGACCAATCATTGACAGATACTGAAAGAGGAAAAACGACCGGTCACAAATCAATTTAATAATCTGTATTTTATGTAGTGATTTGTAGACTGAAGACACAGCAGTAAAATTTATACTTTATGCAATTACTCATAGCTAATACAAAGTAGTAACTAAATTTGAATCATGTTGGGGACTGATATTAACTAAACTATGACAGTTGAAATTCATGTATACCAAACTGTGCAAAGTGAGGACTGCATATATAGATGTAGATACAGATATACATATATAGTATGTGTAAACCATATTTTATATGGTTTTATGGTCCTGATATAAAAAGGCTTATCCTGCTTCCACTTAGGCAAAATGGAAAAATCATATCAACAGAGCCTTCTTGCTCTTGTTCAATTAAGAAATTTATTTTTATCCCTATCGAATTAAAAGCTTGCCCAAATAAATTGGATATATAGACCATGACGTGGATAGGAAAGCTCATTATTATAAACATGTCAGTTTTTCAGAAATACATCTAATAATATACCATAAACCCAATTGAAATCCCAGTGGAATGGAGGGGGCCCAGGGAAAGAGGGACTTGATTAAGTGATTCTAAAATTTGCCTGGAAAAATAAATGCATGAGAAAGGACAAGAAAAAAATTGCAAAACAAAAATAATGGAGCAGGTACTGATACCAGATTTTTTAAAATTAAAGTTATAATAATTAAAATGATAAGAAACTAACACCAGAATAAGCAGACAAATTTAGTATATGATAGAGCTGGCATTTCCAATCAGTAGGTGTTGCTTATGGTGTTGGCATAGCTGGCTAAATTACTGGATCATACCAAAGTAAGAATTGTTCTTAGAAACCTGACAAAAATACATTCCAGATTAATTGATGGTTTTGCATATATATATATATATATATATATCTGATGGTTTTGAAAATATGTATCTATATATATATCTGATGGTTTTGCATATATGTATCCATATATATGTATATATATATGTATATATATACATATATATATATATCTTGCTAAGAAACTGCTGGAATCATGCAAGGTATATAATTGCATAACCTTGTGTTACATAGGTACTCTCCAAATAAAGACCATTAAAGACAGAAACCATAAAGAAAAAATTACAGATTGCTTATAAATATATTTAAATTTTCTATATTAAAAAACTCTACCATAAACAAAAACAAAAGCAAAACTAGAAATATTTGCTGTGTATATGACTGACAGAGGATTGATAAAATTTTTAAAACTCAAAATTAAATAAAAAGGGATAATAACTCAATAGGAAATGGGCAAAAATATGATGGTAATAAACAAAAAGTAAAATACTACAATGTGCCTATTGTCAGTAAATACAGAAAGGTGTTATATTTTCCTGGTAACCAATAGAATTTGAATCAAGGATAGAACATTTTAAACAACATATTGTTAAATATTTTTTTAAAAAAACAATAATTCCTGGTATTGGTGATGTTGTGGTAAGACTGCAAATTGTCACATTTCTCTAGGATGTTATGTACAAATCCTTAAAAACATGTATATACTTTGGCCCAGCATTTATGAGGAGGCTGGCTCCTGGTTACAACTCTGTGTGTGATTTTTCAGGCCTGACGATAGGCAATTACAAAAGCTTTACCTGGCAGTCCTCATGGGAGAAATCTGCCCTTCTCATATCAGACTTGGTGCACAGCCAATGCATTGTAGTCTCTGAAGGGAGTTGCAGTCAAAGTCTCAAGCTCTTCTAGCCTTGAGGTATACCCTTCACTTTTTTTTTATTATACTTTAAGTTCTAGGATACATGTGCACAATGTGCTGGTTTGTTACATATGTATACATGTGCCATGTTGGTGTGCTGCACCCATTAACTCGTCATTTACATTAGGTATATCTCCAGCCCTAGCACCTTCATTCCCAGGACTTGTTGTCTAAGACTTTGGGTAGAGGTCCCACTTTGACTCAGGACTTTTCTACTCCTAGTCCTTCCCCTTCACACTCTCTGAAACCCCAGGTATAAACTGCAGAAACCTGTAAGAGAGAAAAAGTAATTTTTTCCTTAATGCTCATGGATTCTTAGTTGGAACAGAACTCTGTAATGAAAGAAAGATTAACAAGAGAAAAACAAAGAGTTTATTAACTAACGCAGTGCACATGATGCAGGAGAAATGTCAATGAAAAGTAATTTAAAATGGTGGCTTATTCTTGAGGACTGGCTAGACAGATGCAGAAGATTGAAACTGGACCTCTTCCTTACACCATATTTAAAAACGAACTCAAGATAAACTAAAGACTTAAATATCAACCCAAAGCTATAAAAACCCTAGAAGGAAACCTAAGCAATACCATTCAGAACATAGGCATGGGCAAAGATTTCATGATGAAGATGCCAAAGGCAACTGCAACAAAAGCAAAAATTGACAAATGAGATCTAAATTAAATGAAAGAGCTTTTGCACAGCAAAAGAAACTATCATCACAGTAAACTGGACAACCTATGTCATTCTGTAGAATGAGAGAAAATTTTTGCAATCTATTCACCTGACAAAGGCCTGATATTCAGCATCTACAAGGAATTTAAACAAACTTACCAAAAAAAACCCCATTAAAAAGGGGGCCAAGGACATAAACAGACACTTCCCAAAAGAGGACATACATGTGGCCAATAATCATATGAAAAAAAAAAGCTCAACATCAAAGATCATTAGAGAAATGCAAATCAAAACCACAATGAGATACCACCTCACACCTGTCATAATGGCTATTACTAAAAAGTCAAAAAACAACAGATGCTGGTGAGTTTGTGGAGAAATAGGAATGCTTTTACACTGTAGGTGGGAGTGTAAATTAGTTCCACCATTGTGGAAGACAGTGTGGCAATTTCTCAAAGACCTAGAGGCAGAAATACCATTCTACCCAGCAATCCCATTACTAGATATATACCCAAGGGAATAGAAATCATTCTACTATAAAGACACATGTACATGTATGTTCATTGCAGCACTATTCACAATAGCAAAGACATAGAATCAACCTGAATGCCCAACAATGATAGACTGGATAAAGAAAATGTGGCACATATACAACATGAAATACTATGCAGCCACAAAAAGGAACAAGACCACGTCCTTTGCAGGGACATAAATGGAGCTGGAGGCCATTATTCTCAGCAAACTAACACAGGAACAGAAAACCAAGCACCACATGCTCTCACTTATAAGTGGGAGCTGAAGGATGAGAACACATGGACACATGGGGCCTGTCACAGAGTCGAGGGGAGGAGGGACAGCATCAAGAAGAATAGCTAATGGATGTTGGACTTAATACCTAGGTGATGGGATAATCTTTGCAGAAAACCACCATATCACACGTTTACTTATGTAACAGACCTGCACATCCTCCTGCACGTGTACCCACGAACTTAAAATAAAAAAGGAAAAGAAAAAATGGTGGTTTATTGGAAAGTGGGAAAACTCCACCTATTGACAAATTAATCATTTTTTGTTTAAATTTCGAAAAAAAGAACTCCACTTATGTAGTATATTTAAGAAAGAACAATAAATTTGTAGAGAAATGACAAGACAAAGGAAAGTGGTTGTAGTTTTCTAAGGGCGGGAAACTATGGGAAGGTAAATATATGGGAGGAAACTAATGCAGTGAGGTCTGTTTGCAGATTCATCTGGTACCATCTGGTCTCTGGGCTGGTAACATTCTAGAGTTATTCCAGTAAAGGAGAATTTCTATCCTGTCTGTAGAGTGAAAAGGGGGAGGATAGATAGGGCTTTTCCTCCATTTGCTGCTTCTTAATTGCCTTCAGCTCAAAATAACCAAAGAGGCATATTTTGGTGTGACATATTCTGGTTTCCTTCAGGCCTTTTGTTCTGGGTTTCCTCAAAAGAGAGACCATCCTTATGTCTGCACTGATCCACCTAACACTTGACCAGTGTGCTCTTCCAGTGGGAGAGTCAGTGGCTTTCTCCAGTTCCAGCCTTTTACTTATACTGTCAAAGAAAGTGATGACAGGCATGACTGTTACTTTCATTTGGGCTTATTTTGCTTTCACTGACTTCAACACTTGACAGTTCAGATTTCCCTCCAGGTCAGCTGAGGTCCTAATTATTTGTATTTCTGGGAAATGATTAGAAGAAAATACTATGATAAATATTTCTTATTTATTTAGTATTTAAAAGTGACATATAAATATGTTCAACACAGCTTTGTTTACCATAGGGGGAAACTTTATAAAGCCTCATTGATCATCAGAGACTGGTAAAGTAAAGCAATGTGCATTTACATACTGAAATACCTGACAGCCACTAGAAGTGGCAATGTTTATTATATTTATTGACATGAAAACATGCCTCTGAAATAATGTTAAATAGGAAAAAATGACAATATGACATATACAGTAATGTCCTATCTTAAATGTATATGTGTGTGTGTGCACACATACATGCACATGAACTCACAGTGAAAGTCTGGGAGGATGAAAATAACCACATTTAATGTGTGCCTACTCTGTGTAAAGAAGTGTTCTGAATGTTTTATGTATGTTGACTAATATAATTTTCAAAAGGTAGGTGTTTTATACTCATTTTACAAATCAGTAATCTAATGCAGGTAACACTTAAATAACTTGCCTTAGGTCATAGCTAATAAGTGATGGAGTTAAGATTCTCACACAAACACCCTAACACTAACACTAGAACCAGCCCACTCTGACTATTCTACAAAAACATTAACTAAGACAATTAGTGGTGGTCACTAGTAGTAGATGGCAGTAGTGATTGCTTTATTTTTATGCTTTGCAATATTGTTTAAGTTTTTCAAGAATACACTTGTTTTATCATTTAAAACAACAAACCTACTTTTATTTTATGAGAGAAATGAACACAGCAGAGATTTAGAACTAAATCTTTGTTTTCACTTTTGATCTGAAATGTCTTCAGCTCTGAATAACAATATCTACTCAACATCACAGTGAACAAACAGGGGTTTTGTTTTCTTCACATAATAAGAAATCTGGAAGTAGGTAGTCCAGAGTTGGTTTTTCTGCTCAAAGATGCCATCAGGCATCCAGGTACTTTCCAACTCTCTGTTCTATCATCTTTAGCATTTTGGTATTTGGCCTCATGTTTGCAAGATAGATGTTGTACCTGCATCCTGTCTGAGTTACAGGTCAAAGGAAGGGGGAAATTGATGGAATAATCAAGAAAGTACCTTCAGTCACACCCTCATCAGACTTCTGTATACATTTCACAAGCCAATACTATGTGACACAGCTACCCCCAGCTGGAAGTGCATCAAAAACTGTTAAGCGTCAGATTTTACCTTACTTGCAGACTAACAAATTTGCCTGCTGCTGGTTCATGGACACTGGCAGGAGGCATAAGACTCTTGGTTCAGAAACAATGGACTTTATAACTTAGAACACAGCGAGCAGTGTGAGCTTCATTTTGCATTGATTTTCCCTGTCCTTCTTCCCCAAAGTCCCATGGACACAATGTAGAGGCAAGTCTAGGTTGATATGGAGAGCATGGTGGGTTTGTGTCCCAAATGAGAAATGCTGAATTTAGTAAGCCCCTATCTTTTAAAAGCATTGCCAGCAAACATGCCTAACCCATACCCCAGAGGAAAACATTATCTTTATTATGCTGGACAGCAGGATACTCTGGCCAGCAAATGCATCTGGCCTCTGCCTCAAAGGGAGACAGTATCTCTATCTGCGAAGGCTCTTGACTATACAAACATCCTTGAAAAGATAATCCAGAACAAACAGACACAAGACATAAAGAAATGCAAGAGACACACGGAGACATGTATCCCAGCAAAGACCATCTCCAGCTAGTGAGAATGAGGTTATGAATGGAACCAGTGGTATTTGTTACCTGCCCTTCGAAGACTGTCCTAAAACTAAGCCTAGAATAATTAACTACCAAAAACTTTCTCTATTGATATATTAGTTTTCTATTGCTGCTGTAACAAATTACTACAAACTTAGTGGCTTAAAAACAACACAAATTTACTCCCTTATCATTCTGGAAGGCAAAAGTCCAAAATTTCACTGGGCTAATGTCAAGGTATTGGCAGGGCTGATTCCTTCTGGTGGCTCTGAGGGGACAATGTTTTCTTGCCTTTTCTAGCCTCTAATAGCCACCTGTACTAGTTGGCTTGTAGACCCTTTCTCTTCTCAGAGCACATCACTTCACTCTCTGCTTCTGTCATCAGTCTCCATCTCTTCTGGCTCTGACTCCTCCTGCATCCATCTTTCAGGGATTGCACTAAGTAATTTCATTGGACCAATTTGGGTAATCCAGGCTTATCTCCCCATCTCAAGATCCTTAGCTTAATCATATATGCAAAGTCCCTTTAGCATACAAGGTAACATTCACAGGTTCTGGGATTAGAACCTGGATGTCTTTGCAAACTAATATTTTACATACTAAAGTCGGTTGTGGTAGGCCAAATAATGGCCTACCACAACCGACTTTAGTATGTAAAATATTAGTTATTTCTTTAAATGGTGTATATTGTAACACTACATTTATTCACAATCAATTCAAAAACAGTGAGAATACAGATACAAACACATGAATGTCCTTTTCATTTACTTAATAAGCCCATTATCCTGAGATTATTCAGATTAATATTTTAAATAAGATTGAAAAGGTGTTTCCAAAACTAACAATAAGCTGTTTATAAGCAGCCTTATTAAATATTGTGAATGCACCTATTTCACATATTGCCCTTTAGCATTCTCTATCTACTAATGTGGGCTGTCTAAGAGCTCCTACTAAGCAAATCTTAGTGACACTGACTACTTTGTTACTAAGTAGTAACATTACTTTTTTTACTTTTTTTAACATTACTTTTTTTTAACATTCCTTTTGTTACTACTTAGTAACAAAAGACTACTGAATCTCAGCCCTGGAATGGACTCTAGTCTAACTTCCATCTAGAGCAAGGACATCTTTCCCCATTTCTGACAAATCATTAAGCAGCTTATGTTTGTATATTTCTGGTAATAGTGAGGATCCAATTTTTAGGAGCAGGTGCTTATTAGAGCACTGGATGAAATTATGTCCTGGAGAGAGCACTGGCTTTGTGTGTGATGGTTGATTCTATGGGTCAACCTGACTGTGGTTCCCAGTTGATCAATTGCTATGGGTTGGATACGGTTTCTCTGTGCTAAAACTCATGTTGAAATTTGATCCCCAATGCAGCAGTGTTGGGAGGTGGGGCCTAGTAGGTGGTGTTTGGATCATAGGAACAGATCCCTCATGAATAGATTAATGCCCTCCCTCTAGGGTGAGTGAATTTTCATTCTCCAAGGAATGGGTTAGATCCTGCTGAGAGTGGATTGCTAAAATGAGTCTAGCTTCCAGGATTTCTTTCTGTCTTTCTCTCTCCCATGTGATCTTTTTGCACATAGCTGCTCCTCTTCTGCTTGCCTTCATGAGTTGAAGCAGCCTGAGACCCTCACCAGATGCAACTGTGTACTCTTGAACATTCCAGCCACCAGAATCATGAGCCAAATAAACCCCTTTTCTTTATAAATCACCCAGCCTCAAGTATTCTGTTATAGCAACACAAAAATGGACTAAGACAGCAACCAAGCACTAATCGAGGTGCTGCTGTGAAGGTAAAGATATGATAAAAGCCTATAGTCAGTTTAAGCGAAGGAGATTATTTTAGATAACCTGGGTGGGTCTGATTCAATCAGTTGAAAACCTGCAGAGAAGAATTAAGAGTTTCCTGGGGAAGAAATTTTGCTTGTGTATTGCAGCTTCAGTTCGAGTCTGAAAGTTCCAGCCTGCCCTTCCTGATGGTTTGCCCTGTGGAATTCAGACTTGCCTATGCAGTCCTCACAATCACATAAGCCAATTTCTTGTCTATTCCTTAGGTAGATAGATGATGATGCTAGATAGACAGATGACAGATAGATGATAGATAGATAGATAGATAGATAGATAGATAGATAGATAGGCAGACAGATCTCTTACTTCTCATGGAACCCTGACTGATACAGTGGGTAAATTACTACCTCTCTGATTTTTAACTTCTTTATCTATAAAATGGGCATAGTAATAACCTCACAGGCTTGCTGCAAGATTTATATTAGGTCATTTGATAACTGAGGCAAAGCACCTAGCCTAGCATATAGTAGGCCCTTTTATTACTATCATTTGCTATTTGCTATTATTATAAAAAGAAGGTTTCATATTCCCTTTCTGTCAGCTTATTAGATTATTTTCCTTCACTGGAATGTAAATCTGCTTTTTGGTAACTTATGTCTATAGATCCTAATTCTACCTCCACAACCAAGAACAGTATATCTACTGCATTGTTCATGCAGTTTCCATTAGAGTATTTGAATCCATCAATTTTGCATTTATTTAGTTCTATATGGGTGGGCAGTTCAGGAGGGGTTCGATCAGACACTCTTCTGATCTTGGCAGGGTTCCCTCACATGGCTATAGACTGACTTAAGACAGCTTCAGCTGGAGTAGCTGGGCTGGCCGAGATGGCTGAGACAACTAGGCATTTTAGCTCTCTCCTCCATCTGTCTCTTATTTCCCTCCATTACAAACATGCAGCAATATACTCACAGTTTGAGTAAAGGATTAGAATGCAAACCGTTGCAAGAAGGAGAGCAGAAAGGACAAGTGCTTTTCAGTCCTTTCCTTGGGTCACATTTGCTAGCATTCTATAGACCAAAGCAAGTCATAACGCAAATCTCAGAGGCAGGGAAGGCACTATGCAGTTACTGGGCACAGGGCGCAGATACAAGGAAGCTATCAAATGAGACTATGAATGCAACTATCACAGTCTGTCCTACAACCGCCATTGTTCACATGCCTTCTACATGCAAAATACACTCATCACCTATAAAGTTCGCCAAAACATCTTTTTGTTTTTTAAAGCTGGCCCATAATTTTGCAACCTGCATCAGATTTTGATGTGGCTCCTCTTTATTAGGAGACCTGTGAATGACAAGACAAGATATTTGCACTACAATTATCATCTTCTGCACTCATGACCATCGGTGATTGCAGCATTTCTTAAAAGAATGCCACTATCAGCTCCAGAGTTTTCCTCCCAAGCCGCAGACCTTCTTTCTGCAGCTTTTGATGTCATTTTTCTAAACTTATATTTTTTCCCTCAATTGAATCATTTGGTGCTGAAAGTTAAGTAGTTCTGTTCAAAGTTTCTGACAGCTGCTCTTTGGCCACATAATGATGGTCCCGAGTGACACGCAGATTAGTCACACCAGATCCTCTTTTTTTTAACTGTTATTTTAAGTTCAGGGGTACGAGTACAGGTTTGTTACATAGGTAAACTTGTGTTATGAGGGTCTGTTGTACAGATTTATATTACAGATTATTATGTTGTGTTTGTTACATAGGTAAACTTGCTTGTTACAGGTTTGTTACATAGGTAAACTTGTATCGTGAGGGTTTGTTGTACAGATTATTTCATCACCCAAATATTAAGCCTAGTACCCATTGGTTATTTTTCCTGATCTTCTTCCTCCAACTATTCACCCTCCCCCCTCCAAAAGGCTCCAGTGTGTGTTGTTCCCCTCTAAGTGTCCATGTGTTCTCATCATTCAGCTCCCACTTATAAGTGAGAACATGCGGTGTTTGGTTTTCTGTTCCTGCATTAGTTTGCTAAGGATAGTGGTCTCTAGCACCACCCATGTCCCTGCAAAGGACATGATCTTGTTTTTTATGACTGCATAGTATTCCAGGGTATATACGTGTCACATTTTCTTTATTCAGTCTATCATTGATGGGCATTTAGGTTGATTCCATGTCTTTGCTATTGTGAATAGTGCTACAATAAACATACATGCGCATGTGTCTTTATAACAGAATGATTTATATTCCTTTGGGTATATACCCAGTAATGGGATTGCTGGGTGGAATGGTATTTCTGTCTTTAGGTCTTTGAGGAATCACTATATTGTCTTCCACAACGGCTAAACTAATTTACACTCCCACCAACAGCATAAAAGCATTCCTTTTTCTCCACAATCTCACCAGCATCTGTTGTGTTTTGACTTTTAAATAATAGCCATTCTGGTGGGTGTGAGACGGTATCTCATTGTGGTTTTGATTTGCATTTCTCTAATGATCAGTGATGTTGAACTTTTTTTATATGATTTTTGGCCATGTGTATGTATTCTTTTGAGAAGTGTCTGTTCACGTCCTTTGCCCACTTTTTAATGGAGTTGGGTTTTTTTCTTGCAAAATTGTTAAATTCTTTTTTTTAATTTATTTTTATTTTTTTAATTAAGTTTTAGGGTACATGTGCACATTGTGCAGGTTAGTTACATATGCATACATGTGCCATGCTGGTGCACTGCACCCACTAACTCGTCATCTAGCATTAGGTATATCTCCCGATGCTATCCCTCCCCCCTCCCCCCACCCCACAACAGTCCCCAGAGTGTGATATTCCCCTTCCTGTGTCCATGTGATCTCATTGTTCAATTCCCACCTATGAGTGAGAATATGCGGATGCTGAATATTAGACCTTTGTCAGATGCATAGTTTGCAAAAATTTTCTCTAATTCTGTAGGTTGTCTGTTTCCTCTCTTGATAGTTTCTTTTGCTGTCCAGAAGCTCTTTAGTTTAATTAGATCCCATTAATCAATTTTTGCTTTGGTTGCAATTGCTTTTGGAATCTTCATCATGAAATCTTTGCCTGTGCCTATGTCCTGAATAGTATTGCCTAGGTTGTCTTCCAGGGTTTTTGTAGTTTTGGGTTTTACATTTAAGTCTTTAATCCATCTTGAGTTGATTTTTGTAAATGGTGTAAGGGAAAGGTCCAGTTTCAATCCTCTGCACACGGCTAGTGCAGTTATCCCAGCACCATTTGTCAAATAGGGAGTCCTTTCCCCATTGCTTGTTTTTGTCAGGTTTGTGGCATATCAGATAGTTGTTGGCGTGTGGTCTTATTTCTGGGTTCTTTATTCTGTTCCATTGGTCTATGTGCCTGTTTTTGTACCAGAACCATGTTGTTTGTTTACTGTAGCCGTATAGTATAGTTTGAAGTTGGGTAGTGTGATGCCTCCAACTTTGTTCTTTTTGCTTAGGATTGCCTTAGCTACTCAGGCTCTTTTTTGGTTCCATATGAATTTTAAAATAGTTTTCTCTAGCTCTGAGAAGAATGGCAATGGTAGTTTAATGGGAAGAACATTGACACTATAAATTGCTTTGGGCAGTATAGACATTTTAATAATATTGATTCTTCCTATCCATGAGCATGGAATGTTTTTCCATTTGTTTGTGTAGTCTCTGATTTGTTTGAGCAGTGGTTTGTATAGTTTACTTTGTAGAGATCTTTCACCTCACTAGTTACCTGTATTCCTAGGTATTTTATTCATTTTATGGCAATTGTGAATGAGAATTTGTTCCTGATTTGGCTCTTGGCTTGACTGTTCTTGATGTATAGGAATGCTAGTGATATTTTTGCACATTGATTCTGTATCCTGAGACTTTGCTGAAGTTGTTTATCAGCTTAAGAAGCTTTTGGGCTGAGAGTATGGGGCTTTCTAGCTATAGGATCATGTCATCTGCAAATAGGTATAGCTTGACTTCCTCTCTTCCTATTTGGATGCTCTTTATATCTTTCTCTTGCCTGATTGCCCTGGCCAGGACCTCCAGTACTGTGTTGAATAGGAGTGGTAAGAAAGAGCATCCTTTCCTTGTGCCGGTTTTCAAGAGGAAAGGCTTTCAGCTTTTTCTCATTCAGTATGATGTTGGTTATGGGTTTGTCATATATGGCTCTTATTATTTTGAGGTATGTTCCTTCAATACCTAGTTTATTGCAAGTTTTTAACATGAATGGACATCGAATTTTATTAAAAGCCTTTTCTACATCTATCGAGATAATCATATTTTTTTTCCTTTAGTTCTGTTTATGTTGAATCACATGTATTGATTTGTGTATGTTGAACCCAACTTGTATCCCGGGGATGAAGCCTACTTGACAGTGGTGGATAAACTTTTTGATGTGCTGTTTGATTTGGTTTGCCAGTATTTTGTGGAGGATTTTTGCCTTGATGTTCATCAAGGATATTGGCCTGAAGTTTTCTTTTTTTGTTGTATCTCTGCCAGGTTTTGGTATCAGGACGATGCTGGCCTCATAGAATCGGTTAGGGAGGAGTCCCTCCTTTTCAATTTTTTGGAATAGTTGCAATAAGAATAGTACAGTCTTCATTGTCTGTCTGCTAGAATTCAACTGTGAATCTGTATGATCCTGAGCTTTTTATGGATGGTAGGCTATTAATTACTGCCTCAATTATAGAGCTCTTTACAGGTCTGTTCAGGGATTCAATTATTCCTGGTTCAGTTTTGGCAGGATGTATGTGTCCGAGAATTTGTCCATTTCTTCTAGATTTTCTCATTTATGTGCATAGATATGTTCACAACATTCTCTGATTGTGTGTATTTCTGTGGAGTCAGTGGTAATATCTCCCTTATCATATTGATCGTGTTTATTTGCGTCTTCTGTCTTTTCTTATTAGTCTAGCTAGCAGTCTATGTATTATTAATTTTTTCAAACAAACAGCTCCTGGAATCACTGATCTTTTGAATTTTTTGTGTCTCTGTCTCCTTCAGTTCAACTCTGATTTTGGTTATTTCTTGTCTTCTGCTAGCTTTGGGATTTATCTGCCCTTGGTTCTCTAATTTTTTTAGTTGTGATGTTAGGTTGTTAACTTGAGATCTTTCTAACTTTTTGATGTGGACATTTAGTGCTATAAATTTCCCTCTTATCACTTCCTTAGCTGTGTCGCAGAGATTCTGGTATGTTGTATCTTTGTTCTCATTAGTTTCAAAGAACTTCTTGATTTCTGCCTTAATTTCATTATTTACCCAAAAGTCATTCAGGATCAGGTTATTCAGTTCCCATGTAATTGTAAGGCTTTAAGTGAATTTCCTAGTCTTTATTTCTAATTCATTGTGCTGTGATCCCAGAGGCCATTTGCTATGACTTCAGTTCTTTTGCATTTTCTGAGGAGTGTTTTATTTCCAATTATGTGATCAATTTTAGACTAAGTGCCATGTGATTATGAGAAGAATGTATATTGTGTTGTTTTGGGGTGGAGAATTCTGTAGGCATCAGGTCCATTTGATCCAGTGCTGAGTTCAGGTCATGAATATTTCTGTTAATTTTCTGTCTCAGTGATCTGTATAATATTGACAGTGCAGTGTTAAAGTCTCCCACTATTACTATATGGAAGTCTAACCCTCTTTAAGGTCTCTAAGAACTTGCTTTATGAATCTGGGTGCACCTGTGTTGGGTGCATATATATTTAGAACAGTTAGATCATCTTGTTGAATTGAACACTTGACCATTATGTAATGCCCTTCTTTTTTTATCTTTGTTGATTTAAAGTCAGTTTTGTCAGAAACTAGGATTGCAATCCCTCCTGCATTTTTCTGTTTTTCATTTGCTTGGTAGATTTTCCACTATCTCTTTTTTAGAGGCTACGTGTGTC
This sequence comes from Gorilla gorilla gorilla, assembly GCF_029281585.2. Classification (NCBI taxonomy): domain Eukaryota; kingdom Metazoa; phylum Chordata; class Mammalia; order Primates; family Hominidae; genus Gorilla; species Gorilla gorilla. The sequence goes on from NC_073243.2 coordinate 35,705,825, forward strand.
ATTGCATTTTTATTTTTTTTCTTGAGACAGGGTCGTGCTTTGTTGCCCAGGCTGGAGTGCAGTGGCATGACCTCAGCCCACTGCAACCCCTGCCTCCCAGGCTCAAGCAATCCTCCTGCCTCAGCCTCAAGCCATCTATCCTCCTAAGCCTCAAAGTGGTGGAATTACAGGTATGAGCCACCACACCCAGCCCTGACATGAGTCTCTTGAAGACAGCATACAAATGGGTCAGACCCTCTTTACTTGAAATATCTTTCATCTCTTTCAAGGTATTTGGCAATTTCTCTCCATTCAGTTGCAGTGTGTTGTGTGTGGTACCAACATGAGTAATAGCCACTGTACATATAGCTGAACTAAATTACTAATAATCTAAACAATAATATATTTAAATTTTTGTGGAAACATATATATTTGTGTGGATAAGAGCAAATACTTCATTACCCCTTCCTGGATGACTAAGATTATAAGATGGGCATCAATTGTAAGACACAGCCCAATTTCAAATGCAATAAAGTGTGAAAAACAGTGTGTCTTAGAATTGATGGAATATAATAAATTTTAGAGTGATTAGACTACAGAAGATATTTGAGGACACGTGACTATTTGACATTGTCTATGTGGTTAGAGTATGTAGAAGAGAGGTCTCAGAGCCAATCCCTGAGACATTTCAATATTTGGAGAATAAGAAGGAGAGGAATATCCAGCGAAGAAGAGCTACAAAGTACAGCTAGTGTGGTATAAGGAGGGCCAAGAGAAATGGTGTTGCATAGCCTAAGAAATCACTCAAAAAATGGGAGCAGCCAGGTGAGTCAGAAGCTGTTGATAGATGGAATAAGAACAGGACTGAGAATTGACTCTGCTATGCAGCAATATGGGGGTCATTGGTGACCTTGGCAAGAGCAATTTTGGTGAAGTGGTAGGGGGCAAATGCTTAACAGGCATGGTTCCAGACATAATCAGAGGTCAAAATATACAAAAGGTGGTTAAAGACAACTTTTTAAAGGAGTTTTGCTGGAAAGGGGTGCTAAGCAACTGAGCAGTAGCTGGAGAGTGATGACAGCCCAGGAATGGCTTTTTGAAATGGAAGCTACCATACAGTGTTTGCATGTTAATGGGAATGGTCCAGCAGAGCAGGAAAATGTGATAATTCGAGAGGAGAGGATAAGTGCAAGAGTGATGTCCTTAACTAGGTGAGGGAGGATATGAGCCAGTGCACAAAGGAAGGGATAGGCTATGGCTAAGACCAAGGGCAGTACATCCGTTAAGCAGGCACGAAGGCTGTGCATGTGTTGGCAGATGCACTGCCGGAAGTATATGGAAGCTTGCCTTTGATGGGTTCTTTGTTCTGAGTGAGGCTCCCTTTCAGCCCACTATGGGTGAGGAGAAGGCTCTTCTTTGAAAGGAACAGAACACATGGACTAGAGCCTCCAGTGATTTCTTGGTAGTGCTAAAAAACAAAATTTCAACAAATTTAATTTAAAGATCTAATTGGCTTTTAATAGTGATTAATGAATCAGGCAACATCTCATCCATAAAATAGGAGTTCCAGTGAACTGAGCAGAGGAAGTGGACTTTCTGTAAAGGCAAGAGAAGGCTGAAGAAAACAAACACGAGGAACAAAAAGCAGATTGGTGGTTACAAAGTTACTTCCCTTATAGGGTTAAAACAAAGAGGACGTCCTTATTGTGCCAGCTCAGGTAAACTGGGCCTTTCTGATTGATTGCTGTAAATCTCCTGTTTTTTTGAGAACTGGCCCATTTTAAAGTTCAGCCTGATTACAGGTATCTAACACAAGGGACTCCATTCTGGTTTGGTCTGGCCTGTTGAACACAGGGTAGGAGCTCAGTCCCAAACAAAATGGCCCCTCATAATTTTTATTTAATAGTAGATTTTCTTGGGTTTGGTAAATAATTTATATTTTTCATTTATGCAAAAATATATTTAGACTATAAATAATTTTTCTCCATTCCAATACCCTTTTCTGTCATTTCTGTTTCATTTGTATTGCACTGTCTGGAACAGCTATAAGATTAAATGTTATGACTTGTAATGAGCATCCTTGATTTGTTTCTGAAATTAATGGAAATATTTCTAGTGTTTCCCCATTGAGGGGGATGTACCGCTATGTTGGAATAGAGCTAGCTTTTCGAATTACAAAAGTATCCTATTTCTAAAGTTTTAAGTTGGAAACATAGGATTTTTATCAAATACTTTCTAGGTAACAATTGAGCGTATCATTTTTTCATATTTAAGTTATTGATAAGCTATATTAATAGATATTTTTGTTCCATAAAGAACTTACTGAACTTAACTCAAATACTGAGAAATATCCATTGAGTTGCTGCTTTATAAATGGATCTAGAAATGGATTTTGACATTAAGATTAAAAGCATGGTATTCTTCAATTGGTCATGTTGCTTTTCATTGTACAAGCTCTCTGGGAAGACTATATAAGGAAGGAAGGTAACCACCGAGCCTGGACTCTGTCTGAAAGCCTGTTATTGTTATGCAGGCTGCATCCTCTCTGCACATCTCATTCCAACCTGATTACAGAAAAAATTATGAATTAACAGTCGATGAAGAGTTTGACTTCCAGTTTTTTCCCCTTACCAGCTCTAAGGCCTGAAACAACTATAGGTCTTTCTCTGTACTCCATAAATGATCTCCACATTTCTTATTTTATGACTATTCCTGCTCCAGAGAGAGAGAGAAAGAGAGAGAGTGAGAGAATGAATATGAAATCTGAAAACATCTCTTTAAAAAATGATATTAGAGAAAATGAGCAGATTGGCATGGAAATGAGCAGACTGACATTGATACACTGCTTTTGAACAAGTCATTATTAAACAAACATATTAATTCCATTTTCCTTTTTTGCATACAATTTTCGATTAACTATACCTGCCATTCAAACTATAATTAACTATACCGGCCATTCAAAGGCAGTCTTCAAATGAGCCGCTGCTGTTATTCCTGCACGGTTTCAGTAAGTATATGTGCATCCTAGCTCTTCTGCCATATGGATTTAAGTTAATGACTTGAGATTACAGCTAATGATACAAAACTCTTTTATGAACAGGAAAGCATAATCTCTGCTTCTTCTCTCTTTGCCTATCAGAGAGGACAGTTTTATGTAGAGCTGTAAGGGATAGAGAGACCGATGCTGCCTGAGCTTCGGTGCTCTTCTAAGTTTATGTCACTGTGTGAAGACAGCTGTGCTCCAAGTCTTTCCCCAGAGCCTCAACATTCTAATCCCATCTCTATTTTACAATGCCTGTAATATATGCATCCCAAGGCTCTGCATATAAAGCATCATTAAAACAGGCTTTTACGCCTAGAAACCAGAATGTCCTTCCTGTTGTGAGTTCACAGAACCAGAAGAAGAGGTTCCAGGATTTTTAATCCCTCTCTGAAGTGTATATCTTGTCACATGGAGCTTAAGAAAGCTTAAAAGATTCACACCCAGTGCACATTATCGTATTTAACATGAGACACAGGAAAGTGTCAAGAATAGGTCTTAGACATCCTCTAAGTTTTAAGTAAATTCCTACATGAATTGGAAATAAAATATGTCTATAGACATGGAGCAAGGATTTTGACAGATGTGGTCGTTTATATCCAAGTTCAGGTGATTAATTTACAAGTCCATCCTTTCATTTTAGGCAGATATCAAACTGACTTGAAGAGTGACAGTTGCTTCATCATTTAATAAATATTAAAACCATAAAAATACATACAAATAGGGCTTCACTAGGTGCACTCCTGTGATCTGACCTGAATTTATGCTTTAATAAGCCTCACATATCTGTATTTGAAAATCACCTATCCTGCAATACCACAGAAGTGCTATGGTTTTTGGTTTGGCTCTTCAGTGGTACTATGTCAAGGTCAGATGTCGCATGCTTTCTAGTGGAATGACCCTTAGGACAACTGCAAAGTAATGGATTCAACTGTCATTGATAATTCTATCAGTTTATGGGAATCAGCATGCTATAATAGTTAAGAGCAGAGGCTGTAGGAGCAGACTATTATGACTTGAATTCTTGCCTCTGTTGCTTGCCTGCCCTGTGACTTTGACAAGTTTTTTCAAAGCCTCAATTTTTAAATCTGTAAAATGGCAATAATCATAGCACATACCTCAGAGGGTTGTGAATAGTAAACCTAAACCTCTGGCACAAAGTAAACTCTCAGCAAATGAGAGCCATATTGATTTACATTTTTAACCCTATACGCTATAGGTATATTTTGCTTAGTGGAAAGCCAAAATGCAAAACTTAGATGTTATAAAATCTAACAGGTAATCTATTATTATCCACGTATGTGAATTTAGCTTAAAAAGGTGAAAGCACAGCTCTTGTTATAGGAGGTGTGAGACCACTCTCACCGTCCCAATATGCCATCACTGTTCATATTACTACAAATCAATCAGGTAAAAGGATTCCAAACAGAGTGGAGAGAGTTCTTTGAGGACTCATGGGGAGTGACTGTTATTCAGAGACAAATGAGAAGAACGGTCATTCCATTTGATGACAACCTGAGATAATGGTATCAGCAAAGGATGTATCTTTGAAGGGAAAATGAAAATAACTTGGAAGAATCTGACTTATTTTACTGACATTTCCCTTAACTTTCTAAGAGTGTGTTCTCATATATTTTAGAAAATTAAAAGTTATTACAATGCTGTATTTAAGGACATAATTCTGAAAGCAAATCATTTGCTAAAGTAGATTCGATGGTTCCATTTAAAATATTAGCAAATAAAGTTTTTGGCTGAACCTGGGTTTCTGCCATGAAACTCAAGAATGTGAGAAATCCAAACATCTATGTAGAAATTAAAAACCTCATCATTAACTCAGGATCATTATTGTTTCAATGAAGGCAGAACTTCTTAAAATAAATAATAATAATAGTAATGATAAAATAATGACAAGAATACAAAAAGTGAATTTATAAGTTGATCTCCCTGGATATTAGTATTACATTTGCAGTCATAACTCATTTTTTTGACCATGGTTCTCAATCCCTTTAATAATACCATATTCCCATCTTTAACAAAAAAATTCTCTCTAAAAAATAGTGCAAATAAGAGACAATCAATGTTCCTAGATGTTTTGGGGCAGAAATGTTCTCAATTTCATATGACATGAGGTTAGTTTAACCTATAGTTACCAAATAGTTTGAGAGATCCTGCTGTATACTAGACACCATACATCATTCATTCAAATTAAATATATTAATTCTCTCAACAAGTACTTACTGAGTGCAGATAAAGAGAAAGAACAGCTTCCTGTTTTGTAGTACTTACTCTTCTATATAGTCTGTCATAATCCTGATCTATGGCTAAATATAAACCTAATCATCAGAACAGTGTAATTATTATGTCACTCATTCAAAATGTTACACATGTATCAATCTCCCCTCTTCTATCTTTCAATTGATAAGCTGACCCTCCTGGAAAACACATTTCTTTACTTTTTTTTCTTTTTCTTTTTCTTTTTTTTTTCTTTTGAGGCAGTCTTGCTCTGTCACCCAGGCTGGAGTGCAGTGGCATGATCATAACTCACTGTAACCTTGAACTCCTTGGCTCAAGCCATCCTCCTACCTTAGCCTCCTGAGCAGCTAGGACTACAGGAACATGCTACCATACTTGGCTAATTTTTTTTAATTTTATTATTATTATACTTTAAGTTTTAGGGTACGTGTGCACAACATGCAGGTTTGTTACATATGTATACATGTGCCGTGTTGGTGTACTGCACGCATTAACTCATCATTTAGCATCAGGTATGTCTCCTAATGCTATCCCTCCCCTCTTCCCCACCCCACAACCGTCCCCGGTGTGTGATGTTCCCTTTCCTGTGTCCATGTGTTCTCACTGTTCAATTCTCACCTATGAGTGAGAACATGTAGTGTTTGGTTTTTTGTCCTTGCAATAGTTTGCTGAGAATGATGGTTTCCAGCTTCATCCATGTCCCTACAAAGGACATGAACTCATCATTTTTATAGCTGCATAGTATTCCATGGTATATAGGTGCCATATTTTCTTAATCCAGTCTATCATTGTTGGACATTTGGGTTGGTTCCAAGTCTTTGCTATTGTGAATAGGGCCTCAATAAACATACGTGTGCATGTGTCTTTATAGCAGCATGATTTATAATCCTTTGGGTGTATACCCAGTAATGGGATGGCTGGGTCAAATGGTATTTCTAGTTCTAGATCCCTGAGGAATCGCCACACTGACTTCCACAATGGTTGAACTAGTTTACAGTCCCACCAACAGTGTAAAAGTGTTCCTGTTTCTCCACATTCTCTCCAGCACCTGTTGTTTCCTGACTGTTTAATGATCGCCATTCTAACTGGTGTGAGATGGTATCTCATTGTGATTTTGATTTGCATTTCTCTGATGGCCAGTGATGGTGAGCATTTTTTCATGTGTTTTTTGGCTGCATAAATGTCTTCTTTTGAGAAGTGTCTGTTCATATCCTTCGCCCACTTTTTGATGGGGTTGTTTGTTTTTTTCTTGTAAATTTGTTTGAGTTCATTGTAGATTCTGGATATTAGCCCTTTGTCAGATGAGTAGGTTGCGAAAATTTTCTCCCATCCCATAGGTTGCCTGTTCACTCTGATGGTAGTTTCTTTTGCTGTGCAGAAGCTCTTTAGTTTAATGAGATCCCATTTGTCAATTTTGGCTTTTGTTGCCATTGCTTTTGGTGTTTTAGACATGAAGTCCTTGCCCATGCCTATGTCCTGAATGGTATTGCCTAGGTTTTCTTCTAGGGTTTTTATGGTTTTAGGTCTAACATATAAGTCTTTAATCCATCTTGAATTAATTTATGTATAAGGTGTAAGGAAGGGATCCAGTTTCAGCTTTCTACATATGTCTAGCCAGTTTTCCCAGCACCATTTATTAAAGAGGGAATCCTTTCCCCATTGCTTGTTTTTCTCAGGTTTGTCAAAGATCAGATAGTTGTAGATATGCGGCATTATTTCTGAGGGCTCTGTTCTGTTCCGTTAGTCTGTATGTCTGTTTTGGTACCAGTACCATGCTGTTTTGGCTACTGTAGCCTTGTAGTATAGTTTGAAGTCAGGTAGTGTGATGCCTCCAGCTTTGTTCTTTTGGCTTAGGATTGACTTGGCAATGTGGGCTCTTTTTTGGTTCCATATGAACTTTAAAGTAGTTTTTTCCAATTCTGTGAAGAAAGTCATTGGTAGCTTGATGGGGATGGCATTGAACCTATAATTTACCTTGGGCAGTATGGCCATTTTCACGATATTGATTCTTCCTACCCATGAGCTTGGAATGTTCTTGCATTTGTTTGTATCCTCTTTTATTTCATTGAGCAGTGGTTTGTAGTTCTCCTTGAAGAGGTCATTCATGTCCCTTGTAAGCTGGATTCCTAGGTATGTTATTCTCTTTGAAGCAATTGTGAATGGGAGTTCACTCATGATTTGGCTCTCTGTTTGTCTGTTATTGGTGTATAAGAATGCTTGTGATTTTTGCACATTGATTTTGTATCCTGAGACTTTGCTGAAGTTGCTTATCAGCTTAAGGAGATTTTGGGCTGAGACAATGGGGTTTTCTAGATATGCAATCATGTCATCTGCAAACAGGGACAATTTGACTTCCTCTTTTCCTAATTGAATACCCTTTATTTCCTTCTCCTGCCTGATTGCCCTGGCCAGAACTTCCAACACTATGTTGAATAGGAGTGGTGAGAGAGGGCATCCCTGTCTTGTGCCAGTTTTCAAAGGGAATGCTTCCAGTTTTTGCCCATTCAGTATGATATTGGCTGTGGGTTTGTCATAGATAGCTCTTATTATTTTGAGATACGTCCCATCAATACCTAATTTATTGAGAGTTTTTAACATGAAGGGTTGTTGAATTTTGTCAAAGGCCTTTTCTGCATCTATTGAGATAATCATGTGGTTTTTGTCTTTGGTTCTGTTTATATTCTGGATTACACTTATTGATTTGCATATGTTGAACAAGCCTTGCATCCCAGGGATGAAGCCCACTTGATTATGGTGGATAAGCTTTTTGATGTGCTGCTGGATTTTGTTTGCCAGTATTTTATTGAGAATTTTTGCATCAATGTTCATCAAGGATATTGGTCTAAAATTCTCTTTTTTGGTTGTGTCTCTGCCAGGCTTTGGTATCAGGGTGATGCTGGCCTCATAAAATGAGTTAGGGAGGATTCCCTCTTTTTCTATTGATTGGAATAGTTTCAGAAGGAATGGTACCAGTTCCTCCTTTTACCTCTGGTAGAATTCGGCTGTGAATCCATCTGGTCCTGGACTCTTTTTGGTTGGTAAGCTATTAATTATTGCCTCAATTTCATAGCCTGTTATTGGTCTAATCAGAGATTCAGCTTCTTCCTGGTTTAGTCTTGGGAGAGTGTATGTGTCGAGGAATTTATCCATTTCTTCTAGATTTTCTAGTTTATTTGCGTAGAGGTGTTTATAGTATTCTCTGATGGTAGTTTGTATTTTTGTGGGATCGGTGGTGATATCCCCTTTGTCATTTTTTATTGCGTCTATTTGATTCTTCTCTCTTTTCTTCTTTATTAGTCTTGCTAGCGGTCTATCAATTGTGTTGATCTTTTCAAAAAACCAGCTCCTGGATTCATTGATTTTTGGAAGGGTTTTTTATGTCTCTATTTCCTTCAGTTCTGCTCTGATTTTAGTTATTTCTTGCCTTCTGCTAGCTTTTGAATGTGTTTGCTCTTGCTTCTCTAGTTCTTTTAATTGTGATCTTAGAGTGTCAATTTTAGATCTTTCCTGCTTTCTCTTGTGGGCATTTAGTGCTATAAATTTCCCTCTACACACTGCTTTGAATGGGTCCCAGAGATTCTGGTGTGTTGTGTCTTTGTTCTCATTGGTTTCAAAGAACATCTTTATTTCTGCCTTCATTTCGTTATGTACCCAGTAGTCACTCAGGAGCAGGTTGTTCAGTTTCCACATAGATGAGCGGTTTTGAGTGAGTTTCTTAATCCTGAGTTCTAGTTTGATTGCACTGTGGTCTGAGAGACAGTTTGTTATAATTTCTGTTCTTTCACGTTTGCTGAGGAGTGCTTTACTTCCAACTATGTGGTCAATTTTGGAATAGGTGTGGTGTGGTGCTGAGAAGAATGTATATTCTGTTGATTTGGGGTGGAGAGTTCTATAGATGTCTATTAGGTCTGCTTGTTGCAGAGCTGAGTTCAATTCCTGGATATCCTTGTTACTTTTCTGTCTCGTTGATCTGTCTAATGTTGACAGTGCGGTGTTAAAATCTCCCATTATTATTGAGTGGGAGTCTAAGTCTCTTTGTAGGTCACTCAGGACTTGCTTTATGAATCTGGGTGCTCCTGTATTGGGTGCATATATATTTAGGATAGTTAGTTCTTCTTGTTGAATTGATCCCTTTACCACTATGTAATGGCCTTCTTTGTCTCTTTGATCTTTGTTGGTTTAAAGTCTCTTTTATCCGAGACTAGGATTGCAACCCCTGCCTTTTTTTGTTTTCCATTTGCTTGGTAGATCTTCCTCCATCCCTTTATTTTGAGCCTATGCGTGTCTCTGCATGTGAGATGGGTTTCCTGAATACAGCACACTGATGGGTCTTGATTCTTTATCCAACTTGCCAGTCTGTGTCTTTTAATTGGAGCATTTAGCCCATTACATTTAAGGTTAGTATTGTTATGTGTGAATTTGATCCTGTCATTATGATGTTAGCCGGTTATTTTGCTCATTAGTTGATGCATTTTCTTCCTAGGCTTGATGGTCTTTACAATTTGGCATGTTTTTGCAGTGGCTGGTACCAGTTGTTCCTTTCCTTGTTTAGTGCTTCCTTCAGGAGCTTTTTTAGGGCAGGCCTGGTGGTGACAAAATCTCTCAGCATTTGTTTGTCTGTAAAGTATTTTATTTCTCCTTCACTGACGAAGTTTAGTTTGGCTGGGTATGAAATTCTGGGTTGAAAATTCTTTTCCTTAAGAATGTTGAATATTGGCCCCCACTCTCTTCTGGCTTGTAGAGTTTCTGCTGAGAGATCAGCTGTTAGTCTGATGGGCCTCCCTTTGTGGGTAACCCGACCTTTCTCTCTGGCTGCCGTTAACATTTTTTCCTTCATTTCAACTTTGGTGAATCTGACAATTATGTGTCTTGCAGTTGCTCTTCTCGAGGAGTATCTTTGTGGTGTTCTCTATATTTCCTGAATCTGAATGTTGGCCTACTTTGATAGGTTGGGGAAGTTCTGGATAATATCCTGCAGAGTGTTTTCCAACTTGGTTCCATTCTCCTATCACTTTCAGGTACACCAATCAGACGTAGATTTGGTCTTTTCACATAGTCCCATATTTCTTGGAGGCTTTGTTCATTTCTTTTTAGTCTTTTTTCTCTAAACTTCTCTTCACAGTTCATTTCATTCATTTCATCTTCCATTGCTGATACCCTGTCTTCCAGTTGATTGCATTGGTTACTGAGGCTTCTGCATTCATCACGTAGTTCTCTTGCTGTGGTTTTCAGCTCCATCAGGTCCTTTGAGGACTTCTCTGCATTGGTTTTTCTAGTCGTCCATTTGTCTAATTTTTTTTCAAAGTTTTTAACTTCTTTGCCATTGGTTTGAACTTCCTCCTTTAGTTCAGAGTAGTTTGATCTTTGGAAGCCTTCTTCTCTCAACTCATCAAAGTCATTCTCCGTCCAGCTTTGTTCAGTTGCTGGTGAGGAGCTGCATTCCTTTGGAGGAGGAGAAGCGCTCTGATTTTTAGAGTTTCTGGTTTTTCTGCTCTGTTTTTTTCCCATCTTTGTGGTTTTATCTTTGTGGCTTTGGTCTTTGATGATGGTGACGTACAGATGGGTTTTTGGTGTGGATGTCCTTCCTGTTTGTTAGTTTTCATTCTAACAGTCAGGACCCTCAGCTGCAGGTCTGTTGGAGTTTGCTGGAGGTCCACTCCAGACACTGTTTGCCTGGGTATCAGCAGCGGTGGCTGCAGAACAGTGGATATTGTTGAACCACAAACGCTGCTGCCTGATCATTCCTCTGGAAGTTTTGTCTCAGAGGAGTACCTGGCCGTGGGAGATGTCAGTCTGCCCCTACTCGGGGGTGCCTCCCAGTTAGGCTACTTGGGGGTCAGGGACCCACTTGAGGAGGCAGTCTGCCCATTCTCAGATCTCAAGCTGCATGCTGGGAGAACCACTACTCTCTTCAAAGCTGTCAGACAGGGACATTTAAGTCTGCAGAGGTTATTGCTGTCTTTTGTTTGTCTGTGCCCTGCCCCCAGAGGTGGAGCCTACAGAGGCAGGCAGGCCTCCTTGATCTGTGGAGGACTCCACCCAGTTCGAGCTTCCCAGCCACTTTGTTTATCTACTGAAGCCTCGGCAATGGCGGGTGCCCCTCCCCCAGCCTCACTGCCACCTTGCAGCTTGATCTCAGACTGCTGTGCTAGCAGTGGGTGAGGCTCTGTGGGCATAGGACCTTCTGAGCCATGTGCGGGATATAATCTCCTGGTGTGCCATTTGTTAAGCCTGTTGGAAAAGCGCAGTATTAGGGTGAGAGTGATCCGATTTTCCAGGTGCCATCCATCACCCCCTTCTTTGAGTAGGAAAGAGAATTTCTTGACCCCTTACGCTTCCTGGGTGAGGTGATGCCTCGCCCTGCTTTGGCTCATGCACAGTGCGCTGCACTCATTGTTCTGCACCCACTGTCCGGCACTCCCCAGTGAGATGAACCCAGTACCTCAGTTGGAAATGCAGAAATCACCCGTCTTCTGTGTCAGCTGTAGACTGGAGCTGTTCCTATTCAGCCATCTTGGCTCCACCCATACTTGGCTAATTTTTAAAGTTTTTTTGGTAGAGATAAGGTCTCACCATGTTGCTCAGGCTGGTCTCAAACTCCTGGCCTCAAGCAATCCTCTTACTTCAGCCTCTCAAAGCACTGGGATTACAGGCATGAGCAATTGTGCCTGGTCCGAAAGGAGAATTTTTTTTTAAAATCAAAGTAATGATAGTGTATATACCTTATTAATTCAATGCTCAACAATCATGTTAATTGTGAATATATATATTAGTAAGTTTTAGTAAGTTGCCGCAAGTCATGTGATCAGTAAGTACCAGAGCCCAGGGCCTAAATCTGTCTTGAGACTGTGCTTTTTCTACCATACAATGCAGTAGTGATACAGATGAAATGAGCCCCCAAACTGGGGCTTAGTCCAGGAGGGTTCTTGGCTTCACTCAGGAGGAATTCAAGAGTGAACCAATGGTGAGAGAAAGCAGGTTTATTGAAGTGTCAGTGTACAGAAGAGTGATTGCTCCTTGCAGAACAGGGCTAACCCATAGGCTGTGCACCCAGAGTAGTGGCATGTGGCTGTTGGCTAGCAGGATTTATACCCACTTTTAATTACATGCAAATTAAGGTACAGATTATTCAGAAAACTCTAGAATAAAGAGGTGGTAACTTCTGGGTGTTGCTGTAGCATTTGTAAACTGTCATGGCACTGGTGGGAGTGTCTTATGCTGATGAGCAGCGAGGGCAACTAAAGGTTGCCTTTGGTGCCATTTGCTGGTTCTGGCCAGTTTCTTCATTTTATCCTGTTGGGACCAGGAAATAAGTCCTGCAGTCTCCTATTTCAGTAGGGTAGCATAAAAATTTATTTGGGGTCTGGTAGTTCTCATATTTTGACTACCAAAAGTATGATTTCCTGCGCAAAGCTTTAGTTTACTTGCTTCTTTCTCACTTTCAGTGAATATATTATATTTAATAAGATATTCCAAAGAAATGCTAAGCATAAATCTCAATCATAACTAACTTAGAAAGAACTTAAAATTGGATCATATAAAACTCCCAGGAGTTACTTCAGTTACTTATAGACTAGAAAAGTTTCCTTTTTCACTATACTTTCCTCCACAATTTGTTTTGAAGGCAGCTAATCAATAATGTTGAAAATACATGACTGTGGGAAGCCAGACTGAATGCAATTGTAATAGTGTCTTTGCTTCCACAGTTGTACATTACTTTGTGCAGAAGCTCAAGACAGTGACAGTTTCAGCCCCTTCTCTTACTGCTCCAAAGCTGACAAACTGAAAAGAATTTATAGTGAATGTTAATCTTTTTGTCTTTCCTTATATGTGAGCATTTTTGATAGCCAAGTAAAATTATGCTATGTACTTGATTTTTCTTTTTTTTTTCTGGAGAACTGGAGATAATCTTCCAGCACTTGAGACATTATGGTATACATCTTCCTGTATCCCTAGCAACAATGCCATAGTAGGTAGAATAAAAAAACTCAATCTAGAATAAACTTGTCAAAACTATAGAAAGAGGAGAGAAATAAATTCACTCCACTTTCTTACTCCATAGTGCTCTTTGTCTGTCTAAGCTACTATAACAGACTACCATAAATGGGGTGGCTTATAAACCATAGAAATTTATTTCTCACAGTTCTGGAGGCTGAGAAATACAAGATCAAAACACTGGCAGATTTGGTGTCTGGTGAGCCCCTGTTCTCTGGTTAAGAGAGAGTGTCTTTTCACTGTGTGTCACATGGCAGAATAGGCAAATAAGTTCCCTTAAGCTTCTTTTATTAGAGCACTAATCTTATTCACAATGACTCTGCCCTAATGACCTAATCACCTCCAAGAGGCTCCACCTTCCAAAACCATCACCTTGACAGTTAAGATTTCAACATTTAAATTCATGGGAGACACAAACATTTAACCCACAGCAGTTCTGAACCAAGGACTACTCTTAATGAGTTCACTTTGTGAGATCCTAGTGGCTTGAAGGCCAGAGTGATTGGTTTGATCTCAGGTTGGTTGTAAGCCCCAATCTCTTATGGTCACAAATGGTGCCCCTTCCCCTTAACTGCAGTTCTGACAATGAATGTGCTCCTGGTTATAAGCAGGAGCAAGTGAAAGTGTCTGCAAATTCATGATCTTTACATAAAGAAAACCCCATGTACATGCCCTAATACTATCATCTTAAATATAAAAAAGGAGCGTTTTTATTTATGTATCATATTGGGCTCTACCAGTAAATATACTATTTTAGTTGTGGTTTGTATTGGAATGCTAAACATTTTTAAATTCTCTTCCAGTTATCTTTTTCTCTCAACTAGTTTAAAAAATTGCTGTAATTGTTGCAAAAGTAACAGAACCTTCATAATGACAACTGCATATATGTGTTTCTTAATATCCTTCCGTACCCCAAGACTCCATTAATATGGTAGTAAAAGAATAAAGAAGGAATAAACTCATAGTAATACAGAGAATGAGAAGACAGACTTGATTAGATTAGAGATTTTGACAAATGTTTGAAAGACAGAAAGTGGAGGAAGGGTGTTGATTGGTAGAATCTGGTAAAGAAACCCTTAGCCCAGAATATTTTGTGGAAGCATTGATGGAGGGGGATGCCCAGAGAACCTCCAGTCTTGGATCCAACAGATAAAAAGACTAAGAGTCTAAGAGACTGAGAAGGAGGCTAAAACCAGGGAGGGAGTGGAGCTTACCGAGAGTCTGACAACAAAAGAACTATGCCAGTGGCTTTCCTCCCCTATCCCTGCACGCAGAGGTGGCAAGGAGTTGGCTGAGCTCCAACTATATCAGGCGAGATAACTGATATCTTTATTTCAAATAAAGTAAAAAAAATACTTGAGAAGGACTACTCTGCTAAAATGAATATCATGACCCAGAGTAAAGCCTCTTGTTGTGACAAACTCCTGGTGAGCGGGTAGTTCCTCTTTCTCAATTCAAGGCAAGCCTCTTGGTAGAACAGCCTCACCAGTGTGAACAGAGCTCCCAGTCAGTCCTCTCACTTCCTAATTATTAAATATAAACTACAAACAAGGACCGTAACACACATGACAAAAACCAACAACACCAAGAAGAAAGAAAACATGAACAGACAGGTCCTTGGGGGAAACAGAAATACTCCAAGAGACAGGAGGACCTTAAACAATCCAAGCCCCTTGTAATGTCCTCAAAGAGATTTGGAATTCTGTTATATCCCTAAAGGAAAAGCTATGTGCTATGAAAAAGAAAAAGAATAAGAGAAAAACCCTTCCTGAAAACTAAAAATATGTTGGCCAGAATAAAACAAAATTCAATAGAAGAACTGGAACATGAAGCCATACCAATTTTATGAAGTAGAACAAAAAGAAAAAAAGAGAAGAAAAATATGAGAGAAACACTAAGAGACATAGAGTATCTTTCTAAGACAGTCTGACATTTGGCTTATAGGCATTCCAGGAAGAGAGAACAGAGAAAATGGAGGTGAGGAAAGTACCAAAGAAAATATATAATCATTTCCCCAATCTGAAGAGACACTCGAATCTTTCATATTTGAAAGGACCAATCAAGTACTGAGTAAGATGAATGAGAAAAGACTCACACCTAAGCACACCATGGTAAAATGTTGGAACCTAAAGTATAAGTAAAAAATATGTAAAAGCTTCCAAAAGGAAGAATAAAAAGGAACCCAGAGTACTTAAAAAGAAGAAGAATCAGACCCAAATGAGACATGTCTTGAATAATATCGGATTTTAGAAGACAAAGACAAAACCTCTGTCCAAAATATTGTAAAAAGATCATTTGAACCCGGATTTATATACAAAGACAAACCAGAATCATAAGGGAGGCCAGAATACATGTTTAGATATGCAGAGTCTTATAATATTAACCTCCCATACACTCTTTCTAAGGAATTCCTTGTGAGTGTACTCAAGCAAAATGGAGGTAAAACCAAATAAAAGTAGCATACAGGACAAAGAAATGGTGGGGCTAGCCTAGCAGTGCAGTACGATGAAACTCAGAGGTTTTCAATTTTTCAAAGGTGATCAGTGGAACAAGTAGGATGTTTTGGATGATATGAAAGATGTTCACTCTCTAGACTCTGTCAGTCTGACCTTCCTTCCCATTCCCTGCCTCACCTTTTTGGGAGGAGTGTCCACTCCTTTCCTCAAGTCTCCACTGCATTTTGCACATTTTTTTTTTTATTGTAAGTCACATCACAGTGTGTTGCCATTAGTTGTTTTCCATTTCCCTGAGCAGGTGATGATATTAACTTGTACATGTATTTGTTCCACAAACATTTGTTGTGTACTTTTGAGCAAATAGTTTTTATATTGCTTCTTTAGCATCTTTTCTCATTTTTCTGGCTATAGTAATTCAATTATTCTGTGGGAACCATTCCCCTCCCATTGATGAGTGTCTCTGGAACAACATTGTCAAACACATAGAAATGTAAGAAAGGGACACTCAGCACTACTGGGATGCAAAAATATATAGTGTTCATGTTATCTGAAAGAAAGGAATCCACAGCTTAATCTGTGCTGAGTGACATTCAGATCCTCCCTGTGCTCTGAACGCCTGTTCCTCTCTGGCATTAGCAGTGGCACAGCACACAATCCTACTTGGCACTGGACACAATCACCTCTTCTTTCAAGGATATAAGGGCAAGAAACAGAAAATGCATTTCTCCGGGACCTGAAGGACTTGGTCATGAGAGTGGGTATTTAGGGTTATAAATCATTCTGAGCCAATGCTAAGCATCAGAGCTTGAGTAACAGACACCCATGTGTTCTTCAGTAAACTTGAATTTCCTTTATAGTGTTCATGATATGCAGCTATCTCTACAGCACAGGACCCAGGGTAAGGACATGTGTTGTTCAGATGCAAGGGTGGTTGCATCTTTTTATACTTAGAGCCTATCAGAGCTCCTGGTACATAAAAAAAAGAGTATTAGAATATTAGTACTCATTTGGTTGCAGTTCAAACTGACAAGTAAAATAAGGCAATGTATTGACTTAGAGAACTGGAAAAATCTGAGGGTACATATTCAAGCACAACCAGATTCAGAACTTCAAGTAACATTGTCAGGACACTGTCTCTGTATGTTTGCTTTCTTCTGTACTGACTTCATTTTCATGAGGTGTCAGTGATAACCCACTGGTTTACATCATCCAGGTTTACATCTACTAGGTTAGTAACTCCAAGAGCAAAAAGTTTCAGAGCTAACGTTGCTTGGCTGATAAGCATTTTTTAATATTAAATAATTTATATTTATTTCACATTTGCATATATGTTGATCTAAATGTAATATGTGTGAAAATTAATACTAATTCTTTACATTGCAGAGAGAAGAATCTTGAACACTAAAATTGAAATGGTTTTTAAAAATATTAAATGGTATGTAATTAAAATTTTAAAACAGAAATTGAATTTCAGGTTTTAAAAATAATTTTATTTAAAATTCTGATATTTCTGAATCAGATTTTATAATTTTGAATAATGTAATAACATTTTTGAAAACAAAATAATTATGATTTTATTTTTATTTTTCTTAAATACATTACATTGTTGTAAAAACATTCTAATTATACTTTGCATTTACCTTTAAGTTTTATTCCTTTAGATCATTCCTTTTAATATAATACAAATTACTTAAAAATATTGATTACAACAACATAATTAGTGATTTTGCTAAAATAAAGGCAAGAAAAATAAATTTAATGGAATAAATAGACAATAATTTATGAATTATGTGTCTGTATTACTCATCCAAACAGCAGCAGCCCATTGACAGAAAACCTAGACATATGCAAAAAAATAATTAAATCCAGTCATCTTTGATATCTGCTGTCTTCCAGTCATACAGAAACCATAGCTTACCATGTATTTATCATTTTGTTTTTATGAAAATATATTGGCAAGGTAGAAGGAAAGAGCATATTTTATTGAAAGATCTGATCACTTAATGTATAATTTTAAAATATTTAGATACGTGGTATATGGGCTTCCATTTGGATTCTTGCTTTGGCCCACAAATACTAGGGGTGGGCCTTCCAAGAGACATAACACAGAGTTCCTAGGAATCAGATAAATTCACTTGAACAGCCCACTAAATTTGGCTATGAAAGAAGTATGTGCAAAGTGGTATTACAGCACAAGGAAGCATTACATCCTATTCACCTTTGTATATCTAATACAAATAGTCTGTAGATATTTGGGGAATTAATAAATAAATGAATGCAGGCAGATATGAGATACTTATAAATACAATCAATAACAAAGCAACAAACATAATCATGTGTCCTTTAATGACAGGGACACTTTCTGAGACATGCTTTGTTAGGTGATTTTTGTCACTGTGTGAACATCATAGAATATACTTACACAAACCTAGATGCTATAGCTTGGTTTTTAATTTTTATAGCTTTAATTTTTATTCCTTTAGATCTATACAAAGTAAATGACCTAGGCTATATGGGATAGCCTATTGCTTTTTGGCTACAAATCTGTACATTAGGTTACTGTATATTGAATACTGTAGGCAATTTGCAGCACAATGGCAACTATTTGTGTATCTAAACATAGAAAAAGTAACGCATTGTGCTACAATCTTATAACAGCTATGACATCACTAGGTGATAGGAATTTTCAGCTCCATTATAATCTTACGAGACCACCATTGTATAAGTGATCCATCATTGATAGAAACATCATTATGTGGTGCATGACTGTATTAGAAACCGATTGTAAAAAGCCATAAAAGAGCAGAGCAACAGATAGTGTCAGGCACTTGTGTTAACACAGTTATTACATTAATAGAGTTGCAAAAAAAATCAGTTAATAGGGTTATAACAAAGAAAACCATAGTTATTACAGAAAACACTCTGAGTTTCTAGGATTTTTTCATTAGAAGTTCCATTGACCTTCAAGGTCATATTAAAATAGCATGAGGAAAAATTAGAATTATGAAGAGGAATGCTAGCTAAAATATTTTGTAATCCTATGATGCCACTCTTAAGAAAGTTTTATATCTTAAGGCTGAATATCATTTTTCACTATAGTCTTTTCAGCAAATTTACTCTGCAATAAAAATGTGAAGTAGAAACATTACTACAAATTTTGTCTAAGGAAGCAATAATGGTGCTCTAGGTCATTAAAAGAATATTGATTTTTAGTATACTTTCTCATTTCTTTGTGAATAGGACTGGTCTTATCTTTCCTTTTACCTCTACAGGAAAGAGAAACATTTGCAAAATCAGGTATTTCTACCTTTGGACTGACAGAAGATAAATGTGGAATGAATATGTGAGCAATGGACCCCTCAAAATAACAATGAAGTGATGTTGCCTGAATTGTACTTTATGTCATCTCTGTGGATTTAATAATTGATATTTCCCCCAATTATCATAGAAGCTAGATTAGAATCCTTGAGCAGAAGTATAACTTGCTGATGTGCTTGCATATATGTGTGCACACATGTGCATGTGTTTTGGGGATAAACCTCAACCCTGGCTACATTTTAAATTCACTTGAGAAGCCTTCAATAAATATCAATGCCATGCCCACTACTCCAAAGATTAAAGAGAGACAAGAACTGCAGCATTCAGTACAGAGGAATTATCAGTTCTAACTACTTAACACCCACATGAGATGTTAAACAGGATAAGCTTTGAGGCCATTCTGATCTTATCTGAAATGTTCTTAGAAGAAACACTGAATAAACGACAGAATCTCCAAAGATGTTTTATGCAGGCAGCATGCAAAGACAGCAGATCTTCTCCTAGGACAGTCTGCCCAGCTAAACTCCAGAAAATTAGAAAAGAGGTCCTTAAATGCTTGTTCTCAGGGTCCAATTTATTCAACTCTGGACCGTTACAGGTCAGAAACCCTATCGTTTTTATCCTTGCATCATCAGCAGCTACCATGGTGCATAGAACACTTGCTTAATAAAAAATGAAAAATATATGCATAAATGAACAAAATCTGATGTCAAATGATGTTAATAAGGGACTTTTTCTGTCACAGTTTTAGCATGAGGTCTTAAAATATTTGAGGGGGCATGGGTATAAATCACTCACATTTGCTGAAGTGAACTACTAGACCACCTACGCAGATGTACAAAGAAAGTGTTCTAGAACTCTTATCCCAATGAATACTTCATGACCATCAAAGGGTTGAGGTTGAAAAGGTGAAGGAGAGGGTTTCCTTGGAGATAAATGCTGGTATGCTATGAATCCACCTCCACTTCCCACCCCCATTCCCACTACAAGAGAGGGAGAGGGCTTCCCTCATTTCAAGCATGATGATAGAGTCTCAAAAAGAAACGGAGAAAATGACGTGTGTCCTGAGCCAAGGAGACCATTAGAAATCTATATTTGAGAAACTTCCAAAGCCAGAAGTAGTGACTAGAAGCTGTTCAGCCTTCAGGATGCAGCCAAAGGGCCAAGTTGGAAATGCTGTACATTCCCAAAGTCAGGGCAAAGGATGCAAGAATGTTTTCTGTGGTACAATTGGTGCTGCCTTAAGATAATCTGTTATTGTTAGAAGCAATGTTGCTACAACAGAAGGAATCAGGAAAAATACCAGTGGACCCAGAAGTTGAGGAGGGGAGAGTGGCTAGTTTGTAGACAGATAGGTTCCCCCACATTTAGGGAACTTCATATGAGAAATTACTAGTGATGAGGGTTTCATCTAGAAACACCCTCACAGACAGAACCGAAAATAATGTTTAAACAAATATCTGGGCACCCCATGGCCCAGTCAAGTTGATACAGAAAATTAATCATCACAATAAGCATCTCTGGTCACATAGTCAGTTGATGTCCCATGGTCATACACTTAGTTTCTGTTAGAGTTCAGTAGTATGCCAGGAGCTTATTTTGGAATGATAACTAATTCTCTGATGCAGATGGCATGACTTTGCTCAAAAACTCTATTGAGGCTTTCCAGAGACTCTGCACTGCTGTCACATCAAGGTTACCTGTAGCACCACGGGCTATGCTCAAAAGGCATTTTGAACCTATTTTAGAGTATTCCTCTGTTGGGGGCACCCACTGAAAACTGGTAGCCTTCCAAGTTATCTGACAAATAGGATGGAACAGTATTCCCAAGGGAGGTATGTCCTGTATCCAAAGTCCAAAGATGCCTACCAAGAACTATGAAAGATACAATGACTTGTCTATCTAGGAAGTGCAAGGTACAGTGATTTGCCTTTTACTTAAGAGGAGATGGCTGGGCATGCCCCATTTTGTCAGATGCTTAGAAACTTCATCAATATGGCAGACTTTTAAAATATTTGTAGGATTTATTTCCTATGGTGTGTCACACGTGTCTTACCAAGGAAACCAGTGTACTTGCCATATGCAACTTCTTAGATTTAATTAACATGATGTCAATGATATCAGCGTGATGTTATGTGGAATGTCAAGCTGATCAAAGAAAGTTTGGATTTACTTTGTGACAGAGCAGAAAAGTTAGTATAGCCCTGGGGCAAGAGTCTGAATACATAGTGCTACTGCTATACATTCAAGGGGATCCTTCCTCCCATTGTAGACTGAAGATAAGACAGTCACCAGATTAATAGCTGCATGTCAAAAGGTTGTGCCAATCTCTTCTAGTAAAGATACTGGCTTCCAGCACAGCAATTGCCATTGAAGCAATTGGTAAGGTTTATAGCAGCTCATAGTTATTGGCTATAATCTATCTTTTTATTCCAAGGACTACACTGATGAATTAAACAAAGATACACTGGGAACCAACATTTCTGTATCCCTTATGTCTTAGTAGATGTTACTAATCTCTACCATTCTACTCAGAATGTGGTCTTACTCCTGATTTACTATCTTATCTAGGGTTGAGGAAAATTTTAGGAGCTTCTAGGCTTTTCCCATCATCATTGCTCTTCCTCAATAAGTGAATAAATCAATATAAAGCTTCTGCCAGCTGCTAAGTATATCTTTCTTGATTATGTACTCAGGGAATGAGGAAATGACGGAGTGTGTTCATGAATCAGTTGCAACTATGTGACATGGACTTGGGCCTGGACTTAATCTATCACCTTGCCTTTGTAGACTGTAATAGGGAGGAGGAGAGTAGATGGCTGAGAAGTTACAAGGGAAGGTATGTGCAAATCTGTAGGAGGATATGTATTAACTTGAGAGACAGCTACCTTATGTGAAACTCTGCATGTTTTATAGTCATTGAGTAGCTGCTATCTCTACCAGTGGGAACTGGGCTAGTTCTGAAAGCCCAGAGGTTTCCCAGAGGAGAATTTGGGGCTTCAGTGTTCTCAAGGACATCCATATGAATATCAACATTTCTGTTGTTAGAAAATCAAGGATTCTACTCCCTGACTTTGGTGTAGTATACTTGCGGGGATGGTGAATTGAGCCTTATTTACAATGCTACTGCTCTCATAATCAGATTCTGGTCTTAATTTTCAACCTGACCTACCCTCCATCTACAAGAGATGATAGGCTCTTTTTATTATTATTATTATTATACTTTAAGTTTTAGAGTACATGTGCACAATGTGCAGGTTAGTTACATATGTATACATGTGCCATGCTGGTGCGCTGCACCCACTAACTCGTCATCTAGCATTAGGTATATCTCCCAATGCCATCCCTCCCCCCTCCCCCCACCCCACAACAGTCCCCAGAGTGTGATGTTTCCCTTCCTGTGTCCATGTGTTCTCGTTCAATTCCCACCTATGAGTGAGAATATGTGATGTTTGGTTTTTTGTTCTTGTGATAGTTTACTGAGAATGATGATTTCCAATTTCATCCATGTCCCTACAAAGGACATGAACTCATCATTTTTTATGGCTGCATAGTATTCCATGGTGTATATGTGCCACATTTTCTTAATCCAGTCTATCATTGTTGGACATTTGGGTTGGTTCCAAGTCTTTGCTATTGTAAGTAATGCCGCAATAAACATACGTGTGCATGTGTCTTTATAGCAGCATGATTTATAGTCCTTTGGGTATATACCCAGTAATGGGATGGCCGGGTCAAATGGTATTTCTAGTTCTAGATCCCTGAGGAATTGCCACACTGACTTCCACAATGGTTGAACTAGTTTACAGTCCCACCAACAGTGTAAAAGTGTTCCTATTTCTCCACATCCTCTCCAACACCTGTTGTTTCCTGACTTTTTAATGATTGCCATTCTAACTGGTGTGAGATGGTATCTCATTGTGGTTTTGATTTGCATTTCTCTGATGGCCAGTGATGGTGAGCATTTTTTCACGTGTTTTTTGGCTGCATAAATGTCTTCTTTTGAGAAGTGTCTGTTCATATCCTTCGCCCACTTTTTGATGGGGTTGTTTGTTTTTTTCTTGTAAATTTGTTTGAGTTCATTGTAGATTCTGGATATTAGCCCTTTGTCAGATGAGTAGGTTGTGAAAATTTTCTCCCATTTTGTAGGTTGCCTGTTCACTCTGATGGTAGTTTCTTTTCCTGTGCAGAAGCTCTTTAGTTTAATGAGATCCCATTTGTCAATTTTGGCTTTTGTTGCCATTGCTTTTGGTGTTTTAGACATGAAGTCCTTGCCCATGGCTATGTCCTGAATGGTAATGCCTAGGTTTTCTTCTAGGGTTTTTATGGTATTAGGTCTAACATTTAAGTCTTTAATCCATCTTGAATTGATTTTTGTATAAGGTGTAAGGAAGGGATCCAGTTTCAGCTTTCTACATATGGCTAGCCAGTTTTCCCAGCACCATTTATTAAATAGGGAATCCTTTCCCTATTGCTTGTTTTTCTCAGGTTTGTCAAAGATCAGATAGTTGTAGATATGTGGCGTTATTTCTGAGGGCTCTGTTCTGTTCCACTGATCTATATCTCTGTTTTGGCACCAGTACCATGCTGTTTTGGTTACTGTAGCCTTGTAGTATAGTTTGAAGTCAGGTAGTGTGATGCCTCCAGCTTTGTTCTTTTGGCTTAGGATTGACTTGGCGATGTGGGCTCTTTTTTGGTTCCATATGAAATTTAAAGTAGTTTTTTCCAATTCTGTGAAGAAAGTCATTGGTAGCTTGATGGGGATGGCATTGAATCTGTAAATTACCTTGGGCAGTATGGCCATTTTCACAATACTGATTCTTCCTACCCATGAGTATGGAATGTTCTTCCATTTGTTTGTATCCTCTTTTATTTCATTGAGCAGTGGTTTGTAGTTCTCCTTGAAGAGGTCCTTCCCATCCCTTGTAAGTTGGATTCCTAGGTATTTTATTCTCTTTGAAGCAATTGTGAATGGGAGTTCACTCATGATTTGGCTCTCTGTTTGTCTGTTATTTGTGTATAAGAATGCTTGTGATTTTTGCCCATTGATTTTGTATCCTGAGACTTTGCTGAAGTTGCTTATCAGCTTAAGGAGATTTTGGGCTGAGACAATGGGGTTTTCTAGATATACAATCATGTCGTCTGCAAACAGGGACAATTTGACTTCCTCTTTTCCTAATTCAATACCCCTTATTTCCTTCTCCTGCCTGATTGTCCTGGCCAGAACTTCCAACACTATGTTGAATAGGAGTGGTGAGAGGGCATCCCTGTCTTGTGCCAGTTTTCAAAGGGAACGCTTCCAGTTTTTGCCCATTCTGTGTGATATTGGCTAAAAACTCTCAATAAATTAGGTATTGATGGGACGTATTTCAAAATAATAAGAGCTATCTATGACAAGAGATGATAGGCTCTTTAAATCCTGCCTTGAAGTTCTTTCAGCTTTCATACCTTTCCCTGAAACAACTTAGCCTGTCATTTTCTTCTTTCAACACATTAAAGTACTTAAGAAATAAGAGTGCAACTCCATAGTCCTTTTAATTAGCATTGCCACATACAGGTATCTCTCAAATTCTAGAGAGAATGCATAAGGCAGTGCGTCCCCTTTGACTGTATCCCATCCTAACCCACCATCAATGAGAATCTTAGTTATTATTATGTTCCAGTGTGCCAGGACAAATCACCATCTCACTTACACCTGGCAGTAGGCTCCTTATTGTCACTAAGTAATGCAATTACAGAATCCTATCCTGAGAATCTACTCCTTTGAATTACTTTGGCATCAACTGTCTTGGTTTGAATGTCCCCAGAAGCACACTCCAGAATAAAGATTCAAAAGCAGTTTATTTGGAGGTGCAGGAAACACTGGTATAGGAGTGGGGAGTAGGAAGTGATACAAAAAACAGAAAGCAGCCAAGAAAAGGTACATTTTGTAGACAACTTCCATCATGGAAAATTGAAGCTTAATTTCATGAAAAAGAGGAGAGGAAAAGGGGCAGAGAAATCTGAGAAATGGTATAAAACGCAACTCAGATTTATCCCACTTAAGGAAGAAGGGAGCTGAGGCACTCATATATCATTTGTCATCAGTCATTGCTTCTGGATGTCCACTCTGCCCCTTCTAGCCTGTAGCATATATGGGAAAGGCCTTCTGGGTTTCCGGATAAAGTACTCACGTATGGAGGCACAGCTACTGCAAAGTTTGAAGTTGATTTAAGCACATTAGGTTAAAAAGTTGAAGGACTTTATTATAAATTTGTGGGATCCTGAAACATCTACTACATACGGTGAGGCTGAAAATGAATCCATGAAAGAAACAGGTTTTATGAAAAATGAAATAGGTATTTTTGATATATGAAGTTTGAGGTACCTCTGGGATTCCTGTAGTTTGGATGTTCATTCTCCCAAACTTCATGTCAAAATGTGACCCTCAATGTTGGGTAGGGGCTTAATGGGAGGTATTTGGTCATGGAAGCAGATTCCTCATGCCTAGATAAATCCTCTCCTTGGGAGGGAGGAGAGCTAGTCATTATTCTATTAGTTCCCACAAGAGCTGATTGTTAAAAAGAGCCTGGCCCCTCCCAACTCTTGCTTTCTCTCTTGCCATATGCTGTCTGTACATGCCAGCTCCTTTTCACCTTCTGCCATGAGTAGAAGCAGCCTGAGGCCCTCGCCAGATGCTAAGTCTTCCAGTCAGCAGAATCATGAGCCAAATAAACCTTTTTTTCTTTATAAATTACCCACATCAGATATTCTTTTATAGCAACACAAATGGTCTAAGATAGTGATATACAAGGGGATACACCTAGAAGCACTTGAGTATTTGTGTTTGGATCTTAGGAGGGAGAAGTAAGCTTTGGAGATATGTGGAAATTTGTGAGGCATTATAATAATAGATGCTTGAAACCACATATATTAGCCTGTTTTTCCATTGCTATAAAGAAATACCTGAGGCTGGGTAATTATAAAGAAAAGATTTAATTGGCTCATGGCTCTGCAGGCTGTACAGGAAACAAGGCACTGCCATCTGCTTGACTTCTGGTGAGTCCTCAGGAGCATTTACCCATGGTGGAAGATGAAGCCAGTATATCACATGGCAAGAGGAGGAGGAAGAGAGAGAAGGAGGAGGTCTCAGACTCTTAAACAACCAGATGGTGTGTGAACTGAGTGAGAAGCCACTCATCACCAAGGAGATGGCACTAAGCCATTCATGAGGGCTCTGCCCCATATGATCCAATACCTCCCACCAGGCCCCACCTCCAACATTGGGGGTTACATTTCAACCTGAGATTTGGAGGGGACACAGATCCAAACCACATGACCACAATAATGAAAAGGATTAATCAATTCAGAATGGCAGAAGATGGAATGTTGAGAAATGTCTCTATTTAAAGGAAGATGAAAGAGAAGCCAGTGAAAGGAAGGGAGTTAGAAGAAAGGAAGTTGGAAGGAAGGAAGGAAGGAAGGAAGGAAGGAATGAAGGAAGGAAGGAAGGAAGGAAGGAAGGAAGGAAAATGCAGGAGAAGAATACATTGGAAATCAGAATAAGTTAAGTTATTTCAATTCAGCAATGTCATGATTTTTTTGATCAGGGTTGTTTCATTTTTCTGTTTCAGTTCACTAAAAATAAGTTAGAATATTAATCTTTATTTCATTTTTACTGCTGTACTTAACTGAACTCCTTGGATTATAATAAAGACTCATAAGTTCTTTGGGCTACCTGCTTATCATTCTTTATTGTTACTACTTGCCAATCACTTGAAAAGATTTCCCTGCTTGAGAGGGGAACAGAAGAGACAACAATCAGTCCTTTATATATCCTTACTCCCTTTGCTGTATCACAAGTTTCTTAGTGAAAAGAACTGTTATGTGAGATACCATAATGCTGAATAAGGTTTTCTTTGAGCCCACAAATAGTGTTGTTGGAAGAAGCGTGGTGAGCAGACAAGGCAAATTCATAACCATATCCAGAATGAGTGTCTATTTCAGTAAAAAGTCACTGCACAGTCCTTGGTGAAAATGATCCAACATAACCATGTTACACTTCGATTGAAAGAACAGGCAAGACAGAACTTACAGGGTTTTCTGTTTCCCGAATTTCTTCTGTATGAGCCATCTCTACATGCTCAAGTAAATCCCTAGATTGATACAGTTACATTTAATTGGAATCTCTTTTATTACCTTCTGGCTTGGCCAGAGAAGCCCTTGAAGCATGGATTGGAGTTCCTTGGCATGGAAGACAGTGGAGAAAGGCTCTCCAGCCTTGAGAAAGTTTGAAACCTTGGATCTGAGAGAGCCTTACTGAGGTGAAATAATTTCTTCATTTAGCTTAAGAAACCCTGGCAGTTCCTGTTTCCCAGCAGGCAAAAGCAGAGTGATCAATTCTGAACAGCATCTCTACTGAGAGCATTTTAATCAGCCAGAATGAATACAGAGCAGCTGGCTCACCACCAAAAATTCGCAGACATGTTTGCACTCAATTGGAAAACAGTAAACATCAGGCATAAGGCCAGATCCATTTGGTGTATTAATTTCTTCCTCTAAAATAGATCTTAGAAGCAAATTCTTTTTTTTGCTCTCATCCCTCTGTAAGACCACATAAATTTTTATCCCTTTCTTCTTAATATCTAGATTAGCAGGACGGAACTAGCTCAAACCCAGCTTATAATTATCAAGATAGTTCTAATATTCTATGGCATTTTTTATTCAAAACTATAGACCACTTATAGAATAAAGAGAGAAAGGATGGGTGGTAGGAGTCAGCATAGCGGAATCTAGTTTCACCTCTTTACTAATTTCCCTCATTTTAAAGATAATTGGAATCATTCATTTGACTTTGATCATGTGACTAGAATGTAACGAGATGATAACAGCAATGCTTATGTATCTAAATATAGGTAGACACTATGGAAGAAATAATTGTTCCGGGGATATTACGATTGTTTAAACATTTTCTAAAAAATCCTTCTTTGGAATAACTCTCAAGGCCACTAGGAAACTCAGTCTTCATAGACTTAAGCCACATTTAACAGTAAAATATTTCTCAATTTATTCATCCACTTATATCTAGCTTGACTCTGAATGACTTATGGCAATTTTAGCAACTAAAATCCACCCATAAGGACATTTTTTTCATATATAAGGATTCTCAAAGCAATATGTCTATAAAAAGTAGTCCAGATATTATTTCCAAGCATATTTTGACCAATTGTAGTATCATTACAATAAGTATTTAGCCATCTCAAGGAAAAACTTCAAAAAGGCAGTACTCTTTTGGATATAGAAGTTTTCATATGTTTGTTAAAAATTAGTCATATTACTTTGTAATATTCATCATTTTATAAATTTAACAAGATGGACAGTAACTTCCTAATTCATCCCCTCCATGTGGGGTCTTTTTGTAAGCCATAGAATATTGTGTATTGGTAACGATTAAATTCATTTGTAATGGCCTATTTCTCAGCTGTGTTCTCTTCATATCACCTTCTGGTTTCGTTTCATTCAATTATGTTTATTACTAAAGTGTGCTCCTTGAAACACTAGGTCCATAAGATCAAGCATAAGTTCTGTAATGAAATACACTTAAGAAATGTAGCTACTATATTCCCTCTTGGATTTTTGCAATGCGTATAAACACACCAACAGTGCCCCAGGGCTCAGTTCTAGCTGAACCTACTTCCCTGGGAGCTACATCAAGACTCAGGCTTTTTTCCCACACTCCTCTCCTCTCCTGGTTCTCCCCATCTCAGTTAATCTCAGGCAACATTATCCTTCCAGTTGCTCTAGCTAAAGTCCTTGGAGTCATCCTTAACTCCCCCTTTTTCTTACAACTATATCCAATCCCTCAAGAAATCCTGTGGGCTATAATTTAAAAATAAAATTGTGTCACCTCTTTAACACCTCCACCACAATCACTTTGGTTCAGTTATCACCATCTATATTAGCTGGTTTTCACACTGCAGATAAAGACATATCCGAGACTGGGTAATTTATAAAGAAAAAGAGGTTTAATGGACTCACTGTGCCACATGGCTTGGAGAGGCCTCACAATCATGGTGGAAGGTGGAAGGGATATCCTACATGGTGGCAGACAAGAAAAAATGAGAGCCAAGAAAGAGGCAAAACCCCTTATAAAATCATCAGATCTGGTGAGACGTATTCACCACCATGGGAACAGTATGGGGGAACTTCCCCTATGATCCAGTTATCTCCCACCACGTCCCTCCCACAACATGTGGAAAATACAGGAGCTACAATTGAAGGTGAGATTTGGGTGGGGACACAGCAAAACCATAGCACCATCTCTCTTTTAAATTACTACACCAGTCTCCAACTGGTTTCTCTACTTTTGCCCCTACTCTCCTTTAGTCTACTGTTAATATGACAGCTTGAGTAGGTAACTCCTCTGCCCAAGCCCCACCCTAAGTCAGTGTACTAGTCCATTCTTGCATTGCTATAAAGAAGTATCTGACAGTGAGTAATTTATAAAGAAAAGAGGTTTAATTGGCTCTCAGTTCTATAAGCTGTACAGGAAGCATGACACTGGCATCTGCTTGGCTTATGGGGAGGCCTCATGGAGCTTTTACTCATGGCAGAAAGTGAAGCAGGAGTAGGTACATCACATGACTAAAGCAGGAGCAAGAGGGAGAGGAGGTGCCACACACTCTACAGGATCGATTCTCAGGAGAACTCACTCACTATGGTGAGGATAGCACCAACCCATGAGGGATCCACCCCCATGACCAAAACACCTCCCACCAGGCTCCATCTCCAACACCGGGGATTACAATGCAACATGAGATTTGGGCAGGGACAAATATCCAAACTATATCAGTCATCACAAAAGCCAAAGTTCTAATCAAAGCCTTCAAAGTCGTATGTAATCTGTTTTTCAGCTCTCAGACCCTGCCTCCTTTCTGTATACGATTGTTCTTATCTCCTTTCCTATCTTCCCACCGCCCGCCCCAAGATTAATCCACTCTAATTATACCAGCTTTCTTGCTATTCCTGGAACATACCACGCATACTCAGGGCTTTTATATTTACTCTTTCCTTAAACATCCCTTCTCCAGATATTTGCATGGCTCACTTCCCTATTTCCTTGAGGTTTCTACACAAATGTCACCTTATCAAATAAGCCCTCCCTGACCACCACCCTATGCAATCACTCCTTCCACTTCCCCATCCAGGACTTTCACTCTATTTCTTTATCCTGCTTTGTTTCTCCTCATGGCACTATCACCACCCAACACATCATATATTTACTTACTAATTTCTTGTCTCTTTCCTGCTATAATGTAAACTCCATGAAAGCAGAGTGTATTATTGCCTTCACCTGACTTTCCAGTGTCGGAATTGTGGCTAGCATAGGGAGTACTCAATAATTATTTGTTGGATAAACAAATGTATGTGCATTTCTGAGAAACCATGCAGTAAAGAAAGCTGTTTAATTATCATTCCCAAACATATGTATCTATAAAACCACATTTCAAAACATAATGCTGAGTAACATCTCACTGAATACATTTTGGAATTCCATGGATGTGAGGTGCAGTCCTAACTTACATGTGCTTCCAGCCTAGTTGGGGAGAAACAAAAACAAATAATTCAATGTAACTTGATAAGTGATAAAAATAGATGTATATGAGGGATGCTATAACAGGACAGGATAAGGCCATTTTATCTAAACAGGGGCCTCTGGGAAGGCTGCTTCCAGGAGGAAATTCCTGATTATGCTACTACAAAATATGCTTTTGTAACTTTGGCCATTATATAGATCTGCCAGTCATTTTAAGTTAATAGCGTTCACTGATGTTTTATGGAGTAGAATAAGACTTCCTACTCTTGATTAAAAAAAATTGGAAAACAGAAAAATCATAATATAGGAGCCCCTTTGATAAAAGCAAGATCAAGGAGAAGACCAATGTTATTTAGTCCAATAATGCCCAGGGTGATTATTTTGTAA
Organism: Gorilla gorilla gorilla; assembly: GCF_029281585.2. Classification (NCBI taxonomy): domain Eukaryota; kingdom Metazoa; phylum Chordata; class Mammalia; order Primates; family Hominidae; genus Gorilla; species Gorilla gorilla. Next base: position 35,736,828 of record NC_073243.2, read on the forward strand.
GAAGAAGTTCAAAGAAATGTTAATAAGGGGTTATACATTAATAAGGGGTTATATTTGAGACATAACGTTTTTGTCACTAGGAAAAAAATTACATTTGCTGTAATGAGGTACACTCTGCCCTTGGGTAACTCAGGAAGAAAGGAGCTGTGGCTTCCACTGGTGAAACTAGGATACCCCTCAACTTCCTTTCACTCTGCATAGTGGAGCACATGTCCTTGTCTGCCCCTCCCACATGCATATCCAGCAAAGCCTGAGTAGAAGAAATCTCTCAGCATCCAGAGTCTGAGGGGCCAGAATTTTCAAGACAAAAGAAGAGTTTTAGGTCTATGATGTCCTCCTAATATGGAAAGGGATGGAGTTTTCCAACGGGGGCAGATAGAGAAAACAGATAGTAGGGAGTGTGTGCTGAATGAAGGCTGCAGGAAGAGAAAGAAAAAATAAAATAAAAAGGAATATGGAGGGAGTGATCATTGAACAACCTCCAAAGACATAATTTGGAGGCTTCTCTTTTTCTTAACATTACTTCCACAGGGAATTGGGGATTCCAGTCCACAAGTTAATTGAATCAAGACACAATTCCTGATCTTCATCCTCTATACTGATTATGATATTCTAATAGACATTTATCTTTATTCCCACTGGCACCTCCAAACTCTTCTCATTTTAGAAAACTTCCCAATTGTATGAAACTTTGTGAAAGTGCAATTAAAGAAGCCAAGAGCAACCCAAGACCATCTCTCCCTGCTTTCAGAAGTGAAGGCATGGTCACTGACCAGACTCAGCCAATCAGACTCTCACACTTGGATCTTTCAGTTTTAGCAACAAATGCAAAAATAAAACAGTAATAAACATTGTTTTAAACTCTATTTTTATTTGGCATACAGTAAATTTCATTCATTTTATAGTACAGTTTCTGTAATTTTCATGAATGGATAGAGTCATGTACCTATGAGCACAAATATGATAGAACAGTACCTTTGACTCCCAAAATTCTTTTGTGTTGTACCTTTGTAGTCAAACCCTACCCCCCGGCAGCCACTGATGTGTTCTCTGTCCTTACAGTTTTGTTTTTCCAGAATGTTATATGAATGAAATCATAAAATAGGTAGCCTTTGAGTCTACCTTGTTTTGCTGAGGTTAATACATTTGAGATTCACCTATTTTGTTAGATGTTTCGACAGTGTTATCACTGTGCCATATTTCATTGTTACTCATATGGTAATGCAAAGGACCTGGAATAGTTAAAACAATTTCAAAAAAGGAGAACAAATTTGGAAGATGCATGACCTGACTTCAAGATTTACTATAAAGCTACAGTAATAAAAACAGTGTGGAATTGGTGAACAGATAGTCATGTAAACCCATGGAACCTACTAGAGAGTTCAGAAATTAAGTCACAGAAATATGATCAAATGATTTTTGACAAAAATGCAAGCAAAGGTAATTCAATGGAAAATGATGATCTTTTCCAAAAATGATGCTAAAACATTTGGATATTCATATGCAAAAACATAAAATTCTTACATATACATCACACTTTATTCTTCTAATATCTGTAGGTTCTATAGTGATATTTCCTCTTTCATTCCTCATGTTTGCAGTATGTGTCTTCTATTTTTTTCTTGGTCAATCCAGGTAGAGACTCATCAATTCTTTCATCTCTACACAGAACCAGGTTTTAGTTTCATTGATTTTATTGTTTGTAATTTTTATTTCTTTTCTTAATTTGCATTTTCATCCTTGCTGTGAATTTCATTTTTTCTAACTTATGTATGTGGAAGCTTCGGTTATTAATTTGAGATCTTTCTTTTTTCTAACATAAGCATTTAATACTATAAATTTCATTATCAGCACTGCCTTTCCTGCCTCCCATAAATTTTGATATGTTTTGTTTTCTTTTTTGCTTTATTCAAAATACACTCTAATTTCCCCCATTACATTCTTTTGACCCATTAATTATTCAGAAGCCTGTTATTTAATTTCCAAATATCTAGTGATTTTTCTAGGTATCTTTCCATTATTGGTTTTTAAATATAATTTCATTAAGCCTAGAGAACATACTTGTATGATTTTAATTCTTTAATTTGTCAAGGTTTGTTTTGTTCTATGGTCTAAGATATAATCTATCTTGGTGAATGTTCCATGTGCACTTAAAAATAATGTATATTTTGGGCAGGCATGGTGGTGCATGTCTGTAATCCCAGCACTTTGGGAGGCTGAGGTGGGCAGACTGCTTGAGCCTAGGAGTTTGAGACCAGCCTGAACAACATGGTGAAACCCTGTCTCTACCAAAAAATAATAATAATAATAATAATTAGCTGGGTGTGGTGGCATGCACCTGTAGTCCCAACTACTTGGGAGGCTGAGGTGGGAGGATCACTTGAGCCTGGGAGGCAGAGATTGCAGTGAGCCATGATTGTGTCATTGCACTCTGGATGACAGAGTGAGACTCTGTGTCAAAAAAAAAAAGAGAGAAAAATAATAATGTATATTTTATGGTAATTCAGTGAAACTTGCTATAAATATTAATTATTTCAAATTGATTGTCTTGTTCAGGTCTTCAGATAGTATATTTTTCAGTTCTAAAATTTCCATTTGTTTCTTTTATGTAACTTCTACCTCTCTACTGTGAACTTCTATCTTCTTACCCATTTTAAGAGTGTTCACCATGACTTTATGTAGCATGGTTATTTTAGCTGCTTTTAGTCTGTTTCTGATCATTCCAACATCTGGGGCATCTCAGTGTTGCCCTCTGTTAATTCTGTTGATTATTGTTTCCTGGATTTTTGTTTGGGTTTTTTTTCACACATTGGTCAGATGTTTTGATTCTCCTCACAGTCTTTGAGCAACAGGGACCCCTTTTTCCAGTTTTTTTTAGCCAAGAGAGTCCATTTTTTGGGGGGTTTTAGGTGCCTGCACCAAATGGTGAAAGTGCAGTGTCACAGCTGGGGCTGGCCCTGGGTCAGGGCTGGGAGAGAAAAAACATAAAAACTGTAAAAGAAATGGGTATTTTTCTCCTGCCACACTCTCTGGAAAGCAAGAGTCCCTTTTCCTGTGCTCTGCTAGAAAGAGATGATTTCTGCCAGAGTTTTTCTGTCAGCACCTGCTGACAGTTAGCGTATATATTAGCCTGTCCTTAGTTCAAACCCAGGTGTCAAAGGAGAAAAAAATCCATGAAACCCTTCTCCACTATAGGTTGTTAATCAAGTTTTTACTTTAATTTCCAATTCTTGTATTATTGTTTGCTTTTCACAGTCCTCAGGTAGTTGCTTTTTGTGTTCTATCCAGAGCTTTAGTTATAACTAGGGGGAGAGATAGGCTGTAATCTATATACTCCATCTTGGTGAGCACAGGAATTTTTGTAATAAAAATTTTTTACCCAATGAATACAATTAATTTAATTAGCTTGCTAACATGCATATATATCAATCAAGAAATTAGTAATGACTTATTAAATATTACTTTTTCAGGATTAGGCCAAAAAGACAACATGAAGTAAGTTATGCTACATTCATAAAGCCACAAAAGTGGGTGTGGGCAAACCACTGAAGTAGGTAAGCAGTTTCCAAGTTCTTAGTCAACATCATAGAACTGGTTCTCTTGAGCAGGCATGGTGACACACTCCTGCAGTCCTAGCTACTCAGGAGGCTGAGGTAGGAGGATTGCTTGAGCCCAGGATTTTGAGGTTATAGTGAGCTATGGTTGTGCCACTGCACTGCAGCCTGGGAAACAGAGCGAGACCCTGTCTCTTAAAAAAATAGAATTAGTTATCTTTGTTGTCTTGCTTATTTTGTTTTGCAATAATTCATGCTTTATACCTTTTAGTGTATAAAAACATGGGTACACTTCTGCTCAAACAAATTAATTCTCCCAACTCCACAGACTATTCTGCAGTAATAAGTTCTGTTGCCAAAGCAAATACGGAAGGGTGAGGATACACATCAGGAGAGGGATGGAGAAAGCATGTAATACATATCAGTAGAGTCCTGGCACCTCCAAGTGAGTCTTTGACAGAAAAGGAGGCCCTGAGCATGGTGTTAGAGAGGGAAAAGACTATCTAGACCTTACTTGTTTCCATATTTTAGGACAATAAAACTAAAGTCAAGAGAGGTGAAGTGTTTTGTTCAAGGTCAGCCATCTATCTCCTTATTGCTCACATTTCAAAATTTAGCATAGCAGTTACAGATGGCGCAGTTCATTTTGAGAAACATGGCTTTGTGATTTGGGAGCTCATAGATTAAAAATCTTGTTGAGCAAACAGGATAGAGAAATCAAAGATGAAAAATACTAGGGCTAGAAGAAAAAGATAAAGAATAAGCTGAAGAAGAGAACATTGTGTTCTGAGAAAAAGAAGGGGCAAAAGGCACAGAAAAGCAGAAAAGACATGTCTTCATGGCAGCATTATTTTAAGTTCCATGGCCAATGTTATTGGGAAAAAAATGTTTGCCATTCAGGAGAAAAACTACATAAGACTAATACCCATCAGTACTTGTACTCATTTAAAAGCTATTTCTCTTTCAAGCAATAGCCTGAGCTTGAGACCTCTTCACCCACACTCCCATGAATTATTAGTTCGACCCTGTTCCTGAAGGACCCCACTCTTTGTTATCTTTCACTTTAGAATGTGATCTTGCTTTCTCAGAGAGTGTTTAATGCTACACTAATGGCCACTTTCAGACCCAGCTCTGTGCAGACACAGCTGAGTTCTCTGTCCCAAGCCAGGCGTTTGCTTATTTATTTGTTTGTTTTTGTTTTAATGAGATACGGTCTCACTATGTTGCTCAGGCTGGTCTCCAGCTTCTAGGCTCCATAATCCTCCAGACTCAGCCTCCCTAGTAGTTGGGATTACAGATATGCACTATCGCATGTGGCTCCAAATCAGGTTTCTTAATTTGATTAACACAGTGTCAACCCTAACAAATGAATCTTCCTTTAATCCAAAACCCTAAAACTAGTGAAGGAGTAAAAGTAAATTGATAAACGAATTCATGTTAAGAAGTTACTGACCAAAGCACTTTTCCCAAGATAGTTGAGTTTGAACAGGCAACTCAAGATGATATAATGATTTAATCCCTAGGAATAAATTATGAATGGTAGGAATGTCTGCATATTGTGTATCATTTAGGACACAGATTCGAGTCTAGCTATAGAAAAGGCCAAAGGAACAATAGCTTACATAAGTTCATTTATTTTTCTCTCATATAACTGACAGGCAGGCAGCCTAGTCTGATTGATAGAACTGCTCCACAGTGCTGGACACCCCAGTCTTTTCTGTTTCCTGGTTCCACCACTCTCATCCCAGGTTCTGTCTCATGGTCTAACATGGCTCCAGCTCTAGCCATCACATCTTCCCACCAGTCACAAGTCTGGGCCTCTGGAACATCTGATCAACGAACTAAAGGTTGTGGTTTCCATGACCCTCTCTTTGAGTTCAATTAATTTTCTAGAGGAGCTTATAGAACTCAGAGAAACCCTTACTTATGTTTACCAGTTTATTACAAAGGATATTTTAAAGAGTACGAACAAACAACTGGATGAAGAGATACATAGGGCGAGATATAGAAGGGTCCCAGACATAGAAGCTTCGGTGCCCATGGAGCTGGCACCCTCCCAGCACATGGATAAGTTCTTGTTCACCCTCCTGCAAACCTCCATGTGTTCATCTGTCCAGAACTCTCTTAACCTTGTCCTCTTGGGCCTTTTATAGAGAATTCATTGGATAGACATGATTGACAACCATGTAGAAATGTGATTGGACAAAAAGGATATGAGCTAATACTATAGGCTAAGTTGGGGAACTCACCAAAGCCTATCCGTTCAGATTCTTCCTGGCCTCTCTGTGCAGCATTCCTTTCTCCAGGGTATGGGCAGGACCCCATCTGAAATGAAGGTCTTATGACCTACAATCAGACAAGGTAGGTCAGAGAATTTATTTATGTCCAGCTCCAAGGTAGAAAGGCCCAAAAACATTCCTATCTTGGAGAAAGAAAGGAGGTAAAGGAAGGCAGGAGAAGGTCAGAGAGATTCTGCTTCCTGAGGCCTGCCTCTGAGGCCTAAAGTGCCCCAACATTATAACAAAAGACTATAACAAGGGTTATAGGAGTTATGAGCCAGGAGCTGTGGATGAAAACCAGTGTATACATCATAATATCATAGGTATTTTTAGCTAGACAGCCATATACCTACCTTAAAATTCTATTACTAGAATTAAAAATGACAACATCTATAAGGAATAAAACTGTCAGAGTCTGCCACAGTAATTTTGATAAGGGGGATTTTTTTGTACACCCTTCAAATACCTGGTGGCTATTTTATAACAAGCATATGTTGAATAGAAAGGCACTGGGCTTTATATTATAATGCAGATATTGGCTATAGAAGATGTTTAAAGTAACATTTTAAAGCCAATATCTGTTCTAGAAGTTGTAGATAAATCGAGCTTTTGATTAAGAATTCTATCTTAAACCATGAATGGCAGTATTTTCAGTTTATTAAAGACGCAACCAATTTTTGTTTATTTAGATTTAAGTGAGCAAGAAGTAATGATGAAAGAGGAGATGAGCTTCTTTTTTCTTTATTTTTTCTAATAAAACTGAAGCTGGTATTGCACCAACTGAAAGGTTCTCTGGGTTCAAAGCAACCTGAGACATCACTTACAGAATGATCACTCATGAAGAAATTTGCATAATGTATGAAATTCCAAGAAAAAGCCATTGAGCTCTTTAGCTTATAAACTTTAACAGCTAATAAAATCTGCCGAAAAATAAATTATTTCCCTTAATTCACCAAACCAATAAATTAAGTTTTACATGTGGGTAGATAACCTTATAAAGAGCTTTAGGATCCTAGGCAAGTGGTGAAGCAACCACAAAATTACACTTTAAATACACACTTTAAATAATATATTCTTATGACCTAAGGGTTATCTACTTCATTTATAAAGTAACCAAAGATTAAGAATCTCTTGCACTTTAAGTCCCTCCAACCATTAACCTTCCAATCTTGTTTTCTCATCATGAAATAGTGTTGTAACTACTGTTAGGATCATTTGCCCTTTCCCCTAATTCTCTTTCATCGATTTGGTACAAGTCAACTCTAATAGCCAGGAGGACAGTCACACTCTGGAGTAAGAAACACACCCATTAGAAGTAAATCAAGTGTGACAGAGACTCCTGTCTACAGGATATTAGAGTCTTTGTGAATTGTGCCTGGCCTGCAAATTTTCTTGTAAACCAAGAGAACCATTAACCAGCGGGAAACAATTTTATTCCCATCAAAACAAAGGCATCAATTATTAAGAAAAACAAAACCTGACTGCACAGGCGAGTGAAAAATGCCAATTATCACTTCAATTCTTTCTTCTTTTTCTTTTCTTTTCTTTTTTTTTTTTTTTTTTGAGACAGAGTCTGGCTCTGTCATCGAGGTTGAAGTGCAGTGGCACAATCTCAGCTTACTGCAACCTCTGCCTCCCATGCCCAAGTGATCCTCCCACATCAGCCTCTCAAGCAGCCTGGACTACAGGTGCACACCATCATGCCTGGCTAATTTTTGTATTTTTTGTAGAGATGAGGTTTTGCCATGTTGCCTAGGCTCAATTTTGTTTGTTAAATAAACATAAATGCCCATTGTATACTAAGCATAGTGCTTGTACTGGAATTACACGGATTAAAAAGCAAGATTTCTCTTTTCAGGAAGCTGACAGTCTTGTGGTGGAGACACTCCTGCACATATAATTTCAACATGGAATGATAGTCGCAGGAATGAGGTTCAGTTCTCAGGACAATGGAAGGAGATCTTGGGTAGAACTGAAGGCGGGGCAAGGGAAGGGTTGCTGGAAAGGATGCAACTGAGCCAAACTTGAACTAACCAACAAAGGAAGCCAGGTGAAGATGGGGAGGAGAGAGGTTCTAGGTAGAAGGAACAGGTGAGTGAAGGCACAGGGACTGTAATAAACATTGTATGTGCTGTGTGGGATGCCAGAGCAGGGCAGAGGGCAGGGTTGGAAAGGGTAGATTTGGGAGTCAACTGCATTTCAAGTCGTGTGATGCTTCTGGGTTCTTATTTCACCTGACCTGACTAAAATTATCGCACAATTATACGGAGAGAAGGGGGTTGGGAAGTGTGACTGTGCAGTGAGGTTAAGGAAATGCACAACCTTGAATTTCCCCAGTTGGAGGTTCAATAGACAATGTCTGCTTTGGACTGAATTGTGTCCCCCTACCCCGCAAAAAAAATTCATGTTTTGAAGCCCTAACACTATAATGGTATTTGGAAGTGGGGCCTCTGGGAGGTAATTAGGTTTAGATTAGGTCCTAAGGATGGGGCCCTGGTCTGATGACTTTAGTGTCCTTATAAGAACTGAAATCAGAGAGGTTCCTCTGTCTCTCCCTCTCCCCTGTCTGCCATGGGAGGACATAGAAAGAAAGTGGCCCTCTACACTCCAGGAAGCCGACCTTCACCAGGAACTGAATCTGCTAGCAAATTGATCTGGACTTCTCAGCCTCCAGAATTATGAGAAATAAACACCTGTTGCTTAAACTACCCAGCCTATGGTATGTTGTTACAGCAGCCCAAGCAGACAAATATATATCAAAAGCTGAAAAACCAGGAGGCTGGGGCTGGAGTATATGGTACATTGAGTGCTGGCCCTGGCAATAATGGTGAAGGGTCTAGAAGTATGATTTTGCACTTCATGCTCTGGGGCCCCTCCCATCTTTCCTTTTTAAATGATAGCCTAGTGACAAATGATATTAACTTGTACAAGACATTCCCCTGCCTCTCCCCAGGGTTATGAACCATTTTGCCATTGTCGTAATTCCACCCTTTACCACCCCCAAATCAAGAAAGGAAGTGAGTACTGTTACTCTAGGGAGCTCACAGAATCCACTGTGATTTATGTTAAAAGAGTGAAGGTATTATAAACTTTGGTCCTCAAGTTAGAAACATGTTACTTTTTTGGTAAAAGATATATTGAAATATACATATAGAAAAGGACACTAATCATAAGCATACAGGTTGTCAAATTATCAAAACTAAAAATATACATGTTACCAGATCAAGAAACAGAATATTAGCAGTGCCCCAGACCCCGCTACACTCCCTTCCTGTCACCACCTCTGCCAATGACAATTACTGCCCTGAGCTCTGGTACCACTGATTAATTTTGCCTGTTTTTCGAACTTTATATAAATGAAATCATATCATATGTATCTTTGATGTTTAGCTTTTTTAGCTCAACATTTTAAGATATTCATTCATATTATTCCGTGTAGTCGTGTTTGTAAAACCCCATTGCCAGAAGGTGTTCCATTTTATGATTAAACCACAATTTATTTACCCATTCTACCACTGATGGGCATTTGCATTGTTTCCACTTTATCAGTATTATGAATGGCACCACTTTGAGCATTCTTGTGCATGTCTTTTGGTGAACACATGTATGCACTTCTATTGAGCATATACAGGCAGTTCTCATCTTGCATAGTACCAAAATGCACAAATTTCATTTACCACAGTGTAGTTAGATAACACCAGTCCTCCAACAACACAGTTCAAATTTCAATTACCACTGTATATAAACTATGAGAAATTGCAGAAAGTACTAACTTTGCCACTAGCCATCCAGTCCACAAATCATTATGTAAATAACAGACGGGCATCATGGTCAGAGACCAATCATGTCTCTTCTTTCAAAGTCTTGGGTATTACACATCTGTTATTCAGTTCACACACAGACAGCAAAGCCTATACTTGTGTTGCCTCCTTGTCTCCCAGTGATAAATCCATGAGATTTATCAATTTTTTTAATCAATTATCAATTCTATAAAAATTGATAATTAAAAGAAGAAATTGGCCAACAAAGATGAAAACGCAAAAAAAGAGAGATAATGCTAGAGGTGAAATTTAAATTGAACATAAATGAAGTTATAGAAGAATTACAGTTGGTTATGGGAATGTCGATGCTACCACTGACTGGAAGACCCTAGCCGTTGCAGTTAGAGAAATAGTAATGGCACAGTTTTGTTTTGTTTTGTTTTTTTGTTTCTTTAGACAGAGTCTCCCTGTGTTGCACAGGCTGGAGTGTGGTGACGTTATCACAGCTCGCTACCGTCTCAACATTCTGGGCTCAAGAAATCCTCCCACTTCTGCCTTCTGAGTAGCTGGGACCACAGGTGCATGCCACAATGCTGGGCTAAGTTATTTATTTATTTATTTATTTATTTATTTATTTATTTATTTATTTATAATAGAGATGGAGTTTTTCTATGTTGCCCAGGCTGGTCTCAAACTCCTGGGCTCAAATGATCCTCCCATCTCAGCCTCCCAAAGTGCTGGGATTCCAAGCATGAGCCACTGTGCCCAGCCAGGGCTCGTTTTTTGACATAAATGATGAAAGTGATTGTGATGAAAAAGATGAAGATGTAAAAGAGGAAGTAATGCTGAGAAAAAATCTTCACAATAAACTCTAAGATATTTCACAACATTGAAAGCAAAATGGATAAAATGTTGGAAGCTGATCCAAACTTCACAAAGAGTATGACAATTCACTAAGGCATAGAAAAGATGCTTGCTCCATATGGTAGGTAATAATATGAGAAGAAGGTAATTATTGTTTAAGCTGTTTGACAATATTTTTACAAAGAAATTAAACACTTTAATTCTCAATGTTTTTAATGTCTTAAATTGCTAAATACAGATTAGTGTTACTATCTTTTTAGATTTCTTTATGCCAATGTGACAGAAAGAGAGGGTTTAACGTTTTGACAAAGTTTTCTAAAGATCACAAGACAACTGCAATTTTCCCATTGATTATTAAGATGGTTTTACACAGTTTCAGCTTGTGTGGCCATTTTTATGTCTTCCACTACTGTGCAAAGCAAGGACTGCTTGTGTTGATAGCATAGTTCTAGATTAAGGTAATGAACATTTGACACACTGCTCAACTGGCAATCAGTTCCTCTCATAAACCTCTGTCCATTGGGTTTGCCTTAAAGACTATGTTCCAATGAGAATCAATAGACCAGTAAGTCAACTTTAGTCCTTACAAGGTATAAAGCAAAATGAAGAGTGAATAATGATTAGACACTGGTTCAAGAATATCTCAATACCAGCTATCCCTTTTCTTTGTTCATAACATATAATGGCTGTCTTTAGCCATATAAACTCAAGCTTTGTCAAAGTAATGCCGTCTTTTAGCTGTGGCCCACCCCATATGTCACTGCCCACAAACTTCTGCCTAAACAGGCCTTTAGATATAAAATTGGCTGCACTCTAGTAGCCGGAGCTGAACCAGAAACAGTGACTATTTATGGATGAACCTTTACATACTATTAATAGCTGGAAATTAATTTCACAATTCAAAAAATAAAATATTAAATGGAGTAAACTGACACAATCAAAGTCTTTCTCCAAAGTATTTTCCAGAATTTCCTCAGTTCACTACAGGTAGTGAACCTGTAAAGACATAGACCCAAGGATGATTAAAAACAAGCAAGCAAAAAGCAGAGGAGGACAGTCCCCAGAGGAGAATTGTGCAGATGTGTCAGGAGAAATAGATGTCAAAGAACCTGGGCCCTGGACAGAGAGAGGGAAGACATAGCTTTTGAACTTCCCTACTCCCTTGAGGCCAGATTGCATGAGTTTCCTAAGATTCTCCTACATCCTTTCAATAAACTCCCTTAATTCTACTCATGCTTTTTAAATCAGTTTCTGTTTCATGTAACAAAATATACCCTAATGTCACATCCCAATAATATCTCAATAATTTAGCATAACTTGATGCTACATGAAGCACACATAGAGCTTAAAGTAGAAATCTATAATTTAATCTATCAAAAATTTTATAGTTTTGTAGTTATAACTTTTTATTTCTGTTTTAAAATTACAAAAGTAACTTATGTGTGGATAGTCAGTGTACAAAATCTAAATGATACAGAAATGAATAGAAAACCTGTAGCTATGAATCCTTTTACTTCCTCACCACAGATTAGTCAATCCTATCCCCTCTCCAGAGGTAAACAGTAATAACAATCTCTCTGATCTGTTGCATGCCTCTACATATATGAATGTTACGTATTTCTTAACACAAGTAGTATAATACTATATTTATTTGTTCACAACTTGCTTTTTCAATCATTCGTGTGTCTTAGATAGAGTTCTTGTCAGCACATTTATATCTTCCTGATGCTTTTCAACAGCTCTATAGTATCTATAGTGTTGATAATTATGCTCTTAATTATACCCATAACTTTTACCCTTTCCCTATTGATGGTTATTTTCAATTTTATACTATTTAAAATTACACTGCAATGATTTGTAAAAAAATCACTGTGCGTGGGACTATTTCTGGAACGTAGACTCCTAGAAATGGAATTACTGGGTCAACTTTCAGAGCTAATTCCAAGTTACCTTCAAAAGCAGGTACTTATTTACCCTCCTACCTCAATATATAAGAAACCACATTTCTCCTACACACTAACCAACCCCAAATACTAGATATTACCAATCTTTTTATTTAAAAATTAGTAAAATCTTTACCAGCCTAATGGGAGAAAAATGTTTTGTTGTTTTAATTCTTGTAATTCATAGAGCAAGCACGTAGTGAATTTTTTATTTTATTTAATTCAATTTTGAATATCTATTTTAGAGCACATAACTTCATATTGGAAAATCAAATATGAAATTTCAATCATGTCTGAGAAAAATCAGTATATAAACTGTAACCATATAGGAAACATATTTTAAAAATAGCAACATTTCTTGTAAGTTAGCAGGTAGTTAAATACATTGGTAGCATTTCTATATATTAATATTTTGTGAGCATATGCTCTTTTCCATGATATAACAAAGGTTAGTGCACAAAATAGAGAAAAAAGGATGATGTAAAATGCAAAAAAAAAAAAATGATAACTTTGCTCGATCTGCTCTTGCCCATGATATCAGCATCAATATGTGCTCACTACTCTTCCTTGACTGTCTATAACCCTGTAGAGGAGAGATTATAAGTGCAAATGGCCCACAGTGATCATGTACCCCCACACACCACCATAGGACAATAGAACTCAAAAGCTAAATTAATAAGAAGGCAGTGACACAATGGAACTGATTTCTTTCAGGCCTACATCACTCTAACATCCTTTTTCAAAATTTCTTACTGTAAAACAAGGAAAGAAAGAAACCAAAGCTGAATTTAAAACAAACTCTGAGGCCAGGCACGGTGGCTAAAGCCTGTAATCCCGGCACTTTGGGAGGCTGAGGCAGGTGGATCACGAGGTCAGAAGTTCGAGACCATTCTGCCCAACATAGTGAAACCCCGTCTCTACTAAACATAGAAAAAATTAACCAGGTGTGGTGGTGTGCACCTATAATCCCAGCTACTCGGGAAGCTGAGGCAGGAGAATCGTTTGAATCTGGGAGGCAGAGGTTGCAGGGAGCCGAGATCGCGCCATTGCACTCCAGCCCGGCGACAGTGGAAAAAAAAAAGAAAGAAAGAAAGAAAGAAAGAAAAAAAACAACAACAACTCTGTTTACTACAAAATAAAGCAATGTCATTTGGTCTCGGTGGAGCAAGTTATCCAGTCACAGTCTAATGCAGTGAAGAATTAAGGTGCTCATTGCTCCTGCAATCAGATCATCTGGGTTTGAATCCCAATGTCACCTCTTACCTTGGATAAATCACTTTCAGCTGTCCAAACTCCATAAAATGGAGATGGTAGTAGTAAATCCTCCATACAATAGTTGAGATTAAGTGAGAATTGAATGTGATAATCCTTATAAAGTTCTCAACCTCTGTCTGCTACTACCTAAATGTTAAGTAATAGTGTCTAAATTTCGTTGGGTTGAATCTTGATCCTGTTTTACAGGCTGCCTGTGCCCTAAGGTGAGAGGATATCCCCAAAGGGCTATGAAAGTGTAGGGGAATGAGGTGCCTTTCCTGGAGCTAGATACAGTGGTGAAAGCAAAGTTAGGTTTGGCCAGGCAGGCAAGATGAGAATATAAAGCTTGGACAGATGATAGACAGAAAACTGGAGCAGGCTGCTATAGAAGAAAGGGGTAATTAAGACAGGAAAGTGAGGAGGAAGGCATGGCAGCAGTTGGCCTGGAGCCAAGATGGTTCCTGCTGGATGCAGAAGGTACTTGCCTGTGTCAAAACTTCCAGCTGGGCAACTGGCTACGGTGCTGTTGGTTATCCACTGATGGTCCTGCCCTAGGGTAGTTCTTCCCAGTCTTTAAAGGAGTCTGGCTCCTTGAATAGCGACTTCAAAGAGAAACAGCCAGGAGACTAAAGAAACTCAGGCCTTTTCTTAGGAAGGGGAGAAACTCAGTCCTTTCATTCATTCAGTCAGTATTTATTGAATATCAACTAGGGGACAAGAAAGGGGCCAAATGATGAGGATACAATTGATACAAACTGGCAAACAGAGCATGAGAAACTCGCCTTTGAGAAGTTTGCTGTCTAGTAGAGGAAGACAAACTTAAACACATGAATAAACAAGTGAATATATAATCACAAATTGTAAGCAGTACTATGAAGGAAAAAATAGGATGCTATACAAGAGAACAGGAGAAAGATTCTTATTTATACTCTTAGGTTGGTGATGATGCAGGGGTAGGGTTAGGAAAGGCTTCTCTGAGGAGGTGACAGTCAAGTTAAGCACTAACAGATAAGGAAGAATTAGATAGAGTTGTAAGAAAAACTCCCATAGAGAGGAAACATCAGTTGCATAGACCCTGAGGTCGGAATGAGCCTAATAGGATCCAGGAACTGCCAATAAACTGCAGAGCCATGTGCCAGGGGCAGCAGTGACACAGGATGGAGCCAGAAGTATAGGCAAGGACCAGATGATACAGCGTATTATGATGCCATTGTCATCATTTATTAAAGTTCCCTTTGTATCAGCCCCTGTGGAAGAGGGGAAGGAAGTGAGAAATGGGGGGAACAGGACCTAAGCCTGTCATAAACAGGCCTTAAAGAAACTGGCCATGAACAGGATTTCTGTAGCAATGTGACATGCTCATGACGGCTATCATGCACACTTCTAGAAGTTGTTGGTTTACTGGAGCAGGGCAAGGAAAACCCGGCCCGCCCAGAGTGGAAAACTGCTCAAACCACAGACAATAGCAGGAGCAGCCTGTGCCTTAACAACATGCTTTTGCTGCAGATAATCAGCCAGAGGCTGTTTCTCTGCTCTTCACTAAGAATGCTTTGTTTACTGTAAGGAATGCTTTTAGTTAATCTATAATCTATAGAAATAATGCTTATCACTGGCTTGCTGTCAATAAATATGTGGGTCAAACTCTGTTTGTGGCTCTCAGCTCTGAAGGCTGTTAGCCCCCTGATCCCACTTTGCACTCTGTTTCTGTATGTTTGCCTTAATTCCTCTAGCACTGCTGGGTTCGGGTCTCCATGACCGAGCTGGTCTTGGCAGAGAAAGATGGGGCAGAGCAAGACATGAACTGAGTGGCAGACCCAGATGATAGCCACAGCCGATCCCATGTGAAGCTCTGCAGCTAGAATGGCTATCCAGAGTTGCCCAGAGTTGGCCAAGCCTTCATACTCCCACGATGAGTGGCCCCTGGATGTAGGGCTCCCTGGGAAGAAGGAAGTGGCTCCCTGTGTCTGAGGCCAGCCTGCAGGGGCTGACTGTTGAAGACATCTACCAACAGCATTCCCAGAAGCCAGACTGCTCACTGTGTTCACCATAGCCATGGTCTGGGATGGTTGGGATTTATTCAAATGCAGTGGGAAGCCTTCAAATGATGGGAATGAAGTGAGCAACACAATATGGCTGCTGTATGGAGCCTGGATCAGAGGCTACAGCTTGGAAACAGAGAAACCAGTCAAGAGGCTGCTATTCAGGTGAGGGATGCTGGATGCTGTGGCTAGGAAGGAAGGAGTGGAGGTGGAGAGATGTGGAGAAATTCAAGATATACAGAAGAAGCACAAAGAAAGGAATTAGTGAGGGCTTATTTCCAGCAATATGAAATCCATAACACGTTATGAGAGAAAAATGTGAAAATCAAAGGCTATGCAAAAGAACCCAACCAATATTCTTAAAATCAAATTTTATTTATCCAAGTGGCTTTTGTAGGATATTGCAAAGAGAATCTGATTACTTTGGGATATAGCTTTGAACTTGCTCTCTTTCAACCAGTTAGGTTTAATGTGGCCTTAGCCTTCCATTTGACATAAACATAAAGGGCCAGCAGTGGATTGGCCCCCAAACAAGTGACCAAAACAACATTTATGGGAAAAGCCAGCATTTCTTTTGGAACAAAACTTCCAGACAAAGATTTGCCTACAGTTTACAAAAGTGAGATCAAAGTTACATGAAGTTATAAAGCATTTTGATTGATCGCCACCTTGAAACATAGTGTTCTGGAGCAGCATATGATCCAAGTATCCCATTTTATAGACAGGAAGACTGAGACTCATGGCAGATGATTGACTTATGACCACATAGAAGATTTGTGGCCAAGTGTAAACTAGAATTCAGCTTTCTTCTCCGGAGCATTTCCCACTATGGCTCACATCCCTTCAAATGGTTAGATATGGAGGAAAAGCTGCAGAATTGAAGCTCCTAGACAGTTATTCCTAAAACTAGGATTCTATCTCATTAAGACAGGACAAGGAAGGTTTGCTCATTATTGTTTTTTGTTTTTTTAAAGACCGAGTCTTGGTCTGTCACCCAGACTGGAGTGCAGTGGCACAATCTCGGCTCACTGCAACCTCACCTCCCAGGTTTAAGCAATTCTTGTGCCTCAGTTTCCCTAGTAGCTGGGATTACAGGCATGTGCCACCGTGCCTGGCTAATTTTTATGTTTTTAGTAGAGACAGGGTTTCGCCATGTTGGCCAGGATGGTCTTGAACTCCTGGGCTCAAGCAATCCACCCACCTCGGCCTCCCAAAGTGCTAGAATTACAGGCACGAGTCTCCAACCCAGCCTGCTCATTATTACTCTTCACCAAAGAAACTGATGATCAAATCAACATAAATGGTCCATAAAAGATCTAACATATTATTCTCTAATCTGTCTTATCTTTTGAATATAGACTTTATTCACATTTTCAAATATTTTTGAAAGCTCCCTAAAGCTTTAAATGTGCCATTAGGACAGTGCTCACGTCCATGGATTTCCAACTTTCATATCATCAATTTTCAGTATCTTTATTCTTTTTCATAAAGGTCAGTGAACAAAAATTGCATTCTGAGATGCAATCTCTTGGATTATAGACCTTCTAGAGAATCTGCCTAATGTTCCAGTCATCACACACACACAGCAAAGACAATTCCTGACCCAGGAAAGAAATAACATGTCACTGAGACCTTTTGTATGAATCTTTTTGTTAATAGAACCAGTGAGCTTCAACTGAATTCAATCTTAAATTTCCAGAGCACCACTGCTGGATGCTCACAGAAAAAAACCGGCGCTCCTCTAGGATATCTTAAAATTTAAAATTGGTAACTTCTGTCTTTTTCCAGAATAATGTGAGGAAGCATGAAACTTTTCCCTGCTTGCATTTATTCCTGGTCCCCTTCCCAAACGTCTGCACACTGCACCTGACAATAATATGTCAAGAAGGGAGTAAGGAAAGAGGTAGAAAAGATGAGGCGAAAAGTAGGGGGAGAAGCGGGGGAAGGGAGGGAAGAAAATTTAAGGGTTAGGGAGGGGAGTGGAAAAAATAGTAGGGACTGGAGGAAAAAGGAACAGATCAGGGAAGAAAGCAGAAAGGAGAGAAGGCTTATGAATTAGCTCTCATTAAGCTTTTCCTTTCATTCTTTTCTCCTAGTAGTTAAGAGGAACTTGAAGACATTTCCATAAAAATTTATTTTTGTAGGTACAACAGATAGGACTTTGACAGCAAAAGTTCTGATAATTATCCAAATGTATATTAACAGTCTGTATTCAGGACTTTCAGAGCTTTTAAGATACAACCAATATTTAACAAAACGTAGTTTTCTTCTCTTAAAATGAATTAGATAATAACCATGCTTAATGAGCAAATAAAGACTGGAAACAGAGTATGAGACTACATAAAATAATTTCTATGAAGTGATTAAGATGGTAGCTGGCATGTAGAAGCTCAGCAAACAATAAATTATTGTTATTTGTGTAATGTTGCAACCCAACAAAACTTACAATAAAATTAGTTGTGTACATATACATAAGTGTATATGCATGCGGTAATTAGCCATAAGTTCATAAATGTTAGTGCATGTGGTAATTAGCCATAAGTTCTCATAAATTCTTGTAATTAATATTACCTTTACAGAACCAGATCTAGTTTTTCTGTTTTAGAGCTCTGCATCTTCATAATGTACCACTGTTTATGTTTTCCCTAAATGCAGTTTAATCCTCTTTGCACATTCATGATAATCCCATTCCTAGAGGCCATAGAGGCCAGATAAGTTCCCCCAAGCAGATGCCGCAGCTTCCCCACCATGCCTTAGGCAAACACTCCCCGGGCTCATCTGGAAGGGGGCTGGGCTGGGCACCTGAGGGTAGAAGAGCTCAAGGGTCCTGACTGTGGAGTATGAACTGTGCAGCATTCCCCAGAGAAAGGACAGGTGCGAGGGGACAGGCTGGGCACAGGGAGACTCAGAGCGAGGTGGTTGATGTGTTTGAGAGGACAGAGTGACAGTCAACCCTGGACATAGGGGTGTGGAGCAGAGCTGACTAGTAGGTTGGGTGAGTGGGATCTAGTTGGGCCAGGATTGGATTCAGGCAGGGCTGGGGACACCAGGGAACTTTTTAATGATTTGGGGGAGGCCTCTAAGCAGACAGAATTTGAAACCTAGCCATAATGAGTGCAAAATGGCAGAGATAAGGTCAAAAGAACACAGGGGTTCCTCTCTATGCAGGCAGAGGAAAGAAGCAAAATTATTCTCCCCTTTCTGTCCTGCTTCATGCACTTGTTCTTTTATTAATATTCCAATTGTACTACCCAGGCATTTCCTCCAGTTCTCCCATCTCTCTAGGCTTCAGGATGCAGACTATAGATAGAAGTTGGTAAGGTGAGATGGGGTCTGGGGAGTGGAAGATGGAGAGAGGAGACGGGGAACAGAATTTCTTCCAAGCTTCCTTAAACCAAATTAACCACAGAGGGATCACACAGAGAGAGTAAAAGTACTTAAACTCTGTGACTCCATCACCAAGTTTTGAGGGTTCAGTGCCTACTCCCCAGCCTCTATCTTCAAAAATGGGGATTGTAATCATTTTGGGGATTATATATCCTTCTAAGGTTGAGGAGGAAAAAGCTACATAATCATTTCCCAAGCAAATGCATCTGCATCCAAAATTCTGATTACAATTGCAGGGAGTTCATAGACCTCCTGGATAAGTCCAGGGACCACAAGTTTAAAATAATTAATACCTACATGTGTTTACTGTGAATCACATCCTAATACTAAGTAAATACATGCAGCAGGATAAGGGACTGAACATCATCTCCCTGGCGTTTTCAGGGCCCAAACTGCCAACATTTCTGCAGTTTCCAGTGGATCAAATGAGAGAGCTAAACAATGAAAACAAAACCTGCTTCATGGTCATTTCTCTCAGAGTTTGAAATGAAATAAAATTAATGACAAGGACAAAGCATTTTTTAATGGATACAAAGTTTCTGTTTGGAGTGATGAAAAGTTTTGGAAGTAGATGGTGGTGATGGTTGAATATCACTGCAACCTTCATTAATGCCACTGAATTATACACTTAAACTGTTTAAAATGGCAAATCTTATGTTATATACTGTACCACAATTAAAACAAGGCTAAAAAATTATATTTTAGAAAAGGAGGAAAGTGTGAGTATACCAATAAAAAGGAATCCAATACTATGCCTGGCATGTAATAGACACTCGATGAAAGTTACACTCTTCTCTCCCTCAACCCCAGATATGGGAATTCCTGTAGGGCTACCACACTTCCTGGTCTTTGGTGGCTCCTGTAGAGGGTTCCTTCCCTTGCTCTCTCACCCTTTCTTTTGAAATTTTTTTTAGCTTTATTGAGGTATAACTGATGTACCAAAAATTGCACACATTTCATGTGTACCTCTTGCTGAGTTTGGAAATGTGACTACACCCATGAAACCATCACCACAACCAAGGCACTAAACATATCCATAACCTTCAAAAATGTCTTTATGTTCTTTTGTGGGGTTTGGGGGGTTTGTTGTTATTGTTTGTTTGGTAAGAACACAACGTGAGATTATCCTCTTACATTTAAAAGTATACAATACCGTATTGTTAAACCTAGGTACTATGTTGTACAGCAGATATCTAGAACTTTCTCATCTTTCATAATAGAAACTTCATACCCACTGAAAAATAATTTCCCATTTCCCCCTCCCCCCATGCCGTAGCAATCACCATTCTAATCTCTGCTTGTATGGGTTTGACCATTTTAGATACTTCATATAACTGGATTCATATAGTATTTGTCCTTCTGAGACTGGCTTATTTCACTTAGCATAATGTCCTCTAGGTTCACATATGTTATCAAAAATGGCAGGATTTCCTCATATTTTTTAAGGCTGAATAATATTCCATTGTATGTTTATATCACACTTTCTGTATCCATTCATCTGTCGATGGACATTTGGGTTGTTTCCATATTTCAGC
Source organism: Gorilla gorilla gorilla (assembly GCF_029281585.2). NCBI lineage: Eukaryota > Metazoa > Chordata > Mammalia > Primates > Hominidae > Gorilla > Gorilla gorilla. The sequence goes on from NC_073243.2 coordinate 35,757,444, forward strand.
TATTATGAATAATGCTGCAATGAACATAGGGTAGGGAACACATTTAAACCACAGCCCCTTCCAGCTGTCAATCTATAGGGTCCATAGCTCCTCTCCAACAGGAAAATCATGCACTGATATCCACCTGCATTACACATAATCTCATACATTAATGGAAAAACTTATGCCTCGAGTCCTCTAGAATCTTAGATTTTCATATTCAAAATTCAGGCTTTTGCAGTCAGATCTTCTTCTGCCAAATAGTAAAGAGGCTCAAGAGCCCATTTTGAACCTCAAACTTGAGAAGTGGTTTATTATTTGTTTTCTCTGCTGTAATATTCCTTCCAGAGGAAATTGATACCTCTAGTCTAGTTTGAATGGTGAGAGTATACAAGAGATTAAAAGGAACGGGAATTTTTTCAAATGGTTAATATATTAAAATGTTGTACCCTATTCCTCAACTGTGAGTGTTTACCAAAGGATTTTATCTTTGTGTGGCTGTGCATACATGCAGTTTGGCAGGAATGCAGACCATATGCACAGACTGGCCCCCATCAGCCTGTTCTTTTTTTCTGTTTGTCAGCAATATCTGGTTATATGTTCATCAGAAATATTTTGTTTCCATCATTATTATAGTGGCTTGGATTCAGAGCCACTAGATCCATAGAATATGCAGATAAAAAGTAGAATCAGCCTATTCAACATATTTCAGTAGTAGCCAAGAAAATTCAGGCACCAAGCAGGAAAAACAAAAATGGAAAAGATTTATGTGCTTAAGAATTAATAATTGGGTATCACTCTTTGAACCAAAAAAGAATGCAAGAAATACTTTATCAGTAGCAAAGCTCATTAGTTCTTTCAATACCAATTGTAATGTCCCAAATCCCTTCTGTCTTTCCAAAAATGTTTTATTATATTTGATAATTTTTTTCATTGAAATGAACTGAAATAACTCTGAAAGAAACTTCTATACAGCTTGGAGCAGATGAGAGTTTGGGTAAGCTCAAAGATGAGAGTTTGGGTAAGCAGATGAGAGTTTGGGTAAGCCTTGGAGCAGATGAGAGTTTGGGTAAGCTCAGTGAGAATTTATATCTGTGTCAAGCTACCCCGGCTTCTAATTCTTTTCCTAATTTATATACAACTTTGATTGAATATTGCCATTTTCTATCAACCGCAGTTAAGTGAGATCTTAACAGAAGCCATTTCAACCTGAAACTTTAAAAAAGTTCAGATGTTAGTGTTTCAATGTTCAATAATTTTTGTAGACTCCTACTGTCTCTGGTTTAAATATGAGTCAAAGAAAGAGAAAGTCCAACGAAACCCAAGTGATTCATGGAAACCTAAGTTTAACTTGTTGTCCAGTTCATTTCCAGGGTCACATTGCAGGGGATGATAAACCATCTTACTTTAAAAATCTGCATAGAGGTAGATTCTATAATTTTTTTAAATTGCTTACTCTAAGAATCTATGTTCTTTGTGCTTTTTTTGTCTTTTAAAAAAATCTTTTAAGATTATAAAAATATTTATTTTTTAAATGAACATAATATAGAAAATATTAAAGAGGAACTCTCCCTCTCCATCCCCATGATACTGCGATTAGCCTGGTGCTAATCACCAAATACAAGCAGAGTTTGAGCACTTGAGTCCTCGGGTGACTCAGATGTCCCTGGGACATATCTGTTCAATCCCAAGGGCCACCCTCCAGCACTCTGTGTGTATGGAGATTGGAAGGGAACTGTCCTGAAGGAGTGCCCATGAGAAGTTTGACCTAATTCTGCCAGCTACCTATATGGTGTATGGTACTGGCCCGTTCCATTACTATCTGAGTCCTATGAGGGTATTGGGAAATGTAATTAAATATCGTAAAAGTAATTTCACTACACTGTTTACACACTGGGGCCAAGGCAACTATCTTAAGACCCTCTCTCAGATTATGACAAAACTAAGAGAGGGAGTCTTTCCTGGGGTCAGAGGTGCTCAAGTGCCTCTGTGGTGAGCCTGATGGCACAGAAGTCCGGACTTACTGCCCACTGGGAACAGACGTGCTGGTGAGCACATTTTAGAACTTCCCAGCTCCAGGACTGGGGGATTTATTTGGAGCATGTTTTGTAAAGAGCTGTGGTTCCATATAACATAGGAAAGAGGTAGGACCAGAGAAATAAGTGTTTTTACTAATAGTGTAAACCCCTTAGTATCTATAGGCAGGTGAGGGCTATGAAAACTCATATTAAATAACCATAACTTTTTATGATTCAATAATTTTATTTCCTAGGGTGTTTTGTATACTGTATTTTTCATTATTTAATGAACAATTTATTTCATTTAATATTCTTCAAAATATCCTTTTGTTTTGTACTAGCTTCTAGATATCCCATCTTGATTTGGAAGGTCTCCCCCATTCCTAGATTGTACACATAGTCTGTTCGATTTTTCCTATTTTAATTTTATGATCAAACTTCTTTACTCATTTTGAATATACATATATGTATAAATTTTCAAAGAAAGGCCTAATTTTAATTTCCTCCAGACAGTCAATTGGGGTAGCATCATTTATTAAATAACCCAACCTTTGCCCAGTGAGTTAAAATACCACTTTGTCATATATTAAGGGCTGCATAGTATGTTATAGATACCATAATTTATTTAAGAAAGGCAGCATATGTGATAGTTAAGATGTAAGATGTAGATTCTAGAGTCAATGGCATGGGCTTGCCATTTATTAGCTATGTGATCTGGAGTAGGTTTCTTATTTTAGCTCAGCAATTTTTTATTTTTTTATTGTATAAGACAAAAGGTTTGACTAAGAAATACATTTTGAAATGAATATTGTTTATTTCAATAGTTTTTGGGGTACAGGTGGTTTTTGGTTACATGGATATGTACTTTAGTGGTGATTCCTGAGATTTTAGTGCACCTGTAACCTGAGCAGTGTACACTGCACCCGATATGTAATATTTTATCCCTCATCCCCCTCCCAAACTTCCCCCAAGTCCCCAAAGTCCAGTATATCACTCTTATGCCTTCGTATCCTCATAGTTTAGCTCCCACTTCTAAGGGAGAATATGTGATATTTGGTTTTCCATTCCCGAGTTATTTCACTTAGAATAATGGCCTCTAGCCCCATCCAAGTTGCTGCAAAAGACATTCTTTTATTCTTTTTTATTGCTGAGTAGTATTCTATGGTGTATATATACCACATTTTCTTTAGCCGCTCATTGGTCAAAGGGCACTTAGGTTGGTTCCATATCTTTGCAATTGTGAAATGTGTTGCTATAAACATGCATGCGCACGTGTATTTTTCTTATAATGACTCTTTTCCTTTAGGTAGACACCCAGTAGTGAGATTGCTGGTTCGAATGGTAGATCTACTTTTAGTTCTTTAAGGACTCTCCATACTGTTTTCCACAGTGGTTGTACTGATTTACATTCCTAGCAACAGCGTAAAAAGTGTGCCCTTTTTACCACATCCATGACAGTATCTATTGTTTTTTGACTTTTTATGGCCATTCTTGCAGGAGTAAGGTAGTATTTCATTGTGGTTTTAATTTGCATTTCCCTGATGATTAGTGTTATTGAGCATTTTTTCAGGTTTGTTGGCTACTTGTATATCTTCTTTTGAGAATTGTCTATTCATGTCATTTGCCCACTTTTAGATGGGATTTTTTTTATGCTGATTTGTTTGAGTTTCTCATAGAGTGTGGATACTAGTCCTTTGTCAGACGCATAGTTTGCAGATATTTTCTCCACTCTGTTGGTTGTCTGTTGACTCTGCTGATTATTTCTTTTGCAGTGCAGAGCTTCTTAGTTTAATTAGGTCCTGTTTTGTTGTTGTTGTTTTTGTCACATTTGCTTTTGGGGTCTTAGTCATTAATTCTTTGCCTAAGCCAATGTCCAGAGAGCTTTTCTGATGTTATCTTCTAGAATTTTTATGGTTTCAGGTCTTAGATTTAACTAAGTCTTTGATCCTTCTCGAGTTGATTTTTGCATGAGGTGAAAGATTGGGATCCAGTTTCATTCTTCTACATGTGGCTTGCCAGTTTTCCCAGCACCATTTATTAAATAGGGTGTCCTTTCCCCACTTTATGTTATTGTATGCTTTGTCGAAGATCAGTTGGCTGCAAGTATTTGTCTTTATTTCTAGGTCATCTATTTGGTTCTATTGGTCTACATGCCTATTTTTATGCCAGTATCAAAGCTCAGCTATTTGTTTGCTTTGTGACCATGGGCAAGTTACTTATCCCTCTGTGCCTCAGTAGCCTCATCTGTAAAATGGGGATAAAATATTTTGTGTTATTTTCATTAGTTGATATGTTCTGCTGTGGTAACAATTCAATTCCCTATGCTCAGTGCTTAACCCATCAAAGGTTTATTTCTTGCTCTAGTCACTGTCCAATGTGGGCCAGGTGGCTCTCTTTGGTGGCTCTTCTCCATGTGATGATTTTGGGATCTGGGTTGCTACAAACATGTGGTTCCTAAATTGCCATAGAAGAGAAGACAGAGCTGAAGTGTCACTCTGAGTGATCTTTGGACTTAGGTCTATAAATGGCATATGTTACTTTTGCCTGTATTTATTGACTAAAGTCACATAATTTCCAACTGAACTGCTAGGGAACCTGGGAAAGACAGTTTTCTTTTATTCCCAGGGTGAGGAAATGTTTTGATTAACACAAAGTGCAGTCTCTGCCATATTAACTATTTGCCTTCCAGAAAGGTTATACTGATTTACATTCTCACCTTTAGTAAATGAGACTACTTACTTCTATTCACTATTGCCTATAGCAGTTGCTATATTTCTTACTTTACTTTTTATGAGTTGTATAAACTGAGAAAAATGGCAACTTCATTTTTTTATTTAATTTTATTAATTTTAAAATTAAAATTAGCCACTTACACTTATTTGTCTTGTTTCGTGAATTTCCTATCTGTTGAGCATAATAACAGCTGAGTTAATTAAGCAGCTTGATAGACTGGGGGGAAGGACTAGATTTTGAATTAGAATATTTAGCTTTGAGTACCAGATCTATCACTTATGACCTGCATTATTTGGTCCTCCTTAACTTCAGTTATTTAAATGTGAAAGAGTATATATATATATTTCACAGGACAATATAGAAGTTAGTAAAATATATGTAAACTATACATATTTTTAATATATATCATTTATCTATGTTCTTATAAAACTTCATACATTCCTTTATTGAGTCATATATTCTGTTTTTGATGATTTCTTCTATCTGTTTCTTCCACTAGACCATGAGCTTTTTGAATGGATGCATTTGCGTTTGTATTCCCGGAGCCTACTACAATTTCTAACATACAGTAAACTTTAGATGATTGTTTCTTGAATGAATGAATGAATGAATGAATAAACAAAGTGATGATATTGGATCCATTTTAGACTTTACAGGCTTAAAAAAAACCCTGCTATATATTTGTTTATTGAATCTTCACAACAATCCTTGGCACGAGCTTGGTAGATACTATGAGCTTCTGAAACAAAATGCTAGAGAGCCTCAAATATTTTATACCCTCTGTTCTTTGCTGGGTATAGCCATTGCTGTTTACCAACAGATAAAAGGGGGCCCCTGCATTGGCCAGTGGGACAGGAAAAACATCAAGAAGGGGGAGAAGAACACAATTGTCACCTCCTACAACAGGAACTTCACGGGCCACAATGACACAAACCCCAAGACCATGCCTTCATCATCTCCCCAGAGATTGTCACAGCCCTGGCCATTGCAAGAACCCTAAGTTCAACCCAGAGACCAACTGCCTTATGGGCAAGGATGGCAAGAAGTTCAAGCTGGAGGCTCCAGATGCAATATGAGCTTCCCCAAGCACATTTTGACCCAGGGCAGGACACCTACCAGCACCCCCCAAAGGACAGCAGCAGGCAGCATGTGGATGTGAGCTCCACCAGCCAGCACCTGCAGCTCGTGGAGCCTTTTGACAAGTGGGATGGCAAGGACCTGGAGGACCTGCAGATCCTCATCAAAGTCAAAGGGAAGTGTCCCACTGACCACATCTCGGCTGCTGGCCCCTGGCTCTAGTTCCACGGGCACTTGGAGTACATCTCCAACAACTTGCTCATTGGTGCCATGAACATTGAAAACAGCAAGGCCAACTCCGTGCACAATGCCCTCACCCAGGAGTTTGGCCCCATCCCTGACACTGCCCGCTACTACAAGAAACATGGCATCAGGTGGGTGGTGATTAGGGATGAGAACTACCGCGAGGACTCGCGCAGGGAGCCCACAGCGCTGGAGCATCACCACCTCAGGGGCTGGGCCATCATCACCAAGAACTTTGCCAGGATCCATGAGACCAGGGCCTGCAGGGCCTGCTGACCCTGACCTTCGCTGACCCAGCCCATTACAATAAGATTCACCCTGTGGACAAGCTGACCATTCAGGGCCTGAAGAGCATCTCCCCTGGCAAGCCCCTGAAGTGCATCATCAAGCACCCCAACGGGACCCAAGAGACCATCCTCCTGAACCACACCTTCAAGGAGATGCAGATTGAGTGGTTCCGCGCCGGCAGTGCCCTCAACAGAATGAAGGAGCTGCAGGAGTGAGGGCGGTGCCTCCCACCCACCCCCCACCACCCACTCCCTACGCAGTGCTGGCATCATGTTCAAGTTCAGGTCCACATGCGATATCAGAGGATCCGATCCAGCCAGCCATGGCTTCTTATTCCAAGATGGTGTGACCAGACATGCTTCCTGCTCCCCTCTTAGCCCACGAGGTGGCTGTGGTTGGGGGGGTTTCTTAAAATAGCTTTTTAGCCTCTGCCTTCCTATTTTTAGTTTGGTTCAGATCTCAGGCAGCTCCATGCAACTGCATTTATTTTTGATGACAAGACTCCCATCTAAAGTTTTTCTCCTGCCTGATCATTTGATTGGTGGCTGAAGGATTCTAGAGAACCTTTTGTTCTTGAAAGGAAAACAAGAATCCAAAATCAGTGACCAAAAAAAGAGGGCCCAACCTTTAAACCATGAAGTCAGTACCACATCCTTGTTCTCAGCTCCTAGATAATGCTCTCCACCTGTATAACTTCACCAGCGTTTACTCTCAGAATGCCTGCTGTGCCCTTAGCCCCCTTCTAAGAGTTCCTGTCCATAGATTCTTACTTAAGAAAGTGACGTAGTCAATTCCTTTAACTTCTATGGCCATGTGTTTTACCGCATATCTCTACCACCCACCTATGTTTTGGTCTAGCAGAGAGACCAGACCCAAAGGCAATGAATCTCTGAGCTGACCATTAGTCCAGAAAGAGGCCATATACTTCAGCTTTGTCCGACAGGTATGACAGCAGTTAACCAAAACTTATCAAACTCTTACACTTTGGGAATTGGGGGTTTGAAATACAGAATTTGGCAGAGAGTAAATGATACCAAAGCAGAAAGACAATGAGAATGCTGTACACAATTGTCAAAGTCAAATGCTTGCTGTCCAAAATATCACTACAACAGCCTGTGGATAAGACAAAGCTGAGTGTATTGTTTACCTACTAAGAAAGAACATCAACAAAGCCTTATTAACAGTCAGGATACTGATTGACATTTCAAAGTCTGGTTTAAGGTAGGTTATTTTGATGATGGAGAGGAGTTTAATTAGGATGAGAGCAGGGTTATGATAAAATAATTTAGGATTGTTGCAGACAGCTAGGTGAGAATTTTAAGAGAACAAGGTTTAGGATGCATTCTATAGAAGAGTTCATGGATCTTTGGGGAAGTTACTGGAACAAGCAATAATATTATTTGAAATTTTTATCTTCCTGGGAAAGAATTGCATTTAATAGTAAAGTTATATTGGTGAAGACAGCCAGCTGCATAGACAATTTTGATTCTCATCACAAAGCAAAAGAAGCAAATAAGTAAACAGAAGCATAAGGTAGAAAAACACTGTCCAGAGAAGAAAAACAGAGGATCTGAAACACACTGATAGGGGAGGGCCCGGTGACCAACCTGAACAGCAGAAAGGATGTTTTTTTCTCTCTGATCCAGCCTTTCTTGCTCTAGACAATCTGGATCATCATGATATCCAATCAGTAACTTGTACACTGTTCTCATGTTGAGCAAAAAGAGTAAACCAATCCAAACAGAGTATTCCATACTAAGCTTTGGGATCACAAGTTTAAATTCTCACTTACAGTTCCATTCAACAACTTTGGAGATGGAGGGAATCCCATTTGGATATGAGAGAAAAAATTACGAAGTCAAGAAATCATGAATTCTGCCGGAATGTTTAAAACTTTCAGGGCATCAGGCAGGGAGTATAAGCTCATTATGCAACAAATATCAGAACTCACAGCTCGCTTCATATACGTACTACCCTGTGAACTGAAACATGTTCATATTGGAAGTGCATTTGTTTCCAGTTACAAAAATGTGCTGGTTATGATGGATTTGGGAAATATGCTTGTTCTTCTGCATATCTACTCTGTGGCGTAACTCTTCTTCCCTCTTGTTATCTGACTTCTGCTTCCACTTGGGATATCTATCACTCTTGTTATCTACCACAAGCTCCCAAAATTCCATCATTCAAGAGTTAGTCCTTTTTGTTTTGATTAATAGCAACAGTCTGAGTGGTGGATGATGTGCAAAGAAGAGCCACTCATGAGGGACAGACTATAGCTTCTCACACACACAAGCGGCATGGGCCATAGAGTAGAAAAACCATTAGGTCTGTTTTGTGCCAGAAATCTTTGTGATGAGGAAGTTCTTCCTCATATTTCTAAACTTGGAGGTTTTTCCCCCTTAGAGCCTACATCTTTCATGAAGATATAACATTTGCTGAATTAAAAAGTCACACCAAATTGTTATTGAAATAAAAATACATATGCAACTAGCATTCTGTTCAATAGCTTATAAATTACATAATTTATAGGAAAAAGAATATAAAGCCCCTGTTTATTTCTTCTGGACACACCAAAAAGAAATTTGTCTGCAATTGTTGTATTTACCAAAGTGTTGTAGTCTTGCCTGGGACAATCAATAGAGGGTTACTTTTCCTTGAGTATCACAAGGTAGTGCAATCCCAGCTCTGCGAATAACTGGTTCTGTGACCTTAGACAAGCTACTTAACATATTATTTGTTCACTTACCAAATAAATATTTCTTAGGATTTAACTATTTGCCAGGCTCTGTGCTGAAAACTGGATAAAATGGCAGGTAAAATACAATCCTCACCCTCCATGGCTTTATAGTATAATAATATCTTCAGCTGAAAAATAAGGCAATAACTTCTACTTCAGAAGTTATGAAATTTTTATTTTTAATTTTTGTGGGTACATAGTAGGTATAAATATTTATGGGGTATATGAGTCTTTTATATAGGCATGCAATGTGAAATAACATCATGGAGAATGAGGTATCTGTCTCCTCAAGCATTTATCCTTTGAGTAACAAACAATCCAATTACACTCTTTAAGTTATTTTAAAATACGCAACTAAGTTATTATTGACTATAGTCACCCTATTGTCCTATCAAATAGTAGGTGTTATCCATTCTTTCTATTTTTGGGGGGTACCTATTAACAATTCCCACCTCCCCCAGTCCTCCCACTACCCTTCCTAGCCTCTGGTAACTATCCTTCAACTCTCTATGTCAATGAGTTCAATTGTTTTGATTTTTATATCTCCAAAATAAATGAGAACACCTAATATTTGCCTTTCTGTGCCTGGCTTATTTCACTTAACATAATGACCTCCAGTTCCATCTGCGTTGTAAGGTTATGAGATTTACATGAAATTATTATATGTGAAAAGTGCCTGATTCTGTGAAAGCTCTGTGGTCAATATTTATTTACTGTTATTTCTCTTCTTTTTCTTCCTTAGCAGAGTGTCAAGCATAATTCACTCTGATATAGTGCTAAACCTAACTTGTACATGTCAGAAGTTATATACAGGCAGAGAAGGTAAAAATGCTACACATGCCTGTCAGGTAGTCATGCTGCTTCCAGAGGCCAAATTCGCCGTTTGGGTTTTTTAAAGGTTTGGTGGTGGGCTGGTTAAAAAAGAGTCTGCTATTTTGAAAAAAATAACTATCTTAATTTGGATTCTCCTAGAAGCAGACCCTGAGACAAAGATGAAAGTACAAATAGTTTCACTGGGAGGTGATCCCAGGAAATCTCCGTAGAGGAGTGGGAAGGGAGATAGGGAAGGAAAGGCAGTGAATAAAGGCTGTGTTACCAAGCAAGTCCTGTTGTTGGCAACTAGGGTTCAGTTCTCTGGGGAGCATTTGGAGATGGTGGAGAATCCACAACTCAGAGTTGCTTCCACTGAGGGGTGAGGAGGTTGGGGTATTTGTCCAGGCACCTGCCAACCTCCATTGGCTGAAAGCTACTCCCAGGGCATCACTCCTTGGTATTTTCATCCTGCCCAAGGCTGGCACTGGGGGAACAGCACATTCCCTGGCCAGAAAATCTCCAGAAAGGTGTAAGTGCTGGAGGTAAAGAAGATGATGAGGACTGGGCATGGTAGCTCATGTCTACAGTCCCAGCACTTTGGGAGGCCAAGATGGGTGGATGGCCTGAGATCAGGAGTTCAAGACCAGCCTGATCAGCATGGTGAAAACCCATCTCTACTAAAAATATAAAAATTAGCCAGATGTGGTGGTGTGTGCCTGTAATCCCAGCTACTCGGAGGCTGAGGCAGGGAGAATCACTTGAACCTGGGAGACGGAGGTTGCAGTGAGCCAAGATTGTGCCACTGTACTCCAGACTGAGCAACAGAGTGAGACTGAGTCTCAGAACAAAACAAAGAGGAGAAGGAGGAAGAGGAGAAGGAGGAGGAGGAGAGGAGAAGGGGAGGAAGAAGAGGAGGTGGAGGAGGAGGAGGAGGAAGGGGAAGGGGAGGAGGAGGAAGGAGGAGGAGAGGAGAAGGGGAGGAAGAAGGGGGGAAGAAGAGGAGGAGGAAGAGGATGAGGAAGGGGAAGGGGAAGGGGAGGAGGAGGAAGAAGGGGAGGAAGAAGAGGAGAAGGAGGACGAGGAGGAGGAAGCAAAAGGGGAAGGGGAGGAGGAGGAGGAAGAGGAGGAGAAGAAAAAGAAGCATCTTCTACAATGTTCAAAACGTTTTGACTTGCCACTGAATGACTGTGTTGACTGGAGGTCTTTTCATTCTTATTAGAAGTCAAATAAGATCACATAATACCACAGACCTTGATGTAAGCAATTCTCTGTTGCCTGAAAGATATTTCCATTCCTTAGCCTTTCAGTCCAGTTCTTCCATGAGCTAGCTCTATACTACCTGTCTCTCTCCACTCCTTGATAAGACCCCTTTTGCAAGCACACAAGAGCCCCAGATGCATATTCCTACCCCAAGAATTATATTCATTCTCTTTCTCCTGCTCAGAATGTCCCCTGCCTTGACCAGTTGCCCCTCTTCAAGGCCCACATCAAGCCCTAAGCCTTTCGTTAAGCATCTTGACCACATTCCTGGCCTTAACCTACCCATTCCTGGAGCTTCTTGTCTGCATCACTCACTGAGGACCTTGTACTCCTTGCCCTCCATGGTTTATCATCAAGTGAACAATCCTGTCTCTCCAAGTGGACCACAAATCCTATTCTCATGAGTAGGGAGACTGCATGTTCCTTCTGGAAATAGCCACATCCTTTTTATTTTCATGCTTTCAATAGTCAAGTGCTTAACAAATGTTGAGTTGTTACAGTGACCTGTGTTGCTCATATCTAACTATATATTAGGCAGTCATACCTCTTTAAGTGCAATGAAGTCTCCCTGAAGTGTAATCCAGGTTTCTGAGAACCAGAAAGCTTAATTGATTCAACAATTACCTTGAACTTTAAAAGGAATTACTAAAAAGTGTTTTAAGGAATCCTACTTACTTCATTGTTTGGCAGCTTCTGCATATCAGGTCCCTTTGCATTTATTGGCATTTATTGCTGTAACATGAAGCAGCATGGTGTCATGATTAGGAGTATGATTTCAGGCACCAAATAGATGTGGGTTAAGAGCATGGGCACACTGATAGTTGTGACCTTGAGCAAGGGAAATAGCCTCTCTATGCCTCAGTGTGTTCACCTGTGAAATGGTGATATGGTTTGACTGTGTCCCCACCCAAATCTCATTTTGAATTGTGACTCCCACAATTCCCATGTGTTGTAAGAGGAACTTGGTGGGAGGTAATTGAATCATGGGGGGATCTTTCCCATGCTGTTCTTGTGATAGTGAGTAAGTCTCAAGAAATCTGATGGTTTTAAAAAGGGGAGTTTCCCTGCACAAGCTCTTTTTCTCTTGTCTGCCACCACATGAGATGTGCCTTTCACCTTCTGCCATGATTATGAGGCCTCCCCAGCTATGTGGAACTGTAAGTCCATTAAATCTCTTTCTTTTGTAAATTGCCCAGTTTCAGGTATATCATTATCAGCAGCATGAGAACAGACTAATAAAAATGGGGATAGCATTATCACATCCATAAGTTTTCATGTAAAGCATTTAGCTCAGGCTGTAATAATAGAAACCACTCATTACATGTTGACTATCATTATAAGATAGATCAATTTTATATTATAATATGTACCCAAAATTAAATTTAGATTTGGATATACATTAGCAAAAATTTCAGTTAATTGTACTCTCTCCTATTAAGGAGTATAGCTGGAACTCTCTTAATACACCTTCACTGAACCAGTTCACAAAATTAACAACCACTCTCCATTCCCTCTGTAACAAATGCTGACTAACACTTGCAGGAGGCTGAATTATCCACATCAGGAGGCCATGCTTCTGGACACAACCTAGTACTTCTCTTCCCTCCTGTGGAGCTGTATTTTCACTAAAGATTCAGCTGGGTTTGCTCCCAAACCTGGTTATGCTAGTTCCCTTCAGCATAATAATATAATTTGATTGAATATTACTCAAACTGACAAAATATGGGTATGAAAAAGTAGTAATTATGTTAATAAAAATATAAGTTGAATATTTTGGAAGGAAAAATAAATTTGGTAAATGTTTAAATGAATGAGGTGTGGGGAAGGCAACTATAAAAGAACTCTAGAAGAGTTCTACACTCACATTTTGTTTTTGTTTTTGTTTTTGCAGGAGGCTTTAAATACTCATTGTACTTTAAAGATGAAACTGGGAATCATAGAGAAGACAATATGGGGTTAGCTGACACATGAAAATGATGCAGAGCCTTGATTAGCCAATTCATGCTCAATGAAAAGACCTTAGACCCACATTGGCAAATGGGTGAATAAATGTACATGTATAGGTTTCAAGTTAAAATATAATGTTTAAGGTGTGTTTCTTTTTTAACTATTCTCATTTATGGCCTATTTGATTTCTGACTAGCTATGATCTTTATCACAATAAAAATATTTCTTCCCTAGTTTGCATTTCCATACAAAGGCTGAAATATAGCTTAGCCTCACTTGTAGGCTAAAAGCCCTGTACAAGTAATCTAGCTTTTTGAGAAGAATCCAGAATCTTTTGCAAATATTCACCTTAGGGGCTGCATTTTGACAGCTCCATTTCTGAAAGAGGGCCAAGAGATGGTTCACCAGTCCTGGTCTCCCCAGTTACTTTTCAACACAACCAACCTGCACTCTGGGAGCCAAGAAGTCTCCAGAATGTTCAGTAGGAGCATCCCTATCCCAAGATGTGGTCTGGAATTAGTCTTGTCATCTTACACACAATATACATGTGGTGAACTTGGACCTCTACATACTTTATGAAATACAACCCCCCTCTACTCCAAAACTGTCTACGTCTACCTAATCCCTAACCCTTTCAAGGCTTTCTAATTACTTCCCCGCTTTCCAGCACCTGGACTTAAACCCTCTATGAGCTCACCTGCCTGGGACCCTGAGGCTCAACTTGCTCTTATTTATACCATGCTGTGTGAGCTGGAACTTTCCCCTAGATGCAATGGCATATTCAGAAGCATGATACAGTTATCTTCCTGATTTCAAGTGTGGTCCATGTCTGGAGACTCCTAATTTATATCCTACTCACTGGATCAGATCCTGGGGACCTCCATACCGGCCAAACCCACTTTCACCCTGCTGGTTAGGATACTATCACTTGGAAAGCCCTGCTGGTTAGAACACTATCATTTGGAAAGCACTATCATTTGGACTAGATTCCTAGGCTGGGTCCAAGCCTCTGACTCCTTATCCCTCACTGGCCTATTCCTGTGGCATGGTTTACCTCATGGGAAACCTAGTATGGACTGACTATGCCATGAATGAGGGCCATTCTTGGATTCTTGCCTTCATGGCTTCCACCATATTCTAAATCAAATGCACTCTCCTGCCATTTGGGAAAACAAAGAGTTTAGCCTATTCTAGGTTTATTCCAACTCACCTGGCTTGATCATCTTCTTGGGCAATGTAATTTTAGGATATAGACCAAAATCTGTTAAGCAAAAGTACCTTATTTTGGATTTATCCTGAAATAATTCTGCAGAAATTTTCTGTGGAAGACTTTAAAACAATCACCTGTTTTGGTTTGTTTACTCTCCTCTACTTCATGAGCTGTTACCTAAGATAAGAAGAAACATAATAGGGCTTTCCAGAGTTTTCATGTAAGGGCCCCCCACCCTCATACCAAGTAATGTTTAGAGAAATGGTATGAGGTCAGAGCAAGAATGGGGTCATGTCTGATCCTATCCTACATACTAGTTATACTTGCTCCAATAGTTGCATATTTTTTGACATTTTTTACAGTCAAGAGTTGTGGGGGGTTTTCTATTTCAATAAGGAGAAAAAACAATTTTATTTTTGTTTTTTGAGACAGGGTCTTACTCTGTCACACAGGCTAGAGTACAACGCTCCACCCCACTGCAGCCTTGACCTCCCAGGCTCAAGTGATCCTCCCGTCTCAGCCTCCCAAGTAGCTGGAACTACAGGTGCCTGCCACCACACCCACCTAATTTTTGTATTTTTTTTTGTCAGAATCAGACTTTATTTAGCAATCTGAAAATGTGTTCTTCTGGCTTTAAGTCTTACAAAATGGGTCATAAGTCAAAGACAGATTTGTTCACTATCTCTGAGTATGTGTGCTTATGTTTCTGTATAGACAGGTGTCTATCTATAGATGCTTTTGCTTTTTATAGTGATTATAGTTCCACTTTAGTTAATGTATAAAGTCTTATTCTAATAATGCTAAAACCTGAATTAAGTATTCCTTGAGTCTAATGTTCTCTTCTCCTTAGCCTGCCTCTCTCCACCTCTCCCATAAGGCTTCTCCTCCGCCTCCATTAATGTCAGGTCTTTAGAGTGCACCAGCATTCCTACTGAGAACCCAGGGATGGTTGCTGGCTCTTATATCTCTCTGACCTATACCCTCTGGTTGAAGAGCTTCTTTGGGGAGGTGTGGGGTGAGAGGAGTCTTGGCAGTTTCTCTTCAGAGTTGTGCATTTTCACTTGTAGATACCTATTCTTGAGGTTCAGGTGCTGTGAGGTTGCTCTTGTCTGGTACTGTGGAGATTTAAGCTGGTCTTGGCCCTCCGAGGAGTCAGCTAAGACAAGCTTATTATCCTCTTTCTTGTCTTCCATCTTCTTTGCCTCTCCAGGCTCTGAAGCAATCTGAGATGTCATTAAGGTGGGAAAAGTGCAAAGTTCTTCAGGGTTCTGATTGTGGATGTTTTCATTTTCTTTGACCTCAGGAGTTCTTACTGGCTTCTCTTGTAGTTCTGGATTAGGGGAGAACTCTAGGGAGGTCCTAGGACTTGGAGTCTCAGTCCCCAAGGAGACCCTAGGGCCAGTGGTTGAACCCCCTCCAGAGGCTGGAGGACTGGAGGGTATGTTCCCTGAGGAGGTCCTGGGGTTTGGAGTGGCTCTGGGTGGAGAAGGCCTACTAGGGGGTGCTGAGGTCCTCTGGATATAGGTTCTCTTCTTTGGTTGTTCAGATCCTTCACTTTCTGTGCGGGTTTGGAGGACTACTTCTGTGGCAGATGATGAAGGCTGCCCTGAAGGGCTCAGGGTTCTGCCTGGTGATGGAGCTGGGGAGCTAGGGAGAACTTCCTCCTGGGACTTGCCACTCCCAATGGTAGGAGAGGGCTGGGCCTAGGCAGGGCCACTGCAGGCTGGTAGAGGCTCTTCTTCCTCAGAGGAGCTTGCGTCAGATCCTTCCTTCTCTATTTCCTCATCTTCTAAGTGCTCCTTGATCTCAGAATTATCTTCCCCCGGGCTGCATCAGGTGCCAGATCTTCAGTTGTTGTGACAGATTCACTCTCACTCTTCAAGGAAAGTGTAGAGGGACTAGTAGGTGAGGTAAGAGGACTGGAGGCCATAGATGTTCGAACTGGGGGATAAATGACTAAAGAGAGCCTGCTGCTGCTTGATAGTCCCTTCACCACAAAGACTTTATTGGAATATTGCTTCTGCAGTTTGCTCATCACCTCATAGAGATTGCAGTTCAGCTTGCTCATTTCCCTGTAGAAGACATCCCTCAAATTGGAAATGTTTTGGAAGATGGTCACATAGCAGCCAATATGACTATTATAAAGAATAGGCAGCTCCTCTAGTAGTTTTTGGTTCAGATCTTCAAACATAGTCTGGGCTTTGTTGAACTCTTCCTCTGCCTTGGCAGTCTTGGCCTCATCTTTCTTCTTGGCATTCTGCACTGCATCCAGGTGATGTTGGGCACCATCATAATCCACGAGTTTTCAACCCCACTTGGCAATTCTCTCCTCAATCTCACTGAACTGGGTGAAGTAGTAAACCAAAGGTGAACAATTTGAACAAAGCCCCAACAACTTCTACCAACAACAGGCAGAAGACCACAAGCTATACAAGGACCTCAAGAACTTCCTTAGTGCAGCTGAAGTGATGCATGAAAGTTCAAAAAGAGTATCAGAAACCCTGCAGGAAATCTACAGCAGCGAGTGGGATAGTCATGAGGAGCTGAAGACCATTGTAGGGAATAATGATCTCCTTTGGGAAGACTACGAGGAGCAACTGGCTGTGAGGACCATGGAAAACTAATTTTCTTATTTTTTGTAGAGATGAGGTTTCGCCATGTTACCCAGGCTGGCCTCGAACTCATGCAATCCACCTGCTTCAGCCACCCAAAGTGCTGGGATTACAGGCTTGAACCACTGCACCTGGTGACAAAACTATTTTAAACTGGAGAGAAGTGGATGGAATCAATCAAATGTTTGTTGAGCCAACTGTGTACACTGATTCATTCATCCCACAAGTATTTATGGAGTGTCTGCTCTGTGAAGTCCCCATGCTGGGTGGGCCCTGCCTGAAGATGTACAAACTAACAATAGGGAATAATCCTATTGACATGGAGTTTACTGGGCAGGACAAACTTATATCAAACACCGGCTATTATTGTGCCTGTGGATGGATCATCCTGACATCTTGGTATTTCAGTTGCTGAGTGGTGATTGTATAATTTTTGTGATTTTTATGTCTTTTGTGAGGAGGATGGGCAAATAGGTGCAATTTTACCATGTATTATTTTGGAAGTTGGGAGGATAAATGAAAGAGATGAAAGATAGGTTAATTGGTTTGCATATTTAACAGTAGCTTACAGGAAAAAGGAGTTAAAATGAAAGGTCAAAATGAGAATTAAAGAGAAATGTGTATTGATGCTTTGCATGCTCTCCTGGTTTTCCAACAGCAGTTTAATGGAAAATCAGAAACAATTTTACCACTTTACAATAGTTAAACAAAGAAAACATTACCAAGAACAAAACCCTCCCTCTGCTACCTTGAGCCCACTTGTCTCCCCTCTTGCTGGTGTCTCTCTCTCCCACAGACAACACTTTCCAGTCCTGGCACTCCTACAGTATGTCAACAGAAATAAGAGCGTGTGCCCAGCAGCTACAATTAGCTAGTCACAGAGACTGTGAAAACCCATTCAACTCCCTGGCTTAGACTAAGTGGCATTTTAAATATATCTGTGGTACTAGAGGAAAAGCAGGCAGGAACAAAGACGCCAGTACTGTCTCCAAATAAGAACAAGGCTTCAGTGTCCCTCCACTGGGATAGCAAAAGGATTCAGGACCCTGACACACATGCACAAGTGTTTTCTTTTGCAGACCAATCTGGCCACATTTTGCTGTGATTTGCATGGCACTGTGGAAATCAGTGTGGTGCCTTAGGAAAGAGGAATGGAGGATCTGTCAGGAAACCTGGATTCTGGAGCCAATGCTGTGGCTTCCTCGAGGCTTCTAAGTCTCAACTTTTCTGCCAAGTGAGGACAGTAATGTTCAACTTCTCACCTCTCAGCACAGAAATGAAAATTAAATGGGTTAATATGTCAAAGTGATTTTTCAAATCGTAAGGAACGATACCTATAGGAATCATTAACACTGAATGACATTGTTGAATGTCAAAGGTTTTTCAATGCAAAATAAGGCAACTACATAAGAGTTTATTATACACAATTATGCTGCAAATCTCTGCACTGCTGCAGAAGTTATCTAGCACTTGAAGAGGTACTGTTTGAGGCTGGTGGAGCCAAAACCACTGACAATGATAAATCTACAGTGTCAGAGGAAAGGACAACACAGGAACTAACGATATTGCAAAAGGTGCTGAGTAGTCAGCATAACCAAATCCAGATGTCCATGGAAGAAGGGCAGGGGGCATTTCTGACAATTGAAATTTGCAAACAAGCCCTGAGCCACCATCAAGTGAAAGACGTCTCTCCCCTTCCTACCATATGGCCAAAGTGACTTACAGGTAGCTCAACCATGGCACAGGTTTGGCCTCATTGCTTTCCTTGCTCACCTGGCACATAAAACTAATAAAAATCATTGCTGGAAACAACCCAAATGTCCCTGACTGATGAATGGATGAGCAAAATTTGGCACATTTCTATAATGGAATATTATTCAGCCATAAAAAGGAATGACATACTGATATATACTACAGTGTGGATGGATCTTGAAAATACATGCTAAGTGAAAGAAGTCAGATACTATGTGACTGGTAAGATACATAATATGTGACACAAAAGGCAACATATTATGTGACTCCATCTGTATGATATGTCCAGAACAGGCAAATCCTAGAGACAGAAAGCAGATTGGTGTCACCTAATGCTGGGGAGTTGGGGGAAAACAAGAGCGACTGCCAATAGCAGGTGTTAAAAATTATCTAAAAATTGATTTTGACAATTGTTGCACATATCTGTGAATATACTAAAAACCATTGAATCGTGTACTTTAAATGGGAAACTTGCAATTTTTTTTTTTAAGTCACGTTCCCTCTCTGACCTGTTCCTAACTAACACTGGCATTCTCTGGCCAAGGCCAACAGCATCACACAGTTAAATCCAATCTCTCCCATTAGGGCTCCTATGAAGAGATGGCTCTGTGTGCAGGGACAGGGCTCTGAAACCTTATTGCAGACCCATGCTGCAGTTCTCAGGCGAGGCTTCCTCAGGGCACTTTTAATAGTCTGTCTTCCTTCAAGCCTCTATTAAATTAGAACAATTTAGGTATTTTGGTTTCTCTGTTTTCTTTCATGGTCTTCTCAGAATCAGATTAGAGAGACAAAAATAAACAAACTCTCTGCTTTTCAAAACCAATGACTATTTAAAATGGATCTGTCTAGGTTAGGGACAGACAGCCTTGGTCCCAACCAGTAGCCACTAGCTGACATTTCTGCACAAACCCACAGTTATCACCTTTGCTCTTACTTATGCCTTATGATGTTTCCCATTTACCCAAAATAGGTCATTCTTATTACTCTCTCTCATGGGCTCTTCTCTTTCTTAGCAGTTTTGTGTGGGTGTTTGCTTATATCCCCATATCCCATCCTCCCCCCACCCCACCGCGCTGCTCTATAGCCTGCAAGGGTTACCATAGTGTAGCAGCTCTGACAGTGAAGTTCACATTCCTGGCCCCAGAACCTGGCACAGACAAGACCTCCAATAAACATTTACTGAAGACATAATAAAGCCCTCAGAGTGCTGCTTTGGAGGTGAGCCATGATCAAGATTGCCTCATTTCCTTTAAGTAATAAGTAATATTTAGTCAAAACAGTCTGAGCTCCTCCACCTGTCCTTAAACCAATTTGTAGTGAGCACACATTTTCTCCCAAGTGTTCTTCCCTTTGGAGACAACCCATCATCTATGGAGTCTTGAGGGGTTGGTCGTTTGGCCCCACACCTGGTCAATGATATGGCCAGTGGTTGTTATTCTGGCCACTGTGATTGGCTAAAGGTTGGGCACATGACTAAAACTTGGGAGATTGGAGTCCTCTTGAAACATCTCCACTAGCACTTTCTTTTTTTTTTTCTTTTCTTTTTTTTTTTTTATTATACTTTAAGTTTTAGGGTACATGTGCACATTGTGCAGGTTTGTTACATATGTATACATGTGCCATGCTGGTGTGCTGCACCCACTAACTCGTCATCTAGCATTAGGTATATCTCCCAATGCTATCCCTCCCCCCTCCCCCCACCCCACAACAGTCCCCAGAGTCTGATGTTCCCCTTCCTGTGTCCATGTGATCTCATTGTTCAATTCCCACCTATGAGTGAGAATATGCGGTGTTTGGTTTTTTGTTCTTGTGATAGTTTACTGAGAATGATGGTTTCCAGTTTCATCCATGTCCCTACAAAGGACATGAACTCATCATTTTTTACGGCTGCATAGTATTCCATGGTGTATATGTGCCACATTTTCTTAATCCAGTCTATCATTGTTGGACATTTGGGTTGGTTCCAAGTCTTTGCTATTGTGAATAATGCCGCAATAAACATACGTGTGCATGTGTCTTTATAGCAGCATGATTTATAGTCCTTTGGGTATATACCCAGTAATGGGATGGCTGGGTCAAATGGTATTTCTAGTTCTAGATCCCTGAGGAATCGCCACACTGAATTCCACAATGGTTGAACTAGTTTACAGTCCCACCAACAGCATAAAAGTGTTCCTATTTCTCCACATCCTCTCCAGCACCTGTTGTTTCCTGACTTTTTAATGATTGCCATTCTAACTGGTGTGAGATGATATCTCATAGTGGTTTTGATTTGCATTTCTCTGATGGCCAGTGATGATGAGCATTTTTTCATGTGTTTTTTGGCTGCATAAATGTCTTCTTTTGAGAAGTGTCTGTTCATATCCTTCGCCCACTTTTTGATGGGGTTGTTTGTTTTTTTCTTGTAAATTTGTTTGAGTTCATTGTAGATTCTGGATATTAGCCCTTTGTCAGATGAGTAGGTTGCGAAAATTTTCTCCCAGAGAGATGTTCTAAGACAGAGTTTCTCAATATTGGTGCTCTTGACATTTTGTTCTGGAGAATTGTCTGTTATGGGAGCTGTCTTGTACATTCTAGGATGTTCAGTAGCATTCCCAATAGATGCCAGTAACAAGCCCCAGTTGTGACAACCAAAAATATTTCTAGACATTGACAAATTTCCATGGGGGTGGGGTGCAAAATTAACCCTAGTTAGGAACCACTGCTGTAAGATGTGCCAGTGAGGACAAAATAAACTGGACTTGCCTGCATCTGTGCTCCTATTGGCTCCCTGGAAGGAAGCTTCCATGGAGAAGCCATCTGCAACAAGAGAAGTTAAAGTCAGCAGAAAAAGAGAAAGAAAGCTGAGATGTGGAGAAAGAGACCTAATAATATCTGTTAAATTTCACCTGAATTTGATTTTGGGGGGTTACTTGCAACTAAAGTAGACTCTTGACATATATAATCCCTCCATCACCTTAATCCATAACAATCCAGTTTTTCTTCTAGAAAGCCATTTGCCTATTCTAACCGAATAAGATGAGCTGGTCAAAAATGACCATGATTAGGCAAAAAAAAAAAAAAAAAAAAAAAAAGCAGACATAAAAACCTCCTGCCCATCCTTGGATACATCTTGATCAACTTTTGTATTCTTCATACCTGTTTTAGCACAGTGTGGGACACAAAGTAGCTATCATCCAAAGGAGGTAGGAAAATTTCCTGGCACTGCTGTAACAAATTATCACCAATCGAGTGGCTTAAAGGAGCAGGAATTTATTCTCTCACAGTTCTGGAGACCAGAAGTCTGAAATCAAGGTGTCAGCAGGATTGTTTTTCTCTGGAGACTCTGAGAGAAGCCTTTTTTGGTTGTCACAACTGAGGCTTGTTACTGTCATCTACTGGGAATGCCTCTGCTCCATGCCTTTCCTAGCTTCTGGTAGTTACCAGCAGTCCTTGGTGTTCTTTAGCTTGTAGCTGTGCCGTTCCATCTCTACTCTCATCATCACACGACCTTCTTTCCTGTGCACCTCTGTGTATGAGAGTCCTCTTATGAGAACATCAGACACTGGACTTAGGACCCACCCTATCTAGTATGACTTCATCTTAACTAATTAAATACACAAAGACCCTATTTCCGAATAAGGTCACATTCTGAGGTTCCAAGTGAATGTGAGTTTGGGAGGATGCTATTAAACCCTATGCAGATGGCAGAACAATACCTTATATTTACAGAAAACTTTACAGTTTCTAAAGCATTTTTAAGAAAAGAAATAGGGCAGACAGTTATGCAAGTCCCATTTTTTCAGGGAGGCCCTGATGATGAGTGAAGAACACTGAGCTCCATAGAGTGAGCTAGAGAACCACCTGACACCACCAGCTGGGAGACTGGAAATAAGCTGGACAGCCCAACTGCAGACCACTATCCCTCTCTTCTGTACTCTGCCTCAGTTTTATCTGCAGCCTCAGCTCAGGGATCTAAACGCTTACTACCTTGTTTTAAGAGCCATCTGAATTTCCATTTGGAATTCTATCCAAAGCAATACACCACCAAAGCCAGCCAAAGAAGCTGCTATTTATTTTTCCAGTTTATTTTGCAACATGGGCATGCATCTTTTAATGCATATATTAATCAAACTGCTTTCTAGATGCTTTGACCCAGAAGCTAAGTTCAAAGACTCCAGCAAGGCACTGGCAATGGCAGCCAGAATCTTGGCATTTGACGGTTATTACATAGCAAGGGTCTTTGTTCTCATGTGATCACTAGCAGTAGCTCCTGGATGGAAGCAAATGAAAAAATAGAGGTAACTTTGCCTTGCTTCATGGACATATCCTGGAGTAACAAAACTCAGCATCACTAGAGAATCTTGGAACATTCAAGAGTTCTTTAAAATAAAATAACTCATTACTTCATGATCATAATATAATATGGCAGGACTAAAATCTAAACTGAAGCTAAAAGTAGAACTCTGGGAACACATTTTGAAGCACGGTCATTTTTACCTCCAGTTACCAGTGATAATCATTTGAAGTGTTGGATTATCTCCAATCATTCTTGCTTTCCAGTAAGAAATAGGACTTGAATTTCATTTGTCAGAAGGGACTCTGTTTTCTCTCTACTTACTGTCAGTATCTAGCCAACTGAAGAATTTGACAGAGTGTTAATTCTTGCTAAGATATACTGTCCTTAGGTAGCAGTTATTAATCAAAGCAAGACTACAAATAGTACTTTAAGTGAGGATTTACTAAAATCAGTTTTCGCATTGGAGACATTAGTGCTGCCTATGTCTACGTTTACCTAGAGTTAGGATGACAGATGGGAACCATGTTTTCCCTAGGATCCAGTCCCAGAAGTTATGGTGTAAGCTTGGGAGGAAGACATGAAGGCAAGCTCATTGAGTTGTGCAGACAGATGAATCATTTGTTGGGATTCAGGGCTCCATTTTACACTTACTCCTCACATGGACAGATAACTTTGTTCTTGATGCTCTGGACAGGGGCAGCCCATCCTCACAGCTCTGATCAATTTGCACCAAGAGGGTGAGAAGTCACAAGACACTCAGAGTTGCTGGGCTATTTCACTGACCACCGACAGCCTCTCTCTCTCTCTCTCTCTCTCTCTCTCTCTCTCTCTCTCTCTCTCTGGGTTTGTTTTGTTTTGTTTTGTTTTTTTGAGGACTGTGGCTTCTGAGACCCCTGATTCCAAGTAATCCAGATCAGAAATATCTTAAGAGCCCCCATTCAGTGAGCTGGTTCTTTTTGCCTTCCAAAGACCTGTTGTCAGCAAACAAAATACCCTAGCCAAAATAAATGATATTTTTATAGGCAGGACTTTAATTACCTGAATCAGGAAAAAAAAGTTTATCTCTCCCTAACTTAAAAACCCACCAAACTATATCAAAACTACCAAACATCCATTACTGAGATGTGAAGAGCACATATTTGGTCTTGAGCTATAATGTGTAATTCAAGCTTTAAACACACGTGTGCTTACGTAAAACTCTATAACCACCCCCCAGAAGATTTTATGCCATGAGTACATCTTTCACAACACTGTTAATTCATTACTTTTATTTTTTTCTTTGAGTAAAAGAGGAATGCAAGTAGAAAACTGAGTTGTAAACAAAATTTTAAATCTCAAAACAGAATTCCGAAGATAAAGTTGATAATTCTGCCATGAGAATAATATGTAATTGTCAATAATTTGGGTGATGAGGAAATGTAGAAACTTCCACACAAGAAGAGAGTATGAGTCAACAATTTACAAAGTTGAAGTCTAAAAGAAATGCTGTGTCAAAATTTGTAACACCCTGAAGTAAATGGAGAAGGTTGACATGAGCTCATTTACCATAATCTGAGCTGTGAGAACAAGGGTCTCATCATCTTCATCGTTGGTGGTTCTCAAACAAATGGAAGATTTTAACAAGACTGTGCAGGCTGAAATTCTAAACAGATTTAATACAGTTAGGCTTCAGGTTAATATGCAGGATGCTGAGAGTTCTGCAGTGAAATGAAAGAAAAGTACGGGATGGCTGGGAGAAAGTGTAGGTCACACTTGTTTTGAGAATTTGGTGTGAAAAGACTGTCATTAGCAAAGACAAAAACCTGTGAAGAATAAACCATAGGTTCAACAGAAAATGATATAACTTTCTTTTTTTTAAAAAAAAAAAAACCACCTTTTTGTGGTACTTCTGACTCCTACACACAACACTCAAGGGTCCTATCACCTTTCATAATCTTGGACAAATCAGGTCATCCAGATGGATTTCAGTTATGCATGTGTACAAAATGAAAGGTTGAATAATCTCTAAGGGCACTTTGAGCCCTGACATTCTATGCTCTTATTCTTTAGAATCATTTTGGAATACTGGAACAATGATAGACCCTGGAATAAGAGAGACAAGTATTTAAATCCTAGTTCTCTTCCTTAATAGCTGTTCACTTTTGAATAACTACTAAGTTGTTCAAAACTATGTAAGTTTATTGAGCTCAAATTTCTTAACTGAAAAATAAAAACAAGAATCCATCTCACAGGATTTTATGAAGATTAGCTCTAACATATATAATATACCTAGCCCATTGCCTGGCACCCAATGCACAGTCAACATTAGCCTTTTAGATCATCCTGCTCACAAGTTCCCCTTCCCAGCTTTCTTCACATCTTACTGAATAGACTTGCTTCCCAATACAACATCACACATCCCATACAAATACCTCTTTTCATCATGCTAACTTTGTAATCATTTTGTTAGCCCTATTTTAGTTGATCAACTTTATGCAAATCCCAAAACAAATGCCCAGCAAATTATGAGCCAGTTTCATAATGTTAGAGATCCAAAGGGAAGGGAAGACATAAAAGTCTGCACTAAAAACCATGGCTCTTCCATGGCTATGGCAAACTACACTGGAAACAGATTTCACAGTATGGAAATTATCAGAGGCAAAATAGACCATTTGAGCTCTGGGAAAAGCATTTCAACCCTGAAGGATAAGAACAAAAGGAAAACAGTAACTACAACAAATGGCCAAATCCAAAGGTTCCTTTCTACCTGGGTTGAAGCACAGAAAACTAGAGCTGAAAGGGATGACAGCTAATCCAGACTCCTTATTCTATAGATGGAGAAACTGCTTGCCCACTCATTTCTTAGCCCCATACAGCACCTTCTGTGAAGGCACAGTAGCCTGAATTTCTTGCACACAGGGACATAAGATTTCCTATGTGTTAGTGTGAGTGTCTACCACCTTATTAAGAAAGAAGACCCAGATTACTGTTCAAAAGCAAGTGGTTAAGAACTATCCAGGTGTGAGAGCCAAGATGGCCGAATAGGAACAGCTCCAGTCTACAGCTCCCAGCGTGAGCGACAAAGAAGACGGGTGATTTCTGCATTTCCATCTGAGGTACCGGGTTCATCTCACTAGGGAGTGCCAGACAGTGGGCGCAGGACAGTGGATGCAGCGCACCGTGCATGAGCTGAAGCAGGGTGAGGCATTGCCTCACTCAGGAAGCGCAAGGGGTCAGGGAGTTCCCTTTCCCAGTCAAAGAAAGGGGTGACAGACGGCACCTGGAAAATCGGGTCACTCCCACTCGAATACTGTGCTTTTCTGACCGGCTTAAAAAACGGTGCACCAGAAGATTATATCCCACACCTGGCTCGGAGGGTCCTATGCCCACGGAGTCTCACTGATTGCTAGCACAGCAGTCTGAGATCAAACTGCAAGGCGGCAGCGAGGCTGGGGGAGGGGCGCCTGCCATTGCCCAGGCTTGCTTAGGTAAACAAAGCAGCTGGTAAGCTCCAACTGGGTGGAGCCCACCACAGCTCCAAGAGGCCTGCCTGCCTCTGTAGGCTCCACCTCTGGGGGCAGGGCACAGACAAACAAAAAGACAGCAGTAACCTCTGCAGACTTAAATGTCCCTGTCTGACAGCTTTGAAGAGAGCAGTGGTTCTCCCAACATGCAGCTGGAGATCTGAGAACGGGCAGATTGCCTCCTCAAGTGGGTCCCCGACCCCTGACCCCTGAGCAGCCTAACTGGGAGGCAACCCCCAGTAGGGGCAGACTGACATCTCCCACGGCCAGGTACTCCTCTGAGACAAAACTTCCAGAGGAATGATCAGACAGCAGCATCTGCAGTTCACGAAAATCCGTTGTTCTGCAGCCACCGCTGCTGATACCCAGGTAAACACGGTCTGGAGTGGACCTCCAGCAAACTCCAACAGACCTGCAGCTCAGGGTCCTGTCTGTTAGAAGGAAAACTAACAAACAGAAAGGACATCCACACCAAAAACCCATCTGTACATCACCATCATCAAAGACCAAAAGTAGATAAAACCACAAAGATGGGGAAAACACAGAGCAGAAAAACTGGAAACTCTAAAAAGCAGAGCGCCTCTCCTCTTCCAAAGGAACGCAGTTCCTCACCAGCAATGGAACAAAGCTGGACGGAGAATGACTTTGATGAGTTGAGAGAAGAAGGCTTCCAAAGATCAAACTACTCCGAGCTACAGGAGGACATTCAAACCAAAGGCAAAGAAGTTAAAAACTTTGAAAAAAATTTAGACAAATGTATAACTAGAATAACCAATACAGAGAAGTGCTTAAACGAGCTGATGGAGCTGAAAGCCAAGACTCAAGAACTATGTGAAGAATGCAGAAGCCTCAGGAGCTGATGCGATCAACTGGAAGAAAGGGTATCAGTGAAGGAAGATGAAATGAATGAAATGAAGTGAGAAGGGAAGTTTAGAGAAAAAAGAATAAAAAGAAATGAACAAAGCCTCCAAGAAATATGGGACTATGTGAAAAGACCAAATCTACATCTGATTGGTGTACCTGAAACTGACGGGGAGAATGGAACCAAGTTGGAAAACACTCTGCAGGATATTATCCAGGAGGACTTCCCCAATCTAGCAAGGCAGGCCAACATTCAGATTCAGGAAATATAGAGAATGCCACAAAGATACTCCTCGAGAAGAGCAACTCCAAGACACATAATTGTCAGATTCGCCAAAGTTGAAATGAAGGAAAAAATGTTAAGGGCAGCCAGAGAGAAAGGTCGGGTTACCCTCAAAGGGAAGCCCATCAGACTAACAGCTGATCTCTCGGCAGAAACTCTACAAGCCAGAAGAGAGTGGGGGCCAATATTCAACATTCTTAAAGAATTTTCAAACCAAAATTTCATATCCAGCCAAACTAAGCTTCCTAAGTGAAGGAGAAATAAAATCCTTTACAGACAAGCAAATGCTGAGAGATTTTGTCAACACCAGGCCTGCCCTAAAAGAGCTCCTGAAGGAAGCGCTAAACATGGAAAGGAACAACTTGTACCAGCCACTGCAAAATCATGGGAACTGTAAAGACCATCGAGACTAGGAAGAAACTGCATCAACTAACGAGCAAAATAACCAGCTAACATCATAATGACAGGATCAAATTCACACATAACAATATTAACTCTAAATGTAAACAGACTAGATGCTCCAATTAAAAGACACAGACTGGCAAATTGGATAAAGAGTCAAGACCCATCAGTGTGCTGTATTCAGGAAACCCATCTCACGGGCAGGGACACACATAGGCTCAAAATAAAAGGATGGAGGAAGATCTACCAAGCAAACGGAAAACAAAAAAAGGCAGGGGTTCCAATCCTAGTCTCTGATAAAACAGACTTTAAGCCAACAAAGATCAAAAGAGACAAAGAAGACCATTACTTAATGGTAAAGGGACCAATTCAATAAGAAGAGCTAACTATCCTAAATATATATGCACCCAATACAGGAGCACCCAGATTCATAAAGCAAGTCCTGAGTGACCTACAAAGACACTTAGAATCCCACTCAATAATAATGGGAGATTTTACACCCCACTGTCAACGTTAGACAGATCAACAAGACAGAAAGTTAACAAGGATACCCAGGAATTGAACTCAGCTCTGCACCAAGCAGACCTAATAGACATCTACAGAACTCTCCACCCCAAATCAACAGCATATACATTTTTTTCAGCACCACACCACACCTATTCCAAAATTGACCACATACTTGGAAGTAAAGCTCTCCTCAGCAAATGTAAAACAGAAATTATAACAAACTGTCTCTCAGACTACAGTGCAATCAAACTAGAACTCAGGATTAAGAAACTCACTCAAAACCACTCAACTACACGGAAAATGAACAATCTGCTCCTGAATGACTACTGGGTACATAACGAAATGAAGGCAGAAATAAAGATGTTCTTTGAAACCAATGAGAACAAAGACACAACATACCAGAATCTCTGGGACACATTCAAAGCAGTGTGTAGAGGGAAATTTATAGCACTAAATGCCCACAAGAGAAAGGAGCAAAGATCCAAAATTGACACCCTAACATCACAACTAAAAGAACTAGAAAAGCAAGAGCAAACACATTCAAAAGCTAGCAGAAGGCAAGAAATAACTAAAATCAGAGCAGAACTGAAGGAAACAGAGACACAAAAAACCCTTCAACAAATTAATGAATCCAGGAGCTGGTTTTTTGAAAGGATCAACAAAATTGATAGACCGCTAGCAAGACTAATAAAGAAGAAAAGAGAGAAGAATCAAATAGACACAATAAAAAATGATAAAGGGGATATCTCCACCAATCCCACAGAAATACAAACTACCATCAGAGAATACTACAAACACCTCTACGCAAATAAACTAGAAAATCTAGAAGAAATAGATAAATTCCTCAACACATACACCCTCCCAAGACTAAACCAGGAGGAAGTTGAATCTCTGAATAGACCAATAACAGGCTCTGAAATTGTGGCAATAATCAATAGCTTACCAACAAAAAAGAGTCCAGGACCAGATGGATTCACAGCCAAATTCTACCAGAGGTACAAGGAGGAACTGGTACCATTCCTTCTGAAACTATTCCAATCAATAGAAAAAGAGGGAATCCTCCCTAACTCATTTTATGAGGCCAGCATCATTCTGATACCAAAGCCGGACAGAGACACAACCAAAAAAGAGAATTTTAGACCAATATCCTTGATGAACATTGATGCAAAAATCCTCAATAAAATACTGGCAAACCGAATCCAGCAGCACATCAAAAAGCTTATCCACCATGATCAAGTGGGCTTCATCCCTGGGATGCAAGGCTGGTTCAATATAAGCAAATCAATAAATGTAATCCAGCATATAAACAGAACCAAAGACAAAAACCACATGATTATCTCAATAGATGCAGAAAAGGCCTTTGACAAAATTCAACAATCTTCATACTAAAAGCTCTCAATAAAATAGATATTGATGGGACGTATCTCAAAATAATAAGGGCTATTTATGACAAACCCACAGCCAATATCTTACCGAATGGGCAAAAACTGGAAGCATTCCCTTTGGAAACTGGCACAAGACAGGGATGCCCTCTCTCACCACTCCTATTCAACATAGTGTTGGAAGTTCTGGCCAGGGCAATCAGGCAGGAGAAGGAAATAAAGGGTATTCAATTAGGAAAAGAGGAAGTCAAATTGTCCCTGTTTGCAGATGACATGATTGTATATCTAGAAAACCCCAATGTCTTAGCCCAAAATCTCCTTAAGCTGATAAGCAACTTCAGCAAAGTCTCAGGATACAAAATCAATGTGCAAAAATCACAAGCATTCTTATACACCAATAACAGACAAACAGAGAGCCAAATCATGAGTGAACTCCCATTCACAGTTGCTTCAAAGAGAATAAAATACCTAGGAATCCAACTTACAAGGGACGTGAAGGACCTCTTCAAGGAGAACTACAAACCACTGCTCAAGGAAATAAAAGAGGATACAAACAAATGGAAGAATATTCCATGCTCATGGGTAGGAAGAATCAATATTGTGAAAATGGCCATACTGCCCAAGGTAATTTATAGATTCAATGTCATCCCCATCAAGCTACCAATGACTTTCTTCACAGAATCGGAAAAAACTACTTTAAAGTTCATATGGAACCAAAAAAGAGCCCACATCGCCAAGTCAATCCTAAGCCAAAAGAACAAAGCTGGAGGCATCATGCTACCTGAGTTCAAAGCATACTACAAGGCTACAGTAACCAAAACAGCATGGTACTGGTGCCAAAACAGAGATGTAGATCAATGGAACAGAGCAGAGCCCTCAGAAATAACACCGCATATCTACAACTATCTGATCTTTGACAAACCTGACAAAAACAAGCAAAGAGGAAAGGATTCCCTATTTAATAAATGGTGCTGGGAAAACTGGCTAGCCACATGTAGAAAGCTGAAACTGGATGCCTTTCTTACACCTTATACAAAAATTAATTCACGATGGATTAAAGACTTACATGTTAGACCTAAAACCATAAAAACCCCTGAAGAAAACCTAGGCATTACCATTCAGGACATAGGCATGGGCAAGGACTTCATGTCTAAAACACCAAAAGCAATGGCAACAAAAGCCAAAATTGACAAATGGGATCTCATTAAACTAGAGAGCTTCTGCACAGCAAAAGAAACTACCATCAGAGTAAACAGGCAACCTACAAAATGGGAGAAAGTTTTCACAACCTACTCATCTGACAAAGGGCTAATATCCAGAATCTACAATGAACTCAAACAAATTTACAAGAAAAAAACAAACAACCCCATCAAAAAGTGGGCAAAGGACATGAACAGACACTTCTCAAAAGAAGACATTTATGCAGCCAAAAAACACATGGAAAAATGCTCACCATCACTGGCCATCAGAGAAATGCAAATCAAAACCACAATGAGATACCATCTCACACCAGTTAGAATGGCAATCATTAAAAAGTCAGGAAACAACAGGTGCTGGAGAGGATGTGGAGAAATAGGAACACTTTTACACTGTTGGTGGGACTGTAAACTAGTTCAACCATTGTGGAAGTCAGTGTGGTGATTCCTCAGGGATCTAGAACTAGAAATACCATTTGACCCGGCCATCCCATTACTGGGTATATACCCAAAGGACTATAAATCATGCTGTTGTAAAGACACATGCACACGTATGTTTATTGCGGCACTATTCACAATAGCAAAGACTTGGAACCAACCCAAATGTCCAACAATGATAGACTGGATTAAGAAAATGTGGCACATATACACCATGGAATACTATGCAGCCATAAAAAATGATGAGTTCATGTCCTTTGTAGGGACATGGATGAAATTGGAAATCATCATTCTCAGTAAACTATCGCAAGGACAAAAAAACCAAAAACCACATGTTCTCACTCATAGGTGGGAACTGAACAATGAGAACATATGGACACAGGAAGGGGAACATCACACTCTGGGGACTGTTGTGGGGTGGGGGGAGGGGGGAGGGATAGTATTAGGAGATATACCTAATGCTGAATGACAAGTTAATGGGTGCAGCACACCAGCATGGCACATGTATACATATGTAACAAACCTGCACATGTGCACATGTACCCTAAAACTTAAAGTATAATAATAATAAAATAAAATAAAATAAAAACTATCCAATTACTGAAAATTTAAATAATATATGCATACATAAATTATGTATGTGCATTTTGTGTGTGTGTATATAGTGCAAATGTATTTAATATATAAATAACTGTTCTATCTTTATAAGACAGGTTCAAATAGAAACCCTAAAGATACTACAATAAAAATTAATGTTTTTGTGGAAAATTTCAATTCTGAACCATTCTCTAGATATTTTTAAATGCAACATTAATCCACATGCTCCGGGAGTCAAGACAGAGCCCCCAAGCTAAAATAATCCAGAAAAGGTCACCTTCTCTACTCTCACATCACCCTTGACAGGAGTGAAAAAGAAGCAACAGAATGCTGCATGCATGTGGCATGAGGCCCACACCTCCAAAAAACACAGCCCAGGCCCATGAATTGCTTGGAAACCATGAAGTCTGAGCCCATCATGCCCTTCATCACTTTTCCCATCTGTTACAAAGTCTACTAGGTTATCCATCATACCGACTCTAATCTCTGAATTATTTTGGGCACTGAGGCAATTCCCCACCATCATGCTTCCTCCCCAAAATTTCTATTTGGTTTTTAATTAAACTACTTTTTGTCACTTTACTGATATTCTCTATTTGGTGAGAGCTCATTCTCATATTTTTCTTTGATTCTTTAGACATAATTTCCTTCAGTTATTTGAACATATTTAAAATAGCTGATGTAGAGTCTTTGTATAGTAAGTCTAATGTCTGAGCTTCCTCAGGGACAATTTCTATTGATTGCTTTTTCTCGTGTGTGAGCCACACTTTCTTATTTATTTCAATGCTATATAATTTTTTGTTGGAAATTGGACATTTTAAATAACATAGCATGGGAACTCTGGAAATCAGATATTTTTCTCTCTCCAGGATTTGTTGTTGTTGCTGCTGTTGCTGCTGTTTGTTTATTCAGTGACTTTTCTGAAGTAATTCTATAAATACTGCATTCGTTGTCATGTGTGGCTGCTGAAGTATCTGCTTGGTAAGCGTGGTGATCAGCAACTAAGTAGACAGATATTTTCTTTAATGTATGGAATCAATAAGTCTTTACCAAGAAACTCTGTATGCATCTTCAGAGAGGCCTTCAACACTCCATCAGTCAGTTTACAACTCTGCTTTAGCACTTACCTCCTGCCTGTGCACAGCCTTAAGGTCAGTAAGAGGTGAGAGCACAAGTCCTTCTCAAGTCTCTCCTGGGCATGTGCACAGCCTTACACATGAGCATGGCCTTCTAGATTCCCAGGAATGTGCAGGACCCTTTTAAAATGGCTTTTGGTCATTTCATTTCCCAGATTTTCCTTTTAAGCTTTTTGATTGGGCTATTGTTTGGTCAAACTGTTATCTATCACCTCAGGTTGCTAGGATATTAAACAATTGCCATTGATTGTTTTTGACAAATCCTCCCGGAGAAAGCAGGCAAGCTCTGACTCAGGTTAAATAAAAACAAACATTGTGAGTGGGGCCTTCCATGAAACCACCAGACAGGTCAAATAATGACAATTCTCTGTCAATGGAGCTTCGAAAGGAGCTCCAAACACACTTTGCTCCCTCCAGAGACTGTCCAGCTGCTGGTTTTCACTGGCATCATGAGCTGTTATTTTTCAATACTACCACAGAGCTAGAGAGAACAGGATCATAGCAGATAGGATGACTATACTTTAAAAAAATGTGTTGTACTCAGGTGGCAAACACCCTAGATACCCTGACTTGATCACTGCACATCATATACATGTAAAAAATGTCTCATGTGCCTCATAAATTTGCACAAATAAAAAAATAAAATTTTTATTAAAAAATAGGGTAGTGACTAATGTGACATGAAACACAGCAAGACCCAAACCAGGGGCACATGAAGATACACAATACCAGGGAAGAAATGGATTCCTTTAGCCTCTGAGGTAAGAGCTGGAGTTTCAGTGCAATGCCAAAATCAATTCTGAGGAATTTGAATGAGAGATTACCAAATGCTATGAAAAGCAGTTAAAAAGGTTCTAACTTCAAGATAAAGATCAAAGTTTAGGAACCTGGGAATCAGGGAGTAATAGGAAACAGGTGATCAGATTTTGCTGGGGAGGTCAGGGTTTATCTGGCCCTAAGCTGTTTTTAATGGGTCAGGGACCATTGCAGGCCCCTCTAGCATCTGATAGATCTCTGCAACATGAATGGGTGGTGCTGGCTCACAGACTAGATGAGGCCTTAATACAGACAAAAAGGAAGAAAGAAATTTACTCTACAATTCAATTATGCTAGTCAGTGGCACATTCCTTTCCCAAGTCACAAACACATTTACATGGTCTGAGATTGCAAGGCAGATATCTCAAAAATAAATTTCTCAAATGAAAGAAAATGGATTTTAAATTGCAGAGGTAACATTTCTATTTCATGCCATCTGTTATAACTCAAGTTTTTCCAGCTAATGGATTATTCATCAGAAACGATGAAAACATTTTTGAGATCAAAAGTATGTTATTGGAAAGAAAGATATTCAAAAATGTTAAGATAATTTAAAAGTATTTACTCAATATAGTTTTTCTCTTAAAACTTACAGATATTGATTATGCATCAGTATACTTGGATAGACCAAAATGATGATATATTAAGCCCTTTCCTCAAATAAACCTAGAAATGTGAGTGAACATCTTATCTATTTTACAAATCTCCTTGCACTACTACTAAAGTGTGGGCAGTTACATGAAGAGAGTTCTACCTTGTAGATTCCCTTCAAACTGACATGATAGACAAAAGTAGCTGACCAAAGATTAGGAGACCCAGTTCCTGGTTATCTCTCTGTTTCCCCTCTGCAGACACAGTTAATCCCAGTGGTCTAATCTGATCCAAGCAAAAGTCTCAAAGTCCCTGGTTTCCATCCCAACCAATACTGACTGCTGATTTGTATCAGAAAACAATTAGGATTTCCTAAATTGGGGCTTGCACAAGTACCTCAGAATGAGAAGGAATCAAGACATTCGGTCAACTACATGGTGTGGTTAAGAACAAGACACAAACAAAAAATAGGATGAGATATCTACCATCAGCCTCCCTACATAATCAACACAGCAACGTTGCTCAGAGGAGAAAATGAGATTGCAGTAATATCTTGACTCTAATATCAACATACGGCCAACCAGAAACAAATGGTAGGGGAAGGCTTTCCCTAACATGATAGTTAGAAGGCAGCCATTGAGTGGTCTATCCTCATTCACCTCTGCTGACACTGATGTAGAAGCTCTCTCACCCACCTCCACTGCAGGCCTAGCCCTACCCACATAGTGAGCAAGTACCAAAGTCAACAAATGACTAACTGTAGCATTCTAGCTTAGGGCAATTCCTATGCTCACTTCATTAGACATCACAGGAGCCTCGCAATGGGAGACTAAACAAAGAGGTATAGGACTCTGGAGACCCCCAATTCACAAAAATGCATAAATGTCCTCCTCTAAGCAGGAGATAGACCTGGTGGCATCTATCTGGGTGTTGCCATCATGCCTTCAACTTCTGATGTTCTTTTTCCTTTCTTTTATCAGTGATGGAATGATGGAAATTTATAGAAATAAGGAGTATAGGCATTTGGGATTGTATGCAGGTAAGCACCACCTTTGAAGGCTTCTAGGCTGTTGCCACACTCCAAAGCAATGGCTAGGCTTTGTCCCCACTCTGCCTTTCCTAGGGGAAAGCGATTGACACACTATCCTGTAGACTATAACTGTATTCTATGTATAATAAAGATTTACTACAATGGGAGGAGGTTTGCTAACACTTGCTGCTTTGCTGAACAAGTGTACCTGCTTTGCAAAACATTGACCTAGGCAAATGAAAGAACAGTGGCACGCTCCTGGAGTGCTGACTTCATTTTCCTTCACAATTTAAAGTCCACATTGTGGGTAATTTTAGCATTCATTATGAAAATGTGGCTACCTTTAAATATAATGCATTGAAAATAGCACAGGAAGCCAGATGTTTAAGTTGACATACTAAATCTGTAACTCTTTAATTGTATTATCTTAACTGTTTAATTGTATTATCTTGGTCACGTCTCTAAAATTCCTTGGCCTTTCTTTCTTCAAAATTAGGGTGACTGAAATGGATTAGTGATGCTTAAGACTGACTATACGTTCGAATCACCTGTAAAAGTTACAAAAATCCCAGACACCACTGCTCAATCCAAACCGCTTACAGTACACATCTCTAGAGTGGGCACCTTGGACAAGCTTCAAGCTTCCTTTCCTTTTCTGTTTTACAATCTTTGAACTCAATGATAATTTTGAAAGCATTTATCCATTCAGTGGATGTGTATGCAGTGCCTATTATGTGCCAGGTTTTTATGAGGTGAATTGAGCCCTCACCCCTAATTCATACATTGAAGTCCTGACCCCAGTGCCTCAGAATGCGACTGTATTGTATTTGGAGATAATCTTTAAAAATTAATTAAGTTAAAATGTGGTCACTAAATCATTCTACTATAAAGACACATGCACACATGTGTTTATTGCAGGACTATTTACAATAGCAAAGACTTGGAACCAACCCAAATGCCCATCAATGGTAGACTGGATAAAGAAAGTGTGGCACATATACACCATGGAATACTATGCAGCCATAAAAAAGAATGAGTTCACGTCCTTTGCAGAGACATAGATGAAGCTGGAAGCCATCATTCTTAGCAAACTAACACAGGAACAGAAAACCAAACACCACATGTTCTCATTCATAAGTGGGAGTTGAACAATGAGAACACATGGACACAGGGAGGAGAACATCACACACTGGGGCCTGTCAGAGGGTGGGGGGCTGGGGGGAGGGAGAGCATTAGGAGAAATACCTAATGCACGTGGGGCTTAAAACCTGACGAGTTGATAGATGCAGCAAACCACCATGCCACATGTATACCTATGTAACAAACCTGCACGTTCTGCACATGTATCCCAGAACTTAAAGTAAAATAAAAAATAAAATAAAATGTGGTCACTAGGGTGGAACTAACTTAATATAACTTGGGTCCTTATAAGAAGAGAAGATTACACAAAGGAAGGCCACGTGAAGACATAGAGAGAAGACAGCCAAGGAGAGAGGCCTCAGAAGAAAACAACCCTGCTGACATCCTGATCTCAGACTTCTGGCCTCTAGAATTGTGAGGAAAGAAATTTCTGTTGTTTAAGCCACCCAGTCTGTGATGCTTTGTTAAGGTAGCCCTAACAAACTAATATAAAGGATAATATGCAAGATTCTAGGTATAGCATAGGGCAAAACACGGAAACAGGCCACCCCCACGGCATTTACAGTTTAGCAAGGGTCAGATAAGAAAAAATTACAAATTATGTTAAGCCACGGGAACCTGTTACAAGGTGCTGTAACAGAATGCCAAGACAGGTAGTAGTTGGCTTACATTAGATGAAGTTGGTAGAGAAGGACTCTCTGAAGAAGTGATATTTATTAAAAGCTGTTAAGTTGAGACCTAAAGGCTGAGAATGAGACAGCCATGTGGCAGCGAAAGGAAAAGCCTTCCACTCAGAGAATCAGGAGAGGCAAAGGCCCAAGGTAAAAAGAAAATGTGTGTATTTGGGGAAGTGAAATGCCTCTGTGGCCAAAATGGAGTGAGTGATGAAGGGAGTGACGTGAAATGAGTTTGGGTAATTGGGAAAGGGGCCAGTCTGTTGAAATCCATGGTAAAGAGTTTGGATTTTATTTCAAAAAAAAAATTTTTTTTTTTAAAAAGCAAGGAGACTTTAAGCTCGGCTTCAGATAAACCATGTCTACTGGTACCATCTTTTTATTTAAATCACAAGGTTGTGGCCAAAGCATCGCCCCCACCTGGTTGCAGCGGACTACACCATCTTTCATTCTTTTGAGAGGTACAGAAGCCCCCTTTGTCAGGTTTAAAATTTACACAATGGACTGAGATGAAGAGAATGTTACTTTTAAAAGTTTCTAAACTTGAACACAAATTATGAGATCCTATTTTCGATAATGATAGAATACAAATTTACTCTCCTTTTTAAAAAAACAATTGAACACTTTTAAGCAGGAAATTGATGTTTGTGTAATGGAAAGTAAAATAAGGTTCTTGCAGTCTCAGCTTTGGCTACAGCATCAAGATAATAGACACCATTTTTTGAAATTAGGCCAATGCTGATATTTCAAAGGGGTATTTTAAAAACCGCTTTGAGGACATCTAAGATCTGCTCCTACACTAAGTATATAAAATCAGGATTTGGAGATTTTAAAAGATAGCTTATTCTTGTTTTTGTTGTTGCTTGGTTTTTGGGGGGTTTTGTTTGTTTGTTTTGTTTTTGTTTTTTCAGAATTTTTGGAGAAAGCTGTAGGAATGCTCTAAGTCCCATCATATATACATATATACATTGTCCAGAGCATCATATTTGTGCATTATATTAATGATATATCAATTTGACTGCATGAGCAAGAAGCAGCAAGTCTACTGGAAGCCTTATTAAGGTACCTGCATTCCAGAGGATGGAAGATAAACCCTGAGGAAATTTAAGGCCTTAACTCATCCAGAAGGATTTTAAGGATCCAGTGGTCTGAGGCATGCGAGAACATCTTTAAAGTGGAGGATAAGACAAATACTACAAGATCTCACTTACATGTGGAATCTAAAAAAGTTGAGCTCATAGAGGCAGAGAGTAGAAAGTTGGTTACGGGGGGCTGGGGTGGGGGTGCTGGAGAGATATTAGTCAAAGGGTTCAAAATCTCAGTTAAACAGGAGGAATAAGTCCAGGCAATCTATTACATAATATCGTAACCATAGCTAACAACAATGTATCGTATGCTTGAAAATAGCTAAAAGAGTAGATTTTAAGTGTTCTCAACACAAAAAAATGATAAATCTCTGAGGTAATGCATATGATAATTTAGCTTGATTTAGCCATTTCACAACGTATACGTATAATCAAAACATCATATTTATACATCATAAATACATGTAATTGTATTAGTCAATTAAGAAATAAATGCTAAATATTTTAAAAATAAAAAACTAAAGTGAAGGACAAATTACATCTTG
This sequence comes from Gorilla gorilla gorilla, assembly GCF_029281585.2. Classification (NCBI taxonomy): domain Eukaryota; kingdom Metazoa; phylum Chordata; class Mammalia; order Primates; family Hominidae; genus Gorilla; species Gorilla gorilla. The sequence goes on from NC_073243.2 coordinate 35,796,578, forward strand.
CATCTCCTACCACTAAGAAGGAACTGCAATGCCTAGCAGGCTTAGGTTGAACAACCATCCCAGTTTGCCTAGGTCAGGGGAATTTCTGGGACTCAGGATTTCCAGTGCTAAAGCTGGAACAGTTCCAGGAAAACTTGCCTGGTTAGTCATCCTAGAAGACATCTTATTTTTTTAAAGCCACTTACAGTCAAGTATCTGTTTCTTGCAGCTGAAAACATTCTGACTTATACTATTTCAAAGTCTCAAAGAGAACCACCCCACCGTCCCCCGACCACCAAGTAATAACTCTGTAAATGTCTGTGGATTTAATTGAGCTCTGAGTTGAATTAGTTGTTACTGAGTTAAAAGAAGGGCATCTCTGTCAGTTATATCCTAAGTGTCTAGCACAATCCCTAGACCATAGATGGTGTTTGGCAAATATCTGCTTAAAGCCAGAATGGCTTCAGGATCTTAGCAAGCAAAAGGGAGACTTTAGGAGTCCACATGGAAGGCTGAAAATGAGAAAAACTAGTTCAGTGAAACTAAAGTTCTGGAAGAATCTTTCTGCTCAAATGGACAAGGAGGAAGCTGCCCCAGGCAGGGTCAGAGAAACAGACTCTGAAGAGGACTCTGGCCTCCCCTGGTGGCTCAGAGGGGAAGGCAGTGTGCCACTTAGGAGACTGTGCTAGGGAGGATATGGGGAAGGGGAACGTAAAAGACAGCCACAAGAGATTTTCCTTAGCAAAAAGAGACAGAATATGATTTCTGGTAACTTTCTTAGTAAGAATTAAAGAGCTGAATCAAAGGAAATTAGAGGCTGTCTTATCTGTACTCATAGGAATGATGAGCTCCTAGGAGTGATGGCAAATGACAGCTCTCAGTAGAGTCTCATCTCCTTTGCTTGCCCTCAGCTAAAAGGGGCTGACTCACCCAAGGTCAAGCCCACATCCTGGAAGAAGCTTGTATTCAAAGATTTGTCCATGCAAACAGTATAGAGGCCCAAGGCCCTCAGTTCCACTAGGGGCAGCTCTGAAAGGCCATCCTGGCTTCAGAGCTCCCCACGGAACTGAGTGAGGCTTTTGTTTGACTGTACTGAAATCCAATAGCTTCTTGTCCTGCAGCAACTCTCTTTTCCTCATTGCCACAATGGTGTTGATCCAAGAGCATTTCCCATAGATTTGGGACATGCAAATCTCCTTCTTGGAGTCTGCTTATTAGTGTCAAAAACTGGGAAGAGTCTGAGATGTTTACCCTACTTGTAAGCTAACAAGTTCATAGATGCCAGCAGAAGACACAAGACTCCTGATTCAAGAAAAAAGAATGTTAGCTGACATGGTGGCACAACCCTGTAGTCCCAGCTACTTGGGAGTATGAGGTGGGAGGATTTCTTGAGCCTAGGAGTTCCAGGCTGTAGTGCACTACAATTTTGGCCTGTGAATACTTTTTTTAAAAAGAATGTTATTACTCATAGCATAGTAGTTAGCATGAACTTCTGCTTAAATTGATTTTTCTTGCTTCTCATATCCCACAGGTGATGCAGATTTCACAGTGGGTTTGCGTCACAGCTGAGAAACCCTGAGCTTAGGCAATCTCAGTCTTTTAAAGAAGACTGCTAGCAAATCTGCCTGTCCTTTGCCCCAGAGGGAGATATGACATTTATTATACTGGTCAGGAAACTGGACTTGGAGGCAGACACTGTCTCTATTTCCTACACCTCTTTGGATATAAACATTCTTAAATAGATAGTTCAGTACAGAGGCTAATAAAATATTATGTTATAGTTGAGTAAGCTGACAAATTGATAAATGTCCCATCAGCTCAAAATGTTAGACATCCCTGGACTCTAATTAGGGTTTGGGGATGGGAGGGTGACAAAAGGGGGAGTATTTTCTTGGAAATCTCTAGAATTTCTTTTGCACAAAGAGCCACACTTTAAAACAATCAGCATTAAATTTTCTTGTATGTGTCACAGCTTAACCTGGTTATGTAATAATTTTCACTTGTTGAGTCATGAATGCATTACAGATGCTCAAAATAGCCTTTATTCTATTGTTAAGTTTCTTTTGTTTCCTTGAGTTTCAAGTGTTATTTAGCATCTTAAATGTTGCAAAGGTTTATTCTATCATTATTAATTATACTCTGAAGATTCAGTATTTTTGCACACTAGAATGAAGTACATTGTTGCTAAGTTCTGTACAATATGGTTTTTTCTTTTTCTATTTTAATTTTTCACTATTAATTTTTTATTTATAATTGACATATAATAGTTGCACATACTTATGGGGTATAGTGTGATGTTTCGGTGCATGTATACATTGTATAAGGATCAAATCAGGGTAATTATAATATCCATCACCTTAAACATTTATTAGTTATGTATGGTGATAACATTCAAAACCTCCTCTTCTTGTACAATATGTTTTTTAAGTTCATCATTTAGTTAAGTTTGCAGAACAGTCAAGAAGCATGTATCAACCCAGTTTTACATTGTAAAATAAAAATGACCAAGTCCATCAACACTATGAACAATACCCAATAGTTAGAAAAGGCAAGTCTTCCTTTAATGGACATATTGAGCCATTATCCTATGATGTAATGATGTTGCTTCTGTAGGATATTATTTAGCCATGTAAAAACAAAGTATGTTATTTGTTATTGGAGTTAAAACAGACTCTAATTATGCACAGTTTGATATCAATGATATAAAAGCAATCATGGCGCAATCAAGCAAAATGGCATTGTTGGCAGGTTCCACTTAATATTCCTAAATTACCACGTTGGCAAAAGTCAAGCATTTATGAGTGTTACTGCAAAGCCAATCAAATAGTCCATTTGCATGGTCCCCTTTGGTGTTTCTCAAAAGTTGATGCTCACACCCAGGGAGCATGGTTAGTTCACAGGGTTATTTTTCAGTTTACCTTCCTGAAGAAAATCTCCCAAGACTAGGGTATATCTTCCCGAAGTTCAATAGCATCCAAAATCACTTTTGCTGATCCCCAGTCTTTATTAATTTTTATTAATCAGAATTTGCAACTTCTTGCATAACCTTCAATTATCAGACTAATAAATAATACCATTGTGAAAATTCCATTAAATAGAGTACTCAGACAATTGTCTGCTCCAGTTAGTTCTATTTCCCAGTTAACAGGATAAACCAGAAATACACCTGAAAGAAATGTTTTTTTTTTTTTAATATTATTATACTTTAAATTTTAGGGTACATGTGCACAATGTGCAGGTTAGTTACATATGTATACATGTGCCAGGCTGGTGCGCTGCACCCACTAACTCATCATCTAGCATTAGGTATATCTCCCAATGCTATCCCTCCCCCCTCCCCCCACCCCACAACAGTCCCCAGAGTGTGATGTTCCCCTTCCTGTGTCCATGTGTTCTCATTGTTCAATTCCCACCTATGAGTGAGAGTATGCGGTGTTTGGTTTTTTTGTTCTTGCGATAGTTTACTGAGAATGATGATTTCCAATTTCATCCATGTCCCTACAAAGGACATGAACTCATCATTTTTTATGGCTGCATAGTATTCCATGGTGTATATGTGCCACATTTTCTTAATCCAGTCTATCATTGTTGGACATTTGAGTTGGTTCCAAGTCTTTGCTATTGTGAATAATGCCACAATAAACATACGTGTGCATGTGTCTCTATAGCAGCATGATTTATAGTCCTTTGGGTATATACCCAGTAATGGGATAGCTGGGTCAAATGGTATTTCTAGTTCTAGATCCCTGAGGAATCGCCACACTGACTTCCACAATGGTTGAACTAGTTTACAGTCCCACCAACAGTGTAAAAGTGTTCCTATTTCTCCACATCCTCTCCAGCACCTGTTGTTTCCTGACTTTTTAACGATTGCCATTCTAACTGGTGTGAGATGGTATCTCACTGTGGTTTTGATTTGCATTTCTCTGACGGCCAGTGATGGTGAGCATTTTTTCATGTGTTTTTTGGCTGCATAAATGTCTTCTTTTGAGAAGTGTCTGTTCATGTCCTTTGCCCACTTTTTGATGGGGTTGTTTGTTTTTTTCTTGTAAATTTGTTTGAGTTCATTGTAGATTCTGGATATTAGCCCTTTGTCAGATGACTAGGTTGCGAAAACTTTCTCCCATTTTGTAGGTTGCCTGTTTACTCTGATGGTAGTTTCTCTTGCTGTGCAGAAGCTCTTTAGTTTAATGAGATCCCATTTGTCAATTTTGGCTTTTGTTGCCATTGCTTTTGGTGTTTTAGACATGAAGTCCTTGCACATGCCTATGTCCTGAATGGTAATGCCTAGGTTTTCTTCTAGGGTTTTTATGGTTTTAGGTCTAACATGTAAGTCTTTAATCCATCGTGAATTAATTTTTGTATAAGGTGTAAGGAAGGGATCCAGTTTCAGCTTTCTACATATGGCTAGCCAGTTTTCCCAGCACCATTTATTAAATAGGGAATCCTTTCCTCATTGTTTGTTTTTGTCAGGTTTGTCAAAGATCAGATAGTTGTAGATATGCGGTGTTATTTCTGAGGGCTCTGCTCTGTTCCATTGATCTATATCTCTGTTTTGGTATCAGTACCATGCTGTTTTGGTTACTGTAGCCTTGTAGTATACTTTGAACTCAGGTAGCATGATGCCTCCAGCTTTGTTCTTTTGGCTTAGGATTGACTTGGCGATGCGGGCTCTTTTTTGGTTCCATATGAACTTTAAAGTAGTTTTTTCCAATTCTGTGAAGAAAGTCATTGGTAGCTTGATGGGGATGGCACTGAATCTGTAAATTACTTTGGGCAGTATGGCCATTTTCACAATATTGATTCTTCCTACCCATGAGCATGGAATATTCTTCCATTTGTTTGTATCCTCTTCTATTTCCTTGATGAACATTGATGCAAAAATCCTCAATAAAATACTGGCAAACCAAATCCAGCAGCACATCAAAAAGCTTATCCACCATGATCAAGTGGGCTTCATCCCTGGGAAGCAAGGCTGGTTCAATATAAGCAAATCAATAAATGTAATCCAGCATATAAACAGAACCAATGACAAAAACCACACGATTATCTCAATAGATGCAGAAAAGGCCTTTGACAAAATTCAACAACCCTTCATGCTAAAAACTCTCAATAAATTAGGTATTGATGGGATTTATTTCAAAATAATAAGAGCTATCTATGACAAACCCACAGCCAATATCATACTGAATGGGCAAAAACTGGAAGCATTCCCTTTGAAAACTGGCACAAGACAGGGATGCCCTCTCTCACCACTCCTATTCAACATAGTGTTGGAAGTTCTCGCCAGGGCAATTAGGCAGGAGAAGGAAATAAAGGGTATTCAATTAGGAAAAGAGGAAGTCAAATTGTCCCTGTTTCCAGATGACATGATTGTATATCTAGAAAACCCCATTGTCTCAGCCCAAAATCTCCTTAAGCTGATAAGCAACTTCAGCAAAGTCTCAGGATACAAAATCAACATACAAAAATCACAAGCATTCTTATACACCAACAACAGACAAACAGAGAGCCAAATCATGAGTGAAGTCCCATTCACAATTGCTTCAAAGAGAATAAAATACCTAGGAATCCAACTTACAAGGGATGTGAAGGACCTCTTCAAGGAGAACTACAAATCACTGCTCAAGAAATGTTTGTTAAAAAACCTTCATAAACATATAATGTACTTTAAAGATTTAATAAGTATCCTAGTAAAAAATAATAGCTAACACTATGGATTACTTGCCAGGGGCCAGTCACTGTCTTTATATATGTTAACATATTTAATCTTCACAGCAAACCAAGGATGTAGCTACTATTTTTCTCTTCATTTTACTGACAAACTTATTAATTTCCTCAGATTAATTGAGGAATTAGGTGAAATGAATGGTGATATGGTTTCGGTATTTGCCCACTCCAAATCTCATTGAAACATAATCCCCAGTATTGGATATGGGGCCTGGTGGGTGGTGATTGGATCATGGGGGCAGATTCCTCATGAATGGCTTAGCAGCATCCCCTTGGTGTTGAGAGTACTTGCTCTGAGTTCATGTGGATCTGGTTGTTTAAAAGTGTGTGGCACCTCTCCACTCACTCTTTTGTTCCTTCTCTCACCATGTGAGATCTGTTCCCCCTTCACCTTCTGCCATGAATTTAAGCTTCCTGAGATCTTCACCAGAAGCAGATGCTGGAGCTGTGCTTTTACGTCTTGCAGAACCATGAGCCAACTAAACCTCTGTTCTTTATAAATTACCCAGCCTCAGGTATTTCTTTATAGCAATGCAAAAATGGCCTAATACAGAAAATTGGTACTGAGAAGTGGGGCACTGATATAAAGATACCTGAATATGTGGAAGCAACTTTTGAACTGAATAACAGGCATAGGTTGGAACAGTTTGGAGGGCTCAGAAGAAGAAAAGAAGATGAGGGAAAGTTTGGAACTTCTTAGAGACTGGTTAAATGGTTTTGACCAAAATGCTGATAGTGATATGGACAGTGAAGTCTAGGCTGATGACATTTCAGATGGAAATGAGGAACTTATTGGGAACTGGAGCAAAGGTCATCCTTGTTATGCCATAGCAAAGAACTTGGCTGCATTGTGTTCATGTTTTAGGGATCTTGAAATTTAAACTTAAGAGTGATGGTTTAGGGAATCTGGTGAATAAATTTATAAGCAGCAAAGCATTCAAGATGTGACCTGGCTTCTTTTAAAAACCTATGCTTAGATGTGGGAGCAAAGAAATGACTTAAAGTTGGAACTCATATTTAAAAAGGAAGCAGAGTGTGAAAGTTTGGAAAATGTTCAGCCTAGCCAAGTGCTATAAAAGAAAAGCCCGTTTTCAGGGAAAGAATCCAAATGGATCTTGGTAGAGTTATTTGCATGTCTAAAAGGCAGTCAGGTGCTAATAGCCAAGAAAATGAAAAAAAAAAAAAAAGGCATTGAAGGCATTTTTCAGATATCTCTGAGGCAGCCCCTCCCATAACAGGTCCAGAGGCCTAAGGGGAAAGCATGGTTTCATGGGCCAGGGCCAAAGCCCTGTGCCACCCCAGAACACTGCTCCCCATACCCTTGCTACTTCAGCTCCAGCCATGGCTCAAACGGCCCTAGATACAGCTCAGGTTGCCACTTTGGAGAATGCAAGCCATAAGCCTTGGTAGATTCCATGTGGTGTCAAACCTGCAGGCACACTCAGTGCAAGAGTGATGGAGACTTGGTGAGTTCCACCTAGATTTCAGAGGGTGTATCAAAAAGCCTGGGTGCCCAGGCAGAAGCCAGCCACAGAGGCAGAACCTTAACAGAGAAACTCTACTAGGGCAATGTGGAGGAGAAATGTGGAACTGAAGTCACTACACAGAGTCCCCACTGGGGCATTGCCTAGTGGAGCTATGGGAAGTGGGCTACTGCCCTCCAGAACCTGGAATGATAGATCCACTGGCAGCTTGCATCCTGAGCCTAGAAAAGCTGCAGGCACTCAGCTCCAACCCATGAGAGCAGACATGTGATTGGCATCCTTCAAAGCCACAAAGGCAAAGCTGCCCAAGGCCTTGGGAGCCCACCTCTTGCACCAGTGTGCCCTAAATATGGAACATGGAATCAATGGAGATTATTTTGGAGCTTTAAGACTTAAGGACTACACTTCTGGGTTTCAGACTCGCATGGGGCCTGCAGCTCTTTTCTTTTGGCCACTCTTTCTCTTTTGGAACAAGTATGTTTACCCAATGTCTGTATCCCATTGTATCTTGGAAATAACTTGTTTTGATTTTAAAGGTTCATAGGTGGAAGGAGATGAATATCAGATGAGACAGAACTTTGGACTGGATGTTGGAATGAGTTGAGACTTTAGGGGACAGTTGGGAAGAGATTATTGCATTTTGCAATGTGAGAACCTGAGATTTTGGGGTGGGCCTGGGGCAGAATGATATGGTTTGAATATTTGTCCACTCCAAATCTCATGTTGAAACGTAATTCCCAGTGTTGAAGGTGGGGCCTGGTGGGAGGTGTTTGAATCATTCATCCCTCATGAATGTCTTAGCGCCATACCCTTGGCGATGACAGATCTCGTTCTGAGTTCACATGAGATCTGGTTGTTTAAAAGTGACACATCCACCGTCACTCTTTCTTGCTCCCATTCTCACCATGTGAGATGCTGCCTGCTCCTCCTTCACCTTCTGCCGTGATTGTAAGCTTACTGAGGCCCTCACCAGAAGCAGATGCTGGAGCCATGCTTGTATAGCTTTCAGAACCATGAGCCAAATAAACCTCTTTTTTTAATATAAATTATCCAGCCTCAGATATGTTTTATAGCAATGCAAAAATTGCCTATTACAAATGGTAAATTCAAGTGAGGATTGGAACTCAGCACTCTGGCACTGCTCATGTAATCACTATGGTATGTGGTATGGCCAGAGTAGGGTATGTATTTATGTGTAATAGCTCCTCAGTGATTATCTTATATCAGGACCACCACTATAGACATGAATTTCCATTGAGTAACAGTATACATAAAACAGCTATGACAGATTGGGTAAAGGGTATGAGCTGGGGTGGGGGAAAATTAGTTTAGGGCTTGAACTCAGTTTATTTTGGGGTTTTAATAAAAGTATGGAGAAGAAAGAATAAAAATTGCCAATTATTCCTACCATTAGTAACATTTTAACAGATGTTTTGTCAGTCTTTTACTACACAGTATAGATGCATTAAAAAATTAAAGGCAGTTTATAATAAAATAGGTGAGCAGATTCTGAAAAAGAAACAGACCTTTAAACCTAAGAGCTCTAGACTTCAACTTCCTCAACTGCAAAATGGATATAGGACTAGAACTTAAACTCACTGAAGAATAGGAAGATATTTCATATAAAATACTAAATATGATGCTTGGCACTTAGGAAACACTCTACGAAACTTAGATATTGGTATTCGTATCAACTATACACAGCATTTTCAACTTCCTTTCCCACCCATCTAGACTGTGAGCATTTTCTCACTTTATTAAATATTCTTTAAAAACAATTCTCAAACTTTTAATAGCTTTATTGAAGTATAATTTGCATGCATACAATTCACCCTTTTTAAGTGTACCATTCAGTGGTTTTTGTTATATTTACAGATGTGTTCCAGCATCTCCACAGTCAATTTTAGAACATTTTCATCACTTCAAAGAGAAACTTGTTTTTTTTTTTTCTATCACTCCCTGCATTTGATAAGTTTTGGTATGTTGTGTCTTCATTTTCATGCATCTCAAATTATTTTCATATTCTCCTTTTGAGTAAAAAGTCAAAAAAATAACAGAAGCTGATGAGGTTTCCGAGAAAAGGAAACACTTATACCCTTCAACACTGGGAATTACATTTCAACATGAGATTTGGAGTGGACAAATATTCAAACCATATCATTCTGCCCCAGACCCACCCCATGTCTTATTCTCCTTTTAAATGCATTCATCTTGGATGCATTGGATATTTAGAAGTGTGTTGTTTAATTTCCACCTATTTGTGAGTTTTCCAATTTGTTTTTTTTTTGCTATTGATTTCAAATTTCATTTCACTGTGATCAGATAATACACTTTGTATTATTTCTTTTAAATTTACTAAGTTTTTAAAAAATGATCCAACATATGGCATATCCTGGAGAATGATGTGTGTGCATTAGAGAAGATTGCCATATTCTGTTGTTGCATGGAGTGTTGTAGGTCTTGTTGGTTTATAATGTTCTTCAGGTCTTCTATTTTTATGTTGATCTTCTATCTTGTTCTGTCTACTACTGAAAATGGATATTGAAGTTTCCAATTATTGTTGTTGAATTATTTATTTCTCTCTTTATTTGCTTCATATATTTTTGTGCTCTATTACTAGGTGCATATATGTTTATAATTATCATATATTGCTGATGGATGACCTTTATTATTCTAAAATCTCCCTATTTATCTGGTAATATTTTTGGTTTTAAAAGTCTATTTTGTCTGATTATCAGTATAGCCACTCCAGCTTTCTTGTGGTTGCTTTTTGATAATATGTCTTTTTACATCCTTTTGCTTTCAATCTATTGTATCTTTCAGTCTAAAGTGTGTCTTCTGTAGATAGCATAGAGTTGGATCATGTTTTTAATCCAGTGTGACAATCTCTGCCTTTTGATTGGGTGATTTAATCCATTCACATTTAATGTTGTTATTGATATAGATTTACATCACTATTTTACTTTTTGTTTATTATATGTTTCATGTCATTTTTTCCTCCTCCACTTCTCTTTCATATCTTTCTTTTTCCTTAGGTAACTATTTTCAAATGTAGCATTTTATGCCTAATAATATTAACCACTTTTAGGTGGTTGCTCTAGGATTTGCCATACACATCTTAAGTTATCAGAATCCACTTCAAATTTACTGGCTTAATTTCAGTGATACATAGACACATTACTCCTACATAGCTCTATTCCATTTCTCCCTCTTTATGACATTATTATTATGCATATTACACCTATCAATTTACAAACCCAACTATACCCTGTTGTTATTATTACTTTATCATCTCTAGTAATTTCCTTTTTTAACTTTTATTTTAGATTTGAGGGTACACGTGAAGGTTTGTTACATAGGTAAACACATGTCACAGGAATTTATTATACATATTATTTCATCATCCAGGTATTAAGCCCAGTACCCAATAGTTATCTTTTCTGCTCCTCTCTCTCTTCCCACCCTACCCCTCTAGTAGAACCCAGTGTCTGTTGTTTCCTTTTTCGTGTTCATAAGTTCTTATCATTTAGCTCCCACCTGTAAGAGAGAACATGCAGTAGTTTGTTTTCTGTTCCTGCATTAGTTTGCTAAGGATAATAGCCTCCAGTTCCATCCATGTTCCCAAAAAAGACATTATCTCATTATTTTTATGGCTGCATAGTATTCCATGATGTATATGTACCACGTTTTCTTTATGCAATCTGTCATTGAAGGTCATTTAGGTTGATCCCATGTCGTTGCTATTGTGAGTAGCATTGCAGTGAATATTCACATGCATGTGTCTTTATAGTAGAATGATTTATATTCCTTCAGGTCTATATCCAGTAATTGGATTGCTGGGTTAGATGGTAGTTCTGTTTTTAGCTCTTTGAGGGGATGCCATTCTGCTTTCCACATGGTTAATTTACACTCCCACCCACAGTGTATAAGTGTTCCCTTTTCTCTGCAACCTCATCAGCATCTGTTATTTTTTGACTTTTTAATAATAGTTATTCTGACTGGTGTGCAATGGTATCTCACTGTGGTTTTTATTTGCATTTATCTAATGATCAGTGATATTGAGCTTTTTTATATATGCTTGTTGGCCACATGTATATCTTCTTTTGAGAGGTGTCTGTTCATGTCCTTTGCCCACTTTTTAATGGGGTTGTCTGTTTTTCTTGTAAATTTGTTTAAGCTCATTATACATGCTAAATATTAGACCTTTGTCAGATGCATAGTTTGCAAAATTCTCTCATTCTGTAGGCTGTTTACCCCGTTGATAGTTTCTTTTGCTATGCAGAAGCTCTTAAGTTTAATTAGATCCCACTTCACAATTTTTGCTTTTGTTGCAATTACTTTTGGTATCTTTGTCATGAAATATTTGCCTGTGCCTATGTCCTGAATAGTATTGCCTAGGTTGTCTTCCAAGGTTTTTATACTTTTGGGTTTTACATTTAAGTCTTTAATTCATCTTGAGTTGATTTTTGTGTATAGTGCAAGAAAGGGGTCCAGCTTCAATCTTCTGCATATGGCTAGCCTGTTATCCCAGCACCATTTATTGAGTTGGTAGTCTTTTCCCCACTGCTTGTTTTTGTTAGCTTTGTTGAGGATCAGATGGTCATAGATATGTGGCTTTGTTTCTGGGCTCTTTATTCTGTTCTATTGGTCTATGTGCCTTTTTTGGTACCAGTACTGTGCTGTTTTGATTACTGTTAGCTTGTAGTATAGTTTGAAATCAGTTAATGTGATGGCTCCAGCTATGTTCTTTTTGTGTAGGATTGCCTTGGCTATTCAGGCTCTTTTTTGGTTCCATATGAATTTTAAAATAGTGTTGTTGTTGCTGTTGTTGTTTTTTGTTTGTTATTTGAAGAATGTCATTGGTAGTTCAATAGGAATAGCATTGAATCTGTAAATTGCTTGGGCAGTATAGCCATTTTAACAATATTGGCTCTTCCTATCCATGAGCATGGAATGTTTTTCCATCTGTTTGTGTCTTCTCTGATTTCTTTGAGCAGCGTTTTATAATTCCCATTGCAGAGATCTTTCACCTTCCTGGTTAGCTGTATTCCTAGGTGTTTTATTCTTTTTGTAGCAATTGTGAATGGGATTGCCTTTCTGATTTGGCTCTTGGTTTGGCTGTTGTTGGTGTATGGGAACACTAGTGATTTTGGAAATTGATTTTGTATCCTGTAACTTTTCTGAAATTGTTTATCAGCTGGAGGAGCTTTTTTGGGCCGAGACTATGGGGTTTTCTAGATACAGAATCATGCCATCTGCAAACAGAGATTGTTTGACTTCCTCTCTTCCTATTTGGATGTGCTTTATTTCTTTCCCTTGCCTGATTGCTCTGGCTGGGACTTCCAATCCTGTGTTGAATAGAAGTGGTGAGAGAGGGCATCCTAGCCTTGTGCCATTCCTCAAAGGGGAATGCTTCCATCTTTTGCCCATTCAGTGTAATGTTGGCTCTGGGTTTGTCATGGATGCTGTTATTATTTTGAGGTATGTTCCTTCGATACCTAGTTTATTGAGAGTTTCTAACATGACACGATGTTGAATATTATCAAAAGCCTTTTCTGTGTCTATTGAGATAATCATGTGGGTTTTTTTGTCTTTAGTTCTTCTTATGTGATGAATCACATTTGTTGATTTGCATATGTTGAACCAACCTTGCATCCCAGGGATGAAGCCTACTTGATCATAGTGAATTAGCTTTTTGATGGGCTGCTGAATTCAGTTTGCAAGTATTTTGTTAAGGATTTTTGCATGATGTTCGTCAAGGATATTGACCTGAAGTTTTCTTTTTTTGTTGTATCTCTGCCAGGTTTTGGTATCAGGATGATGCTGACCTCACAGAATGAATTAGGAAGGAGTCCCTGCTCCTCAATTTTCTGGAATAGTTTCAATAGGAATGGTACCAGCCCTTCTTTGTATGTCTGGTAGAATTCGGCTGTGAATCCATCAGGTCTTGGGCTTTTTTTGGTTGGTAGGCTATTTATTACTGATTCATTTTCAGAGCTTGATATTGGTCTCTTCAGGGAATCAGTTTCTTCCTGGCTTAGTCTCGAGAGGGTGTATGTGTCCAGGAATTTGTCCGTCTCTTTCTTCTAGTTTATATGCATACAGGTGCTTGTAGTAGTTTCTGATTCTTGTTTTAATTTCTGTGGGGTCAATGGTAACATTTACTTCATCATTTCTAGTTGCACAAAAACAACTTTTGAAGTGTATCAGAGACGTAATGTTTCCTGTAATTTTTTTAAATTTTAAGTATGCTACAATGAATGTTCTCATAAATAAATGATTTTGTAGTCTTCTGATATTTTTCCCCTTAGGATAAAATTCCAAAGGCAAAATGGCTTGTTCAAATAACGTAAATATTTTGAGACTTTTAATGTAAATTTCCAAATTGATGTCCAGAAAGAATATGCTACTTACATTAGTATCTGAGATATGAGAACATGTAAATCTGTAGAATTAAATTATTACAATTATTTCTAAACTTTGCCAATTTAATTAGTGAAAAAATGATGACATTTATTAGATGTGTTTTATTCTAATGAAATTAAATTTTTGTATGTATGTTGAAAATTTGTATCTCTTTTGTGAATTCCCTATTCATGTCCTTTGTCTACATTTTCACTGGGGCTTAAATGTCTTTATCATTGTTTCATAATAGTCCTTTCAATTTCACCAATTGATTCATGTATTCATGAATTCATTGTATTAAACAAATACCTATTATTAAAACACACTTTACTACATAGATTACCAACATATCTCTTTTTCATTTGCTTTTATATTTGTACATAATGATTTTGATGTACAGATATTTTTAATTTTATGTATATAATCTATCAATGCTCTCCTTTGGTTTCTGGCTTTGGTACTAGGCTTTAAAAGGCCTTACCTAGAGATGTTATGTATGTCTACATATTTATGTTTTTCTACTTTTTAAATGACTATTATTTTTCTTTTTCTTTTTTTTTAATTTTATTATTATTATACTTTAAGTTTTAGGGTACGTGTGCACAACATGCAGGTTTGTTACATATGTATACATGTGCCATGCTGGTGTGCTGCACCCATTAACTCGTCATTTAGCATTAGGTATATCTCCTAATGCTATCCCTCCCCTCTTCCCCCATATTTTTCATATTTAAATATTCACGTTTATATTCAAACTATCTGGAATTTATTTCATGATAAATTATAAAGTAGGACCCTAATATGATCATTTTTCTTTCAAAACAGCCAGTTATTTACATTTCTCTAATAAGCACATTTTCTCTAATAAGCATGCTTTTCCAATACTTGTATAAAATATGATATTCTTCTATTCACTAGGATCTTTTTCTAGTTTGTCAATTCCCCTCTGTTATTCTCTCTATACCTTCTTGAGCTAATATCTTACTGTTTTAAATACTGTATCTTAAAATTGTATCCTTTCACCGCTATGTTGTTTCTGCTGTTTTTCCCAAAAAATACCATTCCAGGGAATTTCAGAATAATTTTGCCTGGTGTAAGAAGAACCAAATTGAAGTTTAAATTGGAATTAATTTCAAGAAGATATAAATTAATTTGGGAAGAATTTTTATAATTTTTATTTCTTTCAGTACTAAACACTGGTAAATCTTTTTATTTATTCAGGGCCTTTTTTCATATTACCTAATAAATTTAGCAATTTTTCTTATATTGGCCCTATATATTTCTTGTTAAGATTTTTCCAAGTTATGTGGTGTTTTTGTCCCATCATTGATGATATTTTTCCATTGTAATTTCTGATTGCTTCTTGCAATCTATCATATATATATTCATATATACTATCATATATATACATATATATGTATATATAAATATATATATGATAGGTTTTGTTATATATTGTTAATATATTATATAAAATAAATAATATATATTTTGTGTGTGTACCAGCATGGCAGATGTATACATATGTAACTAACTGGCACATTGTGCACATGTACCCTAAAACTTAAAGTATAATAATAATAATAATAAATATATATATACGTGTGTGTATATATATATTTGAGACAGAGTCTCGCTCTGTCGCCAGGCTGGAGTGCAGTGGCACGATCTCAGCTCACTGCAACCTCCAACTCCCCGGTTCAAGCAATTCTCCTGCCTCAGCCTCCCTAATAGTTGGGATCACAGTCACACGCCACCACACCCACCTAATTTTTGTATTTTTAGTAGAGACGGGGTTTCACCATGTTGGCCAGGATGGTCTCGATCTCCTGACCTTGTGACCCGCCTGCCTTGGCCTCCCAAAGTGCTGGGATTACAGGCATGAGCCACTTCACCTGGCCTATATTTATTTTTTAACTGGCAAACTTAAATAGTTTTTTAAATAGTTTTTCCTTACTTTTGGGGGCTTTCTACATAAACAGTCTTATCACTTGCAAATGAAAATAATTTTTATTTTTATTTTCCAGTATTTATACTTCTCAATTCTTTTTCCCATCTAAATATAGTAACAAATATTTCCCCAAATCATCAGTGGTTATACGTCTTGTTCTCATTGATTGCAGTCCTTTCATTGCTTAACTGTTGGGCACAATATTCACTTTGGGTGTTTTGATTTTGAAAAAAGCCTCATTTCATTTCTACTTCAATTAAAAACATTTTTAAACCAGAAATAGGCATTGAATTATATGAAATGTCTTTTTTGCATCTATCTAGATGATCACATACCTTTTTTCCCTTTGGCATCTATTGGCATATTATATAAATAGATTTCCTAATATTAAACCATTCTTTCAATTCTGAAATAAACCTCATCTAATCTTGGCATATTGTCCTCGTATTATGCTACTGAAACAGTTTACTGAGTATTTTACTCAGATTTCTAAATCTCTATTTATGTGAAGTTACTCTGTCATTTCTTTTGTTGCTTCCATCAGATTTTGGCATTAGGCTCACACTAACCTTGTTTAAATAAATGGAAAATATTTCTTTAGCAGTTTAAATATGTCATGCCACTCTCTCCTGGCCTGTAAGGTTTCCACTGAAAAGACTGCTGCCAGATGTATTGGAGCTTCATTGTATGTTATTTGTTTCCATTTTCTTTATGCTTTTAAGATTCTTACTTTATCCTTGCCCATTTTGGAGTTTGATTATTAAATGCCTTGAGACAGTTTTCCCTGAGCTAAAACGGCATAGTGTTTATTAACCTTCTTGTACTTGGATATTGATATTTTTCTCTATGTTTGGGAAGTTCTCCATTATTATCCCTTTGAATAAACTTCTTACCCCTATTTCTGTTTCTACGCCTCTTTAAGGACAATAACTCTTAGGTTTGCCCTTTTGAGATTATTTTCTAGATCCTGTAGGCATGCTTCATTTTTTTAAATTTTTTTTACTTTTGTCTCTTCTGTGTATTTTCAAATAGCCTGTCTTCAATCTCATAAATTCATTCTTCTGCTTGATCAATTCTTCTGTTAAAAGACTCTGATGCATTGTTTAGTATGTGAAATGCATTTCACAGCTCCAGATTTCTGCTTGATTCTTTTTAATTATTTCAATCTTTTTGTTAAATTTATCTGGTAGAATTCTGAATTCCTTCTCTGTGTTATGTTGAATTTTTTCTTGAGTTTCCCAAAGCAGCTATTTTGAATTTTCCGTCTGAAAAGTCACATGTCTTTGTTTCTCTAGAATTGGTCCCTTGTGCCTTATTTAGTTCATTTGGTGATGTCATGTTTTCCTGGATGGTGCTGATACTTGTGGATGTTTGTCTGTGTCTGGGCATGGAAGAGTTACATATTTATTGGAGTCTTCACAGTCTGGGCTTGTTTGTACCTGTCCTTCTTGGAAAGGCTTTCCAGGTATTTGAAAGGACTTGACTGTTGTAATATAGGCTGTATCTGCATTTAGAAGGCACCCCAAGCCCAGAAACGCTGTGGTTTTGCAGACTAGATGTACCACCTTGATGGTCTTGGACAATATCTGGCATAATTCTCTGGATTACCAGGCAGAGACTCTTGCTCTCTCCCCTTATGTTCTCCCAAACAAACGGAATCTCTCTCTCTGTTCTGAGCTGCCTGAACCTGGGCCGGTGTGACACAAGCATCCCTGTAGCCACCAATGCTAGGACTGTGGCAGGTCAGATCTGAAGCGAGCCCAGCACTGGGTCTCACCCAAGGCCTACTGTAACAAATCTCCAGCTACCACCTATGTTTACTCAAGGCCCTGAGAATCTACAATCACCAGGTAACAAAGCCAGCCAGGCCTTTGTCCTTCTCTTCAGGGTGGTGAGTCCTCCCAGGGCCAGGGCAGGTCCAGAGGTGCCATCCAGGAGCCAGGCACTAGAGTCAAAGACCTTAGAGGTCTACCTGGTGTTCTATTTTACTGCAGCTGTGCTGGCATTTAAACCACAAGATGCAGTCCTTCCCACTCTTCTCTCCCCTTTCCAAAGGCAGATGAGCCTCACCCTGTGGCCGTTACCACCACAGGCCCACCGGGAATACTGCCAGACTACCACTGATATTCCCTTAATGCCCAGGGCTCTTCAGTTAGCTTATGGTGAATGCTGCCTCACCTTGGACTCACCCTACAGGGGAGTGGGCTCCCCTCTGGCCTAGGGTAGGCCCAGAAATGTCATCCAAGAGCCAATCAGGACCCCAAGAGCCCACTTGGTGCTATATCCCCCTGTGGCCAGGTGGGTACCTAAAGTGCAAGACCCCAAGAGCCTAGTTGGTAGAATCAGGGACCCCAAGAGCCCACTTGGTGCTGTATCCCACCTGTGGCCAAGCGGGTACCTAAAGTACAAGACAAAGTCCCCTTTATTTACTTTTGCATCTGCTTTTCTCAAACAGAAGGAGTTTCTCCCTATAGACACCACACACCGCATTTGGGAATGTGCTGAGTCTCATCTGAAGCCAGTAAAGAAGGAAAAACTCATGCTTATGATGTTAATCTCTCAAGCAAAGCCTATGCCCTGCAATTCATGTCAGGGAACCAGGGAAAGCTTCTTGGTAGAGTGCTGGTCAGAGGACATATTTACAGAGACATGTTGGGTAGGAAGAACTGTGGGCAGGGGACTCTGGAGTGGCAGGATGGGGTTTGGCTCTGAGTCTGACTTCCCTTTAACTCCACTGACACCCAGCCCTGGGACTCTGCCCCCAACTCCAATTCCCTTCTCAATTCTCAGCATTATATGTCACCACCCTCAGCTTATGACCTAATAGCTTTGGATTGGTGGATACAGTAAAGTGAAGGTTTTATTTTGTTTTGGGGTTTTCTTAGTTAGTTTACTATTGGAAGCACTTGCTGTCTTCCAGGAGCAGGTACTTCCTAAAGCAAGCAGCCAAGTCTTTTTGTTTTTGTTTTTGTTTGTTTGGTCTGGTCCCAGTATTGTTTACCAGAGCGACCCTTTCCCTCTAGTCTCACTCTCCTCCAACCCATCCACACATAGTAGCCCGAGTGCTCATTTAAGAGAACAAATCTGTTTGCATTACTCTCCCAAAGTTTTGTTTGGTTTTGTTTGTTAAATACCCTTCATAAATGGTCAGTGGGAAAAAGCCATTCCAGAAAGAGTTTTGTATACATGGGTGTTATCATTTGGCCTCGATCTTTCTCCAATCTTTTCACTTTCCTTCCTATACCTTAAGTTTCAAATATACCAAAATACTTAGTCCTTCTTTGTTTCTCTTGAATTTCTACGCCTTTGCAAATGTTTATATTTCCTCTCTTAGTCCCTTAAGAGTGGTCCAGTTATTCTTCAAACTTCAGTTCAAATGTCACTTCTGAGCTTTCCTTGATGTCCTGGCCCTTCATAAATGTTCCTCACATATCCTGTGCTTATTTCTGTCATAACTCTCATCCCTTTTCATTGTACCTATCTGTTTCCTCATCTTTATCTCTCCCAACAGACTATGCACCCCCTTGAGAGTAGGGACTGTGTAGTTTATGCCTTCATCATCAGTACTTAGCATGTGCCTGGCACATAGTATGCACTCAGCTAAAGTTTTCTGAATAAATGAATCGCAGATCTCACCCTCAGCACACAGCTTTTGCTGAGAGAGGTAAAAACAGGACCCTGGAAGGGAAAGATCTCCCAAGATGAGAAGTTGTTAAGAGTGAGAAGAGACAATGAAGGGAAAGACAGGAAATCTTCACCATCAACAGGAAGGAAACATTCCAAAGATCTATGTTCTATGGAAATTCTTCTTATGTAAGAAACATCCAGGAATCAAATATAACAGATGTACGCTTTACAATCACAAAACTCCATATAAAAAATGTAACTTTATTTCTATTATGCATTTGTATCTCTGACCTAATGGCAGACCATTTAATCAAAACAATTCTATAGCTTTCCTCAGTCCAGTCCAGGAATTTTTCGCATTTTTCAAGATTCTTCCCCTTCTCCTTTCCTTCTCTCCTTCACTCTCAGGGTGGTCTAAGTTCTCCCAGCATATTGTCCTGGCTTTGGAGAAGGAGCCTGTGGTCCGCCTACTGTCCTCTGTCCCAGCCAGCCCTTTCCAAGGAGGCTTGATCCGTCTTGTGTTGGGTATTGGCTCTGACCCCTGTTGCATCTGCTACTGGAGAACACACATCCCACCATGCCCTCTGGTTGATAGGTCCGTGTGTTCTAAGTCTTCCTCTGCCAAACTATCCATGATTGGCCAAACATCAGGTGGCTTTCCTACTCTTACCCAATCCTTAGTCTCCTCTCAAGGAGACTTAAGAACCTTGGAAACTTCAAGGCACAGAAGCCTGGGGGTGTGGAGAAGCTATCTTAGGTTCTCTCTCTGCCTATATCTACCTTGCTACCATGTTTTTCCCACTGTGGCTGCCCTGCACTGACACAGAGAAATCAGCAAGACTTTCTTCTCTCAGCATTCCAGCAAGAAAGATGAAAACGCATTTTCTCAGCTGCCAGATACTTAAATCCACCGAGGAAGCCCTGTCATTTCCTCCACTACACCCTAAGAGGGGATAGGTAGAAAGCCCCTTTCTCAGGGACCCTCACTAATGACTCACTGTCTTATTTTCCTCTCCAAGTTCTCTCTAAGCCCCTCCTCTGCCTAGAAACTAACCTAACTTTTCTATCTTGGAGGCTTACTGTTTATGGCATAAATTCTAGGCTCTGGATTTGTACCATAACCTCTTCAAGAAAAATCTTTTTTCTCTCAAAGTTATTCACCTGCCATCAGGTTACCTGGTTTGGATTCTGGAGATATGAATTTGAGGCTTCATTTCATACTGGATTCTTAGGTGTTTTGTCTTCACTAGGAAAATAAGCTTCAGCCTTGGCCAATGATAATGCTAGAAAGTTGGCAGGGTAGACCCAAATTTCAGTTCTATCACTTATAACTCTGTGATTCTGGAAATATTCACTATCTTCTTTGAGCTTCAGCTTCCTCGTTGATAAAATAGGGGATAGTTGTGCCCCAGCCATAGGTTTATTGTGAATATTTATTAAAAGTAATAGCTTTGCCACATGGGTGCAGTGCCCAGAACACTGTAAGGACCCAATGCATAGGAATCCCTTACAACTAACATCAGTATCAGATTGCATAACAGTTAATTTTTAAGAATAATAAAACTACATAATACTGACTACATGTTTAGCATAAGAAAAGATCAAATTGAGTCTTTTAAAATGAAAAAAATGCATTGGAGATGAACTGATGCATGTGGACATGGCAGTTGAAGTAAACGTGTTATGAAAAATAGGTAAAAGACTGATCTTCTTTGTCTTTCTTTCCATTCTCACCTTCACTGAATCCCCCATAAGTGGCAGCCAGGGAAGTAAGTGGCTCAGAACTCCCTCCAGGAGAGAACTTACTGCAGGGGATGCATTTTTGATAGTTTCTAGATGCAGGAAACTCCTCCCAATGGCAGGAGTTACAACAGGTTTTGTCAGTGGGAGTCCAACCTGCAGGGCACATGTGCAGGCTCCATCTCTGTCTCCAAAGCCACTTCATTCATGTGCCCATTGTGCCAGTTCCAGAGTGGCTGGTGACAAAGGTTGGCTAACCCAAGTTATTTGTCTACTTGGTTAACCAGGGCCTCTTCCATAGAAGATGCTTTCTACGGGGCATTAACGTCCTACGGAAATCTTCATACTTTGACTGACTCCCATTTGTTGGTCCACATGCTTCTCCCCAGACATCCTTGTCTCTGATCTTCCAATCCTTTTCTTCCTAGGCTCCTGAACAGTTGGCAAGGCTATTGGCCACTGC
This sequence comes from Gorilla gorilla gorilla, assembly GCF_029281585.2. NCBI lineage: Eukaryota > Metazoa > Chordata > Mammalia > Primates > Hominidae > Gorilla > Gorilla gorilla. Next base: position 35,817,957 of record NC_073243.2, read on the forward strand.
CTAGAAATCTGAATGTATTCTCACATCAGGTCACTTCTCCTTCCACGCAAAGTAGATAACCAGATGTACTGTTCACAGCACTTCCATGGGGAAGATTCTTCTTCTACATCATCTTTCAAGGCCTCTTCTGGATGTGGCTCTAATGCAACTGATGTCCTTTTCCACCCTATTCCCACATACCAAGGTAGCCCATCTATAAACCAAGCATGCGCTTTTTCCTTCTCCTGCTGGTCACATGGGACCCTTTATATGACCATTGACATGAGTGGCACTGATGCACCCAAGAAGGACCACATGGGGATCTGGACTGATCTGCTCATTAACTTTCTTATAGCCTCTGGCCCTACTCAGACATAATGGCAGATGGACTGTTCCATCTTTTGAATGCTGCCAGCCTTTCTGACTTTATTCCTCAGTTGCTCTCATAGACCCAGCTTATAACAGGCAATTCCAGGTATGTGGTCACTCAGTGTCCCATGCTCAATTGTTCCTTTTCTACAGGAGCCCAGTAACATGCCAGGAGCTGTTTCCCAGAAAGTGTGTTAAGTCTCTGCTGCAGATGGCACAGCCTTGCTCCAGAACCCCAGGGGCCAGTGCTGTGATTCTCCCTCTGGAGATTTCTGTAAACTTTACAATGAATCTTTTCCCACCACCAACACCTCCAACACTTCAGTGGTAGGGTTGCTTGCATAGCAGTCTGGACATGCTGCAGAGCCCTCTCTGCTCTACTCCCACTCAAAGCTGGTAGCTTTCCATGTCACTCATCACATGTGCTGGAGAATTTTTTCTTGGTGTGAAATCTGTTGCCTCAGAACCCAAAAGGCTATCAGCCAATCTGTCTACTTCTTTGTAGTAGTGATGCAGAATGCAGCAAGGTTACTTTTACTTTGAAGGAATTATTCTGGCATACCTCTGAATACTTGCTCCCATGCTGGGAGGGACCCCCACAGCATCTCCATGCATGGGGAAGTACCAGCTCTCAACAGGGTCATGGATGTAGCCCCTGCAGCTTTCAGGCTTCATGGTACACCACAGAGCCAGATTCTGCAGGGACATCTACCCAGATGTCCTTGTCCTTGTTTCAGGGACCCAGGTTGCCCAGTCAGGGAAAAGGAGTATAACAGATGTAACAAGTCTACCTCGGCAGAAAAATTCTGTCTCTGGGGATCTGTGATTCTATCAAGCTTTGTGTCTGCCCCTTGGCTATGTCAGCTTTTCACTGCAGGAGATACGGGCCTGGTACCTATTAGGTACTATTAATTAAATGGATGGATGGATGGATGGATGGATGGATGGATGGATGGATGGATGGAGTGGCACTGGACAAGCAGTGGTTTGGAAAAGCATAGAACTTATTTTAAAATCTTAATTTTATATTATTTCTGAACAAGGCAGGAAATATAGATGAAAAGATAAGAGAAAATCAGGCTCAGTTTTTCTATAAAAAAAGAACTTTTTGCCCTTTACTGTGTCTCTTTATCCAATAAATCATAACCATGAATTATTTAATGAAACCTTTATGTTGTTTCTCATGTCTTTTACAAAACAAGAAACTATAACCATGATGTATAGAATATTACACTAAAATTATTTTGCATAAAATAAAATAATGGAGAGATTCAAAGTTACAGGGCTAGTTATAACCTGCTTCCTTTATGTAATAAGCAGAAAGTTGAATCTGCTTCACATTTATATTTGTCATTTATTGAAAATTGAAAGCTTGATATACCTTAAAGATATCTTAGTAAACAAACTTATCCAGCAGAATAAATCAACAGAAAAATATAGGTTGGGGCTATGGAAAACAGCAGGAAAGAGTGACATTTAATCTTCTCAAAATGATATTTGGACACAAAATCTTGTTTGGTAAATGTTTCACTATCGGAACATCGGTCTTTAAAAATATCTCAGGCAATTAATGTCACAAAGCAAGTCAGAACCAAATAGTTGAGTAAAACAACGAAATCTGAAGCCAAGCCACTGCATACAAACCCTTCTGAACCAGAGCAGCTGAATGTAAAAAGGCCATGTGGAAAAGCCACAAGGCAGGAAAAACTGCCAAAGAAACCTAATTGTTCCACATGGATAATCAGATTATTTGCAAGTAACAAGATATTTACCTCTACATTTCCAATATTAAAAGCAAAGGTAATAAATTCTCAAAACTCATCACTTTCCAATTTTACAACAATTTACTACTATCTCTGTGGTCTTTAGATTGTATTTGTTGTCTTTGCATGGTAGAAATGCTATATGATATTTGGTAAAATGGATCTTCTTTAGTTTTTCTATTTCAACAGTTTTTGGGGAACAGGTGGTTTTTTGTTACATGGATAAGTTCTTTGGTGGTAATTTCTGAGATTTTGCTGCACCCATCACCTCAGCAGGGTACAGCGTATCTTTTCCCAAGCCCAAGTTCAGGGACATCACCTTGGTAGCTTGAAATCAGCCATACTGGGAGAAGTTGGCAAATGCTATACATCAAGGCTTTTTCTTTGTTCAAAGACCTTGTCATTAAACATTTACCAGTTTCCCCTGGCAACACTCTTTCTGGCTGTAAACATTTGAGAAAGGTGTTGGTCCTCCCTGACCAAGGACTGAAATAGTAAATATTTTGGAATCCACACCAGGTAACAGATGATGCCTGAGTTCACACCAATAGTGTTAGATATGCTCCCCGTTCCGTGATTCCTGAAGCCAACCACTGCACTGTACCACCATCGCACAGCATGGAAATTGTTCTGATCAAAAAGAACCAGTTTAGTGTCACACCCTACTCCTATTATCACATCTTCTCTTTCTGTATCTACTGAGATTTGGATATCACTGTGCAACACAAGAAGAAGCAGAGGGATGGATAAAGATGTCTTTTGTCTTGGGAAGATTAGTCCTCCAAGAAAGGGCAGAGAAAGGATGAGTACAGGATGCCTCAGCCACAGTTCCATCTTCTCCAGCGGTAAGTAGCTAGGCCTGAAAATACCCAAAGGCAAGAATTTGCCACAGCAAGAGATTTTTTTCCTCGTGAAGTCCAGCTGGTTCAGACTGCATGAAAAATGCCCTGGTTTGTGGAAGGCTCATTTTATTTTACTATTTGCCAAATAATCTCCCTGCCTTAATAGGCTAAAGGACATTCAGCTCTTTCCTGATCTGTAAATTAGATGTATTTTTTCTGATTCCAAAATTCCCCACACTAAATCATTATGTTTTTTCTAAAGTTACCTGGGCTTCCATGTAGGTTCTAGGCAAATGGCATTAGGTCCACATAGTTTCTATCTAAACCCAAGCTACCTCCCCAATACAACTGATGACTAGTTCAGTTCTTCCTGCCAGCAAGACAGGCCTGTAGCCTCATGTTAAATTAACAATGGTGGTTAAGGGAATGGCTGGGGCAGAGAAAGGAGAGCAGAATTATATAAAGTGCACTAAGTTCCTTGTCAGAGGAAGGAGTCTCAAATTAGTAATTTATTCTTGATGCTAATTTTAGATGTAAGTAGGTTTTTTCAGATATCACGAACTGGGAAATGATCATGTTGCTTCAAATAATGGGAACTTATTTATGATGTAACAGGCAAAATGTACACAAGTTCTATGAGAGATGGAAGTAAGTAAAAATTATTCAATCCCACTCTCTTTTTAAAATCAACTTCAACTTTCATTTTAGGTTCAGAAGATACATGTACAGGTTTGTTACATAGGTATATTGCATGATGCTGAAGTTTGGGGTCTGATTGAACTCATCACCCAGGTAGTGAGCATAGTACCCAACAGGTAGTTTTTCTAAACTTGCCCTCCTCTCTCTCTTCCCCTTCTAGTAGTCCTCAGTGTCTATTGTTCCCAACTTTATGTCCCTGAGTACCCAATGTTTAGCTCCCACTTATAAGTGAGAATATGCAGTATTTGGTTTTCTGTTCCTGCATTAATTCACTTAGGATAATGGCATCCAGCTGCATCCATGTTGCTGCAAAGGACATAATTTCACTCTTTTCATGGCTGTGTGGTATTCCATGGTGTGTATGTACCATGTTTTTTTTATCCAGTCCACCACTCATGGGCACCTAGGTTGATTCCATGTATTTGCTATTGTGGATAGTGCTGTGCTGAACATATGAGTGCATGTGTCTTTTTGGTAGAATTATTTATTTTCCTTTGGATATATACCCAGTAATGAGATTGCTGAGTTGAATGGTAGTTCTGTTTTAAGTTCTTTGAAAAATCTCCAAACTGCTTTCCACAGTGGCTGAACTAATTTACATTCCCATCAACAGTGTATCAGCATTTCCTTTTCTCCATAGCCTCACCAGCATCTGTTGTTTTTTGACTTTTTAATAATAGCTATACTGATTGGTGGGATATAGTATATTATAGTGTTTATATTTGAATGTCTCTGATGATGTTGATCATTTTTTCATGTTTGTTAGCCACTTATATGTCTTCTTTTGAGGAGTCCCTGTTCATGTTCATGTTTCTTGCCCACTTTTTAATGGGGTTATTTGTTTTTGCTTGTTAATTTGTTTATGTTCCTTACAGATTCTGGACATTATACCTTTGTCAGATGCATAGTTTGTGAATATTTTCTCCCATTCTGTAGGTTGTCTGCTCTTTGGGAAGGCCAATGTCCAGAATGGTGTTTCCTAAGTTTTCTTCTAAGATTCTTATAGTTTGAAGTCTTACATTTAAATCTTTAATCCACCTTGAGTTAATTTTTGTGTATAGTGAAAGGTAGGGGGTCGGTTTCAGTCTTCTGCATATGGCTAGCCAGCTATCCCAGCACAATTTATTGAATAGGGAGTCCTTTCCCCATTGCTTATTTCTGTCAGCTTTGTCAAAGAAAAGATGGCTGTAGGTGTGTGGTTTTATTTCTGCATTCTCTCTTCTGTTCCAGTAGTCTATGTGTTTTTGTACTAGTACCACATTGTTTTGGTTACTGTAGCCTTATAATATAGTTTGAAGTTAGGTAATGTGATCCCTCAAGCTTTGTTCTTTTTGCTTAGGATTGCTTTGGTTATTTAGGCTCTTTTATGGTTCCATATGAATTTTAGAATAACTTTTTTCTACTTCTGTGAAAAATGTCATTGGTAGTTGAATCGGAATAGCATTGAACCTATAGATTGCTTTGGGCACTATGGCCACTTTAATGATATTGATTCTTCCAATCTGTGATCATAAAATGTTTTTCCATGTGTTTGTGTCATTTATGATATTTTTTGCAGTATTCTGTAGTTCTCATTGCAGTAATCTTTCACCTCCTTTGTTAGATACATTCCTATTAGTTTTTAAAGTAATGGCAAAAACCACAATTACTTTTGCACCAACCTAACAGATATTATTTGTGTGTGGCTATTGTAAATGGGATTGTGTTCTTCATTTGATTCTCAGCTTGAATATTACTGGTGTATAGAACTGCAACTGATTTTTGTACGTTGATTTTGTATCCCAAAACTTTCCTGAACTCATTTGTCAGTTCCAGGAGCCTTTTGACAGAGTTCTTAGGATTTTCTAGGTATAGAATAATATCATCAACTGTTAAGGAAACCAGCCCCACACCACCTGGTGGGTACCCCGAGTCCAGCGGAGACAAAGGAGTTAGAAAGAGACAGAATAAGAGTTTAAAACATGGGTCTAGGGGACCGGAGCTTCGGAGGCTTGCTCAGGGCCCAGAGCTCTTCAGCTCCACCTAATTTATTGGTTTACCAGCTCTTTGTTCTTAGGGCAAATGGGAGGCGTAGGAAGGGATGAGGAAAAGGATTAATCAGTGAAGGAGAGCTAGTAAGTCATTCAATAAGATGTATAGCAGTGGCGGTTTCTGTGAATTTCCTGTGAGCAACGGTGTGTGTCTAAACTACTTAAGATCTTTAACTTATCAGGACTGAAATGAGTGGGAGCAGTTTTCAGGAGGAGCCAAGATGTTTGATTATACTCCACTGCTTCAAGGGAGTGTTATTTCCCCAAGCAACCTGTGGAATGCCGTGGAGTCGTTATGCTCTAGGGGCATAAAGACATGAAGGCAATAAGGAGACTTTTCTCCTCAGAGGCCGCCCATGGCTCCCCATGGGTGTCTCACACAGGGGAGACCAACTCATCTGGCTCTCCAGAAACTCTCTTTCCCACATTAACAAAGAGAGATAGTTAAACTTCTTATTTTCCTATTTGGTTTCTATTTCTTTCTCTTGCCTGATTGTTCTGGCTAGGACTTCCCAGATCCCACTTTAAAAGAATTTATGAGTACCTTCAGATTATTCTGAAGAGAATGTTTTGGTTTTTCTCTCAGAGACTTTAAACTTTCGGAATGTAAATGCCCTCGTATGTGAAGAGGCAAGAGACAGAGGTTGAGAGATATCAAGATCCTCATTATTTAATCTGGATTCATTCAAATGATAGATAATGACTTCATTGATGCAATATAAGTGAATCTTATATCCTTAGTTTTATGGGCTCAGTCAATAAATTGCTATTTTCCCTTTAGTGAACATAGGAAAAAATCAGATAAAGAGCAAACCAAAACCAAAATTAGTAGAAAAAAATTATAAAAATCAGGGGAGAAATAAAATTGAAACAAAATAATGATACAAAAGATCAATGAAAAGAAAAATTGGTTCTTTGGAAAGATAAATAAAATTGACAAACCTTTAGCCAGACTGAAAAAAAAGAGAGAAAACCCAAATAAATAAAATTAGGGATGAAAAAGAAGACGTTACAAGTGATACCACAGAAATTCAATGGATCATTAGAGACTACTATGAGCAACTGCATGCCAAAAATTGGGAATAAAAAAATAAATTCCTAGACACATATAACCTACCAAGAGTGAACCATGAAGAAATCCAAAACCTGAAAGACCAATAACAAGCAACAAGATTGAAGCCATAATAAAAGGTCTCCCCACAAAGAAAAGTTGGGACCCAATGGTTTCACTTCTGAATTCTACCAAACATTTAAAGAAGAACTAATACCAATTCTACTCAAACCATCTCAAAAATTAGAGAGGAGAAAATACTTCCAAACTCATTCTATGAGCTGAGTATTACCTTGATACCAAAACCAAAGACACATAAGAAAAAAAGACAATTACAGCCCAATGTCCCTGAAGAACTTTGATGGAAAGATCTTCAACAGCAAACTGGCAAACCAAATTCAACAACACATTAAAAAGGTCATTCATCATGACCAAGTGGGATTTATCCCTGGGATGCAAGGATGGTTCGACATACACAAATCAACCAAAGTGATCATTAATATCAACAGAATGAAGGACAAAAACCATATGATTATTTCAATCGATGCTGAACAGTCATTTGATAAAATTCAAATACTATACAGAGCTATAGTAACCAAAACAACATGGTAATTGCATATAAACAGACACACAGACCAATGGAACAGAATGGAGAACCCAGAAATGAAACCAAACATTTACAGTGAACTCATTTTTGACAAAAATGCCAAGAACAAACAATGGGGAGAGGAATATCTCTTCAATAAATGGTGCAGGGAAAACTGGATATCCATACGCAGAAGAAAGACACTAGGCCCCTATCTCTCACCTTAAAAAAATCAAATCAAAATGGATTAAAGACGGCCTGGCACGGTGGCTCACACCTGTAATCCCAGCACTTTGGGAGGCTGAGGCAGGCAGATCACAATGTCAGGAGATCGAGACCATCCTGGCTAACACGGTGAAATCCTGTCTTTATTAAAAATACAAAAAATTAGCGAGGCGTGGTGGCAGGCACCTGTAGTCCCAGCTACTTGGGAGGCTGAGGCAGGAGAATCGGCTTGAATCCGGGAGGCAGAGGTTGCAGTGATCCAAGATCGCACCACTGCACTTCAGCCTGGGCGACAGAGCGAGACTCCGTCTCAAAAAAAAAAAAAAAAAGGATTAAAGACACTTAAGTCAAAGACCTCAAACTATGAAAATGCTACAAGAAAACATTGGGAAAACCTCTCCAGGACATTGATCTGGGAAAATATTTTTTTTACTAATGTTCCACTCGCACAGGCAACAAAAGCAAAAATTGATAAATGGGATCATATCCAGTTAAAAAGCTTCTGCACAGCAAGGAAACAATCAACAAAACGAAGAGACAACCCACAGAATGGGAGGAAATGTTTGCAAACTGTCCATTTGACAAGGGATTAATACCTAGAATATGTAAGGTGCTCAAACAACTCTCTAGGAAAAAAATGTAATAATCCGATTTTTAAACTAAACTAAAGATCTGAATAGATATTTTTCAAAAGAAGACATACAAATGGCAAACAGGCATATGAAAAGCTGCTCAACATCATGGATCATCAAAGAAATGCAAATCAAAACTACAATGAGATGTTATCTCACCCCAGTTAAAATGGCTTATATCCAAAAGACAGCATTATATAACAAATGCTGGTGAAAATGTGGAGAACAGGAAATCCTTGCACACTGTTGGTGGCAATGTAAATTACTACAATCACTATGAAGAAGAGTTTGGAGCTTCCTCAAAAAACTAAAAATTGAGTTACCATCCAGCAATCCTACTTCTGGGTATATACTGAAAAGAAAGGAAAACAGTACATGGAAGAGATCTCTGCGCTCCTATGTCTGTTGCAGCACTGTTTACACTAGCTAAGATTTGGAAGCAACCGAAGTTCCATCAACAGATGAAAGGATAAGGAAAATGTGATACATATACACAATAGAGTACTACTATTCAGCCCAAAAAAGAATGAGTTCCTGTTATTTGCAACAACATGGATGGAACTGGAGATCATTATGTTAAGTAAAATAAACTAAGCACAGGAAGATAAACTTACACGTTCACACTCATTTGTGGGAGCTAAAAATTAAAGCAATTGAACTCATGGAGATAGAGAGTACAGTGATCTGGGGCTAGGAAGGGTAGTGGGGAGGGGGAGAAATGGAGATGGTTAATGGGAACAAAAACATACTTAGAATGAATAAGACCTACTCTTTAATAGCACAGCAGAGTGACAATAATGAATAATAATTTAATTGTCCATTTTACAATAACTAAAAGAGTATAACTGGATCATTTGTAATTAAAAGGATAAATGCTTGAGAGGATGGATATCCCATTTTATATGATATGATTATTATGCATTGCATGCCTGTATCAAAATATCTCATGTACCCCATAAATACATACACCTACTATGTACCCACAAAAATTAAAGTTAAAAATTTTAAAAGATCACTGATCACATATCATCATATCAGATATAATAATAATAAAGTTTGAAATATTGCAAGAATTACCAAGATGTGACACAGAAGCACTAAGTGAGCACATGCTGTTGGAAAAAAATGGTGTCAATGCACTTGTTTAATGCAGGGTTGCCACAAACCTTCAGTTAGTAAAAGAAAAAAAAAATTATGTGCAAAGCACAAATGAGGTATACCTGTATGTAGAAAATCCTTAAGAATCTATCACAAAAGTCAGTAGAACTAATTTGTTAACTCAGCAAGATCACAGGATAATAGTCACTGGGTAACAATGAATTGTATTTCTCTCTTCAAGCAATTAAAAATTGGAAATTGAAATTAAAAGTCCAATGCCATTATAATAGGAAAAAAATCATTAAGTGTTTAGGGATTAATCTACCAAAATGTGTGTAAGGTCAATAAATGCCCAAATCACATCTACCTACAGATTCAATGCAATTCAAAATTCCAGCAGGAATTTTTCTAGAAATTGAGGTGAGCCCTAAAATTATTTAAAAATGCAAAAGATATAGAATAGTCCATTTTTTAAAAGAAAAACAAAGTCAAAGGACTTAGGCACCTAATTTCAAAACTTACTATAAATCTACAAGAATAAAGACAGAGTAGAGCTGGTTTAAGCATAGACATATAGATCAGTGGAATGGAATAAAGAAATGGTTCTGGAACAACTTGCAATCCAGCTGGGGGCTGGGGAAGAAGAACCTCAATCCTTACTTCTCATCATAATAAAAAATTAATTGGTAATAAATGATAGTCCTAAACACAAAAGCTAAAACTATAAAACATCTAGAAGAGAGCATAGGAAAAACATCCTTGCCACTTTGAGTAACCAAAGCCTTCTTAGGATGCAATAGGCACAAACAATAAGAGAAGGAAATAACACATGGAAGTTCGTCAGAAGAAAAAACTTCTCTTCAAAAGATACCATTATGAAAATGTTAAAAAACAAAGCAAAAACTGAAACATGAGCGCTACATATATAACTGACAGAGGACTTATGTGCAGAATATATAAAAACTCTCAGAACTCAAAAGTTAGAAGAGATATAAATCAAGGAAAGATGGGCAAAACATTTAAAGAGACACATCACAAAATAAGATACTTGAATGACCAATATGAGAAGATGTCATTAGGGAAATGCAAGTTTAAAGAAATACACAATGAAATAGTTTGATAGTTTTTATACAAAAACATACATTTACCATACAACTCAGACATTTCAGTCCTAGGTATTTTACCTTTAAAAAATGAAAACATTTGTCCACAAAATGACTTCTACATGAATGTTCTTTGAAGCTTCATCCACAAGATGAAACAACCCAAATATCCATCAATAGGTGAATTGATATAAATAAGTGCTATGTTCATATCATAGAATGCTACTCAGCAATAAAAATAAATGAAGTACATATATGTGTAAAAATGTCTATGAATCTCAAAACATTGTGCTGAATGAAAGAACTCAGAAAAAAAAGAGTAAATACACCATTCTTTGGTTTATATGAAATTTTTAAAAGGAGAATCAAACCTATTGTGAAAGAATGCAGATCTACAGTTGTAAGGTTGGGTGGGGACTGACTCCAAAGGAACAAGAGGAGGTTTTTTTTTTTTTTTTTGGTGATAGATGCATTCTATATTTTAATTGTGGTAGTACATATATATATCTGTCAAAGCTAATCAAACTGTACATTTAAAACATGCAATTTTAAGAATTTATTTTTATTTTATTTACATTTTACCTGAATAGAGTTTAAAAAAATTTTTTTAAAGACTGACAAATGGTCTCAAAGACTCAGTCTTTACAAAATTTAGGAAAAGAACGTAATGTAAATTAATTTGCTGACACACTTCTATAATACTTCAGCCCTACATTTTCAGCTACTTGATCATTGATTGCCTCTTCATTTGACAATGAATTTGTAATATTTTAAAAAATAGAAAAATAACTTTTTCTTTAGTAGATGTAACAATTTTTAAATTCTTTTTTTTTTTTTTTTGAGACGGAGTCTTGCTCTGCTGCCCAGGCTGTTTTTTTTTTTTTTTTTTTTTTGAGAAGGAGTCTCCCTGTGCTGCCCAGGCTGGAGTGCAGTGGCGCGATCTGCGCTCACTGCAAGCTCCGCCTCCCAGGTTCACACCATTCCCCTGCCTCAGCCTCTGGAGTAGCTGGGACTACAGGCACCTGCCACCACGCCCAGCTAATTTTTTATATTTTTTAGTAGAGAAGGCAGTTCTTACAGTGAAGATCTATAGATGAAATATTCTCTCAGCTTTCATTTTTCTGAAAATGTCTTCATTTTGCCTTTATGTTTGAAGAATATTTTTACTACATATGAAATTATAGATTGAAAAGTGTTTTTTGTAGTGTTTTAAATATGTCATTCCATTATCTTTTTACCTTGCATTGTTTCCTATGTTAAGTCAATCATAATTCTCGTCTGCATGTGTTACATCTTTTTTCCCCCTCTGGTAGCCTTTAGGACTTTTTATTTATCTTTGTTCTTATCAGTTGATAATTTTTTGTGTATTTATTTAACTTGGGGTAAATTGACTTTTTAAATTATTATTATACTTTAAGTTCTGGGGTACATGTGCAGAACGTGCAGGTTTGTTACATAGGTATACACGTGCCATAGTGGTTTGCTGCACCCATCAACTCATCATCTATATTAGGTATTTCTCCTAATGCTATCCCTTCCTTAGCACCCTACCACCTGACAGGCCCTGGTGTGTGATGTTCCCCTCCCTGTGTCCATGTGTTCTCATTGATCAACTCCCACTTATAAGTGAGAACATGCGGTGGTAAATTTACTTTTACCTGCCCACTCCTTCACCAGTGCTTCTGTTGGAATCAGTCAAGTCTCTTGAGTTTTGACACTTTCTCCTCCTCCTGCCTGTATTAAGATCCAATGTTTCGGCCAGGCGCGGTGGCTCACGTCTGTAATCCCAGCACTCTGGGAGGCCGAGGAGGATGGATCATGAAGTCAGGAGATCGAGACCATCCTGGCTAAGACGGTGAAACCCTGTCTCTACTAAAAATACAAAAAAATAAAAATAAAAATAAATTAGCCTGGCGTGGCACCATGCGCCTGTAGTCCCAGCTGCTGGGGAGGCTGAGGCAGCAGAATGGCGTGAACCCGGGAGGCGGAGCTTGCAGTGAGCCGAGATCGCGCCACTGCACTCCAGCCTGGGTGACAGAGCAAGACTCCGTCTCAGAAAAAAAAAAACATCCAATGTTTCCACCCAGAAGTTGCCACAGCATACTGCTCACTTATGAAAGACTTTTCTTTCTTGTAATCACTTTGTAAAGGCTTACCTACATCTGACACTCTTCAAAAATCCCATGGGTACATATGAATTGTATGTTGTCTTGGTTTTTCATGGTGTTACCATGGGCGAAAAAGCCATCCACATCTTTTCACATCTTAGCCTGAAGTAGAACTGCCTACACCGGCTATTTCCTAAAGTGGTCTTATGAAAAGAATATGGTCTTTTGGGTTCAGACATACATAAACTCAAAAACTGAACTCTGTATTTACTAGCAGAACATAGTTCAGCTATGCACATAGCAGAACTGTACTTACTAGCAGAACACTTCTGCTAGTGGCTAATATTGAAAATATCATCTAGCTAGGGAAAATCTTTTAAGAGATTCCACTAAAAAAGAATGAGCTACTGTTAGATGATAATTTCTGCTGACTTTTGCTGGGTCATCCCATGTAGCTGAAGCTGGAGCCAATGACTCCATCAAAACTGAATACCAAATTGTGTGCCATCCTGGGATTTAACGATTAAATTCTGACAAGTGTTAGATGTGGAGTCCTATTTAGGGAAAAGGAGTTAGGCTGGTGGGAGTAGGGGAAAGCAAAAAGAGAAAGCAGATAAGCTATGAGTCTGCCTTTCTTCATGATACAGGACACATAGCCCTCCTGTGCAAATAACACAATCTTCCTGTGCCCGACTTATCACCAGCCCCTCGGCTGATAGAAAAATCCAAGTTAGCTCACTGCAACACTGGCATTATTAGTACAAAGCCCTCTTCAGCACACAGCACAGCACCATTCTATAAAATCCCCAGCAAGCCTTTGTCTCCTTGCAGTCAGCTCCTTTCTTGCTGACCTGTTTGTTGCACCCTTACAATTTATTTTCATACTTTCTCTAATAAATCTGCCTTTCCTAACCTAAAATTGTCTCAGTAAATTCTTTTTATACATATATATACTTTTTTTTATTATACTTTCAGTTCTGGGGTACATGTGCACAACGTGCAGTTTTGTTACATATGTACCCACACCACCAACCTACATAGTCACTACCTACCTATGACATTAGGTAGTCATAGTAACAAATTGGTCATTTTGTTCTTAAAAATGAAAAGCAATAGTCCACTCACAAACCTAATTTCATGTTGTTGATTAGAAAATAATAAGAAGCTATAGCTTCAAAGCTTAAAATCCTAATAAAAACATAAGTATTTTGTGATTTTTTTGCAAATATATAACAAATTGATAGAAAATTAACTTGCCTCAGAAGTGAAAAACATGATCACACCAATCACGGGAACAGTGTGTGTATACATTTTAATTCAGGGCATCTGTGATTTAGTAAATCATTCTGCACAGAAAGAAGTACTTAATAGTCATTTGTTGATCTAACATCTAATTTTTATCTGCTAAATCTGCTTATGAACAGCTTGATGAGAGTGTCATAATATTAGGGAAGATTATTTTATATGTAGGACATTCCTTATGTACCTAAAACTATGAAATCAAATGAAGATTTTCAAGGAAAACAGAATTAAACAGCATCATTTACCATGTCAAAGATATTAAATCTCTTCAAAAATTAGAAATACAAAATTCTTACTTCAGAAAACCATTAGCCATCATTCTAAGCAGTTATGATAAAAATAATAAAAACTATAAACATGAGATTTTAAAGGTTTCTTATTTTAAGAAAAAGAAAAGAAAAGGAAGAAAAGAGGAAAGGCATACTATGTCCTAAACCCAATATCGTTTAAGAGTTTGCTCTTATTCCAAGGTCAAGTCTGTTACTCATTTTATAAATGAGCCAGGTCTAAGGGTTAATTGCATTCTAAAAACCTACAGTGATCTTGAAATTTCAAATTCAAATCTTTTAACACTTTCTTCATCTTTACAAGCTCTCAAAGAATCATAAAGCATTAATACTGACCTTGTGATGTAGTTAAATTCTATTTACATTTTTAATAGAGAAAAATTCAGTTTGCATAAGATAGATGATAGAAAGATTGATCAAAAAGCTCAGGTAAGATTGAAAAATTTAGGCCAAGTATTTTATACACATTCAGAAATACACACTAACATACACACGGGTACTTCCCCACAAATGTATACCACACTGTTGGAAAACACAAATGGTGGTCTATACAGTGGTCTTTTTTTAAATATAAAGGTATTGCTTTATAGCACAGGATTTTTTGTGTATACAGACCATAGATTTCTGTTCCTTTTCTATTGTAAATAGGTGTATATGTAATCGTGTTCTGTTTATCTCACTCTGATCAAAACCTACTTTCCTGAAGCTTAGCATTTGTAACCACCTGCTCTTCCATTCACTCCACTAAGTTTTATCCACTAAGTTTATCCTGCTGAATCTGACTTTCCTTATCTGCAGAAATATGATAATATTCAACTCCATATGGTTGTTTTGAGGTTTTGAGATAATATACATTAAATATTCAGCACGTAGTGCCTAGAATGTAATGACAGTGTATCATATCCTTGACCTCCAGTGCTCTTCCCTCATCCCCACCCCCACCAGCCCCTTCTATCTCCCCGTATGCATGAAAGAAGTCTCTGAGTGGGTAGAACTTTATCTTATTCACTTCCGTTTTCATAATGTCTGGCACATAGTAAGTTCCCAATAAATAGTTGTTGAGTGAATAAGTTGGGGTGGAACTCTAGGAAGACAGCTGGGAGTATTAAAGCAGGTTCTACATGTGAGATAAGTCTCAGAGCTCTTGACAACAGGCTCTTCTTTGCCATCTGGTGCTGCCAGTCCTCTGGATTCAGTTCCACACTCCATCTGGACCATGGCTGGAAGTGCATGCAGCATTCTTTCAGTGAAGACCTTCTCAGACCAATAGGTGACTTCCTGGGAGGCATTCCAGCTCCTACTCTTAGACAACTTCTGTGTCCCCATACTGGATCCCTAGGAAAAACTGGATTCCAGATCCATGGGAAAAGTTGAGGAGAGGTTGTTGTCTCTGGTTTACTTTTTTTCATAAATACCATCTCCCATTTTGCTAAGCTGGCATGGAGCTGGGCTTTTCTCTCCATCTTGCTGTTGTTCTAGATCGTACCTGGGACTTTCCTCTTTAGGATCCTGAGACTTAAGGAAGATTTTATAGGGTGGAGACAGGTGCATAGGTGGAGTTCAGAGAGTGCAATCATTACACTACTTCTCATTTCCTTTTTTTCCTTTCTCTAAAATCTCCTCTCCTCTAGCTTGGAGGTCATTTACTAATTCTGGGGGTTGGGAACAGAAATACAAACCTTTCATTTCCTCAAATCTATTTCTGGTCTCTTCTATCTTACATCCACCTCAAACTTAGAATCAAAGAGGAAGTCAACTTTGTTATCAGCTGTGAACTATTCCTACATCAACAGAACTTTCTGCCAAATGAGAAAATGTGGGCAGCTACACAAGTTGGACTTGAAATGGCAAAGCAATTAATGATTTGAAACACCAACAATAGATATTCCACTGAAGTCTACCTTTTAACCCTTTCCCCCTGCAAGTCAGTGTACATGGGTGGACACAACCATAAAAAGTGAAGTTATGGGCAAGCTGTCCTCATGCAGTTCACATTTTCTTAAGAGCAATATAGATGCTTGATTAACAGAAAGAGGTGAAATCAGAGACAGAAGCCAAGAGAACATTCATATGATGCAAATTTTGATATACAGGTTTAAACAAACTCCAGACTGGTGGTGTTTGAAAGCATTTAGAATTATTCAGAGAGAAACTGGGGATTTTCATGATTTTTTGCAAGTTTCTATCCTCAACTCTAAAAAAGCAATAAGAACAGAGATACAGAAAAACAGTAGGGAATACGACAATGTACAGATAATCATTTGGAAGTCTCACTTTGTTCAAAGAGAAATAATGATCAGAACAAAGGTGGCTTACCTTAACAGAATTTAAAAGGCAAATAATTTGAAATAAAAAGCACAGGGACATTTAATGTGTTGAGTTGCTTAAGAAGTGGTTCAATGCAAATTTGTTGAATCAGTGTTTCCCTGGCAGAGAGGCAATTACATTTAAGAAAGTTTTAAAAGGTGGTTACTAAGCAACTACACTCAGCCTACACACATTGTTCATAATCTCTGGTAAATTATAGAAAATGACAGCCTGCCATTAGAGAACAGAGACATACAAAATTAAAGCATTATTATTCTATGTTCCTCCTACAGGAGAAAGATCCGTTATATCTTTGGTGCGGTTATTAGGTTAAATAACTACAATAGGTATTAAATGTTAGTGTGTTATGGTATAAAAGAGTAAAAACCCAGATGTTTTTCAAAGAATGACCCTTGTAAGTAGGTACAACCTTCCCCTGACTTGACTTCACATTGTATCCTCTCTGTCATAGCAAGAGCAGCTCAAAACACTACTTTATTGGCAGAATTTTAAGTGAGTCTTTGGTAAAGGAAAAAAAAAAGAAGAGAAGGAAGGAATGAAGGAAGAAAGGAAGGAAGGAAGGAAGGAAGGAGCAAGTGAGCCCTGTAAGACAAATATACATATCAGTATTATTCACAGCCCAGAATTCTCTCTTCTAATAAAATAATGATATCTTTGGCATCAACACCTTTTTGATAGTGGTACTTTAATGACTGCCTACTATTTCTTTAGAAGAGAAAATCAGTATATAGCAGTGGATAAAATCAAAATATCCCATTTAAGACATCGGGAAAACAGCTAGTTTCTTTCTTTTTTTCTTCCTTTCTTCCTTCTTTTTTTTTTTTTCTCTTGAGTCAGGTCTCACTCTGTCACCCAGGCTGGAGTGCAGTGCTGCAGTCACAGCTCACTACAGTCTCAACCTCCTGTGCTCAAGCAATCCTTCTGCCTTCGCCTCCCAAAGTGGTAGGATTATGAGCATAAGCCACCATGCTCGGCCCTAGTTTCTTGGGTAACAAATATTTCTATTAAAAGAGTATGCCACTATACATGCCTGTAGTCCCAGCTACTCAAGAGGCCAAGGCTGGATAATCGCTTGAACCCGGGAGGCAGAGGTTGCAGTGAGCCAAGATCGTGCCACTGCACTCCACCTGGGCGATGGAGTGCAACTCTGTCACACACACAAAAGTATGCCACTAAATTTAGTAATCATGTGGCTAATGTCTACCAGATAAGGGTTCTCAAATTTCAGGGAAAAGGTATTAGCCAAATGTATTTTGAAATTTTATTCATTCTCTTATTTATGAAAATAATCCCTACAGTTGGATAAAACCATATATCTACTGTTATCCATTTCCATTTCAATGTGCATTATAAAACAATACATCTTTGGAAATAGTGAAGTAGTTTCTCTTCTTGCTCCCACTTCCTATACCTCTTCCCAGCCTGTAATAAAGTGCAGAGGCAGTAATAAGCACACAGTGGCTCTTTCTTACTACTCAGCAGCAACTGCTTCACAGTTATTTCTCTTTCTCTCTAACGTGGCTCTCACCATGTCAGTAAAAATTCTGAGGACTGAAGAAACCTGCTGCCTAGCCCTGCTCATTTCAGTATGTCCTACTGCCATGTAGGACATTGTTATTGACTGTGACCTAGAAAAATGGGTAAGAAAAGTAAGATCAGTGTCAAAAACAACAAATGAATGGGAACTGAATAGGAACTGTCAGAAAGAGTTGGGCATTCTAGAGGCTCCCTGCCTTGTCATGATCTCTCTCCAGGACTATATGAATTTTCTTTTATTCCATTTCTCCTTTTCTCTTCATTGTATTTCTACTCCGTAGATGTTTTGCTTTCTCATAGTTCCTGACTCTTTATAACCTGGACTTACCATGGCCTTGTCTATACTTCATGGTATTTTTTCATCTCTACCCACCACTTCTAACTAAAGTATTCCTTTGTATTCCTTAGTTCAAATTTTTGAAAAGATAAAATAATTAACCCAGTTCATCTTTTTGAGCCAGACCATGTTATAGATCACTGCCTAGCCTATGGGATGTGTGACAGTTTTTAAAAGGTACACAAAAATCTTTGACACTTCTCCCATCCAGAGACAGGGTTCATGTCTCCTCCCCTGGAATCTGGACTATGTGAATACAATAGAAGTGGCAGTGTGCAGATTTCCAGGATTAGGCCTTAAGACACCAGCAGCTTGCTCTTGGATTCCGACCACCAGCTATGAAGAAGCCCAGGCCACACAAAGAGGCCAGGTAGGGGCTGTGGCTGACTGTTCCAGCGGAGGTCCCAGAAAACAGCCAGCATCAACCACCGGACATGTGTGAGTAAAGCTATCTGCAGAGGACAACAGTCCCCAGTCGATCACTGCCAGCCTTTGAGTCTTTCCAGCTGATGCATCAGATATCATGGAGCAGCGACAAGCCATGCTTATTGTGCCTGTCTGAATTCTTGATATACAGCATGTGTGGGGATAATAAAATGCATGCCTTATACCCTAAGTTCTGGGATAGTTTGTTATATAGCAGTAGACAATTGGAAAATATTTTGGTACCATAAGTCAATTACCTATAGCTGTGTCACAAAACTACACACTTCAGTGGTTTAAAACAATGATCGTTTTATTTTTTTTCCCCTGTTTCTGGGAGTCAAGGATTTGAGAAGCATTCAGCCAGGTAGTTCTGGTTCAGAGTCTGCCACATAGCTGTAGTCAAAGGCTGTAGCTGGAAGACTATGCTGAAAGAGCTGGGGGCTGGCTAGGCACCTCTCTTTCCTCTGAGGTTTCAAGGGCTCTTGGCTCTCTGCAGGGTCTCTCCATGTACACTACTTTGGGCTTCATCCCAGGATGATGGCCTCAGATGACAGAAATTCTTACATGGTGGCTCAAGGTTCCAACGTGACTGTTCCAGTGAGCCAAGCAAAAGATGCATTGCCTTTTTTGACCTAGCCTTGTAAGTCACGTGGCATCACTTCCACCATACTCTTAGCAGTCAGCTGCTCACTAAACTCAGCTCAGATTCAAGGAGTTGGAGGAGATATATCCACCTTTCAAAGAGAGGAGTGTCAAAGAAATTTGTCAAAGTTTAGTTCTGGGCCAAAGCTCATACCTATTCTAATCAACTATGCCCAAGGATGGTGGGATCATAGGTGCACCTGTGGCCTCTCTTCTGTTAGGGACTGGAAGCAGGGATAGCTCCCTCAGAAGGAACTACATTGGCCAGTTCAGAGCACTACATCCCCTGCCTGCCCAGAACCCAGGGTCCTTCTTCCTCTTCTTTATGTCCTACACACATCTGCATCCTGTTGACCCCATCTATTGAACATCTCTTAAACTCTCCACTGGCAGTTAATAGATGATTTTTATAGAAAATTTGGAGAACACAAAAAACTACAAGGAGAAAAAAATACCCTTCCTCCCACATACACAGTTCCAGAGCTGCCCACTCCCAACATGGCCTGTCTGACATTTACAACTACAAATATGCTCATCATCTGCTAATAGAAAGACATTCCAAAGTCATGACCAGTTATAGCGCCAGGAAAAATGTCAAGGACCACTTCAAAAGCTGCTTGCCTATCTCGGAGTCCAGAGTTTTCTGTGGTGTCTAGCCTATTTCTTTGTTCTCCTTTTTCCGTGCTCCCATTCAGAGCTATTTCTTACCATTTTATGGGCTCAAAATGACCACTGGTAAACATCAAAGCACCCCGAATACAACAAATGAAAAGTAAAGAATATTTATAATAACTATTTTTATTGGCATACAAAGGGAACATAAAATCTATCTTTTCATCCTGAAACTCAAGATTTACATATGTGTGATCAAGCAGTATTTACAAATTTGTAGTCTGCATTTTTCCCTTGTATTATAATTTTTGTTGTCATTATAATCTTTAAAATCATGAAAAGAAAATGTAAAGTGAAATATCTAATAGCTAAAGCAATACGTTCATTTTTCCTCATCACTTTACTATTAATAAAAAAATTATTTTTTAAGTTGAATTACCCAGCAAATAAATTAACCCAATTATAACTTTACTAATCACTTCTTTTATTTCAATTTTTCTCAATTAAAATAGAATTATTAATTAAAATAAATTTATGGGTAAGCTTGGTGGACTGAGTATAATTGTTTTTTCCTTGTTACCTTCTAAAATCCCACTAAAATAAAAGGAAAAGGAATTTAAAACTATAAATCCACAAAAAAGAGAAATAATGACAGCATATGAGAGATGTCAACAAAATCTAGAAACTGAAAAGCAATAAATGAGAAGTGGCCTCATAGACCAAAGAGAGATGAAGCTTGAGTCTATAATAGGATATCTAATAAGAAGTAAGCTAATTATATGCCAAACAGTTAAGAAGTTACAGAACCTTGAAAATTCTCAAGAAGTGAATAAACGAGATATCACTGAGTCCAACAGTTTAAGCTGGTCTGAAAGCAAGAGGACTGTCTGACAATCTTTATAAGGAAGAGATAGGACACCACTGAACTCCACCAGCCCATTCAGTCAGAGCATGAAGAACAACAGGTGCCTGAATACAGATGAATCTGGAGAGCATGATGCTAAATCAGGCACAGAATGACAAATACCACGTGATTTCACTTATAGGAATCTAAAAAGTTGAGCTCATAGAAGCAGAGTAGAGCAGTAGTTACAAGGGGCTGGGAGTGTAGAGAGATAAGGGTTTAGAGAGATGTTGTTCAAAGAATATAAAATTTCAGTTAGGAAGAATGAGTTCAAGAGCTCTACTGTACAACATTGTGACTATAATAAATAACAATATATTGTATACTTACTAATTTTAAGCAGATTTTAAGTGTTCTCATTGCACACAAAAATGCATATGAGAAATGCACGTTAATTATCTAAATTTAGCCATTCCACAATGTACATGTATTTCAAAACATATTGTATACATAAATATATATAACTTTATTTGTTAATTAAAAATTATTAATAATAATAATATTATATTGGCAGGCCTAGTCAGTATAAATATAAGAAAAATAAATTTAAGGCATTAGACTAGGGGCAAAAATCAGTGAGACAATAAAGCATTACCTTCATAAAAACAGAAGTCAATTAAAAAAGGGACATTTCAAGAAAAGAATTTTTTAAAATTAAAGTACGGATATATACTTTTTAAATTAAATCTCACAATTAGAAGATAAAGTTAAGGAAATCTAGAAAGTAAAAGCCAAAAAGACAAAGAGATGGAAAATAGTAGTAGGAAAAAAAGAAAGTTAGAGGAAGTTCAGCATCCAATTTAATTATTAAGAGTTCCAGAAAAAGAAAACAGAAGAAATGGGCAAGAGAATATCTTCAAAAAATAGCATGCACATAAAAACATCCCAGACCTGAAGGACATGAGCGCCAGTTTGAAAAGGTCCACACAGTACACAGCGAAATGAATAAAAATGACTCTCACCAAGGCACATTATGGTAATACTTCAGCACGCAGGGGAGAAAGAAAAGACCTAAAATTTTGAGATAGAAGAAAATGGTTCGCATCAGTGTATCATTAGACATCTCAAAGTTACATTGTGTAGCATACTATAAGAACCATCATTCTCAGCAAAAAAACCAAACACCGCATGTTCTCACTCATAGGTGGGAATTGAACAATGAGAACACATAGACACAGGAAGGGGAACATCACAGACCGGGGCCTGTTATGGGGTCGGGGGAGGGGGAAGGGATAGCATTAGGAAATATACCTAATGTTAAATGACGAGTTACTAGGTGCAGCACACCAACATGGCACATGTATACACATGTAACAAACCACATTGTACACATGTACCCTAAAACTTAAAGTATAATTTAAAAAAATGGTGCTGGGAAAACTGGCTAGCCATATGTAGAAAGCTGAAACTGGATCCCTTCCTTACACTTTATACAAAACTTAATTTAAGATGGATTAAAGACTTACATGTTAGACCTAAAACCATAAAAACCCTAGAAGAAAACCTAGGCAATACCATTCAGGACATAGGCATGGGCAAGGACTTCATGTCTAAAACACCAAAAGCAATGGCAACAAAAGCCAAAATTGACAAATGGGATCTCATTAAACTAAAGAGCTTCTGCACAGCAAAAGAAACTACCATCAGAGTGAACAAGCAACCTACAGAGTGGGAGAAAATTTTCGCAACCTAGTCATCTGACAAAGGGCTAATATCCAGAATCTACAATGAACTCAAACAAATTTACAAGAAAAAAACAAACAACCCCATCAAAAAGTGGGCAAAGGATATGAACAGACACTTCTCAAAAGAAGACATTTATGCAGCCAAAAAACACGTGAAAAAACGCTCACCATCACTGGCCGTCAGAGAAATGCAAATCAAAACCACAATGAGACACCATCTCACACCAGTTAGAATGGCAATCATTAAAAAGTCAGGAAACAACCCTTCAAAAAATCAATGAATCCAGGAGCGGGTTTTTTGAAAGGATCAACAAAATTGATAGACCGCTAGCAAGACTAATAAAGAAAAAAAGAGAGAAGAATCAAATAGACACAATAAAAAATGATAAAGGGGATATCACCACCGATCCCACAGAAATACAAACTACCATCAGAGAATACTACAAACACCTCTACGCAAATAAACTAGAAAATCTAGAAGAAATGGATACATTCCTCGACACATACACTCTCCCAAGACTAAACCAGGAAGAAGTTGAATCTCTGAATAGACCAATAACAGGAGCTGAAATTGTGGCAATAATCAATAGTTTACCAACCAAAAAGAGTCCAGGACCAGATGGATTCACAGCCAAATTCTACCAGAGGTACAAGGAGGAACTGGTACCATTCCTTCTGAAACTATTCCAATCAATAGAAAAAGAGGGAATCCTCCCTAACTCATTTTATGAGGCCAGCATCATTCTGATACCAAAGCCGGGCAGAGACACAACCAAAAAAGAGAATTTTAGACCAATATCCTTGATGAACATTGATGCAAAAATCCTCAATAAAATACTGGCAAACCAAATCCAGCAGCACATCAAAAAGCTTATCCACCATGATCAAGTGGGCTTCATCCCTGGGATGCAAGGCTGGTTCAATATACGCAAATCAATAAATGTAATCCAGCATATAAACAGAGCCAAAGACAAAAACCACATGATTATCTCAATAGATGCAGAAAAAGCCTTTGACAAAATTCAACAACCCTTCATGCTAAAAACTCTCAATAAATTAGGTATTGATGGGACGTATTTCAAAATAATAAGAGCTATCTATGACAAACCCACAGCCAATATCATACTGAATGGGCAAAAACTGGAAGCATTCCCTTTGAAAACTGGCACAAGACAGGGATGCCCTCTCTCACCGCTCCTATTCAACATAGTGTTGGAAGTTCCGGCCAGGGCAATCAGGCAGGAGAAGGAAATAAAGGGTATTCAATTAGGAAAAGAGGAAGTCAAATTGTCCCTATTTGCAGACGACATGATTGTTTATCTAGAAAACCCCATTGTCTCAGCCCAAAATCTCCTTAAGCTGATAAGCAACTTCAGCAAAGTCTCAGGATACAAAATCAATGTACAAAAGTCACAAGCATTCTTATACACCAATAACAGACAAACAGAGAGCCAAATCATGAGTGAACTCCCATTCACAATTGCTTCAAAGAGAATAAAATACCTAGGAATCCAACTTACAAGGGATGTGAAGGACCTCTTCAAGGAGAACTACAAACCACTGCTCAAGGAAATAAAAGAGGATACAAACAAATGGAAGAACATTCCATGCTCATGGGTAGGAAGAATCAATATCATGAAAATGGCCATACTGCCCAAGGTAATTTACAGATTCAATGCCATCCCCATCAAGCTACCAATGACTTTCTTCACAGAATTGGAAAAAACTACTTTAAAGTTCATATGGAACCAAAAAAGAGCCCGCATTGCCAAGTCAATCCTAAGCCAAAAGAACAAAGCTGGAGGCATCACACTACCTGACTTCAAACTATACTACAAGGCTACAGTAACAAAAACAGCATGGTACTGGTACCAAAACAGAGATATAGATCAATGGAACAGAACAGAGCCCTCAGAAATAACGCCGCATACCTACAACTATCTGATCTTTGACAAACCTGAGAAAAACAAGCAAAGAGGAAAGGATTCCCTATTTAATAAATGGTGCTGGGAAAACTGGCTAGCCATATGTAGAAAGCTGAAACTGGATCCCTTCCTTACACCTTATACAAAAATCAATTCAAGATGGATTAAAGATTTAAACATTAGACCTAAAACCATAAAAACCCCTGAAGAAAACCTAGGCATTACCATTCAGGACATAGGCGTGGGCAAGGACTTCATGTCCAAAACACCAAAAGCAATGGCAACAAAAGCCAAAATTGACAAATGGGATCTCATTAAACTAAAGAGCTTCTGCACAGCAAAAGAAACTACCATCAGAGTGAACAGGCAACCTACAACATGGGAGAAAATTTTCGCAACCTACTCATCTGACAAAGGGCTAATATCCAGAATCTACAATGAACTCAAACAAATTTACACGAAAATAACAAACAACCCCATCAAAAAGTGGGCGAAGGACATGAACAGACACTTCTCAAAAGAAGACATTTATGCAGCCAAAAAACACATGAAAAAATGCTCACCATCACTGGCCATCAGAGAAATGCAAATCAAAACCACTATGAGATATCATCTCACACCAGTTAGAATGGCAATCATTAAAAAGTCAGGAAACAACAGGTGCTGGAGAGGATGTGGAGAAATAGGAACACTTTTACACTGTTGGTGGGACTGTAAACTAGTTCAACCATTGTGGAAGTCAGTGTGGCGATTCCTCAGGGATCTAGAACTAGAAATACCATTTGACCCAGCCATCCCATTACTGGGTATATACCCAAAGGACTATAAATCATGCTGCTATAAAGACACATGCACACGTATGTTTATTGCGGCATTATTCACAATAGCAAAGACTTGGAACCAACCCAAATGTCCACCAATGATAGACTGGATTAAGAAAATGTGGCACATATACACCATGGAATACTATGCAGCCATAAAAAATGATGAGTTCATGTCCTTTGTAGGGACATGGATGAAATTGGAAACCATCATTCTCAGTAAACTATCGCAAGAACAAAAAACCAAACACTGCATATTCTCACTCATAGGTGGGAATTGAACAATGAGATCACATGGACACAGGAAGGGGAATATCACACTCTGGGGACTGTTGTGGAGTGGGGGGAGGGGGGAGGGATAGCATTGGGAGATATACCTAATGCTAGATGACGAGTTAGTGGGTGCAGCGCACCAGCATGGCACATGTATACATATGTAACTAACCTGCACAATGTGCACATGTACCCTAAAACTTAAAGTATAATAATAAAAAAAAAAAAGTCAGGAAACAACAGGTGCTGGAGAGGATGTGGAGAAATAGGAAGACTTTTACACTGTTGGTGGGACTGTAAACTAGTTCAACCATTGTGGAAGTCAGTGTGGCGATTCATCAGGGATCTAGAACTAGAAATACCATTTGACCCAGCAATCCCATTACTGGTTATATACCCAAAGGATTGTAAATCATGCTGCTATAAAGACACATGCACACGTATGTTTATTGTGGCACTATTCACAATAGCAAAGACTTGGAACCAACCCAAATGTCCAACAACGATAGACTGGATTAAGAAAATGTGGCACATATACACCATGGAATACTATGCAGCCATAAAAAATGAAGAGTTCATGTCCTTTGTAGGGACATGGATGAAACTGGAAACCATCATTCTCAGCAAACTATCACAAGGACAAAAAACCAAACACCGCATGTTCTCACTCATAGGTGGGAATTGAACAATGAGAACACACGGACACAGAAGGGGAACATCACACTCCAGGGACTGTTGTGGGGTGGGGAGAGGGAGGGATAGCATTAGGAGATATACCTATATACCTAATGCTAAATGACGAGTTAATGGGTGCAGCACACCAACATGGCGCATGTATATATATGTAACAAACCTGCACATTGTGCACACGTACCCTAAAACTTAAAGTATAATAATAAAATAAAATAAAATAAAAAATAAAAAAGAGACATATTGTTGCTATAAGTTTAATGATGGCCAAAAGTCCCTCTCAAATATTTCACAGGGTCTACACTATATGTTCACTTAGCAGTATGGTGCAACCTGGCCTAAGATTTCCAACCACGGCCTGGGAATTACTGGGTCTGTATGACAATGAGACCTAAAAATGCTGGTTGCCCTAGGGACAAGACCACTCAACATAGATGCAACCTTAAAACAATGCTTACCCTCACAAGAACAGCTAACACTTCCTTTATGAAAGAAACACCTGGCAACTGACCTGGACTGAATAGTATGAAAAAGGAGAAAGAATCCCCCAAACTCTGAGAATGGTCCCCAAATGGAGACTCTCCCAGTCATCTGACTCCTGACTCTATCTGGCCCATGCCACCAGCCTGCTCCCGCTATCTGTCTTGTAAGAGCACTTCTGGAATAAACTGTCCAAACATCAGACAATGTCTAAGACTCGTCTTTGGAAGCTAGAAGAGACTGATGTCTTCAAAATATTGAGGGAAAAATATTTTCAACCTGAAATTCTGTGCCCAACCAAACTACCCATCATGAATAATAAATAAAGTTACTATAAATTATGCTCTATCAAAATCAAGAATAAGATAGGGGATAGAGGAAACAGGACATTCAAATAGGTGACAGGCAAAAAGAATTCCTGGATGGTGCTAAAGTGAAGACCCAGCATAATAGCTGAGGGCTCAGCCTTCAGAGCAATCAGTTCTGCCTAGAGAATAGAGAGCATCAGAGGCAAAGTCACCAGGGGAAAAAATTAATTGATAGAGTACCTGATGTGTTTGATTGTTTTGATAAGTAATTCATTGATCTGTTGGAGTATTTAGGGATTAAAAATTGGTGACAGGTACATAGAAAATCAAGCAAACAATTTTAAACTTCAGAGTAAAAAAAAATTGTCTTTAAAAAATTGGAATGTGTATTTAGTAAAATTCAGTACCCTTTAAGGATGAAAAAAAAAATCACTCAACAAAACAGGAATAGAAGAAAACTACCTCAACACAATAAAGGCCACATAGAAAAAGTCCACAGCTATCACAGTCAAGGTGAAAGACTGAAAGCTTTCCTGCAAGATCAGGAAATAGACAAGAATGCTCACTTTCAACACTTCTATTCAACATAGTACCAGAAGTCTTAGCCAGAACAATTAGTCAAGAAAAAGAAATAAACGGCATCCAAAAAGAAGAATTAAAATTATCTCTATTCATAAACAACAGAATCTTGTATGTAGAAAATCTTAAGGATTCCACAAAAAAACCTGTTAGAAATAATAAACAAACTCAACAAAGTTACAGGATTCAAAATCAAAACACGAAAAAAATTAGCTATATTTCTACACAGTAATAATGAATAATCTGAAAAGGAAATTAAGAAAATAATTCCATTTATGATAGAATCAAAAAGAATAAAATATTCAGAATAAACAAGCCAAAAGACTTGCACCCTGAAAATTACAAAATATCACTGAAAGATATTAAGGCAGACACAAATAAATGGAAAGATATCCTGTGTTTATGTACTGGAAGACTTAATATAGTAAGATATCAATACTCTACAAAGCGATCTACAGATTCAATGCAATTCCTATCAAAATCCCAATGATTTTTTTTGCAGAAATAGAAAAGCCCAGCAAAGGAATTGAATAGATATTTTTCCAAATAAGATATACAAATGGCCAATAAGCATATGAAAAGATGCTCAATGTCATTAATAATTTTGGAAGTGAAAATAAATCAAAGTCACATTGAGGTATTGCCTCCCACCCATTAGAATGGCTGCTACTGAAAAAAAAAAGAAAATAGATATTGGTGAGGATGTGGAGACATTTGAACTCTTGTGAACTTTTGGTGGTAAAATGATACAGCTGCTGTGA
This sequence comes from Gorilla gorilla gorilla, assembly GCF_029281585.2. NCBI lineage: Eukaryota > Metazoa > Chordata > Mammalia > Primates > Hominidae > Gorilla > Gorilla gorilla. Next base: position 35,846,338 of record NC_073243.2, read on the forward strand.
AAAACAGTATGATGGTTCCTCAAAAAATTAAAAACAGAAATACCATATAAATCAGAAATTCTACTTCTGGATATTTAGTGAAAAGATTTGCAATTAGGATCTCAGAGATATTTATACACCCATGTTCATAACAGCATTATTCACGATAACCAAAAAGTAAAAGCAACCCAAACATCCATTGATGGATGAATGGATAAACAAAATATGGCAGGTAATACAATGAAATATTATTAAGCCTTAGAGAGGAAGGAAATTCTGACACATGCTACAACACAGATGAATCTTGAGGACATTAATTAAGTAAAATAAGCCAGTCACAAAAAGGTAAAAATCATATGACTCAACTTGTATGAGATATCTCTAGGGAAGTCAAACTCAAAAAAAAATAGAAAGTAGAATGGTGGTTCCCAGGGGCTCGGGGGAGGGGAAAACAGGAAGTCGTTTAATAGGTATGAAAAAATTCTGGAGATTGGTTGGACAACAAACTGAATATACTTAACCTACTGAAGTGTACACTTAAAAATGATTAAGATGGTAAGTTTTATATTATGTGCATTTTATCACATTAAAGCAACTTCTATTTTGAGACACGGTCTCACTCTGTCATCCAGGCTGAAGTACAAGTGGCATGATCACAGCTCACTGCGGCCTTCTCCTCCCAGGCTCACGCGATTCTCCCACACCAACCTCTCAAGTAGCTGGGACCACAGGCACATGTCACCATGCCTGGCTAATTTTTTTATTATTATTATTTTTTGTAGAAACAGGATCTCACTATGTTGCCCAGGCTGGTCTCAAACTTTTGGGCACAAGCAGTCCTCCTGCCTTGGCCTCCCAAAATACTGGGATTACAGGCATAAGCCACTGCACCTAGCTAAAACAACATTTTAATATACTATATTACATGATTCAGCTATGGACAACATCTACATACATGCTTATAATAATTTAGCACTCATTATTTTTAGACAAAAATTTGCAACATATATTTTTGCAAGATAGAGGAAGTTTACAGTTGGGTAAGAGAGGAGTAGTGGAAGAGAACCAAATTTCCTAAGTCAGGAAGTCAATAATAGATAATGTCTAAAACTGGAAAATCAATGTGGGGAAACATAAACACATTATTCAGAAATAGAGGATAAACACGTGTGCTAGTCTTAGTGTGACTGACCTCAGCTCTATGTTTTATCCTTTTCCTGCTCTCTTCTAATAAGAGTGTTATCTGTTGTCTGCATGCTATATTCTCCAAGTTGCCATGTCTATTGGAGATAGCTAGTTTGACTAATGGGAAACACTGTCAGGAAACTGAATGTGAAGAGGAAAAGACAGGATATTTTCCTCCTTCCTTCTATGCCTCAGGTGACATATTAAGTAATGTCTGTGTTTCTTCCATGGCTCCAGCTCCTGACAGACAAGCTTCTATGGTCCTAGGTTCTGCAAGATTAACCTAGCTACTGGTCTTACCAGTATCTCTTCTCTTTTTCCCTCCAGCCTTATCTATCTAATGCTGCTAGTCTCTGAGTTGCTCACCGACCCCTGTTTGGCTTCTCTTCTTTTCCACGACTAATGCCTGCATAAAAGCTTATTGCAAGAGTTTTGTTTCTGCCTAGTATTTAGCTGGGAAGGTATCATTCCTGCCCCAAGTACAAGAAAAATGTATGAACTACAGAATCAGAATATTTGTTAATCTCATTAGAGAGCTGATATAAAGAGCAACCAAATAGACTGAAAGCCAAGGAAAGACAGGAGCCTCCAAGATGATACAAGCATTGGCTTAATTGTGGCAGAGTATTGGGGGAAGAGACACTGAGCATCATCAAAGTGGGTAAGATAAATTCAGTTAAAAAGTTTAAGTTGATAGGCCTCATTTGGGCTAGTGGGACATCATAGAGCCCCTGGGAGTTTCAGACATGAGGGAAGTCTATGTCCACTTGCAGTTCTTCTCCACATACCTTCAATGGGGGTGTGTGGAGAAGAACTACAAGTGAACATGAGAAATATTTGGGGCAGGGTTGGAGAAGAGGAACTCCATCAGTAGAGTGAAAAAGGCACAAAACCCGTCTGGCTCCTCTTCTGTGGAACAAAGGCCTTAAGTCACTGGGGGAAAGGTAGCAAACCCTGTCACCCACAGTAGAAGTTGATAAGCAAAGGATGCACATTCAAGAATCAAAAATAACCTTTAAAAACACACAAGCAAAAACCTAAGTATAACTAATAAGTAATAGTGGAGATAAACAGAAGTATTATAAAATGCTCAACTGACCCCCACCCCCAAACAAAAATAAGAGAAAAAAAAAAAGGAACAAAGAACAGATGGGGCAAATAAAAAACAGGTATCAAAGTAGTAGTTTTAAATTCAACCATAGCAATAATCACATTAAATGTAAATGGCCTGAACTTTCTAATTAAAAGAATTAAAAGGCAGAGATTACCAGAGTGGACTACAAGAAGTGGATTACAGATAAAAGGACAAAATAAGATATACTCTGCAAAAATTCACTGTAAAAAAAAAAACTGGAATGGATAACATCAGAAAAAGTATAGTTCGGAACAAGGAATATTACCAGGAATAGGAGGTAAATTTCATAATGATAAAGGGGTAAACTTATCAAAAAGATATAACAGTCCTAAATGTGTATGCATCCTGTAACAGAGATTCAAAATATCCAAGGAAAAAGCTGATAGAACTGAAAGGAAAAATAAATTCACAAATACAATTGGGAGCTTCAACAGTGTTTTTTTCATTAATTAATAAAACAAGAACACAAAAAAATCAGTACAGACATAGAAGACTTGAAAAATACAACCAACTGGACCCAATTGATAAATGTATAGAATATACCATTCAAAAAAAGAATAAACATCCTTTTCAAGTGCATTCACAATAGTCACCAAAATAGACAATTTTCTGGGCCATAGGGAAATTTAATCAGATTGAAATCATATGGAGTATGTTCTGTTACAAGATAATTAAATTAGAAATCAGTAACAGGAAGATATAAGGAAAATTCCCAAACATTTAGAAATTAAACAATATACCTCTTAATAATGCATGGGTCAAAGAAAACATAAGAAAATTAGAAAATATTTTAAATGGAATGGTAACAGTAACATCAAAATGTGTGGGATAAGACTAAAGCAGAGCTTAGAACATAATGTATAGCCTTAAGTACTTATATTAGAGAAGACCTAAACAAGCAAAAATTATAAAATTTCCAGGAGAAAACATGGAAGAAAATCTTTGCACCCTTGATATAGCAAAAATTCCTAGGTGGGAAAGAAGAAGCATGAACCATTTAAACAATTAACAAATTAGACTTCATCAAAATTAAAAAATTCTGCTTTCTTTAATTTTATTTAATTTTAAGTTCCAGGATACCTGTACAGGATGTGCAGGTTTGCTACACAGGTAAACATGTGCCATGGTGGTTTGCTGCACCTATCAACCCATCACCTAAATATTAAGCCCTGCATTCACTAGCTATTTATCCTGATGGTCTCCCTCCCCTTGCTCCCCTACACACCCCAGTGTGTGTTGTTCCCCTCGCTGTGTCCATGTGTTCTCATTGCTCAGCTCCCACTTGTAGGTGAAAACGTGGGGTGTTTGGTTTTCTGTTCCTGTGTTAGTTTGCTGATTGATAATGGCTTCCAGCTCCATCCACATCCATGCAAAGGATATGATCTCATTCCTTTGTATGGCTGCATAGTATTCCATGGTGTATATGTCCCACATTTCCTTCATCCAGTCTATCATTGATGGGCATTTGGGTTGATTCCATGTCTTTGCTATTGTGAATAGTGTTGCAATGAACATACACATGCATGTATCTTTATAATAGAATTATTTATATTCCTTTGGGTAGATAACCAGTAATGGGATTACTGGGTCAAATGGTATTTCTAGTTCTAGGTCTTTGAGGAATCGTCACATTGTCTTCCACAATGGTTGAACTAATTTACATTCCCATCAACAGTGTAAAAGTGTTCCTGTTTCTCCACAGCCTTGCCAGCATCTGTTGTTTCTTGACTTTTTAATAATTGCCATTCTGAATAGTGTGAGGTGGTATCTCACTGTGGCTTTGATTTGTATTTCTCTAATGATCAGTGATGTTGAGCTTTTTTTTGTATGTTTGTTGGCTGCATAAATGTCTTCTTTTGAGAAGTGTCTTTTCATATCCTTTTCCCAGTTTTTGTTGGTGTTGTTTTTTCTCATAAATTTGTTTGAGTTCTTTGTAGATTCTGGATATTAGACCTTTGTCAAATGGATAGATTGCAAAAATTTTCTCCCATTCCGTAGGTTGTCTATTCACTCTGATGATAGTTTCTTTTGCTGTGCAGAAGCTCTTTAGTTTAATTAGATTCCATTTGTCAATTTTCACTTTTGTTGCAATTGCTTTTGATGTTTTTGTCATGAAATCTTTGCCCATGCCTATGTCCTGAATGGTATTGCCTAGATTTTCTCCTAGGGTTTTTATAGTTTTGGGTTTTACATTTAAGTCTTTAATCCATCTTAAGTCAATTTTTGTATAAGGTGTAAGGAAGGAGTCCAGTTTCAATTTTCTGCATATGGATAATCAGTTTTCCTAGCACCATTTATTGAATAGGGAATCCTTTTCCCATTGCTTGTTTTTGTCAGGTTTGTCAAAGATCAGATGGATGCACATATATGGTCTTATTTCTGAGATCTCTATTCTGTTCCATCGGTCTATTTGTCTGACCCCACAGAAATACAAACAACCATCAGAGAACACTATAAACACTTCTACACAAATAAACTAGAAAATCTGAAGAAATGGAGAAATTCCTGGACACATGCACCCTCCCAAGACTAAACTAGGAAGAAGTCGAATCCCTGAATAAACCAGTAACAAGTTCTGAAACTGTGGCAGTAGTTAATAGCCTACCAACCAAAACAAGCCCATGACCAGACGGATTCACAGCTGAATTCTGAGGTACAAAGAGAAGCTGCTACCATTCCTTCTGAAACTACTCCATATAATTGAAAAGGATGGACTTCTCCCTAACTCATTTTATAAGGCCAGCATCATCCTGATACCAAAACCTGGCAGAGATACAACAAAAAAAGGAAACTTAAGGCCAATATTCCTGAGGAACACTGATGCAAAAATCTTCAATAAAATACTGGCAAACCAAATCCAGCAGCACATCAAAAAGCTTATGCACCACAATCAAGCCGACTTCATCCCTAGGATGCAAGGCTGGTTCAACATACACCAATCAATAAATGTAATTTATCACCTAAACAGAACCAATGATAAAAAGTGACCTTAGACGCTCCAGAAAAGAGGTTGAGAAAATTTAAGTACTGAGGCAAAGATGCATCTCTGAGGCGACAGCAGAGGATAGCAGTCAGCCTGGAGCTCCGAAAGGCCAAGAAAGATGAACAGATCTTAAAGAAAAAGAATATCACCAGCTTCTGCCCTGATACAGCTTCCGAAAAACCAGCCAAAGGGGTGGCAGTCAGCTTCACTCTGGTGAAATAATCAAAGGTGTGAATAGCTCAGATTCAGTCCCACGTTTCCAGGCCACCCAGACAGCCAGGAAAATGCTATCCCAGGAAAAGAACCCCCTTCTGAAATTGATCATTGAAGCAGGCCTCATTCCCAGGATGGTAGAGTTCCTGAAGTCATCACTTTACCCCTGCTTGCAGTTTGAGGCTGCCTGGGCCCTGACCAACATTGCTTCAGGGACTTCCGAGCAGATTTGAGCCGTGGTAGAAGGGGGACCCATCCAGCCCTTGATCAAGCTCCTGTCTTCCCCCAACGTGGCTGTGTGTGAACAGGCAATGTGGGCTCTTGGTAATATACACGGTGACGGCCTGGAGTTCAGAGATAATGTCGTCTCAAGCAATGCCATCCCACATCTGCGGGCCTTGATTTCACCCACCCTACCAATCACATTTCTGTGGAACATCACGTGGACCTTGTCGAACCTATGCCAAAAAAAGACCCCGTACCCTTGCCAAACTGCAGTGAAGCAGATGCTGCGTGCCCTCTCACTCCTGCAGCGCCACGACAGCGAGGTCTCTCGGAAGCCTGCTGGTCACTGTCCTATCTCACCGACGGCTGCAAAGAGCTCATCGGCCAAGTGGATGACACAGGGGTCCTGCTCAGGCTGGTAGCCCTCATGACCATCTCAGAACTCAATGTCTGGACCCCTTCTCTCCCGTACTATGGGGAACATCATCACAGGCACAGATGAACAGAAGCAGATGGCCATTGACGCGGGCATGCTGAACGTGCTGCCCCAGTTCCTGCAGCACAACAAGCCCTCCATCCAGGAGGCGGCCTGGGCCCTGAGCAACGTGGCGGCGGGACCCTCTCACCACACCCAGCAGCTGCTTGCCTACAACGTCTTGCCTCCCGTGGTGGCTCTGCTAAAAAAAAAAAAAAAAAAAAAAAATGGAGAATTTAAAGTCCAGAAGGAGGCTGTCTGGACGGTGGCTAACTTTGCAATGTGGGTCACCGTGGATAAGTTGATCCTCCACTCTGGGGTCCTGGAGCCACTGGCGAATCTGCTCATTGCCCCAGATGTTAAAAGTGTTCTCATCATCCTCGATGTAACCTCTTGCATCCTCCAGGCGGCAGAGAAACGGTCTGAGAAGGAAATCCTATGTTTTCTGATAGAAGAACTCGGTGGGATCGATAGAATTGAGGCTTTACAACTGCATGAGAACTGTCAGATTGGCCAGTCTGCTTTGAACATCATTGAGAAGCACTTTGGTGAGGAAGAAGATGAGAGCCTAACTTTACTGAGCCAAGTCCTAGACCAAGATTGTGAATTTATAGATTGTGAATGCTTAGCAAAAAATAGCCAAGCTCCATAACTCCTAAACCAACAACCCAATGCTAAAGGATAACTTCTTTAAGCAGCAGTAGCCCTATATCTTAGTGTATCCCAAATGTGAAGCTTTCAAAACTTAACATTAATAAAACGTTCAATACTTTCAAAAAATTATCTCAATAGATGCAGAAAAGACCTTCGATAAAATTCAATTCATGCTAAAAACTCTCAATAAACTAGGTATTGATGGAACATATTTCGAAATAATAAGAGCCATTTATGATGGACCCACAGCCAACATCATACTGAATGGGCAAAAGCTGGAAGCATTCCCTTTGAAAACTGGCACAAGACAAGGATGCCCTCTCTCACCACTCCTATTCAACATAGTATTGGAAGTTCTGGCCAGGGAAATCAGGCAAGAGAAAGAAATAAACTGTATTCAAATAGGAAGAGAGGAGGTCAAATTGTTTCTGTTTGCAGATAACATGATTGTATATCTAGAAATCCCCATCATCTTAGCCCAAAAGCTTCTTAAGCTGATAAGCAACTTCAGCGAAGTCTCAGGATACAAAATCAATGTGCCAAATTAACAAGCATTCCTATACACCAACAACAGACAAGCAGAGAGCCAAGTCATGAGTGAACTCCCATTCACAATTGTTACAAAGAGAATAAAATACCTAGGAATACAGCTCACAAGGAATGTGGAGGACCTCTTCAAGGAGAACTACAAACCACTGTTCAAGAAGATAAGAGAGGATACAAACAAATGGAAGAACATTCCTTGCTTGTGGATTAGAAGAGTGAAATGGTCATACTGCCCAAAGTAATTTATGGATTCAATGCTATTCCCATCAAACTACCATTTACATTCTTCACAGAAATAGAAAAAACTAGTTTAAAATCCATATGGAACAAAAAAGAGCCCATATAGCCAAGACCATCCTAAGCAAAAAAACAAAAAACAAAAAACAAAGCTGGAGGCATCACACTACCCGACTTCAAAATTCTGCTTTTCTAAAGACGCCATTAAGAAAACAAAGTGGTAAACCATGGCCTGGAAGAAAAAATTCACGATACGTACATCTGATAGAGCATTTGTTTCCAGAATATATAAAGAACTCTTAAACTCAATTACAAGAAGACAACTCAAGCCAAAATTCGGTAAAATGTTTGAAAAGATTCTTCACAATAGAAGATATACAAATGGCCAATAAGCACATGAAAATATGCTCAACATTACTAGTCATCAGATAAATGCAAATTAGAACTACACTGAGATTTGCTATACTCTCACAAAACAGTTAAGAGTAAAAATATTGACATTACCAAACACTGGAGAATATGTGGAACAACTAAAATTCTATTCATTGCTGGTGGAAATGCAAAATTGTACGATGACTTTGGAAAACAGTGTAACAATCTCTTCTAAGATTAAACCTACTCTTACCATAAGACCTAGAATTTCACTCCTAGGTATTTACTCAATTCTTTGTCCACACAAAGAATTGTACAAGAATGTTCATAGAAGCTCCATTCATAATAGCTGAAAACTGGAAACAATCCAAATGTCTATCAAATGAGAATGGATAAAAAAGTTGATCTAGTCCTGCACCAGTGCCATCAGGTCTTAATAACTACACTTTATATTACGTGTTAATACCTTCTCTGGCCAGTCTGCAATGCTTTCTATTTTTTCAGAATTTTTTTGTGAATTCCTGCATTCCAAAGTAACTTTTGAATAATTGTTTCAATCTCCTAAAACTCTTGTTAAGTATTAATTTAAAGAGAATACATCTTATACAAGATTGAATTTACCTATACAGAGATAAGGCATCATCTCCGCTTATTAAAGTATACCGCAGAAAACAGAATTGCTTTTACTGGCTATCTGCTAATCTATACCACAACGTCACTCCATATCCCACCCAGGGCACTTTAATTTTTCTACTAACAGAGTTTTATTCCAGAATTTGGGGCTTTGGCGATTGCAAGATTTGCAGTATTCATACCAGCACTCATAGCATGTGCTCAATGCTAGTTCTTCACAGTCACGCTCAGAATTAGAAAGCAGGTGTTTCTTACCTTGATTGAATTCAGTTCACCTTAATTTGAGAATCATATATTGTACACCTACGATGTGTCAGCCAAGGTGCTAATTTCTATGAGGAGTCAAAGATGAAGAAGTCACAGCTCCATTCTTATGAATTTTTTCATTCTATGGCAATGGCAACCATATAAAGCAAAAGTTTCATGGAAGACAGAATGTCCTGAGGGCACAGAGAGTCTGTGTGGGCACAGAGGAAAGAGTTCCTATTTAGGTAAGAAAAAGAACAACACGAGAAAGACAAAACTTTAATATTCTGTATCAAAATGTTGATTTAACTTCTGTAGCTTCTTTCTAACAAACCCTGAGACCTAGAAATTTGCTGAACTTGGTGCTTTGTGACTGAGTCTAATTTGTTTCACCGCTCTTGAACCGCAAGGTTTAGAGCATCCTGAGCTTGTAATTTTGGTATTTCTCATATTACCTGCTTAGGTGGTAATTCTTATTTAGCTAATAATAGAACTTGACAAAGAAATTTTAAAGAAATTAATGCAGGAATGAATGGTGGGGCAACTCTCCATTCAACATTTTATTGTTAATTATAAATTTGCTGCATAATTTCAGTTCCTAAAGAAGCTTAAATTGGCTGGGTGCGGTGGGTCATGCCCGTAATCCTAGCACTTTGGGAAGCCAAGGCAGGCAGATCACCTGAGGTCAGGAGTTCAAGACCAGACCAGCCAACATGGCGAAACCCCACCTCTACTAAAAATACAAAAATTAGCCAGGCATTGTGGCGGGCACCTGTAATCCCAGGTACTTAGGAGGTTGAGGCAGGAGAATTGCTTGAACCCAGGAGGCAGAGTTTGCAGTGAGCCGAGATCGCACCACTAACTCCAGCCTGGGTGACAGAGCAAGACTCCATCTGAAAAAAAAAAAAAAAAGCTTAAATATTTTTCTAATTATAAGAGACAAGTGGTGTGATTAGAAGCAGCTGCTCCAGAGAGTTTTTGCCAACAGTCATTTCCAAATTACTCACACACAAAGGTATTCAGCGTTGTTTCTTTCCACTTCAACCTTGATATGGGTAGGTTTGTAATTTTTTCACATACAATGTAAAGAAAAATCAGTTAATATCTCAAGATTTATTGTGTCTATTCTCTCAATCCTATGAATAGCTGTGCAGAATAACCAAGCTAAAGTCACTTTTTAAAATATGAAGATGGAGGGAGAGAAGGAAGAGAAAAGATGGGTGAAAGCAAATAAGGATAGAAAAGATGAATGGGAAAAGGTGCAGACAAAATGCGCAGATGGCAGACTACTGGAAAAGTACAGAATGAGGAGAAAAATACATCTCCAGGCTCTGTTTCTTCATTTTAAGGATGCATATTGGCCTAACAGTGAAGTGTAAGCTAACAAGCTACAGCAAGAGAATTAACAGCAAGAATTTTGGAGTTAGTTTGCTCCAGAATCATTCCTGACTTCCAGTCTCCTACTAACTATAAGGCCTTGGACAAATTATTTCCTCCACCTTAGAGTCTTCATTTGTAAAATGGGCTTAATAAGAATACCCTCCACCTAAGATTGACATCAGAGAGAAGAAAATAAGAACTGTAATGTGGTGCCATGTCACACCCATCATGTAAGCAAAAATGTTTAAAAATTTAATAACAACTGTTGCTGGGGAAGTCAGGAAATATAGTTCTCAAACAATGTTAACAGCAACATAAAGTGGAAATTAATTTAAAAATCAAACAAGTTAGAAATGCACACACACTGATTCAGCTATTCTTCTCCTAGGTAAACATATCCCTGAGAAAAACTCCTGCATGTGTAAACAGAGAGACACAGAATGTTTACTGCTCTAATATTTATAATTGTCAACAATAGAAAAATTCAAATGCCCTCCAACAGAAATATGGGTAAATCAGAGACTATTCATATAGTATAAAAAAGGGATGATTTTGAGTTACATGTGTTAGTATAGATGACTCTCCAGTACATAAATTTTTAATCAAGTTTCAGATTTCAGAATATCAAGGCAGAATCACAATGAAACTAGAAGAAGGCTGGACTTCACCCCAAGAGGCTGAACTTGAAGCTAGATACAATAGCTAAAGTATTCTTGGTTGTGCATAAGATAAATTTATTTATATTAGAATGAGGCATTTAAAAACCTAAATGCATGAAAATTCATATGTGATGTAGGGGGAGGGTAAGTGAGCCTCAAAGTGGTGGAATGTGGATCTATTCTTTTTGCCTGCCAAGCATCCCTATCCTTTTATATTTGTTAATCAAACCTTTTGTTTCTGTCTATCATAATCCCCTTAAACCTCCATTCCTGATCAGTGGTTGGGCACAGAATTCAATCTCTATTTCCTGGGAATTTAAATCTTGGGTACAATCACAAAAATATGAAAAGCGATGCCAGTATCCCCAAAGAGCCGAAGACAGAACTAGTAGCAGATTAATTACATTGGATCCCCTCTGTCATGAAAGGGGCAGCAATTTAAAATCACTATAATTGATACTTATTCTGGATCTTCTGGATCTAGGTTTGCTGTCCCTGCCTGCTATGCTTCTGCCAGCAAAACTATCCCTGGTCTTATTGAATGGCTCATTCACCATTATGGTTGCCCATAAAATATTGTTTCTGGTCATGGGCTCCATTTACAAGGAGGGAGAGGCAATGGGACTCAGTATCTCATATAATGTGTTAATGGTGGTAAACTTCACATTATTGAATATAAATTACGGAATACGAATCTGAGTTGTGCAGAGCTAGATGGAGCCGGATTTGAAAATGTGGTAACTGGTGAAACTTGGCCTGTCTACCTCTCTGGAAAGAGACGAGTGTACTTTCAGATGTATGGAGAAATAATTGCATGATGTAAGGAAGGCAGTTTTTCTTTTTTTTTCCTTTTTTCCGGAACTGAGCATGTGAAGTAAGGTGGGCTTTGATGTCAGGTAGCCAAATACTATGGACTATAATAGGAATGCATAGTCCATTCCTACTAGACAGCTCCAAATCCCAATAGGAGCTGTCTAATTTTCTGTATCTCCTTCCTGATGAGTCTTAGTGGTAGGCACATGACCTAGGGCATCTGACCCGGGAGAACGTAATCAGATATAGAAACTAAAATTTTAGATGTATAGCTAGGAATACAAAGAAATAGGGCAGGGATAAAATTTTTCTAGTGTCAGTCAAGATAACGTGTTCCAATATCCAGGGCCAGCAAAAGTTGGAAAGAAACACTAATCTAATTCTGTTGTAGATTCTGTTGTGAGGCCTCCAAATAATCTTGCCTAGAATTGATATATGTTACTTCCCAAAGGTAGACACCTAAGGTTTACATCAGAGAGAGAAAAATAAGAACTATGATGTGGTGCCATATCACATCCATCAGAGAAGCAGAAATGTTAAAACCAGACTACATCTGGTTTAAAAAAAAAAAAAAAACAACTTGATTGAAGAATAGTAATTCAGCAACATAGAACCCATTTTCCCTGTAAGTTAAATCACACTTTTTATACTGCAAAGAAACTACTTGATTAATAATATAAGCTGGGCCCAGAATTTAAGCTGTAAGCCCTACAAGTCTGTCACATTCCTCCTGGAATAATTTTTGGCTGCAGCCTAGGTCCTCTGGATCCCACTCCCTCAGTTCTGCCTCTAAATAAGCAGCTATGCAATCTTTATATAGTTCTATATATTTTAGTATGGAATCTGCTGCATGGAACATTCTTACGGAAACTGTTCACAGCCATGCTTTATGGCTTCTTTAGCACCATAGCTTCTGGAAGAGTCAATAAGGAAAGAGTGCTGGTACAAGGATGGAACTAAAGGCCCACCATTTATCTTATTAGGAACAAAATACTGTTTCTCCACTCCTAGCCTGTCCCCTAGGTTCAAATTTGCCTGTAACTCAGGGTTAGGGTGTAAGGTGTCTACTCTGTTCGACACTACGTAGTAAGAGGCAAAAATTTAACATTTAGACTCAGCTATTTTGGGTCTTTTTTTGTTTGGTTGATTCGTTTTTTTTAATAATTTCAACTTTTATGTTAGATGTAGGGGGTATATGTGCAGGTTTGTAACATGCATGTATTGCGTGACGCTGAGGTTTGGGGTACAAATGATCCCATCACCCAGCTAGTGAGCCTAGTACCCAACAGTTTGTTTTTCAACCCATTCCCTCCTCTTTTCGCCTACTCTAGCAGTCCCCAGTGTCTATTGCTCCCATCTTTGTCCATGAGTACCCAGTGTTTAGTTCCCGCTTATAAGTGAGAACATGTGGTATTTGGTTTTCTGTTCCTGCATTAATTCACTTAAGATAATGGCCTCAAACTGGATTCATGTTACTGCAGAGGGCATGATTTTTTTATGGCAATGGTATTCTACGGTGTGTACGTATCACATTTTCTCTACCCAGTACACCACTGATGGGCACCTAGGTTGATTCCATGTCTTTTCTATTATGAGTAGTGCTGCGATGAACATACAAATGCATGTGTCATTTTGGTAGAATAATTTATTTTCCTTTGGGTATATACCCAGTAATAGGATTGCTTGATTGAATGGTAGTTCTGTTTTTTAAGTTCTTTGAGAAATCTCCAAACTACTTTCTACAGAGGCTGAACTAATTTACATTCCCATCAACAGTATATAAGCATTCTCTTCTCTGCAGTCTTGTCAATATCTGTTGTTTTTTTGACTTTAATAATAGCCCTTCTGACTGGTGTGAGATGGTTTCTCATTGTGGTTTTGATTTGCATTTCTATGATGATTAGTGATTTTTTCATGTATTTGTTGGCTGCCTGTATTAGACTCAGTCATTTTTATTCTATGCTTCCAAACAGCTGCATTGTTATAGCATCATCAAATATCTCCCATGTCAGAATAGCCTAACCAAACCCAAAAGTCAAAACAGTTCCCTGTCTTTGTGGCTACAGTGGCTGCGTGAATGCTGTGGGCCACATTTCTGTGAGCAGTAGCTCCTTGGATTTGCTCTCTGCATTGAAGTGGGCCCCTGACCAGGAATGCCTTGAACTGTCCTCCAGAGAGAGCTGTGTCCATGATGTTGGCCTTTCTCTTTCCCTCACTGGGCTGTCGCCTGCAGGTAGAGATGGTCCTTGCTGTATAGTCACCCACAATAGGGATGTCACTGCGGCCACCTTGACAGCTAAGGGTGTGATGGAATGAGAATCCGGTGCCTCATGCTTCTGACTCCTTACTCCCACACAAGTGAAGAGACCTTGAAGATGGTCCTAAACTCAGGATGGGGGTGAGGATGCTGGGGGAGTGTCTCACTGGACACTTCCTCTTTCCTAATTATCCCCCTTCTGCCTCCTCCTCCCACAGCCCTCTTCCTTTAACTCTTTTCTCTTTGGTATCCCTGTTCCACAAGCTTCTCCCCTGGGGTTTACCACCACTCCCCATAAGAAATAGTCTTATCTCAATCACCATCATTTCCCTCCAAGTCTTGCAGATTCCACAACCCCAGGTGTTTTTTAATGCCAGAGGGTTTCTATTGCATCCATTTACCACTGATCTGCAGAGGGCAAGGGTGAGCTCTGTTAGTTCTGAGCTGAGGGGGCTCCACTGAAAGACAGAAGGAAACTTCTACTCTGGGCTCAAGCTCCTTCTCTCTTAAAGGATCAAAACTATTGAACATATTTCATCACCATAGGATTAATTTTCACCCTCAATTCCACATGATAAATTGATAGCATAACTTTGATCTTATTTTACACTAACAAATATCATGGCATTGTTATAATGATAATATTTGATCCTTCTTGTCCTGGATTACATAACAAAGCATTCTGTATTAACTGACAATAAATTGTGACATGCTCAAATTCTAATCACTTGATTTCCTCCCTGACTATGGGGGGTAGGGGCCGAGTGTAATTTGCCCCCCGAATATGTTACAGCAATCTGAGTGGCCATAAATTTTTTTTTTCTTGAGATGGAGTCTTGCTTTGTCACACAGGCTGGAGTGCAGTGGCATGATCTCGGCTCACTGCAACCTCCACGTCCTGCGTTCAGGCGATTCCCCTGCCTCAGCCTCCCAAGTAGCTGGGATTACAGGCGGCACCCACCGCCATGCCTGGCTAATTTTTGTATTTTTAGTAGAGATGGGTTTTCACCATGTTGGCCAGGCTGGTCTCGAACTCCTGATCTCAAGTGATCCACCTATCTCAGTGTCCCAAAGTGCTGGAATTACTGGCATGAGCCACCGTGCCTGGCCATGAATTTTTGTTGAAACACTATACATGTCAAATTTGGCAAAGTAGTAAAAGATGCTACTGGAAAATATCCATGTCCATGATCAACATGCACACTTTTTATCATGGGTTATCATTTAATAAATTGCTTAAATAGGTTGCCATCTCACCTCCAGTATTCTCTGCCATATATAGATATATTTTATAAATATATCATATATAAATGTATTATTCATATATATGCCATATATTTATGTATATATGGCATATATATTTATATATATATATATATACTTTAAATTCTGGGATACATGTGCAGAACACGCAGGTTTGTTACATAGGTATACACGTGCCATGGTGGTTTGCTGCACCCATCAACCTGTCATCTACATTAGGTATTTCTCCTAATGCTATCCCTCTCCTAGCCCCCAACCCCCCAACAGGCCCTGATATGTGATGTTCCCCTCCCTGTGTCCATATGTTCTCATTGATCAACTCCCACTTATGAGTGAGAACATGTGGTGTTTGGTTTTCTGTTCCTACGTTAGTTTACTGAGAATGATGGTTTCCAGCTTCATCCATGTCCTTGCAAAGGACATGAACTCATCCTTTTTTATGGCTGCATAGTATTCCATGGTATATATGTGCCACATTTTCTTTATCCAGTCTATCATTGATGGGCATTTGGGTTGGTTTCAAATATTTGCTATCGTGAATTGTGCCCCAATAAACATACAGGTACATGTGCCTTTATAGTAGAATTATTTATAATCCTTTGTGTATATACCCAGTAATGGGATTGTTGGGTCAAATGGTATTTCTGGTTCTAGATCCTTGAGGAATTGCCCCACTGTCTTCCACAATGGTTGAACTAATCTACACTCCCACCAACAGTGTAAAAGTGTTCCTATTTCTCCACATCCTCTCCAGCATCCATCGTTTCTTAACTTTTTAATGATCGCCATTCTAACTGGTGTGAGATGGTATATCATTGTGGTTTTGATTTATATTTCTCTAATGACCAGTGATGATGAGCATTTTTTCATATGTTTGTTGGCCACATAAATGTCTTCTTTTGAGAAGTGCCTGTTCATATCCTTTGCCCACTTTTGGATGTTTTTTTTTTCTTATAAATTTGTTTCAGTTCTTTGTAGATTCTAGATATTAGCCCTTTGTCAGATGAATACATTGAAAAAAAATTTTCCCATTCTGTAGGTTGCCTGTTCACTCTGCCAATAGTTTATTTTTCTGAGCAGAAGTTTTTTAGTTTAATTAGATCCCATTTGTCAATTTTGGCTTTTGTTACCATTGCTTTTGGTGTTTTAGTCATAAAATCTTTGCCCATGCCTATATCCTGAATGGTATTGCCTAGGTTTTCTTCTAGGGTTTTTATGGTTTTAAGTCTTATATTTAAGTAAGACTTTAAGTCTTTAATCCGTCTTCAGTTAATTTTTGTACAAGGTGTAAGGAAGGGGTCCAGTTTCAGTTTTCTGCATATGGCTAGCCAGTTTTCCCAACACCATTTAGTAAACAGGGAATCCTTTTCCCATTGCTTGTTTTTGTCAGTTTGTCAAAGATCAGATGGTTGTAGATGTGTGGTGTGATTTCTGAGGCCTCTGTTCTGTTTCATTGGTCTATATATGCTGTTTTGGTTACTGTAGCCTTATAGTACAGTTTGAAGTCATGTAGCGTGATGCCTCCAGCTTTGTTCTTTTTGTTTAGAATTGTCTTGGCTATATGGGCTCTTTTTTGGTTCCCCGTAAAATTTAAAGTAGTTTTTTTTTTTCTAATTCTGTAAGAAAGTCTATGGTAGCTTGATGGGGATAGCATTAAATTTATAAATTACTTTGGGAAGTAAGGCCATTTTCATGATATTGATTCTTTCTATCCATGAGCATGGAATGTTTTTCCATTTGTTTATGTCCTCTCTTATTTCCTTGAGCAGTGGTTTGTAGTTCTCCTTGAAGAGGTTCTTCACATCCACTGTAAGTTATATTCGTACGTATTTTATTCTCTTTGTAACAATTGTGAATGGGAGTTCACTCATGATTTGGCTCTCTGTTTGTCTATTATTGGTATATAGGAATGCTTGTGATTTTTGCACATCGATTTTGTATCCTGAGACTTTGCTGAAGTTGCTTAAGGAGATTTTGTGCTAAGATGATGGGGTTTTCTAAATACACAATCATGTCATCTGCAAACAGAGACAATTTTACTTCCTCTCTTCCTATTTATTTCTTTCTCTTTATTTCTTTCTCTTGCCTGATTGCCCCGGCCAGAACTTCCAACACTATGTTGAATAGGAATGGTGAGAGAGGGCATCCTTGTCTTATGCCGGTTTTCAGAGGGAATGCTTCCACCTTTGCTCATTCAGTATATTAGCTGTGGGTTTGTCATAAATAGCTCTTATTATTTTGAGATACATTCCATCCATCAATACCTAGTTTATTGAGAGCTTTTAGTATGAAGCGGTGTTGAATTTTATCAAAAGCCTTTTCTGCATCTGTTGAGATAATCATGTGGTTTTTGTGATTGGTTCTGTTTATGTGATGGATTACGTTTATTGATTTGCATGTGTTGAACCAGCCTTGCATCCCAGGGATGAAGCCAACTTGATCGTGGTGGATAAGCTTTTTGTTGTGCTGCTGGATTCAGTTTGCCAGTGTTTTATTGAGGATTTTTCGCAACGATGTTCATCAGGGATATTGGCCTAAAATTTTCTTTTTTTGTTATGTCTCTGCCAGGCTTTGGTATCAGGATAATGCTGGCCTCATAGAATGAATTAGGGAGAAATCCCTTTTTTTCTTTTGTTTGGAATAGTTTCAGAAGGAATGGTACCAGCTCCTCTTTGTATCTCTGGTAGAATTTAGCTGTGAATCCATCTGGTCCTGGGCTTTTTTTGGTTGGTAGGCTATTAATTGCTGCCTCAATTTCAGAACTTGTTATTGGTCTATTCAGGGAATCAACTTTTTCCTGGTTTAGTCTTGGGAGAGTGTATGTGTCCAGGAATTTATCCATTTCTTCTAGATTTTCTAGTTTATCTGTGTAGAGGTATTTATAGTATTTTCTGATGGTAGTTTGTATTTCTGTGGGATCAGTGGTGATATCCCCTTTATCATTTTGTATTGTATCTATTTGATTCTTCTCTCTTTCTTGTTAGTGTGGCTAGCAGTCTATCTATTTTGTTAATCTTTACAAAAAGCCAGCTCCTGGATTCATTGATTTTTTTGAAGGGTTTTTCATGTCTCTATCTCTTTCAGTTCTGCTCTGATCTTAGTTATTCCTTGTCTTCTGCTAGCTTTTGAATTTGTTTGCTCTTGCTTCTCTAGTTCTTTTAATTGTGATGTTAGGGTGTTGATTTTAGATCTTTCCTGCTTTCTCTTGTGAGCATTGAGTGCTATAAATTTCCCTCTAAACACTACTTTAGCTTTGTCCCAGAAATTCTGGTATGTTGTGTCTTTGTTCTCATTGGTTTCAAATATGATATCCTTCTTAATGTTCTATTTTTCATTCACCAAGTAGATCTATTAATTTGTATCATGACTCCAACAATTCCAGAGTTATAATCTTTCTCCTCATAGAATGATTGGCAGCCCCGAATGATCAGGGAACTATGGCGGCAGCTGCTGACAATACCATCATTACATTTTTCACAAGAAATTATGAACAATGGCATTGTCTGAGTCAAGAGATACTGTAGTCAAAACATATCAAAAAGAATAGGGTGGATTCAATGAATCATTTTGATGACATAGGCTGTTACTGTAAAGGTTTTCCATACTATTGGCAAGACTCCCCCATAGCCTGGCTGTCTTATGAGTGTACAGTGTTTTGCATATACAAAATTACCAGTTTAATGGTGTTCTATTATTTCAAAATTTTTAAGGTTTCCAAAATGGACGTTTTGAGACAGCAACATACGTACTGAACCTTCACCACCTTTTATTCTAATAGAGAAATGTAAATCTGATGCTGCTGATGAAAAGGAAATCTGTTCAAGTCTCAGTCCTAAACAAACAGGTGCAATTGAGATCTTTCCAAGGTTTATGTTTGGGCATCACAGACTAGCAGGAGAAGCACATAAGTCTCTTTATAGTCTATTTTGACTGTTTCAAAATAGAATAAACCTGTAACTCATACACACAAAAAGGCTGACACAAAACCCTTTTTTTTTTTTTTTTGAGACAGAGTGTTGCTCTGTCGCCCAGGCTGGAGTGCAGTGGCGCTATCTGGGCTCACTGTAAGCTCCGCCTCCCGGGTACACACCATTCTCCTGCCTCGGCCTCCCGAGTAGCTGGGATTACAGGCGCCTGCCACCACACCTGGCTAATTTTTTGTATTTTTAGTAGAGATGGAGTTTCACCGTGTTAGCCAGGATGGTCTCGATCTCCTGACCTTGTGATCCATCCGCCTTGGCCTCCCAAAGTGCTGGGATTACAGGCGTGAGCCACTGCACCTGGCCAACAAAACACTTTTACCTGTCCCCCCACATACCACTTAGGCTGGAGGTTATATTATTTACTAGTAGATCATGAGAGTAGACTAACACTGCTAGTTGTTTCCAGACTTTCCAATTTCAATTAATCTGAAAATGTGTTTTGTTGGATAACAGATCTTTTTCAAAGTAAACTTTATTTTTTAGAACAGTTTTAGTTTTACAGAAAAATTGGAAAGATAGTACAAGGAGTTCCCATACACCTGGGTGCCCAGTTTCCACCACAGTGGCTCACGCCTGTACTCCCAGCACTTTGAGAGGCCAAGACGGGCAGATCACCTGAGGTCAGGAGTTCGAGGCAAGCCTGACCAACATGGTGAAACCCCATCTCTACTAAAAATACAAAAATTAGCCCAGCATGGTTGCGGGCACCTGTAATCCCAGCTATTCAGGAGGCTGAGGCATGAGAATCAATTGAATCCGGGAGGCGGAGGTTGCAGTGAGCCGAGATCACACCATTGCACTCCACCCTGGGTGACAAGAGCGAAATTCTGTCTCAAAAAAATAAAAAATGCTACATTAATGTGTATATTTGTTACAATCAATGAACATATATGGAGACAATATTATTAACTAAAACTCATTGTTTATTCAGATTTCCTTAGTTTTACTTAATGTCCTCTTTCTGTTCCAGGATCCCATCCAAGATACCACATTATATTCAGTGGTCATGTCTCCTTAGACCCTCTTAGCTATGACAGTTTCTGAGACTTTCCTTGTTTTTGACATCCTTGACAGTTTTGAGGAGTACTGGTCAGGTAAATTGCAGGATTTCCCTTTATTTGTCTAATGTTTTTCTCATGAGTAGACTTTTGGGAAGAAAGGTCACAGAAGTGAAGTGCCGTTCTCATCACATCATATCAAGGGTATATAATATCAACATGATTTATGACCGTTGATGTTGACCTTCATCACCTGCCTGAAGTAGTGTCTGTCAGGCTTCTCCATTGTAAAGTTACTCTTTATCCCCACCCCTTTTTGTACTGCATTCTTTGGAAGCAAGTTGCTATGCACAGCCCACACTTAAGGATTGGGGTGTTATGCTCCCTCCCTCTCTTTTAGGGCAAAGTACCTACATAAATTATTTGGAATTTTCTGCATATGAGATACGTAATTGTTAAATTCCAGTATACAAGTATAGTAGTAACAAAATTGTTAACCTGTATCTCTCTGAGATACCACTTTATCAACTAGAGTACAGTGTTTATATACAGTTCCTTTTGCCTTTAGTCCTATAGCTTCCTCTCACTTCCAAAATTAGGTCTGCACTTTCCCCCAACACTTCCTATTCCAGTAAAGTTATTTTAAACATTTGTGATACATTTAGATTCTCTTGTCACAGTCTGCATTCCACACTGGGTCTCCGTGACCTCCTAAATGGTTTTTTTCAATTTACATATATTAAAGTTTTCTCTTTTTGCCATAAAGTTCTATTTGTTTTGACAAATGTGTAATATACACTATTGCAGTATCATACAGTATATTTGTACCATCCTAAAATCTCCTGTACTTGACCTATTTATCCTTCCTCACTCCCCTCAAATCCCTGGCAAACACTGATCTTTTTACTTTTGCCTTTCCAGAGTATCATGTTGGAATCACAAAGCATGTAGCCTTTTCAGATTGACTTTTTTTGTTTGTTTTAGACAGAGTTTTGCTCTTGTTGCCCAGGCTGAAGTACAATGGCACCATCTCAGCTCACTGCAACCTCCACCTCCCAGGTTCAAGCGATTCTCCTACCTCAGCCTCCCAAGTAGCTGGGATTACAGGCATGCACCACCACACCTGGCTAATTTTTGTATTTTTAGTAGAGACAGGGTTTCACCATGTTGGCCAGACTGGTCTCGAACTCCTGACCTCAGGTGATCTGCCCTCCTTGGCCTCCCAAAGTGCTGGGATTACAGGTGTGAGCCACCGCGCCCAGCCTCAGATTGACTTCTTTCACTTAGCAACAAATATTTAAGTTTCTTCTATGTCTTTTTGTGGCTTGAGAGTTCATTTCTGTTTTTTCACTAGATAATATTCCATTGTATGAATGTACCAGTTTGTTTATGCATTCACCTGCTGAAGAATATCTTAGTTGTGCCACGTTTTTTAGAGATTATGAATAAAGCTGTTATAAACATTCATGTGAAGGTTTTTGTATAGACATAAGTTTTCAACTCATTTGGTTAAATACCTGAGAGCATTATTTCTGCATTATATGGTAAGACTATGTTCAGCTTTGTAAGAAACTGCCAAACTATCTTCCAAGGAGGCCATACCATTTTCCCATCAGCAATAAATAAGAGTTCCAATGACATTTTTTTTAAACTTTGAGAATAGGCAAGCCTTCAATTACACAGAATCTCATTGCTGCAGAACAGCTCCATTGTGAGGATTAGGTGGAAATTCAGTTTCCATGGTTCATGCCTTCTTGGAGATGAACAACAATCTTCTATAATTGTGTGGAGACAGCACTTACCTTTGAGGGAACACAAAAGTGTAATTTTTTTCTCCCCTGCACAGCTAATACACCATAGCAGCATGTACTGACAAGCTGCTAACTGTAAAAGGCTACTGGGAGAATTAAGCAAATAAATCTATACTTAATCCCATATATACCAATATTTTATCAGGGAGGATGAGGATGTACTATTAACATCACCACTTTAGTGGGATCATAGTGGACAGGAGGCAGGACTAGAATGCACCTCCCACTCATATAGACAGAGCAGCATATAGAGGCTCACATTGTGAACTATTGCTCCAGAATGATTGCAGGAATACATTAGGAAAGCCAAGAGAACCCACAGACCCACTGAAGGAAGCAGATTGCTCCTGTAAGACTCAGGAGACACCTCAAATACTGTGAATGCCCAAACTGTGGAAGTGGGAAAGGGAAATCATCCACCCCAGAACACACACCCCCACTGGGGAAACTGAAGGTTTAGATTACAGGAGAATATTCTGACCTTACCTGCCATCTGAGTCAATTTAGGGAGCCAAATGAAATACAGGAGTAGAAGAAGCAGCAGGAACAGTCCTGTGGGCTCGCTGGGTCCCTAGCAAGCCATTTCTGCCCTGCCTCACAGGGGTCCTTGGTGGGGCAGGGTGGTGAGAGGCACTGGGAAAAGGCCACAGAGAGAAGAAAACCTCCAGTTGAACTTTGTAACAACTCAAACCAATCAAGAAGTCTCCTCCAGAACTCGGGGGAGGGCATGAATCCAGTGTGCAGACTCCACAGGTTGGGGAAAAACAAAAGCCCTACTTGCTTTCACAGCTGGGACGCTGGTAGCCTGGGGCAAGTTCTCAGCCCTGCTCACCCACTGCCTGAAAACAGTTTCAGTGCTGTTGGTGCAGGGGCACAGTGGGAGTGAGGCCGGCCCTTTGGGTTGCATGGGAGCTGGGTGATGCCTGTGACTGCAGGTTTTCCCCTACTTCCCTGACAACCTGCATGACACAGTAGAGGCAGCCATAATCTTCCTAGGAACATAACTCCATTGACATGGGAACCTCACCCCCATCCCCTAAAAGAGCTGCAACAAGACCCATCCAAGGGGAGTATGAGCTCAAACATGCCTAGCCCTGCCCCCACCTAATGCTCCTTCCCTACCCACCCAGGTAACTGAAGACAAAGGGGATATACTCTTGGGAGTCATAGGGTCCCGCCTACCACCTGTTCCTCCTCATACTGCCACAGCTGATGCTCTCTTGAAAGCACCACATCACGGCAGAAGGCCAACCAGCACAAAAACAGAGCATTAACCCACCAAAGCTAAGAATCCTCATAGAGTCCATTTCACACTCCTGCCACCTCCATTGCAGCAGGTGCTGGTACCCACGGCTGAGAGACCCACAGAGGGTTCACATCCCGGGACTCTCTGCCCACAACTCCCAGTACCAGCCCGGAGCCTGGTAGACTTACTGGGTGGCTAGATCCAGAAGACAGATAACAATCACTACAGCTCGGCTCTTAAGAAGCCATATCCCTAGGAAAAGGAGGAGATTACTACATCAAGGGAACACCCCATGGGACGAAAGAATCTAAAGAACAGCCTTGAATCCTGGACCTTCCCTCTGATGGCACCTACCCAAATGAGAAGGAACCAGAAAACCACCTCTGGTAATATGACAAAACAAGGTTCTTAACACCCCCACAACTACACTAGCTCACCAGCAATAGATCCAAACAAAGAAGAAATTCCTGATTTACCTGAAAAAGATTCAGAATGTTAGTTGTTAAGCTAATCCTGGAAGCAACAGAGGAAGGTGAAGCTCAATCTAAGGAAATCAAAAAAATGATACAAGTGAAGGGAGAAATAGTCAATGAAATAGATAGCATAAATAAAAACAATCAAAACTTCAGGAAACAATGGACACACTTACAGAAATGCAAAATGCTCTGGAAAGTCTTAGCAATAGAATCAAACAAACAGAAGAAAAAACCTCAGAGCTCAAAGACAAGGTTTTCAAATTAACCCTATCCAACAAAGACAAAAAAGAATAAGAAAACAAAGAAGAAAACTTCCAAGAAGTCTAGGATTGTGTTAGATGACTAAACCTAAGAATAATTGGCATTCCTGAGGAAGAATAAAAATCTAAAATATCACTCAAATATGTTTATATTTGAGTGAATAATCAAGGAAAACTTTCCTTGCCTTGCTAGAGACCTAGACATCCAAATATAAGAAGCTCAAAGAACACCTGGGAAATTCATCGCACAAAAAGATCATCACCTAGGCACATTGACATCAGGTTATCTAAAGTTAAGACAAAGGAAAGAATCTTAAGAGCTGTGAGGCAAAAGCACAAGATAACCTGTAAAGGAAAACCTATCAGATTAACAGCAGATTTCTTAGCAAAAACCCTATAAGCTAAAAGGCATTAAGGCCCTATATTCAGCCTTCTCAAACAAAACAATTATCAGCCGAGAGTTTTGTATACAGCAAAACTAAGCTTCATAAATGAAGGAAAGATACAGTCTTTTTAGACAAACAATTGCTGAGAGAATTTGCCACTACCAAACCACCACTACAAGAACTGCTAAAAGGATCTCTAAACCTTGAAACAAATGCTGGAAACACATCAAAACAGAACCTCTTTAAAGCATAAATATCACAGGACCTATAAAACAAAAATACAGTTGAAAAAACAAAAAACCAAGGTATACAGGCAACGAATAGCACAATGAATGCAATGGTACCTCACATCTCAATACTATTGTTGAATGTAAATGGCCTAAATGCTCCACTTAAAAGATGCAGAATTGCAGAATGGATAAGAACTCACCAACCAACTATCTGCTGCCTTCAAAAGACCTAACACATAAGGTCTCACATAAACTTAAGGTAAAGGGGTGGAAAAAGACATTCTATGCAAGCGGACACCAAAAGCAAGCAGGAGTAGCTATTCTTATATCAGATAAAACAAACTTTAAAGCAACACCAGTTTAAAAAGACAAAGAGGGATATTATATAATGATAAAAGGCCTTGTCCAACAGGAAAATAATCATTATTATATAATGATAAAAGGCCGTGTCCACAGTCCTAAATATATATGCATCTAACACTGGAGCTCCCAAGTGTATAAAACAATTACTAATAGACCTAAGAAATGAGACAGACAGCAACACAATATTAGTGACAGACTTCAGTACTCCACTGACAGCACCAGACAGGTCATCAGCACAAGACAGAGAGTCAACAAAGAAACAATGGATTTAAACTATAACCCGGGACAAATGGACTTAACAGATATTTACAGAACATTCTACCCAACAACCACAGAACATACATTCCCTTCAACACTGCATGGAACTTTCTCCAAGATAGACCATATGATAGGCCACAAAACAAGCCTCAATAGATTTAAGAAAATTGAAATTATATCAAGCATTCTCTCAGACCACAGTGGAATAAAACTGGAAATCCAAAAGGAACCTTCAAAACCATGCAAATACATGGAAATTAAATAACTTGCTCCTGAATGAGATCATTGGGTCAAAAATGAAATCAAGATGAAAATTAAAAAATTCTTCAAACTGAACAACAATAGTGACACAACCTATAAAAACCTCTGGGATACAGCAAAGGTGATGCTCAAAGGAAAGTTCATAGCCCTAAATGCCTATATCAAAAAGTCTGAAAGAGCACAAACAGACAATCTAAGGTTACACCTCAAGAAACCAGAGAAACAAGAACAAACCAACACCAAGCCCAGAAGAAGAAAGGAAATAATCAAGATCAGAACAGAACTAGATGAAATTGAAACAAGAAAAAAATACAAAAGATAAATGAAATTAAAAGCTGGTTCTTTGAAAAGATAAAGTTGATAGACCATTAGCAAGATTAACCAACAAAAGAAGAGAGAAAATCCAAATAAACTCAGTTAGAAACAAAACAGGAGATATTACAACTGACACCACAGAAATACAAAAGATCATTCAAGGTTACTATGAACACCTTTATGCACATGAACTAGAAAACCTAGGGGAGATGGATAAATTCCTAGAAAGATACAACCCTTCTAGCTTAAATCAGGAAGAATTAGATATGCTGAACAGACAAATAACAAGCAGTGAGACTGAAATGGTAATTCAAAAATTACCAACAAAAAAACAGTCCAGGACCAAATGGATTCACAGCAGAATTCTAACAGACATTCAAAGAAGAATTGGTACCAATCCTATTGACACTATTCCACAAGATAGATAAAGAGGGAATCCTCCCTATATTAGTCTATGAAGCCAATGTCACCCTAATACCAAAACCAGGAAAGGACATACCCAAAAAAGAAAACTACAGATCAATATCCCTGATGAACATAGATGCTAAAATCCTTAACAAAATACTAGCTAACCAAATCCAAGAACATATCAAAAAGATAATCCATCATGATCAAGTGGGTTTCATACCAGGGATGCAGGGATGGTTTAACATCTGCAAGTCAATAAATGTGATACACCACATAAACAGAATTAAAAACATAAATCACATGATTATCTCAATAGATGAAGAAAAAGCATTTGACAAAATCCAGCATCCCTTTATGATTAAAACCCTCAGCAAAAAAGGGCATACAAGGGACATGCCTTAATGTAATCAAAGCCATCTATGACACACCCACAGCCAACATAATACTGAATGAGGAAAAGTTGAAAGCATTTCCTCTGAGAACTGGAACAAGACAAAGATGCCCACTCTCACCACTCCTCTTCGACACAGTACTGGAAGTCCTAGCCAGAACAATCATACAAGAGAAGGAAATTAAAGGCATCCAAATCAGTAAAGAGGAAATCAAACTGTCGCTATTTGCTGATGATATGATCGTTTACCTAGAAAACCCTAAAGACTCTTCCAGAAAGCTCCTAGATCTGATAAAAGAATTCAGCAAAGCTTCTGGACACAAAATAAATGTACACAAATCAGTAGCTCTTCTATACACCAAAAGCAACCAAGCTGAGAATCAAATCAAGAACACAACCCATTTTACAATAGCTGCAAAAAGAATAACATACTTAGGAATATACCTAACCAAGGAGGGGAAAGACCTCTACAAGGAAAACTACAAAATACTGCTGGAAGGAAATTATAGATGACACAAACAAATGGAAACACATCCCATGCTCATGGATGGGTAGAATGAATACTGTGAAAATGACCATACTGCCAAAAGCAATCTACAAATTCAGTGCAATTCCAATCAAAATACCACCATCATTCTTCATAGAATTAGAAAAAACAATTCTAAAACTAATATGGAACCAAAAAAGAGCCCACATAGCCAAAGCAAGACTAAGCAAAAAGAATAAACCTGGAGGCATCACATTACCTAATTTCAAACTATACTGTAAGGCCATAGTCACCAAAACAGCATGAGACTGTATAAAAATAGGCACCGGGACCAATGGAACAGAATGGAGAACCCAGAAATAAACCCAAATACTAACAGGCAACTGATCTTCAACAAAGCAAACAAAAACATAAAGTGGGGAAAGGACACCCTATTCAACAAATGGTGCCGGGATAATTGGCTAGCCACATGTAGGAGAATTGAAACTGGATCCTCAT
Source organism: Gorilla gorilla gorilla (assembly GCF_029281585.2). NCBI lineage: Eukaryota > Metazoa > Chordata > Mammalia > Primates > Hominidae > Gorilla > Gorilla gorilla. The sequence goes on from NC_073243.2 coordinate 35,873,964, forward strand.
CTCTCACCTTATACAAAAATCAACTCAAGATGGATCAAGGACTTAAATCTAAGACCTGAAACTATAAAAATTCTGGAAGATAACATTGGAAAAACCCTTCTAGACATTGGCTTAGGCTTAGGTGAGGATTTCATGACCAAGAACACAAAAGCAAATGCAATAAAAACAAAGATAAGTAGCTGGGACTTAATTAAACTAAAGAACTTTTGCATGGCAAAAGGAACAGTCAGCAGAGTAAACACACAACCCACAGAGTGGGAGAAAATCTTTATAATCTATACACCTGACAGAGGACTAATATCCGGAATCTACAATGAACTCAAACAAATTAGCAAAAAACAAAAACAAATGAAAAAAACAAAATAAAAAACCTAAACAATCCCATCAAAAAGTGGCCTAACGACATGAAGAGACAGTTCTCAAAAGAAGATATACGAATGAAATGGCCAGCAAACATCTGCAAAAATGCTCAACATTCACACTAATGATCGGGGAAATGCAAATCAAAATCACAATGCCATACCACCTTACTCCTGCAAGAATGACCATAATCAAAAAATCAAAAGTAGATATTGGCAAAGATGTGGTGAAAAGGGAAAAAATTTTACACCGTTTTTGGGAATGTAAACTAGTACAACTGCCATGGAAAGCAGTGTGGAGATTCCCTAAAGAACTAAAAGCAGAACTACCGTTTGATCCAGCAATCCCACTAGTGGGTATCTACCCAGAGGAAAAGAAGTCATTACACAAAAAAGATACTTGCACACGCATGTTTCTAGCAGCACAATTCACAATTGCAAAATCGTGGAACCAACCAAAATGCCCATCAATCAAGAAGTGGATAAAGAAACAGTAAGATATATATATCACATATATATATACCTTATATATATATATCATATATATCATAAATATATGATGGAATACTACTCAGCCATAAAAGGGAATGAATTAATGGCATTTACAGCGACCTGGATGAGATTGGAGGCTATTATTCTAAGTGAAGTAACTCGGAATGGAAAACCAAACCAAACATCATATGTTCTCACTCACAAGTGGGAGCTAAGCTATGAGGATGCAAAGGCATAAGAATGACACAATGGGCTATGGGGACTCAGGAGGAAAGGGTAGAAAGGGGGTGAGGGATAAAAGACTACAAATAGGGTGCAGCATATACTGCCTGGGCGATGGGTGCAACAAAATCTCACACATCACCATTACAGAACTTACTCATGTAACCAAACACCACCTGTTCCCCCAATAACCTATGGAGATTAAAACAAATTTAACTTAAAAAAATCACCACTTTAATATACAGAATTTTTTAAAAGAAAGTGATTGTCTCCAGGAGACTAAATACAAGACAAGTAGAGAAAGGTGTTACAATTATGGGTCCTTTACTTGAGCTCTGTATTCAAACTCTGCCTTTGCTACTTACTAGTCATTTGCCACTAGGCAAGTTTCTTAACTTCACTTTGACCTGGCTTCCCAATCATAAAATAGGAATAACAATAATAATATTCATCTCACAGGGTAGTTGGAACCAACCAGTAAACAATGACTATCAATGCTCAGCTCCCTTGCTACAACCAGGACAACTCCTGAGCTCCCAGTGGGATTGGCAGATTTTTCTATTGCAATTGCATCTTATTCCAATTTCTTCTGCCCAATCCTGCTTCCCTCATTCCCTTATAAATATTGTTCCCAAGAGCTCATCCTCATAAACCCCTGTGTGCAAATCTCCATCTTGGGAAATCTGACCTAAGGCAGCTAGCATTCCCATCATAACCACTATTATTATGGTTGCTGCTTGTTCCAAGGTCCCAGATGCATGCAAGATTCATGGCTGTGTGTGCACTGCAAAAATATACATCCCTCAGTTCTTCATTTGAAGGACCACCCTGCAGACAGACTCATGCTCCTCAAAGTGATGAGCCACTTGAATTGGTCAACCCAATCTAAAGTGTCGATCTTAGCACAGCTAGTGATGGTGGAAGATGATGGGCAAGGATGAGCCAAAAGGACAGAAAGGAGACTTTCAACTGATGAAAGTTCCCCAGTGCAGCCTAGGATAAATCAATAGAATAGAATCAAAAGTGAAATTTGGCTGGGCATGGTGGTTTATGCCTGTAATCCCAGCACTTTGGGATGCTGAAGCAGGCAGATCACTTGAGGTCAGGAGTTCAAGACCAGCCTGGCCAACATGGTGAAACCCCATCTCTACTAAAAATACAAAAAAATTAGCCAGGTGTGATGGTGTGCACCTGTAATCCCAGCTACTTAGGAGGTTGAGGCAGGAGGATCACTTGAACGTGGGAGGCAGAGGTTGCAGTGAGCTGAGATCGCACCACTGCACTTCAGCCTGGCTGACAGAGTGAGACTCCATCTCAGGAAAAAAAAAAAGTGAAATTTGAAGGATGTTTAGTTGCAGCAGGCAATGTATCAGAAATAAGCCCATTCCCAGAAAAGCAGATGTGGCCAAAAGTTGGTTATACAAATAGAGATTTCATAATATTCTCCAGAAGAGTGGGATTTCAGAGCTGTGTTGATTTGCACACAGCCAAGACCCACAAAAAAAATTCAGAGTAGGATCCATGCCTTGGAATGGTAACAATCTGGAGCAGGAAAAGAAATGAACCTAATGGCACTGGGGTCCTACCAGATCATACAGAGAGGAAATTGTGTTGTTAAATGTCAAAGGTCGGCAATTTCTTTTCCTTGCTGAGAAAAGCCAGTTGCTTCCATGTAACATTTTAAGAATATACATATATTCTCTATATGCAAATATACAGAACATGACATGCTTCCTTTAAAAACAGTCAGGGATATTTTTAGTAAATTTACCCATAGCCATCCTGTTCTGTGCATTTCTCCCAAAACTATGTGGGTTCACTCTTCCCATCAAGTTAAAACTTAGATCTTTAAGAACAATAATAAAAGAGGTCTCAACAGTAGCAGTCAACCTGTCAAGAAATTTTTCTCTTTAAAACTGAGATGTCAGCTTTTCCTTTATGCATACAGATTTAATTATCTGATGACTACAGTTTCCAGAATTACTCTAGTTTTCTCTGGAATAGTGGCTATTAGGGTGCAAATAGTAGGTACTGAGAAAAGTTGTCCAAAAGATATGAATGCCATTTTGTGACTTCTAGGAATATACCAGGTGCAGTGAACCAATTCCAAATGTGGAAAGCATGCTTCCATTTAAAATTTTTGTCTCATAGGTACTTACAAAATACACTAATGTCTAAACTACTTATGTACAAAGGAAATGCATTAAAATGTAGAGACAGAAAAGAGATTCAATTAAGCCAGCTCTGCTAACCTTGAATTCACCAAAACGGAAAGCCTAGCTCATAAACTGTGTCTTCCCTTCAAGTGAATCAAACCTATTTTAGTGAAGTTCAAGTTCCTCTGTAGAGATCAAGAAGGCATGGCTACAGGCATCCAGGGACTCCAAAGAGTTCATTTTCTGGGCTCCTGGGGATCTAGTAGAGGTAACGAATGTCCCATGACCTTGAAGGCCAGTGGGGCTAGCGACACAACTGGATGAGGAGACGCAGTGCTGATCTGGAGGCCATCATAGGCACAGGCAGGACACTGGATACCTTAGGTAGAAACCAAATCAGAATTTGATGTGACTCAAAGTTGAGAGGGAAGGTACTCAACAGAGTAGACAGAGCGGCACACAATAATATTTGATATCCAACATGGAAAAACTAACCAACAAAGAGAATGAATCTTAAATAACTTGTTTGCAACTTTAACAAAAAACAGCTAAAAATCTTTATTTCTATAACACCTCTTTCTCTGATGAGTGCAGAACAATTAACACTTACAGCTAATTAGTCCTCACAGTTTGAAGTTTCATGTAATTAAGATTTTCCAGGGATGCTATTCATGAGTCATAGACAAGACACCGAAGGAGTCTTTTTTAAAAGGAAAAAAACATCTATAAATATAATCAGGTCATTTCAGTCCACTGCCTGGTGGAGGGAATGTGGTCTGCCTGGAATTGTCGTGAGTGCTCTCAGCACTGGCAGACCCTGGAGCTGGGAAGGAAAACCTCCTGATCTTCCCTCTTGTGGCAGTAGCCATTGGGAGCTCTGTTGGGAAAGGCATTCAGTGCACAAGGTCCATCTTAGTAGGGAAAAATACTATGATCAATTATAACGTCTTGCACTGACAGAGAATCGGAACAAATACTTGACAACAAACTTGCCCTAAGAGGTTCTACTAGAGAGGGCTGTCCAGGAATTGACAGTCTGCATGTTGCCAGCCTGCCAACTAGAGCAGATTGGACAGTTACACATCTCCCTAACCAGGCTGAGAAGCGGGGCCAGAACAAGCATTAACGTATAGAAGCAAGGCATTGGGTGAGAAGTGTCCAGCCTATGCTGTGGCCTGGTAGGGTTTTTATTCCCCTTCAGCTGTCTCATTCCTTCCTACATAGTTAGAAGACTTTTAGTAAAATTGATAAGCCAGGAAAATTGATCCTTACTAGCAATAGAAAGGTTTGCTTGTGTTATGGGTGTTCCTGCTGCAATGGAGGGCCTAAGGAAGCTGCTGACTCCAGGAACCTGTATTGCCCATTCCAAACTTGATGGCTTAAGGCAACACACATGTGTTCTCTTATAGTTTACGCTTCTGGAGGTCAGGAGTCCAAAATCAATTTCACTGGGCTGAAAAATCAAGGTGTTAGCAGGGCCACACTCCCTCCAGAGGCTTTAGGAAAGAATCCCTTTCCAGCTTCTAGATTGCATTCCTTGCTTCCCTTAGTTCAAGGCCCCTTTATCCATCTTCAAAGTCACAGAGTAGCATCCTGTTTCAGCCTTCACATTGTCTACTTCTGGTCCAATTTCTCTCTGCCTCCCTCTTCTAAGAATACTTGTCATTACATTTAGGGTCCACCTAGAGAATCCAGGATAAACCTCCCCATCTCAATATCCATAATCATAGCTGCAAAATCAATTTTTCCCTATACAGTTACATTTATAGTTTCCAGGAACTAAGATCTGGATATCTTTTGGGGCCATTATTTAGCATATCTCAGCCAAAAACAATGACTCCCCCAGCCTTTACCCCACTAGAGAAATAAAAGTGGGCATGTGGAGAAAGGGAGAACGTAGGAAAGAAAAGAAGGAAGGGTATCAGGACAGGGAGGGAATCAGCCTGCAATTGGGTCTGAAGGGCTGCAAAGAGCAAACATCAGACACCTTCCTATGGGCTCCAGATTGTCCTCTTTCTGCAATGTTGTGCACTCACATGCCTTTCTAGACATAACGATGCTCACTGGTGAGGCTTGAATCCATTTTTCTTGTCTAAATTAGATGTATTAATTTTTCCTAATTATAATACCAATATTTATTCATGGCAGAAATTTTGGCAACTACAGGAAATAAAAATCACCCGATACCACCACTGTTAATAATGTAGCATATTCCCAAGCAATCTGAGCCCATCTTTCTTGAATTAAGTCCTTGGAACATTTTGGGTTCAGCACTGCCAAGAAATCCTTACTCAGAAAGTCAGAGACAGTCTTCACATTGTGTTTTATTGATGAAAAGACCACGATGTAAAAAAGGTGAAGTGCTTCATCCAGCCTCATTCATTAGAACCAAGAGTGAACGGTGAGACTTGGACCTCTTCCTTCTCCTTGTTGTCTTCTGATCACTATCAAAGACCTCTTGGTATTCCATATCCAATTAAATATGTCCAGAATTCCTAGTCAGTCTTGATGATTCATTTGTTATTCAACCTGTTTTTGGCACATCAATGTTTTAACATTTTTAAGTCATAAATCAATATCTACTTTTCCCAAGTCAGAAACTATATTGCTATTATAAATCACATTGAAATATAAAAGTGACCAATTACTTAGCCTGTCAAATATCTGGAGAAGAGTGGGAGAGGAATGGAGATAAGCTGAATGTTATTATTTTGTCGTTGTTATTGAGTATACTTTGAATGGTGAGAAAACTAGCAGATGTTATTCCTCACTGTTGGTCATTTTGAATCTCACCGACAAATAAGTAAAATCCGCTTTAGTTATTAGATAACAAATCAATACTCATAGTGCTGGTGCACTTCAGGATGGGTTTCCTTCTTTATTGAGCTGAAGAAGACTCACAAAGGAATGGGAGAATGCTTAATGAGCTTGAAAATGAAGCTGTTCATTTGATCTGAAGAAATCAACACATTCTCCCCTCACTCCACATTAATTCATTTTCCTGTTATGGAAACCATGAGAGCTATCAAAACCATAGAGGCCAAAGTGCAAACACTCAGAGTGCAGTATCCTCAAGATCTTCAGCACTGCTGCTGAACACTAAACAAATTCTTACTCACTAACTCCTCACTCTCTAGCCTCCTCACCTCATACTCTGTTAACACAATTTTTCTTCACACAGATTTCAGTACAGTCAGTCATTAAGCAACTCATGACTGATTTCAAAATAAAGAGCTATGTTTTAAAAGTTATAGCCTAAGCTTTATTATACTTTGGGAAATTTGGGAGAAGGGCCTGTCCTATTCATGGAATGAAGTAGACAAGAAGTCAAGCATTCAGTACAATTGGCTAACCCAACTATCATTTTATAGAGGCATACATATATATATATATATATATATATATATATATATGATGTTGGCTGTGGGTTTTTCATAGATGGCTCTTATTATTTTGAGGTATGTTCCTTCAATACCTAGTTTATTGAGAGTTTTTAACATGAATGGATGTTGAATTTTGTATTAGCCAGGATTCCCTAGAGGGACAGAACTAATAGGCTATATATATATGTGAGAGTTTATTAAGTATTAACTTACATGGTCACAAGGTCCCACAATAGGCTGTCTGCAAGCTTGAGGAGCAAGAAGAGCCAGTCCGACTCTCAAAACTGAAGAACTTGGAGTCCGATGCTTGACAGCAGGAAGCATCTAACATGGGAGAAAGATGTAGGCTGGGAGACTAGGCCAGTCTTGCTTTTCACGTTTTTCTGCCTGCTTTATATTCACTGGCAACTGATTGGATTACACCCACCAGATTAAGGGTGAATCTGCCTTCCCCAGCCCATTGACTCAAATGCTAATCTCCTTTGGCAACACCCTCACAGGCACACCCAGTAACAATACTTTGCATCCTTCAATCCAATCAAGTTGACACTCAGTATTAACCATCACAAATTTTATCAAAAACCTTTCTTGCATTTATTGAGATAATCATTAGTTTCTGTCTTTAGTTCTGTTTATGTGATGAATCACATTTATTAATTTGTGTATGTTGAACCAACCTTGCATCCCAGGAATAAAGCTTACAATCATGGTGTATAAGCTTTCTGATGTGTTCCTGGATTCAGCTTACCAGTATTTTGTTGAGGATTTTTGCCTTGATGTTCATCAAGGATATTTGCCTGAAGTTTTCTTTTTTTGTTGTATCTCTGTCACGTTTTGGTATCAGGATGATGCTGGCCTCAGAATGACTTAGGGAGGAGTCCCTCCTCCTCAATTTTTTGGAATAGTTTCTGTAGGAATGGTATCAGCTCTTCTTTCTACACCTGGTAGAATTCAGCTGTGAATCTTTCTGGTCCTGGGATTTTTTTGGTTGGTATGTTCTAATTTCTACTCATACAATCACTGCAGCCTTTCTGCATCTTACTGAATGGGCAATTACATATTGGGGGCATTGCTTTTAGGCTTCCTAAAGTTTGAAACATTACTTTGAATTGGTTGAAAATGTATTTTCTTCTCTGTTTTGTTTTATTTCCTGCTGATTGAAAAACATCTCATTTCAGTGAGCAGGAATGTTACTGTTGTACAATTATTTATTCTCTTACCATTTTCTTATTTAATATCACATGATCTCTATTCTGAAAGACAATATAATTTTTTTTTTTTGCCAAAATCACAAGTGATTCTTCTAAAGGCTTTTTTTTGATATGCCTTAAATTTAGCTGTCATCTAGTTCACTGATTCAACAAAAGAGTGATAATACATTTTATATAAATAATTTAGGAGGATGTCTCCTGTCAAAACAAAAAGTGCATTTGAAAGTAAACCAATATTAATAGTAATAATTCATAAAAAATACTACAACAAATCCTAAATTTGAAATAGATTATGTTTAACATTTATCTTATGCCTTATATGTGAAAGCCATATTGCATATTGCCAATAATTAACTATATTTTAATATCAGGTTCTCAATTTACAATATCATGTAGCAATTGAAGGGATTGAGTGAGAGCATAAATTTTATAACAGAAAATATGACAAAAAACAATCACCAAACAAGTAGATTAATAATTTTCCCCAAATGGCTAGCACATGAACAATACAAATTGGAGTCTGGATATTCCGATATTTTATATTAACTCAGAATACTTGACAGCCTTTACTGGTAGTGGACACGTTTTTCTGTGAAAGGCCAATAATAAGTATTTTAGACTTTGTGGGACCATTTGGTCTCTTGCAACTACTCATCTCTACAGTTGTAATGCAAAAGCAGCCATAGGCAATAAGTAAACAAATGGGTGACGATGTGAACTGATAAAACTGTTTACCAAAACAAGGGGGTAGGAGGACTGGAGTTTGCTGACCCTTGTCCTATATGATAGATATGACATATACGAAGTGGAGCTCCACAGTGTCACTGTAAGTCCAAAACTTGATTGTTGGGAAATATAGGAACATTTGTAAAAGCATGTTATAAAAAGTAGGAAGAAACTATACATTGAACATGGTTAAAAACAAACATAGGGAGATAAAGTCTGAAATAATGTCATAAAAAGCTTTTTTTTCCCCAATACATCATGATGTTCAAAATAAAAGTTTTAAAAGCTGAAATGAAAGATATGAGAAGAGAGTAAGATATAACAGAGGAGTCCCTCTTCCCTCAAGCCAAGAGGGAAAATGGTTCAGAGGGTTCAGGGTGTGGGTCAGGACTAGGGACTGTTACTCCCGCACAGACTGCAACCTGGTCTTAATGTCAGAATCCCCTTGAGAAACAACCTTGTTTCCTTAGGTATCTGCGGGAGGAAAGAGCTACTGAGATGGACTTAGCTTGGTGTGTAGTGAGTGGTTTCTACTTGATCTCACTCTGCTCTTCCCACAGTGGCAATCCTAGGGGCCAGCAAGGGAACTATGTTACCCAAATGTAAACCAAATTATGGTGGCCCAAGATCCACTGGCTTTATTTATCCTCCTTAAGAAATATCCAGATATGTCAGAGAGGACCTGATGTGCTGCCTCATATGTGGTAAGCCCCACTTCGTCACACTGTTACTCTCCAGTGTCCCTGTCACCTCTGCAGTATTGCCTCTCTGACCAATGGCGTTCATGGTCTGCATGGCACAGCTGTACCTCCACTGGTGAGCCTCACTGCCTCAGGAGAAAAGATGTTTTTCTCCTTGTAGAGATGGCATTTGGCTTTAGCTAAACCATTGTGGTTTAAATGGATACAGATTTATTTTTGCTACAAAACAATTTCACACACACACAAACACACACACACAGACTCCTTTTTTACCACAGTTCATGGCCTGTGGTTTTAATCCTCATGGTTGACAAGTGGCTGCTTGGGGGGCAGTTCCAAGATGGCCAAATACAGACAGCTCCAGCCTACAGCTCCCAGCGTGACCAATGCAGAAGATGGGTGATTTCTGCATTTCCAACTGAGGTACAGGGTTCATCTCACTGGGGCTCATTGAACAGTGGGGACAGGACAGTGGGTGCAGCCCACCCAGTGTGAGCCGAAGCAGGGCAAGGCATTGCCTCACCCAGGAAGTACAATGGGTCAGGGAATTCCCTTTCCTAGCCAAGGGAAGGGGTGACAGATGGCACCTGGAAAATCGGGTCACTCCCACCCTATACTGCACTTTTCCAATGGTCTTAGCAAACGGCACACCAGGAGATTATATCCCATACATGGCTCAGAGGGTCTCATGCCCACAGGGCCTCGCTCATTGCTAGCACAGCAGTCTGAGATCAAACTGCAAGGCAGCAGTGAGGCTGGGGGAGGGGCGTCCACCATCGTTGAGGCTTGAGTAGGTAAACAAAGCCTCTGGGAAGCTCAAACTGGGTGAAGCCCACTGCAGCTCATGGAGGCCTGCCTGCCTCTGTAGACTCCACCTCTGGGGGCAGGGCATAGCTGAACAAAAGGCAGCAGAAACCACTGCAGACTTAAATGTCCCTGTCTGACAGCTTTGAAGAGAGTAGTGGTTCTCCCAGCACAGAGTTTGAGATCTGAGAATGGACAGACTGCCTCCTCAAGTGGGTCCCTGACCCCTGAGTAGCCTAACTGGGAGGCACCCCCCAGTAGGGGCAGACTGACACCTCACATGGCCGGGTACCCTTCTGAAATGAAGTTTCCAGAGGAACAATCAGGCAGCAACATATGCTGTTCAGAAATATTCGCTATTCTGCAGCCTCCACTGCAGATTCCCAGGCAAACAGGGTCTGGAGTGGACCTCCAGGAAACTCCAAAAGACCTGCAGCTGAGGGTCCTGACTGTTAGAAGAAAGCTAATGAATAGAAAGGACATCCACAATAAAACCCCATCTGTCGGTCACTGTCATCAAAGACCAAATGTAGATAAAACCACAAAGATGGGGAAAAAACAGAGCAAAAACCTGAAAATTCTAAAAATCAGAGCACCTCTCCCCCTCCAAAGGAATGCAGCTCCTCGCCAGCAATGGAACAAAGCTGGATGGAGAATGACTTTGACGAGTTGAGAGAAGAAGGCTTCAGATGATCAAACTTCTCCAAGCTAAAGGAGGAAGTTCGAACACAACACAAAGAAGTTAAAAACCTAGAAAAAAGATTAGACGAATGGCTAACTAGAATAACCAGTGTAGAGAAGTCCTTAAATGACCTGACAGAGCTGAAAACCATGGCACAGGAACTACATGATGAATGCACAAGCTTCAGTAGCCGATTTGATCAACTGGAAGAAAGGGTATCAGTGATGGAAGATCAAATGAATGAAATGAAGCAAGAACAGAAGTTTAGAGGAAAAAAGAGTAAAAAGAAATGAACAAAGCCTCCAAGAAATATGGGACTATGTGAAAAGACCAAATCTATGTCTGATTGGTGTACCTGAAAGTGATGGGAAGAATGGAACCAAACTGAAAACACTGTGCAGGGAGCCAAGACGGCCGAATAGAAGCAACTCCAGTCTACAGCTCCCAGTGTGAGCGACGCAGAAGACGGGTGATTTCTGCATTTCCAACTGAGGTACCAGGTTCGATTCACTGGGGAGTGCTGGAAAGTGGATGCAGGACAGTGGGTGCAGTGCACTGAGTGTGAGCCAAAGCTGGGCGAGGCTTCACCTCACCCAGGAAGTGCAAAGGGTCAGGGAATTCCCTTTCCTACTCAAAGAAAGGGGTGACAGATGGCACCTCGAAAATCGGGTCACTCCCACCCTAATACTGTGCTTTTCCAATGGGCTTAACAAACGGCACACCAGGAGATTATATCCCGCACGTGGCTCGGAGGGTCCTATGCCCACGGAGCCTCACTCATTGCTAGCACAGCAGTCTGAGCTCAAACTGCAAGGGGGCAGCGAGGCTAGGGGAGGGGCGCTCGCCATTGCTGAGGCTTGAGCAGGTAAACAAAGCCGCCGGGAAGCTTGAACTAGGTGGAACCCACTACAGCTCAAGGAGGTCTGCCTGCCTCTGTAGGCTCCACCTATGGGGGCAGGGCACAGACAAACAAAAGGCAGCAGTAACCTCTGCAGACTTAAATGTCCCTGTCTGACAGCTTTGAAGAGAGTAGTGGTTATCCCAGCATGCAGCCTGAGATCTGAGAATGGGCAGACTGCCTCCTCAAGTGGGTCCCTGACCCCTGAGAAGCCTAACTTGGAGGCACCCCCCAGTAGGGGTGGACTGACACCTCACACGGCTGGGTACTCCTCTGAGACAAAACTTCCAGAGGAACGATCAGGCAGCAACATTTGCAGTTCACCAATATCCGCTGTTCTGCAGCCACCGCTGCTGATACCCAGGCAAACAGGGTCTGGAGTGGACCTCCAGCAAACTCCAACAGACCTGCAGCTGAGGGTCCTGACTGTTAGAATGAAAACTAACAAACAGGAAGGACATCCACACCAAAAACCCAGCTGTACGTCACCATCATCAAAGATGAAAGGTAGATAAAACCACAAAGATGGGGAAAAAACAGAGCAGAAAAACTGGAAACTCTAAAAATCAGAGTGACTCTCCTCGTCCAAAGGAATGCAGCTCCTCACCAGCAATGGAACAAAACTGGATGGAGAATGACTTTGATGAGTTGAGAGAAGAAGGCTTCAGGAGATCAAACTACTCCGAGCTAAAGGAAGAAGTTCAAACCAATGGCAAATAAGTTAAAAACCTTGAAAAAAAATTAGACAAATGGCTAACTAGAATAATCAATGCAGAGAAGTCCTTAAAGGAACTGATGGAGCTGAAAACCACGGCATGAGAACTACACGACGAATGCACAAGCCTCAGTAGCTGATGCAATCAACTGGAAGAAAGGGTATCAGTGATGGAAGATGAAATGAATGAAATGAAGCAAGAAGAGAAGTTTAGAAAAAAAAGAATAAAAAGAAATGAACAAAGCCTCCAAGAAATATGGGACTATGTGAAAAGACCAAATCTATGTCTGATTGGTGTACCTGAAAATGACGGGGAGAATGGAACCAAGTTGGAAAACACTCTGCAGGATATTATCCAGGAGGACTTCCCCAATCTAGCAAGGCAGGCCAACATTCAAATTCAGGAAATACAGAGAATGCCACAAAGATACTCCTCGAGAAGAGCAACTCCAAGACACATCATTGTCAGATTACCAAAGTTGAAATGAAGGAAAAAATGTTAAGGGCAGCCACAGAAAAAGGTCAGGTTACCCACAAAGGGAAGCCCATCAGACTAACAGCTGATCTCTCAGCAGAAACTCTACAAGCCAGAAGAGAGTGGGGGCCAATATGCAACATTCTTAAAGAAAAGAATTTTCAACCCAGAATTTCATATCCAGCCAAATTAAGCTTCATGAGTGAAGGAGAAATAAAATCCTTTACAGACAAGCAAATGCTGAGAGATTTTGTCACCACCAGGCCTGCCCTAAAAGAGCTCCTGAAGGAAGCACTAAACATGGAAAGGAACAACCGGTATCAGCCACTGCAAAAACATGCCAAATTGTAAAGACCATCAAGACTAGGAAGAAACTGCATCAACTAATGAGCAAAATCACCAGCTAACATCATAATGACAGGATCAAATTCACACACAACAATATTAACCTTAAATGTAAATGGGCTAAATGCTCCAATTAAAAGGCACAGACTGGCAAATTGGATAAAGAGTCAAGACCCATCAGTGTGCTGTATTCAGGAAACCCACCTCACGGGCAGAGACACACATAGGCTCAAAATAAAGGGATGGAGGAAGATCTACCAAGCAAATGGAAAACAAAAAAAGGCAGAGGTTGCAATCCTAGTCTCTGATAAAACAGACTTTAAACCAACAAAGATCAAAAGAGACAAAGAAGGCCATTACATAATGGTAAAGGGATCAATTCAACAAGAAGAGCTAACTATCCTAAATATATATGCACCCAATACAGGAGCACCCAGATTCATAAAGCAAGTCCTGAGTGACCTACAAAGAGGCTTAGACTCCCACTCAATAATAATGGGAGACTTTAACACATCACTGTCAACATTAGACAGATCAACGAGACAGAAAGTCAACAAGGATATCCAAGAATTGAACTCAGCTCTGCACCAAGCAGACCTAATACACATCTATAGAACTCTCCACCCCAAATCAACAGAATATACATTCTTTTTAGCAACACATCACACCTATTCCAAAATTGACCACATAGTTGGAAGCAAAGCACTCCTCAGCAAATATAAAAGAACAGAAATTATAACAAACTGTGTCTCAGACCACAGTGCAATCAGACCAGAACTCAAGATTAAGAAACTCACTCAAAACCACTCAACTACATGGAAACTGAACAACCTCCTGCTGAATGACTACTGGGTACATAATGAAATGAAGGCAGAAATAAAGGTGTTCTTTGAAACCAATGAGAACAAAGACACAACATACCAGAATCTCTGGGACACATTCAAAGCAGTGCGTAGAGGGAAATTTATAACACTAAATGCCCACAAGAGAAAGCAGGAAAGATCTAAAATTGACACCCTAACATCACAATTAAAAGAACTAGAGAAGCAAGAGCAAACACATTCAAAAACTAGCTAGCAGAAGGCAAGAAATAACTAAGATCAGAGCAGAACTGAAGGAAACAGAGACACAAAAAAACCCTTCAAAAAAATCAATGATTCCAGGAGTTGGTTTTTTTGAAAAGATCAACAAAACTGATAGACCACTAGCAAGACTAATAAAGAAGAAAAGAGAGAAGAATCAAAGAGATGCAATAAAAAGTGTCAAAGAGGCTATCACCACTGATCCCACAGAAATACAAACTACCATCAGAGAACACTATAAACATCTACATGCAAATAAACTAGAAAATGTAGAAGAAATGGATAAATTCCTCAACACATACACCCTCCCAAGACTAAACCAGGAAGAACTTGAATTCCTGAATAGACAAATAACAGGCTCTGAAATTGACGCAATAATTAATAGACTACCAACGAAAAAAGTCCAGGACCAGACAGATTCACAGCCGAATTCTACCAGAGGTACAAGGAGGAGCTGGTACCATTCCTTCTGAAACTATTCCAATCAACAGAAAATTAGGGAATCCTCCCTAACTCATTTGATGAGGCCAGCATCATCCTGATACCAAAGCCTGGCAGAGACACACAAAAATAAGAGAGAATTTTAGACCAATATCCCTGATGAACATTGATGCAAAAATCCTCAATAAAATACTGGCAAACGGAATCCACCAGCACATCAAAAAGCTTATCCACCATGATCAAGTGGGCTTCATCCCTGGGATGCAAGGCTGGTTCAATATACACAAATCAATAAATGTAATCCAGCATATAAACAGAACCAATGACAAAAACCACATGATTATCTTAATAGATGCAGAAAAGGCCTTTGACAAAATTCAACAACCCTTCATGCTAAAAGCTCTCAATAAAATAGATATTGATGGGACGTATCTCAAAATAATAAGAGCTATCTATGACAAACCCACAGCCAATATCATACTGAATGGGCAAAAACTGGAAGCATTCCCTTTGAAAACTGGCACAAGACAGGGATGCCCTCTCTCACCACTCCTATTCAACATAGTGTTGGAAGTTCTGACCAGGGCAATCAGGCAGGAGAAAGAAATAAAGAGTATTCAGTTAGGAAAACAGGAAGTCAAATCGTCCCTGTTTGCAGATGACATGATTGTATATCTAGAAAACCCCATTGTCTCAGCCCAAAATCTACTTGAGCTGATAGGAAACTTCAGCAAAGTCTCAGGATACAAAATCAATGTGCAAAAATCACACGCATTCTTATACACCAATAACAGACAAACAGAGAGCCAAATCATGAGTGAACTCCCATTTACAATTGCTTCAAAGAGAATAAAATACCTAGGAATCCAACTTACAAGGGATGTGAAGGACCTCCTGAAGGAGAACTACAAACCACTGCTCAACGAAGTAAAAGAGGATACAAACAAATGGAAGAACGTTCCATGTTCATGGATAGGAAGAATTAATATCATGAAAATGGCCATACTGCCCACGGTAATTTTTAGATTCAATGCCATCCCCATCAAGCTACCAGTGACTTTCTTTGCAGAATTGGAAAAAATTACTTTAAAGTTCATATGGAACCAAAAAAGAGCCCACATTTCCAAGTCAATCCTAAGCCAAAAGAAGAAAGCTGGAGGCATCACACTACCTGACTTCAAACTATACTACAAGGCTACAGTAACTAAAACAGCATGGTACTGATACCAAAACAGAGATATAGACCAATGGAACAGAACAGAGCCCTCAGAAATAATACCACACATCTATAACCATCTGATCTTTGACAAATTTGACAAAAACAAGCAATGGGGAAAGGATTCCCTATTTAATAAATGGTGCTGGGAAAACTGGCTAGCCACATGTAGAAAGCTGAAACTGGATCCCTTCCTTACACTTTATACAAAAATTAATTCAAGATGGATTAAAGACTTAAATGTTAGACCTAAAACCATAAAAACCCTAGAAGAACACCTAGGCAATACCATTCAGGACATAGGCATGGGCAAGGACTTCATGTCTAAAACACCAAAAGCAATGGCAACAAAAGCCAAAATTGACAAATGGGATCTCATTAAACTAAGGAGCTTCTGGAGAGCAAAAGAAACTACCATCAGAGTGAACGGGCAACCTACAGAATGGGAAAAAATTTTTGCAATCTACTCATCTGACAAAGGGCGAATATCCAGAATCTACAAAGAACTTAAACAAATTTACAAGAAAAAAACAAACAACCCTATCAAATAGTGGGTGAAGGATATGAACAGACACTTCTCAAAAGAAGACATTTATGCAGCCAACAGACACGTGAAAAAATGCTCATCATCACTGGCCATCAGAGAAATGCAAATCAAAACCACAATGAGATACCATCTCATGCCAGTTAGAATGGCGATTATTAAAAAGTCAGGAAACAACAGGTGCTGGAGAGGATGTGGAGAAATAGGAACACTTTTACACTGTTGGTAGGACTGTAAACTAGTTCAGCCATTGTGGAAGACAGTATAGTGATTCCTCAAGGATCTAGAACTAGAAATACCATTTGACCCAGCAATCACATTACTGGTTATATACCCAAAGGATTATAAATCATGCTGCTATAAAGACACATGCACACGTATGTTTATTGCAGTACTATTCACAATAGCAAAGACTTGGAACCAACCCAAATGTCCAACAATGATAGACTGGATTAAGAAAATGTGGCACATATACACCATGGAATACTATGCAGCCATAAAAAAATGAGTTAATGTCCTTTGTAGGGACATGGATGAAGCTGGAAACCATAATTCTCAGCAAACTATTGCAAGGACAAAAAACCAAACACCACATGTTCTCACTCATAGGTGGGAATTGAACATTGACAACACCTGGACACAGAAAGGGGAACAACACACACGGGGGCCTGTTGTGGGGTGGGGGAAGAGGGGAGGGAAAGCATTAGCAGATATACCTAATGTAAATGATGAGTTAATGGGTGCAGCACACCAACATGGCACATATATACATATGTATATATGTATGTACATATATACATATGTAACAAACCTGCACGTTGTGCACATGTACCCAAGAAGTTAAAGTAAAATAATACATAAATAAATAAATAAAAATAAAAAAAGAAAAGTGGCTGCTTATACTTCTAGGTCATGTTCACAGTCCAGGCAGGAAGAAGGCAGAAAGGAAAGAATTTGCACCAGCAGACCTCTACTCACATATTTTTGGCCAGAATGCTGTCAAATGGCCATATTTGGTTTCCATAGAATCTGAGAAATGTGTGTGTGTGTGTGTTTGTGTGTATGGCTAACCCAACTATCATTTGCTAGAGGCAGATTCACGCTTAATCTGGTGGGTGTAATCCAATCAGCTGCCAGTGAATATAAAGCAGGAAGAAAAACGTGAAAAGCAAGACTGGCCTATTCTCCCAGCCTACATCTTTCTCCCATGTTGGATGCTTCCTGCCGTCAAGCATCGGACTCCAAGTTCCTCAGTTTTGAGAGTCGGACTGGCTCTTCTTGCTCATCAAGCTCACAGACAGCCTATTGTGGGACCTTGTGATCATGTAAGTTAATACTTAATAAACTCATATACATATATATGTGTGTGTATATATATATATACATTATATATACATATATATACACACACACGTATATACATATATATGTGTGTGTGTATATATATATATTCTGTTAGTTCTGTCCCTCTAGGGAACACTGGCTAATACAAAATCCAACATCCATTCATGTTAAAAACTCCCAATAAACTAGGTATTGAAGGAACATACCTCAAAAATAATAAGAGCCATTTATGACAAACCCACAGCCAACATCATACTGAATGGGAAAAAGCTGGAAGCATTCCCCTTGAAATCTGGCACAAATCAAGGATGCTCTCTCTCACCACTTCTATTCAACATACTATTGGAAGTCCTGGCTGTAGTAATCAGGCAAGAGAAAGAAATAAAGGTATCCAAATAGGAAGAGAGGAAGTCAAACTATCCCTATTTGTAGACAACATGATCCTATATCTAGAAAACCCCATAGTCTCAGCCCAAAATCTTTATGAGCTGATAAACAACTTCAGCAAAGTCTCAGGATACAAACAACAGTTTAGGTTCAGCAAAATCCCAGGACACCAAAAACAGTCAGGCCCAGAGCCAAATCAGGAATGAACTCCCATTCACAACTGCCATAAAAAGAATAAAACATCTAGGAATACAGCTAACTAGGGAGGTAAAAGATCTCTACAAGAAGAACTACAAACACTGCTCAAAGAAATCAGACATTACACAAACAAATGGAAAAACATTCCATGCTCATGGATAGGAAGAATCAATATCATTAAAATGGCTCTACTGCCCACAGCAATTTATAGATTCAATGCCATGCCTGTTAAACTATCATTCACATTCTTCACAGAACTAGGAAAAATTATTTTAAAATTCATATGGAACCAAAAAGGAGCCCAAATGGCCAAGGCAATCCTGAGCAAAAAGAACAAAGCTTGAGGCATCATGTTACCTGACTTCAAACTATACTACAGGGCTACAGTAATAAAAACAGCATGGTACTGGTACAAAAACTGACACATGAACCAATGGAACAGAATAGAGGATCCATAAATAAGACTACACACCTACAACTATCTGATCTTCAAAAAACCTGACAAAAACAAGCAATGGGGAAAAGACTTCCTGTTCAATAAATAGTGCTGGGATAACAGGCTATCCATATGCAGAAGATTGAAACTGGACCCCTTCCTTACACCATATACAAAAATTAACTCAAGATGGATTAAAGACTTACATGTAAAAAAAAACTATAACAACCCTGGAAGACAACCTAGGCAATACCATTCAGGACATAGGCACAGGCAAAAAGCTTTCATGAGGAAGAAGCCAAAAGCAATTGCAACAAAAGCAAAAAATGACAAATGGGCTCTAATTAAACTAAAGACCTTCTGCACAGCAAAAGAAACTATCAACAGAGGAAACAGACGACATACAGAACGGGAGAACATTTTTGCAAACTATGCATTTAACAAAAATCTAATATCCAGCATCTATAAGGAACTTAAACAAATTTACAAAGAACCCCTTTAAAAAGTGGGCAATGAACATGAATAGACACTTTTCAGAAGAAGACATTCATGCAGCCAAGAATCATATGAAAAAAAGCTCAACATAACTGATCATTAGAGAAATGCAAATCAAAACCACAATGAAATACCATCTTACACCAGTCAAAATGGCTTTTATTAAAAAGTCAAAAACTAACAGAGGCTGGCGAGGTTGTGGAGAAGAAGGAATGCTTACACACTGTTGGTTGGAGTGTAAATTAGTCCAGCCACTGTGGAAGACACTGTAGTGATTCCTCAAAGACCTGAAGACAGAAATACCATTAGACTCAGCAATCCTATTACTGGGTATATACCCAAGGGAATAGAAATCATTCTATTACAAAGACACATGCACACATATATTCATTGCAGCTCTATTCACAATGGCAAAGACATGGAATTAACCTGAATTCCCACCAATCATAGACTGAAAAAGGAAAATGTGGTACATATACACCCTGGAGTACTATGCATCCATAAAAAAGAATGAGAGCATGTCCTTTGAAGGGCTGGTGATAATGCTGATGGGAGGAGAAGTAGATTATCTTGTAGAGCACTCCAGACACAGGAAACCGGAATTTTTGAAATATTAATGCCAATCTACAGATTTCAAGTGCAGGTATTTAATGTTGTAGACACTTGTATTTATTTATATTTTATTTTCTGAAAATATAGAAAATTCCCTTTTTTAACTTTAAACTTTTGTGACTACATAGTAGATGTATATATTTATGGGGTATATGAAACATATTGATACAGGCATACACTGCATAACAATCACATCAGGATAAATGAGGTATTCATCACTTCAAGCATTTCTCCTTTCTTTGTGTTACAAACAATCCAATTATACTTTTAGTTATTTTTAAATGTACAATAAATTTTTGTTGACTGTAGTCACCCTGTTGTGCTATCAAATTCTAGATCTGATTCATTCTATCTGACTATATTTTTGCACTCATTAAACATCACCACTTTCCCCACCCCATTGCCATTCCCAGCCTCTAATAACCATTGTGCTACTATCTCTGTATTAGTTCATTTTCACACAAAGCAGAAAGGTCCTAGGCCCAGCCCACAAAACCATTTTTTTCCTCCTAGGCCTCTGGGCCTGTGACAGGAGGCGCTGCCATGAAGACCTTTGACATGGCTTGCAGACATTTTCC
Organism: Gorilla gorilla gorilla; assembly: GCF_029281585.2. NCBI lineage: Eukaryota > Metazoa > Chordata > Mammalia > Primates > Hominidae > Gorilla > Gorilla gorilla. The sequence goes on from NC_073243.2 coordinate 35,894,466, forward strand.
CCATTGTCTTGGTGATTAATGTTTGGCTTCTCACTGCTTATGCAAATTTCTGCGGCCAGCTTGAATTTCTGCCCAGAAGATGGGTTTTTCTTTTCTATTGCATTGCCAGGTCGCAAATTTTCCAAACTTGTATGCTCTGCTTCCCTTTTAAACATAAGTTCCAATTTCTAACCATCTCTTTGTGAGAATATATAACTTTTAAGAGCACCCAGGTCACCTCTTGAGTGCTTTGCTGCTTAGAAATTTCTCTGCCAGATACCCTAAATCATCTCTCTCAAGTTCAAAGCTCCACGGATCCTTAGAGCAGGAGCACAATGCCACCAGCCTCTTTGCTAAAGCACAGCAAGAGTGACCTTCATTCCAGTTCCCAAGAGGTTCCTCATTTTCATTTGAGACCTCCTCAGCCTGGAATTCACTGTCCACATCACTATCAGCATTTTGGTCACAACCATTTTAAAAGTCTCTAGGAAGTTCCAAACTTTCCCTCATCTTCCTGTCTTCTTCTGAGCCCTCCAAACTGTTTCAACCTCTGCCTATTACCCAGTTCCAAAGTCACTTCCACATTTTTGAGTATCTTTATAGCAATGCCCGCTTCTGGTACCATTTTACTGTATTAGTTTGTTTTCACACTGCTATAAAGAAATAACTAAGACTGGATAATTTATAAAGAAAAGAGGTTTAGTTGACTCACAGTTCTGAATGGCTGGGGAGGCCTCAGGAAACTCACAATCATGGAGGAAGAGGAAGCAGGCACATCTTACATGGTGGCAGGCAAGAGAGAGGAAGTGAGCAAGAGCAGGGAAACTGCCTTATAAAACTATCAGATCTCATGAGAACTCACTCACTATCCTGAGAACACCATGGGGAAAACTGCCCCCATGATCCAATCACTTCCCACCTGGTCCCTCGCCTGACACATGGGGATTATGGGGATTACAATTGGAGAAGAGATTTGGGTGGAGACACAGAGCAAAACCATGTTAATCTCCATGAGTTCAATTGTTTTAGTTTTTACCTCCCACAAATAAGTGAGAATATGTGAAGTTTGTCTTTTTGTTCCTGCCTTATTTCACTTAACATAATAACCTCCAGTTCCATCCATGTTGCTGCAAATGACAGCATCTCATTCTTTTTTATGACTGAATACTACCCCATTGTGTATATATACCATATTTTCTTTATCCATTTGTCTGTTGATGAACACTTCAGCTGCTTCCAAATTTTCACTATTGTGAATAGTGCTACAATAAACATGGGAGTGCAGATATCCCTTCTGTATACTAATCTCCTTTCTTTTGGGTATATACCTAGTAGTGAGATTTCTAGATCCTACAGTAGCTCTATTCTTGGTTTTTGGGGAACCTCCAAACTGTTGTCCATAGTGCTTATACTAATTTACATAGCCACCAATAGTGTATGAGGGCTCCCTTTTCTCCACATCTTCACCAGCATTCGTGTTGCCTGTCTAATCAGCCATTTCAATTGGGGTGAGGTGATATCTCATTGTAATTTTGATTTGCACTTCTCTGATGATTAATGATGTTGAGTACCTTTTCATATGCCTGTTTGCCATTTTTATGACTTCTTTGGAGAAATATCTGTTCAAACCCTTTGCCCATTTTTTAATCAAATTATTAGATATTTTCCTATAGAGTTATTTGAGCTCCTTTCATATTCTGGTTATTAACCCCTTGTCAAATGGATAGTTTGCAAATATTTTCTCCCTTTCTGTGGGTTGTCACTTCACTTTGTTGATTGTTTCCTTTACTGTGCAGAAACTTTTTAACTTGATGTGATCCCATTTGTCCATTTTTTGCTGTGATTGCCTGTGCATATGGAATATTACTCAAGAACTTCTTGCCCAGACCAATGTCCTTGGAGTTTCCCCAATGTTTTCTTATAGTAGTTTCATAGTTTGAGATCTTAGATTTAAGTCTGTGGTCCATTTTGATTTGATTTTTGTATAAAGTGAGAGAATTAAGTTTTGTTCTTCTGCATACAGATATTCGGTTTTCCCCACACCATTTATTGAAGAGACTGTCTTTTCCCCAATGTATGTTATTGGCAGCTTTGTCAAGAATAAGTTCACTGTAGGTATGTAGATTTATTTCTGGATTCTCTGTTCCATTAGTCTATGTGTCTGTTTTTGTGCTAGTACCATGCTGTTTTGGTTACTATAGCTCTGTGGTATAATTTGAAGTCAGGTAATGGGATTCCTCCAGATTTGTTCTTTTTGCTCAGGATAGCTTTTGTTATTCTGTGTCTTTTTTGACTCAAGATCAATTTTAATACTGGTTTTTCTATTTTTGTGAAGAATGTCATTGGTATTTTTATAGCAATTGTATTGAGACTGTAGATTGCTTTGCATAGTATGAACATTTCAATAATATTAATTCTTCCAATCCATGAACATGGAATATCTTTCCATCTTTTGTGTCCTCTTCAATTTCTTGCATCAATGTTTTTAGTTTTAATTGTAGAGAAGCTTTACTTCTTTGCCTAAGCTAATTCTTAGGTATTTTATTGCATTTGTAATTATTGGAAATGGGATTAAGTTTTGGTTTCTTTTTCAGATTGTTTGCTGTTGGCATATGGAAATGTTACTGATTTTTGTACACTGATTTTGTATGCTGCAACTTTACTAAACTTCTTCATGATTGCTCATAAACTTTTTATGGAGTCTTCAAGTTTTTCAAAATATAAAATTATACCATCTGCAAACAAGGATAATTTGACTTCTTCCTTTCTAATTTTAATGCTCTTTATTTATTTCTCTTCTCTGATTACTCTACCTAGGACTTCCAGTGTTATGTTGAATAACAGTAGTGAATGTGGGCATCCTTGTCTTGTTCCAGAAGTTAGAGGAAAGTCTTTTAGTTTTTCCCCATTAAGCATTATACTAGCTGTGGGTCTGTCATACACGACTATTATTGTTTTGGGATATGTTCCTTCTATCCCTAGTTTTTTGAGGGTTTTCATCATGAAGGGATGTTGCATTTTATCAAATGCTTGGTCAGCATCAATTGAAATGATCATATGATTTTTGTCCTTCATTCTGTTGATATGATATAATACATTTGTTGATTTGTGTATGTTGAACCATGCTTGCATCCCTGGGATAAACCACGCTTGGTCACAATGATGATCTTTTTAATGTGTTGTTGAATTTGGTTTGCTAGTATTCTGTTGAGGATCTTTGCATCCATGTTCATCAGGGATATCGGCCTGTAATTGTCTTTTATGGGATGTCTTGTTCTGGTTTTGGTATCAGTGTAATACTCACCTCATAGAATGAGTTTGAAAGTATTTTCTCCACATCTAATTTTTGAAATGGTTTGAGTAGGGTTTGTAATACTTCTTCTTTAAATGTTTGGTTAAAAATCAGCAGTGAAGCCATTGGGTCCTGGGCTTCTCTTTGCTGAGAGACTTTTTATTATGACTTTGATCTTACTTGTTATTGGACTGCTCAGGTTTTAAATTTCTTATTGAATCAATATTAGTAAGTTGTATGTGTCTAGGAATTGGTTCATTTCTTCTTGATTTTCAAATTTGTTGGCATAAAGTTGCTCATAGTAGACTCTAATGATTCTTTGAATTTCTGTGATATCAATTTGCAGTATCTCCTTTTTCATCTCTGGTTGTATTTATCTGGGTATTCTCTCTTTTTTTCTTTATCTGGCTAAGGCTTTATCAGTTTCAAACTTTTCAAAAAATCAACTTTTTGTTTCACTGATCTTTTGTATATTTAATTTGTTTCAATTATGTTTATTTCTATGCTAAACTTCACTATTTCTTTTCCTCTACTTATTCTGGGTTAAGTCTGCGCCTACTTTTCTAATTCTTTAAGATGCATCATTAGGTTATTTATTTGAAGTTTTCCTACTTTTTTGGCGTACTTAATTATAGTTATAAACCTCCTCTTAGTACTGCTTTCACTGTGTCCAATGGTTTTTGTATGTTGTGTTTCTATTAACATTTGTTTCAATAACTTTTAAAATTTTCTTCTTGATTTCCTCATTGAACCACTGGTTATTCAGGAGCATATTGTTTAATTTCCATGTGTCTGTATAGTTTCCAAAATTCCTCGTTATTGATTTCTACTTTTATTCCATTGTGGTCAGAGAGGATACTTGATATAATGTCAATTTTTTTGAATTTTTAAAGACTTGTTTTGTGCCCTAACATGTCTATCCTTGAGAATGATCCATGTACTGAAAAGAAGAATGCATATTCTGCAGCTGTTGGATGAAATGTTCTGTAAATATCTATTAGGTCTTTTTGCTCTACAGAGCAGATACGTCTGATTTTCCATTGTTAATTTTCTGTCTGGATGATATGTCCAATGCTGAAAGTGGGATGTTAAAATCTCCAGCTACTATTGTGTTGGGGTGTATTTCTCTCTTTAGCTGTAAGAATATTTGCTTTATGTATCTGGGTACTCCAATGTTGGGTACATTTACAACTGTTATATCATTTTGCTGAATTGATCCTTTTATCATTATATAATAATCTTTGCCTCTTTTTATAGTTTTTGTCTTGATATCTATTTTGTCTGACATAAGTATAACTGTTTTATTTTTGCTACTTCCAAAACACCTCTTTTTTTGTTTTTCTCCTCCAAGGTACATCATTTTCCATCCATTTCTTTTCAGTCTTTGTATATTTTTATAGGTGAAATGTGTTTCCCTTGGGCAACAGATTATTGAGCCTTGGTTTTTTAATTTCAATAGTTTGGGGGTACAGGTGGTTTTTGGTTACATGGATAAGTTCTTTAGTGGTGATTTCTGAGATTATGATGCACCCATCACCTTAGTAGTGTACACTCTACCCAATATGTACTCTTTTATCCCTCACACCCCTCCCGCCCTTTTCCCTGAATTCTCAAATACCATTGTATAATTCTTATGTAATTGCATCCTCATAGTTTAGCTCCCACTTACAAGTGAGAACATACGATATTTGTTTCTTCATTCCTAAGTTACTTCACTTAGAATAATGGTCTCCAACTCCATCCAGGTGGCTGTGAATGCCATTATTTTGCTCCTTTTTATGGCTGACTACTATTCCATGGTGTATATATATTGCATTTTCTTATTTTTTTATTATACTTTAAGTTCTGGGGTACATGTGCAGAACGTTCAGGTTTGTGTCATAGGTATACACTTGCCGTGGTGGTTTGCTGCACCCATCAACCCATCATCTACATTAGGTATTTCTCCTAATGCTATCCCTCCCCTAGGCCCCCCACCTCCAGACAGGCCCCAGTGTGCGATGTTCCTCTCCTTGTGTCCGTGTGTTCTCATTGTTCAGCTCCCACTTATGAGTGAGAAAATGCGCTGTTTGGTTTTCTATTCTTGTGTTAGTTTGCTGAGAATGATGGTTTCCAGCTTCATCCATGTCCCTGCAAAGGACATGAATTCACCCTTTTTTATGGATGCATAGTATTCTATGGTGTATATGTGCCACATTTCCTTTACCCAGTCTATCATTGATGGGCATTTTAGTTGGTTCCAAGTCTTTGCTATTGTGAACAGTGCCACAATAAACATACGTGTGCATGTGTCTTTATAGTAGAACAATTTATAACCTTTTGGGTACATACCCAGTAATGGGATTGCTGAGTCAAATGGTATTTCTAGTTCTAAATCTTTGAGAAATCATCACACTGTCTTCCACAGTGGTTGAACTAATTTACACTCCCACCAACAGTGTAAAACAGCTCCTATTTCTCCACTTCTTCTCCAGCATCTGTTGTTTCCTGACTTTTTAATGATCATCATTCTAATTGGCATGAGATGGTATCTCATTGTGGTTTTGGTTTGCATTTCTCTAATGATCAGTGATGATGAGCTTTTTTTCATGTTTGTTGGCTGCATAAATGTCTTGTTTAGAGAAGTGTCTGATCATATCCTTTGCCCAATTTTTGATGGGGTTTTTTGTTTGTTGTAAATTTGTTTAAGTTCTTCGTAGATTCTGGATATTAGCCCTTTGACAGATAGATAGATTATAAAAATTTTTTCCCATTCTTTAGGTTGCCTGTTCACTCTGATGATAGTTTCTTTTGCTGTGCAGAAGCTCTTTAGTTTAATTAGATCCCATTTGTCTATTTTGGCTTTCGTTGCCATTGCTTTTGGTGTTTTAGTCATGAAGTTTTTCCCATGCCTATGTCCTGAATGGTATTGCCTAGTTTTTCATCTAAGGTTTTTATGGTTTTAGGTCTTTATGGTTTTAGGTCTTACATTTAACTCTTTAATCCATCTTGAGTTAATTGTTGTATAAGGTGTAAGGAAGGGATCCAGTTTCAGTTTTCTGCATATAGCTAGCCAGTTTTCCCAACACCGTTTATTAAATAGAGAATCCTTTCCCCACTGCTTGTTTTTGTCAGGTTTGCCAAAGATCAGGTGGTTGTAGATGTGTGGCATGATTTCTGAGGCCTCTGTTCTGTTCTATTGGTCTATATATCTGTTTTGGTACCAGTACCAGGCTGTTTTGGTTACTGTAGCCTTGTAGTATAGTTTGAAGTCAGGTAGCATGATGCCTCCAGCTTTGTTCTTCTTGCTTAGCATTGTCTTGGCTATGTGGGCTCTTTTTTGGTTCCATATGAAATTTAAAGTAGTTTTTGCCAATTCTATGAAGAAAGTCAATGGTAGCTTCATGGGGATAGCATTGAATCTATATATTACTTTAGGCAGTATGGCCATTTTCATGATATTGATTCTTCCTATCCATAAGCATGGAATGTTTTTACATTTGTTTGTGTCCTCTCTTATTTCTTTGAGCAGTGGTTTGTAGTTCTCCCTGAAGAGGTCCTTCACATCTTTTGTAAGTTATATTCCTAGGTGTTTTATTCTCTGCAGCAATTGTGAATGGGAGTTCACTCATGATTTGGCTCTCTATTATTGGTGTATAGTAATGCTTGTGATTTTTGCACATTAATTTTGTATCCTGAGACTTTGCTGAAGTTACTTATGAGCTTAAAGAGATTTGGGGCTGAGACGATGGGGTTTTCTAAATATACAATCATGTCATCTGCAAAGAGAGACAATTTTACTCCGGCTTTTCCTAATTGACTACCCTTTATTTCTTTCTCTTGCCTGATTGCCCTGGCCAGAACTTCCAATACTATGTTGAAAAGCAGTGGTGAGAGAGGGCATCCTTGTGTTGTGTCAGTTTTCAAAGGGAACACTAACAGTTTTTGCCCATTCAGTGAGATATTGGCTGTGGGTTTCTCATAAATAGCTCTTGCTATGTTGAGATATGTTCTATCAATACCTAGTTTATCGAGAGTTTTTAGCATGAAGCGCTGCTGAACTTTGTCGAAGGCCTTTTCTGCACCTATTGAGATAATCATGTGGTTTTTGCCATTGGTTCTGTTTATGTGATGGATTACATTTATTGATTTGCATATGTTGAACCACCCTTGCATTCATGGGATGAAACTGACTTGCTCGTGGTGGATAAACTTTTTGATGTGCTGCTGGATTCAGTTTGACAGTATTTTATTGAGGATTTTCACATAAATGTTCATCAGGGATATTGGCCTGAAATTTTCTTTTTTGTTGTGTCTCTGCCAGGTTTTGGTATTAGGATGACGCTGGCCTCATAAAATGAGTTAGGAAGGATTCCCTCTTTTTCTATTGATTGGAATAGTTTCAGAAAAAAAATGGCACCAGCTCCTCTTTGTACCTCTGGTAGAATTCGGCTGTAAATCCATCTGGTCCTGGGCTTTTTTTGGTTGGTAGGCTATTAATTACTGCCTCAATTTCAGAACTTGTTATTGGTCTATTTAGGGATTCAATTTCTTCCTAGTTTAGTCTTGGGAGGGTGTATGTGTCCAGAAACTTATCCATTTCTTCTAGATTTTCTAGTTTATTTGTGTAGTATAATAAGATATAAAGAGAAACAACAGAAAGTCAAAAAGTGAGAAGAATTAAGTTAAAGTATGGAGTTTTTATTAGTCTTTTTGCTTATGTGTTATTTCATTTATGCAATCAGTGTTAAGTTGTCATTGTTATCAGTTTAAAATAATGGGTTATAAGATATTATTTGCAAGCCTCATGGTAACCTCAAATAAAAAGAAATACCACAGATACACAAAAAATTTAAACATACCAGTAGAGAACATCACTTTCACAAAAAAGAAAACAGGAAGGAAAGAAGGAAAAAAAGGCTGCAAAACTAAGCTGTTCACCTCACCTTCTGAGAAATCAGGAGAGAGAGAGAGATAATAGTCAAATCACCAATAGGCCAGTTTTTCAAAGTGGCATGAGAAGGAAATCCCCTTTGCTTTAACCCTTACACGGCAAAAAAGTAACCCAAAGTAACCTGATGTTAACCAAACTACTTTTTGTATTATGCTGTTTCTTTGTTCCTGTTCAAGATACCTTATAAAAAGTAGCCATGCCTAATAGAGGACTCTTTCCAAATTTTCTGATGAGATGCTGCCCAACTCACAAATTGCAAACTTATAAAAGCCAATTATCAGTTAGATAAAAGAAATAAGTTTGGCCGGGCACGGTGGCTCACGCCTGTAATCCCAGCACTTTGGGAGGCTGAGGTGGGTGGATCACAAGGTCTGGAAATCAAGACCAGCCTGGCCACGATGGTGAAGCCCCATCTCTACTAAAAATGCAAAAATTAGCCAGGCACGGTGGCAGGAGCCTGTAATCCCAGCTACTCGGGAGGCTGAGGCAGGAGAATTGCTTGAACCAGGGCAGCAGAGGTTGCAGCGAGCCGAGATTAAACCACTGCACTCCAGCCTGGGTGACAAAGTAAGACTCCATCTCAAAAAAAAAAAAAAAAAAAAGAAAAGAAAAAAAAGAAAGAAGTTCAAGAGATACATCATACAACATGGTGACTATAGTTAGTAACAATGCATTGTGTTTATACATGTTGCTAAGAGAATAAATTTTAAGTGCTCTCACCACGCCAAAAAAAAAAATAAGTACATGCGGTAATGCATGTGTTAATTAGCTCAATTTAGCCATTCCACAATTGCAAAACAATGTTACTTAGATGATAGATATATATAATTTTTATTAGTAAGCAAGTATATCAAGAAAATTAGATCTTTAAACTAAATTTGTTGAAATTTCATCCTTTGAGAACCCCAAGGGCACTTGCTAATAAACACACTGCATTTTTTCTCAGAGTACACTTCCCAGGAGAGCCAACCTGGGCCACTAATCTTATACCTTCTCATTCAGCAAATGTGCAAAATTGACAAATGTAAGTTATTTTAACTGTATTTGGTTAATATTGCTGTCTCTTTCTATCTCAACATCTGCTCCTTCACACTTCTCATCATGTTGTGTGATGCTAGGGAAGCTATGGACATTTGGAGATTCCGTTAAGTATAAGATGAGTAAGGGATATATTTTATCTGGGTTGGTGGGATACCTTTATCACAGGCACTTCCTGTATAGGCAAGTTATGGATAGCTATTCTATTGTGGGAATGGTGTCACGACACAGTGGTGCAAGGGCAGATGTCACATTGAGATGTGAATGTGTTCTATGGTGCTCGGCACTGGAATTTTGTGGGTTGTGTTGGGGAAGGTTGATAGGTAAGGAGCCAGAAGCATCTGTGGAAAATCTTTTCAGCATCAGACATATAAAATAACAAGTAAAAGATATGATTCTCATCAATGCCTAGTCAAAATGAAATTTATCTTCTGTCAGATAACATAAAACTCATAATATGCCAGGACAATGAAGACAACTGATGATAAATTGGCAAATGAGTGTCATCAATTCAAAGAATATTTAAGATTAGTTACTACACAAGAAAATTTGAAATGCCCTAAAATCTTATAGTTCATATATAAAATTGCCAGATGTCCCAAAATTTAGCAGCAATCCTAGATAGTACATGACATTACCAACAATGAGTAATGAAATGGAAAAAAATCTTTACTAAGCTATTATAAAATATATTTTAATCAACCATAATAGAAGAAATATTAAATAATCTTTCTATTCTCTCTAGAGAAAATAATATTACAAACTTATTTTCATATAAAAAATATGATAAAAAATTATGCAGCCAAAAAAAATAGGCGAGAAAAGTGCTATAGAGGTATTTCAAACAGTTAATTAATTAAATTATGTTACTTTTCTAGATTTTTGTGACCCTTGTGTATTTGTCAGTTTTTAATATCTTCTCTTATTCTAAATAAATTATGACATTTGTATCTGATTATGCATTATCTTCTGAAAGATGGACTAAACATTTTACTAATCTTCAGGCACTACAAAATCTAGATCCACCCATGAGAGCCACACTTTGAAAAAAGAGGTATAAACTATTATTACTGTATTAGAGGTCCATAATGGCTAGAGGGTCTTTCAAGACAGAAATCCTTGCAGTGAGAAAATCATATGTCCCCAGGGGATGTCCATGGGGGAAAATAACACAGCATTCTCCTGAATATTAGTGCATGCTGCTGCAGACTGTACCAGTAGCACAATACTCACTAGACAAATTATTAACATTTCTGATTTAACATCATTTATACATTTGTTTTATTCTTTCAACCATATTTTATAGTCAAAGCATTGTGCAGTAAAGTTCTTACCAGTGCTATTTAAGGATTAAGTGTGGATATACAGCCTTGAGAAACTTCCCTTATTGTTCCCATTTTCTTTGCCACTTTCCTATTTCTTTCAAATTTACAATCTTCAATTCATGTTCAGTAAGTAGAATAATAGACATATGCCACGAATGTCACTGGGTAAAATGTGAACAAAGCAGAAAAAGCTTAGTGTTTCCCAATGATTGTTCACATGAAAAGACAATAGATATGATTCTTATTGGGATCATATGTTTCAGCTCACACATTTGCATATAAACTGGTTCCTATCAAAAAGGATGGCATTGAATTGAAGAGTGTGAATGTATCTTAATATTACTCTGAATAAGAAAATCAGATGTTTCTGATCTCATCATTACAAACAGAAAACGGCTAAGAACAGGAATGTGGCAGAAACTGCTGGGTGTCTGTCAATATTCATTCTTCTTCCTTACCAACAGAATTCTAATTTTGAATGTGCCCAGCTGATAAGCTACATTTCCCAGCCTTGCTTGAAGCTAGCAGTGTCTGTGTAACTAAGTTCTGACCAACGAGATGAAAGCACAAGTCACTGGGTGGAGCTCCCAGGAACTCTCTATAAAGATGGAAGACTCAGCTAGCAAGCCTTTGCCCTCTCCCTATTTCCACCTGGAAGTCAGAGGTGATGCCACAGGAGAGACAGCCATTTTACAATTCGAAGGCAATGAAAAACGAGGTTTACAAGTTGCACAACCTGCAGCTAGGAAGGCATGGTGGTGCATTACTTCCCTTCCCTGGGCTGCCTACCTCTAGGCTTCTTGTTAGGTTTAATGTAAATCCTTGTTTGTTTAAGCCAACTGTAGTCCAGTTGTGTCATATACAATTGTAAACAAATTTCTACCTGATACAAGGAGTAACTGAGATCTCTATTTTTATTTTCCTTACTTTGTATCTGAATACCTATTATTCCTAAAAAGCTAAGATATCGGCCGGGTGTGGTGGCTCACGCCTGTAATCCCAGCACTTCGGGAGGCTGAGGCAGGTAGATCACTTGAGGTCAGGAGTTTGACACCCGCCTGGCCAACATGGTGAAACCCCATCTCTACTGAAAATACAAAAATTAGCTGGATGTGGTGGTGGGCACCTGTAATCCCAGCTACTCAGGAGGCTGAGGCAGGAGAATTGCTTGAACCCCAGAGGCAGAGGTTGCAGTGAGCCAAGATCACGCCACTGCACTCCAGCTTGGGTGGCAGAATGAGACCCCATCTCAAATAAATAAATAAATAAATAAGTAAATTTAAAAAGCTAAGCTAAGCTACGATATTTAGAGAGAAGGAGGGAAGAAAAGGGGGAGAGGAGGAAAGGTGAAGATGGATAAGGAGCTACAGTAAAGCTAATAGTAAAGACTGGTGGGTCTGGAGCCAGACTAACTAGGTTAGAATCCAAGCTGTGCTACCCTGATTCAGTTTACTTATTCATTCAACTAATTCAAATTGAGCACACACTGTGTGCCAGGCGCTGTTCAAAGTTTTTGGAAATGAAGTTACTTAACTTCTCAGTACCTCAGTTTCCTGGGTAATTAAGTGGAGATATTGATAGTACTACCTTATGAGGTTATTGTAAGGATTAAATGAGCTACTATTTGTAAATACCTAGAGCAGTACATGGCATCAGGTAAGTGTTCAATAAATATCAGCTATTGTTATTTAAAATAATTTTATAGAAGTTTTAATACATGAAAAACAAATTTACTTGTATTATTAAATAAAAAATGAAGCTGTAAAATGGTATTATCACATTTTTATCTTGGAAAAGCCATATGTATATTTAGCAAGAATACTGAAATCATATCCAATAAGATATTAACAGGGGTTATCCATGAGTCGTGAGATTATGAGTGGTGAGTTTATGATGAGTGAGTGAATGGTGATATTATGATGAGTGAGTGAGTGCTGAGATTATGAGTGGTAAGATTATGATGACTTTAATGAATGGTGAGATTATGATGACTTTAATAGATTTCTTTATATTATTTAAAATTTCACAGGAATAGATGTTAGCTGAGTGAACATGTATTCCTCTTGCAATAAGACTAATAAAGTTGTGCCTAAGTTACGTTGTAACACCCCCATGAGAAACATTGCTTTATACGGTCATGGAATCTGGCCACATTTATGTAGTTTGGGCTTCCCCCTAAAGGGAGCAGGCATTCTCATTGTCAGTCATTCTAGAAAGAAGTCACCCACATGTTCAACTCAAATTCAGGGTTGCTATTACTGAGGGAGAAGGAGAAATGGATATTGAGGAACAACATATTCTCTACCATAATTGGGAAGTGAATTAAAAAGAATTCACCCATATGTTAGTTCGGTGAATTGAAGGCCTAATGATGGCTGCCCCCAACAAATTTCAGTGAGCTGAAAAGAAAGTACATGAAGCAATTAATAAAACAAGGCAGGGGAGTAGAAGGGAGAACGGAGGATGGAATTGAACATAGCATAAAAAAATAGGCATACAATACACTCAGGGAGAAGACATACTCCAAGAAACAGAACAAAATTCAGGAACACAAATCTTTCCTGCCCTTAAATTCTCCACATTTAAGAAAACATTAAATCTGTGTTTTAAAGGATCACAATCAGATGATAGATGGTAGAAATTAATTTAAGTGAGATTGCCGAATTAAGGGGAAAAAAATATCAAAAGTAAAAACAAGACGATTAAGGACGAAGCAATAAGCTAAATGCATAAAGGAACATAATCAACATGACAGAAATCCAAGTCAGTGATTTATAAGACAACTTTGGGAAAAATCACACAAGGGAGGACATAAAAGACAGAGACAAAAGCGAACTTATGACAATAATAAATAAGAGGGATAAACAAAGAACAGCCAACATGTGGTCTGATGTCACAAAGCAGAGGACAAAAAATAAAGGAACTACCACTTTCTGAAAACTACTACTAATAAATCCTGAAGATTTTCCTAAAAGAAGGAACAGAATTATATTCCAGAGAAATTTAAAGAGGAAAGTAAACTTTTTATAAAATTCAACACGTCTTCCTAATTAAAAAAAAAAAAAAAAGGAAACAGGCTCTTAGTGAAGTAGATGTTAATATAAACCATCAAATAATGGTTTATATTACAAATAAGTAACAAATAAGTATTGATATTTTAAAATAATATTAAAAATAAAATAAAATAAAAATAAGGAATAATGTATCCAAGAAATATACAAATACCAAAGCTATTGATATGTAACACCATCCATTGAAAACATATATTGTGGAAAGAAGCAGGAAAATGGCAGATAGGAGGCAGGACTAACTTGCAGCTCCCCCTTGGACAGAGCAGCATGTGGAGACTCACATCGTAAACTTTTGCTGCAAGAAATACCACAGGAACATACGAGGAAAGCCAAGAGAATCCACAAACCCTTTGAAAAAAGCAGCTTGCCTCTACAGGCTCTGTGAGACAAGCTGTGAGTGCCTAAAGTGTGAGGGGGGAACATCTGTCCCTGAACATACATCCTCACTGGGAAACCTGCAGGTCAAGATGACGGGAGAAGGATTAGACCTTACTTGCAGCTGAGATGAATTTGAAGAGCCAAGCAAAATATAGGAGTAGAGAAAGCAGTGGGAAGAGCCCTGTGGCCCTCTGGGTCCTCAGAGAAGCCATTTCTGACTTTGTCTCACAGGGGTCCTTGGAGAGGGCTGCCAGTGGAATTGGGAAAAGACCACAGGCAGAAGGGAACTTCTTGCTGAACTTTGTAACAATTTTGACCCAATGCAAAGTTGCCTGGACAGAATCTGGGAAAGAGGACAAACCAGATGTGCAGATACCAGCACAGAAGCTGTAGCAAGCAGGGAGGCATGAAACCTGAAAGCCCTGCTCGCTTTCTCAGCAGGGAGGCTTGTAGCCTGGGGCAAGTTCTTAGCCCTGTTCTCCAGCTGCCTGGAAATAAACTGAGTGCTACTGGGGAGTCATGGTGAGAATGAGACTGGCCTTTTGGACTGTGTGGGAGCTGGGTGAGGCCTGTCACTGCTGGCTTTCCCCCACTTCCCTGGTGAAGTGTACAAAGCAGCAGAGGCAGCCATAATCCCCCTGGGAACATAACTTCATTGGCCTAAGAACCACAGCCCCATCCCCCACAGTGGCCTCATCAAGCCCCACTCAAGCACAGTATGAGCTCAGACAAGCCTAACCCTGCCCCCACCTGATGGTCTTTCATCCACCCTAGTAGTAGACAAAGAACATAATCTCATGGGAGCGCTATGGCCCCATCCACCACTTGAGGAACCCGAATACTTATCCAGGAGACCTTAGAGCAAGCTTGTATGCTCCCTATACTACCACAGCTAATGCTTTCTTGGAAGTGCCACCTCCAGGCTGGAAGTCAAACAATGCAAAACTAGCACACTAAACAAAACTCCAACCAAGAACCGTCACAGAATCCATTTCACTCCCCTGCTACCTCCACTGGAGCAGGTGCTTGTATCCACAGCTGGGAGACCTGAAGATGGATCACATCAAAGGACTCTGCAGACACTCCCCAGTACCAGACTGGAGCCCAGTAGCTCTGCTGGGTGACTAGACCCAGAAGAGAAATAAAAATCACTGCAGTTTGGCTCTCAGGAAGTCCCATCCCTAGGGGAAGGGGGAGAGCACCACTTCAAGGGAGCACCCCATGGGACAAAAGAATCTGATCAGTAGCCCTTGAGCCCCAAATCTTCCCTCCGACACAGTTCACCCAAATGAGAAGAAACCAGAAAAACAATCCTGGTAATATGAACAAAACAAGGTTATTCAACACCCCTAAAGGGTCACACTAGCTCACCAGCAATAGATCCAAACCAAGAAGAAATCTCTGGATTGCCAGAAAAAGAATTCAGAAGGTTGATTATTAAGCTAATCAAGGAGGCACCAGAGAAAAGTGAAGTACCACTTAAAGAAATAAAAACATGATACAGAAAATGAAGGGAAAATCTTCAGCAAAATAGATATCATAAATAAAGAACAATTATAACTTCTGGAAATGAAGGACACACTTAAAGAAATGCAAAAGGCACTGGAAAGTCTCAGCAATAGAACTGAACAAGTAGAAGAAAGAACTTCAGAGTTTGAAGACAAGACTTCCAAGTTAGCCCAATCTGACAAAGACAAAGCAAAAATAATAATTAAAAAAAAAAAAAAGAACGGGGGGAGAAGCAAAGATGGCCGAATAGGAAGAGCTCCGGTCTACAGCTCCCAGCATGAGCGACGCAGAAGACGAGTGATTTCTGCATTTCCATCTGAGGTACCAGGTTCATCTCACAAAGGAGTGCCAGAGAGTGGGTGCAGGTCAGTGGGTGCGCGCACCATGCACGAGCTGAAGCAGGGCGAGGCATTGCCTCACTCGGGAAGCTCAAGGGGTCAGGGAGTTCCCTTTCGTAGTCACAGAAAGGGGTGACAGATGGCACCTGGAAAATCGGGTCACTCCGACCCGAATACTGCGCTTTTCCGACGGGCTTAAAAAATGGTGCACCAGGAGATTATATCCCACGTCTGGCTCGGAGAGTCCTACGCCCACGGAGTCTCGCTGATTGCTAGCACAGCAGTCTGAGATCAAACTGCAAGTCGGCAGCAAGGCTCGGGGAGGGGCGCCCACCATTGCCCAGGCTTGCTTAGGTAAACAAAGCAGCCGGGAAGCTCGAACTGGGTGGAGCCCACCATAGCTGAAGGAGGCCTGCCTGCCTCTGTAGGCTCCACCTATGGGGGCAGGGCACAGACAAAGAAAAAGACAGCAGTAACCTCTGCAGACTTAAATGTCCCTGTCTGACAGCTTTGAAGAGAGCAGTGGTTCTCCCCACATGCAACTGGAGATCTGAGAACGAGCAGACTGCCTCCACAAGTGTGTCCCTGATGCCTGACCCCCGAGCAGCCTAACTGGGAGGCATCCCCCAGCAGGGGCAGACTGACATCTCACACCAATATCCACTGTTCTGCAGCCACTGCTGCTGATACCCAGGCAAACACGGTCTGGAGTGGACCTCCAGCAAACTCCAACAGACCTGCAGCTCAGGGTCCTGTCTGTTAGAAGGAAAACTAACAAACAGAAAGGACATCCACACCAAAAACACATCTGTACATCACCATCATCAAAGACCAAAAGCAGATAAAACCACAAAGATGGGGGAAAAACAGAGCAGAAAAACTGGAAACTCTAAAAAGCAGAGTGACTCTCCTCCTCCAAAGGAATGCAGTTCCTCACCAGCAATGGAACAAAGCTGGATGGAGAATGACTTTGACGAGTTGAGAGAAGGTTTCAGACGATCAAATTACTCCAAGCTATGGGAGGAAATTCAAACCAAAGGCAAAGAAGTTGAAAACTTTGAAAAAAATTTAGAAGAATGTATAACTAGAATAACCAATACAGAGAAGTGTTTAAAGGAGCTGATGCAGCTGAAAACCAAGGCTCGAGAAATATGTGAAGAATGCAGAAGCCTCAGGAGCCAATGCGATCAATTGGAAGAAAGGGTATCAGCAATGGAAGATGAAATGAATGAAATGAAGCAAGAAGGGAAGTTTAGAGAAAAAAGAATAAAAAGAAATGAACAAAGCCTCCAAGAAATATGGGACTATGTGAAAAGACCAAATCTACATCTGATTGGTGTACCTGAAAGTGATGGGGAGAATGGAACCAAGTTGGAAAACACTCTGCAAGATATTATCCAGGAGAACTTCCCCAATCTAGCAAGGCAGGCTGACATTCAGATTCAGGAAATACAGAGAACGCCACAAAGATACTCCTCGAGAAGAGCAACTCCAAGACACATCACTCTCAGATTCAACAAAGTTGAAATGAAGGAAAAAATGTTAAGGGCAGCCAGAGAGAAAGGTCGGGTTACCCTCAAAGGGAAGCCCATCAGACTAACAGCTGATCTCTCAGCAGAAACTCTACAAGCCGGAAGAGAGTGGGGGCCAATATTCAACATTCTTAAAGAAAAGAATTTTCAACCCAGAATTTCATATCCGGCCAAACTAAGCTTCCTAAGTGAAGGAGAAATAAAATACTCTACAGACAAGCAAATGCTGGAGATTTTGTCACCACCAGGCCTGCCCTAAAAGAGCTCCTGAAGGAAGCACTAAACATGGAAAGGAACAACTGGTACCAGCCACTGCAAAATCATGCCAAAATGTACAGACCATCGAGACGAGGAAGAAACTGCATCAACTAACGAGCAAAATAACCAGCTAACATCATAATGACAGGATCAAATTCACACATAACAATATTAACTTTAAATGTAAATGGGCTAAATGCTCCAATTAAAAGACACAGACTGGTGAACTGGATAAAGAGGCAAGACCCATCAGTGTGCTGTATTCAGGAAACCCATCTCACGGGCAGAGACACACATAGGCTCAAAATAAAAGGATGGAGGAAGATCTACCAAGCAAATGGAAAACAAAAAAAGGCAGGGGTTGCAATCCTAGTCTCGGATAAAACAGACTTTAAACCAACAAAGATCAAAAGAGACAAAGAAGGCCATTACTTAATGGTAAAGGGATCAATTCAACAAGAAGAGCTAACTATCCTAAATATATATGCACCCAATACAGGAGCACCCAGATTCATAAAGCAAGTCCTGAGTGACCTACAAAGAGACTTAGACTCCCACACATTAATAATGGGAGACTTTAACACACCACTGTCAACATTAGACAGATCAAGGAGACAGAAAGTCAACAAGGATACCCAGGAATGGAACTCAGCTCTGCACCAAGCAGACCTAATAGACATCTATAGAACTCTCCACCCCAAATCAACAGAATATACATTTTTTTCAGCACCACACCACACCTATTCCAAAATTGACCACATACTTGGAAGTAAAGCTCTCCTCAGCAAATGTAAAAGAACAGAAATTATAACAAACGATCTCTCAGACCACAGTGCAATCAAACTAGAACTCAGGATTAAGAATCTCACTCAAAACCGCTCAACTACATGGAAACTGAACAACCTGCTCCTGAATGACTACTGGGTACATAACGAAATGAAGGCAGAAATAAAGATGTTCTTTGAAACCAGTGAGAACAAAGACACAACATACCAGAATCTCTGGGACATATTCAAAGCAGTGTGTAGAGGGAAATTTATAGCACTAAATGCCCACAAGAGAAAGGAGGAAAGATCCAAAATTGACACCCTAACATCACAATTAAAAGAACTAGAAAAGCAAGAGCAAACACATTCAAAAGCTAGCAGAAGGCAAGAAATAACTAAAATCAGAGCAGAACTGAAGGAAATAGAGACACAAAAAACCCTTCAAAAAATTAACGAATCCAGGAGCTGGTTTTTTGAGAGGATCAACAAAATTGCTAGACCGCTAGCAAGACTAATAAAGAAGAAAAGAGAGAAGAATCAAATAGATGCAATAAAAAATGATAAAGGGGATATCACCACCGATCCCACAGAAATACAAACTACCATCAGAGAATACTACAAACACCTCTATGCAAATAAACTAGAAAATCTAGCAGAAATGGATAAATTCCTCAACACATACACTCTCCCAAGACTAAACCAGGAAGAAGTTGAATCTCTGAATAGACTAATAACAGGAGCTGAAATTGTGGCAATAATCAATAGCTTACCAACGAAAAAGAGTCCAGGACCAGATGGATTCACAGCTGAGTTCTACCAGAGGTACAAGGAAGAACTGGTACCATTCCTTCTGAAACTGTTCCAATCAATAGAAAAAGAGGGAATCCTCCCTAACTCATTTGATGAGGCCAGCATCATCCTGATACCAAAGCCTGGCAGAGACACAACCAAAAAAGAGAATTTTAGACCAATATCCTTGATGAACATTGATGCAAAAATCCTCAATAAAATACTGGCAAACTGAATCCAGCAGCACATCAAAAAGCTTATCCACCATGATCAAGTGGGCTTCATCCCTGGGATGCAAGGCTGGTTCAATATACGCAAATCAATAAATGTAATCCAGCATATAAACAGAACCAAAGACAAAAACCACATGATTATCTCAATAGATGCAGAAAAGGCCTTTGACAAAATTCAACAACCCTTCATGCTAAAAACTCTCAATAAATTAGGTATTGATGGGACGTATCTCAAAATAATAAGAGCTATCTATGACAAACCCACAGCCAATATCATACTGAATGGGCAAAAACTGGAAGCATTCCCTTTGAAAATTGGCACAAGACAGGGATGCCCTCTCTCACCACTCCTATTCAATATAGTGTTGGAAGTTCTGGCCAGGGCAATCAGGCAGGAGAAAGAAATAAAGGGTATTCAATTAGGAAAAGAGGAAGTCAAATTCTCCCTGTTTGCAGACGACATGATTGTATATCTAGAAAACCCCATTGTCTCAGCCTAATATTTCCTTAAGCTGATAAGCAACTTCAGCAAAGTCTCAGGATACAAAATCAATGTACAAAAATCACAAGCATTCTTATACACCAACAACAGACAAACAGAGAGACAAATCATGAGTGAACTCCCATTCACAACTGCTTCAAAGAGAATAACATACCTAGGAATCCAACTTACAAGGGATGTGAAGGACCTCTTCAAGGAGAACTACAAACCACTGTTCAAGGAAATAAAAGAGGATACAAACAAATGGAAGAACATTTCATGCTTATGGGTAGGAAGAATCAATATCATGAAAATGGCCATACTGCCCAAGGTAATTTACAGATT
Source organism: Gorilla gorilla gorilla (assembly GCF_029281585.2). Classification (NCBI taxonomy): domain Eukaryota; kingdom Metazoa; phylum Chordata; class Mammalia; order Primates; family Hominidae; genus Gorilla; species Gorilla gorilla. The sequence goes on from NC_073243.2 coordinate 35,914,734, forward strand.
CAATGCCATCCCCATCAAGCTACCAATGACTTTCTTCACAGAATTGGAAAAAACTACTTTAAAGTTCATATGGAACCAAAAAAGAGCCTGCATTGCCAAGTCAATCCTAAGCCAAAAGAACAAAGCTGGAGGCATCACACTACCTGACTTCAAACTATACTACAAGGCTACAGTAACCAAAACAGCATGGTACTGGTGCCAAAACAGAGATATAGATCAATGGAACAGAACAGAGCCCTCAGAAATAACGCCGCATATCTACAACTATCTGATCTTTGACAAACCTGACAAAAACAAGAAATGGGGAAAGGATTCCCTATTTAATAAATGGTGCTAGGAAAACAGGCTAGCCATATGTAGAAAGCTGAAACTGGATCCCTTCCTTACATCTTATATGAAAATCAATTCAAGATGGATTAAAGACTTAAACGTTACACCTAAAACCATAAAAACCCTAGAAGAAAACCTAGGCATTACCATTCAGGACATAGGCGTGGGCAAGGACTTCATGTCTAAAACACCAAAAGCAATGGCAACAAAAGCCAAAATTGACAAATTGGATCTAATTAAACTAAAGAGCTTCTGCACAGCTAAAGAAACTACCATCAGAGTGAACAAGCAACCTACAAAATGGGAGAAAATTTTTGCAACCTACTCATCTGACAAAGGGCTAATATCCAGAATCTACAATGAACTCAAACAAATTTACAAGAAAAAAACAAACAACCCCATCAAAAAGTGGGCAAAGGACATGAACAGACACTTCTCTAAACAAGACATTTATGCAGCCAAAAAACACATGAAAAAATGCTCACCATCACTGGCCATCAGAGAAATGCAAATCAAAACCACAATGAGATACCATCTCACACCAGTTAGAATGGCAATCATTAAAAAGTCAGGAAACAACAGGTGCTGGAGAGGATGTGAAGAAATAGGAACACTTTTACACTGTTGGTGGGACTGTAAACTAGTTCAACCATTGTGGAAGTCAGTGTGGCGATTCCTCAGGGATCTAGAACTAGAAATACCATTTGACCCGGCCATCCCATTACTGGGTATATAACCAAAGGACTATAAATCATGCTGCTATAAAGACACATGCACACGTATGTTTATTGCGGCATTATTCACAATAGCAAAGACTTGGAACCAACCCAAATGTCCAACAATGATAGACTGGATTAAGAAAATGTGGCACATATACACCATGGAATACTATGCAGCCATAAAAAATGATGAGTTCATGTCTTTTGTAGGGACATGGATGAAATTGGAAATCATCATTCTCAGTAAACTATTGCAAGAACGAAAAAACAAACACCGCATATTCTCACTCATAGGTGGGAATTGAACAATGAGAACACATGGACACAGGAAGGGGAACATCAGACTCTGGGGACTGTTGTGGGGTGGGTGGAGGGGGGAGGGATAGCATTGGGAGATATACCTAATGCTAGATGACGAGTTAGTGGGTGCAGCACACCAGCATGGCACATGTATACATATGTAACTAACTTGCACATTGTGCACATGTACCCTAAAACTTAAAGTATAGTAACAATAAATAAATAAATAAAAAAGAACAAAGCCTCCAAAAAGTTTGGGATTATGTTAAATGACCAAACCTAGGAATAATTGGTGTCCCTGAGGAAGAAGAGAAATCTAAAAGTTTGGAAAACATATTTGAGGGAATAATCAAGCAAAACTTCCCCAGCCTTGCTAGAGATCGAGACACCCAAATATAAGAAGCTCAAAGAACATCCAGGAAATTTATTGCAAAAGGATCATTGCCTAGGCACATTGTCATCAGGTTATCTAAAGTCAAGATGAAGGAAAAAATCTTAAGAGCTGTGAAGCAAAAACATCATCTAACCTATAAAGGAAAACCTATCAGATTAACAGCAGATTTCTCAGCAGAAACCCTAAAAGCTAGAAGGGATTGGGTGCCTGTTTTTAGCCTCCTTAAAAAAAACAATTACCAACCAAGAATTTTGTATCCAGCAAAACTAGGCTTCATAAATGAAAGTAAGATACAGTCTTTTACAGACAAACAAATACAGAGAGAATTCATCACTACCAAACCACTACTATAAGAACTGCTAAAAGGAGCTCTAAGTCTTGAAACAAATCCTCAAAATACACCAAAATAGAACCTCCTTAAAGCATAAATCTCATAGGACTAGTATACAATACCACAATGAATAAAAAAACAAGGCATTCAGGCAACAACTAGCACAATGAATAGAATAGTACCTCATATCTCAATACTAACATGAATGTAAATGGCCTAAATGCTCCACTGAAAAGACACAGAATGGCAGAATGAATAAGAATTCACCAACCAAGTATCTGCTGTCTTCAAGACACTCATCTAACACATAAGGACTCATGTAAACTTAAGGTAAAGGGGTCAAAAAAGATATTCCATGCAAATGGACACCAAAAGTGAACAGGAGTAGCTGTTCTTACACCAGACAAAACAGACTTTAAAGCAACAACAGTTAAAAAAGACAAAGAAGGACATTTTATAATGATAAAATGACTAGTCCAACAAGGAAACATCACAATTCTAAATATATATGCACCTAACCTGGAGGTCCCAAATTTATAAAACAGTTACTACTTTAGACCTAGTAAATGAGATAGACAGCAACATAATAATAATGGGGGAATTCAGTACTCCACTGACAACATTATACAGGTCATCAAGAGAGAAAGTCAACAAAGAAACAATGGACTTAAACCATACCCTAGAACACATGAACTTAACAGATACTTACAATACATTTTACCCAACAAGTGCAGAATATACATTTTACTCATCAGCACAAGATATCTCCAAGATAGACCATATGATAGGCCACAAAACAAGTCTCAATAAATTTAAGAAAATTGAAATTGTATCAAGTACTCTCTCACACCACAGTGGAATAAAACTGGAAATCAACTCCAAAAGGAACCTTCAAAACCATGCAAATATATGGAAATTAAACAACCTGCTCCTGAATGGTCATTTGGACAATAGGAACAAGATGAAAATTAAAATTTTTTTGAACTGAACAATAATAGTGACACAACCTATCAAAATCTCTGGGATATGGCATAAGTCGTGCTAAGAGGGAAGTATGTAGCATTAAATGCCTACATCAGAAAGTCTGAAAGAACACTAATAGACAATCTGAGGTCACACCTCAAGGAGCTAGAGAAATAAGAACAAACCAAACCCAAACTCTGCAGGAAAAAAAAAAACACCAAGATCAGAGCAGAATTAAAGGAAACTGAAACAAAAAAAAGGATAAATGAAACAAAAAGGTGGCTATTTGAAAAGATAAACAAAATTGATACACCATTAGTGAGATTAGCCAAGAAAAGAAGAAAGACGATCCAAATAACTTCAATTAGAAATGAAACAGGAGATATTACAACTGGTACCACAGAAATACAAAAGATCATTCCAGGCTATCATGAACACCGTTTTGCACAAAACTAGAAAACCTGGAGGAGAGGGATAAATTCCTGGAAAGATACAACCCTCTTAGATTAAACCAGGGAGAAATAGAAACTCTGAACAAATAACAAGCAGTGAGATTGAAATGGAATTTTTTAAATTGCCAACAAAAAAGCCCAGGACCAGATTGATTCACAACTGAATTCTGTGAGATATTCAAAGAAGAATTGGTATCAATCCTACTGACCCTATTCCACAAGACAGAGAAAGAGGGACTCCTTTCTAAATCATTCTATGAAGCCAATATCACCCTAATACCAAAACCAGGAAAGAATATAACCAAAAAAAAAAGAAACCACAGACTAATATCCCTGATGAATATAGATGCTAAAATACTTAATAAAATACTACCTAACCAAATACAATAGCATATTGAAAAGATAATCCACCATGATCAAGCGAGTTTTATACCAGGAATACAGGGATGGTTTAACATACGCAAGTCAATAACTGTGATACACCACACAAACAGAATTAAAAACAAAAATTGCATGATCATCTCAATAGAAGCAGAAAAAGCATTTGACAAAATCTAGCATTCCTTTATTATTAAAACTCTCATCAAAATCAGCATAGAAGGGACATACCTTAAGGTAATAAAAAGCCATGTATGACAAACCCACAGCCAACATAATACTGAATGGGGAAAAGTTGAAAGCATTCCTTTAGAAAACTGGAACAAGAAAAGAGTGCCCACTTTCACCACTTTTATTCAACATAGTACTGAAATTCCTAGCCAGAGCAATCAGACAAGAGAAAAAAATCAAGGGCATCCAAATCAGTAAAGAGGAAGTAAAACTGAACTGTTGCTGTTCACAGATGATATGACTGTATACCTATAAAACCCTAAAGACTCATCCAAAAACCTCCTGGAACTGATAAGTGAATTCAGTGAAGTTTCAGGATACAAAATTAATGTACAGAAAGCAGTAGCACTGCTGTACACCAACAGCAACAAAGCTGAGAATCAAATCAAGAACTCAAGCCCTTTTACAAGAGCCAAAAAAGAATTGAAATAAAATACTTAGGAATATACCTAACCAAGGAGGTGAAAGATTTCTACAAGGAAAACTACAAAACACTGCTGAAAGAAATCACAGATGACATAAACAAATGGAAACATATCCCATGCTCATGGATGGGTAGAATCAATATTATGAAAATGACCATACTGCCAAAAGCAATCTAAAAATTCAATGCAATTCCCATTAAAATATGTATTAGTCCATTTTCATGCTGCTGATAAGGACATACCTGAGATTGGGTAATTTATAAAGAAAAAAAGGTTTAATGGACCCACAGTTTCATGTGGCTGGGGAGGCAGAACAATCATGGTGGGAAGGTGAAAGGCATGTCTTACATGGTGGCAGGCAAGAGAGAGAATGAGAGCCAAGCGAAAGGGGTTTCCCCATATAAAACCGTCAGATCTCATGAGACTTATTCACTACCATGAGAAGAGTATGGGAAACCACTACCATAATTCCATTATCTCCCACCAGGTCCCTCCCACAACACTGGAAATTATGGGAGATATAATTCAAGATGAGGTTTGGGTGGGGACACAGCCAAACCGTATCAAAATACCACCATCATTCTTCAGAGAACTAGAAAAAAAATCCTAAAATTCACATGGAACCAAAAAGAGCTCATATAGCCAAAGCAAGACTAAGCAAAAGAACAAATCTGGAGGCATTGTATTACTGGACTTCAAAGTATACTATTAAGGCTATAGGCACCAAAACAGCATGATGCTGATATAAAAATTGGTACATAGAGCAAGGAAAAAGAATAAAGAACCCAGAAATAAAGCCAAATACTTACAGCCAACTGTTTTTTGACAAAACAAATGAAAACGTAAAGTGTGGAAAGGACACCCTATTCAACAAAATGTGCTGGTATAATTGGCAAGCCAATATAGAAGAATGAAACTGGATCCTCATCTCTCACCTTATACAAAAATCAACTCAAGATGGATCAAAGACTTAAATCTAAGACATGAAACCATAAAAATTCTAGAAGATAACACCAGAAAAACCCTTCTAGACATTGGCTTAGGCAAAGACTTTATGACCAAGAACCCAAAAGCAAACGCAATAAAAACAAGGATAAATAGATAGGAATTAATTAAACTAAAGAGCTTTTGAACAGCAAAAGAAATAGTCAGCAGCGTAAACAGACAACCCACAGAATGGGAGAAAATATTTGCAAAGTATCTATCCAACAAAGGACATAGTTTAATATTTTCAAACTATGCAAATTCAATGCATAGTTTGAAAATATTAAACTATGTCCTTTGTTGGATAGAACTGAATTTGCATAGTTTGAAAATATCAAACAAATTAGCAAGAAAAAAAACAAACAATGCCATCAAAAAGTGGGCTAATGACATGAAGAGACAATTCTCAAAAGCAGATATACAAATGGCCAACAAACATGAAAAAATGCTGAACATCACTAATTATCACGGAAATTCAAATCAAAACCACAATGAGATATCGCCTTACTCTACGAGAATAGCCTTAATAAAAAAATAATAGATGTTAGCATGGATGTGGTGAAAGGGGAACACTTTTACACTGCTGGTGGGAATGTAAACTAGTACAACCATTATGGCAAACAGTGTGGAGTTTCCTTAAAGAACTAAAAGTAAAGCTACCATTTGATCCAGTAGTCCCAAGACTGGGTATCTACCCATAGGAAAAGAAGTCATTATACAAAAAAGATACTTGCAAATGCATGTTTATAGCAGCACAATTCACAATTGCAAAAATATGGAACCAGCTCAAATGCCCATCAATGAACAAGTGGATAAAGAAAATGTGGTATGTATATACCATGGAATACTACTCAGCCATAAAAAAAATAGTGGCATTTGCAGCCACCTGGATGGAGGTGGAGACCATCATTCTAAGTGAAGTAAGTCAGGAATGAAAAAACAAACATTATATGTTCTCACTTGTAAGTGAGAGCTAAGCTATGAGGACAAAAATGCATGAGAATGATACAATGGACTTTCGGGACTCAGGGGAAAGGGTGGGGTGGGAGGTGAGGGATAAAGGACTACACATTGGGTACACAACACTGCTCAGGTGATGGGAGCAACAAAATCTCAGAAATTACCCCTAAAGAACTTAACCATGTAACCAAACACCACCTGTTCCCCAAAAACCTATTCAAATAAAAATAATAGTAATAATAAAAATAATAAAATATTAAAGAAAAAGTATATTATAAAAAGCTCTTCTTTAATGCTCATAAATTTTACATCATTTTTTTCCTTGAATTTGTATTTTATTCCACTTTCCCCACAGAATATCTTCATGTAAAATATCTCATACTTGAAAATACTTTATTGATCACCTTTCATCTTTCTCTGCAACCAAATATATGTATTACTATGTAAATTAAATAACTTGTAAGGCTTTTGAGGGTGAAAATTTTTCCTTGAGAGGCATCATGCTATCTAACTTCAAACTATACTACAAGGCTACAGTAACCAAAACAGCATGGTGCTGGTACAAAAAAAAACACATAAACCAATGGAACAGAATAGAAATCTCAGAAATAAGATCATACATCTACAAACATCTCATCTTTGACAAACCTGACAAAAACAAGCAATGGGGAAATAATTTTCTATTTAATAAATGGTGCTGGGAAAACTAGCTAGCCATATGCAGAAAATTGAAACTGGACCCCTTCCTTATACATTACACAAAAATTAACTCAAGATGGATTAAAGACTTAAATGTAAAACCCAAAACTATAGAAACCCTAGAAGACAATATAGGCAATACCATTCAAGACATAGGCACCGGCAAAGATTTCATGACAGAAACATCAACAGCAATTGCAACAACAGCAAAAATTGACAAATTGGATCTGATTAAACTAAAGAGCTTCTGCACAGCAAAAGAAGCTGTCAGAGAAAAATTTTGCAATCCCTCCATCTGACAAAGATCTAATATCCAGAATCTACAAGAAACTCAAACAAATTTAAAGTGGGCAAAGGACATGAACAGACACTTCTCAAAAGACATTTATGGGGCCAACAAATGTATGAAAAAAAGCTCAACATCACTGATCATTAGAGAAATGCAAATCAAAACCACAATGAGATACCATCTCACACCAGTCAGAATGGCGATTATTAAAAAGTCAAGAAACAACAGATGCTGGTGAGGCTTTGGAGAAATAGGAATGCTTTTACACTATTGGTGAGAATATAAATTTGTTCAACCATTGTGGAAGACAGTGTGGTGATTCCTCAAAGACCTAGAACTAGAAATACCATTTGACTCAGCAATCCCATTACTGGCTGTATACCCAAAAGAATATAAATTATTCTATTATAAAGATACATGCGTGTGTATGTTCATTGCAGCACTATTCACAATAGCAAAGACATGGAATCAACCCAAATGTCCATCGATGATAGACTGGATAAAGAAAGTGTGGTACATATACACCACAGAATACTATGCAGCCATAAAAAGGAATGAGATCATGTCCTTTGCAGGGGCATAGATGGAGCCGGAAGCCATTATCCTCAGCAAACTAACACAGGAACAGAAAACCAAACACTACATGTTCCCACTTACGTTTTTACATATTCTTACCCATGTGAAATTTAAAAGCAAAAAAAAAAAAAACAAAACAAGCTGAACAATGAGAGCACATGGACACAGGGAGGAGAACAACACACACTGGGGCCTGTCAGTGGGGCAGGAGGAGGGAAATCATCAGGATAAACAGCTAATGCATGCAGGACTTAATACCTAGGTTATGGGTTGACAGGTGCAGCAAATCACCATGGCACATGTTTACATGTTAACAAACCTGCATGTCCTGCACATTGTCCCAGAACTTAAAATAAAATAAAATTCAAAAAAAAATTTCTTCAGTATTATTATTATGATACTTATTATTACATATAGCTACAATATAAATGTACTTTAAATTTTAAACATAAAAAGAAAAAATTAGAAATTATTTGTCTTCATGGGACAGGTGAAGATTTTTAATTTCACTTATGTTTTGGTGAATGAATATTATTTATTGCTATAATGAGACTGGGTTTAGTATCAGTTCTAATGTGTTTTTTTGTAAGCTCTGAGAATCTTTGTTCACAATTAAAAATAGATGTAATTGGGGCAAAATTTTCTATAGAAATGTCATTCAACTCTTTGAACGTCTTCCACTTTACATGCCAAAACTACACAGTGGCACATCTTCAAATATTATTTTTGTGACCCATCAGCTGACAACTCAATTAGGTCTTCCTCAATTTTGTTGAAAGCAAAGAAATGGAAATCATCCTGAATTGTGAAAAGATTTGTTACCCATCATTAGAGACATCAATTTCACAATTTCTGGGAAATATATCAAAAAGACTCTTCCAAGATTGATCAAAAGACTATTAATTACACCTCTCAGTCTCTCATTGAGAGACATCCTGTTTAACCTAATATACTCAGAAAAGGTTGGGAAAACTAAAATATTGTTAAGTGTATTGAATATTATTAACATGCTTGTAATAAATTTAGTGAAATCTGTAGCTTGAAGTTTTATTAAATGTATTAATGTATATTAAAAATACCTATTATAGAAATCTAATTAGTAAAGCTATTCATCATGGTCTAAATAACCAATCAGAATTCTGACTTCATTTTTTATTTCAAATAACTCTGTGACAGCAACTCCAGTCTAGTTCTAACTGTAGTTATAGAGGTAATAGGGAATGGAGTCCTGCCTGAGTTTGTCATCTAGATAAGAATGAATCATGGATAGCCTCTGATTCAGGAACAAATATGGCTTTTGGTGTGATCTTTATATCCTGAAAAGCAATTATAATCACTCTACTGTAAAACTTTAAATATTTATTGAAAACTTATAGAAATAGGTAATTGCATAGAACACTTAAATTATTATTACTGACATTTATTAATTCAATTAGAATTATTTAATAATTAGGCTGATGGTATAGTTACAGAGTAAGATCAAATAGAAAGCCTGTTTAGACCCTATTTCCTATGGTGGGAAAGAAAAATGGACAATAGTAAACTCCAGTAACTATCAGCTACATGAAAAAGACTGCAGTAGATTCTTGTGCGGTGACCAAGAAAGAGGTATCATTTTTCATCACGCAGTCCACTGTAATTAACCCACAAAACACAGCTGGTATTCACAAAGCAGCATGCCAGCAGTATGTACAAAATAAGCCACAGTCCTGGAAGAACTTATGTTTTTATATATTCTTACCTATGGGAAATTTAAAAGCAAAAAAAGGTACAGAATTAGTTTGTCCAAAGACGAAAGGGGTAACTTAACTGGTATACTCAGAACAGGCTCCAGAAATCTTGATCGGAGCCTTGAAGGGCACCTTAGACAGAAAGATAGCATTGCAGCCAGAGAGAACAGTATAAGAAAGCCTTAGAAGTGCTTCCATTGTCAGTGAAGAAATCAACCAGGCTGGCACAGTGGCTTTGAATTGGAGAGCAATGTAAGAAAATGTGCAAATTCGGCGAAAGAAACTACCATCAGAGTGAACAGGCAACCTATAGAATGGGGGGAAATTTTTGCAATCTACCCATCTGACAAAGGGCTAATATCCAGAATCTACAATGAACTTAAACAAATTTACAAGAAAAAAGCAAACAGCCCATCAAAAAGTGGGCAAAGGATATGAACAGAGACTTCTCAAAAGAAGACATTTATGCAGCCAACAGACACGTGAAAAAATGCTCATCATCACCGGTCATTAGAGAAATGCAAATCAAAACCACAATGAGATACCATCTTATGCCAGTTAGAATGATGATCATTAAAAAGTCAGGAAACAACAGATGCTGGAGGGAATGTGGAGAAATAGGAATACTTTTACATTGTTGATGGGAGTGTAAATTAGTTCAACCACTGTGGAAGACAGTATGGCAATTCCTCAAGCATCTAGAACTAGAAATACCATTTGACCCAGCCATCCCATTACTGGGTATATACCCAAAGGATTATAAATCATGCTACTATAAAGACACATGCACACGTATGTTTATTGTGGCACTATTCACAATAGTAAAGACTTGGAACCAACCCAAATGTCCATCAGTGATAGACTGGATTAAGAAAATGTGGCACATATACACTATGGAATACTATGCAGCCCTAAAAAAGGATGAGTTCATGTCCTTTGCAGGGACATGGATGAAGCTGGAAAGCATCATTCTCAGCAAACTATCACAAGGAAGGAAAACCAAACACCGCATATTCTCACTAATAGGTGCGAATTGAACAATGAGAACGCTTGGACACAGGGCAGGGAACATCACACACCAGGGCCTGTCGAGGGATGGGGGGCTAGGGGAGGGATAGCATTAGGAGAAATACCTAATGTAAATGACGAGTGGATGGTGCAGCAAACCAACATGGCACATGTATACCTATGTAACAAACCTGCATGTTGTACACATGTACCCTAGAACTTAAAGTATAATAATAATTTAAAAAAAGAAAGAAAATGTGCAAATTATAAAGAGCCTGAAATGAACCCGTAAAGACTTGCACTTGATCTCAGAGGCAGTGGAGAGCCCTGGGAGCCTATTGCACAGGGGACAGATACAAAGGATGGAAAATACCTTATGTTCTGTAAACGGAGAAGTTTAACAGGAGAGACTAGAGACTACAATAAGCTCTGTCAGGTGGTGGTGTTGATAGTGAGTTTGCCTGATGTAGCCAAAAGAGCACTAAACTTTAGCTTGACTTCTGGGACCAGCTCTGCTAACTGGCTTCATGATCCTGGACAAGTCACTTAATCTCTCTGGACCTTCATTTTCTCCATTCCAAGGATCCCTTGGGGTTAGGGAAAGCATCTTTGGAGACAATAGCAAGGCAGCATGAATGGACCAAATAGGTAAGAGTCTGTGCCCCCCAAGTCTTGCTTCAACCAAACCAAATTTTCTTTTATCTGTTTTATTTTTATCGTTACTATCAATTTGGGGACTTCTGTGTAACATCTGGAGAAAAGTTTCTGCTACTTAAAAAGTTTTGAGAAAAACTGGACTGTAGGAGTCTCCTTCAAAGGCATAAAATTCTGAGATTCTCTAAAGGAAAGCAGTTTTGCAAGAGAAGATGCAATAGGACTTGATAACTGATTCGATAGAGAAGGGAAATGTGAAGGATGTCAAGGAAGATTGGATGACTGGAAGACATGAAGCAAAAATGAGCATAAGGAATAGGAGACAGTTCCTGGGAGAAAAGGTTGAGCTTTCCCTAAAATGTGTGTGAAGTCAGGAACTAGAATGGAAGTGTTTTCTCTTCGTTGTTTTTCTAATACTCTCAAAGTCTTTCACTATAAGCTACAACATCCAAAAATAATCTATGTTTAGATTATTGCAAACATAATCTAAAATATCATGTCTTTATTATTTAGAAATGGAATAAATACAATCTCCCAGAATACAATTATTATTATTTTTTGGGTTTTTTTGTTTTTTTTTTATTTTTTTGAGACGGAGTCTCACTCTGTCACCCAGGCTGGAGTGCAATGGCGTGATCTCAGCTCACTGTAACCTCCGCCTTCCAGGTTCAAGCGATTCTCCTGCCTCAGGCTCCAGAGTAGCTGGGATTACAGGGACATGCCACCATGCCCACCTACTTTTTGTGTTTTTAGTAGAGATGGGGTTTCACCATGCTGGCCAGGCTAGTCTCGAACTCCTGACCTCAAGTGACCCGCCAGCTTCAGCCTCCCAAAGTGCTGGGATTACAGGCATGAGCCACCGCGCCTGGCCAAGAATACAATTTTTAAAGAAGTTTTTAATGTGTTCTTAGGCAAAATGCTTTTACTTTGGTGATACAGATATTTGTAGTAAATCTTTAGGGTTTAAATTATTGGCTTGAATTTTCTATTTCCCACATGTAAACCAAGTCAAAATGCCACATGTAAACTTGGCATTTTTCTCCTAAGGTGTTTCTTTTAACATAAAGAAATATTAATTTGATATGTCCTGTTTTGAAATGTTACCTTTGTCCTGGATTATTCATACAAGATTTTGGATAATATATGCAAGAATGCTTTGAACAAATGAAACTATAACCCTTCCATGTGTAAAGTCAGCATGTATTTTAAATTTTCTTTCACAATTACAGTATCACACGCAACTGGGAACAAAAGCTACAGGGAACAGAGTGTAATGGATCGTGATGACTATTTTAGAACAGCTTGAACCTCCTTGTAGCCTACAAGAAGGCTATGTGAGCTGAATTCAAAAGTGCTGAAAATGGATTCTACTGCAAGCTGCAGTTACAGGGGCAAATACGCTTTTTTATAACTTACAATAGAATAAATCTCAAATAAAAGGACTCATCTCAATGGGAAAATATGTTATCCCCTATGTCCTTCCATTCTGTGCATTTCTTTTTAATAGGAAGCATGCATATAAATACAGAATGGTTTCTAAATTACTAATATATTTTGTTCCAATTGCTTGCCACTAATACAACAAATTGCATTTATCATTTTATTGATGTTATGGCTTTTGTCTCTTGTGAATGGAATTATTACTACTACAGCAAATCAATTAGATTTAAATGTTTTGAGGCAAAAGAAAGGTCAAAGAATGAGTTTTTGATTCATTGTCTCCATGTTCTAAAATGCACCATATTTATGTTTAAAATAATTGTATTAAGCACAGAATAAAAGGAGAAAAGGAGAGAACTGCACCATACTTTCATTCTAGTCCAGCTTTTAATATCTTCAAAGTATATTGCCCTTGTTCTATCACCTTGGCAGTAACTCTCATAGAGTACAGGACCACTTTTGTTCAAATTAAAATTTTCAAACTATGCTCAGCACCAGTGGATTCTTAATGAACAGAAACCTCCTATATTTTGGAAAATCATATCCCGTCAGTATGACTGGAATAATAGCTTTCAATTCCTTGCTGACAGGTTATAAGCTAATACATTTGGGGAAGATGATGACCAAGGACATCTGACATTTGATAATGCTGCTCTGACACTAAGGTGATCCCACACACCCCTCACCCCTTGCCCGGGAAACTGGCATGCTCAAATGAAATCGTTTATCAGGAGAGAATGCCATTGTTGAGTGGTTCCTTGTTTGCTTGAGAACAATGAAAGACAGAGAGATTTAGTTGTCCATCAAGCACATTAGTTCACAGAAAAAAAAAAAGAACACTTTATTAATCTTATTTCTCCTAGTCTGAATCTTCCCAAGCACAATGCTCATATTCCCTTTTATTTCTGTGCTGTGACTCCTCAAACCATTTCTGATAGAAAGACACAAGCAAGAATTTAATGGTGCAGAACAAGCAAGTGAGCCCTCTCTGCAGTGTACCCCATAGCAATGAGAATGTGCTTCCCATGACTCAGAATGAATCAGATGGAGAAGAAAAAATAACAGCACAAAACCGCAGCTTCAAAAATAAATGACAATGTGCGATCTTGAGAAAGGAGACTGCATTGCTGAGTGTGGTCCCCCAGTGCAGCCATCCTGACTGCTGCATTCTCCAAGGGACAAGTAGAATGGAAAGCAGGCTTTTCTTCCAAAGGAAATCAAAACACTCTGTTGTTTAAACACATTCTCACAAAATAAATCATTTACCTCTGTTCTTCCAAACGACATGTTGTATCAAAATCAATGGCATATGTCAAAGTTGCCCTTTATGTGAAAATTTCACACATATATATGAAGGCTTATACAGAATAAGGGCTCAAAATACAAATTTATATATTTTTTCAGAATATTTACAGAACATATATATAAAATTCATGAAATCTACATTAACATATATATGTATTTATATGTATATGGGATCTATATTTACATATATATGAAATATTAAAAAGGGAAAGTTATTTAAGTTACACCTACTTTTTTCCTTTTTTATAATTTGTGATTGAAATCAAAGATGTCTCTCACTAGGAATAGCCAGCAAACTTCCTTATGTGAAATGCTAATAAAGGACAAAATTTATTTTATTTTTCTAATTTTATCAACAGAAGAGCAGCCAGGCTATGCTGACCTAGACCTACTCCCTCTTTCTACTTGCTACTGGAATTGTCCTTTCTTCTATCCTCCCCTCTCCTCCCACAGTTGCCCAGATCCTCCCCAGCCTTCTCATTCCCCCTATTCCACATTCCATGCTCCACCTTTGACTTCACCCCACAGCTAGTGAGTTGTGAAATTTATAGCACAGGACAAGCTGTCAAGGAAAGAGAAGAGGAATCAGGGCAAGGAAAACTTCTCTGAATGTTCCTTGCTTTCTACCATACCCCAGGGCAATCTGTGAGAGAAAGAGACAAGAAAGAATACCCCAACCTCTGCTGCTCCTCCCTACCCAGCCTCTCCCACCTTTGCTGACTGATTTAGCAAGAACTGGGAGGAGAGAAATACAGGGATATGTGAAAGGAGGAGGAGATTGCACAGGATCAGTTCCCCACTCTCTCCCCATGCCCTGGCACAGTGTAAGTTCCCTGGAAAAAAGAGAGGGAAAACCTTTAATTAACTGAGATTAAGGTCTTACCATCTGGCAGAATAAGGCTCAAAATACAAATTTGCTTCAGTCACTTTCCTTGCACACCTGACTGTGCAGCCTGAGAGTCATAGCTGGCACTTTGTCGACATGGTAACAAATACCTACTTTAAACCAAAAGCCAATACAGTAACTTAGAGTAAAAGGATAGAGGCACTTCTATTAAAATTAAGGATCAAAACAAGAGAATACATCATCTCATTCTCCTTTTGAATTCAATTTCAAAAATTAAGGAATAGAAACAAAAAATAAACACTTTATTAGAAATAAGGACACAAGATCATCTTACATAGACTATATGAGAATTGAAAATGTCTCAAATTAATTTTTTAGACTTCAGCAAAGTAGTCTGATACAAGATAAATATACATTTTCAGTCTTGGCTAATAGCATTAATGACCAAAGAGACAATGAGAGAAAACGAAGTTTATACAAAACAACAATATAAAGCATAAAATATTTGTGAATAAACCTAACCAAAAAGTGTACGATTAATATGAAGAAAACAATTGAATTTTGCTAAGGGAATAAAATATTTATTCCCTTAAAAGAAGAGAGATGCTGCATAAAAGGATGTAAAGATCAAATACCTCTAATACTAATAAAAGGCAAATTTTATTTTTTATTTTATCAACAGAAGTGTGAGCCAATAGTCAGCATTCACTGAAGGCAATGAATATTGGGAGTTATTATTACCCAGCTATACCAAGGATTGTTCAAGGTATTTTATATATTTTACATTTTATTGTATCTTTCCAACAAATCTATCAAATATTACTATTGACATTTTACAGATAATGCATGTCAGAGCACAAAGTCTGATCTTTTATTAAGTTTGACACATTAACTTTGTTAAAATGTCTGGATTTTCACCTCCAAACCATATAGTTTTAAAAAAACAACTGAATAAATTCCATGGGATTTTTTTTAACATGGTAAAATTAATGTTCTTCTAAAAGGTGTGAAAGCCACGAAAAAAAGTTTAAAGAGCAATTTTACAGAAGAATTAACAAAGAAGTAAAAAGAGAAACAGACACTAGTATACACAGACTTTAAGTATTTGATCAAGGGAGCATCAGAAACCAATGGAAAAAATATTGATTATATTTTAAATGATGTTGAGAAAATTGGCTATGGGGGCTGGGGGGAAACAACTGATCCTTTGCTTCATATCACACATCAAATTAAGTTCCAGAAGTTTTAAAGAATTAATTTTAAAAACATATCATCATCGTCATCATCATAAACTGGAAGAAAACATATAAGGATAGACTGAGAATAATAGCAAAAAAATTTAGAAAGGAAAAGTTCAACAAACTTA
Organism: Gorilla gorilla gorilla; assembly: GCF_029281585.2. Taxonomy (NCBI): domain Eukaryota; kingdom Metazoa; phylum Chordata; class Mammalia; order Primates; family Hominidae; genus Gorilla; species Gorilla gorilla. The sequence goes on from NC_073243.2 coordinate 35,931,115, forward strand.
ACTATATAATAAAATTTCAAATTTCTATACTCTATGAATAAAATGTTAAGGCAAAAACACTGAGGGAAACATTTACAAGGTATACGACAAAGAGTTAATATATTAATATATAAAGAATTTCCATGAATCAATTTTTTAAAAAACAAACATCCCAGTTGAATACGGACTGAGAATATGAATAGGCGACTTACAAAATGATTGCTCATATATTCTATTTCTACTCATGTCAGAAATAGGTGTCAGTTTGGTAAATTGTTTTTTACTAGTAATTAAGTTGTGTCATTTTTTAAATTCACTGGAATAAATTTTTATAGTATCCTCATACATAATTTAATACTTATAGGATCTAAAGTGATGTTCCATTCTTAATTCCTGATGTTGGCAATTATAGCTTTTCTTTTTTGTCTTTGTCAAACTTTCTTGCACAGAGATAACTTTTGTTTGGGTTAAACTTTTCTATTGTATTATGTGTTTGCTCTATATCTCATTATTTTCTGCTTTCATTTTTATTATTCCTTTTCTCCCCCTTTGTTTGGTTTTAACTTGCTGTTCTTTTTCTAACTTCTTGAGATGGATGCTAAGATCATTGATTTTCACCCCTTCTTGTTTCCTAACATATGCATTAGTTATTATAAGCTTCCCTCTGAGCAAGGCTGCATTCCTAAACCTATAAAGCAATTATCGTGATTTGCCTATTCATTAAGTGAAAGCTGGTTAATTAGGTGGATTTATTTTTTAACAGCGATGATAATGGGAAAATGGTGGCAAAGGAGATAGAACTTTTGTTTAAAAATAAAATGGTAAGAGTAGATACTGATCATAAATGAACAATGATTTCAGGAAAGTAAAAAAATTTTTCCTAAATGTGAATCAGGTTTTGTGTTTATCTTTCCCTTAGGGAAAGTAGTCTCACAACAGATGTTCCATCCTCTTTTAATGGAACCAATGTTCATTTTTCCCAAAGCATTGATATTACCACACATGATCCCTAGAGGTAGCGGGGATTGAAAAAAATAACAGTTCGTAAAATCATTGAGCCAAGTTCAATAGATGAGAGGAAGTGAGGGGCATTCCTACTGATATCCTGTAAATTTTTATCAGAATTGATGAAATACAGAGGAAAAGAGAAAGAAGTCTGCCCAGAGTCCCAGAATCAAAGCTGGTTCCCAGCCCAGTCCCATCTCACAGTTGCCAGCCTCCTCTTTCCTTTCAATATGACAGATGCCACTGTGACCTTCTCCAAGGACTTTCTGGCAGGTGGCGTGGCTGCAGCCATATCCAAGAACACAGCAGTGCCCATCAAGTGGGTCAAGCTGCTGCTGCAAGTGCAGCATTCCAGCAAGCAGATCACCGCAGATAAGCTATGCAAGGACTTGACAGACTCTGTGGTTCATACCCCCAAGGAGCAGGGAGTCCTGTCCTTCTGCCATGGTAACCTGGCCAGTGTCATCAGATACTTACCCACCTAGGCTGTCAACTTTGCCCAAGGTAAACAGAAGCAGATCTTCTGAGGTGGGGTGGACGAGAGGCCCCAGTTGTGGTGCTACATTGCAGGCAACGTGGCCCCCAATGATGCCACTGGGCCACATCCTTGTGTATGGTGTACCCTCTTGATTTTTGCAGCTACTTGACTTTGTACCTGTCTAGCAGCTAATGTGGGTAAAGCTAGAGCTGAAAGGGAATCCAGAAGCCTCAGTAACTGCCTGGTTAAGATCTACAAATCCGATGGAATTAAGAGACTGCACCAAGGCTTTAACGTGTCAGTGTGGGGTATTATCATCTACCAAGCTCCCTACTTTGGTATCCGTGACACTGCAAAAGGCATTTTTCCAGATCCCAGGAATGCTAACATCTTCATCAGCTGATGATCGCACAATCTGTCACTGGCATTGCTGGGATAAAAAGTCATTCCTATCCATTTGACACTGTTTGCCACCACAAGATGACATGGTCAGGGTGCAAAGGAACTGATATTCTGCACACAGGCATCCCTGACTGCTGGAGGAAAATTGCTCATGATGAAGGAGACAAAGCTTTTCTCAAAGGTGCATGGTCCAGCATTCTCAGAGGCATGGGTGGTGCTTCTATGCTTTTCTTATATGATAAAATAAAGAAGTACACATAAGTTATTTCCTGGGTTTTTTTCCCCTGTGAACAGGCATGTTGTATTATTTAAAATATCTTGAGCCTTGTTGGTAGACTCTGGGTTGTGCATTCATTAATGGCAACTATTTACTGTTGAAAGTCAGGAGCAATAATATTCGTATGACCAGTTCTCACTTAAAGCCATTTCCACCATGATGATGGTGGTAATGATGATTATGATTATGGGACTCAATTACATTTTTTATTTCAGTCATTCCTGATAAGTAACAAATATGAACAAATAAAAATATCTAAGATACAAAGAAAGAGAAAGAAATCCACAGTAACTGAAAGAGGTTCAAATCTACCAGTAAATCTGATAGATTGGAACAGAGCTCTGTCAAAACACACACACACAAACACACACACACACACACAGTCACACTCACCCTAAAAAGTTTTCACAAAAAGGAAAATTGTAAACGTGGAGCTATTACCTCCCAAGAGTTCACTCTGTTCTCTCCTGTTGTCTGGTAGTGGAACACCCCAAGGCCAGTCCTTGCTCCTCTTTTCTTTTTGATCTACATTCCTGTCCTGGATGAGCCTATCCAGTCTCATGGTTTTAAATATAATCTCCCAAATGCATATTTCATTCAGATTCCCTTCCCAAATGCCAGGCTTGTACATAAGCATTTGTACTGGACATCTGAAATTTAGAACATCAAAAATTGAACCCCTCATCTCCTCCTGTAAAACTTACTCTATGTGCAGTCTTTTTAATCCTGGTTAATGGAAACCCTAGCTTTTTCCTTTTTATTTTGAATTAATTTTAGGCTCATGGATAGGTCGCAAAAATAGTACAGAGTTCCCGTGAATCCTTCACCCTGATTCCCCCCAAAATAACATCTTACATAACTACAGTAGGAGTATAAAAATCAGGAAATTGGCATTGGTACAATACTGTTGACTAAACTATGGACCTTTTTCGATTTCACCAGTTTTTATGTGCACTTTTTTTCTTGATGTATGAAATGTTTTAAGAAATGTTGTTACATGTTGAGATATTTGTAACCAGCAGTAGATACAATCAGTATATAGAATTATTCCTTTACCCCAAACAAGCTCCTTCATGCCCTCTCCCCTCCAACCCTAACCCCTGGCAACCACTAATCCATTCCACATCTCTATAATTGTGTCCTATTGAGAATGTCATATAAATTGAATCATATGGTAGGTAGCTTTTTGAAATTGACTTTTTTTTTTTCTCTCAGCCTGATACCTTTGACTTCCATTCAAGTTGTTACATGCATTCTTTTTATTTTTTGTCTGAGCAGTATTTGCATATATAGATATACCACAGTTTGTTTGTTCATTCACTTGTTGAAGGACATTTATGTTGTTTCTACTTTTTGCCTATTAGAAATAAAGCTGCTATGAATAATTTGTGTACTGGGTTTTGTTTAACATAAGTTTTCGTTTCTCTAGGATAAATATCCAGGAGTAGCATTGCTGGATCATATGGGAAGTATATGTTTAACTTTATAAGAAATTCCAAATTGTATTCCTGACTAGCCATACCACTTTACATTTCTGCCAACAATATCTGAGACCCAGTTGTTCCTCATCCTTGTCAGCACTTGGTATTGTATTTTTTACTTTAGGCATTCTGATAGGTATGCTGGGGTATATCATGGTGACTTTAATTGCATTTCCCTAAGGGTTAATAATGTTAAACATCTTTTCATGTGCTTCTCTGCTATCCTTTGGATATGTATTTGTTCAGATCTTTTTCCCATTTTCAAATGGGATTGTTTATTTTCTTGTTGTTGAGTTTAAATAGTATGTGTGTGTAGATAGATAGATAGATAGATAGATAGATAGATAGATAGATAGATAGATAGATGAATTGATAGATAGACAGACAGATACTGGATACAAAGCCTTTGTGGGAGATGTGATTTGCAAATAATTTTTCCGAGGCTATGACTTTATTTTCTTAACAGAATATTTAAACAGACCAAAAATGTTTAATTTTGATGAGTCCAACACATTGTTTGTTTTCTTTTATGGATCATGCTTTTGGTGTCATGTTTAAGAATTCTTTGCTTATCTATAGGTCATGAAGATCTTCAGTATTTTCTTTTTAAAGTTTTATAATTTTACACTTTACTTTGATTTATGGCAATTTTTGAATTATTTTTGCATAAGAGATTCACCATCTTCTCAGTTACTCAGGTCAATAGCTTTGAAGTTATCTTTGAATTCTCTCTTACTCTTATACCCCACATCAAAACCATTAGGAATTTCTACTGAGTCTACCTTCTCACCAGTTCCACATCTACCACTCTGGCCTGGCCCATTATTATCACTCATCCGTTTTCCATCCTTGTTCTCTATCCTCAACACAGCTACAAAACTGACTGACTGACTTTCTTTCCTTCCTTTCTTCCTTCCTCCCTCCCTTCCTTCCTTCCTTTTCAGAGACAAAGTCTTACTCTGTCACCCAGGCTGGAGTGCGGTGCTGTGACCATTGCTCATTGCAGCCTCAAACTCCTGGGCTCAAGCGATCTTCCTGCCTCAGCCTCCCGAAACGCTGGGATTACAGGCATGTGCCAACCATGCCGGGCCAAAATTGACCATTTTTAAGGCATAAGAGAAATTGGGTCACTCTTCTGCCCTCCAGTGTCTCCCATTTCTCTACATGATGTGCTCCCTCCCTTATTTCTCTGATCACATTTTCTAGTACTTTACATTCAATCTCTCCACTCCCTTCCCACTGGTGTCCCCGTGTTTTTTAACCATACCAGGCATACCCCTAACTTTGTAGCTTTTGTACTGGCAGTTTCTTTAACTGAAATGCTCTTCCACCAGAAAGCCACATGGCTAACTCCTTCATCTTTTTTAAGACTTTGCTCAAAATTGTCACCTTTGCAATGAGGCCTATCCTGACAACTCTAAACTTTCAACCTGCTACCTGTCACCCACCAGCACTCCCAATCACTCTTACCTTGCTCTGCTTTTTATTTTGTCCATAGCACTTATCATCTCCTAATGCATTTCCTAATTTGCCTACATATCATATTTGCTCTTATTGTCTATTGCTACCCTGCTAGAAAATGGCCCCCATGAAGGCAGAATTCCTTGTTTTGTTCACTGACATATCCCTTGCTCTCAAAAGTGCCTGGCAATCACAGGGACGCGATAAGTCTTTTTTTCAATGATAGAATAATAGCACATTTTAAATTAGTGATTTGCAAAGTATGGCCCACCCACTCCTGTGGGTTCCCCAAATTCTTTCAAGGAATCTGCCAGATCAAAACTATTTTCATAATAATATTGAGATGGCTATATCTTGCTCTCTGTATTAGGCATTTCTTGCATTGCTATAAAGAAATACCTAAGACTGGGTAATTGACAAGAGGTTTAATTGGCTCACGGTTCTGTAAGCTATACAGGAAGCATGGCACCAGCATCTTCTTCTGGCCAGGCCTCAGGAAACTTTTACTAGTGGCGGAAGTTGAAGCAGGAGCAGGCACATCACGTGGCCAAAGCAGGAGCAAGAGAGAGAATGGGGGGAAGGTGCCATACTTTACAACAACCAGATCTCACAAAAAGTCACTCATTAGTGCAAAGACAGCACCAAGCCATGAGGGATCCACCCTGATGACCCAAACACCTCCCACCAGGCCCCACCTCCAGCACTAGGGATTACATTTCAACATGAGATTTGGGTGAGGACAAATATCCAAACTATATCACTCTCTGGGTTGACATTTGCATTGAAGGTGCAAAAGCACCAGTGGGTAAAACTGCTGGAATCCTCACACCCATCAAGGCAGTGGCACCAAACTATTGTAATAATCATATTCTTTTTTCTTTTTTTTTCTTTTTGAGATGGATTCTCACTCTGTTGCCCAGGCTGAAGTGCAGTGGTGCAATCTTGGCTCACTGTAACCTCTGCCTCCCGGGTTCAAGCGATTCTCCTGCTTTAGCCTCCTTAGTAGCTGGGACTACAGGCGCATGTCACCACACCGGTCTAATTTTTGTGTTTGTAGTACAGACGGAGTTTCACCATGTTGGCCAGGATGGTCTCGAACTCCTGACCTCAAGTGATCCACGCACCTCGGCTTCCCAAAGTGCTGAGATTACAGGCATGAGCCACCGTACCCAGCCAAATAGTCATACTCTTCACTGCCATGGCACTCATGACTTAAAAGGAAAAGAAGATGATTTCTAATATGAGGTTATAGAAAAAAAAAGTTTAAGGAAAAAGAGTTTCACTTAGGAATGTCCTTGATAAAGCACTAAAAATTGTTAGTTGTCAACCTTTGAGTGTACTGTTTTTTAATACTGTGTTATAAAATGGAAAGTCCTCGTAAAGCACTTTTGTTGCATGCTAAAGTACTGATTGACTTGAGGAAAACAATTTGTGTGAGTATTGGAACTGCACACTGAATTAGACACTTTTTTCATGCAATACCATATTTTCTTGAAAAAACACTGACTGGCAAAGTATGGTTATCCAGATCTGGGTACTGGTGGACATTTCACTTTGTATTCCAGTCACTTGAAGGAAAATAACAGACAGTGTTTGTTGCCAGTTGTGTCATAATTTTTTTTTTTTTTTTTGAGATAGAGTTTCTGTATTGTCACAAAGGCTGGAGTGCAATGGTGTGATCTCGGCTCACTGCAGCCTCCACCTCCCGGGTTCAAGCAATTCTCCTGCCTCAGTCTCGTGAGTAGCTGGGATTACAGGGGTGCACCACCATGCCCAGCTAATTTTTGTATTTTTAGAAGAGACAGGGTTTTGCCATGTTGGCCAGGCTGGTCTTGAACTCCTGGCCTCAAGGGATCCACCCACCTCGGTCTCCCAAAGTGCTGAGATTACAGACGTGAGCCACCGCGCCCAGCCATTGTGTCATAATTTTATACATACTCTATTTCATATAAAATCTCATTAGTTGATATTGAATGCATTTTATTGTGTTTAAGATTTTTCATTATTAAGCTAGGTATCTCTAAACTTTTTTCTGACACATTTTCTTTTTCACCTTCAGTTTCTTGCCAGCTCTGAGTATATGTTTTAGTCAGAAGCCTTTCTATTGCAGGTGCAAAACCGTAATTTAAATTAGCTTAAGCAAAAAAACCAAACCAAAACAAAAAAACAACAAGAAGAAGAAGAATTATTAGCTCACAGAAAAATTGGTTCAGAAGGCCCCGAGGTCAAGCTCAATCAAGCCAGATCCAGGGCCTAAACCTCCAGGACTTTTCATCTCTATTATTTGTCTCCACTTGGCTACACTCGGCATGCTATCTATGCCTCTCCACCTAGAGGAGTCATGAAAGTGACCACAGTCATCCCCAGCTTTATGTTATCCTGGATGAGCAACAAGGAAAAAGGAGAGCTTCAGTCCCCCCAGTTCCTCTCTCTTTCTCTCTCTTACACACACTGTATACTCTGGCCATGATTGGATCATGTTTCCACCTCTGTGTGTCCAGCCAATGCTACAGTAAGATGGGTCCAGTCCCATGCCAACCCTGGAAGTGGGATGTATATTTATGAGACCTATTATGCATACACACACACACACATATACACACAGCCAAATGGATTTGAGGAAAAACGGATCCACAAGAAAAAGATGCTGGCAGAAAAAAACAGCGTCCCACTACAACATGAGACCGAATCCCTGTATATTTGTACACCCTACTCCCACAGCTAAGAACCTTATAAGGATAACAGAAAGTTTTTAGAAATAAGCAATGCTTGACTTATATTTTTCAAAATCACTACTCTATAATTTCAAGAAACGTCTGGGTTGAGCGAGTGGAGTAAACTGACGCTAGGAAATCACCTCTTACGAACCCCTATCTGACTATTCAAGAGAGAAGAAAGAAATTCAAATTGTCAGTAGTCAAATTATTATAAAAGTAAAATAAGATTGAGTTAGGCAATTCATGGGATAATGTATTCAGGATATAAACAAGAAAACGCTGCATAGATAGGTAGAATGTGGTCCTACTTAGTAGCAATTATATTTTTCTTCCAATAACATTGGAAACCAGCATTTCTAGATAAGTATAGCTAAAGTAAAGTCATAGCTGTCTCTTAATTCATTCTCGAAATGCAAGTCTCCAAATCAACGGGCTGAGAATGGGGGCCATTCTCACGTCACCAACTCCAGCTGCACTGTAGGTGCCCCGCTCGTATCTCCTCACCATTACCATGTCAGCTCATGGTGCCTGACTTCCACTCTCTTCAGCCACCTAAGCACACTTTCTCCACCCATGCAGTCAGGCCAAAAGTGTGAAAATATTAACAGCCCATCAATGTTCAACTATTGACTTACAGGAGTTGGTCGTGGTGACTCTGGGGGGTGAGTGGAACACTGTTTTCCGGAGTAGGCTTCAGCTCCAGCTGCCCATGGTGGAGGCTGGCTTGTAACACACTCTTTACCAGCTGCCTTCATCTTCTCTCACATCTCACTCACCTGTTGGTGTTTCCTTCACCTGCCAAACAACCTGCTTTTATTTGAATCTTTATCTCAGGGTCTGCTTTTAAGACAAGAGAGAAAAAAAGAATTGAAAAGGCGTGTATTGAGCAAGCCGTTCATGCTTTTCCTGCACTTTGAAGTATACAGAGCTTATTCCAGCAAGGTCCCATGTAACCAGAAATCATTCTTTTGCTAACTTTAAGAAACTAGAGGACCTAGGTGCAAAAAATGAGAGAAAAGGGTCTGTGAACATATGCACTTGAGTCCCACATGGATGTATTTAGTCAGCCTTGGGACTGCCTCCAAAACCAAAATGTAAAACAACATAAAATGAAGTTAGTGATGGAATAACCAAGGTCGACTGACCTCTTGTGCCCACCCTCCATCTTTCTGAGTTTAAATGAGTAGATGATTGGAAGCAAATGGGTGTGGGAGGGAGGGGAATGGAAGGAGAGAGGAGGCAGACACATTTAATACATGGCCTCAAACTACTACACTGCTTCGTTTCCCGATTTCCTCCTTTGTGTCTATGCACTTTAATCAACCTCAAGGTGTGCACCCTTGGGGAGCTGACACACATAATCATCACCTGCAGAATTCATAGATTATATTCTATATGGTCTGCTTGAGATGGCAGGAATCCCAACAATACTTTTTTTAAAAAAATGTTACTTAACTGGTTAAAAGAAAAAAAACTTTTGAAAGTGTAAGCTCTAGGTGTTCAGAAAACTTATTCTAACAGATCCTTCCCCCAGAGTCATATAACCTATTGGCATATAAAATATTGTGCTCTAAGATACTTTCCTTTCCATTTCTTTTTTTTTTTTTTTCAAAGTCTCACTCTGTTGCCCAGGCTGGAAGGCAGTTGCACAATCTTGGCTCACTGCAACCTCCACCTCCTGGGTTTAAACAATTCTCCTGCCTAAGCCTCCAGAGTAGCTGGAATTACAGGTGTGCGCCATCATGCCCAGCTGATTTTTGTGTTTTCAGTAGAGACACGATTTCACCATGTTGGCCAGGCTGGTTTCAAACTCGCAACCTAAGGTAATCCGCCTGCCTCGGCCTCCCAAAGTGCTGAGATTATAGGTGTGAGCCATCGTGCCCAGCCCACCCTTCCATTTCTTAATTATATATTCTAAAAGCAAGTTATAAAGCCCTTGTGTTTCCCATATAATAAGTATTCATTTACTTGATGTTTGGCAAGTATGCTACTAAGTGAGCAATTTAAAGACAGAAGGTATTTTACTCACAGTTGATCATAGATATTTGTTATACATATAAATATACAAATAAAAGCTTACAAATATTGTACTCCTGTCACACATAATCACAGACTTTAAAACATCAATTTACCTTAACAGTCCAAGCAGCTCACGAAAATTCATTGTCAGGGAAGAACCGAAATGAGTCAAGAGAACAATGTGTTATTTTTCTTTTACTTCAATTATCTTTACATAATTTCTAATCTTGTGACGAGATATTTTGGAATATTGCTTTCTTAAAAATCTACTGATTGCCTCAATACCTGCCAGAGGTTCTGTGGGGTATTTACGGACTATGTAGGAAAGTGTAGTTCTAGTAAATTTGTTGTAAATCTTAACCTTCAAATTGAATTATTTACTATGAAATAAGTAATTTTTATTTTCTGGGAACTTGACAGTCTTCAAAGCTGTGATACTCAAGAGACACTTCACACTTAAGGAAGAGGACATTTCATCCAAGTGTCAATAGCTATAATGACAAGGATCCAGGACACCTGTGCTTCTCTCTGGACATACCTTTAGGTGTGGTGGTTTAGTAGTTACATTGCTGCAACACAGCTGAAAACGATCTGCCACATAACAACATTTAAAATTATACCATCAGTTCCCCTAAAACACAGTGTCCCCGTGGGGATTCTCTGACTATGTTTCCATCAGAAGGTGATAAACTTAAGGACTGGTTGTCTAAGAATATACCTAAAGAGACCCCCAAAAAACAGAGATTGGAAAGAGTATAGGACAAAGTTACCTAGTTGCAAGGATGGGCTGTTGTGGCTTCTGAAATTCTGATGATCCCTCATTGCCACGACCCTATCATGCATTTTTATGCCTTTTGTTTTGTGGCAGATGAATTCATCTGGTTTACATGCATTCTGGTTCAGTTTACCATTATTTATAGGATCAAGAGACTGTTGCTATGATGACTCCAACACAAGTAAAGGAAGAGCCAAAGGGTTAGTTTTGCCCCCATCTCCGAACAAAGGACTAAATGTTTCCCTCTTCGACTAATTGTTGTGGTGACTTCTCAGTTCTATGAATACAGACCTGAAAATCCTAAACAAAATGTTAGCGAGTCAAATCCAAAAATATGCAAAAACAGATAATACACAGCAGCAATTATAGTCTTAGGTATCTACCTAAGAGAATGAAAACATATGCTCATAAAAAGACTTTTATATGAACATTAATATTAATATTATAACAGCTCAAAGTGGAAACAGCCCAAATGTCTATCCACAGGCAAATGGATACTGAAGTTGTATTATTTATACAATGGAATACCACTCAGCAATAAGAAGGAACAAAGTACAGATACACAAAATAAACATGGATAAGTTTCACAGACATTTTTCTGGGCAAAAGTGGCCTGGCATTAAAAAAGTGCATACTGTATGATTCCATTTATGTGAAATTCTAGAATAGTTAAAACACATCTATGGTAATTTTTTTTTTTCTAAACCAGTGTTAGCCAGGCACAGTGGCTCACACCTATAATCCCAGCACTTTGGGAGGCAGAGGCGGGCAGATCACCCTAGGTTGGGAGTTTGAGACCAGCCTGGCCAACATGGCGAAACCCTGTCTCTGCTAAAAATACAAAAATTAACCAGGTGTGGTGGCATACCCCTGTAGTCCCAGCTACTTAGGAGGCTGAGGAAGAAGGATCCCATGAACCTGGGAGGCAGAGGTTGCAGTGAGTGGAGATCACGCCACTGCACTCCATCCTGGACGACAGAGCAAGACTCCGTCTCAAAAAAAAAAAACAAAAAAAAAAAACAGTGTTTCAGTGATGTGTGGGGTGAGGGAGACTGCAAAGTGGCAAAAGTGAATTTTGGAGAGAGGGCACTCTTCTATTCTATATCTTAATTTTTATGGCAATGACATTGGTGTATAGTTTTGCCAAAAGTCATAACCATATACTTCAAATATGAGAATTTTACCATAGATTATGCCTTAAGAAGCTTATTTAAAGAAAGAATATTATTGAAAAGGGATGAATAGGCAATATCTTTTTACAGAAAGGTTTTTTGTTTCAATTTCCATGATTCCACTCTCTGACCACCACCTTCCTTCTTTCCTACTCACTCCTTACATTACCAATGCAACAACTCTTTGTCCCCAGTGAGCTCTCCAGCTTTTCACTCTCCCTGACCTACCTCCTTTTATCCCTTATCCCACTTAAATTTCATGGTCTGTAAATCACTCCTTTGCATCCCTCACGGTCCTTGCTCTGCACTTCAATTGGATAGACCATTTCCCAGATTAAATCACTCTACCTACTCCACCTGCAGCTAATCAGCTGAATGTGGTTGAAGAAAACCACACAACCAGGCTGAAAGGACACATTCTAAATGCATGATCACCAACCCTGGGAGGTCCCCACTGCTGCCGACGTTGCTACATTTAACGCTCTGCCCTGCTTTTCTCAACAACAATGTCATCTCTTTTTGGATATTCAAAACTCAAATCTCTCTCTACTTCCTCACTTTCAACGAAATTTTGCTACTTTTTGCTTAAGAAAATAGAAGAGATCAGAGGAGAACTTCTAAGCACACACCCAACATGAAATCTCTACCTGCATCTCTGCCTTCATACACTTGCTACACGCAACTGATTGTGCACCTACTTAATGCCCACCCCTTTGCTTGTGGACCTGCCAAAGACATCACTCCAGCAACTGTCCTCTATCCTTCAACATCAGACTTTTCACCTCTTCTAAATATCTCCAATTGCATATAAACACACTTCAATATCTTCCATCATTAAGAAAAACACCTTCCCTTGACTTCAGATCCCATTGCATTTCCTGGTTCCCCTTCATAGAAACACTCCTGGGCCCAGCACGGTGGCTCACTCTCGTAACCCCAGCACTTTGGGAGGCCAAGGCGGGCGGATCATGAGTTCAAGAGATCTAGACCATCCTGGCCAACATGGTGAAACTCTGGCTCTACTAAAAATACCAAAATTAGCTGGGCATGGTGGCATGTACCTGTAGTCCCAGCTACTTGGGAGACTGAGGCAGGAGAATCACTTGAACCCGGGAGGCGGAAGGAGACGAGATCGCGCCACTGCACTCCAGCCTGGGCAACAGAGCAAGACTCCATCTCAAAAACAAACAAACAAAAAAGAAATACTCCTCCACTTTGGGAGGCCGAGGCGGGCAGATCACAAGGTCAGGAGATCGAGACCACGGTGAAACCCCGTCTCTACTAAAAATACAAAAAAAAAAATTAGCACGGTGTGGTGGCGGGCACCTGTAGTCCCAGCTACTCAGGAGGCTGAGGCAGGAGAATGGCGTGAACCCGGGAGGCGGAGCTTACAGTGAGCCGAGATTGCGCCACTGCACTCCAGCCTGGGCAACACAGCAAGACCCTGTCTCAAAAAAAAAAAGAAATACTCCTCAAAAAAATTTTCTGTAATTGCCATCTCTAATTTCTCACCTCCTTTTCTCTCTTGACCCACACCAGTGAGGGCTCTTTTTCATCAGTACACTAAAATTGCTCTTGTCAAGGTCACAGTGCCCTCCACGTAGCCAACTCTATGGCTTTTTCTCAACTTCAAAGTCACAACTGATCACTTTCTTTCTTTGGCCGCCTGAATCTCTCTCTCGGCTCTTCTCCTACTTCTATAGCCACTCTTTTCCAGTTTCCTTTTCTACTCTTTTAAAAATTTCTCAACTTCTAAACTTGGGAGTGTTCCTGGGCTCAACCATGGGATCTATTTTCTCTTTATTAATTCACGGGAAGATCCCCTCCCACCCCATGGCTTTCTATTCCATGTGGACACTGTTTACTTTCATGTTTCTCTCCAGCCTCTGAACACCAGACTGTAGAGTCAACTGCCTAATGGACATCCGCACAGGCTAACATGTCTACAATCAGAACTTTAAGTTCCCACCCAAACTCACCTCTCTCCCAGTTTTCCCCATATTAGGAAAGGATGATTCCATTATACCAGCTTCTCAAGCCAAAAACCTTGATGTTATCTCAGGTAGGAATTGATTTCAGTTGAGATCAGAAAACCCAAATCACTTGAACAATCATATTGCTTTTCTCAAGCAGTCTGTAAGTAGACAGTTCCTGGAATCTTTTTTAGTGGCTCAAGAACATTAAGACTAAAGACTGTGTAATTATTTTGGCTTTCTCCTCATGGTTACAACATGGCTTCCATATTCAGTTGGGAGATGTAATTTTTAACTTGCCACCCCCAACAAATTCAGGATTCTACCAATAAGGGGAAAAAAGAAGATGCATCTAGAAGTATCTGCCATATTATCTTTAGCTCCTCTTTTTCCCGGGTACCTTGCATCCTATTGGTTAATAATCTAGACTCTACCTTCAAAATACATCCATCATTCAATCGTTTTCACCACCACATCCTGGTCTGAGCTACCATAAACTCTCACCTGGATTACTACTGCATTTTCACCTCCTAACTGGTCTCCCTGCTTCATTGTTTTTCACCCACTATTTATTCTTAACAAAGCAATCAAAATAATATCTAATTCTATTATGTCACTCCTTGGCCCAAAATGCTCCTATGGCTTCCCATCCCAGTCAGAGTAAAAGCCAAAGTTCCCACTTTTTTTTCTTTTTTTTTTTCCAAGACGGAGTCTTGCTCTGTTGCCCAGGCTGGAGTGCAGTGGCACAATCTCAGCTCAATGCAACCTCCACCTCCTGGGTTCAAGCGATTCTCCTGCCTCAGCCTCCCCAGTCGCTGGGATCACAGGTACACACCACAGCACCCAGCTGATTTTTGTATTTTTAGTACAGACAGGATTTCACCATGTTGACCAGGCTGGTCTTGAACCCCTGATCTCAGGTGATCCACCCACCTCGGCCTCCCAAAGTGCTGGGATTACAGGCATGAGCCACCGCATCTGGCCCCTTACATTGTTTTAAAAGGACCTGAATGATCTGTTGCTCCTGTTACCTTTGTGAATTCATCTTCTGCTAATCCCCTCTTGCCCAATCTACTTAAGCAACATTCACTTTCTTGCTGTTTTTCAAACATTCCAAGACTCTTTAACCTCAGAGCCTTTGCATCTGCAGAGTCTTCTGCCTGGAATGCTCTTCCCTTCACGGGGCCCATGTGATGTGCTCTCTCACTTCCTTCAGGTTTATGCTCAGGTACCACCTTATCACCCCATAGAAAATAGCAGTCTGCCTCCATCACCACCCCTTTCTTTGCTTTATCCTTTGTATCACTTTCCACTAGCCACAAATAAAATGTTTATGTGATGGATAGTGTATTGTCTGTCTCCACTAACTAAGACGTAAACTGCATAAGAGCAGGGACTTAGTTTTATTCGCAGCTGAAATTCCTGTCACCAAGACAGTACTTGGCTCATAACAGCTACTCGATAAATATTTGTTGAATTTGAGTGAAATTTTTCCAATTCTCGATCAGAACTCACATATCTTTGGAGAAACTTTGCACCATTCCCGCAGGGAAAAATTTTTTTTCCCCTTCCCACAATGGCAAGGAAAATCTTCCCATGAAGTCTAGATCAAACCAATCCTCTATCCTCCTCTGGATTAATGACTCTACTCACCATAGCCACTGGGAGAACCAAGGTCTATGAACTATATCCTGCCCTTCAGGGAATATAACCCTTTTTCCAAAGCCTCTGCACTTATGTTTTCAGTGACTTGGGGAGTGCTTGAACAGATCAGAGCACCTGCATCTCTGCTGTGCAACCCCTACTAATAACAAGCCCTGAAATTATGGTCTGTCATTGTAGCAAACCAGAGCTACCCTAGAGCATCCAACTTAGTACTAACAAGATCTAGGGTGAGGAGGTTATCATCGGTCTATACCTTCTATACCTGCATGAATCTCATATATAGATATACACACACATACATATACATACAGTCATGCACTGTATTACACTATAGTGGCCAATGATGGACAGCATATATGATAGTTGTCCTGTAAGATTGTAATACCATATTTTTACTGTACTTTTTCTATGTTCAGATATGTTTTACCATTATGTTACAATTGTCTGCAGTACTCAGCACAATCATGTGCTGTACATGTGTTTGTGGCCTAGGAGCAATGGTTTACCATATAACCTAGGTGTGTAGACTATACTAGACTATACTATGTAGTATAGTCTAGTACTATCTAGTACACTGTATGATGATCACGCAACAACAAAATCACCTAATGACACATTTCACAGGATGCATCCCAATCATTAAGTGACACATGACTGTATAAACATACACATACACACAAACACTATGCATGCACACACACATATATTTATATTCCTTAAATTTATTTTTGATAGCTTCTCTTGTACTTACCGACACCAATGAATGGGGCATCCAGCCTTACCTTGGATAGGTCCTAAGTAGGAAATGCAATCAAATCCTCCTTAGTCAGTGCAGCCTCTAAGCCTTCTGAGCTAGTACTGGAACATTACATGGAAGGCTTATTTTCTTCTCATAAGGCAACACAGAAGCCCCCACTAGTAGGCCCACTAGCACTTAAACTGTCTTTCCACAGGCTCCTCTCTCTCCCCAAACCCCATTCCATCATCTCCATTCTGCCACAGGAGGCCATCTTGTCTGTTTAATGCCCTGTAGTCAGGTCAGTGGGAGGCTCAACAACATGTCTGCTCTACTCTCTGAAGCCCTAAAATGTGTTTAATGAGTGAGAGTTTTTAGGACAAGACTGATGGGTGATGGGAGACAGATTTAATAAGTCTATTTTCACATCGTGCTGGAAAACTTGTCTACCCCACACTCACTATCCTGGTGCTTGTCAGGTGACAGTTTTTACCATGGCTCTACAGAATGATTTTGCAATTTAATTTTGCAGGAGAAAAAAGTTAATGATGCAAGAAAATGTTCACAATGTATTATTAAATGAAAAGAGCAGATTACAAAAGTACAGTATGCTCCCAGTGGCTCATATACATAGATACGTGGGATGACATAAATAAAAGTGCTTTTTCTCTGGGCATTGGGCTTATGGGTTGACTTGTTTAGCTTTTCTCTGCATGTTTATGCCCATGCACTTTTTAATGTCTTTCAATTTCTCTATAAAAGGCATTTATTACTTTTATAATCAGAAAAAAAACTGCTAGAAGCATTTTTTTTCTCTTTAGTTTTGTTCCCACTATGCATAATGGTAAGAAAAGAGCAAATAAAAAAATAAAGAATAAGTCCAGGTGCAGTGGCTCACACCTGTGATCTCAGCACTTTGGGAGGTCAAGGTGGGAGAATCGCTTGAGGCCAGGAGTTCAAAACCATCCTAGTCAACATAGTAAGAGCCCATCTCTACAAAAAAAGAAAAGATAAAAAAGAAATTAAAAATAAATAGAGAATAACAGATTTCATCGTATAACCAGGACTCTGGATTGCCAAGTGTCAGAAACCCAGTCAAATAAGCTTAATTGAAATCGCCCAGGCACAGCTGGACTAGAGGCTCAAAAAATGTTATTAAGGGTCTTAGGCCCTCCATCTCTCCTCTGTGCCCATTCTCTTTGTTTGTTGCCTCCTTTCCTCCTACAATAAGCAACTTCTTCCAAATAGCTAGGGAGAATAGTTACATTGTCCTTAGAGCTTGCAATCCCTGTGGACTAGAGAATCTCTCAGAGTCCACATATCAAATCCCAGCAAAGACTCTGATGTGCCCTGCTTGGATCACGTGCCCATAAGTGAACGCGGGACAGGAAGGGGAGTATTCTGATTGCCCAGGGCTGGGTCACCTGCCTTCCTTGGGGCAATGGGGAAACAGACTGGAAGAACCTGGTGCTAGTCCCATGCTAAGGGTTCCCCATAATAAAGAAGGATTCCATAAATAGAAGGGAAATGGTGTACTAGTTAGACAAAAGCAATAGTCTTCTACTCTGCTTGTTTTTAAAGTGTTACTTTGCTAAATTATTCTTTGATATCAAATTTAGGTGTTTCTTAGTATTGCTCTAGTTTTAAACATTAAAATTATTTCTCCCTTTTTATAGAAAACATCTACTTATAAATATTGAAATGACTTTACCTTTACTCAGCTGAGATTGCTTTAACACATTTACTAGATCTTTAATCAATTCCAGATTATAGCCATTATATTGTATTCATTCTTTCTTCCTTTCTTGAGGCCAGGAATTCCATATGAAAATTTCCCTAGCTTTATAACAAACAAAAATCTTACAAGTTATCCCAAAAGCTGTGTCTAGAAAAAAAGAGTAAATCCTCTTCTTGTTTCAGTCAGGGTTTTAAGTGGCTTAAATGAAACAGGAATTAAAGGCTGGCAGGTAGCTCACAGACGCTCTGAGAGAGCTTGAGAACAAGGCTTGGATGCTGGGCAGTCAGGAACAATGTTCAATTACTCTGCAGGAGCCACTACAACCAAAACACCCCTGCTGCCTGGTCAGCATCTGTACCATGACTTGCACAAATGCTGCTCAGCTCACGTGGGAATTCTCAGGATCGGATGCCAGAAACTCTGGCACCGATGATCCTGAAGAGCCCCAACATCTCTGTTGCCAACCTTGCCGAAGGACAAATTCTACATGCCTCCTTTCTCCTTTTGTTCACGTCTGAATGAAACCCACATGCAAGTGCATCAGATTGGTAGAATCCAGGATACACACCTATGACCCCAAGGGAAGCTGGGAAAGAGAGATTCCTGCTGCAACCTGGGGAAGTGGGACTCCTACGACAGGAAATTTTCCAAGCATTAAAAGAGCATTCAAGGGGTGCTGGGCAATCAGGAATATCCACAACAACAAGTGTCCATTATAAGCCCTTAAAGGAGAGATTTCTCTCTGTTAGTGCTTCCCCTATCTTATAGTTGCAAAAAATACTCAGAAGATCAACTGAAAGGTGGAAGTGCTGATACCTATCAAGCACTGCAGAGTGTGCTACTTCATGGAGGAATATGTTACTGATACCAGAATAATGCAGTTGTTTTTTATTTCTCCATATCCCAAATTCAGTAGGACCTAACCTGGAATCCCAACTTTAAGACAATAAAGGTACACATATACATGAAAAACATTTTGCACAAATCATTTACCTGTACCAAAATTCAACCATAATGCCAAAATCAGTTATATCTTAAAATTAGATTAATCTCTTGACCTTTTAATAAGTGAAACAGTCTGATCACTTGAGTTTCAAGGAATAATTGTGGCTTTTATAGCTATTCTCATATTTACAAAACAGCATAATAATATTAACTTTCAATATGATCACTTCCATTCCTTTATATAAATGCCAAGATTTACTCTTGTCTGCCAGGATACATGCCTATTTCTGTCTGTACCTATTGACAGTGCAAGTAATAAAACTTATTTTCTTCACTTTTCTGTGTCAACAGCAGTTGTATAAATCATGTGAGTCTTTGAATCTCTCACTAAAATATAGAAAATTGACTTTATTTATCCCTTTTGTGTTAAACTGTTTTTAAATGTCTTTTTTGGTAGAATGTCTGCATTGTTTTGCTCATACTCCAGCTTTGGTGGCCATGCAGACATGGTTCACACTGCCACCTGGTGTGGCTGGGACAAACTTTCTTCAGCTCTCTGGAAGCTACCAGAGCAGAGTCGACACACTGACCCGGCATTACTGTCATGCCACAGGCTGACTTTTGTTCTTGAAGAATCTGCAGATCTACGTAAAATGAGGAGAGAGGTTTGGATCAACAGCAAACACAAATTATTTTATAGAGGAAGGGGAAATCATAAGTCTTTAGCATTTTAATTCAGCAAATGTTTACTTAGGGCTCACCGAACTTAAGGTCTGTACTTTGTGCCATCGGTGACACAAGAATGAGGACGGGACAATCCCTGCCCTAGAGTATCCAGTAATTAAAGGCAGAATATAACACGAGGTAAGCATGCAATATGCTTTAGAGGGGAAGAGATCACGAAAAATAACATAAAAGCAAGCAAACAAACAAAACCCAAAAATAGACCTCTTAGTGGGAGTGGCATTTGGGATAACCTTAAAAGAAGTTTGGAACTTTGCAGGCAGAGATAAGGGAATTGAGGAGGATGGGGAAAAATATATGCCAATAATAATAAATTAAAGCCTCTAGTTTAAAAATGAGTCTTATTTTACTTTTCTCTTATTTTATCAGCAAAGTATACAAGAGAAAACTTATAATTTTCACAGTCATTTGTGATTAGGATTTGATTATTAGAAAGGTGAAAGATATTTAATTTGCAATACTAACAATTAAATTTTTCTTTCCTTAAAAAGTGAATCATGAATGATAAAGTTTGGTAGCAATTCTGCTACTAAGTTTTCTTCAAATCATTTTTGCCTCAAAAAAACAAAAGACAAAAAACTCACCCAAATAAATTTTCCAAAATTTTATTAAGATAGGATGATGTATAATTTTAAATAAGTTATATTAAATATTCATATTATCATTATCACATAACACATATGACATTAATATATATTACATATTCACCGGACATAAAAGAATAGTTGTTCACTTTTCAAGCTTTTTTTAAAAGATGTTCAGATAATCTACGTGACCGCTGATTCTTAGAAATTCAGCAAATCAACATCATCCTCTTTTTTATTCTTATGGTAAAATTAATGCTTTGATATTGTATTTTTTTATCAACATCTTCAACGGTGATTTCAATTATTTGAATTTTAGTCTAGACAGGGCTATCATGCACCCTTGAATTTAAATTTTGCTTTTATCAAATATGTTACTGGCATGTTTTTCTTCGGATTCAGGGTATACACATAAATTTTATAAATGTTCAATGTAACAAGAAATAAAGAAATAATCTTTGAATTTTTATTAGAATAGTCTTTGAATATATACTGCTGTGGTCTGAATGTTTGTCTCCACAAAATACATATTTTGAAATCTTAACACCCAAGGTGATGGTATTAGCAGGTGGGGGTCTTTGGCAGGTGATAAGGTCATAAGGATGGAGCCCTCAGGAATGGGATTAGTGCCCTATCAAAAAGACCTGAGGGAGCCTGGCTGCTCTTTCCACCATGTGAAGACACAGCTGAAAGGCACAATCTGTGAACCAGAAAGCCCTTACAAGACACTGAATCCAGCAGTGCCTTGGACTTCCCAGCCTCCAGAACTAGGAGTAAAAAATTTCTGTTGTTTATAAGCCATTCAATTTATATTTGGTTATAGCAGCCTGAATGGACTAAAACACATACACATTCATCTTGCAAAAATAATGATTTATGTAAGTTGAATAATTACCTATGCAAAATGCTTTTTAAATATAAAACTCTATCAACCCATAACTTTATTTATTTATTTATTTTTGAGACAGGTCTCACTCTGTCACCCAGGCTGGAGTGCAGTGATGCCATCACGGCTCACTACAGCCTCAACCTCACAGGCTCAAGGGATCCTCCTGCCTCAGCTACCCAAGTAACAGGGACTACAGGCATGCATCACAAGGCCCGGTTACTTTTTTGTTTTGTTTTGTTTTGTTTTGTTTTTTGTAGAGATGGGGTTTCACCATGTTGCCCAGGCTGGTCTCAAACTCCTTGGCTCAAGCTATCTGTCCACCCTGGCTTCCCAAAGTGCTGGAATTACAGGTGGAGCCACTGCACCCCACTCAACCCATAACTTTAAAAAACGTTTTCTTTTTTTATATTAACAAAATCTATTTAATTGTTAAACGGACATGATCGAGCTTGTTTTACACAGTGTTAAGATTCTTTATCTTTGTATCCTGATGAATAAAAATGACATGAGGAGGAATGCAAAATGTCATTTTTAAATGTCATTTCTCTTTTGGTGCATTTCTAGAATATGAATAACCTTTATTTGATCTGGTTTTATGTATTTGCTTTTTTTCTTATTAGTAAAAATTCTAAAGGGCAAACAACATTATATAAAGTCATACTTATAATTTAGAGATACATGCACAATATAGTATTGTAATATAAAATAACAGTTAATATTGCATCACAGATCTCCAAGTATTTTCTTTTTTTTACAGTCTCGCTCTGTCACCCAGGCTGGAGTGCAGTGGCGCAATCTCGGCTCACTGCAAGCTCCGCCTCCTGGGTTCACGCCATTCTCCTGCCTCAGCCTCCCTAGCAGCTGGGACTACAAGCACACATCACCACGCCTGGCTAATTTTTGTATTTTTAGTAGAGACGGGGTTTCACTGTGTTAGCCAGGATGGTCTCAATCTCCTGACCTTGTGATCTGCCCGCCTCGGCCTCCCAAAGTGCTGGGATTACAGGCGTGAGCCACCACACCCGGCCTCTCCAAGTATTTTCAAACCAAATTTTTATTATTAGTATAACCTTCTGGTCCTATGGTTTAACTATGCAGAACTTTGTATCAACTATTATAGTAGCAAAATATATGTGAAATGGGCTAGCACATTGCTTGACGGATAGCAAGCACCCAAGTACTTTTTGGACTGAGTACCCAAAAAAATGTAAGAAAGTCCTCTGCCCTTTCTCTGGAAATTACATCTGTTTTTCCTATAGCATTTTATTATTTTCTAGGAAGAAACTCAAATTGCTCACTCAAGATTCACATGTGGCATGACTGGAGGGTCTGTGAGGTACATCATCAACAGTAACAGAGTTAAAACTTGTGAAGCAGGCTGGGTGTGGTGGCTCACACCTATAATCCCAGTGCTTTGGGAGGCCGAGGTGGGCGGATCACTTGAGGTCAGGAGATGGAGACCAGCCTGGCCAACATGGCGAAACTCCGTCTCTACTAAAAATACAAAAAAATTATCTGGGCGTGGTGGTACTCGCCTGTAATTCCAGCTACTCAGGAGGCTGAGGCAGGAGAATTACTTGCAGAGGTTGCTGTGAGCCAAGATTGAGCCATTGCACTCCAGCCTGGGCGACAGAGGGAGACTCACGCCTGTAATCCTAGCACTTTGGGAGGCCAAGGCGGGCAGATCACCTGAGGTCAGCAGTTTGTAACCAGCCTGGCCAATATGGACAAATCCATCTCTACTAAAAATACAAAAATTAGCTAGGCGTGGTGATGGGTGCCTGCAATCCCAGCTACCTGGGAGGCTGAGGCAGAACTGCTTGAACCTGGGAGATGGAGGTTGCAGTGAGCCGAGATCCTGCCACTGCACTCCAGCCTGGATGACAGAGCGAAACTCCGTCTCAAAAAAAAAGTTGTGAAGCAGTTATGTGCACTCTAGCAGGTACATGACCTCTACATATCTTGACTCAAGAGTCTTTTTCTAGAAAGATATTTAAAGGAGCGTTAAGGCAGTGCAGGCACTAAAAGACTTACCAAGGGCAAAGGGCCAACATGAAAAAAGAAAGGAAATTTTGAGTATTGCTCTTGAGCGCACTCTGTGTGTGTCTTGTGCCAAGATTCCATAAATGAATCCCTAAATGAGAACAAATGTAAGCAACTGAGAATCGGTTAAGGTAACATTAGTTAGCTACTATAACAAACAGACCTCAAATGTTCAGCAACTTGTCACAGTAGAAATGTAATTTTTAAAACTGTGGTAAAATACACATAACACAATGATACAATTTATCATTTTAATTATTTTTAAGTATACAGAAAATGTATTTCTTCTTTTTTTTTTTTGAGACAGAGTCTTACTCTGTCGCCCAGGCTGAAGTGCAGTGGCATGATCTCAGCTCACTGCAACCTCTGCCTCCTGGGTTCAAGAAATTCTCCTGCCTCAGCCTCCCAAGTAGCTGGGATTACAGGCTCACGCTGCCACACTTGGCTAATTTTTTGTATTTTAGTAGAGATGGGGTTTCCCTGTGTTGCCAAGGCTGGTCACAAACTCCTGAGCTCAGGCAATCTGCCCACCTCAGCCTCCCAAAGTCCTGGGATTACAGGCGTGAGCCACCCTGCGCAGGCCAGAAAATGTATTTCTTGCTCCCAGAACAGTGCAAGGTGGATGTCCTGGCTCCTTCTGTCCCATATTCTGACATTCCTTGAGGTATTAGAGCTGGCAGAAGAGGAAAAAGAGAATGTAAAGGAGACACACCCCACTTCTTAAACTCCTTGGCCCAGAAATAAGACACATCAGCTCTGTTCACATGGGTGTGAGCTAGTCCTATGACTCCACTCAATGCAAAGGTCAGGTACAGGGGCTCAGAATTTTTTTTTAATGTGTGTGTGGCTACTTCTTGGCACTTATTCTACATAATGGAATTTTAGCAGACAGCTAGTCATCTCTGCAAAAAGCTTCTTCACTAAATTCTCCCTGCTCACTGGCAACACCAGAAAGCATGACTTTGGAGCCCAGGTAGAAATATAAGACAAAAGACATAAAAAGATCCTTTCCACTTCAGTAGAGAACCTATTGGTGCTTTGAAGTCTTTATCACATCAATGGCACCACCAGTGCCTGCATCAGCAGAGTGGAACACTAGCAACCTTGCCAACCAGAGGTGCTAATACATTCAGCAAAGACATCAGATCTTCCACTTCCATACAAGACTTCCAGCAGTGCTACCTTCAGCAGATGAGAGAGAGCAGCGGCACTTTTTGTGGGAGTGGGAGGTGACAGCACCTTTGACAGGCACCAGCAGAGTCTCTGTAGGTATCTGAGGTCAGCAGCAGATCATCTGAGAAGGGAGCGATCCTGAAGGAAAGGGAAAATATGGCAAGCTTATCATGGTACCTGGAAAGATGCTCTGTGTGACTATTCATTTATATGAACCCCTATGATTAACAGGAATTAGTTAGGAGTAAGGCTGTGATCATTCATTTTATGTATCAACTTGACTGGGACATGGAGTGCCCAGATATTTGGTTAAACATTATTCTGGGTGAGTTTGTGAGGGTTTCTGGAAGAGTTAACATTTGAGTCAGCTGACTTAGTCTCAGCTTGCCCTTCCCAATGTGGGTGGGCCTCATCTGATCCTTTAGAGACCTGAATAGAACAAAAGGGAGAATTCATTCTCTCTGCCTGACTGTTTTCAAGCTGGAACATCAGTCTTCTCCTGCACTTGGACTGGACACCACAGGATCTCTTGGGTCTCCAGCTTGCAGATGGCAGACTGTAAAGTTTCTCAGCCTCCATAATTGCATGGGCCAATGAGCCAATTCCTTATAATAAACACACACGCACACACACACACACACACAAATTCTGTTTCTCTAGAGAACAAAGGCTTTGTTGTCAGACTGTTGGGAAACAAATAAAAGAAATATTACTGAGACCTTGGCTTTACTCCAAAGCTGCTATCAGCCTGAAACTGCATTTCCGCAAAACCATTTCCCTGGGAGAAAGATCAATGTCTGAGTAATGGAATAGCACGTGGGACATATCTTAACTTACAGATCTAGGAGCCACAGTAAGCCCTGGAACCCAGTCCCCACCTTCAATTACAGCAGCTTTGAGGCAGGCAATGAATATCTGCTAAAAGCTATGCTCTGGTTTGAATGTGTCCCTGAAGTTCAAGTGTTGAAAACTTAATCCCCCCCCCATGCAGCAGTGTTGCAGGTGGGGCCTAATAAGAAGTGATTAGGTCATGAGGGATTTGCTCTCAGGAATGGATTGATGTTGTTATTGCAGGTGTAGGTTAGTTATCAAGAGAGTAGGCTTGTTATAAAGGCGAGTTTGGCCCCCTCTTACTCTCCTTCACTCTCTTACCCTTTCACTTTCCACCATGGGCTAATGCAGCAAGGCTTTCACCAAACGCCAGCCCCTCAATCTTGGACTTCCCAGCCTCCAGAACTGTAATAAATAAAATCATTTTCTTTATAAAATATCCACGCTGTGGTATTCTGTTGCAGCAACACAAAATGGACTAAGATAAGCTATGGAGGGAAAAGATGAAATACTAAATGACTCTCAGGATCACACACCCATCATGAATGAATTAGGATGAGGTGCTACTTAGAAGAGGAGGTGAAAAGCTGAGCTTCAGTGGGGTGTATTTGCTGGCAACTGAAAAGAATAGAGGGAACTGGAATGAAGAGAGGTTGAGACTTGAAAAGCCCAGAACCCTGGAGACTTCCAACGTGCACAGCTGTCAGAACTGGACTCTACAATCAGAAGTCTGGAAAAGTGTCTTTGGGGTTTAAGTAGGAAATTGACTTCAACCTCCAAGGAACCAGCTATGAAGCTTGGAGTGTCTAGAGCAAAGTTACAGAGAGGCCTGATTGTGATAGGGTGAACAATGCTGAAGCTTAGAGCCAGAGAGAATACTGCTCTTGCTAGAAGCTAGGACCCTAATTGACCTAGGGCAAAGTGGCCCTGTGGCCAGAAGCATCAATATCGCATGGGAACTTGTTTGAAATGCACATTCTTGGGCCCAACTTCAAACCTGCTTAATCAGAAACTCCCAAAGTGAAGCCCAGCAACCCATGTCCTAGTAAACTGTCAAGGTGAGGAAAGAAAAAAAAAGGTTGATCTGAGGAATGTAAGCCTTTTCAAATTATTAGGCCCAGAGAGGCACTGAAATGAGACAGCAATCACACCCTACTCCCTTTTTGAGCTACGTATTCAACTCTTGAAACTGCTTGCTACTGCCACAAGTTGCTATAAATTAACCTAATGCCACACCGGACACTATAACCAACACTCTATAGTTTAACAACGTCTAGCCAATCACCAGTCAATGTTATTTCTGTAAACCAATGAGAATTCCTGACAGATGACTTTGTATCAGCCCACTCCCTGCCATCCTCTTTCTGCCTTTAAAAATCTACTTGTAACTGCTATTATCTGGAATGTATATTCACGACAACTTGAATCTATGCTTCCAGGTTGCAATCCTCAAACTTGGCCCAAATTAATTCTGTACTTATATTAATTTTGCTTAAGCTTCTTCCTTTTAGGTCAACACAGGTTAGTTTGATGCACACTAGGGAACACAGGAGACCCAAGCAATGTTGGGTGAGGGGAAGTTTACATAGGGGAGGAAAATGGAATGAAACATATGGGGGTAAGAATAACCCATTCCTGGAAGGTAGAAACTGAAAGGACATTCTCAAAGGGACCATCTCTCAGACCTATCCATAAAACTAACTTGTATCAACTCCAGGCTACAGTAAGACTAGTTTAGTTTGGCACATACGCCAGACAAATAAGCTGATTCACAAACTAAAAACTGGAGTCAGTATCTACCACCTCAGAAGAGAACTCAGGAAATTGAAAATGATTAATAATTACTATGAGGGTTTTTAACACTTCAGGAACTATTGTAACTTGTACAAACGGATTGGTTTTTATACTCCAATCTATTTATCATAATTTATTTATGTTTTTTAAAAAATCTTTCAATGAAGAGACAGTCTATTCTTTATTAGGAGCAAAGGAAAAAACAGGGAGTCTGGGGAAAGAACATCCTAACATATGAACAGTCTCAGAAAAAGAGGAATTCTAAATAAGAGTGATGGGCAGATATTTTTAGAAGAAAGCAAGCTAATTCTATGAAGACTCAAAACAGGAAAGGGACTTCCTTCTAAAAGATCATTCAACAGAAGGCTGTGCTTCTGCAACATAAAATAGTACATTTCTTCATCAAAGTTAAACATAAACATGTATATAAAATAGCACATTTCTTCATCAGAGTTCACCATAAAGGTTAACGAATAAAAATGGACAAATGGATCACATCAAGTTAAAAAGCTTCTGCACAGCAAAGGAAATAATCAACAAAGTGAAGAGACAACCCACAGAATGGTAGGAAATATTTGCAAATTACCCCTCTGACAAGGGATTAATAACCAGAATATATAAGGAGCTCAAACAACTCTATGGGAAAAAAATCTAATAATCTAATCAAAAATGGGCAAAAGATTTTAATAGACATCTCTCAAAAGAAGATATACAGATAGCAAACAGGTATATGAAAAGGTGCTCAACATCACTCATCATCAGAGAAATGCAAATCAAAACCACAAAGATATCATCTCACTCCAGTTAAAATGGCTTATATCCAGAAGATAGACAATAACAAATGCTGGTGAGGATGTGGAGAAAAGGAAGCCTTGTACACTGTTAGTGGGAATGTATATTAGTACAACTACTATGGAGAAGAGTTTGGAAGTTCTTCAAAAAAACTAAAACTAGAGCTACCATATGATCCAGCAATCCCACTGCTGGGTATATACCCCAAATAAAGGAAATCAGTATGTCAAAGATATATCTGCACTCCCATGTTTGTTGCAGCACTGCTTACAATAGCTGAGATTTGGAAGCAATCTAAATGTCCATCAACAGATGAATGGATAAGGGAAATGTGGTACATATACACAATGAAGTACTATTCAGCCATGAAAAGGAATGAGATCCTATCATTTGAACAACATGGATGGAACTGGAGATCATTATGCTAAGTGAAATAAGCCAGGCACAGAAAGACAAACATTGCATGTTCTCAATTATCTGTGGGATCTAAAAATCAAAACAATTGAACTCATGGGCATAGAGAGTAGAAGGATGATTACCAGAGGCTGGGAAGGGTATTGAGGAGCTGGCAAGGGAGATGGGGACAGTTAATGGGTACAAAAAAATAGAAAGAATGAATAAGACCTACTATTTGATAGCACAACAGGGTGACTGTGGTCAACAATAACATAATTGTACCTTTAAAAATAACTAGAGTGTAATTGGATTGTTTGTAACACAAAAGATAAATGCTTAATGGGATGGATACCCTATTCTCCATGATGTGATTATTTCACATTGCATGCCTGTATCAAAACATCTCAAGCACCCCATAAATATATATACCTACTATGTACCCATAAAAATTAAAAATTTAAAAAAATTTTTTAAAGAAAAGTCAATAAGCCATCCTCCCACAGGGTTAACAAGAATTCTAGACAGAAATATAATTATATTAATCAGGCTGCACTTTGGCCCACTTCCTTGTAACTGAAAGTCACTAGATACTGACCATTTGTATCCCCATTGTTCCTATTGATAGAATTGCTGACATTAGAATCATAAAGCTTCTGTTTAAGGATTGCTTAAGAAGTTTTTCAGATCCTGAGTTCCAGGGAAACAGTTCAAAGACCCTCACAGAGGAATCAGCATGAGAATACAGTTTCTTCATCTCCCTATCCCATGACTTCACCTTGCACTCTTCAAGCAATCAACGATCTCCACACTTTGGCCCACTCCAAGACCTTTAAAAACCCTAGCCCCAAACTCCTGGGCAGATGGATTTGAGATTTCCTCCCATCTCCTCATTTGTCTGCCCTATAATCAAATCTCTTTCTCTTCTGCAACCCAGTGTCTCAGCATACTGACTTGCCAAATGCACTGGGCAAAGATGGTCATTTACTTTAGCGATACTAATTCATCCTTTTACCAGTTTCTTATATTGAGTGCTAATGGACGGATTCAGGGCCATTTAAATTGAGTTCTCTGTTTCTTATTGCCACACTTATTCCACTAAGACAAGTCACTTGAAGACCTTGCTAATGAAGATTAGTATCTCCATTAATCAGACTTAAAATAGACCCCAACTGGTGAGCTACAAGATGGAGACTATGACCTGGGATCCCCAATCTCCTTTTACCTATCCTCCCACAGACTGTGAAATGAGAGACACATTAAGACACATGCAGGCTGTGTATAGGGAGACTAATATTTTAACTCACACAGTAACTTGTGTGAGATTGGGAAGTACAGGTGCTCCAAAGGGGCTGGGAGCATGGTAGCCACAGGATACGTCTCAGAGCAGAAAACACTTATCTGTTTCCCACTAAGCTCATCATGTCTACTCCCCTCCTGCCACCTCCCCATCAATTCCCTAAATTCAATACACTTTTTGTAGCCTCCTCTAAGTAAATAAGCATATCACCACTCCTACCATATTGCCATTTTTCTTTTTCATTGGCATTCAAGATAAAAATACAGTAAGCTTTTTTCTCATTTAGCATTATTCCTCCTGTTCATTAAATCTGCTAGCCTTGCAACAGTATAGTTTTCTACCATACTGCAAACAATGCTTGCAAACGATGTTTCAGCCCTATTATGGACTCATAATTGAGCTGACCTTGGAATTATAATATTTTCATTTTTCTGTAGGAAAATGCATTTCAAGTTACAAACAATAGATCTGCAATTAAGCTTTGGGATATGTTTATAGATGTGAGGTGGATTGATTGGCATGACCCCTCACACACAAAAGGCAACTACAAAAAAGCAATTAGAATGGTGCTTTCAAAGACAGGAAACAAATTCTTCCACAACATTTCAAATCTGCTTTAAAATACTAGATCTAGCCTCTCTTCCCTTCCCTCCATTAAAAAAAAAAAATGAAAGGGAAGAATGGAGAAAGGAAAGAAGGGTCATAATTTAGAATTGCATAAATTCTTATTACTGAGCTGAATGACCCTGATCTACAAACTCACCCTCAGAAGCCCTAAAGATCCAAGAATACAGCATCTGTATAGTACTCAAACTCAGTAATATTGTTCTCTGAAAAGCTAATTAATCCTGCCTCTCACACCTCATGCTAGATTGTTTTATCAGGAGAAAGAATGCTAAGGGTAAGGAAGTTTTTGTATGGCTAGAAGATGCTATTAGAGAGGTTCAAGAATGAGTGTTTATAATTAGGAAAAGCAGAAGGTTGGTGATGAAGGCCAAGAAATGAACTCCCTTCTGCAGTAACAGAGCCAGGCCTGTAGAATCCAGAGAATCAAAATACTCTGAATAAGCCCTTAATCCACAGCAAAGTGGTGAACTGCCTCATATGTAGACCACTGTGTCCATAATAACCACCATTTACTCTGCGTTTTTGCCTTATTGATAGGGTCTTTTTCCTTCTGCTCCGCCTCAGTTAAATGGCTCTCAGAGTGTGAAGAGGTTGTAAAAAGACTGTGTAGTCTAACTACAGGAGTTCTACTTGGGACCTGTATTGTGAGCCACTTGGTCAAAATCAATTTACCATGATCTTTGCACACCTTCCTACTTGAACTCAGATTTCACCATCAAGTCATTGTTCTGACTTAGAAAAACCAGGGCATTGTTTCCAGGAGGCCCGTGCTAAAAAGTTCACAGGGAATGGAAAGCTCTGGAGGCTTTTGCTTCTCTCATCTGTGGAGATTAAGTTATTATGTCAGCCACTTGTACCCTGGAGAAACAAAGTCCAGCCTGAGTGGCTATAACAAAGGCAGGTATATTCGAATTGATGAGTAGGTAAGATGAAAAAGAAGGGAAGATAATCTGTGAGTCTAGAAGTCTGGTAGAAAAGCAGCCATGGAGCTAGCTTATAAAGAATCAAGTTCTTAAAACAGAACTACTATTCAACCCAGCAATCCCATAGCTGGGTATATATCCAAAAGAAAATAAATTGTTCTTCCAAAAAGACACCTGTACTCATATGTTTGTCAAAGCACTATTCCCAATAGCAAAAATATGGAATCAATCTAGGTGTCCTTCAATGTTGGGTTGGATAAAGAAAATGTGGTACATCTACACCATGGAATACTACACAGCCATAAAAAAGAATAAAACCATGTCAGCATGGTGGGCTCATGCCTGTAATCCCAGGACTTTGGGCGGCCGAGATGGGAGTATCACTTGAGGCCAGGAGTTCAAGACCAGGCTGGCCAACATAACAAGACTCCATCTCTTAAAAAAAAAAAATTAAAACTTGTCCTTTGCAGCAACATGGATGGAGTTGGAAGCCATTATCCAAAGCAAATTAACAGAGGAACAGAAAACCAAATACTGTGTGTTCTTATTTATAAGTGGGAGCTAAACATTGGGTGTTAATGGGTGTAAAGATGCAACAATAGACACTGGTGGACTACTGGCAGGGTGGAGAGAAAGGGCTGAAAGACCATTGGGTACTAAGCTCACTACTTGCATTATGGGATCATTCATATCCCAAACCCCAGCATCATGCAATATACTCATGTAACAAACCTGCACATGTACCTCCTGAATCTAAAATTAAAGTTGGAATTATATTTTTTTAAATCAAATTTTTAAGGAACATCATGGCAGCCTCTACCTAGATGTAGGCACTAGTAACAGCCCTGTTCCTAAAATCTGCACCCATCTCTACTCCCACTTCCGATCTCTCTCTCTCTCTCTCTCTCACTAGATTTCCAACTCAAAGATAGCAAACATAGTTCCCTCTTGGTCTAAATTCCTCCTTCATAAAATGAAAGTAATAGACTAGACTGTGGTTGCTACCCTGGACAAGAGTCATCAGTGTTAAAGATCCCTAGAATGAGGAATGTTCTCTTAAAGTCCCAGCTAAACAAATAATAGGGTGAAGAGATAATAGGGTGAAGGATTTTTAAGTGAGTCATGGATGACCTTAAAAAGAAACAGTGCCCTAACACAATGTCCAGCAAAAATAACATAGGTATCAACTCTCTCCACTAATATTATTAATATTATAATAATAATTTCAACTAATAATCATATTAGTGGAAATTAATAGATGCTTTCCAACAGGTGCCTAAAGTCATCTTAACTTTAGGCCTATATCTTAGGAAAGGCTGGATCCCAGATCTTAAGAATGCAAATTCTATGTTCTTTCTACCTCACTTGGCTGCCTTACTTTAAAATTTTGCAAAGTGCTTTCACATACATTACTTCTCAACAACTTTATATACCCATCTGTGGAGGTGTAGATGTGGTGTTAGTTAAAAGCCATAAAAAATTGACCCTCAAATATAAAGACTTTTTTAAAAAGATGTTTTCTCATACTACAGAACTAGCAGGAGAGTTATATTCCACATGGTCATGCAGCCCACCATAGTGGGAAAAGAGAAGAAGACTTGGAGAAACACACCTAATGTCTTAAATCCCAGTTCACAGGAAGTGATACACTGCATTTCCACTCACATTCTATGGCTTCTGGCCTCACTTAATTGATAGGTAGGTGGAAAATGTAGTCCTGCTATGCAGCTATATGCTCAGCTTCAATTAGTTTACTAGAGCAGGAGGGAACTGATATTGAGAGACAGAAAAAGAGAGAGAGAGACAATAGATTTACGTTCAGGTCCTGGTTTAGATGTAGAGTTAGATTTTATATGTTCTAATACTTTCTCAATTTTAAAGAGATGAAATTCAAGCATATAAAGAATGTACACCTGCCCCAAAGTTTCCTACCTGATAACTGGTACATTTGGGGACTCCAGCATAGTCCTTTTGGTGTTTTGTGGGGCTTGGTTTAGGAGAGCTTTGGATGCCATGCAATATCGTGGAAGGCTTTTGGATAGGTGATGCAATCCAGTGATATTCTAAGAAGATAGTTTATCAACAGTGTGAAGAGTGAATTGTAGAAAGAAGAAATGAAGGCATACAATCAAGAGACAGTCCAAGCCAAATTCAGCAGTGGCTTAACCAAAAACATTAGAGATGGAAAGAAGACAGGTACTAGAGGAGGTACTAGAACTTGGGGCCCATGGAAGGGCCAAGACATGGGGGACCTCCATATTGTCAAACACAATAGTCACTTTACTAGCATTTTACTGAAGCCTCTGCTGGTTTTCCTCCCACTTCTCCAGCACCTCCTTCTCAGTCTCCTTTGCTGGCTCCTCCATTGCTACCCAACCTCTAAACATTAGAGGACATCAGGGTTCAGTTCCAAATCCTCTTCTCTACTCATTTTCTCTCCCCCACTAGATCGTCTCATCTAGTTCTTTGGCTTTAAAGTGCATCTGTGTCAGTTATCTGTTGTCATAATAAGTTTACATAACAAACCACCCTAAACACAGTGACTTTAAACAATTAATAATAATTGAGTTCATGACTCTGTAGGTTGTCTGGGTGGTTCTTAGATTCACACACCTGTTGGGGAGTCAAATGGCTATAGGCTGACCTAGGATGGCCTTGGCTAGGATGACTGGGGCAACTTGGCTCTACTACATGTGTCTTTCATCTTCCAGCAGGCTAGCCCAGGCGTATTTTCATCGTTGTAACAGAGGGCAAGAGCAAGCTAAGCCAAGCACGTAAGTATTTTGAAACTTCTGCTTGCATCATATTTGTTAACATTCTGTTGGTCATTAGTAGAGAAGCACTCCAAGTGAAGTTGCATGGCACAGGACATCAATACCTGGAGAGATGTAGAATTGGAGCCATTTTTGCAATCCTCCACAAAATCTATATGCAAAAGCCACCCAGTTTATATATCTAGGCAGTGACCTCTTTTCTGAGCCCTAGACATGTAAGTTCAGTGGTCTGATGGATACTCCATTTGGGTATCTCCAGGCATTTCATGTTTAAAGAATGTTTAAAATTCAATTTTGATCTTCCACTTTCAAAACCTGCTCCTCTTCCAGTGTTCTCCTCAATATCTGATGCTGCCATCCACTCAGCTGCTCAAGCGAGAAACCTGAAACCTGGAGTCCTTCACACTTTTCTCTCCTTCATCTCAGATACAGTCCAAATCCTATCATCAAGTCCCACCAATTATACCTCCAAAACATACAGTTGGCCCCCTATATCCTCAGGTTCCAGATCAGCAGATTTAGCCAACCGTGGATCAAAAATATTCAAAAAAGTAAAATTTAAAAGTAAAAAATAATACAAATAAAAAACAATAAAATATAACAACCATTTACATACATATATTTACTTTATGTTAGGTATTATAAGTAATCTAGAGATTATTTAAAGTACATGGGAGGATGTCTGTAGGTTATATGCAAATACTATACCATTTTATATAAGCGAATTGAGCATCCTCAATTTTGGTATTTACTTTGGCAGAGCGGGAGGGGAAGACATCGGGAGTGGTCCTGGAACCAATCCCTAGGAATAGCAAGTGACGACTGTATCTCATTTCTGTCTTCTCTCCATCTCCTTTGCCACTCCTCTAGTTCAAGTTGTCCTCATCTCTCTCCTGAATATCTAAAATACATCCCATTGAACTTAAAATCTCAAATCCTTAACAAGTCCTGCATAGTTGGGCCCCCACCTCTATCTGCAGCCTCATCCTGTGCCACTTTCTCTTCACTCACTTAGCCCTTTCTTACCTTAAGACCATGGCATGCCATCCCCAACAGAACATCTTGAGTGATAAGAACATGGACTCTGTTCTTACCAGCTACATGAACCTGGGAAAGCTGCATAACCTCTCTCTGCTTCAGTTTCTCTATCTGAAAAATGAGGATAAGAATAGCACCTACGTTAATCTAATTCTCAGTGAGCGAATTCCTATCCTCATTTTTCAGATACAGAAACCTAAGTACAGAGAGGTTATGCAGCTTGCCCAGATTCACACAGCTGTTATGTATTCATATGTGTGGTGGATTTGTTGGTTTGATATCGGATTTTCCCATTAGACTCTTAGTTCCATGAGGGCAAACTGTGTTTTGTTCACCACTCTATCCCCAGCACCAACAAAAATTTGCTTTGCCTGTGACAGATGTAAAATATTTGTTGAATAAATAAACAATTATGAAGGGTTCAAGCTGGCAACCAAGTTATTATGGGTTTGTGGGGGCTTTAAATTCTCTCTCTCTCTCTTTCCCTCCCTCTCTAGGAACCTTGGGAAAAGATATCAGCTCTAAATTCATAACATCCAGACAAGGTTCTGTCTCTTTCTCTCTATAGTTTTACAGAAGAATGGGATTGTTTACTAAATGGTTTGCAATAAAAATCTCTCCTCCCCCAAATGGAAGACAGAAAAGAGAAACTTGGAGCCTAGTGGCAGGAGGGCACCAGAAGAGTGATTCAGTATCAATTATAGTGTATGGGGTCACCAAAAGGCAATTCAATTAAAAAACAAATACTAGAACCAAGTATGAATTTGCAGCTATTAATAGGAACTTGTCCTCTATAATAAGCATGAAAAAAAAAGGGGGAGAACAAACATAATTTATGCCAAAGAAACTTCTGGTGCTCTTCTTACTTGTTTGTGTAAGTAGAAGTCTGGTTCTGCCAACATAAAAGTAAGTGAGACCCAGGTTATGTCATTTCTATCTACAGAAAAAGAAACCTTATACTGGAGGTAACAGAAGGGAGCCTGAAAACTCACCCAGATCTCAGTATCTGTTCTTCAGATTGCAGAACCCCAGTCTCGGCTACTCAGGTACCTTTGCCATCTGGGTCCTCATACCTCTAGCCTATCTGTTGCCAATATAAGTTGAAAGACTATATGTTTGTGTGTTAGGTATTTTAGATATATTAATTCCTTTAATCTCCTACCACCTTAGTATGTGAGTAGTATTATCCAAGGTGACAGCGAGTAGATGGTAAAGCTAGATTATAATTATGATCTGATTCTAAGGCCAATACTTCACCAGAAGGCTCTATCTTGAAGTCTGACACGTTTGAGATTAGTTAAAACTAGACTACTAATTTTGGTTTTTTCTTTGTTTGTTTTTTGAGACAGAGTCTCACTGTCACCCAGGCAGGAGTGCAGTGGCGGTATCTTGGCTCACTGTAACCTCTGCCTCCTGGGTTCAAGGGATTCTCCTGCCTCAGCCTTCGGAGTAGCTGGGACTACAGGCGTAAGCCACCACACCCGGCTAATTTTTGTATTTTTAGTAGAGATGGGGTTTCACTATGTTGGCCAGCCTGGTCTCGAACTCCTGACCGCAGGTGATCCACCTGCCTCGTCCTCCCAAAGTGTTGGGATTAAAGGCGTGAGCCAACGCACCCAGCCTAGACTAGCAATTTCTCAAAGGGTGGTCTGCAGACTCTTGCATCAGAATCACTGGCAGTGTGTGTTAAAAATTCAGATTTCCTGACGGTGTCCATGACCGAAGGAATCAACACCTTCGGCCGGGCATGGTGGCTCACGCCTGTAATCCCAGCACTTTGGGAGGCCGAGGTGGGCGGAACACCTGAGGTCAGGAGTTCGAGACCAGCCTGGCCAACATGGTGAAACTCCATCTCTACTAAAAATACAAAAATTAGCCAGGCGTGGTGGCGGTCGTCTGTAATCCCAGCTACTCGGGAGGCTGAGGCAGGAGAATCGCTTGAACCTGGGAGGCGGAGGTTGCAGTGAGCCGAGATAGTGCCACTGCACACCAGCCCGGACGACAGAGCAAGACTCCATCTCAAAAAAAAAAAAAAGCACCTCCAAGTGATTCTGTTGCAGGGGATCTGTGGATGATGCAGATTTTTTTTTGTTTTTAATTTTTTATAGAGAAAGGGTCTCCCTATGTTCCCCAGACTAGTCTCGAACTCCTGGGCTCAAGCGATCCTTCCACTTCAGCCTCCCAAAGTGCTGGGATTACTGGCATGAACCACCACACCTGGCCCAGAATTTCGGATTGTTCTTATGCAGACGAAAGCATTAGGACTCATATCTAGGTTACCGGAATTGTTGAAAGCCAACAGCACACGGCATTAGCCAACTTCAGCCCTGCTCAACAGCCTCTAACCAAATCAGCTCCGGGAGCCGCTTAGCAGCCTGCAGCCGCTGAACAGAACTGAGCACGCGCAATATTTAATCCCCACGGGCGCTGGGTGGGGCTCCCTAGGACCCCGCCCCCTACCAACCTGAGGAGCCAGGGGGCGGGGCTCTCCAAAGTAATTCCGGCTTCTCCCGGCAGCGCCCCAAATCCCCGCCCCCAGCTCTCGGACCAATCAAACGGCAGATTGCTAAAACAAAGGACCAATGCCCAGGGCTGTCCTTAATTCCTCCCTGCAGTTTGAAACTGTCAGGTTGCTGTCTAGGTAGCGGTTGTGCTTGCTGAGGCTGCACTTGCTGACACTGCAGCTGCGACGCGGCTAAGAGGCGCAGAGCGAGGAGTCAGGATTTGGTCGCGAGCGGCGACGGTGGGTAGCAGCGCTCCGGGCCGACCCTGCGTCCCTGCATCCCTGGCGAAAGTAGTGGAGGGAGATTTAAAGTTCCTTGGCGCGTGTTTCCTCCCCCTGGGCTCTTCCCCAGAAGCGAGTGATTCAGCTGTTCTGCCGGAAGGTCCCAAAGTTTCCCCTCCGAGGCGTGCAGGAAGAGTAAGTGAGCAGGAGTGAGGGATGCTGAGCGGTTACTGTCATCAGAGGTTCCGGTCACTTAAAACGTTGAGAAAAAATAACCATGTATAAAGCTCTGTTGTGCTTAAGTAAGATTTTTCTTAAAACAGGCTGGGTCGGAAGGTGATGGAAGAAAACTTATGGCCTTTTGCTTACTGCAATGGCTTTTCTCCTCTGCTTCTAGTCCCTGCTTTGGGGAGGGGCTGGCGCGCCCCTTTCCTTGAGTGCAGCTAGGCCTGGTGAAAGGCACAGGCGACATCACCCTGCTGCTAGTTTGCATGTTAATTCGCTCTTCCTTTGCCTCTTGGGGGTTCCATTTGAATTCCCAGACCCCTGTTTTCCTGTCAGCCAGGTAATTACCAAGATGTTATTTTATGTTTCTGGCAACAGAGAAGCACACAAAAGTTTTGATCTTGTTTTCTGATACCTTGGATTAGAGACTACTGAAAATGTAGTGAACTAATGTGCATCCGCCACCCATTAAAGCAGTTTTCATTTTTCTCCTTTGTTTCTGAACCCAGAAACAGTAAGGAAAATGCTACTGTTCTAGAGTTTCAAATAACTCATACCTTGTTGACATAAAGCAGGGCAGATGGAAGATAGAATATTTTCCAAAAGTGCGGTGGGTTTTTTTGTCTGCAGTGTGTCCGTATTAAGAAACAATTTTTGAGATCTGACCATACTTACTAGCTCATTTTTAAATAATCAGCACCCCCCCCCCCCCCCCACCCCTGTTACCTGCCTGGTCTCAAATCCTAAAGGAAGAAGTGAATAAAAATATAAATGGACCAAGTTATCACAGTGGTAGATTTGAAGTCAGTGAAGCAGCCATTCCTTGCTGCAGATACATGCACTTATTTTATCCTCCCTAATTGGCTTAACTAAAGACAGTCATGCTGAGATTTAGTTTACTTAACATGTGTATGCACAGTGATACTCACTGGAAAAAGTTGAACTTCCCTTTCCACAATCTAGTTCCAGCCTGTGTTTCCATTCTATTTTTGCACTTTTCCCTGTATCTTCCTTTTCTATTTCAATTTCCTCATCTCTCATTTATTTTTCAGCCCACTGTGACTAAGACCTGTAATTGTTTTACTTTCCACTGAAATTGTTCTACTTTCCACTGAAATTGTTCAAGCAAACGTCTCAGCAACCTCCTAATCGCCAAATTCTATCCAATCCTCATGGTTCTTTGGCATCTAACTCTATTTTCTTCTCAAAGTTGTGATATTGCTTCCATAGTTCTAATGTTCTGACTTCCTTTGCTGACTCCTCTTCTTTGCTGACTGTTCTTCTCTTGCCCTTTAGATGTTAGTGGTTCTGGCTTTAACCCTCTTCTCATTCACAGTCGTAGTCCTTAACTCTATTAGGGCTATGGTCCCCTCTGAACGCATATTTAAAGCGAAAGATCTTCTTTCTAGAAAAATACACATTCACATTTATGATAAAAATATTGCATACGAGTCGGGTGTAGGGACCTGATATGGTTAGGTTTTGTGTCCCCACTCAAATCCCATCTTCAGTTGTAATCTCCACATGTAGGGGAAGGGAAGTGATTGGATTATAAGGGCGATTTCCCCCGTGCTGTTCTCATGAAAGTGAATTCTCACGAGATCTGATGGTTTTATAAATGGTAGTTTTTCCTGCACTCTCTCACATACTCTCTCGCCTGCCGCCATCTAAGATGTGCCTGCTTCCCCTTCTACCATGATTTTAAGTTTCCTGAGGCCTCCCCAGACATGCGGAACTGTGAGTCAATAAAAATTCTTTTATTTATAAATTACCCAGTTTTGGGAAGTTCTTTTTTTTTTTTTTTGAGACGGAGTCTCACTCTGTCGCCCAGGCTGGAGTGCAGCGGCGCAATCTTGGCTCACTATGAGCTCCACCTCCCGGGTTCACGCCATTCTCCTGCCTCAGCCTCCCAAGTAGCTGGGACTACAGGCGCCCACCACCACGCCAGGCTAATTTTTTGTATTTAGTGGAGATGGGGTTTCACCGTGTTGGCTAGTATGGTCTTGATCTCCTGACCTCGTAATCCGCCCACCTCAGCCTCCCAGCTAGTATGGTCTTGATCTCCTGACCTCGTAATCCGCCCACCTCAGCCTCTCAAAGTGTTGGGATTGCAGGCATGAGCCACCGTGCCCGGCCCGGGCAGTTCTTTATAGCAGTTTGAAAAACGTACTAATACAGGACCTCAGGATAAGAACTTTTTCTCACATTCCTTTTTTGTAGGTGGTCTCATCCATTCCCTTTTTTCAGCAGTTCCCATTATGCCCGTGATTCCTCAAACTGGATCTCCAACTTATACCTCCAGTGCGGGGCTCCCACAATGCTTAACTCCAGGAAACGCCATTCACAGTGTAGCCATTGTGAATGGCAGTCCTTGGAGTAGTGCACTACATAGCCAGTGTGACCACAGACTGCATACTTGCAGCTTTACCCTGGTGCCTCAGAGGCATCCTCACACCCAACTCATCTGATATGGCACTCATTGTCCTTCCTCCCAACCTGCTCATCTTCCTACCTTTCTTGCCTTGGTGAGTGGCACTATCCATCTAGTTACCCAAACCGGAGATCTGGAAGCCACCAACAGTTCTTTTTAACCCCTTGATCTATTATTGATCATTTTCTCTTTCCATCACCATAACACAACTGTCTTGTAGTCATACCCTCCATCCCCTTCCCATTGCTACTTCCTAGACTTAGGTCATCATTTATCTCCTTAATTACTATCAAAGAGAACATTTATCTCTTAGACTACTGCAGTCAGCTCTCAATTGATCTCTTTTTTTTTTTTTTTTTTTTTTTTGTTTGAGACGGAGTCTCTGTCACCCAGGCTGGAGTGCAGTGGTGCGATCTTGGCTCACTGCAGCCTCCACCCTCAGGGTTCTAGCTATTCTCCTGCCTCAGCCTCCCAAGTAGCTGGGATTACAGGCACCTGCCACCAGGCTCGGCTAATTGTTTTGTATTTTTAGTAGAGACAGGGTTTCGCCATGTTGGCCAGGCTGGTCTCGAACTCCTGACCTCAGGTGATCCACCTACCTCAGCCTCCCAAAGTGCTAGGATTACAGGCATGAGCCACTGCACCCAGCCTGATCTCTCTTAATATCCAAATTCATCCTCAGTGCTGCTGGAATGATCTTTCTGATCATGTAACTTTTAAAAAATATTTCAATAACTTGTCTAGAATAAACACCCAGATTTTTAATATGACAAGTTTTGACCTTCCATGATCTGGCTGCTCATTACTTTTTGTTTCATCCTTAGCCAATCCTTTGCACCCATTGCTTTGTCTTTACCAAACTGCTTGCTGTTCCTGGCATAATGTCCATGGCTCTGTCTTTGCTTACATTGCTCTACTGCCTAGAATATCTACACCTGTGTTTATACCTTTTATCCATCTTTCAGGATGAGACTTACTCATCTTTCAGATCTCAACACCTGGGTCATCTTCTCTAAAAACTTTCTGTGCCTCCTTTCCTGCTTATTTACAGTCATGCAATCTTACCCCATGAAAAATAGCTACTCCCACCTCTCTACTTTGTATCTGTTATTTTAGGGCCTATCAGCAGTTTATTCATCAGTCGGTCACTTATATAATATACATGCCTGGCCCTCTCTACAGATTGTAAACTCCTTAAGAATGAGGACTTCATTTTACATTCCTCACCAATGTCTTACATATTACTGGTATTCAGATAGTTCGAATAGTCACTATTTGTTCTTTGAATAATTTGGTTACTTGTTACTAAAAGTACTTTTAATAATTTTTTGATTAGGACTTTCAACAAATTCTCTATGCATATATTTGATTCTGTTGTTTTGTATAAGCTCACTTTTCTTAAAATAATATTTCCAAAGGTAAGTTTCCCAAGAAGGGAATTTGCACAAATTGTTTGTTCTCTCTTGGTTCTGTATCTTAGAGGAAAGTACACAGCACCCAGGTTGTCACACCTTGCTCAAGAACAGTGATCACAATCTATTATGCTCAACAGGCCCCGCTGGGGATTTTTCTGAAGACCTGACTACGTTATAAACTCACTAATATCGGGACTGGGTCTTCAACTGTTTTTTGCCCAGTGATTTTTTGCCTGTAGGTACTCAATATGTTGAATGAATGATTTTAGCATATCACAGGAAGACTGCAGATTTGGATACTGTTGCACTTATATATATCTGGAAAGGATTTTATCTTAAATATCAAGGAAAAAAGCTAAAGTTAGCTTCTACTGTTTTAGAGCATTTGTGCAGAATGTCATCAGATGAGGAGAAATACTCACTTCCAGTTGTGCAAAATGACTCCAGTCGAGGCAGTTCTGTCTCTTCGAATCTTCAGGTAGGAAAAAATTTCTAAATTTATCATGACTTTTTTTATTTTAAACAAATGAATGTAAGGGAAAACTAGGATTTTTTAATAATTTTTTCATCTATTTACAAGAGAGTTTTTCAATTTATAATAATATCAAACTTCAGGAATTACTGTACACATTTTAGGAGTTACTTTACATTGTTTTAACTTTTCAGAAAATATTGATGAACTCTCCATACACTCTGTACAAAGGCTTCAACCAACACAGTAAGAGGCGAAACAAGTGTTCAAGAAACATTTTT
This sequence comes from Gorilla gorilla gorilla, assembly GCF_029281585.2. Lineage (NCBI taxonomy): Eukaryota > Metazoa > Chordata > Mammalia > Primates > Hominidae > Gorilla > Gorilla gorilla. The sequence continues at coordinate 35,973,392 of NC_073243.2, forward strand.
TTGTTTAAATTTTTTTCATTTTAGCTACCTCTCATGAATGCTACTTTCACTTTTAATGCAAATTAATACAATATCAAACCATCCAAAGTTCTAGAGCTCAAGATTCCCTTGTGTTCTACTTGCTGAGGTTTGGTCTCTGTTGTCACAACATTCGGTACAATCTGCTGCCCAGGACCTGGACATTGACAGATAAAATGAAGTGGGTCAGTTGACTACAGAGGGTGTGGTATTTACATGAAATGTTTTAAATTTCTCTTATTTCTAAATATTTCATCATCGAAAATATGGATTTAGATTTCTGGAGTAGATTTTAAATAAGAGAATAATGACATGGTATATCTTAAATTTTACAGTTGTATTACTCAAGGGGAAAGGCTGTTTATGCCTTCATATGTTAAGCATATGAAATTGTTATTGATTCTGTACAATATGAGAAAAGCTTTAGGAAAATATTTTATGAAACAAATTTGTTCCTTTAATCGAAATTATGGATTTCAAAATGGGGAAGGTATTGGGAAAATATCTGAATATTTACAGGATAAAACTAGTCTGGAGTTGTGGCAGAGCTTTTGCACCCTAGCCTTCCCTTTTGATGGTACCTGTCCCATGTAGTCCTCTCTTCAGGTGACAGTACTTCCTCCACCCTTCATCGCTGTCTGATGGAAACTTGAAGATAGAACTGATTAACTCATTTATACTAAAATGTAAACACCTTGTGAGCTCTCAAATTGTCATTTCGTGAAGAGATAAAGCTTTAAATCAAAAGAATAACTCTCTAGAGTGGAATTTTAGAGAGACGGAAGAAGAACCTGCCAGAAATTATTTTGTGTTATTGGTTACCCACCTATAATGTAAGCCCAACTGAGAGTCTATTACTGTCAACTAATGTTCCTACTGGTTCTTGGACTGAAGTTGAAAGCCTCTCCATATTCCCTGTACATACAGTGTTATTACTTTGGGTTTCACTACTGGAAGCACTTGAAAATATAAATACAAAAAATAATCTTAAAAATAACATAAAATACACATTTTTACATATGTAGTAAATATGTAAATCCAAACATTTAATACAAAAGCCCCTCATAAATCAATATTCCTCTTAAGGAACTTTTTTGTTACTCTCTTTGTTATGCGAATGCTTCATAAGCCAGAAGGTGGTAAATGCTGAGGGATGGGCAGCATCCATAGTGCTTATACACTGAAAATTTCCTCTAATCACAGCTCCTATCAGCCAAGTTGCTCTGACTCTAATGGTTGAGGCATGGGTGGAGCTATATTTCAGGGTCATATCAATTCAGCTCTTGGGGGTTGGGGAGGGGGGCAAAATTATAAGTTTTGAATGTTAACACAGGTTATGTTTGGCAATTAAGAAAGGCAATATTATTTATTTTGATTCTTAATTTTAAATTTTATTTTTAAATAACTCATTTGGCTTGTATCTACATATATGAAACTCTAAAATAGTCATTTAAATAACTGATTTTTTCTAAATGTTTTTCTTGAAATAAGTTGGAATATATGGTCATGGAATACTATTGACATATACTTATTTTCCCTTTAAGCCATAGCAATTGTGGTAAAATATATGAATATGTATGAAGTATATGATTTGAAATATATATTTGGATCTTTTTTTTCCTTCTCTTATCCAGAGCAGAAGTCAGACTAGGGAAGCCACAAGTGAAAGCCACTGACTTCCACTTCTCCCTCCGTTCCTACATGCTAGAGGTGATGATAGGCTAACTCTGAGCAGAGCTGACTTGGCTAAATCTAGTTGCAACTGACACCACAGCAGGAACACTATAAAAAGTTTATGAACCTCACAATATAAGATCACCATCATATTAATCTGCTCAGGCTACCATAACAAAGTACCATAAATTCATAGGCTTAAACAACAGACATTTATCTTCTCACAGTTCTGGAGGCTAGAAGTCCCAGATCACAGCCCAATAGGGTCAGTTTCTGGTGAGGGCTCTCTTTGTGGATTGCAGACAGGTGCCTTCTTGCTGTATCTTCGCATGGCCTTTCCTCAGTACAGTATGTGCTTGTGGGAGGAGAGCGCGCACAAGGTTCCTGGTGTCTCTTCTGATGAGTACATTAATGCTATCAGGGCCCCGGCCAATGACCTTATTTAACCTTAATTACTTTCTTGAAGGCTTCATCTCCAAATACAGCCACACTGGGTGTTAGGGCTTCAGCATATGAATTTTGAGGGGACACAAACATTCAGACTCCATAACTCCATAACAGCCACACTTTTATATATTCTTAGCCAAAATCAAAAGTTTATTTTGGGTGTTTGGGAAGTATAATAATGCTTTAACAGAAACCAAGTAAGGGTGGTCTAAGTGGGTTCCTTACAGTTTGATTCTGTCTCTCGTAAATTCTGAGCTGATACATAGTCCTGAGATCATCTGAGGACCCAATCCCTTCTCTCTTGTTTCTGTGCCATGAGCTGTTGACCGTGTTTGCATTGTCAGGTACTGGTGCACTGACAGTGCACTAAGAGGGGACCAGCAGGAAGCAGCTTCGTTTTTAGGGACTTCACCTAAAGTTGTACACATCATTTCCAGTTGAATCCCATAGACCAGGTCTCTTGGCCACACCTAGCTGCAGAGGAGGCTGGGAAATGTAGCTGGGTGGCCATTTGCCCAAATCAAACCCTGGGGCTTTATTAAGTTAAAGAAATTAAAAAGAAATGAACGCTGCTGGATTAGTTACAGTCTCTATGCACTTGAAATTTTATGTATTAGTTTATTAGGACCAACGCACACATTCAGGTTTATAGGAACTAGTAAATATCTTGTGCATGGCCCCAATTTATTAAACTCTTTGGGAATTTCGTTTTGATAATTGGAAAACCAATATGGTTTGGGAAGTGTATTTTTTTTAACCTAAGGATATTTAAATCTATTTAAATAATCATAGTTACTTTTGTCAATGTAAAAATTAAATGTTGGTGCTCGCTTCAGCAGCACATATACTAAAATTGGAACCACACAGAGAAAATTAGCATGGTCCCTGTGCAAGGAGGACACGCAAATTCGTGAAATGTTCAATAATTTTTTAATAATTTTTTTAAGTTTTATAATATAAAAAAGTTGTATTGTGATATCCTAAATGATTTGTTTCCTAATAAGAGCCTTCTGTCTCAGTGATAACCATTATGTAAAATACTGATTTTTATTTGCTACTAGGAAATGTAAGTTTAAAACTCAGACAGATGTTTATTCTCATGAAGGTGACATCACTAACAAAAATGGTTGATTATAACAATATGAAGGAGATTCTGGTTGAATTTTCTAAAGATTTTCTCTTTGAAATATCTGTCTCTTCCTCTTCTGTCGTTAGCCTTAAAATATATAAAAATCAGTATTTGCTATACCTAATGTTTACTGCATGTAAGTATCTATGTTAAATACGTGAATCAGGCCGGGTGCAGTGGCTCACGCCTGTAATCCTAGCACTTTGGGGGTCCAGGGCTGTGGATCAAGAGGTCAGGAGTTCGAGACCAGCCTGACCAACATGGTGAAACCCCATCTCTACTAAAAGTACAAAAATTAGGTGGGCGTGGTGGTACAAACCTGTAATTCCAGCTACTCAGGAGGCTGAGGCAGGAGAATCGCTTGAACCTGGGAGCCAGAGGTTGCGGTGAGCCAAGACCATGCCACTGCACTCCAGCCTGGGCTACAGAGCAAGACTCCATCTCAAAAAAAAAAAAGAAGAAAAAAATTGTAAATCAAGAAATCAAGGTTGAAGCACAAACCAGGTCACTCTTGTACATGTAATTGCCATAAAAGCTAGCAGTTTTCAAATATATAAAAGCATAAGCTTTTTTAAAAACAATTTTACTTAAAATTCTGATATAAAAAAGCAGATGAAAACAAAACTACAGTAGTATAGATTTATTTTGTAAATTCAAATGCAATCAGTTAATAAAAACAGTTAAGCTGCCTTGATAAATGTACATTTGAAATTGGGGGGTAATAGAAGGCCATTGCAGTTTTATAAACTTAAGTATCCAGTTTGCTTCTATATTTTGTTTGGGTTACATAATTTTTTTTCAATTCCAAAAATGGTATCTTTTTAATAGCATGTCTCATCTTCAATTAAACCGATCTGACATATAAAATTAAGTGATAGAAAATTTTTGATTCAGTGTTGAGTCACAGAACCTTATCACCTCTTCATACTTTGTTGTTGTTTCCCCAGAGACAGGATCTTGCTCTGTCACCCAGGCTGGGGTGCAGTGGCACCATCTTGTCTTACTGCAGCCACCAGTTCCTAGGTTTAAGTGGTCCTCCTGCCTCAGCCTCCTGAGTAGCTAGAACTACAGGCACATACCACCACACCTAGCAAATTTTTGTAAAAAATTTATTGTAGAGATGAGGTCTCGCTTTGTTGCTCAGGCTTCAAGCCATCCTCCTGCCTCAGCCTCTCAAAGTGCTGAGTTTACAGGCATGAGTCACTGCACCCAGCCCTCTTCAAACTGTTAATCATAAATGTAAAAATCACACAAGAAGCACTCAAGGAACTCAAGCTTGGAATAAGTGGTAAAACTTTGTAATATAATAAGCATGGGACTCTATTATGGTAATTAAATTTCTTTAAAACAAATTCAGTTGAATATATTATAACATTGTAACTGTTACACTACATTATTGATTATTGGCCTCTCTTAGGAAGAATATGAAGAACTGCTTCGTTATGCTATAGTGACTCCAAATATTGAACCCGGTGCTTCACAGTCATCTCATCCTAAGGGAGAATTGGTGCCAGATGTCAGAATTTCTACAATTCATGATATTCTTCATAGTCAAGGTTATATATATTTTTCAAGATATCTCTTAATTTAAAATATTACTGAGTTTATTAATGATACTGACAGGATTGTGAAAATGCCTGTCCAGATCAGTGATTCTTCTCAGCCATTTATGTGTATTACTATCATCTAGGGGAGCTTTTTACAGTTTAATATATTATTCCTGACTCTCATGTGACAGCTTGATTTTTCTTTGAACTTCATTTGACTCTTACTTTTATGAAGAATAATAAAGTTGAAGCAATGCTATGGCAACTGCATGGCTTTTTGGTATGTTGTATCTCAGTACTTGTTCCAACAGTTTTATGCCAGGATTAACCTGAAAACTAAATGCCAAAGCCTAAAATTAAAGATGGTAGCCCTGAGAGTCTCTTAAGTTACTTTACGAACCTCATGCTAGTGCTTTATCAGCAGTATTTATATGGGCATGGAGGACTGTTTGAATAATTATCACAAGGTGAACCCATCTGTGGACCATGTCAGCAGCAGAACTGAAAGCTACTACAAACCAGGATGTGTGTTGATAGATGAGTGAAAAGTGGAGAAAAGAGGATAAAGCTCCTTTTACCTCCATTCCTTATTCAGGTGAAGACAACATCCCAAACTCTAAATAAATGTTCTTTCAAAGGGCACAGAAAGCCTTCCTAAAACAGTCCTGATAAGGAACAGTTATCACACTATAGGCGTAACTCCAAGGATCCCTGTCCTTGAAGGCACATGACACAGCCTACTCAGAGGCCAAAGGCTCCTGGGCTTCTGCTAAGTCATAGCTCTAGTGTCTGTTGTCTCTCATTCTCTGTAGACGTGGATTTTTCACTGTTCCTCTGTCTTTGGCCTCTTGCAGTGGAACAACAAACAGGACCACAGGATGAGAGCCTTAAAATACAGGCCAGGCAGTGGCTCATGCTTGTAATGCCAGTACTTTGAGAGGCTGAGGCAGGAGGATCGCTTGAGCCCAGGAGGTTGAGACAAGCCTAGGCAACATAGAAAACCCTAGCTCTACAAAAAAATTAGCCGGGCAGAGCAGCCTATAGTTCCGGCACCTTGGGAGGCTGAGGTGGGAGGATTGCATGAGCTCAGGAGTTCACGGCTGCAGTGTGCCATGATTATGCCACTGCACTTCAGCCTAGGCAACAGAGCAAGACTCTGTTTAAAAAAAAAAAAGAAAAAACTTTTGAGATGCTGTAGTCAACAGTTCAAGGTAATCACCTGGGATTTAAGACCATTGTTCTTTTCTCTTATGTAAGATAGCATTTATTTATTCTCTGCCATTTCCAAAAAGGATTTGAGATTAAAACATACATTATATAGTAAGTTTAGATATCCTTTAGTCATCTTGATTCACAAGTAGACTTTGTTAAAGTCTTCTATGTAAATTCATCATCCCACATTCTCTTTATTCTTGGTATCTCAGTTGCTTGATAGAAGGCATGGTATGTGGAAATTGGCAAAGTATGTATAAGCCTCTAACAGTCATTCTTGAGAGGTTTTTCCCAGTTTCCTTTTTGCCATCTGTTGACTACAGGTTCCTGAAGTGGAAGCCAATGTTTTGGGGGAGCCAGTGCCACTTGAGTTTGATTGCGGCTAGTGAAAAGCAGCAGGCCTCTGGAAATACCCAGTGTCATAAGAGAGCAGATCCTTTTCTAAGTTCTAATGTCATTCACCCACTTATTCTCTTAATGTGAATTGAATGCTATAGTAGACTACATTATCTCTCATCTATATTTGGTGCATAAGTTGGAGCTTATCAATGATATAGTAAGTCTTTTTCTAGTCTCAGATTTTTATCTGTTCTTGTCCTTTGTTTTAGTGTTCCTATATCCCCAGCATGTCGTATTTTGTTTCTTCTAAAATCTTATGTACTGCTACCTTCTTAAATTATGTGTGATTAGACATTTTATTTAAGAGTGGTTCAGTTTAATTTTAAAAAGCTTTCTTTTTGGCAGGAAATAACTCTGAAGTAAGAGAAACTGCAATAGAAGTTGGAAAAGGATGTGATTTCAATATTTCAAGTCATTCAAAGACAGATGGTATGATTTTTCTTTAGCTTATTTGTATTAATATACAACATTTTGTGGTTTGATGAATATTATCTATGTAGTAAGAGGAATAATTTCAGCATATTACTTATTGGCAGGATTTTAAAATGCTATTATTGCTAATTTAAGTGATAATATTTAAAATAATTTTATAAGATACCAAAATAGTACAATTAAGACAGGTCAATGCATTATAGTGTGTAGTATCCTTTCTTAAAATTGCTAAGTTAGAGGGCAAGTCTTTTAAAAGATTTAATGGGATATTAGATAGTTTGGCCAATTCAAGTTTTTATGTAAACCAATGCACTGTTTCCCAACTTTCAGGCATTTGCGTACCAATGTAAGGATTTTCATCCTATCTTTATGCCGCCTGTTATGCCATCATTTAGTGTTTTTCTTTAAAAGTCTGCTTTGTCTTTGTTAAAAGGGAAGATTAGCAAATCTTAAAGAGGCTTTTTGGGGAGATTGTTTTTTGTTTTTTTTTTATTTTGTTTTGTTTTCAAGACAGGATCTCACTCTGTCACCCAGGCTAGAGTGCAGGGCTCCCTGCAGCCTCAACCTCCTTGGCTCAAGTGATCCTCCTGCCTCAGCGCCCCCTCCCCCAGTAGCTGGGACTACAGGCACATGCCACCACACCTAGCTAATTTTTAACTTTTCTGTAGAGGTGGGATCTCACTATGTTGCCCAGGCTGGTCTCAAACTCCTAAGATCAAGTGATCCACTTGCCTTGGCCTCCCAAAGTTCTGGGATTACAGGCATGAGCCACCATGCCTGGCTTTAAAGAGCTTTTAAAAGCATACTAGAACTGGACTGAGACTTTTTTCTTGACTAGTCAGAATAATTAAAATAATTAAAATGTAATATTGTGGAATATTTTTCTATTTAATGTTATTTAATGTGGTAACCATTTTTGTCACCACGTAAGTAATGCCTCTAACCCTTAGTTTCCTCACTTGTAAGTAGAAGTCTTAGGCACCATAATCTCTGACAGCCCTTACAAGTTCTGAAGTTACATGATTTGATTTCTTAAAAGGTAAGTGTTGAGATATTTTTTAAACTGAAAAGCAGAGTCTATCGCTTTCTTTGTGAGTACAGATCTAGTTGGCAAAATCAAGTAAAAGAGAATATTCATGTACATTGTCATTCCACCTGTTCTTTGGGTTTCTTAACCATCCTCAGAACATGCAGGTAGCATTTCATAGTGTGACTAGCCCAGACTTTGTGTTATGTTTTTTATACCAAACACACATGTTAGGGAATTATTTTCCCTTTTGCAAAGAAGTCTTTACATAAGCAGAATATGTTTGCAAAAAAACTAAAATCTTACAAATTTTAAAAAAGAATTCTTGAAAGATTTAAGTAACAAGTTCTCTATCATAGATTCATCTTTCATTCAGTAGAAAGCAAGCTCTTCCATCTTTGTTATTAGGATGCTCATAGCAAATGTGAGATATGTGACAAGTGATGACAGATAGTCTCTAATTCCAGCATAAATATGTGAGAAAATATTAACTTTTCTTTCTCAGTTTTTTTTTTTTTTTTTTGAGACAGAGTCTCGCTCTATCACCCAGGCTAGAGTGGGTGGCACGATCTCGGCTCACTGCAACCTCTGCTTCCCGGGTTCAAGCAATTCTCCTGCCTCAGCCTCCCAAGTAGCTGGGACTATAGGCACGTGCCACCATGCCTGGCTAATTTTTTGTATTTTTAGTAGAGATGGGGTTTCACCATGTTGGCCAGGCTGGTCTTGAACTCCTGACCTCATGATTCGCCCACTTCAGCCTCCCAAAGTGCGGGGATTACAGGCATGAGCCACCGTGCCCAGCCTTTCAGTGCTTTTTTAGAAATAGATACCTGTTCTCTTTAGGGCCCTGACTCTCCCCCACCTCCCTGTATATGGGCAGGGGATGAGCATTTTATATATATGCACATACATATAGAGATGTGTATATTTCTCACCTATACATTGAAGCCTAACAGTGTACTTAACAACAGAGTATCTGCAGAACTAAATTATGAGTCTCTTTCTACTTATATTGTTAATTTTAATAGGTTTTTTGTTTGTTTTTGTTTTTGTTTTTGGAGACAGAGTCTCATTCTGTCACAGGCTGGAGTGCAGTGGCATGATCTCGGCTCACTGCAACCTCTGCCTCCCTGGTTCAAGCGATTCTCCTGCCTCAGCTTCCCGAGTAGCTGGGACTACAGGTGCGCGCCACCACACCCAGCTAATTTTTGTATTTTTAGTAGAGATGGGGTTTCACCTTGTTGGCCAGGATGGTCTCAATCTCTGGACCTCATGATTCACCCGCCTCGGCCTCCCAAAGTGCTGGGATTATAGGCGTGAGCCACCGCGCCCGGACGAATTTTAGTAGTATTAAAACCAATCCCAGTGTTAAACTTATAGAGTAATATTGACCTATATACAACCACACTGACCTTGGTCAATTACTAAACTTTTTCTGAACCTCAGTTTCTCATCAGTAAAATGGAGATAATAATACCTATTTTTTAGGGTAGCATGTGTTATGAGAACTAATCTTTATAATGTTTTTATTACAGAAACAGAAAGCACTTCATTAATGGTGATATGATACAGATGATGATAGTTTCACCTCAGGCTGGACCTGGATATATAAAGGATCCTTATTTGGGATAGAGGTCATTTGCTGGGAGAGAAGGGATTGGGAGTATAGGAGGTATCTCATGCCAGTCTGTGCTAAATCATTGACAATACTGAAATTAAAAATAGATTAAGGTACACCTGAAAGGTAGTTTCTCTGCATTTTTTCTCAGCCTCCATAAGTAGCAGACATCTTTTAGCCTTCCAGTATGGTTCCTTACCAACTTGAGTTATTTTCAATTTGGCTTGACAGCTACAACTTTTATTTTAGAGTCATCACCAGTGTTATCGCCAAGGAAGCCTTCTCACCCGGTCATGGATTTTTTCAGTTCACATCTTTTAGCTGACTCTTCCTCACCAGCAACAAATTCTAGTCATACAGATGCCCATGAAATACTTGTGAGCGATTTTCTTGTTTCTGATGAAAACCTTCAGAAGATGGAAAATGTGCTTGATCTTTGGAGTTCAGGTCTTAAGGTACGGTACAGCAGTTCTTCAATTATAGTTGTTTAATATGTAATGTAATAGTTTTACTCTCGTTTATACTGTTTTGTTTTTTTGAGTTAAACTTTTTAAAAATCTTTTGTTTCCTGAGATCAGTTCAGTGTCTTAAGTCTTGCTTCTCAATCTTTAATGTACTTATGAATCATAGCGGGAGCCTGTTAAACTACAGCTTCATATGCAGTAGGTCTTCAGCAGGGCCTAAGATCGTGCATTTCTTTTTTTCTTTTTTTGACTCTTGTTTGTTTGTTTGTTTGTTTGATTTTACTTTAAGTTCTGGGATACATGTGGTGAACATGCAGGTTTGTTACATAGGTATACATGTGCCATGGTGGTTTGCTGCACCTATCAACCTGTCATCTAGGTTTCAAGCCCCACACGCATTAGGTATGTGTCCTAATGCTCTCCCTCCCCTTACCCCCCACCCGCTGACAGGCCCCAGTGTGTGATGTTCCCCTCCATGTGTCCATGTATTCTCATTTCTGTCAAGCTACCAGGTGATGCTACTGGTTCAGAAACTGTACTTTGAGTTGCCAGGTTTTAAGTGGTTGCTGGAACGGTTCTACGTGCTCCACTGAATTTCGCGGATACTTTGAATGGCTCAGCCTGTGTGTAACTGAGACATACTGTGCCTTTACCATATCATAGTTGTGGCTAATGGAAATATCTCCTTTTATGTGACAACAAAAGATCCAATTTTGGCAATGGATATTCATTTTATAGCCACTCCTATAGCAACTATGATGTGTAAGTGATAAAACTATAAAAGTTGATTTTTATTTTGATACTACTGGCCTTAAGTAAAACAAAGTATTGCAGAAATAGTAAGTGGGTTTTATTTATTTATTTATTTATATTATTATTATACTTTAAGTTTTAGGGTACATGTGCACAATGTGCAGGTTAGTTACATGTGTATACATGTGCCATGCTGGTGTGCTGCACCCACTAACTCGTCATCTAGCATTAGGTATATCTCCCAATGCTATCCCTCCCCCTCCCCCCACCCCACAACAGTCCCCAGAGTGTGATGTTCCCCTTCCTGTGTCCATGTGTTCTCATTGTTCAATTCCCACCTATGAGTGAGAATATGCGGTGTTTGGTTTTTTGTTCTTGCGATAGTTTACTGAGAATGATGATTTCCAGTTTCATCCATGTCCCTACAAAGGACATGAACTCTTCATTTTTTATGGCTGCATAGTATTCCATGGTGTATATGTGCCACATTTTCTTAATCCAGTCTATCGTTGTTGGACATTTGGGTTGGTTCCAAGTCTTCGCTATTGTGAATAGTGCCACAATAAACATACGTGTGCATGTGTCTTTATAGCAGCATGATTTACAATCCTTTGGGTATATAACCAGTAATGGGATGGCTGGGTCAAATGGTATTTCTAGTTCTAGATCCCTGAGGAATCGCCACACTGACTTCCACAATGGTTGAACTAGTTTACAGTCCCACCAACAGTGTAAAAGTCTTCCTATTTCTCCACATCCTCTCCAGCACCTGTTGTTTCCTGACTTTTTAATGATTGCCATTCTAACTGGTGTGAGATGGTGTCTCATTGTGGTTTTGATTTGCATTTCTCTGACGGCCAGTGATGATGAGCATTTTTTCATGTGTTTTTTGGCTACATAAATGTCTTCTTTTGAGAAGTGTCTGTTCATGTCCCTTGCCCACTTTTTGATGGGGTTGTTTGTTTTTTTCTTGTAAATTTGTTTAAGTTCATTGTAGATTCTGGATATTAGCCCTTTGTCAGATGAGTAGGTTGTGAAAATTTTCTCCCATTTTGTAGGTTGCTTGTTCACTCTGATGGTAGTTTCTTTTGCTGTGCAGAAGCTCTTTAGTTTAATTAGATCCAATTTGTCAATTTTGGCTTTTGTTGCCATTGCTTTTGGTGTTTTAGACATGAAGTCCTTGCCCATGCCTATGTCCTGAATGGTAATACCTAGGTTTTCTTCTGGGGTTTCTATGGTTTTAGGTCTAGCATGTAAGTCTTTAATCCATCTTGAGTTGATTTTTGTATAAGGTGTAAGGAAGGGATCCAGTTTCAGCTTTCTACATATGGCTAGCCAGTTTTCCCAGCACCATTTATTAAATAGGGAATCCTTTCCCCATTGCTTGTTTTTCTCAGGTTTGTCAAAGATCAGATAGTTGTAGATATGCGGCATTATTTCTGAGGGCTCTGTTCTGTTCCATTGATCTATATCTCTGTTTTGGTACCAGGACCATGCTGTTTTGGTTACTGTAGCCTTGTAGTATAGTTTGAAGTCAGGTAGTGTGATGCCTCCAGCTTTGTTCTTTTGGCTCAGGATTGACTTGGCAATGAGGGTTCTTTTTTGGTTCCATATGAACTTTAAAGTAGTTTTTTCCAATTCTGTGAAGAAAGTCATTGATAGCTTGATGGTGATGGCATTGAATCTGTAAATTACCTTGGGCAGTATGGCCATTTTCACAATACTGATTCTTCCTACCCATGAGCATGAAATGTTCTTCCATTTGTTTGTATCCTCTTTTATTTCCTTGAGCAGTGGTTTGTAGTTCTCCTTGAAGAGGTCCTTCACATCCCTTGTAAGTTGGATTCCTAGGTATTTTATTCTCTTTGAAGCAGTTGTGAATGGGAGTTCACTCATGATTTGGCTATCTGTTTGTCTGTTGTTGGTGTATAAGAATGCTTGTGATTTTTGTACATTGATTTTGTATCCTGAGACTTTGCTGAAGTTGCTTATCAGCTTAAGGAGATTTTGGTCTGAGACATTGGGGTTTTCTAGATATACAATCATGTCGTCTGCAAACAGGGAGAATTTGACTTCCTCTTTTCCTAATTGAATACCCTTTATTTCCTTCTCCTGCCTAATTGCCCTGGCCAGAACTTCCAACACTATGTTGAATAGGAGTGGTGAGAGAGGGCATCCCTGTCTTGTGCCAGTTTTCAAAGGGAATGCTTCCAGTTTTTGCCCATTCAGTATGATATTGGCTGTGGGTTTGTCATAGATAGCTCTTATTATTTTGAGATACGTCCCATCAATACCTAATTTATTGAGAGTTTTTAGCATGAAGCGTTGTTGAATTTTGTCAAAGGCCTTTTCTGCATCTATTGAGATAATCATGTGGTTTTTGTCTTTGGTTCTGTTTATATGCTGGATTACATTATTGATTTGTATATATTGAACCAGCCTTGCATCCCAGGGATGAAGCCCACTTGATCATGGTGGATAAGCTTTTTGATGTGCTGCTGGATTCCGTTTGCCAGTATTTTGTTGAGGATTTTTGCATCAATGTTCATCAAGGATATTGGTCTAAAATTCTCTTTTTTGGTTGTGTCTCTGCCAGGCTTTGGTATCAGGATGATGCTGGCCTCGTCAAATGAGTTAGGGAGGATTCCCTCTTTTTCTATTGATTGGAATAGTTTCAGAAGGAATGGTACCAGTTCTTCCTTGTACCTCTGGTAGAATTCAGCTGTGAATCCATCTGGTCCTGGACTCTTTTTTGTTGGTAAGCTATTGATTATTGCCACAATTTCAGCTCCTGTTATTAGTCTATTCAGAGATTCAACTTCCTGGTTTAGTCTTGGGAGAGTGTATGTGTTGAGGAATTTATCCATTTCTTCTAGATTTTCTAGTTTATTTGCATAGAGGTGTTTGTAGTATTCTCTGTTGGTAGTTTGTATTTCTGTGGGATCGGTGGTGATATCCCCTTTATCATTTTTTATTGTGTCTATTTGATTCTTCTCTCTTTTCTTCTTTATTAGTCTTGCTAGCGGTCTATCAATTTTGTTGATCCTTTCAAAAAACCAGCTCCTGGATTCATTAAATTGAATTAATTTGAACGGTTTTTTGTGTCTCTATTTCCTTCAGTTCTGCTCTGATTTTAGTTATTTCTTGCCTTCTGCTAGCTTTTGAATGTGTTTGCTCTTGCTTTTCTAGTTCTTTTAATTGTGAAGTTAGGGTGTCAATTTTGGACCTTTCCTCCTTTCTCTTGTGGGCATTTAGTGCTATAAATTTCCCTCTACACACTGCTTTGAATGTGTCCCAGAGATTCTGGTATGTTGTGTCTTTGTTCTCATTGGTTTCAAAGAACATCTTTATTTCTGCCTTCATTTCATTATGTACCCAGTAGTCATTCAGGAGCAAGTTGTTCAGTTTCCATGCAGTTGAGCGGTTTTGAGTGAGATTCTTAATCCTGAGTTCTAGTTTGATTGCACCCTGGTCTGAGAGATAGTTTGTTATAATTTCTGTTCTTTTACATTTGCTGAGGAGAGCTTTACTTCCAAGTATGTGGTCAATTTTGGAATAGGTGTGGTGTGGTGCTGAAAAAAATGTATATTCTGTTGATTTGGGGTGGAGAGTTCTGTAGATGTCTATTAGGTCCGCTTGGTGCAGGGCTAAGTTCAATTCCTGGGTATCCTTGTTGACTTTCTGTCTCGTTGATCTGTCTAATGTTGACAGTGGGGTGTTGAAGTCTCCCATTATTAATGTGTGGGAGTCTAAGTCTCTTTGTAGGTCACTCAGGACTTGCTTTATGAATCTGGGTGCTCCTGTATTGGGTGCATATATATTTAGGATAGTTAGCTCTTCTTGTTGAATTGATCCCTTTACCATTAAGTAATGGCCTTCTTTGTCTCTTTTGATCTTTGTTGGTTTAAAGTCTGTTTTATCAGAGACTAGGATTGCAACCTCTGCCTTTTTTTGTTTTCCATTTGCTTGGTAGATCTTCCTCCATCCTTTTATTTTGAGCCTATGTGTGTCTCTGCCCGTGAGATGGGTTTCCTGAATACAGCACACTGATGGGTCTTGACTCTTTATCCAATTTGCCAGTCTGTGTCTTTTAATTGGAGCATTTACCCCATTTACATTTAAAGTTAATATTGTTATGTGTGAATTTGATCCTGTCATTATGATGTTAGCTGGTGATATTGCTCGTTAGTTGATGCAGTTTCTTCCTAGTCTCGATGGTCTGTACATTTTGGCATGGTTTTGCAGCGGCTGGTACTGGTTGTTCCTTTCCATGTTTAGCACTTCCTTCTGGAGCTCTTTTAGGGCAGGCCTGGTGGTGACAAAATCTCTCAGCATTTGCTTGTCTGTAAAGTATTTTATTTCTCCTTCACTTAGGAAGCTTAGTTTGGCTGGATATGAAATTCTGGGTTGAAAATTCTTTTCTTTTAAGAATGTTGAATATTGGCCCCCACTCTCTTCTGGCTTGTAGAGTTTCTGCTGAGAGATCAGCTGTTAGTCTGATGGGCTTCCCTTTGAGGGTAACCCGACCTTTCTCTCTGGCTGCCCTTAACATTCTTTCCTTCATTTCAACTTTGGCGAATCTCACAATTATGTGTCTTGGTGTTGCTCTTCTCGAGGAGTATCTTTGTGGCGTTCTCTGTATTTCCTGAATCTGAATGTCAGCCTGCCTTGCTAGATTGGGGAAGTTCTCCTGGATAATATCCTGCAGAGTGTTTTCCAACTTGGTTCCATTCTCCCCATCACTTTCAGGTACACCAATCAGACATGGATTTGGTCTTTTCACATAGTCCCATATTTCTTGGAGGCTTTGCTCGTTTCTTTTTATTCTTTTTTCTCTAAACTTCCCTTCTTGCTTCATTTCATTCATTTCATCTTCCATTGCTGATACCCTTTCTTCCAGTTGATCGCATCAGCTTCTGAGGCTTCTGCATTCTTCACGTAGTTCTCGAGCCTTGGTTTTCAGCTCCATCAGCTCCTTTAAGCACTTCTCTATATTGGTTATTTTAGTTATACATTCTTCTAAATTTTTTTCAAAGTTTTCAACTTCTTTGCCTTTGGTTTGAATGTCCTCCCATAGCTCAGTGTAATTTGATCGTCTGAAGCCTTCTCAGCTCGTCAAAGTCATTCTCCGTCCAGCTTTGTTCCGTTGCTGGTGAGGAACTGTGATCCTTTGGAGGAGGAGAGTCACTCTGCTTTTTAGAGTTTCCAGTTTTTCTGCTCTGTTTTTTCCCCATCTTTGTGGTTTTATCTACTTTTGGTCTTTGATGATGGTGATGTACAGATGGGTTTTTGGTGTGGATGTCCTTTCTGTTTGTTAGTTTTCCTTCTAACAGGCAGGACCCTCAGCTGCAGGTCTGTTGAAGTACCCGGCCGTGTGAGGTGTCAGTGTGCCCCTGCTGGGGGGTGCCTCCCAGTTAGGCTGCTCGGAGGTCAGGGGTCAGGGACCCACTTGAGGAGGCAGGCTGCCCGTTCTGAGATCTCCAGCTGCATGCTGGGAGAACCACTGCTCTCTTCAAAGCTGTCAGACAGGGACATTTAAGTCTGCAGAGGTTATTGCTGTCTTTTTGTTTGTCTGTGCCCTGCCCGCAGAGGTGGAGCCTACAGAGGCAGGCAGGCCTCCTTGAGCTGTGGTGGGCTCCACCCAGTTCGAGCTTCCCAGCTGCTTTGTTTAGCTAAGCAAGCCTGGGCAATGGCGGGCGCCCCTCCCCCAGCCTGGCTGCTGCCTTGCAGTTTGATCTCAGACTGCTGTGCTAGCAATCAGCAAGACTCCGTGGGCGTAGGACCCTCTGAGCCAGGTGAGGGATATAATCTCCTGGTGCGCCGTTTTTTAAGCTGGTCGGAAAAGCACAGTATTCGGGTGGGAGTGACCCGATTTTCCAGGTGCCGTCTGTCACCTCTTTCTTTGACTAGGAAAGGGAACTCCCTGACCCCTTGCACTTCCCGATTGAGGCAATGCCTCGCCCTGCTTCGGCTCGCGCACGGTGCATGTACCCACTGACCTGCGCCCTCTGTCTGGCACTCCCTAGTGAGATGAACCCGGTACCTCAGATGGAAATGCAGAAATCACCCGTCTTCTGCGTTGCTCACGCTGGGAGCTGTAGACCGGAGCTGTTCCTATTCGGCCATCTTGGCTCCTCCCCCACTTTTTTTTGTTTGTTTTTTTGTTTTTTGTTTTTTTTGCTGTTATTAAAAAACTGGAGAAAATGACAGTTTTTCTGAAACATATAATTTGAGAAAACTAAGTTGCATATTCACATATATAGAGAAATTATGGCCCATGTGAGTTCTGTGGCATTTATATTTTTCCCTCATTTGGAACCTTAAATTCTAGAAATAATTCTTCAGCATGGTTTTACCATTTTCCCCCCTTGGAACAGGTTTCATACTTACAATAGTGTAAGTCAATTGGAGTGTTATACCACCAACCATTTAAATTGTGTTTGGTTAATATGTTGTCCAGTTTTTCTTTTAATAACAAATTATTATTTGGTCTTTTTATTTGTGCCAGTCAGTAGGGTGACAGAACATAGCAGTCCATTATAACAGATAATAATCTGTGATAAATGGCTTGGGAAAACCAGTATCAACTCTCATGGTTTCTTTCCACTATCACCCATTTCTAAATAACTTCCCAGTCAGTATGGCTTAGCCTATGCCATAGTTCTTTGTTTCCCTTTATTCCTGATCCATCTTCATATGGACATTTAATCCTTGAATAAACAAAGGAACGTAGTGAATGAGACCTGAAATTTTTTTTAAATGACAACAAGATTTCATACAAAATTAGTTAAAATAGGAAAAAATTAGCTTCCCTAGTATGATGAATGTGAACTGCACAGACCTGTGACTGTTGAACTTACATATGTTTTTCATTAATGTGTTCCAATTGTTTTAATGACTTTTGTGTTGATTGCTTGTTCTGATTTTTTTAATGTTTCTTAATTTCAGTTTAGTTTTAAGAAGTGATATTAACGAACAAACTACTTAATTGTCACTATATTAATTTTTCAGACAAACATCATATCTGAACTAAGTAAATGGAGACTTAATTTTATTGACTGGCACCGAATGGAAATGAGAAAAGAGAAAGAAAAACATGCAGCACATTTAAAACAACTGTGTAATCAGATCAATGAATTGAAGGAGCTGCAAAAAACCTTTGAAATCTCCATTGGGAGAAAAGATGAGGTCTTCTTTTTTATATTTCTTTTTAACTGAGATTCAGTAAATGTCTTGCTAAATAATAAATTCTAAGAAATGATTATTTACCTCATACAAGATACAGGTTCTATCAGAAACTGACAGAAAAATTCATAGCCATTGGATTTATTCTTCCTATTAAACATATCAGCATAATGTCATTTTACCCTCACCATTGACTTCTGTGTTCTTGATGTTTTAAGAGTGTTTGCTTTGTAAACTATATTAAAACATCACCTTGTAACCCATAAATGTATAAAACTATTATGATTTGTCAATTTTAAAAAAATTTTTTTTAAAAAAGAGTATGTGCTAAATGTAAGTACACTAGTTTTTTTCTTTCTAATCCTTTCTTCCTAACCTTAAGCGAACATGAAGGAACCAGCATTATCTACATTTTAAACCATCCTTTTAGGGGTCATTTTAAGGATCTCAAATTCTTTTTTTAATCTCTCTCTTTTTGAAACAGGGTCTTGCTATGTTGCCCAGACTGGAGAGCAGTGGCTATTCATAGGCATAATCATAGCTCACTACAATCTCAAACTCCGGGGCTCAAGTGAATCTCCTGCCTCAGCCCCTGCCAGGGACTGCAAGTGCATACCACCATGCCTGGGTTTAAGCATCTCAAATTCTATCTGTGATGGGTGTGTTTTCATTAATGAAGGATTTCTTCATTTTATTGATAAACACAGAAAACATCTTTTATTTCACTTTCCTTTAGCTTCTTAAGAATTCGAGGGTAAGATTCAAGTCTGTGCTAATTTTTTGCCTCCTGACACAGTACCTGGAGCAAAGCAGATGGGCAACAAATCTGTGCCCGGCTATAAATGGATGTCCGGAGGGGCATCCACTTATGGATAGGAGAGTGGTGGTGTTCAGAAGAGGAGGACTTGGGCAGACACCTCAGCTGCTTGTCTGCAGAAGTAGCACTTAAGTGTTTTCATGAATTAAAGATTATAATTTTTTAAACATACCTTGATTTCGTATAAAATTGAACATTTTATAGAATTTTTTTTTGAAACAATGGATTTTAATGTCAGTCATTTTCTTTGTTATACTCAAAATTCTGTCCTATGGTTTTTAAGTTTAAATTTTTTATTTTGAAGTATCACAAAGAATATAGATATCATATGTTCAGTTTATGAGAATGAGTAAAGTGGATAGACAGGTACTACCATTCAGCTTAACACATAGAATATTTCCAGTAGCTTAGAATGTATGCCCTTTTCCTCTCTGGAAATTATTTAAAGAGCAGTTATAAATATCTCTTGGTAAATGTGCCCAATTTACAAAATCTCTTTCTAATGTGACTATTTTTAGAAATTTATTTCAGTTATTTGGTTCTTTTATAAGAGAGAATATTATCTTAGGATTTTAAAGCCTTCTGAATTTTTTTTAAGAACAAGAGTAATAATATCACTGAAGAAGTGCATCAACATATAACATTAATAACAGTTATATATAATGTTATTAATATGTTATATGTATAACATTAATTATATATATTTACTTATATATAACATTTTATGTATAACATATAACATGTTATATATGTTATTAGTTATATGTATAACATGTTATTAATAGGTATATATAACATTATATATAACTATAACATATATAATATATAGTTATACATATAACATATAATATATAGTTATATATATAACTATAACATATTAATAGTTATATATATAACGTATAACTGATAAGCAAATAATATAACTATTATTTGCTTTTATAGGTTTGTTTAATCCAGAAAATCATTGGACAGTCCTTGAGGAACTTCTATATCCAAGGTAGTAGTAGGGACCACAAAGATATTTAAATATCTAAATATTCTGGCCCCTGCCCTCAGATCTAGTGAATAAAGACATGGTGTATATAGAACTTTCAAATGTGTAATTGTTTTACCTGAATTGAATGTCAGTAGCTAATTTGCATATACATAAACTTTTATTGGTGATTACCATATATACATAATGAAGACTTCCTTCTTCTTTTGTTCCCTTTCATTAGTTGATATCTAGTATATTCATGTGAGAAAGTTTTATCATCTTTTTAAAGATAATAATGAGGTTAACTGAATGAATATAGTAGTGATCCATACCTATCCTCTCTAGCATTTTTTGATATATGAGAAAATCACTTTACCCATTGCTGTTATTGTAATATCACAATAATTGGGTTAATTGCTGTTTACAGGTGATTTCTAGCTTGTCTCATGCCATAGGCAAGCAAAAGGAAAAGATAGAGTTGATGAGAACATTCTTCCACTGGCGAATCGGCCATGTCAGAGCCAGACAGGACGTAAGTGTCAAAGCAGAAGACAGCTGATGGATGTTAGACTTCTGAATTCAGAAGCGCTCAGGATCACTTATTATAGTTGTTTTCTAATAAGTCAAAATGAATTTGTGATTTAATGTTCCTCTTATTTCAAAGGAATTTGATTTTGATGTAGTTTGGAAAAAATACAGTTTAGATCTTATTGACATATAATATATATTACAATAGATACATCATTTCCTGCTTCATAGTAGGTTAATAAGGATTGTTCCTAAATTGTAAAGGCCCTGGTAATAGAACCCCCTCAGATGTGGTTATTGGAGAAAGAAGTTATGTTTAACATATCAAATGCTTCCTATATTGTTTCTACTTTTAAAATGCCTGAATGCAACTTATTCATAAAGAGGCTTTACTATATTTATACATTAAATCACAGTATAAATGTTTGTTATATAGACCTGCCTTAGAGTGAGAGTCAGAGAAAGCCATACCTGTACAGCTTTTTAAAAGTTATCCTTAGCTTGTAGTATATCATTTAAACTTGAACATCTTTTATTTTAAGTAAGAGCTGAGTTGGTGTATCAGTAAATAGTGAACTGAAAGAGAATACTAAATTGTTGTATCAAAAGTGGAAAAGTATGAGTATATCCCACAACAAGACATAGTTTAGAGACACATGAATATAGGAGATGAATATATATATATATATGCTTTCCATGTATATTCATGTGAGCTATGGAATAATCTCTGTGTATTTAGTTTCCAAGAGACTAGTATTTAAGGAAAAAGCTAGTACAGGTTGAGTATCCCTTATCCAAAATGTTTGGCACCAGGAGAATTTTGGATTTTAGATTATGTTTCATATCACACCTTATACACAAAATTCATTTATGTTTCATATTTCACCTTATACATATAGCCTAAGGTAATTGTATACAATATTTTAAATAATTTTATGCATGAAACAAAGTTTGTGTTAAGTACTTCTGTGTGGAATTTTTCACTTGTGGTGTCATGCTGACACTCAAAAAGTTTCAGATTTTTGGATTAGGGATGCTCAACCTACTTTATCCTGGAATAAGATTTCTCCTTTAAGAATACTTTCTGGATTTTTCATTTTTTAAATTAATCCCAATAGATTAAATCCACATTAAGTAAGCTGGTTAAAATGAATATTTATACTCTACTTTGAAACTTGTCAAGTGAAATAATGAGAATACATATTTATTTTTAAATGTTAGCCAGAATAGTTGAGGCTACTGTCACTTTTGGATAGTTTTTCAAACTTAAGAAATTGAGAATTGGAACTACTTCTTCAAAAGAATTTAAATTCATTGATAAAAGAAAAATAGCATAAGTTTTTATTTGGATTGGCACCATATATGATGGCAGGGTTTATAAATTAAATCTTGCTTGTGGTGGCCATCAAACTGAAGAGAAAGTGTCATCTGAAGCCACAGCCACCACCATTTCCTGCTTTCTAGCCACTCTGTTATTCTCCTGGTCCTGCTAAATTCATAACTAAGATGGCAAGTGGTGATTTGCTCATTTTCTTTCATTTGGTTGTATTCTTTTTCTCTAACTTGATTAGTTGCATAAAGCAATGATGTAATGGATAAGAGCTCAGTCTCTGGAGTCAGGCAAGTCTGGCTTTACTCATCTATTTATGTGAACTACGTAGGTTGCTTAACCTCTCTAAGCCTGTTCTCCTATATGCAAGATGAGAATAATATGATTACATAGAATTAAATAATGTGTGTATGTACACTTACCACCATGTTATGTTTATTATTACTACCAATATATTTATCAATCAACTGTGTTTTTGAAGTTATATTTTACTTTTATTTAGGTTTATGAAGGTAAACTAGCTGACCAGTACTACCAGAGAACTTTACTGAAGAAAGTCTGGAAAGGCTGGCGTTCCGTAGTGCAAAAGCAGTGGAAAGATGTGGTAGAAAGAGCTTGTCAAGCAAGAGCTGAAGAAGTTTGTATCCAGATTTCCAATGATTATGAAGCCAAAGTTGCTATGGTAAGCATCTTTTTCTGGTTTTCACTTTCTTCTAATACAATAAAAAGATGAATAGACTCACTATTCATTAATAGACTTCTTCTTTTGGTCTTTAATCAAGAATGCAGACAAAAAAATGAAAACGTTTATTCTTGTGTTAATTTATTGTATATTCTTACATGGTTGATATAAGGAGTTGTATAGAAATTGAAATTATTAGTTGGGCACAGTGGCTCACTCCTGTAGCCCCAGCACTTTGGGAGGCCGAGGCGGGCAGATCACCTGAGTCAGGAGTTTGAGACCAGCCTGGTCAACATGGTGAAACCCCGTCTCTACTAAAAAAATTAGCTGGGTATAGTGGCACATGCCTATAATACCAGCTACTCGGGAGGCTGAAGCAGGATAATCTTTTGAACCTGGGAGGCGGAAGTTGCAGTGAGCTGATATCACACTGTTGCACTCCAACCTAGGCAAGAAGAGCAGAAATCCATCTCAAAAAAGAAAAAAAGAAATTGAAATTATTTTTCCCATTGACTTTTAATAATAAAATTAACATTGTTTTCATGGGAAAACATTTGGAATTGAAATGAAATAAAATCCATTCTAAAGAATGCAATAGGCCTCTTGAAGTTAAATATTAAAATGAAAAAAAACTCATTACAGCATTAAATTCTTAAGATTAAAAATAAATCCATAATACAAATAATTTTCTGCAGTTCACTACGACATGCAAAAAATGCAGTCCCCTGAGGTTTGGCCTATGGGAAAGTGTGTTGTACCTAGGGTCACTCTGCACTTCAAATACTGAAGGTAACATTTACATTATAAAAATTCTGTTAATATTGCAGGCATGTAGTTTATTTTATTTTATTTTTTTCTGAAAGGGCTGTCTGTGGCTCTTAATGTATTTTGTTTAACATCCTACATAAAAGTTTTACAGTAAAAAATGGTGTATCTTTTTGTGAAATGAAAATACATCAGCAGTATTCAATGGGACTGGATAAAATTCCCCTTTTTTGAGCCTTGATTTTAAGGTTAGGAATGAAAGCATTTTGTTGATGGAGATAATAGAGGTAAGAGGTACCTTTTAAAATAAATTGCACATAGCAGAAGAGGTGAGTGACAAACTTTTTAATATTTCACATGAGAATAATCTCAAAAGTATATATCTCTTTTTTTTGACAGTATTCTTCTTTGTATCTCAAATTGTTTTGCTTTTTAAACATTCTTATTTTAGTTATCTGGAGCTTTGGAAAATGCAAAAGCTGAGATTCAAAGAATGCAACATGAAAAAGAGCACTTTGAAGATTCCATGAAAAAAGCTTTCATGAGGGGTGTATGTGCATTAAATCTTGAAGCCATGACTATATTTCAAAACAGAAATGATGCAGGTTAGTATTTCATTACAGATTCTCTGCCTACTTTCAAAAAAGGATTTGAGGAGATTTTGGTGATTGGTATGGTCTACAGTACAAATAATCTGCAGTAGGTATGTTTCATCCAGGTGCTGCTATTCTTAATTCTATGGTGTCATGTCCAGACTTAAATCTGCCATGAAAATGAGCTCAGTCATGGTTACTTATGGTATCTTAGATCTGATCAAGTACACTGTCACTCCTAAGTATTTAAGCTAAATGTTGAAAATAATATTTTAATGTATAGCATTATTTTAAATCTCTTTTAACTAAGAATTTTAATGCCTTTTTAAGTACAAAACTTCTAATTTTGTCTTTTCTTAAGTAGCCAAATATTTTGGACTCTTTTTGTAAGTATTTGTTATCTAGTCATGGTTTCTCATTTTAGAAATTCCTAATCTTCCAGTTTATGAAAGGCCTCAACTAAGCTCATTGCAGCAAACATAAATATAGACCTATCTATAGAAGTAATTTTATTTTTTTAAAAATCCACATATTGTCTGACATAAGAGTGGTTTGTGTAGTAGTTTTGTCAGCATGGCGTAGAAAAGCCCATAACTAGAATCCTTTGCCACCAATTTACCCAGGGGCCTGTTTTCCTCATTCGGCCTTAGATTTCTTCTCTGAGCAAAGGAGATAATATAAACCTTCCTTACCTGCTTCCTCGGGGCTTCTTGTGGGATGCAGTAAAACATATCTGAAAACACTTTAAAAGACAAAATGCACTTTAACATGTAAGATGATAGTCATGATGTAATTATTAATAGTTTTAATTCAAGTCAACCTCTCAAGATTTTGTAAATCATTAACATGATTTCAATCCAACGAATAACTTCTCTGTGCTTGTGATGCCCTTATTTTAAAACATCAACAAACATTTATTATTTAAAGCATGCATATTGTGGATAGGAGTAAGTTTAGGCAAATTGCTTTCTATCTGAAGTGGTTGTGGTTTGTGGACCATATTTAATTTAGAAACTGAGAATCATGGAATCTCAAGGCTGAATAGTTTATTTTGGTAATACCTAGGTGAGTACTTGATTTTTCCAATAAATGGTCTTTTATTTGAGTATCAGGGTTGAAAACAAACTCACCACCTTCAATGATAGAATAGTCTGTTTCAGTTCTAAGTATCAGCAAGTTGTATGTCGCAAATTGAGAAATTTAATTGTTTACTTGGGAGAAATATGAGTTTCACAAGTAAAGTGACAAATTCCTATTAGAACTTCTTACATTAAATTACAAGAAACCTGTTTCTTATAACCTACTTAAAAAGATTTTGAATTGACTTAGGAGTATTTCCCACCTTAATACATTTACCATGTTAAAATGTAAATTGAAATGCAACTGTGTCTCCTAAAGGCCAATATCCATAAGAGGATTTGAAGAAAATGTCTTCTGCTAATTACACAACATGATTTCTTTTGCTCCTGTTACTTTTAAAACAATCGATGAGAAAGATGACAAGAATGGTAAAGCATGCATTAGCAATAATGTTGGTAGAGCTACCAAAGGCAAAAAAGTTCAGAATAATTCAGTGGATCTGCTTTGTGATATTTAGGTTTTATGACATTTTAATGACACCTATTTTTTTTTAGTTCTCATAAGAAAAAAAATTACTTTTGGCCCCCTTCTATTAAAACAACTGTTTTTTATAGGCCAGGCGCGGTGGCTAACGCCTGTAATCCCAGCACTTTGGGAGGCCGAGGTGGGTGGATCACGAGGTCAGGAGATCGAGACGATCCTGGCTAACATGGTGAAATCCCGTCTCTACTAAAAATACAAAAAATTAGCCAGGTGTGGTGGCAGGCGCCTAGTCCCAGCTACTCAGGTGGCTGAGGCAGAAGAATGGCGTGAACCCAGGAGGCAGAGGTTGCAGTGAGCTGAGATCATGCCACTGCACTTCAGCCTGGGCGACAGAGCGAGACTCTGTCTCACAAAAAAAAAAAAAAAAAAAATTGTTTTTAATAATGTAAAGTTCCTAATGCACCTGTCTTGTTACAGCAAAATAAATATTTGGTTTTTTATTTGTACCGATTCTTTGCTGTCTGTAATTTGCAGTACCTCTCATGTTGTGCAGTATCTTAAATCTTACAAATTAGAGGTTTTTATGAAGAAGTTAGAACATGACAAAAAGTCCTTAAAATTATATCTGCCAATTTTACTGTGCCAATTAGGCACAGTAAAAAAAAATACTTGACAAGTGAAAAATTTATTCCAGCTAAAATGAGATTAATTATTAAACTTAAGAGTTATCTGATATCAGCCTATATTAGCAAGAGTTGGTCACCTGCCTCTCTTCCCTGACCTTCATACTGTTTCTACATCTCCTAATGTCTGCCACCACCTAAAGATAGACACTCAGAATCTCTACCAAAACAAGTTAAAACTCAGTGTGTGTTTTGTTTTCAAATTAAAAGTATTTTATATTGAATTAGTCCCTTTCATCAGAGGAGTTCAAAGGATCTAGGTAGGCACTGTAATCATTGTTAAACTTCTTAAATAAGCTAACTAACTAATACTCTACAAATTTTCTATACAGATAGTCTAAGGAAAGGACTTATGCAGAGGCCCAAATTTCTGGAGGGAAAGAGAACTGCATAGAAAACCATTTAAACATACGACTTACATAATGCCCTCTGTTCAGATGTTCTGAAACAGCTCATTGACTGAATTTCTAAACCCTCACCACACTGTTTGGTACCACACAGATACAGTCTTAAGCAGAAACTAACCAAATTTTAATACTGGAGCGAAAACATCTAAAATTGGAAGAAACCCTTTGTACTAGCCCTGGAATTTGACATTATTGGCTCCTTAGATCAAGATTAACGTTCAGTTTTGAGGGAAGGTTAGTGATTGGGGTGTCACTACAAATCACTTAGGTGCACAAATATGCTCTTATGATTTACATAATTTATCTGCAAGAACCCATTTCTTTTACAGTGTAAAAAGTGAAGATTTTAGTTTTATTGATTTATTTTTGTTTTCTGACGACTCAAGAACAAAAATAAATTGTTAGGATAGACGCAATACATGAAAATGAGGGAGTATAGTGATATCAGAAAGTGGTTCTAAAGATTGATTGCAGGTCATTTTGGCCATCTATCAGGATATTTGTATGAACTAATACAAAGGAACCTAGATCTCTAGGCTCACTGTGATCATATTTTTTGTGACAGTTGTGATGGCAATATGCTCTACTTAGCTAAGGTCCCAGCTGAGTACATAATTTATTTTCATCTTTTATTTAAGAGCAAATGATCCATTAGCTTTCACATGTGGAAGGAAGTAGTCTGAAGTTTTTAGTGGTTAATGCTGACATTAACCAGTTAATACTGACAAACTGTATTAACTGAACATTGTATCTAAATACTGTAAACATGTAAATTTTTGTTAGGACCAAACTTTACCCAGTATGTGTTTTCATTGTTTGGAAGATAATGGTAGTCCTAACCTGGAAGAATTTAAATGGAATTAATTTGTGATTTATAGGGATAGACTCCACAAATAATAAAAAGGAAGAGTATGGTCCTGGTGTTCAAGGAAAAGAACATTCTGCTCATTTGGATCCTTCAGCTCCTCCGATGCCCTTACCGGTTACATCACCACTGCTGCCATCCCCACCAGCCGCCGTCGGAGGAGCCAGTGCGACTGCCGTTCCCTCAGCTGCTTCGATGACTTCTACCAGGGCTGCTTCCGCATCTTCTGTTCACGTTCCTGTTTCTGCTCTTGGTGCAGGATCTGCAGCTACTGCTGCATCAGAAGAAATGGTTAGTACAGTTTATACAGGTCCCACCTTATGAAAAGGGCGGCCAGGCCCAGTGGCTCACACCTGTAATCCCAGCACTTTGGGAGGCCGAGGCAGGTGGGTCACGAGGTCAGGAGATCGAGACCATCCTGGCTAACACGGTGAAACCCCGTCTCTACTAAAAATACAAAAAATTAGCCGGGTGTGGTGGCAGCCACCTGTAGTCCCAGCTACTCAGGAGGCCAAGGCAGGGGAATGGCGTGAACCCTGTAGGCAGAGCTTGCAGTGAGCCGAGATCGCGCCACTGCACTCCAGCCTGGGCAACAGAGTGAGACTCCATCTCAAAAAAAAAAAAAAAAAAAAAAAAAAGCTCGTTTGTAAATTTAATATTTTGAACTCATAAAATATTTTCCTATGGAGAAAAAAAAAATCTGTGGTATTTAGGCAAAGTCACTGAAAATATTTAATACACAAAGTGACTAGAGCATTAAATTGTAATGAAAATACCTGAAAGTGCTGTCATAGTAGTGATAATTAAGACAAAGAACTTTTTTATATTTTTCAAAAATTATGTAGGAAAAGTAGATTTAATTTGAGAAAGAGTGAAGGACAGACTTTATGTTTGGAGAACACTATTGGGTGTTTTCAAAGGTGTGGGAGGTTAATGTATATTTAATTTTATATTTTCTATTCGGCTAACACCTTTCCTTTTTCCTAAATGCAGATATATCACTAACACTGCTCTGTAGTAACTCCATCTTGATCGAGTTTTAATTTGTAATTTGTAATTGGAATGGAGAGGAATAGTTTTTCCTAGAATCAGTGAGCTACTATTAGAGAAGTGCCAAGAGGATAGTGTTAAATGGGGATGGAAGGTTTGTGTGAGAACTTGCCTGAAATGAAATTGATCAAGCTGTTAATACGGTAAGAGGCTGGGCATATTGGCTCACACCTGTAATCCCAGCACTTTGGGAGGCCGAGGCAGGTGGATCACGAGGTGAGGAGATTGAGACCACGCTGGCCAATGTGGTGAAACCCTGTCTCTACAAAAATACAAAAAAATTAGCCGGGCGTGGTGGCATGCACCTGTAATCCCAGCTACTCAGGAGGCCGAGGTGGAGGAATCACTTGAACCCGGGACGCAGAGATTGCGGTGAGCCAAGATCATGCCATTGCACTCCAGCCTGGGTGAGACTCTGTCTCAAAAAAAAAAAAAAGAACTAAAACACTAAAATTCAACTCTGACATATTTTCAGCTGTGTTTGTTTTCCATGATTACACATTTTGAAGTGTGATCCTGCACAGATGACCTCATTTAAACATTCACTCACTGTGTTTATGTTCTGGTTTCTCATTCATCTTGCATATGCAGTTAACACACACGGAGCTAGATTTTCCAAAATTCTCTTCCTAAAATGTGACTTCATGGGTACATCTGCATTTATATGTAAACCTGAATATGTATGGGAAGAACTGAATGAATGAGTTTTTTTAGCACCCTTTTTATTGCTAACTTTTTGAATAATCTGGTCATCGGAGATAGTGTTGAAGTCTTTGAAACCTGAAAACCATAATATTCTGTAGACAGCCCTTCCCCGTCTGCCCCATCCCACTGTATCCACTTCTTCAAAAACAGATACACACTCCATTTATGTCACATAAGTAAGTGGGCTTTAGGGCCAGGGAGAAAAGAGAATCACAATTAAATCTATCTCTAAGTATAATCTTAGTTTTCTTCCTTCCTTATATAGTTGAAATACTCAGATTTACCTCAAATATGTGTTTTTGTTTTTAAAAGAAACTTGATAACAAAAGTAGGAATAAATCCAGTAGTTGGCTAACTTACTGTGAAACCGTCATTGTTGGGAATAGGAAAAGAAGAGAGAGATTTGCAATCCTGGCTTGGTTATCTTTCTTGTCATTTTAATCACAGAGGCTTCCTATGAACATTCAAAAATTTTTTTCAGTTTTTCTTGGTATTTCCAGTAGCTAAAAGGAGATAGGTCCAGAAAGTACAGAGAATTAGCAAACAAATAACTGGAGAATGGAAGATTACCATGCTAATAAAATAATATCTTATTTTTAAATATTATTATTAAAAATTATTTAAATTTAAATAAAATTATTTTAAAAATAATAATATTAAAATGATTTTCTTTAATGCAGACATCCTCAGTATGTTAAAGACAATATCAGAATTTCATGGTGGAAACCATTTTTCAAAAAAGGCTGGACAGTTATACAAGCAAGCATATTGCAGTTCATAAAGTTGAACAGTAGATGGCATTTTATTCTTTTTCTAACTTCAATTGGAATAATTGAGGGGAAATATTTTTCACTGAATTTTAAAGCTATTTGGTAAAGACCTTTAGTAAAGTTTCTCTTCTAATTTTCCTCTTCATTCGAATAGAAAGTGAAAGGGTATCATTAGGGAGTTGGTACTGCGTTCTCCATTCTATAAATGAAGAAATTGAGGCTTAGAGAGTATGCAACTTGCCGAAGGACACGATTAGTAACTGATTTGGAATTCAGACTTTGAAAATCTGATTTAGACCTCTTACTCTTAACCAATGATCTGTACTGTCTCTCTGTCAAATATTAAGCTATAAATACTGTTTTTAATGTCATTTCATTTTTTTTCTTACTCCTTTCAATTTTGTTGCTTATGTTGATGTGGCTTAAAATGCTAGAATTTTTATTTTTATAGCATTTTTTTAAAGTCAGCTAAGCTGATAAATTTAATGAACTCCAACATGATTGGTACCAGTAAGTGGTCATTTAATTTGCAGAGAATGATACATACCTAATACATTATTTTATCCTAAAACATAAATATGTATTAATTTGCTGGTTTTAAATGTGGAGCCAAACTGAATGTGGGGTCAAAGATTGTAATTGTCATCTTTTTAATATAAACCACACCCAATATATTTTCTATGATCTCCAATTTCAGTTTCTGTAAAGCATGAACCTAACAAAACTTTCCAAACAATCTGATTAGAGAATCCTTCTAGGTTTTTCTTTCCTCCCCCTGATTAGTAGCAACTTTTTTCTAATAATTTATCTTTATGAATTATTTCTAAATTGTCCTTATGCATTTTCAACTCTTTTTCATCAATTTATACAATTTTTAATACATTAAATAAACATTAACAAGTACAAATGACAAACCATCTGAAAACAAGCAGCCGACAGTAAACATGCGAGTCATTTAAGACAACTTCTATTTAATTCAATGAGCGTATAGAGATTTCTTTTAGAAGTCTTTTAGAAGTCATTTTATTTACAGGAGTATATATTTTCAAATTATTGAAGGCATTCTAAAGCAATTCTGAGCTAGGTTGAATGAAGCTTATCATCTATGAGCATTTTTCCTGCTACTCTAATTTTCTTCAGTCCAGACTTCTCTAGTTTTTCATTCACACCTGAAGCTCCAGGTGAGAATCATGGCTACTGAGAGGACACCCCTCAAGCGTGACTGGGCAGGAGGAAAGTTACAAACTCAATTGTACTTATTTCCACATTTTGGCAAAGAATATTCCTGCCAGCAATTAGTTTTCTATTTTGAAATAGCATTTAAGCATCTTCAGGAGTTTGTAAAATCTTTTTTGTCCCATATTGTAATAAGTAATAGGACAAAGTTCCCCTCAGGCCAGAAGCATGAATTTAGTCCACAAAAACATATTTGTAAATATTTTTAAATCTGAGATTTAGTTTTTCAATTTCATAAGATCCATAGAAGTTTATGGTTTAAAAAGCCAAATAATTTTTACAAGGACTATAGTGAGAAACAGTCTTCTAAATCCCTCTCCCTAACTCTGTTAGCTGTTTCTTCTGTTTCCATTTTTTCCTAAATAATATGTTTATATCATTATTTCTACATTTATTAATTTCAAACATTATCTGTTAACTTATTACAGATAAGAGGACTTGGCCTCCTGATGCCACCTTATTCCTTCTCTCTCTCTTCACTTTCCTCGTCCTCCCTGTATGTTATAGATAGTCCCATTTCAGATTAAATCATTTATGATTACTAATATAGCTAAGCCATGAATGTGTACTATGACTACATTTCCTTTCTGGTATAATGTTTTGTTCTTAGAATTAATTGCTTCATTTTTATCTTCGGTTTTCTATCCAACTATAGTGAATTATTTCCAAACTCTCCAAGGATTACAAAACCCCACTGAATGCTATTTTCCGTAGGGTCTTCCAAAAATATCAATATTCTGTCATTTTAATTTTCCCAGAGACATCTCTCCTGAAGCCCACTCTCTTCCCATTTCAGTATACAGCTGTGACTGTGTGTAGCTAGATGCAGCTATATGGAGAATCACAGATGAACTATAATAATCGGGAAAAGATTGATACTTAATAAATGCCTTTGGAAAAACTGTTTAGAGAAAAAATGAATTTAGATTAATACTTCACACTGGAATTTCAAATGTTTTAATAAGCCAAAATAAGTAAATGTTATAAGAATATAACTACCTCAGCTGTCCAAAGCTGGTTTTGGTTTCATCATGGAAGCAAGAGGAAATTAACGACAGGATTAACCACAACTTAAAAAAATGGATGTGCATTGAAAATTAAGACAAATACATGAAATGGGGAAATTGTTTACACTCTGAGATAAGTATAATTATTAAATGAGTTTACTACTTGTCAGGAACTATTAAATTTAAATATTATCCTTTCAATTCTTAGCAAATAAGATGAATAGTTGACAAAATGGAATACAAATATGAAACATTAATAAAGAACCACAACTTGAATAGTAGATTTCACCTCAGACTTAAACAGGCGGCTGTGTAATTGATTGACAGTGGAAAAATAGTCCACTTATGTGTTATTCCTGCTGTAAATATTTTTCTGGAGTATCATCCAGCAATAAGCAGCAAAAGCTGTACAAGCTGATAATACTTTTTGATATGATCGTTCCATTGTTTGCAATATATTTTTATTACACAGAAGTAACTCTCAAAAGAGGATTTTTCTTTTGCAAAATGCGCTAAATGTAATAGAAAAAGAAAGACAAAGTAGTATGTTGGTATAAAAACCATCTCATTAAGAACTATAGCAGGTCTCTGTATTACCTCGTGAAAAAAAGTATATTAATAAAATGAGAAGGAAAAAAGGCAGAACACAGAAGCATATGTGTAATGATAATATTAATTATGCTTAAGGATCAAAGAGTCCATAAAACGGATTAATGGTTGCCAGAGGTTAAGGATGGTTAGGGAAGGAACAGAGAGATGGATATGACTGTCAAGGGTGGCATGAGGGAGATCTTCGTGGTGATGAGTATTCTGTATCTTGATTGAGTGATAGTTAACGGGAACTTAGGTGATAAAATGACAGAGATCTATACCCAGGCATTATCTCATGGTGAGCTTCCTGGTTTTGACTTTGTTATATTCTAATTATGTCAGATGTAACCATGGCAGGAAACTGGGTGAAGAGCACACAGTACTTTTCAATATGATCTGTCTTCCTATAAATCTATCATTTCAAAAAAAAAAGTTGGTTTCTTAAGTTTCTAAAATCTTATAAAATTGTTGGCATACTCAGGTTAAAGGGATATTTTGGGGTGTTCAGTTTTGTTTTGCTTTTTGTCTTGTGATTTTGTTTTTTCCATGTTAAAGTTGGTGAACATACAATTATTTTAAGTGCCTGTGTATTCTTCGTAATTTATGGAATCAATAGATTTTGCTGTGCATTTTCTGCCACCTTGTTACTTCTTTTATTTTTTTTTTCTTCTTAGTATGTGCCAAGAGTTGTAACCTCTGCACAACAGAAAGCAGGAAGAACTATTACAGCCCGGATCACAGGAAGATGTGATTTTGCTTCAAAAAATAGAATTAGCAGCAGTTTAGCTATAATGGGAGTTTCTCCTCCCATGAGCTCAGTTGTTGTGGAAAAACATCATCCAGTCACAGTGGTGAGTCCACATTTGATGACCTTTTGTCAAAAAGTCTTTTTCCTGAGAGTTCATAGACTAGTAAACACTTACATAACATGTTGAGAAGATAAAAATTTATGATGACTGGTACTTGTTCTGCCTTTTCCTGATACAGTTTTTTTTTTTTAAATATATATACTTGTTTTTCTCAAACCTGCTATAAATCTACTTTTCTGCTGTTGGGAAATTAATTTCAGAAACATCGTTTCTTCCAAACTGTAAAAATTATAAAATACTAAAAGTAATCCAGTGTGTTTGTGGTCAAAAGAGTAAAATATGTAAATGCTTTATTTTCAGTTTAAAAAGAGACAAAAATTGTTCACTCACTAGCAGCTCACGTAGCAGATATTTGATTACAAGAAAACTCCCCTACATTTATAGTTTTTAATTTTTGGTCCTTTTTTAAAAAAAGTCTTCCCCTTTTTTCAGTACAATTGTCAGCATGTTTTTAGTTTAACAAAATTCAACTTGCAATAAATGCATGTGATATAAAGAAGGTGCATTGAATTTGAAGCAAAAATTTTAAAACCCGAGTTAGTGCTTCAGCTTTGCTACTTATTGGCTTTGTGATATATACAAATCAAGTAAAATATTTGAGCCTCCACTTTCTCTTCTGTAAAATGGGGTTAATAAAAATAGTTAGCTCCTTGGGTTATTGTTAGGATTCAAGATTAAATGAGATAATGTGAAAATTAAACAAGATGTATTAAGGCATTTTATAAACTATAAAACCATAAGCAAGTTTAACTTACTGAAAGTTACTAGAAAAAGATACATGAGATATCTCTGAATTATTTCCTACAAATGTGTACGAATCAACAATTATCTCAAAAAGTATAATAAGAGTGATAAGAACATCCCCAAAGAAAAACAAGGATTTATTTATTTAATTTAATTTTTTTTTTTTTGAGACGGAGTTTATCTCTTGTCTCCCAGGCTAGATAGAGTGCAATGGCGCAATGTTGGCGCACTGCAATCTCCGCCCCCTGGGTTCAAACAATTCTCCTGCCTCAGCCTCCCGAGTAGCTGGGATTACAGGCACCTGCCACCACACCCAGCTGATTTCAGGGATTGATTTTAAAAGAGAATGCCCTCTATAAATTCTCAGCATTGGACAACATTCCTGTGTACTTTCTAAGTATTAGCAAAAAAAAAGTATATGGAATGATTTTAAATCCTTTTTTCCTGAGTACTAGCTGGGCACTAGATGATTAAATGAAGACAAGCTGGATTGATTTGAACTGAACTTCAGGTGAAGTGGGACCTTAGCGAGGTGGAAGGCTGGAGATAGAAGCACCAAGTCCAGATAGAGACATGGAGATGACAGAGGATTTATTTTAGAATTATCTTAGGTTTCATGTTTCATAAGTTGGACAGACTCTGAAAGTTCGTAGAAGACTTTTCTATATATTTTTGAATATGGAAGACAAGTTATCAAAAATGAGAAGAAATAAACCCACTTCTGTTTTTTCAGATGTAGAAAATGTATAGAGATGGTGAGAGACTGTCCATTTGTGAGGTAAAGAAGGTGTAAAGAGAGCACATGTGTGTTTATTTTTTATTAGACAACCTTTTGTTTTGTAGTAATGATGGGAATTCATATTTTACAGAAGAAAAATCAAAGTACTAAACATTTAGAACCCTTGTTTCTGATACTTATCTCCCATGCTGCCCTCCCTTTATTCAGTAGGTACATTTCTTACCCACTAACTGCATATGAACCAGATAGCCATCAGCTGCCTGGATTATGTGACAGACACAGTGGCAGTCATTTGTACTGTATTTCTTTTCACCCTGGGAATCAAGATCTAAATCTACCAGAAATAGTTATTACTAAAAAACCAAGGATGCGATTTGTGACACTGTAGCCTCATCTGCTGGATAACTGCATGCTTCTAGGGCCACTTCATTCTCTGTCATATTTTGTGTATCATAATTTCAGTGGCTACTTGATTTCTACAGTTCCTCTTGCCCATCCTCCTCAAGGAGAAAGCCTTTTTGGCAGGCTCAGGTTAGTGGCTGGCAACTAATTAGGTGACTGGCAACTAAAATTTCTTATCTGTTGCAAGAGTATCTCCTATTTATAATGGTTATCCAGTTGTTTATGTACAAATAAACATTTTTATAAGATACTTTAAGAAAAGAAGTTATTTTTCTTTAAAAAGGAGTTCTGTTCTTTTTAAAACGGAGTCTGACAGGATCTTTTGTTTTTAAGAAGTTTCATTCTTTTTTTAAGCAAAAACTACAGCTTGGAGTTTTTTAAATACATAGTGAATGTTTTGACCAAATACGTGTAATTTTACTTAAACTATTTTAACAATGACTTTTCTAAGTGGAAGACCCTAATAGAAATTGACATGTCCTAGTCAGTGATGTGGACTGAGAACTTGATAACAAATCCCACTGCTGGCTACTAAGAAGCTTTATCAGGTTTAATAGGGAAAAGCCTTGTACTGATACATATTGTTCATATGTTTACATGTAAATGTGTACTTGTATACATAGTGTGTACTTACATGTATTACATGCATATTATATGTGTAGAGTGAGTCACGTGTGTCCTGACTTTAATGATTCAGTGCTCATGTCTGAGGTGTTCCTTTGAGCTCTGAGGTGATGTGCATAGAAGTTTTAGTCTGCTCCCAGGTGAACCAGGTTAAATATGAGGGCTCTGGTTTAAAGCAAGGACCAGACTGCATCCTGAGGGCTTCCGTGTGCCCCTGGGATTGTGAGATAATCACATCCACATACTAACAGTCAAGTAGAGAGAAGGAAGTTGGATGGAATGAGGGGAGGACTCAGGGCTGACCCCTCTTCCAAACACCACAGAGTTTCTCTCTGTATACAAAGCCTCTGTACACATTACAAGATTCCACTTGGCCCTGTTGGAGGAATGGCTGCCATGGCTTTCTTAATGAGCCTTGTGGATATAGCTCTGATATTACACTGTGGGTGTTGAACACGTCAGTCAGACTGGGTAGGGGTTCCTTACAGAGAAAGGCCTCATCTAATTAACAGCTGCTTCACTCCACTCATTGCTTCTTTCTACTGGATCTTAACAAATGTTTATTGGGTTAAATTATAGATGATAGATGATGAAATGATACATAGTATACATAACCTTGGGATATTATTAAAGCAGAATTTTGTCTTTTCAGCAAACCATTCCTCAAGCAACTGCAGCAAAATATCCCCGGACCATTCATCCTGAAAGTAGTACCTCAGCTTCCAGATCACTTGGAACCAGATCAGCTCACACCCAGTCTCTCACAAGTGTTCATTCCATAAAAGTGGTTGACTAAAGTGAATATGTCCATAGTGGGGTCTTTTAATCCCTCTGGTCTTACCAAGGGTTAGAAGTCTTTTGGTTTTAACTTTTCCATATTGTTAGAACATCATGGATACATCGTGTTCATCTGTTCGAAATTACAAAGAGGCTTTTTCAAGCTCTACCATGCTTTGTAACTATATGTAGAAATTATTTTAATGTTATTTTTTATTTAAGCAATTAAGTAAAACTTTTTTAAATTAAAAAAGAAACTGGACTTTATTTCTTTAATATGTTTAGCCTGTTGCTGATTACAGCATCAAAATATATAAATTTATTTTCACTATTTATAAAACACTAAATCATTTCCAATATTACACAGCTGTAATTCACTCAAAGTGTTGAGAGGGAACCTTACTAAAAACAAAGTATTGCCCTCTCCCTCTCCCTCTCCCTCTCCCCTTTCCATGGTCTCCCTCTCATACCGAGCCTCCCTCTCCCTCTGCCCTTTCCACGGTCTCCCTCTCATGCCGAGCCAAAGCTGGACTGTGCTGCTGCCATCTCGGCTCACTGCAACCTCACTGCCTGATTCTCCTGCCTCAGCCTGCCCAGTGCCTGCGATTGCAGGCGCGCGCTGCCACGCCTGACTGGTTTTCGAATTTTTTTGGTGGAGACGGAGTTTCGCTGTGTTGGCCGGGCTGGTCTCCAGCTCCTAACCGCGAGTGATTCGCCAACCTCGGCCTCCCGAGGTGCCGGGATTGCAGACGGAGTCTCATTAACTCAGTGCTCAATGGCGCCCAGGCTGGAGTGCAGTGGCCTCATCTCGGCTGGCTACAACCTCCACCTCCCAGCCGCCTGCCTTGGCCCCCCAAAGTGCGGAGATTGCAGCTTCTGCCGGCCGCCCATCGTCTGGGATGTGAGGAGCCCCTCTGCCTGGCTGCCCAGTCTGGAAAGTGAGGAGTGTCTCTCCCCGGCCGCCATCCCACCTGGGAAGTGAGGAGCGCCTCTTCCCGGCCGCCATCCCATCTACGAAGTGAGGAGCGTCTCTGCCCGTCCGCCCATCGTCTGAGATGTGGGGAGCGCCTCTGCCCCGCCGCCCGGTCTGGGATGTGAGGAGCGCCTCTGCCCGGCCACGACCCCATCTGGGAGGTGAGGAGCGTCTCTGCCCGGCCGCCCCGTCTGAGAAGTGAGGAGACCCTCCGCCTGGCAACCGCCCCATCTGAGAAGTGAGGAGCCCCTCTGCCCGGCCAGCCGCCCCGTCCGGTAGGGAGGTGGGGGGTCAGCCCCCCGCCCGACCAGCCGCCCCGTCCGGGAGGTGAGGGGTGCCTCTGCCCGGCTGCCCCTACTGGGAAGTGAGGAGCCCCTCTGCCCGGCCACCACCCCGTCTGGGAAGTGAGGAGCGTCTCCGCCCAGCAGCCACCCCGTCCGGGAGGGAGGTGGGGGGTCAGCCTGCCGCCCAGCCAGCCGCCCCGTCCGGGAGGGAGGTGGGGGGGGGTCAGCCCCCCGCCCGGCCAGCCGCCCTGGCCGGGAGGGAGGTGGGGGGGGTCAGCCCCCCGCCCGGCCAGCCGCCCCGTCCGGGAGGTGAGGGACGTCTCTGCCCGGCCGCCCCTACTGGGAAGTGAGGAGCCCCTCTGCCCGGCCAGCCGCCCTGTCCGGGAGGGAGGTGGCGGGGTCAGCCCCCCGCCCGGCCAGCCGCCCCGTCCGGGAGGGAGGTGGGGGGCTCAGCCCCCCGCCCGGCCAGCCGCCCCGTCCGGGAGGGAGGTGGGGGGCTCAGCCCCCCGCCCGGCCAGCCCCCCGTCCGGGAGGGAGGTGGGGGGCTCAGCCCCCCGCCCGGCCAGCCGCCCCGTCCGGGAGGTGAGGGGCGCCTCTGCCCGGCCGCCCCTACTGGGAAGTGAGGAGCCCCTCTGCCAGGCCACCACCCCGTCTGGGAGGTGTGCCCAACAGCTCGTTGAGAACGGGCCATGATGACAATGGCGGTTTTGTGGAATAGAAAGGGGGGCAAGGTGGGGAAAAGATTGAGAGGTCGGAAGGTTGCTGTGTCTGTGTAGAAAGAAGTAGACATGGGAGACTTTTCATTTTGTTCTGTACTGGGAAAAATTCTTCTGCCTTGGGATCCTGTTGATCTATGACCTTGCCCCCAACCCTGTGCTCTCTGAAACATGTGCTGTGTCCACTCAGGGTTAAATGGATTAAGGGCGGTGCAAGATGTGCTTTGTTAAACAGATGCTTGAAGGCAGCATGCTCATTAAGAGTCATCACCACTCCCTAATCTCAAGTACCCAGGGACACAAACACTCTGCCTAGGAAAACCAGAGACCTTTGTTCACTTGTTTGTCTGCTGACCTTCCCTCCACTACTGTCCTATGACCCTGCCAAATCCCCCTCTGCGAGAAACACCCAAGAATGATCAATAAAAAAAAAAAAATTAAATTAAAAAAAAAAATACCAAAGTATTAGAACTAGTGGAAACTAGGATATTTTTATTTTTAATTTAAAAAAGACCAAGTGTAATAATGATTTTTTTTTTTTTTTTTTTTTTGAGACAGAGTCTCACTCTGTCATCCAGGTTGGAATGCAATGGTGTGACCTCGGCTCACTGCCTCCTCCTCCCATGTTCAAGCAATTCTCCTGCCCCAGCCTCCCGAGTATCTGGGATTACAAGTGCCAGCCACCATGCCCGGCTAATTTTTGTATCTTTTTTTAGTAGAGACAAGGTTTCATCATGTTGGCCAGGCTGGTCCTGAATTCCTGACCTCAAGTGATCCGCCCACCTGAGCCTCCCAAAGTGCTGGGATTACAGGCATGAGCCACCCCGCGCGGCCCCGTTTTTTGTGGCTTTAACATGTTAGTCTTCATTTTTCCAGGACTCTAACAGTTGAAAATAGACGGAAACGACAACACCTATGAATCATTTTTTAATGCCAAAAGGGAAAACATTTGTAATACTAGCACTAGAGTTACAGAAGTATCAGAAATTTCCCATTAGAATGAGCCTGTTTCTGGTGTTCTTTCTCGCCTTATTTGAAACTCTGCAGCACTGAACCTACCTTGTTCTCCCCGAACATCTAAACACTGTTCTGTGGTGGCGTAGCCCTGAGCAACTCAGCAAACCTAGGCCTGGGCAGAAATTTTTCAATGGCTGGCCAATACAAAGAAACCATCTGGGCAGAACTGATTTAGGTGAACAAGACTTGGCTTCTAATGGTTTCATTGCTGACTGATTGTGTGGGCCAGACAATTAAATGAATCTCTGGATCCTCATCTGTGAAATAAGAGTAAAATCTACCTACTGTTTCACAGTACTTATACATAAAAATGAACAGGTTCTAAAGAGTTTGTCCAGGACCTCAATTTCCATCTCTTTTAACAGAGTGGATGGAGTTAATCATCTGAAGCCTCTTCTAATTTGAATATAAGTTCTCTGCACTAATTTTTATTATAGGAAATAGGTTTTCTTGCTGCCTCACATTGTTCACAGGACATCAGAGAATAAATGTGATATAGGTAAATAGAATCCTAAGGCCTTTCTGAATTACTAGGCTGTTTCTTAAAGGGTATTAGATATTTACACAACACTTGTTCTGGATTCTGGCCCAGCTACCATTGTGGTAAACAGCTCCACCCCTCATGGGCTTCAGCAAGCTTTTCATGAACACAAACCACCAGCACCTCATCTCGTGCCCTTTCCGTGTGTGTGTGCTCCTCCCAGGCTTCCCCGTTCACTCCCAGTTGAGTCAGGATAGTGCAGGCTCCACTGGGGAGCCCACTCATGCAACCCAGAATTAATACTTGGCATTGTGGTAAACAGACCAATTCTTCCTTCCTTCTCCCTGTATGAATTGTCCTGAGATGCATTAGTATATCATGTCTCTCGGAATAGAGTAGCCCAAGATTAAATAATCAGTTATGCTTGTACCAAGTGATGGCCACTTAGGTAATTCACTTTGTTCTTGCTCTCCCTCCTTCCCTAGACAACTCCCCTTTCTCCTCCACTCCTTCCCCGGATGTACACTTCTGAAAAAGTTGTTGCACACAAACTTCGGTCTTAGACAAGCTCTACTTTTTGAGGAATCTAGACTACAACTAGGAATGGTTTTCAGTATCCAAGCCAAAACAATATGGACAAACTGAAGTGAATATTATGAATGTTGTGATTAAGAATATTATAAACATATTTTTAAGCTTTAAGCTCTAGAAATGTATGTTGTCTAAAGCACCAAGCAATTAGTGTTGGCCTAAGTTAATGTAAATTCAACAGTTTAACAAACACTTGACACAGTTGTAGTATATATTCATATTTGTTTATTTTTGCATAAAGAGGTTACCCCAATCTGGTGGGGAGCAGTGATAGAGAAAGAGAGGTCAGTGGAAACTGGCCATACTGAAGAACAGATGGGACAATACTTCTCAATATGTTTTTGAAAAACGTTTTGGAATCATGTGAATCTATTACCTGTTTTAAACATTCATAAGATTAAGTGGGCCATTTATAATCAGTATGAGACAAAGACATAAAACTATAAATTCATGATAGAATAACTGGATTGAAATTGCTTATGGTTTTAGTATGTGCCTTGTAAATTTAGAGTCAGAAGCTGAGAATGGAGAGTCTTAAATTCCAATGAATAGGTGCACATAAACTGACACAAACTGATACTCAATTTTACATTTATTTCATAACTCTTAGGTTACAAAAATAATGCATGTTCTTTGTGAAAAAAAGAATGGAATGTACCCAAAAGTACAAAGAAAATAATCATCTGTAATTACATCACCAAGAGATTTAAAAAAAAAAATGGTGTACATACTTCTGGTCTTTCCTAAGTAATATATTACACAAAATGTGTGATTTAAAGACAACAATGACTATAAATTCCAAATCCAGTTTCTCTTACTGAAAGAGAAATAGCAGTTGATTTCCGTACTATGGGCGTGAGGCTACACGTAAGGCATTTTCCCTTCATCTTCATTCCAACCCTATGGATTAAATAGACATCTCTCCCAGTTTATAGAGAAGGAAACTGAAGATCTAAGAACTTAAACAACATTAACATGCCCAAAGGTTCACATCTAATAAGTGGCAAAACCAAGTTCAAAACCATATTTGTCTATTATAAAAACCGTTGTTTTTTTACTGTACCATGATGCTGCTCCCATGAGCTTTTTAAAAAAACATGACATACAAAACCATCCTAGATTATCTTATTACATGGATTACATCAAATGATAGAAATGGGAAAATCACATACAACTTGCCCTCAGCAAAAAAACTATATTTGACTTTTTAGTGGTTGAAAAGTATCATGGTATTACTCATCTTTCATCTGTTAGAGTTCCCTGTCACCACCATCATCATAGTTGAAAATCAGTGCTACTGCTAGAAGAAATTTATGGCATTAAAAGAACTGAATGCTGAGTGGAAAATCATGTAAATACAATTTCTTTAGGCATTTATGAAACTACACATTTCTTGGAGTTTGAGTCAGTTTTGCTTTTGAAATGACGAGTATTTTCTGGAAAAAATAAGATAACATTTATGAATACCTAAAATTTTTAAAGCACTGATTGTCTACCAGGCACTATTATTCATTAAATCCCACAACAGCCCTTTGAAGTAAACATTTTTATTTTCTTTCCTAGTTAATAAATGAGAAGGTTGTCACAGGAAGGTCATAGAACTTGCTCGAGGTTTACAACCAGTCAGTCAGCTTTGGAGTTCAAGAGTGAGCTCGCACAGCCTTGCGTCAGAACACATACCCTTAGCCAGTTCAGTGGACTGCATCTTCATCTTCTCTAAGAGTTCTTATGGAACCTCTTTCATAGGAAGAATACATTTAACCCTTTTCCCATTTAGAAAAAAAAGTGCAGCTCACTGCCAGCACTTCTTCAATTTTACATAAACACGCTCTTTGAGGCTGAAGCAAATCTGATTTTCATTGTGAAAAACAAATATAAAAACTTCTTGGAGTTATTTCTAAACAGAACTAACATCAGAATAGTCTGAATCATCCGAATCGTAAATTTCTGAAAAATTGGATTCATGGAATGAATCTTTGGCCAACAATTGTTTGAGAACGATGTTAACATCACATATAGGAATGCTACATTTTCTAGGACTTGACATTTTCAGTGATCAAGAATTTCCATATTTTGTAAATGGAAATGCCACTAGTAAAACCAGAATGCTATAAGTAGAATGATATCTTTTGTTTCCAAAGTCAATATACTAGAGCGATCCAAAAATAATAATAAAAACAAGATAATTCATGGCAAAGTTTTTTCAGGGTAAATGCTGCAAGCACCACTGGCGAGTATTCTCGGGGCCAATGGGAACAGGGTTAAAGTTGAGGGAAAAACTCCAATATTATGAGATCATGTGATGGAAGGTAGGTATCCACACATTGTTCCTTGTACCTACTACTGCTGGAAACTATTGGATCAGTCGGTGTTCACTCATTTATCTTCTTGCTCCAGGTAAAACTGCTTCAGTGAAAATAATGGCAGATGTTCCTGTATTTTGCTTGAATGCTTGTTATTACATGAGAGCTGCAACACCGCCTAATTTATTGATAAGTTTTTAAAGGATCTTTCCTGACAATATGGTCAGTGATTTTGGCAGACTGATTTTTAGCAATAACCTCAGTTGGCAAAGTAATAGCCTGTCTGCTCTTTTTGTTCTACCTAGAGATAACATTTTCAAATACACTAACCTGCAGTTTATCAACAGGGGTAAAATGGCATTTTGAGCAAGACAACTCTTAGTCGTGGAGAACAATCCTATAACTGTATGGGAAAGTTTAGCACTTCTGCCCCACCCCACCTACCCCCACCACACATACACATAAACAAAAACACTCCCACACTTTTTCAAATGCCGAGTAGGGGGATGACACAGAACTGCCGGGCTAATGAGTAACCAGTATTGACTGGGTCATTCCCCAAAGGAGAAGCTGCTGACAGCTTACAAGCCCCTTCCATAGTTCCATACTCCGTGTGAGCCACAGCTAACACCACACTGGGGCTGTAGCTGGTCAGGATGATATTTCTGTAGACTGCTTCCTGAAATTTTAAGGGAGAAAGAATTTCTGTTGTTGAAACTGTCACTTACCAGCTAGTTTTGGGAAACCTGCGTGTACCAGCTCTTCATACAGTTGCTTGGCCGGGTCACCCTGAGTCATCAGGGTCCCGTGTAGCCAGATAAGCAGAGCCCTGTGGCCATGTTCACGGAAGCTTTCATTTCCTGTGCCAAGCACAAGAGGTCCGAGGTAAAACACCACGAGCTGCTATCTCTTTCCATTGTGATCTCAGTTCCAACTAAACTTTCTGAATGTTTGCTTGCCTGTTCCTCTTCGAAAAAAGCCCTTCCAGTTGCCCTCGCTGTGCTGCTTTATGATGACCAGCATTTGCTTTCCCTCCAGCCCTTGCTATGGACCTGCTATGCTTGGCACACACCCAAAGGAGTGTACAAGAGAGAGGACAGCTGTGGTGCCTGCCCAGCGGGAACAATTTTAATGAAATATGCAACTTCTCATAGACCAGTGCTCTTCAAACTCACAGTGCTTATTTCACCTGGGTATCTTACTAAAATGCAAGTTTGGATTCAGTAGGTCTGGGGTAAGAATCCATGCATCTAACAAACTCCCAGGTGCTGCTGCCACTGTTGCTCCATATTCCCCACTCTGAGCAGCAAGC
Organism: Gorilla gorilla gorilla; assembly: GCF_029281585.2. Lineage (NCBI taxonomy): Eukaryota > Metazoa > Chordata > Mammalia > Primates > Hominidae > Gorilla > Gorilla gorilla. The sequence continues at coordinate 36,017,697 of NC_073243.2, forward strand.
ATGCATCATTCATTCTGCCACTCCAGTCTCAAGGAAGCTACTCTGAGGGAAGTTTGCATCCCTGGGCCAGGATTATTCATTTGATAAATACTCACTGCATAGCTCAGCCTAGAGAGGTGTTGGGGGAAGTACTGGGATAGGGAGCCACAAGGCCTCTGTGGTTCCCAACAGGACTTCACTACAGGCTCCTTGCTCTGAGAGAGAGTGTGCAGGAGCAGACATGCTGTGCAAGGGAAGGGCCTGAGCTCTGCAGGGGTGAGGGAGAAGTTCACTGGACAAACTGATGTGGAGAAGCGGGCATTTCAGGGAGAGGGAACTGCATACTTACAGAATGTACTCCTGGACAAGTCCTCTGTTCCTTTCCTAATCTTGCTCTTGACAAACTAATTTTTCTTAAATACCATCATGAGTCTGTCACTCCTTTGATCAAAAGCCCACAAACTCCCCAGTGCCAGTAACCTTACCCTGGATCACAATATAATTGAATTGCAAATGTCATTGTTATTGTGCCAACTAGATTATAAACTCCATCAAACATGCATGGCTTAGAGAGCTGATGTATCTATCCCTCATCCAGCAGAAATAAACATTCCAGGCCCTCCATAAAGGTTCCATCGAAACACTTTAAAATCCCCCTTATCCTGCTGGCAAGTACTCTGAAGATACACTATGTTTTCAAGTCATCTCTTTAGGTCAAGTTAGAGTTCCAGGAGGCAACTCGATTTTCCTAAAGACTTCACAGAACATTATAAGCCTAATTAATGACAAAAAAGAAATCTTAACAATAAAAAAATTTTTCTAGTTAGAAACTAGTTAGTATTCAATGTTTTTAATACATTATCTTCTATTTTTCACATGAAAATGTATCCTAAGAATGTGCAATACAAAGTCTCATAATTTACTTGTATGTGGTATAAATAGTGTGTGCTCAGGGACTGTGCTTCTGCCATCCCCAGTTCCCAGCAATCCCTAATACAAATCGACCCCTGAGCAAGGACACCTTCTCATCTTAGGATGTCCATGAGAGGGCAGTGCTCTGAATAGAAAACTTTGCCAAGAAACGTGTTTGCTTCATTGCTTTCAAAGCTAATTAGTTGATTAATGCCAAGTAAACTTTCTATGTTTCCTAGGTTTTCGTCTAACCACAAAAAAACAAAATTAAGGAATCTAGCTGACCTGACTTCACTAATTATGACAGTTTGAGTCTAGCTGAAATGATTCCATTGCTTGGAATCATCTAGCCAAGAAAGCCCTCTGAGTCTGTATTCCCCGTGTCGCTCATTACACAGCCAAGTCTCCCCTAAGGCAGTGTCCTACAACAACCCTTTCTCCCACACCCACCTGGTTTAAGGAATTCCTCTTTCTGGAGCGCAGACTTAAACAGCGAGCCTATTGATTACAGAATAAACCCATTCACCCCAGGACAGTCTCAAGGAACATAGAAATCAGATTGGCTTCCCACTGACACACCAACTGTTAAATCCTTGCTTGCTTCCTTAGTGACCGTCCAGTTGGGAATCTTACTGTCTCTCTAGGCTAAATGCCACATGTCTGATATGGCTCAATACACATAATCATCCCTTGCAAACTTCAGTTTACTGCAGACAATGAGTGTTCACTTTCTGCAAATCTTAACGCCCAAATCACTGGCGTGGACCTAAGCTAACTGCCCCTATTCCTGGGCCCCTTGAAGACTGCAGCTTACTGTGAGTGCCACACACTTCCTTGGAAGACCTCACACCAGGAGGCACTGCTGTTCCTAACAGTGAATTCCTCCTGCCCACATCATCTAGTCTGTACTCACCCGACCACTGCTCCTCAATGGCTCTAATCTGGTCATCTGTAAAGTTCCACGAACGGGCCAGCCTCTGCCACTCATTGGCCTTCAGCTGATGGTAAGCCAGGTCCCAGAGAAGCGTGCGAATGTGTCTGGTCTCCAGACTGTGATCTTGCTTGAATGTCAGAGTAAAGCCTGTTGACGGGTCCCTGATGCTCTCATGATGCTCCTAAAGTGAAAATAATTCTATCAGAAGATTTCAGACATGTTCTACTTATTACCTTATTTCAGAGTATATATGTTTTTCAAACATAACTAGTAAGGTGGTAACCGAGACTATGTTTTCAATGCCATCTGTCACTGGATCATATATTTTTTTTTTTACCATCCAAAATGGAAATAAATGCTTGAAATTAAAAGCTTGGGTACCGTCTGTCTGACATAGGAAATGTGAGGGATTTTGCCTATTGTGTGCCATGCTGCTTAGAACAGAGAATGAGAACAGAGAGGCTGTCTTGGGAAAGGATGTGTCACAACAACAAAACCATCTTTAATGGCCTTCGTTTGAACCCATACCCCCATTTCTTCTTTAGGGTATTTGATGTTCTCATATTGAAGCTTCGGTGAGCCCAGATTGGCTGTATCCTTAATAAGACCCCACAGCTGGTCCCTCATTCATCCTGCTCTCTGGTGAGCATAAGGAGAGTAAACTAGGAGCCTAGCTCAGGCTGGGGCTTGGGGAAGAGGTGACCAAGGGAGTGGAGAGGACAGGAGTGGACATCATTTAAAGTCACTATAGCCAGGCTCAGCCCAACAGCACTATGCCTAGATTGGCATCTTGTTTTCTGACTGTTGAAAGGTTCCTTTTGTCCCTTCTGCAGAATCCACCAGAGTCCTGCAGAATCAAACCACAAACACTGGAGAAAATCACTGAGTGAAAGCAGGCATCACTGCTTCCTAGAACTGCATGCTGTGCTTATGCCACTAGGCCTCCAGGTAATCCTCCTGCAGAAGATTGCAGATCAGTTAAGGACATGCAGGACACGCGGCCCACCAAGAAGTCTGGGACTTCTACTTATCTCTCCTTTCTCATGTATAGTGACTTCTATTTTTGTCTTTCACTTAAATAGAGGTGTATCTTAATGAAAATATTCTTGACAACAAGATGGGAATCCAGGCTGGGGCAGGAAATGAACCAAAACCGTCTAGGACCCTGGGTTTAAAAACTGATGAGAAGAACTTGATGGGCCCCCACCATGGATCCTTCACAGCATCAGCAACCTCCTCCAGGAAGCTCGACAAGGGAAGTGCAATAAGCTCCTCCCGGGAAGCTTGGCCAAGAAGGGCAAAACCTTCCTCTAGTATCTGAACTTTGTGTACAGAAGTTCGAATAGGAATGGGAGATGTGAATTACCCATAATTGTTTTAGAGACTGTAAAAAGCAGGGTCTTCTCCAACCCAGCCTCAGCTTTACTTCCACAGTGCCTAGCTCCCAGGAATTCTAAAAGAAGTAAGATTGAGGATGGGGAGCTCCAACAAACTTGGGAGCTGTGGGCCACTTCACTTTGTCCTTCTCTCCTCATTCCATCTCCTGAAACAATGATGAATCCAACAAGATCAAGAGCCTAAATGTCACAAGGGAAAGGGAAGAACACAAAATGCTTCTGCATCTATCTTTGTGCGATAACATTTTTAGTTCTTCAAGAAACTTACATGGTTTGTGCCTTTCAGGATTGGATTGGGTGGTCCCTTAGGCTTCCATTGAAAAGGGCAGGAGATTTGGAAAGCCTAGGTCTTTTTCAGCAGCCAGTGAAGCATTAAATAGCTTGCCTGCCAAAACACTGAACTACTTGCAGGAATAACATGAGCCAGAACTGGTGGAAATTAAAATAACATAAGCCAGGTTTTAGGAAGCTCCCATTTGCCTCTGAACCACTGAATTTAATAATGGATGACTGGGTGGTTAGGTTAATGGATAAATGGGTATGAGAGACGGCATTTAAATCATATCTTTAATCCTTTCACTAGGAACCATTTTATATTAGGCGAGGATATAAACTTGTTCAATGAACAAAGATAATTTAAAATAATAAATGCATTTGGTTAAAAAAATATTTAAAGATGTATCTTAAAAAACAAGTATTTCTCCCACTCCAGACCCCAGGACCCCAACTGTCACCAGAGTTAACAACTCTTACCATTTCTGGGGGTCTCCTTTAGCTACATTCATGTTTTATATATGGTTTTCAAAGTATACCTAATTCTTATGTCTTAAAGATTCATTAGGAAAGAGGGCATATTCATTTGGTGGGAAAGTAATTTATTCTTATCTACCCAAAATAATTTTTAAAGAGCTATCAGGAATTAAAAATAGAACCAATGAATATTTCTATTTCCAAAGAAAATGTGAAAGCAAGTTAAAGAGAAAGAGAAAAGATGGAACTTGGCAAAGTTGTCTTCAATAAAATACAATGATAATTTAAGAAATTGAGCCTGAGGATAGGAAAAGAGGAAGAGGTAAAGGGAGGAGATGGAAGAACATAGAAATATGAGGAATGGGAGAGAAGAAACAGAGTTCCAATTGTTAAAATAAAAAGTTTTACAAGCAAAGCACTTTTTTTTGTTTTGTTTTACAGGCAAGAAAAGTTGCAAGGAGGATGGTGTGACCTTTAAAAGAATCCATATATATCAAGACTACCAAGCTAATTAAACAGGATTGTGAGAGAGAAGGAGATGAGTAAATGCTTTTTGCTTTAAGGATTTAAGGGAAATTTCCCAAGACTGGCCAGGTGGACAGCAATCCAGGTTTGTAGAAACTCAGGGTGGGCTCCAAGTGATTAGGGCCTGAATTCTGGAGCTAACACATTGGGCCAGGGGTAGCCATGCAGCTTAGAATGGAAACAACACATCACTATAAGTCAAGAATGGTGCCTGGCAGTGCCATTCTTGCCTGAGGGCATAGAGTTGAATCTTGCAGGCGAGGGCAGTCTATTGAGAAGCTGCATGGGTAGCAGATATCAGAGGAAATAAAAATAAAAGAACAGCAAAAAGAATGACTTACAGACACTTTTTTTGTGTTCTTAGATGAATAAGGTTTTCGTGACTCTCACAGAATACTTGAGTGCCTGAAAGCCTGCACAGCGGTGTGTTGAAAACTGCCGAGCCACACAAAGGAGTTTTTTAACCACTCATTCGTGCTACTGGGAATAGCTCATGGCCAGACTGTGGACAGAGGGAACAACCAGGCGTCACCCATCAGGGGCTCACACGCTAGGCCCATTATAGCTGGCCTGGTCAATGCCGCTTGGCCCTAGTGAACTCTACGCACTCTCAGTTCTGACGTCTGATGTCCACAAAGGAAGAGGCAGCTGTTCATTCCACGAATGGGGGCAGCACAAGACAGAAGGGACAGTTATAATTGTACTGACCAGGGCTCTGCTCATTAGAGCAAAGAATGGCACAGACCCCCCCATTGCCCCTGCAAGAAGATGGGTGTTGCCAGGAAAGCCCCTGCTGTGCTGGGATCGTCCTTCCTTACCTCTCTCCAGGCGTAGTATCTCTCTGCTTTAATGAGCATGTCCACCACAAGGCTATGGTTGCTCCTGGAGGCCACAGCCAGGGCAGTCTTTCCTTGCTACAATTAAAAAAGAAAAAAAAAATTCAGGTGATATGGCCTAGTGATTAGGAGCTCTAGTTTTGGAACAAGGGGGCCTGGGTTCAAATCTTGATTCTCCCAGCCCATGCTGGGTAAACTTAGGCCAGTCCTTTGCTTCTTTGGGTCTTTATAACTACCCCATAGTGGAGTGGTCAGGGGTAAATGTGATAATGCATATAAAGCCTTTAGAACCTGTGCCACCCTGAATATTTCCTAGCCTCTTTTGCAGTTAGTTATGTGACCTAAGTTCTGGCCAATGGTCTGTAAATAGAAGTGGGACATGCAACTTCTGGGAAGTATCTTTAAACAGAAGAGAGATGAATGGCATTTTCCTTCTTTGCTTCTCCCTCCTGAGTGGAATGCTGATATGATGGCAGGAGCCTGAACAGCCACTTTAGACCAGGAAGTAGAAGCCATGTTTTGAGGAGCATTGAGTAATAAGACAGAAAAGGGCTGGATCTTATTAAGAATAATATCAATAATGGCAACCCTGGTAATTCATAGGTCACTGGACCCCTAACTAGAATTTTTTTCTATTATACCATACTGCCTCTCACCAAGGGTGAGAGGTTTTAATCTTAAACAAACAGAATGATCAACAAGGGCTGTTCTGGACATAATTTTGGGAATGAACTGCCTGGAGCCCACATGGTAACTTAGACGAATTACAAAAAGGTACACTTTTCTCAAGATGGACAGAGCTCAAAGCCAGGGCATAGAGCTTTGCAAGCAGAATCCTCTGGATTTCATAGAGTGCACCACTTCAACATCTAAATATTTTTCCCTGAGCAAAGGATGGTGGTTCTCATTTGCTTTCCAAATGACCCATGAAGAATTTGCTCAGAAAACAATTAAAATTAATGGTCAGAAATGACCCAAGAAGAAAAGTTCCAATCTTAGGAACCCTTATGGATCCAGAAATATATCCCAAGTATTATCTTACATGGTTAGATATTTGCAACAAGTGCAATTCCCACCAATATAAATGATTTGGTTCTTAGTCTAGGCACTAAGACCCAGGCGAGCAGGAAAATTAGGGCTGAAAGTAATCAGCCTGTAATCAAAAGAGACAGTAATGAAATTAGGAAGAACTGCATTTTGCAGGTATTTAGCAAGCCTCTAATTGTATGCTGTCTACATTCTGGCTTGCAGAGCCATTTGAATCACTATAATTAGCCTGCTTTGAGAAGGCAGCATTCTGAGAGCCAGAGTTGCCAAGTTCAAAGGAAAATCTTCCTAAGGAATATATGCTGGAGTGAAAATCCAAACACTTCTACCCTTAGGGGTTGGGAGGTAGCGTGGATAGAAGGTTCTCTGAGAGCTTTTTGACACCTCAGGCCAAGAGGACAAGCAGAGAACAAGCTGCTGGGAAAGTCAAATTTATACCAAACTTCGATTCCTTATTTCCTAACCAGACCCTAACATGGTCCTAGAAACACTTTTCTTTGGCCAAAAAAAAAAAAAAAAAAAAAAAAATTGTGGGAGCCAATAGAAAAGATATTTTTTATTCATTAATTAACTATGTATTGGGTGCCAACTATGTGCCAGACCTTGAAAAGAAAGGAGAAGAAGGGAAATCTGGGAAAATCAAATCATGAGGCCCAGTAAACTGTGAGCTCTTGTTTTGAAAACAAAGTCAAATGGTAGCATTGACTGTATTTACTGGAATATCTAGTCCACTAAGCAGCAGGGACCCCAACATAAATCCCTGCCCAATGCTATAGATTTCGTACCCACAGAATGGCTTTGGGGGTATTAAGTATTCATGAAAAAGTAGAATAAAATACAAAACAACAGCATTAGAAAATACTAAGGCTAAATGTTAAACCAAATTAACCAGGCCCAACTGGTGAAAGTGGTGGAATTCCACACAAGTGATAACATTCTGGGTTGTGTTTTCCTCCTTAAGCTTTTCTGTGTCCTAAATTGTCCACAGTGGGCCTGTGTTACTTTTTTTTTTTTTTTTTTTGAGACGGAGTTTCGCTTTTTCACCCAGACTGGAGTGCACTGGCACGGTCTCGGCTCACTGCAAACTCCGCCTTCCGGTTTCAAGTGATTCTTCTGCCTCAGCTCCCCCTGTAGCTGGGATTACAGGTGCGCACCACCACGCCCGGCTGATTTGTGTATTTTTAGTAGAGACAGGGTTTCACCATGTTGGTCAGGCCGGTCTCGAACTCCTGACCTCATGATCTGCCCGCCTCGGCCTCCCAAAGTGCTGAGATTACAGGCGTGAGCCACCATGCCTAGCCAGTCTGTGTTACTTTTTTTATCATCAGAAAAAAAAAAAAAAAAAAAAAACCCTAATTTTAGAAACTGACACACAGAGAAAAGTAAAATAACATATAACTACTTTAGATCCTACACATGTAAAATGGATGATTCTGAACTAGAGTAGGGTGGACTCAGGCTTGCACTGTGACTTAGGGAGGTGCTGGCTATTGAACTGTTGGGTAAAAATAAGGAAGGGAAAACTGCAAGTTTCAGAAGCAGTCATCTTTGCTGACAGTTGTAGCAAAGCACCAGATGACAAAGCAGCCACTACTTGGGTTTGAAGCCAGCTCTGCCTCTTACTATGCGTGTGACCCAATGTCATCAGAATCTCTCCAATCTGCTCTTGAAAACTGGAGTGATTTTGTCCACCTCACTGAAATGTGAGGATTGAAGTAATATGACCTGCGTGAGCACCTGACAGGGCTGTACCCAGGGGCCTCCTGTATAACATTCAGTAAAGCTGGAACCTAACACAGCTCTCTGACAACCCTCTGGAGGCTTAGCCTGCATTACTGTACCACTTGAAAGAAACAAAATTGTCCTTCTTTAAAAACAGGTTTACACAATAGCCAAAAGGTGGACGCAACCCAAATGTCCATCGATGGATGAATGAATGAACAAAATGTGGTATAGACATACAATGAAATGTTATTTAGCTTTGAAAAGAAATGAAATTCTGACACATGCTACAACATAGATAAACCTTGAAGACGTTACGCTAAGTGAACTAAGCCAGTCACAAAAAGGCAAATACCATGTGATTCCACTTATATGAGGTACTTAGAGGGGTCAAATTCATAGAAACAGAAAGTAGAATGGTGGTTCCCAGGGGCTGGGAGAAGGAAGAAATGGCAAGTTATTGAACAAGTATAAAGTTTCACTTTTGCAAGATGAAAGTTTTGGAGCCCAATTGCATAACAATGTGAATATGCTTAACCATACTGAACTATATACATAAAAATGGTTAAGACAGTGTTTATGTATGTGTAATTTACCACAAATTTTTTAATTTAAAAAAACAAGTTTAGACATATGTAAAGTCATTCATTGCAGCTATGTTTATAAGAGCAAAACCTTAGGAACAACTTAAATGTCAATCAAGTGAGGACTAGCTGAACAAGTTGTGATATGTCTGTGCCACGCTATACTATGCAGCTCTAAAAAAAAAAAAGAATGAAGAAACTCTCCATGTAGTAATATCTCCACTTAATAATGCTAAAAAAGCTAAATGCAGAACAGTATACTAGTTATAGGTATGCCATCAGTGTCTAAAAAGGAAGGAGGAAGGGAATAAGAGTAAAATGTGTTTATGTTTGCTTGCATATGCATAAAAAAACTCTGGAAGGAACAGAAATAATTTATAATAATGGATATATATAAGCAGGGTAGTATGGTAACCAGACAAGTAGGAACAGGGGTGGGTGGGAAATTTTTACTGTTAAACCCTTACTAATTATATTCTTTTATTTTTGGACCATATGAATCTATAATCTTTTCAGAATTTGAATTTAAAAACACATATTTTTTCTTCAGAGTAAAAATTTTTACTGACATAGCTCAACCAAAATTGGGGTATTTTACTGACTATGAAGATGCATGGTTTCTCCAGTTTGTGCCCATTTCACAAAGGATATTCCAATACCGCTGCTCAAGGCTGACATCCAACAGGAAGGTCTTAGCAACCATCTCAGCTGAATAGAGTAAAGTCCATGCACTTACCTTGTCAACAGCCTTCAAGTCACAGCCTGCCTTCAGCAGGGTTTCCACCAGTTCCACATTTCCACGATCAGCAGCTACATGCAGAGGGGTTTGCTGCTTCTGCCATGAAATTAAGGAGGGGAACAAACTTGGACGGTGAAAAGACAAATGGAAAGTATAGCCATCTTATTTAGGTTCAAGGGAAAACACAGGTCATACATTTTTTAATGGATACTGGGGCATTCATTGCAGTATTATTTGCAATAGTGAAAAACTGAAAGGAAATTACATGTTTAACAAGGAGACTCATAGATAAATTATGATACATCTATATATTGGAATAATAGGCAACCATTAAAAATTATTTTTTTAAAAAATGATTTCAATATTAGGTACCTAAAGTAGTCAAATATATAGAGACAGAAAGTAGAATGGTGGTTCCCAGGAGCTGGAGGAGGAGAGAATGGGAAGTTACTGTTTAATAGATATAAAATTTCAGTTTGGGAAGATGAAAAATGTTCTGAAGATGGATGGTGGTGATATACCAAATGAATGTAAGTAATGCTGCTGAACTGTACACTTAAGATGGTTAAAATGGTGGATTTTGTTATGTGTATTTTACTACAATAAAAATTATTTCGAAGATTTTTAAAAAATAAAAGACGCTTTTGATATAATGTTTGAAACTTTAGGAAATGATACTATCTAGTTGAGCTTGATTTAATGAAAAATACACATAGAGAAAGAGACAAAAATACAGTACAGAAAAATGCTAATGATAAGGTCTAGATTAAGGGATTAGAGTTTATTTTTATTGCCTTCTCAATGCATTTCTGTTCTCTAAATTTTCTACGTTATAATGTATAAAGGAGTCCAAGACTTCTAATTTCCTTCTGGAGTAATCATTTTCCTATCAAGAGGATAAGAGTTTCAAAAGAAATATCTGAAATCACAAGAAAATCACCCATCTTAACCTCTCACCAAAAGGAATGCAGATGTGAAGAGATTTCTAAAATATTAGGGCAGAGAGGATCCTTTGATGTGATCTAGCCCAACTCCTTAACCAGAAAGGGAAGCAACTACCCCAGACTCACAGAGCTGGGCAATGGCATGTGGCCCACTACTCTTCCTACCAGAGCACAGGGCCAATATGCTGGGGATATTACCAAAAAACATTTATATATTTATTTATATTTTAATTTTTTTCTTAGAGACAGTTTCTTACTCTGTCACTCAGACTGGAGTGCAGTAGCATGATAGTAGCTCACTGTAACCTCGAACTCCTGGGCTCAAGCAATCCTCCCTTCTCAGTTTCCTGAGTAGCTGAGACTACAGGCTCTACTAATTTTTTTTTTTTTTTTGGTAGAGATGAGGCCTCACTATGTTGCCCAGGCTGGTTTCAAACTCCTGGCCTCAGGCAATCCTCCTATCTTGGCCACCCAAAGTGTTGGGATTACAGGTGTGACCCGAAACACCTGGCTTCCAAAAAGTATTTCTTTTTTTTTTTTTCTTGAGATGGAGTCTCACTCTGTTGCCCAGGCTGGAGTGCAGTGGTGGCGATCTCAGCTCACTACAACCTCCACCTCCTGGGTTCAAGCAATTCTTCTGCCTCAGTTTCCCAAGTAGCTGGGATTACAGGCGCCCAGCTAATTTTTTGCATTTTTAGTAGAGACAGGGTTTCACTATGTTGGCCAGGCTTGTCTCAAACTCCTGACCTCGTGATCTGCCCGCCTCAGCCTCCCAAAGTGTTGGGATTACAGGCATGAGCCACCACGCCCGGCCCCAAAAAGCATTTCTTAAAGAAATGCTTCAATGGCAGTGTGTCTAGGTGTTTGTCATTCAAGACATTACACTTATACTGACAAACCTATCAAAGATCTGTACCAACACGGAACAGATGAAAATGGAATGTATCAAATGCAACAAAACCCATTTTAACAATACTGCTGCAAGTCTAGAAGGCAGGAAATGCACTAAAACATTAAGAAGAGTTATCTTTCTTTGCTGGGGACTTCAAACACATTAAGTTTTTTTAGCTTATATTTTTAATTTTACATACATATTTTATATTTAAAATATAAAATTTCCTATTTTTTATGTGTATTCTTGGTCTAGTAAAAAAATTAAAGTGATGAAGTCTGGTTCTGAAAAAGGATAGCAAGCCTAACAAACACTCCTTCCCTAGAGTACATCTAGCCAGTTCTGTCAAAACCAATATCACATGTGAGCACGAAGCTCTGCCTCTGTGTTTAGCAAAGATTTTGCCCATTGGGAAAGATTTTAGATATTAACATAGCTGAATACATAAGTATATTTAATAACAAGAGGAGATTGGTTTTTTCCCCAGAAAAACTTTTGGGATAGGTAAAGGCAGGGGAGGAGGCTAGGTTCCCTGGAGGAGAGAAGGGACAGAAGTACAGGTAAATCTTCATTCAGCTCAGAGCAAAATTGAGCTCATAGGTGGGAATTGGAGGAGACTGCAGAGATCTGAGTCAACGCTCTGGTTTCACAGTGTATTAGGACAGGCAGGCATGCCCACTGCACCATGGCTCCTCCCTAGCCGGAGGGGCACCGCAGAGCCTTCTCTGGGAAGAGGCAGCCAGAAGGTCTCATCTGGCCTCGGGACCCTGGAAAGGCTCCTCTTCCCACTCCCCTACATATCCTGGAAGAGGGCAGGCCAGCCCCAGAAGAGCCCCAGAGAGCAGGCTCATTCAGTGCCCACCCCCATTCCCTTCATAATTCCGTTGCGGCATTCCCATTTCCAGCCAGTGATGGATTACTTTAACGAGTCATTTGATTCTGCTCCAGTTGACTGAAATTGGAGTGATTTTTCTTTTATTCCAAGAGGCCTCTTTTGCCTTTAGGTAAAGAGAAGACATATTTACTGTCTTTAATATAGAAACAAAGCTTCCTTCTTGTGGGGGAAAGGCTCCCTGCCAATTACAATATTTCACTCTGGGGGAGTGGCTTTTGATTTAAAGAGCCTCTGGCCATTTAGCTCTGAGCTACTGTTTTTCTATCAAAAATGCTGGGCCTGTTAAACATGAAGGATTTAATCATGCACTGGCTGAACTCCAGTTGTGTGGCTGAGAAAGACGAAAGTATGTGTGTGGTCATGGAGATGGAGTGAGAGTTACAGAAGGAAAAGGATAAAAATGATGCTCATGTTCCTCCCAGGAATTTTTAGGTACCTTGAACTTAATCAAAACTCCCCATAAACACACACTGTGTTGAAACTAAGAAAAGAGACCCTCCAGGCTCTGATTTGCCTGGCTTACCTGATTTAAGATGTCAATATCATGCTGTGCACTTAATAAACTGTTTACAACCGTGATGTGGTTGTTGATAACAGCTAAATGAAGAGGGGACTCCTTAGGCTGCAGAGAGAAATAAAAATTTCAAATCCAGAAGGTTCTGGCTTCAACATTCAAATCAAAAAGCAACTCATTTCAGCAGCTATTTCCTGATGATCTCCCAAGTACCGAAACTGCCCATACCAGTGGTGACCCTTAGTAATTGTTCAGCATTTATTGTCATCCCAAGGCTTTGAAACAAACTCGCTCCCCAGCAATCAGCCCACCCCCTTTGTTCTTTCTGGAACAACATACTAAGCACCTACTATGGGCCAAGCTCTTCTCAGGTTGCTAGGGATTTAGTGTGAACAAACTCATTCTCAGGAATCTTCCAATCTAGTCAGGTGAGCAAATATTAATTTTTTTAAGTCACACAAATACAGTATACAATTAAGTGCTTTGGAAGTAGAAGAGCCAGTGTGGGGATAGGGGGAAGGCTGACCTTTCAGGAGGTCAGAAAAGACTATTCTGAAGAACTGACATTTAAGCTCAAATATGAAGGATAAGTAAGTGTTAAATAGGCTGAACCACAGGACTTCTCAGAGGCTTCAAAAAGCTAAAGGGCAATAAGAGTAGCCACAAGGGCAAAATCATTGCACATTTGGAATTTCCTGAATTGATTTGCTCTGGAGCCCCAACTCCTTAGTGTGCCCTGTAGGACTCGTGTCCCCCTTACTCAGGGGCACCATCCTCATGCTCAGCTCTCCCCGCATGGAGTCCAGCCACAGGGTGGTCACCAAGCCCTCTGCAGCCTGCTCTCCCATTCTCCTTTGTGGCTAAACCACCTGTCTTCCCAGCCACAGCCCTTCATGGAGCCCCCGGCCCCTCTCACTTATCCCGACCACTGGCTTCTTACCCGGCCCTGCTAGGCCGCAGGGCCTGTATCTACCCCCGACACTTTGCCTCCAGGCTCCCGTGCTGCTGCAGTCCCACCCAGCTGCCACTGGCCTGTGGAGACATGAGAGGAGACATGCCTCCAGGAGTAGAGACGGGAGCTGAGCGGGGCGAAAAGGGAGTGAAGAAGCAACGAAGGGAAGTGAGGGCAGAAGCGATTAAGGCATGAGAGAGAGGGAGGTGAGGGGCATCCAGCATGATAAGGGAGGGGTTGGGTGGCACCAGGGGAAGGTGGACAGGGGTGTGACAGCAAGGGCTGAAGATCCAGTGACACTGTGCAGATCAGGAGCCGAGCTGAGTGTGAAGCGAGTGGCGAGAGGGAACAGGCGCCTACGAGGGTGAGTGATTAGGACAAGGGCAGCGTCGCTCAAGTGGAATAGCTGATATTAATGATACGCATCAGACACACTCAGCACATTCTCATCGTGGTGCTTATTACACATTCACTTCCCCAACTGATTCTTTTATTTTTTTTTTTCAGAGATGGGGTCTCACTCTGTTGCCCAGGCTAGAGGGCAATGGAGCCATCATCATTCACTGTAACCTGAAACTCCTGGGTTCAAGCGAACCTCCCACCTCAGCCTCCCAAGTAGCTGAGGCTACAGGCATGCACCACTGTGCCTGGCTAATTTTTAAATTTTTGTAGAGATGGGGTCTTGCCATGTTGCCCAGGCTGCCCTAACAGTTTATACTCTGTTTTAAACACCAGGCTGACAGTTTTTCAGAAACCACGTCAATAACCCTAGACATTTGATCTCATATTCCCCACTTCATACATGAGACACAAAGAGGATCAGTAACTTCCACAAGGCCATGCAGCAAGGAAGTGGCAGAGACAGGACTTGAACCCAGACCTTTCTGACTCTACCATCTGCACCAGGCTCTGTCTCAGGAGATGGGGGTAGATGGATGGAAGAGAGACCACAGTGAGTTGGCAAGAGTGTCACCAGCAGATGGAGGGAGGGGAGACGAGGGGACAGGTAGAAGACCACAGCTGAGTAAGTCAGAGACTGTTGGAGGCCAGCAAGGGTCAGAGCAGACAGATGATGTGAGCAGGGCTATGGGAGCAGCATGAAAGGAAGAATTTCTGTGTAGGTCTCTTCTGCTCAGGAATAACCTCCTTGAGGCACTAAGCATGAAAAACGAGAAAGCATCCCGCATTGCAAAGAAGTGGGCATTGGCCTTCTTGCCGGGGCCACCTGCCTTGCAGGGGCCCAGCCCCTCCTGAGAAACAGGAAGTGCCCTTGGACTGAACCAGGTAAGTTCAGAGCCAATTCCCCCAACACCATGCTCCAAAAACTATCTGACATGATTTAAACTACATCCCTCCTCTTGAGTTAATACAATAAATAGTAATGGCTCAGCAAGATCAGAGGAAATCATATTCTCAACGGAGAAATGAAAATAGAGTGGAAAAATAGAGGCATGTTTCTTGTTTAATTCCAGCACAGAGGGCCTTTGTTAATTCTGCCAAAGCCAATTCAAACGTCAGAAAACCTAAATCAGTATGAAGAATTGACTTTCAAAAGAAAAACAAGAACATTCAGTGAAGGGAGAAAAATTATCACTCTTCTTGATATGTACAGCTGCTTCATTATTTTCCCAGACTGATAAAATTAATACAAGAGTAATGGCATCTCTAGACATATGAGAAAGCTTTTTTGCAGCAAATACAAATATTTAAAACACAAAGATTTCAATTTGTTCAGGAACTTCAATGACTTTCTAAAATTCATCCCTCGGATTTCATTTCTCAAGATTAAGACTCAGCCTCCAAAAGAAGTCAGCCAGCCTTCCCAGAAAGAATTCCTCCCTTGTGAAACATCTCATCTCCTACATGTATCTGCAAGGGGCATCTCCCTGACACAGCCAACCTCATGGCGCCAGGACCAAAGCCTGTGTCATTGGAATAAACTCACTTCCACTTTCTGGCGCAGATCAATGTTCTCACTGAGAAGAAAGTTGACAAGAGATGCATGGCCGTTCCTGGTTGCTATCTGCAAACTACTGATATTGAGCTGCAAGAGACAATAGAGAGGGCAAGGAGGAACTCTCATTATAATTCAGCATGTTTTCTGGTGTTTATGACATGGTAATCAGTTAATACAATGAAATAGTACAACTACAGTCGTGCATCACATAACAGTGATTTGGTCAATGACAGACTTGCAGTGGTCCCATAAGATTACAATGGAACTGAAAAATTCCTATGGCACAAGTACTTAACTATGTTACAATGTTACTATGCTGTACAGGTTTGTAGCCTAGGAGCAATAGATATACCATATAGTGTGTTGTAGGCTGTACCATCTAGGTTTGTGTAAGTACACTCTATTTATGTTCACACAATGAAATCAGGCATTCCTCATAACATATCCCTGTCATTCAGAGATGCATGGCTGTATTTAAAAAAGAAAATCTGGCAGGGCACAGTGGCTCATGCCTGTAATTCTAGCACTTTGGAAGGCCAAGGCCAGTAGATCACTTGAGCCCAGGAGTTTGAGATCAGCCCTGGCAACATGGTGAAACCTTGTCTCTATAAAAATTAGCTGGGCTTGGTGGTGTGTCCCTGTGGTCCCAGGTACTTGGGAGGCTGAGACTGAGGTGGGAGGATGGTTTGAGCCTGGGAGGCAAAGACTGCAGTGAGCCGAGATCATGCCACTGCACTGCAGCCTGGGCAACAGAGTGAGACCCAGTTTCTAAATAAATAAATAGAAAATCCATTGTGTTTTTAATTACCGGGGTGAAGGGGAGCTATTATTAGGATGGTACAAAAGCAATTGTGGTTTTTGCCGAATTGTTTTTTTCTAAGTGTCTCCCATAAAAGTGTCAGAGCCCTAGGGAACATGTGTGCAACAGACTGAATGTTTGTGTCCCTCCCAAAAGTCATATGTTGAAACTCTAATGTCAATGTGATGATGATAGGAGGTGGGGACTTTCGGAGGTTATTAGGTAATTCGTTGTTGACTGATTAATTGTAAGACTGCTACAAAGTATTTGCAGGTCTTTCAATTAAGGATGCTGCTGGAAATTGCTTTCCCGCAATTGCTGCATCAGTATCTCCTGTCCCACAGTCTCTGCAATATAACCTTGCCACTCCCCTCATCAAGAGGCAGGGTTATTTTCTTCACTCCTTTGAATCTAGATGAACCCTGGGTGGAACCCTCATGAATGAGACCCATGCCCTTGCAAAAAGAGGCCAGAGAGTTGGCTAGTTCTCTTTCTGCCATGTGAGGATACAGCAAGAAGACTGTTGTCCGTAAACCAGGAAGAGGGCCTCATCAGAACCTGATCTGCTAGCACCCTGATCTCAGACTTCCAACCTCCACAACTATGAGAAATAAATGTTTGTTAAGTCACCCAATTTTATGGTATTTTTTATAGCAGCCTGAGCTGACTAAGACACTATGCCTAGGGCAAATATGAGTTAAATCCTCATTTCCCTTCTCCCAGGAAGTAGGAAGTGGACTAGAATCAGGTCTTCTCTCCATACACCTCAGCAAAACCCCTCTTTGAACCAAATAGGTGACTTGGTATCAGCCCCAAGAAAGGCCTGTTTCCTGCAGCCCTGTCTGTTTACTGCCAGTCTCCCCTGTGCTAGGCAGACATTCAATGCTCAGCATAATTTCTACTTGCAGCTTCCCTCATCATCTTCCTACTCGGCCCTTTCAGCGCCTCTCCTTCCCTGTGCTCAGCTGTCTTCGCTTAGTGCCCAAGGAGGCAGGCACACTGCTTGAGGGGATGGTCTGCTCCTGGCACTCCTGCCATCCTCCAAATGGCCCAGCATGGTGCCTTGCAATAATACAAAGTCAATGAACTGGTTGTTGACTGATTAATTGTAAGATTGCTACAAAGTATTTTCACATCTTCCAAATAAGGATGCTGTTGGAGATTGCTTTCCCAAAATGGCTGCATCAGTATCTCCTGTCCCACAGGCTCCTCTGCAATATGTCTTTGCCACTCCCTTCATCAAGAGGTGGGGTTTATTTCTCCACCTCCTTGAATCTGGGTCGACCCTGTAACTGCTTTGACCAATAGAATATGGCAGAAGTTCCAGTGTGCCAGTTCCAGGCATGGCCCCTAACTAGCCTGGCAGCTGCTGCTCTCTGCCTTTTGTAATGCCTGCTCTTGTAATCCTTCCTCTTAGAGGCCAGTTCCCAGCCTGTAAGCTGAGGCACATGGTGAGGCCCAGGTGAGCTCCCAGCTGACAGCCAGTATTAACTGCCAGGCATGTGAGTGTACTCTCTTGGGTATCGGGCTCAGGTAAGCCTTCAAAATCCTGGCCGACTTCCAACTGTAATCACATAATAAACTCAAAGTAAGAATCCTCTCAGCTGAGCCCAGTCAACCTACAGAGCCTTGAAAATAATAATACATTGTTGTTTTAAGCCACTGAGCTTTGGGTTGGATTGTTAGGAAGCAATAGATAATGGAACAGATGCCAACAGCAATGACCTGTATATCTCTGACCAACTGAAATCTAGCTTGCATGATGCTAAATGACTATATGACCTTGGATATGTGGCCTGTCAAGTACGGGCTCTTTGTCTTTGCCTGTAAAAATGACCCCTAGTTTTCTATTGCTGTTATAAGACATTGCCATAAAATTAGTGGCTTAATAAAAATGTATTATTTTATAGTTCTGGAGGTCAGAAGTCCGAAATGGATCCCACTGGGCTAAAAAAAAAAAAAAAAAAAAGTTCGCAGACCTATGTTCCCTTCTGGAGGCTCTCAGGAGAATCCACTTCCTTGTCTCTTACAGGTCTTAGAAGCCTCCTATGTTCTTTGGCTCACACCCCCTTGCTCCATTGTCAAAACCAGCAACAGTTAGCTGAGGCCTTCTCACATTGCATCACTGACATCTTCGTCTGCCTCCCTCTTCCTCTTTAAAGGACCCTCATGATTACATTGGGCCCACCTGGTAATCCAGGAGAATCTCATTTTAAGATCAGCCAATTAGCAACCTTAATTCCATCTGCAATTTAAATTCTCTTTTGCCATGTAACATAACATATTCACAGGTTCCGGGAATTGGGATGTGAACATCTCTGTCGTGGGGAACCTCACTCTGCCTACCACATCACCCCCTTCTTTCTCTGAAATCACAATACTACTGGGAGGATACGTGAGCCAGTAAATGTGTATGGTAACCATAACTATTATTTTATCCATTCCACAAAAAATATATTGAGCACTTATTTTGTGCGAGGCACTATTTTAGATAGTGGAGGGATATGTTGGTAAACAACACTGACGAGATCTCAGACATTACATTTCAGTGGTGGTGGACAATCAATTGATCCATAGATTGGTAGACTTGTAGATCAGCAGATCAGTGGACTTAAATTAAATCTGCTTATTAGATTCTAGATGTTGTTAGAAGAATAACATCAGCTAGTTGTAAGTTCTACAGCAAGACATAAAATAGCATGACTTGTTGGCTACTTTCTCATGGCTGATCAACAAAGCCTTCTTGGATAAGGTGACATTTAAACTGAGATCAGAATGGTCAGAAGTGCCCTCCCTGGGAAGATCAGAAGCCACCTAAAGCAGAAACAAATTTACAAGAAACTCAAAGCAGGAACCCTGTAGTAGGAGTCCACAGCATTTACCTCTAGGCATCATGGGCTCCGTGCGTAGGGCCTACAGACTTTTTATGAGCCAAAGAAACCGTTAAAATGTAAAACATAAAAAAATTATTGGTTCCACGATACCAAAAGAAAACCACAAAATTGAAGTGAATAAATATTTAATTGACATTCATACTTCATTGATTGTTAAATGTAATATTCATAAAATATTCATTATATTTATAAACAATTTGTAGGTTTCATTTTTTCACCTCCCTCAAATTCCCAATTATGCACACAGAGTTCTAAGAAATCAGAGTCAATCATAAATTAGGTGAGTCTGTCATAGCCAAATAATTGCAAAAAGCAAAAACAAAAAAGCCTTTTAGAGCAATTACCAGCCAAAAAAAAAAAAAAAAAAAAAAGTAAAGAGGAATGTGGGAGCACTTAAATATGTATGATAAAATGTGAGGTAGGACCTCCAGGAATATGAGTTCTTAGGACCTACAAAAGCCTTTATTGGACCCAGGGCAGTTAATAGGGCCCTAAAGAGAGCCTGTTGCCCTAACTCTGGGCAGCCCCTCCACCCAACACAAATGGAGGAAGCCAGGTGTCAACTACATTCATAATCTCACTCCAACATCCTCCTTAGAAATGACTCAACCCCTTACCCGCTCCCCTTGATGATGGGGAGGTGGGAGGGAGCACAAAAGCAATCTCCTGGAAACCAAGACTCATCAGTGTCAGCAGGTGAAGTGTGTCCAAGATCAAACACAGCAATCACCTACAAATGTGAAAGCAAACCAAAGTCCAACCCATCCCGGGCTTGTGTGTGTTCTTGCTGTTGGCTTCTTGCTTCACACTGCTTTTCTCCCCAAGGTTTTCACTGGGTTGGACAGATAGGTGTGGATAGCTAGTGGGGGCTGAGGTTGTTGATTGAGAAGTGTGCTGATGAACTCGGGAAAAATTCTAAAAGTAAAAGCTAAAAAATGGATTCACGATCATTTCCAGGCTGCCTAGAGCAGCTGAGGCCACTGGCTGTAAGGACAGGGGCAATATGGAGCCTGCAGTCTCAGTCAGATGGGGAGAATGTGTGCATATGAAAATCACTACAAAGCAAAATACTTAAGGGCAAAATAATTAAGGACAAGGGTAAGGCAGTGCACAAAATAATGGAGTAAGCCTGACAGAGTCTTGCTAACCTGGGAAGCCTTCCCAGGAACTTGAAGGGGGATACAGACTGGGGACAAGGAGGCACCTGTGTAATGACTGTAGAGGCACAGCTCTCCACATTCTGAATATTTCATGGCTCCCATGAATTCTTAACTTTGTGTTTATTTATTGCATCAATAACCTTGCAACTTCAGTGGGAATCAACTCACACTACTTTGATTTTCCTCTCTCACAATCCCTGTGCATGTATATATAAATCCAGTATTATATTAATATTTACTCTACTATATTTTTTCAATTAGTGTTCTATGATTAACATGTTCAATACTGCAACATATTTTTAGTATTTATCACTATAATTTTTAACAGCTACATAATTTTCCAAGTAGATGCACCAAACCTTCTTTCAGCCTTCTCCTACCTTTCATTCCACGTATATGTTGTATCTAGTTCTTGGCTATTGGAGCTAACTTTATCATCTATCTGAATGCATGCAGCTAGCTTTCTGCCTTTTAAATTATTTCCTTAACATAATTTGCCATGTGTGGTTAAAAGGAAAGTGACAAATTGCTTTTCGAAAGATTATACAAATATAGACTCCCACCAGCAGAATACAGGGTATCAAATATGCCAGTTTGGGACTTTATTCTTGATTGGGAATTTATTCTTGCGTGTTTAAATTTGTACTTGTTGAAAAGAAATTGTTTATATATTGTGTGGATATAAAGATCTCTAAAATATATTGGCAATCAAAAGAAACCAAGGTGCAGAGCAGCATATATTATATACTGTGCTACTGTTTATACAGTGTTGGTATATATATGCGTATGGATTTAATTACATTTTCCATGTGGATTCATGGAAAATTCCTGGAAGACTAAATAAACTATTAAGGATGTTAGTTCTGGGGAGTAAAATTGTGATGTGGGGTTGGAGTAAGACATTTTTTTATCATATACCCTTTGGTGTTATTCAAATTTTTTTGTCATGAGTTTTCATTACAATTAATTAGCAAAACAGAAAAAGAAACTAAACCATCTGAAGACAAAGCCACTGCAGGGGTTAAAAGCTGAGGCACTGGTGTCAGACATTAGTTTGAATCCTTGCACTGCTATTGACTATTTGTATGATTCTGAATGATTTCCTTAACTTTTCCAAATTCTATTTTTGTGATCTAAAAAAATAAAAATAACACAGTCTCAAAAGTTTCAAAAGTTCTTAGCACAATGACTACATACAAAAGTATTCTGCATTTAGAGGAAGGCACCATCCTTCCTTCTTCCTGCACCAGGCTGACCACTTGAGCTTTCACACAATAAACTTTTTTTTCAGCGTCTTCTCTGTATAAGCCAAGCGTGCACTAGCTGCTATGAGACAACAAAGTAGAATAGAGTGTCTGTTTCTAAGAAGTGACAAGTACTTGCTCATTTTGCCCCATTTTCAATTATTCCTTCCCCAAAAGAATAGAAAGAATGGCATTGCTTTTGAGGACACAGTAGCTGGGGAATATTAGAGGTAAATCATTAATTCTTACCAAAAACAAAGCACATTATAAATATTAATTCTAAAGTACCAGTGAGTGGATCAATGTAGGACCAGAGTTTCCAAAGAACATTTTAAGTCTCCTTCCCACTGCATGAGTGAACATGGTCTGGAACACATACTTTATTTGGAATGTTGATGTCACTTCCTGCTGTCAGCAGCACTTTGCTGCACTCTTCATGACCTCCTTCAACACTCAGAAAGAATGGTGTTTCTCCATTCTAACAAAAGGAAAAATAAGTTAAATTTAATTGCCCCTTGTCATGGAATGAAATTACTTGACAAACAACATGCTTTCTCTATGCCTTTTGTGCATTACTCTTAATAATGGATGGCATTTATTGAACAACTATGTGTCAACTTGTACTGCCAAGACTATATGCTTTGGCACAGTCAAATCACACAATGCTATAAGGGCAGGGTTAATATTATCCACATGTTACAGATAAGAAAACTAAACCTCAGCTGAAAAGTGTCAAAGTGGCTGGGTTCAGTGGCTCGGCCTGTAATCTCAGCACTTTGGGAGGCTGAGGCAGGCAGAATACTTGAGCTCAGGAGTTCAAGACCAGCCTGGGCAACGTGGCAAAGCCCCATCTCTACAAAAAGTTTAAAAAATTAACCGAGTATGGTGGTGGATGCCTATAGTCCCAGCTACTCAGGAGGCTGAGGTGAGAGGATCACCTGAGCCCAGGATGTTGTGGCTACAGTGAGATAGGATTGCATCACCACACTCCAGCCTAGACAACAGAGTGAGACCTCATCTCAAAACAAAAAAAAAAGAAAGATAATCTCAGAAATAAGGAATTATAGTACAGTATGAAACATACAAAATTAGAAGTATGTTTGTACCAAGTATAACTTTAATCTTTACAACTGATTAAATGTTACATGACATTTTAAAAAATAACATTAATTTAAAAAATCTCAGTACTTCAGTTTCCTGAAACTCAAGACAAATACTAGGAGGACAAAGTAAGAGTTTAATTTAGGCCAAAACATAGAGGAAAAAGAAGGAGCTGGTCCCACACAATAGCTACTTGGCTATTTCCCTTTCCTCATGTAGAATTTCCTAAAAATATTTGGAAGAAATGCAGAATTCCTTCCCCATTCCCTAATGATTTCCCTCCTTGGACATTATTCTGCTTAACAACTGCCTTAGATAAATTCAGAAGGCTTTACTCATAGCTAATTAGGTATAAACAATCATGTTAACAGGAACACAAGAGTGTAGAAACCAGTGTTCCCATTCCAACAAGGTGGGAAAATTATATTCCAGGCTGCTTTACCTGGGTGCCTGGGACAGCCATCTGCTTATAAAGGCATTTCTCCGCCGGGTGCAGTGGCTCATGCCTGTAATCCCAGCACTTTGGGAGACCGAGGTGGGTGGGTGGATCACCTCAGGTCAGAAGTTCAAGACCAGCCTAGTCAACATGGTGAAACCCTGTCTCTACCAAATATACAAAAATTAGCCTGGCATGGTGGCATGCGCCTGTAATCCCAGCTACTCAGGAGGCTGAGGCAGGAGAGTCACTTGAACCTGGGAGGCAGAGTTTGCAGTGAGCCGAGATCACACCATTGTACTCCAGCCTGGGAAACAAGAGCGAAGTTTCGTCTCAAAAAACCAACCAACAAACAAACAGAAAAGGCATTTCTCCCCATAATCTTTCTTCTCATTTTTCCAGGAAAATAGATGCAAAAAGACAAGTCCCGGTGGGAAAAATATTTATTAAAATAAAGTGTAAAGGAAGCAATTCATGTCTTTAATATACCCAGAGCCTGATAAGGTTTCATATCTTGGACCCTACAATCTACTTCTAAGGATATACCCAAAGGCAATTGTGAGGAATTCAGACTAAGGTTTATATACAAAGAGGTCTGTGACAGCACTACCTATGATAAACAAAAATTGAAACTACATATCCAAGAGCTACAGAATAGTTAAGTGAATTTGGGGCAGCTATGAAAAATATATTGTACATATATGCAGAGGAACACAAAGGAAACTGGTAGTAAAATCCATCAGATGTGTATAAGATCATCCTTTGAGCTGCGCATGGTAGCTCACACCTGTAATCTCAGTTGCATGGGAGGCTGAGATGGGAAGATCACTTGAAGCCAGGAGTTTGAGACCAGCCTGAGCAACATAATGAGACCCTATTTCTAATAATAATAAATAATAATAATTCTTTGAGTTTAGAGAAAATACAAAACTGCTATTTATTTTTTATCTTGAATTTTAAAAATTTATATTTCTAGCATATGCTTTATAATGAATTAATTGAATTATAAATGTATATGTGATAGCCACATGATCAAACTTTCTTTACTGATATGGGTTTGCTACCAAGAATGTCTGGAGGCCACGGCTCTAGAGCATTCACGTGGGTCACTCTAACTGATCTGGCAACAGCTTGTATCAGGAAACAGAGGCAGCCCACAACTGGACAAACATTATGAATCATATCCAAAAAGATAACATTATTATCACTGTGCCCTTAATTTTGTGCAAATGAAACCTATCATAATCTGAAATTAAAGTTTCCTGGGCTTTATGAGTTTTCCCCAATGTGCCCTGACTCCAAAGTTGCTAAAAGGAAGATGAAATCCACATGCATGCACATATTCCAGTGGTGTAAATATGTTTTAATAGAACAGGGAAAGCATAGCTAAGACTATAAATAACTAAGACTATAAATCCTGTGACTACAGGACTTGATCTCTGTTCTGGTTTGAATATTTGTTTCCCTCCAAAAATTCATGTTGAAACTTAAATCCCCAATGCAATAAGATTAAGAGGTGGCCTTTATGAGGTGATTGGGTCATGAGTGCTAGCTCAGTCAACCAGGTGGATATAATTGTCATTGTTTGAGCACATGCATTGCATTGGAATGGGTATCAGTGGCTTAGAAGAAAATCTTAGAAACAACAGTGGGGCATTCTTTAAGAAATGCTGCATCTCCCGTGCCACTGTACTCCAGCCTGGGTGACAAAGGAAGACCCTGACGCTATAAGAAAAAAAAGAAAGTAAGAAAAAGAAAGAAAGAAATCGTCAAGACTGAATAAGAAAGTGATTTAGAAGAATCTAATTCAGCATGAAATTTAGAAACAACTGAGTTATCTTGCTTATTTTTTCCTTTGTATATGCATGTAAAAAACTAAAAGTCTAAACACATCTTCAAATAGGCAGCATAAAATAAATATTTTAAGTGATAATAAAGTTTTTTGTCATAGTTAAATGGCAGCATTATTTTTTCTGAGTGTTACATAAAATAATGGTGTGCCTTACAATCAATGGTATCTTAAGGTAAATGATTATGATACTAGTTCTTTCCGTAGCTCTCAGGAGAGGCATCAAGTTTAGAAATGATCAGAACATTAAACTGTGAAATCCAAGAGGACCCCACTGACCTGAGTTTCCAAACAGCCAGACAAAAAGTTACTGGACCATAGGTTAAGAAGTGACCATCCAGGGCAAATGACTCACAAACCTGTCTGCATAGCCACAGCCACATCCCCTCCACCAAATCCAGAACCAGTTTCTTTTTTCTTTCTTTCTTTTTTTTTTTTTTTTTGAGACAGAGTCTCTGTCGCCCAGGCTCAGGTGCAGTGGTACGATCTGGGCTCACTGAAACCTCTGCCTCCCGAGTTCAAGCGACTCTCCTGCCTCAGCCTCCCGAGTAGCAGGGATCACAGGCACCCGTCAGTACACCTGGCTAATTTTGTATTTTTAGTAGAGACGGAGTTTAACATGTTGGCCAGGCTGGTCTCAAACTCCTGACCTCAGATGATCCGCCTACCTCAGCCGCCCAAACTGCTGGCATTATAGGTGTGAGCCAGCGCACCCGGCCCCAGAACCAGTTTCCAGCTCGCTAACACTCCACCTGAATGTACCCACCTCCCAAGTGCCTCAAACAAACCCATTCAAGCCCTCATTACCTACCTCACTCACCTGCTCCCCCACTGTACTCCCCAACAACAGCCCAAGCCAGACAGCTGGGGGCAGAAAGTCCTCCCTCTCCCCAAGTCCTGGTCACAAGTCCTGTGGACTCTACCTCCTCCTACCACTTCATCCTGTTTGTTGCTCATGAGTGTCTCAGTGAGAGGCCTTCCATAGGTCTTGTTTCCCCCATTTTGGCAGTCACCTGACTGGTCCTCCCCACTTCTGGGCTCTCCTGGCACCAGTCTACCTTTCAAACAGCTGTGACAGTTACCTGCCCACACCTAAGATGAATCCCATCCCTTTTCACTGCTTAAAACCCTTCAAGGTCTCTGCTGGCAACCACAGCAAAGCCAAACCCTCCCTCTTGTAAAGCATGGCCTTTCATCGTCTGTCTGCCTTGGCCCACTAAGCTTCCAGCTTTCCCAGCACTCCTATCCTCAATTTCTGCCACCCTGAGCTTGTCAGCCTGGAACACACCATACTCTTGCCTTGGTTCTTTTACTTGGACTTTTCCCTCTGAAATACTTTATACTCATGCCATCCTCAAAATCCCTCCTGCCAACGTTCATTACAATGTCAAGACCCAGATAATTTATCACCTCTTCTGTGAAAACTGTAATTTCTGAAAAACATCTTTCTCTGTGTTCTTACGGCATTCTCTGTAGACTTCTATTATTGCATGTAGCCCAATACATTATTTGTTTTGCATGCCTTTCTTGCCCTGTAGGCTTCTAGAATAAGAATACATACTTCATCTGGCATACAGTACACATTAAACAACGTTATTTGAATGAATGCGTGAATAAATGAATGGATTAACAAATGAAGTGCTGTGGGATACTTTGAAGAATAAAGTAAGAATCTTCCAGCATCACATTTTACACTCCATGGCACTAACACCTTTGTTTTCCTCCCACTCTTTTCTTGAAAGCCATTCCTCCAACCCTTCCACATTTAAGTCCTGTGGCGATAACGAGCACTTCCACATACCTCATTCATCTCATTTATGTCTTGCCACTGGGCTAGCAGCACCTGCACTGCAGGACTGTGACCATGCTTCGCAGCGAGGTGCAAGGCAGTGTTTCCCCCCTGCAACAGAGACACACTCGATGTAGAAACTCCTGTGCCGGGAGAGCACGCTCCTTCAATAGTAAGGGCTGTAATGGAGTTTCTGGAAGTTTTCATTTTGGTTAAAGCTGCAGTCCAGAGTGTGGACCACTGTATCTGCAGTTTTAAGTGAAATTTATACATTTTTAAGTTTTAAATAAAAAGGTATAGTTTTTTGAACCAGTAGGAAAAAAATCATCCATGCTCCTTGTTCTAACTTTGCTACCAATTGCTAGCAAAACATGGAGCAACAAAAGAAATTCCATTTGACCTCTGTGAGGGTAAAATGGTGAAAGATTTCTGGGAGATCATTTTAGCAATATTGTATACCCAAAGATTTTAAAATGTGCAGAAGCCTTTGACCCACAATTCCATATCTAGGAATTTCTCCTAAGAAAGTCATCAAGGGTGTACATATAGATATGGATGTCTACCCCAGGGTTTTCCCCTCCCCTTTCATATAAGGCTGAGCCTCCAGGAGACCTCATGGGAGGAGAGAAGAGGCATGGAGTTGATCATGGAAAAATCCATGTGGTCTATCGACTTCACAAACATTTATGAAGCAAAAACTGCCAATCTGGACAACCCAGAGCAACAGTGGAAGGATTTTGCCTGGATAGTTCATGATTCTCTCTGAGTACAGTAGCAATTTAACTCTCCTGCTGACTAAAATGCCCTCACCAAATCTACATGCCAATTGTTACCCCTCTACATCAATTGTTACACCCCTTTCTCTTGTTCTCAGCAAAGAAATAAAAGTCCAACTCACCTTGTCTTTTTCTGAAGTATGCAGGTTTAGGAAGGTAAGTTTTTCTATCATTTCAACATGGCCCCTCTCAGCTGCCAAAAGAAATGGTTTTCTTCCTTTCTAAAAATCAATCACAAACCTCAAGCATTTATTACAGTCTTAGTGAACAAGCAAGACAATGGACAAAGCTAGCGACATTTCAAGGATGATGGGGAGTCCAAGATGGCCCTTCTTCAGGGAGGAAGATGATGCTATCTCTGACTCCAAACCAGATCAGGTTCTGGGTTTTCACTCAAAACTGTGGGAGACTCCACATCAGCGTGAAATCTGTTTCATGGTGGCACACAAATACTGTTCAGAAAAGGTCCTCTCAAGCATCAGGAGAGGTGCAACATCACAGTCAGATGACAAGATTCCCTTTTAAATATAGCAATATTATGAACTTTATTTATTCCATAGTTATTTCACCATTTACTGAGAAGCTACTATGTGTCAGACCCTGTCTCAGGCACCTGCACATCATACTAAGCCTTCCCTTACTCTGGGGCTTATTATTTATGTGGCTCATTCAGACATGACATTTGATTAGCTGCTTCTCCTTAGGCCTTCCTTTCTTCCTCATAGATTTATCTACAACATCTACTAAGAATCAATAGGAAAACTCTTGAGAATAGGTCAATACAAAATGGAATCAAGAAATGAGGCATTACCCAGAGAATACAGATGAAGAGAAATGTTTAGGTTTGATTTTTTTAGAAGATAAGCTCAAATATAGAATTTTCTGATTACGGAATTCCTCCTACTTTTCATGTTGCCAATGGAGACTATATTTTCCATAGCCAAAATGCCATCAAGAAAAGTGAAAGACCTGTCTTAGTCTGCTTTGTGTTGCTATAACAGAATACCTCAGGCTGGGTAATTTATAAAGAAAAGAGGTTTATTTAGCTCACAGTTCTGCAGGCTGGGAAGTTCAAGGGCATGGTCTTGGCTTCTGGTGAGGGCTTTCACACTGTGTCATGACAGAGAAAGTCAAAGGGATGCAAGCATGTGTGAAGGGACAAAACCCAAGAGCATCCTAGCTCCCACCTTTGTGGGAACTAATTTATTCCTATGAGAATGAATCTAGTCCCACCAGAGTGAGAACTCAGTACCTGAAGAATGTCACCAAGCCATTCATGAAAGATCCACCCTCATGACACAAACATCTCCCAATAGGTCCCACCTCCTAACACCACCAGATTGGGGATCCAATTTCAACATGAATTCTGGTGAGGACAAAGCATAGCCAAACTATAACAGATCCACAGAAAATGTAATGTTGTAACTTGAGATAATTAAAATAAGGAAAAGGAAGTTGTGGTGGCAATACGGTAGCAGAATTATTTTCTTCAATTAAAGAGAAGAAAACACTCACAGATTGGCTTAGTGTGTCACTAACTGAAAGCTTAGCAAGGTGTCTTAATGTTAAAAAATAGATACAAGCCTCATCTAACACTTGATAAAATAGGGTAATGAAAAGATCATGGCCACTGAGATAACAACCTGAGATAACAGGTTAACCTGAGATAACAACATAGGTGCCCCCAATAACTGGAGAAAAAAAGGAAGAAAAAATGCTGAAATAATAAATGGCAAAAAGCAAAGACAAAAACAAATCTATAAAGATCAGTCCTACAGAGGTCTGTATTTATGCATGTATGGAAGCTGGAGAAACAAATTTGCACCAAAAAGTTCACCTAATTCATCATTCTTGGGCCACATATGTCACCAATGAGATCTGCATCCCCAGCCCTTCAAAGGGTTTAGTGATTTCATTATCAGGAAATCACTAAGAAATGGCAAAGGAAAGAAACAGAGACTGCTTGGAACCACAGTTTTCTGCTTTCAAGGTAGGCACTAATTGAAGGGTAAAATTTAATCTTGAGTCATGAGCAACTCTTTGGAAATGACAGACCAAAAATCATTGTGTTTGATATATAAATATCTGCAAATAGTGACTACAGGTAAAGTTTCATGTAAACAAATCACAAAAGAGGGAACAAGAGACAGTGATTATAAACCAGATGAAAACATCTGGTCACATATCCTCATAAATAATTCATTTGTTTGTTCAACAATTGTTGAGCGCCTATGAATATGCCAGATAATGTGCTAAGCAATAGAGTGACCAAGGTGAGAAATATATTGCCCGTCCTCAAGCTCAGAGTCCAAAAGGAGAGATGGACACATAAGCAATTAATTATAATGTAACGTAGTAACCGAGTGCTGGTTATATATGGGGGTACATAACTCAGCATAAGTGTGTTTGTGGCTGGAAAGGCGGGTGGTGAGAAATGGTGGGAGAAGGCCTTTAAAGGTTGGTAATGCACTGGAACAGGAGAAAAGAGCACTTGTTACCTGATTCCTGCCTGCTATCTTTTACACTGGAGAATGACCCCTGGCTCATTTTGTGGAGCTGTTAATTATAGGCTCCTGCCTCTTCTACCACCTATCCCTTGGCCACAGTGCTTGGTTCAGGGATGGTCACATGCTAGGCCTATGAGAGCCAACCATGAGATATTTTTTTGGCATATCCTATTTTTATTCTAGAGCCATCAGCTAGCTGTTAGTAGTCCTCTTTGCCACCTGATAAGAAGACCCTGCCTAAGAATGAAGTCAGCACAGTGAAAAGTAGAGTTGAAAACTAGGAAGAGATAAAGAGCCCTGCTGACATCATTTGATCTCCTGCATTCAGACATACCTGAATCCATGGCTAGATTTTTAATTGAATGAGCCAATAAATTCCTTTCCTTAGTATGGTTTGAGTTGAGTTTCTGTCACCTTTGACTAGATGGCTTCCTTAAATCAACTGCTTATGTCAGAGAATTATGAGCAACTTCAATGTCCACCAGTGAGTCTTTTTTTCTTTTTCTTTTTCTTTTTCTTTTTTTTTTTTTGAGACAGAGTTTTGCTCTGTTGCCCAGGCTGCAGTGCGGTGATACAATCTTGGCTCATTGCAACCTCTGCCTTCTGGGTTCAAGGAAGTCTCCTGCGTCAGCCTCCTAAGTAACTGGGATTACAGGTGCAAGCCACAATGCCCAGCTAATTTTTTGTATTTTTAGTAGAGACGGGATTTCACTATGTTGGCCAAGCTAGTCTCAAACTCCAGACCTCAAGTTATCCACCTGCCTCAGCCTCCCAAAGTACTGGGATTACAGGTGTGAGCCACCGCGCCTAGCCCACCAGTGAGTCTTTTAGGTTCAGCTAAACATTTCAGACTCATAAAATTATCACAGGCAACATCTGGCACCAGTCTTCTCAGAAGATGTGGGCACAAATTACAGCTTGTCAGTATCAGCTGTTTCTCTTCATGACACGGTCCACATAGCTGTCCAGGAGGTATTGTCTTTGGACCCCCAGATGAGCGCTTAGTTGCAAGGTGACAAGATCCACATTGGATGGGTCGGAGCCATCCTGGCTTAGAAGGCTCATGCCCCACAAGAATAAATATCTCCTGAATAACTCCTTAGGCACCGCTTTCAGAGTCCCCATGAGAGAGATGCCTAGTTCCAAGAGTGACTGCACTCAGAGAAGCCCAAAAGATGGTTTCCCCTTCTGGAACTTATAATTCATCTGTAGTTCTTCCCAGTCTAGATGGAATTTACCAATTATAGGTAATTTTATCACAATCTATGCTGCTTAGTAACATAGTTAATAATCTATCTTTATTTAGTTTGCAAGGACACAGAGGCAAAAAGTTAATCAAAATTTAAATTATCATGCAGAAGGTAAGGGTTTTTGTTAGCTCTTTATGCACAGATACCACAAATAATACATGAAGGTTTTGTGCCCTAGTGTGGCATTTGTTGCTTTGCCTTTATATTTATCTTTCTTCTAGTAACAGCACTTTCATTTTACTTTGCAGAACAACCACACATACACACACACACCCCGTCATTTAGCCCATTTTGTGCTGTCCATTTCCAGGCCTTACCTGCCTGCCTTCTGCCACATGAAGTGATTACATAACCCTGTCGTCACAGTGATTGGTTCGAGATTGGGCATATGATTCAGGTAGGGCCAGAGTTGTTCCTGAGATTTATATATAAACATTTAATGACAGATTATTATTTTTATTTCTTATGGATTGAAATCCATAAGGATATTAAACCTGAGGCTGCTAACAGCTATCTTTCCTACTATATGAAAAGTATACCTATGAATAATGCCGACCGGCAGACAGCTAAGAAATGAAGAAAGAAAAAGAGCTGGGTCCAGCCATGCCTGAACCTGGCAAGATACACCCTCAAACTGTAGTTCGAAGTTAATAAATTACCTTCTTTGCTTAATCTCGATCAAGATGGATTTTTGTCTTTACAACAGAAAGAATTCTAACTAATACATATTTATCAGTTTGGTAACAATACTAATCTGTTCAACTTTAAAATGGCGCTTTTCTTTTACCCGTGGTTGCTACAAAGCTTTGCATTACTGCATAGATATCAGAGTGAAAGAAAGCTTCACCCACTAAGAGATGGGAGGTTCTGAGAAAAGACTACAGTTACCACAGATGAAACATCTTTCCTTTCCATGGAAACACTATTAGTTTGAACTTTGGAAGCCCTTTAAAACAGTTATCGCCCAGGAAAAAGATGTAAAAGCAAAATTACACAAAGTAAAGACATTTAAAATAATCTGTAATAAATATATGAAAAGGTAGCATAAAGAAAGATGAGATTATAGCATAATGAGATATAAATCTTTTCTCTCATTGAGTACATATTATTAGACAAAATAACAGGAATTTCAAAGATATATGTGGTTTTTAAACAATATAGTTTCTTATCATGTCCTTTATTTTTTTTAACTACCCAATCCTTTTTCATCACATTCAAATAGGCCTCTATCCAGGGCAGTCTCATAGGACCTCCCTTACTTGGAAGGCAGGAAGCTTTTCCAGCCAGGAGGATGGTGGAGCTTGGTGTCAGAACCCTGGGCTTCAGGCCTTGGGCAAATCGCAAAGACTCCCTGGCTCAGGATCCTGCCTGTTTAAGTACTAAAATAAGGAGGGTCCAGGATTCCTGTTCTTTTTTTCCTCTATTAACTCGATGTCTATTTAACCTAATTATAACAGGGTCTTACTCTGTCACCCAGGCTGAAATGCAGTGGCATGATGTCAGCTCACTGCAGCTTCCACCACCTGGGATCCAGTGATCCTCCCACCTCAGCCTCCCGAGTAGCTGGGACCACAGGTGCGCACCACCACACACCAGCTAATTTTTTGTATTTTTTGTAGAGGCAGGTTTTCACCATGCTTCCCAGGCTGGTTCTCAAACTCCTGAGCTCAAGAGATCCTCCCACCTCTGTCTCCCAAAGTGCTGGGATTACAGGTGTGAGCCACTGTGCCTGGCTAACCTGATATGTTTTAACTCAATGCATTTAATTTTTTTTTTTGCATGTTAAGTCTGAGGGATTGGGATTGTTTATTATAAATTATTTTTAAGTTTATTGAGAAGATGAAGTCATCAAATTTGATGTTATCAAATTCAGCAAAAATTTCATAAATAGCCATTAAGTGGGTATCCAAAGTCCAACCTGACCTTCCTTTACCACAGGGATCCCTGAGATGTGTCGCTCTTAGGAGCCCCTGAGGAGAGGCGCTGGTGGGCCTCCAGTGCATGTTCCTGCCTACAACATTTCCCATCACCCCAGGATCAGGCACTTGAGGCAGGGGAAACCCTGAATAACTAGAAATTTCAGATGTAAAAAAATATGTGTCATGAGGTTAAAAAAAAAAAGCAGTGTTTTAAATATGAAAAAGTGGCACTGGTGGGGTGGGAGACACTGGGTTTGTTCTCCCCTCACAGACAGGAAACAATAGATTTGATGAAATCTAAAGTTGTTAAATGTTGCCTTGGGTCTATATAAGAAAACAGGTGTCTTCTCAAGTCCCCTTCTACTCACTATCCCCTTCCCTCCCAGAAAAAGAAGCTTCTTTGCATTTTGACTTCCAGAGACTTTAAACCAATGGAAGTCTACCATATTCGTAGGTGAAACCAACCCAACATTGTACCACCAAATTCTTGTAAATATTCAACAAATATATGAATGGCGTGTGAGGCCTTTCTATTTCTCTCCCTCCCCAAACATGTTAGTCTGAGTATTTATTTTTGATCACCAGATGGACATTTACAGGTAGATTCAAAATATCTATACTTTATTCATAACTCCTGGCTGCTCTAATCTCTCTCCCCTGGAAAGGCCTCAATGATTTTTATGGCTGTGGAGCTGGCGGAAATCTCGGAAGGTTTCCCAGCAACCTCCATCTCTCCCCGCCCAAATTCCCCCTGGCCTAGTTAAATCCATTTTGTTTTAAGGGCCTCCTTCCAGGAAAGCTTTCCTTGTTAGCTTTTGGAGTTCCCTCCAGGCCAAAGAGATGGATTTTACCAAACCTGGCAGGTACACAAGCTCTCAATCACTTTCTGTTGATAAGAAACTAGGCAAGAGAGTAACACTGTGAAGGTGAAGATGCCTTAAATATCAAATGTATTTCGCAAACTCCACAATACCTTTAAGCAGATGCAAATGGGAAACCCAGCAGTAAATCAATAGACCCTGAGCTTCTGATCCCAGTTGCAACTGGCATTTCCCCCCACAATTTTTTTTATCATGGTAAAGTACACATAACTAAATTTATCATCTTAACCATTATTAAGTGTATAGCTCGGTGGTATTAAGTATACTCATGGTTGTCTAGCCATCACTACCATCCATCTCCATAACCCTTTTCATCTTGCAAAACTGGAATTCTGTCCTCATTAAACAATAATTCCCACTTTCCCTTCCTCCTAGCTCCTGGCAACTACCATTCCAACTGACTTTTGTCAACAGGTGTGACCCACTCACAGATCTTAGAAAAAAAGTAGATTTTTTTGTGTGTTTTCTATTCATCAATTTAGTTTTCTTAAGAGACTAAAGTTGGGCTCAGACTCAAAGAGTCTTCTTTCCCTAGATGACCCAGTGGACTCATTATTTGCTCGTTCCTTGTATGTCTCTGAACTCAATTTAAGATCTTGCAGCTGGACATTACTCTCTGCAGTTTGCTGCCAACCCTTTTTCCCAACAGATAGAGGAGGAAGAAGGTGAGAGAAGAGGACATGCCCAGAATCAGTTGAAAAGAGTTTTGGACAGGAAGGCTGCTGGCCAGCAGAAACTCAAGAAGTGGGGAAGGCTCCCCGCAAACCTGCTTTGGTTTCTGAACCCCATCAGCCTGCCTGATCCTTCCCACACACTACCATCTCTCATGGAAGCAATCAGGGCACATTGAAGGGGAAAATAACTGTGTGTCTTATGCATAACAGGCCGTCAACAAATATCTGCTGAACTGAACTGAATGGAATTCATTCATTGGCCACACCTCTATTTGGCATGGATAAAATTAGGAAGATCCAACTTCCTTACTCTGATACTAAATAGCATTTGACTATGATTGTCACTTTGAGAAAATCAGATAGGATATTTTATCCTATAACAATTGTTACAACAGTGAGCACTTACAATGTGCCTGACTTGTTGCTAAGTGCTTTATAGTCATTAGCTCATTTAAGCATCTCAGCAGTGGCTATTACAATATTGCTACATAGGAATGGCATAAACGAAAGGGGGTTATGGAATGGCTTACCATGAAGCTCATTTGCATAGGTACTTTTACATAAGATTGAGGAAATGTCAATCATTATATATCAAAGAATGGAGGTTTGCTGATTTAAAAAAAATTATATGTGGGACAAAACTTCTCCTATCAACCCTTGTTGTTACCATAAAGTAGATTTTATTGTTTCCATTGTATAGATGGAGAAACTGGGGGTTTCAGAAATTGAAGAGCTTGCTTAAAACCACACAGCTAGTGCATGGTGGTACTGACCAGACCACAGCCAAAGTCTGTCTTCCTCTAAGCTGTAAATGTATAGTTGTTTAACCATATGTAGAGGAAGTCAAAGAAGTTTATAGACCTAATTTGAAGAAATACTTCTTATCGTTAATATTGTTGTTTTTAAGATTAAGGTCAGAAAACAAATGTCAAAATTTTTAAAAACAGGTGAAATGAAGTGACTATTACTGACCAGCTTCTAAAGAAACTTTTATGGTGTAGTATTCCGGTGGCACAGAGAAAAGGAAATCCCATTCATGAAGTATATTCTACTGCTGAGAAATCAAAATGCCAAGTGCACAAAAGCTACTCCTGTATGAAGAAAACAAAACAAACAAACAAACAAAAAACAAGGCCTAGAGGGAGATATTCCAGGGGAAGGACAGTCCCTGACATGACCAATACCCACTGTTAGTCTGAGGAGGGAGACAGCACAGCATGAAGGCTAGATTCAGCCAGACCTGGCTTCAAGTCCTGGCTCTCACTTTTTAGCTGTGAGACTTTTGATCAGGTGTTTGGTCTCTCTGAGTTTCAACTTCCTCTCCTCTACAAATGAGCAAAATATTTTCTACCTTATAGGATTATTGTAGGGGTTAATGAGATCATTCATTCATTCAGCAATGATTCGTTGAGCATCGGTAGGTTTCAGGCCCAAGACCTCTTACTGAAATAATGTATGTAAATAGCTTTCCTCTGTACCTACATTAATAGATACTCGTTAAGTAGTAGCTGGTATTGTTCTATATCTCCTTATATAAAGAAAAGGAATATTGACAAATGCAATAAAACTGCATTGTATTTCAAGGCTCATTACTGTATAGCTTTGGGTCAAATATATTCCCAAAAGGCCAAGTATAATAAAATAAAATTTAGGTACACATTCTGATTACTAGAGGGGATAGGATACTATCCACACTCTGGCCAGGATGAGGGAGTAGAATGGGAACAAGGAATCTGGCTGCTTCCTCAACATTTCCTGTTCTCCCTACAAGCAGGGGCCAGGACCACCACTAATACCAACACTCCTCTTTGATTCTGTGGTCTGCCATGGTGATGGAGGAGCTGGCTACAGGGCCGGGTCTATCTGTGCTGGCTGCTTTCACAGCTGTACCAGAGGCAGGAAGAAAGTGAAATTTGATAGGGGTGTATGCAAGACCTATACAACCAAAGTGAACACACCTCATCAGGCTGGTTCAGGTCCTTGAGGTGCAGATCTTGAATAAGATACTCCACGATGTGCACATGATTGCTCTGAGTGGCAAAGTGGAGGGCGTTCATTCCATCCTGAAGAGAACCAGGGGTGGGGGAGATAGACAGTGACCTCAGAACTTCCTCTCTCCTGCAATGGTGAGGTAAGAGCTTTTGTCCAGGTGTGACCCACATACCTACCTGATTCTTGGCTCTCTGGTCTGCTCCAGCTTTAACCAGCATGAGCATGACCTCAAGGCTCCCAGACCAGGCTGCAAGGTGAATTACTGTCAAGCCGTGCTTCCCCAAGAAGACAGAAAAAGAGAATCTATCACTCTGATAAGTTGCAGCATATACTGCCTCATCAACAAAGGCCAAATTAATACTAGATTGTTGAAAACTAAGAAATAGAGAATTCAATATGCAGCAAAAGTGATATTTCAGTTCTATGGGGAAAAATGGTTATACTTAATAAGTGGTGCAGGCACAAGTGGTTCTCCATCTGGAAGAAAATAAAATGAAAAGCTATATCATACCATACTCACAAAATAGCACACAAACAATAAATATATTAGAATAAAATCCAGACTATAATGCACAGTCTCTTAATCCAGAGTTAGAACAGATAGATAATAAAGTCAATTAAAAATGACAGATTTTTAAAAATGTATCTTTAATAAAGATAAATGGTTATTCTCTAATGCATGAAGCACACTTACATATGGAGGAGAAAAAGACAAACTCAGAAAAATGGACAAAGAAAGGAAATGGAAATGATTATTGTTTAAGTATCTGGCAATATCTATCAGAGTTGAAAATACAACCAGCAATCCCACTCCTGGGAATCTATCCCATGAAAATAAAAATGTCAGTACCTAATTCTATATATATAAGGATAGTAATTGTAATACTAAAAACTGGGTGCAAGATAAAAGCCTATCAACATAGGAATGCTAAATAAGTTATGGAATAGTCAGACTATATAATGCAAGCATTAAAAATAATGAATTGGTGCTACAACAATTGACTTGGAAACATTTCCATGAGCTTTGCTAAATATGGAAAATAAGATAGGCAATAAATATGATATAATCCCATTTGTTAAAAAGGAGTGATTAACAAAACCCCATACATGTATATGTATATATCTATATCTATCTATAGGTGGGTTGGTGGGTAGGTAGGTCGATTGATCAATATAGATATGACTATGTGAGCAGGAGAAAAGTACAGAAATAAACACACATATCTCAGATTGTTAAGTATGGTTACCAGAGGAGGAGAGGGTACACGCAGGTGAAAAAAACACAAGTTATAAAAAGGATCTCATTTATATAGATGCTACTTAAAATATTTTATTTATACAAAATTATTTAGATTTGTCTGTGTGCAAACACATGTGCATAAAGTTGTGAGACTGAAAGAGACCAGGACTTAGTGACCTGTATGGATGCTGTGGGCAGTTGTATGCTGACTTGTCTACCAAATAAGAAGAGAGAAAAGTGTGGAAGGAAGCATAGCCAGCAGTTAACACTGGTTATTTTAGGGAGGTGAGATTCGAGGGAAATAAGCAAAAAAATGCATCTGCACCCCGGGCCCTAAGTTACAGAAGCAGGATAGGGCAGACACTATGAGCCTGATCTTCAGGATCAAGCAGAACTAATCTCAAATTCTGGTCACTTTCTATCACTTTCAAGTACGGGGATCTTGGTGAACTTAGTTCTAACTCTCAGCTTCAGCTTCCTTATCTGCAAACTCAAGTGTCTGTTTTTCTGTTTCCTTTAGCTCCATGAGAAAGTAATCCATTTCCTCAGTACAAGTGCCTACCCAAAGGAAGCTCTCACACTACATTTTATTTGCCTTTTCTAATCAGTTGTGTTGTGATCTGGAAACTGTTTGTTAGATGTACACAGTATGAGTAAATGACTAAGGAATGAGGGCCTGTAGTACACTTCTATTTGTAAAGTGCATAAGCCTTTTGGCATTTATTTTGGCTGCCCCCAAGTTGCATTAATGTATTCTCTTATTCTCAGTAGAATTCATGTTGGGAGAGTAAAACAGCAAGTCCCAAATTATTGAGGCATAACTCTAAACTGGTGATTCTCAACTGAGGGTGATTTTGCCCCTAGGAAACATTTGGAAAAATGTATGGAGATATTTTTTACTGTCATGCCGTGGGTGGGGGGAGGTTAATATTGGCACCTAGTGGATAGAGGCCAGGGACACTGCTAAACATCCTACAATACACAGGGCAGCCCCAACGACAAAGAATTATCGGGCCCAAAATGTCAATAGCACCACTGTTGAGAAACCCCGCTCTTAATGTGCATATCCTATCAAATTTATATTTCAGCTGTCACTCTAGATGGTGAGTTAGTCCATTTGTAGGTTTACAATTCCAGCATGAAGAAGACTCTTCATTTCTGGACTCTTTGTCCCAAAGAGAAATGATGAACAATGACTGACTACTTGAGGTTCTTCAAAACATGTTCCCTAAACACAATTCCACCTCTTAATTTGGAGTTCCCTACAAGTCAGTGCTCTATATTTAGTAATACTAAATCTGCTTTCAAATAGAGACCAGAAGGCCAGGCACGGTGGCTCCTGCCTGTAATCCCAGCACTTAGGGAGACCAAGGTGGGTGGATCACCTGTGGTCAGGAGTTCGAGACCAACCTGACGAACATGGAGAAACCCTATCTCTACTAAAAATACAAAATTAGCCAGGCATGGTGGCGCATGCCTGTAATCCCAGCTACTTGGGAGGATCGCTTGAACCTGGGAAGAGGAGGTTGTGGCAAGCCAAGATTGCGCCATTGTACTCTAGCCTGAGCAACAAGAGTGAAACTCCACCTCAAAAAGAAAAAAAAAAAAACCACCAGAAATATTTGAGACAGGTGACAAATCACTCTTTGATAGGAGATCTATTTTTCCCTAAAAGGTAATTCCTAATTTCAAAGCAGCCTACATTTTAAAATTCCAAGCTCCAATCATAAAATCTAAAAGCTGGGAATTCAAGCTGCAATCAACTTGAGTCTCTAAAACCACAAACTCAGAGTGGAGCCATTGTTCCTCAGAGGCAATGAATCACCGCTCACAGGTGTAAACTCCCCAAGAAGAACCTCCATAAAACAAATTCTTCTGATATGAAACTGGCATGCCTGAGACTACTTAAGACCATGTGTCACAAATTACACTCACAGTTGGCTCACGAAGCTCTGTAAAGTGTACATTGCTCAATAGTCACTGATAACCTGTCCTCATTGCCAGTCTCGTCATAGGTGAGGCCAATAATTTCCTCTGGGGAACACTTCCATGTTAGGAGCTTCCCAGAGGTAAGAAGCTTTGTCAGCAGATGTTTTTATCCTCTGAGCACCACTTGCACCCACCTGGGATTGTTTACTCCTGTCTGGAGTAAGAGCCTCCATTTATCCAGTCTGCCTCTTCCCAGGACTCGGGGATGCTGCTCACTTTGGTCCCTAGCATGCAGTGCCTTGAATGGCACTCAGCTGGTACAGTCTCTGTCCTTGCTCCCCAGATAGACTGTAGGCCCTGCAAAGCCATGACTCTATCTCATACCAGTGCTTCCCAAAAACAATCACCTAGGAATTTTTTTAAAATGCAGATTCTGATTAAGGCCTGGGGTGGGGCCTGAGATCCTGCATTTCTAACAAGCTTGCAGGTGATGTGCATGCTTCAAGTCCTGGGACTACACTTTAAATAGCAAGGACTTCTCTCTCTCTAATTGAATCCTCAGTAGTTGACACTGAGACACATGCACAACAGCCACTGAATAAATATTGATGCTGAAGGGGATCAACTGTTGGCTCTTTGCAAATGGTGTTAGAACTTAGAAGAAGTCAAACTCAAGGCTCACCATTCAGATAAAGAAGCTGCCAGATTGGGTCAAACATGACCTTGGTTGAATTATGAAAAACATTTTACTAGTTACAGAGTAATGCCACTGTAGATGATTTAATCAGTTATAAATATATTTAACTTAGTGAAACCTTCAAAGCAGGAAAAAGAGACACACCAGGAATTACTCTATTTCCCACCTGACATTATTTCAATCTTCAGGCAAAGTTAAGAGAAATAGTCATGCTTCAGAGACAAGGTAATACAAATAGATGTTTAGAAAAACCTCAAGTAGAACAAGTTGGTGAAATATCTCTCCATCATTTCAGGAATAATTGATTTGCACTCTGACACAAACCAGTCCTGTATTTAACATATTAGAAACATGGCAATCCTCAGATATTCTGTTTAAAAGAAAAGATGCAATCTAATATGGGCAATGGATGCATAGGTGTTTGCTGTATGATTCCCTCTACTTTGGTATGTTAGAGATTTGGGGTTATGGTTCTTGTTAAAACGAAGTAAGCACAGTCCACTCTGTCTCTGCCACCAAAACAAATAAAATCTCTGGAAAGAATGCATGGAACGTACACTTACTATATACCCACACAAATTTTAAATTAAAATTAAAAAAAAAAAAAAAGAATGCATGGAACAGCTGAGGACTCTGTAAATGGTATCAGGTGGACTGGGGAAAAAATCAGAACTCAAAGTAAGGACAATCCTGCAGTGACTTTCCTGATTTTTCTTTTCCTTCCATACCTTCCAACTTGGACTCAAGGCAGTGCAAATCATGGAACTGTGCCCTGGGCACAGTCAGAAAGATTTCCAAGAGAAGCTCTCTCATTCTGGTCTAAAGAGGAGAAGGGAGCTCCTATAGAACACAGAAGGTAGGGGAAATTCTCTGCTTCATTTTTCTCT
Organism: Gorilla gorilla gorilla; assembly: GCF_029281585.2. Classification (NCBI taxonomy): domain Eukaryota; kingdom Metazoa; phylum Chordata; class Mammalia; order Primates; family Hominidae; genus Gorilla; species Gorilla gorilla. The sequence continues at coordinate 36,059,300 of NC_073243.2, forward strand.
ACTGGCCCTGCCCCCTCCCCCAAGCCAAGCCCCACTCCCAAAGCTACAACTTGACAGTGGTAGGGGTAGCAGCAGTGGCTGGGCAAGCACCTTAAACTCTGACATAGGGGAATCTTTCTCTCTGACCAGAGGAACTGTGGTCATAAAGCAGCGTGGAGGGAGAATCAAAATGTTCTCGTTACTCTCCCCCACTTGGTCCTGGAGGCAGACCTATTTGTGGGAAGTACACAGCAGAGCGGGGAGACCACAGCCTTGGCTTTCCAGACAGAGGACCAGGAAAAGAGGGTGGGGAGCTGGAAAATGCAGGGGAGCTGATCATGGAGACGATGGAGCCTGAGAAAGTGATGGCATAAAGTCGTGTGTGTGCTCCTGGGCTTACCCCTGAGCTGTTTAATAAGCCTATTTATTATCAGAGTTCATAGAGCAAAGTCAATATTTGATGTCTCTGGGGCCAGTTAGCTTCTGTCTTCCACAAATGCATGCTATTGGCCATAAAGTCGATATGAGAAACTAAGCAAAAACCCAGGTCCCATAGGTAAAGGGGAAACCATTTAGTCCCCAAATTCAAAGAGCACATATATGTATATTCTCTATGAAGAGACCTTTCCAAAACGAACACTGCCAATTAAAATATTTTGTGTGTATGTGAAGAAAAGATGTCTAACTGGAATGATCAGATTCTCCCTGTACATTGGTTATGCTCCAACTTGTTCTACTCAAGATGAGCTTACCTTATCAGCAACATCCACCCTGGCCTTGTGTTTAAGCAAGAAATCCACTGCAGATAAATGATTTCTCCCCACAGCAAAATGCAGGGCTGTGCGGTTCATCTGAGGAAGCATAATTTATGTTTTTAGTCATCTGATCATTATTCAGTGATTTTAGGTTTCCTGTTTCTTGAATGGCCACACTTTTCTATCAAGTGTTTCTATTTTGATTGTTTGGCTCCACTCTTTGCCTTTACCTTTGAAAGTTATGAGAATTGTGTCCAGCCGAATTCTGCCTTCATTATGAGATAACATCAGAGAATTTGGCAGTCCACTGAAGGACACGCCTCAAGATGAAATTCTTGTTTCAGCTTATATTGTATTGTATTGTAGCATTATGTTGTAGCAATATAATGGGTTTTGTTTAGAAAGTAAAAGTTGGATTCCCCCCTTATGCAATCATTAATAATGGTAAATTTTTCTGCTTAGAATATACTAATAATGCATAGCGGAAATTTTCCTAGATATTCAATCCACTCATGTTCGTTCTTCTCTAAGTTTTTGGACTGTAAATTTTACTGAAGCAAATAAATTCCTTCTGAAAGGAAGAAGGAAGGGAGCAAGGGATAAAAGGAATGAAGAAAGGAGGAAGGAAAGAAAGACAGAAGGCAGAGAAAGAAAGCTATGACTATCTTGCTCCAAAGGAAAGTCAACACGATGCTCCTGGGATACCCAGAGACAGTCTAATACATTTCAGATAATGGAAGTTATGCTTGGAAGTGATATGTGTCATATTCCCCATATTCTAGGCACTGCTTTTGCTCCCAAATAAGATGTCTGCGCATGGCTTTACTATTCTTTGTTATACACAAATAATAAAAAAATGAGAACCGTTTAAATATTTGATTTTCTTGGTAGCATTAACCTAAATAATAAGGGAGACTCTCAAAAGAAAATATATTGATTTGCAAATAAAGCATTGCAACGGGAATATGCATGTCATAGTAAAACTATGTGTGTATTTAGGGAAGTAAAAGAAGACAAAGGTTTTTAAAGGAAAAAATGAGGATTACATAATTGTTTTGAAATAATTTATCCTTTGCTACAAAGTTCAACAACAAGCTGACGCCAGTCTTAGATTAGACAGGCAGTTGCTGGGCAGATGTCCTTGCAGAATATTTTCTGTGTAAGGTTGTGATGGCTTTTGTGCAAGGTTGTGGGTTTTGCAGTCTTTTGTGGTAGTTTTTGTTATCAGGTATACAAGCATGAGAACCCTGTATTCGTGGCCTTCCCCAGCTCTATTTGTCAAGGTTTTCTTAATATCGGTGACTCCATTTTGATTCTGAAAACTTTCACAATAGCTAAACCAGTGATAAAATAAGTTCAACAAAACATGAGTTATGGCTGGGCATGGTGGCTCATGCCTGTAGTCCCAGCACTTTCGGAGGCCAAGGCGGGTGGATCACCTGAGGTCAGGAGTTTGAGACCAGCCTGGCCAACATGGTGAAACCCTGTAACTACTAAAAATACAAAAATTAGCCGGGCGTGGTGGCGTGCGTCTGTAATCCCAGCTACTAGGGAGGCTGAGGCAGGAGAATTGCTTGAACCCAGGAGGTGGAGGTTGCAGTGAGCTGAGATTGCACCACTGCACTCCAGCCTGGGTGACAGCGCAAGACTCCATCTCAAAACAAAACAAAACAAAACAAAACAAAAAAACCCATGAGTTATTATGACTTTGTCTGAAATCTGGAGCTTTGCTCTACTATGTCAAATATGGGCTTATAAGCTCCACTATTAATTTTACTTGTGAATAAGGATGTAAGCCAAAATTGCACCCAAGATAATTCAATAAAATTACTTATATTTTTAAAATCTCCATCATCACTGGTTTTAAGGAACTCTACAAGTAACCATGTCAACAATTTGCTGTAAACAGTAAACATATGTCATTAGAAAGTATAATACAATTCATTAGGAGTTTATAATAACTTGCCGCACTGCAAGTTAAAGTATATTAGATTGTAGTATCTCTCCCAAGTACTTTAATATTAAGAAAAAGTTTAAAATAACAGAAAGTTGTATATGGAAAAATGTTAAATGTTTTAAATAGTATACTAGAGAATCTATTTCCTGCTACTTGGAAAAGTGATTATTGCTTCACTTACTCCCACAGTTAACCTTCCATGGTCATAATAATCTTCAAAGATATCTATCCATAAATATTTTTGAAACTATGCAAATATTCCCTTCAAAGAGACTTGCTTATTTCTTTTCTTTTTCCTCTTTTCCATCCTTTCTCCTTTCTGCCTTTCCTTCCTTTCTTGATTCCTTTCTTTTTTTTTCTTTTTGTCCCTAAAATTGTTACGCTACAAAATGTTGCTGCTTTCCTATTCTAGGATATCTATGGAACATGAGCACTATATATACACCCATAACACATCACACACACACATTATACACACAGACATACCAATTCCCACACTTATCCCCACACATAAGCACAAAGCCGCACCACCCCCCCACCACCGCCACATGCACAACATTCTTCCACTGCACGTGGGACATGATTTCAGATTCTGCAGCTTCAGTTTCTACGACCTTACTGCCTGTGACAGACATAGGTTTTGTGAAACCTGAGTTTAGACTATTTAGGGAGTCTTCCTTAAAGCCAGAGTCAGAAAGCTTAAATAATTGCAGTTAAAATGCCTTATATTTTTTCAGATTTTACAAAATCATATAGTCATAGGAACACATTACTAGAGCCCTCTCAGTGCCTTACAAGGGGCCTGTACAAGCAAGGGCCCTGAAGCTTATGCTTCGTATACCATTAAATCCACCTCTGCCACACTCACCTTGAACCACTCCACAAATTGTCCTAAGCAATTGACACAGCCTCCAACCTTCACTTTGATAAACCTGGCCTCAAAGGACTATCAGGAAATCCTCACAAAAGCAAGCAGTAAAGAATCCAAATTTATGGCAGTGGACTTTCCCTCCGCTAAAACCCAGGCACTTAAAGAACAAGTAAGAGCCAGGTTTTAGATAAGGCCTCATTGCCCAAGAGGGAGGCGCACTACATTTCAAAACCAGTACAATGAAAATCCACATGCCTCTTTAGATTTTTAAATTTGGAAAAACAGAACCACAAAGGACATCATTGGCAAGAAAACAACCCAGATTGTATAGCAAAAAAATGTTCTGCCTTTCCAGAATGTGTGAGGCCAAACTGATCCACAGGCGACAATCCAGAACGAAGTCCGGGCCTGCAACCCTGACAGCTGGCTTTACTGCCCACCCACAGACTTTGAACAGATAGGCATGAAGATTCTGTGCACTCCCCTTCTTGGAAGAGGAATTAAAACACCCAGAGCCTCTTCCACTGTTTGACTCCACCTTTTAGCTTAAACACCCCAGGATTACCAACAAAGCAGCTCTCCCTTATCTCAGCCAGCACCATGATTTTTATTTTTATTATTATTTCAGATGTCCTGTGTAAATCCAAGCCATTACTGGAGAAGTCACTTATCATATTTATGACTTCTACTCACATTGTTCACAGCATTAATGTTAACCTTCTTTTCAAACAGCTTCTCCATAAGATCCAAATTATTGCTTTTAGCAGCATTCTGAAAGCTTCTCTCATTTGGGAGTACTGAAAGAAAGCAAAGCAAGCATGACTGAGGGAATTTAAGGAGGCCAAAGAGAAAGCATATTTCATAGGGCAAACCTTGTAACAACAGCTTTGAGTCTTTCACATTTTGCTGTTTTATTTAAGACATGGGAACTTTGCTTCAATATCTTACAAAACTGTAGTATCAAGATTTCATTTTCTCCTCATGCTGCAAGCGCTTTCACATCCTTAAAAATGTTCCTGGCCCCAAACAAAACATTATTCATGAGGACCACCCTGAAGTCAGTAACCTGGTATCTGGCTTAGAAGGTCAGAAGGTGGCCATGGACTTCCCAGGGGGCATTGTTTGTAAAAAACCTTGTACAAGATTAGGCAGGGAGGAGTCCAAATGCTCCTACAGCTTACAGAGATAAAACTGTTGTCTTCAGAACTCTATACAGACGCCAGGCCTGCACGAAAATTTCAAAATGCAGCCCATCACATACAGACACAAAGGTAAAGGGGATTAAAATGTTTTATTCTCATTTATATAAAAACACATAGAAGTAGATTGACATCTACTATAAACATCACATTTCACACACATATACACATTCATATGGTAGGCTTTATTAACTATCACAGAGAAGATTCCAGGGTTTATTGAGTTTTTTGTTATGTAGGGGAGTAGAGGGCTCTCAGAGGACAGCCCAACATAAGGGGATAAGACCAGAATTGAGGTTAAGTAGGAGTCAATAACATACCATCTCCAAACACAAAGGACCGTAAGAGAGGTTTCTGTAGATGTGTTGTGGATTAGTTTCCTAAGGGTTTCCTTGTTCTTTAAATGGTACCATCATAACATTCAATGTTCCCCAAGTTTTTGCCGAAGCAAAGACCTTTCAGGATACTGCCAAGTCCAATCAAGGACCAACCAAGGAGTATCTTCTTGGGAAATATTGTTATGGGCTGAATTGTGTCCCTCCAAAATTCCTATGTTGAAGTCCTAACCCCAAGTACCTCAGAATGTTGACTATATTTGGAGATAGGGCCTTTAAAGAGGTAATTAAGGTAAAATGAGGTCATATGAATGGACTCCAATCTGATAATGATTGGTGTCCCTATAAGAAGAGAGATTAGGACACACACACACACACACACACACACAGAGGGAAGACCAGGTGAAGGCAGGGAGAAGGTGGCCATCTATAAGCCAAGGAGAGAGGCCTAAGAAGAACTGAACTTTTCCAACATCTTGATGTTGGACTTGTAGCCTCCAGAACTGTGAGAAAATAAGTGTCTGTGGTTTGAGCCATCCAGTCTGCTGTACTTTGTCGTGGCAGCCTGAGCAGACTCATGCAGATTCACATGTTCATTCTTTCTTTACCTGGATCCTTCTCTTCGTTCCTACCCCTACTCTTGTCACCATTCTAGGTGACTTCAACCTCCTCACAGATGATTAATCCAACACCTTGGCCTCTTAGTTCCCTGACTCTGTCACCTCTAATAATCTTCCCCAGATCTGACCTTAGCCATCAAATTTCAGAGACACATTCCTGAACTAATCATCCCTCAAACTGCACTACCTCTGAAATCTTGACTTCCAGAATCCTATTCTTTGACCACAACTTCTCATCCATTCAGCTCAGCTGCTCTAGTTCTCCAAGTCCAGAAATTCTGCAACCTTATGAAGTCCTCCAGTCCACAGTTCTAGCCCTTTTTCATATTCTTCATCTCTATGTCCTTACTTCCCTCCTTACCATGTTTAGATTCCATGGTGCCAGTCTGTTTTTGCTGCCATAACAAAATACCTGACACTGAGTAATTTTAAAAAAACAGAAATTTATTTTGCACATTCAGACCATAGCACATGGTCCACCTATGAAATCACTTCTATGCACTTACCTCCCTCACCATTCTTTTCCTCCATTAGACTAGTTGGTCAGAATCCTAATTCTGAGATTAAATCCAACTGCTACTTGCTTTGTTTCTGTACCTGAACAGCTAAATGGTACTGGAGAAAAACACACAGCCATACTGTGGTAGACATTGCTAGTGTTCATCAATATCTGCTTCTTCTCTTCTACCTGGTCACATGTGTAAGCCCATAACCCAGCCTGGACAGTTAGATGAGGTGTATCCAATGGACTGAAAGCAGAAGTGATGGCATGTCACTTTGGGGCTGAGTCAGTGAAAAGCCTGTGTCACCCTCTAGGTCTCTTTTCCCTGCCTTATCAACACTGGAAGCCATGTGTTTAAAGGAAGGGGTTACAAGATGGTGGTACCTCCATCAACTTGGTATTGGGACACAATTCTCCCTGGGTCTCTCACATTTCTGCACATCTTACAAAGCACTGACTGGCTTTGCTCTTTACTATCTTTTCAAGGATGTTTGTATAGTGAAAAGCCTTGACAGACAGAGATAATATCTTCCTCTGGAGCAAAGGGCAGGTTTGCTTGCAGCCTTGGAAGAAAGCAATGGTAAGGCATGCTTACTGACTATTACAAAAGATTTGGGTTCCGGCCGGGCGCGGTGGCTCACGCCTGTAATCCCAGCACTTTGGGAGGCCGAGGCGGGCGGATCACGAGGTCAGGAGATCGAGACCATCCTGGCTAACATGGTGAAACCCCGTCTCTACTAAAAATACAAAAAAAAAAATTAGCCGGGCGTGGTGGCGGGCGCCTGTAGTCCCAGCTACTCGGGAGGCTGAAGCAGGAGAATGGCGTGAACCCGGGAGGCGGAGCTTGCAGTGAGTGGAGATCGCGCCACTGCACTCCAGGCTGGGTGACAGAGCGAGACTCCGTCTCAAAAAAAAAAAAAAAAAAAGATTTGGGTTCCCTAAGCGCAGGATTTTTCTGTAACACAACCCACTGTGTGTGCAGGTGTCATTTGGCATCTTTATATCTCCCTGTGGGAATTGGGGCTTGGAGAACTGACACAAATGCTAACACTCTGGCTACTGCTACTGCTATGAGTAATGAAATTCATCATCTCTGATCCAAAAGTGTCTTCTGCCAGCATCTCTATCACCTAGCAAGCTAACTTGTGAGATTACAAGTAGGGTAAAATCTCAACCCCTTTATGATCCTTGACACCTGGGTTCCTGAGAGACTAAGAAGATGAGAGACCCTCGCCAACTTATTTTGGACATGCTACACGAACAAGAAATAGATCTTTCTTTTAAATGTAAAGACAGGGTCTCGTTACGTGGTCCAGGCTGGTCTTGAATTCCTGGTCTCAAGTGATCCTCTCACCTGGCCTCCCAAAATGCTGGGATTATAGGTGTGAGCCACCACACCCAGTCAGGAATAGATCGTTTTTAAGTCCAGTCACTCAGATGTAGGAGTCATTTATTGCTGCAGGAAAAGCTTACTTTGTCCTGACTGATACACATGTTAACAGGTCTCTTAAATTCTTCCCCACTAATCTCAGCACGACTAGCTAGCCTCTACATTTCCCTAGTCTTCCCTTCTTCAACATGTCATATCCTTTCCTTTCTCCTCAAATATCTGAATTTACTAATCTACCTAATTTACTTCCTCCCACTACCATCACCTAATTCTCAGTTAATACCGTTGCCTCATAGTGAAAACAGAAGTAATAGGACACGAATTCCCACATCTTCCCACCTAGGTGAGTCTACCAACCTACCTTCATTTATATATGCAGGATGAAGCATCCCTGTACCTAGGAAAGGCCAACCTCTACACTTGGGCTCTGGATCCCATCCCCTTTTATCTTTTCAAGTGTTTCATATGTCAATCTCCTGGAAATTATCTCTTCTTTCCTCTAGATCACTTAATCTCTCTCCAGTGGATCACTCCCCTCAAAAAATACTGAGATGCCATAATACCCTATGCGTAAAAAACCCTCCCTTGACCCCAGCTTCCTTTCCAACTGCTGCTGCATTTTTCAACTTTCCATTACCCCAAACTTAAGTATTCTATAATTGCTGTCTCCATTTCTTCATCTCACAGTCTTGTCTCAACCCATGCTAATCAGACATCTTTCCCACCCCTCTACTGAAACTGCTCTTGTTGAGGTCACTCCGCCTTGCCAAAACCCAGTCATCATACCTCCGTCATGTGCATTGAGCTCTTGGCAACTATGACACAGAGGAACACACACTCCATGTAACATGTTCTTCTCTAGAGGTCTGGTAAACCAACTTTCACTTTCTAGTCTTTTCTACTGGCTCTTTTTCCTTTGCTTGATCTCCAACTATTAGAATGCCCTAGGGTTTATATAAAACAAATAATCTGTCGATGTAGGCATGATTCCTCCATTTTACAGATGAGGAAACTGAGATCTTCAAAAGTTATACCACTTGCTCATGCTTTATAAGTTATAGAATTGTCCCAGGCAGCCTGACTCCAACCACATTACTCTGTCTCATGGCCTTCACTGCACTTACCTTAAATTATCTTATTCATTTATTTGCTTACTTATTTTATTGTCTATCACCCCTCCACCACAACAGAATGTTCCACCAGAACAGGGGTTGTCTTGTTCTCTCCAACCCTACATCTAGAACATGCCTAGCAAATAGTTAAGCCCTTGAAAATAGTTCTGGAATGACTGAATGAACACTATATTGATGAACTGGTGTATAGCTTCCAAGCCTGGTTTAGGAAATAAGGCCGTCCCAGCCAGTAGGCTTGGATGGTGTGCCCCGTTAAGAGGCTTGAGTACTGGGAAGGCTGAGGTGGAAGGATCACCTGTGCCTGAGGAGGTCTGTGATTGCACTACTGCCTTCCAACCTGTGCAACAGAGCAACAAGACCCTACATGCGGGGCGGAAGGCGGCGGGGGCGGGGGCAGACTTAAATCGCTTTCAGCTTTGGAACTGCTTAACAGCTGCCTCGGTTTATGCTACACATTATTCCCAAGGCATAGATGATCCACTCCATGCTTTAAAAACTTAAGTGCAGAAAGATTAAGTGACTGACTTATTTAAAGTCAGACAATAAATCGGAGCATGAGTCACGATATAGGAGATAAGAGCACATGAAACTCTTATTTGCAAAAGGACTTAATCATTATTTTTAAAAGCCTCCTCCTTAATTCGGAAGAATAATACTGTCCTTCCACCCACAGTACATGGTGGGGGTGGATTCCAAAGCTGAAAACCAGCCAACAAGGAGTGCAGCGGTGCAGGCTGGGACTCGGGGTCCCAGGGCTTAGTCGCCGCGCCAGTTTCCCTCCTGCAGCGTCCGGAGGTGCTGCTCTGGGTACCTTCTCAAGTCCCTTCGACCCAGCCCGCCCCGCAGCCTGATTTTCTGAGACCTCGTCCCGGGACTCACGGAGCTCGTGTCCGGCAACTGCTGTGTCCTCCTCTCCAAGACCCTCCCGCTTCGGGATCCGGGACAGGCTCCTCCAAGGCAGAGCGGCCGCGCCCCACAGGTCTTCCCTGAGACCCTTGGCGGCCGCAGCAGCCCGGAGCAGCAGCCCCCCTGCCGTGGCCCCTTGGCCCCGGGCGCGCCCGGCGGGGTCCATAGTCTCCTCCGCGGGCCCTGAGCGCAGGGCCAGACCCAGACTCGGACCCAGATCCAGACCCAGGCAGGCCCAGGGCGCGGGGCTGGACGCAGGCAGGTCAGCCGGGCCGGAGCGCAGGATCGAGTCCGCTCTCTGTTGTGGCGGTTCGCTGGGCAACAAGCCCCTAGTTTTCCAGCCCTGCCCTGACTTGGGCTGGCCTGGGAGAATCCGCCCTCAGGTGTGGCGTGCACAGTGCTAAGGTTTGGTTCTCTGGGAAATAAAACATCCACGACCATCGAGAACCGGCCATGATGCCGATGGCGGTTTTGTCGAATAGAAAAGGGGGAAATGTGGGGAAAAGAAAGAGAGATCAGATTGTTACCGTGTCTGTGTAGAAAGAAGTAGAAATAGGAGACTCCATTTTGTTCTGTACTAAGAAAAATTCTTCTGCCTTGGGATGCTGTTACTCTATAACCTTACCCCCAACCCCGTGCTCTCTGAAACATGTGCTTTGTCAACTCAGGGTTAAACGGATTAAGGGCTGTGCAAGATGTGCTTTGTTAAACAGATGCTTGAAGGCAGCATGCTCGTTAAGAGTCATCACCACTCCCTAATCTCAAGTACCCAGGGACACAAACACTGCGGAAGGCCGCAGGGACCTCTGCCTAGGAAAACCAGAGACCTTTGTTCACGTGTTTATCTGCTGATCTTCTCTCCACTATTATCCTATGACCCTGCCACATCCCCCTCTCCAAGAAACACCCAAGAATGATCAATAAATACTAAAAAAAAAAAAAAAAAAAAAAAAAGAATAAGCAGAGAAATTGGGGAGGGTATTCAAAGCTGAACAACTAATGGTCCAAGGATATCACTATCATTAACACATGCTTTAGTCACCAGGAACTGCCAATTTTACTTCTCAAATCTCTTAATTACATCTGCTTCTCCATTTTTATTTCCATTGCCATCATTGCTTGTCACTGAATTTATTGTAATAACTTCTTCATAAGAATTTATTGTTAGATGGATTTATTGTCTGTTGCTATATTTCAGGCACAGAATTAAGCACCTTTTGCACAGCCTCACTTAATTCTGAGGTATGGTGTATTCTATTATTAGCCCCGTTTGATAGAAAAGGATTCTGAGGCTTGAAGACGTTGGTGGAAGAAACAGAACTTGCCCCTAACTAGCATGACTTCTAAGAATGTGTTGTCAAGGGCGTGACTCACTCACCTTGCTCTACAGCAGGGGGTCACTTTGCTCCATCCCCAGGCCAAATCCCGCTGCTGCCTGTTATTGTAAATAAAATTTGTTTTAACACATTAAAAAAAAAAAATTCCTGCAAAATCTACAAGCCCCAATGAACTCCCAGCTCTACTCTACCACTTCTTTGTATAATTTTGAGAAATGTCAAGGTTGAATTTATAACCAACACTATAGGAACTTCAATATTAAATCATTTCTAAATGGGCTTCCAACATTTTCTTTTGAATAAAGTAAGACTTGATTTCTCATTTGAAGACCATGAATTTTAATCTTTCCTGGCGGATTCTTTTGAAAAGTGAAATAATACAGAAGCAAGTCAAATTCTGACCCCCCAAATAAACTTCAAATAAGAAACGTAATCAGGTTTTCATTTATTTATTCTTCTTACAAATTTACAAAAGATGTATCATTTTAATGTAAATTATGTAATATCAATGTTCATTTCAAACTTGTCAGTTTTTCCCTTCAAATTATTGTGCACCAAATTTGAGGCATTAAATTCAAAACAATGTTTCCTAATCAATGAAAAAACAAACATGACAAAATATTATTTATTTTATCAGAACACCGCCCATAACCTCAAACTTTCCTCTTTTAAAAAAGGGAAATGGGCCTAATGTTTGTAATAGGGATATGATAAAAACAATAGCAGGGAAGTTGAATTGAGTATTATGCAGAAATATGAGACAATGTACTAATATGGAAAGTATAATATGTAAATGGAAAAATAGGGCACCAAATTATATGTATATGTAGCATGTTTACAAGTAAAATTCTAAAAATCAAAAGAAAATACCCACACAAAAGAAGGAATAATAGTGAAAACAGCAGCAGATCAATGGAAAGCATACAGCCAAGTACAGAAAAATCTCCCAGTCTGGGTAACAAAGTGAGACCCCCTCTCTACAAAAATTAGCCAGGCATGGTGGTGCATGCCTGTAGTCCCAGCTACTTGGGAGGCTGAGGTGGGAGGATGGCTTCAGCCTGGGAGGCAGAGGTTGCAATGAGCCAAGATTGTGCCACTGTGTGCCAGTCTGCGTGATAGAGCCAGACCCTATCTCAAAAAAAAAAAAAATTTAAAAAATATAAATAAAAAATAATTTAAAAAAAAGATCTGAATTGTGTTATCCAAGTTTGAAACTGCTTTCAAATTCTAAACCAAGAAATTTACTTTTAAAAAAATCCTCTTATCAATAACAGGAGAAAATGCATCATCATTTTATGCTATATAGCCTTATAATAGTATGTGGTACTTATCTTACTCTAACAGATGAGACAAAAACTCCAAAGCAGTGCATTATGTGAAACTTAGCCATAGCTGGACTTTATTTCCCTGACAGCTTGGGCTAAATAAAAAGCTATGAAGTATACTGTGGGAGGTATTTTCTTTTTCACTCTGTTTCAAATATCAGGTTAGTTCTCAAGCAGAATATTAATTCTAAGCGTGCTAATACATAAAAGCTTGCCCACATGATCTGGTCCTACTCATCTCTCTGATCTTGGGCCCTACAATTCTTCTCCATTCTTCATCCACTGTTTCCTGGTGGAGAGCCATCAGCTTCTATTTCCTCCCTTTGCCTAGAACTTCTCTTCCCCCACCTCCACTTCCTAATTTTTAAAATAGTTTTGATCCTTCGTATCATTAAGGTTTCAGGTTAAATGTCACTTCCTCAGAGGAGCCTTCTCAGATCATCTTATTCTAAAAGTGTCCCCTACCTTCATGTTCCATTCCCTTATGCTGTTGTCTCTTTCCTTTGCAACACTTACCACTGAAATGTCTGTATTTGTTTAGTGTCTGTTTCCACAACTAGAATGTAAACTTCATAAATACAGTGATTTTTAAAAGTTTGTTGGGCCAGGCATGGTGTCTCATGCCTATAATCCCAGCAATTTGAGAGGCCGAAGTGGGAGGATGGCTTGAGGCCAGGAGTTTGAGGCCAACCTGGGCAACTTAGTGAGACTCCAGTCTCCACAAAAAATTTAAAAATTAGCTGGTGGTGGTGGGGCAGACCTGTAGTCTTAGCTACTTGGGAAGCTGAGATGGGAGTATGGCCTGAGCCACGGAGGTCAAGGCTGCAGCAAGCTGTTATCATGTCACTGCATTCCAACCTGGGTGACAGAGCAAGACTCTGTCTCAAAAAAAAAAAAAAAAATTAATTAAGTTTCTTACTGCATCTCCAGTGGCTAAAACAGTACCCGACCTGCAATAAGTATTTGTCAAATAAATATGGAATGCAATTTAGCCATGTGAACAGTAACTTGTCTTTGAGTCCTGAAAGCTTTAAGTTTTTCCCCTAAAGGTCTAGACTAAAAAAATATGTTCAATTCTGAAGTAAACCTTTAAAACCAGGTCCTGTTCAAGGATTCCATATTTTTAAAAACATCTTCCTAGATTTCTCTTTGCCCTCCTCTACCAGACGATTTCTCCCTAGACTCCCACTTTGTATATTGATCTATTATAGCCCTCCCTACATTGAACAGAAACTGTCCCTGGGGTGGCTCTCCATTTTTTGAGGACAAACATGTCTTAATAATCTTTATGTCCTTTATCAGCTAGGATTCAGCTATAATTAATAGGAAAACCCAAGTAACTATGGCTTAAACAATTTTTTAATTTGTTTCTTGTGAAAGTCTCAAAGTGTGCAGGCCAGTGCTGATATGTCTCTGTTTTACAAAGCCCCAAGAATCAGCCCCTGCAGCCCACTACTCTACCATCCCCCTGTGCAACCCTTATGTTCAGGTGTAAACGGCAGCATCTGCTTCCAGGCAGCAGGATGGAACAGAGAAATAGAAAGAAGAGGCAAAGAGAATGCTACAGCTGCAAGAAAGGAAGGTTCCCAGAAACAACCACACACAGTACTTCCTTTTTTTTTTTTTTTTTTTTGAGACAAGGTCTCGCTTTGTCACCCAGGTTGGAGTGCAGTGGTGCAATCTCAGCTCACTGCAACCTCCGTCTCCCGGGTTCAAGCGATTCTCTTGCCTCAGCCTCCTGAGTAGCTGGGATCACAAGTGTGTGCCACCACGCCCGGCTACTTTTTGTATTTTGAGTAGAGACGGGGTTTCACCATCTTGGCCAGGCTGGTCTCGAACTCCTGACCTCAGGTGATCCACCCGCCTTGGCCTCCCAAAGTGCTGAGATTACAGGCGTGAGACACCGCACCCGGCTAGTACTTCCTTTTATATCCCATTAGTCAAAACTCAGTCACATGGCTACCCCTAGCTGGGAGGGTGTGAGCTTCAAGGATGGGAGATGCATTGTAGTCATCAATTCTGTAACACCTATTTTTCACATTATCACATCTTTTTAACTGAGATACTAAGTTGTCTGCCTGAATTGAAGTTGAGTTCTTCCATAGAGGATTTGCATATGCTTCTGCCAGTCACTAGGGGCAATACTAACCTCACTTTAATTACATTTTCTGCTTGAGCTCTTTAGGATGATACCATTTGTGTGAATTCAGATTACAAGCCTACATGTGTACTGGTTTATGGTTCAAATTCTCACTGGCAGTCCCTCCTTCCAACCAGTGCCAAGGCTGAGCATGCAAATTGCTTTGCTCCCTCTTTCTTCATGGAAGATTTCTCCTTTATCCTTGCTCTGAAGGTATAAACCTTGGTGTCCCATATTTATGCAGTGGTAACCTGTTAGACTCCCTATCTTAGGTATTATTTCTTAGTGGTTTATAAAGAATTGATGAAATACAGTAGTCTATTCTGGGTGATCATGTGCCAAGCTAAAATTCTAATAATATGGCAGAAAAGTAGAATGTTGAAGGACAACCAGGATCTCTGCCCAGAATTGCTAGCAAAACCCAAAAAACCATGGCGTATCTCAGACTTGCGGATGGTTTCAGAGATCACATTTGAAGTTTAGCATATTCTGAGAGGGAAAAAACTTTTGAGTCTTCATAAAAGAGAACTAGATTTGATCCTAGAAGTGACCCAACCTTTTTTTTCCTTTTTGTCTCTAATTTAGGGAATCTCTCTCTCTCTCACTCTCTCCATAGACACCCAAGAACATGAGTGATATTAGGAAAGTATTGTCTACAAAAATGCACAAGATGATCTAAAGCAGGGAAAGAAACTGGTGAAAGCTAAGCAATGAGTTAGAAGGCCAGATATTAGACAACTGATAAGAACCTGATAAAAGAAATGGAAAGAAGTGTTTTCAAGAGGCCCTACAAGAGTAGACAGAACTCAATGATAGGTATGTGGTTGGCAGAGGTAGTGTGTGTGTGTGTGTATGTGTGTGTGTGTGTGTATGTGTATACAGGAAAGAGTTTGAAATCATACTACACTTTACAGACTGAGGTTAGAAGGGTTAGTACCATTTGCCTCTGAATTATCTTTAATCTCCCTGAGCATTCTGTAGACAGCAGCAGTTACAAAGTAAGACTATCACAATTACCTCGTACTGGTAAGGGGAACAGTTCAACATTATGGTTTGCTTAATAAATGGAATCATGTTGCCAATAGTCACCATAATGTCATTTGAGTTTTTCTTGAACAACTTAATTCAGTTATGTATTACAAAGCAAAAGCGATTAGTCCTTAATTATACAATTAAAGAACAGTTTTTTCTCCAGGGAAGTAAACATCACCTCTCTGTGAAGTTTACTAAAATCCTACCAACACAAAGTGTGTTCAAATATATCACTGCTTTTCAAAATGGAACCTTACTTTAAAGAAAATTCAGTACCAGGGCCAGGCATGGTGGCTCATGCCTGTTAATCCCAGAGCTTTGGAAGACTGAGGAAGGAGGAATGCTTGAAGCCAGGAGTTCAAGACCAATCTAGGCCACATAGCAAGCTCCTATCTCAACAAAAAAATACAAAAACTTAGCTGGGCATCATGGCACCAGCCTGTAGTCCCAGCTACTTGGGAAGCTGAGATGAGAGGATCTTGATCCCAAGAGTTCCAGGCTGCAGTGAGTTATGATCATGACAATGCATTTCAGCCTGGGTGACGGTGAGACCTTGTCTCTAAAAACAACAGTTCAGCACCAGGTACACCAGGTATGATTTTTTTAAATGAAATATTTCCTCAAAAACAGTTTTTTTTAGCCCCAGGTTAATAGTCATATTTTAAGCCTTCTTCCAAATACTCCCAAGCCACTCCAAAACGACACAGTATAATAATAAAACATGTATAAAGCAAGCCATTATCTAATAAAGGGAAATAAATGCAATTGTCTCTTTCTGGAATGTCCACTCTTTAGGACCCAGTGTGACAGCAGCCCTTAGCCACCATTCTGTCTTCCCAGATAAAAACAATAAGATAGTAGTAAACACTTTTGGACACATACTATTTATTCATTTACATGTCAACAAATGACTCTCCGTATCTACTGTGTGCCAGGCCATACACTTCATACTTGGAATTCAGAGATAAGTGAAAGATAGCCCAGGATCTCTTGGGGCCTACAATCTGGTAGGGAGAAACCAACATCAGGGGCCATGCAAAGAATGTTTCAGGGTCTTTGTAGGGAAACAGGAGCAAAAAATAGTGACTGATCAATTTTTCCAGAGGGTAAAGAACACTTTTCTGAAGGTGGCCCTTGAGCTGAGTTGAAAGACGAGTAATTATGTAGGTGGGAGAGAGAAAAGGGGCATTCAGGAAGCATATTCTGGGCAGAGGGAACAATGGAGCACAGATGCCAGAAAGGAGAAACAGCTTGGTCTGTTCAGGAAACCCTGAATGCCAAGCCAGTGTTTAGAGTGCATCATGGACAGTGATATATAGGAGCTAGTTTGTATTGGCTTGCAAGAGCTGTTAAAGTTTCAGGAATTTTGTGAACTGGCTGACATCACATAACTTGAAATCTGTCATGGTGGGAGCATTTACACCACATAAATAATCATACACTAAAAATCACTCCCTTTTCCTACTCATTCCACTGCTAAATCTTGGAGACAGTTGAGAGCTTTTGAAAACTGCTTTTTTTTTTGACATGAGAGTGCTATTATGGGAATGCTGTTTATAGCTAATCTGTAAAAAATGCATAAGATGGTTTAGAGCAGGGAAAACTGACAAATCAGTTGGAAAGTCAAGAGTTTAGACAACTGATAAGGGCTTGACAAAAGAGACGGAAACAAATGGATATTTTCATTTTCAAGAGGCCCTACAAGAGTAGACAGAATTCAGTAACAGATACAGGGTTGGCAGAGGTAGCAGTGGATACAAGGTGGATGAGTTAAAAAGTAAGGAGTAGTAAACAAATACATTTGTTAATGAGGGCAGAAAAAATATCTCCTATTAATTGCTACATCTCTCTTGCCTTTAACTTACAGCCTTCTTACATATATGCCTATAACCACTGTCTACATTTTCTTAGCACAAAGTTCCTCCTTAAGTTCTGTTATATGGCTTCCATTACCCATGTTGATGCTGAAACTTCTTACTCTAGAAGGCCACTTCTTCAGTGGGGACACTGACCTTGCGGATACCGCAAGTCCCATGCTAACTTTAAAATAAAACATTTCTGGTGGAGTGAATTAAATTTATAAATACTTCTTATAATGCTACTTTTCCTACTATCACAAAAGATTGAGGAAAGGTGTATAGCTCTATATTACAGGGACAATGTAAAGACTGATATTAAAAAAGAGACCTTTGAATTACATTGAAGAGAGGATTATACACATGCAAAGAAATTATTACGCCTATGTCATTTGTTGTTTTATATGCATATATTCAAAACGCATAGCCCATCCTCCTTGAGACCCCCTAAACATGTTACGAATTTGAAGTGTCTCTGCATTATTCAAGTGAGGCAGGAAAAAGTTACTCTAAGTGATCTTTCTTTTTTATATTTTATTTGAATACAATTCTAATAATTTGACATTAATGTGGTAAAGGGTTAACCCAGCAGCCTCAGGTCACTCAAGCCCTGCACTTTTCAAAGAGAGGTGTCTTCAGGTACTGGCCCTTCCTAGACTAGCTCCTGGGAAATGACCTGAGCTCTTGGAATTTCCAGTTTGATAATAGTGTTCTAGTATGCCTGAGGCCTTGGGCTACATTTTGTTAGTTTGACTAGATAGTTTATGCTAACAGTATGAATCATGGCGAATGTCTGTTTTTGAATGGCTGAAGCCCTGGGCCTTGAGGTATCAGTACACCTCTGGGGTCTTGAGACTGAACGGGTAAGGTCAGTCACATGGGTGATGCATGTCTATGTGACTGACTTCCAGTAAACACCTTGGACACCAAGGATTGGTTGAGCTTCCTTGGTTGGCAATATTTTGCACATGCTGTCACACATTTCTGGGAGAATTAAGCATGTCCCCATGTGACTCAACAAGGAAGAGGCACCAGGAAGCTTGTGACTGAACTGATACAGAAATAGGGTACTGCAAATAACAAAGCCTAATATAACAAATTGACTTAGGGTTGGAGAGAAGAATTTAGGGAGTGGGGACACAAATATCACAGACTGGAAAACTGGTGACTTGTTTGGTGGTGTATTAGGGTCCTCTAGAGGGACAGAACTAATAGATGTATATATGAAGGGGAGTTTCTTAGGAAAATTGACTCACACAATCACAAGGTGAAGTCCCACAGTCTGCAAGCTGAGAAGCCAGGAAGCCAGTCTGAGTCCCAAAACCTCAAAAGCAGACAAGCAGACGGTGCAGCCCTTCAGTCTGTGGCTGAAGGCCTGATAGTCCCAGGCAAATCACTGGTGGAAGTCCAAGAGTCCAAAAGCTGAAGAACTTGGAGTCTGATGTTCAAGGGCAGAAGACATGCAGCACAGGAGAAAGATGGAGGCCAGAAGACTTAGCCAGTGTAGTCCTTCCACCTTCCTCTGCCTGCTTTTATCCTAGCTATGCTGGCAGCTGATTAGATGGTGCACAACCAGATTGAGGGTGGATCTGCCTCTTGAGCCCACTGACTCAAATGTTAATCTTCTTTGGCAATACCCTCACAGACACACCCAGGAACAATAGTTTGCATAATTTAATCCAATCAAGTTGACACTCAATATTAACCATCACAAACGGCAAAAAAATATTTGGTCTAACTGTCAACAGCTGTCTTAGGAAAGAAGACCAAATACTGATTGAGGCTGTAGCCTTAGGGGAAATGCTAGGAGAAAAACTAAAAATTTTGCATGGGATGGCTCTTTCTTGCTGTGTTCAGCAAGGTTCTAGAAGAAAAAAATGTATTTTTTTCTCGATTGAAATTAGCTAGCCTGCAGAGATGGAGGAAAATATCATCTTGTTAACGAAAGCAGTTTTTGCCATTTTTTTCTCTTTATTATAAAGGTTATATATGAACAAGAATATATAAAATATATATGTATAAAGAGTATTTTAAAAGTGAACATCCATGCAATCACCACCCAAGACAAGAAATAGAACATTGCCAGCATCCCAGAAGCACCAGGTGCCACTCCCCAATCACACTGCTTTACTTCTCCACAGAGGAAATCATTATTCTGGTTCTGGGGACAGCAAAACACTTGCTTTTCTTTACAGTTTTATCTCATATATATAACTATATACCCTTAAAACAATATAGTTGTTCAGTTTTTACTGTTTTAAACTTTATACAAATGGAATCATGTTGATGGCATCCTTCTGTGATTTGCTTCTTTTGCTCTATGCCATGTCTGTGATATTCATCTACGTTGTGGTTAGCTATTTCCTTCATTTTCACCACTGTGTAGAATTCTACTGTTTCAATATAAATGCCATGGTAGAATTTAACCATTCTACCATTGCTGAATATTTGGTTCATTTCTAACTTTTGGATATTGCAGTGCTGCTATGAACATTAAAAAATTTTTTTCTTGGCCACCTTCCTGACTGGGAAGAACTTTCTTGTACATGCTTCCTAGGATACATGTTCATTAGTTTTCCCAAGGCATTGTATTAGTTAGGGTCCTGACAGGGAAAAAAATAACTGTAATGAAAGATAACCCGCAAAGATGTATACTTCAGAGTGCAATTGCTAGGTTTTGAGCATGTTTATCTTTAAATTTACTGAAGGACAAATTTTTCCACAGTGATTGTTTTCAATGTAAGAGCTGACATCATCACCAAAACTTAGTATCATTAGATCATTTCATTTTTGCAAATAAGGTAAAGATGTAATACCTCCTTGTAGTTTTATTTTTTACTTCCCAAATATTAATATGGCTGGGAATATTTTCATGTTTCTTGGTCATCTGGATTTCCTTTCACTTGAAATGCCATATAAAGTCTTTTGTCCAAATTTCTATTGACTGTCTTTTTCTTACTGATTCATAGGGATCATTTATATATTCTGGACACTAGTTTTTCACCAGTTATATATATTGCAAATATGGTGGTTCTTTATATTAGGTTTATATTAGGTTCACTAAGTAGGTGAGATTATGCATGCTTATTACCAGTTCTTGTAGTTTTGCTGTATTTTCTTCAAATGCCCCAAATCAAAATTATAATAAAAAGAAAATGGGTTGGATATAATAGACAAAACAGGTAGTAAAGAATGTGAAGAAAATTCTGGGCAGAGAAAACAAAAGTGAAGGCATAAGAGGGAGGAAGAGTGGAAAGGTAGAAAATCATCTCTATTAGATCAATTAAAGCTTTAAATTTTATTTCAAATGATTAAATATTACTAAATGATAATATTCAACTACATAAATCCTTAAATGAAAATAATTTAGCATTTATTCTAATACTGAAGATAATAAAAATAAACCTAAGGCAAGACAGAAAATAATTCACTATGGTACTATTTACCTTTCAGTACATTAAGTCAGTGTTTCATTGAACTTAAATTTGTACATAATTTACATAAGTAAATCACACGATCAAGAACCATAACACTACAACTTTGTATTTGCCATAGTGTATAATAACATCAGTCATGGGATTGGATTGGCATGCTAGCAGGCATTAAGCCTAATTTAAAGAATCTAGTAATTAAAAGTCTAGTTACCACTTTGTCAAAGTCTGTGAGTTCTTAATTAAGCTATTCCTAAAACATTATAATATACAAAATATATATTTAGATCATAAGCTAAAATATGAAAAGCAAGGGGAGAGAAAACAAAAATATAAGAGAAAAGATTTAGCTCCTTAAAGAAGGAACAGAAAATGGCTTCCAACTTCATGTTGCAATTAAATAATAACTATTATTATATTATTGAGACAGAGTCTCGCTCTTCAGGCTGGAGTACAGTGGCAAGATCTTGGCTGACTGCAGCTTTGACCTCCCAGGTTCAAGTAGTTCTCCTGCCTCAGCCGTCTGAGTAGCTGGGATTACAGGCGTGTGCCACCAAGCCTGGCTAATTTTTTTTTTTTTTTTTTTTATCGTTTTAGTAGAGACAGGGTCTCACCATGTTGGCGAGGCTGGTCTCAAACTCCTGACCTCAAGTGATCTGCCCACTCGGCCTCCCAAAGGGCTGGCATTACAGGTGTGAGCCATTGTGCCCGGCCTAACTAATTATTTTTTGAGAAGAACTCATTGATAGCACAAAAGTACTTGGAGAAACTACTTAAGCTAACTACTATTAAGCTGTCTTCTTTCACAAATATTAATAAAAATACTGATAGAAATGTAACTAAGATACATAATGTGTTTTAATACACATTAATCTTTTGAATTACACATTTTCTCTTGAGGATTATAATAAAATGATGGTACAATTTATCCTTCTTTATAGATTTGTGGAAAGTACCAACATAATTGACAAGAAATGAAATACTGCCATTTAAAAGTCCTGTATTAAAATAAAACTACTTTGAATCATCTTAGACTAAATATTTTAAAAACTGATTCAAGTGCTTATTCATAAGATAACGGAATTTTAAATAAGAAAAGCCAAATTAAAAATTATATTTTAGGCAAAAACCATTTTAACACAGATAATACTGTGATATTTATTTTCCTGAAGAAAACCACTTACGCTAGTTACATTAATACTCTTCATAGAACTTAAGATAAATTTTAATTATGAATGCTCATGAAGTATTTAAAGATACTAGGATCAATGCCAACAAAGCAGTTAAGTGCTGAAAAATTCTTATAATAATATAGGCATGTGTGAATCTTTGAGAGCCCTTACAAATGTTTTTATATTCAGTATAAAAATAATAAAAAAAAAATCACCTTCTTATCCCATTCCTAATTTCCCTTTTAAGAATTATCTCTTAACAGGATTGATTTCCAATTGATGTATAATGGAAGTAAAATTCTCATGGTTATAAAAAAGATACACAGAATCAGTATATGTATCTTAGAAAAGCAAACATCATCTGAGGAAGGATTATTGCACTTGCCTTCACTAAATAAATCTGCAAACTTAAAATCAGAAAGAACAAATTCATTGATTATAAAATAACTAGTTTCAATTAAAAATTAATGATAAAATGTTCAATGTTTACTTAAAAAATATATCAAGGGTATGTTTGGGATTGTTTGGTTTTATTTTCTTTGATGTTGAGTGCTTTGTCATCAATCCTGGCCTAGAATGAAAAGGAACACACAATTAAAATGCAGGAAGAGATTCTAGAAAATAATTCATTTTAAATATTGATTACTTAATAATTTATAAAATAATTGAATTTTCATATTGTAGCCAGCTTTATTAAAGCTCAAATTAGCCATACCTTTTTGTTCTTGTTACAGCCTTCTGTACTCCACTTGAGCTACCTTTAGAGGAAAGAAAGTCAAGAAATTCCATAATGAATAATATGAAATAATTAAAAAGTTGTATACAAATTTAAAAAGTTAAAACTTATTGATTAAAGATAACTTCCTTAGTACTATATAGTTCATATGTAAACACACCAAAAACTATAATTTCTTTGTAATTTACTAATTTTATCAGCATTACACTTAATTTTATTGGTGAAATTTGGGTAGAGTCAGCACTACCAAAAAATAAGTTAAAGAGGCTTTCTAGTTATGCAGTTATAGTTAATTTACCACTGTGCCTTCACAGATGTTCTCTGAAGGAATTTCTTGTTTGATTAGATCACTCAGCTCCTTAAACCTTTGAGTTCATTCTGTGCTAAATCAAGATCAAACCAAAGTTTTCCCCAAATTCACAATCTTCAGGCTTGAGTTAATTCTAACCTATGGCAATGTAACCAACATTTCCCTAAATGGCGGCATACACAAACTACCCATTTAATAGTATATGTTTCAGATTTAACAACAATCTCATTAATTTTAATAATACATATTCCTAGAAAATCATGCAGTTTAAAACAACTACACACTTACCAGTACTTCTGGAGCTTTCTTTGGGTTGATTAACTGGGTTAAATTTATCCTTTCTTAATTCTTGGATACAACTTTTATTTAAGCAAACATCCACATGCACATTGAACAGGGTTAGATCTGAAGTCTTTTGTTCTACGTTACAAACAGGACAAACTAGAGCTTGGCCTGTTTTCACTTCACATAAGTAAGGCTGGCGGTATTCTTGTCTACTTAATGATCCAACATCTTCGTTTTCCAATGAAACAGTACAAGAAGAATTCTGATGACAGTGTTCAATATTAAAAGACTTGCTTGGGAGACTAGAACATTCTTCCTTGCTATGCTTATTACTTAAAGCATCTATGCTTTCTGATTTAGATGAGTTATCTATAGTATCTACTAAAGCTACACAATCTACTGAAGATATTTCTTTAATTTTTGGATGGGCTTCATAATCTTGCTTCTCACAAAGTGAAGAAGCAGGAACATTTTCTTTCTTGTTAACTTTGGTAGCAGAAACATGTGAACACGAGAACATTTTAAAGTTTTCACTGATTGAAGGTCCATCAAGACATTCATCTACATGTTTATTCAAGGCTTCCAGACTGATGCACCCTTGAGCCCTAAAGCAAACAGGACAGGTAAATATCTGACAGTCATCTGAATTCTCTGATATTTCCAAATTCTCATTCATCTTCTTCTTTAAAACTTGGAATGGTTGTGATGTCTGGAAACTTTGTTTATTCACGGCTTCACATTTAAATATATCTTGGTGACTCCATTTCCTTTCTGATCGTTTTTTATCAAAGAAACTCTTCTTATGAGACATTTCTAGAGGTTTTACAAACTTATCTTTGTCAGTTTTCTCTAATGTACACTCAGTGGCTGACAGGGCTTGGTTTCCAGCCTGTAAAAAGCCAATAATGCTCCTTTGTTGGTGTTTCCTGTCCTCTTCATTGGGAAAACTAGATATCCGAACACCTAAATTAAACCAATCACAATCAATTTCAAATTGAACAAAGCCAATTCACTCACAATGCATAAAAACATTTTGTCTAGTGCTATGACATATACAAAAGGTTGGCTAGAGAGAAACTATAAGTAACATTTCAAAGCTGGTATTATAAGTACAAATTTATCTTCCTTTATAAAAGAATATCATTAAATATTAACTATCTATTTGGAGTTAGTATAATGATGTAGGATTTTAATTCATATGTGACACATAATACCATTAAATTAATACCAGTAACTAACTGGAGTCAACTATACAGACTCTTTAGCTCTTTTTTTTCTAATAGACTTTATTTTTTAGAGGAATTTTAGGTTCACAACAAAACTGAGCAGCAGGTACAATGAGTTCCCATAGATCCCCTTTCCCTACACATGCACACCCCTCCACCACCCCAACTATCAACATGTGGCACCACAGTGGTACATTTGTTACAATCTATAAACCTACACTGCCACAACATTGTCACTCAAAGTCCATAGCTTACATAGGGTTCACCCTTGAAACATTCTGGGCGCTGGACAAATTTATAATGACGTGTCATTATAGAATCATACGGAATCATTTCATTGCCCTAAAATTCCTGTGTTTTGCCTATTTATCCCTCCTTCCCCTCTTAACTCCTGACAATCAATTATTTTTTATGGTACTCATATTTGCCTTTTCCAGAATCTCATATGGTTGGAATCATACAGTATTTAGCTTTTTCAGACTGGCTTCTTTTACTTAACATTATACAGTTAAGTTTCATTCATGTCTTTTCATGAATTGATAATTCATTTATTTTCTGTGCTGAATATTATTCCACTGTCTGTATGTACCACAGTTTATTTATCCATTCACATACCGAAGGACATCGTGCTTGCTTCAAAGTTTTGGCAATTATGAATTAAGCTTCTATAAATATCTGCTCTTGGGCTTTTTTTTTTTTTTTTTTTTTTTCTGAGGTGGAGTTTCACTCTTGTTGCCCAGGCTGGAGTGCAACGGCGTGATCTCAGCTCACTGCAACTTCCCGGGTTCAAGCGATTCTCCTGCCTCAGCCTCTCAAGTAGCTGGGATTACAGGTGCCCACCACCATGTCCAGCTAATTTTTTGTAGTTTTTGTAGAGATGCGGTTTCACTATGTTGGCCAGGCTGGTCTCGAACTCCTGACCTCAGGCAATCCACCTGCCTTGGCCTCCCAAAGTGTTGAGATTACAGGTGTGAGCCACCACGCCCAGCCTGGCTCTTTCAATTAACACTTTATTCAGTTGATTTCAGTGTGTGCTATATCTTTCATAAATAAAATTATGGCTAGTGACCCACTCCTTACTAGTAAAATGTGCATTTGGAGTGGTGATCCACATATGTACTTTCAACCAGTACACTTTGGAAACATGGCTTGTTACTTTTTACCATGTAGTGGCTGGAGATGTGATTTCACAATGTCACAATCCTTTATCTGTAATTCCAAAATCCAAAAAGTTCTGAAAATTGTAAGCAACAAGTGATACCTGATGACTAAATTAATGTCATCAGTCTTTACAGTCTCTGAATATTTTGTTTTGCTACAGAAATATTAATGTGTTTGAACAGGGGGTGTTGCCCCAGATCCACAAAGAAGTATTACAACATAATATACTCTACATGCACTGAATTTGCTTTCTAAAATCTGAAAAGTTTTGAATTTTGAAACATACCTGGCCACAAGAATTTCATTAAGTTATAAGGAAAATAACAACTTTAATTGACTCTTACTGGAATTAAACTAATGATCATGGCATCACACATCAGGGTCTAATAACTAAGACAAATGGCAGCAGCAAAGGAAGAACTTCGTAAACAGGTTTAAGAAATAAAATGAAGGCGAGAATACAGGTGCTCATTGAGTTACAGTAGGATTGTATCCAGATAAACCCACTGTAAATTGAAAACATAATAAGTCAACTTACAATACTTTCAATTTATGATGGGTTTATCGGGATGTAACCACCTTGTAAGTCAAGAGTGTACTGAAAGCATACAGCTTTCCCACTGTCGCAAAGTTGAAAAATCATTAACAATCCCCCATTGTTAAGTTGGGGGCCCCCTGTATTCCCAAAGTTGATTACTTGGGAAAATCTAGCAGATTTAAGGAAAAACAAAAAAATAAAAAAATAAAAAAGTCATACCCATAAGTCTTAATCTCAAGGGATGTGGAAAATCAGCATCAATTTCTGTTTTTAGCAATTCCTTAGCAATGGCAAATATTTCTTCTGCAGTAGAAACAACAGATGAAACTGTAGATGCACGAGTTTTTACTTCAAAATTCACATTCTTCAACTTAATGGTAACAGTTCTACCCTATAACATATACAATATGTTATTTATTTATTTATGAGACAGGGTCTCTCTATGTTGTCCATGCTGGAGTGCGCTGGCACAGCTGTAGCTCACTGCAGCCTTCAACTTCTGGGTTCAAGCAATCCTCTTGCCTCAGCCTCCTGAGTAGCTAAGATTACAAGTACGTGCCACTACACCAGCTAATTTTTTATTTTTTTGTAGAATTGGAGTCTCACTATGCTACCCAGGCTAGTCTCAAATTCCTGGCCACAAGCGATCCTGGCCTCCCAAAGTGTTGGGATTATAGGCATGAGCTACCGCACCCAACCAGAATACATTATTCTGTATGACTTCCTAACTTCTAGAAAAAAGTCATTTACATGTTAGAAAAATTCAGAAAGGTTTACGGACATAAGAATATGGAAGTATAACCAATTATTTATAAAACATGGTGATAAACATAAAGAATAAGAGGCCGGGTGCAGTGGCTCATGCCTGTAATCCCAGCATTTTGGGCGGGTGGATCACGAGGTCAGGAGTTCAAGACCAGCCTGGCCAACATGGTGAAACCCTGTCTCTAATAAAAATACAAAAATTAGCTGAGCGTGATGGCAGGCACCTGTAATCCCAGTGACTGGGGAGGCTGAGGCAGGAGAATAGTTTGAAGCCAGGAGGTGGAGGTTGCATTGAGCCGAGATCACACCATTGCACTCCAGCCTGGGTGACAGGGCAAGACTCTGTCTCAGAAAAAAAAAGAATGATTAAAATACCATTTTAGCCAAAAACGTTTACTTCCCTTTCCAAACATAAGCTAAAATCCCATTTTATTTTGTTTTTGAGATGGGGGTCCCATTCTATTGCCCAGGCTGGAGTATAGTGGCATGATTGTGGCTCACTGCAGCTTTGACCTCCCAGGCTCATGCTATCCTCCTATCTCAGCCTCCCAAGTAGCTGGGACTACACACTCGTGCCACCAGGCCCAGCTAATTTTTACATTTTCTTTGTAGAGACGTGATTTTGCTATGTTGTCCAGGCTGGTCTTGAACTCCTGGGCTCAAGCAATCCTCTGGCCTCAGCTTCCCAATGTGCTGGGATTACAGGCATGAGCCACTATGCCTGGCCTAAAATCCCATTTTAGCCAGTAATTTTTATTCCCCTTCCCAACTGAATTTTTTTGTTTGTTTTTTTGTTGTTGTTTTAGACAGTCTCACTCTGTTGCCCAGGCTGGAGTGCAGTGGTGGGATCTTGGCTCACTGCAGCCTCTGCCTCCCGGGTTCAAGTGATTCTCCAGCCTCAGCCTCCAGAGTAGCTGGGATTACAGGTGCCCGCCACCATTTTTAGTAGTGATGGGGTTTCACCATGTTGGCCAGGCTGGTCTCAAACTCCTGACCTCAGGTGATACCCCTGCCTTGGCCTCCTAAAGAGCTGGGATTACAGGAATGAGCCACCGTGCCTAGCCCCCCAACTGAATTTTTATAAAAGACCATTACAAGAGGGAAAGGTTAAATGATCACTTTTATTTTTACTGAATCTCTTTTGGAGGTTGATTAATTACCTACAAAGGAAGGAAAAAAATCTTCCTAAAAGTGTCTCACTGAAAACGACTTATGAATAGTTCACACTTATTGTGTGCCTTCTGCATTGCCAGATGCTATGCCAAACAATTTAATGTAAGAATTCCCTTTACACTTAAGTGTTTTATGTGTGCAGGGTTTCAGTGGAGACAATGAAACAGTTCTAGAGATGGGTGGTGGTGATGGTTATAAAACAATATGAACTGTACACTTAAAAACAGTTAAAATGTAAATTTTATGTTATGTATATTTTAGTATCCCCTGGAGGAGGAAGTTAATTCCTGCTCTCTCTCATCTGAGGGTAGTTAGATTTACTGACTTACTTCCAAAGGGAAAAACACTAACTTCACAGTGGAGAAGCCTAGCAAACACTAACCAAGTGATGAAGGTTAATATCAACCATGACATCATGTGGCTATTATATACCCCATGATAGGATGTTATGAGAAGGGCACTTCCTCTTTGTGATACTCTTTCTAAAAATCCATAACCCTGATCTAATCATGAGAAAATCATCAGACAAACCCAGATTGGGCGACATTCTGCAGAATACCTGTATAGTACTACCCAACACTGTCAAGGTCATGAAAAAGAAGGAAAAACTAAGAAACTATCACAGACCAGGAAACTGGAGAGACATGACAGCTAAATGCAATGTAGTCCCCTGGACTGAATTCTGGAAGGCAGAGACGATATTAATGGAAAAATAAGTAAACTCCAAATAAAGTCTGGGGTTGAGTTAATAATTGACAATGTATTAAATGTCAGTTTCTTATTTTTGACAAATGTACTCTGGTAATATGTTAATAATGGAGGAAACCAGGTGAGGAGTATGCTGAAATTCTATTATTTTTGTGACTTTTCTGGAAATCTAAAATGATCATAAAATTAAATGTTTATTTAAATATTTTTTAAAAAGAAAATTCTTTAAATTCAAGGTATGATAGAGAAAGATACTCATCAGATATTCCACTCTTTGTAGTAACTTTTTTAAAACAAATTTTTTTACTGATTAGCATAATAGTTTTACTGATGCATTATATGAACATAGTAAATTATCACATGTACCTCATAGTTTTGATCTTTGTAAAGATCAAATAAGTGTACTTGGGATATCTATCACCTTAAATATTTGTATTTTCTTTATGCTAGAAACATTCAAATTATTCTCTTCTAGCTATTCTGGTATGTAACATAGATTACTGTACACTATAGTCACCTTACTGATCTATTGAACACTAGGTCTTATTTCTTCTATCAAACCAGATATTTGTACCTGTGTAGCAATTTAAAAATACCTTTTTATTATGCTTTGTACTGACTCTACCTCTAGTTTGAGAGTGTTGGGAATACACTAAATATAAATTGTTGTGAGTGAAGATTATAAAATAGCAAGTTCAAAGCCTTATAGGTTTTGTTGTCCTGTGTTAAGCAACCTGGACTACAACCTTGAAATAAAATGCCTATTTTAGAAGGTCATTGTCTAAGTAAGAAAAACATTAAAGGATGATTGGAAAGACATTTGTAATATGTGAATACAATTCTCTGGAAATCCTTTCTTTTGCCTTATTCTCTAATGCCAGTGTAACTTTGGTTTTAACTTATTCAAATGTACTCCTGAGGTACAGAAGTAAAGTCCTCTGAATTATACTGAACCACTCTATCCTCATAAGGTGCTTCTTCATAGAATCACCTCATCACAGACTCCAGATATGGGTCAGAATTGGATTTGTATCTGACTGTTGGGGATAGGAATACACTATTCTGACGTTTATTAATTTGTATTCATCTTTAAGAAATGTGTAATCTAACTCTAGCTTTTAAGGTAGCATTTTACTATTAAAAAACTTTAAAACTAAGGACACCATATCAAAATAAAGCACCTTAAGTCTTTCTTTCTGTAGATCCTGAGCGAGCTCACTGCAAAGTTCTTGACATAGGCTGTATTGCTCTTCCGCTTTATTTATCTCACTGAATGTCCTAGAAAGACAAGAATAATTTTGGCGCACAAAGTAAACTATAATCCAGGATAATTTGGAAATGGTATGCATGTTTATATGGCTAGCATTAAGTTATATTTTTCTGTATTACAAAATAAAGTTTTCAGATGAACTAAAATTTAATTAAGTAAAAACATCTAAGATCTATATAAATAATGGAAACCCACCTAAACAGGAAAGCTTGATTAGCAAAGAAACAATTTTATGCTCTTGCTCTATTATATCACAAAAAAGATAATTAAAATTACCAACAGATAATGGTAATGCCTCCAGAACTTAAAACAGATTAGGGTATATGTATATATAGACTTTATTACAGAAGATTATCTTAAGAAATTCCAAATGAGAACATCATTCCAATTACTGCACATGGATTTTATGGATGAGAAACATCTTTAAGTAGATTTAAGGGGTTGGCTCATGGAACCTAGGCAGAGTTGTTTAATAGACAGCTGAAAATAGAAGGCTGATAAGATTAAATGTAGGTATTTTGAATTCATCTGCAAAAAAGTGTTGAAAGAAGTTGACAAGTGATATTAACTTAAAAGAGGATAATACAAAGAGACCAGAATGATGAGTATGGACCCTGAGCAAGTGACTCTTCAGTAAAGAGTCCCCTTTCTACTTCTAACCTTATCCTCAGCTACTCAGTTCTCTTCCCTAGTGGCAACCAATGTGTCAGCTTCTTATTCTTATGAATTCCTTAGAAATATTCCACGTATACGGGCGCCTGTAGTCCCAGCTACTCGGGAGGCTGAGGCAGGAGAATGGCGAGAACCCAGGAGGCAGAGCTTGCAGTGAACCGAGACCGTACCACTGCACTCCAGCCTGGGCGACAGAGCGAGACTCCCTCTCAAAAACAAACAAAAAAAAGAAATATTCCACATATATATATATATATGTGTGTGTGTGTGTGTGTATGTGTGTATATATATAAAATAAGCAAACAAGAAGACATTTTCCTCTCTTTTTTATATAAACAGTAGAATTTTAGATACATTGTTTAGTACCCTGCTTTTCTCAATTTATCATGGTGAGAGTTCCCCATGAGTAAATGATTTCCTCATTTTTATACAGCAGCATAATATTCTAATTTAATGATGTAAGGTAATTTAACCAATTCTCTATTCATGGATATTACAGTTTTTTTCTATCATAAAAAATGCAGTGAGTAACCCTGTATATATGTAAAATGACATGTGACTAAATCTGTGGAATTAATTCTTAGTAAAAGAATTATGGCATCAAAGTACATGTGTATCTGTGATTTTGATACATATTATGAAATTTCTTACCCCCTGTGGTAGGCTAGATAATGGTCCCTAAAGATGTCCACATCCTAATCCCTGGAATCTGTGAACCTAGTATCTTACATGACAAAAGGGATTTAGCAGATGTGATTAAATTCTGACGGACAGAGATTACTCTGGAATGTCCAGCTGTGCCCAACGTAATCCCAAGGGTCCTTATAAGAAGGAGGCAGGAGGGTTAGAGTCAGAGAAAGAAGTTGCTGAGGCTATGAGCCAAAGATTCTGTGGCCTCTAGAAGCTTTTCATAAAGAAATGGACTCTCTCCCAGAGTTTCTAGAATAAATGGAACTCTACCAACACATTAACTTTAGAACTGCTGACTTTCAGAATGATAGAGAATAAATTTGTTTTGTTTTAAGCCACTAAATTTGTAGAAATTTGTTTTAATAGCAATAAAAAAACCTAATGTACTCCCTCTAAAGTTTACACATTTTTCACTCCTACAGTCTTGCCAATAGAGTATGTTAGAATCTTTGCCAACCTGATTAGTGAAAGAAAGGTATCTGAGAGAACTTTCAATCTGTATTTCTTTAATTATAAATGAAAATGGTAGTAATTTCACTTGTTTTAAGAGCCATTTGTATTTCCTTTTCTGTTAATTATTTAGAACTTTGTTCATTTCTTCTGTTGGCTTACTGTTCCTTTTTATTGATTATGAGTTCTTTCTATATTAGAGAAGTTAGTTAGTTTTGATATAAATTGCAACCTCCTTTCCCCCAACTTCATACCAAATTTGATGTTATATTGCCCATTTTAAAAAGCCAAGGGGAGAAAGTTTCCAGAAAAAAAAAGTGGAGAACACATTCCTGTGTGCCAAATTTAGCAAATATGGCAATACTATTTTGCTTTTGGATTTTTTTTTTCTCTCTCTCTCTTTGATTGCTTTCATATGGACCAAAACCTAAAATAGCAATTTTTATCAAAGCCATTTATTATGTTGTCTTGTAAAAGTTATTCAGCTTTTCTGACCACAAATAATATATGTGAAATATGAACACAATCTTGTACTAGGTCAGTGTTTTGTTTTGTCTTGTTTGATTTTGAGACAGAGTCTCACTCTGTCACCTAGGCTGGAGTGGAGTGAGTGGTGCCATCTCAGCTTACTGCAAACTCCACCTCCTGGGTTCAATTCTCGTGCCTCAGCCACCCAAGTAGCTGGGATTAAAGTTTAAGCGACCACACCGGGCTGATTTTTGTATTTTTAGTAGAGTCAGGGTTTTGCCATGTTGGCCAGGCTGGTCTCGAACTCCTGGCCTCAAGTGATCTGCCCACCTCAGCCTCCCAAAATGCTGGGATTACAGGGGTGAGCCACCTTGCCGGGCCCTAGGTCAGTGTTTCTTAAATGTCTCAGTGGAATCTTGCTGCTTTGAGGAGATAATTGAGGGACGTTTCAAACAATGACTTATTTCCCCAAACGGTAAGTTTCCATCATTATTTCATTTGGTTTTCAAACAGGACTGTAAACCACTAAACTAGATCATCTTTAAGCTCTCTTTTATCAGTAATAGTTTACTGTTTGATTAAGCTTCTGCTTAATCACCAATATTGAAAGAATTTTAGGAAGAATTCCCATTGTTACTTCTTAAATTTCCGAAGTAAATACTCAATTGTCCTTATAAACAAGCTAGAAATTAAGATATGAAATTCTAAAATGCTTGGTTTTCACTAGGTAGGATTAAAACCAACATTAAAAAATAGCTGAAGTTAATTTTTGAGATTATAGCAACTGAAAATAATAGTCTTATACTAAGGCATTTATTGCAGGGAGTGTAAACTACTAAAAGTTGTTATAGTAATTTGCAAATAGATTTCTTATTTCAGTGATATTTACTAAAAATTAATTTGATATTAGTTTAAAATAACATGAATTATGCACAATTAACAATAAATAATAAAACATTACCTCTCAACGCTCATACTTTTCCTCTCTCCATCCCTTGAAATGAAAAAAAAAGGTCTTTATTTTTCAAAGACTGAGTTTTTTTTAGTTAACCAAGAGGATTTAACATTATCAATTACCTTTTAGAGCTCTCAAATTTTTTATTAAAATTTATACATCATGAAAAACAGTTTTTTATCTAAAAACAAATCACCAAAGAACATAGATAGGTAAGATGCTAATATGATTATGAATCAAGTCTATATCTATTGAAGAGAATAAACTTGAAAATAGGTAGATATTAGAAATTGCTTCTATTAAAAACCTGACTATCAAAAACCACAACTTATAAAAACAAATAGGAAGTGATAGTGTAATATCTTCCAGTTATAAAATATAATTAAATGTTAAATAATTTAAAATCAGTTATCTAGTTTTTGGTTTAGTATATTAACTTCTTTCTCCCATAGCCTATTCATTATTCATTTATACCACTCTATAATAGAACCTCAGTCAGAATTTGGTACACAGCTATAGGATGAAGATTGGGAATCTGAATCACCTAGTTTGGCTGTATTCTAGCTGCTCTGACAGGATTAGTTAAAACCAAAAAGTTGAAATGACATGTAGAGTACTCATTTTCCGAATACTTAGTGAACCTATTATGATTCTGTTCTAGAACTTGAGGATATAGTAATGAAGGAAATAGACCAGGTACTTGCCCTCAGAAAACTTATATATTGGAGAGAGACAGATAACAAATATAGTAGTAAATATGGAATGGGTTAGAATGGGAGAAGTACTCAGATTAAAAAGCAAAGCAGAATAGGGGAATAGAGAATATGGACAGAGGGAAAGGCAGGTTTGGTATTTGTTATTATAAATTATCTATGAATTGCATGTAAAAGCCTTACCTGGATCTCTAAATACCACAAGTTAATATATGTTATGTTACATCAGAACTATATTGTTTTCAAGCACTATGGAAATAAAAAAATTTTTGCATTAAAAATAAAGTTTTATTTCCTGCTATCTTCAAATATAATTATTTATAATGCTGTGATATCTTCATCTTTCATTATGCCCACTGAAGATCAAAGTCAGCTAACTGTGGACTCAAAAGACTGAAGAGCAGGAAGAGATGAGAAAAGCAACACAACAAGCCTTGCAATCTCTGTAAAATTTAGTAGGCTTAATTAGTCCATCAATTTTATATGCATCCTCATTGATTTCTATTGTTGTCGTTTAGTTTAAATACAAGAATATAAAGGAGTCATTTTGAGGACAGGCTGACGAGGTGATGATAAAATTGTAAAAATAGTGCCCAGAGTTGACTTCCACGATTCCCAGTCTTTTAAAATTTCCTTCTTTTCACCTACTATCCCACAATAATTTACCTTCTACCTCTAGGGTTCCTCTTTTTAAGACCTAGATGAAAGAGTGGCAGGGAAGAAAACCCAGGGTATTTCCTCCAGCTGTTCCCTCTTCCAGCCTTTGCACGGCTGGCTCCCTCAGGTCTCTCCGCCTTTGGATGATGGTTGCTAACCCTCACACTTACCCCCCAGTCATTTTCTATACCCTCACTCTGCTTTACTTTCTTCATTTGTTTATTTGGTTATTTTCTATCTCTCACACTAGTCTGTAAACTCCATGAGGGCAGGAATTTGTCCTATTCGCTGCTGTTATCTACAGTGCCTAGAATAGTGCCTAACACAAAGTAAAGTAGTCAGTACTGAATGAATGAATCCGGAAAAGAAAAGAAATGTAGTTTAAGGCTTTCGAAGAATCATTACATCTCCTTCCTTAAAGGGTGAATTATGGAATACGGCCATCTCTCTTTCCACAACAACCTGACTACTGGCATTTCTCTTAGGTTCTGAACAAAGAACAAGGTAGGGATAAAAAAGAAACTATCATTCCTCTTGTCTCTCTACCCAACTGCTGACACCACAACCTAGGAGTGATTCTTTATTCTTCTTTTCTTTCCTCCTACATCCAATCTGTTGACTCTAATTCAAACATTATATTTTGAATTAAACTAGCCTGAAAGAATTTTAAAACATGTTATCCATATAGCCTCATCTCAATGGTTAAAACTGATATTGCAGCAAATGCTAAAGAAAAAGCAGAATGACAATACATATAGATACCTTGTCAGGTGTGTTGAACCTAGACCCAAGGAGATATGAAGGAAATAATGCCAAGATGTTTCAGAGAAAAGGAGAGAAAGCAATGCCCTCTGTTGGTAAAGTTCTGTACATGTAATAATTCCAAGGGCCTTTAACATTTTCTCTGTAACTTTTCCTATTCCAGAAACCTAGAAAAGAATCAATATTTATTATTGATAGATTTTAAAGTGAAGCTAAAAATTGAGATTACAACCTTATTACACTTTTTTTTTTTTTGAGATGGAGTCTCGCTCTCGTTGCCCAAGCTGGAGTACAGTGGTGCCAAGTTGGCTCACCGCAACCTCCACCTCCTGGGTTGTTCAAGCGATTCTCCTGCCTTAGACTCCTGAGCAGCTGGGATTACAGACATGCGCCACCATACCCGGCTAATTTTGTATTTTTAGTAGAGATGGGGTTTCTTCTTATTGGTCAGGCTGGTCTTGAACTCCTGACCTCAGGTGATCCGCCCACCCTGGCCTCCCAAAGTGCTCATTATATCTTTTATCATCGATAAAAGGTATGAATAATGTGACTATCTTCACAAGTCATGCAAGAAAACTGCTTTAATTACTTTTTGACCACATTTACTAAACTAGCGTTTCATGGAATTTCAAAAGGCATTAAAAAAGGAGTGCTGTTGTCATATAAACTTGGGGAATGGTGGGATTGACAAATTTAAGTGAAACTTTTTATTCCAAGATTTATGAATTTTTAATATATTAATATGCATAGTGACACATCAATGGTATATTCCAAAGGTATCTGACCCCAGAACCTTTTTAAAGGGAATATCTATCCATACTTGAAAAACATATTGGAAAACACTGCTTTGCAGCTACTCCTTACATATACTAGTCAGTAATCATTACATATTACATACTGAGCATTGAAAAATATTTAAATTCACTCATGTACATTATGTTGAATGAGAAAAGCAAGTCCTAGAACATCATATACAGTAGTGCATAGTGCAATTACTGAAAAAAAAGTGTATATATGCAGAAAAATCTAGAAGCTCTAAAAAATAATAAAGTATACACTTTCTGGAACCCCTGAGGGATAATCTTACCATTTTAAAAATGGCAAAACATTTTGGTTTATTCTCTGTCAAAAACAATTAAAATTCTAAATCTCTTTGAAGCATCATGCCCATTAATCTAGTAGCAATCTGGACTTTAGAACTAAGATAGCACTAAGTTACAGATGAAAGGACTGTTAGAAATATTCTTTTAATTTCCCTTCTCCTTGGCAGTAGTTCACTTAAAAATCTGATTATTACTTTAAATAAGCTAAATCTCACTTTTATGGTTTCATAGAAAGGTTTCTTCAAGTCCAAATTCAATCACCCATTATAGTTCTCACTTGTTATCTATTATTTTAAAACTGTTAAGCAAATAATGATTAACTATTGGCCTACATAGTATCTCTTCAGAATTCAGAGTACATATATAAATAAACTTTATGTAAAAATCTTACCTTCCTAATGGGTAAATCCTTGATGAAGTCCATCACAGCTTGTCTATTGGGAAGAATTTGGTATTGTCCATTTGGTTTATTCTTATCACTGCATACTTTTGCTAACATTGTATTTGGGGCAATGCCTTAAAAGAAGAATACTCTGATGACTCGAAGAAGTTGATATGTATGACTTTTAAATATGCAACAACAAAACAGAAAAAAAAAGTTAATTGCAAAAAATCTCAAATGATATATAATGCTACTTTAAAAATAACATTTGATT
Organism: Gorilla gorilla gorilla; assembly: GCF_029281585.2. Classification (NCBI taxonomy): domain Eukaryota; kingdom Metazoa; phylum Chordata; class Mammalia; order Primates; family Hominidae; genus Gorilla; species Gorilla gorilla. Next base: position 36,096,538 of record NC_073243.2, read on the forward strand.
ACCATCTATCTCCCCAGGGTTTGCTATGGTTTTAGGAAAAGAAATTGTACTAGTTATAGTCATTGTGGCAGCAAAAATGAGAAATATTTAATTCTCCATGACATTTTAAAATGTAAGAGTAATTTCTGAGCTAAGCAATATTAAGTGTTACTATTAGCTTACTTACTACCTTTAGTAGGAATACAGATTTTTTTTTTTTTTTTCAGATGGAGTCTTGCTCTGTCGCCCAGGCTGGAGTGCAATGGCGTGATCTTGGCTCACTGCAACCTCCGCCTCCTGGATTCAAGCGATTCTCCTGTCTCAGCCTCCCGAGTAGCCGGGATTAGAGGCACGCAACACCACGCCTGGCTAATTTTTGTATTTTTAGTAGAGATGGGGGTTTCACCATATTGGTCAGGCTGGTCTCAAACTCCTGACCTCAGGTAGTCCACCAGCTTCGGCCTCCCAAAGTGCTGGAATTACAGGCGTGAGCCATCACGCCCAGCCCAGATTGTTTTTATAGTGGTTCTATATCTATCTCTAAGAAAAGACACAGAATATAATTTAGGGTAGATGTTTACTCTTTGAAAATGTCTTTTGCGTAGATTATCCACATAAAGCAAAAAATCAAAGATTCTGGTTATGGTATATTTAAAATAATGATAATTAGATGGTGTATCCTTTTTATGTTATTCACAAAACAAATTACTATTTTTCAAAAAGATGTTTCACAATTTCTAGGAGTCCTAATTAAGATAATTTGAAATAGGTATATTCAAATATATTCATTAAACAGTTCATTTTAATTGTTATATAGATCTTCCTAAAATGCATTATTCATTCTCATGCTTTGGTGTAGAAAGAAAAGATTTACCTAATCACAATATGGCTTTTACAAGATAGTTCAGGGTCCTCATGATGAATAACAGTTATTATGCTAAGAGACAGTGATGGCCTCATGGGTTATCAACATATGTAAATTTGTTTTTCCTTTTACCAGATGGTTCTGGATTGCTATGTTGCTAGTTAGTATTTCTTCTGTCTCTTACCTTGTGGCCGTCTGGGTTCTCTCCTGCAATGTAATCTTGGACAGGATTGAAGTCTCCCAAGGAAAAACTAATAATCAAGTTATTACATGCAAAACCAATAAAAATATATTTTGTGCTAGAAAAAGATAGCTATATGAAATTTATGGGTTGGGCATGGTGGCTCAGGCCTGTAATCCCAGCGCTTTGGGAGGCCAAGGTGGGCGGATCATGAGGTCAGGAGATGGAGACCATCCTGGCTAACATGGTGAAACACCGTCACTACTGAAAATACAAAAAATTAGCTGGGCATGGTGGCATGCGCCTGTAGTCCCACCTACTTGGGAGGCTGAGGCAGGAGAATCGCTTGAACCCAGGAGGCAGAGGTTGCAGTAAGCTGAATGAGATCGCCCCACTGCACTCCAACCTGGGCGACAGAGCAAGACTCCATCTCAAAAAAAAAAAAGAAAGAAATGTATAATCTTTTTTTTCCTTCAGGCTCATAGTCTGCTTAATTCCAATTTACTTACTAGGTTCACAGCTATTCTGAATAGGTAAAGTTGTTAGAAGTTGAATGAAAGACTAAGTAAGTAAAATGTTACTATATACTTTATAATGAGAAACTACTAATATTACACTTAAATTAGCCAGTCTGAAAATTATAACTACAGTGGTCATCAATACCCTTTTAAATACCTGCACTGGCTGTCAGTGTTGTTTTCTGCTCAATTCTGAAACGAATTTCCTTTACCACTTCCTGGGCTGATGTTCCAAAAACAACTGAGTTTTGGAGTATTTGAGGATTGTTTTGTTCTTCAAAGTTCACTTGGAAAGGATCTCCTGGGGGCGGCACATCAGAAGGACTCTCTTCAAAAAGTAGTGGAGAGATGGATCGTTCATGCTCACTCAGTTTATTAACTTCCTTTCCTGGATTATCTAAATCATAAACAGGAAAATAACTCACCTTTATTTTAAGAAGTATATACTTCATAAGTTAGGTTTCCCTACATTATTTCTGAAGACAAAAACAAAAATCTAGTTTAGTTTAGTTTCTAGGATCCAAGATCAGAAATGCCATCATTTATCATTTAATGTTTTATAACCATTAAAGAGAACACTGATTATGAATTTTTCTTAAAAAGACTATTATCCATTTCCACAGTATAAATATTAAAAGGAAATATGTAAAACTCACTAATGTTCGTACCTAAATTAACTGAAATTCAGAATTAGGTTTCAGTTCACATTACCTTTTTCTTTAAAAAAAAAAAAGGAAATCTTTTCTTTATTCTTCTTTAGGAAGAAAAAGAATCTTCGAAAATTAGAATTTAGAATATAATAAACAATATATAATAATTATACTGAAAGTAAGTTTTGTTTTTAGAAGGAAAAACACTTAACTTTTCTTCATTTATGGAAGAAACCTTTTAGATGTTAAAATAATCTGAATTTTCTTCTTTCAAATGCTGATTTTAATTTTGATTTGCTTGTTTATAAAGTATCACTTTGACTAAGGGCACATTTGTAATAAATAGAAATTACCTGTGAAAGTTATGCTTCTTTGAATATACAAATTCTGAAGGTCTGATTGGATAATCCAAGTTTAAGAAAAAGAGACGTTATTATTAATAGGCTATAAACTATTATTACAAAGTAAAGTAAAAATACCAATCTGGTTATTACCTCTTTATATTTATATTTTTCATAAATGGACTGTAAAATATACTTAAATCTATACTGATACTAAAAATGTCTCCATGAACAAATCTATTAAAGCCTGTTTTCTTGGCTTAATGTAGAAGAAATACAATTTAAATGTATTTATAACAACCAAGGTTAGCAACAAAGCTTTCTGATCCCATCTCGTAATTTTATTACATATAAATATTTTCCAAATTAAGGTCAATGCAGAAGAAAAAATTAAATTTCTAGTTTTAAGATGCATACGAATGTGTATTACTTGAAAAATGAATTTGGCTGTTTAGGAAAAAATTTTAAAGATAATATAAAATAAATATAACAGACATCTGATTAATTTAAAAATTTTAAGTATGTAGTGTGAAGTAAGTCATAGATGTTAATTCAGTCAGATGTTTTCCAAATCTGAATTCCCAGGGCACATACACAATAAGCCTATTTTCTTTCTCTCTCTCTCTTTTTTTTTTTTTAAGACAGGGTCTCCCTCTTGCCCAGGCTGGAGTATAGCTAGGACTACAGGCGCGAGCCATCACGCTTAGCTAATTTTATAATTTTTTGGTAAATATAGGGTTTCACAATCTTGCCCAGGGTGGTCTCAAACTCCTGGCCTCAACTGATCCTCCCGCCTCAGCCTCCTAAAGTGCTAGGATTATAAATGTGAACCACCTTGCCTCGCCAATAAGCCTTATTTTCAAACTTACATTAGCTGATATTTATGTGCTTCAGTTCCTGTCATTTTTTAATATGCTGGTTTTAAAATGTAGAACAATTCAGAGGGGAAACAGGCCAGGCAAGGTGGCTCACGTCTGTAATCCCAGCACTTTGGGAAGCTGAGGTGGGAGGATCACCTGAGGTCAGGAGTTCGAGACCAGCCTGGCTAACATGGTGAAACCCCATCTCTACTAAAAATACAAAAATGAGCCAGGAATGGTGGTGCACAGCTACTCCGGAGGCTGGGGCAGGAGAATTACTTCAACCCAGGAGGCAGAGGTTGCAGTGAGCTGAGATCGTGCCACTGTACTCCAGCCTTGGTGATAGAGTGAGACTCCATCTCAAAAAAATAAAAAATAAAAAAAAAATAAAGACTGTGAAACAGTTGAAATGGTATCTACCTGGAGCCCTTTTCCCCATCTGGATGGGTAGAAGTCACGGTAAAGAAAGCTACAGAAAAACTGCAAACCAAGTAAGTTATCTGCCACATTCATAAACCCGTTCTGCAGAGTTTTTTATGCCATGTTTTGCACCTCATGCCTCTACCACCCTGCCCTCAGGTGAGCCACTGTGAGAGCAGAACTATACAGCAGGAAGCGAAGAATGCTGCCTTCTAGCACATTATCAGAGCTGCTGCAGAATGTTCAGGTACCTTTTCAATCTGAACTACTTTCTACTTTTCTGTGAGGCCTGGCTGTGTAACTAACAGCAGAAGTAGTTTCTTATTTGCTTTGTGACAGAAACATCTTTATAATCCCCATAACTAAGGTAATCAGAATGTAACACTAGGATTAAAGCATTTCATTTGGAAGACAAGTGCTAAAAAGTGTATGGTATTTCAGTTTCTTATATTATCTGGCACTCACCATCCAGATTTACATGGGAGAGTAAACATTTAAAAAATTATTATTTTATTTGTATGTAGAGATGGTAGTTAGCAATATATTTCCAAAGACAAACACCTTTTAGAAAATGGGGAAACAGCAAAACAATGTCTTGGACTTTAGAGGAAGATATATGAATTGCCTTCCACAGTTCCAATGCACTATTGACAATTTCCCATGGCATGATGTGAAGTGAGACATGCCTGAAAGTCCAGCCCACAGGTATTTATACATGAGAAGAAAAGTTTAACTATTCCAATTGCTTAAGAATATGAAAATACATGAAGAGGGCAATATACAAGTAAATATGTTAAAAGCAATAGATATTAAAAATTCACATATTCATAGTGAGTTTGGACATTATAATAAATGAAAAGAACATTAGTAGGCTGGGCGTGGTGGCTCATGCCTGTAATCCCAGCACTTTGGAAGGCCGAGGCGGGCAGATCACCTGAGGTCAGGAGTTTGAGACCAGCCTGGCCAACATGGTGAAACCCCACCTCTACTAAAAATACAAAAAATTAGTCGGGTGTGGTGGCACGCGCCTCTAATCCCAGATACTTGGGAGGCTAAGGCAGGAGAACTGCTTGAACCCAGGAGGCGGAGGTTGCGGTGAGCTGAGACTGCACCACTGCACTCCAGCCTGGGCAACAGAGTGAGACCCTATCTCAAAAAAAAGAAAAAAATTAGTAGAAAATGAAAACATTTACTTTAATCCCCATGTAAAGCTTTTAAAACATATCATGCAAGTAATTGTTATGGGAGGCCCTCAGGGGATGCTTTGACATAATTATTTAATGATTTTCCCCCATTCTCTCGTGAAAGTAAGGAATTAATAAAGTAAGATTTTATACAAAGTGACATCAGGCTTTATGTTCCACATCCTCAAACAATAAAGTTACACCAAATAAGGAAAACCTTTTGCTCTGTGCCTGTGTCGAGAAATGATGATTATTGTTTAATGCTCCTATTAAAAAAAAAAGAGAGAGCTATCCCTTAGGACTTTAAATAAGGTAATGAAGTTGTATTTGATGCCCATATTAAACTTGCTCCAAATGATGTGAGTCACAAATAATGTGAGAGAGTTAGATTAATGTCATTGTGGATCTACCATTTTTGCTTCAGGGAAAGTTACAAACAGGTCTCCCCAGCACTGCCTGGCCCATCTGAAGCAATGAGTGGTGCACATGAAATGTTCCTGTGGGTTGTGAGCAAACCCTTCTGTGTCACTTTTTCATCCAGGTGAACTTTGTTCAGGGGTCCAGGACATCTCAGACATAATCATACCTTTGACAAAATGTTGAAAGCAGTATGTGTAATATCTGCATGTTTCTTGGCATTGCTTTTGGATAGGTCATAAAGGGATTATTTTTTTAAAAAAACCCTGGAGTCTTGAAATTATAAAGTCTAAGGCAAAGAAGGGAGTGGGAAGTCATTAATTTTGGCAGAGCTAAAAACAGTCATAATTGCTATAATAATTAGATTATAGAAAATTAGGAAAATGAAGAAAAATAGAATCGTCCAATGTTTTGATATGTTTGAGGCTAGTCTTTTCTAACAAGAAAATGCCGCTTTAAACAGACAACTTCCTCAGCTTCAATGCCATCCAAACTCTTTGTTAGTTAGACCTTAGGAAAATAACTGCTATAAAATTACTTTGTTCAGGGACTCTGCAGACTCTTAAGCTTAGAGATTTAACAATCACATTTTGTTTATATGTGATATTCTACATGTTTAACTCAGAAAACCCACTGGTATTTTTAAAATTTTCTGATTTTTACATTTTTATAAAGGTACATCTATCCCTTCTACCTATGCAGGCTAATAAATTAATTGGATTAATTCAAAAAGTTGTGGGTTTTTTTTTTTTTCACTGCTTCTTGGTTTGATAGTCTTAATAAGTTGCTTACCATTTTCTACAGAGCTTCCCATTTTGATGAAGTACCTTCTTTTATCCTCAGGCCAATTTTGTCTTTCTTCTAAGTGCTTTGTTATATTCAAGTAGGCTTCATCAAGACTCATGGCCATAAAATTGGGATCATAATCAGCAAGTATTTCCTTAACCTTCAAAGGAAACAAAAAAAAGTTTAAATTTTGCTATGATAGCAAACTTCTTCTGTCATATGTAGCTGATAAGAAATGTTAATATTCTTAGTTTGCAACTACAGTAACAATCCTGCAGTCAATAGCTCATGGATTTAAGGAATAAATAATCCACTACCAGGGAATATTTTCAAAATTTCCTTTTGTATTAAAATAGACCATGAAGGCAGAAGACCATAAAATAGCTTCATTTGATACAATCTCTATTTAGCTACCTATATCTAGTTATAATAAGCAATTCAAATAAATCTCAGAAAACATTATCTGGTAGGCCCATACAAAAAAATGGTTAAGGTTTTAGGTAGCTTGTCAGAAGCTGAAGTGGGAATGATAGGATTCTATTCCCTCCTGCCTTTTGTGATTTATTGTTTTTGGTTCATTTTAAAAAGGAATAATCTTATATAAAGGTACTATGTTGCTTTAGAAAATATTCCAATTAATTATAACATGCACATAAAAGTCCACTTAACATTAATTAATGCATTAATCCATACAGGAAAATGAATGTTTTCTATTTCCTATTACTTATTAAGATCTGGAATGGAAAAAAATGACAATCTATAGTGTACTCCATGATTACCTTAAATGATGGGGAAAAGTCTGGAGTAACATCTTAGGATAAAAGAAATACATATAAAGATTAGAATTATAGTGGCTTTTAATTCAGAAATGCCTTTTATATAACATAGTGTTACTACATAAAACTATGACTTTTTTTTCTAACCACTTAAGTATTAGCTATAATTAGAGGCAATGGTTGTCAAAATAATATGCATATTTTCCAGCTTGGGTGACAGAGTGGGACCCTGCCTCAAAAAAAATTTATATTAGAAAACATATTTGCTGAATTATGTTATGCTTCCATTTAGCTTTTAAAACTGTCTACTGTATCATGAGAAAACTGTTTCTTTTATAAAAACAAAGGTTTTTAGCTTAATATAATTATGAACAGCTGAGTCAAAGGGAATTTTAGAAAATGGTGATATAAACTTGGCCAAGTTTTACTCAGAGAGTGCCTTAATTAGCTTTGTTCTTGTTATAATGTGCTCAAATAGAATCTTTCCAACGAAAATGAAACTCTGTGAAGTCTGTAACTGGCAGCCAACTAAGATTCTGAATGAGAAGTACTCCCTAGAGACACTGTTGAGTATTTATTAACTTCCTTTACATAGGATATTGCTGTAAGAATTAAAAGAGACGTTCCAGTAAAAATCAAGCACTTAAAGCTCCAATATTTTGGATAAAACAAAAATGGCTAACTGGGCATGACGGCTCATGCCTGTAATCCCAGCACTTTGGGAGGCCTGGGCAGGATAATTTTTTGAGGCCAGGAGTTTAAGCCTAGCCTGAGCAACATAGGGAAACCCTATCTCTGCAAAAACATTTTAAAATTAGGAGGGTGTGGTGATGCATGCCTGTCAATCTAGCTACTCAGGAGGCTGAGGCGAGAGGATTGCTTAACTCAAGAGTTTAAGGTTATAGTGAGGTATGACAGAGTCACGGCACTCCAGCCTGGGCTATGGGGTGAGACCCAGTGTCAAAAAAAACGGGAGGGCTTTTTCTTAAATTTTCTAACCAAGTCATGAATATTCATGTATCCATAGGCAGTGATGAATTTGTTCTACAGTTCATTTACACAGAAGAACTCATTTGTTATCTGCATATAAACTAGCTAGATCCGGCTCAAATTTGAAGAGTTCTCTGACTTACATAAATAACCAGACTAAAATAACTAAAAACACTTTGGTTTTCACTGGCATACTGCCAGAAGTTTTGCTGAGTTAAAGTACGACTTTAAAAAATATCTTTTCTTACTAAACTTTTGTAGGATTTTTAAAACTTCTTAAAAGGCTATATTTATGATTAGTATTTTATCTCTTTTTAATTAGGAATACAATGAAAGAGATAAGCAGTAACCAAATGTAAGTGTGCTCCCCTCTCCTCCACCACCTTTTCAGAGGTATGCAAAAAGCACTTGCTGTCACAGACTGCCTTGGACAGAAAAAAAAAACAAACAAACCTGTGTTTAAACTTGGAATAGTGTCACTTCTAGGGAAAATGAGGTGGAATACAAATAAGAGGGGTGAATTTAAAGACCCCTGGTATAACTAAAGAGTAGTAAGTATTAGGTCACAGTTTTTTTAAGTGTTTCCATTCAGGCAGCAGTCTTAAACACATTTTACTATAGCAGTCTAAAAGTATTTGATGTAGTAGTCTAAAATTTTAATTCAAAAATTAAATTCCAGCACTGCATGATAGACCAGTTGTCATAAAAAATAGAAAAAATGGCGGTTTTCACATATGACAGTTTGGCAATTTTAGTAAATAATCAAATCTACTTCAAAGATCCTTTTCGAAGCAATGGATTACTCCCTTTTCAATTATCAGTCTCTTAGACAGCAAATGATTATGGGGCAAGTAAAGTAGGCTAATCAAAATACATGAATTTTGTCACTGTTTAACAACATTAATAAATAATTATTCAGACAATAAGTTGAAATTAATGATGAGTAGATTCTGTAAGTTATAAATAAAATGTGGTTCTAGAAAAAATGTATATTGTACCTTAAGAAAAAATAGCTAAATTTAATTTTATATTATCATTAAGGCAGTTCAAAGTTTGAGGAAATGGGAAGTTTTCTAAGCAAATGAAAACTGCATGGAAAGGCAAAGAATTGGGAAAAAGAATGATGTATTCTGGATGCTATATGCAGCTCAGTATTCAATATACAAGCTGAAGAAGTGATAGGAGGCTCAACTGAAAGGATAAGCTAAGACCAAATCCTACGTGCTAAGGCACTTGGACTTGAGACTCTGTAGGTGACAGGAACTCAGTGAAAGCCTAAAGTAGGGGTGAGACATTAACTTACCTCTTTACTCACAGCTCGGTATTTGTCAAAGTTTGGGGGCACTATTATAAGTTGTGGGCACAGCCTCCTAGCAATAAATCCTGGCATGGCTGCACGAACACCAAATCTCCTTGCATGGTAATTTGAAGTAGACTGAAAGAAAATTGACCACATGGAAAAAAATATACAAACCTAAATGGATATACTGATCAATGCATTCATAAGAAACACATTAATATGTGCATTTTCAATTCAAGGACATTTCATTTATAGGCCACTGTTTTTTTTGTTTTTGTTGTTTTCCAAAAATAGAATGTATTAAGCATTATTTTTTATTAATGACTCAAGGTCATCATTCTATCATATATTTTTTTTTAATTATACTTTAAGTTTTAAGGTACATGTGCACAACGTGCAGGTTAGTTACGTATGTATACATGTGCCATGCTGGTGTGCTGCACCCATTAACTCGTCATTTAATATTAGGTATATCTCCTAATGCTATCCCTCCCCCTTCCCCCCACCCCACAACAGTCCCCAGAGTGTGATGTTCCCCTTCCTGTGTCCATGTGTTCTCATTGTTCAATTCTCACCTATGAGTGAGAACATGTGGTGTTTGGTTTTTTGTCCTTGTGATAGTTTGCTGAGAACGATGGTTTCCAGCTTCATCCATGTCCCTACAAAGGACATGAACTCATCATTTTTTATGGCTGCATAGTATTCCATGGTGTATATGTGTCACATTTTCTTAATCCAGTCTATCATTGTTGGACATTTGGGTTGGTTCCAAGTCTTTGCTATTGTGAATAGTGCCACAATAAACATATGTGTGCATGTGTCTTTACAGCAGCATGATTTATAATCCTTTGGGTATATACCCAGTAATGGGATGGCTGGGTCAAATGGTATTTCTAGTTCTAGATCCCTGAGGAATCACCACACTGACTTCCACAATGGTTGAACTAGTTTACAGTCCCACCAACAGTGTAAAAGCGTTCCTATTTCTCCATATCCTCTCCAGCACCTGTTGTTTCCTGACTTTTTAATGATCGCCATTCTAACTGGTGTGAGATGGTATCTCATTGTGGTTTTGATTTGCATTTCTCTGATTATAGGCCACTGTTTTAATCCAAGTTTTGACTTATTCTGTCACGGTATTTTGATATCATGACCCTCTCCCATTACTATCCCTATATTTATAATGCGATACCAGGTATAAGCAAGACTGTGCTAATAAAAAGATTTTCTTATATTTCTACCAACTAAACTTCATTGGTTTTAAGGCATACTTGTTATAGAATGAATATCAAAGTTTGGATGATAGTGAGTTATGTTACATGAAAGTAATAGTATGGTAAGTTGTATAGAATAGTCATAAAATTATAGTATAGTACAAATAGTATAGATGTTACATTATAGAAAGTAATAGTATAGTATAATAGTAAACTTTTGGAATTTGCTCTATTTGGGATTTTGGAAACTTTTCATCTAGAACAAAAATAAAAGGTCTACTATGTGGTCAGCCAAATTAAGTCTCCAAAATGAAGTGATTAAAGCTTAAAATAAGTTTAGAAATTAAGGTTTTTCTTAAGGCTTAATTATCTTTTTTGCTGAAAACATTTTGACTAGGAGATGGTACTACAAAAGTATGACAGTAAAAAGGAGAATATTGCTTATTAAATCCTGTTGGTGATGATATCTGATGAAAGTCTATGTGAACGTGGTAGACCACAGTACTATTTATAAAACAAATTTTATCACAAATTAAATACTTATTTAGAATCTCAAGTGAAATTTCAAAGAAATGCAAAAGAGAAACAAATGAAGGGATTATTTCAGAATAATATGAATTTTCGTCTAATGATTTTCAAATGGCACTTAAAACATCTTGATAGTACTCAGAACTATACTAATCCTTGGTCAGTGTTCTGGAACAGAAAATGTGGATAGCACTAGAAACAAAACCAATGCTTTAGTAAATAAGTTTAATATAATTGACATAAAAGCTAGATCTATAGTAGAGGACAAACAAACTTTTAAATAAGAATTTCTCTAACTTTTAGATTTGTGGTATATTGTAGATCACAGCCACAATACTTTACAAGTTACTCTTATCAAAAGTGGGTTCCAGTTCCTCATGCCATGTGACTTGCCTTGATGACAATAATGTGAAGGAAGTGACACTGAGTTCTGAAACCTAGGCTTTTGCTTTTTGTAATCCAGCAACCATTGTAAATATTTTGGGGTAGATTACTAAATGTTGAAGCAACAATGGAGAGGAGAAAGTTCTGAAGCTGGAATCATTCCAATCTCCTCAGTCGAAGTGCCAGACCTGTGAATGAAGCCATCTTGGATTTTTTAGCCTCAGTTAAATTGCCCTAGCCAACTCCAGGTAGAGCAAGGTTGAGCCATTGCCATCGCACTCTGATCAAATTACAGAATCATGAGCAAATAAATTTTGGCTGTCCACTAAATACTGGGGGAGGCTGTTATGCAGCAATAGGTAACTGTTGTAGGATCTCAGTTGCAACTCTCAGTGCCAAGTTAGAACATTTCAAAAATCCATCAAATTCGCCAAAAAAGAATTCTATCAGTGGGAATAATCAAACAATCACTCCCATTAATTTGTAGATATACTTTCATATGTTTAATTGGACAAAAAGTTATGCTTAGTAGAAGGGAAAACTATTTGTTCAACATACAAAAGGGGTAATCTTTGTTTAAATATAACAAATAATAATTTTGAATTTAGAAACAATAACTGATTTTTAGGAGGACAGAAATTGTAGGAAAGAAAATATTTTGTAGATTTCAAAAGCAGTTGGTTTAGCTTTAACATGGCTACAGCAAGTTTGTATGTATACACATACATAAACATACATAAATTTATGGTGTTATATCTTAATAAAATTAAATATATTTTTTGAAATATTTATTGATGATTTGTAGGAAAGGGGAGTTTCCTTTCAAAAAACAGTGTTTTGGAATCAGAGTTATCAGCTGCCTGCATACTCACAGAGGCAGAGATAAAAAAACAAACAGATTATAGTTTTATAATAAAATAATCACTCAGTAAGAATTAGTTTTGTAGCTATCTAAGGCATGGGAAGGAGTTAGGAACAGGGAAGAACTCTTCTTGTTTATCTAATACTTTTTAAATATTATCTCATCTATTTTAGTTGCTACTTTTAATTTCCAACACACTTTCAGCCACACATAGCTATCCTGGTTCTTCTAAGGTTAGAGTGGTAAAAAGGAAGAGCAACTCAGTAATCAGAAAAGCGAAAGTTCTAAGTCATGGGAAAAACGATTTAACTGCATTCTAAATGTACTCTATTAACGAAGTATGTTATTCCAGAACTAGGGTTGGCAAACCTTTTCTTTTCTGTGGAAGTCCAGATAGTAATCATTTTAGGCTTTGCAGATCACTTAATTATTGAACTCTGCTCTTTTAGTGCAACAATAGTAATAAATAAATGGGTGTGACTTTGTTCCAATAAAAAGCTGGATTTGGCCTGCAGACCAGTTTGAAAATCTCTATTAATACTTTAGAATAACATTTCCTTTTCTTTCTTCTTCAACTCTCTTTAACTAGAACGGTTACTTATGGAAAAATTTAATTTGCCATGGAAATTATTAGGTTTGTAACTTTGGGAAAGTTATTAAACATCTCTCTGAGTTTTCTTTTTTGCCAAATGGAAATAAAAACTAGTACCTTAAAGCAGCAGTTCCTAACCTTTTTGGCACCAGAGACTGGTTTCATGGAAGACAATTTTTCCACGGACTGGTGGGGTGATAGTTTTGAGATGATTCAAGCACGTCACATTTATTGTGCACTTTATTCCTATTATAATTACATTGTAATATATAATGAAATAATTACACAACTCACCATAATGTAGAATCAATGGGAGCCCTAAGCTTGTTTTCCTGCAATTAGACAATCCCATCTGGGGGTGATGGGAGACAGTGACAGATCATCAGGCATTTGATTCTCATAATGAGTATGTAACCTGGATCCCTCACATGTGCAGTTCACAATAGAGTTTGCACTCCTATGAGAATCTAATGCCACAACTGATCTGACAGAGCTCGGGCATGCTGCAAGTGATGGGAAGTGGTTGTAAATACAGACGAAGCTTCGTTTGCTTGCCTGACGCTCACCTCCTGTTGTGAGGCCCAGTTCCTAACAGACCATGGACCAATACCAATCTGTGAACTGGGGGTTGGGGTCCCCTGCCTTAAAGTATGTTGAAAGGATTCAGTAATTGAGTCATATATAACGCACCCAGAAAAATACTCAGCAAACTGGTAGACCTCAATAAAGAATTCCCCCTTCATGAAACAGTAAAGCTTACTTGAGTATGTTATAAAATTTCCTTTTTGTATTTGATCTTTACTTACCAGCATACTCATTGATCCTACAGCAATGGGTTTATCCTTCAATTCTGGATTGTCCCTCATTTCTACAGCTGCATAGAAAGCATCCATGTCAATGTGCACTATGGTATTGCTCAAATTTCGGCTCTGTTCTAATTCCATTGCAAATCTGTCAACCTTAATTTTTTAAAAAAGTTAACATACTTTTAGACAACATAATATTGAAACACCATTAACCACAACATTAATCTTAATTTATTAAGTGTCTATCAGTCTCTGTCCACACACCCATTCATCCATCCATCCATCCATTCATCCATCCACCCATCCACTTACTTATGGGTGTGTATTTTGTTGTTCATGGGTGTTTATGGGTTTATATTTTATTATTGTTTATAAGTGTTTATCTACGTATATTTTATTGTTTTTTAAATTAAAATTGGTAATTGCTTTTATTTTCATAGAGACAGCCTATCCTCAAATATAATTCCCTACCAACCCTTTCATCTCTCCATACCCTTAGGCACATAACAGGAACTTAATATTTAATGAATGAATGATCTAATCCAACTGCTTTTATCAAATGATTCTACTGCTTTATAAATTTGGAGTCCAACTCACTATAACTAAAAGCTTCAACGTAAGTAAAATAAACAACTGACATTTGATTCATAATAATAATGTCTTAAAAAAGCAACAAAGGAAATATACAACAAAAGATAGTACCTCTTTGGCAATATGATGTTTATGCTGAACGGAAGCTACAACTGAAGATACTGAAGCATAATGTAAATGTTCCTCTGTAGAATTGCTTTTATAATGTTAAAATTTGATGTTAATCTATACAAGTAAAATTTAAAACCCAAGCTGTAATTTATTCTTCATGAACTTTAATATATATGTCAAATACAATAGTGAAGATTCTTAATCTTTAAAGAATTTTAGTTTTTTCAGAGAAAACTAACAACTTAGTTTTACAACGAGAAAGAAATGAAAGGGGGTAGAAATAAACAAAGGAAGCAAGTAAGAAAAGTGATTATGCAGCAGACATACTCATTTCTAACTTCCATTTTTGTGGCCGGCCTCCACTATCAAGGCAAGAAAGGCTAAATACTCACTTTCCCAGCTTACCCTGCAGCTGGAGGTGGCTGTGTAATAGTTGTGATCTATGCAACATAGGGAAGTTACCAAGACCATTAAAGTAAAAATCATAAGAGAGCTATTAAATAAGCTGGAAAACATACAGAACATAGAACAGTACCTGGTACATGGCACAAGTTCAATAAATACATCTATTACTAAAAGGATCAATGGATAGCTGCATAATAAAACATTAAAAACTGAGAGAAAAACAGCCAGCAATGAGCAAGTGGGGTCATCTATGGAACGTGGAGTTCCCTCTAGCAAGTTTTCTCAAAGGTGGAGAGCTATAGGTGTATATGTGGCTTTTTCCCTCATGTTGGACTCCAGCTTTGCCTCCACTCTGCAGAATTTTTTTTATGTCCTTCCTTCTTAGTCTTACTGTGACACTAGCTGCCCACTAGTCGCAGGTTAAAACTATAACTCCTCTTTTAGAAGCAATCACCCTGACTCATGTTTGTCTACAGGAGGTACAGTGAAATCTGTAGGAGGCTTCCCCTTGTTTAGGCTACAGCTCACTGAATGACCTGGGTTGCTCTATGCCTTCCTCAGGCTGTTCCTCTGTCTAGAGTGCCTTTCCAAGCTCTGTCACAAGCCTTCAAGGATCAGCTGAAATATCTCTTCGTATCTTAATGGAATGTCTGTCCTCTGTTCCACAGAATTTAATGTTCCTTGTTTTCCTGCTCTTGCATGGCACTTACAGTATTAGATACTAAATTGTCAGTTCCTTCAGGAGAAAGACCTTATCTGATTTCAAATTATTTTCTCACAAGAGAGACGGGGAGGGGAGACTAGAAGGAGAAAAAAAATGAATTTATAGCAGTATACTGAAGTTGGTTTAAAAAGTGAAAGGAGTACTAGTAGAAAAATCTTGAAGAAGGCTAACTTCTTACAGTAAAATCCCATACCTAATAAATGGAACCTTTCAATATTACCAAAATTTAACATGCTAATTAAAACCTACTTCTTTTAGTACCTCAATTCTGAACCAGAGAATAGCACCATGACCACATATAAACAAATTATGGAGATTAACAAAAACAAATATAAACTAAAAACTACTCTATTTTAATCCAGAAAATATACCTAAGAAATAACAGTCAAATGAGAATAAGAAAGTGGCATCTGAAATACTTGGACATGGAATCATCTAGAAAAGAAAAAGATAATAAATAGAAAGCAAGTCAAATGGGAAAAAATTCTCCTCAGACTCATATATTAATGCTATAATAATGTCTTCAGCAAGCTATTCTCTTTTTTTGTGCTTAAAGCAAGTGTAGTTGCCAAAAGGAAACCTCTCCACTGCATGACTCATACATTCCACTTTCCTTTACTATCTCTCATTAGTCACCCTTGTCTGAACTCTTTTCTTTCTACATCAACCAGATGCATGCCACTACTGCTTTTAAAAGTTTCTTCAGCTGAAATCCCCATTCATATTGTCCTTTCTTCCATTTTCCAATGACTTTCAAGTTCTGATCTGAGTCTCCAACATGCACATTGTTCTTTTTGCTACTGCTCAAAACTGGTGTGTGTCACACTCGTTAAGAATAATGGCTTTGGGGATTCCCGGGTAAGATGGCTGCAGCTCCCAGTGAGACCAAGGCAGAAGGCAGGTGATTTCTGCATTTCCAACTGAGGTACCCGGCTCACCTCACTGGGACTGATTAGAAAGTGGGTGCAGGCCACGAAAGGCTAGGAGAAGCAGGGTGGGGTGTCACCTCACCTGGGAAGCACAAGGGGTCTGGGAACTCCCTCCCCTAGCCAAGGGAAGCCATGAAGGACTGTGCCGTTGGTGAGGGACGGTGCTATCCAGCCTAGATATTACGCTTTTCCCACTGTCTTCACAACCTGGAGACCAGGAGATTTCACGGGGTGCCTACACAACCAGGGCCCTGGGTTTCAAGCACAAAACTGGGCGGCCATTTGGGCAGACACTGAGCTAGCTGCAGGAGTTTTTTTTCATACCCCAGTGGTGCCTGAAGGCCAGAGAGACAGAACCGTTCATTCCCTGGGAAATGGGGCTGAAGCCAGGGAGCTGAGTGGTCTGGCTCAGCGGATCCCATGCCCACGGAGCCCAGCAAGCTAAGATCCACTGGCTTGAAATTCTCGCTGCTGGCAGAGCAGTCTGAAGTTGACCTGGGACACTCCAGCTTGGTGAAGGGAGGTGTGTCATCCATTACTGAGGCCTGAGTAGGTGGTTTTCCCCTCACAGTGTAAACAAACCCAGTGGGAAGTTCGAACTGGGTGGAACCCACCACAGCTTGTCAAGGCCACTGCAGCCAGACTGCCTTCCTAGATTCCTCCTCTCTGGGCAGGGCATCTCTGAAAGAAAGGCCGCAACCCCATTCAGGGGCTTATTGATAAAACTCCCATCTCCCTAGGACAGAGCACCTGGGGAAAGGGGCAGTTGTGGGCACAGCTTCAGCAGACTTAAACATTCCTGCCTGCTGGCTCTGAAGAGAGCAGCAGATCGCCCAGCACAGCGCTCAAGCTCTGCTAAGGAACAGACTGCCTCCTCAAGTGGGTGCCTGACCCCAATGCCTCCTGATGGCAGGGGTTGACAGACACCTCATACAGGAGAGCTCCAGCTGGCATCTGATGGTGCCCCTCTGGGATGAAGCTTCCAGAGGAAGGAACAGGCAGCAATCTTTGCTGTTCTGCAGCCTCCATTGGTGATACCCAGGCAAACAGGGTCTGGAGTAGACCTCCAGCAAACTCCAGCAGAACTTCAGAAGAGGGTCCTGCTAGAAGGAAAAATAACAAACAGAAAGCAACAGCATCAACATCAACAAAGAGGATAACCACGCAAAAACGCCATCCAAAGGTTACCAACATCAAACACTAAAGGTAGATAAATCCACAAAGATGAGGAAAAAACAGTGCAAAAAGGCTGAAAATTCCAAATAACAGAACACCTCTGTTCCTCCAAAGAATCACAACTTCATGCCAGCAAGGGAACAAAACTGGATGGAGAATGAGTTTGACAAATTGACAGAAGTAGGCTTCAGAAGGTGGGTAATAACAAAGTCCTCCAAGCTAAAGGAGCATATTCTAACCCAACACAAGGAAGCTAAGAACCTTGATAAAAGGTTACAGGAACTGCTAACTAGAATAACCAGTTTAGAGAAGAACATAAATGACCTGATGGAGCTGAAAAACACAGCACAAGAACTTCGTGAAGCATACACAAGTATCAATAGCTGAATTGATCAAGCGGAAGAAAGGATATCAGAGACTGAAGATCAACTTAATGAAATAAAACATGAAGACAAGGTTAGAGAAAAAAGAATAAAAGGAACGAACAAAGCCTCTGAGAAATATGGGACTATGTGAAAAGACCAAACCTACGTTTGATTGGTGAAACTAAAACTGACAAGAAGAATGGAACCAAGTTGGAAAACACTCTGCAGGATATTATCCAGGAGAACTTCCCCAACCTAGCAAGAAATGCCAACACTCAAATTCAGGAAATACAAAGAAAAACACAAGATACTCCTCGAGAAGAGCAACCCCAAGACACATAATCATCAGATTCACCAAGGTTGAAATGAAGGAAAAAATGTTAAGGGCAGCCAGAGAGAAAGGTCAGGTTACAAAGGGAAGTCCATCAGAATAACGGCAGATCTCTCTGCAGAAACCCTACAAGCCAGAACAGAGTGGGGGCCAACATTCAACATTCTTAAAGAATTTTCAACCCAGAATTTCATATCCAGCTAAACTAAGCTTCATAAGTGAAGGAGAAATAAAATCCTTTACAGACAAGCAAATGCTGAGGAATTCTGTCACCACCAGGCCTGCCTTACAAGAGCTGCTGAAGGAAGCACTGAATATGGAAAGGAAAAACCGGTACCAGGCACTGCAAAAGCATACCAAAATGTAAAGACCACTGACACTTGAAGAACCTGTATCAACTAATGGGCAAAATAACCAGCTAGCATCATTATGACAGGATCAAAATAAATGCCCCAATTAAAAGACACAGACTGGCAAATTGGATAAAGAGTCAAGACCCATCAGTGTGCTCTATTCAGGAGACCCATCCCATGTGCAAAGACACACATCGGCTCAAAATAAAGACAAGGAGGAAGATTTACCAAACAAAAAAGAAAGGAAAGAAAGAAAGTAAAGAAAGAAAAGAAAGAAAGAAAGAAAAAGAAAGAAAGAAAGAAAGAAAGAAAGAAAGAAAGAAAGAAAGAAAGAAAGAAAAGAAAAAAAAGCAGGGGTTGCAATCCCAGTCTCTGATAAAACAGATTTTAAACCAACAAAGATGAAAAGAGACAAAGAAGGGCATTACATAATGGTAAAGGGATCGATGTAACAAGAAGAGCTAACTATCCTAAATATATATGCACCCAATGCAGTAGCACCCAGATTCATAAAGCAAGTTCTTAGAGACCTACAAAGAGAGTTAGACTCCCACACAATAACAGTGGGAGACTTTAACACCCCACTGTCAACATTAGACAGATCAACGAGACAGAAAATTAACATGGATATTCAGGACTTGAACTCAGCTCTGGACCAAGCAGACCTAATAGACATCTACAGAACTTTCCACCCCAAATCAACAGGATATACATTCTTCTCAGCAACACATCGCAATTATTCTAAAATTGACGACATAATTGGAAGTAAAACACTCCTCAGCAAATGCAACAGAACAGAAATCATAACAGTTTCTCAGACCACAACGCAATCAAATTAGAACTCACGATTAAGAAACTCACTCAAAATTGCACAACTACGTGGAAACTGAACAACCTGCTCATGAATGACTCCTGGATAAATATGAAATTAAGGCAGAAATAAGTAAGTTATTTGAAATCAATGAGAGAACAAAGACACAATGTACCAGAATCTCTGGGACACAGCTAAAGCAGTGTTTAGAGGTAAATTTATAGCACTAAATGCCCATAGGAGAAAGCAGGAATGATCTAAAATCAACACCCTAACATCACAATTAAAATAATTAGAAAAGCAAGAGCAAACAAATTCAAAAGCTAGCAGAAGACAAGAAATAACTGAGATCAGAGCAGAACTGAAGGAGATAGAGACACGAAAATCCCTTAAAAAAATCAATGAGTTCAGGAGCTGGTTTTTTTGAAAAGATTAACAAAATAAGCAGACTGCTAGCCAGACTACCAACCAAAAAAAAGCCCAGGACCAGACAGATTCACAGCCAGATACGGTGGCTCACGTCTGTAATCCCAGCACTTTGGGAGGCTGAAGCGGGCAGATCACCTGCGGTTGGGAGTTCAAGACCAGCCTGACCAACATGGAGAAACCCCACCTCTACTAAAAACACAAAAATTCACAGCTGAATTCTACCAGAGGTACAAAGAGGAGCTGGTACCATTCCTTCTAAAACTATTCCAAACAACAGAAAAAGAGGGACTCCCCACTAACTCATTTTATGAGGCCAGCATCATCCTGATACCAAAACCTGAGAGAGACACAACAACAACAAAAAAATTTCAGGCCAATATCCCTGATGAACATCAATGCGAAAATCCTCAATAAAATACTGGCAAACCGAATCCAGCAGTACATTAAAAAGCTTATCCACCGCGATCAAGTCAGCTTCATCCCTGGGATGCAAGGCTGTTTCAACATATGCAATTCAATAAACGTAATCCATCACATAAACAGAACCAATGACAAAAACTACATGATTATCTCAATAGATGCAGAAAAGACCTTGGATAAAATTCAACACCCCTTCATGCTAAAAGCTCTCAATAAACTAGGTATTGATGGAATGTATCTCAAAATAATAAGAGCTATTTATGACAAACCCACAGCCAATATCATACTGAATGGACAAAAGCTGGAAGCATTCCCTTTGAAAACCAGCACTAGACAAGGATGTCCTCTCTCACCACTCCTATTCAACACAGTATTGGAAGTTCTGGTCAGGGCAATCAGGCAAGAGAAAGAAATAAAGTGTATTCAATTAGGAAGAGAGGGAGTCAAATTATCTCTGTTTGCAGGTGACATGATTGTATATTTAGAAAACCCCATTGTCTCAGCCCAAAAACTCCTTAAGCTGATAAGCAACTTCAGCAATGTCTCAGGATACCAAATCAATATGCAAAAATCACAAACTTTCCTATACACCAATAGACAAACAGAGAGCCAAATCATGAGTGAACTCTCACTCACAATTGCTACAAAGAGAATAAATAAAATACCTAGGAATACAAATTACAAGGGATGTGAAGGACCTCTTCAAGGAGAGCTACAAACCACTGCTCATGCAAATAAAAGAGGACACAAACAAATGGAAAAACATTCCATACTCATGGATAGGAAGACTCAATATGGTAAAAATGGCCATACTGCCCAAAGTAATTTATAGATTCAATGCTATTCCCATCAAGGTACCACTGACTTTCTTTACAGAATTAGAAAAAACTACTTTAAATTTCATATAGAACCAAAAAAAGAGCTTGTATAGCCAAGACAATCCTAAGCAAAAAGAACAAAGCTGGAGGCATCATGCTACCTGGCTTCAAACTATACCACAAGGCTATAGTAGCCAAAACAGCATGGTACTGGTAACAAAGCAGATATATAGACCAATAGAACAGAACAGAGGCCTCAGAAATAACACCACATATCTACAACCATCTGATCTTTGACAAACCTGACAAAAACAAGCAATGGGGAAAGGATTCCCTATTTAATAAATGGTGTTGGGAAAACTCACTAGCCATATTCAGAAAACTGAAACTGGACCCCTTCCTTACACCTTATACAACAATTAACTCAAGATGGATTAAAGACTTAAATATAAGACCTAAAACCATAAAAACCCTAGAGGAAAACCTAGGCAATACCATACAGGACACAGGCATGGGCAAAGACTTCATGACTAAAACACTGAAAGCAATTGCAACAAAAGCCAAAATTGACAAATGGGATCTAATTAAAGAGCTTCCGCACAGCAGAATAAACTATCAGCAGAGTGAACAGGCAACCTACTGAATGGGAGAGAATTTTTGCAATCTATCCATCTGACAAACAGCTAATATCCAGAATCTACAAGGAACTTACACAAATCTACAAGAAAAAACCAAACAACCCCATCAAAAAGTAGGCAAAGGATATGAAGAGACACTTCAGAAGAAGACCTTTATGCAGCCAACAAACAAAAAAGCACATCATCAATGGTCATTAGAGAAACGCAAATCAAAACCACAATGAGATACCATCTCACACCAGTTAGAATGGTGATCATTAAAAAGTCAGGAAACAACAGATCCTGGAGAGGATGTGGAGAAATAGGAATGCTTTTACACTGTTTGTGGGAGTGTAAATTAGTTCAACCATTGTGGAAGACAGTGTGGCGATTCCTCAAGGATCTAGAAGCAGAAATACCATTTGACCCAGCAATCCCATTACCAGTTATATACCCAAAAGATTATAAATCATTCTACTATAAAGACACATGTACATGTATGTTTATTGCAGCACTATTCACAATATCAGACTTGGAACCAACCCAAATGCCCATCAATGATAGACTGGATAAAGAAAATGTGGCACATATACATCATGGAATACTATGCAGCCATAAAAAATGAATTCATGTCCTTTGCAGGGACATGGATGAAGCTGGAAACCATCATTCTCAGCAAACTAACACAGAAACAGAAAACCAAACATTGCATGTTCTCACTCATAAATGGGAGTTGAACAATGAGACCATATGGGCACAGGGAGGGGAATATCACACACTGGGGCCTGTTGAGGGGTGGGGGGCAAGGGAAGGGATAGCATTAGTAAGAAATACCTAATGTAGATGATGGGTTGATAGGTGCAGCAGACCACCATGGCACATGTATACCTATGTAACAAACCTGTACATTCTGCACATGTATCCCAGAACTTAAAGTATAATAATAAAACAAATTTTTTTAAAGAAACAAAAAATAGAATAACGGCTTTGGTTCGGGTCCTAGCACTGCAACTCACTAGTTACAGGACAGGGAGCAATTTAACCCCTTTCATGCTTACTTTCCTTATTTGTAAAGTGGTACTAAACCAACCTCAATAGGTTATTGAAAGAATTAAAAGAGACACCCATGTAATGCACCTATCTAGGGATACAATAAGGGCTTAATTATCTATAATTATAAAGTAGAAGTTACATTTATTGAGTATACGTGTCATATAATATGCTAAGTGCTTCCTATGTTAACTCATTTACTGGTCATAATTCTGAGATCATAATTATTGTTCCCATTTTATAGATGAAACTAAAGCTCAGTAAGAGTAAGTAATTTGCCCTAAGTCATAGAGCTAGTAAATGTTAGCACTAAACACTGAAACCAGGTTACTCTGAAGTCTGTTTTTGATTATGTTATGATGCTTCCCTATAATAGATTTTTTAAAGTCTGTAATGTTGAAATACACTCAAATCAAACTGTAATGGTATATTTTCCATCCATATTATGTCTTATTTTCTTTATAAATATCCCATTTCTATTACATTGAGGAGACTATTTCAGAAATAATGTGTTTTTTTGGTTTTGTTTTCTTAAATTAGTATTTCCCCAAGACTGTTGAATAAATTTGAGTTAATAAAATCAATTGTTGGCCAGCCCTAGTGGCTCATGCCTGTAACCCCTTTGGGAGGCTTAAGTGGAAGGGTAGCTTGAGGCCAGGAGTTTGAGACTGGCCTGGGCAATATAGCGAGATCCTGTCTCTATGAAAAATTTTAAAAATTAACTGGGTGTGAAAGTGTACACCTATAGTCCCCCCACTACTTGGGAGGCTGAGGCGGGAGGACTGTTTGAGCCCAGTAGTTAGAGGTTGCAGTGAGCCATGACGGTACCACTGCACTCCAGCCTGGGTGACAGAGAGAGACCCTGTCTCTAAAAAAAACAAAACAAAACAAAACAAAAAAACAAACCCCAAATCAATAAATTGCCAAAATGGTCAAAATGCACTGATTTGCTGTATAGCTGTCATGCAATGTAACATAAACATCTGTCTACTTGATTTATGAACCCATGTTCTTATACAACAATTTGTCAGTTACAAAAATGACTGTGCTTTAAGAAGTCCACGGAGATTGGGAAAGGGTGGAGTATACTTAGAGAGGTTCTGAACACCCTAGGGGTTCATGCCTGTAAAAGTTGCTTACCTCAGCTCGACTAGCAATAGTTCATACTATCATATCACACATAATAAAATCGAGTACTTGGAAATTTTAAGACTCTAAAATAGAAACACATTTCCTACGAAAACAACTCTGTTCTCTCAGGCCTTCTTGACTCCTTAAACTTCCTCAATCTCCTCCCATTTATACAAATTCTTTTGGAGGAAGCTCAACAAATGAAACAATTTAACAATCAACATAAAACACGTTTCCTGCCATTCCTGTTGCAAAAGATGCCAGAGAGCCTCTGATGAAATAGTCAACCAAAACTGGAACAAAATCTTAAATTCTGCTATACAATGAAAGATACTTTCTATTCCTTCAGATTATTAGTATATTTAAGGATATGAGCTTTAAAAATAGTATGAATAGCTAACAGTTGTTAGCATCATTTATATACTGTATCATTAAAACTGTTAAATATATTTGTAGATTATAGATCAATAAAATGAAAATGTCCAGAAAGTACATTGCTTAAGAATTAATATCAATTTTAAAATAATATTACTGTGGATAGAACTGATTTTTTTAAAACCTTGATAAAATGATGCCTAAGTTTATTTGAAAGAAACATGCATGAGAAAAACAAAAAAAATTTTAAAGAAGAGTTACAAGCGAGAATATTAAACTATATTCCTACCGTTCAATAACTAAAACTGTATGGTACTGATACAGGAAAAGACTGAATTGATTAGAAGAGAGAGTCCAGAAATAAATCAAAGAACAATTGAGAATTTTTTAATTTGGAAGTACTTCATTTCAACTCAGTGAAGAAAGGATTCATGATTCAATAAATGGAGTTGGGACAAGTGAATCACCACTTAGGGAAAATAATACTATGCAGGGAAAACATAACACCATTTAAGAAAAACATACTTCACACTTTACATCAAAACAAATTCCAAATTGACTAAAGATATGAGTATGCCAAGAGCTATAAAAATACTAAAAGAAGACATAGGCATGGTTATGAGGAATAATTTTCCAAGTACAATACCCAGACCAAAAAAAAAAAAAAAAAAAACAAAAATTATAAGAATATTGTTCCTGGAACTAGTAAGTGATAATAATCAGTTACAAGATATAAGGTTAATATACAAAAGTCAATCACTTTCCTGTATGCCATCAATGAACAAGTAAAATTTAAAATTTAAAACACATTACAGGCCCAACATGTTGGCTCACATCTGTAATCCCAGCACTTTGGGAGGCCGAGGCGGGTGGATCACTTGAGCTCAGGAGTTCAAGACCAGCCTGGCCAACATGGTGAAACCCTGTCTCAACTAAAAATACAAAAACTAGCCAGGCATGGCAGTGAGCATCTGTAATCCCAGCTACCGGGAAGTGGAGGCAGGAGAATTGCTTGAACCCAGGAAGAAGAAGATGCAGTGAGCTGAGGTCATCCCACTGCGCTGCAGCCTGGGTGACAGAGGGAGACTCTGTCTCAAAAACAAAACAAAACATAAAACACATTACAATTTATATTAAAACCTCCAAAAATGAAATACTTAGGAACAAGTGTAACAAAATATGTACAAGATCAACATGAGGAAAACTACAAAGTCTGAAGAAAGAAAGCAAAGAAGAACTAAATACGGTCTCTGGCCTATGATGGTTCAACTTAAGATTTTTCAACTTTATGAGGGGTTTATCTGGACATAATCCCACCATTAAGTCAGGGAATATCTGGACTTATGATGGTTTGACTTACAATTTTTCAACTGTATAATGGGTTTATCCAAATGTAACTCCATTGTAAACCAAGGAGCATCTTTAAATGGAGAGATATTCCATGTTCATGAACAGGAAGACTCTATTATCAAATGCCAGTTCTTCCCAACTTCATCTATACACTCAATGCAATCCTAGTCAAAATCCCAGCAAGCTATTTTGTGGATGTCAACAAACTGAGTCTAAAATTTATATGGAGAGGCAAAAGATCCAATTAGCCAACAAAATATTGTAGAAGAACAAAACTGAAGGACTGAAACTACTTGACTTCAAGACTTACTATAAAGTTACAGTAATTAAGAGAGTGTGGTATTGGCAAAAGAATAGACAAATAGATCAATGAAACAGAATACAGAGCCCAGAAACAGACTCACATAAATACAGACAATTGGTCTTTGACAAAGGAGCAATGACTCAATAAAATGGAGAAGAGTTTCTTTCTTTTTTTTCTTTTTTTGAGACAGAGTCTCATTCTGTTGCCCAGGCTGGAGTGCAGTGGTGCAATCACAGCTCACTGCCACCTCCACGTCCCAGGCCCAAACAATCTTCCCACCTCAGCCTCCCAAATAGCTAGGACCATGGGCCTGTGCCACCACCCCGAGTTAATTTTTTCTATCTTTTGTAGAAGCAGGGTCTTGCTATGTTGCCTAGGCTGGTCTTGAACCCCTGGGCTCAAGCGATCTTCCCACCTTGGCCTCCCAAAGTGCTGGGATTACAGGCGTGAGCCGCCACACCTAGCAAGAAAAGAATTTTTTAACAAATTGTGCTGGAACAATTGGATATCCTCATGTTAAAAAAAAAAAAAAAGAAAAAAAGATGAACTTATTTCCTCCACAAAAATGAACTCAAATGAATCACAGACCTAACTGTAAAATGCAAAACTATAAAATTCCTAGAAGATAACATAAGAGAAAATCTAGATGGACTTGGATTTGATGATGACTATTTAGATACAATACCAAAGGCACAATCCATGAAAGAAAGAATTGATAAACTAGACTTCATTAAAATTAAAAATTTCTGCTCTGTGAAAGATACTGTCAATAGAATAAAAAGAAAAGCCACAGGTTGGGAAACAATATTTGCAAAAGATATATCTGATACAGGTCTGTTGCCCAAAATACACGAAGAACTCTTAAAAACTAAGAGTTCTTAAAACTCAAAACTCTTAAAAAATAAGAAAGCAAACAGCTTGATTATAAATGGTCAAGGACCTTAACAGACACCTCAACAAAGAACATATACAGATGGCAAATAAGCACATGAAAAGATGCTCCACATCATATGTCATCAGGGAAATGCAAATTAAAACAACAATGAGATACCACTATACACATATTAGAATAGCCAAAATTCACAATACTGACAACACCAAATGAGGGCAATGATATTTAGCAACAGGAATCCTCATTCATTGTTGGTGGGAAGACAAAATGGTATGGTCACTTTGGAAGACAGTTTGGCAGTTTCTTATAAAGCTAAACATATTTTTATTTTACCATATTATCCAGCAATTGCGCTCCTTAGTATTTACCTAAAGGAGTTGAAAACTTATGTCTACACATAAGCCTGGCCATGGATATTTACAGCAGCTTTATTCATAATTCCCAAAACTTAGAAGCAACCAAAGTAAACTTTAGTAGGTAAATGGACAAACAGCTTGATAGCTCATTTATTTTATGTGCTGAATATTATTCAATTGTCTGTGGTATGGCTCACGCCTGTAATCTCAGAACTTTGGAAGGCTGAGGCAGGCGGATGACATGAGGCCGGTAGTTCCAGACCAGATTGGCCAACATGGTGAAACCCCGTCTCTACTAAAAAATGCAAAAATTAGCTGGGCATGGTGGTGGGCACTGGTTATCCCAGCTACTCGGGAGGCCGAGGGAGGAGAATAGCTTGAACCCGGGATTCACTGCACTGCACTCCAGCCTGGGCAACGAAGTGAGAGAGACTCCATCTCAAAAAAAAAAAAAAAAAATTGTCTGTGGTACACCCAGACAATTGAATAATATTCAGTACATAAAATAAATGAACTATTAAGCCATGAAAAGACATGAAGGAAATGTAAATGCATACATTTACATTACACTGCATAAGTAAAAACAATCAGTCTGAAAAGGCTACATCCTGTATGATTCTAATATATGACATTCTGGAAAAGGGAAAACTATGGAGATAGTAAAAAGGTCAGTGATTGCCAGGGAGGTTAGTGGGGGAGGGAGGGATGAATAGATGGAGCACAGAGTATTTTTTTAGGGCAGGGAAACTGCTCTGTATGATACTATAATGGTGGATGCACCTCACTGTACATTTGTCTAAACCCACAGAATGTACACCACCAATATTGAACCCTAATGTAAACTATCAACTTTGGATGATAATGTTGTGTCAACGTAGATTCATCAACTGTAACAAATGTACCCCTCTGGTGGGGGATGTGATAGCAGGGGAGGCTATGCCTGTGGGGAGACAGGAGTATATGGAAAATCTTTGTACCTTTTATTCAATTTTGCTGTGAACCTAAAACTGCTTTGAAAAATAAGGTCTTTTTATACAGGCTTGTGTTTGTTCACTGCAGCACTATTCACAACAGCAAAGACATGGAATCAATCTAAATTCTCACCAATGATAGACTGGATAAAGAAAATTGTGTACATATACACCATGGAATACTGTGTGGCAATAAAAAAGAATGAGATCATGTCTTTTGCAGGGACATGGATGGAGATGGAGGCCATTATCCCTAGTAACTAACAAAGGAACAGAAACCACATACCGCATGTTCTCACTTATAAGTGGGAGCTAAATCATGAAACCACATGGACACATATAGGGGAACAACATACACTGGGGCCTACTGGAGGGTGGAGGATGGGAGGTGGGAGAGGATCAGGAAGAATAACTAATGAGTGGGTACTACGCTTAATGCCTGGGTGACAAAATAATCTGTACAACAAACCCCCACGACACCAGTTTACTTATATAACAAACCTGCACATGTACCCCTGAACTTAAAAGTTAAAAAAAATAAATTTTGAAGGGAAAGGAAGATATATATATATATAATCTTTTTTAAAAAAAGTCACTGGATTTGATTACATAAACATTAAAAATTATATGGGAAAAACTACAAAATTAAAAGACAATATATTGGAAAAGTATTCATAACAAATGGCAAGAAAAAATCTCTAATATATTAAGACCTTATAAATCAAGATAAATAGATATAAACTCCCCCAGACATGTGGGCAAAAAACATTGCTTTAGGCTGCTGCTTGAACCCCAAAATCTATTCTTCCTTCCTTCCATAGTAATGGATTTTCAGCTGGGCACATGGCACCCAGCTAAAGTTATAGCTTCTCCTGCAGTTAGGTGCGGCCATGTAACTTAAATTCTTGCCAAAGAATGTCAGCTGAAGTAATGTGTGCAACTTCTTTTTCACTTGTTTAATAGCAAATTACTGTACTTGCCTTCAGTATTTTCCCTTTCTTCCTTAACCAGGAGATGGAATATGGATGGAAAATAATTCACTTTTGTTAATTCAGGTAAGGATAACACCAGGGGATGATGGAACAATATGATTTAAAGAACCTGGGTCTCTAAATGATAATCAGCCACTCACCAGCTAGAACTACTCACTTATTATGTGAGAAAGAAAGCAGCTCTTATTTAAAATATTACATTTTTGGTCTCTTGTGCTAGCAACTTAGTGTATATACTCGCAAACAGAATAAAAGAGGAAATTCTCATAATAAGGAAATATTAATGGTTTACAACTATGTGAGAAAATCAATACTTTCATGTTGAAAATGTAAAATGATACCATCTTTGGTCAAAATAACAGCACTAGAGTACAAAGATAAGAATGATAATCACAGGGTTGCGTATGAAATAAAAAACTGAAATCAAGGTGGGATATGGTAAATAAATTATGGTACCTCCACACAGTGGAATGCTGTGAAGCATTAAAAATGATGATATGACAAATAAATCATCTTTCATCATAATAGAAGACCACTTAAAAATTATCTTGTGCTCTGAGAAGGCATATGTATCAAAAAATCACACATTGTATAGTTTGATAAAGAAAACATAAAATTTATGATCTTTGAACTCTGTCACAAGAGAAGGATTTTGTAGCACATTAGATTAATCTAATTTTATTGTTACCTTATAGACTAGAGAGCTCTGTTAACATCGGATCAGATTTTGACAAAGAGCAAATTCCTCTTGCCATGACTTGTTTTACTATCAGAAATTTGACTGCTTTGAGTTGTCAGTCTACCACACAGTGCCCTGCAACTTGGATATTCCCAAACTTTTCTCCTGAAATAACTTTTAATAGAAGAGGAAACTTGGAGTATTTACTTCCCAAAGATCCTGGAGAAGGCAAAAACCTTCCAAGGTTTTAGAAGTCTTGTGTTTTGTCTTAAAAGTTCATGTACATTTGGCATTCTAATCTATAGTGTGACTTTTTATTTTACTATAACATGATTATGTTTTAAGTTACTCTCCAATTTAATTAGTTAACATATTCCTCAAATTTTTTTTGCAAAATCA
The DNA here is from genome assembly GCF_029281585.2 of Gorilla gorilla gorilla. NCBI lineage: Eukaryota > Metazoa > Chordata > Mammalia > Primates > Hominidae > Gorilla > Gorilla gorilla. The sequence goes on from NC_073243.2 coordinate 36,126,770, forward strand.
GCATTGCAGAAAACATTCCACATTTATCCCGTGGCCTTTTCTAGCTGCGATGTATACAATAAAAAGAACATAGGCTTTGGATTAAATCCTAGTTCTGCTAACTACCTGTCCTATCAAGCTGGGCAAGTTACTCAACCTAATTAAGACTTCATTTACTCTTCTGTATAATAGAGGTGACAATGTCTATGTGTGGAGTCTTTATGTAAATGAGCAGAGCAACACTTAGCAAAGTAAAGTATGTTCATTTGCTGAATATGTATGCTTTACAATATAATGAACATTTACATTTCATCTTGTTTTCAGTTATGACTTGACAATACATTTTAACTGTCAATTACTATTCTACCAGCTTCCACTTTATTTAACAATTTAATTAATACCTGTAATTGTGCTTTTCTTAGCTGTTGGCTGGTGATTTGAGCTTTTTGTTGCATCATATTTTCAATTCGTTGGTTGACTTGCTTTTCTTTCTTGAGCTCATTTCCATAAAATCTGGACCCCTATGGAGGAAAACAAAACAAAGCATAAGAAAAATGTCTGAAGGAAAGCATCACTGTAGTATAACCTGGTGGCTAAGAGCACATACTCAGGAAACAGAAGATTAAATTTAAAACTTAGCTCTACTACTTACTAGCTAGGTGACCCTAAAATTATTTAATCTTTCTACATCTCAGTTTCTTTATTTGTAAGATGAATTTATTAGTAGTTAACTAAATCACAGGATTGTTGTGAGCAGTACTTAGCACAGCACAAGCTCTCTGAGATGAATACAGGTTTGCATTCAGAAAAGAACAGTATGTCCTAGGTAGGATCCACAGTGGGTATCAAAGGCCTTAGTGGGTTGGATCATCAGTTATCTGTTGCATTAAAAAATACTCCTTACAAAGTACTTTCAAATATTTAATGTTAAGTCATTAAAGAAAATGTAGAAAATAATTCAAAAAACTGCCCATCATTTCATCACTGAACATAGTGTCTATCCATTTATCTGGTTGATAGACATTTAGCTTATTTTCACTTTTTGGCTACAGTGAAGAATGCTATCATAAACATTTGTGGACAAGTTTTCATGTGGACATATGTTGTCATTTCTCTCAGGTATGTAACTAGGAGTAGGGTTTCTTTGTCATATGGTACCTCTATACTCAACCTTTTGAGGAAATGCCAGTCTGTTTTCCAAAGTGGTTGAACCATTTTAAATCCCATCAGCAATGTAGGAGGGTTCCAATTTCTCCACATTCTTGCCAACATTTGTTACTGTGTCTTATTTATTATAGCTATTCTAAGCAATAGTAGCACGAATGGCATCTCTTTGTGGTTTTTAAATTTTTATTTCCCTGATGACTAATAATACTGAGCATCTTTTCATGTGCCTAGAGCCATTTGTATATCTTCTTTACTGAAATGTCTATTTACATCTTTTGACCATTTTTTGATTCGGTTGCTTGTCTTATTGAGTTGTAGACATTTTCTGTATATTCTGGATATAAGTCTTTTATCACATATGTGTTTTACAAATATTTTACCCAAGGCACATTGCTATCTTTTTCTTTTTTTTTTAAGAGGTTGGGGGGGGGGGTCTCATTATGTTGCCCAGGCTGGTCTCAAACTCCTGATCCTCCTACCTCAGCCTTCCAAAGTGTTAGGATCACAGGCGTGAGCCAGTACACCTGACCTATCTTTTTATTTTTATTGCTGTCTTTTGAAGTGTAAACATTTTAAATTTTGATGAGGACCAATTCATCAACTTTCTTTTATTGATTGTTCTTTTAGTATCACATCTAAGAAATTTCTGCCTAACAGAAGGTCTCCTAGGCTTTCTCAAATTTTCTTCTAAAAGTTGTATTGTTTTGGCTCTTTAAGTCTATTTTGAGTTAATTTTGTGTATGGCGTAAGGGTTTTGTTTTGCTTTTAAGAGACAGGGTCTCACTATCTTGCCCAGGCTGGTCTCAAACTCCTGGGCTCAAGTGATCCTCCTATCTCAGCCTACCAAAGTGCTGGGATTACAGGTGTGAGCCACTGTACCCGGCCCTTTTATTTATTTTTATTGCCTGACTGCACTGGTTAGAACTGTTAGGACTATGTTGAGTAGAAAAGGTGAGAGTGGACATTCTTGCCTTGTTCCTCATTTTAGGTAGAAAGTGTTCAGCCTTCCACCATAAAGTATCATGTACACTGTAGGTTTTTTTATAGATGCCCTTTACTAGATTGAGGAAGTACCCTTATATTTCAAGTCTGTTAAGAGCTTTTAGCATGAATAGTGGTGGGATTTTATCAAATATGCTTTTTCTGAGTCTACTAAGATGATCGTGTGGTTTTTTGCCCTTTATTTTAATATGATGTATTACATTAATTGATTTTCAGATCTCTCTCTTTTTTTTATCTTTTTCTGAGAAGGAGTCTTGCTCTGTTGCCCAGACTGGAGTGCAGTGGCGCGATCTCGGCTCACTGCAACCTCCACCTCCTGGATTCAAGCAATTCTCCTGTCTCAGCCTCCCGAGTAGCTGGGACTACAGGCATACGCCACCACGCCTGGCTTATTTTTGTATTTTTAGTAGAGACGGGGTTTCACCATATTGGTCAGGCTGGTCTTGAACTCCTGACCTCCGGTGATCCACCCACCTCAGCCTCCCAAAGTGCTGGGGGTCATAGGCATAAGCTTGGCCAATTTTTAGATCTTAAAACCAACCTTGCTTTCCTAAGATAAATCCCATTTGGTTATGGTGCATAATCTTTTTGCTATATTGTTTAAATCAGTCCTCTAATATTTTTTTGAGGACTTTTGCATTCATAATGATGTATAACCTTGTGTTTGGCTTTGGTATCAGGGAGATACTGGCCTCGTAGGAGTTGGGAAGTGTTCCATCCTTCTCTATTTTCTAGAAGAGCTTGTGGAATATTGGTATCATTTCTTGTTTAAATATTTGATAAAACTCACCAGAGAAGCCAAATGGCCTGGTCTTTTTTCTTTGATGGGGAGATTTTTAATTACTAATTTATTTCCTTATTATATAGGTCTATTTAGATTATCTGTATCTTCTTGAGTCCATTTTGAAAAATTGTAAACTTCTAGAAATGTGTCCAATTTATTGGAATTTGTTTTAAAATACTCCTCGCTCCAAAAATCAGTAGGGGAAGGGTAAGATAGATAACTATATTTGCAAAAATGTTGGTAATTATTGATGCTGGGTGATGATTATATGGGGATTTACTTTACTATTCTCTGTAATTTTCTATATATTTTAAATTTTCTGATAAGAGTTTTAAAAAAGTAAAAAGTAAATTGTATTGCTATGGAATAGTAACAATTAGAAAATTCCAATTTAAACAAGGTACCATTTATGATAAACTCACCTCATGCACTAGAGGAATATATATTATTCTGTGTATTTTTATATACCAATCATGTGATATGTGCCAATTATATATGCACCTATATATTTTTGATATATATCACATAAAATTTATATGAAAGCAAAGCTTCAAGAATACTCAAGATATTCTTGAAAAAGAACAAAGTGTAAAAAAAAGAAATTGTGCTAGCAGATATCAAGGCTTATTATAAAGTATGATAATAAAAAAACATGTTGTTTACATACAAACAGGCAAATGATCCAGTGGAACAGAAGAGAAAGCACACCAGATCAGTAGGAAAAGAATGGACTATTTAATAAATTGTACTGGGTCACAGAGAATAGAGAGGGAGGATCAGATAGATAGGGACATCTAGGGTAACTTACATATTCTATTTCTTAACCTAAAAACTAGATTCATAGGTTTTATTTGTTTTATTCTTTTTGAACATTTTTATGATGAAAATATCAAAAAAGTCTCAGGAAAACGCAGAAAAAACATGAATACAATAAACACATATAAAACTATCACTCAGATTTAACAGCTGTTAACATTTTACTGTATATGCTTCATTACAAGTGAAACATTTTAAATTACAAATATCAAGATATTTAGCCATTCCACAGAAGATTTCGGTATGCATTTAAAAATAAGGCCATTTTCCCACTTCATCACAGTAACATTTTCATAACTAACGAAATTAACAATAATTCCTTAACTTTTTATCGTGGAATTTTCAAATCTGCAAAAGCTGAAAAAATAGTACAACGAACACCTATATACCCTTACCTAGATTCATCAATTAATATCCTGCTACATTTGAGTTCTTCCCCAACTCCTATGTATATATGTTGGGGAAGTATGAGTGTATACACACACACATACATACACACACACACACTTTCCCCTCCTTTTGGCTAAAACCATTTTAAAGTAAGTTGCTGTGGACATCACCACGCATTTCCTAAGAACAAGGATATTCTCTTAAAGTTTACATCTTTCTACATGTATATTATACATGTATTGTGTTTATTAATATACATAACATACAACATACTAATATACATTATATATTATGTATATATAATGTATATTAATATTGATATACATTAATACACATAACACACTAATACATATATATTCTATAATATATAAATGAAACAAAAAAGTGGTAAAAAAATTAAAGAATTCTTTTATAACCTTGAAGAAAGCCATATGTAGTTGACATTCAACTACATAACATGGAGCAAACAAAAAATTTCTGAACAGGAGAAACTACCATAAGCAAAGTCAAAAGATAACTAATTATTGAATGTGCATATGTATACAGAATATATAATCAAAGTTCATAAAAAATGAAATACAAATAATTTTTAAAATATCAAAAGAGCTCCAGGCACAGTAGCTCATGCCTATAATCCCAGCACTTTGGGAGGCTAAGGTAGAGGGATTGCTTGAGGCCAGCAGATCAAGACTAGCCTGGGCAACATAGTGAGACCTCCTCTCTACAAAAAGTAAAAAGTTAGCCAGGCTTGGTGGCATGTGCCTATTGTCCTAGCTCTTCAAAGTCTGAGGTGGGAGGAACACTTGAGACCAGGGTGAGGCTGTAATGAGCTATTATTGTGCTACTGGACTCCGGCCTGGGTGACAGAGTGAGACCTTGTCTCAAAAAAAAGAAAAGATATGAAACTAATTTTTCATAAGCGGAATAGAAATTAATGCTATACTATATTACCTCAGATTGCCAAATACAAAAGTTTAGTAATACACTGTGTTGGCACAGTTTCAGTATGGTAATACATACTCTCAGATATTTGTAGTGGAAGTGTGAATTGATAGAAACACCATGGAGGGTAATTTGGCAATTCATAAAAATCACACATGCATATATTCTTTTGTGCTATGTGTAGTTGGTGAAACAATTCCACTTGTAGGAATCTCTTCCACAGTTATACTTGCACATATAGAAAGTTATAAAATACGTTATTCCCTACTTCACTAGTAATGTTTGTAAAAATAAAAGACTACAAATGACATATATTTATCCATAAACTTTTTGGATGGTTCAATAAATTACATTATATCCACACACACAGGCATACAAAGAATGAAGATCTTTATTTACCTATACAGAAAGAGCTCCAAGTTATATTAACTGAAAAAAAAAAAATCCAAATACCTAAACAATTTCTCCCACTGGGGTTAAAAAAAAAGGTGAACAGGAACATATACATTATTTTGGTTTTAAATGCCTATTATATGCATGTGAAATAGAAACCTGGATGGTAGGAGCAACAGAATAGAAGGGAGATTATTCCATACCCTTTTGCAGTTTAAAAATAATATATATTAAAATATTGAAATATTAAATACAAATAATATTCAAATGATTTTCTTTGAAACAGAAAGTTAAAAGGTCATTAAATTACACACATCAAAAGAAACAAGAAACATACCTTTGTGGCTTCCATTATAATTTTGTTAATTTTCTCTTTATCTAATCCTTCCATTCCTGCTTTATTATCATTAAGTCCCATCCTAAGCAGAAGATCATCTTTGTAACTGTCACACTTCTCCTTTGTGCTATCCATGGTATAAACTTATCTGAAAAAGCATAAAGATAAACACTGTTTTTAAAACCATCTGTGGCCAGGCGTGGTGGCTCATGCCCGTAATCCTAGCACTTTGGGAGGCCGAGGCGGGCAGATTGACTGAGCTCAGGGGTTCGACACCAGCCTGGGCAACATGGTGAAACCCTGTCTCTACTAAAATAAGAAAAAATTAGCCAGGCATGACGGCGTGCGCCTGTAGTCCCAGCTACTAGGGAGGCTGAGGCAGGAGAATTGCTTGAACCCGGGAGGCAGAGGTTGCAGTGAGCCGAGATTGCGCTACCGCACTCCAGCCTGGGGGACAGAGCGAGACTTTGTCTCCAAAAAACAAACAAACAAAAACCAGAAAAAACTCCAGAAAACATGTTGTGGGGGTGGGGGGTGGGGTGGGGCAGGAGGACCATGTACATCCGTTATGCATCAATAAAAAAGTTTTAAAACGTTAAATGATATAGAAATCAGCAAAACAAAATTTTTAAATGACAGTTAAGAATTTTTAGCTACTAAAAATTATTACTCAGATTTTAAAAATTACAGGTGACTCTTAGACAACACGGGTTTGAACTGAGAGGATCCACTTATATTTGAATTTCTTCCGTTTCTGCCACCCTCAAGACAGAAAGACCAACCCCACTGCTTTCTCCTCCTTGGTTTATTCAACATGAAGACAAGATGAAGATCTTTATGATCTACTTCCACTTAATGAATAATAAATATATTTTGTCTCCTTTATGATTTTCTTAACAACATTTTCCTTTCTCTGGCTTTCTTTATTGTAAAAATACAGTACAGAACAAATATACAAAATACATATTAATCAACTGTATACCTTATTAGTAAGGCTTCCAGTTTACAATAGGCTATTAGTAGTTACGTTCTTCAGGAGTCAAAAATTATATGTGAATTTTTGATTGTGTGTGGGCAGGGTCCCTAGCCCCTGTGGTGTTCGACTTATCTGTACTATCACAAGATTATGATATTCTTAGAGAGAAGAAAGGAATTAGCATTTTCTGCATGCTCCATTCTAGCTACTATGCTTACGGCACTACATGTGAGGGCCATAACAGCCCTGAAAGATAGATATTATTCGCCATACAAAAAGATAACAAACCTGACTCTTAGAACATGTCTACTGACACAAATTTGCTAACAAGTGGCAACACATGTGTTGGAACCCAGGCATGAGTAGAAAACTTACGTTTCTACCCAGATTAAAACATGGTATAGAAATACAAAATAATACTTCCTCTACTATACACGTTAAGTTCAAATGCATTTATTATCTACTGTATGCAGATCTCCTTCTTAAGGCAATGAAAAAATACAGAAAAAAAAAACCTAGAAAGTTACGTCATCTCTAAGGTTAAGAAAAATCCTTTCAGATAATAATTATTTAATATCTTTATATACTTTATAGTTTATCTTCACATACATTAGCTTTTAAAGATATTTACAACCATGCAAAACAGATCTGGTTATTTTCATATTAGGGAGAAAAAAATGAGAACTTCAGCAAGATTGAATGAATTGCCCATCATAACTGTTAGTAAGTGGAAGAATTGGGATTTGAATGCAAGCCTTTTTACTTCAACTCTGATGCACTCCATGACATTACGGTTGCCTCCAATTTGGGGATCATGTATGCTATAAATAAGTGGCCAGATGAACAGTTGTCATGAATCTAAAATAAATTACGATTGTGACTTATTTGTATGATTTAGAGAGGGCACTCATTTACTCCACTCTGCCTTGAGGATCTTCCCTTAACAATGCTGCTTCTGTTTTTGGCACCAGCAAAGAATAAAAAGAATTTTGGAAGGGACTCTGAATACTGTGACTATTAGTGGTAGTTTCACTAGGAAAAAAAGTATACATCATGGTAGTTCTCAAACTTTGCTGCACATTAGGCCCACCTGGAGAGCTGTGACGCCAAAGCTCCTCCCATACCAAATAAATCAGAAGGTCTGGGAGTAGAAGCCAGATAGGAGTATTTTAAAGAGATGCCCAGGTAATTCCAATGTGTCCCAAAGTACAAGATCCACCAGTATAGATGTTATTTCGTAGTGCCCAGGGGAATATAGGTTGGTTTTTTGTTATCATTTGAATTTTTTTCCCTTCGACTATCACACTGAGCTAAAATTACTCTATATTTTGCCTTACGCTTCATTAATCCAATTACCTGTCATTGTCTAGTAAAGCAGGTGAATGTAATTCAGTCATAATTTCACCATACCTTCACTACTAAAGAGTGAAGTGGCTAAATGCAAACATCCTACATTTAAGCTGTCTTGCCCGTATGTTTCTGGGTTTGTCATTGTTGTTATTCATATTCATTCATTCATTCATTCAGAGACAAAGTCTCACTCTGTCACCCAGGCTGGAGTGCAGTGGTGTGATCTCGGCTTACTGCTACCTCCGCCTCCTGGGTTCAAGCGATTCTCCTGCCTCAGCCTCCCAAGTAGCTTGAACTACAGGCGCACACCACCATGCCTGGTTAATTTTTGTATTTTTAGTAAAGATGGGGTTTCGTCATGTTAGCCAGGCTGGTCTCAAACTACTCAAGTGATCCGTCTGTCCCAGCCTCCCAAATTGCTGAGATTACAGGCCTGAGCCACCACACCTGGCTCTTATTGTTTTTTAGAGACACGGGTGGGTTGCCCAGGCTGGACTTGAATTCCTGGGCTCAAGTGATCCTCCCACCTCAGCCTCCGAAATAGCTGAGACTGAAGGCACATGCCACAACTCCTGGCTGCCTTGCCCTTTAAAAGATGAAATGTATAAAAGGAAAAGACATATTATTGAATGCCTACTCTTCACATATATTAATTGCTTAGCCAAAAAACTCTTGAGAAGAGGCTGGGTGCAGCATCTCATGGCTGTAATCCTAGCACTTTGTGAGGCCAAGGCAGGAGGATTGGTTAAGCCCAGGAGTTCAACACCAGCCCTGGTAACACAGTGAGACTCATGTCTACAAAAATAAAAGTAAAAAATTAGCCAAGTGTAGTGATGCGCACCTGTAGTCCAAGCTACTTGGAAGTCTGAGTTGGGAGTTTCACTTGAGCCTGGGAGGTCAAGGCTACAGTAGGCCATGGTCATGCCACTGCACTCCAGCCTGGGCAAGAGAGCAAGAACCTGTCTCAAAAAAACCAAACCAAACAAACAAAAAACTCTAAGAGTTGGTTTTGGTGCTTGAATCAAAAGAACTGGGCTATGGGCAATCCTGGGACAAGGCAAAATTGTGAGATAGGTAAAGTTAGTTTTTTGCTACCTTCCTGCTTACTGATACCTAATTACCACGAAACTTTTGTCCAGTTTCATAGGTATATGTTGACTATCATCTACATGCCAATGACTTACAGGTTTATAGCACCAGTCCAAATACCTGTTTGCCATTTCAAGTTTAACATGTCCAAAAGTAATCTTTTCATCTGCCTCCATCCCCTCCAACCAGCTCCATTTACGGCCTTCCTGGTATCCATTGAGGGCAACTCTAATCTATTCCAGTTGCTCATGCAAATAACCCAGGAGTCATCGCTGACCCCTCTCTTTCTCATACACCCACATCCAAACTATGAGGAAATCCTGTGAGCTCTGCTTTCAAAATCACCCTGAATTTATTCAGGTTACTAGTTAAAAATATAAGGCACAGCTGGGAGCAGTGACTCATGCCTACAATCCCAGCACTTTGGGAGGCCGAGGTGGGTGGATCACCTGAAATCAGGAGTCTGAGACCAACCTGGCCAAAATGGTGAAACCCTCTCTACTTAAAATACAAAATTAGCTGGGTGTGGTGGCACATGCCTATAGTTCCAGCTACTCAGGAGGCTGAGACAGGAGAAACGCTTGAACCTGGGAGGCAGAGGCTTCAGTGGGCCGAGACTACACCACTGCACTCCAGCCTGGGCCAGACAGAGCGAGACTCCGTCTCAAAAATAAATAAATAAATAAATAAATAAATAAGGCTGGGCGCAGTGGCTCACACCTGTAATCCCAGCACTTTGGGAGGCCGAGGTGGGTGGATCACGAGGTCAGGGGTTCGAGACCAGCCTGGCCAATACGGTGAAACCCCATCTCTACTAAAAATATAAAAATTAGCTGGGCGCGGTGGCAGATGCCTGTAATCCCAGCTACTCAGGAGGCTGAGGCAGGAGAATTGCTTGAAACCGGGAGGCGGCGGTTGCAGTGAGCCAGGTTGCAGTGAGCCGAGATCATGCCACTGCACTGCAGCCTGGGCGACAGAGTAAGACTCCGCCTCAAAAAAAAAAAATACATATATATACATATATGTATATATATGTATATATGTGTATATATATATGTGTATATATGTATATGTGCGTATATATGTGTATATATGTATATGTGTGTATATATGTGTATATACATATATGCATACACACACACATATATACACACACATATAAGGCAAACTTTTGTTTCTGGTGGTAATAAAGATGGAAACTTAGAATTTTTAAGAAAGAATTCTAAAGAAAAAGTTTTAGTGTGGTAGGCCTCCTCCCACCTATAAGAGGTAAACAATGCTATATAAAAAATCACACTGTGATCAAAGTCACCTGGAATTAATCTACCAGAAAATATGCAAAATATACCAAAAGTAATAAGAGAGAAGGGGAGGAGACAGGGGATGGGGGAAAGGGAGAGTGAGGGAGAGAGAGGTGGCGGGAAGAGAGAGAGAGAGAAGTATGAATACGAAAGGCTAAACTACAGTAAGTTCCTAGGTGGAGCTTGTTTCCTATTTCTAATATACTATAAATAACCAAATGCAATAATTTCCTCAGAAAACCTTTATATAATTTAAGGACAAATACTATTTTGAATCTCCCAAATATTCAAATATTTAATACTTTGAACAGATTAAGCACCCAGCACAAAATTTCAGAATGTGATTAAATGCTCTTGTTATTCTCTATAAATTTAAATACAATGAATTGAATTAGGGATATTACTCTACATTTAAAGTAGTAATTTTCAAACCAATACATCTTATATGATCTACTTTAAAATTTCCTTTTTCATTTTCATTTATTGCAAAAATACTTTTTGAAATTTCAAGAAAATAAAAAATCACAATTCAAGACTTTAACAGATTATTTTTCCATGTTCTTCAATTATTTTACATACAGATACATGAAAACATACACTGAAACCATATGGCCACAATTTTTGTATGACAAAAATGAAAGTATAGGTGCAACTTTGAATTTTTAGCTTTAGCTTTTAATATTTTTGCAAAACAAGAGGAAAAAACTTTAAAAAATATTTTAGACTGGATTTGAATGATTTTCTCATTTACATGTGTCACTGAGAGAAAGAACAGAAATAATGAAACTCCACAGATCCTAAACCAAGAGTATATACACTAAAAGAAAACTCAAGTTTTTTACCAGAGACAGAAGGCCTGCCTTGTGAGAACCATGCATGTATTCTCTTCTACTGCCTTTCTCCTTTTTTTATTCATTTAATTGGTTCTAGTGAAGAAGAATGGGACAGAGGGAAATTTAAAAATCTATACTCTACTTCATCCTAAAGACATTAAATTCATTCTTATAGAACAATAAGCGGAAATTATCTTCTTTCAACAGGATGAATAATATTCTGATATAAACATATTACCTACAGTGTCAATTCAAAGGTAAATTCCCCAAGCCCCAAGTTTTTGTTTTTTGGGTTTTTTTTGAGACAGAAGATAGAGTTTCAGTCTTGTTGCCCAGGCTGGAGTGCAATGGCGCGATATCGGCTCACGGCAACCTCCGCCTCCCAGGTTCAAGCGATTCTCCTGCCTCAGCCTCCCGAGTAGCTGGGTAGCTGGGATTACAGGCATGCACCACCACGCCTGGCTAATTTTGTATTTTTTGTAGAGACAGGGTTTCTCCATATTGTTCAGGCTGGTCTCAAACTCCTGACCTCAGGTGATCTGCCCGCCTCTGTCTCCTAAAGTGCTGGGATTATAGGCGTGAGCCACTGCGCCAAGCCTCCAAGTTTTTAAGTTTCTATTTGGATGATGAGTTGCATATTTTATAAAAAGCCTTCCAGGTTCTTTAACAATGAAAACTTTAACTCAGAAATAAACATACTCATAAGTGTGAAAATCTAAGTTTTTATCTTATAGGAGTTGATTGTTTCTTGGAATGCTGACTCAACATGAAGGAGATAGGCTGGGAGTTTCTTTGGGCACTAGATGTCGGCAAAAATATCTATCTATATAAAAGTGATGCTAAACAGACTAATTTTGTTTCAGTAAAGTGCACAGGTCTTAAGGGACAGTTCATACTAATGTCCTTAGAAAACGAGAAAACATTTCTCCTGTAGTACCTTTTTTGGTACTGTATTTTTTAAGTCCTACAATCTAGAATATTACAATTTTAATATAAAATTAGGCCAGGGGCAGTGGCTCAGGGTTGTGATTACAGCACTTTGGGAGGCCAAGATGGAAGGATCATTTCAGTTTAGGAACTCAAGACCAGCCTGGGCAACATAGTGAGACCCTGTCTACACAAAAAAATAGCCAGGTGTGTTGACATGTGCCTGTAGTCCCAGCTACTCGGGAGGCTGAGGCAGGAGAATCGCTTAAGCCCAGGAGTTCAAAGCCACAGTCAGCCATGGTTATGCCACTGCACTCCAGCCTGGGCAACAGAGAAGAGTTTTTAAGACACAGGGTGATGAAGCCTGTGTCTTAAAAAAAAAAAAAAAAAATTACAACAGAAGCCAGGATAATAGGATAGGGTTACACTACAAATAAGAAATTGAGATACTGTGCTATTTATCTCCACACTACGCTCCACACTATTGGAAGCAAAATATCTAATAAAATCAAAAAGAGTTGTATAAGCTATTATTATTTTCCTGTCCTGGAAAAATGATCCTTTCAATTGTCCCCTTTGCCAAACTGCTCCTAAGTTTCTTCTGAGTTCTAACCTTGATATTGTTTCTTGATCCACTGCTCCTGACTTTTTAGTTTTCTTACAGCTCTAATAGTGTATGGCAGGGGTTTAAAACTCCTTAGCAACATAACCCTGTTCAAATGAAATTTTAGATAAAAATCTCAAATATTTCCTTAGATCTCTCTGTTCTACTGATGCTACTTTACAGCTCTTCTATAATTTCTTCATATGTATTCTATCACTAATTTAAAAGAATAAATGGGTAACCTACAAAAAGGGGAAAGCTCATAGTAAACTTCATTTATTTGACTCTCCAAATTCCTTAGAAATATTTATGCGAGTAGGGTGTGGTGGCTCATGCCTGTAATCCCAGCACTTTGGGAGGCTGAGGCAGGTGGATCACCTGAGGTCAGTAGTTTGAGACCAGCCTGGCCAACATGATGAAATCCCATCCCTACTAAAAATACAAAAAATTGGCTGGGCATGGTGGCACGCGCCTGTAATCCCAGCTACTCAGGAGGCTGAGGCAGGAGAATTGCTTGAACTTGGGAAGTGGAGGTTGCAGTGAGCTGATGTCGCGCCGCTGCATTCCAGCCTAGGCAACAAGAGCAAAACTCCATCTCAAAAAAAAATGAATAAATAAAAAATAAAACCACTTAAACACATATTATATAAAAAGCATCTGATAATAAACAACGGCATCTGGGATTTACACTAAATTAGTAAAAATAATTATTCTCAATTGATGAGATGAATGTTACAGTTTTTCAGAATTTGTCTAACAGGCTTTCCGGTCTTCACCAGAAAGCTCCCACCACCCCTGCCAAAAAAAATTCATGAGATGATATCTCTCTCTCCTCTGAGATACTATAACTTGGTTTGTATTTAGTAATATTTTTCTTTTTGAAGTTTCAAAAAACACTAATGGAAGGTTTATGAAAGAAAGCATGAGTTAAAAAACATTGCAAAACACCGAGCTAGATTAGTTCATCAAACTATCACAATATGTGGTTTATGTTAGCTTAATATGTGGTTTAAGTTAGCTTAATTTTTTTCATAAAAGAAAAAGCAGTCCAGACTTACTGGTAACTTTTTTAAATTAATGAGATCTAAATATGCTGTTTATTTTAAGAAGACTTTAAAAAATGTGCACATGGTATAGCATTATGAAAATTCATAAAATGTTAACAGCTACCTCCAGCATATGAAGTACTTATTTCTATACTACAAAGTACACTAAAAAATAAAATTTGAGGCTGGGCACGGTGGCTCAAGCCTGTAATCTCAGCACTTTGGGAGGTCGAGGCAGGTGGATCACAAGGTCAGGAGATCGAGACCATCCTGGCTAACATGGTGAAACCCCGTCTCTACTAAAACTACAAAAAATTAGCCAGGCGTGGTGGCAGGTGCCTGTAGTCCCAGCTACTTGGGCGGCTGAGGCAGGAGAATGGCATGAACCCGGGACGCGGAGCTTGCAGTGAGCCGAGATTGCGCCAGTGCACTCCAACCTGGGTGACAGAGCAAGACTCCGTCTCAAAAAAAAATAAATAAAAATAAATAAATAAAAAAAAACAAAATTTGAACTGCAAATAAAATATACATTTTCTAACACTACTAAAATAATTATTATAAAATACACATTTCCTAACACTACTAAAATACTTTCAATAATACTTCACAGATGCTAGGAAAAGCACAAAAGGCACAACAAACTAATGCCATAATGTGTAATTAAGTGACCTGCTTCTAACAAATAGATTATAGCAGAAGTAGAAGTGATGGAATGTAACATCTAAAAATGGGTTAGGTTAGGGGGGCCAAGATGGCAGACTAGAAGCAGCTCATGCGCATTGCTCTCACAGAGAATAAGCAAAAGGGCTACTGAACACTGACCCTGCAGGCTGATCATCTGAGAAACAACGTTGAGATCTATCAAGGCAGCAGGGGAACACAGAGAGCACGGAGGAATGAAGGTGGGCACCAGCTTGTCTGGGCTGAGCATAGAGCCAGGAGAACCTAACCAACACCGCAAATGGTGAGTGAGAGCCCCCAGGGGGATTCACACTTTCCACAGAAACCTGTGCAAGACTGGGAATGGGAGATTCCCCCTGACCACCCTGTGCCCCCCACCCCCATGCTTCTAGACTGAGGCAGAGCCACTGGGATGTTTGGTGGAGGCAATTCTGAAGCCCAAGGGCACCTCTACAAGCCTTGGGCCCCAGAGCAGATCAGCACCAGTGTTATAGCCCCAATAGAGGCCGCCACTGCAGTGCCTGAAAGCAGTAAGATTTCTCCACTACTCCTTGCTGGATGGGGCTCAGCAACAGCCTCCAGCCCAGTGGTCCTGCTTCTGCCAGAATTTGGCTGGCCACTCCATCTACCCTTGCCACAGGTAGCCAGGCAGACAATGCTTGCTAGAGCTTCTAGCCCAGCAGTCCTGCTTCTGTGTGAACTCAGCTGAAGGATGCAGCTTCCTGTCATCCCAAGAAATGCTGGGACAGCAAATTACATGACCCTACCCGCCCCTGTCACTGGTAGCCAGGCAAGCAATGCTTGTCAGAGCTTCCAGCCCAGCAGCTCCACATCTGTGTGAACTCAGGAGGAGGGCTCAGCTTCCTGTTGTCCCAGTAAACACCCAGACAAGACAGCATGTCACCCTGCCCATCCCTGCCTCTGGTAGCTGGGGGGCAACACATGCTAGAGCTTCCGGCCCAGGGGTCCTGCCTCTATGGGAACTCAGCTGGTAGGCACAGCCTACTATTGTCCCAGCAAACACCCAGGGGGCAGGGTGGGTGCCTCCACCCACCCCCACCACTGGTAGCCAGGTGAGCCATGCCTGCTAGAGCTTCTGGCCCAGTGGTCCTGCTTCTGCCTGAATTTGCTGGGGGTACGGCCTCTTGTTGCCATGGAAACACCCAGATGGCAGAGCAGGCAATTCAACCCACCCTGCCTCTTGTAGCCAGATGGGCCACATCTACGAGAACTTCCAATCCAGGGTTCCCACTTCCACCTGAACTCTGCAGGCAGGCACAACCTCATGTTTCCCCAGGAAGCACACAGATAGCAGATTAGGGCTGATGTTGCAAGAATGCAGCCTCTCTGCCAGCTGAGGAACCTGACTGAGGAAGCCCTGTGGACCAGAACACCCCCCAAAAAATGTAGGCACAGAGAAAGTAATCAGAGAGAGCTCCTCCAAGACGCAGAAACAGACTAGAATCAAAGTTCATCGACTGAATCCACCTTATACCATAATCAAATCCCCAAGGGCATCAAAGAAGAGAAAAGCAAAAAAATCCATCCAAAGGACAGCAACATCAAAAACTGAAGGAATATGAGCCCACACAAATGAGAAAGAACCAGCACAAGAACTCTAGCAACTCAAAAAGCCAGAGTGTCCTCTTATCTCCAAACGACCACACTAGTTCCCAGGCAATGGTTCTTAACTAGGCTGAAATGCCAGAGAGAGAATCCAGAATATGGATAGGAACAAAGATCATCGACATATAGGAGACAGTCGAAACCCAATTCAAGAAATCTAAGGATTACAATAAAACAGTACAGGAGGTAATAGACCAAATGGCCATTATATGAAAGAACCAAACTCATCTGATAGAGATGAAAAACACATCAGAAGAGTTTCAAAATGCAATCCCAAGTATTAACAGCAGAATCCACCAAGGTAAGGAAAGAATCTCAGAGCTTGAAGAGTAGCTCTCTGAAATAACCCAGTCACACAAAAATAAAGAAAAAACAATAAAGAAGACTGAACAAAACCTCCAAGAAATATGTGATTATGTAAAGAGACCAAATCTATGACTCATTTGCATCCCTAAAAGAGAGAGAGAGAAAGTAAGCAACTTGGAAAACATATTTCAGGATATTGTCCATGAAATTTTCATGAACTTCGCTAGAGAGGCCAACATTCAAATTCAGGAAATGCAGAGAACCCCTGTGAAATACTGCACAAGAAGATCATCCCAAAGGCACATAGTCATCAGAGTCTCCATGGTCTGAAAGAAAAAATGTAAAGGCAGCTAGAAAGAAGAGGGAGGGCACCTACAAAGGGAGCCCCATTAGGCTAACAAGCAGACTTGTCAGCAGAAACCTTATTAGCCAGAAGAGATTGGGGACCTATATTCAGCATTCTTTAAAAAAAAATTTTCAACCAAGAATTTCATATCCAGCCAAACTAAGCTTCACAAATGAAGGAGAAATAAGATCCTTTTCAGACAAGTTAAGTGGTAATTGAATTAGTTACCACTATACCTGCCTTACTGAGGTCCTGAAGGAAGTGCTAGATATGGAAAGGAAAGACTGTTACTGGCCACTACAAAAGCACATTTAACTACACAGACCAGTGACACTACAAAACAGCAACACAAACAAGTCTTCATAATAACCGACTAACAACATGACAGCATCAAATCCGCACACATCAATACTAACCTTGAATGCACACCCCAATTAAAAGACAGAACGATAACTTGGATAAAGAAGCAAAATCCAATGGTATGCTGTCTTCAGGAGACCCATATCACATGCAATGACACCCATAGACTCAAAGTAAAGGGATGAAGAAAAATCTACAAAGCAAACAGAATACAGAAAAAAGCATGGATTGCTATTGTAATTTCAGACAAAACAGACTTTAAATAAACAAAGATCAAAAAAGACAAAGAGGGACATTACATAATGGTTAAGGGCTCAACTCAACAAAAGGACCTAACTTTTCTAAATATATATGCACTCAACATAGTAGTGCATAAATCAAGATTCATAAATCAAGTTCTTAGAGACCTATGAAGAAACTTAGATAACCACACAATAATGGTGGGAGATTGTAACACCCCACTGATAATATTAGACATATCATTGAGGCAACAAACTAACAAACATATTTGGACAGAACCCAATCCAAGAAATCTAAGGATTACAATAAAACAGTACAGGAGGTAATAGACCAAACGCCATTATATGAAAGAACCAAACTCATGATCCCTGAATATGGATAGGAACAAAGATCATCGACATACAGGAGACAGTCGAAACCCAATCCAAGTCAGTCTATCCCTGTTTGCAGACAATATAATTCTGTACCTAGAAAACCTCATGGTCTCAGCCCAAAAGCTTTTTTTTTTTTTTAAAGACAGGGTCTCGCTCTGTCATTCAAGCTGCAGTGCAGTGACACGATCTCAGCTCACTGCAACCTCTGCCTTCTAGGTTCAAGTGATTCTCCTGCCTCAGCCTCCTGAGTAGCTGGGACTACAGGCATGCACCACCATGCCCGGCTAATTTTTGTATTTTTAGTAGAGATAGGGTTTCATCATGTTGGCCAGGCTGGTCTCGAATTCGTGACCTCAAGTGATCCATCTGCCTTGGCCTCCCAAAGTGCTGGGATTATAGGCATGAGCCACCACGCCCAGCTCCAAAAGCTCCTTGATGTGATAAACCTCAGCAAAGCTTCAGGATACAAAATCATTGTACAAAAATCTGTAGCATTCCTGTACACCAGCAACCTCCAAGCTGAGAGCCAAATCAGGAATGCAATCCCATTCCCAATAGCCACAAAAAGAATAAAATATCTAACTAGGCATTGAAAGGGAGGTGAAATAGCTCTACAATGAGAATTTAAAAACACTGCTCAAAGAAATCAGAGATAACACAAACAAATGGAAAAATATTCCATGCTCATGGATAGAATGAATCAACATTGTTAAAATAGTCATGCTGCCCAAAGCAAATTACAGATTCAGTGCTATTTCTATCAAACTACAAAGGACACTCTTCACAAACCTAGAACTAGAAAAAACTATTTTAAATTTCCTATGAAACCAAAAAAGAGCTCGAATAGCCAAGGTAACCCTAAGCAAAAAGAACAAAGCTGGAGGCATCACATTACCAGACTTCAAACTATATTACAAGGATACGGTAACCAAAACAGCACAGTAGCAGTACAAAACAGACACACAGACAAATGGAACAGAATAGAGAGCTGAGAAGTACAACCACATGCCTCCAATCATTTGATATTTGACAAAATCAACAAAAACACGCAATGGAGAAAGAACTCCCTATTCAATAAATGGTGCTGAGATAACTGGTTAGCCACATGCACAAGATTGAAACTGGATCCTTTTATTACACTATACACAAAAATCAACTCAAGATGGATTAAAGACTTAAATGTAAAACCTAAAACCATAAAAACCCTGGAAGATAACGTAGGAAATAACATTCTGGACATAGGCTTTGGCAAAGATTTCATGATGAATATGCCAAAAGCAATTACAACAAAAACAAAAACTGACAAGTGGGACCTAATTAAACTAAACAGGTTCTGCACAGCAAAAGAAACTGTCAACAGAATAAAAAGAACCTACAGAATGGGAGAAAATTTCTGCAAACTATGGATCCAAGAAAGGTCTAATATCCAGCATCTGTAAGGAACTGAAACAAAATTTTAAAGCAAAAAAAGAATAACCCCATTATAAAGTGGGCAAAAACATGAACAAATACTTTTCAAAAGAAGACATACACATGGCTAACAAACATATGAAAAAATGCTCAACATTACTTATCATTAGAGAACTGCAAATCAAAATCACAATGATATCACCTCCCACCAGTCAGAATTGCTATTTTTAAAAAATCAAAAAATAACAGATGCTGGCAAAGTTGTAGTGAAAAGGAAACACTCATACACTACTGGTGGGAATGTAAATTAGTTCAGGCATTGTGGAAAGCAGTTTGGCAATTTCTCAAAGAACTTAAAACAATTACCATTCAACCTGGCAATGCCATTACTGGGTATATATCCAAAGGAATATACATCGTTCTACCATAAAAGACACATGCATGTGCTTGTTCATTGCAGCGCTATTCACAATAGCAAAGGCATGGAATCAACCTAAATGTCCATTAACGGTAGACTGGATTTAAAAAAAAAAAAAAGGGGTACATATACACAAAGGAATACTATATAGCCATAATAAAGGATGAGATCATGTCCTTTGAGGCAAAATGGATGGAGCTGGAGGTCATCATCCTAAGCAAACTAACATAGAAACAGAAAACCAAACACTGCATGTTCTCATTTATAAGTGGGAGTTAAACTTTGAGTACACAAAGAAGGGAACAACAGACACTGGAGCCTACTTGAGGGTGGAGGGTGGGAGGAGGGAGAGGATTGAAAAACTACATATCAGGTACTATGCTTATTACCTGGGTGACAATCTGTACACCATACCCCATGGCATGCAATTTACCTATATAATAAATGTGTACATGTACCCCTGAACCTAAAATAAAAGTTAAAAAACAAAAAATCAAAAATGGTTTATAAAGGAATGGGACTTCCATCTTAGATGTTCTTATTCTCACTTGGATTACTAACTCTGGGGAAGCCAGGTGCCATGTGAGAAAGCCCTGTGAGGAGGTCATGTGAGTGACCATAGAAGTGGATCCTCCTCTAGTCAAGTCTTCAAATAAGAATACTGCCCTAGATAATAACTTGACTGGACCTTCATGAGCCAGAGACATTTAACTATGCTGTGCTCATATCCTTGACCCTCAGAAAGTATTAGATAAGTTTACAGCTTACTTTCTTTTTTTTTTTTTTTTGAGACAGAGTCTTGCTCTGTCACCCAGGCTGGAGTGCAGTGACACAGTCTCGGCTCACTACAACCTCCACCTCCCAGGTTCAAGCTATTCTTTGCCTCGGCCTCCCAAGTAGCTGGCATTACAGGTACCCACCAGCACGCCTGGCTAATTTTTGTACTTTTAGTAGAGACGGGGTTTCACCATCTTGGCCAGGCTGGTCTTGAACTCCTGACCTCGTGATCCACCTGCCTTGGACTCCCAAACTTCTGGGATTACAGGCGTGAGCCACAACACCCAGCCTCAAGTTTTATAATTATCTCATATGGATAAGCACTGGTCCACAGCCCACATTTTGGGTAGCACTGGTGTAAATAGCTATATACTGGTGTAAATAGCTATATACTATATACTGGTGTAAATAGCTATATACTGGTAGCTATATACTATATAGCTATATACTATATACTGGTGAAAATAGCTATATACTGGTGTAAAAAGCTATATACTATATACTAAATATATATAGTATATTGTTTATACATAGTATATAAACAATATACTATATATATTGTTTTCATTTGAATGATGGTAAGAATTTAAAGCACAGTAATGAACTGATCAACAGAATAATTGATGCCAAAAAACTTTTTCCTCTAGAACCTGTTCAAGGAAAAAAAACATTTTCATTTTAGTTATATTTCAACTAAAATATAAATTTCAAGAGGGGTTTGGGTGCAGCGGCTCACGCCTGTAATCCCAGCACTTTGGGAGGCCAAGGCAGGAGGATCACGAGGTCAGGAGATTGAGACCATCCTGGCTAACACGGTGAAACTCCGTCTCTACTAAAAAAATACAAAAAATTAGCCGGGCATGGTGGCAGGCACCTGTAGTCCCAGCTACTCGCGAGGCTGAGGCAGGAGAATGGCATGAACCTCGGAGGCAGCTTGCAGCGAGCGGACATCACGCCACAGCACTCCAGCATGGGCAGCAGAGCGAGACTCCATCTCAAAAAAAAAAAAAAAAAAAAAAAGAAAAGAAAAAAATTTCAAGAGGGCAAAAACTGCTACAGTGCTAGGGCATTAGACCTGTTAATTATTAAATGTGTGTTTAATGAATGAACAGACTAATATACAGATAAAAATAAAATTAATAACAATATATCAGTTAAGTTTTTACAAACACAATAATTGTAAAAGTTAACATTTGGCTCTTATAGTATTTTACATGCATGATATAATATTCTTCAGAGATGAGGAAACTGAGGTATGTATTTAGTAGGTACCTTGGATAAGGTAATAAAATTATCCAAGGCTGAGGCTGACAGAGTCGCTTGAACCTGGGAGGTGGAGGTTACAGTGAGCCTAGATCATGCCAATGCACTCCAGCCTGGATGACAAAGTGAGATTCCAACTCAAAAAAAAAAAAAAAAAAAAAGAAAAAGGAAAAAAAAAATACAAAGAGGCTGAGGCAGGAGAATTGCTTGAACCTGGGAGGTGGAGGTTGCAGTGAGCCTAGATCGTGCCAATGCACTCCAGCCTGGGTGACAAAAGCAAGATTCCATCTCAAAAAAAAAAAGAAGAAATACAAATAGATTCAGCTTTTTGAATACCCTGAAATGTGAGAAACATAAAGAGAAATACATTTTGGATCAACTGGAGATCTTCCCGGTAATCCAAAGGGTAATTCCTTCAATAATCATAGCATCTAAAACAGCTTTTCACCAGACATTACCTAACCTAAAAACTGAAAAATCAACTATCAAGTAAAAAGGGCACTATATTTCTACTTAAAGGAAAAGGGAAAGTAAAGGGAAAGCATTATTCAAAAAAGGAAAGTTTTTGTTGTTGTCAGCCATTTCATGTGAATTTGAGTCAACTAAGATTTAGTGCAAAATTTGTGCTGATAGTTCTGTTGTATCTCCTGGAATGTAAGACTGGATATGAAGGGTACAATTTCATCTATGTGTACATGTTTATATTCAATTATATGTATGGACTTATACAAGTGAAATGTATTAAGTATTTTTTATACTATTTCAATCTAAAAGATCTCTATATACTCCAGTATACATTTTGATATGTTTATATATATATTACAAGATTATAATCTGTGTACTTGGCCTTTCATATCCATGGGTTCCACATCTGTGTATTCAACACACTCTGTATAAAAAATTTTTCTTAAAAATCTGTACTGAACATGTACAGACAATTTTCCTTGTCATTATTCTCTAAACAATAGTATAACAACTATTTATACAGCATTTACAACTATTTGTATAGCATATACTATGTAACAGTATAACAATTACTTATACAGCATCCAAACCATGCATCCATGGTTTTTATGTGTGTGTTCCTCTCCAAATCTCATGTTGAAATGTGATCCCCAATGTTGGAGTGGGGCCTAGTGGGAGATGTTTGGGTCATGGGGGTAGGTCATGACCTATGACCCTCATGAACGGCTTAGTGCCCTCCTTGCGGTAATAAGTGAGTTCTTGCTCTGAGTTCACAAGAGATCTGGTTGTTAAAAAGAGTGTGGCACCTCCCCCCTCTCTCTTTTGCTCCTGCTCTCTCCATGTAATGTGCTTGCCTCCCCTTTGCCTTCTACCATGATTGGAAGCTTCCTGAGGCCCTCACCAGGAGCAGATGCTGGCACCATGCTTCCTATATAGCCTGCAGAACCATGAGTCAAAATAAATCTCTTTTCTTTATAAATTACCCAGTCTCAGATATTCCTTTAAAGCAATGCAAATGGACTAACACAATTAGGTATTCTAAGGAATCTACAGATGATTTAAAGTCTATGGAATACTATATAAAGGTTATATGTAAATGCTATGCCATTTTATATCAGGGACTTGAGCAATCGTGGATTTTGGTGTCTGTGAGAGGTCTGGGAGCCAATCCCCCATGGATACCAAGAGATAATTGTATTCACTTAATGTCATGAAAATACATAACTTTACATTTTATAACATCTATTTCATTAAATTCTCTCTATTTTTGTTTAAGAGACAGGATCTTGCTTTGTCACCCAGGTTGGAGTGCGGCAGCACAATCATAGCTCACTGTAGCCTCGAACTTCTAGGCTTAAGTGATCCTTCTGACTCAGCCTCCAGAGTAGGTAGGACTACACTTATGTGCCACCTTGCCCAAATTTTTTTTTTTTTTTGGTAGAGTGGAGTTCTTGCTATGTTGCCCAAACTGGTCTCAAACTCCCGGCCTCATGTGGTCCTCCTGCCTAGGCCTTTCAAAGTGCTGGAATTACAGACATGAGCCACCATGCTCCACCACACTCTAATTTTAATATAGCATCAATGTTTATTCCAATGATAAAAGTTCATGCTTGCTACAAAAAATTTTATATCAGAATGCATAAAAGGGAAACAAAGATAATAAATATATCATGCAACAATTCCAGAGAGAATGATCATTAATATAATATTTTGGGATACTTCATTACTTTCTTCTATGTATATTTCTTCATATATTTTATACAAAAATGACATCACGCTATTCATACTGCTTTGTAACCTTTTCTTCCCCTCTTAATCATGGAATTATTTTTATTTAAATAATTATGGAACTATATAATCATTTTTTCTTCCGTATTTTTTTTACTTACATGGAGTATAAGTGTATCATCTATATATTTTAGACATAGTAGATTTCGTCCTACATATCGTTTTGTGGTCTGTTTTCTTTAAGACTGTATGAAGGGAAATTTTCCATGCCATCATGATGTGTCTGGGCATCTGAATTTAGTTCGGCCACTTGAGGATGGCTGAACTTTTAACTTCTTGCTTCAAAATCTTTGTCTGAGAGTACCAATATTCTAATATCATTTTTAACGGCTGTGCAGTGTTACACTGTATGGTTGAACTATATTTCATATAACAGCTCCCTAGTGACAGCAGTTAGGTTGTTTCTAAATTTTCTCTATTATAAAAAATGCTGTGATGAATATCTATGCCTATTAATTTTTAGACACTGGTCTTAATAAGACAGACATTTTAAAAGCAACACATGGAATTCTTTAACAAGTGGTCTTCTTACCTTCTTACCTATCAGCCTGCCTGGTTATCTATTTCTTTCCAAAAAGATTTTGAGATACCTTATAAAAAGAATTAAAAATTTAAGTGAAAGCAAAACTACCAGGTTCAGAGAAGAAAAGCAGGTATGTCAACAGTAAAGTCCAAACAGTTGATCTAAGAATAAAACTATATATATACACACACACATACACATGTATATACACATATATACACACACGTATTTATGTGTGTGTGTGTGTGTATATATATATATAAAAATTTTTTTTTTTTTTTTTGAGACAGGGTCTCACTCTGTCACCCAGGCTGGAGTACAGTCATACAATCCTCCCACTGCAGCCTCTCAAGTAGCTGGGACCACAGGCGTGCACCACCAAAACAAGCTAGTTTTGTTTTATTTATTTATTTTTGCAGAGACAGGGTCTATGTTGCCCAGGCTGCTCTAGAACTCCTGGGCTCAAGCAATCCTCCTGCCTTGGCCTCCCAAAGTGCTGAGATTAGGGGTGTGAACCACTGCACCTGGCCAAAACTACATCTTAAGATTTCCAACAACTAGAATAAAAAAAAAGTTTGATTATATAATTCTTTTTAGAGGAGAACAGAACAAAGCCTATCCTCCTTGGAGACTTTTTTATGTAATGAATTATATTTAAAAAGCCAAATTTAATACACAATATCTTTCACTATCATTCATATCAAATACAGAAACAAAGTCAAAAGGGGTATCTTATGGTTTATGCTTATGAACATTAAAACTCAAATCAGACTGAGAGATAAACTCCACACACCTAGCTGACTGTCTTTATCTACTTTAGATACCTCTACCTTTTACTTCAAAGGAAAATAAATGGTTTTAGGTTTTAAAATATTCACATTAGGCCAGGTGCAGTGGCTCATGCCCATATCCCCAACACTTTGGTAGGCTGAGGCAGGTGGATCACTTAAGGCCAGGAGTTCGAGACCGGCCTGGCCAACATGGCAAAATACGTCTCTACTAAAAATACAAAAATTAGCCGGTTGTGGTGGTGCACATCTGTAATCCCAGCTACTCAGGAGGCTAAGGCACGAGAATCACTTGAACCTGGTAGGTGGAGGTTGCAGTGAGCCAAGATCGCGCCACTGCACTCCAGCCTGGGCGACGGAGCGAGACTCTGTCTCCAAAAAAAAAAAAAAAAAAAAAAAAAACCCCATTAAATCAGAAGTTTATCTCTGACTGTTTAAATCATCCTCTTAAAATACCATGAAAAATATTGAAAAAGAAATAAGGAGACAAACAAAACAAACAAAAGGGTACCAAATGGGACAAAGAATGATTGGATAAAGTTTAATTTACATAGTAAAAATCTTACTAATTAGGTGCTGAGGTTTTCTATTTTCTAAGACAGAAAAATTTCCCCTCTCATTTCCTTTTCTGAAAATAAGAGCTTCCTAAATCTTGTTTTTGCTGAAGTCAAAGCAGTAGTAAAAGTGATTTCTCTTTTACAATACTGTCAGTGGTTTCTTCCCTTCTCTTTTTTCTTTTTTTTAAGAGACGGAGTCTCGCTCTTCCCTTTTCAAGATACAGCCAACCTCTCTACAGTTGAACAAAAATGAAACAGATAAAAATATAAAATACGAAATTCTATAAAGGTTGGTTATATTTACTATGAAAGCTAAAAACATGCATATATAAATGGTAACTAATGTTTTCCAACAATTTACCATATGCCAAGCAGATACTAAGTGCTTAAGAAGCATCCTCTCACTGCTATTCATTAGTTTAGATATTTTATTTAAGTGTCTTTAACACATAAGGAAATTGAGGTTAGAGAATTTATATAATTCACCCATGATCACAAGAGGTACTCAGGCTGAAACTCAAATCTAGATTCTGTCTCCGGAGCCCGCATTCTTAATCAGTATGCCAAATACACAACTACACCTAAGATGCCAGTTTTATTTTATCTTCATTCTCAAAAGGTATCTTCATCAGATATAAAATTGAACTGACAGCTTTTTTCTTTCAGTACTTTAAAGATGCTGCTCCATTGTTTTCTAGCCTCCATTATTTCTGCTAAGGCCATGATCACTCAAATTGTTGTTCCTCTATGTATGTTTTCCCATTTTGAGAAAGTTATGGCTATTACTGTTGTTTCTTCCTCTTCCTACAATCTCTCTCTCATCTCCCTTTGGAGGTTCAATTACCTGTTACTCCTGTTATTATTCCTTTGCTGTTGTTCCACAGGTACCTGAGTTTCCTTTTCTGTTGTTGTTATTTTTAATTTTTTCCCTTACTCTTCTTCATATTGGTTATTTTGTATTGCTCTATCTTCGAACTGACAGACCAATTCCTCTGTCATTTCCATTTTGCTATTAAGTCCATCTAGTAACATCATTTTGATTTCAGATATTGTATTTCTTAGTTCTACAGTTTCCATTTGATTTTTTATATTTTCCTTTTTTGCTGAGATTTCCTTTCTTTATAGTGATACAAACATATTTCTTTACTTCGTTAAGCACAGTTTTAATAGTTGTGTTAAAGTCTTTGTCAGATAGTTCCAACATCTGGATCATCTTGGGGTTACCATCTGTTGACTTATCTTTTCTTTGAAAATAGTTCACATTTCCCTGGCTCATATATCAAGTAATTTTAGATTATATCCTGGATATTGTAAAAGCTATGTTGTAAGAACTCTAGATTCTGTTTTATCTTTCTGAAGAGTGTTAATATTTTTGTTTTAGCAGGCAAATAAACTCTAACTGAAAACTCTCTATGTCTGGTAAGGAGAAAGACTCAGATCTCAGTTCAGATTGCTCTCAATTTGCCGTGGGCATGCATGTAGACTATGCAAGTCAGAGAGTCAGGTGAAGCTATTATACGGCATTTAGAATTTCCATTATCTGGCTCTCTCTTTTCTTGGGTGACTTCCCTACTCTTTGGTAGCACTGGCCCCCTTCCCCTGGTTCTTTTGGACAGAATAATGGGGGGTTTTGTACTGGAACATTAGTTATGCCTTACTGTGCCTGCTCTCAAGGCAAAGCTGCAAAGAATGAGAATCTCACTCTGTAAGGGTTGCTTTGTCAAAGTTTGATACCCTCCAAAATCTATCTGTTTTTTGTTCCAGACCCCACAAGTAATTGATTTTTGTGTTTTTTTTTTCTAGGTTTTCAGTCACGTGCAAGAGCTTACTTCTCCATACTGGAAGTAGAAGTTTCTCAAAAATTTAAAAGCAAATAAACTTATACGTAATTTACTTCATATTCCCAAAGTACTAAAATAACTTTTGCTCTCCAAAGTACAGCTATTCCACATGTTTAAACAGATGTTTGCTGACAGCACTGACTTCTCCAAGAGCCTAAGAGAGGACAGCAGCCAATTAAACTCCAGTGTCTTCTAAAATTTTAATCCTAGATTGGTTTCAGATGGGTTAAGACAGTCATTCAACCCACAAGTATTTAAGGAAGGCACCTGGGACTGACTCAGTTCCTAGATTTAAACCTGTTCAGTGAACTGTCCACCCCTACCTTCAAAGTACAGAGATGAAACAGGTTCTCGTATTCTCTATGAGCACATCCTCCTACTCCTGCTTCCTCTTATCTGCCCTTTTTACAATCTGAAAGGTTTTTTTTGTTGTTTTTCTTTTTGAGACAGAGTCTCACTCTTGTCACCCAGGCTGGAGTGCAGTGGCACAATCTCGGCTCACTGCAACCTCTGCCTCCCGGTTTCAAGTGATTCTCCTGCCTCAGCCTCCTGAGTAGCTGGGATTACAGGTGCCCGCCAGCACATCTGGCTAATTTTTGCATTTTTAGTAGAGACGGGGTTTCACCATGTTGGCCAGGCTGGTCTTGAACTCCTGACCTCAGGTGATCTGCCTGCCTCGGCCCCGCAAAGTGCTGGGATTACAGGGGTAAGCCATGGTGCCCAGCCTACAATCTGAAAGTTTTATCTGTCTCTCACATGCAACAAAGATGCCTTCCTCACCTCCCCAGAATCCTCATCACACATATATTTAAATTGTTTTCTAGTTTAAAAACACTCTCAAGTGAAAAACAAACAAACAAAAAAACCCAAGGCTTTCCAAGGCTTCAAAAATTCCCAGGCCTTCTTTCAAGAATATAACCTACAAAACCTACTGCTTGAATCATGTACCTGTTTAACTTAATCACAAAACAGTTTGGGTTCTCATTCCACAATAAAACTAGCAAAAATTCCTAGAAAGAAGCAAAGGTCTTTGTTTGCAGAAAGCCTTTGTATCTGGAGTTTACAGGTATTTCTTAACTTTACACATCTTTTCACATATCTGCCTGAGGGCTAAGGTAAATATTACTGCATATTAGTCATTGATCCCCTTGACTTTACTTTGGTCCTTGATAATTCTCTTAGATTGCAATTTACACAGTATGGTTCTACTATGAACTGATTTCTACAGTGCGATCTACATCACAGACATACCTTTCTTATGTGGAAACCTGAAAAATGATTTTAATACTTTAGGTATTTCTAACTAAAATGACATTCAGATATCCCAATGGATAAGTGTTTACTAAATACATCATATATAATATTTTCTATTTTTAAATGCAAAAAATTTTACTAGATTGGACAAAGATAAATCAACTAGCAGTATATTATGATGTGCTTTGACCTTTAAGATAAAGAGTATCTTATTTAGGCAAATTATTCTTATTTTGTAATGAATTACAACAGTTAACCCTGAGACAGGGGAAGGAAATATAAATCAGCTCAGCTTTGGCTGTAAAATAAAATTGAAGAATGTAGTTACATTAGTCCTTATATACCACCAGGGTCTTTTATTTTTGAGTTTCTTCTTTGAGCAAATTTATTTGTAAACATTAATATTTTATATCTTATTTTCTTAGAAGTCTTCCAAAGAAAAAAGGATTCTTTTTTTAACAGAATAAAACTGATTCTATCCTACAATTACTATATGAATGTATTCATCCTCTTTATAAATTTAAGGTGCATAATAGAATCTTAGGGATCCTGTTTTTCCTATGCTCTGTATTTTAGTATTGCATCATCCTAGGGTTTATTTAATCATTACTCATGAATTATTTCTTAGGAGATATGCTAAAAATAAAATAATTTAAAAATAAAATGGAATCACCTAAAAAGATGATCCAGTAGGAAAAGAAATCATTTTTATATCATACTTCAGCTTTCAAAATGTTTTCCACAGTATAACATCTTTGAAAGCAGAAAAGCATAGAAACCTCATTTTTGCAGTCTTCTTTTTAGTGGCTTTTATTAACACCATTAAGAGTTCTGAAACCGGTTTTGGGTTCCAAAATGGTAAGTAGAAGTAAGCTGGCTTCATTCCCTCACTAGAGAAAACCAAAAACAAATATATGGTGCTGAGATTATTGCTAGTAATAGCCCAGAACTCAAATATGTAGATCAAATGGTTCCAAGGGACACAAAAAAGTGAAAAAAACTCCAAGCAGACAGAAAAAGAATCAGAATTCAGTATCTATGACACTCCTTCCCACAACCTGCCTGACACCAAGTATGTGGAAAATTTCCCTGACTCACAGTGTCTAAACTGGAAAAAGTGAGACTGAAGTAGACAACCAGTTTCCCCCACCATCTTGGGGTCCTGACAGGAGACCTGTCCCTGACTCAATCCATGGGAAGCATCATGAGTACACAAAGGGAGAAATAGCCCTGAGGACACTCAGAGACAGATGGGGAAGGCAGGACTACCATTCCCAGTCTTGGAAACTCTGCTCTTTAACTTAGTCAAAGGAGACACCAAATCAGAGTACTTGTTCAGCAGGACCACTAGGTAGGAGGTACGCTCCACAGGTCCCCTGGGCACAAACCCCTAGCCAGCCTTTCTACACTGCTGAGATATCACCTTTGGGACCTCCCCAATTCCTAACAGGCAACACTCTGATCCTTTACTAGGGCAGAGGCAAACCTAGAATTAAGCCTCCATCTAGTGCCAAAAAAGAGGCAGAGTGACCTAGCAGAAAAAAAAAAAAAGAAATTCAACAGGTAAGTTACAAAGAATCTCTAAGCAAACATGTCCAATAAAAACCAAACTAGTCAGAGAAGACTAAAATAAATAAATAATGTTTCAATGCAAAGACATAGATGTACATCCAAAAGAAACAACAGCAAACCATTATCTCCTCAAATGCGCAAAGCAAGGAATGAGTGACTAACCCTAACGAGACAGTGATATGTGAGCTCTTGGACCATGAATACAAAATAGTGATTTTATGGAAACTCAGTGACATCCCAAATAACACAAAAAATCAATTTAGAAATGTATCAGAGAAAATTAACAGAGTTTGAAACAATAAAAAATCAAACAAATCTTGGTGGAACTGAGAAATATGTTTGCTGAACTAAAAAATTCATTAGAGGCTCTCAACAACGTAGTGGATCAAGCAGAAAAAAAACAATCAGTAAGCTAGAAGGCAGGCTATTTTAAAACACATAGACGAGGAAAAAAATAATAAAAAGGAATGAAGATTGCCTAGAAGATATAGAAAATCACCTCAAAAGACTAAATCTAAGAATTACTGGTATTCAAGAAGCTGAGCAAGAGCAGGAGTAGAAAGTTTATTCAAAAAAATAAAGCTTCCCAAAATCTAAGAAAAATATCAATATTCAGGCCAGAGAACACCAACAGATTTGACCTAAATAAAACTACCCCAAGGCATATAATAATCGAACTCTCAAATGTCAAGGACAAAGAGAGGCTCTTAACAGTAGCAAGTTAAAAGAAGCAAATAACATATAAAGGAGCTTCAATTTGTTTGGCAACAGACTCCACAATGGGAACCAAATAAGCCAGGAGAGAGTGGGATGACATTTTCAAAGTGCTGAAAGAAAAAACTGCCATTCAAGAATATTATATTCAGCAAACCCATCCTTCAACTACAAAAAAGGAAAGATAAAGTCTTTCCCAGACAAACAAGCACTGAGAAAATTCACCATCACCAGACTCATTTTACAAGAAACACTAAAGGGAGTTCTTCAATCTCAGAGAAAAAAAATGTGCAAAAAGAAAACATTTAAAGGTATAAAACTCACTGCTAGTCCATTACAGGCACTGTGGTTCATGCCTGTAATACTAGCTACTTGGAAAGCTGAGTCAGGAGGACTGCCTGAGGCCAGGAGTTTAAGACTATCCTGGGCAACATCATAAGACCTTATCTCTAAAAAAAAAATTTGTTCTAATTACCTGAGCATGGTGGCAAATGCCTGTAGTCCCAGATACTTGGGAGGCTAAGGTGGGAGAATCATTTGAGCCCAGGAGTTCGAGACTACAGTGAGCTATGATTATGCCACTGCACTCCAGCCTCGGTGACAAGGCAAGACCCTGTCTCTGAAAACAAAAATAAAATAAAGAAAATCCTCTGGTAAAGGTAAGTACATAGACAAACCCAGGATGCTCTAATACTATAATTGTTTTTGGTCCTCCCATAATTCTAGTATGAAGTCTAAAAGACAAACTTGTTAAAAACAATCGTAGCTACAGCAACCTGTTAAGAGATAGGCAATATAAAAATATGTAAGTTGAGACAATAAAAAGTCAAAATTTTAGGGGTGATAGAGTTAAAGTGTAGAAGTTTTTAAATTTCTTTGTTAGTTTCTATTTTTTTCTTTGTTATCTAAGATAAGTTGTCATTGTTTTAAAATAACTTGTCATAGCTCTAAAACTTTTTAATAAACTTCACGGTAACCACAGTGCAAAAACCTATAACAGATACACTAAAAATAAACAGCAATTAATTAAAACATACTATCAGAGAAAATCACTTAACCACAAAAGAACACAGAAAGGAAAAGAGAGGAGTACAAAACAACCAGAAAACAAGCAACAAAATGGCAATAATAAGTTCTTACTTACCAATAATAACACTGAATGTAAATGAACTCAAGTCTCCAATTAGAAGACACAGAGTAGCTGACTGGATAAAGAAACAAGACCAAACCATACAATGCCCACAAGAAATCCACTTCACCTACACAGACACACATAACACTCTAAGTGAAGGGCTGGAAAAAGGTATTCCATGCAAGGGGAAACCAGAAAAGAGCAGGAGTAGCTAACATATCAGATAAAATACGACTATAAGTCAAAGACTCCAAAAAGTGAGCAAGAAGGTCACTATATTATGATAAACAGGTCAATTCAGCAAAAGGATATAACAATTAATATCTAAGCATCCAATACCAGAATACCCAAGTCTATAAAGCAAATATTGATAGACATAAAGGGAGAGATAGAGTGCAATATAATAGTAGGAGACTTCAACACCCTACTCTCAGGAAAGGACAAATCATACAGACAGAAAATCAACAAAGAAACAGGGGAGTTAAACTAGACCAAATAGGCCTAATTGACATTATAGAACATTTCACCCAACTGCTGCAGAACAGACAATCTTTTCATCAGCATATGAAACATTCTCCAGAACAGACCACATCTTAGGCCACAAAACAAGTCTCAAAAAGTCAATTAAGTAGAAATCATATCACATATCTTTTGTAACCACAACGGAATAAAACTTGAAATCATTAACAAGAGGAACCTGGGAAACAATACAAAAAATTAATTAATTGTTTGATTTAATTTGGAGTAAGTTCAAATCAAATGACTTGTTCCTGGCAGGGCATGGTGGCTCATGCCTATCATCCCAGCACTTTGAGAGGTCAAGGTGGAAGGACTGTTTGAAGCCAAGAGTTTGAGACCAGCCTGGGCAGCACAACAATACCTGGGCTGGCTGGGCTTGGTGGTGTATGCCTATTGTCCTAGCTACTCAGGAGGCTGAGGCAGGAGCATCGCCTGAACCAAGGAGACTGAGGATGCAGTGGGTCATGATCACACCACTGCACTCCAACCTAGGTGACAAAGTGAGACCCTGTCTCTATTTAAGAAGGGAACTTAAAAATATTCTGAATCAAATGACAATGGAACAACAAAATACCAAAATCTATGGGATATAGCAAAAGTAGCAGTACTAAGAGAGAAGTTTACAATAATAATTGTCTACATCAAAAAAGGAGAAAGATTTCAAATAAATAACCTAACAATGCATCTCAAACACTAGAAAAGCAGGAACAATCCAAACCCAACATTAGTAGAAGAAAATAAATAATGAAGATAAGTACAGCAGTAAATAAAATTGAGACAAAAAAATACAGGTCAACAAAAGTTGTTTTTTTCAAAAGATAGATGAACTTGACAAAACTTTAGACAAATAAAAGAAAATTCAAATAAATAAAAACAGAAATGAAAAAGTAGACATACCAACTGAGACCACAGAAATACAAAGAATCATTATATACTATTATGAGCAACTATACGCCAACAAATTGGAATAGCTAGAAGAAATTAATAAATTCCTGGACACTTACAACCTACCAAGATTGAAACATGAATAAACTGAAAACCTGAACAGACCAGTAAGTAACAAGATGGAAGCTGCAATAAAAAGTCTTTCATCAAAGAAAAGCCTGGAACCTGATGGCTTCACTACTGAATTCTACCCAACATTTCAAGAATAACTAATTCTCACTTCTACTCAAACTCTTCCAAAACAAAACAAAACAAAAAATTAAAGAGGGAATACGTCCAAACTCATTCTACAAGGCCAGCATTACCTTGATATCAAAACCAAATAAGGACACAACAAAAAAGAAAACTACAGGCCAATATTACTGATGAATACAGATGCAAAAATTCTCAACAAAATACTAGCAAATCACATTAATAAGATCCTTCATCATGATCAAGTGGGATTCATCCAAGGGACGCAAGGATAGTTCAACATACTCAAATCAATAAACATGATACATCACATTAACAGAATCAAGAACCAAAAACATATGGCCATTTCAATAGATGCTGAAAAAGTATTTGACAAATTCAACATCTCTTTATGATAAAAACCCTCAGCAAACTGGATACAGCAGGAACATGTTCCCAAATAATAAAGGCCACATGTGATAAAACCACAGCTAACATCACACTGAATGGTGAAATATTGAAAGCCTTTCCTCTAAGATCTGGAACAAGACAAGGATGCCCACCTTCACCACTGTTATCTAACATAATACTGAAAGCCCTGGGCACAGCAATCAGACAAGAGAAAGAAATAAAGGGCATCTAAATTGCAAAGGAAGGAGTCAAGTTATCTTTGTAGGCAACATAATCTTATATTTACAAAACCCCTAAAGACTCCACCAAAAAGCTGTTAAGAACTGATAAACAAATTCAGTAAAGTGTCAGGATACAAAATTAACATACAAAAGTCAGTACAGACTTTTTTTTATTTAGATTGCTTTCTTGATTTATTTTTCATATTGTTTGCTCTTAGAGTATAACATTTACAATAGTTACAAATAATATAAAATACCAAGGAATTATCTTAAGTGAAAGATCTGTAAAAGAAAACTATAAAACACTGATGAAGAAAATTGAAGACACAAATAAAAGGAAAGATATTCTAAGCTTGTGGAATTAGAAGAATATTGTTAAAACAACAATACTACCCAAAACAATTTTCAGATTCAATGCAATCTCTATCAAAATACCAGTGACATTCTTCACAGAAATAGAAAAAGAATCCTAAAACGTATATAGAACCACAAAAGACTTTGAATAGCCAAAGCAGTCCTAGGGGAAAAGAACAAAGCTTGGGGCATCACACTATCTGACTTCAAAATATACTACAAAGCTATAGTAACCAAATGACCATAATACTGGCAAGAAAATAGACACATGGACAAATGGAACAGAACAGAGAACCCAGATATAAATCCACACATTTACAACCAAGTAATTTTTGACAAAGCAATTAAGAACACATCATGGTAAAAGGATAGTCCCTTCAATAAATGGTGCTGGGAAAACTGGATAACCACATGCAGAAGAATAAGACTATCTCTCAGATATTTCTTCCTCATCTCTTTCATTTTTGATACAAAAATCAAATCAAAATGGATTAGAAACTTAAATGTAAGATCTGAAATTATGAAACTACTAGAAAAATGTATTTGGGAAATACTCCAGGACATTGGTCTGGCCAAAAGTTGTTTTATTTTGTTTTTTTGTTTTTGGAGACAGGGTCTCACTCTGTTACCTGGCTTTGAACGCGGTGGTGTAATCACAGCTTTCTATACCCTTGACCTCCTGAGCTCAAGCGATCCTCCCACCTCAGGCTCCTGAGTAACTGGGACCACAGGTGTGTGCTACCACATCCAGCTAATTTTATTTATTCATTTAACTTTATTTTTAAACTTGTAATGTTTTAAACTTTTTTCTTTAATTTTATTTTAATTTTTAAACTTTTAAAATTCTTTTTGCAAAAGTAGGGTCTCCCTATGTTGCCCAGGCTGGTCTGAAACTCCTTGGGTCAAGCAATCCTCTGCCTCAGCCTCCCAAAGTGCTGGGATTATAGGCATGAGGCACAACTCTTGGCCTGGCCAAAAACTTTTCTGTGTAAGACCACAAAAGCACTGACAACCAAAGCAAACGTAGACAAATTAGATTATATCAAGCTAAAAAGCTTCTTCACAGCAGAGTGAACAATCAACAAAGTGAAGGGACAACCCACAGAACAGGAGAAAATGTCTGCAAACTATCCGTCTGACAAGGGATTAGTAACCAGAATATATAAGGAGCTCAAACAACTCAATAAAAGAAAAATAATCTGATTTTAAAATGGTCAAAAGAATAGACATTTCTCAAAATAAGGCAAACTAATGGCCAACAGGTAAATTAAAAAAATGTTCAACATCACTAATCATCATAGAAATGCAAATCAAAACCACAATGAGATATCATCTTACCCCAGTCAAAATGGCTTAAAAAAAATTTTTTTTATTATACTAGAGACGAGGTCTCGCTACATTGCCCAGGCTAGTTTTAAACTCCTGAGCAGCTCAAGTGATCCTCCCACCTCAGCCACCATGGGCGGCCTAAAATGGCTTTTATTAAAAAGATAGAGAATAATGGATGGTGGCAAGGATGTGGAGAAAGGGGAACCCTGCTACACTGTTGATGGGAATGTAAATTAGTACAGTCACTATGGAATACAGTATGGAGGTTCCTCAGAAAACTTAAAATACAACTACTGTATGATCTAGCAATTCTACTACTACGTATATATCCAAAAGGGAAATCAATACATTGAAGAGATATCTGCACTCACATGTTTATTACAGCACTATTCACAATAGCTAAAATGTGGAATCAACCATCAATGGATGAATGGATAAAGAAGATGTGGTCTATATACACAATGGAATTTAGCCATAAAAAAACAATATTGGGCCTGGCATGTTGGCTCACATCAAATCTCAACACTTTGGGAGGCCAAGGCAGGAGGATTGCTTGAGGCCTCCCTATTTCAAGAATATATGGAATAAAAATTTGGGTTTGCTATATTTTTATTTTTATTATAATTTCTAATAAAGTTGTTTTTCCACTATCCCTTTATTGCTGCTTCTCAGGACTATTCATAAAATGACCAAAAATTCAAAAAATAAAATGATAGTAAATGACAATGACTATTTTTCCTGATAATACCAAAGGTTAAATCAATATGTTCTTCCTTTTAGTAGCAACACAAGACAAGGGGATAGTTGCAAGAGGCTCCAGAGATCATTTAAATTATTTATGAGTAATTGGAACATATACTTGCTAGTGTACACTAGCAAGAAAAGAGCTGTAAACTGGCTATATGTTATTGCACCTTAAAAATGCATGTGGATGAATTTTCTTTTAAGAAAACTGTTAAACTAAAGAAAAACTATGTAACACACCTAGAATGTAATCTGTCTGGCTCTGACAGATTCTCAAATGTTTAATCATTTAAAAAATTTGGGATAACAGTTTTTTGGAAATTTTTTTTTTTTTGAGACAGGGTCTCACTTTGTCACCTACACTGGAGTGCACTGGCATGATCACAGCTCACTACAGCCTCAAACCTCTGGGGTCAAGCTAGCCTGCCACCTCAGCACCCTGAGCAGCTAGGACTACAGATATGTGCCATTATGCCTGAGTGACTTTTCTAAAATCTGAAATCAATTCTATATGTATTAAAAGTTATGTATTGCAAGCGCCTAAGGTCCAAAGTCTGGACTAGGCTATTCACTAGCAATGATCTGGGCAATTAACTTCTTTGAATGTTAATTTCCTCATATGTAAAATAAGAATAATGTCTACCTTGCAGGATTTTTGTGAAGAGTGAACAAATCAAATGAACCTAAAACAATGTTTGACATTTTGTAGGCCTTTGGCAAATGATAATTGCTACTTACAAAAGGCTACGATGTTATTTGGTTCTTTGGTGTCTGACCAATTTTAATCATGTTAGTGATTTTTTTCTTGGGCCTTGTTAATTGCAGTTCCCACAACTTCTCTTCAATCATCAACCAAGTTAAACTTATTTCATTCGTCAGTTATTATTTACTGAAAACCTCCTATGTCACACGCAATTTTAAATCTTTATTCACTCTCTACACATAATTATTGTCAGAATACCTAGACAGAAAAATGCTAGAAAACAATGAATCTACAGAAGAAGTGGTTTATATCTTACTTTTATAGCACCCGAGTCAGATTATCATATACCAAGATCTTAATAAAGATCTTAAACAGGGATAAAGTATATTTTCATAAACTATCACCATAGCAACATGTTCTATAAAAATATATTTTTTCAACTTATTTGACTAAGAAGAAAAGGATGTGAAATTATAGTAGAAGTGAAACAATAAAAAGGTTAGAAAAAAACAGGAAGCAAAACACGTTTACAAAATAACTATCATGAGGATTCTACTGATACCTAATATACCACCACACTGCTTTATATAGTATGCCTTTAAAATATTAATAAAAGAATTTCTCACAGTAACAGGAAGAGACTCAAAAGCTAAGCAAAATTAAAACGACAGAAAGAACATGTGTACATGCCAAGAGTGGGCACTAATACTGTTCATTGGTATACCGTACTATGTGCTTTTTAGACTAAAAGATTTTCCAATGTTATAGTGAAGCCTATGAAATACCAACTACTCTAACAAGTTTTTATCCCATAAACCAAACAGATAGGAGTAAAAGATATGGGAATACATTTTCAATTTCATTGAATAGTAAGAATATTTCTGCTTGAAACATTCCTAGCCTGGCTCTCATTTCTACAATAGGAAACAGGATAAAAAGGGTGGCCTACACACCCTTTGAAATTCCATTTCTGAAATCACTGTCTTATTCTCGAATGTTAGAACTTTTTATGAGATCTGACATATTCTCAAGCAGCTGTGAAGTGCATTAAGGTATCAATGAGTATCCCCATCTACCTCTTCCCTCCCACTTTTCCAAAAATACAGCTGTCTTTGGAGACTTACATGGTAAAAATCAACAGATAAAGGAGTCCTAGACAGATATGCAAAGTCACCTTAAGGATCAAAGCTGCAGAATAAGACATGACAGTATGAGCATAATATAATAATAATTGATATTAGTAAAAGAACTCATCAATATAAATGGAGTGTGGATGGTCAGAAAAAGAAGAAAGTAAAAGAAAGCAAGATAAATATTGGCAAGGCCTACTTAAATATCCATTGCCACGATAGGGATAACCTAGCTTCATGCTACCAACCATTCAGAATCGTAATTAATCCCCCATGCAGGAAGAAAAAAATATGATACTGGGATACGGGAAAAGGTCATCAAGCCTAGATTTGAAACCAGGATATAAAGAGCTGGAGTTACAGGCACCTACCACCATGCTCGGCTAATCTTTGTATTTTTAGTAGAGACGGGGTTTTACCCTGTTGGCCAGGCTGGTCTCAAACTCCCGGCCTCAGGTGATCGACCCACCTCAGCCTCCCAAAGTGCTGGGATTACAGGCGTGAGCCACCACACTCGGCCAGCGTTTTCCCTTAGACTCGAAATTTCGCTCCTATCGTCCCATCCTTGGAGTAAGAAAGTATTCTTTCTAAGGTTTAATAACAAATTTTACTCTTGGCAATTACAAGGAAATCGACTATATTAAAATAGCTAACGAGAGGAAATTACTGAAGCTACAAAGTCAAAGTCTCATAATCAAAGCTATCCTTGACAACTGACAAGAGTTGTTAGATCTTCTATTGGTCTTTCTGCTAATTCAACCCTAATCTTAAAACAAAAATAGCCTCCTATTGCCTAATCCCTTGTACACACAAAACCATTGCACTTCGGTATTTCTAATACGAGAAAGTTTCTATATATCCAACCTTTCCTATCTTTGAGGGGCAGGCATGGTTAACGTGGTTCTCAGTAAGATATTCATTTACAACCAAGAGAAAATCCCAGGCTATCATCTAACATTCTTGTTTTACTTTAAAAACCTTTCTAACGTCATTTATTCTCTGACAACCTCAAAATTACTTTCTACAAAGCAAACTCTAGAAATCTAAAAATGCGAAGTGCGTGCTTGTGGGAAGGTACTAAGGAAATTCTTTCTTTAAACGTCAAATGTGAATTCTAACTTCTAATGAGTAAGACCCTCGAGATTTACAGCGGTGGTCTGGTGGAAAGAAAACCCTTGGCACTACTAGCTCACAAAACCCCAGCCCGTGGTTGAGGCGGAAGCGGCCAAACGCTCCCGGGCTTTCGACAAGCCGCCCTGGAAAGCAGGCCCGTCATCTTCATCGGAAAGCTCTCTCACGTCTGGGCCGGCAAGCCCGGAGGGTTCGTCATAAACACACAAGGCAAGGAGAGAAGCGAGGCCGAGGGGCAGGTCACGCAACTGTCAAACGAAGCCCACCCACCGACTGACAAGGCCCCAAGGGGACAAGCGATACCCGCGCGGGATACTCACCCGTTACCTCAGGATCGCGACTACAACTCCCAGGAGGCTGCGCGAGCGACGGACCAACGCCCTTCCCAGAATGCAGCACAGCTGCATCCCTACCCCGCCCTCTCCTTTCTCCGCTCCTCCTGCTTTTCTACCCGTCGTCACCCGGGAGAGCCGGAGGTAGGGTTCGGGAGGAGGATCCCGAAGGCTCGGCGTGTCGCGTCAGACGCCGGGAGGGGGACGGGGCGGGGAGTAGTGGGGGAGAATGGGAGGACGAAGGGGAGGGGAAAGGACAGGGGAGGGGAGGGTAAATAGTGGGCCAGGCAGGAAGATGGCGGCGGTAGCGGAGGTGTGAGTGGACGCGGGACTCAGCGGCCGGATTTTCTCTTCTCTTCTTTTCCCTTCTCCTTCTCTATTTGAAATTGGCATCGAGGGGGCTAAGTTCGGGTGGCAGCGCCGGGCGCAACGCAGGGGTCACGGCGACGGCGGCGGCGACGGCTGACGGCTGGAAGGGTAGGCTTCCTTCACCGCTCGTCCTCCTTCCTCGCTCCGCTCGGTGTCAGGCGCGGCGGCGGCGCGGCGGGCGGACTTCGTCCCTCCTCCTGCTCCCCCCCACACCGGAGCGGGCACTCTTCGCTTCGCCATCCCCCGACCCTTCACCCCGAGGACTGGGCGCCTCCTCCGGCGCAGCTGAGGGAGCGGGGGCCGGTCTCCTGCTCGGCTGTCGAGCCTCCAT
This sequence comes from Gorilla gorilla gorilla, assembly GCF_029281585.2. Classification (NCBI taxonomy): domain Eukaryota; kingdom Metazoa; phylum Chordata; class Mammalia; order Primates; family Hominidae; genus Gorilla; species Gorilla gorilla. Next base: position 36,167,831 of record NC_073243.2, read on the forward strand.
GTCGGATAATCAGAGCTGGAACTCGTCGGGCTCGGAGGAGGATCCAGAGACGGAGTCTGGGCCGCCTGTGGAGCGCTGCGGGGTCCTCAGTAAGGTGAGCAACCCGTGGTGCCAAGGGACCCCTGGCCAGACTCACCTGCAGCGAGGCAATCCGCTGAGGCGGTGGGGTGGGGCTGGCGGGAGGCGCGGAACGTGCCGGGGTGCGAGGCTGAGTATTGCTGCAGCGACTAGGGATGAGGCGGGGATATAGAGGCACTGTCCTTGTTGCCCGGGGGCTCGTCGGGGGCAGCCGAGGACCAGGTAAAGGGTGTATAAACCTGAGATCCAGTTTGGGAGGCCAGATGCGCGCCGTGACTTGGGACTTAGGGCGGCAGCTGTCCCGGGTGTAAGGAATCCGGGTTGGGCTTCAGCGGTGTCCGAACGACTGGGCATGGGAGCGGTTCAAGTCGGACCTCTTAAAAGAGGTTGGTGTCTCTGAGGATGCCAAGCCGAGTAGGTTGGGGGCCACTGCGGACGCAACTCTTTCGACAGAAGCTGGAGCGACTCGGCTTGGTGTTGAAATTTGAGGTGTTGAATTCTGCTAGGTTAGATGTAGTGAGACAGATGAATGTGGAGGACTTTCTCCCTCACCCTGTACCTTAGTTCAGAATAGAGATATTGAATCGGCACGTGATGGGTACAGGAAATATTCATAGTAACTTGGAACATGTGAGAATGGAGACTGATCTTTAGTCCAGGAAGAGCATTACTTAATAATAAAATATTTTTGCGGTAAGGGGTCGAGGGTAAGGAAAAGATGTTTTATCTTTTATATATTTTTTAAAATCCCTGTATCAGAATTTTAGCAAAGCAGTCATTATAGGACTGCAGATGGATGATCTCTTGATATTACATAGTTGTGGGGATTTTTTTTTTAAGTTTTTGCTATAAGAAGATTCACATAGCCTTTTTGACTTCTCTCTCCCTTCCTGTTAAACTTTTTTAGACATGGCTGGAGCTAGCAGTTAACTTGGAGAGGGGGAGCTGGGCCAGTCCCTCAACAAGCTGGTCATAAGATACTATGTCATGTGCAGCCAGTGGCTATTAAGAAATCACCCTGTTTCCAGTATTCATATTTGGCAAATCACTTGGACATTATTTGTGGAATTGTTTCATATTAGGCTTTTATAATGTCTTTAGAAAGCTAATGAGAAGGGGACCAGGAAAGGCATGAGTAGTCAGAACTAAGGATTGCAAGTGTTGACTTTTATTTGTATAGCAGCAAAATTATGTTGTATATTGATGCTGTGATCATTCTTGAAATTTCAGTGCAAGGTTTTCAGTAACGAGAAGCTCCTCAGGATTTCTTTAGATTAAATGTATCCTGTAATTTAGGAATCTCAATTGAACACATTGTGTAGTAGGTATACATTTTCAGTTGGTAATAGGAAGTGGGTTACTTGCTTCTCAGTGATTTTGGTAGTTTCATCACTGCTCATAAGATGGGAAGCTGACTGCCATATTAGTATTGTGATGTGTTAAGTATTTTACGAAACAAATTGTGCTTTTGACCTACTGATAATTACTTTTTTGGGGGTTGGGGGAGTGGAGTGACGGGGGAAAAAGTAACCAGTGCTCTGGAGTAGGTATACTATAGATAAAAAAATGGAAGACCAATCTCGATATTTAAATGCATACAAATGTATTTGATCACCTCTATGGAAGGTGAATAGCTTAAATTTTGACTGTTGCTGCATATGTAGAATGAATAGGAATAAAGCTTTTGGTATTCTTGCTCAAAGCTATGAAGGAAATTTTCCTGAGATTTACCAATTTATGGTTATATACAGTTTTCTGGAAGCTTTTTAATCAAGGGTATTCTAAATTGAATATGTATACTCATACTGAGTATGGTAGATATTTTTAAATGTAAATTATATAGTTTGAATTCTTTGTATTCACCTGGTAATTTAAACAAGGGTCAGAACTCGGATTTTGTTGTTTTCCTTCCATTGAGTAATGTAAATAAGTCCCGGTACAATTCATTTTGTTTCTCCCCCAAAATGGGGTGGATTTGGAATGGGCTTGGGTAAATTTATATTAGAAATATACCAGTTCAAAGGGTGTTTTCCATATGGTAATCTGAAATACATGGAAATACCTATGAAGCATATTTCTTATAAATCACTTAAGTGTATAGATTCCAAAAATACTGGATAGACAATAATTCTATCTAGTTATAACAAGTATCGTGATGGATCATGGTGGGGAAAAGATGCATGCCTTAGTAGGACTTGAGAGCACCTAAGCCTGGATAAAATAATCTCATTCAATTTCTGAATTTCCTCCATCCTTCATGGTTTGCCTTCTGTTTTTCCACACACCAAACTGTTTGAAATTGTATCCATCCTTAAGAGTCCAAGCCAAATACTGTCCTTTCCATAAAGCCTTTTCTTATTTTGCCATCATTCAAGACCTCCTTCACTTGGATTCCCATAGCATTTTGTTTGTAGCTTGCTTCTGACTGATTCTTGTTCTAAATATATATTTTTTTCTCTTGAGTTTGTGTCTGCTGGCCTGTTGGCCACAGTAATATTTGATTCCCCTGCAGTGTCTAGCATATTGCCTTATCTGTATTTGTTAAATGGGGAAGAGTGAGGGAACGTTATGAGAGCAGAGAAAAGACAAAAAACTTGTCTTCCAGGTGTCATGATACAGCTAACACTTACTGAGTAAAGGGTCCTGAAGCTGATACAGTTTGTTCAGTCTCTTATAAGAACTAATGTTAAGTTATGGATACATAATTGCTGGGGCTTCTCCTCTAACATTGAAAGAGTTCTATTCTAGTGAGAAATGCTGAAGGTTAAGCTTCATTAGCTATGTATAACTCTTCCTCAGATTCAGAAAATACTATGTCCAGTCACTGTTCTAAGTCTATTCTTGTTTAAACTTAACTCTAAGAGAGTTTGACAAAGAAAAAAAGAACACAAAGAGAGTAAGTAACTTGACCACTGTCACAAAGTTTAGCCTTATGAAGTGTGGTAATTGTAAATGAGGTAGGATTAATCCATGAAGGGTCTTGAATGCCCTAAACAATTTGTATGACAGTCAGTGGGAAGTTGTCCATGTAAGTTTTGGAGCTAGAGACTCAATACGATCAACGTAAGAAAAGTAGGCAAATATGCTTAGTAAGTAAATAAGCTTGTGTAAATTATGAAAAAAACAGAAGATACTAGAGAAAAGATTATTAAGTCTCCTAAGGAATACAGGAACTGGATAATTTGATTGGAATAGTTGAAAATGAGAAGAGGAGGCAAATTTAAGGGTTTACTATGAAGGAAAGATGAGCAGCTTTTGGTAATGGACTATATATATTGAGAAGGAACACTTAGGTATTGAGTATCTTCTGTGACTATGCTAGGCATTTTCATTATTTTATTCAGCCATCAGTCAACAGGCAAAGAAACTGAAGTTTACAAAAGTAACTTGTCAAAACTCTCTTCACATGAGTTATAAAATAGTTGAGCCTATTTTATCCTATATCCACTAATCTGTTTGTATATCTAATACACTAACTCTGAGCAGAAGTAGCAGTCTCCCCAAGGAAGTGGGAAAATAGGAAGGAAGTGCACTTTATAGGAAGGCGAATTCAGTTTTATTGGTAACTATCATTTATTTCAAGCCTGTGTCTAAGTGGTGGTACATCTCAAGCAGTTAGAAATAAGGAAATGGTGATTGGGAGCCACTAGAATGAGTTAAATATTGGCTTGGGTGAGTTCTCAGAGAGTGGTTGTAATGATGGGGTTTAGAAAAATTAAGAACTGGCTAGGGGTGGTGGCTCACCTGTAGTCCCAGAACTTTGGGAGACCAAGGAAGACAGATCACTTGAGCCCAGGAGTTTGAGACGAGCCTTTGCACCACAGCGAAACATCATTTCTACAAAAAATTAGCCAGATGTGGGGGTGCACACCTGTAGTCTCAATCACTTGGGAGGCTGAGGTGGGAGGATTGAGCCCAGCAGATTGCGGTAAGCTGAGATGGTGCCACTGCACTCCATCCTGGGTGAAAGAGCGAGACCCTGTCTCAAGAAAATACTAAATAAAAGAAAATTTAAGAACTGAATCAATCTCAAAAATGCTTAATTAGAGAACAGAAAAATAAAAGATTTCTCAGTGGATATAGAGCCTGAGCCAATGCAGTATATTTTGGCAATCCATTTTTAATTAGTTTTTGGAATTGGCAGATAGTTTTTGAGATTTTTCTATACTTAACACCCCAGAGCATAGATAAAAACATGCAAAAATAAGTATTCCTGTAAAGGTTACATTTCTGCCTTTTCCAGTTTATTGTGATCTTCACTGTGCAGCAAGACTTTAGCAACACAGAAACTCTTTTAAGGTATTGAAGACAATCCAATATGTTTTTGAAAACCAATTTTATTTTTGTTTTATTACTCTTGAGTTTGAAAAATACGTGTTCAGAGAAACTTGGAAAATGTATTGGCCATTTTTAATATTATTCAGTTCTGTAGAGGAAAAGTTAAAGTTGATGCCAGCTTACTAAAGATTATTATTTTTATTTTGATATAGTTATGGCTGTTATAAATTTTCATATAAGAATAACAACAAAAGTAGAGTTTAGCAATAATTGACTTTATACTTCCGTTGATTTAGAAGGCTTCATGCATGCAGTCTTTGGTGTCAGAATGAGAGACTACATACATAACTGAACATACTTCTCTGATGAATATGTTAATTATGACAAGGACCAAAACAAATATCATGAAGGTACTTAGGAGAGGATGAAAACATACGAAGAATAAACAATAATTTTAACCAAAATCTGGCTTTCGTTTTATTCTTCAAATGTTAGAAGAAAATGTTATATTTTATTTCTTACAGATTTATAATATTGTAAAAATTACTGAAAATCATTATGCAATCTAGAAAATCTCAACTTTTCACTTTTTGTAATCATTTTACTGTTTATGCTTAGAATTAAGTTGGACTTTTCACGTTTTGGTTTTAAAATTAGATTGCTGCTTCACAAAGTTTGGATTTCTAAAATACTTCTATTTTTTGTTTTCTTCTTTCTTCTCTTCCCCTTCCCACTCCCAGTGGACAAACTACATTCATGGGTGGCAAGATCGTTGGGTAGTTTTGAAAAATAATGCTCTGAGTTACTACAAATCTGAAGATGAAACAGAGTATGGCTGCAGAGGATCCATCTGTCTTAGCAAGGCTGTCATCACAGTAAGTTCCTTTTCTTCTTCATTCAACAAATATTTATTGAGTGTCAGCTACATACCAGGAACTGTTCTACGTGTTCAGGATACATCCGTGAATAAGATAAAGATCCTTGTCCCTGTAGAATATACATTCTAATACTTTTTTCCATAAAGTGATTTTACTGTGGTTTTTACTACATATTGTTATTTTGCATAGACGTGTAGTTTTTATTTAGTGGGTATATCAAACCAGTTTAAGCGCTTCAGGAAAAAAAAATGTTTGAAGCCTTTTTATTTGTTGAGGCTGGGACAGTTACTTTGTAGGTTACTGAATATTTAAAAATAATACATTTTGTAGGTAACATTCTAAAATTTTAACTTAAAAATATAAATGTAAATTCATTTTTAAACTTTTTAACATTGAGCTAATGCCATCTCTTTGTGGAGTTGGGAGAAGCTGTTCTTATATTCCTCACACATGATTTGCTATTTACAGTTTTGATTTCTCTAACGTGGAATAAAAGCCTGAAGATAACTTTTGAAAAACTCTAAGTATAGGCTCCTTCTAACTTTTTATGATTTCCCCTTATATTTTGCAGTTACATCACTTTTCTCTAATTCAACACCCTTTAAAAGAATAACTCACCTTCGTTGAGTCATTCTACTTAGTTTACATTTTGTTGTTCTTTTTTTGTGTTTTTGTTTTGTTTTGTTTTGTTTTTGAGACAGTCTTGCTCTGTCACCCAGGCTGGAGTGCAGTTCTGTGGTCTCAGCTCACTGCAACCTCGACCTCCCAGGTTCAAGCAATTCTTCTGCTTCAGCCTCCCAAGTAGCTGGGACTATAGCCACGTGCCATCACGCCCAGCTAATTTTTGTATTTTTAGTAGAAATGGGGTTTCACTGTGTTGGCCAGGCTGGTCTGAAACTCCTGACCTCAAGTGATCCACCCACCTCAGCCTCCCAAAGTGCTGGGATTACAGGCGTGAGCCACTGCGCCTGGCCTACTTAGTTTACATTTAACTTATTATATAGAAACAACTGTTCCTTTTTGCACTTGTAGTCATTAGACATGAATAATGTTTAAGATATGTAAGAACTATAACAAGTAAACTGGCATAAACAGGTTTGGGAACAACCAACTGACTTGTTAAGCATGTAACCCAACTAGTGAGAACAGAAGTACCTGATAATACAAAAAATAGCATACTGGTTAAGAATGGTCAGCATGCCATGGGCAAAAAAAAAAAAAAGTGTTGGCTAAGGCCAGACAGTTAAATAGAGGTCAGTTAAGGGAGCTGTTGTAGTTAAAATCTGAAAATGGGTACGTTAAAACAAAAATACAGAGTTTACTAACTCAAAGAGAAGTCACATTTTGTGATAGAATTTATTTGGCTTATAAAAGTGAAAGATATATATATAATACTTCAGATTTCCGTTAATATCTAATCCTTACTTAGTGTATGTTTGTTATGCATTTAGGGAAAATCTTAAAATATTTTTACATTATTTTTTATACATTATTTCCCCCCTTGTATATTCAAAGTTTGAAAACAAAAGTTTAGAATTGAATATCAAGTTAGAGAAACACAGAAGAAATATTTGGAAGTGTTGATAATGAAACTACTGCTCTCTATTCTTACAGACAATTTTTAGGAAATAGCTTTAACATAAAGGCTCAGTATTTATTTTGACTGGTATGTGGTACATTGTAATGTGTTTAGAAATTGTATCTAGTTGAATATTTTGGGTGTTTTTCTTCCGAGATAGATCATTATTCATGTCAGTGGACTGAATAGTGGATTGAAATGTACCTTGCAGTCTTGAAGTGTTTTTCCTTGATCCTCCACTCCCCTTCTTTTGCGTATTATTATTGGATGTTTATTAGTTGCAATGCTTAACTCTTTGAAAATAGTATAATGATTGATGTAAAAATGGGGAGGAATTAAATTTTATCTTTATTATTCCCTAAGTAGTAGTATTCCTAGAGTACCATGCTAGTTTCTGTGGATTTAAATATAGTTATTCTGTCTTGAATTATGGACTATAATAATATTGCCTGGCTTATTTGGAGAAAAGAAAATTTTAAATAAACATTTATATCCATCTTCTCAGGAAGAAAACAGTGTTACTTTATTGTAATTGATTTTTGTTATAGCTATATGTACATGCATAACTTTCATTGTGGTACATAGTAAAAGACATGGGTAGGAATGAGAAACAATTTGAATTCTTTGAAGGAGAGATAAAAGTAGAAGTAAAAAGATGAATTAGGCAACAAAATCTGTGTGGTAGTCTTAGATACAATGAAACGGATGATAGGAAAAAACACAAGCATTTATATTATTGAACTTGAACTTTCCTTGCCCTTTGGGTTCACAGACTCCATGTTACATATTTAAAGGAAATTAAAAATATAACTGAATTCAGTGAACTCAGGATGAGTTTACAAATTAGAGTATGTACTTTAGTTAAATAAATAAATGTAATAGTAATATTCCTCATTAAATTTTAATAGGCATCTCTTGGTATTTTTTTTCCTTAAATATGGGCTATGCCTATGTCACTTCATGTCAGAATACAAAGAATGTAAATGTTTAATTTCTTTATATGGCACTCTTATGAAATTGATAATATTCACGTACAAAGAAATCTGGGCTTGAAGAGTTGATGTGACTTTACTGTAACCATTCATTACTATATTATTTGTTGGTGGACCTAGCATCTGAGCCCACATTTCTTGATAGAGCCTAATCCATTTTAAGTTCATTCTTAGTTTAATGATTAAATCACTCTTAATTTATAAAAACAGTATTCTTTATCTGTGTGATAATAAAGTGGGTGAAATAATTTCGAGGAAGAAAGTATGTCTTGAGAGAATTTATTCCTTAATGTGAAAGGATTGACAGTAAGCAGGTGAGAGGAAAAATAGTATTCCCTTACTTTGTGTAAAAAGAGCTATTTGTATGTAGAATAAGTGTTTGTAGAAAGACAGTTGAATTATTCAGTTATTATAACTTGATACTTAGAAGATCCAGCCCCTGCTGCAAAATTTGCCACATAGTAGATATTCTGAATATGTTAGTTGTAATTGTTTCAATTAAAAGCAAATGTTTATGGAATATTTACACTGTTTACTTTTTATATTCTATTTTTAAAATAAAGTGCACATGATAAAAAATATAATTCGTGGCATTAAAAAGTTTAAGAAGTACATGCTGCTTTTTAGTCTTGCATTTGAGGGACAACCAGACTTAAATTTCTGGTCATCCTTTCAGAAAATATGTAGGCCTATACAAGGATTTGTTTATATCTTTCATAAATATTTACACAAATGGTATCATATTAAGCCTATTGTTCTGCACCTTGTTTTAATACAACTTACACATTAACTGTTATATTCTGTTGAATCGTGTGGATATGTTATATTTAGTTGCCTGGACCCTGTTTTTGCACATTTAAATCATGCCTAATTTTTATTACAATCATTATTGAAACAAATATGTACTTTAAAATTTGTTTTTAGTTATTGTCAAATACTCCTTCAAGAGTACCACTCCTCACTCCTACCAGTAGCGAATGAGTGCCTCTGTTTCTCCTTACCCGCAAGTATTGAGGAAGTTGGGTTTTGGCAAATGTTAAAGTATTTGTCAAACTGCTACATTAAAATGGTATCTTATTATTTTAAATTGCACTTTTTATCCATGAGGTTGAGTAACTTAATAATTTATAGCCCATTTTTATTTCTTTTTCCTTTTCCAATTGCTTATGCACTTTTTTTTTGGTTTTTCTTTCCTTATTGGCTTGTAGAAACTCTTCATATGATAATTAGCCATTTGGCACATTTGTTGCAAATATTTTCCCCCACATTGTCACTTGTCTGTTTCTTCTTTGCTTGTTTTATAGTCTATATTAGGCCCTAGAGAAATCTTAGATTTTTACATACTCTTATTGACATTTTTTATTACGACTTCTGTATTTACTTGTTTAGATAGGTGTTTCTCTCTCAAAGACTATCTCTCTATATAAATGTAGATATATTTTCATCTAAAATTTACACTTGAATTTTGTTCCTGTGGAAGTTATTTTAGTTTAAGGAGTGATATTGATGTTTTTAGTTTTTTTTCCACATGACTAATTATGTATCCTGGTAGCATTAATTAAATAACTAACCTTTTTCCAAGTGGTTTCAAACACCACTTTCATCATATATTACGGTCCAATATTTATTTAAGGTTGTTTCTGGACTCTCTTCTGGGCATTTGGCTTGTCCTGCTTCTTATCCCCTTTTAAAATTATATTGTGGGTATTTCATCAACCAGTTCCTTAAACTGCTAATGATTCATTGGTGAAGATAGAAGTAATTTATTTGCAGTTACTAAAATTAAAACAGGTAGAGATTTTTGGTATAATATCTTCAGATAGAATTAGTTTTCCTAAGTTCTGTAGTTTCATGTCTCACCTTAGGCATCTGCCTTTGTATACCTCATATCTTGTTGAACTTTTAAAATCACCAGATGAGTAGAATTCCTATTATTCTTATCATAGGTTGGTTTTAGGGAAATTTGCCAGTTTTATGTTTTAATATTTTTAGAAGGAAAACTGAAAGGTAATGAAAATGTTACTGTTGGATTAAAAAAAAATTAAGTCCAAATAGTGATTAGGCAAGTTGGTGAGGTAAGGGGTTGCTGCAAAAGCGGAAGTTGAAAGATCTTGGAAAAATTAAAGAAACTGATAGAACCCCATGTCTACATCAAAAAAATACACAAATCAGCTTGGCGTGGTGGTACACATCTGTAGTCTCAGCTTCTTTGGAGGCTGAGGTGGGAGGATCACCTGCTTCAGCCTCGCAGGTGGAGCCAAGGTGATGCCATTGCCCTCCAGGCTGGGAGACAGAGTGAGACCCTGTCTCAAAAAAAAAAAAAAAAAAAAAAACCAGACAATGGAGATATAAAAGCAAGGGAAGGAAGTGTTCAAAATTGAAGAGAACCACAAAAATAAACGTAAATTTTGAAAGTGCCAAATAGTAGTCAGATCTAAAAAGTTTTTGAATGTGGAATTGTAAAATGAGAAATTACATTATGGAAATGAACTTCAGCAAATTGGGTATCATCAAAGATGATTAGTGCCATAAATAGTCGTTATAAGAACTCCAAATTAGCGAGAAATCCAAGAAGTAGGCCTTTTCTCAAGTGTGCAGTTTTTCTATGTTTAACTGTATTGGTGAGAACTAAAGGAAAGAGAGGAAGGTATGCAGCAAATAAAAGCACTAGATAAGAAACTAGTTGTTAATTCTCATTGGAGGAGCATTTGTCAGTGAATTTTTAAAGAAATGAGACTCTCGATCTGCTAAGATTTATGCTTTGAGAAACTCATAATTTATCTGTTTAGCAGTTCATTAGAAAAGAATATATTCCATCTTTCAATAACATGATTCAGATAATGTAACTCAAATAGCGTGAAGTAGAAAGTACTTAAAATATTTGGTAAGAGGCCTTGGAAGAAGAAAAACATGAAAAAGGGCACCTGTTGAAATCTAGGTTTCAGACTGTAGAAATAACTTACAGAAAATTATATAATTTTAATTATATAATTTTACAATGTATTCATTTGCTAGGGTTGCCATAAGAAAGTAACACAAACTGGGTGACTTAAACAACAGAAATGTATTGTTTCACAGTTTCAGAGGCTGGAAATAGGATCAAGGTGTGGGCAGGGTTGGTTCCTTCTGTTGGCGGTGAGGGAGAAGCTGTTTCATGAGTTTCTCCTTACATCTGGTGTTTTGCTGGCAATCTTTGTTACTCCATGGCTTGTGGATGCATCACTCCAATCTCTGCCTGCATGTACACGTGGCATTCCTTGTATGTATTTGTCTTTTTCCAGATTTCCCCTATTTATCAGGATACCAGTTACTGGATTAGGGGTCCAACCTACTCCACTGTTATCTCATTCTAACTAATTAAATCCACAATGCTGCTATTTTCAAACAAGGTCACATTCAGAGGTACTGGGAGATAAGCCTTGAACATATAATATGATTTTGAGGGGGGCACAGTTCAACCCATAACACAAAGTATCTGTTAAGCCAAGAACCCCAGTCTGATTGCCATCTGTTATTTTATGACGTCACTGGGCTTAAGAAAATTGTATATGTGGTGCATTTTATTTTGTGTAGGGGTTGTAGGAACATGACTGTTAAATATTTATAAAGCAACTCTTAATTCCGAAGTGCTTAAAACGTTGTGCATGGGCCATGAAGTCAAATCTGGGTTCAGACCTTAACTGTGTGTATTAGTCTATTCTCATACTGCTGTGAAGAAATACCTGAGACTGGGTAATTTATAAAGAAAAGAGATTTAATTGACTCACAGTTCTGCATGGCTGGGGAGGCCTCAGGAAACTTACAATCATGGCAGAAGGCACTTCTCCCAGGGCGGCAGGAGAGAGAATGCAAACCAGGCAAAGGGGGACAAGCTCTTTATAAAACCATCACTCCCATGATTCAGTTACCTCGTAACAGGTCCCTCCACAACACATGGGGATTATGGGAACTACAATTCAAGATGAGATTTGGATGGGGACACAGCCAAACTGTGTCATTCTGCCCCTGGCCCCTCCCAAATATCATGTCCTCACATTTCAAAACATAGTCATGCCTTTTCAACAGTCCCCCAAAGTCTTAGCTCATTCCAGCATTAACCCAAAAGTGAAATCCAAAGTCTCATCTGAGACAAGGCAAGTCCCCTCCACCTGTGAACCTGTGAAATCAAAAGCAAGTTAGTTCCTTCTTAGATACATTGAGGGTATGGGCAGTGGGTAAATACACCTATTCCAAATGGGAGAAATTGGCAGGCAGCCAAATCTTAAAGCTCCAAAATGATCTCCTTTGACACCATGTCTCACATTCAGGTCACTCTTATGCAAGAGGTGGGCTCCCACCACCTTGGGCAGCTCCGTCCCTGTGGCTTTGCAGAGTACAAGCCCCCCTCCTGGCTGCTTTCACAGGCTAGCATTGAGTGTCTACAGCTTTTCCAGGTGCACAGTGCAAGTTGTGAGTGGATCTACCATTCTGGGATCTGGAGGACAGTGGCCCTCTTCTCACAGCTCTACTAGGTACTGCCCAGTGAGGATTGTGTGGGGGGGGCTTCAACCCCACATTTCCCTTCTGTACTGCCCTAGCAGAGGTTCTCCATGAGGGCTCCCCTCCTGCCGCAAACTAATGCCTGGACATTCAGGTGTTTCCATACATCCTCTGAGATGTAGGCGGAGGTTCCTAAACCTCAGTTCTTGACTTCTTTGCACCCACTGGCCCAACACCACGGGAAAGCCGCCAAGGCTCGGGACTGGCACCCTCTGAAGCAATGGCCTGAACTGTCCTTAGAGTGGCCTTGACCCCTTTTAGCCACAGCTGGAGCTGAAGCAGCTGAGACACAGGGCGCCAGGTCCCAAGACTGCACAAAGCAGCAAGGCCCTGGGCCCAGCCCAGGAAACCCATTTTTCCCTCCTAGGCCTCCAGGTGTTTGATGGGAGGGGCTGCCATGAAGGTCTCTGACATGCCCTGGAGACATTTTCCCCATTGTCTCAGTGATAACATTTAGCTCCTTGTACTTATGCAAATTTTTGCAGTAGGCTTGAATTTCTCCCCAGAAAATACATTCTTCTTTTCTGTCACATCAACAGGCTGCAGATTTTCCAAACGTTTATGCTCTGCTTCATCTTGAATGCTTTGCCACCTAGAAATTTCTTCCGCCAGATACCTTAAATCATGTCTTTCAAGTTCAAAGTTCCATAGATCGCTAGGGCAGGGGCAAAATGCCGCCAGTCTCTTTGCTAAAGCATGACAAGAGTCACCTTTGCTCCAGTTCCCAACAAGTTCTGCATCTCCATCTGAGGCCACCTCACCCTGGAATTCATTGTCCATATCACTATCAGCATTTTGGTCAAAGCTATTCAACAAGTCTCTAGGAAGTTCCAAACTTTCCCATATTTTCCTGTCTTCTTCTGAACCTCCAAACTGTTCCAGCCTCTGTCTGTTACCCAATTCCAGAGTTGCTTCCACATTTTCGGGTATCCTTATAGCAGCACCCCACTCTCTATGGTACCGCTTTACTGTATTAGTCTGTTCTCATGCTGCTATGAAGAAATACTCGAGACTGGGTATTTCTTTTTATAAAGAAAAGAGTTTTAATTGACTCACAGTTCTGCTTGGCTGGGGAGGTTCAGGAAACTTAAAATCATGGCGGAAGTCACCTCTGAACAGGGCGGCAGGAAAAAGAATGAGAGCCAAGCAAAGGGTGGGAAAGCCCTTATAAAACCATCGCCCCCATGATTCAATTACCTCCCACCAGGTCCTTTCCACAGCACATGGGGATTATGGGAACTCCAATTCAAAATGAGATTTGGATGGGGATGCAGCCAAACCATATCACTGCTTACGGCCAAAGGTACCTTTGGCAGACTACTAAATTTCTCTGAGCTTTCAGCTTCTTTAACTGATTAAACAAGGGGGATAATATCTAAGTATGGAATGATTATGTAATTAAAAGAAATAACATATAAAAAGTACTTGGTACAATTCTTGGCACATAGTAGTAGTCTCTCAAATTTATTTTGTGAAATGTTTGTGTTGGGAGTAAAGCCTACAGTTAAAAAATTAAAGGACAGGAGAAGTTGTCAGACCCTTTTATCAAAGGGGGACAAAGATGCAGTTGACTCACTAGAGCCAGGATACGTAGCGTGTCATGTTTGAACAGATTCTCATGCAACTCTGTTCAGAAATTTTCTTCCACCAAATAGTTCTATTTACCAACCTAAAAAAATAGTTAACTCTTTATATGTTTTCTGTGTATTCTTGATAGTCTTTTTTTCTTTAATCTATTTATTGTTTCCTACCTTTTTTTGGTTTTCCTTATTTTTTTTAAAAAAAGATATGTTGTGCCTTTTAAAAAATCACATTGAGATATAATTTACACACAGTCAAATTCACCCTTTTAAAGTATACAGTTATAGTTTTCACAAATGCATACAGTCATATAGTCATTACCACATGAGTATATAAAATATTTCCATCATCCCAGATAGTTCTCTTCTGCCCCATTGTAGTCAGTTACCCTCTGTGTCCCCAACCTCTGGTAACCACTGTACCGGCATATTATATACATGGAATCATACAGTATGCATCTCTTTGTGTCTGGCTTTTAACTTACCATAATGCTTTTACTACTCATCATGTTGTTGCATGTGTTCTTAACTTGTTGCTTTTTATTGCTGAATACTGTTTCACTATAGGAATATACCATATTTTGCTTATGCATTCACCAGTTGATAGATATATATTTGTTTCCAGTTTTGAGATACAATAAATAAGGCTGCTCTAAACATTTGCATGCAGGTCTTTGCATAAGCATATTTTCATTTCTCCTGGGTAGATACGTATGAATGGGATTGCTAGGTTGTAAGGTAAGTATATGTTTAACTTTATAAGAAACTGAAACTGTTTTCCAAAGTGGCAGTACCAGTTTACCATCTCACCAGCATTATGTGAAAATTCCATTTGCTTGGCATTTTTGTCAGCATTTGGTATTGTCACATTTTTTGGGTTTGTTTTTTTTTTTTAATCTTAACCATTCTGGTAGGTATGTAGTGATAGCTCATTGTGGTTTCCATTTGCATTTTCCTAATGACTAATGATGTTGCACATCTTTTCATTTGCTTATCTGTATCTCTTGTGATGTTTGTTTAAATATCTTGTGTTTGTTGTCTTAATGTTGAGTTATGAGAATTCTTTATATATATTCTGGATACCGTAACGTTTGTCAGGTACATGTTTGGCAAATATTTTCTCCCAATCTGAGAGACTAATTTTTGTCACTAACACTAAAAATTTATCTACAGTTAAAACCTATTTAAATGTGTATTTTGATGACTTTTTGCTCTGAGTTCTTTTTTTTATTTTTATTTTTATTTTTTTTTATTTTTTTCAGCTAATTTATTTTTTTATTATACTTTAAGTTTTAGGGTACATGTGCACAATGTGCAGGTTAGTTACATATGTATACATGTGCCATGCTGGTGTGCTGCACCCATTAACTCGTCATTTAGCATGAGTTCTTAACAGCATTATTATTTACTTTTTTCTATGTTATGTGTATAGAGGCAACATTTCTCACTGTTTTTACATTTTTATTTTTTATATTGGATCTGCAGTGGCACTCTGTTGTTTAAAGTGACAAAGCCTTAAATTTAAAACTTGCTGACAACTCATTATGTAGTGCATTCACCAGGGAAGCTGGTATTCCTGTTGAGCTTCCTTTGAGTGAGTGCTGTGTAGGCTTGGCCTCTGTCTTTTTTTTTTTTTTTTTTTTTTGTAAGTGAGATAGGGTCTCAGTCTGTTGCCCAGGCTGGAGTGCAGTGGCGTGATCTCGGCACTCTGAAGCCTCTACCTCCTGGGCTGAAGTAATTCTTCTGCCTCAGCCCCCCGAGTAGCTGAGACTACAGGCATGCGCCACCATGCCTGGCTAATTTTTGTGTGTTTTTGTAGAGATGGGGTTTGACCATGTTGCCCAGGCTAGTCTTGAACTTCTGGACTCAAGCAATTTGCCTGCCTCAGCCTCCCAAAGTTCTGGGATTACAGGCATGAGCCACTGCACCTCGTCATGTCTTTATTGAAGGAAGAAAATTGTGGCTGATAAAGAAAGCTGAGCTATTCTCTTGGTTTCCAATTTAGAGAATATATATTATCCAACAATTACGTATTTTAAAAATATACTTTCCCTCTAATGAGGATTCATCACTTGAAAAAGATTACTTATAAATTAATTATACGGAACCAAAAGACTGAGAAGCCATGACCAGTTGAATCTTATCTAGATTTTAAGGCAGTCTGTAAAGTGATAATGTCTCAAGGGTGGGAGATAGGAAAGGGTAATGATTCCTGAAAACTTACATATAAACCCAGTTTCATAAAGTAAGGTTGTCTCCTGTTGTGAAAGACTTCAAATAGTTTCACTTGGCTTTTTACAAGGTAGGAATTTCATCCAGGTAAAGGTACATCTACTTTATCTTCTTATGAAGAAAAGAAATGGGGCTAAAAACTGTCGAAATCCCAAAAGACAGGGTGGACAAGAGAGGAAACTACAGAAGACAGCATTGTAGAAACTGGAAAACAAATGGTCAAGTGCTAAGCGAGTTAGTAAATCTGAGAAACCCAGATCCTAAACTATCAGTTAGGGAAGCTCAAAACTAAATCTACATCATAATTATATAACATTGTAGCAGTTCTGGATACCTCCAGGAATGGAGAGTTGGGGGTGGAGAGTGTATAAGGAAGATGAGTTATATGTCAATTTAAGAAACAATCAAATCTCTCTATTTCCTCCCCACACTGGACCTCTATAGGGAAAAAAATCGTGGGTGTCTGGTCTTGGAGGGTAGAGGAGTAGGCACCAGATACAATTGAAATCAAAGTATCACATTGAATATGGAGGGGGGA
This sequence comes from Gorilla gorilla gorilla, assembly GCF_029281585.2. Taxonomy (NCBI): domain Eukaryota; kingdom Metazoa; phylum Chordata; class Mammalia; order Primates; family Hominidae; genus Gorilla; species Gorilla gorilla. The sequence continues at coordinate 36,184,525 of NC_073243.2, forward strand.
TTAGGGAAGCAAGCAAACTAGCTACTGAGCCTCACATGACCCTATCCCACCACTATTCCCCAACTTCCAAACTCTGGCCAACAAACTTTAATCCTCAGGACAGGAGGTTGCTGGGGTCTTTTCTAAGAATCTGACCAGCGTAAGAGTTTTGACCTAAAGATAACAATATAGCTTCCCTAGCAAAGTAGCCCAACTAGATTATCCTGTGGTGAAGCCCATTTTTGATAAACTCAAAGTACAGCCTTTGGGTTTCCAGTCAGAAGATTCCCTACTGTTAAAAATGAGCAGACAGCAAAGGACTATCAGTCATATGAAGAAAGTTTCCAATATGAAAGAGATCAAGAGAATCAGTGCAACACTAGGAAACACATTATTCAGATGTCCAACAAAAAGAAGGAAATGTGTCAGTATTTTTAAAGAGAGAAGAGTTTTTGAAATCATGAAAAAGTAAGTATACTATAAAAAAAGAAGAGGTTAAAAAAGAGCTCCTGGAAATTATAAATATGGTAGCAGTGAGGAAAGAAATTAGAAGAGTTAGAAGGTAGAATTATAGACATTTCTAGAAAGTAAAGAAAAAGATTTTTTTTTTTTAAAGGTAGTAAATAGGACATAGGTAAAATTAAGGAAATAATCCAGGAGTTCTAACATCTGAATAGTAGGAGCGCCAGGCAGAGAGAACAGAGTAGAAAGGGATTATCAATGAAAGAATAAAAGAAAAATTCACAGAAATAAAGGACAAGAGTTTTACATTGAAAGCGTCAAGCAAGGTCCAGTATAATAGATTTTTAAAAAGACTCACGTTAAAGACACATTGTGCTGAGCCAGACCACTGGGAAGAAGATCTTGGATGCTTCCAGAGAGAAAAAACATAACAACAAAGGTTAAGGTTTCAAAATGACTGTGGACTTTTCAAAAGCAGTGCTGGAAACTAGGATGCAATGGCTGATGCCTACATTCTTCTGAAGAATAATTATTTTCAACAATGAATTATATATGCATCCAAATCACCAAGCGAGTATAAGGACAGACTAAAAGCATTTTAAAATATGGTCTCAACAAATTTACCTCTTGTTGTTTTAAAAAATATTTTATTTTAGAGATGCATACTTACGTGTCTACAGATGAAATGATATGTTTAGAATTTGCTTCAGAATAATGCCTTTGGAAGGGTATGAGTTGATGAGGATGTAGATTTTAAAAAAGAATAACCATGAGTTAATAATTGTTGAAGGCAAATAGTGATAAGAGGGTTCATTATTCTGTTTTTTTGCATATATGTGAAATTTTTCATAATAAAAAGTAAAATACATCCACAGACACAGACGTCTGTCTTCTGCTGAAAGATATGCCCCATCAAAACAAGGAAGAATTAAATAAGAGGAAAATGCGATAGAGGTTATTATACTCAAAGTGCGATCTCCAGAGCAGTAACATCAGTATAAACTGTGAACTTGTTAGAAATGCAAATTCTCAGGACTGCCCCAGACCTAATGGATCAGAAACCCTGGATATGGAGTCCAGCATTCTTTCTTTAACAAACCCCTCAAATGATTCTGATGCGTCCTAAAGTTTGAGAACCACTTTCCTAAAGCAGGAAAAGTAGCTTTGCTCAAGTAAAGAATGGACATGACTGGTGTTTTGTATCATCTCATTTTCTTAACTGCTTGCTCTCTGGACGTTGATAGTTGCTCTGACATGTAAATCAATTGAGTTGTTATACATAAAAAATACTATATTGTGCTATTTGTTCTAACAATCTCAACAATCGATGTAAAAGTTCAAATTTAAGGAAACTCTTGAGTATAGTGATTGTATCAGAAATGGGAAGAGGTATGAGGGGAACATATGAACGTGCCTTATACCAACCTGGCTGCTTGTCTAACTGGCACCTTGACATTGTTTGCTGACTTTGTCAATTGAAATTTTTATTAATCTGGAATGCCTTTTCCTCCTCTGCTATCAAAAGCCTGTGTTTCCTCCTGGGCTCAACTAAACCGCAGCTTTTCAATGAACCACTTTAGATCTCATTCTCATCTTTCTGTCTCTACCATCAGATTTTTAAAATTTTATTTATTTATTTTAAACAGGGCCTAATGCTGCCGTCCAGGCTGGAATGCAGTGATGCAATCATGGCTTGCTGCCACCTTGACCTCCTGGGCTCATGATCCTCCTGCCTCAGCCTCCATAGTAGCTGGGACTACAGGTGCACCACCACACCTGGCTATTTTTGGGGAGTTTTTTTGTTTGTTTGTTTGTTTGTTTTTTGGTAGAGACTGAGTCTCGCTATGTTGCCCAGACCGGTTTCAAACTCCTGAGCTCAAGCAGTCCTCCAGCCTTGGCCTCTCGAACAGCTGGGATTACAGTGTGAGACACTGCACCTGGCCATTACTATCAGATTTTTAAAAATATAAATAAGGACTGAGCAACTATGACATGCGTTGTGCTAGCTATTTTATGTATTATCAGGAAAAAGGTGAAAATGATTAGGGAGAGAGAAATAAAGGTAAGAAGAGCTACAACTGTTTTTCATATCAAACCTTGACTCAAAGAGTTCAGAATGATTTAACTCTTTAAACTGTGTGGGCTTCTGAGTAGCTGAAGACAGTGGTAGGTGGTAGGCTTGTGGTAAGCAGCATCCCAAAATGTTATCTCCCTAAAAGATACAAAATAACTTCACATCTGTATCATTTCGACATGAAACAACAACTTCAACATTACTTGTAGATAGATAATGCCAAAACTGCAAAATAATCATGTAAGAAAAAGGTAACACACTCAAGTGCAGTGGTCCTACATGCTTTTACCCCATTGCCGCAAGGGGACCCTGTAGCAAGGAAAATTAGACCAAGATATGTTCCTTGAGAAGACAGAAGGAGCACTAGTGAGGGAGAGCTGGAAGAACCACCAGAAAGATTAAATCCACCCTTTTTTTTTTGTATTTTCAGTGCAAAAAACTAACCAGGCAGATCAGAGCAGGATTACAGGAAAAGGATTTCAAAGTATAAGTACTTTAAAGGGCTAGACAGCCATTTAACTGTGATTTAAAGAGACAGACTTCTGAATGTTTAACTTCTGGAAGACAGAAAAGGAAAACAGAAGAGTTCTTTGGAAATTGGATGGTCAAGGAAAAAATTTTTAAAGACCTGAAAGAAAAAAAGGAACCAAAAAATTAGAAGGCCTACAACCCTCTTCTCTACTATTAAAGCAAAACTCCACTCAGCTATCTAGACTTTGGCAAATGACAGAAAGAAAAAGATGCCATTAAACTAAGGATATTGAAAAAATGCCCCCAAATCACAAAAATAAAAGGAAAGTGAAATCCTTTCCTTTAGTTTATAAAATTAGGGAAAAATTCATACAAATCAACTAAGGAAAATTCCTCTAATCCCGTAAAACTACTTAAGAAGCAAAAGATAACTATTAGTATACACTCCAAATAGAACTCAAAATATACAACACTTGGGTTTGAAGATAAGAAGAACCACCTTGAGTCACAAATTCAAAATCAAGAACAAAAATGGGTGAAAACCAGGGGAAAAATGCAAAAAGAATTGTACTCAAAGAGATGAAAGAAAATGACAATAGATTATCTTAAATGAAGAAAAAAAGATACCAGATACTAAAAATAGAGTCAAATGAAAATTTAGGCTGGGCACAGTGGCTCACGCCTGTAATCCCAGCACTTTGGGAGGCCAGGGTGGGCGGATCATGAGGTCAGGAGATCAAGACTATCCTGGCTAACATGGTGAAATCCCATCTCTACTAAAGATATAAAAAATTAGCCAGGTGTGGTGGTGGGCGCCTGTAGTCCCAGCTACTCGGGAGGCTGAGGCAGGAGAATGGCATGAACCCAGGAGGCGGAGCTTGCAGTGAGCTGAGATCGCGCCACTGCACTCCAGCCTGGGCGACACAGCGAGACTCCATCTCAAAAAAAAAAAAAAAAAAAATTTCGTGCAGGTGTTGAAGAAAGAGTAGACAACAATGAAGAGAATGAAAGTAAGATAAAAAGGATCAGAAAAATTACTGAAAATGGAAAACAGACAAGGACTAATTTTCATATTACTAGAGTCTCTGAAGAAGAAAAAAAGGTTTTTTATTATACTTTAAGCTCTGGGATACATGTGCAGAATGTGCAGGTTTGTTACGTAGGTATACATGTGCCATGGTGGTTTGTTGCAACTGTCAACCTGTCATCTACATTAGGTATTTCTGCTAATGCTATCCCTCCCCTTGTCCCCAACCTCCCGACAGGCCCCGGCATGTGATGTTCCCATCCCTGTGCTCATATGTTCTCACTGTTTACCTCCCACTTCTAAGTGAGAACATACGGTGTTTGGTTTTCTGTTCCAGTGTTAGTTTGCTGAGAATGATGGTTTCCACGTTCATCCATGTCCCTACAAAGGACATGAACTCATTCTTTTTTTTTTTTTTTTTTTATTTATTTATTTTTTTTTTATTTTTATTTTTTTATTATACTTTAAGTTTTAGGGTACATGTGCACAATGTGCAGGTTAGTTACATATGTATACATGTGCCATTCTGGTGCGCTGCACCCACTAACTCGTCATCTAGCATTAGGTATATCTCCCAATGCTATCCCTCCCCCCTCCCCTCACCCCACAACAGTCCCCAGAGTGTGATATTCCCCTTCCTGTGTCCATGTGATCTCATTGTTCAATTCCCACCTATGAGTGAGAATATGCGGTGTTTGGTTTTTTGTTCTTGCGATAGTTTACTGAGAATGATGGTTTCCAATTTCATCCATGTCCCTACAAAGGACATGAACTCATCATTTTTTATGGCTGCATAGTATTCCATGGTGTATATGTGCCACATTTTCTTAATCCAGTCTATCATTGTTGGACATTTGGGTTGGTTCCAAGTCTTTGCTATTGTGAATAATGCCGCAATAAACATACGTGTGCATGTGTCTTTATAGCAGCATGATTTATAGTCCTTTGGGTATATACCCAGTAATGGGATGGCTGGGTCAAATGGTATTTCTAGTTCTAGATCCCTGAGGAATCGCCACACTGACTTCCACAATGGTTGAACTAGTTTACAGTCCCACCAACAGTGTAAAAGTGTTCCTATTTCTCCACATCCTCTCCAGCACCTGTTGTTTCCTGACTTTTTAATGATTGCCATTCTAACTGGTGTGAGATGATATCTCATAGTGGTTTTGATTTTCATTTCTCTGATGGCCAGTGATGATGAGCATTTTTTCATGTGTTTTTTGGCTGCATAAATGTCTTCTTTTGAGAAGTGTCTGTTCATGTCCTTCGCCCACTTTTTGATGGGGTTGTTTGTTTTTTTCTTGTAAATTTGTTTGAGTTCATTGTAGATTCTGGATATTAGCCCTTTGTCAGATGAGTAGGTTGCGAAAATTTTCTCCCATGTTGTAGGTTGCCTGTTCACTCTGATGGTAGTTTCTTTTGCTGTGCAGAAGCTCTTTAGTTTAATTAGATCCCATTTGTCAATTTTGTCTTTTGTTGCCATTGCTTTTGGTGTTTTGGACATGAAGTCCTTTCCCATGCCTATGTCCTGAATGGTAATGCCTAGGTTTTCTTCTAGGGTTTTTATGGTTTTAGGTCTAACGTTTAAATCTTTAATCCATCTTGAATTGATTTTTGTATAAGGTGTAAGGAAGGGATCCAGTTTCAGCTTTCTACATATGGCTAGCCAGTTTTCCCAGCACCATTTATTAAATAGGGAATCCTTTCCCCATTGCTTGTTTTTCTCAGGTTTGTCAAAGATCAGATAGTTGTAGGTATGTGGCGTTATTTCTGAGGGCTCTGTTCTGTTCCATTGATCTATATCTCTGTTTTGGTACCAGTACCATGCTGTTTTGGTTACCGTAGCCTTGTAGTATAGTTTGAAGTCAGGTAGTGTGATGCCTCCAGCTTTGTTCTTTTGGCTTAGGATTGACTTGGCGATGCGGGCTCTTTTTTGGTTCCATATGAACTTTAAAGTAGTTTTTTCCAATTCTGTGAAGAAAGTCATTGGTAGCTTGATGGGGATGGCATTGAATCTGTAAATGACCTTGGGCAGTATGGTCATTTTCACCATATTGATTCTTCCTACCCATGAGCATGGAATGTTCTTCCATTTGTTTGTATCCTCTTTTATTTCCTTGAGCAGTGGTTTGTAGTTCTCCTTGAAGAGGTCCTTCACATCCCTTGTAAGTTGGATTCCTAGGTATTTTATTCTCTTTGAAGCAATTGTGAATGGGAGTTCACTCATGATTTGGCTCTCTGTTTGTCTGTTGTTGGTGTGTAAGAATGCTTGTGATTTTTGTACATTGATTTTGTATCCTGAGACTTTGCTGAAGTTGCTTATCAGCTTAAGGAGATTTTGGGCTGAGACAGTGGGGTTTTCTAGATAAACAATCATGTCGTCTGCAAACAGGGACAATTTGACTTCCTCTTTTCCTAATTGAATACCCTTTATTTCCTTCTCCTGCCTGATTGCCCTGGCCAGAACTTCCAACATTATGTTGAATAGGAGTGGTGAGAGAGGGCATCCCTGTCTTGTGCCAGTTTTCAAAGGGAATGCTTCCAGTTTTTGCCCATTCAGTATGATATTGGCTGTGGGTTTGTCATAGATAGCTCTTATTATTTTGAAATACGTCCCATCAATACCTAATTTATTGAGAGTTTTTAGCATGAAGCGTTGTTGAATTTTGTCAAAGGCTTTTTCTGCATCTATTGAGATAATCATGTGGTTTTTGTCTTTGGCTCTGTTTATATGCTGGATTACATTTATTGATTTGCGTATATTGAACCAGCCTTGCATCCCAGGGATGAAGCCCACTTGATCATGGTGGATAAGCTTTTTGATGTGCTGCTGGATTCGGTTTGCCAGTATTTTATTGAGGATTTTTGCATCAATGTTCATCAAGGATATTGGTCTAAAATTCTCTTTTTTGGTTGTGTCTCTGCCTGGCTTTGGTATCAGAATGATGCTGGCCTCATAAAATGAGTTAGGGAGGATTCCCTCTTTTTCTATTGATTGGAATAGTTTCAGAAGGACTGGTACCAGTTCCTCCTTGTACCTCTGGTAGAATTCGGCTGTGAATCCATCTGGTCCTGGACTCTTTTTGGTTGGTAAACTATTGATTATTGCCACAATTTCAGCTCCTGTTATTGGTCTATTCAGAGATTCAACTTCTTCCTGGTTTAGTCTTGGGAGAGTGTATGTGTCGAGGAATGTATCCATTTCTTCTAGATTTTCTAGTTTATTTGCGTAGAGGTGTTTGTAGTATTCTCTGATGGTAGTTTGTATTTCTGTGGGATCGGTGGTGATATCCCCTTTATCATTTTTTATTGTGTCTATTTGATTCTTCTCTCTTTTTTTCTTTATTAGTCTTGCTAGTGGTCTATCAATTTTGTTGAGCCTTTCAAAAAACCAGCTCCTGGATTCATTGATTTTTTGAAGGGTTTTTTGTGTCTCTATTTCCTTCAGTTCTGCTCTGATTTTAGTTATTTCTTGCCTTCTGCTAGCTTTTGAATGTGTTTGCTCTTGCTTTTCTAGTTCTTTTAATTGTGATGTTAGGGTGTCAATTTTGGATCTTTCCTGCTTTCTCTTGTGGGCATTTAGTGCTATAAATTTCCCTCTACACACTGCTTTGAATGCATCCCAGAGATTCTGGTATGTTGTGTCTTTGTTCTCGTTGGTTTCAAAGAACATCTTTATTTCTGCCTTCATTTCGTTATGTACCCAGTAGTCATTCAGGAGCAGGTTGTTCAGTTTCCATGTAGTTGAGCGGCTTTGAGTGAGATTTTTAATCCTGAGTCCTAGTTTGATTGCACTGTGGTCTGAGAGATAGTTTGTTATAATTTCTGTTCTTTTACATTTGCTGAGGAGAGCTTTACTTCCAACTATGTGGTCAATTTTGGAATAGGTGTGGTGTGGTGCTGAAAAAAATGTATATTCTGTTGATTTGGGGTGGAGAGTTCTGTAGATGTCTATTAGGTCCACTTGGTGCAGAGCTGAGTTCAATTCCTGGGTATCCTTGTTGATTTTCTGTCTCGTTGATCTGTCTAATGTTGACAGTGGGGTGTTAAAGTCTCCCATTATTAATGTGTGGGAGTCTAAGTCTCTTTGTAGGTCACTCAGGACTTGCTTTATGAATCTGGGTGCTCCTGTATTGGGTGCATATATATTTAGGATAGTTAGCTCCTCTTGTTGAATTGATCCCTTTACCATTATGTAATGGCCTTCTTTGTCTCTTTTGATCTTTGTTGGTTTAAAGTCTGTTTTATCAGAGACTAGGATTGCAAGCCCTGCGAACTCATTCTTTTTTATGGCTGCATAGTATTCCATGGTGTACATGTGCCACATTTTCTTTATCCAGTCTAACATTGATGGGCAATTGCTGTTGTGAATAGTGCTGCAGTAAACTTACGTATGCATGTGTCTTTATAGAAGAGTGATTTGTAATCCTTTGGGTATATACCCAGTAATGGCATTGCTTTCTATATCCTTGAGGAATTGCCACACTATCTTCCACAATGGTTGAAGTAATTTACACTCCCACCAACAGTGTAAAAGCTTTCATATTTCTCCACATCCTCTCCAGCATCTATTGTTTCCTGACTTTTTAATGATCTCCATTGTAACTGGCGTCACATGGTATCTCATTTTGCTTTTGATTTGCATTTCTCTAATGACCAGTGATAATGAGCTTTTTTTCATGTTTGTTGGCCACATAAATGTCTTCTCTTGAAAAGTGTCTGTTCATATCCATCGTCCATATTTTGATTTTTTTTCTTATAAATCTGTTTAAGTTCCTTGTAGATTCTGCATATTGGCCATTTGTCAAATGGATAGACTGCAAAAGTTTTCTCCCATTCTGTAGGTTGCCTGTTCACTCTGATGATAGTTTCTTTTGCTGTGCAGAGCTCTTTAGTTTAATTAGATCCCATTTGTCAATTTTGGCTTTTGTTGCCATTGCTTCTGGTGTTTTAGTCATGAAGCCTTTGCCAATGCCTGTGTCCTCAATGATATTGCCTAGGTTTTCTTCTAGGGTTTTTATGGTTTTGGGTCTTACATTTAAATCTTGAATCCATCTTAATTTTTGTATAAGGTGTAAGGAAGGGGTCCAGTTTCAGTTTTCTGCATATGGCTAGCCAGTTTTCCCAACACCATTTATTAAATATGGAATCCTTTCTTCATTGCTTGTTTTTGTCAGGTTTGTCAGAGATCAGATGTTTGTAGATGTGTGGGTGTTATTTCTGAGGCCTCTATTCTGTTCTGGTCTATATATCTGTTTTGGTACCATTACCATGCTGTTTTGGTTACTGTAGCCTTGTAGTATAGTTTGAAGTCAGGTAACATGATGCCTCCAGCTTTGTTCTTTTTGCTTAGGATTGTCTTGGCTATATGAGCTCTGAAAAAATTTTTTTTTAATGAGGCTTTATTTAAAACCGTAATCAAGGAAAAATGTCTCAGAATAGAGAAAGAGGCTGGAGGTACACATTGAAAAGGATACTGGGTACTTAGGAAAATTAACCCAGAATGATAAACTGTGAACAGTAAAACTGTTAGATCAAATATAAAATTCTTCAAGGAAAAGGAACAAATCATAAAAGCAAAAATAATTGGATTAGCACCACACTACAAAATTAAGAAAGAAGGAAACAGGGAGCAGCGTTTTTAAACTTAGAAAAAAAATGTGGATCAAGGATTTTATGTCCAACCAAGTAGTCCTTTAAATATCAAGTCTTTTGAAAAGTGATTTTTAAAATAAGCTATGTACAACTTTGATAAAAATTAAAACTTAAAATTTACAGTTTAGTAGTACTATATGAAGTATATTTGCAAATAATTTTTTAGTTTTTAAATTCAGACTTTTTAGTGATAGATTTGCAAGTTCTATATAAAAGTAAATCTTTTTTGGAAGAAACATCAACATTTTCAAGTTACTATTTTTGTTGTTTAGAAGACTTGAATTGGCAAGAATTCTTTTTTTTAAAAAATGTTATGAGTACCTAGTAGGTATTTATGGGGTAGATGAGATATTTTGATACAGGCATACAGTGTGTAATAATCACATCATGGTAAATGCAGCATCCACCACAAGCTTTTATCATTTCTTTGTGTTACAAACATTCTAATTATATTTTTAGTTATTTTTAAATGTACAGTAAATTTTTGTTCACTCTAGTCACTGTGTTATGCTATCAAATACTAGATTCTTATTAATTCTATCTAACTATATTTTTGTACTTATTAACCCTCCGCACTCCCTCCCTCTAATCTTCCCAGCCTCTGGTAACCATCATTGTACTTTGTTTCCATGAGTTCAATTCTTTTTATTTTTACCTCACAAATTAGTAAGAACATGCAAAGTTTGTCTTTCTGTGCCTGGCTTATTTCACTTGACATAATGTCCTCCAGTTCCATCCATGTTATTTGAAATGACAGGATCGCATCCTTTTTAATGGCTCAGTAGTAGTCCATTGTGTATATCTACCACATTTTCTTTATTCGTTCATCTGTTGTCGGACACTTATAATGGCCATTATAAATGGGATGAGATAATATCTCATTGTGGTTTTCAGTTGCATTTCTGTCATTAGTGTTGTTGAACACCTTTTCTCATATGTGCTTGCCCAGTATATGTTGTCTTTTGAGTAATGTCTATTCAGATCTTTCAACCATTTTTTAAGTGGATTACTAGATTTCTTCTTGTAGACTTGTCTCATCTCCTTGTATATTCTGGTTATTAATCCCTTGTCAAATGGATAGCTTTCAAATATTTTCTCCCATTCTGTGGGTTGTCTCTTTGTTGATTATTTCTTTATCTGTAGAGAAGCCTTTTAACTTGATGTGATCTCATTTGTCCATTTTTGCTCTGGTTGCCTGTGCATATGTGGTATTTCTCAAGAAATTTTTGACCAGTACAATGTTCTGGAGTTTCCCCAGTGTTTTCTTTTAGTAATTTCAGAGTTTGAGGTCTTAGATTTAAATATTTAATCCATTTGATATGATTTTAGTGTATAGCAAGAGATAGGGGTCTAGTTTCATTCTTCTGCTTATGAATATCCAGTTTTCCTAGCACTATTTATTGAAGCGATTGTCCTTTCCCCAATGTATGTTCTTGGCACTTTTCTCAAAAATAAGTTCACTGTAGGTGTGTGGATTTGTTTCTGAGCTCTGTTCTGTTTCACTGGTCTGTATATCTGTTTATATGCCAGTACCATACTGTTTTGGTTACTATATCTCTGTAGTATAATTTGAAGTCAGGTAGTGGGATTCCTACAGTTTTGTTCTTTTTGCTTAGGATATCTTTGGCTATTCTGGGTCTTTTGTGGTTCTGTATACATTTTAGGATTGTTTCTTGTGGTTTGGTGAACGATGTCATTGTTACTTTGATAGGGATTGTATCAAATCTGTAGATTGTTTTGGGTAGTATGGACATTTTAACAATATTGATTCTTCCAGTCCATGAATATGTGATAGCTTTCCATTGTTTTGTGTCCTCTTCAGTTTCTTGAATCGCTGTTTTATAGTTTTCATTGTAGAGCTCTTTCACTTCTTTGGTTAAGTTTATTCCTAGGTATCTTATTTTATTTCTAGCTATTATAAATGGAATTACTTGATTTCTTTTTCAGGTTTTTATTGGCATATAGACATGCTGTTGATTTTTGTGTATTAATTTTTGTATCCTGCAACTTTACTGAATGTATCAGTTCTAATAGTTTTGGTGGAGTTTTTAGGTTGTTTCAAATATAAGGTCATTAGCATTTCCAGATAAGCATAATTTGATTTCTTTCTTTCCCATTCATATACCCTTTATTTCTTTCTCTTTTTCGATTGCTCTAGCTGGGACTTTCAGTCCTATGTTGAATAGCAATGGTGAAGGTGAACATCTTTATCTTTCAGATCTTACAGGAAAGGCTTTCACTTTTGTTCCATTTATTATGATACAGGCCATGGGTCTGTTGTGTATGACTTTTATTATGTTGATGTATGTTTTTTCTATGCCCAGTTTTGTGAGGGTTTTTATCATGAAAGGATGTTGAATTTTATCAGTTTTCTCAGCATCAATTTAAATGACCTTACGGTTTTTGTCCTTCATTCTGTGGATATAATAATGTACCACGTAGATTTGCGTATGTTGAACCATCCATGCATCCCTGGGATAAATTCCATGTGGTCGTGATGAATAATCTTTTTAATGTGTTGTTGAATTCAGTTTGATAGTATTTTGTTGAGGATTTTTGTATCAATGTTTGCCAGGGATATTGGCCTGCAGTTTTCTTTTTTTGATGTGGCTTTGTCTGTTTTTGGTATCTGGGTAATACTAGCCTCATAGAATGAGTTTGGAAGTATCTCCTGCTCTGTTTTTTGGAATAGTTTGAGTAGGATTGGTTTAGTTCTTCCTTCAGTGTTCAGTAACATTCAACAGTGAAGCCATTGGGTCTCAGGCTTTTCTTTGCTGAGACTTTTTATTACAGCTTTGACCTTACAACTTGTTATTGGTCTCTTAAGGTTTTAAATTTCTTCCTGGTTCAATATTGGTAGGTTGTATCTGTCTAGGAATGTATTCATTTCTTCTAGGTTTTCCAATTCTTGGCATATAGTTGCTTATAGTAGCCTCTAATAATCTTTTGAATTTCTGCAGTATCAGTTATAATGTCTCCCTTTTCATCTCTGATTTTATCTATTTGGGTCTTCTCTCTTTTTCTTAGGTTGTTGATCAAAGGTTTGTCAATTTTGTTTATCTTTTCAAAAAACCAACTTTTCATTTCATTGATCTTTTGTATTTTTTTGTTTCAATTTCATTTGTCTCTGATGTTTATTATTTATTCTGCTAATTTGGGGTTTGGTTTGCTCTTTTTTTCTTTAACATGCATCATTAGGTTGTCTATTTGAAGGTTTTCTACATTTTTTATCTAAGTGCTTATTAATATAAATGTCCCTCTTAGTACTACTTTCACTGTATACCATAGGCTCTCTTTCCTTTTTGTTCTTTTGTATTTTTGTGTAGACAGTGTCTTGGTTTATTGCTCAGGCTCATCTTGAACTCTTGCCTTCAAGCAGTCCTCCTGCATTGGTCTCCCAAAATGTTAGGATTACTGGTGTGAAACACCACTCCTGACCTCCCATGTATGTTTTTGTGTGTTTTATTTCCACTTTCATTTGTTTCAAAAAAATTGTTTAATTTTCTTCTTTTTTCATTGGCCCAAACTGGTCATTCTGGAGCGTGTTGTTTAGTTCCAAGTTTCTCTTGTTATTGAATTGTAGTATTATTGAATTGTGGTCAGAGAAGGTACTTGATAATGATTTCAGTTATTTTGAATTTTTTGATTTATTTTGTGGCCTAACATATGGTCTGGCCTTGAGAATGATCGATGTGCTGAGGAGAATGTGTCCTCTGCAACTGTTGTATAACATGATCTGTAAATATCTTTTAGGTCCATTTGGTCTATAGTATAGATTAAGTCTGATGTTTCTTGATTTTCTGTCTGGATGATCTATCCAGTGCTGAAAGTGGGGTGTTGAAGTCTCCAGCTGTTGTATAATGGTCTTTCTCTTTAGTTCTGTTAATACTTGCTTTATATATCTGGGTGGTCTAGTGTTGCATATATATTTACTATTATTATATCCTTCTGAATTAACTCCTTTGTCATTATGTAACGACCTTCTTGTTTCTTGTTGGTTTTGTCTTGAAATGTTGTCTAAGAATAGCTAAGCCTGCTATTTTTTGCTTTCCATTGGCATGGAATATCTTTTTCCATTCTTTTATTTTCAGTCTGTGTCTTTATAGATGACGTGTATTTCTTGTAGGCAACAGATCATTGGGTCTTGCTTTTTTTTTAATCCATTCAGCCACTCTGTCTTTTGATTGGAGAGTTTAGTCCATATACATTCGTATTGTTATTAATAAGCGAGGATTTACTCCTGCCATTTTGTTATTTTCTGGTTATTTTGTGGTCTTCTTTTTTTTCTTTCTTTCCTGTTTTTTTTTCTTTTTGTGTTCGTGTGCAGGTGATTCTCTCTGGTGGTATGTTTTAATTTTTTGCTTTTTGTCTGTTGCAGGTTTTGTCTGTTGTCTGTTGTAGATTCGATGTTACCATGAGGCTTTCAAATAACAAGCCATTATTTTAGACTCATGATAACTTAGCACTGGTTACAAAAAGAAACAAATTAAGAAACAAAGAGAGAATTCATAAAAACTCTATAATTTTATCACCCCCCCACTTTTAAACTTTTTATTGTTTCTCTTTATATGTTATACTGTCTGTGTCTTCAAAAGTTGATGTAGTTATCATTTTTTGTAGGTTCATCTTTTAGTCTTACTACTCAAGATATGAGTAGTTTACACACCACAATTAAGGTGTTATATATTCTGTGATTGTGTACATATTATTAGTGATTTTTGTAACTTCAGATGATTTCTTATTGCTCATTAATGTCCTTTTTTCTTTTCCCCAGACTGAAGAACTTCCTTTAGCAGCTCTTACAAGACAGGTCTAGTGTTGAAGTCCCTCAGCTTTTGTTTTTCTGTGAAAGTCTTTATTTTTCCATCATGTTTGAAGGATATTTTTGCTGGATATACTATTCTAAGATAAAAGTTTTTTTCAGCACTTTATTTCATGTTCTATAATGTTTCTACTGAGAAGTCTTCTGGCAGATGTATTGGAGCTCCATTGTATGTTGTTTCTTTTCTCTTTCTACTTTTAGGATCTTTATGCTTAATCTTAATGCCTTGATGTAGACTTATTTGGATTAAATCTTCTTGATGTTCTATAACCTTCTTATATGTTCATATTGATCTCTGTGTTTGTTAATTTCTCTGTTGTTATTGCTTTGAATAAACTTTCTACCTTCACCTCACTCTCTATTTTCTCTTTAAGGCCAGTGACTCTTAGAGTTGCCCTTTTGGGGGTATTTTGTAGATCTTGTAGGCTTGCTACATTCTTTATTCTTTTTTTATCTCCTCTGACTATATTTTCAAATAGCCTGTCTTCAAGCTCACTCATTGTATCTTCTGCATAATTAATTATGCTGTTGAGAGACCCTGATGTATATTTCATTTTATCAATTGGATTTTTCAGCTCTAGAATTTCCACTTGATTTCATTAAATTTGTACGGTTTGTTAAATTCAGATACGAGTCTGAATTTCTTCTCTGTTTATCTTCAGCTTCATTGAGCTAACTCAAAATAGCTATTTTGAATACCATATCTTAAAGGGCACATATCTCTGTCATTCTGGGATTTATCACTGGTGCCTTACTTAGTTTGTTTGGTGAGGTCATGTTTTCCTGGATGTTCTTGATGCTATGGATGTTCATTGATTTCTGGTCATTGAAAAGTTAGGTATTTCTTACAGTCTTCGCAGTGTGGGCTTCTTTGTACCCATTCTTCTTAGGAAGGTTTTCCAGGTGTTCAATGGGAACTGACTGTTGTGATCAAAGTCCCTAGTTGCTATAGCAGTATCTGCATTAGGTGGCACCCCAAGCCTGGTAATGCTGTGACTCTTGCAGACTCACAAGTAGTACTGCCTTACTGATCTTGGGTAAAATCCAAGAGAATTCCCTGGATTACCAGGCGGAAACTCTTGTCCTCTACCCTTTCCCCTAAATGGAGTTTCTTTGCGTTGAGCTGCCTGGAGCTGGGGTAAAGGTGACACAAGCACCACTGTGGCCACTACCACTGGGACTGTGCTGGGTCAGACCCACAGCCACCACAGCACTGGGTCTTGCCCAAGGTCCACAGTGACTACTGTCTTGACTACTGCTGATATTTACTCAAGGCCTAAAGGCTCTCCAGTAGTTGTCAGTCAGTAGGTGACAAATTTAGCCAGGCTATGTCCTTCCCTTTAGGGTGGCAAGCTACCCCCTGGGCCAGGGCCTGGAGTCAGAATCCTCAGGTGTCTACTTGGTGCTCTATTTTACTGGGGCTGAACTAGCACCCAAGCCACAAGTCCTTCCCACTCTTCTCTTACCTTTCCTCATGATAGAGTGTCTTCGTGTGTTAACCACCACCCCAGGCCTGTAATGAGTACTGCCTGGATACTGCCAATGTTCACTCAAGGTCCAAGGGCTCTTTAGTCATCTTGTGGTGAATCCTGCAAGGCCTGGGTCTCTCCTTTTAGGGTAGCGAGCTCCCTTCTGGCCCAGGGCTGGTCTAGAAATGGCATCCAGGAGCTAAGGCCTGGAATTTGGGACCCCAAGAGCCCATCTGGTGCTCTGTCCCAGGAAAGAAGTAGTTTTAGAAGCTAAGTTAAGGTCATTAAAATATGTTTTTATCAAGTAATTATAATCAAATAAGTTCTGGTAAGGTCCTGTAACATTCCAGTAACATTGTAAAAATATATTTTGGGATCTCTGACATCCCATTATTTTGTATGCTAATCCTACTAGATTGTGATTCTTATGAGAGGAGAGATCATATATAACCACAAAATTAGCATTTTCTTTTATTATCATTGTAGCCAAAAATCACAGTAATATTGTCAGTGTCTGTGCCTTTGAGAGCAAAAATTAAAGACGGGGTTTTGTTTTATTTAGAGATTCTCAGAATTGAAGAGTTAAACTAATCAAGCAGATACATCAAGTCAATGTTATATGAAAGAACTGGAAATGAATAATTAATAGTTATAATTAGCTTTCCTATATATTTTCCTGAAAAATTTGCAGTTAAGATTTACAAACAGAAAACAAATTGTTTAAGATATTTTACATTTGGGGATGATATAGTTATTCAGACTGACTTTGGGAGTCTGTTCCTCTTAGGCTGTTAAGCGCATTTTTATTAAGTAGCTTTTGTTATTTTAACATCTTTTATTGTAGGGTGGGCTGGGAAGGTTTCTCTGGCTAAGTATTACCATATTTTAATTAGTTTGATGCCACTAAATTTAAGGTGCACCGTATAATTATATACTATAGTAACTATTCAAATTTATATCATTTGTAGGATATATCCTTATTTCAGAGATGTAAAACTGTGTGTGTATTGGGGCAGTTTTTATAATGAGTGAAATGGGGAATTTGAGAAGCAGTCTGAAGGTGGGAAAGGAATGAGTCATGCCATTTAGAAGAAGTGGTGACCAGGTGAGAAGGAACAGCAGTTGTAAAGGACAACCAAAGCTAGTTAAAGAAGGCCAATATGACTGGAGCAGAGTAGACACGGGGAAAGCAAAGTGGTAGTGAGGCCTGATTGTGGAGAGCCTTGTGGATCATCCATAAGGACTTTGACTTTAATGCTGAGCGAGATGGGAAGTTGCTGGAGGTTTGAGCAGAGGAGTGATTTGATCCTTGCAACAGGATCATTTGGGCTGCTGTGTTAAGAATAGATTGTAGGAGGCAGGGATGGAAGCAGGAAAATAGAATCAGGCAGCCTTTGAAGGCTGTTGCAGATAATCCAGATGAGAGATGCTGGTGGCTTGGACCAGAGTTACAGTGGTAGAGATTACGAAAAGCACTTGGATTCTGGATTTCTTTTGAAGGCAAAGCTGACAAGATTTGCAGATTTGCTAATGAATTCCTATGGAGTGTGAGAGAAATGAGAAATCAGATTATTTAGGTCGAAGCAACTGTATTGTTACCATTTACAGAAATGTGGAAGCCTTCTTGAGGAAGGCAAATCAGATGATCGATTTTGGATTATGTTGAGAAGGCTGTTAGGCATTATCAGAAGATAATAGAGCAACTGAGTAAAAAAGTCTGGAGACCAGGGAAGAGGGCCCAGTTGGAGTTATGTGTATGCATGCACACGTATGCGTATATTACGTAGGGCATGTATGCGTGTGAGTTTATCGTTTGATTCTTGCATCATTGACTATTGCTTCAGAATTCCATTTTTCCCCCTTGTGTTTAGTCTGTGATTTTATTATTAGAGGTTTTCTTCAAATGTCTGATGAGCTTTGGCTCTCCTTAACAATGAGATATAAGGAGAGATTAAGCAACCAGCTTCTACAAAGGACTTTCATGAGGGAAGGAAGAATAGAGTTGACCAATGGTGTATTTGTAAGTATCATTTTTGTTTTTTAACTTATTTTGAAATCATTTCACATAGAAAAGTTGCAAGAATAATGTAGGTAACTCCTGTAAGTACCTAGGTTCAGAATATTATGTAAATGATGTAGTGTTTTTCTCAGGGTATCACATTAGAGACATAGATAGTGGTCCCTCATTTGACAGTAATTTCAAGAATCCAGCAAAGGGCCAAGGGGTTGTCTAGTTTTTCTGCTTTGTAGTTTCTGTATCTCCTTGAAACTAGAAGGTAAGGTCCATGGAATATATGTTAAGACTGTGTAAACAATAAGATACCATCTCACACCTGTCAGAATGGCTGTTATTAAAAAGTCAAAAAACAACAGATGCTGGCAAGGTTGCAGAGAAAATGTAACACTTACATACTGTTGGTGGGAGCATAAATTAGTTCAACCATTGTGGAAAGCAGTATGGCGATTCCTCACAGAGCTAAAAGCAAAACTACCATTCAACCCAGCAATTCCGTTACTGAATATATACCCAGAGGAATATAAATCCTTCTGCCATAAAGACACATGCACTCGAATGTTCATTGCAGCACTATTCACAATAAAAAAAAGACATGGAGTCAACCTAAATGTCCATCAATGACAGATTAGATAAAGAAAATGTGGTACATAGACACCATGGAATACTATGCAGCCATAAAAAAGAGTGAGATCACGTCTTTTGCAGGAACGTGGATGGAGCTGGAGACTATTATCCTTAGCATAGTAATGCAGGAAGAGTACCACATGTTCTCATTTATAAGTGGGAACTAAGTGGTGGGAACTCATTAACACAGAGAAGGGAACAATGGACTCTGGGGTCTACTTGAGGGTAGAGGGTGAGAGGAGGAAGAGGAGCAGAATAGATAACTATTGGGTACTGGGTTTAATACCTGGGTGATGAAACAATCTGTACAACAAACCCCTATGGTAAGAGTTCACCTATGTAACAAACCTTCACATGTACCCCCGAACCTAAAATAAAAGTTAAAAAAAAAAAAGACTGTAAAAATTTTATTCCATCATCATCCTTTTCTCTAATTTAGCAATTATTTATGATGCCTCACCCACTGAATCTTAGTTTAATAATGTTTGCAAAGTAGTGATTTTTTTAATGCTGCAAGCATTGCAGAGTTTATCAGCTAGCATATTACTATTAAAAACTCAACAAAAGTCTTTTTTTTTGTCCCATTTAATGTCATAGGGGACTTACCTGTTTCTGCTTAATATTGAATGTGTTATAATCCACTACTGTACTTAATATATTTTGATGATCAAAATTGTCCTAGATATGGCTAATAGAAGCACCTTCGAGCTGATTTCTTGGTCCTTTTGACAAATGCGTGTGGCTTTTTTTTTTTTTTTTTTAAGTACTTACTTTCAAGCTCAAGATTTTCCAGATTCGTCTTCTCTTATACCTCCCTTGCCCCAGTCCTGGACCATTTCTCTGAGGAGCCTTGCTTGCTTTGGGTGGAGAAATAGTATCAGATAGGGGGTAGGGGGTGAGAGTTTCACTACTCAATATAGGCTTTGCCTTGATCTTTCTGTTTTGAACCCTTTTCCTCAGCTTTCTTTGATAGTGCTTACTTTAGGGGTTCTTTCAATTCAACATATCCAAATAGAAAACCTCTAGTCTTCTGCTAGAAGGGTAATTCGGTTATTTTTAGGGATGGTGTCTAAGCAGACTAATTGCTTCTTACTTTTAATCAGTTCTTCTGTTTATAGCTTCAGAGGAATCTAGTGTTTGAAGTTGCTGATTCTCATTCTTTTTATTCTTTCTGTGGTTCTTTGACACAAATAAGATTGCATCTTATCTTGTCCTCCCTCACTGCACACTTAGATTTCCCTAGTCACCTGTGACATCTTAATTTGCTCGTTTGCTTTCAGATATCTAAAATTTGATTGAATTCTCTTTTTTTGTGGTGTTTTTTCCTCTTTTCTTTTTTTTTTTTTTTTTTAGAGGCAGAGTCTTGCTCTGTCACCCAGGCTGGAATGCAGCAGCAGGATCTTGGCTCACTGCATCCTCCGCCCTCAGGGTTCAAGCAATTCTCCTGTCTCAGCCTCCCAAGTAGCTGGGATTACAGGTGCTGCGCCACCACACCTGGCTAATTTTTCTGTTTTTAGTAGAGACGGGGTTTTGCCATGTTGGTCAGGCTGGTCTCGAACTCCTGACCTCAGGTGATCTGCCCGCCTCAGCCTCCCAAAGTGCTGGGATTACAGGCGTGAGTCATTGTGCCCGGCCTCTTCCTTCTAATCTTCTTATTTCTAGTTTAATGCCTTTTTTTATCCTTTAAGTGGGGTTTGTTAAGTCAAGATGAATGTATCAATCTGTCACCATATTTACCCACAGGTCTTATGTATTTTTAAATGAACTTTTTGTCCTTTAACAAAAGTATTATGTATGATTTATGGAAAATACAGGTAAGCAAATGAAAACAATTAGTAAATGAAAACAATTAGCTCTACTCATATAGTTTAGAGGTAGTTACTGTTAATCCTTGATGTGATTTTTTTTATATATACAAACTTGCTTATTAAAATAGCTGGATAATATTCCATGGAGTAGGTATCATATTAGGCTTTTTGTTGTTGTTTGTTTGGTTGTTTTTTTTTTTTTTTTAACAACTTATTAGACCTTTACTCTCATTGAAGTGACCTTCTATGAACTTATTTGTGCTATATATCATTATGGTCGGGACATGAGGGTAAGCAATAAGGCAGTTACAAAACCCCAGAAATTTTTAGAAATCACACTAAGAGGTTTTAAAGACTGTGCCAGAGGAGATTTTGGTAGTATCATAGTTCATGTCTTTCATGAGCTGGGATGTAGTTTCATGGAAACACAACAGAGAGTAGAAAACCTAACCAATTTTACCGTATTTTATCTTAAAAAAAAAAGACCATTACTGTGTTACATACAGACTTTCAACCTGCCCTGTCTTCAGCCCAGCTGTACCCTTGATGTTATGGATCAGAGAAAGCCAAGTAAGGGGAGAGCCAATAAGCAGTATCAAAATGAGGCCAAGACATTTAGAAATTTACTTACAAAGATGGTTTACAAGAGAATACAGACTTCAGAAGAACCAACTCTCCAAATAAAAATGCTGTCAGTTTTAAAGGGGGGAAAATAAGATTCCAAAGTTTCCATCTAGTCTCTACATAGTAGGAAAAACAACCGTTTTTCATACTTTGCATATGATTATCATATCTGCAAAGGTTATCATGTATCTTCAGATAACACCTTTGCAGAAGTCAAGGACATAGGGAGTCAGTAGTTAAAGGAACAGCTCAAGGTTTTGTTAATTTGGGAATTTGGGGGACTTTAAGTGAGATGACTGGATTTTTTTTCCCCCATCTCTGAGTACAAAGTATCTCTTCCCCTTGACTTTTGAAGGTGATGTGCAGGCTTTTCCATAGTTACTCAGAACAAGGCATCAGTTTTGCCTCCAAGGAAGGGCATTATGCATGGAAAAGAAAAACCGAAGTATTTTTCACTGTCTCCAGTGTTGTTTAGGATAGCAGCAGAAGTATTTTACTATCCAGTTCTGATGGTTTTGATATATCCAACAAGTTATCATTTTGATTACCTAACTACCTTTGCTCTAGTTTCTTATTTTCAAGCCTTTAAATCAGATGAGAAGCATGTGTGAATAGGTGGGAGTTAGAGGTTAAAATTTTAGATAAGGTGGCAAAAGAAGGGATTCACTTGAGTCAAAACCTTAAGGAAGTAACAGCTAAACAATGAATATATTTGGAGGAGAGTATTCTAGGAAGAGGAAAGAGCGGCTCTGAGGTTAAGTCAGGGGTATACAATTTGTCATGGAGAGCACTGAAGGACTTTGAACAGAGGAGTGACATGATTTGGTTTTCCTTTTAATCATTCTGTTATATATACTAAATACATGGTAATAGATAGTGATAGGTGCAAAAAAAAATGACAATTTCCATGCTCTTCTTATATCTTAACAGAGTTGGGATACAGTTATCTGAAGCCCAGTGTTACAAATTGGAATCAAGAAAACAATCTCTTTATCTTACCATTTAATTCATCTACAACTTAAAATGTTTTATGCTGCCAGATTATCTAACGCTTGTTTCTTTTGTCCACCTTTGTTTGTGTTTTTATGTTAAATAAATAATCCCTATGAATTGATAGAGACAGATGTTTTAGAGAAGCTTGTATTGTTTCAAAACTAAATTAGTGTTTTTTAAAACTTGATTTTTTATTGAATAAAAAATAGGTTTTTTAAAGCATATAGCTGACATTTGAGGGCTTTTACTATTCCAAACATTGCTCAAAATGTTTTCACTATTTGCACATACAAAATGTGGATTATCACATTCTGTCCTCTCAAAAATCCAGTGAAATAAGTTTTATTATTACCCCCACATTCATAGATAAGGAATTGGAACTTCAGAGAGTTTAAATTGCCTAAGGTTACAAAAGTTTATATACCATCTGTGACCTTTGATAGGCTGGAAAGTAACATAAGCAAGTTCTGTATATGAATATACTGATTCCAAGGAAAGCTAAATTGGTAATTGTTGAAAAAAGAAAAAAAAAAGGCTAATATTAAGCCCCCAAGCAGGAAAACAAGTATCTGAAAGAACAGACCTTTGGCAAGTTTTAAGAAAAGGGACCCCAGGAACAGTGTAATTTTCAAAGGATATGTTAATCGTGGTTTTCACCCTGTTTTGTGAAAATGCCTCAGGAGCCATTTGGTGAGAGTGACAATGATCTTGAGGGGAAAAGAAAATGGTAGGGCTCTGCTTTCCTTCCCCATTCCCATACATTTTAAAAATATGTAGGTATTAAAGTTAAGATTTGGGAAGGTGGGGCAGCAGCAGACAGGGTTCTATCACTTAAAACGAAAATTGGGAAAACATTACACTAAATTTGGTGCTACTGGTCACTAAAAGTCTTTTCACTCTCTTTATTTTAATCCCATGCTGAAACTTTTATATTTGATTTTTCTGAATAGGATTCTTACAAGGAGCACATTTACCAGAAAATTGAAATGTCTGGCTATCATGGCATTTGTTCCTTGCTATAAATCATTAAATTGTCAGTATGGTATGTTCATTGATACATTCCTAAATCTCTTAGAAGCATCGTAGGTTAGACTTGAGAGTCTCTCTATGTCTGGGGCACTGACAAGATGTAGTTTCTAGACTTGCAAAACTTTGTTTACATGCCTTGGACTGTGGGTGTTTTCCCAGTATCATACCATGTATGTTAGGTACTAGATATAGCTAGTTGGCCTCCTTTAACACCTCAGTCCTCATTGTGTCATTAGCCTGCCCAGTGGGTGATAATCTCATGTAGTCTATTAGACTCCCTCAAATAGACTACATGAAATTATTAGACTCATGTAGTCTAATAGACTACATGAGATTATTAGACTTCCTCTAGTAGAAGAAGGCATAGGAGCTTTCTTCTACTAGTTTCATAGTTTTAGGTCTTTTATTTCAGATTTTAATTCACTTTCAATTGAATTTTGCATATGGTGAGAAGTAAACATTTAATTTCATTGTTCTGCATGTGGATATCCAGTTTTCCTAACACTATTTGTTAAAGAGACTGTCTCTCTAGTAGAGGGAGTCTAATAGACTACATGAGACTATCATCCACTGGGCAGGCTAAATTCATTATTAGTAAGGCTAAATTCATTATTCTTCAGATTGGATTAGTGCCTAAAATCATTTATTTTTAACTGACTTTCGTGATGTACTAAGAGAACAGCTCTTCTACTTGATTAAGCTGTGGGTTCTACTGTCAGGTATTTTCATTACAACTTTATTTCACCAAACTATAACTGTAGCAGGACGAGCCGCAGACAAAACCTCTCAGACACCGAGTTGTAGAAGGAAGGGCTTTATTCAGCTGGGAGCATTGGCAACCTACTGCCTCCAAATCCGAGCTCCTCAAGTGCACAATTTCTGTCCCTTTTAAGGGCTCACAACACTAAAGATTTCACATGAAAGGGTTGTGATTGATTTGAGCAAGCAGGGGGTACGTGACAGGGGCTGCATGCACTGGTGGTCAGAGAGAAACAGAACAGGGCAGGGAGTTTCACAGTGTTCTTCTATACAATGCCTGGAATCTATGAATAACATCGGTTTTTAAGTTATGAGTTGATTTTTAACTACTGGGTTTAGGCCAGGCAGGCCCATGTCCGGTTTTGGGCCTGGCGCCGGGCTGCCTGTCTTTGGTTTTACTTCCCTGTTGTTTTTTCTTAGAACAGGTACTGAGTATAAAATAATATGAGAGGGTCTTTCTCTTCCTTCATAAGAATGATTAAGATTGACAGCCAGCCCTTTTATTTTAAAGTAACATTTTTTTTACATTTTAAAAAAATTTATTAATTTTAAAAGTTGACATGTAACATGTATTTATTGTACACAACATGCTTTTTTGAAGTATATATACATTGTGAAATGGTTAAGTCTAGCTAACAAATATATTACCTCACATAGTTATCATTTTTGCAGTGCGAATACTGAGCATCCACTCTCAGCATTTTTCAAGAACATAGTATGTAATCATTAGCTATAGTCACCACGTTGTACAATTTATCTCTTAAACTTAATCCTCCTATCTAACCATAAGTATGTGTCCTTTAACCAACATCTCCCTAACCCTCCTCACCTGCTAAACACTCCAGACTCTGGTAACTACCATTCTACTCTCTACTTCCATGAGATCAACTTTTTTAAGATTCTACATATGAGGGAAATAATGTGTTATTTATCTGTCTGTGCCAGGCTTATTTCATTTAATGCCCTCCAGATTCATTCATATTGTCAAAAATGACAGTATTTTCTTCTTTTAAATTCCTGAATCAGTCAGATTTGGTGGCTCATGCCTATAATTCCAGCACTTTGGGAGGTCCAGACAGGAGGATCACTTGAAGCCAGGACCTCAAGACAGCTTGAGCAGCATAGCATAGCAAGACCCTGTCCCTACAAAAAATTTAAAAAATGAGCTAGGCATGGTAGAATGTGCCTGCAGTCCTAGCTACTGAGGAGGGTGGGGCAGGAGGATCACTTCACCCCAAGAGTCCAAGGTTGCAGTGAGCTATGATCATGCCACTGCTCTCCAGCCTGGGCAACAGAGCAAGACCCTGTGTCTTAAAAAAACAACAAAAAAAATTGCTGCGTAGTTTTCCATTGTGTTCATATACTATTATTTTCTTTATCCATTCATCTGTTAATGGACACTGAGGTTGATTCCATATCTTGGCTGTTGTGAATAGCTATAATAAAAGTAGGAAGTACAGATGTCTCTTCAACATACTGATTTTATTTACTTTAGATATATACCAAGGAGTGGCATTACTGAATTATATGGTAGTTTTTTTTTAATTTTTCAAGGAACCTCCATAGTGTTTTCCTTAGTGGCTCTACTAATTCACATTACCAACAAGTGTAGGAGGATTCACTTTTCTCCACACTCTTGCCAACACTTAACTCTGTTTTGTCTTTTTGCTAATAGCCATTTCAACAGGAGATAATATCTCATTATGGTTTTCATTTGTATTTGCCTGATGATTTATGACATTGAGCATTTTTTCATATACCTGTTGACAATTTATATGTTTTCTTCTGAGAAATGTTTGTTCAGGTGTTTGTGCATTTTTTTAATTGGGTTATTTTCTTGTTATTGAGTTGAGTTCCTGATATTTTTCGGATATTAATCCCTTATCAGATATATAGTTTGCAGATATTTTCTCCCATTCTATGGGTTTTCTCTTCACTTTGTTGATTGCTTCTTTTGCTGTGCAGAAGCCTTTTAGTTTGTTGAAATCTCATCTATTTTTTATTTTGTTGCCTATGCTTTTGAGGTTTCATTCAAAAAATTCTTGCCAGACCAATGTCATGGAGCATTGCTCCTGTGCTTTCTTCTACTAGTTTCATAGTTTTAGGTCTTATATTTCAGATTTTAATTCACTTTCCGTTGAATTTTGCATATAGTGAGAAGTAAGCATTTAATTTCATTCTTCTGCATGTGGATATCCAATTTTCCTAACACTGTTTGTTAAAGAGACTGTCCTTTCCCCATTGTGTGTTTTTCACATCTCTGTCAAAAATTAGTTGGTTGTAAATGCATGGATTTATTTCTGGGCTCTATTCTATTATAATGGTCTGTGTGTCTGTTTTTATGCTAGTTACCTGTTGATTTGATTCCTATAGTTTTGTGTAGTATATTTTGAAGTCAGGTAGTGTGATCCCCTCCAGCATTGTTCTTCTTGCTTAAGATTCCTTTGGCTCTTTGGGGTCTTTTGTGGTTCCACATGAGTTTTAGGATTACCTTTTCTGTTTTTATGAAAAATGTCATTGGTATCTTAAGAAGGATTGCATTGAATCTGTAGATTGCTTTGGGTAGTGTAGACATTTTAACAATACAGGCATGTGTCACACAGTGATGTTTCAGTCATCAGCCTACCACTTCTTTTTTTTTTTTTTTTGAGATGAAGTCTCACTCTGTCACAAGGCTGGAGTACAGTGGCGCAATCTTGGCTCACTGCAACCTCTGCCTCCCAGGTTCAAGCAATTCTACCTCAGCCTCCCAAGTAGCTGGGACTACAGGCGTGCGCCACCATGCCCAGCTAATATTTTTATTTTCAGTAGAGATGGGGTTTCACCATGTTGGTCAGGATGGTCTCAATCTCTTGACCTCGTGATCTGCCTGCCTCAGCCTCCCAAAATGCTGGGATTACAGGCATGAGCCACCACGTCTGCCCAGCATACCACTTCTAAGCCAGTAGTCCCGTAAGGTCATAATGGGGCTGAAAATTTTCTATCACAGAATAATAATATATTCTGCAACTGAAGTGTTCTGTATATATGTGTTAGGCCCATTTGGTCCAGAGTATAGTTTAATTCTGATGTTTTCTTGTTAATTTTCTCTCTAGGTGATAGAACAACATCACCTAATGATGTTGTAGCCATCATAAGACCACAGCTTAATGCATAACCATTTATATTTTTAGATACACAAATAGTTACCCTTGTATAATAATTATCTAAAGTATTCAGTAGAGTAACATGCCGTCCAGGTTTGTAGCTTGGAAGCAATAAGCTGTGCTATATAGCTTAGGTGAGTAGTAGGAGTAGTAGGCTATACCATCTAGATATGTATAGCTGACGAAATCACCAAACAGCATATTTCTCAGAACATATCCCCATTGCTAAGTGACACAAGACTGTATAAATTCTTCTAATTCATGAACATGGGATCTCATTCCATTTATTTTTGTCTTCTATTTCTTTCTTGAATGTTTTATAGTTTTCAGTGTAGAGATCTTTCACTTCCTTGGTTGAATTTATTCCTAAGTATTTTATTTTCTTTTTGTAGCTATTCTAAATGGGATTATTTTCTTCTTTTTTTTTCCCCAGATAGTTCATTGTTAGTGTATAAAAACACTAGTGATTTTTTTATGTTGATTTTGTTCCCTGCAAGTTTACTGAATTCATTTATTAGTTCTGACAGTATTTTGGTGGAGTCTTTAGGGTTTTCTATATATAAGGGTCATGTAATCTGCAGACAGGGACAGTTTAACTTATTTCTTTTGTCTTGCCTAATTGTTCTGGCTAGGACTTCTAGTACTATGCTGAATAGAAGTTGCAAGAGTCAGTATTCTTGTCTTGTTCAGGATCTTGGAGGAAAAGCTCAACTTTTCCCTGTTCAGTGTATTAGCTGTGAGTTGTTGCATATGGCCTTTAGTGTGTTGAGGTACATTTCTTCTACAACTAATTTGTTGAGTGTTTTTATGAAAGGATGTTGAATTTTGTCCAGTGCTTTTTCTGCATCTATTGATCATAGGGTTTTTGTCCATCAATTCTGTTAATGTGATGTACCACATTTATTGATTTGTTTGTGTTGAACCATTGTTGGACCATTGCTTCACTTGATCATGATGTTTAATTTCCATGTATGTGTGCATTTTCCAAAGCTCCTCCTTTTATTGACTTCTAGTTTTATACCATTGTGGTCAGAAAAGATACTCTATATGATTTCAGTTTTCTTAAATTTGTTAAGATTTGTTTTGTGGTCTAACATATCTATTGTGAGGAACGTCCCATGTGTAGTTAAGAATAATAATATATTCTGCAACTGAAGTGTTCTGTATATATGTGTTAGGCCCATTTGGTCCAGAGTATAGTTTAATTCTGATGTTTTCTTGTTAATTTTCTCTCTAGATGATCTGTCCATTGCTGAAAGTGAGGTGTTGAATTTCCCTACTATTATTGTGTGTAGTCTTTCTCTCCAGATCTGTTAATATACGCCTTATATATTTAGGTGTTCCAATGTTGGGTGCATATTATATTTATAATTGTGATATCCTCTTGCTGAATTATCAATATATAATACTTTGTCTCTTTTTTAGTTTTTGACTTAAAGTCTATTTCATCTGATAGAAGTATAGCTATTCCTACTGTCTTTTGGTTTCTAGTTGCATAGAATATCTTTTTAAATCTCTTTACTTTCAGTATGTATATGATGAAATGAGTCCCTTATAGGCAGTATATAGATGGGTCTTTTTAAAAATCCAACCAGTCACTCTGTGTCTTTTGATTGGAGAATTTAATCCATTTATATTTAAGGTATTTATGTATTGATAGATAAGGGCTTAACTGCTGCCACTTGTTTCCTAATTGTTTTCCATTCTTACTGTCATTGTGGCTAAGTGATTATCTCTAATAGTACATTTGATTCTTTGCTTTATATTTATTTTTTGTATTTATTGCAGGTTTTTGCTTTGTGATTACCATAAGGTTTACAAAAAAAAACAGTTATTTTAAACTGATAACAACCTAAAAATAAACTTTTTACTACACTGTCCCTCAGTGTTTTGAATTTTTGATGTTACAATTTACATCATTATTGCATATTCTTTACCAAATTTTGAATCCAGGTTTTCGAAGTTTTCTGTTCTTATTCTTTGAATAACCTTTCTACCTGTTTGCCTTTCTCTACTCCCTTTTGAACTCTAATGACTCAAAAATTTGCTGTTAATGCTGTCTTATAAATTCCGTAAGCTTTCTTTTATTCCTTTTCAATCTTCTTTTTTTCCTGACCATATATTTTCAAATAACCTGCCTTCAAGTTCACAGATCTTTTGCTTCTTTGATTTTGCTATTGATGTTCTTTATTGCATTTTTCATTTTATTCATTGTATTTTTCAGCTCCAGTATTTCTGCTTGATTTTCTTTTAATTATTATTTCAATCCATTAATTTTCTCATCTTGTCATTTGCTATTTTCCTCATTTTGTTCAATGTTTCTGTGTATTTTCTTGAAGTTCATTGAGCTTCCTTAAAATAGCTGTTCGAATTCTTTGTCAGACTTTTGAGACATCTCCATCTCTTTTGGGTTTGTCATTGGAAGTTTATTTTGTCTGTTTTATAAGGTCATGTTTCCCTGGTTGTTCTTGATCCTTCCTGTTGTGCATCTATATCTGCATGTTGAAGAAATAGGTACTTATTGGAATGTTTGCAGCCTGGCTTTATCTGGCTCTTTATCAGTAAGCCTGTTGTTAGATCCTGGGCAGGTCATCTGGCGTGATCTCTAAGCCCATGACTGTTGCAACTGTTACAGCATTAGGCTTTCTGTACCCAGAATTACCATGGTCAGAATAACAATAGACTAGAATCTGTTGTTACCACGGCTGGCACAGCTCTGGGGTGCATCTGAAAATCATGAGGCCTACCTGTTACTGAGGTTTGACTGAAACCTAAGGCTGCTGTCATCATCCAGCAGTGATGGGAGCCAGAGATTGAGTCCATTTTGTGAGGGCTATAGTTTACCACCTGTCACTGGGATAGGTGAGGAGATTCAGTTCACAGATACCAACCTGTATTCAGTTACCATGAGGGGTCTGCCTGGCACTGGATTTTTACTGTGGCAGGCCCAGTATTAGGAACCAAGGGAAAGTCCTACACTTCTCTTTTTTTCCTCAAGCAGAGGAGATATCTCTGCATTCTGCTGAGTAGGATTGTGGGAGGGTTGACACAGATACTGTAAAATTATCCTTTCTATCCTCTTCAATGGGTATTTTCTTATTAGTATGCCATAAACAGGTATTGTGAACTTTCACTTGGTTTTCTTAGCTCTTTTGAAGATGTGTTCATGCATGGATAGTTATTCAAAATGATGTTTCCACAGGGGGATGATAACTGGAGAGTCCTCTTTCTCCATCTGGCTCTGCCTTCTTATAACATTAATTTGTTCCATTACAAAAGTAATGTCTATCCATTATCAAACTCTTACCAAATACAAACATTTCTAAAGAAGAAAACCACTTGTAATTCTAACACTAAGGGCCAGCCACTTTTTGCATTTTGTTGAATGTTTAAGTTTTTCACTTAAAAAAAACTTGTAAAATTTTGAAGTAATTGTACATTCTTAAAATCTTGTAAAAATAGAGTAAATGGGTTCCATGTATTCATCCAGTTTCCATCTATGGTCTGATTTTACATAGCTATAGTAAAATATCAAAAACAGGAAATTAACATTGGTACAACTCAATTTATATTTTATCAGTTTTACATATACTCATCTGTGCATCTGTGTAGTTCTATGCAAATTTATCACTTAGATTCTTGTAACAATCATCACAATCAAATTACAGAACTGTTTTATTGCCCCATAGATTTCTTACGCTACCTTTTTTTTTTTGGAGACAGAGTCTCACTCTGTTGCCCAGGCTGGAGTGCTATGGCACAATCTTGGCTCACTGCAGCCTCTGCCTCTCTGGTTCAAGCGATCCTCTGGACTCAGCCTCCCAAGTAGGTGGGACTACAGGCATGCACCACCATGCCCAGCTAATTTTTGTATTTTTGGTAGAGATGGGGTTTCGCCATGTTGACCGGGCTAGTCTTGAACCCTGAGCTCAAGCTCTCTGCCCACCTCAGCCTCCCAAAGTGCTAGGATTACAGGCGTGAGCTACCACGTCCAGCTTCGTATGCTACCTCTTTATAGTTACAACTTTCTCCCTTCATTCTACTCTCTAATCCCTAACCGTTGGAAACCACTAAGCTGTTCTGCAGTCCCATAATTTTATTATCTTGAGGATTTTATAAAAGTGGAATCATACAGTATATAGCTTTTTGAGATTGGCTTATTTCACTCAGCATAATTTCCTTGAGAATCCACTAAGTTGTTGAATGTATCAATAATTGGTTCCTTTTTATTGCTGGGTAGTATTCCATCTCTGTACCACAGTTTAGGCATTCACCAATTGAAGGACATTTGGGTTGTTTCCAGTTTGGGGCTGTTACAAATAAAGCTTTTATGAATATTTTTCTGTATGTTTTTGTGTGGACATTAGTTTTCTGAATTTTATGTTAAGCATTCAACAAAGAGGATCACCTGGAACCAGAAACCACATTAGATATTTTAGCAGAAAGTGTTTAATATAGGAAATTGTTCAAACAGTTGTGGGAGAAGTGAAAGAATAAAAGAAAAACATTGAGGTAATACAGAAGTGATAATTGCAAGGACCAGCTTCTAATTCTTAGACTACAGCAACAAAGAGAAGTGGTTTGGGTTATCAGAACCTGTAAGTATGGAGGGATAGTCCTGCAGAGGTGGGACTCAGAAGAAAAGTTGCTGCCTGCTGGTGTTTGTACCATTACCTTAGGACCCTCCTGGAATGAGGCTTAATAAACCTCTGAGCTGAAAGGGCCACCTAGCTAATGAGTACTTCCGGAATTCAGAGAAAGGATCTCTGAAGAGTTGAGACTCAACTGGAGAGGGTTGCTCTTTATCTGCTCTTGTTATCTCAGAAGCTTAAAGGAGGTGCTTTGTGCAGCTGGGTCTCAGACATCTAGAAGGGGGATTATAGCTCGTGTATCTTATGCTCTAATATCCCACTAATCTGTAAAGGAAATGTTGTGGAGCGACACCTCATACAACTAAGAAGTGGTGCATGCGTAGCTGGTACTGGCATCTCTGAGGTATCTAGATGAAGCTGGTCCAGGGAGTTTTAAAAGAACCTTTTGAGTGGAACTGACTGCCACTGCCAGGGCTAAGGGCTTTTGCTGGGCAGATGCTGATGGAAACAGTGTGCAGACAGCAAGGTGCAAGTTCCTTCTATCTTGTTCCTGGCTTCTAATCCTTATCTAATGTCCCACATTGACAGAATCTAATGAAAGGGGGCTGGCAGAGGAGAAATATAGTTTGCAGCATCCCAGTTCCAGTAGCACAAAACAGTATATAGAAGGGTGGATTTAAGAGAGATAATAGGTTGTTAAGTGGCATTCTTATCATCAAAATCCTTTTTGCTTTTGAGGAATTCCCCACTATGTGAGTGGAAGGTCTCCTTCAAATGATCTGTAAAGACCAGATACTTAATTGCTTCCTCTATCCTACAATCTCCTATCTTGTTAACTCCCCTTAGTTAGCATATGGGCATATGAATTAGGCCTAAACTATCAGAATGTTGCTCTGTCCTTCTCTACCCCCCCCTTTTCCTTGTTTTCCTCTCCAGCCTTACTTTGATTCTTTAACAGGACCAATACAGAGAATCAAGAGACAGGAAGTTTTTCTTCTGATAGTGCTGGCAGCAGGAGAATGCAGTTTCCAGTAGAAGCAGTGCCAGTAGTGGCTTTACAGGGTCCAGAGGTGGAAGCAGTCCTGTCCATACAAATGGCACCTGTGGTGCAATCCCAGCAGGGGTTTTTGTTGCCTAGTCTACCCTGGCTCCTTTCCATTTTCTGATCTCAGTTCTTTGTATTTCTTAGCAATATGAACTGCCTAATACCTTCTAAATGAATTCGTTTTCTTCTTAAGTGAGCAAGAATCAATTTCTGTGGCTTACAATTTAGAACACTGATTGATTCATCTTGTTTGTACCTAATAGGATTCATTTAACTGTCTTGTTGAGTAAAGAAATTCTAATATTTTGTGTTTATTTGTAAAAACAAAAAAGAGATGCTAGACTTAGACAATTTTAAGTCTTTAGCCTCACAAGTGTTTGGCAGGATATTTGGAAATTATCAGATATCCTACTGTCAGGGTAGAATAGGGTCAAATCTCCATTGTGATGGTGGTGCTAAGTGTCTGTAACTCTAACAGAAAAATCAGCCAACCATTTTTCTGACTGGTAGAACCTGGGAAAGTTACTTGCTTTAACCAGGGCTATTAGAAAGCAAGTTGAAAACTTGAAAAAGGAGAGAGCTAGAGGAAGGGATCTCAGAATTGTATATATAAACTCTTCAAGTCTCTGGTTGACTCCTGAACCATGCATGTGTGCACCTGACTGAGAGCAGTCTGAACCATGTCCGTCATGGCAGAGATGTGAGACAGCTAAAACTCCATTAAAGAAAACCTGCCATCATTTTAGCTGTAGGAACCAGGCAAAAGAACCTAGATAGTAAGGAGATAATCCTAAATTACAGCGCCAGAGAAAAAGAACCTTAAATTCTAGTATAAAACTCTGGGCCACGTGCAGTGGCTCACGCCTCTAGTCCCAGCATTTTGGGAGATCAAGGCAGATGGGTTGTGTGAGTCCAGGAGCTGGAGACCAGGGCCTGGGCAACATGGCAAGACCTTGTTTCTACAAAAAATACAAAAATTATCCAGGTGTAGTGGCATGCATCTGTGGTCTCAGCTACTCCAGAGGCTGAGGTGGGAGGATCATGTGAGCCCAGGAGGCAGAGGTTGCAGTGAGCCAAGATTGCACCACTCCAGCCTAGGTCACAAAGTGAGACTCTGTGTCCAAAAAACAAACAAACAAAAAACACTGCTCAAGTCTTTACCAGACCACCCTGGGCAACATAGCAAGTTTGGGCCTTAGCCTTCTGGGTGCCAAGAAGGGGAAAGAGGCCTTAAATATGAAGACTTTTCTTTATCTGCTTGCCTTCACCCGCATCCCCCATAGCACCCTGTACCCTATTCTCTGTAAGAATGTCTGATTTAGTCTGTCCAGAGGGTGGAGAGTGGGGCCTCTAATGTTACTATGTGGCGGTAGGTGAGTACTCACCAATGCTTGGGATGGGCATGTGGGGTTTCAGGGGTCTAGTTGCACCTTTTAATGACTCAATCAATTCTGGTCTCAGCTCCATCCATGCCTTAACCTCTAGTGCTACCTGATGCCTCCAGTTCCTTTACTTCTCCAATGTTGTGTGCAAATTGGCTTGATTCTTTTGTCTTCTTTTCCCTTGTAGATTTTTAATTTTCAGTTTTCTCAAGCCTGTGAAACTGGTCCAGTTTTCCCATAGAACTGATGTTTATGGTCTCTTTTGCATAAACCTAGCACTTGACCCTCCCAGTCTTGAAACTTGAGAAAGTTACATTTGTCTTATCTGAATTCCTTTCTCAGGAAGCCAACCATCAGGCCTCCCAGGTAGTATCAAAGAGCTGAAAACTTACCAGATCACTGCATCTGGACAATGAGATGCCAGAACTCTTACCTGGCATAAGTGCCTAACCAACCACCTGCTTCCTGTTGAGCAACTCCTTTTCCTTAGCCCTCCCTAAGTCTTATGTTTCCACACATGGTTATATTTCTTCCCTCCTCTATAGACCCCTGATTTTAGTTAATCGGGGAGATAGATTTGAGACTGACCTCCCGTCTGAACTTTAGCACCCTATAAAGCCTTCTTCCCTGGCAATAATCATTGTCTCAGTGACTGGCTTGCTGTGCTGTGAGCAGCAGGACCTAGACCAAACCCCTGGTGTTTTGGTAACACCTGTTAAGTCATTTACCACATTCCAACTGTGAATTTTGGTGATAAGTTTTTTCTTTTTCTTTTGGACATTTATGTCTCTTTTGTTCCTATAAGGTTATTTTTGTAGGGAGTAGGTATAAGTGCCATGGATTTATTCACCTTTTGAAATTTTTTTGTCCTTAACAGTGAGTGTTGACATGAGAAAATATGGAACCCACCTTTTTATAGATGTCTTTTTCCTGTAGCATGCATTCTTAGTGGTGGTGATACTTGGTTCTTTGGGAGGGTTGAAATCTTAGATAAAACAATGGACAAAAATCTTATCCTTAGTATTTAATTGTGGGGTAGAGGGTTTGGTAATGCAAAAACCTTGAGAAACAGTGTCCTATAGCATTTCCTTTATTCTTGAAATTAATTAACTTTACAGAATATATATTTGTATTGATTTTTCTGTGTCTGTTTTTCCTGGGCATAGTGTGTCTTTCTGTTATGTGTGTTACATTTTCATGTTTGAAAACACCAGCTAAAGTATTTGCTTTATCTCCTTTGATACTCTACATTATTATATTTCTTTCATTTTGTGCTTTTCTCAAATCTGTTTAACATGTCCATGACTTTTTCTTTTTCTTTTTTTTTTTTTTGAGACGGAGTCTTGCTCTGTCGCCAGGCTGGAGTACAGTGGCGCCATCTTGGCTCACTGCAACTTCTACCTCCCGGGTTCAAGCGATTCTCCTGCCTCAGCCTCCTGAGTAGCTGGGACTACAGGCGCGTGCCACCACACCCAGCTAATTTTTGTATTTTTAGTAGAGACAGGGTTTCACCATGTTGGACAAGATGGTCTCGATCTCCTGACCCCGTGATCCACCCACCTCGCCTCCCAAAGTGCTGGGATTACAGGCGTGGGCCATCCATGACTTTTTAAACCTGGCTTTTTGTTGTTGTTTCCCACGTTTTTAACTCTGTTTTTTGTTTTTTTAACTCTGTCAGCCCTCTTTTCATCACTTGTCACCTTAATTCTTCTTTAAACTTTTTAGTCTTTTTTTCCTTTAGATCAGGGGTCCTCAAACCCTGGGCCACAGACCAGTACCAGTCCATGGCCTGTTAGGAACCAGGCCGCACACCAGGAGGTGAGTGGCAGGCAAGCCGACATTACCTCCTGAGCTCTGCCTCCTGTCAGATCAGCAGCAGCATTAGATTCTCATAGGAGTGCAAACCCTATCGTGAACTATTAATGCGAGGGATCTAGGTTGCACGCTCCTTATGAGAATCTAATGCCTGATGATCAAGGTGGAACAGTTTCATCCCGGAACCATTCCCCGCAACCTGTCTTTGGAAAAACTGTCTTCCATGAAACCGATCCCTGGTCCCAAAAAGTTTGTGGACTGCTGCCTTAGATCATATCTTATATTTATCACCTCTCAATGTTTTCCATCTAATTTTGGCCTCTATCCTACATTTGTTTCTTTCTAATAATTACTTCTCAGCACCAAGACAAGGAAGATGAGACCAGTGAGGGACTTACCTCAATCACAAAATTTAAGGAAGTAAGAAAAAACTCAATAATCAAGATAAATATTTTATTGCAATATTTTTTAAAAGGACTAAATTACTGTATAATGAGCAAAATATCAAAATTTTTAATAAAGACAGGATGGATAGTTACTGAATGAAACAGTCTGTTAGAAGTTTGGGGCACATATGTGTGTGTAATATAGTGATGTGAGCTTTATTGCATAATACATCCTCTTAACCAAATCTGTCATTTCCTTTGCCCTGTAGACTCATCTTCTCCCGTTTTTTTTTTTTTTCACTTTGTTGAGATGTAAAACTTTTGTGTTACTCACAGACTTTCTATACCACTTACAATTCATGCTTTTCTCTTCTGTGCCACCTATGCTTCAGATCATAGATGGTAGAAATGGCTCCCTTGTCTGCATAGGAAGGTGTTTGCCAGAGAAAATGGTGAATTATGAGCTATATGTTCTTTTATTTTTATAAAACTTTAATAAGTATATTTAACACATTACAAAATGTAAAACATTTTAAGAAATACTGGCTGGAAATATAATGGGAATTATCATGGAGTAAAAGTTTAAAACTCCTGGGCTACTTACAGCAATAGACTGATCATCTGCTTTACTTTATTTGGTTCTTTAGATCAGCATTTCCCAATCTTTTTGGCACCAGGGACCAGTTTCATGGAAGACAATTTTTCCATGTAGTGGGTGACGGGGGATGGCTTTGGGATGAAACTCTTCCACCTCAGATCATCAACTATTAGATTCTTATAAGGAGCGAACAACCTAGATGCTTTGTATACACAGTCGTTGTAGGGTTTGTGCTCCTATGAGGATCTAATGCTGCTGCTGATCTGACAGGAGGCAGAGCTCAGGTGGTAATGCTTGCTTGCCTGCTGCTTACTGCCTGCTGTGCGGCCCAGTTACTAACAGCCCATGGACTGGCACGGATTTGTGACCTAGAGTCTGGGGACTCCTGCTTTACATAGCATATGTTTCATTTCCTCCAAGAAGCTATTCTCAGTAATTAGACTTGATTCTTAAGATGCCTGGATATTTAGAATTCAGTTAAATTTATGATCATTATTTATGAATGTTGGACATTATCGCTTATGTCTTTCTGTATTTATAATTACTGAAGCAGGATATGCATTGTTTTTCCCTTTTGCTTCTTTCTAGCACACTCTACTTCTCATTGTAGGTTTATTATTGTCCAGCACATACTGATTCAGGAAATTTAACTTGAATCCTTTAATCAGTCAGAACCATGATTTCTTATCTTAAGTTGTTTCATAGCCTAAAGAAAATGGTAGAGTTAGTTTATATTGTGTTTGCTAAATAAACTGATGATGTAAAAGGTGGATGTTGTTAAGGGAAGGAGAGAATAAACAATAAACCCTGGGAGGAGTACAGGATGTAAATTCTGTTGAGCAAATAAGTTCACTGTCGTGTTGCCCAGAGCGGATTCTTTTCCCTCCAAGGTTAAGAATCTTTTCAGGAGAGGATATTGATTGACTCTCTCTTCTGTATCTGGTGGAAAAAGAGGTGGTAAATGTGACATATTCCTGTCATATTTTAATTCATTTATTGAGATTAAAAACAAGGATGTAAAACATTCATTTTTTATATTCTTGAGTCAAGAGCACTGAATCAAAAAGTTGACATTTTCACTAAATGTTTACACCTTAATGCGGAGTTTTCTCTAGATAGCTCACGTAGATCTTATGTAATATTCATTTTATTTTTTTCCTTTAGCTGGAAGTGCTCCTGGTTGTTACTATCAAAGACATATAAAAGCCTAGAAGTTAATTTTAGATACTTAAAAGGAAATGTTAACATTTTTATCTTGCTTTGTTAAATTTCATAAGATTTGATAAATGAGATATCAAGAATATTTAATGAAATAAAATTATTGATGGGCATTTACTTTTGAATAATGTAGTAAGAAAAAAGTAGTAAATGTCTACTCTGAAACTTATTTTGGCCTTAAAAAATATATATGCTTTTAGCTCAGCACAATAGCTTCTGCCTGTAACCCCAGCAACATGAGAGGCCAGGGTGGGAGGATTGTTTAAGGCCAGGAGTTCGAGACCAGCCTGGGCAACATAGGCTCCATCTTTTTTTTTTTTTTTTTTTTTGAGACGGAGGTCTCACTCTGTCACCCAGGCTGGAGAGCAGTGGCGCAATCTCGGCTCACTGAAACCTCGGCCTCCCGGGTTTAAGCAATTCTCTGCCTCGGCCTCCCAAGTAGCTGGGATTACAGATGCCCCCCACCACGCCCAGCTGATTTTTGTGTTTTTAGTAGAGACAGGATTTCACCATCTTGGCCAGGCTGGTCTTGAACTCCTGACCTCGTGATCCACCCGCCTTGGCCTTCCAAAGTGCTGGGATTACATGCATGAGCCACAGTGCCCAGCCAGCAAGGCTACATTTTAAAAAAATTTTAAAAACTAGCAGGGCATGGTGGTATGTGCCAGTAGTCCCAGTTGGGAGGCATGAGAATCACCTGAACCCAGGAGTTCAAGGCTGGAGTGAGGCTATGTTCATGCCATTGCACTCCAACCTGGGCAATAGAGCAAGACCCTCACCTCAAAAATAAATAAAAATAAAAGTTATCCTTTTGGTGGTGTTCTCACCAGTTAACTCAAAGCATTTGATGAAAAATATCAGCTCTGTTTTAGAAATAGATGTTTGTAGCATATGTGACAACTCATTTGTAAGAGTAGTGAGTGAAATTTGGCTTTTGGTAACTGTGCCTTTGTACATTCTTATCTTCAGATAAGTTATTTGAGTAGAAAAATAAAAAGTAACAAGTCTCCCACCAGCACAGAATGAGTATGTTCATGTTTTGGCTTTGGGGTGTAACACTTCTAAGGATGTAATTAGCTTTGCTTTTCATTTTCTACTTTTTCTCCACAGCCTCACGATTTTGATGAATGTCGATTTGATATTAGTGTGAATGATAGTGTTTGGTATCTTCGTGCTCAGGATCCAGATCATAGACAGCAATGGATAGATGCCATTGAACAGCACAAGGTAAGTTCCCTAATGTTTACCTGTCCATGGAGGACTAGGTAAGAGATTGTTGACAATACCTTAAAAAAAAGTTGACATGTGACATTAGTTACTGAAACATTGAACATTATTTGGATGATAAAGATTAAAGCAGTTCATATGTAAATTTTTGAAATAATTTTTATTTTTAACACTTTAGTTGTACTAAGGGTATTTGCTATGATAAATATTATTCGGCTGGGCATGGTGGCTCACGCCTGTATTCCCAGCACTTTGGGAGGCCGAGGCAGGTGGATCAGCTTAGGTCAGGAGCAATACCAGCCTGGCCAGCATGGTGAAACCCCTTTTCTACTAAAAATACAAAAATTAGCCGTGCTTAGTGGTGAGCGCCTGTAATCCCACCTACACAGGAGGCTGAGGCAGTAGAATTGCTTGAATCTGGGAGGCAGAGGTTGCAGTAAGCCAAGATTGGGCTACTGCACTCCAGCCTGGGCAACAGAGCAAGACTCCATCTCAAAAAAAAAAGATAAATATTTTTCATTGTTAACTACAACAAAAATATACCCTTTTTCATAAAACACATTTCGATTTTTTATTTAGGTTTTGCTTCATAATAAATAACTTTTTAATGATCTAAATAAAAGGATTTTTGAAATAACATTGGATTATAAAACGCTAACTTATAAAAGTTTCAATGTTGATTTTTGTTATAACTTTTTGGGTAAATTCTTAATACGAACATTTGTAAATCAGTTATTCTTTGTACATGTGAGACTATCTAATGATAAACCTATAGAAAGTCTTTTTTATATAAATATATAAGGTACATTCATATAATTTAAAGCTAGTCTTTGACTTCTGTTAATAAATATTAAGTAGACTAAAGAAATACATTAATAAATCTGTATTATTAGCTAATTCAGTAATACCATGATAAAACAAACAGAGAACGTTCTAAATCCACTGTGTCATTCTTGAGTATGACTTAAGAGAAGTTTTGCTTGTTTACGTACTTGCCTGTACTTGTTCGTTTGAGTTTCACAAAGTTGTAGTTGAAACACCTGTTTTGGTTATTTTTAACAGGCACAAAATACACACACACCACACACACACACATTTTTAACAGGCACAAAACACACACACACACACACCACACACCACACACACACACACACACGCCCCTATACCCATACACCCAAGAAAAACCAGTCTGGCTTGAGAAAGAAAAGCTAACACGATTGATAAAGAAGTATGCGATTGTGAAATCTCAGGCACTGTTTTGGGTATTTTTAACAAGCACAAAACACACACACACACACCCCTACACCAACACACCCAAGAAAAACCAGTCTCACCTGAGATTTCACAATCCGCATACTTCTTTATCAATCGTATTAGCTTTTCTTTCTTGGTTTATTGATTTAAGATTTCTCCCAGCCTAAATAAAATTGACTATGTTACCTTTCTTTTTTTCTTTGTTTTAGCTTTAGGACTATATATTTAAACTTTAGTGTTAAGTTTTTAAAACATTTTCTAAGTCTTAGTTATCTTGGTAATGTTACTTCAGAAAAGTCTAAATATGGAAAAAAATTATTGTTTTTCTATTATTTAAAAGAGAAATGAGCTAGTATTCAAAAAATCTCAATGCTCTGGAGCCAGGCCATGCATGCAGCCTCTGCCATGTATGACATATGTGAGCTTGGCTGTGTTAATTAACCTCTTCTTAGTGTTTATTCTCAGCTGCCATGTTGGTACTTCTGCTCAAAGTAGTAGTAAGACATAAATGAGATAATATGCAAAGTTACTTACCAGAATGACTGATGTATTTCCCCATTTATGGCATACAGGAAAAGCAAGAGACTTGGAGTCTCAACTAAATTCACTAAATTATACCATCTTGTTTCTGGATGAAGAGTTTTACTTTAGGTGAGAGAAACTAAATGTGCATATAAGGAGAACAGCCTGTTTCATGTTATTTAATCAGGGCCAGCTGTCTCACTAGTGATTAAAGATGTTATTAAGTAGAATTAATTTCTATATTTTTAATGGAGATGACCTTCAAGGGCTTAATCAGTTGATTTTTATTACAGGGCAAGTTTTTTTCTGTTTTCATTAAACATATTTTATTTTGCTCACTTTTCTCTGTTAAGTCCAATGACAGTTCCTTTGCAAGGTTCTCGTTTTGTGTTTTCTTCCTTTAGTGAAGATTAATGCACGAAGTATATATTTCTCCTCTAGTGTTGATTTCTTTACATCTTTGAACAATGGATAGATTTAATCTTTGGGTCTCCCTCAGAGCAGTGGGACTTAAGCTGAGATAACAAATTTTGAGTGATTTTTAGTTCCTGAAAAAAAATACTCAACTGCAGGGTTGTGATGCATTTTACAAGTTTGCCCTTTCTTTTTTTTTGAGATGAGGTCACTTTGTCACCCAGCATGGAGTGTGATCTCGGCTCACTTCAGCCTCTGCCGCCTCGGTTCAAACGATCCTCTCACCTTAGCCTCCCAAGTAGCTGGGACTACAGGCATGCACCACCGTGCCTGGCTAATTAATTTTTTGTATTTTTGGTAGAGACACGGTTTCGCCATTTGGCCCAGGCTGATCTTGAACCGCTGAACTCAAGTGATCTGCCCATGTCAGCTTCCCAAAATGCTGGGATTACAGGTGTCAGCCTCTGCAGCCAGCCACCCTTTCTTATTTTTAAAGATAGTTTATTTGTAGACTAGGAGAAATCATTGTTAATTGTTGTTAATATTATTTAATGTACTAAAGTGAAATATGTGATGTATGCCAACTGAGCAGCCTATCAGTGAATATTTAAGTGAATTCATATTTAGAATATGAATTCTAAAAGTAAATTGTTGAGTTATTTAACATGTAAGAAGGAGAAATTTCAAATGTTGTCATTGTTTTTTTTTCCTCCCATAGACCAGGGCTAGTGAGATGTTTCTTGATTCATTCTTCAGTATCATTAAGGAATATTGATTGTGGAAGCTAAGTTTAGTAATTTTACTATTTAAGTATGCATTATTGTCTTGATCCTCTATATAAAACTGTACAGGCATAATGATGATAATGATAGGAGCTAACACTTATTGAGGATCACCAAGTACTAATCATTGTATTAAGTGCTTTATGTGTTTTATTTTCTCCCTACTATCCTGAAAAATAAAGTATTATTTTGCAGAAGAGGAAACAGGTTTAGATTAAAATTAAGTAATTTGCCTGAGACTGTACTGTCTTTTAGTTTGTGATTTCTGAGTATTCAATTTTGTGTTAATTCTCTTGTCTGTCTGTTACCATTAGTAAACGGACTGTTTATGAACAATTCCCATGAGCTAACCTCCTGCAAATTATGGTGTATAATCTGAGTTCTCCTACTATACCTATGCAAGATAAATATGAACTCATTTTTCTTTTCGCCCGTGGATTGTCAAACAGGACAGTATATTATATTGGTAACTGTTTCAGTAGCGGATTTCAGACTCCAGAGTCTGGCAAATGTGGATTTGAATCCTGGCACTACTATGTATTAGATTAGTGCAAAAGTAACTGTGGTTTTGGACCATGATTTTTTAAATCATTTTAACTAGGCTCAAACACATCTTTATTAATCAAAATAGGAACCATTACAATCAACACATTTTTACCAATAAGAAATAAGTTTGTTTATTCCTGTAGCATAAAAATCTGTGCTTCGGGATTCTACAAACTCTTGGAAAGCGTTTTCTGCATCCTGCTGGTTGTGGAAGCGTTTTCCCTGCAAAAAGTTGTCAAGATGCTTGAAGAAGTGGTAGTCAGTTGGCAAGAGGTCAGGTGAATATGGCGGATGAGGCAAAACTTTGTAGCCCAGTTTGTTCAACTTTTGAAACATTGGTTGTGCAATGTACAGTCAGACATTGTGAAGAAGAATTGGGCCCTTTCTGTTGACCAGTGCTGGCTGTAGGCATTGCAGTTTTCTGTGCATTGCATCTATTTGCTGAACATACTTTTCAGATGTAATGGTTTCACCGGGATTCAGACCGGCAGCAGACCACCAAACAGTGACCATGACCTTTTTTTGGTGCAAGTTTGGCTTTGGGAAGTGCTTTGGAACTTCTTCTTGGTCCAGCCACTGAGCTGGTCGTCACCAGTTGCTGTATA
This sequence comes from Gorilla gorilla gorilla, assembly GCF_029281585.2. NCBI lineage: Eukaryota > Metazoa > Chordata > Mammalia > Primates > Hominidae > Gorilla > Gorilla gorilla. The sequence continues at coordinate 36,227,873 of NC_073243.2, forward strand.
AAATCCACTTTTTGTCACGTGTCACAATCCGATCAAGAAATGGTTCTTTATTGTTGTGTAGAATAAGAGAAGATGACACTTCAAAACTTGCGATTTTTAAAATTTTCACTCAGCTCATGAGGCATCCACTTAATTGAGTTTTTTCACCTTTCCAATTTGCTTTAAATCCCAAACAACTGTAGAATGGTCGACATTGAGTTCTTCGGCAACTTCTTGTGTAGTTCTAAGAGGATCAGCTTCCATGATTGGTCTTAGTTGGTCGTTGTCAACTTCCGATGGCCAGCCACTACTCTTCTCATCTTGAAGGCTCTCATCTCCTTTGCAAACTTTTTGAAACACCACTGCACTGTATGTTCGTTAGCAGTTCCTGGGCCAAATGCGTTGTTGATGTTGCAGGTTGTCTCTGCTGCTTTATGACCCATTTTGCACTCAAATAAGAAAATCATTTGAATTTGCTTTATTTGCTTTTTGTCTGACATCATTTTTTAGTCTAAAATAGATATAAACAGCAAGTAATAAGTCATTAGCAAAAAACATAAAGCAAGAAAGGCACATTAAAATAATGTATAGGCACATTAAAATAATGTATAACCACATTTATTTAAGAATGTAATCCAATATCAAACGGCAAATTTCAACAATGCAAAAACTGCATTAGCACCAACTAATACTAGCTAAGTGGCCTTGGTAAGTTATTGAAAGGAGGAAAATAATGATAGTTTACGGTATGTGTTACCATACCCTCAGCACCCCCACACCCTAACAAAAATAAGCAACAAAATAACCTATCCATGATAAAACAATAGTATTATACTTTGCGGTTAGCCTGGGCACCCATCATTCCAGCTTATTCAGTTCATTTCACAGTTACTTCATCAGTGCACCACTTGCCATTAGTAGACCTGTATTTTTCTGTTGTGATGCCATTGGATGGGCTTTTGTTAGGGCTTACCTGGAAGGTTTTAGTTATTTTCAACATCTGGAGGAAGAGGTCGGGGGTTTCTTTTCCATCCTTCCCAGAAGACCCTTATGCTGATTATAAATTCTTTGTATTGATCTGTTTCACACATACACATTCACACACCCTCCACTCGCGCTCTCTCTCTCTCTCTCTCTCTCACATACATACACGCGTGCAAACAAAATGAGTTTTATTTTACAGGACTTCTAAACAATAATAATGGTGATAGTGATGAAGATAGCTAACATTTCTGAGGATTTATGTATGCCTAACATGATAAACAATTTATATATATTATCTCATTTTTTTCCTCACTTTCATGAGATCAGCATTATTATCCTGTTTTTACAGATTAGGAAATTGGGGCATAGAGAGGTGAAATAATTTGTCCAAGGTCAATCAACTAGTTAGTGAAGAAGTCAGCATTCAGACCTAGGTCTTTCTGACCCAAGAACCAGGGCTTTTGGCCAGGAAGCAATTCTGTGCTGTAAGTATGTATTTCTGTGAATTATGTTTTGTTGACATAAATCATGGGATTCTTGAATCACAGTATTCTTGTATTTTCTGTTTGTTCCTCATATCTATATTATTTAGACCATAACTTCTTAAAGACTCAGACATATTCTAATTAAACTTCTTTGTAGGAATCAGCAAAGCATTGGGCACGCAAATTTTTTATTTGAAATAATTTACAGTATTGTAAAACAGATTTTATGGGAGAAATTTGTGATATTTGAAGGCTTTTCTCCCTTAAAATCCTCATGGTTTGTATTACAGTGATTACTGACAGAATACTTTCTGTCTAGCTTTACTGTTTTTGCCCTCCTTGGCATCCATTCTAGAATGGTTGCTCACTACAAGAAAAGTTTTAACGAAATGACTGTATGATTTAAATGTTCTCAATGTATTAGAAATCACATAATTCAATGTGACATTATACAGCAGCCCCTGCAGAAAAAAGTTATTCCCGAGGTCATTCTTAAATTCAAAAATTATATTTCAATTTATAACATAGAAAAGGACATATGTATACCAGACCAGTAATTTTATTTAGAAATATTGTGCTGGCTTTAATCTGTAGAGTCCATTAATATTCTGCATTTCTCCTTATGATTTTGAGACAACGCTAAATTATTTTTAAAGATAGGGTTTTGTTTTAAATATCTTAGCCATCTTTCATGCTGTCTAGAGGTCAAATGAGATAGTGTTTGTAAAAGTTCTTTAAAAAAAACTGAAAGCTGTATGAATTAAAGTTAAGATTGTGTAAAGTTAAGCTAACATTTTTCTAGTAAAGAGGTGCCTATTGTCAAAGAGCTCTGTGAGCATTTTCTGTATAATTTGTCAAAGATATATAATAAACCACTTTTGATGCTATTATTTTTTTAAATTATAGGATTATTTTCAGAATCTTCTACAATTAGAATACATGTGATTTTGATTAAACAAAGTTTCTGCTTACTATGAAAAAAATGTACTCCCCCACTTCAACCCTTCAAATCCCTAAAACTAGCACGAAGGCTTTCCTGACGCTAAGAGATTTAAAAATCATTTTGAAAAAGTTAAGTTTCTTGAAAGCGTCTGACAGAGTTTATGGTAATCGTATAACATTCTTATTTCCATAAAGGAGCAACGTTAGTAGGTCCTAAAGTGTTGGTGCCTATGGGCCACACAGACTTTCCCCACGTTGTGGAAATTATCCATGACACAAAGATTCATATGAAAATATAAAATTAGGGAGGAAGAATCCAAATGGTAATTTTTACAGATGTTGATTTTCTGTAGTGGGAATCTAGAGGCAATTGTCTTGTCATTTAATATTTGTGGAATTGTTCTTACCCTTTGTGAAGGCCAAATTCATGTGTGAAGCATCAATGAACTTTGAAAGAAAGGTTTATTCTCAACCTGAGAAGGTTAGAGATTTCTGTTTGAGGAAATTATGTGGAAAACACTTTTTGAAAGGAACATATATTTTACTTGAAATAAAATGAAGTGTGAAAAAAGTTTTTTACTGAGAGAACCCCATTGTTGAGCCATCTAAGTGAAGCTCAAGACCCATTTAGAGATCTTTTAAAAATTTTGTTGCTTTTGCCATAATGAAATATTTCCCCCATGCTCTGTCAGTTTGATTTGCTATGTTTTTTCTAATTTTAGGAGCAATTTCTGCTTAGTTGACACTTTCATTTTTTTGTCTTAAATTTAACATAATCTTAGGAAACTTCTAAAATAGCTAGATGGCAGAATTATTAATTCTTAGTTTTTAAATATCAAGGTCATATAAAGTCATACTGTTGGTTTGTGCCATTTAAAATCAATATTGGATTTTAACAGATACCCTCTCTATACTTATCTGCCTTATAAATTATATAAAACTTAGCTTTGCATTTGAATGTGGTTTAACTGGGAAGTGTTTAAGAATGCAAATATAACTTACTATTTTAAGTGTTTACTTCATATAAGTAATTTCATGAGTGTGTTAGAACCAAGTCTCCATTTACCTATTTGCATCATATGATGATGACAGAGGATCAAATTTTACTTCCTCTTTACATTCAGGAGTTTTAAATTTTGAGGGAAGGATGCATAAATAGTTCTTAAAGTAGTCGGGGCTCTGCCATTTTCTCAAGCTGTAGAAAATTCAGTACATAGAATCACAACTGACCTTTATTAAGCAGCAGAGAAACTTCATGTTGTCTCTGGATGTTTCAGTCATTAAAATCAAGAATTTGGTTCCTAATAATGGGAGTTAACTGCCAAATTGCATGCGGTAATCCATACACGGTTAGTAAATTTTTTTAAAACACCACAATGTAGATAGTATCAAACTACCAGCATTTTTGAGGTTGGTGAAATCAAAGAGGAAAACAAGGTACCAACCAACCCCCTTTAGTTTTTATAGTCTTCTGGAATGAAAACAATTCAGTTGTCGAGGGTTTATAAAGTAACTTCATATTTGTCAGTCTTTCCTGCCTGCAGTATTTGAAAACTGGCATCTGAGACATTAGAAGTTTATTTTGTCCAGGTTATGGATCATGACCCATGACACAGCCCTAGGAGGTCCTGAGAGCATGTGCCCAAGGTTGTTGGGTTACAGCTTGGGTTATGTTTTAGGAGACATAAAACATCAACAATACATGTGAGGCATACATTGGTTCAGTCCAGAAAAGCAGGAAAACTTGGAAGGGGTGGGAAGCTTACAAGGTCATTGGTGGATTCAAATATTTTCTGATTGGCAGTTTGTTGAGTTATTATCTAAAGGCTTAGAATCAATAGAAAGAAGTGGCTGGGTTAAGATAAGGGATTATAGAGACCAAGGTTATTTCTTACATAGATGAAGTCTCGTGGGTGGCTGCCTCACCAGAAACAGTAGAAGGCAAACGTTTTCTATACAGATCCTTAAAAGGCTCTAGACTCAGTCTCTTCAGGATCAGAAAAAGACCTGGATCGGGAAAGGTTCTCTATTCTCTATAGGAAGTAAGTTTCCCCTATAAGAGACAGTTTTGCGGGGCCATTTCAAAATATGTCAAAGAAATATATTTTGGTGTAAAATACTTTGGTTTCTTTGAGGGCCCTACTCTCTGCCATGTGCTGTTATACTAGAGTCAAGTTGGAAGCTATAGAGTCTGTTCTGTTAGTCTTAGAATCTCTGTTTTAATGTTAATGCTGGTCAGCCCTGTGCCTGAACTCCCAAGTAAGGAGAGTGAGTATAATGAGGCATGCCTGACCCACCTCCCTTCCAGTCATGGTCTGAACTAGTTTTTCAGGTTTAGTTGGGTCCCCTTGGCCAGGAGGAGGGTACATTCAGCTAGTTGGTGGGGCACCTAGAATTTTATTTTTGGTTTACACCCAAATACTTCAAAAAGTAAATCTTGAAGAGAGAAGAAAGGTCAGTGATTTTTCAGGTGGGTTCTTCTGTCTGGGAAGGTGCTTAGCTTTTACCAAGATAGTAAAAGGATTGGGAAGATTGTACACTGAGTAGTGAAGAAAGAAGATATTTAGATAGCTAGTCATATTAACTAATACAACCAATGAAGAGATGTAACTTAACAAGATATTATGTCAAAAAGACAGGGAGATTGTTACAAATCAATACAAAAAGTTTAGGAAGTTCATTTAAGGGGGGAAAAGCCAGAAGATTTGACTGCTGCTTCATAATAGGATGCTCAAATGGGTAGTAAACATAAATAAAGGTACTCCATGCTACTAATCATCAGAAAAATGCAAATGTAAACCTCAGTGAGATAACACCATATACCCATCAGAATGGCTTTAAAAAAAAAAAACACCACCACCACCAAGTGTTGGTGAGGACGTGGAACAACAAGTAATCTCATACATTGCTGATGTAAGTTACAAATTGTGCACACACTTGGAAAAAAATTTTTCAATATCTACTAAAGCTGAGCATAGAGCTGCTCAGATGCATATTGAAAATTTGAAGCTCTCACAAGTATTGATGTCATAGGTCCATTCATTTTAATTAAGCTGTTTAGGTTATGGGGACTAGAGGCCAACCTATATTCCCTTGAGAAATGGGAAAATTCCCAGCAACCAAGAAAATTTAGAATACGCTACCTGCAAGGAAAGTTGGAATTGTATACTTAACTCAAGTGCTCTTATTGTTAACAAAACTCCAATCACCTGCCCTCAGCTACAATTAATATATCTGTTTCATCCTATTATTTCTTTTCTCTTTTTTGTAATTCCTGTTTATTCATAACTTTTGCTCTCCTATCCTATTCTTAGTTTCTGTTTCCTCGGTTTGTCATTTTTCTGTCTTTTGATTTCAACCCCTAACTGCCTTAATCTCTTAGTATGTCCCAAAGTAAAAAGAAAAAAAAGTCTAATTGCCATTTCACACCACATTACTATGAATTTGTTAATTATTTGTTTTTAAAGAAAGTTTAAAGGAAGGGGTAGGATTGGCAGTTATACAAGTATAATGTTCTGAAAATGCATTTTATAATTTTGCATAGAGTTTACCAGATTTTCAAGTTTTTATAATGTTTACTATGTGTTTGCCACTAACAATTTAGGTTACTATTACTAGATTTTCAGCTTATTTCTCTATCCTTTTTTCGTCTGTAATTTGTAAACTATTTAGATAACAAGTTATAAAAAAAGGTTAATCTAGAGTCAAATAACCGTTCCATATAATTCTTACAGAAGATATTAAAGAAAATGAGATTACATACTGCAAAAGTTATTTCTGTACAGTGCCCTAATGTGGTATTTAAATTTTTATTTAATGAAGAGGGAAGATTTCTGACAGTCACTGGGACACATGGGATTCTGCTTTTTTCTATATTTAATATGGAAAAGTAATGGTGGGAGACATGGCTTATACATATTGACAGCAATATAAACTGTTTTCCAATTTTGCTTTCTGAGTATTAGGAGATTAGCTGGGAGAAAATGTTTCCTAAAGTCAACACAGAACTGCACTTTTTCATCAAATAAATCTTTTTAATCACTTAAAAGTATTGTACTTATATTATCATTATTGCTTGGTACATATTCTCAGCTTGTCTGATACTGAGAATGAAAAACAACATTGGGGTAGGAATAATAAAAATAGGTAGCAAAGAAATTAGTATCTCGCAGGTTAAAATATTACCCTAACTGAAAACAGTACTATCATTTTTCAGTCACACAGGAAGTCCATGTACTTCATAGGCAAATAATGATTAATATAGGAATGCTTACATTGCTGTTCAGTTCTTAGCCCCTTGTTCTCTTTAGTAGTACTCCTCTGATATATAGAGGGATAGAAGGAATAATTCAGGACTTTAATATGTTACTTAATTCTCACAGAAGTCCCATTTTACATAAAAATGAAATTGAATGGATTATGAGAACATTGACTATTGATTGGTAAGTGGTAACATTATTTTTTCAAGAACAGCAACCTAAAATACTCATACAGTTAGCTCTAACAGTGTTTATCAAGTCTTAAAACTATTCCTGCAAATTGTTGTATTACATAAATGTTATTGACTCCTCAACCATGGTTTTTTAAAGTAATATTTGTTAATTATAAAGTAAGAAAATACAAGCTGGGCATGGTGGCACATGCCTGTAGTCCCATCTACTGGGGAGGCTGAGTCAGGAGGATTGTTTGAGCCTGGAGTTTGAGGCTACAGTGAGCTATGATCGCATTATTGCACGTTAGCCTGGGTAACACAATGAGACCCTGTCTCTTTAACAAAAAAAAAAGGAGGCCGGGTGTGGTGGCTCACACCTGTTATCCCAGCACTCTGGGAGGCTGAGGTGGGTGGATCACGAGGTCAGGAGATCGAGACCGTCCTGGCGAACATGGTGAAACCCTGTCTCTACTAAAAGTACAAAAAAAAGATTAGCCGGGCGTGGTGGTGGGCACCTGTAGTCCCAGCTACTCGGGAGGCTGAGGCAGGAGAATGGCATGAACCCGGGAGGCAGAGCTTGCAGTGAGCCAAGATCGCGCCACTGCACTCTAGCCTGGGCAACAGAGCGAAACTCCATCACAAAAAAATAAATAAATAAATTTTTTTTAAAAAAGGAAGAAAATATAGAAACTACCTTCAGTCTTATAACCCAGTCAACGGTATATTTTTCTCTTCTGTGTACCTTTTCCTTCAAAAACATTATGGATGGAGATAGGATTTGGGGAAGATGGCAGAGCAGGAAGCACCAAGAATCTGTCTCCCCACCTAGACAATAATTACACTAGCCAGATATGTCTGATATAACTGTTTTGAAACTCTGGAGTCTGCTAAAGGCTTGCAAGTTCCAGGGGAGGCTTGAGTGGTAAATTGCTGTTAATTTCGGTTAATTTCAGCTCTTAACACAGTAGTAGCTTCCTGTACCTCCACCCATCCCAGCCGCGTGGCAGGCAGCTGTGCATGTGTTCCTAGAGCAATCCATACACTTGTGGGAGCCAGAGTGAGCACAAAAGATTCTGTCCTCTAAATACTAGGGATCTATGCTCTGACTGCCAGTTATGGCTTCTTATCACAGAGATGCAGACAAAGAGGTGGGTGACCATTGTTGTTGCAGGTCCCTCCCCCTCTGGCTGTAGTGATTTCCAGGAGACTTGAAGGGCCAATGCCCTCTTCCTCCTTAACTTTTCTCCTTTTCCTTTTGGGAGCGGGACATTAAAGACTAGGACATTCATAAACAACTGCATATACACGAAAAATTAGAAAGTGATGATTGTGCACGCTCAGGGAAAGGTGCAGGGCTAGAAAAAATCCTAAGAAGACCTTACCTTTCCACCTCAGGCTGGATCCTTGGCACAGAAATAGCCTACGACAGTAAAAAATAACAATAACAAATAACAAACCCTGAGGGAAAAAAAGAACCTGATTTCCAGAGTTACCACACTAGTAAATTGAAAGTTCCAATTTTCAACAAAAAAAACACAAGGCATAGAAGGAAACAGGAAAATGTGGCTTTTTCAAGGGAAAAATGTAGATCAACAGGATCTGTCCCTGAAAAAGACTTGATGGCTGATCTACTAGACAAAAGACTTTAAAGCAGCTACCTTAATGATACTCAAATAACTAAAGGAAGATGTGGGGAAAGTTAAGAAAAAGATAAATGAACAAAATAGAAATATCAATGAAGAAATAGAAAACCGGAAAAGAAAAAGAAATTATGGAGCTAGAAACTCTAGTAACTGAAATGAAAAATTCACTAGAGGTATTCAAAGGCAGATTTGCACAAACAGAACAATCAGTGAACTTAAATATAGGACAACGGATATGATTTAGTTTGAAGAACAAAAAGAAGAGATTGAAGTGAACAGAGCCTAAGAGAACTATGGGACACATCTGACAGACCTCCCTATACATTTTGAGAGTGCCAGGAGAAAAGAGAAAGGAGCAGAAAGAATATTCAAAGAGATAATGGCCGAAAACTTCCCAAATTTGATGAAAGACATGAATATAAACATGTGAGAAGTTTAATGAACTCCAAATAAGATAAAATCAATGAGATTCACAGATACAATCAACTTTCAAAAGACATACAGAGTATCCTGAAAGCAATCAGAAGCAGCTCATCATATAAAAGGAATCCTCAATATAATTAACAGATTTCTTGTCAGAAACTTTAGAAGCCAGAAGGTATGGGCCAATGTATTCAAAGTGCTAAAAGGAAAGAACTGTCAACCAAGATTCCTATATTTGTGGAGCCAGGCATGGTGGCATTGCACCTGTAATCTCAGCTAATCAGGAGGCAGAGGCAGGTGGATCATTTAACACCAGGAGTTTGAGACCAGCTTTGGCAACATAGCAAGACCTCATCTCAATAAAAACCCAATCCTATGTCTGACAAAAGTGTCCTTCAAAGGAGAAGGAGATAGCAGGTATGGTGGTGTGTGCCTGTGGTCCTAGCTACTTGGAAGGCTGAGGCAGGAGAGTCACTTGAGCCCAGGAGTTTAAGTTTAGCCTGGCAAAGTAGCAAGTCCTTGTCTCTTAAAGAAAGAAAAAATTAGTTTTTCAGCAGTAAAATGAGGGAATAAAGTGAGGGAGAAATTTAAACACGCCCAAATAAACAAAAGCTAAGGGAATTAGCTTTGCTATTTACCACTAGACCTGCACTGCAAGAAATGCTTAAGGGAGTCCTCTGAAGTGAAATGTAAGCATACTGGACAATACCTCTGAGCTGTATGAAGAAATAAAAATCTTAGTAAAAGTGCATGAGCAAGTATAAAAATTAGAATTATTGTAACAACAGTTTGTAATTCTGCTTTTTGTTTTCTACATGATTTAAGAAAATGATACATGTTTAAGAACACAATTAGTCTAAAAGCTAGTAGTATTGTAACTGGTTTGTAATTGCAGATTTTGTTTTCTGTATAGTAGACTAATGGATTTAAAAGAATATTTGCTTATTTTTTTAGTCACATAGAATATAAAGATGTAATTTTGTGACATCAACAACTGAAAGGGGTGAAGACAGAGCTGCAAAGGAGTAGAGTTTTTGTATGTTACTGAAGTTAAGCTAGTTTAAGTTCAGATTACAGTGTTACAATTTCAGGATGTTAAATATCATCCCGATGATAACCACAAAAAAAAATAGGTATAGAAATACACAAAAGGAAATACGAAAAAAATTCAAATATTTCACTATGAAAAATCAACTAGGCTGGGTGCAGTGGCTCATGCCTGTAATCCCAGCACTTTAGGAGGCCGAGGCGGGCAGATCACAAGGTCAAGAGATCAAGACCACCCTGGCCAACATGGTGAAACCCAGTCTCTACTAAAAATACAAAAATTGGCTGGGCATGGTCATGTGGGCCTGTAGTCCCAGCTACTTGGGAGGCTGAGATAGGAGAATCTCTTGAACCCAGGAGGTGGAGGTTGCAGTGAGCCGAGATTCCACCGTTGCACTCAGCCTGGTGACAGAATGAGACTCTGTCTCAAAAAAAACAAAAAGAAAAGAAAAGAAAAATCAACTAAACAGTGATAAACTAGACAGTGATGCAGGAAATGAGGGACAAAAATACTAATAAGGCACATAGAAAATAGCAAAAATAAGTAAGTTCTTCCTTATCAGTAATTACTTTAAATGTAAATGAATCCAACTCTTCAATTGAAAGACTGACAGAATGAATTAAAAATACATGATCAGGCCAGGCGCAGTGGCTCACATTTGTAATCCCAGCACTTTGGGAGGCTGAGGTGGGTGGATCACAAGGTCAGGAGTTTAAGACCAGCCTGGCCAAGATGATAAAACTTCATCTCTACTAAAACTATAAAAATTAGCTGAGCGCAGTGGCGGGTGCCTGTAATCCCAGCTACTCGGGAGGCTGAGGCAGGAGACTTGCTTGAACCTGGGCGGCAGGGGTTGCAGTGAGCCAAGATCACGCCACTGCACTCCTGCCTGGCTGACAGCAAAAACAAACAAAAAAAATGATCAACTATATGCTGTCTATATGACACTTTAGATCCAAAGACAACAAACAGATTGAAAGTGAAAGAATGGAGGAAAATATTCATGCAAACAGCAACCAAAAGAGAGCAGGGTTAGCTATAGTAATATCAGAGAAAATAGACTTTAAGTTAGAGAAGGTTTTAAGAGACAAATAAGGACATTGTATATTAATAAAAGGTTCACTGCAGCAAGAAGACTATAACAATTATAAACATATCTAATGACAGACCATCAAAATAATATGAAACAAAAACAGAATTGAAAGGAGAAATAGACAGTTCTACAGTAATAATTCAATGCCCTTTTTCAGTAATAGACCAGACAGAATTAAGTAAAGAAACAGAGAACTTAACACAATATACCAACTAGGTCTAAAAGACATATACAGAACACTGTACCAAACTATAATATATACATTTTTCTCAAGTACACATGGGACATTTTCTAGGATAGATCATGTATTAGGACACAGATTAAATCTTATTCCATTTTGAAATAAATACCATATAAAGTGTCCTCTCTGACCACAGCTGGGTGACTTGAGAAATTAGTAACAAGTAAAACTGGAAAATTTACAGAATCATGGAAGTTAAACAACTAGTGGATCAAAGAAAAAATTACAAGGGAAATTAGAAAATGCTTAGAGTTGAATAAAAACATAACCAAAACTTTGGGGATACAGTGAAAGCAGTGCTAAGGGAAAAATATAGCTATAAACACTTATATTAGTAAACAAGACTTCAAATCAACAACATAGCTTTACAAATTAAAAAGGAAAATAATGTAAATCCAAAGCTAGCAAAAGGAAGGAAATAATAAAGATGTGAGCTGAAATCAACAAAACGAGAATAGAAAGACAATAGAGAAAATCATTGGAACTAAAACTTGATTATTTAAAAAGATCAAGAAATTTGACAAACCTTTAGCTAGATGGACTAAGGAAAAAAGAACATTCAAATTACCAACATCAGGAATTAAAGTAGGGATGTTATAGCAGTCCTACCTTATTCACAAGGGTATATGTTCCAAGACCCCAAGTGGGTGCCTGAAACACCACAGATGGTACCGAGCTCTATATGTATATATATAAATTTTTTTCCTATGCATACATACTTACGATAAAGTTTATTTTAGAAATTTGGCACAGTAAGAGATTACCACCAATGACAAATAATAAAATAGAATGATTATAACAGTATACTATAGTAAAAGTTACATGAATGTGAGCACATGTGCATGCTCACTCTGGCTCTTTCTCTCTTTTCCGTTCTCTCCCCCTATTTCCGCCCCCCACTCCTCTCAAAATGTGTTACTGTGCTATACTCACCTATTTTTGGATCAGAATTTCCCTCAAGTAACTGAATCTATGCACATGAAACCAGGGAACAGAGGGGATTACTGTACTACTGACTATAGAAAATAAAAAGAAGTGTAAGACATTATGAAAAATTGTATGCCCTAAAATCGGGTAACCTAGATGAAATGGACAAATTCCTAGAAACACAACACTGACCAAGACTAAATCAGAAAGGCTGGGCACAGTGGCTCTTGCCTGTAATCCCAGCACTTTGGGAGGCAGTGGCAGGTGGATTGCTTGAACCCAGGAGTTTAAGACCAGACTGGGCAACATAATGAGACCCCATCTCTACAAAAAATACAAAAATTAGCTGGACGTGGTGGTGTGCACCTGTAGTCCCAGCTGCTTCAGAGCTGAGCTGTGAGTATTGCTTGAGCCTGGGAGGCAGAGGTTGCAATGAGCTGAGATTACTAGACCTGCACTGCAAGAAATGCTTAAGGGAGTCCTCTGAAGTGAAATGTAAGCATACTGGACAATATCTCTAAGCTGTGTGAAGAAATAAAAATCTTAGTAAAAGTCAATTCATGAGCAATTATAAAAATTGCTCTCCAGCCTGAGTGACAGAGTCAAATTAATAGTATAATGAGATACCACCTTAAACCCATTAGGGTGGCTATTATCAAATAAATAACAAGTGTTGGCAAAGATGTGAAGAAATTGGAACCCTTGTGCCCTGTTGATAGGAATGTAAAATAGTACAGCCAGTGTGAAAAATAGTATGGCAATTCCTCAAAAAATGAAAAATGGAATTAACATACGATCTACCACTTCTGGGTATTTACCCAAAAGAAATGAAAGAGGGATCTTGAAGAGAGTTGTATACCCGTGTTCCTGGTATGATTCACAATCACAAAAACATGGAAGCAACGTATGTGTACATAGATGGACAAATATATAAGCAAAATGTGGTATATCCATTCAATGGAATATCACTCAACCTTTAAGAAGAAGGAAATTCTGCCACATGCTACTGAAGCATGAGGACACTATGCTAAGTGAAGCCAGTCACCAAAAGATAAATACTGTATGATTCCACTCATACTGGGTGCATAGAGTAGTCAAATTCATAGAGACAGAAAGTAGAATGGTGATTGCCAGGGATAGGGGGAGGGAAAAATGGGATGTTGCTGTTTAATGGGTATAGAGTTTCAGTTTTGTAAGCTGAAAAAGTTTTGGAGATTAATTGTATAATAAAATGGATATACTTACCACTACTGAACTGTACTCTTAATGGTTAAGATAGTTTCACTGTTTCAAAACATGTAGTGTATCCTTATAACAAATACTCACATTCTTAACAATAGAGATGCATTCTGAGAAATGCATAGTTTGTTGATTTTGTTGTGCAAACATCATAGAGTGAACTTATGTATAGATGGTATAGCCTATTACACACTTAGGCTATATGATAGAGCATATTGCTCCTAGGTTACAAACCTGTATAACATGCTATTGTACTGAATATTGTAGGCAATTGTGACACAATGGTAATTATTTGTGTGTCAAAACATAGAAAAGGTACAATAAAAATATGGTATTATAATCCTATGGAACCACCATCATACATGTGGTCTGTCATTGACAAAAACATTATGCAGTGCATGACTGTACATGCTAGAACAAAACACTTTTATACCAATACGGTTGTGACACATTTTAAATATTGGATACTAAATGAATATAGAGGCTGATAGTTGAGTGTAATTGTATTTCTACCTCTACCAAGAACTTATTAGCAATGCATGGACTTGATCCTAAGAGAAACAGGGAGCCATAGATACAGGTATATGATATTATGGAATCAAAAGCCCTGAATTATAAGTGTAAGAAAAGAAGGTTGAAACCAAGCAGAGAATGGGGGCAGCTGTTATGGCCCTCTACTTCTATGGTACCATGTTATATTTGGGCATTTTTTTTTTACTTTGGATGGTCATAAGCAATGTCTTACTCTCTTCTTCCTCTCTAGTATACTTGTAACACTCAGCTTTTTAGCCCTGAGTTAGGTAAGTCGTTGCTTAAGACACAGGAACTAGGGTGTATGATAGGCCCTGGTTAATTTTTCCAGCTTCATCTCACTTTAGCATTTTGCCTATTCAGATATTTCTGTAAAGGAAAGTTTATCGCATGTTCTAGTTTAGTAGAAGAAAATGCCAAATGAATAACCAACTCCCATAAATGACCTTCAAATGAGTTGCTATATTTGATATTAGTTTTTAAATTATGATACAGGAATGACTAGGATTTGAAAAAGCTCTCCCGTGGTGGTTTGTGGGCTAATTTTTGCAAATGTTCTGATTTTCAGCGTGATTTGAGAAAAGTATCTTGAGGGTAAGCAAATAGGGTGAAGTTAATTGTACTGTACCTAGGTTTTAGACCATTGAAATATGATAAAAATCCTGTTTAATACTATTTGAAAATAAATGTTTTAAAATTTATTTGATTCATGAGTGATTCAGTTCCTGGAAATCATTGTCAGTTGAGCCTTTTCTTATAAAGTTAGTTTTGTTTTATATCTCTCCATCTGGTTCAGCAAGGGACTGTCTTATTTGGTTTCTACTGTATATGTACATTTTCAGCCTGAGTCTTGGTATTTAGGTTTAGTATAGAGAATTACACTTCTGGACTAACCATATCGTTTTAAAGATAAAATGAAGCCCAGGGAAGGTAATAAGTAATGTGTCTAATTGTCTGTTACAGTGATTCAAAAGCCCATTTTCTCACTCATATTCCTCTGGGGTTTTTGCTACAGACTACAACTTCTCTAGTGGGGGACCCATAAGTATTTGAAAGCCTAAATAAATTTTAATATTAATGAGCATGAAATTGTCATGCTAAATTTTACCTCAGATAATATATTTATATTGACCTGGACAAGCTAAAATTGTTCCCATTGCATATTTTAAATTACAATTTTATTGATTAAATTGCTCTCTTAGATATTGTATCTGGCTTCTCATGTGGTTTGTTTTAAAATAATAATATTGAAGTTAAATGTATGGATGCTCACAACACAGTCAGCTTGTTTGATTTTATTATGGGTTTCAGAATTTTATTTTCAGAAAAATCCTTTATTGTGCTTATGTTAACATTTAATCTTGTATTTTCTCATTTTCCATAATTAAAATGGAGAGAGACAGTGTAGTTTAGGTGGAGGGAGTGGGAGTGAGGAACTGTGACATTAATAGCTAGGTAGTTTTTGACACCATGAGGAAGTTACTTAATTTCTCTCTCAATTTCTTTGCTGTGCTTCTTGCTACAGAGTGTTATTAGGAAAAAGAAGAAGGTTTTCAAAAGGCAAGTGCTATTTTTTTTTTTAAAGCCAACCTTTTTACTATGTTTTATACCACTTTCTTTGGAGGGTAGATAGACTGATGAACAAACTGTTCAGAATGATAATGTACGAGTTTATCTTCCACATAATTAAACCAAGCTACCAAATTTAGCTGCAACTTTAAGAGAGGTTTTTTGGCTTTTTCTTTTTGTTCAATTCAGTTTTTAGACATTTCCGGTATTTAATTGATAACTTTGAACTATATTATTTAATTTGAAATGCTTTTAAATGTTCTCAAAGCATCAAAGTCTAAAGCATAAAGGTATATATATTGGATTTAGTCTAAAGGTTACTATTTTCTTTTGACCAGTAGTAACCTTCGTATCAGCTTTCAAATTGAAAAATATTACTGACCTCCTCTAGTGGCCAAAAGATTGTTATTTAAAAAAATGTTCAGGCTGGTATTGCTCTTAAAAGAAAAAAAAAAAAGATATGTCCTAATATAACAAAGGTATGGTCTCATTACTGTAGTATTCAGAAGTAGTAAACCTTGATCCGGGTAGGAGGTGTTTCAGTAAGTGCTTCATTGACCCAAGATGTTATTTTTTATTTATGTAGAACATGCTTAGGAATACTGCTTACAAATACTAACAAATTTGGGAAGCAGTTTTTTTGCAAAAAATTTGTATGAGGGATCTTAAAGCAAATATGTTGAAATGGAAAAATACTCCTATAGTAACTATATTTGAATTCCAGATTATTAATTTTGGTAGAATTTGTGTTTTCAAAATAATGGATTGGTGATTAGAGGTTGTAAATGAGTTCACCTTCTTTTTTCTTGTGGAAGAGTAAGTGGAATTAAGAAAAAGCCAGCATGCCTTATTGTCCCCAAAACTGGTGCCATTGGGATTTTGAAAGCATGTTACAAATTTTAAGAACATTTAACACTGTATCAGTTATGACCACTGAGTAACTTCTTCTCATTTTCATCCTTACTTCCTTAACCCTGCTTCACCCTCAAAAAGCAGACATTATAAATGCAAATAAAAACTGTGGGTTTTCAAAGTGGATATCTTGAGAAGCCAAAGAGATGTGTTAACAAATTTTTATCACTTTTTAGAACAGTTTGATAACTTTTCTTTTAGAACTACTTTTGGTCCCTATAATACTTTTTAAAGGTACTGATATCTTTGATGATAGATATGATTTTTGAGAAAAATTAAAAACTAATTGAGAGCCATGTCATATAAATAAAGACAATCAATTTAAGAATTTAAGCTCTTCCTTTAATATAATGAGACTTTTCTTTAATTTTTATTCTAAAATCACCAAAATGATTTGAAATAGCTCTATTTTGTGTAATAAATTGCTCTCAATATGGTTATGGTAGAACCATTCAGGAAATTTCACACAATGACAGCATCATTAGCACAATTGTAGACATTACCAGAATGACTAATTTTTAAACAATGAGGGTGTATTTGTGTGTATATTTGTATTTGTTAAAAACTCAAAATTTTTATATTTGTAGTTATTGTAGTTACTGGCATAATGAACCCTCATTATTAAATTGAATAACAATGGAAGTAGGATTCATGAGTATACTATCTTTTCTTTTTTTTTTTTTTAATGAGACAGAGTCTCACTCTGTTGCCCAGGCTGGAGTGCAGTGGTGCGATCCCAGCTTACTGCAACCTCTGCCTCCCAGGTTCAAGCGAGTCTCCTGCCTCAGCCTCCCAAGTAGCTGGGACAATAGGCATGCACCACCACACCCAGCTAATTTTCATATTTTTAGTAGAGATTGGGTTTTGCCATGTTGGCCAGGCTGGTCTCAAACTCCTGACCTCAAGTAATCCACCTGCCTTGGCCTCCCAAAGTGCTGGGATTACAGGCGTGAGCCATCATGCCTGGCCTGTTTTCTTTTTCATTGGAATTATTTATACAGTATATAATGAAACTTATTTAAATGAAATTTTATTAGACTTAGAAGTGCAAGTGTACTAAACTCGTAGCCTCCACATTTATCTGTTACCCATCACTTAAAATGTGTTGCATCGATTTTGCTGAAATGGAGTCTTGTTTTATCATGTCTTTGTTGTAAGATGATGTTACTTGTTTTGAAATAGTGGAACTTGAAGAAATACATAAGGGCATAAGACATATAGTGAAGACACCGTTAGTAAAGTGTTTAATGTTTATATTTTGTTTTAAGATCATTTTAAAAAATCAGTAGTTTTGACTTGCTCTGTTTAAGACTTATTAATACTGGACATGAATAGGGTGGATTCATTTGGATTTAAACTTCATACTGGGCCAGTTACAGTGGCTCCTGCCTGTAATCCCAGGACTTTGAGAGGCCAAGGTAGGAGAATCACTTGAGCCCAACAGTTTGAGACCAGCCTAGACAACGTAATAAGACCCCGTCTTTAAAAAAGTAAAAAATAAAAATAAATTAGTGGGGCATCTTGCTGCATGCCATTAGTCCCAGCATGCAGCATACTTGGGAGGCTGAGATGGGAGGATTGTCTGAACCTGTGAGATCGAGGCTCCTGCAAAGCATGACTGCCACTGCACTCCAGCCTGGGTAACAGAGCGATACCCTCTCTCAAAAGAAAAAATATATATATTCAAACTGTTGAGTTTTGAATATTTTCAAATAAATGTCCAAAATATGTTTAATATTATAAAATATGGATTATAAGTTGTAGGGGGTATTATTATATTTCAAAGGACATTCCAATTTTGCTTAGAAATGAATCACACATAGGTATCTAAGTAATTTCTGAAATACCTTATATTTTCATCTGTTACAGAGAGATTCTTATTTTTAATTGTAGTCTCCCATATTTAAATCTAGCGAAAGAAAGAAGGGAAAGGGAAGGAAAAGGAAACCTTTACCAAAACCAGTATAAGAAATAGAGTACTACACTTAAACAAAGCTAGCATTGTGTCTCAGAAAAGAGGAAACTAGAGCCATTTTAGGTAAAGGACCTAACATGATACCTTTGCTCTAGGATTTTAATACACCTCATTCTTTCATTAGAATTTTCCACACAGGTGGCCGAGTGCAGTGGCTCACGCCTGTAATCCCAGCACTTTGGGAGGCCGAGGCGGGCAGATCATGAGGTCAGGAGATCGAGACCATCCTGGCTAACACGGTGAAACTCTGTCTCTACTAAAAATATAAAAAAAATTAGCCAGGCATGGTAGCGGGCGCCTGTAGTCCCAGCTACTCGGGAGGCCGAGGCAGAAGAATGGCGTGAACCCGGGAGGTGGAGCTTGCAGTGCGCCAAGATCACACCACTGCACTCCAGCCTGGGTGACAGAGCGATCCTCCATCTCAAAAAAAATAAAATAATTTTTCACACAGGGACCTGCCACTGCCCCAGCTGGCATGCATGCATGCACAGACCCCTATAGGTACACAAATATATGAGGACACCTGCAGGTACCCTGCTGGTGTGCACATAAGCAAGGACCCCCACCGCCCCACCTGTGCATATGTGCAGGGTGAGGGAGCCACCACCACCCTACCAGAGTGCTTTTGCCAGCAGCCCCCATCAGAGTGTTTTTACCAGCAGACTGGGAACACCTTATCCCTCCAGTACAGCAGGTGCTTAACCTCTAGGGGCCAGACAGTAATCCTGGTCTCAGCCCCCCAGGATTAGAACACATCGCTAAGGGGTGCTGAACTAAGCCTTGGCCCCCTTAAAGTGTCCAGAAATGAAACCAATCAACTAAACCCAACTTACACCACAGTCAATTCCTTAAGAGCCTCAAACAATATAAAAAAAGAAAGCCCTATCCAAAAGACAGCAGCTTCAAAGATTAAAGGAACACCAGCCCACAGAGTTGAGAAAGAATTAACACAAGAAGTCTAGCAACTCTAAAAGTCAGTGTCTGCTAACCTCCAGATTACCACCTAGCTCCCCAGCAATGGCTCTGAACCAGACTGAAATGGCTAAAGTGATAGATACAGAATTCAGAATCTGGATGGCAAGGCAGCTCCTTGACAAACGAGAGAAGGTTGAAATGCAGTCCAAGGAACACAGTTAAACAGTCCAAGGGTTGAAAGATGACATAGCCATTTTAGGAAAGAACCGAACAGAACTTCTGGAAATGAAAAATTCACCACAGGAATTTCAGAACACAGTGGAAGTATTAATAGCAGAAAAGACCAAGCTGAAGAAAGAATCTCATAGCTTGAAGACCACTCCTTTGAATCAGTGCAGACAGACAGAAATAAAAGAGATAGAATTTTAAATAATGAACAAAACCTCCAAAAAATATGCCTACATCAAGAAGTTAGAATGATCACAAATTTACAACCTAACATCACCATGATGAACTAGAAAAACAAGACCAACCCCAAAGCTAGCAGGATAAATCAAATAAAATGAGAGCTGATCTGAATGAAACTGAGACATGTAATCTGTGCAGAAAATCAACAAAATGAAAATTTGGTTCTTTGGAAAAATAAGATTGATAGACTTCTAGCTAGACTACTAATGAAAAAAAGAAGATCCAAATAAACACACTTAGAAATGACAAAGGTGACATTACCACTCATCCCACAGAAATAAAAAAAACCCTCAGAGATTAAAAACCTCTGTGCACAAAAACTACAAAACCTAGAAATAGGTGAATTCTTGGAAACATAAAACCTTCCAAGGTTTGACCAGGAAGTAAATGAAATCCTGAACAGATCAATATAACAAGTTCAGAAATGGAATCAGTAATTCAAAAAAAAAAAAACCTACCAATCAGAAAAAGCCGTGGACCACATGGATTCATAGCTCTATTCTACCAGATGTATAAAGAAGAATTGGTACCAATGCTACTGAAATTATTCCGGAAAAAATTAAGGAGTACATATTCCTCCCTAACTCATTCTGAGGCCAGCATCATTCTTATACCAAAACCTGGCACAGACACAACAAAAAACTTCAAGCCAATATCCCTGATAAACTTAGATGCAAAAATCCTCAGCAAAATATTAGCAAATTGAATACAGCAGCACGTCAAAACACCACCACAATCAAGTAGGCTTTATTCCTGGAATGTAAGGTTGTTTCACCATATGCAAATCAATAAATGTGATTCATCAGATAAACAGAAGTAGAAATGAAAAACACATGATCATCTCAGTAGATACAGGAAAGGCCTTAGATTAAACATCCCTTCATGATAAAAGAAAAAAATAAACCTCAACAACTAGGCATTGAAGGAACATACCTCAAAACAATATAAGCCATCTTTGACAAACTCACAGCCGATGTAATGCTGAACAGGCAAAAGCTGGAAGTACCCCATGTGATAACCAGGAAAAGACAAGGATGTCCACTCTCACCACTCCTATTGAATGTAATGCTGGAAGCTCTTAGCCAGAACGATAAGTCAAGAGAAGGAAATAAAAGGCATCTGGATTGGAAAAGAGGAAGTCAGACTATCTTCACAGATAGTAAATATTATTCTATTCCTAGAAAACCCCATAGTCTCTGCCCAAAGGCTCCTAGAACCAATAAACAAATTCAGGGTATAATATCAATGTACAAAAATCAGTACCACAAGCCAAGCACCGTGGCTCATGCCTGTAATCCCAGCCCTTTGGGAAGCTGAAGCGGAAGGATCACTTGAGACCAGGAGTTGGAGACTAGACTGGGCAAAAAGAGTGAGACCCCATCTCTACAACAAATCAAAAAATTACCTGGGTGTAGTGGCATGCACTTGTAGTCCCAGCTACTTTGGAGGCTGAGGCACCAGGACCACTGGAGCCTAGGAGGTTGAGGCTTCAGTGAGCCATGATCACGCCACTGCACTCCAGCCTGGGTGACAGCACGAGACCCTATCTCGATAAAACAAAAGTCAGTACCATTTCTGTACACCAATAACATCCAAGCTGAGAGTCAGATCAGGAATGCAGTCCCATTCACAGTAACCACAAAAGGAATTAAATACCTAGGAATACAGCTAACCAGGTAAGTGTTAAAGATCTCTACAATGAGAATTATAAAACACTGCTGAAGGAAATTGGAGATGACACAAACAAATGGAAAAACATTCAGTGCTTATGGATAGGAAGAATCAATATTGTTTAAACTGCTGTAATGCCCAAAGCAGTTTACAGATTCATTGCCATTTCTATCAAACTACTAATGTCTTTTTTCACAGAATTAGAAAAAACTATTTTAAAATTCATATGGTACTAGTAAAGGTCCCAAATAGAACAATCCTCAGCAAAAAGAACAAAGCTGGAGGTATCACACTACCTAATTTTAAACTGTATTACAATGCTACAGTAACAAAACAGCATGGTACTGGTACAAAAACAGACACATGACCAGTGGAATAGGTTAGATAACCCAGAAATAAAGCCTCACAACCACAACCATCTGTTCTTCAAAAAAGTTGACAAAAACAAGCAATAGGGAAAAGGCTCCCTATTTAATACATGGTGCTAGTATACCAGGCTAGCCATATGCAGAAGATTGAAACTGGATGCCTTCCTCTCACCTTGTACAAAAATTAACTCAAGATGGATTAAAGACTTAAATGTAAGTTCTAAAACTATAAAAACCCAAGTAGAAAATCTAGGACATACTGGTCTAGGCATAGGCCTTGGTGAAGATTTCATGAAGAAGTCTCCAAAAGCAATTGCAACAAAAACAAAAATTGACAAGTGAAACCTAATTAAAGAGCTTTTGCAAAGCAAAAGAAACTATCAACAGAGTAAACAGACAACATACAGAAAGAGAGAAAGTATTTGCCAACTATGCATACAACAAAGGTCTGATATCCAGAATATAAGGAACTTAAATCAAGCAAAACCTAAATAACCCCATTAAACGATGGGCAAAGGACATGAACAGACACTTCTCAAAAGACATCCATGCTGCCATCAAGCATGTGAAAAAGTGTTCAGCATCACTGTTTGTTAGATAAATGTAAATCAGAACCAGTGTGATACCATCTCACCAATCAGAGTGTCTGTTACTACAAATTCAGAAAATAACAGATGTTGGTGAGGTTGCAGAGAAAAGGGAATGCTTGGCTGGGCGTGGTGGCTCATGCCTGTAATCCCAGTACTTTGGGAGGCCAAGGCAGGCGGATTACGACGTCAGGAGATCGAGACCATCCTGGCTAACATGGCAAAACCCTGTCTCTACTAAAAATACAGAAACAAAATTAGCTGGGTGTGGTGGCTAGCGCCTGTAGTCCCAGCTATTCAGGAGGCTGAGGCGAGAGAATGGCGTGAACCCTGGAGGTGGAGCTTGCAGTGAGTTGAGATCGCGCCACTGCATTGCAGCCTGGGTGACAGAGCAAGTCTTCATCTCCAAAAAAAAAAAAAAAAAAAGGCGGGGGGGGGATGCTTATACACTGCTGGTGGGAACGTAAATTAGTTCAGCCGCTGTGGAATGTAGTTTGGTGATTTCTCAAACAACTTAAAACAGAACTACCATTTGACCAGCAATCTCATTCCTGTGTATATACCCATAGGAATATAAATCATTCCTCCATAAAGACCACATGCATGTGTATGTTCATCACAACATTGTTCACAATAGCAAAAACATGGAATGAACCTAAATGCCCATCAACAGGAGACTGGATAAATAAAATGTGGCATATATACCCCATGGAATACTACACAGCCATAAAAAGGAGTGAGATCATGTCCTTTGCAGCCACGTGGATGGAACTGGTGGCCATTATCCTTAGTAAACTAATGCAGGAACAGAAAAACAAATACTGCATGTTTTCATTTATAAGTGAGAGCGAAATAATGAGAACACATGAGCCAAATCATGGAGCTTATCTAATAATTTATGTCCAACATTAGCTCTAATTAGTTCATTTCCAACCCCATAACACAGAGAAGGGATCAGGTGGGTGATGCCAACAGTTCCTGCCGTGGCAGAGCTCACATAGCAGGGCCACAGAAGCATTGTTCATCCAAAGTGCTTCCTGAGCTCCCTCTGCCTGCTGGATCACCTCTTCAGTGTAGTAAGTCTGGAATGGGTGCTAATTCCCTTCTTCATGAAATGGATGCAGCTGGAGGCCATTATCCTAAGTGAATTAACACAGGAACAGAAAACCAAATACCACATGTTCTCACTTAAAAGTGGGAGGTAAACATTCAGTACATATGGACACAAAGAGGGAAACAATAGACACCGGGCCCTACTTGAGGGTGGAGGATGGGTAGAGGGCGAGGGACAAAAAAATACCTGTCAGGCACTAAGCTCACGTCCTAGGTGATGAAATTATTTTATACCAAACTCCAGCAGCATGCAGTTTACCCATGTAATAAACCTCCACATGTATTGCCTAAACCTAAAATTAAAATTGAAAAACAGTAAGTCTTTTGTTTGTTTGAGATAGTCTCTCTGTGTCACCCAGACTGGAGTACAGTGGCACAATCCTAGCTCAGTGCTATCTCGAACTTCTGGATGCAAGGGATCCTCCTGCCTCAGCCTTCCAAGTAACTGAGACTACAGGAGCACACCACAATGCCCCACTAACTTTTAAAAACTTTTTTTGTAGAGATGGTGTCTCGCTTTATTGCTCAGGCTGGTCTTGAACTCCTGGGATTAAGCAGTTCTCCTGCCTTGGCCTCCAGAGTGCTGGGATTACAGGTGTGAGCCACTGCACCTAGTCAAGAACTCTTTTTTTTGTGTGAACTGATTGCTGTAATTAGAATTCCATTTTGCTGTGATTCTGTTACGTTGAAACAAGCTTACATTTTTTTCTTTATCAACTTTATTGGGGTACAATTTACATTGACATTCTTAAAAAGTACCCATTTTAATTGTACAGTTTGAGTTTTGACAGATGTAGTCTATACTTCCCACATTTTCTTCTACCTCTTTGTATTCAGTGCCCCCATTGTACTCTGGCCTGCTCTTGTTTGTCATAGATTAGTTTTGTCTTTTTTAAAAATCAGTTTTCTTGAGGCATAATTTGCATACCATGAAGTACATGCTTTTGATTACCTTTTCATTAATCGTTTTCCTGGCTCCAGAATGTTTATATTCCTTCATCACTAAGACATTGCTTTGAGATGTGGATTCATGTAAGTCTCGGAGAAGAGCTTTGATTCCACCTTGTCTTAAAATTATGTGTAATTTGTTAGCCAATTAAGAGTTGAGAACATATTGAAGTACTTTTTATAGATAGAATGTTTTATAAGCAAGCATTATTAAAAAGTGTGACCATTTTACTTTGGCAACTGGTAGGTGTTAGAAGTTTGAAATTTAAGAGGCTACTTGTTTTCATATGGATAAATTCCTAGTGTCTGCCTGAAGATGTCCATTTCTTTTTTCATGAACTGTTATTTTGGTTACAGATTCCTTTCCTCTTCTCGTCCTCCTTTTTTTTTTTTTTTAATTCCATTTTAACCAGATCCATCATCTGATTATTGATGTTGGGGGTGGGGACAAGTTTCCTCCTCCTTTGAGATTGTTACTGTTGTACCTTCAGAGAATTGTCCCTCTTTGTTGCTGTTCCTTGCCATTGTTACTACCGCTTCTAATCTCTACTATTCTTTTTACCCTTGCTTTTTTTTTTTTTTTTTTCATTTTTTCTTACATTTGGATGAACTTATCTAGTTTCTGATAGCTTTTCAGCACTTAACGCTGCCAGGAACCAAACTTTATGGTGACCATGGGCTCTTAACTGTTTCAAGGTAATATACAGGACGGCAGGCTATTTTTGATTTACTTGCTTGTTTAAGAGACAGGGTCTTCTTGCTCTGTCACCTAGGCTTCAGTATAGGGGTGCGTTTAGAGCTTACTGCAGCCATAAACTCCTGGCCTCAAGTGATTCTTCTGCCTCAGTCTCTCAAGTAGCTGGGACTAGAGGCACAAGCCACCACACTGGTCCAGGGCAGGAGGTTTAAAGAATTCCAGGATATTTTGGGCAGGCAGGGTGGCTCACGCCTGTAAGCCCAGCACTTTGGGAAGCCGAGGCAGGTGGATCACCTGACGTTAGGAGTTTGAAGACCAGCCTGGCCAACATAATGAAACCCCGTCTCTACTAAAAATACAAAAATTATCTGGACATGGTGGCACACTCCTGTGATCCCAGCTACCAGGGAGGCTGAGGCAGGAGAATCGTTTGAACCCAGGAGACAGAGGTGGCAGTGAGCCAAGATTGTGCCACTGCACTCCAGCCTGGGCAAGAGACAGTGAGACTCTGTCTCAAAATAATAATAATAATTATTGTTATTATTATTATTCAGTTTCTATTTAGAGGTTTTCAAAATCCCAGATAACCTGAATTTTATGTACTGTAGGCTGGAGGTGGAAGTAGGGGTAGGGATGTTTTTTGACAAAAAGACCATTAGTCTGAGAAGCGGAAAATCCAGAGATTACTATAAGATCCTAGATGGCAAGAACATTGAATTTCTGTCACTTAGTGTAAAGTAGGATTTAGAAACATTTATGGATAAACATAATAAAGATGGGGGATTATTTGATAAGAAACAAAATGTAATTATCATACAAATGTAAAGCCAATCTACCTTGAAGAGATAATAGGACACAAGGGAAGATTTTTGGAATGTGCTTTGTTCTTTAAGTTTAGGTACCATTAGTTCCTTTGCAACTTTAAATGAATTTAAGGTTAATGAATTAACAGTTTGGTTTTAAAACCCAATCTAGGTTAATGACAGCTTGTTTCTTTCTTGGTGTTGATTATAATCTTTGCCTCTTGTAATTTTTTTTTTTTTTTTTTTTTTTTTTTTTTTTGTTGAGACAGAGTCTCGCTCTTTCACCCATGTCAGACTGCAGTGGCGCAATCTCAGCTCACTGCAAGCTCCGCCTCCCGGGTTCACGCCATTCTCCTGCCTCAGCCTTCCGAGTAGCTGGGACTACAGGCGCCTGCCACTGCGCCTGGCTAATTTTGTGTATTTTTAGTAGAGACAGGGTTTCACCGTGTTAGCCAGGATGGTCTCAGTCTCTTGACCTCATGATCCGCCCGCCTTGGCCTACCAAAGTGCTGGGATTACAGGTGTGAGCCACCGCACCCGGCCAACTATTTTTTAAAATTAATGTGTGTTCAGAGTCTCCTCTTTTCTTTGTAAATTTGCTTCCATTTTGTTGCAAATTGAACGTTAGTTTTTTTTGATTGGGTGCCACCATTCCAGAAGCTCCAAGATCCTAGAATATTAAAGTTAAGGTAAATGAAGTGATACTAACTGGAAAATGTTTTAAACTAGTGCTAATATCATTTACATAAAAATGAACATAAAAATTTTATTTATTAATTAAACCATAGAAGCTTAGTATTCTTATAGCTAAAAAGAATATTTTCCAATTAGAATAATATCATGGGTAAACCAATAGCTATATAGGAAATGTAATAGATTTTCAGGAATTAGACCACAGAGGCTATAAAATGTCAATGGATATATTTTCTATAACACATTGTATGTAATTTTGTTTCCTAATATTAATCTTGAAATGTTTGTAACTTTAAATAATTTTTCATTGTAACCATAGGTATGATACTAAAAATAATTAGATATTATTTTACCACTTGTTTATTGAGTAGAATTAAAATTAAATACAATGTAGCTTTTTGTTCCTTTGTTTTCACTGTTGATCTCTAAGTATTAAAAAAAAATTGATGTTTACTAAACCTACAGGTTTGTTTTCCCCATTCAAATGAAGGAAAGCTGTTCAATATAAATACTTATCTAGAACCATAATAGTACAGAGGAGCAGGATTGAAATCAGTCAAACCATAATAGATATGATATATTGTCAAAGGATATAATACAGATGCCTTGGTTTTTCCACACAAGCATATTAATTCACTGTACTTTTTTGAGACTGAGTTTTACTGTGTAACCCAGGCTGGAGTGAGTGCAGTGGTGTAATCTCGGCTCACTGCAACCTCCGCTTCCCGGGTTCAGGCGATTCTCCTGCCTCAGCCTTCTGAGTAGCCGGGATTACAGGTGTCCGCCACCATGCCTGGCTAATTTTTGTATTTTTAGTAGAGACAGGGTTTCACCATATTGGCCAGGCTGGTCTCAGACTCCTTACCTCAAGTGATCCACCCACCTTGGCCTCCCAAAGTTCTGGGATTACAGGCATGCGTGAGCCACCGTGCCCGGCCTAATTCACCGTACTTTTAAAAAGTAACAGTAGAAAATAATCAGAGATCCACAATACCTGGTTTTAGTTACTTGGAAGTTCAAATGTTTTAATTTCTTTGTCTATATTGTTATATTGCATTTGTACTAGAGAAGGTAAGATAAAAAATTTATGCTCTGAAGAGTATCATCCCCATCAGTTATCTTCCATGGGATGCTGACTTAACAGACTAGCAAAATTGGAAACTTCGTGCCATGAACTGTCGAGGTGGTTACAAAAATTTAAAAGATACAAGCTGCTTCCAGAAAGATCCAAGTCCAGTAGTAATAACAAAACACAAACTATTGTGAATGGTAAATGCTGTAATTGTGATGTGTTAAGAATGGGTGAGAATACATAAAATTACCATTTTGACCACTGTTAAGTGTACAGTTCTGTGGTATTAAGTACATTCACACTGTTGTTCAACCGTCACCATCATCCATCTTCAGAACTTTTTTATCTTCCCCAGCTGAAACTCTGAGTCCGTTAAATAATAACTACCCATTCTTCTTTTCCCTGCCCCTGGTAACAACTATTCTACTTTCTGTCTATGAATTTGACTACTTTAGTTTTCCTATTATTAAACAGTCTTTGTGACCACTAGCCCAGCACATAGTAGGTATTCAATAAATTTCTAAATTAAATGGCATTTAGGATTTGAAAGGCATTGCTTATGTCAGTGGATTGACTATATATCTTATGTGCACCCAGACTGCCAATTGTTATAATAACCTTGTTAATTCATAGGAAACCTTTTGTTTTCTCAAGTATTTTTTATTTAAATTCTTTTCACATAGTTTACTTTTTTTTTTAGACTGAATCTGGATATGGATCTGAATCCAGCTTGCGTCGACATGGCTCAATGGTGTCCCTGGTGTCTGGAGCAAGTGGCTACTCTGCAACATCCACCTCTTCATTCAAGGTGTGTAGTTAATGGATGCCATAAGTTAAAGCAACATAAATTGAGTTTAGTATTGGATGTTGTGAACAGAACATACGTGATAATTTTTTGAACAAACTTTTTTATAGTATAATTTATTTGAAGTTATTAGAGAAGTACTTTTTAAGGTATAAAATAATAACTCATATAGACGAACACATATCACTGATTTTATTTCATTCATTCATTAATGAGGTAAAATATAAAAAAACTGGTTCAAAGGAAAATCTGAAGAATACTGAAATGATTTGTGAATATGTGCAAAACTGGTCAGTATCCACAGATTAATAATCAGTGCTTCTGCACCAGACAAAATTCATTTGCATCTCTATGAACAAGAATTATTTATACTACTCAGTTTTTTACTAAAAGAGTTGTAAAATAGCTCAAATGCAGTGAAAGGCAAAAGTGTCTATATGATCAAATAGTACTCTCCCAAGGGTACCATAAATGACAGCTCACCGTTACTTTGAAAGGACACTAGTAATATTTTTTCCCATTTCAAAGTCTTTTCACAGTTGCTCCACACAATTTTGTTTAATTTGAAAATATCAAATGTTATATTTGCAAACTGTCCGGTATTACTGCTTTCTTGTTTTCTATAAAAAATAGGGCTTATTTATAAGTGATATCACGAGGTTATCATCATTCATAAGTGGCTTATCGCTATCAAGCCAATAGATTCGTCAGTTTCAAGCCTATTCCTAGAAGTATTACATTGAACTAGACAGCTCTCCTTATCCCATGCCCTCAGTTATAAGGTGCAGACCTTAAAAGTTGATGAAATACCATAGGACCACATGAAATCCAGTTTTGTTTTACTTGAATTACATCCCCCTATTTTATGTTTTGCAGAAAGGCCACAGTTTACGTGAGAAGTTGGCTGAAATGGAAACATTTAGAGACATCTTATGTAGACAAGTTGACACACTACAGAAGTACTTTGATGCCTGTGCTGATGCTGTCTCTAAGGATGAACTTCAAAGGGATAAAGGTTAATTAGGCTATTACCACTATTTTTACTTGGAGAATGAACGGATTAAAAGTCTCTTGATCTCAAAGGGTAATGTCTTTAAGTGATAAAGGTATTTATAATCATTTTTTGCTGCAAACCCCCAGTGAAACAGATTTCAGTGTCCTTGTAACTTGGGTACTTCAGTTACACATACTAATTCATTTTGATCATCCATACCAGATGCTATTGAAGACCTTTATTTTATTTATTTACTTTTTTGTTGAGACATGGTTTCATTCTGTCGCCCAGGCTGGAGTGCAGTGGCACGATCATAGCTCACTGCAGCCTCAAATTCCTGGCCTCAAGCAATCCTCCCACCTCAGCCACCCAGGTAGCTAGGACTACAGGTGTGCGTCACCACACCCAGCTAATTTATTTTTCTATTTTATAGAGACGGGGGTCTCACTATGTTGGTCAGGTTGGTCTTGAGCTCCTGGCCTCAAGCAATCTTCCCACTTCGGCCTACCAAAGTGCTGAGATGAGATTATAGGTGTGAGCCACCACACCAGGCAGCGACTTTCAAATGATACTCTTTATTCCATTAAAAAATGACATCTATTATCTTGGTAATATGGATCATTTCACATTATTATTATGTCTGATAAATTTACCCCATGATGAGTCTTAGAGGAGGTAAGTATATGTTAAATCCTTCAGATCTGAAATCAACCAGTTGATCTTTTTCTCTTTCTCCCTCTTGTTTCTCTTTTTCTCCCCTTCTCTTTTCTTTTTGCCTTTTCCTCTCTCTCTCTTTTTCTTTCTTTTTTTTTTGAGACAGAGTCTCGCTCTGTCACCAGGCTGGAGTGCAGTCGCGTGATCTCGGCTCGCTGCAACCTCCGGCTCCCTGGTTCAAGTGATTCTCCTGCCTCAGCCTCCCAAGTAGCTGGGATTACAGGCACGTGTCACCATGCCCAGCAAATTTTTGTATTTTTAGTAGAGATGGGGTTTTGGCCAGGATGGTCTTAATCTCCTGACCTCATGATCTGCCCGCCTCGGCCTTCCAAAGTGCTGTGATTACAGGCCTGAGCCACCGCGCTCGGTCCCCTCTCTCTCTCAGTCTCTCCCTTTCTCCACCCTTTTTCTCATGGAAGAAGAATCAGTAATAGAAATGAAAATAATAATTATATGTACATTTAAAAATAATTTTATTGAGTTCTTATTTAAAAGAAACAAGATATCTTCAATTAACTTTTAGTGTTAGGTTTATAGTTTAACTTTCCTTTGTTAGTGCCAAAAATACTGCTGATGTCAACATTGTTCTTCAGCTTTTTCAGTTAATTTATTGTGATGGCAAAAATTAACTACTCTACCATTATTACCAAATAGGACTAAGTTCATCCCCAATATAACTAGGTGGCTTGACATGGTTTCATTTCTCTTTTTTATTAAATGTGTTTGATCTGGATCCAAGTTCTTTTTGTCTATTCTATATTCCCTTTTTCTGCCTTCTTTGGATGAAATTTTTTTCATATATATATAATTCCACTTTATCTCCTTTGTTGGCTTCTTAAGTATAACTCGTGGTTTTGTTATTTTAGTGGCTACTTTAAGGTTTATAGTTTGCATATTTAACTTACCACAGTCTGCCTTCAAGTAATATACCACTTTATGTGTAGTATCAGAACCTTCCAATAATGTAGTAGAATGTTCATAGCTCCCTGTGACCTTAAACTCCTGGGCTCAAGTGATCCTCCTGCCTCAACTTCCAAACTGGCTAGGACTACAGGCATACACCGTCATATCTGGTTAATTTTTAAATTTTTTGTAGAGATGAGGTCTCACTATGTGGCCCAGGCTGGTCTTTAAACTCCTGGCCTCAAGGGATTCTCCCACCTCAACTGCCCAAAGTACTAGAATTACAGGCTTGAGCCATTGTGCCTGGCCTTGAAGTTCTATTTGTTAATATAAAAACTTTTATTAAAGGTTTTGGTTCGTTAATGTGTGATTTTTTTTTCCCCTCTAAAAATAGAAAACACCTGAACTTCTGTTTCTCCTTCATTAAAAAAGTATACCTTTTAATCAGTTTAAATGTTACAGATTAGCTTTAAACAAAAACAGGATACATATAGAATATGATGCCTTGTTTATCTTAATGGTCCATACCAATAGTGTATAGTATTAGAAGGACAAAAGTGATGGTGGAAAAAGTGGAAGTTGGAATGCAGTGATAACCAGGTTGTGTAGATGATTTGAAAAATAATAATAGACATTACACGGAATCTTTTCTGCTACATGTTTAAATAAATAACAAATTGAAAACTGATGTATTAGTTTGCTAGGGCTGCCATATCAAAGTACCACAGATTGGGTGGCTTAAACAACAGATTTATTTTCTCACAGTTCTGAGATAAAGGTACTGGCAGGGTTGGTTTCTTCTGAAGGCCATGAGGGAAAAACCTGTTCCACGCCTCTCTCCTTGGCTTATAGGTAGCCAACTTCTCCCTATATCTTCACATCATCATCTTTCCCTTTGTATGTGTCTGTGTCCAAATTTCTTCTGCATTTTGTACAGTCATAGTGGATTAGTGCCCATCCTAATGACCCCATGTTAACTTAATTACTGCTTTACAAACCTTGTCTCCAAATAACAGCCATTTTCTAAGGTACTGGAGATTAAGAACTTCAACATATGAATTTCTGAGACACAATTCAGCCCATAACAACTGATTTCCCTACAAATGTTATTTGTGAGATACTGACTGATTGATTGATCCTTTGATTTTTATTTGATACTGGGTCTCCCTCTGTCACCCAGGCTGGAGTGCAGTGGCACAATCTTGGCTCACTGCAACCTCCACCCCCCAGGCCCAAGCAGTCCTCCCACCTCAGCCTTCCCAAGTAGTTGGGACTACAGATGTGCACCACCATGCCCAGCTAATTGTTGTATTTTTTGTAGAGACAGGGTTTTGCCATGTTGCCCAGGCTTGTCTCAAACTCCTGAGCTCAAGCAGTCTGCTTGCCTCTGCCTCCCAAAGTGCTGGGATTACAGGCATGAGCCACCACGCCCAGCCTGAAAAAACTATTTTGTGTCTGTTTTGGAGGTGGAGGGTTATGGTAAAGGGGTGGTTTGAGAGGAAGATTTAATGTGCTGGTGGCTGAGAAATATTTGGGTGGCAAAAATAAATAGATGTCTGGCTGATATTGTAATCATCTCGGGGAGCTTTAAAAAAGAAATAATTGTATCATACCCTTCACCATAGTCTCACTAAACCAGAATATTCAGGGGTTGAGAGGAGAGAGAGAGATTAACGTTTTGTTCTTTAAAAGTTCCTTGATAGGTAGATAATCAAAAGTTCCTTGATATGTGGACACCCTCTCTAGTAGAAGTATGAGCTAGCATTATAAACAAGCCTTCTGAAGGCAGAAGGAAAGCACAGCAGAAAGGGGAAAACAAATACTGTATAGAAGGCTTTTGAGTTTTCCAAGAAAACAACTCCTTTAAATTGTGAGAATAGGTCAAATCTAGAGCAAACGAAATATCTGCTGCTTCTGTAGAAAAGAATGCATGAAGGTAGAATTGAAGAGTGAGTAACAGACTGTTTTAACTTTTCATTGATATGATGCAAAAAAGTAGGGAAATTTGAAAAGGCCCCGGGAAGTAAGGATCTCAAAAGGTACTTGAAGGTCATCTTTATGGGATTATGCCAGGGGACTAATTTAGGAATAGTCGTATTATAACTTCAACTGATGGTCAGCATGGTTTTTTATCGGAGTATGGTTTAAAAATAATGTATCTAAAGACATTCCACAGCATATTTATTGAGCATATGAGATCTTACTCATCTTTGTATTTTCACTGGTAATCAAAGTATGCTCATATTGAAGTCTGTAGGAATGATGGAAGTGGAAAAGAAAAAGAATTGAATATTGAGATCACAGCCAGGTAGAAATGAATACAAGGTATTAATAGATATTAGTTTATGATTTGTAAGAGTTGTTATAGATGATTGGCAACATTTTCAAGTGATTATTAAAAAATGGAGTAGTCCAGTAATTAGAACATGGCAGTACAGAAGATTTTCCATGGCGATTCCTACCATTTAATCAAAGGAGGGAAATAAGGTATCGAATTGGGCTCTGCATCCATAAAAAAGACAGCTAAGATAGATGAGATGTTCCTTATAGAGCCACGGTGCTCCTGATGTAAAAAGATACAGGCAGTAAGTAAGACATTAGTTTAAAATGTAGATTCCTTCTTTATAAAGGGAGTTCCTCAAAAGATAAAGGAGCCATGTAGGCTGGGTGCAGTGGCTTACACCTGTAATCCCAGCATTTTGAGAGGCAGAGGTGGGCAGATTGCTTGAGCTCAGGAGTTTGAAATCGGCCTGGGCAACATGGCAAAACCTTGTCTCTACAAAAATTAGCTGGGCTGGTGGTGTGCACCTGTGTTCCCAGCTGCTCAAAGGGCTGAGTAGGATTGCTTGAGCCTGGGAGGTGGAGGTTGCCATGAGCTGAGATTGTGCCACTGCACTCCAGCCTGGGCAACAGAGCCAGACCCTGTCTCACAAACAAGAAGAAGCAGCAGCCACAAAAAGCTTGATAAAAGCAGCAAATAATGTTGGGAGCTAAGATGCAGGAATTTGCATTATGAGTGGAATGCGTAGTACAGAGAATTAAAGTATGTGACGTAGTAGAAAAAGGGATAGCACATAGAAGAAAGAGGTATGTTAAAGTAGAACAAGAGAGATTCTGTTTTTGTCTGGAATTAGAGAAAAGGGATGCCTGGATACAGATACACCCTGGGATGAATGAAAATTGATATCATGGTCAGGAGATGGAGACCGGATTCGTGGCTAACATGGTCAAACCCCGTCTCTACTAAAAATACAAAAAATTAGCCGGGCATGGTGGCAGGCGCCTGTAGTCCCAGCTACTCGGGAGGCTGAGGCAGGAGAATGGTGTGAACCCGGGAGGTGGAGCTTGCAGTGAGCCAAGATCGTGCCACTGCACTCCAGCCTGGGTGACAGAGCAAGACTCCGTCTCAAAAAAAAAAAAAAAAAAGTTGATATCATATCTGCAAGTCATTATATTTTCCTTGCACATCAGAAATAGTATATATAAGAACTCTCGCCTGGGTGTGGTCACTCACACCTGTAATCCCAGCACATTGGGAGGCCGAGGTGGGCGGATCATGAGGTCAGGAGTTTCGAAACCAGCCTGGCCAACATAGTGAAACCCCTTCTCTACCAAAAATACAAAAATATTAGCTGGCTGTGGTGGCACGCACCTGTAGTCCCAGCTACTTGGGAGGCTGAGGTGGAAGAATCGCTTGAACCTAGGGGGCGGAGGTTGCAGTGAGCCGAGACCATGCCATTGCACTCCAGCCTGGGTGACAGAGTGAGACTCCATCTACAAAAAAAAAAAAAAAAGAACAACTCTTAGAGGCAAGCTAAGGTGTCTTCTGCATGGAAGGTACCCTTATAGTCCTGTTCAGCCCTTCTGGTCCTCTTACAGAATGGAAATGGCCCCATGGAAGGGAGCAAGAGGTTGGAAGACTACAGAGTGAAATAATTCATAACTCAGTAACCTTCCGTTACACAAATGAGAGTGAATATGGCTTAAAAATAATGTGTCTAAAGACATTCCACATATTTGGGTGGCAAAAATAAATAGATGGCTGATATTGTAATCATCTCGGGGAGCTTTAAAAAAGAAATAATTGTATCATACCCTTCTCCATAGTCTTACTAAACGAGAATATTCAGGGGTTGAGGGGAGAGAGAGAGATTAAGGTTTTGTTCTTTAAAAGTTCCTTGATAGGTAGATATTTATTGAGCATACCTTGATTACCAGTGAAAATACAAAGATGAGTAGGACTTCATACTCAGAATCAGAATCCAGAGTAAAATGACTCAGTTGAACATAAGAATAGACATTAATTTCTATTTCTTTTCATCCTAATTTCCTTAAATATATTTTATTTAGTGGTAGAAGATGATGAAGATGACTTTCCTACAACGCGTTCTGATGGTGACTTCTTGCATAGTACCAACGGCAATAAAGAAAAGTGTAAGTAATACATTTTTCCCCTCAGCTGGATAAAATATACTTTCAGAAGTTATGTAACAACTCACAAGAAATAATTACCTGATTGAGTAATTTTTTAAAAAGCAATAGAACTGGTGGAATCCAAGTGAAAATATCTTCCAGGGCATGCAGGTAAAAATCACATTCTGACATTATGTAATAATGGTAACTTTTACATAAGGATGTCCAGCTGTCACAGCATCATTTGCTGAAAAGACAATTTTTTTCCCTTGTCTTGGCACCTTCGTGAAAATCTGATAGACTGTAAATGTGAGGGTTTATTTCTGGATTCTCAGTTCTGTTGAGTTGATGTACGTGCGTATTCTTATTAAGAAAATATAAGCTTTAAAAAAGCTTTATTGAGATATAATTGACATACCATTTAAAGTGTATAATTTGATAAATTTGGATATTTTCGTGAAACTATCAACACAATCAAGATAGTTAACATTTATATCACCTTCAAAAGTTTTCTCCATCCCCTTTGTCATTCCTCTCTCCCCTATTCCTGAATAGCCACTGATCTATTTTCTGACACTATAGATTAGTTTGCATTTTCTATAATCTAATATAAATGGACTCATACAGTATGTATTCTTTTTTTGCCTGGCTTTTTTCTTAGTTTGAGATTCATCATTATTGTTGCATATATCAGTAGTTCAGTTCATCTCATAGCTCAGTAGTATTTTATTGTATAGATACACCATAGTTTGTGTATCTAGTCATTCATTGGTGGACATTTGGGTCGGTTACAGTTTTGACTATTACAAATAAAACTGCTATGAGCATTCATATACAATTCTATTCATGGAAATTTATTGTATTTATTTTGGGTAAATACCTAGGAGTAGAATGTTCTAATCATATGGCGGGTGTGGGTGTGTTTAATTTTTAAAGAAACTGCCAAACTGCTTTTTACCAGCCACATATGAGAGTCCCAGTTCCTCCATATCCCCACCAACACTTAATATGGTCAGTTTTCAAATTTCAGTCATTCTAATAGGTGTGTAGGGATATGTCATTGTGGTTTTAATTTGCATTTCCATATTAACTAGTGATATTAAGTACCTTTTCATGTTTTTATTTGCCATTTATATCTGCTCTTTGGTGAAGTGTGTGTTCACATTTTTTGCTCATGTTGGGTTTGGTGATTATTATTATTGTTATTATTATTATTATTATTTTGAGACAGAGTTTCCCTCTTGTTACCCAGGCTGGAGTGCAGTGTGGTGATCTCGGCTCACCGCAACCTCCGCCTCCCGGTTTCAAGTGATTGTCCTGCTTCAGCCTCCTGAGTAGCTGGGATTACAGGCATGCGCCACCACACCCAGCTAATTTTGTATTTTTAGTGGAGACAGGGTTTCTCCATGTTTGTCAGGCTGGTCTTGAACTCCCAGCTTCAGGTGATCCGCCCGCCTTGGCCTCCCAAAGTGCTGGGATTACAGGCGTGAGCCACCGCGCCCAGCCAGTGTTTATTACTAATGAGCTTTGAGGTTACTTCATATATTCTGGATAGAAGTCTTTATTAAATATATGCCACACAAGATTTTCTCCCAGGTTGTGGCTTATCTCTTTATCCTCTTAACAGTGTTTTCAAGAGCAGAAATTTTACATTTTGATTTAAGTTTCACAGTTTGTTCTTTGATGGATTATACCTTTACTGTCATATCTCTAATAGTTTTTAAAGTCAAAATTGACATTATTTCATTTATAATTATTCTACTAGAATGATTTCTTAACTATAGAATATTATGCTTTCTTGTTTGCATGTTTGAGTTTTAAGATTTTTTGTTTAATTCAAAAGCTAACCATGAATTAAAATGATAAAATTGAAACATAAAAGGCATTGAGTTTAACTGCATTGGTCTTGGATTTAAATTTGTATGTTTATTTTTAAATTGTCTATTATTTTATTATATTCTTTAGTTTATCTTCAAATTTTTTTTAATTCTAGGCTTTTCAAAATAATAAGGTAGTTCTTGCCATAATTAGGTCCTACTCTAAGCTGTCAGAATGTTATTGTTAAAGTATTGCTCCTCCTACCATTTGATTAATTGGGTGCAGCACAGCAAATAAATTTCAGGAAACAGAATCTAGAAAAAAAGGACTTGAAAGTACATATGCTGCCACGAAGCTTCTTTGCTTATAGAGCTTGGATAGGAGATTTTTAAATGTTGGCCTACAGGAGGAAAATTAAAATCCCAAAACCTGCTCTGACTTGCTAATTTTCTAAACATTTTCTGATCTTAAATTGTGATGAATTATTTCCTCATTAGAGATATTTTCAGTGAATAATTTTCATTTTCAGTATTTCCACATGTGACACCAAAAGGAATTAATGGTATAGACTTTAAAGGGGAAGCGATAACTTTTAAAGCAACTACTGCTGGAATCCTTGCAACACTTTCTCATTGTATTGAACTAATGGTTAAACGTGAGGACAGCTGGCAGAAGAGACTGGATAAGGTAAGACTAGGTTTTTTTCCTTTTAAAAATAATCACATTTTAAGTTTTATGTATTGTTTGAATATTTAAAACAAGCTAACTTCTTAGGGAAGAATCTTGGGTTGATAGAAATAGCAGATGATACTACTACTCTGAAGCTTCATGGGCATCCTAAACTCATTTGCCTAACAAGATTCACCAGTTACTTGTTTAGTTACTATACAGTATGCTTTCTTGAAAGATTTAATATAAAAGTTTTTGTGATGATGTTAGTAATGCTTTGGAATAGAAGTGTTGAGCCATTTAACATTACCCACCTTTAGGTGTATGATGTATGAAACTGCATTTAAGGCATATGAACTAACTTATATGCCAGTTTACAAAGTTAAACATTTACTTATTACAGTAATACTCATGTATTTTTTCCATGGTCAGTGATACCATTTAACATACATTATGTTGTTTGAGCATTTGCCCTATGTTCACATTTTCCCACCTTTGTTTAAACTGCAGCACTGATAATATTATGACTCTTTAGTTTCTAGTGTGAAGCATGGCTCAGTGGATTTGTTAAGTAGGAAAACTTCTATTTATAATTCAGCTTTAGAATAATAGTAAAATGTTAGATTTGAAACATACCTTAAAGTTCTAGTCCAATGCCATCATTTTATAGAAGAAGGAATTGAGGCCCAGAGGCTTGTCAAAAGGTGAAAAGTAATAGAGTTAGAGGCATTTTTCTCTATTCTTCTGTATATCAGCTCTGGATGCCAGATTAGACATCAGCCAGAATCATATTCATTCTGAGTTATATTGCTTGCAGAGTTTGAAGGCCTTTGAATTTGAGCGGGACACTAAGGAAAGCAATGATAGCACTATGTGTTTAGAAAGGTTCCCATGTTTTAGAAGAAAAGAGAGCTGTTCAGAATGCACAAGTGCAGGTGAGAGTAAGCCATTTTGATTAGGAATATGTCTTCTTTTAAAATAGGTAATGAAAACATCCTTTTAAGGTATAGAAAATTTATTATCATTCTGGAGCCAAACTATTATTATCTTCAAAGATTTCAACTCTATACTTAGTGTGGATCAAATTGAATTATTAGAAGAGTCCCTGTTCACAAAAAAAAAACAATGTATTGAAAAACAGGACAACTCCCTAAATACATTAGACTGATGGTTCAAGATTATCATTCAGCTAGTCCAGACTAGCTTATTTCCAACTTTTTGGCAACTTTCTCTCTCTTTAGTCTCTTTTTCCTTCACTAAGGGATCATATTCTTTGGTCATATACTCTAACCACATTGCCTAAAATAATTTTTTTTAAACCTTTGCACATTATATACCACTTCCTGATTATTTTAGCATTTAAGTTTATTTGCCATGTTGAAAAGGGGAGATAGATTTTTGATTGCTTTCAGCATTTTTAATCTTACCAGTTCTCTTTCTTTATTGGGTAGCAGTGAGCAGAGCAAACCAAAGATCTGCGGGAAAAAACCACTTTTGTTGCTTCTCCATGCAACACTCTCCACCAAAGAACAGCCAGAAAAGATGGCAGTATTTGTTAAAATCTGGACACTACTGTGTTTTATAGTCTTCTTACAGATCTATCTGATGTCAAATTTTATTAACCTTTTCCACTGTAATTTTTTCTCAAGGTTGAAATAACTGGATCCCAGTTACATTTTACATGGAATGTAAGTGTGTGTGTATTTGCACATGTGTGTACACACAGTATGTGTGTGTTCATATATATATACATAATATATGCAGGGTATGTGTGTATTTATTGGTAAGGAACTCTATTCAAGAACTTTCTAATCTTTTGTATGTAGAGTGTGTGTGTGTGTGTATATATATACACACTAAAGACTAGAAAGTTCTTAAATAGAGAAAGTTGTTTATCAACAAATACGTCTTTCAGGTAATTCTTAGAATTGAGAAAGAAAGTACAATGATAACAATATGGTTTCACTGAAATTGTTTCATTCAGGTGTGTGCCCGCTGTGTGCTTGACTCTAAGCTAGGAATGGGAAAACAGTGATGAGCAGGAAATAGTCTCTCAAGGGGCTTAAAAATCTAATGAGAGCAATTAAATAGGTGATAATAACAGCTATTTAATAATAGAATTGTCTATATTATACTTTTATGTAGATTTATAATGTCAGTTCCAGGATTCTTTCAGCTAATTGAAAATACTATTTTGTAGTGATGATTTTTATTGGTTACCTATAATAATAATAATCCTTTCCACTGTAGAAGAAGTGTACTTAATTGTTAGCCAGTCATGTCCAGGAAGACCAAAAATTCTAAAATTAGGCAATTATGGTTAACAGTGTTAATAAGAGGTAACCTGTTCGTTGAAGATACATTTGCTTACATTATTAGATTCACAGGTGTGTACTTTTACATACATTTTCACTTTCCTGTAAGTCTTTAATATTATTGCTGTGCTGTGCATTTTTTATTCATTTAAAATTAATATATAACATACATACAATGAAGTGTACCAATCTTAAGTATACTACCTGATTTTTTTATCGTTTGTATACACCCCTTAACCATAGTCAGATCAAGATATATAACTTTTCTAGCACCCTAGAAGGTTCCTTCATGCTCCTTCCTATTCCATATCATACCACCACCCCAAGAGGTGATCATATGGTTTTAACCTATGTCATTATAGATTAGTTTTGCCTGTTCTGGAACAACATACAAATTGAATCATACAGTATACTTTTGAGTCAGGCCTTCTCTTTCCTTCAACATTGACTGTGAGATTCATTCATGTTGTTATATTTAATAGTAGTTTATTCTTTTTTATTGCTATACAGTATTTTATTGTATAACTTTTTATTGTATGACTTCAATTTGCTTATCTATTTTCCTGTTGGTGGACATTTAGGTTTTTTTCATTTTTTGGCTATCATGAATGAAACTGCTATGAGAGTTCTTGGGGCATATCTTTAGGTATATTTCTCATACCTTGGAGTAGACTTCTTGATTCATAGGGGTATATGCTTAACTTTAGTGGATACTGATGATTTTCCAAAGTGATTAAATTAACATTTCTACCAGCAATGGGTGAGGATTCCAATTATTTTTAATTCTTGACAGCATTTGGTATTGTTAAGGATGTGTGGATGTGTGGGTGTTGTTGATGTTGTTCACTCTTGACTGTACTTGGTATTGTGTGTGTGTGTGTCTGTGTGTGTGTGTGTATAGGTGTTGGTGTTGTTTGATTTTGGGGACAGTCTTTCTTTTTTTGAGAGACAGGGTCTCACTGTGTTGTCCAGGCTGAAGTGCAATGACTGTTCACAGGCACAGCCATTAGTATACTACAGCCTTGAACTCCAGGGCTCAGGTGATCCTCCTGCCTCAGCCTCCTGAATGACCAGGACTACAGGCACATGCCACTGCACCTGGCTTAGTCATTCTGGTGGATCTGTAGTCCCATTTTCTCTTTAGTACACAAAAATCAATTAACGAAATCTTTGGGTCTAATGAACCCATTGATTCATTGATTTCCACTGTCTTTAATGCTGATGTGGTATTTAGAAGTAGTTTGCTTTGTGTGAGTTCAGTTTAGACTTTAGCCATTAAGTACAGTGATACACTGCATAACGACATTTCCGTCAGTGATGGACCACATATACAACTGTGGTCCCATAACATGATAATGGAGCTGAATAATTCCTTTTGCCTAGTGACATCTTGATGATCCTGACCCTGTGTAGGCCTAGGCTAATGTGTGTGTTGTCTCTTAGTTTATAACAAAAAAGTTTAAAAAGTTAAAAAAAATTTTTTTAAAAAAATAGAAAAATGTTTGTAGAATACAGTATAAAGAAAATATTTTTGTGCTGCTGTACAATGTTTATGTTTTAAGATATCTTATTACAAAAGACTCAAAAAGTTTAAAAAATTAAAAAGTTTATAAAGTAAAAGTTACAGTAAGCTAAGATTGTTATTGAAGGAAGAACATTTTTAAATAAATGTAGTGTAGCCTAAATATGCAGTGTTAAAAGTTTACAGTGGTGTGCAGTAATGTCCTACGCCTTCACATTCATTCACTACTCACTCACTGACTCACCCTGAGGAACTTCAAATCCTGCAAACTCCATTCATAAGTGCCCTGTGCAAGTATACTGTTTTTTATCCTTTATATCATATTTTTCCTGTGCCTTTTCTATGTTTAGATTCACAAATACTTAACCATCATGTTAAAATTGCCTACAGTATTCAGTGCAGTCATATGTTGTAAATGTTTATAGCCTAGATGTGTAGTAGGCTATACCATCTAGGTTTATATAAGTACACTCTATGATGTTTATACAAGAATTAAGTCGTCAGTGACACATTTCTCAGACTGTATCCCCATGGTGAAC
This sequence comes from Gorilla gorilla gorilla, assembly GCF_029281585.2. Taxonomy (NCBI): domain Eukaryota; kingdom Metazoa; phylum Chordata; class Mammalia; order Primates; family Hominidae; genus Gorilla; species Gorilla gorilla. The sequence continues at coordinate 36,270,323 of NC_073243.2, forward strand.
TAACATGTGACAGTAAATTCATGTGGCTTTCACTAGCCTTCTTTAGATCACAAGCATAATCTGTTCTCTTATGATTTTTGATGATCACGCTCTTCAGAGTAGTGTTTTTTTGGGAATAAGGGGAAATAGGAAGAGCTGTTTACATTTCCTGTAGCCAGAGTGACCATAAATCCTGGTTTGACCAAGGCAGTTCTTAATTCAGCAAGATTATTACTAACATTCCCTTTCGCTTTCAGAAGTGTGGTGCTTAGATTACCCAATAGGGTGACCAAGCAAATCAGTCTTTTAGAAAATGGAATTTGGACAAGGTAAAAAAAAGAAAGAAAAGAAAAAAGCCATGTATGACTATTTGAAATGAGGAAATAAAAGCATTAGATTATTTACAAACATACTGGACTCCAGTATCAGTTTTGACCCAGTGAACCCCATTGCTGTGGAAATAAGTTTTATATGGGACCAACCTTTGTTATTTTAAGTGTTGACCCTGGGTCTTTTAACCTTTTAGAGCTATAGGCCCTATCATTAAAAGGAGAGTGTTAAAATAGATAACTAAAGTCTTTTTCAATGCTAAAATACAGTCTTAAGCAGCAGTGAGAAAGTATAAGAAGGTTTTCTTTCTTAGAATATCTTTTTAGCATTCATTGATCCCACCTACTGAGTTCTTTTCTGGTATTGCTGTTTTTCTTCATACCAAAATAAATGTATCTCTTAACTGGGGTTGGTGGGAAGGGGAAGTATAAGAATGTATAGTAGGTATTTTTCAGGTGCTAGTTTACCTGGGGTGTTTTTTTCTTTTCTTTTTAAGTATACATGCAGTTACTTAACCAGTTAAACACATAACCTACTTTTAAGGTGATTTTAGTGGTGATTTAAATCGTAGGTTGTGGCCGGGTGCAGTGGCTCACACCTGTAATCCCAGCACTTTGGGAGGCTGAGGAGGGTGGATCACGAGGTCAGGAGTTCGAGAAAAGCCTGGCAAACATAGTGAAACCCCATCTCTACTAAAAATACCAAAATTAGCAGGGTGTGATGGCACAAGCCTGTAATCCCAGCTACTTGGGAGGCTGAGGCAGGAGAATTGCTTGAACCCAGGAGGCGGAGGTTGCAGTGAGCTGAGACCATGCCATTGCACTCCAGCCTGGGTGACAGAGCAAGACTCCGTCTCAAAAAATACATACATACATACATAAATAGTAGGTTGTAAGTAATTTATAGCCTAGAGAAAAGTGTTTTCTTGGGCAGAATAATACTCTTATTTTTCACAGGAGTGGAATTTTTTTGTGTCAAATTGTAAAATTTCAGTGAAATGTAGAGGAATTCCACCTGAAAGACTTCATTGTAATTAAAATGCCTGCCTCAAATTACAGATTTTTCACTTCTTTTTAATAGGAAACTGAGAAGAAAAGAAGAACAGAGGAAGCATATAAAAATGCAATGACAGAACTTAAGAAAAAATCCCACTTTGGAGGACCAGATTATGAAGTATGAATTTATATTTTGATCTTAGAGAAACACATAGGTCATGTCTATCACAAAAGTGATTTTTTAATAATACTTTTGTAACCTTTAAATATTCTAAATATATAATTTTTTCCTCAGTGTTTATGTTAATTCAGTGTATATTTCATGATATATAAATGCCAGGCATGCTCAAATATATATTTCTTATTGCCGACAAAGTTTAGGCTTCAAAAGGCTTAGTATTAGGCCTGTTCACTTGATAGTACAAATTTTTATCTCCCCTGTAAAGATGATCGTTTTTAATGTTATCTACTTTATTTTTTTAACATAAAAGCAAACTATAAAGGAAAAATCTGAGTACTTTGCAGACAAAAGATTTTAGTCTGTACTATACTGTGAGATTTTTTTTTTTTTTTTTTTTTTTTTGCGCGACGGAGTCTCGCTGTGTCGCCCAGGCTGGAGTGCAGTGGCGCGATCTCGGCTCACTGCAAGCTCTGCCTCCCGGGTTCACGCCATTCTCCTGCCTCAGCTGCCCTAGTAGCTGGGACTACAGGCGCCCACCACCACGCCTGGCTAATTTTTTTGTATTTTTAGTAGAGACGGGGTTTCACTTTGTTAGCCAGGATGGTCTCGATTTCCTGACCTCGTGATCCGCCCGCCTCAGCCTCCCAAAATGCTGGCATTACAGGCGTGAGCCACCCCGCCTGGCCTACTGTGAGATCTTATCCATAGCTGAACATAAACTGTTCTAATTGTCTTTGTTTGAAAATGTCTGAAACCAGCTTTTTTCTCCATGTGTTTATTTGTTAAGCAGGTAATAAAATCTCCTTCTCCAAGTATATACACACATACATTAAAATCTTATAAGCTATCTTTCTATATTAAGAGAAAAAATGTGTAAGAAATATATTTGGTAATTGCCATTAAACAATGTTGAGGCTAGCGCACTGGCTCACATCTGTAATCCCAGCACTTTGAGAGGCCAAAGCAGGAGGATTGCTCGAGGCCAGGAGTTCAAGACCAACCTGGACAGCATAGCAAGACTTCATCTCTATAAAATAAAATACAAAAATTATCTGGGTATAGTGGCACATGCCTATAGTCCCAGCTACTGAGGAGCCCAAGACTGCAGTGAGCTACGATTGCACCACTCCACTCCAGGCTGGGTGACAGAGCAAGACTTTGTCTCTTTAAAAAAAAAAAAAAAAAATGTTGGCCAGCACGGTGGCTCACACCTGTAATCCCAGCACTTTGGGAGGCTGGGGCGGGGGGATCAAAAGGTCAAGAGCTCGAGACCAGCCTGGCCAATATGGTGAAACCCCGTCTCTACTAAAAAAATGCAAAAATTAGCCGGGTGTGGTTGTGAGTGTCTGTTGTCCCAGCTACTCGGGAGGCTAAGGCAGGAGAATCACTTGAACCCAGGAGGCAGAGGTTGCAGTGAGCCGAGATCGTGCCACTGTGCTCCAGCCTGGGCAACAGAGCGAGACTCCGTCTCAAAAAAAAAAAAAGTGTTGATATTTCTGAAATGAGCAGTTTAAAAATGGGGTATCAAGGAGTATCACTGAGGTGGAACAGAAGAATAAAATAGTTGTAGTTATATTTATGAAAACAGAAGAATTTTTTCTTGCTACTTTTGCTCTAGAAAGGAAAACTAAACAGCTGCTCTGCTGTTGCTGAATTTTTTTGCATTGGAATCAATTTCCAACTGTGAGAGTGTATTCTGATGAGACTTAAGTTGTAATATTTTTAAATTATCATTCTCAATTTATCCCTTCTAAAATGTATTAAAATTACATAATTAGCTATCCTCTGAGGTTTTAATATGAGGCATTATAATGATGATTTTTGTTTTGAAACTAAAATTATTTTGCTATTTTAGGATTATTATTTTGGAAGAAATACCAACTTTTTAAAGTACCTTATTTTTTAATATTATAAATAAAATGTATATTCATTGTGGGAAGATTATACAAAATACAAATAAGCCAATAAAGCCCATGTTTTAAATTTAACAATATATGGTACAGTTTATCATCTACCAGCAGTATGTAAGTATAATTTGTGTACATATTTATCTCTGCTTCCATCAACACAGGTTTTTTGTTTTTTTTTTTCCCAGGGGTAGAGGACAGGGGTGGAGGGAAGAGGGGGCTTGTGCTAGGTACATGCGTTTACTAGTTTCAAAGCCAAAAAATTGCTTTATATATGTAATTGAGCATTTAAAAAATTATGTTTATCAGACATTCATGTTTCCTTTTTTTTATTTTATTTTACATTGGAAGTACACATGCATGTTTGTTACATGAGTATATTGTGTACTGGCAGAGATTGGGCTTCTAGTATGCCCCTTACCCAAATAGTGAACATTATACCAAATAGCTAATTTTTTAACTCTCACCCCTCCCTCCCAACCTTCCTCCTTTTAGAGTCCCTACATTTCCATCTTTATGTCTGTGTGTACCTATTATTTAGCTCCCACTCATAAATGAGAACATGCAGTATTTGATTTTCTGTTTGTGAGTTAATTTGTTCTGGGACCAAACTGAGGGTCGGGCTGCTATTTCTCATGACCCAATAACGAGATACAGATGAACTGGGGAGGAAGAGAGTTATTTCTGTAACTGGTTACAGGGAGAAGGCCTGAACATCATCACCAGACCAACTCCAAATTACAAAGTTTTCCAGAGCTTATATACCTTCTAAGCTATATGTCTACCTGTAAGTGTGCATTCACCTAAAGACATAAGTTACTAACTTCTTTTAATCTATAACTAAGGTCTGAGTCCTGAAGACCTTCCTTTGGAGCCTCAGTAAAGTGCTAGAGTGATTACCCTTATCGTGTCTCCTACTAAATCACATAGGTTTGAGGAGTTCCTTCAGACCCCTAATACACTTGTTTGTGGAGGACTGGGGAGTTTCTTCAGACCCCCAGTAAAACTTGTTTAATCCTAAATGGCTCCTATTAAGAATTCCTTCATTATTTTATCACGCTTTAAGGCCCAGGAAAGGCCTAGGCAAAACTCTTGATGGGCTTTTGTTACATCCCAGCCTTTGTATAAGGGCACTGGCTTTTAATATTTAACTTAAACATTCAGTCAGTACTGAAATGGTTGTTTAGTGAGACCTGGCCTGTGACAAGTTCACTTTGGATAATGGCCTCCAGCTCCATCCATGTTGCTGCAAAGAATATGGTTTCATTCTTTTTTATGGCTGCCACGTTTCTTTTTTAAGATTAACTTGGCCATGTCCTTTGGTTGTTTTCTTATTCGTTTTTTTTTTTGTTTGTTTGTTTGGGTTTTTTTTTCCTATTGATTTAGAAGATGTATAGAATTTGCCTTTTTTTAAATTTTTTTCCTTAGTAGCTTAAAAAAGTTTGGTAGATTTTGACATATAAAAGTTTTAAACCTTCGTGTAATTAACTCCTCAGTCCTTTGATCCACTTTTCTCCACATTTGGTATCATGCTTAGAAGGGCATTTTCTACTTTAAATAATTACATTTTCTCATTTTTTATTTTCCAATGGTCTCTTCTAAATATATTAATACATCTGGAGTTTTTAAAATAATGATACAATATAGAAACCTATTTTATTCCACTAGCATTTGTTGAATAAACATCCTTTATTCACCTATTTGAAATGTACTTTACTCTTTCTTAGTGAAGAAACTGGTTAAGGATACTCTATTTTTTTTCTCACTAAGTTAAATTAAATATACAATTCTTATATAAACTGGGAACTGTTTTTACACTTCCCCTTCTTTTGGAGTTTTGAACCATCTATCTTTTCTTGTAACAATATTATAGTCGTATGGGTTTTAGACACTTAATTCAAACTATGACTCTTTTTGGTTATAATCAGACATTCATGATGTTCTAATTATAAAAAAGTTCTAAGTGTTTCTGACTTCTGTAGCCTCAGAAATTACTTTATAATCTTAAATTTATTCCTTAAGACTTACCATAATGTGGCTGGGTGTGGTGGCTCACATCTGTAATACCAACACTTTGGGAGGCCAAGGTGGGCAGATCACCTGAGGTCAGGAGTTCAAGAGCAGCCTGGCCAACATGGTGAAACGCCGTCTCTACTAAAAATACAAAAATTAGCTGGGTGTGGTGGTGTGCACCTGTAGTCCCATCTACTCGGGAGTCTGAGGCAGGAGAATTGCTTGAACCGGCAGGCGGAAGCTGCAGTGAGCCAAGACCTCGCTACTGCACTCCAGCCTGGGCAACCAACTGAGACTCCATCTCAAAAAAAAAAGACTTACCATAATGTAGGGCACTACACTAGGCTTGGAGAATACAACAAGAAACAGGGCTTATAAGGATCCTGCCTAAGGGCCCTACCTGAATGCATAATGGGAACAAAGGCTAATAGACAGTTATCATAATGTATGTCATGAAACACTTTTAATGCAGGGAAGGTGTTGAATCAGAGATGTCTTCCCGGAGGGAAAGAACCTCTTAGGAGGAAAGAGCCTCTTAGCAGAAACCTTAAGAATGAGTAAATTGAGTAAAGAGTATTTTCTAGTAGTCAGAAGCAAAATAATATTTTTCCTCAGGGGAACTGAAAGTAGTTCTCTTTGGAAGGTAGAGCCTCCACAAATTGAGAGGAAAGAATGGTTAAGAGACTGACTGGAAAGATCAACAAGAATTAGTTCAGATCCTGAGACAATAGGTTTTAATCAAGAAAATGACATTTTCACATTTGCAGTTTAGAAAAGTCATTCTCCCTGCAGTAGGAAGAATGGATTGAAAGTAACAATTGTGACTGGGCACTTGGACACTTTTTGTATAATATAGATGAGAGTTGAAGGTGGCCTAAATTAGAGTCAAAGCAGGAGGAATAGAGAGGCACTGACAAATTAGATACAGTAATCCCATTGTATCAGTGGTTGGGGGGGATACATTACAAGACCCCCCCCCCAAGTAACTGCAGATAGTACTGAACCCTATATACACTGTTTTTTCCTATATGTGCTATGTTTTTTCCTATATGTATGTACCTGTGATAAAGTTTAGTTTTTATTTTAACAATAATAAAATAGAACAATTATAGTACTGTATTATAGTAAAAAGTTATATGAATGTAGTCTCTTTCTCTCTCAAAATATCTTATTGTATATAAACCACATAAATCAAAACCACAGATGGGGGAGACTATTGTATTTGGAAAGTAGAATTGAAGGGTGTGATGACTGAACGAGGGAAAAGGAAGGAATCCAAGATTAGGCCCAGGTTTCTGCAGATACACGTGGAGATAGAAGAGGAGGTTTCAGACACGTTGCAATTGAGGTGAGTCATATGAGGAAGTCTTCTATGTTAGATACAAAGATCTGACCCTTAGAAGAGAGATGGTCTGGCTGTGAATTTAGGAGTCATCAAAGGATGACTGAAGCGTTGGATATAAGTAAGAATGCTGTGCGTAGAGCAAGTATGGAACCCTGAGGAGCACCAACATTTAAAGGATAGGCAGAGAAGGGGAAACCTACAAAGGAGCCCCATAAGAGTGCTTAGAGAGGGAGAGGGGAATTTAGGAATCTAAGGTTAGAGAACTCTTCAAGGAGAGTTGTTAACATAAGAAATGCTGTTCTAAGGGGGCAGATAAGTAGCTCCTGCCCTTAGTAAGCATGATGAGATAAAAGGGTTTTTTTTAAAGTCTATTTTATGCCAATTCCTTTAGTTCCTCTCCCAAAGGTTTGCCATTAAAGGAAAAACCATTTCATTTGGCAAAATAGAATTTTTGTTGTTGTTGTTGTTGTTTTTTGAGACTGAGTCTTGCTCTACCGCCCAGGCTGGAGTGCAGTGGTGCGATCTTGGCTCACTGCAACCTCTGCAACTTCGCCTCCCGGGTTCAAGCAATTATTGTGCCTCATCCTCCTGAGTACTAGGTTTATAGACGTGCTCCACCACACCCACTGATTTTTGTATTTTTAATAGAGACAGGTTTTTGTCATGTTGGCCTGGCTGGTCCGGAGCTTCTGGCCTCATGTGATCTCCCCTCCTTGGTCTCCCAGAGTGCTGGGTTTATAGGCATGAGCCACCATACTTGGCCAGAATTTTTAAATGCTGTAGTTTTCAATTAGACTCCTGAGGCTCTGACATGATTGCTTAAGGACTAGAAATCCACATGTACTAAATCACTGTAGATTGAATGAATATTAATATTTTTTAAATGTAGATGTGGTTAAATAGTATTTAAAATCATTAGAAAATATGCTTGAGTTTGGATATTTTGTGTTTTCTCTGATCAACAGAGAGCAAAGTTGTCCTGCTGTCATTTTACTGTCTTTGAAATGTTTTGATTTTATAAAGAGAATCCTGCAGGAGGAAGGCCTCTAGGGTGTTGTTACTATTTTTTCATGACCCTCTTGTCCCAGATGGTCATTAGATGGTATATTCACTTTGTGATACTTTACTAAGATATGCACTGTTCTGTATGTTTGTTGTATCTGAATAGAAAGTTTTTTTTGTTTTGTTTTGTTTTATGAAGTAGGTTGTAGGGGACTGAGTCCTCATAACCCTAAAAGAAGAACTCCATTAAGTCAATATTTCTTATATGCCAAATGACAAGAACGTGACCCCATACCTCCCACCCTTCCAGTGTGGTTCCAGGTTATGGTGGGGATAGGACGATGTTGCTAGATACTTTTTAATGGACTAATGATGACTTGGGGTTATGAGTTTAACTGGGAAGATTTCACCAATTGTTCATGTGTCTTATTTTATATATTTTAACATTTAAGAAATGCTAAACCCAAGCCTACCTTTTAGCCTCTACTTTTATTATAATACAAAGCTGTCGTTCCACTTACTTGGTTCATCACAGCAGGAACATATGTTGATTGTTTACATTTTGTTATTGTTCTTTATATGTTTATCTTCTGATGCAGCTGAGGTTCCACTTGCATGGGAACCACTTGAGGGAATTATTAAACATGTATATTCCAAGGTTCCACTGAAGACCTACTAAGAAATAATTTTTGGCCATGGAGGCCTGGGAGTTTTCATTGTAAGAAGTCCCCAAGTGATTGATGGCCATTATTCTGCCATCTAGCCAGACTATCAAGCATCAACTCAACTTTTATTTCCCCATGAAACAATTACCTGTGCTTAGGAAGATCCCCCTCTGAATGCCTAGCCGTACTTATTAGCTATAGTTCTTGTGCAAATTTTTACTTACCTCATTGCAATTTTATATCTCTGTTGTCTCTGTCATAAGTCTCAACTCTGCTACTAAAGAAGCCCTAGATAATATATAGCTGAATGAGCATCACTGTTTTCCAGTAAAACTTTATGGACACCAAACTTTTAATTTCAAGTAATTCCCACATGTCATATTATTACTTTTATTTTTTCCAGCCATTTAAAAATGAAATTCTTAGCTCACAGGCTGTACAAAAGTAGGCAACAGACTGGATTTGGCCCTTGGGCCACAGTTTTTGCCAATCCCTGCTCTAGACTATTATCCCAACACAATGTTGGTCAATATACAGTAAGTAAATATATGAGTACTGAGTGAATTAATTGTAACACTCGTGATTTTACACAGAGCATGCATATGATCTAGTGTGCTGACTGGTTTGTAAATATGTGTTCAATAAATGTTTCTTAGGTCAGTTTTCAAACTCAAGTTAATACCAGAGTTATCAGAGTTTTCTGTTTCTTTAAATAAACTGCTTTTTTCCCCACTGTGTGTTGGAATAGGAAGGCCCTAACAGTCTGATTAATGAAGAAGAGTTCTTTGATGCTGTTGAAGCTGCTCTTGACAGACAAGATAAAATAGAAGAACAGGTATATCTATTATTGAAAATTCTAAGCTGAAATTTATTTTAACACTATAGGCATTCCTTGGTGTATATTATTTCATGTAAATAGAATTTGAACATTGTGAACTTAATAACCTAGAAGCTTAACTGTGAATACATTGAGTCACAAATGTAAAATAATCTTTTTTTTTTTTTTTTTTTTGAGACAGAGTCTCGCTCTGTTGCCCAGGCTAGAGTGCAGTGGCGCGATCTCAGCTTACTGCAACTTCCACCTCCTGGGTTCAAGCGATTCTTCTGCCTCAGCCTCCCGAGTAGCTGGGACTACAGGTGCGCGCCACCATGCCTGACTAAATTTTTTTGTGTTTTTAGTAGGGACGGGGTTTTACCATATTGACCAGGCTGGTCTCGAACTCCAGAGCTCATGATCTGCCCACCTCAGCCTCCCAAAGTGCTGGGATTGATTACAGGCATGAGCCATGGTGCTGGCCGTAAAATAATCTTTATAAGTCAGTTCCTTTATATGTGAATTTCCAAGCAATAGAAAGAAAACCAATAATTGTTAAAAGGAACCATGCGTAATTAACATGAACTTAAATAGAAATGCTCTTTTTGCTTATTTCCCTTTAAGTGTCCAGCTTAAAACATTCTTTTAATATAAAGCATATATTTAGTCTAAGTAAAAAGCTTCTTTGAATTTTTCTTCACCAAGTATGATATGAAAAGGAAGATGACCAAAAACTTAAGGTTTTTCATCTATATTAGTATTGTTTTTATTAACCCCTTTATTGCGTTCACTACTTCACCTTCAGTTTCTTTCTCACTTTTGCTTTGTTCAGTGTTTTGTCATCATTATTGAATGTATAGCAGTTACACCCAGCTGCTGTGGAAATTGAAGAAAAGTATTTCTTAAACCCATTAACTAGCTTCAAGATTAATTTGATACTTTGTCTTCTTTAATTTGGCAACAGTACAGTTACCATACGTTACAACTAGATGGTACTTAAGGATGAATTTTGTTATTTCCTCCGCTTGTTTAAGCTATGCTAGTTATGGTGGAAGCTTAACCTTTTTGGGGGGCAAGTATTAATAAACTGTGGCTACAGAGTATCTTGCCAAATAATCATGTATGTGTCAGTTTTATACTACAAATGAATTTGCATAGAAAAGTTGGCTTGTTCGTTTCCTGTCATTGCTAAGACAGTCATGGCTATTATGCTCTTATTGGTCTACCTAAGGGTAAATCACCTGCAGTAGTAACTGCTTCTCATGTGTGTCTTTCATTATTTTTTAAAAAATTACTGATAAAAAGTTCATGTCACATTAATTTGTAAAGCTTATTGCTCATTTTTTTTTGTACCCAAAAGATGCTATGTACCACTCAAGAAGAGTGGGAACTTTTAGTTCCTAAATGGGCTCTACTTTTGGAAACCTAAAGTACTACCTGAAGTAGCATTATTTATTTGTTTCCCTTAGTTTTTTGTCTAGGATGTGCTGTTTTGGGAAAAAGTAGTGAATGAGTCAAGACACCTCAGTCTTACTCTTAGTTTTACCTCTAACTAACTTTGTAGCTATGAACTTATCACTGAATTCTCTGGGCCTTGGTTTTCTAATCTGTGAAACAAAATAGACAAGATGATTCAAAACATCTCTTCTCTCTAAAATGCTCCTCTACTGAATATCAGTATGGTGATTGAGTTGGGTTTGAGAGAATTGATGAACCCTTCCAGAAGCTTTAGAAAAAGAAATATTCATGGGGCCATCCATTCAACTTCATTCTATTCTTGACACTGTACTAGATGCTCTGCAAAATAGTCATTGAACAGAGCGTTGTTTTTCTTGCCTAATAGCCAGGCATGTTGATATGACAAAGATACAGCGTGGTAATACTCTATAGAGTAGTGAGAGCTTCAGTAATCCATAAAATCAGTTCCATAGATTTAGATCATTTCCCTCTTCATATTCAGTATATATTGCACAGATCTGTCAACAACACAGCCATTAAATAGATATTCTCCAAGTGACACTTATATCACACATGTTTGAGTTTACGTTACTTGCAAACATAGGGAAAGAAAGATACATGCGATAAACTGGTGCATGAGAAATGAGATCTTAGCAGTTGGTTGAAATAAATGAGAACAACCGAGGCAAACTAAAGAGGAAGAAGGAGGTCAAGTGTTAGCTTAACAGGAGTAAGATGATGAGATGAAGGGCAGAATACCTTCATGGAGAGGAGGCAAAGAGATATACATGATATGTTCTTAGGAACATAACTGAAGCAAACAATGATATTATTTCTAATTATATATAAACCTGTGAGTCAGCCTTCCAGGGGCCTCATAAGGTAGAATCATTGGAATGATTTGGCCAGGGTTTGGATAGGAGAGAATTGGCAGCAGCATTAAGATTGACCCATGATAAATAATGCTATGCAGGTAGCAGGGAGTCTGACTAGGAGCAAAATCAACAAACTTATCCCTTGCCTAACATAGTGTCTGTGGAGTCAGAAAGAAGAGGTTAAATTGGGATATCTGAGGCAAGTATCAGGATTTGCCATGTCTGCGGAGTAGTTTCATAATTCTAATGGTTATAAGCACTAAGGCATTCACTAAGTGAATGTTGGTAGTTCCAGGTTATATTATCCATTCTTGAGTTGCAAAATACACTTTAAAACCTTCCCATCTTAACATTATGTTTTTTTAGTCACAGAGTGAAAAGGTGAGATTACATTGGCCTACATCCTTGCCCTCTGGAGATGCCTTTTCTTCTGTGGGGACACATAGATTTGTCCAAAAGGTAAGCTAATGTCAGAGTTTACTAAAAGTACACCTTGTATTGTTCTTCATTGTTGGTGGAAATATCTTTTATTTGAGACGGAGTCTCACTCTGTCACCAGAGTGGAGTGCAGTGGCGTGATCTCGGCTCACTACAGTCTCCACCTCCCGGGTTCAAGAGATTCTCGTGCCTCAGCCTCCCTAGTAGCTGGGATTACAGGCATGTACCACCACACCCAGCTAATTTTTGTATTTTTAATGGAGACAGTTTCACCATGGCCAGGATGGTCTTGATCTCCTGACCTTGTGATCCACCCATCTCGGCCTCCCAGAGTGCTGGGATTACAGGCGTGAGCCACCATGCCCAGCCAGAAATATCTTGTAGTATATAAGTTTTCTCCCCTTTTCATGAATTGAAGTAATGAGACTGTTTTTGGTTTTATATATTGTATTCCATATACATCCTCCAAAACAGAAATCTTGTTCTGAAAATAAAGTTCTTTCATTTTTATTTAAGGGGAAAGTTGGGGGTGGGCAAATAAGGAGTGGCTAGTCCAAAATAGTTAACCAGAAGTATATCCAGTTATACTAAATCTCTCTCTTCTTTGGGGTTAAATGATATTACTTTGTATTATTGGAAGCACTACATTCTTTTTTGGAATGATTTTGGAACATAATACATAATAGGTGCATGAAGTCAGCAGTTGCTGCTGTGCTTGTTTCATATAGTGCTTTGTTTTCTCTTCCCTTTATCTTGTGTTTGGAAGTTGGTACTGAATGCTCTGTTGTGCCTTTGTTCTGATTACTTGGTTTTTTCTTTGTCTGTCTCTGGTAGCCCTATAGTCGCTCTTCCTCCATGTCTTCCATTGATCTAGTCAGTGCCTCTGATGATGTTCACAGATTCAGCTCCCAGGTACTGTATGAATGTATAGAGTGGACTTGAGTCTTTCTGTGCTATATTTCAGCCTGCTTTCCCAGTTCCTAGAAATCTTTTGGTTAGGCCACTGATTTTAGTTTTGAATTTTAAATAGTAACATTAAGCATTAAAAAGGTCTTCCTTGTCTACTAAATAGTTCCTCTGTCAGGTTTGCATGTGTCCTTTATTATTCACAGCTTGGAATTTTGTCATATAGGAGGTACTCCAGAAAGATTTTCAAACTGAATTGAAACAAATAGAAGATACTGGGTTTTGTATATCATGTAATATCTGTTTCTTCAGTCAGGATTTAGCAGTTTTGATGGACGTGGTCTATATGATATGTTATAGCAGAAAAGCAGATTTTAGCAGTCTCACTTTTAAGCTAAAGTATCTCCAAAGTATATTCAACAAGGAAATCACTTTTTAATAATATGTTTCATTTCCATTATAATACTAAGCTCTATTGAGCAGATTGTGTTTTCCTTATGCAAATTACCTTTGGATATTATAAATGAATATTTCTGTTCATATGCTAAATCTATGGAAATTTGTTTTAATTTTTAGCATTGGTAAGGGTTTAGGAATTTAAGACAGGAAGCTGGATGCTTGCGGTCTCTGAAGTCTGTACCCTCAAAATAAAATCAGATTACCATTGGAGGAAGTTTTTTTTAGTGTCAGCGTTAGTTCTTTTTTTAATTTTCTTAATCTTCACATCTTTGCCATTCAACTTTTTATCTTTCTGGTGATTGCATTTTATTGGACTAGATTATATTATGTTAATCTTATATTAAAGACCTGAGCACTCTGGTCAGAATGACTCAGTTTAAACCCTGGTTAGGTGTATGATCCCAGTAAGTTTTCTAACTTTTTTGTGCTTCATTTTTATGATTTAGCTAGAACCTGACACATAATTAAGTGCTCAATAAATGTTACCTTTTATTGCTATTATAACATAATTTCTTTGAGCTAATAAAAGTTATCTACATCATTATTTTTTCCTCTGTGAGAATATTGCTATAAAAGTTTTTAAAAGTCATAGTTTAAAGAGATTTCTATTATTTTTATGTTTATAAATAAAGTTTACATTAGTTTTTAACCTGCAATAGAGAAGAATATTAAGACTTTAATGTATTTTTCTGACTTGTACAGCGTTTTTCTCCTTGAATACTTTCAAGAAAAAGATTTAGCAATTCTGGATCAGAAATCATCCATAACCAAATATACCACAGTATATTTTACCTTTTGCTTGTCCATTTATGCATTTTTTTTAAAATTTTACTTATTTATTTTCTAGACAGGGTCTTGCTCTGTTGCCCAGGCTGGAGTGCAGTGGCACCATCTGGGCTCACTGCAACCTCCACCTCCCAGGTTCAAGCAATTCTCCTGCCTCAGCCCCCCGAGTAGCTGGGATTACAGGCACGCACCACTACGCCCAGCTAATTTTTGTATTCTTAGTAAAGACGGGGTTTCACCATGTTGGCCAGGCTGGTCTAGCACTCCTGACCTCGTGATCTGCCCACCTCGGCCTCCCAAAGCGCTGGGATTACAGGTGTGAGCCACCATGCCCAGCCCTGCGTATGTTTTTAAAAAGAGACTCATATTCATAATGAATCTGTGACAAAACTACATAATACTGGGAGACTTTGGTTTATTGTGCTAAGCTCCACATTGCATTAAAATCATATCACAGACTAATCAAAAATGCTGGAATACATAGGCTATAAATGAAACAAAATATAATGACAGCAAGGAAAGAATGTAAGCCGGTAATAAAGAATGCCTAAGAATTAGGGGTTCAGAACCCAAACCAGGGCCCTCACTGTAGTGCTGTAGAACAGCTGAATTGCTTTTAAGTCCAGGTAACTATATCACTGAGAAGCAGGTGCCTATATTTTTACAAAATTTTGCTGACAGCTTACTTCTTCGTAATATTAATAACCTTTTGTAAAACTCATGTATGTAACTTGAGGGAAATCTTGCTGGATTTTTTTCTCTAATATATGGTGCTCATGATTGATCAGATCCTGTTTTAGCTTTTGATTATGTACTGTTTTATATGCCAGAAGAGGTAAAAATGAAGAAAATAACGTTAAGGTCTTCAAGTATTTGTTGTCCTTGCTAAAGCATTAGTTGTCATTAGCAGACGTGGACTCTAGCAATTCACTGTTGTAATTAAATTGTGTACCTTATGTTCGGCAGTTCCTTTATAATAGATGACTAATTCCCAATTGATAAGATTTTTTGTTTCAGAGGATGTTATACTGCCTTATCAGCCATTATCAAAGGATCTAGCAAGTTGATTCTGTATAGTCACACTTGAGAATATAGCATTGGATGTAGATCTGGAGTTAATATTAGCTGAGAAACATTGTGTTATCTGGAAAACTCTTCCAGTTCAACACAGTGTAAAATTATAGTAGTGACTATACAGTAGTGTTACATTTTACAGTTCTCACACCCTATAGAGACTTTTGTATTAAGCAAAATAAGAGGCTCAAAGGTTATTCATTAACATTAGAAACACTTATGTTATATTACATTGCGTCGGTCTTTTCTGTTTTTTGTTTTTTTTTTTTTTTTGAGACGGAGTTTTGCTTTTGTTGCCCAGGCTGGAGTGCAATGGTACGATCTTGGCTCACTGTACACTCCGCCCCCTGGATTCAAGCGATTCTCTTGCCTCAGCCACCTGAGTAGCTGGGATTACAGGCACCTGCCACCACGCCCAGCTAATTTTTTTTTCATTTTTAGTAGAGATGGGGTTTCACCATGTTGGCCAGGCTGGTCTCGAACTCCTGACTTCAGGTGATCTGCCCGCCTCGGCCTCCCAAAGTGCTGGGATTACAGGCATGAGCTGCCACACCTGGCCTACATCGTTCTTAATACACAAATATACATCAGTTACTCCACAGCGCTTGATATGGGAGGTAACCAAATTCTTTGTTTTATAATATCTTCATAATTAATTAAAAAACTAAGTCGACATTTTTAATCACCTTTAATAATTTGCCAAAATATTATATAAGCATAATATAATCAATTCTTATTTACTCCAACAAATTTTAAAAGTCCAGATACAGATACCATATCTAGTTTCTTGATCATTTATATCAGCTCCCATACAGAAGCCTTCTAAATCTCTGGTAATTTCACTTTGCTGTTTACATAAGTGTTGGCTCATGACTACCTTGTTCTTCTTGAAATGATGTTTTATAGTCTTGAATTGGCTGAAATAATCAAGTGTACAACTCAGAGATGCCCTGAAAATAGCTTAAAATAAAATATGTACATCTACTAGGAAATTAGTACCAACACATGAATCTGTCTGATGGGCAGATATTAGGAATGAAGTCACTCCAGATCTGAGAAATTAAAGTTGTAAAGGACTGCAGGTTCTGTGTTTTTTTTGTTGTTGTTGTTGTTGTTTGTTTTTTGGGTTTTTTTGAGACAGTCTCATTCTGTCACCCAGGCTGTAGTGCAGTGGCACGATCTCAACTCACTGCAACCTCCGTCTCCCAGGTTCAAGCGATTCTCCTGTCTCAGCTGGGATTACAGGCACATGCTATCACACCCAGCTAATTTTTATATTTTTAGTAGAGACAGGGTTTCACCATGTTAGCCAGGCTGGTCTCGAACTCCTGACCTCAAGTGATCTGCCCGTCTCGGCCTCCCAAAGTGCTGGGATTACAGGCCTGAGACACCATGCCCAGCGTTTTGTTTTTTTTTGTGTTTTTTTTTTGTAAAGAGACAAGGTTTCACTTGTCCAGGCCGAGTGCAGTGGCATGATCATAGCTCTGTAACCTGACCTCTGACCTCTGACCTCCTGGACACAAGTGATCCTCCTGTCTCTCAGCCTCCCAAGTAGCTGGGACTACAGGCATTCCACCACACCCAACTAATTGTTTTTATTTTTTGTAGAGACAGGGCCTTGCTGTGTTGCCCAGGCTGGCAAGTTCTTGAAATAATGGCTGTGGCCACAAACTAGAAAATAATTTTCAGGTGTACAGAGAATAGAAAGAATTTAGATTCATAAATTGATCATTTTGGTCACATTTATTTGCATAACACAGTTCACATTTAAAGGTGTCACCTTAGAAATCAAAGGGGAAGAACATCATCCTCTATTGAAAAAGAAAGAAATCAAAGGATGTACAGTGAATTTGCAGCTTAATCTATGGGGGAGCATCATTGCAAAAAATGGTTCTGTGTGAGGTTCTTTCCCACCCTTTGTCCATAGGAGCACATTATTGTTGTGGTAATCATTTCACCCCTCTCCCTTTTTTAGTATACAAGTGATACATGCTAATTTTAACAGAACTTGAAAGTAGAATAAAATTAAAATAATAGTTTACTAATATTCCATTTATCTTCTCTCATATATATGAGATAAATATTAAGGTGTATGTACTTATCCATATGTGCCTCATTTTTTAAAATCTGGCACACATGGATAAGTACATACACCTTAATATTTTTTTCTTCTACCAAAATAGATAACTCTATATAAACTGTTTTATAATCTTTATTTTAAACTTATATTTAGGCCCATCTTCCCATCAGTAAATATAAGTCTATATGTCTTTGTCTATTTATGCATGTGCATGGCTGGATTTACCTACTCACCTAATATTGAACATTTAGCTTGTTTTTGGCTTTTCTCTGTTATATATAGTGCTACAGTGAGCATTCTTGTATATACATCTTTGCACCCTTATCTAATTATTTCCTTAGAATATATTCCTAGAAGCATAATTGTGGGAACAAAGGCCATGAACATTTTCAAGTGTTTATTTTATTATTTTATTTTATTTTTATTAATTTTGATACAGGGTTTTGCTTTGTTCCCCAGACTGGAATGCAGTGGTGAGATCACCACTCACTGCACCTTGACCTCCTGGACTCAAGTGATCCACCTGCCTCAGTCTCCTCAGTAGCTGGGGCTAAGGACTACAGGCACACGCCATCATGCCCAGCTAATTTTTTTATTTGTAGCAGAGACGAGGTCTCACTGTGTTGCCCAGGCTGCTATTTTATTTATTTTTTAAGAGATAGGGTCTCATTCTGTCATCCAGGCTAGAATGCAGTGGCACAATCATAGCTCACTGCAACCTCAAGCGATCTTTGCCTCAGCCTGAGTAGCTGGGACTACAGGCATGGGCCACCACTCTCAGCTAATTTTTTTTTCAATTTTTTATTTTTTGTACGTATGGGGGTCTCACTGTGTTGCCTAGGCTGGTCTTGAACCCCTAGCCTCAAGTGATCTTCCCACCTCAGCCTCCCAAAGTGCTAGGATTACAGGCCACAGGCCTCAGCCAAGTTTTAAAAATTTTTACTGCCAAACTCTTCATTAGAAAAGTTGAACCAGCTTACATTCCCAGGCCAGTTTTCTATTCATATAGTAGCACTGAATATTATAATTCAGTTAACTTTTGTCAATACGGTAGGCTAAAAGTGCTATGTTCTTAGCCATCTCTCTTTTGGGTTAACAGTGCACTGTTTTGTTATTAATAATTATTCTATCTAACAAGCCCCCTCTATGGTTTTGTGGCTTTGTAGTAAGCGTAGTTGTATTTCCTTTTTTGAGGTGGAGTCTCGCTATGTTGCCCAGGCTGGAGTGCAGTGGCGCGATCTCGGCTCACTGCACCCTCCGCCTCCCGGGTTCAAGTGATTCTCCTGCCTCAGACTCCTGAGTATCTGACTACAGGCATGCACCACCACGCCTGGCTAATTTTTTGTATTTTTAGTAGAGAGGGGAGTTCACCGTGTTAGCCGGGATGGTCTCTATCTCTTGACCTCATGGTCCACGTGCCTCAGCCTCCCAGAATGCTGTGATTATAGGCATGAGCCACCGTGCCTGGCCAACATTTCTTTTACATGCATAAAAGAAAGAGATCTGAGCTGTTTTTGAGCCCTTCTAGACTTTCTTTTTTTTTTTTTTTTTAGGTAGATGAGGTCTTGCTATGGTGCCGAGACTTAACCTCAAACTCCTAGGCCCAAGCAATCCTCCCAAGCTGCTGGGACTACAGGCATGAACCACCATGCCCAACTTAGACTTTTATTGTACTATCAAAAGGCAATTTTCTTTTCAAATTTCTGGGTAATAGTGTTAGAAAAATCCTGCTTGGTAGCCTCCAGAAATGGCATCATACTGAATGATTCAAATGTGAGATGGAAGAAAAGGTTAGAATTGGAGTGAACGTCCCCTCTTATCTCAAATGTATTTTATCTCCATTTTGTTTCATAGTTTATTAGTTTGAAGATGCTTTGTATGTCAGCTAATCATTTTCAACTCTAGGTCCAGAAAAATCAAGGGCATGATTTCTGAAATTACACTTAGCCTAATTAAAACTTAGAAACACTGTTCACCTTCTTCAATGTTTTTGACTGAGTCTTTTTCATTTATAAGTGACAGGAGGTGTTACTATAACATTATTTCCTAGAATGTCAAATTTTGAGCCTAATAGCATGGTAAATTTGGCTATATTTGTTATTTTTTGTTTTTGTTTTTTTTTAAATGAAACTTAGTATTTCCTTGTTTCCCACTTCTTTTTTTTTTTTTTTTTTTTTTTTTTTTTTGAGACGGAGTCTCACTCTGTCACCCAGGCTGGAGTGCAATGGCGTGATCTTGGCTCACTTCCAGCTCCACCTCGCAGGTTCATACTGTTCTCCTTTCACAGCCTCCCGAGTAGCTGGGACTATAGGCACCCACCACCACGCCCGGCTAATTTTTTTTGTATTTTTAGTAGAGATGGGGTTTCACCGTGTTAGGCAAGATGGTCTCGAACTCCTGACCTTGTGATCTGCCCGCCTCAGCCTCCCAAAGTGCCGGGATTACAGGCGTGAGCCACTGCACCTGGCCTCCCACTTCTTTTTAATATGTCGTGTCATAACCGAACAGTAAAGTGAGCAGATTATCAGGTTAAATCTGAAGTGTCAGTCTGGTCACCAGTGCCCAAGTTACTGCCCCTATGGTAATATTGGTTACTTTATATTTTCCTACAGCAAACATAAAATTTGTTATAGTGAGATTTTTACCTGTATACCTCTCTTAACTTTAATGTTATTACCTCAAGGAAGATATTATAACAAATGAAGATTCCATGATGAAAGTTTTGCAGAGTTTATTGCAGTAATTTAGTACTTCATTAGAATCTTTAGTTTTTTAGGAGCACAGCACTGAATGTTTGTTTCTTTGTTGGACCTTTTGAAAACCGGTTTTCCATTGATGCAGTGTAGCTGTTACAGGAATATCATTTTTAAAACGTTTTTATACAGCATGGCTGAAAATTGAACCTGGGCCTCCCTCATGGCCTACCATTGAAGGAACAGCATTTTTTGCCTATCTAGAAAGGCAATGTTAAATGTGCTTTCTATATATTTTTTAACTTGTGCTACCTACTACGCATTTATATTTGTGGAATCTGTTTTCTTTTGGACAAAACCACAAATCAAAAACACCTCATTTCTTAGGCATTTGAAATCCCTAATTCAGAATAATCTCCCAAACAGAAACACAACTGCCTGCATTCTTTTTGACAAAAGAGCTAAGTAGCATTAAAAAATTATTTTAAACCCAACTCTGTTTTTTAACAGAATAAAATTCTTCTGTTCTTCACATTCTTCTTTCATAGGTAACCTATTGAAAGTAGGATTTATTTGGGGGAAGCATTTCTTTCTGTCTCTTATCTCATAATAAATACAGGTGTGCTTAACTGCTAGTTTCCTACCTCAAAGATATACTCAAATCTAAAGATTTTTAAGATTTTGGGATCTGAAGAGTAAACATTTCTCCTAATCACAATGTGACAGAGACAAATGAATCAAGCCAATGCTGCTTTTATTTATGCATACTAACTGGAACTTTTCTTTTTGGAAATCAGATACATTTTGTATGTATTAGTGATTTGGAATCCTGCATTAGTTATCCTCGCCCTCCCAAAGCAGATTCTGAAAGTATAAAGGTGCACAGGTTCTCCATGCAACACCAAAAGTTATATTTTCCAAGGCTTTGTAATATTGTAGAATGTCCTGTTAAATTTCTGTCAAATCAGTAACTCACACTGTTTTGAGAATTATGAATAAAGGAATAAAATATTGTTAGTATTTATTTAGTACAAGAATAGATTATAGAATCTCAGCATTTTTGTCAAAAAGTTTCTTTTTGATGATTGACAGATCAGGAGACACTTAAGGCCATACCTGCTTTCAGTAATCAAAAATGCATTTAAGATCCAGAAACTTGAGGTAGCAGAAGTATACATCACTATCACGTATAACATATCCTTTGGTATAGAAAATTATATTCCCAGAGTGAGTTTCTTTTTTAAAACCGTTAATGAGGCCAAGGTGGGAAGATCACTTGGGACCAGGAGTTCAAGACCAGCCTGGGCCAGATGGCGAGACCCTGTCTCTACAAAAAATTAACTGGGTGTGGTGGTGCACTCCTGTAGTCCCACCTACTCAGAGGCTGAGGCAGGAGGATCCCTTGAGCCCAGGAAATTGTAGTGGCAGGTGAGCTATGATCATACTACTGTACTCCAGTCTGGGCCGCAAAGTGAGACCCTGTCTCTTAAAAAAAAAAAAAAAAATGTTAGGCATGGTGGCACAGGCCTATAGTTTTAGCTACTTAGGAGGCTGAGGCAGGAGGATCACTTGAGCCCAGAAGTTCAAGATTACAGTGAGTTATGATTGTGCCGCTGCACTCCAACCTGGGTGACAAAATAACCCTGTCTCTGGCGGGTAGGGGGGAAGTTGATTATTTACTTTGAAATATGTTCAAAACTTATTCCTGTTCTATATTCCTAATGAACAGAATAGACTTTATATGAAACAAATAGTTAAACTTAAGGATAAAATTTTAATGGAAGTATAATATATATATTTTCCAGCTCTTCTGTCTTCTAATATATTTATTACAGAAAATGAAATTACTTTGTTTCCACAATCTTTGTATCACTTCAGTTCTCCAATAAATCTGAGAATTCTGGTAGTGTGAAATATTCAGCTTTCTTTGCTTATTTACATAAAATGTATAAGGACAATTTGTGATAAGAGTTACATTTAAATATCAGGAAAAAGTTATAAATTTAAATTAAAAAATTTTTAAAAGGAAATTATTAGAAATTTTAAAAGAATGAACTAAAAGGTGATTATATGTAAATGCTTGCATATATGAATATTAGCATTGTCCCTAAAATAATTTAGAACAAAGAAATTGGAATCAAATAAATAAAGGTTTGATTATTTTTAAATTGGCTTATATTCTATGATAAAAGAGAGGTTTATCAGTGGCATAAGGAAGGTTTTTCACCTTTTTTGTATTGAAATCTTTGACATATGCATATATATCTTTGCTCATCTTTGTGTATCTTTGCTCATATGAGAGCAAAGATATAAGCAAAGATATGCTCTCTCTCTCTATGTCTTTGTTCATACCAGACCTTCCTGATATCTCTACATAGTCTTAAATATAGGAACATTAGACTGGATGATCTCTGTGCCCCCTTTATCTCTACTCTTCCATTATTTTATACTTTAACACATCATCTCTGTTTTATGATACAGAATGGAATATTTCTTTTTTCCTGAAAATGCTTATTTTGGTCACTTGATACACATTAGGCCAATATGTGTTACTTGAGTGACCCATCTTCCTTCTTTTCATTTCTGTCTCCTGTCATTAACCTGGATATCTGGAATGTGGACTAAACTCTTCAAACACTATGTAAAACCTACTAACTTTTGTGCATTTGGTTGCTCAGCTACTAAGAGCACCATTTCTGAACTGAAGTTAACTGAAGACCATTCTGTTTTAGAGATTATGACATACCTTTTGGATTCTCATGCCTTTTTCCTCCCCTCTCAAGGTTGAAGAGATGGTGCAGAACCACATGACTTACTCATTACAGGATGTAGGCGGAGATGCCAATTGGCAGTTGGTTGTAGAAGAAGGAGAAATGAAGGTAATTCCCCCTGAAATGTTGTAGATTGCCAAAGGCGTCTCTGTTTCAGTCATATTATCATTACTATTGATATGAATAAGGATAGCACTTTCAACTTACCTTTAAAACAAATTATTACATGTGATCAAAGCAGTACCATATATAGAGCAATAAAATGTCTTTTTGCTTTTCTGGTTTTGCCTTTACTAAAGTTTTTTATGATTATAATATAAATATATGATTAAACCTTTCTGTTTTGACTAGGCCATGAAGAAAATAAAATTTAGAGAATTAGATATGACCAGGGCACAATTAGCTAATGGTCCTGTATTTGGATATTTCCTTTTGTTTTGTTTTTTTAACATACTGAATGTTGTGCCTGGATGACACTTTGTTTCTCTCCCTTTTTGGTCTATACCCTCCTTCTTTTCCCTTCTCTTACTGCACCTTTATTTGATATTTGGACATTGGTCAGTTAATCTTGTTTACATCCCTAAACACAGGGACAGAAAATAAGAGCAGGGACTGAGAGATACAGAGATGGGTTGAAAAGCAAAAGCAACATTGAATTTTGGATTCTCTCATTCCTAAGGAACTATGCTAAATAAAGATACAAAGATAATAAGACACTCTCCAAGCTAAAGCTTTAGTTAAGGAAAAAGAATATTGACATTTAAAAGATACTATTGGCCAGGCACAGTGGCTATGCCTGTAATCCCAGCACTTTTTGGAGGACGTGGCAGGCGGATTACTTGAGCTCAGGAGTTCAAGTCAAACCTGGGCAACACGGTGAAACCCCGTCTCTACCAAAAATACAAAAATTAGCTGGGTGCAGTACCACACGCTTGTAGTCCCAGCTACCCAGGAGGCTGAGGCAAAAGATTCCTTGAGCCAGGGAGGTCAAGGCTGCAATGAGCCACGTTTGTGCCACTAGACTCTAGCCTGGGTCACAAAGTGAGACCCTGTCTAATATATATATATATGCATGCTATTACTTGGCTCTGTCTGATAATGTACTGAGTGAAGAGTACAGATGAGTGGTGGAGAAAATCTGAAAAGAAAGATCTCTGTGATTTGAAACAATTAGATTGTTTTACAACGCAGAGAAACATTTGAACTACATCTGGAATTAAAAAGAAAGTTGTGACAAGGGTGAGGTGAGGGCATTTTAGGAAAAAAATTATAATGTGAGCAAAAACTTGAAAGCAAACTTTTTAGTCAGGATTTTTTGCATAATCTATGTTGACCAGAATTATTCTAGCAAATAAGATATAATATTAGATGCTGGGATTTCCTCTCCCCTTGAATAAGGAACAAAGTAAGACATAAGATAAAAGAGACAGATAAATGAGATACCAGAATGTTAGCTATAATTCTGATAAGGTGACTGTAGAAAATAGTTTGAGATCAGCTGCTACAGGGTCTTGTTACTCCAGAATTAAGCATGTTCCTGGCATTGCTGGATAATCACAAACCTTCACTGCAGAAGCAGGCCAGGATGTATGCTCTTTGCGGAAGAAAGGGTTGAGCCAGACCTGCCTTATTTCTTCTTCTGTAGTCATCGTTCAGTCACCGTAGAGTCACCTCCCTCTGGGGAGGAGGAAGTGAAGTACTAAAGAGAAGCCAGGAGTGATGGTCTGGATGACGTCCCTCTACCTGGAATGAGGAATAGAAAATAAGTACTCCTACAGCCCACAGTGTTAGAGAGAAATTGGGCCTAGATAATGGGAAGCATAAAGTTACTCTCTAAAGAGAATAGTTGTTGTCTATAGCAATTGTCTACAACAGTAGACTAGCCACTGTATGAAAAGTATCTTTTTTTTTTTTTCTTTTTTTTGAGACAGAGTTTTGCTCTTGTCACCCAGGCTGGAGTGCAATGGCATGATCTTGGCTTATTGCAGCCTCTGCCTCCTGGGTTCAAGTGATTCTCCTGCCTCAGCCTCCCAAGTAGCTGGGATTACAGGCACCCGCCACTACGCTGGGTTAATTTTTGTATTTTTAGTAGAAATGGGGTTTCACCTTGTTGGCTAGGCTGGTCTCGAACTCCTGACCTCAGGTGATCCGCCCGCCTTGGCCTCCCAAAGTGCTGGGATAACAGGTGTGAGCCACTGCGCCTGGCCTGAAAAGTGTAATTTAAGAAGATCAAGCTGATAGGGAAGAAACTGGAGAACAAGCAGACTACTTAAAAGAGTCAGGCACAAAGTGATGAAAGCCTACCTAGAACAGTAGAAAAGTCAAACTGTTGGGTGTCTTAGCAAAGACATTTTAGACAAAGAATAATAATGTGAGCTAGAGGCCTCCCTGCTCTGCACCTTTGGCACCACGTCTAGGAACTGCCAGTGCCATAGTGTCAATAGATTCCTGCCTCACCCCTAATCATCTCTTCTATGCTTTATTAAGAACAGTTTTTGACTGGTGGCAGTGGCTCGTACCTGTAATCCCAGCACTTTGGGAGGGCAAGGCGGGCAGATCATCTGAGGTCAGAAGTTCAAGACCAGCCTGGCCAACATGGTGAAACCCTGTCTCTACTAAAAATACCAAAAATTAGCTGGGCGTAGTGGCAGGTGCCTGTAATCCCAGCTACTCAGGAAGCCGAGACAGGAGAATCGCTTGAACCTGGGAGGCGGAGGTTGCAGTGAGCTGAGACGGCGCCATTGCACTCCAGCCTGGGCAACAATAGCGAAACTCCGTCTCAAAAAACAAAAAAGAATAGTAAAAAGCTTACTAGCTGTGTGAACTGTAAAGGGAGGAATCAAAAGTCTAGAGTTTCTAGTTTGGGTAGCTGGGAAAACAGTGGTCCCAATAATATGAGTAATAAATAGGTAGGGGAAGGTAGTCTGTTGAGAGATACTCTAAGAAAAACTATGTGAAATGCCTAACAGTGTCCAGCCCCATAGGTCCTTCATAAATTGGCACTTGGTTCTCCCCCATGATGACATGTTTCATTTCTCAAGAGTATTTATCACATAATTATCTAAAGTAGCAAACTCTATAATTTTAAAATAATTAATTTTACTTAGCATTTAAGGTATGTAACCTCAGTATTTAAAGCAAGATAGATCTGTATTTACGTTTTTGCCATCTTAGCTTTCAGCCATTGATTTAACAAATAACTGAGTGCCTGCTGTGTTTCATATACTATTCTAGATGTTGGGGATACAGCATTGAACAAAGCAGACTTAATTTAGTATCTTTAAGGAGAATATATTCTAGCCAGGTTTATTTGGTTTTCTTAGCCATGTTAAAACAGTCTTTTGAGAATGTTTGGTAAATAATGCCTAATTCAGATTGATACATTTATTTTTAAACAACTCACAATAAGTCATTTATCACATATGCATGTTTTTATATGAAGTTTACCTTGGATTTATAATTTTAAGTACTTTTTTGTCTGTTAATTTGAAATTTTTAATTTTCTTTTAGCAGAATATGTTCTATAAATAGACTTTCATAAAAATCTAAAGAGCAGCTATATTAAAAGCATGCTTTCCTGCTTTTATGGGCTTGATTTTTAATTTTCAAACAGTTTTGGAATTTGTTCTCTTTAGGTATACAGAAGAGAAGTAGAAGAAAATGGGATTGTTCTGGATCCTTTAAAAGCTACCCATGCAGTTAAAGGCGTCACAGGACATGAGGTCTGCAATTATTTCTGGAATGTTGACGTTCGCAATGACTGGGAAAGTAAGCTGTCATTATTAATATATTTTAATCTATTATTTTGAATTTAATATCAAATCCAACCTAGTTTTCTGCATCTCCTACATAGTTTACAAAGTCAACGTAGAAGGTATTTGGAAAATCATATAGAGGACTAGCAATACATTTATATAGAGCTTTTCAGTGTATGAAATGCTTCCTGGTATGTAATTTGATCCAATAACCTCAGTAATCCTACAGTGATAGGTAGTTATTATTGCTTATTTTACATACAAATAAAGTAAAATTCAGATAGGCAAAGTGACTTGTCAAAGGCAACAAGAGCTATATGGTGGAGAAGCCAAGACTGAAATTGAAGATTTCTGTTTCATCATCTACTCTTTCCTAAACTGTTTCCGTGGTAAATCCTAGGTGAATCCTTTTGTGATTACTTTAGAATTATTTTATTTTTTTAGATGGAGTTTCGCTCTTGTCGCCCAGGCTGGAGTGCAGTGGCATGATCTCAGCTCGCTGCAACCTTTACCTCCCCAGTTCAAGCGATTCTTCTGCCTCAGCCTCCCAAGTAACTGGGATTACAGGCGCACACCATCACGCCCAGCTAATTTTTGTATTTTTAGTAGAGACGGGGTTTTGCCATGTTGGTCAGGCTGGTCTCGAACTCCTGACCTCAGGTGATCCACCTGCCTTGGCCTCCCAAAGTGCTGGGATTACAGACGTGAGCCACTGCACCCAGCCTAGAGTTATTCTTAGTGTGTATTCCCCTTAGACACAAAATTTCCTAAGTATAGATACTTCTCAACATCATCAGATGTTTATCATTCGCAGTTTGACATCCCTTTTTCACAGAAATAGCCACCTAAGATTAGATATAACAATTTATTTAACATCAATAAATTAGGGAAAAGGGAAGGGTTTTAGTGTTAGGGAATTATTCGTGCCTGAGTGATGCAGTGGTGATTAGAATTGCTTTCTTGCTGTGGAAGATAGATAATTGGGCCAAAGAAAATGGGGCTTCCTGGTGATCAGACCTCACATCCCTAATCTGTAACCATAATACTAAATATTAGCTACCTTCCATTTGGATGTAACCTAGATAGGGCAGGATCCTGTTCAATTTACCATACTGTCTATTCATACTTGACTTTCAACATAAGTGAATTGATCACATTCTAGGAAAAGATAATATATCTTTTTATTCTCTTCATTTCAGCAACTATAGAAAACTTTCATGTGGTGGAAACATTAGCTGATAATGCAATCATCATTTATCAAACACACAAGGTAAAGGTCTCTTCATTCATCCTAAAAGGATTTCAGTGTAGTTTAAACTCAGACATATAGATTCTCTAAAGTAAAATTGGGGGAGGTTATTAAAAGCCACAAAAATCCAAAGACTTTATTAATGATTCATGAATGTCATGTATTTGAAAGGTATATCAACTTGTTCAGAACAGAAATATGTGCAGGCAAGAATCTGAGAGATACAATCTAGAAATAGAGTGCTTGATAAAGATCAACGGTTAGTTCCCTTTGTGCACTTTTTATTTTTAAAGAGACAGGGTCTTGCTATATTTCCCAGGCTACTCTGAAACTCCTGAGCTCAGGTGATCCTCCTGCCTCAGCCTCTCAAGTAATTGGAACTACTGGTGTATGCCACACTCTTAGCTTTCTTTATACACAGTTTAAATCTAGAAAAGAGCCTTCTGAAATACTGAAATCCATTTAAATACCTTTCTAGGATCTAGTTTCTATAAGAGGTAAATGATAGTTACCAAATATGAAAGTGAATTATAGCTTCCTGTGATAACAACAATAAGGGTAATGGCTAGCATGGTATTAGCCTATGTTAAGACTAATAGATATAAAAGTAAATGGATTATCTGAAAGCAAAGAAAAATCACAGAGCATGACTTGAGAGGTTAGTCATACACCAGAGCATACAGAAACATAATTTAAGTTAGTTCCCTTTCACCTTATTTCTTCTGCTATTCTTGATATTTAAAATTATAGAATCAATAGTTCTCTTGCCTTATTCTGCTCTTTCTCTTCTGAAAACTGCCCAATAACATTATGTGTATAGCATAATAAAAGGAATTAAAATTTTGGAGAGATCCACCAAAAACAGTATTAAACATTATAAAAGAAATGTAATGATTTAATAGATACTTCGTTTTTCCAATTCAGTGAGTGCTTCATTTTTCTTTTTAAATGGTTTTTAATTGAGTGCAGTATATGAAAACATTATAAGTCTGTTATGTATTTCTTAAACTCAGTCTTGTCATCTGAGACATCTTATATCTAATAATTAGGAGCCATACTTAATTTTACACGGTAGCTGCTCAGAAATGCATAACAATTAAGATTCTGTTTCAGCATACAAATTTTGAAGTCTAATTTGAAATCTAAAATTTAGTAAATGTCAGAATATTAATTAATCACCCTATAATTTTGAATGAAGATAAATAACCAATAATTTAGAACCAAAAGAACCTCATTATCTGAAAATAATCCATCATGGAAAACAATCTGCTGAAGGTATTCTGCTAGATAAATAGTAGATGGAGGGAGGGTCATATAAGTTGTATCAAGATTGAAACATAAAACTAAAAATTATTAAAATAATGAATCTTATATATAACAAAATTTGTTACGGTTATAATTATTTGCCAATTCTTGGAGTAAACAAATTGTCCTGGAATCATTTTTTCAAGAAAATCACATTACATTCACAATGTATGTAACTATACCACTAACACTATATCTGAAATTTATCATCACCCCAAACAGAAACTCCATACTCATTAAGCAACAACTCTCCATTCCCTCTCCTCCCATTCCATAATAATGTTCTGCTTAGACTCAAAGTCTGTGGTGTTATTTACACTACAATATTTTTCCCTTTAAATTTGACATCTTTTGCAGTATGGTCTTAAAAGAGGGCTACTGGTCTCTTGATATTTAAGTCATTCTCATTCTTTAAATTTCTATCTTATCATCCTGTGGATTTGTATTCATTAGGTCTAAATTTGCCAAATCTTCATGTATTACTTACTGTCTCCACACAATTTACCCAACACTATATTCGTCAACTACATGAAATTTTGTATCTTTAAAAAATGAATCATTTCATCTTGCAAATGATTTGTATTGTATGCTATTTATTACTCTCAGTAATCAGGAACGACGCTGCATAACAAGGACTAGTCCAGATACATATACGAGATAACCAAAATAAAAGTAACTTAAATAGGATAAAAGTTTTTTTTTTCTCATTTAAAGTAGGTAGTCCCATTTATTGAAGACCTAGGCTCCATGTCATTCCCATAGTATGTTTCCCCTTGCATACCTTAATATTGAAATATTTAATCTAAGTGACTTAGAATTCTTTCTAATGTGATTTGATTCAAATAAGTCTTTTTTCTTTAAATCTTTGAATCTAAGCAGAACATAATCATGAAGTGTGTATGAGGAGAGAGGAATGGAAAGTTGTTGCTTACTGGGTACAGAGTTTCTGTTTGGGATGATGATAAATTTCAGAGATAGCAATATGGTTACATAACACCGTGAATGTAATTAATGTCCCTGAATTGTACCCTAAAAGTTAGTTAAAATGACAAATTATACGTGTATATATTTTACTGCAATTAAAAAAATAGAACATTATTCCTTTTATTATATTGTTCTGCAAAGCTATTAACTCTATTCATAATTAATCATTTGGTAGATATCCTCAGATGCTTTCCATTTAAAATTTGAGAGATTTTACCTTCAATTAAGACATTTATTGGCATTACGTTTCTCTTGTTAGTTCCATGTTAGATCTGTTTTTCAGAAGATTTTTACTTCTCCACAGAGGGTGTGGCCTGCTTCTCAGCGAGACGTATTATATCTTTCTGTCATTCGAAAGATACCAGCCTTGACTGAAAATGACCCTGAAACTTGGATAGTTTGTAATTTTTCTGTGGATCATGACAGTGCTCCTGTAAGTACATGTATATAAATGTGTATAATTAAACAATATAAAGCTAAATACACAATGCAGGACAAAAACGATAAACACAGCCCATACACAATACTTGATTTGATAATGGTTCTTAGATTTTATGTTGGATTGACTGCTAGGAACAGTATAGCCCATGTGTTGTCTGAGGGCAACAGTCATGGCTATGAACATTCCACCAGGGCGGTTTACCTTTCCTCTAAGGTTTCGTGAAACAGCCAAAATGGCAGTACATACACTGGGCAGTAGGCTACTTCCCACAGTTATCTCTTAAGCCGTTATCAACTGCCAGCCAAACCTCTGTGGTTTACTGCAATTTAGCTCCATTTACTACTTAAGAGGAGGGAATCCTGGGCAACATGGTTAGACCCCATCTCTATTAAAAAAAAATTTTTTTTTTTTAATCAGCCAGGCCTGGTGATGTGCACCTGTGGTCCCAGCTACTCTGGAGGTTGAGGCGGGAGGATTGCTTTGAGCCCAGGAGTTTGAAGCTGCAGTGAACTATGATGGCACCACTGCACTCCAGAGTGGGCAACAGAGCAAGACCTTGTCCCCAAAAAAAGTGGGTGGGGAGGAATCCTGGTGTCATATCAGCTTGGTGCTTATAAGATTTCACTGGAGATACTTTTAAGAGTTACTATTTTGGTTAACCTAATATAATATTAGACCAGCAGAGTTTACAAAATACTGGGTATCTACTGATGCTTTGTTTTTTGTTTTGGCAGCTAAACAACCGATGTGTCCGTGCCAAAATAAATGTTGCTATGATTTGTCAAACCTTGGTAAGCCCACCAGAGGGAAACCAGGAAATTAGCAGGGACAACATTCTATGCAAGATTACATATGTAGCTAATGGTATGTATTTTATTGTTTTTGCTCTTTGATAATGTGGCTGTTCTTGATCATGACCTATATGACAACAATTTGGACAAATGCCTTTTTAGTTCTTATCCATTAGATTACTGATTTTTAATTTGGAGAAAGGTATATCAGAATTACTAGAGAATCTTTGAAAATACAGATGTCTGAGTTTCACCCTGGAACTACTACTATATGAGTATTTCTGAAGCTAGAGCTGGATAGGAAAATTTTAAAGCTTTATCCCTAGGTCACTGTATATACCCTTCTTTTTTTTTTTTTTTTTTTTGAGATGGAGTCTCGTTCTGTTGCCCAGGCTGGAGTGCAGTGGTGCAGTCTCAGCTCACTGCAACCTCCGCCTCCTGGGTTCAAGCGATTCTCTGCCTCTGTAGCTGGGATTACAGGTGTCCACCACCACGCCTGGCTAGTTTTTTGTATTTTTAGTAGAGACAGGGTTTCACCATCTTGGCCAGGCTGGTCTTGAACTCCTGACCTCGTGATCCACCCACCTCGGCCTCCCAAAGTGCTGGGATTACAGGCGTGAGCCACTGCGCTCAACCTAGCCTTCATATTTAAGCACCATTTTCTTAGATATTTGCCTCATAGAACAGATTTATTATTAGGAATATAAGCAACAGTGGGGAAGGAAATTAAGAGTTCTTTTACTCATTGTCAGCCTTTTTAGCTTTCTGAATCAATGTTCCCCTAGTCCTTATTAGTTGCTAGTTACATATTTATTTCTCTTTGGCATTCATTGTCAGGCTTTTTGTTTTCTGAGTCAGCGTTTCCCTAGTCCTTATTAGTTGCTAGTTACATATATTTGTTTCACTTTGGATAGGTCTTTTCATTGCTTGCTTTGGGTCCTTACTTCACCTACTTTGCACCTGGAGTAATCATTGCAACCTCTCTCATCAAAAGTCAAACCTTCTTTATACAGGGCCATAACTGCTAGTATGTTCAAAGAAACAGTTGTACCTGAGTAAGTTACTATTTAATTATAGTACAGATTTGTGAATAATCTGCCCTAAATAACCTTAAGTGGTGCTATACTAATTTTTGCAGGTAATTTCGGGAACCAAGAACATTGTAGAAAGGTTATAGATGCTTTCTTATTTGCTGTCTGATTATGTCTGATGGATAGTGTTAAGGAATGAAGGGTTGGGACTTAAAAGATACTAATTGGTCCAGCTAGGTACTCAGCCTGTAATCCCAGCACCTTGGGAGGCTGAGGCGGGCAGATCATGAGGTCAAGAGTTCGAGACCATCCTAGCCAACATGGTGAAAACCCATCTCTACTAAAAATACAAAATTAGCTGGGCATGGTGACGTGCACCTGTAATCCCAGCTACTCCGGAGGCTGAGGCAGGAGAATCACTTGAACCCCGGAGGTGGAAGTTGCAGTGAGCCAAGATCGCGCCACTGCACTCCACCCTGGCAACAGAGCAAGACTCTGTCTCAAAAAGAAAAAAAAAAGATGCTAATTGGTCCAATGTAAGGAATATTTTAAAAGCAAGGGAACAAATTAAGTGCTTCACATATGTTTGGAGAATTGTATCTTAATACATTTTAATTTTCCTTTATCTTGCAGTGAACCCTGGAGGATGGGCACCAGCCTCAGTGTTAAGGGCAGTGGCAAAGCGAGAGTATCCTAAATTTCTAAAACGTTTTACTTCTTACGTCCAAGAAAAAACTGCAGGAAAGCCTATTTTGTTCTAGTATTAACAGGTATGAGAAGATATGTTTTATCTTTTTTTTAACTTTATTTGACTAATATGACTCTGTCAATACTAAAATTTAGTTGTTGAAAGTATTTGCTATGTTTTTTGATGTTCCCCTATAGAGTATTGTTTCGTTGGTTTTTGTTGTTGTCGTTGTTCTTGTTTTAAACAGGGTCTTGCTCTGTTGCCTAAGCTGGAGTGCAATGACACCATCACGGCTCACTGCAACCTCGACCTCTGGCCTCAAGCAATCCTCTCATCTCAGCCTTCCCAGTAGCTGGGAGTCCCCACAGGCATGTGCCACCATGCTCAGCTAATTTTTTATTTTTTGTAGAGTTAGGGGTCTTGATATGTTACCCAAGCTGGTCTTGAACTCCTGGCCTCAAACAATCCTCCTGCCTCAGCCTCCCAAAGTGCTGGGATTACAGACATGAGCCACCGTGCCTGGCCTTGAGAATTGTAGTTTATAGCCTTTAAAACTTAATTCTTTTATTGTTTCCTTTTTC
Source organism: Gorilla gorilla gorilla (assembly GCF_029281585.2). Classification (NCBI taxonomy): domain Eukaryota; kingdom Metazoa; phylum Chordata; class Mammalia; order Primates; family Hominidae; genus Gorilla; species Gorilla gorilla. The sequence continues at coordinate 36,303,920 of NC_073243.2, forward strand.
TTCTAATGCTTATGTAAAGAAATTTTGATATTATAGAACTGTAGAATTGTAGAAGTGCAAACTTCCTGTGTTCTTTCCTTTCCTAGAAACTGTTATTTTTGTTGTATATTCTTCCAGATTTTTGTGTATGTACTGACATATTTTTGAGTGTTAAAATGTTTATACTTACTATTATACAAAATTCTTGTTTTATAACCTTTTTTTCACTTAACAATGTATCTTGACTATCTTTCTTTATAAGACATGAGATGTGTAAAACATCTCATTCTTTTAACTTCTGTTACATGCATGTTGCAGAATTTATTAACTAGTCCCATGTTAATGTCTGAGTTGGTTCCATATTTTTACTGTCAACCAGTACAGCACTGAACACCTTTATGCAAAGAGGTAGAATCTTTAACTTTATTTTGGTGTTGTTGAGACAAAGTTTCTCTCTTGCTGCCCAGGCTGGAGTGCAGTGGTGCAATCTTGGCTCACTGCAACCTCTGCCTCCCAGGTTCAAGCGATTCTCCTGCCTCAGCCTCCCAAGTAGCTGGGATTACAGGCGTCCATCACCGCGTCCATCACCATGCCCAGCCTATTTTTGTATTTTTAGTAGAGGCAGGGTTTCACCATGTTGGCCAGGCTGGTCTCGAACTCCTTATCTCAGGTGACCTGCTCGCCTGGGCCTCCCAAAATGCTGGGTTTACAGGCGTGAGCCACTGCGCTTAGCCCAGAATCTTTAACTTTTTAAAGTAAGTGATACATTAACATGATTAAAAGCCAAAAGTAGCCAGGTGCAGTGGGTCACACCTGTAATCCCAACACTTTTTGGGAGACTGAGGCGGGAGAATGGCTTGAGACCGGGAGTTCAAGTCTAGCCTGGATAACATAGCAAGATTCCATCTTGACAAAAAACAATTAGGCGTGGTGGTATACATGTATAGTCCTAGGTACTTGGGAGGCTGAAGCAGGAAGATCGCTTTGTCTGGGAGTTTGAGGCTGCAGTGAGCTGTGATTACACGACTGCACTCCAGCCTGGACAGGTAATGTCTGTCAAAAAAAAAAAAAAAAGTCAAAAGTATGAAAAAGTTATACAGTAAAATTTACCTTGGCTTGCATTCACCATATAGTATTAACATATGCTATTACTAGTTTCTACTAGAAAGTTTTTAATGCTTGAATGAACAAATACAAGTGTATTTTCTACACAGATACACTTTTTTTGTTGTTAAAGAAGCAGCAGCATGCTATAAACACTGTTCAACATCTTATATTTGCATTTATTTTATCTTGAAGGTCTCACATATTTGTAAGGAGCTTCCTCATTTTGATGGTTATACAGTATCCCATTGTATAGATGTACATAATTTATTTAATCAGTTCTGCATTGGCGAATATTACAGTTTCCAATTTTTGCCAGAGCAGTGTTATAATTGTATCCATATGTCATTTTGTACTTGCAAGTTTATATGTGGGAAAATTAATAGATGTGGTACTACTGACCCTGCTAGGGGTTTGTGCATTTATAATTTAGATATTACTTTTCATAGAGGTTATAGTAATTGACCATCTCAACAGCAATAATGAATTGGAGTCCCTGTGTCCCACAGTTTTTCATACAACGTGTAAAACAAAACTTTGTAACTTTCCCAACTCGTTAGGTGAAAAATACTCTCTCAGTGTAGTTTTAATTGTATTCCTCTTCTTATGACTGAGTTTAAGCCTGCTTCAGTCCATTGAGAATCTTTTATATAGTACTATTTCTATAAATTCTATTTTGTAATAACATTTAAAATATTAGTAGATATTGCCAATTGTGATACACAAATGGTAAGCAATAACACATGAATATTCTCTCATTCTCACCTACACTGGATGTTAAATAATTGGCTGAGAAATGTATATTCTTGAGTCCTTTTCTTTAGCTAAAAATAATAGTCAATTATATAATGAAATAATTTTAAACAAGTCTGATTTCTAATGATGTTTATAGTATGTCTTTCTTTTAAAAAATGCAAAAGCTAAATTTATTGTCCGATACTAACTAATATCCCATACTAACATAAGGGATATTGCATTGATGTCTCAGTTGTTTAGCTTTATCCCAGGAAAAAGGGTATTTGAAAATATTAAATAGGTTCCAGTCTTAGTTACCTGAATGATTGGTGTTTTGGAATATAGCCTTACCCTTTAGGGATTCTCTCTTCAAGCACAAGTGCACTGCATTCAGTGTGCTGACAATTTTTATATCTTGTACTTTAGAATTGTTATAGCTAGATCTGGACACATTACTTCTTATTGATTCTGAGTCTGTGCCATATTTATCAAATAAACCAGAAAACTGATGGCACGTGACAGCAACAGGCTTATCACCCTGCTTCGCTGTGTGTCTCTTTGCCATGGCCTCTAGGTTGTTAAAGTGGTGCTGTTTCACTCTATCCAAGACCAGATTTTGTTTCACTGTAACTATATCTGCCTTCTCTCTTCTTCACTATGACCTCACTGAAACGGCCTCCCTCTTGATGCTTTATGATGACTTCCTTACCAAAGGTTCTCAGATATTCAACCAAGCAAGGCAGAAATACAACTTTGTATTAAAGCAAGAGAAATCTGAATGCAGTTGTGTGTAAAACATGCTCTCAATTATATTTGAGAAGAATAATTTTTTAAACAGTTGAAAGATAAATGGTAGGATATTAGCAGCATTTGCTTCTAGACTTGGATTTAGAGCAGTGTTTCATTGACTCTCTGTGTGTGTGCATGTGTATGTTCACAGATTTTTCATTTGTGGACCTGGGAGGGAGGAGCTTGGAATCTGAAAAAATTCATCTCTGGGGAAGAGAGGTCTATTGTTTGTGGATACATGTATATGTGTGCAAAGATACAACTGAAAAGATTCATTGGCCCAAACTCAGATTTGGCTTTTTGAGTCTAGATTGAGCTTCTTTCTAACAAAGATCCAAATTCAAACCTTAACATGGTAAAATCTTTGTTACTGTAATGTAAGCTTTTTTTTTTTTTTTTACAATAATTATGGAAGATAAATGTATGAAGTCGAACCCAGCATTGAAACCCTAGGAAAGCGAACATTCTTAATTTTGGTGATGGAAAAAATAGTAACATTCAATAATGTGTGTATCATCTTTAGAGAAAGTTCTGTAAAGAGTTAATAAGATCCAAAGTTGTTTAACAGTAAAAACTTTATATTATATATATAATATATATTTTTTATTTATTTTATTTATTTATTTATTTATTTTTTTGAGACAGCGTCTCACTCCTGTCGCCCAGGTTGGAGTACACTGGAGCGATCTCAGCTCACTGCAGCCTCAACTTCTCAAGCTCAGGTGTTCCTCCTACCTCAGCCTCCTGGGTAGCTGGGACTATAGGCACACACCACCATGCCCGGCTAATTTTTTGTACTTTTAGTAGAGTTGGGGTTTCACCATGTTTCCCAAGCTGGTCTCAAACTCCTGAGTTCAAGTAATCTGCCTGCCTCAACCTCCCAAAGTGCTGGGATTACAGGTGTGAGCCACCTAGCCCCGCCAGTAAAAACTTTTAAACTCATTTGACAAAGAGGTCTGAGCATGTTTGTTGATTAAATAAGGCAGGCCTCTCTCTCATAGCTTGAATACATTTTTTAAATTCTTGGTAAGTAGTATTGTATGTCATAATTTTTATTGCAGGCTAAGAGGAAAGAAATGCCATGTTGTGGGGTAAAAATCCAGAGACCTTTCACTGATTACCTCTGCTCCCTGATTGCCCTTTTTTTTTCAGATGCCTACGCCCCCTTTATTTTACACAACTAGGCAAATTGTGAGGCCAAGGATGTGACTGCAAAAATTAAGATTTGATTTACATGAATAAGCTTTCTTCTCCATGAAAATATACTGTGTCACTTCACACTTGGTCTAACACACACACAAAATTCTCACCCTAGGTGGCGCAGATACACTCAGCATGCAATATTAAGTACAATTTCCATTTTATTTTTCTCCAGAGAATAGTCCATCTTCAGTCTTTAAGGACTCAGCTCCTTACATGGGCTTTGGTGGGGGTCATGGGGCAGCACCCGCAGGTCTAAATTGGGGTGGAGGTGTTCGATCCTTCCTTCATGAGATCGATTCCTGACTACTTTGTTGTGAGTTGCACAACTCACACAGTAATATAGCTTCACATACAGCTTGGAAAGCACATAGACATCAAAGACACTCGCTTCGGAAATGTCCCTGACTGCTGCGACCTTCACTGTGTTTCAAATGACGAATTTCTTAATGGCCTTGTCCTTAGGCACGCATCAGGCACGGTTCATGCAGCAAACAGGCTGCATGTGGCTGTGGCCCTTTTTGGCACAACCATTGTTCTTTCTTTTCTTTGTCATCTTGGCGGCCTGGACCGTAGAGAGGACTGTTCCTGTTTTTAATTTTTTCTAACTTTTGAAAAATTCCATATACCTTTGATTCCTTGCTAATGGAATAAGTTCAAATTTGTAAGGTTAATAATTTTGCATTCATAATGATAAATTTTAATAGAGATTCCATGCATTCCATGAATATGGAGGGTGGGAGAACTCTGTTCTGGTAGTCTTGCAGCTGTTAGTAACAAACATACTGCTGAGTTTTTTACTTGTCTTTTTTTTTTTTTTTTTTTTCCTTCAGTGACTGAAGCAAGGCTGTGTGACATTCCATGTTGGAGAAAAAAAGAAAAAAAAAAGCTGAATGCTCTAAGCTGGAACGTAGGATCTATAGCCTTGTCTGTGGCCCAAGACCTTGGCCTTGTGTACAAAAATGACAAAATATTGCAATAGCAAAGCTGAACATCTAACACTAGCTATCTCTTGCTAGATCTCCTTGCTCAGCATATAACTATAAATACATGTAAAATTACATGTATATGGCTATATTTTTATTTGCTTGCTCCTAGAAGAGAAAAAAAATCAACTTTGAATCACAACTAGGAATTGATGCTTTAATTTTTGGATACTTTTTCAGAATTTTTAATTTACTATGGTCCGGCCTAAGATCCTCTGTTGTATCAGGTTTTGTGCACAAAAGAAAAGCACAAAAGTTGAATGCACATGGGGCATGTGCTTTCTGTGCACCAAATATCTGGATGAGGTTCTTTTTTCAGGCCTACAGTCAAATCTGTGTCCAGAATTTTTTGACTTTTTTGCTTTGTATAATCATAGAATTCATTGCTGCTGATTTCTATAATGATTCATGTTGTCATGTGTCTCTTAATAACTGAGGGCTGTCAATAACCTGTGATTTTGCCTTTTCTATAGTCTTACTCCCATGAAGAACCTTGGTTCTGATGGAGAAAGTGAAAAGCTTTATTTCTTCCCCTAGATATCTTTATATTGGTATTATATTTTTTAGTTGTGTACTGTGTACTAGAGATTTTTTTCAGTTTGTTACGAACACAATTTGGTAAGCCCTAAATTGGTTCTGCCTGTCTCCAAACAGAAACATCTGTACAAATCTTGTTGGTATAGACTACTTTCTGGAAAATGGGCAAGATAAGTTCATGTTTTCTTGAAATTTCTAAGATAGTATATGGTATCACTTGTTTAAAGCAAATCAGACTGAGTTTGACATTTAATTCAATATTTCTGGTATTCAGTAACGGGTATATATGTTTGTTCTTCCAGTTTGGGTCAGTTTAAAAGATATGTTGCAAAGTATACATAGAAAATGTGAGCAATGCCTCTCTTTGCCTCTTGATCAGAAACTTCAGCAGAGCGGTAAGGATTCCACATGATTTAAACTGAAATGCTTTTCTTTGTTGCTATAAGAACTTAAAATGTAAAATACCTTTTTCAGTTTAAGTCCTGTAAACAACATTGAAGCATGGAGATGAGGCAAGGAATAGTACTCACTGAAGTTGAAATGACTGCCCACTTCAAAATCATCATTGTGTTTACACACCAGTGTATTTATACAAATCAGAGGCATTTTGTAGATGCTTTGCTGACTTGTTCAGCTCTGTAAAAACACAGAAATCAGACCCATTTTGTAAAGCAGAAAGTCATGTTACATGGAACATGTCCTGTATATATCACATACATGGTAATGGAGTCTTTAATGATAAGTGCAAGATAATAATTTAATGATGGGATTAGTCTGATCGCTTAATATGCACAATCCTGGAAGTGAATTACTTGCATCAGATATAGTGATATTTATTATTCTGTACAGAGAGAAAAATACATATAAAACATATGCTTACATTACATGCACGCGGATTTCACGCTCCATAATCTTTTCTATTTTTTAATTTACCTTTCTGTAAATGATGTGCATGGAATATGCCTTATAGAAAAATGCTGTTCATAATTTGACTATGTGGAAAAGTGCCTATATGGTGGTAATGCTAGTAAGGCAAATAAGACAAATTATCATGTTGGTTTACTACATCACCAGTTAACATTTTATATTGTGATGTTTAAAAAAGAAAAATTTATACCTCAAATGTGTATTTTATTTTACAATCAGCTGTGGGGTATGGGGTTGGGATGGGAGAATGGGGGGTTGGGGAGGGCAGGTTTATTCACCATAGCCACTGATAAGAATCTTCAAAAAAATTCTATATGCTCACTATAGATGTTTCTCTGTTTGCCATTTCTGGTAACTATCATGAACACAGACAGTTAACTCTTTCATAACTGAATTGGATAGCTTTATTTTACAGAAGTATGGCAAGTCTACAAAGCAATATCTAAATCTAATTATCATTAGTTGCATTTGGACTAAATGTGATGATATACTTTTGCAATTGATTCTGTAAATAAAAGGATTACACTAAAATATTTGTATTAAAAGAAGAAAAGATAACATTTTACCTTTAGATAACTGCACTTGTACCTCACTAGAGTTAATCCCACCCAATCAGATTGAGAAAGAAATTGGGGAATGTGGAAAGAGTCCAAAAGAGGTCAGAATTTGGAGAGGTACTGGCCTTCTGGACAACATTTAGACCCTCTACAATTATTTTCATTAAGCTGATTCCTACATCCTGAATATTCATGTTTTCTCATCTACAGATATTTGTCTTCCCCCAAACCAAAAGAAAAAAAACTACCCTTTACTCTCTTTTCTATTCAGTTACTCTTTTGTGCTGTTAGAAACTTGAAATGTATTGGTGATGTGGGGATTTTGTCCCTGACTGCCCACTGTGCAGGACAAGAGAGCACAGTGTTTCAGTTGGAATTCAGGACTGGTTTTGAGGTAGAGGATGATCACTGCAGTACTTGGTTTGGAATTGCCACAGGGGTAGCTAAACCAAAGGAGGGTTATATCTGCAAGGGAGGTGTAAGAAGGCAAAATAAGGAAAAGGAGGAATGGGTTTTCTATTTGTTCAGTTTCATCAACTAATTTATACACCTAATACAACGTCAGTGTCAATTGCTATTAAGAAATTTTTAGTTGGGCTGAGCTGGTTCTCTTGTGAAATTGTGCTGGTTATCTTTAAGCTTATCAGTTATTTGTCCAATTAAACACTTTTCACCAGTATTTAGTCCAAGTTGTACAGACGATGTATTTGGATTTTGTCATGGTTCATCTACAGACTCAAAACATAATCATTTTAAAGTACCTTGGGAGTGTGTAGAGTAACTTCTATAATAGCTTTATGATCCTGATGATGTTTTTTAAACACAATAAAGTTGGATCTTCCATGTTACAATCACAGAATTAAAACCAGTATTTAAAGTGGAAAAGTATTAAAATATTATGGACAAATATGCTGGCTTGATTTGTTTTCCTTAACCCTGAGATATTGCCCTACTCTGAGTAGTTAAGAGCTTGAAATTCAGTGTTCTTCCCGTAACCCAGTTAGGGATCAAGAAAACTACTGAGTTGCAGCCTAAATTTTTTTTTTTTTTTTGGAGACAGAGTCTTGCTTTGTCACCCAGGCTGGAGTGCAGTGGTGGGATCTTGGCTCACTGCAACCTCCACCTCCCAGGTTCAAGTGATTCTTGTGCCTCAGCCTCCTGAGTGGCTGGGATTACAGGCGTGAGGCACTACACCTGGCTAATTTTTGTATTTTTAGTAGAGACAGGGTTTCGCCATGTTGGCCAGGTTGGTCTCAAACTCCTGACCTCAGATGATCCACCCACCTGGGCCTCCCAAAGTGCTGGGATTACAGGCCTCAGCCATCGCGCCCAGCTCAATTTTTTTTTTTTTAACAACATATAACAGGAGGAATATATCAAGTACATGACATGTAATAAATATTTTGTGTATCTTTTGTCATATGTGTTACACATATGTGTGTAATGGGTTACAGTTTACAATGAATTTCTTACTGTGGATCACATCCAGAAGTTTTAAAAGATTGGTAGAGAAGCCATATTCACTTGGGTGTTTCTAAAATGGAAGCACAGTGCTGGTGAATGATACACACTTATTTTGTAATTGAGCTGTATGCATTTAATCATTCATAAATAATCTCATTTATTTAAATCTCGTTTAATCTCAGCTCCACTTGTTGCACTCAGGTAATTTATGCCCTAGAACAACCATGAAATGGGAAGTGTGGACTTCCATTTCACTCAGTCAGTGGATTCATATTGAAAGGCACTGAGCATATTTCTTTCCTAGTGTTCAAAGATACATGCCATCCAAACAATGTGATCTGTAAACAAAAGCCAACTACTTGATCTGGTGGGATGCTGGAGGGAAAATCTGACTTGTGTTGAATTTGATGACAGAGAAATATTATGTGGTCCTCATTCCTAGAGGGATTTTCTAGGGCAGTTTTAACTGTGCAGTTTTTCTTTAGACTTGACTTTGGCATATAACCTGCAAATAAGGTGTAGTTCTAACTAGCAGTTTCAAATGGGGTTGCTTTTATAGGATCTTCCAGATTTTCTTGCCATTATTTGAACTTGGTTACAACAGAGTTCATACTGTCATTTATATTGTCTACCTTTTAAGACACATTTTCTGTGAACCTTCCACATCTGTATACTTTGAATAGCCTTGCACAAATACCATAAGTGAAGCTACTTTATTTGGCCTCTTCATTCTCTCTTCCTATAGAATTCTGTGAGGTTAGTACTAGAACAAATCTTTAAGATCTCTGAAGTTATTAGAAGATGCCAAACCAGGATTTTCCCGTCACCTAGACTCTGTGGTTGATGAGGTGGTGTGTGAGGGTATCTCCGCCGTGTCTGTACCAGGCACTATGCTTTTTCTGACTCCTCCCCACTCAACAGTCCTGTGGAGGTGGTAGCGGTGATTGGTGGTACCACCCCTGTTTTACAGATGAGAGAACAGGTTGTGGTTCCAAACCTACTGATTCCCTGACTCTTAAGTTTGTTTTTTTCCCATTAGACTCTACTTTTTAATGCCTATGTGTAATATCTAGAATATAGTGTTTGATGGACTAGAAAGAACTGACATGCTTGAAGACTAGCAATTTTGGTGTATGGGTCTTAGTCCCACACTTCAATATTGGCTTCACAAAATTCCAAATACACATGGTTCCTTAGCAATGGTTCGATTTATGATTGTTCGACTTTATGCAAAGCACTACAAATACAGTACACTCCAACTTACCATGGGGCTGCGTTCCGATAAACCAGTCATATATGGAAAATACCGTAAGTCAAAAGTACATTTTCAGCCGGGGGCAGCGGCTCACACCTGTAATCCCAGCACTTTGGAAGACCGAGGCGGGTGGATCGCCTGAGGTCAGGAGTTGAAGACCAGCCTAACATGGTGAAACCCCTTGTCTCTACTAAAAATAAAAAAGTTAGCTGGGTGTGGTGGCACGCACCTGTAATCCCCAGCTACTCAGGAGGCTGAGTCAGGAGAATTGCTTGATCCCGGGAGGTGGAAGTTGCAGTGAGCTGAGATTACACCACTGCACTCCAGCCTGGGTGACACAGCAAGACTCTGTCTCCAAAAAAAAAAAAAAAAAAAAAAGTTTTCAACTTACGTTATTTTCAACTTGCAGTGGGCTTATCAGCACATAGCCACATCATAAATCGAGGTGCTTCTGTCGAAAGTATGTTATTGTTTTATTTTCAACTTACAGTGGGGCTTATCAGTATGTAGCCCCATCAGAAGTCAAGGGGCTTTTGTAACGATGTGTCTTATAAAATCCCACCAGATACAGAAAGGAGGGCAGTAAAGATGAAATTTGATCACAATTAGGTGCTTAAACTCTCTTCCTGTCCTCCAGCTCAGAGGATGAAACAGGAAACTGAGTCATAAAACACTACTACAAACAAGCCCAAGGATTTTATCCCAGATTTTCAACCCAAGGATGAGCTGCAATATAACTATCACTGTTTTGTTGGCTGCCTGCCACAGAATGACCACTGAGGAAATAAAGCGAGCTTTGGATTCACTGCAACTTGGTTTACTGTGGTTCTTTTCTGTATTACCGTTGTTAGGATTGGGAGGTTTAAGTGGTAACTGGGTCCAGCAGCAGGGAATCTGTGTAGCAGCTAAATCAAGGTTTAGTCAATGTCCAAAACACTTTAGCAAATTGGATATCAGTAATTCCCCAGCACCCTAAAACAGTTCCCAGAGCAAGTATTTATTGAACTCCTACTACATGCCATGAAGGATTGGAGAAAAATGATAACCAGCATATAGCCTTCATTGTTTTTGTCATAACCAAGCTTTTAAGAAATGTATCCAAAGTTAAAGGAAATAGGCTGGGCCGGGCACGGTGGCTCACACCTGTAATCCCAGCACTATGGGAGGCCGAGGCAGGTGGATCACAAGGTCAGGAGTTCGAGACCAGCCTGGCCGACATTGTGAAACCCCATCTCTACTAAAAATACAAAAATTAGCTGGGTGTGGTTGCGGGCACCTGTAATCCCAGCTACTCCGGAGGCTGAGGCAGGAGAATCATTTGAACCCGGGAGGCAGAGTACAATGAGCCGAGATTGCACCATTGTACTCCAGCCTGGGCGACAGGGCGAGACTCCGTTTTAAAAAAAAAAAAAAAAAAAAAGGAAATAGGGTTTGAGATCAGAAGCATTTGAATAAGGTACATTGAACAATAGATTTAGCCACATTTGAGATGTACAAAAGTGTTTTTAATTCTTGGTTCTCAGTTCTCAAAAGATAGATAGGAAATAGGTTGTTGCTGTGTTTTAAGTTTACCAACCTCTGTACATTGATAGCACCACATTAATGGTATTCATTTTAATTTAAAACTACAATTTATAGTCTGTGACTCACTTTTCATTCCTAGCATCCAGTAGGTTTTTGTTGTTGTTATTTCTAAGTAAATTTCCAAGTTCCTGGGTACCATGTGTTCAACATACTGAGAAAGAATGAGACTTAGAAGTCAGAAGACCAAAGGTTCTCTTGCTCTCTCACTTGAACAGCTTTTATCTTGGGCAAATCATTTTAATGTGTCTAAGTCTATTTTAATCTATAAAATTATACAAAGCCACCTACTATGGCTACATCACAGGGTGGTTTGGGGAAGAGCAAGATAATGTATTTTAGTGCTTTAAAAACTTTACTATGCAAATACTAAGGAATACTAAGGCAACTACAAATATGTGCTAGGTGCTGGGTTTTGAATGGTAGAGATAGGAAGATGAGCAAGAGACAGGAATAATGACAAGTTGCAAACATTTGGAGGTTTTGAGCAGAACTGTAAGTTACTTGGCTTGTCTGGGGTTTAGTCTACCTCCAGGACATAACCAGTAAGGGAGAAGACTAGGGGGAGAGGCACAGGCAGTTGGTAGAAAACCTTGAAGTGTGTAAAGTTTGATCTTTGTTCTGCCAGCAATGGGAGACACCGAGGGACTTTTTGGAGCATTATTATTGTACAAGTTTTAGAAATATCTGTGGGTCTTGCCACCTGGTTTCGTTTGAATAGGGAATAAGTCAAATGGTTTTGGTTTTGTTTTTTGATACAGAGTCTCGCTGTGTCATCCAGGCTGGAGTGCAGTGGTGCGATAGCTCACTGCAACCTCCGCCTCCTGGGTTCAAGTGGTTCTCGTGCCTCAGCCTCCCGAGTAGCTGGGATTAAAGGCATGCACCACCACACCAGACTAATTTTTATGTTTTTAGTAGAGATGAGGGTTTCTCCATGTTGACCAGGCTGGTCTTGAACTCCTGGCCTCAAGTGATCTGCCCACCTCAGCCTCCCAAAATCCTGGGATTACGCCATAAGCCTGATGGTGGTGGTGGTGGTGGTGTTTTGTTGGGTTTTTTTTTTGTTTTGAGATGGAGTTTTGCTCTTGTTGTCCAGGCTGGAGTGCAATGGCGCAATCTCGGCTCACTGCAACGTCTGCCTCCTGGGTTCAAGCGATTCTCCTGCCTTAGCCTCCCGAGTAGCTGGGATTACAGGCATGCGCCACCGTGCCTAATTTTGTATTTTTAGTAGAGATGGGGTTTCACCATGTTGGTCAGGCTCATCTCGAACTCCCAACCTCAGATGATCTGCCCACCTCAGCCTTCCAAAGTGCTGGGATTACAGGCGTGAGCCACCACACCCCCTCAGCTGTTATTCAGTTCTATAATATGTCCTTTTCCTTTGTATTTGGATTATATAACTACTATGATATTGCTTGTTGTATTAGTCTAGAAGCTCTAATAAGCTAGGCTGTAGCTTATCAGCTCAACTGACCAGTAGAACACAAGGCCCCACCTAAAGTCACAGAGCAGTTTCAATGGAGTGTATGTTTAAGGTGGCAAAAAAGTGAAAAAAAAAATATGGATAGGTTGTGAATAGCAGCAAATGAACCTGGAGGGGCAGAAGAGTATTTAACTTCAATGAGAAGGTGCAAGGATGAGATCCAGGAAAAGGAACACCATTATCTTCTTTTCCCGTAGGACTTAAGCTTTATAAAGAGATGCCAGCTCTCCCAGCCAGAGATAGTGGCAGATAAGCAAGGGGTCAAAAGAAATGCAGGGCAGCCCACAGTAGGTCTGGGCTGCAAAGGGTTATGGCTAGTTAGCTGTGCAACTGCTGAGGAGAGATGATGAAAACAAAGATTGACTGAGTCACCTCTGCTGACAATCCCTGTGGTGCTCTGTGGAAGGTACTAGGCTGTTCTCTAAAGTATCAATACACATGAGATTCATATCATCCACTACAAAAATATACATGTTTCTATCTTTGGATGATAAACTGATTCTGTGTTTATATGAGGACACAATAAATACAGCATTTCATAGACTACGTAGAGCTAGATACCTCCTTAGAAGCCAGCAAATCCAACTGTCATTTCACAAGGAAACTGAAGACGAGATAGGAAGTGAATAGCATAAGGTCTCACAGCTAGTCAGTGGCATAGCAAGGACTGGAATGGAAGTCTCTGGATTTCCAGCTCCCTCAACACTGCCTTCCTCTGTTGTGACTGTTTTCTGTTTGGCGTAAGTGTTGAGTATATTAATTTATTGCCTCGGCCATTCAACAAACTTAGACCTTTAATGTAAGGCATTTGTTTAAGGTAACAAGAAAAGACATAGTCCCTGCCTTCCAGAGACCTCAGTCTGGAAAAAATGTGGGCAAAATTTATCTCTGCAGTACAGAATAAAAAATCTTTGGCTTTTATTTTTATCATTTAATTTGTTTGATAATGTATATAATTCAATATAACTTATCAAGAAATATTAACAGCCTGGCCAACATGGTGAGACCCTGTTTCTACTAAAAATATAAAAATTAGCCATGCACGGTGGTGCATGTCTGTAATCCCAGCTACTTGGGAGGCTTGAGGCAGGAGAATCACTTGAACCTGGGAGACGGAGGTTGCAGTGAGCTGAGATTGCGTCACTGCACTCCAGCCTGGGCAACAGAGTGGGACTGTCTCAAAAAACAAAATTATTGGAGGTGCGTGTCCAAAACTTTTTCTGATGGGGTGTTCAAGGTTTGAGTTCTACTGGCATAGTTAAATGCTGTCCTGAGCAAGTTAAAGATGGCTTTTCCCCCAGTAACTTTCCATTTAAAATTACCATTCTCTTGGCTATACCAGCAAGCTTCAGTTATTTAACTGTTGTACAGTTGAATAAGGTACTGGTCCATGTCCTGTTAGGAACCAGGCTGCACAGCAGGAGGTGAGCAGCAGGAGAGCGAGCATTAGGCTGAGCTCTGCCTCCTGTCAGATCAGCAGCAGCATTAAATTCTCATAGGAGCAAGAACCCTATTGTGAACTGCGCATGTGAGGGATTTAGGTTGCACTCATGAGAATCTAATGCCTGACCTGAGGTGGAACTGTTTCATCCCAAAATCATCCTCCCAACCCCACCCCATCTGTAGAAAAATTGTCTTCCATGAAACCGATCCCATGAAACCGATCACTAGTGCCAAAAAAAGGTTTGGGACCACTGGGTAAGAGCATCCAGGTGTGTTGAGAGAGGATTGGCCTGAGGTAGGCGAGCTCTCCATACAGATCTGAGTACCTTTTGTTATTAGAGGATGAAGTTTTAAGAACGAGAGCTCACAGGTTATGTCTTCGATCAGAAAGGACTGAGGAAGTGCACCAAAGCTTGATTTCATTGTAAGAGCCCTTTGAGGTTATAGCCCAAGTCTAGACAGTGAAATGGGCAGGAAGGTAGAGGCTCCTCTGTTAATTCCTTCATGAGCTTCAGGGCTACAGGAGAACATCACACATCACGCAGGGCTAACAATACTCTGAATTTGCTTTATTGTGTCCAAGGCTTCTACTAAGTACAATCCAAGCTGATTTTAGAGTGGAGACAGAATTGCCCCCTCAACTGCAACCCCCCCACCTCCACTCCAGCCCACTTCAAATTTGCAAGTGACATGAAAGCAAAGGACTTCCATAATCAACACAGGGTAGATGACCATAGCCCTTCTAGTTTGGATTACTTCCCGATGCTTTCCTTCCATCACACACACACCCACACACACACACACACACACCCTGTATGCTTAGCAGCTCGTGCACACACATACACACCTTGTATGCTTAGCAGCTGGCACAAGGCCCTCCTACTCTTATGCTCCCTGCCAACTGGCTTCAGAATTAGCCAACTTGGAATGCTGTTGCCTGGGACTAATCCTGCTCCAGCACTACAATCCTGGGACATTACAGTTCAAAGGAGTCAAACTTCATAGGGCAGGTGGGGTGAGGATGGGGAGTGGACAGTGATACATACCTCTAACAGGAGCTCAATTTTTCCCCCTATTTGGCCCTTTGCAGCAGAGTGCAGGGAACAAACAGGAGGGTAAAGGGAATAGGTGGTGGCAAATGCCTCTCTCTGGGGCAGTCACTCCACAGGTTGAAGAGATGGAGAAGACCTTCAGTGTTGTTCTGGGACAGGAGGGGGGCGTGTGAGGAGCACCAAATCCAAATAACATTTTCTAGTTAGTTATTACATCTCTTGGGTTAATTCCAATTAAATTTTTATTAGCCAACACTTGGTCTCTCCCCAGGTGTTTCCCAGCCTTGTGCTACTGAATAAACAGTTGTTTTGTAAAACCATTCATTCAAGCCCCACCAGGCACCTCATACTGAAATTCCAACCTATTAGTGCAGCAGCAGCAGCACCTGTTAACTGCCAACGTTCTGGCCCCACCCCAGAACAAGAGAATCAGAAATCGCTGGGGCAGGGCCCAGCAGTCTAAGCAGGTCCTCTGGGTGAATGCACACTCATTTGAGAGCCGCAGTATTAAAGCCATCTTTTGCATTCAGCCTCCTAACTCCAGCTGTTAGTGTGAGGCTCTTCTTTTGGCCTTAGGGAGCAGCTGTTAGAAAACTCACATCCTGATGCAAGAGTGCCCATACCTCCCTCTGCAGCTCTCAAACTTGCTCAGGATGGAAAACAACGGCAGGGATAAGGGTAGGAGGGCTGTGTTCCAAGCACACCAAAATGAAAAAGCAATCCGTTAAGCTTTAAATACATAATTGTAAACTAAATCATCTGCCATCTTCTCTCGGCTTCCAGTGTAGAGGTTACCCATTATTTTTGCTAACTGGCAAAGTAATTAATAAATTCAAGACTTACCTAGCGTAGGAGCATACTTCGAGAAACACTGGTCATGAAAAAAAAATCTCCACAATGAACATAATGCTCAGGAGATTGGTATTGATGTGTTTTGCTGTTCAGTGTGAGATGTGCCCCTTGGATTTAATCCTGTATCGTCTCCTGAAATCAAACATCCTGTCCTGCCACATGCATCTCATTGCTCAGCAGATCACCCAGGCAGAGAGCAGGCTTAAAGATCCTTCACTCTCTTCTGTCCAGCCTGTTCCACCCTGGAGAGGGCTGAGCATACAGGTGACCACAGGTCATTTCAGAGAAAAACTCAAACTGATTCTCTAGTATCTGGGCCTTGGTTCTTTCTTAGTGACTCACACATACCTTTTTACCTTACTAATTACAGCAAAAGTGTAGTCAATAATTTTCTGTAAATTATTGACTCACAGTAATTTCTAAAGAGGCCATCCTCAGCTATATACTAAGCTGTACAAATTCCCCTCTCCAATTCAGCTCACACAGCTTAAATGCTTGCAATGGCTGTTTGGTTGTGGCTGCCCCTCTTCTCCTTAACTAGCCCTCCCACTCTCACTATCCAAAAGATGTCTAGTTGAGATGATAAATCTGAACTAATCAAACCCTCTAAGAGGGCTCATTTTAATGTAATAGAATACTGCTATCAATCAATGTTGTAGAATTTGAGAATAAATGGTCATGTGACTCCTAGCATGAATTACAGGTTACTACTATGACCAAACTTTACAAGCTTCCAGACCTCAGGGCTAGGGTTAATCCAAAGAAAAAAAGGTTACTGCTTACACTTATTGGTATTAACTTCCTTTTCATTATTTACTGAAACTAGAAAAAAGTATTCTATAACAAAATGTATACAATTTAGTAATTGTACAAAACATTAATCCAGCAAGATATTAATTACAGTCACTAAAATGAACACTCAACATATTTTTCACTGCCACTTCCATGAAAAGCTCAGAAAAAGTCACTGGCTAAAAAGTCACAACAAAAGCAATTTAAGCTTTACGTACAACAGAAAAGGTAAATCTTCCACAATAACAATGCAGACACAATCACTAAGAGGCTCTCCATGCTGCCATGGTTTCCTGGAATGTTTTTCAGAGTCCATCTTCTACAAGAGACATCATCAGCTTTCCAAGACCAACACTTGAAGCATTAGATGTAATACAAAATAAGGAGTTCTTTATTATTTATACAAAACTTGTACATTAAAAAAAATTAAGATTCAATAACTCTGCTGACCCCCTGAGGAAGCTAAGAGCGTTAGTGGGTCCATCAAAGAGCCCTGTGTGAATGTTTCAGTCACCAACCTCCTGGCCACAGGAACTAGGCACAGTTCTAGGGCCATTCACGTGGCTCCTTCACTGGCTCTGAAAGCTGACTTTCCCTTTCATTAGGCTCGGCAAGCAAGCCAGGGTTTCCTGGACAACATTAAAGAATATTATCTTCTCTGGCCCAAGCTAGAGTATTTTATCAGTATACAAGTTGATTTTTATTTCTTGAACACTTCCAATAAACTAGCATAAGCTTTATTACAACATATACAGATTTGATACAGTTTACAAAAAAAAACTAGATTTTTCAACTAAATAAAAATGTCTTTTAAGCAATTAAAGTTGGCTTAGAGACATGGTATTTTTCTTTCAAAACTGTGTTTCTACAATGATTTCTAAGGTCCCAGTCTTGCTTGTGCTTGACAGTCACCCTCATCTAAGCAACATTAAGAGCTCTGATGTCTTTAGTAAAGAATACAAAACCCTGTTTCTTAAAAGCCTAATGCTGAAAGACATGTTATAGCCAATCTAGACAAACATTTATATTTAAACATTTAAACAAAAGGCCTCTCTGAACAAATAGCCTGCGGAGATAAATACAGTGATTTGTTTTTCCTGATAGAACTATTTAGCACGTTTAACACATTATTCTGTAGTTTGGGAATAAGAGTGTTTCTTCCCTTGAAGAAACAGGTCCCCTTCTGAAGAATAATGCTGATTACCCCCCAAAATCAAAATAGACCAGCACCAAATGAAGTATTAATTTACAAATATGAACTTAGAACTTAGCTCTTACTTCTTGAAGTTCTACATCCCAGACTTAATAAATTAACTACAAAATCAGGAGTTTCATCAGCTACAGTATAATTTAAAAATCCATTTTCAACTGGCAGGGGTGAGGGAGAAGGTCAATTGCACTGATCACCATGAACTTCAAGAATTTCATCAAAACTTTTTTCCCAGCTTGTATTTGCCTTCAGAGGTGAGCTGTAGATTACCATCTCTGATGCTTTAACATACAATATTCTTGTTGAAATCTCTTCAAAGAGCACAGCATGTAAAGCACTAAACTGTTCGGATCTGAGGAGTCTGCATGGAAAGAACCTGAGACCTCTCTGAAAGAGCCAAAAACCAAGTGGCTGTCTCAGTGATCACATCTATTCATCCTCCACAAGACATTGCATTGAGCTTTTTTAATTCACAGATTTTATGTTAGTCCTTCAGAACCCAATGCCCATGTTCCAGTTCAGAACTGTCGGGCTATTCAGGCTGTCTTCTTGGTGCAAGCTCCTTGGAGGTCTTGTAAATTGATCTTCGACCTATGGTAGAAAATGACAAAGTAGCAATATATAAATATCAGGAGTGTAGAATTTTAACTTGGAACTACAGTAGATGAATAGCAAGTTTTTACACTGCATATTTTTTGAAGTATACGGGGAACATGTTAAATATATCTTTGAGTCTTACCTGTTGTGAATCATGTGACTTTTGACAAGATGTCCTGCTGCCAATGCTGCCATAAGTGACAATTCCCCAGCCATTACGGTCCCACACACAATTCGGGCAAGCTGCCGGGCATTTTCCCCAGGATTATCTTTGCATGCTCCTTGAACACCTAGCATCTGTAGCCAGAGAGAGACACAACAAGATTCACCGTTAAAATCATGAACAATTTCTTACTAAATCAACTAAAAACAGGGCAACTATAATGGCATCAGAATAGAACTAGACTCCACTGGAAGCACTAACTTTCCAAGACTTGACAGCCACACCTGACAGTGCATAATACCATAGCTAACATAATATTCACAGCCTGACTGGCAGTACCCTTAACTCAGTAGATGAACATTCATTTGCTCTCTTCATCTACTTTCTTATCTAAGCATAAGCTTAAACATGCTTATTTGGACACAGTGGATTAGGCTGATATGACAAAAGAGTTTTGAAAAGACCAATTAAAATATAGAGGTGAGTGATACATAGTCTCAGATAGAAAGAGAAACCCAGAGAGTCAGAACTAGGCTTGTGGACTCTATGCCTGATACATCATACCTGCAAACAGGCTTGCTGAGGTAGTAGGTTGGTCCCACCACCCACCGTTCCTATCTCTATAGATGGCATGGTGCAGCTGATATATAAATCTTCATTTGTGGGACCACTTGCTTCCATTAAAGTAATACAGTTTGAACTACCAACATTCTGTGCTGCATCCTGGAAACAAGAAAAAATACACAATATACTTCTTTCACTTAGAAAGACATAACACAAGAGAAGTGGAGGCTGGAGAGCTCACCTGTCCACAGGCAATGTAGATGGCGGTGACAATGTTTGCTGCATGGGCGTTGTAGCCTCCTATGCTCCCAGCCATGGCAGAGCCCACTAAATTCTTGTTAATGTTGACCTCAATCATAGCCTCTGTGGTAGTCTTTAATACCTACAAAACAGAGCTGTGTACATTTAGATGTTCCTCCAGAAGGTTCAGGGGAATGTTACCCAAATCTATCTATCTGCACCTCCAGAAAACAAAGTTTAGATGTGGCCCCATTTAAGCCCTGTCCTCCATTAAAAAATAAAATAAAAAAAAATCAGTAAAGTTTGTTCCTATGGATGATACACACAGACAGATGGGCAAGGTACAACAGTCATCTTTGATGGAAAACACTGTCCCATATATTTAACTTTATTTAAAATGTTAATACTCCTTTCCCCCATTTTTAAATACAATTAAAGATTACAAAATAAAAAAGATAAATTATCCATCCAATCACTCACTTCTCTGACAACCTTGGCTGGAATGACAGCTTCACAAACAACAGATTTTCCTCTTCCCTCTATCCAATTTATAGCAGCAGGTTTCTTGTCAGTACAATAGTTACCACTAACGGCTAGAATCTGCATTTCAGGGAAATACTCGTGAAGTTTTGAAAGTGCTTTCTCTGTACCCTGTTAACAAGAACCCAAAACACACACATATTAAACTGCATGAAATATTCATCCTTCATCCTTATGAGAAGAATTTGTATCTATGATATATTTCTAAGTATAATAACTATACTTCAAAGAAACTGAGCACAAAAGTAACAGCTGTTTTGTTAACCATCACAATTACTTTCTTGGTCAGGTATAGATTCCTAATGTGTTTCTTTCTCGGTATGAAAACCAAGTTCTTTGTAGTCATTGTTGAATAAGATGTAGATAAAAAATGATAATGTTAAAAATATTCAATAAAAATACTCATATTTATATGTCACTGGGGAATGAGTAATAAATTCCATCTTCTAGTTATTCAGCTGTTACCTAAAACCCCAAGTAATGAAGTCTGTAAAGAGAAGTGGGTCATAAGAGTCGATCTTGTGATTCGACTCTTATGTCGTTGAGCTTTATATTGCATAAAATACAAATAAGCCTTCCAATGACTTCCAATTAAATGGCATTAATTCAATTAACAACTCATACCTCAATAATCCAAAACATATTTATTGGCAATTAAAAAAATAATTTTATTGTGGTGAAACACATAAAATTTACCATCCTACCCATTTTTAGGTGTACAGTGGTAAGTATATTCACACTGCCATGCAACAAATCCCCAGAACTCTTTTTTAAGTTCTGGGATATATGTACAGAACATGCAGGTTTGTTACATAGGTATACATGTGCCATGGTGGTTTGCTGCACCTATCAACCTGTCATCTAGGTTTTAAGCTCCACATGCATTAGGTATTTGCCCTAATGCTCTTCCCCTTGCCCCCAACCCCCCGACATGCCTCGGTGTGTGTTGTTCCCCTCCCTGTGTCCATGTGTTCTCATTGTTCAATTCCCACTTACAAGTGAAAAGGTGTGGTGTTTGGTTTTCTGTTCCTGTGTTAGTTTGCTGAGAATGACATTTCCAGGCTCATCCATGTCCCTACAAAGGACATGATCTCATTCCTTTTTTATGGCTGCACAGTATTGCATGCTGTATATGTGCCACATTTTCTTTATCCGGTCTATCATTGATGGGCATTTGGGTTGGTTCCATGTCTTTGCTCCCAGAACTCTTTTCATCTCACAAAACAAAAACTCTGTACTTACTAAATAACAACCACCCATTTTCCCCTTCCCCAAACCCATGATAACCACCATTCTACTTTCTGTCTCTATGAGTTTGACTATTCTAGACACCTCATTCAAGTGGAATGATACAGTATTTGTCTTTTTGTGACTGGTTTATTTCATTTAGCATAATGTCGTCAATGTTTATCCATGCTGTATCATGTGCTATAATTTCCTTCCTTTTTAAAGCTGAATAATATTCCATTTTATATAGACATATACTTACACACACATACAAATACATCTAATTTGTTGTCCATTCATCCAACAACGAACACTAAGGTTGATTCCAATTCATGGCTATTATGAAAAATGCTGCTACAAACATAGCTGTACAAATATCTCTCTGAGAACTGCTTTCAGTTCTTTTGGGTATATGCCCGGAAGTGCGACTGCTGGATCATATGGTAATTCTATGTTTAAGTTGTTGAACTGCCATACTGTTTATTGGCAATTTTAAAGCTTATACAGATGCTCCTTGACTTTTGATAGGTTTATTAGGCTGTAAACCCCACATAAGCAGAAAATATCCTAAATTGAAAACAGACAGACGGACGGACGGACAGACAGATGGATGGATGAATGGAGTCAGGGTCTTGCTACATTGCCCAAGCTGGCCTCAAGCTCCTAGGCTCAAGCTAACTTCCTGCCTCAGCCTACCGTGTAGCGAGGACCACAGGTGTGTGCCACTATGCACAACTTTTTTTTTTATTGTTTGTAGAGATAGCATCTCACTGTGTTGCCCAGGCTGGTCTTAAACTCCAGACCCCAAGCAATCTTCTTGCCTTGGCCTCCCAAAGTACTGGAATTATATTGGTGTTCTTAAAGACAAATCTTGAAGTCTCTGGAAGAGGTCAGCTTCAAAGGTGGTCTCTTGACTGGATAAAGTTTTGAAATGTCAATACTAAGATTGTTCCCAGTCCTAAGTAAACTCAGGATATGTGTAATGCCAAGTCTAAATTAAATCTATCAAATGTAAGGAATACCAATCAACAAATGCCTGATTTGTTTTTTATAAAAGTACTTTCATTTTAATAAAAGTACTTTCAGATACTCTCCCTACACTTACCTTTGAAATCATGTTCATCCCCATGGCATCCCCTGACCTGGACTGGAAACGGATATAAAGGTTGCGTCCAGCTATACTTGTATGAAGTTTCTGTAGACGTGCAAATCTATAAATAAAAGATGCAAAGACTGTGTTTTATTCTTTTATTATTATTATTTCTTTGTTTTTTTTTTTTGAGACGGAGTCTCACTCTGTGGCCCAGGCTGGAGTGCAGTGGCTTGATCTTGGCTCACTGCAACATCCACCTCCCGGGTTCAAGAAATTCTCCTGCCTCAGCCTCCCGAGTAGCTGGGATTACAGGCGCGGGCCACCATGCCCAGCCAATTTTTGTATTTTGAGTAGAGACAGGGTTTCGCCATGTCGGCCAGGCTGGTCTCGAACTCCTGGCCTCAAGTGATCTGCCCGCGTTGGCCTCCCCAAAGTGTTGGGATTACAGGCGTGAGCCACTGCGCCCAGTCACAATTATTTCTTAATAAACTTACACAGTTCACATAAAAACAAATGTGTTAGCTTGAACTATACTATGGTTATCACTTGTGTTGATTATGCTACTTTATTAATTTTCTTTATTTGAAGTAAGTCTTATTATACTAATATTTCTCTCCTATTTGAAAAATCTTTTTTTCTAAGACAGTTCTCTCCTAGGCAAAGTAACATCTAATCAAAATTACTAGCTCACACTTTTTTTTTTCTTACTAATTTACCTCTGTGGAGCTATTCATTTGAATCAACATTCTTTATTTCCCCCCAACCAAGCATAAATATTACTCATTTTAAATGAATGGCTTTAAAGTTGATATTCTGTTATGTGCTCTTTAGCAGGTAATATGTTAACAATTATGTTTGGTAATCACAGAAAATGACACTGGTTCTAAAATAAACCAATAGATATAACTGTACATACAAATCCACTCACACACCTGCTAGTGCTGTCAAATGCCTCCTTTATCACTGCGAACCCTTCAGATGTCTCGAGCCAGGCTTTCACTTCTGCAGAGTCACAAGCACGTGGAAGACGCACAACTGGGCCACGAGTCATCCCATCTGCAAGGACTCGGCTGCTGGCACCTCCACCAAGCTACACAGGATATGTTAGAGAAGCAAGCACATGTTACCCAAAAATGCTCATGCTTGACCCAAAAGGTATCACTAATTGTCCTTAAAACTCTTCTCACTGCCTTACCTATGATGTATTTTTAAACTGGCAAATACATAAATGCCAACTTACACCTATTGCTCTGCAGCCTCTATTGGTGCTGGCCACAAGACAACCTTCTGTTGTTGCCATTGGAACCTGAAATTCTTTTCCATCCAAGCAAAGGGGTCCTGCCACTCCAACAGGGATGGGCATATATCCAATAACATTCTCACAACAAGCTCCCATCACCTAGAAGGTAAAGTCAGGCACCAAATGAAAATCTATATAGTAAATGCACAAAATTTTATCCAGCTTGTCAGTATAACTATCTTCAAACTTAATCCTTTAGTATGTATTCTTTTTAAACAAAATGTTTAATTCACCTTTAAAAAGTGTTTAAAATACTAAAATCTTTGAGTAATGACTATAAAAGCAGGAAATATATTTTTAATTTCTATGACCTACATCATAAGCAGAATAAAAAATTAGGATAAAATGATTTAAAAGGAAAATGTTTTATAAAACTATGTACATATATGAAACTAATTAAGAAAAAAGATTAAAAACATACAAAGCAAATCTCTCTTAATCGAGAAAATAACATACCAAGGAGTAATTATAATCCCTGTAAGGTAGGTACCGGAGAGAAGAAGGTTCTGAAAGCTTTTTGGAAAGTAACTGTCGGCGAATAGATACACCACGCTCATGAGTTTCCATCAGAGTTTCCAACTTGTAGGCTGGGATATGCTTAGCATTGACTAACTGGATGATCTCAGCATCACTAAGGAATTTTGCACCTTTCTAAAGAAATGGAGAAAAAAATGAAATTGGGGTCAGAGAGAGAGATGAAACAGAAGACTTGAAGGACTGTATTTCATGTTATAAACCATTTAATACGAACAATGCTAAGCTAAAATAATGTAATTTTTAAATTAAATCACTGTAGTTTTTAATTAAAAGATACCTCTGCAAAATAATTCATTTAATGCAAAAAATGCCAAACAAAAATAATATAAATACCGTATCATTAGATTTTACAATACAAAGACAGGCTTGCACTAATACACCATAAAAAGAAAAATAAATGTGAATTTAGCAAGGTTTCAAGTGTGTGTGTCAGATATAACAGCTATTGTTTAAACTCTAGTAAACTTTCTATTTTTGATATCCTGAACAGGCAATATATTCACATGGTTTAAAAACTAAATATTAAAAGAGATATAACAAAAAGTCTTCATCCCATCCCTGTCTACCATCTGCCCAGTTCTTTGCTACCTACACATAAATAGGTACCACTGTTTCATTGTGTATCCATCCAGAGATTTTTTTATGCATGATTATAAATATGCATATATATATATATACGCACACATATGGGTATATATTCACACAAGTGTTGGGCCAAAGGGTATGAACATTTACAATCTTATAAATTTTTATAATTTTTACAAATGTATTAATTTGAATAAACACGGTCCAATTGCCTTCTCACCACCAATGTAAGAAAAGACCTTTCCAGGCTGGGGGCAGTGGCTCACGCCTATAATCCCAGCACTTTGGGAGGCCAAGGCGGGCGGATCACCTGAGGTCAGGAGTTTGAGACCAGCCTGACAAACATGGAGAAACCCCGTCTCTACTAAAAATACAAAATTAGCCAGGAATGGTGGCGCATGCCTGTAATCCCAGCTACTTGGGAGGCTAAGGCAGGAGAATCAATTGAACCCGGGAGGCAGAGGTTGCGGTGAGCCAAGATCATGCCACTGCACTCCAGCCTGGGCAACAATAGCAAAACTCCTTCTCAAAAAAAAAAAAAAAACAAACCAAAAAAAAACCCAAAAAAACAAGAAAAGACCTTTCCCTACAACCTCAATAGAGTATGTTATTAAACTTTGGGATTATTGCCAATCTGATGAGTGAAAATATCTCAAGTCCAATTTTAATTTGCATTTCTCTTAGGATAAAGTTAATCACCTTTTCACATTTTTAAGAGCCGTATGTACTTTTTTCCTGACAATAGACTGATTATCTGCTCTTTTTAAAAATTAGATAAAAATTTAGTCTCATCAATTTGTAGGAGCTCTTTATATATTAGAGATTAGCCCTTTAGCCTTAAATATAAATTGCCAATATTTTTTCTTGGTTTATTAGCTGTCTCTTGACTCTGCTTGTGGTGGTGATATACATACATACACATACACACACACACACTCACAATCACCACCCTCCACAAAACTGGTACCAGTAATTCCATTTTGTGGGTTTATTCAAGGATCTTCTTTGCAAACACTAATATTAGCCTAATTTTTCAAAAGAATAGTAAGATAAACATTAGCTGGTTTATGTATTATCAATGCAAATTCATTCATTCTCTTAGTAAGTTTACTGAGCACCTATGAAATCCAAGGCCCTCTCAAGACATGGACTTAGCCATCTAAGAGCCTGATGTCTAATAATGGAGATATTCATGTAAATGTGATATAAGCAACAAGGTACGACTGCCATTAAAAATGCACAGTCTCTATATAAAGGATGCTTCAGAAAAGAAAGGTTACTTCTGTTTGGCGGAATTGAGGTAGGTTTCATAGAGATGCTAGCATTTGCCCTAAAGGTGTGAACACCTGGAGAGGGGGAGACATGTCAGATGACAAGAATAGGAACCCAGAGTTGGGAACTGTGTTTAAAGAAC
Organism: Gorilla gorilla gorilla; assembly: GCF_029281585.2. Classification (NCBI taxonomy): domain Eukaryota; kingdom Metazoa; phylum Chordata; class Mammalia; order Primates; family Hominidae; genus Gorilla; species Gorilla gorilla. The sequence goes on from NC_073243.2 coordinate 36,330,126, forward strand.
AATGACTAAGTTTAGCTGAAAAGTATATGATTAAAGAATGCAGGCCGGGCATGCAGTGGCTCATATCTGTAATCCCAGCAGTTTGGGAGGCCAAGGCAGGCAGACCACTTGAGGCCAGGAGTTTGAGACCAGCCTAGCCAACATAGTGAAATCCCATCTCTGCTAAAAACACAAAAATTAGCCAGAATGGTGGCGCATGCCTGTAATCCCAGCTACTCGGGAGGCTGATACACAAGAACCTGTGTATCACTTGAACCTGGGAGGTGGAGGTTGCCGTGAGCCAAGATGGTGCCACTGTACTCCATCCAGCCTGGGTGACAGAGTGACACTCTGTCTCCAAAACAATAATAATAAAATAAAATTTTGTCAAGTATACCTCAATAAAGCTGGCAAAAAATTGCATTTTACCAATAAACGTATTAAAATATATTTAAAAGAAAGAACCATATTAAGCAGACATGGATGGAACACGATTATTTGCATGAAAGCATGAGTAGATTCATATGGTCATGTAGGCAGAAGGTCCTGTTCAAATGTCAGAAAGAAAAGCAAACTTCCTCATGGGTATCAAGCTTACAAAACAAAACAAAAACAAACTTTCTTCTATCTTTGAAACTTGTCTGTGTTAAACTCTTTCTAGGCCTCAACACACCTATGAGAATACAGTAGTCACTCATCTCTATGATAAACAGTAATAAACTAGAAAGAGTTTTGACTCTGGAGTCAGAAAATCTTGGACCCTGCTATCAGCTTTATCATTTCCTAGAGGTACTACTTTGGGAAATTAAACATATCGTAGCCTCAATGTTCTCATCTGAAAAATAGATAATTGTACCTACCTCTCAAGGTTGTGTGAAATAAAGAAAGAAGATAGTATCTGTTAGTCATGTTACACCGTGCCCAGAACTTAGCTGTAGTGTTCAGCAGATACTAGATTTTTCTTCCTTGAAAAAGCTCCTTTGTAATGAAAAATGCCACATTGGAGTTTATGTTATCGTCCTCACCTCTGCATTCCCAAGTATCTGTAGACATTCTTCATTAGGCCGAGGTTCCCTGGGAAGTTCAATTTCAGGTTCCTGTGTCACCAGTACTGATGAAGTATCGAGTAAGGAGGAGTTACCAACCACAAATGTAGCTCTGTTTGGGGTATCTGTTTCAGCCACTAAGGGTTTTATAACCTCAACTGTTCAAGAGATCAAAAGAAATCTCACAACATGGCACATAATTTTGAAAACAGACTACTTTTTGACAAAGCAATGAAGGATTGAAAGCGAAGAGAATAACAAGTTACCTTTTCTTTCTCGGTTTATCCCTGTCTCTTCCTCTACTGAATCACATTTCTGGTTATTTCTGACCAGCATAGGTTCACGTCTACAACAATTGTCTGGGACTTTCTTTTGTGTCACTACAGGAGATGTGATAGGGTTTTTTAATGAGAGTGTAGATTCTGTCTCTGTTTGTTCAAAGAAGATGTACTTGACAGCCAGAAGGAGAGCTAAACTTAGGGTAATAACTTGTTCAATATCCATGCTGATCATTCTAAATAAAAGCAAATTAAAATATTATTCAGAAATGTAAAGGACACAATCTAAACTTATATTAGCATAGAGTGTTATGATTAATATATCACAAAGTAGATTTCAATTAACTTACTTAGAGAGATAAAACTGCCAGAGGGAAACACTTGGTTCAATTCTCTTGGACACATTTTCATCCAGTCCTAATGAAACCTTAGAAGTATCTGCTGTACTGTTTTGAGGAGAAGGATCAGCTATCCAGCGACTGTGAGCATGAACAAGAACCAAGCCTAGAGACTGAAATAAAATTTTTAAAATAATGTATCCTCTGCATATCAACAGAACTTAAATTTCTTATCCCTAGCAACTGGACAGCCAGACATTATCTCTCATAGCTTCCCCTTACCATGAAAAAAAAAAAGCCCCAAGCTTGCTATGCAACTAACTAAAGTAGTGACCCCACTGAACTACTGAAAACACCCCAAAGAACAGGCTTTCAACGAGAGATAAGGTGGAGGAACTTAAAAAGTCTGTTTAGGAGAGAGGGGCTAATAAAGACCAGGAGCCTCAAAGAAATGAACACATTAAGAAAAAAAGGAAGAAGGGGGTGCAATATCATTGAATGGGCCAAAATTGTAGAAAAAAAGAAATCTTAAAAAGAATGAGATTGGAACTGAGGATACTAAAAGAAGAAGAAAACTATGTCATTACCATAATCATCTTGACCCTCTGAGTTACAGGATTTGGCTTATTTTCTTCTTCTTCTAAAACTCGGGCAAAATGGCTGAGCTGCCAAATTGGACGACCCTCGCGGCTTTCCCGAGAAAGCTACAAATTAAGTCAGTGTGACATTAGAAGGTATTGATTCTGTTTAGGTAAACTGTGTAAGCAGAAATCTTACTCTTCTACTAATGCCATATGTAAGAATTGGTCTTACCTCTAATACCAAGGACACACAAGCTGGGAAGAAAGTCATGAACACGAAGTAGTTGGCAAGAACTGACATGCAGCCAAAGCAGCACATAATTTCAAGCTGACGTACCCCTGGTTATAGAAAAATTAAAGATATAACTAGTAAAGTCTACGTTATTTTTGATGCTGCATATATCACAAGGATATATTTGTCTTCCTGCAGGTGGACAAATACATGAAAATATTAGTACATTAAGCTCCTTGCCATTTACTGGAAATAGAATTAGCAACTTAGAGGTGATGCCAAGCCTTAGGAAACAGCAGGAATAACAACAGAACTCTAAGTCCCTCAAGAGCAAAGCTCTTGCCTTCTCTCATGTCCCCATATCACAATGCCAGGCAGAATGGTAGTGTTTAATACACAATTGATAAAACATATGTGTTTCCAATTCCTTTTTGTCAAGCAGTAGTGCCTTATTATTAAATAAGGAGAGGACAGGCTACTCTAACGGAGCAAAACCCCAGTGACACTATTGATCTAATCCCACTTGTTAGGAGAAAAGCAATTTGCCAATTAACCAAGGATTTTTTATATAAGTAGAATATCCTGCCAGTTATGCCAGTCCTGATATAAGGTCAAAATAATATTTTTTGTTTACCAACAAACTCTAATTTCAATATAACCTCTATGATGCCTACTGAAGTTCTTATAATTTTGGTTATTTCACTGATCTGTTTGGAAAATGATATAATACAAAATGCCAACTTAAGACTAAAAATTAACAAACATATTGTACTACAACTGTTTAAGGTATCATTTGGTAATCTCAAATAGAAAACAGAATTATAGAGGCTAGAAGAGACCTTAGATGACCACCAAATCCTTCTCCCTCACTTTACAAATAAACTTGAGTATAATATAAAACATATTTCTGATGTCGCTCAAATATAACAATGCTTTGAAACACAAATTTAAATTGTCCTATAAAAACTGCTCACAAAAACTCAAAGTTTTATTTTATTACCTACATTTTAAGATATAATTTGACTGACTAGAACAAGCATATATTGTATTTTTTTAATTCCCAATGCTTTGAAACATAAATTTAAATTGTCCTATAAAAACTGCTCACAAAAACTCAAAGTTGTATTTTATTACCTAAATTTTAAGATATCATTTGACTGACTAGAACAAGCATATATTGTATTTTTTTTTAATTCCACGATTACCCTCAAATGTGGAAATTCAAGAGACTACAAAATCACAATAACAAAAGCATTATAAATCAAACTACATTTTAAATAGTAGCTGAATATAATCTTTTCAAACTTGAGGCCATTAAAACCATACTTGACCAATGCTTTCATGACTTGACTATCTGCTATTTCTCTCTGCACAATATTCACTCATGTTGTTGCCATATGCTCTCCAGGCATTCTTCCTTACTGTGTCCCCAGATAAGTCTCTCTACACACAAAGAAACAGCACCAATCCACATATATCCAAGAAGCTAAGACTTTCTTCTTTTTGTACTGGCTTTTTCAAAGGGTTACTTCCAAGTTAATATGTGTTAAATCTGTCCTTTTTTACCCTAACCCAAATCTCTAATTATACCATTTCTGTATAGCTGTAAATGTCTCACTGTCTTCTCCAACCACAAATCTAATCACTTCCTTTGTCTACTTCTTTGACCATATCATGACAAAACTCATCGCCCAGCTGCTTTCCACATCATTATTATTTCAATGAATAATCCCATGGTTTCATGGCCCAACTATTACTTCCTGGCAAATCCCCTTCTCACATATTCTTTTGCTTGAATAAAATCAAACAAGTACATTTTCACCTGATCAACATTTTTTCTTGAGTGTAGTGGTGGTTACAAGACTATGTCATTGTCAAAACTCATAAAATTGTACTCCCAAAAGTAAATTTTAAAGTAAGTAAATTTTTAAAATTAAAAAATATTTTATTTGCTAAATAAAATCTTTGTTGAATAAAAGAATAAATAAATAATAATTTACTCTCAGAAAGTTAGAAGCAATATTACATTTTTAATATACTATCCACTGAAGAGGCCTAAACTAATGACAATAATTTACCCCCTTAAAAGTTAGATAATTTACTTATGAAAGAATGAGGCATCTCATTGAGGGCTCTAAGGTACCAGGAAATACACAGTAGTTAACCAAGTATGGTCTTTATAAGAAAGCCATAAAATATAATCCTAATGATTAGGAGACCTTCACACAGCGTAATATATTCCTTCTGGCAAATTTCCATGCCAGTCTGTAATTTTTATTCTGCATAATGAAGTCCTATGTTTGATATTAATATCTAATTCTCTACTATCCAATTAAGAATGAAGAAACATGTGTTGAAGCTAATGCTGGGTACTTGCTGAGATGTACTGCTTACTATCGGATTAAATATTTCCAATCACCTTATTAGGTGAATCTTACTCAGATCTGTCCAATTCCTGACTCTTTTCTCCCTACATGATAATTAAAACACAAAGAACCAAGTCACCAATTGAGTCTAAGTAACAGCAGGGGCTGGAAAGTGTTTTCCAGACCAACCTTGGAATGCAATGTTGGTTAAAAAAACAAACAAAAGAAATCAAATGAATAAAAATATCACAAAGTGGAACATAAAGAGAGGATGGCAGGAGTGAAAAATAAATCAGTAACCTGCTGCTAAGTTTCCACCAAAGCAAACAGGCCAGATATACCCACACACTAATATAATAAAAAATTTTAAGAGTAATTTAAAAGTCAGAATTTAACAATAAATAATACAAATCCAAGATGTTCTTTTTCCTCTTTAGCGACATACCTATTTTAAAATATGGCAAAAATTGCTTACAAACCTGACATGGTACCAACTCCAATCACAAGACATTCAACAAGAGCATCAAGGGTAAACGTAGGACCTAAAATTGCCATTCCACGAGCAATATTTTCCCTTACTTCATCCTAAAACAGATCAAACATATCAATGAGGGCAAGGGACAAAACAACTTTTTTAAATGTTAGAGCATCCTATGGCTTATATTAATATCAAATTACTATTCAAAGAGTAAAATATACAATATGATAAAACTAACAGGTATTCAAGATAGAAAGTATGACTGTAATATAAAGGATTTAAAAAAATTTTTTTTTGAGATGGAGTCTCACTTTATTTCCCAGGCTGGAGTGCAATGTGCAATGGCGTGATCTTGGTTCGCTGCAACCTTCGCCTCCTGGGTTCAAGTAATTCTCCTGCCTCAGCCTCCCGAGTAGCTGGGATTACAGGCGCCCGCCACCACGCCCAGCTAATTTTTGTATTTTTAGTAGAGACGGAGTTTCACCAGGTTGGCCAGGCTGGTCTCGAGCTCCTGACCTCAGGTGATCTGCCCACCTCGGCCTCCCAAAGTGCTGGGATTACAGGTGTGAGCCACTGCGCCCAGCCAAATTTTTAAAAAAGAACATATAGTGCCCTGATTCCCTTTCCACTGAATAAGATATTTGTTAGGAATATTCCTTTGAGGTAGTGCATTAACTCTGTCATTTAAATCACACATAATTAAATCCTACAACATTCTATATTTTTACCTACCATGACAGAAGCTTAGTTGCAAATTTTTTATGAGATCATATTAGTATTAATAAAACCAAACTTATTTCCTTGTTAATATGTTCAAATGATCACACACTTTCATCAATAAATAATCAGGGCAGAATTGTGTGCTATTTTATACTCAAGATACTCTGATATAATATTGTTAAAATGGTTAGGTTCTTCAAAGTGACTAATGAACATTAAGATGAAACTTAAAATAGGAAGTAATGCCAGTGTTAATTTAAGGGGTTTAAAAATAAATCTGGCCAGGTGCAGTGGCTCACACCTGTAATCCCACCACTTTGGGAGGCTGAGGTAGGTGGATCACTTGAGGTCAGAAATTAAAGACCAGTCTGGCTAACATGGCAAAACTCCGTCTCTACTGAAAACACAAAAATTAGCCAGGGATGGTGGTGCACATGTGTAATCCCAGCTACTCAGGTGGCTGAGGCAGAAGAATCCCTCGAAACCAGGAGGCAAAGGTTGTGGTGAGCCAAGATCTCGCCACTGCACTCCAGCCTGGGTGACAGAGTGAGACTACATCTCAAATCAATCAATCAGTCAATCAATCTACCCTGGGGTTCTCTTCCATTAGATCTTGTCCTGCTCTCTGACGTGTTTCACTAGGAAAATACTCTTATTTACCCAAAAATTATTATTACCATAAGTTCTGAAAACTTTCAAAAAGAAAAATGGGGGCAATTCCAAATTCCAGTAGCTACAGAATCATAATTGAGTTGTTAGATACAGGGGACTGTTCCTGGGGCACTTATGGAGACCAGTCTTGGGACTTGAGAATTAAACTTAAAACTTTGGGCAATTCTTAAATCTTGTGCTATGAAGAAACGCTATTAATCCTTCCTATTAATGTAAACTGAAAAAAGGAATACTATTCACATTCCTATCTTATAAATAATACTTACCTGTGAGTTGGAACTGAGGGCAAACTTTGCTAATGTGCTTGCTCTGGAAAGGTCAATCAAAAGTAGGAAAAAGGGCAAAGCTTCACTGGAAAAGAACAAAATGATCAGATAAATTTAACGGGAAAAAGTATGATTTAAAAAAAATTATTTTTAGAACAAAACCTTTCACCCTCCATATTGTATGATCCTGTAGTATGTGTACCTTTCTGCAGACAAAAAGGTATACCCTATATTTCTTTGGCATCCTCAAAGCTAAACATAATAGTTGCTCAAAATATTTGTTAAAAATATTTTTAATGTTAAAATGTAAGTATATTTACATTTAAACACCTTTTGATAATTTTGTATCAAAGTATCATCCTTAGTAAAAAATAACTCCTTGGATTACCATTAGGGAAAAAAAGTGGAATATATAAAACTTTTCATTGATCACTACCTGTGGAAGGATAAACTAAACAAACTTTCTGTAAACTAAATTGGCAATAATAGCACTAAAAAGCTCTTAAAAAAAAAAAAAAGCAAAGCTCTAAAAAAAGCAAAACCACTGTCTCACTTCTAGGAATGTATCTTAAAATGATTACGAATATGAACAAAAATTTCGTTACAAAGACATTCATCCAGTGTTGTTATTAATGAAAAAAATTACATAACCTAACAGTCCAACATTAGATGATTAATAAACTACAAGACGTTTAGACAGAAGAGAATACATATAGCCATTACAAACAATTTAGTTTAACATTAAGGACATGGAGGCCGGGCACAGTGGCTCACGCCTATAATCCCAGCACTTTGGGAGGCCAAGGCAGGCGGATCACTTGAGGTCAGGAGTTTGACACCAGCCTGACCAACATGACGAAACACAGTCTCTACCAAAAATACACAAATTAGATGGGCATGGTGGCAGATGCCTGTAATCCCAGCTACTCAGGAGGCTGAGGCAGGAGAACTGCTTGAACCCGGGAAGTGGAGGTTGCAGTGAGCCAGGATCATGCCATTACACTCCAGCCTGGGTGACAAGAGCGAAACTCCATCTCAAAAAGAAAAAGGGACATGGAAAGATGTTGATAAACTATTATTAAGCATAAAGAAATTATAAAACAATATATATGATATCAGATATTTTCTTTAAGTATAAAAACAGTAGAAAAGGATATATGCCAAAATATTAATAGTTATTAAAATTAGCTAATAGTAAAATTATACAAAAAAATTTCCCCTTATTTTCTTAACTTTTGAAAATGTACCCTTACAGCATGGGGAAGAAAAGTTTTTTAAAATGTATTTTGACAGAAAGTATATTTAGGTTTTAAATACTTACTTTAAGCCTGTCAATTCTTTGTCTAAGAAGTGAATGACAACTGTACTGAATACAAAACTTGAGAAAATTGTGAAGAGGCCAGCAATACCTAAAATGACAAAAGTTCAATACTAAAAAAACTTTATCCTTTACTACACAAATAATAACAGTGTCACACAGCATTCTGAGATAATACTAGTTTACTCCAAATTATTAAGGTCTCAAATTTCAGAATGTCTAATTGACAATAATAAGGAAACTATTCAATGCATGCAGCACACTTTCAGCAATACACATATTTCCAAATACATGATTTGAATGAACAGGTTTATTTCCATAGCAAATCAAAAATCTGATGACACCAGAAGTTAAATATGTAAAACTATTACCCAAAATATATTTTGATCCAAGCTGACGTAAATTCTGGAACTGGAAGTAAATATACAGGATTGCTATGCATCGTGTTATTGTCAGAATTATAATGTCACTGCTCAAAACATCCTAATAGGAGAGAAAGAAAAGGAAATTCCAATAGCTTTGACTTTTAAAATAAGTAATCAAAACTAAGAATTTTTATTTTGCATGTGTAATTCATTTATATATTGTCATGAGAACATAAATGTAAGCACAATACAAGTCCAATAAAAATATCAAACCTACAAATCAAAAGTTAAATCCAACTTTTAATCAAACCACTGTGGTAAGCCAATACATCACCACAATTTATTTTTTTTTGAGACAGGGTAACATGCTGTTACCCAGGCTAGAGTACAGTGGTGCAATCACAGCTCACTGCAGCCTCAACCTCCAGGTTCAAGGGATCCTCCTGCCATGGCCTCCCGAGTAGCAGGACTACAGGTACATGCTACCACACCCAGCTAATTTTTTAATTTTTTTTGAGATGGAATCTCGCTCTGTCGCCCAGGCTGGAGTGCAGTGGCGCAATCTCGGCTCACTGCAAGCTCTGCCTCCTGGGTTCACGCCATTCTCCTGCCTCAGCCTCCCAAGTAGCTGGGACTACAGGCGCCCGCCACCATGCCTGGCTAATTTTTTTGTATTTTTTAGTAGAGACACGGGTTTCACCGTGTTAGCCAGGATGGTCTCGATCTCCCGACCTCGTGATCCACCCGCCTTGGCCTCCCAAAGTGCTGGGATTACAGGCGTGAGCCACCGTGCCCGGCCTTTAATTTTTTTTTAAAGACTGGGTCTTACTATGTTGTCCAGGTTGCCCAGGCTGGTCTTGAACTCCTAGGCTCAAACAATTCTCCTGCTTTGGCCTCCCAAAGTGCTAGGATTACAGGCATGAGTCACTATACCCGGCCCACAATCATTTTTGACTATTAGTCACTTATAAAAGATGTATTTCTCAAATAAAGTCAATTACATTCATTTGTAAAGACAAAGCAAAATAAGAGCATTTCCAGTGCATTCCATGTAAGCAGAAATTTGAGGTAAGTTCCAAAATACTAAAATAAATATTTTACTCATAACTTTTAAAAATTATGTACTCCCTATAGGGGCTTAAGGGCTCTTCAGAAATTGAAAATGTAATTTACTTTAGTCAATATCAAATTAACTTCACTAACCTCTTCAAACTTTGGACATTCATAATTCCAACCACAGATCTTATTGTTACCAGTAAACATGTTCATGGACATCATGCAGATGGTCAGTGTCACTGTCCCCACTATGACTTCCCAGGGATGGGAGGCCACAAAGAGGCCATGCATTCGAAAAAGTCTTGACAACATTGTAGCTACAGAATCCTTGGATCCTGGAAGGAATATCAAGTGTGAACACTTAGTATACAGCTCATTGTATTTTTAGGAAAAGATTTTAAGGAAAATTGTGCTATAAACCCTGCTTTGTATGCACAGTGTCCCATACATATGACTATTTGATACTGTTCCTTATAATTCTGGAAAATAATTATAAAATTAAGAGAACTATGTTATTTCTTCTTCACTCAAATAATAAATCCTTTATTACTCACTGGCAACCAACTTTAAAGCAGCCATTTCTTAAAAATTATATGAATTCAAACATTTAAGATCAAACCAGATAAGTATCTCGACCTTATTACCTAAGCCTTGCAAGTAGAAGAGCAATCAAGCAGAAAACAAGTGAGAAACAGCTATTCACATTTTCTAATTACCTAGATATAAAATGCATGTTAAGTATCTTCTTCATCATCTACATTCTGATTACACAAAAGGTAAACACCCAAGAATCCACTTGCTGAGTGTCCTGCTATAAATCATGTTAGTTTATAAGATCCTCAAGGGCAGGGACCTCTTGTACTTTTTCATTCCATAGAACATATAGCATAATGTCACTAGCAAAAGGGTGTTTAATAAACCTTCCTAACATTGCTGCCAACAGAAAAAAAATCTTTTCTGATAGATGTTTCTACATTAATAAAACAGGGTTAAGAATTTTGCTGTGGTGGCTGCTTTTCTTCTAGCAGAATCATCAACAATAGTGCTAGAAGACCAATGGAAAAGCATTAGATGTGAAAAGCTCCAAACTTTCACAACTAATCAAAAGCTGGAACAGTACTAGAAGAGGATGACTGGCTGAAGTATCTGTATATAGCATTCAAAAAAAATTCCCAAAAGAACATATAGAAGATTTTGATTTAGTGACTACCATGACTAAATTTCCTGTTTGCTAAATAATAATTCTGATATTCTGATTTTGAAAACAAATCTTCTATTACCATTGGTCTCCACAAATAAACCTGCAAGTCTTACTTCTTTCACTAAAATCAATGCCTGTGATAAGGCATATTAGTAACCTGCAAAAATCAACCAAAAAGATTTAAAAAGTGAGCTCATTAACTGCCACTCTAGCAAGAATTCAAATGAATCTCACATTTAGTAATAAATAAAAGTGATTCATCTGTTGAAGACAGACTATAAAAAGGCAATCAAGTAAGTGAAAGAAAGCATTAATCTATTTATAAAGGGTTAGGGGAAAGACCAAAAAAAAAAAAAAGAGCAGCTTTAAGGAACCAAAGCAAATACCAAGTGTCATCTCTCACTGCATCACTCCATGTTCTCTACATTTCAGACATACCACACCACTAGCTAAACAGTTTTCAAACTGTTGATCCACAACAACTGCATCAATTACATCATGACATCAATTTTGTCGTTAAGAACAAACATTTTTAAATAAAATAAAATAGAAAACAATATTATAAAAAATAGCTGTTGGGTAAGCCAGGTAGTATGGGTAGGTATTATTTCTTAAAACTATGTTTCAAGAAACTATACATATATAAGTGTGTGTCTGGCTTTTAAATTAACGTGTATTTCCTACTGTGGGTCACAGTTTTAAAAAGCTGGCAGTACCTAAAGGAACATAAATGTGGCATGTACCTGCCTGTGTTTACTCATGCTTTTTCAACCTTCCACCCTGAGTCTTATTCATCAATTTACCCTCCAGTACCTTGCACTCATATACAGCATTGCTCAACAAATGCCGGCTTAAATTCTTAAGCTATAGTAGCATGTATTTTATGACACATCTTGAAACAGACCTAAAGACGACTTTTTTTTAAGGCACCTAGATATGGATGTAACCCATGCCCTCTAGTTTAAGGCTAAATGCAGAGCATTCAGGGAACTTATTAATGGGGTATGGGAAGGAGAAACATTTTACATACAGGCTGAGTATCCCTTATCCAAAATGCTTGGGACCAGAAGCGTTTCAGATTTGGGATGTTTTTGAATTTTGTAATATCTGCATTACATTTATTAGCTTAGCATCCCTAATCCAAAATCCAAACTCCAAATGCTGCAATGAGCATTTTCTCTGAGTGTCAGGTTGGTGCTCAAGAAATTTCAGATTTTGGAGCATTTCAGATTTCAGATCTTCAGATTAGAGACAGTCAACTTGGAACTATCCTGGAAAATGAACAACAGCAACAAAATACTTTCTATTAAATTAGCAGGTACTTGGACTTTTAAGTATTGAAAATCTTTAATCAAATCTTAGATTTGAACTCTACTTAATTATAAACAGAAGACTCACTCACTAAAAGGCTAGATTTTCATCATGGTATTCTATCACATAATGTCTTTCCTACATTTAAAACACAACTCTACCAACTGTTCTAAAGGATCAATTAGCATAAAAGTTCCAGAAAGTAAATTAACTACATGTTTCAAAATTAGGTCAAAATTATTTCTAACCCTCTTTCCCTGAAAAAAAACACTTCAGCTCAGATTATTCCTCATTAAGTCAATCAGATTCATTGTTTTAAAAAGTTAATTCATTTGAGTTAAAATCTTAGCTGCAACCCAGAAGGAACACTAACTTGTGAACAAATTGGTTTAACATCATAAACCCATAATTATACATTAGACACATTATGTTTTCCCTCAAAAGATTTTATGGTGGCATTGTAATTCTGGGACTTTTTTTCCTAGGTGTAAAGTCATCTTTGCAATATTCAAGGAAAAAAATTACACATGATTCTGTCAGCCGCCCCTAAACACAGAGAACTCCACCTATTTGGAAACAAACTGAGCAATCTTATGAGGGTGTGTCAAAAGTAACCATAATTATAAACAATCTCATTTCTCATGAACATCCTCCCCGTTGCCCTGTGATTATGCAAAGCATTTACATGCCATAGAATCCAATCGTCCACCTTCATCAGCAGTTGCAAATGTCACAAGCAGGCTACAGGATAGCTCCTGCAAATTAAGTTGACAGTATTTATGCAATGCTGCAATAAAAATTAATTTTACTTAAAGAAACAAATAGGCAAGGTATGCCTTACTTATTCAGACTAAAAAGTATGCTGCAAACATTTTACAGATTCTTTAAAAGAATGGATAATTCTTAAATGTCAATCCAATCTGCTACAGAAACCACCTACCATGGCCAACTGCAGAAAAGGATGTTTTGGCATCTTACTTCCTCCTACTCAGCACTCCGCCTGCATTACACATTCCAGTATTTGATTATATACTATTTCACAGTGTTCTCAAATTAATAAATGTGTACATTTTGTCTCTTTGAAGCCAAGAACTGCGTCTTATATGGCAGTCATTTTCAATCCCAACAAGATCTAGCATTCTGCTGCTCAAGCTGGTATTCCAGAAAGAAGGAAAAAAAAAAAAAAAACGAATCTTGCACTGGCAATCAGGAAATCTGGATTCTATACCCAATTAGCTCACATTCTATTACATGTTGTTTTTTAAGTCATATCTATTCTCTTCATTCACTTATGAAGCTAGAGCTCCAAAGTTCTCTGACAAAGATAAGTGTTAAATGGAATCATGTGAAACTGCTATTTTTGTAGGTTAGTTGAATTTTAAATACTGGCAATTTCACATGGGTCAACCTAAGTAGACCATGTAATTCCATAATGTGGCTATCTATAGTCTAGAAACTAGACCATAAAGGAATACAAAGAGTGTGTGCATGCACGCATACTCACACTCTTATCTTGAAATGGTTATCCCACATACCCGACAATTTTCATGTTAATGCTGTAACCTATGTGCAATTTTGTTTAACCTTCATGTTACTAATTCCCATTTGTTTTGGCCACCAAGTTTATCATAAGTTCTGGAAGAACACTACAACAAAGCAGGCCTGCAAAATCCAGCCTATCCCCAAAGTACTGTCCAGGTCTTTGCTAGATTATCTCTAAATTGCAAAATGCCTTTCACTGCAGGAAAATAAATTCATAAGTAAACAAAAAGTACATTCTCTACCTTGTGGGACGCCGAAATCATGCACATTTAGTATAGCCCAGAAACAAATGCTTCCTACGACTCTGCAGGACCATGTCTAAGAAGGAATATCCTCAAATCCTGGAATATTTCAAACGACTACTTAAGAATGGAGTACATCGACCTCCTCCTACTGCAGAAATTAACTGTTCTATATTTGTATCTCCAAGGTACATTTTTCCTAAAAGAATATCAGCACCAAGGGGACTACGCCTCTTACCAAAAAAAAAAAAAGGGGGGGGGAGAAGAATCTTTTGAGTGATTGTGCGAATCCCCGCGTTGGGCTCCGCATCCTCTCAAGCCGTTCTCCTGTAAATAACCAGACACATCTACACCAATCCACGGTTCTTTCATGGCTCTAAGTTAGTCAGCAGCATTTACAGAGATCTTTCCCGTCACCTAAAAGAAAGGTGCTAACGAACAGCAGTTCCTGGGCGTGAATGCCCGGATCCCGGGATGCAGGCGCTTCTCCCGTCTGCCCTGCGAGCTGCCGGCCCGACAGCCCCATAGACCCCTAGCATTTCTCGAATCCGGGGGCCTCCGAGGTCACCCTGCCTGACACCCTTTCCGCCCCGATTATCGTGACCGTGCAGCCAGCACTGCCTACTCTGACTGAACAGGGCCGATGAACGCAGCTACGCCCCGCGGGTCCACCGATGATGACCGCAGTCACGAAGAGGCCAGACCGCCGCCCGCCTCTGAAGCCCACCCCGGGACCTTGGGTTACTCCGGCACTGATGCCGGCCGCCGCTCGGCCTGCCGGGCCTCAAGGACATTCCTTGCAGTCCCCGCGGGTCCGGGCTGCCACACCGACAAAGCGCAACCGCAGCCCCCTCCAGGTCCGCAGTAGCTGCCGGTAGCCACTTCCCAGGGCCGAGGGAAGCTCCAGAATTGCCACCAACACAGCCCAAACCCCGCTCCCACCCATCTCCGCCCCGCTCCCCGCCGCCCCGGCCCCTCTTCTCGGCCACCGCCCGCCTCACCTCCAGATCTCACTAGAGGCCACCGAACCCTGGCGCCGGCGCTCAGCCTGTCTCCAGTTAACGCAGACGCGGAGCGTAAGGAACCTTCACCTTACGCACGCTCGGTGCCGGAGGAACCTTCGACCAATAAGAGAGGATCGTTCGATTGTCTAGCCAATCGCCTGGGGGCTGCTCGGCCTGACGGCGCTACGTCACGAACGGTCGCCTTAACAACCGCCCACAGCTCTCTGCAGGGCCAAGAACAGGCACCGCACCATCTCTCACCATGGCTCGGCCAACCAATAGCCGTTCGAGTCCCAGCACTAGGGCCTGCCTATTGGTCCTAGTGCTGTGGGGGCGCACGCATGGCAGCTGCCTAGGCGGAGGCGATAGGGGACCTGGCGGGTGGAGTGTCCCACAGCCTCAGTGCCTGACCCGTGCTCGTCCTGGCTGTAAGAGTACAGTAGGAGGCAGTGATAGGAAGCAGAATCGGAGCGTGAGGGAAAACGCAGGGTCAGGTCGATGACTGAAAGCTCAGTTACTAGCGCGGGAGAGATGGAGGGAAGTGGAGGCGGCCATGAGAAAAAGAGGAATATAAAAAAGGGAAGGTGGCGACGGGCACCTCAAACCTGTAACTGGCCGGTAGCCGAAACCAGCGCTTTCCCGAGATTTACCCATTAGTGTAAATGGCTTCGGTCACCTGCGTCTCTCTCTTGTGTGCGACATCCATTGCATACTGGATTCTCTCTGAAATGTGCCTCTCCTGCGTCTTCTGTGCGTTCCTTCTGCTCTCCGCCTGGTGCAGGACTTTATTATCTCTTACTTAAAACAGTGCAATAGCCTCTCCTAACTGGTCTTCCCAGTCTTACACTCATGCACTTTCCAATCTGTCCTGCACAACTCCCACATGCAGTATGTGGCATACTACTTCCTATTATGCCATAGACCCAAATCAGCGTTTCTCATTGTCTACCGGATTAAAGAAAGAACCTGTCACCACTAATATGGCCCCACCACACATTTCTGACGTATCTCTACTTTCCTGTGCGAACCTTACAGTTCAGCCAGGAGTAACTGGCCCTTCTTCAGTCACACTCAGTACCTTTTTACCTCCCTGCTTATGTTCTCTTTGTTTACCTTGGATATGCCTACCCATTTTAACTGCTGAGATCCTAAATACCCCTTAAGGACTTTTTCATATACCACCTCCTTTCCTAATTCCCTCAAACACATCATCACTCCCGACCTTGAAAACCCATAAAATTTCCATAATATTTTTTTATTTGTCTTACTATCGTATGTGGAAATTTATTAAGGACAGGAATTGTATTTCACTCAATTTTTAAAGCCCATATTTTGAAACACATTACCAAGAAAACACTAAACACTCCTTAGTTTTAATAAATGATTATAGATTCTTATAATCCTTATATAATAGGTATTATTCCCATTTTACAAAAAAGTAAAAATTAAAGTTTGTCAAGCAACTTGCTGTAGATCACATAATGAGCAAAACTGGAATTTGAACCCAGATCTAATGCTTACGCTGGTTCTACTGTTCCCCACCGCTTCAGTGTAAGACCTTCATTCATATCTCTTTACCAAATGTTGTGCCTTTGAAATGCTCATTATGTGAAGTACACACTGTGGTTGGCATGGGAGATATAGTGACAAACATGACAGATATAGTGCCTGCCTTTATGAACCTTGCACAGTAAAGAAAACGGGTGAACTACCCAAAGATTGCAGTGTTCTCTTAGCAGCCTTGTCAAAACAAAAGAGAAAAGTGTGTAAGTACCGAGAGCCTAGAACCTGTCATATTTTTAATGCCGCTAGAAGTCTCAAGGGCCAAATATCTCAGAAGTTACAGGTTGTACACATGCCTACTAATGTAATTCAAATAAGGACTATAAAGTTGTTACCAAAACAGGCTTTAGCCCAAGATTTAGAAATTTTCATTCGCAAACTGCCTAATTGAGAACTCCAATAGGAATATGAGTTCCAAAGCAAGCAAAAAGAAATGCCAGTTGTCTAGTTTTATGCTCTTAAATTCTATATCATTCCCAAAAGGTATTTCAAAAGAATCTTTATAGCACTTAACTAATAATTTGTACTTAGTGATAAATCACAAAATTTGGTATGGACACAACGTAGAAAGGGAGGGTGGGGGTAGCGCCAAGGAAGTCCATGTGCCGCTTCCTCATATGCATTTAACCCTTCAAGGAAAGAGTTTATAAAAGTATAATTTTTTTATTTTTAGAGACAGAGCCCAGTCTGGCGTGCAGTAATGTGTCCGGAATTGGTGGGTTCTTGGTCTTACTGACTTCAAGAATGAAGCCGCGGACCCTCGCGGTGAGTGTTAACAGCTCTTAAGGTGGCGCGTCTGGAGTCTGTCCCTTCTGATGTTCAGATGTGTTCGGAGTTTCTTCCTTCTGGTGGGTTCGTGGTCTCGCTGGCTCAGGAGTGAAGCTGCAGACCTTCACGGTGAGTGTTATAGCTCTTAAGGCAGCGCGTCCGGAGTTTTTCCTTCCTCCCAGTGGGCTCTTGGTCTCGCTGGGCTCAAGAGTGAAGCTGCAGACCTTCACAGTGAGTGTTACAGCTCATAAAAGCAGCGTGGACCCAAAGAGTGAGCAGTAGCAAGATTTATTGCAAAGAGCAAAAGAACCAAGCTTCCACACTGTGAAAGGGGACCCGAGCTGGTTGCCAATGCTGGCTCAGGCAGCCTGCTTTTATTCGCTTATCTGGCCCCACCCACATCCTGCTGATTGGTAGAGCCCAGTGGCCTGTTTTGTCAGGGCGCTGATTGGTGCATTTACAATCCCTGAGCTACATACAAAGGTTCTCCACGTCCCCATCAGATTAGTTAGATACAGTTTCCACACACAGGTTCTCCGAGGCCCCACCAGAGCAGCTAGATACAGACTGTGGATTGGTGCACTCACAAACCTTGAGCTAAACACAGGGTGCTGAATGGTGTATTTACAATCCCTGAGCTAGATATAAAGACTCTCCACGTCCTCATCAGACTCAGGAGCCCAGCTGGTTCACCCAGTGGATCCTGCACTAGGGCTGCAGGTGGAGCTGCCTGCCAGTCCCGCGCCGTGCGCTCACACTCCTCAGCCCTTGGGTGGTCGATGGGACTGGGCACCGTGGAGCAGGGAGTGGTGCTCGTCGGAGAGGCTGGGGCTGCAGAGGAACCCACGGAGTGGGTGGGAGGCTCAGGCATGACGGGCTGCAGGTCCCGAGCCCTGCCCTGCGGGAAGGCAGCTAAGGCTCGGTGAGAAATCGAGCGCAGCGCCGGTGGGCTGGCACTGCTGGGGGACCCAGTACACCCTCGGCAGCCACTGGCCTGGGTGCTAAGTCCATCATTGCCCGGGGCCAGCCTGCTGGCCGGCTGCTCCGAGTGTGGGGCCCGCCAAGCCCACGCCCACGCGGAACTCCAGCTGGCCCGCAAGCGCCGCACGCAGCCCCGGCTCCTGCTCACGCCTCTCCCTCCACACCTCCCTGCAAGCTGAGGGAGTGGGCTCCAGCCTTGGCCAGCCCAGAAAAGGGCTCCCACAGTGCAGTGGAGGGGGCTGAAGGGCTCCTCAAATGCTGCCAATGTGGGAGCACAGGCAGAGGAGGTGCCAAGAGCAAGCGAGGGCTCTGAGGACTGCCAGCACGCTGTCATCTCTCAGTAACACGATCTTAGCTCACTGAAACCTCTGCCTTCTGGGTTCAGCGATTCTCTTGCCTCAGTCTCCTGGGTAGCTGGGATTACAGGGGTGCACCACCATGCCCGGCTAATTTGTGTGTGTGTGTGTATATATATATATATATAGGTATACATACACTTTGTTTTTCTTTTTGAGACGGAGTCTCGTTCGGTTGCCCATACTGGAGTGCAGTGGGGCGATCTTGGCTCACTGCAAGCTCCGCCTCCTGGGTTCACGCCATTCTCCTGACTCAGCTTCCCAAGTAGCTGGGACTGCAGGTGTCAGCCACCACGCCCGGCTAATTTTTTTGTATTTTTAGTAGAGACGGGGTTTCACCGTGTTAGCCAGGATGGTCTCAATCTCCTGACCTCGTGATCCGCCCGCCTCGGCCCCCCAAAGTGCTGGGATTACAGGCGTGAGCCACCGCGCCCGGCCCAATTTTTGTATTTTTAATAGAGACGGGGTTTCGCCATATTGGCCAGGCTGGTCTTGAGCTCCTGACCTCAAGCGACCCGCCCGCCTCAGCTTCCCAAGGTGCTGGGATTACAAGCGTGAACTACCGCACCCGCCTAAAAGTATAATGTTAAGACCCCCTTTAAAAGTAATGAATGACCCACATTGCCATCTTAATCCATCATCTTTACTATTTACATATATAAATATGTTAGGCTTCCAACCTTAACATTTCTGGTTTTTGTTGTCATGAGTCATGCTTAAAGATGGGGAATTATAACAACAACAATAATACTAAAATATTTATATTGCTGCTTCTATATGTCAGCCACTTGTCTAAGTGCTTTTGATATATTAACTCCTTTTATTAAAAGTCCACTGAGGAAAACAATAGTAGAATCTGCATTTTACAAAGGATGAAGCTACAGAAACAGAGAAGTTAGGTAATTTGCCTAAATCCACGTAGCTTGGAAGTAGCAGAGCCAGAATATAAACTTTGAAATGTGGCTCTCAGGCATATGCCCTAAACCACTCCACTGTCTTATCTTTTGTATTAGCATAATATGCATTATTTTGTATTAGTACATATCGTATGGTTGTTTAATTTTCTGATGCTTCATTACAAAAGACTTTTCATAATATCAGTGAAGAGTTGTACTTATTTGTTTCCCTTTACAGCTCCCAGCTGTGTTCAAATTTGTATTTTCCAGCCTTGGGCAGTTTTCTTTCTCTTTGTCCTGCACAGTGTTTTTTTGTTTTGTTATGTAATTTTAAATTTCAGGATAATTTTTTTAGACTAGCTTATTGCAAATGATAATTGACCACACATAGCTCTTGGCAGATATGATGACTATCACTTCTGCCAAAGGTCGGTAGATATCCACTGAGGGCCTTACTCTATGATAGGCAAAGGGTTAGGCCCTCAAGGCAGAGAGTTAAACAGGAAAATATATACAAACAAACCCTTCCTAGATAACATGGTCAGTGTTCTGAGTGACGTATACACAGGGTCCAGTGAGAAAAGTTTGGGTTGTGTTTTGAACAAGAGTAGGAAATGGTCTGAAGTCAATTCTAGGCACAAAGGCTAGTATTGTGAGCATGAGAATGGAGGTGATGCAGATATAGAAGAAAATTTAATTGGTTAGAAATCTTAAAGTACTATAGAATACAAGACATTCAAAAGGTAAGGAAGTCATGAGCAGCTTGGCAGAAGATCTCAAAGTCCCTAGTGGTGACATTTTACATGCACGAAAGTCTCAGCTGCTGCTCCTCAATAACAAAACTAAAGATACTGCTTGTTTGTTCCTAAAACTTCCCAAAAGGAAATGAATAGATGAAGCCTCTCTTGACCTTAGGAAGAAACGTCTCTACAAGACTGAGTACACACAAAGATTTCTGCTGTCCACTGAGCCTGCTTTCACTGTTTAACTGGTCTTGTTTGTTTTCTCCATTCCTCTCTTTAGACCTTGCCCTAGCTTTGTAGAATCAGTTGGGTAGTAGTAACAAATTGTATTAGAATAATTTTTTTTTTCTTTTAAAGGAATTTATTTTCTTCTGGGAAACCTGCATAATGTAGAAACAGTATAACTATGATGATGCGTTAAGTGTCCCATGTCTGAGATTCTTAGGGATTTGGTTCACACAGAAGTCAATGAAAGATCAAGAAAGAATGAAACAGACAGGGTGTGGTGGCTCACGCCTGTCTGTAATCCCAACACTTTGGGAGGCCAAGGTGGGTGGATCACCTGAGGCCAGGAGTTCAAGACCAGCCTGGCCAACATAGAGAAACTCCATGTCTACTAAAAATACAAACATTAGTCGGGTGTGGTGGTGCACACCTGTAGTCCCAGCTACTAGGTAGGCTGAGGCAGGAGAATCCTTGGAGCCTGGGAGGCAGAGGTTGCAGTGAGCTGAGATCGTGCCACTGTACTCTAGCCTGGGCCACAGAGTGAGACTCTCTCTCAAAAAAAAAAAAAAAAAAAAAAAGGAGTGGAACAAATTAGAACTAATTGTGACCCAAGTATGAGCACCACTTCTCCCTCAAGAGCAAACTCTGGGCCAGGCACAGTGGCTCATGCCTGTAATCCCAGCACTTTGGGAGTCTGAGGCAGGAGGATTACAACCTCTGCCTCCCAGGTTCAAGCAATTCTCCTGCCTCAGCCTCCCGAGTAGCTGGGATTACAGGCGCCCACCACCAAGCCCAGCTAATTTTTGTATTTTTTTTAGTAGAGATGGGGTTTCACCATGTTGGCCAGGCTCTCGAACTCCTGACCTCAGGTGATCCACCCACCTTGGCCTCCCAAAGTGCTGGGATTACAGATGTGAGCCACCACGCCCGGCTCATTCCTAGCTTTATATAAGCTCCCAGATAGCAAAATCAGTTGACAGAGACCAGAAGGAAATGAAAATGGAGGGAGGAGATAAGGAAGAGCTCAGAAAAGAGCTGGATAAGATCCTACCAGGCAAGTGTGAAAAAATGACGGAAGGATAATGGTCTAAGGGGACCTGCCTCAGCTTTTCTGAGCAACCCCATTGAAAGAGAAGCCTAACAGCAATTGCTTAAGGCAATACCTAGCTAGGCAATCTTTTAATGCAAAGTTACTGTCACTTATAGGTAAAAATGGCCCAAATAAGCTACAGAACTCTAACTATATCTGCTGCAAATTGCAACAAATTTGGCTACAAGTAACAGATAACTCAAAAGAAGCTTAAAAAGATAAGCATTTATTTATTTCTTGGGTAAAGGAAACTGGAGATATATAATCCAGGACTAGCGTGGCAGCCCATGATGCTTTCCGGGACCCTCCTGTCTCCCTGCTCCACCATGCTCAGCATGCAGCTTCCATCCCCAGTGTCACTTGTGGTCCAAGATGGCAACTGGAGTGCCAACCTTCATATCTGCGTTTCGGTCCCTCTGGAAGGAACAGGTTCAAGACAAAAGGGCAAAAACAAACAAACAAACTAACAAACAAAAAAAAACCCAGCTCTTGTTAGTCTCACATTTTATATCTCAGTGGCTAGAACTACAAGGTCATACCTAAGTACAAGGAAGCTGGAAATGTAATATTTATTTTTCACAACAATATGCCCAGCTCAAAACTGAAAAAAGCATCTTCCATGCTATCCACATACTGAGTGAGCACATAATAAGTACATGATACATTTGTTGATCACCTAACTCAAAAACAGGAAACAATTTTACTATCAAGATTTTGGGGGAATAGGAAAGGACATAAGTCTAATATCAAAGATGTATTATTTTATAAACATTAGCTTGAAATGTCAATGGAATTCTTAATAACACCTAGACTTGACTTTTAGCTAAGTGTATCGATGTATAATGTTACAAATGGTCCACCATTAAGAAATAATCTAGGGAACTAACAAAGTATTCTGTCTCTTAAAATAGAAAAAAAAAAAAAAAGGCATCACTGGTCTTATTCGTTGCTATACCTCCAGTACCTATTAACAGTCAATGAATGAATGAATTACAGCAACTTTCCAAGCAATTTGTGATCTTGATTTCCCTCTGATCCAGATTCCTTGCTTTTTCTTTTGCATGTTTTTAATACCCAGCAAGTTCTCAGTGCTGCGTTGACCCTGTACCACAGGCTGCCTCCCACTCTGAAATTTCTTAGGCCTGTGAGTCCTGCCTCCCAGAGAAGGCTTCCAGTTCTTTCCATATTTGTCCCAGCTGCACTGAACCGAAGCTGCAGTTATTTGTGCTTCCAAAGCACATGCATTTGGGGGCACAATGAGCCCTGATAAGTTTTCTGGCTGGATTTATCCCTAAAATCTTACTTTTCCCCCTTACTTTGTACTTTCCAGACTCTGGGTAACTCGTGCTACTTCAATGACAGCATGTTATGAGACATTCTTGGTAAAATCTCCCTAGTTAGGTCTCAGCACTCCTGAAGCTAGTTTTTCCCTTCTCGTGGAAAGGAGACGGATTAACAAACTATCCACCTTTGCCAAGCAAGATATTACCAAGGTCTCTGTGCTTCTTCCAGAAAGATAGGCTGCATGTCTTCCCCAAAGGAAAAGAACACCAAATGTCTGCAAAGACTCTGCTCAATGCTTGTCTGTTGAGAACTCCTGCTTGCTTGTTCTTTTGAGATATAGATATATAGATACTGATATATACACACATGCACATATATATATCACTATAAATAATTTAGGAAGGAATTGACCCATGTACACCACGGAAACTTAAAAATTTATAAGTGATGTCACGAAGGGCCAATAATTTTTGCCCTAAAGAAGATAATGAAAGCAGCCAGGACAGCCTCTCTTCTTGCCCAGCCATTTATTTAAACAGTTGCTTTGGAAATCCTACAGGAGCTTGGCCATAGGCTATGAACAAAATCTTCTGGCTCTACCCTAGCCCTTACCAAGGAAACCAACTAACTTTTGGAATCTAAGACTGCTTAGATCACCAGATAATCCCAATTTTGGTAAAGAGCTCAAAGCACAGATGGTAATATCTGTCCATTGCTTAACAGTGTATTTAATACGGCATGAAGAAACAGTGAAAGAGTTTGACTGATCTCTGCCTCTAGAAATAAAAAGAAAAAGAAATATAGTTTGGTACAGAGAAGGAAGGCATCCTGCCTTAAGGCAGGCCTTAAATATAGCAGAATCACTCCTTTCCACTCCTTCTCTGCATAGGTAGATACACCTACTTCTCTTGGTTTCATTCTTCTTTTCAAGAAGGGCAAACTGAGTCTGAAACTTCACCCTGTTTCTTCAGTTGATCTTTTTTTTTTTGAGACAGTCTCACTCTGTCACCCAGGCTGGAGTGCAGTGGCACTATCTTGGCTCACTGCAAACTCCACCTCCCAGGTTCAAGCAATTCTTCTGCCTCAACCTCCCGAGTAGCTGGGATTACAGGCGTGCACCACCACACCACGTAATTTTTGTATTTTTAGTAGAGACGGAGTTTCACTGTGTTGGCCTGGCTTGTCTCGAACTGCTGACCTCATGATCCGCCCACCTCGGCCTCCCAAAGTGCTGGGATTACAAGCATGAGCCACTGTGCCCAGCCTTTTCAGTTGATATTATTCCTCCTCTACCATGAGTAGGACTGTCTTGGTTTGGGAACCCCAGAACAAAGACTGAGTAAAAAACTGGAGTATAATAGTATCTTTGGGGAATGATCCCAGGAAGTCAGAATAAGGATAAAAAGAAAGGTTAACAGGGAAGAAGGAAAGGCCATCACTGGAAGTATTATTTAGCTAGTTACCATTGTGGGCAACTGGGCTTAATACTGCTGGGGATCCTCTAAAAAAAAAAACTGTAGAATGCACCCCTGAAGGATAGGGGTGGAGGTGAGGTGAGACATTTATCCATCAACTCCAGTCCCTCTTTGGCTGAGAAATGCCCTCTAAGAAACATTGCCAGCTTTGTGTGTGCAAGGGCTGAAATATTTAGGCTTTAGAAAAGCCTTGAGGCAGGAAAGGTGAAAGACACGATGATGGGCACTTGAGCAGGGAAACCTTCAGCTTGCCAGGAACTATCTACCTGGTAGACTCTACCACACCTGCAGCTGAAGAGGAGGTATGGCCAGGAAACATAGCAGAGTACTGTGTCTGCTATAAGGAATGCATTATGGGCTGCTATACCAGACTTTCATTCCTTTTACTTTCCCATTTGGCCTCTTTTGATGGCAAGCCCTAAGTTGTTTTAGAAGACCTGTTCCCCCTGAGATTTTTGTAATTCCTTCCTAAAGCTTGGACAATAGTTTTTCATTCACAGACCACATTCTAAAGGCCTCTCTTCTCACTCTGGTTGTCCTTGGCCTCTGAATAGGCCTGGTCTCCATACCTGGTAGCCTTCAACATTTTTAGGCTTGCAAGTAAGCCTGGATTATAATGCATAGAAAGTGACCAATATGTATGTTTGTTGATGGTCCTAACATTAGTGAAATTCTGACTCTTTTTATAAATACTATTAAGCAGGAATTTCTCTAGCCAAGTGAAACCAACAAATATTTCTTTCAGTAAGTATTTCAAAGAAAGAACAAGAGAGTTAATGGGTAGTTAAGTAGGAATTTTTGAAGTTTTGACAGATAGGTGGTTACTATGTTTCCAATATCTAATATCTCATTTTGTCAGACAGAGGAGGCATATTATTTGTGACAGTTAGGTTCATTCTAAAATCAGTGCAAAAAGAAAAATTAACTCCAATAGGATCTCAAGGTCTTTAATAAAATGAGGAGGAAAAATGTCAGAGTCAAAAATACTATTGAAATCTCTTTATATTTCTTAAAATACAGTATGCAAATTTTGTTTTTACAGCTTTGACAAAAATTCTTATACACACTAAGTTGGAAACTCCCTGACTATTGGAAGGAGTCTATCGTAAATAGTTAAGTATTCCAATATTTCTGCCTTTAATATTTCACTATTAAATCCTAAAATGGTGGCCAGGCGTGGTGGCTCATACCTGTAATCCCAGTACTTTGGGAGGTCAAACCGGGCAGATCACTTGAGGTTAGGAGTTCGAGACCAGCCTGGCCAACGTGGTGAAACCTCCATCTCTAATAAAAATATAAAAATTAGCCACGTATGGTGGCGGGTGCCTATAATCCTAGCCACTCAGGAGGCTGAGGCACAAGAATTACTTGAACCAGGAAAGCAGAAGTTGCAGTGAGGACAGAGCAAGACTCCATCTCAAAAAATTAAAATTAAAATTAAAATAAATAAATAAAATAAATCCTAAAATGAATGAGAGCTGGGTGTTAATATACATTCTTACTTGCCTACAGGGTTGCTCTAATCTGTGTCACTGTTACTTGCTATATGCTATTAGATTTGAGATTTGCTTGTTGTTGTGATGTATTATGCAAATATTTCTTCCAGTTTGTCAGTTGTTTTTTGACTTTGCTTATTTATGGTGGTGTTTGCCATGCAAAAACTTATGGTTTTAAAAAAATGTAGTATTTCCTTGGCCAGGCGTGGTGGCTCACGCCTGTAATCCCAGCACTTTAGTAGGCTGAGGCGGGTGGATCACAAGGTCAGGAGATCGAGACCATCCTGGGTAACACGGTGAAACCCTGTCTCTACTAAAAATACAAAAAATTAGCCAGCCGTGGTGGCGGGCGCCTGTAGTCCTAGCTACTCGGTAGGCTGAGGCAGGAGAATGGTGTGAACCCGGGAGGTGGACCTTGTGGTGAGCCAAGATCGTGCCACTGCACTCCAGCCTGGGTGACAGAGACAGATTTCATCTCAAAAAAAAAAATGCAGTATTTCCTTTATTGCATCTACATTTTGAGTTACACTTAGCCTTTCACCACACCTAAGTTATAAAAAATTATCTGTGTTTTCTTTTAGTTCTTGTTTGATTTCATTCTTTACATTAACATTTCTGATCCCTTTGTAGTCTATTCTTGTGGTATGAGGTGTAAATACAATTTTATCTTTTGCCGAGTGGCTTTATCCTTGCTATTATCTGCAACCACACATTTATAAGGTCTCTCTCAGCGTGAAACTCTTCTGCCTGTAGTGAATCACAGGGGTTTTTTTTTGGTTTGTTTAGTTCCAAAGGTACTACTTTCTGAAACTGTTTACTGACTCTGGGGATGTACTTTATTTGGAGCCCTAGTGGCTATGGAAAGAATTTTAAAAGCATTTTTCCAATTGTCCAGCCTGCTCAGGGATTGTGGAAATTTTAAATAAGGTAGATGATTTAGTTCCCATGATTAAGAAGTTCAATTTGTGGAAGTGCATGTGGAATGATTAGGAAATAATTTCAGGCAGCATAGAATTAGTGAATTTTACTTTTTGAGTTACTGCTCACATAGCAGGAAGTATTTCTTTGCACGAGGGCAATCAGTCTTAATGGAGGAATTGCTTTTGAACTCTTCATTTCAGCAGCAGGCAATGGAGAATGGAGAACCTAACTCACAGTGGCTCAAAGATTTTTTCCCTCTCATATCAAGAAATCTGGAGGTGGGTGGTTACTGGCATTGGTTCAGCAGCTCCACAGTGTCAGGGACAGCACCTCTACAATTCTATTGGCCTTTCCCACATAGCTTCAAGGTGGGTGCTGAGGCTTCTAGTATTACATCTTAGTTCAAATCAAGAATAAGGTGAAAAGGCATACCAGCTGCACCTGACTCATTTATCATAAAAATCCTTTCCCTAAACTTCTTCCAAAGACTTCTATGTATGTGTCCTTGACCAGAACTCTGGCACCCTTAAAGGCAAGAGAAGCAGAGAAATAGAATATTGATGTTTTCTAACCTCTGTTGGGAAAAACAGCAAGGAAGAGATAACCAATGAATCTGCCACATTGAAGTACATATCTCTTTTATGTTTGCTGCAAACAACGCCTAGAGTAGTACAAGTCTGAAATGGAGCACCAGATCTTATGAAGTCTAAGCAAAAGTTAAATAAGCAGGATTCAGGGAGGAAAGGGACCTTGATGCATGAGTTTGGGGATCTTCTCGTTAGAGCTCTGCTGTTAATAGCATGTGGCTTCCAGCTCCTGGTCTCTGTGTCCCTCAATTCAAATGCATGTGTGAGAGGTCAAGTGGGTCAGTGTGGGTTAGCTGCCCACTCCTAGTCAGGGCACAGGAGGGATCAGGTCATGGAGTGCCAGCCTGAGGGTGGCATAGGGATTATCCCTGGAGATGCTGGAGCAAAGGGATGGCACATTTTAGTTTATGTAAGTATAAATAACATACAATTTTAAGCAATTTGGTATGTTGATATGCGATAACTGGTTGTATGTTATCAGATCCAGAAACCCAGAGAAGACAACTGCCCTTTTAATAGAGTGTTGTGTATGTATCCCCAGTTTCAGAAATTTAGCAGGTGATGAGTTTGTTAGTTTTTGCAGGATACTATGATATACTAAAAAGAAAATTTAGTCTTTGTTCCTGGTACACAGCTCCTAAACTAAAACCTTTGGAATCCCTTGGAATGATACTGGCTTTTTTTTTTTTTTTTTTTTTGAAACAGGGTCTTGCTCTGTTGCCCATGCTGGAGTACAGTAGCACAACCAGAGCTCACTGCAGCCTCAACCTTACAGGCTCAAGCAATTCTCCCAGCTCAGCCGCCCAAGTAGCTGGGACTATAGGTGCGCACCACCACGCTCAGCTAATAAAAAAAAAAAAAATGGCCAGGCGTGGTGGCTCATGCCTGTAATCCCACCTCTTTGGGAGGCCAAGGCAGGTGGATCACTTGAGGTCAGGAGATTGAGACCATCCTGGCAAACACAGTGAAACCTGTTCTCTACTAAAAAAAAAAAATACAAAAAATTAGCCAGGTGTGGTGGTACGCACCTGTAGTCCCAGCTACTTGGGAGGGTGAGGCAAGAGAATCGCTTGAACCCAGGAGGCAGAGGTTGTAGTAAGCCAAGATCATGCCACTGTACTCCAGCCTGGGTGACAGAGCAAGACTCCGTCTAAAAAAAAAAAAAGTTGTAGAGGTGAGGTTCTCACTATGTTGAGGAGGCTGGTCTTGATCTCCCAGGCTCAAGCAATCCTCCCACCTTGGCCTCCCCCTGTGCTAAGATTATAGGCATGAGCTACTGCCCCCAGCCTACTAGCATATTTTATGTGCTAATGAGACGACTGGCAACTGGGGGCACCTAGATAGTGTTAGGGTGTGAGCTGGTCACCAGAAAGACCATGATTAGGCATGTTAGATGGTTGGAATTTTTAGGCCAGCACTCCAACCTCCAGGCAGGAAGGAGAAGGTGGAGACTGGGTTAGTCACTAATGGCCAATTATTTAATCCATTGTGCCTACTTAATGAAACCTTCATTAAAACCACTAAACATTAGGGTTTAGAAAAGTTCTGGGTTGGTGAACACCATGAGGTGCTGGGAGAATGGTGTGCCTAGAGTGCATGGAAGCTCCAAATCCCTACCTTGTCCTCTGCATCTCCTCTGTTTACTTGTTTTATCCCTCATAATAAACAAGTAATGGCAAGTAAAGCACTTTCCTGAGTTCTGTGAGTTGTTCTAGCAAATTTTCAAACCTCAGGAGGAGGCTGTGGAAACCCACAAATTTGTAGCCAGATGGAGAGAAGTACCAGTGACAATCTGGAATTTGTGGCTGGCATCTGAAGTGGTAGTAGTCTTGTTGGACTGATCCTGCCACCAAATTACCCTATTTAAATTTTTTTTCTTTCTCTCTTTTTATTTCCATTTCCCTCCTTGCTTACTGTATGTTTAACTTTTTTTTTTTTTTTTTTTTTTTGAGACAGAGCCTTGCCCTGTCACCCAGGCTGGAGTGCAGTGGCACAATCTCGGCTCACTGCAACCCCCGCCTCCCGGGTTCAAGCTATTCTCCTGCCTTAGCCTCCCAAGTAGCTGGGATTACAAATGCGTGCCATCACGCCGGGCTAATTTTTGTATTTTTAGTAGAGACAGGGTTTCACCACGTTGGCCAGGCTGGTCTCAAACTCCCAACCTCAGGTGATCCGCGCCCCCTTGGCCTCCCAAAGTGCTGGGATTATAGGCATGAGCCACCGCACCCGGCCAGTGTTTAATTTCTTAAGAATAAAATGGTAACCTTTGCCCTCTTTCTTTCCACCAAGCACAGTGTCCCCCTTATCAAATGATATGCTTGCTTATAAATTCCAGGAACTGAATCTTAAAACAATCCAGTCACCTACTGAATTCTCCCCTACCAGGAGATTACCTCAAGGTTGCAGTGAATTTACAACCCTATTGTGGTGGAAATGGCACAAGCCCATTCACCACAATAGGGGGCAATAATCCAAGATAAGTCATCAGAGCAAGTCCTGTAACAGACTCACACTTTCGGCAGGCCGGGTATGGTGGTTCACGCCTGTAATCTTAGCACTTTGGGAGGCTGAGGCAGGCAGATCACTTGAGGTCAGGAGTTCGAAACCAGCTTGGCCAACATGGTGAAACCCTGTCTCTACTAAAAATAGAAAAATTAGCCAGGCATGGTGGTGGGTGCCTGTAATCCCAGCTACCGGGGAGGCTGAGGCTGGAGAATCGCTTGAACCCGGGAGGCGGAAGTTGTGTTGAGCTGGGATCAAGCCATTGCACTCCAGCCTGGGCAACAGAGCGAGACTCCGTCTCAAAAAAAAAAAGACTAAAAAATACCAGACTCATACCTTCTAGCCCTTTCAGCATGCCTGTCCCCCGCCCCCACTCCACCCATAGCAAGCTTCGCTTTTTAACCCGTTGCATTCTGTTCAAAATTTGATTTTTTTTTTTTTTTTTTTTTAGATAGGGCCTCTCTCTGATGAAGCCTCAACCTCCCAGGTTCAAGCAATCTTTCTCCCTCAGCCTCCCAAGTAGCTGGGCCTACAGGCTCATGCCACCACACCTGGCTAATTTTTGTATTTTTTGTAGAGATGGAATTTCACCATGTTGCCCAGGCTTGTCTCAAACTCCTGGGCTAAAGCAATCCACCTGCCTTGGCCTTCCAAAGTGCTGGGATTACAGGCGTGAGTCACTGAGCCCTACCTGAAATGGTTTCTTTAAGGCACAAAGCTTGGCCATTTTCCCACTGCTAGCTCTGGAATAAAGTCACTTTCCTTCCACCACTCCTTGTCCTTGTTATTTGACTTTGCAAGCGGCAAGTGGCCGAAACTGCATTTGGTTACACTTCATTAACTTGTGGGATCTGAAGCTAATTCCAGGTAAATAGTATTAGAATTGAATTGAATTGTAGAATACCCAGCTGGTGTTGGAAATTTGGTGAAGTGATGTTGGAAAAGATAGCACGCATTTGATGTCATAAGTTTTGTGAGTGAAAGCAGTACAGAGATAGATACCAACAAAGCAAAATAAGGAGAGGATGAGTCAGGATGACCCTGGAGGCCTCCCACTGCGACAGCAGAGGCCTCCTCCCAGCTTACTCAGCCAGAGGATAGGAGCCTTGATGTGGAAGAGTGAGTCAGAGAAAGTGGTAGTGGAATCCAGAACAACGGTGAGCTTTAAGAAAGAGAGCATGCTTCAGAGAGACCAAGAATGACAGCTATGGATAAAGAGTTACAAGGGCTTAAGGCATGGCAAGCAAGTTGATAAATGGCTCTAAGGTAGGTGTTTTTGGCCAGCTGTACGGCTGAGGTCAGACGCCTGAGAAGTAGACTAAGAGTTGGTGTGGTTTGGCTGAGTCAGACCCCAGGATGGGGTCATACTAAGGGTCCGAGTAGGTAATAAGGATCCAGTGTCAAGGAGAAAAGTGGGCTCTGCCATATCTCTGAAAGTAATTTCTTCAAAAGCCAGTTTGCCAAATTGACCAATTTGCTGAAAAACATTCAAACACCTTAAACAAATCTGCGGGAGTGTCAGGGTCAGTTTCCTAATTTTAGAAACCAGATCTTGGATATTTTGGGTCTGACCATCTGATATGGCCAAATCTCCTCAGCCTACCTTAAGTGGGTTAGTCACTTGAACTTCAAGAAACATCTAATTGCAAAATTACTTCCCCTTTAATTTGTGGCTGCTTATATAGCGATGACCACAGATTGAGAAATTCACAGAATTTCTTGAAATTTTCAGAGCCTTCTGGGGACATAAGCGCTTAGAAGAAAAAGTGCTGATGCGTTTCCTGCTCTTCACCTCTTCTCCCTAGGCCCGCACCTCCAGAAGTGTTTCCACCTGCATTAGGCCAGCGCGACGTTCGCTCGTGAACTAAAGCTATGGAAATAAAACCAGTGAGCCAAAGGCAGATACAGATGAACACTTGTGGAGTTGTCCCTCTTCTGGCTGTGAAAAATAGATATTTATTTTTGGCTGCTAGCTCTATTTACTCAGTCTAGCAAACTGCAGAGAAGCTCCAAATGCAGAACTTATAGGGAGTGGAGTGTTTTTTTGGCTTCTTCTTGCCAAGGTATTTTGGCTCTTGACCGGGGTCGTCTGTGTGAGAAATCTCTCTCCTCAGGCTTCTTTCCTAGGGTGGTGAGAAGATGGGAAGACTGTGGCTATTGACAAACGGTGCTGTACATCCTGCCCTTCTCAGTAAATGACTGTTAATGAATTTAAGTGTTTGGCAGGTAGAAAGCTCTTGCCAGTGATCAAAACATGCTGTGTATACAGCTGTGTGCCTTTCTGAGGGCAGGAAAATTGGACTCTGATGCACAGAGGTTTGTGGATTCCTCCATGTGTTTTGAAACCTATATTTGAGAAGTAAGTATACCGAGCTGTTGCTTGGGAGAAGTAAACACAGCAAGCTGGAGATAGAGAAGTCACAGCCATAAAAACAGAAAACCTAATTAGGAGCAGAGTAGGAAAGCTGGACTTGCAAGAAAACTTAGACATCTCTCCCCTTCCTCTAAGCCAGTGTTCTTGTTCTATAAATAGCTAAGAAAGCTAGGTAGAATTAGACTGGAATGGTCTGAGAAGTAAACTAGGGCTGGGCGTGGTGGCTCACGCCTGTAATCCCAGCACTTTGGGAGGCTGAGGCAGGTGGATCACTTGAGGCCATGAGTTCGAAACCAACCTGGCCAACATGGTGAAACATAGTCTCTACTAAAAATACAAAAATTAGCCGGGTATGGTGGCAGGCACCTGTAATCCCAGCTTACTGGGGAGGCTGAGGCAGGAGAATCACTTGAACCTCAGTGACAGAAGTTGCAGTGAGCAGAGATTGCACCACTGCACTCCAGCCTGGGTGACAGAGCAAGACTCCATCTCAAAAAAAAAAGAGGAAGTAAACTGGATTAGAGGAAGAGGTGTCATGTGCTCCAAAGGAAGGAAAACTGATTACAGGTATGTGAGGAGAGCAATCTCCCGAGCAACTATGATCTGAGGGTCAAACCCTCAAGATCCTATTTCTCGCCCTGATTTGCCTGACTTATTGGGCAGAATCCCATCTACTTGTCTATTTCTAGGTTGAGTTCTCCCATTTCTTCCTAGTTAGGTGGTGTTTACAAGCCTCTTCTAAAAAACTTCCAGCCAGGCATGGTGGCTCGCATTTGTAATCCCAGCACTTTAAGAGGCCAAGGCAGGAAGACTGCTTGAGGCCAGAAGTTCAAGTTCAGCCTAGGCAACTGTTCTGTGTAGGAAACGCGCAAGGGGAGAAGAAAAGACACACGCACAATACCTTTAAGGGTAAACAACCTTTATCCCATGTAAATGGCAATGCAGATATAATAAGCAAATGATATAATAAGCAGATTGATATAATTAGCAAATTGCAATAGGAAGAGGAGAAGGGAAAAGATATTTACATTCACCAGACTATGGAGGATTCACCACCAGACTGGGAAGCAATAGCCTGGGCTCCAAAGTCGGCCACTCGTCCGTGTACAGATGATGAGAGGTCTCATGAAGCTTCGGCGCAGTCTGGGGCCCTAACTCTTTTTGTAACAAGTTGTTGGCATGAGGCCCAGTCACGAGGGTTCTTCATGACTGGGCTCAAGGAACACAAAAAGGTCAACCTGTTTTTGTGATTGTCTATTGTTTTTCAATAACTAATGTATAGGAATAGATTGAAGTAGAGATTTCTCTGAAACAGTGCTGGATGAACGCCTCAAGGGACTCACACAACCTATTCTGGGACTTGGTGACCATTGTTTGTGTCCATGTTCAATTGAATTCAAATTTAATATTTAACTTTTCCTCCACAGCAACATAGTGAGTTCTCACCTCCACAAAAAGTAAAAAAAATATTAGGCCAGGCATGGTGGTTCATGCCTGTAATCCCAATAATTTGGGAGGCTGAGGCAGGAGGATCACTTGAGCCCAGGGGTTCAAGACCAGCCTGGGCAACATAGTGAGACCACATCTCAAAAGAAAGAAAGAAAAGAAGGAAAGAAAGAAAGAAAGAAAGAAAGAAAGAAAGAAAGAAAGAAAGAAAGAAACCAACCAACCAGGCATCGTGGTGTGCGTCTGTAGTCCTAGCTACTTGAGAGGCTAAGGTGGGAAGATCACTTGAACCCAGGAATTCAAACCTGCAGTAAGCTATGATTGTGCCACTGCACTTCAGATTGGGTGACAGAGTGAGACCCTGTCTCAAATAAACAAACATAAACTTTCCACGTGATCATGGTTCCTTGCTTATAGCCTCCCGTCACTGTTATCCATGGGTAAATTCCCAGACCTAGTGCTTCCTGGTCGGCCTAATTTTAGAGCCATCTAAGATCAACAATAAGGTAATATTAGTGTAATAAAATGCTGGGTCTGGAATATTTTAATACCTACTACTATAGTAAAAATATTTGGGATAAAAATGACAGGCTGGACACAAAAGTTTCCTTTCCTCACTATCTGACAAAATCTTCAAAAGACAGTGAGAAAGAGGCAAAAATTTCACTTGTAGCCACAAAGCAAGGGAAGAAGTACAACGTTGTGTCATAAGCCTTAAAAAGCATTGCTGGGCCGGGCGCAGTGGCTCACGTCTGTAATCCCAGCACTTTGGGAGGCCGAGGCGGGTGGATCACGAGGTCAGGAGATCGAGACCATCCTGGCTAACACGGTGAAACCCCGTCTCCACTAAAAAAACAAAAAAATTCTCCGGGCATGGTGGTGGGCGCCTGTAGTCCCAGCTACTCCGGAGGCTGAGGCAGGAGAATAGCGTGAGCCTGGGAGGCGGAGCTTGCAGTGAGCCGAGATCGCGCCACTGCACTCCAGCCTGGGCAACAGAGCGAGACTCCGTCTCAAAAAAAAAAAAAAAAAAATGCATTGCTCAAGGAACCTAACAGGAGACTTTACCTCTAACCTCTTAAACCTACCCCTGCCTTTTCCCATTAAGCAAGACAGAGAAATTAGGGAATTTGATCCAGTATTCCTTAATAACTCCCACTTAGGAGAGAAATAAACTGAGGTAGCCAGTAGACAGCCCAGGGAAAAGTCAAAGAAACCCAGGAGAGAGGCCAATAGCACCCACAGCATGTCAGCAAAGGCAGAAAGAACTGCCAGGGGTCACCATTTTCTATGTCCATGCTGAATTAGGGAAGTGACCTGAATTATGGAAGTGATCTGAAGCCTGCTCCAATCAGGTGGAGGCTTCCTGGGTATAAGAAATCTCAGAAAATAGAGCAAAGCCCAGATGACATGGTAACAGGTGAATGTAGTGACAAAAGAACTCTCCATTTCAGTGTCCTCAATACTGAATAGAACTCAGCATTCAGCTTTAAAGTGTTTGTTCTTAGAGGAAGGCAAATAGGTGTCTAATATGGGAATAGTAATAAGAACAATTTCTCCATGTAATACATCATATAAACAGAAGGCCCTAGAACAGGGTTTCTCAAATTGAGCACTTGACATTTGGGGCCAGATAATTCTTTTGAGTGTATATTTATGTGGGGAAGGAAGGGGGTGTCCTATGACTTGTAGAATATTTAGTAGTATCCCTAATCTGTACCTACTAGATGCCAGTAGCAACACCCCCACCACCACAGTTGAGACACCAAAAATGTCTTCAGACATTACCAAATGTTGTCTAGGGACAAAATTACCCTAAGTTGAGAACCACTGCTCTAGAATCTAGACACAACAGCCCACTGCTTCTATGAGCTACAAAGAAATAAATAGTATGGCAATTTGATAAAAGTACTATATTCAGAAAATAAAGGAATTAAAGAAAGGAAGCTAGCAAACTAGAGATGATAATAAATCTACTCTAAAAGAAAAATATAACTCAAGGAAAAAGAAGAAAATTTTTCCCCAGCTCTTTCTCATTATAAAATAATTTATTAAGAATATACATCCAACAAAATGAGAGTTAGTCATGGTTTACTATCTGGGAACTAAGGCAAAATCCTCTGAAAAGTAGAGTGAAATTTTCCACTGTCTCTCCATGGTGAGACATGAAACCCTCCGGGGCTTCCATTGAAGGCCTTCAGGAGTCACATCCCAGGAATAAGAGAAAATTCATGGTAAATTAAGTCTTACTAAAAATGTGACACTAGCTCAATACAGCTCATTCATTATTAGATTAATGGAATTGGCCCCTACTCTGTCTAGTAAAGGAAAAGGTGGAATTCTTTGTCAGTAAATGGCATCTTTAGAAGCCACTACAATTTTTATGTACATGTCCAGAATTCAATGCAAATCATTACTCATTTGAAAATCATGTGACAGATAACCAAGAGAAAAAGTAGCAATAAATAGACACATAGGTGATCCAGATCACCCTTAGAGTCAGCAGATAAAGGCTCTAAAGTATCTATGATTAATATAGTCAAGAAAATAAATGAAAAAAATTTTAATAAAAAATGGATAATTAAAGGAACCTATTAAAAATCAAATGGGCATTCTACAGATGAAAAATATTCTATCTGAAATTAAGAACTCGATAGATGTGTTAACAGTGTTTTGGTTATAGCTGAAGAAGACAGGATTACTGAACTGGAAGATGAATCTATAGAAATATTCCACACTAAATCACAAGGAAAAAAATAGATTAAGATAAATTCAGATACAGTCTAAAGGTCTAACATACATGCAAATTAGAGACTCAGAAGTAAAAAAAGATAATGAGTTTGAAATAATATTTGAAAATCTTTTGGTCAAGAATTTTCAATCCTGATTTAAAAAAAAAAAAAAAAAACACCAGGCCGGGCTTAGTGGCTCACACCTGTAATCCCAGCACTTTGGGAGGCCAAGGTGGGCGGATCATGAGGTCAAGAGATCGAGACCATCCTGGCCAATATGATAAGACCTCGTCTCTACTAAAAATACAAAAATTAACAGGGCGTGGTGACACACGCCTGGAGTCCAGCTACTCAGGAGGCTGAGGCAGAAGAATCGCTTGAACCCAGGAGGCAGAGGTTGAAGTGAGCTGAGATCACGCCACTGAACTCCAGCCTAGCGACAGAATGAGACTTTGTCTCAAAACAGACAAACAAACACCACCAATCCACAGATTTAGAAGCTCAGTGAACCCCAGCAGTGAGCCCCAAGAACACTTACTACCAATAAAGATAAATAATCAGAAAAACAGACTTAGCCTTACAGTTGCTCCTTTGGAGGAATTCAGTCATTTGTATTCTGGGTCCTTTTAGGATTTTATTTTGTCTTTGGTTTTCACCTGTTTGACTGTATGTGCCTGACAGTTGACTTTTCAACAAAAATGATAGAAGACAGAAAAAAATGAAATGACATAATCAAATGGCTGAAAGAAAACAACTACCAATTTAGATTTCTATGCCAAGCACAATATTCTTCAAAACTGAAGATTGAATAAGGATTTTTTTTTTTTTTTTTTGAGACGGAGTTTCACTCTGGTCATCCAGGCTGGAGTGCAGTGGCGCGATCCTGGCTCACTGAAACCTCCGCTTCCGGAGTTCAAGAGATTCTCCTGCCTCAGCCTCCTGAGTAGCTGGGATTACAGGCACCCACCACCATGCCCAGCTAATATTTGTATTTTTAGTAGAAACGGGGTTTTGCCATGTTGGCCTAGCTGTTCTCAAACTCCTGACCTCAGGTGATCCACTCGCCTCAGCCTCCCAAAGTGCTGGGATTAAAGGCATGAGCCACTGTGCCTGGCCAAATAAGGATGTTTTGAGACATATACAAATTGAAGGCTGAAAAACTTCATCATCAGCAGGGCTGCATCAGAATAAATACCAAAAAAAGTTCTATAGGCATAAGGAAAGTAATCCCAGATGTATGCATGGAGCTGTGGGAAAGCATGAAGAGCAACAGAAATGGTAAGTATGTGGCTAATATAAATTAAAATTGAGTGTACAAAGTCATACTAGTAGTGTGTGTGGAATTTAAAATATATGTAAAATGAAAATGCCTGACATCAATAAGGCAAAAAGCAGGAGGATGTAAACAGAGTTAATATGTTCTAGGGTTCTGCATTATCAACTAAGAACTAAAAGTAATCATTTGTGTTAGACCATAATAAGTCAAAGAGGCATGTGGTAATCTGTAATAAACGAGTGTATAACTGGGCCTAGCACAGTGGCTCACACCTATATTCCTGGCACTTTGGGAGGCTGAGGTGCGTGGATCATTTGAGGTCAGGAGTTCAAGACCAGCCTGACCAACAGGGTGAAACCCTGTCTCTACTGAAAATACAAAATTAGCTGGGCATGGTAGCGCTTGCCTGTAATCCCAGCTAGTCGGGAGACTGAGGCAGAAGAATCACTTGAATCCGGGAGGCGGAGGTTGCAGTGAGCCGAGATTGCGCCACTGCACTCCAGCCTGGGCAATAAGAGCAAAACGCCGTCTCAAAAAAAAAAAAAAAGTGTGTAACTGAAAAGTTAATAGAGGTGACCAGGCACGGTGGCTCACATCTGTAATCCCAG
The DNA here is from genome assembly GCF_029281585.2 of Gorilla gorilla gorilla. Classification (NCBI taxonomy): domain Eukaryota; kingdom Metazoa; phylum Chordata; class Mammalia; order Primates; family Hominidae; genus Gorilla; species Gorilla gorilla. The sequence continues at coordinate 36,368,441 of NC_073243.2, forward strand.
CACTTTGAGAGGCCAAGGCGGGCAGATCACTTGAAGCTGGGAGTTCAAGACCAGCCCGGGCAACATGGTGGAACCCCATCTCTACTAAAAATACAAAAGTTAGCCAGTGGCAGTGGTGGGCGCCTGTAATCTGAGTCATGAGAATCACTTGAACCGGGGAGATGGAGGCTGCAGTGAGCTGTGATCATGCTACTGCACTCCAGCCTGGATGACAGAGCAAGACCTTGTCTCAAAAAATAAATAAATAGTTTGTAGAGGGAAAATGGAATAATAAAACTAATTGATTCATTCAGAAGAAGGCAAAAGAGAATTAAAAAGGAACATAAAATGGGTTGATTAAAAACAAAAATAGTGAGATGGAAGATATAAATTAAATCATATCACTAGCTATATTACATAGAAATTCAAGTAAAAGACTGGGAATGTCGGACTGGATTTAAAAGCCCAAGTATATGCTGTTTATAATAGACCTACTTTAAATATAAGGACAAAAAAGGTTAAAAGTAAGTAAAAGAATGAAAGAAGTTATATCAAGTAAACGCTTTCCAAAAGCACTTAGATATGACTATAGTTATATCAGAACAAAAGCGTTACTAAATATAATGTTTTACGCTTCCAGAAGCATTACTAGATACAATGCATTACATTAACAAATTAAGGATTGCCAGATAAAAGAGGGGTATCTCATAAGGATAAAGTAGTCAATACAATAGGATGATAACAGAACCCTAAATCTTTGTGCATGCCATAATATAGCTCCAACCGGATAAAGGAAAAAACACTGGAAAGAACTAAGTGGAGAAACAGATAAATTCATAATCATAGTGGGAGTCCTTATGATTTTTTTTTTTTTTTGAGACAGAGTCTCGCTCTGTCGCCCAGGCTGGAGTGCAATGGCATGATCTAGGCTCACTGCAACCTCCGCCTCCTGGGTTCAAGGGATTCCTTCTACCTCAGTCTCTGGAGTAGCTGGAATTACAGGCACATACCACCACACCTGGCTATTTTTTTGTATTTTTAGTAGAAATGGGGTTTTGCCATGTAGGCCAGGCTGGTCTTGAACTCCTGACCTCAGGTGATCCGCCCGCCTCGGCCTCCCAAAGTGCTGCGATTACAGGCATGAGCCACCGCGCCTGGCCCAGATGTTCATTTTATCACCATTTCAACTTTTTTGTGTGTTCAGAAATGTCTATAATAAAAAAATTGGGGAGGAAGCATGGTCTGAAAAAGAAGGAATTGTTCTGCATATTCCAGAACACAGTTTCCCTCCAAGTTCTTGAATCTTTTAATCTGCTTACTTAGGTAGTTGGAAAGTTCTCAGACATTGAAGGCATGCAGGGAAGAACAAGTGAGGAGACAAGGTGGAAAAGTCAATGCAGAGAAGCAAAAGAGACTAAAGGAAATGTGTCAAAACGTTGCCAGCAGTTGCCTCTGGGTAGTTAGATTATCACTTTTTAAAAAAATCTCCTTCTTTGTAGTATTCCATAATTTTCATATTTTCTATCATGATTGTTGATTATTTTTATAATGAGACAAAATAAAATAAATTTAATTAAATAGAACAGGAATGAAAGAGTGCAAACTGGTAAGAAAGATTTAAAAATTGGTTAAAGTTTGGAATAAACCTGCCCTTTTGGGCAGAGATGGTAGCTGATTTCTGCTTTTCTTAGAAGTAGAAAACATTTACAGAGAAATGTGTTTTGTTTCAGAAGTGTAAAAAAAAAATTACAATCCCAGAGAAACTGGAGGGTGTGGGAAGAAGTAACTTGACTAGAGTAGTGGTTTAGACATTGGATGAGAAAGGAGAGGGTTTTCTTTTCCTTATTTGTGCCTTTGGCTTTAAAGAGTTTGGGGCTTTTGAGGGCTGACGCTAGAATCAAAGGAAACGGTGAGGGAGATGTTCAGGTTTCCTTCCAAAAGACTCAAGCCAAGTTGGAAAGAAGGCAGGGATTTAGAGCACCCTTTTGGAAGTAAATGTGAATGTAAGGGTTCCCAAATTGTGAAAAGTGAAGGGCAGTTTTGAAGCCAGAATTGCTCTTAGAGATTGTTTTCCTGCATTCTCTCAATAGAAGATCGGGAGAGGTTAAATGACTCAAACAAGGTCAGCCAGATTAATGACAGGAGCCAAACTAAAAACACGCCTCATGCAAGGATTCAGCTGGGATGTAATTAGTGGACATATTATAAAAATGAGCATTGTATAGTGTCTGGGTATCTAATGTGTGGCTTATCTGAAGTATTTTAGACCTTCAAAACTGTCGAGTAAAGTAACTCATATGAATAGTTTAGGTCACTGGGGGCATTAACTGCTGTGTAACTGATTAGAGCCAGTAATCATGGTAGCAGTCTGGACTGATTAGTAATGATAATTGAAGTTGAACATAATTATATGACTTTATCCTGTTCTAATTTAGTGTTAAAATTAGACCATGAAATTGAAATTATGCAAGTTAATTAACTTGAGAAGAAAAATAAGCATTTATAAAACCTCCAAATTATACACATAGACTTCAGATAACTCAGACCCTCATATGCCAACTTTGGAACTTCTTGACACAGATTTTAACCAACTAAACCTTCATGTAGCCTTCAGAATCACCAAATAGCCCATTGTTGAAAAAACGTGGCTGACCCTGGAAAGATGGAAGGAGATGTGTGTTTTCACTGTTTCAGGCTATGAGACTCTGTGGTTTAGTCTCAGCCCTGCCCTAACAAGTTGTGTAAGTCTTGAACAAATCACTTAACTTTAGAGACCTCAGTTTACTTATAGGTATAGATTGTACTTTAATCTCAGTATTGTGCTTTAATCTCAGTATTATGCTTTCCTACCAAAAAATGTCATTTGAGGCCAAGGGTGGTGGCTCACTCCTGTAATCCCAGCACTTTCAGAGGCTGAGGCAGTAGGATCATTTGGGCCCAGGCATTTGAGATCATCCTGGGAAACATGGTAAAACCTGTCTCTTCAAACAATAAAAAAATTAGCTGAGCATGGTAGTGCATGCCCGTAGTCCCACCTACTTAGGAGGCCGAGGTAGGAGGATGGCTTGAGCCTGGGAGGTTGAGGCTTCAGTGAGCTGTGACTGTGCTACTGCACTCCAGCCTGAGTGAGAGCCTGTCTCAAAAAAAATCTCATTTTAGTCAACTGTTTATGACAGGAAACATTTGCAAGCAGTTTATTTTGAACCAACATAAGCCAATTTGTTCTATAATTGTCAGGTAAAAGTCAGTAACCTGGCAATTAAGGTTAGGCGGAGTGTCTATGTGCCTCTCCCTCACAATCTTGTTTCCAGGTGGTAAGCAAGGTTACGATAAAGGGAAATCATAAAACAAATTCTGCCAAACCACATTTGTAAGAAAGCAGGCCAGGTGTAGTGGCTCATGCCTGTAATCCCAGCACTTCAGGAGGCCAAGGAAGGAGGATCACTTGAGGCCAGGAGTTCGAAGTTACAGTGAGCTATGATCACACCACTGCAGTCTAGCCGGGGTGACAGAGCAAGACCTTGTCTCTAAAAGATAAAATAAAATAAAGTAATAAAATAAGTACAAGCAATCACATAACAAGATCTTCTAAACTCAGAGCAGATCCCGGCTTCAGGCATTCTTTCTCTAACCTGAGAGTTTCACTCTGAGGACTCAGGACCTGCGAATACTATGACTGGTTCAGGAAATAGACTCCTTAATGAAGTGACAGCTACTGGATGCATACTTTTCAAGTACGAAATGGAGAAAATAGCTTATTATTATCTCTACCAATTTAACCACAATCATTCATCCATTCATTCATTCAGCAGATATTTACTAAGCATTTACTGTGTATCAGGCACTGAGGACACAAAGGTGAATTGGACCAAAGCCTTGGCTTCAAGGAGCTAATGATCTGGTGTTTTGAAACAAGTAAATTTAGATTATAATAGAGTAGGTACTACAAGAGGGAGCTGAAAAATGCTACAGAGGCTCCCAAACTTGGGCCAGAATTTCCCACCACCTGCAGGACATATCTATGGGGACATACTACAAGCAACTCTAACGAAACATGACCAAAACTTAACTTGCATCCCCTTGCCTCCCACTCCCGCAACCTGCCCTTCCTTCTTCTTGTAGTACCAGCCAGAACAAGCACAGCTTGTGGCTATGTCCGTAGGCTTCTAAATTGTGACAGTGAGTCCCCTCCCCTAAAGACTGTGCTGACTGCAGAGGCACTAGGTGTTACCCTAATCTGTTGGTTGTCTCACACAACTGGATACAGAGTGAACACCTGCCTAAAGACAGCCATTCCAGAAACCGACCCGCTGCTGGCTAAGTGCCCTGATAAGAAAACTCTATTCCAATAGGGACAGCGTTTGGTTAGGCCAACTCTCTTCCTAGGAAATTTGAACTGTAGGTCTGAGGAAAGAGTCAAGCAGTTGGCAGGAGCAGAATCCAAAAGACACTCAGAAGACAGCGTACAGAGCCATGAGTGAGCAGAAACTATTCATATGATAGACTTGAGGAAAAGGGTGAAGTGGTTGATGGGTGGTAATGAGATGGGGACAGAGAGATGCTGTCACCATAAACACAAGGGCCCATGGAGCTGCCACAAAAACAAGGACAGCTGGTTTATGCTTTGGAGCCTTAGCTGACTTAAGTCTCTAAGCTATGCTTACTCTTATAGCCCAGCAATCCTGGTGTCCTTATTTTTACTTGTGAATACAATAGTCTGCTAATCTCTTAGTTGTAATCTGAGTGACTATTGTCTTCCACGAAAATTGCTTAATGAATTATCTCTCTACATAGTCATGCAAAGCTGAAGCCTGGAAGTCGTCCTTTATTCCTCCCAGTCCCTTGCCCCCCATCATGGAGTCCTGCACATTCTACCTTTTGGAATTTCTTTTCAATACACCCTCTCCTTTCAACTCTTATTATCTATCCTGCAATTTTAAAAAGTAAATTTATGAAAGGATTTGACATAGGCATTATTTGAAAAAAATATTTCTTTTTTACACAGAAACCTTAAGAGAATCAATGGAAAAACTTAGAAATAATAGCACATTGTAAAGTTGTTGAATATAATAAAACATCTTTTTAAAAAATAGCTTTTCTTTATAGAAACCATAAAGGAAACATAATCCTATTCATGAGCAGCCAACATATCTGAAATATCATATGTAACTTTATCTTTATTTTTTTTGAGACAAAGTCTTACTCTGTCACCCCAGCTGGAGTGCAGTGACACAATCTTGGCTCACTGTAACCTGATTCTCCCACCTCAGCCTCCCGAGTAGCTGAGACTACAGGTGCCCGCCACCATGCCCAGCTAATTTTTTTGTTTTAATATTTTTAGTAGAGATGGGGTTTCACCGTGTTAGCCAGGATGATCTTGAACTCCTGACCTCGTGATCCGCCTGCCTCAGCCTCCCAAAGTGCTGGGATTATAGGCGTGAGCCATCGTGCCCGGCGATTATTTTTAAAACAGAAATGTGGTCAGGCGCAGTGGTGGATCGCTTGAGCTCAGGAGTTCAAGGCCAGCATGGCCAATATGGCAAATCCCTGTCTCTACAAAAAATAAAAAAAGTAGCCAGGTGCAGTGGCATGTGCCTGTAGTCCCAGCTACTTGGGAGGCTGAGGTGGGAGGATTGCTTGAGCCTGGGAGACAGAGGTTGCAGTGAGCTGAGATCAAACCACTGCACTCCAGTCTGGGCAACAGACCAAGGTCTTGTCTCAAAAAAAAAAAAAAGAAGGAAAGAAAAACAGAAATGTGTCAACAAGAATATGAAGAAAACAGCAAACTTTAGAAGTACACGCAGAATTCAAATAAATGTCTTTGTTACTTCTTATGATAGTAAAAAGAAAACTCTATTCCAATAAGGACAATGTTTGACTAGGCCAATTCTCTTTCTAGGAAACTTAAACTGTAGATCTGAGGAAAGAGTCAAGCAGTTGGCAGGGGCAGAATCCAAAAGAAAGTCAAGAGACAGTGTACAGAGCCATGAGTGAGTAGGAACTATGAGTATGATAGGCCTAATTTTCCAAGATAATGTGAGGAAATCTTCATTTCTTGTAAACAAATCCTATTGATATCCTTGGATGAGGAGACTTAGGGATATAAACATGTCAAATTCAGCCCAAAGTAGTATGTGGATTTAATGTGACCCCTATTAAATTCCCAACAGGAATTGTGTGGAGAGGACAGTGCTTAACAAAATTATCCTAAAATTAATATGGAAAAAGTTGTAAGAATGGCAAGGAAAATTTTACAAAGAATAGCTAGGAAGACTAGGACTCCCACGTATCAAAATAAACCACAATAATAAAAGGTTTATAGATAATGCAAGAATATGAAAATTAATGGAACATAAAAAAACCGCCAAATAGACCTTTGCATAAATAATTATTATAAGATACAACAATGATTTAATATACACTATAACTCAACAGGAAAAAAATAAATTATTAAATAAATGATTGGGGATCTAGGGTTAGGTATTGAAAAAAGCAATCACTTAAGACTTTGATGCCATCCATCTATCTGTCTATTGTTAACCTAAATAACAGACACAGAAAGAGGTTCTCTGAAAGAAAATGGTATTTATTTGGGAGTAAGCGTTGCAATGGAAATATGGTGAGTGTATTCAGGAGGGTGGTTGTCAAAGGAAGACAAAAGTTTTTAAAGAAAAAAATGAGGAGGATTACACAATTGTTTTGATACAATTATCCTTGGCTACAAGAAGCAGTAATAAGAGTGGCATCAGTCCAAGGTTGGACAGGCAGTTGCTGGGTAGATGTCCTTACAGAAGTATAAGTCTGAGTAATAACAATTTCAAAACCAAATCATTAAGGAGACACACACACCAATTTATTTTGGATTTTAAAAAAGGTAAAATGGTAAAATGAAGAGAAACAATAATGCTCCAAAGCAAGATGGAGCTTTCAGCTAAATGGTCTATTTCTCCTTTGTTCCATATAGAATACCATCATATCTTCTTATGTAATTCTAAACTCCACCCAGCTATTTCCTCATTTGCCAGTTTTAAAAGAAAAATATAGGAATTTTTGGTGTTGCATATTTTTTCCATGGTGGGCTGACAGTATAAGTTTTATTTATTTATTTATTTAGTATTTTATAAACATTCATCAAGATTATTGCTTTTCTTGCTACAGTGGAGGGGACTGTCATGGGTGCAACTGGCTGAGGGCCTGCTTCATGGGCAGTAAAGGGATTTACCAAGGCAGTTGTAGGTAAAGAAAGGCATATTTTTTAGAGAATACCCATTGTGTTTTTTTCTCAATCACCTGGGAGGAACCATCTATTGTCCTGTCCTGAAGGGAGTTCCTCCTAGGTCTGGTTGGACCTTTGTATGGTAATTAAGATTGAAATCCCTTGTTAGGAAATCTGCTGGGTTAAGGGAATTTTCAGTGGTTAATGTTAAATTACCTTTCTCTAACAGAATAGCCCCATACTTTAAGATTTTTGAGTTAGTAAGCTACCTTTTTGCTTTTTTGACTTAGGATAGTTCTGAACTGGTGAGGTTTGCTCACAATGAGGTTTCCTCTAAAGGCTAATTTTCTACTTTCTTCTGTTAGCAAAGCAGTTGCCACTACAGATTGAATTCATTTGGGCCAACTGCAGGTTCCTGGGTTAAGGATTTTTGATACGAAGGCTACTGGTTGTCAGTGGCCTCAGAGCTTTCGGGCTATGCCCTTATTTACACTGACAACAAAGTGGTATTGGAGTGTTATAGGGCCAGGGAGAAAACCTTCAGTTATCAATTATAGGTTTAAATTTACCCTGGCTTTTAAAGAAATAGGGTACGCTGTTTTTCTTTACTCCTTCTATCTTTCTCTTTCTCTCTTACTTTCTCCTTTCTGTCTTTGTAGATGGATTTTTGGAAACACAGTGGAAGGACGTTCACTCGTTGCCCCCATTTGCCACTACAGGAATATGTGCTTCCCTTTTATTTACTCTATTTGCTTTCATCCTGATTTATTATGTTGTTGTAGATCCAGTTCCAGTTGTTAAAGTACTGGGTTATCAGTTCTAAGGCCCTGGCAAGGGTGCTGGGGAACAGGTCCCACATAACTGCCCATGTCGAGAGCTCTATGCTTAAATTGGGAGGGACACCAGGGACAGGACTCCCTGGGTTCATAGTTTAAGGGCCTAAGGACGCAGTGTGGAGCTTCCTTAGATCCCTTTGGAGATGTAACCTGCTCTAATACTTGGGAGAGGAAGTGAAAGCCTAAAGCATTAGTATCTAGGAGGCAGGGATCAGAGGAAATAGATTCAGAGGTAAGGAGAATTTTGAGGCTACACTTTCAAGAAATTCATGGTCAGGACCCAGGAGGTATGGGTCAGAAGGAGAGGTAGGGGTTCACGCATGGGCAACTGTTGAGTAGAGACTTCTGGCTGCGCCATAATCTCAACTGGCTAATGCCGGGAGTTCAGGACAACAGCTTTCTGCTTCTAATCGGCCCTTAGCTTCCCCAGGAAAATTGAAAGCGGAAGCTGGTTCTAGGCAGATCAGGCTTCCGACCCAGAAGGGTTGGGGGTTGTTAGAAAGCCCTCTCCCAGACAGCCTCACATCTGAGTCTTAAGTCCAGCAGCCACGCTAATCATTTTTAACTGGCAGACAGGTGCCTGGTATTTTCCTCCAATTCTAAGGAAGGATAGGACAGGATAGCAAGCGAAAGTGGTCCAATATTATTCACCGCTTTGGAAGTCCCTTTGTGGTCGCCAAAATGTTACGGGGGGTGGGGGTCCTTGTTCTTAGAGCTCCCAAGATGGTGGTGCTGCTCTCAAGATGGCAGCAAGCCTCTTGTTCTCTGACCTGGGGTTCTTGGCCTCACAGATTCCAAGGAATGGAATCTTGGGCCATGTGGTGAGTGTTATAGCTCTCTTAGAAGCCGTGGGGTCATGGAAGAGAACCGTGGAACCCAGCGACTAGTGTTCAGCTCGGTTAGGATGAACCCAGGCACTTAGCCGTGCAGGAACAATGGCGAGCCTTTAGCCCAATAGGGGGCAGCAATGGGTGCCTCGCTGGATCAGGAGTGCAGCGGACACCCTGCCAGATCCGGAGGGGTGGAAGTCAGGGTCTGCGATGGCGGCGAACAGCAGTGGTGGATGGCAAGCAAAAGCTCAGCTCGAGCCGTAACAAACACGGACCAGAAGAGTGTGCAGTTGCAAGATTTAATAAAATGAAAACAGAACTCCCATAAAATGGGAGGGGACCCAAAGGGGGTTGCCGCCCTCTTTCTTAAAAAAAAAGTTATTTTATTTTTGGACAAGAATTTGCCACACGATATATTTTCTCATATAAAATTTCTTTTCTTTATAACCTTCCTTACCAAAAATACCTCTTTGCCTTTATAACCTTATTTATGTCTCCCTTATTTCCTGATTCCTTTTACCTTGTTTTATATATAACCTTTAAATAACCTTTGAATTAGACAAAAACTATTTTCCTTTTGTTAGGAAGTTAAGATTTGTACTGCATGTTGCTGAGCGAGTTCTGTGAAGGGGAAGCAAATGAGGAGGTTTTCTGCATACTATAGAAATTCTCCCACAAGAGATTATTCAGTTAGATTTTTACTAGGGCTTGTCTGAATAAGTGTGGGCTATTTTAAACCCTTGAAGTAGGGCTGTTTAGGTTGAAATTATTCGTTAAAAATTTAGGTAGTTTTCCCAGGAGAAACAGGGCTATTAGAGGGAGAGATGAATTCAGAGGTTGGGTAAATATTAAGCAGGCACCTGTCTTGGAAAGCATATTTTTGCCCTAGCAGGGTTTGAGGTATTTAGTTATCAGAAACTGGTGGGAGAATGGTCATTGGTCCCTTAAGTAATATAAAGGGATGTGAATTTTTTCTTTTGGAGGGAGGTGATGCCATTTGCCTTCATTACCCAACAGGATTTGGAGGAGAGTTGCTCAGGGAAGATTGGTACAGAGTAGGCAATGTTTGAACTCAAAACGGAAATTTATAATTTCATTTGTCCTCTCCAGAGTGCCTTTGGCTTTGTCCTGTTGATGACAGTGTCTGATTTGAAAGCCAGCTGGAGCAGAGAGCCCCTTCAGCTCAAGACCATCAGGGGTTGGGATTCTGTCCCAGAGACCCTTTAGCCCTCAGGGCAGTCCCGTTTCCAGTGGCCAAGCTTGTGGCAGAGTCGGGGGGATACCGTGTGGGGCTTTTCCCCATTTATTTCATTAAGGCAGTTTACCTTTCAGTGGCCTGGCCTTCTGCACCAGTAGCAGTTACCTGGAGGAGTGTCCTTAGAGCAATCTGGAGGGGACTGAGGGCTTGTGAAGTAGCCAGTGTTAGAGCCTGCCTCTTGTCCTTGTGTTTTTCTTTCTCCTTAGCCCTGTCCTCTTTATTCTGCTTTTAGTTATAAAAGACTGAGGAGGCTAATTTGAGGATTTTCTGCATAGGGGTCATGCTGTATTTTACAAGAAAATTATATGTTTCCTTTCCAGAGCCTGAGAATTTATCCCAATGCTTTCATATGCAACCCAGAGGTGAATCTGAAGGAATAGACAGGGTTTGTCGCATGGTAGGACTGGAAAATGATGAGCTGCTGGGGACTAATGTCCACTGGGGACACAAACCACATTTTCTCTCGGGGCATAGTGCTAAGGAAGAGGGTTCTGTTCATGTTCACTGAGGCACTTGAGTGCACTTTCTAAAGGGGCGTCCCATGTTTCTCATTAGAAAAGACCTCTTGGGCCGGGCGCGGTGGCTCATGCCTGTAATCCCAGCACTTTGGGAGGCCGAGGCGGGCGGATCACGAGGTCAGGAGATTGAGACCATCCTGGCTAACACGGTGAAACCCCGTCTCTACTAAAAATACAAAAAATTAGCCAGGCGCAGTGGTGGGCGCCTGTAGTCCTAGCTACTCGGGAAGCTGAGGCAGGAGAATGGTGTGAACCCAGGAGGCAGAGCTTGCAGTGAGCCGAGATCGCGCCACTGCACTCCAAACTGGGTGACAGAGCGAGACTCCGTCTCAAAAAAACAAAAAAGCAAAAAAAAAAGAAAAAGAAAAGACCTGTTGATTCTGGGGCCGTATGCTGAATGGCCAGTCCATGTAAGCAGTTACACTGAGTGATCAGCCCAGGTATGAGGAAAAAGGGTAAAGAAAGAACTCAGCCTGGTGCCAGCCTAGGAGAGCAGGTGGGTAAGGGAAGACTCACTGTTGTGAGGCTACTTGAAATCACCTGATTTGGGAACATCTGGAGAAGGAGGTCTGGCTGTCTTTACAGGAGAATTTAGAGTGAGAAAGAGGAGGTCTGGGTTCCCCAAACTTGTGTGCCAGTTGCAACACAGAGAAGGACTGGGGACTTTTTTTGCCAGAAAGGATAGGAGAGGGCCTTCCTCCCTTCCAAGCAAGGAAGTTAAACCTGCTCACCCTCTGGCCTTTATGGGTCCATATTGAGATCACAGATGCAACTATGAGCATCCATCAAATTGAACATTGCTCACTACCTGGGTGATGGGTTCAATCATACCCCAAACCTCAGCATCACACTGTACACCATGTATCAAACCTCCACATGTACCCCCGAATTGAAAATAAAAGATGAAATTTAATAAATAAAGAAGAAATAAAACAAAGAACAGAAGACAAAGTTATAAAAATAAAAGAACAACCTGGGATTTCAGTTACAGAGTGACATAGCGGAGAAAACTCTCTTAAAAGAAAGCATACATTTAGTTTATATTTATAAATACATATATTGAGATCCTAAAAAATTCAAGGAACTACCACTATAAAAATAAGATCTAGTCCCTACTCTCAAGGTGCTTACAGATAGTAATACATGTATTTATACTTGCTTTTTGTTTTGTTTTGTTTTTTTAACAGTCTTTCTCTTTTGCCCAGGATGGAGTGCAGTGGCACAATCTTGGCTCACTGCAACCTCCACCTCCCAGGTTCAAGCGATTCTCCTGCCTCAGTCTCCTGAGTAGCTGGGATTGCAGGTGTGTGCCACCACACCTGGCTAATTTTTTGTATTTTTAGTAGAGATGGGGTTTCACCATGTTGGCCAGGCTGGTCTTGAATTCTTTGCCTCAAGTGATCTGCCCACTTCAGCCTCTCAAAGTGCTGGGATTGCAGTCATGAGCCACTGTGCCTGGCCTGTATTTGAAGTACCTATTTGAAAATGTGTTTCAAACATGTGTGTTCTCATGCATTGAGATCATTACTATGGCTATCAGGAAGGTTTTTTTTAGTTTCATATTTTGCTTGAGAAATACTAAGATAAAGCCTAAAATGTTTATGTCATATATGTCATAAATATAACACCAATTGTGGAATGCACCACAATGTCAGCATTGTCCTCTGACTTGACATGAACTTAAACTTGTAATGTGACCTTGGAAATAGTGGAGGTCAATATATAAATATTCCTACAAATCATTAAGGAAAATGCTAACAACCCAGCAAAAATGGGCAAAAGATATAAATAAAAAGTTCACAAGAAAGAAAATGCAAATGGTTCTTAATGTCTTAAAACAATCTCAATATCACTCAGAGTACAAATACAAATTAAAACTACTATAAGATACAATTTTCACTTATCAGGCTGGCAAAGGCAATTTTCGTCCCTGTCTATTCAAAGTAACACCATTTTCTTTATTAGTTCCAGTGGGCAAGTAAGAGCAGGGAGTCCACATAGCATTGGCCAACCAAACTGATGAAGGCACATTTTTAAAAATTCATAGATCCAAATTCATGAAAAAAAATTCTCAGTGTATTAGGCCATAGAATTTATTAAAAAAAAACTTACTCTCATTTGTTATTTATTATGCGTGGAATACTGTTATGTGCTTTACATATATTGCCTCATTTAATCCTCATTAAAAATCTATAATTGTGCATTTTTCAAAGAAGGAATTTGAGATTCTGAAAGTTTATTAGACAGTTTAAATAATTTTTTCAATATTATAATAAAGTGTTGTCTGATTCCAAAAACCCTGCTCTTAACTATCACTCTATACTACACCCAGAAAAATGAATATTGATGCTATTATTCTAACACAGGTCAATAAATAAAACATTCAGAGAGACTTTGTTCAGCTGCTAAAGCTTTTCTATTAGACATTTCTGAGGCATAATATACTCACTATTTTAATTTTCTTTTTGCCTCCAATAATAGTTACAACCTTAGCTAGCTAAAAAGTATACTCAAATAGACTCTGGTGGAACTTAAAACTTTAATGTGTTTTGTCTATATCTGACTGTTTTCTCCTTCTAGCCACCTTATTTCATAGATATTGAGTTTTCTTTTTACAAAGCATTGAAAATGATAGGACAAAGCATTGAAAATGATAGGACTTTTGATAGTATGAAGAGTGAAATGTGTTTCTTGTAGGCAACATGTTGTTAGGTCTTGGTTTTTGTTTTTCATCCATTCAGCCATTTTGTCTTTTGATTGGAGAATTTAGTCCATTTATATTCAATGTTACTATAGATAAGTAAGAACTTACTCCTGCCATTTTGTTATTTGTTTTCTAGTTGTTTTGTGGTCTTCTCTGCCTTCCTTCCTTCCTGTCTTCCTTTTTGTGAAGATGATTTTCTCTGGCAGTGTTTTACTTTCTTGCTTTTTTTTCTGTGTCCATTGTAGGCTTTTTGAGGTTATCATGAGACTTGCAAATAACATCTTATAACCCATTATTTTAAACTGATGACGACTTAACATTGATTTCAAAAACAACCACACTATGAAACAAGCAAAGAGAAAACTAATAACTCTACACTTTAACTTCATCCCACTGCTTTTTAACTGTTTCTATTTACATAATCGTTTTCTATTTTTGTCATGTAAAGTTGTTGTAGTTATCACTTTTAGTAGTTTTTCCTTTTAGCCTTTCTATTCAAGATACGAGCCGTTTACACATTACAATGACAGTGTTATAATATTCTCTGTGCATATACTATTACCAGTGAGTTTTATAACTTTGGATGGTTTCTTATTCCTAGTTGACACCTTTTCTTTCAGGTTGAAGAACTCCCTTTAGCATTTCTTGTAGGCCAGGTCTAGCATGGATAATATCTCTCAGCTTTTGTCTTGGAAAGTCTTTATTTTGCTGTGAACCCTGAAAATCAGAGACAGGTCCCAGTTAATTTAGAAAGTTTATTTTGGCAAGGTTGAGGACATGCACCCATGACAGTCTGAGGAGGTCCCAATGACATGTGCCCAAGGTGGTCAGAGCATAGTTTGGTTTTAAACATTTTAGGGACACATGAGACATCAATCAACATATGTAAGATGAACATTGGTTCATTCTGGAAAGGTGAGACAACTTGAAGTGGGAGGGGGCTTCCAGGTCATAGGTAGATAAGATACAAATGGTTTCATTCTTTTGAGTTTCTGATTAGCCTCTCCAAAGGAAGCAATCAGTTATGCATTTATCTCAATGAGCAGAGGGGTGACTTTGAATAGAATGGGAGGCAGGTTTGCCCTAAGCAATTCCCAGCTTGACTTTTCACTTTAGCTTAGTGATTTTGGGCCCAATGTATTTTCCTTTCACATTTCTCCCCCTTTTCTTTTTTAAACTCTTTTGGAGAAAGCATTTGAGAAGAAATTGAGTCTCTGGCCTCAAGTTTTCTCTGATCTCTCATAGCTAGGATGGCTTATTCATAGACAGGTCAGTTCTGAGTTATTAGGAAAGCTCATTTTTAGAAGTTTGTGAAGTTTCATGTCCTGTGAAGAGAAAATAGGGTGAGGGAGGGAGAAAAACAACAACAAACAAAGAACAACCCTAGAAAATCTATTAGGCCACATTATTCTGAAGTACATACATCATTAGGTAGGTATGAAAGTGGCTTATGTATGTAAATAGGTTGCTGTTATTTTCTTCTGAGGTTTAAGTTGTCTAGCTTCAGTTTGCAGGGCTTTATGAAAGCACAGCTTAGTTTTCAGTGACTCCAAATTAGGAAAAATGAGGAAAAAAAGAAGAAAAAATGGAAAATATTATTTTGAAGACTTGTAGCCAAGAAAAATTAGAATTTGGTCCAAATTGTGGAAAATAATAAAAATTGAAAAACATTAGGCAAGACTAGAATCTAACAATAGGTGTACTATAATTTTTGAAAGATAGTTTTTCTCTCCCCAATTCCCCATTTTTACTAAAGACAAATTCTGGTAGGACTGGTTTGTTTTATTATGCTTGTGTTATGCCCAGACCATTAGCTCCCCAAAGAAGACCACCAGAGTCCAGAGTCAAAGCCAAGCGGCAAGGATCTTTACTACAAGTTCGAACCTGGTCCCTCCATTCCACAGCATACAAGAGGGCCCTGAACAATGCGAGTGTTTGCTTTTTATAGCCTGAGAGTTACAGGGGAGCAAAGGAATTCTTTTGGTTCCCGCTTTTTCAGTAAAACTTTGAACGGCTGTCCCCTTATCGGAGATTTTCCTGGTGGTGTTTGTACTGGGCTCAGGAAGTTTGAGAGATATATGGCAATATGTGGTGAGATGGGAAGATGGGATGTGTTTGTACTGGGCTCAGGAAGTTTGAGAGGTATATGGCGATATGTGGTGAGATGGGAAGATGGGATGTGTTTGTACTGGGCTCAGGAAGTTTGAGAGGTATATGGCGATATGTGGTGAGATGGGAAGATGGGATGTGTTTGTACTGGGCTTGTTTGTTTTGAGCCCGGGGCTGAGGAATGTGCCCAGCTCCTTTCACTTGGCCTAATTATTTGTATCCCAGATAAGACTTTTAAGAGCTGAGCCCAGCTATGGATTTGTGTCATCAAATACCTATGAGTTGGGTGATCCTCTCCCCTTGAGATTCCAAGATAAACTTGGGGCTCCTGGACCTGCCAGAAACTGACATTTTTACTTGCCACAGATCAGGAACCCTGTACAGGGACTGTGTAGACAAAGGTATGAAGCCATTTTTTCCAAGGGGCTTTTCTTGGCTCCATAAGTTAAGTTTGATTGCTTAAAGAGAAGCATTCCAGTTAAAGCCTTAGTAAAATAACCAGTTTCTCTAATTGTGTCCTGTTATAAATGAAAACAGATTTTTATTACACTTATGCAAATAACTGTATTGTCATAAGTTAAGAATACTTACAACTAGTTTCCAAATTCTGGGGAAGTCAGGTAGAGAGAAACAAAAATGTTCCAAATTTTGTTCATAGGAGTGTAATTTACTCAATTGTTAAAAGCTATAAATAGCTTAAAAGAAAAATTTTCTTGACTCTGAAAAACGAAACAGAGGATCAGTAACTTTTTAAGCAAAAAGTTAAAAAGATTACTTCAGACTTCTATTAGTTTAGTCCATACAGTTACTTCCTATTCTGCTTGATAAGTCATGAACATTTCAGATCTCCATGAGTCCTGAGAGTTTTTTCTCTATTCTGACGTGACAGTTTCCAAAGTTATCAGAAACCTACATTTGGAAACCTGTTAGAGTTTTGTAGCAGATTATAAAACTACCTTCTAAAAAGGACCAAAACGAGACAACAATTGCTCATGGATGACAAAAGTTTTACGACAGCTATAGTCAAAGACACAATTGACAAGGAAATTTGTTACCTCTGTGGCACACAATAATTTTACATAACAATTATAATCATTACTGATAACGTACATTGTCATATCAGAATTATACGAGTTTCCCATAATTTTGGAACATATACCAGTAACATATTTATACAAATATAGCCCAAAGAAAACTAAACATCATTTTATATTTGACAATGCTTCCTGTATAATTTTTATACCAAAGTAGCCAAATATGTCATTTTTTGATTTTAGGAAACCTATTAATAATATCTTAAAGGATTAAATAGGTTAGAAAAAGACATAATTTATAAGTTGATTTTGAAAAGTTTGTCAAATATGAAAGGTTTAGACACTTGATATTACAAAATAGGATCACAGGTCATTGTAAAATAAGTCATTCATTTAACCAAAATGATAAGGATTTTTTTTTTTAAAAAAGCAAAAACCTTCATTCATTGAGAGAGGAGACTTAATTTTCCAAACAATAAGGTCTAATAGAAACAGCACGAAGCCAATTAAATTTGTTTTCCAAAATTTTATAAACAATCTGTAAAATTTTCGTCTTGATTATAAGTTTTATAAGTCTTTATAACCTTTATTAAGGAGTTGGTTAATGCTTCGAGAAAACCTTGTTAATCTGACACAGGGTCCCATATGCTGGTCTTGCATCAGTGTGCCTTTGACATTAATTATTAATTTATAGAGAAACTGAACTTTATCTCTCAAAATTGACCCTTACAATCTCTGAAGGGGTGGGTTGCCCCTCCACACCTGTGGGTGTTTCTCGTAAGGTGGAACGAGAGACTGAGGAAAGAAAAAGACACAGAGACAAAGTATAGAGAAAGAAATAAGGGGACCCGGGGAACCAGCGTTCAGTATATGGAGGATCCCGCCAGCCTCTGAGTTCCCTTAGTATTTATTGATCATTCGTGGGTGTTTCTCCGAGAGGGGGATGTGTCAGGGTCACAAGACAATAGTGGGGAGAGGGCCAGCAGACAAACACATGAACAAAGGTCTTTGCATCATAGACAAGGTAAAGGATTAAGTGCTGTGCTTTTAGATATGCATATACATAAACATCTCAATGCTTTACAAAGCAGTATTGCTGCCCGCATGTCCCACCTCCAGCTCTAAGGCGGTTTTTCCCCATCTCAGTAGATAGAACGTACAATCGGGTTTTGTATCGAGACATTCCATTGCCCAGGGACGGGCAGGAGACAGATGCCTTCCTCTTGTCTCAACTGCAAGAGGCATGCCTTCCTCTTATACTAATCCTCCTCAGCACAGACCCTTTACGGGTGTTGGGCTGGGGGACGGTCAGGTCTTTCCCTTCCCACGAGGCCATATTTCAGACTATCACATGGGGAGAAACCTTGGACAATACCTGGCTTTCCTAGGCAGAGGTCCCTGCGGCCTTCAGCAGTTTTTGTGTCCCTGGGTACTTGAGATTAGGGAGTGGTGACGACTCTTAAGGAGCGTGCTGCCTTCAAGCATCTGTTTAACAAAGCACATCTTGCACCGCCCTTAATCCATTTAACCCTGAGTTTGACACAGCACATGTTTCAGAGAGCACGGGGTTGGGGGTAAGGTCACAGAATCTCAAGGCAGAAGAATTTTTCTTAGTACATAACAAAATGGAGTCTCCCATGTCTACTTCTTTCTACACAGACACAGTGACAATCTGATCTCTCTTGCTTTTCCCCACAATCTCACATGCCCACCTCTTCCACAATAGTCCCTGGGCCTTGAGGAGTCGAATAGCTTTAGTTTCTGGCCCTATGTCTCAGGAATGCAGTTTATCTTGATTGACATCTTCTACTGGGCCTGAAGTTGAGGCTTTAATTATTGTCAATGTTTAAAATTTAGCAGGACTTGGTGTTCTTTTTAAACCCAGGGGTCAAAGCCCTGTAACTCAATGTCACAAGCACTTTAAAATCACATACAGGAAGATACAGCCTTAATTTTAAAATTTAATTTATTTATTTATTTATTTATTTGAGACAGTATCTCACTCTGTCACCCAGGCTGGAGTGCAATGGCATGATCTTGGCTCACTGTAACCTCCGCCTCCTGGGTCAAGCGATTCTCCTGTCTCAGCCTGCCAAGTAGCTGGGATTGCAGGCAACTGCTATCATGCCAGGCTAATTTTTGTATTTTTATAGAGACAGTGCTTCACCATGTTTGCCAGGCTGGTCTCGATATCCTGACCTCACGTGATCTGCCCACCTCAGCCTCCCAAAGTGCTGGGAATTAGAGGCGTGAACCCCATGCCCAGCCTAAAAATATAATAATAATAATCTCAGTTTTTCCTGAGCAAACCAACCTTAATAATAATGGCATAGAAATTATTTTGATAAAACGTAAAATCTGTTTGACCAGTTACAAACAGGCAAAAGAAAAGACTTTCTGCAGTGCACAGAATATTATGTTGGAAGAAAACATTGCTTTAGACCTTTAAGAAAGCATTGTTAGCATCAGGCCACAAAAACAGAACCCAAGGAGGAAAAAAAACTTATCTAAGCTGAAAATAAGTTGAAGGGGAGAGTTACTATTTCACACCTTTCAAAAGGGGAGAGAAAACCAAAACTGGTGAGATGCAATAAAAGTTGAACTTTGGGTTAAAATAAAAAAAATTAGAGTCTCTTATAATTCATTAAGAGTAAATCAACCCCTTAAGAGAATGTCATTGTTCTAACCAATTCCTTACTGTTTTTCTTTACATCAAACCCAATCTCTAGAAAGACCATTATAATTTCCCTTTAATCATAGACAACTTGATCATGTGAAAGTTTTTGGTTTTTAAAAATTAATCCTCTTATTGTGACTTACACAGACTATTCACAACATGATAGGACATTCTGGTTTGTCCTGACCATCCCTCATTCTAAAACAACTAGTTATTTTATGCTAGGACTAAATTTACCATATAAGATTCTTTCTCATGTGAAATTATTTCTCTTTAAGCTCTCTTACCAAAAAAAAAACCTCTTAATTTTTATAACTTTCTTTACATCTCTTTTATTACCTGGTTCCTTTTACCTTGTTTTATACATGACCTTTAAATAAGCTTTGAATTAGAAAAAAATTGTTTACCTTTTTTAATAGGACAAACCTTTTTTTTTTTTAGAAAGAATGTTTTCCTACAAATATATTTGTATTGGAAAATACCCATATAAGGAACTATCTATTATTTAATTTAATATAACTTTCAGAGTCTAAATTATGATGAGTTTGTCTACAAGTATTTATTTTATTACCTTTACCTAATTATTTTATTTTAATCATTTACCTAGATTGTTTATAAAAACTGTGATTGTCATTATTTAAAATTATTGAACCACCATTGCAAAAATTATAAATGAGACAGTGAAAAAGATTTGACCTAACTGACTCCATCTTGCTTCTAACCTCCAAGCTGTCCTTGTTCATTCCTGTGCATAGGCCAAACTAACTATGGCAGGAACTTAGTTTATAATTTAGCTTTGAAACAAAGATGATAACAGTCCTTTCCCAAAACAACCCTTACTGCTGATGGACTAGACCACCTAAAGTCACAGGATTAGAAGTTATGGTAATCTTACTAAATTCCAGATGTAGCTGTTTTTATTAAACTGATATCAATGTCTTATTTATTAAAGATTACACAAGCAAAGATAATTCTGTCTTGGGCTGGGTTTATAGTTTTGTAACCCCTATGCCAAATTTTGACACCTTATAGTAATTGGCAGGAATAAGTATGAAATTGCTTGATTAATAAATGCAAACAAAATTGTATGCTGGCCATTCTTAAGATGTTTCTAATATTCCTTTACCAATAATTTTTTTTTTTTGAGGCAGAGTTTCGCTCTTGTTTCCCAGGCTGGAGTGCAATGGTGCAATCTTGGCTCACCGCACCCTCTGCCTCCTGAGTTCAAATGATTCTCCTGCATCTGCCTCCCGAGTAGCTGGGATTACAGGCATGCACCACCATGCCCATCTACTTTTGTATTTTTAGTAGAGATGGGGTTTCTCCATGTTGGTCAGGCTGGTCTCGAACTCCCAACCTCAGGTGATCCACCCACCTCAGCCTCTCAAAGTGCTAGGATTACAGGTGTGAGCCACCGTGTCCTGCCACCAATAATTTTAAAGCTAGATTATTTATTACAAATTTTACTTAAGTTACGTAAATGTGTAAAAGCATTTGACTAGTCTTTTTCTTTTCTGATAAAGCATTTGATTCAAGTGCTTTTATTTTCCTAAGCTTATTTATTACAAATTTTACTTAAGTTGCGTAAATGCGAAAAAGCATTTGATTAGTCTTTTTTCCCGATAAAGCATTTCATTCAAGTGCTTTTATTTTAAGCCAATTAATTAGAGCTCTTTTACACATTTTCAGTGGTAAAACATTGTGTACACAATGCATAAATACATAGATGTATTTGGCATGCCAATAGAACTACATCCTATACATTTATAAAATTCTTTTTTTCCCTATATTTCAGATTCTTGATAAGCTGTTTCCCAATCCTAGGCAGTTGTCAGCTAAATAGCCTTAAATTTCCATATTAAAGGAAACAACTCAAGTGAAAATCAAATGGTAACATTTACATCATAAGGAGAAAAAGTCTAGTGGTGCTAGAGAGGGATTAAAGATGGACGCCAAATCAAATATCAAATATACAAATCTATCATAGGATTGTATAAAAAGACCAATTTTATTTAGATAGGGACTACTTATATTTTAACTGTGTCTCTGAGCTCTGGGCAGAGCCCACACTGAATCCTGGGTCACCAAAAAGGGAGAATAATTTTGAGGTTAGACCACACGATGCTTTTACAGTGCACTTAAAAAAACTTTTTTAAAAACGAAGTCATTTCTAAGTGTCTAAACTATAAACTACACTTTTTCTTAAAAATCCAAGAGTAACCCCTGTTGCAATAACTATTTTAGCAAGAACAAACAAAAAAAGTAAGTAACAATACAAAAGTAAGCAGGGGTTTGCGGGCAAGATGACCAAATAGAAACACCTCCAGTCTGTAGCTCCCAGTGAAATCAATGCAGAAGGTGGGTGATTTCTGGATTTCCAACTGAGGTACCCAGCTCGTCTCAATGGGACTGGTTAGACAGTGTGTGCAGCCCACAGAGGGCGAGCTGAAGAAGAGTGGGGCGTCTCCTCACCCGGGAAGCACAAGGGGTCAGGGAACTCCCTCCCCTAGCCAAGGGAAGCTGTGAGGGACTGGGCCTTGAGGAACGGTGCACTCTGGCCCAGATACTACACTTTTCCCATAGTCTTCACAGCCTGCAGACCAGGAAATTCCTTTGGGTACCTACGCCACCAGGGCCCTGGGTTTCAAGCACAAAACTGGGTGGCTGTTTGGGCAGACACCAAGCTAGCTGTAGAAGTTTTTTTTTTTTCATGCCCCAGTGGCACCTGAAATGCCAGCGAGACAGAACTGTTCATCCCCTGGAAAGAGGGCTGAAACCGGGGAGCCAAGTAGTCTAGCTCAGCAGATCCCACCACTACGGAGTCCAGCAAGCTAAGATCCATCGGCTTGAAATTCTCACTGCCAGCACAGCAGTCTGAAGTCGACCTCGGACACTTGAGCTTGGTGGAGAGAGGGGTGTCTGCCATTACTAAGGCTTGAGTAGGTGGTTTTTACCTCACAGTGTAAACAAAGCTGCTGGGAAGTTCAAACTACGTGGAGCCCACTGCAGCTTGGCAAAGCTGCTGTAGCCAGACTGCCTCTCTAGATTCCTCTGTTCTGGGAAGGGCATCTGTGAAAGAAAGGCAGCAGCCACAGTCAGGGGCTTATAGATAAAACTCCCATCTCCCTAGGACAGAGCACCTGGTGGAAGGGGTGGCTGTGGGCACAGCTTCAGCAGACTCAACCATTCTTGCCTGCCAGCTCTGAAGAGAGCAACGGATCTCCCAGCACAGAGCTCAAGCTCTGCTAAGGGACAGACTGCCACCTCAAGTGGGCCCCTGACCCCCCTGCCTCCTGACTGGGAGACACCTCCTAGCAGGGATCGACAGACACCTCATACAGGAGAGTTCTAGCTGGCATTGGGCAGGTGCCCCTCTGGGATGAAGCTTCCAGAGGAAGGAATAGGCAGCAATCATTGCCGTTCTGCAGCCTCTGCTGGTGATACCCAAGCAAACAGGGTCTGGAGTGGACCTCCAGCAAGTGCCAGCAGACCTACAGCAGAGGGGCATGACTGTTAGAAGTAAAACTAACAAACAGAAAGGAATAGCATCAACATCAACAAAAAGGGACGTCCACTCAGAAACCACATCAAAGACCAAAGGTAGATAAATCCACAAAGATGAGGAAAAACCAGCGCAAAAATGCTGAAAGTTCCAAACACCAGAATGCCTCTTCTCCTCCAAAGGATCACAACTCCTTACCAGCAAGGCAACAAAATTGGACAGAGAATGAATTTGATGAATTGACAGAAGTAGGCTTCAGAAGATGGGTAATAACAGACTCCTCCAAGCTAAAGGAGCATGTTCTAACCCAATGCAAGGAAGCTAAGAACCTTAAAAAAGGTTAGAGGAATTGCTAACTGTTGGTAGAAGAGCTGATGCAAGACTGGCTTGTCTGTCATGATGTAAAAGAGTCTTGGAACATGTCCTGGGTCCAGGGTCTAAACCCCCTCATGGCCTTTGGAACACCAAGCTCTGTGCCAAAGGGTGGAAGGCTGCCCTGCTGCACCACAATCTAAGCACAGGGAATAAAACCCCTTGTGGCGTGGATGAAATCCAAGGCTCAGGGCATAAAACCCCTCGTGGCCTCAGGAATGTGCAAAGACTTGTTGGTTCCTTGCTTCTTGCTCTCCCAGGCTTGTAAACATGTTCTCCATTATCTCAGGTAGCAGAGCATATTACATATGCATCAATGAAAATGCTAAACCATAACAGCTACACTTGATGCACTGCTACCTTTCTACCCCCACGTCCTCACATTCTCACCTGTTTACGCCCACATCTTCACATACTTACCACCTGCTTCTTTATTTGGTCACCAATAAATAGTGTGGGCTTCCAGAGCTCGGGGCCTTTGCAGCCTCCATACTAGCATTGGCCCCCTGGACGCACTTTATGTACTCTTAACTTGTCTTGTCTTATTCTCTTGACTCTGCTGGATTTCGTAGCCCCCACGGCCTGGTGTTGGGTCTGATCACCCCAACACTAATGATAATAACCAGTTTAGAGAAAAACAGAAATGACCGAATAGAGCTGAAAAACACAGCATGAGAACTTTGTGAAGCATACACAAGTATCAGTAGCCACATCGATCAAGTGGAGGAAAAGATATCAGAGATTGAAGATCAACTTAATGAAATATAGCACCAGACAAGATTAGAGAAAAAAAAATGAAAAAGAATGAACAAAGCCTCCAAGAAATATGGGACTATGTGAAGAAAACCAAACCTACATTTGATTGGTGTACATGAAAGTGACGGGGAGAATGGAACCAAGTTGGAAAACAATCTTCAGGATTGCAAGACAGGCCAACATTCAAATTCAGGAAATACAGAGAACACCACAAAAATAATTCTCAAGAAGAGCAACCCAAAGAACATAATCATCAAATTCACCAAGGTTGAAATGATGGAAAAAATGTTAAGGGCAGCCAGAGAGAAAGGTCAGGTTACCCATAAAGGGAAGCCCATCAGACTAGTAGCAAATTTCTTTGCAGAAACCCTACTAGCCAGAAGAAAGTGGGGACCAATATTCAACATTCTTAAAGAAAAGAATTTTCAACCCAGAATTTCATATGCAGCCAAACTAAGCTTCATAAGTGAAGGAGAAATGAAATCCTTTACAGACAAGCAAATGCTGAGGGATTTTGTTACCACCAGGCCTGCCTTACAAGAGCTCCTGAAGGAAGCACCAAATATGGAAAGGAAAAATCAGTACCAGCCACTGCAAAAA
Organism: Gorilla gorilla gorilla; assembly: GCF_029281585.2. Taxonomy (NCBI): domain Eukaryota; kingdom Metazoa; phylum Chordata; class Mammalia; order Primates; family Hominidae; genus Gorilla; species Gorilla gorilla. The sequence goes on from NC_073243.2 coordinate 36,392,832, forward strand.
CATAGCAAAATGTAAAGACCATCAAAACTATGAAGAAACTGCATCAACTAATGGGTGAAATAACCAGCTAGCATCATAGTGACAGGATCAAATTCACACATAACAATATTAACCTTAAATGTAAAAGGGATATATGCCCCAATTAAAAGACACAGACTGGCAAATTGGAAAAAAGAGTCAAGATCCATTGGTATGCTGCATTCAGGAGATGCATCTCATGTGCAAAGACACACATAGGCTAAAAATAAAGGGATGGAACAATATTTACCAAGCAAATGGAAAGCCAAAAAAAAAAAAGCAGAGGTTACAATACTAGTCATTGATAAAACAGAATTTAAACGAACAAAGATCAAAAAAGACAAAGGACATTACATCATGGTAAAGGGATCAATTCAACAAGAAGAGCTAACCGTTCTAAATATGTATGCACCCAATACAGGAGCACCCAGATTCATAAAGCAAGTTCTTAGAGACCTACAAAGAGACTTAGACTCTCACACAATAATAATGGGAGACTTTAACACCCCACTACCTATATTAGACAGATCAATGAGACAGAAAATTAACAAGGATATTCAGGACTTGAGCTCAGCTCTGGACCAAGCAGACCTAATAGACTTCTACAGAACTCTCCACCCCAAATCAACAGAATATACATTCTTCTTAGCACCACATGGCACTTATTCTAAGATTGACCACATAATTGGAAGCAAAACACTCCTCAGCAAATGCAAAAGAATGGAAATTATAACAAACAGCCTCTCAGACAACAGTGCAATCAAATTAGAACTCAGGATTAAGAAACTCACTCAAAACTGCACAATTACATGGAAACTGAACAACCTGCTGCTGAATGACTACTGGGTAAATAACAAAATTAAGGCAGAAAAAATTAATTCTTTGAAACCAATGAGAACAAAGACACAACATACAGAATCTCTGGGACACAGCTAAAGCAGTGTTTAGAGGGAAATTTATACCACTAAATGCCCACATCAGAAAGCGGGAAAGATCTAAAATTGACACCCTAACAACACAATTAAAAGAACTAGAGAAGCAAGATCAAACAAATTCAAAAGCTAGCAGAAGACAAGAAATAACTAAGAGCAGAGCAGAACTGAAGAAGATAGAGACACAAAAAACCCTTCAAAAAATCAATGAATCCAGGAGCTGGTTTTTAAAAAGATCAACAAAATTGATAGACCACTAGCCAGACTAATAAAGAAGGAAAGAGAGAAGAATCAAACAGATACAATAAAAAATGTTAAAGGGGATATCACCACTGATCCCACAGAAATACAAACTACCATTAAAGAATAATATAAACACTTCTATGCAAATAAAGTAGAAAATCTAGAAGAAATGGATAAATTCCTGGACACATACACCCTCCCAAGACTAAACCAGGAATAAGTTGAATCCCTGAATGGACCAATAACAAGTTCTGAAATTGAGGAAGTAATTAATATCCTACCAACCAAAAAAGCCCAGGGCCAGGTGGATTCACAGCTGAATTCTACCAGAGGTACATAGGGGAGCTGGTACCATTCCTTCTGAAACTATTCCAAACAATGGAAAAAGAGGGATTCCTCATAACTCATTTTATGAGGCCAGCATCATCCTGATACAAAAACTTGGCAGAGACACAACAAAAAAAGAAAATTTCAGGTCAATATCCCTGATGAACATCGATGCAAAAATCCTCAATAAAATACTGGCAAATTGATTCCAGCAGCACTTGAAAAAGCTTATCTACCATGACCAAATCAGCTTCATCCCTGGGATGCAAGGCTGGTTCAACATATGCAAATCAATAAACATAATCCATCACATAAACAGAACCAATGACAAAAACCACATGATTATCTCAATAGATGCAGAAAAGGCCTTCGATAAAATTCAACTCCCCTTTATGATAAAAACTCTCAATAAACTAGGTATTGATGGAACGTATCTCAAAATAATAAGAGCTATTTATGACAAACCCACAGCCAATATCATACTGAATGGGCAAAAGCTGGAAGCATCCCCTTTGAAAACCAGCACAAGATAAAGATGCCCTCTCTTGCCACTCATATTCAACATAATATTGGGAGTTCTGGCCAGGGCAATCAGGCAAGAGAAAGAAATAAAGGGTTTTCAAGTAGGAAGAGAGGAAGTCAAATTATCTCTGTTTGCAGCTGACATAATTGTATATTTAGAAAACCCCATTGTCTCAGCCCGAAAACTTATTAAGCTGTAAGCAAGTTTGGCAAAGTCTCAGGATACAAAATCCATGTGCAAAAAGTACAAGCATTCCTATACACCAATAATAGAGAGCCGAATCATGAGTAAATTTCCATTCACAATTGCTACAAAGAGAATAAAATACCTAGGAATACAACTTACAATGGTTGTAAAGGACCTCTTAAAGGAGAACTTCAAATCACTGCTCAAGGAAATAAGAGAGGATATAAACAAATGGAAAAGCATTCCATGCTCATGGATAGGAAGAATCAATATCATGAAAGTGGCCATACTGCCCAAAGTAATTTATAGATTCAATGCTATCCCCATCAAGCTACCATTGACTTTCTTCACAGATTTACAAAAAACGGCTGGGTGCGGTGGCTCACGCCTGTAATCCCAGCACTTTGGGAGGCCAAGGCGGGCAGATCATGAGGTCAGGAGTTCAAGATCAGTCTGGCCAACATAGTGAAACTGTGTCTCTACTAAAAATACAAAAAAAATAGCCAGATATGGTGGTGTGCACCTGTAATCCCAGCTACTTGGGAGGCTGAGGCAAGAGAATCTCATGAACCTGGGAGGTGGAGGTTGCAGTGAGCTGAGATCGCACCAGCGCACTCCAGCCCGGGTGACAGTGTGAGACTCTGTCTCAAAAAAAAAAAAGAATTAGAAAAAACTACTTTAAATTTCATATGGAACCAAAAAAGAGCACGCATAGCCAAGACAATCCTAAGCCAAAAGAACAAAGCTGGAGGCATCACACTGCCTGACTTCAAACTATACTACAAGGCTACAGTAACCAAAACAGCATGGTACTGGTACCAAAACAGATATATAGACCAATGGAACAGAACAGAGGCCTCAGAAATAATGCCACACATGTACAACCATCTGATCTTTGACAAACCTGAGAAAAACAAGCAATGGGGAAAGGATTCCCTATTTAATAAGTGGTGTTGGGAAAACTGGCTAGCCATATGCAGAAAACTGAAACTGGACCCCTTCCTTACACCTTATGCAAAAATTAACTCAAGATGGATTAAAGACTTAAATGTAAGACCTAAAAACCATAAAAACCCTAGAAGAAAACCTAGGCAATACCATTCAGGACACAGGCATGGGCAAAGACTTCATGACTACAACACCAAAAGCAATGGCAACAAAAGCCAAAATTGACAAATGAAATCTGATTAAAGTAAAGAGCTTCTGCACAGCAAAAGCAGATCACCAGGTCAGGAGCTCCAGGTCAGGCAGGTGGATCACCAGGTCAGGGTGGATCTCCAGGTCAGTACGGCGGATCACCAGGTCAGGAGCTCAAGACCATCCTAGCTAACAAGATGAAACCCCATCTCTACTAAAAATACCAAAAATTAGCTGGGTGTGGTGGCATGCACCTGTAGTTCCAGCCACTTGGGAGGCTGAGGCAGGAGAATCACTTGAACCCGGGAGATGGAGATTGCAGTGAGCTGAGATCGCGCCATTGCACTACAACCTAGGCAACAAGAGAGAGACTCTGTCTCAACAACAACAACAAAAAAAGTCCAGTCAACTGAGAAAGAAAAACTTTTGCTTAAAAAAAAAAAAAAAAAAAAAAAATGAGGTCCTAGGAGAAAAACAAAAACAAAACATGAAGGCCTTTTAAATACAAACACACAAATATGTGCACACACACACACACCTTGGATGTTTGCTTTTAATTAAGCTGACTTTTAACCATTGAGCTCCTTTGAAAAGATGTTTTTTAATCTCATTACCATATTTCAGCTAGAACAAATTGCTGCTATGTCAGATGTACAGCCATTGCTCTTCAGTTTGGCCTGGCTAGCAAACAGGTGGCCTTGTTATGTAAATAAAGCCCCTTAGCAGTCAAAATAAAATTTTTTTCCCTCTCTTTTTATCCTTTTGCTGGCCATTTTTCTACTCCCACCACACTATCATTTTTTTGTGTGTTTGGGAATTTAGCCACCTCAGAGGCCTCTTTCCTCATAATTTGGAACTTCCTTTGGGTTTGATCTGGTTGGATAGAGTTGATCAAACCCAATGGGAAAAAGACCGAAACAACAACAGAAACAGAAACAAACAACAATAAGAAAAAATGTTAAGCAAAACAAATGATTGCACAACTTACATGATTACTGAGTGTTCTAATGGTAAGGAGAAATTAAGACCAGCTGGTTGTTAATCTTAGCTTTATCCAAGACAAACCTCAATTTGGTTACTTATCGAGGGATGGATTTCAGGCTGAAGACTCTCTACCATCCTAGAAGCAGGAAAAACAAACAAACAAACAAAAAAACCAAAAGAAAACCTCATCTCCCCTTTGGAAGTGAGCTCAAACTTCATAAAGGAGTTACCTGCCTTCCATGACCATGGAAGAGAAAAAAAAAAAAGAATTGTACAGCAAAATAAACTTTAGATTTCAACCAAATTTTGGGAGATCAGGAATTCTCTGGAGCAGGTGCTCTCAGACCTCAGCAAATTATCCTATTGGTTTGAGCCGTAAAGTTAGCTCATGTTGGTACCAAGCACCAGTAGGGGATTTGTCAATAGTCAGGGAAACCTCCACTCAGAATCCCTTCATGGTTACCAAAATGCAAACTCTAAAAAGCCAAGACAAGTCTCAGTTAATTTAGAAAGTTAATTTTGCCAAGGTTGATGACGTGCCCATGACACAGCCTCAGGAGGTCCTGACAACATGCGCCCAAATTGGTCAGAGCATAGTCTGGTTTTATACCTTTTAGGGACACATGAGACATCAATCAACATATATAAGATGAACATTGGTTTGGTCTGGAAACGCAGGACAACTGAAAGCTGGAAGGGGGCTACCAGGTCATAGGTAGATAAGAGACAAATGTTTGTATTCTTTTGAGTTTCTACTTAGCCTCTCCAAAGGAGGCAATCAGATATGCTTTTTTTTTTGAGATGGAGTCTCACTCTGTCACCCAGGCTGGGTGCAGTGGAGCGATCTCGGCTCACTGCAAGCTCCACCTCCTGGGTTCATGCCATTCTCCTTCCTCAGCCTCCCGAGTAGCTGGGATTACAGGTGCCCGCCACTACGCCTGGCTAATTTTTTGTATTTTTAGTAGAGACGGGGTTTCACCGGTGTTAGCCAGGATAGTCTCGATTTCCTGACCTTGTGATCTGCCTGCCTCGGCCTCCCGAAGTGCTGGGATTACAGGCGTGAGCCACCGCCCCCTGCCCAGATATGCATTTATCTCAGTAAGCAGAGGGGCGACTTTGAATAGAATGGGAGGCAGGTTTGCCCTAAGCGGTTCCCAGCTTGACTTTTCACTTTAGCTTAGTGATTGTAGGGGCACAAGATATTTTTCTTTCACATTTCCTTCATGTTTGAAAGATATTTTCACCAGACACACTATTCTAGGGTAAAAGTTTTTTTTCCTTCAGCACTTTAAATATGTCATACCACTCTCTCCTGGCCTGTAAGGTTTCAACTAAGAAGTTTGCAGCCACATGTATTGGAGCTCCTTTGCATGTTGTTTCTTTTGTCTTCCTGCTTTTGGGATCCTTTCTTTACCCTTGGACTTTGAGAATTTGATTATTATGTGTCTTGAGTTAGTCTTATTTGGTTTAAATCTGCTTTGTGTTCTATAACCTTCTTATACTTGAATATTGATATATTTTTGTAGGTTTGTAAGTAATTAAGCTCTCTGTTATTAACCCTTTGAATAAACTTTTTACCCTGATCTGTCTCCTCTTTAAGGCCAGTGAGTCGTAGATTTGCCCTTTGGAGGCTGTTTTCTAGATCTTGTATGTGTGCTTCAATTTTTTAATATATTTTTTTTGTCTCCTCTGACTGTGTATTTTCAAATAGTCTGTCTCTAAGCTTGCTAATTCTTTCTTCTGCTTGATCAGTTCTGCTGTTGAGAGACCGATGCATTCTTCAGCATTACAACTGACCTTTTCAGCTCCAGAATTTCTGCTTGAATTTTTAAATTATTTCAATCTCTTTGTTAAATTTATATAATACGATTCTGAATTCCTTCTCTATGTTATCTTGAATGTCACTGAGCTTTCTCAAAACAGCTGTATTAAATTCTGCCTGAAAGGTCACATATCTCTGTCTCTCCAGGATTGGTCATGGGTGCCTAATTTAGTTGGTTTGGTGAGACCATGTTTTCCTGGATGGTCTTGATTCTGTGGATGTTTTTCAATATCTGGGCATTGAAGACTTTGGTATTTATTGTAGTCTTTGCAGTCTGGGTTTGTTTGTACCTGTCTTTCTTGGGAAGGCTTTCCAAGTATTCAAAGGAAATTAAGTATTGTGATCTAATTGTCTGGTTACTGCAGCAATATCTGCATTAGGGGGCACCCCAAACCTAGTAACACTGTGGTTCTTGCAGACTCATAGAAGTACCACCTTGCTGATCTTAGGTAAGATTCAAGAGAATTCCCTGGATTAGTAGTGAGAGACTCTTATTCTTATCCTTTACTTTCCCCCAAACAAATGGAGTCCCTCGCTCCATGCTGAGTTGCTCGTAGCTGGGGGAGGGGTGACACAAGCACTCCTGTGGCCACCACCACTGGGACTGTGCTTGGTCAGACCCAGTGTCAGCACAGCACTGGGTCTTGCCCAAGGTCCGCAATAAACACTGCCTAGCTACTGCCAATGTTCACTCAAATTTCAGTCATCAGGTGGCAAATCCAGCCAGGCTTATGTCCTTCCCTTCAGGGTGGTGAGCACTCCCTTGGCCCGGGGTGGGTCCAGAAATGCTGTCCAGGGGCCAGGGCCTGGAGTCAGGATCCTTAGGAATCTCCTTGCTGCTCTATCTATTCTCCTGCAGCTGAGCTGGCACCAAAGCCACAGGAGAAAGTCCTTCCCACTCTTCCCTCTCCTTTCTTCAAGCAGAGGAGTCTCTCTCCATGGCCACCACCATGCCAAGCTGTGGCAAGCACTGCCTGGCTGCACAAAAGTCTCAAGGGCTCTTCAATCAGCTTGTGGTAAATGCTACCAGGCCTGGGTCTCTCCCTTCAGGGCTGTGGACTACCCTCTGGCATAGGGTGGGTGTGGAAATGCCATCCAGAAATCGAGAACCCCAGGAACCTGCTTGGTTCTCCACCTCACTGTGACCAAGCTGGTACCCAAGCAGCAAAACAAAGCCCCCTTTACTCTTCCCTCCCCTTTCCTCAAGCAGAAGGAGTTTCTCCCGGTGGCCACCACAGCTGGAGAGGTGATGGGTTCCACTTTAATCAGCAGGTGATGAATCCTGCAGAACTGGGTCCTTCCCTTCAAGGCAGAGGGTTCCCTTCTGGCCCAGGGTATGAACAAATTTTGATGACATTTTGCCTTATGCCTGGCATGTGAAGACGTGAGCACTTACACATTGCTAATTGAAGTGAAAATTGGTATAGCCTGTGTGCAAAGTTATCTGGTGAGTACTTATTAAAATAAAAAAAAAATGCACATGTAGAGGTTTCTACTTCAGGTCAAGAAGGAATATCTGGTACTCTATTTACCTTCACATCTTAGCTGTAAATCTGGATCAAATATATAAAACAATAATTTTCAAGGCACTGACCATCAGGCAGTAAAGAACAGTGATCTGGAAGACACAGGAAACAAGAAAGGTAAATCCTTTGAGTGTCCCAGCTCACTGCATGAAAACAGTGCTTCCTGTGCTTGACACAGGAAGGAGAAACCCAGACAGAGCCCAGTGGTCTCCTTGAGTTGAGGAATGTTGGAATTTGGGGAGGCAAAAGTAGGTAGAATTTGCAGGCCGAGTACCAGAGAGAAGGAAGTAGAGAGAGAGACAGCCTAGAGATCTGCAGCGGAGTCCCAAGTTTAACTGAGTCCTGATCAGTGCAAACATGTGAGGAAGTCCTGAGTAGAGGAAATAATCATGATCATACCTGTGACACATTTTAGAAATGTGTCCTCTGATGCATGTGCACCCGGGGGCACACAGTATGGTTGTGCTCATCGCTTGAGTGCCTTTGGCCAAGGAGCTGAAATCCAGTCTGGGCTCTCTTTTCTAGCTGCATATCCTGTCCCTGAGGCAGGGATGTAAAGAGCTTAGAGAAAGTAACCTTTCTAAAATTCACACAGAGATGCTATCTACCCACCAAACTTGAGAATGCAAGATTACTTCTGCTCAGATCGGGCACCTTTCTCCAATTTTCACAAAGACCGGTCACCCTATCACATATTTCAGCCCACCTTGGATCTCAGCCACATTGCGGTGGACAGTTTCACGGTTGCTCAGGCTCACATCAGCTGACAGTAGTCTTTCTTGAGCTTTCCCTAGGGTGAAATTCAGTGTGGAAGTGTGGGAGAACTAATGCATCTAGGAGCAACCTGGATAAATGCTTCAGTCTTTTGTCCTTCACTGAACAATTCTGGGGTGCTGTATACAGTTCTTGGGGGTTCCAGACAACTTCTAAAACCCACCTTCTTCTTGGCTTCTCCTTCCTTGCTGTCTCACTGTCCCTACTCCTTCACTCCTGTTTCCTGGAATCACCTCTCAATAAACTAACTGTACCTAAGTCCTTGTCTTAGTGTCTGCAGGGCAGGAAGTGGAGTGAAGGATTACTCAACACAGCACTGAGGGACTAGCAGTGGCCTTGCTTTCATGTGGGCAAAATGATACATCACAGTGTCATTCACAATAGCAAAAGGTGGTCATCAATAGGTGACTAGTTAAACAGATGTGGTCCATCCATGCAGTGGAATACTGTGCAACTTTAAAAGGTGGGCAAGTCCTCTATGAGCTGGTATAAAAAAAGCTCCAAGATATATTATTTGAAAAAAATCCAGAAAATGTATATAGTATATATTGTGTAAAATCGGGAGAAATATAATACATATTACCTTGTATATGCATGAAGAAACTTTGGAAAGATACATAAATCATTAGCTGTTGTTATTCATTTTTGTGGGGAACTGGGCATATTGGGGCGGTGGTGAGAGGAAGACAATTTCTTATATAGATACACATATGCAAACATATAAAACATATATATAGCATGATACAATTCTAAAATTTACATATGTGGATATAATATCCTTCCTTAACCCTACATTTCTTTCCTACATTACCCTCCTTCCTCCCTTTCATAGACAAAGCTCATGAAACGGCTTCATTTGCTTTTCTAATGTGGTATACTCTTTTTTTTTTTTTGAGTCAGAGTCTCACTCTGTTGCCCAGGTTGGAGTGCAGTGGCACAATCTCAGCTCACTGCAGCCTCCATCTCCCCAATTCAAGCAATTCTGTGCCTCAGCCTCTTGAGTAGCTGGGACTACAGGTGTCCACCACCGCACCCGGCTAATTGTTGTATTTTTAATAGAGACATGGTTTCACCTTGTTGGCCAGGCTGGTCTCGAACTCCTGACCTCAGGTGATCTGCCTGCTTCGGCCTCCCAAAGTGCTGGGATTACAGGTGTGAGCCACCGCGTCTGGCCAACTCTTTATTTTGGTGGGGGAACAAGGTCTCACTCTGTTGCCCAGGCTGGAGTACAGTGGCACAATCAGATCTCACTGTAACTTTTAACTCCTGGGCTCAAGAAATCCTCCCATCTCAGCCTCCTGAGTAGCTGGGATTACAGGTGTACGCCACTGCACCTGGCTATTTTGTAAAAATTATTTTTAGTAGAGATGGGTTGTGCTATGTTGCCCAAGCTGGTCTTGAACTCCCAGGTTCAAGTGATCCTCCTGCCCCTGCCTCCCGAGTAGCTAGGACTATAGGCATATGCTATCATGCCTGGCTAAGTTTCAGAACAGTATAATATAGTATGCTCCCATTTCTAAATTTAAAAATGGTATGTATCTAATTTATGTATACACAACTGTTATCGGCATTTGTCTGTGATTGAATTGAATTATGAGAGGCTCTCGCTTTCTAAGTAATATTTTCTATAATAACTGATTTTTTTTAATAGACCCAAAGCTGAGCTGCCACAAAGCTTTGAAGCTCATTTATTATCTCACATTCTGTAGGTCAGAAGTCTGCATTAGGCTCAACTGCATTCTCCCTTTGGGGTCTCATAAGTCTAAAATCAAACAATTAACCATGGTTGTACTCTTATCTGTAGTGTATAGTACTATTCCAAGCTCGTTCAATGTGGAAGAATTTAATCCCTTGGGGTTGTAGGAATGGGGTTCTGGCTTTCCTTCTGGCTGTCAACTGAGGCCATTCTCAGCTTCTAAGACCTGCCTGCCATTCCCTGCCATGTGGCTCTTTATATAACATGGACTTTGCTTCTTTAAGACTAGCAGGTGTGTTTGCTGTAGCTTAAGATCTCTCTGCTTTCTTCCAGCTCTGTTGGACCTTCTTTCAAAAAGGTCTTGTCTGATCTACTCAGATTCATGCAAGTTGATTTCCATCTTGATGAACTCAAAAGTCAACTGCTTAGGAATCTTAATTACATTGGAAAAATTAATTGTGACATATTATGATCACATTGTCATGGAGTGGTATCCCATAATATTCACAGATTCTTCTTGCACTTAAAGGTTTATACAAAGCATGTATGCTAGAGGGCAGAAACATTGGGATCATCTCAGAATTCTGCCTTTCATAGTTTAGCCTCTGTCTGTTCCTAGTGCTTTACTTCCCTCTCAGATCAGGTCTCCAGTCACCAGACCTAAAGTTTTTCATAGGCTATTTTGTTCCTACCTACTGGGATCAACTAACCATCATCAAAGGTTCTTGTAGGTCAGAACATTTTGATACCACTTCCTCCCTGATGCACAGATAGTGAACACCTTGTGTTTGACTATTAAGTGCTGCCACTTGACCTGTGCTACTCTGGGATCCATTATCCTCATTGAATCAAGAACCCAATCTCAACAATACCATCTTCTATCTTTCTAACTGACCTACAAAGGATAACATCTCCTTTTCTGTGATGCTTGTGCTCCCCTCACTAATCTACTTCTCAGTGCCTTATTAAATTGCGTATCCTCTGGGTCCACTCAGTGGATGAAGAGGGAAAAGGCAGGGATTAATTTTGCACATGATAATTTACTTCAACAAATTTCTCCAATCCTTTGAATGCTTTCACTTACATTATCTCAGGGCGGTTCCGGCATCTCAACCTCATTAAACGTAGGCCAGACTTGAGTTAAAATTTCAGTCAACAAATCCAGTGAACTGTTAAAGCAACTTGTAGTAGTATGAGCTAGTTTATTAAATCCAGAATCTATGGTCAGTACACCAATATCAATATAGTTAGCCTTACCCAGTGTTACATTTTGTTCTTGTCAAGTGCCCTTAGAACTCATTCACATACATATTCACTGGGTTTCTGCCAACATAAAACAGCAAAATTTTGCAATTACTTTGGAGAGTAAGCTGTTTCTTCTTGTGTCAAGCTTTCAATTTGTCTTCCCGATACAATCTGAAATCTAATGCCAGGGTGGGTCTTGTGGCATCAAGTAGTGGGAGCAGATCTTGAGGAGAATGGACATCCCTTGCCAGGCAACTGCTTCAGATAGAATTATTACAGGTTATTCAAGCAAGGAAATGAACGTCTACTCAAAGGACAGCAAGCTGAGAGGATATGGATTAATAATAGTTGTATAATTTCATATATCAGAACTGAAAAAGCCAAGAATAAATAAAGTTATTTTTATTTTACTTAACTTTTTAAGAGACAGGATCTTGCTTTGTTCCCCAGACTAGAGTGCAGTGGTTTATCATAGCTCACTACAGCCTTGACCTTCTGGGCTCAAGCGATCCTCCCACCACAGCCTCCTGAGTAGCTAGGACTACAGGCATGCACAACCATGCTGGACTAATTTTTACATTTTTTTGTAGAGATGGGATCTTGCTATGTTGTTCAAGCTGGTCTCGAACTCCTAGACTCAAGCGATCCTCTCATGTGAGCCACAGTGCCCAGGCCAATAAGGTTTTAGTAGTGAGTCAGTAACTTATGAGAATGGCTCAAGGTTTCAAGAACCAGACAGGGTATTCCTATTTTTTGTTGCTGTTGTTTGTTTTGGTTTATCCTAGGGTGCAAACTCTTCCCCTCAATGTAAAACATTCTGTCCACACTTTTCCATGATGGAAGCAGGACAGTGTCAGTGTTGCTTCCAAAAGACAAAATTTTTTGACATTTTTATTGTTAACATGCAGCTCAGGAGAACCTACTATTCTTTAGTTTTCTTCCTCTTATTTACCTTCTTTCTCAACAAAACAAACAAAAAAGGATTCTTGTTTGTTGGTAAAAAAGCTAATGCTATCTAAATAATAAAGGAAAGAAAGCAGTAGTGCCATGGAAAGAGGGAAAATAAAATTTATTCAGAGCTAAGCGTGAAGAAAGTGTTTGGATATTAAGTGTGTGGGAAGTTCTGAACTTTCTCACGAGGGAAGAAATTCCAGAGAGGAGAGAGTTAACAGTCAATATGCATTATGCATTGGGTCCTATAATTTTCTTCAAGCATCTGGAGCAAATAATGGAATCTCTTATTAATTATGTTTGGGTACTTAAGTGGCTTTTTAAATGTGTGACTCTGGGTTTATACTAGATGATATGGGCCCCTGGATTTTTTTAGAGTTGCACAATTTTCCTTCGTTCACAGGTGTGTTAACTCTAAGCTGGGTTTTCACTTACTTAGACTATTTGTATTCCTGCCTGTAATTTTCCAAGACAGATTATTGCACATTCACCTGTTATAACTACAGACTGTCACTTCTCACATGAATTACAGCTATTTGGAAATTAACAAAATGGCTTTGCAAACAATGTCTTAGGTGAGGCAGGCAGGGCAGCTGGTAGCTACTCTGATGACGCCACTACAATTATATTGTGACCTCTGCTTCAGGTTCTTTCTCAATGCTGCAGTCAAGGTGTCAGCTGGGTTTAGTCATTCCGAGGCTTGGCTGGGAGCAGCTACTTCCAAGCACATTTGTGGTTGTTAGTGAGATTTGAGTTATCTCCAACTGTTGGTTTGAGGCCTCAGTTTCCCAGAACTGTTGGCAGGAGGCTTCCCTCAATTCCTTGTCATATGGGCATCTCCATAGAGCATTTCACAATATGACATTGATGTTATCAAAGTGAGCCAACCAAGAGAGCAAGAGATAGTGCTGGCAGGATAGAAGTCTAATCATGAAAATGACATACCTTTGCTTTTGCCATATCTTATCCATAGAAACAAGTCACACTCAAGGAGGTTCAGCCCATACTCAAAGGGAGGACATTTATGAGTACCAGGAGTTGGGGATTATTGAGGGTCATCTTTTTTTTTTTTGAGACAAGGTCTTGCTCTGTTGCTCAGGCTGGAGTGTAGTGGCATGATCACAGCTCACTGCAGCCTGAACCCCCCAGGCTCAAGTGATTCTCCCACCTCAGCCTCCCAAATAGCTCCGACTACAGGCATGTGCCACCATGCCTAGCTACTATTTTAATTTTTTGTAGAGAGAAGGTCTCACTATATTGCTAGGACTGTTCTCAAACTCCTGGGCTCAAGCAACCCTCCTGCCTCGGCCTCCCAAAGTGCTGGGATTACAGGCATGAGTCACCATGTCTGGCTGTTGAGGGTCATCTTAAAAGTCTGCCTGCCACAGTGGGTATGGAGGAAGAGCACAAAGAAGAGGCCATTAATGAGTAGGGAGGAGCCCAGGGAATTGCAGTTGTTAATGATGCTTTTTGTCATGTGTCAGTGGTAATTGATAGAAATTTTTACTGATTATAGATAATAATGAACTGATGGAGTAAGAAAAGGAAATCTAAATATCAGGTTGCATCTCACAAAAATAATATTGATCCCTAGAAGTTATGTGAATTACTCCCATTGATGCCTAATTATGAAGATGCCTAAAAATGAGTGTAATTATAATTCAGATGTGACAAATACTTTCATTATAGGTGTTATTTTATTGCCACCATATCTGTGGATGTCAATAATGAGACCGTTTCTAGAATTGTAAGGCTCTGCTTATCTAATTTGGTGTATAACATAAAGCCACATTTCTTTTAACATTCAAAAAGTTCTCTCTCACTGTAGTTCTTCACAATATCCAACAGCCTATCCAAATAAATAAATAATTGGATAATTATTATCTCAGAGGGTATACCCAGTTAAAATTCTGATTTCCATTTCCTTATAAGGAGAAAATCAGAAATTTGGGTTAGTCTTCTATGGCTTCTGTTTTTATTTATGCTCTAGGAAACCTCTCCCATGATTAGTTTATAAAAATATTTTTCTATATTTTCTTCTAACATATTTACAGTATTATTTTAAAAGCTTTTGCATATGAATGTAACTTGTGTGCATATATATTAGATGAAATAGATCTGTTGGGGAGGTGAGATAAGTACTTTTCTTTGTTCCTGATATGTCCTTCCCCGTGTAGATGGCTTTGCTAGTATAACGCTCCCGACTCTTTCTGTCCGTCCTTTGCTCTTTTCCACAAAAGAAAGGATGACCTAATAGATTGGCAGGATTGGGAAGCAAAAACTGGCCATGATCAGCTCAGCAACACCCTCTGCCTCTTGAAAGGAAGCTGTCCATTAGAAGCATAAATTCTGCCCTTCCCTTTTCCTCCATTCAAATGTTGATTGGAGGGTGGGGTAAATGTGGAGGGGTTGAGGGGGAAGGGCGCTGCAGTATTCCAGTGCTGACTGGAAAGTCCTTTTAATTCTTGAGTTCTGTATTTGGAATTCTATTTCTATGACTTGGGGCAAGCTGCTTAACTTCTCTGAACCTCTTTCCTCATCTGTAAAATCAGATGATTTACCTAGCAGGATTATTGTAAGGTTGAGTGTACGTAAAGCAACTGGCGTATTTGTGTTCAATAGTGTTGTTTGTAGCAGTATCTTAGAATATTCCTGCTAAATATCTTCATAATTTTATATAATCTGGCTGTTTGACAGCTTTCAACAAATGACACCTCTCCTCTGCTTCAACTTCTTCAGGACTTTCCACACAGTGGGAGCCCCAGAGTGTGAGTATAAGCTGTGTTTATCTTGCAGGTTCAAGCAAATCCTACTGTGGTGGGGCAGAGGACCTTGAGAAATTGAAGTTCTTGGAAAATAACTCATCTTCAACCTAAGGGATTAGGGCACCTGAGCTTCGTCTGAAAAGATTGAGCCTGCTGGATTGATCAGCAATTTCCACATCAGCAGGAAATGTGCTGACCTTACTTTTTCTAAGCATTTGCAGAAAACTGGTGAAGAAAAAAAAAGTGTGCTACTTTACCTTCAATACCGCTCTCAAATCTATGAAATATAACAAGGTTGAAGTGACAGTTGGGGGTTGTCAAAGACAGAGGATATGCCAAACTGTGGTTGGGGGAGATCTATGCAGTCAACACCAGGAGCCTGAGAAGGCCTCAGAAATCTAGGGTGGAGCCCACGCAGTGACAGGCAACGTCAAACAGTGGCCTAGGATCCTTCAGCCAACAGCAGAGACAGATAAAGAGAACAGTGAGGTTTGCAAGGATTGCCGGCCGCCAGAAGTGTGAAGATGCCAGGAAGGTCCTGCCCAGAGTCCCAGAGCCTGCATTGTCCTCACAATCCCTGATTCTGGACTTCTGGTGCCTCCAGAACTGGGGGAGAGTAAATGTCTGTTGTTAAGCCACCGTCTGTGGCACTGTGTCAAAGGACACCAATGACTTCCTTTATTATTTCAAAGAGATTTTAACTGATGGTGGGGGGGTATCGTTCACACAATTTGCCAGAAGGAGCTAAGTGGAAGACTCCTGCCTGGCTGTGCTCCTAGCTGGTGTGACTTGGAGAAGGTGAGTTCCATCATTAGCAGGCACCAGATAAACATACAAGTACAAATAAACACATCACTGCCACTTCCTTTATCATGCAATAAATCTGACCTGTGAACTTCACACAAACTACAAATCTATGGTGCAATGGCAACTTGGACACCTGCCTTCATTTTGATCTGGAAAATGTTGAAATTAAAAAATATACATTGCTTATTCTCTTAATCAGCTTTTCCATTTTTAGGCCACAGTCTCCTAAATTGATGATAAAAATTAATAAAATGATGATTTTTCCATGATGGTAAAATCATTATTGAATGCTTGCTAAAAATTCAAATTGTTGAGCATTTCTCCTGAGTGATTAGTTCTTGTTAGTTGACATATCAGAACTAATTATACATTTTTAAGTGCTTTACCAAAATACGAAAGTTGGTGCCTTAACTGGGGTGGGTCATGCAAGCTGCACTGATAGAAGGCACCAGGAACCCACTGAAAGGACTCAAGAAAAATACCATTTCTCTCTACCTCCCTCTCTCAAAGACTCAAAATTACCTTCACTTGTGTGATATCTTAACATGGAAAGATGGGGAGAGGGAATGTCTCTCACCCCTCTTTGTCTCACGACAGGATTGTTCACTACTTTCTACATCTTTTCTTGGCTAATGTATCAAAAAGCTACTTGGCATTTCTGCATTGGTTCCTTAAATTCCCATTTCTTTCAAACTCAGGACACTTGATTGTCACAGCACCTCTCCCTAAATAGAGGGATATATATTATGGTGTCTATGAGTAGATTTAAGCCAGAACAAATAGAAACTGAATCTGCATTGTCATCAGGATCTATTGCTCAAAGTAAAAAGTTCCTGATGTATTTAATTTGACCAAGATCCATTTTAAAGCAGTGGTACCCAAAACTTGGTTGAGAAGACCAACAAATAACCCCCAATTCTTCCTATCTTTACCCTACCATCTCCTACAGAAACATCTTTGTCCTGTATCTAATGGTGTCTGTATCCCTGGTGAGTAGAGGTAGGGGCCTATTTGGGTCATGCTTAAGTTAACAGGACTTAAATGTTCTCTAACTTTAGTTGTGCCCAAGAATATGTGGGGAGAATTGTTTAATATGTAGATTCCTGCATCACACCCCAGATGTTGATTTAGTAGGTCTAGGAAGAGGCCTGAGTTATTTGAATTTGTAACAGAGCGTCCCCAGTGATTTTTGTGCGCAGGATCTCACTTAGAGAAATAGTGGCATGCCAATCTGTAGGTAGATGGCTTAGTTCATTTTCTGTCTTTATAACAGAATGGCTGAGACCAGGTAATTTATAAAGAAGAGAAGTTAATTTGGTTTGCAATTCTGGAGGCTGAGAAGTCCAAGGGCATGGCAGCAGCTTCTGGCAAGGGCTTTCATACTGCATCATAACATGGTAGAAAAGCAGAAGAGCAGGCAAGCATATGGGAAAGAGGAGAGTCAAAGCAGGCAATGTGACCTGCTTTATGAAAACTCACTCTTAAGACCTAACCCTGTCCTGTGAGAACTTCATGAATCCCTTTATGAGAGTGGAACCCTCGAACACCTCCCATGAGGCTACAACTTCCAACACTGCCACATTGAAGAATTAAGTTTCCAATGCATGAACACTCTGGGGACACACTCAGACCATGACAGGAGATAAGCAAAAGACCACATGAGAGTTTTAGGAACATAATTCTGAAGGCAGAGTGAGAAAGATTGGAATTAAGAAGACTTTGGGGCTGGCGCGGCTCACACCTGTAATCCCAACACTTTAGGAGTCTGAGGTAGGTGGATCATTTGAGGTCAGGAGTTCGAGACCAGCCTGGCCAACATGGTGAAACCCCGCCTCTACTAAAAATATAAAAATTAGTCAGGTGTGGTGGCAGGTGCCTGTAGTCCCAGCTACTCGGGAGGCTGATGCAAGAGAATCACTTAAACCTGGGAAGCGGAGGGTGCAGGTGAGCTGAGATTGTGCCACTGCACTCCAGCCTGGGGGACAGAGCAAGACTCTGTCTCAAAAAACAAACAAACAAAAAACAACAACAACAAAAAAGAAGACTTTGGGGGCTGGCACCATGGCTCATAAGCTGTAAGCCCAACGCTTTGGGAAGCTGAGACAGGAGGATTGCTTGAGTCCAGGAGTTTGAGACCAGCCAAGGCAACAAAGAGAGATCAAGGCAACAGAGTTAGATCCCATCTCTACAAAAAATGAAAAAGTCAGCCAGTGTGGTGGTGAGTGCCTGTGGTCTCAACTACATGGGAGGCTGGGGCAGGAGGATCACTTGAGCCCAGGAGGTTGAGGCTGCAGTGAGCCATGTTCACACCATTGCACTCCAGCATGGGCAACAGAGCAAGACCCTGTCTCAAAAAAACAAGACGAAGAAGATGATGCTTTGGAAAGCCATTGCAGTATGGTTTCAAACTTTTGCTCATGACCAACTGTAAGAAAGTATACTTTATATTTTAGTAATACACACACATAAAAACTGAAGCAATAAGCTTTCTCAAACAGCATTTTTATATTATTAGATGCATTCTGCATTTCTATTCTTTTCTATTTTCAGCAGTTGCTCCACTATATGGAACTTTGTCTTGTAAGGCAATTTTGCTTGATGTCTTTACAAGTTCATGTGACTCGGACTACTTGAGCTTTTTTCAGACTTTACCAATGACCTTTATATTTAACTTTTATTGAATTGGACAATACTCATCTTAGTTTAGCAGCTGTTCTGAAATTGGCCCACCATTCTGTCCAGTGAATATTTCTTGGCTATTTTATAGCTTTCCTGTTCTCAGGGCTACTAGAAACTCCATTGTTTTCCTCTTTTTCCTCCTACATACACCCTGAGACCAGACAGGTCTGTGATTTTGCCTATCTTCACCAACTTGTGTTTTGAGGTTTGTAGAGAGACCTTGTCACCTGGCTGTGTTGCAAATGTTGCCAATGAGTTTTTGGTTTTAACATCTACTTTCTCTGTTTTTATGTAGGCATTTGTAGAGGCTGAAAAACTGTGCTACTGTCACTGCTATCACCTTGCTTTTCTCTATTATATTACCACAATCTATGTATTTTTTAGCCTATATATGTGTATAATTTTTTTTTTTTTTTTGAGACGGGGTCTCGCTCTGTCGCCTGGGCTGGGGTGCAGCAGTGCGATCTCGGCTCACTACAACCTCTGCCTCCCGGGTTCAAGTGTTCTCCTGCCTCAGCCTCCCAAGTAGCTGGGATTACAGATGTGCACCACTGTGCCTAGCTAATTTTTGTATTTTTAGTAGAGATGGGGTTTCACTATGTTGGCCACGCTGGTCTCGAACTCCTGACCTCAGGTGATCTGCCTGCCTTGGCCTCCCAAAGTGCTGGGATTATAGGTGTGAGCCACCGGTGGCTCCCAGCCTAGGCAATATATTTTGAGTAGCTCTGTCTTTTTTTTTTCTGAAGGTTATATAAATGGGTATGTTCTTCCATACCTTCCTTTTGGCTGAACTTTGTGTTTTCAAGTCACTTATATTGATACAACTGTAGTTCATTTATTTTAGCTGTTGTATTATATTAACATATCACAATTTATTATTTATTCTTCTGTTAATACACTTTTTTTCCAGTTTTTTTTAATAAAAAAGGCTCTGGTGAATATTCTGAACTTGTCTCCTAATGTGCCTGTGTAAAAGCTTCCAAGGGAATATATCTAGGTATATGTAAATGTGGAATGATGTTACTTTTAATTTCAATTTACATTTTACTCATTGAAAATAAAGTTGAACACCCTCTCGTATATTTACCCACTATTCATACTTCCTCTTGTGAGAAATGCCTGTTCATAATCTTTGCCCATTTTTTTATTGGATTGTTTGATTTCTTACTGATTTAGAAGAGTTCTTTATATAACCTAAATATTAATTTCCTGGTTATATGTTCTGCAATATTTTCTGCCGGTTTATGCATTGCCCTTTTTACTCTCTCCTTGTCTTTTCAAAGAACACAATTCTTGCTGGGCGTGGTGGCTCACTCCTGTAATCCCAGAAATTTGGGAGACGGAGCTGGGCGGATCACTTGAGGCCAGGAGTTTGAAACCAGCCTGGTCAACATGGCAAAACCCTGTCTCTACTAAAAATACAAAAATTAGCTGGGTGTGGTGGCACACGCCTGTAATCCCAGCTACTTGGGAGGCTGAGGCACGAGAATTGCTTGAACTCAGTGGACACAGGCTGCAGTGAGATCATGCCATTGCACTCCAGCCTAGGTGACAGAGAGAGACTCCATCTCAAACAACAACAACAATAACAAATAACACAATTCTTAATTACTATGGAGCAAAGTTTATCAATCATTTCTTCATGAATTTTGTTTTTTGTGTCTTGTTTATGAAATCCTTCTCTATCTTGAGATTATATAAAGATATTTTGTATTTTCTTCCAAATTTTTAAAAATTTGGCTTTTTCATTGACCCATCTGTAATTGAGTTTGTGTCAGTTTGAGGTATGGATCCAGAATCAATTTTTCATACACAAATAACTAATGGTTCCAACATTGTGTCTTAAATATTTCCTACTTTCCCTATTGATCTACATTGCCAAGCATTTTCATACATTCATAGATCTGTTTACGGGGTCCCCATTACTTTTCAGTGAGCTATCTGTCTACCACTGATCCAGTATATCATGATATTTTAACCAACAGAGCTTTAAAATATATTTTAATATCTGATAGGACAAGTCCTCCCTTCCCCTAACTCATATTTGCTGACTCCCCAACATACTGCCTCAAAAATTCCTCAGTAATGTTCTATGTTCTCCTGTCATAAGCCAAATTGGAACAACATAGTCGTAGATTGCAAGACTGGGTTTACCTAACTTGTGTGGAGCTCAGCCCAGCACCACATGTTGATAGCCATAAACAGGTATTTGTTTCATAGGTGTGCATGGGAATGCTAATACTATTACCTAGGTTTCCTGGATTTTCTTCTATGGGGAAAACATTTTCAGAAATGTTAATTGATCATGGAGAACTGCCCATGAAAATTGCAAGGAAATGATTAATCATATCTAATTTGTAGATAGAGAAATTGAGGCACAGAGAGATTAAAGTGTCTATGCTAATAGGGTTAAAAAGTAATGAGGCTAAAGAGCCCAGGTTGCCTGACTCTCAGGCCATCCCCTTCTTATAACTGGATAATGTTGAGAGAGTTTCCACCTATGTTGTAAAGGTCAGAATGCTAACTAATTTTAGGAATGTGTTACCAGCTTTCTAGGAAAAGAACTGCTTTTGTTAGGACTCAAGTTTTGGTGGGAATAGGAGAGGTTGCAGTCATAGTTTCTTTATCTACTTCTACAGACAGAAGTTAGGAGCTTCTTTCTCTCAGTCATCAGCTATCAGCCATCATCTACCTAGGACCAGAACCTCCAGTGAAAGTAAGATGAGATAGGTAATGCAGCAAGTCAAAGGGAAAGATGGCAAAGATCTTTGGGGGAGCAGGCTTGAATGATGAAGGGCAACCTACTTTTGGTTAGGCAAGCAATGACTGAGCTGCAGTTATCTTAGGATAAGAACTCTGGATTCTATAAATCTATCTGTCCCAATGATTTTGCTTTATTCTTTTCTTCTTGTGCTCCCTCCCTAGCCCACCGCTCCTGCTCTCTCTCCTCTGTTACTCTCTGCTTCTATCCCTAGAGACTTCTGTTTCTGAAAGATGCCATTCTATGCAAGTTCTTCCTTTTTGCTTTTGGAGGTTTTCACACTGTGCTGGTACTCTTGCTTCAGATCTTTCCTGAGGTTCTTCATGATAATGCCCATTATGTAATGTAGTAACAACTCTTGTCTATGTTTATAGCAGGCTAAATGAGGAAATGCTGGCTGTACTTTATCTTAAGTGTTACACACCCATGCATGTAACAAATTAATCACAGGAGAGATTTTGTTTGAAGACTTATGGCTTTTTTTTTGCTAAGTCAAATTTGCCATCTATATGGTTGATCCTTACGTAGGAAAAAGTTTGTCTTGTCCTGTCTCTAAATACCCACTAGATGTTGCTAAAGGGCTGAGGGGAAAAAAGAATCTTAGTTTTCATCCAAGACTTCTGAGTTACTGAATTTCAGAGTTCAAGGGACCCTTAGAGATGTGGGAAATATTAAGGATAAAAATGGGAAGTATATCTTCAAAAGATAGGAAGGAAGTAATACTGACTAAGGAATACTGAATGTTTAAAGGCAATGTTAGTGGCCGGGCATGGTAGCTCATGCCTGTAATCCCAGCACTTTGGGAGGCCGAAGCGGGTGGATCACATGAGGTCAGGAGTTCGGGAGCAGCCAGGCCAACATGGTGAAACCCTGTCTCTACCAAAAATACAAAAATTAGCCGGGCATGGTGGCACATGCCTGTAATCCCAGCTATTCAGGAGGCTGAGGCAGGGGGAATCACTTGAACCCAGGAGGTGGACGTTGCGGTGAGCTGAGATTGTGCCACTGCACTCCAGCCTGGGCCACAGAGCGAGACTCTGACTAAAGAAATTAAATAAATAAATAAAAGCAATGTTGGCATAGTTGAAATTTGTGCATTAGCATTTTGACACCTACTTGTCAACTAGATAGCAATGTCAAATCTTAAGAGATTATCCCTCCCACAGCACGAAACTAGACAGAAGGTTCAGATCAAATTTCAAAAAACTGTGCAAACATTCTAGACACTATAAAAAATCACCATCTTTTGATCATGAAAGTACTGCATTAATATTAAAGCAATTAGGGAAACGTAGGTAATAATTTTATTATTATTATTATTTTGAGACAGAGTTGTGCTCTGTCATGCAGGCTGGAGTGCAGTGGCTTGATCTTGGCTCACTGCAACATTTGCCTCCCAGGTTCAAGCGATTCTGCTGCTTCGGCCTCCTGAGTAGCTGGGATTATAGGTGTGCACCACCATGCCCAGCTAATTTTTTGTATTTTTAGTAGAGATGGGGTTTTGCCATGTTGGCCATGCTGGTCTCAAACTCCTGACCTCAAGTGATCTGGCCACTTCAGCCTCCCAAAGTGCTAGGATTACAAGTGTGAGCCACCATGCCCGGCTCATGGGAAATGTAGAAAATTACAATGTAGAACCCCACCACTCAGGGTGACTATATAATATACTACATAATTAATACTAATATACTGTATATAATTAGTATATGCTATATAAATTAACATATTGTATATTAGTATTAATTATATCATATATTACATACGGTTATATATTTTACAATTGACATACATAATAACATATTAATTATATATTATATGTATATCTTCATCCTGTGGAAGCAATGAAGAATAATAACAAAAAAATCCATCTGTGATGCACAAAACAACTCAAGACAGAGGGCATTACTAATGTTTTTGAGTCCCCTGAGACTTCTTCCCCATACCATTTATCTGCCTCTCCCAAGAAGTAATTGCTACTCTAAATTTTGTTTATAATTTATTCCTTTTATTTCAAGTTTTACTACAAATAAATGGGTCCTAAATAACATATTATTTAGTTTTTCATTTTTAAACTTTGTAAGAATGGTTTCTAAAATTCATTCATGTTGATATCTTCACTCATTTTCTCAGTCATAAGATACCCTGTCATGTAAAGTACTGCAATTTATCTGTCCATTCTCTTCTTGATGAATATTTAGATCTATTCCCTCCATGTAATGACAATTGGGCTGTTTCTACTTCTTGGCTATTATAAAAAATGTTAGGCATGTGTCCTGGTGTCCTGTAGGGATTTTTCTAGGAGTGGAATTACTAGGTTGTAGGATGCATATTCAATTTAGGAAATGCTGCCTAACTGCTTCCACAGTGCTCGTATCTCTTTATATTCCTGCTAGTGGTGTGTAAGAGTTCCTGTTGCTCTGTGACCCAACCAGCACTTTGTGTTCTTGGACTTTTAAATTATTGTCAATCTGCTAATTATGAAATGGCATCTTATTATGGTGTTAATTTGCATTTCTATGATTTCATCTTTTATTTGTTTATTTTTGAGATGGAGTCTCACTCTGTCGCCCAGGCTGGAGTGCAGTGGCACAATCTCTGCTCATCACATCCTCCGCCTCCTGAGTTCAAGCGATTGTTGTGCCTCAGCCTCCCAAGTAGGTGGGATTACAGGCATGCACCACTATGCCTGGCTAATTTTTGTATTTTTAGTAGAGATGGGGTTTTGCTATGTTGACCAGGCTGGTCCCGAACCCCCGACTTCAGGTGATCCATCTGCCTTGGCCTCCCAAAGTGCTGGGATTATAGGTGTGAGCCACCGCGCCCAGCCGATTTCATCTTTTAATATGGTATTAGTCATATGTGTCTTTTTTTCTTTGAAATGCCTATTTAAGGCTTTTGCCCAATTTTTACTGGGTTGTTCATCTTTTTCTTACTGATGTTGATGTACAGATATTCTTTTTTTTTTTTTTTTTTTTTTAGGCAGCATCTCACTCTCACTCAAGCTGGAGTGTAGTGGCAAAATCATGGCTCACTGCAGCCTCAACCTTCCTAGCTCATGCGATCCTCCCACCTTAGCCTCCCAAATAGCTGGGACTACAGGTATGTACCACTATCCCCAGCTAATTTTTTGTAATTTTTGTAGAGATGGGATCTTACTGTGTTGCCCAGGCTGGTCTGGAACTCCTGGGCGCAAGCAGTCCACCTGCCTTGGCCTCACAAAGTGCTGGGATTACAGGCATGAGCCATCCCGCCTGGCTATGTATTCTTTATATATTCTGGATTTTAATCTTTTCCTAGTTATATGTGTTTTAAGTATCTTCTAATTGGAAAAGAGAATGATGTCTTTGGATAAACAGAAGTTCTTAATTTTCATGTTGTACAATTTATCAATTTTTTTGTTTTTTGAAAATAAATATTAATTAAAAAAAAATTTTTTCTGTCATGGCTTAGACCTGGCCCAGGAGGGCATAATGTTACCACATGATTCGTGTGCTATTAATCAATATTGTCTCTTTTGTGTGTATGATGATTTTGTATCTTGTTTAAGAAGTCTCTCCTTGGCTGGGCGCGGTGGCTCATGCCTGTAATCCCAGCACTTTGGGAGGCCGAGGCAGGCGGATCATGAGGTCAGGAGATCGAGACCATCGTGGCTAACACGGGGAAACCCCATCTCCACTAAAAAAAAAAAATACACAAAATTAGCCAGGCGTGGTGGCACACATCTGTAGTCCCAGCTAGTTGGGAGGCTGAGGCAGGAGAATCGCTTGCACCTGGGAGGCGGAGGTTGCAGTGAGCCAAGATCGTGCCACCGCACTCCAGCCTGGGTGACAGAGCAAGACTCTGTCTCAAAAACGACAACAACAGCAAAAAAGAAGTCTCTCCTTGTCCTGAATTTACAAAGATATTCTATTATGTTAAATTGAAAGTTTTGAATAAGACACCAAGAAACAATAGGTATCATAAGCTGGGCCCGGTGGCTCACGCCTATAATCCCAGCACTTTGGGAGGCCGAGAGGGGTGGATCACCTGAGGTCAGGAGTTCAAGATAAGCCTGGCCAAGATGGTGAAATCTCGTCTCTACTAAAAATACAAAAATTAGCCAGATGTGGTGGCAGGCACCTATAATCCCAGCTACTTGGGAGGCTGAGGCAGAGAATTGCTTGAACCCAGGAGGCGGAGGTTGCTGTGAGCCGAGGTTGCACCATTGTACTCCAGCTTGGGCGACAGAGCAAGACTCCATCTCAAAAAAAAAAAAAAAGAAACAATAGGTATCATATACTATAATTAATTGTGAGATCAACCACCCTACAGGAATTTAAACACAGGATGACCAACAACCATCATCTACACTGAGGATATTAAATGTTTGAGAAAGGAGAGATGTGCAGGGGATTTTTGTGATGATATATTTAGAGAAATCTGCAGGTGGGCTGCAGATGGCTGACTTGTCTCTCTCCCCAAGTCAAGACTAGTGAAAGGGGTTTCAGTAGAATCTCTTGAAGGCTTGATGTGTGTCTTCTGCATTTAGGGACACAGAAGACTGGTATCTGATTCCCACCTGAGAAACCTAATGGATAAGAAACTATGATTGGCTCTGATCATAAATGGCAGGATGGTAGAGCAAAGAGAATGATCAATGTGCACTGCCAGAATTTATTCAGTCAACAAGTATTCCTTACAAGCTACATAGGAGATATACTCAAATGAGAACCAGCCTGGTTAAATCCTGTTCATAGGGCAGTTTAAAGGGTGAATAGCTCTCAGTAGGGAAGATGGAGATGGACTTTGTGTTCTGTATTCCAAGGATGAAATAAAGAATCTTTGAGGCCGGGCAAGGCGGCTCATGCCTGTAATCCCAGCACTTTGGGAGGCTGAGGTGGGTGGATTACCCGAGGTCAGGAGTTCAAGACCAGCCTGACCAACATAGTGAAACACTGTCTCTATTTAAAAAATACAAAAAATTGGCCGGGCATGGTGGCACATGCCTGTAATCCCAGCTACTTGGGAGGCTAAGGGAAGAAATTTGCTTGAATCCAGGAACTCCAGCCAGGCGCAGTGGTTCACACCTGTAATCCCAGCCCTTCGGGAGGCTGAGGTGGGCAGATCACCTGAGGTCGGAAGTTCAAGACTAGCCTGAACAACATGGAGAAACCCCGTCTCTACTAAAAATACAAAATTAGCTGGACATGGTGGTGCATGCCTGTAATCCCAGCTACTCGGGAGGCTGAGGCAGGAGATTCACATGAACCCAGGAGGCGGAGATTGTGGTGAGCTGAGATTGCGCCATTTCACTCCAGCCTGGGCAACAAGAGTGAAACTATGTCTCAAAGGAAAAAAAAGATGAATTTACATTCTCCCACATCAGGTGAACTGAATGTGAAGGATTACCTACAAGTGGTGGATCAGGTCTCTAAAGGCATTACAGAATTCCTTATGATAGAGTCAGCTTTAAACCCATGCCAGACTCAGAGGGTGCAAAACTGCCTTAGAACAATACTACTCAGCTGTGTGCTGGTAAATGTTTAACAACCAGGGGAAGTTGTTAAACAAAAAAATTATTCGGTGACACGTGTTATAGCACAGTAAGGAAGACTTTGTTCAGGACCACTGCAATAAGGTCTCGTAGTGGGGGCAGAGATTGGGCTCAACCCCAGAACACAGCATAGGCAAGTGGGCATTTATAGCCAAGGAGCAGGGTGGGGTCAGTGGATTGAAAATTGCTAAGAGGTAAAACATCAAGGGTAAGATTCTGGCCAAGCCAACCTAACAATATTTTTGCTAAAGACAGGCCAGTGTGATCATACCTCACCTGGGGGATAGTGGAGGATGAGGAACCTCATCAGATATCAAGGGTGATCAGATATTAAGACTGAAAAGTTCTTGCTAAACTGACTTAGCAGGGCTCTTTGCTAAAACTGGATTTTACGATGTCTCTCTAAGATGGACCTAGGGGAAAGCTCAGGAGCCTGACTAAACTTTGGCTAAGCAAAGAATCTTTGTTAGGAGGAAAACCCTGATTTGTAAGATTTTTGTGGTGTAAATATTCTAAAATTCTTTCCTTACATTATTATTTGTTTCTTTCCTGGCTCTCCTCCTCTTCTGACCCCAGAGTAAAATGTAGCAAAATAATTAGGAAGTGATGAGTTTTTAGTATTTATTGCATTTATTTTAAATACAAGTTATTTAATTATAATTTTATATACATTAATGGCTATATGTAATAATTGAATTGCAAATTCCTGAAAGTTTAGCAATTAGTTCTTATCAGCTAGTAGGAGCTGGTTCCAGTATACAACTGACACTACTCTAGTAAGAACTTTTCTGCCTCCTCTCTCCATCTTTCTGTCCTCCCCATACTCCAATACTAGAAGGGTCAGACTTTGTGATTAGCTAAAAGGAGAAGAACCAGGAAAGAAGAAATAATATGTAGAATAAGTTTTAGCAGTCTCAGTTCTCTGAGAGCCCTACTTGAAGGAGAGTGAGTTAGTCCTTCATTCAACAATATAGACATTATATTAGAGAACCATGTAAAAGGTTGACAGTTGGAGGAGGGCAGTAAGAAAGAAAGACAAGGTAAAACGTAGGTTGATGGCCGGGCCCGGTGGCCCACGACTGTAATCCCAGCACTTTGGGAGGCTGAGGAAGGCGGATCACTTGAGGTCAGGAGTTCAAGAACAGCCCGGCCAACATGGTGAAACTCTGTCTATACTAAAAATACAAAAATTAGCTGGGAGTGGTGGCGCATGTCTGTAATCCCAGCTACTTGGGAGGCTAAGGCAGGAGAATCACTTGAACCCAGGAGGCAGAGGTTGCAGTGAGCTGAGATTGTGCCACTGCACTCCAGCCTGGGCCACAGAGTGAGATTCTGTTTAAAAAATAAAAAAAGAAAAGAAAAAAAAGAATGTTGAAGGAGAAAGGAGACAAAACAAAATAATGCCCACTCTACTTGGGCTTATGTTAGCTGTGATTGCATTGCCTGTGCATAACCCACCTCAGTTACTGCAGACAGCATTGGCTGACTACTGCTTTGCTGCTTGTATAATGATTAACTAGGACTCAACTTTGAACTGCCATAAAGAAATCACATTCTTCTTCTCTTTGCTAGGATGCACTTCCAAATGTTGAGCTAGCTTTGGTTTTATGTCATTCAGTGCCTGTGCCATGGTGGTTAATCTTTATACCTAGCGTGGCCTTTCTCTCTTCTCTGTCTAGAAAACTACTCCTTCAATCTTCCCTCATCTTGTTTAATGCTTTCCTTGACTGAGCCACATCTCCGCTTTCATAATCATTTTCTACCACGTGATGTTTTAAACTAAAGAACACACATTCACATTTTTTCCTAATGCAGATGATATGAGATGAGACTGACATCCACAATATAGTCTAATTATATTTTATCAATAATTAACTCTGACAGCTGTCATCTGTCAGGAAACATGCGTGATTGTTTTTAAAGTAAGTGGAGGCATTAAGTCAATTAAATGAGGAAAGGCTAATTTTTTTTTAATACTTTAAGTTCTGGGATATATGTGCGGAAAATGCAAGTTTGTTACATAGGTATACATGTGCCATGGTGGTTTGCTGTACCCATCAACCTGTCTTCTACATTAGGCATTTCTCCTAATGCTATCCTTCCCCTAGCCCCCAACCCCCCAACAGGTCCCGGTGTGTGATGTTCCCCTCCCTGTGTCCATGTGTTCTCATTGTTCAACTCCATGTTCCAGCTTCATCCATGTCCCTGCAAAGGACGTAAACTCAACTTTTTTTATGGCTGCATAGTATTCCATGGTGTCTATGTGCCACATTTTCTCTATCTACTCTATCATTGATGGGCATTTGGGTTGTTCCAGGTCTTTGCTATTGTGAACAGTGCTGCAATAAACATACATGTACATGTGTCTTTATAGTAGAATAATTTATAATCCTTTGGGTATATACCCAGTAATGGGATAGCTGGGTCAAATGGTATTTCTGGTTCTAGATCCTTGAGGAATCACCACACTGTCTTCCACAATGGTTGAACTAATTTACACTCCCACCAACAGTGTAAAAGCATTCCTATTTCTCTACATCCTCTCCAGCATCTGTTGTTTCCTGACTTTTTAATGATCGCCATTCTAACTGGCGTTAGATGGTATCTTATTGTGGTTTTGATTTGCATTTCTCTAATGACCAGTGATGATGAGCTTTTTTAAATATGTTTGTTGGCTGCATAAATGCCTTCTTTTGAGAAGTGTCTGTTCATATACTTTGCCCACTTTTTGATGGGGTTGTTTGTTTTTTTCTTGTAAATTTGTTTAAGTTCTTTCTTGATTCTGGATATTAGCCCTTTGTCAGATGGATAGATTGCAAAAGTTTTCTCCCATTCTGTAGGTTGCCAGTTCACTCTGATAATAGTTTTTTTGCTGTGCAGAAGCTCTTTAGTTTAATCAGATTCCATTTGTGAATTTTGGCTTTTGTTGCAATTGCTTTTGGTGTTGTAGTCATGAAGTCTTTGCCCGTGCCTATGCCCTGAATGGTATTGCCTAGGTTTTCTTCTAGGGTTTTTATGGTTTTTAGGTCTTACATTTAAGTCTTTAATCCATCTTGAGTTAATTTTTGCATAAGGTGTAAGGAAGGGGTCCAGTTTCAGTTTTCTGCATATGGCTAGCCAGTTTTCCCAACGCCATTTATTAAATAGGGACTCCTTTCCCCATTGCTTGTATTTGTCAGGTTTGTCAAAGATCAGATAGTTGTACATGTGTGGCATTATTTCTGAGGCCTCTGTTCTGTTCCACTGGTCTATATATCTGTTTTGGTACCAGTATCATGCTGTTTTGGTTACTGTAGCTTTGCAGTATAGTTTGAAGTCAGGCAGTGTGATGCCTCCAGCTTTGTTCTTTTTGCTTAGGATTGTCTTGGCTATACTAGCTCTTTTTTGGTTGCATAAGAAATTTAAAGTAGTTTTTTCTAATTCTGTAGAGAAAGTCAATGGTAACTTGATGGGAATAGCATTGAATCTATAAATTACTTTGGGCAGTGTGGCCATTTTCATGATATTGATTCTTCCTATCCATGAGCATGGAATGTTTTTCCATTTATTTATGTCTTCTCATTTCCTTGAGCAGTGGTTTGTAGTTCTCCTTGAAGAGGTCTTTCATGTCCCTTGTAAGCTGTATTCCTAGGTATTTTATTCTCTTTGTAGCAATTGTGAATGGCAGTTTACTCATGATTTGGCTCTCTGTCTATCATTGGTGTATAGAAATGCTTGTGATTTTTTGCACATTAACTTTCTATCCTGTGACTTTGCTGAAGTTGCTTATCAGCTTAAGGAGTTTTTGGGATGAGAAGATGGGGTTTTCAAAATATACAATCTTGTCATCTGCAAACAGAGGAAGTTTGGCTTCCTCCCTTCCTATTTGAATACTCTTTATTTCTTTATCTTGCCTGATTGCCCTGGCCAGAACTTCCAATACTATGTTGAATATGAGTGGTGAGAGAGGGCATCCTTGTCTCGTGCTGGTTTTCAAAGGGAATGCTTCCAGCTTTTGCCCATTCAGTATGATATTGGCTGTGGGTTTGTCATAAATAGCTCTTATTATTTTGAGATACACTCCATCAATACCTAGTTTATTGAGAGTTTTTAGCATGAAGGCTGTTGAATTTTATCAGAGGCCTTTCTGCATCTATTGAGATAATCATGTGATTTTTGTCATTGTTTCTGTTTATGTGATGAATTACGTTTATTGATTTGTGTATGTTGAACCAGCCTTGCATCCCAGGGATGAAGCCAACTTGATCGTGGTGGATAAGATTTCTGATGTGCTGATGGATTCGGTTTGACAGTATTTTACTGAGGATTTTCACATCGATCTTCATCAGGGATATTGACCTGAAATTTTCTTTTTTTGTTGTGTCTCTGCCAGGTTTTGGTATCAGGATGATGCTGGCCTCATACAATGAGTTAGGGAGGAGTCCCTCTTTTTCTATTGTTTGGAATAGTTTCAGAAGTAATGGTACCAGCTTCTCTTTGTATCTCTGGTAGAATTCAGCTGTGAATCTGTCTGGTCCTGGGCTTTTTTTGGTTGGTAGGCTATTAATTACTGCCTCAATTTTAGAACTTGTTATTGGTCTATTCAGGGATTCAAATTCTTCCTGATTTAGTCTTGGGAGGGTGTATGTGTCCAGGAATTTATCCATTTCTTCTAGATTTTCTACTTTATTTGTGTAGAAGTGTTTATATTATTCTTTAATGGTAGTTTGTATTTCTGTGGGATCAGTGGTGATATCCCCTTTAACATTTTTTGTTGTGTCTATTTGATTCTTCTCTCTTTTCTTCTTTATTAGTCTGGCTAGTGGTCTATCTATTTTAATGTTTAATATTTTGTTAATCTTTTCAAAAAACCAGCTCCTGGATTCATTGATTTTTTGGAGTGTTTTTCCTGTCTCTATCTCCTTCAGTTCTTTTCTGATCTTAGTTATTTCTTGTCTTCTGCTAGCCTTTGAATTTGTTTGCTCTTGCTTCTCTAGTTCTTTTAACTGTGATGTTAGGGTGTTGGTTTTAGACCTTTTCCACTTTCTCCTGTGGGCACTTAGCACTATAAATTTCCCTCTAAACACTGCTTTAGCTGTGTCCCAGAGACTCTGGTACATTGTGTCTTTGTTCTCATTGGTTTCAAAGAACTTATTTATTTCTGCCTTAATTTTGTTATTTACCCAGTAGTCATTCAGGAGCAGGTTGTTCAGATTCCATATAGGTGTGTGGTTTTGAGTGAGTTTCTTAATCCTGAGTTCTAATCTGATTGCACCTCAGTCTGAGAGACTGTTTGTTATGAGTTCCATTCTTTTGCATTTGCTGAGGAGTGTTTTACTTCCAATTATGTGGTTAATTTTAGAATAAGTGCGATGTGATGTTAAGAAGAATGTATCTTCTGTTGATTTGAGGTGGAGAGTTCTGTAGATGTCATTAGGTCTGCTTGGTCCAGAGCTGAGTTCAAGTCCTGAATATCCTTGATAATTTTCTGTCTCATTGATCTGTCTAATATTGATAGTGGGGTGTTAAAGTCTCCCACTGTTATTGTGTGGGAGTCTAAGTCTATTTGTAGGTCTTTAAGAACTTGCTTTATGAATCTGGGTGCTCCTGTAATGGGTGCATATATATTTAGGATAGTTAGCTCTTCTTTTTGCACTAATCCCTTTACCATTATGTAATGTCCTTCTTTGTCTTTTTTGATCTTTGTTGGTTTAAAGTCTGTTTTTTTTTTCAGAGACTAGGATTGCAACCCCTGCTTTTTTTTTTTTTCTTTCCATTTGTTTGGTAAATATTGCTCCATCCCTTTATTTTGAGCCTATGTGTGTCTTTGCACTCATATGGATCTCCTGAATACAGCACACCAATGGGTCTTTACCCTTTATCCAATTTGCCAGTCAGTGTCTTAATTGGGGCATATATCCCTTTTACATTTAGGGTTAATATTGTTATGTGTGAATTTGATCCTGTCATTATGATGCTAGCTGGTTATTTTGCACATTAGTTAATGCAGTTTCTTTGTCGTGTCAATGGTCTTTTCATTTTGCTATGTTTTTGCAGTGGCTGGTACTGGTTTTTCCTTTCCATATTTAATGCTTCCTTCAGGAGCTCTTGTAAGGCAGGCCTGGTTACCACCACAAAATCCCTCAGCTTTGCTTGTCTGTAAAGGATTTTATTTCTCCTTTGCTTATGAAGGTTAGTTTGGCTGGATATGAAATTCTGGGTTGAAAATTCTTTTCTTTAAGAATGTCGAGGAAGAGCCAAGATGGCCGAATAGGAATAGCTCTGATCTACAGCTCCCAGCATGAGCGACACAGAAGATGGGTGATTTCTGCATTTTCAACTGAGGTACTGGGTTCATATCACTGGGGAGTGCCAGACAGTAGGTGCAGGACAGTGGGTGCAGCGCACCGTGTGCGAGCCGAAGCAGGGCAAGGCATTGCCTTGCCCAGGAAGCACAAGGGGTCAGGGAATTCCCTTTCCTAGTCAAAGAAAGTGGTGACAGACGGCACCTGGAAAATCAGGTCACTCCCACCGTAATACTGCGCTTTTCCAACAGGCTTAAAAAACGGCACACCAGGAGATTACATCCCGCACCTGGATCAGAGGATCATACGCCCACAGAGTCTCACTTATTGCTAGCACAGCAGTTTGAGATCAAACTGCAAGGTGGCAGCAAGGCTGGGGGAAGGGTGCCCGCCATTGCTGAGTTAGTTGTTTGATTAGGTAAACAAACTGGCTGGGAAGCTTGAACTCGGTGGAGCCCACCACAGCTCAAGGAGGCCTGCCTGCCTCTGTAGGCTCCACCTATGGGGGCAGGGCACAGACAAACAAAAAGGCAGCAGTAACCTCTGCAGACTTAAATGTCCCTCTCTGACAGCTTTGAAGAGAATAGTGGTTCTCCCAGCATGCAGCTGGAGATCTGAGAATGGGCAGACTGCCTCCTCAAGTGGGTCCCTGACTCCCAAGTAGCCTAACTGGGAGGCACCCCCCAGTAGGGGCAGACTGACACCTCACATGGCCAGGTACTCCTCTGAGACAAAACTTCCAGAGGAACGATCAGGCAGCAGCATTTGTGGTTCACCAATATCCGTGTTCTGCAGCCACCGCTGCTGATACCCAGGCAAACAGGGTCTGGAATGAACCTCTAGCAAACTCCAACAGACCTGCAGCTGAGGGTCCTGTCTGTTAGAAGGAAAACTAATAAACAGAAAGGACATCCACACCAAAAACCCATCTGTACATCACCATCATCAAAGACCAAAGGTAGATAAAACCACAAAGATGGGAAAAAAACAGAGCAGAAAAACTGGAAACTCAAAAAATCAGAGCACCTCTCCTCCTCCAAAGGAACGCAGCTCCTCACCAGCAATGGAACAAAGCTGGATGGAGAATGACTTTGACGAGTTGAGAGAAGAAGGCTTCAGACAATCAAACTACTCTGAGTTACTGGAGGAAATTCGAACCAATGGCAAAGAAGTTAAAAACTTTGAAAAAAAATAGATGAATGGATAACTAGAATAAGCAATGCAGAGAAGTCCTTAAAGGACCTGATGGAGCTGAAAACCAAGGCACGAGAGCTATGTGACGAAGGCAGAAGCCTCAGTAGCTGATGCGATCAATTGGAAGAAAGGGTATCAGTGATGGAAGATGAAATGAATGAAATGAAGCAAGAAGAGAAGTTTAGAGAAAAAAGAATAAAAAGAAACGAACAAAGCCTCCAAGAAATATGGGACTATGTGAAAAGACCAAATCTACGTCTGATTGGTGTACCTGAAAGTGACGGGGAGAATAGAACCAAGTTGGAAAACACACTTCAGGATATTATCCAGGAGATCTTCCCTAACCGAGCAAGACAGGCCAACATTCAAATTCAGGAAATACAGAGAACGCCACAAAGATACTCCTCGAGAAGAGCAACTCCAAGACACATCATTGTCAGATTCACCAAAGATGAAATGAATGAAAAAATGTTAAGGGCAGCCACAGAGAAAGGTTGGGTTACCCACAGAGGGAAGCCCATCAGACTAACAGCTGATCTCTCAGCAGAAACTCTACAAGCCAGAAGAGAGTGGGTACCAATATTCAACATTCTTAAACAAAAGAATTTTCAACCCAGAATTTCATATCCAGCCAAACTAAGCTTCATAAGTGAAGGAGAAATAAAATACTTTACAGACAAGCAAATGCTGAGAGATTTTGTCACCACCAGGCCTGCCCTGAAAGAGCTCCTGAAGGAAGCACTAAACATGGAAAGAAACAACCAGTACCACCCACTGCAAAAACATGCCAAACTGTAAAGACCATCAAGGCTAGGAAGAAACTGCATCAACTAACGAGCAAAATCACCAGCTAACATCATAATGACAGGATCAAATTCACACATAACAATATTAATTTTAAATGTAAATGGGCTAAATGCTCCAATTAAAAGACACAGACTGGCAAATTGGATAAAGAGTTAAGACCCATCAGTGTGCTGTATTCAGGAAACCCATCTCACGTGCAGAGACACACATAGGCTCAAAATAAAGGGATGGAGGAAGATCTACCAAGCAAATGGAAAACAAAAAAAGGCAGGGGTTGCAATCCTAGTCTCGGATAAAACAGACTTTAAACCAACAAAGACCAAAAAAGACAAAGAAGGCCATTAAATAATGGTAAAGGGATCAATTCAACAAGAAGAGCTAACTATCCTAAATATATATGCACCCAATGCAGGAGCACCCAGATTCATAAAGCAACTCCTTAGTGACCTACAAAGAGACTTAGACTCCCACACAATAATAATGGGAGACTTTAACACCCCACTGTCAACATTAGACAGATCAACGAGAAACAAAGTTAACAAGGATATCCAGGAATTGAACTCAGCTCTGCACCAAGCAGACCTAATAGACATCTACAGAACTCTCCACTCCAAATCAACGGAATGTGCATTCTTTTCAGCACCACACCACACCTACTCCAAAACTGACCACGTACTTGGAAGTAAAGCACTCCTCAGCAAATGTAAAAGAATGGAAATTATAACAAACTGTCTCTCAGACCACAGTGCAATCAAACTAGAACTCAGGATTAGGAAACTCACTCAAAACCGCTCAACTACATGGAAACTGAACAACCTGCTCCTGAATGACTACTGGGTAAATAATGAAATGAAGGCAGAAATAAAGATGTTCTTTGAAACCAATGAGAACAAAGACACAACATACCAGAATCTCTGGGACACATTCAAAGCAGTGTGTAGAGGGAAATTTATAGCACTAAATGCCCACAAAAGAAAGCAGGAAAGATCTAAAATTGACACCCAAACATCACAATTAAAAGAACTAGAAAAGGAAGAGCAAACACATTCAAAAGCTAGCAGAAGGCAAGAAATAACTAAGATCAGAGCAGAACTGAAGGAAATAGAGACACAAAAAACCCTTCAAACAATTAATGAATCCAGGAGCTGGTTTTTTTGAAAAGATCAACAAAATTGATAGACCGCTAGCAAAACTAATAAAAAAGAAAAGAGAGAAGAATCAAATAAATGCAATAAAAAATGATAAAGGGGATATCACCACCAATCCCACAGAAATACAAACTACCATCAGAGAATACTATAAACACTTCTACGCAAATAAACTAGAAAATCTAGAAGAAATGGATAAATTCCTCGACACATACACCCTCCCAAGACTAAACCAGGAAGAAGTTGAATCTCTGCAAACACCAATAACAGGCTCTGAAATTGAGGCAATAATCAATGGCCTACCAACCAAAAAAGGTCCAGGACCAGATGGATTCACAGCCGAATTCTACCAGAGGTACAAAGAGGAGCTGGTACCATTCTTTCTGAAACTATTCCAATCAATAGAAAAAGAGGGAATCCTCCCCAACTCATTTTATGAGGCCAGCATCATCCTGATACCAAAGCCAGGCAGAGACACAACCAAAAAAGAGAATTTTAGACCAATATCCTTGATGAACATTGATGCAAAAATCCTCAATAAAATACTGGCAAATCGAATCCAGCAGCACATCAAAAAGCTTATGCACCATGATCAAGTGGGCTTCATCCCTGGGATGCAAGTCTGGTTCAACATATGCAAATCAATAAATGTAATCCGTCATATAAACAGAACCAAAGACAAAAACCACATGATTATCTCTATAGATGCAGAAAAGGCCTTTGACAAAATTCAACAACCTTCATGCTAAAAACTCTCAATAAATTAGGTATTGATGGGACATATCTCAAAATAATAAGACCTATCTATGACAAACCCACAGCCAATATCATACTGAATGGACAAAAACTGGAAGCATTCCCTTTGAAAACTGGCACAAGACAGGGATGCCCTCTCTCACCACTCCTATTCAACATAGTGTTGGAAGTTCTGGCCAGGGCAATCTGGCAGGAGAAAGAAATAAAGTGTATTGAATTAGGAAAAGAGGAAGTCAAATTGTCCCTGTTTTCAGATGACATGATTGTATATCTAGAAAACCCCATTGTCTCAGCCCAAAATCTCCTTAAGCTGATAAGCAACTTCAGCAAAGTCTCAGGATACAAAATCAATGTACAAAAATCACAAGCATTCTTATACATCAATAACAGACAAACAGAGAGCCAAATCATGAGTGAACTCCCATTCACAATAGCTTCAAAGAGAATAAAATACCTAGGAATCCAACTTACAAGGGATGTGAAGGACCTCTTCAAGAAGAGCTACAAACCACTGCTCAAGGAAATAAAAGAGGATACAAACAAATGGAAGAACATTCCATGCTCATGGGTAGGAAGAATCAATATCGTGAAAATGGCCATACTGCCCAAGGTCATTTACAGATTCAATGCCATCCCCCATCAAGCTATCAATGACTTTCTTCACAGAATTGGAAAAAAACTACTTGAAAGTTCATATGGAACCAAAAAAGAGCCTGCATCGCCAAGTCAATCCTAAGCCAAAAGAACAAAGCTGGAGGCATCACGCTACCTGACTTCAAACTATGCTACAAGGCTACAGTAACCAAAACAGCATGGTATTGGTACCAAAACAGAGATATAGAGCAATGGAACAGAACAGAGCCCTCAGAAATAATGCCGCATATCTACAACTATCTGATCTTTGACAAACCAGACAAAAACAAGCAATGGGGAAAGGATTCCCTCTTTAATAAATGGTGCTGGGAAAACCTGCTAGCCATATGTAGAAAGCTGAAACTGGATCCCTTCCTTACACCTTATACAAAAATTAATTCAAGATGGATTAAAGACTTACATGTTAGACCTAAAACCATAAAAACCCTAGAAGAAAACCTAGGCAATACCATTCAGGACTTGGGCATGGGCAAGGACTTCACGTCTAAAACACCAAAAGCAATGGCAACAAAAGCCAAAATTGACAAATGGGATCTAATTAAACTAAAGAGCTTCTGCACAGGAAAAGAAACTACCATCAGAGTGAACATGCAACCTACAGAATGGGAGAAAATTTTTGCAACCTACTCATCTGACAAAGGGCTAATATCCAGAATCTACAATGAACTCAAACAAATTGACAAGAAAAAAAACAACCCCATCAAAAAGTGGGCAAAGGATATGAACAGACACTTCTCAAAAGAAGACATTTATGCAGCCAAAAAACACATGAAAAAATGCTCACCATCACTGGCCATCAGAGAAATGAAAATCGAAACCACAGTGAGATAACATCTCACACCAGTTAGAATGGCAATCATTAAAAAGTCAGGAAGCAACAGGTGCTGGAGAGGATGTGGAGAAATAGGAACACCTTTACACTGTTGGTGGGACTGTAAACTAGTTCAACCATTGTGGAAGTCAGTGTGGTGATTTCTCAGCGATCTAGAACTAGAAATACCATTTGACCCAGCCATCCCATTACTGGGTATATACCCAAAGGATTATAAATCATGCTGCTATAAAGACACATGCACATGTATGTTTATTGTGGCATTATTCACAATAGCAAAGACTTGGAACCAACTTAAATGTCCAACAACGATAGACTGGATTAAGAAAATGTGGCACATATACACCATGGATACTATGCAGCCATAAAAAATGATGAGTTCATGTCCTTTGTAGGGACATGGATGAAACTGGAAACCATCATTCTCAGCAAACTATCGCAAGAACAAAAAACCAAACACCGCATGTTCTCACTCATAGGTGGGAATTGAACAATGAGAACACGTGGACACAGGAAGGGGAACATCACACACTGGGGACTGTTGTGGGGTGTGGGGAGGGGGGAGGGGTAGCATTTGGAGATATACCTAATGCTAAATGACGAGGTAATGGGTGCAGCACACCAACACGGCACATGTATACATATGTAACAAACCTGCACGTTGTGCACATGTACCCTAAAACTTAAAGTATAATAATAGTAAAATTAAAAAAAAAGAATGTCAAATATTGGTTTCCACTCTCTTCTGGCTTGTAGGGTTTCTGCAGAGAGATCTGCTATTAGTCTGATAGGCTTCCCTTTGCTGGTAACCTGATCTTTCTCTCTGGCTGCCCATAAAATTTTTCCTGTCATTTCAACCTTGGTGAATCCAATGACTATGTATCTTTGAGTTGCTCTTCTTGAGGAATATCTTTGTGGTGTTCTCTGTATTTCCTGAATTTGAATGTTGGCCTGTCTTGCTCGGTTGGGGAAGATCTCCTGGATAATATCCTGAAGTGTGTTTTCCAACTTGGTTCCATTCTCCCCGTCACTTTCAGGCACACCAATCAAACATAGGTTTGGTCTTTTCACATAGTCCCATATTTCTTGGAGGCTTTGTTCATTCTTTTTCATTCTTTTTTTCTAATCTTGTCTTCATGCTTTATTTCATTAAATTGATCTTCAATCTCTGATATCCTTTTTCCACTTGATTGATGTGGCTATTGATACTTGTGTATACTTCACAAAGTTCTCGTGCTGTGTTTTTCAGCTCCATCAGGTCATTTATGGTTTTCTCTAAAGTGGTTATTCTCATTAGCAGTTCCTATATCCTTTTATCAAGGTCCTTAGCTTCCTTGCATTGAGTTAGAACATAGTCTTTTAGCTCAGAGGAATTTGTTATTACCCACCTTCTGAAGCCTGCTTCTGTCAGTTCATCAAACTCATTCTTCATCCAGTTTTGTTCCCTTGCTGGCGAGGAGTTGTGATCATTTGGAGGAGAAGAGGTATTCTGATTTTGGAATTTTCAGCATTTTTGCACTGGTTTTTCCTCATCTTTATGGATTTATCTACCTTTGATCTTTGATGTTGGTGACCTTTGGATGGGGTTTTTGTATAGCCATCCTTTTTGTTGATGTTGATGCTATTCCTGTTTGTTAGCTTTCCTTCTAACAGTCAGGCCCCTCTGCTGCAGGTCTGCTGGAGTTTGCTGGAGGTCCACTCCAGACCCTGTTTGTCTGGGTATCACCAGCAGAGGTTGCAGAACAGCAAAGATTGCTGCCTGCTCCTTCCTCTGGAAGCTTTGTCCCAGACGGGCACCTGCCAGATGCCAGTCGGAGCTCTCCTGTATGAGGTGTCTGTCAACCCCTGCTGGGAGGTGTCTCCCAGTCAGGAGGCAGGGGAGTCAGGGACCCACTTGAGGAGGCAGTCTGTCCCTTAGCAGATCTTGATTGCTGTGCTGGGAGATTTGCTGCTCTCTTCAGAGCCGGCAGGCAGGAACATTAAAGTCTGCTGAAGCTGCACCCACAGCCACCCCTTTTTCCAGGTGCTCTGTCCCAGGGAGATGGGAGTTTTATCTATAAGCTCCTGACTGGGGCTGCTGCCTTTTTTTTCAGAGACGCCCTGCCCACAGAGTGGGGATCTAGAGAGCAGTCTGGCTACAGAGGCTTTGCCAAGCTGGATGGGTTCTGCCCAGTTTGAACTTACATTGCATGGGGAAAACTCCTCCTCCAGCCTCAGTAATGGCAGATGCCCCTCCCCTCACTAAGCTGGAGCATTTCAGGTCAACTTCAGACTGTTGTGCTGGCAGTGAGAATTTCAAGCCAGTGGATCTTAGCTTGCTGGGTTCCATAGGGGTGGGCTCCGCTGAGACAGACCACTTGGCTCCCTGGCTTCAGCTCCCTTTCAAGGGGAGTGAACGGTTCTGTCTCGCTGGCATTCCAGGTGCCACTGGAGTATGAAAAAACACTCCTGCAGCTAGCTCAGTGTCTGCCCAAATGGCTGCCCAGTTTTGTGCTTGAAACCCAGAGCCCTGGTGGTATAGGCACCCAAGGGTATCTCCTGTCTGTAGGTTGCAAAGACTGTGGGAAAAAAGTAGTATCTGGGCTGAATAGCACCATCCCTCAAGGCACAGTCCCTCACGGCTTCCCTTGGCTACGGGAGGGAGTTCCCTGACCCTTCATGCTTTCCAGGAGAGGCGATGCCCCACCCTGCTTCTGCTCACCCTCCATGGGCTGCACCCACTGTCTAACCAGTCACAATGAGATGAGCCGGGTACCTCATTTAGAAATGCAGAAATCACCCTCCTTTTGCGTTGATCTCACTGGGAGCTGCAGACCGGAGCTGTTCTTATTTGGCCATCTTGCCAGCTGCCCAAGGCTAATCTTTTTAACCCAAGGTGTTGTAACAACTGGATATCCATATGTGAAAAAAATAACTTTGTTCTTTACCTCATTGCATACACAAAAAAACTGAGATAAATAGAACTCAATGTAAAGTTAGAACCCTACTGCTTCCAGGAGAAAACAAAAGAGAATAAGAGAATATCTTCATGACTTTGGCTTAAGCAAAGATTTCTAACCCAAGACACAAAAAACACTATACTGGGTTTGATAGTATCCCCCCAAAATTTATTTCCTTTGCAAAGCCTCTGAATATGACTGTATTTGGCCAGGTGCAGTGGCTCATGCCTGTAGTCCCAGAACTTTGGGAGGCCAAGGCAGGGGGAATCACCTGAGGTCAGGAGTTCGAGACCAGTCTGGCTAACATGGCAAAACACCATCTCTACTAAAAATTCAAAAATTAGCTGGGTGTGGTGGCAGGTGCCTGTAATCCCAGCTACTTGGGAGGCTGTGGCAGGAGAATTGCTTGAACTTGGGAGGCAGAGGTTGCAGTGACCTGAGATTGTGCCACTGCACTCCAGCCTGGGTGACAGAGCAAGACTCTGTCCTGACCAAAAAAAAAAAAAAAAAGCTGGGCGCGGTGGCTCACGCCTGTAATCCAAGCACATTGGGAGGCCGAGGTGGGTGGATCACCTGAGGTCGGGAGTTCGAAACTAGCCTGACCAACATGGAGAAACCCTGCCTCTACTAAAAATACAAAACTAGCTGGGCATGGTGGCACATACCTGTAATCCCAGCTACTCAGGAGGCTGAGGCAGGAGAATCGCTTGAACCCGGGAGGCAGAGGTTGCAGTAAGCCGAGATCATGCCACTGCACTCCAGTCTGGGCAACAAGAGCGAACCTCCATTTCAAAAAAAAAAAAAAAAAAAGAATGTGACTCTATTTGGAAATATAGTCATTGCAGTTGTAATTAGTTAAGGTGAGTTTATAGTGGAGTAAGGTGGACCCTAATCCAATATGATTGGTGTCCTTATAAGAAAAGAAGAGACCCAGAGACAAAAACACACTAGAACACCAGGTGATGATGAAGGCAGAGATTGGAGTGATGCATCTACAAGCCAAGGAATGCCATGAATTGTGGCCAAGGTCAGAAACTAAGAGAAAGGCATGGAACAGATTGTCCTCTAGAACCTTCAGAAAGAGCATGGCCCCATCCACATCTTGATTTTAGATTGCTGGCCTCCAGAACGGTGAGAAAACAAATGTCTGTTGTTGCCGGGCGCGGTGGCTCATGCCTGTAATCCCAGCACTTCGGGAGGCCAAGGCAGGTGGATCACAGGTCAGGAGACCGAGACTGTCCTGGCCAACATGGTGAAACCCTGCCTGTACTAAAAATACAAAAATTAGTTGGGCGTGGTGGCGGACACCTGTAATCCCAGCTACTCTGGAGGCTGAGGCAGGAGAATTGCTTGAACCCGGGAGGCGGAGGTTGCAGTAAGCCGAGATTGCACCACTGCATTCTAGCCTGGTGACAGAGCGAAACTCTGTCTTAAAAAACAAATACGTAAATAAATAAAAAATAAGTATCTGTTGTTTTAAGCCATCCAGTTTGTGGCAATTTGTTAATGACAGCCTTAGGAAACTAATACCAGCACTAATCATAAAAGAAAAAAAACTGATAAATTGGACAGTATCCTAATTAAAACCTTTTACTCATCAAAAGACACTTATATTAAGAGTCCAGGTGTGGTAGCACACCTAATTCCAGCACTTTGGGAGTCCTAGATGGGCAGATTGCTTAAGCCCAGGAATTCCAAATCAGCCTGGTCAACATGACGAAACCCTGTCTCTACAAAAAATACAAAAATTAGCCAGGCATGGTGGTGTGTGCCTGTAGTCTCAGCCACTTGGAAGGGTATGGGGGGCTGAGGTGGAAGGATCACTTGAGCCCAGGAAGTGGAGGCTGCAGTGAGTCGTGTTCATGCCACTGCACTCCAGCAGCCTGGGTGACAAAGGGAGACCTCATCTCTTAAAAAAAAAAAAATAGACAAGCCAGAGACTAATAAAAAAAATTCATGA
The DNA here is from genome assembly GCF_029281585.2 of Gorilla gorilla gorilla. Classification (NCBI taxonomy): domain Eukaryota; kingdom Metazoa; phylum Chordata; class Mammalia; order Primates; family Hominidae; genus Gorilla; species Gorilla gorilla. The sequence continues at coordinate 36,436,315 of NC_073243.2, forward strand.
TACAGATATTTGACAAAGCCCTCTTATATCCAGAATATGTAAAGGAATGTTAGAAATCAATAATAAAAATACAAACAGCCCAATGGAAAAGTGTGCAATAAATTTGAATAGACACTTCATGAAAGGTATATAGACAGCCAACAAGCACACAAAAATTTGCTAGTATTATTAGGCATGAGGGAAATGCAAATTAATACCACAGTGAGATACTATTTCATATCCATTGAAATGGCTGGCACATAAAATATTGACAATACAAATGCTCGTGAAGATATGACACAAAGGGAACTTTCATACATTGCTGTTGGGAGTCGTCCTCTCTTTGGAGAACTACACGGCAGCTTTTTAATAAAGTTAAACATATACCTATTATATGACCAGGAATTTTGCTCATCAGGTATTTATGTACCCAAAGAGAAATGAAAACATACACCCACAAAAAGGTTTCAACAGGAATGTTCATAGCAATCTTATTCATTACAGTGTCCAAACTGAAAATAACATATATGTCCATTAACAAGAGAATGCACTGAACAAATTTGGTCTATTTGCGTAATATAACAATACTCAGCAATAAAAAGGAATGACCTGGTGCAAACAATGTTGGTGAATCTTGAAAACACAAAACTAAGTAAAAGAAGCCAGTTTAAAAAAATATGTACAGTGTGATTCCATTTGTATGAAAAACTATCATTTGCAGGTGGATTTTGAGGAAAGGGCAGGAGTGATGGAAATATTCTTGATCTTGTTTTAAGTACTTAGGTGGTTACCTGAGTGTGTGTGTGTCTGTGTGTGTGTGTGTGTGTACATACACATGCACAGAGAGAGAGAGAGTCAAAAATCATTGAACTGCATTTTTTTACTATGTGAAGATTCTGATTAACCTCTTGTCGCTGGGATTTTTTGTGGGTATAGCTGGTATTTTTTTTCTACAGTGGCAGACCTACTAATACATTAGTCTAAACCTGTTTATATGGCTGTTTCAGTTCTACACAAAGAAGATCCCATTATCATGTATTTATTTGGCAATATTATCAGTCCAGAAATTATTAAAATTTCTCTTTTTATTATGTCTTATTCATGTAAATTATACTTTTAAGATTCAAGCTATTGCTTGTGTATTACCTTTTTTTCCCACCTACAACTCCCATTCTCTTCCTTTAGAGTTGAGTATGCTGTTAAACGAAATAAATGTAGAAATATAGAATGGCTCAGAAAACACATTGAAGTGAAAATACAAGATTTGTGCATTTCATTGCATGTCAATTATACCTCAATAAAAAGAAGAAATAAAAAATTGTGGTGTTCTGCAGTATCAGGATCAGGTGGTATCTTGGTATGTGTGGAGGGCTTTATTTATACCTTCGTATCTCTTTAACCTTCCTAAACAACCACAAATAAACATAGAATCTAAGATAAAGCCACAAATATTCTATGTAAGCAGCTAAGTGAAAACCGTGTTTGCTATTCAAATGCAAGCTTTGGTGAAGTTTCAGAGCCCTCACTTCCAAGCAGATTTCATCCTTAAGCCTTTCCTGTATGAAATTCCAGAGCTGTCGTTGTTGTGCTCTTTGCTTTATTCTGCAGACAAGGTAACATGGGCAGCTACACATGTCCTAATATACAGCCGTATTTCATTCTTTATAATGACAGCAGAGTATTTCACTGCATAATCCCCTAATGATGAACACTTAGTTTGTTTCCAACTTTTCAAAATTACAGTTGGTGCAAGCATATCAGTAATATAGGAATAAATTCCTAAAAGTGGAAAGGCTATCTCTAAGGGTATATACATGTAAAACTTTTTTTTTTTTTTAAGAGAGTCTCTCTCTGTTGCCCAGGCTGGAGTACAGTGGTGCATTCTTGGCTCACTGCAACCTCTGCCTCCCAGGTTCAAGCGATTCTCCTGCCTTAGCCTCCCAAGTAGCTGGGACTACAGGCATGTGCCACCACGCCCTGCTAATTTTTGTATTTTTAGTAGAGACAGGTTTTCACCATGTTGGCCAGGCTGGTCTTAAACTCCTGACCTCAAATGATCCACCTGACTAGGCCTCCCAAAGTGCTGGGATTACAGATATGAGCCACCGTGCCCAGCCCATGTGAAACATTTTGATAGATGTTGCCAAACTGGTCTCCAAAAAAGATTGAACTCATCTGTTCTCCCTCCAAGAGTATATGAGAACACCTATTTTCCCCGATCATTGCCAGTGCTGAGCATTATCAGTCTTTTTTTAAATCTTTGCCAGACTAATAGATAAAATAAACCAACAAACGTGTCATTGGCTGTTTTAATGTATATTTCTTTAATTATGAGTTAGGTTAAGCATGGTTTAAAATTCAATGTTTTAATCAGTTACTATCACAGAAAAAGACCAGATGTGGGGAGGAATAGAAATGGAAAGACATTGAAATATAGACTTTTTAGCATTCGGGCCATCAATGAGTATCACTTGTCTGGACAAGCAGGCAAGGAGGAAGCTGTCAAACTTGTTAAACTAGTTGACAAAATCAATGTCATGTTCTCTAGGCTGTTGCATTTGAGTCTGTAATTCTTTTTGACAGTCTGTCATGGCCTTATTACTTTGATTGCCAATTCTTGATGCCAACATTACATTGTGTTTATAAGGGGAAAGTAATCTAAGAATCCTTATAAAACCCTGATGATATATAATAATAGTTTAATGCCTGTGTTCCAATATTGATTTTTTCACATCATGATAAATTATACAATGTTGTAAAGTATTTCTTCTGAGACAGAAGATCAGTGTATAGCTATTGCCCCTTTCTGCTTCTGAAGAAACATTATTTACAGTCTAATAGACTAAACAATGAATAACTGTAATAGTAGAGACCACATAGAATAGCAACATCTGGCAGGCATCCTGGAGTAATGGGTGGGGAGGGTCGTTATAATTTACCTCTAGGTGTGTCTAGTCCTCTGATTCTCCTTTGTGAAATGCCAAGTGTTTTTTCAATAATCCTCTGCTGATTTTATGGGCTTCATTATAATATATCTTTTAATCAATTGCCAGAATAACAGATACCATTAGTGATTCTTCAGAGGTTTTTCATCTTGGAAATACTAATTATATTAGGCTATCATCTGAAATTTCACAGTACTGAAACCACCTTTGCAAAATTATAACTTAGGAAATTAAGACAGTGAAAGAAATCTGACCTAATCAACTCCATCTTGCTTCTAACCTTTAAGCTGTCCTTGTTCATTCCTGGGTGTAGGCCAAACTAACTTTGGGAAGGAGTTCAGTTCATGGTTTGACTGAAACAAAATTGAAAATACCCCTTTCCCGAAAAGACCCCCTTCTTGCCTGGGATCAGTCTGTCTTTTCAGGACTATCAAGTTAGCTACAAGATTAGAAATTACAATTTGGGGGTCATGCAGCCTCTGGCTCCAAGAGTCTGAATCTCCCCAAATTGCTCCTGGGGATAACATCACTATTGTAAAACCTAAAATCAGTGCCCAAGATATTTTGCGGACCCTGAGCTTGATGGATCAGCTGACAACACCCAGACTGATAATCTGGCTCAACCAGTTCTGCCATCCACCCAGGAACAGAAGACAGCAAGAAAACCTAACTTCCACCCGCTATGATTCCATCTCCAACCTGACCAATCAGCACTCCCCACTTCCCAAGCCCCTACCCGCCAAATTATCTTTAAAAACTCTGATCCCCAAATGCTCGGCAAGACTGATTTCAGTAATAACAAACTTCGGTCTCCTGCATAGCCGGCTCTGCGTGAATTACTCTTTCTTCATTGCAATTCCCCTGTCTTGATAAATTGGCTCTGTCTAGGCAGCAGGCAAGGAGAACCCATTGGGTGGTTACAGTACTCTCAACTTTCTGAAGTGTTTTATATCTATTTTATGCCATTTTAAAGTAAAATTGAACTTATTAAATTCTGCACTAAGAAGGGACAGCCTATAGGAGTTGTGGGTGGCATATCCCCACACATATGAATCAGCTATAATGATCGCTAAAAAACAAATTTAGGGCTGGGTGCAGTAGCTTACCCCTGTAGTCCCAGCACTTTGGGAGGCTGAGACGGGCAGATCACCTGAGGTCAGGAGTTCGAGATCAGCCTGGCCAACATGGCGAAGCCCCGTCTCTACTAAAAAAATACAAAAATTAGCCAGGCGTGGTGGCACACGCCTGTAATCCCAGCTATGAAGGAGGCTGACGCAGAAGAATTGCTTCAACCCGGGAGGCGGAGGTTGCAGTGAGCCGAAATCGCATCATTGTGCTCCAGCCTGGGCAACAAAAGTGGAACTCCGTCTCATAAATAAATAAATAAGTAAATAAATAAATAAACAAATTTAGGTACTAAACCAACACTTAATCATGTGCAAACTTGCCTTTGTGTGCTCCAATATTTTTCAGTTTTTGAGAAAAGATTTCACATATCCTGATTTTTCAGTTACATACTTATTCCCATCCATTAAAAAAGTTTACATGACAGCTTTAATTTGTGCCAAACGTGAATTGCTTGGGTTAATGGATTAGTAACTTATTTTTGTTTAAAAAAAAAGTCTAAGTCTTTGAGAAAATGATTCTTTTGGAAAGTGTATTATTATTATTTTTTTGACACAGGATCTCACTTTGTCACCCAGGCTGGAGTGCAGTGGTGCAATCATAGCTCACTGCAACTCCTGGGCTCAAGGGATCCTCCTGCTTCAACCTCCAGAGTACCTGGGTCAAATGTGCGCCACCACTTCTGGCTAATTTATTTTTATTTTTGTAGAGATGGGTCTCTCTATGTTGCCCAGACTCCTTGGTTCAAGTGATCCTCCCATCTCTGCCTCCCAAAGTGCTGGGATTACAAACATGAGCCATTGTGCCCTGTCGGGAAAGTGTATTTTAAAATACTTATCATGGAATACTTGGTGAAATACTTCATATAGTTTTATTTTGGGGAGAAATATTACTAAGGTGAAAGTGGCTGTTGGATTTAGTCTCTTAGAGATTCATATTGTGTTATGATAAATCAAATCTTCCATGAAAGTCTCATCTCTTATAGTTCTAGGATCCAAAGTAACCTGGATAGGAAATAAATAATATGAAGCTATAGGCAGCGAAGAATCTTAATTATAAAAGCAAAATATATTGTGTAATCACAAAATAATGAGCCTTCTTTTTCTTTTTAAACATCGAAAAAATTTTTAAAATTCACCTTTACAACAATAATTCCCCAAGAGGACATTTTTCTTGTAAGATTATAGCCCAAATGGAGTAGACCAAGTAAAATTTAATTACATTTCTTAAAAATTATGGCCAGGCGTGGTGGCTGAAGCTTGTAATCCCAGCACTATGGGAGGCCAAGGTGGGTGAATCACCTGAGGTCAGGAGTTCGAGGCCAGCCTGACCAACATGGAGAAACCCCGTCTCTACTAAAAATACAAAATTAGCCAGGTGAGGTGGCACATATCTGTAATCCCAGCTCCTTGGGAGGCTGAGGCAGGAGAATCACTTGAACCCGGGAGGTGGGAGGTTGCAGCGAGCCAAGATCGCGCCATAGCACTCCAGCCTGGACGACAAGAGCGAAACTCTGTCTCAAAAAAAAATTTTTTTTTCCCCTCATTAACTATGGTTATTCTGAATATAAAGTGTATAGGAGAGGCAGGATAAAGTCTTTTTATCGTTATTAATTTTAGAATAATAAATGGTGTCTAGCAACCTCCAAAAGTAGCCAATTATTATTTTTTAATAATAATGTTTACAGATTTTTACATATTTGGCGATGTTTTAATCTATTTGAAAATTCAAACTAATTCAAAAGAAAGCTGAGCTCTATTTCCTTTGAAACACAGTTGCAGTACCTGATTCCTGCCATTCCTGAAATACCTGGGAAACCTCTCCTTGGTTCAATTACATGACTCAACTCACCCTGCTTAAACCAGTATGAATTGTACTGCAGCCTAGATTTCCTAAAACAGATCTTCTGTTCATTTTTCCACCTCTGTCCTGCACTGAAACTTTGGATTTTATAAAAACAAACAAAAAAAGGTTTATTTAAAATCACACTGGCATTTATGAGGCTCATCTCTGCCATTTCTTTTTCATTCTTTGAATCTTAGCAACTCTCTTAAATAAAAGGAGAACAGATGATGCAAAAATAAATGACTTTTTCCCGCCAAAAGAGAAAGCATTTTTAAAAAGAATGTGAATTTCAGGCCCAGAAGAATGTGAATTTATCTATAGCAGATCCTCGAATAACATTTATTTCAATGGTGTTTCAACATTGATGAGGGAAGAAAATTATTATACTTCCCAGCCAGGGCCACTGTGTATGTGGAGTTTGCATGTTCTCCCCATGTCAGCATGTTTCCTCCAGGTATTCTGGTTTCCTCTCACATCCCAAAGATGTGTATGTTAGGCTCATTGACTTATCTAAATGGTCTCAGAATGAGTGTGTGTGTGTGAGTGAGCACGCTCTTCAATGAAATGGCCTCCTGTGCGGGGTTGGCTCCTGCCTTGAGCCCTGAGCTGCCAGGATAGGCTCCAGCCACTCTCAACCCTGAACTGGAATGACTAGGTAAATAATTATCTTATTTGTTTTTATTAGTCTTTCTTAAATATATATATATTTTTATTAATCTTTCTTAAATATATATGACATTTCTTATATATATTTATTAAATATATATTTATTAAATATATATTAAATATATTAAGAAATATCTTAAATATATATCTAGATATTTATTAAATATATATTAAATATATTAAGAAATATCTTAAATATATATCTTAGATATTTATTAAATATATTAAATTATTATTAAATATATATTTAATAAATATCTAAGATATATATTTAAGATATTTCTTAAATATATATTTAATAAATATATATATAGCTCACGTTTATTTCAATGTTTACTAGTAAAGGTGTTTTGGTGTTTATTTACAAGTTTGGTAATGTTTTTGTGACCAGAAATATGTTGTAAGAACTTAACTCTCATATATATCAATTAGACAATGGTAAAATTGGTTTCCTCGTAAGTCATTTTGCTTAAGGTTGCAGTTTCCAAGAACCTACCGACAGACATTAAGTGAGGACTTATTGCACTTAGCTTGTTACCAGCTGTTTGGAGCAAGTGCTGTTACTAGTGGAGTCATCTTTCCCTCTGGGGCAAATGGAGCCACTCACCACCATTTACTGGGTATGCATCCCCCAATTCCTGTGAAAGCAGAGTTGGATAATTAAAAAGAATGGGTGAAGTGGGCATAGTGGCATGAGGCTGTAGTTCCGGCTATTTGGGAGGGTGAGGTGGGAGGACAGCTTGAGCCCAGGAGTTGGAGATCAGCTTGGGCAACACAGAAGAATGCACTAATGAATTAATTAAACAGTGGGTGAGCAGGAAAGGTGATAGGAATTTAGGTCTGATTTAGACACGGAGGGTATAAATGGACTACTGTTAAAAAAAAATAAAAAAGAGGTCTAGTTCTTTGCATATTTATTACTGTTCTGCCTAATTTACGGAGTTGAGGCGAGGAATTTTATTTAAGTAAGTTACTTATTCAAGTAAGTTTATTTATTTTTTATTTTTTGAGACATGGTATGACTCTGTTGCTCAGGCTGGAGTGCGTTTGCTCAATCATAGCTCATTATAACCTCAAACTCCTGGGCTCAAGCGAGCCTCCCGCCTCAACCTGAGTAGCTGGGACTACAGGCCCATGCTACCATGCCCTGCTAATTAAAAACAAATTTTTTGTAGAGATAGGGGTCTCACCATGTTCCCCAGGCTGGTCTTGAACTTCTGGTCTCAAGCAATCCTCCTGCCTCGGCCTCCAATGCATTGAGGTTACAGGTAGAGCCACCACCCCGAGCCTCAAGTTAAGTTTAGAAGATAATCACCAATCAAGTATTTTAAATAGCAGTGGCTTAAATATACATAGTAAAAACACAAAATACTACTACTACTACTACTACTACTACTACTACTACTAATGGCAAAGCTACTCCATACAGTGAAAAGGGCAATGAATTGGGAAGTCAGAAATCTCTAGCTCCATCCATTTATGACAAAACTTAGACTTTATATGTGCTAGATGCTGGAGACTCCAAGCTGAATACTAAACACTTGCTATGGGAAAACAACTTGGTCTTTTCTTGAATCTTCTTCTCACTTGGCAAGTGGAAGCTCACTTGGCTTTGTTTTGAATTAGTTTGAATTAAAAATGTTCAACTAGACTGAAACACAACAAATATATGAAATTCTAGTACTTCATTAAAACGCAGTTGACTACTTTTGGAGGTTGCTAGGCATTACTATTATTATAAAAATTGATAAAAGAGGAAAAAATAAAGCATTTATCCTGCCTTTCCTGCATAATCTGTATTTCAGGTAACCAAAGCGTTGTTGAGACAAAAAAAAAAACAAATGCAAAATACATCACTGAGATTAGTTGATGAGCTAAAACTTCTGATAAACGTATCTGTTTTGTCTACCTCAGAGGACACTTGAGGAGAGGCTGTCAAGGGATTAAAGGGAAAGGAAGCACTCGGTGGGCTGCAAAAACTCTCTTTAGGTCTAAGGTCTCATTCTGGCTCCAGAATGCCAGGGCTGCTGGGGCGGGCAGGAGCTGACAGCTTTTCCCGTATCTGGGGCTCACAAGCATCAGGTGCATGGCGGGTCACCCTCCCGACCAAGGGTGTTAAGCAGGCTCGGTCTGAGTTCTGGGTGCGCCACGCCTGCCTTTCTGGTCTCTGCAGCAGCAACCCCAGCACCCTCAAAGCCTAGCGACCGAGAATGGGAGACCGTGAAAAAAACACGCGGCGGCAGGCCACGCCCAGAGCAGGCCTGCGCGCGCGCGCGCGCGGCCTCCCTCTTCCGGCCACGGGAGCTGGGGGCGGGGCCGAGAGCTGCGTAGGGCTCCGTCGTGTGGCGAGCGGCTGCCTCCTGCCTGCGACGAGCGGCGGAACCCGCGGGCCGCCTCGCAGACTGCTACCCCGCCGCGCTCGCGGCCGCCTGCGTCCTCCTCAGCAGCCCTGCGACAAGTCCCGGCTCCTGCTGCGATTATATTATTTTTATTTTTAATTCACAATTTCCCCTGGCCCTCAAAGCGTTTTTTTGTTTGCGGGCAAGAGGGAGTTAGAGGAGGGTAAAAAAGACTTTGAATGTGGGGCAAAGATGGAGGAAGGCGTCCAGGCCCCAGACTGGGACAGTGATGAAACTGTGATAGAGGGTTCAGTGACGGAGAGCGACCTGGAAGAAAAGGAGCTGAGAAGGTGACCATCATTAGGGCCACAGTGCCTCAACCCTCGCGCCAGGGCGGCCCAGGTGCCCTCTGAGGGGGTCAGAGTTTTGAGTGGAGATCGTGACCAGAACATGTGCTTGTGGGCAGGATCAGAGCCTTGTGGGGCAGCCGTGCCTGAGCTGAGAGCTTGTAAATAAGCAAACACAGTCTGTTCCCATCTACCCCCAACCAGCTAGGGATAAAATGAGGTTTGTACTAGGTGGCTTTATAGCATTTTTCAGAAGGCTTTCCTTTTGGGGGCTTTAAGTCTTTCTGCACAAGCAAAAAAGATCTTGGGTCTGAACTTAACTGCGTTTTGTTTCAAGAGACTTCATTTTGCTTCAAGAGACTCGTAGCTCAGTTCTAGGAAAACGGGTAACAGTTTCTCTCAAGAAAAGAATGTGTGATGGGGAAACTGGTCCCTGCCAAACTGGAAACGAATAGTTTTATACGAATCCAAAAAAGTCGGTATTTCAGGTTATCAAAACCTTTCTCTAACATATTCTCTGTGCTAGACACAGGGAAAAGAGGGCAGGGATGAGGCCACTAGGTCTGCTTCATATGTGCTCAGGGCTGTGTCTGGGACTTAAGTTGGATCGTACACAGAATTAGGTCATTCTCCTTTCCCTCTCTCTCTTCTCCAGGATTCTCCTGCCTCCTTTCCTCATCATACCCACTTGCCAGTTCATATGATCAGAAAGACAGGTTTCTTTGAGTGTTAGCCTTTTCACTATACAGCAGTTCCTTACAAGGGGGACAGCCTTTAGCACAGAGTTAAGAAAAGAGAGAAAAAAGGGGGATTCTGTCCACACTTCAGGCAATACAGACCCCTTTTCCCAGTTCCTCTGGTAGACACTTTCTCTTGAGTTTTATGTTCCCCAGTTGCCATGGTTGGTGTCTGCTCTGAGGCTAGGGCCAGCCTTGGGGCAGGGCTGGGAGGTAAGAGAGAAAGCAACATAAAGCCCTGGGCTTTGTCCTATACCTTCTGGCATGCAGGGGTCATTTTCCTTGGTCTTCTGGATAAAAATAGGTTTACTGTCTGTGCCCACTGGATGGTTCAAAGCTGAAAGACAAAAAAGAACCAAAAAACAAAACCGAAAACAAACTGAAACTCGTCAATAAATGGGTTGTTATTAAGATTTCACCTTCAGTCCCCAATCTACCTGCTATTGTTTACTTTTCAAGGTTCTCGAGTAGTTTTTAAAAAATATTCATTCGGAGTTTTTGGTTGTAATGAGAAACAGGCAGAGGTTGCTGTGAGCCAAAATGACTCCACTGCACTCCAGCCTGGGCGACAGAGTGAGACTCTATCTCAAAAAAAATAAAAAAATAAAAGTACCAGCAAGACTTTCTGTTGAACTAGACAACTGATTCCAAAGTTTATATCGTAAAATAAATAAGAGCAATTAGGGAAAGTCTGAAAAATAAGAACAATAAGGAGGTAATGACCTATAGGATATTAAAATATTTTCTGATATAAAATATTTTAAATATGATACTGGCACATAAAGTGACAGATCAATAAACAGCATAAAAACCCCCAAAATAGAATCACGTATATATGGGAATTTAGTGTATTACAGAGGTGGCATCTCAAACCAGCGAGGAAATGATGGGATTTTTCAAAAAATGATATTGGGATGATGAAGGATGTATGTAGAAAATAGTTTAGTTGAATCCATATTTCACACTGTACTCCAAAAAAAAATCCATATGAATCAAAGATGTAAATGTTAAAAAAAACCCAAAAAGTATTACCAGAAGCCAAAAAGGGATTCTTTTATAACTGTAGAGGAAGAAAGACATAATTATAATACAAAACTCAAAAAATTTCAATTATCAAGATTACAAACACATATACTCTTTGACACAGTGCTTCTATTTTTAGAAAATAGTGTTACCTCTGTCTTCCAATATATATACACTTAGAAAATATCTCTGAAAGAATTACAAAACAATCGAACACCTTGGTTGCCTGTGGGAAAGAAAGCTTATATTTGAGGGGACAGAGAGACATTTTACTACATACCCTATTATATTGTTTGTTTTGGAGACAGGATCTTACACTATTGTCCAGTCTGGAATGCAATAGTGCAGTCATAGCTCACTGAAGCCTCTAACTCCTAGGCTGAAGTGATCTTCCTGCCTCAGCTCCCTGAGTAGTGAGGACTATGAGCATGAGTAATCATGGCTAGTCTATACTGGTTTTTGAATTTTGAACCATATAAATATATTGTCTATTCAGAAACACTATAGGAAACATGAGCAATGAAAAGAAGCATGAATGAGATAGAAATCTGACCTAATTCTACCTGTATTAAGACTTTGGTATATTTTCTTCCAGCTTTCTATGTATGCTTTTGTGTGTGCACCTATAATTCTTTTACAAAGTTTGAATCAATTTGTACAAGTTTACAGTTTTCGCTTAACATTATTTTTAAACATTTGCAATGTCATTAAAATTCTTCCCTAAATTATTGATAGTTTTCTGTCATAAAGGGATAATTTATTGAAGCATTATATGATTTTAAAACAAAACATTTAGTTTGTTTTTAATTTTTTGTTATTGCAAATAACTCTGAGATAATTTCCTTAAGCATAAATTGTTGGGGTTTTAAAAAATAATTTCCTTAGGAAAGAATCAGGACTATTTTTTTTTTTGAGATGGAGTCTCGTTCTATCACCCAGGCTGGAGTGTAGTAGCATGATCTCAGCTCACGGCAGCTTCCATCCACCCAGGTTCAAGCCATTCTCTTGCCTGGGTCTGCTGAGTAGCTAGGACTACAGGCGCACACCACCATGCCCAGCTAATTTTTGTATTTTTAGTATAGATGGGGTTTCACCATGATGGCCAGGCTGGTTTCGAACTCTTGACTTCAAGTGATCTCCCCACTTCAGCCTCCCAAAGTGCTGGGATTACAGGCGTGAGCCACCGTGCCCGGCCCTTATTGGTACTTTTATTGGCATAATGTTAAATTTTTACGTTTACATATTAGAATATTAACATATTTATATTAGTTTTTTATTTTTAATTAAGATTTTAGTAGGGGCAGAAATTCTGCCTTTCCCCTCATAGGGCCCTGGTTAAGCCTAAGAATTAAATATGAAATATATTAAATACTTTAAATATTAAAACTTATGTAAATTTAAAATAAGTTTTATGGGACACAGGAGTCCTCATAAGGAAATGAAGACCCAAAGAAATGGCAAAACCTGGTTGGGCATGGTAGCTGATGCCTGTTATCCCAGTGCTTTGGGAGGCTGAGGTGGGCAGATCACTTGAGGTCAGGAGTTTGAGACCAGCCTGGCCAACAAGGTGAAATCCTGTCTCTATTAAAAATACAAAAATTAACCGGGCATGGTGGCATGCACCTGTAGTCCCAGCTACTCAGGAGGCTGAGGCAGGAGAATCGCTTGAACCTGGAAGGCGGAGGTTGCAGTAAGCTGCGATTATATCACTGCACTCCAGCCTGGACAACAGAGCAAGACTCCCATCTCAAAAAAAAAAAAAGAAAAAGAAAAAATTAAAAAAAGAAATGGCAAAACCTATGTGCTTTTGTATTGGGTTAAACAAAGAGAGGCAGTTGTGGAAAAGTAACTAAATTATGTAGGGAGGCTAAAGGAAGATAAGAATTATTTTAACAAGATCTGTTTGTACAGAATTCTCTTGGCTATTGAGAAATGTTTCTTTTCTCCTTCTACAGGGAGGGCATCTTTTACATAGGAGTTTTTATCTCCTGTTTTCAAGAAGAAAAAGGGAAGCATCTGCTGTTTTTCAAGTTGCCTTTAGCTCAGAGTAATCCGTATGTCACAGTGGCTTATTTTGGGGTGGCATATTCTGTCACCCTTCAAGGAGGAATTTACATAAAGTTCACCTTTTTAAGAGTATGGTTCTGAGTTTTGACAAACATAATTGTGTAACTACTATCACAATCAAGATATAGAAGTGTCATTATCCCCCAAAATTCTTCCATACCCCTTTTGTGTTATTTTTAAATTAAAAAAAAAATCACAAAATTTGGTTGGGTGCAGTCGCTCACAGCTGTAATCCCAGCATTTAGGGAGGTCGAGACCTGAAGGTCAGGAGTTTGAGACTAGCCTGGCCAACATGGTAAAACCCTGTGTCTACTAAAAATACAAGAATTAGCTGGGCCTGATGGCGGGCACTTGTAACCTCAGCTACTTGGGAGGCTGAGGCAGGAGGATCACTTGAACCTGGGCGGTGGAGGTTGTAGTGAGCTGAGATGGTGCCACTTCATTCCAGCCTGGGTGACAGAGTGACTGTGTCTGAAAAGAAAAAAACAAACAAACAAAAAACCTCACAACATTTTAAGAGATAAACTTACCCTTTTAGGGACATTAATAGATAATTTTACTTTTTGGAGGAACATTAGTAGATGGTTTACTTCTTGGAAAAATGCACTATAGCTATGGTATAATTCATATTCTAATAATGAATTTTTGATCCTTAGTAATGGTCAGTAGAAAAGAGCCAAGAAAATGCTTTTCTTTTTATAGCAGGAGCCTGTACTCACTCTCACAGAGGGTGTGTTATAATAGAAAAGTTAAGGATTAGAGTCCTTTTCATTGCCAACTTTTCTGATGCTGAGAACTGTTAGAAAGTTTTGTGTGTGTGTGTGTTTGAGACAGTGTCTCACTTTGTCACTTAGGCTGGAGTGCAATGGCCTGATCATAGCTCACAGAAGCCTTGAACTGGCCTCAAGCCATGTTCTTCCTTCAGCCTCCTGAGTAGCTGGGATTACAAGCGTGAGTGATAGTACCTGGCTTAATTTTTCATTTTTCATAAACAGCCATCCTAATGAGTATGAAGTAGTATCTTTGTGGTTTTGATTTGCATTTCCCCTATGATTAGTGATGATGAACATCTTTTCGTTTTGTGTACTTGTTGGCTATTTGTATTACCTCTTTGCAGAAATGTCTATTCAAGTCTTTTGTCCATTTTCCCGCCATTTAAATAGAAAAGATAAATATTTTAGTTTGCCTAATAGCATACTCATGGTATATCATGCTTATTTTCATAGCTCTGTATCCCTTACTAGATTTGGAGCTTCTTGGGGGCAAGGACTGTGTGTCTTCTGTCTTTGTTACCGTGATGTTCCCTTGAACATAGTAAGAAGTAAATCCAAAAATTAAAGGAATTCTGGGCCAGGTGTGGTGGCTCATTCCTGTAATCCCAGCACTTTGGGAGGACAAGGCAGGATCATTTAAGCTCAGGAGTTCAAGACCAGCCTGGGCAACGTGATAAGACCCTGGCTCTAAAAAAAAAAAATTAATTAAAAAAATAGCCAGGCATGGTGGTGCACACCTGTAGTCCCAGCTACTTGGGAGGCTGAGGCAGGAGGATCTCTTGAGCCCAGAGTTTGAAGTGAGCCAAGTTCATGCCACTGCACTACAGCTTGGGTGACAGAGAGAGACTGTGTCTCAAAATAAATAAATAAATAAAGGAATTCTGTCAGTGCATACTATGAAAATATATACTCAGATATAATCCTGGGATATTAATTTCAAGTTCTCTGGTATAGAGAAATGTGAAGGGAAAAAACCCACCAAGCACTGGTCCCTCAAATGATCTCATTTTATCTCTTTTCAAAAAGTTATTAAGGTTTATTAGACTAGAGACAATGATATTTGTCCCTTACCCCCAAATATTAAAAAACAATAACAGAATATTTGTAAAATTAACATGATGAGTCTTTATTTTTCATCTTGGATGTGTTTTCAATCAAAATGTACATTTCTGAATAACACTTTGAAATAGAAACATTAATAGTGGTATAACTAAGAATTTTAGCAAGTTTTGGTATAATAAAAATGATGGGTAAAATGTTAGTCTTTGTTTAAGACACATTAACAGCTTGTGCCTTCCCTTTTGGTATTTGAAAGGTTGCTGTTTGATCAAGACGCATCTCTTAAATCTGAGTTCGGTCTGCATCCTGATACAAGAGGAATGTGCAAAGGTGAGAATGATTCTTTTCATTAAGTAGTCCCTTTAGTTTCCCAGTTAGTCCTCATTTAATGTCATTGATAGGTTCTTGGAAACTGAGACTTTAAGCAAAATGAATTATAAGGAAACCAATTTTACCATAAGCTAATTTGTATAAATAACAGTTAAGTTTTTATAGCATATTTCTGGTCACAAGAACATCACCGAACTTCTAAATAAACACCAAACACTTCTGATAGTAAACATTGAAATAAATATGAGCTATACATACATTTAAGAAAGATTAATACAAACAAGTAACATAATTGTTAACCCAGTTATTCCACTTCAGGGTTGAGTGTGACCAAAGCCTATCCTGGCAGCTCAGGGCTCAAGGCAGGAACCAACCCCAGACTGGAGGCCATTCCATTGAAGAGCCTGTGCTCAGGGCTCAAGGCAGGAACCAACCCCGGCCTGGAGGCCAGTCCATTGAAGAACGTGCACACACGCGCGCGCACACACACACACAGACACACAGACACACACACGCACTTGTATTGGGACCATTTAGACATGCCAGTGAACCTAATAGGCACATCTTTGGGATGTGGGAGGAAACTGGAGTACCTGCAGGAAACCCATGCAAACATGGGGAGAACATACAAATTCCACAGAGAGTGGCCCTTGCTGGGAATTGATGTTGTTTTTTTTTTTTTTTTTTTTTTTTGAGACAGAGTCTCACTCTGTCGCCCAGGCTGGAGTGCAGTGGCACAATCTCAGCTCACTGCAACCTCCGCCTCCCCGGGTCAAGCGATTCTTCTGCCTCACTCTCGCGAGTAGCTGGGACTATGTGCACGCACCACCACACCCAACTGAATTTTGTATTTTTAGTAGAGACGGGGTTTCACCATATTGGCCAGGCTGGTCTTGAACTCCTGACCTCGTGATCTGCCCACCTCAGCCCTCCAAAGTGCTGGGATTACAGGTATGAGTTGATTTTTTAAAATCAATGTTGACATGAAGTTATTCAAGGACCTGCTGATTACCATTTCATTAACTTCTCTTTTCATCCTTAGTCTTGTTCCTTAATTTTACACAGACTTAGTTTATTAGGGTCTGTTAGACTAGCGACAGCACTGGGGATCATAGCTTCCAGAAGATGCTTAAGATTCCTAGAAAGGGCAACGGAGGTATTGAAGTGCCACCCATATAGCCTTTTTCCTCTTCCAAATCTCTAGCCTAGCCCTAGAACCTGTCTATTTGTAAAAGTAAATAATACTTTTTAATAACCAGTCTTATTTTTCCATATTAAAATTAGGGCACACACATCCTTAGTAAATATGCATTGTAAATGTGCCTTTCTTCTACCAATTCACCAAACATCCTGAGGCCACTTCTAGGTTGATTTAAACATTTCTAGAAAAATCTATCACTGATAGTCACTGTTCAGAAAGAACCAGTTCTGCAGTAGTTGTTTAAATGGTAGGTTGTTTCTCTTTATGATTTCTTCCTGTGAGCCTTTAAAAAAATCTTTTTTTGGAGGATGTCTGGAAATAAGTGTGAAATAGAAAAAAAAATTCCTAAACACCCACGAAGGTTTTCTAACTTTTGTGTATTTATGGTTCACAGTCTTTTCACTGTACATCATCTCACCTGATACCTAAGTGGGAAGTTACAGTTTCATCTTGGAATGCATTTTCTCACATGTAATTGGAAGGGACAGTGTGTAATATTGATCTCCAGGATGCCTTCTTATGATATATAAAGTACCACTAGAAAGGAGTTAGAGGTCTGTTTCAATATTCCAACCAAGTTTTTAAATTTTCTTTTCCAAATGGATAAATCTTTACTATGTCGCTGGTTATTAAAAATACTAAAATATAAAATTATATCATGTAGAAAATGAAAGGTCATGTTCCTTACTCTTCCCTATAATTCTACTCCCAATGATTGCCAGTCTTTAGTATTTGTGTATCCTTCTAATCTTTTGTATGCCACTATAAATATCTTTTTTCATAATTGGTATCATATTCTACATTTTTTCTTGTCTATATTTATTTACTTCAACCTTTTGTTTATTTACTTTCATGTTAAAGAAGTTTATTTAAGCACAAGATCCATGATTCAAAAGGAAAACTATCTAGCAATCATTTTTTAGACTCATTTATTTCTACTAAATGACAGATTGTTCTACATTCAACAGCTACATACAAAAAAAGTTATAAAATTGTCCTTGGTTTTGCAATGATAAATGAAAAACATTAAAATTCTCCAGTCAAACAAGGCATGCAAGGATTTTTATGTTGTTATTTTTTGTGTTAAAATAGAGCAAAATAACTTACTGAATTATAAAGGTAAGAGCTGAGTGAGCATGCTACTAATGGAGAAAGTGGGTATTTTCACAGAACCAGGGTTTTTTCCCATCCCAACTTCATTTGATGTCAATCAAAACCTTTCAATGGCCATATAGTAAAACAAAAGAATGCAATATGTTTGTGTACATACACTAGTTACTTTATGTGCAGTAAAGCAGCGGTCCCCAAACTTTTTGGCACCAGGGACCAATTTCATGGAAGATAATTTTTCCCAGGATGGCGGTTGGGGGTATGGTTTCAGGATGAAACTGTTCCATCTCAGGTCATCAGGCATTAGAGTCTTATAAGGAGTGTGCAACCTAGATCCCTCACATGTGCAGTTAACAGTAGGGTTTGCACTCCTATGAGAATCTGATGCTGCTGCTGATCAGACAGGAGGTGGAGCTCAGGTGATAATGCTGGCTTGCCTGCTGCTTACCTTCTGCGGTGCAGCCTGGTTCATAACAGGCCACGGATGGGTACTGGTCCGTGGTCCAGGGATTGGGGACCTCTGCAGTAAAGGAATAGAGAAGGGAAAATGAAAGAATAAAGAAAACTATGCTATATTAGGATATGGTAGAATGAAATTGTTTTGTAGTTGAGAATGTATTTCTGGTCTGTAAAAATGGAGTTATGGAATCAAGTAGCAGGTTTTCTTTCTTTTTTTAATTTTTAATTTTTAAATTTGTGGGTACATAGTAGGTGTATATATTTATGGGGTATATGAGATATTGAGGCATGATAATCACATCAGGGTAAATGGGATATCCATCACTTTAAGCATTTATCCTTTATGTTTCAAACAATCCAATTATATTTTATTATTTTACAATGTACAATTAATTAATTTTGACTATACTCACTCTGTTGTGCTAGCAAACAGTAGGTCTTATTCATTCTTTCTATTTTTTTGTGCCCATTAACCATCCCTACATCCTTCTCAGCCCGCAATATTTTTCCCAGTCTCTGGTAACCATCCTTCTACTCCTTATCTCCCTGAGTTCAATTGTTGTGATTTTGGCTCCCACAAATAAATGAGAACATGTGAAGTTTGTATTTTTGTTCCTGGCTTATTTCACTTATGACCTGCAGTTCCATCCATGTTGCAAATGACAGAATCTCATTCTTTTTCATGGCTGAATAATACTCCACTGTGTATATATATCACATTTCCTTTATCCATTCATCTGTTGATGGACACTTAGGTTGCTTGCAAATCTTGGTTATTGTGGATAGTGCTAAAAAAAAACGTGGGAGTGCAGATATCTCTTTGATATACCAATTTTCTTTCTTTTGGAAAGGAAAATCCCAAATACCTAGGGGTGGGATTGCTGGATTGTATGGTAGCTGTATTTCTTTTTTTGTGAGGGATTGCCAAACTATTCTCCACAGTGATTGTACTAATTTACATTCCTACCAACAGTGTGTGATGGTTCACTTTTCTCCACATCTTCAGCAGCATTTGTTATTGCCTGTTGTTTGCATAAAGGCCATTTGTAACTGGAGTCAGATGATATTTCATTGTAGTTTTGATTTGTATTTCTCCAATGATCCATGATGTTGAGTACCTTTTCATATATCTGTTTGCCATTTGTATGTCTTCTTTTGAGACATGTGTGTTCAGATCTTTTGCCCATTTTAAAATCTGATTATTATATTTTTTTTCCTATAAAGTTGTTTGAGCTCCTTAGGTATTCTGGCTATTAATTCCTTGTCACATGGATAGTTTGCAAATACTTTCTACCATTCTGTGGTATCAGGGTAATACTGTCCACCACTGGGACAGACCTAAAGTACTCCTGTGGCTACCACCACTGGGACAGATGTGGAGTACCCCTATAGCCACCACCATTGGGTCAGACCTGAACCCAGCACGGTACTGAGTCTTGCCCAAGGCCTGCTGTAGCCATTACCTGGCTACCACCTATGTTCACTACAGCTCTACAATCAGCAGGTAGCAAAACCAGCCAGGCTTGTGTCCTTCCCTTCAGTACAGTGAGCTCCCCAAATCCTCGGGCAGGTCTAGAGATGTTGTCTGGGAGCCAGAGATGGGAATCAAAAACCTTAGAAATTTACGTGGTATTCTATTCTACTGTGGCTGAGCTGGCACTCAAACCATGAGACACAGTCCTTCCCACTCTTCCTTCCTGTTTCCATAGGTAGGAGAGCCTCACCCCATGGCCATCACTACCATAGGCCCAAGAGGAATACTGCCAGGCTACTGCCAGTGTTCACTTAATGCCCTAGGGCTCTTCAGTCAGCTTGTGGTGAATGCTATCAGGTCTGGAACCCACCCTTCAGAGCAGTGGGCTCCCCTGTGGCCCAGGGCAGGTCCAGAAATGCTGTTCAAGGCCTTCTTGAATCAGTGATCCCAAAAGGCTGCCTGGTGCTCTACCCATTGTGGCTGAACTCACACCTAAGGTGGAAGACAAAGTCCCCTTTACTTTTCCCTCTACCTTTCTCAAGCAGAAGGCCTTCTGCACCTTCCTCACCATAGCCACCACAGCTGTCAATGTGCTGGGTCTCACATGAAACCACATGTCAGAATCTTAGGTTTTCTTTTAAGTAGACACCTCCTATCTGCTCTTGGAACACATCACGTGTATCTTCATCCACCATTTGTGTTTGTGTTATTGTTTGCCTGTCAAATTGGAATCTGATCTGTCTCGTTGACAAACCCTGTCATTCACAATAGGCTTTCATTAGTTTACTAAGTGGTGTATGACTCCTAATCCTAAACTGTACTGTATGACCATCCTGCCTACTATTTTCAAATTAATATGGTCATTGTTCTTAGTATTGACTCCTTGGTCAACAAAAAGTCCTTGGGGATTTTGTTGACCATCGCAGTCATTGGAGTCTCTCCAGCTGCTGGTATACAAAAGAGATACTAGGTCCATGTTAGAGTCTACCTCATC
This sequence comes from Gorilla gorilla gorilla, assembly GCF_029281585.2. Classification (NCBI taxonomy): domain Eukaryota; kingdom Metazoa; phylum Chordata; class Mammalia; order Primates; family Hominidae; genus Gorilla; species Gorilla gorilla. The sequence continues at coordinate 36,456,788 of NC_073243.2, forward strand.
CTTTTACATTGCTACGTATTATTCCATTATATGAATGTACCCTATTTAATGAATTAATGATACTTAATGTTTCTCAATACTATTACAAAATATGAAAATATTAATACTTATACCTTTGCCTGCTTTTCTGATTTTTTCCTTAGAATAACTATCTAAAACTTTGTGCTCAGCTCTTGACATATATTTCCCCCTAAAAAGATGTCTCCTTCTCCCTACAACCAATGCAGGAAATAATTCAGTCTGTGTCAAATAAAAAGTATCTGATTTAGTTTGCATTTTCAAGGAATACCAGTGTTAGGCCTATTTTAATATAGATAATTCATAATTATTTTTTGTGTCTGAATTGCCTGCATCTGTCTCCAAATTATTTTCATTTTATTATTGATTTGTAAGAGCATTTTATATATTAAAGATAGCAAATCTTTGTCGTATATATTGTGAATAGTTTTACCGAGTTTTCTGGTTATCTTTTAATATTATTCATGATATATTTTGCAGTGAAGAAATTTTAAGTTTTTGTGTAGTAAAAGCTGTTGGTCTTCTCTTTTAGGGTTTCTTCTTTCTCTATCAGACTTAGAAATACTTCAGTGACCTCAAAACCATAAAGATACATTTTTAATCTTTATTTCCATTGATTATATTTATAGCTTTTATATTTTTAATCTTTGGAATATTTTGGCATATGGGAAAGGTAGGGCTCAAACTTTATTTTTTTGAAATGGTTAACCAATTTTCCTAATATCATTTATTGAATAATCCATCTTGTTGCCCCAGTTTAAAATACCATTGTCATATATTAAATTTCCATATATATGTGTGTATGTATGTCCATTTTCTACTCATTGTTTTGTTTCATTGACCTATTTGACTATTTCTGTGACTATTTCATCAGTACATTATTTTATCATCCTTAGCTTTAGTATAATATATTTCTATATATGGTAGGGAAGATATCCTGTTATACAGAGTAATTGGCCACAGCATTCATCCTAAGTTTCTTTGGTACAAACAGCAAGCTCAATGCAGTATGACACTTTAATCACAGTGTTCTTCCAATTTACCTTCTTCCAACTTTTGTTAGTGGGATTTTCTCTGAACTGGGTGGTTTTCTGGAATTCTAATGGAAGAAATGTATATATATATATATATATATAATTATTTCTGAGAGATCTCTTCCTTTTCCTGTGTTGTGTGATAAGCTGTGTCTTAGTCAGTTGGGGCTACTATAACAAAATACTATAGACTGGATGGTTTGATCTATAGATACTTATTTTTCACAGTTCTGGAGGATGAGAAATCCAAAATCAAGGTGCTGGCAGATTTGGTTCTAGGTGAGGACCCTCTTCCTGGATTGTGCAGATGGCTGCTACATTGCTGTGTGCTCACATGACCTCCTCTTTGTGCTCAGGGAGAGAGAGCTCTGGTTTTTCTCTCTCTTTTTATAAGGATATTAATCTCAGGAGGGATTATGAGGGCTTCACCCTCAATACCTCATCTAAACCCAACTACCTCCCAAAGATCTTACCTTCTAATATCATCACATTGGCGGTTAGGGCATCAGCATATGAATTTGGCTGGGGCGGGTGTGCACAGACATTCAGTCTATAACAAGCTGTTTACTACTGTTTGGGTTTCCTTGAATCCATTCCCATCTTTTGATCTATAGGGGGTATATTTCTATATTCCTTTCGTTTCCATTGTTGCTTCAGATTTTCAAAAACCAAAAATCTAGTAATTTCTTTGCATATTTTTCTATGAACTTGGAAGGTTAAAAAATATGGGCTCAGTTTGCCATTTTGGAAATAAAAACTGTGGCTTTTTTGGACTATGTACTAGTATTATGAGTTTCAAAAAACAATCTAAAATGAATTTAAAAAGGAATTTTTAAATTATTCTAGTGGTGTGTAAGTCTATGTACTTTCTATGCATATTGATTGCCTTTATTCATCCTGAGACAAATAAATATCAAGTATTATTTCATTCAGTGTAGTATATGTGTTTCCTCTTAATAATTAAAAAATATTAACACATAAAAGTGGCAGTTAAGAAATTGTGATATGCTACAAACATATGAAAAAAAGCTCAACATCACTGATCATCAGAGAAATGCAAATTAAAACCACAAGGAGATACCATCTCATGCCTGTCAGAATGGTGATTATTAAAAAGTCAGGAAACAATAGATGCTGTCAAGGCTGTGAAGAAATAGGAATGCTTTTACACTGTTGGTGCGAATGTAAATTAGTTCAACCATTGTGGAAGACAGTACAGGGATTCCTCAAGTATCTAGAACTAGAAATACCATTTGACCCAGCAATCCCATTACTGGGTATAAACCCAAAGGATTATAAGTCATTGTACTATAAAGACACATGCACATGTATGTTTACTGCAGCACTGTTTACAATAGCAAAGACATGGAACCAGCCCAAATGCCTATCAATGATAGACTGGATAAAGAAAGTATGGTACATATACACCATGAAATACTATGCAGCCACAAAAAGGAATGAGATCATGTCCTTTGCAGGGACATGGATGAAGCTGGAAGCCATCATCCTCAGCAAACTAACACAGGAACAGAAAACCAAACATTGCATGTTCTCACTCATAAACGGGAGTTGAACGTTGAGAACACATGGACACAGAGAGAGGAACAACACACACCAGGGCCTGTTGGGGGTTGGGGGGTGAGGGAAGAGAACTTAGAGGACGCATCAATAGGTGCAGCAAACCACCATGGCACACGTATACCTATGTAACAAACCTGCACGTTCTGCACATATATCCCATTTTTTTTTAGAAGAAATGAAAAAAGAAATAATATACTAGATGATTCTTGATAACATTTTGCATGCCTATAAAATTATTGGGCCATTGTCAAAGCAGAGCAATACAACTGTTGCAAATGATTTATGATTATGTTTCACTCTAGGCATGCCTTCTCCTGAGATTCAACTTGGATTTAAGCTCAGAGAGGATCTGCAAGAGCAAATGAATAAAAATAAGATGATGCCTGTTCTTAGCGAGGATACAGTATTACAGGTGTGTAGCATGTTGATTGAATACATACTCATTACAAATTGGAAATGCTATCACTCAGAGTGGCAAATTACTAATGATAATTCTTTTTGTCTATATTTTGCTTCTTTCCTCTTCGTATTAATTTTTATCTCTTTCTTAACTAGTCATTCTATTTCTTTGTTGCAACTTTGATGAAAACAATTGTTTTAGAAGGGAGAATTTAAAATACAGTTGATCCTTGAACAATTTGGGAGTTAGGGATGTTGACCCTCTGTGCAGTGAAAAATCCACATGCAACTTTTGACTCTCCCATAACTTAACTACTTATAGCCTACTGTTGACTGGAAGCCTTATTGATAGTCAATACATATTCTTTTATATGTATTATATACTGTATTGTTACAACACAGTAAGATAGAGAAAAGAATGTTAAGAAGATCATAAAGAAGAGAAAACATATTTACTATTCATTAAGTGCAAGTGGGTCATCATAAAGATCTTCATCCTATTGTCTTCACATTGAGTAGACTGGGGAAGAAAAAGAGAGAAAGAGGAGGGGTTGGTTTTGCTTTCCCAGAGGCGGCAGGGGTTGAAAAAAATTCATGTATAAGTGAGCCAACACAGTTCAAGCCTGTGTTGTTCAAAAGTGAACTGTGTTTTCTTTTGTCCACTCTTACACCTCTTATGTTTTTCACCCTTTGGTAGAGATGCAGATATGAGAGGAACAGACGTTAAAATAGGATGTAATAATTACGATTTTCATCTCCATTTTATATTAGGGATTCTTCTTAAACTTGTGAAGAAGATATAGCCTGTATGGTATAATTTGAGATATAGGCCACTGAAAAGACACTTCCGTTGTCTTATGTGTGTGAGTGTATGTATGTGTATGTGCCTGCCCACACACACACAAAGAATTTTTACTTTTTTTGTCTTTTAAAATATGATTTTGACATTTATGTCATTTCAAACTGCATGTAGATTTCTGAGAATAAATTTTTTTGGTGTACAGATTATTATCACCTGGGTACTAAGCATAGTACCCCACAGTTTTTTTTTTGTGAACCTTTTCCTTCTCCCATCATTCTCCCTCAAGTAAGCTCCAGTATCTGTTTTTCCCCTCCTTCTGTCCATGTGTTCTCATGATTTAGCTTCTACTTGTAGGTGAGAACATGCGTTATTTGGTTTTCTGTTTCTGCATTAGTTTGCTAAGGATAATGGCCCCCAGTTTCATCCATGTTGCTGCAAAGGACATGATCTCATTCTTTTTTATGGCTGCATAGTATTCCACCACGTGCCACCATGCCTGGGTAATTTTTGTATTTTTAGTGGAGACAGGGTTTTGCAGGCTGGTCTCAAACTCCTGACTGCAAGGGATCTGCCCACTTTGACCTCCCAAAGTTCTGGGGTTACAAGCATAAGCCACTGCACCTGGCCTGTTATTCTTTAACTTTTAATAGCCATTTTGACTGGTGTGAGCTGGTATCTCATTGATTTGCATTTCCTGAATGATTAGTGACATTGAGCACTTTTTTGGATGCTTGTTGGCCATGTATATGTCTTCTTGTGTAAAGTGTCTGTTCATGTCTTTTGCCCACTTTTTTTTTTTTTGAGATGGAGTTCTGCTCTTGTTGTCCAGTCTGGCGTGCAATGACATGATCTCAGCTCACCGTAGTGTCTGCCTCCCAGGTTCAAGCGATTCTCCTGCCTCAGCCTCCCGAGTAGCTGGAATTACAGGCATGCACCACCATGCTCGGCTAATTTTTTTGTATTTTTAGTAGAGACAGGGTTTATCCGTGTTGGTTAGGCTGGTCTCAAACTTTCGACCTCAGGTGATCCACCTGCCTCGGCCTCCAAAGTGCTGGGATTACAGGTGTGAGCCACCGTGCCCGGCCATTGCCCACTTTTTAATGGAGTTGTTTTTTGCTTGTACATTTGTGTAAGCTCCTTGTAGATTCTGTGTATTAGACCTTTGTCAGATGTATAATTTGCAAACGTTTTCTCCCATTCCATAGGTTGCCTGTTAAATGTTTTCTACCATTCTGTAGGTTGCCTGTTTACTCTGTTGATAGTTTCTTTTGCTGTGCAGAAGCTGTTTGGTTTAATTAGGTCCCATTTGTCAGTTTTTGTTTTTCTTGTGATTGCTTTTGGAATTTTCCTCATCAAATCTTTGCCAGTTCCCATGTCCAAAATGGTATTTCCTAGGTTATCTTTCAGGGTTTGTATAGTTTTACGTTTTATATTTAGATCTTTAATCCATCTTGAGTTGATTTTTATATATGGTATAAGAAAGGGGTCCAGTTTCAACCTTCTGTATATAGCTAGCCAGTTATCCCAGCACCATTTATTGAATAAGGAGTTCTTTCCTCATTGCTCGTTTTTGTCAGCGTTGCCAAAGATCAGATGGTCATAGGTGCGTAGCTGTATTTCTGGGCATTCTCTTCTGTTCCATTGGTTTATGTGTCTATTTTTGTACCAGTACCATGCTGATTTGGTTACTGTAGCTTTGTACAGTTTGAAGACAGGCAATGTGATTCCTCCAGCTTTTTCTTTTGCTTAGGATTGCCTTGGCTATTCAGGCTCTTTTCTGGTTCCATATGAATTTTAGAATAGTTTTTTCTGGTTCTGTGAAGGATGTCATAGCATTGTATCTGTAAATTGCTTTGGTTGATATGCCCATTTTAACGATATTGAGTCTTCCTATTCATGAGTATGGAATGTTCTTCTATTTGTGTCACCTATGATTTCTTTGAGCAGTGTTTTATAATTCTCATTGTAGAGATCTTTCACCTCCCTAGTTAGCTGGATTCCTACTTTTTTTGTTTGTTTGCTTGTTTGTTTGTTTTTGGTGTTGTTGTTTTGGCAATTGTGAATGGGACTATTACTTTTGGCTGTCAGTTTGGCTGCTCTTGGTGTATAGGAATGCTACTGATTTTTGTACATCAGTTTTGTGTTCTGAAACTTTGCTGAAGTTTCTTATCAGCTCAAGGAGCTTTTGGGCAGAGACTGTGGGGTTTTCTAGATATAGAAGCATGTCATTTGCAAACAGGGATAGTTTGACTTCCTCTGTTTTTATTTGGATGCCTTTTATTTCTTTCTCTTACCTGACTGCTCTGGCCAGGACTTCCAATATTATGTTGAATAGGAGTGATGAGAGAGGGCATCCTTATTTTGTTCTGGTTTTCAAGGGGAATGCTTCCAAGTTTTGCCTATTCAGTATGATGTTTGGTGGTGGCTGTGGCTTTGTCATAGGTGGCTCTTATTATTTTGGAGTTGTTCCTTCAATGCCTAGGTTATTGAGGGTTTTTAACATGAAGGGATTTGAATTTGATTGAAAGCCTTTTCTGCATCTGTTGGGATAATCATGTGGTTTTTGTCTTTTATTTCTGTTTGATGAATCACATTTATTGATTTTAATATGTTTGAATATGTTTGAATATGTTTGATGAATCACATTTATTGATTTGAATATGTTGAAGCATTCCAGAGATAAGGCCTGCTTGATCCTGGTGAATTAGCTTTTTGTTGTGCCAATTCACATTTGGTTTGTTAGTATTTTGTTGAGGATTTTGATGAGCATATATATTGATCAAGGATGTTGGCCTGAAGTTTTCTTTTTTTTGTTGTGGCTCTGACAGGTTTTAGTATCAGGATCATGCTAGCCTCCTAGAATGAGTTGGGAATGAGTCTCTCCTCCTCAGTTTTTTGTAATAACTTCAGTAGGAATGGCATCAGCTCTTCTTTGTACATCTGTTATAATTCAGCTGTGACTCTCTCTGGTCCTGGGCTTTTTTTAGTTGGTAGGCTGTTTATTACTGATTTAATTTCAGAGCTCATTATTGGTCTGTTTAAGTATTCAATTTCTTCCTGATTCAGTTTTGGGAGGATGTATACGTCCAGGAATTTATCCATTTCTTCTGGAATTTTAGATTTATGTGCGTAGAGGTGTTGATAGTTTTCTCTGATGGCTGTTTGCATTTTTGTGGGGTCAGTGGTAACATCTCCTTTGCCATTTCTAACTGTGTTTATTTGGATCTTCTCTCTTTTCTTCTTTATTAGTCTACCTAGAATTCTATCTGTCCAATTAATTTTTTCCAAAAAACCAACTTCTGGAGTTGTTGATCTTTTGTAAGGTTTTCATGTCTCTGTCTCCTTTAGTTCAGCTCTGATTTTTGGATATTTCTTGTCTTCTACCAGCTTTGAGGTTGCTTTACTCTTGCTTCTCCAGTTCTTCTAGTTGTGATGTTTAGTTGTTAATTTGAGAAATAAGATCCTTTTGAGACAAGCAGATGCTCAGGGAATTCATTACCACTAGAACTTCCTTACAAGAGCTCCTAAAAGAAGCCCTAAATATGGAAAGGAAAGATTGTTACCAGCCACTACAAAAACACACTTAAGTACACAGACCAGTGACAGTATAAAGCAACCACACAAACAGATCTGCATAATAACCAGCTAACAACATGATGACAGGATCAAATCCACACATATCAATACTAACCTTGAATATGAATGAACTTAATGTCCCCATTAAAAGACACAGAGTGGCAAGCTGGATAAAGAGGTAAGACCCAGAGGTATGCTGTCTTCAAGAGACCCATCTCACATACAGTGATACCCATAGGCTCAAAATAAAAGGTTGGAGAAAAATCCACCAAGCAAATAGAAAACAGAAAAAAGCAGGTGATGCAATCCTAATTTCAGACAAAACAGCCTTTAAGCAACAAAGATCAAAAAAGACAAAGAGGGGCATTCCCTTCCCTAGTCCATAGCAAGAAAAAGAAGGGCATTACATAATGGTAAAGGGTTCCATTCAACAAGAAGACTTAACTGTCCTAAATCTGTATGCACCCAACTCAGGTGCACCCATATTCATAAAGCAAGTTCTTAGAGACCTAAGAAGAGACTTGGACTCCCACACAATAATACTGGGAGACTTCAACACCACACCAACAGTATTAGACAGATGATTGAGGCAGAAAATTAACAAAGAGATTCAGGACCTGAACTCAACACTTGAACAAATGGACCTAGTAGACATCTACAGAACTCTCCACCCGAAGACAACAGAATATACATTCTTTTCATTGCCACATGGCACATACTCTAAAATTTACCCTGCAATCGGACGTGAAACAATTTTCGTCAAACTCAAAAAACTGAAATCATACCAACCACACTCTTGGACCACAGCTCAATAAAAATAGAAGTCAAGGCCAAGAAAATTGCTTAAAACCATACAATTACACAGAAATTAAACAACTTTCTCCTGAATGACTTTTTGGTAAATAATGAAATTAAGGCAGAAATCAAGACATTCTTTGAAATTAATGAGAGCAAAGACACAACATACCAGAATCTCTGGGGCACAGCTAAGGAGTGTTAAGAAAGAGATTTATAGCACTGAACACCCACATCAAAAAGTTAGAAAGATCCAATTTTTTTTTTAAAGTAAATGTCATGGGGAAAAGTAAGGGATGATTCTGTTAGCACCTTGGCATAAGTAAGTTAGCTAACCAGAGATAAGGAATGGAAGGAAAGATACATACATTTTAGTAGCAGAAACTGACAGCATTTCCCAAAAGTTAATGTGAAGGTCTACTTAATATCATACTTAGGAAAGTGTATCAAATAAATGATCTCTGATAAAAAGCAAAACATTTAACACCAAATATCTTTCCTTGAAATTGAGAGATCTATATTTGCCTTCTAATAACTCATTTAAAAATTAATTTTGTAACTTCTGAGTTCAGAAAAAGTAATATTTATTTCCTCTGGCTTCAGTAATTGTGAAATAGGAGGTAATAATTATTTTTCTTTCAATTTATTTCAGAAACATTTGCTATGTGATTGTTGTACCAGGAACTCTATTGTACCTCAGAACATGGTTTAAAAAGTAAGATTTTCAGACCCATTTGGGTAGCTTTTTAAAATATATGGATTCTCAGACCCATACTTGGGTGGAACCTGGGAATGTTCAGTTTTCAAAAGCCTTCCGATTAATTTCTAATATTCAGTCAGCTTGGAACAATTGCCTTAGAGGACTTGAAGAGTTAACAAATGTATTCTTCAAAACTTTATCATCAGATAGTAAACTAGCCATCTGCTGAGTATGGGCTTGTTATAAAATTAGATTAGGAAGGATAAGTAAAGTATTGGATATTTGGTTCTTTTTAAAAAACTTTCATTGGAAAAATAGATACCTCCTTTAACTTTCTTTTATATCCTACTTTTGTCTACAGTAAAAGGCAATGTAATCCCAGTATGTGAACATCTGTAGCAAATTTTAATTAATACTATTTTCTAAATTGATAAATGTTGCTTCTTTCATTGTTTTATCCTATGAAAATAAACCTTTTGAAATTTAACTATATGAGAGAAACTGATTTTATCAGATAAAGAAATTGAGATACCTGAAAAGGCACTTTCTCAGAGTTTTTTTTTAATTTGTTGTTTTGCAACTGGAATTAGATTTCTAAGTAAATTCTAAATAATTATGAAACAGGTTTCTAAATAAATTCTTCCCAGATTCACAGATACCAGTATTGATATTTCAACTTTAAAGAATACTGTTTTAGAAATGATGAGCTATTTTAAATAAGAACAAACAATGAAGAAATAGATCTTTGATTTGATGTATGTCATAGTAATTTTTTAAAATGTAGGCATCAATCTTTAAAAATATTTCATACTCCTCATTTTTGTTGGGTCTTATAAAATACCTTTTCTAGTTCTTTACATGTATGCTATATGGCAAGCAGTTTTAAAACTTTACATGAATAGATTTTGGTTTGTTTGGAGAGTTTAGTGATATGCCTGGAGAGATAATGGAGACATGGGTATGTCAAAATTAGGGGGGCATGATGGTTCATTTTATGTGTCAACTTGGCTGGGTCACAGAATGTTCAGATAGTTGGTCAAACATTAGTCTGGATATTCTATGAGTGTTTTTGAATGAAATTAACATTAAAGTCAGTGGACCTGAGTAAAGCAGACTGCCCTCCATCATGTGGGTAGGCCTCATCTAATCAGTTAAAGACCTGAATAGAACAAAAAGACCTGCCTTTCCCAGCAAGAGAGAATTCTATAGCAGGCTGTCTTTAGATTTTATCAGCACCATTAGCTCTCCCAGATGATTTCCTGCTGGCCTTTAAACTTCATCTGTACTATTGCCTGTTCTGGTTCTCTGCCTGTTGACCTTTAGACTGGAACTATACCACTGGCTGGCTGTGTCTCGAGCCTGACAGGTCACACTGCATATTGCACTTGCCAGTTTCCATAATTGTGGGAGCCAATTCCTTATAATAAATCTCTTTCTACATATGTACACATCCCATTGGTTCTGTTTCTCTGGAGGATCCTGACTAATACAGTGGGCATCACTGGTCTCATAGTCAGTTTTTGGTCATCTAGAAGATACTTGTTGATAGGGAGTAAAGATTAATTGAATCGTACAATTATTACCAGTAGGCCGCTTCTTCTGCCTCAGGACTATTTATCTGAGAGTTGTGAATACAACTTGAATCTCACTTTCCTTTTCCCTTTTGCAGCCTCCATCTTCTATCTTTATCCAGATTCAGAGAGAGAATCAGTTAAAATGAGCATTAAAGAGAACCTTGAAGGGGAAATAAATAACCAGAGGCTTGTTTGATGTGTGTGTAATAGAAGAAGGATCAGGGCTGGCAAGGCCAGAGCTTATGGAGAGATTATGCATTGCATGGTCTTTTAAAGCCCCAGTGGGCAGGTAACATTCTCTCTTACTAGCTGCCTCACTGAGTAATAAATTGCTGGGCTACTCAAATACAACGTGATTTTTCTAAAGTGAGGTACCCCTGACTCTACTGAGCTGATCACTACTGCCAATGGTATACTTTTCCTGGCTCTTTAATTCATCCTAACTTGCTTCCTAAAATTGCTGTCTCTGTTCAGAAGTTGCAATGACTTAGGAATATTTCTGGGAAGAAGTAGGATGAAAATGGGGCTTTAGCACCTAACTTAGCTGGAGTAAAGACAATTCTCATTCAGTGGTTAAATCACTGTGTATTTAAATTGTGTTTAGATCCTAGTGAGTGGATGTCAACATTTAAGAATACTGAAGCAGTACACAGATGGTACCATATGTCCAGAGGGAATGCTCTAAAAGGCAATTGTATGGATATTTGGAAATATTTTAAAATATCTATATACATGACCAAGTTTGGGTACCTCACTCTGAAAGAAAGATGTTGTTAGGAATTCATCCAGGTGCTTCAAACACTTATTGAATACCAGTAACTACTATTCTGGTCTACCAAATGTGAAGGTAGTTTGTGTGAGACATTCAGTGTGTCATGGAGAGCCAGGATTGGTTGGGCTGATCCGGCAAGCCAGACTTCTTCCACTCCACTCCCAGTTATCCATGAATCAGTGAAAGAGAATGTTCTCAGATAGCAGGAGATTGCTTTTTTGGTTGAGGATATAGAAATAGATTTGCTTCTTTTCTAGATCCTCTAAATTAACACAATTAACCTCTCTTACCTCTCACATCCTAGCTCCAAAACAAAAAAAACAACAAGAAAACTCTACGGTTTAATGGCCTTGTCAAAATGCAGTGGGGTAAAGACAGGGGAAGGTTCAGTCACATGTATTAAAAAGATAAATGCCAATTTGTGTTTCTTATGAAAAAATTGATTGACATGTATTCTTGCATATTGTTCATTAACAAATTAACAGCTCCAGCCCCTACTTGTATTCAATGGCATTAGCTCTTGGTTGGTAGTTCTGTCTGTAGAGGAGGAAATAAATCAGCTGTCAGGAGCAACCTTCCTTCCTACTTGCTTTCTTACCTTTTGCATTTACCTCTTGCACTTTTGGAGGCCAACATGGGCAGATAGCTTGAGCCCAGGAGTTCCGTGTAGAACCTTATGTAGGTACAGTCAAGTGAATAATTAGTCCTCAACAGGAAAAGTCACTGGTCCTTTAGTAAGATAAATGAAAATTACAAATATTTGAAAAATTACTTTGCAGAGACACAGAAATATCTTGTAAGTGTGTAGGTATACCCTGTTTAATTAATTCTTGGGAGTTTCTGGGTTTGTCTCTCGACATTTCTTCTCTCTGGCCTCTGAGCTCTGTAAAGCCTGCTTGGGAAGTATATACGTGTGAAACTAATGTAACTTTGGGGTGTTTAGGGATGCATTATCAGTACATAATACTGAGCATTAATTGGAGAAGGTTGAGGTTATCACATTGCTTTATTTGTGTTTTTTGATATGATTTGCATATTGCTAATTAACGAATTAACATCTCCAGCCCCCACCTGTATTCAGTGGCATTAGCTCTGTATTGTATTAGTGTAATCATGAAAATGCTTGCAAGTTCAGCCTAATGGCTTTATTTTCAGAGAGCTTTATAATTGATCATAGAAACAAACATAGAGGGCCCCTAAAGAGAAGTCTTTTTCTAAAGCTCTTAGATGCTGACAACATATTAAAGGTAAAGATTCCTTTTAAAGTGACAAAAGCCAGTAGGTTGTGAACTCTTAAAATGGAAGCATATTATCAGTGCATTTTATCTTTTTTGAAAGGGACACAACAACTTCAGATTTTCTGATATGAATTAAGAATTAGGCAGAATCAGTTTTGAATTGGGGTCTCTGTCACCCAGGCTGGGGTGCAGTGGTGCAATCACAGCTCACTGCAGCCTTGACCTCCCTGGGTTCAGGTGATCCTCCCACCTCAGCCTGCTAGGTAGTTGGAACTATAGGCATGGGCAACCATGCCTGGCTAATTTTTTTTTTTTTTTTTTTTTTTTTTGTTGTTGTTGTTTTTGTAGAAACTGGGTTTTGCCATGTTTCCTAGGCTGGTCTCCAACTCCTGGGCTCAAGCTGTCTGCCCATGTTGACCTCCCAAAGTGCTAGGATTACAGGTGTGACCCACTGTGCCCTGCCCAGTTTAGTATTTAACACTGTAACACAGAGGTCATATAATTTCTGGTCCTTAGGGGAAATATTAAAACTTAGAACTGGACGAGAATGGCTGTTCAGAATCATCACATATTAATGAAGAGGAAAAAACTAGGAATAAAAAAAGAGCACTTCTCTTTCTCTTCACTTAAGTTCTACTTTTTTGTGTGTGTATGGAAAGGAGTTATGATAAAGACAGAAGAGCCAAAACTATAAAACTCTTAGAAGAAAACATTGGAGAAGAGTATCGTGACATTGGATTTGGCAATGATTTCTTAATTATCACACCAAAAGCACAGGCAACAAAAGAAAAAATAGATAAGTTAGATTACATGAAAATTAAAAACTTTTGAGCGTCAAAGGACACCACCAACAGAGTATAAAAGCATCTTATGGAATGGGAGAAAATATTTGCAAATCACGTATGGTTTACAGAATATATAAAGAGTTCTTACAACTCCACAGCAGAAAAAAAAACAACTGAATTAAAAAATGAGTAAAGGGCTCAAATAGACATTTCACCAAAGAAGATATAAAAATGGCCAACGAACAGATGCTCAATATCACTAATCATTAGGGAAATGCAAATCAAAATCACAATGAAATACCACTTTACACTCATTATGATGACTATTATTTAAAAAAAAATACCCAAAATAACAAGTGTTGGCAAGAATGTAGAGAAATTGGAACCCTTGTACATAGCAGATGGAAATGTAAAATGATGCAACTGCTGTGGAAAATGGTGTGGCTATTCCTTAAAAAAGTTAAACATAGAATCACCTTAATGATTTAGCAGTTTCACTTCTGATTGTATATGCCAAAGAAGTGAAAGCAGGGACTTGAATAGATTTATTTGTACACACATGTTCATGGCAGCATTATTCTCAGTAGCCAAAAAAGGTGGAAGCACTGCAAGTGTCCATCAATAGATGAATAAACCAAATGTGGTACATACATACAGTAGAATATTATTCAGTCTTAAAATGGAAGAAAATGCAGATACATGCCACAACATAGATAAACCTTGAATACTAAGTGAAATAAACTAGTCACAGAATGATTAAAATTTTGTACCTCTTATATGATGTTTCTAGAGTAGTAAATCAATAAAGACAGAAAGCAGAATGGTGGCTGCCATGGGTTGTGGAGAGGGGAGTGGGGAGTTAGTGTTTAATGAGCATGGAGTTTCACTTTGGGAAAATGAAAAAGTTCTGGAAGTGCATGGTGGTCTTGGTTTTACAACAGTGTGAGTATACTTAATGCCAGAGAACTGTACACTTAAAAATGTACAGATAGTAAATAGATAGTAAATTTTATGTGTATTTTACCACAATAAAAAGAAGCTAAGAAAGAATAACACAAAAATTACTTTAAATGTTAATTTTTTTAGCTTGTTGCATTGAATTAACACTTATCAGTTGGAAAAAACTTTTTTTTTTCTAGCAGTCTCAAGATGAAACAGAACGAAATCAAGCTCTGTTACAGTAAGTATACTAATTTTTGGCTTCATTATGTTGTAGGTGTTTTTGTCATTTTGCACATCTAAGATGAATATTCATTTTTAAGAGTTTTAGAATTATTGTATATTTTTGAATAATTGCCCATTTTGTAGCAAAAGTATATGTTATTTTACATACATTCTAGATAAGTTTTATTTCATAAGAAGCATTGAATCAGATTAACTTGGTTCTCTATTATTTTAAAAGCGAATTTAAAGCATAGCTTGAAGGTGCAAATTTATGAAGGGGCTGCAAATAAATAAAAGCATGGCATGAAGGAAGAATTTGTAAAACTTATTGAAATTAGACTTTATAAACTTATTATACCTTAAGAAACTCGGCCAGGCGTGGTGGCTAACGCCTGTAACCCTAGCACTCTGGGAGGCTAAGGTAGGCAGATTACCTGAGGTCGGGAGTTCCAGACCAGCCTGGCCAATATGGTGAAACCCCATCTCTAATAAAAAATACAAAATTAGCCGGGTGTGTTGGTGGGCATCTGTAATCTCAGCTATTCAGGGGGCTGAAGCATGAGAATTGCTTGAGCCTGGGAAGCAGAGGTTGCAATGAGCTGAGATCATGCCACTGCACTCCAGCCTGGGCAACAGAGTAAGACTCTGTCTCGAAAGCAAGAAAGAAAGCAAGAAAGCAAGAAGGCAGGAAGGCAGGCAGGAAGGAAGGAAGGAAAGAAACTGTCCTTTCAGTTCTTTTAAAACAATGATTCTCAAAGTATGGTCTGTGAACACTTTGGGAGTCCATGAGATTCTTTTAGAGGGTCTGTGAGGTCAAACCTATTTTCATGATAATACTAACACATTAGTTGCCTATTTCATGGTATTTACATTTGCACAATAGTGCTAAAGTAATGGTGGGTAAAATGCTGGAGTCTTAATAGGAACCAAGGCAGTGGCACCAAAGAATACTAGTAGTCATTGTGTTTTTTCACTGACGTGTGCTCTCAGTTACATAAATAAAAAGAAGCCAGTTTCACTTAACACAATTTGTGTTTGATAAGGCAGGAAAATTATTAATTTTAGTAAGTCTCCACCTTTGAATATATATATTTTTAATATTCTGTGCGATGAAATAGAAAGTATGCTTAAAGCATTTCTGTGCATACTGCTATGTGATATTTACCTTTTTTTTTGAACCAGAGTCTCACTCTGTCACCCAGGCTGGAGTGCAGTGGTGCGATCTCGGGTCACTGCAACCTCTGTCTGCCAGATTCAAGCAATTCTTGTGCCTCAGCCTCCCAAGTAGCTGGGACTACAGGTGTGTGCCACCTTGTCTGGCTAATTTTTGTATTTTTAGTAGAGACAGGGTTTTGCCATGTTGGCCATGCTGGTCTTGAACTCCTGGCCTCAAGTGATCCACCTGCCTGGGCCTCCCAAAGTGCTGGGATTACAGGCATGAGCCACCGTTTGCAGCCATGATGTTTATCTTGAGTAAAACACCTGTGCACTTGTTTGAGTTGTAAGCATTGGAAGAAAACTGGTTTCACCTTTTTTTTTAACTTGAGAGGTGATTTTTTGATATTTTATAATAAAATATGTCAACATTAGGAAAACGTACATAACTCAGTGCATAAGTATTTTCTAAAAGACCAATGCATGATGTTACAAAATCATGTAAAGGTAAAAGACTCATTCAAAAGTGCAAGATAGACTATGGGTTTTAATGTAATAGAATGCAAAAAGTTCATTAATTTTGTTTGACTTTCCTACATTTCCCTTTTAGGAAAGTATTGTTGATTAAATAATTTTGCTGTAATATTGAAAAAAGAATATTTTAGGGGTAGAGGGGGAAAGAGTCCTCTATCCTCAATGAAGGTTTGCTGAAAATGAACAGACAAAAAGATTTATAGAATAAAAATGTATGTAAAGTTTATTTAATGTACATAGGGGAAAATCACAGGAGTGTGGTTACCCAATAACCCAGTGAGGTCCAGATGTTTATATACCATTCTTCATAGGGGAAGAGGAGATGGAGGATATAGCAGTAAATGATTTTCAGGGGAAATGAATACACCCAAAAAACAATGGCCTGGGACAAGTTCCTCTAAGTTTTGGGGAATTGATGGGAAGATGAGAGACAGAACTTCACTCTAAACAAAGGTTGTCTTAGGCAGATAAAGTCTTGGGTAGTCTCTTGGAGCTGCTGTCAGAAGAATAGATAAAGAATTTGTCTGGACATAGTGTCCTGTCACTTGGCCTTAGAGACTTTTAGTCTTTTCTCTGATGGTTAATCTTTCCTGGTTGTTTAATGAGATTCCTATGGAGGGGATTTTAAGACCATTTTATTTTATTTTTTCAAGAAGCTTTCTCAGTCAGATAAGGAAATTCTGGAGAGAGTCCCTTCAGGTGCTTCAAGAAAAAAAGGATCAGAGAAATGGGGTGGGGGGTGAGGGGGAAGCTCAGATGGAGACCTTGGTTCTGAAGCTTATTTCTCAGGCCTTTCAATTTTCTTTAATTCAGAGTACGCAGCTTGCCATAGCGTCGTATTTTGGGGTATTATTTTCTGTACCCAAGCAATATTCACAATTATCCAAAAAGGCTATTAAAATACTCCTCCCTTTTCCAACCCCGTATCTGTGTGAAGCCAGATTTTTGTTGTATACTTCAAATAAAATTATATATGGCAACAGATTGAATGCAGTAGCAGATATAGGATGATAGTCATCTTTCATTAAGCCACACATTAAAGAGATTATTAAAAATGTCAAAAATTGCAACTTCTCTCACTAATTTTTTTCATTTTGGAAAAGATAATTTTTCATAAAAATATATTAATATGTTCCTGGATTATTGCTGTCATTTAAAAATTTATACATATTTAATTTTGTTCTTCATTTTAATTTCTAATATGTAGATATAAATAAGTGTAAGACACCAATAATTTTTAAGAGTATAAAGGAGTCTGAAGATCAAAAAGTTTGAAAACTGCTATTGTTGTAAAATAACCCTTTTGCCCCAGCTACCAACATTATAAGTTCATTTAAAGAAACAGAAAAAAGAAAAGACTAAGGAAGACTAATATAGCATCCATATTCTCTCTGCCTAGAGAACCATTTGTTAACATTTTGGTACATTTTACTTTAGGCTTTATTTATATTTTTGTTTTTGTTCATACTTTCTACAAAATTGGGATCATCTTGCAGATAGTTTTGTATCCTGTTTTTAAATTTTAAGTAATAGTTTATCAAAGTTATTTTCTTGTGTCATAATGTTTTTAAAAATGTGAATTTTGATGACCTTATAATACCTTATTGTATTACTGACTTTACTATAATTCATTTAATTATTCCTCTACTACTGGACATTTAGGTTGTTTGTAGTCTTACCTAACATAAATAACTATTTGTAATAATTTAGATGAAGCTTTGCTCTATTTTCAGACTATGTCTTAAATACTCTTGCAATTAAGGGAAAAAATTCTGTTAAACTATGGTTTTATTTTGTTTTCAGCTTGTTCTTAAAGAATCACACTTTAGGAAAAAAATCAGCATTCTTTTCTATTTGCTTCAAAAATTATCATTCTACATGAATAGCTTAATTTTTATCTGAAGACAGCTTATATTGATCACTTCTGTTTTTGGATAGGAGAGAATGCTTAATTTATTATTCTTGCATAGGACTCCAGTAGCTGTGCCTACTGCGTTAAAAACTGCTCTTAAAACAGCTGAAATGAGAGGCTTTTTTTTTAAAGGAAGGTATCTTGATTACATTTATGCAGTAAATTAGGCTGAGAAAAAATATAGTTAGCTGATTGCCTTTCTTTAATCAGCTTTTAATTATCACAGGGCAGATGATGAAAATTGCAGATTAGGCATGACCCTTATTTTGCTTTTAACTTCTTCCCTTCGGTATTCCCTACCTTTTCTTTGCCTGCTGTGAAATACAAGAATGATAAGTAATGCCTGGAGAAATTTATCATTAATGACTCTCACTTACATCTAAAACTAATGACAAACTATCAGTGTGTTTGATGACGTAGATAGAAAAACTACGTATTTCAGGACCATTTTCTCCCTGACCTTCCTGCCCCTATTTGGCAAACAGTCACCTCCAAAGTCACCTTTAGACCTAAATGTAGTTTAGCTTGTATATACTCCTCAGGTCATTTATTATTTTTTCAGCTCTCTCCTTCATTTGTGCAGTTACTTGAAATGAAAATGTTAACAAATTGGTAATAATTGTAAAAATAATTGGAATGATATAGCAAAAAATTATCCTATTTGGAAAGCCCTTTAAGTGAAAAAGAAAAATTAAATTGTATTTGAATGAGAAACACTGTTTCTTTTTCCATTTTAAAATTTATTTTTATTAATTGATTTTTTAGGACTAGAAAAAATTGTTCAATGTTCATTGGGTCGTTTCGCCAGTCTGGACTTTCATTGAACCACCAAAATATTGAAGGTATGTTTTCGTGGTAGAGTCATATAAAGGAAATTAGTCTTTGCCTAAAAATAGAAGACTTAGTTAGATATACATTTATTTACAACTAGGCTGGTCAACTATATATGTATATTTTTTGTTTGTTTTGTTTTGTTTTGTTTTGTTTTGTTTTGTTTTTGGTAGAGATGTGGTCTTGCTATGTTGCTCAGATTAGCTTTGACCTCCTGGGCTCAGGCAAATTATCCTGCCTTAGCCTCCCGAGTAGTTGGGACTACAGGCATGCTCTATGGAGCCTGGCTTACTATATGTTTATAAATATGAAATCAGTGTTGCTATTGACTTGGATCATGCTTCATAGAGTTACCTATGGGAGTAGCTGCTCAGATGCCATTAGTATCTGCTACTCAAAATGTGATTTGGGGGCTGAAATTTGAAAACAAAGTTTGTTTCCTATGTTCATAAGATTTTTAATAAGAATTTCATGTCTTTCTTGACTGGCAGTCACACAGGCCAGTTTTGCCTTGGTTTGAGCTGTATTAGAGGATAGCTGTCTATCTCTTTGCAGTGTCTACCAATGATTCCTCCAGAGTGAATGTCAGGTATATTGTGTCACAGTGTAGTAAATATTTATAGTGTTTAATGATACCTAGTATTATAAGAAAAGGATACAAGGACATGGTAACATTTTGGAGAGATAAATTTAAAAAGCTCTGTCTTCTCTTGCTCTGTTGCTACAACAAAGCAGTACCACTTTTGCCCACCACCAGCTCTTACGTGTACTTTTACTGTCTAGAGTTTGGTCTTTAATATTGTTTATTCTTTAGCAAATACTTATTAAGCCTACTATATACCAAGTACGTGGGTGCTAAGGGTGTGAATGCTAAATAAACCAGGGATTCTTAAAGGGTAGCTGATAACTTTTGGAGCATGACAGTATCAGGATGAGCCTGAACATACAATTATTACTGAAAAGCAAGGATGCTTTCAGGGATGTCTGGGGCCAGTGCTGTAGGATAAATGGTTAGCTCAATGGTGCTGTGGCCAAACTGTGATAAACTGGCCAAACTGATAAATTAAGCAGGGATAAAAACCCAGGAATTTAGAGTTAATGGAAATAAGTTTGTGAAAAGACCATGAGTTCATAATGATAGTCAAAAAATGTTGAGTGTACAAAAGATTGTCTCAATACAAAAAGAAAAACAACTATAGCAGGATGTTTAAGAATGGGCTAGATGTGGTGGCTCACACCTGTAATCCCAGCACTTTGGGAGGCTGAGCCAGGATGATTGCTTGAGCCTAAGAGTTCGAGACCAGCCTGGGAAACACAGCAAGATCCCCCATCGCTACACACACACAAAATTATCCAGGCTATGGTGGTTCATGCCTATAGTCTCAGCTGCGCTGAGGCGGGAGGATAGCTTGAGCCCAGGAGGTTCAGGCTGCGTGAGCCATGTTTCCAGCCCGGGTGACAGAGTGAGACCCTATCTCAAAAAAGAAAGTTTTAATGACTAAGAATTGGGGGCCTGTTAATATCTGTGCATTTTTTAAATTAAATACATGTCTATTTATAAAACATAGGATATTTTTGTTTATCACTGTTAAGTAGGGAAAGAGTCAAGCAGTCCTGGAAAAAGTAAGAATTGTACCAAGGAAAGGAAGGCCCACCACACAGTATCAGCAGTGACACATAAAACATATAAAGTGGGGTCTGTGTCCCCAGATGACAAATTAACCTGATATCCAATTAAGGAGACTTTGGTAAATAAAAGCCTTAGATGGCCCTGCCTATCATGATAAGATACTAAACGGCAGGAATAAGTTTCTAATAACACTACATAACATATCAGTACATAATAAATGACAAGACAAAAGCTTTTGTAACACCAACCAACTAAAACTTAAAGCATTCTCGGACAAAACATTAGATTACAAAAAATAACCTTTGTGAAGTTTAAGGTATTTATTTATAAGTAAAGCCAGATAATTGGCTGGTCAGGTTGGAATAATCTTGAGAGAAATAATCTCATGCCCCAACAAAAAAATCAGGTAATCTATAATCCTGGGAAGGTATCAGAGTAAGAATTACTTTAATCTTAAAAAGGTATAAGAAAAAGTATAGAAATAAAGAAGAATGAATTGCAACAATGATACTGTTATTTTAGAATTAGTTTAAGAGCAGTAGTCTTTTATATATTTGAAATGGTAAAAAATTATTTCAAATTTTTAGTTTAAATTGTTTAAGGAAATTTAAGTTTATTATCAATGTTTAAATGATAAATAGTAATTTTCAAGTTTTCATGTCTTAGATATAGAAGTTTAGTAAATTGACCATTAAACAAATGTAACTACAAGTGGTAATTAATGTTCCTCTTTAAATATAAAAGACTTTCTGATTTTAAAAAAGTTTAATAAATATCAAATGGCCTAATATAATTCAGACTATGCCAAACATAATCTCCAAATTTAGTAAAAACCTATTTAGCACTCATTACAAGATGTAGTTATGGATTAAACAAAAAGAGTCATGTTTATAAAACTATAATGATATCATCTTAGAGGTTGAAGTCTTTTTGTGTGTGTGTGTGAGGATGTATTGAACAATTTGAGACAGAGGTGTCATGGATAATATCATGCCCTGGGCATTCCTTTTTCTTCTTTGGGTATTTTCTTTTCTTTTCTTTTCTTTTTTGAGATGGAGCCTCTCTCTTTCGCCCAGGCTGGAGTGCAGTGGCGCAATCTCTGCTCACTGCAACCTCCGCCTCCCGGGTTCAACCAATTCTCCTGTCTCAGCTTCCTGAGTAGCTGGGATTATAGGCACATGCCACCAGGCCTGGCTAATTTTTGTATTTTTTTAGAGACAGGGTTTCACCATGTTGGCTAGGCTAGTCTTAAACTCGTGACCTCATGTGATCCACCCACCTGGGTCTCCCAAAGTGCTGGGATTACAGGTGTAAGCCACCGCGCCCGGCCTCCCCTTTGGGTTTTGACTGTAACAGGTGTCATCAATATTTACACAAAAATGTATTTTTATTTTTCTCATACCCAATTCTAGTATTTATTTTAAAACAGGGTTCCACTATGTCCTATAGTCCCATAACTCCAACCTCCTGCCCATTTGGCCTCCTGAGTGCCAGCCATTAATGCCTTGTGATGCCATTGGCATCTGTGCACTGTTGTCACCACTCTCCTCAAACTTCTGGGTCACAAGTCTCATAGGCTGTTCCTTTAAAAGTGCCACATGGCCGGGTGAGGAAGTGCATGCCTATAGTCCCAGCTACTAGGGAGGCTGAGTTGGGAGGATCCCTTGGGCCCAGGAATTTGAAGTGGCAATGGGCTATGATTGTGCCACTGCATTACAGCCTGGGTGACAAAGCAAGACCCCCATCTCTAAAAAATAAAAAATAAAAAGTAGTGCCACATGCACCAGGATTATTGCTTTGTGTGTTTCTTGCTGCCCTAAAGCTGCTGTGACTAGAGATCCTTAGAATTGGTAGTTCTCTTCCATTCTGGCACTTCATTGCAGCTCTCTCTTGCCTTTACTCCTTTCAGAGTATTCAGAACAAGAAGCTCGTTTTATTATAATTCCAGACTATAGGTTAAATCACGTACAAGTAAATTATTAAATTGTTAGCTTTTATAGTTGACTGTGTTCTAATACAGACCTCTGTCCCAATTCAAAGGGTAAATTCTAATCAAATTGTAGAAAGATAAAGATAAGCAAACTACCTTAAGCAAATATAATAGCTTTGGCCTTAAAACACCTGTGTATAAGTTAAATTTTGTGTATAAGTTAAACCAGGCTTCTCTGGCCATTTTCTTTGAATTTGATGCTTTAGAATTATTTCTCATGTATACCATTATATTTTGCCTCTCTAAAGTGAAAGTAGAGAATTTGAAAATTCTTTTAATGATTTATTAAAGGATAGACAAAAATTCAAGAATTCTTTATGTATTTGTAAAAACTTTAAAGTAAAATTTGTAGTTAGAAAAGATAATTCCTTCTAAATGTGTTTGTTTTTAATATAGTAATCAAATTACTGTAAAATATTTTATTAAGTTTTTAAAATAGTAACTGTTGGCATAAAAGAATGATCATTTTGTCAACGAGAAGAGTCAAACTCTGTAAAATATTTGAAGAGATTTATTCTGAGCCAAATATGAGTGACCATGGCCTGTGGCACAGCCGTCAGGAGACTCTGAGAACATGTGCCCAAGGTAGTCAGGGCACAGCCTAGTTTTATACGTTTTAGGGAGACATGAGACATCAATCAATATGTGTAAGATGAAGTACATTGGTTTGGTCTGGAAAGGTGGGACAAACCAGAAGCAAGGTGGGGGCTGGGGGCTTCCAGTTTATAGGTGGATTCAAAGATTTTCTGATTGGCAATTGGTTGAAAGAGTTATTATCTAAAGACCTGGAATCAATAGAAAGGAATCGCTGGGTTATGATGATAAGGGGTTGTGGAGACCAAAGTTTTATCATGCAGATGAAGCTTACAGATAGCAGGGTTCAGACAGAGCAGATTATAAATTTTTTTAAACAGACTTAAGGTCTGTGTTGATGTTAACACTGGATGGCTTTTCCTCAATTCCAGAAGGGAGGAGGGTGTAATGAGGCATGTGTGACCCTTTCTTCCTTTCAAGGCCTGAACCAACTTTGGAATGCCCATGGCCAAGAGGGGTCCATTCAGATGATTGGGAGCCTTAGAATTTTATTTTTTTTGCTTTATAGTTTTGAAGATGAAGTTGTTAAAGACAACATGGGAGAAAATGTCTATAAGAGTTGTTTCTTTATGATTCAGAGAAGGAAGAAAAGTGAAATCTCTTTTTCTGTTTTTGAATTCTAATCCCCCAAAGATCAGAAATTTTATTTAAAAAAAACCTCTCCTTGCAAAGGTAGTTGAAGATGTATCTATTATTTTAAAATGTTTCTTTCATTGGTATTAAAATTTTAAGCAAGTAGAGATACAAAATGTTAAGTAAGATACACACAATGAAATATGTCATCACTTGTTGACAGGAATAATTCTAAACCAAGGATAAGAAATTATTTATTCTTATGACTTTTTGCTTATCATGCTGTGAGCAAGTAATATGCCATGATTTTAGCCCTCCTAACTGATTTTCATAGCTTTTTATCATTAAATTGCAAAGATGAAGCGAGGGAAAAAACAGGTTTATTATTATTTTCTTTTAGGATGTGAAGCTCAGCAAGAATATTTATGCTTCTTTTTCCCCCTGAAAAACCTGTCTTGCTTATGAGGATGCATTTTGAGGTTCAGCAGATAATTACTTGCTTTTACTTTAGCTATGTAGACATCACCTAATCAAAAGAAACCAAAAGAATGACTCAGATATATGCTTGAAATTCCAGTGAGTTCTGAATTCCTATTCAGGTGTGTCAGAATATTTGGGTCTTTTTTTCTTTTCTTTTTTTTTTTTGAGGCGAAGTTTTGCTCTATTGCCCAGGCTGGAGTGCAGTGGTGTAATCGCGGCTCACTGCAACCTCTGCCTCCCAGGTTCAAGCAATTCTCGTGCCTCAGCCTCCCAAGTAGCTGGGATTACAGGTGTGTCCACCATGCTGGCTAATTTTTGTATTTTTAGTAGAGACAGGATTTCACCTTGTTGGCCAGGCTGGTCTCAAACTCCTGACCTCAAGTGATCTGCCCACCTTGGCTTCCCAAAGTGCTGGGATTACAGGTGTGAGCCACCGTGCCTGGCCAGAATACTTGGGTCTTGATGATGAAAGTAAATGGGCTGGGTGTGGTGGCTCACACCTGTAATCCTCCCACTTTGGGAGGCCAAGGCAAGTGGATCACTTGAGGTCAGGGGTTTGAGACCAGCCTGGCCAACATGGTGAAACCCTGCCTCTACTAAAAATACAAATATTAGCTGGGCATGGTGGTGCGTGCCTGTAATCCCAGCTACTCAAGAGGCTGAGGCAGGAGAATCACTTGAACTCAGAGGCAGAGGTTGCAGTGAGCCAAGATCGTGCCACTGCACTCCAGCCTGGCCTACAGAGCGAGACTCCATCTCAAAAGAAAAAAAAAGAAAGAAAGAAAGAATGTAAAAGGAACAGTGGAGGAGAACTATCTTTTTTCCAAATCCTCCTTTAACCTAACTTGGGTGTGAATTGCTGTTTGCCAGCTTGGCTCAGAGGGGGCAGGGTGAGAGTAGATAGTGAATTTGCAGTCACAGAGGCAATGCAGCAATCCTCCATAGTGTCTAGGATGACCCTCTGTCCTTTTGACCCCTATAAGGGGCATTTCTTTTCATGCCTAACTCCAGACAGCATGAGTTCATTTAAGCTCTAAGTACCTGTAGTGGAAGAGATAATGACACTGAGAAAGTAGATAGTCTTTTTCCTATGTAGTTACAAATGCTGTACTTAGTATAATTCAGCCAAAATAGAGTTCTTGGTTTTTAGCTAAAATAATTCCAAATAGTTACAATTTTTTTGGAGCTATATAAAATTTTTTTTAAGAAATGCAAGAATTTTATAATTTCATTTCCAAAATAATACTTTTATACGAATAAATTTATGTAATATTAATAAAATATATGATGTGTCACTTGACTGAGGGAGTTTAAGTTATATGATTATGAAATGTCAACTGAGAAGGTATGTTTTTAGTGCTTCCATAAAACTGGAGTGAAAATGCATTGTTTTTTTCTAGGGCCTGAGGCTGAAAGTCCTGAAGTTTTGCCACACATAGAAAAGGTTGGTCTGTATAACAGAAATTAACTATGTAGATTGTGAGTTTAGATTTTTAAAAAAATTATGTCGATTAAAGTATCAAGCTCATTTAGACCCTCACCCTCATCTACTAAACCATTTCGGTAGGTAAAAATCTATTCTTGTCTAATCACCTCTTTCATGTTTATTCTTCCTTATTGCTAATAAAAGTGTTTTCTTGATCTGTGTCTCTTATCCAGTACTGTTAAGTCTCTTACTTTTTATCTAGAGTAGAAATACATAACTTGTTATCAAACTAGTTTCTGAGATAATGTAGCAAAGTTCCTTCCTGCTTTGGATTTGCTTTTTACTTGGTGCTATGGAGAATCAGAGGACTATAGGACTGGCTCTGCTTACAATGAACTCAAGCTTTCCTCAGGGATACTAGGCAATCAAAGACCTCCCCAGTGAGATAAAGTCTCACTTTGTTGCCCAGGCTGGAGTA
This sequence comes from Gorilla gorilla gorilla, assembly GCF_029281585.2. NCBI lineage: Eukaryota > Metazoa > Chordata > Mammalia > Primates > Hominidae > Gorilla > Gorilla gorilla. The sequence goes on from NC_073243.2 coordinate 36,482,829, forward strand.
CAGTTGTGCAATCATAACTCACTGCCACCTTGAACTTCTGGGCTCAAGAGATCCTCTCACCTCAGCTTCCCCAGTAGCTAGGACTGTAGGCCCATACTGCCACACCCAGCTAATTTTTTTCTTTTAATTTTTTTGTAGACCCTGGATCTTGGCATCTCACCCAGGTTGCCCCTGTAGCTTACTTTATCTCAGCCACACCTTACACTTTCCTGCCTTCATGCTTTTGCTCAAATCGGGAGCCAGAAGATGGGAAATAACATAAAATTTGGAAACCAGATAGGTCTGGGTTCCAAGAATAACTGTTTATATCTGTAAGATAGGGACAGCGATAGCTGTCTTACAGGTATTGTGAGGACCGAGCAATGATGGTTCATGGTGTCTGGCACCTAGTTGGTGCTTAGTAAATGTGTGTTCCTCCATTCTTTCACTCCACAAATCTTTAATTTCTGGCTCAAGTACCTGTTCTTCTGTGGATCTATTTCAGATAATTCTGGCGATCTTGACCAAAGTAATTGCTCCCTCTCTAGCACTCATTATTTACTGACTATATCATTATTTTCAAATCACTTGTACTCTATAATATTAATAGATCTTCTGAGGAGAAGGATTTTTTTGGACAAAAATGTTTGGAGAACACTGTGTCCTAAAGTTCCCCAATGCACATGGTTTGGAAAGTCCTGTCGCAAAGTAACTTGTTTAACTTTGCTCAACCAAGTATTTTTCAAAGAATCATGAAAGCCCTCCACTGCCTCCATTTTTTTCTTCCCCAGAAAACTCATTTTTGCAAGACACTAGGCTTTGTATGTTATCAAGCAAATGGGCCTGCTGCCTGATGTGCATAGAAGCCAATGCTGTGGCATTGGCTTTTGAGGGAAAAAAAGGCTTTATTGTGAGACAGGCCAGCAAGGAGACAGGAGAGGCAGCTCAAATTTGTGTCCTCTATTTAGGGTCTGGAACAGGTTTAAGGGGGCAGAAGGTAAGGGAAAGGACTTAGGAATGTTGGCTTGGCAGAGTCTGATTAGAAGGCCTCGAATTTGACCATTTACGGTAAGGTATATTTAGGCAGATTTTAACACCAAATCTTTCTGGCCAGCAGACCTGTTGCTTCAGAAAGAGTACCAGTGGTCAGGTTCCAGTCATTTCTCAGTCTTCTTGGTTCAGGAGGAGGGGGAGTCATTTTTCGGTCTTCTTGGTTAAAGGTTCTGGCTGCGTTACATGACTTGCAGTTTTGGCTGTGTTATACCTGCAAGATGACTTGACATTCTGTTACCAACAAAGTACGGCCAGTTTGGGCTGGTTCTGTGGTTATAAATGCAACTGCTTGATATACACTAGTTTATGCCATTCATTTGATTTCATAAGTGTTCTATGACATTATTTGTATTCTGTTTAATGTCCTAGGTATTTATGTCTTGAATCTTAAGTTAGAAATAAATTGCTTTAAGACAGAGCCCAATGTATATACTTTATTATACCTGGTGCGGGGACTTCAAATAGTGGAGAGGCCTTGAACTGAGACTTAGAGAGTGAGTAGGATCTGGTTCTTGAATTTTGTTCATATTCCTTTTATCTTTCTGAGAAAATTATAGTTAGCATTGCTAACAAATAAATATGTTTTCTTAAGTGCTGTATGCTATTAATATATACAAAGTACCCAAAGGTGGCAGGTAGAAAAGGACAGGAGGAAGAATAAAGTGGTTTTGATTCTCTCACTCATACCAGATTAGAATATTAGAAGGCTTACGAGTTGCAGCACATCCTGTCAAAGGTATGGTGGATTTGATTTTTGGAAAAAACCAAAGTCATTGAAACCCATTCTGTTATTTAAGGCCGATAAAAAGTATTTAGTGTTTGAAAATTTTTCAGTGCCTTTAAAGCACATTATTTTCTTGAATGGCTTATAAACTCATTCTGAAAGCAATTTTGAAAGAGGGATTCTAACAGTATTTTGAGTATTAGAAACATTGTGAGGCTGGGCACGGTGGCTCATGCCTGTAATCCCTGTACTTTGGGAGGCCGAAGCAGGCAGATCACCTGAGGTCAGGAGATTGAGACCAGCTGGACCAACATGGTGAAACCCCGTCTCTCCTAAAAGTACAAAAAATTAGCAGGGCATCGTGGCAGGCTCCTGTAATCCCAGCTACTCAAGAGGCTGAGGCAGGAGAATCACTTGAACCCTGGAGGCGGAGGTTGCAGTGAGCTGAGATGGCACCACTGCACTCCAGCCTGGGTGACAGAGTGAGACCTCATCTCAAAAAAAAAAAAAAAAAAAGGAAAGAAAAGAAAAAAAGAAACATTGTGAGAACAGGTATAACCTATTAAGGTGATGTCTTAGAGAAATAATAGTCATTTAGAAATGTTAAGTTTAGTGGGTTTTTTTGCTTAAAATAACCACAACTCAGAGCCATTCATTCACAGCTAGGGCTTGTAATATTTATACATAACTGTACCCTCATTTCTCCACCTTTTCCCTCTGACCTCTTGTCCTTTGGCCTCTTTACTCCACATTTGCTTATTCCTACAAAGGTGGGGGAACAAAAAGAAGGTGAAATTTTATTCCTAGTTAATAATTTTATAAATCAAATAGGACATTTTGGCAAGAAAGAATTTTATAACCATTAATGGCTATGAAGCTTTGGGATCATCTGTTAATTTAACTATCCATGCCATCTCTACTTCTTCTGTTAGCACAGATAATTTAAACTTAGATGAATAATTTGCCATCCGTAATTATGGTCCAGCCAGTTATGCTCTTGGTCTATTATTAAATGTTTAACCATGTTTTCAGTAATTAGTGATTTCGTATAGGAAAGCAATAAAGAGTATTCCCTTTATTTATGGAAGGGAAGGAAAGTTGATGATAAATTTTGAGGGTAGCTTACAAACAAGATAAACTATAAAACTATAAAGTTTTCATTTTAAATACTTTATTGTATATGCTGTAATGATGTAATTTCTATTTGTAATACACAGGAACTAAGTGAAGGCAGAGATTCTCCTGAAGTTAGCCTTCTCTCAGGCACTGCTATTACAGTACCTGATACATTTGCTGTAAAGGAGACATCATTAATAGAGCCAGAGAAGATCTTAGCAGCACCAAATACATTTTTTGAGCCTAGAAAGGAAGTCACAATGACCATGACTTCTGAAGAAACTAAGGATGAAGAAAGCTCTCTTGAAACCTTTGTGTCTGCCTTAGAAAGTTTACTTACATCACCAGAAAGCACCCAGGAGGAAAGATTGTTTGAATTAGTAAGTGATTTTGATCGTAAAGAATTGATGAACCCATTAAGTGACTCTCTTAGTTCCATATCAATACCTTTGAATGCCTGGTCGGCATGTCATAGAGATTTACTAGAAAATGCAAAGGATGATGCATTGCCAGCTGAGTTATTGGAAGCCCTGAACACATTGTCAGAAGCCAAGGTGGAAACCATCTGTCACAGAAAAGAGGGAGGTAGCAGTCTCATTGCTAGAAATGAATGTTTAGAAGTGGGGTTCAATACATCTCAGACCAATGAAGATTGTACACAAATAGCAGAGGTGAATTTTGAATTTCTTTGTTCTACTCCACCATTTGAACATGGTTCCAAGTTAGCTGAGCTATAGGACAAGCATCTTTCAGTGGAGCAAGTAGCTGAAAATATGAGTCTATGATTTTGCCTTTTAAACTTCAACAAGTTTTCATTGTGTTAAAATCAAATCTACCCAAATATCAACACCAAGAAGATGCTTTGTGACTTGGAAGCATAGAGTGATCTTTTCAGAAGTTCCTAGGATAGAGCTTTCGAGGAGTTAGGAAGTTAAAAAAGAAAGGTTTCTTCTCAACAGGCCTGAGAAGACATACCTTTAGATTGCTTATATGTAGGAAGGAAAGAATTCTTTACTAAAATTTTCTCTGTTAGCTCAGAAAATCACTATGTCTACCTGGGTGCAGAGTACTAATGGGATACCCCACATTAATTTACATTTTGACATAGAATATATGCAGTTGGGATGCCAGAGGAGGGAAAAAATATACCTAGCTTAAGCAGAATTTTGACTTCTATGTCTGAGAATACTATCAGGTGGCATAGCTCTTGGGGTTTAGAATTCTTGTAGTATTATGCCTGGAGGCTCTGTAGTGGCCTATCACTCACAAAGTCCCTTTGTCATATTGACAGTTTCTTTGTCTTTAAAAATAATCTTTATTTTTTCCCTGATTATAATAATAATGCATCCTCATTATAAAACAAATTTTAAACCTTACAGAATTACATAATAATATGGTAACAAATATCCTCCACAGTTTCACTCTTTAGAGATAATCACTGTTAACTGTTTGGTGTATCTCTCTCCAATTATTTCCATCATATTCTATATTAGTTCATTTTATACTAATGGGATTATATTATATATAATGCCTTCCAACTTATTTTTTAAATTTAATAATGTGTTTTGTTTATCTTTCAATGTCAGCAAATGTAGCACTACTTAAATCTTTTAATTTGCTGAATAGTATTCCACTGTGTGAATATATTGTAATTTATTTAATCAATTCACTAATGATGGTCATTTGGATTGTTTTCTTTCTTTTCTTTTTATCTTCCGATTACCAAAATGTTTCTGTGAACATCCTCGTGAAGATTTATGTAACAAAATGCTGAGCTCGTGTTGCAGCATACATACCTGGAACACTACTGCATGAAGTTCTGTTTAACAAATCTCAAAACTGACATAGGATTTTTTAAAAACCAGAAAAAGAGAAACTAATTATGGAGATAGGCATGAAGATTAAACATTGCAGTGTTCTAATATGAAAAGAGGGAATATGAGTAAAGTGTGGGAAATTATGATTGGTATTAATACAGTGAATATGAATTTAGCAAGTCTTCAAAAGAGAAAAAAATAAACCCTCTTAAGTAGAAAGGAGACTTACTTAGAACAGATCAAATAATATACTCATTTACTCAGCTGTAATAAAAATATGGAGCTTGTTACCTTGAGAAGCTTTGCAAGACGGATATGTAAGTAAGCTGAAGAAAGGTTTAGATGATATGTATAAAGAATACATATGTTCATGGAAGTTAAATCTATAATGAATTATTAAGGGAAAGAACAATTCCTGATACCCTGTTAACCTTTTAAAATCAGTGTAATGGAGGTTATGTACTATCTTGTTCCACAAAATATCACTTGCTGCTGCTGTCAGATAATAAAACCCTAGGCTGAATAGTCCATTGATCTAGCCTAGTGTGACATTTCTAATGTTTTTGTAGATCTCTCATCATTCTACATTCCAAATTTCTTGCAAAATTAAAACGCCTAGAGTGACCATAGATTTGCCTTTGAATTTTCTTTTTTTTTTTTTTTTGTGCTAAATTTTCTTTTTTTTTTTTATTATACTTTAAGTTTTAGGGTACATGTGCACATTGTGCAGGTTAGTTACATATGTATACATGTGCCATGTTGGTGCGCTGCACCCACTAACTCGTCATCTAGCATTAGGTATATCTCCCAATGCTATCCCTCCCCCCTCCCCGCACCCCACAACAGTCCCCAGAGTGTGATATTCCCCTTCCTGTGTCCATGTGATCTCATTGTTCAATTCCCACCTATGAGTGAGAATATGCGGTGTTTGGTTTTTTGTTCTTGCGATAGTTTACTGAGAATGATGGTTTCCACTTTCATCCATGTCCCTACAAAGGACATGAACTCATCATTTTTTATGGCTGCATAGTATTCCATGGTGTATATGTGCCACATTTTCTTAATCCAGTCTATCATTGGTGGACATTTGGGTTGGTTCCAAGTCTTTGCTATTGTGAATAATGCCACAATAAACATACGTGTGCATGTGTCTTTATAGCAGCATGATTTATAGTCCTTTGGGTATATACCCAGTAATGGGATGGCTGGGTCAAATGGTATTTCTAGTTCTAGATCCCTGAGGAATCGCCACACTGACTTCCACAATGGTTGAACTAGTTTACAGTCCCACCAACAGTGTAAAAGTGTTCCTATTTCTCCACATCCTCTCCAGCACCTGTTGTTTCCTGACTTTTTAATGATTGCCATTCTAACTGGTGTGAGATGATATCTCATAGTGGTTTTGATTTGCATTTCTCTGATGGCCAGTGATGATGAGCATTTTTTCATGTGTTTTTTGGCTGCATAAATGTCTTCTTTTGAGAAGTGTCTGTTCATGTCCTTCGCCCACTTTTTGATGGGGTTGTTTGTTTTTTTCTTGTAAATTTGTTTGAGTTCATTGTAGATTCTGGATATTAGCCCTTTGTCAGATGAGTAGGTTGCGAAAATTTTCTCCCATGTTGTAGGTTGCCTGTTCACTCTGATGGTAGTTTCTTTTGCTGTGCAGAAGCTCTTTAGTTTAATTAGATCCCATTTGTCAATTTTGTCTTTTGTTGCCATTGCTTTTGGTGTTTTGGACATGAAGTCCTTGCCCACGCCTATGTCCTGAATGGTAATGCCTAGGTTTTCTTCTAGGGTTTTTATGGTTTTAGGTCTAACGTTTAAATCTTTAATCCATCTTGAATTGATTTTTGTATAAGGTGTAAGGAAGGGATCCAGTTTCAGCTTTCTACATATGGCTAGCCAGTTTTCCCAGCACCATTTATTAAATAGGGAATCCTTTCCCCATTGCTTGTTTTTCTCAGGTTTGTCAAAGATCAGATAGTTGTAGGTATGCGGCATTATTTCTGAGGGCTCTGTTCTGTTCCATTGATCTATATCTCTGTTTTGGTACCAGTACCATGCTGTTTTGGTTACTGTAGCCTTGTAGTATAGTTTGAAGTCAGGTAGTGTGATGCCTCCAGCTTTGTTCTTTTGGCTTAGGATTGACTTGGCGATGCGGGCTCTTTTTTGGTTCCATATGAACTTTCAAGTATTTTTTTCCAATTCTGTGAAGAAAGTCATTGGTAGCTTGATGGGGATGGCATTGAATCTGTAAATGACCTTGGGCAGTATGGCCATTTTCACGATATTGATTCTTCCTACCCATGAGCATGGAATGTTCTTCCATTTGTTTGTATCCTCTTTTATTTCCTTGAGCAGTGGTTTGTAGTTCTCCTTGAAGAGCTCCTTCACATCCCTTGTAAGTTGGATTCCTAGGTATTTTATTCTCTTTGAAGCAATTGTGAATGGGAGTTCACTCATGATTTGGCTCTCTGTTTGTCTGTTGTTGGTGTATAAGAATGCTTGTGATTTTTGTACATTGATTTTGTATCCTGAGACTTTGCTGAAGTTGCTTATCAGCTTAAGGAGATTTTGGGCTGAGACAATGGGGTTTTCTAGATAAACAATCATGTCATCTGCAAACAGGGACAGTTTGACTTCCTCTTTTCCTAATTGAATACCCTTTATTTCCTTCTCCTGCCTGATTGCCCTGGCCAGAACTTCCAACAATATGTTGAATAGGAGCGGTGAGAGAGGGCATCCCTGTCTTGTGCCAGTTTTCAAAGGGAATGCTTCCAGTTTTTGCCCATTCAGTATGATATTGGCTGTGGGTTTGTCATAGATAGGTCTTATTATTTTGAGATACGTCCCATCAATACCTAATTTATTGAGAGTTTTTAGCATGAAGAGTTGTTGAATTTTGTCAAAGGCTTTTTCTGCATCTATTGAGATAATCATGTGGTTTTTGTCTTTGGCTCTGTTTATATGCTGGATTACATTTATTGATTTGCGTATATTGAACCAGCCTTGCATCCCAGGGATGAAGCCCACTTGATCATGGTGGATAAGCTTTTTGATGTGCTGCTGGATTCGGTTTGCCAGTATTTTATTGAGGATTTTTGCATCAATGTTCATCAAGGATATTGGTCTAAAATTCTCTTTTTTGGTTGTGTCTCTGCCCGGCTTTGGTATCAGAATGATGCTGGCCTCATAAAATGAGTTGGGGAGGATTCCCTCTTTTTCTATTGATTGGAATAGTTTCAGAAGGAATGGTACCAGTTCCTCCTTGTACCTCTGGTAGAATTCGGCTGTGAATCCATCTGGTCCTGGACTCTTTTTGGTTGGTAAACTATTGATTATTGCCACAATTTCAGCTCCTGTTATTGGTCTATTCAGAGATTCGACTTCTTCCTGGTTTAGTCTTGGGAGGGTGTATGTGTCGAGGAATGTATCCATTTCTTCTAGATTTTCTAGTTTATTTGCGTAGAGGTGTTTGTAGTATTCTCTGATGGTAGTTTGTATTTCTGTGGGATCGGTGGTGATATACCCTTTATCATTTTTTATTGTGTCTATTTGATTCTTCTCTCTTTTTTTCTTTATTAGTCTTGCTAGCGGTCTATCAATTTTGTTGATCCTTTCAAAAAACCAGCTCCTGGATTCATTGATTTTTTGAAGCATTTTTTGTGTCTCTATTTCCTTCAGTTCTGCTCTGATTTTAGTTATTTCTTGCCTTCTGCTAGCTTTTGAATGTGTTTGCTCTTGCTTCTCTAGTTCTTTTAATTGTGATGTTAGGGTGTCAATTTTGGATCTTTCCTGCTTTCTCTTGTGGGCATTTAGTGCTATAAATTTCCCTCTACGCACTGCTTTGAATGTGTCCCAGAGATTCTGGTATGTTGTGTCTTTGTTCTCGTTGGTTTCAAAGAACATCTTTATTTCTGCCTTCATTTCGTTATGTACCCAGTAGTCATTCAGAAGCAGGTTGCTCAGTTTCCATGTAGTTGAGCAGCTTTGAGTGAGATTTTTAATCGTGAGTTCTAGTTTGGTTGCACTGTGGTCTGAGAGATAGTTTGTTATAATTTCTGTTCTTTTACATTTGCTGAGGAGAGCTTTACTTCCAACTATGTGGTCAATTTTGGAATAGGTGTGGTGTGGTGCTGAAAAAAATGTATATTCTGTTGATTTGGGGTGGAGAGTTCTGTAGATGTCTATTAGTTCCGCTTGGTGCAGAGCTGAGTTCAATTCCTGGGTATCCTTGTTGACTTTCTGTCTCGTTGATCTGTCTAATGTTGACAGTGGGGTGTTAAAGTCTCCCATTATTATTGTGTGGGAGTCTAAGTCTCTTTGTAGGTCACTCAGGACGTGCTTTATGAATCTGGGTGCTCCTGTATTGGGTGCTTATATATTTAGGATAGTTAGCTCCTCTTGTTGAATTGATCCCTTTACCATTATGTAATGGCCTTCTTTGTCTCTTTTGATCTTTGTTGGTTTAAAGTCTGTTTTATCAGAGACTAGGATTGCAACCCCTGCCTTTTTTTGTTTTCCATTTGCTTGGTAGATCTTCCTCCATCCTTTTATTTTGAGCCTATGTGTGTCTCTGCACGTGAGATGGGTTTCCTGAATACAGCACACTGATGGGTCTTGACTCTTTATCCAACTTGCCAGTCTGTGTCTTTTAATTGGAGAATTTAGTCCATTTACATTTAAAGTTAATATTGTTATGTGTGAATTTGATCCTGTCATTATGATGTTAGCTGGTGATTTTGCTCATTAGTTGATGCAGTTTCTTCCTAGTCTCGATGGTCTGTACATTTTGGCATGATTTTGCAGCGGCTGGTACCGGTTGTTCCTTTCCATGTTTAGCGCTTCCTTCAGGAGCTCTTTTAGGGCAGGCCTGGTGGTGACAAAATCTCTCAGCATTTGCTTGTCTGTAAAGTATTTTATTTCTCCTTCACTTATGAAGCTTAGTTTGGCTGGATATGAAATTCTGGGTTGAAAATTCTTTTCTTTAAGAATGTTGAATATTGGCCCCCACTCTCTTCTGGCTTGTAGGGTTTCTGCCGAGAAATCTGCTGTTAGTCTGATGGGCTTCCCTTTGAGGGTAACCCGACCTTTCTCTCTGGCTGCCCTTAACATTTTTTCCTTCATTTCAACTTTGGTGAATCTGACAATGATGTGTCTTGGGGTTGCTCTTCTCGAGAAGTATCTTTGTGGTGTTCTCTGTATTTCCTGAATCTGAACACTGGCCTGCCTTGCTAGATTGGGGAAGTTCTCCTGGATAACATCCTGCAGAGTGTTTTCCAACTTGGTTCCATTCTCCCCATCACTTTCAGGTACACCAATCAGACGTAGATTTGGTCTTTTCACATAGTCCCATATTTCTTGGAGGCTTTGCTCATTTCTTTTTATTCTTTTTTCTCTAAACTTCCCTTCTTGCTTCATTTCATTCATTTCATCTTCCATTGCTGATACCCTTTCTTCCAGTTGATTGCATCGGCTCCTGAGGCTTCTGCATTCTTCACGTAGTTCTCGAGCCTTGGTTTTCAGCTCCATCAGCTCCTTTAAGCACTTCTCTGTATTGGTTATTCTAGTTATACATTCTTCTAAATTTTTTTCAAAGTTTTCAACTTCTTTGCCTTTGGTTTGAATGTCCTCCCGTAGCTCAGAGTAATTTGATCGTCTGAAGCCTTCTTCTCTCAGCTCGTCAAAATCATTCTCCATCCAGCTTTGTTCCGTTGCTGGTGAGGAACTGTGTTCCTTTCGAGGAGGAGAGGTGCTCTGCGTTTTAGAGTTTCCAGTTTTTCTGTTCTGTTTTTTCCCCATCTTTGTGGTTTTATCTACTTTCGGTCTTTGATGATGGTGATGTACAGATGGGTTTTCGGTGTGGATGTCCTTTCTGTTTGTTAGTTTTCCTTCTAACAGCCAGGACCCTCAGCTGCAGGTCTGTTGGAATACCCTGCCGTGTAAGGTGTCAGTGTGCCCCTGCTGGGGGGTGCCTCCCAGTTAGGCTGCTCGGGGGTCAGGGGTCAGGGACCCACTTGAGGAGGCAGTCTGCCCGTTCTCAGATCTCCAGCTGCGTGCTGGGAGAACCACTGCTCTCTTCAAAGCTGTCAGACAGGGACATTTAAGTCTGCAGAGGTTACTGCTGTCTTTTTGTTTGTCTGTGCCCTGCCCCCAGAGGTGGAGCCTACAGAGGCAGGCAAGCCTCCTTGAGCTGTGGTGGGCTCCACCCAGTTCGAGCTTCCCGGCTGCTTTGTTTACCTAAGCAAGCCTGGGCAATGGCGGGCGCCCCTCCCCCAGCCTCGCTGCCGCCTTGCAGTTTGATCTCAGACTGCTGTGCTAGCAATCAGCGAGATTCCGTGGGCGTAGGACCCTCCGAGCCAGGTGTGGGATATAGTCTCGTGGTGCGCCGTTTTTTAAGCCGGTCTGAAAAGCGCAATATTCAGGTGGGAGTGACCCGATTTTCCAGGTGCGTCCGTCACCACTTTCTTTGACTCGGAAAGGGAACTCCCTGACCCCTTGCACTTCCCAGGTGAGGCAATGCCTCGCCCTGCTTCGGCTCGCGCACGGTGCGCGCACCCACTGGCCTGCGCCCACTGTCTGGCACTCCCTAGTGAGATGAACCTGGTACCTCAGATGGAAATGCAGAAATCACCCGTCTTCTGCGTCGCTCACGCTGGGAGCTGTAGACCGGAGCTGTTCCTATTCGGCCATCTTGGCTCCTCCCCCCCGAATTTTCAAGATAAATATTGATCAAAATCATTTTTACTTATGCTCTTAAGCTTTTAAATCTGCATTGTCCTTTATTACATTAATTATTATTAAATCTTTCATTATGTCCACATATGTCTATGAATTCTTGTACTTGGATCCTATAATTGGCATTTTAATTTAATCAAAGGTCAAGACAAAATTTAACTTCTTATAGTTTTAATTTTTTTGCAGTGTTATAATTTTTTGTGGATGTATTTACGTATTTGCAGACTCCGCAAGACCCAAATCCATCTGGATTGCAAACTTTGGCTCATCAAAATATCACTTCTTGTGAACCACTAAGTAATAAGAGAAATTCAAATTCAGTGACAAATAGCTCTGATCAGGAAACTGCGTGTGTGTTGAGGAGATCATCCAGACTAGAAAAACTGAAAGTAAGCAGAGATGCAAAGTACTCAGATCACATGTATAAGATGCCAGAAAAGATTTTACCAAAAATCCTTGGCTGTGAGGACCTAACAAATAATAACTCTTCAGCTCAGAATTTCAGGTATGCAATGAAATTATGTCTTTATCTCCAGGTATGCTATAGACATTATAGATAATTATATGCTTGGGGACATCAGGGTCAGTATACAGTTAACACAGGGGAAAGAGCTTTATTTTTTATATTATTGCTTTTTTTATTTTGCAGTTTTTGATCAGTGCCATACCACAGAGCAAGGCTTTTTCCTCGCAAAGAGCCTGCATCTTTTTCTCTAGAGGGTGAATAGAGTGGATAGTGGCATGCCAACTTGGGGAGTGAAGAGCAGGAGATTCAGAATACTCACACTTGTAGATGACTAATCCTAAAGAAGAGAAACCCACAGGTCGGGCAAAGAGAGGGCTAGAAGCCGTGATGACTGGCATGCCTGCTGCAGAATTACCTGCAGGAGCCATCTCCATGTTTAAAACTGCCACGCCACTTGAGAACAGCTCAGTAAAATACCCTGGAGTTTTAATATTGTATTCAAATATTGGTATAATTCTCTGTGAATGTTTGCAAAAACCATTATAGCCATTTAAAAAATACGTTGTTTTTCAAGAATGCAGGATCCGGCTTTAATGATTGATGGTAAAGAGAAGAATATGCATTCAGCAAGGTTCAAGAATGGAAAACAGATCAGGAAAAATGAACAATTTTCAGGAAAAAAAGGTGATGCATATTTTGAGTATTTTTCTATTTCTTTTACAGAAACAGAATTGGTAGAAAGGATTCAGAGATTATCTTTCTCAACTTTCTAATTTTGCTGATGAGGAAACTGAATTTCAGATAGGTTAAGTGTTTTTCCCAGAATCATACAGCTCATTAGTAGCATAATTGAGAATTGATCCTGAACTTCTGACTCATAGATTAGTACTTTTTTCTATAGTTCTGCTTTGGAAAGAGTAGTTACACACCTCTTTTTAAATTTACATGTGTGACTAACCTAGCATATGGCTATGAAAAAGCATATCAGGAGGAATAAAGGAAAGGACAAGGCACGATTGTTATTATTCTTAGATCTTATTTCTGTGTTCCTATAACATCCAAAAGATTGAACTAAAAAACTCTCAGAAGCAATAAGAGAATCTAGAAACATTGTTTAAAAAATAATAGATAGTAGAACAATTGGCAAAACTGAAATATGGGTTGTAGATGAAAAAATAATATTGTATCAGAGGTAAGTTTTCTGAATTTGATAATAATACTGCAGCGATATAAGTGTACATCTTTGTCCTTAGAAATATACATTAAAGTATTAGTGAGTAAAAGGGCATGATGTATAAAAGTTACTTTTTATGTATACATGTGTCTGGATGCATACGTATTTAGAAGAAAGAATGGTTTAAAGTCAATGGCAAAATGTTAACAAGGGGTGAGTCTTTTGTTCTATTTTTACAACTTTTCTGTAAGTCTGAGATTATTTCAAAAGAAAAAGTTTTAAAAATGCGATAAGCTGGAGTCAACAATTAATGCCTTTCACATATATATATGTATTAACTTGTTAGAAAGTGTAAAAGATTATCTCATTTATAATTGTTCCAAAAAGAAAATACTTTTATAACTAATAAGAAACGTATCATACTTATAAGAAGAAAGTTTAAAAATTCTACTGTGAGATGTAAAAAATACTTGAATAAATGGAAAGAAGAACCTTGTTCTTGACTAGAAAGATTCAGCATTGTAAGAAGGTTATCCCTAAATTATTCTAGAAATGCATGAGATCTCATCAAAAACAGATTTTTATTTATTTGCTAATTTTTTTGTTTTATTTTGTACTGCTTTTACAGGGATAGAGAGTAGCTATGAGAAAATTTCAAAGAAATACTAAATATCACCTAGAAAAGTAAATATGAGAGACTAGCCAAGAAAATTCTGAAAAATAAAAGCAAAAAGTTAGAGTGGCAGGACCTTTTCTCCATAGTATGAGAGCATATTAGAAAGCTACAGAAATTAAAGTCATTTGACACTGGAGCAGGAATAGACAGATAAATCAGTAAAACAGAATAGAGAGTTTAGATGTAGAAGCCAGCTACAGTGAGATATGGGAAAGATATGTAATATAGATGGCATCTCAAATTGTGGTGAAAAGAAAGACTAAGCAATAAGTAGTGGAAAACACAAACAAAATTGGATTTCCATAACATTACTTACACTAACTTTAATTTCAGATTGATCAAAGATTTAAATGAAAAATAAAAGTTGTAGAAGAAAACGTAAGTGAATCTTTCTGTAACCTTGGTGTGGAGAAAGTCTTTTTAAATCCTCTTGGTTTCTGAGTTTAAAATCATAAAATTAACTACATACCTTTAAAAGAATGATAAAAATTCTTTTAAAGAATGATAAAATTAACTACATACATTTAAAAAAATTGTATGGAAATATACCCTAAAGAAGAATCAAATATCAAATAGCTAAGAAATATTAGCATCATTTGACAAGGGTTTAATTGCATTAGTATGCAAAAAACTCTTATGAAACAGTAAGGATAAAGAACAGGGGTGTATGTCATGGCCTTAATTGTGGTGATGGTTTCATGGGTATATACTTGTCCCCAAGTATACTGAATTGTGTACATTAAATAAGTATCCCTTTTTACATGTCAGATAATAATAATAACAATAATTAATTAAAAAATTTTAAACTGGGGGAAAAAAGTAAAAAGAACATGAATAGATAAGGAACATGAACAAGCAGTTCACAGAAAAAAAAATACACACGCACACACACATATATAAGCACCTCAATCCAGTCTTATTGGTCTAGGACTTCAAGTTTGAGTTTTGGGAGGACACCATTCAGTCTGTAACACCTTCAGAGGTGAATTCTACAAAATATGTAAGGGAGAAATAATACCAGTTCATCACACAATTTTTCCAAAAAATTAAAGATGAGGAAACACTTCTCAACTCATTTTAATGAGGTCATCATTAAACTGATACCAAAATCAAAGACATTATAAGAACAGAAAATTAGACTAAGTATCCTTCATGAATATAGATGCAAAAATTCTAAACAGGCCACGTGCAGTGGCTCATGCCTAGAGTCGCAGTACTTTGGGAGGCTGAAGAGGGTGGATCGCTTGAGCCCAGAAGTTTGAGATCAGCTTAAGCAACATGGCGAAACCCTGTCTCTATGAAAAATGCAAAAAATTAGCTGGGCATGGTGGTGTGCGCCTGTAGTCCCAGCTACTCGGGAGGCTGAGGTGGGAGAATTACCTGAGCCTGGGAAGTTGAGGCTGCAATGAGCCATGATTGCACCACTGCTCTCCATCCTGGGCAATACCCTGGAGAAGAATATGGAGATCAAGACCCTGTCTCAAAAAAAAAAAATTCTAAACAAAACTTGAGCATATCAAATCCAACATTATATAATACATCATGACCAAGTGGTGTTTATCCTAGGAATTCAAGATTGGTTTTACACTTGAAGACCAATCGCTGTAATTCATTGTATTAACAAGCTAAAAAAGAGAAACCATATGATGATCTCAATAAATGCATAGAAAGCATTTGACAACATCTAACACATTTGTTCCTGGTGAAAATTCTCAGCAAACTAGGAATTCAACCTGACAATGGACATCTACAGAAATCATACAGCTTTATACTTAATTGTGAAAGACTAAATGCTTTCCCCCTAAGATCAGAAAATTACATAATTATAATATAACAAGTACAACTGGCACAGGCAGATTTGGAAGTAAAGACTGCTCTGATTATGGTAAGCATGCAATTTGTCTAGTGGGAAAAGAATGCTTTGTAGTCTGGTATACAAGAAGGTAGACTCAAAGTTCAGCAGTTAGGTTTGTTATACAGTGGGACTGAATCAAGGGAGTCAAACGGCAAGGCAGTTGATACGTCGTCCATTAAGAAAGCTGCTGCAGTACTCAGTTACCTTTGTAAGGTTTTAGGGTGGGGCAGGATAGCTAGATACAAATTGGAAAAGCTATCATCAAGCTATTCTGAAATTCAGAAAATCCAGATGAGTATTGCCCTCCAAATTGACAGGATTTGGAACATGTAAATGAGGAGCTTCAGTATTTTAGGAGGCACAGTGGAGAATTGATACTTGATATACATTATCTGGAAAAGTATTTTAATTGTGCATTTCTGGCTTAGTAAATAAAAACAATTGCAAGGATCAAGGCTGTGGTTCTCTGCTTAATTTCATTAATTTATTTTTAGCCAAGAAGGAGAATTTTGCATTCCCTTTTCCAGTCTCACTGGGATTAGTT
This sequence comes from Gorilla gorilla gorilla, assembly GCF_029281585.2. NCBI lineage: Eukaryota > Metazoa > Chordata > Mammalia > Primates > Hominidae > Gorilla > Gorilla gorilla. The sequence continues at coordinate 36,498,971 of NC_073243.2, forward strand.
TTTGTATCTTATATGCCTCTGAGATTTTCTCCTCATGGTTTTATAAGACATTTGGTAATATAACATTTTATTAAATTTGATAATATATTATTCTAGGTTTAAATAATCCTTTTCACCAGAACTTTTAAGATTATCTGTTAGTCTTTTCATATATGCACCTTTCATGGGTTTTCAATCAACACACACTGTTTATCATGATTTATAGTTTACTTCAAATATTTTAAGACTAGTGGCATTTGTCTCTTTTTCCTTTTTGTATGTAGATAATATTATAGTTGGGTTAATGGATGAATATTCTCATAATATAATATACTTCACTTCTAGACTATTGACTGAGTTAATCCTGTTACCTATGTTCGTGAAGTTTGTAGTTTGAAATATGTGGTTTGTAATCCGTATTCCTTCTGATATTCAAATAATGATTTTTTTCTTTTGTTCATTCCCTCATTTCAGAAAAAATGAAGGTGAACAAAATATCTCTTGGTAGCATTAACCGGAGAAACATTTTTGGAGAGAACTTAGTATATAAGGCTGCTCTACACGATGATGCTGATCTTGTTCATCGTTGTATAAAAAAAGGTGGAAATGTTAATCAGCCAAGTTATGCTGGTAAGTTAGGATTACCACCCACAGTTACCTTTAGAGTGGTTTGTAGTTTCAGCTGAATCACTCTTAGGAAAGTATAGCAAAGTGAGCCTAAGGTAAGTTCCAAACAGAAGGCTTTTGGGTCATTTTCCTATTGAAGTAGCTCATCACCATTATCTTTCAGGGAAGAGGGCAGGGTGAGAAGACTGGGTGGCAGGAGAAGAGCATTATGTTTCTCCTTCAAAGATTATGCCAGGTGGGTTATGTGCAGTAGCATCCAGAAGGTACCTGGGGCTGGCTTTGCATGGTCATTGTTACTATGAGACTCAGCCTTGAATGAAGGAGAAATGATGTCAAACACTGGAAGAAGCTGATGGTGCACTGAGCTATAGGGGAAAATTCATCATGAAATGGTAGATGTACAGCAGGAGCAGTGGCCAGGGAAATGGAAAGAATACAGTATGAAGCACAGAGGTTGGGACAGGGAGCTCAGAAAGTGCAGTATTTCTGCAAGGCTGGGTCACTGGTACAATGTTCCCTGTGGGTAGAATGTGACATGTTGTGCTAGAGAAGAGTGATTCCTTAAAGGTACTTAAGTACTTAATACACTGAACAATCCTTGGACAGCCTGGATGGTGCTTTTGGGTGTCCATACTTTTCATGTTGTTTCTAAACTTGCTCAGTTTAGAAACATTGCAAAGAGTCTTATGGTGCACAGAGATGGCACAGTAAAATCCAGGGACAAGCAAGTGATTTCAAGTGCACCCCCAGTACTTTACCTTAGCAAAGCCTGGGTTTACACTATAATCAGGATTTTAACAGGATATTATTTTAAATGTCATACCCAGGTTATAGCCCTGTTATAACCCTCAACCTTGTATTCTTATTTGCCAGCCACAGCACTTACTCTCTTGTTTTCAAGAGATATGCAGTTCTTTCTGTTGGTATTCTTTGTCTGCCCATTGAGTTCAAGAGTAGCCCTATATGCAGCCAATTTTGACTTTATGGATTTCTCAAGCCTCTCTTAACATGTTTCTTTGTATTAGCCTTTTGTTTTAATGTGCCAGTGTTAACATTCTCAGTGGCTGTTCCCTTCTTGTCTTCAGCCAGTTAATATATACCTTTTCCTCATTGTCTCAGGTACTTCTGTGACCTTCATGAATTCTTTATCCCTATCATATTTTCCTGCATTTTGAACTCACTTGTTCTCTACTTTTCCTTCCTTCTTTGCATCTTAGCTCTATCTTTATTTCTGGCTACCACATCCCACAGAATTACAGAGGACAGTGTTTCCACAATGTTTCCATTTTCAATAGAATCACCTGCAATGTTTGTTTAAAATGCAACCATCATTTCACCTCCCAAAACACACACACACTCACACACACACACAACAGAATCACCGGCAATGTTTGTTTAAAATGCAACCATCATTTTGCCTCCCAAAACACACACACACACACACACACACACTGTGTCTCATACACACACACACACACTCACTCTCTCAGCTATATGACCTCTAACGTGTTAGTTCAATGTAGTGAGCGTTTACAGTATGCCTTCTATGTACCAGATGCTGTGAAAACAAAAAGATTAATAATCTCTAGTAGGAAGATTTAAGTATACTTATTTTGTGGTACAATTTAAAAAAAGGCCCACTGCCCTGTGAGAAATGAACAAAATGTAATAGTGGACCAGTGGTCTTTTATATGTAACATTTTGAATTTTATAAGTCCTCATTTACATTTTATGATATTTTTGTCTTTGATTAAAAAACAAATTGCAGGGAGCTCAGAAAGAGCAATAATTCTTTTTCCAAAAGCAAAGGTGACAGCCATGAAGTAGGCTAAAAAAAACTCTGAATACTCAAAATAGATCACATTTTAAATTTTTGCCAAAAACCTCTGAGAACAATGCCTTGAGCTTTATTTTATGCAGAACTCTTTCTGATTCCTATACCTGTAACACATTGGAACTGAAAAAGAAAGGTTGGCCCAGACCAGGGTATTAATGATAGCCTGAAGTTTAAGTCAATAACAAAGCAAGAAATAGATAACATAAAATATGAGAGACAAAACTGTTTAGGACTATGTAATGTAGAAAGGAGTGCGCTTTATACTTCTGTGAGTGTTAACGATGGCTACATTACAGCATATAACAAATTTTAGTGTAATCGTAAATCTTTTTTAAAAATGTGTTATATTCTCTTTGAAGGAAATTTATAACTATATTCATTTTTTTAAAGAGATTTCCTCCAATTTCTTTTTTTAAATAAGTTTTTTTGGGGATCTCCCAACCTGCAGATTTGGGAGGTAATAAAAGATCTGTTGTAGAATGTGTTCCATCTTTATTTTGGAGGGGTGGTTTTACAATGCTGAAGGCATAATCCTTAGGGGAAGGAAAATTCTCTGTTACATTTGATTTCTTTCTGTAATCTGTAGTGATTTCTGTGGTCTTCAGTGGCTTTCTCTGCAGAATAAAGCGCCTTCTGGCTTTATTGACACTGGGAACTTCTTTCAACCCTGAAACTGATAATTCTTCCCTACTGAGTCATCCTTTTTTAAGTCTCACTTCAGGTAGCAGTCATTGTTTTTTCTGGAATTGGACACCATTTTTTACTTTTAATGGATACATAATTATTATATAACAAATAACTATAATTATATGTATAATATATGGTATATTATAAACATACATAATTATACATATTTATGGGGAACAACGTGATTTTTTAATACATGTATACGTTGTGTAATGATCAAATCAGAGTAATTAGCATATCTAACACCTTAAACATGTATCATTTCTTTATGTTAGGAACATTTAAAAATCCCCTTTTCTATTTCGAGACATGCAATACCTCTTTGCTGACTCTAGTCACCCAACTCTTCAATAGGACACCATCACTTATTCTTCATTTCTTTTGTGTGTGTGTGTGTGAGATGGAATCTCACTTTGTTGCCAGGCTAGAGTGCAGTGGCATGATCTTGGCTCACTGCAACCTCCGCATCCCAGATTCAAGCGATTCTCCTTTCTCAGCCACCTGAGTAGCTGGGATTACAGGCGCCCGCCAACATGCCCAGCTAATTTTTGTACTTTTAGTAGAGACAGGGTTTCACCATGTTGGCCAGGATGGTCTCGATCTCCTGACCTTGTGATCCACCTGCCTCAGCCTCCCAAAGTTCTGGGATTACAGGCGTGAGCCGCTGCGCCTTTCTGTTCTTCATTTCTAATTGCAACTTTGTACCCATTGACCGTCTCTTCCTAATTTTTCCCCTCCCACTACTCCCCTCAGTCTGTAGTAACCACTATTCTATTCACTGTTTCTTAGGATCAACTTTTTAGATTCTGCATATGAGTAAGAACATGCAGTATGTGTCTTCCTGTGTGTATCTTATTTCACTTAACATGATGTCCCCCAGGTTCTTCCATGTTGTTGCAAATGAAAGAATTTTATTCTTTTTTTATGGCTGATTAGTATTCCATTGTATACATATACCACATTTGCTTTATCCATTCTTCTGTTAATGGACACTTAGGTTGAGTCCATATCTTGGCTATTGTGAATAGTGCTACAGTGAGCATGGGAATTTAGATATATCTTTGACATACTGATTTCATTTCCTTTGGATATATACCAAGTAGTAGGATTGCTGGTTATGGTAGTTCTATTTTTAATTTTTTGAGGAATCTCCATATTGTTTTTCATTATGGCTGTACTAATTTACATTCCCACCAAAAGCGGAAAGGTTCTCTTTTCTCCACATCCTCATCAACACTTATCTTTTGTCTTTTTAATAATAGCCATTCTGAGTGGAATGAGGTGATACATTATTGCGGTTTTGATTTGCTTTTCCCTGGTAGTCAGTGATGTTGAGCACTTTTTTTGTATACCTGTTGGTCTTTTGCTCATTTTTAAATGGAATTATTATTATTATTATTATTATTTGGCTATTGAGTTGTTTGAGTTTCTTATATATTCTGCATATTAACCCCTTGTCAGATGCATGGTTTGCAAATATTTTCTCCCATTCTGTAAGTTGTCTCTTGACTGTTGATTGTTTTCTGTGCTGTGCAGAAGGTTTTTAGTTTGATGTAATCTCATTTGTCTGTTTTTTAATTTTGTTGCCTGTGCTTTTAAGGTCTTATCTAAAAAAGTATTGCCTAGTGTCATGAAGCATCTTTCCTATGTTTTCTTCTAGTAGTTTCAGTTTCAGTATTTACATTTAAGTTTTTAGTCCACTTTGAGTTGAATTTTGTATGTGTTGAAAATAAGGATCCAGTTTTATTCTTCTGCATGTGGATATCCATTTTTTCCAGCACCATTTATTGAAGAGACTGTTTTTTCCCCAGTGTGTATTTTTGGCACCTTTGTTGAAAAGCAGTTGGCTGTAGATGCATGGATTTATGTCTGGGCTTTGTATTCTGTTATATTGGTCTGTGTGTCTGTTTTTTTTTTATGTCAATATGATGCTCTTTTCATTAATAGAGCTAAGTAAGGTAATATGCCTCTAGCTTTGTTTTTTAAAAATTTTTTGCTCAAGGTTGCTTTGGCTGTTTGGGGGTCTTTTGTGGTTCTACATGAATTTTAGGGATTTTTTTTTTATTCCTGTGATGAATGTCATTGGTATTTTGATAGAGATTGCATTGAATCTATAGATCATATTGAATCTGTAGATTATTGTGACAGAATTAATTATTCCAGTCCATGAACATGGGATACACTTATATTTATATGTGTCCTCTTCAATCTGTTTCATCAATGTTTTGTAGTTTTCAGTGTAGAGATCTTTCACCTTCATCTTAAATTTATTCCTAGGTATTTTATTTTTTGGTAGCTATAATAAGTAGGTTTGTTTTCTTGAATTATTGTTCTGTATAGTTCACTATTTAGCATATAGAAACACTGCTTTCTGTGTGTTGATTTTGTATCCTAAAAGCTTATTGACTTTATTAGTTCTTACAGTTTTTTAATGAAGTCTTTAGGGCTTTCTATATATAAGACCATATCATCCACAACCAGGGACAATTTGACTTCCTCCTTTCCCATTTGGACACCTTTTATTTTTTTCTTTTGCCTAATTTCTCTCACTAGGATTTCCAGTATAATACTAACTAGAAGTGGTGAAAGTGGACATTCTTGTCTTTTTCCAGATCTTAAAGGAAAAACTTTCAACTTTTCCCTGTTTCATATGAAGTTAGCTATGGGTAAAAATAAAGCCCATATATGGGATTTATTGTGTTGGCGTACATACCTACGGTACCTAATTTGTTGAGAATTTTTATCATGAAGGGATGTTGAATTCTATCAAATGCTTTTTCTGCATCTTTTGAAATGATCATATGGTTTTTGTCTTTCTTTCTGTTAATGTGATATATCACATTTATTGGTTTGTGCATGTTAAATCACTCTTGTATCCCTGGGATGAATCCCAATTGGTCATAGTGAATAATCTTTTTAGTGTACTGTTGCATTCAGTTTGCTGGTATTTTGTTGAAGATTTTGCCCCTGTGTTCATCAGGGGTATTGTGGATTCATTTTTAAGCACCTCCTCCCCCTGCCCCATCATTGACTTTGGATCACTCACACTTGTATCTTGTTTTCTTTGGGAATTTTCTTCAGTAACTTTAAAATAGGATACTGGCTTTTCCTTGGAAGCCATATGTTTACTTTTATATTTACCTTATCTTTCAGGCATTCAGGGCTCAAGGAGAAAAGTAATATTTGGTTGTGGTTATTTTCTCATTTCTATAGTAGACATTTTAGTCTTTTTTTTTTTTTTTTTTTTTGAGTTGGACTCTCACTCTTGTCACCCAGGCTGGAGTGCAATGGCGCTATCTCAGCTCACTGAAACCTCCCCCTCCCAGGTTCAAGAGATTCTCCTGCCTCAGCCTCCCGAATAGCTGGGATTACAGGCGCTTGCCACCATGCCTGGCTAATTTTTGTATTTTTAGTAGAGATGGGGTTTTACCATGTTGGCCAGGCTGGTCCTGAATTCCTGACTTCAGGTGATTTGCCTTTCTCGGCCTCCCAAAGTGCTGGGATTATAGGCATAAGCCACCTCTCCTGGCCCATTTTCGTCTTCTTTAGGAAACTAATTTTTATTGTAGTTTGAGCAAAATCTAGACAAGGAAAGGAAGTTTTCTAGAAGGAAAATCATCATCTGCATTCCAAAGTTAATGACTTTTGAGTTTCTGATACTTAATTTTTCATCCCATCTAACTGGGACCTGTGATAGATAATCAAGTTAACCAATGTACATATTGGTAAGCAAATTTTCACAGGTTCCAGAACCTAAACAGTAAGGAATTCATACCTTCTATAAGAAACAATATTTGGGGGAAATCATTTTTGTATATACATTTTAAAAATAGGTAGTTTTAAAATATTCAAAAAGTTCACATGACCTATTTATTTATCCATATACCTACTATCTAGATTCTACATATTTATTTTATCAGATACCTATCCATCTTGAAATCTCTCTGTCCATCCATCAATCCATCTTTATTTTGGTGCATTTCAAAGAAATTATAGAAAACAGTGTGTTTTATTTTTTTTTATTTTTTATTTTTTATTTTGTTTGAGTCTACCATGTTCAACATGTGGCTTCTTTTTTTTTATCATTACTATTATACTTTAAGTTTTAGGGTACATGTGCACAATGTGCAGGTTTGTTACATATGTATACCTGTGCCACGTTGGTGTGCTGCACCCATTAACTCATCATTTAACATTAGGTATATCTCCTAATGCTATCCCTCCCCCCTCCCCACTCCCCCGACCCCACAACAGTCCCCGGTATGTGATGTTCCCCTTCCTGTGTCCATGTGTTCTCATTGTTCAATTCCCACCTATGAGTGAGAACATGCGGTGTTCGGTTTTTTTGTCCTTGCGATAGTTTGGTGAGAATGATGGTTTCCAGATTCATCCATGTCCCTACAAAGGACATGAACTCATCATTTTTATGGCTGCATAGTATTCCATGGTGTATATGTGCCACATTTTCTTAATCCAGTCTATTGTTGTTGGACATTTAGGTTGGTTCCAAGTCTTTGCTATTGTGAATAGTGCCGCAATAAACATACGTGTGCATGTGTCTTTATAGCAGCATGATTTATAATCCTTTGGGTATATACCCAGTAATGGGATGGCTGGGTCAAATGGTATTTCTAGTTCTAGATCCCTGAGGAATTGCCACACCGACTTCCACAATGGTTGAACTAGTTTACAGTCCCACCAACAGTGTAAAAGTGTTCCTATTTCTCCACATCCTCTCCAGCACCTGTTGTTTCCTGACTTTTTAATGATCACCATTCTAACTGGTGTGAGATGGCATCGCATTGTGATTTTGATTTGTATTTCTCTGATGGCCAGTGATGATGAGCATTTTTTCATGTGTTTTTTGGCTGCATAAATGTCTTCTTTTGAGAAGTGTCTGTTCATATCCTTTGCCCACTTTTTGATGGGGTTGTTTGTTTTTTTCTTGTAAATTTGTTTGAGTTCATTGTAGATTCTGGATATTACCCCTTTGTCAGATGAGTAGGTTGCAAAAATTTTCTCCCATTTTGTAGGTTGCCTGTTCACTCTGATGGTGGTTTTTTTATTGTGCAGAAGCTCTTTAGTTTAATCAAATCCCATTTGTCAATTTTGGCTTCTGTTGCCATTGCTTTTGGTGTTTTAGACATGAAGTCCTGGCCCATGCCTATGTCCTGAATGGTATTGCCTAGGTTTTCTTCTAGGGTTTTTATGGTTTTAGGTCTAACATTTAAATCTTTAATCCATCTTGAATTAATTTTTGTATAGGTGTAAGGAAGGGATCCAGTTTCAGCTTTCTACATATGGCTAGCCAGTTTTCCCAGCACCATTTATTAAGTAGGGAATCCTTTCCCCATTGCTTATTTGTGTCAGGTTTGTCAAAGATCAGATAGTTGTAGATATGCGGCATTATTTCTGACGGCTCTGTTCTGTTCCATTGGTCTATATCTCTGTTTTGGTACCAGTAACTTGCTGTTTTGGTTACTGGAGCCTTGTAGTATACTTTGAACTCAGGTAGCGTGATGCCTCCAGCTTTGTTCTTTTGGCTTAGGATTGACTTGGCGATGCGGGCTCTTTTTTGGTTCCATATGAACTTTCAAGTATTTTTTTCCAATTCTGTGAAGAAAGTCATTGGTAGCTTGATGGGGATGGCATTGAATCTGTAAATGACCTTGGGCAGTATGGCCATTTTCACGATATTGATTCTTCCTACCCATGAGCATGGAATGTTCTTCCATGTGTTTGTATCCTCTTTCATTTCATTGAGCAGAGGTTTGTAGTTCTCCTTGAAGAGCTCCTTCACATCCCTTGTAAGTTGGATTTCTAGGTATTTTATTCTCTTTGAAGCAATTGTGAATGGGAGTTCACTCATGATTTGGCTCTCTGTTTGTCTGTTGTTGGTGTATAAGATTGCTTGTGCTTTTTGCCCATTGATTTTGTATCCTGAGACTTTGCTGAAGTTGCTTATCAGCTTAAGGAGATTTTGGGCTGAGACAATGGGGTTTTCTAGATATACAATCATGTCACCTGCAAACAGGGACAATTTGACTTCTTCTTTTCCTAATTGAATGCCCTTTATTTCCTTCTCCTGCCTGATTGCCCTGGCCAGAACTTCCAACACTATGTTGAATAGGAGCGGTGAGAGAGGGCATCCCTGTCTTGTGCCCATTTTCAAGAGGAATGCTTCTAGTTTTTGTCCATTCAGTATGATATTGGCTGTGGGTTTGTCATAGATAGCTCTTATAATTTTGAGATATGTCCCATCAATACCTAATTTATTGAGAGTTTTTAACATGAAGGTTGTTGAATTTTGTCAAAGGCCTTTTCTGCATCTATTGAGATAATCGTGGTTTTTGTCTTTGGTGGTGTTTATATGATGGATTACGTTTATTGATTTTCATATGTTGAGCCAGCCTTGCATCCCAGGGATGAAACCCACTTAATCATAGTGGATAAGCTTTTTGATGTGCTGCTGGATTCGGTTTGCCAGTATTTTATTGAGGATTTTTGCATCAATGCTCATCAGGGATATTGGTCTGAAATTCTCTTTTTTTGTTGTGTCTCTGCCAGGCTTTGGTATCAGGATGATGCTGGCCTCATCAAATGAGTTAGGGAGGATTCCCTCTTTTTCTATTGGTTGGAATAGTTTCAGAAGGAATGGTACCAGCTCCTCCTTGTACCTCTGGTAGAATTCGGTTGTGAATCCATCTGGTCCTGGACTTTTTTTGGTTGGTAAGCTATTAATTATTGCCTCAATTTCAGAGCCTGTTATTGGTCTATTCAGAGATTCAACTTCTTCCTGGTTTAGTCTTGGGAGGGTGTATGTGTCGAGGAATTTATCCATTTCTTCTAGATTTTCTAGTTTATTTGCATAGAGGTGTTTATAGTATTCTCTGATGGTAGTTTGTATTTCTGTGGGATCGGTGGTGATATACCCTTTGTCATTTTTTAATGCGTCTATTTGATTCTTCTCCCTTTTCTTCTTTATTAGTCTTGCCAGAGGTCTATCAATTTTGTTGATCTTTTCAAAAAACCAGCTCCTGGATTCATTAATTTTTGAAGCATTTTTTGTGTCTCTATTTCCTTCAGTTCTGCTCTGATTTTAGTTATTTCTTGCCTTCTGCTAGCTTTTGAATGTGTTTGCTCTTGCTTCTCTAGTTCTTTTAATTGTGAAGTTAGTGTGTCAATTTTAGATCTTTCCTGCTTTCTCTTGTGGGCATTTAGTGCTATAAATTTCCCTCTACACACTGCTTTGAATGTGTTCCGGAGATTCTGGTATGTTGTGTCTTTGTTCTCATTGGTTTCAAAGAACATCTTTATTTCTGCCTTCATTTCATTATTTACCCAGTAGTCATTCAGGAGCAGGTTGTTCAGTTTCCATGTAGTTGAGTGGTTTTGAGTGAGTTTCTTAATCCTGAGTTCTAGTTTGATTGCACTGTGGTCTGAGAGACAGTTTGTTATAATTTCCGTTCTTTTATATTTGCTGAGGAGTGCTTTACTTCCAACTATGTGGTCAATTTTGGAATAGGTGTGGTGTGGTGCTGAAAAGAATGTATATTCTGATGATTTGGGGTGGAGAGTTCTGTAGATGTCTATTGGGTCTGCTTGGTGCAGAGCTGAGTTCAATTCCTGGATATCCTTTTTAACTTTCTGTCTCGTTGATCTGTCTAATGTTGACAGTGGGGTGTTAAAGTCTCCCATTATTATTGTGTGGGAGTCTAAGTCTCTTTGTAGGTCACTAAGGAATTGCTTTATGAATCTGGGTGCTCCTGTATTGGGTGCATATATATTTAGGATAGTTAGTTCTTCTTGTTGAATTGATCCCTTTACCATTATGTAATGGCCTTCTTTGTCTCTTTTGATCTTTGTTGGTTTAAAATCTGTTTTATCTGAGACTCAGATTGCAACCCCTGCCTTTTTTTGTTTTCCATTTGCTTGGTAGATCTTCCTCCATCCCTTTATTTTGAGCCTATGTGTGTCTCTGCACGTGAGATGGGTTTCCTGAATACAGCACACTGATGGGTCTTGACTCTTTATCCAATTTGCCAGTCTGCGCCTTTTAATTGGAGCATTTAGCCCATTTACATTTAAGGTTAATATCGTTATGTGTGGATTTGATCATGTTATTATGATGTTAGCTGGTTATTTTGCTCGTTAGTTGATGCAGTTTCTTCCTAGCATCGACGGTCTTTACAATTTGGCATGTTTTTGTAGTGGCTGGTACCGGTTGTTCCTTTCCATGTTTAGTGCTTCCTTCAGGAGCTCTTGTAAGGCAGGCCTGGTGGTGACAAAATCTCTCAGCATTTGCTTGTCTGTAAAGTATTTTATTTCTCCTTCACTTATGAAGCTTAGTTTGGCTGGATATGAAATTCTGGGTTGAAAATTCTTTTCTTTACGAATGTTGAATATTGGCCCCCACTCTCTTCTGGCTTGTAGAGTTTCTGCCGAGAGATCAGCTGTTAGTCTGATGGGCTTCCCTTTGTTGGTAACTCGACCTTTCTCTGTGGCTGCCCTTAACATTTTTTCCTTCATTTCAACTTTGGTGAATCTGACAATGATGTGTCTTGGAGTTGCTCTTCTCGAGGAGTATCTTTGTGGCGTTCTCTGTATTTCCTGAATTTGAACGTTGGCCCGCCTTGCTCGATTGGGGAAATTCTCCTGGATAATATCCTGCAGAGTGTTTTCCAACTTGGTTCCATTCTCCCCGTCACTTTCAGGTACAGCAATTAGATGTAGATTTGGTCTTTTCACATAGTCCCATATTTCTTGGAGGCTTTGTTCATTTCTCTTTATTCTTTTTTCTCTAAACTTTTCTTCACACTTCATTTCATTCATTTCGTCTTCCATCGCTGATACCCTTTCTTCCAATTGATCGCATCAGTTACTGAGGCTTGTGCATTTGTCACGTAGTTCTCATGCCGTGGTTTTCAGCTCCATCAGGTCCTTTAAGGACTTCTCTGCATTGGTTATTCTAGTTATCCATTCGTCTAATTTTTTTTTCATAGTTTTTAACTTCTTTTCCATTGGTTCGCACTTCCTCCTTTAGCTCGGAGTAGTTTGATCTTCTGAAGCCTTCCTCTTTCAACTCGTCAAAGTCATTCTCCATCCAGCTTTGTTCTGTTGCTGGTGAGGAGCTGCGTTCCTTTGGAGGAGGAGAGGCACTCTGATTTTTAGAGTTTCCGGTTTTTCTGCTCTGTTTTTTCCCCATCTTTGTGGTTTTATCTACCTTTTGTCTTTGATGATGGTGACATACAGACGGGTTTTTGGTGTGGATGTCCTTTCTTTTTGTTAGTTTTCCTTCTAACAGTCAGGACCCTCAGCTGCAGGTCTGTTGGAGTTTACTGGAAGTCCACTCCAGACCCTGTTTGTCTGGGTATCAGCAGCAGTGGCTGCAGAACAGTGGATATTGGTGAACCGCAAATGCTGCTGCCTGATTGTTCCTCTGGAAGTTTTGTCTCAGAGGAGTACCCGGCCATGTGAGGTGTCAGTCCGCCTCTACTGGTGGGTGCCTCCCAGTTAGGCTACTCGGGGGTCAGGGACCCACTTGACGAGGCAGTCTGCCCTTTCTCAGATCTCAAGCTTCGTGCTGGGAGAACTACTACTCTCTTCAAAGCTGTCAGACAGGGACATTTAAGTCTGCAGGGGTTATGGCTGTCTTTTGTTTGTCTGTGCCCTGCCCCCAGAGATAGAGCCTACAGAGGCAGGCAGGCGTCCTTGAGCTGTGGTGGGCTCCACCCAGTTCGAGCTTCCTGGCTGCTTTGTTTACCTACTCAAGCCTGAGCAATGGCAGGCGCCCCTCCCCCAGCCTCGCTGCCACCTTGCAGTTTGATCTCAAACTGCTGTGCTAGCAATGAATGAGGCTCTGTGGGCGTAGAACCCTCCGAGCCATGTGCGGGGTATAATCTCCTGGTGTGCTGTTTGTTAAGCCCGTTGGAAAAGCGCAGCATTAGGGTGGGAGTGACCCAATTTTCCAGGTGCCGTCTGTCACCCTTTTCTTTGACTAGGAAAGGGAATTCCCTGACCCCTTGCGCTTCCCAGGTGAGGCGATGCCTCACCCTGCTTCAGCTCACACACGGTGCACTGCACCCACTGTCCTGCACCCACTATCCGGCACTCCACAGTGAGATGAACCTGATACCGCAGTTGGAAATGCAGAAATCACCCGTCTTCTGCATCGCTCACGCTGGGAGCTGTAGACTGGAGCTGTTCCTGTTCGGCCATCTTGGCTCCACCCCAACCAACAGTGTGTTTTATCACTAAACACCCCAGCGTGAATATTATTAGAGTTCAGGGGTGTGTGTGAGTGTGTGTGTGTGTGTGTGTGTGTGTGTGTGTGTGTTTTCTGAGGTAACATTTTCATATAGTGAACTACAAATCTTAAATGTGCCATTTGATGAATGTTGACAGATACACTATCCCAGAAAGTTCCCTCATGCCTCTCTCAGTCATTCCTCACTCTCAAGATGCCACTACTGTTCTGATATTTTTCACTCTATATTAGTTTTGCCTCTTTCAATATTTCAGCATATTTCATGATTAAACATGATTTTAACTATAGGTTTTTATAGATGCTCTTTATCAGATTGAGGAGTCTATTCTTTTTTTAATATACTTTAAGCTCTAGGGTACATGTGCACAACATGCAGGTTTGTTACATAGGTATACATGTGCCATGTTGGTGTGCTGCACCCTTTAACTTGTCATTTACGTTAGGTATTTCTCCTAATGCTATCCCTCCCCCAGGCAACCGCCCAACCCGACAGGCCTCAGTGTGTGATGTTCCCTGCCCCGTGTTCAAGTGTTCTCATTGTTCAATTCCGACCTATTAGTGAGAACATGCGGTGTTTGGTTTTCTGTCCTTGTGATAGTTTGCTCAGAAAGATGGTTTCCAGCTTCATTCAAGTCCCTGCAAAGGACATGAACTCATCCTTTTTTATGGCTGCATAGTATTCCATGGTGTATATGTGCCACATTTTCTTAATCCAATCTATCATTGATGGGCATTTGGGTTAGTTCCAAGTCTTTGCTATTGTGAATAGTGCCGCAATAAACATACATGTGCATGTGTCTTTATAGTAGCATGATTTACAATCCTTTGGGTATATACCCAGTAGTGGGATGGCTGCATCAAATGGTATTTCTAGTTCCAGGTCCTTGAGGAATCACCACGCTGTCTTGCAAAATGGTTGAACTAATTTACACTCCCACCAACAGTGTAAAAGCGTTCCTATTTCTCCACATCCTCTCCAGCATCTGTTGTTTCCTGGCTTTTTAATGATCGCATTCTAACTGGCATGAGATGGTATCTCTTTGTGGTTTTGATTTGTATTTCTCTGATGACCAGTGATGATGAGCATTTTTTCATGTGTCTGTTGGCTGCATAAATATCTTCTTTTGAGAAGTGTCTGTTCATATTCTTCACCCACTTTTTGTTGGGGTTGTTTTTTCTTGTAAATTTGTTTAAGTTCCTTGTAGACTCTGGATATTACCCTTTTGTCAGATGGGTAGAGTGCAAAAATGTTCTCCCATTCTGTAGGTTGCCTGTTCACTGTTCACTCTGATGGTAGTTTCTTTTCCTGTGCAGAAGCTCTTCAGTTTAATTAGATCCATTTGTCTATTTTGGCTTTTGTTGCCATTGCTTTTGGTGTTGTCATCATGAAGTTTTGCCAATGCCTATGTCCTGAATGGTATTGCCTAGGTTTTCCTCTAGGGTTTTTATGGTTTTAGGTCTAACATTTAAGTCTTTAGTCCATCTTGAATTAATTTTTGTATAAGGTGTAAGGAAGGGATCCAGTTTCAGCTTTCTATACATGGCTAGCCAGTTTTCCCAGCACCATTTACTAAATAGGGAATCATTTCCCCATTTCTTGTTTTTGTCAGGTTTGTCACAGATCAGATGGTGGTAGATGTGTGCTGTTATTTCTGAGGTGTCTATTCTGTTCTGTGGGTCTATATATCTGTTTTGGTACCAGTACCATGCTGTTTTGATTACTGTAACCTTGTAGTATAGTTTGAAGTCAGGTAGCATGATGCCTCCAGCTTTGTTTTTTTTGCTTAGGATTGTCTTGGCTATGCAGGCTATTTTTTGGTTCCATATGAACTTTAAAGTAGTTTTTTCCAATTCTGTGAAGAGTCATTGGTAGCTTGGTGGGGATGGCATTCAATCTATAAATTACCTTGGGCAGTATGGCCATTTTCATCATATTGATTCGTTGTATCCATGAGCATGGAATGTTCTTCCATTTGTTTGTCTCCTCTTATTTCATTGAGCAGTGATTTATAGTTCTCCTTGAAGAGGTCCTTCACATCCCTTGTAAGTTGGATTCCTAGGTATTTTATTCTCTTTGTAGCAATTGTGAATGGGAGTTCACTCGTGACTTGGCTCTCTGTTTGTCTGTTATTGGTGTATAGGAATGCTTTTTGATTTTTGCACATTGATTTTGTATCCTGAGACTTTGCTGAAGTTGCTTATCAGCTTAAGGAGATTTGGGGCTGAGATGATGGGGTTTTCTAAATATACAGTGATGTCATCTGCAACAGGGACAATTTGACCTCCTCTTTTCCTAATTGAATCCTCTTTATTTCTTTCTCTTGCCTGATTGCCCTGGCCAGGATTTCCAACACTATGTTGAATAGGAGTTGAGAGAGGGTATCCTTATCATGTGCTGGTTTACAAAGGGAATGCTTCCAGTTTTTGCCCATTCAGTATGATATTGGCTGTGGGTTTGTCACAAATCGCTCTTATTATTTTGAGATACGTCCCATCAATACCTAGTTTATTGAGAGTTTTTAGCATGAAGGGCTGTTGAATTTTTTTGAAGGCCTTTTCTGCATCTATTGAAATAATCATGGGGTTTTTGTCATTGGTTCTGTTTATGTGATGGATTACATTTATTGATTTGCATATGTTGAACCAGCTTTGCATCCCAGGGATGAAGCCGACTTAATCATGGTGGATAAGCTTTTTGATGTGCTGCTGGATTCGGTTTGCCAGTATTTTATTGAGGATTTTTGCATCAATGTTCATCAGGGATATTGGTCTAAAATTCTCTTTTTTTGTTGTGTCTCTGCCAGGCTTTGGTATCAGGATGATGCTGGCCTCATAAAATGAGTTAGGGAAGATTCCCTTTTTTTCTGTTGATTGGAATAGTTTCAGAAGGAATGGTACCAGCTCCTCTTTGTACCTCTGGTAGAATTCGGCTGTGAATCTGTCTGGTTGTGGACCTTTTTTGGTTGGTAGGCTATTAATTATTGCTCAGTTTCAGAGCTTGTTATTCGTCTATTCAGAGATTCAACTTCTTCCTGATTTAGTCTTGGGAGGGTGTATGTGTCGAGGAATTTATCCATTTCTTCTAGATTTTCTGGTTGATTTGCATAGAGGTGTTTATAGTATTCTCTGATGGTAGTTTGTATTTCTGTGGGATCGGTGGTGATATCCCCTTTATCATTTTTTATTGCATCTATTTGATTCGTCTCTCTTTTCTTCTTTATCGGTCTTGCTAGAGGTGTATCAATTTTGTTCATCTTTTCAAAAAACCAGCTCCTGGATTCATTGATTTTTTTAAGTTTTTTTTGTGTCTCTATCAAGGAGCCTATTCTTAATTTGCAGAGTTTTTTTTTTTAATCGAGTTTATGCTAGCTTTTCTCATGTACTTTTCATACATCTATTGATATGACCATATAATTTTTCTCTCTTATTTCACCACTATGGTGAATTAGCTTTATTGATTTCCAAATATTAAACCAATCTTACATTCTTAGAATAAACTGTATCTGGTCATGATGTATCATTCTTTTTATATATGGCTGGATTCGATTTGCTATAATAAGGGTTTTTGCATGTATGTTCATGAGTAACATTGGCCTATAATTTTGGGGGAGAGATAATTCTTTTGTCTGTGATTTTTTTGAGGGGGATAATGCTTTTTTCTGGATCCTTTTAATCAAGGTTTGCTAATATTTTGTTAAGAATTTTAAAAAATCTATCTTTATAGATTTATAATTATCAGTGTATAATATTTTTATAATGCCTTTAATTTTGGTATCAGGGTTATGTCAGCCTCATAAGTTAAGAAGTCTTCTCAGCTCTTCTATTTTCTGAATGAATTTGTCTAACATTTAAGTTTTTTTTTTTTCTTTCTTAAATGTTTGACAGAATTAGGAGTGAAACCATATGGGCCTATAGTTTTATTTGTGGGAGAGTTTTGATAATAAATTCATTAATAGGTATAGGCTATTCAGATTTTCTGTTCCATCTTATGTCTGTTTTGGTAGGTTGTGGTTTTTTTTTAGTTGTATTATTCAATTTTATTGATTTTTTTCAAGAATCGATTTATGGCTTTTTTAGTTGTCTTTGTTATTTGTTTTATACTTTATTGATTTCTGTTCTTTTTCTGCCTTCTACTATTTTGGTTTTCTTTGTTCTTTTAGCTTTAATAAGGTAGAAAATGAGGTCACTGATTTTGCACCTTTTTGCCTAATATAAGCATTTAAAGCTTTAATTTACCTCTAAGAACTACTTTAGTAGTTGCATCTCACAGATTTTTATATGTTTTATTTTCATTGTAATTCAGTTTGAAATATTTTTAATTTCTCATATGCTTTCTTCTTTGATCCAGTGATTATATTAGAAGTTGTTTAATTTTAAAATGTTTGGGGATTCTCTAGATACCTTTCTGTTATTGATTTCTAATTTGACTAAAAAGAACATAAAGGATACATTTTACATGATTTTGACCTTTTTACATTTATTGAGAATTGATTATTGCATAATACATTATCTCCTTTGTTGAATATCCTAGGTGCACTTGAATGTTTATTCTTTAGTTGGATGTAATGTTTTATAAATTTCAGCTAGGTAAAGGTGTTGATAATGTTGTTCAGCTCTTCTATATCTTTATTGATTTTATGTCTCGTTGATCTATTTTTTTTTAGAGAGATGTTAAAATCCTCATAAATGTGATTGTGGAATTGTCTGTTTCTTTCTTTGATTCTGGCAGTTTTTGCTCCTTATATTTTGAAGCTCTGTTATTAGATACATAAAGTTATGATTGTCATGTCTTGTGATAAATTAACCCTTTCATCACCATGAAATGTCTGTGTTTATTGCTTGGTAATATACTTTATCTTGAACTCTACTATATATAATATTAATATAGACATCTAGTCTTCTTATGTTTACTGCTTATTTACGATATGTTTTTCTATCCTTTTACTGTATCTTTTTCTATCCTTTTATTTTCAACCTATCTGTGTCTTTATATTTAAAGCATGTTTCTTAAGATGGGAACAGTAGACACTGGGGACTACTTATGGGAGGAGGAAGGGAGTGGGGCATGGGTTGAAAAACTATCTGTTGGGTACTATGCACACTACTTGGGTGATGGGATCATTTGTACACCAAACCTCAGTGACACACAATTTACCCATTTAAAAAATCTGCACATGTACAACCTTAACCTAAAAGAAAAGTTGGAACAAAAATAAACTATGTTTCTTGTAAACAGCAGACAGTTTTGCTTTTTTTATTCATTCTGACAGTCTTACCTTTTAATTGAAAATTAGCGTGATTAGTCAATTTACATTTAACATAAATGGTTGGATTTAGGTCTGCCATTTTACTAATTGTTTTCTATGTGCTTAATCTGTTTTTTGTTTCTTTCTTTGTCTTTGCAGTATTTTTTCATAGTTACTCTAGGGATTAAGTGTACACCTCTAATGTTTCACAGTTATCTTTGAATTAATATTATAATACTTCATATGAAATATGAGGACATTGAATACATATAGTCCATTTATTCCCCCATATCCGTTGTGCTATAGCTATCATTTATATCATATCTACAGACATTATAAATGTTATAACTTTTGCTTTAAACAAGCCATATTCATTTTAAGGAAATTTATAGGGAAAAAACCTTATTAACTATATATTTACCATTTTGGGGTCCCTTCATTTCTTCCTCAAAACTTAGTAATTAATACTATAGGAGAAACTTCTTCCCTGAGGCAGTGGTTCTCAACTGGAGTGCTTTTGCTCCCACACCCTCCCCAGGGGACTTTTGGCAGTTTCTGGAAACATGTTTAGTTGTTAGAACTAGGATAGGAGTTTCTACTATCATCTGGTAGGTTGAGGCCAGGGATGCTGGTAAACATTCTGTGATACTCATAAAAACTAAGAAACATAAGCTGAGATTCGTAATCCCTGTTTTATGATGAGTGTTCTGAGAAGAGCTAGTGAAATTCTCTTTTGACGTGCAACTTTAAAGTTTTCTTACATCTGTCATATGATTTATTGGAATTTAATAAATATCTGTAACTTATACCATTGTCCTTGGCCAACAAAGAAAAAGAATATTTGCCTGTATGACTGGTTTTCTTGGAGCAGTTTGTGGTTTGTTAAACTACTATAAATAGCTTTTTGTAAAGAAGGAGAAAAAATGAATATATCCTTTTGAACTGAGTGATACGTAGTCCAGCCAGCTGGATACTTTAATGGAAGTACCTTGAACTAGAAATAAAACTTTTCTCCCCTCATCTCTGCAGAAAAGCAGCCTGCAACCAGCATTCACTTTGAGTTGATAATGACTCCTGCACAGCCTATTTATTTGGAGAGGTCAGGATTACTTTCAAATATTTTGTTTCTTTTCACATTTTTGCACAGCAGAGTTGAGGGGTAGGAGTTTGATTTGTCCTTCAGGTTTATTGAACCTACCAAATAATACAGTGTGCTTTCAGGTGATACTATCTTGACTCATGTAATCAAAATATTTTTGAAGAAACAACTTAGAATCAAAGTTGTTTTTTAAGGGCAAGCACAAAACATTATTAAGATGCCAAATATAAGCAAATGCCATATCTTTTTGTATGATAGGTTGGACAGCACTTCATGAAGCTAGTGTAGGAGGATTTTATCGGACAGCAAGTGAACTATTAAAAGGTGGAGCAGATGTAAATATCAAAGGAATATACCAGATTACTCCCTTACATGATGCAGTGATGAATGGACATTATAAGGTACTGTGATGCTTTTATTTGCAGAACAAATACTATATTTTGCAAATATTAAATATCTCTGGGACCACACAATAGAAAAACATACAGAAATTTTAGTTTAATTTCATTCTGCTAATGAATACTTAGAATTTATAATGAAATTTTACTGTGTGATGGGTTTGTTGTGTGTAATATGATAGGTGTCATTTTACATGTTACTTTTAATAACCATACAGAGCTTTTTGGTTACACAGTATTTTTTTCAACTTGTTTTCCTTTAAAACTCCTTTAATATGGTGCTTTATAGGGTTTAGAAGAATGTTTCCTTCTTATAGAGTGTTACGCAGTTATGTCCAGTCCTGATAGGAGGTTTACAGCTTTATGGAGTCTGGTGTCACTTTCATAATTGGCCTAAGGCAGGATAATGTTTCTGATCAGTTCAGCTTAATGATCAGCCAGGATATATCAGCAGGTTAAAATATCAGACTACTATAATTGCATACCAGTTGGTTAATAGTAACTGCAATAAATGGTAACATTAAGATTGTGAATTCTAGTATACATGGTTTATCTCAGAAACCATATTTATTTTAGCTTACTACATATTTTTTCTGGCCCCGGGACAACATTGCAAGGCTGAGGCACTTGCTGAAGATATCTTGTTATTCATTTCAGTTATTGAAAGTTGCCTCTGGGTTTAACAACTTCTAGGATGGGAAAGGGTATTAACTATCTGGGATTAAGAAGATTTGTTCTGCCTATTTCCAGAAGGAATGCCTAACACAGGCAGAGGTGGAGAAGGCTGCTGGGAGCCATGGAAATAGACAGGGCATATTCCTTCATAGTATGAAACAGTACTTCAGAAGGGTTTAGGCAGTTTTTTTTGTTGTTTGTTTTTCATTGTTTGTTTGCTTGTTTGATAATGTGTATCTTGGTGATGGGTGGTCATTTTTGCATATAGTTTAGAGGACTAGGAGGAGAGAATTCTTCCCAGGATCCAGTTTAATGGCCAGAAGAATGCAGGCTTGGACATGTGACAGTGTGAATCCTTTCTCCGTCAGAAGCAGAGAAACTTCATGCCAAAGCACTTCTTCTGTCTAACACCATAGCCCATTTGCTCCCTCACTTCCCAGAGCTGACCTATACTGATCAAGAGTCTTTTCTTCCTTTGAGTAAAGTGAGCCCTGAGCATTTTAATTTTTCTTCTTTTCTTTCCTATTTGTTCCTTTGCCCCACTTTGAACTTGGCTCCAATCCATTTCTGCCTCACAGTCTAGCATTGGCTGTCTCCTATTTGGCCTTTGCATATATGAAATAATCTCTGGTTCCTTCAGTGATGTTAAAGGAACCAAAGACACAGGCCTCTATTCCCAGAATCCAGTTTCCCCACTTACTGCATTCCCTCTTGCCATCCTCCAATCTGCCTGTGGTTCATATGCTCTTGGCACCATGGCATATCCTGACTAGTGGTGAGAGAAGAGAATGACAAGACAGGAGTGGAAGTCTAGAGAACAGTCATGAAAATTAAAAGCTGAAACCAGTAGTTGGTGTGATGTGAGGCAAAGATGATCAGAGAAATGGCCTAGGCCCTGGGTATTGGATTGCTGAAATGCCTTTGGTGTCACAGGAGTAAAGATGTCAAACAGGGAAGCCTTGGGAACCCAATGCTGGTCCTACTACCTGGGGAGTGTGAGCTTCTTTAAGCATTCTGGAGTGTTAAAGGAACTAGAATATATTATCTTACAGGTCTTAATTGTTTTATGGGAGAGATACTAAAAGATAATATCCTATTTTCTAAAAGTGAAAAAGCAGTAAAAAAAAATCCACATCTTACCATTCCATTAATTTGAAATATCCGTAATAGTCAAATCTATAGAGACAGATTAGAGATGGGGGGTCTAGAGGGTGGGGAATGGTGAGTGACAACTAATGGTTAAAGGGTTTCTTTTAGGGGGAATGAAAATGTTCCAAAATTAGATTGTGGTGAGGGTTATACAACCCTCTTAATATACTAAAAAACAATGAATTATATTCTTTAAATAGGTAGACTGTGTGGCATGTGAATTACATCTTAATAAAACTGTCAATAAATACATTTTTTAAAGAGTGGAAAAGTTGGAATTTGAGAATTACAAATGATCAGCTCAATGTTGTTCCTTAGAAAATGTGCAAAAAGTTATTAAATATATGGTTGGAAGACATAGGCAAGAATGTAGTGCTCTTTGGGAATTATAGGCATCACTAAGAACAAGTCATGCCAGACTAACCTTTATTTCTCTTTTATTAGGTTTACTTTGTTAGTAGGTAAAGGTAATGGCATTGAAATAAGCTATCAAAACTTTAACAAAGTTTTTATTTGAAGTATCCTGTAATCTGTGAGTGTATGGGATGTTGAAATGAAGGCGTTTCTTGGCACTGATTTGGGGATTCACATATATTGAAAAAATAGGCCTCAGACATGGTGATTATTCATTTTATGTGTGTCTACAGTGAACTCTTTTTTGTTTTTGTTTTTGTTTTTGTTTTTGTTTTAGACAAGAGTTTCCCCCTATCACCCAGGCTGGAGTGTAGTGGCGTGATCTCGGTTCACTGCCACCTCTGCCTCCTGGGCTCAAGCGCTTCTTGTGCCTCAGCCTCTTGAGTAGCTGGGATTGCAGGCATGTATCACCATGCCCAGCTAAGTTTTTGTATTTTTAGTAGAGATGGGGTTTCACCAGTTTGACCAAGCTGGTCTCGAGCTCCTGGCCTCAAATGATCCGCCCGCCTCGGCCTCCCAAAGTGCTGGGATTACAGGCAGGAGCTGCCACACCTGGCCTTGCAGTGTGTGAAATTGTGAAAATTGATCGTACGTTATATTATGTGGTAGAACTCTGGACTGTTTGGCTAGAACATGAACTGATTTTGTTACTGGAGTATTTTAAAGAAATCCCAGACATAATACTATTTTACCCATAAATACTTGAGCCCAAACCTCTAACAGATAAGAAAAAGTTTTTCATACTCGTGATATCATTTCACCTAATAAAAGTCGTTTCTTTATACCATTTAACATCCAGTCTATATTCAAATTTCTGAGGTTATCTAAAATATGTTTTTTTGTAGAAAGTTTTAATTTGAATTAGAATACATCAAGCTTCATACATCATATGTATTTGTAATGTATCTTAAATATGTTTTAATCTACAACAGTCCTTTCTATATTTTAGGGTTTTTATGTCTCCTATTTGTTGAAAAAAGTGGCTTATTTGTCCTATAGAATTTCCCAAATTCTGGTTTTGGCTCATTTTATCTTTGTGATATTGTTTAGCTTATTTCTTCACATATTTTCTGTAAATTGTTATGTTTTAATGGAAAATCTACTTAGAGACCACAGTCTGGGTGCAAGGTATGCTCATTGCTGTTGGATGTTATTGCTTTTAGGCATTTTCAGTGAACTATATCCTTTTAGAAGGAAAAAAAATCATGAGTTTATGCTGATATTTTCATTTCAGACTTCATAGCATAGATTTATGCTTAACTTTCATTCTCTACCTACTCGTATGTCTTTTTTTAAGCTAAACATTTGTTTCTTAATACAGTAATTGAATTATTTCTTTATCATCTAATATACTTACAATATTACTATTAACAGTGCCAGTATTACTATTAACAGTGAAACTACTAATGATGTTTATTTTGGTAGTTCTTTTTCTTAAAGTATATGCTATTAGGGATGAAGAGTCAGAATACTGTCTTTTGAAGTACAAGTTGAATATTCTTTATTTGCAATGCTTGGGACAAGCAGTGTTTAGGATTTTGAATTTTTTTTGGATTTTGGAATATTTGGACTTTAAACCTTTATGATCACATGGTCCATACCATGGAAGTGGGTACAAAAAATTACAACTCTGAAAGCATAAGACACTGAATCACAACAAAGGACACAATCTAATTGTAAAAGCTATAAAATGTCTTGGAGAGAAAAATGCCATACATATCACAGGGAGAATACAAGTCAAATCCCTTAAAAATTATTAAGACACAGCAACCTAAAAATTCTACCTTTCAAACTACTTTACATTGGGAATTTAAGGCCAGCTAGGGAAATTGAAAGCAATGGTAGATACGATTAAATCTATAATTCATATACAAGCCATATACAAGCAAAACATAAAGAATTTATGCCTGGATATTTACATTTTGTTCAGCAAAGAAAATACAGAATGCATTGGTTTCTTTCAGGAAAAATAGTTTTATAAGGAGGTTGCTATAAGAGCTGTGG
Source organism: Gorilla gorilla gorilla (assembly GCF_029281585.2). Lineage (NCBI taxonomy): Eukaryota > Metazoa > Chordata > Mammalia > Primates > Hominidae > Gorilla > Gorilla gorilla. The sequence goes on from NC_073243.2 coordinate 36,523,353, forward strand.
TGTTTATCTCTGGAGGTTTTGTGTCAAATTCAGGATCAAGGAGCATGAGAAAAAGGTACAGAGGAAGGGAAAAGGCAGAAGCTAGAGCCTCACTCTTCTGGAAATCCAGTTGGTGATCCCAAGGGAGTGAATACATTACTTTGGCAGTAACTAATACTTTGGCAGTCCTTTCGCCAACTATCTACACTTACCAATTCCTCTGTAGCCCAATACTTGGAATTCTGACGCCTGCTTATGTACTCTCTACCTTTAAAAAGCTCTCTCCTCACCAAAGAGTAATAAATGACTTTCAGTGAGTGTCCACCTACTTTAAACCTACATTCAGGTTCTGTATTAATTATCTGTTGCTACCTAACAAATTACCACAAAACTTAAAATAATAATAAACATTTATCATGTTGCGGTATCTGTGAGTCAGGAATTTCAGAGTGGCATAGGTGAGTTGGTTCTGTCTAAGGGTCTCTCATGAGGTTGTAGTCAAGATGTTGACTGGGAACACAATCAACTAAAAGTTTGGGGCTGGAAGATCTGTTTCTAAGGTGGCTCACTGACATAGCTACAGGCAGGAGCCATGTTCATTGCCACATGGACCCCTCCATAGAGCTGCTTGAATGTCCTCACAGTATGACAACTGGCGTCCCCCAGGGTTAATGAATCAAGATTGAGAACAAGGAGGAAGCCACAGTACTTTTTAACCTAGCCTTAGAAGTCACATACTGTCATTTCTGCCATATACTATTTGTTAAAAGCAAGCCACTAAAATTCCAGCCTGCACTCTTGAGGAGGGAAATCAGGCTCTACCTTTGGAGGCAGGAATGTTAAATTTACAGACATATTTTAAAGCCACCAGGGGTTCTTAACCGGAACAAGAAGAGAAATTTCAGTAAGTGGCTATCATCACAATCATCACTTATTTAGCTTAAACAGTAGGCCCCTTAAGGAAATACACTTCTACTTAAAGCTTGCCCATGGCTTTTCACCTTTGATCATACTATTGATTCAAGTACTTTCCTCCCTCTAGAATCAGCTGACTTTCTTACATAAGAAGTTAGTAGGATAGAGAATAAAATTCTTTCAAGTCCAGGTTGAGCATCCCTAACCGAAAAATCAGAAATCCAAAACTTTTTGAGTGTTGACATGATGCCATGAGTGAAAAATTTCACACCTGATTTCATGTGATGATTGCAGTCAACACACTGGCACACAACATACCATTTATTCAGTCACCCTAAGAGAAAAAGACCCTCTTAGCTCCCTTCAGCTGCAATTCAGCTTTTCTGGACATGCCCAGATTCCCTCATGCAAGCACATCCACAAAGGGTAATAAAATAGCGCACGTTCAGACCAGACACACCAACACCAGGTTCCCCACGTTGCCCCACATGGGGCCAAGACCTATGTGTATTACTCACTGTGGGTTTTTTGCTTATTTTCTTCTCTGTGGTATAAATATATTATTGAAAGTGTCAAAAAGGCCTGCATCATACCCATAGCGTAGTGCAAATATTCCAAAATCCAAAATTCTAAATACTGCTGGTCACAAGCATTTCAAATAAAGAATATTTAACTTGTACTTCAAAAGACAGTATTCTTTCTCTTCATCCCTAATGGAATATACTCTAACAAAAAGAACTACCAAAATAAACATCGTTAGTAGTTTCATTGTTAATAGTAATACTGGCATTGTTAACAGTAATATTGTAAGTATATTAGATGATAAAGAAATAGGTAATTCAGTTACTGTATCAAGAAACAAATGCTTAGCTTAAAAAAAAGACATACAGGTAGGTAGAGAACCAAAGTTAAGCATAAATCTATACAATGAAGTCAGAAATGAAAATATCAGTATGAACTCAAGATTTTTTTTTCCTTTCTAAAAGGATATATTTCACTGAAAATACCTAAAAGCAATAACATCCAGTAGCAATGAGCATACCTAGCACCTGGGCTGTGGTATCTAAGTAGATTTTTCATTAAAACATAACATGAGAACAGTATGGGAGAAACTGCCCCCATGATTCAATTATCTCCCACCAGGTCCCTCCCACAACACATGGGAATTATGGGAGTACAATTCAAGAAGAGATTTGGCTGGGGACATGGAGCCAAACCATGTAATTCCACCCCGACCCCTCCTAAATCTCATGTCCTCACGTTTCAAGACCAATGATGCCTTCCCAATAGTCCACCAAAGTCTTAACCCATTTCAGCATTAACTCAGAAGTCCACAGTCCGAAGTCTCATCTGAGACAAGGCAAGTCCCTTCCACCTATGAGCCTGTAAAATCAAAAGCAAGTTAGTTACCTTGTAGATACAATGGGGGTACAGGCATTGGGTAAATACAACCATTCCAAATGAGAGAAATTGGCCAAAATGAAGGGGCTACAGGCCCTATGCAAGTCCGAAATCCAGCGGGGCAGTCAAATCTTAAGGCTCCAAAATGATCTCCTTTGACTCCATGTCTCATATCCAGGTCATGCTGATACAAGAGGTGGGTTTCCATGGTCGTGGGCAGCTCCGCCTTTGTGGCTTTGCAGAGTACAGTCTCTATCCTGGCTGCCTTCATGGGCTGGTGTTGAGTATCTCTGGCTTTTCTAGGCACATGGTACAAACTGTCAATGGATCTACCATTCTGGGGTCTGGAGGACAGTGGCCCTCTTCTCACAGCTCCACTAGGTAGTGCCCCAGTAGGGACTCTCTGTGGGGGCTCCAAGCCCACATTTCCCTTCAGCACTGCCCTAGCAGAGGTTCTCCATGAGGGCCCTGCCCTTGCAGCAAACTTTTGCCTGAGCATCCAGGCATTTCCATACGTCTTCTGAAATCTAGGCGGAGGTTCCCAAACCCCAATTCTTGACTTCTGTGTACTTGCAGGCTCAACACCACGTAGAAGCTGCCAAGGTTAGAGGCTTGAACCCTCTGAAGCCACAGCCCAAGCTCTACATAGGTCCCTTTCAGCCATGGCTGAAGCAGCTGGGACACAGGGCACCAAGTCCCTAGGTTGTACACAGCATCGGGACCCTGACCCTGGCCCTGGCCCTGGCCCATGAAACCATTTTTTCCTCCTAGACCTCTGGGCCTGTGATGGGAGGGGCTGCTGTGAAGATCTCTGTCATGCCCTGGGGACATATTCCCTATTGTCTTGGGGATTAACATTCAGCTGTTTATTACTTATGCAAGTTTCTGCAGCTGACTTGAATTTCTCCTCAGAAAATGGGATTTTCTTTTCTATTACATTGTCCGGCTGCAAATTTTCCAAACTTTTATGCTCTGCTTCCCGTATAAAACTGAATGCCTTTAACAGCACCCAAGTCACCTCTTGAATACTTTGCTGCTTAGAAATTTCTTCCACCAGACACCCTAAATAATCTCTCTCAAGTTCAAAGTTCCACAAATCTCCAGGGCAGGGGCAAAATGCTGCCAGTCTCTTTGCTAAAACATAACAAGAGTCACCTTTGCTCCAGTTACCAACAAGGTCCTCATCTCCATCTGAGACCACTTCAGCCTGGATTTCATTGTCCACATCATTATCAGCATTTTGGTCAAAGCCATTCAACAAGTCTGTAGGGAGTTCCAAACTTTCCCACCTTTTCCTGTCTTCTTCTGAGCCCTCAAAACTGTACCACCCTCTGCCTGTTAGCCAGTTCCAAAGTTGCTTCCACATTTTCAGGTATCTTTTCAGCAGCACCCCGCTCTACTGGTGCCAATTTACTGTTTTAGTTTGTTTTTTACACTGCTGATAAAGACATACCTGAGACTGGGCAATTTACAGAAGAAAGAGGTTTAATGGACTTATAGTTCCATGTGGCTAGGGAGGCTTCACAATCATGGCATAAGGGGAAAGGCACTTCTTACATGGCAGCAGCAAGAGAGAGAATGAGAACCAAGAGAAATAGATTTCCCCTTATTAAACCATCAGATCTCATGAGACTTATTCATTACCATGAGAACACTGTTCGTAGAGAAACCGCCCCCATGATTCAATTATCTCCCACTGCATCCCTCCCGCAACATGTGGGGATTATGGTATTACAATTCAAGATGAGATTTGAGTGGGGACACAGAGCCAAACCAGACCACCACTCCAGTTCTCTTTTGCCATTTGCATGGTATGTCTTTTTCCATTCTTTGACTTTCATCTTGTTTGTTATCTTTGAATCTAATGTATGTCTCAGATAGTATATTTTTAAAAAGAATCACATCTTACCATCTCTGCCTTTTGATTAGGTTGTTTAATCCATTCATATTTAATGTTTTTATTGATATGGTTGGATTTAAACCTGCCATTTCCCTTTTTGTTTTCAGTCTATCTCATCTTTTTGTGTTTTTCCCACCTATACTGCTTTTTTTTTACATTAAGTGAATATTTTCTGGTGTAACAATTTAATTCCTTTAATTTCTTTTAGTATATTTTTGAGTTATGCTCTTAGTGGTTGCTCTAGGGCTTCTTAAGTTATCAGAACTGACTTCATACTTATGCTAACCTTTTTCCAGTGAGATATAGAAACATTGTTTCCGTATAACAAAATTATTTTTCCCTATTTTTGTTCTATTACTGTTATACGTATTATGTTTGTATATTTTATAAATACAATATATTGTTACAAATATTACTTTATATGGTCTTATGTCTCTTAAAGAAGCTGAGATAAGAAGAGCAAGTATTTATTTATAGAGTTTATTTTATTAAGCTTCCTATTTTACATTTCTGGTTCTGTGCATGTTTTCCTGTAGATTCAAGTTACCAACTGGTATCATTGTTTTACTCCAATTCAGCTTTATTCTGATCTGCCTCTTTTGTGGTATTATTGTCAAGTATATTACATTTATAAATGTTATAGGCCTTATAATACAATATCATATTGTTTTATGCCACTGCTTTTTAAATCAGTTAAGGGAATAAAGGAAAATAAATATACAGTCATATTATCTCCCATAATTATCTGTATAATTACCATTATTCATATGCTTTTTCATGTGGATTTGAGTTATTGTCGCTTGCTTTCAGCCCAGTTACCTTTAGTATTTCCTTTAAAGCAGGTCTTCTACCAATAAATTCTATCAGCTTTTTTTTTTATCTGTGAATGTCTTTATTTTGCTTTCATTTATAGTTTTGCTAGATATAAGATTCTTGCTTGGCAGTTTTTTTCCTTTCAGCATTTTGACTGTCTCATCCCATTGTCTCTGGACCTCATTGTTTCTAATAAGTGAGATGCTAATTTTATTGGGGTTCTTATCTAAATAAGTTCTTTTTCCTTTGCTGCTTTCATGATTTTATCTTTGACTTTTAACATTTTGACTTTGATTATGTCTAGATATATATCCCTTTTGTTTATCTTTTTTGGAGTATGTTGTGCTTCTTAGATGTGTGCATTAATGCTTTGCATCAAATTTGGCAAGTTTTCAGCTATTAATTCTTTGAATATTTTTTTCTGCTGCTTTTTCTCTCTCCTGTCTTTCTGGAACTCCTGTAATGTGTATGTTGTTGTGCTTAATGGTGCCCCATATTTCTCTGATGTTCTATTCATTTTTCTTCATTCTTTTAAAAATCTATTCTTCTGATTGTGTAATCTTTATTAATCTGTCTCTCCAAATTCAGTGATTCTTTTTTTCTGTCAGCTTAAACTTCCTGTTGAGGCCTCTGGTGAATTTTTCTTTTCAGTTATTATACTTTTGAATTCCAGAATTTCCATTTGATTTTTTTAAAACTTTCTGTTTATTAATATTCTCTATTTTATAAATTATCACCATATTTTTTTCTTAATTCTTTAAACATGGCTTTCATCAGCTCTTTGAACATATTTATAATAGCTGTTTTAGAGTGTTTTTTTCCACGTATAGGCCCTCTCAAAGCAGTTCCTGTGGCTGCTTTTTATCCTGTGTATGGGTCATACTTTAGTGTTTCTTTTCATGTCTGTCTTTCTCTCCTTCTCACTATCTCTCTCTCTTTTGAGACAGAATCTCACTCTGTTGCCCAGGCTGGAGTGCAGTGATGTGATCCTAGCTCACCGCAGCCTCGAATTTTTGGGAACAGGTGATCCTCCTGCCTTAGCTTCCTGAGTGGTTGGGACAATAGGTATGCACCACCACACCCAGCTTTTTAAAAAATTATTTTTACTTATATTTTTTGTAGAGATGGAATCTTGCTTGTGTTACCTAGGCTGGTTTAGAACTGCTGGCCTCAAGTCATCTTCCTGCCTTGGCCTCCCAAAGCACTGGGACAGGCATGAGCCACTACATCCGGCCAAAACTGGACATTTAAGATAATGTATTATAGCAACTCTGGATCCTGAGTCCCCCAACCCACATGCCCAACTTGGGTTGCTTCTTTGTTTGATAAGTTGTGAAGTCTATTTCCCTCACAGTGTGCAGTCTTGTGACCCTGTTTGCAAAATTTTTTTCTTGTTTTTATCTTTATCCTGGTTTCCAACAGAATACCCTTGGTTCAAGACCATTTAGTGGTCAATTACTGATTGGTTAGAGGTTGTGTTTAACCTTCCTGAATCAGAAAGATTTTTACATTTTACTGTTGGATCTGGTGTGGCTTATAGACTATGTTCATTCTTCACGGAGTTTTGAGTTTGGCCTACATTTAGCCAGGGACCAGTAACTCAGAAGTTTCTTCTCTAGCATCTCCTCGAAGGACATTGCCTTGGATATACACAACATTCTTCTGGGCCACCAAGATGGACTATAGTTTTAGCCAGGCTCTCTTTGACTATCTATTCACTAATCTCCTAAGCTTCTGACTAGTCTGCCTCTATTATATCACAGCCATCTGTTACTCTTCACTCATTGCTAACTCTCTGTTCTTGGTGTTTTCTTTTCTTTTGAAGGGTAGCATACATTTGCAGGTGAGTAGTTTCATTAACCTATTTACTGTCTCTAAAATCTTGGCAGTTCTTCATTTCATTCTGTCTCTTTCAGTCTAAGATGCAGTGTTTCTGCAGACAGAGCATTTTCAAAAAACCTTGTGAGTTTACCATGTGTGTCACAGGGATTCATGCTGTTAGACAACAGGGTCTTTCATAGATCAGGGATTCATACCACTAGACAGCAGGATCTTTCACAGATATTTCCACAGGCCCACCTATATTTCTGGCTTCTGCTAAGATGGTTGAATGGGTCCATGAGTCACATTCCTACTCTCTTCAGCATTAACAAAGGTTTTCCAGCTATGCCCTTGGCCTTCTCTACAAAGCACACTTTTCTTACAGGAATCTCCAACCTTTACCATCTTTTCCAATCTCGATGGACAGAATTTCCCAAATCATCAAGTTCTGGTTCCTTTTTGCCTAACAGTTCTTTCTTCAATTTATCTTTTTCTCCTCACATTTTACTATAATCCCCAAGAAGAAGCCAGGTTGCACTCTCAGTGCTTGACTTGGAAATCACCTCAGCTAAACCTCTAAGCTTAGCATTTACAAGTTCTGCTTTCACACAACTTGCAGGACAGATCTAGGTTTTCTGGTACTGTATAGCAAGGAACGCCTTTCCTCCAGCTTCTAAAAACTTGTTCTATATTTCCTTCTGAGCCCTTGCCAATAACACCTTTAATGCTCATTTTTTCACCAACATTCTGTTCATGATGATATATGCATTATCTAAGATGATACAGGTTCTCTCTAATATGCTCCTCCTGAGCCCTCCCTGGTAGGATCTTTAACATCCACATTTCTACCAGATGTCTGTTCAAGACAATCCAGGCTTTCCAGTTCCAAAGCCACATCTACATTTTTAGGTATTTGTTACAATAGCACCCCACTTTCTGGTACCCAAATCTGTATAGGTTTCCTATGACAGCTATAACCCAGCACAAACTGGGTGGCTTAAAGCAACAGAAATTTATTCTCTCACAGCTCTAGAGACTAGAAGTCCAAAATCAGAATCACTGGGCTAAAATCAAGATATCAGTGGGGCTTGACTCCCTCCAGAGGCTGTAGAGGATAATCTGTTACTTGCCTCTTTCAGCTTCCAGTGGCTGCCAGCCTTCCTTGATTTTGACTGCATCACTTCAACCTCTCCCTTGACTTTACATCAGCTTTTGCTCTGTGTGTGCATGTGAAATCCTGCTCAGCCTCTTTCTTAAGGATGCTTGTGATGGTATTTAAAGCTCACTGAGATAATTGAAGATAAGCCCCTAATCTCAAAATCCTTAACTTAATCATATTTGCAAAGGTCTTTTTTCCAAATAAAGTTGACATTTACAAGTTCTAGAGATGAAGACATGGATATCTTTTGGTGAGGGTGGATGAGGGGGCATTTTCAGCCTACCACGATAAGTGCAGAGGAACTTTGACTTTCCACTTAATACCTTTCTGTAATTTTTAACTTTTTTTGCAATGTGCAAATATTGCTTTTATGATTTTAAACATGAATTAACATTAATACACCAGAAGGACATGCACACATACATACACACACATCTCAGAGTACGAAGTGATTAAAAAGTAGTTTCAAAAGAGATATGGTATACCTGAGACCACCTAGTTATTATCTCAAAAGAGAGATATATACTTTAAAAGCCTGGCACAGTGGCCAGGCACAGTGGCTCACACCTGTAATCTCAACACTTTGGGAGGCCGAGGTGAGTGGATCTCTTGAGGTTAGAAGTTCAAGACCAGCCTGGCCAACAAGGCAAAACCCCATCTCTACTAAAAATATAAAAATTAGCCAGGCGTGGTGGTGCACACCTTTTCCCAGCTACCTGGGAGGCTGAGGCACATGAACTGATTGAACCCGGGAGGCAGAGGTTGCAGTGAGCTAAGATCATGCCACTGCACTCCAGCCTGGGCAACAGAGCAAGACTCTGTCTCAAAAAAAAAAAAAGGCTGACATAATGTAAATTTGTGATAATCATTTTATTATAGGAAGATGAGGAAAGTGTACCTGCTGTGTCTGTGAGTGGCACAAACTAGATAATATCAAAGGTAAGAGAGAAAGATTCAAACTACTTTAGTAGGCTAGGATGCTTTCTTATAAAAGGAAATATATATACACTTTTAATTTTTAGGTACATACACTGGATAGAAATTTATATCTTTCCTCTCATTCCATACATTAACATGGAAATTTAGGCTTCTTTTAGTATAATGTTACTTAAAGCCTACTCACCATATCCTTCCTGCCCTACATTCATTCTTTTACTAAACAATACTTTTTAGTATTTACTTCACGTAAGATACTAAGATAGTCTCTGGGAATATGAAGACATATATCTGTAGTAAAAGCTTTGAAGCAACTTAAACATTCATTAATAGGGTACTGGTGAAATAAATTATAGTACGTTCACATAGTAAACTATTGCTTAGCTGCTGAAAAGAATGAGGAAGTGTAGTCTACACTGATATGGAACAGTTTCCAAGGACTTGTTAGGAGGGTGGGGGAAAGAAGGCAAAATACAGAGTGTATATAATATATGACCATTTGTGTAAGAAAATATATATACATACATATTATGTATACATACATACATACATACCTATTGGACTAGACTATTGCTGGAAAAATTCCAAATAAATTAACCACGGCTGACTCAGGAAAAAATAATAGTACAGGGGTAGAGGAGGGAAACTTATTTTGCATTGTATTTTTGTCTGAGCCTTCTGTATTTTGAACCATATTCATTAATTTCCTGTTGAAAAATAATAAATTATTTAAGAAAAAGATAGTCCCACCCTCAAGAAAGTTAGAGTACACTAGGAGAGACTGATATGAAAGAAATAAGTATAATATGGAGTATATTGGGCAGTAATATGTGTGTGAAAAGAAGGAGAAGTCGTTTTTCTCTGGGCAGCAGTGGATGGTGAGGCATTGGGGGAGCTCAGGGAGAGCTGTATAGAGGAGGTTGTTTGAGAAGTAGTAACAGTAGTAATAGATTGACCACTTTTTCACCGACAGTCTGAGGAGGAGCAACGGCAGCACAGGTATAGATGGAAGACATAATTATCTCCTGGAACCTGTTAAAATTATATTTACTACTACAGAACCCAGTCCTAATTCTTGGTGTATTTGCTAACTTCATTTCACTAGCAGCTGAGCCACTGATGTTTCTACCTCAGCCTTTCTTGCCTCCTGCCTTTCTGCCTGCCTGCTTTCCCACCTTCCATCCCCCTTACCTCCTTCTGCCTTTCTTTTCTTCCCTCCTTCTTTCTTTTTCTCTTTCTCCCTTTCATTCTTCCTTTAGTCTTTTTTAATGAGAAGAAACTCATGTATCAACAAATTAAAATTCAGTAGCAACTACATTAATTCTTTTTTTATTGGACAAGGATTTATAGATAAATCCAAACTGTGTTTTTGAAAGAGATATTTGATGTTACTTAGAGTAGTCTGCTAGCACACATTCACAGTAATACACCCTCAATCTGGGTTCCCTTACATAAACAACCTTTTTCTAGGTGGCAGAGTTACTTCTTCTGAATGGAGCTGATCCATTATTTAGAAATGATGATGGAAAATGTGCTTTGGATGAGGCCAAGGATTTATGTATGAAGCGTCTCCTTGAGAGATATATCCCTAAACATCAAAAATGCCTTACATCAGGTAAGATTAAACTGCCCTGTAATAGCTATTTGTCACATCAGTGAAGTTACAGAAATTTAATTTAGAATTAAAGAAATTAAATTTATTTTTCTCATGAGTGTTGAGAAAATCCATCCAATAGTGTCTTTTCTTCATTCTTTTAATAAATCACACTGACTTGTTTGCAAATGCACATAGGACTCTAAAAGAAAAAAGAAAGGTAATACTTTTCTGCAGGTTGTACATTGCAAAGAGTTAAGAAACCTTTTATAAATTTGTTTCTTTTCCCCAAAATCCTTTGACTAAATAACATGATATGATCGCCTTTGGTTATGTCCTTTTCAGTGAAAATGGCCAGGATTATTTATATTCATTCCCTAAGAATATTTTCTTATGGCTATACTTTTTCCCTCTCATCCACTGCTCTATTAAATTGAACAACAAAAGAACTTGATCTATAGTTTTCAATAAAAAATTATGTAAACACAATTTAAATACATGACATACTCTTTATAATCTCTAATACATTTGTTAGATTTTTTGGTAACAACTCTACATTCATCTGCTCAGGATTCTGCAGTGGCTCTCCCTTTAATCTAGAAGAAAAGCCAGTATCCTTACAATAGCCTAGAAGTTCCTGTTATCAGCTGGCCACCGTACTGGTTAACCCCTTTTACCAGTACTTTCTACCACCATTACTCAACTTCAGTCATGCTGGCCTCCTTGCTTTTCCTCAGATATGCCTCCCCAAGTCTTAGTTCAAATGTCACCTTCTCAACGAGGCCTAGACCACCCTACTTAATACTGCAACTGCCCGCTTCTTACCCTCACTATATTAGTTATCTATCAGTATGTAACAACGAATCCTAATACTTAGCAGCTTAAAACAACAAACATGTTTTATCTCACACAGCTTCAGAGGGTCAGGATTCTGGGAGCAGTTTAACTGAGTGGTTCTAGATGAGAGTCATAGGTTGTAGTCATCTCAAGTTGCAACTAGGACAGGAAGATCCACTTTCAAATTCACAAATGATTGTTGGCAAAACTCAGATCATTGCTGGTTGTTGGCTGAAGGCTTTAGCTACTTGCCACATTAGCTTCTCCATAAGGCTGCTGACAACCTGGCAGCTATCTCAGAGCAGGTGACCTAAGAGGAGGAGAATGTACCTTAGACAAAAGCCAGTCTTTTCATAACCTAATCTTAAAAGTGATATGTCATCACTTTTGCCATATTCTGTTTGTTAGAAGTGAGTCACTGAGTCTGGCCCATACTCAAAGGTAGCAGAATTAAGCTCCACCTCTTAATATACATGGATACATTAAAAATATATCCATAGATTCACAAAAATCTATGGATATATTTTTAGAATCATTATACTCACTCTATTCCCTCTAACCCTGCTCTACTTAGACATTCCCCATAGCACTTATTACCTAACGCATTAGACAGTTGGCTTATTTTTTATTTTATGTCTTTTTCCTCCAGAATCTAAGCTCCATGAAGGAGAAGATCTTTGTTTTGCCTGCTGATTAATATTAAAGTGTCTTGTACATAGTAGGCATTCAGCAAATATTTGTTGAATAAATATTGTCAGTCCTCTGAAACAAAAACAAAAACAAATTCTTTCCATTCAAGAGATCCATATGTGCTTCATTCCCATTTATTAAACTGTATTTTAATAAAAAAAAAATCCCCAACAGATATTTTCTCCCAAAGGCTTTTATATATTATTATCTTCAACAACAAAGGCTTCTACCTTTGCAGTTCCCCCTTTGTGTGCAGGAAAGTTTAATCTGAAAATCCTTCTCACCATGAAGTGAGTGGGTCTCCCTACATGTCCTGTAGTTCTCCCTTAATAGAACAAAACTTAGGCTGGCAGTGGAAACCTATCCTCTGCTAAAGCTCTGTGTCTTCCTGGGGACAAATAATACAGCTGTGGCTGTTGTCACTTCTTTGATACAAATATAAATTCAAAGTTCTTTGGTGGCAAGTAATCAACTTAAGGCTGAAAAGGGAGTTTCTTGACAGAACAACTCAAGAATTAAAGGAAAAGCTGAAGATCCAGACCTTGGAAAGGTCAAGAATAAAAGCAGCTCCAGGGATCTAGGCAGCAGGAACCAATGGTATCTCTCTTCAGAGAGCTGCCTATGAGGTTATGTGCTGGGCAGGCAAAACAACAGATGCTCTCTAACCCACCTCCACTGGAATTTATTTTCTATGAAGAGTCATTCATTCATTCATTCATTGTATCAGGGTTGCTATGTATCAAACACTAAATAGTGCTAAAGCCTGATAATACAAGATGAATAAGAAACAGGGATAGCAAGCAATTACGATGAAGAATGTGATAAAAGAATGCTCAGGCCCTGTGAGAGTACATAAAAAAGACACATAACCCAGGCTCCTTCATGTCCAGGAGGATAACAGGACAGATATTACATATCTATTCTTGGTTAATGATTAAGTGTCAACACAAACTCTTTGATAAGTCTATTAGAAAAGATCTTTTCCCGATCTAAATGGTTTTAAATGAAATTTAAAGTACATCTCTGTATTAGTTTGTTCTCATTGCTGCTAATAAAGACATACCTGAGACTGGGTAACTTATAAAGGAAAGAGGTTTAATTGACTCACAGTTCTGCAGGACTAGGGAGGCCTAAGGAAACTTACAATCATGGTGGAAGGGAAACAAACACGTCCTTCTTCACATGGCAGCAGCAAGGAGAAGTGGAGGGGAACAGGCCTTTATAAAACCATCAGATGTTGTGAGACTTATTCACTATCAGGAGAACAGCATGAGAAAAACCTGCCCCCCATGATTGAATTACCTCCCGCTGGGTTCCTCCCATGACACATGGGGATTATGGGAGATACAATTCAAGATAAGGTTTGGAAGGGGACACAGCCAAACCATATCAATCTCCTTCCCAGCTGGGTTCTATTTAATATAAAACAGTTCTTCCAATTATTGTTAGGTGTGTCTGTTATTGAAAATTAGGTGCAGTTGAGCAATCTAACAACCAGTCATGACAGTAGTTTTTCTTTAGGGTTAGTGGATCTATTTTATTATTTTATGGATACTTATTTTATAAATCATATACTTGATCAAGAAATGCAGTTGTCTGAATGCTATTGACAAGAACTAAGTCCTGGATCAAAATATTCTACTTTTATAGTAAAGAGAAAACTTCATTGATAATTGAAGGCTACCAGGAGGTAATTAATTAATGGTTCATTAGAGCAAAAAACTTCCTTCCAAGTAGCCAAATTGCTTGAGAAGTGAGACAGACAGTAACTTGTTGAAGCCAGGTCTATACAAGCACATTAAGATAAATTATTAAAACAATCGTATTAACATTTTAAACTATATGGAAAATTGCAAATAAAATTCAGTTGGAGGCAAAAGTATATTTTTAAATTGTTGCTTTGATAATCTGCTTAACTGCTTGACTTATTTATTTTAAATAATTACAACATGCATTGTTTTGCTCTTCTGGAAATGCTTCCTACAGCATTCTAGTCCTTTCTCCAAATCCAGAATCCCCTCTTCACCAGTGCCCACTTTAATCTACTCCTACCCAGTGAAATTTCTTTCATGTAAAGGAATCCCAAATATTTCTCCGTAGGACTAAGCTCCCTCTCTTCCTTTGTGAGAGAATTTACTAAGATGGGTTGCATTACCATGCTTCACCAGATGGTTTGAATATTTCTTAAGTTTAAACTTTCAAATTCCATGATTAATTATCAGCCTACTTTTCAATATGAATGCAAAATTAGGTTATTTAAGTAAAGAATATTTGTGTGTAAATAGAGAATATTATTTCACTTAAATAAGTAGAAACAGAGTATTCAAGTTCCAGATGAAGAGCTTTCAAGTATGGGAATGATGAATAAAGAACTTTCCTCATATAAAATATATTTGCTGCTTTTCTAGCTTAAACTAAAATATATCTACTTTGATGTAGGACAAGGATTCAGTCCTAACTTTATAGCCTCATAGGCTATAAAGCTTATAGGGTAAATTAACATTCCTAATTTTCTTATCTGTAAACTTAGGTTTATAATATCTCTGCATCTACCTGTATACCTATGGGATTGTTAATGTGAGGACTGAAGTTAATATATGTAAATATCTCAACACAGTACCCGGTACATTATGGGAACTCAGAGTGGCAGAGGGAAAATAATATAGCTATATCACCAAATATCACCACCTCAGAATTTATACCTGGGTATTAAGTTGGTTGTATTAGGGAATGTAAAGTCTTAAAACTCAGAGAAAATAAAGCCCTGTTCTTCCTTCCAGATTCTCTTAGGAACCATGTCCCTTGCAGGGTGGTTTCTGGAAAATACGATTTTTCTACTCTTTTATTTAAGATCAAAGGTTTGGAGAAGGTATAGTGTCCTTTTGCTCTTAGAAAATAATAATAACAATAATAATGGAGCACTTTCTCTATACATAGGATTCATGTAAACACTTTACATGGATTATATAATTCAATCTTCACCATTCTATGAGGTTGAAACTATTATTAGCTTTCATTTATGGGCATTTTATGGAGGCAGAGACGTTAAGAAATTTGCTCAAGGTCAGCCAGCTGCTAAGCAGATGAGAATCAAGACTGAAACTCTGGAGTGAGTCCCCAGAGACGGTGCTCCAAAGGAATAGCACCTTTTTGCTTGGTAAAAGGACATTATGTTTGACTTTTTCACCTGTATAATGTGAATGAATCAATGTCATACTTCATTATGCAGCTCATAATTTGATTGCTATCATGAAAGTTATCCCCAAGAAATAAATTAAATTGCTCTGTTTTTGAATTACATCCTCATTAAAATATTTTACATTTCTAGCTTATATTTAGGGAAATTTGTGTTATGTATCACATACAAGATGTTCATTCATTTATTCCTTCCTCTGTCAAATATTCTTTGAATATTTCCTGTGTGTAAGCCATTGTTCCTAGGTTTTTATCTTTTGTAGCCAAATGCATATATAGTTAACTTTAATGCTACTTTCAGTACATAAAGGAGGCTATGAAGAGACACTAAAATACATTCCTTTTATTATCAACTTAGGCTTTTTAAAAATAGCCTTTTTCCCCCTGTGCATTCACAAGATGGTTGGCCTTTTCCATCTGTGTATGTTTTACTTTAAAGAGAATGCAGCATTCAATTAGGACCTTATTAAGCAGGCATATTAGGAGACGATAATCTAATTAATTATAAAATAATTTTTCACCTTATAAAAGTAGCTTGCACGCAGTTACATAATCTATTGAATAAAAAGGTCATATCTGTCATATCTGGATATATCTGTGGGGAAAATAAATACTGAGTTTAATGCCAATCTTTAGTGTTAGTTATTTTGTTAGATCTGTTCTGCTTTCCCTATAGAAATGTTTTAGCTCTCTTAAGATAGTATTTGATTTCTAATATGGAACTTATAGGAATGTTGTATGTGCCAATTTTAATATAAAATGTTTGCATAATTTCACTTATTCCACTTGGTTTTCTCGTGGCAAAGGACTGGTGGGTTTTAGAAGTCTAAAGTCTAAATACTAGAAGCTGTTTCATTGATTTTCTCTTTTTGTTTACAGCTCAAAGGAGTAGCATTGACCCACTAGACATAGAGGATGTGTACCAACACAAGGTATATCTATGTTTAGTAATAAACATTTTTATAGGGATGTAACTTCTGGTTGTTTCATAGATTGTCAAAGGGAAGAGAAAGACTGCTGAAGCTTTAGTAATAATGACTTCACATTTGCTTTTAAGACACTAGAATAATTGCATGAGAATCAGAGGGTTCTGGGCTGTTAGTTTGTGGCATATCTGGGCACGCTAATATACTGGTAACCATTTCCTTCCTCCTCCTCTTTATGGAGCTTAAGGTTTATCAACTATGTCTAATTTCCTGTGGCCTAAGCATAGTACAGGAAAGAGTCAAAGGTATTAGCCCATCCCTTCAAACTTTACATCGTGGGCAGTTACTCTTCATCTGGTACTTGAGTTGTGTGAATGAGAGGAAGCTGTGTTCCTGTTTTAATCTTAGCAGCCCATAATAATTTTTTCATACAGACCAGTTGAAGAGCATATCTGTCTTCCTGTTTTTAAGTCAATTTTTCTGCTTCCATCCCATAGTTCTCCCAGATACTAGAAGAAGAAACCCCTAATTCTAGCTCCACCTATATAACAATTGGGAGAGGAGAGTGTTTCTAAAGCATTTGTGTAAAGCTTCTTGTAAAGTTTATAGAGTCTGACTACTGGAATCTGCTTTCTTTGGTTTTCTCTTGCTGTTTACAGCTCAAAGGAATAGCACCAATCCACTAGACACAAAAGATGTACACCAACACAGAGTTTCCTTGTAAAGGAAACTTTGATCTGACTAATTTAAAAGCCTATAAAAATTAAGTAGATTAAAATTTTTTATTATGTTTAATAAGATTAGTAGTGCTACAATAGTGGCAAGAAGGAATTAAAATCTACAGTAGCAAATAAAGATTAGTATACATACTGAGTCTAAATCTATTACATTTGCCTTTCTTCTATTAGTCTGCATTTCTGAAATATCAGGTTGGCTATATCCCAGCAGGATCTGTGGTTAGATTGAATTAGAAAATAATAGTTTGAATCAAATAATAGTTGATTTATCAATAATCCAGATTGAATTGATATAGTACTACCGCTGAAAATTAAAGCTAACTATGTATTTTTTTTCTATAGAAACCAAAGTTCAGTTCTAAAAGTCACATTTGGCATGTTTATAATGAAAATTCCAACAGACAGAAGCTGGAACATGTAAAAGTCAATAAAGGAAGCAAAGAGAGTTTATTTATAAATAAAGAAGATGTATATGAATATTACCAAAAAGATCCCAAAAACACAAAATTTGGTAAATCTAAGCATAAACAATCAACTCTTAACCAGATATACTCTACAGGACTCAGAAAGGGCAATCTCCATAATGTCAAAGATCCCAACACAAACGTGCCAAAAGGTATAGGAAGAAGAAAAACACAACATAAAAGGACCCAAGTAGATGATGTAGACTGTAATCCAAGAAAGACACTAGCTGTCTCTCCTTCCAGGAGAATAAACAGATTGGTTACCTATCAGCAGCATATTCCAGAAACCCATAATGACCTTCCAGAAGAATTGTGTGAACCTTCCAGCTTAACTCTGTCAAGCCTGAAAAATGGATTAGATAGCAGTACTGAGGCTTGTTCAGTTTCCAAAGAGATACACATCCAGAACCTGGATTTATCAGATAGTCAAGAAGTTCAATGCTTGGAATTAGAATCTGTTGACCAAACTGAAGCTGTTTCTTTCCCAGGACTTTTATTACATAAAGAAATCAAGTTACCAGTTGTTACTACAGATAAGCAGCCTCACACTCTCCAGGAACAACACCGTGTACTTTATAAATCTCATGAAAACAGTAACTTGGTCCCAAAAGATGAGAGATTTAACAAATGGGAAAATTCTTTCCTATCCTTTGTAAAGGGAAATTCTGATAATGATGGTGATGATGATTGCTCTACCTCTGAGAAGGCTATAACATCTAAAAAGGTGTTGTGTTCTACAGGTGGCAAAAAACACTATAATTTTAAGGAGAATTTAACAAATAAAAAAGAAATGGGTTTTCAACAGTTTTTACTTTCTGAAGATCATCTTTCACAGGAAAATGAGTTAAAAGCAGTCAGCCTAACCACACTTCCAGAACAGGAAGCTGTTAATTTTTCTCATTCAGATAATGCAGTTATTTCTGAACATGTTGCAAATTATGAACAATGCATATTTGGACCTTCTTTTGATCACTCAAATGGCAATCCTGAGCAAAATTCCCTGGCTTGTATGAGAACACTTTTGACACATGAGGCTTCAAAGTTGACTAATCATGTGGAGCTATTCAAAAAGCCACAGGATTATATTCCCAGGGCACCAACTTTTTTAATGAATCAAACAGATACACATATTGTGGAAAAGGTGGCAAAGAATTGTGACACTGAGAGGAATTACATTGACAGAGACCAAAAAATAATTTATTCAAATGAGCCTTTATCCATAGTTGTTCATTCTCAAGTAATAGAAACAACTGAAGTTGAAAAAAGGAGACAAAACCATCTAGAAAGTGAGACTATACACGATATAGATTCTCATTCCACTGACAATATGAGTAAAGAATTGGCCAACATCTCAAAACTTAGTCAAAGAGAAAAGAAGGAAATTTCTCACAAACCAGGTATTAGTAATATTTCTTAATCTGTACATATTTCCTATAGATTTACTTATTTTTATAGAAATTTCCAACTGAATTGTATTCAACCGATGGCCAAACTGAGAAGAATGAGGATATGTGGGCCATATTTTGAGATGCCACTAAACCTAGTAGTTAAGTAACAGTGATTACTTCGAAAGTCAAAACGATGTTATCAAAGACGGTTGCTAAGCTGATATTGACTGATGGTAATAAACAGTTTTTTTTATAATTATTATTATACTTTAAGTTCTGGGATACATGTGTAGAATGTGCAGATTTGTTACATAGGTATATACGTGCCATGGTGGTTTGCTGCACCCATCAACCCATCATCTACCTTAGGTATTTCTTCTAATGCTATCCCACCAGTAGCCCCCCCACCCCATGACAGGCCCTGGTGTGTGATGTACCCCTCCCTATGTGTTCTCATTGTTCAATTCCCACTTATGAGTGAGAACATGCGGTGTCTGGTTTTCTGTTCCTGTGTTAGCTTGCTGAGAATGATGGTTTCCAGCTTCATTCATGTCCCTGAAAAGGACATGAACTCATCCCTTTTTATGGCTGCATAGTATTCCATGGTGTATATGTGCCACTTTTTTTTATCCAGTCTATCATTGATGGGCATTTGGGTTGGTTTCACGTCTTTGGTATTGTGAACAGTGCCACAATAAACATACATGTACATGTGTCTTTATAGTAGAATGATTTATAAGCCTTTGGGTATATACCCAGTAATGGGATGGCTGCGTCAAATGGTATTTCTGGTTCTAGATCCTTGAGGAATCACTGTACTGTGTTCCATAATGGTTGAACTAATTTGCACTCCCACCAACAGTGTAAAAGCATTCCTATTGCTCCACATCCTCTCTAGTATCTGTTGTTTCATGACTTTTTAATGATCGCCATTCTAACTGGCGTGAGATGGTGTCTCATTGTGGCTTTGATTTGCATTTCTCTAATGACCAGTGATGATGAGCTTTTTTGCATGTTTTTTGGCCACATAAATGTCTTCTTTTGAGAAGTGTCTGTTCATATCATTTGCCCACTTTTTGATGGGGTTGTTTGTTTTTTTCTTGTAAATTTGTTCCTTGTAAATTCTGGATATTAGCCCTTTGTCAGATGGATAGATTGCAAAAATTTTCTTCCATTCGGTAGGTTGCCTGTTCACTCTGATGATAGTTTCTTTTGCTGTGCAGAAGCTCTTTAGTTTAATTAGATCCCATTTATCAATTTTGGCTTTTGTTGCCATTGCTTTTGGTGTTTTAGTCATGAAGTCTTTGCCCATGCCTATGTCCTGAATGGTATTGCCTAGGTTTTCTTCTAGGGTTTTTATGGTTTTAGGTCTTATGTTTAAGTCTTTAATCCATCTTGAGTTAATTTTTGTCCCCTGAGGGTAAGGAAGGGGTCCAGTGTCAGTTTTCTGCATATGGCTAGCCTGTTTTCCCAACACCATTTATTAAATAGGGAATCCTTTCCCCATTGATTGAATAAACAGTATTTCTATCACTCTTTCTGTTGCTTTTTAATATAGTATTTATTTAGCATCAGGAAACCTAACAACATTTTGATAGCAGGAAATTGTTAGGTCTATTCATTTCAACTATCTACTATATTCCCATCAGAGCTGCAACCAGCAAACTTTTTGTCTGTTACATAAAAACATTTTTAAAAGCTTCCATTTTCTTAAACAGTCCAGTGTGGAACAGAAACTTTAAAAAATTAGAAATTTTATTTTCTAATTGTATAACCAGGTAGGAGAACAACAACACTGATATTGTAAAATGTTTGTTTCAGATGAGGAATTAACTAATAACATCAGTGGAGATGAAATAACTATAAGAAATTGTGAGGAGATAAAAGAAAAAACGGAGTCAGAAATTCACATGCCTACTAATAGCCAAGAACACAAAACAGTTCAGAATTTCAGAAAAAGACAAAGTTTCTTAAAAACTACCTGCAAGCTAGGTTTGTATTCCTATAATTGTATAGGTTAAAGTTTACAAAATCAAGCCCAGCAATTCACTCTACTTCAAGGAATTTCTAAACTTTCAGATATATTGTTTCTTTTTGTAGTTATTCACTGACTTATATGACTATTTCAGCGATATTTGTTGTTAAGGCATCACTTGATAATCCAATAATCTTTAAATATATTCATGTCATACTTCTTTCTATGACTTCTAGTTTATTATATTAGAGGAGATAAGGTAAACTGCAGACACAGCAAGAATATTCAGTGGGGACAGCAGGTGTGAAATGTATCAGATTCTTTAGATACTTCCATTCAGCCCTTTTAACATAAGGGAAATTAAAGAAACATAGCCATTAGTTTGTTTTGTGTCAGATGAGTGAACTATGTGTGTTTCACAGTATGGACAAGCTAAGCATCCTTTGATAGTTCTTGGAGATAGTTCTGTCATAAACAATAGGCTGGACCACTTCAGGTTAAACATTATTCACTGAATGTTGATTTACATACTGTCTGTTAAGAGGTAGGAAGGACACTGAATTAGGCATTCTCTATGAATATTCTTTCATTTTCCCCCTATCATGTAAACTGAAATCCTCCTTATCCATACCTCCTATAGTGGGTTGAATGCTGGCCCCCCAAAACATGCCCTGTCCTAATCCCTGTAGTTCGTGACTATTACCTTATATAGTAAAAGCATGCCTATTACCTTCTTTGCATATGTAATCAAGTTAAGAACCCTAAGATAAGGAGACCATCCTGGATTATCCAGGTGGGCCCTAAATCTAATTACTGTGTCCTTATGAGAGAAACACAGGGAGATTTGAAACACACAGAAGAAATGATGAGATGAAGGCAAAGGAGCAATGTAGCCACAGCCAAGGAAGCCAAGGAATGCTGACAGCCATCAGAAGCTAGAAGAGGCACAGAAAGATTCTCTCCTAGAGCTTCCAGAGGGAGTACTGCCCCGTTGACACTTTGACATTGATTTCTGGTTTCCAAATTATGAGAGAATACATTCTGTTGTTTTAAGTCACCCAGTTTGTGGTAATTTGTTGCAGCTACCACAGGAAACTTCACACCTCTCTAGCAGCACTTAATCATATTTAAATGTAATTTTTAACATGTCTATTATTCCACCAGACTGTAAGCCACTTGAGCAGAGAACTGCTCCAGAGGTAAGAATTTTAGATAGTGACATCTGGGATTCCCTAAAACAATGGCAGGCTTACCTCCTGCTGATCACCCAACAGTGAATTCAACTATGCCCGAGTTCTGCCACATTCCCCTCACCCTCCACAGATTTCCAGTTAGGATTTTAGTTTTCCTCACTAAAATATGAATGAACAGATAGTCAAGGATCGACAAGTATTTGCAGAAAACACCAATATGAAAGATATCAAAGTAAACTAAGCAGACCAAAGGAACCCAGAAGAAACAGAAACTATACAAGAATCAAGAAGCATCTAATATTTTTTCCAAAAAGGTATAGAAAAGAGGGGACAATAAGAGAACAATACAGAGCTTTTAGTTGTTGAAAACAGAAATTAAAATAAATAGATAATATATAGATATGTGCGGCAGGGTTACAAGGCAAAGCTTTACAAGTCTACTAAGGACAAAAAAAGAAAAAGCTGAAAATAGGAGAGAAAAGATAAGATAACATTAAAGATCACTCCAGGAAATCCAGGGAGAATAGCGAGTGAACAGTAGAAGAAATCATTAAAGAAAGAATACAAGAAATGAGATAGGCATTTCCATATTGAAAGTACCACTTAGTGTCTAGTACAGTGAACAAGACACCTCACTGAAATTTTAGAACAGGAATAAAGAGAAGATCCTGAAAGCTTCCGAGAAGAAAAAACTGGTCACATAATGGAGAGAAATCTAAGTATTTAATAGCATTATACTTATTAATAGTAACATCAGATTCCAAACTACAGTGGAGTTTTTGAAGAGGTTTAGGATGAGTACTATTTGTTTCCTTTTGAATTTCTGTCAGATTTTGTTATTTTATGTTTTTAGTCAAATGCTGTACAAACTTATGATGTTAGTAACATTGAGAAGTTTTTGAGTTTTTGCTCCAAAATGTATATTACATGGCTACCTTCTTTGCTACAAACACACCAGGAACAAGAATTTATACCATCCACAGTAAGAATTATTGGGAGAGTTTGTTGTTGTTGTTGTTGTTGTTTGAGACAGGGTCTTGTCTGTCACCCAGGTTAGAGAGCAGGGGCACAATCACAGTTCACTGCAGCCTTGACCTCCCAGGCTCACATGATTCTCCCACCCCAGCATCCCTCAGTAACTGGGACTACATGCCACCACACCCTGCTAATTTTTTTTTTTTTTTTAAACGGAGTCTCGCTCTGTCACCCAGGCTGGAGTACAGTGGCGCGATCTCAGCTCACTCACCCTGCCAATTTTTAAATTTTTTTAAGAAATGTCATCTCCCTATGTTGCCCAGGCTAGTCTCAAACTCCTGCTGCCTCAGCCTCCCAAAGTGCAAGGATTACAAGTGTGAGGCACTGTGCCCAGCTGGGAGAGATTTTTCTATTCAAACTTGCAGTCTGCAGGCCTGCAATCTTAGATATAATTTTCAAATATATTCTCTGTCTCTCATATGTATATATATATATATACACACACACACATAAGTTTTTAATTCTTCCAATAAATAATTTTGGATTGCTAATCTCTAAAGAGCAATATGTTTTTGTCTGGGTGCCAGTGGAAGAGATATATGAGACTTGTTCTTCCCTGTGATTCATATAACCCAAGAATCCATTTTTTAGAGAATGGTTCTCTAATCTTTTTATCTCTTGCCCTGAAACCATATGCATGGTTGATGACATTTAGGAAGTAGAGCAAGAAGATTGTCCCAAAGTTTAATGCAGTGATTCTCAAACCTTACTTTGCATCAGAATTACCTGAAAAGCTTGTTAAAACACAGATTGCTGGGCCCTACCCTCAAAGAATCTGATTCAGTAGGTGTGTTAGTTGTCTCTATTACACACTTATTGTCTCATACTTTCTGTAGGTCAGGAATCAGGCATGGCTTAGTTGGGACCTCTAACAGAATTGTTCATAGGCAGCAAAGTGTTGGCCAGGACTGGGGTCTCATCTGAAGGCTCTACTAGGGAAGGATACACTTTCAAGCTCATGTGATTGTTGGCAGAATTCAATTTCTTGAGGATGGTTGGCTGAGGGCCTCAGTTCCTCACTGGTGATTGGCTGGTGGCCATCCTCAGTTTCTTGCTGGGTGGGCTTCTCCAACATGGCTACTTGCATCATCAAAACTTACAAGCTGAAGGCAATACAGCAAGTCTGCTAGCAGGACAGAAAATGTTACAATCTCTTTTAACCTAATCAGTTAAATGAAATACCCTCAATATGGAAATATTCTATTGGTTAGAAGCAAGCTATTCAAGAGAAGAAGAGTACACAAAGTCATAAATACCAGATGGTGAGGATCATTAGGAGCCATTTTAGTCTGTCCTCCAAAGTAAGTTTGGAGTGGACTGGGGAATTTGCATTTCTAACAAGTTTCCTCCATGGTGCCGATACCACTGATTTAACAAATATTTTCTGTTTCTTCACCCTATCCGTTTATTTTGCTTTGCATCTCAGTCTGAAGCTTCTCTAATGCAGTTCCTTTCTTCCTTCCTTCCTTCCTTCCTTCCTTCCTTCCTTCCTTCCTTCCTTCTTTCTTTCTTTTCTTTTCTTTTTTTTGAGACGGAGTGTATCTCTGTTGCCCAGGCTGGAGTGCAGTGGTGCAGTCTTGGCTCAGGGCAACCTCCACCTTCCAGGTCCTAGTGATTCTCCTCCCTCAGTCTCCAGAGTAGCTGTGATTACAGGCATCCACCACCGTGCCTGGCTAAGTTTTGTATTTTTAGTAGAATGCTGGGATTACGGACATCAGCCACTGTGCCTGGCCCTGATGCAGTTTCTATAGAAAACAAACCTTCAGGTTCCTGGCTTTGGGTTGGAGATCTGGGATAAGAGAAGTGGTTGCTAGTCAGTTGAGGGTTGGGGAAGGAAACTTGGAGTCCCAACTTTTCTATGTAAAAGATCTTATATAAAAGATATTAACCAACTGCCCAGCACCCACCCCCACTGTTCCACACACCTGCCTTCCATAGTGCCTCATTTCCCCAAGTGTGGAGTGCGTGAGTTCAGATTGGCTCTCTCTCTACAATTCCCTTTGCAGGCACTTGTGTTGGAGCATTCCCCATTCTGCCAAGTCAGTTCACTGTTCTCCATCATTGACTTTCTAATCCCCCCAAATTTGTTGAAGTCTTTGTCCTTTATTGTTTCC
The DNA here is from genome assembly GCF_029281585.2 of Gorilla gorilla gorilla. Lineage (NCBI taxonomy): Eukaryota > Metazoa > Chordata > Mammalia > Primates > Hominidae > Gorilla > Gorilla gorilla. Next base: position 36,548,425 of record NC_073243.2, read on the forward strand.
TCTTTCATTTTTTTTATATGGTACTTTAAAATTTCTTTTACTGTCATTTTAGCATGGTTTTGGCAGGAAATAGGGGGAAAACATGATCAGTTCATTACTTTTAGTTCCAACTTAAGTCTAACTTGTATTGCAAGGAAGAGATTTAAAAAACAAAATCTTTGGTTAATGATATTGTACAGCACATTTTGTGAAAGAAAAATGGAAAACCATAGGCCATAGTTTGTTACTTGGCACCTATGTGATCAGGAATACACCCATTGAGATACAGAATGGCTGTAGAAAGATGATTTTTTATAATATCTCAGTTATCTTGAGAAAAATATTATTCATTATTAAAGGACTACTGAGAATTAGATGAGTGTAGATAGAACTGAAGCAAGTTAATTTGTTTTAATCAAGTGTTTGATAGAGTAATTAATCAACTGCTAGAATGAATACAAAGTAATGTGCTTAGATGCTTATTCTTCACAAATTATATATTAAAACAATAACAGCAATGATAACATTAATTGATGTATGTTTCTGTGTAGTGTGGTATTTTGAGGAAGTTGTTACGTATTTTCTAAGATCCTTTATAACAATCAGCATTTGGCAGAAAATAAACCTCTTGTTTGGCAAATTTACAGGAATGAAAACAGGTGGGATCAACAAGAGGAATGCCAGAGGGGAAAGCCAGCTTCATTTAGCCGCCAGAAGAGGAAATCTGTCCCTAGTGAAAGCCCTGATAGAATCTGGAGCAGATGTGAATCTAAACGATAATGCAGGTTTGGATCCTTTTAATTTAATTACCTTTATAATTTGAACTCATTGAAATACACATTTCAAGACCTCCTGCCCCCTCCAATTTGTTCCTGGCTGATACGTAAGTGATAACTTTGAACAATCTTTTTTATATTAGTGTTTAGTTGAATACTAAGATTTATCATTGTTAAAAGACCTTTTTCCTTTGAAACAGTTTTTAACATCCGTTTGGGAGCATCAGAGAGGGTAGACAGAATGGGGAGTAAAGGGAGTTAGGCCTTTTCCTTGGAAGCCTCAAGTTTATCCTGTAACTTTGGTGAGAATGCAGAATTTTCTCATTCTCCTATCCCTTCTTCTCTTTTCTCCTCCTTTTATACTGTTCCTTTTTCTCTCTTTATTTTTATTCTAAAACTATGAAAAATTTACCTAACATTTTGCTTAAGCACAAAAGAATCTTCTCTGAAGAATTCCACAGGGAAAAACTCAAAGGTTAATTAAACCAGGTGTCATTTTAAAGAGAAATGTGGCAATGCAAAGATACACATAGGAAAGTCAGACGCTTTAATATCTGAGTTGAAACAAATCAAAATGAGTAGTATTTACTCTCATTGTGTTTTGCATTCTGTGAGTCTTTTGCTTTGGCACTTATATCAACAAATATTTGTGATGAGACCAATTTGTTTCCAAAATTAAACATAAATTATAAGTCCATAGTTTTTAGTATTATTTCTTGTTCAATACTTAGTATATACATATGAATCAATATGGATATTGCATTAATGCAACAAAACCTTAGTAATACAGATATTACATGAGTATTGATTCGCATGAAGCAGGGTTTTTTTTTTCTTTTTCTTTTTTTAGGTTGGACACCACTTCATGAGGCATCTAATGAAGGATCTATTGATATAATTGTAGAGTTATTAAAAGCTGGTGCTAAGGTTAATTGTGAAAATATAGATGGAATTCTGCCCTTACATGATGCCGTTGCAAACAATCATTTAAAGGTACAGTGCACATCACATTAAGATCTTACTACTTTTTCTTAGGAAAATGAATGAAGAAAATGAAGATATTTTAAACTGAGAACTAAAATGATTCAGTAAAACAAGTGATTTTTTTAAAACCTGCTTCAAATTACAAATGAAGATACAATAATATATATGGATTAGAAAATCTACGTATCCTAATGAATCATTTCTCCACTATTTCTTCATCACAAAATACATGCAAGTCAGAAGAGTAAAAGTAAACACAACCCATAAATCTAATACATTATATTTTTAATTGTCTAAGATAATTTGCTGTTGTGCACAGAAGAGTCTAATTATAGTGATGATATGTGTGACAGCTAGATTTTTTTAACTTAAAATTTCTCAGTGGGTTAGGGGTAAAAACATGAATCATTTGTTTTCCGGGTGTTTGTTGTATCTTTTTCTCCTTTGTTTTTCTTTATCAAGCACCCATTGTAAAAATATCACAAGAAAAGATTACGAGGGTCATTATTTCAATGACACTGACTTTCAAATCTCGACCTTAAGATTCTTCAGATGTTTACACTCATCTTTCTGTTTGACAAAGCATAGGAGAAAACCCTTATTATTATCCATAGACAATATAGACTTCAGTAATAATTTTTTCTATTGTTACTATTTGTTTTATAATAAAATATTTTTAATTAAAGTATCTACTTTTTTATTATTATACTTTAAGTTCTAGGGTACATGTGCACAACGTGCATGTTTGTTACATAGGTATACATGTGCCATGTTGGTGTGCTGCACCCATCAACTCATCATTTACATTAGGTATATCTCCTAATGCTATCCCTCCCCGCTACCCCCACCCCATGACAGCCCTGGTGTGTGATGTTCCCTACCCTGTGTCCAAGTGTTCTCATTGTTCAGTTCCCACCTAGGAGTGAGAACATGTGGTGTTTGGTTTTCTGTCCTTGTGATAATTTGCTCAGAATGATGGTTTCCAGATTCATCCATGTCCCTGCAAAGGACATGAACTCATCCTTTTTTATGGCTGCATAGTATTCCATGGTGTATATGTGCCACATTTTCTTAATCCACTCTATCATTGATGGACATTTGGGTTGGTTCCAAGTCTTTGCTATTGTGAATAGTGCCACAATAAACATACATGTGCATGTGTCTTTATAGCAGCATGATTTATAATCCTTTGGGCATATACCCAGTAATGGGATGGCTAGGTCAAATGGTATTTCTAGGTCAAATGGTATTTCTAGTTCTAGATCCTTGAGGAATCACCACACTGTCTTCCACAATGGTTGAACCAGTTTACAGTCCCACCAATGGTGTAAAAGTGTTCCTATTTCTCCACACCCTCTCCAGCACCTGTTGTTTCCTGACTTTTTAATGATCGCCATTTTAACTGGTGTGAGATGGTATGTCATTGTGGTTTTGATTTTCATTTCTCTGATGGCCAGTGATGACGAGCTTTTTTTCATGTGTCTGTTGGCTGCATAAATGTCTTCTTTTGAGAAGTGTCTGTTCATATCCTTCACCCACTTTTTCATGGGGTTGTTTGATTTTTTCTTGTAAATTTGTTTAAGTTCTTTGCAGAGTCTGGATATTAGCCCTTTGTCAGATGGGTAGATTCTAAAAGTTTTCTCCCATTCTGTAGGTTGCCTGTTCACTCTGATGGTAGTTTCCTTTGCTGTGCAGGAGCTCTTTAGTTTCATTAGATCCCATTTGTCAATTTTGGCTTTTGTTGCCATTGCTTTTGGTGATTTAGTCATGAAGCCCTTGCCCATGCCTATGTCCTGAATGGTATTGCCTAGGTTTTCTTCTGGGGTTTTTATGGTTTTAGGTCTACATTTAAGTCTTTAATCCATCTTGAATTAATTTTTGTATAAGGTGTAAGGAAGGGATCCAGTTGCAGCTTTCTGCATATGGCTAGCCAGTTTTCCCAACTCCATTTACTAAATAGGGAATCCTTTCCCCATTTCTTGTTTTTGTCAGGTTTGTCAAAGATCAGATCGTTGTAGATGTGTATTATTTCTGAGGGCTCTGTTCTGTTCCATTGGTCTATGTATCTGTTTTGGTACCAGTACCATGCTGTTTTAGTTACTGTAGCCTTGTTGTATAGTTTGAAGGCAGGTAGCGTGATGCCTGCAGCTTTGTTCTTTTTGCTTAGGATTGTCTTGGCTATGCGGGCTCTTTTTTGGTTCCATATGAACTTTAAAGTAGTTTTTCCAATTCTGTAAAGAAAGTCATTGGTAGCTTGATGGGGATGGCATTGAATCTATAAATTACCTTGGGCAGTATGGCCATTTTCACGATATTGATTCTTCCTACCCATGAGCATGGAATGTTCTTCCATTTGTTTGTGTCCTCTTTTATTTCGTTGAGCAGTGGTTTGTAGTTCTCCTTGAAGAGGCCCTTCACATCCCTTGTAAGTTGGATTCCTAGGTATTTTATTCTCTTGGAAGCAATTGTGAATGGGAGTTCACTCATGATTTGGCTCTCTGTTTGTCTGTTATTGGTGTATAGGAATGCCTGCGATTTTTGCACACTGATTTAGTATCCTGGGCCTTTGCTGCAGTTGCTTATCAGCTTAAGGAGATTTTGGGCTGAGACGATGGGTTTTCTAAATATACAATCATGTCATCTGCAAACAGGGACAATTTGACTTCCTCTCTTCCTAATTCAGTACCCTTTATTTCTTTCTCCTGCCTGATTGCCCTGGCCAGAACTTCCAAAAGTATGTTGAATAGGAGTGGTGAGAGAGGGCATCCCTGTCTTGTGCCAGTTTTCAAAGGGAATGCTTCCAGTTTTTGCCCATTCAGTATGATATTGGCTGTGGGTTTGTCATAAATAGCTCTTATTATTTTGAGATACGTCCCATCAATACCTAGTTTATTGAGAGTCTTTAGCATGAAGGCTGTTGACTTTTGTTGCAGGCCTTTTCTGCAACTGTTGAGATAATCATGGGGTTTTTGTCTTTGGTTCTGTTTATATGATTGATTACGTTTATTGATTTGCATATGTTGAACCAGCCTTGCATCCCAGGAATGAAGCCCACTTGATCATGGTGGATAAGCTTTTTGATGTGCTACTGGATTCGGTTTGCCAGGATTTTATTGAGGATTTTGCATCGATGTTCATCAGGGATATTGCTCCAAAATTCTCTTTTTTTGTTGTTTCTCTGCTAGGCTTTGGTATCAGGATGATGCTGGCCTCATCAAATGAGTTAGGGAGGATTCCCTCTTTTTCTATTGATTGGAATAGTTTCAGAAGGAATGGTACCAGCTCCTCTTCATACCTCTGGTAGAATTCAGCTGTGAATCCATCTGGTCCCGGACTTTTTTTGGTTGGTAGGCTATTAATTATTGCCTCAATTTCAGAGCCTGTTATTGGTCTATTCAGGGATTCAACTTCTTCCTGGTTTAGTCTTGGGAGGGTGTATTTGTCGAGGAATTTATCCATTTCTTCTAGATTTTCTTGTTTATTTGCGTATAGGTGTTTATAGTATTCTCTGCTGGTAGTTTGTATTTCTGTGGAATCAGTGGTGATATCCCCTTTATCATTTTTATTGCGTCTATTTGAGTCGTCTCTCTTTTCTTTTTTATTAGTTTTCCTAGTGATATATCAATTTTGTTGATCTTTTCAAAAAACCAGCTCCTGGATTCATTAATATTTTGAAGGGTTTTTTGTATCTCTATCTCCTTCAGTTCTTCTCTGATCTTAGTTATTTCTTGCCTTCTGCTAGCTTTTGAATGTGTTTGCTCTTGCTTCTCCAGTTCTTTTAATTGTGATGTTAGGGTGTCAATTTTGATCTTTCCAGCTTTCTCTTGTGGGCATTTAGTGCTATAAATTTCCCTCTACACACTGCTTTAAATGTGTCCCAGAGATTCTGGTATGTAGTGTCTCTGTTCTCATTGGTTTCCAAGAACTTCCTTATTTCTGCCTTCATTTCGTTATGTACCCAGTAGTCATTCAGGAGCAGGTTGTTCAGTTTCCATGTAGTTGAGCGGTTTTGAGTGAGTTTCTTAATCCTGAGTTCTAGTTTGATTGCACTGTGGTCTGAGAGACAGTTTGTTATAATTTCCGTTCTTTTATATTTGCTGAGGAGTGCTTTACTTCCAACTATGTGGTCAATTTTGGAATAGGTGTGGTGTGGTGCTGAAAAGAATGTATATTCTGTTGATTTGGGGTGGAGAGTTCTGTAGATGTCTATTAGGTCCCCTTGATGCAGAGCTGAGTTCAATTCCTGCATATCCTTGTTAACTTTCTGTCTCGTTTATCTGTCTAATGTTGACAGTGCGGTGTTAAAGTCTGCCATTATTATTGTGTGGGAGTCTAAGTCTCTTTGTAGATCATTAAGGAGTTGCTTTATGAATCTGGGTGCTCCTGTATTGGGTGCATATATATTTAGGATAGTTAGCTCTTCTTGTTGAATTGATCCCTTTACCAGTATGTAATGGCCTTCTTTGTCTCTTTTGGTCTTTGTTGGTTTAAAGTCTGTTTTAGCAGAGACTAGAATTGCAGTCCTTGCTTTTTTTGTTATTTTCCATTTGCTTGGTAGATCTTCCTCCATCCTTTTATTTTGAGCCTATGTGTGTCTCTGCACGTGAGATGGGTCTCTTGAATAGGGCACACTGATAGGTCTTGACTCTATCCAATTTGCCAATCTGTGTCTTTTAATTGGAGCATTTAGCTCATTTACATTTAAGGTTAATATAGTTATGTGTGAATTTGATCCTGTCATTATGGTGTTAGCTGGTTATTTTGCTCGTTACTTGATGCAGTTTCTTCCTAGCATCGACGGTCTTTACAGTTTGGCGTGTTTTTGCAGTGGCTGGTACCGGTTGTTCCTTTCCATGTTTAGTGCTTCCTTCAGGAGCTCTTGTAAGGCAGGCCTGGTGGTGACAAAATCTCTCAGCATTTGCTTGTCTGTGAAGGATTTTATTTCTCCTTCACTTATGAAGCTTCGTTTGGCTGGATATGAAATTCTGGGTTGAAAATTCTTTTAAGAATGTTGAATATTGGCCTCCACTCTCTTCTGGCTTGTAGAGTTTCTGCTAAGAGATCCACTGTTAGTCTGATGGGCTTCCCTTTGTTGGTAACTCGACCTTTCTCTCTGGCTGCCCTTAACATTTTTTCCTTCATTTCAACTTTGGTGAATCTGACAATGATGTGTCTTGGAGCTGCTCCTCTCGAGGAGTATCTTTGTGGCGTTCTCTGTATTTCCTGAATTTGAATGTTGGCCTGTCTTGCTAGATTGGGGAAGTTCTCCTGGATGATATCCTGAAGAGTGTTTTCCAACTTGGTTCCATTCTCCCGTCACTTTCAGGTACACCGATCAGATGTATATTTGGTCTTTTCACATAGTCCCATATTTCCTGGAGGCTTTATCATTTCTTTTTACTCTTTTTTCTCTGAACTTCTCTTCTCGCTTCAGTTCATTCATTTGATCTTCAATCACTGATACCCTTTTTCCAGTTGATCGAATGGGCTACTGAAGCTTGTGCATGCATCACGTAATTCTCATGCCATGGTTTTCAGCTCCGTCAGGTTATTTAAGGTCTTCTCTATGCTGTTTATCCTAGTTAGCCATTCATCTAATCTTCTTTCAAGGTTTTTAGCTTCTTTGCAATGAGTGTGAGCATCCTCCTTTAGCTCAGAGAAGTTTGTTATTACCGATCATCTGAAGCCTTCTTCCCTCAACTCGTCAAAGTCATTCTCTGTCCATCTTTGCTCCATTGCTGGCGAGGAGGTGCATTCCTTTGGAGGAGAAGAGGCGCTCTGATTTTTAAGAATTTTCAGCTTTTCCTCTCTGGTTTCTCCCCATCTTTGTGGTTTTATCTACCTTTGGTCTTTGATGATGGGGTTTTGGTGTGGATGTCCTTTCTGTTTGTTAGTTTTTCTTCTAACAGTCAGGACCCTCAGCTGCAGGTCTGTTGGGAGTTTGCTGGAGGTCCACTCCAGACCCTGTTTGCCTGGATATCACCAGCAGAGGCTGCAGAACAGCCAATATTGCAGAACGGCAAATGTTGCTGCCTGATCCTTCCTCTGGAAGCTTTGTCTCAGAGCGACACCCGGCAGTATGAGGTGTCAGTCGGCCCCTAATGGGAGGTGCCTCCTAGTTACGCTACTTGAGGGTCACAGACCCACTTGAGGAGGCAGTCTGTCCGTTCTCAGATCTCAAACTCCATGCTGGGAGAACCACTACTCTCTTCAAAGCTGTCAGACAGGGACGTTTAAGTATGCTGAAATTTCTGCTGTTGTTTGTTCAGCTATGCCTTGCCCCCAGAGGTGGAGTCTACCGAGGCAGGCAGCCTTCCTTGAGCTGCGGTGGGCTCCACCCATTTTGAGTCTCCCCGCTGCTTTGTTTACCTTCTCAAGCCTCAGCAATGGTGGACACCCCTCCCCCAGCCTCGCTGCCACCTTGCAGTTTGATCTCAGACTGCTGTGCTAGCAGTGAGTGAGGCTCTGTGGGCGTGGGACCCTCTGACTGAAGCGCAGGATATAATCTCCTGGTGTGCTGTTTGCTAATGAGAGGTGATAACATGCTAGCAACCCTCGCTCGCTCTCGGTGCCTCCTTGGCCTCGGCATCCACTCTTGCCACACTCCAGGGGCCCTTCAGCCTGCCGCTGCACTGTGGGGGCCCCTTTCTGGGGTTGGCAGAGCATGGAGCCCACTCCCTCTTCTCATGGGGAGGTGTGGAGGGAGAGGTGCAGGTGGGAGCTGGGGCTGCGTGTGGTGCTCACGGGCCGGTGCAGGTTCTGGGTGGGTGTGGGCTCGGTGGACCCTGCACTTGGTGCAGCCAGCCGATGCCTGCTGGGCTTGATAGGAGGCTGGGTCCCGTGCGTGGACCACCGTTCCCTCTTTGTGGGGCCGTTGGCCAAAATGGCGGTTCTCCATCTCTTTCTCTCTTCTCCTCTTTTCCTCTTGGTTGTGTGGGACGAGCTCCCTCTGGGCTACCGGAGTGCCCGGGCTAGGTGCTACAAAGTCCCATGGCGAGGGCCAGTGAGAGGTGAAGCTGTCTGGGCTTCTGGGATAGATGGGGACTTGGAGAACTTTTCTGTCTAGCTAAAGGATTGTAAACGCACCAGTCAGTGCTCTGTGTCTAGCTAATTGGGTGGAGACCCGGAGAATTTTTCTATCTAGCTAAAGGTTTGTAAACGCACCAATCAGCACTCTGTGTCTAGCTAAAGGTTTGTAAATGCACCAATCAGCACTCTGTGTCTAGGTAATCTGGTGGGGACTTGGAGAACTTCTGTGTCTAGCTAAAGGATTGTAAATGCACCAATCAGCGCTCTACATCTAGCTAAAGGTTTGTAAATGCACCAGTCAGCGCTCTGTCAAAACAGACCAATCAGCTCTCTGTAAAACGGACCAATCAGCTCTCTGTAAAATGGACCAATCAGCTCTCTTTAAAATGGACCAATCAGTAGGATGTAGGTGGGGCCAGATAAGGGAATAAAAGCAGGTCGCCACAGCCAGCAGCAGCAGCCCACTGAGGTCCCTTTCCACACTGTGGAAGCTTTGTTCTTTTGCTCTTTGCAATAAATTTTGCTGCTGCTCACTCTTTGGGTCTGCACTACCTTTATGTGCTGTAATACTCATGGTGAAGGTCTGCGGCTTCACTCTTGAAGCCAGCGAGACCACGAAGCCACTGGGAGGAATAAACAACTCCAGACATGCCACCTTTAAGAGCTGTAACACTCACTGCAAAGGTCTGTGGCTTCACTCCTGAGGTCAGTGAGACCAAGAACCCGCCAGTAGGAAGAAACTCTGGACATGTCCGAACATCAGAAGGAGCAAACGCTGGACATGCCATCTTTAAGAACTGTAACACTCACCACAAGGGTCCACGGCTTCATTCTTGAAGTCAGAGAGACCAAGAACCCACCAATTCTGGACACGCTACGACCATTGGAAAAGCTCAGTATTAGGGTAGGAGTGTCCCGATTTTCCAGGTACCATCTGTCATGGCTTCCCCTTGGCTAGGAAAGGGAATTCCCTGACCCCTTGCACTTCCTGGGTAAGGTGATGCCCTGCCCTGCTTCAGCTCACACTCCGTGGGCTGCACCCACTGTCCAACAAGCCCCAGTGAGATGAACCTGGTACCTCCGTTGGAAATGCAGAAATCAACCATCTTCTGCATCGCTCACGCTGGGAGCTGTAGACTGAAGCTTTTCCTATTCAGCCATCTTGGGACCTCTTCAGTAATAATTATTGGTTTGAAAAAATAGTTAAGGAAACCATCAAGAACAATATAAAAAATTCCTTGGATCCCTCATTGATACCTATTTATCTATCTCTAGATATTTTAAGAACCTGGTAACTTTTTAATGTAATTTTGTGAAAGGATATTCTTGCTGTTTTCAGCCTACACATAGCTGTGTGGAGGATGTTATTACTGAATTTATGATCTGCTAAGAGATGTGCATTAATGATTAAGAATATAGCAGAGTGGGTGAGCTAATGTCCGATGTGGCTTCTTTTGGCTAAAAGAAGCTGTATTAGTTTGTTCTTGCATTGCTATAAAAAACTACCTGAGGCTGGGTGCTTTATGAAGAAAAAAGGTTTGATTGACTCACAGTTCTGCAAGCTATACAGGAAGCATGACTGAGGAGACCTCAGGAAACTTAAAATCATGGCGGAAGGTGAAGGGTAGTAGGCACTTATTCACATGGTGGAGCAGAGACAGAGAGGGAAGGGGGTGATGCTACACACTTTTAAACCACCAGATCTTGTGAGGACTCTGTCAAGAGACAGCACTAGGGGGATGGGGCTAAACCATTAGAAACCACCCTCATGATCCAATCACCTCCCACCAAACCGCATCTCCAACACTGGGGATTACAATTCAACATGAGATTTGAGTGGGGACTCAAAGCCAAACCATGTTAGAAGCCCTTTGGCTTTTACAGTATTTAAATTTAAAAAGAATAGACAAATTATCAAGATCATATGGTCACAAAATGGAAGAAAGGAAACAGAATTATTAAAGTGATGAATCTGCTGGTTTTTTATAGAGGGAAAAGACCACTTAAAGTGAAACCACTTGGCCAGGCATGTTGGCTCATGCCTGTAATCCCAGTACTTTGGGAGGCCTAAGCAGGCAGATCATGAGGTCAGGAGATTGAGATCATCCTGGGTAACACAGTGGAACCCCGACTCTACTAAAAATACCAAAAAAAAAAAAATTAGCTGGGAATGATGGCAGGTGCCTGTAGTCTCAGCTACTTGGGAGGCTGAGGCAGGAGAATGGCTGAACCTGGGAGGTGGAGCTTGCAGTGAGCCAAGATCGCACCACTGCACTCCAGCCTGGGCAACAGAGCTGGACTCCATCTCTTAAATAAATAAATAAAATAAAGTGAAACCACTTAAATAATTATCAGAGTTTCATAGTGGGAAAATCAGGTTTTTCAACATTATTCTGAGGAATGCCACATAAAACATAAAGAAAGTTAATTTTCTTATTCGTATTTGTGTTGCAGGTCACCAGCTTCACCCCTACCTTTGGAGACTTGTTAGAAGGACTTACAGAACTTATTGTGTTTGTACTCATGGCTGAGATTTATTACAGCAGTGTAGTAAGGATACACATCCAGATTGTAAGAGAAAAAGACACAGGTAGAACCTGGAGGTATCAATTTGAAGGTTTTCTTATGCTCTCTTCCTCGTGAAGAGCCACATAGGGCTTAATCTTCCCCCAGCAGTGAAAATGTAGCAACACATATGTTATGGTTCCACCGAGGGAAGCTCATTAGAGACTCAGTGCTCAAGATTTTATTGTAGGCACCCTTTGCCTAGCACATACCAAAATCCCAAAGTCCCAGAAGCGTAAACCACATTGCTTGTGTAGACAGTTTAAGCACAATGAGCCACTCTTATCAGGCAACGTTTTCTATCAGTGTAGTATACTGTTTACAATCCAAGTTCACAGGTGCCAACTAATGGCCAACTCTTCTATGTTAACTCTTTTCTAAACAGTGTTATATTTAGGTTCTAATTGAAATGTGTACTAATTTATTGGGGAATCTGCCCTGATATTCACGTAAGTTCTTTTCTATTTTCCCTAATCATCAGCCGGGTTGAGAAATAAAGAGACAGAGTACAAAAGAGAGAAATTTTAAAGCTGGGCATCCAGGGGAGACATCACCTGTTGGTAGGTTCCATGATGCCCCACAAGCCGCAAAAACCAGCAAGTTTTTATTAGAGATTTTCAAAAGGGGAAGGAGTGTGCGAATAAGTGTGGGTGACAGACATCAAGTACTTAACAGAGTAATAGAATATCACAAGGCAAGTGGAGGCAGGGCGAGATCACATGACCACAGGACCGAGGCAAAATTAAAATTGCTAATGAAGTTTCGGGCACCATTGTCGTTGATAACATCTTATCAGGAGACAGAGTTTTGAGATCAACCGGTCTAACCAAAATTTATTAGGTGGGAATTTCCTCTTCCTAATAAGCCTGGGAGCGCTATGGGAGACTGGAGTCTATTTCATCTCTGCAGTCTCGACCATAAGAGACGACCAAGCCCGGGGGGCCAGTTCAGAGACCCACCCCCAGGTGCGTATTCTCTTTCTTAGGGATGTTCCATGCTGAGAAAAAGAATTTAGCAATATATCTCCCATCTGCTTTTGAAAGAAGAGAAATATGGCTCTGTTCCCCCCAGCTCACTGGTAGTCAGAGTTTAAGGTTATCTCTCTTGTTTCCTAAACATTGCTGTTATCTTGTTCTTTTTTCAAGGTGCCCAGATTTCATATTGTTTAAACACACATGCTCTACAATTTGTGCAGTTAATGCAATTTTCACATGGTCCTGAGGTGACATACATCCTCCTCGGCTGACAGGATTAAGAGATTAAAGTAAAGACAGACATAGGAAATCACAAAGGTATTGATTGGGGAAGTGATAAGTGTCCATGAAATCTTCACAACTTATGTTTAGAGATTGCAGTAAAGACAGGCATAAGAAATTATAAAAGTATTAATTTGGGGAACTAATAAACGTCCATAAAATCTTCACAATCCACGTTCTTCTGCCATGCCTTCAGCCAGTCCCTCCATTTGGGGTCCCTGACTTCCCGCAACACTAATTTCTAGAATAGCAATAAACTGAATAAAGTTTGTTTTATTGGCCTAATTTTTCTGGCAAAGTTGTATGTCAGCACATAGGACATCCTTTATCTCACAGTTGATTTTTGCATCATGTTGTCAAGGAAGATTGTGAGTGGAAAAAATGTGAACTCAAACTATGTTTTCTCCTAGTATCTCAATAACAACAGTCAACACAGAAGACTTCTGTGACCACATGTGTGGGAGTTTCCCCCTACACTCCAGGCAAGCAATCAATTCTGTAGCAGATACTAGCTAGGTGTAACAAAAAGACAAATGAGACTATTAAAAACAAAAATCAACCTGGTAGATTTAAACCCAGCCTTACTGATAATCATTTTAAGTGTAAATGACCTAAACGCTCCAATTAAAAAGCAGAGATACATTGGATAAAGAAGCAATACTCAGTTAAATGTAGCATACAAGAAACTCACTTTAAAAGGCACCTAGCCAGGCATGGTGTCTTACACCTGTAATCCCAATAGTTTGAAAGTCTGAGATGGGAGGATCATTTGAGCCCAGTAGTTCAAGACCAGCCTGGGCAACATAGTGAGACCCTGTCTCTAAAAAGAAAAAAAACAAACCTCTCTCCCTCTCTCCTTCTCTCTCTCTCTCTCTCCTCTCTTTCTCTGTGTGCATATGCACAGATAAGTTATAAGTAAATTAAGTAAGTTTATGGAAAAACATGTGCCTTGCAAACAATAATCAAAAGAAAGAGTGGCTTTGGTAACTGATATGCTTAGGCTTTGTGTCCCTACCCAAATCTCATCTTAAATTATAATGCCCTATAATCCCCATAATCCCCTTAATCCCTGCATTTCAAGGGAGAGACCAGTTGGAGGTAATTGGATCATGGGGGCAGTTTCCTCCATGCTGTTCTCATGATAGTGAGTGGGTTCTCATTAGATCCAATGGTTTTATAAGTGTTTGGTAGTTCCTCCTGTGCTCATTCTCCTTCTGCTGCTTTGTGAAGAAGGTGCCTTGCTTTGCCTTTGCTTTCCGCCATAACTGTAAGTTTCCTGAGGCTTCCCCAGCCATGCTGAACTGTGAGTGAATTAAACCTCTGTCCTTTATAAATTACCAGTTTTGGGCAGTTCTTTATAGCAGTGTGAAAACAGACTAATACAGCAACATAAGACAAAGTAGAATTTAAAGCAAGTAATATTGCCAGGGAGAAAGAGACATATTTCATAATTATAAAGGGGACAGTTTGCCAGAAAGACATAACAATTCTAAGAGTGTGTGCACAGAAAAACAAATTTTAAATACATGAATAAATGGAATTGAAATGAAAATAAACAAATTCACAATTAAATTGGAGACTGCAATTCTTTTAATAAATGATTTGTGAAGTATATACCCAGGATATAGAAGCCTTGAAAAACATTATCAACCGTGTTACCTACTTGACATTTATTGAAGATGCCAACAACAATGGCAGAAAATCCATTCTTTTCAAAAGCTTACAGAACATTCAGCAATATAGACCAAATGTTGGACCATAAAACAAGTTTTAATAAATTCAAGATACATGAAGTCATACAAAGTATGTTCTTTCACCAAAATGAAATGCAATGACTAATCACTAACCAAAATATTTCTAGAAAATCCCCACATATTTAGAAATTAAACTGTATACGTCTGAATAACTCATGGGTCACAGAAGAAATCACAAGAGAAATTAGAAAGTATTTTGAACTGAATTAATGTATCAAAATTTATGGGATTTAATGAAACTAGTATTTATATGGAAATTTAAAACTTCAGTGCTTATGTTAGAAAAAAATATAAATTCAGTGACTTTGGGTTTGACCTTACAAAGCTTGAAAAGCAAAAAAGGAGCAAAATAAGTAGAGATAACAGAAATCAATAAAATATAAAACAGACAATGGAGAAAATTAACAAATGCAAAAGTTATTCTTTGAAAAGACGAATAAAATTTATAAACCTTTAGCCAGATTTTAAACAAGACCAAAAGAAGACACAGGTTACCAATATCAAGAATGAGGGGACATTGCTGTAGATCATACAGAAAATAAAAGGTTAAAAAGGGATTATTGTTACAACCTTATGCCAATAAATTTAACAACTTAAATAAAATGGACAAATTCCTTGAATGCACCTATCAAAGCTTACCCACAAAGAAAAAAAAATAGCCCTTAGAACCCTATATATGTGAAAGAAAATGAGTTGGTGGTTTAAAAACCTTTTCAAAAAGGAAATTCCAGGTGCAGGTAGTTTCACTGATAAATTTTACCAATAATTGAGGAAGAAACAAATGAACCGTACACAAACTCTTCCAGAAAAGTAAAAAGGATGTACTTCCCAAGTGATTTTATGAGGCTTGTATTATTTTTATACCAAAACCAGCCAAAGGCGTTACAAAAACCCAAAACTACAGACCAATATCCTGTGAGGACACAGATGCAAAAATCCTTAAAATATTAGCGTGTTAAATCCAGTAATATATACATACAAATATTACATGACCAAATGGAGTTTGTCCCAGAACATAAGATTAGTTTATTATTTCAAAATCAATGTGGTTTACCAAATTAACAGATCAAAAATGAAAAACTACTTTATTTCAACACATGCAGAGAAGGCACTTCAAAAAAGTTAGCACTCATTCATTATTAAAAGAAGAAAAGCTCAGTAAACCAAGAATAGACGTATCCTTCCTCAATCTGATAGACAGCACCTTCAAAAAACCTACAGATGACATCATACTTAGTGGTAAAAGGCAGAATTTTTTTCCCCTAATATCAAGAACTTAACAAAGATGTTGCTCTCACTTCTTTTTTATTTTTATTATACTTTTGGGATACATATGCAGAACGTGCAGGTTTGTTATGTAAGTATACATGTGCCATGGTGGTTTGCTGCATCCATCAACCCACCATCTACATTAGGTATTTCTTCTAATGCTAACCCTCCCCTAGTCCCCCACCCCCTGACAGGCCCCAGTGTGTGATGTTCCCCTCCCTGTGTCCATGTGTTTTCATTGTTCAACTCCCACTTATGAGTGAGAACATGCAGTGCTCTCACCACTTCTGATCAATATTATGCTGAAGTTTCTAGCCAGTTCAGTAATGGAAGAAAAATAAATAAAAGACGCACATGTATTTGGAAAGTAAAAAGTAAAGCTCTCTTTGTTTCATATACTATGACAATGAAAAACTGTTTCTATTTTATATGACATGATAAAATAATTTACTAGAATTAATAAGTGAATCTAACAAGGACTCAACTGTATTTCTGTATAACAGTAATGAACAATTGGAAGTTGAAAATTTAAAAATACCATTTATCATTATATCAAAATATTAAATAATTGGGGATAAATGTTACAAAATATGTCCAAGACCTTTACACCTTTACACTGAATACCTCAAAACATTGCTGAGAGTAATTAAAGAAGACCTAAATAAATGAAGTGATATATTGTGTTCATGGCTTAGAAGACTCAGTATTTTTCATGTGTCATTTCCACCCAAATTGATCTATAGATTCAGTACAAATACAATAGTCTTAACAGGAATTTTTGAAGAAATTGTTAGGCTGATTCTAAAATTGATATGGAACTCAAAATAGCTTAAAATAGCTGAGACAAATTTGAAAAAGAATAATGTTGGAGGATTTATATTATCTATAGTGTGTAGATATGTGTTCCATAGCTATAGTAATCAAGACAGTATGTTACTAGCATAAGTTAGATTAGGATTTCTGAACCTTGACATAAATGACATTTGGGGCTAGATATTTCTTTCTTAAAGAGTGCTGTCCTGTACTTATAGGATGTCTGATAGCTTCTCTGACCTCTACTCACTAGATGCCAGAAGCACCCATATCCTCTAGTTGTGACAACCAAAAAATGTCTCTAGACATTCCTGAATTTATCCTGGGGCACAAAAATCATCCCCAGTTCAGGAGCAC
Source organism: Gorilla gorilla gorilla (assembly GCF_029281585.2). Taxonomy (NCBI): domain Eukaryota; kingdom Metazoa; phylum Chordata; class Mammalia; order Primates; family Hominidae; genus Gorilla; species Gorilla gorilla. The sequence goes on from NC_073243.2 coordinate 36,565,207, forward strand.
TGAGTTTTACTTATACAACAATTGAACAAAATAAAAGCATTGAGAAATAGAGCCTCATATATGTGTTCAGTTGATTTTTTTTTTTTTTTTTTTTTTGAGATGGAGTCTCACTTTGCCACCCAGGCTGGAGTGCAGTGGTGCAATCTCTGCTTCCTGCAACCTCTACCTCCTGGGTTCAGGTGATTCTCCTGCCTCAGCCTCCTGAGTAGCTGGGACCACAGGCACACACCACCACACCCAACTAATTTTTTTGTAGTTTTAGTAGAGATGGGGTTTCACCATTTTGGCCAGGCTGGTCTCAAACTCCTGACCTCAGTTGATCTGCCCACCTCAGCCTCCCAATTAGTTGATTTTTAACAATGGTGCAAAGGCAATTCAATAGAGAAAGTATACTCTTTCAGCAAATGGAATTGAAATCCTTGGATTTCCATTTTTTTAAATGAACCCTTAATTTTCATCATATATAAAATTAAAACTTGTCTCTCTTTGGGGATTGCTGAGCTTCCTGTGTCTGGATGTCTAAATCTCTTGCCAGACTTGGGAACTTTTCAGCTATTATTTCATTAAATAGATTTTCTATCCCTTTCATGCAAAATGGTACACTTGGAAAAACAATTTGGCAATTTTTATTATCTGAAACATATTACATATTTACAAAGTATTGGACCACCCCTTGCTGTCTATTTACCTAAGAAAAATGAAAGCTTTTTGTCCACACAAAGACTTGTACTAGAATGTGGATAGCAGCTTTATTCATAATAGTCTCTAACTGGAAGGGACCCCAAATGTCTATCAGCTGGTAAATGAATAATTAAGTTTTTAAAAGGAACAAACTTTTTTTTTGAGATGGAGTCTTGTTCTGTCACCCATATTGGGGTGCAGTGTCACGTTCTCTGGTCACTGCAACCTCTGCCTCCCAGGTTCAAGCAATTCTCCTGCTTCAGCCTCCCAAGTAGCTGGGATTACAGGCATGCACCACCATGCCCAGCTAATTTTTGTATTTTTAGTAGAGACGGGGTTTCAGCATGTTGGCCAGGCTGGTCTCGAACTCCTGACCTCAGGTGATCCACCCGCCTTGGCCTCCCAAAGTGCTGGGATTACAGGTGAGAAACAAACTGTTGATATACACAATATGGGTGAATCTCAAAATCATCATGCTAAGTCAAAGAGACCAGACACAAAAAGTGCATTCTGAGCTCATTCATATGAAATTCTACAAAAAGCAAAATGTAAAGCAATAGAGGCAGATCATTGGTTCCCAGAGACCAAAGAGTCTTGGTAAGTGATTGCAGAGGGGCAGAAAGGATTTTTTGTGATGGTAGAATGTCTCTAAGTCATTATTGTAGTCGTGATCACTTCAGTAAGGCTGATTTTTTTTTTAACAGGTAAAATGCCTATTTCTTGGTCACATAATCTTTGCTAATCTCTTTGGCCCTCAGGCCCACTCCATCATGTTACCTAGAGCTCCCTCCCAACTTTAGCTTTAGCTTTTCCTGTTTAGTGCTTTGTTACCCTGTTGCTGTTTAGACTTTTCCTGTGGATGACTATTACTGAAAAACACGATCCAGGGTCCCAGTCTCTCTGAGCTGAGTTCTCTGTGTTCTCCAAATTAATATATTAAGTGAATCTTTTTTTGTATATTAAAGTCGAGGCCTAGAGAAGGCCTCATCTTAACACATTGGCAGAATAGTCATTATTAATATAGCATATGTTTTTAAGACTCTAGAAGTTTACTTTTCTGAAATTCACTTTCTGTCTTCTCCATATAAAGTTTGAAATAAATTTCTGCAAATTAAGGCCTACATCTCCAGTTTGCTAAATTAATCTCGAGATGGTCTCAGGAATCTGTGTTTTAAAAGAATTCAACAAGTGATCTTACTGATCAATCAGGCTTAGAAACTACTGGATTGAGGTAGTTTCTGACCCCATCTTTTAAAAACAGATAAATAAAATCTTCATAAAATCTAAATAAATAGAAAAATAAAATATTTTATCATTTCATACCTTTACTCAGACTTCACTAAGGTGTACAAATGCAGATTTTATCAAAAGTCTTTGCAGAATACTTTTTCACATGCCATTATCTGCTGTCTTTTCACTCTCTAAAAGAAAGCAGGGTATTATGGAGCTAGTTTTATTAGGTGACTACTATGTGCCAGACATTTTACAAGGGCTCACTATTTAATTCTCATAGATAATAAAAACGAAGTTAGAGATGATAAGTAACTTGGCCAAGGATGTAGCTAATAAGTACCAGGAGTGAGGTTTGTGCTTGGCTTTAAAACAAGGGTATTTTTCTTTTCTAATATATTTGTATAAATTTAAAGGGTACAAATGCAGTTTTGTTAAATGGATATATTGAGCAGGGATAAATTCTGGGCTTTTAGTGTAACCATCACTCTAATAGTGTACATTGCACTCATTAATTAATTACTCATCCCTCAACCCCCTCCCACCCCTACCCTTCTGAGTCTCCAGTGACTATTATTCCACACTCTGTCCATGTGTACACATTATTTGGCTCTTACTTGTAAGTGAGAACATCCAGTATTTGACTTGTTCCTGAATTGTTTTCACTTAACAACATAGATGGCCTCCAGTTCCATCCATGTTGCTGCAGAAGACATGATCCTGTTCTTTGTTATGGCTGAGTAGTATTCCATTTTGTGTGTGTGTGCGTGCGTGTGTGTGTGTGTTATTTACCACATTTTATTTATCCGGTCATCCACTGGTGGACACTAAGGTTGATTCCATATCTTTGTTATTGTGAATAGTGTTACAGTTATCATTTGAGTACAAGTATCTTTTTAATATGATGTTTTCTTTTCCTGTGGGTATATACCCAGTAGTGAGATTGCTGGATTGAAAGGCAGTTCTACTTTTAGTTATTTGGGAAATCTCCATACTGTTTTCCATAGAGGTTGTACTAATTTTCATTCCCACCAACAGTGTATAAGCATTCCCTTTTCTCCACATACTCATCAACATCTGTTGTTTTTTGTCTTTTTAATAATAGGCATTCTATTGGCATAAGATGGTATTTCATTGTGGCTTTAACATTTCTCTGATGATTAATGATGTTGAGCATTTTTTCATATGCTTGTTGGTCATTCATGGGTCTTCTTTTAAGAAATGTCTATTCATGTCCTTTGCCAGTTTTTTAATGGGGCTATTTGTTGTTTTGTTATTGTTGTTGAGTTGTTTGAGTTACTTGTAAATTCTGGATATTAGTCCTTGTTGGATTCATAGTTTGCAAATATTTTCCCCCTATCTGCAGGTTGTCTGTTCACTTTTTTTTATTATTTCCTTTGCCATGCAGAAGCTTTTTAGTTTAATATAGTTTCATATGTCTGTTTTTGTTTTCGTTGCTTATGGTTTCAAGGTCTTATGAATTCTTTGCCTAGACAAATGTCAAGAAGAGTTTTCCCTAAGTTTTCTTATAGAATTTTTATAGTTTCAGATCACAAATTTGATTTGTCTATATTTGATTTTTTATATGATTAGAGACATTCTTCTACATATGGCAATCCAATTTTCCCAACACTATTTATTGAAAAAGATATCTTTTTCCCAGTGTATGTTCTTGTCAGCATTGTCAAAGATCAGTTAGCTATAGATATGTGGCTTTATTTTTGGGTTCTCCATTCTTTTATTATTTTACCTTGATCTATGTGTCTGTTTTTATGCCAGTACCATGCTTTTTGATTATTATAACCTTGCAGTATAATTTGAAGTCAGGTAATGTGCTCTCTCTAGCTTTGTTCTATTTGCTTAGGATTGCTTCTGCTATTCAGACTGTTTTTTTGTTCCATATGAATTTTAGGATGGTTTTTTTCTCATTCTGTGAAAAACGATGTTGGCATTTTGATAGGAATTGCATTGAATCTGTATATTGTTTTGGAAGTATTCTCATTTTAATTATATTAATTATTCTGATTCATGAACATGAAGTGTTTTTCCATTAGTTTATGTCCCCTGCAATTTCTTTCATCCGTGTTGTATTTTTTGTTCTTTCACCTCCTTGGTTAACTATATTCCTAGGTATTTTATTTTATTTTTTGTAGCTATTGTAAATGGGATTGCCTTCTTGATTTGGTTTTCAGCTGGATTATTATTGGTGTATAGAAATGACACTCATTTTTGAATATTGATTTTGTATTCTGAAATCTTACTGCTTACTCAATTCAATTATCAAACCTAAGAATTTTTTGAGGAGTCTTTAGGCTTTTCTAGGTTTACGAGCATATTGTCAGTGAACAGAAATAAATTATTTCTGACTTCCTCTTTTCCGACTTGGATGCCTTTTCTTTCTTTCTTTTGCCTGATTGCTCTGGCTAGGACTTCCAGTACTAAGTTGAACAGGAGTGGTGTAAGTGGGCATTCTTGTCTTATTCTAGTTCTTAGGGGAATTATTTTTTTTTTTTTTTTTATTTTTTTTTTTTATTATACTTTAAGTTTTAGGGTACATGTGCACATTGTGCAGGTTAGTTACATATGTATACATGTGCCATGCTGGTGCTATATCTCCCAATGCTATCCCTCCCCCCTCCCCCCACCCCACAACAGTCCCCAGAGTGTGATATTCCCCTTCCTGTGTCCATGTGATCTCATTGTTCAATTCCCACCTATGAGTGAGAATATGCGGTGTTTGGTTTTTTGTTCTTGCGATAGTTTACTGAGAATGATGGTTTCCAATTTCATCCATGTCCCTACAAAGGACATGAACTCATCATTTTTTATGGCTGCATAGTATTCCATGGTGTATATGTGCCACATTTTCTTAATCCAGTCTATCATTGTTGGACATTTGGGTTGGTTCCAAGTCTTTGCTATTGTGAATAATGCCGCAATAAACATACGTGTGCATGTGTCTTTATAGCAGCATGATTTATAGTCCTTTGGGTATATACCCAGTAATGGGATGGCTGGGTCAAATGGTATTTCTAGTTCTAGATCCCTGAGGAATCGCCACACTGACTTCCACAATGGTTGAACTAGTTTACAGTCCCACCAACAGTGTAAAAGTGTTCCTATTTCTCCACATCCTCTCCAGCACCTGTTGTTTCCTGACTTTTTAATGATTGCCATTCTAACTGGTGTGAGATGATATCTCATAGTGGTTTTGATTTGCATTTCTCTGATGGCCAGTGATGATGAGCATTTTTTCATGTGTTTTTTGGCTGCATAAATGTCTTCTTTTGAGAAGTGTCTGTTCATGTCCTTCGCCCACTTTTTGATGGGGTTGTTTGTTTTTTTCTTGTAAATTTGTTTGAGTTCATTGTAGATTCTGGATATTAGCCCTTTGTCAGATGAGTAGGTTGCGAAAATTTTCTCCCATGTTGTAGGTTGCCTGTTCACTCTGATGGTAGTTTCTTTTGCTGTGCAGAAGCTCTTTAGTTTAATTAGATCCCATTTGTCAATTTTGTCTTTTGTTGCCATTGCTTTTGGTGTTTTGGACATGAAGTCCTTGCCCACGCCTATGTCCTGAATGGTAATGCCTAGGTTTTCTTCTAGGGTTTTTATGGTTTTAGGTCTAACGTTTAAATCTTTAATCCATCTTGAATTGATTTTTGTATAAGGTGTAAGGAAGGGATCCAGTTTCAGCTTTCTACATATGGCTAGCCAGTTTTCCCAGCACCATTTATTAAATAGGGAATCCTTTCCCCATTGTTTGTTTTTCTCAGGTTTGTCAAAGATCAGATAGTTGTAGGTATGCGGCGTTATTTCTGAGGGCTCTGTTCTGTTCCATTGATCTATATCTCTGTTTTGGTACCAGTACCATGCTGTTTTTGTTACTGTAGCCTTGTAGTATAGTTTGAAGTCAGGTAGTGTGATGCCTCCAGCTTTGTTCTTTTGGCTTAGGATTGACTTGGCGATGCGGGCTCTTTTTTGGTTCCATATGAACTTTAAAGTAGTTTTTTCCAATTCTGTTAAGAAAGTCATTGGTAGCTTGATGGGGATGGCATTGAATCTGTAAATTACCTTGGGCAGTATGGCCATTTTCACGATATTGATTCTTCCTACCCATGAGCATGGAATGTTCTTCCATTTGTTTGTATCCTCTTTTATTTCCTTGAGCAGTGGTTTGTAGTTCTCCTTGAAGAGGTCCTTCACATCCCTTGTAAGTTGGATTCCTAGGTATTTTATTCTCTTTGAAGCAATTGTGAATGGGAGTTCACTCATGATTTGGCTCTCTGTTTGTCTGTTGTTGGTGTATAAGAATGCTTGTGATTTTTGTACATTGATTTTGTATCCTGAGACTTTGCTGAAGTTGCTTATCAGCTTAAGGAGATTTTGGGCTGAGACAATGGGGTTTTCTAGATAAACAATCATGTCGTCTGCAAACAGGGACAATTTGACTTCCTCTTTTCCTAATTGAATACCCTTTATTTCCTTCTCCTGCCTGATTGCCCTGGCCAGAACTTCCAACACTATGTTGAATAGGAGCGGTGAGAGAGGGCATCCCTGTCTTGTGCCAGTTTTCAAAGGGAATGCTTCCAGTTTTTGCCCATTCAGTATGATATTGGCTGTGGGTTTGTCATAGATAGCTCTTATTATTTTGAAATACGTCCCATCAATACCTAATTTATTGAGAGTTTTTAGCATGAAGGGTTGTTGAATTTTGTCAAAGGCTTTTTCTGCATCTATTGAGATAATCATGTGGTTTTTGTCTTTGGCTCTGTTTATATGCTGGATTACATTTATTGATTTGCGTATATTGAACCAGCCTTGCATCCCGGGGATGAAGCCCACTTGATCATGGTGGATAAGCTTTTTGATGTGCTGCTGGATTCGGTTTGCCAGTATTTTATTGAGGATTTTTGCATCAATGTTCATCAAGGATATTGGTCTAAAATTCTCTTTTTTGGTTGTGTCTCTGCCCGGCTTTGGTATCAGAATGATGCTGGCCTCATAAAATGAGTTAGGGAGGATTCCCTCTTTTTCTATTGATTGGAATAGTTTCAGAAGGAATGGTACCAGTTCCTCCTTGTACCTCTGGTAGAATTCGGCTGTGAATCCATCTGGTCCTGGACTCTTTTTGGTTGGTAAACTATTGATTATTGCCACAATTTCAGCTCCTGTTATTGGTCTATTCAGAGATTCGACTTCTTCCTGGTTTAGTCTTGGGAGAGTGTATGTGTCAAGGAATGTATCCATTTCTTCTAGATTTTCTAGTTTATTTGCGTAGAGGTGTTTGTAGTATTCTCTGATGGTAGTTTGTATTTCTGTGGGATCGGTGGTGATATCCCCATTATCATTTTTTATTGTGTCTATTTGATTCTTCTCTCTTTTTTTCTTTATTAGTCTTGCTAGCGGTCTATCAATTTTGTTGATCCTTTCAAAAAACCAGCTCCTGGATTCATTGATTTTTTGAAGGGTTTTTTGTGTCTCTATTTCCTTCAGTTCTGCTCTGATTTTAGTTATTTCTTGCCTTCTGCTAGCTTTTGAATGTGTTTGCTCTTGCTTTTCTAGTTCTTTTAATTGTGATGTTAGGGTGTCAATTTTGGATCTTTCCTGCTTTCTCTTGTGGGCATTTAGTGCTATAAATTTCCCTCTACACACTGCTTTGAATGCATCCCAGAGATTCTGGTATGTTGTGTCTTTGTTCTCGTTGGTTTCAAAGAACATCTTTATTTCTGCCTTCATTTCGTTATGTACCCAGTAGTCATTCAGGAGCAGGTTGTTCAGTTTCCATGTAGTTGAGCGGCTTTGAGTGAGATTTTTAATCCTGAGTTCTAGTTTGATTGCACTGTGGTCTGAGAGATAGTTTGTTATAATTTCTGTTCTTTTACATTTGCTGAGGAGAGCTTTACTTCCAACTATGTGGTCAATTTTGGAATAGGTGTGGTGTGGTGCTGAAAAAAATGTATATTCTGTTGATTTGGGGTGGAGAGTTCTGTAGATGTCTATTAGGTCCACTTGGTGCAGAGCTGAGTTCAATTCCTGGGTATCCTTGTTGACTTTCTGTCTCGTTGATCTGTCTAATGTTGACAGTGGGGTGTTAAAGTCTCCCATTATTAATGTGTGGGAGTCTAAGTCTCTTTGTAGGTCACTCAGGACTTGCTTTATGAATCTGGGTGCTCCTGTATTGGGTGCATATATATTTAGGATAGTTAGCTCCTCTTGTTGAATTGATCCCTTTACCATTATGTAATGGCCTTCTTTGTCTCTTTTGATCTTTGTTGGTTTAAAGTCTGTTTTGTCAGAGACTAGGATTGCAACCCCTGCCTTTTTTTGTTTTCCATTTGCTTGGTAGATCTTCCTCCATCCTTTTATTTTGAGCCTATGTGTGTCTCTGCACGTGAGATGGGTTTCCTGAATACAGCATACTGATGGGTCTTGACTCTTTATCCAACTTGCCAGTCTGTGTCTTTTAATTGGAGAATTTAGTCCATTTACATTTAAAGTTAATATTGTTATGTGTGAATTTGATCCTGTCATTATGATGTTAGCTGGTGATTTTGCTCATTAGTTGATGCAGTTTCTTCCTAGTCTCCATGGTCTTTACATTTCGGCATGATTTTGCAGCGGCTGGTACCGGTTGTTCCTTTCCATGTTTAGCGCTTCCTTCAGGAGCTCTTTTAGGGCAGGCCTGGTGGTGACAAAATCTCTCAGCATTTGCTTGTCTGTAAAGTATTTTATTCCTCCTTCACTTATGAAGCTTAGTTTGGCTGGATATGAAATTCTGGGTTGAAAATTCTTTTCTTTAAGAATGTTGAATATTGGCCCCCACTCTCTTCTGGCTTGTAGGGTTTCTGCCGAGAAATCCGCTGTTAGTCTGATGGGCTTCCCTTTGAGGGTAACCCGACCTTTCTCTCTGGCTGCCCTTAACATTTTTTCCTTCATTTCAACTTTGGTGAATCTGACAATTATGTGTCTTGGAGTTGCTCTTCTCGAGGAGTATCTTTGTGGTGTTCTCTGTATTTCCTGAATCTGAATGTTGGCCTGCCTTGCTAGATTGGGGAAGTTCTCCTGGATAATATCCTGCAGAGTGTTTTCCAACTTGGTTCCATTCTCCGCATCACTTTCAGGTACACCAATCAGACGTAGATTTGGTCTTTTCACATAGTCCCATATTTCTTGGAGGCTTTGCTCATTTCTTTTTATTCTTTTTTCTCTAGACTTCCCTTCTCGCTTCGTTTCATTCATTTCATCTTCCATTGCTGATACCCTTTCTTCCAGTTGATCGCATCGGCTCCTGAGGCTTCTGCATTCTTCACGTAGTTCTCGAGCCTTGGTTTTCAGCTCCATCAGCTCCTTTAAGCACTTCTCTGTATTGGTTATTCTAGTTATACATTCTTCTAAATTTTTTTCAAAGTTTTCAACTTCTTTGCCTTTGGTTTGAATGTCCTCCTGTAGCTCAGAGTAATTTGATCGTCTGAAGCCTTCTTCTCTCAGCTCGTCAAACTCATTCTCCATCCAGCTTTGTTCCGTTGCTGGTGAGGGACTGCGTTCCTTTGGAGGAGGAGAGGTGCTCTGCGTTTTAGAGTTTCCAGTTTTTCTGTTCTGTTTTTTCCCCATCTTTGTGGTTTTATCTACTTTTGGTCTTTGATGATGGTGATGTACAGATGGGTTTTCAGTGTGGATGTCCTTTCTGTTTGTTAGTTTTCCTTCTAACAGACAGGACCCTCAGCTGCAGGTCTGTTGGAATACCCTGCCGTGTGAGGTGTCAGAGTGCCCCTGCTGGGGGGTGCCTCCCAGTTAGGCTGCTCGGGGGTCAGGGGTCAGGGACCCACTTGAGGAGGCAGTCTGCCCGTTCTCAGATCTCCAGCTGCGTGCTGGGAGAACCACTGCTCTCTTCAAAGCTGTCAGACAGGGACATTTAAGTCTGCAGAGGTTACTGCTGTCTTTTTGTTTGTCTGTGCCCTGCCCCCAGAGGTGGAGCCTACAGAGGCAGGCAAGCCTCCTTGAGCTGTGGTGGGCTCCACCCAGTTCGAGCTTCCCGGCTGCTTTGTTTACCTAATCAAGCCTGGGCAATGGCGGGCGCCCCTCCCCCAGCCTCGCTGCCGCCTTGCAGTTTGATCTCAGACTGCTGTGCTAGCAATCAGCGAGATTCCGTGGGCGTAGGACCCTCCAAGTCAGGTGTGGGATATAGTCTCGTGGTGCGCCGTTTTTTAAGCCGGTCTGAAAAGCGCAATAATCGGGTGGGAGTGACCCGATTTTCCAGGTGCGTCCGTCACCCCTTTCTTTGACTCAGAAAGGGAACTCCCTGACCCCTTGCGCTTCCCAGGTGAGGCAATGCCTCGCCCTGCTTTGGCTCGCGCACGGTGCGCTGCACCCACTGGCCTGCGCCCACTGTCTGGCACTCCCTAGTGAGATGAACCCAGTACCTCAGATGGAAATGCAGAAATCACCCGTCTTCTGCGTCGCTCACGCTGGGAGCTGTAGACCGGAGCTGTTCCTATTCGGCCATCTTGGCTCTCCCTCCCGGGGAATTATTTTCAGCCCTTCCCAATTCAATATGATATTGGCCATAAGTTTGTTGCATATGGCCTTTATTATTTTGAGGTATGTTTTTTCTACTATGCCTAGTTTGTTGAGAGTTTTTATCATGAGGGGATGTTCAATTTTATCAAATGCTTTTTCCACATCTATTGAAATGATTATGTAATTTTTGTCTTTAATTGTGTTTGTGTAATAAATCACATTTATTGGTTTGTATATGTTGAGCCATCCTTGCATCCCTGGTGTGTTATCTTTTTGATGTGCTGGTGGATTCAGTTTGCTAGTATTTTGTTAAGGATTTTTGCATCTATCTTCATCAGGGATATTGGTCTGTAGTTTTTTTTTGTTTGTTTGTGTTCTTGTCAGACTTTGGTGTCAGGGTGATACTGGCTTCATGGAATGAGCTAGGGAGGATTCTCTCCTGCTCAGTTTTTTTTTTTTTTTGGAACAGTTTCATTAAAATTGGTACCAGTGCTTCTTTGTATGTTTGATAGAATTTACTGTGAGTTCATCTTGACCTAGGCTTTTTTTTTGTTGGGAGGATTTTTTTTATTGGTCTGTTCAGGATATCTAGTTCTTCATGGTTCAGTCTTTCAAGGTTTTATGTTTCCAGGAATTTATCCATTTCCTCTAGGTTTTCTAGTTTGTGAGTGTATGGTAGAGTCTGATGATCTTTTGTATCTCTGTGGTATCAGTTACAATGTCTTCTTCATTTCTCATTATGCTTATTTAGATATTCTTTCTTCTTGGTTAGTCTAGATAGCAATTTATCAACTTGTTTATCTTTTCAAAGAACTGACTTTTCAATTCAGTGATCCTTTGTTTTTGTTTTGTTTTGTTTGGTTTGGTCTCCATATCATTTAGTTCTACTCTGATCTTTGTTATTTCTTTTCTTCTGCTAGCTTTGGGTTTGGTTTTTTCTTGTTTTTCTAGTTCCTTGAGGTATGATGTTAGGGTGTTAATCTGTAATCTTTCTATTCTTTTGATATAGGCATTTGATGCTATAAACCTCCCTCTTAGCACTGCTTTGGCTGTATCCCAGAGGTTTTGGTATATTCTGACTCCATTTTCATTTGTTTCAAAAATTATTTTAATTCTTTCTTAATTTTGTCATTGAACCAAAAATTATCTAGGAGTGTGTTGTTTAATTTCATGTATTTGTATAGTTTTGAGAATTCCTCTTGATATTGATTTCTAGTTTTATTCCATTGTGTTCTGAGAAAATACTTGATGTGATTTCAATTTTTTTCTATTTTTATTGAGGCTAGTTTTGTGGCCTAACATATGGTCTATTTGGGAGAATGTTTCATGTGCTGATGAGAAGAAGGTATATTCTGTGATGTTGGATAGAATGTTCTGTAAGTGTCTGTTGCGTCCATTTGGTCTAAAGTTCAATTTAACTCCTGTGTTTCTTTCTTGATTTTCTGTCTCAGTGATCTGTCTAGTGCTGTGACTCGGATGTTCAAGTGCCCCAGTATTATTGTATTGCTATCTGTATCTTTCTTTAGGTTTAGTAACATTTGTTTTATGAATCTGGGTGCTCCAGTGTTGAGTACATATGTATTTAATATTATTATATCCTTTTGTTGAATTGATATCACCCTTTATCATTAAATATCATTTTCCACCCCTCTATCTTTTTTTTTTTTTGATATAGAGTCTCACTCTGTCAGCAGGCTGGAGTGTAGTGATGCAATCTCAGCTCACTGCAACCTCTGCCTCCCGGGTTCAAGTGATTCTCCTGCCTCAGCCTCCTAAGTAGCTGGGATTACAGGCGCACACCACCACACTCAGCTAATTTTTGTATTTTTAGTAGAGACGGGGTTTTACCATGTTGGTCAGGCTGGTCTCAAACTCCTGACCTAATGATCCGCCTGTCTCAGCCTCCCAAAGTGCTGGGATTACAGACGTGAGCCACCACACCCTTTATCTTTTGTCTATGTGTCTTTACCAGTAAAGTGAGTTTCTTGTAGGCAGCATATAATTGGTTCATTTTAAAAATCCATTCTGCCTATCTATATCTTTTAAGTGGAGCATTTAATTCACTCACGTTCAAGGTTAATATTGAAACATGAGGTTTTCTTCCCGTCATGTTGTTATCACTAGTTGTTTTATAGATTCTTTGTTTCTTCATTTTTTTTCTTCTGCGTCTTTGTGATTTGGTTCAGTTTTTTCTTTATGCTATGCTACCTCTAGACCAGTAGAAAAACTAAGAGGTTATCCTTAATAATTTCTACTGGCCCATGTGCTCCTAAATTTATCTGCCTCTTTATCCTTGGACATAAGCAGAAAAATTAAAAACATACTTTATCCACTGGCATATAGTATGTCTCCATTTTAACAAAATCCTGACCATCTTTTCCTAACTAGAAAGTTTTTCAGTGGTGAGTTACTTGCTTGCCTCTTGCAAGTGGGATCATTGTTTTTCACTAATTGACTTATACTATAATTTTTTTTTTGAGACAAGGTACAGTGGCACTATCACACAGCTCACTGAAGCCTTGACCTCCCAGGTTCAAGTGATCCTCCAGCCTCAACCTCTCAAGTAGCTGAGACTAGAAGTGTGTGCCACCACACCCAGCTAATTTTTTACTTTTTTATAGAGAAGAGGTCTTACTATGTTGCACAGGCTGGTCTCGAACTCCTGGGCTCAAGCAGTTTCCTGCCTCAGCCTCCCAAAGTGCTGGGATTACAGGCATAAACCACTGTTCCTGGCTGACTTATACCATAATCTAGTTAGTAACGATTCTTTACATTGGTCAATTATAAATTTATTTTTAACACACAATTTAAGAGTTACTCAGAGCAACCTTATTTATATTAGACATTTTTTTCTCCCCAAAATATCACATCCTCTTTGACCTTAGTTTCCTTTTAGCTAAAACGATGGGGTTTCTAAGTTTCCCTCTATCTTTAATATTCTGTGAAGTTTGTCATTTAGTATACAAGTGGCCAACAAACATATGAAAAAAATGTTCAGTACCACTAGTCATCAGAGAAGTACAAATCAAAGCCAGAATGAGATATCATCTCACACCAGTCAGAATGGCTATTATTTAGAGGTCAGAAAATAACAGATGCTGGTAAGGTTGTGAAGAAAAGAGAACACTTGTACACTGTTGGTAGGAATGTAAATTAGTTCAACTACTGTGGAAAACAGTTTGGAGATTTCTCAGAGAACTTGGAACTACCATTCAACCTAGCAATTCCATTACTGGGTATGTACCCAAAGGAAAACAAATTGTTCTACCAAAAAGACATATACACTTGTGTGTTAATTGCAGCACTATTCACAATAGCCAAGACATTAAATCACCCAAGGTGACCATCATTGGTGAATTGGATAAATAAGATGTGGTACACATATAACATGGAATACTATGCAGCCATAAACAAAAACAAAATCATGTCCTTTGCAGCAACATGGATGCAGCTGGAGGCCATTATTCTGAGTGAATTAATGCAGGAACAGAAAAATCAAATTCCACATGTTCTCACTTATAAGTGCAAGCTAAACATTGGGTACACATGATCATAAAGATGAGAACAGTAGATACTGAGACTATGAGGTGGGGGAGAGAGGGAGGAGGGCAAGAGCTGAAAAACTCTCTGTTGAGTACTATGCTTACTACCTGGGTGATGGGATAATTCATACCCCAAACTTCAGCATCATGCAATATACCCATGTAGTAAACCTGCACATATATCATTTGAATCTAAAATAAAAGTTGAAATTTTTTTTTTAAGTTTGCTGTTTAGGACACATATTTCTGTATGGAGAATATTAAAATGGGTATTAGGTTTCTAAGCTAGTTCATAAAATGTCCTGAACAAGTAGAGTACATAAAATATTGTCTAAATATAATGTTATTCAACTATGTCTAATCACAATTTATAATGTTGTTTTTAAGCAACTCTTACCCCACTTTTCTACCCTATCCTCCAGCAGCTTGGGGAAAGACAAGAGGCAGTGTTAGAGAGATAAATTAAATCCTTCTGGGTGTCAGAAATTCCACGTTAAGATGCAAGTGGCTTAATCTGCACAACATCTAGATCTGTGCTGCCCAATATAGTAGCTACTAGGTACTTTTGCTATTTAAATTTAAATTAATTAAATAAAAAATTGATTTCTTCAGTCACATTAGCCACATTTCAAATGCTCAAAAGCCACATGTGACTAGTGGTTACCTTATTGGACAGAGCAGATATAGAACATTTTATTATCACAGAAAATTCTACTGGGCAGTACCGATCTAGAACTGAACCTCCCTATGCCTACTTCTTACTGCAATGAAGGCAGCATATTGTACTTTCATGTCTTTGTGTTTGGTTCTCTTGTGAGGACTAATCAGTCCAAATTGGATTAGTTTGCAATTGCCACATCAATTTTAATAAAAAATTTTCTTGACCTGAGTTTGAAAACGTTCTTTTGATAGCTTTTAATGCTTGGCAGTGGTGTTTGTGATGAAAACAGAAATTATTCATCTTTGGTGTCCGTAGAGATAACTTTGAAAAAATACTTTGTAGGCAGCTGAGATTCTACTACAAAATGGAGCAAACCCTAATCAAAAAGGTCAAAAACAGAAGAGTGCTTTGGATGAAGCAGATGATGAAAAAATGAAAGAATTACTAAGATCTTATGGTGCTATTGAGACTGTTAATAGAGATGAGAGTGATGCTATAGTCAATGGTATGTATATCAATATTGCTGCTATTTTATATAGAGATATATCTCTGCTTAGGAAAATCTTCTGATTTGTTGTGTAAATTGTTTCATAACTGGGATAGATGTGTCCTATGTTTATTAAACTCTTCAAAAGCCATTATTTATTTTTAGAAATTGGCATTTACAATTTGGTTTAATTTATAGATCATATGACCCTACTGGATTGGAGTTACATGTTGAAATGAAACCTATAGCATTCATCAAGCAAACATTAATGTCCCTAACATTGGGTTTGAGATAGAGACGTAATTGAAGCCAGGCAGATCAGTTTAGTTGTAGTAGGGCTGGAAAAGGGCGACATTATACTGAAGTTTTTGCAGCTAAGAGGAATATAACATATATTACAATGAAAAGAATATTTCAAGGGAATGTACAATCAGGCAAAATTTTATGAACCATTTTAGCAATACTTTATATTTTATTAAGTATTGAGGGGAGGGAATTGTTCTTCCTTTTCCCTCATGCTCAAACCTTGACTCATAGAAGAAGATACTCAGGAATGTATCTATATTCTCACCATGAGGGAGAATGCTGGGGAGAGCAATTGTGTCACACACTTCTCCCCTAGCCTACCAACATCCTTACCAACTGTTGATTTCCAAGGAAGAATTACTGATATAATTCGTCAGAGCTAAGGATATTCATTGTGTTATATTTCACCAGTGGGCTAGATTATGGATAGGTCAAGGTCAAGAGTGATACAAATTTCCTCTTTTCATTGCCTGCTTCCATATAGTAAGTCCATAGGGTCAGGGTCTTTCTTAGAGGCCCAGCCATTTCACTCTCCCTCTTCACAGCTATACCTGAAAGTTCCCATGATTTAGATTAGCTCAGCTTATCAGGGAAGTCTGCATTTGGAGTTGTTGATAGATCTATTATAAAGTGATAGATCTATTCCCACATATCTACTGTTTCTTGTTTCCTTGATCAGGTACCCCAAAGGATGAAGAATATAGGGTACAATGATAATATAGAGAAAGGGAATCCAGAATGGGAGTAGGGTCCAAGAGAACTTTACAGAGGCAATTAATCAAGTCATATTGGTTAAGAGCATGGACTTTGGAATCAGATAAGATCTGGTTTCAGTTCTAGCTGTGTGACATTGGGCAACTTCTTGAACCCCTGTAAGCCTCACTTTCCTCTTCTGTAAAATGGATATAATAAACTACCTACTTCACAGGTTCATATGAAGATTAAATAAGATGATTTATGGAAAGTTTTTGGCACCCAGCATATGACAAGTGCTCAGTAAATGCCAGCCATAAGTAGCCAATTAATGATGATGATGAGTGTTGGTTAAGATATTATAATAGTTGTAGACTTGACTTATCCTTCTCATCCCCATCACATTAAAACTGAAAAATGAAACTATATTTTTGCACATTCTTATTATATTTTCTAATTTTACTTTTTAAAGAAAAAATTCATGCTGTCCGGTCTAAAACACATAAACAGTGTTTTTGTGATGATGGCAAAACTATTGACTCATCTTCCCTTTCACACCAAGAAAGATCAAGTGAAAGCCTTTCTGTGGTGAGTGAAGTTAAAATTACTTTGTTCTTCATCTTAGAAAATGCCATTCTTTGAGCCAGCCAGTTAGTTATTGGCTAATGGCAGTACTTTCCATTTTAATGACACAAAGACAGAAATTTTTTATTTTTTTATTTTTTTATTTTATTTATTTATTTATTTTTTATTATTATTATACTTTAAGTTTTAGGGTACATGTGCACAATGTGCAGGTTAGTTACATATGTATACATGTGCTATGCTGGTGCGCTGCACCCACTAACTCGTCATCTAGCATTAGGTATATCTCCCAATGCTATCCCTCCCCCCTCCCCACACCCCACAACAGTCCCCAGAGTGTGATGTTCCCCTTCCTGTGTCCATGTGTTCTCATTGTTCAATTCCCACCTATGAGTGAGAATATGCGGTGTTTGGTTTTTTGTTCTTGCGATAGTTTACTGAGAAGGATGATTTCCAATTTCATCCATGTCCCTACAAAGGACATGAACTCATCATTTTTTATGGCTGCATAGTATTCCATGGTGTATATGTGCCACATTTTCTTAATCCAGTCTATCATTGTTGGGCATTTGGGTTGGTTCCAAGTCTTTGCTATTGTGAATAATGCCACAATAAACATACATGTGCATGTATCTTTATAGCAGCATGATTTATAGTCCTTTGGGTATATACCCAGTAATGGGATGGCTGGGTCAAATGGTATTTCTAGTTCTAGATCCCTGAGGAATCGCCACACTGACTTCCACAATGGTTGAACTAGTTTACAGTCCCACCAACAGTGTAAAAGTGTTCCTATTTCTCCACATCCTCTCCAGCACCTGTTGTTTCCTGACTTTTTAATGATTGCCATTCTAACTGGTGTGAAATGGTATCTCATTGTGGTTTTGATTTGTATTTCTCTGATGGCCAGTGATGGTGAGCATTGTTTCATGTGTTTTTTGGCTGCATAAATGTCTTCTTTTGAGAAGTGTCTGTTCATGTCCTTTGCCCACTTTTTGATGGGGTTGTTTGTTTTTTTCTTGTAAATTTGTTTGAGTTCATTGTAGATTCTGGATATTAGCTCTTTGTCAGATGAGTAGGTTGCAAAAATGTTCTCCCATTCTGTAGGTTGCCTGTTCACTCTGATGGTAGTTTCTTTTCCTGTGCAGAAGCTCTTTAGTTTAATTAGATCCCATTTGTCAATTTTGGCTTTTGTTGCCATTGCTTTTGGTGTTTTAGACATGAAGTCCTGGCCCATGCCTATGTCCTGAGTGGTAATGCCTAGGTTTTCTTCTAGGGTTTTTATGGCTTTAGGTCTAACATTTAAGTCTTTAATCCATCTTGAATTAATTTTTGTATAAGGTGTAAGGAAGGGATCCAGTTTCATCTTTCTACATATGGCTAGCCAGTTTTCCCAGCACCATTTATTAAATAGGGAATCCTTTCCCCATTGCTTGTTTTTCTCAGGTTTGTCAAAGATCAGATAGTTGTAGATATGCAGCGTTATTTCTGAGGGCTCTGTTCTGTTCCATTGATCTATATCTCTGTTTTGGTACCAGTACCATGCTGTTTTGATTACTGTAGTCTTGTAGTATAGTTTGAAGTCAGGTAGTGTGATGCCTCCATCTTTGTTCTTTTGGCTCAGGATTGACTTGGCGATGAGGGCTCTTTTTTGTTCCATATGAACTTTCAAGTAGTTTTTTCCAATTCTGTGAAGAAAGTCATTGGTAGCTTGATGGGGATGGCATTGAATCTGTAAATTACCTTGGGCAGTATGGCCATTTTCACAGTATTGATTCTTCCTACCCATGAGCATGGAATGTTCTTCCATTTGTTTGTATCCTCTTTTATTTCGTTGAGCAGTGGTTTGTAGTTCTCCTTGAAGAGGTCCTTCACATCCCTTGTAAGTTGGATTCCTAGGTATTTTATTCTCTTTGAAGCAATTGTGAATGGGAGTTCACTCATGATTTGGTTCTCTGTTTGTCTGTTATTGTTGTATAAGAATGCTTGTGATTTTTGTACATTGATTGTATATCTAGAAAACCCCATTGTCTCAGCCCAAAATCTCCTTAAGCTGATAAGCAACTTCAGCAAAGTCTCAGGATACAAAATCAATGAAATTTTTTATTATAAAAGATAAGATGGTGAACAGAATGGGCTGGAAGTTATGCTATGTGGTTAACTCTTAATTATCTGCTTTGAATACAGAACTATGGAGTAGCTGCTATCCTTTATACCTAGTCTGAGTTCTTTGGCTACTTCTTGTCCATAGACACTGCCACTGTCATAAATGTGTCTTCACTCACTTCCATAAGTGTCTAGGAGATACAGGATGTAGAAAAGATTCTGGAATCCAGACAGAGAAGAGGATTAAGCAGCCTGGTTTAGCTGCCCTCGATCCCATATGGTTTATAGTAATAAACTTTGCTGCGAAACCCATCATGTAAAGGTAACTTTTGAAAAAAAAGAACATAGCAGTTGCTTAATAAGATATACATATTGATTGAAATTCTTAGTTGGACAAAAACACAAAGCTTAACTAGACACAAAATCTTAACCAGGGTAGCATCCTCAATGAAACCTTGTTTTAGATAAGTCTTGGCGCATAGTGTCCAAGACTGAGTACATCTACAATATGAGCAAAGGAGAAAGGAAAGTTGGCACCAAAAGATGTTTTCTTTATCGTAATCTGTGGATAGAGCTTAGCCTGGGCACAAATTCTGGCCTTTTGTTTGCTTTTATAACCATAAATCATTCACTGTATGAAGCGGTAAACCTTAGTGTTGTTTTTATTTTTGCTTGATTTTATATTTGTATTTTATAATTTCACTTTGATGCATTTAATAAATGACAGCAGTAAGATTGCTTTACCAAATAATTAGGTTATTTTATTATGTACTTTTAAAATATCTTTTATGGGCACCAAAGTAAAATTTCAGGGCAACATACTTCAGAAGGCTTTGAGGACCTACATGTTTTAGAAATGAATGTGTATGGAGAATATATTAAAGGATAGGTAATATGAGTCAAACCATCAGTCATCATTAATGGAGCAATGGCTATGAACCCACAATGTTGAAACCATATACAAATATAAAAGGCATGCTTCTGCCTACAAGATCTCATTGTCCTGATGAGGAAATATAATGTACAAGACATTATTATGTTAGTGTTAAATTATGTAGCACCGAATTTCTTAATTCTGAGAAAAAGGAAATCAGCATGGATTGGATAAGTCAGAAGTTTCCTGTATGAGATGGGTTTTATATGATTATAATATTCACTATTTAGCGGATTCTTACTTTGTGCTGACATTGTCCTTAGCATTTTCATGTGTTATAGAATTCAGGCACAGAGAGGACAAGTAACTTGCTGGAGTCACCCAGATAGGAAGAGGTGAAGCTAGGATTTACACCCGAAAGTCTGGTTCCAGAGCCCACTCCACGATTCTCTCTCTCATAGGGAAAGAGAAGGATCAGGGCAGAGTGAATTGAAAGCATTCCAGGAAGGAAGATTAGTACTGACAAGGGCATGTAGGAGTGGTATTAAGTCCCCTTTGTGAATTTTTGAGAGCATAGTGTTTTGCATTTCTAAGATTATGTATAAGATTTTAATAGTGTGCAATGAAAGTCATAAGGCCTTAAAGTGAACTTTCAATGTTATGTGATTCATTTTTCTCCTACACCTATAGTTTCAACAGAAGTCAGTGAGAAATTGATTTCTTATGATTGCTACTTTTACATTCTATTTTCCAGGAGATCTACTACATAATTCAAAATGTATTTGTTTGCTTTTGTTCAAATCTGCAACATTTATACAGTTAAGCTTATACAATGTATGAGTACATTTTGAGCATAAAGAGGAATGAGCATTTTTAGGAACACTTTCTTTAGTATTTTATTTACTCTGTGTTTGTCAATGGCATATCAGAGAGCATATCTACCCCTTTATAATGAAGTTTCAAATATTTTTATCTGATAGCATCAGACCCTCAGTGCCGTTCTACAAGATATAGAAGAAAAACAAGAATATTTATTAGAGTTTGAAATAAGAAACCCTGAAGATGCAGGTAAATATAGACTCATACTCAAGTATGATATTTTCAGATACCCAAGGTCATCTTCTTAAGGTACATATTTATTTCAAAGCTCACAAAGGCTGAAAAAGTGGTCTTGTATTTTTATGTGAGAGGATTTAAAGTGCTAGGAATTATTAATATCATTAAAAGTAGACTTACTTTAAAAGTAAGTCTCAAGTAGACTTGTAATGATAGCTAAAAGGCTGATTTTATCATGATGCAAACCAGTAGTTTGTGTTGTTAAAGATACTTCTAGATGCTGGCGGGCGCTTGTAGTCCCAGCTACTCGGGAGGCTGAGGCAGGAGAATGGCATGAACCCTGGAGGCGGAGCTTGCAGTGAGCCAAGATCGCGCCACTGCACCCTAGCCTGGGTGACAGAGAAAAAAAAATACTTCTAGATGCAAAGTGCTGCAAGAGTAATTTGAGAGACATTCAGAACTATGATCAGAGATAAACTATACCAGTGATATGTTTAGATAATCCTATGACAGAAAATGTAAGATTGTGACAAGAGATGAGATTACGTTACCCTGTGGGTTGTCAGCTTCACCCAGCTATGGTAACCCTTAAAAGTAGATCAGAAATAGTTCAGTGGAAGGTGGTGCAGCAGTGACACAAGGTAAGCAAATCCTCCTACTTTCAGAAGAGCATATGTAACAGGTGGATGTCTTACTGCAAAGATATCTTCCTGTTTTCAAAACACTGAAGATTCAAAATAGCAAATTAGACTTTGATCCCTGACCTAATAATCTTATTTTCTCAAACTTCAGTGAATATATGCAAGCCCTTGATGACTCACATATGTATTTTTTGAGTTATGATTTATAAGGTGGAAAGTAGTTCCTGATAAATTCAGATCTGTGAATGTAAAAATTAGGTAAAAGTAGTAGCTAACAGTAAGGTAATTTAAAGTACCTCATCAACCTTTTGTATAGCAGGATATAACTGTTCATCTCTTGTCCTAACTCATGTTTGCATAGTCTTTAAAAAAATCATCTCCTTTAAAATTTTGCACATTCTACTTTTCGTCCTGGCCTAACATGGTACGTGTTATGTTTGGAGGAAACTAATATAAAATAATTCATACCCCCAAACAAAAATGTACAGTTAGTATATTTATTTCGTTTACTATTTGTAATATCTTTTGCATCCAAGATGATTTTTCCAAGTTTATAATTTTTTTCATTATGAAAGTCATACAGATATACTTCAAGAAAAAGAGAAAAATGCTAAAATTAGCTACTGTCCCATCACAATATTTTGTTGTTTTATTTCCAGGCCCCCCTCCCCACATTTTTTTTTTGTCTAAGAACATAGTAATGCAATTGGACCTCAATAAAACTCTTAAAAACATAGTTTTGACCATGATATATATGGTAATTTTGCATTTTTTTCATAGTCTTCATTCTTAGTGTTTAATAAATGTTCCACAGCTTCCTAAATTTTTCCCTTTTTGTTGAACATTTGATTTCCAATTTTTTGCTGTTCTACAATATGTAGCTTTTTCCACACGTATTGTCTTCTTAGGAAAGATTAACAGAATTGTAACTATTGGGTCAAATTATATAAGCATTTTAAATCTATTGATTTATATTGATAAATTCTATTTTATAGATAGTACTAATTTTCACTTTGTAAGTGAAAATACTGATGCTACTAGCAGTGTACCCATTAGTGTCTTTGTGTACACTGCTAGTAGCATCAGTATTTTCATTTTAAATAACCTTACGAGTTTAATAAGAAAAATATGCCTGATATTTTCATTTGCCATGTTGCTAATTAGTGGTGCTTTTTTTTTTGAGATGGAGTTTCACTCTGTCACCAGGTTGGAGTGCAGTGGTGTGATCTCAGCTCATTGGAAACTCCGCCTCCCAGGTTCAAGCCATTCTTCTGCCTCAGCCTCCCGAGTAGCTGGGAATACAGGCGCATGCACCATGCCCAGCTAATTTTTGTATTTTTAGTAAAGACAGGGTTTCACCATGTTGGTCAGGATGGTCTCGATCTCTTGACCTTGTGATCTGCCCACCTCGACCTCCCAAAGTGCTGGGATTACAGGCATGAGCCACTGCGCCTGGCCCAGTGGTGCTTTTTCACTAGTTTTATTCACTATTTTGAGAACTGTTTCTGTTCTTTGTTTATTCATCAAGCGGAGCCTATTTGTATAATACAATTATTTACTCCTTTTCTACCATAACTGCTGCAAATACTTTTTCAGCCACTTGTCTTTTTCTTTGCAATGTGTGTTAGTTTTTGTTTAAATATATACAATTACAAATTCTGTAGAGTAAAAATTCATTGGCCTTTTTCTGTTTATTTGAATGCCTCTAAAATTAGAAACTTCTCCCCACCACCCCCAGGTTTTTGTAGTTTAATTTTATTATATTATAACCAATACATTGAATAATCTTGATGCCTTTATTTTTGTCTTACTGCCCTTAAGGAAGGAGAGGTAAGGCAGTGGGACCCTGGAGCTCTTGGATGGTAACTAATTACTGACTGTGGTTGGCTCTGCCACTCCCTGACAGGTGTTTAAAACTCAGTCTCTGGAGAGCAGTTTTCTAAGACTCTTCTGAAATTTCTCTATGGTCCATCAGGCTGGAACTTCTATGATGCGGGCAATACACATTGCCCTTTCCCTGTGCCCTCTCAGTCTTCTCTCAGCTTCTATTTTTTTTTTTCTGATGGACCATCCTACACAGACTCTCACTCTCAGATGGAAGTCCTCATAGGCAGGGTCACAGGGCAGGCTTCACAACAAGTCCTCAGGACCTTTGCACCTCAGGCCCATTGTTAGAAGGGAAGACAATTACTTCTCAGCTCAGCAGCAACTTTCTTTTGGCCCTGCTGTGGTAGCTCCTCATTTTTCAAGGTCTCTAGGTGTTCAAGAAGGAAGCCAGATACCAATTCATTGTCATGTCAACTTAGAGTTCAGCTAGGTTCTCTAAATAATCTTTTGAGGAACTTACCCTATTAGGCTTGAGGTAAAGAAGAGAAGACCGTTTACCCCTTACTCTTGCTGCTGAATATGCAGATTCCCACTCAGGTAAGCAACTGCTCTCTAAAGAAATCTTTTTTCAGACTCACCCTCCTCCACATCTGACACTTGTGATAGCTTTGATCTGGCTGAGGGATCTGAGTAATGAGTCCCATTTTGTACATTTCTTTGAAAATTTTTCTTAAAGAGACCTTGCACTCACTTTTCTATCAGTTGTCAACTGAACTGCTTCAACTGAACCGAGGCAGAAAATTGCCATTGTTAACATTTTGTATATTTTTCCCTAAGTATTTTAATGCATAATTCATCTGAAATTTTTTTCTGTATTTAAGATAAGGATAGAATAGGTTTACTCCGTATTACTACCCTATTACTCATCCCTATTTGTTGAATAATTTCTCTCATCCTCATTGTTTTGTAATGTCTAATGAAGTATTAAAATCTTACACATATTAGGACAATTCTAGATTCTCTTTAATATACCATTGATTAATATCATCTTTGATAAAGAAGTGTGTGATACCAAATTATACATAAAATTTATTTCTGTTGTTTCTTAGAGAAACATACAGAATATTTTAAGTTACTGTAGTATGTTATTTTTACCTATGGTTTAAAATTCAGTTGGAAAAGCTGGGATGACAGGGCACATAGATAATTTAAAATGTCTTTTAATAAACAGTGTCAAATCTGCTGAACAAAATTATATCTAAATTCTTATTGATTGTACACATTTTCCCCCTTTGTTAGCATATGCATCATATCGTGAAACTAATCCTTAGCCACAGTATTAGGGCAATAGAAACTACTCTGAGGACACTGACTCAATACTTACCAAATCATTTGTCTGATTTGCTGAGGGAATTTCTGAAACAAATTCTACCTCTGAACTTCATGTCATTTTCTACCACAGATTTTCTCAAGTTACTTTAACCAGAAAAATGTGCATTGGTCCAAAAAATTAGGAAAAATTTTAAGAAAGAAAGCCGAAAGTGAAAGAAACAACAAGTAGCTTAAAAGAATTAAAATATATGCATTTAACCCTTTCGGTTTCCTACTTGGGAATCTGGATTTGTACATAACCCACATTTATGGGTAATCATGTGGATCTGTGTTGGGAGAAAGGTCATTATGCCTTTACTTGGAAAGCAAAGGAAGAAAGTCAGGAAAATTTAAGTAATTATTGTAATGGTGGTTTGTAAGATCTATAGGTGACCTTAGGTATCATATAGTACAATGTAAATGTTATAAATGCAAAGAACAAGAACTGATAGCATGATTCTATTTTTAGAATTAAAAAATTCTATTTTTAAGTGCATATAATGTATAATTATATATAGTGTAAGCATTTAAAATAATAAATATATAACACAAATTTTACAAACATACATACCCCTAAAGTATTAACAGTAACCACCCTTGTTGAATACATTAGAGAAGAAGCAGTGGGGTGAGTAGGGATACTCTTACTTTTCATCTTTGTAAATATTTATATGGCTTGAAAAAATTTTACAATGTTAATGTATTCCTTTTGTATTTTAAAAAACTGAAATAATTTTAACAAACAAAATATCTTCCTTTACTACCTTCATTTCACAGGTAAGAAAGCTAACCATATAAGTTACATGTCCAGGCTCACAGAACTTAGTGGGGCAGCAGGATTAGAACTCAGGCTGGCCTACTGTTTTACAGCATTCTTATCTATACACTTCAGGGCATTTGCATAGATTGACATTGTTAAATAAGCCTTAATTGAGATATCTGGGCTATTAATATTGGGGAAGATCGTAGGGAATAACGCTTTTTAAAATTAACAATAGGGCTAATTCTCTTATGACCAAATTTGACATTCACTCTCCCTCAGTTAGCTAACTTTTTATTGTCATGTTTCTAGAACAATACATTGAAAAGATGTTAAAGATAAAAAAGATTATGGATAATGTGCTTGCCAAGCAGAAAGCAGAAAGGGATGATCTGGCTAAAAAATACAGGTGAGTAGAAAAAGAAAAAAAAAGAGTGCTTTTGAGTTTCTAGAATTTATCCATTTTTAGCTGCAATAGTTGTCTAGAATTTCTTAAGAATACAAACACTGCTTGGGGCCAAATAATGACTTTATGAGGTTGTCTAATCTGTTACTACCATGGAAAATTATACTTCCCAGAAAGGTATTTTTCTACACTATTACTTGGAATAGTCAAAAAAGAACATTTCGGTATCTTAAAAAGTTGTCTACAGTGGAGAATTTTATGAAAGCCTTTCTGGTTGTGAATCCCACAGGCAAATTTATTTCTTTAGCACACTCAAATTTTCTACACTAAAAAATGTTTCTTTTTTGCTGTCACAAACGTCCTTCTAAGCAGTTGATCAATCAGTTGATTAATTTTGTGTTTTATTGTATTTCTAAAATCTCAAGGTCCTTAAAGAGTTTTATCCTGATTATATTGGTTATATACCTCTTCTCATATTTTTTTGTGAAAAAAATGTTACATGTTTTTTTCTTGTTTGGGCATTATTTTTTATTAGTTTTTAATAGGCTTAGCTACTTACACTCCCTATTCTTTATTCACATTCAGTTTTCTAAATATGTCCTTATATATTCTTCTCCTATAATCATTTAATGTCTATTACATATTCAATTTTTTTCTGAACTTATTTTAAAAAATCAATTTTCTGTTTTTATTTTTAATCCCCATTTTGCCTTCTTCTCCAGTGAATAGCTAACACAAGTTCCCTTCTGTTTCCTCCTTGTTTTCCTGTCAATATAAAGCAGTGAGCTTATATAACCTACATATGGGTAATTTTAGGGGACTTTGGAGAGGCTTGCTTGAATTTCCTTTAGTGTCCTGTGGTTAACAATGTGCTATACCTGGAATTTTCAAAAGTTCCTGATCAATTGGAGTTTCAATATGTAAATTCTTATTAATATTGCTATAAGACTTCACATCTTGGTGTGGATAATCTAAAGTTTTGTGTCTGAACTCCTTGTTTCACATAGTTTTAAGTTTGGT
Source organism: Gorilla gorilla gorilla (assembly GCF_029281585.2). NCBI lineage: Eukaryota > Metazoa > Chordata > Mammalia > Primates > Hominidae > Gorilla > Gorilla gorilla. The sequence goes on from NC_073243.2 coordinate 36,591,970, forward strand.
ATTATGTATTTCTTTTGCATTTTATGCTACCAGTTGTTTGCTAATCTGAATCCTTCTTGCTGACTTTTTCACTTATGTATACTACTTATTTTAACATCCAGTCTGCTGGGAGTTTAGTATCAGCTCTAAACCTTGATAGGAGAGGCAAGATATATCTATATTATTGCTTTTCCTTAAAACAGCAGCTCTTAAACTGTGGTCCAGGGACCCATGGTGGGGTTCCTGAGACCATTTCACAGGATCTGTGAAGTCAAAACTATTTTTTAATAATAATAGTAAGATGTTATTGCTCTCTTGCTCTCATTCTCTCATGAATGTACGGTGGAATTTTTCAGACGCCACATGATATATGATAAAGCCTGATAGAATGTGTTGTGTATTCTTTTGTTTAAAAAGTTTCTCAGTTTTAATTTCTAAAACAGTAAATACTGATAGATATTCATATACACAAAAGCTGTTTGGGTTCCTCAGTAATTTTGAAGAGTACAAGTAGTTCCCGAGACCAAAAAGTTTGAGAACCACTGAAAACAAAGTGTCCAATAATCTGAAGGTCAGGGTGGGATTGGTGGGCATAATCAAAAGACAAAAGTATGAAGATGTGAAAAGCCATTTCCTCTTTCTTAGTCCTCAAGGTCTTGAGAAATTCAGTTTGGGGAAGACACACAGAATGGTGCTTTCCTCGGTAGTCCCTCTGGACTTGGAAGTGTCTTCATACAGGTTCAAAATACAACTACAGTAATTACTTGGGGAACTAACTTTTCTCAGGTCTAGCTGAAGTATGATTATTCACAAAACAATCTTGTTCTTCCAAAGCTAAGAGAACCTGAATAGAACTTTCAAACTGTACTTACTAATAAACAGGTAAGCAAGCCCCAAATTTAAAGAACGATGGCTCTCCTTAGCCACCAATTGCTACCTTCCAACCAATGACTAAATAGATGTTTAGATAGATGATCCAAGTTTTGTTTGTCTTTTAGAGTTGACTCCCAATTGATAATAATTATATGAATATAAAATCTTGATAACCTTACTGTCACCTCCTTAAAAAAAGGGCACACTTAGTTAAATAAAGGAATCAGTTTCCTCTCAAAGGAAATATTTTGCGTCAACAGGCTGCAGGTGGTCAGATTAAAAAAATCAAAGGCAGTAAATTGCACAGGCATAGTTTTGTGTATTTTAAAGTGATTAAAATTTGGAGACAAAGTATCTTTAACCTCTAAGTGACCGCTTTGAAAAGTTTTCTGCTGTTATTGCATTTTTTCTCTTTCTGTTTCTTCCTATAGGGTATCCATAGAGTCATTTAAGCATGGAGCCCTGAGAGAACAATTGGCCAACTTGGCTGCAAGACAGAAGAGCCTTTTAGTTGTGGCAAAAAAACAGAAAAAAATAAGCCTGAAAATTCAAAACTGTAAGAATGTTACATCATTGCCTTGTCTTAGTTTAAGGAAGCTCCCACCCAGATCAGAAATCTCTAGTGAAAAGGACAGCCAAGAGCTCACTACTCTGGAAAATTTAGAGCATCCCCAATCAGGTTCACTTTCTCCTGTTTCTGGAAGCATGCAGGAAACACAATTGTCTCCGGAAACTTGGAACTACAGCCAAAATACCAACGTTTGTCTAAATTCAGAGGCAGTGAGAAGGGGAGAATTTTCTGGAAATGATATGAATTCTAAACAAAATGTCAGTGATTGTACCTTGGATGGTTTTCCAAAATCCAGACATTCAGATGGCACAGAGAAGAATAAATTACCATCCCAACCTGTTGCTTTTATTGGTCAAACAGAATATTCACAGAAAGAGAATGATCTTACAGAAGCTACCGACAAAGACCATGAATTCTATGTTCCTTCCCCAGTAATCGGCAAATTAAATATTTCAGAAACTGCAAGTGTCCTTGCCGAAAATGCTGCCCATCCATCAAATATTATTTGTGATCAGGACCTTTCCAATTATGATCCCAAAAGAGGAAACAGAAAAACAAGTTCCCAGCAATCACCTACAGGGGCATCAGAATCTCTGGCACATCAAGGGATTGCTGTCTTAGGCAGTGATACAGTGCATCAGATGAAACCATATCTTAAAAAACCAGTTTCTGTTGTTCCATGTGCAGATGACAGTCAGATCTCCTCTTCCTCTGGATCTGGGCAACAAGATACAATAAAAAAGCCTTTAAACTACAGTACAGCTCCTAAAAAGAAATGTATTCAGATAAAAGATTTGATATTACTAGGAAGAATTAACCCAGGAAATAACATTCTGGAATTCAAAACACAGGTATTCTATATTTTTTTCTCTAAAATCATGCAAATTTTATAAATGAGTAAATGTTGCTGTCACATAATATAGACATTTAGCTCTGATTAGGGAAATGGGGTTTTGCTGAGCTTCCTGAATGGAGGGACACAACCATTGTATTCTTAGCAAGTGAATTCATATTTCTGGAATTGCCCTGATACATTTATTTTTATTTTACTTTTTTTAATTTTAATTTTTAAGTTCCAGGATACATGTGCAGGATGTGCAAGTTTGTTACATAGGTAAATGAGTGGCATGGTGGTTTGCTGCACCTGTCAACCCATAACGTAGGTATTAAGCCCAGCATGCATTAGCTATTTTTCCTAATGCTCTCCCTCCCCCAACTGCACTCCCCAACAGGCCCCAGTATGTGCTGTTCCCCTCCCTGAGTTCACGTGTTCTCATTGTTCAGCTACCACTTATAAGTGAGAACATGCAGCGTTTGGTCTTCTATTCTTGTGTTAGTTTGCTGAAGATAATGGCTTCCAGCTCCATTCATGTCTCTGCAGAGGACATGATCTTGTTCCTTTTTATGGCTGCATAGTATTCCATGGTGTATATGCACCACATTTTCTTTATCTGGTCTGTCATCAATGGGCATTTGGGTTGATTCCATGTCTTTGCTATTGTGAATAGTGCTGCAGTGAACATACATGTGCATGTATCTTTGTAACAGAATAATTTATATTCCTTTGGGTATATGCCCAGTAATTGGATTGCTGGGGCAAATGGTATTTCTGGTTCTAGATCTTTGATGAATCACTACACTGTCTTTCACAATGGTTGAACTAATTTACATTCCCACCAACAGTGTAAAAGCATTCCTATTTATCTGCAACCTCGCCAGCATCAGTTGTTTCTTGACTTTTTAATAATCGCTGTTCTGAGTGGTGTGAGAGGGTATCTCATTGTGGTTTTGATTTGCATTTGTCTAATGATCAGTGATGTTGAGCTTTTCTTCGTATCTTTTTTGGCCATATGAATGCCTTCTTTAAACCTGACAAAAACAAGCAATGGGGAAATGATTCCCTATTTAATAAATGGTGCTGAGAGAACTGGCTAGCCATATGCAGAAAATTGAAACTGGACCCCTTCCTTACACTTTATACAAAAATTAACTCAAGATGGATTAAAGGATTGGAGGTTCCAAGATGGCCGAATAGGAACAGCTCCAGTCTACAGCTCCCAGAGTGAGCGACTCAGAAGATGGGTGATTTCTGCATTTCCAACTGAGGTACAGGGTTCATCTCACTGGGGCTTATCGGACAGTGGGTGCACCCCACGGAGTGTGAGCCAAAACAGGGTGGGGCATCACCTCACCAGGGAAGTGCAAGGGGTCCAGAATTCCCTTTCCTAGCCAAGGGAAGCCATGGCAGATGGTACCTGGAAAATTGGGACACTCCCACCCTAATACTGTGCTTTTCCAATGGTCTTAGCAAATGGCACACCAGGAGATTATATCCTGCACATGGCTTGGAGGGTCCCATGCCCACGGGGCCTCACTCACTGCTAACGCAGAAGTCTGAGATCGAACTGCAAGGCAGCAGTAAGGCTGAGGGAGTGGCGTCCGCCATTGCTGAGGCTTGAGAAGGTAAACAAAGTGGATGGGAAGCTCGAACTGGGTGGAGGCCACCGCAGCTCAAGGAGGCCTTCCTGCCTCTGTAGACTCCACCTCTGGGGGCAGGGCATAGCTGAACAAACAGCAGCAGAAACTTCTGCAGACTTAAACGTCCCTGTCTGACAGCTTTGAAGAGAGTAGTGGTTCTTCCAGCATGGAGTTTGAGATTTGAGAACGGACAGACTGCCTGCTCAAGTGGGTCTGTGACCCCTGAGTAGCCTAACTGGGAGGCATCCCCATTAGGGGCCAACTGACACCTCATACTGCCGGGTGCCCCTCTGAGATGAAGCTTCCAGAGGAAGGATCAGGCAGGAACATTTGCCATTCTGCAATATTGGCTGTTCTGCAGCCTCTGCTGGTGATACCCAGGCAAACAGGGTCTGGAGTGGACCTCCAGCAAACTCCCAACAGACCTGCAGCTGAGGGTCCTGACTGTTAGAAGGAAAACTAACAAACAGAAAGGACATCCACACCAAAACCCCATCTGTATGTCACCATCATCAAAGACCAAAGGTAGATAAAACCACAAAGATGGGGAGAAACCAGAGCAGAAAAGCTAAAAATTCTAAAAATCAGAGCACCTCTTCTCCTCCAAAGGAATGCAGCTCTTCACCAGCAATGGAACAAATCTGGATGGAAAATGACTTTGACGAGTTGAGAGAAGGCTTCAGACAATCGGTAATAACAAACTTCTCCGAGCTAAAGGAGGATGTTCGAAACCATCGCAAAGAAGCTATAAACCTTGAAAGAAGATTAGACGAATGGCTAACTAGAATAAACAGTGTAGAGAAGACCTTAAATAACCTGATGGAGCTGAAAACCATGGCACGAAAACTACGTGGTGCATGCACAAGCTTCAGTAGCCCATTCGATCAACTGGAAAAAGTATATCAGTGATTGAAGATCAAATGAATGAAATGAAGCGAGAGGAGAAGTTTAGAGAAAAAAGAGTAAAAAGAAACGAACAAAGCCTCCAAGAACTATGGGACTATATGAGAAGACCAAATCTGCATCTAATTGGTGTACCTGAAAGTGACAGGAGGGAGAATGGAACCAAGTTGGAAAACACTCTTCAGGATATTATCCAGGAGAACTTCCCCAACCTACCAAGGCAGACCAACATTCAAATTTAGGAAATACAGAGAACACCACAAAGATACTCCACGAGAAGAGCAACTCCAAGACACATCATTGTCAGATTCACCAAAGTTGAAATGAAGGAAAAAATGTTAAGGGCAGCCAGAGAGAAAGGTCAAGTTACCCACAAAGGGAAGCCCATCAGACTAACAGCAGATCTCTTGGCAGAAACTCTACAAGCCAAAAGAGAGTGGGGGCCAATATTCAACATTCTTAAAGAAAAGAATTTTCAACCCAGAATTTCATATCCAGCCAAACTAAGCTTCATAAGTGAAGGAGAAATAAAATCCTTTACAGACAAGCAAATGCTGAGAGATTTTGTCACCACCAGGCCTGCCTTACAAGAGCTCCTGAAGGAAGCACTAAACATGGAAAGGAACAGCCAGTACCAGCCACTGCAAAAACATGCCAAACTGTAAAGACCGTCGATGCTAGGAAGAAACTGCATCAACTAACGAGCAAAATAACCAGCTAACATCATAATGACGGGATCAAATTCACACATAACAATATTAACCTTAAATGTAAATGGGCTAAATGCTCCAGTTAAAAGACACAGACTGGCAAATTGGATAAAGAGTCAAGACCCATCAGTATGCTGTATTCAGGAGACCCATCTGATGTGCAGAGACACACATAGGCTCAAAATAAAGGGATGGAGGAAGATCTACCAAGTAAATGGAAAACAGAAAAAAGCAGGGGTTGCAGTCCTAATCTCTGATAAAACAGACTTTAAACCAACAAAGATCAAAAGAGACAAAGAAGGCCATTACATAATGGTAAAGGGATCAATTCGACAAGAAGAGCTAACTATCCTAAATATATATGCACCCAATACAGGAGCACCCAGATTCATAAAGCAATTCCTTAGTGACCTACAAAGAGACTTAGACTCCCACACAATAATAATGGGAGACTTTAACACCCCACTGTCAACATTAGACAGATCAACGAGACACAAAGTTAACAAGGATATGCAGGAATTGAACTCAGCTCTGCACCAAGCAGACCTAATAGACATCTACAGAACTCTCCACCCCAAATCAACAGAATATACATTCTTCTCAGCACCACATTGCACTTATTCCAAAATTGACCACATAGTTGGAAGTAAAGCACTCCTCAGCAAATGTAAAAGAATGGAAATTATAACAAACTGTCTCTCAGACCACAGTGCAATCAAACTAGAACTCAGGATTAAGAAACTCACTCAAAACCACTCAACTACATGGAAACTGAACAACCTGCTCCTGAATGACTACTGGGTACATAACGAAATGAAGGCAGAAATAAAGAAGTTCTTGGAAACCAGTGAGAACAGAGACACTACATACCAGAATCTCTGGGACACATTTAAAGCAGTGTGTAGAGGGAAATTTATAGCACTAAATGCCCACAAGAGAAAGCAGGGAAGATCTAAAATTGACACCCTAACATCACAATTAAATGAACTAAAGAAGCAAGAGCAAATTCAAAAGCTAGCAGAAGTCAAGAAATAACTAAGATAAGAGCAAAACTGAAGGAAATAGAGACACAAAAAACCATTCAAAAAATCAATGAATTCAGGAGCTGGTTTTTTGAAAAGATCAACAAAATTGATAGACCGCTAGCAAGACTGAAAAAAGAGAGAGAAGAGTAAAATAGATGTAATAAAAAATGATCAAGGTTATATCACCACCAATCCCACAGAAATACAAACTACCATCAGAGAATACTATAAACACCTATATGCAAATAAACAAGAAAATCTAGAAGAAATGGATAAATTCCTGGACACATACACCCTCCCAAGACTAAACCAGGAAGAAGTTGAATCCCTGAATAGACCAATAACAGGCTCTGAAATTGAAGCAATAATTAATAGCCTACCAACCAAAAAAGTCCAGGACCAGATGGATTCACAGCTGAGTTCTATCAGAGGTACAAAGAGGAGCTGGTATCATTCCTTCTGAAACTATTCCAATCAATAGGAAAAGAGGGAATCCTCCCTAACTCATTTTATGAGGCCAGCATCATCCTGATACCAAAGCCTGGCAGAGAAACAACAAAAAAAGAGAATTTTGGACCAATATCCCTGATGAACATCGATGCAAAAATCCTCAATAAAATACTGGCAAACCAAATCCAGCAGCACATCAAAAAGCTTATCCACCATGATTAAGTCGGCTTCATCCCTGGGATGCAAGGCTGGTTCAACATATGCAAAACAATAAATGTAATCCATCATATAAACAGAACCAAAGACAAAAACCCCATGATTATCTCAATAGATGCAGAAAAGGCCTTTGACAAAATTCAACAACACTTCATGCTAAAAACTCTCAATAAACTAGGTATCAATGGGATGTATCTCAAAATAATAAGAGCTATTTATGACAAACCCACAGCCAATATCATACTGAATGGGCAAAAACTGGAAGCATTCCCTTTGAAAACTGGCACAAGACGGGGATGCCCTCTCTCACCACACTTATTCAACGTAGTGTTGGAAGTTCTGGCCAGGGCAATCAGGCAGGAGAAAGAAATAAAGGGTATTGAATTAGGAAAAGAGGAAGTCAAATTTTCCCTGTTTGCAGATGACATGATTGTATATTTAGAAAACCCATCGTCTCAGCCCAAAATCTCCTTAAGCTGATAAGCAACTTCAGCAAAGTCTCAGGATACAAAATCAATGGGCAAAAATCACAAGCATTTCTATACACCAACAACAGACAAACAGAGGGCCAAATCATGAGTGAACTCCCATTCACAATTGCTTCCAAGAGAATAAAATACCTAGGAATCCAACTTACAAGGGATGTGAAGGGCCTCTTCAAGGAGAACTACAAACCACTGCTCAACGAAATAAAAGACGACACAAACAAATGGAGGAACATTCCATGCTCATGGGTAGGAAGAATCAATATCGTGAAAATGGCCATACTGCCCAAGGTAATTTATAGATTCAATGCCATCCCCATCAAGCTACCAATGACTTTCTTCTCAGAATTGGAAAAAACTACTTGAAAGTTCATATGGAACCAAAAAAGAGCCTGCATCACCAAGACAATCCTAAGCCAAAAGAACAAAGCTGGAGGCATCACGCTACCTGAGTTCAAAGTATACTACAAGGCTACAGTAACCAAAACAGCATGGTACTGGTACCAAAACAGAGATATAGGCCGGGCACGGTGGCTGACGCCTGTAATCCCAGCACTTTGGGAGGCCGAGATGGGTGGAGGTCAAGAGATTGAGACCATCCTGGCTAACACGGTGAAACCCCATCTCTACTAAAAATACAAAAAAAAATTAGCCAGGCATGGTGGTGGGCGCCTGTAGTCCCAGCTACTTGGGAGGCAGAGCTTGCAGTGAGCCGAGATTGCGCCACTGCACTCCAGCCTGGGTGACACAGCGAGACTGTGTCTCAAAAAAAAAAAAAAAAAAAACAGATATAGACGACCAATGGAACACAACAGAGCCCTCAGAAATAATACCACACATCTACAACGATCTGATCTTTGACAAACCTGACAAAAACAAGAAATGGGGAAATGATTCCCTATTTAACAAATGGTGCTGGGAAAACTGGCTAGCCATATATAGAAAGCTGAAACTGGATCCCTTCCTTACACCTTATACAAAAATTAATTCAAGATGGATTAAAGACTTAAATGTTAGACCTAAAACCATAAAAACCCTAGAAGAAAACCTAGGCAATACCATTCAGGACATAGGCATGGGCAAAGACTTCATGACTAAAACACCAAAAGCAATGGCAACAGAAGCCAAAACTGACAAATGGGATCTAATTAAACTAAAGAGCTTCTGCACAGCAAAAGAAACTACCATCAGAGTGAATAGGCAACCTACAGAATGGGAGAACATTTTTACAATCTACCCATCTGACAAAGGGCTAATACCCAGACTCTACAAAGAACTTAAACAAATTTACAAGAAAAAATCAACCCCATGAAAAAGTGGGTGAAGGATATGAACAGACACTTCTCAAAGGAAGACATTTATGCAGCCAAAAAACACATGAAAAAATGCTCATTATCACTGGCCATCAGAGAAATGAAAATCAAAACTACAATGAGATACCATCTCACACCAGTTAGAATGGCAATCATTAAAAAGTCAGGAAACAACAGGTGCTGGAGAGGATGTGGAGAAACAGGAACACCTTTACACTGTTGGTGGCACTGTAAACTAGTTCAACCATCGTGGAAGACAGTGTGGTGATTCCTCAAGGATCTAGAACTAGAAATACCATTTGACCCAGCCATCCCATTACTGAGTATATGCCCAAAGGATTATAAATCATGCTGCTATAAAGACACATGCACATGTATGTTTATTGTGGCACTATTCACAATAGCAAAGATTTGGAACTAACCCAAATGTCCATCAATGATAGACTGGATTAAGAAAATATGGCACATATATACCGTGGAATACTGTGCAGCCATAAAAAAGGATGAGTTCATGTCCTTTGTAGGGACATGGATGAAGCTGGATACCATCATTCTCAGCAAATTATCGCAAGGACAGAAAACCGAACACTGCATGTTCTCACTCATAGGTGGGAATTGAACAGTGAGAACATTTGAACACAGGGTGGGGAAAATCACACACCGGGGCCTGTCATGGGGTGGGGGTGGGGGGAGGGATAGCATTAGGAGATATACCTAATGTAAATGACGAGTTAATGGGTGCAGCACACCAACATGGCACATGTATACATATGTAACGAAACTGCACGTTGTGCACATGTACCCTAGAACTTAAAGTATAATAAAAAAAATTTTTTTAAAGGTGGATTAAAGACTTAAATGTAAAAACCCTAGAAGAAAATCTAGGCAATAGCACTTGGGGCATAGGCACAGGTAAAGATTTCATGATGAGATCGCCACAAGCAATTGCAACAAAAGCAAAAATTGACAAATGGGATCTAATTAAACTAAAGAGCTTTTGCACAGCGAAAGAAACTATCATTAGAGCGAACAGGCAACCTACAGAACGGGAGAAAAGTTTTACAATCTCTCCACCTGACAAAGGTCTAATCCAGAATCTACAAGGAACTTAAACAAATCTACAAGAAAAAAAACAAATGATCCTATTAAAAAGTGAGCAAAGGACAAGGACACTTCTCAAAAGAAGACATTCATGTGGCCAAAAAACACACCAAAAAAAGCTCAACATCACTGATCATTAGAGAAATGCAAGTGAAAGCCACAATGAGATACCATCTCATTTCAGTCAGAATGACGATTATTAAAGTCAAGAAATAACAGATGCTGGCGAGGTTGCAGAGAAATAGGAATGCTTTTACACTGTTGGCGGGAATGTAAATTATTTCAGTTCTTTAAAAATTTTTAGGCTTATTGTATGGCTTAGCTCATATCCTGAAGAATGTTCCATGTGGAATTGAGAAGAATATGTATTTTCCTGTTGTTAGGTGAAGTTTTCTATAGATGCCTGTTAAGTCTAATTGGTTTATAGTGCCTTGTTAAAGTCTTCTTTTTCCTCACTGATCTTCTGCCTGTTTGGTCTATATGGTAGTGCCCCCTTATATGCAGGAGCTATGTTCCAAGAACCCTAGGGGAAGCCTGAAACCACAGATAGTCCCGAACCCTGTATATACTGTTTTTTTTCTATATATACATACCCATGATAAAGTTTAATTTATAAATTAGGCACAGATTAACAATAATAATAAAAGAAATGATTATAACAGTATGCCAGCATCACTACTCTTTTGCTTTGGGATGTTATTAAATAAAGATTACTCAAACCCAAGCCTTGCAATCTGATAACCTAGATTTCTACCAAGTGACTGATGGGCAGGTAGCATATGCAGTGTGATTACTCTTGACAAAAGGATGATTCACATCCTGGTCAGGATAGAGTGGGACAGTGTGAGATTTCATCACACTCCTCAGAACATTGTGCAATTTAAAACTTGTGAATTGTTTATTTCAGGATTTTTTTTTTTTGAGACGGAGTCTCACTCTGTGGCCCAGTCTGGAGTGCAGTAGTGTGATCTCCGCTCACTGCAAGCTCTGCCTGCCGGGTTCACGCCATTCTCCTGCCTCAGCCTCCCGAGTAGCTGGGACTACAGGCACCCGCCACCACGCCTGGATAATTTTTTTTTTTTTTTTTGTATTTTTAGTAAAGACAGGGTTTCACTGTGTTAGCCAGGATGGTCTCGATTTCTTGACCTTGTGATCCACCCGCCTCAGCCTCCCAAAGTGCTGGGATTACAGGCGTGAGCCACCATGCCCGGCCAAGAATTTTTTATTTAATATTTTCCAACCACTGTTGACCATGGAAAGTGAAATTACAGATAAGGAGACTATCATACGTTATTGAAAGTGGGATATCGAAGTATTTTACTGTTGAACTATTTCTCCCTTCATTTCTGTTAATTTTTATTTCATGTGTTTTCATGCTGTTTTGTGTTTTAAGTGCATATATGTTTATAATTGTTATATCTTCCTGATGCATCGAGCCTCTTAGCATTATAAAATGTCCCCCATCGTCTCTTGTAACAATTTCTCTTTTAAGATCTAGTTTGTTTGATATTGTATAGCCATTCCAGCTTTCTTATGGTTGCGGTTTATATGATATACTTTTTCTATCCTCTTACTTTCAATTTACTTGTCTCTTTGAATCTAAAATCTGTCTCCTATATGCATTATATAGTTGGGTCTTATTTTTTTTAGTCCAGTCTGATAATCTCTGCCTTTTGACTAGGTTGTCTAATCCATTGACATTTCATATTGTTATTAATATTGTTGGATTTATGTCTTCTATTTTATTTTTTGTTTCAATATACCTCATATCTTTTTTTCCTCTGTACTTCCTTTATTGCTTTCTTTTGCAATCGGCGAATATTTTCCAATGTAGAATTCTAATTTCTTTAATGACTTTTCATCATATTTTTTGAGTTGTGCTTGCAGTAGCTGCTCTAGGACTCAACATTTTCACTTATCAGAATCAGCTTCAGATTCATACTAACTTAATTCCAGTAAAATATAGAAATGTTACTTCTGTAGAGCATTATTCCTTTTCCTTTTTATATTATTGTTATACGTATTATGTTTATAAATTTATAAACCCAACAATACATTGATGTAATTATTGCTTTGTAAAATTTTGTGACTTTTAAAGAAGCTGATAGAAGAAAGGAAAGCAATACATATTTATAGCTTTTGTTATACCTACCTTCTTATTTATCCTTTCTGGATTGTTACATTTATTTTTGTAGATTTGAGTTACCATGTGGAGTCATTTCCTTAGCCCAATAAAGCTTTGCTCCCACCTACCTCTTTTGTGCTACTGTTGGCAAATATATTACATTTCTATAAGTTATAGGCCCAGCACTAACTTCTGTATCTATCGTTTTTTATAATTGCTTTTTAAAATCTGTTGAGACAAAAAGAGAAGAAATATGCATTTATACTGTCTTTTATAATACATAATTACCTTTACTGGTACTGTTATGTTTTTTCATGTGGATTCATATTAGCCTATAGGGTCATTGGCTTTCAACCTGAAGAATTCCTTTATTATTTCTTGTAAGGCAGATCTCTTAGCAACCAATTTTCTCAGTCTCTCAGTTTTTGTTTATCTGGGAATGTCTTTATTTTGCCTTCATTTTTAAAAGATCGTTTTCCTAGATATAGGATTCTTAGTTAATAGTTTTTTCTCTGTACACTTTGAATATGTCATTCCACTGCTTGTGGCCTCCATTGTTTGATAATAACACAGCTGTTAATCTTCTTGCGTTTCCCTTGTAAATGATGAGTTATTTTTCTCCTGCTGCTTTTAATATTTTCTCCTTGTCTTATGACTTTTGATATTTTTACTATGTGTCTGTGGATCTCTGCATTTATCCTACTTGAGTCATTGAGCCTCCTGAATGTGTAGATTAATGCTTTTCAGTAAGTTTGGTAAGTTTTTTTTTTTTTCTTGTTGTTGTTGTGACACAGCTTTGGTCTTGTTGCCCAGGCTGGAGTGCAGTGGTGCAATCTCAGTTCACTGAAACATCCACCTCCCAGGTTCAAGCGATTCTCCTGCCTCAGCCTCCCAAGTAGCTGGGATTACGGGAGCTTGCCACCATGCCCAGCTAATTTTTGTATTTTTAGTAGAGACAGGGGTTTCACCACGTTGGCCAGGCTGGTCTCAAACTCCCGACCTCAGGTGACCCACCTGTCTCAGCCTCCCTAAGTGCTGGAATTACAGGTGTGAGCTACCGTGCCCGGCCAGTTTGGGAAGTTTTTAGGCATATATTTCTTCAAATATTTTTTCTGCTTCTTTTTCCTCTCCTTCATTATGCATATATTGGTATGCTTAATGGTGTTCCATATTTCTCTGAGACATCTTCATTTTTATTCTCTTTTCTTTGTCTTGCATACTCTGTATCAATATCTTCAAGTTTACTAATTCTTTCTCTTGCCAGTTTAAATCTGTTGAGCCTCTTTGGTAAACGTTTTATTTCAGTTATTTTATTTTCCAACTCCATAACTTCTATTTGGTTCTTTTTAAATAAATTTTTCTTTTTTATTGATATTCTGTATTTGATGTGACCTTGTCATCATTCCTTACTTAATGTCTTTAATTATGGTTTTCTTTAGTTCCTTGAACATATTTATAATGGTTATTTTGAAGTCTTTGTTAAATCCAGTGTCTGGTCACTCTCACAGGCAGTTTCTCTTGTCTGTTTTTTTTCCCAGTGTGTGTGTCATACTTTGCTGTTTCTTTGTATGTCTCATAACTTTTTGTTGGAACTGGACATTTTAGACAATGCATTGTAGCAACTCTACCCCACCTTCTCTTGGACTTCTTATTGCTATTTGCTTGTTTGTTTAATTACTGGCTAGATTGTTTTAGTGAAGTCTGTTTCAGTGAAGTCCCCACTTCAGTGCTAAACTTCCAATGTTGAGCCTCAGGGACTAAAGCCTTGGCCACCTCTTTCCCTGACCTCCCTGACCACCCATGGCTCTTAAGCTCCACTTATTGCCCATTGACTGTTTTATTGTTTTCAACAATGTCCTAGGGGGACAAATTGCTTTACAGACTAATCCAAGCAAAGGTGGGCTCCTTTGAAGGGATAGTTCCCAAGGTCAGTGTTTGAAGTTTATTATGAACCTAGGAAGGCTCCTGCCAGCTCTTTTCCCAGTTGTCTCTTGCAAACTCGCCTGCCTACAGCTTAGCCTACATCTCAAATGAATCTACCAGTCTACTCACAATTGCCTTTTACCACAACTTCTACTATTTCTGATAGTGCCCTTGAGCTTGAACTTCTTCATGCTCTGTTGCAAATGAAGTTAGTTCCTTCGGGAGGAGATTAGGAGCTATCTGTTCTAAGGCCTGCTTCTCTTCTCAGGCAGAATCCCTGAGCCGTGGCCCTGGAGCTGAGGGTGGGGCCAAAGGTGATTTTTCGAGTGATACTCTTGCTTTAGGAGCTGAGAATTCGGCAGAGGGGAGGCAGTAGCTTCATGTCTTTTCCGTTTGCCTCTCCCAATGTGAAACCACCACCTTACAAGCCAAGGCAAGGGTGATTGGGATCCCAGCATTCTCCGTGGTGCCGTGCCAAAGGTGGAGCCTCTGTCTCACCACTCAGAGCTGGGCAGGAGAAGGGAGCCTCCACCCTTTGGTTATAGCTGCTGGCAACTTAGCCTTAGCAACAGTAGCTGGGGGCAGGATGAGAAATGCTGAAGTTATGCCCCTCCCAGGAAGACAGCCCTGTAACAGGGAGCCCTGTAGTCTTGACTACAGCAATCTAGAGTGGAGTCTCCACTTCACAGAGCTGGGTGTGGGGAGGGAGGATGCAGTCTTGGTTCAAATACCATAGACTCTCACCTTTTTAATCCGATTTTTGTAGATTTTGTTGACTAGATGGTTCATCATTTGCTGCATGCCCTTATGACCATTTCTAGATACATTAAATTTATATACAAAAGTACATCAGGTGTTAGGGTATATCTGGTCCCTGTTACTTTGTTATGGCCAGAAGCAAAAATTCACATATTTCAGCTATTTTTGACCGTAATTTCTGTTTTATTTTTCACTTCAGGAGACTACCCACAAAGCCAGTATTTTATTGAATGGTAAACTTAAGGTAGAAAGTGGTCAGATTTATAAAAACCCAGTCACCTGGCTCAAGGATCTTCTGGGAGGCAACAGTTATGTGACCTGGAATTATGCTTGGAGTAAGGTGGGTCATTCTTAAGTTTATCTTTAACTTCATTTTCAAATGGAAAAGTACATATTTTTATGATGAAAGTATTTTTTAAGGAAATCTGAAAGATCTCCAAGCTAGTTTTGTATTCATGTGTTCATTCTGTATATGCTATATGCATATCATGCTACATGCATGTCACAGAATGAACACATCACTTTCTCCCACAAGTCCTATTTGCCAGAATTCCCCATGGGCATGGTTGCATAGCTGACTGGACCTTCCCTTTCTTACTCTTTACCTAGTCTCAGAACTTTTAATGCCTTTAATCTTCCCATTTGATCTCCCAAGGGATTTCAGGTCTTTGTATGGAAAATTTGGAACCACTGGTGTATTGGTAACTTAGTTAATATGTTATTATTCTAATGAAGTAAAGCAAAATCTCCTAAATACAAAAGAAATGGGCAAGAGGCCTAAGGCCCTCAGATATTATCATGTATTTTTATGTTTGAACATGTCCTTATCCACGAATTGCTAGCCCTTCAAAATGAATTACTTTCATTTAGACCTCCTAGACTTAGTAGCCTCCCTGTCAGTTCTGGCTTCTGAGTTATAAGCCCAGTAATGACTGATATTCTTGAGGTCTAGTGTTCATCCACCTGCAGACTTCAGGGACAGTCTTAAAATTATTCTTCAGGAAAGTCTGAATCTTCAGACATCTTCCATGACTGTTTCGAAGACTAGAAGATACACTCAACCTCTACTATTACAGTAAACCTCAGTGTACCAGTAATAGGAAGCACAGCTTTCTCTCCTCTTTTTTGTTTAACCCAGGTCTGCCCACTCTCCCTCCCAGTCCCCTTTGTGCCCGTAAAGTCTATATTCTGTGTCCCAGATTCTGTGCCCCAACTCTGCATTCTGGTCTCCTAGACCTCATTGGCAAGTGTATCTAGCACTGTTTCAGTTCCTTCACTTACATCAGCACATTCTGGATTCTATCTGCTATATGGTCTGTCTGACTTTTTCCCAAAGTTTGTTTTTATTTCCCACTCCTGGAGTCACCGGGCCATCTGCTTTCAGTTCATCTTAGCCCCTTTACCCAATCCTTTCCATGGATTCTTAATTCATATCTAAATGTTAGTAATTAGCATCTTGCCCATGAAAATCCCTTTTTGTTACAAGGTTTCTTAAACTTATGATAGATTATACTGTTTTGCTGAAACTGAATCTTAGCTCACAGGACAGATAGCATACTGAATGCTGTAGCTTAGGTTCTTTTGAGCTCAACATGCCTGTGCTGCAGTGTGCCTGGTGATGACTCCATTTGCCCACTCTGTTTCTCCATTAGAACTACTGTTATTTCCTGCCTTTGAATAGCTGGCTGTAACATCATTTGGCCCTTACTCTGTACTAATGCCTCATTTACATATCTCATTGACTCTAGCATTTTCTCATAGCCATGTCAATTAGAGTTACACTGTTTAGCACCTATGTGATAGTGAAGCCACATGCAAATGTGGGCACTAAAAGTAGGGCAATTATCAGATATAAAATATTCCTACAGATTATCTAAACAGGCTTATTTTCTTTAGATTATCAAAAAAATGAAAACAGAGTTTTAAAAATTACTATTGGCACTGATGTACTTCTAGTAAATACCCCAAGCTGAGAAACATTACCCTAGTGATTTTCTTTACAATATTTAAAAGGCTCTTTTAAAGTCTTTTAAAGTTTACCACAGAAACCTCTGCCTCTTCTTGTCTTGGAGTAACTCCTGAATTCAGTCACTTCTTGAGGAAAGGAGCTTTTTGCTACATGGGTAAATGTGAACATTTCTACTGACTAGTTCTGAGAGTGGTGGGGGTGGTATGGGACCAGGAGTGGTTGGTGGTCAGGCAAGGAATGCCAGAAAACAAGGTATTGCCCTGTATCTGACAGAGTGACAGAGCCAGTAAGTGCAGAGATGACTCAAACTCCCAACCCAAGCAGCTGCTGAACAGCTTTGCCAAGGAAATCCTGATGCTTACTCAGAGAGGGCATCACTGACTTCTGTCCTGCAGCCTCCCAGCTGTTGGACAACATTCTGGTGTGGCCGAGTGATTTGTGGGTGGGAGGCAGCAGACCAAGCTAGTTCCTGGTTCCACTCTTTATAAGTTATATTATCTGGGCAATGGTTTTCAATCACACTGGAATCACTTGAGGGCCTTTAGAAACCGCTAGTGCCTAGTAGACTCCAAGCCCATAACTTCTGATCTAATATCTAGGTGGGGATCAAGTGGCAATATTTGAAAAACCATTCCAGGCAATTCTAATGTGCAGCCTCAGTAAGAATGATTAATCTAGGTCAAGCCATTTCACCTTTCTGAACTTCAGCTTTCTTATGTATAAAATAAGTAGTACTAGGTGATATCTAAAGACCCTTCCAACGTAGCGATTGTGGAGCTTGAATAGCACTGTTTGATTTATAAAGCAGTTTTACGCAACAACTTTATGAGGCAGGAAGATCAACTATTATTTCTGTTCATGGATATGAAAACAAAGGTTTGGGAAGTTAAGTGACCTGATTTAGCCTCAAGGCCAGCCAGAACCAGGACTAGAACCTGATCTTCTGATTCCCTGTACATTCTTTTCTGTATTTATAAAGGCACAAGAGAGGCACACATTCCTTTCATTAGAAACAGGTCGCTCTGAACTCAAAAAAGCACACAGTACAATCTAGCCACCTTTATGAATGTATGCAAAGCCTTAGTCATGTGCAGCAACTATTGCCCACTTCCACAGGAAAAATGCCTTTCTGTGATACAGTTGCAGGATGAAAATCGTAAGAATCATAAGAATGGAAATGATGGTTTATTTTTGTAAATACTCAACAGTGAATTACTGCAGATGAAAAGTAGGCTGGTATTTTAGGCAGTGCTTCAAGGAACACTAGACAGATCTCTTCTGCAAGCATACTTCCCATCCGGATGCCTCCCTGAATTTCCATCCTTATTTCCACCCTTTCCACTCCTTTGGATTTAGTGATCACTTTTTTCTGTGGTTCCCCTCACCCCCCACACATACTTTTCAAGAACAACTCCTCTCACCATCATGATTAGGAATATCAAGATATGGAAAGGTTGGGGTGGGAGCATAGAAACTGATGGAAATTATTCATCTCAACAGACAGCCTTATTCTGTCAATTACTCACACTCTCAATGTGTCCTAAACCTCCTATGAACCTAGCTTCTACTCAGCTACATTTTAGAACAGAAAGAAGAAGGAGATGGTTAGATATGTGATCTCTTTTAAAATACAAATATCCAGGAGTTTTGGATCCTGAAAATAGAAATAATGTGAAGGGCTTTCTCTTGCCTCTAGCTACATAGAGTGTTGGGAGTATGAAAAAAGAGTCTGGAATGGGGAGGTTGGTACCATGAAGGTGAGCTTTACCTGCATCATCATTTCCATAGAAACGGCTCTTCCAAGGCAGTTTTTGCACTTTGAAACTACTTTCTGTCTTATATTATGAATTCCTAAAGAAATATTTTATTTGAGAAATATTTTTATTTTCTTAGCCACAATGTATTTTGTGTTACAATGAATTTAAAAGAAAACCTACAGTTTTTTATTGGTTTCTTTGCTCTTTTTCCACCCCGAGATAAAAAGCAATTATTCTTTCTTCCTTCTACTCCTCTTGGAGCAGTGAAACTTTGTAAGATTGACTTCTTAAAACTTGCAATGGAATAAAAGTAGTTATTTGATCATCCATGAACAGATTTCTTTTCTTTCTTTTTTTTTTCTTTTTGAGCCAGTCTTGCTGTCTTGCCCAGGCAAGAGTGCAGTGGCCTGATCTTGGCTCGCTGCAGCATCTGCCTCATAGGTTCAAGTGCTTCTCCTGCCTCAGCCTCACAAGTAGCTGGGACTATAGGCGTGCACCACCATGCCTGGCTAATTTTTGTATTTTTAGTAGAGATGGGGTTTCACCATGTTGACCAGGCTCAAACTCCTGACCTCAGGGGATCCCCCCACATCGGCCTCCCAAAGTGCTGGGGTTACAGGTATGAGTCACCATGCCCAGCCATCCACGAACAGATTTCTATTAGTCAATACCAACAAATGGTTTTTCTGAAGATATATGAAAAATGGGATGATACTTTCAAATAAAATGGAGTCCCAGAAGGGAAGTATATGCAAAGGTGGGTTATGTTTCATTCTTTTTTGATGCATATTAGTACATAAGATGTACAGAAATATTTATTATGGCAATTAATAATGACAATACTGCACTTTATTTCTTCCAAAGACCTTACCAAAATAAAGTTAATTAATAATTTCACTTGGCTCATTAACTACATTTCCAGAATACTGGCTGGCTAAGTCATCTATTTTCCTCAAACATGCATGTGTGTGTATGCACATGCGCGCACACGTGCGCGCGCACACACACACACACACACACTCACATTCTACACTCCCTACTTTTTCCCTAGTATGATATTGGAGAATCAGCATAGACTAATTTCTAAGGAATAATGGAGTGTTGTAAGAGCTTCAGGGAAAGCATCAGTGGCCTTAGGACAAAACACCCCTCCAGTTCTACCTTTTAGCAAAGCAAGAACACAACAACCTACAGATATCCTCACCGAACATGCCTTACACTAAGCTCCATCTCTCTTACATGTTCTCATCTGGCATCCTATCAGCTGCCCTTCATCAAAATGGGTTTTGGACAGTGAAGTTGCTGAGATCACTGGAGGCTATGTTGTCCAAAAGCCTAAGAACTTAGCCTCCAGCTCTTCCTACCATGCCTCTGTCAGAGTAGGCATATGAGCTAGATTTGAATCCAGAGAAATTTAGTTCAGGATTCAGAGTTTGAGTCATACACAAATGTAATGACTGCCCTTATGCTTTAGCCAACTGGAGGTTTTTCATGACATTAATATGAAATGCACATTTTCTAGAAGTGATCTAGTGTCTGTTCATTCTGAGGTCTATTCATTAACCTGTTCAATAAATCACTCCTACCTAATGGAAAATAGATTTTTAACTCAGTGGATATTCTTAAAACTCTGTTCTTTGTCTGAATTACCTGCAGTGGAATATGTAAGTCACCTTATATTGCCCAGCACTAACTAATAAAAATATTTTTAAAGTCTGAGATATAGGTGAGAACATACTGAGCCTGCACTTTGATGGATTTATGAGATGTGTTGGACATTGTCAGGGCATAACACATACAAAATCTATTGTTTCCAATAACTGGTTGTTAGGAGAACTGACAAATGGCATTCAGGGGCCTCTCCTCTACTTTCTATGGCAAGTAAGAAGGGATTGACACATTGAGTAGGCCAGGTCTGTTCCATTTTCATTGCCAGGCTTTGTTTGGTCATAGGATTGAGTCCAAAGGGTATCTGTACCTTTAAGATCCCCTAGACCTTTCTCACTGTGTTCAATTTAACATTTATTGAGTACTCGGAATGTGCTAGACAGTATGCCAGATGCTTTTCATGCATTATCTCTTTTAATCTTCATAACCATTTAATAAGCTGGAGGCACTTTTTTTTACAAACACAAATTGAGGCTTAGGGAATTTGAGAATCTTGCTTAAGAGTTGGGACTTCACAGCTGGGCATGGTGGCTCACACCTGTAATCCCAGCACTTTGGGAGGCCGAGGCAGGTGGATCATTTGAGGTCAGGAGTTCGAGACCACCCTGACCAACATGGCAAAACCCTGTATCTACTAAAAATACAAAAATTAGCCAGGCGTGATGGTGCACACTTGTAATTCCAGCTACTAGGGAGGCTAAGGCATGGGAGGCTGAGGCATGGGAGGCTGAGGCATGAGAATTGCTTGAACTCAGGAGGTGGAGGTTGCAGTGAGCCAAGATCATGCCAGTGTGCTCCAGCCTGGGTGACAGAGTGAGACTCTCTCAAAAAAAAAATTAAAAGAAAAGAAAAAGAGCCGGGACTTCAGAGTCTTTTATCCAGTATCGTCAGGCACTCTGTGAACTGCTGAGGGTATTTGAATGAATATGATATAGACCTGTCCTCAAGGAGCTTATGGTTTAATAGAAACAGATGTATTAAAACATAATTTCATTTATATGAGGTAAGTACCATGACAGAAATATGAGTAAAGAAGCTTTGGGAACCTAGAGGAGGATCATTACTTGAAACTAGAGGTTATAGGGAGGCATCCTGGAGGAAGGGATGTTCAAGTTGAATCTTGATGCTTTGCCCACAGTGAACTAACCTCTGGAGGTATGTTAATAGATTGTCCTCAAGCTAAGAGTAAAGAACCCAAAGACTCTTGGGCCCAGAACATTTCTGGCAGAATTTACCAGTTCTGCCTCATCCCTGCCTTTTTGTGTGTAGATATTTCTAAGCTCTGACCATTTGCACTGATAATGATATAGCTAAGTTCACAAACCACCAAAAAAAATGGATGTCCAGACCTGAAATGTTATTAATTTAATCAGTTAAATATGTGATTTCTTGAAAAGTACCATTACTTTTATAGCTTAATTTTATTAATGTAACATTAAATTTTTAAAGTTATAAAGTAGCAGATGCTGGATTAATAGTTGTTGAATAAGTGAATAGGTGAGTGAATTAATATCACACAACAAGGGTCAACACATTTTTTTCTGTAAAAGGTCACATAGTAAATATTTTGGGCTTCATGGACGTGTGGTCTGTGTCAATTATGTTATAGCATGAAAGCAGCCATAGATGTTAAGTAAATGAATGAGCATCACTGTTTTCCAATAAAACATTATTTACAGAAAAGAAGGTTGTAGGTGGGATTTGGCCATGGACTGAAGCTTGCTAATCCACAACATACAACAATCAAAACCTTATAAAAATTACAATGTTCAGGACATAGGTGTATTTCCTTCTTACAGAATGTATGATTTATAAATTTCGTGCTTAATTATGTGCAGGTAACGTATCTTGGGAAGGAGCTTTTAAAGTATGTTTCTGAGGATGCACCCATACTTCCAGAACCAAACTCAGTACCTCAGCAATATCAACCTTGTCTTCCAGGTATGTACAGAACAACACTCATTTCTTCGTTGTGGGATAAAACACCAAAACCTACTGGAAAAGCACTCATTTTATTTTGTCTTTTTTCTCATTGATGTGAAATTAACAATCATTATAATTAACTATTTCAAGGTGAACAATTCAGTGGCATTTAGTAAATTCACAATGTCATGCAACCACCCACCTCTATATAATTCTAAAACACTTTCATCACCCCAAAAAGAAACCCTGTACCCACTCAGCTGTTGTTTCCCATTCTCTGCTCCTCCCGATTTCTGGAAACCACCAGTCTGCTATCTGTCTGTATGGATTTACTTATTCTGAATATATCATATAAATGAAATCAATATATGTGACCCTTTTTGTCTGACTTCTTTCACTTAGTATAATGTTTTTGAGGATCATCTACATCATAGCATGTATCCATACTTCATTCCTTTTTGTGACTGAATAATATTCCATTATATGGATATACCATAATTTGTCCACTCATCCTTTGATGGGCATTAGGGTGCTTCCCCCCCATTTTTTTTTTTTGAGACGAGAGTTTTGCCCTTGTTGCCCAAGCTGGAGTGCAATGGCACAATCTCAGCTCACTGCAACCTCTGCCTCCTGGGTTCAAGTGATTCTTCTGCCTCAGCCTCCCGAGTAGCTGGGATTACAGGTGCGCACTACCAGGCCCGGCTAATTTTTTGTAGTTTTAGTGGAGACGGGGTTTCACCACGTTAGCCAGACTGGTCTCAAACTCCTGACCTCAGGTGATCTGCCCGCCTCAGCCTCCCAAAGTGCTGGGATTACAGGTGTGAGCCACCGTGCCTGGCCTGGCCTGCTTTCCCCTTTTTAGCTATTAGAGATAGTGCTGCTATGAATAGACATATGTATATTTGTTTGAGCACCTGGTTTCAATTCTTTTAGGTGTGTGCCTAGGAGTGGAATTATTATACAGGTTGAACATCCTTAATTCAAAAATCCAAAATCTGAAATCTCAGAATCTGAAATTTTTTCAGTGCTGACATGCTAGTACAAGTGGAAAATTCCACACCT
The DNA here is from genome assembly GCF_029281585.2 of Gorilla gorilla gorilla. Classification (NCBI taxonomy): domain Eukaryota; kingdom Metazoa; phylum Chordata; class Mammalia; order Primates; family Hominidae; genus Gorilla; species Gorilla gorilla. The sequence goes on from NC_073243.2 coordinate 36,615,260, forward strand.
GACCTCACGTGACAAGTCACAGTCAGAACTTTGTTTCATGTTCAAAATTATTAAAAAGATTGGATCAAATTACCTTCAGGATTTGTGTATAGGTGTATATGAAACATAAATGAATTTCATGTTTAGACTTGGGCCAATCCCCAAGATATCTCATGTATATGCAAATATTCCAAAATTTGAAAAAATCTAAAATCCAAAATACTTCTGGTCCCAAGCATTTTGGACTAGGGATACTCAATATTTATTACATAGTAATTCTATGTAGGAAGCACAGCGAATCTGTTTTCCATAGCAACTGAATCATTTTACATTCCCAGCAGCAATGTACAAGGGTTCCAGTTTTTCTGCATCTCTGCAACACTTGTTATTTTCTGTTTGTTTTATAGCACTCAGTTTCTAACCTTAGTTAATTCTAGGAGAATTTAAGAAATTACCCCATCCCTCACAATTCCTTTCTCTGAATCTATGCTGTACTTACTTTGGATAGATTTTTAAGTATCATATAAAAGGAAAAAATGAGTGTTGTTTTTCTTTCTGAAGACATGATTTGGTTTTGTTTATTTTCTAAAAATAAGCATTAAAATAAATCTTTGCTTATTAGAGTAAACTAATACCCTTTATCAGATGGAATAGCCTTTAGCCTGAGAAAACTAAAGAGAATGTAGTCTTCACCAGTGAGCAGCAGATTTTGAAATGATCTGGAAAAAGGCAGCACACATTTCTGAAAAATAGCCATAACTACAGTTATATTACCCTCCTATGCTACAGCATTCCCTCTTTTTTTTCCTAGTGTCCCTGTCTTTGACCATTTGGGGACAATACAGAAGAGAGGAGGTACAAAACAAAAAATGATGATACTGTGATAACCAGGGCCAAGAATTAAACAGAGTTTCTATCACCAAGTCCCTACCCAGGGCCTCCCTGGGACTGTTCCTTTCCTATAACAAGCCCCAATAATTCAAACTACATTCCTTTCCTAACTTTTGCACCCTAATTTCTCAGGATCCTCCTCTGTCATAAAAACTGGCTCCATTAATAGGGTGCATTCTCCACAGTTTTCTGAAGATAGCCTCAAAAGTGTTTTTCATCATTTTTGGGAAACAGATAACATTAATAACTGGTAATATTAATAACTGGTAACATTAAAACAGGTAACATTAATAAGTGTGGGGAAGTTAAAGGGCTTAAGAAATTGAAAAGAGTTCTTGTAGTAGTTCATGGCCTTTGGTTCCTAAGCTGACTACCTATCTAATCTACCTAATCAAATCATGGGGTAAGGCCCAGTAACCTGAATTTTTTAAAGTGACTCTTACACAGCCAGCCTGACTATAGACTTTGGATGACTAATAGTATTTGATTTCTTGTGCAGATAATAATTTGACAGTCCTTGATATTCACCCCTTTACTTTGATTCCTGAGGGTGGAATTGGAATTGCTAAAGTACTCTATCCTCTCTCTCTCTCCGCCCCTGTTGCTCCATCCCTTTCTCTCTCTCTCTCTCTCTCTCTCTCTCTCTCTGCCTCCTCCCCACCACCCGCCCCAAACACACACTTGAAGGAAAACCAAACAAATGCTTTCTTCTTCTGGTTTCTAACCTAAGAGTTGAAGCAGAGCAGTAAGTATTTCCTTCTATCATGAAGGTCATCTGTTCCTCAGATTTTCTAGTTCTAGGCAGGCATTTCCAACCCTAGATAAGTATCTCCTTCCTCAGAGGGCAAACAATCTCCCTTTTAAGTGAGCATGAAGTCAGAAATGGGTTCTGAACTGCTATTTCTGTTGCCTGTAATATAAACAGTTTCCTGTTATTTATTTATTTTCACAAATCCTGATTTTTCTTTCCATTAGATATTTCAGAAAATTTTTATGTTATTGCGCCATTGGACTCCAGCCTGGGTGACAAGAGCGAAGCTCTGTCTTAAAAAAAAAAAAAGAAAAGGAAATTTTAATGTTAATTTAAGAACCATGGAGGTAGCAGTGTGCCAACCAGCTTCTTGCTACCTTGGTCTGGACTTAAGAATCTATAGGCAGGGCCCTGCTGGCATTCTGTAGGCTGCTGTTGGAATTTTGTTTGAATCTCCTTAATTAGAATTCTTCTGTAGCTGGTTTTGTGGTACCTGACAGAAACCCAGAGACCTGGCAAGTTAGGACAATGCAAAACCCTCTAACCCTATTACAAGAAAAACACTCAGGAGAGAATCTTTCTCCCTCTTCTGCATATCAAAATATCATCATGGAAATCATGGCTCTGACACTGTAGAGACCAGAAAGTCTAAAAAAAAATAATAATTTTGTGTGGCTTTCATCAGCCTACCTCAGGTCACAAACATAATCTGTTCTCTTATGCTTTTTGATGACCATACTTTTTAGAATACTGTTTTTGGGGAAATAAGGGGAACTAGGAAGATATTTTTAGTTTATTATTTTATTTTTTAAATCATCTCTCCTAAAATGTCAAGAAAGAGCTATTTGTATTTCCCATCGGTAGGGTGACCATTATCCTGATTTGACCAGAGCAGTCCCCTAATTCAGCAAAATTATTACTAACGTTTTGTTTCACTTTCAGAAGTTGCTTGTTTAGATGACCCAGTACAGGAACCAAACAAATCAATGTTTGAGAAAACAAAATTTGGACAAGGTAAAAAAAAAAAAGAAAATATTCAATTCCATTTACTTTTATAAGTGTTTAGATTCTACGTATTGTGCAAATAGATCAAATAGATGGTCAAATATTATGCATATCACTCCATATTATAAATAATTGCTGGTTACATCATCTTTATTTCCTGATAGACTAAGAAGATCTTTGATTTCAGAGAACTTTTATGAACTCTTACTTCTTATATTCTTCAATGCCTGGCACACCATAGCTTTCCAATAAATGCTCATTGAATAAATAAATGAATGAATAAGTAAATGAAAGCATGAATGTGATTTAAAAGATTGCTGTTTTAAAGCTGGATTTACTTTGATTGTCTTAAGAGGTGGACATACCTAGATCTTATAGGCTATAATGGAATTTGTGGTGAAGAATTTAACAAATGGTAAATGGGATTTTGGTTAGTTAATACTATCTCCTTTATCTGAACTTACTGTTTCTTTTCTTTCTTTTTTTTTTTTAGACAGAATCTCGCTCTGTCACACAGGCTGGAGTGTGGTGGCACGATCTCGGCTCATTGCAGCTTCGACCTCCCATGCTCAAGTGATCCTCCTGCCTCAGCCTCCTATGTAGCTGGGAGTGCAGGCATGTGCCACCATGCCCAGCTAATTTTTTTTTGTAGAGAGGGAGTTTCACCATGTTGCCCAGGCTGGTCTCGAACTCCTGAGTTCAAGTGATCTGCCCACCTCAGCCTCACAAAGTGCTGGGATTACAGGCATGCACCACCATGCCTAGACCTGAATTTACTGTTTCTAATTGTGGGATATAAGAGGGATGGCCTTGGCCGGGCGCGGTGGCTCATGCTTGTAATCCCAGCACTTTGGGAGGCCAAGGTGGGTGGATCACCTGCGGTCAGGAGCTGAAGACCAGCCTGGCCAACATGATGAAACCCCATCTCTACTAAAAATACAGAAAATTAGCCAGGCATGGTGGCAGATGCCTGTAATCCCAGCTACCCGGCAGGTTGAGACAGGAGAATTGCTTGAATCCAAGAGGCGGAGATTGCAGTAAGCTGAGATCATGCCACCGCACTGCACTCCAGCCTGGTCAACAAGAGCAAAGAGTAAAACTCTGTCTCAAAAAAAAAAAGAGTGGTGGCTTTCACATTTTCTCAGCCAGAAATTTAAAAGCGAATTCTCCCTCTCCCTCTTTATGCGAAATCATAAAGAATTCTATTTAAAGTTGTTAATCAGTATTTCCTAAACTTATTGAATTAGAGGATATCTGTTCACATTCAATAGAACAGATAGCAGAAGCCTCAATATCCAATCTGTTTACATATCATTTCGGATACATGGTATCAAGAAAATCCTGAATCATGAAGACAAATGATAAAAATTTTTAATCTTGCCATCTTACAACTTTCTTCAGTGAATCAGAGATGATGGAAAAGCTTTATTCTGAATTGTATACAAAAACTAATTAAATTGATAACTCAAGTCAATGCATTAATGGACTCCAGAGTGTTAAAATGTGGTATATTAACACATTTGAAGGTATGTGTTCTTTCTAATTAAAGACTTGAAACATAAAAACACAAACCTTTAAAAATGAAATTCTGTTGATGAAATATTGATGAAAACTGTGAACCATCCATGATCTCTATAAGTCCTTTTAAGTTTTAAAATGGAGTGAGTCTATGGGGCATTTTCCCTTGAAATTTCAAAACTTCCTCCCAAGCCTCTCGCCTTTTTGCCTGTTTGGCTATTGTTCCTCTTCTGTGTTATTGAGGGAATCCTCACTGATATTTCAGTATAAACTGGAAGGGAAAAAAATAAGCATTTCCAAATTTCTACATTATTTGTTATCACTAGGTATGGACGTATTGACATATTTTTCACAAAGTTGTTTCTTTTTTAATTCTGTTGAGATAGATCACGTTTCATTATTTACCAGGAAAACCAATTTTATATATTTATGTTTCCTGTCACCATAGTACCAAGATACTCAAAACACATTAAGCTAAGTGTATTCATCTAAGCAAAAAAATAAAAGTATCACCTGAAGTCTTTTATTTCCCAAGCCATCATTATAATAATTTACTAATTATATTTTCTTTCATGGGGAGCTAGCATCATTTGTTCATTTGAAAATAGTACATGCTTTTCCAGAAAAAAATAGGCTATTTTTTTGTTCCTAATAAAATGGTCCATTTGATAAAACGATCCTACTGATAATCTGTTGTAAATAAATGACTTTAATGACAGAGTTTTCTTCATTTCAGTTCTATTATCATGCTTTGTCATTTCTCTGTAGAAGTATACATAATAGAACACAAACATCCACAGGTGCTTCTGTTTTATGTGGTTAAGCGCTTTTTAAACCTCGAACACCCAAAGATGGGTACCTGATAACAGTGCATAGGGTGTTTATTTCAGCTCTTATTTACCACTCTCGATTCTTTTTCATTTTTTTAATCATAATTTTTTTCACTCTGGTATCATGATTAACACTCTTTTAACCTAACTCATAAGGTAGATAATATATCTACCTACAGGAAAGGAAAGAGAAGAAAATTAAATATTTGTTGATTGTCTGCCATGTGGCAGGCCCTCTGCTATGTTATTTTGTATACATTAGACCATTTAAGAACTTCTGTTTTTTTTTTTTTTTTTTTTTGAGACGGAGTCTTGCTCTTTCACCCAGGCCAGAGTGCAGTGGCGCTATCTCGGCTCACTGCAACCTCCGCCTCCCGCCTCCCGGGTTCATGCCACTCTCCTGCCTCAGCCTCCCGAGTAGCTGGGACTACAGGCACCTGCCACCACGCCCAGCTAATTTTTCGTATTTTTAGTAGAGACGGGGTTTCACTGTGTTAGCCAGGATGGTCTCGATCTCCTGACCTCGTGATCTGCCCGCCTCGGCCTCCCAAAGTGCTGGGATTACAGGCGTGAGCCACCACGCCCAGCCAAGAACTTCTTTTTAGTAGAATTTCAGGGTTTGTTTTTGTACAACCAAATACACAAAAAAACCTGAACACTTTACATATAAAATCAAGTACCTCAGACCCAATTCAGGTTAATAAACCACCTATTAGATTTTAATTCCCCCCCCCCAAAGAATGAGGGCTTAAATAGTTTTAAACTTCTAAATAATTATACTTCAGGTTTATTTCTTGATTTTAGTAGTTTTTCAGGTGGCTTTTAATCTTATCAGTGTAAATCTGTATCACATTATTAATTTAGGCCAGGTGCAGTGACTCATGCCTGTGTTCCGAGTACTTTGGGAGGCCGAGGCAGGAGGACTGCTTGGGGCCAGGAGTTTGAGACCAGCCTGGGCAACAAAGTGAGACCCGGTCTCTATTTTAAAAATGGAAAAATTGGCTGGGCATGGTGGGGCATGTCTGTGGTCCTAGCTACTTGGGAGGCTGAGGCAGGAGAATCGCTTGAGCCCAGGAGTTTGAGGTTGCAGTGAGCTATGGTCACGCCATTGCATTTCAGCCTGGGTAAAAACAACAAAAAATTATTAATTTAGTTTTAAATAGCAAATTATGTAATACTCCATCACCATATTTAGCTTTTAGGATCCTTTTATTTTTAAAAAAGGCATTGAACTTTATATTAAAATAACAATAATGGAATATTTTCCCGATATAACTAGAGCATATGTATTTTTACTACCTATGGAGATAATTGTTAATCATTTTGTTTTTGATTAGAATTATATTTCTGATCCAGAATTGTGATATGATAGAAAGATATGTGGTCTTTGTCGCTAATTCCTGCCACAGTGCTTCTAAAACTCTTGGAATTTTCCAAGTGATAAGAGTGATATAGGCATCTTTTGTTCTAATGAGACGACTCTTGGCTGTCCCCTAGATAGCGTCAGGATGAGGGCTGGTCATCAGAAAGACCAAGCCTTGATTAGAAGCTTGGAACTTTCAGCTCCACACTTCAACCTCTCAGGAGGAGAGAGGGGCTAAAGATTGAGTTAATCACCAGTTACCAATGATTTAATCAATCATGCCTACTTAATGAAACCTCCATTAAAAACCACTAAATGACGGGGCTCAGAGAACTTCTGGGTTGGTGAACACATCAGGGTGCTGGGAGAGTGGCATGCCCAGAGATCGCATGGATGCTCCTTGTCCTATGCATCTCTTCCATTTGGCTGTTCCTGAGTTGTATCTTTTATAATAAACCAGTAACCGGAAGTAAAGTGCTTTCCTGAGTTCTGTGAGTCATTCTATCCAATTATTGAAACTTGGGGTGGGGTAGAGGCACTATGGAAACCCTCTAATTTGTAGACAAGTTAGATAGAATTGTGGGCAACCCAGTAACTGATATCTGCAACTGGTGTCTGAAGTGAGGGCAGTTGTGTGAGACTGAACCCTTAAACCTGTGGAATCTGAAGTTAACTACAGTTAATTAGTGTCAGAATTAAATTGAATTGTAGGACAGTTGATTGGTTCGACCAGCGGTTAGTGTGAGGAAAAAAATCCGCACATTTGGTGTCAAAGTGTCATGAGTAAAAATATCTCATTAGAATAAATATATATATATTCAGAGTAAGCAATGTTTCATTCCATAACCCTAATGAGATATAGAGTGCTTAATATGTAAGAACAAGTCTGGGAAGACTGAGTTCAAAAATTTTAGACTTAAAAGTGAACCTCATGTATCAACTACTCTTGGGCCTGTTTGGTGAAATATCTTTCCATGGAACAGTAATAATTACTAATGGATCCAGAGTAAAACATCCTATAAATGATATTGAACATTTTACATGCAACATCTAAATCTTGATACTTCATTTCCTCTGTCACCCTCCTCCCCTCAACATTACTGTCAGAGCTAAAGTGGAAGCAAAACTCTAGTGTTGGAAAGCTTTCAGTCTTTTTAGGTGTCTTTATCTGTTCCCATCTCTCTTCACTGGCCCAAAGCTTGGTGGGAGTAGTTTTAAGGGCTAAAGTAAGGGTATGGTTGGATTGGTGGTGAAATTTTTCTCACTTTTCTTTTATATTTAAACTTCCTGTATTTTATACAACCTATTAAGTTCCTATTAAGTAACAGTGAGTATATTGAGTATTATAATTGAATTATTAAATCAAGAAGATAAAATTTAAGTCTCAGTTTCCTAACTTCTTAGGTTATTTCCCTTTCTTGTCTCGCATGCTTTGTATTAAAGTATCAAAAAGTGCTAGGCAATTGTGCAATATTATAAAAGCAGATAAATAAATTTTAGAAGGATAAGATAAACTCTGGATTGTTATCATTGGTTACCTGGGCAGGAAGGAGAGGTGGAACAAGGAGAAGGTGGGGAAAACCATACCTATAGGCCATACCTGGAGCATGTACAAAAGTGAAACCCTAAAATCTCAGTAATAGAATCCTTGAAACCAGAAGGAAACATCCCAGGATAAACTGAGGAGTGAGCACAGACTGGGGCTTCCAGAAGAACATCTCCATTCTAGAACTGTGTCTTTGGCTGCAGTAGTTACAGGTTATTATTTATTTCTCAGAAGACTGATAATAGAACTCATAATACATTTTACTTATTTAAGGTAGGTGTAATAAACTGCATATATGTTGTGACTTTTAAGAAAAGAAAAAGCAAACAATTTTTTAAAATATTATTACATACTGGTATTTGTGCTTTTGTGTAGAAATATATAGACATGGAGCAAAGGTTTGTTCAAGTTTTAAAAAGGAAGAAGCTAGGGAGGTTCTTTAGCTCTAACTTTGCTGAATGTTATTTTCCTGAAATGATTCAAATAATTTTGATGCTCTTATATAATAAAATAACCTAGAAATGTTATTAAAAATTCAAACAGAACAAAAATTTGAAATCAGTTTGCTGTATCTTTACCTTTACTTTAAAAAAAATCTTTTAGGTTCAGGGGTACATGTGCAGGTTTGTTATATATGTAAACTAATAACTCAGATGTTTGGTGTACAGATTATTTTGTCAACCAGGTACTGTATTCTTACATTTTACTTAAATGGGGATTAGCCTGTTTGGCTCAGTTGGGGATTATCCTAGTTGGCTCAGATTTCTCTATGTGTGTGTTTTTTGTTTTGTTGGTTTTCCACTCACATATATAGGGTATTTTCTTGTGGATCGCAACAAAGAAAATTTGAAGTTGGAAGTAGTGGTTAGCCAAAAGTGCAGGATCCTGCTAAAGTACATAGTATGGGACAGCACTGGCTGGAATGAAATGGGTAGGGAATGCTATGGTGGAAGGAGTTTAGGGAGACCTAGTGCAGTAGAGGAGAAGGAGCAGAAAAGATTAAGATGATGAGAACAAGTGTGTTGTAAGGATGATCTTTCTTTTTCTTCCATTCTTATCACTATGGAAAGGAAACTGTTCTGTAAGAAACTATTGGTGGCCTTAACACTATGCTTTGTGATCTGACATGCATGTTCTCAGAGCTTCATTTCCATGGGTTTACCCTGGAAGTGCCGCCTTCTGCTACTGAGGAGCCAGCCACTTGTAATTTCCTAAAGTCCTATGATTATAGGAAATTGAGAAGTATATGTATGCTGACAGTGAACTTGAGTGGAGTTGGGGATGGGATTTTGACTGCCATACCTGCAGAATACTAAAACAAGCTGGAATATAAACTATATAAGTCTTATGGCTGTACTAGCCATTCATGGCTAACCTGTTGAGAAAGATATAAATCAAAATCATGATACCCTATTGACTTTAGTAATAAAGTCAGCCCTGCTTTAAAAAAAAAATTTTAAAAAGAGGAGGTGGGCCTAAAATGGCCCTATTCTGTTAATTCATTGCAGTTTTTAAGGGAGAGAGAGACCAGGTTTATCTCCAAGCAAAGCTAGTTTAGAATACAAAGTATTATTAACTAACACTTTACAGTTTTACAGAAAGCTTTCACATTATGTGGTATTTTCTCATTTGACAAAGATCAGTGATGGGAATGGTAAGGCAAAAGGAAAAAAAGGTTTAACATTAGCATTTTTAAATTGAAAACTCCACTTCCAGAAATTACTAAGCTAACAAATATCCATAAGAAAGCACTGTTTTCCAAACAATTTTGTTATATCATCTCAAGCCTCCCAAGCTCAAGCCACTTTATTTTCAGTGTATTAATTGAGAAGATGGGCATGTTGCTGCCTCTGGAGCCACTGCCTACTATTCTGTACTTTGGATGGTGATCTTCTCTGTGTAAACAACATAGTAATGATTTCTTATTAAAAATAAGATGAAGCTCACCTTATTTGAAGTGTGTCTGGCCCTCCCTTTAAAACAAGCACTTTTATTTAGGCCTGTGACTTTTTTTTTTTTTTAAAGAGATGGAGTCTTACTTTCTCACCCAAGCTGGAGTGCAGTGGCAGGATCATAGCTCACTGCAGCCTCAAACTCCTGGGCTCAAGTGATCCTCCCATCTCAGCCTCCCAAGTAGCTTGGATTATAGGCTTGAGCCACTGCACTTGGCTAGGCCTGTAACTTTTGTAGCAAGACTTCCCTTTTGGAGGGAAATGCTAGTGTTTTATGCCCACAAGTCCACCTTGCTCTGATTTTTCCCAACTTTTCCCAAGTTAACATGTGGCTGCATCATCTCAAGAGGATCAAATGAGATGAAAAGTTCCTAAAACAATCACTGTGGAACAATAGGAATTACCGTAGTTATAAAGATGGCTGCATTTATATATCAGGTCTTACACTCCGACATCCTAATACCAATACCTTAACGTATGGATATTTCTGTGTGTATTCATCTTTTCAGCCATCTATTCATCTGCCCTCATGTATTGGAAGTTTTGTAATATAGTTATTATAGTAAAAATGATACCAAAATTGGCATATTTTATGGAGCTTGTATTTTTTCATATCATGATCCTCTACGTGCTTAAATATTTGTGATCTCTCTGTGCCTCCAAAGAGAAAGCCCCAAGGTAGACCTAGTGGTCTTTGCAGAGTTCAAAAGTTCTGTATTATGTAAGATTAGGTTTGGCTGCATGCAACAGAAAACCCCAAATAGCAGTGGTTTCAACACACAAAGATTTAGTCGTTCATTAGAAGTCTGGATCCATAGCATTCCAGATGAGGCACAGCAGCAACACAGAGTCACCAAGTCTTTCTACTCCATCTTCCTTTGTACTGGTTTACATCTTGAAGTAAACTCATGGTCCAAAATAGCTATGAATCTCTAGCCATCACATCTGCATTCTAGGCATTAGAAATAAGGAAAGTAAGGAGGCAAAAAAAAAAGGGCTTCCTAGCTGTCTGTCCCCTTAAGGAGCCTCCCCTGAAGTCAAACACAACACTTTGATTTTATCTCTTTAGCCAGAGTTTAGTCATATGCCACACCTAGCTGCAAAGAAGTCTGAAAAATATAGTTTTTCTGTGTGACACATTGCCTATGATTGTTAATGAGGAGAAAAACAAAAAGGCAAAAATAGAGGTAACTAATAGCCTCTGCCAAAAGTCCTTTTTAGGAAGCTATAAAATAATAGTTAATGTCAATTTAGACAAAGTAAATTGTATTGGGTAATCTGGCACATTGCAGGAAACTTTACATTGGAAATTCACACAGTGGATTCACAACAGGGTAATGTGGTTGGAGTCATGCTGGCTATGAAGGAGTAAAGACTATAAGAGAGCACAAGTGTAAAGTGATGGGGCTTTGTGTGTACCCTCTTAGCTAGAGGCCTCCCTGCTCTGCACCTTTGGCACCACGTCTAGGAACTGCCAGTGCCATGGTGTCAAAAGATTCCTGCCCTATCCCTAATCATTTCTGCTATGCTTTATTAAGAACAGTTTTTCGGCCGGGCGCGGTGGCTCATACCTGTAATCCGAGCACTTTGGGAGGCCGAGGTGGGCAGATCACCTGAGGTCAGGAGTTCGAGACCAGCCTGGCCAACATGGTGAAACCCCGTCTCCACTAAAACTACAAAAAAATTAGCCGGGCGTGGTGGTGGGTGCCTGTAATCCCAGCTACTTAGAAGGCTGAGGCAAGAGCATTGCTTGAACCTGGGAGACAAAGGTCACAGTGAGTTGAGATTGCACCATTGTACTCCAGGCTGGGTGACAAGACCGAGACTCCACCTCAAAAAAAAAAAAAAAAAAAAAAAAACAGCTTTTCTCAGATGTCAGTTAAACTGTACTTGAATTAGGCATTATGATCTTGTTGATTTTGCTGGCAGTTTCATATAACATTGTGGAAAGTGATAATAAGAAGTATTGCAGCTACTTCCAGCAGTCATTTCAATGTGTTGCTAAATAATGATGTATATTTTTAAATATTAAATATTATTAAATATTAAATATTATTAAAATATTAAATATTAAATATTTTGAAAAGTTACAAAAATGAGTTACCTCAAAACTTCATTTTAGTCTTCATAGAATAAGAACTATAAGCAGTGGTTCTCTAAAGCAGTGGCTGAATTAAATATTTAAGTGTATAGATACTTCAGAGCTGTTACCAAAACATGAGCTTTTAACTGTGTTTTACTTGGAACACTAGATTTAAGGAAACATTTACGCTCCACTGAAGGTGCCTAGTGAACTAAGGAATACAGTTTTGGAACAGAATTTTGATACATACAGATATTAAATTCCTGACCTAATTAGCTCCATGCTCTGATTAATATTTGACCAAATCAATGCAGACAAATTTTGTTTTATAGGGACAAGATCTCACTATGTTGCCGAGGTTGGCCTTGAACTCCTGACCTCAGGTGACCCACCCATCTTGGCCTCCCAAAGTACTGGGATTACAGGCATGATCCACCACGCCCAGCCCCAGACAAAATTTTTAATAGACACTTTCCTAGTCCTAGGAACTTTAATGGATGCTAAGTATATGAAAGATGCTTATGCTAAATACTAATCAGGAAGATGCCCATGAAAATAGTAGACAAATTTTTCTACCATCAGAATGGCAAAACTTAAAAAGACTGATAATATTCAGTATTGGCAAAGATGTGGAAGAAAAGAACAGGTATTGTCACACATAGTCTCATAATACTGTTGGTGGTAGTATAATAGGATGCACTTGGGAGGGCACTCTGGCAGAACCTCTTAAAATGTAAAATGTTTACAGACCCCTCAACTCAGTAATTCTGCTTCTGAGTATCAATCCTATAGAAGTATTGGCACATGCCTGAATAGTGAAAAGTGAGGAATAAATTATGAATTATAAACAAAATATGGTAGATGCATTAAGTTTTTCAAATCATAACTAAAGTGGGGGACAGTATCTTATAGAGGAAAAGACCAGTGTTAAATAATAGTGTTTAAATGATGAAACTAGGCTAATTTTGATGAAAAGAATTTAAATTAATATGTAAAGATTTATTTCTATGGGTTTTTCGTAAGAAAAAAAAGTTCCTTAACTTTTATGAGATACCTTGTTTCCGGAAGTCTATAAAACAAAGCTCCTAATAAGGGAATTACTATGTTTACATATGGACCATGTGTAAAAAAGTTTAAATTCTTTGGATTATAAGTGATGATTTAAAACCCACATCAGACCGGCCTCAACCCCTCAAAAAGGAATTTTATTGACTCATTTACATGAAAGACGAGGAACAGACCTTCAGGTTTCATTCAGGGTTCAAAGAGCATGACAGAGCACCAGTTTCTCTTGCTTTCCATTTCTCAGCTCCATTTCCTCATTTTGGCGCCATCCTAATAGCCTTTCTTCTCATCATCCCAGGGCTACACGCTTCCAGGTTCAAGTCTAAAAAAGAAGACTCTGTATGTGACTCTTTGCCAAAATACCCAATAAAAATCTCATTGCACTTTGGGAGGCTGAGGCGGGTGGATCACCTGAGGTCAGGAGTTCGAGACCAGCCTGACCAACATGGCGAAACCCCATCTCTACTAAAGATACAAAAATTAGCTGGGTGTGGTGGTAGGCACCTGTAATCCCAGCTACTTGGGAGGCTGAGGCAGGAGAATCACTTGAACCTCAGAGGCAGAGGTTGCACTGAGCCAAGGTCGTGCCATTGCACTCCAGCCTGTGCGACACAGTAAGACTCCATCTCAAAAAAAAAAAAAAAACAAAACAAAACTCATTACATGTCACTTCTCTCTGAATGGGATATGTTCTGACCCCTGAATCTATACCTGTTCACTCACTGGTGTAGATCTAAGCAAATCAGGAGGTTGAAAACAACTCTACCAGAAGCATGTGGGCCAAGTATGAAGAAAGGGTTGGCCATACAGAGGTGACACTCATAGTGTTGCTATCTGTGGAATAAGATTCAACTTGCTGAATGATGTACAGCTCATATAGCCAATCTCAGAGAAAAAAAAAAAATCTCTCAGACTGTCAGGGAGCTTGAAGAAACCAGTTTTAGGACCATTGGCCCCATAGACTGGCAGAGCCAAAAGGAACCCTCTTTATCATCACTCCTCTCACATCTCAGAGATGGAAGTCTGGAAAAGTCATATGACTTGCTTGAGATCACACACCAAGTTTGTGGCAGAGGCAGGACTAGAAATCTTGCAGCCTAATACTCTTTTTAGTACTAAATAATAATAGCGTCTAGTATTTATTGTTTGCTATGTGCCCGGCGGTATGCTAAGAATTTCACATGCAAAATCTCACTTAATACAACTGTTTTATTCTCCGTTTATTGGAAATTGAGGCAGAGAGGAGCTTGTACAACTACCTTCAGAAGCTTCCACCATCCTTTTTCTGCTGATGTTTTAGACTTCAAACAGGCCCCTCTTTCCCAAGATCAACCAATGCTGGTTCATAGCTTTGCCTTGAGTACAGAAAATAGGTTGAGGGAAAAGGTCCTGATCAGAAAACCTGTCATGTGTGCTCTCACATAGACTTGACTGGATTCTAGGATTTGTAATAGCAAAATTTACATCTTAAATTTCAGAGGGCAGTTTTTAATTTGTTGATACTTCTTTAAACAGGAACTTCCAGAGAGTCACTGCAAAGCATCCCACGTTATCTACAAATAAATGAAATACTATTAATCAGTGATCAAGAATTTCTCCCATGCCACATAATGGATCAGCATTGGAAGTTTTGTGTGGAAAGTGAGGAACTAACACCCTAAAACCTTGGTTTCTTAAAATTTTATTGGATATTTGTTCAAATTATCAACAAACATTTATATTTCATCTTGTATAATCTGGTGGGCCTATTTTAACATACACTTTATGAGTTGCTATTTAGGATGTATGTTTACTGTTCTTAAGATGTATGTAACTGTTCAACAATTATATAAGATTAATGCTTTTTTGCCATTGAAATAAAGGCACATTTGAACTAGACCATATTGATTGGCTCTCTGGCTTTCTTTTTACTAATATAAACTTAAAACTAACTTTTCAATCAACACCTCTACCTTTGTATAAAAACAATTGATCCCTAAGGAAATGAGGATACAAGTAAGTGTAATCCATGGATAATTGGTCCTAAAAAGGCCCAGGTTAAACAAATCCCTTAAGAACTTAAAGTCCTAATACCTTTCACATTTCCTTTGAAGTTTTTCTCAAAATCAAAATGTAAAATTATGAAGGAGGTTTAAGTTTCATAAAATTTAGTGTAGATAGGATTGTAGCTGTGGTAAGTCTTGGAACAAAGAATGAATCAAGTGTTGATCTGGAGTCTGATCATTTAAAATAGAACATCCTTCACCTTTGACTTTTGCTACATTATCACGAAGACTTTTTTTTAAAAAAAGATATATTTAAGAGATTTTTCAGTTTTCTCAAGGGTCTCTCTTAATCCTTTGATAGCTAAGTTACTCTTTCCTTGTCCTTCATTACCCCAGTTTCCCAAATAAGCTTTTGGCTCCATGGCCTTCTTTATCCCTTCTCTTTCTTTTGAGTATAGAAGTCAAAATTGCAATAAACATAACAGGCATACCTCAGAGATAACTGCAGGTTTACTTCCAGACTACTGCAGTAAAGCGAATGTCAACTAAAGGGAGTCACGTGATTTTTTTCCCCCCAGTTTCTATAAAAGTTATGTTTACACTATACTGTAGTCTATTAAGTGTGTAAAGCCATATCTTAATCAATGTATGTACCTTAATTTAAGAATATTACTAAAAAATATGAGCATCTGAGCCTTCAGCAGGTTGTAATCTTTTTGGTGGTAGAGGGTCTTGCCTTGATGTTGATGGCTGCTGCCCAATCATGGTGGTTGCTGAAGGTTGAGGTAGCTGTGGCAATTTCTAAAATAAGACAACAATGAAATTTGCCACATCAATAGACTCTTTCTCTCATGAAAGATTTATCTGTAGCATGCATTGCTTTTCAATAGCATTTTACCTACAGTAAAACTTCTTTGAAAATCGGAGTCAATCCTCTTACACCCTGCTGCTGCTTTATCATCTAAGTTTATAGAATATTCTAAATCCTTTGTTGTCACTTTTAGCAGTCTTCACATCACCACACCAGGAGTAGATTTTGTCTCAAGAAACCACTTTCTTTCCCCATTCGTAAGAAGCAACTCCTTTTCCATTCAAGTTTGATCATGAGATTTCAACAATTCAGTCACATCTTCAGGCTCCACTTCTAATTCTAGTTGTCTTGCTATTTCCACCACATTTGCAGTTGCTTCCTGTACTAAAGTCTTAAACCCCTCAAAGTCATCCATGAGGATTGGAATCAACTTCTTCCAAACTCCTGTTAAGGTTGATATTTTGATCTCCCATGAATCACAGATGTTCTTAATGGCATCTAGAATGGTGAATTCTTTCCAGAAGGTTTTCAATTTATTTTGCCTGGATCAATCAAAGGAATCACTATCTATGGCAGCTGTAGCCTTACAAAATATATTTCTTAAATAATAAGACTTGAAAGTCAAAAGTACTCCAGTAATATTTTGAAAGAAATCTTCTATTCTGAGCTGTCCATCTCAACAGTGGGCTTTAAATATTCAGTAAATCATGCTGTAAACAAACAAATGTGCTGTCATCTAAGCTTTATTGTTCCAATTCTAGGGTACAGGCAGAGTAGATTTTGCACAGGGCTCTAGGATTTTCAGAATGGTACATGAGAATTGGTTTCAACATAAAGTCACCAGTTGCATTAGTCCCTAACAAGAGTCAACCTGTCTTTTGAAGCTTTAAAACCAGGCATTGACTTCTTCTCTTTAGCTCTAACAGTCCTACATGGCATCTTCTTCCAATAGAAGGCTGATTAATCTATAATGAAAATCTGTTTAGCATAGCCACCTTCATCAATAATTTAGCCACGTCTTCTCGATGATTTACTACAACATCTACATCAGCACGTGCTGCTTCACCTTGCATTTGTATTGTAGAGACAGCTTCTTTCTTTAAATTTCATGAACCAGCCTCTGCCAGCTTCAAACTTTTCTTCTGCAGCTTCCTCACCTCTCTCAGCCTTCATGAATTGGAGTTAGGGCCTTGCTCTGGATTAGGTTTCGGCTTAAAGGAATGTTGTGGCCAGTTTGATCTTCTATCCAGACAACTCAAACTTTATCTCAGCAATAAGGCTGCTTTGCTTTCTTATCATTTGTGTGTTCACTGGAGTAACACTTTTAATTTCCTTCAAGAACTCTTCCTTTGCATTCACAACTTACCTAATAGTTTGATGCAAGAGACCTAGCTTTAGGCATATCCCGGCTTTCAATATGCCTTCTTCACTAAGCTTAATCATTTCTAGCTTTTGATTTAAAGTGAGAGGTGTGCAACTCTTTCTTTCACTTGAATACTTAGGCCATTATAGGGTTACTAACTGGCCTAACTTCAATATTGTTGGAACAAAACAACTATAATAATAATATCGAAGATCATTGCTCACAGATTACCATATCAGATATAATAATAACAAAAAAGTTTGAAATATTTTGAGAATTACCCACATGTGACACAGACACAAAGTGAGCACGTGCTGTTGGAAAAACTGGTGCTGATAGACTTGCTCAATACAGGGTTGCCACAAACCTTCAATTTGTAAAAAAAAAAAAAAAAAAAAAAAAAAGATAATATCTGCAAAGTGCAATAAAATGAGGTGTGCCTGCTCTCATGCAAGTCCAGTGATTTTGGTGGGTGGTGATATGGTGTTGCTTTTTGAATATTTTCTTATTTTAAACGTATAGAACATTAAGATACATCTTTAGAGTATATAAGAAACTGCTTAACAGTGGCCTCTGGAGAAATAAATTACGGGGCTGGAGAACCAAGGAAAAAGACCTACTTTTGACTACATGTACCTGGAAATATTTGTCTATTAATAAAAGTTTAAGGACATATTAAATCGTTTTATTTTTCTTCCTTCAAGAGTCCAATGCAAATGTTCAGGATAGAATAACCCTACATATTGTTATATTTGAGAACCAACAGAAAATTATATTGTTTCACTATAATTTCCTTGGAGTGCCTGTTTTTCTAATTCTTAAATAATCTGTATGAGACTTTATTCTGTATTTTGCTTTATTATTTAAGAAGACAATTAAAATATGAGCCATTTGAGAATATATGTACTAATTAAATTTTATATATAAATAAAATGTAAATTGTTGGACAATGTTTAATGCAAGTACTGGCTTATTAAAGAAAAATTATATACCTTTGCATGCATAATATATACACATATACTGGTATATATGTAGATAAAGTATATTATACATGCATACTATATATAAATATATAATATATACTTTTTAATAAATAGCTCCAAAAATGTGTGTTTCTATGCGTGTGGGGTGGAGGTGGGGGTATGTTCAGTAAAAGTTCTAGAATGCTACAGATACAAATGTTTATAGTGCCTATCCCTAAGGAAGCTAGACTGAGGAGGATGAAAGGGTACTTTTATAGTTTACTTTCAACTTTAAGAAGAAATTAGGCACACATGTCTTTTGTAATTAAAAAAAATTTAAGATAATAATTTTTAAAACAGGCATTTTGTCTAGTGATTACAATCTATGAAAGTCATATATGCTAAGTTTTTAATACAAAAGATCTTGCAATTCTAAGTTTTCATTTTGGTGATTAAATTCTTGATTTCCCAAGCCCTTTTACTCTATTTTATATACCAACTGGTGACTGAAATAACATCCATTGCCCTTCAGGCATGCTGAGCATTGCCCAAACTAAACAACAAAAGGGTCTACTCCAACCAGAGTTGGAGAGAACTACCTTACCCTAGATTATCTCTGTGAGAAGACTAGGCAATTTGGGATGTTAGCTACATGTTTTACCTACTCTGGGTTCTAAATGAAAGCTTTAGGCTTCTGACCCTAAACCATAGATGAAAAATATCTAATCAATCTCCTACGTGGTATTTTTATCCTTTTTATAAAACTGATTTTTTGAACATCTCTGGAATACTCCATACCCAAAAAGGAAGCCTATTGCTTTTCAAACAGGTAGTCCTCAGTGTTAGAAAGCTGGAACCCCTATGTTCCAGGCCTCACAACTCTAAATGATAATACTTCTTTTTTTTACAAGCTGAATTATTATGGCACAGCTTCCACTGGCTTGGCTGTTGGAAGATTCTAAACATACATTGCTATGGCTTAGCGGTTCCCTCTGAAACTCATGTTGAAACTTAATCCCCAATGTAGCAGTGGTGGGAGATGGAGCCTTTAAGAAATGACTGGGTCGCTGAGGCGGGCCGATCACGAGGTCAGGAGATTGAGACCATCCTGGCTAACACAGTGAAACCTCGTCTTTACTAAAAATGCAAAAAATTAGCCAGGCGTGGTGGTGGGTGCCTGTAGTCCCAGCTACTAAGGAGGCTGAAGCAAGAGAATGGTGTGAACCTGGGAGGCGGGGCTTACAGTGAGCCGAGATCGTGCCACTGCACTCCAGCCTGGACGACAGAGCGAAGCTCCCTCTCTAAAAAAAAAAAAAAAGTGACTGGGTCATGAGGGCCGGGCCTCATAAACAATAAATTAATTTTTTCATGAGTTAATGGATTAATGGGTTATAATGGGAATGGGTTAGTTATCACAAAAGTGGGTCTGTATAAAAAGCCAGGTTGGCTCTCTCTGGTCAACTCCCCCGCCTTGTGATGATGCCCTGCACTGCCTCGGGGCTCCAGAGAGTCCCCACCAGCAAGAAGGCTCTCATCAGATGTGGCCCTGAGACCACGGATTTCCCAGCCTCCAGAACAATAAAAACCAAATTTATTTTCTTTATAAATAGCCCAGTCTCAGGTATTCAGTTATAGCAACAGAAAATAGACTAAAACATACATCTTGTCTCTTCCTTCTCAGTTTCTCTTTCATTCAATCCCTTCAACTTCCTCTCCTGAGTTGAGTTCTTATCAGTGCCTGTCTGGAGTATATGCAGCAGCAATCCTAACCCATTTTTCATACTCCCACTCTTTCCCTTATTATACACCTGTGACACACTGCTGCCAAATTATTCTTCTTAAAGATCTATGTTGCTTCCCTGCTGCTGCAAAAGTAAAATCTAGGCCCAGTATTCAAGATTACCTAACTATCTGGCCCTAACATAACCTTTCAACTTTACCTCCCAATGCTCTCTAACCTTTGACCTTAAACTCCCTTTTCATTTCTGTTATGGGCTGAATTGTGTACCCCAAAAATTCATATTTTGAAGTCCTAACCCCTAGTACCTCAGACTGTGACTGTATTTTAAAGATAAGATAAATTACAATAAGGTCATCGGGGTGGGCTCTAATCCAATCTGACTGATATCCGTATAAGAAGAAAAAATTGGGACACACAAAGGAACACCAGGATACATGCACACAGATAAAAGATCATGTAAGGACACAACAAAAAGGCAGCCATCTACAAACCAGGGAGAGAGGCCTCAGAATGAAATCAACCATGTGGACATTTTGACCTTGGATTTCATACCTCCAGAACTCTGAGAAATAAACTTGTTTTAAGCTACCCATTTTGTGGTATTTTGTTATGGCAACCCTAGCAAACTAATCCCTAACTCTCCCCTACATTTGTTTACACTATTTCCCCTACTTAGAATGTTCCCTCCTCTCTCTGCCCATCTGTGTTTTTCTTATTCTTTGAGGCCTTTCCTCAGATATGACCACCTGTGTTGCTTTCTCAGACCATCCCAATCCAAGCACTTAACATTTACTGCATGGCTATATTAGACTGTTCTCACATTGCAATAAATAAATAACCGAGACTTGGTAATTTATAAAGAAAAGAGGTTTAATTGGCTCACGTTTCCGCAGGCTGTACAGGAAGCATGATTCTGGCCATCTGCTTGGCTTCTGGGGAGGCCTCGGGAAACTTATAATCATGGCAGAAGGCAAAGGGTAAGCAGGCATGTCTTACGTGGTGGGAGCAGGAGGAAGTGGGGGGAAGTGCCACACACTTTTAAACAACCAGATCTCATAAGAACTCTATCACGAGAACAGCATTAGGGGGATGGTACTAAACCATTAGAAACCACCCCTATGATTCAGTCACCTACCACCAGGCCCCACCTCCAACACTGGGGATTACAATTGAACATGAGATTTGGGTGGGGACACAGATCCAAACCATATCACTGACATTACTAGTTTTCTGTTTATGGTTTATCTACCTCACGTATCTGAAAAACTTATTGAGAACAGGTTCAGGGTTTTACACTTTGTATTCCCTATAAAATATCTTGAACATAGTAGGTGATCGAGAAATATCAACCAGTTAGTGTTTTCTGATACAACAACAGAAAACCCTACTCAAAATGGCTTAAGCAATAAGGAAAATTTATCATTTCATTTAACAGATCCAGAGGCAGGAACTTCAGGGTTGATTAAGTCTTCAACTCAACAATGTCATTATTGTTTTCACCATTCTTCTTGGTCCCTTCACAGTGCCAAGATGGCTGTGCTGTTACAGGTTGTTATACATGTAGAAATAGCATCACTAGGATAAGGAATTAGACATTTTTTCCAAGACATTTATTTTGGAAAGAAACCTTCCCTGAACACACCCTAACCCCAGGAAACTTGTGTCTCATTGGCCAGAATTGTACCACCTACCATTCCTCTCTAGCCAGGGAAGTGGTGTTACCTTAATTGGTTGAGAGAAGTACATGCACATGTGCAGGTGAGCAGTCCGCTGCACAAATTCCAGACTCTGCCAGCTAAAAAAACAAATAAACAAGCAGAAACAAAATGGGGGAGGGAGGATGGAGGAGATTGGGGTAAGAGCTAATATTTATTGAGCACTTATATATACCAGTCATTGTTATA
Organism: Gorilla gorilla gorilla; assembly: GCF_029281585.2. Classification (NCBI taxonomy): domain Eukaryota; kingdom Metazoa; phylum Chordata; class Mammalia; order Primates; family Hominidae; genus Gorilla; species Gorilla gorilla. The sequence goes on from NC_073243.2 coordinate 36,637,009, forward strand.
AGCACCTTTGATGTATTAACTCATTTAATCCTCACCACAACTTAAAAGGTGGGAGATTATTATTATCCCCATTTTGCACATGAGGTAGCAGGTGCAGGATGAAGTAAAGTGACCACATAGCAGCTACCAAATGGTGGAGCAGGGATTCAAACCTGGTAATCTGGCATCAGAGCTCATGCTGTTAGGCACTATGTATGTCTCTTGCTCAACCAAAAGTATTTACCTGAAAATATATGTTAAATTATTAAAACAGTGTCAGAATCATTCTGAGTAATGGTGGCCGTATTGATTCCTTCCACTTATACATGCTGGGGAAGTCAACTTTTGCTCCCTTCGAATGAATGAAAGGCAGACAGGGCAGACAGAAATACTCATTGAGGGCCAAGCCTGGGTGGCTCACGTCTGTAATTTCAACCCTTTGGGAGGCTAAAGCAGAAGGATCACTTGAGCCCAGGAATTTGAGGTTACAGTGAACTATGATTGCACCACTGTGCTCCAGCATGGGTGAGAGAGTGAGACTCTGTCTCTAAAAAGATAAACATAAACTCACTGAGAGAAAATGGAATGCAGAAGCCTCACTGATAAGTTCTAATATAAACATATTAGTACCTGCTCTTGAGTTTCTCTCTTTTCCATTCTAGCGCATTCCAGGAAAAAAAAAAAAAAGAAAAAAAAAGCTTTTTTCAAATCTTATTCCGTTTGAGATATTTCTCAAATTCAATGTGCACTGGGAACTAGCTTGTTGCTTTTAAGTGAATGTATGTGCCCAGTGGGCCTGGATTTTAAGTCCCTTTGGATTTTCTGTGCTATTGAAGGCCACGAGCACATCAGCTCTGCATGTGTTTCTTTGGAGTCCCTCTCCAATTTTTTTCTCATCTCATTTTGTTGAAGCCTATTTTAAGGAAACGAGGGACACATCTTTCTTAACATGTAAAAGCCAAGAAATGTGATTCATTTCTCCTTAAACTTCATTTTAATGTTCTTATGTCCCTAATTTTTTTAGCCATCTAAATAAGAGGAACAGAATTTGAGGCCATGTCAAATCAACTTGCCTCAGACTTTAGCCCCTAGGTCAGGATTTGTGGTTAACTTCTCAATTCCTGGACATATTTTTAAGTTCCTATTTTTTTCTTTTGGGCTACGATGCTTTTTAAGCTTTAAAGTAGAAATGGTAGATGCAAACATTTGAAGCTGTAATGTCAATACTGGTATTCTAAAAGTTAAAAGCAGTTAACATTTATGTTTTTGGCTGTTCTCAAGACATCTTAAAGTTCCGTGACGTATGGCAATTTGGCTGAGATATGAGGTTCTATGTTATCCTTCAAAGCTGGAGGCAAGGAAGTGGTAAGGCAAGTTGTCTAGCTGGTGGGTGAGCCTCACCAGTCACCTTACATCTTTATCTCAGCATAGCTTTTTTGTTCTCTGTTCCTTATTGCCTACACAGTAACTGTCATGAAATGATTAAATAGAGCAAAGTCAAAACTATTTTTCTTTGTGTAAAAATGGCCCCAAAAGAAATGCTGATGATGGAAATGAAAAGGTTTAAGAAAATGTGTCTTAGCCCCCACCCAAAATCCAGGATAAATAAAAAAAAATAGACAGTAAAATTTAGAAGAGCCCAGCTCTGTGACACAAATGACTTTATATGTAGTAATGCAAGCCCAGAGAGGCCCTAGCCCTCTGGCATTGTGGACCGTCTTTTCCTTTAGAAGCACTGTGGGATGACTTGAGCCTCGCAGTCCACTAACACCCCACTTTTAGTACCTCTACCCCATTTCTCTACATTTTCCCTAAGAAGTTACATTCTCCCACTATGGCTGCTTTTCTATGAAACTCTCCATCAGCCTGCTGGTCAGGTTGGTCCCTGGACATTGCTGTCAGTCTCTAGTGCTGTCGCCACCTCCTCCATCCTTCTGCCTTATGCTAACCTCACCCCACCTGGTTCCTTTTTCCCCACAGCACCATCCATGCCAGCTGATGTGGAACAAGCTTTGCTTAAGGCTTGCTGGCAAAGAGGAAAGAATTATAGCACAACACAGCACAGCAAATAGCTTAAAATGACTGGACGTGACCTCTACCACAGAGAATTTCTCCTTGTTGACATTCTCTTCAGACCTGTTTTTGGCAGAGGATATAAGTTCTAGGCTGACATCCCAGCTCTACCAATCCCTAGTCATAGAACCTTGTAATCCTCCCCAGTCTCATCCTATGTCTGTAAACGGGGCTGCCAATGTGCCTCCCTCCTACAGTTTTTGTGGGGGATTAAATGAGGTACTCTGTGCAAAGCAGGCATCACAGTGGCTGATACATAGTGACTGCTCAATAAATGATAGCTGTTGTTATTATGAAGATTATATGGGCCAGGCTCTCCTCTTTCTTTCTAAACCTCTAATTAGCAACACTGCTGCCTCTCTCTCTCTCTCCTCTCTGCCACACACACACACACACACACACAAAGAAAAACAACTCCCTTATATCCAATACAGCAGAATCTTTGAGAATGAGTCTGAGCATCAGTAGTCCCAGGGACTAGGGTTTGAATGTGTTCTCCAAAGTTCATGTATTGGAAACTTAATCCTCAATGCAACAGTGTTGAGAGGCGGAACCCTTAAGAGGTGATTACATCATGAGGGCTCTGCCTTGGGCTTTAATACCCTGCCCAAGTCTGCCCCCACCTAAGAGATTCTAATTTCATTGGTCTGGAGTGGGTATCAGTATTTTTAAAATCTCCTCCAGGTAATTGCAATGAACAGCCACTGACCTCCGCAACCTGCTGTTATCAATTCACTTTTCTTTCCCACCAACCCTCTATTACTGTAGTAATGCACGTTTCCCAGACAGTCCTATTAAAAGAATCACCTGGGATATGTCTTAAAACTATAGATTCCTGAGCCCCACTCTAGGCTTACTGAATCAGAACCTGCAGCAAATTTTTTTCCAAATGCCTAGATGAGTCTTATCAGGCAAATGTGAGGAGCATTAATCCAAGCTATCTTAGTCCACTCTCAGTTGGTTAATATGTATTTTATTCATTTATTTAACAACGATTTAATGAGCACCTAATATGTTCCCAACATTTCTTTAGGTGCTAGGAATACAGCAGAGAATAAGACAAAGCTCATGCCCTCAGAGATAGTATGTCTAGGAGCAGAGTAAACAAGCAACAATTTAATTTCAGATAGTAATAAGTGTAATAAAGACCACAGAGCAGGAAAAAGGCCAACAGGTGATGTGGAGGTGGGACAGGCCGTTGTTCTAAAAAGCATAGCCAAGGAGGGCCTGTTTTCAAGAAGTCACATCTGAACAGTGAACTGAGTAATAACTGCTTACAAATTCCATTGCAACCACACTTATATAATTTTTATTCTATATGTCTCATGTGTCCTGAATTAGATGGGATTTTCTTTTGGTCAGGAACTGTCTTTTATATTTTTGTACTCTCCCATAGCAACCAGTGTAGCACTATGCACAACCAAGACTCATTGAATCACACTAGAATCAAAAGCATTTCAAGCTTAAATATACTTTTAAAGACAGCCAGCAGAAGATTCAGCAAGTTACCTGCTTGCTAAGCAAAGGAAAATCCAGGGAAACACATTAAATCATCAGATACTCAGCCCAACACTAGACTTCCTGCTTGCTTTCCGTTGCTAGTCATAGTTGCAGATTCTTATCAGAAAATTTTCAAAACATGCCAAGATCTGGTCGTCTGTGTATAACTTTACACATTGGTGAGATCAGATACTGAGTTTTAATTGTCAATTTCTGCTGGCATACCATCCTGTAATGTAATTTCTTGTTTTTTACTCAGCTTCCCCTGAACTTCTCAGTGTTCTGAGTGCCCTCAAAGTTTCATTCAACCCCTATTTCTTTAAGATAATCAGCAAAGTTCTGCAGAAGCCCACTAGATCCTATTAAGTCTCTGAAGGCCTAAAGGAGACTTCAACACACTTGCAAATCCTCTGAAGGTTTAGTGAAACCAGTTCAGATGTCTGGGGAAGGTTTTTCACAATTCCAGTTTGAGATTCACGTAGCTTTTAGAAAAACTTTCCATTTGTTGCAGGATTCTCTTTTTCTTTAAATGCTTTCTTTGGACCAAAAACAATGCAATAAATACTGGAAGGCTGTCCCACGAGCCAACATCATGGGGACATTCCTAACTGAGGAATATCCATGCAAATATGCTTCATATCAACTCTATAAATGATTTGCTGTTTGACCTTTGCGAGTTACTTGACTGAGCCTTGGGATCCTTGGTTATAAAATATGATGTCCCCTTCTCTGATGACACCCAGGATTGTCATAAAGATCAAATAAAATTACTGAAAGAAGAGAGCACTTTTTTTCTTTTCTTTTTTTTTTTTTCTTTTTTTTTAAGAAGGAGTCTCACTCTGTCACCCAGGCTGGAGTGCAATGAAGTGATCTCAGCTCACTGCAACATCCGTCTCCCAGGTTCAAGCGATTCTCCCGCCTCAGCTTCCCAAGTTGCTTGGATTACAGATGCCCGCCCCCACGCCGGCTAATTATTGTATTTTTACTAGAGACTGGGTTTTGCCATGTTGGCCAGCCTGGTCTCAAACTCCTGACCTCAAGGGATCCTCCCGCCTCAGCCTCCCAAAGTGCTGGGATTACAGGCATGAGCCACTGTGCCCAGTGAAGAGAGCACTCTAAAGCATGCTAATTGTTATAGCATTACAGCATGCTATTAGTACAGTAAGAGTAATTCACTATGTTCTTATACTCAGGATGGTAGGTATTTGCATCCCTTCAGTCTTTCATTTCTGCATGAAACTCAAGAAGCAAAATTCTGCCAGGCATGCTCTTCCCCTTGGAGCTGTGTTTCTGATAAGCTCTCCTTATTTCTCTTTGCTTTTTCAATTTTTCCCTCACAGATGTGTTTGAATCACCCTCACCTTTGAGTGAAGTCTTGTAGCCGTATCCTCAGTGACTGTGCCCCTTTGGCTGAATTCCTCGTGTACAGCTGCCATTTGGTCCCTAGATTGTCATTTGGCTCCAGTTAGTTGGCTCTTAGTGACTCCTGTCTTTATGTTCTCAGTGCAAGGACTACCTCTGTAACTAGAGTTTCTTGGAGGGCAGGGGCTGTGACTTACACCTCTTTGCATCCTTAGCTCAGGCAATATGTTTTTATTAACAATGACTTTTGGAGACTGCACCAGGTTAAACAGCATTCTCTGAAAATTCTTGTCCACCTGGAACCTGTGAAAGTGACCTTATTTGGAAATAGGGTTTCTGCCAAGTAATCAAGTTAAAATGAGGTCATACTAGATTAGGGTGGGCCCTATGTCCAATGACCAGTATCCTTAAAGAAGAGGGAAATGTGTTTGCAGAGGACACACAGGAAAAGGCCAGAGACTGGAGTGATGCAGCTGCAAGCCAAGGAATGCCAGGAATTATCAGCAATCACCAGAAGCTAGGAGGGGGCACAGCGGGATCCCAGCCTTGCTAACACATTGAATTCAGGCTTCCAGCCTCCAGAGCTATGAGGAAATACATTTCTATTGTTTTAAGTTGTGCAGTCAGTGGTATTTGTTAGGCAGTCCTAGGAGAATAACACAGGAATGCTGAGCACAATGAGCATGCTTACAGTGTGGCAGAGACCATTCTGGGGCCACTACCATCTTTGGGCAACCCACTTTCAGAAGACCTGCAGGGCCGGTTACAACAAGGTTTTAAGGGATGAAAGAGAGTAACTTGGCCAAGCGCAGTGGCTCACACCTGTAATCCCAGCTCTTTGGGAAGCAAGGCAGGCAGATCACCAGGTCAGGAGTTCGAGACCAGGCTGGCCAATATGGTGAAACCCGTCTCCACCAAAAATACAAAAATGAGCTGGGCGTGCTGGTGTGCGCCTGTAGTCCCAGCTACTCAGGAGGTTCAGGCAGGAGAATCGCTTGAACCCAGGAGCGGAGGCTGCAGTGAGCCGAGATTGCACCACCTTACTCCAGTCTGGGAGACAGAGCAAGACTCCGTCTCACAAAAAAAAAAAAAAAAAAAAAGAGCGTAACTTAAGGCAGTGAGTAGAAAGGAGAGGGAAACAGCTGGGTATGGTCTGAGAATAAAACAATCCAAAACAAAAATTGCAAACTTTATGATGAATAGGTTTTTAAGAAATAGTTTGCTTTAGGACAAAATAGTTGATTTGGAAGTTGGAAATAGAGGAGCAAGTGAGTGAATGGATATCCACTTTATGACATGATACACGCAAAATAATAAAATTGACCTCTTTAGGAGGAAGTGCATGTATTTCCTAGCATGGCTTGTTTGAGATGTGTAAGCTGTGGTTAATGATGGCTAGTGGTCCCTTTAAATTCCAGTCTTGGAGACCTCAGTGGTTAAGAGCATGGACACCATTCAGACCACCCACTTACTGGCAAGTTATTTCACCTCACCTGCCTCCCTCTCATCATCTGTAAAATCAGAATTAAAATAGCACCTCCCTCATAAAGTTGTGAGGATTGAAAGAGTTAATCCGCATAAATTGCTTACAACAGTGCCCAGGGTGGATAATAGAAGCCTTAATTGTTTTTACCATCATGACTATCGCCATCATCATGTGCAAATGAGGGAGACCCAGGAAGTGTAAATTATTATTCCAGAAAGAGGCGGTCCCATGGGGAGAAAATGAAGGCAAAGCTGGCCATTTGCTTGAAAGTACGTCTGTAAAACGAATATTAAGACACTTGCTCTCTGAACACAGGGAGTTTTTAAAAAGGCGTGGGGGCTGGGGTAGACTTAAAGTCTCTCTACTGCTTTGGGCAGATTCCAGATTCTGGGAGTGAAGCATATGGGGACCCATGTGACCCTCCCTCTTTGAGATTCACTGGGTCCTAGGTCCTAGGTCCTACCCAGCTCCCCACCCAACAGCCATGCACATTGCAGGCCCTCAGTCAACACTGATTGACGCAAGGGATAAAGGAACAAACCGACTGGGATTGACTTGTCTGGTGCCACTCCCTGCCTTGAAAGGCAAGCCCTGGGAGCCCCCGGCCCCGAAAGGACGTGGAGCCTCGCGGGAGACTCCTGGAAGTGCTTGAATAGCAAGCACAGCGTGGCGCGCCCGCTTTACAAAGTTAGCATATTCACAAGAACCCGCTCGGAAGGCCAAGTCCTTGATGTCGGCCAATTGGTTAAGTAGCTGTGTGCTTTCTTTCCAGTGCACTTATTTGGTGATCCCGATTGGCGTCCGCACAGCCGCCACCCTCACTCTCGCTTGAGGATAAAAAGCAAGCCGATTTGGCATGTAGGCACTGTTTGAAAAACAACTTTGCACTCTAGTTATTCGGCAAAAAGCTCCACCTTCCCACGCTGCTGATAATATTTCTCGCGGCTGCGTGGGACACTCCTCGTCTCACCCATGAGAGCCAGCTGCCTTCTGTCTGGTTGGGCGATTCCTGCAGGGCCTGAGCCTCCGCAGAGCCCGGCGTTCAAGGAGAAAAAAGGAGCCGCGGATGTGAGTTTGCTTTGTCACTGCCTTGTGAGCGACTTTGGGCAAGTTACTTAGCTCTCCTGACCTCAGATTTCTTGTCTAATGTGGGAGGGAACCGAACGTGGATGACGCTCCGGGCAGCGGCGGAGAGCCGAGATCACCGCGCGCGCCTGAGAACTTTGTCCGAAGCGCGGCCCGGGGACTGGGAGCGCAGGGCAGGGAGCTCCCTCTGCGGGAGCGCGGAGGCGCTCCTACTTTCGCCGCACGTCACGGGGGCCGCTCAGCGCTCTCCCACCCCGGGCCGGGCGAAAGCGGCTCCCCAGCAGGGCGACGGAGGAGCGCGGCGAGAGCGAGCCGCCGCGGAGAGCCTGGGAACCCAGAGCGCAACCCTCGGCCCCCGCCGGGGCGGCCTCCGCAGCCGCACGGACCCCGCGTTCGGGGCTGGCCCGCTCCCTCTCGTAAGTCGACTTGGCCACGCGGGGGAGCGAGGGTCGCCCGGGGCTGGAGATGTTAACCCGGTCTCAGCCTCGTCTCCGCCGGGACGCCCCGACCCTCTGCTCCTCACGACTTTCGTTTTCCCGCCGGGGAAAACTTCGGCGCCGCGTCCATCTCCAGGCGGCAGGCGGGGGCGCCCTCCCTGAGCCGCGCGGGGAACCGGGCTGAACCCTGGCCTCTCTCCGCGCCTGCAGGAGCCCCGGGGCCACCAGAGCGCGCGGCGGGCGGACACAGCGTCACGGGTCGGGTGGGCGACCGCGGCGCGCGCCTAGCAGACGCCGCAACTTCGGGGCTCCCCGCGGCAGCCGCCGCCTGCGGCCAGACGCGGGGAAGTTCCCCGAGGCCAGCGCGGGGAAAGGGCGGCGGGCGGCGGGCGCGGAGCGTGTCCTGGATAACGGGCGCGGGCCGCGGCGCCGGCTTCCTGGGCTCGCGGGCGGAGTGGAGCCGCCAGGCTGGAGTCGCGAGCGCGCCGGCGCCGGGCTTTCCCGGGACTCTCCCCAAGTGCCAAGAAGCGGCTCGTGGGCGCGCCCTTGCCGGGAGCAGGGGCATCCCGCCGTCCTGGCCCTTCAGAGCCCAGCGCCGCCCAGCCTGGCCCGCGCCGCTGCGGGGCGCAGGGGGCCCGGGGGAGCTACTGAGCCCGGCTTCGTGACGCTTGCCTTTCGGAGCCGCTTGCCGCTTCTCCGCAGCCCTGGACCAGAGGGGACAAGCGATGCTGCCCGAGCCCCCGCCCCTGGGCTTCGGGACAGGGACGCGGGGCGCCTGAAAGGACTGCTACCGCGGCTTCTGCGCCAGGGCAACCGGGGCTGGAGGGGGCCTCCGAGTTGTTCTTTGGGGGCGGAAGCTGCGGGCCGCGCCTCCCAGGCCGCGCCCTTCCCAGAGACCAGTTTCTGGGCTTTTTAAGATCAAGTTTTTTGTGCCGCAGAGCGGGCCGGGATCGTCTCCCTGCGAGGTGGCGGTGCCTACCACAGCGGGTCGGGAGCTTCTGGGATCCGAGCCGAGAAACGGGACGCTCGAGTCCATTTGCAGTCTTCACGTAGGAAACGGTGCTAGGTAAACGGGGCGAGTGGGTGTTTTGTAAATTTAAAGACTCAGCTTTCCCTGACGGGGAAGTTTTCCGAGTCACGTAGTCTGGGAAACAGTGTATTGTCCCCTTTTTGGGCAGGCAGAGAGGCGATATTGGCCTTGGGGCACTTTTTAAATTCATTTTTTTCTTTTTTTTTTTTTGTCTTTAAAAATGGAAGAGCAACAAACCAGAAGATTAACAGAGTTGGGGCTAATATAATGCGTTTAATTGTCTCATGTGAGTAGACAGAAGTCGCCCTTTTTGATCTTGCATTCATAAAACATGTCCCTATTAAAGCATCAATAAACCTAAAACATTCTAGAAACTAACAGTTCATTCTGACAGCTTTTGTTGATAGTCTCTTAAGGAAGTAAAATCTTTAAAAGTGAAAAAGTGAATCATTATAGAGAGCATATCCTATGTTGCACTTTCTAAGGATCCAATTTTGTGTGAGAAATGACCAATTAAGATGTGTTGTTGATTTATCTCTTTCTGGTATCAGGAGAGAAACAATAGCCAAGGAACTGTGTGGCCGCTGAATTTTCTATGGGGAGACCGAAAGGAGTTTCCTGCTGCGGGGTGGTGGTGGGATGAGAAGGTTTATACTCTTTTCTTTGGGGGAAAAAGTTTATACTGATTTGCTAAATGTCACATCTCCTGCACAGAGGTAGGTGGGGTGAATGGCATAGTCGGGCAGTCAGAGTTAGCACTTTATGGCACCTGGCCAAGTGCCTTCAAGATAAGCAGGCCATAAATACAGGTGCTTCCCAAACTGACTTTGAATGACCTATGGTTGTTTTCTAGGAAGGGAGGGGGAGAGAGAGCAGGTAGAGGGCCCTGTACCGGACGGTGCTGTTTCTGCCTCATCCTTGACCCACGCGTGCTGGGTGCATGACCTGGTGACCTGGGGCTTATCACAGCACCACATAGGAGAGGTAAAACGGAGTCAGCTTCAGGGGATTTCCTTCTTAGGCTACAAGGCGGGAAGAAAGCAGTGGGACAGTAAAAATGAGCAAAGCAAGGCTGAAAAGTGAGTTCTTCAGGCCACCTGTGTTGAGCACTGGCTGTGAACCAGGCGCGCTGGCTGCTGTGAGGCGCAGATGTGCTGCAGCTCACTGCATCTGTGCTGAGGCAGGAGGCCTTGCTGGGGAGACTGAAGGTGGGCTCAAGGATGGGTGGGAGCTGTGTAAACTTAAGCAGCCATGGGGGAGGGGAGAGGTGAGAAAGGGTAGTATTCCCATCCCCGGGAATGGTGTTTGCTGAGACCAGAGGAGAGGAGAGCCTGAGAGGTGGAAGAAAAGACAGGCTCAGTATGACCTGAGGGGAGGATGGAGAATGGCACCGGGGAGGCCAGCAGATACCACTGCCAGGTGATGCCAAGGGGCATTGTGGCGAGTGGATCCTCAGGACAGTTTCACACCTGATAGTACGCAGATGAGATATGGATTAAAAGCAAAACAAAACTCCAGCTGCCCCGTGGAGAATGGACTTGAGGAGCCCCTAAGTAGACAGGGCTGGGTCAGAGGGTGCAGGAGGCCTGGCAGTTGAGACTGAGGTAGTGCCAGTAGGGATGACACGTTGGGCGGATTCAAGGCCAGCTCTGGAGAGACCTGGGGCTGAGTTTTGTGTAGGGTGTGAGAGCAGATGAATTTTGTGTAGGGTGTGAGAGTGCAGCGTGACTCCCTCTAAGCTTGGTGCTGGTATTTACGGAAACAGGGAACACTGGAGGAGGAAAGACAAGTTTGGTTTTATTGGGTCTGGGCAGCTTTCAAGGCTCCTAAGTGGAATGGCTTCCCTAGTGGCCACATAGTGCACTCGCTGGCTGACTCTCCAAAGATGGTGGTCCTCTGTACGAGGGGTGTGGTCTGAATCCTGGGGTGGATGGGGTGGGGCAAGGCGGTGGTGTCTGAGGACTGGAAGCTGCTCCCAGAGTGAGAGGTGGGACAGAGGGCTAGGTACTTTAAGATGAGGGAGCCTTAGACATATGTGAATGCGATGGAGCGAGTTGGAAGGAGAAGCTGAACACACAGGATGTCTGGATCCCCTCCCCCTTGGATTGCGATGGTATTTTGATATCAAGCTCATGTAATGTAAACTGTCAACATCTTACAGAAACAGTGTTTTAAAGCACGTGTGACTGTGAGTGATTTACTTCACAGATCATACAAATGTAATGTTTAGGAGAAACATGGATGATAATCACGCAACAGAGATGCAGCATGGCTAAGAGCAAGGCCTCGCAGTGAGACTGCTGAGCTCCTGGGTCTGACTCTGTCACTGCCTAGCTTAGGACCAGGCCCAAGCTTCCTGACATTCCTGTCTCAGTTTCCTGGTCTCTGAAATGGCACCACACCTAAGGGGTACGTGCTCTACAGCACCTCCTTGTGGGCTGTTCTAAGGATTGCCTGTGTGCATTATGCAAGCACATAAAGTGCTCAGTAAACCTTAGTGCTGGTGGTTTTATTATCATGATGCCATTTCTATCATTTCTGGTTGTAGAATCTGAAACCTAGAGAATGTTGAGAACCTGTCCAAGCCCATACAGCCAAGGAATGGCAAAGTTAAGGCCAGGATCCGATTTGCCTGACTCACAAGGCAAGGCACCTTCTACTTAATGTGTCAACAAGTGTCAGGTGCTCGATGCTGTATAAAATTAACTGTAATAAAGGGATCCAGTCACTGCTTGCCAGAGTGTAGTGAAGCAAAGCAAATAACATCAACATTGAGGCTTACAGACTTTTCTCAAGCAATTTAGGTATGTTTTGTATTAATTTGCATTACTTTGCATGTCATTTATATGCATTCCCATATGCTTGTAATTTTCCTAGTGGGATCTAAAGACTGAAGCTTCAAGTATATAAGAGAAAAGAAAATCAGGAATTGAATGCAGCTGTTTCCATCCTAATAGATCTCTGGGGATGGTGGGCTCAGTGTGGGCATTTGGAGACAGGATTGGATCAGTATTTACTATTTTAGATGTGGGGAGCCAGATATCATTTGATAAAGGTAGCTCACAACTTAATATGTTATGAAGTTTGATCTGCTGAACGTAACAGAAAAATACAGGCAAAGTGGAAGAAGACCAGAGGAAAAATGTCTACCATATAAGATGCCAGAAAATGAAGCAGAAACAGAAGTCTGCTTTAAGAAGCTGAACTAATAAGAAACACTAAGGGGCAGAAAGTAAAGATTGAATTTCTGCTAAGCGATATGAAATGTTAGAAAGAACATAATCTTAATCACAAATGTGTGAGGCTTCAAAACCAGTAAATTCTTCCCAATGTGGATTTACTGAGAAACAGGCCATCGGGTCTTAGTGGAATCTTAGAACTACAGAGTATTACAAAAACAAACTACAATTTTGTTACTTAGAGCAGCGGTTCTCAAAGTGTGGCCTCAGGACCAGTTACATCAGCATCGCCTGGGAACCTGTGAGGCTCAGCAATTTGTGTTTTAATAAGTTCTTTAAATATTTAGAGCCAGCTTTCACTCCTCTATTGAGTCATTACTTCTTCAGCCTTAACCTTTCCAGGTCCGTCTTGTGGTCACTAGCTTCTCACTGGGCTGCTTAACTTCTATCAGTTACTATCCAGCAGAGGGATGTAGCCAGACACGAACTCATTTCTCAGGGTGTCTGCTCAGTACAGAGCAGAGTGGGTTGGTCCCTTCCTTAGTCCCAAGGTCTAAACTGTGGAAATGCTTTCCTCTTTGGGTGGTACTATTCATAGAAACAGGGATTCGCAGCCTGCATTCAGCTTTCGCATTTTGCAGCTTTGTGGTCCGCATGCTGTCCAGGAGCACGATGGTTTTGGTTTTGTTTTTGTTTTGCTGCATTTTGTTTTCTTTTGACAGTCTCGAACTAAACTGTGACTCATGCCAAATGTATGGTCAGCCAAAACACTGAACTGTCCTCTAGAGATGCTCTTGTCAAACCACGTTTCTCCACGAACCACAATTCTCCATGAACCAGGTTTCTCAATTAACGAATACAGTTAATTTTTTGCATGTGTTAGTTTTGTACTTCTCTCTGTTAAAATTTATCTTACTAGATCCAAGTAATCTGCTTGGTTCCTATTTCTGTTATTTTCCATATAAGCTGAGTCTCACCTTTGTGTCCTTTGCCAATTTGGGTGCTGATATCCTGGTTGAGGGGTTAATAATAACGTGAGCATCTTTGTTAGAGGCCTTCCTCACAGTTAATGAGGCTCAAAAACTTGGCATCTTTTGCAGTCCTTCTGGGTTAACATCAGAGGAATAGTTGTCATCAGTGCAATCATTGTTTGCATTTAAATTACTGTTATTCTAAAGTCCTCCTGCACATGGTTTCTCTTTATAGGGCCCATGTTCTGGAACTGCATCCTCGGTCACTGTCCCAGTGCAGCCATCTGTAGCACCTCCTCAGTAACTGATGGTGATGTTCCTTTCCCTATGCTGTTTATACCATCAGCCTGGGGTTTTCTTTGGAGGTGACACAAAGGTAAGTTTCAGTTTATTTATAGTCAGATTAAGATGAATTCAGAAGCTTCAAAATAATAGGAAGCAAAAAATTGTGCCTTGTAATTTCTCTCTGCTTTACCTACCTCCCCCAAGCTCTAAAACCTAAGAGTTTTGTGCTAAAGTCTAGATTTAACCAAGAGATTCAGGTTATTTAATTAAAAAAAAAAAAAAAAACCTAAAATGTTGCTCATACATGATTCTTAGAGGAGTACAATTAGGTAATAGAATTGCAGAAAATTGTTTTTAAAGGCAAAAGGCAGAACAACTTTGTGGTAGGAATGCTTTTAGCCATGGTTTCTAGAGCATGAAAAAGTACCTGGAGTCCTAAACTGTTGTATCATGATCCTTATCCAATCCAAGTCAAGCCTCCCCCCAAACCCCACACACAGTGAAATTCCAGCCTTAAACCAAACCTCAACATCTCAATAAAATCCAGCCACTCTCCTCCTCCAAGATGCTCCAAAATGCTTCCAAACCTCTTTTGATGCCATGTGCTCCCTTGCCACAGTAAGCAAATCAATAATAAATAAATAAAATTGAAAAAACACCTGGTGATGATAAAGTTCTTTGTAGTCTCAAGTAAATCTCTGTTGTAGGGAAGGCAAAAATTTACCTCTACACTCTTACAGTTTTTCAGTTGGGCCTGAGAATTAAATTGACTTAAGAAATATCAACAGGAGACAAGCACACAAATTTATTTAATATAAGTTTTATGTGACAGGAGAGCCCTCATAAGGAAATGAAGCCCCAGAGATGCAGTGAGAATTGAACACTTATATAGTGGATTGGAGAAAGTAGGAAATTATAAAAATGTAGCAAGGCAAAAAGAGGCCTGGGCTAGGGTAGTTAACTGGGAGAAGCAGCTAGGAAGATAAGGGTTGTGTAACAAAGTTTGTACAAATTTTTCTCAGCCACAGCTTTCTGTCCTTGATAAGACTGTTAAGTAGACTGTCTGTCAACTTTCTCATTTCACTTAAGGATTTCATCTCCTGCTTCTAAGAAACAGCACGAAGGGCAGAATGGTCTTGTACCTGCTATTTTGCAAGTGCCCTTAACTCAAAAGTCAATATCAGAGTGGCATATTTTGGAGTGGCCTGTTCTTAACTCCTTCCCCAGGAATCCTCTGTGCTTCTAGCTCTTTTATTGCTTTTCATTTCCCTCCCCTGTGCAACCCCGTCTTCTCTTGTTGGTTTTCTGGGTTTTCTGGTTTCTAATCTAGTTAAGGGGAAAACTGGCAAGGATGACCCTTTGGAGAATTGCTTCTTGGCTGTGCCCGGGCTTGTCCAGTCAGCCTGTCTGCTCTTGGGTAGGTTAGACCTGTTTCCAAAGAGTCTGCAAGCCCTGACATTTCTCATGGTCATCTACAAGATCTGGACAGTCCACGAGAGAGCAGCTCCTTCAGATTGCAGCAGAGGGTGGACAGTTCGGCCCAGGACCAGAAGGAACAACACCTAGCAGAGTTCCTGTGGTTGCCAAGGCTCCTTTTTTTCTTCCTTCTCCTGCTCTCTGTGTCACTGCAGCATATTTGCAATATTTGTGCTGTGTCCTTTCTCTACACCCCCACATTCTATCTCAGTGGAGCAAGGAGGAGCTCACTCTGCCCAGCCATCACCTTCTACCAGGTTCCTTCTTCCTTTAGCCTTTCCAGCAACCCTCCTGCCCTCCTCTGAGGTTGGCAAATTCAGAGAGACATAATGGCAGATGTGTCAGGAGAAAGAAATGGAATGATACACAAGGTAGACACGAATTAGGTTGCAAAGTTACAATGTGAAAAAAACATTAATGGAATGATTGTAGAGTTGAAAGATGGGATGCAGAACTGGAGAAGAGATCCTCAGAAAGGAAGAACATCATTTCAACTGATGTTGAACATTGAATTGAACATCATTCATTGAGTTGAACATCAATTCAACATCATGGCAAGAAAATCCCTGAATGTAAAAAAAACATTTCCAAATGCTAGCTAGTGACTTGTCTTTTCTGGAAAATTTCTATAGAAAAGAAATTCAAATGTGACAAAATAACTGGGATTTCTTGAATTGTGTTATCAGTCACTTAGGACGTCACTGTTTATTTCTCTCTGCATTCCTCCAGGCAGTAGAGTTTCTAGTTGTATCTCTCCAGAATCTAACACAGTGCCTCCCTAGCACATGGTAGGCACACAGTAAATGTTTGTGGGATGGATGGACAACCAGGATAGAAATTGGATATCTAAGAATATAAGGTTTATATAGGGGATATTCTTGAATGAGTGAAGGCAGGAATTCAAACAGGTATTTGTACACCCTTGTTCATAGCAGAATTATTCGCAATAGCTGAAAGGGTGGAAGCAAAGCAAATATCCACTGACAGATGAATGGATGACCAAAATGTAATGTATACATACAATGGAATATTATTTAGTCTGAAAAAGGAAAGAAATTTTGACACACACTACAACATGGATGAACCTCGAAGACATGTTAAGTAAAATAGGCCAGTCAAATATTGGACAAATATTGTATGATTCCTATGATATAGATGCCTAGAGTAAACAAATTTGTAGAGACAGAAAGTAGAATGGTGGTTGGCAGGGCCCAGAAGCAGGATATTGTGGGGTTAGTGTTTAATTTGTATAGAGTTTCAGTTGGGGAAAATGGACGTGTTCTGTGGATGGATTGTGGTGATGGTTGCACTACAATATGAATGTAATTAATGCCACTGAACTGTACACTTAAAATTGATTAAAGTGGTAAATGTTATGTATATTTCACCACCATAATAGAAAAAAAGAATATGTTCATCAACTAATTCATAAATAAGAAACAAGAAAAGTTATTTTTATAACAACGAAGTGAACCAGATAATACTTGGTAAGTATAGGTTATAGCAAGAAGACAGCAATGACACTAGATCTAAAAAATATTCAAAACTGTGCTACTAAAACTGTGTTGCCTGAATCCTAATATGAGGCAGAGACTTAGAGCACTTTCATTCTGCCCTCGCCCCATTATCCCTATGATTCTTTTTTTAAAAAATCAATTTTTTATTTTGAAAAAATGTCAAACCTGAAGAAAAATTGTAAAAATAGTACAAGTGGGCCCTTGTCTGATTCTTCCTTGACCATGAGAAGTGTGGAGGCCTTTGATGTGGTTTCTGTACCAGTCTACCCCGCGGAAATCCGTGGCTGTTGCCTTTGGAGATGGTGTCTGGGTGCGGGAGTGCATGCAGCACGCTGAAGCTGAAGCCCAGTCCTTGTTTACAGAATGGCCACTGGTCAATGACACTGGGCTGCTTCAAATGCTTTTGATCCCTTACCGTCATCCAGCCCTGTGCCAGGCTGGTTTTCCTGCCAAAATGTGCCCAGTGCATTAGCTCATTTAGTCATCGCAGTAAGCATGTGAGTCAGTGCCCTTGTTCCTCTTTCACAGATGAGGAGGCGGAAGGCTACTAGATTAATGACATTATTAGCAGCAGACTCAGGACTTCAGTTCAGAACCATTGGCTTTAAATTCTAAACCTGTGTGATGTACACAGAAGTAAAGCAGGAAGGTAACGTGGAGGGGGGTCCAGTGTGGGGCAGAAGGAAGAGGAATGGGGTCAGGCAGCAAGGGGAGGGAAAAGGGGCACATTCAGGCGGTGGCTCAGAACTATTCAACATGGTACTTGTTGAGTTGATATCTACATGGTACTGATAGCTATTTGTTGAAAAGCTGGTTCCAAAGTCCCCTGTTACATAACAAGCTCTCAAGAAGACAGCCCACCTGCAAGGTGACCTTCAGGGATTATGTGACCTGTACCCTGCCTGTGACTAGAAACCATACACAGAGGAAGTTTGCCATCAGCTGAAGAGTGCTTAACTGAGGCATGGCGAGCAGACTGCACAGTTCTTGCCAACATCAGAGTTAATTTGGTAAATCTTGGCATCTGCTTTCCTTCAGATATTTACCTAAAGCCTCCATCTGCCTCTAAATATAGATGGATGAGAAGTTCAGCATCATTTAAGACACATTATTTTGCACTTGGCTATATATAGGAATGTACTGTTGTATAAGTAGCCACTTTAATCTGGTTTAAATTTAATTTGGCTCCTGGACATGCGTATGTATATGTTGGTTAAGCATTTCCTTTTCCTACGGTCATCTTTCAAAGTGCACGTTGCTTAAACATATAAGGGCTTACTTTTCTCATGTAACAGGAATTCAAAGTGGGTGTTTGCTGGTGGTGGTTCAGTGGCTTGAGGATACGGGGGCTGAGGTCTCTGATATTCTCTTGGTCTGTTCCTCATGGTCTCACGGTGGGTGCAACAATTCTAGCCATGATATTGGAGTTCCAGGCAGAAAAGTGGAAGAAGAAGAAAAGAAAGAACAAAATGGCGTACCTCCTACCTGAATCAGGCCCCTATAGGAAAACTTTCCCAAAATCCCACATTATATTTTATTCCTCTACAATAGAAGTTAGAGAAAAGTCTTTTCAAGAGACGTGTTTCTGCCACCAACAATATAGGGTTCTCTTAGTAAAGAAGAGAGGATGGATGTTGGAAGGCAACTGGCTCTCCACCAGAGCCATATATAAAACCCTTACCTATGGATCTGTTTCTGGATTTCATCCCACAGATCTCTCTTTATGCTGGCACCAGACCATACTGTTTGAACATCATAATCTGTTGGAAAATCTGAAGAGTCTGGTTTTTACTTTTGCTTTGTATACAGTTGACATATATGTTGGCTTAGACACTTAGTAAACTAAACAATCTTTTTACTTTTTATTAACCTGAAATAAAACCTACGTATTGAGAAAGACCTGTTAACTTAATTAAAACTATGGCTAGAAGGGATCCTTGTAGGAGATGGCTGTTGGAGAGCTTTCTGGAATCATTTCTAGATTTGACTTTTGGTAGGTTGAAATCTCTGCTTTTGAAATTCCTGTTGTGGCGGAATTTTCCCAAGCACTGCAGATTTTTATTTCTTCCATCCTTTTAACTTAATTTTTGAATTCCTGAGTCTTAATTTTATTGTGTCTAATATGCACACAAGATCTGAGAGCAATATGTACATTTTAAGCCAAGAAACACACAGATCTTAGCTAAATGATGAAGTCATGCCAAGAGCTGCCAATCCTGTTTTTCAGTGGAAGTGCAGAAGCATGTTGAAGTCTCCAGCTGAGCTCCCCGCCATATTGGAAGAACCCAGAAAACAAACAAGCAAGCTCTTCTCATGACTTAAAACTCAGGGTTTTAAGGGTGATGATTTTAAACTCAGGGTGTCTAATCCATTCATGAAGAGTGTGGTCTGGCCTCAAGCCATTTCTGACATCAATACCCTTGATTCATGTCTGTTTATCCCTGTGCTGCCTCTGCGATGGACATTGGCGATTCTACTTTAAATGCACATTTAGAAATCAGTTACCCATACCTCTTCAGCTAGCCATGGAATCTTTGAGGAATTAATTTTGGCCAGTTGAAAAATATGGAGTTAGCCATATAATACCAAAATAAATGCTTCCAGAAATTTCTGAGGGGGGAAAAAAAGCATACCATGTAGATATTAGGTGGAGAAAGTTATTTTCTTTCTAGTGCATTAGATACACATTTTCAAAAATAGACATGTTTTTCAATTCAGTTTTTCTACTGTATAGAAAAAGAAGCCAAAATATTCTCAACCCATATTTTTAACTTAGAACATGAAACATAAAATGTAGTTTGGCTTTATGTTGTGTCAAGCTAAGTGAGAAGGGCAGAGAAGACGGGGATCCCAAGAAGGAATGAAACCTCTTTGATAAAGCTTGAGAGGCAAAGATCTATGCATTCATTCACCCCTTTTTCATAATCCTTTATACCTAAAAAGAAGCAGACATTTCCTGTGAGCTTTTTCATCAAACTGAAATTTGAAGGCATAAGTATTTTTGAAATTCACCATCTTCTGATATTTTTTAGAATTTTCTTTAGAGAAAAACTGTTAATGTTTTACTCCCTGTTGAGGGTCACAATCTATTACAAAACAAAAACTTTTCATTCAGTTTCATTGTATGTGGCCCTTTACACTTCCTGCTAAAGACTTTAGCCATGTATCTTTGCCCAGCTAGATACACACACAGTCAGCTTTTGATATTTGCCCTGTGGACCAGATGAAATAAAGCCCAGAATCAAGTCTACTGTTTCCCAATTGGTGTGACCATGGGCTGAATTCTGCGCTTCTTTTTGTTGTTGTTGTTGTTACATTGCTACAGCCCAGATTTCCAATGACCTTGAGAGGTCTATGCCTGGGTGTGTACATCCTGATGTGGGTTGCTTATTTCCCATGTAATCTTACAGGTCCTTTATTTCTGCCCAAATGTGAGAGGCTCCAGTAAAGTTTCTAGCTAGAAGAATTATAATCTATAGAGGTGGTTGATAGAATTATTTTCATGCTCAGTGTTTTCCTTTAGGTCTCTATTCTCCAAATCTTGCAGGTAAAGTAGTCCTTTATTCAAGGAAGATGATGACGTTCGTAATTGCAGGCCTAGAGAGAAAGCTGTCAATTGTCATACATTCCACAGGAACATCAAACAGAGCTCCTTTAGATGAGGGCATCTCAATTCACTGAGCTGAGCCAGTCTCACTGATGTGTGATCTGAGTGACAGAGGACTGGCAAAGGCCCTGGGTGAGGGTGTGTTTGTGTATTCACATTGCTGCAGAATCTTCAGTACTGCTTTGTGGGTTCCGTGGTCCTTAGGGATGGCTTCACCAAACAGGGATGCAAGAACAAGTCATTGCATTTTTGCAATACCTGGAGAATTGCCCGTAAAAGATAATGAACTTACAGGAAAAGCTTATAGCTTTTGCAACACATACTTACAGACCGCGTTTAGCCGATCATAACTGCATGAAACTGGTTGCACGTGCTCTTGGCTGTCTTTTAAATAATTTTTTTGGTTATTAATCTTTTGAAAAATATCGAGCATACTGGGGAAAAAAACAACTCTAAAGATTAACTACATTTCTTCCTGTCTCTCAAAATCCAAGACAGGTGTTTGTCTACATAATTCTGAAACTTTAGGGACAATTTATACTCCAGATATTAACAAAAAAGAATGCTGTCAAGTAGTGAAAAACCAATAATGATTAGAATGTCAGAATTAAGGGAATAATGAATGTACTGTTTTAGAAAAGTAAAACCAACTTATAACACATTGACTCTTTCTCAGTTTTCCCAAGAAACCATTCCTCTTGTGGAGGTCCTCATACCTGACATTTGCATACCAAAGTTGTCTTTTTCCCCATGGCTTTCACATACATTACATCATAAGACTTTCACAGTTGCACTGTGGGATAGAAAAAACATTATCCCATTTAACACATGGGAAAGAAAGATTTGCCAAGATTAAGTGATGTGCTAGAGTCACTTGAAGAATTTTTTGTGGCAGAGCCCAGACTAGAACTTAGGTCTTCTGACTCTGTCCCATTGAGCAACTACCCCGTACCAGGTATGGATGTCTTTAGTACTGGGGGTAAAGTAGTGAGTGAGGCCTTCAAAGACCTTATGTTTCTGTCTCAGGACAGGTAATAAGCAAGTAAAGTAACTACTCCTTGTAGCAAGTGCTCAGAAGAAAACAAGGAGTGTGATAGGAGAGAGATTTAAGAAGGGTTAATCTGGGAGGCGGAGGTTGCAGTGAGCTGAGTTCACGCCACTGCAGTCCAGCCTGAGCGACAGTGCGAGACTCTCTCAAAAAAAAAAAAAAAAAAAAAAAAAAAACAGTTATCAGAGAGGACCTGAGGAAAAGCTATTTCTTTTCCTGGAGCAGCTGGTCATGCTAGGATCCAGGAAAAGTAGTCTAGACATGGGAACAGGAGTTGCAAAGGTCCTGAGGCATGGAAGAGACTAGGATGTTCTAGGAACTTTTAGAAGGCTGGTGTTGCTTAGAGTTTTGTGAGAAAGACAGAGTAGAATAAGATGAACTCGTAGAGTAAGGCAGCCATGGGAACTGCCTGGGCCTTTATGGACATGAAAAGGATTTCTTATTGTATTCTACATGACGTGAAATCCCAGTGAAGGGTTTTAGATGTAGGGAGTGGGATTAGGGAGGGAAGTGATCTGATTTGTATGTTTAAAAAATCATTTTGGCTACAGTACAGAGAATGGATTAGAGGAAAGCAAGGGAAGCCAGGTAAGGTTATTTTGTATCTAGGCAAGAGTTGATGCTAGCTTGGATTAGAGAGGTTCCCATGGAGTGGAAAGAGGTGGGTGGATTTGAAATACATTTTGGTTGTAGAACAGGCTCTACTACTGCCAGGAGATTGGAAAGGCAGTCTCGAATTGTGGTTAGTAGTATAGGCTCTGAAATTGGACCATAGTTGAAAATTGGACCATGGTTGAAAATCCTTGCTCCTCCAATATACTAGCTATATGAACTAAGGTAAGTTATTTATCTTCTGACTTGATTTCTTAATCTGAAAGATGAGGATAATGATAATCGTACCTATCATAGATTTACTGAATGGAGTGTAGAATAATTGAATGGAGTATAAGGTAAGAACAATAAGAGGCTCACGCCTGTAATCCCAACACTTTGGGAGGCCCAGGCAGGTGGATCACCTGAGGTCAAGAGTTCGAGACCAACCTGGCCAATATAGTGAAACCCCCGTCTCTACTAAAAATACCAAAAAAATTAGCCAGGCATGGCCTGTAATCCCAGCTACTAGGGAGGCTGAGGCAGGAGAGGAGAATCGCTTGAACTTGGGAGACAGAGGTTGCAGTGAGCCGAGATTGTGCCATTGCACTCCAGCGTGGGTGACAGAGTGAGACCCTGTCTGAAAGAAAAGAAAAAAGAAAAAAAAGAACACTGAATAAGATCATGGAAATAGTGCTGTCTCTTAGCGTCGATCATTAGGAAGGGACAGGTATGTGTCGCTGACTCTGGCAACATGAAGGCTTTTGTTGACTTTAGCCAGAGCAGGCTCCATGGAGTGGGGAGTGGAGCCAGGCTGGACCAAATGCCACCATAAGGGACCTGAATAGGGGCAGTTGGGCATCCCTTCTCTGTCCAATCCCTTGATAGGGAGCAGTTGGATGGACACATATTGCTGTGGTCTGAATATGTTCCCCAAAATTCATGTGTTGAAATTTAATCACCAGTGTGAGAGTATTAAGAAGTGGGGCCTTTAGACGGTGATTAAATCATGAGGGTAGAGCCCTAAGGCATAGGACTAGTGCCCTTATAAAAGATGTTTTGGGGGAGCTCATTCACCCCTCCCCCCCTTTGCCCTTCTGCCCTCTGCCATGTGAGAACACAGCAGCAAGGCACCATCTTGGAAGCAGAGGGCAGCCCTCACCAACACCAAATCTGTGCCTTGATCTTGGACTTCCCAGCTTCTAGAACTGTGAGAAATAAAAGCCTATTGTTTCTAAATTATTCAGTCTAAGATACTTCATTATAGCAGCGGGAATGAACCAAGACACATATGTAAAGGGGGAAAGGTGTTCCCAGTGCCCCAGGAATGAGATGGGGTTAAATGATGGCTAGACACATTTAGAGAAGAAATATGGGCTCAACCACCTGTAAAGTTATTTTCCGTTTTAATATTGCACTTCTGGGCTTCTTCAGGAACTGTGGGTTTATTAATTAAGGATTGGTGGAGAAGACCTAGATACATGAATTCTATTATTTGAATGGTTTTTTTCGTGTAGAAAAGTATGTTTACCTCTGTTAGGATTTGTTTACTCTGTAATAATTTACAGACCCAGTTTAGCTTAGGACTTGTTCATAATATACTGTGAAATGAAAGAAACAGGTAAGACAGTGCCTATATAGTGAGACTGTTATAAAGCAAAGCCAAAAAAAAAAATGTGTTTCTTAAAACCAGTCTGGAAGAATATACTGTCTACAAGATATTATTACCAGGTGATGGGCCCCTGGTGAGCTTTATTTTCGTTTTTGGACTTTTCTGATTTTTTTTTTTTTTTTTTTTAATGAAAGTGGTTTGGGTTTTTTTGTTTTTCTGTTTTTTGTTTTTTTTGTTTTGTTTTGTTTTGTTTTTGTTTTTTTGAGACTGAATCTTGCCTTGCCCAGGCTGGAGTGCACTGGCATGATCTCAGCTCACTGCAACCTCCATCTCCCAAGTTCAAGCAATTCTCCTGCCTCAGCCTCCCAAGTAGCTGGGATTACAGGCATGCGCCACCATGCCCGGCTAATTTTCTGTATTTTCAGTAGAGACGGAGTTTCACCATGTTGACCAGGCTGGTCTCGAACTCCTGATCTCAGGTGATCTGCACTCAGGCTGATCTGCCTCAGCCTCCCAAAGTGTTGGGATTACAGATGTGAGCCACTGTGCCCGGCCTGAAAGTGTTTACTTTATAAAAAGAGAATAGAAAATCTTTTCCTTTTAGAGACCATATCTTACTATTATTTGAGAAATGCTTGTCCTCAATTTGTATTGGATTTCTGACCGAGTCATACCTCTCCTTGTGTTTTGCATAGTTGCTATGTTTACCTGCTCACAATCTGATTATTATTTGCTTTTGCAATCTTTCCTCCAGAACAATAAGAATGTAAGGTCATCTAGGCAAGAAACTTGTCTTTCCACTCCTCTGCATGACTCCTGGAGTGCTGTGGGAGTGTGGAGGAACTGCATCTGACTGAGTCATCCTCCCACCTAATGGTCTCACTCCAGAACATCCCCTGGGCTTGGCAATGAGCGAGTCACCAAGGGAGAATCAGTGACTTCATTGAAATCAAGGAGCTGCAGTAGCAGGATGTTAGCTTATTCAGCTAGATCAGGATGCTTTTTAGTGAGTTCGTCTTTATATTGATCTTCTTAACTGATGATTCTTCTTAGTAAGGCTTTAGACAGAAGCAAAAGCCCTGACATTTCTAAATCAATGAGCTCTTCATATCCTATTTCTCAAACTGATATGTAATAATACAATGTTTAAGAACTTTAAGGTGGCCTGAAGAGGGAATATTCTCCACATGAAGAGAAATTTAACCCAGAAAGTTTTCTAAAACAATTAGCAATTCTCTGTGCTTAAATGGTGTCACAGATAACTATAAGAACAAATGAATCGATAAAGTCATTGGTGACAGGATACGGGACAGGAGTAACCAATGGCAGAGTCCCTCAGGATAAGCTTGCTTTCTCTTCCTTGAATTGATTCTATGGGCTGGAAGACTGACTAACCTCTTCATTAGCTCATTGATCAGTCTCAGCCTCTGACTGCAGAGACAGAATGTGATTCCTCACCCAGCATTCCTCCAGGCTCATTCTCCATGGAAATCATCTCTTAAACAGGGTGGAAGAGCTCCTCGACCACGTTTGGGATCCATTCCTGTTCCTGTTCTAGGACATTTAGAGAAGACATAGTAATGAGAAAATTTAGTCAAGTGCCAAAACTGTTGCAGGAAATATGGAGAATTTTTTCTTTATATTCTGAGAGACACTATTGCATAAAGGGTTAAAAGTGCAAGTCTGGAACAAGACTCTGAGTTCAGGTTCCATTTAAAGCACTTTCTAGAACTGTAACCTTGGGCATTTATTTAGTTGTCTTACAGTGCCTCAGTTTCCTTTCTTATAATAGAGGGATAACAGTAGTACCTACCTCATCGAACTCTTGAGGGGATTGAATTACATCTAGAGTACTTAGAACAGTGCACCTAGTGACAACTCTTGATTGAGTGATTCTACATTATTAATAACTACAGTATGGCCCTTGAACGACACAGGTTTGAACTTCAGGGGGTCCAATTATACACAGGTTTTTTTTTTCAAGTAAATACAAATTGAAAATGTAGTATTTGCAGAATGCAAATCCCACGTGTATGGAGGGCCAACTTTTCCCATACCTGGTTCCTCAGGACTAACTGTGGGACTTGAGTGTGCATAGATTTTGGTATGGACGGGGGCCCTGGAATGAATCCTCTGCATATACTGAGGGATGAATATACATAAAATTAATAAAGAGCATTACATGGAGGCCTTCGGGCACTAATTCTAAAATACTGAATTTGTTAAGACTTTGTGGAGAAATAGGAGGTAGATTGAAAAACAGGACAATAAGCCACAGGTCTGGGCAGGATCTTTAAAGAAGCCATGAAGTCCCTAATCATCTCAGATTTTCCAGTACCTGCAGGTATCAACAGTCAAGTTGCAAAACAGCAAAGATGGCGGCCTGCCCATCCCTCTGGGAGCTGCATCCCAGGGAGGTTTGAAACCTCTGTCAGTCAGAAAGCGCCAGCGTGGGGTTAGCTGGAGACCCCGGTTGGGAGGTCACACCCGGTGAGGAGGAACAGGATCATAGAGCCGCTTTAAAAAGCAATCTGGCCACATTTTCCTAGAGTAGTCCAGCCCCATTTTTAACAAGAAAACTGGCCTTCAGAGAGCTTAAATAGTTTGACCAAAGTCTTACAGCTACTAAGAGTTTGTCCAGGGACTCAAGCCCAAGGTCTGTGGCATCCTGAAGCCCAGCTCCTTTCTTCCTCTCTCCCCAGTGCCCCACAACCTGTTCCTGAAAAAAACTCAGGCATTCTTGGTCCCTAAACTCAACCTTACTCTGTCCTTTTTTCCTCAGTCTCCTTCCTCCCATTCTTGACTTACCATTCCCCTTTCTTCCCTGGGAAAGGAAGCATCTGTACTTCTTTGAAAGTCCTGGGTTTTTAAATTGCCAAGGTAAGAAGAGTTAGTTGAAGAGCTGCTAATGGTTGTAGCCATTTAGCCCTGAATGCAGTCGTGCCTACCTAGCTGGGATGTCCCTGAATGCGGTCGTGTCCACTTAGCTGGGGTGTCCCTGAATGCAGTCGTGTCCGCTTAGCTGGGGTGTCCCTGAATGCGGTCGTGTCCGCTTAGCTGGGGTGTCCCTGAATGCGGTCGTGTCCGCTTAGCTGGGGTGTCCCTGAATGCGGTCGTGTCCGCTTAGCTGGGGTGTCCCTGAATGCGGTCGTGTCCGCTTAGCTGGGGTGTCCCTGAATGCGGTCGTGTCCGCTTAGCTGGGGTGTCCCTGAATGCGGTCGTGTACGCTTAGCTGGGGTGTCCCTGAATGCGGTCGTGTCCGCTTAGCTGGGGTGCACCTCTGTGTTCTTGCTGCTTCCTTGAAGGCTCCAACAATGCCTGGATGGGTTGGGAGAAGAACATGGTTTGAGGGAAATGCTTCATTCAACATCCCTATTGGGACTTTAGTGAGGAGTAGGTTTTTACTGAATTATTATAGACCATATTTCACCTGAGTTATAGCCGTCAAACCTTGCAACAGCTTTTTCAGTTCTGTCATCACTAGGAACTTGTGCCTATGTGGCAATAAACTCCACAACAGGTCAGACCTCCTTGTCTACCCGGGCAGGTAGAAGGGGAAATACCTCTTCTCCTGTGGGTGGGGCATTATTTGTAATGTAATTGTAAGACCACTTCCTGGCAGCAAAACACTTGCCTGCTTCCTGCCCATAAGCCTTTAAGAGGGAAAGTGCTGGGTGCAGTGTTTGCAGAAGGTGACATTGCTAGCCTGGTCTCTTAGGAACCATGTGGCCAACATGACAGCCAGCCCTAGCCCAGCTGACTCTGGTCAGACCTAAGGAGCTGGTTCCCATTCCTCCAGGCCCGGGGCCTCTACCAGTGCACCTCCACCCCCTGCAACTTGTGTCCCCTGGGGCTGTGCTGCTCTGGGGGTGTACCCCCTGCAGAGCCCAATGGGAGGATCCCAAGGGTGTTATGCAGATGTTCTTTTCAGAGGAAGCCAAAGCCAGCAGAACAAAGGTTGGAGACCGGTGGTCCTCTCCAACCTCCTGCCAGCATTCCCCTCACTATTAGTGCCCACCGCAGCTGGGAAGAGGCCAACATCCCCTTTTAGGATTTGACAGAAACTCCATACCAAGTGGCTTTGCACCTATGCACCTCTTTGGGGAAAGGAATGCTTTTCAGTTAAAGGTATTTCTGTGCGTCCATAAAAAAGAATGAGTTCATGTCCTTTGCAGGAACATGGATGAAGTGGGAAGCCATCATTCTCAGCAAACTAACACAGGAACAGAAAGCCAAATACCTCATGTTCTCACTCATAAGTGGGAGTTGAACAGTGAGAACACATGGACACAGGGAGGGGAACATCACACACCGGGGCCTATTGGGGGGTGAGGAGCAAGGGGAGGGAGAGCATTAGGACAAATACCTAGTGCATGCGGGGCTTAAAACCTGGATGATGGGTTGATAGGTGCAGCAAACCACCATGGCACGTGTATACCTATGTAAGAAACTTGCTTGTTCTGCACATGTATCCCAGAACTTAAAGTAAAAATAAATAAATAAATAAATAAATAAAGGGATGTCTGGCCATGGTAAGCAGGTGAAGGGGTTTTATTTTGATTTGGGACAGGGTAATATTGGAGAGGGCTGCTCCTTTCAAAGGATATCAAAGGCTGACCCCAAGACAAACAAACTCTCCCCCTTAAAGATGCCTTGGTCGAAGGTATATCAGAAAGCGAGGTGCCTGGGCTGTCCCATTTTCCTACCCTTCTTTCTTTGAAATTCACTCTCATTCCTGGCTCTCAGATGTGGGCCCCTGAGCCAGTTTCCAAAGGACTTCTCACTGGGTGCCTCCCACCTCTTCCTTCCCTGGATGTCCTGTGAGCTTCTATGTCTGGGCAGGCAACCATGACCTCCTGCCCAGCTCAGACTCTCCCAACCCGGGTTAGAGTCAGTATGTGTGTGCCCCAGGCCTTCTCAGGAAGGGCAAGGATGCCTGGATGCAGAAGAGGCCCTGGAAATGAGTGACAAGGCAGGGAGCTGGCCTTTGTCTTTTTTATTTAAGTGTGAAGATGATAGTTAAATGACATGACAACTCTGGGAGACTTGGTAAATCTCTTTAGAATGGGAGGTCTTTTCTTTTTACCACTGTGGTGTCAGGGGGAAGTGCTAACATTAATTAGAGACTCCATGGACTAATACAGTGAGAAAAGAAATAGCCAAAATTTACTTTGAGTTAGACCCCTTCCAATTCTAGCCATTTCTGTAAGCTACATACTATTTATGCCTAATAACCATGAATTAAGACAATGACACACACACACACACATACACACACACACACACACCCCTATTTGGGATTGATTAGTCTTCTACTGTACCACAACACCCAATTCTACACGTGCCCAGGCTTCTGGAGTTGCAGTGGGTTGCCTTGTGTGTCAGGCAAGGGAGTGGGGACAGTTTTCCACAGCTTTAGAACAACTGGCAAGAACCCTGGCCTTGAGCCTGAGTGATGGGACCCTGTTCAGTGTGCTTTGGAGGAGCAAAAAGCTGAGACCAATCAATAGACCCCAGGCTATGAGCCTGACCAGGAGTCTCTTAACCTGGGTGCTGATGCAGCAAAGATGCTGTCTGGACTTGGCAGTGGGGATGGAGAAGAAAGGATGGATTTGAGGCACATTTATGAGGTGATATGTTGACATGGGTATGAGTGAAATGGACAAGTTGGGTAACTCTAGTTTCAAACATGGGCCATGAGTGGATGGTCTCGCCATAAGTTGAGACAGAAGACGCAGGCGAGGTGATGATGTTGAGTTCAGTTTTGGACTCGTGGAGGCTGAGTGCCTGTGGGATATCAGGTAGTGATGTCCATCCGGCAACTGCAGGTCCACCTCTGAGGCTGGGGCAAGAGGTGAAGGCTGGAGGGAAAGGTGTTGGAATATGGAAAGGCATCAGTGTGGAAGGTGGAATCTAGAGATGGGGGCAAGTATGCAGGAGAAGAGAAGTGAGCAGAGGATAGGAGCCTGGGGCAGTCCACAGAGGAGAGACGAGATGTGGCTGGAAAGGCGCGATTCTGCAGTACAGTTGATGGTGGTGAAGATGTGGTTCTTTAAACAGAGGGATTTAAGCGGAGGTGAATGAGGAAGGTGGGATCTCATTCCCAGGGGAGAGTTTTGTCAATTGGTCTGTATAGATGAAATCTACAAAATTAAATTGGGTTCCAAGTTCTTGGCAATTCTCTTGAATGAAATTGGATACAATGATTGTCTTCCATTTAAGGTTTATTGAGATATGTTAGGAAATTGCACATGGGTGCTCAGACCCCACCAGGTCTCGGTATCTGAGCCTCCTGAAGCAGCCCTAGGAGCTCTGCCAGCCTTCCTGTCCTGGAGCCTTGGGCTAGTACTTCCTGGGCCGCCCTTCTTGCTGCTCCCTATAAGTACATCTGTACCCTCCTCCTAGTCAGCCTGTTTTCATCTGAAAAAGTAATATAATCATTTTTAAATGCAAATGATACTAAAAGATATTCAGTGATAAGTAAATCCTCCTCCTACCTAGGCCCCATTCCTCAGTCCTTTCCCACTCTACCCTGCAAAGCAATTCCTGTTACCAGTGTTGTGTGTATACAATATCCTTTTGGAAACACTACAGCTGTGGGCTGAATCCAGCCAGCTGCCTGTTTTTGTAAATAAAGTATTATTGGAACTCAGCCACACCCACTCATTGAAATATAATCTCTGGCTGCTTTCCTACCATAACGGGCGGAGTTGAGTAGTTGTGACTGAGACAGTATGGCCCACAGATATGGCCCAAAAATATTTACTATCTAGTCCTTTAAGAAAAAGTTTAGGCTGAGGGTGGTGGCTCATGCCTGCAATCCCAGCACTTTGGGAGGCTGAAGTAGGAGGATCACTTGAGACCAGGTGTTCAATTGAGACCAGCCTGGGCAGCACAGTGAGACTCCGTCCCTACTGAAGAAAAAATTAGCCGGGCATGGTGGCACACACCTGTGGTTCTGGCTACTCAGGAGGCTGAGGCAGGAGGATCGCTTGAGCCCAGGAGTTCAAGGCTGCACTGAGCCATGATTGTACCACTGCACTCTGGCCTGGGTAACAGAGCAAGACCTTGTCTCAAAAAAAAAAAAAGAAAAAGTTTGCTAGTGTATGTTCTTTGTATGTATAGACATGTAAGCATACTAGACATGCTTCTGCATTTTGCTTATTTTTATTTCACAGTATATCTTAGAGATTGTTCCCCATTGGCATGTACATGCAGCATGCTCTCAGGCCTTTTCACATATTATAGCATGGATGTAATTTAATCAATGCACTGTTCAAGGATGTTTGAGAGATTTTCTGTCTTGCCTGAATACAAAACAATGTAGGGAACCTCGTTGTGCTTGACTTTGCATACACAGGGGATCTTCAGGGTGGGTACATTTAAAACTGACAGGTGTTGCCAAATTGCCCCCCAACGTAGTTTTTACACCCCACCTACTACTCTCGGTGAAAAATCAGGCCTTTTTTATTTTAAGGGCTAAATTGCTAATCCCTGTGTGAAAATGGGTGTTAACAAAATAAAAAATAAGGAAAATATACAGGCTTACCCAATTTTGTTATCTATACATTTTACAGTCTCTAATACTTAGCATAGCTCCTTTGCGTGTCTGCCCACCACCCTTCTTTCTGAACGTGGGGTTCCCTGGGCTTTCCTTGTTTGACTTCAGACCTGGATCTAATAGGGATCTGGAGGTAGAATCAAGACGAATGTTCCCTTTGGCCTTAGGTGAGTCCTTTGCATCTCTGAGGCCCTGTTGATGACATCCAGTTCTCTAGACATCTGCCCAAACCAGAGCAATCCCTCCTCAAATATGCTAAGCAGAAATGCAGACAATATAAGACACACTATATTTATATTTTAGGAGTTTACATTACCTTCCCTTCTGTTTGGAAACCAACATCTCTCAAAATTAGATATAGTTAACACAGAATACCCCAAAATACCACCATTCTTCATAATTCCATTTCCTTATTTCTGGATTCTTTCAAGGGTAAAAACATTGTTTCATTCATCTTTGGGGCAGCATTCTGCCTAGTATGTGGTAGGCGCCCAGTAGATTTTGGATAAACTGACCTGATTTTCTGTTAATATTCCAACTGGATTATTTCTTTCTCCTCTTACAGAATGAAGATATTCAAATGTTATTTTAAACATACCCTACAGCAGAAAGTTTTCATCCTGTTTTTAACCCTATGGCTGCTCTCTTTGTTAAAGCTTCTAAATGTGAGACGACTCTTTCCGCAAAAAGACATTTACTTGGTTGAGTACTCCCTAAGTACCTCGCCTTTTGTAAGAAACAGATACACTCATGTTAAGGATGAAGTCAGGTATGAAGTTAACTGTTCGGGTATCTATGAACAAGAGCCTTTGGAAATTGGAAAGAGTCTGGAAATAAGAAGAAGGGACATCATTGACTTGGAGGATGATGATGTTGTGGCAATGACCAGTGATTGTGACATTTATCAGACTCTAAGAGGTTATGCTCAAAAGCTTGTCTCAAAGGAGGAGAAAAGCTTCCCAATAGCCTATTCTTTGGTTGTCCACAAAGATGCAATTATGGTTGAAAGGCTTATCCATGCTATATACAACCAGCACAATATTTACTGCATCCATTATGATCGTAAGGCACCTGATACCTTCAAAGTTGCCATGAACAATTTAGCTAAGTGCTTCTCCAATATTTTCATTACTTCCAAATTAGAGGCTGTGGAATATGCCCACATTTCCAGACTCCAGGCTGATTTAAATTGCTTGTCGGACCTTCTGAAGTCTTCAATCCAGTGGAAATATGTTATCAACTTGTGTGGGCAAGATTTTCCCCTGAAGTCAAATTTTGAATTGGTGTCAGAGTTGAAAAAACTCAATGGAGCAAATATGTTGGAGACGGTGAAACCCCCAAACAGTAAATTGGAAAGATTCACTTACCATCATGAACTTAGACGGGTGCCTTATGAATATGTGAAGCTACCAATAAGGACAAACATCTCCAAGGAAGCACCCCCCCATAACATTCAGATATTTGTTGGCAGTGCTTATTTTGTTTTAAGTCAAGCATTTGTTAAATATATTTTCAACAACTCCATCGTTCAAGACTTTTTTGCCTGGTCTAAAGACACATACTCTCCTGATGAGCACTTTTGGGCTACCTTGATTCGGGTTCCAGGAATACCTGGGGAGATTTCCAGATCAGCCCAGGATGTGTCTGATCTGCAGAGTAAGACTCGCCTTGTCAAGTGGAATTACTATGAAGGCTTTTTCTATCCCGGTTGTACTGGATCTCACCTTCGAAGCGTGTGTATTTATGGAGCTGCAGAATTAAGGTGGCTTATCAAAGATGGACATTGGTTTGCTAATAAATTTGATTCTAAGGTGGACCCTATCTTGATTAAATGCTTGGCAGAAAAGCTTGAAGAACAGCAGAGAGACTGGATCACTTTGTCCTCAGAAAAGTTATTTATGGATAGAAATCTCACTACCACATCATGATAGTAAAATCAGGATGGAAATAAGAGGGTGCCTGATAAATGGAGTCAGTATGGAATTGAATACTATACTATGCCCAATACTGTTTAAACTCAGTCCTCCCATATTTTAAAAGGTGTCCAAAATTCCATACACAAGGGAAAGTGATCTAGCCTTTGATGTTATTAGCCTGCAGTTGGCTAGGTTTTTTTAATATTTGTTTTTGCTTGTAATCTCACTGAGCTAAATCAGAGATCTTAAACATTCAGTCAGTCATCAAACATTATTGAGCACCTAACTATATGACAGGCACTTTTTTAGAGACTGCGGCTTATCCTCATCATAGCAACCTCGGTATCTTTAAGTTCTCCACATAACAGTCAGGATTCTACTGAAGAAGCTTTTGAAGTTTGTGGTAATCGTCTGATCATATAAACCACCCATTTCAGAGTAGTGTTTAAGTACTGTGACCAACACTCCACTTGTCTCTTAACTCAGCTTCCAAGACATTTCTTAACCATTAGAGCAGAGGAGGAAAGACTCACTACCTCAGAAAAATCTCAAAGAATAGTCCAATTTCCTGCTTGCCAAAGCATAATCTGCCTTTTGGTGCATTACTTGGTCAATTCAGGGTTGAGGAGACTGTTGGGGGGCATTTATAGTGTATGAAAGTTAAGGAAGGGGGTGAGGATGTGGGTTGGGACAGGTAGTACCTAAAGAGGAGCGAAGGGATTTATACAACATTTTTATCATGTTACAAAACAGTATCATGAATGGCCTCCTTTTTAGTTCAACTGTTTCTTTAAAATGCATTTACTGATTAAAAATAAGAACTGACCAATAGCTCCAAGTGTCACACACCAGAACATTAAGCCTAAGTCCTCAATTCATAAGTTATCATTCTAGATAAGTTTCTTTACAATGGAATACTTTCTATGGAATCATTTTAATTCTGTTGTATGGAACTATCAAGCTAAGAGTCACTAAACTTTCTTGAAAAGGTTGTGTGAAATATGACAGCTTTCTAAATTAATTTTTATAGTCATTTAAAATTTTTTCTTCTCTGGCAACTGTCCAACTGGAATCCATATTTAAAGTGATAAAAGCTCTAAGTTTCTTGCAGTCTTTTTCTCAGCTTAGTTCCAGAGAGAAAAAAGCTAATTTTCCTAAGGACACAGCAAGAATATTCATTAAGGATATTTTCTAAAACCCACACTTGAGAAAACCACCCAATGAGTCAAAAATATATATATAATATATATATGTAATATATATTTGTTATATATTATATATAGAACAATTCCATTACATATATATAATATATAAATATATATATTATATATACATATATTATATACACGTATATAATATATATTATATATTATATAATATATTATATATTATATATATGTGTGTATATATATTATATAATATATATTATATATTATATTATATATTATATATTATATATAATATATATTATATTATATATTATATATTATATTATATATTATATATTATATATATTATATTATATATATTATATATATTATATTATATATAATGGAATTGTTCTAGAAGTAAAATGGGGTAGGAATGGGGTTCTGAGAATAGGCAATAACATTTTCACCAGTCTCTTGGGAAATTGTAGAACTCATGTAAAAATTTCTTGGTCATGATATGTCTCAATGGCAGCCTCAGTAAATAAAGATGTAGCCTCAGAGATTATATTTAAAGATGTGGTAAATCTAGCCCAAAATAGGACAATTTGGAAGATTTAAGTATTACATATTTTTTAAATGTCTGTGTTCTCAATGTGAAATGCACTTTGCTCATTTTAAAGTTCATAATACTAACTGCCAACTGACACCACTTCTCGCTCCCTTTCTTCTCTTGAACTCATTTTTCTCCCTTTTTATTTACACCCTTCAAATTACTTCATTCTTCGGAAATAACTATTACCAAGCCCCATTCTTCAAAATAAGTAAACATTGTATATAGCCAAGTTCTGCAAAAGATCTATACCAGTTCACTCATGTGTGACTGTGGACAGGTAAGTCACTTTGGTCTCTATGAACCTCAGTTTTCCAGATCTTTGAAATGAGCACTTGGATGCCTATCCTTGCTTCCACACAAGTGTTTTTTTTTTTTTTTTTTGTGAGAATCGATTGAAATAGTATATGAAGTGGTTTGAAAATAGGTACAAACTATTGACATTTCAATGTCAGAGAGTGATACCCATAGTAGTATAAGACAAAGGTCCAACCCCATTGAAAGGCTTAAACATTTACCTTTTCTGAAAAACTATTGAAATATAAAGAGAGTCCCCAGTCACAGGGGCAACTTCTGTAACCAAATCCAGATCTGAGGAAACTCCTGTAACCCCATTTGGGGTTTCTTTTCTAAGTCAATAGGGTTACAGGTTGGTACAGTGACACATTGAGAATGGGGCTACAAATACTTTTCCCACCATCTAGGATGAAATACACGAAATCCTGTTGAAATCTTGGTTTTTATGCCTTTGGTCATCAGAATAAACGTAAATGCTGAAAAACAAATAACCTCCTGATCCACTGTCTTGCCTCCTAGTGAGAAATGATTCTATCCCCTGTTTACTGGGAAATTTCCAAAGTTGTTCATCACTTAAATGCCGTATTCAAAGGGAACATGGAAGGATGAAGCGGAGAAAGTGCCTTCGAGACATTCACACATTTCTCTGGACTCAGTCTGTTAACATATCAGGGAGCTTGTCAGATCACACCTTTTTGCCTTGGAAATCCTACAGATTTCCTGTACGCCTTCATATCTGATTCTTCCCTAAAACCTTTGGGTATGATTTCCTCCCTGGTCTTAAGAATGTCCTGCAGTCTGTGTTTTATAATTATTCTTTGTATTTATTGAATCTAGACTTTAAGTTATTCAGAGATCAGACCAGAACCTTAGAGTTTCTAAACTGTATGTGGATATTAAATAATATTAATAATGAAAGAGCTACCAAAATAGTCTATATTGTGTGAACAGTCTCTTGGGATATTAGACGTGTTTAAAGACCAGTGTTGCTGCTATTTTTAATATTTTGGTTAATTTAAGTGAAATGTACATATTTAAATTTGAAGATTTATCTTGCCCTTCAGAATGTGAAGATATACTTGCATATATTTTGACATATTTCATGGAAAATAAAAATGATAATCCACTTTGTGAATGTAAGTGAATGTATTCTTATGTATGTTATTATAAATGATTTTTGTTTGCACTGATGATGAAATGAGAGTTTTGGGGGCTTTTTATACATTTATATTGACTGGTC
The DNA here is from genome assembly GCF_029281585.2 of Gorilla gorilla gorilla. NCBI lineage: Eukaryota > Metazoa > Chordata > Mammalia > Primates > Hominidae > Gorilla > Gorilla gorilla. The sequence goes on from NC_073243.2 coordinate 36,673,023, forward strand.
TCTAAATCTCCTATTTTGTTTTCTTATCATTTTTGAAATACAGTTCCCATTACATGAGTTTTAAATAGATTGGTGTTTCATTTTGTATTATGCTACTACTAGATGTTGATTCTCTGGTATTGTAAAATAAAATGTGCTCCAAAAACCCAAACCCTTGGACTTTATGAGCTTTCCTTTCTCTGGTTTTGCTGATTCCCCACAAAGATTCTTTCAGTTTATGGCACTTGCCCCTTATTTAAAGAGCAGCGTTTATTTCACTTCAGTGTAAAAGAAATTCAGCATGTGTATTATACACAATATAGGCACATGAACTTAAGCCATTTAATTTGGTAAAGTCTCAAAGAGTCTTCCAGGATTTACCTGTCTTCCTTCTACTTCAGGTTGGTTTCTCCTATAAGATTAATAAGATAAATACTCTTGTTTGCTTGATTACTTTATGGAAGTAGTTTTCAATAGGGTAAGTTGAACTTTTTATCTCAGGTCCCTCACTTCCTGGAAAATCAATATTCTTCCCTTTCTACATTTTTTTGTTTTTTTTGAGATGGAGTCTCGCACTGTCGCCCAGGCTAGAGTGCAGTGGTGCGATCTCGGCTCACTGCAACCTCCACCTCCCGTGTTCAAGTGATTCTCCTGCCTCAGCCTCCCAAGTAACTGGGATTACAGGTGCCCGCCACCACGCCCAACTAATTTTTTGTATTTTTAGTAGAGACGGGGTTTCACTATGTTGGCCAGGCTGGTCTCAAACTCCTGACCTCGTGATCCTCCCAAAGTGCTGGGATTACAGGCATAAGCCAAGGCACTCAGCCAAGATTCTTCCCTTTCTTTGAAGGTCTCCTGCCTTGGTTGTGAGCACGCAGACACTCCCGTGTCCCCAGGCCTTGCTGGTGGAGGATTCCTGATGAGCTTCTGCTCTGTTCTCCCAGCTCTACTGAGCTGAGTATTTGTTATCATCAACCCCCATCCGCTGAGAAGCTCCCTGGCCATTTTTCTTTCACCATTTCTAAATCCATAACAGTCACCAGCCTACCCAGTACGTAGATATGCCAGGGGTTTGCATATTTCACTCACAAATCTCAATCCATCTCAAGGAATAAGGGGCATTTGGGGAATCTTCAACCTAAAAAAATAAACACTGTACTCAACCTAAGGTTAATTCTAGCTCTTACCAAGCTGGACAACTGTGCAAATTCACAGTAATTTCAGGAACAGGGGACTATTTTTTGGTGCCAGTGGTGGTGAGGCGGGTCTATACACAGCATCTTATTAAAGACTGATTTGATTCCTACATAAGTTTCATATTTTTTTGTTCCCATTGGCACCTACAAATCTACATCTAAATTGGGACAATTGGCTTCTAGTTACATGAAACTGATTATGAGGAAACTGTGGCAAGAGAGAATGAATAGATGATTGCAAATTTGTTCTCAGTACTGGAAAAAAAATCTGGTGATGCAAAACAGATGGCTTCAGAGACAGATGATCAGGGTGTCAACCCACGTGGACACACCAAAGCCACAGGAAGACTCTTCATCAGGCCTTACATACAACCTTCCCACAGAACAGCAAAGCACGCCCTCCTGGAGCACCCTCGGTTGAATCATGCATAAGACAAACAGCCAGAAAAGAATCTCAGGGAAAATCATGGCCAGGAACCTGGGTAAATTTATTTTTTTGTTCTTCTTGTTTCTTGTTTTGTTCTTTGTTGTTTCTCATAGAACAATAAAGGAAATTAAACAGAAACCACGAATATTCATAATTCTAAATCCTGACAAAAGCATTATAGTTCTCTGAATGCTCTTATCTACATACACGTGTTTTGACATTTGCCCGCACTGCCAATATTTTTACAATCACTGCCATGTTGCTACATGGTCTTTATGGCTATGTAATGGTCATACCACAATTCACTCAGCCTCTACTTTATTGTAGGACATTTGAATTGTAAACTACTTTTCTTTTTTTTTTGCTGTCATAAATAACAGTGCTATGAACAGTGTTGTTCGTACAGCTTCTCCTTTCCTTGAATTACTTCCTTATGATGCATTTCCATGAGAGAAATTATAATCCTGAAGAGAATGGATTTTTTAATTGATTGTTTTTCATGTATGTTTGTTATAAATCAACTTCTCAGAAACTGTGCAGGATGCTTGGTTGATGTGTACAACTACAGCCTCTACTTATGTGAAATTGTATTCATTTATTCTGATAAATGGCTATTCAGATTCTCAAAGTAAGCAAAGACTTTTGCCTAAAACAAGGATGTAGTTTTTCCTCTAGCAGATAAAAGATGGTGTTTTAATGCATGGGTAGTAAAGAGCTATTTCAGAATAATGTTCTTAAAGGCTTAACTTTGATGACTGACTCCATTCCAGGAAGGATCTAGAAGTTGCTAGTTCCTTCTAATATCCTTTCTTTCTGGCATCCCTGGTTTTATTCTGAGCAACAATATGACCAGCTGTTAATTCCCAGCTTCCCTTTCAACTATGGGGTGGTGGGCAAATGAGTTTAAAGCCTAAGTCACTGGGTGGGACATCTGAGAGTGCGCTTGGAAGGTGATTTACCTAGCTTGCCTTCTCCCCAACTCTCTTGCTTTTTCCTGTGCCTAGAATGTTTGTTATAGCTGAAATTTCAGCAACCATTTTAAAACCATGAGGATGGGAGTTATATGGCAGGGACAGAGTGAAAATATGACATCTGAATCATCCAAGACTACCTACCTGCAGTCTCCTTTTATGGAAGGAAAAACTTGGTATGTGCTTTAAGCCACTGTCATCTCAAGTCTCTATTACTAACAGCTGGACATGATCCCTAACTTACACAATGTTTGTCTAGGACACTGGTTTTCAAACTCCAGTCTGCATCAGAATCATCTGGAGGCCTTCTAAAACACAGATTGCTCCCCGCCTTTCCCTCTTTCTCATTAAAGGGGAGGGAGATTTGCATTTCTAACAAGTTCCTAAGTGAGATTGATGCTGTTCTAAACTATGCTTTGAGAACCACTGTTAGGATATCTTTCCTGAACATTATTTCAACATTGCAAGCATTAGGCTGATTTTAATATTTAGAAACCACCAAATTTTGCAATAAGCATACATACCTCTTGATCCTAAGACACTATAGTTAAAAGTTCAGAAATATTTTATATGTTGTTTTATATGCTTTCTCTACATTGTTGAAGAGGTAGCTATCTATATTTTTAAAATAATGACCAAAGTTGATGCATTGCTGTAACTATAGGTCCTCCTAAAATTGTTTTCAACCACATGGCTGCCATACTTGTAACTATTTTATAAAATACAATGAAAAACAAATGAATTTTGGAGGGTGTGAGTAACCTGAAATCATGGGGGTGAAATCTCGAGTTCAGACCTATGTGTCATTCTATAAAACAAAGATGTATGCTAGTGAGACGGCCTCTACCCAGCTAAGAAAAAATTTCCATGGGAAAAAAATTATGAACTCTAAGGAGAATACAAAGTGGTACAGGTGTAGCTCGGCTAGAGATACAGTTTACATAGTCAGGATCGTGTAAATGTTAAATATTGACCTAATCAATGCTACTGATATAATTTACAGGCAACATGAGGGGATAGAAAGGACGAATATGTTGGGTAGGAGCGTGGGTGGGTGTAAAAGACATCAAAATCATCTCAATGATCGGACTAGGTAGACAATGCCTGTAACTGAAAAACCAAATAGAGGAATAGAAAGATGTCACTCCAATTTGTGGAAGCAAAACCAAAAGAACCACTTCAGAGAGTTACAACTAGTCACCTCCAAGGAAAGGAAAGGGGGAATGCTGATTCTGTTTTGCAACAAGCCTTGCAACAAGCCTTGCAACCAGGTCTTTAAACTTTGAAATAAAAACTGGGGAAACAAATAATTAACTGGTAAGGAAAAAGACATGATCTGTGATCAGACTGCTTGTAATCTAATAGCTAGTGCAAAGAACCAGAAACCTTATAAGGGTGGCTAGTGTTTCTGTCTACTCAGCCCTTCTTCCATCCCAGAATCTTCAGAGCACAAAGAGCCCTCCTGGCTACTGAGGTGGTCAGGTGACCCAAGCTGGGCCAATTACAGCCTCTCACAGCCAAGGCCACACTAATTGGTCTAAGGAGTGGGCGCCTGATCTAAACGGGGCTAATCAGGGCTCTTGGGACTTGTTAAATTCCTGCCAGAGAATAAGAACCTCTTGTTCCTTTTTCTTTTTTAATCACAAAGCATAAGGATGTGGGCTTGCTAGCCCAGCACAGCTCTCTCTGTGTCCACACCTCACCACGTGGACAAGTTTGTATCAGCGAATTAATGTTCCAAAAGGAACAGGGAAGAGAAAGAGAATGACAGAGGGGGTCCTCGAGATGTTCAAAGCAGTCAGTCAATCATTGGTGACACCAGCTCCACCTGCCCTTAGGTTCATTTACACAGCCCAATTCAATCTCTCCTTTTTGTGTGTTTACACAAAATTAAATTAAAGTTCACTTATGGTCATAAAAACTACCTTGTAGTCATAATACACAGTTGAATACCAAACAAAACTTATGGAAAGTTTCAAGCAAACACAGAGAGAGAGAAGAGCATGATGAATCCCAACATCCTCATCACTCAGACCCACTATTGTCAATATTTTGACAATCCTATTTCATCTATCCACCCCTTCACCCCATTTTCCCACAGAAATATTTTAAAATAATTCTAGATATCAAATTATTTTACTTGTTAATAATAGATTGAACCATATGAAACTGCTGTTTTTGTAGGTCAGAAGTGGTCAACTATTGGCAATATTCTGTGTTCTGACCTAATATTTCAACAGTGTCAGGTCCACGGCCACGACTACGCCAAATGTCCTGCTTGGGGTTAGATTCCAGCCTCAGCTGAGGTCTGAGGCAAGTGGGTGGATGGGCGAATAGCTGAAAGAACACTCGGGGGGCTGTAAGTAGGTGAAATGTAATTTTATTCAGCAGCTCTCTCATCAGCAGCTCTCTTACACTGTCCACCTGTCTGCTCTGGCTCTGCGGCTCCTGCCACTCCCATGCTTGCAGCTGGACTCCCTGGCCTGCAAGGCCAGCCACAGGGTCAGCAGCCTAACTCTTTCCCTCTGGGCACAAGCCAGTTCCTGGCTCCCCCTCTGTCTGCCTTCGAGGCAACTGGCTCTCCCTTACAGGGGTCCCCAGCATTACTCTCTCTCTGGGCAGCAGCACGCAAGCTGTGCCGTGCCATGCCGTGCCGTGCCATGCCAAACTGAGCCCCGTGCACAGCATCAGCAGGGCAGTTATACCTTCTACAGACAATAGGGGCTCAGAGCCAAGTATGAACTTACACAAACAGGTTATATAACAAGTGGAGTATGCACCTGTGCCCTAAACTCGCTGAGTCACTCTGGCCTGGATGTCCACCTCGGCCTATTCCTTGACCAAAGCACATCCATGTACCTTATGAGTCTCCTAACTGCCAAAAACTCTTTTTTCCTGACATAACCACTAAGCCATTATCACACCTAACAAAATTAAGAATAATTCCTTAATGTCTAACAGTGAAACCATTTTCAAAATTTTCCAACTGTATCATATGTGTCTTTGTATTCGCCATTTGTTTAAATCAGGATCCAAACAAGGTCTACACATTAATTTGGTGAAAATAACTTTGTAAGTGATCTTACTCTGATTTAGCACTGTCACTTAAAAGGAACCTAGGCAACTAATATGGAATGGTGGACAATCTTCAATCAACAACATTTAGAAGAATTGTCTCAGCTCCTTGTGTATATTACTAAATATACATATATTGGATTAATATGTTATATATATAAAATCTTACAGATTCCAGGCATTGTGCTTTTTGCTTCACAGGTTTTCTGCATTTGCTTTTATGAAGTAATTGCCAGTATCATGCCAGGAAATGAGAAAGGGCCCCAGGGAGGCCAACAGATATGGCTGAGGTCACCAGCTAATGACTGTCAGAGCTGAGATTGGGATTTTAAGTTGTGTGGCTCCCAAGTCCAAGCTCTTCGTTGCTATACCCAACCTGTGCTTTTTGCGCTGGTCCTGGTGAGCATTAATATGCCAGACATATGCCTATTAATATTTTATTCCACAAATGTCTCGGTCAGCTCAAGGTGCTATAACAAATGCACCACAGGCTAGATGACTTAAACATTTATTTCTCACACTTGTGGAAGCTGGGAAGTCTAAGAACAAGGTGCTGGCAGATCTGGTGTGTGGTTAGGGCTCTCTTCCTGGTTTGCAGGTGGCTGCCTTCTCATTATATCCTCGTATGTCTGAGAGCTTCAGAGATTGAAAGCAAGCTTCTGTGTCTCTTCTTATAAGGGCACTAATCCCATTTATGGGAGCTCTACCCTTATGACCTAATTGCCTCTCAAAGGCCCTATCTCCTCTTATGAGCACATTGGGGGTTAGGATTTCAACATACGAATTTGGGGGAGGGAAGACGCAAACATTCAGTCTGTAGCAACAAAGTACTGAGATCTTGTAGGAAAGGAGCTTATAAAAGTAAGCCAGGATTGAGGAGTTGCATCCCTGTGACTCAGGGGAGTCAGTATGTAGGACCACCCTCTGCACTTCCTCTCTCTCGTCATCCTCCCTCTGCATCCCCAGCCCTCCCTGTGGTGCTCCTCTTCCCCTGACCTGGCTTGGCCTCTGGTCTTCCTCCCCTCACTTCCTTACTCCTAATGTTCATTCCCTTTTGCCTCTTGCTTTATCTGCTTTTCCACTCAAGTTTTTTAAACTGAACCCTAGCCTGCAAACTAACCTCAACTCTGGTGGATGTTCATTTATAGCATTTTTTGCTCTGGTCAATCCAGACTAATTAAACCAGTACTGGTATTTCAGACTGAAGAGTTCAATCCCCTTCCCCTGTCAGAAGATCTAATTCACTCCACTTAAAACATGTTACTGGTGGCTCACGCCTGTAATCCCAGCACTTTGGGGGGGATCACGAGGTCAGAAGTTTGAGACCAGCCAAGGCGGCGGGTCACGAGGTCAGGAGTTTGAGACCAGCCTGACCAAAATGGTGAAACCCCGTCTCTACTAAAAATACAAAAATTAGCTGGGCGTGGTGGCACAAGCCTGTAATCACAGCTACTCAGGAGGCTGAGGCAGGAGAATCGCTTGAACCCACGAGGTGGAAGTTGCAGTGAGCCGAGATCATGCCACTGCACTCCAGCCTGGGCAACAGAGTGAGACTCCATCTCAAAAAAATAAATAAATAAAAATAAAAAATAAACATGTTACCCCCGGTGACTCACAGCAGGCACAACATCTATGCTGAGTTGTGAGTTTCTCTGCTTACATCATGTGGTCATCACCTGGCTCACGTAGCAGTTCCCAGGGAGATGTCTGCTTCAAGAGAACAACAACTGGAGAGAGAGGAGGATCATCTTGTTAGCACTTCACAAACTTTAACGGGCATAGAAGTCTTACTTGTGGGTCTTTTAAAATGAAAGTTCTGATTTGGTATTTCTGGGATTGGGCCTGAGTTGCTACATTTCTAACAAGTTCCCTGGTGGTGTCAATGCTGCTGGTCCATAGACCCACCCCTCTTTAAAATGCAAGAATCTAGATCACTGGTTCTCAGCACCTGCTACACATTAAAACCCTCTAGGATGCTTTTTATTAGGATAAGCTTAGGTGCAGGGAGTCATAGGAGCTCCCAGGGGATTCTAATGAATAATCAGTGAAAACCACCACATTGGAGGCTGTAGTGGCAGCAGGAATTGGGTGGCCAGCGGAGAGATTCCTGGCGGGCGGAAGGTGCAGCATGGTCATGGGAAAGTGGAGGTTCTGGCTCCGGAGGGTCTTTGTTCCTCTGCATGCCCTGCCTCCCTTCGCTGTCCCTCACCTTTGCTCTCCCTTTTCTCTATTGTCCCTACAAATCCACCCACTTCCTAAAGCATCTTCTCAACAAGAAAAAAAGCTGAGCCAACTGAAAACCAATACTTTTCTTAGATCCATCAGAAAATTGAAGTCACAGGACAAACCTCACTTTGAAAATTGGAGACACAGGCAAATAAAGAGGATCCCAACTTACCAAGAGTAGAAGCCCACATCTGGAGCACACAGGTAGGAGCACTGAAACTGAAATTGAAAATTTCTGAATGCTCACTGTGGGCAGTGTTGAGTTAAAAATTCCAGATGCCCCAGTTCTAGGGACACACCCCGGCTTTTGTTTTATCTCGAGGGGCCCCACCAAATTCTCAGGGTGAAGACTGGAGAAAAATTTCTTCATGCTTCCAATAGAGGGAGGGGAAAAAAGCTGTGGCTTCCAGGAAATAAATCTGAAAAAGATGTTGGGATTCAAAAACAACCGTAAATCTGAGCAAGCATGCAGCTCAGCACAAAATCAGTGATGATGAGTTATTAGATGCTAGGCACCACGCTAGGTGCTGAGGATTGAGGATAAGTAAGACTGGCTCCCTCTCCTCCAGGAACTCTAGTCTAGTGGGAAATGCATATGTGCAAACAACTGTGTCAGAGATTAATTGTTACTGCTCCTCATGTCTCATCTCTCCTTCTTTCATAATAATAGAACCCTCCTTTTAAGCTGAGCATGTGCATCTCAGCATAAAGAGTACATATCCCAGCCTCTCTTGCAAGGCAGGTATCATCATGTAAGAAGTATTCGCCAATGAGATGTAGTAGAAGTTTTTTGTGCAACTTTCTGAGACATGTTCTTAAAATAAGGGATGTCCCAGTGCTAACCCCCGGTAACTGTGGATATAACCTTAGTCTGGGAAAGGGTCATGCAGATATAATTAAATCAAGGATTTCAAGAAGAGATCATCCTGGATACAAAGGGTGGCAGCTCTCCTCCTTTATCTTTCTACTGGCTGGAAAGCAAATATCTTGGATAATGAGGTGGAAACCTCAACCAAAACCCTGGGTTTCTGATTATTATAAAGTCACTATACCAGCCTGTATATATGTAACTCTAAAGAGACACAGCTTGATACACTTGGTATACTTGAGCCATTTGCATGCATTCTTTCATTCCACAAATGTCTTGTGAGGGCCTTATATGCTAGGCACTGGGCATACAGCAGCAAAATACAGCCACAGAACATGCCCTTAAAGCCAGCTTTTTTATTTTTTGTAATTTAACAAAATACAAAAATTTTATTTTGATATAATTTCAGATTCCACATTGAAATTTTATTTATTTTTTAATTTCCAACTTTTATTTTAAGTTCAGGGGTACATAATATGCAGGATATGCAGGTTTGTTACATGAGTAAATGTATGCCATGGTGGTTTACCGCACAGATCTTCCCATCACGCAGGTATTAAGCCCAGCATCCATTAGCTTTTCTTCCTGATCCGTCTCCCTCTTCCCACCCACCCACCCCCCACCCTCCAATAGGCCCCAGTGTGTATTGTTCCCTCCCCACCTCCGTGTGTTCTCATCATTTAGTTCCCACTTATAAGTGAGAACAGGCGATATTTGGTTTTCTGTTCCTGCATTAGTTTGCTAAGGGTAATGACCTCTAGCTCCATCCATGTCCCTGCAAAGGACATAATCTCATTCCTTTTTATGACTGCATAGTAGTCCATGATATATGTACCACATTTTCTCTATCCAGTCTATCACTGATGAGCATTTAGGTTGATTCCATGTCTTTGCTATTGTGAATAGTGCTGCAATGAACATACACATGCATGTGTCTTTATAATAGAATGATTTATATTTCTTTGGAAACCCAGTAATGGGAATACTGGATTGAATGGTATTTCTGCCTCTGTGATCTTTGAGGAATCCCCACACTGGCTTCCACAATGGTTGAACTAATTTACACTCCCACCAACAGTGTAAAAGCATTCCTTTTACTCCACAACCTTACCAGCAGCTGTTGTTTTTTGGCTTTTTAATAATCACCATTCTGACTGGTGTGAGATGGTATCTCATTGTGGTTTTGATTTGCATTTCTCTAATGATCAGTGATGTTGAGCTCTTTTTCATATGTTTGTTGGCTGCATATTTGTCTTCTTTTGAGAAGTGTCTGTTCCTGTCCTTTGTCCACTTTTTAATGGGGGTTGTTTTTTTCTTGTAAATTTGTTTAAGTTCCTTACAGATATTGGATATTAGACCTTTGTCAGATGAATAGATTGCAAAAATTTTCTCCCATTCTGTAGGCTGTGTGTTTACACTGTTGATAGTTTCTTTTGCTGTGCAGAAGCTCTTTAGTTTAATTAGATCCCATCTGTCAATTTTTGCTTTTGTTGCAATGGCTTTTGATGTCTCCGTCATGAAATTTTTGACTGTGCCTATGTCCTGAATAGTATTGCCTAGGTTTCCTTCTAGGGTTTTTATGGTTTAGGGTTTTACATTTAAGTCTTTAATCCATCTTGAGTTGATTTTTTTATATGGTGTAAGGAAGGGGTCCAGTTTCAATTTTCTGCATATGGCCAGCCAGTTCTTCCAGCATTATTTATTAAATAGGGAATCCTTTCCCCATTGCTTGTGTTTGTCAAGTTTGTCAAAGATCAGATGCTTGTAGGTGTGCAGTCTTATTTCTAGGTTCTCTATTGTTTTCCATTGGTCTATATGTCTGTTTTTGTACCAGTACCATGCTGTTTTGGTTACTGCAGCCTTGTAGTATAGTTTGAAGTCAGGTAGAATGATGCCTCCAGCTTTGTTCTTTTTGCTGAGGATTGCCTTGGCTATTTGGGCTCTTTTTTGGTTCCATTTAAATTTTAAAATAGTTTTTCCTAGTTCTGTGAAGAATGGCAATGGTAGTTTAATGGGAATAGCATTGAATCTCTAAACTGCTTTGGGCAGTATGGCCATTTTAATGATATTGATTCTTCCTATCCATGACTGTGGAATGTTTTTCCATCTGTTTGTGTCGTGTCTGATTTCTTTGAGCAGTGGTTTGTGGTTCTCCTCAAAGAGGTCCTTCACTTCCTTTGTTAGCTATATTCCTAGATATTTTATTCTTTTTGTGGCAGTTGTGAATGGGAGTTCATTTGTGATTTGGCTGTTGGTTTGCCTGTTGTTGGTGTGTAGGAATGCTAGCGATTTTTGCACATTGATTTTCTAAACTGAGACTTTGCTGACGTTGCTTATCAGCTTAAGAAGCTTTTGGGCTGACATAATGGGGTTTTCTAGATATAGGATCATGTCGTCTGCAAACAAAGATAGTTTGACTTCCTCTCTTCCTATTTGAATATGCTTTATTTATTTCTGTTTGCCTGAGTTCCCTGGCCAGAACTTCCAATATTATGTTGAATAGGAGTGATGAGAGAGGGCAACCTTGTCTGTGCTGGTTTTCAAGGGGAATGCTTCTAGCTTTTGCCCATGCAGTATGATATTGGCTGTGGGTTTGTTATATATGGCACCTATTATTCTGAGGCATGTTCCTTCAATACGTAGTTTATTGAAAAAACAAATTTTTTTTTGAGATGAAGTCTTGCTCTTGTCACCCAGGCTGGAGTGCAATGGCATAATCTCGGCTCACTGCAACCTCCGCCTCCTGGGTTCAAGCAATTCTCCTGCCTCAGCCTCCCGAGTAGCTGGGATTACAGGTGCCTGCCACCATGCCTGGCTAATTTTTGTATTTTTAGTAAAGACAGGGTTTCACCATGTTGGCCAGGCTGGTCTCAAACTCCTGACCTCAGGTGATCCGCCCGCCTCAGCCTCCCAAAGTTCTGGGATTACAGGCATGAGCCACCGCACCCGGCCATTGAAAGTTTTTAACATGAAGGGATGTTGAATTTAACAAAGGCCTTTTCTGCATCTATTGAGATAATCATGCAGTTTTTATCTTTAGTTCTGTTTATGTGATGAACCACATTTATCGATTTGCATATGTTGAACCAGCCTTGCATCCTGGGGTTGAAGCCTACTTGATCATGGTGGATAAGATTTTTGATGTGCTGCTGGATTTGGTTTGCCAGTATTTTGTTGAGGATTTTGCATCAATGTTTATCAAGAATATTGGCCTAAAGTTTTTTGTTGTTGTATCTCTGCCAGGTTTTGGTACCAGGATGATGCTAAAGCCAATTTTTTCTGTTCCTCTTACGAGCCAAGTTATTTTCTAACTCAGAGCCTTTGTCCATGCTGTTCTCTCTGTCTAGGGCAGCACTGTTCAGTAGAACTGCCTGCCATGATGGAAGTGTTCTACGTCTGTGCTATCCAATATGGCAGCACAGACATGTAACTACTGAGTACTTGAAATGTGGCTAGTGTGACTGAGGCATTGATTTTTTATTTTATTTTAATTAATTTAGATTAATTAATGTGGCTCTACTCTACTGCTTTCCCCAAATGGCTAACTCCTTGAGGTGGCTATGGACCATGAACATAAATTCTTTGACATGCCTCCAGTTGAGAGATGGGGTCTCTATCCCTTCTCCTTGAATCTGGGTGGGCTTGTGACTGAATGGTGGTAGTGACATTATGTGACTTCCAAGGCTATGTAAGACAAAGCCTTGCAGCTTCTGCCTTGGGCTCTTGAAGGTCATACTCTTGGGGCACTTGCCCCCAGGAAGCTGCATCTCAGAACCCAGCCACCCCACTGCGTGCAGCTGAAGCCACACAGGAGATCACATGTAGTTGCTGCATCCCAGCCTAGGCCTACCATAGAAACTACCACAAACCTGGTGGTTTAAAATATTCTCTTGCAGTTCTGGAGGCCAGAAGTGTGTATTCAAAGTGTTGGGAGGGGATGGCAGGTGCCATGCCCTCCTAGCTTCTGGTGGTAGCTGGCAATCTTTAACCTTCCTTATGCAGGGAATCAGAATATGCCACCAAAAACATGCCACTTAGGCATGAGGATAATTTTGAGCTGAAGGCAATTGAGACACAACAGATGCAAAAGGAGCTCTCTATTCTCCCTGTTTCTTCCTAAAGGCAGGGTACAAATTTCCCTTTCTGAAGGTGTTACAACCCACTGTCCCGCCCCCCACCCCACCCCTCCTGGTCCCGCACCGTGGCCATATCAGGAGGAGAACAACCATTATCACCGGAGACAGAACATCAGACGGATTTCTGTCTGCACAAACTTTATCTTCCATAAGTTTCCTCCATATATTTATCTTCCCACAAATTACTGAGCCTAGAAGCCCAAATCCCTTTTCCTGTCTTGTCACTTCTCAATAAACCCATTGCTGTTTGTTTAGATGGTAATGGTATATAAGCCTGAAATTCTCTCCACCCCTTTTGAGTTATTTATCACTCAGTTCTCCTTCATGCATGCATGTTGTGCACATAAGTAAACTCTGTGTTTTTTTTCTCATGTTAACTTGTCTTCTCCAAGTTTGATTTGCAGGCCTCAGCTACTGAACCTAAGAGAGTAGAAGAGGTGTTTCCTCCCCCACACTTGGCTTATAGACATATTACTTCAATCTCCACCTCCACCTCTGTCTCCATATTGCCTTCTCCTCCACGTTTCTCCTCTACTCAAATATCCCTCTATTTTCTCTTAAGGACACCAGTTATTGGATTTAGGGCCTACCATCAATACAAGATGATCTTGAGAATCTTAATTTGGTTACATCTACAGAGACCCTTTTTCCAAATAAGTATTTCACATTGACAGGTACCAGAGATTAGGAGTTGAACAGCAGGGCACAGTGGCTCATGCCTGTAATCCCAGCACTTTGGGAGGCCGAGGCGGGCAGATCATCTGAGGTCGGGAGTTCGAGACCAGCCTGACCAACATGGAGAAACCCCGTCTCTACTAAAAATACAAAATTAGCTGGGTGTGTTGGCACATGCCTGTAGTCATAGCTACTCAGGAGGCTGAGGCAGGAGAATTGCTTGAACCCAGGAGGCGGAGGTTGCAGTGAGCCAAGATCGCCCCATTGCACTCCAGCCTGGGCAACAAGAACGAAACTCCATCTCAAAAAAAAGGAGTTGAAAATATTATTTTGGAGTCACTATTTAGCCCACTATAGCACCTGAAATATGAGTGAGGAAGCCTGGAGTTGATTCCAGCCCCCAGCTGTTTGCATTACCCCTAGACATTCAAGTCTTCCTGGCTAAGACTCTAAACATTATAGAGCAGAGATATGCTATTTCCACCATGCCTCATTGAATTTCTGACCTAAAGAATGTTTTAGCATAATAAAATGGTATTGTTTTATGCCACTAAGTTTGGGATAGTTTATTATGCAACAATAGGTAACTGGAAATTCCTATTCATCTTTTAAGCTCAGTTCAAAAAACATGTCTTCAAAGACATCTCCTTAGCTATCTCCTCTATGGTCTAAATTATATTTCCCTCTCTTTGCTTTTCTTTTATGACACTAATCACAATTTGTAATTATATATGCACTTAGGTGTTTTGTTTTGTTTTTTAAAATGTCAGTCACCCTCACTAGACTTCCGTTTCATGAGGGCAAGGACAAAGTTTGTTTTATTCAGCACAATGTCCTATGTGTGCCAGGTACACAGCAAATGCCCAATAAATATTTGCTGAATGAATGAAATTCTGGTCTTTCTGTGACTGAATCTACAACTGACATTTCCTTGTCATCTGAACTGAGACAGCTCCTGGAAAATATTGTTTATTTTGCCATTTTAGCTTTCAGACTAAATAAGCTAGAATGCAACAAGTGGGAAGCAACATTTTCATTTTCTATGATTCAAACACTAGTTCTTGCTGTTCCAGTTCCCTGTATTAAGTAATTGCTGTAGTTTTCAATTGTAGTGAAAAGAAGTGAATACAAAGATAGCTAGGCTATGAGATAGCCTCTTCAATTTTTAAGAAAGCATCTGTAAGTATACAGAAAGAACCTCAAATTGTCCTTGTGCATGAGTAAGCAACAATCTCATGAAACATTCTTCCATGAAATGAAAGATTAATGACAAAACAAAATGAATAAGTTCTTCCTGATATCTTGATCAACAGACATCTTTTTCTAGAAAGTTCACTGGTACAAGTCCCACTATTATTTTTGTTGGAACAATAACATATATAGGATATAAATTAAAAGGCAAAGCATGTTAAAGGAGGCCAAAATTAGTCAAATAAAACTTATAATTACTTGTACAAATTACCACAGGGATAGAGCATAACAGAAGTCAGGAAGCAGGTAGGAATTTTAACAAAAGCTGAGCACCAGCAGTTGGCACTCCCCTGTATGGCTGTTACTCTTCTCACTGTGGTTGGTGGTGAACAAAGTATTCCTGCCCTACCAGGCGTATCCAGCTTGCACACAGTAGGAATTTTAACAAGATCTGGAAGGCCCTACATGATCACATTCTAACTGTGCTTTCTTAGATTCCGTATTTGTCTAACAGTATCAGACTAATAGCCAAAGTTATTTCCATTTTCCCTGTGATCCAGATCTCATACTCTGAACCACCTTCTTATCTAACTTGTACAAACCACACCAGGATTTCCCCTGCTTTAAATCACCCAGAGCCAGGTACCAGATAACTAAAGCCAACCCCTATAGCCCAAAGCTCAGTGACATTACTTAAATTAGACTTTCCTAAGCAATCTCCCCTGCCCTGCCTTGCCTTACTTGCAAAAACGCCAATAAAGGCTCTAAACCATGCTTTCCCCTTGCTCCTACCTCCTGACCACACCTATTGCTTCCCCAGGTGGCCCAGTGTGGCCTGGCCTGCCCCGTCCTCTCAGAAACTATAAGTAATAAATTCTTCTTTCAATGGCATTAACCTCTCCAGGTTGTCACTCAGCCACCATAAATTAAAATCCTGCGGGTACAATTGAGACAGATCAGCCCTTAGGGGCTTTGTGGTCGCCGTTTCCTCTGCCTAGGCCTCTCTTCCCTCTGTATCCACACTGCACCCACATGGCTTCCTCACTCACTACGTTGAAGTCTCTGCTCAAGTATCACCATATTTGAGAAGCCTTCCCCAAGCACCCTGCTAACTAACTAGAAACCCCTCCTACTTCTAATGGTCTCTACCTGCTTTGTCCTGCTGTATTTTTCTTCATAGCTTGTATCACTACTTGACTTATTATATATTTATTTGTTTTGTGTCATCCTCATTTCCCACCTCACATAACATAAGCTTCATTAAAGCAAAACATGCTGTTTCATTAACAGCAGAGTTCCTACCACTTAGAACAATGCCTGGCATGTAGCAGGTAAAACATATATATATATATATATATATATATATATATTTTTTTTTTTTTTTTTTTTTTTTTTTGAGATGGAGTCTCGCTCTGCCGCCAGGCTGGATTGCAGTGGCGTGATCTCCGCTCACTGCAAGCTCCGCCTCCAGGGTTCATGCGATTCTCCTGCCTCAGCCTCCCAAGTAGCTGGGACTACAGGCTCATGCCACCACAGCCAACTAATTTTTGTATTTTTAGTAGAGATGGGGCTTCACCATGTTGGCCAGGATGGTCTTCATCTTTTGACCTCATGATCCACCCACCTCGGCCTCCCAAAGTGCTGGGATTACAGGCGTAAGCCACCGTGCCCAGCCAAAATATATATTTTTCAATGAGTACACTTCATTTGTTCAGAGCACCTGGTCCATCAATGAACACATGAGTGGTCTCAATCCCCTTCAGATTTGTGACTCTCACTGGGGCTGGGTATCTGTAAGAAGCCAGTCCTCTGGATCAATATGACACGAATTTGTAAAAGGGAGTAAGCAGTTTAAAAATATATCCTGGGAAATCCCAGGATAAAGTCTCAAGCAAGCAGGTTTATGGAATCAATACTGGGGACTCCTGGGGATTAGAAAAAGGAGCAATTGCCATTCCTGAATTATCTGACCATATGGTATTCCTCTAAAAATCTGCTTTGTCTTGGATTTTGGGCTCTGTGACACTAGGGGGAAAGGAAAATATTTCACTTTATCATATAGAAACAGCATCTTGCCCTCTAATGGGGTTGAAGCAGGGTCTGGGAAGCATTTTGGTAACTGTTGGCACAGACATCTTCAGGGTGGACAGGATGCATTCCCTACAGATGGAGCCTATATTATTTCTCTCTGCTAGGCAGCTCCCCAGTTGTACCTCCCAGCCCAACACAAGCGCGTAGTTGACACTGGCAGCCTTTCTCTCCCAGTGATCACAAACGCTGTAACCACTTTTCAAAGGAAAGCTGGGTATACCAGATGCTTGTAATAATGTATCTCAAAAAGTCTGTAAAACATTTAGAGTAAAGACAAATAAGACTTTAACAATGATGACCGGAAATTCGGAGGCTTAAGAAGGAGACCATTAGGGAAGAAAGAAACGAAATGAAGGAGGGAAGAAGGATGAAGGAAGGAAGAATATCTACTCTCTAACAAGACACAAGAACTTATATTCATCATTTGTATGCCCATTGCCTCTAAGAAAAAAATCTCCCAGGCGGGCGCGATGGCTCACGCCTGTAATCCCAGCACTTTGGGAGACCGAGCTGGGTGGATTGCCTGAGCTCAGGAGTCCGCGACCTGCCTGGGCAACATGTTGAAACCCCATCTCTACTAAAATACAGAAAATTAGTTGGGCATAGCAGCGTGCATCTGTAGTCCCAGCTACTCGGGAGGCTGAGGCAGGAGAATCACTTGAACCCGGGAGGCAGAGGTTGCAGTGAGCCGAGATCGCACCACTGCACTCCAGCCTGGGTGACAGAGTGAGACTCTATCTTAAAAAAAAAAAAAAAAATCTCCCAAATAACTTTCCATACAGTATGATTTGGAAGCCAGTTAACTACGGACTTTAAGATATTTTCCTTTATCTAACCCAGATACTCAGAACTAAAGTCAGATCAATTTTTCTCTTGTCTCAGAGCTTAAAGGCATTATAAAAGGTTACTGAAATGAAGAAAGTGAGTCTGAGACTAAGAATGTGTCATCTTCAGACTGTGCAGGGGAGAGATCTGGTCATCCCCACGGAGCTGTAGTCTGCATGATATCCAGGGGGAGTGCTGTAAGAATGCAGCCATGCCGACTCGTTTACATATCACCCATGCCTCTCTGCAACTGCAGAGTTAAGTAGTTCCGACAGAGATGGCTTGCAAAATCTGAAAATATAGAATATCCAATACTTTACAGAAAAAGGTTGCTGATCTTTGATAGCTATTAAAGGAAGAAGGTGACTAATCAGGCTACCATGATCTGCTTAAAATATTTCTGAGGACTCTATGATGCTCTTCTTCCATTTCATTCCTTTTTTATTAAGCAAACTCCTAAATGTAATTAGATTTTCTCAACTATGCTTCCCTATTAAGGAAAGAATGTACAGACTTACAAGAATTTCCAATCATTCTTGACAGTTATATTTCTCACTGTAAATGACTAAATTGGCTTTCCAGTACAGTCTCATAAATTCGCATAGGGTACTACAGTTTTCAGCAGTCCAGCATCTCTTGACATTAGGCTGTCAATGGGGCAGATCTGCAGGGCTAAAAGACCAGGCCCTAAACCTGTGCCCATGGAGTCAAAGCCCCATGAGGTCTGACCTCACATAACAGTTATATTTGCATCCTTTGGGAGATCAGGAAAGAATTTGTGCAAGGAATGTCTTTGGTATATGCAAACTTGGATTTCTAGGCCTTTTACCGCTGACCTCAAGAGAATTTGCAAGACAATAATTGAGGCTGTAAGTGAAGAGGAGAGACTAAAAGCTTTTGCTCCTATTCAGGAAATCATGACTTTTGTGCCATTTGCTAATGAATCTGATTATGGCATGGGGCTTGAGTTGAGAAAATGGACCTCTTTTGCTATGGCTCACATTATTTTCATAAAGTTGCTGGCCAGCTTTTACCTCTTGCATATAATCTGTTGAAGAGGAATCTGTTTGCAGAAGTTATTGAGAATAATCTGGCAAACAGAAGAGAACTTAGACCAACTTGCTGCATGAGTAAGGTGGCTTTGTTTAGTGTACAGTGTTTCAAAGGATTAGTATTAAACTTGTGATTTTTGTTTTGTTTTTAAGGAACACAAAAAATAAACATTTATTTAAAATAAAGATTTCTAGCTCTTACCTTTTAATTTAAAACAATTTATTGCCCAGGCACGGTGGTTCACACCTGTAATCCCAGCACTTTGGGAGGCCGAGGAGGGCAGATCGCTTGAGCTCATGAGTTCAAGACCAGCCTGAACAACATAGTGACACTCCATCTCTGCAAAAATACAAAACTTAGCCAGGCATGGTGGTGTATGCTTATAGTCCCAGCTACTTGGGAGGCTGAGGTGGGAGGATGGCTTGAGCCCAGGAGGTGGAGGTTGCAGTGAGCCAAGATCATACCACTGCATTTCAGCCTGGGTGGTAGAGTCAGACCTTGTCTTAAAAAAGAAAAAAAATGACCAAAATAATACATGAATAAAGGTTTAAAACTCAAAAAGCACACGGCTGAAGCAAAAAATATGCTCACCTCCCCACGGCCTTCCTGATCTCCAGTTCTCACTACCCAGAAGTAACTATTTTCAGCCCTTCTCACTGTTTTTTATATCTGCCTTCATAATTCTAAATAACATGCTAAACAAAACTCCTTACAACACAATAAAATACAGTTTATTTATTTTATTTTTGAAATCATCCCCTTGGACTCATTCTACACTGATTGTTCCTGGGCTTGCTGCACAGCTGTAACCCCAGAGCTTCCCTTCTGCATTATTTTGGGTCTTCCCACAATCTCCTGCTAGAGGTTTCTGATTTTCTGGATCCTGTGTCTTCCTCTGGGTGTTTCAGCCTGATTGATGGAGCACATTCTCCTGTTGCTTCATGAGAAAGAAGGAAGAGAAGGTAAAATTTTTGTTACTCTGTGTGTTTGAAATTGTCTTCATTATATCCTCATATTTGGTTGATAGTTTGTCTGGGTATAAAATTACAGGTGAAAATTGTCCTCTTAGAGGTTGTGGGCATTGGGCCTCTAGTGTCCTGTGTTGCTATGCCATTCTGATTTCCAATCCATTGTATGCTTTTGAAGTCCTCTTTTTTTTTCTTTTTTTTTTTTTTTTGAGACAAAGTCTTTCTCTGTCACCCAGGTTGGAGTGCAGTGGCACAATCTTGGCTCACTGCAAGCTCTGCCTCCCGGGTTCATGCCATTCTCCAGCCTCAGCCTCCCGAGTAGCTGGTACTATAGGTGCCCGCCACTGTGCCCGACTAATTTTTTTTGTATTTTAAGTAGAGACAAGGTTTCACCGTGGTCTCGAACTCCTGACCTCGTGATCCACCTGCCTTGGACTCCCAAAGTGCTGGGATTACAGGCATGAGCCACCACGCCTGGCCTGAAGTCTTTTTCTCTCAGATGTCCTGGACTTTTATCATGGTATACCTTGGTGTAGATCTTTTTAAAATTCATTGAGCTGGGCAGTCAGTGGTCCTTTTAAATCTAGATGCCCCTGAGCCTCAGTTTGAGAATTTTTTTCCTTTTTACATAGTTACTGCCCTTCATTTCTTCTCTATTCTCTTTTCCTAGAGACCCTTTTAATTGAAAATTTGGGCTGTTAATGAATCCTATAATAGTTTTGTCTCTTTTATATTTTCTCTGTTTGTCTTTTTGTTCAACTGTCTGAAAATTTTCTTTAATTGTACATTTGATACCTTCCATTGAGATTTAAATTCTGCTAACATTTTAAATTTTAAAAACATTCTTATCCTCTGCAGATAAAAAGAAAATTATGACATCCTGTTCTTCTTTCAGGTATGCAGTGTTTTCTCCTAGGTCTCTGAGGATTTTAATTATAAATTTTAAAATGTTTTCTTCTATTCCCCATATTATCTGTTTTGTTTGGTTCCTTTTCTACCTTTGTTTTAGTCTCTGTGTTTCCTTTTAGAGGCTCCCACAATCTGGTAATCCGTTGCTGGAAAGAATGAGACAGGTACTTGTTCCCCCAGTGATGAGAAAGTAAGATGACACAGAAGTACCGTCTCACCATAAACAATTAGAAAACTGAAAGAAAAAAGAGAAGAAACTCTTTTTGGATATAGGCCAGTGGGAAGCATAGGGCCGTGATCATGGAGAAAAGGGGAGCAAGTGAGGTGAGCTTTCCATTACGTAGGCCTGTGCCTGGAGATAATGCCTATACTGAGGTTCACAGAGGGTAATGTGGTTTGGATACTTGTGCCCTCCAAATCCCATGTTTAAATGTGATCCCCAGTGTTGGAGGTGGGGCCTAGCAGGAGTTGTTTGGGTCATTGGTGGAGGATCCTTCATGAATGACTTGGTACCATCCCTTTGGTGATGAGTGAGTTCTCAGTCTATTAGTTCACATTGAGAGCTAGTGGGTTAAAGGAACCTGGAAACTTCTCCCCTCATTCTTGCTCTCTCTCTCACCATGTGGCACGTTTGCTCCCACTTTGTCTTCTGCCAAGAATAAAAGCTTCCTGAGGACTCACCAGAAGCTGAGTAGATGTTGGCGCCATGCTTCTTACACAGTCTGCAGAACTCTAAGCCAAATACATCTCTTTCTTTATAAATTACTCTCTCAGGTATTCTTTTATAGCAATACAAAAGAGACTATACAGAGGGGAAATCTAAACAGAGACTGTAGTTTGGAGAGGTCAAAGTGGCTAAAATTTTCAGGGCAGAATACCTAAAAGACAGGAATTTCACTGAGCTCTAGAAATCTACATGGGGACTCTCATGAGATTTAGGTTGAAGACCAATCTGTTTGTGCATATGGTGAAGTTCCACTAGGCTGGACAAGAACAACCTCCAAGGAGAAAACAGTTGCAAGGAGCTTTGAGACAAATAAATCTCAGATATCACATAGGGCTGAAAACCATTCAGGTTCCCACCAGTTGGAGTAGAGAGGTTTTATTGAATACCAAAGACCCCAGGAGGGCTATGACTTAAAAGTAGAGCTAAATTGCTTTAGGGTAACAGACTCTAGAACTACCTTAAAAGAGATAAAAAGCCTCAAAAGGATAAAACTAATCTAGAAGTAACTTAAACTGCCTGCCAGGAAAAATTCAATACTCTCTAAAGGCATTCAAAGCTCAGCACTTGATAATATGAAATTCACCATGTTTGGCATTCAGTCAAAAGTCATGAGCCATGTGAAGAAGCAGGACCATGAAGCCTATGACTAGATGAAAAATCCATCATTAAAAACAGAAAAGAACTGATAATGATGATGTAAGAACATGAAAGTAGCTGTTATAAATGTGTTTTCTATGCCCAAGGACATGGACATGATAAGAAGTGAAATGGAAGGTACAAGAAATCAAATGGAGATTTTTCAGAGATTAAAAGTATCTGAAATAGAGACTTCCAGTTTCTATTCCACATGTACAGAGCTTGGAAGTTGCCACTCTGTCCTAACAAGTACAAAGCTGAACAGGCTAAAAAACCAGCTCTTCTTGGATCTGTAGGAGAGGGGAAGACACAGGGCAAACCACTGTCCTCAAGGCTGGAAAGACACAGAGGCCTCTAGAAGGAGTCACAGCTTACTGGGCAGAGACTCAGGAGCAGAAACTGCTGTGGGAACCAGTTTTAGGAGGGAAAACCTGAACTATAATTGATGAATTTCCAGAGGGTCAGCATGGACAAGTCTGAATGTTAAAAACTCCAAAAGGACCCAGTCATAGGGAAGTAGCCACACTTTTGTGAGTTTTACCTCGAGGAGCTTGACCATGTTCCGGCAGTACATACTGGAGAAAAAATCCCTAATGATTCTGGCAAGGGGAGAGGAAAAGGAACTATTTTGAAATATGCCAAAGCATTTTCTTCTTAACAATGCCTGCCCTCAGGAGAAACTATTTATCCAGATCCTTATATGCTGGTGTTTTTTCAGAGCCTAACTGACCTTGGAGAAGGGAAAGACTCCTTTCTGGCCCACTGTAGCCTTCCTGTTCCATCTAACTGGGGAGAGGAACTGAGAAAAACTAAATTACATTACATCTTTCTAACAGGTAACAGTTTGTTCAAAATATAATAGCAACAATGTATTCCATTGCTATTCTTATGTTTGTATCTTATGTGTATACTTGCTTATATGTAAGTAAAATGAATGACAGCAAAGATACAAGGGACAGGAGGGAAGAAATAGGATTACAGTTTGAGTATCCGTTATCCAAAATGCTTGAGAACAGAAGTGTTTTGGATTTCAGATTTTTTTCAGATTTTGAAATGTTTGCCTTATACTTACTGGTTCAGCATCCCAAATATGAAAATTCAAAGTCCAAAGTGCCCCAGTGAGCATTTCCTTTGAGTGCCATGTCAATGTTCAAAAAGTTTTAGATTTTGGGGCATTTCTGGTTTCAGATTTTTGGATTTGGGATGCTCATTCTATATTTTGTTATTAAAAGGTACCCGTGCTACCTGTGTGCTGTTATTTGAAAGCAGACTTGGATTCATTGTAAAAGCATTTTGCAAACTCCAGGGTAACCACTAGAAAAAGCAAATAAAGAAGTATAACTAAATGCCAAAAAAAGGGAGAGAAAATAGAATAATATAAATGTCCAATTAAAATCACATAAAGGACCAGGCACAGTGCCTCACACCTATAATCCCAGCGCTTTGGGAGGCCAAGGCGGGTAGATCACTTGAGGTCAGGAGTTCAAGTCCAGCCTGGTCAACATGGCAAAACCTCACCTCTACTAAAAATACAAACAACAGCCAGAAATGTTGGTATGCACCCATAATCCCAGCTACTCAGGAGGTTGAGATAGGAGAATCACTTGAACCCAGGAGGCAGAGACTGCAGTGAGCTGAGATCACACCACTGCACTCCAGCCTGGGCAACAGAGTGAGAGGCTGTCTCAAAAATAAATAAATAATAAAATAAAATCACAAAAGAACTGACTGTGGGCACTATGGGTCATGCCTATCAGTTAGCCATGCTCTGCAAGAAGCAATAAAGAAAATAAATAAAATACAATAAAATCACAAAAGGCAGAAAAAGAGTAGAAGGCAAAAACAGAAAAAAAGAACAAGGGCAACAAATAGAAAATAGTAACAAATATGGTAGATATTAATTCAAATATTTCAACAATTACTTTGAAAACCAGTGGTCTAAATACACCAGTTAAAAGACAGAGATTGTCAAAGTTGGTCACAAAAACAAGACCCAACTCTGTGATATCTATAAGAAACCTGCTTTAAATATAAGGACACATACACACTAAATTTAAGTGGATGGAAAATAGTATATGATGTTAACAATAATCAAAAGAAAGGAAGAGTAGCTATATTAATTTCAGACAAAGCAGACTTCAAAGTAAGAAAAATTACTGGGGATAAAGAAGGGCAAAATAATAAAGGGGTTAGTTCCCCAAGAAGACATAACAATCCTTGACACGTAACCTAACACAGAGCATCAAGCTACATGAGGCAAAAACTGAGAACTGCAAGGAGAAACTGATGGACCTACTATCATAGTTGGAGACTTCAGCACCCTTCTATCAGCAATGGACAGATCCAGAAGGAAAAAAACATCAGTGGAGATATAGTTGAACTCTGTTATATATCTATAATGCCATCAATCAACTAGATGTAATTGACTATTTCATCCAACAATAGCAGGATATACTTTCTTCTCAAGCTTACATAGAACATTCACCAAGACAGGCTATGTTCTGTTCCATAAAACATACTCTTATAATTTTTTTTTGAGATGGAGTCTCACTCTGTCACTATATTAGTCAGGGTTCTCTTAGAGGGACAGAATTAATAGGACATATAGTTATATAGATATACAGATATATGGGAGTGCTGGGATTACAGGCGTGAGCCACTGCACCCAGCCCTTCGCTATCCTTTTAATGTCCATGGGATCTATAGTGATGTCCCTTCCCTCTTTCATTTCTGATGTTAGTAATACATGTCCTCTCTTTTTCTTAGTCAGCTTGGCTAGAGGCTTATCAAATTTATTGATCTTTACAAAGAACCAGCTTTTATTGTAATTGATCTACTCTATTGATTTTCTATTTTCAATTTCATTGATTTCTGTTCTAATTCTTATTATTTCTTTGGATTTAATTTACTCTACTTTTTCTAGTTTCCTAAGGTGGAAACTTAAATTGCTGATTTTAGATCTTTCTTCTTTTCTAATATATGCATTCAATGCTATACATTTCCCTCAAAGCACTGTTTTTTCTGTAGCACATGAATTCTGATAAGTTGTGTCTTCATTTTCATTTAGTTCACAAATTTTAATATTTTTCTTGAGCTTTCTTTGACACATGTTATTTAGAAGTGTGTTGTTTAATTTCCATGTATTTTGGGATTTTCCAGTTAATTTTCTGTTACTGATTTTGAGTTTAATTCCATTGTGATCTGAAATCAGGCATTAGTGTAAATTCTGTTATTTTAAATTTGTTAGGCTGGGCACAGTGTCTCATGCCTGTAATCCCAACACTTTGGGAGGCCAAGGTGGGTGGATCACCTGAGGTCAGGAGATCGAGACCAGCCTGGCCAACATGGTGAAACTTTGTTTCTACTAAAAATACAAAAATTAGCCTGGCGTGGTAGCACATGCCTGTAATCCCAGCTACTCAGGAGGCTGAGGCATAAGAATCGCTTGAACCTGGGAGGTGGAGGTTGCAGTGAGCTGAGATCATGCCATTGCACTCCAGCCTGGGCAACAGAGTGAGACTCTGTCTCAAACAAACAAACGGATAATGAAGGAATACAATGAACAACTCTAAGCCCACAAACTTGATAACCTAGATGAAATGAAATAATTCCTTGAAAGACACAATCTGCCAAATCTCACACAAGAAGAAATAGATAATATAAATAGGCCTATATCTATTAAAGAAATTGAATCAATAATTAATAACCTTCTAAAATGGAAAGTACTATGCTCAGATGGATTCACTGATGACGTCTACCAAATATTTAAGGAAGAAATTATACTAATTCCTTACAGATGAACTAAATAAAAGATATCCCATATTAATGTACCGGAAGACCCAATATTGTCAAGATGTCAGTTCTTCCCAACTTAATCTGTATGTTCAATGCAATCCCAATCAAAATTCTAGCAAGTTATTTTGCAGATATCAACAAACTCATTTTAAGGCTTATACAGAGATGCAAAAGACCCAGAATAGCCAACACAATATTGAAAGAGATGAACAAAGGTGAAGGACTGACACTACCTGACTTCGAACCTTACTACGAAGTTATAATAAAGTTAGTATGGTGTTGGCAGAAGGATAGACAAGTAGATCAAATGGAACAGAATAGAGAGCTCAGAAATAGACTCACATAAATATAGTGTACTGATCTCTGGCAAATGAGAAAAGGCAACAGAATAGAGCAAAGACAGTCTCTTCGACAAATGGTGCGGAAACAGCTGGACATCCACATGCAAAAACATTAATCTAGACATCAACCTTACATTCTTTACAAAATTAACTAAAAATGATCCTAGATCTAAATATAAAACACAAAACTATATAAACTTACAGGAGAAAATCGAGATAACCTTGGGTATGGCAGTGACTTCTTAGATGCAACATCAATGGCATGATCCATGAAAGAAATAATTGATAAGCTGGATTTCATTAAAATTAATAACTTCTGCTCTATGAAAGAAAATGTCAAGAGAAGGAGAAAACAAAGCACAGACTGGGACAAAATTTTCCAAAAGACACCTCTGATAATGTACTCTTATCCAAAATACACGAAGAACTCAACAATATGAAAACAAACAACCCAATTTTAAAAATGGGCCAACGACCTTAACATACACCTCATCAAAGAAGATATGTAGATGGAAAATAAGCATATAAAAAGATGCTCCACATCATCTGTCAAAGGGGAAATGCAAATTAAAACAATGAGATACCACTAAATATCTATTAGAATGGCCAAAATCCAGAACACTGATAACACCATACACTGGCAAGGATGTGGAGCAACAGGAACTCTTACTCGTTGCTACAATGCTGGTGGGAGTGCAACATGGTACAGCCACGTTAGAAGACAGTTTGGCAGTTTCCTACAAAATTAAAAATACTCTTACCATATGATCCAGCATTGTATTCCTTGGTATCTACCCAAAGAAGCTGAAAATGTATATCCATGTGAAAATTGCACATGGATGTTTATAGCAGCTTTATTCACAAATGCTGAAACCTGGAAGCAACCAAGATGTCCTGCAGCATGTGAATGAATCAACTGTGGTATATCCAGACAATGGAGTATTATTCAGTGCTAAAAAGAAATGAGCTATCAAGCCATGAAAAGACATGGAAGAATCTTAGATGTATATTACTAAGTGAAAGAAGCCAACCTGAAAAGGCTACATACTGTGTGTTCCCAACTAAATGACATTTTGGAAAAGGCAAAACTATGGAGACATGAAAAAGATCAGTGGTTTCCAGGGGCTAGTGGGGAGGAAGGGACAAATAGGTGGAGCACAGAGGATTTTTAGGGAAGCGAAACTATAGTTGGCCCTTTAACAATGAGGGATTGACATACGTGGATATTCTTTTCAACAATATGCATAGATTGAAAATACAGTATTTGAGGGAAGCAAAGCCTGAGTATATGGACTGCCAACTTTTCATATATGTGGGTTCTGCAGGGCTGACTGTGGGATGGGAGTAAGTGTGGATTTGGTTATATGCAGGCAGTCCTGGAATCAATCCCCCACGTATACCAAGAGACGACTGTACACTGTATGATACTATAATGGTGGAACACATCATACATTTGTCCAAATCCACAGAATATGCAACTCCAAGAGTGAACCCAAGATAAACTATGAACTTTGGGTGACTATGATATGCCAATATTGGTTCATCAGTTGCAATAAATGTACCATTGTGTGGGGAATGTTGATAATAGGAGAGGCTGTGCAAGTGTGGGGTCGGGAGTATATGAAAAGTCTCTGTACCTTCCTTTTAATATTGCTGTAAACCTAAAACTGCTCTAAGAAAATCAAGTCATATATATTTTGTTCCATATCTGAAATGAAAAGTGTACTGGATAAGATTCACTGATTAGATACTGCAGAAGAAAAGATCTGTAAACTTGATGATATAGCAAAAGAAACTACCTAAAATGAAACACAGAGAGACAAAAAGACAGAAAACATTGAATAGAGCCCCAGTAAACTGTGTGAAAATAGCAAGCTTTCTAACATACATGTAATGGCAGGGGCAGGGTGTGTGGAGTACAGAAAAATATTTGAGAAAAGAATGGCTTTTTTTAAAGTCCCCAATTTGATTCAAACTATGAATACACAGATCCAAAAATCTCAATTGCAAGTAGAAGAAACATTAAGAAAATCACAAATGGCCAAAAATCAATAATAAAGAGAAAATCACAAAAGCAGCCAGATGGGGGAAATTTACGTTTAGAAACTGAAGACAAAAATTAAAGTAGACCTTGGTTGGGCACGATGACTCACACCTGTAATCCCAGTACTTTGGGAGGCCAAGGTGGGCAGATCACGAGGTCAGGAGTTCAAGAGCAGCCAGTTCAAGACCAGCCTGGTCAACATGGTGAAACCCTGTCTCTACTAAAAATACAAAAAAAAAAAAAAAAAAATTAGCCGGTTGTGGTGGCACACGCCTGTAATCCCAGCTACTAGGGAGGCTGAGGCAGGACAATTGCTTCAACCCGGGAGGCAGAGGTTGCAGTGAGCCAAGAACATGCCACTGCACTCCAGCCTGGATGACAAAGTAAGACTCTGTCTCAGGAAAACAAACAAACAAACAAAACTAAGTAGACCTCAGTAGAAACTATACAATTCATAAGACACTGAAGTGATACCTTCAAAATAACCCAGATAGTAGCCATAGTACCCAACAGGTAGTTTTTCAGTCCACATCCCCCTCCCTCCCCGCTCTAGTAGTCCCCAGCATCTATTGTTTCCATTTTTATGTCCATGTGTACTCAATGTTAAGCTCCCAGTTATAAGTGAGAACATGCAATATTTGGTTTTCTGTCCCTGTGTTAATTCACTTAGGGTAATCGCCTCCAGCTGCATCCATGTTGCTGCAAAGGACATAGTTTTGTTCTTTTTTTGTGACTGTGTAGTATTCCCTGGTGTTTATGCACCTCGTTTTCTTTATCCATTCTACTGTTGATGGGCACCTAGGTTGGTTCCATGTCTTTGCTATTGTGAATAGCATGCATGTGTTTTTTTTGTAGAATGATTTCTTTTCCTTTGGGCATATACTCAGTAATGAGATTGCTGGGTCAAATGGTAGTTCTAAGTCCTTTGAGAAATCTCCAAACTGCTTTCCGCGGTGGCTGCACTAATTTACGTTCCCACCAACAGTGTATGAGTGTTCCCTTTTCTCCACAGCCTTGCCAGCATCTGTTATTTTCTGACTTTTTAATAATGGCCATTCTGACTGGCGTGAGATGGTATCTCGTTGTGGTTTTGATTTTCATTTCTCTGATGATTAGTGACGATGATCATTTTTTCATATGTTTGTTGGCTGCTCGTATAGCTTTTTCAAACAACCAAAAGCAGAGAGAATTCATTGCCAGCAGGCCTACAATACAAAACAATGTTAAAGGAAGGTCTTCAAGAGGAAGCAAATTGATACCAAATGGAAATTTGGATTTACACTTAACGATGAAGAATGCTGGCCAAGCGTGGTGGCTCATGTCTGTAATCCCAGAACTTTGGGAGGCTGAGGAGGAATGAAGAATGCTGAAAATTATAAATATGTAGGTAATTATAGAAGACATTTTTTCTTATTTTAAATTTTATTTTGAATATAATTATTTAAATTTTAAAAAGATGTATTGCAGGGTTTAAAATACCTGTAAAGTAAAATTTATGACAATAATAAGATTCAAAAAAATAAGTCAGGATATAGGCAATTTGTATAACACTCTCAACTGATTTGACTAATTAGCAACTATAGAACATTCCACCCAGCAACAGAATACACATTCTTTTTAAGTGAACATAAAACATTCACCAAGGTAGAACATATTCTGAGCCATAAAACAAGTCTTAATACATAAAAAAGATCAAAATTATACAAAGCATATTATCTGACCACAACACAATTAAACTTAAAACCAGTAACAGAAAGATATCTGGAAAAACCCCAAACACTTGGAAATTAAACAATCATACTTCTAAATAACCCATAAGCCAAGGAAGAAAATCACAAGAGAAATTAGGAAATACTTTGAACAGAACAAAAGTGAAAACCCCACATAACAGCATTTGTGGGATGCAGCTATAGCAGTGATTTAAGATAATTTTTAGCATTAAATGCTGCTTTTAGAAAACAAAAAGGGTCAAAAATTAGTGTTCTAAGTTTCCACCTTAAGAAACTAGAAAAAGAAGGGCAAATTAAACCCAAAGTAAGCAGAAGAAAGGAAATAAGATCAGAAATCAATGGAATAGAAAATGGACAAAGAATAGGGAAAATCAGTCAAACTAAAAGTTGGTTCTTTGTAAAGATCAGGAAAGAGGCACTTGCAAGAAGGTGTTGAGGGATAGGTTTTATTAAAGTAGAGTTTCTCAGGCTTAGTTGTACATTAGAATCACCTGGGGAACATTTAAAACTCCTGACGCTGGGGCTGTGTACTTTTGACCAATTAAGTCAGAATCTCCAGGCATTAGCACATGTTAAAGCTTTCCAGGTGATTGTAATGTGCAGCTGAGTTTGAGAACCACCGTTGAGAGATCAGGCAAGGCCCAATCTCTTCACAGTGGAACACCACCCCTCACCCAACTACCCACTTGTCAGGATCTAACTTAGGCTAGTCAGAGGCTCCAGAGTCAAATCCTCTCATCTCCTGCATGGATTTTTATATGCCTGGCTGCTGGTGTTGCGAGGGTGCAGTAGGAGAAGAAGGATGAAATCTCTTCATTTGGTATGTAGACTTTCACCTAATTTCAATAGGGTGTCTCAGGCCTGGCTTGGATTCCCAAGTCTTCTCTGATTTGGTTTCTCCACAGAGTAAACCTCCAGTCTCCTGTCAGGATTGGAGAAAGGGCATCATCTGCAGTGTAGGTCAAGAAGGGAATCTGGGAGCCTTGCTGCTCCCATTTATTTAAGCTGCCTTGTTTGCAGCCCTTCTCTGCACCCCTGCTTTCCGAGTCCCAGGTTCTGCCATGTTCGGCAGAGTGAGTTACCTTCTTGCTGCCTTCTCCTACTGCAGGCTTGGGGTTCTGTTTCCCTTGGTTTGATAAATCAGTCAATGCACGTTCTTCTCTTTCCAGCTCCCAATATTTTTTTCTGTTGATTTTTTTCTCAGTTGTCTCCATTTCCAATCCCTTAGAACTTGTGGTTTGCCTTCTTTCCCCCTTTACTATCACTTTAGTGGGATTTCATGAGACAGTGGAGATAAAAGTGTCTAATCTACCACATTTAACCAGAAATTTTCCAGAGCCTTTTTAAAAAATCAGAGTACTTAATAATGATGTTAAAAGAGAAACATTTGACAAATTACATTTAGTAGAGTTTAATTGGGCAAAAAATGAATCAGGCAGTTCTCAGCACCAAAACAGGTACAGAGAAACTGGGGCTCCCATGGAGTTTAATACTCTGTTCGAATAATACTTATGAACAGAAACAGAAATGCGATGTACAGAAAATGGAAGTGAGGTACAGAAACAACTGGACGGGTTACAGTCCAGTGCTTGCCTTATTTGAACATGAGCAGGTGGCTGCCTGCTACTGACTGAAGCATGGCTGCTGTGATTGGCTGAGACTCAGCTATCTGTTAGAAAAGCATACTCCTAAGCTGGGTTTTCAGTTTATTTACATACTAAGTTTGGTTGCAGTTATTATGTAAGGACTCAAGTATGTCAGTATGGTGGCTTTTCTCAGGCCAAATTTATTTTAACAATGGTAATCACTTTTAACTCAGTTACCTTCGCAGGAATGCAGAATGAGAGCTGTGTTGGTCTCTGGGATATAAGTATGATCACAGCAGATGATAATGGTTTTCCTGCTCCTATTTCACAATCTTAAGTCTCTAAATAAAATGAAATTGGATTGCAGAACTCCAAATCTAGTACTTTTAGAACTGATTGCAAAGATGGTAGTATTTTGTTAGTAAGAGTTAAACCTGCCTCATTAATACTCGTGTGTTTTGTTCTCCCATAATGCTTCTAGTGGTAGCAATCCTACTATGTTGTATTGACCAGAAAAAAAAAGAATATGTAACTTTTTGTCTTCTCATTAGGAAGTCATAGTAGACATGTCGTTTCCTGGATATCAGAAGCGTGTCTGTACTGGTTTACTCTCCATACTCTTCCCTTGGGTTTTTAACCCTACATTTGAACCAAGGGAAAAGATGCTGGCCATTGCAGCCATGGTCTTCACACCGCAAAGCTACAGCAAAGCAGTGGATTAAGCACCTACCCAGGATGGAGACCACCTGGGTTCTAGCCTGGGCGTTGTCACTCTGTAACCTGATGACCCTGGGCAAGACAGGCCCCCTCTCTGGCCTTCTGGGTTTTGTAGAATAAAGGGGTGATTTGGCTAACTTCTCTGGATCTTTCTAGCTTGACAAACACTGTCTATACGAATTCTTACTGAAAATAAATGTCCCCAGAAGGATGTAGAGACATAATCTGCTTTTATGGAGAAATGACTCAGAAGGGCTGGGCCTCGCTCTACCTTCACCACCTCTTTCACTGGAAGTACCTGAGGGCAGTGATCACTTCCGGCATTTCAATTCTTATATAGAATTGGCCCAAATATTGCTCCCTCTTCTCAGGTAACCCAGGCTGGGGCTAAAAGCATGTCTTTGTGCTTTTATGCCAGGTTCCAATCCCTGTCAGTTATGGTTTGTGGGTTGTTTTATTTCAAACAAAACAAATATAATGATTATATTTGGGCTTGAGGTCATTTGGGGGTTCTGAGATACTCCCCACTCATAACCAAGGCAAGGTCTGGAGCTAGAGGAAATAAACAGCCTTATAGACAAATCACATGAAGCTGTATAGATGAGCTGGAACCTGCCTGGTCCAGTTGGTTGTAATACACCAGGCATGCACTGTATGAAACAGGCCACTTGCAGGGTGTTATGTTGAATTATGTCCCCCAAAAAAGCAATCTTGAAATCCTAACCCCCAGTACCTCAGCCTGTGACCTTATTTGGAAATAGGCTAATTCGATGTAATTAATTATGATGAGGTCCTGCTGGAGTAGTGTGGACCTTTAATCCATTATGACTGGTGTCTTTATAAGAAGATGTTGAGAAAATACAAGAGGAGACTCTGTGAAGATGGAAGTGGAGACTGGAGTGATGCGGCTGCAAGCCAAGGAATACCAAGGACTGCTCGCCACCACCAGAAGCTAGGAAGAGGCAGGGGAGGAGTCTATCCAGAGTCTCAGAGGGAGCATGGCTGTGTGAACACCTTGATTTTTGAGACTTTTAGCCTCCAGAGCTGTGACAGAAAGTGTCCCTGTTGTCTTCAACTATCCAGTTTGGGTGGCTTACTTTATTATGGCAGCCATGAGAAACTAATACATAGCTAAGGTCAAGTCGCCTTTGGCCATCACTAGCTATCATCTAATTAAAAAGGCATCAAACAAATGTTTAAACCTGGTAAGCTTTGAATATAATCAAATGATCATCAATATTTAAACCCTCAAGGTAGCCAGTGAGTGAAATGGAAAACTTTACACTTTCCAAGATGAATGCCTGCCATCGACCCATCTATATTTAAAACATTGGACTTTGCTTCTTGGGCCTTATTGACCTTCTGTCAACAAATGATTAAGTATTTATCAAGTGCCAAGAACTGTGCTAGGTGCTGGGGATACAGATATCAATAGGGAAGAATGTGCACCCCATTCCCTCCCAGAGTTCACATTCTTGTAAGAAACACAGACATTAAATATACTATTTGAAATAATAAATTGAAAGATTCCATCCATGGAAAGGACCACAGTAGACAAGTTCAAGATGCCATGTCAGCATGTAATGGGAAATCTGACTGGCAGTGTGAATGTTAACCCCTGCTTTCCAGAAAGCCTCACTAAACCAGCCTGATTTGTAGTCTTTGCTCAAATACTCCCACCATGGCTGATGTCAAGCTCTCCTGCCACCACAGCAGGGTTAGCTAGCACAAGATGCACACACAGTAGCAGGCCACTCTGTTCTATTTCCACCACACATTCCATTCTATTTCCATTGTGACCTCAGGAGCACAAATGTAAAATATAATAAAATAATTAGAACATGAAAAGTTTTAAGTGTTTCTCGCATTTGTTTTTATTATAACTTAATTGTAAATGTATACCACTTAATTTATAATAATGGCGGTGTTTAACAATCAGCTCGCAAAATTCTACCTTTCGCAAGCTGGGAATAAGTTTGGAGCAGAGGGTTAAGGAAGGCTTTCCTGTGGAAGTGACACTTAAAATGATGAATGAATTAGAATTAGCAAAGTACAGAAGAGGGGAGGATGACCATTCCAGGCAGGAACCGTGGCAAGTGAGGTCTTGGGATTTAAGACAGCCTGTTACACTTGAGAAACCGAAGGCAAAGAAGGTGAGGAAAAATATGGAAAAATGAGGCCAAAAGAAGGACAGGGACCAAATCACGCATAGCCTTGTAGTCCATAGAGAGGATTTTGAACTTTATCTTAAATACAATGGGAAACTATTGAAGGTGTTAAGCAAGGGAGTCACGATCAGATTGAGGTATTTGAAATATCCTTATGCTCTGTGCGTGGAATAAAACACTCAAGAATGGATGTAAGACACATAGAGCACAAGCACCAGAAGAAAAAGTAGATGAATTGGCCTTCAACAAAGTGAAAAACTTTTATACATTGTTGGGGTTCAGAAACCGATACCCCAAAGTATGGCGCTTTGACATGCTGAACTGAGCAAGAAGCCTCAAGGTCCCTCTGACCCTCCCCCTGCCTCTTGCCTCTCAATCTTTTATCTCTCCCTAAGCTCAGGATGAAGTTCTCTAAGTTCTCAAATCTGCCTAAAGTCTGGACTCACCAAAGAAGAAAGCAATTGCTCTTTCGTCCGGGCCACCAACATGCCATCCAGACTGAGGAAGACCCGGAAACTTCAGGGCCACGTGATCCACAGCCATGACCCTATAAGGGAAGCACCAGAAGCACCCTGGAGGCCACGGTAATGCTGGTGGCACGCATCACCACAGGATCAGCTTCAACAAATACCACCCAGGCTACTTTGGGAAAGTTGGTATGAGGCATTACCACTTAAAGAGGAACCAGAGCTTCTGCCCAACTGTCAACCTTGACAAACTGTGGACTTTGGTCAGTGAGCAGACATGGGCGAATGCTGCTGAAAACAAGACTGGGGCTGCTCCCATCACTGATGTGGCGCTATTGGGCTACTACAAAGTTCTGGGAAAGGGAAAGCTCCCAAAGCAACCTGTCATCATGAAGGCCAAATTCTTCAGCAGAAGAGCTGAGGAGAAGATTAAGGGAGTCACAGGGGATCTGTGTCCTGGTGGCTTGAAGCCACATGGAGGGAGGTTCATTAAATGCTAACTACTTTTTTTTAAAAAAAAAAAAAAAAGAAAAGAAAAAAAAAAAAAGAAAGCAATTACCTCTGGTCCCTTCCTTGGGTTTTCATTAACTGAACTCATATTGCAGAATGACTGAAATCTGTTAACACACCTGGACAGACTTTTGTCAAGAACCATCGTCGGCTCTGTGGGTTCAACAGACTTTGTCCTTCAAACAGACTTTGTTCTTCAAGCCCCCTGAATTCCCCTAAAAATCATTTACTATCCCTGCTAAAATTATCCACAATGCTTTGTCTCCCTTCCCCCACTAAGAAGGGAATGTAACTATCTGTGCTCCATTGTGGGGTTGGGTAATCATTTTATGGTTTTTTCCCACACAGGCTAGTAAGTTTGCATATCATTTTCCCCTATTAATCTGCCTTTTTTCAGGTGATTTTTCAGCAGAACTTCAGAGGGCAAAGGGGAAGTTTTCCCTTGGCCCCTGTAGCATCAAAGGATACTACCAAGAGACTGAAAAGACAATTCACAGAATGGAGAAAATATTCACCAAATCACACATCTGATAAGGGCCTAGTATCCAGAATATATAAAGGATGCTTACAACTAAAAACCAAACAATTCCATTTTAAATGTGCAGGTGGAGGCTGGACGCAGTGGCTCACACCTGTAATCCTCAGCCTTGGGAGGCTGAGGTGGTTGGATCACTTGAGGTCAGGAGTTCAAGACCAGCCTGGCCAACATGGTAAAACCCCATCTCTACTAAAAATACAAAAATTAGCCAGGCATGGTGGCACACGCCTGTAATCACAGCTACTTGGGAGGCTGAGGCAGGAGAATTGCTTGAACCCAGGAGGTGGAGGTTGCAGTGAGCCAAGATCATGCCACTGCACTCCAGCCTGGGTGACAGAGTGAGATGCCATTTTAAAAAAAATAAATAAAATGTGCAGCTGAGTGTGGTGGCTCATACCTGCAATCCCAGCATTTTGGGAGGCTGAGGCAAGAGGATTATTGAGGCCAGGAGTTCAAGACAGGCCTAGGCAACAGAGTTAGACACTGTCTCTACAAAAAATTTAAAAATTAGCTGGGCATGGTGGCATTCACTTGTAGCCCTACCTACGTGGGAGACTGAGGCAGGAGGATCGCTCAAGCCCAGGAGGTTGAGGCTGCAGTGAGCTATGATCACACCACTACACTCCAGCCTGGGTGACAGAGCAAGGCCCTGTCTCAAAAAATAAATAAATAAAAATGGACAAAGGACTCGAATAGACTTTTCTC
The DNA here is from genome assembly GCF_029281585.2 of Gorilla gorilla gorilla. NCBI lineage: Eukaryota > Metazoa > Chordata > Mammalia > Primates > Hominidae > Gorilla > Gorilla gorilla. The sequence goes on from NC_073243.2 coordinate 36,709,577, forward strand.
CAAAGAAGAAATGTATACAATGGCCAACAAAGCACATGATAAGATGCTCAACATCATGAGTCAGTAGGGAAATATAACTTAGAACCACAGTGAGATACCACTTCATACCCACTAGGGTGACTATAATTAAAAACAATACCAGAAAATAATAAGTGTAGTGAGGATGCAGAAAAATTGGAACCCTCATATTTTGCTGGTGGAAATGTAAAATTAGGTAGCTGCTGTGGAAAATTGTTTATTGTTCTTCAGTAAGTTAAACACAGATTACCGTATGACCCAGCAATTCCTCTCAAGTATGTAACCCTGAAAATTTAAAAGAGATGGTCAAACAAAAACTTAAACACAAATGCTCATAGCAGCATTATTCACAATAGCTAAAAGATAGAAACAACCCAAATGTCCCTCAACTGACGAATGCGTAAGCAAAATGTGGTATATCCATACAATGGAATAGTATTTGGCCACAAAAAGGAATAGTACTGATACATGCTACAACATGGATGAACCTTGCAAACATTATCCTGAATGAAAGAAGTCAGACACAGACGCCACATATTATATGGTTTCATTTTTATGAAATATCCAGAATAGGCAAATCCACAGAAACACAAAGCAAATTAGTGCCTGGAGCTGGAGGAAGGGAGGAATAGGAAGTGCTGCTTAATGAATATGGGACTTTCTTTTGGGGTGATGAAAAGATTCTAGAACTAGATAATGGTGATGTTTGCACAACATTGTGAATGTGTCAAACCCCACTGAACTGTATACTTTAAAATGGTTAAAATGGCCAAGTGTGGCAGCTCATGCCTGTAATCCCATCTCTACAAAAAAATAAAACAAAATAAAAATTAAAAAGATTGGGAGGCTGAGGCAGGAGAATGGCTTGAACCTGGGAGGCAGAGGCTGCAGTGAGCTGAGATTGTGCCACTGCACTCCAGCCTGAGCGACAGAGCAAGACTCTGTCTCAAAAAAAAAAAAAAAAAAAAAATTAGATGGTTGAAATGGTAAATTGTTTATGTATTGTGCCACAATTTTTAAAAAAATGAATGCAAGGAGTCTGCGAGGAGAAGGGTCAGTCAATGATATCCACCAAGCTTCTGACAATAGCAACACATGGGTGGCAATGATATTTATCAAAATTGGAAATTCCAAAGGTAGAAATGGAAAGACCTAGAGTTCCTTTTTGGGCATGTTGTGACTGAAATGCCTGAGAAACATCTTAGTAGAATTTCAGGAGGCAGTCTGCTACCTGCTGTGTCTTCCTTATGCTTGTGACCTCATATTTCCAGGTGGCTGCTGCATCTCTAGGCTTCCTGTCCCTGTGCCATCAGAAAAGAAGGTGTGAGGGAGGAGTGCAGGAGGGCAAGAGAAAAATGTCTTCCCAGAAACTCAGCGTATGTCTCAGTGGTCAGGTGAGTGTCCCCTGGCCACCCTTTGCTGCAGGGAATGGGGTGGGGGAATAATTTTACTCAGCACCATCCAAGGTAAATAAAGCTGGACACTAAAGTGGTAAGGACGGCTTTTAGCCCATAATACACAATTGTAGTAGGGAAGAGGGTCCAGTGTGAACTGAGCTCAACTCTGATTTGCACAGAAGTGAGTGGGTATTTTAAAGGGAGAATGGTCCTGGTGCTGTGGCTCACACCTGTGATCCCAGCACTTTGGGAGGTGGAGGCAGGAGGAGTTGAGACCTTGTCACACACACACACAAAAAAAATTAGCCAGGTGTGGTGGCACATGGCTGTGGGCAACAAAACGAGACCCTGTCTCGATAAAAAATAAAGGGAGAATGAGGCAGCAGGGAGGGGTTGAGTGGGGCTCAGTAGAGTTAGGGTGAAAAATTACAAGGGTTGGTGAGTGTAAATGCCCATGAGGCAGCTGCATCTGCCAGCTGGCATTTATTGAAGTTAGGATTCCACACAGGCTGGGAGACAGAGGCCCCTTCCTTCCTGATGATTATCATTGTAAAGGAATTACCTTCACATGCTTGAGTAAGACACCCCGAGTTGTAGGTGATACCTAGATATCTCAAAGGGGCAGCAAGAGGATCCTCAATTGTAAGCCCTTTATAGTAAATGCTCTGAAAGTGGTGGGGCTTATCCTCAGGGGTTGGCTAAAAACAAATAGTGAATTCTCCTCGAAGCCTTTGCTCTTCTCAAGCAGGTACTTTAAGGGGCACTTTAACGACACTGGAAACGACCCTAGTGTCTGGTCAAGTCTCTTAATATGGAGGGTATGCTCCATTCTCCATAATGGGATTATTACGCATTGTATGCCTGTATCAAAATATCTCATGTACCCCATAATATACATACCTACTATGTACCATAGTAAGTGCATAAGTATATGCACCTACTATGAATTAAACATAAAAATACATAGTAAAATCCTTGCAGTCAAAGATTTTTTAAAAATACATGGGCCGGGCGCAGTGGCTCACGCCTGTAATCCCAGCACTTTGAGAGGCCAAGGCGGGCAGATCGCAAGACCATTGTGATCCAGGAGCCAAGAGATCAAGACTATCCTGGCTAACACAGTGAAACCCTGTCTCTACTAAAAATACAAAAACAAAATTAGCCGGGCATGGTGGTGGGCGCCTGTAGTCCCAGCTACTTGGGAGGCTGAGGCGGGAGAATGGCATGAACCCAGGAGGCGGAGCTTGCATTGAGCTGAAATTGCACCACTGCTCTCCAGCCTGGGCGGCAGAGCGAGACTCTGTCTAAAAAAAAAACAAAAAACCATATATATATATATGGAGGGTTATCCAGGTGCAGTGGCTCACACCTGTAATCCCAGCACTTTGGGAGGCTGAGGTGGACAGATTGCTTTGAGCTCAGGAGTTTGAGACCAACCGGGCAACATGGCGAAACCCTGTCTCTCAAAAAAATATAAAAATTATCTGGGTGTTGGTGGCTTATGCCTGTATTCCCAGCTTCTCGGGAGGCTGAGGCTGGAGGATCACTTGAGCCTGGGAAGCAGAGGTTGCAGTGAGCCGAGATTGAGCATCTGTGTTCCAGCCTAGATGACAGAGTGAGACCCTGTCTCAAATATATATATATGCATATATATGGAGGGTAAAGTGTGGAAATCATTTGTGCCAAGAGTCTGTCATTCTTATAGGCCAAGGTTGAGGCCTAACCAAGAAGAGGGCTCAGAGGGGCCTGGCTAGAGTTTGGCCAGGGAGAGGATTTTTGTCAGGTTGTGCCACTCCTAAACAAAACTGTGTTTCTGCTTGGTGAAGAAGCAGCTGGAATGGATATCAGAGAGGCAAATATCAGCGTCTTTCTTACCATGTAATTAATGTCGTGAACAATTTCAGCAGAATTTGGTCAGGAAGTCTTGAAAATAATATCAGGTGGAGATTGAATATCTTCTTAACTTGTCTGAGGCTGAGTGATTTCAATTCCTTTCATCTTTCCTTATCGTTTGTTCATATTTGTCAAAAATGTAGTCATTTCAATAACTTTTCCCCAAGTCACTTTGACTTTCCAACATTCCCTGTGAGCTCAGATTTGGAGTCATCTTTCTTATAAAGGAAGGATAGCAAGGTATGTGTGTAAGGTTGTATAAGGTATGTGTATTGGTGCTGTGCTCTAGGAAAGCAAAGTAAAATAACCACACAGGTGAGAGACTGAGAAAGACAAGAAACACCTGAGTGATGCAGTCCCTTTAAAATTACCAGGCCCAGCAAAGCATAGGAATGAGGCATCAGTCATGCCGCACTTCCCCACCTTGAGCTGAATAATCATCTCTTGAAACCGCCTGCTGTATGGACTCTAAACTGAGTGTCGCCACCTAGCAATGCCATACTCTGAACGCCATAACTCATACCCCATAGTTTAACAATGTATATAGCCAATACTGATGAATGTTACTTCTGGGAACCAATGAAAATTCTGAAAAACAGCGTTTGTAATCACCTCCTCTCCTGATTTGTCCTTTTTTCTTTAAAAACTCATGCCTGCCCTTTGTTCTCTGGAGCACTCCCCAAAGCAACTTGGAAGAGTTTCTCAGTCGGCAGTCCCCACCATTGGCCCAAATAAACTCTCTACCTATATTAATTTTCCTCAGTTTCTTTCTTTAGCTCGATGCTGTGTTCTGACAAAGATTCTTTGCTTGGCCAAATTTTAGGCTCCTAAACCTTTTAGAACCTATCAGCGCACTTCCTTGGGAAATCCAGTTTTAGCAAAGAGCCCAGCTAAGTCAGTTTCACAAGAATCCCCCCCCCAGCATCCACCCTTGATATCTGATCCCCGCTGATATCTAATGAGGTTCCTCGTCCTCCACCATCCCCCAGGTGAGGTCTGATCACCCTGGCCTGTCTTCAGCAAGAATCCTGTTAGGCCTGTCTAGTCAGAATCCCCCTTACCCCTGATGTTCCCTCTTAGTAGTTTTCCATCCACTGGTCCCCACCCTCCTCCTTGGCTATAAATTTCCACTTACTCATGCAGTGTTCACAGTTGAACTCAATCTTCCTCCCCCACTCCAAAACCTCATTGCAGTTGTCACTGTACCTATAGTGAGGGCCTCAATAAAGTCTTCCTTACTGTGCTTTAATAAGAAGGATTGAATAATCTTTTCTTTAGCAATTCCTAACTTTTGTTTGACACATAGGATATTAATAGCATGTGGAACCAGGAAAATTTCAGTTACCCATGACTTGGTGATAATAACGTTCTTATTCTATCCCAGCTAGAATTTTCATTGTTTGGCCTCTGCTCAAAGATGGGAACATTTAAGGAATAAAACAACCTTTCAGCTCTTCATGTGTAAGCCTAACCTAAACCAAATTTAGTTTTCAGTTATAAAAAAAGACATGCCATTTAAAAAATGTCAACCAACACAAAATGACTGAATTTTTACACTTCACTTTTAAAATGTGAATACCCTTAGAAACATCAGGATTGCTATTCCAGGCACACACACATAGAGGAGTGTTTATTTCACAAAGGCAGGTGTTGACTACTAGAAATAAGTCATATATTTGAGAATCATTAGGGCAAGTAGTGTCTCAAGAGGCCTGTGTTTAATGTTGGCTTTGTGACTAAGAGAAAATATCCCTTTCTCATCTGCACCCCAAGGCTCTGTGGCCTCATTTATAAAACATACAATGATTCCTCTAGGTAATTCTACTTGTGAGCATTAAATTCCACCCTGTATTTTTTTCTCTTTGCTGTTTTAAGGAAATAAAATTTAGAAATTAAAAATTGAAAAGGCAGACCGCGATATGGTGCACTGGAAAGAGCCCAGCTTTTGGAGTCAGGACACCGGGGCACTGCGGCTCTCATCCTGCAGCTCCTAATAGATCTGCTGTGTCAGTCTGGGCAAGTCCCTCCACGCTTCTGAATTTCTGTTTCCTTATCTGTAAAGAAAAGGTGGGGGGGATGGCGGTGGAGTGGGGCAGGCAGGATAGGCTTTGAATGGCTGATCCCTAAGATCTCTTCAAGCCTGAATATTCTGTGACTTTTATTATATAAGCCAAGGTGTTGTGTAGTTGCAGTGGTAAGTTATGCTTCCAGCTGCAAGTAACAGGAAAACTGACTTACTATGGCTTCATTTTTTTTTTTTCCATAATCAAAAGATTTAGAGATAGGCAGTCCATTGGTTAAGTGGCTCAACAATGTCAGGGATAGCAATCTTTTTTTTTCCTTCTTTTAAAAATACCTTTAAAGAGGTATACTTGATATGGAATAAATGCCACATAAAGGGTGCAATTTGATAATTTGACATTTGTATATGCCTATGAAACCAACCCAACAACCAAGATAGTGAACATGTCTATCACCCCCAAAAGTTTCTTGGTTCCCCTTTATAATCTCTCCCTCCTGTCTCTTCCTGTACTCCTCAGGTGACCATGGACCTGCTTTCTGTCACTGTAGCCTGATTCGAATTTTCTAGAATTTTCTATAGAGTAGTATGTACTCTTTTCTGTCTGGCTTCTTTCATTCAGCATAATTATTTTTAGATTGATCCATGTTGTAGTGTGTATCTATAGTTTCTTTCTTTTTATTACTAAAGAGTATTTCACTTATGGATATATTATGTTTTGTTTATCCATAAATGTTGCCCACTTATTGAAGGGCATTTAGGTTGTTTCCAGTTTTTGATTATTACAAATAAAGCTACTAAGAACATTTGTGTAAAAGTCTATGTATGGCCATGCACAGTGGTTCATGCCTGTAATCTCAGCTCTTTGGGAGGCCAAGCTGGGTGGATCACTTGAGATCAGGAGTTTGAGACCAACCTGGCCAACATGACGAAACCCCATCTCTGCTAAAAAATACAATTATTAGCTGGGCGTGGTTGCAGGCAACTGTAGTCCTAGCTACTCAGGAGGTTGAGGCAGGAGAACAGCTTGAACCTGGGAGGTGGAGGTTGCAGTGAGCCGAGATCCTGCCAGTCATTCCAGCCTGGGTGACAAAGCGAGACTCTGTCTCCAAATAAACAAAAACAAAAAAATGGTATGTATGAACTACATTTTCTTTCCTCTTGGGTAAATACCTAGGAGTAGGATGGCTGGGTCGTATGGTAAATAAATATTGAATTTGTTTTAATAAAACCCCAAATGTTTTCAGTGTGGTTCTACCATGTTACTTCCCTACCAGCAGTGTATGAGAGTTCCAGTTCTTGTACCTCCTTGCCAGCACTTGGTATGGTGGTTAAAAAAGAAAGCTTTTAGCCATTCTAAAAGTTGTATAGTGTATCTCATCATGGATTTTTGTTTTTGTTTTTGTTGTTGTTGTTGTTTTGGTTTTGGTTTTGGGTTGTTTTGAGACAGAGTCTTGCTCTGTCGCCCATGCTGGAGTGCAGTGGTGTGATCTCTGCTCACTGCAACCTCCGACTGCCGGGTTCAAGAGATTCTCCTGCCTCAGCCTCCCAAGTAGCTGGGACTACAGGCATACACCATCATACCTGGCTAATTTTTGTATTTTTAGTAGAGACGGGGTTTCACCATGTTGACCAGGCTGGCCTTGAACTGCCAACCTCATGTAATCCGCCCACCTCTGCCTCCCAAAGTGCTGGGATTATAGGCATAAGCCACTGTGCCCAGCGCATTGTGCTTTTAATTTGCATTTCCTTAATGATGTTGAGATTCTCTTTATGTGCTTATTTCAGTACATTTTCTTGGTAAGATGACTGTCCAAAATTTTCCCCACTTCTTTATTGAGTTTGTTTTCCTGTTATCAGGTTTTCAGAGTTATATATTATTTTTACCAGATGTATGACTTGCAAATATATCTCCCAGTATGAGGCTTATCTATTCATTCTCTTGACTGTGTCTTTCAAAAACACAGTTTTTAATTTCGATAAAATTCAGTGTATCAATTATTTCTTTTATGCATCGTGCTTTTAGAGATATATCTAAGAAATCTTTGTGACCCAGAGTTACAAATGTTTTCTATATCTTCTAGAATTTTGTAGTTTTAGATTTTACATTTATATCTATGATCCATTTTGAATTAAATTTCGTAGATAGTGTGAGGTATGGACCAGACTTCACTTTTTTTTTTCTACATGGATATTCAATCTATCATTCTAGCATCTAGTTTGTTTAGAAAACTATCTTCCTCCACTGACTTGCTTTTGCAATTTTGTGAAAGATCAGTTGTCAATATATGTGTGAGTTTATTTCTGGTCTCTCTGTTCTATTTATTTGTCTAGCTTTGTCAGTATTATCCTGTCTTGGTTATTGTAGCTTTATCATAAGTCTTGAAATCCAGTAATGTAAGTCCTACATTATTTTTTTCCTAAAGATGGCTAGCTATTCTTGGTCCTTCGCGTTACAATATGAATTTTTAAATTAACTTGTCAATTTCCACAAAAAAAAGCCTCTTGGGATTTTGGTTTGGATTGTATCAAATCTATAGACTGGGGAGGAATGACATTGTAACAATATTAAGTTTTTAGATTCATGAAAACATTTTACCTGTTCATTTATGTTTTTAAATTTTCTTGCAATAATGTTTACAATATACAGACATTAAAGATTTTTTTGTTAGATTTATACTTAGGTATTTCAGGTATTTTATGCTATTGTAATTTGTATTTTTTAATGTCAATACCTGATAGTTCTGTGCTAGTGAATAGGAATACAATTGATTTTTTAATGTTGTACAAACATCCTACAACATTGCCAAACTAACTTATTCATTATAATAGCTTTTTTTGTAGATTCCGCTGGATTTTCTGCAGTTTATGCTGTCTATGAATAGACAATTATATTTCTTTCTTGCCAATCTGGATGCTTCGTATTTCTTTTTCTTCCCTGATTGCCCTAACTAGCACCTCAAGGACAATATTGAGTAGAAGTGTTGAGCAGTCATCCTTGTCTTGTTCCTGAACTTAGAAGGAAAGCATTCAGTCTTTCATCATAAGGTATGTTGTTAACTACATTTTGGTAAACGCCTTTTATCAGGTTATGGAAGAGTCTTCCTATTTCCAGTTTGCTAAGAGTTAGTATCAGGATTAATGCTGAATTTGTTGAGTGCTTTTTCTGCATCTATTGAGATTATCATATGGAGTTGGTTTTTATTTTATGTGGAGAAATACATTGATAGATTTTTCAATGTTAAACCAACTTTGTATTCCTATTATCTGTTCAGAATTTTTGCATCTATATTAATATGGGACATTAGGCTATAGATTTCTTATAATATTTTGGTTTAATTTTCGTATGAGTAATAGTGGCTTCGTAGAATGAGCTGGGAAGTATTTTCCTCATTTTCAATTTCTTAGGAAGAGATTCTATAGTATTAGTATTATTTCTTCCTTAAATGTTTGGTAGATTTTATGAGTGAAGCCATCTGGACCTTGAGTTTTATTTATTGGAACACATTTAATGACAAATTCAATTTCTTCAATCAATATAAGGCTATTCAGGTTGTCTGTGTCTTTCTGAGTAAACTTTGGCAATTTGTATAATTCAAGGTATTTTTTTCCATTTCATCTCAGCTATCAATTTTATTGGCATACAATTATTCATAATATTCCATTATCCTTTTAATATTTGTAGAATCCGTATCCTTTTAAAATTTGTAGAATCTACATGTAGAATCATGTAGAAATGATATCACCTGTATAATTTCTGACATTGGCAATTTATATCTCCTTCCTGCCTTCTTGCCTTCCTTCCTTCCTTCTTCCTTCTTCCTTCTTCCTTCTTTCTTTTTTTTTTGAGATGGAGTCTTGCTCTGCCGCCCAGGCTGGAGTGCAATGGTGCGATCTCGGCTCACTGCAAGCTCGGTCTCCCAGGTTCAAGTGATTCTCCTGCCTTAGCCTCCCGAGTAGCTGGGATTACAGGTGCACACCACCACACCCAGCTAATTTTTGTATTTTTAGTAGAGATGGGGTTTCACTATGTTGGCCAGGCTGGTGTCAAACTCCTGATCTCAGATGATCTTCCCACCTTGGCCTTCCAAAGTGCTGGGATTACAGGCATGAGCCACTGTACCCGGCCTCTTCTTTTTTTGTTTGTTTGTTTTTTTGTTTTTGAGACAGGGTCTCACTCTGTCACCCAGGATGGAGTGCAGTGGCATGATCACAACTCACTGCAACCTTGACCTCCTGGGCTCAAGAGATCCTCCCACCTCTCAGCCTCCTGAGCAGCTGGGACTACAGGCACATGCCACCATGCCTGGCTAATTTTTTGTATTTTTTGTAGAGATGGGGTTTTGCCATGTTGCCTAGGCTGGTCTGGAACTCCTGGGCTCAGGCAGTCTGCCCACTCAGCCTCCCAAAGTGCTGGGCTACAGGCATGAGCCACTACGCCCAGCATCTTTTTTTTTTTTTTCCTGATATGTTTTTTCAATTATATTGATCTTCCAAAAAGCTGTTTTTTTGTTTCATTGATCTTCTCTATTTTTCTTCTGTTTTCTACTTTATTGACTTCTACTGTAGGGGCCAAGGGAAAACTCCCCCTTGTTTTAGTTTCCCCTTCATCCTCTGAAGGTTCACTGAAAATCAGCTGACAAAAGGCACATTAATGGGAGAAAAACCATACAGATTTATTAACGTATACAGTAGTCATACAAATATAAGAACTCAAATGGCCAGATGGTTGGCACTTTTATACCATCTGGAGATTACAAAAAGAATAGGGGCTTAAAGCATGGCAAAACAGGTTATGGTGGCCAGACAGGTTACAGGAGAGAGAAGAGGAAAGCCCTGGCTAGCAAGGGCAGTCTTGCTAGGCAGATGAAACCTCAGAGATAGCAGCCCTCACAAAGAAGAGATGGTAGCCAGTGGGAAGTGTTCCCATCAGACTTTTAAAGGTTTCAGACTCTCACTAATATTTCCTAGATCTGGACAAGGGGCCTTCAGAGAAAGCCTGTTTGCATCTGTAATTTACTTCCTCTACAAATGCAAATCACCCCCAACAAAAGATAGCTCCACAGGGCTACTTCTGCTTGCAGGCCCTCAGACCAGCCATTTCAAAATATGTTGAAGTCTATTTTGGGGTAAAATATTTTGGTTTCTTTCACTAATCTGATCTTTATTATTTCCTTTCTTTTGCTGACTTTGGGTTTTATTGGCTTTTTTTCTGTGTTTTGTTTTGTTTTGTTTTGTTTTTGAGACAGAGTCTTGCTCTGTCTCCCAGGCTGGAGTGCAGTGGCATGGTCTTGGCTCACTGCAACCTCCACCCCCTGGGTTCAAGCAACTCTCCTGCCTCAGCCTCCAGAGTAGCTGGGTTTACAGGGTGGCGTGCACCACACCTGGCTAATTTTTGTATTTTTACTAGACATGCAGTTTTGCCAAGTTGGCCAGGCTCGTCTCGAACTCCTGGCCTCAAGCAATCCACCCATCTTGGCCTCCGAAAGTGCTGGGATTACAGGCGTGAGCCACCACGCCCAGCCTTTTTTGTTGTTGTTTTGTTTTGTTTTAAGATGGATGTTAAGACCATTGATTTGAGACCATTGATTTTAAGATTTTTCTTCTTTGCTAATATAGATGTTTAGTGCTATGGTTTTCCCCTTAAGCACTGTTTAAGTGGCATTTCATAAAATGTATTATGTTTTTTCCTTTTTACTTTTTTTTTAAGTTCAAACCACTCTGTAATTTTCCTTTTGATTTCTTTGATCATAGTTAGTTTCCAAATATTTGGAGATTTTTCAGAGATCTTTCTGTTATTAATTTTTATTTTAATTCCATTGTGGTCAGGCAACATCCCGTAATCCGTTTGGGTGGTTCCCTTCCTGGTCTTAGGTGGTTTCCTCACATGCATGTGGTGATCAGTACTTGGCTGAAGCTCAAGGAGGGCCCTGTGCAGATCTCTGGATTGCTGGCCGTGCACAGCAATCTCTTCTGTGGTACTCTGGCCTGCAAGATTTAGCGGCGTTGTTCTTGGTGGCTTGGCTCTATCGTCTCAACTTAGTCTGCTGGCCTCTGCCTGGATTCCGCCTCCTCCACAGCCTGAAAACTCTTTCAAGGCGGTAATCCAGGGCAATCATAGCGCTCACCTTCCCCACCCCCACACCCCAGCCCTTTTGTATCTCTATTCTTCTTGTCTGATGTCCTAATGTCTTAAAAAATCTGTCATTTCATATATTCTGTCATCTTTTATGTTCACTTCAAGCAGAAGGGTAAATCTAGTCTCACTTTGACCAGAAACAGAAGTCCCTGAGTGGGCTAGCATCTTAATCCTTCTCTTGAAACTTTCCCTCATGCTTAGGGCCTAATAATCCCAAAATGGCTGTTCTATCACTAAGCATTATATTTACATTTAATGCAGATTTAATGCTAATCATGCTTGTCCATGTCATTATAAATGCAAAATCTTTTCCGAAATGTTACCCAACAAACTTACTTATATAGCTCATTGGCCACAATGAGGTTACCTGGCCATCCTTATCTGCAAGGAAGTCTGGGAAAACAGGAAACAGTGTTGTCATGATTGGTTTATGTTTAAGTGTGATTTAACACTGACATATTGCCATCCCAAAAGAACTAGAGAAGGAGGGGGTGGGGAATACAGGATACTGGAGCTCTGTAACCGAGGCAACCAACCGGGTCCTCTTCACAAAGTAACACCAGCTTATCTCTCCAGTTGGGTCTTTTTGCCTTGGGTACAGTCCACCCAGGCTTTTCTGACAATTGGCTGCTTTCCAACCTTTCTATATTTGATAAGGGTTTCTGTGTCCTGAAGGCTGGGGATAACATTCTAACACCCTCTAGAAGTTACTTCTCACCTTTGGGGAGATCTTTGAATCTCTAAAATATCAGACCAAAAAGAAATCATCAATTAAACTACTAATCGTTTCAGCCTCTGTATTTAAATTTTCTGTTATTTGCTTTTAACTAAAGTTAAAAGAGCAAGTGGACATAGAATCCAAGTGAATTCTACTCCACTAACTTTAAAGGTCAACTCAGTAAAGTACATCTAAGGGTCCATTGCTTTATTTATTCTGCCTGGTTCACTCAGAGGTGATTGGAGAAAATAAAGATCCAGTTGTTTCTAGCATTCTCCCTAGCAGTTATGGCCGAGAAGTGTGAAGTTTCACGTAGATTGATGGAGCAGTTCAAAAACTGCAAGCCTAACTTCTAGACCCAAGGAGGCATTTTCTTTGGCCAGGGAAGGATCATTCTGTGCAAATGGTTGGAGTTTAAGTTTGGGTCACTGGCAGAGTCTCTAGGCACTTAGGTGTTAACTTTACAGTAGAGGAAAAAGCAATTATTTTTACACCAACATTTTAAGTCCTAAGATTAACTTTAGAAGTATCAGGAAAAGGGGAAAGTAGTTCTTATCTTCACCTAGTAAAGACAAATGACCTACTTTTTAATTTAGTCATGTAAAAATACATTATGTGAAGAAAATCAAATATTCTGTCTTCCCTGGATACTGAGACTAATTCTCCATGAGACTTTATTTGTTTCATGAAACAATTGAGTAAATTCTCAGAAGAATGAACTGCTAAGGCAAATGTGGCTTGAGAAAGAAAAATCCTAAGGTTTAGGTGATTAGAGAGTCTAAAGATGGGTTGGCTGTGGAAGAGTATTAGAGGAGAGAGGACTAGCTTGTAAGATAGTATCTGGCTGGAAGAGAGGTAGGATGAGATCCGAGAAGAATTCACAGGCACTCCATTGGGCATTTCTTATGTTCGTAAGAATGGGCTAAGTTATGCTACAGTAACAAACAAGCCCCAAATCTCAAAGGTTTAACACAATAAAAGTTTATTTCCATCTTAGGCAATGTCTTTTACGGGTCAAGGCAACTCTCTAGGGCAGTTGTCCTCTGTGTGGTACCCGACTTATCCAGGCTGCTTCAATCTTTTGGGTCTTCCATCTCAGCATACAATCTTCTCCATGGTTGCCTAAGTTGGGGAAGAAAGAGTTGGGAGAATCACACTGTCTCACCTGGAAATGATGTGTATCATTACACTGGCCACGATAACTAGTTACATGGCCCTATCCAACTGCAAAGAAACTGAGAAGTATAGTCTTCCATATGCCTAGGATAGGAGAAGGAACAGATATTGGTAAATATAGTGATATTGAACATACTACTTTAATTCACAAGTCTTGTCTTAAAGAAGAATTCTGTACCAAGTTGTCCCTGAGTTCAGAATGTCTTTCCAGAAGGGGTTTGGGGCAATCTTGTGGCTAAAAGAGGTGTGAAAGGGACTTATTTTTAAGCTGCATTTACATATCAAGAAATAAGTCTTTATTTAGATTGAATGTTTATTTCAGGCAGCTTTGGGGGATGCTAATGGAGGCTATGTAGAAGTGAGCAAAATCCTCCAATCCCACCTCCCTCCCCTTCCCTACCTTGGCACTTACAGTGTCAGAGTTTCTTTATAAGTGCTGTAAGTGTGATACAGTGAGCAATTGCACATTTGGTACCAGCCAAAACCCCAAATGGGCAAGCCACCAATGGGCTACTGGTGGCAGGGAGGCCTGGGAAGCAGTGGCAGGCTCCCTACAACGTAGTACCTCAGTCTGTGCTGATATCTTGTTCCAATCTGTTTCCTGTAAACATCAGCAGCTTTCACACCTTGCATCACAGTAACGTGTCTTCTCAGAAAAAGCAAGCAGAAAAGCAAAATCAGTAAGATTATTGCTGCAACTCTTGGACAACAAATGTGTCTCCTATTATGATTAAGACTGTGCATTTGTGTCTGAAAGAACAAGAAAGTGAAGAGTAATTATGCATGCAGTTTTATCAGTGGGAATGTGTCTGCTAAGCATTTACCTCAATAAATGAGCTGAGAGGAGGGCAGACAGGAAGACATGCAGTCAAATGATTCACATCCCTTTGACACTAGAAGTTTCTGATCAGTCTAGGGAATCGGAAATCATACTCTATAAGGGACAGAGATTGTGAGAGTTTTATCATCTAAAACAGTCACATTGACCCTTCAGGTGGCATTGACAGTCATTTTCCAATCTGCCAAATATGGTAACCCGATGCAGGCATTGTGCTTTGTGTCATCTCAAGGCTCAGTCTGTGTTGCACACCAAACTGTAGTATTTTATGAGTCTGTCTAATGGAAACTAACAGCAAATACATTTGTCTTTAGTGGTCCTGATGGCAGTCCCCAGATGTGCAGAGCGTTCCTCCCGCTCTCTGCTAACTCGGGACACCTCTGGTTATGATGCCCAATCTTGAGAATTCCTCTCTAAATCATCCTGTCTTTGTTTTATTCCCTTAGCTGATTCTCTTTATTCTGAAAACTATTGTGGTTAGTAGATAATAATTAACAAGTTTTCTGTCTTATCAATTAATTATTCAAATCAATTTATTATAAGTCTTCAAATGTGTCAATCCAGCCATTTATCTATGTTTTCCCCTCTATTCAACAAATATTTTTTGAACAAAATGCTGTATGTAAAATATGCTGTTGGTGACATGGAGGATTTGGGGGGAAAGGGATTGGTCAAATAGAGCTAGTAAAGGTACCTAAGCTTCTGGGCGGGACACCAACAGCAACCACTCCAGGAGGCAACATTTAAGCAGAGATTGGAATGACAAGAAAAAGCTGGTCACACCAAATACAGAGGAAGAGTGAGCTTGGCAAGTCTAGGGCCTAGAAGAAGGTCAATAGGCCTGCAGTGTAGGGGGTGAAGCTCTAGAGAGAGTGGTATCAGAGACCAATCACACAGAACTTTGTCAGCCCAGAAAGGCTTTCAAAAGACATCGGTGGTTTTAGATCGGGGCACATAATTGAATTCTGGATTTTTCTGATGTGAGCCCATCTCTGGCCTAAAGTTGCCTTCCATTTGTAGTGTGATACTAGTGTAAACAAAAATTATGGGAGGCCATTTTTTAGGCTGAGCTCTAGCACTAGGCCGCAACAGACCAGTCCAAACCAAAATGAAGTCACTCATGCTAAATGCCACGTAATCAAACTGAAACTTTAAGGAAACAGATAGGTCCCCACAGCCCTGTATTTGCTGAAAACAGGAGAGATTCCAGTCTACCTGAGTTGGCATAATAAGGAAGTCCCCTCTGTTTAACCCTTATCAAAAAAGTAACCTGAAATTGACCAATCACTTTTTTTTCTTGTTCTGTTTTCTTGTCCCCACCTTGCAAAACCCACCATTCTACCATTGCCCAGAGTGGGGGTGGCGGTGGGAATGGGGGACTCTGATTCTATTCTTTTAGAATGAAAGCCACCCCATTCATGAATTACAAACAAAAGCCAAATTCAGTCTATAACTAAATTTGTTGGAATTTTGTCTGACACGTTTTTCCATTTAAGATCATAATATAAAGTGTCCTTTTAAAGTAAATACATTTAAGGAAACAGAGCAAGGCCTTATAAAAATATTAAGTAAATAATACAGAGATAGCTGAATTGTAAAGGTGGAAACACTGCCCTCAGGCAGAGCAAAATGAAAGAATCTTTTGGGGTCCCAAACTGCTTAGGAAATCAGATGCCCAGTGTTTTGCAAGGATTTGAGAAGCCAACAAGCTATAGAAGAAGGCAGATGGTGTTCTGAAAGACCCAAGGTGTCTACATAAAGTTAACACAGAATATTCCTTATGCCCTGGGTCACCTGACTGATGGCCAGGAAGCATCAAGGCTTCCTGTATCTTCCACACACACCATTTAGAATGCTGGTTATTGTCTCTTTGTAACTCTGCATTTTAATTTACCTTTTAAGTTGCTCTTGATAATTATTTTAAACAGATTTCCCCAGAACAAAATATTAGGGGAAAGGGAGAAGGGGATGCACAGTGTAATTTATTCTCAGCCTTATACCCCGTTAAGAATGGCCTCAAGATTACAGAAGCATAACTCTGACAATTGAATATCCACTGACACACAAAATTAAAATGCCAACAATTACATTTGTTTAAATGCCAAGTTTTCCTTAAGATTTATTTAAAAATCTACATTTCTGAAAATATCTGCACTTCTGAAATCAGATTCAGTCTCACAACATATGTTAAAGAAGAAGAAAAACCTTACCAGGATATACAGAAACCTGATTTTTTAAAATGTGCCTTGAAGTTATGATATAAATGTAAAAGAAGTAAGACTCTCAATCTCATTGTTAAAATGAGTCAGCATTTGGTATTTCTATCATGCATGTGATAAAAAAGTGCTAATAATGCTTTTCTGACTTGACACCAATCATACAGGTATACAGGTAAGGACACAGATGTCAATACATTAGTACCAAGGTAGCGAATTATGAAGACAACTGTCTCAGTCTGTTCCTGCTGCTATAACAAAATACCTTAAACTGGGTAACTTATAAATTATAGAAATTTATTTCTCACAGTTCTAGGGGCTGGGAAGTCCAAGATCAAGACACCAGCAGATTCAGTGTCTAGTGAGGGCTGCTCTGTGCTTCATGGGTGCCACCCTGCTGCTGTGTCTTCATATGGCAGCAGGAGCAAAAAGGGTCAAACTCCCTCCAGCCCTTTCATAAGGACACTAATGTCATTCATGAGGGGAGAGCCCCCATGACGTAATTACCTGCCAAAGGCCCCACACTTAGTACCATCATTTTGTGGTTAGGTTTCAATATATGAATTTTCAAGGGACACAGACATTCAAACCATAACAACAGCCAATCAGACTTGCAGGTTTCTAAAGAGTCTTTAGACTCTTGCAGGATTCCTTATTCAAATCATGCCTTCAAGGTCCCATTACAATTCAAATCATGCCTTCAAGGTCTCATTACAATTATACACCTTCATACAAGTCTTCATGTTGCACAGGACAACAAGAATAAAGGTTCTTGCAAGGTTTTACATTCTAATTCCTTATCAGTGCTGATTCTGTTAACTGATCTATGACATAAATGATCCTCTCCCACTGAAGCTTCAGGGGAAAGAGACACCTTCATCTTTTTATGAGCCTCTTTTTGTTCATTATGATATCTTGCATTTTTAAAGCCATGTGCCAGAATTTCATCAGTCAGCTTTCAAAACAAGAGTCAGGCCTGTAGAGCCCAATTTTATTTTCTCCAAAAGATTTTATTGTCTCTAAAAATAGGGACAGGGATAAAAAGAATTTTACTGGAATACAGTTAAATAGAAGTGTAGCAGTACGAGCCGCAGACAAAACTCCTCAGACACCAAGTTAAAGAAGGAAGGGGTTTATTTGGCCGGAGGCATCAGCGAGACTCCTGTCTCGAGAGCCGAGCTCCCCGAGTGAGCAATTCCTGTCCCTTTTAAGGGCTCACAACTCTAAGGGGGTGCGCGTGAGAGGGTTATGATCGATTGAGCAAGCAGGGGGTTCGTGATTAGGGGCTGCATGCACTGGTAATTAGATCAGAAAAAAACAGGATAGGGATTTTCACAGTGCTTTTCTACACAATGTCTGTAATCTATAGATAACATAACCAATTAGGTCAGGGGTTGATCTTTAACTACCAGGCCCAGGGTGTGGTGTCAGGCTGTCTGCTTGTGGATTTCATTTCTACCTTTTAGTTTTTACTTTTTCTTTCTTTGGAGGCAGAAATTGGGCATAAGACAATATAAGGGGTGGTCTCCTCCCTTAGAAGTATATAGCATTAACCATTCATAGTACTGGTAGCACAGGTGCAAAAGGCCCCAGAAGCACAAGAACTGGTTAAGCGAATCAGGGAGCCGGTGTGCTGTGGAACAAAAAGTGATTCAAAGGAATCTTTAGACTGAATATGAATAGATTTAAACTCAAACCTTGTTTACAGTACAAAAGAAAAAATTTGAATTTGTGTATTTGTGTGCATATACTATTGACATTTACTAAGACAAAAAGGTTCATTTAATATAGTTTTCTTTTTTCTCAAAAAGTGGTTATGAAACCAATAATGTATCTTCAATTGAGGGAATCTCAGAACTAAAGGAATGTGGCACTTCTGTTGTCAAGGAACTATGTGTTAACATGCTGGTCCTGGCTCTGAAAATGTGTTGCCAGCTCTCAAGTTAGACAAGGGAAAATAAATCAATATGGCCTGATGAAATGGCAGAACATAGAAATAGTTACCATAAACACTAAGTCAACTCATTGACTTTATTAGAATTGTCTCAGGGCAAGGCATTGACTTTCTGTTAATTTTTTATTAAAAGAATATTCTTCAAGTAAAATAGTGCACTGTAGAATCTTTGAGTCTAAAAGGGCTAAGGGCGATTCTCTTTCTAATTCAGGTGTCCTGTCTATATAAAGCTCCTGAGGATTGTGATAAAGTCTACAGAGACATTAGTTGTTTATAAGTTTCTTAATAGAATATGTAGGGCAGGTTGCATTTCAGTTCAGAAAAAGTAACTAAGGTCCAAGCCCTCTAGATCGGTTTTGATTAGGTTGGCTGAATCACAAAGATCTAAAATAAAAGCAGTTTAAAGAAGGCAAATATTTATTCCCATATTGTTCTGGCAGTTTGGTTCCATGAAGCCCTCAGAGACTCAAATTCCTTCCAACCCAGAGTTTCACCATCTTCTAGGTATAGTCCTTTTCCTTATGGCAAAAAAAAAAAATGGTAGTTAGAGCTCCAGCTGTCATATCTGCATTCCAGGTGGCATAAGACAGGCAAAGAAGAAATGAGCAAAGTGCACATTGTAGTAGCTGTTGCTTAAAGAGCATTCCCAGAAGCTGCCAAAAGATATTTCAAGATATATATATTGACCGGGATTTAGTCACGTGGTTATGGCGAGTTGCAAGGGACCAAGCAATACTTTTATTCTGGGGGACTAGAGTCCAGCTAAAAATTGGAACTCTGTTAACATGGAAGAAGAGAAGGATGGATAGTGAAGGAAAAACCGCATTCTCTGCAAACTTCTTAGCTAGCTCTATTAAAACTGGTGGTTGTTTGATAATTTTAAAAGTCAGTCAAAGCAGGGAATCACAAAAAAAAATTAATGATATTTACCTTAAATATTCCTTTTAACTTCTAACATATCAGAGTACGTTCATTCATCACTTTCTTTGCGTATGAGGCTGCTATTCGGAGTCTTGCATTCTCTAAGCAGACATCATTTTAGCTTCCTTAAAGAGAAGCAGGAACTTAGAGAATCTTAAACACTCTAAGGAGTATTTAAAGTGTTTCTACAATCCCCCAAATCTATAGTTGTTTCTTCTACACCTAATTCTATGGGATCTTTTTAATTATTTTGATATGAGGTCTTTTTATTGTTGTTGAATTTTGGTCTTTTTTAAACAACTAACTTAGCTTCCATAAAAACAGCTCCCTTTCACACTCACATTTTTCCCAATTAAGTGATATTTCTAAGGTGGATGTTAAAATGGAACATTTCCATTATCTCAGTTTTTTTTTTTTTGAGACAGATTCTCACTTTGTCATCCAGGCTGGAGTGCAGTGACGTGATCTCGGCTCACTGCAACCACCACCTCCCAGGTTTAAGCAATTCTCCTGCCTCAGCCTCCCAAGTAGTTGGGATTACAGGTCCCCACCACCACGCCCAGCTAATTTTTGTATTTTTAGTAGAGACCAGGTTTGTCTCGAACTCTTGACCTCAGGTGATCCACCCACCTTGGCCTCCCAAAGTGCTGGGATTACAGGCGTGAGTCACGGCGCCCGGCCTCCATTATCTCAATTCTGACTGATGCCCACAAACTAAGCACAAAGTTTATTAAGCACCCACACATTCTGAAGAGAGGACCCAGATTATCCTTACAGAACTTGCTAAGGAATATGACCAAAAATTTCCAACATTATTTAGCTTGCCACCAACTCCCAGGCCACGTAAGAGATTAGGTAAGAGCAGTGAAAAAGGCTGATAAAAGGAATTTCTTTGAAGTTGGGGTCAGGGAGATCTTTACATGAATTGCCAGAAGAGCATAATGTGTATCCTTAGAGTTGAAGGTCACCAGGACTAGAAGCTGGATTGTACCTAGAAAGGTTTAAAGGTAAGAAGCTTCCTCTGGCTGCAGAGGAGGAGAGAGTAGTACAGTAAGAACACCATCGTACTTCCAGCAATGTTGGGCAAGGATGTGTATTTCCCACGGGCCAGTGTGGACACTGAAGACAGCTGGGCTTGATCATTTTGAAAGGACTCTGTTCGAAATGCAAATCAAAACCACTATGAGATACCCTCTTACACCAGTTAGAATGGCAATCATTAAAAAGTCAGGAAACAACAGGTGCTGGAGAGGATGTGGAGAAATAGGAACACTTTTACACTGTTGGTGGGACTGTAAACTAGTTCAACCATTGTGGAAGTCAGTGTGGCGATTCCTCAGGGATCTAGAACTAGAAATACCATTTGACCCAGCCATCCCATTACTGGGTATATACCCAAAGGACTATAAATCATGCTGCTATAAAGACACATGCACACGTATGTTTATTGCGGCATTATTCACGATAGCAAAGACTTGGAACCAACCCAAATGTCCAACAATGATAGACTGGATTAAGAAAATGTGGCACATATACACCATGGAATACTATGCAGCCATAAAAAATGATGAGTTCATGTCCTTTGTAGGGACATGGATGAAATTGGAAATCATCATTCTCAGTAAACTATCACAAGAACAAAAAACCAAACACCGCATATTCTCACTCATAGGTGGGAATTGAACAATGAGATCACATGGACACAGGAAGGGGAATATCACACTCTGGGGACTGTGGTGGGGTGGGGGGAGGGGGGAGGGATAGCATTGGGAGATATACCTAATGCTAGATGACGAGTTAGTGGGTGCAGCGCACCAGCATGGCACATGTATACATATGTAACTAACCTGCACAATGTGCACATGTACCCTAAAACTTAAAGTATAATAAAAAAAAAAAATGAAAAAAAAAAGAAAGGACTCTGTTCAAGAGATCTGCCTGCCAGGGCAATGTACTCATCAGAAGTTAAGAGCTCAGGGGATGGCCAGACATGGTGGTTCACACCTGTAATCCCAGCACTTTGGGAGGCCAAGGCCGGTGGATCATATGAGGTCAGGAGTTCGAGACCAGCCTGACCAACATTTTGAAACCTCGTCTCTACTAAAAATACAAAATTAGCAGGGCGTGGTGACACATGCCTATAATCCCAGCAACTTGGGAGGCTGAGGCAGAAGAATCTCTTGAACTTGGGAGGTGGAGGTTGCAGTGAGCTGAGATCACACCATTGTACTCCAGCCTGGGCAACAGGAGTGAGACTCCATCTCAAAAAAAAAAAAAAAAAAAAAAAGCACCGAGGGGAGAGGAGAGTTATAACAGCCAACCAGAGGGGGCATTTCCTGCATGGAGGAATGGTGAAGGGGAAGATCCATGTAGTGTTAGTGATGGCGGGTGGATTCTGAAGGACCCACAAAAGTGCCCCACGAGAGAAAGAGCAAACTTCAGGGCATGTGCCACTCAGGGGCACTGGTGTCACATTACAAAGTCACTGGTCACATATGTTCCTTTTCTCTTTTGCTGCCCACTTTCATCCCTGAATATCTGGACACAGCAGTGTCTGGGGGAGGAGGCATTAGGAGTAGGATGAAGGGATAACAAAGAGCCAACCAGGCCCCCAGTGAGATTCTGAGCCTGAGTCGGGCCCAACCTGGAGGAGAAGGTGAAGCTTTGATATGAAACTGGATGGCACCTTTTAACAACTAAAAGTGGGGCCATTTATTAAGATCTGAAATCAAATGGAAATGCTATGGGATCTGCTGGAGAGATCACCCAATGGCAGGATGGAAAATCCAATGCAGCACATCTGAGAAAGAATAAAGTTGATTTTTTTTTAAAAGTTTGCATACCTCCAACTTCTTTCTCAATACATTAGGTACATATTTAATGAAATTACATAATTTTAAGACTTGGTACAATAGGCACAAACAGGTTTGGAAACAGACGTAACTTACTCCTGGTAAGTATACCATTAAAGAAGTGGGAAAAGAACAGCTCACGTGTTGTAGAGAGAGGCAAGGACATTCGTCAACCTGGTTAACAGAGAGAAGAGATAGCATCTAGTGAGTACCTTAAATAGAGGCCTGTGAATATTACCATTTCCTTCTTTGAACACCTATCTTTATAAGAGTAAAACCCACTTAGGGGTGATACATGAAAAAAAAATCCAACATATAAATGAATACAATGAAATATACTTTAAAAAGCACTTAAGAGATCATTTCAAGTATTGGAGTTGCGTAATAACTGAATAGCTCTCATTTATCCTCTTCTTTTGTATAGTCGAAATTCCACCTATAACCAAACACAGGTCCAGTTGATCACTGCTTACAGAGTTCAATTAATAAGATTGAGGTCTGCTAGAAAGTGCCTTTATTACAGAGCTTAGCTGAGGGGAAGAGTTACAGGCTCCTGCCTTAAGGGTATGCTTCCACTTTCAGGCCAGAAAGCAGAGGCTTTAAAGGAGAACCTGGCATGGGTCGCACAGAGGGGAGGAGACAAGGAAGTGACTTGTTGGATGTCTTATCTAACAGGTAGTCTGGCTGGCGCCATCGCAGGCAGAGCTAGGTAGCAGACTGACCATAGTCCCCTGGCAATCTGGTTGGGGAGAGTCCCCTTGGAACAGAATTTATATTGTAAATTAGCTGTTGCCTCGAGGCTGTCTTCTGGTGGGGAAGAATCCTGAAGGGTACCTGGTTCGGTTCAACATTCGGTTCTTAGAATTTCTAAGCAAACATATAGTTAGATAAACTGGCAGTGCAGGGAGTGCCTGGTGGAGAGAAGGTAAAGGTTATAGTTGCATTCCTAAAGAGTTAAGTAAAAGGTGAACAACACACAGGGAAAAAGAGAAAAGGTAAAAGATAATTTTTAGGAAAATGGGGTACTTGGTTACACCCATAATAAGATTTTTTTTTTTTAAAGAAGTTATCTATTGCAATCATTATCAACTCGTCTCGGGTTACTAACTCCTTTAAGAATTTGATGTCAGCTCTGGGCCCTCTCCATAGAAAATTCTAGATAGGCCTACTCATGAAAATCTTGCATACGGCTTCAGGTAATTCATGAAATTCTTGAAGGTCATCCAGAGATCCCACAAGAATCCCTGTTTTCTAGTCCATCCGCTTTAGTTCCTAATGAGTAAACTAAGTTCCTGGAGGTGAGATGATTTGCCTAAGGTGATGGGAGGAGTCAGTGGCCCCAGAGCTGCTGTCTCACTCTGTCATCCACATTTATATTATCCTCTTAAATCAGAAAGGAGGGGACATCCCAGAATGCAGCACAGTGCCATCAGGGAGGAACCTCTACAGGGACAATCAAGTGTTTTATCCGTCTAAACTTCTGGATTTTCTGATTTCTTTAAATGAAGCCTTCATTCACCTAGTCACCCAAGTGTGAAGCCCCATTTTCCCCTTCTTGTTCCTCGCCCTCCATATCCAGTCACCAAATCCTGTGACTCCCACTCTGTGTGGCCTCTCACCTCTGGCCCCTCCTTGCCTTTCCTCCCCATCCTTACAGCTCTGCCTGCACTGTGGCAACTACCTTCTAATTAGCCTCCTTCTCCCAAGTCTCAGGCTTAGCTCATCCATATAGACCTACCACATTAATCTCTCAAACCATGCCTCTTACCCATGCTTCTGTCCTCAAAAACCTCACGATCCATTTCCCAAATGAGGCCACTGAGGCCCAGAGCAATGACATATCTAAGCCAAGCCTACACAGCTAGGAAATAGAACCCCCCCCTGGAACCCTGGAAATTCAGGCCTCTCATTTTAAATTCAATGCCCTCAAAGGGTAGACTCTAGATAGGCAGCATCAGAACCAACAGGGCAGTTTAGCAAAAATGCAATTTCCCAGGCCTCTTGCCAGATAATTGGAATCTCCAGAGAATCTGTATTTTCAGCAAGCTCTGAAGATAATTCTAAGAATCAAGTTTGGGGACTACTTCTTGATTCATTGATTATCTAATACTGCACATGTTAGTAAGATTTGGTTTAGACATTCTTGCTACTTTGGTTTACTTGTGTACATCATTTCTCAAAATAAGTAGTCTGCTTTGTGGCTGTAAACCCCGAAAACCAAAGTCGCTGGTGTTTCTCTGGAAGGTTGGTAGCATGGACTAGGCTGCATGACAATATTTATTCTTCATCCAATTATACTTAGCAAGAAAATAAAGCTATAATTGATGTTTCAGCATTACCTCTGCAGAGTTGCTGAATCCACAACTGAATCATAAGATTTGTCCCTTACTATAATTCTCCCCATGAATCAGTGCAAACATCCCTGAATCTCTTTCTGCTGAGGTTTTTATATGCTAGAGTCATCTTTCCTTTTCTCCAATTTCAGATCCTTCAAACAAAGGGCAAGCTTGCAGCATCCTCCACAGACATCCAGAGACCATGAATTTCAGATCTAAAAAGTTCAGGGTTTCAGAGGAAGCTCAAGCATTCAGAAAAGCTAAGATAAAAAAAATGCACAACTAAAGAGAGTGGGTGTAAGTTAAAAGGATGAATGTACACAGGTGGTCTGAGTTTTCTAGTTGAGAACAAATGTCCCCAGAGATGTTTGGTACATTGCAGGTTCTCCAGGCAGGCTGGTTGATCCCAGCTGTACTGAACAACCTGTTTCTTCAGATAAACTCTAGATCTCCTAGCCACGGTGAAGATCCAGTGAAGATCCCAGCAACTTCCTTACTATATGCCAGACCTTTTGTCCTCAGTCGTGGAAGACAAGGCTCTTGGTGAAATAAGAGGCAGAGGTCTGGAGGAGCCCAGTCTGCCAACAAACAGTTCAGTTAAAATCAGTTCAACAATCAACTACAAATGGCATGAGAAAATTTTTGGGGGTGATGGAAATGTTCTATATCTTGATGTGGTTATACACTATACCCATTTGTTAAAAGGCATTGAACTGTGCACCTAAAGGGAATAAAATTTTTGTGCATATAAATTATGCCTCAGTAGAACTGACTTAATATATATACTTAAAACAATTTGACTGAATGCTTATAAGATTAACAAAATACTTAGAAGATATATAGACTTAAGAGTGAAGCAAAACATAAAGAGCACATTTTCATTTAAACTATATGTAGTAACTTCAACATATTTTTATTGATTCATGTAAGTGTCAGAAAAACATGCTAATCCAGAAATTCCTGATTATTATACTATTTTGTTTTCTTTCTTGTTTAGTGTCTGTCTTGCTCAGTAAATTTGCAGTTCTGTTAGGACAGGGACCATGTTTATGTTTTCACTAAAATACCTCCTGCCACTTGCTACATTTACACACTACTTAAAACACAGGGTTCAGTACATATTGGATGGAACCTAATGAAACTGAAGCTTTGGTGGATAAGAATTAAGTATGAGCCATTTCATACAGTCCAGTCTAATATTTGTGTAATAAATAAATAAACTTTCTCAGATAAAACGTAGAGGGGCACAAATAACAAATGTCTGGATGTGATTCTATAAGGTGAATTTGTAAAGGGATAGAAACACATTCCCCTCCGTATACTTGTGTTTTGGTCCACTGCCAGTATTATAAATCCTGCCTTTTCACATTTCTAACTTGTTTCACACAGAATTTTCATAGACTGGAAGAGACCTGCAAGAATTCCTTTCTTGTTTATTGTCATACCAATGTCTCGTATTACTGGAGTTTTAGAAGTTTATCCCAACACAGATTTCATCTCTAATAACAATATAAGTTCATTTTCTATCCTGAAAATTGGAAAGCTGGCCGGCATTCTACACTTTCTATTAAATTTAGAAGGAAGTATTTAACATCTGTCATGAGCCAGGATTGTGGTAGGGACTATCAGGTATGCGAAGATGAATAAGGCATAATATCTGCTCTCCAGGAGCTCACCGTCTAGTAGGAGAGGTAATATTTGACACAAATTTATCTTTCCAGGCAGAAAGAGGAAGACGGTGATAAGTTCCTCAAATAAGGCATAAAGTATTATGGGATATCCTTATGGGAGAAGATAATTAGACTCTTACATCACAGACAATAGGAAATCCATACACAGTGAAGATTGTGTGTGCGCTCATGCTTTGGGAGAAAACAGCAAAGGATGCCTTTATAATTTATAGTCCAAGCAGACCTTTCTTCCCAAAGAAGGCACTACAAAATCCAAAAACAATAAGTAGAAAAAATTAACACAAAAAATGAAAACTTTTTTACAATGAAAGTCATCATCACAAAGTAAAAAGAAAGGTGACAACTTTTTGACCAGCAATTTCACTTCTCAGGAATCTATTCTACAAATACACTACACTGCAGAGATACAAAATGAAATAAGCAAAAACTGATTTGTTTTGTTTGTAATGATAAAATAATTGTAAACACCCAAGTGCCCAGCGTAGAGTATGGTACATCCACCAACAGAGTACCATGCAGCTGAAAACAGAGTGAAGAAGATCCCTATGGACTGATATGGAGCAGTTACCTGGATATCAGTAGTTTATATTAAGTCAATATTAAGTGAAAAAAATAATATCAGAACATTTATTTCTCTTTTGTGAAAGAATTTTTTTTGTTTGTAGATTTTGTATTCTTAATTTGTAAACATTTAAATATGAAAAGTACCTGATAAAGTAGAAATCACCTGAAATCTTGCCCACTCCGAGATAAACACCTTTATGCATCAATTGTATATACATATATGAAAAAATAGATATAAATACAAGAAAGTGATGATGATATGAGTACCAAAACCAGAAAATTTCTATTGGACATGGTAAGTGTAATTCCACTTATTGGATAGGTGAATATACAGGGTATTACAGGAGTGAATAATTGGGTTGAGGGTGGGTCAAGAAGCACTTTCTTAGAGGAGTTCCTGAAACATTCTAGATCTTTTGCCTGTCCCTCTTTTTTGGTTAGATTTGGAGGGTTTCTTAAAATTTTTTCATTTTTGTGGGTACATAGTAGGTGTATATATTTATGTGGTACATGAGATATTTTAATACAGCCATACAATGCATAATAATCACATCAGGGTAAATGGGGTATCCATCTCCTCAAGCATTTATCCTTTCTTTGTGTTATAAACAATCCAATTATACTCTGTTATCTATTTTTAAATTTATAATAAATTATTGTTGTCTGTGGTCACCCTGTGATGCTATCAAATACTAGATTTTATTTATTCTATCTAATTATATATTTGTCCCCTTTAACCATCCCCAGTCCCCACCATCCCACTATTCTTCCCAGCCTCTGGTAAACATCATTCTACTCTCTATCTTCATGTGCTCAATTATTTTAAATTTTAGCACCTACAAATAAGTGAGAACATGCGGTGTTTGTCTTTCTGTGCCTAGCTAATTTCACTTAACATAATGACCTCCAGTTCCATCCATGCTGTTGCAAGTGACAGAATCTCATTCTTTTTTATGGTAGTACTCCATTGTGTATGTGTACCACATTTTCTTTATCCATTCGTCTCTTGATGGACACTTAGGTTTCTTCCAGATTTTTTATCATGTGCTACATTTTATGTTTTAAAAATAAAGGAGAGAAACACTATACAGGCATTTTTGCTTATATCTACACAATGAAGCACAGGAAAATGATTCCATGTAAGGGATTGCGAGGGACAGATTGAGGGACAGAGGTGGAAATGCAACTTCTCTGTGTTTACCTTTCTGTGTAGGTTTGATTTTTGAATCTTATAAAATGTATTATCTACCCTTACATTTTAATAAAATAAAAAGATAAACACCACTCTAGAGAAACTACATAGAGGATTAATAGCCATATAAATAAAAAGCCTACACAAATCAATAAGAAATTTCCATCTAATAGAAAGATGGCAAAGGACACAGATAATTTATAGAAGAAAAACAAATGTGCCATAAACATAATGATCTCATTCTCAGCAAGAACCAAAGAAATTCTAATTGAAACAATGAGATATTTTTATGTAACTGATTATCTTAAATTTAAAAGATAATATCAGTGAAGAGTAAGAGGGCGAGGAAATAGGAACCTTCCTATAAAATGGTTGGTCTGAATATAAACCGGTAGAACCTTACAGGAATATTTGAAAAATTCCAAATCTAGGAATTTATGCCGAATACTCACTTACAATGAATACCAAGAAAATATACTGCAATGATGTTAATTGCTGTAGTGGCTGTAATAGCAGAAAAATAGGATCAACTTAAATGTCCATTATATTATGATATAGACATACAATGAAACACTAGGCAGTCATTATAAGAATCAAGTCACAGGCTGACCGTGGTGGCTGGCCTGTAATCCCAGCACTTTGGGAAGCCGAGGCGGGCAGATCACCTGAGGTCAGGAGTTCAAGACCAGCCTGACCAATATGGAGAAACCCCATCTCTACTAAAAATACAAAATTAGCCGGTCATGGTGGCACATGCCTGTAATCCCAGCTACTCGGGAGGCTGAGGCAGGAGAATTGCTTGAACCCAGGAGGCAGAGTTTGCAGGTGAGCTGAGATCGTGCCATTGCACTCCAGCCTGGGCAACAAGAGCGAAACTCCATCTCAAAAAAAAACACAAAAAAAATCAAGTCGTTCTATATGTATTGATTTAGGAGTATATTTAAGATGTATTAACAAGCATATAAAGCAAATTGCAGTAAATTATGATCATATTTTTGTAAACCAAAAGATTAAAAATTTTATTATGGGCCAGGTATGGTAGCTCACACCTATAATTCCAGCACTTTGAGAGGCTGAAGCAGGAGGATCGCTTGATCATGTAGTCCTAGCTGTAGTCCCAGCTACTTGGGAAGCTGAGGTGGGAGGATCACTTGAACCCAGGAGCTCAAGGCTGCAGTAAGCCGATTATACCACTGCACTCAAGCTGAGTGACAGAGTGAGACCCTGTCTCAAAAACAACAACAAAATGTTATTATGTATAAGTGTGTGTGTATATATATATATGGAATCTACATATATGGCAAAATCGAGAATAATATGCACCAAACACTAATAATGATTATTTCTAGGATGTGCAGCCTATATTTGTTTATCATTTGAATTTTTTTAACAGCAAGCTTGTGTTCCTTTTAACACCTAAAAAGAAGTGGGTTTTTTTTTTCTTATTTTTTATTTATTTGTTGTTTTGAGATAGAGTCTTGCTCTGTCGCCAAGACTGGAGTGCAGTGGTGCAATCTCAGCTCACTGCAACTTCCACCTCCCGGGTTTTTGCCTCAGCCTCCCAATTAGCTAGGACTACAGGCATGCACCACCATGGCTGGGTAATTTTTGTATTTTTAGTAAAGACAGGGTTTCACCATGTTGGCCAAACTGGTCTTGAACTGCTGACCTCGGGTGATCCACCTGCCTCTGCCTCCCAAAGTGCTGGGATAACAGGCGTGAGCCACCACACCCTGCTATAAAGAAGTTTTTAAAACTCCAGTCGGAAAGATAGAATTGACTTCATGGAGAAGCTGCATTTCATGCCATCAAAAATTCTCTGAGCTGAAGGAAACCTTAAAAGTCAACTAATTTGGTGGTTTCCAAATGCTAGTCTGTATTCTAATTGCATCAGAAGCACTGGAGAAACTTGTTTTAAAGTACAGATTCCTGATCCCCATTTTCCAGAGATTCTGATGCAGAATTTCTGGAGTGAGGCCTAGAAACCTATAATTTTAAAGCAATTTTCAGGTGATTCTGATACTAAGCCAGGCATAAGAACCACTTAATTCAACCTCCCACCCAATACAGTAACCCTCCTCTGGCCGATAGATGTTCAATACACCCATGAGAACCTTCTAGAGAGAGGCCAGGTGGGTGGCTCACACCTGTAATCCCAGCCCTCTGGGAGGTTGAGGACATAGGATTTCTTGAGGCCAGGAGTTTGAGACCAGTCTGGGCAACATAGAAAGACCCCATCTCTACAAAACATTTTAAGAAGTAGCTGGGCATGGTGGCGTGCACCTGTAGTCCCAGCTACTCTGGAGGCTGAGGCAGGAAGACTGCTTGGGCCCAGGATGTAGTGAGCTATGATCAAACCAATGCTCCAGCCTGGGTAACAGAGGGAGACCCTATCTCTGAAATAACCAGCCAACCAAAGAACATTCTAGAGAGAAGACTCCAAGTTTTATTGATCAGATATAGGTGGGAATCCCTTTCCCCTGCAAGATCTAGATAAGATTGGTTCAAATCCTAACAGTTTCATAGCATGTTAAAGTTCTGCTCAAGTCACCCAGACTAAATATATTTTTCCCAAAAGCTTTCCCCACAGATACTTCCCAGGCTCAAGCCCTCACCTCATCCAGTTTCCCACCTAAACATCATTTCAGAAAGACCTTCCCTGACCAACCTGCCACTCAATTGCTTTCCTCAGCTCTGTTTTTCCTCACAACACTACTGTGAGTTGACATGTTGTGTACTTATTTGTGTTAGTGTATTGTCTGTCTCTACACCAGAATGTGCGCCCCACCCTGAGAGTAGGCACTTCATCTACTTTATTCACTGTCCTATCCCCAGTGGCTACAATGGCACCTAGCACAGAGGTCTGAATACTCAAAAATATACATTGATAAATGAATGAATGAAGAATGAAGAGATGTTTCTGTCTTTCCAAACCCTTTCCATCCTCTCTGACCCTTCTCCTAGCTTCCCTCTCCCCTCTCTTACTTTTCTGTTCACTCTTCCCTCTAAGGAACACAACAAATTCTCCTCCTTGCCTCTTGATAGGAATTTCCCTGACCTCCTCTAATCCTATAAAGTCTGACAACATTCCTGCTCCAGCAATCTCTCCAACACAAATTAGAGTTATCAAGGCATTTTCCCCAATCACAAACCATGTTATCCATAACAAATTCTATGTCAGAGATTTTTAAGTGATGTTTATATTCATCCAAAATCCTACTCTCCCTAATTTCCACTTGATGGCCTTAGTTTGGCCCTCAGGAGCAGAAGAGAACGTCTGCGGTCGCTTCCACATGGCCACCTGGTTTCTGGTTCTATATCATATGGTTCTTTGTGTAACATGGTTTCCAGAACTTTTCTTCATTCCCCTGATGCTCTTTACCTGGAATCCCTACAGTTTTCAATGCCCTCCTTAGAATGCAGCACACCCACCTGAACACACTCCAGAGAACAGTGGGGTTATTACTTTCAAAGATGTGGCTATGATATTCCTATTAACGGAGTGGCTGACTTGGAGCAAAAACATATCTCTTTTTCCTGACCTGAGTTCCGGGTGGTTGGGATTTTATCAACATGCATATATTTGTCAAAGATTAAACAATAGGTTAGATAAAGGTGACAAGATAATCTTATCTTTTCCCTCAGATGACCATAGTTCAAATTCTAAACTCAGTTCTCAACTATGCAACTATGGCCCTCTGGGAAATTCAGGCTTTATTTTCCAGATCCAGGAGCTACCTGTTCCTCTAAAGATTGTATTTTTAAAGGAAGCTAGCACCCCCTCAAACAAAGGATCTCTGTATTATTAAACTTTCCAAATGAAGCCTCTGCTAAGCGCACACCCCAAATACGCTAGCAGTTGTTTTCAATGATTTCATAGGGTAAACATACTGTTCTCCTCCAAAAATAACTTGCTCCTTTCTAAGTCAGGCTCCCTTCTCCATTTTTTCCTTGAAGCAAGTTTGAGATGCCCAACATTGTATTAACTTTGTTTAGGATCCACCGTAGTCAAGTAGTGGACATCTGCGAAGGCTGTTTGAGCAAAAAACCTGTGCTTATGCATCTTTCTGAAACATGGTCTTTGTAGTGGACACACACTGGGCTGGCTTCTGACTCAGCATCGTCCTGGCTGTGCATTCAAGCCTGGCCAGGGCCAGGTGTCCAACAGTAGAAGACATTGACCCAGATTGGGCTAATCAGAATTTGAATAGAATACACAGAAGATGGGCAGAGTTGAGGCATCTAATGCCGGTGATATGGAAGAGTCTAGGAGCTCCAAATGCTGCCTGGGATCTTGCCCTTTCCTCGTCCTACCCTTTCTAATATTTAGAATCCTCCCAGAAATCTGTTTTTTATTATGTTGGCTAAAGTTAAATGTTAATCAGTGTTTTAAACTCGGGAGGAGTCTCCAGGGTGTTATCATAGAACTCTATCACTAGCCCAGTGTTCCTTGTCACCTTTGTTCAGAGCCTTAGATCAAACATTAATACTTATCATTGGCTGAAGCCTGAGCTCTGCATTTCTTTTCTTTTTTTTTGATATGAACTCTCACTCTGTTACCCAGGCTGCAGTGCAGTGGCGCATTTTCTGCTCACTGCAACCTCTGCCTCCCAAGTTCAAGTGATTCTCCTGCCTCAGCCACCCAAGTAGCTGGGTTTACAAGCATGTGTCAACACATCTGACTAATTTTTGTATTTTTAGTAGAGTAGGGGTTTTACCATGTTGGTCAGGCTGATCTCGAACTCCTGACCTCAAGTGATCCACCTGCCTCGGCCTCCCAAAGGGCTGGGATTAAAGGCGTGAGCCACCGGGCCCAGCCAGAGCTCTGCATTTCTAACAGGTGCCAGGTGCTATCTATGCTGCTGCTCTGCAGACTACATTTTGAATAGCAAGGCCTTAGAATACATAGAAGCTATGGTTATCAAATCTGCAGCTGCCCTCAAGTTTAAAAGAAAAGCTAACATGGAATTACTGAATCTGGGCATTTACATCCCAAATTAAGGTTAGATTAGAAATGGCAGGACTAATAATAGCTAACATTCATTGTAATACATACTGGCCACTAGACTATGTTCTTCTGTATTCTCCAGGCATCATCCTAGCAAGCCCTGAGATGAGCGGTATTATTATCCCATTTTAGAAATAAGTCAAGTAAGGATGTGCCCAAGGCCATGGTTAGTAGGAAGTTTAGGCCAGGTGAAACACAAGCCGTCAGATTCCAGAGCCCTTGATAACATCGCACAGCAGTGCCGTTCTGAGGTATTCAGGCCGAAGCCAAAGAACCGCATGCTTGAACATGTACAGCATGATATAGAGAGCCCTTCTGCCTCAGGCAGGAGGTTGGATCAGATGACCTCCAACCTCCCACCTAACCAAGAGCCTGCCTGGCCTTTCCAAGTGGAACACCTCCATTCCTCTTGTCTCCTCTCCCATCAGCTGATACTGAAATGGAGAAAATGATGTATATATCGTGTGTGTGTGTGTGTGTGTGTGTGTGTGTGTGTGTGTGTGTGTGTGTGTGTGTTGGTATGGAAAGCGAGAATTATAAGGGATACGCTTATGTGATTATGGAGGCTGACAAGTTCCAAGATCTGCAGTCAGCAAGCTGGAGACCCAGGAGACCTGATGGTATAGTTCCAGGCTGAAGAAGCTCAAGACCCAGGAAGAGCTCATGGTTCAAGTCCAAAGGCAAGGAAAAAAATGATGCCCCAGCTCAAAGGCAGTCAAGTAGGAAGAACTCCCTCTTAATGGGGAAGAGTCAGCCTTTTGTTCTATTTAGGCCTTCAGTGGATTAAATGAGGCTCAATCACATTTGGGGGACAATCACATTTACACTGTCTATTGATTTAAATGTTAAACACATTCAAAAACACCCTCACAGAAACACTCAGAATACTGTTTGACTAAATATCTGGGCATCCCATGGCTCAGTCAAGTTAACACATAAAATTCACCATCCCCCCACACTTTCTCTCGAGGATCTCCCCAGCTGACATTTTCTCTTGCTTTCACGGGCTGAGATGGCCAATTTCACCTGGGGCTGGCCCCACTTGACACTAACTACAAATTGGGATTTCCCCCTACCTGTGCAAATGCAAATTCCAATCAGCTTTTTAATCAATAAATGGAATTCCCTCAGTGAAGGGTTATTCTGTTTTCTCTTCTTTAGAGTTAAATGGATTATCTAGAAGCCTCTAGATAATATCTCCATCTTCAAAATATAAGCATTTATGACTCTGAAAAAAAAAGTATCAGTCTTTTGAAAATTATGTTGATGAGTTCAACTCTCCATCATTGTAAGGTGCATGGTGTAAAGGGACTGTGCATGCTCACATCCGAATCACTCAGTTGGGGTCACTAGAAATATTGAAACAAAAGCGTAAATAAGCAATAGATAAATAAGCAAATAATCTCTCTCACATCCACATGCAAACCTCTCTTAAATAGCACTGGAGATGGCATCTGAAACTGAAGAGAAAATTATATCCAGTGAGGCAGAGAAGTGATTTTATAGTAACTCTTTCTTGTTAGCAAAGTTTAGTGAATAATATTTAAGTAAAAAGAGCAAGAAGTGAGTCACCATAATCATTATTTTTTCTATGCTTGTGGAATGCCATCGGGCAGCTTTGTTCCAGAAAACTATGCATAAACACATTTCTCAAGCAAATAATTTACAGTGAGATAAGGCAGAAAAGGCAGAGATAGCAGGGTACAATCTGTGGAATTCTGTTAATTCAGTACACTGAAATTATTCATTTTTTTTCTTTTTCTTTTTCTTTTTTTTTTTTTTTTTGAAACAGGGTCTAGCTCTGTCACCCAGGCTGGAGTGCAGTGGTGTGATCTCAGCTTACTGCAGCCCCAACCTCCTCAGCTCAAGTGATCCTCCTGCCTCAACCTCCCCAAGCAGCTGGGACTACAGGCATGTGCCACACCTGGCTAATTTTTTACAATTTTTTTGTAGAAATGGGGGTCTTGCTCTGTTGCTCAGGCTAATCTTGAACTCCTTGGCTCAAGCTATCTGCCAGCCTTGGCCTCTCAAAGTGCTGGAATTACAGACATGAACCATTGCACCCAGCCAAATTACTCTTGATATTATTAGCTGACTTATTTGCAAAGAAGTATGAGTCATCTTTGTCCCAAATACATTGCGTAATTACTATCTCTCTCTTGTGATATTTGATCTTCCTGGAAATGCCATGATTCAACAGAGCAAAGGAAGTCAACTTTCAGGACAGAGCAGGAAGCTGCCAGGGCCTGGTTCTCTCTGATCCCAAGCTGGCCATCACCATGACTGAAGTCACAGTTCAAGGATGCTGATGCTATGAAGATCTGCCTCCTTGATAACTCCATAGATGGCAGACAGACACAGAAGGTGGCTGCTGGGGCACTGTTTGGCCTTGAGCAACTGCTCAGGAATGCAGTCCAAAGTTGGTGGTTCAAAGGCTTCCCACTACCTTCACCATAAAGAACGAGTCCTAAGCATGGCTGGGCCTCCTCCAGCCCTTGTCTACTTTCATTCCCAGGATGTGCCATGCTCCTTTCCCATCACAGGGCCTCCCCCCATGCTCTTCTTATCCCCCATTACACGTTCCCGTCTCCTTTTTCTATAGATGTCCCCTCTTCTGTCACAGACTCACAGACTTCCCTCACCTAATCAGGCAATTTCCCCTTTACATATTCTCACAGTATCTTGTTCCCCTGCCTCACAGCTCTTGTTGCAGCTGTAAGTTTATGTGAGCGTAAATTACACCCTCGTGTTGGTGTCTCATGGGAATCGTAGGCCCAGTAAGAGCAGGGGTTCCCATCTGGTTTTGATGGCCACTGTGTCCTTGGTGAGGATGTGGCACATGGTATGTCCTCAATTACAAATATTTGTTGAATGAATGATTGCAAGAATAAATGATAGTGAGGGTGAGGGATGTTGTGCCTCAGGCTTTTTCCCAGAGCTAGGGAAGGGCGTGATCACCATGAGTTCCATACCCTTGTAGTTCTGTTTTTGGCTCAGTCCTACGCATGCATGCATATTAACATGGGACTGGTGAAAGGAAAGGAATGGTCCACATCACAGCTTAAAAGCTCAGCCCTCAGGTCAGACCCTCCTGGTGTGAAATGTTTCAAACAACCTTGGGCAAGTTACTTTAACTCTGCCTCCTCAGTTTTCCATATGAAAATAGGGTTGGGAGCTGGGCGCGGTGGCTCAAGCCTGTAATCCCAGCACTTTGGGAGGACGAGGCAGGCGGGTCACGAGGTTAGGAGATCGAGACCATCCTGGTTAACACAGTGAAACCCCGTCTCTACTAAAAATACAAAAAAATTAGCTGGGCGTGGTGGTGGGCACCTATAGTCCCAGCTACTTGGGAGGCTGAGGCAGGAGAATGGCATGAACCCGGGAGGTGGAGCTTGTAGTTAGCAGAGATCGCGCCACTGCACTCCAGCCTGGGTGACAGAGCAAGACTCCGTCTCAAAAAAAAAAAAAAAATTGGGTCAGGGATGGTACCTGACCCCACTTCCTCTGCAATTACATGAGATCATGCAGGAACATATTTATATACAGTAAATGCTCAGTAAGTGTTAGCTGATATTATTAGAGGAAAGACTCCAAATCCTCAAAAACCCCCCACCACCTTGATCACGATAAATCAGGTAGGTACATGAAACTTAACCTTGAAGCAAGAAACATGTTAGAATATCTGAAAGCTTATCATACGAGTTTCTTAGTACCAGTAATTCTATGGGAGTTGGTGAAGAGTGAGATTTAAGAATGATGCATTTTTAACAAGTAATCACATGAAGTGGACATTTGACCTTGGATTAAAAAGCAGGGACAATATGTTTATGACAGCTCCCAGATAAACTTTCAAGGGAAAAATACGGCATAGCTAGGATACAGAAGCCTTTGGGAGAGATCCCTACTCAGTTCCTTCCACCGGCCATTTCCCTGGAGCTCTCAGGATGCCGGGATGCAGGCCACTTCACCTATCTTCTTTGCTAAGTGGTTCTTGCTTCCTATGAAGGTGCCCTCCCTGAGGAATGGTCAGTTCAGCTGAAGTCCAGTGCTGGGTTGTTGAAGCAATCCCTGAATTTTTATTTGATTTCCATTAGGGACAGTTTTAGCCTGAGGCCCCTGGCTGTGAAGTCACAGCCCTTTGGGGAGTCTCACCCGCCTTGGCTGATTAGTGGGCTGCTGAAGAACCACATTTGTTCTGAGTCCCTGGATTGTTCCCATCCCCTTGAACCTGAATGATTTGGTTGCTTTTTTTTTTTTTTTTTACTTTGAGTTAACGAGAGGGGCTATGCTGAATACAGCCAATGACAGAAATAGAAGTCATTCATGTCATTCATTCTGGTGAACAGGCAGGATTCCAACCACTTTATTTGTGCAAGTATAAACAGGATTGATGTGATAGTCAAGCTAGAATGAAAAAAATAAGATTACTGATTATTAGGATAGGTCCAAAATGCTGGCTTGCCTTCAAATAGGCCCCCTCCTTAGTTCATGTTAAAATGCAAATTCCCAAGGAAGGAAAATACTTACTAATAGGAAATCACATTTAGTGAGCCATTCCCATTTGCCAGCCTTTATGCTGGGAGCTTTACATGAATGATCTCATGTAAATGTCACAACAGACCCAGGACTACTGTCATTTTACAGACAAGGAAACAGCTACAGAAGGCTTCCATCTGTGTGGTGAAGGTTACTCAGTGGTCAGAGGGGCAGCCAGGGTGGGAACCTGGGCAGCCAGGCTCCAAAGTTCATCCTCTTTACTACCACCCTGAACAATCTCCCAAGTGCTTCTATAAGATTCATTCATCCTCTAAAGCTTTATGCCAGATGTGCTGTGGATAAAACAAAACTTAAACACAAAGTATGCAGAGCCAACTAACAAGTAGAGAGGTGAAGACCTATGCAGAATATTAATAACAAGCTTTTGAATAGAACTATGTTCTAGGCAGTGTTCTAAGCACTTTATGTATATTAATTCATTTAATCTTCAAAACAAAGTTTGTGGTGATACTATTGTTAACAAATAAACTGAAGCACAGTGAAATTTTAAAGAGTTCATTTGAGCAAGCTACAGTTTGCAAGTCAGGCAGTTCCAAACCAGAGGTGGTTGGGGAGATCCACCAAGAGAACACAATGGGGAGGCTTTTAGAGGACAAGCACAGAAGTAAAGCAAAAAAGATATTTTATTGGTTACAGTTATGCAGTTGCTTTATTTGGTCTATCTTGTTGGAAAGTTTAGTTATATAAGTTCATTGGCTGCTTCTGATTGGTTGAGCTTACATTGTGTTTTTCTTTAATATAGGCACCTAAAAGAAATAGCTCAAGGTAGGTTTTGCTTATGTTTGCAATTCAAGCAAACTCAAGCTCCTAAAGGGATGAAAATGTTGAGCAGAGCAGAAATAAAGACAGTGAGGGTGCTCTGGTACAGATGTGGTCACTCAGCATACTCAGCACTTAGCAATCTTTTGGGTGTGCTTGTTCAGCCAATGGCAAATTCACCCAGCGCTTTTTTCATCCTTTCTACAGTGCTTCATTTTAAATTCTTTCGTTCAACAAATGATCACTGGGCACCTGCAGTGTGCCAAGCCCAATAAAGCCCACTGGGATGGAATGATGGAATAAGTTGAGGTACTCATGAGGACCCATGAAGAAACAGAGGACAGGCATTCACACTAGACTAGGGAGGTCAAAAATGGCTGGCTCAGCAGTCTTGAAGGATGGGTGGAAAACTGCCAAGCAGATGAAAGGAAAGACATTTTAGGCAGGGGGATAACCAATCCAAGACCCAGAGTTGTGAAGGAGCATCATATCAAGAGAGCTACATGGGCTGGGTAAGGTGGCTCACACCTGCAATCCCAGCAGTTTGGGAGGCCCCAGTGGGAGGACTGTTTGAGTCAAGGAGTTTGAGACCAGCCTGGGCAACATAGTGAGACCCCTGCCTCTATGAAACATAAAATAAAAATAGAACTACATGGAGCTGAGTGTGGTTGGCGCATTGGTGAGAAGCATGATATATAGGAAGAGAGAAAGAGATTATGGGTGAGAAGGTAGGGAAGGTAGGCACGGGCTAGATCATGAGGGTGCTTAAGTGATGAACTAAAGAAATATACATTTTTCCAGCAGACCACAGAAAGCCACTGGAAAAGTTAAACCAGGATGGTGAAGTGGTCTGATTTGCACTTTAGAACTTTGGTGGCTGCAGTGCGAAGGATGATTGGAGGTACAGGTCCAGGTAGAGGCATTCCAAGGCTTTGTAGTGACCAAGGATGGGGATGTGAAGCCCTCAGGAGGGCCAAAGGAATTCAGAGAAAACCCTGTCTCATGTTTTGCTGAAATCAGTTTCTTCTGTGTCTGGCATTTCTGTTGTTCCAAGTATTTCCCCCTATTTAATTTTGTTCCTAAATGAATTACACTTAGATGCAATCTTAGCGTCACTAAAAGTGGCACAGCCGGGCATTAAATGTGTCAGAATATGACGCAGGAGGAAGTATCTAGCACCACCCGTGAAAACTCTTGCCTGGATCACTCTCTTAGTCCAACCAGCGGCCACAGGAAATGTGGGGACTAGAGAAACAAGTAACCATAAGGAAGCAATTAGCCAAAATTGGAACATGGGACATTCTACAGGACAAATGATCAGCTTCTTCAAAAAACTGCTGGCATGAAAGAGAAAGAGAGGATAACCATTATGGAATAAAAAAAAGATTTAAAGTAATAACACAGTGCCATGTTTGAATCCTCATTCAAGGAAACAAACTGTAAAAGCCATCTTTCTCCATTGGGGAAACTTGAATATGGACTAGGTGTCAGATGATATTGAGGAATTATTAGGATTTTTGTTAAATGTGATGATGATGTGGTAGTTATGTTTTTAAAATATATATTGGGCTATTTCAGGTGAAATGACATGGTCTCTGAGATAAATACAATGAAAGAAATTTTATTTAATTGAAATGAAAGAAGATTGGCAAAACACTGATAATTTTTGGAGCCACTAATGAGTGCTTAAATTATACTATTAGTCCATATGTTTGAAATTTTCCATAATATAAAGAGTGTGTGTGCGTGTACGTATGTAGTTAACTCTGCTCATTTTTCCACTATAAAA
This sequence comes from Gorilla gorilla gorilla, assembly GCF_029281585.2. Classification (NCBI taxonomy): domain Eukaryota; kingdom Metazoa; phylum Chordata; class Mammalia; order Primates; family Hominidae; genus Gorilla; species Gorilla gorilla. The sequence goes on from NC_073243.2 coordinate 36,749,615, forward strand.
TTAGCATAAGCACTTTAAGGAAAACAAAAATATATCTATTAAAGAGTTAATTACATTCCTACCACTCTTCTAATACAACTACAGTCAGTATCCAGTAAATTTCCTTTCATTTTTTTTCTGTGCACACAATTTTTTTTACATAGTTGGTGATAATTTTATATTTCAAATTTTATTCTTATTTTTTCACATCTTTCATTTTACCAGCTGGGCTTCATAACAGTGGTATGCTGGCTCTTGGGAGCTGACTGTGAGCACTTCCTCCCAGCTCTGCATCCAATGCTGTCACGTTGGTGGCTTGTAATTAATCATGGTGGAAATATTTAAACCATGAAAATCAGTAAACATTACAAGTCAGAGCTTTTTTCCTAAAGAGCTGGTTGTTAAACATTTACCAGCACATGGCTATTTATAACCACGTTTGTTTTTTTTTCTTTTTTTGAGATGCAGTCTCGCTCTGTCACCCAGGCTGGAGTGCAGTGGCGTGATCTCGGCTCACTGCAACCTCCGCCTCCCGGGTTCAAGCAATTCGCCTGCCTCAGCCTCTTGAGTAGCTGGGACTGCAGGCACATGCCACCATGTCCAGCTAATTTTTTTGTATTTTTAGTAGAGATGGGGTTTCACCATTTTGGCCAGGCTGGTTTTGAACTCCTGACCTCAGGTGATCCACCCGCCTTGGCCTCCCAGAGTGCTAGGATTACAGGTGTGACCCACTGCACCCGGCCTAAAACTGTAATTTTTTAAAGCGACCTATTAGCCCATGGAGTGATATATTATAGTGAAGTTTAGTTCTTACCACACGCCAGGTACTGAGTACTTTACTCACATTAGCTCACTTAATCCTAACGATGGACCCTATGAGGTAGGTGCTATTATCATCTGCATTTTACAGATAAAGAAATGGAGACAGAAAGAAGTGAAGTAAATTCTCACAGCTAAATGGTAGCAAGCCTAATGGGACTGGAACTCAGGTAGTCTTACTGCGGAATCTTAGCCAACACTGTGCTGTGCTGCTTTGTACCCCTGCTCCAGCCAACGACTGGGCAGCCACCCTCAGAGGCCAACACCACTGCTCCATGTATCATCCAGCAAGTGCAGAGAACTGCAAGGCCAGCATCCATCATCCCCTTTCTGCAACCTGAGGGCATGACTTGAGCCCAGCCCCCAGTAGCAGTTTGGCTTAAGTAGAATTTACATTATCCTCCCGGAATGCTGCTGTTCAACATAGCAAATGCACCCACCTGTTCTGCCTGCTGCTTAGCAGTCATGGCCTTCATAGGGTCACTTTCAGAGTCGAGATGTGTTTGGGGAGGATGGCGGCACACTCCAAGCTGCAAGAACTATTATGACTTCAGAGGCTGGATGAGTTTTGTTTTTTATCAGGGGCAAGGACTTCATGGGTGACTTCTTCCTGCTTCCTCCTGTTTGCAGTGTTTTATGGTCCTGCCTGAGAGACAGGAGTACTAGGCAGGATTCTATTTCTGGTGTAGCTGTTCAGTTACTGAGTGATGACAGAGAGAGTCATTTGACCTCAGCAATGATCCTTTTGCAGAGTAGAGGCATCATAAGACCAGAGAGTTTTCAGAGCATTCAGAAGCTCTTGCAGGCAAGATGCTCTGTGTGCAATTTAGCTGACAGCCTACTCTTCTCTCTCGGGAACCAGATTTCACCTTGGTGGGGGCTAGGAGCACCCAAAATTCCTAGTTCTGTGTTCTCATATCACAGTGATAAGTAAGTGGTAGAAACAGCAATGGGGTTATTACTAAAATGTCTTTGAAGCTTGTCAGCCCAGCTTTGGATAAACAGCTGACATTAATCCAAGAATAGACTTTCATCAAGAAGCAGGAGAGGAGAAAGGTTGTCTTGGAGGGAGTGGGGATTTTATTATTATATGACTAAAATCATCAGTGAAACAGAAAAAGTTTACATCCCCTACATGCAAAGCTTTGCAACACCACAGGGACTCAATCAATATTTATTGAATAAATGTCATTTTCACTCTAAGACCAAGGGAGAGGCTCCTGTAAACATCTAGGTTCTGTCCAGTTTAGGATTTCCCCTGATCTTTCAAACTCTCTAACCCATTCAAGTACCAAATAGAGATTTGACCAGAATTGGAACACAGCAGCAAATCTTAGGCCCTTTTCGTAGAGTGCTCCCGAGGAAGGACCTCAGGATGGGTAAACGTAGGAGAGAGAGGGAAGAAGGAAAAGAAAGACTCTAAAAGGTTTGAAAGGAGCCATTTACACTTAGGATGTGCTCCTCTCTCTAGACTCAGATTCACTTGAATGTTTTTGATGCAAGGGAAAGAAATAACTGAATGCTTCTGCAATTCCAGATTACTCCTTGAAATTGGAGGTGTGGTGAAGACTGAGACTCTGTGCCCCTACCCAGAGAGAAGTTAAGGAGAACAGATAGATTTGCGGCTTAAAAGGCAGCTGCCCTGGGCTCCCCTGTAGCACACTACTAGTTAATAGAAAGAAGATATAGGTGAAAAGCCCTGAATATAAGGTCTATATTGCCATGACTTGTTCTTTAGATGTTTAAATCATGTCTGATCTCTCCAGGTGGATCCATACCCTATTCTTTGAAATTCCATGTAGCACTAACAACACATTTGGGCATTTTTGGAGCCTCATTTTCCCAGTCTGTGCTCTCAAGTGATGAGGAAAAATTATGAAGACAATACCTTTGCATTTGCCTTTTCTTTTTTTGATGAATGACTTTAAAAGACCAAACTTGAGTTCACCTACAGTGCAGTGATGAATTTTACATTTACGTGTGTGAACTTTGCCATCTTGTTCTCACATTGGCTCAGGCACGCAGATCTCTCAGTACGTCCACCAAACGACTCTCTTGGGTAGCATGATAGCTGACACATGGCTAGCATTTAGTAGGGGACTCTGAGCAGAATCCTAGGTCATCAATTAGTAATGATTGGCAGGGCTGATATTTGGCTACAGCTAATGGCCCTGAGGTCTCCAGGACTCAATGACTCATTCTCACCCTGACCTTTGCACTCTAGCAAATGTGTTTTTGTGTTCAGTGGCAGTATTTCTTCAAGTCATCCAGAACAGTACATTATACTCATGCTCTGCTCATTTTATGCATACTTTTTTTATTGATAAATAATATTTGTACATATTTATGGGGCATATATATTTTGAACATGCATATGATGTGTAATGATCAAATCAGGGTATTAGGGTATCCATCACCTCAAACATTTATTATTTCTTTGTATTGGGAACATTTCAACTCTTCTCTTCTAGCTATTTAGAAATATACAGTACACTGTTGTTAGCTATAGACACCCTGTGCATTTTAATAGCAGACTGGGTTATGTTCCAAACCACAGGCTGTCTTCTCTCCTCCATATCATTGTAGTTTTTGCTGTGATTTAATTACATAGCAAAACTTAATCTCAGTTGAATTCACTAAGAATCTCTGACTCCAGGCTTGGCCCAGGGAGATGGTCCATCCAACCCCTCAAGCCTAAGGTAGTTTTTAGTCAGGGTTACAAGGAAACCCAGTCAAAAGAGGCATAGTCTTTCAGCTGCTACTGGAACGGGGAGTGAAGTGTCAGAAGCATCCTGGAAGGAGTACACTCTTTTCTCAAGAGGACATGTGATGAGTCTTTAAAGTATTAATGTTGTACCCTGCAGGTCAATGCGTCAAACCACTTCCATTAGCTGGGCGTGTAAGTTTGGCATCAGAGCATAAGGTTTTGATTGAATGCAATGATTTTTCCCTCTCTTATTTCCCTTTGGACCGGTCAGTATTATCACCTGGTGGTGGAATCCTTTCTCCACTTCCTCTTTGTTCTGCTCTCCAAGGGCTCAGTGTATAAGGTTTCAATCTGCTATTGTGATATGCATGCATTTTTTAACCTCAACTCAAGTATGGAGTGCACTGATATACCAGAGCGCCCTCCCCGACCACTGCCTGCCCACACACTTGAAACAAGTTTCAAAACTACACTCTGATAGTTCTCATTTTATGTCTCCACCTCCTCCTCCTCTTTTGTTGAATTTTCAATACCAGTCAAGACAACAGTATTAGTTTTGTGACTTACAAATAGATCACCTCTCATGGCTGGTATCTACCCCCACTCCTTCTCTGTGATGTTTTCATCATCTTCTAGGTCTTACTCTTTCTTGTGCAAATTTTTGGATTTATCAATTACTCTGAAATAATTTGGAATTGTCAAATATTTATATATATATATATATCTGTAAAAATTCCTCAAAGGATTTCTCAAAATATCACAATATTTGATATCCTCTCTGCCACTTCATTTCTTTTCTCTGCCTCAAAGCCCCATATAGAAAACATTCTGAAAATATAATCACCAAAATGCAAATTCTATCCTTTCTGGAAAGTGGAATTGCAAGTAATTTTTTAAAGTGTATATTTTCTAATACCTACATATTTTTGTATAAAAATAATATGTTTTAAAATGACCATCACTATATTTAATTAAGAGGTATTAGAGCTCAGAGCATGATACCCCAAAATTTGGTACTTTGGCATACTGGGTACTTTGGACTGAAGGAGGATGGAAAGGCCTCAGAAGTTAAGGTGTTAAAATATGATATTCTGGCATGTTAACTGTTTAAGTTAAAAACACCTGAAAAACAGCAGATGCCAGAAGATCACTTTGACCTTCATGCTGTTTCTTAAGAGCAGAAGATGAAATTCCAGTATGGAAGACACTCTCCCTGTACTAGGAGGAAAGACAGCATCCTTATCTTCAAGGATGAAAAGTTAAAACCAAGAGAATACTGTAGACTTTGATAGAATAACTCTTATCTTTTAAAGCCTCTCCACACAAGTTAGTTGCTTCTTCACAACTTATAATTCCTTGTCCAATTCAGTATATAAGTAATTCACTCTAACTGCTTCTTTGGGTCTTCATTTATGTATGAGGGCTCCCCTGCCATGTAAAACTTGTATTAAATAAATTTGTATGTTTTTCACCTGTTAATCTTTATTATGTTAATTTAATTCTCAGACCCAGCCAAGACCCTAAGAGGGTGGAAGTGGAATTTTTCCATCCCTAGAAGAGCAAAAATTCCCTCTGACCTTCTCCCATCTTCCTTCACTTTCCCTCATTTCTCTCCTGAAGTAAGCCATAGAAAGTAGAACTCCTCTCCCTCAAAGCAAGAAATATTACTGTCTGACCTTCTCCCTTCTCCCCTAAAGGCTGCCAAATGACAGGTGTTTTGCCCTCGACCCCCAAAGGAAGAAATGTTACAGATTGGCCAGGAAGAATCTGCACAAACAGGTCTTAGTGGGTTCCCTCTCAGTTCGTTCTCATTCAATCGTCACATTTCTGCATGCTTGTCCATTCTCCGTCAAAGAAAAACATAAAACTACACAGTTTTCCTTGGATCTTTGGGTCTTCATTTCAAAAAGCTCCCATGTCACATAAAACTTTGTTAAGCAAATGTGCTGTGCTTCTCTCTTGCTCACCTGCCTTTTTTTGTAGGAGTATCTGCCATGACCCTGGTGATGGGTAGTACCTTTTCAACCCTACAGAGGCTGCTAGAGCTTGTAAAAATGCTGGGAAATATTTTCTCAGAGTCCTACTAATGTTTTAGTTTCTTCTCCTAAGTTATTCTCATTCTTTGGGAAAGATACTTAACTTTTTCTATGGTTTGTTACTGTGGGTTTATAATTACCTTTATCTTTTCCTTTTCCAAAAAATAAAACGAGTGTGATTTAATTAATGAAGTTTTTCTTATTAAATATTCTCAAAGTGAGTGAACTAGATATGGATTAGTGTTTACAAATGAATTCACAAGCAAAGGAAGTTTACAGATAGAACTCAGTTATCTGCCTTTGAAAGACATCACTGTTGTGTTTTTTTTTTCTTTTACCATCCTTTTCTTCTCTCACGGCTATCTTTCCATTCCCTTAAGGTGTGTATACACACATATGTAATCAGTTTGTTAGTGTCAATCATCAAGAATCAATTCATCAACTGGCCAACATGTGATAGGAAACTGTTGCTCATAGTTCTTATATTTAGGTAACAAATTATGTCTGTCTTCCCTGAGGGATTCATAATTCAGCAAAGTTGTCAAGCCTCAAAGGCATACATTGAGTTTGTGTTTATTCTTTGTCATATCTAGACTAATTGGCTGATTTTTAGTTGTATATTGGCAGTAAAATTTTTTATTAAGTATAATCTATATGGACTTTGTGTTCCACTTAACTGTTACCCATTTCAATTTTTAGATAACAGTTGGTTATTGTATGTACATTTCTTTATTATTCTGTCAAAATAAAGGCATCAGCCGGGTGCGGTGGCTCACGCCTGTAATCCCAGCACTTTGGGAGGCCGAGGCGGGCAGATCCCTTGAGGCCAGGAGTTCGAGACCAGCCTGGCCAAAATGTTGAAACCCCATCTCTCCTAAAAATAAAAAAATAAGAAAATTAGCCGGGCAAGGTGGCACATGCCTGTAATCCCAGCTGCTCAGTAGGCTGAGGCATGAGAATTGCTTCAACCCGGGAGGTGGAGTTTGCAGTGAGCCGAGATCGCGCCACTGCCCTCTAGCCTGTGTGACAGAGCGAGACTCTGTCTCTAAATAAATAAATAAATAAAGGCATGGACTACAACCTGTGGATTATTACTAGATCAAGTTAATTTTTCAACCTTCAAATATATCCTCTTTATATAATTTGTGACCTTGCCTTGAAGATTTCCTAAGGGAGGAAGTATGTGGACCTAAGAAAGGAATAGGTAAAGGCACAGAGTGGTACTTTTCATTGTGTGCCAAGTCTTCCTTCACTCACTCCCTTGTAATGCTGAGCACTCTATTGTTACCTTGTAAGCATTTGAAGCTCTCCATACTCACGTCCTGGTGTAGAAGGCAGTTAATTGAGCCTGCAGAGAGCCAGTCAGTGAAAATTATCTTATGCTTCACCTTTGCCAACCGCTGAATTTATTGGTTGAAATGTTGAATGAAATTTAGTAATAGAAGCAGAATGTGAATGAATATCTCCCCCAACAGAATTTTTTTAATAAGCAGATCTCTCCACTTATTAGAACCCCTACCCCAAAGCTCCCTCCAGTGCGACTCCTTTCTGTGACTGGGCGCTCAGCACCATCGTGCTGTTTCCTGTGCTTCACCTCTGTATTCTTGTCTAATTCTGAAGCTTTCAGGGCTGCCTCCCTTTTCCTGCATGTTTAACTGTTCCATTTCTATTCTCTCAGAGTTAAACGTATGTGAACGTGATCTTGAGATCTGAGTTGACCACACACTTAAGAGCCAAGAGTGTGATATGGCAGCTATAGAAGTTCTGAAGAAGTATACCATGCTTGGCCGGGCACGGTGGCTCACGCCTGTAATCCCAGCACTTTGGGAGGCCAAGGCGGGTGGATCACCTGAGGTCGAGAGTTCAAGACCAGCCTGACCAACATGGAGAAACCCCATCTCTACTAAAAATACAAAAATTAGCCCAGCATGGTGGTACATACCTGTAATCCCAGCTACTCAGGAGGCTGAGGCAGGAGAATCGCTTGAACCCAGGAGGTGGAGGTTGCAGTGAGCTGCGATGGTGCCATTGCACTCCAGCCTGGGCAACAAGAGTGAAACTCCATCTCCAAAAAAAAAAAAGAATACCATGCTTGGGTCATATGGCTGCCCTCGCTGTGCACAAATTACTAATGCTAAATGGCCCACCTCCCAACTAAATTATTACTTTGGAGGAGGCCTGACAATCAAAGTTGGCTTGTATGAGGCAAGTACATGTGCCCAAAATAATCAAGAAAAGGGTTATAGTGACTGGCAAATTCTGAAGGGTTCTTTTCTGTTCATTTCCTAATTCCTCCATATCATTCCACATCTTGAATCTTCACACCTTTTCAGCCTTTCCACACATGCACTAGATCCCTTCTCACCCCTCTTACTCAAGACCTCACACTAGAAATTCTCCCTTCTCTCTCCTGTATTATCAATTTTTTCCTCTTGACTGAACAATTTTCACCAATATAAAAACAGGCTGTCATATGTCCCATATTCTAAAACCCTCTCTTGATCTCACTACTCCCTCCAAACATTGCCCTAATTTTCTCCTCCTTACAAGCGAGTTCCTTAGAATATATATATATATATTTCAATTCTAAGAGTGATAAATAAAAGAATAATAATAATATATACACTGTTTCCAAATTCTTTAGAACCCACTTCAGTCAGGTTTCGCCCCCACTATCTCACTGAAGCTACTTTTTTCAAGGTCTCCAACGATCTCTCTACATTCTTAATCCGATGGTTATTTCACAGTTTTCACTTTACATACCCCATCACCAGCATTTAACACAGTTGATCACTTGAAATAATTGCTTCTTTTAGCTGTTTTTCTTCCTATCTTCTTCTCAATCTCTTTTGCTAATTTCTTCTTATCTCTCTTGGTGTCTAAAGGTTGGAGAGTCCAGGGTTCAGACCTTGGTCCTCTCTTATCTATGTCCACTCCCTCCCTTGGTAATGTCAGCTGCACTCACTGCTTTAAATTTAATTTTTCAGCTATAAGTGAATGGTCCTTAACATTTATATTTCCAGCCCAGAACTCTACTTTGAACTCCAGACCTTTGTGTCTATTGCCTACGTATCTCAAATTTACCACAGCTGCATGAGCTTCTAATAGCCCTCTGAACCAGCTGCTCCTGCAGTCTTCTCTTTCTTAGCTAGTGGCAACACCATACCTCCCACTGCATAGGCCAACCACCTTGGTGTCATTCTGATGTTTTTCTTCTCCCACACCTTGGATTGGGTCTACCAGCAAATACCATCAATTCTACCTTCAAAATATACGTCCTAAATATGATTATCCCCACCGCCATGCCCTCCCTAATCCAAGTCTTCATCATTTCTTGCCTGGATTACTGCATCATTTTTAAGTTAATTTTTTTATTTGTATAAATGTAATGGGTACAAGTGTAATTTTGCTACATGAATATATTGCATAGTGGTGAAGTCTGGGCTTTTAGTGTACATCATGCCCATTAATGTACATCATACCCATTAACTAATTCCTCATCATCCACCCCGCTCCCAGCCCTCCACTCTTCCAAGTCTCCAGTGTCTATCATTTCATACTTTATGTCCATGTGTACACATTATTTAGCTCCCACTTGTGAGAACATGCAACATTTGTCTTTGTCTGACTTGTTTCACTTAAGAAAATGGTCTTCAGTTCCATCCATATTACAACAAAATATATTATTTCATTCTTTTTAAATAGCTGAATAGTATTCCACTGGGTATAGATAACACATTTTCTTTATCCAATCATCTGTCGATGGACACTTAGGTTGCTTCTATATCTTTGGTATTGTGAGTAGTGCTGCAATAAACATATGAGTGCAGGTATCTTTTTGATAGAATGATTTCTTTTCTTTTGTGTAGATACCAGTAGTGGGATTGCTGGATTGAATAGTTCTATTTTTAGTTCTTTGAGAATTTTCCGTATTGTTTTTCATAGAGGTTGTAATAATTTGCATTTCTACCAACAGTGTGTAAGTGTTCCCTTTTCTCCCCATCCTCACCAACATATGTTGTTTTTGTCTTTATTAATAGACATTCTGACTGGTGCAACATGGTATCTCATTGTGGTTTTAATTTGCATGTCTCTAATTATATGAGTGATATTGAGCATTTTTTCATATGTTATTAACCATTTGTATATCTTCTTTTGAAAAATGTCTTTTCATGTCCTTTGTCCACTTTTTAATAAGGCTATTTGTTTTGTTGTCGTTGAGTTGAGTACCTTGTAAATTCTGGACATTCGTCCTTTGTTGGATGCATAGTTTGAAAATATTTTATCTCATTCTGCAGGTTGTATGTTCATTCTGTTGGCTATTTCTTTTGCTGTGCACAAGTTTTTTGTTTAAGTCCCATTTGTCTATTTTTGTTTTTGTTGCTTGTGCTTTTGAAATCTTAGTCATGAATTCTTTGCCTAGATCAATGCCCAGAAGAATTTTCCCTAGGTTTTCTTCTAGTATTTTTATAGTTTTAGGTCTTACATGAGCCTTTGAGCCATTTGGAATTGACTTTTTTATATAGCGAGAGATAGGGATCTCATTTCATTCTTCTGTATATGGCTATCCAATTTTCCCAACACCATTTTTTGAAAACATTGCGCTTTCCCAAGGGTATTCTTTCATCAAACTTTGTCAAAGATCACTTGGCTTTAGATATATGGCTTTATTTCTTAGTTCTAGTTTGTTCCATTGATCTATGTGTCTATTTTTATACCAGTACCATGCTGGTTTGGTTACTGTAGCCTTGCAATATAACTTGAGGTCAGGTAAAGTGAGCCTCCAGCTTTGTTCTTTTTACTTAGGATTGCTCTGGCTATTTGGGCTCTTTTTTTTTTTATTATTCATTATGAATCAGGATTTTTTTAATTTTATGAAAAATGACAGTATTTTGATTGGAATTACATTGAATCTATAGATTGCTTTGGGCAGTATACTCATTTTAATGATATTAATTCTTCCAATCCATGAACATGGGAGGTTTTTCCATTTGTTTGTGTCATCTAAAATTTCTTTCCTCAGTGATTTTTGGGTTTTTTTTTTAGAGGTATTTCACCTCCTTGGTTAAATACATTCCTAGGGTGGTTTTTTTTTTGCTGTTGTTGTTTGTTTTGTTTGTTTTGTTTTGTTTTAGCTATTGTAAAAGGCATTGCCTTCTTGATTTGGTTAACAGCTTGATCATTACTGGTATATAGAAATGCTACTGATTTTTGCAGGTTGATTTTTTATCATAAAACTTTACTGAATTTATTTATAAAATCTAAGAGTTTTTTGGTGGAGTCTTTGGGGTTTTCTAGAAATAAGATCATATCATCAATGAACAGGAATAATTTGACTTCCTCTTTTCTAACTTGTATGACTTTTATTTTTTTCTCTTGCCCAATTTCTCTGGCTTTGAGTAGTATGTTGAATATAGGAATGGTGAAAGTAGGCATTATTTTCTTGTTCCAGCTCTTAGAGGGAACACATTCAACTTTTTCCCATTCAGTATGATGTTGGCTGTGGGTTTGTCATACACAGCCTTTATTATTTTGAGGTATGTTCCTTCTATGCTTAGTTTGAAGGCTTTCATCATGAAGGAATTTCAGTAAACGCTTTTTCTGCATCTATTGAGATGATCATGTGTGGTTTTTGTCCTTCTCTTTATGTGATGAGTCACATTTATTGATGTGCATATGTTGAAACAACCTTGCCTCCCTAGTATAAAACCACTTGATCATGGTATATTATCTTTTTGATGTGCTGTTGGATTTGGTTTGCTAGTATTTTGTTGGGGATTTTTGCATCTATATTTACCAGAGATATTGGTCTTTAGTTTTTTTGTTTTTTTTCTCTTGTGACCTTGTCTAGTTCTGGTATTTGAGTGGTACTGGCCTCGTAGAATGAGTTAGGAAAAATTTCCTCTTAGATTTTTTTAAAACCAAAAGCAAGCAGAGGCTGGGCACAGTGGCTCACGCCTGTAATCCCAGCACTTTGGGAGGCTGAGGCAGGCGGATCAAGAGGTCAGAAGTTCGAGACCAGCCTGACCAACATGGTGAAACTCCGTCTCTACTAAATTACAAAAATTAGCTGGGAGTGGTGGCATGCGCCTGTAATCCCTGCTACTCAGGAGGCTAAGGCAGGAGAATTGCTTGAACCTGGGAGACAGAGGTTGCAGTGAGCACTCCAGCCTGGGTGACAGAGCGAGACTCAGTCAAAAAAAAAAAAAAAAAAACACCAAAAGCAAGCAGGAATAGCTATACTTACATCACATAAAACAGACTTTAGCTGGGCGCGATGGCTCACTCCTGTAATCCCAGCACTTTGGGAGGCTGAGGCAGGTGGATCACGAGGTCAGGAGATCGAGACCATCCTGGCTAACACAGTAAAACCCCATCTCTAATAAAAGTACAAAAAAAATTAGCCGGGCATGGTGGCGGGCGCCTGTAGTCCCAGCTACTCGGGAGGCTGAGGCAAAAGAATGGTGTGAACCCAGGAGGTGGAACTTGCAGTGAGCTGAGATCGCACCACTGCACTCTAGCCTGGGCGACAGAGCGAGACTCCATCTAAAAAAAAAAACAAAAAACAAAAAACAGACTTTAGGGCCAGGCGTGGTGGCTCACACTTGTAATCCCAGCACTTTGGGAGGCCGAAGCAAGTGGATCACTTGAGGTCAGGAGTTCAAGACCAGCCTGGCCAGCCTGGTGAAAACCTGTCTCTATTAAACATATAAAAATTAGCTGGGCATGGTGGCAGGCACCTGTAATCCCAGCTCCTCGGGAAGCTGAGGCAGGAGAATCACCTAAACCTAGAAGGCGGAGGTTGCAGTGAGCCAAGATTGCACCACTACACTCCAGCCTGGGTGACGGAGCAAGACTCTATCTCAAAACACAACAAAACAACACACACACACACACACACACACACACACTTTAAATCAAAAACAATTTAATAAAAACACACAAAGAAGATCATTATATAATGATAGAGGAATGAATTCAGCAAGAGGATATAACAATCCTAAATATATATGCACCCAACACCAAAGCACCCAGGGTCATAACACAAATATTAGCAGACCCACAGAAAGAGATAGACAGCAATACAGTAGTGGGGGACTTCAATACCACAGTCATAGCACTAGACAGGTCATCGAGACTGAAAAATAACAAAAAAAAAAGGACTTAATTGTTCTTTTGACCAAATGGACTTAGAATGTTATAGACTAATCTGCACACCAACTGTAGAATATATGTTCTTATCAGCACGTGGAACATTCTCCAAGACAGACCATATTTTAGACCACAAAACAAGTCTCAACAAATTTTTAAAAATCAAAATCGTATCAAGTATCTTCTCAAACTACAGCAGAATAAAACTAGAAATCAATAACAAGAGGAATTTTTGAAACTATACAAATACATGGAAATTAAACAACATGTTCCTGAACGATCACTGGGTCAATGAATAAATTAAGACGTAAATTTAAAACTTTTTTGAAATGAATTATAACAGAAACTCAACATACCAAAACCTCTGGGGTACAGCAAAAACAATGCTAAGAGGGAATTTTATAGCATTAAATGTCTACATCAAAAAAATAGATCAAAAATTAACAACTTCATGTTGCATCTCAAGGAACCAGAAAAACAAGAACAAACCAAACCCAAATTTGCCAGTAGAAAAGAAATCACAAAGATCAGAGCCGAAGTAAATGAAATAGAGGCACTAGTGTTATTCCCCGATGACTGTGAGTCTATCTCAGCATTTGCTTATTGGAAGACCCAAACTGACACCAAGTTAGTCTGTAGATTAAATGATACATCTGGCAGAGTGCCCACCCAATAATTAAATTTTGTATAAGTTCATCTTGCCATCTTCCTAGAGACAAAATAATAGAAATGCAAATAATCCCAAACAGTGAATGATCTGAGACACTACCTAGATTTAGGTCTCGGGTCCTGACTGTACACATTAACATAGGATTAGTTAGCTTTTTCTAAGTGTGCCAGCACATCAGAGGTGCTCAGGGAATACGTTGTAAGGGACATAGATTTCTAACCCTGTCAGTAAAATGGAAATGCCAAACTGTCACTTTATCTCCTTCTGGTAATTTGATTGACTAATTCGATGTTAGATTCTGGTATCTTGACAAGCTTAGCGTTAGCCAGTTACTGGGATGATTTCCAATGCTTAAGACAGTAATGCCTTATTTCTGCTTTAGCAGTAATGTGACCAGTGCATAAACACTCATTAAGGGGTAATGCAGCATTTAATTAATGAGGGGAACTTTCCCCTGAGAGTGCATAGAGGAGATAGCCTAGAGCACAGAGGAGTGTAAGAATCTAGAAGTGACCTGACACTCTGCGCCAAAGCCGCATGGGGTTTATTGGACCCCAGCTCATCCCGGCTCCCTGCAGTGTTGGCAAATTGAAGCCCTCTGGAAGGCATCTTTGGTTTAACCAGCTCAAACTGTTTTGCTCTTTCTGATCTCCACAGAGGATGAGAGGAGCAGGCAGAAATCAGTTGAATTTGTTTTGTGGTAAGAGTTTCTACCAGGAAATGACTGCTCTGGGTTTCCACCGGCTTCAGCAGGAGGGTTAATTAAATCATTATCCTGCTGGCTGCCATTTAGTCAGTGGACACCTTTAATCCACAAGGCAGTTTCTAAAGTGTTCAGCTGAAAACAAAGATGCTCTTTACCCCACTCTCTAATGGGGCCCCAACCAGGGTCATTAACTGTCAACCAACAGATACCGGGTCAGCTTCAGAGGAACTTACATTAGCTGTGCCATTTCCTCTGGAGCTTGACTGGGAGTCATTGACTTTTTTCACCTCATTTCCCGTAGCACTGAAGCAGTTCCGTTGGTAATAGCTGACTCAGGAAACCCGGGGAGCTGCCTAGTGGTGATAGCCATGCCTTGTTTTCCAGAAGCACAAGCCACAAATGGACATATGCCATCTACTAGTTGTACTATTGCTGATTTGTATTTATTACATCTCAGAGTAAGTAACAGGCTATGCAGAGCCCCCTAGTGTTTGACTCCACAGAAATGGTATTGATCTGTCAAAGTTTCTTTACTTATCAGTATAAAACAGTATTGTGTAAGCTCTTTGCTCCAAAAGGCCATTATGAAAAGAGGCAATAACAACATGGTACGCCAGACGTGATATGCCGATGCCTCTTGCTTTGTGAGAAAAGACTAGATGGCGAGGTCCCTAGTAGACACAAAGGTTCTGGCCAGGATTTTTAATGGCCAGTTGTATAAATAATTAAGTGAGGAAGAGTAGAGAGTATCTTAGTGTATTCATTTCCTGCTGCCATTGTAACAAATTACCACAAATTTAGTGCCTTAAAGCAATACAAATTAACATACAGTTCTAGAAGTCAGAAATCTGACTGGGTCTCACCGGACTAAAAGGTGTCAGCACGGCTGTGTTGCTTCTAGGGGTCTAGGGGACATCTGTTTCCTTGCCTTTTCCAGCTTCTAGAGGCTTCCTGCATTCCTTGGCTTATGACCCCCAGTCAGCAATCCTCTGCGGCTGTAGTCACATCTTCTCTGACTCTCCTGCCTCCTTCCTTCCCTCCTAAGGACCCTTGTGATAATATTGGGCCCACCAGATAATCCAAAATAATCTCCTCCAATGCAAATCTCTTAATTTAATCACATCTGCAAAGTCCCTTTTGCCATGTAAGGAACCACATTCCCAGGTCCCAGGGAAAAAGACATGGATAGCTGTGGAAAGCCATCATTCTGCCTACCACACCTATTAAAGTAATTGCTGTTCTTCCCTCTCAACATTCGAGTTCTTTCAAGTTCCTTTTGCCATGGGAAGACAAAATAGCAATGTAGATATGGTCCCTCAGAGACACAGAATCTCATCTTCCATTGTCAAATGCAGTTTCAATGACTCAGGCAACAGCCATTTTAAAGGACCATAAAAGATAATGGCACCTCCTGGCTGAACAGATGGCCTCTTAGCACAGTTCCGAGTTAGATGTGATAACAGTTTCATGGCTGGGAAGCAAGTGGGGCAAGAGATGGGACTGTTGGAAGGGTAAGATGGTCTCTGAATTGAATCCTCTGCCTTAATGTCCCCTGAGTTTCTGGGTTATCTGGAAAACCCTCCTAGGAGAAGTCAAGGAGCCTCAAAAAGCAAGAACACCCTCTTCTTTAACTGCCCTCTCCACCCTGAAAAGTTGAGATGTGACAGAATGAAAAGAGCACCAGCTTTGGAGTCAGACAGAAAGGCGTTCCAATCTCTGTGTTACCTGCAGCATGTTTCTTAATCTCTCTGGGCTTATTTTCCTCACCTGTAAAATGAAAATAATATCTACCTCTTAGGTATCTGATATTTATATCAGAAACAATGTATGTAAAGTTCAGAGGATGCTGTTGGGCTTCTGGTAGGTGCTGAAAAATAGTAAGTACTATTATTATAGTAGTAGTCGTCGTCATTGTTGAGGATCTGTTGTTACAACAGGAAGTAGAGATTGGAGTCAAAAGTCTGCCAGGAAAATTTTAACTGGTTGATATTTCTCACATTAGTACCACCACTAGACATTTGACCAAAGCAGGTGAGAAAACTTGAGGGCAAGGATGATAAACAAAAATGATTCTCTCTCTCTACACTTCCACCCCCGATTTCCTGTGCTCTCCCTATCCAAACACTCCTCTGGAAGAAGTCTTGATGGTACCTTCTTAGGCTGTAAGGAAAAGAATTGAACACAGTAATATCCTTAGCCTTGAAGATGTTCAGATTTACCCAGTGGGAAACAATTTCATTCTTCAAATTATTTGCTGAATTAATCTAATTTTATTCCCTTCCATCAAATTTTCAGGTTGGAAGAGGTCCCATCTGCTCTTCCACTGTTGAGAACTAACTGATATAGAATCATATTGGTGGAGCTCAAAATGTCACTGGCAATGCCGATGGGAGGTCGTGACTTTAGATCTACAGCCACACGGGCTTACCTTCAACCCAGCCCACTCAGTTCCTGGCATAGCTGGACAAGTCAAAGACTCCCCTAAAGAGTGGGCCCTTTCGTCTGGCAAAAAAAAAAAAAAATAGATTAGAGTAGAATGTCTGCCTCTTGAGGATTAACCTGCTCCAAAATAAGCCCAAGGAAGCTAACTGACCATACTTAATTCCTTCCACTAAATTTACCAACCGGAAACTCCCCTTCCTCCCAAGGGCAAGAATGTGTGGAGGTGATGGGATAGGCTAGGAAAGTTATGGTAGCAGAAATTCCTTTCTCTCTATCAAAACCTGAGTCCAGGATCACTCACAATGGGGGAAGCCAGCTGCCATGTCATGAGACTCTCAAGAAACCCTATGGAAATGTCCTTGTAGTAAGGAATTGCAGCCTCCTGCTAACAACCAGCACTAGCTTGCCAGTCATATGTGTGAGCCACTTTGGAAACAGATCCTAGTCCCAGCCAAGCCTTCAAATGCCAGAGCCTATTGTGAGGGATGGGGTTTGTCAGGCAGATCAGATCTGCATTTGACAAGCAGCAAATCAATGAAGTAGATAACTGCACAGCTGAAAGTGGAGGGAGAAGATACAATTGATGTGTTGGGCAGCAAAAAAGGAGGCATCTATTAAAAAAAGAGTACTTGCTCGCCAGGCATGGTGGCGCATGCCTGTAATCCCACCTGCTTGGGAGGCTGAGGCAGGAGAATCACTTGAACCCAGGAGGTAGAGATTGCGGTGAGCTGAGATCGTGCCATTGCACTCCAGCCTGGGCAACAAGAACGAAACTCCGTCTCAAAAAAAAAAAAAAAAAGTACCTGCTACTTGAACCCAGAACTGTGTTCTACAGACAAAGACACATTCTCAGTTAGAAAACTACAATTTCGTTCCAGGATACGCTAACAAGTAGAGTTTAGTTTTCTTTATTCTTTCATTTTCTTTAATTTATATGTCTGTGTACAAGTACACTGCTTTTGTTCTTGGGTTTATTAAATTATTTTTACTGAATGGCCAGTGGTATGTTTTGATTGGCATCAAATGGAGATGGGGTGGGGAGAAACTGTTTTTGTTAAAATGCTCCTTTTCTCCATTAATGGCATGGCAATTTAACTTTAATTTTTTTTAATGAAAAGTCTCACATATTTATTACTGAACCCAGGCAACCAATGCATTCATAACAGATTCAGAGAGAAAAAATGTATGCCCAATAAAACATGTCCAACTCTCCAGATAATGGTGACATTTTCAGCTTGATATGGTAATGTGATTGTGACGCTCGGACAACATAAATATGCGTGCCATCTCATGTGCAATTACTAATAGACCCAGCTTAGTTCTTCTCCAATGTCTCCTTTTGGAGTTGTACCTGATTTTATTACCAGTTTTCATCTGAATCCACTGGGGAATGGAACGATTTTGCTTTTGTTTCTTGGCCATGAATCGCTTAATTCTGAACGTCTTGTGAGAAGATCTGGTGAGAAGCACAGTCAAGTACACACCACGATGGCGGAGAAAAAAAGAGAAGGGGCTTGACACTTTTTTTTTTCTTTTGAGACAAAGTTTTGCCTTGTTGCCCAGGCTAGGGTGCAATGGCGCCATCTCGGTTCACTGCAACCTGCGCCTCCTGGGTTCAAGCAATTCTCTGGCCTCAGACTTCCATAGAGCTGGGATTACAGGTGCCCGCCACCAAACCCAGCTAATTTTTGTATTTTTGGTAAAGACGAGATTTCACCATGTTAACCAGCCTGTTCTCAAACTCCTGACTATTGTTTCTGCTATTAGCTGTCAGTCCTCTTCATTGTGGTACGAACAAGATTATTTTGTGTGTGTGTGAAACTGATGGGGATGGTCTGCCTGCCGCTCCGTGCATCACTTTCGACACTGTCTTGTCCCAACTCAAAATGAGTTCTTCATTTACAAACTGTTGATTTCTTTTGGGCATCGTCTCCATAACCTTTTCATAAAACATCAATGATTTCTTTATTCCTCTACCCAAACTTTACCATAAGTATTCTTTTTTTGAGACAGTATCTTGCTCCATCACCCATACTGGAGTGCAGTGGCATGATCACAGCTCACTGCAGTCTCGACCTCCCAGGCTCAAGCCATCCTCCCACTGCAGACTCCATAATAGCTGGCCCTACAGGCATGTGCCACCATGCCAAGCTAATTTTTGTATTCTTTGTAGAGAAAGGGGTTTCACCATGTTGCCCAGGCTGGTCTTGAATACTTGGGCTCATGTGGCCCACCTGCCTCCGCCTCTGAAAGTGCTGGGATGCCAGGCACGGTGGCTCACGCCTATAATCCCAGCACTTTGGGAGGCTGCGGGGGGCGGATCACGAGGTCAGGAGATCAAGACCATCCTGGCTAACACGGTGAAACCCCATCTCTACTAAAAATACAAAAAATTAGCTGGGCGTAGTGGCGGACGCCTGCAGTCCCAGCTACTCAGGAGGCTGAGGCAGGAGAATGGCGTGAACCCGGGAGGTGGAGCTTGCAGTGAGCCGAGATTGCATCACTGCACTCCAGCCTGGGCGACAGAGCCAGACTCCATCTCAAAAAAAAAAAAAAAAAGAAAAAAGAAAAGAAAGTGGTGGGATTACAGGCCTGAGCTACTGCATCTGATCTCATTGTAAATTTGACGTTTCCTCTTGTTTCAATTTTAGCAGAATTTATATTGCTTTGATAGAGTCTCTTTTCAAACTCATGTCTTATCCTTCTGAGTGCCTCAAACTAGAGCCTGTTCAGACATGTTATAGAGCCTGTTCAGACATGTTATAAAAGATTTGTACCAGTTTATTTTGGTGCAAAAAGGGTGGAATTCATGCACAACTTTCTCATAATACGTATTTTTCCATGAGCTTCTTGAAGACCCCTTGTACTAGAAAACAGTATTCAAAAGGATATATAAAAGGATTGTAGATATGCAAGTGCCACTTACTTTTGGGATGCAAGGATGATTCAACATATTCAAGCAAATCAATGTGATATACCACTTGAAGAGAATGAAAGATGAAAACACATCATCTCAATAGATGGAGAAAAAGCATTTCACAAAATTCAACTTACAGTCATCATAGAAATCCTAAACAAAATAGATAGAGAAGGAAATTTACCTCAACAATAGAAATAACCAAACAGGGAAAATGGAATGCTTTTCCTGTAGGATCTCATATGATGCAACAATGCTTTCACCCTTTCTATTCAATAAGTACTGGCTGTCCTAGCTAGAGTAATTAAATAGCAAAAGAAATAAAACTTATCCAAATCAGAAAGAAAGAAGTAAAATTATATTTGTTTGTAGATGACATGATATTCTGTGTAGAAAATCACAGTCAGTCAAAATACTACTGGAACTAATAAACACATTCAGTGTGTTTGCAGAATAAATTATCAGCACCAAAAATTAGTTGAATTTCCATACATTAACAATAAACAATTTTAAACAAAAATTTAAAAACACTTCCATTTGCTAGAGAACTTAAAGAAATACTTAGGCATAAACGTAAAAAGCTGAGAATTTCCTACCTTGAAATCTATAAACATTGATCAAAATGATTAAAAACATATATAGAGATACAACCCATATTGATGGTTCGGAAAAATTAATATTGTTAAGTGATTATATAACCCAATGTGATTTAGATTCAACACAATACCCATAAAAATCCCTATCAGTTTTTGTTAAAGAAACAAAAGACAGACTGGGAAAAGTGGCTCACGTCTGCTAGCCAGGCTGGTCTCAAAGTCCTGACCTCAAGTGATCTACCCACCTTGGCCTCCCAAACTGCTGGGATTACAGGCGTGAGCCACTGCGCCTGGCCCAATTCTCTTAACATAAACACTTTAATGTCAATTAATGCTTGAACTCAATGTTTTAAGTCAACTCAAACTCAAGTCAATGCCGAATTGACTCTAATGTCAATTAATCCTTGATGGTTTGCTCTACTCATTGCATTTGGAACTATTACCTCAAAAATGAATTCTCTGATATTCTGCAAGGAGTGACCTCAGACTGAAGACCTTGCCACACATACGACATTTGTAAGATTTCTGTCCATTATGGATTGTCTGATATCCAATGTGGTGTGAACGTGAAGTAAAGGTTTTGCCACAATCATCACATTTGTAAGGTTTCTCTCCTGTATGAGATCACCAATGAACTGCAAGGTATGAACATTGTCTGAAAAATCTGCCACATTTATTACACTTGTAAGACCTCTCTTCATTATGGATTCTCCAGTGTTTTGCAATGGTTGTAGCATTACTGAAGACTTTGCGACAATCATTAGTAAAGTTTCTCTGTACTGTGGATTGCTTGATGGTGAGAAAGTGTTGACTGCCCACTAAAGGCTTTGTCACACTTATTACACTTGTACAGTTCCTCTCCAGTGTGAATTCCAGTACGTTGTGCCAGGTGTGAATCACACACAAAATCCTTGTCACAAACCTTACATTTCTATGGTTCCTCTCCAGTATGAACTCTCCTGTGTATTTCAAGGGGTGATTTGAAATTGAAAACTTTGTCACATTCTTCACATTTGTAAGGTTTCTCTCCAGTATGAAGTCTATGATGACAGGCAAGGCTTGATTGTTGCCAAAAACCTTGCCACATTCATTACATTTGCAAGATTTCTCTCCAGTACAAAGTCTATGATGACATTCAAGGTTTGATTTTCGATTAAAAACGTTGCCACGTTCATTACACTTGTAAGATTGCTCTCCAGTATGAAGTCTACAATGACATGCAAGGTTTGATTTGTGATTAATCAAAGATTTCATTATTCCTCTACCCAAACTTTACCATAAGTATTCTTTTTTTGAGACAGTATCTTGCTCCGTCACCCATACTGGAGTGCAGCGGCATGATCACAGCTCACTGCAGCCTCAACCTCCCAGGCTCAAGCCATCCTCCCACTGCAGACTCCACAATGGCTGGCCCTGCATGCATGTGCCACCGTGCCCAGCTAATTTTGTGATTAAAAACCTTGCCACATTCATTACACTTGTAACATTTCTCTCCAGTATGAATGGCCTTATGCATTACAAGAGATGAATTTTGAACGAAGGTCTTGTCATACTTATTACACTTGTAAGGTTCTTCTCCAGTGTGAATTACAGTATGTTGTGCCAAGTGTGAATCACATCCAATAAGCCTTGTCACAAACCTTACATTTGTATGGTTTCTCTCCAGTATGAATTCTCCTATGTCTTCCAAGATGTGATTTGTGAATGAAAACTTTGTCACATTCTTCACATTTGTAAGGTTTCTCTCCAGTATGAAGTCTATGATGATGTGCAAGGTTTGATTGTTGATTAAAAACCTTGCCACATTCATTACACTTGTAAGGTTTCTCTCCAGTATGAATTGCCTTGTGAACTAAGAGGGCTGAATTGTGACCGAAGGTCTTGCCACACTCATTACACTTGTAAGGTTTCTCACCAGTGTGACATCTATGGCATGCAAGGTATCGCTTCTGATTAAAGACCTTGCCACATACATCATATTTATATTGTTTCTCTCCTAAATGGATTTTCTGATTTTTTTTAAGAGTGAGCTACAATTGGCCGAGTGCGGTGGCTCACACCTGCAATCCCAGCACTTTGGGAGGCCAAGGCAGGCAGATCACAAGGTCAGGAGATCAAGACCATCCTGGCTAACACGGTGAAATCCTGTCTCTACTAAAATACAAAAAATTAGCCGGGCATGGTGGCGGGGCGCCTATAGTCCCACCTACTCGGGAGGCTGAGGCAGGAGAATGGCACGAACCTGGGAGGCAGAGCTTGCAGTGAGCCAAGATCGCACCACTGCACTCCAGCCTGGGTGACAGAGCGAGACTCTGTCTCAAAAAAAAAAAAAAGAGTTAGCTACAATTAAAGGCTTTGCCACTCTCATTACATTGGAAAGATTTTTCTCTCGTGTACTTCCTGTTTTTGTGTGAGTAATGAAGAATGGGGGGAATTATTCCCATACTTATTAGAAATATGGGTTTGGGGCCTACAAGAAATTCTTTGGGATGCTGAAACTGAGAAAGCATCATTGATAGACTTCTCAACTTGATTACCAATTTTCCTTTCAGGCTGAAATGTGTGCATTTCAGTCAGATGCGAATGAAAGCTTGATCCAAGCTGATCTTTAATAGGCTTGTTTCCAGCATACCTTTGATCATATTGGTCTGTACTACCCATCAACTTTTTTATTTCTGTCATGGGTGCTTCATGGCCATTTCTTTCATCTTCTTGCCACTGAAACACAA
Organism: Gorilla gorilla gorilla; assembly: GCF_029281585.2. NCBI lineage: Eukaryota > Metazoa > Chordata > Mammalia > Primates > Hominidae > Gorilla > Gorilla gorilla. The sequence goes on from NC_073243.2 coordinate 36,772,368, forward strand.
AGTCATGAATATCTTTCTCAATTTCCTGGAAGCAAAAATCTCCAATGTGATGACTTGCAAGTCTTTACAATGTGCCTATGTGGAACACTTCTGTATTGCCTTGCCCTGTTGATGACAACTTCTTCATCATGCATTTGGAAGAGATATCCGGGGAGATCAGGTTCCTATAATTCTCCAACATCACGTCTCTGTATAAAGTCCTCTGGGCGGGGTTCAGGCATTTCCACTTCTCCTGAGATAATTCTATGGCCACATCCCTGAATGTCAGTAGACCCTGAGGAAGAGCCATCCCTGACCCCTTTGCTTTCCTCTTCCTCTTCCAGGTTTCTTCCTCGTGTACCAAGAGTCTTTAGAAGTCAATCCACCGCGGTCTGATCTTCACTCCACGGGATCCACTTCCTGATCCAATTTAATTTTAATCTTTACATGCTTTATGTTTTTAATGAAGAAAGTGAGGATTTTTTTTTTTTTTTTGAGACAGAGTCTCACTCTGTTGCCCAGGCTGGAGTGCCGTGGTGTGATCTCTACTCACTGCAACCTCCACCGTAAGCTATTCTTGTGCCTCAGCCTCTCGAGTAGCTGAGACTACAGGCATGTGCCATCATGCCCAGCTAATTTTTGCGTTTTTAGTAGAGAGATGGGGTTTTGCCATGTTGGCCAGGCTGGTCTTGAACTCCTGACCTCAAGCGACCTTCCCGCCTTGGCCTCCCAAAGTGCTGGGATTATAGGCGTGAGCCACCGCACCCAGACTGAAAGTGAGGAATTTAGAATAAGCTCTGACTCCTGTAGGACCTTAGTACCTTAAATCCTAAAGATGAAAACTCAAAGAGTAGAAATAATAATAATAAATTATACTGATTCTTGTGATTTGGGTTTTTGTGTGTCAGTTGTTTGGGCAGTTAACCCATCATCTTCAAGAAAACTGATAGCAAATGTCCATATAATGTTGAAGGTCTAAACCCTGAAACAAACAAAAAACAAACAGCAATGACAATGAACCTGGCATCAAGAAAGATGCTGGGCTTAGTGAGATGGCTCATGTCTGTAATCCCAGCACTTTGGGAGACCAAGACAGGAGGATTGCTTGAGCCTAGGAGTTTGAGATCAGCCTGTGCTACATGGCAAAATCCCAAATCTAAAAAAAAAAAAAAAAAAAAAAATTAGCCTGTTGTGGTAGCATGCACCTGTAGTCCCAGCTACTGGGGAGGCTGAGGTGGGAGGATCGTATGAGCCCAGGAGTTCAAGGCTGCGGTGAGCCATGATTGCACCACAGCACTCTAACCTGGGAGACAGAGCTAGACCCTATCAAGAAAGAAGGGAAGAGGAAGAGGAAGAGGAGAGGAGAGGAGAGGAGAGAAGAGAAGAGAAAGAAAAAGAAAAAGGAAGGGAGGGAGAAAGGGAGGGAGGGAGGAAGGGAAGGAAGGAAGGAAAAAGGAAGAAGGAAAGGAGGAAGGGAAGGAAAGAAAGAAAAGGAAGAGGAGGAGAAGGGGAAGAAGGAGAAAAAGAAGCCACAACTCTGAAGGCCTCCTAACATTATAACTGAAGGGACCGTTTGTGAACCAGAGAAATAGGCAAAGACAAAACATAATATCCAGAAAGGAAAGAAAACAAACAAGAGAAAAATATAGTTAAGAAAAATAGCTCCTGATTGTATGCTACATGCTAAACAAATGTTCCTAACATCATCTTTGGAAAACGATCTGACTTTGAGCCAGCCACAAAGTGCCACTGTTGGTTAGTAAGAACGTCATCCATTAGCTCAGATGGGAGGATGAGGTACTAAAGCTTTGATAGCTGCAGATGGAGTTTATATATTACCATATCACCAACATACCAACAATGCTGTCAAGCAAACAAGGGTGATTAGACTGGAAAACATCAACAAATGGCTTAAATACATTATCTCATCTTCCACATGTTTCTACCAAAGAAGGAAGACAATTGCTATAGAACCAATAATAACAACCAATATGGGATGTCACAAGTCTATCTTTCAAAACTTGGAAAAGTTTTGTTGCTTCATATAGAAGCATGCTCTAGCTTCTTTAGCAAAAGCTACACTCTATTTCATCTAATTCCTCCAGAATTTGTATGCACGGCAAAGCAACTTGGGTACTGTGGTTCAGGAAGATGCCATCACATTTTGTTTATGAATTCTCAAGCCTCACAATGTTAGGAATGACAGTCGGAGAGGTAATTTCCATGAGTTAGACCTTCCAGTGCGCAAACCATTTCAGTGGATGCGAGTGCAGTGTTTATCTGCCTTTTCTCATAAAGTCATATAAATGTAAATTTCATGGTTTCCTGTATTTCCCTGCATCAAGTCAAGTAGTGCATATTAACTACTTGATGAGTTCCTCCCTTCACCAGAGGAAAAAACAAAACGCTTGCTCATTTCGCTAGTGGATCCTGGATCACACAGAGGATATTTTTCTATTCAGGCCTACAGTCTGGGGCTGCCCAGAGCAGCTCTGATCACATGTAGGTCTTCATAAAAACAAATGCAGCCACTCTCAGGTCTGTTTGAGCTAGCAGTCTGAAGAGACTTCAGACCTCCCAGAGCACCTCTGTTAATTAAGAGGATGGGTTTCAGCACCTCACTTGGTTACCCAAGGGAGAAGGAATGTTGGAGGAGAAATCCCTTCTAGGACAGGAATCTCCTCCTGGACACACGATGGTAGTGTACACACACACACCCTCAGGAGACGAGACACTTGGGCCCTCCTGACTCTTTCAGGCGGTGCAGGGTTCTAGCCTCCTGGAGGGCCCCACCTTTCCCACAACCCCATGCCCCCTCTTCTGAGGGAGTAGGCGAAAGAGAACAATTTCCTCTCCGTCCCTTTCTCTGTCTCTCTCTCTCTCCTCCTCCTCTTTTTTTTTCTCTCTCTCTATACACACACACACACACACACACACACACACACACCAGGTTGTGAATTAAGACACTGATGGCCTCCTCCAGGCTATACGCATTTTGAGGCTCTGTAAAAACTGGCTAAGAGGAGACCCAATAGAAATGAATCCAGAGATGTGCCAGTGGGAAATCAATTGACCTGCAAGTAATAAGTTACAATTTACTTACATGTTCACACTGCTGAGCATGGAAAGTGAAGTATCTGGGATAATGAATGCCCCCTATCCTGTCCATATAATTCTGTACCAACACTGGTATCATTTCAGCAATACTCAGTGTTGGATTTTTGTTCATGATGGTTTTCATCCCCAGTAATATGCACAGCTCTTATTTTATCTTAGAGCTTCAAAAGAAAACATATTGAGACAAGCTTCTTCATGGCTGGTCATCTAACATGCTCTCCTTTATTTCTAAGGGAACAAAATACATATTTTCTCCAATGCAACTGAAATTTCAACTCCTGCTATTTTCTTTTAGGGCTTTGGGGAGTCAGTGTTAGTCAAGTACTAATGATAGTCAAAAGAGCTAGAATTTGTTATATAATTTTCCATTTACAGAAATGCAAATGATATTTAAAATAAGAATAATTTCAGAACTAGTACATTGCTTTGTTGAAATAATCTGTTCAAAACCTCATAGTTCAGACAAAAAAATTGCTCTCCCTCTCCCTCTCCCTCTGCCTCTCCCTCTCCCCACGGTCTCCCTCTCCCTCTCTTTCCATGGTCTCCCTCTGATGCCGAACCGAAGCTAGACTGTACTGCTGCCATCTCGGCTCACTGCAACCTCCCTGCCTGATTCTCCTGCCTCAGCCTGCCGGGTGCCTGCGATTGCAGGCGCGCGCCGCCACGCCTGACTGGTTTTCGTATTATTTTGGTGGAGACGGGGTTTCGCTGTGTTGGCCGGGCTGGTCTCCAGCTCCTGACCGCGAGTGATCCGCCAGCCTCGGCCTCCCGAGGTGCCGGGATTGCAGACGGAGTCTGGTTCACTCAGTGCTCAATGGTGCCCAGGCTGGAGTGCAGTGGCGTGATCTCGGCTTGCTACAACCTCCACCTCCCAGCCACCTGCCTTGGCCTCCCAAAGTGCCGAGAATGCAGCCTCTGCCCGGCCGCCACCCCGTCTGGGAAGTGAGGAGCGTCTCTGCCTGGCCGCCCATCCTCTGGGACGTGAGGAGCCCCTCTGCCTGGCTGCCCAGTCTGGAAAGTGAGGAGCATCTCTGCCCGGCCGCCATCCCATCTAGGAAGTGAGGAGCGCCTCTTCCCGGCCGCCATCCCATCTAGGAAGTGAGGAGTGTCTCTGCCCGGCCGCCCATCATCTGAGATGTGGGTAGCGCCTCTGCCCCGCCGCCCCGTCAGGGATGTGAGGAGCGCCTCTGCCCGGTCGCGACCCCATCTGGGAGGTGAGAAGCGTCTCTGCCCGGCCGCCCCGTCTGAGAAGTGAGGAGACCCTCCGCCTGGCAACCACCCCATCTGAGAAGTGAGGAGCCCCTCCGCCCGGCAGCCGCCCGGTCTGAGAAGTGAGGAGACCCTCCGACCGGCAACCACCCCGTCTGGGAAGTGAGGAGTGTCTCCGCCCGGCAGCCACCCCGTCCGGGAGGGAGGTGGGAGTCAGCCCCCTCCAGGCCAGCTGCCCCGTCCGGGAGGGAGGTGGGGGGGTCAGCCCCCCGCCCGGCCAGCCACCCCGTCCGGGAGGTGAGGGGCGCCTCTGCCCAGCCGCCCCTACTGGGAAGTGAGGAGCCGCTCTGCCCGGCCAGCCGCCCCGTCTGGGAGGGAGGTGGGGGGGTCAGCCCCCCGCCCGGCCAGCCGCCCCGGCCGGGAGGGAGGTAGGGGGTCAGCCCCCCACCCGGCCAGCCACCCCGTCCGGGAGGTGAGGGGCGCCTCTGCCCGGCCGCCCCTACTGGGAAGTGAGGAGCTCCTCTGCCCAGCCGCCACCCCGTCTGGGAGGTGTACCCAACAGCTCATTGAGAACGGGCCATGATGACAATGGCGGTTTTGTGGAATAGAAAGGGGGGAAAGGTGGGGAAAAGATTGAGAAATCGGATGGTTGCCGTGTCTGTATAGAAAGAAGAAGACATGGGAAACTTTTCATTTTGTTCTGTACTAAGAAAAATTCTTCGGCCTTGGGATCCTGTTGATCTGTGACCTTACCCCCAACCCTGTGCTCTCTGAAACATGTGCTGTGTCCACTCAGGGTTAAATGAATTAAGGGCGGTGCAAGATGTGCTTTGTTAAACAGATGCTTGAAGGCAGCATTCTCGTTAAGAGTCATCACCACTCCCTAATCTCAAGTACCCAGGGACACAAACACTGCGGAAGGCCCCAGGGTCCTCTGCCTAGGAAAACCAGAGACCTTTGTTCACTTGTTTATCTGCTGACCTTCCCTCCACTATTGTCCTATGACCCTGCCAAATCCCCCTCTGTGAGAAACACCCAAGAATGATCAATAAAAAAAAAAATAATAATAATAAAATAAATAATAAATAAATAAATAAAAAACCTCATAGTTCAAATCATATACAAATGCAAATTTACTGGCATATATGAGTATCTAACATGAAATTTTTTAAATGTTGAAACCTTCAGATTCCAGAGAGATAAAATATTTTGTAAAATGCTCAACCTCTTGGAATTGTCTTCAGTCAGGTCTGTGGTTCACATATATAAACTCACTCAGTTGGGATGGCATAGATATTATTGTCTTGTTTGGCCCAGACAATATGATCCCAATGTACTTTGAGGGTCTTTAGGGCTTGTCCCCAGAATATTGCTTTTAAGACCTTATTTCAGTTGGCTAACGACTAAAAAATAGAATTTGTGGAACAGCTTCTTGTCAAAATCACATCAATTGCTCCTTAATTTTTGTCCTACAGACCAGTGTCATACAGATATAAATTTCCTAGGGAAATGCTTATAGTAGGCATTAGTTGGTTAAGATTTCAAACTCTGAGCTATCTCATCATTTTACAACATATGCTCAAAGTGGAAAATATGGCCCATTACTTCTTCACATTTAGAAGTAATACTTTGAATTATGTAGAAGATAAACTGATGGCATTCCATATGCTCTGAGAGAGTTCAAGGTCAGTCAGCAGTTATTAAGTTGCCACTGAAGGACAAACATTGCCCTCAGGAAAGCAGCGACAACTCCAGGATGAGAGGTACTGGCTGTGTTAGGCCGTTCTTGCATTGTTAGAAATGCCTGAGACTGAGCCAGGCGTGGTGGTAATCCTATAATCCCAGCACTTTGAGAGGCCGAGGCAGGCGGATCACGAGGTTAGGAGCTCAAGATCAGTCTGACCAACATGGTGAAACCCTGTCTCTACTGCACAGGTTGCAGTGAGCCGAGATTGCACTACTGCCCTCCAGCCTGGGCGAGAGCCAGACTCCATCTCAAAAAAAAAAAAAAAAAGTGACAATTAGGAGCATTTAGTAAAATTGATCTTCCATATTTATTAAGACTTCTATAGGTCATAAGTAAGTGTATTCAGAAATAAACTAAGCAAACTGTGATAAATAAGGCCAGGAATGCCTTTTATATAGTTACACAGGAAAAGTAAACCTAAAGGTATTAGGACTCATCTATCATAGCTAAACCCTGACAAACAGAAATTACTTTTAGTTTGCACCATCTAGAGGTGAAAAAAAGAATTCTGAATTTATCCTACAAAGCTTTCAGATCTTTTTTTTTTTTTTTTTTTTTGCTCATGAGGTTGCTAGCTGTCTTACAAATATTTGATTATTTTTAAAAATCTTAGAAGAGTAGAAATTCAGTATACCACCTTAGCCACTTGATGTCTACTTTGTGTCTGTTAAAAAGGGTTGGGGACAAAGTTGCGCTCAGTGACGACAAAACACTACCATCAACGTAAATACCTCAAAATGAACTTCTGATTAGAAGGATTTTTTGGCTGGGAGTGGTGGCTCATGCCTAGAATGCCAGCAGCACTTTGGGAGGCCAAGGTGGGAGGATTGCTAAGGCCAGGAGTTGGAGACTAGCCTGGCTAACAGAAAGACCTCACCTGTACAAAAATTACAAAATTAGCTGAGCATAGTGGCACACTCCTGTAATCCTAGCTACTTGGGAGGCTGAGACAGGAGAATTGCCTGTGCCCACAAGTTCAAATTTGCAGTGAGCCATGATCACACCACTGCACTCCAGCCTGGGCAACAAAGTGAGAGCCTGCCTCAAAAAAAAAAAAAAAAAAATCTGGCATGGTCCTCATGGTGCTTAGATTGTAATGCTTCTGTCATTATTAGTCATTATTTTATTATGTAAGTTTTAGTCAAAATAATTTTTCCCCTAAATTATTTTGGCTCACTCTGAAAGAATTAAAGCTGATACATTTTGAGCGTTCTTGTGTACATGTGTTTGAACATCCTTGTCTAAGCAAGCACCCTTATTGTAGTAAAGTTTTCACTGTAGGAGTTTTTTTGTTGGTTTGTTTGTTTTTTTGAAATGGAGTCTCGCTCTTGTCGCCCAGACTGGAGTGCAATGGCACAGTCTTGGCTCACTGCAACCTCCGCCTCCTCTGTTCGAGTGATTCTCCTGCCTCAGCCTCCCAAGTAACTGGGATTACAGGGGCCCACCACCATGCCCAGCTAATTTTATTGTATTTTTAGTAGAGATGGGGTTTCACCATGTTGGCCAGGCTGGTCTCAAACTCCTGACCTCAGGTGATCCGCCCCCACCTCAGCCTCCCAAAGTGCTGGGATTACAGGCGTGAGCCACTGCACCCAGCTATTGTAAGACTTTAATTATAACCTATAGATGCATTCTCCAAGTTATTTTGTACAAGATCTAACTGTGTTCTGTCTACAACAGAATCGTTTTGGACCTAAGGGGCACACATAGGCTAAAAGTGAAAGGGTAAAAAATGATATTTCATGCAAACAGGAACCTAAAGAGAGTAGGGTAACCATAATTACATCAGACTAAATAGACTTTACAACAAAAACTTGACAATTCCCATGGAGTATCTTTATCCACCCTTTAAAAAAAATCCATTCAGCCAATCGATGTCTTTTAATTGGCATGTTTAATCTATTAAAGCAATTACTGAGCCAGGCACAGTGGCTCATGCCTATAGTGCCAGCCACTTGGGAGGCTGAGACAGGGGGATCACTTGAGCCCAGGAGTTTAAGGTTGCAGTGTACTATGATCTGCACTCCAGCCTGGGCGACAGAGCAAGGCTCATCTCTAAAATTAAGTAATAACAAAAGTATCCGTAGACAGATGAACCGATAAGCAACATGTGGTATATTCATACAATAAAATATTGTTTAGCCATATCAAGATTGACGTTGTGATACACACTACGACATGGACGAATCTTGAAAACATTATGTTAAGCCGGGCACGGCGGCTCATGCCTGTAATCCCAGCACTTTGGGAGGCCGAGGCGGGCAGATCACGAGGTCAGGAGATCGAGACCATGGTGAAACCCCGTCTCTACTAAAAATACAAAAAAATTTAGCCTGGCGTGGTGGCGGGCGCCCGTAGTCCCAGCTACTTGGGAGGCTGAGGCAGGAGAATGGCAAGAACCCGGGAGGCGGAGCTTGCAATGAGCCGAGATCGCGCCACTGCACTCCAGCCTGGGCGACAGAGCGAGACTCCGTCTCGAAAAAAAAAAGAAAAGAAAAGAAAAGAAAACATTATGTTAAGTATAGTAAGCCAGACAAAATGGCAAGGATTGTATGATTCCACTTCTATAAGGTATCTAGAACAACTGAATTCATAGAAAAAGAGAATAGTAGTTTCCAGGGGCGGGTTGGGGACAGGGAGACGGGGATTATTGCTTAATGGTGACAGAGTTTCTGTTTCAGGAAATAAAGTTTCAGAAATAGTGGTGATAGTTACACGACATGGTGAATGTACTTAATGCCACTGAACTGGACACTTAAAAATGGTTAAAATGGTAAGCCTCATGTTCTGTATAATTTACCACAATTTTTTTTATTTTTTTATATTATTTATTTATTTATTTATTTTTAGACTGAGTCTCGCTCTGTCACCCAGGCTGGAGTGCAGTAGCGTGATCTCCGCTCGCGGCAACCTCCGCCTCCCGGATTCAAGTGATTCTCCTGCCTCAGCCTCCTGAGTAGCTGGGATTACAGGTGCATGCCATCACGCCCGGTTAATTTTTGTATTTTTAGTAGAAACGAGGTTTCACCATGTTAGTCAGGCTGGTCTCAAACTCCTGACCTCCTGATCCTCCTGCCTCGGCTTCCCAAAGAGCTAGGATTACAGGCGTGAACCATCGGGCCTGGCCAATTTACCACAATTTTAACAAGACAGCAGGAACTCAAGATGGCTCAGGGAGGAGCTGATGCCCTCGGGAGAGCTAACATCTTCAGCCCTCACTCCACAGTTCTCTGGGCTCCTACCCTTGTTTCATTTCCCTCACTTTTTTTTTTTTTTTTTTTGAGACGGAGTCTCACTCTCTCGCCCAGGCTGGAGTGCAGTGGCGCGATCTCGGCTCACTGCAAGCTCCGCCTCCCGGGTTCACGCCATTCTCCTGCCTCAGCCTCCCGAGTAGCTGGGACTACAGGCACCCGCCACCGCACCCGGCTAATTTTTTGTATTTTTAGTAGAGACGGGGTTTCACCGTGTTAGCCAGGATGGTCGCGATCTCCTGACCTCGTGATCCGCCTGCCTCGGCCTCCCAAAGAGCTGGTCCCTCACTTTTTACTAGCTCAGCCACATGTGTTTTTAAAAATTGTATTTTATGTAGCATTTATATTATTATAGCAGAAATAGTTTTCAAAATATTTATCATATTGCCAGTAATGTAAATATTCCCAATTTATTTTTTTAATTCTTCTGAAGTCCCATTATGTGTTTTTTTAAAAGTCTACTAGATATACTGTTATATTTTGTTAAAATCCCATGGCATTGGAGAGTATGTATATAGTACATTCCCACTTGTGTTTTAGTAAAGGGGGTCAGAGACGGATTTGGACTCACTATTTTTATGCAAATAATATGCTAGTGGAGTACATCTGTAACTGCTAACAGTTTCTTCTGGAGAGAGAGAAAGGAGACCTAGGGATCTGAGGTAAGAGGAACAGTGGTTTTTGGACTGCTTTCATATTTTACCGTGTGTGTGTGTGTGTGTAGTTTTCACTTAAAAAAAAAAACTAATTAATTTTGGCCAGGCGCAGTGGCTCACACCTCTAATCCCAGAACTTTGGGAGGCTGAGCTGGGCGGATCACCTGAGGTCAGGAGTTCAAGACCAGCCTGACCAACACGGTGAAACTCCAGCTCTACTAAAAATACAAAAATTAGCTGGGCATGGTGGTAAGCCTCTGCTAAGCTACTCAGGAGGCTGAGGCAGGTGAATCACTTGAAACCAGGAGGCAGAGGTTGCAGTAAGCAGAGATCATGCCATTGCACTCCAGCCTAGGCAACAGAGTGAGACTCTGTCTCAAAAAAAAAAAAAAAAAAAAAAAAAAAACAAAAAAAAAAACCTAATTTTTTGAAAGGGACTCCAACTTCCAGTTTTCCACAGAAAATACATTAAATACAGAAAAATTAGCCAGGTGTGGTGGCGGGCGCCTGTAGTCCCAGCTACTTGGGACGCTGAGGCAGGAGAATGGCGTGAACCCGGGAGGTAGAGTTTGCAGTGAGCCGAGATCATGCCACTGCACTCCAGCCTGGGCAACAGAGCAAGACTCCATCTCGGAAAAAAAAAAAAAGGAAAAAAAAAGAAAATATATTAAATAATGTATATTTTATGTGAGCTTTTGAGATTGCTTTTGAAAAAGAGAAAAAATGTACATTTTATTACAACCATGTTGTTGTTACAAGTTACAACAGAAAGGTACATTCTGTTACAACCATGCTGCTTTAGGTTTATACAACTTTCTCCTTTAAAGAACTCATTTACCTGCTGAATTCTTACCTGCAAGCCTCAGGGAGGTGAGCCTGAACGAGGGTTACCAAATCATGGGCAAAAGGTGGCCATGAGCACCCTGCACTGCAGGCCTTCATCTCCAATTCTCCCTCAGCAGGGCAGCTTTTTCTAAGAGATAAGCTTGTATTCTCGTGAGAGAGGAAATGGCTGACCTCATCACACTTCTGTTATCCTCTTTGGTGGAAATAAGATATTTCCCCTGAAAGGATGTGTCCGAAAATAAACTGATGGCAACAAATACATTTTCAGTTTAAAATAATGATCTTTTTTTCTAAATAAAAATTAATATGCCAGGCGCGGTGGCTCATGCCTGTAATCTCAGCATTTTGGGAGGCCAAGGCGGGTGTATTGCTTTGAGCTCAGGAGTTGGAGACCAGCCTGGGCAACATGGCAAAACCCAGTCTCTACAAAAAAAAATACAAAAATTAGCCAGGCATTGGTGGCTCGAGCCTGTAGTCCCAGCTACTCGGGAGGCTGAGGCGGGAGGTTTGCTTGATCCCAGGAGGCTGGAGGTTGCAGTGAGCCCAGATTCTTCCACTGCATTCCAGCCTGGGCGACAGAGTGAGACCCTGTCTTAAAACAAAACAAAAACAACTAAAAGTTTCTCAGAATAAAAAAAAATATATTTATTTGAGTGAGTCTGAACTGTAAAGCCTGAGATAGAACTATCTCCAAAAGATACAATGAGAAAAGCTAGTTTTAGAACAATATCTATAAATAGTATGGCTCTAAGTTTAAAAATGTAAAATCCAAGCTAATGTTTTATAATAAGACTATATATTACTTGTTTAATTTTTTTGATGGAATATTTATTGTCTAAATTTTGGTAAATGCGGAGAAGTTTAAGGAAGGAAATAGAAAATGGCTCAATACACTTCCCCACAAAAATAATACCTGTTAGCATTCCAGCTTCATCTTTCTTTCTTCTTTCATGTCTTTCCTCCTTCCTTCCCTCTCTTCCTTCCAACCTTGCTTCCTTCTCTTTCTTTCCTTTCTTCCATCTGTCATGTATATATATAAATTACAGTTGTAATTGATCTATGTTCTGCTTTACTCCCTTCACATATAAGTGTTCTGCCATGTCGGCTGGGCGCAGTGGCTCACTCCTGTAATTCCAGCACTTTGAGAGGCCAAGGCGGGCAGATCACAAGGTCAGGAGTTCGAGACCAGCATGGCCAACATAGTGAAACCCCGTCTCTACTAAAAATACAAAAAATTAGCCAGACCTGGTGGCGGGCGCCTGTAATTCCATCTATTCGGGAGGCTGAGGCAGGAGAATCACTTGAACCCGAGAGGCGGAGGTTGCAGTGAGCCAAGATGGCTCTATTGCACTCCAGCCATGGTGACAAGAGTGAATCTCCATCTCAAAAAAAGTATTCTTCCATGTCAATAAATATTAATTGAAACCACAATTTTAAGTAAGTAATATCACTTTATATGAATATATAATTTACTGAACTATCTTCTTTTTTTGGCTTGTTTTTTCTACTGTATAACTTGATGACAATCCTAATATGCAAAACCTATCTGTATTTTCTATCTTTCCTACTGGAAAATTTCCTAGAAGTGGAATTACTGGGTCAGGAAATATGAACATTTTAAAGAAATTGTAAGGCCTAATTTTTTCCCCAATAAGTGGTTGTACTCATTGTTGTGTCCATATACACTCCTACCAAACATACAGGAATGCCTGTTTTCTTCATCTTGACACTGGGACTAGTCCTTTTTAAAATTCTTTAAGACAAACACATCCTTTAATTTAAATTTATTTTTCTTTTAGAGAGAGATGAGGTCTTGCCCCTTTGCCCAGGCTGGAGTACAGTGGAATGATCATAGCTCATTGCAGCCTCAAACTCCTGGGCTTGAGCAATCCTCCTGCCTCATCCTCCAAAGTAGCTGAGACCACAGATGCGTGTCACCACCACCACACCAGTTTTGTTTTGTGTTTTGTTCATTTGTTTGTTTGTATAGACAGGGTCTCACTTTGTTGCCCAGGCTGGTGTTAAATTCCTGGTCTTGATCTTCCTGCTTTGGCATCCCTAAGTACTGGGATTACAGCCATCATGCCCCGCCTAAATCTCTTTACAAGAGATATTGAAAAATTTTAGACATTTATTGAATATTTGTATTTTTACATTTTTAACATTTAACATGTTAAAAATAACATTTTAAAAATATTTCCAAATAATAATAATTCTTTCACTTTGAAGTGGGGGGGGGGATGTGCGCGCACGCATGCGTGTCTATTTCTAGGTGCTGAAAGATAAAGTACACAGAGTTACCACAAGAGGTCCCTAGCACACAAATTATATTGAAATCTTAAGCCTTCTTGAACTTAATTCCCAACAAGCCAGGATCTCCATAACCAGATAGGTTCATTAATTCCGAATTTTAGGCGCTCCCAACAATTGGCAACAGTGTACTGAAGAGAACAAGGGACAGTAGCTCAGCAATTCAGAAAGTGGGGTTCAAGCAGTGGTTTATTCCTCTGCATGCCACCCGGGCCCTCCTTCATTTCCCCACCTCGACCTCCTGTAACTTGATTCTTGTCAGATATATTCACTCTGAAATTTCAAAAGAAATAATCACTTTATGTCTGGGATGCCCTTCAGTCATTCATTTGATTGTTCATCGAATATTTATTACTCTGAGTAGTTAATCATTGAATGATGGTTTTTATTTTCTTTTAACAGAAAAAATTAGCTGCTATGTGCCACTGTCCTAGGTACTGAGAATATAATGATGAGCAAAACCAGACACTGTCCCCAGCCTTACAGAGCTCACACCTGTGACATCCATCCTAGCATATATAAGCAGACTTTCAGAAAATTCACCCTAACAGATGGCTTTGCCTTGTTAGGAGACATCATGCGCAGCCCACAAGGGATGTGTCTGCTGCTCTAAGATCCAGAACATTGTCTCTGTGACCCGTGACTACATCCTACTGTGTCGTGAGTATTAAGCCATCTAGCTATGTATGAGATAAGGCTTTTAAAATTGCTTTCTAAAAAACTTTACAGTGTAATATACCTATACTGTAAAGAGTTCAGATTATATGGAAAAGTAAGTAACCAAATGAAAATCACCCATAGTCACAATCTTCAGATAGTTATTTTTAACAGAACTCTTTTTTATAAACAAATCATTATATATCTACACATTTGACATTCATTGACTACTCACTATGTAGAAAGCATACCCCAAAGCTGTGTCTTATTTTACTTAGGTTGCCAATAACAAAAATCTTAGGCTGGGTGGCTAAAACAGTAGCAAGTTATTTTCTCATCATTCTGCGGCTAGAAGTCCAAGATCAAGGTTCTGGTCAATTTGGTTTCTGGCGATGGGTCTCTTCCTGCCACCTTCTCACTATGTCCTCATACGGCCTTTCCTGGGTATGTGAATGGAGAGAGCCAGAGGAAAAACTCTTCTTAGTGTCTCTTTTTATAAAGACACCAATCCTATTGAATCAGAGCCCTCCCTTAAGACCTCATTTAACCTAAATTACTTTGTTACTCTAAATCCTGAAGGTTAGGGCTTCAATATATGAATTTGGGGATAGGGGGACACAAACATTCGGTTTATAACAGGCTGCAAAGTCTCTGCAAATGAACAAGGCACACTCTTTGCCCGCTTTTCACTTATGCAAGAGTCCATGGTGCAAACTATATTTCTGCCTCTTTGTGTTTTGTTTACCTTATTATCTTTTGCAATTTCCACCAGTGCCAGATAGACAAGGTTAGGAAAGGAAGGGAGAATCAAGAAAATTTTACTTTCCTCTCGGTTTGGAAAATATTCTGTAGAAAAGGAGGTTGATGCTCTCAGCTACTCCAAAGATCCTTAAAAGATAATGGTGAAGCATTTGCCATGTCTCCTTCTCCAGTGTCCTGGCTGTCCTCTGGGGCTTCCCACAAGGGTTGGCGTTGTTCAGTACATCTCGTGGGCCCCTCTTTACACTGATCTACTCTAGAAAGGAGCAATAATTCCAAATTCCCCTACTTTAGGGCAAGGCCAGGACTTGGAATGAGTTTCCCAATGGAGCCTGCCACTCACTGGGTCCTTTGTGGGAATCAGCACAATGGAGAAGACTAAGTTTTATGGACTGAATTGTGCCCCTCCCCCCAAAAAATCATGTTGGAATCCTAACCCACAGTGTCTCAGGATAGGACTGTACTGAAGATATGATGATTAAATTAAACAAGGTGATTAAATTAGGATGAGGTCCTATGGGTGGGCCCTAATCCAAAGTGCATGTGTCTTTATAAGAAGAGGACATCTGGACACACAAGGAGACACACAAGACATGTGTGCATACAGAGGAAAGGCCACATGAGAACACAGCAAGAAGGCAGTCATCTGCAAGCCAAGGAGAGAGACAAAAGAAACCAACCCTGCTGACACTTTGACATTGGACTTCCAGTCTCCAGAACTATGAGAAAATGAATTTCTGTTGTTTAAGCTACCCTGTCTGTGGTACTTTGTTATGGCAGCTCTAGAAAACCAATGCACCAAGCTATAGTGTGGAGTCAAAAACATTCCTGTCTCGTCTGTGTAACTTCATGTCTAATTTGCAGTGAGTGAAAGTAAAGGTGAGGAAGATGGATGTGACTAGGTCACTGTCTTAGTCCATTTTTGCTATAACAGAATACCACAAACTGCATAATTTATAAACAGTAGAACTTTATTTGGTTCATGATTCTAAGGGCTGGGAAGTCCAAGATCCAGGGGCTGCATTTGGTGAGGGCCTTCATTCTGGTCATCCCATTGGCAGGAAGTGGAAGGGCAAGAGAGCATGTGCTAGAGAAAGCAAGCAAACAAGACAGCTGAACTCGCTTATATAACAAACCCACTCTCATCATGACTCACCCACTCCTGAGATGGCAACATTAATCCATCCATGAGGCCAGAAGGCCTCAAGATCTAATCACCCCTTAGGAAGGCCCACCTCCCAACACTGTTGCATTAGAGATTATGTTCTCAACACATGGACTTTGCGGGACACATTCCAATCACAGCAGCCGCTAAGGAAAGTGAACATAGGGCTGGATTTATTCGTTCAGCAAACATTTCCTAATGACTCACACTGTTGTGAGTAGCATTGAGTGAAATACAGTCTCTACTCTTGAGCAGCTCGTGACCCAGCAAACCAATTATCAGAGTATGGCATGAGAAGTGCCACCTAAGATAGAGATAAACTGGAGAAACTATAGGAAAAGAGAAGAGGAGACCAGAAAGACTTGTGAGAAGAAATTACACTGCTGTTGATGTCTGAAAGAAAACTAGGATCTAGTTTGGAAGGAAAGAAAAACAGCAATCCAGGAAAAAACAAACAAACAAACAAACAAACGTGTGCAGAGCTGTGTGGACTTGTGACAGCATGATAAATTTAGAGACTTGCAGGTATGCCTGGAGCAATGGGGCCTGAAGGAGAAAGAAGGGGGATAGTTTTAGAAAGAGTCAAGGGCCAAATCCTGAAGGGCCTTGTGTGTAGATACTATCATTGACCTAGCGCTTATTCATTCTCCCCATCTTCCTTATAGTAAAAAACAAAACAACCACTGGAAAAAAAATCCACTGCTTAGTATTTATATTCCCTATGTTCCCTTGCTGTTAAGGTAGCTGTGACAACAGTTCTGGCAAAAGTGCAAGTCTACTGGGAATTTCTAGAAATGTTCTACTTTCCTGATCAGAAACCATCTTCCCTTCTCACTTCATCTTCCTACCTGGAATGCAGCTTTGGGGGTGTACCTGGATCCTTGGTAACTTTTTCAAGCTACTGCCTCCTGCTCTGTACTGTTCATTTCTCTTTGGTTAAGCTACTATGTTTGGGTTTTTCTGCTACCTACAGCCAAACACCATCCTGATATGACTGGTTTTACAGAAATTCAGGTAAAGAAGCTGTGAGAATGTGGTCACCCACTCTGGACAGAGATGGTGAAATGAAGTCTTCACAGCTAGAAGTCAGGAAACTTCCTGTCTTGTCTGTATAACTTCATGCAGTGAAACTAGGGGTGACAGGGTCAATTCACAAATTATTAAGAAACTCAAAAATTATTAAGAAAGCAGAATCAATAGAATTTGGTGATTAATTGGATGTGACCTGTTGGGAATTATCATCAAGAGATGACTTTTCTCGCCTTCTAAGTTCCTGAACTACAAATTCCACTTTCCTCTTACTTATTTTTTCCAACTCAATGTTTTTTCTTTCTCTCAGCATTTTCCATTCCCCATTTCAAGAAGCTGGCCAGTTTTAAATGTGTCTTTGTTCAGGGGCATTTGTGTAGTTGGACCTGAAAGAGATGTTGCACAAGACAGCCCCCTCTCCTGGCTTTTATTTTGAAAAATCTTCATTTGTCTTGGGAGTATGCTGGTCATTTTCTAGGGACAGGAGACTGACCACTCACTGCCTTCAAGCAAGGAACCAAACCCAATGAGATAAGCTAGAGGGATTTGCTGAGACTAAAACAGGGAATGAGAGAATATAGCCTCCTCTGGTGTTTCCAGCTTCAGTGAGAGGTCCCACCTGGTGGTTCAAGCTGCTAACCTAGGACTCACCTTCACTCACCCCTCTCCAGTATTTCCTCCCACATTTAGCCCATCACCTACTCTTTTCTATTTTATTCTCTGAATATCTCCTGTGTCCCTCCATTTCCTTCAAACTCCACTGCCACAATCACCCAACCATACTCCATAAAATGATCTTTTCAAATTTGGAGTATTTTATAAAGTATACAAATATTTTAATGGCCTCCTTTTGCTCTTAAAATAGACCAAAGTGTGGCTCATGCCTGTAATCCCAGCACTTTGGGAGGCCAAGGCAGGTGGATCACCTGTGGTCAGGAGTTCAAGACCAGCCTGCCCAACATGGCAAAACCCTGTCTGTACTAAAAAATACAAAAATTAGCCAGGCGTGGTGGCACATGCCTGTAGTCCCAGCTACTCATGAGGCTGAGGCAGGAGAATCGCTTGAACCTGGGAGGTGGAGGTTGCAGTGAGCTGAGATTGCGCCATTGCACTCCAGCCTGGGAGACAGAGCAAGACTCCATCTCAAAAAAGAAAAAAAACAAAAAAAACAAAAAAAATAGACCTCCAGTGACTGACCTCTGTCTAGTTCGCCAGCCTCACTTCTCTATTCTCTGCCCCAACTCTAGCCATGGTGACCTTGCAGCAACCAGAATGCTCTTTCCCTCCTCACAGAATTTCCCCTAGCTGCCCTCTGGTCAGATCTACTTAACTGCCACACCCATTCTGTGCATACACCACACACACACACACACACACACACACACACACACACCTTGGCCACCTTCATTCATTCTTCAGGTTCCAGCCCAAATGTCATTTCTTTAGAGAAGCCTTCCCTGACCCCCCACCCTACTCCCCTAAATCAGGGACCCTGCTTTAAGTCATGGGTTTCTTTTTTTTTTCTTTCTTTCTTTTTTTTTTTTTTTTTTGAGTCAGGGTCTCACTTTGTTGCCCAGGCTGGAGTACAATGGCACAATCACAGCTCAAGGCAACCTCAACCTCCTGGGCTCAAGCAATCCTCCCACCTCAGCCTCCCAAGTAGCTGGGACTACAGGCACACACCACCATGCCTGGCTAATTTTTGTATTTTTTGTAGAGGGGTTTTGCCTTGATACCTAGGCTGATCTCAAACTCCTGGGCTCAAGCAATCCACCCGCCTCGGCCTCCCAATATGTTAGGATTACAGGCATGAACCACCAAACCAGACCTATGGGTATCTTTCACAGTATGTTTTCATGATATCTTTGTGTGATTATGTGATTGTTGTATCCCCTATCTATCTATCACAAGCTCCACATGAGTGGGACTGCACGCATTATTTTCTCTCCAGGGTCTGGTAGTGCAGACCTTACTGCCCAGGTTAGGTACATAGGCAGTAAGTCCCTGATGGAGATTTGTTGAAGACGAAAAAATAAGAGAAGGAAAGAGAGAGTCTAAAATGATTACAGGCTTCTGGTGCAAGCAACCAAGTGAATTGTGAAATTAGATTCAGTTCAATTCATTTTAATTCTTTTATGAAATAAAGCACAAGAATATGTGCATGCTTGATACAGAGAGTTGAAAGAGGAACATTACCCTCTGGCTCTCTAAGGATTCCCACTGGCTTCTCTGTGGATGGAGATTGCCATTCTATTATAACATGCAGCACACCCAGGCAGAAATAAACTGTCAAGGCAGAATTCTGAAAGGGCAGGCTGAATTTGCTTATTTAGGGGATTTAATCTAGACCATAGATCGATAGAATGATTCCTAGAAAGGTTACCTTGAGATTTTATGAAGATGACAAAAAACTTATTGATATTTAAAAACATTAAGTGGACTTTGGATAATAATGATGTGTCAGTGTAAGCACATCAGTTCTAATAAATTATAACAAATTGTAAAACTCTGGTGCCAGATGTCAGTAGTGGGGATAGCTGAAGAGGGGTTGCAGGGGGTTATAGGGGCTCTCTGTCTTTTTTGCTCAATTTTGTTGTGAACCTAAAACTGCTCTTTAAAAAAAAATTAAAAACCAATGTGTTAAAAATAATTTACATAAAAAGATAAAATCATTATTCTTATTCAGAAAAAAAATGAACATGTTAAAGATTTTGCTTTACTCAGAATTCCGGAATCAGTCTAGTATTAAAACTGGTTCATGTGCTCGCTTTGGCAGCACATATACTAAAATGAAAATCGTTTCAAAGGAGAAGTCAGGCTGGGTGCTGTGGCTCACACCTGTAGTCCCAGCACTTTAGGATGCAGCAGTAGGAGAATCACTTAAGGCCAGCAGTTTGAGTCCAGCCTGGGCAACATAGTGAGACCCTATCTCTTCTAATAAAAAATAAAAAGGCCAGGCGCAGTGGCTCACACCTGTAATCTCAGCACTTTAGGAGGCTGAGGTGGGCAGATCACAAGGTCAGGAGTTTGAGACCAGCCTGGCCAATATGGTGAAACCCCCATCTCTACTAAAAATACGAAAATTAGCCAGGCATGGTGACGGATGGCTGTAGTCCCAGCTAGCTACTCAGGAGGCTGAGGAGGGAGAATCACTTGAACCTGGGAGGCGGAGGTTGCAGTAAGCCGAGATCGCACCACTACACTCCAGCCTGGGCAACAGAGTGAGACTCTGTCTTAAAAAAATAAAATAAATAAAAAATAAACTTAAAAAAAGGAAAAGCCAAAGAGCAGACACATTTATTTAGTTGGAATATTGCAATGAATGTGCAAATGCAGGCAACACTCACTTCCTCCACAGTGGGGGAAAGAAGTCAGTTGCACTTCTGCTGGACAGGACAGAATTTGCATGTCTATAGACAAAAACCATTTTGCATTTGTATCTGCTACCTATAAGATACAGTGTTGTACAATAACTCCCAAGGAATTAGAATCTGACATGTAGAAAAGTATGCTATAATTTGCCACCGAAGCACACGTCTTCCTCTACACATACGTACAACAAAGCATTAAGGCTGGATGGCCCCAAGGTAAGGAGAATTCACTGTGTCTGCACAGACTTTGTGTAGTCTAATCAGGATGGTTTCTTGGGCGTCCCTCAGAACTTCTATCTGACATGATCTGATAGATGTAGGAAAATTCAACAGTGCCCTGACATTTCTGCTAAAGCATTGTATTTACTCCCTGGGCAGCAGCAAGGCACTAACTTCTTTGTTCTGGAATTATTTATTTTTTTAAACAGCTTTGCTGGGGGTATAATTTACATACCATAAAACTCACTTGTTTTGATTTGCTGGCAAGATGACTGAATAGGAACAGCTCCAGTCTGCATCTCCCAGTGAGATCGACACAGAAGGCAGGTGATTTCTGCATTTCCAACTGAGGTACCCAGTTCATCTCACTGGGACTGGTTGGACAGTGGGTCCAGCCCACAGAGGGCAAGCTGAAGCAGGGTGGGGCATCGCCTCACCTGGGAAGTGCAAGGGGTCGGGGGATTTCCCTCCCCCAGCCAAGGGAAGCCGTGAGAGACTGTACTGGGAAGAATGGTGCACTCCGGCCCAGATAATGTGCTTTTCCCATGGTCATCGCAACTGGCAGAGCAGGAGATTCCCTCCAGTGCCTACACCACCAGGGCCCTGGGTTTCAAGCACAAAACTGGGTGGCCATTTGGGCAGACACCAAGCTAGCTACAGGAGTTTTTTTTTTCATACCCCAGTGCAACCTGGAATGCCAGTGAGACAGAACCATTCACTCCCCTGGAAAGGGGGCAGAAGCCAGAGAGCCAAGTGGTCTGGCGTGGCGGGTTTCACCCCAACAGAGCCCAGCAAGCTAAGATCCACTGGCTTGAAATTCTCACTGCTAGCACAGCAGTCTGAGGTCGACCTGGGACACTTGAGCTTGGTTGGGGGAGGGGCATCCACCATTGCTGAGACTTGAGTGGGTGGCTTTACCCTCACAGTGTAAACAAAGCCACAGGGAGTTTGAACTGGGTGGAGCCCACCACAGCTCAGCAAGGCCGCTGCAGCCAGGCTGCCTCTCTAGATTCCTCCTCTCTGGGCAGGGCATCTCTGAAAAAAAGGCAGCAGCCCCAGTCAGGGGCTTATAGATAAAACTCCCATCTCCCTGGGACAGAGCACCTGGGGGAAGGAGCAGCTGTGGGCACAGCTTCAGCAGACTTAAACATCCCTGCCTGACAGCTCTGAAGAGAGCAGCAGATCTCCCAGCACAGCGTTTGAGCTCTGATAAGGGACAGACTTCCTCCTCAAGTTGGTCCCTGACCGCCATGTATCCTGACTGGGAGTCATCTCCCAGTAGGGGCCTATGGACACCTCATACAGGAGAGCTCTGGCTGGCATCTGGCAGGTGCCCCTCTGGGATGAAGCTCCCAGAGGAAAGAGCAGGCAGCAATCTTTGCTGTTCTGCAGCCTCTGATGGTGATACCCAGGAAAACAGGGTCTGAAGAGGACCTCCAGCAAACTCCAGCAGACCTGAAGCAGAGGGGCCTGACTGTTAGAAGGAAAACTAACAAAAGGAATAGTATCAACATCAACAAAAAGGACATCCACTCAGAGACCCCATCCAAAGGTCACCAACATCAAAGACCAAAGGTAGATAAATCCACGAAGATGGGGAGAAACCAGCACAAAAAGGCTGAAAATTCCAAAAACCAGAACATCTCTTCTCCTCCAAAGAATCACAACTCCTTGCTAGCAAGGGAACAAAATTGGATGGAGAATGAGTTTGACGAATTGACAGAAGTAGGCTTCAGAAGGTGGGTAATAACAAACTCCTCCAAGCTAAAGGAGCATGTTTCTAACCCAATGCAGGGAAGCTAAGAACCTTGAAAAAAGGTTAGAGGAATTGCTAACTAGAATAATCAGTTTAGAGAAGAACATAAATGACCTGATAGAGCTGAAAAACACAGCACGAGAACTTTGTGAAGCATACACAAGTATCAATAGCCAAATCGATCAAGTGGAAGAAAGGATATCAGAGATTGAAGATCAACTCAATGAAATAAAGAAAGAAGACAAGATTAGAGAAGATAGAGTGAAAAGAAACACACAAAGCCTCCAAGAAATATGGGACTATGTGAAAAGACCAAATCTACATTTGATTGGTGTACCTGAAAGTGACGAGGAGAATGGAAACACGCTTCAGGATATTATCCAGAAGAACTTCCCCAACCTAGCAAGGCAGGCCAACATTCAAATTCAGGAAATACAGAAAACACCACAAAGATACTCCTCAAGAAGAGCAACCCCAAGACAAATAATCATCAGATTCACCAAGGTTAAAATGAAGGAAAAAATGTTAAGGGCAGCCAGAGAGAAAGGTCGTGTTACCCACAAAGGAAAGCCCATCAGACTAACAGTGGATCTGTCAACAGAAACCCTACAAAGCCAGAAGAGAGTGGGGGCCAATATTCAACATTCTTAAAGAAAAGAATTTTCAACCCAGAATTTCATATCCAGCCAAACTAACCTTCATAAGCAAAGGAGAAATAAAATCCTTTACAGACAAGCAAATGCTGAGAGATTTTGTCACCACCAGGCCTGCCTTACAAGAGCTCCTGAAGGAAGCACTAAACATGGAAAGGAACAACCGGTACCAGCCACTGCAAAAACATACCAAATTGTAAAGATCATCGATGCTATGAAGAAACTGCATCAACCAACGGGCAAAATAACCAGTTAGCATCATAATGGCAGGATCAAATTCACACATAACAATATTAACCTTAAATGTAAATGGGCTAAATGCCCCAATTAAAAGACACAGACTGGCAAATTGGATAAAGAGTCAAGACCCATCGGTGTGCTGTATTCAGGAGACCCATCTCACATGCAAAGACACACATGGCTCAAAATAAAGGGATGGAGGAATATTTACCAAGCAAATGGAAAGCAAAAAAAGCAGGGGTTACAATCCTAGTCTCTGATAAAACAGACTTTAAACCAACAAAGATCAAAAGAGACAAAGAAGGCCATTACATAATGCTAAAGGGATCAATGCAACAAGAAGAGCTAACTAACCTAAATATATATGCACCCAATACAGGAGCACCCAGATTCATAAAGCAAGTTCTTAGAGACATACAAAGAGACTTGGACTCCCACACAGTAATAGTGGGAGATTTTAACACCCCACTGTCAATATTAGACAGATCAGTGAGACAGAAAATTAACAAAGATATCCAGGACTTGAACTCAGCTCTGGACCAAGCAGACCTAATAGACATCTACAGAACTCTCCACCCCATATCAACAGAATATACATTCTTCTCAGCACCACATCACACTTATTCTAAAATTAACCACATAACTGGAAGTAAAACCCTCCTCAGCAAATGCAAAAGAATGGAAATCATAACAAACAGTCTCTCAGACCACAGTGCAATCAAATTAGAACTCAGGATTAGGAAACTCAATCAAAACCACACAACTACATGGAAATTGAACAACCTGCTCCTGAATGACTACTGGGTAACTAGTGAAATTAAAACAGAAATAAAGATGTTCTTGAAATCAATGAGAACAAAGACACAACATACCAGAATCTCTGGGACACATTTACCAGAATCCTGGGACACATTTGAAGCAGTGTGTAGAAGGAAATTTATAGCACTAAATGCCCACAAGAGAAACAGGAAAGATCTAAAATTGATACCCTAACATCACAGTTAAAAGAACTAGAGAAGCAAGAGCAAACACATTCAAAAGCTAGCAGAAGGCAAGAAATAACTAAGATCATAGCAGAACTGAAGGAGATAGAGACATGAAAAATCCTTCAAAAAATCAATGAATCCAGGAGCTGGTTTTTCAAAAAGATCAACAAAATAGATAGCTCACTAGTCAGATGTTGGGAACAAGCCCCCCAAAATCTGGCCATAAACTGGCCCCAAAACTGGCCATAAACAAGATCTCTGCCGCACTGTAACATGTTCATGATGGCCATAACGCCCACGCTGTAAGATTTACTGGAATGAGGGCAAGGAACACTTCGCCCACCCAGGGCGGAAAGCCACTTAAAGGCATTCTTAAGCCACAAACAATAGCATGAGTGAGCTGTGCTTTAAGGACATGCTCCTGCTGCAGTTAACTAGCCCAACGTATTCCTTTAATTCGGCCCATCCCTTCATTTCCCATAAGGGATACTTTTAGTTAATTTAAGATCTATAGAAACAATGCTAATGACTGGCTTGCTGTTAATAAATACGTGGGTAAATCTCTGTTTGGGGGCTCTCAGCTCTGAAGGCTGTGAGACCCCTGATTTCCCACTTCACACCTCTATATTTCTGTGTGTGTGTCTTTAATTCCTCTAGCACCGCTGGGTTAGGGTCTCCCTGACTGAGCTGGTCTTAGCAGTCAGACTAATAAAGAAGAAAAGAGAGAAGAATCAAATAGATGCAATAAAAAATGATAAAGGGGATATCACCACTGATCCCACAGAAATACAAACTACCATCAGAGAATACTATAAACACCTCTATGCAAATAAACTAGAAAATCTAGAAGAAATGGATACATTCCTGGACGCATACACTCTCCCAAGTCTAAACCAGGAAGAAATCAAATCCCTGAATACACTAATAACAAGTTCTGAAATTGAGGCAGTAATTAATAGCCTACCAACCAAAAAAAGGCCAGGTCAAGACAGATTCACAGTGCAAATTCTATCAGAGATACAAAGAGGAGCTGGTACCATTCCTTTTGAAACTATTCCAAACAATACAAAAAGAGGAAATCCTCCTTAACTCATTTTATGAGGCTAGCATCATCCTGATACTGAAACCTGGCAGAGACGTAACAAAAAAAGAAAATTTCAGGCCAATATCCCTGATGAACATTGATGCAAAAATCTTCAAAAAAAAAAAACAAGCAAACCAAATCCAGCAGCACATCAAAAAGCTTATCCACCACAATCAAGTTGGCTTCATACTTGGGATGCAAGGCTGGTTCAACATACACAAATCAATAAATGTAATCCATCACATAAACAGAACCAATGACAAAAACCACATGATTATCTCAATAGATGCAGAAAAGGCCTTCGACAAAATTCAACAGCCCTTCATGCTAAAAACTCTCAATAAACTAGGTATTGATGGAACGTATCTCAAAATAATAAGAGCTATTTATGACAAACCCACAGCCAATATCACACTGAGTGGGCAAAAACTGGAATCATTCCCTTTGAAAACTGGCACAAGACAGGGATGCCCTCTCTCACCACTCATTCAACATAGTGTTGGAAGTTCTGGCCAAGGCAATCAGGCAAGAGAAAGAAATAAAGGGGATTCAATTAGGAAAGAGGAAGTCAAATTGTCTTTGTTTGCAGATGACATGATTGTGTATTTAGAAAATCCCATTATCTCCGCCCAAAATCTCCTTAAGCTGATAAGCAACTTCAGCAAAGTCTCAGGATACAAAATCAATGTGCAAAAACCACAAGAATTCCTATACCCCAATAACAGACAAACAGAGAGCCAAATTATGAGTGAAGTCCCATTCACAATTGCTACAAAGAGAATAAAATACCTAGGAATACAACTTACAAGGGATGTAACTCTTCCCTTGTAAGATGTGAAGGAACTCTTCAAGGAGAATTACAAACCACTGCTCAAGGAAATAAGAGAGGACACAAACAAATGGAAAAACATTCCATGCTCATGGATAGGAAGAATCAATATCATGAAAATGGCCATACTGCCCAAAGTAATTTATAGATTCAATGCTATCCCCATCAAGCGACCACTGACTGTCTTCACAGAATTAGAGAAAACTACTTTAAATTTCATATAGAACCAAAAAAGAGCCTGCATAGCCAAGAAAATCCTAAGCAAAAAGATCAAAGCTGGAGGCATCATGCTACCTGACTTCAAACTATACTATAAGGCTACAGTAAGGCCGGGCACAGTGGCTCATGCCTGTAATCCCAGCACTTTGGGAGGCCGAGGTGGGCGGATCATGAGGTCAGGAGATCAAGACCATCCTGGCTAACACGGTGAAACCCTGTCTCTACTAAAAATATAAAAAAAGTAGCCGGGTGTTGTGTCGGGCGCCTGTAGTCCCAGCTACTCGGGAGGCTGAGGCAGGAGAATGGCGTGAACCCAGGAGGCGGAGCTTGCAGTGAGCCAAGATCACGCCACTGCACTCCAGCCTGGGCGACAGAGCGAGACTCTGTCTCAAAAAAAAAAAAAGGTCTGCAGTAACAAAAATAGCATGGTACTGGTACCAAAGCAGATATATAGACCAATGGAATAGAACAGGGGCCTCAGAGAAAACATCACACATCTACAACCATCTGATCTTTGACAAACCTGACAGAAACAACCAATAGGGAAAGGATTCCCTATTTAATAAATGCTGTTGGGAAAACTGGCTAGCCATATGCAGAAACCTGAAACTGGATCCCTTCCTTACATCTTATACAAAAATTAACTCAAGATGGATTAAAGACTTAAGCACAAGGCCTAAAACCATGAAAACCCAAGAAGAGGGGCCGGGCGCGGTGGCTCATGCCTGTAATCCCAGCACTTTGGGAGGCCAAGGTGGGCAGATCACCTGAGGTCGGGAGTTCGAGACCAGCCTGACCAACATGGAGAAACCCCGTCTCTACTAAAAATACAGAAAAATTAGCTGGGCATGGTGCCACATGCCTGTAATCCCAGCTACTCAGGAGGTGGGAGGCTGAGCCAGGAGAATCGCTTGAACCTGGGAGGTGGAGGCTGCGGTGAGCCAAGATTGCGCCACTGCACTCCAGCCTGGGCAACAAGAGCGAAACTCGGTCTCAAAAAAAAAAGAAAAGAAAATCCTAGAAGAAAACCTGGGCAATACCATTCAGCACATAGGCGTGGGCAAAGGCTTCATGGCTAAAACACCAAAAGCAATAGCAACAAAAGCCAAAATTGACAAACGGGATCTAATTTAAGAGCTTCTGCACAGCAAAAGAAACTATCATCAGAGTGAACAGGCAACCTACAGAATGGGAGAAAATTTTTACAATCTATCCATCTGACAAAGGGCTAATATCCAGAATCGACGAAGAACTTAAACAAATTCACAAGAAGAAAACAAACAACCCCATCAAAAAGTGGGCGAAGGATATGAACAGACACTTCTCTAAAAAGACATTTATGCAGCCAACAAACATATGAAAAATACCTCATCATCACTGGTCATTAGAGAAATGCAAATCAAAACCACAATGAGATACCATCTCACTCCAGTTAGAATGGCAATCATTAGAAAGTCAGGAAACAACAGATGCTAGAGAGGATGTGGAGAAATAGGAATGTTTTTACACTGTTGGTGGGAGTATAAATTAGTTCAACCATTGTGGAAGACAGTGTGGTGATTACTCAAGGATCTAGAACTAGAAATACCATTTGACCCAGCAATCCCATTACTGGGTATATACCCAAAGGATTATAAATTATTCTACTGTAAAGACACATGCACACATATGTTTATTGTGGCACAGTTCACAATAGCAAAGACTTGGAATCAACCCAAATGCCTATCAATGATAGACTGGATAAAGAAAATGTGGCACATACACACCATGGAATACTATGCAGCCATAAAAAAGGATGAGTTCATGTCCTTTGCAGGGCCATGGATGAAGGTGGAAACCATCATTCTCAGCAAACTAACAGGAACAGAAAACCAAACACCGCAGGTTTTCACTCATAAGTGGGAGTTGAACAATGAGAACACATGGACACGGGAGTGGGCATCACACACCAGGGCCTGCTGGGGGATGGGAGGCTAGGGGGTGGATAGCGTTAGGAGAAATGCCTAATGTAGATTACAGGTTGGCCGGGCATGGTGGCTCATGCCTGTAATCCCAGCACTTTGGGAGGCCAAGGCGGGCGAATCATGAGGTCAGGAGTTCAAGACCAGCCTCACCAATATGGTGAAACCCCGTCTTTACTAAAAATACAGAAATTAGCTGGGTGTGGTGGTGTGTGCCTGTAATCCCAGCTACTCGGGAGGCCGAGGCAGGAGAATCACTTGAACCCGGGAGGTGGAGATTGCTGTTGAGCCGAGGTTGTGCCACTGCACTCCAGCCTGGGCAACAGAGTGAGACTCCATCTCAAAAAAAAAAAAAAAAATTACAGGTTGTTGGGTGCAGCAAACCACCATGGCACACATGTAGCTATGTAACAAACCTGCACATTCTGCACATGTACCCCAGAACTTAAAGTATAATTAAAAAGAAAATCTTAAAAAAAAAAAAGAAACTCACCTATTTTAAGTGTACAATTCAATGATGGTTAACAAA
This sequence comes from Gorilla gorilla gorilla, assembly GCF_029281585.2. Lineage (NCBI taxonomy): Eukaryota > Metazoa > Chordata > Mammalia > Primates > Hominidae > Gorilla > Gorilla gorilla. The sequence goes on from NC_073243.2 coordinate 36,800,940, forward strand.
CTTACAGACTGTTCATCACTGCAATCCAGTTTTAGAATATTTATGAATATTTGTATAATCCTAAAGAGAACCATCATGCTCGTTAGCAGTCAACCCCTGTTCCCACTGCAGCTCCAAGGCCATCACAAATGTACTCTTTTTTCTCCATAGATTTGTCTTTTCTGAACATTTCTATAAAAGTGATCATACAATGTGTGGTCTTTTGTGCCTGGTTCCTTTCACTCATAATTATTTTCATGTTCATCTATGTTTTAGCATTTATAAATAGTTCAGTCCTTTCATTTCTGAATAAGTATTCCATTGTATGGATAGAACACATTTTGTTTCTCTATTCATCATTGGATGGATATGTGGGTGATTTCCACTTTGTAGTTATTACGTATAATGCTGCTATGAACATTCATGTACAGATTTTTGTATAGAAATATGTTTTCATTTCACTGGGGTAAATACCTAAGAATGAAATTGCTGGATCATATGGTAAACATATTGCTTTAAAATGTTGATTTTATTTTTATCCAGGTATGGAGAGGCCAACAGATCAGGAGATGACTGCTCTTGAAAAGACAGAGACAGTTCCCAGGACAGGAGAGTGTGTGCTCCACCATGCCAGGCCACATGGGGGAGCAGCAGGGTCAGTCGGGACAGCGGGAGCAAGAGCCTTTATTCTGGTTTCCCAGGAACAGGTGAGGCCAGGTAAGCAGGTTTAGGATTGGCCAATTTGAACTGAACTCTGGGGCATAGAGAATATTTGTAATTATCTGGCACCCAGCCCTGAGGTGATTAGGGCAGGGGAATAGTGGCAAGATGTGTGAGAGCTCAACTGAGGAGGTAATTAGGAAATAGGCTTAGGATTCGTTGGTTTGCACATGGAAGATGAGTTGTTTGCTATTTCTAGGTGTTGGCTAGCCCTGGGAGTTGCAGTCTACACAGGATCTGTAAGGCCCCTGATGTCAAAACATCAGAATAAAAAGCCATGTTTAGTACACATGTTTAACTTTTTAAGAAACTGGCAAACTTTTATCCAAAGTAGCTACAACATTTTTACTTTGTCTCAGCCATGAAGGAAGGTTCCATTTTCTCTGCATCTTCATGAACACTAGTTATTGTCTGTCTTTTCAACTAAAGCCATTCTAGTAGGTGTGAAATGGTAGGCAGCTCATTGTGGTTTTAATTTGCAAATTTGCATTTCCCTAATAACTGATGATGTTAAGCACCTTTTCTTTTCTTCTTTTTTTTATTTTTTTATTTTTTTTAGATGAAGTCTCACTCTGTTGCCCAGGCTGGAGTGCATCGGTGCGATCTCAGCTTACTGGGATCTCCTGGGTTCAAGCAATTCTGCCTCAGCCTCCCGAGTAGCTGGGATTACAGACGTGTACTACCATGACTGGCCAAGCATCTTTTCATATGCTTTTTATCCATTCCTATATCTTCTTTAGTAATGTCTGTTGAAAAATTTGCCCATTTATTTTAACCAGGTTGTTTGTCTTCCTGTTATTGAGTTTTAAGAATTCATTATATGGCCGAGTGTGGTGGCTCACGCCTGTGATCCCAACACTTAAGAGACGGAGGCGGGCAGATTACTTGAGGTTAGGAGTTCAAGACCAGTCTGGCCAACGTGGTGAAACCCTGTCTCTCCTAAAAGCACAAAAATTAGCTGGGCATTCTGGCGTGGGCCTGTAGTTCCAGCTACTGGTGAGGCTGAGGCAGGAGAGTCACTTGAATCCGGGAGGCAGAGGTTGCAGTGAGCCCAAGATCACACCACTGCACTCCAGCTTGGGTGACAGAGCAAGACTCTGTCTCAAAATAAATAAATAAATAAATAAAAAGAGTGCATTATATATTCTGCGATCAGGTATATCATTTATTTTATCATGGCATAACAGCTAGGTTCCAAGAAAGAGCATTGTAAGAGGCAGAAAGTAGAAGCTATCAGTCCTTGCAGGGCCTGGGCTTAATGACCAGAATGTCCCTTCTGCCACATTCTCTTGATCAGGGCCAGTTACAAGGTCAGCCCAGAGGAGAGAGGAGAAGGAAACTCCTCTTCTTGTTATCAGGAGCAGAATGCACATACACTAAGAACATGCATTGATGGTGGCCGTCTTTGGAGACTGGCTGCTGCTACCCTTTCAAGGACTTAGAAATTCTAATATTTGTAAGACAGTAAACATATAAGTGTGGTGGATGTTAAGTTGTTTTAAATGGTCCAATATAATTTCTAAACTTATTAAAACTCTCTTACAACTCAACTCAAAATTCCAAATCTAAATCAATTACTCATTCATTCTAAATTGGGACCACAAAGCTGGTCTCTTAGATACTCCAATTTGCCAAATTTTCTTAAACACTACAGGGACTTTAAGTACCAAACATATACAGATCATTCTTTTTAGCAGACAGACTGTAAGGTAAGTGCCCATGATTCCTTATCTCTTGGTATTCATGCTTTGCCACACTCCCTGCCCTTGAGTGTTGGCAGGACTGGTGATGGGATGTCAGTCCCTTGATCAGGTTGTATTATATGGAAAAGATGATGGGATGTCACTCCTGTGATTATGTTACGTTACGTTACGTTACGTTACGTTTGTTATGTTATGTTATGTTATGTTATGTTATGTTATGTTATGTTATGTTATATGAGACTCTGTTTCAGCAGACAGAAGTGAAATGCTCCTTGTGGGCCTGATGGAATAAGCAGGCATGTTGGAGAAGCCTGTGTGGTAAGGAACTGCGGACTCTTCCAGGAACCTGTGGATGCCTCTAGAACCTGATACAGGCCTCCAGCCAACAGCCAGCAAAAAGCCAGGGTCCTCAGCTGCAAAACAGCAAGGAATTGATTTCTGCTAACAACCTGAATGAGCTGGGAAGTGAATTTTCCCTCAGTTGAGCCTCTAGATCAAAATACAGCCAGTAACTCGAGCACAGCTTTATAAGGGCCTGAGCAGAAGACCCAGCCTAGACTCCTCATCCACAGAAACTATGCAATAATACGCTTAAGCCACTGGGTTTGTGGTAATTAGTTATACAACAATAAAAAACTGATGTCTTTTTTCTTTTTTGAGACGGAGTTTCGCCCTGTCACCCAGGCTGGAGTGCAGTGGCGTGGTCTCGGCTCGCTGCAAGCTCCACCTCCCAGGTTCATGCCATTCTCCTGCCTCAGACTCCGGAATAGCTGGGACTACAGGTGCCCGCCACCACCCGTGGCTAATTTTTGTATTTTTAATAGAGACAGGGTTTCACTGTGTTAACCAGGATGGTCTCGATCTCCTGACCTCGTGATCCGCCCGCCTTGGCCTCCCAAAGTGCTGGGATTACAGGCGTGAGCCACCGTGCCCAGCCTAATAATGTATTTTTAATCTTAACATAAGAATATTAATATTATAGATGTAATATACTTTTTGTTTTTTTTGAGACGGAGTCTAGCTCTGTCCCAGGCTGGAGTGCAGTGACAGGATCTTGGCTCACTACAATCTCTGCCTCCCGGGTTCAAGCTATTCTCCTGCCTCAGCCTCCCGAGTAGCTGGGATTACAGGCATGCGCCACCAGACCTGGCTAATTTTTGTATTTTTGTATTTGAGATGGACTCTCACTCTGTCACCCATACTGGAGTGCAGTGGCGTGATCTTGGCTCACTGCAAACTCCGCTTCCCAGATTCAAGCCATTCTCCTGTCTCAGCCTCCTGAGTAGCTGGGACTAAGCACGTGCCACCACGCCTAATTTTTGTATTTTTAGTAGAGACAGGGTTTCACCATATTGGTCAGACTGGTCTTGAACTCCTGACTTCAGGTGATCCACCCACCTCAGCCTCCCAAAGTGCTGGGATTACAGGTATGAGCCAGCATGCCCGGCCATATACTTTATTTTTAATGCTAAATTCTAATTTTTCCAGAGTCAAATGATATCCATAAAACAATTATACCTGGCCAGGCGCAGTAGCTCATGCCTGTAATCCTGGCACTTTGGGAGGCCAAGATAGGTGGATCACCTGAAGTCAGGAGTTCAAGACCAGTCTGACCAATATGGCGAAACCCTGTCTCTACTAAAAATACAAAAATTAGCCAGGTGTGGTGGCACATGCTGGTAGTTCTAGCTACTCAGGAGGCTGAGACAGGAGAATGGCTTGAATCTGGGAAGCGGAGTTTGGAGTGAGCCAAGATCACGCCACTGCACTCCAGCATGGGTGACAGAGTGACAGTCCAACTCAAATAATAATAATAAATTTTTTTAATTAAAAAAACAAAAAAACACAATTATACCTAAGCACATTGAGGTCCTTATCTCAGCCTACTGAAGTTATACATCAACCAGAGAGATTTTTTTAGCTGAGACTCAGAATTTGATTTTTTCATAAATCACTACTGAGACATTATGAGCCTATAAATAGGGCTTTCTACCTTAAAAGGACTGGTCGTGGGCTTACACATTCTCTGGATTGAAGTCACACATTAGCTCTTCTTCTGTCTGATTTGAATCTGCTATTTCATTTTAACTTTACTTCACATAGGTTATAACTTGTTATTTGCTCCTTGTTTAGATGTTACCTTTGTGGCTTTCTTAAGATATTGTAATTGTCTTTCTGCATGGCTCAAAAGTTATTTTAATGGCATTGCATAGGATTCTTCCCACGTGTGTATTACTCTTATTACACCTCTTTGAACTTGATCATTCAGTATCTTTTCTTTTTTTTCTTCCTATTTTTTAGGTCACAATTCATATTGATATTTAAATGGCATCTGGATGCTGCATATTGCATATTAGAAACAAAAAAATTGATAAAATCCCAATACGAAGAGAGAGAACAAAACAAGCAGAAAAATTAACCTGATGGAAGCAAATAAGAACAAAAGAAAACAAAACCTATAAGCAAATAATACCATTGGGAAAATAACAGAAGTTTTTGCATCCGTAAACCAAGGATATGGTGCCTCACGCCTGTAATCCCAGCACTTTAGGAGGCCGAGGCAGGCAGATCACCTGAGGTCAGGAGTTCGAGAGCAGTCTGGCCATCATGGTGAAACCCTGTCTCTACTGAAAATACAAAAATTAGCTGGGCATAGTGGTGGGTGCCTGTAGTCCCAGCTACTCGGGAGTCTGAGGCAGGAGAATCACTTGAATGCAGGAGGCAGAGCTTGCAGTGACCTGAGATCACACCACTGCACTCCAGCCTGGGCAACAGAGTGAGACTCAGTCTAAAATAAAAAATAAAAAATAAAGCCAAGAAAGAACACTTGGAAATTTAAACTTAGGGAAGCTGAAATTGAACATTTTAGTCAAAGAGCTGGGAAGCCGTTTATCTTCCAGTAAATGGGGAAAAAATAGAGATAAAGAAACAGAACAGGGCTGGGCGCAGTGGCTCATGCCTGTAATCCCAGCAGTTTGGGAGGCCGAGATGGGCAGATCGCTAGAGTTCAAGAGTTCGAGACCAGCCTGGCCAGCATGGTGAAGCCCCGTCTCTACTAAAAATACAAAAATTAGCCGGGCGTGGTTGCACACATATGTAATCCCAGCTACTCAGTAAGCTGAGGCAGGAGAATCACTTGAACCTGGGAGGCGGAGGTTGCAGTAAGCTGAGATCATGCCACTGCACTCTGGCCTGGGTGACAGAGGGAGACTCCGTATCCAAAGAATAAAAAATAAAAAACAGAACAGAAAGGAGATGAATGTAGAGGATCAATCCAGAAGATCAAGAATTATAGAAAGAGAAAAGAAAAAAAGGAAAGACAGAAATATTTTCAAGGCAAAATACAAGAAAATTTCCTAGAGGGATGCAGACTCTCCACATTGAAAGGCCCTTCTAAGTGTCTAACATCGTGAATATTTCAGGACATCAGGAATAAAAAGGCAATTGTAAAACTCTGCAGAGCAACCAATCATATTATGGTTATTTTTTCGCAAAGAACAGGCCTTTTTACAGTGAGATATCATGATGGATTTTATTCAAAACAGCAGGATGGGGCAGGGCTTGTCTGCAGGAGTTTAAGTGATACAAAATTGGCCATGTATTCATGTTTGAATCTGCGTGATGAGAACATGGGAATTCATTAAACTATTCTGTATCTGTATATGTTTGAAATTTGCCATAATAAAAAGTAAAACGAAAGGAAACAAAAACGCAAATGCTTTTTTTTTTTTTTTTTTTTTTTTTAGCATTTTAGCCTACATACATAACATTGGAGAAAGTTTTGGAATTATGGCCGGAGGACAGAATTTAGAGTCCTGGCTCTGTCCCGTCCTAACTACAACTTTACACAAGGCGCATCGTTTCTCTGGATGTCAGGTACCTTGTTTGTATTACAGGGGTATTAAACTAGGGGACACTGAGGGTCCCTCCCAGCTCCACTGGTCCATAATACAGTCAATTTGAACATTGTCAACTGAGACTACCATTATTTTCTTTTCTTTTTTTTTCTTTTTCTTTTTCTTTTTTTTTCTTTTTTTTTTTTTTTTTTTTTTGAGACGGTGTTTCGCTCTGTCACCCAGGCTGGAGTGTAGTGGCGCGATCTCGGCTCACTGCAAGCTCCGCCTCCCGGGTTCACGCCATTCTCCTGCCTCAGCCTCCCGAATAGCTGGGACTACAGGCGCCCGCGACCACGCCCGGCTAATTTTTTGTGTTTTTAGTAGAGACGGGGTTTCACCGTGTTAGCCAGGATGGTCTCGATCTCCTGACCTCGTGATCCATCCGCCTCGGCCTCCCAAAGTGCTGGCATTACAGGCGTGAGCCACCGTGCCCGGCGAGACTACCATTATTTTCTAAGAAAGCGCTCTCACCTCTAAAATAACAAAATTAACAAGAAGCAGAGTGCCATAAGACTTCTAAACACAACTGGATAGTGGAAGATAGTGGAGTACTGCCCCTAAAATTACCCAGCCAAACCATGAATCAAGTATGTGGGTGGACCAAACCAAGGAAAAGAATTCACTGGATCCAGAAAAAGGAGCCTCAACAGAAAAGAAACAGTGTGGTAGTACAGAAGATCTCAGGGTGACAGCTTGTGCACTGGGGCTTTGCAGCACCTGGTCCAGGCTGCAGCAGTGGGAAAGGCACTGTGAGAGGGAAGACTCCAAGAAAATATGGAAACGATCAATTACCTAATATGCTTCAGCATGGTGGGGGAAAAAAACCCTCAAAAATTGACAGAGCAGATGGACCACTTCAGGAAACATTAAAGATAGGTACATGGAATACATAATGTCTTAAACTATTAATTCCAGAAAAAATAAAAATTTGTACAAGATAAAATATACAACGAATAGGATCATCACCAAACCATAGTAACATTGACATTACATATTTACATATTACACGGACTACTGATTTATCCAAGATTTTTTTAAACTGGGAAAAGAGGAGGAGAAGTAGAGGGTAGTAATATAACAGACAAAGTGATCCATCCACCTAATAGGAAATTAGTAGTTTCAAGTTGATAAGTCAAGAAATAATATAAGTATACTACTTAGAAATATGAAAGTAAATGTCAGGGTTTTTTGTTTTTTTTTTTTTGTTTTTTTTTTTTTAAGCTAAGTTAGTTCAAAATAGTTGCCTCCAGGAATAGAGGACAGATATTTCCTTTTCTTTTCTTTTTTTTTTTTTTTTGAGACAGTCTTCCTCTGTCACCAGGCTGGAGTGCAGTAGCATGATCTTGGCTCACTGTAACCTCCGCCTCCTGTGTTCAAGCCATTCTCCTGGCTCTGACTCCCGAGTAGCTGAGATTACAGGCGCCCACCACCACATCCAGCTATTTTTTATATTTTTAGTAGACACGGAGTTTCACCATGTTGCCCAGGATGGTCTTGATCTTCAAGGACAGATATTTTCATTAAGGCCTCTCAGTACTATTTTGAGCACCTAGTATATGCCATGCACATAACTCCCTCTCCCCAAGACCCCAATCATCAGAACCAGCCAACTCCCAAGGAGACATATGGCGATCCTTTTGATCGCCTCCCCCAGGACCCTGCCCCATCCATTACTGCTTCTCTCAGTTTCATCATCAGTCAATCTCTCCCTCTCTACTGGCTTCTTTCCCTTTGCTTATAACCGTGTCCAAGAACTTCCAGCTTGGCAACAGACTAGCCAAGTTTGGCTTCATTCCCTGGATTCTGATCTCATTTCTTGGCGCAGAGTATTGTTGGAATGCTATCTACTGCTAATGAGCCCTCTTTGGGCACAGCTCCAGGACCTCCCACATATGGGTACTTGTTGGGTACTCTGTATACCACAGCTTAGGGCATATAAAGCCAGCCCTACCTGCAGCAATGGGCATTAGGAGTCAGAAGTACAATAACTGTGGAAATAACTTCAAACAATAGAGAAAGAAGAAGGAAGAGTCAAGCGTAACACCAAAGGATGGCACGGCCATTTTTGACATTGGAATCTCAGGAGCAGAGGCATTTGGTGAGGGAGGTAAGTAAGATGATAAATTTGGTTTTAAACAAATTGTATGTGACGCTTATAGAACTGGTAGTAATCAGCACAAAGTGGGCAGATTAATCACAATCCAGGATCAGTGAAATACAATAGGAAAGGCTTTGGGGTTAATGGATACTAGACTCGTAGTCTGGCTCTGCCAGTTACTAACTGAATGACTATTGGCAAGTTACTTAACTTCTCTGTGCCTCCATTTTCTCATCTGCTTAATGGGGATTGTATACTGAATAGAAAGCAGGCGTGATGAATTTGAGATATCACCAGGGAAAAGCCACTTGGATCAGAAAGAACAATCTGACTACAGTGTGAAGAGTAGATTAGAGATATCAAAAGTGCAGTTCAGTATCCTGGTTGCAATAGGGCAGAAGACCAAGGATGACAGGCTCAAGGGGTACTTGAGGGAGGGACAATTAGAGAATAGAGAAAAATGGATGATTTAGGAAATGTATGGGATATAGAGCTAGTAGGATAATGTGATTTATAGGATTGGGGTTTGTGTAACAGAAGTGTATTAATGCTCCACTTTTGTGCTTTTGGATCCCTTTACCAATTTCATGCCATGTTTTCACTTCCAACAGCCAATATCTGTCTGCAAGGAGATCCAGAAATGCCTAGGGTTTACATCTCCCTGGCAAGGGCCCTACAAATGACTCCTGGTACAGAAGTTTAAAGTCCCCAGCTTCCTTGCCCCAGTCCAGACCGCTCTGAGGTATGACTGTCTCCAGAATTGCTCTGTGGGATTGAGCCTACCTTATCCTCTATGGGATTTTGTTTGCTCTTGAACACTTGCTTGGCTTCCTTCCTTCCCTGTCTCTCTTCCCTGATTCCTTATTGTTTTTTCCTCAAAACACTTCCTAATAAATTGCTCTCACATGAATCTTCATCTTAGGGTCTGCTTCTGGGGAGTCCATCCTGAGTGTAGTAGTCAATAATGCTGCTTATTAATTTTTCTATTGGGCACCTGGTAGTGTTATACTTTCTGACCTCCTGTGGTTGGGTGGTTGATCCAGTTATTAACAGCTCTAGCAGAGGTAATATGTGTCACTTCTAGGCTAAGCATCAAATTGCCAACAGGAAACCCTTTGGAACTCTTTTCTGACTCTTGTGGTAAACAAAAATGTTGCAGATGTGGCTGCTCCATCATCCTGGATCCTACAGTTGGTTTGAGAGTGGAGCAGAGCATCTGCTCTAACTCAGTAGTTAGGATGAGAAATAAACTTCTGTTGTGTTAAGCCATTGAGAGTTGGGGCTGTTTGTTACTGCAGCATAACCTAGCAAATCCTGACAGACCCAGAGCATGAGAAAAAGAGAAGGATTAAGGATGACTAAGAATTCTTGGGGAGTGGGGAGGGATAGCTTTAGGAGATATACCTAATGCTAAATGATGAGTTAATGGGTGCAGCACACCAGCATGGCACATGTATACATATGTAACTAACCTGCATATTGTGCACATGTACCCTAAAACTTAAAGTATAATAATAATAAAATAAAAATAAATAAATAAATATATAAAATAAAAAGAATTATTGGCTGGGTGTGGTGGCTCACACCTGTAATCCCAGCATTTTGGGAGGATGAGGCGGGTGGATCACCTGAGGTCAGGAGTTCAAGACCAGCCTGAACATCATGGTGAAACCCCATCTCTACTAAAAATACAAAAATTAGCCAGGCATGGTTGCAGGTGCCTGTAATCCCAGCTACTTGGGAGGCTGAGGCAGGAGAATTGCTTAAAGCTGGGAGGCAAAGGTTGCAGTGAGCCGAGATCGCACCATCGTGCTCACTCCAGCCTGGGGGACAAGAGTGAGACCTCATCTCAAAAAAAAAAAAATTCTGACTTGGGCTATCGGATGGTATTAACATTCTTTGGGGTTGGGAAAAGCAGAGGAAGAAGAGAGCTGGGTTTTGTTTGTTCATTTGTTTTTAGGTGGGGAATTGGTGCAGTTTTAGACATTTTGAGTTTGAGATTCTTGTAGACATCCTAATTGAGATGTTGAGAAGACAGTAAGTGATTCTGAATATCTGAAGAGTGATCAGGTCCGGTGGTCACTCAGATCACAGACAGACATCTGGGACATAATGTAAGACAAGAAAATAGGGATAGAAAGTCAGGACCAAGGTGAAAATAGAACCCACATGTGCTAATGACAAACATTAACACAGAAGCTATGGTTGAAATTTAAATTGGGAGATGAACTTCCTGGCCAGGGAAACAAGGTAAATGTATTCTATTATATGGGTCTCACAATTGGAAAGAAATAAATATATCAGTTCCTTTAAAACTCTTTTCAAGGGGCCAGGCATGGTGGCTCACGCCTGTCATCCCAGCACTTTGGGAGGCCAAGGTGGGTGGATCACCTGAGGTCGGGAGTTCGAGACCAGCCTGACCAACCCCCATCTCTACTAAAAATACAAAAATTAACCCGGCTTGGTGGCATGCACCTGTAATCTCAGCTACTTGGGAGGCTGAGGCAGGAGAATTGCTTGAACCCAGGAGGCAGAGGTTGCAGTGAGCTGGGATTGTGCCACTGCACTCCAGCCTGGATGACAGAGCAAGACTCCATCTCAAAAAAAAAAAAAAAAAATTGTAATCCCCAATATCTGAGGCAGGGCCTGGTGGGAGAGGTGATCCCCAGTGTTGGAGGTGGGGCCTGTTGGGAGGTGATTGGATCATGCGGGGGAATTTTGCATGAATGGCTTAGCACCATTCCCTTGGTACTGTCCTTGCAACAGTGAGTGAGTTCTTATGAGATATGGTTGTTTAAAAGTGAGTAGCACCTCCCCCTTTACCCTCTTGCTTCTGCTTCTGCCATGTAAGACACCTGCTCTTCTTTTGCCTTCTGCCAGGAGTAAAAGCTCCCTGAGGCCTCTCCAGAAGTAGATGCTGCATGCTTCTTGCACAGCCTGCAGAACCATGAGCCAATTAAACCTCTTTTGTTTATAAATTCCCCAGTCTCAGATTTTCTTTATAGCAATGTGAGAATGGACTAATACAGTAATCTTCCTGGAATATATATTATTTGGGCTAAATTTCTGATATAAATTGAATGACAGAAAATTCCATATATAGTCTCTGAGGAGGGTTTGGTGTGCAAGCATTTTTCTTTGTAAATCCCAAGAAGGTGGCAAAGTAGACAACTAATCATGAAAGCTAAAATTCTTAAAATTTATGGCTAAGCAGAAACCACTGGAGCTCTAGAGACAAATCCCTGAGGTATCTAGGCAAAGCAGGACTTCTCTTCAGGAAGGAGCTTTGGAACTTCCACAGCATTTATTTCAGGTATCAAAGTTGTCCTGTGAAGTTTTGTGGCTTATAGCCTGTCTTGATCTCTCTGTGTTTCAACAGGGTTGCTCTGTATCTGCCAACAATTCCACTGAATAGTGACTGCTACCACTTTTGTAGCCATGAAGTTTTCCCAACAAGTATTATAATGTCTTCAATAGAACAGAAGGAAATAATCCACCACTGAGGGTTCTGGAAGTGATTTTCATCACTAAGAGTGACATTGCAAGATGACTACAATACATAGCTAATGTGATGTGTAAGGTTTTATTTCACAGAACAGCAAATCAACTCAGCTCACTGAACAGACGTGGTCTTTGTTAAAGTATTTATATATTTGTTGAAGTCTAGTAAGATTTACAAGAGTAAAAGAAGAATAATTCTGGTATATATGTAAAATATCAGCATTTGAAAAGATGGGGGCATTTGCAATGCTGGGAAAAAATGGGGGAAGAAAATAACAGAAACAAAAAGGTGGGGCTTGGTGGCCCAGCTACTCAGGAGGTCAAGGCAGGGGGTATCACGTGAGCCCAAGGGTTCAAGACCAGCCTGGGAAATATAGCAAGACCCTGTCTCTATAAAAACTTTTTTTTTCTAATTAGCCAAGTGTGATGGTGTGTGCCTGTAGTCCTACCTATGCAGAAGGCTAAGGCAGGGAGATCACTTGAGCCAAAGAGTTTGAGGCTGCTGTGAGCTATAACTGCACCACTGCACTCCAGTCTGGGTGATAGAGCAAGACCCTGTCTCTAAGAAAAAAAGCACATACAGAAATAGAAATTTAAAATTTGAATACCGTACAAGAACCATCAGTATGTGTTCAACAAGACATCATGATTTTAAAAACCCTTGTTTTAGGGAGTTAAACTCAGTGAACAAAAGCATGGCTTTGGTATTCATGATGATATCTAGAAAAGCAATCATCATCCTTTAAAACACTTAGGAAATGATTTAGGTATTCTCCATATTCTCCCAATTATAATAGATTCTAGAGTGTTTGATGGGAAAGTTTTCAATTAGTGAAAACACTTCGTGAATGCGCAAAGCATTGGCCGGGCGCGGTGGCTCATGCCTGTAATCCCAGCACTTTGGGAGGTTGAGGCAAGCGGATCACCTGAGGTCGGGAGTTTGAGACCAGCCTGGCCGACATGGTGAAACTCCATCTCTGCTAAAAATATAAAAATTAGTCAGGTGTGGTGGCAGGTGCCTGTTATCCCAACTACTCGGGAGGCTGAGGCAGGAGAATCGCTGGAACCTAGGAGGCGGAGGTTGCAGTGAGCCGAGATCGTGCCATTGCACTTCAGCCTGGGGAAAAAAGAGTGAGACTTCATCTCAAAAAAAAAAAAAAAAAAGAGAATGGGCAAAGCATAGAGTAAATATAAAAAGCCAGTGTTAGATATAAAAAGCATAAGCTATAGAGGAAAACATTTATAAATGTAGGCATTAAAATTTTAATTTCTCTATTTATTAAAAGATACTTTAAAAATAATTAAAACTTCATCCAAAGATGCTGATAATAATACAAACAAATGTTTATATTGTGTTTACTAATATGCTAGGTACTGTTATAGGACATTACATACATTGTTTAATAATGTATATAATTTACATACACATTTACAGATGAGAAAATTGAGGAACAGAGAGGTTTTTTTTTTTTAATGAATAAGCAAGCTATGAACCAGGAGAATAAACCCAACACACACACAGACACACACACACACACACACACACACACACACACTCTCTCTCTCTCTCTCTCTCACAATACATACATAGACATATGGAATTCCCACAGAACAATAAATAGAATAAAAATAATCCAGTACAAAAGTGGGCAAAGGAAATGAAAATAAGAGGAAATTCAAGTGGCCATAGCCATATAAAAAGATGTGAAATCTCAGTACTAACCAAAGAAATGCAAAGTAGAACAATAATGAGATAGCATTTCCATTGCATCCAATTATCAAACATTTAAGTCTGACAATACCAAGTGTTGGTAAGAATACAGAACAACAAGAATGCTATTTTTTTGTTTTTGTTTCTGTTTTTTGTTTTTGTTTGTTTTTTAAACTTACAGCATTTTATTAATTTATTACATAAATGTACAATTGGTAAAACAATTTACTACTAAAATTCAGATTGTTTCTCACTATAATGCAAAATGTTACTCTGAATACCTACTTCATGCATCACTCTAGGTCAACCACAAAAAGCCTCTCTGCTTAGATTTTCCTCAGGTGTCTTTCATTTCTGTGACAAGAACACTGTTACACTGTTGGTGACCGCATAAACTGCTGCAACCACTTTAAAGAACAATTTGACCTTATCTAATAAAGATGAATAGGTTCACACTTTATTAATCAGTAATCCCACTCCTGAACACATACCCTGGGAAAATATGAGCTAGGCCAGACACAGTGGCTCACGCTTACAATCCCATGCTTATAATCTCCACTTTGGGAGGCCAAGGTGGGAAGATCACTTGAGCCCAGGAGGTTAAGGCTGCAGTGAGCCATGATCACCCCACTGTACTTCAGCCTGAGAGACAGAGCAAGACCCTGTCTTGATTTTAAAGAAGAGAAAAAAAAGAAAATATGAGGCTGGGCACAGTGGCTCACGCCTCGAATCCCAGCACTTTAGGAGGCTGAGGCAGACGAATCACCTGAGGTCAGGAGTTTGAGACTAACCTGGGCAATATGGTGAAACTCCGTCCCTACTAAAAATACAAAACTTAGCTGGGTGTGGTGACGCGCCTGTAATCCCAGCTACTTGGGAGGCTGAGATAAGACAGTCGCTTGAACCGGGGAGGTAGAAGTTGCAGTGAGCCGAGATCGCGCCATTGTACTCCAGCCTGGGTGACAAGAGTGAAACTCCATCTCAGGAAAGAAAATATGAGCTCATGAGCACAAGGAGACATGAATGAAATGCTCATTGAGCATTGTTTATTATGGCTAACTATTGAAAACCATCTTAATTTCTACCAGTAGAAGATAAATTATAATTGATTTCATATGCTAGGCTAATATATCGCAGTGGAAATTAATGATGTGTACCCATCTACCCCCATCCCCACCCTAACTCTGTGTTTCCTGGGTTTACCAGACCCTTTTCTTCACATGATCTTGCTGTAATCAAGGCAAATACAATTAATTAATGGTTTTCTGTTTATTACATTGGAGTTCTTTCCATATTCTGTCCTTGAGAGTATCCAACACCACTTTCTCCTTTTTTTTTTTTTGAAATTAGAGAATTTCTAAATTCTTTACATATTTATACACAATTGCTTGGTTTTCCCCTCCAGAGGGCTAATCGCGTTTATGATATATGTGGTTTGCTTGTGTTATTTTGTGGCAATCTTATTTCTAAATCACTGGGTGGGGAATATCTCACTGTGGTCTCCACATGGAAAAAAACATTGTTGCATGGGCTGAGTTTTGAAAGATGATTAGAGTTTGCCTAGCAGACCATGGTAGGTAAGGGCATTCAAGCTTGAGGGATGAAAATGAGTACAGTCACAGAGATGTAAAACAGCTGGGCTTGTTCAAGGACCTAGGGGCAGTTTATAAAGTTCTCAGTATGACTACAGCAGCATCAAAGCCAAGTCCAAACATGGGGAAGTCAGTCTGGGAGGAGGTGGCTCTGTCTCTAGGTAGTGTGGGAGGGAGCCCATAAAGCAGGCATTGCCCTTTGGCTCCCTCTCTGCATGGTCACAGTCTTGCTTTCATGCTGCTTCACCTAAGGTCTTTTCATTATCCCTGTAACAGTAGTCATGTTGACATATTAATCTTGAAAACAACTGCTGAAAGGACTCCACTTTGGAAGAAGGTGCTCAGGAGGAGCATTCTTTCTTTCGTTGCCCCACTGTAGATCCCTCTGAAAAGTGGCCAGAGTGGCTCAAGAGAAGGCTGGAGACAGAGGCAAACAGAGCCCTGACCACATAGGCTTGGCGCAACAGGCAAAGAGCTTGCACTTAACCCGGTAAGTGATGGGAAGTCTGCAAAAGGTTTCAGGCAAGGGAGCACTGCAGTTTTTGAATAAAAACAACACACATTAGAGAGTAAACATGGCTGGGTGCAGCTCTTGCCTGTAATTTCCGCACTTTGGGAGGCTGAAGTGGGAGGAGACGATCACTTGAGCTCAGGAGTTTGAGACCAGGCTGGGCAACATGGCAAAACCCCATCTCTCTAAAAAAAAAAAAAAAAGAAGAAGAAGAAAATAGCAAAATTAGCCAGATGTAGTGGTGCATGCCTGTAGTCCCAGCAACTTGGGAGGCTGAGGCAGGAGGATCACCTGAACTTGGGAAGGTTGAGGCTGCAGTGAGCTGCAGTGGAGCCACTGCACTCCAGCCTGGGCGGCAGTGTGAGACTGTCTCAAAAAGGGGGGGAAAAGAGTAAACATACCCCACACCCCCACAACACACAAACATATTGTGAATGTATAAATAAATAGACACAGTATATTAGAGACATTAGATAGGTCCTCCATAAATATATCAAATATATATGTAATTATATACCCAAACAATTGCTTAGTTTATTCCTATGTGATGTGTATATACATGTACATATGTATATGTATATAACCCATATGTATATGTGTAAACCAAAAAGTGACTGAGGCAAATAATTGATTTAGAGGTTTATTTTGTCAAGGTTGAGGACACACCCAGGAAGAAGAAACACAAGTCACAGTAGGATCTGTGTCCTGTGCTTTGTCTTGCAAAACGATAAATAAAAATAACCCAATAGAAACATGAGCAAAGGATATGAAAAGAAGAGGAAACCCTCAAAAGAGGGTTCGGAGGACTTCAATATTTAAAGGGGAAATAGTGAGCAGGAAGGGAAGGAGGAAAGGGGAAGAAGCGGCAGAGGGTAGGTAATGAGGCAAGCGGTCATATTCTTGTGAGGCCTTTTTTTTTTTAAGCGCCCAGTGAATCTACATTTTACATGTGAAAAAAAAGGAGTCAGGGAAAAGGCAATTACACATTTGACTTGTGCTCACATCTACAGTTTACATAAGACAAAGTAAGCATGTGAAATTACAGCTATCTGTGAACTAAAGGAAAGCAGTTTTTGTGTGACTCAGGTCCCAAGCTTTACTTTCCCTTTGGCATGGTGAATTGAGGATCTCAAGATTTTATTTTATGTATACAGATATGTAACATGTATTATATATGTATGTATATAATTTACATACACACTATATAGAGAGAGGAACAGAGAGAGAGACACAGAGACAGAGAGATGGATAGATTGGATGGATACCTCTCCAAGTATCAACAGTGGCTCCTACTGTTCCCCAGACTGGGACTCTGCTCCTTCCCAACTTCTCCACCTTCTGAAATGCTTCTCATTCTTCAAACTGCGTTCAAATCCTGGTTTCTCCATGAAGACTCCCCATTCCCACCCTCTTCACCAGTGTTAATCTCCTCAGTGTTCCCATACACTTCGTTTCTTCCACTTTGGCATTTATTTCTGCCCTGTTTTATCTCTAATTCTTAATATCTTAACTAGACTGAAACAACTTTGAGGGTAAGAGCCATTTCCCAGCCATTTTTTAAAAATCCCACAGCTCTAGCACGAGGCTTTGCATGTCATTGATTCTCAATAAATAATCATTGAATGAAAGTCATTCAAAGAAACTTTATTTTGAGATAGAAATATTTTTTAAGTTATAATTTCCTTTTACCCTCTGTTGATGTCACCTAACAGAAATCTACAACTTTGTCCTAATTTCATTACACTTAAAGTTTAAAACCTCATAATAACTGCATGCCAAAAAAAATCTTATTTTCCCGAACAGTGTTGTTTGATGTCTTACATATTGGCATCTATATTGTGGAATTTCAACCTTGTCTGCCCATAGTAATCACCTGGACAATTTTTTTTAAAATACTGTTTCCAGAGCCACGACTTCTGCAAAATCTCAATTAAGATTTTGGATCACTCCGGGCATGGTGGCTCACGCCTATAATCCCAGCTCTTTGGAAAGCCGAGGCATCACCTAAGGTCACGAGTTTGAGACCAGACTGGCCAACATGGTGAAATCCTGTCTCTACTAAAAATACAAAGTTAGGGCCGAGTGTGGGGGCTCACGCCTGTAATCCCAGCACTTTGAGAGGTCGAGGCGGGAGGATCACAAGGTCAAGAGTTCGAGACCAGCCTGGCCAACATGGTGAAACCCCATCTCTACTAAAAATACAAAAATTAGCTGAGCATGGTGGCGGGCGTCTGTAATCCCAGCTACTCAGGAGGCTGAGGCAGGAGAATTGCTTGAACCTGGAGGCAGGGGTTGCAGTGAGCTGAGATCTCAACACTGCACTCCAGCCTGGGGGACAGAGCAAGACTCCATCTTGGGGGAAAAAAAAAATTAGCTGGGCATGGTGGCACACGCCTGTAACCCCAGCTACTCGGGAGGCTGAGGCAGGAGAATTGCTTCAACCTCAGAGGTGGAGGTTACAGTGAGCCGAGATCGCGCCATTGCATTCCAGCCTGGGCAACAAGAGTGAAACTCCGCCTCAAAAAAAGAAAAAAAAAGAAAGAAAGATTTTGGATCAATTATTCTGAGGTACATCCTAAGCTTTTTTTCTGAAACGGAGTCTCACTCTTATCGCCCAGGCTGGAGTAAATGGCGCGATCTTTTTTTTTTTTTTGAGACCGAGTCTCGCTCTGTCGCCCAGGCTGGAGTGCAGTGGTACCATCTCGGCTCACTGCAACCTCTGCCTCCCGGGTTCACACCATTCTGCTGCCTCAGCCTCCGGAGTAGCTGGGACTACAGGCGCCCGCCACCACGCCCGGCTAATTTTTTGTATTTTTAGTAGAGACAGGGTTTCACCATGTTAGCCAGGATGGTCTTGATCTCCTGACCTCGTGATCTGCCCGCCTCGGCCTCCCAAAGTGCTGGGATTACAGGCGTGAGCCACCGCGCCCGGCCAATGGCGCGGTCTTGGCTTACTGCAACCTCTGCCTCCGGGGTTCAAGTGATTCTCCTGACTTAGCCTCCTGAGTAGATGAGATTATAGGCGCCTGCCACCACGCTCAGCTAATTTTTTTTTGAGATGGAGTCTCAATCTGTCGCCCAGGCTGGAGTGCAGTGGCACGATCTCCGCTCACTGCAACCTCTGCCCTGCCACACCGGGTTCAAGCGATTCTCCTGCTAAACCTCCTGAGTAGCTGGGATTATAGGCGCCCACCACCACGCTTGGCTAATTTTTGTATTTTTGGTAGAGACAGGGTTTCGCCATCTTGGCCATGCTGTACTCGAACTCCTGACCTAAGGCGATCCACCCGCCTCAGCCTCCCAAAGTGCTAGGATTACAGGCATGAGCCACTGCACCAGGCCAATTTTCTTTTCTTTTTAGTAGAGATGGCTTTCACCATGTTGACCAGGCTGGTCTTGAACTCCCGACCTCAGGTGATATGCCTGCCTCAGCCTCCCAAAGTGCTGGGATTACAGGAGTGAGCCATGGCGTCCAGCCAAGATATTTATTTATTTATTTATTTGAGATAGGGTATCCCTCTGTCACCCAGGCTGGAGTGCAGTGGTGCGATCATAGCTCACTGCAGCCTCAAAGTCTTGGGGTCATGCCATCTTCCTGCCTCAGCCTCCTGAATGCTGGGACTACAGGCATGTGCCACCAAACCTGGCTAATTTTTTTTTTTTTTCTGGTGGATACCGGGGGTCTCACTGTGTTGCCAAGGATGGTCTCGAACTCCTTGGCTCAAACAATCTTTCTGCCTTGGCCTCCCAAAGTTCTGGGGTTACAGGCATGTGGAACTGCACCCTGCCCTAGATCCTTACTTTAGAAGTTTCTCAGGTAATATTAGCATGCAGCAGGGTTGAAGTTTTACTGATCTAGTTCATTGACTTATGCTTCATGGGCCATTAATCCTTTACCACAGGGAGATCAAAGACTTTGCAGGAGTTCACTTGAGATCCAATCTCACTTGGCCATCTGGCTGACTCTCTGGGTCCTACTCATTTCCACCAAAATTCTAGCAATGTTAAGCATCTCCCCACACCCACATCAGGAACATTATTCTTACTTCACTTTTTCACCTTTTTTTTTTTTTTTTAACAAATTACAAGTTTTGTCAGTTTGCTTTTACAGTTTACTACAAATGTCCTTTAATAATTCTTCAACTTTATTGTTTAATTTAAAAAAATATATACTATGGGCCAGGCGCGGTGGCTCATGCCTGTAATCCCAGCACTTTGGGAGGCCAAGACGGGCGGATCACCTGAGGCCGGGAGTTTGAGACCAGCCTGACCAACATGGAGAAACCCCATCTCTACTAAAAATACAAAATTAACCGGGCGTGGTGGCACATGCCTGTACCAGCTACTTGGGAGGCTGAGGCAGGAGAATCGCACGAACCCGGGAGGCGGAGGCTGCAATGAGCCGAGATCACGCCATTGCACTCCAGCCTGGGCAACAACAGCGAAACTCCGTCTCAAAAAACAAAACAAAACAAAACAAAACAAAAACAAAATATATATATACATACACACACGCTATACAGGCTCATGCCTGTAATCTCAGCACTTTGGGAGGCCGAGGTGGGTGGATCACTTGAGGTCAGGAGTTCGAGACCAGCCTGGCCAACATGGTGAACCCCCATCTCTACTAAAAATACAAAAATTAGCTGGGCGTGGTAATGTGTGCCTGTAATCCCAGCAACTGAGGAGGCTGAGGCAGGAGAATTGCTTGAACCAGGGAGGTGGAGGTTGCAGTGAGCCAAGATCATGCCACTTCACTCCAGCCTGGGCGACAGAGTGAGACTCTGTCTCAAAAAATAAAAATTACCTGCACTCCAACCTGGGTGACAGAGTGAGACTTTGCCTAAAAAACAAAAACAAATTATTCATATAAAAACACATATTGATATATATGTATTGAATATACATGAGCACACACACACACACGTGTGTCCTTATATCTATTATTCTGTATTTTGCTTTTCTTTCTTTCTTAAACTTGTTCTTGAATCTTTCAAATGTACGGAAGAATATATATAAGAAATCAACAGTCAATAAATAGGAACATAAACTCAAATGGTCAATAAACATACGAAAATATTCTCAATTTTATTGTAATTATGAAAATGCACATTCAAACCACACTAAGAAGATACTGTACATCTATCCGACTCAAAAGTTTAAAAGTCTGACAAAGGGAGGATGTAAAGCAAAGGGAATGTTAACATAGTGCTGATTTGAGTAAAAGTTAGGACAACCACTTTGGAGAAGAAGTAGGCAATATCTAATGTATTAGTCAGTCATTGCCATAATGCTATGTTAAAAAAAAAAAAAAAAACAGCCCAAATAAGCAAAAATTTGGCTGGGCATGGTGGCTCATGCCTGTAATCCCAGCACTTTGGGAGGCCGAGGTGGGCAGATCACTTGAGGTCAGGAGTTTGAGACCTACCTGGCCAACATGGTAAAACCCTATTTCTACTAAAAATACAATACCTCCCCCAGCTGTCTCCACCACACTGTCAATCTCACTCACTCTTTCCTAGCTGTTTCTAATCCTTCTTTAACAAACAATTGCTGGCTTTGCATTTCTCTTTCCTCCAAAATCGCCGAGGCCTCGACTTACTCACTGCTATAAAAAAAAAAAAAAAAAAAAGGGATTCTGTATATTTTTAAATGAAGAGTGTTGTTTTCACCTAAATCAGTCTGGCCTTGTGTATGACAACATAAAAAAACTTTGTCAAGGATAGAGCCCAAAAACTCACCAACGAAGCAAGTAATTACGCTGAACCCCCTTGGGCACTCTCTGATTGGATGTCCTGTGTCCTCCCAATTCTTAGTCCTTTAATACCTGTTTTTCTCTTTCTCTTAATTCAGACCTTGTGTCTTCTGTTTAGTTTCTCAATTCATACAAAACCACATCCAGGCCATCACTAATCATTCTATTCGACAAATGCTCCTTTTAACAACCCCACAATATCGCCCCTTGCCACAAAATCTTCCTTCAGCTTAATCTCTCCCACTCTAGGTTCCCACGCCACCCCTAATCCCGCTAGAAGCAGCCCTGAGAAACATCACCCATTATCTCTCCATACCACCCCCCAAAAATTTTTGCCACCCCAACACTTTTGTTTTATTTTTCTTATTAATATAAGAAGACAGGAATGTCAGGCCTCTGAGCCCAAGCTAAACCATCATATCCGTTGTGACCTGCACGTATATCCAGATGGCCTGAAGTAACTGAAGAATCACAAAAGAAGTGAAAATGGCTGGTTCCTGCCTTAACTGATGACATTACCTTGTGAAATTCCTTCTCCTGGCTCAGATGCTCCCCCACTGAGCACCTTGTGACCCCCGCCCCAGCCCGCCAGAGAACAACCCTTTGACTGTAATTTTCCACTACCTACCCAAATCCTGTAAAACGGCCCCCACCCCTATCTCCCTTCGCTGACTCTCTTTTCAGACTCAGCCCGCCTGCACCCAGGTGAAATAAACAGCCTTGTTGCTCACACAAAGCCTGTTTGGTGGTCTCTTTACACGGACGTGCGTGACATGTATGTTTTTGTTTAACTTGTGTACAAAGGCTTATGGATAGGTGCAAAAATAAATTCTCTTTTGCAACCCAGAACTCATTGTTCAGTATGAGTTTTGATACATATAAGGGATATTATGATACCTGAGACAGTTAACTGATGGGAATATTGATAGCCATAAAGGTTGGTTCCAGGCCAGGCACAGTGGCTCAAGCTTGCAATCCCCACACCAAGGTGGGAGTATTGCTTAAAGCCAGCAGTTCAAGGCCAGCCTGGGCAAGAAAGTAACAAATACCTCATCTCCACAAAAATTTAAAAATTAGCTGAGTACTGGGGCATGTGTCTGTGGTTGCAGCTACTCAGGAAGGGGAGGCTGAGGCAAGAGGATTGAGCACAGGAGTTGAAGGCTGCACTGAGCTTTGATGGCACCACTGTACTCCAGCCTGGGTAACAGGCTTTTTTTTTTTATTAAGACAGACCCTGTCTCTTTTTTTTTTTTTTTGAGACGGAGTCTCGCTCTGTCACCCAGGCTGAGTGCAGTGGTGCGATCTCGGCTCACTGCAAGCTCCACCTCCTGGGTTCACGCCATTCTCCTGCCTCAGCCTCCCGAGTAACTGGGACTACAGGCGCCCGCCACCACGCCTGGCTAATTTTTTGTATTTTTTAGTAGAGACGGGGTTTCACCGTGTTAGCCAGGATGGTCTCGATCTCCTGACCTCGTGATCCGCCCTCCTCAGCCTCCCAAAGTGCTGGGATTACAGGCATGAGCCACCGCGCCCGGCCCAGACCCTGTCTCTTAATAAAAAAAATTGATTCTAGGACTGTAGAAGAGGTAGTTAAACAGCATGGGATATGAGGGAAATCCTCAGCAGTATGAATTTTGCATTCCAATTTAATATTGACTTGATACATACGATGGCTTTTTGTTTTAAAGGCTTTATCTTGATGATGTCTGGAGTTAAAGGTATTGGCATATTCCACACATCTGTACTATTCTTAAGTGTGATCACTTAGGAATAAATATGATTTGAACTCATTCATGTTAATAGAAGGGTGTCAAATTGAGAACCAGGCAGATCCACCACCTACAGTAAAAAGGACCTTAAAGTAAATTGGTTGAAGAAATTAGATCCCAAAGATTCTTGGTGAATTTTGAAGTCTTCATCAGTATATCCATATTAAAAGGAGATAACAGAAGCCAAAATAAAAGAATTATGGGCTGACAGGACAAATGGATTAAAATAAGCATCAGTTTTATTAAAAAGGGCTAACTTGAAGATAAATCTTTTGACTCCAGCTCTTTAGAGGATCTAAAGTGAAGTTGATGGACAGTGGAAGAAATCACAATATGGAATTCCTTGAATAAAAATTATTAACTTTAAATAAAAAAAGAAAAAAGTGAAAAGAGACTCTACAAAGCAGAAAAAACATTTGCAATAGTACATTCTACAAAGGCCTTGTATCTATAACGTATGAAAAACTGCTACAAATCAATAAGATAGAGACAAAAATGAAAATAAAAAACGGACAAAGACATGAAGAGGCACTTTACAAAAGAGGATATTCAAGTGGTCAATAAGCATATAAAAAGTTATTCATCAAAGAAATAAGTTGAAATTAAAAAGATGGAAAATGATACCATGCACACAGCAAAAGAGAACTACAGTAGCTATAGTAGGATCAAAGTAGACATTAATGCAAAAAAATTACTAGATATAGGGCATTTTTTATGATAGAAGGGTCAATCCATCAGGAAGATGTAACAATTATACACACATAATTACCTAAAACTGAGCCCCAAAATACATGAAGCAAAACCTGACGGAACTGAAAGTAGAAATGGACAATTCAATGATAGTCAAACTTAAATACCACACTTTCAATAATGAGTAAAACAACTAGACAGAAAATTAGTGAGGAAATAGATGACTTGAACAATACTGTTTATCAACCAGGCCTGACAGACATATATAGGACACTCCATTGCAAAGCAGCCCAATACACATTGCTCTCAAGGGCGCACGGAACACTCTCCAGGATAGACCATATTTTAGGCCATAAAACAAGTCTCAATGAATTTTAAAAGATGAAAATTATATAAGGTACGTCTTTGTCAATGGAATGAAATTAGAAATAATAACATAAGAAAATTTGAAAAATTAACAAATTTGTAAAAATTAAACAACATGCTCCTAAGTAAACAGTGGATCAAAGAAGAAATCCCAACAGCAATTCAAAAATACTTTGAAGTGAATTAAAACAAGCACACAACATACTAAAACTTAGAGGATGCAGCAAAACTAGTGTTCAGAGGGAAATGTATACCGGTAAACATCTTCATTGGAAAAGAAGAAAGGTCTCAAATCAGTAACCTAGCCTTTTACCTTAAGAAACTAGAAAAAGAAGAGCAAACTAAATCCAAAGCATGAAGAAGGAAGTAAATAAAAAATGGAAATAAGGCCAGGCTCGGTGGCTCAAGCCTGTAATCCCAGCACTTTGGGAGGCCGAGGCGGGCGGAACACAAGGTCAGGAGATCGAGACCATCCTGGCTAACACGGTGAAACCCCGTCTCTACTAAAAATACAAAAAATTAGCCAGGCGTGGTGGTGGGCGCCTGTAGTCCCAGCTGCTTGGGAGGCCGAGGCAGGAGAATGGTGTGAACCTGGGAGGTGGAGCTTGCAGTGAGCTGAGACTGCGCCACTGCACTCCAGCCTGGGTGACAGAGCAAGACTCCGTCTCGAGAAAAAAAAAAAAAAAAAAGAATGGAAATAAATAGATAATAGATAAACAATAGAGAAGGTCAACTAAGCCAAAAATTCGTTCTTTGAAAAGATCAACAAAATATGACAAGTCTTTAGATAGACTGATAAAACAAAAAGAGAGAAGACTCAAATTTCTCAAATCAGGAGTGGAAGAGGAGACATTACTGTTGATCTTACAGAAATAACAAGGATGTAAGAGAATACTATGACTAGCATGCCAACAAATTAGATAACTGAGATGAAATAGACAAATTCCTAAAAATACACAAACTGTAAAAATGGGCTCAAGAAAATCTGAGTAGACCTATAACAAGTAAAAAGAATTAGTAATCCAAAACTACCCACAAAGGAAGCCCAAGCACAGATGGCTTTACTGCTGGATTCTGCCAAACCTTTAAAGAGGAATTAACACTAGTCCTTCTTAAATGCTGTCAAAAAATAGAAGAGGGGATACTTCCTAAATTATTCTATGAGGTCAGTATTGCTCTGATAACAAAGCCAAAGATATCACAAGGAAAGAAAACTACAGACCAATATCCCTTATGAACACGGGTGCAAAATTCCTCAATACTGGAAAATCAAAGCCAGCATCATATAAAAAGGATGACATGCCATGACCAATCAATTTATCCCACAAATGCAAGGTTTGTTCAACATATGAAAGTGAATCAGGCTGGGCATGGTGGCTCATACTTGTAATCCCAGCACTTTGGGAGGCCGAGGAGGGTGGATCACCTGAGGTCAGGAGTTCGAGACCAGCCTGGCAAACATGGTGAAACCCCGCCTCTACTAAAAATACAAAAATTAGCCAGGCATGGTGCCTCACGCCTGTAGCCCCAGCTACTAGGTAGTCTGAGGCATGAGAATAGCTTGAACCCGGGAGGCAGAGATCGTGCCACTGCACCCCAGCCTGGGCAACAGAGTGAGACTTGGTCTCAAAAAATAAATAAATAAATAAAGTTAATCAGTGGAAGGCACCAAATTAACAGAGTAAAATAAAATCACAAGATAATCTTAATTGACACAGAAAAAAAATTTGACAAAAACCAGTAAACGGCATCTGTGAAAAACCCACATCCAACGTCATACTTAATGATTAAAGACTGAAAGCTTTTCCCCTAAGATCAGGAACAAAACAAGGATGTTTTCTCTCATCATTTCTATTCAACATTGTACTGGATGTTCTAGCCAGGGCAATCAGGCAAGCAAAAGAAATAAAAGCAATCAAGATTGGAAAGGAGAAAGTAAATTTCTATTTGAGGTGTCATGATCTTGTACATAGAAAACTCTAAAGAATCTGCAAACGAACTATGAGAGTTGATGAACAATTTAATCAACATTTTCTCTCTACACCATAGACATACTACGTTTTGTTGTCTCAGTTTCTCACCAGCTATAAAGAGTTTTGATAAAGATAGACCTGTATTGCTTATTTTAAAATTCTTTGGTCCCATTCCTGATTTCCTGGATTGGAATCTCACTACCAATAATGATATGCAATATATAAAAATGTTAACACCAAAAGTTGGAAATGGATTAGAAAGAGGCAAGACTGGGTAGTGGAATTATTGGATGGGTGGTTTATATTTTGTTGATTATATTTTTCTCATTTTCCATGCTGAACTTATAGTCCTTTTACACTAAGAAAAATCTTAATAGGTTTTTGGTTAAGAAACTTATGACACATAACACATAATATGCAGTGAATACATTTTTGTTTTGGTTTGTTTTGTTTGTTTTTTGAGACAGGGTCTTACTCTGTCACCCAGGCTAGAGTGCAGTGGCACGATCACAGCCCACTGCAGCCTTGACCTCCCGGGCTCAAGCTAACCTCCCACCTCGGCCTCCTGAGCAGCTGGGACCACAGGCATGCACCACCATGCCTGGCTAATTTTTTTTATTTTTTGTAGAGACAGGGTCTCCCTGTGTTGCCCAGGCAGCGAGAGAGAAGACCCAGGTCTCTGCATTTTTGATACTGAAGCTTGAGAACCAGGGCAAACTGGAGAGCCCAAGGAAGCCTGCCCCACACTGAAGGCCTAGTTCCACTCCATCCCCACCCCAGCACTAATCCATTTCGCTGTAGCATTTTCAGATCAAGGCCAGGATGAAAAATTGAGAGACTTTGTGTATTGTGTCAGCCTTGATATGGGGGAAGAAAAAGAGAGTCCCTTCTCTAAGCCTTGGCAGAACATGCCTTTCCCAGTGGGTTGTGTCTTTGTTTGAGCTGAAAGTTCATCTTTGTTCCTGTCTCTCATTTTGGCTCCTTTCCAATATAAAAGAATTCAAATGTTTTGCCTGATCTTTTTTTAAGTCATCCTTGTCAAGTTGGAGTATTCAGTTTCACAGGTTTTGTTTGTCTGATTGATTTTTGTTTTTTGAAGTTGGAATAGTCTTTGCTTTATATATATATTTTTTATTACAACATTGATTGCTTCCATATGCAAATTTTTACTTTGAAAGCATTTTTAGTTCCAGCATTATCTACAGTACAGAATTTAGCTGTTAATCAAATTCCTCAATTGGGCAACTAAACTGACATAAAGAAAGCCAAGCAGTAACGTCGTTGCTTTCTGCTTTGCAATATTTTTCTAAATTAGTAAATTAAGCTGGTGGTAGAGGGGTGGGGGAATGGGAGGGGCAGGAGGATGAATGGAGGTAGGGAGGTGGGATGATAATGGCTCTCTACATTTAGCAAACACTTACAGGTATAAATACTACATATGTTTTGACTAACTGAGTGTATAACAAGTCCTCAAAGTATAGACTATTCCACCAAAAACCAAAATAATGTACTGAAATTAATTTTCAATTATAATGAATTATGTCTTGTTATAAGGCCCTATAAAAGATGATCCCAAATTATCTTGAATCTTTCTGCCAGTGTCAAACCTAATGCAGTTAGGGTCACATTAGCATAGAAGGACACTTTGTTCTGATTAGAAAAGGTACTTCCTCTGAGGGGAACATCACACACTGGGGCCTGTTGTGGGGTTGGGGGAGGGGGGAGGGATAGCATTAGGAGATAATACCTAATGTGAATGACAAGTTAATGGGTGCAGCACACCAACATGGCACATGTATATATATGTAACAAACCTGCACATTGTGCACACGTACCCTAGAACTTAAAGTATAATAAAAAAAAAAAAATATATATATATATATATATAAAAGAAAAGGTACTTCCAATGGGCAGGCAGATTAGAAAATGGCACCTCTTCCTCCGGGTGATGAAGCCTAGAGTTAGGGCACTTGGCTTGGCATGCAGAACCTGGGCAGGTTTTCAACCTTTTCTTGTGCCCTCTCTGGTGTGTGCGTGACCTTGTGTGAGGCCCTGCTGTGTGTGGAGGCCTCAGAACAAGGACAATATGGCATGTGTTCCCAGGATGTCCCTTCATCCGTGAACTGATTCTGTAGGGGGCACTGGGCAAACATTAAAGTCCAGGGACTCATTTATTCCATGATTAACAGGGCAGAGGCCTTTACCCAGCTGGGCAGGAAAAGGACCTGCTCCGCCTGTCTTGGATCTGTCCCCACCCTTTGATCACGGATACCTTAGGTCTTGAGAACTGCATATTTGGCACAAACATCTCCATCTAAACCCCTGCTCTAAGAGACTTGATCAAAGGCTGACATTGCTTTAGCATCCTAAGGCCATGTGCCTGGGATGACCTGGCCCACCTTGAGTTCCAGTCTAGCAAAGCTCAAGGCTGCCAAAAGAATTTACCATTTGTTCCAGCAACACCCGGTCATGGGCCCTTCACATCCCTTTCTCAGAGCATTTATTTGAAAAAACTCCCTTTGTCCCTTTGAGATGGATGTGTATCTTCTACAGCTCAGGAGTGTCTTTGTCAAGGCCCTGAAAACCCATTCCTTTGATGTTATGAAGAAGGATAAGGCCTCTGTCTCCCAGACTCTGAGGGAGGGTAGAAGCCTAACTTGGATAAATGCCAGTTGGCAGAATCAGATGGCCTAATTACATGGATATTGACCCTACCTCACTTCCCCACTTTTTGTAATGTTTCACTTCTGTGACGCTACAGGGGCCAGGCTTCCTCTTCCCTACTCCCCCATTTTCCAAGACACCTCTGTGCAACTCACAGTTGAACTTAGCTGTTTCCCCTACCACAGTTAATTACTGAATAAAATCTGTCTTTGCTGTCTTCAACTAGTGTCCAGCTTTATCTTTTTTTTTTTTTTGAGATGGAGTTTTGCTCTTGTTGCCCAGGCTGCAATGCAATGGTGCGATCTCAGCTTACTGCAACCTCTGCCTCCCAGGTTCAAGTGATTCTCCTGCCTCAGCCTCCTGAGTAGCTGGGATTATAGGCGTGAGCCACCACGCCCAGCTAACTTTTTGTATTTTTAGTAGAGACGGGGTTTCACCATGTTGGCTAGGCTGGTCTCGAATTCCTGACCTCAGTGATCCACCCACCTAGGCCGGCCAAAGTTCTGGGATTACAGGCGTGAGCCACCACACCCGGCCCCAGCTTTATCTTTGACAGTTCTTCTACCAAGTCCTTATCCTGCATCTTTCTATAAAGTAAAGTATAATATTTGATCACTGGGCTGGGCATGGTGGCTCACACCTGTAATTCCATCACTTTGGGAGGCTAAGGTAGGAGGATCCCTTGAGCCTAGAAGTTTGAGACTAGCCTGGGCAGCACAGGGAGACCCTGTCTCTACAAAAAATAAAAATTAGCCGGGCATGGTGGCGCATGCCTGTGGTCCCAGCTGCTCAGGAGGCTGAGGTGGGAGGATAGCTTGAGCCTAGGAGGTCAAGGCTGCAGTGGGCTGTGATCGTGCCACTGCACTCTAGCCTGGGTGACAGAGTAAGACCCTGTCTCAAAAAAACAAAACAAACCAAAACAAAAATTTAATCACTGCATATTGTGTGTTATGTGTTATAAGTTTCTTAACCAAAAACCTATTAAGATTTTTCTTAGTGTAAAAGGACTATATGTTCAGCATGGAAAATGAGAAAAATATAATCAACAAAATACAAACCACCCATCCAATAATTCCACTACCCAGTCTTGCCTGTTTCCAATCCATTTCCAACTTTTGGTGTTAACATTTTTATATATTGCATATCATTATGGTCTAAATATTCTGTGAATATATCTGTATGATTAAGCATAATTTTAAAAGCAAAAGTGGGATCATAATTTTTAAACAGATGCTTTTTCTACTTAACATTTTCCCATGTCATTAAATATTCTTCAGAAATGCGATTTTAAGATTACACAACATTCCATTGTATGGATGTACCAACATTTATTTAACAACTATCTTACTGTTGGATTCCCCCTTCCTTTCCCCACTACCAATATTTTCCCATTACAGACAGTATTGAAATAGTCTTGTAGGCAAGTCTTTGGGCTTATCCTTAGTTATTTCTTTGGATGAATTCTGAAGGGAGCATTTAACTCCACTGCCGACTCACCTCTGTCTCTTGGCTTCTGTGCTATCACACTCTCCCTTGTCTCTCTGACCATGCTGTTTCTCCTGCAGGATCTTCTGTGGTCCCTATAAGATTTTGGCTGGACCTATGCTTTTCCCCGCCATTCTCTCTGAGCAAGCTCACTCATTCCAAGGCTTCAATTACCATGCCTATGCTGATATCTCCTGATCAATATACCTTAAGTCTACATATTTCCCCTGAAGTCCTGAAGATCTCACTATTTTAGATGTCCCCACTTGGATGTCTTACAAGCACATAAAAACTCAACATAGACAAAATGGAACTCATAATTTTACTCCTCAAATCCTTATCTGCAGTGATTGCTATTTGAGTAAATAACACCATTATTTATCCAGTGGCTCAAGTCAGGAACCTGATGGTCTTGCTTGCCTTCTCTATTATATTGCTTGTTTTGCCAGACCCTGTTGATTCTACTTTCCACCTTTGAGCTCTAGAATCTATTTACTTCTCTTCATCCTCACTGTCACTTCTAGATCAGACTGTCATCTCTTTACTAATGCAAATATGGTCCTGTCACTCTGAAATTTAAACTCCTTAAATGGTGATACGGTTTGGCTGTGTCCCCACCCAAATCTCATCTTGAATTGTAACTCCCACAATTCCCACATGTTGTGGGAGAAACCAGGTGAGAAGTGATCAAATTAGTGATTAACAGCGCAGGTCTTTCCTGTGCTGTTCTCGTGATAGTGAATGCGTCTCACAAGATCTGATGGTTTTAAAGAGGGGAGTTTCTCTGCACAAGCTCTCTCTTTGTCTGCTGCCATCCATGTAAGATATGACATGCTCCTCCTTGCCTTCCACCATGACTGTGAGGCCTCCCTAGCCACGTGGAACTGTAAGTCCATTAAACCTCTTTCTTTTGTAAAATGCCCAGTCTTGGGTATGTCTTTATCAGCAGTGTGAAAACAAACTAATACAAATGGATTTCCATTACCTTTGGGCCTGGGTCCATACTCCTTACCATGGTTGAACAGGATTTTTTTAAGAATAACAGGTCCTGCCTATTTCTGCAGCTTCATTTCTTGGTACCCAACACTCTGCTACAAGCCATGGTTTCATAGGTCAACTTCTTGTTGGCTCTGCCTGTTCCATTGTTACATGATCACATCACAGGGTATATCTAGTATGATGCCTGGCATAGCAGACATTTCAAAGGACGTGTTGAATTAATAAATGCATAAATATTGGGTGAGAGAGTGTTAATATAAATATTTTCTAGAAGCTAGATATATACTGATTGAAAAACAGTATAGTTAAGTCTAGAGTCTAGTCTCCAAAATCTAGAGTATTTCAGAAGAAGAGTCCAATTCCTGTTCCATAGCCTTGGATTAATTTCTTCACTTCTCTAAGCTTCAGTTTCCTCATGTGTTAAATGAGGATCATAGTATCTACATCAAGCAGATATTGTGGGCATTAAATAAGATAACTTAAGTATGATATTTAGTACAATGTCTAGCATATAAACGTTTGATAAATGAAATCCAGCAACAATGACAATGATGATCATGATACATTGCATCCAGACAAGTGTTCCACTTTCTGCCAAACTGTTACAGTGTATAGATGTTCCAATATGCTTTGCAAGTTGCTATTAGTAATTTTATAAAATGCCCCCTGTTGTCTGCAATAATATAGGTGAAAATTTTGTATTTCTTTGATGAATAGCAATATACCTATTATTAAATATCCTTTTTTTTTTTTTTTTTTTTTTGAGAGAGTCTTACTCTGTTGACCAGGCTGGAGTGCAGTGGTGTGATCTTGGCTCACTGCAACCTCTGCCTACCAGGCACAAGTGATTCTCCTGCCTCAGCCTCCTGAGTATCTGGGATTACAGGTGCCTGCCACCATACCCAGCTAATTTTTGTATGAGACGGGGTTTCACCCTGTTGGCCAGGATGGTCTCAAACTCCTGACCTCAAGTGATCTGCCAGCGTTGGCCTCCCAAAGTGCTGGGATTACAGGTGTAAGCCACCACACCAAGCCTAGACATTTTTGTATTTGTACATTTTGGCTTTTTAAAAAAAAAAAAAAGTTTCAGTGACATCATTCAGTGACATGCACATAACTTTTTTTTCTTAAGTATTTCTTTGGATAAGTTTCCAGGAGTGGTATTATGGGAAACATATCCATATTTTCATTACTTTTGATATATATGCCAGGTTGCTGCCTATAAAACACGGACCAAATATTTTAATTTTAGAATCCCTCTCTATGGGCCGGGCGCGGTGGCTCACACCTGTAATCCCAGCATTTTGGGAGGCCGAGGCGGGCGGATCACCTAAGGTCAGGAGTTTGAGACCAGATTGACCAACATGGAGAAACCCCGTCTCTACTAAAAATACAATATTAGCCGGGCGTGATGGTACATGCCTCTAATCTCAGCTACTTGAGAGGCTGAGGCACGAGAATCGCTTGAACCCGAGAGGTAGAGGTTGCGGTGAGCAGAGATCGTGCCATTGCATTCCAGCCTGGGCAAGAAGAGTGAAATGCTGTCTCAAAAAAAAAAAAAAGAAAAAAAAGAATCCCTCTCTACATCCTGATTCTTCTACTTGTTTTAACTAAAAATGCGAAATTTAATTATACTTTTCTGTGTATTTGTTTTTCTTTTTCAAATTTTATTTTAGATTCAGAGGGTATATGTGCAGGTTCATTACATGGGTAAATTGCATGATACTGAAGTATGGGGTACAAATGATTCTGTCACTCAGGTACTGAGTATTGTACCCAATAGTTAGTTTTTCAACCCTTGCTCCCTCTCTCTCTCCCCCAACAAGTCCCCAGTTTCTATTATTGCCATTTTTATGTCCATGAGTACCTAATGGTTAGCTTCCACTTGTAAGTGAGAATATGTGGTATTTGGTTTTCTTTTTTTCTTTTTTTTTGAGACTGAGTCTTGCTCTATCGCCCAGGCTGGAGTGCAGTGGTGCAGTCTTGGCTCACTGCAACCTCCGCCTCCCAGGTTCAAGCAATTCTCCTCCCTCAGCCTCCCAAGGAGCTGGGATTACAGGTGCCTGCCACCACGCCCAGTTAATTTTTGTATTTTTAGTAGAGACAGGGTTTCAACATATTGGCCAGGCTGGTCTCGAACTCTTGACCTCGAATGATCCGACTGCCTCAGCCTCCCAAAGTACTGGGATTACAGGCATGAGCCACCATGGCCGGCCAAAGGATGGTAAATAGATATGGTATAGTAAACATACTCTAGAAGCATTCTTTTTTTCTAGCTATATGAAAGTGACAGTGTTTAACTTTGAGAATTAGTTAGGATTGTTGGTAAGTAACAGAGAAGACTGGAGGTGAGCAGCCTGGAATTGGTGTAG
Source organism: Gorilla gorilla gorilla (assembly GCF_029281585.2). NCBI lineage: Eukaryota > Metazoa > Chordata > Mammalia > Primates > Hominidae > Gorilla > Gorilla gorilla. The sequence continues at coordinate 36,834,724 of NC_073243.2, forward strand.
CAGCCATATAACATCACCATTGTCCCAGGTTCCCGTCTCTTGGCTCTAGCATATTAATACATGGATTTCATTCTCATGATCAGCTCATGGTTCCAAGATGGCTGCTCTGCTCCCAGACCTAAGTCTTCCTTCCAAACAGGAAGAAGGAAAAAGTACAAATGTTTGACAAAAGATAAAGGTATATGCCGATTGAGCCCACCCTCTTTTATCAGAAAATAAAAGCTTTCTTGGAAGACACATCTAATAATCTTCTGCTTACAACTCGTTGGCCAAAATGACCATATGGCTATCCCAGCTACTAGAGGAGTCTGAGGGAGGAAAACAGTTTTAGTGGGGCACATTGCCACCATGAACAAAATTGGGTTTGTCCTAAAGAAAGAAGAGAATGGATATTAATTAAGCAACTTGCAGTACCTACCATGGATGTAAATATGTATGTGATTTTTCATTAACAATATGAAAAATTGTACATTTTATTTCTTTTAAACCTAAACTAAACTTACCAAATTCTCTGTCCTTCTACCACACATTAAAGCAAATCAAGCAGCAAGACAAATGCAACTGGGCTTCTCAAACTTATTTCTCTTTTCTTCAGGTTCTTTTTTCCCCCCAGGGCACAGTATCACTCAGGAATTTGAAATCTGCAGTTATAGTAGTGTTTGACCAATAAAACTCAGTCAAAACACTGCTTTTAATTCTGAAAGCATTCCTGTGACATGTTTTCTTAAATACCAAAGGAAGAAATCAAGCATTCTAGGATAGTTGTCCTTTTTCATCTTTTAGTGCCTGCAGGGAAGATTGTCTTTCTACATTGCCATGGCTGATATTATTAGCTAACTAGTTAGCTGACTGGCTAATAGTTTCAATCTAGAAATCCCTGGGCTACCTCAGTTATTAAAATGTTCTCCTGTGGCTCACGCTTGTAATCCCAGCACTTTGGGAGGCCAAGGCGGGTGGATCACAAGGTCAGGAGTTCGAGACCAGCCTGACCAACATGGTGACACACCATCTCTACTAAAAATACAAAAAATTAGCCGGGCATAGTGGTGCGTGCCTGTAATCCCAGCTACTCAGGAGGCTGAGGCAGGAGAATTGCTTGAACCTAAGAGGCGGAGATTGCAGTGAGCAGAGATCACACTACTGCACTCCAGCCTGGGCGTCACAGTGAGACTCAGTCTCAAAAAAAAAAATTATCCCTGTGATTTTATGTATTTAAAACATATGATGGATTCTAAATCTACCCATTTATGCTGAGACCAGCTCAGCTGGGGAGACCCTGGCCCAGGGGCGCTAGAGGAATTAAAGACACACACAGAAATACAGAGGTGTGGAGTGGTAAATCAGGGGTCTTACAGCCTTCAGAGCTGAGAGCCTCAAACAGAGATTTACCCACATATTTATTGACAGCAAGCCAGTGATAAGCATTGTTTCTATAGATTATAGATTAACTAAAAGTATTCCTTACAGGAAACAAGGGATGGGCTGAAATAAAGGGATGGGCTCTGGCTAGTTTTCTGTAGCAGGGGCATGTCCAGGCACAGGTCGCTCATGCTATCATTTGTGGTTTAAGAACGCCTTTAAGCGGTTTTCCGCCCTGGGTGGGCCAGGTGTTCCTTGCCCTCATTCCGGTAAACCCACAACCTTCCAGCGTGGGCATCACGGCCATCACAAACATGTCACAGTGGTGCAAAGATTTTGTTTATGGCCAGTTTTGGGGCCAGTTTATGGCGAGATTTTGGGGGGGGCCTGTTCCCAACACATTTATGTCTTATTGGAGGGTCAAAGATGATGATAAATCTTTCTAAGGAAATGTGTCTTTTCCACGCTCTAAATAAACAGAACGAAAACTTGTAATTATGCCCTGGAACTGGGGGGCAGGACTTGGAGAGCAATTACACTTAAATGATGTAAAAATGAAAAATGTGCTTTTCAAAAACTAACAGATTATAAAATTTTGCTTAGTATATACCAGAGGAAGTTTTTACAAGTTTTCTTTCTAACTTGTAAACTTGTAACTAGTTTTAATTCTTCCTTCCTGTCTGGGAAAATACTAGATCTAAGAAATTATTTAAACTTGAAAGTATAGGACATTTAGTATGTTTTAGGGCTTCAAAAGCAAAATCTATCCATATGGTATAGGATTTTGTGCACATTTAAGGCAGTATGGAATTCTGGTTAAGGGAGTGTGCTCTTGAGCCAACATGCTAGGATTACTATCTGTGTGACCATGGGCAAATTGCTTAGTTGCTCTGTGTGCCTCAAGACTCCTCTTAGGTAAACTGGAGGTAACAGTGTATACCTGCAAGGATGGTAAGAGGATTAAGTGAATTAATTTCCATAAAGAAGTCTGTAGAGTGCCTGGCAATTTGTTAGCTGTCAAAAACATCAGTTATGATTTTAGCTATTAAGAATTCCTCTTCCCCAGTGCAACTAAAGAGCTCTTTTCTGGGTCATGTGTATTAGTAACCTCCAAAATCCAGGGTTGTGGCAAGCTTCTTTTACTTAAGATGGTTCCACTCCTCTTTAAACATAGAGGAAAAATACAATCAGAACGAACTCTTAACATGTTTCCTTTGCTAATAACAAAGTAATAATTAAAGCAAGCACTGCAAAAACAAAAACCAAAGCAATAATCCTTTTACTCTAAAAACGGTTCAGAAAAAAGCCTCAAAGCATATTTCAAAATATTGTGGTAACAATTTTCAGCATATACTAATCTGACAAAGGCTCATGTTTTTAGTTGTTGTTCTTTGCCCACTAAGATAAGCAAAATTTATCTCAGCCAAAGAGGGAAGTCAATGGTGATTTAAAAAGAAAAAACCAAAAACTCTCAAAAATAGTGTCATTTGCAAGTAGGGAAAAGAGAATCAGGCCTGGCGCAGTGGCTCACGCCTGTAATCCCAGCACTTTGGGAGGCCGAGGCGGGCGGATCGCTTGAGCTCAGAAGTTCAGGACCAGCCTGGGCAGCATGGCGAAACTCCGTCTCTACAAAAATTAGCGGGGTGCGTTGGTGTGCACCTCTGTCCCAGCTCTTCCGGAGGCTGACGCCGGAGAATCGCTTGAGCTTGGGAGGCGGTGGTTGCAGTGAGTCGAGATCGCGCCATTGCATTCCAGCCTGCCTAGGCTGTGGGAGTGAAACCCTGTCTCAAAACAAAAAAAAAAAAATTGGACCTTTTCTTTTATAGGTCTGGGTGAACGTAGTTCTGTCTCCTACCAGAATAGCCAGACATCTGGGAGCCAGGCCTCCCTGACCCAGGCACAAATACCCGCATACTTCTAAAACAATAGCTAAGAGTCAATCACACCCAGGCATTTCAAATATTATCAACAAGTTGTATTGGTTAGCTTTACACTAAGGCCTGAGGCTTCAACATCTGTAGGGCATAGTCTGGTAGCCAAAGCTTCCCCAAATGGCAATTGTTTGGGATTACCCTGGGGACTCCTACTTACACATACCTCTAGAAATGTAAATACAAGTCATATAATTTCATTCATCACTGGCTATGGGTAGAACCCAACTACCCAAAATTCCTGCTCTATTAAATCTAATTCATTAAGTTTCATTAAAATGGTAAATGATGTGTAATAGTAAAGATTTTGGCTAATTAAATATTATACAAATGAAACGACAGATTCTTATATGGCAGAAAAGCCTTTTTTAAAAAATCAGAGTCAAATATATCTATATCAACAAGCATTCTTTGAAGTATTTTTTGATCTTGCTAATTTTGCTAATCATTAGTAAATTCGTGAAAGTTGGTATTGTGATTGCTAAATATTTCCCAGGAATGAAAGAAGCAATTTCCAACTTTTCTGGATGAGCTGAACATAATGCTACGGTTCTAGGATGGTGAGTAAAAGAAAGTCTTGACATTAATACTTAGATACAATATTGTTTCTCAATACACTTATTAAATATATTTAGACTACAATACGCATTACCTTAAAGACAATTTATCATGTTTTAAATGCTGGAGGGCTAATTTTCAGTAGGAGTGTGTAATTAGCAAAGGCGCCAGAGGCCATAAGACGGTAGAATAGAGCTGGGAGAGGCAGGGGAGGAAAGCCGGATGGAACCCTGCTGTCTTTCTGGGTCAGGGTTAGTCTGTACCGGTTAAACGGTGAAAGAGAAAAGGTCAGCGCAGGAATTTGGTATTTCCCTGACATCTCCAGATGAAAGTCCGGGCTCTAGGACTTCTGTAGACTGTGAAAGCAGCCCACGATTCTTCCTTGCATGCACCTAAGTGGCAGTAGGTTTAGGATGAAAGTGGCGGGGCGGAGGCCGGCGGTCCTCGCCCGTGCCCTCTGCACCCCTGTCCCGAGGCCGGGATGGCCGCGCCCACTCTGGGTAAATTTCAGGAGGGCCTACGCGGGGCTGGAGAACTCCACTGGACTATGCGAACAGAATCCTGCGAAGGTCGGCATTAAAGGAATACGCAAAATCAGCGTTGCAGCCCCCGCGGCTTAACCGCATCTATTTTTATATCTAAGCCAAGGTCACTCTTTAATACCAGGCCATCGCCCTGAGCTGGGCGTCGCGCTGCCGGGTGACGGCGGCCGGGGCGGAGAGAGGGGGCGCGGGTGGCGAGGCGGGGCCGCGGGTGGCGAGGCGGGGGCCGCGTGACGCCCCCGGGCTGGCCAAGCCCGCACCTGCCGGGCCGGCGCCTGAAAGCCGGGGCTGGAGGGAGGCAGGGCGGCGTCCCAGGCTCCGAGGAGGCGCCGCTCCGCGCTGGCGGGCGGGGGGATTCGCGGTGGGCGCGGGCGCGGAGCGGAAGCGAAGGCTGGAGGCGCTGCGGCGCTAGTGCGTCACGTCGTCGGAGGGCACGGTGGGCCGCGGCCGACCCGCGACGAGGAGCCGGGCGTCCGGGGCGAGCGGGAGGCAGCCGCACTCGCCCTGGCAGCCGCGAGCTGTGCGGCCCGGGACCGGCCGGAGGTCGCCAGCGAGCAGCCGCCGGCTCCATTCATTCGCGCGGCTCCGCCTCCTTTCCCGGGCTCTTCCAGCGGCTCCCGGTGCGCGTCTGAGGTGAGTGCGCTCCCTATCCCCGGCGCGGACCGCTGGGTGAGGCCGAGACGGCCGCGCCGGGCCCCGCGCCCCCGCCAGCACCAGACCCGCGGACACCGAGCGGCGACGCGGGCCACCGGCTGTGGGCGGCCCCTGCGGGCTGGGCCTGGCGCAGGCCAGTGCGGGCCGCCTGGACCCGGGGCTCGCGTCCAGCTGGCAGCGGTCTGCGGGGATCTCGTAGGGCGTGTGGCGCCCCCAGGTGCGCCGGCCTCCGCCTTGGCGCCACCATTTTGTGTGAGGGAATGCCGGTCTTCTCCGCTCGCCTCCGCCGCGGGCCGGTTCGCAGCTGCGGCTTGCCGCCCTCTCCCCTCGCCCTCTCCCCACCTGGATGCTTGGCGTGCGAGCTGATTGCTTTGGCTTGGGGAGACGCGGACTCGGGGAGGTGTGGAACTTCAGCGTTTAGACTCGGTTCACCCGACCAGGTGGCCTCCAGAGATGCTCTGACCGCCTTCCTTTACCTGTAACTACTTTTGGAACAGATATTGTATGATTCTCCCTCCTCTGGAATGCTGGTCGTTGCAGTTTTGTCCTAATTGTGTTCTCAGCTCTCCATTATGCCATTTTTCAAGAGGCCTGTGCCTCAGGAGGTGAAGCCTTGAACCCTGGGTGGTTTATGGCTCGGGGGTCTGGATTACACTGACTCCCATGACTGTCCTTGGGGAGAAAGGATGAAGCATCTCACTGGCTTTTCAGCGTCTGGGAAGCGGCGTGGGTATCGTATCGGGTGGATTCGAAGATAACCACCTGATGCAGGTCACCTTCCCCCGCTGGGAGAGCCGTTCCTAACGTAAATTAAAACGTGTGTACGGGTTTTTTGGGGGGTTGGGACCGGAGGGACATATTTCTAAAAAATTTCCAGAAGGGAAAGTTTTCATTGTGATTCTAACAGAACTGTGACACAATTTGTCATTTTCAAGGTTCCTGAGAATTTGGGAATTCTTTTAATTCATTGGCTTCTCGCGAATTACTACTTATGAACTGAGCAGATTATACCCAAGCCATTTATATTTTGTCATTGCATCACAGACAGGGATTACAATCGGGAGTGCTGGCTGTTGCATAATGCACACATTTGGGCCCTGGAGGGAATTCACCGAAGTGGATCTGGGTTTGGTGTGCCATGCGTTTTTATTTTTTACACAGGATGTACAGATGATCTTTGCAAACTACGTCCCTTATCGTACTATAAAGTGTTTACAAGAGGAAAGATTTAATGACTAGTATGGACCAGACTAAAATTTTTAGTGTTTTAGTTTTGCTTGTTTTGGAGGAAAGGCAAGGAATGAGATGGCGAGAGGCACCTGGGAAAAGTCCGTTTGTCCTAACACTTGAAGCGCAAACAAAGATAAAATATGATCGTCTTTCACAGAAATCTTGTAGCTATTATAGTGGACTTTTCTCTAAGTTAATGATGGGGATCTGTTTGGGGAACTTAGAAATAGCTTATGTGAGTAGCAACATTGACCTTCCACATGAGTGACCATAAATTAAGGTGTTTTACCTGTGGATTTTAGGTTCTAAAAGGCTTCAAATTAGTCTGACCTTTGAGATAGTATTCATGTCATTACAAGTGGTATTTATTTAATAAACATGGGATATAGGCCGGGTGCGGTGGCTCACACCTGTAATCCCAACACTTTGGGAGGCCAGAGCGGGTGGATCACGAGGTCAGGAGTTCAAGACCAGCCTGGCCAACATGGTGAAACCCCGTCTCTACTAAAAATACAAAATTAGCCGCGTGTGGTGGCACATGCCTGTAATCCCAGCTACTCGGGAGGCTGAGGCACGAGAATCACTTGAAACCAGGAGGCAGAGGTTGCGGTGAGCCGAGATCGTGCCCTTGCACTGCAGCCTGGGCAACAACAGTGAAACACCAAGATGGAATATATATCCAACAAAGGATTTTGATTTGGAGAAAACAAAATAAGTGCTTTTGAGGTAAAGTTTCCATGCCATTCTCCTTATTAAATTAAACTTCTTATTTTCTGTTTTGTTGAAGACTCTCCCACTAATTTTGTCTTCAAACAAGTGATTACATATCGTGTACCATCCCTGGCAAAAATATCGTGCTTCCCATTATAGATATGTTTATTCTATAGGGAGAATTATGGAGGTGAGAAGAACCTTGGACATTTAGAGATGAGTCTTGGTTTAGGGAATTTAAGTAAGCAAAGATTGTCTGCTAGAGATTGCAGGTGACCTGTCTGGACCTATCCTAGGCCTATGGGGAATGAGATTTTTTTTTTTTTTTCTAGCAAATAACAGTGCTGAGTCAAACACAACTCTTAAACTTTTACATTGATTCTGTTATTATACAAGTCAGAGAAGTTCACTGAATTGGTAAGATTGTATTGACTCCAGTTTGGAAGTGATCTTGGTGTGCTTTTGTCTTTGAAGTTGCTTGAGATTTTGAGCATTATTTACCAATGGTTGAGAAATTGAAAAGAAAAATCGAATATTTTTCTCTATTAGCTCCTACCTAAATACTCCGTTTTAAGCCTTAAGCATATTATGTTCAGTCATCTGCCTAAAAATTCAGTAAGATTTACTTTTTAAAGGTAAGTACAACATAAGAGAGTTGAGTATTCATGTAGTGGTTCCCACAATATCTGTCAAGGATTCTGTATAAAGGATTGTTGTTTGGGTAGGAAGTTAAACAAAACTTGTATGTTCCTTCCCCTAAGATTTTATGATTCTAAGTGAAAAAAGGAATTGTGTGATTATTGTATTTAAGATGATAGTCTCTTCACATGCCATTATTTTTTCTATATTTAGCTCTGAAATTTAAGTTCTAAATTTGGTATGCCTCAGTGGTAGTAGGAATATTTCACAATTGTTTCAATGATAACAAGAAAATCACTTAAGGTAGAATTTATTAAGGAAAAGGTGTGATGATTTAAAGATAATAAGGGAAAAACTAATAATTTATCAGAGATATCCTAGAATGCTTATTAGACTCATGGAGTTTTAGGGTTGGTATGTGATACCTTAACGTTTACATGCTCTGTATAGGGGACTACTCATCTATGCTAACCTATTTTTTAGGCTAGAAAGTTTGTGAGTACCTAGATTCCTCCCACCCCCGCCTTTTTGTTTTTTTTTTTTTTTTTAAATGAATACAGTTTTGGTTACTAGCTGTTCCAATAAGATGCTAGTTTTAGACTAAACAAAGATAGCTTTCATTTATTCCACAGACATTGAGTGTCTGTTGTGTGTTGAAGGTCACAAACAGGCCCTAGTGTCACGGAGTCTATAGTTTAGCGAAGTATTGTGGATTACAATGTTAACAATTCCTTAAGGTCTAACTGTACAAAGATTTTTGAAAATACGAGTTGGGAACAAATTTAGCAAATTGCATTTTTAAAAAAGTGCCAAGTTGCATGTTGTCACACTTTATTTGTAACTTCTCAGGTATAGAATTAGTTTAATTTGGAAAATTCGTTCCAGTAGTCCTTGTAATGTGTACTGTTAGGCTGGGTACAAAAACATGAATGTGCAAAGTAATCTAGAAATTCAGTCTTAAAGATGAGACAAACATTAAGCAGATAATTCTGTCCTGTGAGTGAACTGAACAAAGTGATATGGGGCATGCCGAGGAGGACTGCATTAATTCTGTCTGAGTGACTCTGGAAGGGCTTTAGAGAGGCGGTGACAGTTGAACTTGGTCTTGAACAATGGATGAGTGAGAACTTGTCAGAAGCTTTTGGGGATGTGGGATATGACAAGAGACAGTCCCAGCAAATGCTAAAGCATAGAGTTATAACTGGTCCTGTTCTGAAAACAGGGAAGTCAGTTGATCTGGCCCAGGTCCCATGATGGGTTGGGGCCTGATTGTGAATGGATGTGTGTGAGTTTTGCTCCATGGTGATGGGGAACCAATAATGAATGGGTTTTCAAAGGAAGGAATGAACAGAATGGGGTTCTCTCTCTCTTTTTAGGAAGAGCATTCCAATAGCAGTTTAAATGCTGGATTGGAGTGGAGAAAAGATACGAGCTTTTATGATAATCTTGGCAAAGCCTTGAAGCAAAGCTGTGGCTATGGAGGTGACAGAGGAGGGGCTAGAGTTGAGCCACATCTGCTGAAGTAGAAAGGCAGTATTTGAGGTGGAAAGAGATGTGCTTTGGTGTCACACAGACTGGATTTAAGTCAGGGCACCAGGGCTCTGTTGCCATGGTTGTGTAAGTGAGGGATAGTTACTTAGGCTTGGCCTCTTTAGCTATAAAATGACTATGAGATATGCCTTGCAAGCTTATTGAAATGACTTGAAGTAGTATATAAAGCTCATTGGCTGACATGTGCATAATGATAATATCACCCAATTTTGTTAATATCAATGAAGAGTTGTGTTAAGGGAAAGGATGACTTCAATAAGTTTTAGCATACAACTGGGTAGGTGGTTGCTTTATTAACATACAATGTGAGGAGAGGAAGAAGAGAGGATTGTAGAGGGAGAGAAGTTAACTTTTTTTTGGCTCACTGCAACTTCTGCCTTCTAGGTTCAAGTGATTCTCCTTCCTCAGCTTCCCTAGTAGCTGGGATTACAGGTGCCCATCAGCACGCCTGGCTGATTTTTGTATTTTTAGTAGAAATGGGGTTTTACCAAGCTGGTCTTGAACTGCTGACCTCAAGTGATCTGCCTGCCTTGGTCTCCCAAAGTGCTGGGAGCCACTATGTCTGGTCAACTTTGGATATACGTTATTTAGTTTTGGGTTTCCTGAGGGAGAATCCAGGTAGAGGTATTGCGTGAACTGTTGCAAATGTGAATCAAAGATCTAGGCAGATAATAGAGATTTGGGAGCTACCAGTGTATATATTTGGTAAATGGAGCCAGTAGACAGGGTAAGATTTCTAAGTAAGAGCAAGTGGAATAACCAAGGCTTATAGTTAGATGAAATATTATGAATTAAAATGTTAAAATGTTCCTTGAAGTCTAAATGCACACAGTTTTTGAAAATATGAATTGGGAACAAATCCATTTATTAGACTGTTTTTATTTTTGAAAAGGAGCCTTACTCTGTCACCCAGGATGGAGTGAGTGGTGCAATCTCAGCTCACCGCAACCTCTGCCTCCTGGGTTCAAGGGATTCTCCTGTCTCAGCCCCCTGAGTAGCTGGGATTACAGATGCACGCCACTATGCCTGGCAAATTTTTGTACTTTTTAGTAGATACGGGGTTTCACCATGTTGGCCAGGCTGGTCTCAAACTCCTGACCTCGTGATCCGCCTGCCTCGACCTCCTAAAGTTCTGGGATTGCAGGCATGAGCCACTGCGTCCGGCCTAGACTTTTTTTTTTTTTTTTTTTTTTAGTGCTACATTGCATTTGGAGGGATCCCTGCATTTATGGATTGTGCAGAGGAGAGGGGTCAGTTGCTGAAAGAAACTAAGAAGAAGAGAGAGAAGAAGAATATTTCACCTAACTATAAGCCTTGGCTATTCCACTTGCTCTTACTTAGAAATCTTATCCTGTCTAGTGGCTCCATTTACCACATATATACACTGGTAGCTCCCAAATCTGTATTATCGGCCTAGATCCCTCTCCAGAAAGTCAGATTGTCCTGAGTGTCAAGGAAAGACAGAAACTTTTAAGTGACAGAAGGTGGTCAGTTTGGTGTAGTCTGTCATAAGGTCAAGAGGAGTAAGAATGAAAATAATCAATTGAATTTGGGACTTGGAGGGTTATTGGAGATCTTATGAGTAGTAGTATTAATATAGTGATAAGGACAGAAGCCAATTTAGTAATTCATAGAAGTGGAGAAAAAGTCAGTGAGTTTGACTTATTGTTATGCAATGAAAGATAAAGTACTAAACCATATTAATAAAGAATTTTGTAGTCTAAAAGCTTTTATACATGTATACCAGTGCTTTCAAGTTTCGATTGGCTTGTGATATACCTGATTAATTTATTCTGATACTTCCATCAACAGTAGTTACTACTCAGTGCAGTTCTACAGTTTAAGCCCATAGGCATAGGTTTGAATCCTGACTTTGCTGTTTCTAGCTGCCTTTTATTAAGATACTGAATCTCTCCTGGCCTCAGTTTCCTCATCTGTAAAAGAGTGGTTATTACAGAATGTATCTCAAAATGTTGACAGAATTACCTCAATGTGATAATGTATTAATGGTGAGCTACTAATATTATCAGTGGAATTAGGATAGCTTTTAGTATCTAGTTCAGTGATCCTCATCTTCTTACCTTTTCTCCCTTTTATTATCTCTCTACACCCACCCCATGTACCATGTATGACACTTCGTTGAGGTTCTTTTCTTTTCTAATAGCGATGGGGTCTCGCTTTGTTGCCCAGGCTAGTCTTGATCTCCTGGCCTCAAGCAGTCCTTCTACCTCAGCCTCCCAAAGTGCTGGGATTATAGGCATGAGCTACCATGCTCAGCTGAGGTACATTTCAAAGCAGTTATTCGCTTCTTTATATAAAAAAATCGTGACGTATCTATCACTCATCAATCAGAGCTTTTGATTTACATGAGATATAGTATAACCACAAGTTGAGTTGATAGAAATGTTAAAAATTAAGAAAACCTTCGCCGGGCGCGGTGGCTCACGCCTGTAATCCCAGCACTATGGGAGGCCAAGGCAGGTGGATCACGAGGTCAGGAGTTTGAGACCAGCCTGACCAACATGGTGAAACCCCGTCTCTACTAAAAATACAAAAATTAGCCAGGCTTGATGGCATGTGCCTGTAATCCCAGCTACTCAGGAGGCTGAGGCAGGAGAATTGCTTGAATCCAGGAGGTGGAGGTTGCAGTGAGCTGAGATTGTGCCACGGCACTCCAGCCTGGGTGACAGAGCAAGACTCTGTCTCAAAAAAAAAAAAAAAAAAAAAGAGAAAACCTTCATTTTTTGTTAGTTTGTGTATTAATGTAGGGGAAATGTATGTTTTTTGGTTTTTGTATTTTTGAGATGGAATCTTGCTCTGTCACCCAGGCTGGAGTGCAATGGCACTGTCTCAGCTCACTGCACCCTCCGCCTCCCGGGTTCAAGCAATTCTCCTGCCTCAGCCTCTTGAGTAGCTGAGACTACAGGCGTGTGCTACCATGCCTGGCTAATTTTTTATATTTTTAATAGAGACGGGTTTCACCATGTTGGCCAGGCCCATCTTGAACTCCTGATCTCAGGTGATCCACATGCCTTGGCCTCCCAAAGTGTTGGGATTACAGGTGTGAGCCACCATGCACAGTCTTGTTTTGTTTTTAAAAATTGAAAATAATTAATGTTAGCCACCTCTATAGCTTTTATGGATCCCAAACTAAGAGGCTGTCTTCTAATTTTAGATATGGCGTTGTTCTGTATTATTTATACTCATGAGTGGAAAATATAGCTAAATTTAGCAAAAAAGTACCCAAATTTTTTTTTACTTTTTAATTTTTCAACTTTGATTTTAGGTTCGGGAGGACATGTGCAGATTTGTTAAATGGGTGAATTGCGTGTTGCTGGGGTTTGGTGTACAAATGATTTAGTCACTGAGGTAGTGTGCATAGTACCTGATAGGTAGCTTTTTGACCCTTACACTCCTCCCACCCTCTACCTTCACGTAAGCCCTGGTGTCTGTTTTTCCCCTCATTGTGTCCATGTGTACCCAGCGTTTAGCTCCCATTTATAAGTGAGAACATGTGGTATTCGGTTTTTCTTACTTTGTTAATTCCTTTAGGATAATAGCCTCCATCAGCATGCATCCATGTTGCTGCAAAGGACACGATGTTTTTGTTTGTTTTTTTGTTTTTTTGAGACGGAGTCTCGCACTGTCACCCAGGCTGGAGTGCAGTGGCGTGATCTGGGCTCACTACAACTTTGGCCTCCCAGCTTCAAGCAATTCTCTTGCCTCAGCCTCCAAAGTAGCTGAGATTACAGGCACCTACCACCACGCCCAGCTAATTTTTTTGTATTTTTAGTAGAGACGGAGTTTCACTATGTTGGTCAGGCTGGTCTCAAACTCCTGATCTCGTGATCTGCCTGCCTTGGCTTCCCAAAGTACTGGGATTATAGGCGTGAGCCACCGCGCCTGGCCTTGTTCTTTTTTTTTTTGACTGTAGTATTCCATGAAGTACCCAAATTGTAGACATCTTGATATTTGGCTTTAGAATATAATACATATCTAAAAATACTTGAAATTAATTTCAAACCATGAAAGAGGAAATAGAAGTGATTCTGAATAAATTTTGTTTGGAGAATACTAATTTTTTTGTATCCGAGTAGCATCTATGGATGGAGAAAATGGCATACTGGCTTGGATAGACCCAAGGGAAGTTCTTGTGCCTGTGACAGTACTTACAATGGGCAGAGAGAAGTTTCTCCTGTCTCTAGTTGGAAACATACCAACTGTAACTAACAGTATTCTTTGACTAGTTTGTTGGCTGGTCATGTTTTCATGCACTGTAATTAATTCATTTTTGGGTAGAATTTATTGTTGGAAAGTCTCAGTTCTTTTACCCTTTAAAGATATACAGAATAAGTCTAAACTTCTAAACTTTCCATCAGCGTATTGATTCTTCAACTATTTTAAGGGTTTTTTTTTTTTTTTTTTGCAGCAAGGTCTGGCTCTGTCACCCAGGCTGGAGTGCAGTGGTGCAGTCTAGTCTTGACTCACTGCAGCCTCTACCTCCCTGCAACCTCTGCCTCCCGGACTCAAGCCATTCTCCCTCAGCCCCCTGAGTAGCTGGGACTACAGGTGCGTACCACCATGGCCCGTAATTTTTTGTATTTTTTGTAGAGACGGGTTTCACCGTGTTGCCCAGGCTGGTCTTGAACTTGTGAGTTCATTGGCTCTGCCCACCTTGGCCTCCCAAAGTGCTAGGATTACAGGTGTGAGCCACCATGCCCAGCCAAGGGTAGCTTTCTTGCTTCCCTTCCCCAGTGAGAATTATTTCTCCCAATTTCAGTTCCTTATCTGGTGTACCATGGTTTTGAGATCCTTTGCCCTCTTGGCCTTCTCCGTTGGAAGCATTCCAGTTTTGCAGTGTGATTTGTTTTTTTTTTTTTTTTTTTTTGAGGTGGAGTCTCACTCTGTGGCCCAGGCTGGAGTGCAGTGGCACTATCTCGGCTCACTGCAACTTCCGGCTCCGGGGTTCACACCATTCTCCTGCCTCAGCCTCCCGAGTAGCTGGGACTACAGGTGCCCGCCACCACACCCGGCTAATTTTTTGTATTTTTAGTAGAGATGGGGTTTCACCGTGTTAGTCAGGATGGTCTCGATCTCCTGACCCTGTGATCTGCCCGCCTCGGCCTCCAAAAGCACTGGGATTACAGGCATGAGCCACTGCACCTGGCCTTTTTTTTTTTTTTCTTAAAATGTGCCCCTTGGAAGGGAATAAAACACTGCAGATACTGTCTGATCCATGAAAAATGTAGGGATGTTTTTCTCTCCCTAGATGGAAAATTTATTTAACCTTAAAAAAAACCTTGGTTATGGTTCATATTTAATCTAGTATCATCTAAATCTCAAGGTCTTTTTATTTGTCTCTGTCCTTCAGCAATGGATGATTAAAAAACTATAGTGCAATGTAGTGAATTTTATTTTTCCCCTAGCTCTATTTTGGAGTAACTCATTAAAGAAATATTTGGACAAATAAAATAAAATACCTAGGAATAAACTTAACCAAGGAAGTAAAAGATGTCTACAATGAAAACTATAAAACATCGATGCAAGAAATTGAAGAGTACATAAAAAACGGAAAGATATTTCATGTCCATATATTGGAAGAATCAATATTGTCAACATGTTCATATTACCTAAAGCAATCTACAGATTCAATGCAATTTCTATTAAAATACCAATGACATTCTTCACAGAAATAGAAAAAAAAATCCTAAAATGTATATGGAACCACAAAAGACCCCATAATAGCCAAAGCTATCCTGAGTAAAAAGAACACAACTGGAGAAATCACATTATCTGACCTCAAATTATACTACAGAGCTGTAATAATCAAAACAGCATGGTACCAGCGTAAAAACAGACATACAGACCAATGGAACAAAATAGAGAACCCAGAAATAAATCTGTGCATCTACAGTGAACTCATTTTTGACAAAGGTAACATGAACATACACTGGGGAAAGGAAAATCTCGTTAATAAATGGTGCTGGGAATACTGGATATCCATATGCAGAAGAATGAAACTAGACCTGTATCTCTTGCCTTATACAAAAACCAAACCAAAATGGATTAAAAACTGAAATCTAAGACCTCAGACTATGAAACCATTAACATAAAACATTGGGAAAACTCTCCAGGGCATAGGCGTGGGCAAAGATTGCATGAGCAATACCCCACAAGACAGGCAATCAAAGCAGAAATGGATAAGTGGGATCATGTCAAGTTAAAAAGCTTCTGCATAGCAAAGGAAACAACAAAGTGAAGAGACAACCCACAGAATGGGAGAAGATATCTGCAAACTGTCTATCTGACAAGGAATTAATAACCAGAATATATAAGGAGCTCAGACAACTCGATAGTTGAAAACATGTAATAATCTGATTAAAAAATGAGCCAAAGGTCTGAGTAGATATTTCCTAAAAAAAGACATACAAATGGCAAACTGGTATATGAAAAGGTACTCAACATCATTGATCATCAGCAGAATGGAAATCAAAACTACAATAAGGCCAGGCACAGTGGCTCATGCCTATAATCCCAGCGCTTTGGGTGGCCAAGGTGGGCAGATTGTTCGAGCTCAGGAATTCGAGACCAGCCTGGGCAACATGGTGAAAAACCCATCTCTACAAAAAATACCAAAAAATTAGCTGAACATGGTGGTGCATACCTGTCGTCCCAGCTACTGGGGAGGCTGAGGTGGGAGGATCTCTTGAGCCTAGGATATGGAGGCTGCAGTGAGCTGGGATTGTGCCACCACATTCCAGCCTGGACAACAGAGCAGACCCTGTCTCAAAAACAAAAGCAAAAGCCAACAAAAAACAAACTACAGTGAGATATCATCTCACCCCAGTTAAAATGGCTTTCATCCAAAAGACAGGCAGTAACGAATGCTGGTGAGGATGTGGAGAAAATGGAACCCTCGTACACTGTTGGTGGGAATGTAAATTAGTATAACCACTATGGAGAACAGTTTAAAGGTTCCTCACAATTTAGAAATAGAGCTACCATATAATCCAGCAATCCCACTGCTTGGTATATACCCAAAAGAAAGAAAGAAATCAGTATATCAAAGAGATTTCTGCACTCCCATGTTTATTGCAGCACTATTCATAATAGCTAAGATTTGAAAGCAACTTGAATGTCAATCATCGAATGAATGGATAAAGAAAATATGGTACATATGCACAATGGAGTACTATTCAGACATAAAAAGGAATGAGATCCTATTATTTGCAACATCATGGATGGAACTTGAGATCATTATGTTAAGTAGAATAAGCCAGACACAAAAAGACGAACTTTGCATGCTCTCATTTATGGGAGCTAAAACAATTAGAACAATTAAATTCATGGAGATAGAGAGTAGAGTGATGGTCACCAGAGGCTGGGGAGGGTAGTGGGTGGTGGGAGGAAGTGAGTCTGGTCAGTGGGTACAAAAACATAGTTAGATTGAATGAAGAAGATCTAGCACTTGACAGCTCAACAGTGTGATGATAGTCAACAATTTATTCTACATTTAAAAATAACAAATGTGATTGGGTTGTTTGTAACACAAAGGATAAATGCTTCAGGTGATGGATGTGATTATTATTATTATTATTATTTTTGAGATGGAGTCTCGCTGTGTCACCCAGGCTGGAGTGCGGTGGTGTCTTGGCTCACTGCAACCTCCGCCTCCTAGGTTCAAGCAGTTCTCCTGCCTCAGCCTATTGAGTAGTTAAGACTACAGGCATCCGCCACCATACCTGGCTAATTTTTTGTATTTTTAGTAGAGACGAGGTTTCACCATGTTAGCCAAGCTGGTTTTGAACTCCTAACCTCAGGTGATCCGCCCATCTTGGCCTCCCAAAGTGCTGGGATTACAGGTGTGAGCCACTGCGCCTGACCTATATATGATTATTTACCCTGGTGTGATTATTATGCATTGTTTCCTGGATTGAAATATCTCATGTATCCCATAAATATATACACTGCTATGTACCCACAAAAATTAAAAATAAAAGATATATTGGGTAGGCATTTTACTTCATCAGTTTTTATGTTTCGTATTTTTTTTTTAACTTCAGCTTTAAAACACTTGGCTTCATTTTTATTGCGTAGTAACCATTTAAAAATTCTGAAGAAGATTAGCCGGGTGTGGTGGCAGGTGCCTGTAGTCCTAGCTACTCGGGAGGCTGAGGCAGGAGAATGGCGTGAACCCGGGAGGCGGAGCTTGCAGTGAGCCGAGATGGCACCACTGCACTGCAGCCCGGGCAGCAGAGCAAGACTCTGTCTCAAAAAAAAAAAAAAAAAAAAAAAAAAATTCTGAAGAAGATGGGTCACAGTGATTAGATATAGAAAGTCCGAAGAAACTATATTGCAAGGTTTAAAAACATTTAACTCCTAAGCAGAGACTGAATAATCTGGTTGTTATATTCTATAATTTTATTACACTTAGATACATCATGGATTATGTTGGCCTGTTGTCTTGACCTTTAAACCTGGCCACCAGGTTAAACCCCTCTGGAGACAGATTGCCTAGGCTCAGAGCTGGACTTGGCCACTTCCCAGCTGTGTGAACTTGGACAGCTTACTTAACCTCTCCACATCTGAGGCTCCTCATTCAGAATGCGTGTATAGGAATACCTGATTCATAGGATCATTTCGAGGAATGAGATGTGTAGAGTGTTTCAACACAATGCGAGGTGCAAGATAAGCAATCAGTAAATGGTGGTTCTCTTGTTATTATCATCAGAAAATACATTCTGAGTTTAAAAAAATGATTGTAAATGACATTTTGAGGTTATTATCCTTTTGTAAATTAAGACCTTTCTTCCTAGCTTCCATCTCCAGGTAAGCTATAAGTGCTTGGAAGGAAAGTAATCCATTGTAGACCTGTATGTTATTAATGAGAAAGGCTATCAGTGATCATTTGGCTCATCCTCACTTTTTACATGTGCTGAAAAAGTAGATTCTTTCTCTCTGGAGGTCTGAGCCTGGTAGGAGAGACAGATGAAGAAAAATGAACCACATTATTATGTATTATGTATTGTTATGTGATAAGTATATTAAAAGATTTATGCACAAGGTACTTACCATAACAGCACCTCAACTTGTCTCCCTTCAGTTCTTCCTACCAATCCAACCTATATGTAGCTGTCAGGTAATTTGTCTTAAAGAATAGCCTTGAATGTCTCTTCCCTGCCCAAGGTCCCTTAATGGCCTGCTGCTTGTATACCAAGTGAAGTCTAAATTCTTTAATCTGGGATTCTTGGCCTGCTATGTTCTGTCCTTAGTTTATTTTCCTAGTACTTCCACCACCATTTGCCTTTATATACCTTAACTCTCTTGGTAAATCTAACTACTTGCCGTTCTTGGTGTACTTTCAGTCATCCATTCAGCATATTCTTTTTGAGGGTCTTCCCCACTACCTGCCTGTTGAAAGGACATCTGTTACTTTTTATCTAGCAGCATGTTCTTGTTCATCTGTAGCAGCTCTTCCTCCTAGCACCAGTGTTTGGTTTATTTATACAAACTTTTATTTAGTCATTCATTTATTTAGTAAATATGCTTTGAAGTTAGATAAGACTACTATCTCTTGTGCCTTCTTCCCATGGGCCTGCTGCCAATGAGAGGTAAGAATTGTACTGAATCTGGGTAAATAAGCCCACCTGAGTTTGCAAGAGAGTGGCACAAGCAGGTTAATGAGGCCATAGCTCCAAGTGCAGAGTTGGAGAGGCCCAAAAGCACAGAATTGGAGAGCCTGTGGTTCAGGGGCTGCCATTTTTCCAAATTGCTGAGATACTCTGCTATATAATGGCAGCCCATGGTTATATTTCTTAGTTGTCTAGTGAAAATACTAGGGAGTTTGGTCGGGTAGTGATGGGGATTGTGACTCAGGATATTTCGCAAATGGTATGCCAAAATTAAGTGCCAAGTTTTGGTTTCTTTTTGCTTTTGTTGTGAGTTAGACGTGTTTCCTTTAAAATGAAAACATCAGTCTTCATTGTTCTAAATGAGACAAATCTCTGTGATATTTTATGTTAAAAATATCTACAACAGTGAACATATAGTTAGACTCGTGTTTCTAAAAATTGGTTGTATCCTGGAGGTTTACTATGTCCAATCCCTGTTAATTGTACTAAAGTCCCTGTATAGTCAGATACGTGGTAGAGAAGCCAGGTATAATGTAAGAAATTTTATATTGTCAATGTTGAAATGGACACAATTTTATGATTTATTAATTTAAGTGCTTATTTTTTCTTTCCTGAGCTTTGTACACTGCTGATTTATAGAGTATTTAGTAGTCTGGGTTGTGAAGTACCAGAGTTGCTGACACATTCCACAGGCAAATGTATTACTTTACTGTACTACAGTATGTAGTAGGATCATGTGGAAGCTTCAATTACAAGCCCATTTCTATTTCTTTCTCTCTTAAATATCTATTAATTTATTGTTAGGCTTTTGCAAATGTTTTGAGGCAAGTAAGTAGCATTCTCTATTTCCTGTTCATAGAATATAGATAGTAAGATAATGATTTATCATCCATTCCTGGGTGTGATAATTCAGTATGTATTTTG
Source organism: Gorilla gorilla gorilla (assembly GCF_029281585.2). Classification (NCBI taxonomy): domain Eukaryota; kingdom Metazoa; phylum Chordata; class Mammalia; order Primates; family Hominidae; genus Gorilla; species Gorilla gorilla. Next base: position 36,854,455 of record NC_073243.2, read on the forward strand.
TGTTCCAACTGTTGAGCACCTTTGAAATAACTTTATGAGTTTCATTTCAGCCTTATGAGTCCTGCTTTGGCTCCCCAGGGTGGAACACTAAAAATTGATATTCTGTCTCCCTTGGAATTAGGATGGAGGCATGTAACCCAAATTTTGCCTATCACAAGATAGGCAGTATCCAAGAGAGACTGCACTACGAAGTGAGCTACTGGAGGAAGGAGGCCCTAAGGGGAATTGACTTTCTTCTCTTGTGTTTCCTGCCTTGGGGCCCTCTCTCTTCTTCCTTCACCTTACCAGGAGTAATTACTGTTAACACTATAATGTATCCTTCCAGACTTTGCTGTACAGACATATTAATCTTTTAAAAAACTTAGCTGGGTGTGGTGGCATGTGCCTGTATTCTTAGCCATTCAGGAGGCTGATGTAGGAGGATTGTTGAGCCCAGAAGTTTGAGGCTATAGTGAGCTATGTTCGTGCCACTGCACTTCAGCCTGGGTGACAGAGTGAGATTCTGTCTCTAACAACAAACAAAAACAAAGCAAAAAACTAATGCAAGTAGGCATTTTTTCAAAAAAAGAAGTGGTTTGTTTTTCCTGTTTTATGAATTTTCTATTCATGACCTTTGCTTATTTATTTGCATCTTAGCTTTTAAAAAAAAACACTGCATTATTCGTCTGTATTAAGGTATTAGATTGTATAAGTCATACTGGTTATAATTTGCCTCTGAGTTTTTTCTTTTTAGATGCAAAAGTTTTGATTGATTTCTAGTTATTAGTTGCAGCAGTTTATTCCTTTCTCAACCCGAAGGAATTTTCCTCTATGTGTTCTGTATGTTCAGGTAATTTGCCCATGGTTACATAGCTAGTAATCCTGTTAGTTTGGCTCAAGAACACACTCCCTTAACCAGTATTTTATACCAGCTTTCACACACTCTCAAAATCCTTTGCAATATAGCTGGATTTTGCTTTTGAAGGCCTAAAACATACCAAATACGCAGTACCTTCATGCTTAAATGATTTCTTATCTAGGAGTATTTTCCTGTACATGAAGAGAGAATTAAACCTTGAGTTGGAAAGAATACTTGGAACACTTCCCCTGACATATATTAAGCAATCTTTAACCATATTAGGGCTGCCTGAGATGCTGTGCTTTCAGACATACCAATGTGATGGAAAAAAACAGACATCGGAGTCGGACTGCCGAGTTCAAATACTAGCTCTGCTGCTTACTAGTAGTGTGGCCTTGAACAAGTTACTCAGCTACTTTGTGTCTTTGTTTCCTTTTCGGCCAAGTGAAGAGAACTAAAACACCCACCTCATGGGTTTTAGATAAAAGTTACATCAGGTGATACACGTGAAGTGTTCGGAATAGAACCTGGCACATAGTCCACTATCGGATTAGTGGTTATAACTTCAAAAGATGGTTTTGCTTCCTGCTTGAAATAAGAAGAGCCAACAGATATGAATCCCATTCAACTTCCTGCTCCATTACCTAATTTATAGGCAGTCCTAACCCATACATAATTACATGTTTTTACTTTCCCAGAAAACAGAAAAGGATTGCTGAACAGTGTTGAGGCCCATCTGAGATTTTGATAGTTGTAGCAGTTATTTTGTCATATTCAAAAACTCGGCTCTCATAGTAGAAAAAGATGAGTGGTTAGAGGAATCTAGCGTTTAGGACCTTGTGTAGGGCAGGAGCGATAGAAGAAAAGGTAAGGTAAAGGGATTAGTTGAGCTGATGTAGTACAGGGCCCAGGTTAATTAGGGAAGGAAATGATGTTAGAAAACAGAAAAGGGGAGGAATCAAGAGAGGAATCATAATAAGGTTCAGAAATAAGGTTGAGAGCATTGCTGATTATGTTGCCTGGATACCTAACCTATTCTCGGTGTTGGAGAGACAATTGTGAGAGGTAGGATCATGAATTGGATTGGTTGAGATAATTATTTTTTTCCCTGAGAATTCTTTCAGCTCTATAGTGTACGTACTTCTTTTTGGGTCTGCCTCTCTCCACAAAGCCCCCAAATAATAGCAGTAATCTGTAAGAATCATGAAATAACTTACGAGCTGAACATGTAGAATATGTTCCCATCTTTTCAGAATATAGTTGGCATCCAGTAATCAACAATAAATAGGGAAAAAATCACAATAATATAAATTTGTTTTCTAACTCTTTTCATGCTTTTCTTAAGGTTATCCATTCTGTCAAATACATAATTTTTTTGGGAAAAAGGAATTATTAAAAGGTAGATAAAATATAGCAGATGCTCATGATCTTAGATCTCTTATATAAGAGGTCTTGGTATTATGTTTTTATACAGCTTACCCTGGATTAATGAGCATACCATTCGCTTAATTTGTAAATTAGTTTGGACACTTTTTACACTTCGCTGTCCATTCTGTGTCAGTTTTTTGATGAGTTCACTTAAGGCTACATTAAGCTTTCTCATTCATGTAGAATCTAGTTAGGCCTTTTGGTTTATCTCATGGACAGAGCATAAAGTACTTGACAGAATTTGATCTGACAGCTTTACAGTTATGTAACATAGAACAGAAGCTTAAAAACAACAAAAAAGAGAGAGAAGCAAGGGATTTATCATAGCAACCTATATTTCTCTCTGGAGCTTTACCACCCTTCCGCTGCCTCTCTAAACTGTAGTAGCAGAACCGCTGTTAGGCTAGCAATTTACATAGTCTTAAATTAACCAAGACTCAAAAACAAACAAAAAAACAATTCCAAGCATTTAGAGGTGAAAAGGTCTTTAGGATTATCCTGTCCAGTTGCATCACGTTACCAATGAGAGTACAGAAGCCTAAAGAGGGTAAGTAACTTGCCTATGGTCATAAAGCTAGTTAGCGGCAGAGCCGACCCCAGAGCCAAGGTCACAGAATTCCAATTCTAGTGCTCTTTCTTGTGTAATATGTGAATAGAATATTTAATAATATAATCATTATATTTTACAAAAGAAAATGTTATGTAACCATGACAAATACTATATTTGATTTTGCATATTTAATAAAAATAATTATATTTAAAAGTATATCTGATTGCCTAGGTTCATATTTCTCTAGCCTCACTAGTGGTATGATGTTAGTCAAGTCTCTTGAACTCCAAAACTGTTTCTTCGTCTATCAAATGGGGCAGATAGGAGTTCCTTGTTATATAGTAAATGTGACAGTCTCTCTAAAGCCTGATAAAGGGATATTTCTCAGTAAATGTTACCTGCTGCTGTTACTGATTTGTAATAATAATTTCTAATTCTTTCATCTTCCTTTAAATTCGAATAAAATTTAGCACTGAGAATGACTGGAAACAAAAGTAATGGATTTCAGAACAGATTTGCAAACATAAAAATATTTTAGAAGAGAGGTATAGGTGTGTGTGTGTCTGGGCCTTTGGAATTAGGGAAGTATTTTCCAGTTTTTTTCATATTAAAAGCTGTGATGGATGCAGTTGTTTTTAAACCGTGTTCAGAAATCACAACATCTAACTAAGGGGTTTCTCCCGTGGTGCTCTTCTGTATGCAAATTTGAGGGTATCTAAATTGTCAGACTCTGAGACACAGAGTTGTTTTGTATTTAAGTAACATTTTGTATATGAAAAAAAATCTTTGACAGTAATAAAAATAAGCCGAGAAGTCATTTTTTCTGTTAAAAAACCTTACTTGAAAAAGAGAATGAAGAATCACTAATTTCTGTTTTCACACTTTAGTGATATTCTACTTGCCTTTGATCTGTAGTAGTGTGTTTTTGTATAGTGCTGTGTTTTCTAATGTGCTGACATACTACTGGCAATTTGGTAGATATTTTTAGATTATATTCAGGTGAACATTTAAATTATAGGAAATTTAATGCTGATTAGGAAAATGTATAATCTAATTTATCAAATTGGTGGTTTCATAGGTCTTAATATTTTCCCCTTTATTATTGTACCCACATGCAAGTCTTAATAGTTTAGGGTTAATAAAATGTTTCTAAAAAAATGAGTTGAGATTCTGATACATGCTACAACGTGGATGAACTTTGTGACCATTATGTACAGTGACATAAATGTGACACAAAAGGACAGTTATTCTATACTTTCACTTAAAATGTTCCTAGAATAGTCCAATTCGTAGAAAGGAAGTAAAATAGAGGTTACCAGGGGGTAGTGGGGAGAAGGAATGGACAGTTAATGTTTAATGGGTACAGACCATGTTTGGGGTGATGAAAAAGTTCTGGAAATGGATAGTGGTGCTGGTTGCACAACATTGTGAGTATACTGAACTGTATACTTAAAAATGGTTAAAATGGTAAATTTTGTTATGTATATTTTACCACAATTATAAAAGGGGAGCAGGGATGGGATGAGAAGAATGCGTTTTGGTTTTTTGTTTTTTTAAGTGAATTGAGAAAAATATTATATAGTGATACAGGCACTTGACACTCAGAAAAATGTTGATGGTGGTATGCAAATTACTGAGGTTTGGACAACACTGGGATAGAGGAAAGATCAGTGGACTTAGGGACACCTGTCCTGTGTACCAGTCTCACCCCTGCCATGACGTAGTAGGGTGGGCCTGTATACCACTCTTATCTAAAGCCTCTTAGGGCCACGCACAGTAGCTCACACCTGTAATCACATAATCACACTGGAGGCTGAGGCGGAAGGATCGCTTGAACCCAGGAGTTTGAGACCAGCCTGGGCAACCTGGGGAGACCTCATCTCTATAAAAAATACAGACTAGCTGGGTGCGATGGTGTGTGCTTGTGGTCTTAGCTACTTGGGAGGCTGAGGCCAAGACTTCTAAGACTGTTTGCTACCCTAAAGTTCTGTGATTCTGTGTTATGACTTTGGATTCTTTATTTAGATGACCTAGTTTGCTTATTTAATAGAATTTTCTCCTTTTCAGTGATCAATCTAAAATAACGTGTATTTAGAATTTTAAATATGAAATTAGCATTTAAAATCTTCTAAGAACCATAGTATCATAGTAACAGTATGTGAAAAAGAAATCACTTGTGAACTTGAACTTGCTGTTCTATCAAACTCTTATGTCCATTTTGTATTCTTTATGCTGCCATATTATTTTTATGTGGTTGTGATTATGCTTTTATAGACAAAGTTTCTGGCAGCAGTCTTCAAATACAAATTTGCATTTCATTCTTTAGATTACAATTGCTCTTAGTAAATGAAAATTTAAATGTGTTTCATCCATACTTTGTTTTGGTAGCTAATATTCAAGTGAATCTTTTGAATTGATTTAAGGAGAATACTATGACATTAATCCTCTTGAGCCTCATCTAGTCAATGATATGGTATAATAAATGTCTTAGTGCTTTACTTGGATGTTTGAGTCTTTGATACAATTTGGATATTTGATATTAGGAGTCTTGTCTATAAGAGAAGAAAAACAGTTATTACGTTGTTTTCCTAGTCATACTACTTCTATCCACTACTGACCATTTGTTTCGTGTTTATAATTTCATCTACAATTTTAATCTTCATTGGAATTGTTAAATCTGACTATAGAACATAATGTTATATTTCCTTAGTTTGCTTTTACATATTGAATTTGATAGAAATACAAAGATTTGCCCAAGCTAACAAAGAAGCTTCCTTCACAATAGAGCTACTGTTTTATTTTGTGATCCTTTTCTACCTATAACATCTTACTTGCATAAGCTCCTGGTTGATCTCTCTTGAAATTCATAGGCTTTTGAAAAGTTGGCTGCAAATCTTGTGGTATTACTTCCAAATCATTTCACAAGTTTTTCTTACCTTCTCTTTAATTTAGACATTTACATTTACTAACAGTTGAAATGAATTTGTGCTGTTTTTAAGTTTTGATTTTTAAAAATCAATTTGATGTAGAAATGTACATATTTATATAAAATTAGGCTCCCAACCATATGTACATCAAGTTTTATTTATTTATTTATTTGTATTTTTTGAGACAGAGTCTCGCTCTGTCACCCAGGCTGGAGTGCAGTGGCACAATCTCGGCTCACTGCAACCTCTGCCTCACAGGTTCAAGCAATTCTCCTGCCTCAGCCTCCTGAGTAGCTGGGACTACAGACACTCACTACCACGCCCGGCTAATTTTTTGTGTTTTTAGTAGAGATGGGGTTTCACTGTGTTAGCCAGGATGGTCTCGATCTCCTGACCTCGTGATCCAACCACCTCAGCCTCCCAAAGTGCTGGGATTACAGGCGTGAACCACCGCACCCGGCATGTACATCAAGTTTTAAAGTCCTTAGGACCTAAATTTCAGATTAGGGTAAAAATAGTTCCTCTTATCATCACCATATCTTGAAAATTCAGAAAAACATACTCAGTTGTTAACTGTTACAGTGTATGTCAATCCTATCTCTTTTTTTGGTGTTTCTCTGGTATTTCCGTTAGATTTTCAGTTTCTTGCCTTCTAATACTTTTGTGATAAAATAAGTTTGAAGGTCATTTCAAAGAGGAAAGTAACTTTTAGTTGATCTTCTGCCTTCCCCTTTATAAAACTGTTTTAAATAAAAATTGAAGAGGTTATTGGGTAAATGCCAACTAGGTAACTTTTAAAACAAGATATTCTATACTAACTTTATACTTCCTTTAAGAACTAATAGCTTAGTATTTGATTTAGATCATAAGTTTATTTTTTGTTTTTATTTTTTTGAGACGGAGTCTCACTCTGTCACCCAGGCTGGAGTGCAGTGGTGCGATCTTGGCTCACCGTACAGTCCACCTCCCGGGTTCAAGCAATTCTCCTGCCTCAGCCTCCGAATAGCTGGGACTACAGGCATGTACCACCAGCCAGCTAATTTTTTGTACTTTTAGTAGAGACGGGGTTTCACTGTGTTAGCCAGGATGGTCTCCATCTCCTGACCTTGTGATCCGCCTGCCTCAGCCTCCCAGAATGTTGGGATTACAGGCGTGAGCCACTGTGCCTGGCCCGTAAGTTTATTTTTTATTTAATTTTTTTTTTTTTTTTTTTTTTTTTTTTTTGAGACGGAGTCTCGCTCTGTCACCCAGGCTGGACTGCAGTGGCGCGATCTCGGCTCACTGCAAGCTCCGCCTCCCGGGTTCACGCCATTCTCCTGCCTCAGCCTCCCTATTTAATTTTTTATCATGGAAATTTTTCTTTTCTTTTTTTGTTTTTTTGTTTTTGTTTTTGAGACAAGGTCCCACTGTGTTACCCAGGCTGGCATGATCATACCTCACTGCGTCATTGAACTCCTGGGCTCAGGTAATTCTCTCACCTCAGCCTCCTGAGTAGCTGGTACTACAGGTGCATACCACCATACCCGGCTAATTTTCATATTTTTGTAGAGCCAAGGTCTCACTGTGTGGCCCAGGCTGGTCTCGATCTTCTGAGCTCAAGTGATCTACATCTACCCTCCTCGGCCTCCCAAAGTGCTGGGATTACAGGCATGAGCCACTGTGCCTGGCCTTGTCATGGAAATTTTCAAGAGTAAATAAATCCGGATACTCTCTGCAGTGCATTGACATGTCTCTTAAGTTACTTTTAATTTATATTTTCTTTCCATCTTACTTTTTTTCTATAAACTCCATGTCATATATTTGGAAGAAACTGAGTTATTCTAAACTTGGTTGACTGCATACTTAAGGCATCATTTAACATATTTCTCTAATGGCTTGATTAGATTTAGGTCTGATTTTCTTGTTGCATCACATCAGGATGCAGTAGGGTTGTCTCACTTTCAGTAACATTGGTTAGCCTGGGTATATAGACCTAACAACAATGACTACGTAAGTCTACCAGAAAGCTCATGCAGGAGTGCTTATAGCAGCTTTATTCATAATTGCCAAATATTGGAAATAGCCAAATGTACATCAGCAGTATAATGGGTAAATTAACTGATAGATGCAACAGTGTTCATGTTTCTCACAGAAGTAATGTTGAGTGAAGAGAGTTAACACAGTAAAGAGCATACTGAATGATTTCAAATATAAGAAGTTCAAAATGAGCAAAATTAATGTCTCATTTAAAAATAAGATAGACCAATGAAATAATACTACCTATTAAAAAAGTCTTTTCCCCACCAAATGAGATGTCTCCATTATTACATACTCAATTTCCATAGGTATGTGTATTTCTATATCTTGTTCCATTTGTTGATTCACATGCCTGTATCACATTGTTTTAATTATTGAAGTTTTATAAGATGTTTTAATCTCCGACAGGGTGCATTCTTCTAGCTATTTTTGCTTGTCTGTTCTTTCAAATTAATTTTATAATCAACTTTTCTTGCCTCAGGAAAAAATAAAACCTTAAAGGTATTTCATTAGGATTGCATTAAATTAATAGATTATCTTAGGGAGATCTGGTACCTTTATGATGCTGAAGCTTTCTTTCCAAGAACATGGTTTCTCTTTTGTCTTGTTCACTTTCAGGAATGTTTTGTAGTTTTCCTTATATAGATTTTGTACTGTTTCTGTTGTTGAATTTAAGCCTATTTTGATTTTTGCTGTTGTAAATGAGGTCTTCATCTCTATTTATACTTTTTTTTTCTATTTTTACTTTGCCGCCCCCGCCCCCCTTATTTCTTCTTACTGTTACGTTGTATGTATGAAGACTGGTGTCTTTATGTATGCTAGTTTTATGTCCTATTTTACTAAATTTTCTTGTTGCTTGGAATAGTTTTTTCATGGATTCTTTTGAATTTTTCAGTTAAGTATATTATTTGCAAATAATAGAGATAGCAATAGCTTCGCTTCTACCCTACTCCCACCCCAGTTATTATGCCTCTAATTGCTTTCTCTTGTCTAATTGGATTGATCATTGCCTACATAATGTTATATAGTAGTGGAGTCCTTGTTTTTCAAATCCTTAGTGTTAAAACCTTTAGTGTTTCCCCATTAAAATCTGGCTTAAAAAACAAATAACAACAACAAAAAACCCAGCGAGATAGGCCTGGCACAGTGGCTTAGTGTCTGTAATCCCAGCACTTTGGGAGGTCAAGGCAGAAGAATTGCTTGAGCCCAAGAGTTCAAGGTTACATAGAACAATGATTGCACCAATGCACTTAAGCCTGGGTGACAGAGCAAAACTCTATCTCAAAAAAAAAAAAAAAAAGAAAAAAGCTATATATATGAGAATTATAATTTATAATATACCATAATATTCATCTATTGCAAACCGTACAATTCAGTGATTTTTTTTTTTTTTTTGTGATAGAGTCTCACTCTTTCACCCAGACTGGAGCGCAGTGGTGCGATCTTGGCTCACTGCAACCTCTGCCTCCCGGGTTCAAGCAATTCTCCTGCCTCAGCCTCCCCAGTAGCTGGGATTACAGGCATCTGCCACCATGCCTGGCTAATTTTTGTATTTTTAGTAGAGACGGGGTTTCACCATCTTGGCCAGGCTGGTCTTGAACTCCTGACCTCATGATCCACCTGCCTTGGCCCCCCAAAGTGCTGGGATTACAGGCGTGAGCCACTGTGCCCGCAGTGATTTTTTTTTAGATTTTTTTTTTTTGAAATTTATAGGGTTGTGCAGCTATCATCACAGTCTGATTGTAGAACATTTTCATTATTCCAAAAAGTTCTCGTGTCCTTTTACAGTGACTTTTATGTTGAGTGGTTTATGAGAGTATATTTATATGTGTATTTTTGTGTGTATGTACATATAAATATGTCTTATGCCTATGTGACCATATTTATTATGTAAGGACATATCTGTTAATTTATTTCATTGCCTGTTTTTAATACAAATGAATAATGTTTGAAAGTTTTCTTTTTGACATGCATGGTTAAATCAGCAGGTTCAAGTTGTATTCTGTGGGCATAGTGAAACAGAAAAATCTTGTTATAACAAAATATGGCAACATTGTAGTAAAATTTATTTTCTGTGAGTAAAGGAAGATGGCGTTTCATATTCTGAATTGTTTGTTCCATGTTGTTTGTTAAAGAGGATGGCATTCCCTGTGGATATGCTGGAAAATTGCAGCCATGAGGAATTGGAAAATTCTGCTGAAGATTACATGTCAGATTTAAGGTGTGGGGACCCTGAAAATCCAGAGTGTTTTTCTCTTCTCAATATTACGGTAAGGTGTTCTGCAGTGATTGTCATCAATCTTTTCAGTTCAGTTTATACATGAAATAAATATCCTTTTTTAAAAAATCATTTTAAGTGTTAATCATTAATTTTTGAAATCTTTACAGAAATCTATTCAGTAAAATGGATAAATATTGGTTGATCAGTTTTTAAAAAGAGAAACTCCACAGGTTATTGCTATTTGACTTTATGGCTTTAAAATTATATGTGAGAATACCACCAGTTTTGCTAAGACTGTTTACTATATTTGAGCAGCTTCAGATTTACTTTAGATTTGGAATTTGTGAGTTTAGAAAATTTTTTAATTAAAAAATCAGCAAAACACTAAATTACATATTTTTTGTGCCATGAATCTTTTCTTCCTTTTTCTAAAAAAGTAAAATCAAATTTTCTAGTCAGTAAATTATAATATTTTGTGATAGAAAGATCATTAGACTTGGAACCATTAGAGTTTCACTGTGAACTGTGGTGGACAAATTCCTTAACCTCTCTAGGCCTTAGATTTTTCTTCTGGAGATGACTTAAAGAATTTTTTAAAGTCTTCCCCAGCACCAGTATTTTTATAATTCTCTGAATTGTAATGTTATCTCTAAATAGGGAATAAGTGTTGGATTAAATGAAGGCAAAAAAATGTTAAAGCATATTAGTAGCATGTATCTTCCCAGAAAAATTAATTTCCTTGACTGCTTTTTTTTTTTTTTTTTTTTTTTGAGATGGAGTCTCGCTCTGTCGCCCAGGCTGGAGTGCATTGGCGCGATCTTGGCTCACTGCAACCTCTGCCTCCTGGGTTCACGCCATTCTCCTGCCTCAGCCTCCCGAGTAGCTAGGACTACAGGCGCCCACCACCATGCCCGGCTAATTTTTGATATTTTTAGTAAAGATGGGGTTTCACTGTGTTAGCCAGGATGGTCTCGATCTCCTGACCTTGTGATCCGCCTGCCTTGGCCTCCCCAGAGTGCTGGGATTACAGGCGTGAGCCACTGCCCCCGGCCTGCTTTTTTTTTTTTTTTTTTTAACTAGATAATGGAATATCTTCCTCAAGTAGGCTAAATAACAGATGATAAATTATAGTTGTTTTTTTAATGACTTTATGGGCCATATTATAGCTTTAGTTTTTATTCAGATGTGTGGCTAGATACATAATAATATTTATGAAACAACTTTTCATATTTTCCCTAAGACAATAAAATTATTCCAAAAGGGAAGTCTATCTGATTTACTCTTTCTTTAGAGACTAGAAATAATGTCTCCTATAAAATAAATTAAAATTAACGTAGGAAATGTTTACTACTTTGGTAAAAGATTGATTTTTTTAATGTATTTTCTTAACAGACTGTTCACTAATCTTTATTAATTTGTCATTTCAGATTCCTATTAGCCTGTCAAATGTAGGCTTTGTACCTCTTTATGGTGGAGATCAGACCCAGAAAATTCTTGCTCTCTTTGCACCTGAAGATTCACTGACAGGTCTCTTTTTGCTTAATTTTTATAAATTAAGGAATTTTTCTCCAAACTGTTAGAAATTTATTTAAAAGGTAGCTACATGAAGAAATTTGGTTTTTTTTTTAAAGTGTTTCAAATTGTAATTTTATTAAAATGTAATTCTTAATTGCTTGTAGCTACATGTTTGATGGGTGAATGTCTGCTGTCACACTGCTATAAAGAACTTCTTGAGACTGGGTAATTTATAATAGAAAGAGATTTAATTGACTCTCATAGCCAGGCACGGTGGCTCATGCCTGTAATCCTAGCACTTTGGGAGGTTGAGGTGGGTGGATCACCTGAGGTCAGAAGTTTGAGACCAGCCTGACCAACATGGTGAAACCCTGTCTCTACTAAAAATACAAAATTAGCTGGGCGTGGTGGCACATGCCTGTAATCCCAGCTACTTTGGAGGTTGAGGCAGGAGAATCGCTTGAACTCAGGAGGTGGAGGTTGTAGTCAGCTGAGATCACACCATTGCACTCTAGCCTGGACAATAAGAGTGAAACTCCATCTCAAAAAAAAAAAAAAAAAATTGACTCACAGTTCCGCATGGCTGGGGAGGCCACAGGAAACTTGCAATCATGGCAGAAGGGGAAGCAGGCACGTCTTACATGGTTGCAGGCAAGAGAGAGTGTGTGCGCACGTGTGTGAAGGAGGAACAAACATTATGAAACCATCAGATCTTGTGATAATGGGACCCCCCCACCCCGACCCATGATCGAATCACCTCTCACCAGGTCCCTCCCTCTACATGTAGGAATTGTGGGGATTACAGTTCAAGATGAGATTTGGGTGGGGATGCAGCCAAACCATATCAATGAAATAAAAATGGTATAAATGAGGCTACAAAGTACAATATTACTATTTGGTAAGGTTTATATAGATACTCTTAAATATAAAGTATATGGATACTTTATAGTACAATATGGCCTTATTAAGTCTAAAAGTGTACTTTAAAACTCAAGTGTTAATGATTATTTATTCTATTTTAGCTGTGGCACTTTACCTTGCTGATCAGTGGTGGGCTATTGATGATATTGTGAAAACATCTGTTCCTTCAAGAGAGGGGCTTAAGCAGGTAACAAGATCCTCTAATTTTGAGTGTTTCTTTTGAGGCCATTTCACAGTGTTTCCTGTAAACAGTGATAGTTTTTGAGCTCTTCCCCATTTAAAAATAATCAGGTTATATTAAACCCTAGAATTTCATTCTTACGATGAAGCCAGCATTCGGGTTGGGCTTCCTCCATTTTTATGTGATTCTATAAGTATCTGAGATTGGGTGAGGAAGAATGAATACCTGTGGGTTAGTTGAGCTTTGGCTACCTTTATGCACGTTAGCTTCTGATTTTCTTATTTGATAGAGGAAAAGCTAGTTCCCTTTGTGTGATTGTTTAGCTTCTGTCTCTAGGAGAGACTAACCAGGAAACTTGTTTATTAGTAGGGCCTCTTCAGGTGGTCTATATAGTGTTCCTAACAGTGGAATGACCAGGTTCAGGAGAGAGCAAGCTTCCAGCCTCGGCAGGGTTATAGTAGAAGGCAGCCAGCTGAAGAATGTTGCAGGAAGGAAGCTGGTTTTCATGCTAGAGATGAAAGGGTTTAAGAGACATCTCTGGTGCTCTAGTTATTGGAGGATAAATAGGACAGGATATGGAAAATCCATAGAAACCAAGATGTAACATATTTGAGGAGGCAGGGCATAATAAAAAAAAGATGAAATCTTTGGTGGCTGGAAGAGTGAGATTTATAATAATATTGGAGAAATAGGAAACTGACTTGGTAGAAGTGCGTTAGACTTTGCTTACTTAAAAAGAATACTGACTTTTTGGAGAAGCAGTACTATTCATTAATTAAGTATAGAGTGTCTTGTTAATTAATCCTAAAAGAAAGAGACCCTTAATGAGGATCATGATTTTTTTTTTTTTTTTTTTTTTGGGATGGAGTTTCGCTCTTGTCACCTAGGCTGGAGTGGGGTGCTATCTCTGCTCACCACAACCTCAGCTTCCTGGGTTCAAGCGATTCTCCTGCCTCTGTCTCCCGAGTAGCTGGGATTACAGACATACGCCACCATGCCCGGCTAATTTTGTATTTTTAGTAGCGACGACGTTTCTCCATGTTGGTCAGGCTGGTCTCGAACTCCCGACTTCAAGTGATCCACCCGCCTCAGCCTCCCAAAGTGCTAGGATTACAGACATGAGCCACCACGCCCAGCCAACAGGAGAATGAATTTAACAGAAATATATATGTGTCTTGATATTCTTCCTTTAGAACACTTCTAGGATAGGCCAACTCTGTAAAAACTTGTCAGGTTCGCAGGGTTCCAGCTACTGTTCATTTTTTTGTGGGCAGTTGAACCAGTCAGAAGAAACAAGGAAAGCATATCAAGAAATTTTGATCCTGTTACTCCAATTCACAGAAAAGCAAAACTTGATGCTTGCTTAAAGGGGCAGTGGCAGCGGGAAAAAAAGAAACTGAAGAAACTTGCAGGTTACTAGGGTGTTTTTATTTCTTCCCTTTGAGTTGGGAACTTTGAAAGAGATGGGAGGATAAGAGAATAATGCACTTAGTATTATTAAGTATTAGTAACTTTTGGATATTGCATTAATTCTTCAGTGTGCCTTAAGATTCCCAAAGTGGTAGGCCCATCCGCTGAAGGCTAGGAGAATGTGTGTACCTGGTTATCTGCCAGTCTGATAAGAAACTTTGAACAAAAACTGAAGGGGAGGAGGGAATTAAATCCCTGCATAAAGCTGTAAAATTGGAGGAGTAGATAGCAATAAAGGAGTATAATATGTTCTCAGGAACAGTTCTGATAGTGAAAAGAAGTATGTATGTCAAGAAAATAAGCATTCTGATGTGTTTTAACATGACTGAGGTTTGGCATATTATAGATACGAAGGCTAAAGGATGGAGAAGGAGAAGGGAAAATCTTAATATGATGGTATGTTGTAGCTTTTGCTGTTCAAGTGGAGAAACTATGAAACCTCCAGATATGGATTGGGAAAAGAGGAGGAGTCAAAACCAAAAATAAGACTACAACTATGTGGACTCTTTCAGCCTTAGTTACCTTAGGGACAACATTCCCTCTTTTTTTTTTTTTTTTTTTTTTTTGACACAGGCTTACTGACGCCCAGACTGGAGTGCAGTGGCGTGATCTCGGCTCACTGCAACCTCTGCCTCCCGGGTTCGAGCAATTCTCCTGCCTTAGCCTTCCGAGTAGCTGGGACTACAGGCGTGTGCCACCTTGCCCAGCTAATTTTTGTATTTTTAGTAGAGATGCAGTTTCGCCATGTTGGCCAGGCTGGTTTTGAACTCTTGACCACAAGTGATCCACCTGCCTTGGCCTCCCACAGTGCTGGGATTACAGGTGTGAGCCACCACTCCTGGCCTACGTTCCCTCTTAAATAGAGAAATCAGTGAAGGGGGACTGCTATTCCAGTCAAATCCTGGTCAGTAAGGAAAAATTGGTTGGTAAAGTTACAGAAGGGTGTAACCCTTTTTGTACTTAACAAACACTTAACTTGGAGCAAGTTGACTTTATTTTTATAAACCTCTCTGTACCTGGAAACTGATGCTCAATTATATGGACGGGAGGTCCTCAGTAGTATGCTGCAAGACTTTGTCCATTGTGTCCTTCATTTTGTCAGTGACTTAGAGGCATGCTTATCAATTCTGCATGTCACTGTGCTGAATGGAGGAGCTAATCTGTGAAGGGCAGAATTAAAAAACAGAGAAAGATCTAACATAATAAAATTAAATAGGGAGAAATGTAATACCTATAGGTTCAAAAAATTAACTGTACACCATGAACACCAAACTGAAACGACAGTACGTATGAAAAAGTATTGGGCTTTAGTTAATTAACAGTAAAATCCAGATAAGCAAAAAAGCTAATAAAAACTTTGTTTATATAGAAAAGCCCCATTGTCTCAGCAGCACCTTCAAAATATCTTCATGAAATCCACATCCCAAACATGAAGAGAGATGTTACGGATCTGGAGCAATTTCAAGAGAGAGGACTGAAATGGCAAGAGTACCCCAAATTGTGTTACATTAGCCTTTTCCTTCATTTATAACCATGTTTAACGTTGCCGTGAAATTTAGGGGAACATCATGGCTCTGTCTTCAAATATTTATAGGCTATGTGGCTGCAGAATATCAAAATATAGTCTTTGAGAAATAGATTTCAGCTCTGAGTAAGGAAGAATTGTTGTTGGTCAGAACTGTGGGTTCAAGGAAGGAATGGGTTGCCTTGGAAGCTATTGCTAGTCAGCTGCTATTTCCTATGTTTGTTATGTGAGATCCCCTGCCAGGGTTATTTTTGAGAGTAGTGTATGTATATGGTCAATCTTTTCTCTATCCACTAAACTAATTAGAGCCTGAACTTGTTTTAAGAGACCTGGGGGAATATAGGCTTATGTACAGAATTTTTTTTTTTTTTTTTTTTTTTTTGAGGCACAGTCTCACTCTGTCGCCCAGGCTGGAGTGTAGTGGTGCAGTCACAGCTCACTGCAACCTCAACCTTTTGCGCTCAAGTGATCTTCCCCCTTTAGCCTCCCGAGTAGCTGGGACTACAGGTGTGCTCAGCCATACCTGGCTAATGTTTGTATTTTTTGTAGAGATGGGTGGGTTTCGCCATGTTGCCCAGGCTGGTCTCAAACTCCTGAGCTCAAGCGATCCACCCACCTCAGCTTCCCAAAGTGCTGGGATTACAGGCATGAGTCCCCGTACTGGCCTGTGTATCAGGAAACCTCACTATTTGATATCAGAAAGTTCTGAGTGTTGGTGCGGTCCTGTGACCATGTAGCCCTGTGTGTAGGAAGTGAGACTCTGTTTCTGTTCTATTACTGCCCTAAGTATGTTTTTATTAGACTTCTTTGGTATCCCTGTCTTTGTTGACAGCAAAGATAGGGCTATTAAATGAACATTTTACCAGGAAAGGATGAGACACATTTCTTTCCCAAGAGCGTAATTATGGCTTCCCTCACCAAATGATGTAATTGTTCTTAAAGTGTTCAGGGGATAACACTAAGCTGCCCTTTTTTTTTTTTTTAAATGTGGAGACTGAAAAGCAGTTGAAGTAGTTTACTATAGTGAGGGCTGTGATTAGGGTTGGTAAGACCCTGGATCTGGGCAGCTGGAAGCAGAAAGAAGATGGTGAGTGCTGAAAGACATGCTCGGGATTGGTACATTGGGGACCTGTTTTTTGCCCGATTTAGAATTTTGTTGAAAGGCAGTATTCTATGCATAATATGTGTGTGTGGAAATGGATTGTAATCTATGTGAATGATTAGTCTCATCTCTGTGGTAATAAAATGTTTTGCAAATTGTTTTGAATGCATTTGAAGTGCTTTGAATTCCAGTATGAGGTATGGGAGCAGGGAGCAAAGTAAATAGCATCTTGTGATTGATGCATATTATAACTGCTGTGCCTGGTGTTTGACTCTCTTTGTAGGTGAGCACTCTTGGGGAGAGAGTGGTTCTGTATGTTCTGAATCGAATTATTTATAGAAAACAGGAAATGGAGAGAAATGAGATCCCATTCCTGTGTCATAGCAGTACTGATTATGCTAAGATTCTGTGGAAGAAAGGAGAGGCCATTGGGTTTTATTCAGTTAAGCCTACAGGTGAGTCTTTAAAAGTTATTTAAACTGTGTATTATGGAAATCTCCATTTTAGACCCCTCCAATTGTATCAATATCTCTGTTAAATTAATCTCTAGCATGCAAATTGAGGTGATTTTAATTAGTATTTCTTGGGAGTACTTTGATTCTACCATCCTATGACAGTGAGGATTGTTGGGAAAGTGTTTTGAAAAAACAAAATAAAAATAAACATTTGATCCCAAGGAAGATTTCTCCACATATATGGAGACTCAGTTGTACGTTGAACCTCATATTTGTCTATCTTCTAGCCCTCACATTTCCAAAAGTTGTTGTTTACTTTGATTCCTGTTGCTGTTACTGTTACAGGTTCCTTCTAAAACCCCAGTCTACCTGTGGCCCAAATGCATAGCACACCTCATTCAGCCTGACATATGAAAGAGCAACTTAGCTAATTACCAAGAAAAACAAAATGCTTTAATATATTTAGTAAATACAAACAGCTTTGAAATTGTTACTCTAAAGTTTGGGTTTCTGATTGTAAGAGCCAACTATACCCTATCCTTAAAAAATAGTGCAACCTCATACCTGCTTTACCTGTACTCCCATTCATTCAGCTCCCTAGAGCAGCTGGAGCCAGGAAGCTCTAACCTACTTACTCTGTGTGCACATACAACCCACACCTTGTGACCATCAAAGAACAAAGTCTGCCTTGTTTTGTACCTTGACCAAAAGACCTTTCACAGAGAATACACTTAGATTCTTTTTATTTCCATTTCAGATTTTCCAAACTTAGTTCTTCTGGTCACATCCAGTCTAAAGATCCTACCAAATTCACTGCTGATCTAATGAACAGTTGTGACTGATACCTTGATCCCATAATTAGTACACATTTGTGATGAGAATTGGTGCTTATAGTCCATAAAAGGAAGGTCATTTTTTCCCAAGAATAAAAAACTGATGTGCAGTTTAAAATGGTTTTTCTTTAGGTAAATACTTTGGGTGCCCTTTATTGTCTCTGTTCTTGTATAAATTTGAAATAGAACCAGTAATTTTTGTAACTTCAGAAAAATACTGATTATACATGAGGAGAAAGAGTGTTCAATGGAAATTTAGTGTGCATTGCAGAGAAGACATCACTTTGTTGTTTTTAAATGTTTTAATGTTTGCAGTTGGGGTGTGAATTAATTGCTTTGTGATTTATTTTATATAAGGCAATTCCTGTGGGAATTGGAGGCTTTTTGTTTCTAATACTGGCTCCAGGGGAATTTCCTACCTGATAGACATTTGGAGCACAACTAGTTTATACTTTTATATTGAGGGCTTCTTTCTATGAAAGACACACAAAGGCACAGCCTTCCTATTTAGTGTTTCTGATCAGTATTTAACTGCGGGAGTGTGCTCTTCTTATTATGCATGTTGAGGCTCCTTCTCTGGCACCTAGCCTCTATTTCTGCTTGTTCTGGTAGTTAACTATTTTATAACATCGAGTTTCCAGGTGCTACTGTATCTGCCACTTTTAGTACCTTCCATATGTCTCTAATTGTCTTACATCTTTACTATTTTAGTTCTTTCCCCGTTGTACCAGATAACAATGGAGTTAAGTGGGCTTATACTAGCCTTTGAATCAGTAGCCATTTAATTCAGGCTGGAAGTGTTTTTTCTACAAAGGAAACCTAAACATAATTTAAATATTTTAGAGAAATTGTCCAGAACAAATACTAAACACCTTGTGATGGAAGTATTTCTGATACGTGTGTATATAAAATAAAGGTTATATTTATAAAGTATATAAACATACAAAGTATGTATTTATATAAACATATTTCATATATATACTGATACATATATGTAATACTTTTTTCTACACTAGTAGCAAAAAGATAAAATCTTTATTAAGATTTGTAGTTGAATGAAAGTCTTGTGAAATCATTTATTATTTATGATTTTTAAAATAGCAAATAAGTTTATGGGGCTATTAGGACATAGAATAGCCTTGATAGAAAAAGGAGACTTTGTTTATGAGGTCAAATTCTCTTACAGTACAATGAAATTCAAGAAACTATATAAATTCTTCTTTGCCTGAAATAGATCACTGTGAGAGACTTACAGTTTGTTTGTTTTTTGGGTTAGGTAGATAGTTTTCTTATAAAGATATTTGCGGTTTTTTTGTTGTTTTTTTCTACTGTTATCTTAATGTAGTGAGCTCATTTCTTTAAGGTGTATTTCATTTTTTTCTCATTATTTATATGGTGTTTTATATTTTCAAACAATTCTGCAAAAGCACCAAATGTTTCAAACCTAGTCTTTCAAATGAAGTAAAAAAAATTTTTAAATTAGTGTTTATTTTGCAGTTGAAGGAAAGCTTCAGAAAATAGTTACCTGTGATTCCTGAATTTATCTTAATTTATTGGTAAAATAAGTTTTTACTTCCTTGACCAACAGTTGTTTACTTAACGTAATTGATTCTTTCATCAGATATTTTTGAAAAAGAACATAGAGTGAGATTGAAGGTATTGTCACTGATTTCAAGTCATGGTTAATTCTTGAGATCTGTCCGTGTCTCATAATGTTTTTGGTTATGATGGCTGGTTCAAATCTGTGCTTAAGCTCTAAGGAGGAAGCAGAACAAAGCAAAATGATTTATAACTTGACGTATACCACACTCCTCACAAGTCGAGGACAGTGAAAGGATTCATAAGAAATTTGAAAATACACAGATTGAGTATCTCCAATCTGAAAATTTGAAATCCACAATGCTCCAAAATTTGAAACATTTTGAGCGCCAACAAGATCCTCAAAGGAAATGCTTGTTGGGGCATTTCAGATTTTGGATGTTTGGATTTGGGTTGCCCAACAAGTAAGGAAAATGCAAATATTCCAAAATTCCCCCCAAAATCTGAAATCCAGTCACTTCTGGTTCTCAGCATTTTGGGTAAGGGTTATTCAATCTGTACCTTAGTTACTCTCTATTCTTTTTCATTTGCATACCTCAAGACTGCTGATGAGTTTGAGTTTGAAGAAATTATTAATGAAATAACTGGGACAGCTTTTTCAGACAAGTCAATCTATTCTTTAGAAACTTCGCTATTTAGTCTACTGTACAACTCAGAAATTATCTTAAGACAAAATCAAATATTAGTATCAAAGAGATTTTGGGTTTTGTTATAGTATTGCTATTAACTTGTAAGTTGTGTAGCAGTCTTTTTTTGGCTTTTACTTTTCTCCTTTAAATAAGGGAATTAGGCTTGACCACAGATGATCATTGAGACTTCTTTTGGCTCTAAAGTTTTCTGAATTCTGTGGTTAGAAGTGGGGACTGTCTGTGGGCAGAAATGCTTGGTCTCAGGTCTGGCTTTCAAAAGAAAAGTTGAATTTAAGAGAAAGGTTGTTAAGTTGAAAGACTATTTTAGATAGTAAAGGAAGATTTATTTCTTGGAGTCTTGAGAAGAGAAGGTTCAATAAGAGTAAATGCAGGTAGTGTTTTGTCATCAAAGCCCCAATGTATGACCCTGAGACATTATGCTGTATAGGAATAAAGATTATTTCTCAATAGGTGAAATTATGAAAATGCAAAACTCTTCAGCTACTCATTTATATATCAGTATTTTGGGTCAAATGCTTTTATGATTTATTCTTCGTAGGTTAATTTTCAGACATTATAGTTTCAAGTTTGGGCATTATCTTGTTATTCCTTAAATACAGACTGTAAAAATTATGTATTCCCTGTTTAAAAAAAAATAGATATGTGATGTATAGTCATGGTGACAGGTACATGATCTATAGTGAACTGGGATATATGCAGTTTTTTTGAATAACATTTCTAAGGCTAGGAATTATTTAATGATAGTTCCTAATAGTAAACACTGTTGCATTGTATTTCTCATAATCTCCTGTGTCTATTGGCACCTTCCCCACAATCCACTGGGATAGTTAGTATTTTTTTCTGTAGTTGTCATTATTGCTTAGTGGGATTAGAGCACATCTTCACAGGATCCATAGTTAACAGTCCCTTTACTTATCAAGTTTGGTTTTCATTATCCCTGTCAGTTTTTTAGGCTTGTAGCAACAGATCATGACTAGTAATAAAAGGTATTTATTGAGCACATAATGTTCGACATTGAAGAGTTATAGTTTACTTCTTTCTTTTCCTATATTATAGGTAGTTTTATAGTAATCTGTAATCTTAAAGTCAAGTTGCAAGTTCCCCATCATCAAGGGCTTCTCTTTCCTCTCTTTTTATGTTGTTGTGTGAGGGGGATTCTTATCTAGGTAAATGGAATTATTTAATTTTTCTAATATTGTGCTGTTTACTTTTTCCTAATGACCATTAGATTAACAAAGTTGATACAGTAATTACTTTTGGTAGAACATTCAAAATGCTACCACCTTAGGGAATAAATCATTAAGTGATCTGTATTTTATTCCCCATATTTCTTTTTTTTTTGAGATGGAGTCTCACTCTGTCACCAGGCTGGCTGGAGTACAGTGGCGCGATCTCGGCTAACTTCAACCTCTGCCTCCTGGGTTCAAGCGGTTCTTTTGCCTCAGCCTTCTGAGTAGCTGGGGTTACAGGCACGTGCCATTACGCCCGGCTAATTTTGTATTTTTCATACAGATGGGGTTTCACCATGTTGGTCAAGCTGGTCTCGATCTCCTGACCTCAGATGATCCGCCTGTCTTGGGCTCCCAAAGTGCTGGGATTATAGGCGTGAGTCACCACACCTGCCAGGCTTCTTTTAGAGGATCGTTTAATAATTTTTTTGAGCCAGGGTCTTGCTCTGTTGCCCAGGCTGGAGTGCAGTTGAGCAATCATGGCTCACTACAGCCTCAACCTCCTAGGCTCAATTGATCCACCTGCCTCAGCCTCTCAAGTATTTTAGTTTTCTATTTAAGGAAGGAAATCTTGCTATTACTTTTCTTTGTACCTGTGTTTATATAACTTAATTCATAAAACACGGGCTTAGCAACAAATAGAGATTAGATCTGTGTCATAGGAAAATGACAAATTATTGCCTATCTTGGACCTGCGTGGTGCCTTGCATTCACAAGAAACCATAGATGCTAAATCCACAAATACCTTTGTCTTATGGTATGGCACTAAAGACTTAAAGGAAAGCACTTGATGAAAGATAATAGAAAATGTTCATGGTTGCAAAATCAGATATTTTATAGTCGTTCCGTATGAGTACTTCATGTGTAACAAAAACTTACCTGCAAAAATAGTTTATAAAAGGATGAAAACTGCAGAGAAAGCCTTTTTATGACACAGAAGGGAGCGTAAAAGAAGAAAAAAATTGTTCTATACTGAGTTTTACAATAATTGCTATACTAAGTGTTATGTAATATTTTTAGTTTATTCAGGACACCATTCAGAATTCATTGACCTCAGGCATAGAACTTTGTATTCAAAGTCTGTATAAGTCATACATGTACTCTTGCAAACTTTTCTCAGAATTTTATAGTGAAAATTTGGATGGCATGTTGAGGAGTTTATATTGCTAGTGGTAGGCAGGGTGTGGCTATAGTGCTAATGCATTGGTTAAAGAGGGTGGGTTGAACACGTGCCTCAGCCTCTACTCTCTCTTGCAACACCACCAGAATGACACCAAAGACATTTTTAAACAGCACAAATCCCACATGACGAAGTGAATAAGAGGGGAGTGTAACAGCAACAAAACTTTATAATCTGGGAAAAGGGTAGATTATGTAGTAACTGAATCCTAAGATGCCATTGCCCAAGGCAGGAAGCACCACATTTATATTTTAGAACCTTTAAAAAGTTCAGTCATTATAACACTAGCTACTTCTGGGAGGTGGAGCTTTAGAAAAGGATTGGCTGAAAGTTCCTTCCCTAATGCAGCACAGCTGGACAGTTACCCCAGCCTTGCTCTGGGAAAAGACATGCTCCTGGGGGCACATGAAGACTTTCAGGTATGGTGGCAACATTTGTGTTAGGCAATAAATTATCTTCCTTCTCCCATTTTACAAAATGAAGGTATATCTTTCATCTAACCTTTATCTTGCTAATCTGGAGTTGTAAAAAGGTCTGGAAGTCCCACTTTAAAAAAAGAAAAAAGAAGGCAGGGAGAGGCCTCTAAATAGTTTTGTAGTAGTGTAAAAGTGACTAGATATAATTAGATGATATTCTTTTGTAAGTCAGGTGGTTTCTGTTTGTTTTCAACAAAAATGAAAGAGGATTTAATTGAGTTGTGTTTAATAATGCCAGATTATTAAAGATAATTTTTTATAATAGATCACCGTGTGATATGTGGCACATAACTAAGGACACTTACATTGCTATAACGAAGGGTTTTCTGGTTCCTTCTTATTTGAACAAGGTTCTTAAGCACTTATATCTATAAAAATAAAAAAATAGGAATAAGATTAATGCCGAACTTTGTCTCATTCTGCTAGTAAGTAATTCATGAACTCATAAACCAATTAAAAAATGATACACTCCAGGCCAGGCATGGTGGCTCCCATCTGTAATTCCAGCACTTTGGGAGGCCAAGGCGGGCAGATCACCCGAGGTCAGGAGTTCAAGATGAGCCTAGACGACATGGTGAAACTCCGTCTGTACAAAAAAAAATACAAAAATTAGCCGGGCACGATGGCGGGTTCCTGTAATTCCAGCTACTCAGGAGGCTGAGGTGGGAGAATCGCTTCAACCCGGGAGATGGAGGTTGCAGTGATCCGAGATTGCACCATTGCACTCCAGCCTGGGTGACAGAGACTCCATCTCAAAAAAAAAAAAAAAAAAAAAAAAGATAAGCTCCATCTATTTCATTAACAGTTGTGTTTAAAATAATATTTTGTTTTTTTTGTTTAGTAATTAGTTTTCCTGATATATGTGTTTTGATTTGTTGTATACTAATATAATAATTATAATAATTCCAAATTTCTTTTGGATCAATACTTAGAACATTAGGATCACGAGATATTTTTAGAATTTATATACAGATATATTCTTGTAGAGAAAAATGATTGGATAATCAGTAAACTTCCATGCATAAAAATATTACATCAGGATAACATTCTGTGGAATAAATATCATAGAAATATTAGTGCAAGGAGAAGAAGGAACAGTGTAAAACTGTGTTAAGGAATAGTTTGTTCAATGGATGGTAACAGTTATCACATTGATTATAGTTTCTAGAGTCCATTTGATACATATAAAAGAAGGATGTAATAGTTTTGTTTTTCTTTAAGTCAATGTTATTTATTAACTGCAAAGGGAAAAATGGTAAATTTACACAGAGAAACCTGGCAGGTACCATGTTAACCAACAGATTATGGTTAACATCACTAGTAATAAGACATATCAACATCATGTATCCCATGATATATGATGTACTGAGGACACAGTATCATTCTGTAGCATTTTTGCCCAAAATTTATGATCTCGGTTCATTCATGAGAAAACATTAGACAAAGCCAAATTAGGAGAGTTATTCTATAAAGTAACTGACAATCTCCCATAGTGTCAAGGTTATGAGTGACAAGGGGAGATGGAGGAATTATCAAAGACCAGAGTTTAGGGATATATTAAACTAAATGCAGGAAGGAATTCTGGATTGGATTCTGAAACAGAAAAGAACATTAGTGGAATAATGTGTGAAATTTGAATAAAGTCTGTAGTTTAGCTAGCAGTATTATAGCAATGTTAATTTCCTGGTTTTGATAATAGTATTTTGGCTATGTAGGATGTTAACATTAGGGTGAAGGGTATATGGGAGCTCTCTGTAATGTTTTTGTGACTTTTCTATAAGTCTACAGTTGTTTTTAAAATAGTTTTTTAAAAGTCAACAATATGTCAGAAATAACATCTTCTGTAATTATTGATTGAAACTTAGATGAAAATTTTTAGATATCACAAGGATGTGTGAATATATGGTATTTCAAAGTTATTTTATGGCTACATGAGCAAAAATGTCTCCTTTGAGGAGTTTGACTAGGCCAAAAGAAAAAAGAAACTAAAAATACCAATATAAATGGTTCCCCTAGGAAAGGCTCCAGCCATATCATCCTGCTGTGAGGTCCATTGCCAGCAAGCCCCACCATACACACAGAGCTTCTAATTAGCTTTTTAATATCTCATTCTTAATTATGAACAGATAGTCATAGGTAAGGAAGGCCACTGATGTGAAAAATGGTGATTAAAGCAAAAGACAGTAAAAGAGATTTGGAGGAGAAGACTGCAAAAAATGTGGCCCTTAAAATTTTTGGAAAAGTTAGTCATTGCATTTATGAAATAAGAACAAGAGTGTTCACAGAGCTCTTAGAAACTAAAACAAATCCAATACAAGGAAGATAGAGTTGAGGAGGTTGATCAGAAAGGAGTGCAGAAACAACAAAAAACAAACCTAAATGATGGTAAATAGGAAGAGATGGTAAAATTAGAGGGATTATTTAAATAATACATGTTTCAGGAGGAGAGAACAAATTGGAGGAGAAAAAATCACCAATAAAATAATTCACGAACATTTCTCAGAACTGTAGAACACACATTTCCAGATTGAAAGGGCCCATTGAGCATCCATCACAATGAATTAAGATACACTCATACCAAGATTATTGTGAAATTTCAGAGCATCTGGAATAGAGAAAAGATTTTGAAAGCCTCCATAAAGTGAGAGAATGATTTAGACAAAAGATCAAGAATCAAAACGTTACTAGAGTTCTCAACAGCAACATGAATACTAGAAGTGGAATAATGCCTTTAAGATACCAAGGGTAAAGTGATTTCCAGTGTATTCTGTGCCCCGTCAAATTAATAAAGAGTGAGAGTGAAAGAAGGAAATTTCTAGACTGTCAGTCTTAAAACAATTTACCTTTTATATACCCCTTTTCTGAAAGTGAGTAGAGTTTGTGCTCTCCTAAGATAAAATCAAGAAGGAAAGATGGGATCAGGAAACTAAGAGAGAAAAGAAAGGAGATCCAACATCACAGCAGATCCAACATCACAGCTATGTCAGTTGTGGAGCTGCTCTTTGTTAAAACCACTTTATGTGGCTGTTGAAGTTAAATTTTAAAATTCAGTTTCTTAGTCATGCTAGCCACATTTTAAGAGCTCAATGGCCACATGTGACTAGTGGCTACTGCATTGGACACAGTAGATACAGAACTTTTCCATCATTGCAGAACGCTCTTTGGGACATTTCTTTTTCTAAAGATTGACTGATCTAGATTGGAGCAGATCACAAAGCTCTGGGACGTTGATTTAAGAAGATAGAGTTCATAGAATACCTGATGTATTTGAACTTATTGGGATAAGATTTACATAGTTACTGGAGACTTTGGAGGATAAGAGAGAGAGTAATAAATATTATTAAGGGAAATCAAAAAGTGTAAGAATAAAGATAAAAATTCATCGTATACTATATGGCTCAGTTGTCAAAAGCATTTATATAGTCATAATGTAAATACTGAAAATTGATCTAACAAATCACAAATTACTGTTTAGGGGTGTTGGGGTTTTTTGTATGGGAAGTGTGTTTATGTTGGAGTTGAGATTGGGGTGTGTGAATGTATTTAAGAGCTAAATTCTCACCTTTCAAGTTCTAGCTATCTATGCCTAAAATGGAAAAATCAAGAAATAGAAATCAAGAGGTATAGTAAGTTACTTAGAGAAGTAGAAGTAAATACCGAAAATATCAGCTAAATGACTTCAAAATGGTTGCTTTTGGGGTGTAGAAAGTGTGTTTGTGTGTGTGTGTGTGTGTGTGTATGTGTGTGTATCAGGAAAGTGGTCACAGAGCTGCTTTTTTTTTTCTTAAGTCTTATATGACTATTGTATTCTAAACAATGTTATGGATAACTTTGATTAAAAACAAGAAGTATACATTTAAAAAAATGAGGCCATGTCCGAAGTGTAATCACTATCTACCACAAAACTAGCTGAACTTTATAAATCCTTCTCAGCCTGGAATGATCAGGACTATCTGTTAAAGGGCTATGCTAATTAGAAGATTAATGAAAAAGTCTCATACAGTTACTAAAATAATACAAATCACTGGTTAATTCAGTGGAAGTTTTGTGACTTTTGGCCTATATCAAGAAGTATATAAAGATGCAAATTTGTGTAAATAGCATACCATATTTTAGTGTAGGTAAGCTCAGAGAACACAATTGAGGTCACTATCATTAGTCGCTATTTTTGAAGTACTCATTGTTATTTGGCTTCAACTGTCAATTGCCTTGATCCAATTTGAAGACTTAATATTTTGGGGAAGAACAATCTAGTCAACAACTACTATAAGTCAGTTTAGCCCACTACTGAAGGGATTTATGACCACTACCAGGAAGTGTATTTCTGGTTTTTGTAATCTTCATTTGAGGTGATTTGTAATGGAAGCATTTTTTCTTGTCCACATTTACTAGTCAGCTTTCCTTGTGGCTTCCAGACCTTTTACTAGGGGCTATATCCATGATCTTCCCTACTTTTTTGGACAGATTACTCACTTCGTGTTCACTAAAATTCAGATTTCTGGGCCTTTTAAGGTTATTTTAAGGAATAACAAACATTGTGATGTAAAATTATAAGGATTGATAGTGTAGCTAAAAGTGAAACCCAGCTGAATTTTTTGTTGGGAGAGTGTGATTATATTTTAAGGACTTGAGTCTGTCTAGGTGTGATTCTTGTCTTTGGGAAATGTGCAAAGGCATGTGAGAGTCCAGTCCTACTCTGTGGCTACCTGAAATGTATCATTGGGAAACGAGATGGCTGCTTTGTTTAGGTGAAGTTCTAGCTATCTGAAAAACCACATGCTTGCCAATAAGGGTTCTGTTTATTCGAGAGATAGAGTTGACTTTAGTGGAAACACAAAGATGATTTGTCATGGGTTCAGTTCTCAAAGCACCAAAAATCTAGTGGATGAGACAGTAAAACCCACAACATCATAGTCGATAAGCTGTATTATTAGATAATCATAGTTCAGTTTTGTAAGTAATATATTTGAGGTATCAACAATAGCAGTCTTTGAAAGTGAGTAGTTAATTTTGCCTGGAGGGAGGTGTGACTGGGAAAGTGATATTTAAAAGTAGTTTTGAAGGGTAAGTAGTTTGTCAGTAAGAGAAGGGGGAAGGGAAAGAATATTCTTGGTAAACATGAATGGAATATAAATATATGCAGAAGGCAGAGAGTCATGAAAGTTTAGGGCATATTTGGAATTACATCCTGAATAAGGTGGTGGGACTAACAAGTAGGAGAAGTGAAGATGGAGGTCCCATTGCAAAGGATCTTAAGTGTCCTACTAAGAAGTGTGGCATTTTATTGGCCAGGAAGCTATCAAATAATTTTATGTAGAAGTAACATGATTAAATATTTTAGGGACATACTATTTGGAGCACTTGGAAAATTGTATTTTAAAGTCAGGGAAGTCAATTAAAAGAACTGTTTTAGTAGTTCAGGTGAATGAAGGACCAGAACTAGGAAAGCACCAGTAGGAGTGGAGAAGGGAACATCTGAGGGAGAGTTTCAGGTGGACAGAGTGTGGTGACTCCATAGTGTGTGTGTGTGTGGGGGGGGGGGGAGGTGGAGGAACTAGTGATGAATCTGAATGGCTTTGGCTTGGGTGCTTAGGTATTGGTGGGAGGCTGTTAATTAAGATTGGGAATAGAAGAAGAGGAGTAGTTTGATAATACTTTAGTTCAATTTTGACATGGGCATATGTGTCCCTAAGGCATATATAAGTAGACATAACATAGAAATGTAAGTTGGAGCACATGGAAGAGGTATGGATATTTATGTGGGCCCCAGAATACTTAAAGTAATTTTACAGCGTGGATGAGATCAGTCAAAACTGTTGTATAAAGTGAGTGTATTTGTGAATATTGGTATGAGGAAATGACACTGAAAACAGCCTAAAGTAACCAAACATTACTGGAGGGAGTATCCTGGCAAAAGGTAGTATCTCCTGAGATGTGACCACTGATGACCTGAGAGTTAACAAGGAAATGTTGATCTGCTGAGAGATAAGAGGAAAGTTAGCTGAGGCTGCTAGCTGTCCATAAAATATTTGTGGTTCATTTTCTATATTCTAATCATTGGCCAGAGCTGCCCAGTCAGGGATTCTATTTTCCAGTCACTGTTACAACTACATGGGGCTGTGACTAGTTCTCTACAAAATAATGAAAAAGATGATGCATGTGACTTTGCATCAAAGTGGTTAAGATGCATTCCTTTTCCTCATCTATACAGAGGACTTTGAAGATGTAAGGGATGAGGAAGCCACAGGATAAAAGGAACTTGGTGGCCCTGGTGGACCACACTTCCCAGTATTTACATCCTTGTGTAGCCTGTTTGAATCTGGGCTGGCCCTATAACTTGCTTTAACCAGGAGAATGCATAACACTGTGCTCAGCCTTAAGAAGGCTGGCAGGTTCCACTTTGGCACTCTTAGAAGCTAGTCACCATGTAAGAAATACAATGACCTGGAGACTACTCTGAGGTGAAGAGACCCCAGCAGCTCCATTGAAGAGAACTGAGACTCTGGCTGACAAGCCCAGCTGTTTCTTCCACCTGCAGCCACTACAGACTGTCCCACTGTGGGAGTGAGGCCGTTGGATCTTCTGCCATCCCAGTGCCCTAGCTGATGCCCTATGAGAGTTGTGATAAATAGGAAATAAATTTTAGTTCTAAGCCAATATGTTTTGGGCTGGTTTTTAGGCAGCAGTAGGTAACTGAAACAGTTCCTGCATGATTGTGAGGAGGAAACCATCCACTTCCCAGGAACGTGTAACTGTTAATTTGAGCAAAAAAGGAACTTTTATTATGTTAAACATTCCAGGTTTGGTTTGTTACGGCAGCTAGCATTGCCTTAACTAATTTATAGAGCATGAAGACTGTAATGAGAATACCTAGTGGTATATGACAGGTTCACTCGTCTGAGGATAATCTGAATTTCTGAATAATCTGAATCTGATAATCTGAATCTGAAATTCACTTTATGTATGTCTTCAATGGAGACAGTCACACACTGATGGCTTCATGAGGTGTTAAGTTTTAAGGGGAGAGAAGGCATATTCCTGGGTGGACAAAGAATGAATGGTGATTCTATGAGAAGAAGCAGCTACTCAGTTGTGGCAGAATATCTGTTCTTGAATTCAATACATAGACCTGAATGGTGTCGCTGAAATTTATTCATTTATTAAAAAGTTGATCTTAAGTGCATATAGATAGGGAAAGGGAGGCGGGGGAAGTGTGAGAAAGAGCAAGAGGAAGAAATTGAGAGATAGTCATAGATATTTTGTAAGCTCTGTCCTCTTAGAACTTAGATTTTAGAAGGAGACATAGCAATGAATGGACAAGTAGATGAAATGCTGTCAGATGCTGTGAAGACAACCAAAGTAAATTAAAAGAATAGAACGTGTGGGACAGCAGGTACTATTTTAAACGGAATAGTTAGGGGAAGTCTGTCTGATGAAGTGATGGAATAGTGAGATCAGGAGAAGAAATTTTCAGGCAAAGAGCTGAAAATGCAGAAGCCCTGAGACAGAAACAAGTTTGGGATACTTCAGAAATAGTAAGAGCAGTGTGGCCAGAGTATAGTGATTGATATGGATTAGGAGAGAGGCAGGGACTGTATCCTGAAAGGTTTTTTAGGCCAAAGAAAGAATTTGAATTTTTTTCTGGAGGTGATGGGAAACTATTGAAGGGTTTTGGGTATAGGAGTAACATCTGGTTTGTCTTTTAAAAAGGCAAATCTGGCTGCTCTGTGGGAAACTGGGTGCAGGGGTTCTGGGTGCTGCAGAGATGGCAGGGTTGAGTTCAGCTAGCTAAGAGGCTGTTGTAGAAGCCCTGGTGAGAGGTGACGGTAGCTTAGACAAGGGAGATGGGGTAGAGGTGGTAAGAAGTGATCATGTTTGAGATTAGTTATGAAGTTATTCCTGCAGGATTTCTGATGGATTGTACGTGGGCTGTGAAGGAAGAGTCAAACATGAGTTCCTAGAGTGGGCGAGTAGGGGCGAGGTTTACTAAAAAAATTGGTAAACTAGGTAGAGTAGGTTTTGGGGCTGTCTGCAAAATCTGATTATAAATGGTTTATTGGAGTCACTTGTAAGTTGATATTTTGTTTTTACATTTTTAACAACTACCTGAGATATTCATATACCATACAATTCACCCATTTAAAATATACAATTCAGACTGGGTGCGGTGGCTAATGCCTGTAATCCCAGCACTTTGGGAGGCAGAGGTGGGTGGATCACCTGAGGTTAGGAGTTTGAGGCCAGCCTGGCCAACACAGTGAAACCCCATCTCTACTAAAAATACAAAAAATTAACTGTGTGTGGTGCTGCACACCTGTAATCCCAGCTACTAGGGAGTCTGAGGCATGAGAATTGCTTGAACCCAGGAGGCGGAGGTTGCATTGAGCCAAGACGGCCCAGTGCACTCCAGCCTGGGCAACAGAATGAGACTCTGCCTCAAAAAAAAAAAAAAAAAAAAAAGGATACAATTCAGTTTTTAAAAATACATTCACAGAATTATGAAACCGTTACCACAGCTAATTTTAGATAATTTTCATCCCTCCGCTAAAGAAACTCTATTCATTAGCAGTCTCTCCCCATTTCCTCCTCACTCCTAGGCCCCAGCCCTCAACAACCACTAATCTATTTTATATGAATAATATGTGACTTTTTGTGTCTGGCGTCTTTTGTTTAGCATAACGTTTTTAAGTTTTATTCATATTGTACCATGTATCAGCACCTCATTCCTTTTTATGACCAAATAGTATTACCTTGTATAGATACACCAGTTTTGTTATCAGTTGATAAATAACAGTTTGGGGTTGTTTCTGTTTTTTGTCATTGTTGCTATTTTGAATAATGCTGATATGAACAATTGTATACAAGTTGTTGTTTGGACATGTCTTCAAGTCTCCTGGAGTGTGTATGTAGTTGTGGAATTGCTGGGTCATATGGTAACTCTGTTTCGCCTTTTGAGAAACTGCCAAACTGTCTTCCATAGAGACTGTACCATGTTACATTCCCACCAGCAATGTGTGAGGGTTGCAGTTTCTTCACATCTTAGCCAACACTTGCTATTTGTCATGTTGATTATAGTTCACCTAGCAGATACGAAGTAGCCATGCCATTGTAATTTTGATTTGCATTTTCCTAGTGGCTAAGAATGTTGAGCATCTTTTCGCATGCTTATTGGCCATTTGTGTATCTTCTTTGAATAGAAATATTTCAAATAATTTGCCTTTTTTTTTTTTTCTTTGAGACGAGTTTTGCTCTGTCACCCAGGCTGGAGTGCAGTGGTGCAATCTCAGCTCACTGCAACCTCTGCCTCCTGGGTTCAAGTGATTCTCCTGCCTCAGCCTCTTGAGTAGCTGGGGTTATAGGTGTGTGCCACCACGCCCAGCTAATTTTTGTATTTTTAGTGGAGACGGGTTTTGCCATGTTGGCCAGGCTGGTCTTGAACTCCTGACCACAGGTGATCCGCCCACCTTGGCCTCCCAAAGCGTTGAGATTACAGGCGTGAGCCTCCGCGCCTAGCCATCGTTTGCCATTTTTAATTGGGTTGTTTTAAAAACATTTTTCCCAGCCTTATTGTGATATAACTGACATACGAAAACCTGCCCATATTTAAAGTTTAAAATTGTGCTTTGACATATATATATATATAGCTATGAAACCGTCACCACAATCAAGATAATAAACGTATCTGTAATCTTGTCTTTGCCCTTTTGTAATCTATTCCTCTCTCCCATTTGTTCCCGAGGAAACACTTTGCTGCCTATTAGTGTAGATGAGTTTGCTTTTTCTAGGATTTTATATAAATAAGGACATACAGTATATACTCTTTTTGGCAGTTGGGTGGTGGGGGCGGGGTCTGGGTTCTTTCAGCACATTTTGAGATTCATCCGGTTATAATTCATAGACCATAGAATTAACTTTTTTACGGTGTAGAATTCAGTAACTTTTAGTGTTTTCATATATCTATACAGCTATCACCACTATCTAATTCCTGAACATTTTCATCACCTCAGAAAGAATCCCTGTACTAATTGGCAATCACTTCCCATTTCCTTTACCCCACAGTCCCTTGAAACCACTAATCTAGTTTCAGTCTGGGTTGTCTTTTTTTTTCTTTTTGAGTTGTAAGAGCCCTTCATATGTGTTAGATACAAGACCCTTGTCAGATACATACTTTGGAAATGTTTTCTCCCATTCTGTGAGTTGTCTTACTTTCTTGATGATGTTCTTTGAAGCCCAGAAGTTTTTAATTTTGATGAGGTCTAATTTATCTACTTTTTCTTTTGTCACTTGTGCTTTTGGTGTTATATCTAAGAAGGCTCTGCCTAACCCAAGGTGACAAAGGCTTGCACCTATGTTTTCTTCTAAGAATTTGAGTAGTTTTAGATCTTATATTTAGGTTTAGAATCCATTTGCAGTTAAAATTTGTATATGATTCTAGGAAGGTACCTGACATCATTATTTTGCATTTGGATATCTAGTTGTACTAGCAGCATTTTGTTAAATATATAATTTCCCCCCATAGAATTGTCTTGGCACCCTGTTGAAAATCAATTGACCATAAATACGAAAGTTTATTTCTGGACCCTCAGTTCTATTTCTTCGATCTGTGTATGTGTTCCCATGCCAGTAACATACTGTCCTGATTACTCTAGCTTTGTAGTAAGTTGAAATTTGGAAGTGTGAATCAGTCTTGACAAGTTCTTTGTCAAGATTATTTTGGCTATTTGGGCTCCTTATTTTCCTGTGTGTTTGGGATGAACTTGACAATTTTTTGCAAAACAATTCGCTAGGATTTTGAGTCTGTAGGTTGTATTGGGAAATATGGACATCTTAGCCTATTAAGTTTTTAGATCCATGAACATGAGATGTCTTTCCATTTATTTTAGGTGTTCTCTAATTTCTTTTAACAACGTTTGTAATCTCTATTGTACAAGTTTTGTATGTCTGTTGTTAAATTTATTGTTTTTTTGATGCTATTATGAATGAATTGTTTTCTTAGTTCCATTTTTTGGGTTGTTCATTGCTAATGTATGGAAATACAAATGATTTTTATATATTGATCTTGTATCCTGCAACCTTGCTGAACTTATTAGTTTTAATAGTTTTGTTTTTTAAGTGGATTCCTTAGGATTTTCTATATGTAAGATCATGTTACCTGCAAATAGAGACTGTTTTGCATTTAGCTTCCTGATCTTGAATGCCTTTTCTTTCTTTTTCTTGCATAATTATTCTAGCTAGATCCTCTAGTACAATGTCAAATGCAAGTGGTGAGAGTAAATATCCTTGTCTTTTTCCTGATCTTAGGAGGAAATATCCAGTGGTTCACCATTATCATGTTAATTGTGGTTTTTTTGTAGATGCCCTGTATTAGGTTGAGGAAGTTGAGTATTTTTATCATGAAAGGTTGGGTTTTGTCAAATCCTTTTTCTCCAGCTATTGAGATGATCAAGTAGATTTTGTTTTATTTACATTCAGATGAGCTCTTTCATTCTTGATTTTGAAGTCTCATGCTTTATAGAGGTTAAAGATAGACATTAGTAGTCATCAGCATTTGGATAAATGGCAGAAGTCTTGGGGGGTGAATAACAATACTCAGAGCACATAGAAAAGAGAAGACTAAATGTGGAATTTTGAGGAATATAAAAAATCTGACATGTGCAATGCTAAATTAAATGTAATCTGAGCTAGTAAATTTAATGAAAACTTTACCTAAGACAGCAGGTTATAGTTTTTGCTTTACTAGGTAAATCCACAGCTTTTGGTGGATCTTAAAAGTCCCTGATAATATGGAAAGTTTTTGTGCTTTTTATTTGATTGCATTTGTATGAGTCAGACCCTGGAGAGCAGAAGTATTAATATGTAAAGTGTAGGTGAAGGAAGAGAACCAGTATGATTTTCTGAAAGGAACATGTACATGGCAAGTAAATAGTAGAAGAAATTTAAATGTTGTGAACACACTGCTTGTTCCATAAACTGGCCATTTTAACACTAGTCTGAGATACTGGAATTTCCCTTTACTAGAAGGAATGTTTCTGTGAAAATAGAAAAAAAAAATCAATTTATGAGAAACTTTCTGCATTTCAGTAGTGTTCTTTTGTAAGGAGCCTGAAGCATGTAGAGTAATGAACAACCATAGATCCTCAGACTTTGTATTGAGAACTAGAACTAGACAGTGCTTTCTCTTCTCATTCATTTTTGCTTTGTACTTCAAACTTGACTACCACTACTTATAATGTGTGTTAATTTCATGATCACTGCTATTGTTACTCTGAAAACCCTTCAATTTCAAGGCATTAAAAACATAATGGTTGCGTTAGCTTGTTGATGAGACTGTTACCGGAAAGGGGTCCAAGAGAGGGTTTTTGGGTCTTGCACAAGAAAGAATTCACGGCGAGTCCATAAAGTGAAAGCAAGTTTATTAGGAAAGTAAAGGAATAAAAGAATGGCTGCTTCACAGAGCAGCCCCAAGGGCTGCTGGTTGCCCATTTTTAT
The DNA here is from genome assembly GCF_029281585.2 of Gorilla gorilla gorilla. Taxonomy (NCBI): domain Eukaryota; kingdom Metazoa; phylum Chordata; class Mammalia; order Primates; family Hominidae; genus Gorilla; species Gorilla gorilla. The sequence goes on from NC_073243.2 coordinate 36,890,060, forward strand.
GATTATTTCTTGATGATATGCTAAACAAGGGGTGGATTATTCGTGCCTCCCCTTTTCAGACCATATTGGGTAACTTCCTGATGTTGCCATGGCATTTGTAAACTGTCACGGTGCTAATGGGAGTGTAGCAGTGAGGACAACCAGAGGTCACTCTCATTGCCATCTTGGTTTTGGTGGATTTTAGCCAGCTTCTTTACTGCAACCTGTTTTATCAGCAGGGTGTTTATGACCTGCATCTTGTGCCAACCTCCTGTCTCATCCTGTGACTTAGAATGCCTTAGCTGTCTGGGAATGCAACCCAGTAGGTCTCAGCCTCATTTTACCCAGTTCCTATTTAAGATGGAGTTGTGCTAGTTCAAACGCCTCTGACAAGATTACTTGTTAGATTTGTACAAGAAATCTAGACCCTTAGAAATAGCCTAACTAAATGTCAGCAATTAAGATCTAAGTATATTGGCTGGGTGCAGTGGCTCATGCTAGCACTTTGGGAGGCTGAGGTGGGGCAGATCACCTGAGGTCAGGAGTTCAAGACCAGCCTAGTCAACATGGTGAAACCCCTGTCTCTACTAAAAATACAAAAATTAGCCAGGTGTGGTGGTGGGCGCCTGTAATCCCAGCTACTTGGGAGGCTGAGGCAGGAGAATTGCTTGAACTCAGGAGGTGGAGGTTGCAGTGAGCTGAAATCGCGCCATTGCCCTCCAGCCTGGGCAACAAGAGTGAAATTCCATCTCAAAAAAAAAGAAAAAAGAAAAAAAATAAAAATATCTAAGTATATTACCATATGCATTACCTATTCTAAATTTAAATTAGTCGGTAGTCTCGGAGATTGTTCCAGAAAGTTGTGTAAGTAATCCAATTCAGTCATAAATAGTTCATATTACTTGGTTGAACTGAAAAAAGTTGTTATATTGATCAACTCATTAAATGATATGATTGGTAAGACAATTTGTGAGATGTTTGACATTTTGTTTCTTGTTTGAACTACATTATTGGAGTTATCCAAAATCATATGAATAATCTGAGAATAATAGATTATTTGAGGCAAAAATGATAGAATAATGACTGATAACTATGAATTCTAAAATTAACAGGAAGTATGACACACCACCACGTTCCCTCAACTTGTAAACTACCTTGATATATTAAAGGAGTTAATACATCTATTGGAATGGTCAAAACCCAGATATAGAGCAGGGTTCTTAAAAGACAAATCAGCATAGCTGTATAATAAGGAGAGAGATATATAGAAACTACAAATTTTTTCTCCTGTTTAACTTTAAACATACAAAAGGTATTTAGCATTGTATCTACAGGAAATTTTATCCATGTCTAAGACAGATGTTTCCAATTTGCCCCAATTTATAGTCCTTAAAAATTTGGAGAACTAATTCACTTCTTTACTATCATCAAGTAGATAAAAATGAAATGGTACTCATTAGGAAAAATGTAGAGGGAAAATATGAATGTTTAAAAAAATACAGATCAGAGACATCCTCAAAGGAAAAAAAAAGGATATTCAGGTACTAAGGTTGGAATGATAGTCTTCAAATACTCTTCAAATTTGAAATTTTAATAGTTGATGAGTTTTAGAGTTGCATAAGTCTATAGACAGTGATGGTATATATATAATACATATAGTGAAGTATATATTTTAGAATATGGTACTGAGCTATTTGTCCTATATTTGATGATACTACTAGCAAACATAAAATATATAGCTCCTTTCATTATCACATTATACATTATAATGTCTAATAGTAGCTGAAAAACACTATATTATAACATTTATATATTTAACGTTTCTTGATATAGAAAACTTTTTTTAGAAAGACTGTTAACTCATGTCACTAAATGTATGTATATTTTTTAATGTGAGAAATTATTGGGTTTCTGTTCTTATTACTGCAGGAAGCATATGTGCCTCTTTTCTTACCCAAAGTTACCAATTGCCAGTTCTTGATACAATGTTTCTAAGAAAGAAATACAGAGGTAAAGATTTTGGGCTTCACATGCTGGAGGACTTTGTTGATTCCTTTACCGAAGATGCGCTTGGCTTGCGGTATCCACTGTCTTCTCTCATGTACACAGGTAAATGGACTAAGTTAAAAAATAATAAACTTGTCTTTGTGTCACTTCCGACTTGTTTCTTCAAAATACGGTAAATGTGTATATATCAGTATCACATAAATTTGGAACCTTAGGCTCTCTAGAACTTACTTTGGCAAATGTGCCCTTACGTATTTGTTTTCTCGGGGTTTGGCAGTCTTAAAAAACTATAAATATAATTCATATACCATACAATTGCCGGGCACAGTGGCTCACACTTGTAATCCCAGCACTTTGGGAGGCTGAGGCGGGCGGATCGCCTGAGGTCAGGAGTTCGAGACCAGCCTGGCCAACATGATGAAACTATCTTTACTAAAAATAAACAATTAACTGGGCGTGGTGGCACGTGATGGTGATCCCAGCTACTTGGGAGGCTGAGGCAGGAGAATTGCTTGAATCTGGGAGGCGGAGGTTGCAGTGAGCCAAGATCATGCCACTGCATTCCAGCCTGGGTGACAGAGCAGGACTCCATCTAAAAAAAAATCCAAAACCAAAAAAAAACAACATATGCCATAATATTTGCCCTGTTAAAAGTATACAATTCAGTGGTTTTCAGTATATTCATAGTTGTTCAATCATAGCCAGCAGTTCCAGAGCATTCTTATCACTCCAAAAAGAAACCCTGTACCAATTCGCAGTCACCGTCCATTTCCGCTTCATCCTGTAGCAACCACTAATCTGTTTTCTGTCTCTGTAGATTTACTCATTCTGGACATTTTTCATATAAATGGAATCATACAGCATGTGGCTTTTTGTGTCTGGCTTCTTTCACTTAGCATGTTTTTAAGGTTCATTCATGTTGTACATAAATTAGTACTTCATTTCTTTTTATGACAATTAATATTCCATTGTATGGCTGTATCACAACTTGTTCTAAAGTGATTGCTGCATTTTACATTCCCATAAGCAATATTATATGAGGGTTACAATTTCTCCACATCTTCATCCTCACCAACATTTGTTATTATCTGTGTATTTTATTACAGCCCTCCACATCCTCACCAACATTTGTTATCTGTATATTTTATTACAGGCATCCTAGTGGATGTGCAGGGGCATCTCATAGTTTTGCTTTGCTTTGATGTTGAACATCTTTTCATGTGCTTAATGGTCATTTGTATATCTTCTTTGGAGAAATCTGTTCAGATCCTTTGACCATTTTGGGGGGCTTGTTTATGGTAGCTTTTAAAATTAACAAAAAATAAATTTCAGACATACAAAAAGAAATAAAGAAGCTGGGAATGGTGGCATATGCCTGTTATCTCAGTTACTCCAAAGGCTGAGGTGGGAGGACTGCTTGAGTCCAGGAGTTTGAGACCAGTCTGGGCAACATAGTGAGACCTCACCTCAATTAAAAAAAGAAAAAAGCTTAAAAAGTAAGGCATTGGCTGGGCATGGTGGTTCACGCCTGTAATTCTAGCACTTTAGGAGCCCGAGGTGGGTGGATTGCTTGAGCTCAGGAATTCGAGACCAGCCTGGACAACATGGTAAAACCCCATCGCTACAAAAATTACAAAAAATTAGCTGGGTGTGGTGGCTTGTGCCTGTAGTCCCGGTTACTTGAGGGGCTGAAGTGGGAGAATTGCTTGAGCCCAGGAGGTCGAAACTGCAGTGAGCCGAGATTGCACTACTGCACTTCAGCCTGGGTGACAAATTGAGAGCTTACCTCAAAAAAATAAAAAGAAATAAAAATAAGATATCAAATACTCATGTACTATGTCAGCATGTACCATCCATGAGAAATGGCTTGTTGCCAATATGGTCGAAGCCTTCTATGTACTTCTACCCAATTAGACTCACTCCCCTTCCCTGGGATGAGTACTGTACCTAACTTGGCTTTATTTTTCTCATACATTTCTTAGACTTGTAATACATACGTGTGTATTCTCAAACAATATGTCAGGTTGCTTTATATATTTAAAAACTATAAATACATACTGTATGAATTCTACAGTTTGCTTTCTTTACTCATCTTTATATTTGTGAGATTCATCCATATGGATTCGTATAGTTCCATTTATTGTCAATGCCGTATTCCATTTTATGGACATATCACTTGGTGATTTAAAACCATTAGTGGGTTTGTTTTTGAATTTGTGTAAAGGTATACAACTACTCAATGAAGTAAGATTTAATGCTGCATAGTAATTAACCTAGAAACTCTTATAAAGTATAATTTACTATTGATTTCAGTCTAACAGTTGACATTTATTTCCACTGAAAATATATTTTTATTCCAAATCTTCCGCACCTTCTTTAATACCAAAAGCAATCCAGAAAACAGGAACCAAGTACAGAATTAGATGCCCATCTTGAATCATATTTTCTCTCTAAATCCATACATGAGAGTGGGATGGGCATTGTGTGTCCTTGGATGGTCCTAAAATGCATTACCCCCTAATTACTGCTTTACTGAATTTGAGGAGAGATGCAAAGACATCCACTGCAGGCAGAATCCCTTAGTACTTACTCTCTTCTGTGATTCTAATGATAAATAAATTGAATACCAAATTATTTACAGATGATTATCAGCTAATTTCTATCTTCCTATAAAGCCCTAGCACTTTGGGAGGCTGAGGAGGGCAGATCACTTGAGGCCAAGAGTTCAAGACTAGCCTGGCCAACATGGTGAAATTCCATCTCCATTAAAAATGCAAAAATTAGCTGGGCATGGTGGCACATGTCTGTAATCCCAGCTACTCAGAAGGCTGAGTCACCAGATTTTGCTTGAGCCTTGGAGGCAGAATTTGTGGTGAGCCAAAATTGTGCCACTGCACTTCAACCTGGGTGACAGGGCGAGACTCTGTCTCAAGGAAAAAAAAAAAAAGCCAGGCCTAGTGGTGTGCGCCTGTAGTCCCAGTTACTTGAGAGGCTGAGGCAGGAGGATCACTTGAGTACAGGAGTTCAAGGCTGCAGTGAGCCACTGCACTCCAGATTCAGGGAAAGAGCCAGATCCTGTTTCAAAAAAAAAAAAAGGGCAAATATCTATTAAGTTATAATTTACATACAATAACATGTACTGGTTTTTTTGTTTTTGTTTTTGTTTTTTTTTTTTGAGACGGAGTCTCGCTGTGTTACCCAGGCTCTGGAGTGCAGTGGCACAAACTCGGCTCACTGCAAGCTCTGCCTCCCGGGTTCACACCATTCTCCTGCCTCAGCCTCCCGAGTAGCTGGGCCTACAGGTGCCCGCCACCACGCCCGGCTAATTTTTTTGTATTTTTAGTAGAGACAGGGTTTCACTGTGTTAGCCAGGATGGTTTCGATCTCCCGACCTCGTGATCCACCCGCCTCGGACTCCCAAAGTGGTAGGATTACAGGCGTGAGCCACTGCGCCCAGCCTACATGTACCGGTTTTTAAGTGTACATTTTGATGACTTCTGACAAACATATGGACCCTTGCTACTGTAGACGCAACCTAGATAGATAATAACTTTGTTTCCAAAAGTTCCCTTTGTGCACCAGTCTCCCGGCTTCCTTCCCTTCCAAACTCTCACTCCAGGCAAGCACTGATGTGCTTTCTGTCAGTACCACTTAGATTTTTCTAGAGTTTCATGAAAAATGGAAATACATGGTATCTATACTTCTATGTCCGGCATCTTATTTTTGAGGCTCATTGATGTTGCATGTCTCAGTACTTCATTCCTTTTTAAATTTTTTATTATTTTGCTGAGTATTCCTCCCTTTGATTATACTACAATTTATTTGCCTGTTGATAGACATTTGGGTTTTTTCCTTTCTTGGCTATTATGAATAAAGCTGCATGAAAATGTCTTTGTATGATGGACGTTTGTTTTCATTTCTTTGTAGCGAATACCTAAGAGTGTCATTACTGGGTTTTATGATTGTGTTTAACTTTGAGAAGTTGCAAAACTATTTTCTAAGTAGTTATGTCATTTCGCATTCCCGTTAGTATAAGTATGTGGAAGTTCTGGTTGCTCTGTGTACTCACCAACACTTGGTTTTGTCAATCTCTTTAATTTTAATCATTCCTAGTAGTAAGTGGAAACCACTCATTATGTGGTTACAATTTACGTTTTCCTGAAGACTAAAGATTTTTGAGTATCTCTTCATGTGATTACTGGATAATCATCTACCCTAAAAAAGGGTAGAACAAGTAAAGTGTTTGTTCACATCTTTTGCTTATGTTGTATTGAATTGCTTGCCTTCTTACTGAGTTATGAGTTCTGTTTTTTTTTCGAGACGGAGTCTTGCTCTGCCACCCAGGCTGGAGTGCAGTGGCACAGTCTCGGCTCACTGCAAGCTCCGCCTCCCATGTTCACGCCATTCTCCTGTCTCAGCCTCCCAAGCAGTTTGGACTACAGGCGCCTGCCACCACACCTGGCTAATTTTTTGTATTTTTTTAGTAGAGATGGGGTTTCACTGTGTTAGCCAGGATGGTCTCGATCTCCTGACCTCGTGATCCGCCCACCTCGGCCTCCCAAAGTGCTGAGATTACAGGTGTGAGCCACCATACCCGGACGAGTTATGAGTTCTTTATGTATCCTGGATATGAGTTGTTATATGTGTGTGTTGTTAATTCTTTCTCATGGCCTTTTCATTTTCTTTAGTCCATGTGCATTTTTTGCAAGTAAGTTTTGAAATTATTTAGTTTACATCTCCCATCCTACTGTTTATTCTTTATTTGTCCCATTTGTTCTTTCTCCTTTTTTCTTTCCTTTTGGAAGTATTTATCAGTGTTCTATTTTATCTCAACAGTTGGTTTATTAGCCATGTCTTTTTGTTTTGTTTTGTGGCCTGTTGTGTTGGTTTTCTCCAGCTTCTTCCTTCCTTTTAGTTTTGGAAGCTAAACCCAGAACATATGAGAAATATTTTCAAATATACAGGGAAAAAAATGATAGACTAGTGTCCTAATTTCTGTACCAAGTCTAGATTGAACAAATGTGAAGATTTTGCCATATTTGTTTTAGTTTAAGGGAGAACTAAATACAATATTTATTGATTGTAATAAAAGATACAATTGATGTTCTCTTTGAACCCTTCCCTAATACCACTCTGCTTTCTCCTTTCCTCCCCAGAGATAATTGCACTCTTGAAGTTAGTGTTTATTTTCCTACTTATGGTTTCATATTTATGTCTGTAAACATTATAAAATATTATTTAGTGTGCTTTCTTAGTTTTTAAACCATTTTTTGTTGTAAAAAATTATACATAATACCTTATTTGTAGGTGAACAGTTCAGTGGCTCTTATGCACGGTGTTTTGTACCCATCACCACTGTCTATATCCAAAGCTTTTCAATCATCTGCAACATCAACTTTCTCCGCATTAAACAATTAACTCCCCTTTTCCCCTACCCCCATCTTCTGGTAGGTAACCTGTTTTCTGCTTTCTGTCCCTATGAATTTGCCCATGCTAGCTACCTCATCTAAATGGAATCATACAATATTTGTTTTTCTGTGTCTGGCTTACTTCACTAAACATAATGTCTTTGAGGTCCATCATGTTGTAGCATATACAGTATCAAAATTCCATTCCTTTTTATGGCTGGATAGTATTCTTTTGTTTGAATATACAGTATTTTGTTTTGGCATTCATCTATTGATGGACAGTTAGGTTGTTTCTACCTTTTGGCTATTGTGAATAATGCTTCAATGAATGTTGGTGTACAGATACCTGTTTGAGTCTCTGCTTTCATTTCTTTTGAATATATACCTGAGGATGAAATTGGTGGGTCATACGGTAATTCTGTGTTTCATTTTTTGAGGAACTGTCAAACTGTTTTCCACTGTGGCTGTACCTCCTCCTCCTGGGTTCAAGTGATTCTCCTGCCTCAGCCTCCTGAGTAGCCACCATGGCCGGCTAATTTTCTGTATTTTTAGTAGAGATGGGGTTTCACCATGTTGGTCAGGCTGGTCTTGAACTCCTAATCTCATGATCTGCCTACCTTGGCCTCCCAAAATGCTGGGATTACAGGCGTGAGCCACTGTGCCTAGCCTTGTTTAGTGTGTTTTTAAACTTTTTATACGTGGCATCATTTTGTTCATTTACTGGCCCACATTTTTACTGAGCATTTTTAAAAGAGTTATCAATGTTGATTTAGGTAGCCATAATTCATTTGTTTTAAATACTACACAGTATTTTTATTACATACATATTACAGTTTATTCATACATTTCCCTACTGTTGGGCACTTAGGTTGTGTCCGGTCATCCTAGTTTAAAAGTAGTCCTGTAATGAATGTTACAAATGTTTTTTGCATATGTACAGATGGCCCTTGACTTATGATGGTTTGGCTTTTGATTTTATGATGGTACAAAAGTGATACTCATTCCGTAGAAACGGTCATTTGAATTTTTATCTTTTCCTTTGCTAATGATATGTGGTATGATACTCTCTTATGAAGCTGGGCAGTGGCTGCCAATCACAACTCCCAGTCAGCCAGGTGATCGCAAGGGCAACCAACCAATACTCTACAGAGTACTGTATTCAATAAAGTATGTGAAATATTCAACAATTTATCATAAAATAGGCTTTGTGTTAGATGATTTTGCCCGGCTATAGGCTGAAGGCTGTGTTCTGAACTGTAAGTGTTCAGAACACATTTAAGGTAAGTGAGGCTAAGCTATGATGTTTGATAGGTTAGGTGTAGTGAATGCATTTTTGACTTAGTGGTATTTTCAATTTATGATGGGTTTATCAGAATGTAACCCCAGTGTAAGTCAGGGAGCATCTGTATAAGGAGTTAGGGTTTATACCTAGAAGTAGAATTGGATCATAAAAGTCTCTTCAACTTTACTGTTGCAAAATTATTATCCCACCAGCAGAGTGTGTGTTTCCATTTCCCTTATTCTTCTTGGTGCTTGTCATATCCCGCAGGTGTGAAAATCATATCTTATCTTTCCTTGGCAGCTAGTGAGGTTTATCATCTTTATCTTTGTTTATTGACCACTCAGATTTCATTAGGTGTGAAATTCCTGTTCATAGTCTCTGTCAGTTTTTCTTTGGGATAACTTTGTCTTTTGAATTCAATTTCAGAAATTCTTTATATATTCTGAGTACTAATTGTTTGTTTTACTCTAAGTATCTCCTAATCTGTGTCTTTCTGGTATCATTTTCATGTAGAATGGTGCAGTTCAATACAGTAGTCACTAATTTAAATATAAGTTTAAGTTCAGTTCCTCAGTAGTCACATGGGGCTAGTGGCTACTGTATTGGACAGTGCTGGTAACAGGACATGTCTATCATCACAGAAAGTTCTGTTGCACAGTCCTGATATACTAGGCTTTAAATCTTAATAGATCATAATTTTTCATCATGGACTGTGATTTTTTTGTCTTTTGTAAGGAATCCATCTGAACCCTAATGTCCTAGAGGTATTCTCCTATGTTTTCTTTTAAACATTTTGTTTTTCACATTAGGTCTTAGAATTTGTTTAGAATTTATGTTGATGTGAGGTCAGGATGTGACTTTATTGCTTTTTTATATGGATTTTTATTTCAGCACCATTATTTTAGTAGTTTATCCATTCTTTGCTGAAGTGTAATGCCTTTTCTGTCATTTGGCAAGTTGTAGTGTACGTGTGGTTCCTTCCTAGTGGAGTTTCTTTGTGACTTATTTGTGGATTTTTTGTTTGTTTGTTTTTTGGTATTTTTCTTCTCCTTCTCCCTCCCACTCCCAGTCCGTTTATATATCCTTCTGTCAATACTAGGTTATTTCAATTACTATGGTTTTAAATGCTTGGTTTCAAATACTTGGTACTTGTTTCAAATACTTGGTATCTACTTGGACAAGTCTCTATCCTTATTTTTCTTCTTCAGAATTGACCTGAATATTATTTCTTTTTTTTTTTTTTTGGAGCTTTTAAATTCATGTATAATAGTTGTACATACTGAATATTTTCTTATCCTTTGTTCTTTCATTTTTGAATTTGGGATCAAGTTTTGTTAAGTTTCATTAAAAAATAAGTTGTGTTGAGATTTGTTTGGAATTGCATGGAATTTATAGATCAATTTGATGAGAACTGGTATTTTTACACTCTTGAGTCTGACAATCTTTTTATTCAGTTTTTCTATGTCCCTCCGTAACATTTAATCATTTTTTTCTTTAAAAGCAAAGCACTTTTTTTACAAAAATTGGCCAGGCATGGCGGTGGGTGCCTGTAATCCCAGCTACTCAGGAGACTGAGGCAGGAGAATTGCTTGAACCTAGGAGGCAGAGGTTGCAGTGAGCCGAGATCGCACCACTGCACTCCAGCCTGGGCGACATAGCAAGACTCCGTCTCCAAAAAAAAGCGAAGCACATTTTTAAAGGATTTTTATTGTTCAGTCGTGTTAAAACTTTTATTTGGGATTTTTATTTAGAATTTTTATTTATAAGTGAAACTACTGTATACTTGAGTTGTGTTGCTGGTGTTTTGGTATCAAGGTTATGCTAGCCCCGTTAAGTGAGTTGGGAAGCTTACTTTTCAACTCCTGTTTTTCAAAACAGTGGATATTTGGGATTTCTAGAAAATTCTAAATGTGTTTTTCAGCTTGCAAGCAATACTTTGAGAAGTATCCAGGAGACCATGAACTCCTTTGGGAAGTTGAAGGTGTTGGACACTGGTACCAGCGAATACCAGTCACCAGAGCATTACAAAGAGAAGCACTTCAAATTCCAGGTAAGAGTGTTTTCAGTTTGAACATAAGTTCAGTTTATTTATTTTTGGTAGCCTGTCCTTGCTGGCCCATAAGTCCAGTTTAAAAAGCAGAGGCTAATAATGGTTGTGTCTTAGAGTCCAGAGTGGTGGTGTATTATAATGTGATTGTTCTAGTAACAGACTCTCTTGTCTAAGGTTTGAATTTTGGTAATGTATTAACTTTTGAGTCCTTAGTAACAAGGAGACCTAGAACAGCCCAGTAGGAATTGGTGGGTAAGAAATAAACGTAGATTACTCAAACGGCATAGAATAGGCACCAGGGGGTCCAAAGTACCCCTTAATCTCATGCACTTCTCCCCAAAGCTACTAAATACTTAAAATAACTATTTAACATTGTATATAATGGCAATGTTGCATTATAGGATATTGGTGAAGAGAACATCTCAAACCTAGATTTTCGTGACCTTTCTGTCCAGGCTGCTCTTCAGAGCTTTTAGGAAAATCAGTACAATGTTAGAGTTAAAACCAAATACTGATTCGGTTACAGTTTTTAAAATTCTTCTATACGCAGCAGTTTCTCAAAATGAACCTAAAAGACCTATGTCTGGAGAATATGGTCCTGCATCTGTTCCAGAATACGAAGCAAGAACTGAAGACAATCAGTCTAGTGAGATGCAGCTAACTGTAGGTACACTGTCTATATGTTTATTGTTGTAAATAATAATTTTTGTGTTTTTAAAAAATAGATACAGGTTATATTTGAGTTTTAAATGTCATAGTTCATTCAACAAAGCTATGTAATTTCTACTGTGTTAGTTTTCCTGGCATCTTCTGTTAATATTACTAAGGACTTTAATTTTCTTTGAAAAATAATTTTAATGATGTTAAAAGTATGAGCTAATTAAAGGTAATTTAGAATGAACATAAAATAATATAGAAGAAAATAAAAATCTATAATCCCACTATTCAGATATAGCCACTGTTAAAATTTTTGCATATATATTTAATATCGCGTATTATAAAGCATGTATCTGTATATATTGTATTTTTATTTTTGTTCTCTTGGATTGCTTCTAACTGCTGTTCTCCATTAATGTAATATTGGAAGCATTTTCTATGGCATTAAATCATTAAAATGTGATTGTTAAATAGCAGCACACTATTCTATTATCTATTTTATGTAACTATCATTATTTGTTTCCTTAACATAGGATCCTTAAATTTTTAACATTTTTAAATGACCCAGGAGCAAACACATTTATATATGAATCCTTGTGTATATGTAATTACTTATCTTAACATACAAATTTCCAGAAGTGGAATTAGTAGGTGAAAGACTATGAAGTTGTTATGTTGTAAAGTTTGAGGCTGTATATGCTAGGTCTTTGTAGAATGTAATGCACTTTGCAAATATTAGGTATCCTGAAAGTAGAAGGACAGGTCCCATTACCAAACTCCACAGGACTTACCAGGTCCTTTTCTAGAACTGATGTTTTGTGGTACTTGATATTGCTTAAAATATGGCCCATTGATGGGACTCTAGAAGTCTGGGGTTTTGGGGGATGGCATTTATTACAGTCATTTTTGTATGTGTGTATCTAAGTTTATTTTTGGTGAGTGTTAGAAACACTACGTACGTTGTACGTGTGTATCTAAGTTTATTTTTGGTGAGTGTTAGAAACAACTGCTTTAGGGAATTATTTGTGCTTATTTTCTGTCTTAATTAGCATGAGAGTTGACTATTTGAGTGGAAAATTTGTAAACATTTTTAAGAATAACACTATATGTAAGGAGTTAGATTCTTGGGATTTTTTTTCCTACTTTTGGAAATTGAGACTTGAGAATAAGCTCCTATTCTACTGCAGTCCAAATTCCTGAGAGATACACAGATTCATTTAGTATTGGCCAGTTATAAAATCAAGGAAAGTAGAAAATCTACTCTTCCTATAAATGTAACGAGAGCAATGATTTACTTTAATACTAAGCCAAATAATTTTAAATGTGTCATTTGAGTGAGAATATATGACAGTGGTACTGTATCATACAGTTGACAGCATAAATTAGATTTTAGAATCTAACCTATTTAAGATTTTAGAAATTCATATTCTTCATATTACTTTAATGTTTTAAATAGTTGAAGGAAATGTTTATCATATTAAACTATTTATATCTCTTTTTGTTAGTAGCCACAAATAGTTTAGTTTATTTCAGCTACATGATTTATTCTTTAGGTGATGATGGTGTTGTTACCTGCTTTTTCCTATTATTTATCTTACACTTTTTGCACCTTTTATTTATTCATCTTTATCTACATTTTAACCTTTTCTTGTTGGACTACAAGTTGGTTGAAGCAAGATTTTTGTCATATGATTTATCACAATTGCTCCCTTGCTTTTGTTCTATAAATTGAAGGCTGTGTGCCCACTATATTGTGGAGTTTTAGTAAGCATGTAATGGATGAATAAAGTAGTTACTATGGCAAGCATTGGACATATAAAGATATGGTTCTTAGACATGGGAGAACTAGATGGTCCATTGTTGGAAATATATAATATACTATAGCATAATAATTGCTTTACTATAGCAAGTAATTGGAGGTACATAGGAGATGATGACTTTTAAAGGGTGGGTGGGAATTTTCTTAGGGCATTCCAGAGGATAGCATGTAAAAAAGTTACAGAGGTGTAAAGGAAATGGCATGTTTGATATGAAAGAGGTATTTGGTATTGAATAGGTTGAGAATTTGTATTCTAAGCAGTGGTTGGCCATTAAAAGTTTTTTCCTCTTTTTTTTAATCAAAAAAATGGTACAATTTGTGATTCGAAAGTATCACTTTGTCATCAGGGTGGAGGGGTGTAGATGGGATGTGATTAGAATGAGGGATATGAGTGAGGAGGCTGTTGGAATAGTTGGTTCAAGAGACTAAAGACATAAACTAAAGCAATGGTAGTACAAAGGACAGGACAGTTTTGAGAGATTCTTCAGTTAAAATTGAAAGGCTTTGTGATTGATTGAAATGTGAGTTAGGAAGAAGTCATTACTGACTCACTGTTTTCTGGCTAGAATGACTGACTGAACTGTCATTAAGCAAGATAGGGAATAATATTGGGGAAAGATAAAGTTCATTTTGGGAATGATTGAGTGTGAAATTGGATGGGACATCCACTGGGAGATATTTCATTGGAAATAAAGCTTTGGAAATCAGGAAGAAAGTTTGGAGGCTTAAGTCTCATATTTGAATTCATCAATAAGCAGATACTGAAGTGAGCATAGTGAAGGGAGAGCATGTGGACTGAGCAGAGAAGGTGGCTGAGGACAGAACTAGGAGACACTAGTGGACACACTATGACATATTAGATGACTTGCATATGTTCTCAGTCTTTTAAACTGAAGCTGAACTATAACCTTTTTATTTTTAAAGTAAATGTTGTTAACAAAAAGTGCTATTTGGAAAACATTTTACAAGTTTTTCTTTGAAACTATAAGTGAAATAGATCCATAGGGAGAAAAAATAGTCTAAAACTTTGGGTTTGAATCTCTCTCTTTTTTAGATTGATTCTCTAAAAGATGCCTTTGCAAGCACTTCTGAAGGTAAGAAATTCAACTGATATATCAGTAAGTATTTGAGACACTTCAAATTAGGGCTGTGTGTGTGTGTGTGTGTGTGCGCGCATGCATGTGTGTGTGGTGTGTCACCCTGAGAAAGTGAAGACTTAACCAGCTCTAAAATCTAGATCTGGGTTCTCATGCCACCACTGCCACTGATTTTGCTATGTGAACACTGAGTAAGCTATTGTACCTCTCTCTTCCTTGTTTCCTTAGCTATAAAATAGGGATGGTAATGTCTACGTTGTTTATTTTCCAAGATTATTGGGAGGGAATGCAAGTGAAATACAAAAACACTTTGCAAAGCCCAAGGTAACATGGAACGTGAGGAATGACTTACACAGTTCATATAACTTGACAAAGTTACATAATTTAGAAAAAGATGTAAATTATAAAATAATTTTCTTAGCCTGACATAAGTGAGGGGAGGGTGAACCTGTGTAATGTGGAGGATATGTGTAAACTAGTGTAGTTCTTGCATTTCTGTGTATTTTAATAGGTAGTCCTTTTAATATATAATCAATTAAGTGCAGTTTTGCTGTTTTTCTCCTCAGGTCATGATAAAACATCTGTTTCCACTCATACTCGAAGTGGTAATCTAAAGCGGCCAAAGATTGGAAAGCGGTTTCAGGATTCTGAATTTAGCAGTTCTCAAGGTGAAGATGAAAAGACCTCCCAGACTTCACTTACAGCTTCAATAAACAAGTAAATAATTGTTGATTTTACTCTCATTTTTTATTTGTACTTTTATTTTTTGTTTATACTTTTATATTATCAATATTTAATATTTTATATATAATATATACTATTTTATATTGTTTATTATACTTTTGGTATACTTTTAATATACTTTTAATATACTTTTTGGTATTTAGCATTTAAGGTAGAGGCGATTACATTGTTTGTGTAGCAGATGACTTTGGTGTAGGAGTTTGTATTTGAATTATTTATATTTGAATTATTGTACAAGATTATTAGTTGTTTATCAGTGCTAAGTGTTACCTTGACAATGCTATGGGGAGAAGCTGCTAATAAGAGACTGGCATAAACTCACTTCATGTGTGAAAATCCAGGAGACTATGCTAGTGATTATATTATCCCAAATTAGTCATTATCACCATGCTGAATTTGATGGTATGGTTTTAAGTAATGCTGAGATTTAGTCAGTTTTTTCCCCCCCCACATTCAACTCTTTTATTTAATTTTCTAGTGGACAGTTTACATATCTCCCTGTCTTTTAAGTTACTGTGACAATTTTCCATAATAAACTACTTAAAAGAGAAGCTTTGGTCAAGAATGGAATAAAATTGCAAAAAAAACCAAACAAAAACAAAAACATTGCTTTTAAAAAACCAACACTTTCACCAATTTTATATTCAAACAAAACCACATGATATTGGCGTGATACGTGTTTTCAGTGTTTCCTTGGGGCTGGCTTCCTAGCCATCGTGCCACGGCACAGCTGCAGTCAGCCATAGTTTGTCATGCTGGATGGCGGAGGCTCACTCAGCTTCAAATTATCCTTGAAATCCCAAATTGTCATGGCTCTCCATTGATGCCAGTAGTGCAATATTTGCGACAATCTTTCTCGTCCACCTCATAAATAGAGACTTGAGTGATGCTATTCTGGTGCAGCATCTTCAAAGCCATGTTGCAGCCCTCAGTCATGGCCCTCTTGTCCATGTTGCAGAAGCATTCCATGGCAGACATGTTGCGTTGGATGCTCTGTTTTGGAATGTCTAACTTGGAGACAAAGGTCAGGCAGCCACGGTCATCGTAGTTCAAGAGCATTGGTCAGCAGTCATGGCCAGCAGCCACGGCGCTGTTGTCTGAGACAGATGACACACTCAGGAGCAGCTGGAACTCCGTCTTCAGATTGAGACATGCACACTTTTTGAGGCATCAGCAGCAGACATGGTGCTGTCGTGGCTGGCCCAGGCCAGGTGGCTCCCACTGGCGGAGAAGCTGACCCCGTGGACCCAGCCACCAGTGCCACTGCCACCAAACTCTGACATCAGCTGCCCAAAAAGCATCTTGCTGTCCCAGGGCATGC
The DNA here is from genome assembly GCF_029281585.2 of Gorilla gorilla gorilla. Lineage (NCBI taxonomy): Eukaryota > Metazoa > Chordata > Mammalia > Primates > Hominidae > Gorilla > Gorilla gorilla. The sequence continues at coordinate 36,906,424 of NC_073243.2, forward strand.
TGGCCAGCTTTTCATCCACTTCTTTAATGTAGGAAGAAAACACTCTGTGTTTGAAGTCACATGATCCTGCTGCCAGCAAAACATTGTTGGGATGCCAATCCAAGCTGAGGACTGTGGAGCGAATCAGCTTTTTAATGTGCTTGCTCACCCACCAGTCATTTTCAGACTCAAAGTAACAAACTGAAATGAGTCGTGCTTCACTTCCCACAGCAAATTTGTTCTCTAGGGCGGACCACTTCACAAAAGTAGCTGTGCGATTAATTCTCAGGATCATCAGCGTTGGCTTCCAGACACCATCTTTCTGACTGCAGGCATAGGCATTGTGGTCTGCCCCACAAATGACGATGTGGTCACTCTTGGGAGCCCAGTCAATATCTGTGATGTGTCCATTGTGCTCCTTGAGTTCGTGAGCTTTCACACACTGGCGCCCATTCTTCTTATAGATGTGCACTTCGTGATTATTGACACTGAGGGCAATCTGGGTACGATCCCTGTTTCAGGCACGACAGTTGATTGGCTCTAGTAAAAACTGATGCAGTGACATTATTCTTAGTGTTTTCAAAGGAGAGAAAGCTGGGGTCGGGGCAGTCCGGACGGTCTTGGAGCAGAGGATTCGCGGACTCTGGGCAGTCGACGTGAACAGGGCTCTAGTCAGTTTTAAAATACCCTCAATTTTACTTTATTGATTCATTTTACTGGGCTATTGGATATAAATTAGTGATAACCATAAATAGTACAGTGAATTCCTTCAGGAATTTAGTTGCCAACTGAATCAACAGAACACTTGAGTCTCAGCTTTATCCTCTTTCTTTGAATCTTAAAACAAGACTCTAACTTTTATAATAAAATAAGATTTCTGCCCTAACAGTTCTGCCAACTGTTCCTGAGTCAACCATTTAGTTAATTCATAACTTTGCCATTTTAACTGTCAAATTATTTTAGTCAAGTAGAGAATTCTGTAGCTGTGCTAATCGTTATACAAATAATTTTAAATTTGGGTAATAAAGTATGTAAATGTTTTGTTTTGGTGAAAATTTGTAATGTTAAAGATAGATATAAGGAAATATTTAAATCTAGTAATTAAAATATGAGTTTAGAAAACTGGTTTTCTCACTGAGCAATATTTTGATATAGTACCCTTTTTAGAAGGGTAACAATATATTTTAAATTGAACCTCCCAGAATTGTTGTGGAATTTTGTTTGCTTTTCATAAACAGAACAGTAGGAGTTTACGCTTGACTGCTGAAACATACGAAGAACAAAACATCATCTTTGCCCTCAAAGGATTGACTGCCTAGGGGTAAAGAGAGATATGTACACAGTTAAGAGCGCACCGTAAGGCGGATTGTGATAGAACAGTAATGGAAAGTGCAGAATGCTGTGGATACAGAGGAAAGAGTGTTGGATTCTAATTGAGGGAACGGAGAGATTTGGCATTTGGGCCTGGGCTTCAAAGATAAGTAGAAACTCAACAAGCAGAGCTGGGAGAGAAGACTTTCTAGTGTAAAGGTCCACTGACTATGGCCTGTAGGCCAAATCTGGCCTGCCACCTGGTTTTGTGAATAAAATTTTATTGTAAGACACCCATGCTCATTAAGCTTATATATTTTTATTGTTTATTAAGCATATATATTTTTATATATTATTAAGCTTATATATTTTTAGTTATGTTTGCATTGGAACGGCAGAGTTGAGTGGTTGGAACAGAGACCATATAGCCCACGATGCCTAAAGGAAAGGTTTGCTGACCCCTTATCTACACCAAGGCTGAGAAATAGAACTTTCTGCAGTGATGGAAATATTTTGTATTTACACTGCCCAGTATGATAGCCATTAGCCAGTGTGCCCATTGGACACTTGAAGTATGGCTAGTGCAACTAAAGAACTCAATTGTTTCATTTAATTTTAATTTAAATGTAAAATAGTCAAGTGTGTCTCGTGGCTATTGTATCTACAGATTTCGACTAAAGCACTAACACGAGCAAAGGCACAAAGCTAGGAGGAATGTTACTAAGGATAACTGATGAATAAGGTAAATAAAATTATAAGGGTCTAGGCTGGGCACGGTGGCTCATGCCTGTAATCCCAGCACTTTGGGAGGCCGAGGCAGGTGGATCACCTGAGGTCAGGAGTTCGAAACCAGCCTGGACAACATGGCAAAACCCTGTCACTACTAAAAATACAAAAATTAGCCGGGCGTGGTAGTACACTTCTGTAATCCCAGCTACTTAGGAGGCTGAGGCAAGAGAAACATTTGAACCCAGGAGGCGGAGGTTGCAGTGAGCCAAGATTACACCACTGCACTCCAGCGTAGGTGACAGAGGGAGACCCTGTCTCAAAAACAAAAACAAACAAATATGTTAGGCTTTCAAAGAAGGTACACTTTATTCACCGAGCTTATAGAGAACCACCAGATGTTTCTGAGCTGGGCTAATACAGGTGTAGATAATGTGCATTAGAAAGCCAGCTCTTTGAAAGCCTTGATGAAGATGTACTACAAGTCTGAAGCTGAATTGGGAAGAAGTACAGTGGTCCAGAGAGAACTGGGGCCTGAAGCAGAGCTGTGAAAATGGGCATAGAAAGTCAGGAATACATTTGAAAGGCAGTTTTGGAGTTAGAACTAAACCATATAGTGTGTTGTCCAAGGTGACATTTTTGAGAATGAAAGGAGCATTATTAATAATTATGCCAGTATCCATAATTACGAACAAAAGTCTGTAAACTGGGACTGCTCCAGGTAAACTGGGATATATGCTCATTCTAATAGAATAAGATCCATGGTCCTTCAGTATAAATGAGGTTTAAAAAAAAAAAAAAGATTCAGGCTGGGCGCTGTGGCTCACACCTGTAATCCCAGCACTTTGGGAGGCCGAGGCGGGCAGATCACGAGGTCACGAGGTGGAGACCATCCTGGCTAACATGGTGAAACCCTGTCTTTACTAAAAATACAAAAAATTAGCTGAGCGTGATAGCAGGTGCCTGTAGTCTCAGCTGCTCGGGGGCTGAGGCAGGAGAATTGCTTGAACCTGGGAGGTAGAGGTTGCAGTGAGCCGAGATCGCGCCATTGCACTCCAGCCTGGGCAACAGAGCGAGACTTTACCTCGAAAAAAAAAAAAGATCCATTGAGATATGGATAGAATAAAAGAAGAAGGGTCTAGTTTACATAATTGAGAAGATGGTAATATTATAAGAGGATGAAGAGATTGGTTTTAGACTTGTAAAATCTGAAGTTGTTGACAACATAGTTGATTCTCTAAAATGTTACTTTAAGAAAGGACTTCTGAGATTTTATATTTATCCTTAATAAAACAAGTCAGAATGGTTTTCTTTTGTTTTTTAGATTGGAGTCTACTGCACGCCCATCAGAGAGCTCAGAAGAATTCCTGGAAGAAGAACCTGAACAGAGAGGGATTGAATTTGAGGATGAAAGCAGTGATAGAGATGCACGGCCAGCACTGGAAACCCAGCCACAGCAAGAGAAGCAAGATGGTGAAAAGGTATGAGATCACTTATTCAGCAAAATGAAAAAAAGTAAACTAAATTTTACCTTTCTTAATCACATATTGTTAGAAAAGTATAGTGATATATTTTAGAGTGTTAGAAATTGCGTTTAGTGTTAAAAATCATATATATTAAGCAAGGTCAGGTACTAGAGTTGGGGAGAGGATAAAATTACAAATATGATTGTGTTTATAAAAGTTTGAGCTTATAAAAGTTTGAATTATATCGAAGATAAAATAGGGATGTTTAGTAAGATCTTTCGGTGCATTTAAAATATAAGTTAATTTGTGGAATTAAACACACTTACATACACAAATGATATAAGATCTACCTTATAGAACCAGTTAAAATGCTTTCAGGTGCAATAAACCTTCAGTGGCACCCCCATTTTAGTTAGAGGGATAGGAATTACTAATCCAGAAAAAAAAATTTGATGACTATTGATCTCACAAAGTTCTGGAAAAATAACTAAATTCATGTTTTTTAAACACTAGAAAAAAATATATAAACCCTTGGTAACTAAGTAAACTCTTCATCTGGGTTGATTTCTGCAGCTTTAAAGTATTTATCCCCAGCTTCTTTTTTCTTTCCTCTATCCATTTCCATTTTTCTCTTTAGTATCTTCAATCTTTTCCTTTCCACAGATTCTCTATTTCTTCTTTCATATGTTCATAAGTTTCTTGAAAAAATCTTTCAGCTGTTTGCCAAGTCTAGCAGGCAGGTGAATAAGTGAAATTATATTACCAATTTTGTTTTCTTTTTCTTTTTGAGACGGAGTTTTGCTCTTTGCACCCAGGCTAGAGTGCAGTGGCGTGATCTTGGCTCACTGCAACCTCTGCTTCCTGGGTTCAAGTGATTCTTCTGCCTCAGTCTTCCAAGTGGTTGGGATTACAGGTTCCCCCCACCATGCCCAGCTAATTTTTGTATTTTTAGTAGAGACGGGGTTTCACCACTTTGGCCAGGCTGGTCTCAAACTCCTTACCTCAGGTGATCTGCCCGCCTCAGCTTCCCAAAGTGCTGGGATTACAGGCGTGAGCCACCGTGCCCAGCTAATTTTGTTTTCTTAAGTTACTCTGATTTAGCTTCTGCTTCCTCTATTTCATGAAATGACACATGTTATGTCAGCTCACTGCAGCCTCCATCTCCTGGGTTTAAGCAATTCTCCTGCCTCTGCCTCCCGAGTAGCTAGGATTACAGGTACACCAACACACCCGGCTAATTTTTGTGTGTTTTTTTTTTTTTTTTTTTGAGACGGAGTCTTGCTCTGTCGCCCAGGCTGGAGTGCAGTGGCGCGATCTCGGCTCACTGCAAGCTCTGCCTCCCGGGTTCAGGCCATTCTCCTTCCTCAGCCTCCTGAGTAGCTGGGACTACAGGCGCATGCCACAACGCCCGGCTAATTTTTTTGTATTTTTTGTAGAGACGGGGTTTTACCGTTTTAGCCAGGATGGTGTTGATCTCCTGACCTCGTGATCCGCCAAGACGGGGTTTCACCATGTTTGCCAGGCTGGTCTTGAACTCCTGATCCGCTCCTCTCGGCCTCCCAAAGTGCTGGGATTACAGGCATGACCCACCATACCCGGCCTCATGAAATGATATTTTTATGTTTATTTTCGTAATATTTCTTTTTTTTTTTTTTGAGACGGAGTCTCACTCTGTTGCCCAGCCTGGAGTGCAGTGGCACAATCTCGGCTCACTGCAAGCTCCGCCTCCTGGGTTCACGCCATTCTCCTGCCTCAGCCTCCTGAGTAGCTGGGAGTACAGGTGCCCGCCACCACGCCCCGCTAATTTTTTGTATTTTTAGCAGAGACGGGGTTTCACCGTGTTAGCCAGGTTGGTCTTGATCTCCTGACTTCATGATCCGCCGAGACAGGGTTTCATCATGTTTGCCAGGCTGGTCTTGAACTCCTGATCCGCTCCTCTCGGCCTCCCAACGTGCTGGGATTACAGGCATGACCCACCATACCCGGCCTCATGAAATGATATTTTTATGTTTATTCTTGTAATATTTCTTTTTTTTTTTTTTTTTTGAGATGGAGTCTCGCTCTGTCACCCAGCCTGGAGTGCAGTGGCACAATCTCGGCTCACTGCAAGCTCTGCCTCCTGGGTTCACGCCATTCTCCTGCCTCAGCCTCCTGAGTAGCTGGGACTACAGGCGCCTGCCACCACGCCCCGCTATTTTTTTCTATTTTTAGTAGAGACGGGGTTTCACCGTGTTAGCCAGTATTGTCTTGATCTCCTGACCCTGTGATCCGCCCGCCTTGGCCTTCCAAAGTGCTGGGATTATAGGCTTGAGCCACCGTGCCCAGCCTATTTTTGTAATATTTCAGTAGTTTTTGGGGAGCAGATGGGTGTTTGGTTACATGGATAAATTCATTAGTGGTGATTTCTGAGATTTTGGTGCACCCATCACCCAAGCAGTGTATACTGTATCCAATGTGTAGTTTTTTATCCCTCACCCGCCTCCTACCCTTTCCCCCAAATCCCCAGAGTCCATGATAACACTCTTATGCCTTTGCATCCTCATAGCTTAGCTCCCACTTATGAGTGAGAACATAACGATGTTTGCTTTTCCATTCTTGAGTTACTCTACTTAGAATAATGGTCTCCAACTCCATGCAGGTTGCTGTGAATGCCATTATTTCATTCATTTTTGTGGCTGAGTAGTATTCCATGGTCTATATATACCACTTTTTTTTTTTTTTGAGATGGACTCTTGATCTGTCGCCAGGCTGGAGTGCAGTGGCACGATCTCTGCTCACTGCAACCTCCAACTCCCTGGTTCAAGTGATTCTCCTGCCTCAGCCTCCCGAGTAGCTGGGATTACAGGCACACGCCACCACACCCAGTTAATTTTTGTATTTGTAGTAGAGACGGGGTTTCACCATGTTGGCCAGGATGGTCTCGATCTCTTGACTTCATGATCCACCCACCTCAGCCTCCGAAAGTGCTGGGATTACAGGGGTGAGCCACTGTGCCTGGCCTATATATACCACATTTTCTTTATCTACTCACTGGTTGATGGGCATTTAGCTTGGTTCCATGTTTTTTGCAGTTGCAAATTGTGCTGCTATAAACATGCATGTGCAAGTGTCTTTTTCATATGACTTCTTTTTTTCTGGGTAGATAGCCAGTAGTGGGATTGCTCGATCAAATGGTAGTTCTACTTTTAGTACTTTAAGGAATCTCCACACTGTTTTCCATAGTGGTTGTACTAGTTTGTGTTCCTACCAGTAGTGTAAAAGTGTTCCCTTTTCACCATATCCACTCCAGCATCTATTTTTTATTGTGGCCATACTTACAGGGGTAAGATGGTATCAAATTGTGGTTTTTATTTGCATTTCCTTGATAATTAGTGTATTAGGGTTCTCTAGAGGGACAGAACTAATAGGATAGATGTATATAAAGGGGAGTTTATTAAGGGGTTTTAACTCACATGATCAGAGTCCCACAGTAGGCCATCTGCAAGGTGGGGAGCAAGGGAGCAAGGAAGCAAGGAAGCCAGTCCGAGTCCCAAAGCTAAAGAGCCTGGAGTCTGATGTTTGAGGGCAGGAAGCATCCAGCACAGGAGAAAGATGTAGGCTGGGAGGCTAAGCCAGTCTAATCTCTGCATGTTCTTCTGCCTGCTTTTTATTCTGGCCATGCTGGCAGCTGATTAGATGGTGCCCACCTGGATTGAGGGTGGGTTTGCCTCTTCCATTCCACTGACTCAAATGTTAATTTCTTTTGATAACACCACCCTTACAGCCACACCCAGGATCAATACTTTGCATCCTTCAATCCAATCAAGTTGACACTCAGTATTAACCATTACAAGTCTACCCCTTGTCAGCCTGAACCCATACACACTTCCTGAGATCATACATAATCTTCAAATAAAGACAATAGTAAGGTAATAATTATGCCTAACATAATACAACTGTCATTCGTACAAGTGGAAACCCCCAACCCAAATAATATTACATAAACACTTATTTGCTGATATGATGTCAATAAATCTTATGTCACATGATAAAGGAAAAGGGAAATAAAATGAAGATATTTTCTTAGTACAAATGTATACATGCACAAACATGTTCTTAACAAAATAAGAAATACTCATGATAATTACAGTCCTCGTTTCTGCAGCTGGTCACATGGTCGAAGCTGGTGTTGATGACTACCTTCTTCTGCTACTCATTCTGTATTCCCTTTGCCTTCAGCAGGCACCTTAGTGGGTCATGTTTTTTTTTCCTAGTGGAGTAACCCAAACCTTCATTCCTGAAGGGTCTGGGCCATTTGTAGTCTTGCCTGGATTGGGCTGTTGTAGTTTCCCATTGACCTTAATCACAGGGCATTGTACTACTAAGAGACACCCCAAGGGATCTCCTATATTCCATGCATACTCTTCCTTACCTCCATTGTGGAGTAGTAGACTGATTTCATCTTGATAATCTGGGTCAGTCACCCCAGCCAACACTGTAACTCCCTCCTTAGCCTGTTGACTTAAAGGTAGGAGGAGCCCAAAGTGTCCAAGTGGCAATCTTAACTTCCAGTTTAATGGAATCATTGTTGTGTCTCCTGGTGGCAGCGTTCGTCTCTCTGGAACTAATACCACTAGGCCAGCAGAATGTAATGACATGGGGACAGGAAGCAAAAATTTTTCTAGTGGATCACTAGGGGTGATGGTGAGTGATGCCATTTCCACTTTTACCCTTGGATTCCTGGACCTGTGAATCCTGGCTATGGGAGAAACAGTACCATATACTGGATGCTTATCAGAGCCTACACAGCCTGCTGGAGACCTTTGCCGCAGCCCTGCTAAGTATTGTCACCTAGTTGGCGTTGTAATTGTGACTTCAAAAGGACATTCCACCATTCTGTCAATCCAGCTGCTTCAAGATGATGGGGAACATGGTAAGAATAGTGAATTCCATGAGCATGAGCCCACTGCCACACTGCTTTAGCCGTGAAGTGAGTGCCTTGTTCAGAGGCAATGCTGTGTGGAGTAGCATGATGATGGATAAGGCCTTCCGCGAGTCCACGGGTGGTAGTCTTGGCAGAAGCATTGCGTGCAGGAGAGGCAAACTCATATTCAGAGTAGGTGTCTATTCCAGTGAGGACAAACCTCTGCTCTTTCCATGATAGAAGAGGTCCAGTGTAATCAACCTGCCACCAATTAGCTGTCTGATCACCCCAAGGACTGGTGTCATATTAAGGGCTTAGTGTTTGTCTGTGCTGCTGGCAAGTTGGGCACTCAGCAGTGGCCTTAGCCAGGTCAGCCTTGGTGAGTGGAAGTCCATGTTGCTAAGCCCATGCGTAACCTCCATCCCTGTCACCATGGCCACTTTGTTCATGGACCCATTGGGTGGTGACAGGGGCAGCTGGGTAAGGAGGCTGTGTGGTGTCCACAGAACAAGTCATCCTATCCACTTGATTATTAAAATCCTCCTCTGCTGAGGTCACCCTTTGGTGAGTACTCACATGGGATACAAATATCTTCAGTTTTTCACCACTCAGAGAGGTCCGTCCACATACCTCTTCCCCAAATTTGTCACCAATTTTCCAATCATGCTTCTTTCAAGTCCCTGACTGTCATCCAAACCATTGGCTACAGTCCATGAATCAGTATTATCACACATCTGTCTATTACTACTTCCTTGGAAAGTGCACAACCAGGTGCACTGCTCGAAGTTCTGCCCACTGGGAAGGTTTTCCTTCACCAGTGTCCTTCAGGAAAGGGGCTATAGGGCTGTAGCTGTCCACTTTTGGGTGGTGCCTGCATATCATGCAGAACCATCTTTGAACCAGTCCCTAGTCTTCTCTTCCTCTGTCAGCTGATTATAGGGAACTCCCCATAAGGCCATCGGTGCAGGCTAGGGAAAAGAAGGCCAGGGTGGCAGCAGTGGAGACCATGGTCGTTTGAGCCACTTCCTCACGTAACTTACTTGTGTCTTCAAGACCTGCTCAAGCCCAATCACATATATACCACTTCAATTTGATGATGGAATGCTGCAGTGCATGACCCACTTTATGACTAGATGGGTCAGAAAGCACCCAGTTCATGATAGGCAGTTCAGGTCACATGGTGACTTGATGACCCATAATCAAGCATTCAGTTTCTACCAAAGCCCAGTAACAGGCCAAGAACCGTTTCTCAAAAGGAGAGCAGTTATCTGCAGAAGATGGCAGGGCCTTGCTCCAAAATCTTAGAGGCCTCCACTGCGATTCACCTATGGGGGCCTGCCAAAGGCTCCAAACAGCACTTGTCTCTCTAAAGGAGAGTAGTTATCTGAAGAAGATGGCAGGGCCTTGCTCCAAAATCCTAGAGGCCTCCGCTGTGATTCACCTATGGGGGGCCTGCCAAAGGCTTCTCACAGCATCCCTGCCTGCCACTGACACCTCAAGCACCATTAGATCTGCTGGATCATATGGCCCAAGTGGCAGAGCAGCTTCCACAGCAGCCTGGATCTGTCACAGAGCCTTCTCCTGTTCTGGAACCCACTCAAAACTGGCAGCCTTTTGGGTCACTCGATAAATGGGCTGGAGTAACACAACCAAATGAGGAATTTGTTGCCTCCAAAATCCAAATAGGCCAACTTGTGCTGTGCCTCTTTCTTGGTTGTAGTAGGGGCCAAATGCAGCATCCTATCCTTTACCTTAGAAGGAATATCTCAGCAGGCCCCACACCACTGGACCCCTAGAAACTTTACTGAGGTAGAAGGTCCCTGAATTGTAGTCGGATTTATTTCCCATCCTCTGGCATGCAAATGTCTCATCAATAAGTCCAGTGTGATTGCTACTTCTTGCTCACTGGATCCAATCAGCATAATGTCATCAATGTTATGGGCCAGTGTGATAACTTGTGGAAGTGAAAAGCGATCAAGGTCTCTTTGAACAAGGTTATGACACAAATCTGGAGAGTTGATATACCCCTGAGGTAGGACAGTAAAGGTGTATTGCTGGCCTTGCCAGCCGAACGCAAATTGCTTCTGGTGGGCCTTATGGACAGGAATGGAGAAAAAGGCATTTGGCAAATCATTGGCTACATACCAGATACCAGGAGATATGTTAATTTCCTCAAGCAGTGAAACCACATCTGGTGCAGCAGCTGCAATTGGAGTCACCGCTTGGTTAAGTTTATGATAATCCACTGTAATTCTCCAAGATCCGTCTTCTGCACAGACCAAATGAGAGAGTTGAACCGGGATGTGATGGGAATCACCACCCCTGCACCGTCCTTGATGGTGGCACTAATCTCTGCAGTGCCTCCAGGGATGCGATATTGTGTTTGATGGACTATTTTTCTTTCTTTTTTTTTTTTTGAGATGGAGTTTCGCTCCTGTTGCCCAGGCTGGAGTGCAATGGCACGATCTTGGCTCACCGCAACCTCTGCCTCGCAGGTTCAAGCGATTCTCCTGTCTCAGCCTCCTTAGTAGCTGGGATTACAGGCATGTGCCACCATGCCTGGCTAATTTTGTATTTTTAGTAGAGACGGGGTTTCTCCATGTTGGTCAGGCTGGTCTCGAACTCCCGACCTCAGGTGATCCGCCCACCTTGGCCTCCCAAAGTGCTGGGATTACAGGCATGAGCCACCGCCCTCAGCCTGATTGACTATTTTTCTAGGTAGAGGCAACTGTAATGGTTTCCATTTGGCCTGTCCCACCATAATAGCCCTCACCCCACCAGTCAGGGAGCCATTGTGGGGGCTCTGCCAGCTGTTAAGTATGCCTATGCCAATTAATGCATTCTGGCACTGGGGAAATGACCACAGGATGAGTCCGGGGACCCACTGGACCGACTGTAAGTCAGACCTGAGCTAAAACTTCATTAGATTACCTGATCTTCATAAGCCCCTACTTTAACTGGAGGACCACAATGACGTTTTGGGTCCCCCGGAATCAACGTCAGCTCAGAGCCAGTGTCCAGTAGTCCCTGAAATGTCTGATCATTTCCCTTTCCCCAGTGCACAGTTACTGTCTCTACTGTAGTGGGGTCCTTCCTCAAGGGGCTTCATTCAAGGGGTTCTGGGTCTATAAAGTGGCTCAAGTCTGGAAATTGAGGGGCTGTGATTCTCTCTCTTTTTTTATAATTCAGATGAGTCTTTTGTCCACTCGACCTGGAAGTTTTCCACTTATATGAATTAAGTAGGAATTCAGTAGGCTTCCTATCAATTCCACTTCTGGGAACACTGTGATTAATTAGCCAGTGCAAAAGCTGTACACAAGTCAGATTATTCTGATTGCTGCTTTGCCTCTGCGGTCCATTATGGTAGCTCGCCCACCTTGCATTTGATGGTTGAGTGCTCCCACTTGGCCTCTGCCACCTCAGGATCCAATTATTCCCGTTCTAAATTTTGTAGTTGAGTGACTGCAGTTCCCACTGTTAGATCTGGCATACAGAGAAGAGGAATCATAGAGCTCTTTGAAGATTAACGTGCTGCCCTCAAAAATCTCTTTCGCAAAGCATCGGTCAAGGGTATATCTTCTGGACCCTCCCACTTGGGATGAGTAGGTCTAAAGTGACTAATCCACTCCACCATCCCAATCTCCCTAAGCCTTTGGATGTCTTCCTCTACATTAAACCAAGGGAGATCAGCATTTCCAGCTCGCTCAGAGTGAGCCATCTTTTAATCCGTATTTCAGCTAACCAAGCAATCAAGCTATTAGAACCTTTTTAAACTCCCTGAGCAGCAACATTAAATGCAGAGTCCCTACTTAGTGGGCCTGAATCAATAAATTCAGCCTGATCCAACTCTATGTTCCTTCCACCATCATCCCACACCCTTAACATCCATTCCCACACCTGTTCTCCAGATTCCTGCTTATATAAATTAGAAAACTCAAGCAGTTCTTTTCAAGTGTAGCACACCTCCTTGTGGGTCACACTCTGAACTTCATCTCTAGGAGGCCACTGGGACTTTAGTCCAGTTATAGGTCTAGAAGCAAACAGGGCTGGTTCTCCTCTCCTGAGGTGATGTTACCACTACTGGGGATGGCGAAGCTGTTTCTTCCGGCAAAAAGGCTCATCAGAGTTTACAAGCTCTGTGTCCCCAGCATCATCAGGGTCCTCCCACATGTCCCCATTCCAAGTTGCAGGGTCCCATTCTTTTCCAATCAGGGCCCTCACTTTAAGAGTAGACACCTGGCAAGGCTGTGCATGCACCTTTCGTTGCAGGTCAGCCACTCACATGATTAGAGGTTGTGTCTGATTTTCCACAATTTCAGCTCTTTGTCTACAGGAGATAAGACTCTCACTTGGGGCTTTTAAAGCGAGTATCTGCTTTTGAAGCCAGGAGTTAGAATCCCTGAGTTCATCATTGTCTTTCATCACTTTGTCCAGTGAACTTAGGAGCAGCCAACTAACTTCATTATGTTCCTTGGTTCTCCATATGGTCAAAGGTATTATGTTTAGAGTCACCAAACTTCTTCCCTCTCACGAGCGGTGTATCAGGAGTGTCAAATGCATTTATTTTGCATAACTCTAAACAGTTCATGCCAAAGACTATCAGTGTTCTCCATACTATTAGAAGTAGAGTCCTTAGCATTTTGGTGTCTGATCATATTAAGGAGCCAACTTCAGAAACCCCAAAACCTACGAAAGAACTCCATCCTTAATATTCTGTTCCTCTAGAACCACTCCTGGTACCAAAGCCTGTTAGGGTTCTCTAGAGGAATGGAACTAATAGGACAGATGTATATATAAAGGGGAGTTTATTAAGGAATATTAACTTGCACGATCACAAGGTCCCACAATAGGCTGTCTGCAAGCTGAGGAGCAAGGAAGCCAGTCTGAGTCCTGAAGCTGAAGAACCTGGAGTCTGATGTTTGAGGGCAGGAATCATCCAGCACAGGAGGAGAAAGATGTAGGCTGGGAGGCTAAGCTGGTCTAATCTCTCCACGTTCTTCTGCCTGCTTTTTATTCTGGCCGTGCTGGCAGCTGATTAGATGGTGCCCACCCGGATTGAGGGTGGGTCTGCCTCTCCCAGTCCACTGACTCAAATGTTTATCTCCTTATAGACACACCCAGGAACAATACCTTGCATCCTTCAATCCAATCAAGTTGACAGTATTAGCCATCACAATTAGTGATGTTGAGCATTTTTCCATGTTTGTTGGCCATTTGTATATCTTCTTTTGAGAATTATCTATTCATGTCCTTATCCCACTATTTGATAGGAAACTATATATATACATACGTGTGTGTGTGTTTTGAGACAGATTCTCTGTCACGCAGGCTGGAGTGCAGTGGCACGAACTCAGCTCACTACAACCTCCACCTCCTGAGTTTAAGCGATTCTCATGCCTTAGCCTCCCGAGTAGCTTGAATTAGGCATGTGCCACCATGCCAGGCTAATTTTTGTATTTTCAGTAGAGATGGGGTTTTTGCCAATGTTGGCCAGTCCGGTCTTGAACTCTGGACCTCAAGTGATCCTCTCCCCTCCACCTCCCAATGTGCTGGGATTACAGGCATAAACCACTGCGCCTGGCTGGAAACTGTATTTTTAAATGGTACTTTTATTGTAGAAAATTGGGAAAATGAAAAAAAGCACATATAGGAAGTTAAAGAAAAGCACATATTTTTTAAAAACAGGATTTGTATGCATCTAGATGTTTATGGAAATACGTATTTGTGGGGTTTTTCTTTTTTTTCTTTTGAGACGTAGTTTCGCTCTGTTGCCCAGGCTGGAATGCAGTGGTGCAATCTAGGCTTAACTGCAACCTCCACCTCCCAGGTTCAAGCAATTCTCTGCCTCAGCCTCCCGAGTACCTGGGATTACAGGCGCCTGCCACCACGCCCAGCTAATTTTTGTATTTTTAGTAGAGATGGGGTTTCACCATCTTGGCCAGGCTGGTCTTGAACTCCTGACCTTGTGATCCACCTGCCTTGGCTTCCAAAGTGCTGGGATTATAGGCGTGAGCCACGGCGCCTGGCCTTTTTTTCACTTTTAAAAAGTTAAGATTATATTGTACATACTTCATGTAACCTGTTTCATCAGTAAGACATATACCAGTGACAGTGACAACTATCATTTTCTTTTTTTTTTTTTTTGAGACGGAGTCTTGCTCTGTTGCCCAGGCTGGAGTGCAGTGGCGCGATCTCAGCTCACTGCAAACTCCGCCTCCCGGGTTCACGCCATTCTCCTGCCTCAGCCTCCCGAGTAGCTGGGACTACAGGCGCCTGCCACCACGCCCGGCTAATTTTTTGTATTTTTTAGTAGAGACGGAGTTTCACCATGTTAGCCAGGATGGTCTCGATCTCCTGACCTTGTGATCTGCCCACCTCGGCCTCCCAAAGTGCTGGGATTACAGGTGTGAGCCACCGTGGCCAGGCCTAATTTTTTTTTTTTTTTTTTTTTTTTTTTAGCCTGGGTTGATTACCCTCTCTTCCTGAAGTTCTCTAGTCTCTTCACTTTATAACACTATTGCACTTTGGTTTCTTGTGTTTTTTTTTTTTTTTTTTTTTTGAGACGGAGTCTTGCTCTGTCTCCCTTGGCTGGACTGCAGTGGCATGATCTCTCTGGCTCACTGCTACACGCATCCTGGGTTCAAGCTATTCTTCTGCCTCAGCCTCCCAAGTAGCTGGGACTGCAGGCGAGTGCCGCCATGCCTGGCTAATTTTTATATTTTTAGTAGAGAGGGGGTTTCACCATATTGGCCATGCTGGTTTCTTGGTTTTTCTGTCTCTGAAGTATTATTTTTATTTTTTGACTCTTCTCCTACTTGCCTTTTCCCCCTTATTGTGGACACTCTAGGAAGAGTCCTTGATTTTCTGAACTTTGGTTCATTTTCTCTTTTTTGAACATACATCCAATCTTATGACTTCAACTGTTTTATATATGGGAATGACCAGTAACTCTAGATTTATATATCTCTCCCACTCTGGTCATTTTTATGAGCTTTATATTACCTTCTGTGTGAACTCTATTCTATGTATCATCTGATATAATAAAATAGATATTTTATAGACAATTTTTATTTTAGAACAATTTAATAAATTTTTTACTATAGAAAAATTAAAATCCGTGATTTCTCTTTTGGAAAAATTTCCTTGATATGCTTTTAGGGGTCCTACACAAAGTCAAATCTATTTGTGAACACTTGAGTGCATCAGTTTTATAATTTTAATAATGGTAATAAAATTCCTCTTAATTATTAGAATGTCAGGATTAGAAATACTTGATATTAAATAGAAGTAAATGGATAAACATTGGGAGAATTTTAGAAATTGGAGAGTTCATGTTATCAAATAGCATTTCCATACTTTAATGATATGCAAGGAGCAGGACTGTTCAGAAATGACCCTGGTGTTGACTGAGACTAGGGCTCTCTCCTCCCAGCAAGATGCAGCACCCAAACTGAAATTCCCATAAGACTGGTAGTGCTTCCTACCTCTGGCAGAGAAAACTGTGATTTCCCATAGGCCGCAAAGATTCCAGATGCTGAACAGCTGGTGTTATGTAAAGAGCTACCATCAAGTCTATACTCTGTCTGGTGCCTTTTTCCTGAAAAAGTTCTTTCCATGATTGCCCTCTAAGAAGGAGGAACAAGAAGTGGGTAGGGTCTTTTCATTGAATCTCCGACCCACACTGTGTGTCCACAGAGCATCCTGGTCCTGCCCCATCTTTCCTTAAGAGCAGTGGGAGTACGGGGTACTCAGGATTATTTTATTTTGCTGATACTGCCTTATGAGTTTCCTCCTTCCCCCAGTAAGACTGTTCTTTAACCCATGTCCTATGATGTAAATTTGAGTCTTGGTGTAGGATAGGTAGGCACTGGAGAAGGGACCCGTCATGCATGACAAATAAGTTAGTTTGTAATCATGTCCTTACTTTTTCCCCCTCTCCTCATGGTGTAGGAATCTGAATTAGAGCCTATGAATGGTGAGATAATGGACGATTCTCTTAAGACCTCACTTATAACAGAAGAGGAAGACTCCACTAGTGAAGTTTTAGATGAAGAATTAAAATTGCAGCCTTTTAATTCCAGTGAAGACTCTACAAATCTTGTTCCACTGGTGGTAGAATCTTCAAAACCCCCTGAGGTAGATGCACCAGATAAGGTAAGGGGGCAATGAGCTATTTTTTAATAAAGCTTACCAATGTTGGTGACATTAGCGAGGAGGGTGCATGGTATATATATTTGCTTCCACCTTTACATGTGCAGTGCTTTAGGAAGATTAACTTTTATACTAGATTTGATATTATAAGAAAATCAGTAATATTTTATAAATTCAAATAATAACCTTATTCATATCTGATATGTGGTAACAAAATGAGTTTTATTACTTTTAATACTTTATAGTTAGGAAATGCTTAGAAAATTGGATAAAGCATTATTTACCAAATATTTGAGTACCTATATTGGTTACATAGACTGTGACCAAAACAGTAATTTATATTTGTTTTAATTAGGCAGACAGATTAGGTTAGTGGGGGAAAAAACTTGTTGGAGTATTTTAAAAGAAATTTAATTTTGTTACTTTTGAATATTACAACTTATGGCTAAAAAACTGTTGTATGGCATTATTAGTGTCTCACCTAAGTAAAAGAATAAAACTTCCATTGCCCTAACTTATCTAATGAAATCGTAGTCAAACTTAAGTGTGGTGGCACAGTGAAGTCCCAAGGTATTTTTGGTTCTGGCTCCAGTAACACCAGGAAACTAAAAAAACTGAGTTGATTCATGGTTTTAAAGAATCTTGATATGAAGCTTAATGTGTCTTAATTATGAAATAAATATTTCATTATATCCTCAAAGTAATAACTTAGTATTAAAATTACCATGTGACACAATTTTGAAGAAATTGAGTTGTATTCAGAATATATACACATTTAGCAGAACAGAAATTCAAAAAAATACTCGATTTTGAGTAATGAATACCGAATTAAATTGTAGTTCAGTGTCACTGCATATTAGAGCCTGAGAATTTATTTTTAGAACTGTAGTACAAGTTTATTTGTTGACCAGGTTTTTAATTTTCAGACCCCACGTATACCTGACTCAGAAATGTTGATGGATGAAGGCACATCTGATGAAAAGGGGCACATGGAAGAGAAACTGTCCCTACTTCCAAGAAAGAAAGCACATCTTGGGAGTTCAGACAATGTTGCTACTATGTCAAATGAAGAACGATCTGATGGTGGTTTTCCAAACTCTGTGATAGCTGAATTTTCCGAAGAACCGGTCTCTGAGAATTTGTCTCCTAATACTACTTCCTCATTGGAAGACCAGGGTGAGGAGGGGGTATCTGAGCCCCAGGAAACATCTACTGCTCTTCCTCAGAGTTCTTTGATAGAGGTTGAACTTGAAGACGTGCCATTTTCACAGAATGCAGGACAGAAGAATCAGTCAGAGGAGCAGTCTGAAGCATCTTCCGAGCAACTGGATCAGTTTACGCAATTGGCAGAAAAAGCTGTGGATAGCAGCTCAGAGGAAATAGAAGTGGAAGTGCCTGTGGTAGACAGGCGGAATTTAAGAAGAAAGGCCAAAGGGCATAAAGGACCTGCTAAGAAGAAAGCTAAGCTGACCTGAAGGAAGAAGAAAAGTGGATGATAAATCCTCTTCTTTGTAACATAGTTGTTGTTTTTAAAATATGGTAATTAATAAACAGCATGGGGCACAGGAAAAAAATTTCCAAAATTTCAATTTGAACTTATTTACTATGCAGTTTTTTGCTTCCCTTTAGAACGTAGAATTCACCATTGTTTTTAATTTTTCAGGCTATTTTTGGTAAATGCAATTTTTTATTTTTATTAACCATGTTTCAATTTTGGGAAACCAGATCATATTATATTTTCTTTATCAGGTGGTACATCTGACCATTATTTCAAAAATAGAATTAAAAAGCTGTGAAAGTAGTAGGATTTCCATTACTTATAAGGATCACAGAAATCTTTTATACTAAGGGTTTTAATAGTAAAACTTGGTGAGGGTTCTAGAAGTTTTAAATTTCAAAACTAATCACCAATTTTTTAAAATGTAGGCATGCCTAAACAAAAATAAGTGTCAATAAATTAGAAAAAATATAACTTCAAGTAAATGAGAGCACAAAAACAGAAACTTATGGTCAAAGGTTCATGAATATATTTTGGTTTTGGCCTCTTAATCCTAGATATAGATGCAGTTTTTTCCTTTGACTTCACTATGTATGGAAAGGTACACATAAAATCTGTTTCTAATTCATTCTATCATCTGATGTTAACAGTACTGTCAGGGATTTAACTGTGGCATGTGGGGACTAATTATTTAAAATTTCATTTTAAGTATTAGTTTGCTGTAATTTTTTTTGTCTGCATATGTGCAGATGCCTAGAAGTTTAGACTTCACTTTCACCTTTAATCAGGTAAAAATCACAACTATACTTTAGAGACATGGTTTAATTTGGACTTCTGGTCCTGATCAGATAGATAAATTAAGCTGGAGATTTTACTTTTATCCCAACCCAGTTAACATCTATATTTCAGAAGTATGAGGCTCCTTCCTAAGGCATCTCCTTAAATCTTGCCACCTCCCTAATTCTACAGTCTTATTTATATTCCCCCACAGCTTTCATCTACTTCTGTAACTCATGGAGTGATTCTCCAATCAACAGATCTTCCTGCCTGCCGGCTTATGCCCTTGATGTCCATTTTTGGGTAGGTTTGGAGGTGCACCCCACAATGTTAGACCTATATGGCAGGGGTAAAACTGCCCCCAATGTTAGACCTATATGGCAGGGGTAAACTGCCTTTGGGGGAGCTGTGGTTACAAGGGCTTCAATCATATTTGAGGCTTCAATCATCCTTTGATTTGTACTGAGTACTGGTTGCAAGCTGGCCTGTTAAGTGTATATTGTGTTGCCATAGCAAAGGCCTAGGAAAATTTGAAGAAAAAAAACACTGAACTGTTATTTTTTGCAATTTATTTAAAAATGGACAAAATGGTTATTAGAATCCAAAGATAATCTAAAAACAGTTCTACTCTTTGGAAATATTATGTGTACTCAAATTTGCACTTAAGTTGGAGAATGTTTTGAGACCATTTAAATTGTTTTAAAAATAGCTTGATCCTTATGCAAAAGAAACATTAAGACTTTGTGTCATTATTTGAGGTAGCTAAGGACTGATGTTGAAAGTTTATTCAGTCTATAGTAAGCTGATGTCAGGTCAGTAAATTTTGTTTGGGGATGTTGGTATTTTCGATCTAATTAGTTAAGTTAAAGTCTTAAAGCAGACAAAAATAGTAAATGCTCCTATTTGTGTTAGATTTTGAACAATTGTATTACCCTATATTTTCTTTAATTAGTCAAAGGTAAGCCAGATTATTTCATTCTAAATGAAAATTAAAGCACTTTGGCCATTTATTTTTTCAACAAATGCTAATACTAAGTAAAAAAAAAAAGTATGACTACTATTAGTGAATCTACCAAACATTTATGCTGTTTTATACATTTTATGAGAAACTTCTGGCAATATCACAAAGGGAAATATTCTGTTAAGATTCAGTAAATTCTTAATCTTTACATGTTTCATTTCTTAGATTTGAAAACAACACTTGTAGATATTTTATTTTTACTTGGGTTTGTTTAAAATACTTTCTTTTCAAATTATTTTAAACATGGAAACGCTTCATTAATTTGTGTCATCCTTGCACAGGGGCCATGCTAATTTTCCCTGTATTGTTCTAATTTTAGTATATGTGCTGCCGAAGTGAGCACTAAAAGACTTTCTTTAGACAAATGTAGTTTTTTAAAGATTGAGCTCACTGGCTCAACTCTTGATGTGTGAATATAGTTGAGTTTACAAAAAATGTTTATTAATTATATATGACCATTGGGGGCTAACAGTATAAACTTATTCTTGTTAAACTTGTTTGGGTTAAATAGTAAGTGAATTGTAAACAATTTAGAATTTTTTTGTTCAGCACACAAGAACACTTGTGTTACAGATTATCTCTGACAGAAATTGTTATTTTGGGGTTTATAGATTATAGAGGGAAAAGTTAGATCACTTGGAAAAACCTAACTCTCATGTTCAGTAACTTGAGTATAGAATTTATACCACAATTTATCTTCAATAAGGAACCTACATGAACTTAATCAGTTATCTGTAGTTTTTGCAAGGCATTAGAAAAAATTTCACAGAGGACTGAAAATGTGATTTCAACCGGCTAGTCTAGTTGTTGAATGTCCAGTCACATTACATATAGTCCTTTGTGAACTTATTTGTGAAGGGAGTTCACTTTTTATGTACATACGTGTATATTTCCTTGTGTAATATAAAGCAGATGGTTATTAGCAGTATTTTAGTTCTTTCAAGTTTAAATTATTCAATTGCTAGACGTCACAGAAATTAGTATATTTAAGAATTTATTATAAAGCTCCTCTACTTTTAAAGGTGAGAGGGTCTATTATGATTTTTTATAAAATCA
Organism: Gorilla gorilla gorilla; assembly: GCF_029281585.2. NCBI lineage: Eukaryota > Metazoa > Chordata > Mammalia > Primates > Hominidae > Gorilla > Gorilla gorilla. The sequence continues at coordinate 36,927,312 of NC_073243.2, forward strand.
AACAGCATGATTTAGAATGTCAGTCTTCTACTTAAAATGTGTCTATATTCATGGTATTTCCATTCAGTGTAGATGGTAAGGAAAACATCTAGTCATTAAAGATTTACTTATAGCAGACTCCAGAACACTACCTACAGTGGGGTTTCAGTGACTAGAAATCTTGAAGGTTTATGATTGCATCAAATTGAGCCTGTACTAATACCTAAATATCTGCTCTTATGTTCTGCTTTATCCCTTGGGATTACCTTCTAAGGTTTGGTCACACCAGCAAACTGAAACAGATCTTAATGTAAATAAAAAATTTATACTAATATTACTCATCTGTGTTACAGTATTTTGAAAAATGTTTCAGGTGTCATCTAGTCTTTCATGGGTGTGATTAGTTACAAATGTTATGCTTATGTTTTCATACTTAATATCAAGCTTTCTTTGTACCTTACAAGATAGTATTTTTGGTTCCAAAAAAAAACAAGCAAACTTCATTTTTGTAGTATCCAGAAATTACCTGGAGTCAATATTTTTATTCGCCTTCTAGAACTTGTGATCCACACATCACCCATTTATATTAGTGGCAAAATTATCTGCTAAAATCTAATTGTAAGAAAGGCTTACCTTCTGTCATCAAGTGATTGTATCATCCTGGATCGTCATTTCCAAGGAACTAGCCTTTCTTTTCCTAAGCGTCTGTATGTGTTCTAAAACTTCCAGTATATTTATAGAACTTAGAAAAAATGTTACATTATTCAGAGTAGCAAGTCCTACTGGAGTACCTATGTTTGTTTTCTTGGGGTTTTTTTTTTTTTTAAGTTTAAAAGTAGTAATTAAACCTATATTTTGTGATTGTTTCCTGGTCTGTGTTTTTAAATTCTTTTCCTTCAGTTTTCCTCATGAAGATGTTTCAGATACTGAATTTGTTTAGACATTGAATGACTTTGTTAAAGGCACAATTAATCACATTGGTTGTACTCTGAAGACAGACTTCTTTAAAAAAAAATAAACAATTTAAAACAATGTGGTGATTATAGATTAATGTAACATACTGCCATCCTTAAAACCACAACATATAACAGATCACAAAAGTGCTTTCACCAAGTTACAACCCTAAATCCTTACCTTTTTACATCATCTAAGTAACTGCAAATAAATTTCTCCTCAGGGAATCAGTGCAGTCTTCTTTTTCCTTTTAAAACTTAGCTGGAGTTACTTAAACTAATTCTTAATACTATTCTGAAAGTATAAATATATTGTTTAGAATACAGAAAATGCTAAGAGAGTATAAAGAAAGACTTTAGTATATTTTTTTCATTTTCATGATTCAAGTAGAAAATAGTGCCAAGTAGGTATTATTATACATGGTAAATGAGATGAAAAAAATGTTTAGAATGTGAATTCCCTAGACCTTTGCTGTACTGGATTTCACAGGTGAAAAGATTTCTCTAAGATTTCTGAACTTTTAGTGTCTTCTCACATACTTCTAGTGTAAACAAACACTATAAACTTAACATCTGTATTAATGCTGCCTTTTTTAGGATTAATGATTAACGAGGTAGAAGATACTTAAGTTGAATTCTCAGACACATAATTGTGTATTAACCTTTTTGAAAGGCATTTTCAATGAACACTGGTGGTTTTTCAGGAAATTGCTGAATACCCACTCACAAATGCAGATATTGATGAAGTAGGATATTTGTATATTTGCTTTTTTTCAATCATTCAGTTTTATGAACATGGGGTCAAAGCATATTTCAAAATAAAGACCATTTATAAAACTGGACCACTTTAATGTTTACAATTTAATAAATGTCTTCATTGCAGACATGTATGGCTGTTTGGTAGTATTCAGAAACATCACAGTAATGGCAGTTTCTTCAATTGGTGTGTAGTCCTCAATAATTATATATGAAATTGCTATCAAACCAGTAAGACTGCATTTATACATCCATCATTTTCAGGATTGTTGGTAACCTGGGCATATTTTCCTAAGGAAAACAAAACCAAAAAAGGGAAAAGGGAGGGTTGTTAGCTAATAAAAATTAATTTTAAAGAATATAACTTTTGCCTTTTTTTTTCTTTTTGTCTTAATACAGCGTTTCACTCTTATTCCCCAGGCTGCAGTGTGGTGGCGTGATCTTGGCTCACTGCAACCTCTGCCTCCTGGGCTCAAGCAATTCTCCTCACTCAGTCTTCCGAGTAGCTGGGAGCACAGGCACACGCCACTGCCTGGCTAATTTTTTTGTTTTTGTATTTTGTAGAGATGTGGTTTTGCCATGTTGCCCAAGCTGGGCTCGAACTCCTGAGCTCAAATGATCTGCCTGCCTTGGCCTCCCAAAGTGCTGTGATTATAGGTGTGAGCCACTGCGCCCAGCCATGCCTAAAATATTTCTAATTACCACTTTCAATAAATAAGAAATGAACCATAAAGGATAAATGAGATTTTACAAAATTCAATCATTTAAGGACAAATTTGAGTTCTGAATACAATTTTCATACAAATGTGTTTTTGCAAATAATTGCCAGCTCCATGTTATTAGTACATTGCATTAACAGGCTTTTGTGGATTGATCTGAGCATTGTCACTTTTTCACATAATCCTTCCTGGAAAATGTATCAAGTTTCAAATGAGTTTCAAGTCAAGGTAACAACATATTTTAAAACTGAGGTCAGCTGACATGAAGTATAAACCAATGATTGAAGAAGTTGTAGCGTGTATTCTTCCCTTTCAAAGAAATTGGATCTGGGTACTAAAGGTAGAAAACTAAGCAAATGAGGGCGTTTAAAATTACTGCATGACACATTTCTGTTTTAATTATTACTGATCTAGTGTGATTATATGTTGTATGCCTCCCTCGGCTCATGGTTAATTTATTGTTTTTTTTTTACAATTTTTTTTAGTTATAACTTTGCATCTGCTTCCCTTGTAATAAAGAATTTTTATTAAAAAGGATCAAAATATTTTTATTTTACTTATTTTTGAGATGGAGGCTTGCTCTGTCTCCCAGGCCGGAGTGCAGTGGCATGATCTCAGCTCACTGCAAGCTCCAGGTTCATGTGATTCTCCTGCCTCAGCCTCCCGAGTAGCTAGAATTACAGGCACCCGCAACCACACCTGGCTAATTTTTTTGTATTTTTAGTAGAGACGGGGTTTTGTCATGTTGGCCAGGCTGGTCTCCAACTCCAGTCTCAAGTGAACCTCCTGCCTCGGCCTCCCCAAGTGCTGGGATTATAGGTGTCAGCCACTCTGCCCAGATAGCAAGGGGGCTTTTTAAAGCCTGGAAGCTTCTACATGATTTCTGAGACCTGTTAATGGGAATTAACAGAACGAACTAAACTGTGTTAAATCACTTTCAATTATTATTATTACTTTTTGAGACAGAGTCTCGCTCTGTCATCCAGGCTGGAGTGCAATGGCACGATCTCAGCTCACTGCAAGCTCCACCTCCCAGGTTCAAGCAATTCTCCTGCCTCAGCCACCGGAGCAGCTGGGATTACAAGTGTGGGCCACAACACCTGGCTAATTTTTGTATTTTTAGTAGAGATGGGGTTTCACCATGTTGGCCAGGCTGGTCTTGAACTCCTGACTGCAGATGATCTGTCCGCCTCAGCCTCCCAAAGTGCTGGAATTACAGGCTGAGCCACCGCTCCTGGCAGTTTCAATGATCAGTTTACCTATGTGGGACAGACAGTTCTATTTCTTTAAATTTAATAGGTATTTTCTCTTAATGTTAGCATGTAAATATAAGAAGTATTTACATAATATAAAGTTGCGGCAAAAGAAATTTTTTCTTATGGAAGACATCTTTAGTCATTGGCTAATACTTCACGTAAGCTGACCTCACTTTTAAAATATGTTTGATATATGCCTCCCTTCCTCTGCTCATGGTTAATTTATTCTATTTTCTTACAATATTTCTTAGTTATAACTTTGCATCTGCTTCCCTTATAATAATTTTTATTAAAAAGGTTAAAAAAATTTTTTTTGAGATGGAGATTTGCTCTGTCTCCCAGTCTGGAGTGCAGTGGCACAATCTCAGCTCACTGCAAGCTCCGCCTCCTGAGTTCAAGTGATTCTCCTGCCTCAGCCTCCCAAGTGGCTGGGATTAGAGGTGCTCGCCACCACACCCGGCTGATTTTTTTGTGTTTTTAGTAGAGATGGGGTTTTGCCATGTTGGCCAGGCTGGTCTCAAACTCCTGACTTCAGGTGATCCACCCGCCTCAGCCTCCCAAAGTGCTGGGATTTACATGCATGAGCTGCCATGCCTGGCTAAAAAGGATCAAAATAAATCTAGCAGAATGTATTACACCTTATGTAACTAAAACCAGTAAGCTAAATTTTAAAACAATTGTATTTATAACTACTTTTTCTATAAAGTATTTTTTACTAAATATTTACATCTGATTTACAATGTTTTAGCTCTACTGCATTAAAAAAATTTGCTGTATATTTTATTAATACATCAACTTGAATAGTATTTCTATTAGTACTGCAGAACACAGCAGCCCTGTATTCAAAAATTTACTTACCCCAAATAACTTTGCCTCCTTGCGTCACAAGGCCCAATTCGCTCACATTTACTTCAATGACAGTACCTTTGGTAATAACACCCAAAGTTGTATACAGTGGGGATGAGGGATTCTTCTTTACACCAAGTATTGGTAGGCAAAAGGTGGCTTTCAGTTCAGGATGTGTTACATGGGCTTTCTTGAAACGCAAGCCCTAGTAAGTCAAACACAACATAAGAATGTTTACGTCCAAAATGTTAACAGTGATGAGTAGTGGTCGTTTTCGCTTATCTTTTTCAACCATCTCCAAAAAACTATGGTTGAATAATGTCACCTTAAAGAAGCTAATAAAATATGTTTTACAGAGTAAAAAGCTGATGGTTACAGTATAAATATGTGGGGAAAACACCCACACAAATACTTAAGAATTTCTTTTTGAGACAGGGTCTTGCCCAGTTGCCCACGCCAGAGTGCAGTGGCGTGATCTTGGCTCACTGCAGCTTGGACTTCTTGGGCTCAAGACATCCTCCCACCTCAGGCTCCCGAGTAGCTGGGACTACAGGCACGCGCCACCATGCCTAGCTAAATTTTTTTTTTTTTTTTTTTTTTTTTTTTTTTTGGTAGAGATGGGGTTTCGCCATGTTGCCTGCTGGTCTTGGACTCCTGGGCTCTCAACGTATCCACCCACCTCAGCCTCCCAAAGTGTTGGGATTACAGGCCACCACAGCTAGCCTCTGGAAAGTTTTTTTTTTTTCACCCTGTAATAGCTACCTAGCAACATACTCAGATTTTTACTGTCTAGTCATCTACACTTAGACTTACTAAGGACTTTATATATACCAGGCCACTATGCTAGCTCACAACTGGCTCACTTAAACACAATAACCTCACAGCAAACACATCCCCTCTCCTCTGTTTTCGAATGATGTAACAAGGATCAGCAGGTTAAATGACTTGTTTCCAGATTAAATGGTGAGTGGTAAACAGACTCAAACCTTAATATCCTGATTCCAAGTCTTTATATACCTCAGCTACTTTCCATGATGAAAAAAGGAGTGGATTGTCAGCTTTCTTTAGGTTGATGGTAATATGAGACTGGAGGAGGCCCAGAGGAGTCTTTGTTACAGAAACTGGTTATGGAGTCACCCAGTCACCTAATAAGGTCTTTTAGGGTGTAGTACTTTAAACGTCACAACATTTTGCAGTCTTGATTTTTGTGTGCATGGGGATGGGGGGAAAAATCACTAAATCAGTTTCTTAGTAACAGACTCATTAATCAAGCTTGTAAGAAACTGACACCATTCAGGATGCCATCTGATTATAATGACAAATCTGTGAAACTACAGAAAACCTAGAATAGCCTGACTTGTATATTCTCTCCCTGTAGAACTGTTAAGGCTACCAAAATATATTCAGAATATGAATATGAAACCAAAACAAGTCGAGTCCATGATATAATCCGGGGTGGGGAAACATTTTGTGTAAAGAACCCAATAGGTAAACATTTTAGGCTTTGCCAGGCCATATGGCCTCTGTTGCAACTGCTCAATTCTAGGGGTAGGGGTTATGCAATATGTAAATGAACAGGCATGACTGTGTTCCATTAAAACTTTATTTACAGAAACAGGCTATTTGCCAATATTTTAATCTATTAAAAATTACTCACCTTGGCCGGGCGCGGTGGCTCATGCCTGTAATTCCAACACTTTGGGAGGCTAAGGCGGGTGGATCACGGAGATCGAGACCATCCTGGCTAACACGGTGAAACCCCGTCTCTACACAAAAATACAAAAAAAGTAGCTGGGCGTGGTAGCAGGCGCCTATAGTCCCAGCTACTCGGGAGGCTGAGGCAGGAGAATGGCGAGAACCCGGGAGGCGGAGCTTGCAGTGAGCCGATATCGTGCCACTGCACTCCCGCCTGGGCTACAGAGGGAGACTCCATCTCAAAAAAAAAAAAAAAAAAAAAATTACTCAGGTTGAACACTAGGATTTTGGCATGTTGCAACTTTCCTCTCTCTGATACTTTGTTTTTTTGAGGCTGTGTATCTAACTGGGAGAACAGTTCAGTCTCTTTGAAGGGATTTTGCAAAAATATATCTTCAACTATGTTTCTACCCAGGGTTGGGGAAGTTTGGGGTCACATTACTATTGCTGCCTTCAACAGAAATTAAGCTATATTAAATTATCTTCCTTTTTTCAAATATTTTCTTTTTCTTTTTTTCTTTTTTTTGAGACAGAATCTTGCTCTGTCCCCCAGGCTGGAGTGCAGTGGCATGATCACCACTCACTGCAAGCTCTGCCTCCCAGGTTCACGCCATTCTCCTGCCTCAGCCTCCCAGGTAGCTGGGACTACAGGTGCCCGCTACCATGCCCGGCTAATTTCTTGTATTTTTTTTTTTAGTAGAGATGGGGTTTCACAGTGTTAGCCAGGATGGTCTTGATCTCCTGACCTCGTGATCTGCCTGCATCGGCCTCCCAAAGTGCTGGGATTACAGGCGTGAGCCACCGCGCCCAGCTTTTCAATGATTTTCAAGAGCATTTAGATACTTTCCTTATCAAACTGGAATTGACTCTTATAAAACAGTCCTACTCAAGTTTTCGAACTGCTGTCAAAGACAGGAAGTGTTTTGAGACCTAGACAATATCAGGCATATTGTAGATCACTAGTTCAATGAGGAAAATATGACTGTGGAAAATGAAGATTCTAATGTCATGTTTAAAAGTCAGAATTCACTGACAATGTCTTATGATACTACTTTTTCAAATCTCTCACGAAGCTGAAAAGATTTTTTTTTTTTTTTTGAGACGGATTTTTGCTCTTCTTGCCCAGGCTGGAGTGCAATGGCGTGATCTCAGCTCACTGCAACCTCCGCCTCCCAGGTTCAAGTGATTCTCCTGCCTCAGCCTCCCTAGTAGCTGGGATTACAGGCGCCCGCCACCACGCCCAGCTTATTTTTTGTATTTTTTAGTATAGATAGGGTTTCACTACGTTGGCCAGGCTGGTCTTGAACTCCTAACTTCAGGTGATCCACCCACCTCAACCTCCCAAAGTGCTGGGATTACAGGTGTGAGCCACCGCACTGGGCTAAAGATTTTTGACTAGTGGAAAAAGTACTAAATAACTTCTATCAATAACTTAAAATAACAAAAATTGCATAAAAATATCTTTCAACCTGTTCCACATCAATTTAAAGAATTTCAGGAAATGATAATGTTCTTTATCCGATTTAACAAAGTGAACTAATATTTCGGTCATTACACTCTTCCAAGGACTTACCATTGGCCTGATGAATCTTTCATATTTAGGTGGTTTTCTTGTAAAGCCATCTCCAACAAAGCACACTTTAGTAACCATTCTCTTCCATGCCTTCTTCTTTCTCTTTCCTGTTCGAATAACTTTTAATACTTCTGTTTCTCCCTGGGCACGTACTTTAGGCAGAGGGACTTCCCATTTTCCCTAAAAATATGCCACAGTTAAAAGTTTATATTGTTATTAAAGGACAATGAGAATAAGTCAAATATGTTTTAGTTGTACAAAGTAGTAGATCTATTTTTTTTTTTGCTTGACCATCAACACATTTTTGGCTCAACTGTCTTCTAGAGGTCTGTATTGTCTCGTAAGCTGCAAATTAAACAGAACAAGTTTATATATCGTGGATATGTTAAATAAATGGTTGGCTTAAGCTAAAAATCTTAATGCTGTGTTATGGGTGAGAAAATACCACCTGTAATGTGGTGGTGGTTTTTTTTTTTTTTTTTTTCAGACGGAGTCTCGCTCTGTTGCTCAGGCTGGAGTGCAGTGGTACAATCTTGGCTCACTGTGCAGCCTCTGCCTCCTGGGTACAAGCAATTCTCCTGTCTTAGCCTCCCGAGTAGCTGGGACTACAGACACACACCACCACACCCAGCTAATTTTTGTATTTTTAGTAGAGGTGGGGTTTCACCACATTGGTCAGGCTGGTCTTGAACTCCTGACCTCAGGTGATCCACCTGCCTTGGCTTCCCAAAGTGCTGGGATTACAGGCGTGAGTCACCGTGCCCAGCTGATGGTGACTTCTATAAGCAGTATATGTGTTTACTAATGTTTAATAGCATAACACTGGAAGAGTGTTTCCACCTCTTAATATGTCTCTGTATTTCTTCCCGAGATGGATCTGTAGATCACTAGCAAGACAAAATCCGCACCAGATGTTTTATGCCTCCCTTGAGTGCAAATTCTATGAAAAAACTGAAGTAGTGTAAGGCAGTAAAAATAATTCTTTAAATATAAATACTGCATATTCTTTTATCTGGATTTCTGCTAATCTATTTATAGGTGTTTTAAAAAGCCACATTTTTTGTGACAACTCAGGGAGTTTTCCACCATTCTACTTTTTAACCAAGTTTGGCACTACAGGGCAGCACAAATAAGAAGCATTTGTATTTTTCTTTATGACTGCATAGCACTGTGGGTTTTCAAACAGGAAGACAAATATTGAATTTGAAATTCACTCCTTACCAGCTTTTTAATTTCATATGGCATTCTAATAAATTTTTTTTAAAACTTAAATTTTAAAACCTTATGATGAGAAAGCAGGTTTTTTATTATTAAATTTACAAAGACTTCAACATCTAAATAATGGGAATAATAGCTGTACTTCATGTTTGAAATTAAACCAAGAAACAAGAACCTCAAATTTGAATTGAAGTAATTCTCCTAAACAAAACAAAGACTTCAATTGTTATTGCTTACCGCCTTCTCTTTTCGTTTCTGTTTAATCATATTGGAAAGTACTTTAGCTCGAGATTGTCCCTCTCTGTCCAGCAGATAGGCAGGTACTGCTCCCTGTGGTGTCTTTTCATCATTCTTTTGTTTGGTGTTTCTCTTTTCATGCATCTTGATACTACCAAGAAGGAGAAAAGATTCAAGATTATCTGTTTTAATAATGATTACTCAAAAGATGTTAACTTGTTATGACAAATAAATGAGACCACTTACGTCTTTTTCATTTGTATTTTCTCAGCATGACGCTGTTTATGGTAAAGCTTAGCCTTCAGACCAATCATTTTCTTTGCCTTCTTTGAACGTTCATGAGCCTCTCGACTTTCCTTCTTTCTCTTTTTCTCATGGTAATCCAAACGGTATCCATAGCGTTTACGGTGTAATTCAATATATTCATTCTGTGGCTATAATGATGGAAGAAATATTATTTTAATTTTTTAAAGTACTGACAATTATTCTAAAATGCTTTCTTTTACACAGCACAAAGACCCTGTTTCATCCAAATGTTCACTTACTTAAATGATTCTTGCACCATTAAGTCTATTCACATGATGTAAGTTAAATTTTGGTCTCGAATGATATGAGGCATCAGGGCTTACATCTCTAATAATCTCATTAGGGAATGGTCCAAAATCTACTGGACCACAAAAGGGATGAACTGATTACAGTATCTTTTTTCCTTGACATAATTTGCTTTTTTAATAACACCTTCATTTCACATTTAAAACATTTAAGTCAGTTTTATTGAAGCATAATTTACACACAGTAAAACCTGTCCTTTTTAGGTATACAGTTCTAAGTTTTTCCTAACTACACAGTTCTGTAACCACCACAATCAAAATACAGAGAATTTCCATTTCCCCCTAAAATTCCCTATGTCACTTTTAAGTCAATCCTCTTTCCCAACCCTCAGTTTGATACCTATCCCTATAGTTTCGCCTTTCCCAGAATGAAACAGGGATCAACAGTAGTACATAGCCTTTTGAATCTGGTTTCTTGCTTTTGGGATTCACCCAGTTTGCTGCAGGTATAGGTACTTCAATCCTTTTTATTGTTGAGTAGTATGCTATTGTATGGATACACCACTGTTTACCCGCTGACCAGATGATAGGTATCAGGGTTGTTCCCAGTTTTGGGTGATTACGAATAAATCTGCAATAAACAACTGCATGCAAGTCTTCATGTGGACGTGTGTTTACTGCCAGACCGTTTTCCAAAAGTGCATTATTTTTCTTTTCACCAGCAATGTATGGGATGCTTTTTGCATTTTAGACACGTTTTAAACACGCGGCCAGGCGTGAGTCTATTCGTATTTTAAGGCTGCAAAAATAAAAATGATACAAAGCCAAGTCCAGCACAGAGAACAATGTTAAGTAACAACCAACAAGGTGTCCCAACTGCTATCACATAAACTTTGCAGCAATCACATGAAGGGTGTATGGAATGCCATTTTTGCAAAGAAACGCAGATTATAGAGACGTAACAGAAAGAGAAAGGACCCGGCAGTTAGATCTGGGCCGTTAAGCCCGGCTTCGCAATTCATTAGCTGTCTGGTCTTTGGCAAGGACGCCTTCAGTTTCCTCAGCAGTAAAATGAAGGGGGCGGGATTGACATCTAAGATTGTACAAGGCACAACCATATTCCCATTAGGCTCTGGGGCTGATAACCACGCTTGTGGTGAAATCAGGAATTTTTAGGACTCTTAGCGGTGGATCAAAAAGAAAAAAGAAAACAGGACAGAGTAAAATCTTGCTCCAAAGCTTGTGTTCTGGCAAATACCGTCTGTGTCTCGAATGTGAAGTTGTTTCCACTCCTCAGAGCCCACCCCACGGGTCTACCATCCTTTTCTCTTGGCAGTTCTCATTTCCGCCTACCACCGCTCACCCCCTACCCCAGCGCCCCAGAGTCCTCAGGTCCCACTAACTCAGACGCTGTGTGTCGCGAGCGTCCGAGGCATCCTCCTTACCATGGTGACGGCCGCAGAGCCGCCAGGAGCAGCCCCTGGAGTGCGAAAACCCTCTCAATTTTCGGGTCTCAAAGACCCACAAGCCCACGCCACGCAGGCCGGGACAGGAAAGGGTCACCCTTTAAAACGGCCGAGTGAAGAGCAAGAACCACGCAGCGGTTCCGAGCCTCTGTTTTCCGCTTTTAGCTAGGAGGACGGAAGTTGCTGGCAGGCGGCATTTGGCCGGTACACCGCCGGAAGTGTGGAGGTGTGGCTGCCCGAGGCGGTAGAGCGGAGAAAGCCTATTTTCTTTTCGTTTAGATACATTGCCTTTTCCCTAGGCTGGCGTCGAGACTTGAGGCCGTTGCAGACTTTGGCGCGGCTCACGCCTCCTGCTTCAACAGCCCAGCGGTGAGAGCTGGCCTGCGGCACGCGGCCTAATGCCAGGTGAGTACTGCTTCGAGCTGTGAGACATCGCGCGCCTGTGACCCTGTCACAGCGCTGGGTACCGCTGACCTTTCAGGCTGCGACGGACACAGCCAGCCACGGAGGAGGACAACAGGGCCTCCGGACTCCCCTCGGTGTTCGCTCAGTATGGAAGTTTTTCTCTATCATTCGGCGAAGGCGACTCATCTTTGTTCCGGTCACTCTGTGTAATGTGTGCATGATTGTGAAGGATACTGAGGAATGAAAACTTAGTGTACAGAAAAATGGAACTACTGGGCCTTTGCAGCTGTTAGAAAAGAAGAAGATAACATTCTGGTTTTTTGGAGGTACAGGACTGATTCCAGAAATTTCTGAGGCATTTTGGTGCAGCGAATCAAATGCTGAGTGGACTTGTATTTAGTGGCCCCCTAGTGTCAAGAAGTAATTCACTACCAGAAAGTACGTCTACTTAAATACACTGCCAGGTTTACCCTTTTACTGCATAGTTGCAGAAGTTCCCTTAATTACTTCACAGCTTGCAGCGTGATTCAGTTGATGAACAAAAAGAACTGTACCAAAAGAATACTTTCATTAATTCTTAGTGCTTGTATTTGAGGCAGTATTTTGTTTTTGCTTTTGTTTTTATGGGTATTTTGAGACGGCATCTCGCCCAGTCGCCCAGGCTGGAGTGCAGGGGCGCGAGCTCGGCTCACCGCAGCCTCGACCTCCCGGGATCAAGCGATCCTCCGACCTCAGCCTCAAAAGTAGCGAGCTACAGGCTCGCGCCACGAAGCCTGGCTAATTTTTGTATTTTTTGTAGAGATGAGGTTTCACCGTGTTGCCCAGGCTGGTCTCGAACTCCCGGGTACAAGCGATCCACCCGCCTCGGCCTCCCACAGTGTTGGGATTACAGGCTTGAGCCACAGCGCCCGGCTTTGAGGCAGTTTTTGTTTTTTTGAGACGGAGTTTCAATCTTGTCGCTTGTCGCACAGGCTGGAGTGCAATTGCGCCATCTCGTCTCGCTGCAACCTCTGCCTCCCGGGTTCAAGCGATTCTCCTGGTTCAGCCTCCCAAGTAGCTGGAATTATAGGCGCTCGCCACCACACCCAGCTAATATTTTTGTATTTTTAGTAGAGACGGGGTTTCACCATGTTGGTCGGGCTGGTTTCGAACTCCTGACTTCAGGTGATCCACCTGCCTCGGCCTCCCAAAGTGCTGGAATTACAGGCGTGAGCCACCGAGCCCGGCCTTTGAAGCAGTTTTTTAAGGCTCCATTTTCTAAGGTGATCTCATCATTCTCTTTAAAACCAGAAATAGTAACTAGCATTTGTATATTTTAGGTACAGTACGTTATATAATCACTTTGCCTTTAATGCGCCCCTCCCCGCTGTCCCTCAATCCCCCGAATTTCCTCCCTCATCTACTTCAGGTCTTTGCTTAAATGTCACTGTTTGAATGAGGCCTTCCTTGATCTCTTTACTTACAGTTCTAACTGTCCCAATTCCTCTTTCCTGCTTCATTCTTCTCTGCAGCACCCTATCATCATGGGAGAGACTATGTATTGTATTCGTTACTTTTGTTTGTTGTCTGTATCCCCTGACTACAGTAGAGGCAGTATGAGGGCAGAGAGATTGTTGTCTTCTGTTCACTGCATTAACACTGATATCTAGAAAGCAGTGGGTAGGCAGACACACAGTAAATTCTTGTTGAATAAATGGGAACGAATAATTGGCTTGGGCGGGGGAGGGCTGGGTTGTGCAAATTATCTTTTTATTGACAACCACTGAGTTAAAGAAGAGGAAAATGTCTATTAAATGTCTATTACAGTCATAACTGTGGAGAGACTATGAGGCCCTGAACTTTGGCATTACCAATGAAAAGGGAATGGATTCAAGGCCAGGCATGGTGGCTCACGCCTGTAATCCCAGCACTTTGGGAGGCCGAGGTGGGTAGATCACTTGAGGTCAGGAGTTCACGACCAGTCTGGCTAACATGGCGAAACCCCGTCTCTACTAAAAATACAAAAAGTAGCCAGGCGTGGTGGCACATGCCTGTAGTTCCAGCTACTCGGGAGGCTGAGGCAGGAGAATCGCTTGAACCCAGGAGGCAGAGGTTGCAGGGAGCTGAGATCAAGCCACTGCACTCCAGGCTTGGTGACAGGGCAAGACCCTGTCTCAAAAAAAAAAAAAAAAACAACAACAACAAAGGGAACAGATTCAAATATATTTAGGAAATCAAATGTAAGTATTAGATGACTTTCTAAATAAGAGTAGTGAATGTTTCTTAGCTAAGATCCAGAAAAGAACAGACTTAGGAGTAGTAATGAGGTTTCACATATCTTAATAACATGGATCACAATGGTTTAACACAGGGGTGTCTAATCTTTTGGTTTCCCTGGGCAACACTGGAAGAATTGTCTTTGGCCACACATAAAATACACTAATGATAACTAACAATAGCTGATGAGCTAAAAAAAATTAAAAAAAACTCATAATATTTTAAGAAAGTTTACGAATTTATGTTGGGCTGCATATAAAGCTATCGTGGGCCGCATGTGGCCTGCAGGCCACGGGTTGGACAAGCTTGGTTTAACATGGTCTGTCTGTCTCCCCAGCATCCCCAGTCTCAGCTGCGTCCTTATATTTCTAATAGCTTTGATATTGTACTTGAAACATAGTGAATATTTAGCAAATGTTTTTAAACTAAAGATGCTTAGTTTCTATAATCAGAGAGGAAGATGACTTGCTTTTATATATTTTTTACATGATTTAGTTTTTACTTGGTATGGTAGGAAAATCAGAGTATACAAATGAATCAATAAATTTTACTGCCAATTAGAAATTACCAAGTTAATATGTGGATGCTTAGTTTTTTATGCTTAATTCTATACATTTACATAACAATGCATTTTGGTTGATACAGTGTTTTGTAATTTCAATAAGTTGATTTCTACTGTATCGCCATATCTTTCTTTAAACATTACATTGACAAATAAGGGACATTTTAAACCTAAAAACCATATTTCTCATATTTAATCAGAATTTTCATTTTCTGAATGATGCATTGAATTTTTGGTAGCTAAAAATATTGTTCCGACTTTTTAAAAGTAATACATTTTACCATACATATTACGTATGTCTAACTTACATATGCATTGCTGACATGTAATACGTAAGTTTAGTTTTATGATTTTGTATATTTATTTTTTCAGACAGTAACAGTTTGGAGGATCAAGATGTTGACCAACTTGAGGATATTTGCAATGAGTCATCAGACAATACCCAGTGTGTATATTAATGTAAGCATTTCTTATAAAATTAAATGTCCTTTAACAACCTCAGCTCCTTTACTGCCTAAAATGCCCAGTATATCTCATCAGCTGTTGATTCCAAACTTAGTTGAGTCATAACCTTTGGAAATCTTCAAGCTAAACTAATTTGAAAGTAATTACCTTAATTTATTAAGAAATATAAGAGGAAATTACCTTAATTTAAAAGTAAAAGAACAGCTGTAGCTAAATCCTGGTCTCATGGAGTACTAAAATGCCAGTTGTTTTTGAAGGAGGGGTAGGGTTTTATGTCTAAGAATGTCATCACTTAATGCACATCTTTAAACTACTAACAAATAATGTGCTTTGTAATATTAAGTATCCACGGATTGAGACTTTTATGAAATAAAGTTTCTCTTAATATCAAAGTACAACATAATTATACAATGGTTGATACAACTACTTTTGGCTGTCTTCTGCAGAGCTGTTAGAAGCCAACTTCTTCGGCAATCTGATATTTGTCTCAGGAACATTGTTTTAGTCTTTAGCTCTGGTCTGACTCCTGAATCCTCTTCGAAACACTATAAATTATTTTCTAAACTATCACATCTTCAGTATACTTAAAGATATTAAACCTCAAACATAATAATACCCTTTTTATCTATAGCTAAGTGAGAGGTTACTTTAAAGCTTGTTTGGGTTGTTTCTTTTTATCTTCAGTGACTTAACAGGGAGTACAATAGTTTCCCCTTATTCATGGTTTTGCTGTTAGCTGTTTCAGTTGCTCAGAGTCAACTGTGGTCTGAAAATTAAATGGGAAATTCCAGAAATAATTCATAAGTTTTAAATTGTATGCCATTCTGAGTACTGTGATGAAATCTCATGCCATCCCACTTAATCCCACCTGGGAGGTGAGTCATCCCTTTGCCCAGCATATCCACATTGTATACACTCCCCACCCATGAGTCAGTAGCCATCTGGGTTATCAGATTCACTGTTGTGATGCTGCAGTGCTTGTGTTCAAGTAACCTTTATTTTACTTAATCATGGTCCCAGAGCACAAGAGTAGTGATGCTGGCAATTTGGATGTGCCAAAGAGAAGCCATAAAGTGCTCCCTTTAAGTGAAAAGGTGAAAATTCTTGGCTTAATAAGGAAAAAAACAGATCATATGCTGAGGTTGCTAAGATCTATGGTAGGAATGAATCTTCTATCCATGAAATTGTGAAGAAAGAAAAAGACATTTTTGCTAGTTTTACTGTTGCACTTCAAACTGCAAAAATTATGGTCACATAACACGATAAGAGCTTAGTTAAGATGGAAAAGGTATTCAATTTGTGGGCAGAAGACATGACCAGAACCATGTTCTGATTGACAGTAATTAGGTTCTGTACTCTCTGAGGTTTCAGGCATCCACTGGGGGTCTTGGAATATAACCCCTGTGGATAGGGTATGACTGCTGTATGGAAGAACCTGTAACCCTTAAGAAGCCTTACCATTCGTCTACAGTTTTTTTGTTGTTGTTGCTAAGAAGCCTTACCATTCATCTACAATTTTTTTTTTGCTACTTTAAAAATCACCTGAGCAGCATTTTGAAGAAGATATATTTCTGTATTCCATTTGTGATCTCATTAAGTGGCCCAAGGAGTTACCCAGTTTTTCTTCAGTGCTTTTATTGCTGACACTTTCAGACTATGCACGCTGTGATAGACACTGGGTCTTATCCTAGTCATTATGCGGTGGAATTATTTTCTGAGGATAGTAGCATATTATTGCCAGAAACTTGGTAACTAATGTAGAAATAATATAGATTGCACAGATATGCAGTTCATGAAACAAAAAGCAGATTGTGGTGGCCTTAAATCATTACATACACTAACAATTCCAACTACATTGGCAGCTATTAAATGTGTATCCAGTGGTCTGGGCATAAACCGAGGTGGAGAATATTCAGCCTTTACATGAGAACATGAGAAGGTTAGGTTAGCAGCTAAGGTAGAGGAGGTAGGCTTGGCTTTAAGCAGATCTGCTCTAACTCAGTGATTCTCAGTTGAATGCTACATTGGAGACACCCTGGGAATTTTTTTTAAATGCCACTGCCCGGTTCCTCCAGTTCTCATTTTCTCTCCCCACCCCCATGTCTTCAAGAAGCTTTCCAGATGATTCTAATGTGTAACTGTAATAAATCCTGAAAACAACTAATGGTTTTAGAGTTCATTGCCCCCTACAGACCTTTCAGCAGATGTAGAGGAAAACCAAGGTGTATCCTGGGTGAGATACCTTATTTAACCTTTCTGACTCTCTCAGCTTCTGACTTTCGGAACTTTAGGGTTGTGGTTCTCAATCTGTAGCTATTAGAATCACCTGGAGAGCTAGTTTAAACAGATTGTTTGGCTCCATCCCCAAGAGTTTCTAATTCTCTTGTCTGGAGTGGAGCCTAAGCATGTTTTTCAAACAAGCCCTCAGCCCATGCTAATGCTGCAGGTTGAGGAAAACCATTGTTTTAAGGTCAGCTCAGAATAGCAAATCAGTATTAATTTTATCCTTATTCTTTCCCCTAGGATATATTTGGATTGTCACTTTTTAAAAGAATTGGAGTTAATAAATTAGGACTACTTTAAAGCTATACAAAATATTTTATCTTCTGACAAAGCATAATTACAATATTAACACTGTAATAAGTGATGCTAAAATAAAATTAAAGTCAAGTTTCTTTTTCTCTTTACTAGAATATATGCTGCTATAAAATAAGAGCAAGTTTAAGAAGATTAAAGCCACATGTGCCGCTTGGAAGAAATTGCAGTTCTCTACCAGGTACAAATGTTAGCGTCTTCTAATTTTATCTAAGCTGTTTGCTTTATCTCTTTTCTCTCTCTTGTTTGCAAGAATCTCCCTTATTAGGGCTCTGTAACCATTTTTTACTTCTTGGCTATTTCCTTGAGATTATTAGGGGCGGGAGTGTTCAGATAGGTGCCAGAAGGAAATACTAGTAGAGTTGTGCTCCTTATCTGAGGAACACGCTGATGAACTGAGCAAAGGAAAGGTTGGTGGCTTTAGTAGCTAGTTTGGAAGTTTAACATGTGAGTGTAATTGTAGAGTGCTCTTGTGAATTTTTTTTTCTAGTTTATTTCTGTTTTTTATGCAAGTGTTTTCTGTCAAGAGAGATTTACTAGAATAATTTATTTTGAGGATTGTTATAAGTAGTTTGGCTAAGTATTTGGGATTGTTTAGGTTAGATATATGGCATCAGAAGCTGGAAGGTGGAGGAGTTGACTTACTTTTGAATGTCCTTTCTGTGTTTGAAATAAGCAAGTGTATGGTAGACTCTATGAAACTGGTTTAATTCTGTTGCTGTTCTCATTACTGTGTTTGTCATGTGAGAATAATAGAATAAAAATACTGATTGGCTGTTGACTTACAAGGGCAGATTTAATGGGCTATGTTATTGGTGTGTATCTAGGTCTCTGAATTTGGCTAATATGAATTTAACTGTAGTAGTATAGATTATCTTTTGATCTTCAAAACACCATGAAGTTTCAAAAATAATATAAAATTCTCCTTTTTGTATTATAGAAACATGGGAGAAATGGTTTAAATAACAGGAAGGTTTTAATTAAATTTACAAATGTAACTGCCTTGTTTCTTTAGAAATTACTTCTTAATATTAGTAAACTATATATTAAGCATAGAATAAGCCATATGGACTTTTTTATTTAAGAAATACTGCTTGGCCTTTCAAAAGTATTAAATTGTTATAGCTTCTATTCAGTGAAACCTCCCAGGCTGTCTTTAAAGGTATTGTGTCCTGGGATTGCTGAGGAAGGCAAGTTCCAAATTGTATAATAATTCATTATCAACTGACATGAGGATCACTCTTAGCTCTTCAAACCCTGGAAAAGGCAGGTTTATAGGACTGTGCATTTAAAATTTTTTCTTTGATTCAGGATCATTGCCTTAAGATTATTATTATGAGCATTTATTCTAATTCTACAATTTTGTAAATGGAAGTGAAGTAGGTGGCAGAGATTGGGGTGAATCTGTATTTTTCTGAGGATAGGATCTAGAACTTGATGTTTAAAACTTTTACCTTGTTTTATTGTCATCCATAGCTTTCCTTATACATTGCAAGGAAATAAATTTTAGTTTATTTTAGATTTATTTAGCTTGAGTTTTACTTTATTTGGAATTACAGTATTTGCTTAAAGTTATTTTAAAGTCTTTCATTTATAAATTAAAGGAAAATTTCATAAATGTAACAGTTCAATTTTAACTTTCTTTTCATTAGGCTTAATAGGAAATGATATCAAATCCCTTCATTCCATCATCAATCCTCCCATAGCTAAGTAAGTACTATCATTATATCATGCTTTTCCATAGACTGTCACGAAAATTTACAGGTTTTTTCTGATGGACAGGAGTGAATGCTGTAATTTCAATGACTTTCTGCCCTAGCCAATTTTAAGTAGATGTTGATAATGTATCTTAGCTATTTTTTCTCAATTTAATGCTAAAAATTTTTAATGTAACAACAGCACACTTTTCATAGAATGAATATAAGATAGTCTCAAAATTGTAGGTTGTAGTTAGCCCTTTTGTTACTTAGCTATCTTATCAGAGTAATGTGGATATACTCTAAATGTTTTCCATTTTTCTAGTTTTTACACAGTTTTATAAATTATAGAGATACCAGCTTTGAAATTTGGATAGCATATATACTTTGGTTTTACAATTTTAGTAAAGTTTACCTTATTTTTTCCTTTTAAACAGAATCCGTAATATTGGAATTATGGCTCATATTGATGCAGGCAAAACTACCACCACAGAAAGAATATTGTACTATTCCGGATATACAAGATCACTGGGAGGTTAGGATGGATTCCTCCTCTTCCCACCCCCCCATTAGCAAAAGCATCATTGGAAAATATTTTGGTTAACAAGTCAACCTACACACCTTGAATATGGCATAGAGCTACTGATGTCTAAACCACAATTTAAAGATAAGATAGTTGCAATACCCACCAAAGGGTCTTCTTAGATTCAACTAAATATTCAGACTTATAAGACTATCATAGGCCCCACTGGACACTCGTCTACTCAGAATGCTACAGGACAGGAACCATAGCTTACCAACAGACCAGCATTAGGTGTTTCTTTCTAGTAGAGTCCTTATAGCAGTCCCCGTAGCTATCTGGGAGCTATCTTCTTTGGCTGCTCCAGAGTAATAGATAAGATGCAAGGTGACAAGATTCATAGGAGCCACCCTAGCTTAGAAGATTCATGCCCCATAGGAATGAATGTCTCTTGTTATAACTTCATAGGCATAGCTTCCAGGTGTCACCTAAGGTATATGCCATACACAGGGAAGCCCAGAGTTCGGTATCTCCATAAGGTACTTATATATATAATTCATTTATAGTTCTTCGCAATTCAGATTTAGTTTACCAATCAGAAGTTATTTTTTCCATAAGTTATATTGCCTAGGAATGTAGTTGACATACCTCTGTTATCTGGTTTCTAGAAGAAAAGAACCAAAAAAAGTAACCAGAAGTTAAATTTTCACATCAAAGAGGATTTTGTTAATCCTTAACCAAGTTATCTTTTGTCTTTTAAATTGTAGTTAAAAAACCATAAAATTTACCGTCTTAACTATTTCTAAGTGTGAACTATTTTGGTAGTGTTAAGTATATTCACATTATTGTGCAACCAATCTTCAAAACATTTTCATCTTTCAAAATTGAAATTCTATACCCATTAAACAACTCCCATTTTCCCCTCTCCCCAGTCCCTTGCAACCACCCTTCTACTTTTTCTTCATGACTTTGACTACTCTAGGTACCTCATATAAATGGAATCGTAAGTATTTGTCTTTCTATGACTGGTTTATTTCTCATAGCACAGTGTCCTCAAGGTTCATCCATGTTGTAGCATGTGTCAAGATTCCTTTTTAATTTTTTAATTTTTTTTTTTTTCTTAGAGACATAGGATCTGGCTCTGTTGCCCAGGCTGGAGTGCAGTGGCCCAGTCACAGCTCACTGCAGCCTTGAACTCTTGGGCACAAGAGATCCTCCTGCCTCAGCTTCCTGAGTAGCTGGGACTACAGGCAGGTGCCACCACACTTGGCTAACTTTTGTATTTTTGGTAGAGACAGGGCCTCAGTATGTTGCTCAGGCTGGTCTCAAACTGGGCTCAAGTGAAGATTCCTTTTATAAGGTTGAATAATATTCCATGTGTTTTTACTTATTTATTTCAAACCAATGCAGTTTATTATAACAAGAAGGAAATCAAGCTTTACAGTAATTATAGTCACTAAGCTGAAAAATCACCTACAAAAGTCATGGCAATAACTTATTTACAGTTAAAAAGGGGAATATCAAGACCTTGCTCTCAAGGTAAACTAGACATGTACACAATCTTATGATGCCAAGAAACTGAATATATAAAAATAGAACCCACGTAGAATGTTCTCTCTCTCTTTTATATACACACACATTTTCTTTGTGATTGCCCTTAATTTTATGTCTTTATCATAACTGGTTTATTATATTTATAATTAAAGATAATCTTAGACTTTATATTCTAAAAAGCAACTAGGTTAACAGTTTTCTCCCATAAGGCTTATTTTATTTTACTTTTTATTTCAATAGGCTTTTGGAGAACAGGTGGTTGGTTACATAAGTTCTTTAGCAGTGGTTTCTGAGATTTTGGTGCACCCATTACCCAAGTAGTGTACACTGTACCCAATGTGTAGTCTTTTATCCCTCACTCCCCTCCTGCCCTTTCTCCTGAGTCCCCTAAGTTCATTGTATCATTCTAATGCCTTTGCATCCTCATAGCTTAGATCCCACTTATGAGTGAGAACAAATGATGTCGGTTTTCCATTCCTGAGTTACTACACTTAGAATCCTGGCCTCCAATTCCATCCGAGAATAGTGGTCTCCAGTTCCATCCAGGTTGCTGCAAATGCCATTACTTCGTTCTTTTTTATGACTGAGTAGTATTCCATGGTGTGTATATGTGTGTGTATATGTGTGTGTGTATATATATATATACATATACACACACACTTTACACTGTTAGTGGGAATGTAAGCTAGTACAACCACTGTGCAAAACAGTGTAGAGATTCCTTTAAAAACTAAAAGTAGAACTACCATTTGATCCAGCAATCCCACTATTTGGTATCTACCCAGAGGAAAAGAAATAATTATACGAAAAAGATACTTGACCACGCATGTTTATAACATCACAATTCGCAAAAATATGGAACCGGCCCAAATGCCAATCAATGAGTGGATAAAGAAAATGTGGTGTATATGTCCACCCCACATCCACTCCAACATCTGTTATTTTTTGATTGTGGCCATTCTTGCAGGAGTAAGGTGGTATTGCATTGTGCTTTTGATATGCATTTTCAAAGAAAATGTGGTGTGCATGTATGTGTATATGTATATACACATATATGTATAATGTTGGCTGTGGGTTTGTCATAGTTAGCTTTCATTACTTTAAGGTATGTCCCTTCTATGCCAGTTTTGAGGAGGGTTTTAATCATAGAGGGATGCTGGATTTTGTCAAATGCTTTTTCTGAGTCTATTGAGATGATCGTGTGATTTTTGTTTTGAATTCTGTTTATGTGATATATCACATTTATTGACTTGCAGATGTTAAACTATCCCTGCATTCCTGGTATGAAACCTACCTGATCATGGTGGATTATCTTTTTGGTATGCTGTTGGATTCAGTTAGCTAGTATTTTGTTGAGGATTTTTGCTTCTGTGTTCATTAGGGATATTGGTCTGTAGTTTTCCTTTTTTTGTTGTATCTTTTCTTGCTTTTGGTATTACGGTGATACTGGCTTCATAGAATGATTTAGGGAGGATTCCCTCTATCTGTAGAATAGCATCAATAGAACTGGTGCCAATTCTTTGAATGTCTGATAGAATTTAGCTGCGAATCCATCTGGTCCTAGACTTTTTTTGTTGGCAGCTTGTTAATTACCATTTCCTTCTCACTGTTATTGTTCTGTTCAGTTTCTGTTTCTTCCTGGTTTAATCTAGGAGGATTGCATATTTCCAGGAATTTATCCATCTCCTCTAGGTTTTCTAGTTTATGCGCGTAAAGGTGTTCATAGTAGCTTTGAATGATCTTTTGTATTTCTGTGGTATCAGTTATAGTATCTCCTGTTTTGTTTCTAATTGAGCTTATTTGGATATTTTCTGTTCTTGGTTAATCTTACTAATGGTCTATCAATTTTATTTATCTTTTCAAAGAACCAGCTTTTTGTTTTACTTTTTAAATTTCCATCTTGATTTCATTGTTGACCCAGTGATCATTCAGGGGCAGGTTATTTAATTTCCATGTATTTGCATGGTTTTGAGGGTTCCTTTTGGAGTTGATTTCCAGTTTTATTCCACTATGATATGAGAAAGTGCCTGATATAATTTTGATTTTCTTAACTTTATTGAGACTTGTTTTGTAGCCTGTCATGTGGTCTGTCTTGGAGAATGTTCTACATGCTGATGAATAGAATATATATTCTTCAGTTTTTGGGAAGAATGTTCTGTAAATATTTATTAAGTCTTTTTGTTCTAGGATATAGTTTAAATCCATTGTCCCTTTTTTGAGATGGAGTCTGGCTGTGTCGTCTAGCCTGGAGTGAAATGGTGCGATCTTGGCTCATTGCAACCTCCACCTCCCGGGTTCAAGCAATTCCCCTACCTCAGCCTCTCAAGTAGCTGGGATTATAGGTGCCCACCATCATGCCTGGCTAATTTTTGTATTTTTATGTTGGCCAGGCTGGTCTTGAACTCGTGACCTCAGGTAATCCGCCTGCCTCAGCCTTCCAAAGTGCTGGGATGACATGCATGAGCCACTGCGCCTGGCCAGTCCATTGTTTCTTTGTTGACCTTTTGTCTTGATGACCTGTCTAGTGCTGTCAGTAGAGTATTAAAGTCCCCCACTATTATTGTGTTGCTATCTCATTTCTTAGGTCTAGTAGTAATTATTTTATAAATTTGGGAGCTGCAATGTTATGTGCATATATATTTAGGATTGCGATATTTTCCTGTTGGACTAGTCTTTTTATCATTGTATAATATCCCTCTTTGTCTTTTTTAACTGCTGCTTCTTTAAAGATTGTTTTGTCTGATATAAGAACAGTTATTCCTGCTCACTTTTGGTGTCCATTAGCATTGGAATATCTTTTTCCCCCCTTTACCTTAAGTTTATGTGAGTCTTTATGTGTTAGGTGAGTCTCTTGAAGACAGCAGGTACTTGGTGAACTCTTATCCATTCTACCATTCTTTATCTTTTAAGTGTAACATTTAGGTCATTTACATTCAATGTTAGTATTCAGATGTGAGGTACTATTGTCACTATTTGTTGCCTGAATACCTTTTTTTTTTCATTGTATTATTGTTTTATAGGTCCTGTGAGATTTATGCTTTAAGGAGGTTCTATTTTGGTGTATTTTGAGGATTTGTTTCAGGATTTAGAGCTGCTTTTAGTAGTTCTTGTAGTGCTGGCTTGCTAGTGGTGAGTTCTCTCAGCATTTGGTTGTCTGAAAAAGACTATATCTTTCCTTCATTTATGAAGCTTAGTTTCTCTGGATACAAACTTCTTGGTTGATAATTGTTTTGTTTAAGGAGGCTAAAGTAGGACCCAAATTCCTACTAGCTGGTAGGGTTTCTGCTAAGAAGTCTGCTGTTAATCTGATAGGTTTTTGTTTATAGGTTACCTGATGTTTTTTCCCCACAGCTCTTAAAATTGTTTCCTGTCTTGACTTTAGATAACCTGATGACTCTGTGCCTAAACGATGATCTTTTTGTGATGAATTTCCCAGGTGTTCTTTGAGCTTCTGGTATTTGGATGTCTAGATCTCTAGCAAGGCCAGGGAAGTTTTCCTTGATTATTTCCTTAAAAACATTTTCCAGACTTTTGGATTTCTCTTCTTTCTTGGGAATGCCAGTTATTCTTAGGTTTGCTCATTTCACATAATCCCAAACTTCTTAGAGGCTTTGTTCATTTTTTTAAAATTATTTTTTCTTTGTGTTTGTCAGGTTGGGTTAATTCAAAAGCCTTGTCTTTGAACTCTGAAGTTGTTTCTTCTCTTTTTGAGACGGAGTCTTGCTCTGTCACCCAGGCTAAGGTGCAGTGGTACAATCTCGGCTCACTGCAACCTCCACCTCCCAGGTTCAAGCGATTCTCCCACCTCAGCCTCTTGAGTAGCTGGGATTATAGACACCCACCATCATGCTTGACTAATTTTTGTATTTTTGTAGAGACAGGGTTTCACCATGTTGGCCATGCTGGTCTTGAACTCCTGACCACAAGTGATCTGCCTGCCTCAGCCTCCCAAAGTGCTGGGATTACAGGTGTGAGCCACCACACCTGGCCTTTGAAGTTGTTTCTTCTACTTACTTAATTCTATTACTGAGACTTTCCAGTGTATTTTGCATTTGTCTAAGTGTGTCCTTCATTTCCAGAAGTTGTGATTGTTTATTTATGCTGGCTGTTTCTCTGGAGATTTTTCCGTTCATATCCTGTAATATTTAAACAGTTTTTTTAAGTTGGTATTCACCTTTCTCTGGTGCCTCCTTGAGTAGCTTAATAATTGACCTTCTGAACTCTTTTTTCTGGCAATTTAGATTTTGTCTTGGTTTGGATTCATTGCTGGTGAGCTAGTGTGATTTTTGGTAGGGGGGATTAAAGAGCCTTGTTTTGTTATGTTACCAGAATTGTTTTTCTGGTTCCTTCTTATTTGGGTAGACCATGTCAGAGTGAAGATCTGGCACTTAAGGGCTACTGTTCAGATTCTTTTGTTTCACGGGGTGCTCCCTTGATGTGGGGCTCTCCTTCTTCCCCTAAGGATGGGCTTTCTGAGTGCAAGACTGCAGTGATTGTCCATGTGTTTTTGTACGGCTATCTTTTGAAGTTCTTTTCTAGTTCAGACCATAGCCTAAAAACTATCCAGATTGTTGTAGAACTTGCTGATCCAAGGTTGACTTTATTAGTCATATGAATAATCATAAAGATAATGTGAAATAAAGATCTTTATAATTGTGAAAATGCTTACTACTGTGTAAGTGTTTTTAAAACTTACTGTCTCATTTAGAACTTATAGTTAGTTATTTGGTCTGTATCCTTAATGATATTATTTTCTTTGGCAGTGATGTTGGGAATAACTGACACTAATACAGTTATAGATATTAACATAGAGTTATATTTGAGTTGCTGTCAAATACATTTTTCTTGCTATTTCCTCCTTGTGTTTAGATTATGTGTGTGTATACATATTTATACATATGCACATACACATATATGGGGCAACTCGCTACCATTTTAGGGGTTTAATGCTGAAATAAATGGTAGTATAAGGCCATGATAATGGTAAAGATCAACTGTTTATTTCTTTTACTGTCTATAAATTTAATTAGAATAATATGCTTAATTCAACTACAGAATTTTACTGCACAATAATTTCAGTGAACTTTTTGGATAAAGTTCAGGATAGTTTTTTTGTGACTTTATACTGTAGAAGTTGTATGAGACTACTTGCGCTTGTACAACTAAATCCCTTCTCTTTGGAAAATTTAGTAATGAGATGGGTTTGTAAAGGATAATTTAATATTGGATGAATTTGTTATGCCTAGACCATTTGTTCCTTAAAGAAGACCACCAGAGTCCAGAGTCAAAGCCAAGCGGCAAGGATCTTTACTACAAGTTCTAACCTGGTCCTTCCATTCCACAGCATACAAGAGGGCCCTGAACAATGCGAGTGTTTGCTTTTTATAGCCTGAGAGTTACAGGGGAACAAAGGAATTCTTCTGGTTCCTGCTTTTTCAGTAAAACTTTGAATGGCTGTCCCTTTATCGGAGACTTTCCTGGTGGTGTTTGTACTGGGCTCAGGAAGTTTGAGAGATATATGGCGATATGTGGTGAGATGGGAAGATGGGATGTGTTTGTACTGGGCTCAGGAAGTTTGAGAGATATATGGCGATATGTGGTGAGATGGGAAGATGGGATGTGTTTGTACTGGGCTTGTTTGTTTTGAGCCCAGGGCTGAGGAATGTGCCCGGCTCCTTTCAAATTTTCTTCTCTACCTCATTCCGTGTGGCTATCATTTATCATCTACTAGACTAGGTACTTTATATATATTGTCTCCTTTCATCCTTATAATAACAACCCAGCAAGGATGGCTTTACTAGCCTTATTTTACAAACTAGGTTAAGTAGTTTGCCTCAAGATCATAGAGTGCTAAGTGGTAAAGTTGGGATTTAAAGCTATGTCTGTCTGTGTTCTTTCACTGTACCACTCTGCCTCCTATCAAGGGATCAGGAGGGAGGGACATCAGATAAAAAGAGGGTTATGATAGTTAAGCTATGTAAGAAATAAAAGAAGTAAGTAAGTAAAATAAGTTCAGTAAACTTAAAAGATTTTCATCTTGATGAAAAATTCCTTTTATGGCAAAATTACTAATCTAGCTGAAAAACTTTTTCTACCATGAGGATTTACTTAGTGAAAGAGTAAAGGCTCTATTAAACCAAATATTTTAGCAAAGATTTTTCTTAAGGCAGATTAAACTGTGTCAGGTAGATACTGAGCACGAATAAAATACACTTGCTATTAAGACTAAACTGTATCATCTTTTTCCTGGCTAGATGTTGATGATGGAGACACAGTGACAGATTTCATGGCCCAAGAGCGAGAAAGAGGCATTACTATTCAATCAGCTGCTGTTACATTTGATTGGAAAGGTTATAGAGTCAATCTAATTGATACACCAGGTATGGTACGATTCCAGTAACACAGAGATGCTGCGTCATTTGGAGTTTTTTTGTTTTTATGGGGTTTTTGTTTTGCTTTTTATTGTGGTAAAAAAACGTGTTGCAAAATTTACCATCTCAACCATTTTTAAGTGTACAGTTTAGTAGTGTTAAGTATAATCACATTGCTGTGAAACAGATGTCCAGAACTTTTTTATCTTGCAGAAATGAAACTGTATTCATTGGACAACAATTCCCTTTTGCCCCCTCCCTCCACCCCTGCTAACCACTGTCTACTTTGTATACCTATGTATTTGACTAGCTTAGATGCCTTATGTAAGTGGAATCATACTGTATTTGTCCTCTTGTGATTGGCTTATCTCATTAGCATAAAGCCCTCAAATTTTCTCATATTGTAGCATGTGACAATGTGCTACAATATTTTCTTTTTTATTCTGTGTAGTATTCCATTGTATGTGTATATCACATTTTGTTTATCCATTCATACATCAGTGGACATTTGGGTTGTTTCCACCTTTTGTCTACCAGTGCTGCTATGGAGGGTGTGCAAATAGCTCTGAGACTCTGCTTTCAATACCTTTATATATATACATATACACACACACACACACACACACACACACACACCCAGGAGTGAGATATGAGATTGCTGGATCATATGATGGTTTTGTTAAAAAGAAGGCATTATACGTCTTATCTTTTTCTTAGGTCATGTGGACTTTACCTTGGAGGTTGAGCGGTGCCTAAGAGTGTTGGATGGTGCAGTGGCTGTATTTGATGCCTCTGCTGGTGTAGAGGTAAATAATATTGCCAAAGTAAAGGGAATTAGAACAGCATGATTTTTTAAAAGTAGAATTTATCAAATTTAGTTAACTGTAACCAGCTATTTGGTAAGTTCACATAAATCAAATAATGGTAAAAGGAAATCAGAATTTATATTGAGATGTAATCTATATGTAATCTCAGATATTTCATAGTAACAGGAGAAATATGAAAGCTAGTGTCAAGAACTTTGAGGGATCAGAGATTCTACCTTACTTTCGAGCTAACAAGTTAGCCTGCCATAGTTTCATGGATTCTGGCAGAAGACACTGTGGTGTGAGATTGATTATACACTGTTATTTCTGTTTCTTTCTGGGTCACTTTATTTCCTAATAGTTCCATTTTTCTGTTGTTATAACTTTAGATAAATTTGACGTTTAATCATTCAAACAGATTGCATTACTTACAAGATTGAAATGTGCTTGAATAGGAAGTTTCTGAATTCATGAAGGAGAAGGCATTTGTTTTAAACAATGGATGGGCTTTTAGCTGGCAGGTGGAATGGTGGGAGTTTTTTGTTTTGATTTGCAATATGTTTTTGTTCTTTGAAAATTTATGATATTCACCCTCCACGCCTCACACACATACCTCATCATACACAAAAATTAATTTGGAGTGGATCACAGTGTTAAGTTATGTGTACATAGCTTCTAGAAGAAAAATATCTTTACAGCCTTGGGGTAGGTAAAAATTTCTTAGAGGACATAAGAAGCATGAAACATAAATAACAAAAGTTGATTCCTGGAACTTTATCAAAATTACAGCTGTTCATTAAAACAAAAAAATTAAAAACACAAGGAATAGACTATGAGAAGATACTTGTAATGTTAGATAAACATATTATACAAATATTAAATTTCCTGAATGCAATAATAGTATTGGTTATATAAGAGAATATGATTGTTCTTGGGAAATAAATATTGAAGTATTTATAGTACGTATCTATAACCATGGATTTGTATCCAGACTATATGAAGAACTGTAAATCAATCATAACCCAGAAGAAAATGGACAAAAAATTTGAATGGACACTTCACAAAAGAACACATGTGAATGACTAGTAAGCACGTGAAAAGATGTATAATCTCATTAGTCCTCAGGAAAATGCAAATTAAAATCACAGATTCAATTTCACACCCAAAAGGATGCTTATAATTAAAAAGAGTGATAGCAAATGTTGGTGAGGATGTGGAGCAACTAGAAATCTTACACATTGTTGATAAGACTGCAAAATAGAGGCCAGGCATGGTGGCTCACACCTGTAATCCCAGCACTTTGGGAGGCTGAGGCAGGTGGGTTCGCTTGAGCCCAGGAATTAGAGACCAGCCTGAGCAACATGGCGAAACCCCATCTTTATAAAATACAAAAAAAATTAGCTGGGTGTGGTGGCGTGCGCTTGTCATCCCAGCTACTCCAGAGGCTGAGATGGGAGAATTGCTTGAGCCCAGCAGGGAGGTTGGGGCTGCAGTGAGCCTTGATTGCACCACTGCATTCCAGCCTGGGCAACAGAGTGAGACCCTGTCTCAAAAAAAATTAAAAAGACTGCAAAATAATGCAACTACTTTGGAAGACTATTTGGAAGTTTCTTAATTTAATTTAATTTTATTTTATTTTGAGACAGGAGTCTCACTTTGTCACCCAGGCTGGAATGCAGTGGTGCAGTCTTGGCTCACTGTAACCTCTGTCTCCCGGGTTCAAGCGATTCTTGTGCCTCAGCTTCCCGAGTATCTGGGACTACAGGCGTGCACCACCACACCTGGCTGATTTTTGTATTTTTAGTAGAGACAGAGTTTCACCATGTTGGCCAGGCTGGTCTTGAACTTCTGACCTCAAGTGATCCACCTGCCTCAGCCTCCCACAGTGCTGGGATTACAGGCATGAGCCACCGCACCTGGTGGAATTTTCTTATAAAGTTTACATATACTCAAGCAGTTCTCCTCCTGTATCTTTATTCAAGAGAATGAAGACATTTGTCCACCAAAGACATGTTCAGAATGTTTATAGCAGCTAAATTCATAAGAGCTCCAAACTAGAAACAATCCAAGTACACATCCACAGGTGGATAGGAAAACCAGCTGGTACGTATGTATAATTAAAAAGAACGGAAATATCTAACAATGTGGATGAATGTTAAAAACACGTTGAGCCAAAGAAGCCATGCTATTTTGTATGAGGTTCAAGAATAAGACACTGAAGCTATGGTGACAGAAATCAGGACAGGTTGCTTATAGGAGACAGGGATGAGAAAAATTTCAGGAGTAATAGAATGTTCTATGTTCTAAGTGGGGTAGTAGTTACACAAACGTACTTTTACCAAAACGCATTGAGCTGTACACTTAATATCTGTATTTTATTGTATATAAATTTTACCTAAAAAATAAACTGGCTTCTTTATAGTACACTCCTATATTTCTTTTACCTCAAAACAAGTGTCTGAAATAATTAAGGCAAAATTCCTATTTCATAGATCAGAAACCTGACATTAAATGAGTTCAGTGTCATATGACATTTACTAGGAAAAGTGAAGCCAAACAAAAAGCAGGTCTCCTGATTCTCAGTTAAGTTCACTTTCCATGATTCTCAGTACCTCCTGAGGTGTTAATTCTCTTTGTGTGGCCACCTAGTTCACCCAGAGTATTCTCAAGTGGTTTGAAGCACACTCCCCTTCACACTTCATCACATTCCCAGCTGTGTTAACTTGATAGCTAAAGAGTGACCCTAAAAATATAAGTGCAGTTGCACTAATTCTCTGCTAGAATAGGGCCCAATTTATCTGACAGTAGATTTTTGGATCTCTTCATTCCAGGTCTAGTAACATAGTTACTTTTGTTCAGTATGTATTTTTTTCCTCATATTTGCTTTAGGCCCAGACTCTCACAGTATGGAGGCAAGCTGATAAACACAATATACCTCGAATCTGTTTTTTAAACAAGATGGACAAAACTGGAGCAAGGTATTTGAAATGTGTTTCATTGGCTTATCAGGGTGAAACTACAATTTGAGCTTTTAATGAACTATAACTTAAATTTAGGAATAGCTATTTTTTTCCTATTGTATTATAGGGTATAAATATTCCATGGAATCCCAGTTTATTCCCATAAAAAAATTCAAAGCAGCTAATCCATAGGTTATATAACAATTTGGGACTAATAGCTGATAGATGGTGAATCATCCTGTTTCTAGTATCAAGAGACTGAATCATATTTCTGAGATCAAAGTGGCTTCTTGATGATTCCATTGATTCTCTTTAGAACTGTAGTATAGTCCCTATATTGCTGAAGGTATGGCGCTTCCCATCATCGCTAAAGACAGAGAAAAGAGAACTGTTTCCTGCATTTGAAGGTGTTCTTCCATATTCTCTGATTTTCTTAGCTACTGGGTAAGATACTGTCAATAAAGAATCGGAAGAAGAGAATGTAGATGCTGTAAGACCTGCATGTAGGGGCAGAAGAGAGTTAATGCTGAGATGTATTGGTCATGGTCAGAGACTTACAGAGTGGTGGATGCATTGTCCTGGGAATGTAATTCAGAGAATCAAGAATATTTGAAAGATTTGGAGAAAATGTGAAAGGGAGAGAATCAAGAATATTAAAAATTCTAGAACAAATGTGATAGGGAGAGATTGTGGCCTGTGACGGGAGAATGGCAAAAATGAAACATAATCTATACCTCCCCTAAAACTACACAGTAATTAATATGCTTTGTGTTTATCTCCCTCTCTATAGTAATTCTGAGGCTGTTTGTTTAAAGAACCTTGTCTTGATTAGTAATAGCCCAGCAACCTTTAAAATGTACTAGCCTCAAGTTCTGACCCTTTTCTGCTTGGAGTTCCTTGTGGTAGATGGAAGTACTTATTTATTGTCAGGCAGTGCCTTTGGCAATGGGGAGGGATATGACTGGAAAATAGGCAGGTTCTGAAAAACAGTGGGACCAGAATGACCTGCGTGTATGTATAAATCAGCTTGTGTGCCAAAGATGGCATGTGTTCTATAGGTAGCCAGCTGCAGTGTTAGCATAGAAATGAATAGCGTAGCATATGATGTGAAGAATGCCGAAGACTAGGCAGGCTCTTGGAAGAAAGCTGGTAGCCTTGTATGGTAGTAAACCTAGTTGTAGAAGAAAGAATCCTTGGCTTATCACAAATCTTGCATTGGAATCCCAACTGCACTTTATTATCCTTGTTACCTTGATCAATTCATTTAGTGTTAATTGCAAAGTATAGTTATGCGAAGCTCACAATAATAATACCCTAAACAGCTCTGTGGCTGGATTAGGGTAATTACTGATACTGAAATTGACATAAAAGTTTATTCCAGACGTTTTCCTATGGAAAACTGTTAAATAGCGTTAAGGAGAATAAAGTGAGTTAAAATTTTAGAAAACATTCTTAAAACCTGAAAGAGTTTTTTTTCCTCTCTTGATACCTTTGGTAAAGAATTTTTAACCATGTTTTTAACTATAATTATTTTGCTTTCTACAGCTTTAAGTATGCAGTTGAAAGCATCAGAGAGAAGTTAAAGGCAAAGCCTTTGCTTTTACAGGTAAATTGGTTAATAGCATCAGCTTCTTCTCAGTTTCCTCATTAATTTATTTTGTGACAATATACATTTCCAAAGCTATCTCATCATTTTTGAAGAAGTTGCGGTATAAATAGAAATAGCCACAGATTATAGTAATGGTGATAATAGACATTTTGGGGAAAATGGTACAATTAGAAAAGACTTGTCATCAATGTAGTTTTCAGTGAGTGATCATTTAATAATGTTAATCTCACTCTGACTTACAGTTACCAATTGGTGAAGCCAAAACTTTCAAAGGAGTGGTGGATGTAGTAACGAAAGAAAAACTTCTTTGGAATTGCAATTCAAATGATGGAAAAGACTTTGAGAGAAAGCCCCTCTTGGAAATGAATGATCCTGAATTGCTGAAGGAAACAACTGAAGCAAGGAATGCCTTAATTGAACAAGTAAAGTATAATGAATGATAAAATGAACACCAATGTGTGCACCACTTATCTTAAAATATAGTCATACTTTAGCATCTCTCGGGGATTGGTTGCAGGACCTCCTGTGGATACCAAAATCTGCAGATGCTCAAGTCCCTGATATAAAATGATGTAGTATTTGCATATAACCTATTCATGTCTTCCTCTATACTTTAAATCATTTCTAAATTACTTATAATACCTAATACAGTGTAAATGCTATGTGCCATTTTTTGTTTGTCTTTCTCTCCCACTAATCATCTACCTGTCCCCCAAATTATTATTTCAATATTTCTCTTTCATTTGCTTTTCGTTGAGACGGAGTCTTGCTCTGTGGCCTAGGCTGGAGTGCAGTGGCACGATCTCAGCTCACTGCAGCCTCTACCTCCCAGGTTCCAGTGATTCTCCTGCCTCAGCCTCCTGGGTAGCTGGGATTACAGGCACGCACCACCACTCCAAGCTAATTTTTTTATTTTTATTTTTTGGTAGAGATGAGGTTTCATCATGTTGGCCAGGCTGGTCTCGAACCCCTGACCTCAGGTGATCGCCCACCTCAGCCTCCCAAAGTGCTAGGATTACCAGCGTGAGCCACTGCGCCAGGCCTCATTTGGTTTTCTTTAGTTTACCATAAATCCTTAAAGAACTTAGGTTTACATGTTTTGAACTTTACATAAATGAAATGTTACTGTTTGTATTTTATGACATTGCTCAACATTGTTGGAACTTTATCCATGTTGCAAATATGTGTAGTTATAGTCTATTCATTTCAATCTTGTATATTGTTATAATATATGATTTTACCACACTTTATTGGGTATTCTTCTGTGGATGGGCTTTGAGGTTGTTTCTCTTTTTTGCTGTTACAAACAATGTGGCTATGAACATTTTTGTATCTACTTGTGCACATGGGCAATAGTTTCTTTAGGATTAAACTAAGGAGTAGCATTGCTAGGTCAAAGAATATGCATGTCTTTTACTTTACTTTTCACCAGATGTCAAATTATTTAGAAAATTTTAAAACCGTCAATTTTATAGTTGGTATATAGCTCTGGGCCTCATCCACCTTCAAAATTATAATCTTCAAAATAGCAAGATTGTTAATATTTGTAATTTTATATTATATTGTTAGTATATACGGCAATAAATAAAACATACCTTAATTTCTTGAATATTATGGTAGAGAAAAACGTTTGAATAAGAGCCCTTGATTTTTCACTTGTAAATTGAATTGGTCCAAATAAATTTATTCAGCATTAATTTTTTTTTCACTTATCTTTTGTACGTAGTTTTTTTTTTTTAAGTATAGTCATGTACTTCATGATGACATTTTAGTCAACAACAGACCACATGAATGTTGACAGTGCCATAAGATTATAATACTATATTTTTCCTGTACCTTTTCTATGTTGAGATACACAAATACTTACCATTGTGTTACAGTTGCCTACAGTATTCAGTACAGTAACATGCTGTACGGATTTGTAGCCTACGAGTAATAGGCCATAGCCTTGGTGTAAAAGCAGGCTATGCCGTCTAGGTTTATGTAAGTACACTCTATGATGTTGGTAGAATGACGAAATCACCTAACACCACATTTCTCAGAACTTATCCTTGTCACTAACTGATGCCTGACTGTATGTAGTAATCATTGCAACTTTATCATTAACATAATAATTGTTATTTTTGTTATTGAGTTAATGAGGGCCTACTGTGTGCTAGGTTAAGTGCTTTACATATACTTTTTAATTAAACCCTCACAAGAACCTTATATTGTCCCTATTTTACAGATGGGGAAACAGCAGCTCAAATGCTTAAATAAGTTGTCACACAGCTAATAAAGTGGCTGAGCTAGAATCTGAACCCAGGTTAATCTCAGTTTAGAGCTAAAGCTCTTACCCGCTTTGTTATACTGCTTTTTTAATTTGGGGAGCATAGAAGATATAAAAGTGGAATTGACGTTTATTAATAATTCATTCCTCTTTGAGTTTTTTTGTGTTGTTTTAATACAGAAGAGCTATAAGAATAAACTTAAGAAGGATCTTGTAATCTAGTTGAGGAGCCAACACACACTTGCCCATGTCTCATGGTCTTCTAGGATGTGATAGTATGTGACAGAAATCTCAGAAAGAATCTGAGACTGTCAGTAGCTAATAATATGCTAATTATAAGAACTACATAAGTATGTATAAAATTCACAGAATAAGACTACTTCACACCCATTAGGATGCCTACTGTCAAATACAGAAAATAGGTGTTGGCAAAGGTGTGGAGAATTATAACTTTGCGCACTGTTGGTAGGAATGTAAATGTTGCGGCCACTGTGGAAAACAATATGGCGATTCCTCAAAAAATTAAATATGGAGTTACTATATTACCCAACAGTTCCACTTTTTGGGTATATTCTCAAAAGAATTGAAAAGAGTCTCAAAGAGATATTTGCACACACATGTTCTTAGCAGCATTCTTCACAATAGCCAAAAGGTAGAAGCAACCCAAATCCATGGACCCAGAGTAATCAGATTCAGAGACAGAAAGTAGAGTGGCAGTTGCCATGGGCTGGGGAAGGGCAGAGAGAATAGAGTGTTGTTTAATTAATGTGTATGGAGTTTGTTTTGCAAGTTGAAAAGAGTTCTGGAGATTTATTGTGCAATAATGTGAAAGTACTTAACACTACTGAACTGTGCAAGAGTACAGTGGGCTGGGCGTGGTGGCTCAGGCCTGTAATCCCAGCACTTTGGGAGGCTGAGGTGGGCAGATCACGAGGTCAGGAGTTCGAGACCAGCCTGACCAACATGGTGAAACTCTGTCTCTACTAAAAATATAAAAAAATTAGCTGGGCATGGTGGCGCGCGCCTGTAATCCTAGCTACTCAGGAGGCTGAAGCAGGAGAATCGCTTGAACCCAGGAAGCAGAGGTTGCAGTGAGCCGAGATCGCACCATTGCACTCCAGCCTAGGTGACAGAGCCAGACTCCGTATCAAAAAAGAAAGTGCAC
The DNA here is from genome assembly GCF_029281585.2 of Gorilla gorilla gorilla. Classification (NCBI taxonomy): domain Eukaryota; kingdom Metazoa; phylum Chordata; class Mammalia; order Primates; family Hominidae; genus Gorilla; species Gorilla gorilla. The sequence continues at coordinate 36,963,795 of NC_073243.2, forward strand.
AATGGTAAACTTTATGTTGTTTATATTTTGCCATAATTTAAAATTTTCCTTTAAATTAGTGGATAAGATTAGTGTGGAATAGAATCAACTTCCAATATTGAAGGTGCACAGTAATAATAGCTTATACTTATTATACACTAGTATATATTCTTAAAGCATAATTTGAATTGATTATTTAATCTTTATAACAGCCTCAAGAAGTAGATACTACTATCATCTTTGTGAGTTACTAAGGCAGAGAGGTGAAATAACTTAACCAAAATTTGAACAAGTGGGTAAGTGGTGGAACCATTTCTAGGTAGTCTGATTCCAGAAGCTGAGCTTAACCATCACATATAGTGCTTTCCAGAAGGATGGTTAGGTACATTTCTGCTATACTTAATCCTGTTAACAGTGTAGTTTTTTTTTTTTTTTTTTTTTTTTTTTACCAAGTTTGAACGTTTTGCTCCCTTGTACTGTTATACGCTTTTGAAGCTGTTTTATTATTTGTCAGCTGAATGATCCCATTTCGTATAGTCGGATGGTTATGAAAAGAATGTGAAATAGACAATTGCATTTTTATTATTGAAATATTGCCTACACCTCCCTTCCCTAACATAAATGTATTTCTTCAGTGCGGGATTACAGCAACATTAATTCTCTTAGTTTGATTGTCTTGGGAGATCTGGTGAACATTCAGAATATTAGAGGAAAACCAGATGAAACTTTTTTATAAACTAAAACCTCCAAATTTATCTAAGAAAGGCCAATCCATTGTATGTGCTATCATTGTAAGTTGCACATTTTCTTTGATTTCTTTTGAGCACACTGATAGCATTTAATTAAGATGCTTTATCAGGCTCTGGCTTTCTGTGAATTTAGGAAACTCTTAATAGTATCTTTAGTTTTCCATTTCTTTTCCTTTCAAAGAAAAACATTTTTCTTTATCTCTTTAGAAGAAGTGAAGAGTTGCTTGGCCTAGGTAAGGTAGCTGTCTTGAAATATTTGAATATTGTCTGTTTATGGTGTTTGGACAAATTAATAGTTAATGAAAGTAAATGCAAGTTATAGAACTCTAAAACCTTTCTTTATAGGTTGCAGATTTGGATGATGAATTTGCTGACTTGGTTTTAGAAGAATTTAGTGAGAATTTTGATTTGTTACCAGCTGAAAAGGTAAATTTTATTATTCAATGGCTTTCGCAAAATTTTACTAATTGGATGTAGTTTGATTTCTCTGCCTTTGATGTGTGTGCATTTTTTTTTAAACTTTGCATATTATTAGAAAGTGGTAAGTTTAAAGTTAGGAGAACATTAAGTTAAAGTCACTACTAATACAATACTTAATGGCAGTGATTTATTACTTTCATATATACTTTACAAAATTAAAAATTGAGTCTGTTTAACTTCTATTGAGTCCGCATCAGTTAACTACTCATTCTCTGTAGTCTTTTCATTCTGATAATTCCTCTAAGGATGTTTAGGGAAATCACAGAAAGTTTATATTAAAATTTACTGTTGTTTCAGGCTACTACAATTACCATTTTTCTGAGAACATTATTTTCTGAAACTTTTTAAATTTTTCATGGAAACTTATTACAGTTCTTTGTTTTTGTCTTTTGACATACAGTAAGCCAGAGAAGAGGCAATTAAAATATTGATAGTAACTGAATTATGACAGATTTCTTGAAGGAAACTCTGTTTTGTTCTGCCAGGGACTTTCCCCATGAATTTGGCAAATTTACTGTTTATTTTTCTTTATGAAACGTAAGAGTTGCCAAGCAAAGTGTTTCTAAGTAATAATCTGTAAAATGAGCCAAAGATGAGCCTAGCAAATTCACTTAGTAGTCATTAAAAGAACTAAAAACACAAGAGCTGAAACATGTTTTTGAGCCACTCATAAGTTAGAATGAAAAAAAGGATTTTTTCTTTTGAATGAAATGTCAATTTTGAAACTTTATTTTTGAGAGTTTAAATGTGATATTTATTGTACCCTATCTTCACATAACATGATTTATGTTTTCAAAGAGCTCACAATCTAAAGTAGAATTGACCCACCAATAATAGCTTGCAAACACACTCAAGCTTTTCTTGTTTTTTGAAATCTTTCTAAAAATTTTCCTACTTGGATTTCTCATTTTTCCCTTGGATTTTGTTTAATATGGATTTAATTTATTTGAAGAAATGGTAACTCAGATTTACATATTTTATTTATGATCAGTTCCTCTGTTAGACTATCAAGGTTAAATCAGAAGTATATTCATTTATTCAAGAAATATTTTTAAGCACCTGTTTTAACCACTTTTCTTGTTGCTGGGGATTTAGCAGTATTTCCAGGGGTAATGCTCATATGGATTTTACATTCTAGCGAATAGGAGACAGATAAACTAATAAATATCTAACATCCAGATAGTGATGAGTGTTAAAAACTAAGCCAACAAAATGATGAAGGTGTGATGAGGAGTGCTGGTTACATGGCTGGTTAGAGAAAACCTCTAATTTTGAGCTTCTGGCCAAGACCAGTACACAAAATAAATGCTCATTTGTATCTCTGCTCTGTAGCTACAGACTGCAATACATAGAGTGACACTAGCTCAGACAGCAGTGCCTGTGCTTTGTGGAAGTGCCCTGAAAAACAAAGGGATACAGCCCTTGTTAGATGCTGTTACTATGTACTTACCTTCACCTGAAGAGCGTAACTATGAATTTCTGTAAGTATGAAATCACATATATTAAAATTCTATAGCTTTGAAGAAACAAGTAGGCAAATACTTTTATGAAAAGTAGTTAAATCACCATTTTTGAATAATAGTGGTGTTATTGCAAATGATGTAATAAGGAACCATAGTAATTTTTGCTTGAACATTTTTCACCTCTTGTAAAAAGAGATGTCTTACACATAGAGCTAAGAGGTATGTCTTTTCACTGTGTAAAAGTGTAAGTGTTGACCCTGCCATCTTAGTCTTAGAAAAGTGATATCCTGGGGATGTTTGTTAAATATTCTATAGTTATATTTATATTGATCTGGATTTCAGGATTTTTCACAAGCTCAAAATATTTTGTGGCTATAAAGAAAGGTCATTGTTTTACTCCTATTGTCACTAAAAGCTTTGTACTTAAGTAACAAGTCCTTTAAAATCTGAGTAAGCAATGTGTAAAATGGCAGAGAAATGGACTTTAATTATCTTAATCCTGACATTAATAACTTTTCATATCTCTAAATTGGAGAGGCATGATGGTGAAGAGCACAGGCTTTGTACTATTGGATTTAAATCCTAGCTTTTCCAAGTTCCTTAACATCTCATCTATAAAATGCAAAGAATAGGACCTATCTCATGGTGTTCTTATAAGAATTAAATGATTAGTAAAGCACAAAGAACAGTGCCTGGTATAGTAAGCTCTATATTAGTATGTATTAAAGTTAAAAATTGGAGGGAATGGGAATAAGATTGGAGAAGTTCTGTCATAGAAGTGTTTAAACTACTTTAAGTCAGGAATTCCTTTGAAACTAATGAAAATATGGAGCTCTCCTTAGATGCGCAAAATTTGGCAATTGCAGGAGAACTCAATTCTAAAACTTACCAGTGATTACCAGTTTAAGAACATCATTCTGTTAAGAGTGTTGGTTATGTGAACAATTTCAAGTTTATAGTATAGATTTTTATGGTTATGTAATGAACAGAAAGTGGAAGGAGAGCGTAAAAGCAATAATTGGAAAGTACCTATTTATTTACGCTGTGCAGATTTCTTGATAAGTGGTGTGATATTCCCAGGTATAGCCTTCATGGAGAGAGCTCTTGGCAATGAAATTATTCACAAATAGAAGTAATATTTGGAAGAGAATCCGTTATTTTTAGTTTTGAGGAATTAATGGTAAGATCTCCATTGAGTAATTTAGTCAGTGGAAGAAGAGAGTTACTTAACAAAGACATTATTTAGTGGCTCTAAGTAGCTCTACTAGAAGATAAAATAGATCTTTGGGGACATTAAGGTTAAGTTTCTGCAGTTATGGGAAGTGTATTTTATAGGCCTTTTTGGAATGTTTATTTTATAGGCAGTGGTATAAGGATGACTTATGTGCATTGGCATTTAAAGTTCTCCATGACAAGCAGCGAGGACCACTGGTTTTTATGCGCATTTACTCAGGCACTATAAAACCCCAGTTGGCCATTCATAATATTAATGGAAACTGCACGTAAGTAGAAGCTTAGATTATTTTATAAAACTGTATGCACTTCTTTAAAAATACTTTTACTAACATAAAATCGTGATTTTACAGGGAGAGAATAAGTCGTCTGCTTTTGCCGTTTGCTGACCAACATGTAGAAATCCCTTCATTGACTGCTGGTAACATTGCTTTGACTGTTGGGCTTAAACATGTAAGTGACCAAATGATTTCTCTAGGAAATAACAGCTTAAATGTTTAATTACAAGTAAGCAACTTGTAATATCAAAAACCCATAAACAATCCAAATGTCCATCAATAGTAGAATAAAGAATATTGTGGCATATTTGTCAACATAGCTGAATCTCATACATTTACTAGGAAGAAAAGTAAATTACGGAACACCACAGACAGGATGGATTGTATTCATATAAAGTTCAAATCCAAGTAAAATAACATACTGTTTATGGATATATATGTATATACATATATGTGTGTTTTAAGTTTATATAAAATATTGTTTTGTTCCCATTGGGTTTATTCCTATCTTGAGCATTGCAAAAAATTTAACCTAGACTTATAACTGATCAGGTTATAATGTTTTGTTAGTAAAGCCTCCATGAGAGCAAGGATTTTTGTCTTTTTTGTTCAATGCTCTACAGTCCATAGATCAGTGCTTGCATATAGTAGACACTCCATAGATAATTGTAGGATGAATCGATGAAAATACTTGATGTTGTATTTATTTTTCATGGGTTAAAACTAAGGATATTTCATTTATATGGATTAAATCAAATATTTTCTCATTGACCTTTATGTAGTAAACATTGTTATTTTAAACATTTTAACTCTTCATGACTAGTTTCAAGTTTGAAGATCCTTCAGTAGAAAATTCCTATAGGCTGGTTACTGGACTTCTGGCATTGGAATGTCCCCTCTATCTCCCTGAAGGCAGGAGCTCCTTGTATGTATTTGAAGAAGCTCTACAAATACATTCGGACTATTGCTTCAGTAGGATTGTTTTTACAGAGAAGGAAACTGGCACAGAACTTCACAATATAAAAGTTTAAAAGTGAAATTACAGTTTTTAAAAGATAATTGGGCTCTACATGGAAGCCAGAAATCTGCACAGTTAAGGGTATTCTGGTTAATTATATATTTTAGTTAATAGGAGATTTTCTATAAAAAAGGAATAAATTCTTATGGGTGGTAGAACACTCTAATGGACTTCTCCCTAACCTGTCTTGTCATGATTGAAAATTTAGGAAGGTACATTTGTTTTGCCAAATGATTTTGGATGTGTATGTGTGTGTGTTTTATTGTTTGTTAGAATTTATTACAATAGTATTTTGGATAGAATTCTTATGCAAGTTAAATTAGCTTTACTTATGCAAAGTTATTAATGAGCTTTTTGAATTTTATTTCTCTTTTAAGTTCTGATGAAAAGAAAGGGCCACAAACAAGTTTTCTTATATTGTGGTTCTTGGTGGAAGATGAGCGCTTGCTAAATGCCACTTTTATTCCAAGTCATCTTGTTTGCTTGCAGACTGCCACTGGAGACACCATTGTCTCATCCAAGTCCAGTGCATTAGCTGCAGCTCGTAGAGCCGAACGGGAGGGAGAAAAGCAGCACAGACAAAACAATGAAGCAGAGAGACTTTTATTGGCTGGAGTGGAGATTCCAGAACCTGTTTTCTTCTGTACCATAGAACCCCCATCACTGTCTAAGCAGCCAGGTATAAATGGTCTTAGTGTGTCAACTAATTAGTGTGCTGATAATTTATATAACATAGTTGCAATATACTCTCAAGAGATTTCTTATGTGATTGAGGTAAATTTTATCTGAATATATTGGTAAACATTTCTTGTGGTTGATCTTATTTTTTATTTAAGATGTTTTGATTTTTACAAATGCCTTCATTTTTTTCTCTTCTTATTTCTTGGCCATTCTTCTCATATTATATTCTTCCTTACTCTTGTAGTGCTATCTATGGGATTCTAAGTAATTGGCCTTAGAACTGCCCTTCTAGTATATTAGATTAGACAGTAACTGATTCATAACCAATTCAGTTTGTCATCATCATGTATAAAAATGCTGTTTTACCTTGTTTTCTACCTCAACCTCTAGAACTCAATGAAGATATATATACTGTGGATAATCTTGTTTGACCTTTTGTTAGTTACTTTGTTCTTTAGCATTTTAGTTCAGATTTTTTTCAGTGGCTTCTCATTACTTCTAGCACACACCCAAACTCTTTAGTGTGGTATGTAAAACCCATGATTCCAATTATAATTTCCAATTAGATTTGGTTACATATAGCAGAAAACCCCCAAATAACAATTGCTTTAATAGGACAAAAATTTATTTCTCTCTGTCTCCTAACAGAAGCCTTGAATTGGTAGTCAGGGATTAGAGTGGCTCCACAATGTTATCAGGGATCCAGGCTCTAATCTTTTTGTCCTGCCTGAGTGCATAGCTCCTGGAGCCTTGGGCATCACCTTGGAGTTCCTGACAACAGAAAGGAGTAAAGGGAAGGAAGAAGATATACCCCTTTTCTCTTAAGATTTCTTCTATGTCATTGGCCAGCACTGAGACATATGGCAGCCTGTTGCAAGGAAGTCTGGTAAAAGCAGCCTTTTAAGTAGGCAGCAGCAGAGTAGAGTGGAAGGCTGCTAGTAGTCTCTGCCACAGGCTTCTTGCCTGGCTTCATTTCTTGAAACTTCCGCCTTCATTTTGACCCTCTTCTTTAACCCAAATTAGAATAAAACTGTAGTACCTAGCCACATCTTATGCTCCCACAGTAAAATAATTGTGATTTCTTGAAGGTACCGCGCTCTTTTTTGCATCGCTATTTCTTTTCTTCTGTTCTCTCTTGCATTATAATAGTAGCCCATGAACTTAACCTGCCTGGAAAATGTTTACCCTTTCTTTAAGTCTCACCTCAAGCATCACACTTTATGAGGCTCTCACTGAATTCCTATCTTAGACTGTTTGTTTAAGGACAGACCTTCTGGTTCTAGAAGTGGCATTAGAAGCCCTCTTTCCTTTGAAAACAAGTTGGACTCACAGATTATGGGAGAACAAAAGCAATCTCTATTGCCTCCCCTTGTCTTCCTGAGGACCCTGTAGGGAGAAAGAAGGAAGATCCCTAGCCCAGTAGAGGTTACAGTTGCTCACCTCCCCAGATGGAGTTCACATGAAAGAAATCTGAGTATAGATGTAAGACAGCCCCCAGTACTGAAGGAAACTGAAACTGAGCCTTTTTGTGTCCACTTGCTGAAGGAATAGCATTTAAGTTAAAATGGGCCTAACAGCAATTTTTCAGTTACTTTAAATGCCCTGAGGACAGTTAGGTATAGTTTTTATTCTAGTGGAAAAGGATCAGGTGATGATGCATCTGGCTGCCTAAGTATATCAAAGTTAACCAAGCTGGTTGTATCAGGAGTGGCCAGGCACTTAAGAGCAGGGGCTGCCCAAACAAAATAACCCATGGATTCTTTGAAATATATTTGAGAGTCATTTTATATTTCAGATGCAGCATGAGCACCTAAATTCAAATTGTGGGCTTGCAGTTAAATTGCACCAGCCAGTTTTGCATCTAAGAACTCAAGCCTTTAACTACTTTAGGAGAAAAAGTTTGGTATCCAAAGTCTCATTAATGGGCATTAGCTCAGGGGTCCTAAGCCCCCAAGAGGAAGGGATTTACCAAAGCTCCCTTACTTAGACTTCTTTCAAGCAGATCTACATGTTTCTTTTTTGTGCTTTTATTGTACTTACCCCATGGTCCAGTTATAACCCTCGATACCTGTTACAATGCTAACATCACAAATATTTTAAAATGAATTTATTTTACAGTAAAAGTTATTTTTATTCCAAAAGTCACTTAGTGTCATACGCATGTACTCTGTTTGAGTATCTGTATGTGCTTAAAATATTATCTACAATAATGCCTCTTAACTTTGAACGTGCATACACATCTCTTGGGATTCTTGTTAAAATGTAGACTCTGACTCAGTAGGTCCAGAACCTAAGATTCTGCATTTCTCTCAGACTCCAGGCATTACCAGTGTTGCTGGTCCTTGGAGCCCACTTTGGGATGTCAAGGGTCTAGAACAGTATTGTCCAGTAGAAATATAATGTGACCTACATATGTAATATAAAATTTTCTTATAGCCACATCAAACAAACTGGTGAAATAAATTTTCATAATATATCAAAATATTATTTCAATATATAATCAATATTAAAATTACTAATATTTACAATATTAAGTTATTAATATTACTGAGATATTTTACATTCTTTTTTTCACAGTAAGTCTCGGAAACCTGGTGTTTATTTTACATTTAGAGCATCTGGCAGTTCATAACATTAATATCCCCAAATGGCTAGTGGTTACCATTTGGATAGTGTGGGTCTAAAAGGCCTGCTTTGTATACCTAAGATACTTTGAATGTGTGACTGATAAGGTTAGCTCATTAATCCAGTGCTCAGCTCTTTTCTTTAGCTACACTTTGTCTGTGGAACTTCTAACATATTTCTTTTATAAATAGAGGGAGAGTATACTTATCAGTTAATTGAGTGTATTAAAATATCACTTTAGATGGCATACTTAATGCCATCTAAAATATACATTATTTTCTCAGTGGTTGTGATAATTCATCATAGAGTTATACTAGTACCTGTTTATTCATGATGTAATTTTAGTCTCCTTTTGGCACTTCATTATTGCCAGTTTTTCTGAAGGCATTTTACTTTTTTGTCAGCTCCTAAATTGATATTTGGAAAATAAAATCAGATGATGTTACTGTTCCTCTTAAAACCTTTCAGTGGCTTCGCAGTGCAAACCCAAACTTTTCACCATGGCCTACAAGACCTTACATGATATGATCCCTGCCACACATCTCCTTCCTCATCTGATGCTATTCTTCCTTTGGCCCACTGATCTCTAGCTGCTAGTCTTCTTGCTCTTTTTCCCAACAGCAGATTGTTCCTTCTATAGCCGTTCCCTCTATCTGGGATTCCTTTTCTTCAGGATTTTGCTTATAGTTTGTTCATTTCTGTCTTTACTTAAGTCATCCTGGAGAGGCCTTCCTAGACCACTCAATCTCAACTAGCCTCCCATTATTATTATTATATCAGCTTGTTTTTGTCTCTGCAGTATGTATGGCTGTTTGAAATTGTCTTTTTTTTTTTTTTCTTTTTTTGTAAAGACGGGGTTTCGCCATGTTGCCCAGGCTGGTCGCGAACTCCTGGGCTCAAGCGATCATTCTGTCTTGGCTTCCCAAAGTGCTGGGATTACAGACGTCAGTCACCACACCTGGTCGAAATTTCTTTTTCAAAATTTGTTTGCTTATCCATCTGTTTTACCCACTAGAACATATAATAAATTATTTAAAAAATGAAATGTAAAGATAACAGTTGTTTATCCCATAGATTTGGAACATGCGTTGAAATGTCTTCAGCGTGAAGATCCCAGTTTGAAAGTGAGGCTAGATCCTGACTCTGGACAAGTAGGTATATTATTACTAAACTCCAGAAGCCTTTCTATAAGAGTGTGTGTGTGTGTGTGTGGGGGGGGGTGTGTGTGTGTGTGTGTGTGTGTGTGTGTGTGTGTGTGTGTGTCTGTCTGTCTGTCTAAAACATTAAGTCTGTGCCCTGAAAGAAAAACCTTTCTTTTTTTCAAGCTAAATAAGCAAATTTTCCTTATATAATTACACTTCACATTTATAAACTATTTCCCAACATTTTTTACCCTTCCTGAAGACAGCTTTTTGTGAAATTTTGAAATAAGGTTTAATCAAGACAAAGCCTTGAGCCTTTTATGCTAAGGCTTATAAAAGAAGCATACTAGAAGGAGGATTGGAAGGTGCTTTTGAAGACAGTAAAACACCTAAAATGGGAGAGAAGTGATAGACTACAATATAACACTGTGAGAGGAAGTGGAGTTTTAAAGTAGGTGCAGAACTGTGCTGTATAATATAGCACAGTAGAACAGATGTTTTGATTCATCAAGAAATAATTAAATTACATTCTGCATCCTCTTTTTAGGAGGACAGGGTAATGTTTACATAAGATTTTAGAAGGAGTTTCTTAAAAAGGTTATAAATTTATCTTTAAAAAGGATAAACTGATTTAGTTAACCTGGAAAAGCATGGAGTACTTTGTTTTCCCAAAATGCCAGCCAAATGAGGTAGTAATTTAGTTTAATTGATACTGAAGAGTATGATAACAGTAATTAAAACAGAAATGTTTTATTTTAAAAAAACCTATTATTTAAATAATCGAAATGTAATCCCAGCACTTTGGGAGGATTGCTTGAGCCCAGGAGTTCAAGACCAGCCTGGGCAACATAAGGAAACCCTGTCTCTACAAAAAAAAAAAAAAAAAAAATTAAAAATTAGCCAGGCGTGATGGCATACACCTGTGGTCCCAGCGACTCAGGATGCTGAGGTGGGAAGGTTGCTTAAACCTGGGAGGTCAAGGCCACAGTGAGCTGTGATCATACCACTGCACTCTTAGTCTGGGTGACAGAGCAAGACCCTGTCTTGAAAAAAATAAATAATGAAATAAAATAAAAACTGGCACTACGTTTAAAAAAAAAAAAGCAAATAATACACAAATCTACCAAGTAAAGAATTAAGTCCCTTTCTCTGTTCCTGCATCTCATTCTGCAGAATAACCACTGAAAACTTGGTGAATAGCCTTTCACACTTTTTACCCAAACATATGTTCTTCTGCTGTGCTGTTATGCAGCAGCATAATATAGTTTTGCAAGTATATATGTATAGATACCTATAAACAAGTCATTTTATTTGTATTATTTTACAACTATTTTCCCCAAATAGTTCACTTTTTAACTTAAAGTATAGCAGTCCTATACCAAGTGATTTTTTTTTTAAATTTGTGATTACAGTTTTATTACAGCAAAAGGATTTAAATTAGGATCAGCCAAAGAGACACTTAGAGCAAAATCTGGGAGGGTTTTAAACATTTACAATGCTTCCTTTATCCTCAGGGACATGTTACCCTCTTGGCAGAGTACTGCCAACCAGGGAAGCTCACCCGAGCCTTTGGTGGCCAGAATTATTATTGGGGCTTGATCATACTGTCCATGTAGTTGACCTTTAGTCTCCAGTCCCTTCCATAGATTCAAGCTAATAAGCTAATACCTTTAGTCTTCATTGGTTCAAAAAAGATAAAAGTCAGTTTCTCCCTCATATGAAGGTTCAAGCTAGTCTGAAGGTTTTGACTGCTTACAAAGCTGTAAAGTGCCCTGGATGATTGGGAAATGCCCATGTTGTTGGGAAAGGTTTTTTAGAAAGGTTATTCCCCCCATTTACAAGGTATAGCCCTCATTCTGATGTGTCATGACAGTTGCCTACATTTTCGTTAAGAAAGGGGCTTTGGCCGGGTGCGGTGGCTCACGCCTGTAATCCCACCTCTTTGGGAGGCCGAGGCGGGTGGATTACCTGAGGTCAGGAGTTCGAGACCAGCCTGACCAACATGGAGAAACCCCATCTCTACTAAAAATACAAAATTAGCCAGGTGTGGTGGCACATGCCTGTAATCCCAGCTGCTTGGGAGGGTGAGGCAGGAGAATCATTCGAACCTGGGAGGTGGAGGTTGCGGTGAGCCGAGATCATGCCATTGCACTCCAGCCTGGGCAACAAGAGCGAAACTCCATCTCAAAAAAAAATAAATAAATAAAAAATAAAAGGGGCTTTACCCTCCTCTTATAGGCACCACCCAGAAGCTGTCCACATCAATTATATTCATCTTCCATTGGCCAGAAATTTGGCTTTGCGGTTGGGAAGTGTTGGTATCTAGCTAAGTGTTGGCATCATTAGTCTTAGCCAGATTCTACTTGCCCAGCAGATAATTCAGCTATCAAAGAAGGAGGAGAGAATGGCCAGGTAATTCATTGTTTATTGATTCATTATTCCAGTCAGAAAAGTCAAAAGCAATGTTTTGATGTAAGAGCCCCCGGCCAAAAAGAATTACAAAGGAAACTGTAATTAATCAAAAATAAGTACGTATTAACATCATACTTTTATATAGTATTCTGCAATAAATATAATTTACCCGTAATCTTTTATTTCATTCCTCTGGTAACCAGACTGTTCTGTGTGGTATGGGGGAGTTACATATAGAGATTATTCATGATCGAATCAAGAGGGAATATGGACTGGAGACCTATCTCGGGCCTCTCCAGGTGGCATATCGAGAGACCATCCTAAACTCAGTTCGTGCCACAGGTAAAAAGTAAAACATTTAGGATTTGATTTTTCTCTCTTTCTGTCTTTCTTTCTCTATTTAGTTGCTGAAAGCAGTGTTCACAGTCACTAATGTCTTCTATCAGAGGAGACAGTTTTTATGTATGTGGGGTTTTTTTGTTTTTTTAGGATTTTGTTTTGAATACAGAAAGCCCTATTTCATCATCAGCCATAACATGTCCTGGATGACCACTCATCAACCAAGTGTCCTTTTCAGTGGTCATGGAATAGAGTAAGCCACTGAAGTCGATGGCTTGTCCCAGTCCTCACTATCAGAACTAGTCTAAGAATTTGAAGTCAATGTGTTATTTTTACTCTATAAAGTAAAAGTAGAAAGTCAGTTTCAGTACTTACTGAATATGATTATTCTATGCTGATAGTAATCTTGAGAAACTATAGTTTTTATACTTCTATTCCCAAATGTAAAAACTCACAATTTTTCTACATATGATTTTAATTTGGTTCCCTTAAGCCAAAAAACATGACAACAATTATTGCTACTCACCCCCAAGAAGAAAATGTGGAAAGGTTTGTGGGAAATTGTTTAAAAAAAAAAAAAAAAGACGTTTAGGATAACCAGGTACTTTCAAGTTCCTCATTAGTTTGTGAGAAGTCCTGATGGTTACATTTCACTGAAACTTGAAAAATTAAGCAGAATACAGGAGCAAATAGCATGAGGCATTCTCTTTCTGGACTGTTTATCTGGAAAAACTAAAAATGCTAGAGAACTCAAAATAACAACTTTTAATGTCTGAGCTGACTAGAATGTAATAGAATTTTCCAGAAGTCAAAAAGGAAGCAGGAGTAGTAATCTGGGAAAATAAGTCAGCACTATAGGCTGTAGTTATTCTGGAAGAATCTGTAATTGTCTCTAACCTAGTGCTTGAGAGCCATATCCTCATGGAAAGAATTAACTAGGAAAAGTCCTTTCCACAAAAGCAGAGGGCAAGGAAACTTGCTTGTCTGGCTGTATGGTAAGGGAACAAGATTTCTGAGAATTTGTAATCATAGGCTTCTGATACAGGTCTTTAGCCTAAGTTCATAGAACCAGTGTGCCCTGAAAAACTCCAGACCAAGAAGAACTTAGTTCTTTAGTGTAAAGTGCTCATGGCTTGGTAGTATCCCAAGGAACCTGGAAAAAAGGGCTTCTCCAAAGATATCATCAACCCAGGCCTCAAATGCCACACATGGCCAGGCCTGGTGGCTCACGCCTGTAATCCCAGCACTTTGGGAAGCTGAGGTGGGCAGATCACGAAGTCTGGAGTTCGAGACCAGCCTGGCCAATATGGTGACCCTGTTTCTACTAAAAATACAAAAACTAGCTGGGAATGGTGGTGAGTGCCTATAATCCCAGCTACTCAGGAGGATGAGGCAGGAGAATTGCTTGAATCCCAGAGGCGAAGTTGCAGTGAGCTGAGATTGTGCCATTACACTCCAACCCAGGCAACAGAGTGAGACTCCATCTCAAAAAAAAAAAAAAAAAAAAAAAAAGAAACCCCCACACATAAAAGAATATTAACTCATAATAAAATTAAATCAGAAAACCATGAGAAAAAGCACAATGAGCAAAAAGGCAATAGAAACAATAGGTAGTCATACCAGCAAAGGCTTCAGTTATTGGAATTATGAGATGTAGAATATAAAATACTATCTTTGAAGAAATAAGAGAGGGGATAGAAAGTACAGTTGACCCTTGAACAACATGGGTTTAAAGTATGTATGCAGGTACACTTACACGTGGATTATTGTCGTGCCTTTGCCATCCCTCAGACAGCAAGCCAAATCCCTCCTTTTCTTACTCCTCAGGCTATTAAGTGCAAAGATGACGAGGATAAAGACCTTTATGATGTTCTACTTTTACTTAATAAATAGTAAATATATTTTCTCTTATGATTTTCTTGGTAACTTTTTTTTCTAGTTTATTGTAAAAATACAATATAAAATACATATAACGTGTTAATTGACTTTATTTGTTGGTAAGTCTTCCTGTTAACAGTATTCTATAGTAAAGTTTCGGAGGAGTCAAAATTTATGCATGTATTTTTTACTGCATGGGGGTTTAGCACGCCTAGCCCCCACATTATTCAAGGGCCACTTGTGTTAGTAAGGAACAAGAAACTATCAAAAATAGGTGCGATGGGCATGATCTCACATATGTGGAACTTTTAAAAGTCTAACTTGTAGAAGAGTAGAATGATGGCTACCAGAGGCTGAGGATTGGAAAGCTGGGGAAAGGAGAGATGTTGATGAAGTGGGGTGTGGAGTTTCAGCTGGACAGGAGAAATAGGTTCTCATGATCTGTTACACAGCACAGTGACTGTAGTTAATAATTTATATTTTAAATCTCAGTACAAAGAAATAAGTTTTTTGACATGATAGATATGTTAATTTGCCTGATTTTTATCATTCCACGATGTATACATGTATTGAAACATCACATACCCCATAAATGTATACAATTATTGTTAATTAAAAATGAAATAAAACATAAAAAAGGATAATGGAATATCATGCTATGTGTGAGAGAGGAAATGGTCAAAAAATGATGGTGAGGGGGTATATAAGGACACAGGAACCAGCTTGAAGAGACTCTGCTGGCCAAATCTGGATTAATTTGAATACCAAGTATAGACCATTGGGAAAAAATAGTTTCTAAGTTCATACTTATAATAATACATAGGTAAATAGGGAAGAAGAGGGAGGGGTCTTCCTCATAGTGGAATGCCAAGTGCTGACTGTTAGATGTTGGGGAGTAGGGCTGGAGTCGGAAAATAGTGCAGACGACTCTCCCAAACACGTGGAACAAAAAAGTTGCCGTATACATATGGCATAACAAATTCAAAATGAAGCAGAAGTAAACTATTGCTTAGAAATACATGCATATGTGATATAACACTAAAGAAAATAATGAGGATAACATATGATAGTGGTTGCTTCAGAAGGCATCTAAATATTGGTAATACTCTCTTTAGTAGTTTTAGGTTTCATGAATGCTCATTTTTAGCTTGTATATAAATATATATATACTCATATACAAACATGTATATATTGAGACAATGTCTTGCTCTGTTGAGCAGGCTGGCATACAATGGCAAGATCTTAGCTGACTGTAGCCTTGAACTCCTGGGCTCCAGCAATCCTCCTGCCTCAGTCTCCCAAGTAGCTAGGACTACAGGTGTGCACTACCATACTCAGCTAATTTTTATTATTTTTTACAGAGACAGAGTCTTGCTATATTGCCCAGGCTAGTCTCAAATTCCTGGCCTCAAGTAATCCTCCCACTTTGGCTTCCCAAAGTGCTGGGTGGGATTACAGGTGTGAGCCACCACATCCAGCCTGTATAATTTTAAATAGAAAATGTTTCACAGTATAAAACGTGAGCATAAAAAGGAATTATGAAGAATTATAGACTATAATTCTTAGTTTTGAATTTGGGCCATGAATCACTGCATTACATGGTCCCTCACATAAATATGGCATAGTTTTGTTTTAGTAAAATATTGGAGATTCGTAACAGACATAGTAAAATATTGGAGATTGTTGGTTTTTAGCAAATAAGAGATGCTGTTTTCAATCTTACCAAAAACACTTTACTGGTTTTTTGGGAAAGAAATAGTAAACAGTAAGTGCATAAAATATTGCTGGAAAAATACACAATATAAAACATTTTGTGGGTTGTCAGGATTTAAAGTCGTTTAATTTTCATTAGCTTACCTTTTATATTTGTAAAGGTTTTATCATTTAATATATTTTTTTAATATAAAAGTTTGTAACTAAGAGGATTTCAATCACCTACAAGACATTTTGAAAAGTTTAAAAGTATAATCTTCGTAACATGTGCCTCAACATATCTTAATGTTAAAACAATAGGTGATACAGAGCAGGTTTTTAACATTGATCAACATAGAATCAGATGCTTTGTTGGTAGAGCTCTTTACTCTGATTTTTATACTGTATTTAGTGCCATTGTTAATATTCTCTCCCACTTTATCTTGTATGAGACCCTGAGCTTGTTGATGATAATTTTGCTTTTTATAGTACCTTGATACCTTTCCAGAATTAATCTCTGAGGTGCCATATTCAATTTGTTTACAGATACCTTAGATAGAACTTTAGGAGACAAAAGGCATCTTGTGACTGTAGAAGTGGAAGCAAGGCCAATTGAAACATCATCTGTTATGCCTGTGATTGAGTATGCTGAAAGTATCAATGAAGGCCTTTTGAAGGTCTCCCAAGAGGCCATTGAAAATGGAATTCACAGCGCATGTCTCCAAGGTAAGACACTCAAATGAGAGTAAGCAT
Source organism: Gorilla gorilla gorilla (assembly GCF_029281585.2). Classification (NCBI taxonomy): domain Eukaryota; kingdom Metazoa; phylum Chordata; class Mammalia; order Primates; family Hominidae; genus Gorilla; species Gorilla gorilla. The sequence goes on from NC_073243.2 coordinate 36,980,517, forward strand.
TAGTATCACACTCAACCATTTAATCACTCCTTATATTACAGATTATTTCAGTCTTTTTCCTAACTTTGTTAGTGTTTTCTCCCTATTCCTTTGCACTTCTCAGTTACTTCTCACTTCACATCTAGCAGAGTATGATACAATTTTTTTCCCTTGTCTAGGACCATTGCTTGGATCCCCAATTCAGGATGTAGCAATTACTTTACATTCCCTGACAATTCATCCTGGCACCTCCACAACTATGATTTCTGCCTGTGTCTCAAGATGCGTGCAAAAGGTATAGAACTATCCTAATCCTTATGGCTTTAAGGTGACTCTTCTGAGTATAGTACCACTGATCTTGCAGACAGCTGTGTTTACAGAGCCTTATCTTGTGTCTTTGCTTCCTTAGCCTTGTGGTCAACAAGAGTTCTTATCATGGAGAATCTCTGATTTCTTAATCACCAGGTTTTTATTTCAAAGAGGATCTTAGAAATTACTATGTAACATGGATTGCTATTGGAATATACTCTGATAAAGAGGCAAGCTTCCTTAAGTGACATTTCTGCTTTCCCCATCCCTGACAGACAGCTATTAGAGGCAAGCATGGTAGGTTTGAGTAGAAGTCAGATTTGAGGTTAGCTTGGCCCAAAATGGACTGTAATCTAAAGAACACTGAAGATCCAATATTGGTTCCAGTTTTGGAGATTGTTATTCAAATAAGATTGCTTTAGTGCTTGCTTCAGCAGCACATATACTAAAATTGGAACGATACAGAGAAGATTAGCATGGCCCTGCACAAGGATGACATGCAAATTCTTATAGAGTTCCATATATTTCTCTACTTATATTAAATTATAAAGATTGCTTTAATCAAGGACCATTGAAACCAGTTAAGTCCCACTGAATAACAGATTCAGGCTAAGCACCTTCTCTTCTCAAAGCATCAAGCAATGTGGTCTTCTTGGTGTGGTTATCTGGGGAGTTTGTCCTTAAGTGTCGTGGACCCTCCGCTTCCTGCCTCATTAACCTACCAGAACTGGATTAACTCTGAGGAGTGTGGTATGCTGAATGCTGATTCCATGCATTCTTCTCAGCATTGAACTACCCTAATTTTTTAGGTGATTGCTTTTGCATTATTTATACTTGGTTTTATAGCCATTTTTTAATACTTGGACTGTGTTTGAGACCCAATTTTCTGTAGTTTTATTTGAATCCGAAATTACAAAGTTAAAGTATTCCAAACCCCTACCTAAGAAAGCCAAACTTGATATCTCTTCGACATGAGTTTAAATTTATACTTCTTAAAAAGCTTTTTGATTAAAAACAAAGCTTTGAAAAAAGTTTAAATATTGTTCACCTAAGAGTATGTTGGAAATGTTACCTGCAAAGTAGTTATGACGATATTGTTGAGAAAATTCACCCTCAAGTAATTTTAAAAATTTTTTTTTTTTTTTAAGAGACAAGGTCTCACTATGTTGCCCAGGCTGGTCTTGAACTCCTGGGCTCAAGCAGTCTGCCGACCTCGGCCTCCCAAACCCAAAGTGCTAGGATTACAGGTGTAAGCCACCATGCCCATCCCCAAGTAATTTTTAAAGTTTCTCTGGAAATTGGTTTTAATATTGAAACTAAGGTAATCTGAAAAATAACGCAGTTTCTAAATTGACCCCAAGCCCTCAATATATTGGCCTGTCCTTCAAAATGTAATATGCCTTCTAAAAATAAAGTCTGCATTTCCATGTTCATTTGCCTTTTTAATAAGATTATGCCAGAGAACAAGAATTAACTTTATGGGGGCTTACATTTAGTCATTAGTGTTAATTCATTACTTCAAACAAAACACTCCTAATGGAAGTACTGCTACCCTTGTTAAGCTTCTTCTAATGGGGAATCTCCTTCTCTCTGCTTGTAATTGCTTCATGTATTTATTGAGTCATCTGTGTTGTGCTTATAGTTCACCAGGCACTGAGAAGGACACAAACAGGATTATATTTTACTCTACCTAAAGGAGCTTGTGATTTCATAAGGGAATTAAATATAGCCAAAGTATTAGATAAAATGGGTGAATGCCATGAAAGTAGGAAGCAGGGAATTGGGGAGGATTCTTGGAAAGATTTATATTTGAGCTGAGATGATTTTGGAGGACGTGAGCATGGTGGGGGACATTCCAGACACAGATAAGAGTCCTTTTAACTGTAGTACCAGATGAAGGCAGGGGAGTTGTGTGTTGAAAAAGTAAAATGGTTTCAGACTGTAGAGAAAACTTTAAAAACTACATTAAAGAGTTTGAACTTTGTTCTGAGAATGGTAGAGCATAATTTAAAGGTTTTGAAGAGAGAAGTATCAAAGTACAGAAGGGATTTGAATAGGGAAGAGATAGTAGAGGACAGGAAATGGACTAAGTTTGACCTAGGATGCCAGCAATAGGAATGGGAAAAACAAAAAAAATCTTACAGCTTACTTGGGGAAAAGGAAGTCAAAGGTGAACTGAAGACTACTGATGTCATCATCAGAAAAAGGGATGTGCGTAGAAGTGTTTGGAGAAGAAAATGATGAGCTCAGTGTGGGACATGTTGGAGAGCTGCTGGATATTCAGACACTATCCCAAAGCAGGCCAATGGAGTACAGGACTAGAGCACTCAAACTATGGGCTGCATAGGATTTAAAGTTTTTGAGGAAGCCATGTTGAAGGCGTTTTTGAAGCTCTCCAGATAGGTAATATTGACAGGAAAAGATTGTGAAAAGAGGACTAAGAACAGTTCTGTGAGCATGGTATGCCCTAGTTAGATATGCAGAATTCAATCTTTTTCTTTGTTTTAGGATTTTTTTCTCTTAATTTTTACATCCTTTTCAATTCCATTATTTTATTCTGAAAGACATTTTCAGTTTCCACATTCTTTATATATGCATGTTCTTGGCCTTTGAAATCTAAGATTCTAAATAAAAGATTTTACATAATGTTTCTACTACCTTATTGCACTAAATTTTTCCTTTTTTTTAAGCTCTCCCCTTTATTGCTGTCTCTGGCATGTGGCATGGCATGGACTGTAATTATAGACATCAGGAACAGAAACATGAGGTTTAAATATGAACAAATGAATCTTTGAAAGGGGAGGACTTTCTGTGACTCTGACCACATGTTCACAGGCATTTTTTATAAACATCCCCTTGCATCATACCATACAAAAGATCTATAAATTCTGTTATCATGCTTATTATACAAGCAAATATTATAGTTGTTGACGTCTTATAAAACGTTACCTTTAAAGAGAGAGTTAAAGCAAGCTTATGTCTTTTTGTATGAGCTCTAGGCTGTATTTAAGTTTTTATTTATGAAAGATAAGTTAACATTCTTTAATTTCTTTAGGCTCTGAAGAAAGCTGATAAGCAAGTTTTGGAGCCTCTGATGAATCTTGAGGTTACAGTAGCTAGAGATTATCTCAGCCCTGTCCTGGCAGATCTGGCACAAAGAAGAGGAAACATTCAGGAAATTCAGACTCGCCAGGACAACAAAGTTGTTATTGGATTTGTTCCCTTAGCAGAAATTATGGTAGGTACTTTGTAACTGGAAAGTACATATTCTTCTTAATTCAGGGGATATTATATGCTAATGAATAGACAATCAGTAACCTGAAAGAAACATTAAGGCTTTGATTTAGAGAATACATGTTAAGTTTCAACCAGCAGGAATGGTTAGGACTTTGAATTTAAATTGTTGGCGAAATCCAGGGATTATAGCACTACAAGGGGGTATTTACAGTCCCAAAATGTGGTACCAGCCTATATGACCATTTTTTCCCTGCCAAGCATTTATCTTACTTCCACCATTGTCAGTTTTAAGGCAAGTTATCATTCTTCTCTTATCTTACTTCCACCATTGTCAGTTTTAAGGCAAGTTATCATTCTTCTCCCATCAGCCTCTTCTGCTCCAGGACAGGCACCTGGGTTGCCAGCAGAGTAGTAGGAAGGGCAGAGCCATCATCTAACAAATACATCTGCAGCACACTTGCACTACTCTGCTTTCTGTCCTCAATATTTTTATATCCAACTTACCCTGAAAAAAGTTAAATCATCTGTTTGAAGGAAGTGATATGGCTAAGCCACAAAAGTGGCAACATCACTTTTCCCTAATAGTCAAAAGATAATCAGCAGGAAGAGAAACTTGAGCCTTAAATTTGATAATATAAATGACTTAAATTATTTTGATTAGGGTTATTCAACTGTGCTTCGAACGCTAACATCAGGCTCAGCTACTTTTGCCTTAGAACTATCTACTTATCAAGCCATGAATCCTCAAGATCAAAATACACTGCTCAACCGGAGAAGTGGTTTGACCTAAATGTTTTAGTTTTTGGAGAGAAATTCAGGAGCACCTAGCTACTTCATTTTCAGTAAGGAGCACCTAGCTACTTCATTTTCAGTAAGAACAATTTTTATTGCTTTATTTATTGGACGAATAAGTACTGTTTCAGTACATTCAGAGAACTAGATAAAAGATATAACTTAAGCTTTGATAATGGCACTGGAGCCACCCGTTTTAATTTATATAATGAGAAATTATAATGAGAAATGTGCTTTGAAGCCACTGTACCTGAATCATGCTGTTCATCTATGAAGTTATTACTACTATAAGTAGCCTTCAGAAGAGTGGTATCACAGAGTTGTGTTTCTTTTGTGTCCTTAAGCTTGTCTCACAAGAAAGATGCCAGGCCTCTAAATGTAATAAGATAGAGGGTCAAAGGTTCAATCAATAAAAATATTTTATTCAAAAAACAGTCTAATAACAGTCTAATATTTTACATGATTTCAAAATAAAGTTGATTGTAGTACAGATTGCTGTGGCCTTTTTCTCCTCCATTTTTTACATGTTCTCATGGTTACAATATCCAGCATAAAGAGGTTGTGCAGCTATTCCACGTCTGTAGATAATATGAATAAAGATATTTTAGATTTAGATTGATATCATTCAGATTGATATCATATTGATATCATTCAGATTGATATCATTCATAAAGATATTTTAGATTGATATTCATTTAGATTGATATTCATGTCATCTTAGAAACTTAAATTAGAATCACTAAATCACAGCGTTACTGAAAATAAGGGAAGAAAATTAAAGCAACTCAAGATGGAGTTCTAAGTTACACCAAAATTTTTTGTATCTATAAAACAGTCACAAGTCTGAATATATCTTCTTTACAGGTATTATTACCTACAAAAAAATAATTCCTGGTTTCTTCTAATTACTATTTGTTACATAACATACATTTCTATTTATAGCAAAAGAAACTAACACTGAATAAGAAGGTTAAAAATCACACTGGACTTAATAGATTTCTTACTCGACCATCCTGCAGCGGTGCCTTGTCAGTCTGTCATAGGCGTCATCCATATCTCTGACATCTTTGGAACTCCAGAGTCTCTCACCAACAGCACTTGCCCGAGGCCTAAAATTTAAATCACACATTCCCCCCCAAAGCAGTTTAAATTTATGTTTAGCACTTTTGTGTTTAGACAGAGAAGGAAAGCTAAGGCACCTTAATTCTTAAATGTTATCAGGTAAATCCCATACCATAATCTTGGAGTGAGGTTAGTTGCATCCACATATTCTCCCCATAGACAAGCTTCTCCACCAATGAAAAGTTGTTTCTGTTCCTGAGTACCTAAATTAAAATCATTGAATTAAGTTCAGAAGTTCAAAGCTTATACACAGAGGCAATATTAATTTCATCAAGATTTGTTTCCTCCATCTTTATCCTAGGGCAACATTTCTCGCCCGTGGTTAGCAGGACCTTGGGAGATGCTAATGGTTGTGGCACAAAAAAGATGGCCCCTCCTCTTCCCCCACCCCCCAAAAAAAATGGTTGCAAACTTTATCCCCAGCCCTGACCCATGGTTCACAGCACGTGTTAGCACCATAGATTAATGTAGTGGGCCAGTATTAAAGAGTTTTATTTTGGTTTTATGCAAACTTATCTGGACACCAGAAACCATTTTTTAAATCCCTGGTTGCCTATTTAGTAGTGTGCCAGGGAATAGAAGTTGGAATACTAGTTTTTTAGTGGACTGTGACCACCATGCCTACCTTTAATTTCTACCTCTTGGCATTTAAAACAGAAATTGAATACTTAATGTGTGTGTGTTTTTTTTTTTTTTTTGAGATGGAGTCTTGCTTGGTCACCCAGGCTGGAGTGTGGTGGCGCAATCTTGGCTTACTGCAACCTCCACCTCCTGGGTTCAAGCAATTCTCTGCCTCAGCCTCCTGAATAGCTGGGATTACAGGTACCCACCACCACGTCCAGCTAATTTTTGTATTTTTAGTAGAGACAGAATTTCACCATCTTAGGCAGGCTGGTCTTGAACTCCTGACGTCATGATCCACCTGCCTCGGCCTCCCAAAGTGCTGGGATTACAGGCATCAGCCACCGTGCCCAGCCACTTAATGCTTTTTAAAAATCAGTAATTATCGCTTTTTGGTCCTCATAAAATGCATTGTATATAAAATTATCAATTCTTAATAGACCTATGGTGTTGAAACTTTTTTAAACAGCAAAATCCTTTTTCAATGATTTTGCACTAAAGGCTAATGTACAAAATTGGACAAACTAGAATGTTTTTTATGAAGGGGATCTGAGAGCCTGAAGCTCCACCCTTCAGATGTTCCCTCCTGTCCCATCCACCAAGGATTCTACTCCTCAGAATCCTAAGACAACACAGCCTGAAATCCACTGAACTAAAACTATAGCTTTGCTTAGGTGTCTCACATTGGAGAAGCAGTTCAGAAGAGGGCATGTAAGGTTAATGCAATCAAATACCTTTAGAATGTAGAGAGTGAGGAGCCATCATTGAAAATGGAGATGAAATCTAAGGGGATCTATAATACTTTTGAAGTTCTTGAATTTAGGCAACTGTATGGTTTCTTGAGAGTTTAAAATGATACTGAACTTAAAAAAACACATAAAATCAAGGATCAAACATAAAAGATAGTTGGTAGGTAATATCTAGGTAAGGACTTCTGGGGTGGGAGGTTAGGGAAGAAAACTCATAAAACAAAGGTAACAATGGTTGCTTCACTTACCATCAGCTTCACAGTAACCCACAACACTTGGACCAACTGCTTCACTTACCACCAAAATCAAGAGGTTCCACTTTATAGTATTTCCTCCAATCTTGTCCATAGCTAATCAAATCTAAGTACCAAGGAGCAGAAAGTATTACAGGGAAGCCAGATGCTGTGACTCTACTGAGTTCCTCAGGATATGCGCTGTCTTTCCATACTTCAACTATTGTGCCCGGCGCAAGCTATTAACATTACAAATTGCAACACATATTATTAGGCCTAGAACAGTAGATGAAAGTTTAAGGCATTATTACTAGGAATATAATTTTCTAAGATCCTTAAAAAAAATCTGCATTTTCTTTTTCCTCTTTTCTTCAGAGTTAGTGCCATGTGATACTCATTTTAGGGACTTAAAAGTTTCATCAACCTTAGGTTTGAATATTTAACTTTTGCTTATATATGGATACCACATAGGTTCAGTTAACTAAGGCTGAGACTTGCATTTTAGTCTTATTTCTACCAAACCTAGCTTGGAACTATGAGGTCCAAAGTGGTCACTAACTACACTAGAAAGGTAATACTAGTAGTTAGACTTGCAAATTCCCAGTTGCCCCATGAAAAATAATTAAGTCTCTTATATTGATCAGATGCAGTCTTCACAATGCTCACCTTCGCTTTATCATCAAAAACCTCCTGCCAGACAATGGATCCCTTGTTTATGGTTGCAATAATATCCAAAACCCTAGTATTACAAAAAAATTATAGTTATTTTAGATCACAAGCTTAACAATATATTTAAAACATGTACATTTTCTACCAAGGATTTCTTGCGTTTTGAGAGGTGCCTTTTAGTATAGTACAGCTTTATAGCAGAAGCAGCTCAAGTTGGGAAGTGTCACAAGTAGTTCCTCCTTTTTAGCACTTGATACAGAACCTAACATAGTATGGGGGTTTAATAATCATTTGCTGAATGAATGAGTTAAACATGCCCCTAAGATAGGAAGAAGTGGCCTCAAATTGAGTTGGTAGGCAACTCAGGAAATTGTACAAACAGCAATCTCTTATAATTTTATGGCTGTCTTAAAATGGTAGGGACCATGATCTAGCCTGTCATATCACATAAATTACATGTAACAGTTACTGACAATCAGTCCACAAATATTTACAGATATTTACATAATGCCAGGTGCTCTGCAGATAAATAACATTTAAATGCATCACACAAAAAGCTGAACAGGCAAAGGCTGGACCTGGGCTTGCCAAATAAATGGTACAGCATAAGGGTTGGCAACTACAGCTTGCAGGCTGTTTTTGTATGTCTCATGGGCTAAGAATGGTTTTTATATTTGTAAAGCATTTTTTTTTTAAGTTTTAAAATTTGAGTTTTTTTTTTTAAGTTAAAAAAAAATTGTATGTGGTCCATGGGCAATTGTATGTGGCCCATGAAGCCTAAAATCTTTACTCTCTGACCCTTTACAGAAAAAGTTTGCCAATCCCTCTAGAGCAGCACGGTCTAGTAGAACTTCCTGGGATGGAAATGTGTATATATATATATGCACTTTTCAGTATGGCAGTCACTAGCCTCAGCTGGCTACTGAACACTTGACATGTGGCTAATGCAACTGAGTAGCTGAATTTTTAACTTTCATTAATTTTAATTAATTTACATATGGACAGACACCTGTGGCTATGGCTACTGTATTGGGTAGCACAGGTATATAGTAAAATACATGTTCCTGGAATTGACAAAATGGAATGAATTCCAGGGGCTGGATGGTAGTGAAGACTTCACAGGGTAGCCAGGGCTTCAAGCTGAGTTTTATATTTATTGATGGATTGATTGATTGATTGATTGATTGAGACACTCTCACTCTGTTGCCCAGGCTGGAGTGCAGTGGTGCGATCTTAGCTCACTGTAACCTCCATCTCCTAGGAGATTCTCCCTCAGCCGCCTGAGTAGCTGGGACTACAGGCACCTGCCACCATGCCTGGCTAATTTTTGTATTTTTAGTAGAGATGGGATGTCACAATGTTGGCCAGGCTGGTCTCGAACTCCTGGCCTCCGGTGATCCACCTGCCTCGGCCTCCCAAAGTGCCGGGATTACAGGCGTGAGCCACCATGCCCAGCCCAAGCTGAGTTTTTAGAACAGATGACTGCCTTCCTATATTTCAACAGCTATTGGAAAATACTTGGAGTCACCATGTTACTGATTTAAAGCAAGCAGTGGGTATTGCCTCTTTTAGTGATTTTTCACATCTACACTTAGGCAAAGGATGTAGAGAAAATGTAAAAATAAAGCACATTACTAAATAAACTTTTACAAAAAGCATTAATACAGAAATAGGCTTTCAAACAACTTACTTTTGAATGTAGAAGGATTCTAGTTTTTTAAAATCTGTGCCAAAGCCTTTTTGCCTCATGAAATCTTGAATTTTTGGATTTGATTCCCTAAAGCAAAAAGTGATTAAAATTTCATTAGAAGTTTGATATGCTCAGTTTATTATTTAGAGCAGTATACATGCCTAACATCAGTTGTGCAGACTTAAAACTATTAAAGTTTGTAGGTAGTAAAAAGAAGCCTAAAAACTTAATTACAAGTTATCTTAATTATCCATTGCAAACAATTTTTTCAAGAAGCTGATTTCCTTTAAAAATGGCTTTCTTTACCTTACCACCTTTCTCCTCCATCTAAAGCTATTTGCAGAGAGAATTTTTATTTGAAAAATCTTTCCTATTTAATCATTGATTGCCCTCTTTCACTAAAGGTGTTCTCATTTCACAGTAGTCTTTTTTTGAATCTCCATTTTCTTCTGCATCTTGTTTTTCCTCAAGCTTTACTTTGCCATACCAAAATGTACATTCTACACAAATCTACCATCTCAGGAGTCATGTTGCCCAGTTTAAACCCTTACAAGCAGGCATGTTACTCTTAAGTCTTACTTATGGTGTGGAGCCCTCTACAGCTACTTCAATGCAACAGGTTTTTTATTCCATTTTTTTTTTTTTTGAGCTGGAGTCTCACTCTGTCACTCAGTCTGGAGTACAGTGGCATGATCTCAGCTCACTGCAATCTCTTCCTCCCAGGTTCAAGAGATTCTCCTGCCTCAGCCTCCCAAGGAGCTGGGATTACAGGTACCCACCACCACGCCCAGCTAATTTTTGTATTTTTAGTAGAGATAGGGTTTCACCATGTTGGCCAGGCTGGTCTTGAACTGCTGACCTCAGGTGATCCGCCTGCCTCTGCCTCCCAAAGTGCTGGGATTACAGGCGTGAGCCACCACACCCAGCCTCTCTCTCTCTCTTTTTTTTTTTTTAAAGGGGTTTTAAGGAATCATCTTACCAACATTTAAATTCCACTTCATCTCCTCCCAAATGAATGAATCGATCTGGAAACACCTCACTAATTTCTTTGAAAAATGTAGTAAGGAAGCTGTATGTTGTATTCAGAGTAGGGTTTATAGGTCCAAAAGAGTCCAACTTGTTTTGTCTACTGTAACACGGAGTCAGGAGGTCTTTCTGACCTAGAAGAAAATATTAAGATTCTTTTTAAAAGAAGTGTACTCATTATAAAGATCTGGTTTTCCACATGATTTTACTATGTCATTTTATTGAAGCTACAAGATTTTATACACAAAAGATGAACATGTTTACTAAGAGCTAGTAATTTCTTCCAGATAAGAAGGGTTTCCTGAATCCTGTCTCTTTGCCTCTTTGTTTCCCATTATATCTGAGATTTTATCTATGTCAAATGTTAGTAACTCCCAAATCTTCAGCTTGCCTCAACCCCTTTTCTTGAGCTTCAATTCATATTTCAAATTCCCTGCTGGATACAACTGGATATCCTAGCTGTACTTCAAATACAAGCTAACAAAAAACAACATCTGCAGTCCTTAAGCTCCCTTCTCTAGCTTCTCCTGATTTTCGTATTCTAATAAGGGTACCATCGTCATCCTAGAGTATATACCTCCTCTCTCCTGGAGTCCATCAGTTGCCAAATTCTATGGATATTTCCAGAATGTCTCTCAGTTCTGTCCATTATTTTACATTCCCACTATCACCCTCCTGGTCCAGAACTCCAATCTGTCACTTTCCCAAAGGTTTTCCCAAAGTGTGGTTCCCATCATGTTACTCCTCTGCTCAGAAATTTTCACTGGTTTCCAGTGTGTCCTAATGAAGTTCACATTCCTCACCAAAGGCCCGCTAATGTGCTTTTCCAGATTTACCTCTCACTATTCCCCATGTCTACTCTAATAATACTGAGCAATTATAAATGCTTGGTACTGTGCTATGTGCTTTACATTATTTAATTCTCAAAAAAATTACATGATAGCTACTACTAATTCTCATTTTAGAGATGGAAAAACTGAAGATGAGATATTGTAACTTGCCCAAGGTCACCTAGTTTATAATGGCAGAAGCAAGATTCAAACCCAAGCTGTCTGGCTCCAAAGCCAAAGTTCTTAATCACCACCCTATAATGCCTCCTACTCTGCTACACTCTACTCCAGCTACATACTTGTCAAGCATATCTTACACTTTTTGCACACATTTCCTTATGCCATTTCCTCTACCAGAAACATGAATATATTCTGTGATCACTCAAAAGCATTTTAAGTGTTACCTCATCTATGAAACCATTTCTTGAATTCACTTATCATGTTCTACTTTTTGTAATCACTTTTTGTTTTCTTTTATTCCCTTTTTTATACTTTAGGCAGTACCTAATCACAATGACTTGCTCACAATAGACACAGAGTAGTTATTGAATTGTATCTGTCAATAGTGTTACTGATAGGCCAATCACAATTAAGAACAAAATGAGCAAACACTAGGTCATAAAATAAGAAATGCAATACCTCAAATATTCACTTTTGCAACTTATAAAATACAACTCCTGGCCAGGCGCAGCGGCTCACGCCTATAATCCCAACACTTTGGGAGGCCGAGGCGGGCCGATCATGAGGAGGGGAGATCAAGACCATCCTGGCTAACACGGTGAAACCCCGTCTCTACTAAAAATACAAAAAATTAGCGTGGTGGTGGGCGCCTGTAGTCCCAGCTACTCAATAGGCTGAGGCAGGAGAATCGCTTGAATCTGGGAGGCAGAGGTTGTAGTGAGCCAAAATCATGCCACTGCACTCCAGCCTGGGCAACGGAGTGAGACTCCATCTCAAAAAACAAAACAAAACAAAAACAAAATTAGCTGGGCATGGTGGCGCATGCCTGTAGTCTCAGCTACTCAGGAGGCTGAGGCAGGAGAATCGCTTGATCCTGGGAGGTGGAGGTTGCAGTGAGCCGAGATTGTACTACTGCACTCCAGCCTGGGTGACAGAGCAAGACTCCATCTCAAAAAATAAAAAATAAGATAAAATGAAATAAAATACAACTCCTTACCTTTTCCCCAAGATAGTGTATGCCCAGGGGTATCAAATTCTGGCAGGACTCGAATTCCTCGTAATCTGGCATATTCAATCACCATACGGACATCATTTGGTGTATAAACATGAGACAAAGAATAGCTTCCCTGTAAAAGCCATATTTATTCAAGTTAAAATGTACAACGTAGATTTGATCCTGGAAATTGTTAACAATTGTGCTTGCATTTGATATTTGACAGCTAATTTTTTCACTATGACAATGTATTAGTTTCATGTGATATTAGATGACTCATTTAAAAATAATATAGTGCCATAGTTTCAGGAGTAGAAAATTTCAGAAAGAAAATTTCTACTAAGTCACACATACTCAAAGGATGATAGCCATTTTGGGGCTTTTGTCAAATCATTTGTTTACCATATTTTAGCAATAAATTCTCAGTATACTTTGGGCTAACCGCAGATTTACTGGTAGAAATATCTGTCTCCATCAGTGCCTCCTGTTTCAAGAGTGTCTACTATCATGCTGTTTCAACTTCCATGTAAGAATACAACAAAACAAATGTCTCCAAAGTGAAACTTCCAAAAACACTGCTCTTGTCAATTTTAGAGTCAAAATGCACACCTTATTACAAAGCATAGCTGTTGTCCTTCAAAGGACTATCAGCTTGAATTACTATCAGCTTGAAAAATTCCCATATAGTTTCTAGAATAAGTGACTTGGTTTTTTTTAATGATTACCTCAGTCCCTTTATAGGTCACTTGAAAAATTAGAACTCAATATTGTTTGTAACTAAAGTTGTGAGCTGTTCCTTAGCACATTTCTCAAACTATGGCCTATAAGTGCTCAGTTGCGGAAAAGCAGTCTTGTCTCCCAGCACTGCAAATCAAATTTCTATCAAGACTAGATTCAACTACCAGTTTATAATAAATACAGGGACATGTTAATTGACACTATGGGGTGCAATCAGCAAAACCCAGACTGTGGGAAACTGTAGGACACATGATTCAGTTTCTTCAACAACAATTACAGGAGAAAAAGGTGGGAAGAGGGGACCTGTAGATCAAAAAAGAATTACTAGACATATTAACTCACCACAATTATGGAGCTTATTTGTATCCCACTGCAAATTTTTTAAAATAATTTTTTAAATAAGAGGAAAAGACACTTGGAGAAATGTGAATTTTTTTTTAAATTTAAAGCATTTCTTTTTTTTTATTATCATCATTCTTTAAGTTTTAGGGTACATGTGCACAATGTGCAGGTTAGTTACATATGTATACATGTGCCATGCTGGTGCGCTGCACCCACTAACTCGTCATCTAGCATTAGGTATATCTCCCAATGCTATCCCTCCCCCCTCCCCACAACAGTCCCCAGAGCGTGGTGTTCCCCTTCCTGTGTCCATGTGTTCTCATTGTTCAATTCCCACCTATGAGTGAGAATATGCGGTGTTTGGTTTTTTGTTCTTGTGATAGTTTACTGAGAATGATGATTTCCAATTTCATCCATGTCCCTACAAAGGACATGAACTCATCATTTTTTATGGCTGCATAGTATTCCATGGTGTATATGTGCCACATTTTCTTAATCCAGTCTATCATTGGTGGACATTTGGGTTGGTTCCAAGTCTTTGCTATTGTGAATAGTGTTGCAATAAACATACGTGTGCATGTGTCTTTAAAGCAGCATGATTTATAGTCCTTTGGGTATATACCCAGTAATGGGATGGCTGGGTCAAATGGTATTTCTAGTTCTAGATCCCTGAGGAATTGCCACACTGACTTCCACAATGGTTGAACTAGTTTACAGTCCCACCAACAGTGTAAAAGTCTTCCTATTTCTCCACATCCTCTCCAGCACCTGTTGTTTCCTGACTTTTTAATGATTGCCATTCTAACTGGTGTGAGATGATATCTCATTGTGGTTTTGATTTGCATTTCTCTGATGGCCAGTGATGGTGAGCATTTTTTCATGTGTTTTTTGGCTGCATGAATGTCTTCTTTTGAGAAGTGTCTGTTCATGTCCTTTGCCCACTTTTTGATGGGGTTGTTTGTTTTTTTCTTGTAAATTCGTTTGAGTTCATTGTAGATTCTGGATATTAGCCATTTGTCAGATGAGTAGGTTGCGAAAATTTTCTCCCATATTGTGGGTTGCCTGTTCACTCTGATGGTAGTTTCTTTTGCTGTGCAGAAGCTCTTTAGTTTAATTAGATCCCATTTGTCAATTTTGGCTTTTGTTGCCATTGCTTTTGGTGTTTTAGACATGAAGTCCTTGCCCGTGCCTATGTCCTGAATGGTAATGCCTAGGTTTTCTTCTAGGGTTTTTATGGTTTTAGGTCTAAAGTTTAAGTCTTTAATCCATCTTGAATTGATTTTTTATAAGGTGTAAGGAAGGGATCCAGTTTCAGCTTTCTACATATGGCTAGCCAGTTTTCCCAGCACCATTTATTAAATAGGGAATCCTTTCCCCATTGCTTGTTTTTCTCAGGTTTGTCAAACATCAGATAGTTGTAGATATGCGGCATTATTTCTGAGGGCTCTGTTCTGTTCCATTGATCTATATCTCTGTTTTGGTACCAGTACCATGCTGTTTGGGTTACTGTAGCCTTGTAGTATAGTTTGAAGTCAGGTAGTATGATGCCTCCAGCTTTGTTCTTTTGGCTTAGGATTGACTTGGCGATGTGGGCTCTTTTTTGGTTCCATATGAACTTTAAAGTAGTTTTTTCCAATTCTGTGAAGAAAGTCATTGGTAGCTTGATGGGGATGGCATTGAATCTATAAATTATCTTGGGCAGTATGGCCATTTTCATGATATTGATTCTTCCTACCCATGAGCATGGAATTTTCTTCCATTCGTTTGTATCCTCTTTTATTTCATTGAGCAGTGGTTTGTTGTTCTCCTTGAAGAGGTCCTTCACATCCCTTTGTAAGGTGGATTTCTAGGTATTTTATTCTCTTTGAAGCAATTGTGAATGGGAGTTCACTCATGATTTGGCTCTCTGTTTGTCTGTTATTGGTGTATAAGAATGCTTGTGATTTTTGCACATTGATTTTGTATCCTGAGACTTTGCTGAATTTGCTTATCAGCTTAAGGAGATTTTGGGCTGAGACAATGGGGTTTTCTAGATATACAATCATGTCATCTACAAACAGGGACAATTTGACTTCCTCTTTTCCTAATTGAATACCCTTTATTTCCTTCTCCTGCCTGATTGCCCTGGCCAGAACTTCCAACACTATGTTGAATAGGAGTGGTGAGAGAGGGCATCCCTGTCTTGTGCCAGTTTTCAAAGGGAATGCTTCTAGTTTTTGCCCATTCAGTATGATATTGGCTGTGGGTTTTTCATAGATAGCTCTTATTATTTTGAGATATGTCCCATCAATACCTAATTTATTGAGAGTTTTTAGCATGAAGGGTTGTTGAATTTTGTCAAAGGCCTTTTCTGCATCTATTGAGATAATCATGTGGTTTTTGTCTTTGGTTCTGTTTATATGCTGGATTACATTTATTGATTTGCGTATACTGAACCAGCCTTGCATCCCAGGGATGAAGCCCACTTGATCATGGTGGATAAGCTTTTTGATGTGCTGCTGGATTTGGTTTGCCAGTATTTTATTGAGGATTTTTGCATCAATGTTCATCATGGATATTGGTCTAAAATTCTCTTCTTTGGTTGTGTCTCTGCCCGGCTTTGGTATCAGGATGATGCTGGCCTCATAAAATGAGTTAGGGAGGATTCCCTCTTTTTCTATTGATTGGAATAGTTTCAGAAGGAATGGTACCAGTTCCTCCTTATACCTCTGGTAGAATTTGGCTGTGAATCCATCTGGTCCTGGACTCTTTGGTTGGTAAGCTATTGATTATTGCCACAATTTCAGCTCCTGTTATTGGTCTATTCAGAGATTCAACTTCTTTCTGGTTTAGTCTTGGGAGAGTATATGTGTGGAGGAATTTATCCATTTCTTCTAGATTTTCTAGTTTATTTGCGTAGATGTGTTTGTAGTATTCTCTGATGGTAGTTTGTATTTCTGTGGGATTGGTGGTGATACCCCCTTTATCATTTTTTATTGTGTCTATTTGATTCTTCTCTCTTTTTTTCTTTATTAGTCTTGCTAGCGGTCTATCAATTTTGTTGATCCTTTCAAAACACCAGCTCCTGGATTCATTAATTTTTTGAAGGGTTTTTTGTGTCTCTATTTCCTTCAGTTCTGCTTTGATTTTAGTTATTTCTTGCCTTCTGCTAGCTTTTGAATGTGTTTGCTCTTGCTTTTCTAGTTCTTTTAATTGTGATGTTAGGGTGTCAATTTTGGATCTTTCCTGCTTTCTCTTGTGGGCATTTAGTGCTATAAATTTCCCTCTACACACTGCTTGGATGTGTCCCAGAGATTCTGGTATGTTGTGTCTTTGTTCTCGTTGGTTTCAAAGAACATCTTTATTTCTGCCTTCATTTCGTTATGTACCCAGTAGTCACTCAGGAGCAGGTTGTTCAGTTTCCATGTAGTTGAGCGGTTTTGAGTGAGTTCCTTAATCCTGAGTTCTAGTTTGATTGCACTGTGGTCTGAGAGATAGTTTGTTATAATTTCTGTTCTTTTACATTTGCTGAGGAGAGCTTTACTTCCAACTATGTGGTCAATTTTGGAATAGGTGTGGTGTGGTGCTGAAAAAAATGTATATTCTGTTGATTTGGGGTGGAGAGTTCTGTAGATGTCTATTAGGTTTGCTTGGGGCAGAGCTGAGTTCAATTCCTGGGTATCCTTGCTGACTTTCTGCCTCATTGATCTGATCTGTCTAATGTTGACAGTAGGGTGTTAAAGTCTCCCATTATTAATGTGTGGGAGTCTAAGTCTCTTTGTAGGTCACTCAGGACTTGCTTTATGAATCTGGGTGCTCCTGTATTGGGTGCATATATATTTAGGATAGTTAGCTCTTCTTGTTGAATTGATCCCTTTACCATTATGTAATGGCCTTCTTTGTCTCTTTTGGTCTTTGTTGGTTTAAAGTCAGTTTTATCCGAGACTAGGATTGCAACCTCTGCCTTTTTTTGTTTCCCATTTCCTTGGTAGATCTTCCTCCATCCTTTTATTTTGAGCCTATGTGTGTGTCTACATGTGAGATGGGTTTCCTGAATACAACACACTGATGGGTCTTGACTCTTTATCCAATTTGCCAGTCTGTGTCTTTTAATTGGAGCATTTAGTCCATTTACATTTAAAGTTAATATTGTTATGTGTGAATCTGATCCTGTCATTATGATGTTAGCTGGTTATTTTGCTCGTTAGTTGATGCAGTTTCTTCCTAGTCTCGATGGTCTTTACATTTTGGCATGATTTTGCAGCGGCTGGTACCGGTTGTTCCTTTCCATGTTTAGTGCTTCCTTCAGGAGCTCTTTCAGGGCAGGCCTGGTGGTGACAAAATCTCTCAGCATTTGCTTGTCTGTAAAGTATTTTATTTCTCCTTCACTTATGAAGCTTAGTTTGGCTGGATATGAAATTCTGGGTTGAAAATTCTTTTCTTTAAGAGTGTTGAATATTGGCCCCCACTCTCTTCTGGCTTGTAGAGTTTCTGCTGAGAGATCCGCTGTTAGTCTGATGGGCTTCCCTTTGTGGGTAACCCGACCTTTCTCTGTGGCTGCCCTTAACATTTTTTCCTTCATTTCAACTTTGGTGAATCTGACAATGATGTGTCTTGGAGTTGCTCTTCTCAAGGAGTATGTTTGTGGCGTTCTCTGTATTTCCTGCATCTGAATGTTGGCCTGCCTTGCTAGATTGGGCAAGTTCTCCTGGATAATATCCTGCAGAATGTTTTCCAACTTGGTTCCATTCTCCCCGTCACTTTCAGGTACACCAATCAGATGTAGATTTGGTCTTTTCACATAGTCCCATATTTCTTGGAGGCTTTGTTCGTTTCTTTTTATTCTTTTTTCTCTAAACTTCCCTTCTTGCTTCATTTCACTCATTTTATCTTCCATCACTGATACCCTTTCTTCCAGTTGATCACATCGGCTCCTGAAGCTTCTGCATTCTTCACGTAGTTCTCGAGCCTTGGCTTTCAGCTCCATCAGCTCCTTTAAGCACTTCTCTCTATTGGTTATTCTAGTTATACATTCATCTAAATTTTTTTCAAAGTTTTTAACTTCTTTGCCTTTGGTTTGAATTTCCTCCTGTAGCTCGTAGTTTGATCGTCTGAAGTCTTCTTCTCTCAACTCGTCAAAGTCATTCTCCGTCCAGCTTTGTTCCATTGCTGGTGAGGAACTGCGATCCTTTGGAAGAGGAGAGGTGCTCTGCTTTTTAGAGTTTCCAGTTTTTCTGCTCTGTTTTTTCCCCATCTTTGTGGTTTTATCTACTTTTGGTCTTTGATGATGGTGATGTACAGATGGGTTTTTGGTGTGGATGTCCTTTCTGTTTGTTAG
The DNA here is from genome assembly GCF_029281585.2 of Gorilla gorilla gorilla. Lineage (NCBI taxonomy): Eukaryota > Metazoa > Chordata > Mammalia > Primates > Hominidae > Gorilla > Gorilla gorilla. The sequence goes on from NC_073243.2 coordinate 36,999,345, forward strand.
TTTTCCTTCTAACAGACAGGACCCTCAGCTGCAGGTCTGTTGGAGTTTGCTAGAGGTCCACTCCAGACCGTTTGCCTGGGTATCAGCAGCGGTGTCTGCAGAACAGTGGTTTTTCGTGAACCGTGAATGCTGCTGTCTGATCGTTCCTCTGGAAGTTTTGTCTCAGAGGAGTACCCGGCCGTGTGAGGTGTCAGTCTGCCCCTACTCGGGGGTGCCCCCCAGTTAGGCTGCTCAGGGGTCAGGGACCCACTTGAGGAGGCAGTCTGCCCGTTCTCAGATCTCCAGCTGCGTGCTGGGAGAACCACTGCTCTCTTCAAAGCTGTCCGACAGGGACATTTAAGTCTGCAGAGGTTACTGCTGTCTTTTTGTTTGTCTGTGCCCTGTCCCCAGAGGTGGAGCCTACAGAGGCAGGCAGACCTCCTTGAGCTGTGGTGGGCTCCACCCAGTTGGAGCTTCCCGGCTGCTTTGTTTACCTAAGCAAGCCTGGGCAATGGCGGGCACCCCTCCCCCAGCCTCGCTGCCACCTTGCAGTTTGATCTCAGACTTCTGTGCTAGCAATCAGCGAGACTCCGTGCGCGTAGGAACCTCCGAGCCAGGTGCAGGATATAATATCCTGGTGTGCCGTTTCCTATGCCTGTTGGAAAAGCGCAGTATTCGGGTGGGAGTGACCCGATTTTCCAGGTGCCGTGTGTCACCCCTTTCTTTGACTAGGAAAGGGAACTCCCTGACCCCTTGCGCTTCCCGAGTGAGGCAACGCCTTGCCCTGCTTCGGCTCGCGCACGGTGTGCTGCACCCACTGTCCTGTGCCCACTGTCTGGCACTCCCTAGTGAGATGAACCCGGTACCTCAGATAGAAATGCAGAAATCACCCGTCTTCTGTGTCGCTCATGCTGGGAGCTGTAGACCGGAGCTGTTCCTATTCGGCCATCTTGGCTCCTCCCCCCAAAATGTGAGTATTGATTAGCTGTCTAGATTACTCTTAATTTTTTAGCTGCAATCATGTATTATGGTTATTTTTTCTTAAAGAACAGGCCTTTTTACAGTGAGATACAATGATGGATTTTATTCAAAACAACAGGATGGGGCAGGGCTTGTCTGCAGGAGTTTAAGTGATACAAGGTTGACCATGTATTCATGTTTGAACTGGCATGATGAGAACATGGGAGTTCATTAAACAATTCTGTATCTGTGTATGTTTGAAATTTGCCATAATAAAAAGTAAAACAAAGGAAACAAAAACACAAGTGCTGTTAGCACATTTTAGCCTACATACCTAACACTGGAGAAAGTTTTGGAATTATGGCCGGAGGACAGAATTTAGAGTCCTGGCTCTGTCCCTTCCTAACCACAACTTTACACAAGGCACATCATTTCTCTGGATGTCAGGTACCTTCTTTGTATTACAGGGGTATTAAACTAGGGGACACTGAGGGTCCCTCCCAGATCCACTGGTCCATGATACAGTCAATTTGAACACTGTTAACTGAGACTACCATTATTTTCTAAGAAAACACTCTCACCTCTAAAATTCCCTACTTCATGTAGTTTCTCAGAGAGAAAAATAGTCATTTATGGATTTCCAAACAATTATGTTTAAAACAAATACACTGTTGGACAACTTGATAAATATATTATCTTAACCATATGTAATTTGAGAATTATTCAGGGCTTCTACCTTGTTAAATTTTGATTTACACTTCCCCAGAGATTGTTTATATTCACAATAACAATTACAGTAACCGTTATAACAATAACAAAAAAAGTTTTATGGATGTAAAATGCTAAGTCACAGCCAAAAAAAATTAAAAACCATAAACATCTGATTTTTACACTTTGATTCTATCCATAAGAACAAACATTTAAGCTACAAACTTGTAGTGAAACTATACCCAACGTTTTTGTAGACAGAGTACAATACAATTTACTCACTTTATTGCTTAACTCAGGAAAAGTGATGCTCTGATATGGGAAAGACTGGTCATCAACTATGTGCCAGTGAAGAACATTAAACTTATTAAAAGCCATGGCATCCTGCAAGCAAACATATTTAAAAATTATATACTGCAGATATCATATACAATCCATATTACCTATCTACATTTGGAATTGCTTCCAATATGTCTGCTTCCTTTAAAACTAATATTTTTCTTTTTTTTTTTTTTTTTTTGGAGACAGGGTCTCACTCCATTGCCCAGGCTGGAATACAGTGGCATGATCTTGGCTCACTGCAGCCTTGACCTCCCAGTCTCAAGTGATCCTCCCACTTCAGCCTCCTGAGTAGCTGGGATTACAGGCGCCCACCACCATGCCCAGGTAATTTTTGTATTTTTTGTCGAAACAGGGTTTTGCCATGTTGCCCAGGCTGGTCTGGAACTCCTGGGCTCAAGCCAACCACCCGCCTCGGCCTCCCAAAGTGCTAGGATTACAGGCATGAGCCACCACACCTAGCTAAAATTTATCTTTAAGCAAAGAAAGAATGAGAAGAAATAGAAATTCTTCATCATATATACTTCACATGACACATCAGTAAACAAAAAGCCTCTGGAGATGTTGTATTTATTCTACACGGTGAGTTGTAACTTTGCTCTATGGGAGGAGAGCAAGATTCCCAATATGTAGCAGTCTGCCAAGAATGCAAAATGGTTCTTGGCTGCCACTGTGTTTGGGAATAGAGCAAAGGAAAAATGGAGCATTCATTTAAGTACCAGGACTTATAATTCCCACAGTTCTGAAATTTGAGTCCCAACCAAGAATTTCATTGCAAACTCAATACAATTCCCCCAGAGAAATTTTTGGGCAAATTGAGTTATTAATTTTATATATACTCTAGAGGAATAACCAATATAATATTTATATAAAATATAAACACTATTTTTAAAAGATGAAAAACAATAAGGGAGAAGATTTGTCCAACAAGATCATCAAAACTTAAAGACTCCCTCTTCATCAAGGCTGAAGGGATTTGGCTGATGGAGTTAGGACATCTTTTACATACAAGGGGATTGTGCAGATAAATATATTGAGGATAAAAGGAGGGTTTTCACTCTTAGAGAAGGGAGCCAGAAATATAGGTGTTAACTGGAATTGAGCTTATTAATACAAACTCATGGTTTTTAACACAGACCAGGGGTTGGCAAACATTTTACATAAAGGGCTAGACAGTAAATATTTTGGCTTTGCAAGCCATAGAGTTTGTTACACCTACTCCACTCTGCAATTGTAGAGTGAGACAATATGTAAACAAACGTACGTGGCTATATTCCTGTAAACTTTATTTGTGAGGCCAGACACAGTGGCTCACACCTGTAACCCCAGTACTTTGGGAGGCTGAGGCAGGAAGATCGCTTGGGCCCAGGAGTTTGAGACCAGCCTGCATGACATAGTGAGACCCTATCTCTACTAAAAAATTTTTAAGAAATTAGCTGGGCATCGTGACACATGCCTATAGTCCCACCCATTCTGGAGGCTGAGGTGGGAGGATTGCTTGAGCCTGGGAGGTTGAGACTGCAGTAAGCTGAGCTCATACCTCTGCACTCCAGCCTGGGGGTGACAGTGAGACCAAAACCCCATGTTTGTGAAAATAGATGGTGAACTGGATTTGGCCTTTGGGGTATGGTTTGCCAACTCCTGATATAAACAGATATAGAAATAGGGAAAGATGTGTGTGTATTCATGCAAATGTATACATACACAGGTACACACGTTTTCTAGCTCTCTCTGCTCAGAGGGTCTACAAGCAATGACATCCTAGTAGCAATGAGCACACCTAGAGCCTAGATATTGGTTTCAAAATGTTGTTCACCACTAAAAGCGTTCCTTGAAGAAAAGTCTGAGGACACAGAAAAGACCGGGACAGGGAAGACAGGCCTGGAACATCATGTGCCAAAAAGTAAGAAAGTGCTCCAAAATTAAAGGGAAACTGCAAGGGATATAAGAGGCAACTTGAAGGACTTCCAGTGACCAAAGCTGGGATAATTTGACTATTAAACAAGGAAAGTGGCTGGGCACAGTTGCTCACGCCTGTAATCCCAGCACTTTGGGAGGCCAAGCCGGGTGGACCACCTGAGGCTAGGAGCTCGGGACCAGGCTGGCCAACATGGCAAAACCCCATCTCTACTAAAAATAGAAAAATTAGCTGGGCGTGGTGGCAGATGCCTGTAACCCCAGCTACTCAGGAGGCTGAGGCAGGAGAATCGCTTGAACCTGGGAGGCAGAGGTTGCAGTGAGCTCAGACCGCACCATTGCACTCCAGCCTGGGCGACAAGAGTTAAACTCCATCTCAAACAAACAAACAAAAAAACAGGGAAAGTAACAGATTACAATCCTGAATAACATAGTAACCCATGAGTCCACACTGATAAAAATAATGAATACTTAAATAAAAGAGAAGGAATTGCTCTATCTTACACTGAAATGCCAAGTAATAAATGATAGAAGGAATGATGGAATTAGAAGCATCACCACTCGGTAGCCACCTTAGTAATAACTGATTTAGGCAAGAACCATCTGTGGATGCTAAAACTAGTGAGTGAACGCCGGATGAAGAATGGGATTTTACACGGTCTCAAGATTTCTTCCTACAAGATACTTAATTACTTGTTAAGTACAAAATACTTTTTAATTAACATCACAGTGGAGAAACCTGGCAGATGACATCTTAGGCAAGTTATAAGTGAACAATACCAGAAATGAAATAAATAAGACATTGTGTCACCTGATAAGCACTGAGAAGAACACAGCATCATTTCTGCTTTATTCCTGCCAAAAATGCATAACTGAATATTATCTTCTGGAAAATGGACAAGCTAAGGCATACTCTACAAAGCAACTGGCCTATACTCTTCAAAAATGTCATGGTCTTAAAAGACAAGGAAAGATAGTCAGTTGCAGATTAATGGTGGCCAAAGAGACATACAAGTAAATGGAACACCTGATTTTGGATGGGATGTGGAACCTATAAAAGACATTGTTGGAACAATCGAAATTTGAATGGGGTCTGCATATTAGATGCAGTATTATGTCAATTTCCTGATTTTGATGGTTGTACTGAAGTTATTAAATGTCCTTTTTTTAAGAAATTCATCCTGAAATATTAAGGGGGTATTGATGCATCATATGTGCCTATGTGGTTTAGAAAACGTATTTTTAGAGAGGGAGAATAAAGCAAATATATAGCTTAAATAAATTTAATATTTAATAAATACAATAAAAATTTTAAATTGGAGTATCTGGGTAAAGAGTATATAGGAGATCTTTGCACACTATTTACAACTTTTCCCTAAGTTTAAGACTTCAAAATACAAACAAAAACAAAAATAAAAACTGCTAAAGCTATAGAAATTAAAACCACATGTACTGGCCCAAGAAGATAAACTAGTAAAGATTATGACTTCAGAAAGTAACTTCCGTATTTATTGGAATTTAGTATTTAATAACTATAACTGAATTTAGTATTTAGTAATTGTCATTGAAAGCAATAGGGAATTGTAGATTGCTCAGAAATGAGGGGATTACTGGCTAACCATTTGGGAAGTAAAATTAAAATGCCTAATAGGTTTGATACACTAAAGTAAATTCTAATAGAATCAAGAATTTAATAAGAAAAAGTATAATGATACTAAAATAAAATTTAAGAGGTTATTTTTATATTTATATCCTTGTTGTAGAGAAGGATTCTCAGCATACTTCCCAAAGCCAAAAATGATAGAAAGGATAACATTGAAATATACTACTCCTTTAAAGAACTTGTGGCTGGGCATGGGTGGCTTATGCCTGTAATCCCAGCACTTTGAGAGGCCAAGGCAGGTGGATCGCCTGAGCTCAGGAGTTTAAGACCAACCTGGGAAATGTGGCAAAACCCCATCTCTTAAAAAAAAAAAAAAAAAAAAAGTTAGCAGGGTTCTTTGCTAAAAAATAAAAATAAAAAAATTTTGCCAGGCATGGGGGCTCACGCCTGTAATCCCAGCACTTTGGGAAGCTGAGGAAGGTAGATCACCTGAGGTCAGGAGTTCAAGATCAGCCTGGCCAACATGGTAAAACCCTGCCTCTACTAAAAATATAAAAATTAGCCAGGCATGATGGCGGGCACCTGTAATCCCAGCTACTTAGGAGGCTGAGGCAGAAGAATCACTTGAATCCGAGAGGTGGAGGTTGCAGTGAGCTGAGACCGCACCATTGCACTCCAACCTGTGCAACAAGAGCAAAACTCTGTCTCAATAAATAAATAAATAAATAAATAAATAAAATGTAAATGTCTACAGGCATTATAAACACAGTTATTAAAACAAATTTAGAAATGTAGAAAAAATTCACAACAACATATGATGGGTAAGTATATAATATAAATATAAGGTGGAGTGTGGTGGCTCATGCCTATAATCCCAACACTTTGGGAGGCCAAGGTGGAAGGATCACTTGACACCAGGAGTTTGAGGCATTATGGTGAGACCCTATCTCTACACAAATTTTTTTTAAATATAAAAAATTTAAATTAATTAAATTTTAAAAATAAGATATATATAAGCAAATATAAAAGTATCAGTGGCACAATCTATAGACAACTATAACATTAAAACATTAAACCAATAAAGAAGGTATTCACATTCTAGACAACAAAATAAACATAGAAAATAAACTTACAGCTGGGCGCAGTGGCTCATGCCTGTAATCCTAGCACTCTGAGAGGCCGAGGTGGGCAGATTGCCTGAGCTCAGGAGTTTGAGACCAGCCTGGGCAACATGGCAAAACCCTGTCTCTACTAAAAATACAAAAAATTAGCCGGGTGTGGTGGTGCATGCCTGTAATCCCAGCTACTCAGGAGGCTGAGGTCCAAGAATCACTTGAACCCAGGAGGCAGAGATTATAGTGAGCCAAGATCATGCCACTGCACTCCAGTCTGCGCAACAGAACAAGACTGTCTCAAAAAAAAGGAAACTTACAGTTTATAATATAAAATATACAAATAATTAATATGTAAAAAAAAAACGGTTATATTCACTAAAAAGCAAGGAAGTGCACATTAAAACAAGGAGATATATTTTATCATTAGACCAGCAACAAACATGGCAAAGATGTACCGCACTGTTGGCCAAGCATATGTGGCTATGACCGACCTGTCTAGAAGGCAGCCTGACAGTATATACCAAAAGTTAAAATGTACCAAAAAATAAAATATATACATCTTAAGCCCAGAAATTCACTTCTAAGAATTTATCCTCCAGAAATAATCTTAGCAAGTGTACAAATATATATGTATAAAAGAACACTGCAGTAGTATTTATGATAATAGTTAATTAACTTAGATGTCCATCAGCATGAGACTAAATAAAATGAAATATTCAACTGTTAAAAGAGTAGCAAAGGCCAGGTGTGGTGGCTCACATCTGTAATCCCATCATTTTGGGAGGCCAAGGCAGGCAAATCACTTGAGGTCAGGAGTTCAAGATCAGCCTGACCAATATGGTGAAACTCCATCTCTACTAAAAATACAAAAATTAGCCGGGTGTGGTGGTGGGCACTGTAATCCCAGCTACTCGAGAGACAGAGGCAAGAGAATTGCTTGAACTCAGGAGGCGGAGGTAGCAGTGAGCCGAGATTGTGCCAACTGCACTCCAGCCTGGGTAACACAGCGAGACTCTGTCTCACACACAAAAAAAGGGGGGGTGGGGGGTAGCAAAAGTACAGTCTCATTTAAGTTTTTTAAAAAGTCACATTGTATATGTTAATATATTCATTTTGTTTGTTTTGAGATGGAATCTCGCTCTGTTGCCCAGGCTGGAGCGCAGTGGCATAATCTTGGCTCACTCCAACCTCCCTCTCTCAGGTTCAAGCGATTTTGTGTCTCAGCCTCCCAAGTAGCTGGAATTACAGGTGTGCACCACCACGCCGGGCTAATTTTTTGTATTTTTAGTAGAGACGGGTTTCACCATGGTGGTCAGGCTGGTCTCGAACTCCTGACCTTGAGTGATCCACCTGCCTCCACCTCCCAAAGTGCTGGGATTACAGTCATGAGTCACCGTACCCCACCTAGTATATTCATTTTTTAAGTCTAAAATGAGACAAGTAGGACATAAAAATGTATGTCAATCTTTGGCAAATGAAATTATGGGATGACTGCCTATTTTATGCACATTTATATTGTTTAAACTTTTTACACTAAGCATCTATTTCTAAAAAGTGACAAGAGTGTCTTTTGGAGAAAAAATTCAGAGTATTAATGTAAATGTAAAAATAATTTTTAGGCCAGGCGTGGTGGCTCACACCTGTAATCCCAGCACTTTGGGAGGCTGAGGCAGGCAGATCACAAGGTCAGGAGATCGAGAACATCCTGGCTAACATGGTGAAACCCTGTCTCTACTAAAAATACAAAAATTAGCTGGGTGTGGTGGCGTGCACCTGTAATCCCAGCTACTCGGGAGGCCGAGGCAGGAGAATTGCTTGAATCCGGGAGGCGGAGGTTGCAGTGAGCCAAGATTGCGCCACTGCCCTCCAGCCTGGCGACAGAGCAAGACTTCAACTAAAAAGAAAAAAAAAAAAATAATAATAATAATAATTTTTGGTTGGGCGCAGTGGCTCACACCTGCAATCCCAGCACTTTGGGAGGCCGAGGCAGGCGGATCACCTGAGGTCAGGAGTTCGAGACCAGCCTCAACATGGAGAAACCCCGTCTCTACTAAAAATGCAAAATTAGCCGGGCGTGGTGGTGCATGCCTGTAATCCCAGCTACTTGGGAGGCTGAGGCAGGAGAATTGCTTGAACCTGGCAGGTGGAGGTTGCGGTGAGCCAAGATCGTGCCATTGCACTCCAGCCTGGGCAACAAGAGCGAAACTCCGTTTCAAAAAAAAAAAAATAATAATAATAATAATAATTTTTAAATAGCATAGTGTCATCATAATGATCAAGTGAAGGTGCAAAAAAACATGGGAGGAAACCTCCCCACCCCTACAAATTGGCAGGTGATGGTGGGGATTAACCAATAAAAAAAAGCCCATAGGAGAAAACAGTTATTGTCAACCTTCTTCCTAACCCATACCACCCCTGAGGTTCCATATTCCTTTGGAATAGTTCCCTAGGTATAAAGGAGCTCCCGGACTCCTTTCTAATGCCACTTACCAAAAAAGTAAGAGGAGGTCACAAAATTTAAAGGGCACTAACTAGAAGTATGGTGTGGTGGCCATGTATTCCTTTTTTTTTTTTTTTTTTTTTGAGACAGAGTCTTGTTCTGTCGCCCAGGCTGGAGTGCGGTGGTGTGACCTCGGCTCACTGCAACCTCCACCTGGGGAGGGTTCAAGCAATTCTCCTGTCTCAGCCTCCCTAGCAGCTGGGATTACAGGCGCACGCTACCACGGCTGGCTAATTTTTGTATTTTTAGTAGTGATGGGGTTTGGCCATGTTGGCCAGGCTGGTCTCGAACTCCTGACCTCAGGTGATCCACCTGCCTCGGCCTCCCAAACTGTTGGGATTACAAGTGTAAGCCACCGCACCTGGGTGGCCATGTATTCCTAACCAAAAGTCTAGACACATGATTTGACAAATGGGAGTATATGTAAAGGGCCAATGGGCAGTGTTTAAACTGTCCTTCTCTTAACAGTCTTGGCTAAATACATGTTATACGTGGCTCTTGCACTGAAAACAGGAGGGTGATTCTCAAGGGGACCTCCACGTCACAGCTGAGGAAATACACTTCCCTAGGAACTGAGGAAAGAATGCCCAGTGCTTATACAAATTCCCCTGTTCCAACCTACACAATAGTAACCAACATAAAGTTACAACATAAAGGAGACATCTTCAGAACAGACAATAGATTAGAATGAAGTAATTACTTACCAGAGTTTTAAGAATAATCTTAACTGGCAGATAATGTCTGGATGTATCAATCAAAATTCCTCTGTGAGAAAACCTTGGAGAATCAATAATGGTGGATTCATTGATGGTGAACTATGACAAAATAAAATTTTGATTTAGTTTTAGAATTTTCTGTTGTCTTGAACTCAATGAAGACTACATTTATACAAGCATTTCATAAAATATTAATTTAGAACAACAAAAATGTATGAAATTTACATTTACCGGCTAAGACAAATATCTGGGGAAGTGAAATCTTCAGGAAGCAATAGCTAAACAGGTTACATTTTTTTCTATTAGTAATTTGTCTAACAATTTTTAATAACATATAATAATCATACTTACAGTTCCATAAGAATCTTGATAAACTAACTGGCTAAAGGTCTCTAAACCTGAGGAAAGTAAAATTTATTGCATTAATTTATAAATTAACAAATTGAGATGACAAAAGTTATATTATTCAAACAGACTCATAACCAGGTAAGGCAAATATAATTGAATATAGTGTTATACCTCTATCCTCTAAAATATATTGTTATACCTACACCCTCTACCATAATTTCTAAAATCAAAGCCAAATTAAAAAAAAAATCCATTGCACTTCTCTACTCATCTAATAAAAGTGCTTTACTTCATTGTACCCATACCCTGGGGGTTGTTTCAATATACACAAAAGAAGAATAGTAATTTAATAAAATACTGGTTCCTTAATAAATTTATGGCATAATGAGAAAGAATTTTTATAATCAAATATAGTCACTTTTAGAAGGTATCTAAATGTAACAGGGAAAAATGGCTGGAAAAACCATGAAACTATAAATAAAGGCCAATTTACAATATACAGCATTTTACTTATAGCTGCAAAGACTACCTTCTGAACATTTTTTACTCAAGTGGATTATTCCCTTAATATACTAGTTGACAGGCTAATTCTTCTAACTGGCCTTGACTTTATTCAGATTCCTCATTCTAGCTGACGGCTATATAGCCAGGGAATTTTTAACCTAAGAACAGTTCAGTCATCTTTGCTACGCCTTCCTCTCTCCCCAACCTCATCAAGTACAGGTTCATGCTGGGAAGAATAACTCTGAAAGTTTCTGTTAAGTGACATTACATTCAATAATGATCAGTTTAGAGTACATTACTCTGAAAGTCTGATGGTAAACAGAAAATACGGACTTCTTGGACTAGAAATCTAGTCACTGCATACTCGCAAGAGTGGTTTTTTTTTCTTTTTTTCTTTTTAGACAGAGTCTTGCTCTGTCACCCAGGACGGAGTGCAGTGGCGCGATCTCGGCTCATTGTAACCTCCGCCTACTGGGTTCAAGTACTTCTCCTGCCTCAGCCTCCCAAGTAGCTGGGACTACAAGCGTGCACCACCACACCCGGCTAATTTTTGTATTTTTAGTAGAGATGGGATTTCACCGTGTTGACCAGGCTGGTCTCCAACTCCTGACCTCAAGTGATCCACCCGCCTCGGCCTCCCAAAGTGCTGGGATTAGAGGCGTGAGCCACTGTGCCCAGCCTTGCTAGAGTTCTTTATTTTGGTATGGATCAGAACAAACATCAATAAGCGTCTCTTGGCTGGGCGCGGTGGCTCATGCCTGTAATCCCAGCACTTCGGGAGGCCAAGGCAGGCGGATCACGAGGTCAGGAGATCGAGACCATCCTGGCTAACACAGTGAAACCCTGTCTCTACTAAAAATACAAAAAATTAGCCAGGCGTGGTGGCAGGCGCCTGTAGTACCAGCTACTCGGGAGGCTGAGGCAGGAGGATGGCATGAACCCATGAGGCGGAGCTTGCAGTGAGCTGAGATTTCACCACTGCACTCCAGCCTGGGCAACAGAGCGAGATTCTGTCTCAAAAAAAAAAAAAAAAAAAAAAGCGTCTCTTCTCCTTAGCAGACACAGATGAGACAGGCAGATTGGACTAATAAAAGCTTAAAATCACTAATATTATACATAAATAAAATTACATTTGTAGTAAATATCTAGATATTTTCGTATTCTATTTTGAATAAAATTATAATCTTATGGTATAAAATATATAGCATAACAATGATTATTTTAGGTAACACTCTGAGTCAGATTCCAAATCTTTATTTATTTTGTTTTTTGAGATGGAGTCTTGCTCTGTCACCCAGGCTGGAATGCAGTGGTGCCAGCTCAGCTCACTGCAACCTCCCTCTCCCAGGTTCAAGCAATTCTCCTGCCTCACCCTCCCAAGTAGTTGGGATTACAGGCATGCGCCACCATGCCTGGCTCATTTTTTTTTTTGTATTTTTAGTAGAGATGGGGTTTCACCATGTTGGCCAGTCTGGTCTCGAACTCCTGACCTCAAGTGATCTGCCTGCCTCAACCTCCCAAAGTGGTGGGATTACAGGTGTGAGTGACTATGATCAACCCCAAGCCTTTATTTTAATGACTAAATTTGGTTAGTTCATGTTTTTTTAAATTCCCTTTCTAAAAACTCTGCTATTTGGAAGTCAGTACAGTATCTTATCTGCCTAGAAAGAAAGGTAAAAGAAACTTTTGAACAGCAAATGTCCTGAGGTCAAACTTTGAAGTTCAGACCCTGAAATTCTCATGAGAAGCTTTTCAAGTTACTCCCTGCCCACTGCCTCTAACCAACTCTATAGCATAATATTTGCCTTTTGACACTGTTCCTTATACAAACTTAGTTATGTTTCTAAATCTACAGGAATTTAAAATTAGGGAAGAGAGATGCCTGCTTCTGAAGTCAACAGAAGTGATAGCTGAAACAAAATTCCCTAATCAGGACAGGTTGGGGCCATGTGTAGTGCTATAAACATTACAGTCCCAAGAGCATCAATGAATTACAGCACTGTAGGAATGTAATAACCTTCAAACATTTTTTGAGAGGTCAAATGAGTTTTCTCCCATGCTGTATTTATTTATTTGTATTTTTTTGAGACAGGGGTCTTGCTCTGTTGCCCAGCCTGGAATGCAGTGGTGTGATCTAGGCTCGCTGCAGCCTCAATGTCCTGGACTCAAGCAATCCTCCCACCTCAGCCTCCAGAGTAGCTGGGACTATAGGTCCACGCCACTATGCCTGGCTAATTTGTGTACTTTTTGTAGAGATGGAGTTGCACCATGTTGCCCAGGCTGGTCTCAGACTTCTGAGCTCAGGCAATCATCACCTACCTCAGCCTCTCGAAGTGCTGGGATTACAGGCATGAGCCACTGTGCTGACCTCTCCCATGCTTTATGTAGTACATGTTCAATGGAAATCATTTTGGAACTACACAACAAAGCATTCTGTAAAGGATCTAAGGCGGCAAAGTTTTGCTGTGCTTAATTTCACAAAGCACCAACTGAAAATTTTCCTTTACTGGAAAGTAACAATGAAACTGCATGGAACTTACCTCGTAATGCTCCCCAAACTCTGTTGGCCTTAAGGACAGCCACTGGTTCTTTCACAAGTAAAGTATCTGTATTGAGGATTTAAAATCACACACACAGTTTTGTTAATCCCTCAATGACACACAATAAGTTTCCTAAACATGTCATTGATATTTCTGGACTATTATTTTCTCCCAAGCACATGACCTATTTCTCTAACTGCCTCCTGTACATCTCCATTTGGATGTCCTGCAGATTCCTTCGACTCCACATGCCCCAACAGAACTCTTCCCTCCCTCCTCCGCACACTTCAACCTGCTGGTCTTCTGTGTTCCTCATTTCAGTGAGTCACAGCACCACCATCCAGTCACTTGAGTCACTCAGAACGGGAATTTGGGTGTCATCTCGATGTTTCCTCATTTTCCCAAGAGAGTTAGTCTCTCCAACTTCTCCTCAACAGAGTAGGGTCCTAGTTAAGCTAAGAGTTTAGTTGAAAGTGCAAACATTCCTCAGTTCCTAATCCTTGGTAATGCCCTAGGTGTCACTCAAATCTACTCCCCTTAAGGCCAGAGAGTATCTCCACTCTTTTGCCTTCAGAATTTTCTACTTGCCCTGTACCCACCTTCCCTCAGTATCATCCAAATCTGCCTTAAGACTTACTCTCCAAATCCCTTTAGCTTAGTTCAGCTTTGTCCCACTCAATTAAAAATTCACATCATCCAGAATGGGACTCCAGTTAGCTGCTTCTGGTGAGAGGCTAATCTTTCAATCTTTGAAGCACACTCTAAGGTTGGCCCAATAGTCATTTAGTCTTTTAGAGAGGTCTGGAGTGGAATCAACCACATAGTAAACCCACAGATGGTAAAGAGATTGAAAGCTAAAGGGTGTAACAGCTTTGGACTTTGCCACGGCAAAGACACTGACGGGCTGGAGATTAATGACTTAATACTGTGTCCTCTGGGGTGGTTTATCACCTTCTACCATCACCACCATTCAGATGCTCACAGAATAGTTAGCTGCAGGTAGGCAAAAGTGCTCTATCAGTAGTGTGAGCATCTCAGGTGATAGTCTTCTGACAAGACAGCCTTTTCCATTAGATAACCACACTCCATTAGATGAGTTAGCCAATGCCAGGCTAAGAACTATATTGCTATTTATGAGCATAGTCTAATTATGTTTCCTCTACATCTATAGCAAATTCTTGTGTTGTTGTTGAGACAGAGTCTCACTGTGCTGCCCAGGCTGGAGTGGAGTGGCACAATCACGGTTCATTGCAGCCTCGACCTCCCAAGCAGCTAGGACTGTAGGCATGTGCCACCACGCCTGGCTAATTTTTCTTTTCTTTTTTTTTTTTTTTTTTTTGTAGAGACAGGGTTTTGCCATGTTGCCCAGGCTGGTCTTGAACTCCTGGGCTCAAGCCATCTACCGGCCTCAGCCTCCCAAAGTGTTGGGATTACAGGTGTCAGCTACTGTACCCAGCCTGTATCAAATTCTTAATCAGCTACCTAGAGCTCACTGCTCCATTGGTCACTGTTTAAAAACATTTTTTTGCCACATTCTAGTTTTGAGATCTTCCAGAAATAGCACAGTCACCTAAAAAACATTAATATATTGCATATACTTGATACCAATTATTTTCTAATAGCTGACAACTGGCTGATATTAAACAGGACTGTAATTCAACTCAGTGGAAAATACATATAACAATTAGAAATTTGGTTTTCTAAATATATGGACACATAGCTACAGAATTTCCATTTTTACTTCACAACCAAGTTATTAGTGTTAACAATGATCACTTCCCTGAAGTGTGAAAGGAATTATATCATTGACCTTTCAGTTAGCCCATTCTGTATCTTTTTGCACCATAAATACATTTGTTTTGGAGGGTGAATATACAAATGACATATCTATATATTCTGTTTAAAAGCAATATAATATAGATAAGGCTAAAATCTCCTTTGAGATACTCACCCAACTCCCTCTACCTTCCTCAGAGGAAATACTTATCGGGCATTTTCTTAGGCTTGACATAGATGTACACGGAAGGAGAAAATATAGTATTGCTTTTTGCGTGTGTTCCTGCACGTGTGTTGATATATAAACAGGGTCCACCTCTACACATAATTATACAGCTTCCTTTGTTCAGCTCAGCAGTTTATCTTGTCAGTTCTCCATGTGTGTTCTCAGTAATACTGCTTCTTTATTCTTAACTGTTGTGATCATACTGTTTAGTATAGATTGACAAGGTGTATTTAGCCATTCCTCTATTGATGGACATTGAGTT
Source organism: Gorilla gorilla gorilla (assembly GCF_029281585.2). Taxonomy (NCBI): domain Eukaryota; kingdom Metazoa; phylum Chordata; class Mammalia; order Primates; family Hominidae; genus Gorilla; species Gorilla gorilla. Next base: position 37,014,838 of record NC_073243.2, read on the forward strand.
TTATTGACAGTTCTTCACATTACAGGCAAACTTCATCAAACCTCCTTGATTTATGTGTCCATTTATCTGCAGTAAAAACTAGTCCACTTCTCAGGGCATGCATATTTTTATTTTTAATAAATAGTGGTGCTTTAACATGTGTCACCTCCTCCAACAAGTCCTCCCACTCTGGACATTTGATATCTTGTTATTTCCATTCATATGTGTTACTTTTATCATCATCATCAACTAGTTTAAAGACTAAAAACTAGTTTATTCTTCAGCTGAAAATTTCACAATCACCTTGTCTCAAGAAACTTCCCTTTCAGAATAAAGAGGGTTTGTAGAACTGACTGAAAGATAAGCTGTGACTCTCTAGTCTCGATACATTTCATTTTGTGGAATTTACCATCTGTTATCTGTATTGCCAATGGACAGCAAAGATTCCTTGGCAACGTAATGACCATTTCCATCTGAATTCAGGTTGCAAAACCTACTTCACATGGTGTCTGAGTGCTGAGTATCAATTGAAATGATACCTGATGTTGGTGAATTTTCCTATTTCTCTTCTAAGAACAGCTACGGAATTGAAGAGGAAGAAAGCTTTCTTTCAAAGAGATGTATTATTGAGAAATCTCATCTAAACCAGCAGGATGAAGACATGTACTTAACTGTGAGGCAGTCTGGGGGTAATGGAGTTGCTCTTTTCTCTAAATTTGTGGCATCCTATCTTTTTTTTTTTTTTTTTTTTTTTTTTTTGAGACTGTCTCACTCTGTCCCCCAGGCTGGAGTGCAGCGGCATGATCCCAGCTCACTGCAACCTCTGCCTCCTGGGTTCAAGTGATTCTCCTGCCTCAGCCTCCCGAGTAGCTGGGATTACAGGTACGCACCAACACGCTTGGCTAACTTTTTGTATTTTTTAGTAGAGATGCAGTTTCAGCATATTGGCCAGGCTGGTCTTGAACTCCTGGCCTTAAGTGATCCACCCACCTCGGCCTCCCAAAGTGCTGGGATTACAGGTATGAGCTACAGCGTCCGGCCTCTATCTTTACACTTAGTTCCCCTGTCTGCTCTTTCTTGCACGAATCTTATATTACACATGTCCTTATACTGCCCTTCTTTGATTCCTTGGTGCAATTCCACATTATTCTCAGGCAGTATACCCTACAGAAATGGCACGCCCACTTATTTGTTCTACAACAATTTGGGAAAAGCCCTAGAGAATAACGTTTTAGGCAACAACGAGAACAAAAATCATACAGCTAAATGTTGATTATATTGTACAGCAGATTACAAATGAAACTGCTGTACCCACCCTCTCCCCCAGCTCTGCATTATCTTTCTGTAAAATTAGATTATAAATAGAGATCATGGATACAGATGTTTTCAAAGACAAAAGTTAAGAAATTACCTAGATGGCCAAAAGAGATTAGCCAAGTCAGCTCATCCATATAGTGACAGAACATTATTCAGCCATTGAAAATGATATCACAGAAAACTAGTGAAATTCATGTTTAATTTATAATGTATTTTGCAAAAAAGCATGATATAAAAATACAACAAAAATACAAGAAGCACATGTACAGAATTACTGCCATTTTCATGTCAATGCTTATCATGTTTGTATTTATGTCTATGTAAAATGTTTACATGTTTTACTCTGCAAAAAAATACAGCTAAAATGACAGTGATTAATTCTGTCTGCTGGGATTATGAGTGATTTATTTCTTCTTCTGCATTTACTGTACTTAATAAATTTTCCACAAAGACTATATACTACTTTTATAATCAGACTTTAAAGGTTATTTTTAAAATAGGAATCATAAACTCACTGGTTGAGAACTCACAGTGGTTCCTAGCATGGAGTCAGTTTTTGGCACTTAAGTCCATCAGCGAGCACCTGGGATATAATACACTCACATTGCATAGGTACTTACAAGACTCATCTGAAGATATGTTGGGGAAAGCATCACACTCTGACTGAAGGGTGATTGAGACAAGAAGTTGCTGAAGCTGGGTTCTAGCCTGGAATTCAGCAGGTTCATGATGCCACTTGTAGAAACCAAAAATATAGCCATGATATCTGTTTGCGAAATAAATGTAAACACCTTTTAAAAGGATTTTAGCCAAATTTTTAAAACAGATGTGCTAGTAACATTGTAGTTAACTCCTCAAATCCATGCTGCCCATTGTAAGTCCAACTAGAGATTCTCACCCCAAGCTGTACATTAGAATCACTTGGGAAGTTTTTTTGAAAATCCCAACGTCCATGCCTTCAGAATCAGAATCTATGAGAATGGGATTCAGGCATGGGAATTTTAAATGCTTCCCCACACTCTGAAGTGACACATGAAGCCCCTGTTAAGAACCAATAATGAAACCATCATGGTAATCCATCACTCTTGGGAATGAAAAACCAATTCTGACCAGTGATAGGATGTGGGGGTTAGGGAGAGTTCTGAGCAAATCACAAGAAAACTTCATTTCTCTGTATGTGAGAGCTGGACTAGTTGCCACTACACTAAAGTGGACAGAGCAGAGACGGAAAGAATATGGATCCCCGGTAACACTGTTGAGCCACTTAGTCAACTTGCCCTAAATTCATCTCTACTTTGGGACATCCTAATGTGTGAAATAAGTTTTCCTATTGTTTGAGCCAGACTGAGTCAGAGTTCCTGTTACCTTCCTGCAAAAGTATCCTAGCTTACATATAAAGCCCCAAAAGAAGGTCCAGCAGTCTCACCAGAGCCTTTAAAATTTACTTTTTGTTGGCCAGGCGCAGTGGCTCATGCCTGTAATCCCAGCACTTTGGGAGGCCAAGGCGGGAGGATCACGAGGTCAGGAGTTCAAGACCAGCCTGGCCAACATAGTGAAACTAAAAATACACAGTCTCTACTAAAAATACAAACAATCAGCTGGGTATGGTGGCAGGCGCCTCTAATCCCAGCTACTCAGGAGGCTGAGGCAGGAGAATCGCTTGAACCCGGGAGGAGGAGGTTGCAGCAGTGAGCCGAGGTTGCAGCAGTGAGCCAAGATCGCAGCAGTGAGCCAAGATCGCACCACTGCACTCCAGCCTGGGTGACAGAACGAGACTCCATCTCAAAAAAAAAAAAAGTACCTTTTATTGGTATCCAAAAATCAGAGAATATTAAATAAAAATTCTGTAAAGGCATTAAATATTGTAAAGGCATTAAATATTAAATACAAAAAAGTACCTTTTGTTGGTATCCAAAAATCAGAGAATATTAAATAAAAATTCTGTAAAGCCATTAAATATTGTAAAGGCATTAAATATTAAATACATAAAAATTCTGTAAAGGCATTAAATAAAAATTATGTAAAGGCATTAAATAAAAAAGATCAGATAGGCTTCACAGCAATTGTTTTTGGTATCCAAAAATCAGAATATTAAATAAAAATGTAAAGGCACTAAATAAAAAAGATCAGATAGGCTTCAGGGCAATTGTTTAAATAATATTTTACAGATTTTGGTAAGCCAGAAGGTTATATATGCTACTTATGTGTAAGAACGTCTTATGCTTTTTCGCAGAAGAGGTCGGAAAGTTCTGACATGTTTGGAAGTGTATGGAAGTTAACCAATGAGAGAATGGAATGGATGTAGGTGTTGAGGGCCCTTCTCATAGGAAAACCCTGACAGATTAAAAAGGAAATTAAGACTACCGAAATACATACTTACAAAAGGTTAAGATGGTAAATTTTATGTTATGTGTATTTTTTCCTTAATTAAAAATTTTTTAAAAAAGAAATTAAAGCTGCTGGCAGCTTTGAGATCAGAGTTGGAAGCTGGCTTAGAACCTTGACTCTAGGTAGTAAAATTCTAACAGAAAACTCAAAGGGCTGTGAGGCAGTATGTCAAAGGTATGTGGGTTAGGTTAGCCTTCCAGGAAATGAAGGAGTGAAGCTATTTGTTTATTTTTAAAAATGAGTGACTAGCATGTGATGAACGCTGTTCTAGAAGCTAAAGAAGCAGCTATGCATCTAACAGCCAGACTCTGCCTGCAAAAAGCATACTGTTTCAAAGCAAGGTTTGTGATACAACCTGGGCTCTTCAGAGACAGGGGCTATGTGATTCTGAACAATCTGGGGCCTAGACTGTGTGTTCCTGACCACGTCGCACTTTGTGAACACTCCCATATTTCCAAATCTTTCCAACTCCACTGTGCTTTTACTCTGAGATACCTGCTGCTCCTCCTGAGTTCCTAGAATGCTCACATGCATGCCTTCAAGTCTTAGCCATAAGGCCCAACACATTTTATGACCTGCTTCCTAATAATGCCAGGCATAATTAATGGCTGCTTCACTCAGAGGCCATGAGTTAGGCAAACTCTTCAGGTAATCACCTGCACCTGCCTTGAAATACCAAGCCTTGCCTTCGAACCATCTCAGCTGATTTAAGTCCTGGTTATCTACCTATTGTTAACTTACATCACCCATGCTTTCTTGTCACAGTCAGTTCAGCGTATTACCAAGTCCTTGTTTTACTTAGCAGTATGACACAGAAGGAAAATCCAATTCTACAAGCTGAACTCCAAGGCAAACATAATAAGGGTGTTTGTTTTTAAAAAGATTTCCAACCCTAATCATGATCTTCTGAGACAACCTTCATGTACTTTCCATGCAATCTTTCTGAATATCCCAATGCAACCAAACACTTTGGTTCTACATCTTAACCCCACTCTGGCCTTAGCAGATTGGATACCAAAGGCTCATTAGTGTGTGTGTCTAAAATAGAGACTGATAATACCCATTTAGTTGTACAAAACAGAAGGAAACCATGAGCCTTCTGATTGTAGAGAATGAACCACTTCTGCCATCAGCATCTTGGGCCTCTGCAGCTTGAGCCTAGGCACCTGTCCTATCTGGGGTCAGAACACATTATTCAGTTAGTTTTACATTCCCTCCCCACCTGTTCAGTGTCCTGCAAGCACACTTAAGCTCTACAGTATCCACTGGGTACAGCGACAGGCTTGGGGAATGCCAGGAGGCAGTACAGTTAGCACCAAATTACAATTCTGCAGGGCACGATATGCCTTCAAGACAGTCCCACCTACACAGGTCTCACACTGAAGGGACAGTGTGTGGCTTCTTCAAACATCTCCCCAGGGGAACCTGCCTTGTCTATGGTGTGATTGGCCGACTCCCATGACAAAACTCACCCTGTCTGCAGCCAAAGAGTGAGAGAGACAGAGGCGCTATCTAGGGGTCTGTAAAAGAAGAAGCAGGGAGAGCAGGCAACATGATTGGTGTTGAGAAACAAAGTTGGATACTGCCTAACCACTGACCGCAGAAACGTAGTCAGATGCAAACATGTCACATTTTATATGGAAGAGATTTTAGGAGAGAGGGCAGTTTTAGGCAGTGCTCGAAACTGAGGACTTCTGCCATTTGAGTTGTTACCAGGAGATGTGAGGAGAGGTAAGGGGGCAAAACTGGCCTATAAATGACAGTCAGCTTTGGGGAATTCCTGGTCCCTCAAGAGAGCTTGTCTAAGCCCTTCGGGTAACTTATCCCTTTGAACGTCCTTCAAATAAGGAGCTGTCACTTTCCTCCCCAGCTCCGGTGTCCCCTCCGTCCATGTCATTTGCCCAACAAGGCCTCAGAGCAAACTCCCTCTTCCACTTACTATCCGGCTCTCAAACCAGGGTTCCTGAGCACCCAAGGTGTCCCTTAAGAAGCAGTAGGAGGGTGGGGGCAAGAGCGTGGGTTCAGTCCATGTGGCGCTGGGCAGATCGCCTGCCCGCTCCGGAGCGGTTTCTCGTCTGCACAGCGCCCCGGGGTGGTCCGCCTCTCCCCTCCCCCAGGACAACTCCCGGCCGGGCAGGGAGCGCTCACCGTCGAAACGCTTCCTCCAGCAGGGTGCAGGAGGGGCCCGCCGTGGAATTGGGGCTGTGGCTGATGTAGAAGTTCTCCGGGGCGAGATGCAGCAGGTTCGGGGTCATCTTCACCGAGAGCGGCAGGGGCCACAGCGCCGGCCCCGGCTTGGCCGAGACGCTCGGGGCCCGAGCCGCCTCCGCCACCTGCACCACCAGCGCCACCTGAGTCAGGAGCGCCAACATCGCCGCCAGCAGTGTCGCCAACAGCAGCGCCAGCAGCATGGGCGGCCGGGGCAGCCCCAGCCCGCACAGCTCCATGGCCGCTCGGCTGCTTTCCGCCCGGTCTGCCGAGCCGGAGCCTCGGGACCCGACTTCCCGCCCGGCCCGGGTCAGAGGAAGCGCGGGCGCGGGTGAGTCACCGAGTCAGATGACTGCGCGCCCCGCCCCCGACTCCGCCTCCAGGCCCCGGGCGAGTCTTCGCCCAGCCCGCCCTGCCCAGGTCACCTCGAGAATTTCCTCCAGGGGTGCCCTCGGGTAGGAGCAGAGCCCAGACAGCAACCTCAAACACGGGATGGCTAAAGTAAGAAAAATGCCCGGTGCTGGCCGTACGTGGTGGCTCACGCCTGTAGCCCCAGCACTTTGGGAGGCCGAGGCGGGCGGATCACCTGAGGTCAGGAGTTCAAGACCAGCCTGGCCAACATGGTGAAACCCCGACTCTACAAAAATACAAAAATTAGCCGAGCATGATGGCGGGTGCCTGTAGTCCCAGCTGCTCGGGAGGCTGAGGCAGGAGAATCTCTTGAACCCGGGAGGCGGAGGTTGCAGTGAGCCGAGATCGCACCACTGCACTCCAGCCTGGGTGACAGAGCAAGACTCCGTCTCAAAAAAAAGAAAAAAAGAAAAGAAAAAGAAAAGGGCCCAGTGCACAGGCTCGGGACGCCAGGCCGACACCGGGTCGCCGCTCACGCTGGCAACGCGGGCGCTCTCCTGTGGGTCCCTGGCTTCGGTGAAGCTGGAGAAGCCAAGCTTGGGGAGCACCTTTCTCCTCTCAGCCCAACCACCAGATAACCGAGATGAGAGCTGAGTTTATTTGCTCCGAAGTCTAGGCTTTTCTGTAACAGCACTTCAGCTGTGGTCAATAAAGCCTTCCTATCAGAACTCCCTGGGGCAGAGCATGCCCAAGAAATCCTGAGAGAGAACGTCTTGGCTCATCTGTGTCGGTCCCGATATAAAGGATCCCAACTGACAAGTTTGATTTCATAACCCATCCCTAAGGAAGAGCCAGTGAAGTCACATGACGAACACGGACTGGAGATGCCAAAGGGAGAAGAGGTGTTCTCTTACCAGAAGGAGAAAACGCTAGGCAGACCAAAACCACAGATCTGCTATATAAGTATTCTGAAAATGAGGGTGGAAGAGCTTTAAGGAAAGACTTCAAAGAAATGTAATGATTAGGCCAGGTGCGGCGGCTCACGCCTGAAATCCCAGCACTTTGGAAGGCGAAGGAGGGCGGATCACAAGTTCAGGAGTTCGAGACCAGCCTGGCCACCAAAGTGAAACCCCCGTCTCTATTAAAAATACAAAAATTAGTCGGGCGTGGTGGCGGGCGCCTGTAATCTCAGCTACTCAGGAGCCTGAGGCAGGAGAATCGCTTGAAACCAGAAGGTGGAAGTTTTAGTGAGCCGAGATCACACCTCTGCACTCCAGCCTGGGCAACAAGAACAAGACTCCATCTCAAAAAAAAAAAAAAAAAGAAAAGAAAAGAAATGTAATGATTATTGGGCCTCAGAAAATGAGACCCCAAAGTGTGGCACTTTGGCATGTTGAATACTTGGAACTGAAGAAAAGAGGGTCAGAAGATCTTTCTAACCTTCTCCTGCCTTTCTTTCTCCTGCTCCCCTTTCTTCCCCAGAGCAAGCCATAGAAACTAGAATTCCTCTTTTTCAAAATGGGTCACAGAAACTAGAGCCACTGTTGGGCATGGTGGCTCACGCCTGTAATCCCAGCACTTTGGGAGGCCAAGGCAGCTGGATCACTTAAGGCCAGGAGTTTGAGACCAGCCTGGCCAACATGGTGAAACCTCATCTCTACTAAAAATACAAAAATTAGCTGGATGTGCTGGCACATGCCTGTAATCCCAGCTACTTGGGTGGCTGAGACACAAGAATCACTTGAACCTGGGAGGCAGAGGTTGCAGTGAGCCGAGATCGCACCACTGCACTCCAGCCTGTGCCACAGAGTAAGACTCTGTCTCAGAAAGAAAAAAAAAAAGAAGAAACTAGAGCCCCTATGCCCCCAAAGCCAGTCATAAAATCTAGAAATATTACTCTAATCTTGCCGTGTCTTTCTGTAGGAGCCAGCCATAAAGAGGTTCTCTGACCTACCTTGTCTGATAGTGGCTCTCAAGACTTTTGTTCCAGAGTGGCCCTGCACCGTATCCTGGAGGAAGGAATACCACACAGAGAGGCCAAGAAGAATTTGAACAGACACATCTTGCCAGGTTTCTCCTCTCTATTACCATTAGGTTGGTCATATCCTTTTTGCCCAATCGCATTTCTGCCTGGCTGTCTGCTCTGCATCAAACCTAAACATCAAAATAGGCAGCTTTTCCTGGGTCTTTGAGCCTTCATTCTGAAGGCTCCCATGTCATGTAAAACTGATTAAATAAATCTGTTATGCTTTCCTTGTGTTAATCTGCTCTTTTGTTATAAGAGTGTCAGCCATGACTCATGATGGATGAGGAAAGGTATCACATCTTTCCACCCCTACATGGTGCATGTTTAAAATTCTTCCATAAAAGAAAACTTCAGTGGCACACTATTCTCCCCTATTCTTATAATTAAGACAAATATAATTTGCAGTATCCATCTTTACTGCCACTTTTTACTGTCAATGGAAGCACAGCATAATGTTTCCAAGATTCAATCATCAATTTATGTTGTTGCAATTACTATATACTTAATTACAACTTCACATTGCATACTAGCTATCTATTGCTGTGTCACAAATTACTCCAAGATTTAGGAGCTTAAAACAACAACAGATAAATAATAAGATAAATATCTCACAGTTCTTGTGGTTCAGGAATTTAGGAGTCTTAGCTGGGTGATTCTGGATTAGATTATCTCATGAAGTTGCAGTTGTCTGAAGGTTTTTTTCTTTAGGCTTGGCTAGTGCTGGAGGATCTACTTCTTTTTTTTGTTTTGTTCTGTTTTTTTTGAGACGGAGTCTCGCTCTATCGCCCAGGCTGGGGCGCGGTGGCGCCATCTCGGCTCACTGCAAGCTCCGCCTCCCGGGTTCACGCCATTCTCCTGCCTCAGCCTCCGGAGTAGCTGGGACTACAGGGGCCCGCCACCACGCCCGGCTAGTTTTTTGTATTTTTAGTAGAGATGGGGTTTCACCGTGTTAGCCAGGATGGTCTCGATCTCCTGATCTCATGATCTGCCCGTCTCGGCCTCCCAAAGTGCTGGGACTGCAGGCGTGAGCCACCGAACCCGGCCCCGGAGGATCTACTTCTAAGTTAACTTACATGGCTGTTGGCAACAGATCTCAGTTTCTTGCTGGCTACTGGCTGAAAGCCTGAGTTACTTGCCATACCCACAATATAGCAGCTGGCTTCTCCCAACCAAATGATCTGAGAAAGACAGCAAAGAGGAAGCCACAATGCCTTTATATAGCGTAATCTTGTAAGTGACATGCATCACTGCTACCACATTATATTCCTTAGAAGTAAGTCACCGAAGAGTTTAAGAGTGGATCTCAGATGCAAGGAAATTGAAGGCTAGAAGACTAGGAAGAGATAAATTATCGGTGGGAATGACTGTGGGTGATGGAGGGTGGTTTCAGGAAGATTTGGAGTTACATTCACCAAGCCCTGAGATCTTGTGAAGGTATCAGATCTCTTTTTTATTGCACCCCATTATTAACTCTGACTCATTATTTAAAAGGGTGCTATAACACGGGAACAATATTAACATACTCATGGTTGGGTTATATTTTATTTTTTAGAAATGGGGTCTCACTATGTTACTCAGGGTGGACTTGGGCTTGGGCTCAAGCAATCATGTCTCAGCCTCCTGAATAGTTAGTACTACAGGCCTATACCACTACACCCAGCTTGGGTTACATTTTAAATCAGGGTTTCTCAACCTCAGCACTAGTGACATTTTTGGCTAGATGGTTTTTTGTTCTGGGGAGCTGTCCTGTGCATTATATGATGTTTAGTAGCAACTGGGCTCTACTCACTGGTCGTCAGTAGCACCACCCCCAACCCCTGAGCCTCAGTGGTAAAAAACATAAATGTCTCCAGATATTGCCAAATATCACCTTGTTGAGCACCATTAGTCTAAGCAATAATCACTACAACTTATTCACCAACAACAAGGTGCCAGACATATTATTATCATCCTCTTATTTTATCCCCAAACAACTTAAGAGGTAGGTTTTATTGTCCCCATTTTAGAGGACTATGTTGAGGCTCCAGGGCCCCGAAGAACTAAATGATTTGCTCACGATACCACAGCTAATTAAAGCTAACGCATGGAATTGAAACAACATGGAGCTGAAACAAAGTTTCCCTAGATGACTGAAATATGAAAAAGTGGACCACTATGGATTTACAGCAAATGTGTTTCCACTGAATTCATTTGTATGGTATCTGGTTTCCCTGAGTACCTTTCTAAACACATAACACCATTGCTTAAAATGCATCACTGGATTTTTACTTTCTATAGGGTAAAATCAAACCTTTAATTAAAGACCATCAACCTAGTAGTCTAATCAGAATCTGAATCAAGTTTTTCCACCTGGGTGCACTGCGTGCTAAATATCCCCAAAATGGAATCCTAACATGTGTACCTGCTGTTATTTTTCCCTTGCTTTTATTTTTCCCGCATTCAAGGGGAGGGGAATTAGCTTCCACCTTTTGAAGGGAGGAGTATACTTTCTGACCACAAATTATTTCTATTTCTTCCATGCAAAACACATTCCCTTTCTCCCAAGAACCCCAAAAGTCTCATCCCTTTAGAAAAGCAGCTTGAAATCCAGAATGTTAGCATATAAATTACATCCAGGTGTGGATGAGATTCCTAGGATACAGTTCCTTAAAGTTCTTCAAGTACAGTTCCTCTTAGTGTGAAGACCTGTGAACTAAAGGCAAGTTATCTGCCTCCCACTCCTCCCCGACACAAAAATACAGTGGTGGACAGGTGTAAAATAACCACTGTAAACATTCCTGTTCAAAAAGGGAAAAATGAGAAGCAACAACGAGTCTGTAGCAATTCCAAAATCCAGCCAGGCAAATGTTGAAGTTCCTTGATCCGGATTCAAAGACTGAAAATAATTCCCTATGGCTCTTGATGTCACCTTGTGGGCAGTTCTGATTTGCGAGTCATCCTTCCTTTTTCATGAAAGATAGTATCCCTTTCAGTTCATGCTGGCAGTGTTTCTGCTGTTAAAGACTGTGTTGGTTCCTTGTGAATCTTACTGAAGTTCATGCCATTAGACAAAAGCCACTTCCACACATCTCTTCAAGATACGCTCTATTGTTTGAGAGGATTTGTCAGTCATACTGTTAAAATATTTAGAGGACATTTTGTCTGATTGAAAGGTACTCTAAGACACCACAATAGATTTTTCTGAGGTCTTAAGGGATTTTATAATTACAACTTGGGTTTCCTATTTAGACCATGTTTTCCTGGGGTTGCCTGGACTTGATTTCTGCCTGAAAGCCATACTTTTTTGTTTTTGAGACGGAGTCTCACGCTGTCACCAGGCTGGAGTGCAGTAGTGCAATCTCAGATCACTGCAACCTCCGCCTCCTGGGTTCAAGTGATTCTTCTGCCTCAGCCTCCCAGATAGCTAGGATTACAGGTGTGGGCCACCACTCCCGGCTAATTTTTGTACTTTTAGTAGAGACAGGGCTTCACCATGTTGGCCAGGCTGGTCTCAAATGGCCAGGCTGGTCTCAAACTCCTGACCCCAAGTGATCCACCACCTTGGCCTCCCAAAGTGCTGGAATTATAGGCATGAGCCACCGCGCCTGGCCAACAGTCCTCCCTTTAGCATATCTTGCTCTGCTCACATGCTAGAAGTCACCCTGAACACTAGCTGGCAATCTCCTTAGTTAGATAACAAATTCTCTTAGGTGGACACATCTACTTTCTACATTACTGCTGGCTACTGTGTTGCCAATCTTTCTGCCATGGCATAAGAAGGATCTATTTCTCCAGTTTCCAATAATATTGTCCTCACTCTTTTAAAGTGAGTCTCTTCAAGCCTATACCTCTACTAAAAGTCTTTTCAAGGTACCTCATGCTTTCACTAACCCTATCTTCAATGTCATTCCAGTTTCTGTCCACTGCCAGATTCCAAAATCACTCCCATATTTAAGGTGTTTGTTATGGCTGCATCCTACTTCCAAGTATCAGTTTATATATCCCAAGGATTATTTATCTATTGCTGTGTAGCAAATTACCAAGGCTTAAGATATGTACAATTCAATGTTAGTAGACAGTGCCAATTTTTCCTCCAAAAACGGCAACAGTGTATGAGTATCCATTTCTCTACAACCTCATTCCACATTATTAATCTTTTTCAATTTTGTAAGTTGTTTTAATTTACACTTCTTTGATTACTTGTGAAATTGAATAAAATGACCATTTTATAACCTCTACTGAGAACCTTTTTTATGCCCTTTGTGTTGTTTTCTTTTCTCTAGTGATTTGTATGGGTGATTTTTAAATGGAGTATCCATCTGTGCTGTATATTACAAATATTTTCTCCCTTCCTGTTAATTTTCTTTTACCTTTATTTATGTGGTATGTTGTCTTACGGTAGCTTTTAACTTTTTTTTAGATCAAATTTGTCAGTCTTCCTTTTATGGTTTTGGGATTTGTCCTGATTAGGATTCATGATCATTCAACGATGATAAAAATTCCCTTTTTTTCCCCAAGGCTTTTATAGTTTTGTTTTTGAATTGTATGCTTTATTCCAGCTGATGTTTATTTTTGTACATAGTTAAGGTAAGGCTTTTTTTTTTTTTCCCAAATGGCTAGCCAATCATGAAAATGTCATATATTGAATAGGCTATTCCTCACTGATTTAAAACATGTTGTATAGTTTCTTCTAAATTTTCATAAAGCTGTGTAGTTCTGATGAGGCTCTATACTGTTCTGTTGGTCTGCATATTTCTTTCTGGGCCACTTGCTATGCAGTCAATATTGCATGGTATTTATTTATTTATCTATTTATTTATTTATTTATGAGATGGAGTTTCACTCTTGTTGCCCAGGCTGGAGTGCAATGGCACGATCTCAGCTCACTGCAACCTCCGCCTTCCGGGTTCAAGTGATTCTTCTGCCTCAGCCTCCCAAGGAGCTGGGATTACAGGTGTCTGCCACCATGCCCAGCTAATTTTTTGTATTTTTAGTAGAGATGGGGTTTCACCATGTTGGCCAGGCTGGTCTCAAACTCCTGACCTCAGGTGATCCACCCGCCTTGGCCTCCCAAAGTGCTGGGATTACAGGCGTGAGCCACTGCTCCTGGCTGCACTATTTAAATCATTATAATTTTGAGTTATGCTTTGATATCTTGAAGAGCATGCACACACATTGTTTCATCTCTAAAATTTCTTCCTATTTTAAATAATTTTTCCTTCCACATACAGAGCGATATAATGGACTGTGCAGACTCAGAAAGGGGAGGGTGGGAAAGGAGCTAAAAAACCTACACATTAGGTACATTGTGCACTACTCAGGTGACCAGTGCACTAAAATCTCAGAATTCACTGCTATATAATTAATCCTTTTAACAAAAAACCACTTGTACCCCAAAAGCTACTGGAATAAAGCATAAAAAATAATAATAAAAAAAGACTTAATTTGAGGTAGTTTGTTTGGAAAATAATTCCAAAAAGAAGCAGTGACAGTGGGGAGAGCGAGACAGGAAAGGAGAAGATTAAATAAAGACCTGTTATGAAGGTGCACTGTTGAATTGCTGGTGTTGGCAAAGAGAGCTGAACTTGGCAGGGACCTCTGAGAGTGGTACCAAAAAAAAAAAAAAAAAAAGAAAAAAAGAAGAAAAAAAGAAATGCAAACTCTTTAATAGAATGCAATACAGCTGTCCTGCCCCAATAGAATCTGAGAGTAAAATTGATATTTACCATATCTCTCCTTTACCACCAGAGAAAATGAAAATATCTCAGAGCAGTCTGACCTATGTGAAATCTGCAGGCCCAGAGAGGCAAGAGTTTGGAACTTAGTCATGCAAATGTGTAACTGGCCTCCCTTTATGCTTGGGGGCAATTGTTTAAAGTTATTTTGTTTTTTTCTAGCTGCTTCATTCATTATCTTCATGTTTCTGGAATTTGTGATGCAAAGAACAATGTATGCTGGGTGCGGTGGCTCATGCAATCCCAGCACTTTGGGAGGCTGAGGCGGGTAGATCACGAGGTCAGGATATCGAGACCATCCTGGCCAACATGGTGAAACCCCGTCTCTACTAAAAATACAAAAATTAACGGGGTGTGGTGGCGGGCGCCTGTAATCCCAGTTACTCGGGAGGCTGAGGCAGGAGAATGGCATGAACGCAGGAGGTGGAGTTTGCAGTGAGCCGAGATCCCGCCACTGCACTCCAGCCTGGACGACAGAGTGAGACTCAGTCTCAAACAAAACAAAAGAAAACAAACAAAAAACCAGAGAACAATGTATAGCCAATCAATAGCTTATGTTATTTTAATGTAAATTCTGGATAAACAACTAGGAACTGCCCCTTCTTGCACCTTCCCGCACCGCTCCCCTTTTTTTTGAGAGAATCTCATCTGTCATGAAGGCTGGAGTGCAGTGGTGCAAGCTCGGCTCACTGTAACCTCCGCCTCCCAGGTTCAGGCACTACCCCTGCCTCAGCCTCCCGAGTAGCTGGAATCACAGGCGTGTGCCACCACGCCCAGCTAATTTTTGTATTTTTACCACAGTCAGGGTTTCACAATGTTGGCCAGGCTGGTCTTGAACTCCTGGCTGAAGTGATCCGCCCACCTTGGCTCCCAAAGTGCTGGGATTACAGGAGTGAGCCACTGCACCCAGCCCCTTCTTGCCCTTTAAAAATTCACATGTGGGCATGGTGGCTCATGCCTAAAGTCCCAGCACTTTGGACTGCGACTTCAGTCCAGAAGCTGAGGTGGGAAGATTAATTGCTTGAGGCCAGGAGTTTGAGACCAGCCTGGGCAACATAGTGAGACACTGTCTTTACAAGAAATAAAGTGCACTTGTAACTGTTGGTAATCAGAGTGTATATTCAGGGCAATTTGAATCTATGCTCCTGGGTTGCACTACTCAAGCTTGGCCCAAATAAACTCCTCTACTTGTATTAATAATAATAATAACAATAATTTTTCCTTACATATGAAATTAAAGACTTGATTGACAAGGTCCAAAACAAAAAACAAAAACTGCTATTGATAGGAATTGCATTCACATTATAGATCAATTCAGAGAAAACTGACATCTTTGCCATATTGGGGCTTTCCACTTAGAAATACTTTCTGTTAATTTATAAAGTTATTTTATGCTTGTCACCAAAGTCTTATACTCTACCTAGGTCTTTCACATTTCCTGTTAGGCATGCTTCATTCTTTTTGTTGCTGCTATTCATAAGATTCCCTCCCCACTCAATTTCCTCTGAGAGATTATACAAGAATGAAGTAGAACTTTAGGTGTTGGCCTGGAGAGATCTTTCCACTTGCTGCTTATACCACCACCTCACCCCCCGACCCCAGTCAGCTGTGGAAACACAGCTAACAAAGTCATCTTTGTAAAATGTGAAGTCAGTCATATCACTTCCTTGCTTAAAACATTTCAATGGCTTGTTCCCCATTGTCTTTAGAATAAAATATAGGATCCTTAATATGGCCTGCACAGTGTGGCAGAATCTGGCATCTGACCACCTCTCTGACCACATCACTTGCACCCTCAATTGTGTGCTCCAGGGGCAGTGACCTTCATTTACTTAAATCCACCGAGCTTTCTCCTCCCTCACAGAATGGCCTCACATAATAGCAAAATGAGGAGGAGAAAGAGAACTAGTGGAGCCTCTTGTTGCTCTGTGCTGAGCACTTTTTTATGTATCAACTGACAAAGACCCTCTCTTGACCAAACTTTAGTCAGGCTCTGAGACCTGACTAAGCCTCTTCTGGACTAGACTTCGACTTTGGCCCCCATTCTCCCTGGACCTCCATAGCCCAGTTCTAGCAAGAATCCAGATAATTAGTTTAGTAAGAATCCCCCACCCTTGATATTTAACTGCTCTTGATACCTGATTAAATTTCTCATCCCCATCCTTGATGTCTGATCACCCTGGCCTGCCTTCAGCAAGAATCCTCTTACCTTTGATGGTTCCTTTTAATAAATTTCCATCCACTGACCCCCTCACTCTGCTGGTTGCTTATAAATCTCCAGCTGTCTTTGCAATATTCAGAGTTCAGCCTGATCTGACTCCCATGTTGCAATAGTCTTGACACCTATTGGAATAGTCCTGAATAAAGGCTTCCTTATCATTTTAACAAGTGTCCAAATAATTTTTTCTTCACCACAACTTATTTAGATAATATCCTCACAATATCTGTGGATCAGCTAGCTATGGGAAATGAGGAAAAGAGGAATTTAGGAAATTTATCAGATTTCTAGCTCAGACTTATAGGTAGATAATCTATCAGTCATTCAATGCTTAGTTACAGAGAACTGAGAAAATAAATAAAATTTAGAAGCTTTTTGGAACCTCCAAAAATGCCTTAAGCCTTGACAGAGATGTGACTGTACTCCGCATCACATATGCTTACAACTTCTGTTCTCAGATTATAGATTAGCTTGCTTTCTTATTTTTCTCGTTCTGTATAATGACTAGAGATAAATAAATGGCATCTGAGATAAAAACCTCCTTTCTCCTTCTTTTTTTTTTTTTTTTTTTTTTCTGAGACAGAGTCTTGCTCTGTCTCCCAGACTGGAGTGCAGTGGCACGATCTCAGCTCACTGCAAGCTCCGCCTCCCGGGTTCACGCCATTCTCCTGCCTCAGCCTCCTGAGCAGCTGGGACTACAGGCACCTGCCACCACACCTGGCTAATTTTTTCGTATTTTTAGTAGAGATGGGGTTTCACCGTGTTAGCCAGGTTGGTCTCGATCTCCTGACCTTGTGATCTGCCCACCTCGGCCTCCCAAAGTGCCGGGATTACAGGCTTGAGCCACCACGCCTGGCTGAAAACCTCCTTTCTTCTTAATTGATGACCTTGGACTCTTGTTATAGATTTAACTTCCCCTTTGTTCTAGTTTGTTTAGACCAAATGACAAACAACCAATGATTATTACACCCTCTGTTAAAAAATGTCAAATGTACCCTTCTCAAAAAGAAACATGGCCTATAGCCAATTAAATTGCTATAAGAATGTGCCAGACTCACATGAATAATAATGTTGTAATTCTGCTGAAAATTCCTCTGTTCCCACGTATACAAATGAAATATTTACTTCCCTACTTCTGAATGCCAACTCCATTCCTTTGGAGTTGGTGTTTCTGGGTGGTTAATCCTCACACTTTGAGTATAACTAAATTCTGACCCTTTTGATTATTGTAGATTGACAGAACAGAATCCACTCCAGCTAGCTTTAGGAGGAATTAACTAACTACAGAGTATCAAGTGGCTCACAGAATCCTTGTGAGAGCTGAAGAACTTGGCTCTTGGCTGAAATTCCTCGAGTAACTGCTCTTGTCATGACCAGGAAGCTGCATGCCGGATGGAGAAGCCTCTGCTATAGGTGCTAACTCTAGAATTACACCATTTCAGCTCCAGTCTACACAGCAAAGGGATACCTCATGCCCTGTCTCAGTCTCCACCTAACTCACTTCTGAATTCAAGGCTCATGCAATCACATCTAATGAGCGGAAACTAAAGAACAGGGAACCCCAGCAGGAAGGAAGTCTGGGAAGTGTAGTTGCCAGCCTCTGTTCTACAGGAGGACACACTGGGAGGAGGGGAGATGGACGGATGCCTAGTGAGCCACTTCAGCATCCCCATGGACAGTGATACAATTTGTTGAGGTGGGTGGACAGCCTAGGACCTGGGCAGACAAGCAAGCAAAGCTGCCTAACTCCTGCAGAAGTGGGAACATTCTGTGGCAGGGACGGAGCTCCTGAAATTAGATGATCACATTTTTCTACTCTCATGACATATCCATAAGCAACCTGAAATATTTGTGAATTCTGTCACTGCAATTGTGAAAACTGAGGTTGAGTGCCATTTGGCAAGGGGGAGCTAAACTGGCCTGTCCCGAAGGGCAAGAAGAGGGCTTGGAGTTAAATCTTGCTTGCTTGGAGGGCTTGGAGTTATGCTTGCTCTGGCAACTAGCAAGCATTTCTCCCTGCTTTGCTAAAATTAGCCACAAAAACAACTTTCTCTTCCTTATCTATTAAACAGTGCCATCTGGTGGGAATCCACACTCTTGTTCCCCAATTCTCTACCTTTTCTATTAATGAATACTATTTATATAATTTGGGTATTCATTTGATCTGTTAATGCAGACCAAGTACCAAGATGCTAAGAAAAAAAAAATCTGAATCCATCTAGAAACATTTTGGTGACCAAAGGCTGCTCTGATGCCACAAGAAGCAAACCTTCTAAGGTTTCTAAATCCAAAGTCTCCAGATTGGGGGCAAAGTTCATGTTGGCAACTGCATGTCTCCTACCCCTCTTAAAAATAGTCCTTCTTAACCTTCCTTCCACCCTCTATGATTTGTCTTGTATAAAAGATGATGGAGAAAGCTGAACCGGGAGGGGACTGGGAAATGTAATAGACAAGGGACTTAATTTGACGTGTGGATATGAACAAGGAGGTGTGAAAGGACATCTCTCAGGGAAGCAGAAATGGCACTAGCTACCCAGTGCAGGGTTTGCTAAGAGGGCATTGCTATCGGTTGGCATGTCAGCCTGCCCTCTCCTCCCTTTTAAAGAAGTCTAGAGAGAGGTGGGGAGTTTGTCTTCGTGAGAGAGAATGTTCTTGGGGGTTAGGGATTGGAATTTGGTTCTGCTCTCTGTCAGAGGCATTCAGTGTGGTCTGTAGCTTCAGAGGCTGTGGACCTGACTCTGGGGCATGGAGCGAGGGCTCACTTCTCACCAGGACTTACAGGCAGGCAGCTGGCACTGGTGGAAGTGCTCTGGGCAATATTGGCACGAAGAGCTGTGCAGTGTGCAAAGGACCAGAAAGCTCAGCTGGAAGCCTCCAGAAGCAAGTGGAAAAATAACTGCTTTTTTGTTGAAGATATGCTGGTTAGCTGAGGGGACAGTGGGCTTCCCTGGAGGGCTGCCCTATCGGAGCAAGGAGTACATTCCCTGAAGGGCTCGCAGTGTGTACCACAGGCAGGGAGATGGATGAGGGGCATGTGGTGACCACTTTGACAGTTCACGATGTCATGACGCTAGAGAGGGGTCAGGGTGGGGGATATTGCCTGAG
The DNA here is from genome assembly GCF_029281585.2 of Gorilla gorilla gorilla. Taxonomy (NCBI): domain Eukaryota; kingdom Metazoa; phylum Chordata; class Mammalia; order Primates; family Hominidae; genus Gorilla; species Gorilla gorilla. The sequence continues at coordinate 37,034,144 of NC_073243.2, forward strand.
AACAAGCATCAGATATATTGGGATAGCAGAAGCCTGGATCAGACTGCAAGCTTTGCAGGAACAAACCACACAGACCTCATCAGTCCAAATTCCAGTGTGAGGCACAGAAGCAGGAATAACCAACAGCAAACGAGTGGCCGCCACCTATTCTCACCAAGGCGCCGGTCTCCGTGTGAGGAGAATACTTTCCTAGCATTCACCAAGGAGTCCTCCCATTGCAGACAGACAGAATCAGACACCCAGGAAGCATCTCAGGTATCGTGGGACCTGGGATTTTTAACCTCACTGTGCATCAGGCTCATCTTGAGAGCTTTGAAAAAATATCAGTGTTTGAGTTCTGGCCCAGATCTATTAGAAAAGAATCAGCAAGTATAAGATAAAATTTATTTGTACAGTTTTATTGAGTGTGATTGACATACAATAAATTGCATATACTTAAAGTATACAATTTGGTAAGTTTTAGATACATGGCCGTGGAACCATTGCCACAATCAGATATTGGACATACCCATCACTCCCATTGTTTCTTCAGGCCCTTTTGCAATCTCTCTGCTTCACCCTTCTCTCCCCTCCCTGCCCCCGGCCCTACCTTCCATCCAGACAAGTACTGATCTGCTTTCTGTCACTACAGGTTAGTTTGCATTTTCTAGAATTGTATACAAATGTATCATATGGCTTTTTTTTTTTGGTCTGGTTTCTTTTACTCAGCATAATTATTTTGAGATTCATCCAGGTTGTAGTGTGTATCCACAGTTTATTCCTATTATTGCTGAGTAGTACTCAGTGTGTGGAATTTGTTTATCCATTTACTAGTTGATGGACGTTTGGGTTGTTTCCAGTACTCAAGGGTTCAGTGGACGTAAGGTCTGATGAATATATAAGATTAATGAGGAGACGATTATTATTTTTATGGGTCTTGGAACACTTTATTGCTAGTACTCTTGTGGCATTGTTGTCCCTTACTGTAGTTGTTTTTTTACCGTCAGTCTTTCTGTGTACCACCCTATCCCTTGAGGATAACAATAATATTGATATAGGACTTTTCTCGGTCACTTTGCTGGCTGAAGACTTCCTGTCAGGAGACTTCCTGCCAGCCTTGCTGGGACCTGGGATTGCTGCAGAGATGCTCTGTCCACTTGGCCTCCTGGGCTGCACCCGGCCTGCACTCTGGCGCAGATCCTGCAGCCACCATGACTATGTGCTTGGCCCCTGGTGGGAGGGGGTGTGTGAGTGAGCAATTGCAGGGTCCAGCCAATTGTTCCAAGCAGCACAGGAGCAGGCTCTGTGTGGGTCTTGTGGCTGGACCAGGCGTGTTGCAAACCACTCCCACAGTGGACTCCAGCATCTAAACAAGAGGAATGCAGTGGCGCCCAGGCAGGTGCACCCATGACCCCAAAGTCCCAGAGGGGGTGTTACAGAGTGCTAATTAGCTCTTTTAGTCTTGCCATCCACAGCCTGACTGACAGCATGTTAACAGTTCTGTTAGCATCTTGCCCCACCCTGGCTGGCAGATCTGGGGGCTGGCTTGGCCCTGCTGCTACTTCCTGTTGCATGAGGCAGCTGCCCTTCACTGGCGGAGGGCAGAGGGCCACAGTAGTACAGCCTTCTGTGTATTTGCATTTGGTGGGTCTTGAGTTCTTGTTCCACCTCTGAGAAGAATGAAATTGGGCTGACAATTGAAGGGCGAGGAGGGTGGAGAATAATTTTATTGAGCAATAAAACAGCTCTCAGCAGAGAGGGGACGTGAGGGTGGTCCCCCACCTGAAGTTGATGGTTTCTCTCAGCGTGGCTGAGTCCAGGGCTTTTATGGGCTCAGAATAAGGAGTGTGTACTGACTGGTTTGTGAGTAGGCAAAAAAAAAAAAAAAAAAAAAAAAAAAAAGAGGCTAAAACAAAGGCACCACTCACAGGTGGGCATGAGAGTGTACAAAAAAAACCAATTAGGGAAGCGTAGGTATATGTAAAATAGGTGAAGGGTGGGGATCAATCAGAGGAAAGTGCACCAAACAGGAAGAGAGGTTCTCAATCAGTCCATGGATTTATGAAAGACTAGTACCTTGGCTTTCAGGCTTCAAACTCTCTTTGGTTTGAAGGTCAGGTTTCACTGGGGACCCACCCCTGTCTGCCTAGGATTGGTCTGCCTCCTGCTGCTATCAACATGTCTTCCACAGTTTTATATCACTTACGGTATTGCACATGGGAAGTTCTTGTTAACCTGGGGCTCCTGGCCTGTCTCTGCATCGCCCACTACCTTCTAGTTCTTTTTCTCCCCAGTCTCTTAATTATTTCCCCCAGTGTTCAGCCAAATTGAGATATGACTTTTCATTGTCTTATGAGGCCCTGAACTTCCGTTTTGCTGTCTTTACGCCAAGACCACACTGTCTTCCCTGGAAATCCTCCCTCTCTCCTCTGCCAGCCACTTGGCACCCTGTATCCCCAGCTCTGCTTATCAACATTCTACAGTCAGCATGGTGCTGGTTTAAGAAGAGGCAAACAGATCGATGATGTAGGATTGATATCCTGATATAGATCCTATTCAGTGTAAAAATTTAATTTATGCTGGAGGAGACATGACAGATCAGGGAGGAAGAGAAGGATTTTCAATAAATAGCAAAGGAAGAATTGATGAGTTCCCTAGGGAAAAATCAATTTAGATAATTATCTCAGTCCTCCCAAAATTAATTCCAGATTTATTGATGAGGTAAGTTACTTAAAACCTAGAAGAAATTGAAAGTGCATATTTATCAAATCTGTGGTAGAAGGAGGACTGTCTCCCTTTTAGCTTAGATTTGAATAATGCTCATAACTGAAAAAAAATAGTTAAATTAAATTTTGTGTGTCAAAAAAATAAACCTAAATTTAAAGGTACTCTTTGAACTTTAAAAAATACCATGGCAAACACAGCTAGTGATGGCATAGTATATTTACTATACGAAGTGCTCACACTTTGGAACCAGCCTGGCTAAGATGGTGAAATCCCATTTCTATTAAAAATACAAAAAATTAATAGGGCGTGGTGGTGTGCTCCTGTCATCCCAGCTACTAGGGAGGAGACTTGCTTGAACCCGGGAGGCAGAGGTTGTGGTGAGCCGAGATTGTGCCGTTGAACTCCAGCCTGTGCAACAAGAGCGACACTCTGTCTCAGAAAAAAGAAAAGAAAAGAAAAAAATGCCCGCACAAACCAATAAACATTCTGTAGAAAAATAGACAGAGGACTTGCATCCAAATAAGGAAATGCAATTGTTTAATGAACATAGAGATGAATGTTTAGTCTCAGTTTCTGCACTTGAATATGTGTACAGTTTAAAAAAGGAGACACAATCCTTCATAGACTAAATCACTCAAGATTGGAGACCATCAGAACATTTAATGAATTACACTATAGTTACCTATTCTTGATCATGACTTGTGTTTCTTTGTATCTTGATGTGTCCACTGCTTATAGCAGGAGGTCCCTGGGGGCTAATAAAAGCCACTATTTTTACAGCCTTGCTATATAGCAGATTCTTTACACACAGTATCTCAAACCCTTATAACAACGCTGCAGGGTACATAGGACTGGTCTTGTTTCACACATGAGGAATATGAAGCTCAGAGAGGCACTACTAGGAAGTCTGAGAGTCAGGATTTGAACTCCACTTGGCCTAACTACACATCCTATTCTCTTGCCATGGGGGCCAGGCTACCTCTCTGAAATTCTCTTACATAGCAAAGAAAAAGTTAGATTCTGCTGTTGCAGCCTGAATCTGCACTGCTTTTTCCTCCTCCACCGTCAGTCCTGAAGATATATGAACAAGTTATAAAAAAACAGAACTGAAAAGAGAAAAGCAGAATTCAAAATCAAAGAACAAAGGTGCTGAGAAACACACACACACACACACACACACACACACACACACACAAAACAAAAACAAAAAAACAAAATAAAACAAAATAAAAAACCTAGCTGCTGGAAGAGGCATATGGCTGCAACTCTCCTGAAGCCCTCTCCCAGGTAAATGTTTCTTGTCCCTATCAGGTAATCCAGTCTCCAAATGGATCACAATTAAGGCATTTTATGGCTGGATATTGAAGAGCCAGGCTCTATCACTTTATGGAGCAATAGGACAGGTTGTCTGTCCCCTGAGAACCATTTATCCCTTCCCAGTCTTACTCCTTGTGGACAGTGGATGTTATATAACCTGTGTGGTAATTTATGTTAATATAATCTATTATAGACAGTGTGATGGGGTGATGGTGGCTAGTATTTGAGGACCCCTTAATCAGGAATCCACACTTAGGGATGATTAGTGACTCTGAAGTGCCCTAATCAAGAAGATGCACTCCAGAAGTACAGATTTGAATACTGTTGTTGAAATCTAACGACACGGGGTTAGGGAATGATTGGATCAGTTAGTGAAATGCAAGTTGAAATCTGTGGCTGACTACAAAGACTGTACCAGCCCTGCTGCCCTCACACAAGCAAACCCAGCAAGCCCAGCCCGAGCCTTTGCAGCAGCACTTGACTTCTGGACATTCACTTGACCCTGTCTTCTCCCACTTCCCTGTGGACTCTGTCTCCTGACTGAACTTGAAAACTGACTAATTCTGTGGTTAGAATATTTTGTTCCTCCTTGGAGCGAAGCTCTCAGGCAAAGAATTGTTGTAATGCCTGCAGAGACAAATGAGACCTTTCCCAAACTCACAAGAATGGACTGTATGGTAATTTTTTTTTTTTTTTTTTTTTGACAGAGTTTTGCTCTTCTCATCCAGGCTGGAGTGCAATGGCATGATTTCAGCTTACCACAACCTCTGCCTCCCGGGTTCAAGTGATTCTCCTGCCTCAGTCTCCTGAATAGCTGGGGTTACAGGCATGCACCGCCATGCCTGGATAGTTTTTTTGGTAATTTTAGTAGAGCAGGGTTTCTCCATTTTGGTCAGGCTGGTCTTGAACTTCCGACCTCAGGTGATCTGCCCGCCTCGGCCTCCCAAAGTGCTGGGATTACAGACGTGAGCCAATGTGCCCGGCCAATAATTTTTAAATTAATACCTGCTTGTTAACAAATATTGGCAGAATGTGGTGTCAGATTCCCTTTCACTGTAATATACGCAACCTGGTAGCAAGGTTGTCAGGGAGAGGATCTATAGACCCTACTGTCTCTAATGCCAGAGGCTACCAGCATTTACAAAAATAGCAACATAGAAAAACTAAATTCCCCAACACTTGCTGCTAGACAGATTGACTTAGATGAGTTTTCAGTGTGGCCTAAGAACATGTCTCCATTATGTCCTGAGAGCTTTTCCCTGTATATATATGTGTGTGTTCTCTCTCTCTCTATGTGTGTGTGTGTGTTCACTCTTCTAGCTGCAGAAGAGTGAAGCTAGAAAAGATTCTGCTCCCCTTTCTAGTCCCTATTTCTGCTCTGAGCAGGTTGATTGACAGAGGGAGAGAATTGACCATGGTGAGGTGCCTTCTAATTAGCAGCAATGACTGTGGCTGCCAAGGCCAGCTCTGCTAATGCCCCAAGACTGCTGCTCTGCAGTGCAGGCAGGGCCTCTTAGGGCTGTGACTTTGGGGGCAGCAGGGAGTGGGGGAGTTGGGGAAGGGATGGGGAAGCGGCACCTGCCCCTGCTGAACTTGATCCTGTTGTCTTTATGAGGACAAGACTTCCAACTGATCCAGGTGAGAATTTTGCCAGCTTGCAGACAATGACAACCAGGCCTCCAATCAGAGCCAACCTGGGCCATTTTCAATGTCACTGCCAACTTGACCTACTGTTATGAAAATTGCTCCAATTACGTGCATACACATTTGCATGTGAAATGACAACTAAGTGCTTGCCTAAGAGGCAATTTTTGTAAATGAAGCCTGCGGTTACTAAAATAGGGTGTTTTGTCCTTTGTTGGTATTATTTGTGACCCATTGAGATGACAGCCTTCCTCAAGCATTGCCTTGTGGCCTGTCATAAATTACTTGTTCCTCAAATGCTTTCTATGGTTTGCAGTCGAGCCCCTGGAAATAAATGGGCTTCAATCATCAGTTTCAACAATTCTCCTGTCTCCAAGTAATAAAACATCTGGAAAATTGGGCTAAATGGATAAAACAGTTCTCTGTAATAAGTATCTGGCATCCGTACAACTCTGTATAATGCATTTTTTTAATGACCAGATGTGGTACTTCTGTGTTATAAAGAACAGAGGCATGTTTAGTCATGCTTTTTATTGCATTTAAAATGCAAGGTATATTTTCATAGCTCCCCAGAGAAATGCTCTTCCATTGACTGAGAATTGTTGATGTGTTGGTTTATAAACTTGAAAAGTAAGGGAACCACTCAGAAAATTGCAGATATAATTTAAACAGTCATTAAACTGGACACTCACAGGGAACTGGCTTAAAAAAAAAGAATTCGGTATATAAATTTTCCCTTCTCTCCTAGTGAATTTGTTCCACAGAGTCTTTGATCTTGCAGTTGTTTATGTTCTTATCTGTCTTCTGTAATATTTATAGCTTTCTGAAGATATGATTTCATCAAACTTGCTATTCACTTCTTCCCAGTTTCTCATTAAGAAAGCTTAGCTGGTAACCCACCTGTGTAGTCTCTATTTTTATAGTCCTTTGTAGGTTTCCAACAAGATGTTTTTAACATGTGTGTGTAGGAAAGCAGGGGCATGGGAGATGCCTAGAACACTGTCCATGGGGCTGCTATTGCACAACTCTCCTCCTACACACACACACACACACAGAGAGAGAGAAAAGTGTGCGTGGGCATGAGGACATGTATAGATATCCATATATATTTTTAGAAAGTTAGGAAAAAAAGTACAAAAAAGAAAATTTAAAAAATCCTATGGAATTCTATTCAGTTATAACCACTGTTTACTTATGTACTTTTCATTTTACAGAATTTTAGCCATGCTTCCTATATTGCTTTGTCACTTGCTTTTATCACCGCAAATACCAGCAAACTTTTTCCTTTTATAAAATATTCCCTTAAGGTATGAGTCTGGATGGATTAATTTTTATTGAACCACTTTCTTATTTGGGGACATTTTAAATTTTCAGACATTTTCACTACCATAGTCTGTGATAAATATCTTTATGTGAAAATCTTTTTGTAGACCTCTGATTCGTTCTTAAAAGTAGAATTACTGGATCAAAGGGCATGAGCTCTTATTTTTGAGTCTGTTTTAGTATGCACTGTCCCAAATGCACTTCTCCAAGGGCGTAATGGGATATGTCGTGCCTTCCCACAACGAGAGTGTGAGCATCCTGTTTTCCTGCAGGTGCTAGGTCCTCTCATTAGGAACAGTTCCATAGTAAAGATATTCATCCTCTTCCTGCCCTATTAATTGTCATTGTCTCCTTAGCTTGATACTTGCCTCTTAACTTGGACGATGAGCTGGACAATTTTATTTGTTTTGCCAGATTTTTTTCCCTCTCTCCCTCCTTCTGACACTCTTCAGAAGTCTTAAACTTCTCTCTGTAACCCTTTCCTTTATGGAGTCCTTTTCAGTTTTTAAGCTTTCCCAGCTTGAAATCAGATTATCGATTTCCACTTTTCTTAAATTTGTTTTTTTATAGTTCATTTTTATATTTAACGTAAATCTATCCAGAACTGATTTTGGCATACTACATGAAATGGGAGAATGTAATTTATTCTTTTTTAAATGGTTAACAGCACCATCTATTCAATATTCTCTCTCTCTCTCTTTTTTTTTTTTTTTTTTTAGAAATAGAATCTTGCTCTATTGCCCAAGCTGGAGTGCAATGGCACGATCATAGCTACTTTGACCTTCATCTCCTGGGCTCAAGTGATCCTCCCACCTCAGACTGTGTACTGAGTAGCTGGGACTACAGGGGTGCACCACCACACCTGGCTAGTTTTTAAATTTTTTTTTTTTTTCTGAGATGGAGTTTCACTCTTGTTGCCCAGGCTGGAATGCAATGGCACAATCTTGGCTCACTGCAACCTCCACCTCCCAGGTACAAGCCATTCTCCTATCTCAGCCTCCCAAGTAGCTCGGATTACAGGCATGTGCCACCACACCCAGCTAATTTTTTTTTGTTTAGTAGAGACGGGGTTTCACCATGTTGGTCAGCCTGGTCACAAACTCCTGACCTCAGGTGATCCACCTGCCTCGGCCTCCCAAAGTGCTGGGATTAGAGGCGTGTGCCACCACGCCTGGCCTAAAGTTTTTTGTAGATACAGGATCTCACTATGTTGCCCAGGCTGGTCTTGAAATCCTGGGCTCAAGCAATCCTCCTGTCTCAGCCTCCCAAGATGTTGGGATTACAGGCATGAGCCCCCATGCCTGGCCCCAATATTCCATTTTTAAGTAATCCATCTTTTAAACGTTGAGAGTGTAGGTTATTTCTCTATCTGGGTCTTTCTTAAATGTATTTACTTTCACGGATAATTCACTAATTTCTTCCCCCTTGATCTATATGTAATGGATAGGATTGATCTATTTTTGCTGATTGCAAATCATAATTCTGCCTGACTTTGAAACCCTTGACTCCCAACAGTTCTGTTTAGAAACTAATTCTTTTCCATTTTGCTCCTAGCTTGCCCATTGTATTTCAACATGGTATGAATCTCCATTGTGCAAGCATCTAAAGTCTTAAGCCTAAGAGCAGTCAGGCAGCACATGATTAGAAAGAGGTCATCTTTTGCCAGGCACGGTGGCTCATGCCTGTAATCCCAACACTTTGGGAGGCCGAGGCGGGTGGATCACCTGAGGTTAGGACATAGAGACCAGCCTGACCAACATGGCAAAACCCTGTCTCTACTAAAAATACAAAAATTAGCCAGGTGTGGTGGCGGGCGCCTGTACTCCCAGCTACTCAGGAGGCTGAGGCAGGAGAATCATTTGAGCTTGGGAGGTGGAAGTTGCAGTGAGTCGAGATCGCACCATTGCATTCCAGCCTGGGCAACAAGAGTGAAACTCCACCACCGCACCCCACCCCCCCCAAAAAAAAGGAAAAAGAAAGAAAGAGGTCATCTTTGTAATTAGACACTGACTTTAGGTCTGTAGCAGATGCCCATATGCGTTCTTGGGTCTTCGTTTACTGAGTTCTAAACTGGCAGAGAAGCTATGACTTGGAAGTGTGTACTTTAAAAAGTACTTATTTTGTTAAATCTTGCAGATAGGTTTGAAGAATTAAAAAATCCGTATGATGGTGGTGGGGAGGGGAAATTACTTAGGTCAGCTTCAAAAAGCCTGAGTTGGATTCCTCAGTTAGCCAGTTTAGTAATTGTGTAGCCTTGGGGAAATGGCTTAAATTCCTCCAGGTTTTGTTTCCTCAGCAGTAAAATGAGGTTTGTTTCTGCTCTAGGACCACATCCTTTACAAAAAACCAAATTATAGCTGGTTAATACATTTCTGGAAAGGTGTTCAAACTCAGAGATAAAACTGTGCATATTAATATAATAATAAAATATGATTTTTACCTATAAATAAGCAAATGTTTCCTAAAATGCTTACTCCATGCTGATGACAGTGTGGTCAAAGGGATATTTTGAGAATGTAGATTGGTACAGTCATTTTGGGAAGCACTTTTGCAAACAGCACCTTAAAACATCTATTCCTTTTGGACCAGTAGCTCCATCTCCAGTAATTTATTCTAAAAAAATTCACCTGAGATATAGAAAAAGAGTTATACATAAAGATGTTGATCAGAGAATAATTGGTGGGAAGCAAACCTCAACAATAGGGAGAATGATTAGCTTATTACCTTTTCTAGTAGCATAATTCATTTACATTTTTGCTTAAATGACACTGACAGAGTAACTCAAAACAAAATGGGTAAAGAAGCATTTCAATTATTAGAAATAATTATGGAAATTATACTGTGCAATCATGAAAAATGACAGTAAGAGTAGCTGAATATCCTGAGAAAATATTCATGTTATAATGTTAGGTGAAAAAAGTCTGAAAATAAAATTGTCTAATGAGTGTTACCATGTCTGTGCACAGCACAAAGACTGAAAAAAAAAAGCTTAAAATCATGCTGGTTTTCTTTGGGGTATGGAGGATTTCTTTTTTTCTTTCTGCTTCTCTACAATGAACACATTTATTTAATGCTCAGCTAAAAGTAAGCCTATATTTTAAATGAATGTTTGTTCTTTGAACAAAACACATTCTGGAAAGAGTATCTATTCGTCTCGTAATCGTAGGGTTGTCATAAAGATCAAATAAGGTTGTCGTGAGGACAAACAGGTCATTTTGTGAACCAGGAAGCACTTGCTATTTGGCTACATGTGGCCAGGCTGCTCAAGACTCCTGCTTAATTCAAATCTTGGAGTAAATGTACTAGGAAAGCTCATTTTATGAAGAAAACCTGCAGTATGGAAAATGAACTATCCACTTAAAAAGTTATTGATCTTTCAATTTGTTTTGTAGGTTTGGAATTTTACATATTGGATTTCCTTTAAGTAGAACTCAGTTTCAAATATAAGTCATGCAGGCCAGATGTTCTGGCTTGTACCCTTAATCTCAGCCCTTTGGGAGACTGAGGTGGGCAGATCCCTTGAGGCCAGGAGTTTGAGATCAGTCTAGGCAACACTGGCAAGATGAAAGAGAGAGAGAGAGAGACACACACACAGAGAAAAAATGAATTCATGACTTCTTTGTTGTAACACCACTGTCTTCAATCAAAAGGTACTAAAACAATAGAAAATATTATTTAAAAAAATATGAGTCATGCTGTTCAGGACTAAAGGAGTAAAGATTTCTGAAGATAGAGGAAGACATGGGTCCCCAGCTGGCTTGCCTCCTGTTTTTCCTGATTTTCCTTTCCATTTTTGTTGATTTCACCCCATTCTCGTTCTCAGTCAGAGGATAACTCTTGATTTCAAGGACTGTGGATTTCGATTTATGTTCAGCTTCTGGAAGTCTAGGGTGATCTAACAAATGCTTATTACAGAAGCAACTGGTCTGTGCTATAGCTCTGGGCTTGTCATCCCAAAAGCCAGAGAGGCAACTTCTCAGCAGCCCCCGATGCCCACAGACATGTGGCTCACTGGCTCCAGCTGGTGCTGTCTGGAATGAAGGGTGAAGGCCACTCTCTCTCTCTCTCTCTCTCTCTCTCTCTCACTGACCCATGGATTTCTTGTTGCCATGTTCCCTTTACCAGTGAGATGCTGTTATGCCCGGTGTCTTTTTCCTATATTTTTGCTTTCTCGAGTTGATCTTTTTCTTCCAGTCAATGCCTTGTCTTTCTTACTTGTCTGTAGTTGCTTCTCTGGCTTAGTTTGGTTCTTCTCGAAAGGCAATTTGTGTATCCCCAGGGATCAGAGGCCTCTTTGATGAGATCTGTGAGCACTAGAACATTTTTTATGTTTTTTTTTCCAGCGGTAATCAAAATATGATTTTACCAGTCATAAAGGCAACATTTTCTTAGAATATGAGTTTTGTATTGGGATTGCATTCAGCTGCTGCTAGGAAGAACAGATACAACCAAGGGTAGCTTAGGCAAACAAGTTCTAATTTTTCTCATTGACTAGGATTGGGAGCATCTGGAGTGGGAGCTGATGGCTCCATTTAGTGGCTTGATGATATTATGGCTGGTGTCCCTGTGACACTCTTGTTTTGTCCTTTATAGCTACAAGCTGGCTGCCACAGCTTCAGGCATCATGACCTATGTTTGAAGCAGGAAGAGAGAGAGAGGTGGCATCAGCCATATCAGCCTCTTTGAACAGAAAAGCAAAAAATTTCCCAGATACCTCCTAGCAGGCTTCCTTTTACATTTCTTTGTCACAAGCTGAGTCACACAGCTACTCCTCATTAAAAGGGAGGCTGGGAAATCAACTGCCTGGTAACAGGAACAGGATTGTAATCATTGGCTTTGATCAATCACAAGTCATTATTTAGGGCTGAACATATTGTTTGGGATACAATTAGAGTTTGGCTATCAGGGAGGAATGGCTGTTGGGCATGAGATGAGTGAGCCCAGCTAAGCTGAGGGTCCCTGCACCCCATTGTCCTCCTCTTTCTTCCTTTTCCAAATGTCCCTTTATTTATTCATTTATTTTTTACAAAGATTAGGGTCTCTCCTCTCCCTTTGCTTCTTGCTGAGTAAAGGTGGTGATGTCCTCTCTGCCTTTGTCTCCTAATCCTCTCCATTCCATCAGTTATAGACAGAGCATTTCCCCTCACCCTCCCCTTCTGCCCTTCATCTTCAAGGTGGAAAAGAACATTATTTCTACGCTAAGAGTTTGCTTTGACTTCAGATATTTATCAAAGTTTTAAGGCTTAAATTTCATTTATTCTCATCAAAATTCAATTTCCTGGGTTGAAGAAGAGCACTTCATGTGCAATATTAGTTTTTGCTGAAGTCCCCTAGAGTTAAGTGTTGGCTGATTGAAAAGATAAGGGAGAAATAATTTAGCAAAATCCTTGGTTTTTCCCAGAGCAGGAATGAGCTGGGCTTATTCTCCAGCTCTCATGCTTACCTTTCTTCTATTGGAGGCCCACCCCACTTTTTCTCCATATTCACATCTTCTAAGAACCTTCCCATCCTTCTTTACACCTTCTATTTTTTCTTTCTACTTTCATGTCTGCTGCTAACTGACTCATATTTCACTACCCTGCAATCACTTTGAGTTTAGAATCACCTGTGGCTTCCCCGCTATCATTTTTGTAATTTCCCTGAGGCAGACAAGTGGCCTTGTCTCCTCCAGGATCAGCCCTCCACCTGCCCTGCACTGGGGATCGTGTGCTGTCCAGCGTGTTTCAAGCTTAATGTGCTCCCGGCCCTGACCATGGTCTATTGGGCAGACTAAGAAATCAGGCACTGCATGTTCTGTTCTTAGTTTTGCCATGAACGCTGTGGGGTCTCAGGCAGGTGACTTATGGTGAAAAATTTATACATCTCTGGGAAATAATTTCAAAATTCAGTATTCTCAAAGTATGTTGGGATTACTGATGCGAATATCATATAAGTACCAAAGACAAGTTTTTTTTCCAGTTTTGAAAGTCTCTTTTTCCCACAAAAGCTTTTAAATGTGATATAAAGATATATTCAAATGAAAGTTAAATGCAAGGAGAAAGCTACATATTGTACTGAATTGAAACATATTGGAGCAGAAGCTCCAGTCTTCTCATGGTGTGGGGATATACCCACAGTTAGCCAAACTGTGAGGCTCAAGGACATGGTACCTAAGATTGGCCTTACTTCTGACACCAACTGCAAGTTTAGAGGGTGGGTTCCCTAAATCATTCTCAGATTTGAGAATTCACTAGAAGGACTTCAGAACCCACCAAGAGCTATTATGCTCCTAGTTATCACAGGAAAAGGATACAGATTAGGATACAGATTAAAATCAGCCAAAGGAAGAGATGCATAGGGCAGAGTTTAGGAAGGTTCCAAAAGTGAATCTTCTGTCATTCCTAGAACACATTATTTCCCTGGTACCCAAGAGTGATAATACATAAGGGATATTACCACCCAGGGAAGCTTACTTGAGCCTCGGTGTTCAGGAGTTTTGTTGCGGCCCCAAGACATATGCATGACTGATTGATTGATTGATTGCCCACCTAGCTGATCTTAGCCTCTAGGTCAACTGATACCATGTGACCCAAAACCTCTACTCTCAGTTACATAAATGGCCTGTCTGGTGTGACTGGCTCCATCCTAAGATCTGGTGGGTCCAGGCCCTGCCCTAAACAAAGAAAGCAGCTCAGGGCAAAGGCTGACCTGTCTTTGGGCAAGGCGAAATTCTTTACCATGCAGGATGCTTTGCTTTTTAGTTATTATTGACATCTGTGGTGGTGCTTCTGGGAGAGTGCTCAGTAAGAGAGGCCATCAGGGACATTCTGGAGGAGGAAATGTGTTCATGGGTGCCAGCCTTCAAATGCAGTTGCTTTGAGGCCCATTTTCCTTCTCGCCAGGAATGCCCTCCTAATGCTGGGAGGCACATGTGCTGAAGCCCCCAGTGCTGCTAGTTCCCAAAGCTCACAGACATCAGACGTGCTGGCAAGGCAAGGGCTCTGGGGCCTTCAGTATTTCAAGATGCCAGTACCCTAGGGATTCACAGGCAGTTGACATTTCTGGAAGCTGATGACCTGCCATCAACTAGGTCACAGTCTGAGAACACTTGCACTGGAGATTCTTGGGAGCAAAGGCTGAGGGGATTCAAAGAGACCAAGTAGCTTGAATCGGAAACTGGACCAAAAAACCTAGACTTCATATACAACAAAAGCGTAACATAGGCTGTTATATACAACAAAAGGGTAACATAGGCTGAGATCAGAAGACGCCACACGACATGTGAGGCACAGAGGCCACAACAGCAGCAAAAGGAGCATCTAGGACACAGAGATGTTTAGAAACCATGTGACTACACAAATAACAAGCGTCAAGTGTTCAAAGGAAAACACATTCTTATTTAAGGGTTTATTAGCTTTCTAATAAAATTTTGATGAATAGCTAACTATCCATTCATTTTATTTAACAAATATTTTTTGTGCATGAGGAATCAGCCGAGAGCAAAATAGACAAAGTTCTTCCCCATGTGGAGCTTGCTTCCTTGTGGGAGTTGTAAATAATAAATAAACAGACATTGTGAAGTGGTGATAAGTGCTCCGAAGGAAAATCCAGCAGGGTGAAGGGATGGAGAGCAAGGAGGTTGCTATTTTAGACCAGGAGCTCAGGGACAGCCTCACTAATAGGAGTTATCTGAGCAGAGAGTTGAATGAAAGGAAAGACCTGGTCACTTGGTTATTTATGGTAAAAGTTCCAGGCAGAAGAACAGTAAGTGCCAGTGTCCTGAGGCTGGAGAGTGGTGGGTATTTGGGGACAAACAGGGCAGCCAGTGTGGCTGGAACAGAGATGAGACTGGATAAGTAGGGCCTTGTGGCTCATGGAAAGGAGATGGAAGCCACTGGAGGGTATAAAGTGTACATTTATCAGGGACAACAAAAATTCACACACACGGCCCCTCCCCACCAACAGTCTGGGAGGTTCTGTGTTGCCTCCTGTTCTTGTCGCTGTGTTGACCAGGGGTGACTGTGGAAGAGCTTTAGAGGGAGCTGAGAGGCTAAAGGGTTCCTATCAGAAAGGTTATGGAGTGACTGTGGAAAGAAATGGAATCCAGAGGGCACAGCCAACGAAGCAGCAGCAAGGGGGGCTGTTACTGAGATGAGAGAGACTTTGGAAAAAGGTTTTAGAGGCTGGACGTGGTGGCTCACAACTGTAATCCCAACATTTTGGAAGGCTGAGGCGGGTGGATCACCTGAGGCCAGGAGTTCAAGACCAGCCTGGGCAACATGGCGAAACCCCATCTCCACTAAAAATACAAAAATTAGCTGGGTGTGGTGGCATGTGCCTGTAATCCCAGCTCCTCAGGAGGCTGAGGCAGGAGAATTGCTTGAACCTTGAACCCAGGAGGTGGAAGTTGCAGTGAGCCAAGATCATGCCACTGCACTACAGCCTGGGCGAAAGAGGGAGACTCCATCTCAAAACAAAAAGATTTTAGAACGTTCCACTCTGTGTCATGTAATGTGTGCAATGTGGTTCCTCATCTGCTTCTCCTGACTTTTATTTTATTTTATTTTATTTTTTGAGACAGAGTCTCACTCTGTCATCCAGGCTTCAGTGCAGTGGTGTGATCTCAGCTCATTGCAACCTGCGCCTCCCGGGTTCAAGTGATTCTCTTGCCTCAGCCTCCCGAGTAGCTGGGATTACAGGTGCCCACCACCACACCCAGCTAATTTCTGTATTTTTAGTAGAGACGGAGTTTCACCATGTTGGCCAGGCTGGTCTCGAACTGCTGACCTCAAGTGATCCACGCTGCTGACCTCAAGTGATCCACCCGGCTAGGCTTCCCAAAGTGCTGGGGTTACAGGTGTGAGCCACTGTGCCCGGCCTCCAAGGGACTTCTTACATTAAGTTGCAAGGCTTTTTTGGAGTTGGAGTCATGATTCTTTTGGACACAATGCTCAGCAGAGACCAACCCCAAGGTGGCCCAGCTTTATTCAGGATTCATTTTTGTTTACAAAGTCCATGAAATGATTGATGAACTAGCTACTTAATAGCCTTTTTTGGTCAATTCTAAATATTTTCCTTTTCCTTGAAGAATTATGTCACTTCAGAATATTTACGCAACTGTCATCACGCAACAGGTAATCTCAGCAGGAATCTCAAATTTGCTACTGACAGCTGTATTATCTCAGGCATGTCACTTGATCATTCCAAGTGCCAGTATTCTTACCTATAAATGGAGATAATTTTTTCTAAAATTCTATTCAGAATTTTTGAGGATAAAAAGATATTGTGTATGTAAAAAGTAATGCAAATGACAATCATTATTTTAACTGATTTCTTTTAATTAGCAATTTGGAGAGTAACATGCTCACTAAATACATGTGGAGAAAATTCAAGAAATAATTAAAATGAATGATTCTGAGGCCAGGAGCAGTGGCTCATGGCTCTAATCTCAGCACTTGGGAGGCTGAGGCAGGCGGATCACTTGAGGTCAGGAGTTTGAGACCAGCCTGGCCAACGTGCTGAAATCCTGTCTCTACTAAAAATACATTTAAAAAAACAAACAAAAAAACAAACTTAGCTGGGCATTGTAGTGCAGGCCTGTAATCTCAGCTACTCAGGAAGTTGAGGCAGAAGAATCACATGAATCTGGTAAATGGAGGTTGCAGTGGCAGAGATCGCGCCACTGCTCTCCATCCTGGGTGACAGAGCGAGATCCTGTCTCAAAAAAAAAAAAAAAAATTTAATGCTTGAAGGGTTATTATCTCCATGTTTGTCCAGGTATTGGTTAGAACATTCTTAAAAGCTTGATGTTCTTATCGCTGCCCTTTTTAGTGCCTGTTATGAACAACCATGTCATTTTCTATCCCTTTCTTAACAGATACCTGGTGCAGTTGCTGATGAGAAGGGGCACTCAAAACCAAGGAGAAACTAGTGTGGCTTTCCCAGTGCTACACTCACCTCCACCCTCTCTGGGAGCCTCTCTTGGGGGGCTCACCTGCTCCCATGCCCTGGTCCCTGCTCCTGGGCCTGTGGGATCCAGATCCGTCCGCAGCTCAAACACCAGCTTCAGGTCCCTGGACATTTCACCTCCCAGATTCAGCGGTCCTGAGCTCACCATCTCTCCACTCCCCCGCTGTCCCAGTCAATGGCATCATCTGCAGTTTGTGTGTGTCCTGCTTCCCGGCCTCTCTCTTAGTGTAGCCCCTCATCATTGCCTGCATTCAATTCACAGCTGCCCCTGGCCTGGCCTAGCTCCCCTCTAGTGCACTCCCCACATGGCAGCCCAGAGTGTTGCTCTAAAATACTCGATTATGTCTTTCTAGTTTAACCTTTCAGAGGTTCCCTGTGGCTTTAGGCCCCATGTGCCTTGTGAGGCTCATTCCTTATTCCTCATTTCCCCCTCTAGATCCACTAAACTCTCATACCCAGCTCAGAAATCACCTCCTCCTGAAAGCCTTCCCTCATCTGCCTAGAAAGTCTCTCATTCTTCTACACTGTATGCAATGTATTTATGTATATATTGGACCCTTTTAACCAATGAGGGTTTACCTCACTTCCAAGGAGGCATTATTTCAGGGAATTGGGGAGCTGTTAGTACATCTCGTGGGAATGTCTTCGTGTGATTCTGTGGTTACAGCCATCTTCTGCAATGCTGCGTCTTGTCAGGCCTCTGGACTCAAGTGTGTTTTGCAGACCGGCAGTGTCGGCATCACCTGGGAGCTTGTTAGAAATGCAAAATTTCTGCCCCCACCCCAGACTTCTTGAATCAGAATCTGCAGTTTAACAAGTTCCCCAAGTGATTCGTGTGCATATTAAAGTTTGAGAAGCACTGGTGTAAATAAATACCTGCTGTATTGGAGACAGATGTTTTCACTGAGCCACATTCCAGAGATGCATTGGCTCCTCACACTCAGGGGCACCTAGTGTGAGCTGGCTACACCTGGGTCCACAAGCATGATCTTGGGTGGGGCAAAGGGAGTGACGGCAGCTTCACCAGGATGGAGCTGGGAGGACTCACTGTCTACACCTGGAGCCCCTCAAGCTGGTGTCCATAGGATAAGTGACACCTTGATCTTTTTTTTGCATGGGAAATTGAGATGTTTGGCATGGGCATGGCCTTATCACTGATTTAGAAGCCTGCAACTAGACCACACCCCTACTAGTCTCTGAGCTCTTTGAAGATGTGACCTATTGACCTCTATAACCAGACACATAGTGGGCGTTCAATAAATTTTTTTTGTTGATTTTTGGCTTATGTGCTATCTTTCCATTGTGCCTCTCATAACTCTCTGGTCAGCAGAGTGTACAATCCACTGATTTTAACAGAAGGATTTCAGTCATGCCAGGTTTACAATTCCAGGAACTTTATCAGGGCTTGACAGTATCACTTTTGGCCAAAAGTAACTACGACATCAACATCACAACTCCTATGGAAGCACCCCTTAGCAAACTGTAAATCTATATTGTACATTCAAGCAAAGAGAGAGGATGTATTTAATGGTTTAAAGTTGAGATCCTGCAGGAATTGATCACAGAAGCCCTGAAACCATGGCCTGGAAGGTTGGCTTTTGGAGCTTGCTGACCCAGTGGTTTCATATGCTTTGCTGGCTTCTGTTGTTTCAGGTGGGAGCAGAAAGTGATTCCCTGTTACTTCATCTTGGCCAGAGGGGAAAGTTGCCCACCTATATTTTTTACATAGTATTTTTGTAGTGTTTTAATATTCACTGAATTATCCAGGAGTGGGATTACTGTGTAAATTGAGGGACAGCTACTTTTTTTAAACTTTAGCAAGAATTGATCATTTTGTAAAAATTACTTTAAAAAATTATTGATGTAATGTGAGTCATGGTACTTGAAGGGCCAATAGAGTACCCAGTTTCAGTCTGCATTTGTAGAAGCGTATTCACAATGACTCTGCATGTGTGTGTAACCACCTGACTCTTTTTATAATGCCTCCTACTGCAGTCAAGCTAGAGCATTCACATATTTGAGTGCATATAATTTTATTATACTTTTCTATTGGGTCCTCCTTTACATTACAGTTAAGAAATGTTAAAGTTTTTTGAAGTTATATTCAATAGAGTCTATTATCTATAAATTCCATTTCAGTAAAGCAAAGAGGGCATTAAAAATGACTGGTATATAAAGGGATATGCGTCACTAGTATAGATGTGTGTAGTCGCCCAAGAGGGAGGCTTTTCCCCCTTGCTCCTTATGGGATGGGCCTGGGACTGCAGTGAGACAAGACTGAGTAGCCACCTTATTGGAGCTCAGAGAGGGTGATGATTATCTCCGAGCTGGTGCTGTGGGCAGATATGGGAGGACCAGATGAGCCTCTATCCCTGACTTTTGGCTCCTCAAGAACACTTTGGAACTTGGACACAATCCTGGGGGTAGTGGGGGCAAGGGAGGGAATCCCTTACATGACTCAAATGAAGTTTCCACCAAACTAGCAGATTAGTGTCTTATGGTAAAAAGTTCTGTTCTAGAAAAATTAAGTTACATTTTCTTATGGTCTGTTTGTCCTAACTATACCCAACTATGAGGACTCTTTTGAATGTAAAAAATTTTGCAAAACATCCCAACACATGGGAGTGGCTGCAATTTTCATACCATTGATTAAGAAAATATATGAAGGCAAAAGGCTACTGTGTATTCAGGAGTTGCTTGCTTGCTGGACACGTGGGCCAGGAGGCCCACACACTAGGAGAGCACAGTTCTGAAAAAGAAAGCGAGGGGTCTGGATTCTGCCATTTAATAACTGGATTCTTGGACAAGTTCAAATGCATCATTGCCCCTGTTTCCTCATGAGCAAAATGGAGATAATGATAGTATCTACCTCCTGGGATTGTTGAGAGGTAAACCACTGTGACTCTAAATGGACATTAATTATTATTTATGGATGATCCATGCATATGTATTACCTACTCACATAAAAGAGTTCATCATTTTAATTTCCACGTAGACATCTCATGCCAGAGTTGAGTATTAGACCAAGCAAAAGAATGCAGTGTCTGACTTTTTAGACACGTCCTAGTTTGTCTGGCATAAGAGTAGTTTTACATAGAGCTGGCAAATAGAATTACCTACCTGACCACAGGCCAGGAGGATTTGTGCTGGCATGTTCAAATTAATAACCCATTACTTATTGTGAACCTGGAGATATGCTCTGGCTTTCCATTACCTAAGTCTTATCATTTCTAGCACCAAGGCATACAGACCAATTAATCATCCAGGAGCAGAAATGAATTACCTCGGCCTTTGGGTGACTTGCTGTTTGGGTGATTTAACACTTCTTATCATGAGAGGAAAAGCACAGAGATGTTGGTTAGTTTATCCATAGAAAGGTTCATGCTTCAAAAGAGACCTCGGTTATTTGTACAGGTTTATTCATCATATGTCAATGATTGTCCTTGCTTGGAGATTTGGGGGAATCCTACTTTAAGTGATGTCCCTGAATGTGGTCCTATTTCTTGAGGCATCCAATGAAACTGATTAAGCAAAATATTCTGGAAATGAAGCTTTCTAGATAGCATAAGGCAAATCATTTGGGGTTAGTCCAAGGTGAAAATTTATTTGAAATGTTTTGTTAGACTTTCTTGCCTTAGCAAGTATAGAGCAAAGGGTATAATTTTGATATTTCTTTGTGAAGTACTAGGAAGAGCCATTCATTCATTTGTTAAACGTATCAAATTTATTCATGCTATAAATAGTTACGTTACTACTGTGTGCTGCGCTAAGGGTTAGACACACGGTGGTGAAAAGACAGAGGTAGTCTAATGGAGGCCAAGAGAACCCATGTTTAGGCTGAAATGCCACCACTTAGCAAATATGTGATCCTGGGCAAAGTATTTATTCTCTCAGACTCACTTTCTCATCAGTAAAATGGGGCCCAATAATTATAATACCCACCTTGCAGGGATACCTGAGCATCACAAAGCATAAAAGCATTCTGAAACTGAAGATCTCTATGAATGGTCATATTACTGAATGGCTGAGAAACTTGCTTTATGAAAATTATCCCAAATCATCCAAACATTACATCATTGTAAGAGATGAAGCCATTTCTTCTAACTATTGTATTAAAAAACATTTATTTTTGCAGTTGCCTTTTTTTTTTTTGAGACAGAGTCTCACACTGTTGCCCAGGCTGGAGTGCAGTGGCGTGATCTCAGCTCACTGCAAGCTCTGCCTCCCAGGTTCACGCTATTCTCTCCCTCAGCCTCCCGAGTAGCTGGGACTACAGGTGCCCACCACCACGCCCGGCTAATTATTTTTTTTTGTATTTTTAGTAGAGACGGGACTTCACCGTGTTAGCCCAGATGGTCTCGATCTCCTGACCCCGTGATCCACCCGCCTTGGCCTCCCAAAGTGCTGGGATGACAGGCGTGAGCCACCGCACCTGGCCTGCAGTTGACTTTTAAAACTTCCTCATATTCGGCAAAGTAGTAACTACACATGGAGGCACACTCAGTACCGAGGGACAAGAGGAAAGGCAGCAGCCCCCTGACACCTCCAACCCCCTTCTCCAGCCCAATCTGCGGAGGGGGCCATGAAACAGTTGCTATTTTCTGTTCTTCAGCTTTACCCCATAATAATATTGCCCTTATACTGTTAGCTCCTGTTTATCAAATAAATCTTACCAATTTGTTGCTTAGGTAAACATCATTTGCTTTTAAAAGAATGCTCCAACAGGGATATGTTTCTGTGTGTTTAGCATCTGTCCTCTAAAAGTTCAGTGTAGGAAAAATGTTTTATTAATCATTCTAGTGGGTTGGCTTCTAGACGATTGAGGTTTTACTGTGTTTGGCTTCTTCAAGAAGTGAAAGGCACTGTAACATGCTCGAGGAAGTTCCGTGCCCACTCACTGACAGCATGCTTTGCATCTGTAAACCATTGTCCTATATAAAGACTTCAAACTTCAGCTGAATCTGTGCATCGTGGGTTTTTAAACATAATGTCACAGTTGCTGCCTACAGCCAAGAAGTTAAACACTTCCTTCATTTTCCATTGCATTTTTGCTCCAGATCCTTCCAGGAGGATACCCAGAGCTTGCCTGGACATTTGGATTACAGATTTCAAAGTGGGAAAAAGATGCTTCTCTCAATATTTGGGATTTGATCATAGTTGGGGATACAGTGCTTCATTCCATAGTTAAGGAACAATGTCTGATCTAAATTTAAAAGAGCAATTTGATTAGGACATTGCTTTGCTTGTGAACTGATGTAACAATCTCTTATGGGTACTGTGTGCCAGAATGAAAGAATGATCTGGTAAGACATTCAATCAACTATGGTAAAAGAGTAAAAGTGGATTAAAAAAACACAACTATACAATTTTAGTCAATTGATTCCAGCTTCTCATTTGTCACACCTTTATCAGGCCTGTCACCATGGAGCAAAGTAAACCAAGAAAATCATTTCTTAGAAATCCACTGGATAGTGCCAGGTGTTCAAGGCTGGCATTCCAGAGAACAGAAAAGAATGGGCCTTAGATAATCAGGAAAATAGAGGAGGCAATGTAGTTCAGTGGTTAAGCACTCAGCTCTTGGCTTCACCGAAGTGAGACATTATTCTTTCAGGGTTGCTGTGGGGATTAAAGGAAATAAGCATAGAAAGTGCCTAGCACACAAGACCATATAAATGTTAGGGATTCTAGTCATTGTTACTAGCTCCAAGACCATCCCGTTGGACAAATGAGTCCCTGTCCACGGGCCCTCAGGACAACTTATATTATTATTGTGCACAGAGGGGGCAGTGGCACTGGGTTGGCTAGTTGGAAATTGCTCAGTCTCTGCTGAGAAAATAGATGACCCAGCTGTGCTCTCTGCTAGCCAGTCTAAGGAACACAGGAGCTCACGGCATTGTTGCAGGCTGGCCGGACCCCAGATTACATTTGGCATTGCTCATTTGAATGCAGAAACTTTAGGGCTATGACGGCAAGAGTGGCTGCTCAAACGGATCCACAAGGGTCTACACACAATGTTCATTGTTTTCTTTTTCGGTAGGGTTGGTTTTGAATATCGTCAGACCCTTCTGTAATTGGTTTTTCATTGTAGCCAGAAGAGGGCACTATTGCTTTACCCAAATTCTGTGCTGTGGTCTGTGGAAACCCGCATTTGTGTTCTGTGCTACAGTGTTCCATTCCTGGTTTTGTTGAGGGTGGCAGTTTCATTCTTAGGTGACTAGCACAAGAAACACACAAACAAGCAAAAAAAGCAAAACAAACTTTTGTCCATAATAACACACATGCAAAAAACTGGGATGTGGAAAGTTGTTTATATTTTATTAAACCATAGAAAATTATGTATGGAATTTAAAAAATGAACATGTATGCCGATGAAATTGATCAAGGTTCTGCCTGGAAAACCACTGTTTGAAAAATTAGAATGTACCTAGGTGTTCCTGTTCACTTTCAACAAGTGTCCCAGAAGAGGTGTAGAAGAAATTGGTGCAGTTTTGGAAAACCCCGGGATGTTTCCTCCCACTATTAAGACAGTATAAGGGCAATATAACTGTGGGGTAAAGCTGAAGAACAGAAAATAGGAATGGTTGCATGGTTCTTTCTGCAGATTGGGCTGGAGAAGGGGATTGGAGGTGTCAGGGGACTGCACCTTTCCTCTTGTCCTTCGGTACTATTTGAGTGTGCCTCCATGTGTGTTTACTACTTTGACTAATATTAAGAATTTTAAAAAGCCAACTACAAAAGTAAATATGTTTTTTAATACAATAGTCAGAAGAAATGGTTTCATCTCTTACAATAATCTAATGCTTGGACCATTTGGGATAATTTTCTTAAGGCAATGCAAGTTTCTCAGGCATTAAATAAAAGACCATTCACAGAGATCTTCAGTTTCAGAGTGCTTTTATGCTCTATAATCCTCAAGTATCCCTGAAAACTGGATATTATAATTATTAGGCCCCATTTTACTGATGAGAAACTGAGTCTGAGAGAATAAATACTTTGCCCAGGATCACATATTTGCTAAATGGTGGCATTTCAGCCCAAACATGGGTTCTCTTGGCCTCCATTAGACTACCTCTGTCTTTCAGAGTTGAAAGGAGATACCTTCCAAATGCAAATGCAAGTACACTGATGGCAGGCCAAGCCTAGACACTGTAAGATAACAATGAAAGGCCGGGAGAGAAGCCTAGTGAAACTGGGATATTCCTTAGCACGATGCCTGTAAATAAATATTTGTTGAATGAATGACTGATTGGCTAAATGAATGAAACCACAATTTCTCAGATAACTGTGGGTATGAAAACTGACATAACTATTTGAATATACATACTTTAAAAAAGTTACCATTTCCTCCTGATATGTCAATATTTCCAAATATCCTCAGATAAAGAAATTGCAAGTCTTCCAACTTTATTTGGGATCTTATAGTGAATGTTTTCTAAAATTACTTATGAGGCTAAGAGAAATTTGCGGATGCTTGTATATATCCTTGTTCATGTCGTCTTTTCAAAATCATGAGGAGAAACACTTATGGGAACTTTCTTTCTGACAACACGTGCATCAGTGTCTCTATCTCTTTCTTCATTCTTTGTTCATTCTGCTAATGTTAACTTGCAGCTTCCTGATTTCAGACTCCTGCCCAAGCTGAGCTGTAAGCAGTGAGTAGCATCTGTGCTTGCAGAGTACCATAAAATCCTTTTAATATTCATTCAAAGGTGCAAGCCCTTGGACCACAAAGGTCCCTTCTTCTAGTCCCTTCTTCATGCCCAGACATGCTTAGAGACTTGGCATCGTGCCCTAGAAGCAGAGCATATAGGCCAAACAAAACCTTCATTTTCATTGCTTCAAACAACGGTCAATTGTTGAATGTAATTACTTAGAACAAATTAAGAGTTTGGATCCAGGAGCCTTGGGGTACTCAAAAGAAAAACAGGGAGAAAAATGGTTCAGGATTCCCCTGGGTTGTGCAAAGCCACACCCCACAGAGGCCTTGTGTGATTCTGATAGACCTGAGTGAGCTTTTACCAAGCACACTCTCCAAGCTCTTCAGGGCAGGAAAAAGTAGGCATCTATATTCCATGTATGATGTGTTTTGGCAGGGCTACCTTCTTCTAAATATAGCTAGCTATTTCTTTTTAAAACATGTGATTTCTTAAATTCTTTTCCCTTTGCAGCAGCTTAGTTTTTTAAAGTAATGGAGAATGAAGAATGAATTGTTGCCGGGCGTGGTGGCTCACGCCTGTAATCCCAGCACTTTGGGAGGCTGAGGTGGGTGTATCACGAAGTCAGGAGTTCAAGACCAGCCTGGCCAAGATGGTGAAACCTCATCTCTACTAAAAACACAAAAAATTAGCTGGGCGCGGTGGCAGACGCCTATAATCCCAGCTACTCGGGAGGCTGAGGCAGGAGAATCGCTTGAACTCGGAGGGCAGAGGTTGCAGTGAGCCGAGATCATGCCACTGCACTCCAGCCTGGGTGACAGAGTGAGACTCTGTCTCAAAAAAAAAAAAAAAAAAAAAAAAAGAATGAATTGTTTGTTCATTGTCAACTTAAGACCAGTGGTCCCAGTACAAAACAGGAAGACAGTATCAATAAGAGATGGGAAAAGGCAAAGGCAGACTCCATGAATCTGAGCTTTTGTTGCAAAAGCTGTCTGCTTCTTGGGTGTGCAAGAAGAGCAGAGCCTCAAGTAAACACTCTAAGAGATCTGTGAACTCATTCAAGACACCAGTGTGTCCCTTAACCCAGTGCTACTGAGCAGATGTGGAAATAAGAATTTGATAAAGATCCAAGTCACTTTTATTTAGGAGAGTTACTCGGAAGGAAATATCTACAGGTTTCAGGAATATCATTCTCCTTAAGCAGTTTACTAAGGAATCATTATAAAAGCCAGCATTATATAGCCCTTCCCACATGCCAAGCACTGTTCTATGTACTTTACACATACTAATTTATTTAATTCCACAAAACAACTTTCCAGCCAGGTACTGTTACTATACCATACTACAGATTAGGAAATGAAGGCACCGAGATATTACCATACTTGCCCCTCAAACACCCAGCTACTAAATATAAAAGCAGGGATCCAAGTTTGGTTCTAGAATCTCTACTCTTAATCACATAACTGTTAAAAATAAAATAGTATGTGGACATAGGAAGACTGGAACTTAAATGGAGATTAATGAGTGTCATTATCTCCAAGTGATAGGTTTGCGGCTCTTCTTTTGCTTTTCTGTGTTTTCTATATTTCTACCATACATTGTTCTGAGAAAATAATAAGTGCTGTTTTAAATCCTGACCCTAAAATCTATAACCTACAATAGGCTGTGAAGATAATTGTCTTGAAAGGCCCTGGAGTAGAAACAACATAAGCAGTCTAGATCACTTGATTTCCTAATGACCAAACTTTATAGAGTAATACAAGGAAAGTGACTCAAATATGTCTCTCTCCAGTCCTGTAAGCAGCCAATAAACTGTCTACTCCTTGAAATGTCACTTGGGGCTGTATAAGGTGAAGGAGTCTCAAAGGAAGAATGAATTTCCCATCTATAACAAGCCCCTAATAGAGGAGCTCAACACGAACAGTGGCGCTTAGTACTTACTGGACAAAGACAGACTTTCACACAACATTTTCCATTAAACATCATAATACAAAAGTCAATTGTATTTATATGTAGCAGTAGTGAACAATCGGAATTTGAAGTTAAAAATCATACTATATGGAGCCAGGTACCATGGCACCCGCTGGCAGTCCCAGCTACTCAGGAGGAAGAGGCAGGAGGATGGCTTGAGCCTAGGAGTTACAGGCTGCAGCGAACCATGTTGGCCTGTGAATAGCCACTGCACTCCAGCCTGGCAACTTAGCACAGGCCCACCTCTAAAAACAATCATACTATATAACCCAGCTTAATTCACAAAATACACATAAGGTGACACACATAACGGATGTAGGAAGCAACTGAAATGTTAAAATATGAGCAAACCAATTTGGATGCAATCTTAAGAATACTCCTAAGGAGGCTAGGAGTGGTGGCTCACACCTGTATCCCAGCACTTTGGGAGGCTGGCATGGGTGGATCACCTGAGGTCAGGAGTTCGAGACCAGCTTGGTCAACATGATGGAACCCTGTCTGTACTAAAAATACAAAAATTAGCCAGATGTGGTGGCAGGCGCCTGTAATCCCATTTACTTGAGAGGCTGAGGCAGGAGAATTGCTTGAATCTGAGAGGGGGAGGTTGTAGTGAGCCGAGATTGCGCCACTGCACTCCAGCCTGGGCAACAGAGTGAGACTCTGTCTCAAAAAAAAAAAAAAGGAAAAAAAAGAGGAAGAATACTCTCAAGGTTTATCATGACAGATATTTAACATAAACATAAGTTTTTTTAACGCACAAAGATAGAAGATGGCAAAACAAAATTTAGAAAACTATCGATTTAGACCCTTTGTCCTCCCCAGACAAAAAAGTGATAACTGATTTATAAAATGCTGATAATTTCTTGTATCGATTACCTGTGTTTTTCCTTATTCTCATCTCTTTAATAAACAGCCAGACTTTCCTCTCTCTCTCTTTTTAAAAATAAGAGGATTGCTGATGGAAGCTGAGGTCTCATTTTCCTAGGTTTATATATCTGTATTCTCACTGTTCTGAGGTCTTCAGATCCTCCTTTGGGAATGGAGGGCTTATTCCTCCAGCCTCTGTGTGTGCTGGCAGCTCCCTCAGCAAAAGAGCACCACCTTGCCCAAAGCCATGGTCCCTTCCCTGGGCAAGCTGCATTCAGCAACTGGGTGATGTAGCCCTATAAAAGCCTTCTTGCCTTAAATGCGGACAAGCTGTGAGGCCATTTCAGCTCCAGAGGTCCCCATGGTGTCAGCCAAGGCTTGGCTGGACCACATCCCAGATCAGCATCTCCATCTGTCCACCCTGCTTCCCTCCCTTCCCCTTGAGGGATGTTGATCGCAACATATGTGCTACTGGGAGGTGTGGTCCCTGGCTGGGCGTCCACTTCCCAACACGAACTTGACACTATGGAACGGGAGCACAAATCTTTGGTGGGCAGTTGGCCCCTCTGCCACACTGTGTCTCCAGGACACAGCCTTGAAGTCCATCTAGCAAATAACTCGGGGAAGGAAAGCTGTGCTATCTTCCTTGCACAGATTCAGAAAGTGTCCTCATAAAACAAAGAGGGCGCTTTTGGAATACCAGCAGGGAACATGTCTGAATTTGGGTGGGGCTTCAGGAGACCACCGGAGGCAGGATGGCAGCTGCTTAGCCTACTGTTTGGTCTAATTCCCTGAGCTGTCCTGTCCCTGGTACCATGATCGCACTGTGTTAATTAAATCATTCTCATTAATTCAGCCCAAGTGTAAATTAGGAAGGAATGAAGATAAATTAGGTTTGAAGGCAGCTAATACATTTAACCCCATGCTGCTTATTTTGCGGCCTAACAAAATAACATTGTTAGGGGAGATAACAAGCCCAAAGCCTTGGGCACAGCTTCTTAATAGCATTAAAAAATGAGACTTTGGTTTGATGTCACAAGACAGAGGCAAAGACCTGCTCCCAAGGGCCTACAGGACTGGCCTAATGTCTTGTGTGAAGTGTTGGCTATTGTGTAATGCGGATACAGTGTAAGCAGCATTTCCTGACTTGTTTGTGACTCAGATATCTGCTATGTCTATGGTCATCCAGTTTTGATGACAGCCCTGTTTAGAAGTTTCTTCTTGTACAAAATGAAGACTTGCTCAGCTTTTCTTTGTGTGAGTGGGGTGATAAGAGTTACCTTTAGGATTGGCTGAGAGATGCTGTGGGATTACACAGTTTGAATTGCTATGATCATAAATTTGCTAACTTGCAAATCATTTTCAGCTGAGATAAACATTAAAAGCTGCCCAACTGCCCGAAAACTAGTCATAGATTGGCTCAAGCAAACCAGAGTACAGTTTTTAGGAGGTCATCAGTAGCACACATGATTTCTAAACTTGCAGGTTTAGTTCTTGTGACTTTCAGCAGGAAAATGTTTTCCAGTTTTTAGGACTTACATAAGCTAATTTCTTTTCTCTTGTATTGCTTATCTCCCCGAGGCAGATGAAGCGAATGTATACGGTCACTGAATGCATTTCAAGATTTTCCAGTCTACAGCTTTTTTTCCCTTTCTTCTATTGAAGCATAGAAAGTGGCAACATTAGGTAGAAAAGATACAGGAAAGTGGCACCAGTGGATGGTGACACAATGGCCAGAGGATTTCTTTCCTTTCTCAGCCCTGCCTGCTTAGCAAAGTTCTTTGCAAAGAGATCTGAACTTTGCTGTTCCCTTGGTTAAGGACATCCCGCAGTTTCTAGGTGGTAAAGATACATACCTGTCCCTAGTTCTGTCGCTTCCTGTGGCAAAATCCCCAACCAACCAGCTGAGCTATGTACATAGTCCATTTCTAGGCAAGGTCATCTAGGTGCCGTCTTAGGTAGATTTGACTCACAAAGGAAGCAGACAGAGTGGGTCTAGGAGGTGTCTAAAAGGTGCGTTGGCGGCTGCCTTGATGAGCTCCCCCACACCTTGCCACAGGCTACAGAAACATGTTTTAAAAAGACATATGTGCAATAGTTACACATTTCCGCCTCCCATCTTTTCAGCACCTATCTCTGGAGTCTACAGAGTTTCCATCTGTCTGGTCTTTGCTTCAGAACCTGGGTGCTGCTTGCCAGCCCTCTCCTAACCTCGCAGCCCCCCTGGCTCTCCATACGTGGTTCTTGACATGAATTGATCCGGGCTATCTCTGTGAATCAGCCTCAAGCCGAGACTCTGCATTAAAAAATACATATATTGAAAGGTTCGTGGTGAGGCTGCCGAGTTAATGCTAACAAAGGACTTCAGAGGGCACTGTCTTTCTTTGTTTGCAAGGAGCGAAATTTCTCGGCGCAAATACTAGGAAGGAACAAGGATAAAGGAAAATGAAATTAGAATGAAGAACTGACAGTCTTGGTTTCAGCAGTCTGGACTCTGGAAGCGCCATGTGGGGCCTCCTTAGCCAGTTTAAACCGCTCCTGCGCCTAGTGTTTTAAAGCAAGCTGGGAGGCGAAGCGCGGGCGCTTGGGGACGCGGGGACCCGGGGACGGAATAAACTCTGTCGTGGGGCCCTCACTCTCGAGCTGCAGAGCTGGGACATTGTTGCTAAGTGACTACGAGCCAGGCAATTCACATCTCCCTGGGCCTCGGTTCCCCACCTGTAAAACAAGGGGACTGGACCGGTCATCTATCCCTTTCATTTATAGACTTAGCTCCAAATACCGAATAAAAGATATTTTAACTCCCAGTGGAAAGACAAGCCTCTAGTTGCAAAGATAAATGGGATTCGTAAAAGTGATCACCACGCGAGATTATTTTTCGAATCGCCTTCCTTTCTCCTGACACGCGGGACTATTAAACGTGTGTGTGTGCTGGGCCATTTCTTCACTGAACTCCAAACTAACACCACCGAGCGATAAAAAACAGGAGAGGGTGATGGAGGCTTAATCGCTAGGAGAGGAGGCGGCGTGGCTGCTGCTTTGAGGAGTTCACTTTGAATCAAGCGGCCGCGGCGATTGGCTGAAAAGCACGTGGTGCGCGCCCCGCAGGACTGCGCCCCGGCTGCCCCTGCAGTCGCCTGGCTTAGGGCAGAGTCCAGCCGGGGGTGCCGCACCCACTGGGGAGTGGGGAGGGAGGACACACAGGAAATGCCTGGGGCTGGAGTCTCTTTGGCTCTCTGCCAGCAAGAAACTTAAACGTCTTGGCTTGCTCAACCCGAGTGTCCCTAAACTGTCCAGACTTTTGCCCGTCCATTGCCACTACCTCTCCCCACTCTGGGTGTCCTACCCAAGGCGCTGTCTATGCGT
Organism: Gorilla gorilla gorilla; assembly: GCF_029281585.2. Taxonomy (NCBI): domain Eukaryota; kingdom Metazoa; phylum Chordata; class Mammalia; order Primates; family Hominidae; genus Gorilla; species Gorilla gorilla. Next base: position 37,064,941 of record NC_073243.2, read on the forward strand.
GCCCAGGGCCTGTCCTGCGGATACCCAGCTCGCCCCTTGCAGCCCTTTTTAGAGCATCTCGCGGGCTCTGGCATCACCAAGCGCACAGCCCCGGGCTGCGCTCCCCAAAGGTGGGTCCCTCAGATCCGGGGCTGTCCATTAACCAGGCTGGCCCAAAGAAGCGCAGACACTCGAACCCGGGAAAACTTATTTTATTCTCGGTTCCCGGGGTTGCAGCTGCCAGCGGCTGAGACAGCGCGTCCGCTTTGTCTCTCTGCACTCCCCGCAGCCCCCCTCTCCCGCTTCCTCTCCCGATTAACTCCCCCGACACGCTCTTCTCTAGCTCCTCTCCTCCTCCCACTCCTTCTCCTCCTCTTCCTCCTCCTACACCACGGGCCGCGCTAATGCGCTTCCTCCCTCCCCCGGTGTCGGTCTCTTTGCATACGCGCCCCCTCCCCTCCCCGCCGCGCCACTTATAGCGGGGCGCACGGCGGCGGGGCGCAGACTGCTCTGGCAGCCGGAGAGGAGGCGGTGCGGCGGTGGCGCTGCGGAGACCCGGTCCAGACGCCTGGCGGCCGCCGGCGCACAAGGCGCTTTCTAGCTCCCTCCCCCGAGCGCACAGCCCGCCTCCTTCCGCGGCGCCTGCAGTGGCAGGCTTGCTCTCCCCTACCGTGACGCGCTCCGGGAGACGCTCTGCGGGTCCTGGACACCGGGTCCGCGGCGTGGGGACGAGAGACGGAGGCGAACGCCAGCGGTAGCCGGTCCGTGAGCCATCGTTCGGGGCGCAGTCCTCTCCCCGGCTGGCCCTCCTTTCTCCGGGGCATTCGCCACCGCTTCCCTGGGCTGAGACGACCGGTTCGTCGCCTCCTTGCCCGTGACCGTCGCTAGAACTCAGTTGTGCGTTGCGGCCAGTCGCCACTGCTGTAAGTTTCCCCCACTGCCCCGGACCTGTTGCAGGCGCTGCGGGCTTCAGGGGCTACTTCGGCTGCAGGGGTGTGTTCGCGAGGGGTGAGCGTGCTCCGGGCACTCGGGAGCTTCGACTAGAGGGCAAGGGGAGCTCTTCTCGGTGCGGAGATCACGGTGCCCGCCGTTGCCCTCCCACAGCAGGCAGAAGCCGGGCATCGCCGGAGAGGTCGACCGGCCTCCCTTCCGCGGTGCAATGTCCGGGGCGAGCCGCTGGGGAAGCGAGGAGCCGAGCTAAGGATACAGTCAGCCTCTCTCCTCTGCGGAAAGCAGCGCTTTCCTGGGGGTGAATGTCGCGCTGCGTCGCTCCCCGCAGCCTCCAGGGCCGAGCGCGCGGGATCGTTGGCCCACGTTGCATCCTCCCCGGCTTGGAGGAAAGTTGGGGCAATGCACAGACACCCTGAGTGCGGGCATGTGCACTGCGGCGGAAATGTCTATAGAGAATGAATGAAAACTGCTCTCTGAAAAACTAGTTTCTTGATCTGTTGTGTTAACATTATTAGTTACAAAGGATAGGAATTGGTGGGCGGGGAGATGAAACACTGAATTTATCCACATGTGGTTTGGTGTCACACAAGCATGGCCAGCTTGTTAAATAGCGTTGCAAGTGTTAATAAAAAGACTCTGGCAAGAAGCTCCTTTTGTTAACAAGATCTTTATAATGTTCTATTGTTACCGGTAATGTAAATGCCCAGAAAAAAATCTGCCTAGTTTCTCTTTTGATTGGATTGAGATCAGGTTCAAAACCTGGAGAAGGGTGCGGGACGCTAAGCATTGGAGGCAGAGAGCCTGAATTAGGAGCATGAAGTGAACTGAAGTTACTGTAACTGAAGCCCTTTTGATGTTCACAGTAATAGCAGCCCTTTCTCTGTCTTCTTTGTAGACGTAGGTTAAGTACATGTGTGCATTTTCTTGGCCACTTACTTGGTAGGCAAATGTGATTTCTCTGGGGGCTTAAAAATGCTCGAAAGATGATTCATTTTATGTTGAAGGTGTGTTCAGTGACTTGTATACATGGTTTCTGCTGATATTTTGAGGTTTGCACAGTTTTAAACCAGAAAGCAAGTATTTCCTCTTGGGTTTCCAAGTTTACTTTTTATTTTAATCAAACATTGTTGCAAGAATGTTGATTGTGATTTTGACTGTGACGTGCTTTTCCATCTGGATGGTATCCAAGATGACAGGCTAGGCTCTTCCTTCTGGCTTGTTGGGCCAACCTGGAACATACAGGAGCATAAACACAGGATGCGGAGAGATGTAGATCCTATATCCTAAGGTCTTCTAAACAAATTGTTTTCTTAGGTGTAAGTCTGGTTGTGAATGTTGTTTTGCACCATCCTGAATTTAATGTTCAAGGAAATGTGTTCTGGGCCTAGCATGATTCCAGCTCAATGTGTAAGCATTTTGGTGCCTGTGCACCTCGTTTCAGGGAGCCTCATTCTTCCTTCACTCAGGGCAGCATTTGCTCTGAGAGAGGCGGCAGCTTCACAAGAGTAAGTAGACAGTCTATTGAGGTTTAGGTTTAAAGTCTTCCTCCAGATACTCCAGATTGAATGTACTAATTAAAATAACAACTACAGTGGTGGAGCATTGAGAATGCTAATGAATGTTTTAACCCTTTGGAAACCTGATGCATTCCCATAGGTTCATATGGTCATTCTCCAAAACACTGGGCATTGGTTAGAATGGAGTAGACAGTAGATGCTTAGCTTGAGGTGGGAGTGAGGCTGGCTCCTCACCATTTTTTATATCTCAAGTCACTGTGGAAATCACTGGGTGCTTTGTAAAGTCTTCCTAACACTGGAGCTCTAGGACTTTGTTGCTTCCTTTCTTCCACTAAGCCATGTTTACTCATCATAAAAAATTACATTCCAAAAAGGAAAGAAAACTAGCTGCATCACCTAATGGTATGAGGTATATGTGTCATGCCCCTGCCTTTGTGGTTTTCTGTGCAGTCTTACAGTGGGGCTCACATCTGGTTGGGGAGGTGCAGATTAGTATTTTAGCCCATGAATCTGTGGCAAATCATTCATTTGCATTTATTAATAATTCTTAGAATATACATTTAAAAATATCTGAATGGTTAAAGGAAACAGAGTTTCAGCTGTGCTTTCGGGACTGGCTGTTATGTGTCTGGAACAGATACTGCAACCAGCCACACAGTTTACCCTCTGGGGATAAACAGCGGGATAAACAGCTTCCTTAGGAATCCTTGGACAGGCAGGTTCTTGAGGACTTCATTCCTTTGAAGTAACAGAGGGGTGGTGTAAAAGAAAAGGATGAAGGCATGTGATTCAGTTTTTGAAGATGGGTGACAAGCATTTCCTATGTCTCTACCCTACTGTTTTCTTACTGAAGAAAACCAAAAGATAGCATTAGATTCTACTATAATTTCAATGTAGATACCAAGGAAAGCACTGTAGTCAGCAAATAAATTCTGGGGTGGCCCTAAATTAACAACAGCTGGCAAAATACACACACACACACACACACACACACACACACACACACACACACACACATTTTTTGATTTAAATAAAGCAGTGTTTGCATTTTGAACTCCTTCTATGAAGGTGTCAGCATTTGCAGGTATACAGGAACAGTCCTAGTGATGCACTATTTAATCAAAAGATGGGCGGATCTTTTGTTCTTGCAGCTGGTTTTCCAAGAATTGATATAAAGCGGGAAGAACAGAAAACAGCAGTCATAAGTATGCTACTCAAAATATTCTTCTTTTTATGTGCCAAATCCTCACATTGGAAGCTGTCCTGAGCAAGACAGGTAGTTGGTGATTATGGCCAGAATTTATTCCGTGCTTTGACTAAAGGCTTGCTGATCAATATATGGTTAATGTTGAAATTGGGGTGCTTTTAGGACTCTTCAGTGGTAGAGCTGTCTGGTTAGAAATTAATCTTTAAGTTGGGATGCCGAGGTGGGAGGATCAGGTGAGGCCAGGAGTTTGAGACCCTGTATCTACAAAAAATACAAAAAATTATCTGGGTTTGGTGGTGCACACCTTTAATGCCAGCTACTCGGAAGGCCAAGGCAGGAGGATCACTTAAGTCCAGGAGTTCGAGGCTGCAGTGAACTGTGATTGCACCACTGCACTCAAGCCAGGGTGACAGAGCGAGACTTGGTCTCAAAAATATAAATAAAATGAAATACATTATCTGTAACATTTAAATAAAGGTCTGATCATTGCAGAAGTTGGCCTTACATTTCCCATTTACTGTATGTGCTGGGAGATTGGATCTTACCAAAGGAATTCTTAATAGAATTAATTATTGGGTGTTTGTTTTATGCATGGCTTTATGTTGCATGGGGCATGAAAGCCAGTGCCCATCCTGGCATTATGAGAGCAGGAGACCTGGCATTTTAAGTGGCCCACAGTGAATGAGCTGGACTGGGACAGGGAGCTGTGGGAATGAGACTCACTCCTCTTGGCTTTTGCTGACTTATATTCTAAAAGACTTCAATGGCCTGAAAGTTGGCAATCAGGTTTTCCAAGATGAACCTGCTTTTTATGCAGTGATTTTTTTTTTTTTTAAACAGTGCAGAGTTCAAATAGCTCAACAGTATTAGCAGTGAATATCCTTCCTTCCGGGTAGTTGTCTCTGGCTTTGTCCTGGAATGGCCATACACTATTCTAGAATAGTAGGTGGCATGGTCGACAACAAAGTGTTCTGTTTTTTGCCCAAAACCATTGTTGCTTTCGTTCTGCTGTTCTGAACATCAGGAGCATCATTTTCAATTTATTATTATTATTATTATTTTTAGGAGTGGAAACAAAATGTCAGTCAGCGTGCATGAGAACCGCAAATCCAGGGCCAGCAGCGGCTCTATTAACATCTATCTGTTTCACAAGTCCTCCTACGCTGACAGCGTCCTCACTCACCTGAATCTTTTACGCCAGCAGCGTCTCTTCACTGACGTCCTTCTCCATGCCGGAAATAGGACCTTCCCTTGCCACCGGGCAGTGCTGGCTGCATGCAGTCGCTACTTTGAGGCCATGTTCAGTGGTGGCCTGAAAGAGAGCCAGGACAGTGAGGTCAACTTTGACAATTCCATCCACCCAGAAGTCTTGGAGCTGCTGCTTGACTATGCGTACTCCTCCCGGGTCATCATCAATGAAGAAAATGCAGAATCGCTCCTGGAAGCTGGTGACATGCTGGAGTTTCAAGACATCCGGGATGCATGTGCAGAGTTCCTGGAAAAGAACCTGCATCCCACCAACTGCCTGGGCATGCTGCTGCTGTCTGACGCACACCAGTGCACCAAGCTGTACGAACTATCTTGGAGAATGTGTCTCAGCAACTTCCAAACCATCAGGAAGAATGAAGATTTCCTCCAGCTGCCCCAGGACATGGTAGTGCAACTCTTGTCCAGTGAAGAGCTGGAGACAGAAGATGAAAGGCTTGTGTACGAGTCTGCAATTAACTGGATCAGCTATGACCTGAAGAAGCGCTATTGCTACCTCCCAGAACTGTTGCAGACAGTAAGGCTGGCACTTCTGCCAGCCATCTATCTCATGGAGAATGTGGCCATGGAGGAACTCATCACTAAGCAGAGAAAGAGTAAGGAAATTGTGGAAGAGGCCATCAGGTGCAAACTGAAAATCCTGCAGAATGACGGTGTGGTAACTAGCCTCTGTGCCCGACCTCGGAAAACCGGCCATGCCCTCTTCCTTCTGGGAGGACAGACTTTCATGTGTGACAAGTTGTATCTGGTAGACCAGAAGGCCAAAGAAATCATTCCCAAGGCTGACATTCCCAGCCCAAGAAAAGAGTTTAGTGCATGTGCGATTGGCTGCAAAGTGTACATTACTGGGGGGCGGGGGTCTGAAAATGGGGTCTCGAAAGATGTCTGGGTTTATGATACCCTGCACGAGGAGTGGTCCAAGGCTGCCCCCATGCTGGTGGCCAGGTTTGGCCATGGCTCTGCTGAACTGAAGCACTGCCTGTATGTGGTTGGGGGGCACACGGCCGCAACTGGCTGCCTCCCGGCCTCCCCCTCAGTCTCTCTAAAGCAGGTAGAACATTATGACCCCACAACCAACAAATGGACCATGGTGGCCCCACTCCGAGAAGGCGTTAGCAACGCCGCAGTAGTGAGTGCCAAACTCAAGTTGTTTGCTTTTGGAGGTACCAGTGTCAGTCATGACAAGCTCCCCAAAGTTCAGTGTTACGATCAGTGTGAAAACAGGTGGACTGTACCGGCCACCTGTCCCCAGCCCTGGCGTTACACAGCAGCAGCTGTGCTGGGGAACCAGATTTTTATTATGGGTGGTGATACAGAATTCTCTGCCTGCTCTGCTTATAAATTCAACAGTGAGACTTACCAGTGGACCAAGGTGGGAGATGTGACAGCAAAGCGCATGAGCTGCCATGCTGTGGCCTCCGGAAACAAACTCTATGTGGTTGGAGGATACTTTGGCATTCAGCGATGCAAGACTTTGGACTGCTACGATCCAACATTAGACGTGTGGAACAGCATCACCACTGTCCCGTACTCGCTGATTCCTACTGCATTTGTCAGCACCTGGAAACATCTGCCTTCTTAAATGCAGTACATTCTAAAGAGAGTGAGCATGAGGTAAGAAGTTTAGCTATAGGTATAAGTATGCATATGATTAGGCTATTGTGTAAGTTCAGTACATGGGGTGAGATCTGATCCACAGAGACTGTACTGCAGAAGTACTACCAAAGCTGTAAAAATAAGAGAGCTGGTGCCCCTAGAACTTACCCACTTGTGTTGACCACAGCCTCAGCCCCCACCATGGCATTAGCCAGTGGTTCTCAGCTTTTACTGAGCCTCAGAATCTCCTGAAGAGCTTTTTTATTTATTTGATTATTATTATTATTATTTGAGACAGAGTCTCGCTCTGTCACCCAGGCTAGAGTGCAGTGGCATGGTCTTGGCTCACTGCAAGCTCCGCCTCCCGGGTTCACACCATTCTCCTGCCTCAGCCTCCCGAGTAGCTAGGATACAGACGCCCGCCACCAGGCCCGGCTAATTTTTTGTATTTTTAGTAGAGACGGGGTTTCACCATGTTGGCCAGGATGGTCTTGATCTCCTGACCTCATGATCTGCCCGCCTCGGCCTCACAAAGTGCTGGGATTACAGGCATGAGCCACCGCACCCGGCCCTGAAGAGCTTTTTTAAAAACTGCCCATCCCAGAGACTTAGTTTCATTTGGTCTGGGGTAGGGTCCAAGCATCAGTATTTTTAGAAAGTTTCCGGATGATTCCAATGAATAACCAGGTTGAGAACCCCTGACCTCTGTTAAGTATGCCAGCTAATGTTTATTGAGCCCTCACTGTGTGCTTGCAGCGGTGCCACGTGTTTCCCACGGATCATCTCATTCTATCCTCACAACAACCCCGTGGGGAATTATTACTAGCTTCATTTTATAGATGAAAAAACCTTCATGCATTACGGAGGCTAAGCTGCCCGAGTTAGCAGAGCTTAGTAAGAGGTGGAGCTGGTTAGGAAGTCAATGCAGGGGGTCTGGCTCTAGGGCATCAGCACTGGAGCATCGTGTTGCACTGCCACCGAATAAACTTGAGCTTCACATCCATGACACCAGTGTCATCCCAGGTGATACTTCATTTATATTCAAATTTTGCTTCCTCAAACCCTTTGTAGAATGATTAGGGTTTAAAAATGTATTGCTCAAATTCATTCCTAGTTAATTCTCTCCAAAATTATTAGCTTATTTGAAATGTTTTACTTAAAAAGTAGCCCCCTTTAAGGCGTTTATTACCTTTAAAGATAAATCTATATCTGTCTTTGTAAAAGGTTGCACTTACATAGCAGAAATTTGTGCAGATAACATGGAGCCACCTAAACTTCCCAAACTATGGCCTTTCAGAGTTAATCAGTCAGGCCGAACCTATTGTCAAGGCTAACAAAAGTTGTGTTTCTGCGTCATATATCTGAGTACATAATAGTTGTCTGTGTATTTAAGAGTATAGAATACTCTTGGCTCAAATAATTAATAGGCCTACACAGTTCAGAGTTCGCAAAGCTCACGGCTGCTTTGCCGCTAAGCATTCTTAGGATTGGCCCCAGGAATCGCTTAGGCATGTGTAAGTATAGCCCAGCGCACACAGGATGTGTTGACTTGTTTTGGTGATTCATGGGCTTATTACTAATAATAAGAGAAGAAAGTAACTGCTTTGGAGGAACTACAATGAAAACAAACTCATTTACTTGGGAACTTTTGGCTCTGTTTTCCCTAGTGTGTTTCACACCTTTGAAGGGGACTTCAAAGGGAGAAAAGGAGATCTAGGCCTAGTGGCAAGCTAAGCACAGAGGGGTTTCATCTCATTGGTCTTTTCTTTCCCCGTCCCTTACAGCTCATTTAGAAACATCATTAAACTTGGCCTCACTCTCACATTTCAGCTTGCTATTTTATTTTCTTTTTGAGACAGAGTCTTATTCCATTTCCCAGGCTGGGGTGCAATGGCGCTATCTCAGCTCGCTGCAACCTCCGCCTCCTGGGTTCAAGCGATTCTCCTGCCTCAGCCTTCCAAGTAGCAGGGATTACAGTGCCCGCAACCACGTCCGGCTTTTTGGTATTTTTAGTAGAGATGGGGTTTCACCATGTTGGTAAAGCTGGTCTTGAACTCCTGACCTCAAGTGATCCACCCACCTCAGCCTTCCAAAGTGCTGGGATTACAGGCGTGAGCCACCGCACTTGGCCTCCAGCTTGCTATTTTTTTTACTTCTTCAGTTATCTCTTCCCGCCTTCGTACAGTTATCAGAGTTCTGAGTTATGTCATGCTTTCCTGGAATGAAACTCCTTCAAAACAGCAGGAACAATCAGACACCTCCTCTGGGGAGCAACTGGGCTAATAGTGTCTCACACCAAACTGGTTTTTTGTAGCCTTGCTGGCATCTCAGTAATCTTGAATAAACAAATGCTCTGAAAGTGGTTATTTCATTTGAGATATGAATGCATGACTCACCTCTAAAGCAGGTTTAAAGAACCTCCTAGGCGAAAGCATCGATTAACAGCACACTTAGTTGGGTGTTAGTCCGGAACTGACTATATTTGCACAGAAGAGCCATAAAAATTGCTACCAGGGTGGTGGTACATAAAAAACGACAATGGGCAGGCTGGCTGGAATCCTTGGAACAAGGTAAGGAAATTGAGGCAGAAAGAGGAGAGAAGCCACATGTGTATTCTGGCCCTAGTTTTAAGTTCTAGACCTTCCTGAGTTTTAGATTGCTTCTCTGTCAAATGAGTGGTTTGATCCATAATCCCCTGTGATCTGTCCCAACTCAGACTTGGGTCAATTGATAGGGGAGTTAAAAGAGGCGAAAATACCTAGCCCAGTGCTTGACATGTAGTAACTTACTGTGAGATAATGGCAGTGGAATTAGCTTTCTGTGTGGTGGGAAAATGAGGTTTCTTTGACCATTATCTGCTTGTTATCTTTAGACTTCATTTTTGGTTCCTCCTTTTTCAGCCCAGAGTGAACATGTTGGCAAACACTTGACTTCACCCTACCCTGGGTGTTTGAACTGAATCATACCCTTCCGGTCGCTGGGAAACAGAGCAAGTAAAGTGTTAAGTTATATGTGAAATAACATCCTCTTCACCCTTGGCGCTACCAGTGAGAGAGTCAAGCACATAAAAACTAAATTTGACAGGGCCAAGTTTGCTGCTTTTAAAGGGCAGCGTAAGCGCCCGATCAAAGCCACTCTTTGAATTTCCGACAGGGAGAATGTTGGTTAAAATTTCTAAAGTTTACTACACAAGATAGTGCTAAAACATTTAAGAGGGGGTTGGAGTGCCTTAAAGTGCTGGGTAGGTAGGTCTCAGTCCCAAACTGCAAATTCCTCTGCCCTCCAAATGTAGGTGCTAACTGAATTAATACAGTGTTTAACAGAAAGTTTCCCTAGGTCTTAAAGCTCATCCACCTAGGAGGTTTTATCTGCCTCCTGCTGCTCTGTCAGTGGGTGGGAAGGGCAGAAAGGAAATTACTTTGATTATCCTCTGTTTTCATGGTGCCGTGTGGCCTCAACCTAACTTAGGCTTTGATTTGCTTTGTTTCTTCTCTAGATTTTGTTGTTGTTGTTGTTGTTGTGTGTCCTTTTTTTTTATTATTGTTCCTGTTTGAATATGCAATTTTTGGGGGGGAGGGTGTGTGTATTCCTTTTTTCCTGTTTGAATATGCATTGTCTTGAAATTTTATATTATTATAAGATGCATTCTTTTGGCCTAATGTTGACATACAGGTTACAAGGAGGTGGAGGTGGGGCAATGACACCGTAGTCTTAAGGAATGCCTTGAAATCTTGAATCACTGTTAGGAAACAGCCAAAAGAAACAACTCATGAAATGAATCAGGCTTCTGAACACACAAAAGCAAAGAATTCAGTGCAAGTCATGAGTGGCTCCTCCAGAATTCCCTTTGTCTGTACTTAGACTTACAGCAATAGGGATACAAAAGCCCTCTGCACAATTTCCCCAGATGAAATGAGAAATAAATAAATGGGAAGAGTAAGCAGTGTGAGGAAATGCAAGCTCTATGAAATGTGCAGGCTTTGTGGTTACGGCACTTTGAATTGATATTCACACTTGATGTACGTAGATTCTGTAGCACTGGCATGCTGTAGCTGCTGGCACCTACGTGTGGACTAACGAACTTTCAGAATAAACTCCAACCTTGGGCTGTTGAGGCCTGATACATCGTCATGTGAAAGGAATCGAGACTGATTTCTGCCATAATGGATAACAGAGATGCATTTAAATAAGAGGATTAGTATGTCTGCCTCCTAGATGGTAAAGTTAATTTGGAATCTTTCATGGTACATGGGCCAAGGAGGGTTTGCACAGGAATCTCCCTTCTTTTCACCCCTTAGTGATCACTTTACAGTCGCTCTGTTTAACCACAGAAAGAAATTTTATGAATGTTGGAAGCAGAAGATGGCAACTCCTAATAGCATCTAGACATATAGGTTTGGATTTGAACGTGTGTATGCTTAGGAAAGAAGTGAAGGTCCTTCTTTAGACACCACTGTTTTTGTCAGGCCAGCCATCTGCATGGATGTGTACGTGCACACGTGTGTGCATTTAAGGCAAGTACTTTAAATATCTTTGCACAGTTCCTACTGAACATGTAAGACCTTTGGACGCAATATTGTCCAGCTCCATACCAAGTTTAATTTTTAAAAAAATTTTGTGGCTAATAAGAAAAAATCTTAAAACTATGGCATCACACAAATCCTTCATGCTTTTTTGTTTTGTTTTTTTTTCTCTTCCTTCTATTTCAGCTCACTCCATCACTTGATAATATGAGATTTCTACTTCGGAGAGGCCAAGTCTAATGAAGAGAGAAAAAGGAAAAGAAGTTGCAAGACTCGAATAAAATCTGCTGCACCTTGTAAATGCTCTAACTGGACATGAAGGAAAGGGGCGAGGGAGGGGGGTGGGATTTTTGGTGCAAGTAGCACATGGTTTAAATATGAATGAACAAACCTGTGATCTAGTCCTTGTCTTGTAATTGTGGATTAATGTCAATGTTAATTAGCCCCTCAAAGGGAGAGAAAAGCTGGACCTTTTCCCTTGCTGTACCATATTCAGCATTTGATTTCCATGGGCCCCACCATTTATGTGTAAAATTTGAAATGGTTGTCACCTCTCTCTGAGGAGAGAGCTTGAAGCCTCCACACCAGCTGCTGCTGGAGATTCAAAGCCCAACTGTGGGTCCAAGAGGGAAGCTGGCTGGGCTGGCTGAAGAATGAAGACCACTGGACTCTCTGTTAATCTCTAAGGGGTCTGCTCCCCAGGAACGTTTCTGAACAATGGGGACTTTGTTGGTAGCCATTTGGTAGATGTTCTTTTCTATTTATAAGTGACTTTAAACTTTCCCTTGGCTGTTAAGAAGTTTGTTATAGATTTAGCTATTTATTGTTCGATGCCTGCATGCTGAAACAATGCCTACAGCTGTCTTCACATGTATGGACGTGTGTGAATGGTTGTACGTTTTGCACATTTTGTGGCTGTTGAGATGTGCTTTGCTGCACAAACATGAAAATTTTTGAGTTACAATTTGGAGCATAACTGGAGGGTGGGTTGGGGAGGGGTGGATTTTTAAAATGTCAAGACAGGGAAGGATGACAAAATGGAAATTTAAATAACATCCTAGAGGTAGAGAAACCGTGGAGATCACTTTTCTCAGACTCACCAACTTTTAATGGGATTTCATGGGGTTTGGTTGTGCTGATGGGGTAAGGGGAGGCTGCTTTCTGCCCTTCTCCCCACTCCCAACTGATTTACCTAATTCAGTCTCAGCTGCTGAAATTTGGAAAGGACCAAATTGCTTTACAGTTTTTTTCTTTGTGTAGTATCTTGAAATCCTGGAAATTTCTATGGAATAGTTCTGTATATAGGGCACAAGTAAAGGCATTGTCCAAAGTTTATTTATTTATTTATTACCCTAAGAATGCTTTGCCATAACCACATTTAATGGGAAAAACGGAAGTATCACAGATGTAAATTAACTCACCAGATTTACTGGGCCTGAACTCATTCTCTTCTTGCTATATGATTTAGCAAGTTCTAGAAGGTCTCCAAGACAATAATTACATTGGCACAATGTATACTTCAGTGCTCACCCTTAGGCAAATCTCTTTTTAAAAAACTCTTTGGTGCACAAGTAACACATTTGGCCACAAAACACCAAAGAATTGTAAGCAGTGGCCCCTACTGAGAAGTTTTCCGGTAGAGTTGGAAATCAGTTGTGAATACATTCTTTGCTAGTTGGAGTGCTTGTTTACTAAGCATGTGCCGTCGTAGGTATTAGTGCTAGTCTCAAATAGGTGCTTCCCCTGAGGTGCGGGGGGAAGACCAAAGTTTGCAACTCGAACTGCTTTCGTCCATGTTTCTCACATTGCTGTATTTTAGAAAATAGGGGTTAAGACTGATAACAACCTTTTACATTGTGACTGTGTTTGCATTGTCTAATGACAGATAAATCCTTAACATTTCTCTCCACCTTAGTACTTTAGACTAATTGTGTTTGTCCGTCCATGCCATGAATGAGTGGGCTGTAGTTGGGCCAAAATAAATGAGCTGTTGGAAGAAAAGAATCACAGTACTTTCCAGCAGTCAGTCCCTGGTTCCTAGATGTGTTCTAAGCAATGCAAATGTCTAATTGTCCCCCAGTGGGCATAGTCAGTGTCGTTTATATTGTAGCAGTTACAGCTCTGTAGTTTATGATGCAAATCTGCCAAGAGAGATGTATGTGTCACTGCATGGCTTCTGAAAGCAGGATGAATTTTCTGCAGCTGTTTCAAAGTTGGGGTCTGTCCTTGAATCCTCTATTAATTACTGTGTGTGAGCCAGAGGGAGCCGTGGTAAGGGTTGGGCCCCCAGCCTGTAGGGAACTTTCTGGACTCCCACTCTTTGAATTGATATAGGCATTTGGTCTCACTACTTGACCATTCTCACCCTGTGAAACGTCCCACACTTTGAAGCAAATACAATTCACAGCACAGTACACACAAAAACCTTGGCATAAGACAGAGAAGGTTCTTCTTATTTTGTGGGCTGGTTGCTGTAGAAACACATAACAAAGGGCAGCCCTCCACTTCTGGTATAATTGTGTAGCCCCTTTTCTTTGGGCTTGACACCTGTCTTGAATAAGAGTGATTAGAGCTGCATAATGTCCCTCTCTTGGCTATTGACCATGTGGTTCACGTACAAAACTCTGTATAAGTTGAAGGAAAATGTTCATGTTCATATGTACTTGTTTGCTATGACTACATTTTGAGGTTTTGTAAAACTGTTATTTTTTTTTTCACAATGTGAAACTGAAGGTCAATAAATTATTAGAGATTTTCTCTTCATTATGTGTGTGGGTCTTTATTTGAATAAGACACAATTTGAGGCATTGTAAACTTGTGCCTTTTCTCGTTTATCCAAAGAAGGATCGTTTCAGATATTCCGAACGTATTTTATTTCACCATTTAGTGATATTTACAAAGGTAATTTTGCATATTAAATAAAACTTGCTGACCATTAGAGTATCTCTTTAAGCAAGACAAAATTCCTCATTTATGGGTTATTCATAGCTGGGAATATAACAAGTCACACACCATGCGATATTAAGACAGCATACTTTATATTGGAATGAATTTAGTTTTTTGAAATCCTCACGTGGGTTATATTTTGACAGAAAGCTGCTAGAGAAGGAGCTGGAGTTCAATCCTCTTTTCATCTGCTGACATCTGCTTTAGAAATCATTTAAAGTGGAAATATATGCATATTATTTCTGTACTGCCACAGAAAAGCACAAGTTTAACCCCTCAGGGATACTTAGTTTGTTCCAAGCTGATGGCTATCCTAGCTGGCTCTGCATAAGGCCAGTTGAAGCCTCCTGCCCCTACCTCATGATGGCTTCATGTCACACTGAGATGCTCCTTTATCACTTGGGTTGGAACCCTTATTGTTTCAGTGTGCAGAGCAAGGTTGGGCATAACCTTTTCTGGGTAGAAAATAAATATTACCTAATTGGGAACTCTAGGAGAGCTCACAAGTAGGCATAATGCAATTACAGCCTTTGGACTTTGACCAAGATGCCAGAGCAGATGCCTTGGGTTTGACAGGAGGATCATTCGGTTCTGTGCTGTGTGAGGCTGGTCTACAGCCAAGCCTTTGGGGACCAGTGTCAGCCTTCAGATTCCAAGTGCATGATGTTGAAGACCCGTGGAAACCCTGTTGATGACACCATATGGATGACACCAAATGACAGGGAAGAACGAGGGGTTAGTTAGGAGTTGACGGATGGGATTTAGACTCAGGAAAAAGTCTTGATGTTAATCCCTAGAGGGGTTGAGAATGGTTCCTGTAGAAATGATTGTGAACAGATCTTTCATTCTCTGGAGTTGTTTCTCTTTATCATCTCAGTCGGAACATGTAGACAGATTAAAAAGATACTTCAAATTCTTAATTTTCATTCATTTGGAAATTTCATTTCATTTAGATAGATCACACCAAACAGTAGCTATGGTAATAAAAATCTGGCCACAGTAGGCAAACGGGTTGGAGGTCGGCAGTCCAGGGCCGGGACAGCACCCCCATGAGGCCATCAGGCCTCATGCTTGCAGGATGGCAGCTGCATCTCATGGCATCACATCTGCTTTCCAGGCAGCAAAAGTGGGGCAGACAAAGGGGAAAGGGCTCAGGCCAGAGGACATTCTCCCTTTTACTTTGAATAGTAATAGTTTACTGAAAAGGCTCACCGGGAGACTTACACTTACCTCTCAGTGGCCAGAACTGGGACATGTGAACTTCCCAAGATATAAGAGAGCTTGGGGAGGGCAGTACTTCTATCTGGCACACTGCCACCCCACAGCAATGTGATTTAATTAGTAAGGAACAAAGGGAGAGCAGACGTTGGAGGGGGAAATACACAGATTATTCTCTGCAGTTGGTAGGCTTATCTACTACAGCAATGGTTCCCAGCCTTTTTTGACACCAGGAACTGGTGTTGTGGAAGACAGCTTTTCCATGGATGGGGACTGGGCCTGGAGGCGGCAGGGATGTTTTTGGGATAAAACTGTTTCACCTCAGATCATCAGGCATCAGATCAATCTTGTCCAACCTGTGGCCCAGGATGACTTTGAATGCAGCCCAACACAAATTCATAAACTTAAATTATTTGTGATTTTTTTTTAGCTCATTAGCTATTATTAGTGTCTTTTATGTGTGGCCCAAGACAATTCTTCTTCTAATGTGGCCCAGGGAAACCAAAAGATTGGACATTCCTACACTAGATTTTCATAAGGAGTACAAAATCTAGATCCCTCACATCTGCTGTTCACAATAGGGTTCGAGCTCCTATGAGAATCTACTGCCCCCTCTTCCCTGGCTCTGCTGATCTGATAGGAGGTGGAGCTCAGGCAGTAATGCTCACTAGCCAAAGGCTTACCTCCTGCTGTGCCGCCCACTTCCTAACAGACCACGGGCACTGGGCCATGGCCCAGGGGCTAAGGACCCCTGTACTACAGGGAATCATCAAAGAGTCATTGTAAACTATAGCCCCATTCATTAAGTGATGAGCTGAGATTGTGCTAAGGACCTGCTTTACAGTCATCTCATTTAATCCTCATGACAAATTGAGGTAAATATAGCGAGATTTCTTAACATCTCTGAGCCATAGATACTCGATCTGTAAAATAAGCATGACTAACATTCTTTCTAATAGAAAAATTTAATAATATAAGAAATTTAAGAGTAAATACCAGGCTCAGTGCCTGGCACATAGTAGGTCCTCAGTAATTTTTAGTTGCCATTTTGAAACATTATGGGGAGAGATACATACATAAAAATCTGAGTGCTTACTCTATGCCAGGGACTGCTTTAAGGGTTTGCAAGCCTCTCACCTTGCTCATCCCCCCTGGCAACGCTGTGAGAGCAGGTGCTATTATTACTCTCATTTTGGAGATGAAGAAACAGGTCTTAAGAGATTATATAACTTGCCCAAGGGAGTGGTGGAGGTGGATTTCAAGGCACACTCTGACCTGCTCCTCCAGGTCCAGGAATGTAGAGGAAGGTGATTCACAGGGCTGAGCCAGACTGTGAGAAACCCAGGGCTGCCCTGCATTCCATCGTGCCTGGAACACACGACTCTGTAAGGTGGTCCGAGGAGACGTGCCGCTGGTGAGCCTTGCCCTGGACATGAGGACTGAAGAAGCCAATGGAAAGAGTTGATTGAGACTCAAAATGTTCCTTGACAGCCAGTTTCAGAAGATAAGTTGTAGAGAATTTAAAACTGAACGGGGGCTCTGGGTGGTTGTTACACTTGATCATTCATTGAGCTGTACACGGATGCTTTTTGTGCTATTCTGTTTGTAAAATGTTTATTGACTAAATGATTGAATATACCCATGGATAATGGCCAGACCACGTATAAAAATGGAACTCTGACCCACAATCTGCAGCAACCAGCCCAGGAAGCAAACACATTGTCTATGGTGATCAGCCCAGGAAGCCAGCCTGCTCTCCGTAAGTCAGACCTGTAGGAAGTTAGACCACTATCTCTGGCAACTGGTTTAGAAAGCCAGATCATAATGCCTGTATTATTCACAGTCAGCCCCAAATGGCCAGGACTTGACCAATAACTGACTACTTCCCTGATTTTTGTCCTTGCTTCTAACTAAGGACCAGCCAGAGAAAGCCAAATATGCACCCCTACTCAGACACCACAGGATGCCCACTTCTGGTTGGCCAACTTGCAGCTTCCCCATGCCAACGGCCTCCAATCAAACCTGAAGACATCCCTTTTTTTCCCCACAATGAAACTTTCCCTTTTCTCTGTCTTCCTTTGAGTCTCTGCCAAAATGCAAGTGACAGTGGCTGACTCCCTTGCTATATAGCAAGCTCTGAATAAATAGCTTTTGCTTGTTCACATTTGGCTGGTCATTGTTTATTTCCACAGACAAATGTTTGCTCGATAAAATAATTAAATGTTTCAATAAAAAGGTTCACAAAAATGAAGTGGGGACCAACATTGTGGGTTCTAGGCAAGCTGGGTTTTCAGAAGGTTGCTGTTATCCTCCTGACTGTCTGAGTAAATAAAATGTACACAGTGCATATAGCACGAGAAAAATGGATTTTGAGTTAATGGGGTTGAGATTAGGGAGTCTGGTTTGCAAAAGGAGAACAGTTGCTTTGTTTGGGAATATTTTGAATAAAGTGAGAACACTTAAATAAGTTTTACAGCCATATTCATGGTGCACATGAATGTATGAATAAAAGCAAAAACTTAGCAGTTAATTCCTGGTCTTGCCTGTCACAAATCTTAAGTGCTTTGCCTGTCTGACACATACTCAGACTAAGCCATCTGTCCTGCATTTGAATTTAATCGTAGACAATGAATTTTAAAGCTCTGTTATATGTCAGACATTGGACAACTAGGTGCAAGACCTAACTTTCAGAGGGAAAAAAATGTATATTGAGGCATGACGATGAATTAAAAGCAATTTGACTAAGTAAATTATAAATCTACTATAATCTTGTCCAGCTCTGCTTACAGCCCAGCTCTCTTTGTGAGTCCTGGGGAAACCAAATGAGACAAAGTTTCTGTCTTTCTCTCTCTGGTCCTGTTTCCTTGGCAACCATAATCTTTATCTCTGCAAAGATGGGGGACTGCAGCAAGAAAAGGCAGTTGGAATTTCAGCAAAGACTCTCACTAACCTTTTGCTTGTGTTATCAGATGATTTGTTTTGTTATGAAAAGTTATTTTACACCTGCTTTTTAGATAACATGGAGAGTGTTTATTGGATATTCTAGAAAGGCTGTGAGGATTTTTTTGTCCATGAGATATGCTAATATTGTATCCGCAAAGAAGATGAAATCAGCCCTTTGGTAGACACAAACTAGGCACCTGCAAAGTGGGAACTAAAATCTCTCTCTCTCTCTCTCTGTCTCTCCGAGGCTCTAACGAACACATGTGAAAGCTCTAAATTGCAAATACACCTGCCCCACTCACCCACCCACATACATTCTGGCCAAGGCATTGCTGCCAGAAGAACTATTTGCAGAGAACAAATTTTGTAATTTTGAAATAATTTCTATACTCTGAGGAGAAGGAAAGGAGAAAGGAAAAGCAGAAGACAACCTTGCCGGAATGTTTCTGGTAGTGGTGGCCTCTTCACAGCCCTTTCTGGTACTTCCAGAGGGTCCACCTATTCAAGAGATGGGGGGGCCAATCAGCAGCCTTTTTCAAAACGGGAATACCTAAACTGCATTTTGAGGGCTGTTAGTCTTTCACACATTCATATGAATCAGGTCCGTCTGAAGGGTGGGTGGGGGGTTGGGAGTGGGGCTCGGACCTAGGGGAACACCAGGAATTAGGAGGCTTGGAGGTGTGGGAGAAGAATGAGAAAGGCAAATTTTTACTTCAAAGTGTTATGGCTAGAGAGGGGAAGAAATGAATAGGCAGAGCATAGAGGATTTTTAGGGCAGTGAAACTATTTTTACGATACTATAATGAGTAATGCCTGCCATTAAACATTTGTCAAAACCCACAGAATGTGCAACACCAAGACTGAACCCTAATTAAATTGCAGACTTTGGGTGATAATGATGTGTCAGTAGGAGCCTAAGAAATGCAGGTTGTAACAAATGTACCACTCTGGGCTGGGAT
Organism: Gorilla gorilla gorilla; assembly: GCF_029281585.2. Lineage (NCBI taxonomy): Eukaryota > Metazoa > Chordata > Mammalia > Primates > Hominidae > Gorilla > Gorilla gorilla. The sequence continues at coordinate 37,084,046 of NC_073243.2, forward strand.
GTTGATAGGAGAGGGAGGTTGTGCCTGTCTGGAGCTTTGAGGTATTTGGGAACTCTGCACTTTTTGCTCAATTTTGCTGTGAACCTAAAATTACTCTTAAAAATTAAAGCCTATAATGCTCTCCTCTCCCCAAAACACCCTACAAAAACGTTAGAAACAAAAGGAGTCTTTTAGGGTTGTCAGATAAATTGTTTAATAAAGCATAGAGTATATTTTTTTTAATGTTACCTTGAATGAACATCAGGTACTGGAAAGAGAGAAAACTCTTTCTCTCTGCAATATTGTCAAATATACATTTGGTCCCCTTCTTACATACAGCTCCTAAAATCCTTGGAATTGCCAGAGCGATGGGTGTCTTTTGTATGCTAATAAGATGACTGGTGGCCGGGGGCCCCTAGGTAGCTTCAAGGTGAGAGCTGCATAGGCATGATTAGAGGACTGAGATTTTTAGCTCCTCCAACTCTGTGGGATGCCAGGACTGAAAGTTACGTTGATCACCAATGATTAAGGATGTAATCAATCATGCTTATGTAGTGAAGCTTCCATAAAAACCCAAAAAGGGCTGGGCTTGAGAGCTTCTGGATAGCTGACCACATGGAGGTTTCTGGAGGGTGATGCATCCAGGGAGGGGATGGAAGCTCCTTGTCTCTTCCCATATATCTCACCCTATGCTTCTCTTCATCTGTATCCTTCCTACTGTACTTATAATAAACCAGTAAACATAAGTAAAGTGTTTCTGTGTTCTGTGGGCAGCTGTAAGTAACAAAGTACCAAACTCAATTAGGAAGCTGTGGGAACCCTACAGCTGGTCAGTTGGACAGTGGTGACAGGCATCTGAAGCAAGGGCAGTCTTGTGGGACTACACTCTCAGCCTTTGGGATCTGACACTACTGGTATGGACAGGAGATAGAAATACTGGGTAGAAGAGGGCAGTTGCCCGACAAAGGCCCCACCCTGAAGCCTGGAAACCTGTGGCCCTAAATGAAAGCAGGCATTCCTCTTTTTGCGCAGAAATGTTGCCTTTTGGCCTGCCGCACCCCCCTATCCTGTACCCATATACACTCCAAATCCCAGGCTCCACAAACACATGAGCAGATGAACAGAAGAGCAGAGGAGCAGAAGAGCAGCATGGCAGAGAAGGAGAGAAGAGAAAGAACGCCTGAATGTCGAGAGGAGATTGGCTGGGGACAGTTGGAGAGGAGATCAGCCACAGGATGGCTGAATTCCAGGGGAAGATCATCTTCCTACTCCATCCTCTTTCCAGCTCCCCATCCATCCCGCTGAGAGCCAACTCCATCACTCACTAAAATCCCCCGCATTTAACATCCTTCAATTTGTCCGTGTGACCGGATTCTTCCTGGACACCAGACAAGATTCCAGCTACCAACAGGGCACTGAGCTAGTTAACACTTAAGCTGTCTGTGGATGGCAGAACTAAAACAGCACTGTAGCATGCCCACTAGGGCTTTGGGAGTTGCAGGCTCTCACCTCCAGATGCTACTTTGGGGCTGGAGCCCAAAAGCACTTGCCCCAGCTCCTGCACCTGCCCATCTGCATGCTACCCCTCCTTTAAGGGATTTGAGCACTTGGCGGCCTGCTGAACAGATGAGCCATACCCCTGTCGCACATCCTGCTGGGAGCGGTGGGGGGAGTTGGGGGGCAGGGGGAGTGGTCAGGCAACTCACCTGTCTCACTATCTCCATGTAGCTTGTGTCAGATTGAATTGTATTAGCGGACATCCCACTGGTGTCTGCTGCAGAATCTGCAAAATTGCTTGGTTGATGTGTCGGAACCCCTACCCCTACTCCACATCTCGTGTTGAAAGTATTGAGTGACTGAGTTAGTGTGGGGAAAAGCCCATTCAGTTTTTTTGCTGTCTCTAACATTTTCATTCCTGCATTCCTTGTTCCAGGACCCAGAATCAGGCCAGCACCAGTGGAAACTCAGAGAATGGAGTCCTGAAGGCTGACCCAGAACCCAGCTACCAGTTATAACATCACTTCTAGGAGGATATGAGTCCCACATTCTCAGCAACCAACTCACAACTCACTAATAAGTTAATGCTAGTCTGTATTTTGGCAAATACCTATCCATAGATATCTGCACTCCCAGTATAAATACTGAATCAGAAATTTTTATTTCTGTAATATTTTACTTCTTAGAATACTTAGTGTTCAAAATTTAATTACTGCAGTATATTTTTATTTTCCTTTTCAGGTGTTTCCTTGGGGCAGAAAGTTAAATGTCCATATGACTAGAAATTTATTTCTTCATTCATTTATTTCTGGGGAAAAAAACAACCATGAAAAGGGTAGTAATCACTGACAGAAATGTGGAAATGTTCAAAGAGATAAACCAAACCATTTGGGAAGAACAATGGCCTTTTCAAAGAGTTCCACTAGAGCTGATAGGAGATAGCTGGAGGGAGACAGAGCCTTCCTCTTGCATGGCAGTAGGTTGGCCTTGCTGGCCTGGGCTAGGGCAGGGTTCCTGGAACTTCCTGTGAAGAGGCAGCCTTGGGACCCCTGGGGTAGAGAAGGCATGGGGTGGGGCGCAGAGGCACGATGAGGTTGTGTAGATGCTGCTGGGTGCCCTTTGAACCCAGCAAACTGGAGAGAAGGCTGTGAGGAGGAGGAGTCTAGGGCAGTGACTGCTGGCATAACCTCTGGAATGGCACTCACAGGTTCTCCTGCTTTCCAAGAACCAGGACCAAAGGCAGAGAACCCTGGAGTCCCAAGGTCCCTGGGTGGGCACTGCTTGTGGTTGGTCATATAACATTCAGTGAGTTACAGAAGGCTGGGTGGTGAGCTGTCATTAGCAGATGTCTTCCTACCTCTGAGAACAAGGGATAGGCATGACTCCTCCCTTTGTCTCTAAGGATGCTGGTACATGCTGTCTCAGAACCAGAGGGGAGAGGAGCTGTCTTGGAAGGGGCTGCTGGAATTGCACCTGGACACCAGGGGCCAGGCATTAGCCCTCCAAGAGGAGCAGAAAGAAGGGGAGACAGAGAGAGGAGACCACCTGTCCTTCTTCCTCTCTCCAGGCTTAGCCTACATACACAAGCTCTAACTCACAGGGGGGCCTAGAAAGATATCAGAGTCTACAATGGGCATAGCATTAGTCTCTGTGAACTATGGTTACTGGGTAGAATCTACAAGAAAAGCAAAGTAAGATAGGTAAAGGAGAGGAAGAGCTTGTGCCCAGCACAGGATCCCCACTACCCACTACCAAATGGGAAACATCAGGGTTTAGAGAAAATGTTTTCTTGTTTTTTTCTTTTTTTTCTTTTTTTGAGACAGGGTCTCACTTTGTTACCCAGGCTGGAGTGCAGCAGTGTGATAGCGGTTCACTGCAGCCTCAATCTCCCCAGCTCAAGCAATCCTCCCACCTCAGACTCCCTATTAGCTGGGGCTATGGTAGTCACCACACCCAGCTAATTTGTGTGTGTGTGTGTGTGTGTGGTTTTTTTTTTTTTTTTGGTAGAGATGGTGGTTTCCCTATGTTGCCCAGGCTGGTCTCGAACTCCTGGGCTCAAGCGATCCACTGCCTCAGCCCCACAAAGTGCTGAGATTACAGGCGTGAACCACCACACCCAGTTTAGAGAAATGTTTGCTTTGGTTTACTTTGCTTTCCTTCACTGGGGTCTGGCCTGGGTTGTGATCTGGAAGTGCTCCCTACCTTCTCTGGCTCTCCCTGCTTCATTTCTTCACTAGAGTTTCTCCCTACAAATCTATTGCTCACTGAATCCTGCCTTGACATCTGCTTCTTGGAGGACTCAAACTAAACCAGGGGGGTTACAACTGCAGACAAGGATTGAAATCATTCCTACCTATCACTCATTCTTATGGCCCTGTGGTTGCCTGTGTGGGCAGGGCAGGTGTAGGGGCAGGTGAGGGGAAGACTTTAGAGGGGACGAGATTGCCCCAGTGACCCATCTTTGAGCAGCTCACTTCCAGAGGGATTCTTTCTTCCCTTTCTTTTTTATATTTGGGGAGATGACTAAATGGTTTTGAAAACGTCTCAGTGTTTGGCACAATCTGCCCGAGCATAGTGATACGACTGCTCTGTTCACAACTACGCTGCAATTTTAGACAAAATTTTCAGAGCATCTCAGCACCTAACAACGCATAAAAACTTGGTGGTAATTTCAAGATACGTAACATCTGCTTATTTCATTTTATTACAAGTCACCTGGGCAAAAACTCTTCCTAACTCTGCCCCATAAATGAGCTAATATCCAATTAGAACATTCTGCTTAACAGCAGTAGCAATTATCCTGTGGCAATCTATTAAAAAAGCCTTAAAGGTATGTCGCTTCTCCAGGTTAACAAAACAAAACCATTATTTTTCTTTGTAGCTCGGATGGGCTATTTGCTCTTTGTAGCTCAGATGGGCTATTTGCTAATGTCTTACCAGCTCTAACAGCTTATTCTCTGAGAAGGAAATAGTCGTGGTTTCTTTGAGAAAAACTAGCCCTCCTATCTTGGGGTTTTAAATAAAAGGATTTGGGAACCATTTAAGGTGCATTGTAAAATAATGTGGTTCTACAATAGCATTATGGCCCCCGCACTTTCCAATCATTTTAAAAGCATGCCTGCCTATTACATCTATTCAAGATTTTCCAGTGGAGACCTTTGAGCATTGTTATGAAATAGATACCAAGGACACTGAGTTCCACAGCGATTTCTCCTCTCATTATTTTTTTTCAAACTGCTAGAATGTAATTCAGGAAAAAGATAGGTTGATTAAATACATCTGCAAGAACCTTCTGGCTTTGGAAGCAGGAGAAGCCCACACTGGTCACCTTCAGTTTATTATATATCCTGACCCCTCTTCGGCACGTGTCTTTCTTCAGGTCAGTTTTCTGTTTCTTCTGTATAGTTTTGGAAGATGCCTAAAGAAAAATGCCTTGGAAAAGACTACAAGTTGACATCACTATTGTAAGGTATATGGGTGTACTTTGGTCAAGAATTAGGCTGAGGCTGACATCCAGGCCTGCCTGTCAGTGGGATTGTTGCGCAGGTGCACACCTCCACTTGTTATATAACCTGTTTATGTAAGCTCATTCTTGGCTCGGAATTTACTTACTATGGTCTGTAAAAGGTATAACTGCCCTGCTGACACTGTACAGGTACTCCTGGGCTCAGCTTGACATGGCTTGGGGGTGCACTGGCGCCCAGAGAAAGAGAACCAGAGCTGTCTGTCTTGCAGATGGACAGAGGGGAGCCAGGGCACGGCACAGCTCGACATGGCTGGCGCTGGTGGCCAGAGGGAAAGAGTTAAGCTGTTGACCTTGAAGACAAGGGACAGCCTGCCATGCAGCTGTGTGTGGGAGCAGCCGAGCCGCAGAGCCGGCTGCTGAGAGGAGCTGCGGAGCCGCAGCAGACCGCCGAGATAAAGGCGGACAGTGTAATAGAGCTGCCGGTGAGAGAGCTGTTGAATAAAACTACATTTCACCTGCTTAGAGCTCCCCGAGTGTTCTTTCAGCTATTCGCCTATCCACCCACTCCCCTCGGACCTCAGTATGGGCCCGAACCTGACCCTGGACCTGACAATTGGCGTAGTTGTGGACCTAACAACTATCTTGATGCCATCTGCCAGGACCTGAGAAGAGTCTGGGCCTCTTAGTGGGGCAAGCATTGCAGGCTGTAATCCTCATCTAGCATCCCTTGGCCAAACTCTAAGAGTGTAGGAAATGACTGATAGTAGTCTGAATGGGTAGAATCCTGTCTGTAGCAACTTAGCTTTCTGTGTTCCAAGCAGGTTTTCTCTGAACCCTCTCCCTACCCCAAAGACAAAGCTCTCACATCAGCATGGGATCAGAACTGGTTACCAGTCTGGGGTTTACAGCTGATCTTGAATCCTGATTCTCAGCCTATGCTTAATTTTCTGTGGTGACAATTAAAGCTCATTAAAAAGCTGACACATTGTTTCCAGCTTGTCTGTGATTTAATTAAAAGTCTTAAGGAAGGAGGAGCAGAAACCGTATTAGTCACAGAAAAAAAAAGTCTGGGGCCTCCCTTTTTATCTCATGAAATTATTTATAATTTGAGAGTTATTCAGTGACTTCCACGAAGAGCCCCTTCTGTTGAAATGTTAAAAGAAGATGAAGTTAAACCTAATCAGTATGTTGTCCTTCATCCAGAGGAAATATTGACGAGCTGAAATAGAATCACTGACAGCCACCTGCCTTCTTGTAAATTCGTCTTAGAATTTAAACTGAAGGAGAAATGACAGATAATGAAGAACAAGTTTTTTCAATGCAGAAAAAGTTGACTGGAGACTTTTTATATTTCAGCCTGATAAATATAATTTCAATCTTCTTTTTACCCAAATTAAAATATCTAAGTAACTCAGGCTGTTGCTTTTATAGTGTGGTGCATAAAACTGTATTGATTTAAACAGTAATAAGTACTCAACTTGTTATTTAACCTTATTGTCATAGTTCCTGATAGGAATATCTTCCAGGGAATTAGAAGAAACAGTTTTGGAAGTGAGGTTTGGGTCTTTACGTCCCACCTATTTTGGGATGGTGCCCAAAAGTGCACCAAGAGCCCAAATGAAAAAAGTTGACATATTAGCTTGCTATTGGAAGGTAATTTTTAAAAATAACCCAGCTTTTGAAAAATTAAGAATCAAGGTAAATCCTTGGCTAAGCCTTTATAACTAATGAATTTTTGAAAGACTGTATACTCATGAGAAGTACTAAATGTATTTAACTGCTTGAAAAGATTAATTAGCTCATTGCTATAGGAAACACCCTGTTCCATTTTGTATCCATGAGGGCCATGGGTCAGCAACCAATAGCAGGCTAATGGGGCTAGACCAGATTGGTTACCTGTTTAACCAGTGGTTCTCAATACCTGAAGGTGCTCAACCTTTCAGTGTCTATTAGACTCACCCAAAAGACTTTGAAAACTAATGGCCGGGCACTGTGGCTCATGCCATTACATAATCCTAGCACTTTGGGAGGCCAAGGCAGGTGGATTGCCTGAGCTCAGGAGTTTGAGACCAGCCTGGGCAGCATGGTGAAACCCTGTCTCTACTAAAAATACACACACACACACAAAAAGAAAAATTAGCCAGGCCTCGTGGTGTTCCTGCAGTCCCAGTTACTCAGGAGGCTGAGGCACGAGAATGATTGAACCCAGGAGGCGGAGGTTGCTGATCTTGCGGAGCTGAGATTGCGCCACTGCACTCTAGCCTGGGGGGACAGAGCGAGACTCCATCCAAAAAAATAAAGCTATTTATGACCAATTTCAGTCCTGGTGCCCCCGCCCCAGGTCCTGACTTAATTGGTCTGGGATCAGGTGCATGCTTCTGTAAGCTTTTGAAGCTTCTTCGGTGAATCTAAGTGCTTTATCCCAAAGCAGTTCAAGCAGGTGGTGCCAGAATCACAAAGTGAGGAGAGAGAATTTCTCCGACTCAAACTTACTTTTGGCAATTACACTGCCATTGCCCTGAGTTTATGTGTGGAAAGTTCAAGTTTTGTGCACATGAGTGTGTGTGTATGTGTATTTGTGTGGGGGTGTGTGTGTGTGGCAGCGAAGGGTACAAAAATTGTTTAAAATTTAGACTCTTTTCTCTGATAGTCGGGGTTGGGGAGGTCCCTATTTTTGTCCCTCTCTATACCATACCACACAGGGACTGGCTTTTTGGATTAGTTATCCATGGCTCAAAGGCTGTGGAGTCCCAATTTCAGTAAGTTTTTAAGGAGAGCTTTTCAGAAATGATATTCCATACCCCAATTCTCCCTTATTTTGGACCAGGATAGAACCAGGCTTTTTAGTTTTAACTAGTTTTAAAAAGTCTTATTTATTTTTTTACTCTGGGGAAATAAAATGTATTCCTCATTACTAATAAATGCCTCATCTAGCATGGGGCTGGATTTGTAAGTGGGATGTATGCTTAATGTAGCTGTGAATGTAATTTTACAATTAGAGTTGGTGCCTACCTTTAAGATTGGCTTATATTTAAAAGCTGATAAGTAAGAACTGATCGTTTGAAATCTGGGGCACATCTTTCTCCAGAGAGGATGTCATCTTTGATGGGTGAAATTTCTATAATGGCTTTCAAAGTTTTGTGGTCCAAATGTAGCTGATCCCTAATACTATACTTGTTTGGTTGCTGAGCACAGGTGAATTTGGTCATGGATGGAGCAGGGAGGATCAATCATCCTGTACTTATTAATTTGCAACTTGCCTTTTTCTCTTAATATGATATTGAGTTTGTTCAATGTGAGCATTTTTCTCATTTTGTTTTCTTTTTCCCTGAAAGGGGGTTAGACATGTAAAACATTAGGAATAAAGTAGGCACCTTGGCTAAGCTTGTATTTCCACTCAATTACCAGATACATCCAACCAGAAAGAGTCTTTGTTCTTGTTTCACATTCTTTCGCCTCCTCAATTCAAGCTGCGTAATAAACACTTGTACTTCACTTCTAACTTCCTTCTTTGGTTCCCCTATCAGTTTAGACCAGGGAGTCCAAGCATGTTCGAATGGATGGAATCAGTAGTGTATTCTCAGTGGCTTGGCGAGGGACAGAATTTCTCAATCTTCCATAGCATTATTTTACAGAAGTGGTCTGTTGGCAAACAGCTCAGACTGGCCAACCACTTTTTTTTGACAATGTCTTGATCTGTCAACCAGGCTGGAGTGCAGTGGCATGGTCATAGCTCACTGCAGCCCCAAACTCCTAGGCTCAGGTGATCCTCCCACCTCAGCCTCCCAAGTAGCTCAGACTATAGGTGTGCACCACCATGCCTGGCTAATTAAAAAAGTTTTTTTAGAAACAGGGTCTCACTTTGTTGCCCAAGCTGGTCTTGAACTCCTGGCCTCAAGCAATCCTCCTGCCTCGGCCTCCCAAAGTGATGGGATTACAGGTGTAAGCCACCACACCCAGCCTTTCAAACCACTTTTCTTATTATCTTTGCAATGCATTTAATATTCCCATTGTGGTTGGTAGGCTTGGCATGGCTGAACTCCTCACAGTGATGTGCCAGGATCTACAGTAATCAACACTGTCTTGGGATGTAAGAGCTGATGCATTGAGCAGCAGAGCAGGTGCGTGACAGGATATTACGCTAATTATATGTGGGAGAGAAGGTGACCTGTTTATCTCAGGAAGAAAATGAACATGCAAAGCATTTACTCAGGTTGACTGGGGTACCTTATACAGCCTTCCTGTCTTTAAAAGCAAAAGTAATATCTTTATAAAAGCTCTCTCTGAAGTACAAATGACATGATGAAGTAGTAAATGTACCATTTATTATTAACTCGACTTTTAGCCTTGAACTGACTGTGGAATAGAATTGTACATATTTGTGTATTAATGAAATGAAAGTTCAGTGAATGAGAGCATTTCTTTCTTAAACCAATATCCTCTTTCTTGGGAATTAGTGCTTTTTAAAAAAAATGTTGAGGCAGGCGCCACATCCTGAAAGTAAGGCAAACAGTATCGCGGCTGCGGTAGGAACACCTGGTCTAACTTTATTTTCCTAGCTTGCAATTACATAAACTTATGTCATTGGAAGCAGAATGCATTAGGTTACGTAGTGTCTTTAATCTGGAATAGCTCTGTACTTGAAAAACATTATTGCTTTAATCATCCCCACACCCCTAAGAAGAATTAAAGGTGGGAACTCTGACCAGCATCCCAGTATTACAGGTAAATGAATTAAGAAAGAGATGCTGAATGACTGAACAGCCTCTGCAACACACGGACAGCCTGGGGGCAGCAGGCTAGTGCTGAGGAGGTGGGGCCAAGCTTTCAGACTCTGATCTGTGTTGAATGTCAGATGACCAAGAAAGTTGATGACCTAGTGGCACACTGAAGACTTAGATTAACAACTGATTTGAAAGGAGTCACAGTACCAGGTAAATAGCCCTCATTCTGCTTGATCGAGTATAAAATAACACTTTCCTGGAATGAGAGGAAACTAAGTGCTTTCAAGGGGTTTTGCATCCTTGGTTTGGGGCAGCCTGGTCAGAAAGTAAGAACTTAGTATTTATTGGTCTCACTTTTGGATTCTCCTCCCCTACTGTCCCTTAGGACAGCAAGCACCCGCTCACACACAGACACACAGAGCATACGCATACACACATACCACACACACATTCAAACACATGCACACATGCTCCTCAGCTGCACTCTGGCTCTGTGAATCTTTTTTAGTTGATGGTTCAAAGAGAATTACAACATTGGGATATTAAGAATAAAATTAAAACTCTATGTCATCTAAAAAATTTCAAAGAGCAGGCTAGACATGGCGGCTCACGCCTGTAATCCCAGCACTTTGGGAGGCCGAGGCGGGTTTGAGAGCAGCCTGACCAACATGGAGAAACCCCATCTCTCCTAAAAATACAGCAATTAGCCGGGCGTGGAGTGGCGCATGCCTGTAATCCCAGCTACTCAGGAGGCTGAGGCAGGAGAATAGCTTGAATCCGGGAGGCGGAAGTTGCAGTGAGCCGAGATCGCGCCACTGCACTCCAGCCTGGGCAACAAGAGTGAAACTCTGTTTCAAAAAAAAAAAATTTTTTTTTCAAAGAGCAAAGTGCCTGATGTTATTGAGCCGGATTGTTATCCTGTTGGAAACCTAGTGTCTCTCTCTCAGAGAGAGCTAAATATACCCACGGCCACTTTGCTGTGAGGCCTGAGTAATGCAGTCTATGGCATAGACACACTGCTCTGCTGGCACACACGCCTTGGGCTTTGCTGGCTGCATCACATATAGCAATTACTCCCCCAGGGATACATCGCATGGTGGGTGGATAATCTAGAAAAAAAGTGCTGATGTGCAATGATGCTGTACAGGACCACTTATTTTATTCAAGTGGGTGCAAAACAGTTACATAAAGTATTATTTTGAGTCTTGGTTAATTTCAGGCTCTAGAAAAAGCAGCGTTCCTACCCAAAAGGGGAAGATCTTAAGGTAGAGGGACTCTGAAGAGATCACCTAGTCCAGTGGTTCTCAACCCCATGAAATCTGGTACCTCTCATTTATTGCAAATATTTTTTCCTTTCCCCCTTTACTATCCCAAATTAAAATTGCTATGTAATGTAATGCCCAATGTCCAAAACCAATTATAATGCTTTCACTGTGCCACAGGTCAGGTTCCCCAGGAAAAAGAACTTGAGATGGTGTTTGGGGACATACTCTCGGGATCAACACCTGTGAGAGGGAGATGGAAGCAGGCTTGGGCAGAGGGAAAAGTTGGGTCACGCTGCCATGCAATTCCACACGACCCAGCAGATCCCACAGGGAGCTCTGGAGCAGATTGCTCTGGTAGAATTGTGCCTAATTGGGGCCTTATTATCCCCCAGTGACCAGTAAGTGGATGAGGGCTCCTCCTATGGAGGAGTCATGGGGCAGGACCTTGGAAGAGGCAGCCTTTTTCAGACAGGAGCAATTGTGGGGAGTTGGTGGTGACCCTAAGCCCTGGCTGCTCACGGTCAGTGCTCTCAGCTGCTGGGGAGGTCCTGAAGTGGGGATCTCAGTGGGGCCCGCAGGGTCCAGCACAAACTAATAAAAAGGAAAAATAAAAGGAAAGTAATTTATAATAAAAGTGTGCATATTTTTGGCATGGCCAAACGAAAAGACAGTTCTAAGTCCGATACAACTATTTGTAATGAATTAGTTTGAGCTTCACAGAAGTAAGACAATACTCAACTGAATATTGTCAACACTTTTTCTTTATATTTGACATTTTGAAATAAAGGCAAGGTAAGTACATTTGTATCAATATACAAAATGTGACAGTTACATATGCAGACCCATGCCTTGTTCTCAGAGATTTACTGAAAGGCTGGTCAATTTCAAACAAAACAAAGTATTTACACACAATGGTTGCGTTCTTGAAAAAGTCAATGTGTATTAAAACTGTTAAAAATACCTTGTGTGTATATGTTAAATGGAGTTAGATATATGGCTCAGATAATTATGTCGTGTGTTTTTTCACTTGCGTGATTGGACATTTTAAATTTGGGCAGAAGTTAGGGAAATTTGTCATGGGGACCATATCCCACACGTTGCAGGGTGTTTACTGCCTCTGGCCCCACCCACTAAATGCTAGTGGTGCCTCCCCATCAGTGTGACAATCAAATACTCCCACAAATTTCCATATGGCTCCAGGGGTATACCTTTTCATTTGAGAATTGAGTTAGTCAATCCTCTGCTTCTCAAGAATTTTTAAAGCAAAGTTTTTTAGGCAACCTCCATAGGTCTCCATTTCAACAAAGTGGTCCAGAGTAAGGAGGCTACACGGTGGCCACATGACCACATAGTGGAGACCAAAGTCACACCTGAGTTCCTGCAGTCTTGAGTTCTGGCTTCTCTGGCCCTCCCGTAAGTCCTGGGGATGTAGCTCTCAAGTGTTTGAGCCCCAACTACGTTATCAAATTCACTATCAGATTCATCAATGACTGCCTCATTCACTGACTAACATTTGGGAACAGCTGTGTGCATCTTGAGATCCTTTACTCGGTAGGGTTTTTCTTGTCCACTATGTCTGCCCTCTTGCTTCTTGCTGTGATAAAGCTTACTCGGCTTACTCTTGCTGAGAATTTGCATTTAGAAGAGATGGATGTATTTTATCTGTGCAGCTGAATAACATACAGACAAATGAGTCACACATGGTCAAATTTCAGGAGAACACAGAGGACTCCTGGGGGAAATAAATCTATCATACCTGTGTAAATATAAGCAGGGAAAATGGTTTCTCGTGAGCTTGATTTGAACCACATTAGTTGGGCAAATTCCATATTTTCTTTCCCCCCACCCCAATCTCTGTGGGCTCCAGCAAATACAGCAGATGTAACCCACCTGACAGGAATGATGAGGAATGTCAGACTGAGAACGAAGCAAACGAATTAGAGAAGGGGAAAGATTTCTAAACTGATTTAAAATACAAGACAATAGCAATGCCAGTTCAAAAATTGACAGAGAGGCTCTAATGTGAATGATTTTTATACAGAATGTTTTATGCTAATTCAGAGGTTAGGATTTCATCTTAAAGTGCTTATGCAGGCAAAACTGACACCAATGATGGTTCAGACTGCATAAGGGATTTCAAGACTCTGGAAATGACTGCCTGAGCCTTAGAGTCATTTGCATTCAGAAGAGTCACTGAAGATGGATGTGCTTTATCTCTGCACCTGAATAACATACAGACAAGTATTAGTCTTTGTTTATGAATATTTTCCATTACCCCTCATTTTCCAACATATGGCAAACATTTCTTATTGTTTTGCTCCATCCCCTCTTCAACACTGTGCCAGAAACAGCTGGCACATATCTTTTAATGTTTTTACTGATGACTTTTCTGATGCTTTGGATTTCTTCTTGTGATTGGAGTGAAAAAATTATTGATCTACCAAAGACATTAGTTCATGGTTGCTGAGATGCCCGAGTGTTTTTTAAATGAATAGTCAATCACATTGCTGATTTCACCTCAGAAAATGGGCATCGTAGGAATTTTCAGAATTAATATTGACATAAGCACCATTCTATACTCAAAGGATCGCCACATGATAATGTTCTAAATTGTGGTATTATACATTTGTAGACTTCACTAATTCATATTTCATCAGAAAATGTGGTGCTCAAAATTGTGGGTACACAGATCATTTAACAAAACCTTGTTAAATCTGATATAGTGAAGTCTTACTAATAAAGGAGTGAAGGATATGCCATCCCAAAATATGCTGCATTGTTATATTCATTATTTTGAGTTGAAAATGTTGGAGAAATTATAGTTTCAGAAAGGGCTGGCTGACCTGTCTGTTCTTGCATGCAGCCAGCCATAAAGATTACTCCAGGAGGGGGGCCTTTCCTATACCAGAGCAAGAAAATAGACCTTATCACCAGAAGACTGGGAATTAGGGCTGCAATGGACCCAAATAAGTAAACTTCCCAAAGTAACCCTTATCATCTACTGCTTTTATACTCTGCCATATATCTCCTAGGGACTCCCCTAGAATTTATGTCCCTGGCCAGTTCCCCTTTGTCCTGTCATTTCTTCACAAATTTATTGTTCTTTGTCTAAAAAGTATAAAAGCATCTTGCTTTGGCCATTTCTTCGGACTTCACTCTTAAAGTGGAGACCCCCGGTACATGTAAAACGAATGAAACTTGGCTGGTTGTGGCTGGCTCATGCCTGTAATCCCAGCTACTTGTGAGGCTAAGACAGGAGGATTGTTAGATTGTAGGAGTTTGAGACCAGCCTGGGCAATATAGTGAGACCCTAAAAACAAAGACAAACAATCAAAAAGTCCCCGCAAAACAAAAACCTATATGCTTTTCTCTTGCTCATCTGTCTTATGTCAGTTTGGTTCCTAGACACAGCCAAAGAGCTCACATGAGAGCTAAGAGAGTGGGGGTGATGGACGTGGAGGTGATCTCTCTCTCTCTCCTACACTAATTTCAGTTTAATTTTGATTTTACACAACTTTTCTGAGTTTCTGGAAAATAAAAGCAAATCTGAGTAAGGACTCAAGATTTTCAGGGATTTTTCAAGTGCACATTCAAGAAGCAGGGCCATCACATTTGGTGGTACAGGTTATGCATGGTACACTTGCTGACGTGATGGAGAGGCCCACTGAAACCAACATATGCAGATGAACCTGGACTCCTTGGAAGTCAGCACCTTCAGATGTCTTATATTCGTATTCTAAAACCTCCTATTGGCTGGGCACGGTGGATCATGCCTGTAATCCCAGCACTTTGGGAGGCCGAGGTGAGTGGATCACCTGATGTCGGGAGTTCAAGATCAGCCTGACCAACATGGTGAAACCCCGTCTGCACTAAAAATACAAAATTAGTCTGGCATGATGGCTCATGCCTGTAATCCCAGCTACTCAGGAGGCTGAGGGAGAAGAATTGCTTGAACCAAGGAGGCAGAAGTTGCAGTAAGCTGAGATAGCGCCATTGCACTCCAGCCTGGGCAACAAGAGTGAAACTATGTCTCAATAAATAAATAAATAAATAAATAAATAAATAAATAAATAAATAAAACCTCCTCCCAACCTCTGTTAGATTCTCAGGAATATGTACTAATATGGACAGATACATTGTGGCAATTCTCTAGTACTTCACATGAGAGAAACTTTACTATTGGAATCCTCCCAAAGTAGGTTAAATCAAAATAAATGAATAAAAATCATAGTCAACCAGAGTAATATCATTTGGAATAAAAGTAAAGGAGACTCAGAAACTAATTTTGAAGGTAATTGCAAATGAGGACTCTAAGAAAATGTTTTCAGTGAAATCAATGTACAACCTTCCAAGTAGTTATTTTAAAAAAACCCAAATGTCTGCTTTTTTTTCTTTTTTTTTTTTTCTTTGAGATGGAGTTTTGTCCTTGTTGCCCAGGTTGGAGTGCAATGGCGCGTCTAAGCTCATTGCAACCTCTGCCTCCCGGGTTCAAGCTATTCTCTTGCCTCAGCCTCCCAAGTAGCTGGGGTTACAGGCATGTGCCACCATGCCCAGCTAATTTTTTTGTATTTTTAGTAGAGACAGGGTTTTACCATGTTGGTCAGGCTGGTCTTGAACTCCTGACCTCAGGTGATCCACCCGCCTCAGCCTCCCAAAGGGCTGGGATTACAGGCGTGAGCCACCACACCCGGCCCCATGACTGCTTTTTTTTTTTTTAAATAAAATGTTCTCATTACTTTTTTTATTTTACATTCAGTTTTTAATTTTCTATGCTTCTATGGACAAGAATATTTGACATCTATATGTATAATTGACACCTATAACTTAGTCAAATACTTTCTTGGGCTGGTGACTAAATCAAAGGGAATAAATTCAATTTTATCTCCTCTTTTTGCCTCTGCTTGCACATTGTGTATGCATGTATGTGCACATAGGTACACATACATATATATACACACACACATGTATGTCTCCTTTATATACATGTGTATGAATAGGAGTATATACACAAAAGTATATACATGTGTATTATGATTGTATGTGTACTTTTATATATGCAGTCATGCATCACTTATTTCTGAGAAATGTGTTGCTGAGCGATTTTGTCATTGTGCAAACATCATAGAGACTATTTGCGCAAATCTGAATGGTATACCCTACTACATAGCTGGGGTGTATGGTATAGCCTATTGCTCCTAGGCTACAAGCCTGTATAGCATGTTACTGTAGGCAAAATTGTAACACAATTTGCGTGTCTAAACATAAAAAAAGGTATAGTAAAAATACAGTGTTACAATCTTATACTACCACCATTGTATATGCGGTCTGTTGCTGACTGAAACATCAATATGCAGTGTATGACTGTACATAAAAAACATACATATAGAAAAGAAAAGAGGCAAGCTATAAGAACATAAGCAAGGAAAGACTATATGTCCAGTAAAAGGGTACATTGTGGTCAGTTTTAGAGTGGTTGAGTTAATTTGAGATAAAAATGAGTTGTATTTAAATAAGTATCTCAAATGAAAGTTGTATTATTTGTGTGATGGTCACAGGTCAGAATTAACATAAATGGTTCTATATGTTAAAACATTTTAAAGCAAAAACTGAGTTTTTCTTCTTTTTCTTTTTGAGATGGAGTTTCGCTCTTGTCATCCATGTTGGAATGCAATGGCACGATCTCAGCTCACTGCAACCTCTGCCTCCTGGGTTCATGTAATTCTCCTGCCTCAGCCTCCCAAATAGCTGGGAATCCAGGCGTGCGCCACCACTCCTGGCTAATTTTTATATTTTTAATAGAAATGGGGTTTTGCTATGTTTGCCAGGTTGGTCTCGAACTTCTGACCTCGAGTGATTTACCCTCCTCAGCCTCCCAAAGTGCTGGGATTACAGGCGTGAACCACTGCGCCTGGCTGAAAAATTTTTTTAAATGATAACAGTGGGCTACTTGAAAATAAAAAGGAACATGAATATTAAAGAGAAAATCAATCTAATGAAACACATGAAAATTGTCAATTTCACAGAAATGCAAATTAAAATACTATCGTTTTTAGTTTTTTATTTTTGAAACATTTTCTTTTTTTTTTCTTTCTCCTTTTTTTTTTGAGCTGGAGTTTTGCTCTTGTTGCCTAGGCTGGAATGCAATGGTGCTGTCTCGGCTCACTGCAATATCCACCTCCCTGGTTCAAGTGATTCTTCTGCCTCAGCCTCCTGAGTAGCTGGGATTACAAGTGCCCGCCACCACGCCTGGCCATTTTTTTTTTTTGTATTTTTAGTAGAGATGGAGTCTCACCATGTTGACCACGCTGGTCTCAAATTTCTGACCTCAGGTGATCCGCCCGCTTCAGCCTCCCAAATTGTTGGCATTGCAAGTGTGAGCCATCGTGCCCAGCCCTGTTTTGTTTTTAATTGACACATTATAATTGCGCATATTTTTGGGGTACATTGTGGTATTTTGATGCATATATACACTGTTATGACAATCAGGGTAATTAGCATATCCGTTATCTCAAATATTTATTATTTCTTTCTGGTGGGAACATTCAAAATCCTCTCTTCTAGGTATTTTGAAAATATGCAATCATTGTTATTTACTATAGTCACCCTACTGTGCAATATCACACCAGAACTTATTTCTCATATCTAACTGTAACTTTGTACCTCTTCACCAACCTCACCTCATCTCCCTTCTTTTTTTCCTCTGGTAACCACTATTCTACTCTCTACCTTTTTTTTTTGAGACAGAATCTCTGTCACCCAGGCTGGAGTGCAATGGTGCAATCTCGTCTCACTGCAATTCCACCTCTTGGGTTCAAATGATTTTCGTGCCTCAGCCTCCCCTGTAGCTGGGATTACAGGCGCCTGCCACCATGCCTGGCTAATTTTTGTATTTTTAGTTGAGACGGGGTTTCACCATGTTCGCCAGGCTGGTCTGGAACTCTTGACCTCAGGTGATCCACCTGCCTCGGCCTCCCAAATTGCTGGGATTACATGCGTGAGCCACCGCGCCCAGCCTCTACTCCCTACTTCTATGAGATCAACTTTTTAAGATTCCACATAAGTGAAATCATGTGGTATTTGTTCTTCTGTGCTTGGCTTATTTTACTTAATGTCTTCTACATTTATGCATGTTGTCTCAAATAAAGGATTTCATTCTTTTTACAGCTGAATAGTATTCTGTTGTGCATATATACCACAATTTTTTAATACATTCATCCATCGATGGACACTTAGGGTGATTCCATATCTTGGCTATTGTGATTAGTGCTGCAATAAACATGGGAATGCAGATACCTCTTCCACACACTGATTTCCTTTCCTTTGGATATACACCCAGTGGTGGGATTGTTGGTTCATATGGTAGTTTTATTGTTAACTTATTGAGGAACTCCATACCGTTGTCTGTAATGGCTATACAAATTTACATTCCCACCACAGTGTACGAGTTCCCCTTTATCCACATCCTTGTAACATTTGTTTATTTTTTGTCTTTTTGATAGTAGCCATTCTAACTGGGGTGAGATGATATCTCATTGTGGTTTTGGTTTGCATTTCCCCAATACTTAGTGATATTGAGTACTTTTTCATAACTTGTTGGCCATTTGTATAACTTCTTTTGAGAAATGTCAGTCTTTTGTCCATTTTAAAGTCAGATTTTTTTTTTTTTTTTTTTTTGCTATTGAGTTTTTTGACTTTCTTACATATTCTGGATAGTAATCCCTTGTTAGGTGCATAGTTTGTGAATATTTTCTCCCATTCTGTTGGTTGCCTCTCCACTCTGTGGATTGTTTCCTTTGCTGTGCAGAAGCTTTTCAGTTTGATGTAATCCTGCTTGTCTATTTCACTTTTGTCACCTGTGCTTTTGAGGTCTGATTTAAAAAATTATTGCCCAGACCAATGTCATGAAGTATTTCCCCTATGTTTTCTTTTAGTAGTTTCATAGTTTGGGGTCTTATATTTAAGTCTTTAGTCTGTTTTGATTTGGTTTTTGTAAGTGGTAAGAAATTGGGGTCTAGTTTCATTCTTCTGCATGTGGAGATCCAGTTTTCCCAGCACCATTTATTGGAGACACTTCCTTTCCTCAGTGTGTTTTCTTGGTGCCTTTGTCAAAGCTCAGATAGCTTTAAATGCATGAATTTATTTCTGGATCCTCTGTTTTGTTGCATTGGTCTGTGTCTGTTTTTCTGCCAGTACCATGCTGTTTTGCCTAGTACTGTTTTGTAGTATATTTTAAAGTCAGTTCAGGGTGGTGCCTTCAGCTATGTTGTTTTGCTCAAGAACGCTTTGGCTGTTTGGGATATTTTGTGGTTCCATACAAATTTTAGGATAGTTTTTTCTATTTCAGTGAAAAATGTCCTTGGTGTTTTGATAGAGATTGCATTAAATTGGTAGACAGTTTTGGGTAGTTTGGATATTTTAACATCATTAATTCTTCTACTCAATGAACTCAGGATAGCTTTCCATTTATTAATGTCCTGTTCAATTTTTTAAAATCAGTGTTTTATAGTTTTCATTGTAGAAAAATTAGACAACTTTCTTGGTTAAATTTATTCCTATGCATTTTATTGTTTTTGTAGTTTTTATAAATGGGATTGCTTTCTTGATTTCTTTTACAGATAGTTTGCTGTTGGCATATTAAAATGCTACTAATTTTTTCCTGTTCTCCTTGCTTCTCAACAGATGCCACAGAATTTTAACATAAACATAATATTTATAAAAGCTATGTCACAATGGGGAAAATGTTTTTGATGGGATGTTACATAAAAATAAAATAGCACTAGGAGTTGTATGTCGAGTGTTATTCTGCAACTTTACTAAATTCATTTATTAGTTCTAATAGGCTTTTGGTGGAGTCTTCAGGGTTTTCTATATATAAAATCATGTTGCCTGCAAACAGGAATAATTTGACTTCCTCCTTTTCAATTTGGATGCCCCTTATTTTTTTCTCTTGCCTAATTTCTCTGGCTAAGACGTCTAGTACTGTGTTAAATAGAAGTGGTGAAAGTGGACATCCATGTCTTGCTCCTGATCTTTGAGGAAAAGCTTTCAACTTTTCTTCACTCAGTATGATGTTAGCTATGGGTTTGTCGCATATGTGTTTATTGTGTTGAGATATGTTCCTTCTACATATATTTAGGGTTTTTATCATGAAGCGATGTTGAATTTTATTAAACACTTTTTCTGCATTTATTGACATAATCATATGGGTTTAAAACCTATCCAATAATAACATACTAAGTAGGCTAAGATAAGTGAATGGTGCAGCTCCTATTCTGGTGTCAGATGAAAAATCCTACCTTTAAGGGAAATGGGTGAATTTTCCAAAAATTCTCGACATTGACATGGTTTAAGCTGAGTCATTACAATTAAATATGAGGTATAAAATGGACAATTATCTAGTTGTGTTTGTCACTTTGTATCCTTTTTGGTTGCCTGAGATGGTTCTGTTTACCAACCACCAGTGAGCCGCCATTTACCCCATGTTGTGTGAGTAAGCCAGACTCCTGGATACCTGCACAGACTGGATTCTCAAGCCACTCCTGGACCATTCTGAGAATTAATTTCTAGAAACTCATTATTGCCTGTCTTCCTAAGGGCCCAATTTCATCAAATCTGATATTTCCTGTCCTCTTAAAATTATGCCTACAGCTATCAGTAACATCAGAAGTTACAGCTAGAAAAATTAAAGAGATCTTAGCTACAGTGAGCAAACTAGTCTGAGGATCTTCAAGGATGGGAGGAGAAAGGCGTTACCAGACAATAGTTTTGGAAACTCCTTTTGCATTGCTTGATTGGAGAAAGGCCTGGCTTTGCCCTTCTCTCTTTCTCCTGGCTAGTGCCTACTCATCCTTAGGTCAAATTATGCATTGTCAGTTTCTCATTGATGCTTTCCTTGACTCCCAAACCAGGATAGACCTTTACACTTTTCACAGCACCCTATTCTTCTTCTTCCTAGGACTTGTAATTAGTACTTATTTTATTTACTTATTTAGATGGGCTCTTGCTCTGTTGCCCAGGCTGGAGTGCAGTGGCTCAATCATGGCTCATTGTACCCTCGACCTCCTGGACTCAAGGGGTCCTTCCACTTCAGCCTCTGGAGTAGCTGGGACCACAGGCACATGCCACCACACCTGGCCCAATACTTAATTTTTAAACCTTTCTTCCTGCTGGACTCTGAGCTCAAAGAGAGCAGAGCTCTTAATCTATCTTTTTTTAAATCATGTCCCCAGTACCAAGAACAGGAGCCTGGTATGCCCTAGGTGCTGAATAAATATTTGTTCAATGAATGAATTTTCCGGTGTGAAGTCTACTAAAGAATTAGTAAGATCTACCAAAGAACTGTTGGCACAAAACAAAGTAGTGGTGGAGTTGGAACTATAACTACTAAAAGCTTTATTATTTTTCTTTCTTCTTTAACATTTTTATTGTTTTTATTCCACATACATGTGTGTGTGTGTGTGTGTGTGTGTGTGTGTGCATGTATTCATATTATTTCTCTGGCACTGAGTTGAAGAAGATTGGACTTGGCTTTTCGTGCTTTAGGTTGTTGGAAATATACTTTGGTGGTTTCCTCTACTATGAGAATAGCAGACATTTGGAACCCTTCCCAAAGTACAATCTAAATACTCCTTAGACAACTTCATCCACTTGAGCGGTGCTTTTATGTAAAATTTAGCACAACCTAAGAAATGCACATGAAGGCATTCTATGATTTGGCCTGTCTATGAATCCTGAGACCCCAAAGTCTCCCTTTCCTAAAGTTCACAATAAATCACTTCACTTAGCACATTTTTTATTCTGCCACCTCCACTTCCCTGCCTTTTTAGAAGCAAAATTCTTGGAATTTATCTTACAGGCACAAATCACCTTGTAATTCTTTGCACTTACTTAGTAGCTATTGAACATGTAACTACAGAGCTTAACAATTACGATATACTGTAATCATGCAAAGATTTTAATCTTTCAAATTAGATCTCACCTCCACACTGGGGAAGAAAAGGGAATTTACAGGATAATTGGCTCATGGGCTAGTTGGCTCTTCCAGTCATTGTCAGGAAGTCCTCTGCATGAACGGTCTTAAGGTACCATTATTTTTTATTAAGTGCCATTTGTTAAAACTACTTTTCATGCTTCAAATGAAAGAAACTGGAGCAAACGCTTTTCACAAGCTGAGCAGCCTTTTTCCTGTAATGAACATTGGGCAGTGGTGGATAAATAATTGATCCTCCACATATAACAAGAGGCACAAGTCAAAATGTAAAAGTAATGGCTGGACATGGTGGCTCATGCCTGTAATCCCAGCGCTTTGGAAGGCCAAGGTGGGAGGATAGCTCGCGGCCAGGAGTTTGAGACAAGCGCGGGCAAAAACATAGCGAGACCCAATATTTGATTAAAAAAAAAAAAACCATGAAAAATTAACCAGGCATAGTGGTGCATGCCTGTAAGTTGTAGCTACTCAGGAGGCTGAGGCATGAGGATTGCTTGAGGCTAGGAGTTCCAGGCTGCAGTGAGCTGTGATTGCACCACTGCACTCCAGCCTGGGCAACAGAACAAGACCATTCCTGAAAAAAAAAATTAAAGTAAGATGCCCCACTGCACTCTGCTGTGCCCCCTACACCCACCGAAAGAAGACAGATTTGTATGTATTCTTTATGAATTGGTTTCACAGAGCTCTGGGGAAAGAGAGTTTTGAGTTGCAGAGCTACCTACCCTTACTCCAAACCAGAGGCACTCCACCCTGCTGACAGGAGTGGATTGTGCACATTTCACTCCGCATTCAGTGACCATGTTTGTAACTTGAAATTGGCCATGGTCGGGTGCAGTGGCTCATGCCTGTGATCTCAACACTTTGGGAGGCCAAAGTGGGCAGATCACTTGAGGTCAGGAGTTCGAGACCAGCCTAGGTGATATGGCACAACCCCATATCTACAAAAAGTACAAACATTAGCCAGGTGTGATGGCATGTGCCACTCCAGAGTGAAACCCCATCTTGAAGAAAAAAAAAAAGAAATTAGCCACGGCGGCACTAATTACACCATGAAAATCTGGCTTGTTATACATTTCCAGCACATCAATCTTAAACCAGTTCCAAAGTTACTTTTAGCAGAGAGAAGGAGAGAGAGGAAAGTACAAAAAGAGTAATAAAGCGAGGAGAGAGATAGTTGGGAAGACACACACACAGACACACACACACACACATCCAGTAAAACAACCTAACAGAGGAGTCCCTGGCCCAGAGCAGAGGCTTAACAAATGTGAATTTCTCCTTTTCTTTGGCAGTAGAGACAAGGAATGAGGACTAAGGGGCTAGTACAGCTGTGAGTGGCTGTGGGGGGTCTTTATGCCTTTTGAGTCAATTGTCTCTGATAAATGTGGCATTTCCAGGGTTTGACCTACAAAAGTGAGGAGGCCGAGAGGAATGTGGTCAGGAAAGGTGGGCGAGTTAAAAAGAGAGGTGGTGCTGTTCTGCATCGGCTCCCATGGCAGGAGACTAGCCAGAGCAGGGAAATATGCAGGAAATTCAGCTGTAAGTGCACAGGGATTGCTGGGGACTGTGTTCAGGGCTTTGGGAAGGCTCAGAGCAACTCTTTCCTAGAGATATAATTGAACTTAGTGATTTTTCAACTTTGCAATCTTATTGGAAGCCATAAACCACTCTTTATTCACTATGATAAAGAGAATCATCAGGATGAAATTTTATCACCAATCAAAAAGTATTCTTGTGAGCTTATTATGTGACTTGTCCTCAAGCTGGTACTGCAGAGTGCAAGAGTAAGATAGAGTCTTTCTGAGCTTCCATGTTTGCTAATGCATTTCTTTATATTATTATGAGTTCCATTGCCATCATCAGTAAAAGTAGAGTACTGCTAATAGAGATCCATAATAATAAATTCTCTGCTATGGTTTTACACTTATTCATCCTTAGAGCTGGACTTCATAGGTCTTGTTTCCATGGGTCTCATCAGGGGCAAAGATAATCCACAGGAAATGGTAAGAGAACAATTAATCGCTGGGCAGTTTGATAGTCACGAAAAAATCCAGTGTGATTTAGAGAAGGGAGGTAGCACTGTGGGGAGGTAATTTTTTTTTTTTCTTGACGGAGTCTTGCTCTGTCGCCCAGTCTGGAGTGCAGTGGCACAGTCTTGGCTCACTGCAAGATCCGCCTCCCTGGTTCACACCATTCTCCTGCCTCAGCCTTCCAAGTAGCTGGGACTACAGGCGCCTGCCACCAGGCCTGGCTGATTTTTTGTATTTTTAGTAGAGACGGGGTTTCACCGTGTTAGCCAGGATGGTCTCGATCTCCTGACCTCGTGATCCGCCCGCCTCGGCCTCCCAAAGTGCTGGGATTACAGGCAAGAGCCACCACGCCTGGCCAGGTAATTCTTATTTTAAAATTAATTATTAATTTATTATTATTATTGTACAAATAGAGTCTTGCTATGTTCCCCGGGCTGGTCTTGAATTCCTGGCCTCAAGGAATCCTCCCATCTTAGCCTCCCAAAGTGCTGAGATTATAGGTGTGAGCCACTGAACCCAGCCCAGGTAATTCTTAAAGACTATGTAATAGAGTCTTTCTGAGCTTCCATGTTTGCTAATGCATTTCTTTATATTATTATGAGCTCCCTTACCATCATCACTAAAGTGATAGTACTGCTAATAGAGATCTATAATAATAAATTCTTTGCTATGGTTTTAGACTCATTCATTCTTAGAGCTGCACTCCAAAGCAGGACATATGCCAAGTGTTTTATATCCCTGCTTTCTACTCACTGAGTCAAGTTCAATACCTTGTCTCCAACTTTTTATCCTGTGAGTAGCAGAGCTAGTGGAAAAACAAAACAAAATAAAACACAAGCTTCTACATGTGATCACTGGCTCAAATGAAATAATTTGAAGACCAATATCAGATTTGAGGATAGAAGTTAGCCCAGGAAAGTTCCAAAATGCCAGAGGAGAAGAGAACAACCAAGAAAGTAATATATATATATATATACTTCTTGATGTGGAACAGATTTCCTCTGTGGACCTTCAGACAATAGGGAGGTATGAGGACCATATATGGAAAAATTGGAAGTCAAGATAAGTTGAGATTAAGGTGAGCACATGGGTTTCGGTCTCAGCAAAGAGCAATTCTAGGAATGTTTTAGAGATAGCGCCAGGCAGGCCAGCTGAGGAAGTGGCTATGGGAACTCAGCATAAGTTCAAGGGTCAAAGACAGCTTTTAGACTCGAGGTCTTGGGAACAAATTAGAGGAAAGAAATAAAGGAATCAAAAAAGATATTTTTATTTTCCAAAGAAGAAATTTAACTGGAACAATATCAGAAAATATAGACAGAAAGGATTAGTGTGTTTTAAAAGTGGCAGAGAAGATGAACAGGGGAGAAATGTAAATTTAAAAGCAGTCATCATCATCAGAAAAATGAAGTATTTAGTATTTTGGAAAGTAGGAAACTTAAATATCAAAGTATAAAAGAAAATCTAAACCTGGAATAGCTCCAAAATTGAATGGGCAATACGTTTTAGTCAAACTATTCAGAGAATATAGGGCAGAGCAGATTTCTAAGACAGAGATATGTCAGTTGTTTCCTGTTACACTGTTGTGCAGACAGGTCATAGCAACTAGTTTGACCAAAAGATACTGTTAAGATGGTTCTTGGATTGACCAGATCACTGTGTCCAGGAGAAGATAGGGATTCAAGTCCTGAATCCATTCATTCCATTTTTCATTCACTCATTTAACAAATACTTACTGACTGCCTACTTCAAGTCCGTCTCTGTGCCATTGGGGATATGAAGATAAGACACACGCAATCCTTGCCCTTGGAGGGCTCTCTGTCAAGCAGACAAAACAGATGGCTTGGAAAATATGTAATTACAAAATAATGTAATGATGTGTTATAATTAAAGAAAGTTAATAGGCAATTGCATTGCCTTTTAAAAAGAGACTCCCATTTCATTTCTGAAATTATATGTTGCTTACCCTACATAAGAGAATTACCCAATTCCTTTACGTTGCTCTGTGGGGACTCTGAGGGCAAAGGAAGGCTATGTTAGAATCACTCGTCATCACGCAGAGAAAGCACAGATGTGACGGGGAGATACAAAGCTTCCCTCTGAAGGACATTTTTTGTTGGAGAAGCTTTCATTTTTATAGCATTCAACATAGTTCAATATTGAGCATCAGTGCTGTAAGAATACCAGCATTCTTCTTTATCTAGCAGAGCAGTTCTTGCCAGATGGCCTTTCCATTTCGCACAATGACATATGTCATTGGCAAACACAAAGGCAAAATGCTCAGTTGAAAAGTCAAAGATTCAGTCAATCAATAGGTCATCTTGTTAAATTGAAATCAAATGAGAAATTTTATTAATTTTGGAATTGAAAAGACATCTTTTGTTTTTCCAGAGAATTAATTAAATGAGAGGTGTTTTAGGGGTATTATATGGACAACAAGCATACTTTTAGAATCTTGTTCAAGAAGGGTAAAGACAATACTTGTAAGCATTCTGGGTTGCGTTGGGGAGGTATACCATGTGGTATATACATGGGGGATAGGATTTGATCTGTAGCATGAATTGATGATACAGGAAGTTCTTTATCACAGGGTTTGTCTCAACTTCTGCCTCATGCCTTTAGCCTACTGGCTTCTTTCTACACAATTATGGTGTGAAGAATATGCCATTTGTAAAGCCCAAGTCAGAAATGATCTATGAACAGAAGCTGTATGTATTCATACAAAATGATATTGAGAAACGGCCGGGCACGGTGGCTCATGCCTGTAATCCCAGCACTTTGGGAGGCTGAGGTGGGCAGATCACAATGTCAGGAGTTCAAGACCAGGCTGGCCAACACAGTGAAACCCGTCTCTACTAAAAATACAAAAAATTAGCTGGGCATGGTGGCACACAGCTGTAATCTCAGCTACCCGGGAGGCTGAGGCACAAGAATCGCATGAATCTGGGAGGCGGAGGTTGCAGTGAGCCGAGATGGTGCCATGGCACTCCAGCCTGGGTGACAGAGTGACTGCATCTCAAACAAATAAACAAAAAAGAAATGTTGCTTCAGGCTGGGTGAAGTGGCTCACACCTGTAATCCCAGCACTTTGGAGGCTGAGGCAGGTGGATCACCTGAGGTCAGGAGTTTGAGACCGGCTGGCCAACATGGGGAAACCCTGTCTCTACTAAAAATACAAAAACTGGCTGGGAGTGGTGGCGGTGGACCTGTAATCCCAGCTACTTGGGAGGCTGAGGCGTGAGAATCGCTTGAGCCCGGGAGGTGCATGTTGCAGTGAGGTGAGATAGTGCCAGTGCACTCCAGCCTGGGAGGCAGAGCAAGACTCCGTCTCAAAAAAAAAAAAAAAATGTTGCTCCAGAACGTTTTTCTGAAGAGACATTTGATTGTCAATTGTACCTAAATTGGTGTGAGTCTGTATGAGCAGGCTCCAGCACACACTGCTTGAAGCTCATGTTTATAGTAAGATTCTGTACTTAGTTTATTTTCATGGGGAGTGGTTGTAGCAAATGGAGATTACTGAGGGGAGGTATAAGACACTCTCAAGTTACCCCTTGGTGCTGCCCTTCTCCTAAGGTCAAAACTCAGGAGAAACTGAATACTATAAATCCCCCTCTTGAAAGAATCTTAATGTCCATGAGCATCTTAAGGGATCCAAGTTCTGTTCAACTTAAATGTAGCATTTCTCAAATTTAAGTTACCACCGAAACCTGCCCCATCACTCTTCTGCCATGTTGTTTCCCTACCAAAGTCCTACTGACATTCCAAGGAAATTGTGTTTCTTCAAACATGTTTGTGTGGGTACTCCCAAAAGAATTTTCAAAAACTACATGTTCCCTCGTGAATATTTAAGTTAACAACTAAAATTTTTCGTCATGGATTTAAAGATGTTCACTCTCTGTTAATAGAAGGTAGAAAACATTAACCATATTATAATTTGAAATAAGATTAGAGCTGACTATAGTGGAAATAAATATGATAGATTTGATAAAATAGATTTTAAGTATCTTTCTGAAACACCGAATCAGAATGAATTCAAATATAATTTTACCTGTGGGTTTTATTTTTAAAATGTTGATAATTGTAGGAAACATTCCAGGAACATTAAATAATCAATGCCACAAATCTGTATGGCAGTTGATTATTTTGAATTCATTACCTCCAAAAAAGATCAAGGCTCATCCTAACAGAAAGAGCCAAGATGATGGGGAAAGACAGGAAGTCTGTGGGGTTAAGGGACATTGATGAATCATTACCCTGCTACAGAAAGATATGGGATAGGTTAAGGGTATGACTTTTTTTTTTTTTCAAGTGTGATTACGGTTATTAGGCAGTTTTAGAAAAGACACTATATAGAAGTTGAGGGTCTAGACACTGATTCCCTTAGAATGATCCACTTAGCGTATGGCCCTCCGTAAGTCTGCGGACCGCGGGGATGTGAGTAGCTCTCTTTGAAGACGTCTGCCTTAGAGTTCACTTCTGGGTGCTGCTTCTGTCAGAGGCATGTGAAACAGAGCAACTCCATCTTGAATGGGTAAAATGAAGCTGAGACCTACTGGGCTGCATTCCCAGATGGTTAAGGCATTCTAAGTCACAGCATGAGACAGGAGGTCGGCACAAAATACAGGTTATAAAGACCTTGCTGATAAAACAGTTTGCAGTAAAGAAGCCGGCCAAAACCCACCAAAACCAAGATGGCGATGAGAGTGACCTCTGGTCGTCCTCACTGCTACACTCCCACCAGCACCCTGACAGTTTACAAATGCCATGGCAACATCAGGAAGTTCCCTATATGGTCTAAAAAGGGGCAGCATGAATAATCCACCCCTTGTTTAGCATATCGTTATGAAATAACCATAAAAATGGGCAACAAGCTGCCCTCGGGTTTGCTCTGTCTATGGAGTAGCCATTCTTTCATTCCTTTACTTTCTTTTTCTTTTTTTTTTTTAACCCATTTCGAATATAAGAGCACGACAGAGTCTTGCTCTGTCACCCAGGCTGGAGTGCAGTGGCATGACCTCAGCTCACTGCAACCTCTGCCTCCTGGGTTCAAGTGATTCTCCTGCCTCAGCCACCAGAGTAGCTGGGATTACAGGCATGCACCACCACACCCGGCTAATTTTTTACATTTTTGGTAGATATGGGGTTCCACCATGTTGGCCAGGCTGGTCTGGAACTCCTGACCTCAAATGATCCTCCTGCCTCAGCCTCCCAGAGTGCTGGGATTACAGGTGTGAGCCACCGTGCCCAGCCTATTCCTTTACTCTCTTAAAAAACTTGCTTTCAGTTTACTGTGCAGACTCGCCCCGAATTCCTTCTTGCACAAGATCCAAGAACCCTCTCTTGGGGTCCGGATTGGGACCCCTTTCCTATAACACAGCCACAGAATTGAGCAGTGACATCTGAATTGGTCTTTTGCCTAAGTCTCTTTTTGGTCCCCAACCATTTAGTTCCGTAGCTCCCAGACCTTTTCTCTGTACTATGAAGCAAACTTCACAGCTGGTGGGAAGGTCCCTCCACAACACGGCCTTTGCTGAACTCATGCTTTCTTCCCCTCTGCTCAACCCCTTTCCCCAGGAGCCCTTCGCTCCAGCTTCAGGCATCTATAGACTCTTGCCACTGTGCCTTTGTTCTCTGTCTGGGAATATTATTCTGCAGCTATCTGCTTCTTCTACCTATTGAACAGTTTGACTCACCCCTCTGGCAGGGCTTCTTGTTCAGAGTCTCTCTCCCTGTCCCCCTGTCCTTTGTTTCTGCTTCCAGTGTATCTTCTATATCTGTGTGCCTTGAATTAGCATTGCCTGAACATGTATTGTCTCCTTCATTAGGTTCACGTCCAGAGCAGCAAGGACTATACTGTATTCACCTGTGTGCCCTCCTAGCACCTAGCACAGTGCTGGATAAATGTTGGTTGGTCGACCTCACCTAGTTTAAAACCATTTGGAATACGAGAGGCACATGGATCTCCAGGAGGAATGTTGCTCATCCTTGTACCTGGGGGACCTCTGCCTAAGGTGTTCGGCTCTTTGGCACTACCCATAGCTTGGGAAACCAAAGGAATAAAACATCTGTTTTCCCAACCTACCCTAACTAAAATGGCAGTGGTATGTGGGTGACTTGCAAGCTGGCTTATATTTATGGAATAGCTGTGAAATTTGCAGGGCTACCCTCAGCAATACAAAAGCAAATGAGTATCTCCTTTTATTAAGAGAGGAAAAAAAGTCTTCATGCCCAAAGCATTGTAAGGAAAAGAAGACCTTAGTTTCCCCTAAAGGGTTTAACAAAGAATTTCCGTTTCTGTTGTTTGTAGTATCTGTGTGGCAGGTCCCTAATCTTTTCTTTTTAAAATTTCTCTCAAAGGATGGTTAAAGAGTCTTTAATTAACTATTAAAACGAATGTTCTAACATGGAGGACAAGATTTAGAAAATCCCTTTAATTACTGGAACCAGATTTTCTCCTGATTTGTAAATGCCAGTTTACTCCCCAACCAAATTTGGCTTTAATTAAACTGGTGGGAGGCTGAGGGGGCGTGAGTGCTGGAAAGTGCCTTAATTTGCATCGGCCCCAGTTTCAATGACCCTACGGTTTACTGTTTAAACTGGAAAAACAAGCAAAATGAGATTTGCTTTCCAAACCAGGAACTCATAGAAATGAGACACACCCTTGCCACCTCCAATTTATTCAAATACCACTGCTGCAGGATTACCAGAGGGTCCTTCAGTGGTATGAGTTTATGAAGGAGCCATGCTTATTTATTCATTTTTTTAAAATCTCTCTAGATACATTAATGAGGCAAAACTAGGCTTATGGTTCTAATGACAAAGAAAGAAAAACCAGAGTTTGCTCTACCCCTCTCTCAATTTAATGTTTAACATCCAATGCGGTGCACAGTTTGTTGAGAAAATAAGGTACATGTTTTGTCATTCCCCTTACGGATTTCAGTCAACACATGGAGGTGTTTGAAATGATCTGCTAATCCAGTTTTCTTTCCTTGAACCATCTGGTTCAAATTCTGTCTACCTGCTTGGGGTGCACCAGTCTCGTCTGCATGTACATATAAGGAAGTCACAACTCATTAACAGTTTAGGGAAAATCCCTGTGGAAATATACAACTTTACTATTGTGGTAGGTTTCCTCTTGGGAGCAAATTAGATAGGACTTTGATATAAACCAAAGAAACTTGAGGGTTTTTGGAAGACATGAGTGGTCCTGAAAAAAAAAATTAAACTAATTTAAAAGCTTTTATTTTAAATGGTAACAAAGTTGTTGCCTAAAGTTATTGCTTAACATTAACTCACTCACACCATAGCTCAGCTGTACATGGTCGAGTGCAGTGAGTGATGTACAGAATGTGGCCTTACTAATTTCATCATGGGGCCCCGACCTAATTTCAGGGATGATCATCCCAAAATAATAATTCCGTGGCAGACATTTATTATTGACCAAGCCATCAGACCTACACAATCTTCTTGTTGCCTCCATTTTACAGGCTGGAAAAGCACAATACCCTCTTTTTCAGCCTCCCTTGAAGCCAGGCATATCCACGTCACATGATTTTGGCCAAAGAATTACAAGTCAAAGCTTGCCGGAGGCTTCTGAAAAATATTTTTATTTCCTAATAAAAAGGAAAGGCAACACTGGATCTACCCTCCCCTTCTTAAGCCCAAGGAGAAAATTCAATGTAGACGTGATGTCTACAGCTGAGATAATCATCTTATCGCTGAAACGGAAAAGCTATAGAAGTTGCAGGCATCAGTCTGCCTTTGGCGAGGTACTGAACAGAAACCAGCCTCCTTCTAGATTTCTTCCTATTTATTTAAGTCACTTTATTGGTTAATTGCAGCTGAACGCAATCCTAACTGATATAAACCCTTTACACTTGTATGTGTGCCTTGAGAAAGAGCTTCCTGAGCATAATAACTTGTCAGCTTTCCTTCTTCCACTGGGACACCTCCAGTGGTTGGGTTATCTATACAGTCCTGGGAAAAGGCATTTGGGCCTGAGCACTTGCTGGATGATATGGGAGAAGTTGAATGAACAAGTCAAAGACCTCAGAAGAAAGATTAAGGATTATTCCCTGCCTCCACTATACCTATGCAAGAAGTGATCCAATTAGAATGTTCCAGTCTCACTACTTTGTATGTTATGAGTGAAAATGAAGAGTCAGTTATTCATATAATGACACCCTTCTCCTCCATCACAGGCCCAGTCTCTGATTCACTGACACACTTCTCTCCCCCTACTTCTCTCTGCCTACTTCTCCAGCTGTTAGAAATCTCCTAATGAGGTCCATGCAATGGTTGATTTGCTTATTTATTTATTTGTTTGTCATAGGTGAAGCTCGATGCCAGTCAACACTCACTTCCTCCTTCCCTCCTCCTTCCCATTTTTCCTAAGCACTTTGCCTCAGCACCACAGGTCTCATCTTACAGAGTTACTTCAAAGGTGCAACATCATCATCGGAAGTTATAGTGCATGCAGATTTATAGTGTCTGACATGCTAGCTAAAAAAGAAAATCTTTGGTGATGAGGAAATAAAAAGAGAATCCTTAAGAGCAGATGCAGATGTTGTATTTCCTGATATAAAATAGGATAGAATATCTCAAAGAAATATGCTGTCATAAACATTTTTACTTTTCCTGAATGGGATTTTGCTGGGGGGAAGGAAAAAGAAAAAGTACTTCCTATTGACCTTACAGAGTAGAATGGAAAATAAGGCTACAAAAATCTGACTGTGTTCATTTTGGGGTTTTCCCTAGAGGTGCACTGCTCAAGGACAAAGAATCTTTTCTAAGAGGAGGTTTTCCTCTGCCCGGGAAAAAAAATCCCAAAGACAGACCCCCAATTCAGCAGGTCAAAGGTCCACTCCACCAAAACCTCCTTTGGGCCCAGAGGCGCTGCTTGGGCAGGAAATGGTAGATTTCCTCTTCAACAGGAAAACTGAGCAGGTTTGGGGAAGGGAGGCAGCTGTTTTTGACCACTCAAATTCAGAATTTAAACTGGGAGAGATAGCCTAGAGCTGAGATCCCATCCCCAGGTCTGTGGGGAAGGGTTAATGTGCCGCCTCTTTTTACAAATACCACATTAGCCCAACTAGAAATGCCTAGTGGGAGGCGCTGGTAACATTCTGCAGAGCTTAGTGGCCGAATGCCCTGGGGACAGTGTTCCCCAAAATGCATTTTGGTGTTGCATAAGACCTTAATAAGAACTCCATGAAAAGACGTTTCCTTAGCCAAATAAATGTGGGGGAAACACCGACTTAAAGGTAAACAAGTTCCTTCACTATTGTGATCCTCTGAGTGGATTTAGTATCCAACATTCTCCAAACTTACTTGATGACAAACTTACTTTTTTTGCTTTTCTTTTTCGTGAGTAGCAAAATGCTCTTCAAACAGTAGCAAACAGTTCTGACAGACAATGAAGGGAAATGACGCAGTGAGAAATCTGTTGCCAGCATCCATCTTCCCTCCCCTCCTCAATCTTCATCAGCTATGTAAGTAATAACAGCTAACTGTATTTGGTCACTTGTACCTCATATGTTCCTAACCCAGTTCTTCCGGGTAGATAGGAGTAACCATTCATTGAATGTCCGAAATTTCTTGTAAAGAACATGGTCTTACCCAGAAAGAATTTGGAGGCTGAGTATATTGTTCTGCCCCTACTTATTGGCAATGCAAAGTTTACCTTTTTGAAGGGGGAAAAGCTTCAGAGAATATGGTACTGTTTACACAGGCACAAGAAATTATTGGCAAAACTGCAGCTGTATTTTTCAGAGCCTCATGAATTACCCATTGCATTCATGGAGAAAGCCGATTGCTTTCCCCTTTTTGTTTGGTCTTGAAACAAAACCTTGGCTAATTCCTTTGTTGGGAGAGAAAATAATTTGAAAATGATTGTTCATTTTTTAAAAAGAAATTACTTTTTTCTTCTCCTTTTTTGCCAGCTGGGATGATTCACGGTTAAGATCTCTATTCTTTTTAATATCCCTACAATAGTACATACGCTGACAGCTAGAAAATCCACCTCCCCACCCCAGAACTTTTTTCTGAGCTCCAAACCAATTGATACAACCTATTGAACAGCCATTTCAGGATGTTCCAGAGGCCCCACAAATTGATCGCTGTTCATTCAGACCTTGCTCTACTCTTTCAGCAATTTCTACCCTGACTAATTTCCATGACCCCAGCCCCAAACCTGGGAGTCATCCTTATCTTTCTCTCTCCCTGTCTGACTTTTTGCATCCAATTGTCAAGTCTACTTCAAAATAACTCTCGAAAATGTCTCCTTGTCTCCGTTTCTTTGGCTTAATTTGGTCAGTCTTTGCTTTGCTTGCCCTGAGCTAGGCATCTTCCTCACTAAGTCCCTAACTTCTCTGTATACCAACCTCCAAACCAGCCTTTCCATGTTAATTACCAGAGCAACCTTTTAAAAACAAATTAGGCCAGGCACAGTGGTTCACTCCTGTAATCCCAGCACTTTGGGAAGACGAGGTGGGATGATCATTTGGGGCCAGGAATTTGAGACCAGCCAGGGTAATCTTGAATAGGAGCTGGGTAAAATGAGGCTGAGACCTACTGGGCTGCATTCCCAGATGGTTAAGGCATTCTGAATCACAGGATGAGATGGGAGGTCAGCACAAAATACAGATCATAAAGACCTTGCTGATAAAACAGGTTGCAGTAAAGAAGCTGGCCAAACACCACTGAAACCAAGATGGCGATGAGAGTGACCTCTGGTTGTCCTCACTGCTACACTCCCACCAGCACCACAA
Organism: Gorilla gorilla gorilla; assembly: GCF_029281585.2. Classification (NCBI taxonomy): domain Eukaryota; kingdom Metazoa; phylum Chordata; class Mammalia; order Primates; family Hominidae; genus Gorilla; species Gorilla gorilla. The sequence goes on from NC_073243.2 coordinate 37,118,760, forward strand.
CAGTTAGTTTACAAATGCCATGGCAATGTCAGGAAGTTACCCTATATGGTCTAGAAAGGGGAGGCATGAATAATCCACCGCTTGTTTAGCATAGCATCAAGAAATAACAATAAAAATGGGCAACCAGCAGCCCTCAGGGCTGCTCTGTCTATGAAGTAGTCATTCTTTTATCCTTTACTTTCCTAATAAACTTGCTTTCACTTTACAGATTCATCCTGAATTCTTTCTTGTGTGAGATTCAAGAACCCTCTCTTGGTGTCTGGATTGGGACCCCTTTCCTATAACATATAGTCCCAACTACTCAGGAGACTCAGGCAGGAGGATAACTTGAGCCCAGGAGTTTGAGACTGCAGTAAGCTCTGAAAGCACCATTGCACTCCAGCCTGGGTCATGGAGCAAGACCCATCTCAAAACAAAAACAAAAACAAACACACACACACACACACACACACACACACACACACACACACACAAATACAAAACAAAACAGAAACCCCAAAATTAGATTCATTGGCTCCCTTGCTTAAAATCCTTCACCAGTTCCCTACTGCAGATGGGATAGAGTTCAGGTTTGTCTGTATAGCCTACCATCCTTCAAGATCTGATGACAACCTTTCCGTTGTCATCTCCTGTTGGCCCCCACCTCACCCTAGGCTCTACTCATGCTGGTTTCCTGGGCATTTATCAATGCTGTTGTTTCACATTGCTCTGCATGTTACGTACTATTTCTTTTTCTTCAATCACCTTGGTTCTTTTTTTTGCCTGATGAACTTCTTTTTTTTCTTTGAGATGCTTGGCTCACTGCAACTTCTGCCTCCTGTGTTCAGGTGATTCTCCTGCCTCAGGTGAATCTCCTGCTGAGATTACAGGCGTGCGCCACCGTGCCCAGCTGCTTGATGAACTTCTATCCCACATCTGAAGCCATCATCAATTGCTTCTCTTTTGAGAGCCTTCTCCAGGCTCTTTGTGCAGAAACAGCCACTCTGGTGCATTTTTGGGTCACCACTATTCCTTCATCAGAATCCTTGATTTTTACCTGGGTATACAAAAGTGTGAGAAATAATACATATTTGTTGTTTTGGCGGTGGATCATTATGTATCAAATTGATACAATCTGGCATATAGTGGTGCTTAAGAAATGTTCAGTGAATAAGCAAGTTGTTCATCCCTGAGGGTACTTTATTTTCCTGGACAAGATGATAAGATTTGGTGATTAACTGGCCTAACTTAGGAGTTGCCTAATGGAGGAGAGACCTATCGGGGGAATGCCAAAGATAAATTCTTTTCTCTTTGCCATCCTAGAACTCTCAGTGGGCAGATGGCAGTGGGCTGCATGCTCTTGTTCCTTCAGCACAAGTATTTTGGATGCCCTGAACTCCAGCCTCACAGAACTGGGATCAGATGTCACCAGGCTGGTGTCTTACTTCCTGTAGCCAGCTAAGCATCTGAGACTTTTAAATGACCAAATAAGCATCTTGCCTTGCCATTTTTCAAAAAAGCAAAAATACAAACCTAAACTTTTTTCTCAAAACTCTGGGTTTTTGAGGATTTTAGGTTAGTGAAACTATTCTATATGATTCTATAATGATGGCTACATGTCATTATGCATTTGTTCAAACCCATAGAATGTATGATACCAAGAGTGAGCTCTGACGTAAACTGTTGACTTTGGCTGATAATTATGTGTCATTGTAGGCTCATCAATGATAACAAGTGCATCACTCTGGTGGGAGTAGGGGATATTGATAGGGGAGGCTATGCATGTGTGGGGACAAGGGATATATAAGAAATCTCTATAACTTTCAATCAGTTTTGCTGTGAACCTAAAACTGCTCTAAAAAAATCAAGTCTAGGCCAGGTGTGGTGGCTCATGCCTGTAATCCCTGCACTTTGAGATACCAAGACGGATTACCTGAGTTCAGGAGTTCAAGACCAGCCTGGTCAACATGGTGAAACCCTGTCTGTACTAAAAATACAAAAATTAGCTGGGTGCAAAAATTAGGTGGTGCATACCTGTAGTCCCAGCTACTTGGGAGGCTGAGGCAGGAGAATCGCTTGAACCTGGGAAGTGGAGGTTTCAGTGAGCTGGGATCACGCCACTGCACTCCAGCCTGGGTGACAGAGCGACTCTGTCTCAAAAAAAAAAAAAAAAAAAAGAAAAGCCTATTAAAAAAATATTTGTGCATAGGATGCAGGAAGAGGAAGGTTGGCCAGGTACAGGACGTTTTGTGTATATGTTCCTTCCCCTTTTTTTCTAAGGTAAATCATACCCCCAATCTCTACCATCCCTCTTTCTCTTGCATTCCCCAACCTCTCCCACTTCACTGGCTCCTGCCTCCTTACCTGTGATCAAACATAAGTTTGTCTCAACCTAAAGAATCTTCCTTGATTCTGCACCCATCAGTCAGGCTATGTCCACCAAGTGGCCTCTCGTGACGGCCTCCGACTCTCATTCCTGTTCTGGCTGTTGCAATCTGACTTCCATCCCAAATACTCCATTTCTCCTGCCAAGGTCAAATCTGACCTAGTTGCCGAATTGGATGGAAAGTTCAGCCCTTGTCTAATTTACCTCTCTGCTGCCATTGAAACTCTGTGAGTTCTCTCTGAGGCCCCACCTCCTCTTGGCTGCTGTGACACTGCTCTGTCCTGGTCCTCTTCCTACCTCTCTGACAGTGTGCTTTCGCATTGCTTTTTTTTTCTACCTACATATTGATGTGAAAGTCTTACCCATCCCTTGAAACCCAGTCCAATTTCTACTTCTACAAAATTGAACCTCATTTCTAGAATTACTGATCATAACTTCATTTTTCTAAGACTCAGTTTCTTCATCTGCAAAATCAAGATCATTAGAGAACCTACTTCATAAGACTTTTGTGAGGATTCAATGTAAGGAATTGAGCATAGTGCCTGCCATTTATGGAGCTCTTAGTATACGTTGGCCATTATGAATATTATTTCTAAGTGGAATAAATGCCTTTATTACAGTACTTATGAATGGATATTTCTCTCTGGATTGAGGGATCCTGAGGGTGGCTGGGGAATTGAAGAGGGGAGTCGGTTTCCTCATCTTTTTGTTTTATTTATTTTTTATTTTCTGAGACAGTGTCTCACTCTGTCGCCCAGGCTGGAGTGCAGTGCCATGATTACGGCTCACTGAAACCTCAACTTCCAGGGCTTAGATGAGCCTCCCACTTCAGCCTCCTGAGTAGCTGGGACTACAGGAGCATGCCACCACACCTGGCTAATTTTTGTATTTTTTGGAGAGACAGAGGTCTCACTATATTGTCCAGGCCAGTCTTGAACTCCTGGGCTCAAAAAATCCACCCACCTCAGCCTCTCAAAGTGCTGGGATTATAGGCGTCAGCTGCGGCGCCTCTTTTGATTTCTTTCCAGTCACTCAAATTTCCTGTAGTTTGTGTTGCTCTGACTCATGACAATGAATTCTGTATCATTCAGTACAATCCAGCTCAGTTCAACAAAGCCACATTAAGCTGTCTATTGAATATCAGACCTTGCACTAGGCTTTGAGATGCACAAATGAATGAAGATCAATCCTTGCTCTCCAGGAGTTCTAAGTTGGGCTAAGATTGCTTGGGTACAAACTGTCTAACTTTCACACCAAGTTGGAGATTTAGGCATGATAACTACAACAGGGTTGGTCTGGTGACTTGGGGTTGGCTTGAGGGTTAATTCAATGTGTGGCTATAATTACACAATTGGGTGTGATGATGCCTGCGTCTCCCAGGTGATTGCGTTTACTCACACCAGTGAGACTGTTCAGGTGTGTTTTGTGTCCTAACAGCTTCTGCTTCTTTTAGGCTGATTTTCTTGGCCAGACTTCCACAGCCACTAGGTTCACTCTTCTAGGGAGTCTGCCGAACTTGTTCCCAGATGTCTCTTTCCTAAGGAGTGGAAGGGAATTTGGACTGGGTGACCTCTAAAGTCCCTCTGACCTTGACACTCTTTGATGTTAGAAAAGCAGCCCAGAGGCCAGGTGCGGTGGCTCATGCCTGTAATTCCAGCAAATTGGGAGGCTTGGGCAGGTGGATCACGAGGTCAGGAGTTCGAGACCAGCCTGGCCAACATGGTGAAACCCCGTCTCTACTAATAATACAAACATTAGCCAGGTGTGGTGGTGCGTGCCTGTAATTCCAGCTACTTGGGAGGCTGAGGAAGGAGAATCGCTTGAACCTGGGAGGCAGAGGTTGCAGTGAGCCGAGATTGTGCCATTGAACTCCAGCCTGGGCAACAAGAGCGAAACTCCATCTCAAAATGAAAAAAAAAAAAAAAAAAAAAAAAAGAAAAGCAGTCCAGAGCCAGAGGTCAGAGTTCGGCGGCAGCATTGATGCTGGCCTGTTTGGCTTGTTAGTGTTAATCAGTAAACGGGTTGCTAAGACAATATTTGAGAAACAGATTCTAGTGGATTAAGGTGGAGGTGGGGTAGAAGACAGTGTTCTTTGAAGACAACAGTAGTCAGAGGGAAACATAAAATAAGTCCAGTTTAGGCTCCACCCTTTCCGGGAAGCCTTTCTGCTCTCTTGGCCCTAGGTGTCTATATTCTAGGTATATATATTCTAGATATAATACATTCTGGATTTAGACCATGATGGACCTCTGATCATAGGGCTTTGCTCTTTGTTTTTTTAAAATGAAGTGTGTTTTGCAATCACCAAAGAGATTTTGATCTACTCAAGATAGTGACTTTGTCTTATGCATTTTTTTGGAAATGCCCCTTTTCACATAGCACCTAGTTCCAGCTAGAGGCAGAGTATATGTTTCATGAGAATTCGACTGATAGCCTGACAGTTTCCAAGGTTTGCAGCTTAAGCCTCCTGTGGTGGGCAGCAGAGGCTCGAGGCTTCCTCTCCTCACTGCAAGTCCCTGAGAAGGATCTCGAGATGGTGCTTTTCCTGAAACCCCCCGGCACCCAATCCACTGCTACTTGAGCTGAGTTCTTTCATAGTTGGTTCCCAGGAACAATCAACCAAGTATGAAAGATGGGGTGACAGACTTTTCTTGGAGTGCAGGTGGGGGTTGACTTCCCATTCTCCCTGGGGAAGTAAACACTTTCCGTATATCCTTCACCCTGACTTCCATCTGTGGTTCAGGTCCCACAGATCTCTTAAAGTCCAAGAGGGCTGCGGAGGTGATGGGTGCAAAGCTTTTCAAAATTTCATGCAAATTTTGTGATGTATACTTTTTCTAGAGAATAGGTCTATTCCTTTAAATACCTTTATGTTCCCCCAAATGTGAAGAACTACTACGTTATCCACATGTCTGCTACACAGGCTTCTGGGGAATTATTTGTGTGGGAACAAACACAGATCCTACATGAGAAATAGGGGATGAGCAGGCCATGTGGCTTGGGGCCTCAAGCTTGAGGGTGGGGCTCCAGTGTTGCTGTTTTTAGTGGCAAACTTGTTCATGACTGGTAGTCAAGGTTCACCAGTAATATTGCTTTTAAATAAAATTCTTCAACTCGCCTCTCGCATTAGCCAAATCTGAGGGTAGGAAGACCGCCTCAAGATCGAGGGTCCTCAAAACTGGAAAGCCAGGGCTTCACAGAGGCTCTTTGGAGAGCTTGGGCATGGCCTGGTTCCAGCAGAGAATCTGGAGCAAGTATATAGGAGTGGTTTTCTTTTTTCAGTAAGCATGGAAAGGAAAAAGTTGGGAGAGACTTTGCCTGAAATGAAAGCCCCTCGTACAATATTGCGCCCCCCAAAATCAAACAGTGACTTTCTGCTCCTGTGGCCAGAAGAATCTTCAAGTTTCAGAGAAAGCATCATGGCATATATATATATATATAAATTTGAGACGGAGTATTGCTCTGTTGCCCTGGCTGGAGGGCAGTGGTGCGATCTCAACTCACTGCAACCTCCGCCTCCCACGTTCAAGTGATTCTCCTGCCTCAGACTCCTGAGTAGCTGGGATGACAGGTGCCTGCCACCATGCCCGGCTAATTTTTGTATTTTTAGTACAGACGGGGTTTCACCATGTTGGTCAGGCTGGCCTCGAACTCCTGACCTCAGGTGATCTGCCCGCCTTGGCCTCCCAAAGTGCTGGGATTATAGGCGTGAGCCACTGTGCCCAGCCCGAATCCATATTTTTGTACAACGAGAGATTCACTTTTAGCTCTCACTTTAAGCAGGAAGTGGTTCTTTCTGACTAAAAAGGGGTTTAGCTGCCACACCTTCCATTTGCTGGACAATACAGTAAGACAGAGAGAGAGTAGTTACTGGGAGTACAAGCGATAACACTGTGCTGTCACTCCTGGGGTTAGCAAGCCACAAAGACTAAGGACTACTTGTGGTTGGAAACAAGGGCCCTGAAGCCGGCGGTGCACACTGAGAGGCATCGTCTGAACAACTGGGGAAACACAAATGAGGCTCCACATCCTGATCAATCCTGTTTATCACAAGGGAAGAAGTTATGACTGGCTTTGTGCTAAAGAGAAATTAAAACTGAGATCAAAAGCAGTTATACACACTTTATGTTTATTTAAAATGCACACATACATGGTACCCATGCAAAGTAAACTGTGCATAATTCTCATGGAGAGCGTTTTTTTTTTGTTGTTGTTCTAACAGTATCTTTTGTTGTCCTCACAGGGTTGTGAGTTAAGGAACTCTTAGGTAATGTTGTATTGAGGTACCTGATTTGGTAGACACGCCAAGATGTTGAAAGTCAGTATCAGGGCTCAGAGCATGAAAATCCGGGGATCCCCTTTGTAGAACTCTGCCTTAACAAGGCTATTTCTATCTGGGTTTACTTCTGTTACACATAGTTTTAGGATTGTGGCTACCATGTTGAGTGTTTCTGTGACCACCAAAGTTCTATTTCTCTCTGTTACTAACTCTTTGAGTTTTAGTGCCTTTGTTTAGAGAGATTAGGGGAAAAACAGATTTTTTTTTTGTATAATTGTTGAGTAGTGTAATTTTCAAATAATAATAATAGTAAGCATTTCCTATAACTTAGGCACTGTTTTAGTTGCTTCACATGTATTAAATCAGTGACATTTCACAATCACATCATGAAATAGGTGCCGTATTTATCCCCATTTTACAGATGAAGAAGCTGAGGCACTGAGAGATTGGAAACTAGCCTGAGGGGAATAGCTAGTAAGCAGCAAGGCCAGGACGCAAACACTGGCAATCTGGTCCCTTACTGATGCCATGCTTCTCTTCAGAGTGCCCAGCCTTTCAGCAAGATTCTCCAAAAAGGTTGTAATGATAAGGCTGGTCTTAGCAGTCTCTGGGCACGGGGCTTGCTCCTGTCACTGCTGGGCAAGGGTGCGTTTCTTGCTGTCTGTGGGCTCTCTCTTGCCTCTGATGAAGAAGGGGAGGAGGTTGGGGACACAGTGTCTTAAGTCAAGCATATGCATGCCTCTGTTTAACTCCTAAGGCATCTGTGTTGGGCACATAATGACAGAGAATTAATATTCAATGATCTCTTGACTGATTTTCCCCTTGTATAATATATGTTCCCAGGCAAGAAAATTTTCGTGGTATCAAAGCAAAGTGGAAATCAGAAAATGTGAAGGTAGTCTAAACGTCTTGCAAGCAGAAGTTTGGTAGGACCAGACATACGATTTAGTTAATGGTCTATTACTTTCCACTGAAAAGTTTGTTTTATATTAAAAATGGATCATTTCATTTGAAGTACAGTTGGTCCTCTGTATTCCTGGGTTCTGCAGCCAACGATTCAACCAACATGGATGGAAAATATTTGAAAAAAAAAATTGCCTCTGTACTGAATAGGTACTGATGTTTTTTTTTCCTTGTCATCATTCCCTAACCAACATAGTATAACAATGATTAACATAGTATTTACATTTTATTGGGTATCATAAGTAATTTAGAGATGATTTAAAGTATCCTGGGAGGATGTGCAAGGGTTCTATGCAAATACTATAGCATTTTATGCCAAAGACTTGAGCATCTGTGAGTTTTGGTATCTGTGGGGAGTCCTGGAACCAATCTCCCTCAGATACCAGGGGATGACTGTAGATTATCTGAAATAATCTATTGAGAGACCGCTCTTATGCACCTGCACTGCGACTTATCCCCCTTCAGCCACACAAACCAATGGGCACAAAACATTAAGGCACACAAACACGAAAACAAAGAGATGGCTAGAGTGGTTGACAGGGTAAGCAAATTGCCTCCTAATCTAATACATGAAACCAGCCTTGCCACACCTAAGTAAACACGCTCTTCTGATGTTGATACTGCCCTCCAGGCCACGAATGATATTGCCCTCCAAAACACAAAGCTGCAGCAAAATGCACCAAGTTCTATGGCCCAGCCCGTGGGCTTTCCAACTGGGCTCTTGTGAAAAAGCAGTGCAGGTGAGAGCTGGGCTGCCAGTGGGCGCGGGCTGTCACCAAGCTGGTGCCTTTCTGGAATCTGAGGCCTGAGGCTTTGTTTCCTGGCTAGGGATATTTTCTCAGAGTTGGAAATACCCTCCCTCCCTTGCTTTCCTTCATTCCCACCCCCTGTATCTTAAATCTGCGTCATTCTCAGAGCTCTCTGTGGAACTGAAACAATGCAAGAATCTGGCCTAGCCTTCCTCTGCTTGCCTAACTTCTTTCAGTTTCTGTTTGGCCCAACGGAATATGAGAGAAAGATTAAAAGCAGATTGTATGAAGCAAAATGACTAAACCATTTCTTGTAAAGGGCAATTTTTTTAAAGAAAATCAGGAAGATTGCTTTGCCTGAAATAATTGTTACAATAAAGTATATTTTGAAATTATTATTATTTTTTTTTGGAGACAGAGTCTTGCTCTGCCTCCCAGGCTGGAGTGCAGGGGTATAAACATAGTTCACTGCAGCCTCAAACTCCTGGGCACAAGTGATTCTCCTGCCTCAGCCTCCCAAGTAGCTGGGACTACAGGCATGTGCTGCTGTGCCTTGCTAATATTTTTATTTTTGTAGAGATGGGGGTCTTGCTGTGTTGTCCAGGCTGGTCTCCAATTCCTGGCCTAAAGTGATCCTCCTGCCTTGGCCTTTCAAAGCACTGGGAATACAAGCATGCGCTACCATGCCCGGCTGAATTTAATTTTTCAATTTAATATGATCTGTTGCTCAGAAAAACCGCGGTTATTAGCATACACTTAGCATGGAAGGTGGAATACGTGTGTTAATGATTACCTTTTCCTTCTGTAAACACTAAGACCCACCATAAGTGCCTTCACATGTAGTGTCTCATGTAATCCTCATGAGTGACCTGCAAGACAAGCTATTTCAGACAGGAGTCTGAGAGGCTGTGGCCTTGCTAAAGTCCAAAACCAGTTAGGTGTGAATGGAGACTCAAATCCAGATTTCCTATTGCCAAATACTGTGTTCTTCCTATTACAGGACTCTGCTTAAGTACATCATCCTCAAAAAAGTTGCTTTTCAGTTATTTTCTAAAACTCCTCACAACCCAGAGAAGTCAAAGGCTTGTCGTAGTCCGGTTTGCAATGTCAGAGCCTTCATATGTCATGAAATATTTGGAGTGCTGGGTGAGCAGGAGGGCCTTACGTCTGTAACGTTGAATACCACAACCCCGGGTCTCCTGGCAGTCTTTGACTAGCGAAGGGTGAAGTGGAGCATAGTCATTCCTGATTCGTGGTACTCAAAGAGCCTAAGCCGGGAACTCAGATAATGGAAATGAATTATGTGATTCAATTATACTATTCAGTTAAAGGTGAGTAATTATAGTCATCTTTATACTTTGTAGTCTTAACCTCGTGGCATTTCCTGACTCTGACATACTTTGGCATGATTATATCTACCAGCTGGGACTATGACTAATTCCTTTGAGCTATTCTCTGCTTGTTGTTCTTATTTGTGATGGGGAGCTATCTCTTTTAAATCTGCACCGAAAAGACCAATTATTATTATTACTTTTATAGATGTAGCTTAACACAGTGCGGGAACACAGTTAATGCCCAATAAATGGTGGTTATAATAATTAAAAATCGAGGTTTGCACAGGAACCTGCTGAACAAGTGATTTTTGAAGCACTATAGTCACCTAATAACTTGGGAAAGTTGTGAACGTTTTTCTTTTCTTTCTTTTTTTTTTTTTTTTTTCTGAAATGGAGTCTCACTCTGTCACCCAGGCTGGAGGGCAGTGGCCCGATCTCGACTCACTGCAACCTCCACCTCCAGGGTTTAAGTGATTCTCCTGCCTCAGCTCCCCCAGTAACTGGGATTGCAGGCATGTGCCACCACACCTGGCTAATTTTTGTATTTTTAGTAGAGGCATAGTTTTACCATGTTGCCCAGGCTGGTCTTGAACTCCTGACCTCAAATGATCTGCCTGCTTCAGCCTCCCAAAGTGCTGGGATTATAGGCATGAGCCACTGTGCCTGGCTGTGAACGTTTTTCAAAAGTGGCCACATCGGAAACCCAAAGAAAGGTAGCAAAAGAAATGATTGCCATAGCATCTTTATACTTAACCATTTTATTTCTTCGATTATTTAGTGAAAAAGATAGATGAGGACTTTTCAAAATTAACACTCACTTTATAAAGAATTACAATTTTGGAATAATAATGTGAACATGTTTGATTGGAAGAACTTTGACAAGCTTCCAATCATCACCTGGTATTGATAAAACACTTCCTGAAGGGCCACTTCAAGCTGGCACCTGCCTGCTCCAGCTCCACTCCACTGCAGAGATCAAACAACTGTCTCTGGATCCCTGGCCCATCCAGTTGGTCCTGAACCATCAGGAACAAACTTGGCAGAAAATTAAACACCTAAGTCTTTTGCTTTTTCTTTTCTCTTTTCTTTTTTTTTTTTTTTTTTTTGAGACAGAGTCTTGCTCTGTCACCCAGGCTGGAGTGCAGTGGTGCAATCTCGGCACACTGCAACCTTCGCTGCCTGGGTTCAAGCAATTTTCATGCCTCAGCCTCCTGAGTAGCTGGGATTACAGGCGCACAGCACCATGCACGGCTAATTTTTGTATTTTTAGTAGAGACGGGGTTTCACCATGTTGGCTAGGCTGGTCTCGAACTCCCGACCTCAGGTGATCCGCCCGCCTCGGCCTCCCAAAGTGCTGGGATTACAGGCATGAATCACCGCGCCCAGCCTAAACACCTAATTCTTATGAGCAGGTAAGGTGTGGAGTCAGTGTGAAGTGCCCAGTGAGCTGTAACCATCTCAACAACCATTGTGTGCATCTAGTTTCTGATTTCTACTCCATTTCCCTCGACTTACAGATTTCTACTACTGTGCTCCCTTTATCAAAATAGACAACCTTTGCCCAGAAAAGAGGTTGGTTGGACAATTGCATTTTAAGGGCAGGGGGAAAAGGACAAGGTGCAGAAAACAAGGGGGCACATCGTAGACATTTAAAAAGAAATAATAAAAGGAAATAAATTTGGTCTTTTATTATCACCATGAGCTGACCATCCTAAACAATGTCAGTGACAAAATATTCCCACACTCTGCCAAATCTTTTGTTGGTCTAAGTTCTAAACAACTGACTTTTAATAATTATAATAAGCTTCTACATAAGCTTCAAAGGAGCACATTTTTATTATTGTCCTTTACACATTGTACTTTCCATGGAATCTAATTCTAAGGACTCCTAGTGATACAATTGGTTTCCAACAGAGGCAGACTCAGACCCATGTTTGTAATGATTCAAAAGCATTTGAGTTCAATTAGGGTGCAAGTTTGTCTCTCTATTCCTGTGGGAGCAAATATTCCTGCATTTAACCAGGGGATTAAAAATGAAAGTGATAAAACAGTGACATGAAAAACATGATCACTTGGAGTTTTTACGTGTGTTTAAAATTTTAAACAGAGAAACAATGTGAACTGCAAGATTCATTACTATAAGAGACCAATATATATGTACGAGTTTTTTTCTCCTTTCAAAAAATTCATAAATGTAAATTAGAAAGTATTAATATATTTTTTCCTTTTATGTATTTTAATATGTATTTTGTTATTTATTATTATTGTTTTAACAGGATGATTATACATAGGCAGTTCAATAAAAAATTTTTTCAGTGTGCTTTTTTTAACCATGATTATTAAGCTTCTTACATGATTATTACTAAAAATAATTGTTTTCTATGGAGAGCATTAAAAATAGTTCACTGAAGGTCTCAAATACTCTGGCTACAACACTGAATCCGAGCTCACACTACTTCTTTCGCACTGTGGTTTGGATTATGGGCTATTCTTTTCCCCAATGGACTCATTCCAGTATAGGGGGAAAATATTTCTTTCCCATTGCTAGGTTCATGGCTGAGGCCTTTCTGTCAAAAGACAGATTAATAAGAGAAAAACATACAAAATATTCAATAGAAGTTTTATGTGGTATGGGAGCCTTCAGAAGGAAATGAGGCCCAAAGAAGCAGGGAAACCTGTCTATTTTTATGCTTAGGTTTGAAGAAGAGTGGACAGTTGTGAAATGCGTGATTGGACAAAGAGGGTATCATCTAATGGTAATAAACTGGGGGAGCTTAGCAAGGCCTGTTTTGTTCAGATTCTTCTCCGTCCCCGTGTCTTCAGAGATAAAGATGTTCTTTTTCTCTGGGTATGGGGAGAGCATCTCTGAAATGAGGGTCTCATGACCTGCTTCAGGGGAGAAGGGTGAGGGGAAGGTGAGAGTGACCTTCCTGCTTTTGCAGTTTGTTCAAATGCCAAGGTCCCTTATTTTGGGGTAGCATATTCTGAACCCCATCACCATCATTTAACATAGTCTCCTTATTCTTAGTTTATTCTCTACTGAAATACCAGCCTGCTTTGTACCAGACCTACTAGAGTTTTGACACTTGAAGGAGTCAATGACCATATCTCCCTGACAGCAAGAATTGAGATGAAAATGAAAAGTCTAGTTAATCATCTACATCTTTTGTTTACTCAAAGATAGACATCTGGTTAATTGAACATTTTTATTAGTATAATGATATCGTTGATGCTAGTCTGATATACTTTTATCTTTCAAGTACATTAATGGATAATAGTCATGTAGTTGTCATTCTTATCAGTCAGTAAGACTGGTTAATATTGGCAAAATTAGTCTCTGCTGAATAGAATCCGAATCAGCAATGACTACAGGATCCTATTTGAGCTTTCTTTTGCCGGTACTGGTTTCAAGGGCTTGATTATAACTTGGGCCCCATGTGGCCCAGTCTCAAAGTGTTTCAAATAAATCATTGTTCAATAGAAAAATATGAATAATACCAACTTCATTTTTAACTTGTCTAGAGAAACCATAAAAGGAGAGAAGGAAATACATCCTTAATTTATACCATATTATCTTCAAAGTCTTGTTTTTCCATTTCAGCCACCCTTAGGGTGGTCTTTACAGAAATGAGCTGTCCTTCCCTATATCTCTCTCCAGCACCCTTAAATCCCAACCAATAAGTAACTCCAACCTCCAAGAAACAAAAACTCTCCCATATCCAGCTCCCTTTCTTTGTTTCCTGTCTCTTCTATTCCTTCTGCTCTCCAGTTCTCTTTCCATTTCCCTGATTCTGCATCATACAAGTACAGAGAGCAGAGCTAAATGAGCAAAGACCACTTTTTAAGAAGCCTGTAGGAAAGAAAGATAGCTGTGAACACACACAATAATGACTTTTGTCTCTGAGAGTTTCCTAGGTGTGCTGCCGTAGGAATTATACCTACATGACTGTTATACTTTGATGTAGTGCTATACAAATAATATATTTACTTTTTTCCCCTTGGACAGGTAGCTCTAATCAGAAGCCATCTAAAGGACTTAAACTCAACACTTGATTAATTGGACCTAATAGAAATCTACAGAATACTCCACCCATCAACCACAAGACATATTCTTTTTATCTGTACACAGAACATATTTCAAGATTGACCACATGCTCAGCCGTAAAGCAAGTCTCAATAAATTCAAAATAATTGAAATCATACCAACCATACTCTCAGAACATAGTGGAATAAAAGTAGAATTCAATTTCAAGAACATCTCTCAAAACCACACATGGAAATTAAACAACTTGCTCCTGAATGACTTTCAGATAAACAACAAAATTAAGGCAGAAATAAAGAAATTCTTTGAAATAAATGAAAACAAATATACAGTACAGCAAAAATCTCTGTGATGCAGCAAAAGTAGTGTTAAGAGGAAAGTTTATGGTGCTAAATATCTATATCAAAAAGTTAGAAATATATCTAACATCACACCTAGAAGAACTAGAAAAACAAGAACAAACTGACCTCAAAGCTAGCAGAAGAAAGGAAATAACTAAAATCAGAGCAGAACTGAATGAAATTGAGACCCCAAAATCCATACAAAGAATCAACAAAACCAAAATTTGTTCTTTGTAAAGGTAAAGAAGATTGATAGACCACTAGCTATATTAACAAACAAAAAAAGAAAGAAGATCCAAATAAGCACAATTAGAAACGACAAAGGTGACATTATAACTAATCCCACAGAATACAAAAGCTTCTCAGAGAGTATTACGAGTACCTCTATGCATACAAACTAGAAAATCTAGAGGAAATGGATAAATTTCTGGAAATATGCAATTCCCAATATTGAATCAGGAAGAAATTGAATCACTGAACAGACCAACATTGAGTTCTGAAATGGAATCGTAATTAAAAAAACCTACCAACCAAAAAAAAGCCCTGAACCAGATGGATTCACAGTCAAATTCTACCAGATATACAAAGGAGAGCTGGTACCAATTCTAATGAAACTATTCCAAAAAATCGAGGAGGAGGGACTCCTCCCTAAATCATTCTATAAAGCCAAGATCACTCTGATACCAAAATCTGACAAAGACACAATGAAAAAAGAAAAACTACAGGCCAATATTCCTGATTAACATAGACACAAAGATCCTCACAATACTAGCAAACCAAATTCAATAGCACATGAAAGAGTTAATTCACCATGACCAAGTAGACTTCATTTCTGGGATGCAAAGTTGGTTCAACATACACAAATCAATAAATATGGTTCACCACATAAACAGAATTAAAATAAAAAACCTATATGATCATCTCCATAGATGCAGAAAGAACTTTCAATAAAATTCAACATCCCTTCATAATAAAATCTCTCAGTAGATGAGTCATCAAAGGAACATAACTCAATAATAACAGCCATCTACGACACACCCACAGCCAACATCATACTGAAACGGCAAAAACTGGAAACATTTCCCTTGAGAACTGGAACAAGACAAGGATGACCACTGTCACCACTCCTATTCAACATAGTACTGGAAGTGCTAGCCAGAGCAATCAGGCAAGAGAAAGAAATAAGAGGCACATAAATAGAAAAAAGAAGTCAAACTATCTGTGTTTGCGGATGATACGATTCTATACATGGAAAACCCCAAAGACTTTACCAAAAAGCTCCTGGAACTGATAAATGACTTCAGTCAAGTTTCAGGATACAAAATCAATATACAAAAACCCATAGCATTTCTATACACCAATAACATTCAAGCTGAGAACCAAATCAAGAATGCAATCCCATTTGCAATAGCCAAACAAGAAAATAAAATACCTAGGAATACATCTAACCAAGGAGGTAAAAGATCTCTACAAGGAGTAATACAATACACAGCTAAAATAAATCATAGATGTCACAAACAAATGGAAAAGCATTCTATGCTCGTGGATTGGAAAAATCAATATCATCAAAATGGCCATATTGCCCAAAGCAATCTACAGGCTCAGTGCTATTCCTATCAAACTACTAATGTTGTTTTTCACAGAATTGAAAAAAACTATTCTAAAATTCATATGGAACCAAAGAAGAGTCCAAATAGCCAAAGCAATCTTAAGCAAAAGAATAAAGACAGAGGCATCACTTACTTGACTTCAAACTATACTAAGGCTACCACAACCCAAAGAGAATAATACTGGTACTAACACAGACACACAGACCAATGGAACAGAATAGTGAACCCAGAAATAAAGCTGCACACTTACAGCCACCTAACTGTCCATAAAGCTGACAAAAATAAGCAATGGAGAAAGGACTTCCTATTCAATAAATGGTACTGGGATAGCTGGCTAGCTGTATGCAGAAGGAAGAAACTAGACTCTTACCTTTCACCATATAAAAAATTAACTCAAGATGGATTAGAGATTTAAATGTAACTACATACCCACAAAAAATAAAAATAGACAAAAATTTTTTTAAAGTTTTAAATATAAGATCTCAAACTATAAGAATCCTAGAAGAGGCCGGGCGCGGTGGCTCATGCATGTAATCCCAGTGCTTTGGGAGGCTGAGTTGGGCGGATCACAGGGTCAGGAGCTCGAGACAAGTCTGGCCAATGTGGTGAAACCCCATCTCTACTAAAAATACAAAAATTACCCAGGCGTGGTGGCAGGCGCCTGCAGTCCCAGCTACTTGGGAGGCTGAGGCAGGAGAATCACTTGAACCCGGGAGGCGGAGGTTGCAGTGAGCCGAGATCATGCCACTGAACTCCAGCCTGGGCAACAGAGAGAGACTCCGTCTCAAAAAAAAAAAAAAAAAAAAAAGAATCCTAGAAGAAAACCTAGAAACACTCTGGATATTGGATATGGAAAGAATGTATGATTAAGTTCTGCACAGCAATTGCAACAAACCAAAAACTGACAAATGGAACCTAATTGAAGAACTTCTGCACAGCAAAAGAAACAACCAACAAGGTAAACAGACAACATACAGAATAGCAGAAAATATTTACAAACTATGCATCTAATAAAGGCCTAATATTTATGGAGCTTAAACAATTGAACAAGCAAAAAATAAATGACCCGATTAAAAAGGGGCAAAAGACATGAACAGATACTTCTCAAAAGAAGACATGCAAGCAGCTAACAAACATATTAAAAAATGCTCGATATCACTAATCATCAGAGAAATGCAAATCAAAACCACAGTAAGATACCATCTTACATCAGTCGGAATGGCTATTACTAAAACGTCAAGAAACAACAGATGTTGGTGAGGCTGTGGAGAAAAGGGAACACTTACACACACTATTTGTGAGAATGTAAATTAATTCATCCACCATGCAAAGTGGCTTGAAGATTTCCCAAGGAACTTAAAACAGAACTACCATTGGACTCAGCAATCCCATTACTGGGTATATATCTAAAAGAAAACAAATTGTTCTGCAGAAAGGACATGTGCACTTGTTTGTTCATCGCAGCACTATTCACAATAGCAAAGACATTGAATTAACATAGGCACACATTCAGTGGCAGGTTGGATAAAGAAAATGTAGTATATATATACATACCATGGAATAGCACGCAGCTGTAAAAAAGAACAAACTCACTCCTTTGCAGCAACATGGATGCAGCTGGAGGCTATTATACTAAGTGAATTAACCCAGGAACATAAAAACAAACACTGCATGTTCTCACTTATAAGCGGGAGCTAAGCACTGGGTACTCCTGGACATAAAGATGGGAACAACAGACACTGCAGACCACTAGAGCAGGGAGGGAGTGGGGAAGAAAGGGTTGGAAAACTATTGGGTACTATGCTCAGTACCTGGGTGATGGGATCATTTGTATCCTAAACCTCAGCATCATGCAACATACCCAGATAGCAACCCTGCACTGGATCTAAAATAAAAGTTGGAAAAAAAAAGCATCAAAAGGCATAGGAAACCATAATGTTTGAGATCGATGACAGACCAAAATGCCTTAATAAGTCACTTGATTCAGGCCTCACTCAGCTCCAAGTCATTTCCATTTAATGGCTGCTCCGAGGCCTGTGCAAAGTTGTTCTCTGGTCTCAGTCCAGTCATTGGTGGTCAACTCTCCATGACCAATGGCCTTATTGTTTCACTGTGATGTGTTGGCTGCTGAGCTGTGTCAAATCTGCTTTCCTATTTCTCCTGTAAATATGAGCTCAGGTATTGCACTGTGGTTGTGGGGAGAAGTTTAGGAGTGGAAAGGACATTTTAAAATGTAAAATTACTATTGGCTATTGCTTGTTTTTTGCTCCAGGGGACCAGAAAAACAAGCTCAACCAGTGTCAAACTTCAAGAAGTCTATGAAGCTGCATGTTAATGGCTCAGGCTGGGTGTAATAAATTGCCAGGAACAGGGCATTTCCAGGTTGTTGTGGATTGTGAGGGAGAATGGCATTTTCACAGGCTCCTGATTATTCTGAAATGGAGTGTTTTCAGACATGCTAAGGAAATACACAACTGCACTTTCTACAGGCTAATCTTTCCAAAAGGGTGTCTAGTGTTATGGCTGGAGATGTTTTGTCTTAGTTGCTGTGATGGTTTTTTGATCAGTGAACTTTCTCTTTTTTCTTTTTCTCCAGTTCCATAGCCCAGTTTACTAGTTCACTTCCTATTGCACATTCACCCTTTCAAATGCAGTTTCAGATGATTGGCATTTTGTCTTGATCAAAGCTAAGAAGGATTTTGTTTGCTCTGTTTCCCAGTTACAAGTCAATGGGGTAATTTTTAGGAGATAATAGAGAACCAGCCAGATACACAGTTCTTCACTTAATTGGAGACCAGGAACCCAACTGTGTGGGCCCCAGGAAGTCCCAATGCAGGAATTATTAAAAGAATATGAATTTAGATGATAAACCCAAAACAAACCGATATAGCTTATTCCAGGGCTGGTCTATTCTTTCTGAAAGCAGAACTTCATCTAGTAACAAGTAAAAATCAAGTAAAATGCAGAGTAGATTTTTTCCATTTGTATCTCCACTTTCATTTTCTCTGGAGTCAGTGACCTGTGGGCTCCTTTATGATCCTTGAGTTGGAGGGACCCAGGGGCCACAGTCCTGGTGCCCTCCTCCTCTCAAGAAAATCTCTCAGGTCAATAACCTTTTATTTCTGACCTTTTAACCGGCTCTAGTGGGCCATGAAAACCTAAATGCCATTTCTTTCAGATTCCTGGGAAGCTCCAAGTCTCTTGAATCCAGTTCTCTAGGGGAGGTTTACACCCATATATTCAGGTCATCGATCCTGCAATAACAGCCCCAAGTCATTTGTGCAAGTCACTTCTCCAGGGAAGGAAAAGCTGCTGCGAATAGCATCAAGGGTGATGTCACTAGAAAGCTATAGTCCTCTCCAAAGTCATGAAGCTCTCATTTCTAGGGGCTGGGAGACTTGGAGAAGCATTACTAACAGGATGCGGATTGCCATCTTGGTGGAAAAGCTTGAAAGACGGATCAACAAGACAAGTTGCTGCTTATTCTGAGATGTATTGAAATTTTTATCCAGAGATCCTGTGGGCAGCACATGGGTCTTAAAATAAGAAAGCAGGTAGCACCTGTTGTCCAATGTGCTTCTGGTGCCCACGTTTTGACTTGACATGATTTGGATAGAAACATTACAGGCAATGACAACGGCTTGCCAGAAATATTTGAATACAACTTGAAGTTTCTGCACAAGGCTGACCTGCAAAACAGTAAGAGTAGAAGTCAAACTGGGGAAGTATGGATCTGCTCTTCTCTACGGAACTTTGAAAGCCCACCCTAGGCAGGAGGTCTTTTCTATAAGACTTGATTAAATCACCAGTCATGTCATTTTTAGCGAATTAAGTATCCTTTTTCCAATTAGGAAACTGATATTTTACTTAAACAATTCTGGACACCTTGGTTGAGGGTCAACCAATACCTGGACTCTAGCCCTGGCTGTATCAGTGTTTAGCTGTACAATACTGGACTTCTAAATTAACTTTCTCATAATTTCTGCAACTGGGCAATGGGAACATCATTATCAGCGTGCCTATTTCATAGGGTTGTTGTAGCAACCATGTAATATTATGCTCATTGTGTTCTTAGAATTTATTCAAACTTTTCTTGACAATGCCCTGGGGAAATGAGTTTCAAAAGTAGGCTACTCACCATATAAGTGATAATTCTTCACCCCTCTGCCAATTTTAGGGAGGGCGTAAGGTAGGAGGGTGGCAAAGCTTAAATTTGTGTTTTGCAGGCCTTAGTGTGAACTTGATACAGAATGTCTCTTTATAATTTTATTTATCAAGAAGGGTTATTTTTTAAAATATGAGATTTTGCAGCTGAATGGCTGAAAAATAAGCTGATGAATATAAACTTTATAATTTAACGGTTATCTCCGTGTTTATAGCATCAATCATACTTTTATTTTATTCCACACCAGGATACTGAATGAAGAGTTTAGAATTTATGAAAACCTTATGTAAATCGTTCATCTTCCCTAATGCACGTTGGCTACCCTGCTGTGTGAGATGTGACTTCAGTTCTTTGCTTCCACTTTACAAACATAAGAGAACCAGAAAATTATTTAGTAAAGGCATTATTAGCAGGAGAGCAGTGATTTTGGTTGAATCACTGCTGGGCTTGGCAAGTTAATTTTTGCCTGCATGGTAGGTAGGTTCATATTTAGTAAATGATTTGTGGCTCTCAACAAGTGAGGGGTTATTGTTAATTTGACCAGGCTGTTAAACCTCATTTCATTAAAATATGTAGTCCTCTGATTCCCTGAAATCTTTGCCTCAGGCTTTTCTTCTATGCCAAACAAAATGGTTGCTTCCGTTGTTGAAATGACTGGTAAATGCCAAAAGGATTCTCCTGCTGTAAAATGACATTGCAGTTAGATATATTATTTTCATCTAATTTAGGTTATACTATTTCATTAAATTTCTTAAGAACTCTTTACAAATAAATCTATATTTAAATATGTCAATCATCCACACATTTTTTTTGTAAAATATTAAAACAACACTGAAAATCAAAGCTCTCTTGCCAAATTGTCCCATTCTCCTTTCTCCAGTGACTCAGACCCACTTTCCCCTCTTTTTTTTTTTTTTGAGACAGAGTCTCACTCAGTCGCCCAGGCTGAAGTGCAATGGGGCGATCTCGGCTCACTGTAACCTCCACCTCCCAGGTTCAAGCAATTCTCCTGCCTCCGCCTCCAGAGTAGCTGAGATTACAGGCACCCACCACAATGCCCAGCTGATTTTTGTATTTTTAGTAGAGATGGGATTTCACCACATTGGCCAGGCTGGTCTCGAACTCCTGACCTCAGGTGATTCACCTGCCTTGGCCTCCCAAAATGCTGGGATTATAGGCATGAGCCACTGTGCCCAGTCTCCTTTCTTTTCTCTATGCATTTACATTTATATGTGTATATGTGCATATAAAAAAGTATATTTTGTTTTTGTTTTGGGTATGTGTGTATATATTTTGGCATGCATGGGGTTATATTTGCTTTTCAACTTGCTCTTTATTCCCTGAATATGTCTTAGAAATCTTTCCAAGTTTCTACCTGAGGATCTGTATCATTTTTCAAAACTACTACCTGGTATTCTAAAATATAGGAGTATAATTTATTATGGTTTCATAGACTTCTTCCAATTTTCTTTATCATTAGAAACAATACTACAATGAATATACTTACACAGGCCAAATTTATAAGTGGAATTTTTGGGTAGAAGGGTATGAAGATTTTTATTTTCTAGAACCAAGGGAAAGGTAGTAGTAAGTTACATGTGGGTTATGGTGTATCTATTTTGTTTGTGATAAAAGATATTTTGGTTTTTATTTCTATTTTCATAGTCATTTCCTCCAGAGTCCCCTTTAGAAGCTATACCTGTCCTCATCTGTAGTTGAAGAATACGCTATTACTCAAAATAATTCTATCCCAGGAGCACATAGGTTACAGGGCCTTGGACACCAAACAATGCACAGAGATACCCAAATGAATAGTCCTTTGGAAAGAAAGCTGCTTTGCATAAAATTACCCTGGACTTGGAGAAAGCCAGAGAATGTTTTGTTCTCCCCATTATGAGTTGGCAGAGGTGGCTGAGGACGAGGCAACGGGGGAGGTAGATCATGTATATAATCTTCTCAGGAGCTAATGGGGCCTGGGTGATGAAAGGCCTAGCTTCTGGGTAGAATGAAGGCCCTACTCAGAGGACAGTGTTTTGTGGTCTCCATGCCCCTTGTGTGGTTTTGTGGCCTCTGTGCCCCAGAGTGAGGCACCTAAGTCTCCTGGTGCCAGCCAAGTGGGCACTGTGGCCACAGACTTTCTCTTTGAGAAAAAAGGAATGCAATACTAGGGTGAGTCCTTTCTCTCCTTTCCAGTGGAATATTTAAATTACGTTCACCTTTGATAAGAACATTTCTGACAATATAGTGGGTCAGTGGAACCCATATTTCTAAGTAGAAAGCATAATAGATAAATCCAAAGCAAGATAATATGCAATTATCTATTTTTAATTATAATTATGCAGTTATCTATTTGCATAATAGATAAATCGAAAGCAAGGTTGAGAGTGTATAAGGTGAAAATGGCAAAATCAAGACAGCTGATGATATATATAATTATGGTTGGGCATGGTGGCTCATGCCTGTAATCCCAGCACTTTGGGAGGCTGAGGCAGGCATATCACCTGAGGTCAGGAGTTTGAGACTGGCTTGACCAACATGGTAAAACACTGTCTCTACAAAAAATACAAAATTAGCTGGGGGTGATGGCACATGCCTGTAATCCCAGCTACTCGGGAGGCTGAGGCAGGAGAATCGCTTGAACTCGGAAGGCGAAGATTGCAGTGAGCCAAGATCGTGCCATTGCACTCCAGCCTGGGCAACAAGAGTGAGACTCTGTCTCAAAATAATAATAATAATAATAATAATAATAGTTATTATTATTATACTAGCTCACATGCATTGAACATATACCATGAACCAGGCACTGTGTGTTATTGCTTCATAGCTCATTTCATCCTCCCAGCAACCTTATTATCATATTTTATAGGCAAAGAAACTTGTGCTCAGAGAGGATGCAAAACCAGATCAAGGTTACACGGCTGGTGAGTGGTGGAGTCAGGCTTTGTATCCAGAGCATAAGCTCTTAACCATTACTGTGATTATAATTCTCTACACTCTTGCCTCACGGTGTTCTTTTTAAATTTTCTAATTTTAATTTTTTATTTCCATAGGATTTTGGGGAATAGATGGTGTTTGGTTACATAAGTAAGTTCTTTAGTGGTGATTTCTGAGATTTTGGTGCACCCATCACCAAGCAGTATATACTGTTCCCAATTTGCAGTCTTTTATCCCTCACCCTTCTCCCACCCTTTCCCCTGAGTCCCCGGAGTCTATTGTATCATGCTTATGCCTTTGCATCATCATAGCTTTTAGCTCCCACTTATGAGTGAAGACATATGATGTCTGGTTTTCCATTCCTGAGTTACTTCACTTAGAATAATGGTCTCCTATTGCATCCAGGTTACTGTGAATGCCATTATTTCGTTCCTTTTCATGGCTCAGGAGCATTCCGTGGTTTGTATATACCACAATTTTTCTATCCACTTGATTGATGGCCATTTGGGCTGGTTCCAAATTTTTGCAATTGCAAATTGTGCTGCTATAAAAATGCGTGTGCAAGTATGTTTTTTGTATAGTGATTTCTTTTCCTTTGGGTAGACACCCAGTAGTGGTAGCTCTACTTTTAGTTCTTTAAGGAATCTCCACACTGTTTTCCCTAGTGGTTGCACTAATTTACATTCCCACCAGCAGTGTAAAAGTGTTCCCTTTTTACCACATCCCCGCAAAACATCTCATATTTTTTGATTTTTTGATTATGGCCATTCTTGAAGGAGTGAGGTGATATCATATGGTGGTTTTGATTTGCATTTCCCTGATCATTAGTGTTGTGCATTTTTTCATATGTTTGTTGGTCATTTGTGTCTTCTTTTGAGAATTGTCTATTCTTATTTGGTGTTCTGAGAGAGAAAGTTTTTCTTTTCTCTTTTTTTGAGATGGAGTTTTGCTCTTGTCACTCAGGCTGGAGTGCAATGGCGCAATCTCGGCTCACTGCAACCTCCTTCTTCCAGGTTCAAGTGATTCCCCTGCCTCAATCTCCTGAGTAGCTGGGATTACAGGCACCCGGCACCATGCCTGCCTAATTTTTGTATTTTTAGTAGAGACAGAGTTTCACCATGTTGGCCAGGCTGGTCTTGAACTCCTGACCTCAAGTGATCCATCTGCCTCGGCCTCCCAAAGTGCTAGGATTACAGGTGTGAGACACTGAACCTGGCCGAAAGCTTTTTCTACATAGATTGTTCGTGTACCTCAAATTCCTGACTTCTTTCTCAGCAGGATGATCTGGGGTGTACCTAAAGTTCTCCAGGCTGTAAACTCAAGGGAAGGACAAACCAGCTCTGGTCAAGTAGCAGATGAATTCCTTTAGAGGAGAAAGATGATTTCCCAAGCTGTAATATCTTAATAAAAATATTCCTCAAGTCCAACCCTCTTAGCAACAACTTTATTCATCAAGCAAGCTTCTGCTATTATTATTATTGTTGTTGTTGTTTTTGAGACAGAGTCTCACTCTGTTGCCCAGGCTGGAATGTAGTGGCACGATCTAATGATCTTGGCTCACTGCAACCTCCATCTCCTGGGTTCAAGGATTCTCGTGCCTCAGCCTCCCAAGTAGCTGGGTTTACAGGTGCATGCCACCACACATGGTTAATTTTTGTATTTTTAGTAGAAATGTGGTTTCGCCATGTTGGCCAGGCTGGTCTTGAACTCCTGGTCTCAAGTGATCTGCCCGTCTTGATTTCCCAAATTGCTGGGATTACAGGCGTGAACCCCCCGTGCCTGGACTCCTGCTATTATTTTGATTTTCCTGCTGGGAACAGAAGGCTCTATGAGGTTAACATGAGAAGTCTGGTCAAATGGCCATTATGTTTATTCCTAAAGTAATACACTAGAATTTTGGATTGCTGGCCAATCTCCTGTGATTTTGGTGAATATGACATAGAGAGCATTCAGAGCAAGGAGAGAAGGAGGAAAGGGGTGTAGAGGAACACACTTTTCTCCTTGACCTGAGACATAAGACGACTGGTAGCCAGAGTCTTCCTGGTCTTGAAGAGAACCTGCTGTCGATGGGCCTGGGGGCTGCTCTCTTTCCCTGGGAGCTGTTGGCCACTCTCATTCTATAGACTGGACTTGGAGAGTGACTCTGCATTCATTTACCAGCTTGTGCTTCAGTTTCATGTGTACTTTAATTGACTTCCATTTCTTTCCACCCACTACTTTGACTCCCTTTGATCTCTTACTATTCTCAGAGAACCTGAGTAATCACATATAAAAATAAAATTTCTGCTCATGGGGATGCCACATTTTGATGTGGGGGCTGTGAATGACTGATAGCTGTAGGCCATTTTAAGGGCCACAGCATCCACTGCTCATTTGTAAAAACTTACTTTCCTGCCAGTTTCCTGCCAGAACCAATGCAAATCAAAGTGTCAGTTTCTTGACTAAAATAACATTTTTTTTCCTTCTGCAAAAAGGTGGAGTCAGCCAGACCCTTCTCGTGCCCTTGGGGAGATGGAATAGCAGCGTGCCCTTCCACACGGCAGGAAGAGATAATTACTCCTCCTCCCAGCCCCAGCCCCTCCTGGATTCTGTGCTTGACTGTGCCCAAGACTGAGTGGAGCAGAGACCCACGCTGGCAGCCCCTGGGGGCACACGCTCCAGGTCTACATGGGAGCTTTGAACTCCGAGCAGAAGGGCTCCAGCTGCACATTATTGGAAAAGGCCAGGGCTCTGGTCAGAGTGACACAACCTCTTACTCCTCTCCTTACATTCCCATGACACCCCTCCAACACACATGCACACACACTCATGTGCACACACATATATGCACACACATTCATAATACAAACATATATACAAATACACACTCACACGCATGTGCCCCTCCACATATACACACTCACACACCTTCGTGCACACATATATACACATGTACGCATACAAACACTACTCTAAATAAGACTCAAGGCCGCATTTGTGCTGATTTTCCTTTGTACTCTAGGTAAACCTATACAACCTGACTTCATTTAGGTGCAAGGAACATAAACAGCCTGGAATTTATCTTCTCAGTTGTACCATCAGGTTATTAAACATCTTTCAAGCAGATGCCAATGTTGAATCACATTCACCAAAAAAAGTCAAAAAATTGAAAAACAAAAAAACATATTTTTTTCAGTATGAGAAAAACTTTCTGGTTTAATTCAATTCCTTCCCCCTCGCCCCACCCTCATTTGTCACAAGTTTTATCACAAGTTCAAAAAAGAAGGCCTGACTATGTTTAATCTTTCAGATGACCGTTTCCTTGTAATTCCTTCAAGCCTTAACAATTTTCCATTATGTCTTCCTTACCAAGATAAATGAAGGTGTATAACAAGCCTACAGGGGTTGAGAAGTCCAGGAGGTGAGAGAGAGTGGGGCGAGAGAAAACTAGAAATGAACCAAGCTGAACACGCAGGCTAACGTAGTGCCTTGTCTTAGATTTAACAGCTGGTCACCATGATTTACAAGTCAAGATCTCATTCCTTGCATCTTATATCCCCAAGACATGAGGAATGGAAGGAATGAAAATGTCACTTATTTCTTACCTCAATGACTTATAGATTTTTAAGGAGTTTCTCTTGGACCTCAGAGCAAGTTGCCCCTGACAGATGACTTTGCTACTGTATTTGATTTCACATTCCCACTAAAGAGTGCCAAGCAAAATCTGTTACGTTTTAAATTGCCATATAATTTCTGCCCCCTTCCCTCTACTCCACCAATACGCCAAACTAAAAAATAAATCACGCCAAAGTCTTTTAACCACGCTCTTTAAATTGAAACAAGCATAAGGGACATTTGTCAAGCAGACATCTGGGCCCATGGTTTAGGAAGAATTTTACCAGGTAATGTCCAATTTTCCTTGACAAATCACGGAGTCCAGCCCATTTGAGAGAGCATTCCAGGGCGATTTGAGGTGGCTACAGCACTTCCTTTTGCATCTGATATAGACAAACGACCTGCGAGAACACAAAGGGCTTTTAAAACGATCTAGTCATCCGCCGGGTCAATTGAATCATCAAACGTAGATGCTGCCTCCGCCATATGGTCCAAGTCCAGCTGATGCAGCTTACAGAAATAGCTTCTGAACCCAAGGTGACTGAAAATGAAAAAGAGAAAAAGAAGAAAAAAATCTTGAAAATCAGGCTTAGTTCTTTCTCTCTTGTAGTTTCTGTATTGGCCAATCTGAGGAAGATATTTTCTGGAAAAAAGTAATCTCATGTCCTGCAGACAAGGAAGATGGTTATTATGAAGTCATTTTTGCTTCCTTTTTCTCTTCCTTCTCTTCCTCCCTCCTTCCCCTCCTCCTGCTCTTCCTCTTCTTGCCCCTTTCATCTCTTTCTCTCTCTATTACTCCCTCCCACTCTCCTCCTTTCCTTCTTCCAGGACTTAGGAGGGCTTTGGTTACACAGAAGGCACCAATACTTTGTGCTCTTGCTTGATTTGGGTGAGGAGAGTGCCTGGGCAGACAGAGGCGGTGTCTGCTGGAACGGTGGCAGTAGCAGGAGCTCTGAAGGAGGTTGTCCTGCGCCGCTCTGCAGGAGAAGGACAAGCCAGAAGGGTGGGAGGAAAATTCCAGAAGACCGATCAGTCTCTTGCTGCGAAAGGAGACGAAGAGGGCTGAGAACTGAGCCATCTAAGAGGAACTTCAAGAGCTGGATTTCTGGGCCAAGAAATCCTTAAACTCCAAACAGGGCAAGTTTGCTAGGGAGACTGTGGATATAGCTTCTGAGGGGCAGCTATTCTGAACATGGAATTTAGAACCAGATAACAGCTTTGTTCCTGTTTAGAGTGTATTACCCACAGCACCTTGGGTCTGATGAGGACAGTAGTAGAATTTCATAAATTCCCCTGAAATGATTCAGTTGGCTAACATCTGGCAGGCCGTGGGGCACATGCAATTAGAAGTCAGGAAAAAAATGTTAACGTGACCCATATTTTTATGGAGTGAGAGTGGGTCTCCACCTCATTTCTAGCTTTCCCGCCCTCCTTTGAGGGCAAAGAGTGCAACATTGAATGGCTGAGAAACACAAAGATCATGCAGCAACACAAACACATTTATATTGGTTTCTTGGCCTCAAGAAAGGGGATTTCTGGGTGTCAAAGCCTGGCTTTCTTAGGGGTCTCTGAAAAAAAGAAGAAAATGCCTAGGATATTTTAAAACCTTTTAATCCTGGAAAATTTCAAACACATACACAAGTAGAGCATAGTATACTGACCCCATCTGCCCATCCTCCAGCGTCAGCAGTGATTCACAGGAGCAGACAGCGCTTCATTTACTCTCCACCCCTCTCTCCCCACCCCTAACAGGATTATCTCCATGCACCTCCCAGACATCATATTATTTAATCTGTAGATACTTTACTGTATATCTCTAAGAGCTATGACTCTTTCTTTCTCTCCTTTTTGAACATGCCCACAGTATCATTATCATGCCTAAAAAATTTCAACAATAGTTCTTTAATATCATCCACATTTCATGGATTTTTTGACTTAATTGGTTTGAGAACTTCCAGGCTGGTGGGGAGGGGCTCCCTGATGGGTCATTGGGCACCATGTCAATGCTGCTATTATGTAGCATCCATAGGTGTAATTAGGCCTGTGACCTTTTCAGATCCAGACAGCAACTAATGAAAATGCAGAGCAAAGGAAAAGAAAAATGTCCTGACTTAGCAGCAGCAATTCCCCTCAGGCATTGCCTTTTCCTCCTCTTATGCCATGACCAGTTACTATTTCACAATTCTCCCATTCCATCCCTGTTCCTTTGCTGTCTGATTACTTACAAAGCAGCACAGGCTTTGATGGCATTGTGATGTTTCAAAGACAATCTTTTTCTATTTCTAAGTGTATCACGTGGGTGCAAGCCATAGAACTCTAGACAAGTTTCAGATTGGGCTGTAATGATGGTGTGGGGTCAGTGACCAAGATTTGGGGAGAACACTAATGTTTCTTAGAGTTAAAAAGGAGACAAGTGAGGACAAGGAGGCCTTTGTTTCTGACGGACCATCACTTCACCATGGAAAAAAATGGCAAGGATTGAACCCCGAGCGTAGAACTTTCTTTAGCATCTCGGGCAGGGATAACAAATCAACTGTTTGTGGCTGGAACAAAATGTTTCTTTACTTCCAGTCTTCACAAGAGAGGTGGATCATGCTGACCATTATTCGGTGTCCACATTAAGTGTTGAACTACAGCAATTACTTCAAAAGCTCTTTAGACTACTGTTTGTGGGTTCGTTTATTTTTTCCAATTTTTAGGTACAACCAACATCTAAGAGCAATAATTACCAAATGAATTGAAATGGCCCAGCAATTGCTCTGTGTTGCAGAATGTTAATTTGAAGAAAGCCCTTCGAGTCTTCTTCTATAGTTGCAGCTGTGTGCTTCAGTAGGGCTTTGTCTGTCTCCCTAATGCATTAGGAACATGATCATTATCACATTCCTGACACAGAGTGGTTCCATGTCTGTGCTATCAAGTACAGCAGGGGGGAGATAACATTGCCTTTTGTGTCCCCATGATAGGCCCAGATATGCTCCTTGGTGGTAGCCAACTCAGTTGGCCTTCCTCAGGGACTGTCTGGCAGGGTGGGATGCGTCCCTTTTCTTTTCTGCATCAAAATGTACCTATTTGGGGTAGATTTCCTAGACCTTTGCTCTCTGTAGGTTGAATATTCAATGTGAATAATCACTTCAACACATTTAGCAGCCTTCTCCTACTAAATACGAGGTTTGCAACTCAGTGTGATAAACCAAGACATAAGCAAGATACAGATTTTTGTGTTCAAGGAATTTAAAATCTTAGTGACAATGAGGCCTATGCACAGATAACCTGATTCAATCCGATCCAATGTCCTGTTGGTTTTATCTCTTAGATGCCACTAGGATCTGTCCATGTTTCTCCATAGCCATAACCCTCTCTGGCTCAAGCCACCATCACTGACCTGGAGGCTTGCAATGACCTGCATGTGGTCTCTGTGCATCCGTCCTTGCCTGTCTACAGTCCCACATCCTCCATATAGTGGACAAAGCCATCTTTTCAAAATGGAAATGGTGATGAGTCTCTCCCAGGTTTAGAGGCTAAAGATTAAAATTCTTACCAAGGCTTTCAAGACCCCCCTCACTCTTTTGGCCCCTTTTGTTTATCTCCACTTCAGCCTTCCTCTCTGTCCTGCAGCTTCTGGGTCATTTTTCAGCCCTCCTCACCAGGCTGCCTGCGCCACAACTCTGCCTTGCACGAGGTTCCCCTCTGCCTGGTGAACTCTTCCCTCTCATCTGCCTAATTAATTTCTAGGCATCCCTCAGCTCTCAGGTCAAACATCACTTTCCAGGGACCGTCCAAGAGAGCCAGATAGCACCCTGCTCCTCTCCTCTGCAGCAATGATCACACTTGTCATTTGACACTTACTGTGGGGTGACTGGATGTCTGTCTCTCCATGCTCGTTGGACTGTAGTGGATATACAGCACAAGGACAGGGACCACTGCTTTGTTGACCATTACATCCCTTGTGCCCAACCCAGTTGCTGGTGTATGGTTTGTGGAATGGATAAATGAAACAAACACCCTAGCTCAGGGGTAGAAGTCATACTGAGAAAGATGGAACGGTGGCTGTTGAAATGGAAGGCAGAGAAGGGAGGGAATGGAGAGGTGAGAGAGACTTTGTGGTGGCAGAACTGAGGTCACTTGGAAATCACTAAAGGTAAGAACTTGAAGATGATTTTGCATTTCCAGGCTTGTTGGCTGTTTCCCCATAATGTGTTGCTCAGCACACCTGCCCCAAGAGTTAATTCATAAATGGGGAAAAGGGTTCCTTGGACAAATACATTTGAAAAGTGTTCTAGTCTAAATCTTTCTTTTGGAGCTTCACAATATAAACTATCATATTAAAGACTCTTTATGGTTATAGGAAGAAAATCTATTTGACTTGAAATAAGGAAGTCAGAGGGAAGAGCTGGTTGGGAGGTGAGGAGCACGGGGAGGAAAAGTACCTTTTCTGATCTCTTGAGTAAAAATGCCAGTGGATTTCCAAGAGGGGATGTTAAACATTGCCAATGTAGGTCTTCAGATGAGAGAACAGATATGTGAAAATACTCCTAAAACATACAGCAGAATTTTTTATTCAGGCATGAACATGCCAGTCTTTTAAGGGAAAGGGCTTTCTGGAGATAGTCTTTTTGCCCACAGACAAACTGTCTCGGAGGAAAGTTCAGGCATGGGAGCACATTGGGAATTTCTTAGGAATCCATAGACATTTTGATGAGACTCATACTATTTGGCAGAGTGGCATGGTCTGCTGGTTGCCTATACAAAGTGCTCTCTGTCTCTCTTTTTTATTTGTGAATTATATTATTTGGGATTGCAAATATGTCCAGGTAAAATACTGCTTGCCCTAAATTCTCTTGTAGTTAGGGTGGCCAATTAAAGCAGACAGCAGGACTTTCTGTTGAGCTCTTTAAAAGAAATCTATACCAATGTCGATAGCAGCATTAGTCACAATAGACAAAAGGTGGAAATAACCCAAATCCATGACAGATGAATGGATAAACAAAATATGGTATCTATAGGCAACAGAATATTGTCCAGTTCTAAAAAGGAAGAAAATTCTGACACATGCGACAACACAGATGAACCTTGAGGTCCTCACACCAAAGTAAAATATGCCAGCCACAAAAGGACAGATATTGTATCATGCCACTTATCTGAGGTACCTAGAGTGTTCACGTTTACAGAGACAGAAGTTGGAATGATGGTTGCCAGGGGCTGGGGGGAGAGGGTGATATGGTTTGGCCATGTTCCCACCCAAATCTCCTCTTGAATTGTAGCTCACATAATTCTCACATGTCATGGGAGGGACCCGGTGGGAGGTAATTGAATCCTGGAGGTGGGTCTTTCCTGTGCTGTTCTTGTGATAGTGAATAAGTCTCATGATATCTGATGGTTTTATAAAGGGGAGTTCCCCTACATGAATTTCCTGCCTGCCACCATGTAAGATGTGCCTTTGCTCGACCTCCTACCATGACTGTGAGGCCTCCCCAGCAATGTGCAACTGTGAGTCCATTAAACTTCTTTCCTTTATAAATTACCCAGTCTTGGGTATGTCTTTATTAGCAGCATGAGAATAGACTAATACAGAGGGGCATAGGGAGTTAATGTTTAATGGGTACAGGATTTTAGTTTGGTATGATAAAAAAGTTCTAGAGATGGATGATGATGATGGCTACACAACAATGGAGATGTGCTTAATGCCACTGAACTGTACATCTAAAAATAGTTCACATATAAATTCTATTATGTATGTTTTACCATAATGAAAACAACAACAACAAGAGATTTAAAAATTCTTAAGTTTTTTAAAAAAGAGATTCACTTGACTAGGTGGGATGCATTTTTCTTTTTCTTCTTTCTGCCCTCATTCTAGATTTAATGACTGGTGCTCTAGCAGCCTCCTTGATCTGGAGGCAAACTTGAGTACATAAGGATGCAGTGCAAAGATAAAATAAGCCTGGATCCCTAGTGCTGCAGAGACATTATATCAGTTTGGATTTCTTAGCTCTCTTTTGTGTAGAAGAGAGAAACCTGTATCTTGTTTGAACCTCTCATTTTCGTTTTCAGTGATGTACCAGTAAACCTAATCTTAATGAGTACACTCGTTCTTTTATTTGTTGACTTTTTATTTTATAAAACATGTATTGAACTCCTACTATGTTTGAGGCACTGGAGATACAAAAATGAAAAAAGGCCGGGCACAGAAGCTCATATTTGTAATCCCAGCAACTTGGGAGGCTGAGATGAGAGGACTGCTTGAGGCCATGAGTTTGAGACCTGTCTGGGCACCATAGCAGACCTCGTCAATATGAAAAATAAAAAATTAAAAAAATTGGCCTGGTGTGGTGGCATGCAACTGTAATCCCAGCTACTTGGGAGGCTGAGGGGGGAGGCTCACTTGAGGCCAAGAGTTTGAGGTTACAGTGAGCAATGATTGAATGATTGTACCATTGCATTCCAGTCTGGGTGACAGAATGAGACCCTGTCTCAAAGAAAAGAAAAAAAAACAATTCTGCTCTCAAACCTCAAACCCTTGCTTTCTATAAGGAAGAGCAATAACCAAAAAGCCTAGTCAGGACCACTGATGTGATGTCCGGTTGCTTCCTCTCTGGTAAGCCGGTGAATCATACTTTGTACAGAAATCTTTTTAGATAAAGCCTCTTTGTAAAGAATTCAACACCTTAATAACTTTCAGGGGTGAGACTTTGCCAAGCTCTTGGCTATAGCACACGGCTGGGTATGAGTTGTACTATCTATGACTGGGCTAATTGTATGTTGCTGATGGCATATGTATATTTATTCAATATCAACCCACGTTTATCTGAGTCCCACTTTGTACTTGCAGTAAGCAGCAATGAACAATAGGCCTGACTGAAGCCGCAGTGATGGATCTTATTGCAAACCACAGGCTTTTAAAATTCCCCATTCAGTGCAGAGTCTTCATAGAGGGAAAGAACTAAGATCCCTATTGATAACTACAGACACCGTGATGACCTCATTGTCTCTGTCTCTCTCCACCGCCAGAGTATTTCTTAAGGTCCCTGGGTAATGGTAACACTAACAGGCTTCTTTGCAGATCAGTCATTAATTTCAATTTTGAAAAGCCTTGGAAATTACATTAGAGCTCAAGGTTGGAAGAATGAAGCACTTGTACCCAAGAGTGGTTGAGAGGTAAGTGGAGAGGAATGCGGAAGCCACCTTGGGCAAGTCTCTTCTCTTCAAACTTGAGTTCCTCATTTCAGAAATAAAAGTGTCAAATGTGATATTTCAGGGTCCTTCCAGAGCTGATATTCTGTGATTTCTAGTTATGAATCTGCTTGAGTGAAATGGCTTACTGGAAGATTCGAAATTGTGCCTGTCTGGAATCCTAGAGTCCTGGGTCACAGGGTGTTCAATCATTCCTTCACTCACTCATGCATTCATCCACTGAACGTTTATCAAGTGCTTTCCAAGTGCCTGTTCTTAGGTGCTAGAACTGTCGAGATGGATATAACA
This sequence comes from Gorilla gorilla gorilla, assembly GCF_029281585.2. Lineage (NCBI taxonomy): Eukaryota > Metazoa > Chordata > Mammalia > Primates > Hominidae > Gorilla > Gorilla gorilla. The sequence goes on from NC_073243.2 coordinate 37,152,615, forward strand.
CAGTTGTTACCTGAAGAAACTCAGGGTGCATCTGGTGAGGCACAAATTCTTTATGAGGCAGTAAGAGTTTTAATAAAGATGAGAACACAAAGGAAGAAATACCTGTGGTAGGTGGGGAAGGTTTTCCCAAGGCAACCAAATGAGAGTCATGAGGGACCACTCATGTTAAGAATTTTTGTTCATTTTCTGGTTGATACAAGGGAGTGATCAAAAGTAGTTTCTAAAAGCATCTCACTTCCAAGGAGAGTTCAGGATAAGAAAATATCCAAGGAATTGTTCATATTCATAACTTGGTGGAATGTGACAGCAGAAATTGAAGGGGCTCCCAAGAAGATTCCATGGGCTCAACAGATAATCATTCCACTTGTCTTGCACCGTTAACTTAACATAGTAACATGCTTTAACATGTCGTAGAATTCAATGTCAAATGCTCGGTTTAGGTCCTAATTTTCAATAGTGTAAAAATGCAGAGGGGTAAGACTTTGAACTTAGACCTAGGTCAAATCCCAGTCTTATGTAACCTGTGGCTTGTTTCTTTAACTGTCTGAATCCCAATTTATTTTTCCATAAGTTGAGAGCAATACTGCCTACCTTTTAGGGTTATGGGAATCAAAAAAGCTAATGAAAGTAATGTTTTTGGAATTTGTTAGTGCAATGATTCACTTGTACCTGTGATTTTTAAAACTGAAATCTCTCCCCACTAGACTGGGAATTCTGAGAGGGCAACAACTCTGCTTTTACTTCCCCTCGTACCTACAGTGCCTAGCACAGTGCCTGGCTTATGGTAACAAGTGATGATGGTGATGATAATGATGATGCTGATGTTTTCTTGTAAAACATGTTGGATGATGATGAGGGACACCCTTTCAGGGTTTCCCTCTACAATATTTGTGAAAGGACTCAGAAGTCAGACACAATGGCTCATTCCGTTTGTATAGGCCTTGTTTCCAGGCTCTACACAGCCATGCAAGGTGTTTCTTAGATGTCAGCTGGATCAGGCAAATTCTCATAGACTATCAGATTCACAATGTCAGCAGGAAGGAAGTCCTGGGGCTATAGCTGGTTCATTTCCGAAGTAAGGTTCAGTCATCCATTATCATCCTTATATCCAGCCACCGGATCATTTGAGTAATACTCTCTCATTTTCTCTGGGGCCAGTCTCTGTAGGAATTTTCTAAAGCATGGAGTTTGGGAAATGTAGAATATTAAGGCCTAAGTATTCTTCTGCTACTTGGATTAAATATATTCAGATATCTTCCTCTGTCAGATTTGAAAGTTAAAGACACATCTGCATTGGACCATTTCAAAATACAATTTTGGTGTTTTAGGCCTTATTCTCACTAGGATATGCGAAGAGAAGTGTCTTTCGTAAGCGTAATTCTCTGCTTGGCAATTCATTTCTGAACATGAAAGAAAGTGGCCCCTTCCTGTTTTCTTTCCTCTGAGATTGAACCTTTACCTATAGTTTCCTGGGACAATCTCAAGATCGTGGTGTCTTACAAAAAACATGGGCTTCAAAGTCAGACAGGTCTCAGTTCCAATTTGGGCTTTCTGACTTAACTGCAAAAATGAGGACAAGTGACTTAGACTTGTTGTGCCTCAGGTTCTTTATCTATAAAATGGAAATAATAATATATACTTCAGAGAGTTATATAAATGTCAGAAAATTGAGGACATTGTATTTGCCTTAGTTTCTCGTATAGAGACTAATATACTTATTTGGAAGGAATACTTGGATAAGGATAAGCCACTTTGGGTAGAGGACGAGACCCCCAAGAGCAAGCTGAGATGCATAATATGATTGATACATTGAATTGCATTAGATAAAAAAGGAGGACTTTATTTAGCTTCTAACTTGGGGCAGGTGGGACAGAAAGGGGGCGGGAGAAACAGTGAGAGGTGGAGGGAGCTGTGTTATTTGCTGGGCTCTTTCTGCATTTCTGCAAACATCTCCCTTTCCTACCCACTTGCAAATCTGTAAATTTGATTAAACTGACCAGATTGGTGTGGAAACAAGCAAAGGGGGGCTGGTTTTCCATTTGGGTGGAAAGAAAAGGCAGCAAGTGTGAATGCAGAAACCAGATGCTGAGAGATTACTCTAAAACTCCAGGAATTCATGGAAATTGAGAGGAGGGCTTTGAACTTTCACAGCTTTTTTTAGAGTTGGAAAGTTTAAGCCAAGTTTACTAGAGCTCAAGGGACAAGGAAATCCCACCGGATAGCCAGGTTCATGAGGATTTGAGTTAATGTCCCTAAACAATGTACTCCATAGTGATCACCTAATAATTGGGGGCTACTATCTTTGGCTGCAATCAAATCCAAAGTTGAGTAAAGTGTTTGACTTGAATTGTCCTTTCAATGTTGGGGGCCGAGCCTAGACCAAGAAAAGAGATGCAAAAATTAGTCACTTTCTTTTCATCCAGCCCTGTGCTGGGAAGTATCTGCACCTGAGTCCAGACACTAGCGTTCTTGTTTTTGGTCTCCTGATAACTAGTTGTTGAGTTTTTGACATATCTTCTAAATCTCACCTTCAGGTTTGGTGTTTACTTTTTTTTTTAATGAATTTCCCAACAATGATCTCAAAGGAATGTTGTTGTCAGGTTTGAATGGACAGTGGAAGTGCTTTGCCAACTCTTAAGTATTATAGAAGAGTAGTGGTTAAGTGTTATCCTGGCTTCCCTGGTCACACCCTGCAAGCTGCAAAAGGACATGGACTCGCTGTCTGCTCAAGACTGTATCTCTCTTTCTAACACAAAGAAGGTACCAAAAAAGTATTTGTTGAGTGAATAAATGACAACGTACAGCACTTTTCTATTTTAAAATAACCACATGCGATAATGGACTCTCTGGCACTGTCTCCGTAGCATCTATGCTGACACTCCTGTGTTCTTCTGACTCCCCACTTCCATTTTCTCCCCTTCAGCCAATGACCTTGTCCACTGCCTTATGGAACACTTAAAAACTCGTTATTGCCATTCTTCCTCTTGAACCAACTGTACCTGCAGTTTCTATTTTTTATCCACAAACCCAAGCAATCTGGTTTCTACCCTGGCACTTGACTAAAATGATCCCCAACAGTTGATGCAAATTCACTGATTGGAAAGCCAGTGACCTCTTCTCAGACCTTATTCTCCTTCACATCCTTGCAACACGAAAGACACTCTGCTCACATCTGCTCTCTGGAAGTGTCATCCCTTGGCCGTTTGACTCTACCACCCCTGGTCTCCTCATGCCCTTCTGACCATATATGGTTGCATATCCTTGTTGGCTTTCCTCCCTTCCTCTATCCATCCCCACCAGTGGACCAAATATGCATTCCCTGCTTACCTGGTATCCACTGGGCTCCACCCTTTCAGCCTGTCCAACACGTGCCATGCTCTGGGCACCAGCGGCTGCACTGGTGCCTTCTTGCCTAGACACCTGCTTCCCATGAGCTCCAACTCATTGCTTGATTCTTCAGCAAGGGCATTCTGTATTCTTGGTGCTTGGGATCCACCACCGCCCACCGTTAGCCTGGGCTGATCTCCCCTTCATGAAGCTGGCGGGCGGGAGCTGATGTCCCTTCCTCAATCTCCCCCTTCATGGAATCCATCACAACGTCCTCTGGGATCTCTGTGCAGGTGATGCACAGACCTGTTTCTCTGGCTTTCATCTTACCCTCAGACAGCAGCTCTGTGGCTTCCTAGCTATTTCCACATGAAGCCCCTGCCACTTTCTCAGACCCAGTTCTACTAGAATCACATCCACTTTCTTACATAACCTGGAGTCACTTTCTTCACAATCAGTGACACCACCATTTGCCCCAATTTTTCAAGTTTGTCTTTGGTTCTGGTTTTCAATTTCACCTTTGATTCTTCCTGCTACTTCTATTTCTGCCCACTCTATTCGATTATACTAAAATAATTTGTTGCCTCTTCTCCATAATGTCCTTTACACTTTCCCGTCTTTCCATTCCCATGCCATTTACATTCCAATTCCAATTTAGTTCATCATCTCTAGTCTGAATGAATACCATATTCCCCAGCCCATCAGGAGAGGGTAAGGTTTGGTTCTACATTTGGAGTTGGGTTGTCTGGGTTTGTGCCAAGGCCTTGCTGCTTCTTACTGTATATTAAAGGGCTTGTCCTGGTCCCAAACCCCTGGCTGCAAGTGCATGGTCTGCTCCCTTTTGCTGCTGGAATCCTAATCTTCCTTTATGGCTCAGTTTGCCTCCCCTCTTCCATGCAGCCTCCCTGACCCAGCTAGTTCACATTGCTTTCATGATCCTCTGAAACACATTGGTACCTGTGTATTAACAGTACCATGTCCTAGTTAGAAAACTTCTATCAGACCAGATTAATTCATTTAGCAAATGTTTACCAAGCCCTTTCCTAGTGACTGGGAAAATACTGTGGAACAGGACATATAAGAAAACTTATATTCTAATTGTGTGTGTGTCTGTGTGTGTGTCTATGAGAGAGAGAGGTAGTTAACAATCACATAAGTACATAAGCAATCAAGAAGGTATCTAGTGATAAGTGCTATGATGAAGATTTCACGGTGATGGACTTGAAAGTATTTGATGGTCTATTTTGGGTTAGCTGTGCAGAAAAGGATTTTCCAAAGAGGGAACATTTAAACTGGATCTGAGTCATAAGATGTGTCAGCCCTGGGAAGATCTGGGGAAGAATTTTCTAGGTAAAGAGGATAGCAAGTTGAATGCCTCAAGAATAGAACAAGCTTAGTGGTTGCCAGAAGAGAAAGAAGGCCTATTGCCTGGGGGGATGAGGAAGGGCAGGTGAGAGAGGTGGTCCCAAGGGCAGGGGAACCTCGGGTAAGGCACAGCTTGGTAGCCTCAGGTAGAAGGTTTTATTATTATTATTATTTATATTTTTGGGACAGAGTTTCGCTCTTGCTGCCCAGGCTGGAGTGCAGTGGTGTGGCCTTGGCTCACTGCAACCTCTGCCTCCTGGGTTCAGGCGATTCTCCTGCCTCAGCCTCCCGAGTAGCTGGGATTACAGGCACCTGCCACCACGCCCAGCTAATTTTTGTATTTTTAGTAGAGATGGAGTTCTACAATATTGGCCAGACTGGTCTCAAACTCCTGACCTCAGGTGATCCACCCTCCTCGGCCTCCCAAAGCGTTGGGATTACAGTGGGATTACAGGCATGAGCCACCATGCCTGGCCAGTAGCAGGTTTTAGATTTAAGTTTAGGTGTGACAGGGAGACGTTTGAGGGTTTTAAGCCAAAGAATGATATGCTTTAACTTACTTTAAAAATATCACTCTGTCTGCTGTGTGGGCAAACAGTGGTAGATCAACCAAGTGGAGATAGAGAGCCTAGTGAGGAGGCTATTGCAATGGTCTGAGTGAGTGTTGGTGGTGAGTGCAGAGAGAGAGAGAAGGGTGCAAATTGGGGTATGTTTGGAAGACAAAGATGGTGGTCCTGGTTGACTGATTGATGTAGTTGTGGGGATGTCTTGGTCTTGGCTTGGGAAGTTGGGTGGTAAGTGTTGCTGTTTACTGAGGTCAAAGTGGCAGAGGCCTGACGGGGGCACAGGTTAAAGTGTTTTTTGATGGCCTCATAGTGACTTCATAGAGGGGGTGAGATAAACTGAGCCTTGAATAAGGATTAGGAGAACAGTGAAAGGGATGGGTCGAGATCCTGGGAAAACCAGGGTCTGTTTTGGACATGTTAAAGTTCAAGGTGTCTACTAGACCTCTAAGTGGGGATAGTGTCTGAAATATATATATATATATATATATACATATATATATATATACGTATATATATATACATATATATATATATACATATATATATATATATATACTTTTTTTTTTTTTTTTTTTGAGAAGGAGTCTCGCTCTGTCACCCAGGCTGGAGTGCAGTGGCACGATCTCAGCTCACTGCAAGCTCTGCCTCCTGGGTTCACTCCATTCTCCTGCCTCAGCCTCCTGAGTAGCTGGGACTACAGGTGCCCGCCACCACGCCCGGCTAACTTTTTGTATTTTTAGTAGAGATAGAGTTTCACCGTGTTAGCTAGGATGGTTTCAATCTTCTGACCTTGTGTTCCGCCCGCCTTGGCCTCCCAAAGTGCTGGCATTACAGGCGTGAGCCACCGTGCCCGGCTTGGTGTCTGAAATATTTTTATTCACCTTTTTTATGTGCACATTTCTTGCTTTGCAACCTAGAGAGCAAGCAACTCAGGGTTAGGGATCATGTCCAATATATTTTGCATCTCTCACAGTGCTAGGGAAAAGCCCTATGTACAGCAGGCCTTCATTAGATTGGAATGAATGGATATATTTGATCAGCGGGAAAACTAAGGACTAAAGATGACTGAAGATGTCAAAACTAAGCCTTTTCTAATTAGCTCCAATAATTTTTTTGAAGTCAGACTTCATTAGACTCTAGCAGTTTTTCAGCCCATGTTGCGAGAGTTAGTATTGGGGAAGAGAGAATCCTAAAGAGCTTTGGAGTCCAAAATTCACTGCAGAGGGACTTCTGTTACAATTTTGACCCTCTCCAAAACCGCAGACTTCCAAACAATGGCCTTTTCTGTTCATAATTGTGCTGGGTCTATGCTTTCTGACTTGTCTTCTTGCCTGCGATAGCACCCCAGGTTCTGTTCCCTGCGGGGCTCCTCTAATACCCCTCCCCTCACTGATCTCCAGTCTCCATTGCCTGAGGAACTCTCTTTCTTTATCAAAAGCATGTCATCAGGAACCTATTTAACACCCTGCTGTGGGTTAGGAGCTAGATATGCTCCTGGCCTCAAGATTTCTGACAACACTTTAGAATCTTTCTGCAGAAATTGTCATGGCGCACTCATTTCCATCACCATCTTCAGAGGGTTGGGGAGGTGACAGTGAGGACATCGTTCAGGCTCTGCAGCATGTGCCTGGATATGGGTGTTAACCAAAAGCAATGCACATCTCCCGGGCTCTCTGTGTTTCAGTGAAGTGGCTGAGAGAAAATGCTTGGGAGTCAGACAGCGCGGGCTCTGAGTCCTGACTAGTACTTTCTAGCTATATTTCTAAACCTCGGTTTCCTCATTTGGATCATAGGCTTTTAAAGATCTACTTTGCAGTGTTGTCAGTAATCAATGAACAAATGTATGTAGGGTCACAGTGGCTGACACAGTCAGCATTCAATAAATGGTAACTTCTGCTGTTATTATTATTATTATTATTATTTGAGACAGAGTCTTGCTCTGTCACCCAGACTGGAGCACAGTTGTGCGATCTCAGCTCACTGCAACCTTCACCTCCTGAGTAGCTGGGACTACAGGCATGTGCCATCACACCCAGGTAATTTTTTGTATTTTTAGTAGAGACAGGGTTTCACCATGTTGGCCAGGCTGGTCTTGAACTCTTGGCCTCAAGTGATCCACCTGCCTCGGCCTCCCAAAGTGCTGGGATTACAGGCATGAGCCACCACACCCGGCCTCCTGCTATTAATAAAATTGGACATACCACGTAGAACACTAACAAGGGACTGAAAACAGACAGATACAGCAAGAAAGTGCTGATAAAATCTTTTAGATATGAGAGAGGACAAAACAGAAAAAGGAAGAGTTTTTGCAAATGTAGGTGGTGAATGCACACGTGGAAACCTGAAGGCTATGTTATCAGCCTGATTCAATTCATGGGGACCTGATAAGGGAAAGGTAATATTTCCTGGAACTCACTCCAACAAGAACACGAAGACTTTATGACTTCTCTTCTTTCAGACATGCACAAAGCCAACAACACAATAGATTATCTTTCCCAAATCCCTTCTTTAGAAAGCTTTGCAGGTAAGGACAGTATCTCTATGTAAAAATCCACTCCAGGGGGTCACTGACTGCCTCTGGGGTCAGGAAATGGCTCTCTGAAGAGCTTGCTGGGCTTTGTGGTTGGATGCCAGGGCTGAGGATTGCATTAAGTTCTTCGAATAAGCCTGTAGTTTGGCAAAAAGGCTTTCCTCCTGGGCAGTTGAATAATTTTTAGATGATCCAGCTGGCACATCGTGGAAACACGCTAATGAGTCAGGAGTGATCTGACTCCCCCCCACCCCACACCCCCGTTGCTCAAGGGTAGAGAATTTCCAGGGAAGCCTGTGAAAGATTTATGAGACTAATCCCGGAAATATTTCTTCCCCATCTATTCTTCTCAGCAGGGGTGCCAGCAGCCCTGGGTTTGGGGTGTGAGGGGTAGAGAGGGCAAATTAGAAGGGGACAAAAACGCTGACTTCTGCCTTCAAGAGCTAGAGAAATCGGCGACTACAGAAACCACCTAATTAGGGTTCCACTGTCAATAGAATATTCAGGTCTTTTTTGGAATGTGCCTGCCTGCAGGCCCCACAGAGCTTCATGGATGAATTTGAGGAGGCTTGGAGCATTGTGGCTTGTGGAGCATGGAGTGGGGGAAAGCTTGTTTCAACTCTGGGCTGGGAGGAGTCTGACAAGTGAGCTCTTCTGACTCACTTTTACAGGGATGAGGGGGAGGAGGCTGCAGGGATTTAGCGGCGTAGGGCAGTGTCTCCCGTCACCCGTGAACTTCCCTCTCCACACCCTGCATGTGCTGCATCTTCTTTGGGTGGGCTGACCTCTCCATGACGTCCTGGTTTGGAGGGCTGCCCTGTCTTTCTTATAACTCCAGGCTCCTTTTATAGAAAAGCGAGGGGATGGAGTTGGGTCACTGGAGAATATCTATAACAGGGTGCCACTCTTGGGTTAAAAAAAAGCTCCTGTGTGCCTTCAAAATATGATTTTAAAAAATATATAAAAAGGTAAAATAGAGTAAGAAAATTCAATCCTTCTGGCTCAGTTTCAGTCACGCTTGGGCAAAGGGAACAGAACTATCAGGCATGATTATTTGCCACGACTTTCCCATTTTTTGTTCAGAAAAATATTTTAGTTGTAAAGGTTGGGAAAACTAGGCTATTTGAGTTTTGCCTCTTATGTCTTCCCCCACCCTGTTTTCTGTAAAGACACTGCTAGAAGTGGCCAAAAAGGATGTCAACACTGGAAGAGGCTTCAGGCGCCAGCAGAGCCTGCTGGTGAGTAATGAAGAGAGGCGTAAACCACAGGAAAGGCCCTTCTCTTGATTAACACGGATTCCATTCAGCATCACCTTTCCTCCTTGTTTCAGGTAGCCTCAGTCCTAAGATGGAGAGACCTTCTAGTCTCTGAGGAGAATGGTCCTGGGCTAACCTTCGGTTTGGACTTCCCTCAGACCCTCAATGGCTGCTGCCACCTGGGCACAAGGATGGCCTTCCTACCTGGGTCCTCTACCCAAAGCTTTCCAAACACAGATGTACTGTTTAATAGGTAAAAGGGAACTTTTTTTTTTGAGACAGGGTCTTGCTTTGTCAACCAGGCTGAAGTGCCCCAGTACAATCACGACTTACTGCAGCCTCAACCTCCCATCTCAAGCAATCCTCCCATCTCAGCCTCCTGAGTAGCTAGGACCACAGGTGTGCACCACCATGCTTGGCTAATTTTTAAATTTTTTGTGGAGATGAGGTCTCCCTATGTTGCCCAGGCTCGTCTTGAATTCCTGGACTCAAATGATTCTCCCACCACAGCCTCCCAAAGTGTTACGATTGCAGGCATGAGCCACTTCCCATCTGGGGACTTTTAATAATATAATTTTGTGTAACTACTGACAGTCTTGGTAGCAGAAAGGGCATCCATGCCATTTCCCTTCCATAAATTTCCAAATGGTCTCTGAGGATCTCAGAAGTAAGACTCTCATTTTTGCTAACAAAAGGAGGTTACCTAGCTAACTCCACCACTGCATTAATGTGTACATTTTGAGTACATCATTTTTTTTGTACATCTTTTTTGAGTACAACTTAGTACACTAAGTTATAAATGGACTGGACTTGAAAATATTTAAATTTTAACCAAGTATCTAAGAAAACTCCAATTTGACTACAGGCTTCAAGTCCTTACCATATATGTCCCAGATTTCTGGGACAGTCCCAATTCCAAATATTCAGTATTGTGGTCAGACAAGTATTTTGGTTCAGGAAGTATGAAGTCTGCCTCAGGGAAAGAGGTAGGTGGATGTCATAGCCCTAGTTTGCATTTTATAGTTTGCTTATATGGAGAGCAGATCTTGGGCAGCCTTCCAAAACACCAGCATCTGAATTATCTGTTTAAAATTACGAAAAACACCAAGTCATCCAATGTCAGGACTATTTTCAGTTTCCTGTTACTATATTCAACCTGAGCCCAAACACAATCTATTTAATAAACAATTTCTCCCTACCTGGCTAGCCCTAGAGATGGACAATTGTCACTAATCCAGGAAAGATTCCATTCAACATGTATTCACTCATAGCCCTGGGTTCCGTATGAGGTGAGGTATGTTACAGCAAAATTCTTCTCCTTTCAAAACCAGAAATAATAATAATTAATAAGCTTCTGATAATGGTTCATCCCACACTGTCAATTTATCTTCTGGAAGAAGATCAAAATGAATTAACCACAGAGAAGTGAAGCCAAACGGCACAGTTTCAAGATTTGACTGTGAGAACAAAACTTTTAATTAGGAGTTTTGAATTCTTCTCATGAGATCTGCAGGATTCCAAACCTTATCAACACTTGGGAAAATCCAGTGGATTTTTTTTTTTTTTAATAACCCCATGTTCTTTGCTAACAGGAAACAGAAAAAGACTTTTTTTTTTTTTTTTTTAATTTGGAACTGGTTCTGTTGTAAATTAGGATGACACTACTAAACAGCTTCAGATATAAATTACTTTCAATGATTTTTTTTCCCCTTTCATCCAGAACTGGAGCTTGTATTTCCTGTTGATAAAAGAAAAAAAAAAAAAAAGGCACTATATTTACCAACCTCCCCGATCCAGCCAATCCCTCTGGCCTCTGTCTTTCAAATGAATGTGGAGTTTGCTTGAATCTGAGGAAGTTTAGAAGCGGAGCTCCAGACCACCCACTTTCAGGATCTATAAGATGGTGCTGGAGTTAGGCTGAGCTGAGGCACTAATGCAAGCTCATGGGTTAGACCAGAGGTTTTCTTGACTCCATCAGAAAAAGTAGTTTGCAAATATCTTCTTGCTAGTGTCCTCCAGTGGAGGGGCTGACTCCAGGGCCCCTGGCTGCTGACACAGGTTGAATCAATCTACTTGCATGTGTGGAGGAGCCTCTTTTTAGTTTCCTGGCTTCTTGACAGACACAAAATGTATTTAGGTGTCTTCATTTTTTATAAAGTGGGATAAGAATGCCGAACATCCTTCCATCCATTACCTATTATGTCTTTCTACTAGGAAGACTGCCTTGAAGTCAGGGTTGCTCCACATTTTCTGGTGAAGCACTAGTGCTGATTTTACCAAGTCCTAGAATCATAGAATATTCAGCCTGGATCCTTGTGAGTTCTTTTATTTGACGGGTGTGGCGACCATGGTCTAGAGCGCTATGAGGACTTTCCTAAAGTAATAGTGCTACTGCTTATTTATTTGCTAATTTATTCATGAAACAATTTTTTCACATCTGCTATATTCTGGGCATTGTGACAGAAAGAACCTCTGTCCTTAAAGAGCTTACAGTGTGTTCTGGAAGATTGCTGATAAGAAAATAAACATTATAGCCAGGCACTGTGGCTCATGCATGTAACCCCAGTACTTTGGAAGGCCAAGGTGGGAGGATTACCTGAGGTCAGGACTTCAAGACCAGCCTGGCCAACACGGTGAAACCCTGTCTCTGCTAAAAATATAAAAATTAGCTGGGCGTTGTGGCAGGCACCTGTAATTCCAGCTACTCAGCTACTCAGGAGAATCGCTTGAACCTGGGAGGCAGAGGTTGCAGTGAGCCGAGATCGTGGCATTGCACTCCAACCTGGGCAATAGAGCAAGACTCTATCTCAAAAAAAAAAAAAAAAAAGAAAGAAACATTACAAATGGTGATATATTTCATGAATGAAACAGATAGGCTGCTCTTGTAGAGAAAGGACAGGTGAGTGGTGGGAAGGGCCACTTGGGTAGGGTTGCCAGGTTACGTCTTTGGGAGATGAGGTTTTAGGCAGTGGGTAGAGGAAATTGGGGGTGTGCTGAGAGTATGTTGCTGATAGAAGGAGGCAGGGGAGTTATGGTAAAGAAATGAAGACAACCTCAGGCCTTGATTCTCTGGCAGAAATCCTTTTCAGATTTCAAATGAATATCACTAGATCTTGAATGACCAGTAAGGTTTATTATTAGATATCATTCTAAACTGCTCTTTTTTTCTTTCATCTATCACAGTGGAAATAATATAAAGGCTACACCAAGTGAGGTTTTAGATAAAAAACTTATTCCATTACATTCTGATATAGAGAAGAGATGACGTTTACACCACCATGCTTGTTGGGTTCTAATAGAGATAAATAAGCTCTGAGTACAAGATATGCACAAGGATAACTCAACACAGCCCAACTCCTGATTGCCCCTCCTCAGCTAGAAATGGACTTGCCTTTGGCTGGGTGTGGTGGCTCACACCAGTAATTCCAGCACTTTGGGAGACCTAGGCGGGCAGATTGCTTGAGGTCAGGAGTTCAAGACCAGCCTAGCCAACGTGGGAAAACCCCGTCTCTACTAAAAATACAAAAATTAGCAGGGTATGGTGGCATGCACCTGTAATCCCAGCTACTCGGGAGGCTAAGCCATGAGAATTGCTTGAACCCAGGAGGCAGAGGCTGCAGTGAGCTGAGAACGCACCACTGCACTCCAGCATGGGTGACAGAGTGAGACTCTGTCTCAAAAAAATAAAAAAAGAAATGTACTTGCCTTCCATGTGGCTCTAGGTCTCCCCAGTGGCACTTAGAACAATCTAGTTTTTCTGCATCCATCTGTCCTCTATGGTGTCTTGTAAGTTCCTTGAGGGCAGGGATGAGTTGAACTCATCCACCAGCAAACCCAACACCCAGCATATTGCCATGCTCATGAAGTTTGCTCAATGAATGGTTGAATGGTTGATATAGAAGTACTTAATCTTTAGGAAGATGTGATGCTGGAAAAACAGGGCCATTTTTCCCTTTTATGGCTTTTGCACAGTGCTTGTTATAGGGAACCCACAATTATTACTATTATTACCAATAACTGAAAAAAGGCTATTAGAGGATCCTTGCTTAGTTCCTTTGATGAGGCCATTGGCTCAGTGACAAGAATATTACTGAGGATGGAGAACCAAACACTGAGCTGTTTAGCAGAACTTGCAGCAGAGCTATCATTGCATCATTCTGCTGAGATGTGAAGTAATGTCTGAGCCTGCAGTTCCCAGTGTAGGGCAGCTCAGCCTGTGCTCCCAGTTCGGACAGCGACATAAACCCTGCATCCTGTCTCCTGACCCTTGCTCTAGAGGCTCCAGGCCAGTCCCACAAGAGGCAACTTGGCAGCCAGGCCCATTAGGAAGTACATGCAGCCCCAGGAGGTTCTCACAAGTATAGATCAACACTGTGTTTGCCATGGAAAGTTTGGAGGGAAGACTGTCACCACTCAGTGAAATCCTTTCCTCTAATTCTCTGCTCCTGTCCCGCTTGCAAGCAACGGAGAACAGCACAAGGAAATTGGGAACTGCATTGTTCTGAGGCCATCTACCCAAATGAAAAACAATGTAAATATTTCACACAAATCCCAGGTCAAATTCCTGTATATACCAAAGCAGAGAAATTTCTCTGAAATGATGGTCGTGGATAGTAGTACCAATGATGAGAGAAGTTAGGAGTAGAACCCAGAGCCAGTCTGTCCCTGTGTGATGGGTACTGGGGGAGATCCCTCCTACTGTAGCACCGTTCTGCAGTCACACTACTTCCTCATTAGAAAAACCCTTTCTCAGTGGCAGGGGAAGAGTTTGAACGCTCCAGAATCTGAGCTGACAATGGGATGTTGTTGCAGGTCAGAAGTGAGAGATAAAAACAAAGATAATAAAAAGGATCAATGCCCTTAATTTGTTGATTGGCTGTCTGCCCCAGCTAAACACTCCGCCAACACCCAGGGAAACTGGGCCACAGTTAACTGGGCATTTGGGCCAGAGGCACTAAGAGGTGCTTATTATTTAGTAGTGGATTCCTGGCTGGGCATAGTGGCTCACGCCTGTATTCCCAGCACTTTGGGAGGCAGAGGTGGGCAGACTGACTGAGGTCAGGAGTTCGAGACCAGTCTGGCCAACATGGTGAAACCCCATCTCTACTAAAAATACAAAAAATTTAGCTGGACATGGTGGCGTGTGCCTGTAATCCCAGCTACTCGGGAGGCTGGGGCAGGGGAATTGCTTGAACCAGGGAGGCGGAGGTTGCAGTGAGCCGAGATCACACCACTGCACTCCAGCCTGGATGACAAGAGTGAAACTCTGTCTCAAAAAAAAAAAAAAAAAAAAGTGGATTCCTGAGAAGTCCAGTGTAGTGCTGCTTGACTGTTGTCCTAGCTACTTGGGAGGCTGAGGGAGGATCCCTTGAGCCCAGGAGTTTGAGTCCAGCCTAGGTGACATAGATTCTGTCTCTAAAAAAATTTTTTTTTAAATTGTTGGATTCCTATGTCCATAAGGAAGACTTTAGGAATGACAAGCTTCCCTCCTAATTTGGCTCCTCCTGAAGATAGAGTATGACCTGGTTTACTTTGGGTTTAACACCCTATAATTACTGTCAGATGAAGAGAGACAAAGATTCACTGTATTTCTTACTAGTTTCTTTTTCCTTTATTTTTACCTAAAACATAAGCTGAAAAGCAGCAGAAAAAGAAAGAGCCAAATTCAGGTAAGAAAGACCCAGTACTTCAGACTAGCAGTGGGGCAAAACCCCCACATTTAAAAAGAAATACTAGTTTATTGTGTTTGGGGTTGGAATCACCAAGAGACCAATTAACACCTTATTTTTAGGATTAGCCATTCTGGTATTTGCAGATAGTTTCTTAAACAGGACTGTTTGGAGTTCACACTGTAGGAGTAAGTGAAGTGTTGATAAAAGAGATTCCAGAACAAATAAAGATTTCTACAGTAAAAGCTGGGGAGGTGTGTAGGGCTCCAGTCTTTGGGTTCACAGCTTGGCTCTACATTCATTGCTGGAGGAATCCAAGCCTCACAAAAGACCGCTTTTAAAGAAAAAACTCTATTTTTCTTAGAAGAACTAGGTAAGTCTAGTTTTTCTCTGAAGTTTGTTTTGTTACATGTCTCTGTTACCACCGTCCATGCAGTTCTGGGGGCCTGCATTTCCCAGGATTTGTAGCTTTCAGCTGAATTGAAAGTTTCTAGCTTGGGAATCAAATCTTTGTTGTTGTTCTTGCTTGCAACTCGTTGTTATTTTAAATTGCTTGCATAATTGCCAAGGTAATTTGCATTTAGAAGAGATTGACTGCATTTTCTTTACCCATCCTTTGCTGTATTCATTTGGTCAGCTTTTAAAGAATAAGTTTTGTAACGGGGAAGGTGGAGGTCAGATATTGAGGGTCAATTTGGTGTCTCACTCAGAACCTGCCTCTCTGCAGCATTAATGTGGTTTCTCTATGCTGTACTTTCCCACTGCCATCTCCTGGGGAAATAAGGCGGGGGGCTTCTTTCGAAGAACCTATAAAGATTAGATTAATTACTGGCCCACAATCCCATTATGTGAACTCGTAGAGCCAAAGAACATTAAAGCTGGCAGAGAATAATTTAACCTTATTTTATAGATGAGGAAACTTGGGCCCAGAGAGGAAAAATAATCCCCCCCACTTCTCCCACAGTCTCAAAGCTAATTACCAGCAGAACTGGAACAGAAACCAGGTCTTTTGATTTCTAGATTAGGATTCAACAAGTATTTAACTCATTAATTAGAATTTTCATAGTTCCAACCTGGATGTCTTTCAGAATGGGTGGCTCAATTTTTATGTTTGCTGTTAAGATTCCCTCAGGGCTGCCTGGCTAATTTTATTATTATTTTGATTTTACTCAGTCAACATTTCAGAAATTTGCAGTCTTCCCATCATCTGTGTCAGAACTATCTGTTAAAAATGCAAATCCCTAGCCTTTTCCAATCTTCAGAATCCGAGTCTCTTAGAGTGCCCCCAGGATCTGCATTTTAATAAGCTTCCTTGGAAGAGTCCAAGGCACTTGAGAACCATTTTACTTGGCTCAAAGTCAAGTAAGTTAATATATTTTGTTGATTTAAAATGTTAACGTTTTGGAAATCAGGTGGCACCTTCCCATCAATGGTCAAGTAGGAAAAAAGTTGTTTTTTACATAAATGTTGTATCTGATAATCAATAGCAACTTAGGAGCTGAGGCCATGTTAAATTTCTCTTTTAAATCCTTTAGTTACTAAAAAGCAAAAACTTAAATTTGTATCTGAATTCAATTTCATGGCATTTGATTCTTTAGTGCTTAAGTTCTTCTTTAGTAGCAAAGAAAAAATATTGGGAAATTTTATTTTTTCAGGCCATGGGCAGCCTTTAGTGAACCGTTATCTCCATAACTCAAGTCCTGTCCTACAGATTTTTCAAGACTGTTCATTATAAGACTCTGCCTTCTATTTTATAGTTTTTACTTTCTGAGATTACCTCTAAATTTTCATGCATATTTACTGTAAAATTTTTAACAAAATGTAGAATGATTAACTATCTCTATATTCCTGAAAGGGTTAAGGAACTTACCATGCATTTTCTATTCATTGAATACCACTCCCATAGTATTGGTATCTAGGTTTTTAGATTTACCTTTTAAAAACACACATTAGTTACTTAAAGTAAATGGTTAATCGTATTCATCAATGATTTCTCAATTTTGGGGCTTAGCATATGAGTGATAACACACTCAGTCTTTTTGCCTGAAAATGATTTATTTTACTCTGCTGTGAATGATAGTTTACCTGGGTATAGAAGCCTTGGTTGATAATTGGTTTTCCTCAAGGCTGTGAGAAGATTATTCTGCTGTTTTCTGGCACCCATTGTAGATGAGAGTTAGTCTAATTGTCTTTTCCTTGCAGGGCAGCTGTCTTTTTGCTTTGGAAGCTTTCAAGATTTTCTCTCTGCCTTCAGTGTTCAGTAGTTTCACTGAAACATGTTTCCTGTTATAGGTTCGTTACTATGTATTCTTTTTGGCACTTGGTGTATGTAACCTTTTCTTCTGAGAACATATATCATTTTCTTCCATCTGAAAAGTTCATAGTATCTCTTTGACTATTGATTCACAGATATTTTCCTCTATTTTATTCTTGAACTCCTATTAGACATATATTAGATCTTCTCAATATGTCTTCCATGTCTCTGAATTGCTATTTCATGTTTTTTCCCCTTCCTTAACTCTTTATTGCTCATTCTGGGTAAGCTCCTCTATATAACCTTCTAATTTATTAATTCTCTGTCTTGTTATACCTGAGACAGAGTTAATCCTGTCTATTGAGTTTTTTACTCAAATATTATGGTTTTTATTACCAGAATTTCCAACTTGTCCCTTTTCATATCAGCCTGCTCTTGTTTCATTTTTTAGTTATTTTCGTTCATAATTTACTATTCATTTTTATGAATATTCCTCCTTTCTTTTTCTCCCTGATGGTTCTAACAATCCCTATTTTATTTTATTTTTATTTTTCTGAGACAGGGTCTTATTCCAGTTGCCCAGGTCAGTGTGCAGTGATGCAATCTTTGCTCACTGCAGCCTCAACTTCCCTGGCTCAGGTGATTCTCCCACCTCAGCCTGTTGAGTAGCTGGGACTACAGGTGCATGTCACCACACCTGGCTAATTTTTTTGTATTTTTAGTAGAGATGGGGTTTTGCCACGTTGCCCAGGCTACAATCCCTACTGTAAATTCACTTTCAGATTCTATTACAGGCATATCTCAGAGACACTGTGGGTTCATTTTCAGTACAATGCAATAAAGCAAATGTCACAATAAAGTGAGTCGCACAAATTTTTTTGTTTCCCAGTGCATATAAAAGTCATGTTTATACTATTCTATAGTCTAAGTATGCAACAGCATTATGTCTAAAAATATACGTCTCTTAATGAAAAAATACTTAATTGCTAAAAATGCTAACAATCATCTGAGCCTTCAGCAAGTTGTAATCTTTTTGCTGGTGGAGGGTTTTGCTTTGATGTTGATGGTGACTGACTGATTAGGGTGTTGGTTGCTGAAGATTGGGACGTCTGTGGCCATTTCTTAAAGTAAGACAACAATGAAATTTGCAGCATCAATTGACTTTTTCACAGAAGATTATTCTGTAGCATATGATGCTATTTGATAGCATTTTACTCACAGTAGAATTTCTTGCAAACTTGGAGTCAATTCTCTAACTTTCCCACTGCTTTATCAACTAAGTTTATGTAATACTCTAAATCCTTTGCTGTCATTTCAACAATGTTCACAGCATCTTCACCAGGTCTAGCAGATTCCATCTCAAGAAACTACTTATTTGATCATCTGTAAGAAGAAGCAACTCCTCATTCTTTCATGTTTGATCATGAGATTGTAGCAATTCAGTCACATCTTCAGGCTCCACTTCTAATTCTAGTTGTTTTGCTATTTCCACCACATCTGCAGTTACTTCCTCCACTGAAGTCCTGAACCCCTCAAAGTCATCCATGAGGGTTGGAATCAACTTATTCCAATATCTTGTTAATGTTTATATTTTGACCTCCTCCCATGAATCACAAATGTTCTTACTGGTATCTGGAATAGTGAATCTTTTTTAAAAGATTTTCAATTTACTTTGCTCACATCTATGAGAGGAATCACTATCTATGACAGCTATAGCTTCATAAAATGTGTTTCTTAAATGGTAAGACTTGAAATTTGAAATTACTTCTTAATTCATGGGTTGCAGAATAGATATTGTGTTAGCAAGCATGAAAACATTGATCTCCTTGTTCATCTCGATCGGAGCTCTTAGATGACTAAGTACACTGACAATAAGCCCTAATATTTTGAAAGAAATCTTTTTTTTTTTTTTCTGAGAAGCAGGTCTCAACTGTGGGCTTAAAATATTCAGTAAACCATACTATAAACAGATGTGCTGTTTCCCAGGCTTTGTTGTTTCACTTACAGAGCACAGGCAGAGTACATTCATCATAATTCATAAGGGGTCTAGGATTTTCAAATGGCAGATGAGCATTGGTTTCAACTTAAAGACACCATCTGCATTAGTGCCTAACAAGGAAGTCAGCTTGTCCTCTGAAGCTTTGAAGCCAGGCATTGACTTCTCCTCTCCAGCTAGGAAAGTTCTAGATAGCATCTTCTTCCAATAGAAGGCTGTTTCATCTCCACTGAAAATCTGTTGTTCAGTGTAGCCACCTTCATCAATGATCTTAGCTAGATCTTCTGGGTAACTTGCTGCAGCTTTTATATCAGCACTTTCTGCATCACCTTACGCTTTTATATTACGGAGATGGCTTCTTTTCTTAAACCTCATGAACCAACCTCTGTTGGTTTCAAACTTTTCTTGTGCAGTTCCTCACTTCTCAGCCTTCATAGAATGGCTTAAGTGAATATTGTGGCTGGTATGATTTTCTATCCAGACACTCAAACTTTTTCTATATTAGCAATAAGTCTGTTTTGCCTTCTTATCATTTGTGTGTTTACTGGAGTAGCACTTCTAATTTCCTTCAATAACTTTTCCTTTGTATTCACAATTTGACTAATCATTTGGGCTAGCTTTCAGTCTGTTTCAACTTTCAACATGCCTTCCTCACTAAGCTTAATCATTTATAGCTTTTGATTTAACATGAGAGTTGCGGGACTTTTCCTTTTACTTGAACACTTAGAGGCCTTTATAGAGTTATTAATTGGCCTAATTTCAATATTGTTGTGTGTCAAGGGGTAGGGAGGCCTGAGGAGGAGAGAGATGGGAAAATGGCCAGTTGGTGGAGCAGTCAGAACGTATACAACATTTACCAACTAAATTCATTGTCGTATATGTGTGTGATTTGTGGCACTTGAAAATAATTACAATAGTAATATCAAAGATCGCTGATCACAGATCATCATAACAGATTAATAACAATGAAAAGTTTGAAATATTGTGAGAATTTTCAAACTATGATAGAGACATAAAGTTAGCACATGCTGTTGGAAAACTGGCATGATAGACTTGCTTGAAGCAGGATTGCCACAAACCTTCAATTTGTGAAAAACAAAGTGTCTGCAAAGAGCAATGTAATAAAACGAGGTATGCATGTATTTCTATTTCTTCTGGAATGAATGTATCCCAAATATTGATTTTCTTGGCTCCCTTTCTTAATGTTAGTTTTCTTTAATTGTTTTAGAATTTTAACTTGTGTGATGTACATTTCAAGTGGCATCACACACACTTTCTCTCTTCTTGCTATACCTTTCCCTCCCTGCTTGGTCACAGGGCCCCAGTCCACAACCTGGTTTTATGTTGGTGGCCCTGAACTTTTATCTTATGATGATATTCAGATATTACAGATTTAGTCGCTGAATCAGGAGGCAGGTTGGCCCAAGTCTTGGTCATACCTGCTTGTTCCTACTTTTCTAGATGCACATTTATATAAGCCCTAACCTTAGGTAACAGCTGCACCTTTTTTTAGGGCAGAAGTTCCTCACCGCATTTAGGTTCAAGCAATAAGCCTGGATCCAGGCTCCAACCATCTAGGGCCCTTTTACTCCCAATACTGCAGAGGAGTTATCTTGCCTATCTGTGTGTGTCTCCAGAGCCCACAAGCTCACAGCTTTAGTAACTACTGTGTTATATTTCTGGTCTGTTTCTAGCACATAGATATTTATTTTTCTTTATGTATGTATGGGCATGTGGTTTACTTTTTTTAAAACTTTCTTTTAAATTCGTTCTTAAAATATTTTATTTATAATTGCTAAGTGTTTGGAGTGCAGGTAGTGACTTCAAAGCATGAGCTTACAATGTCATTTTGATCTGCAGAGGCAGGCTCTGGGGATGAAAATAGCAGCAGTTCCTATGATGCCATCTTTGAGACATCTACCATTACCGCTACTGCTATGTTGATATTGTCCTTTGTTTCCCATCTATCAAGCATTATTCTCCTAAAAATGGCTCTGTGTCTGACAAAGCCCACTCAACATAGATTAATTCTCTCTTAAATGACTTTATTAAGCTCATTAATGATTCACTTAGCAACCCCTTTTGTAATAAATGTGCAATATTCTCTAAAGAAATCGATCTGGAGAAAAGCCAGACTGATTTAGGAAGGAACATGGTTTAAAAATGAGTGAGTCATTCTCAAAAGCACACAACATGGCTGTAGAAATATTTTAATGTGTTTCTATCTTTCCACAGATTAAACTAAGATCCTTTGCCAATAAAAAGACAAACAATAGAAAATTCCTACAGATTAAGAATACCAACCAAGATTTCAATGAACTTACTTGCTTCAGCTCTGGGAGAACAGTTATGACATGGTGTTGAATTACATCAGTGAGGAACTAGAGGTGAGACTGGGATACAGGGGAATTTGGGTTTAGAATCCCCTTAGCAATGCAGTATGCAAATCATGAAACAGCATAAAGACACATGAATTATGCAAGAATATATAAGGGGTTTCCAGAGAAACATCAATTTCCATTATTAAAAATGGTTTGGTAAAGCAGTCCAAAAAATCATTTTTGGCAGGTCACTATTTTTAAGTGAGTTATTTGAAGTTCATCTACATTTTTTTCCCAGTGTTACACTTGGTGGTTAGGACCCCTTGTTACAAGGGGCCATATTAACACATAATTGTGGAAATGGACAAAGAAACAATTTTAATTCATATGGTAAGAGACAGGATAAAGATATGCAGGTGAGGGGTTCCCTAACACAGTCTATGAAGGTCAGAGAAGACTTCCTAGAGGAGGTAATGTCAGAGCTAACCTTTCGTGGAAAAATAAGCATGCATCAGGCAAAATGGGGTGGTGGTGGCAGGTAAGAGTAAGGGGAGTTGCAGTATTTCAAGTATGGAGAAAAATGGGGTCATGACATACATGATTATTACTTTTCAGATGACCAGCATCTGCACCCTCTTCCTTTTTTATGTTAACATGATGCTTTTATTTTTTAAATTTTTATTATTAATATACAATATTTGCACATATTTATGGGGTACATGTGATATTTTGTTAAATGCATAGAGAGTGTAATGATCAAATCTGGGCTTTCTATCACCTTGAGCATTTATCATACCTATGTGTTGGGGACATTTCAAGACCTCTCGTATAGCTATTTTAAGATAATACAATATATTGTTGCTAACTATAGTTATTTTACTCTGCTATGGAACATTAGAATTTTTTCCTTCTGTATAACTATATGCTTGTACCCACGAACCAACCTCTCTTCACCCTCCCACCTCCAACCCTTCCCAGTTTACTCCCTTCCTTATATTGCACCGACTTCCTTTGGAGAATTACCTCTTCCTGTACCTGTCCTCCATAGTTGTATTATTGGCAGGAGGTAATGTAGGGGTCGCTTCCTCCTACTAGGGAGTTGAATGAATCACATTCTCCTTTAGCTGACCTCGGTACAACCATGGTACGAAGCTGCGGTGTATCACTCACATGCTTTTTGCTGAAACTTTGTTCCTGATCCAAGGCTGGACCGAAGCCTGGGAGGAAATTCATTGCAAGGTGGCAGGCCTACTGGACTGTTCCTATTAGGACATTCTTGCTATACTTTCTATTTTCTCCCAAGTGTCCACTGTTCCTGCCTTTTCCCAAACTTCAACCCTCAAATCATTTCAGTAAATTTCATTTTGTTTTTAAATGGTGAAACTATTTCATTTTGGGAGAGGGCAAGAAGTTCAGCATGGGTGGAGCACAGCACATGCATAGTGGTAGGAGGAGGTCGTTGAGAGGCTAGAGAGATGGGTGGACTAGAAAGTGTCTTTTTTTTTTTTTCCTGAGATGGAGTTTTGCTCTTGTTGCCCAGGCTGGAGTGCAACGGCACAATCTCAGCTCACTGCAACCTCCACCTCTTGGGTTCAAGCTATCCTCCTGCTTCAGCCTCTTAAGTAGCTGGGATTACAGATATGCGCCACCATGCCTGGCTAATTTTGTATTTTTAGTAGAGACAGATTTCACCATGTTGGTCAGGCTGGTCTTGAACTCCTGACCTCAGTTGATCCACCCGCCTCAGTCTCCCGAAGTGCTGGGATTACAGGCGTGAGCCACTGCACCTGGCCTAGAAAGTGTCTTATATGACATCAGAAGCATCCCAACTTTATTCCCTAGGCATTGGAAAGCCTCTGAATGATTTTAAGCATGAACAGATTAATATTAATTTTGTGGCAGCTCCATGGTGAACTATTTGGAAAAGGGTGGGAGAGAGGACAAGATTCAAAGGAGGGAGAGGGTACCTAGAGAAGATGCAGTAATCTAGGCAAGAAGGGATGATGGCTTGAGTTTCCAGGAGCTGGACTACTCAGCAGATAGACTATTCATGAGGAAGGGTGAGATGTGAGCCCTTGCTGTCAGGTATGGAGAGCTAAAAGAACAATGGATCCATACCAGAGATAAGGAGTATAGAGAGAGGGGCAGGAGTGTGTATGTGTATGTTAGCTGGAGGGCTCAGCTTTGGTTCCAGTTCCTAACTTTGGACCAGCAATGGCTCTTCTGCTGCCACAGCAGTGAGGAAACATCTGTCTACCAACTAAGATGCTGACTAACCTGGTCCAGGCTGGTAATTCCACCTGGGCAGGCTTGGTCTGAAAAGTGGGCCTGGAGCCTAGTGGAGAGAGACAAGCTGGGCATGGTGGGCCGTGGTTTGGTGAGAGTTCCAAGAAGTTCAGACGTAAGAGGCCAGGCCTCCTGCCAATATAAGTGCTGTTGCCTCTGCTCACTCCTTTATCCCTCTGGTGGCCCCCAGGGCTGGTCTGTCTTGTTCTCTTTCCCCCTCCCCACACCTGTTGCCTCCTGCAAGATTTCCATCTTTCAATGACTCACTGAAAGGTTCCTCTGACAGTGGAGAGAATGGTTTTGGTTTAGAATTGAACTGGGGTCCACACAACAAGTGTTTGGCTTCCTTGGTGGCAGAAGTAGGGCTAGGAAGCAGAAGTAACATCTGGTTCAAGCTTGTTTATTGAGTTGATTGGTGCCAAGGTAGTTTAAGGCACCAGACCGTGTGACCATACTTTGCCTACTTTTACGGAGCTCACAGCCTGAGATTTCTTTACCTTCTGGCAAAGTAGTTACTGGTAAAATTCAGTTTTGCAGAACATGGCATTCTAGAAGCAAAGGGAAAAATTACAGTTCCAAGGGAGAACTGTCATTCTATTGGGGAAAAGTCTATGGGGAAAAAGAACAACTTCCCTTTTCTTCTTCCTCATTTCCTTGGAAGTAGAAAAGAGGTACTCAAAATGCTCAGAGCACCTCATCTCTGTACTTTACCATAAAATGCTTTGATTCCAGGACATCATTTCATGTCAGCTTTGGCTTATGGATCTAGGAAGAACATGGAGTTGTTGTAGACAGGAAAGGGCAGATCCCAAAGATAATTTTAAATCAGGGCAATCTAGTTTTTAACATGAGGTGTGTTTTCTCCAACCTTATTTTTCTTTGGACTTCTCATCACAAATGATAATATGCTTATCATTTTGAATGATATTTGCTTATCACTTATATCTTCTCCTGGATTAAGAACTTCTTGAAGACATGACCTTGGTTTTACTCACTTTCTTACATTGTAGGGCCTCATCCAGAGCCTAGCACCCAATTAAAAAAGCTCAGTAAGTGATTGTGAAAAAGATGTGAATGATTTTCAGAAACTTCCCTATTCTTCATGTTTCCCTCCCTGCCTCCCCTTTCTGGAAGGCCCTCGCCTATTCAAACTTAAGGATAAGGGAAGCGGAGGAGAGCATATTCAGGGATCTAACACTTCCCTACAGGAATCTGTATCCCTTACCTAGTTCTGACTTCTCTGTACCAGGAAAAGAATCTATTATTCAGTGAAGCCTCTGAAACTTATTAACATTAAGGTCCTTAATGACTGGTAATGGCATGCTTGCTTATCAAAACAAACCCTTTTATTGATAATATAAGGCTAAACCTTGATTTTTTCTCTCTTTTTCTGAATCTCCCCTATTTCTCTTTCTTTCTGATCACCTCTGCATCACTTTCCAATCACCTACTCACCAAGAGATTGAATAATTTTCAGCCTCTCTTGGTTTTTAGTAAACTCTCATTTGGGGTTATTTTAAGAGACAAGCAATGGTCTGAATGTATATTAAGAAGTCTAAGAAGATACAACAGTCTCTAAATTAATTCATCTTTTAAATAAAAGAAAGCAGCAAGTCTTCCAAGGGACAAAAGAGAGGGAAAAAAATCTAGGCTTACGCACCTGTAGCAGGCCCAGCCAATGTGTAGCTATGCTGTTGCAGAATCTTAGAATCACTAGTGTGTGCTGTACTTTGATGTTCACCTAGCTTTTGTGTGTGCTTTATTTCCCTTTCTAATTTCTCCTTAGAATCTTAGCAAAATTCTTTTGAAAAGCCCACCATATGTCAGCTGAACCAAAAGAGGGAGAAGAAAGGGAGCTTTGTGTACATTTAGATGAGAAAACAAGACTTTTGGTAAGAGTCTGATATAGCCCAGGGCTGGGATTTCTAATTTTGGGGGGTGCCAGACTCCTTTGAGAATCTTACGAAAACTATGGACTCCTTTCTTAAAAGAATGTACATATGCACAAAAGTTTGTGTCCAGTTTTAGGGAGCCAGAAGGCTCTGTAGATCCCAAGTAAAGAACCCCTATCTTGGCAGGAGGAGAAACTGTGGGTGAAAGCTGATATTGGTTGAGGCCCTCATTCCTTCCAACCTGAATCAGTTCTTTTCTGAGATAATTTTTGTCTTGTCCCTTGGATTATTTTATTCCATCAAGATCACTGTGATTAATAGGTTACATTTATTATTTGTTAGCATGTGATCTCACTTAATCCTGCCAACAACCTCATGAGGTAATTCTATTATTTGCATTTTGTAGATGAACCTGAGATTTATCAGGGTTCAGGAACTTGTCCTCAGGTCCCACAGCAATTAATTCAAATCCAGCCCATGTCCTTAATCCCTTTGCTATACTCGTCCATATTTTTTGTGTTCTGTTGTTTTTAAGGATGAGATTCCTTCACACATCTCAATGATAAAGAACACCAAGATGGTCCCCAGTTTTACAACCATGTACAGATGCATCCATTTCTATGAGTGTCATATTCTTAACAGAGCAAGCTGTTTTCAGAATGTTCAACCGCCATTCTTTTTGACATTCTGGGCAAACCCATCCCTGTAGGGACTCTTTTTCCAATAAGTGCTTGTCGGAGGCAAAGAAGATGATATTGTTCTCATTAGAGGACAACTGATGTCCTTCATTTCCATAACTATTATTTGAGCACCTACTGTAAGCCAAGGCCCTATGTTGGTACCTCAGTAGATCTCTCTGCTTATTGCTGACAACTCAGTGGGGGAATGGACACTGCTTAGGCAAATGTTGACTAGAATTGGTATATTTCAGACCAAAACTTCTGCAGGGTAATGGTTCAGGAGACTTAAAGTTTTCCTCCTAAATAACACGAATGGAGTGATCAGAACTTGAAGGGGAGAAGTTTATATTGCTATTGGAATGTAACCCTCATTAAGGAACAAAGAAAGGTGAACTGGAGAGGGGCCTGGGCTTGAGCTTCCCTTATGGTTTTCCCATAAATTCACCATTATAGCTGGGAAAGCTATCAGCAGCCACAGCGTATTAGCCAATTTTCACATGCTGATAAAGACATACCAGAGACTGGCAATTTACAAAAGAAAGAGATTTAATGGACTTACAGTTCCATGTGCCTGGGGAGGCCTCACAATCATGACAGAAGGCAAGGAGTAGCAAGTCACATCTTACATGGATAGCAGAAGGCAAAGAGAGTTCATGCAGGGAAATTCCCCTTTTAAAAACCATCAGATCTTGTGAGATTTATTTACTGTCATAGGAACAGCACAGGAAAGACCAGCATGAGAAGAACAGCATGGGGTCCTTCTGACAACATGTGGGAATTCAAGATGAGATTTGTGTGGGGACACAGCCAAACCATATCATTCCACCCCTTACCCCTCCCAAATCTCATGTCCTCACATTTCAAAACCAATGATGCCTTACCAACAGTCCCCTAAAGTCTTAACACATTTTAGCATTAACTCAAAAGTCTACAGTCTAAAGTCTCATCCAAGACAAGGCAAGTCCCTTTCACCTATAAGCCTATAAAATCAAAAGCAAGTTAGTTACTTTCTAGATACAGGGCGGGTACAGGCATTGGGTAAACAGAACCATTCCAAATGGGAGAAATTGGCCAAAACAAAGGGGCTCAGGCCCATGCAAGTCCGAAATCTAGCAGGGCAGTCAAATCTTAAAGCTCCAAAATGATCTTCTTTGACTCCATGTCTCACATCCAGGTCAGGCTGATACAAGAGGTGGGCTCCCATGGCATTTGGCAGCTCTGCCATGTGGCTTTGCAGGGTATAACCTCCCTCCTGGCTACTTTCACAGGCTGGACTGGTGTTGAGTGTCTGTGGCTTTTCCAGGCACACAGTGCAAGCTGTCAGTGGATCTACCATTCTGGGGTCTGGAGGATGGTGGCCCTCTTCTCACAGCTCCACTAGGCAGTGTCCCAGTAGCGACTCTCTGTGGGGGCTCTGACCCCACATTTCCCTTCCACACTGTCCTAGCAGAGGTTCTCCATGAGGGCCCTGCCCCTGCAGCAAACTTCTGCCTGGATATCCAGGCATTTCTATATATCTTCTGAAATCTAGGCAGAGGTTCCCAAACCCCAATTCTTGACTTCTGTGCACTTGTAGGCTCAACACCACATGGCAGCTGCCAGGGCTTGAGGCTTGCACCCTCTGAAGCCGTGGTTTGAGCTCTAAGTTGGCCCCTTTCAGCAACGCTGGAGTGGCTGGGATGCAGGGCACCAAGTCCCTGGTTGCACACAGCAGACGGACCCTGGGCCCAGCCCATGAAACCATTTTTTCCTCCTAAACCTCCAGGCCTGTGATGGGAGGGGCTGCTGCAAAGGTCACTGACATGCCCTGGAGACATTTTCCCCACTGTCTTGGTGATTAACATTCTGCTCCTCATTACTTATGCAGATTTCTGTAGCTGGCTTGAATTTCTCCTCAGAAAATGGGATTTTCTTTTCTATCGCATTGTCACGCTGCAAATTTTCCAAACTTTTATGCTCTGTTTCCCTTTTAAAACTGAATGCCTTTAACAGCACCCAAGTCACATTTTGAATGCTTTGCTGCTTAGAAATTTCTTCTGCCAGATACTCTAAATCATCTCTCTTAAGTTCAAAGTTCCACAGACCTCTAGGGCAGGGGCAAAATTCTGCCAGTCTCTCTTTGCTAAAACATAACAAGAGTCACCTTTGCTCCAGTTCCCAACAAGTTCCTCATCTCCATCTGAGATCACCTCAGCCTGGATTTCTTTGTCCATATCATTATCAGCATTTTGGTCAAAGCCATTCAACAAGTCTCTAGGGAGTTCCAAACTTTCCCTCATTTTCCTGTCTTCTTCTGAGCCCTCCAAACTATTCCCACCTCTGCCTGTTACCCAGTTCCAAAGTCGCTTCCACATTTTCAGGTATCTTTTCAGCAATGCCCCACTCTATTGGTGTCAATTTACTATATTAGTCTGTTTTCACACTGCTTATAAAGACATACCCAAGACTGGGCAATTTACAGAAGAGAGAGGTTTAATGGATTTACAGTTCCATGTGGCTGGAGAGGCCTCACAGTCATGGCGGAAGGCAAGGAGGAACAAGTCACGACCTACGTGGATGGCAGCAGGCAAAGAGAGGCCTCGTGCAGGGAAACTCCCCTTTTTAAAACCATCAGATCTTGTCAGACTTATTCACTATAATGAGAACAACACAGAAAAATGTGCCCCCATGATTCAGTTACCTCCCACTGGGTCACTCCCACAACATGTGGGAATTCAAGATGAGATTTTGGTGGGGACACAGCCAAACCATATCACATGGTGTGGCTGAATAGGACAGGTACACACCCACTTTGCAGTGTGGGCCATTAACAACTGTGGGGCATGCCATTTTATTGATAATTGTATTACACAATATAGAATTGTAAGATTTAACGGGTAAAAGGGCGATGTTAAGAATGTGTTGTGCCAGGTGTGGTGGCTGATGCCTGTAATCCCAGCACTTTAGGAGACCAAAGTAGGTGGATTGCTTGAGCCAGACAGACCAGGCTGGCCAACATGGCAAAAACTCTGTTTTTACAAAAAATACACAAAATTAGCCAGGCATGGTGATGCACGCATGTAGTCCCAACTACTTGGGTTGAGTGGGGAAGATTGATTGAGCCTGGGAGGTGGAGGCTGCAGTGAGCTGAGATTGCACCACTGCATTCCAACCTGGGCAACAGGAGTGAGACTCTGTCTCAAACAATACAAACAACAACAACAAACCAGAATGAGTTGTGTAGAAGATTTTAGATTTCATTCTAGGCCAGGGCTCACCAGGTGGGATTCCTCACTTTCCTCACCTTTCCCATTTTCCAAATCCTAAGTGTGACAAAGACACATAGCATGCCCTCCAGCCTTTTAGAACACACTACACACCTCTTGCACAGGGGAGAACAGGCCTGCCCTCGTTGTTCTTTAAAACAAACAATTCTTATAAGATGTTGCATCATGTCAAATATAAACACAGGAATTGTCTTGGTGCACACAAAGCACACTGAAGAAGTGGCTTTGATGAATTGTTTTTGTTTGAAAAGTTAATACATATTTCCAGGGAGAATGAGCTATTCTAAATAGGATATTTTCTTTCATTCATACACAGTCACAAAATTCAGCAAAACTCCATGTAGGTGGTATTCATGTCATGTCACAAATGCACAAAAAGCAGGATCTTCTCCACAAATGCAGATGTTGCCTTCACTCTTCCTAGCTGACATTTGTTTTTACAGTGGTGAGAATCAAGGATAGCGCCACCTCTCCCTGTGAACATCCTTCCCCACGAAGCTCAGGAGCCTGTGCTATTTAAATATATGTCTTGTGCCCTGAGAGTTAATGCTGGTGGTACCTTTAGGTGCAGTTATTTCCTCACTAGCTCAGAAAAACCAGAATGTAGCTTTTTCAAATAGGCAGAATGGAGCTTTTGAAAATGCAAATGTGTGTGTGCGCTTGAGACAGAGGATGGCTTATAATTAATGAATTTTATGTATTGCTTTTTGTGTGTGGGGGGGGTCAGCTCAATAAAACACACATTGCCTTTTCTTTGTCAGTGACAGATATTCTTATCAGAAACAAGGCTCTTATTGTACTAGTTTCCCTCTGACAGAAGAGCAAGGGACTGCTGTGCATGGTGCTGATGGGGAGTGCAGGACAGACACTGGGAGTGGCCAGGGGTTTCTTTAAAGACCATCTGAAAACATTGGCATATTTATTGGAATAGTCATTAAGAAGTATTTTACTTAATACTGCAGTATGAGGTCCACTATAGGGTTAAAGTGGGGATTCCTTACTGTGGTCTGTAGTTTTTAAGGGGTAAACTTGCCAACTCTTTAGAAGAGACTGAACACCCATCACCTACTTTGTAGATGGTAAATTTAAAAAAAAAAGCAAAAGAAACACATTTCTTTCCATGGACTTTCTGAACTTATTCATTTTTAACATAAATTTAGTATCCTCCATGAACATTCAAGAAACAATGCGAGCTGGGCACGGTGGCTCATGCCTATAATCCCAGCACTTTGGGGACGCCAAGGCGGGAAGACTGCCTGAGGTCAGGAGTTTGAGATCAGCCTGGGAAATATGTTGAAACCCCATCTCTAAAACAAAAAAACAAAAAATTAGCTAAAAACACAAAAAATTAGCCAGGCATGGCAGTGCACACCTGTAATCTCAGCTACTCAGCAGGCTGAGGCAGGAGAATCTCTTGAACCTGGGAGGCAGAGGTTGCAGTGAACCAAGATTGTGCCGCTGCACTCCAGCCTAGGAGATAGAGCAAGACTCTGTCTCAAACGAAACAAAACAAAGCAAAACAAAAAGAAACAATGCAGAAAACACTAAGTAGAAGTTTAGGGGCTCAAAAAGAGACCTCATCTCACTGAAGTAAAGGCTGAAGAGCAAGGGTCCTCTCTGTGGAGTGTGTATGTGGTGAGCAGGGGTCATGTTTCTGAGACCCTTTCTGAGCAGTTGCCTTTGTGAAATTCTTTTACCTGGTGACTAGTTTGAGGACAGTCATTGAAAAATTTAGGGCTTCTAAACAGATTCCAAAATTGACGTTGATGTTTTACTTTCTGGAATAAAAATAATTCTAGAAGGTTCTTTTTCCTGAAGGTATAGACACATGGAAGCTCTCTGAAATGAGTTTAATTAAGGAATTAGAAGTATCCTTTGGTGTGCTGAGCAGTCTGCCCAATTTTCATTTATAATGAAACCTACCTAGTTGTGTGACTTGGCCCAGCTACTTTTATTTCTCTGTGCCTCAGTGTTCTCATCTGTAAAATGGAGATGCTAATAGTATCTACTTCATGGAATTCTGAGGATCAAATGAATTGGTGGCTATAAAGCGTGTGGCATGTAGGAAGTACATAGTTAATGCTATGTGTTAGCCCTTCTTCTTCTTCCTTCTCCTCTTCCTCCTCCTCCTGCCCCCCCACCCCCACCCTTCACCTACCCATCTTCCCTACCTCTAGGCAATTATTGTCACCAGACCATGTGATCACACTGATCTTCTAGCCCGAAATGGTCTCATAATTTTCCAAAAGAAAAATTCCCTTGAAAACAGAATAACCAAAAGAAGACAGAGAAGGAACTCACGTGTAAGATTCTCCTTTAGTCTTGCTTTTCTTCAGGTCCTCTCTCCAGTCTCATGAGCCTAAGGGCCAGGGCTTGTTTGCCTTGCTTTGGCCAAGGAGGTTAGCCTGGTCTGGGGAGCCTGGTCTGGAGGAAGGAGCACTGGTCCCAGAGCCTTGTTCTGGTCTTTGCTCTGTTTTACCTCTGTGCAGGGTTGTGCAAGTCATTCCACCTCCCTGAGACTCGGTTCCCTCCAGTACAAATGAGAAGATTGGACTAATCGATCTTTAGGCCTCTTCACAGTTTGGACAGCCTGGGGTTTCAGCCCCCTTTGAACCTGCAAACTGCATGTATAATTAAATATCTCCTGACTGGAAATGTCCTCTGAGCTCAGGATGGGCAATGTCTAAGATTCGGGGTGTCAGTGCATTTCAGCCCTATTAACGCCTGTATTTAGGATGGGAGCTTCGTCTGTCCCAGGGCTGTGGCCATCATTCACCACGGGGAATCTGTAAAGACTGTGAGCCATTCCCTTTTCCTCTCCTGACCCTGACCCCAACTTCTTGGGACTTCCCCTTAGGAGCAAAGCAAGAAGTGCTCAGATGAAGGCGCTGTGCTATGATGAGCAAGGCCACAGAACACTGTGACTTGGCGGAGCAGGCACGGTCAGTCGGGGAGAGTGTCACTGAAGAACGTAAATCCATCAGCTCCCCTTATTACTATGTAAATGAATTTATCGTGACTGGGGGGCGGGGAAAGGACAGGGAGGCCTCCTGGAGTCCCAAGGGCTTCAGCCCTTCTGATTTGCTGGGAGAGCTGCAAACAGGAAGACAGCCCAGGACCACACCTATGTTTGAGAGCAGCTCCAGGGGCAGCTCTGCAGGGAGTGTGGCATGCCCTGGGGGTGTCGTCATCATTGCCTTCTTAGCACTAAGTGTTTCACTGGACTCAGTCTTTCCAGCAGTGTCCTGAGAAGAGTGTCCTAAGTATGGGGTGGGACAGGGTGGGCACTGGAGAAGAGGAAGGGTTTTTTTTTTTTTTGAGATGGAGTCTCACTCTGTTGCCCAGGCTGCAGTACAATGCCATGATCTCGGCTCACTGCAACCTCCGCCTCCCGGGTTCAAACAATTCTCCTGTCTCAGCCTCCTCAGTAGCTGGGATTACAGGTGCATACCACCACGCCCGACAAATTTTGGTATTTTTAGTAGAGACGGGGTTTCACCATATTGGTCAGGCTGGTCTCAAACTCTTGACCTCAGGTGATTGGTGGATCACCTCGGCCTCTCAAAGTGTTGGGATTATAGGCATAAGCCACTGCGCCCAGCTAGGAAGGGGTGATTTTGGAACAGAAATAGCATGGAGGGTAGAAAAACCATGAGGCAATGGTAGAAAAACCATGAGGGTAGAAAAACCTGGGGAGGGGAGATGCTGTTGGCAGGAGCTGATGCGGAGGCAGAGACAGATGGACATCCTGCTAAGACGGCAGTTTCTACACTGAAGTAATCAATGCCTGTGATTAGGCCTGAAGGAGTGCTTTCCGGGAGTGCTGGAGCTGTTCGTGTCCCTGGAGATCAGGGCCCTGGCAGGGGTTTGCTCATGGTGGCTGCTCTTGCGCTCTCACATTTCTGTCTTCCTGCCCTGGCTCATGGATCTCCACATGCCCACACCACCCCCCTCCCAACCCAGTTCGGATCATAGCTTTAGCTTGTAAGTTTGCTCAGAGACAGTTTAATTTCATTTCTTCTTACAGGCAAGGAACCTGAGGTCCAGAGATGTGAAGAGAGGTGGCCGATGTCACACAGCAGGGCAGGACTGGAACCCACGTCTATGACCACTGATTCAGTGCCAAAGGGAGAGAAGGGGGAAGGGGATTCAAATTTATTTAGAGCTTTTCTGTCCTCAGCAGAGAGAGCTCCAGTTACTTGTATATCAGCTATTTCATTCAATTTTACTCTGTGAGGTAGGTATTATCATCCCACTTTACACATGAGGGAGTTGAGATGTTGGAGAGGCAAATTAATTTGTGCTGACAAATTGTGAAACCTCATCAGATTCCAAGCCCCATCTTTGGGACCTTCACACTCATGTTCTTTCCTCTGTGCCTTGTAATACAAATGTCCAGCATTTCCATTACTCATGCAGCTGGTGAATCAAACCAACATTAAGCCTGTCCCTGGCTCTTCTCCCATCAAAACATGGCTGATCTATGCTCCATTCATTTTCCATCCTTGGGAGGTCATGAGTTTCAAACAAATTATTTGGCTTACACAGTACACTACTAAAGTGAAATTTTGTCTTTTGTCCCTTCCAGGTATCCTAAGCAAGGGGTGTCTTCTGTCCCCAGGAGTTACTGGTCAATATTTTTGGCTGTACAATGATTGTGTGGTGGTACTGGCAATTAATATCCTGGGATTAAGGAGGCTGAACATCTTTTAATACTCTAGACAGTACTATACAATGAAAACATATCCTAATCAGAAAGTCAGTTGCACCCTGTCTGAAAAACATGGTACTTCTTTAAAATGAACGTGTCTTCCCAAAGACTGCGTTTCATTGAAGGAATTTGGGACAGAGGTAAGCCCTCTGGCTTTTGGTCTGGAGATCCTTGCTGCAGTAGGACATAGTAGATGACTGCATAGTGTTCAGAGAAGTCTGGCTCTGCTTAAATGCATCCTGTATAACGTTCCTACGTTCTCTAAGCTTCATTTCCCTATGTGTTAAATGGGGATAATTATAGCATCTGCCATAAAAGGATTGTTGTATTGTTTTAATAAGTCACTATGTATGGAGGGCTTACAATAGTGCCTGGTATAATTAATCAATAGATGTTGGCTTCAATCCTATATCTAATGTAATGCATTATACAGAATCATTAGGACTCCTTCGTAAAATGCTCAGTTATGTGTATTAACACTTTGAAATTCCAGGCCAGGTGTGGTGGCTCATGCCTGTAATCCCAGCACTTTGGGAGGCCGAGGAGTATAGCTCATTTGAGGTCAGGATTTTGAGACCAGCCTGGCCAACATGGTGAAACCCTGCCTCCACTAAAAACACAAAAAAATTAGCTGGGCATGGTGGCACATGCCTGTAATCCCAGCTACTCAGGAGGCTGAGGCAGGAGAATTGCTTGAACCTGGGAGACAGAGGTTGCAGTCAGCCGAGATTGTGTCACTGCACTCTAGCCTGGGCAACAGAGTGAGACTCTGTCTCAAAAAAAACAAAAACAAGAACAACAAAAAACACATAAAAAAACAAAAAAGACTTTGAAATTCCTATTGTTTCTTTAAATTTGGAGTAAAAGAACCTCCCAAATTTTAGTATTCTTAAAATATCCACCAGCTATTGGAGAATAAGGGTTCTAGTAGAAGTTGAAGTGTTACAACTACATCAAATTTAAAAAAACCAGATACACCTATGAACATTTTCCCAGGCTTGAGTGATGCCTCTGGGAGTGAGTTGTCTCTTCTTATCTGGATCCTGGGATGGACACTGGTGTCCCTGGGGTAATCCATCTGCGCTCATGTCACATGCTATGGCTAGGAATAACCAGGAAATACTGGAGTGAGGATTCACACTGGCTCTTTTACATTTTCCCAAGGAGGAGGAGGAAAAGAAAGAGGAGGAGGAGGAAGATGGTTATAGTGCTTCTTACAAATCCCTCAGCTGGATGGCTGGATTTAGGGCTGGGCATTTGTGCTTTCAAGAGCCAGGTCATTCTAAAGGAATGTGAGAAGTGCATCTCTGAGGACAGAGATTAAACAGTGGGAAAATAGATAAGTGATCTGGGGGTCTGTCGACTAATTGCTAGCTAAAAGTTAACATTTCACTAGCTCCTGCTGAGAAGGTAATGGCCAGGCTTCACACATGGAGTTTTATTATGAGAAGAGAGAGTAGCAAGTGTGGGAAGATGAATTTATCATCCCTGCACACACACCACCTCCAAACACACCTGTTTTTTTCTTAAACAGCTCCTTGTTTAGCATTCTTACAAAAGGCATGATAATGTTGGAGAATCAATGTAACATATTGTAAGTGATAAGAAGTCCTAAATGTCCTAAATTTATTAAAGGCCTGTTGTGTCCTGGAAGCTGCACTAAAGCCTATGGAAGATGCAAAGAAGAACAAGGAGTGAGCCTTGGCCTCAAGAGATTTACAATATATTAAAACACCTAAGACACCAAATACGAGTGCTTTTCAAAGAGTGGTTCTTAGAATCACAGGTCTGTTACAAAAGGAGATTCTTAAGATCCAAAGCAGATGGGACCTAGGAATCTGCATTTAAAACAAGCCCTCCAGGTAATTCTGATCTACCCTGTGGTTTGAGTAGCATTGGCCCAGAGCAAATGTAGGCTCTAAGCCTGGGGTATAAAGGCTTCAGTTCTGTGTTATATAAGCAGTGTATCCATATCTTGTAGGAGAGCATCAAGGCATATTTGAAAGAAGTGTGCAGCCTATAGGCCTCAAGATGAGCAATATGTGGCAGGTGTGTTTGCAAAGTGGGGGAATTAGCATTGGGAGGGAAAGAATAGCATGACCTTCGTGGTGACCAGTGGAATAAATAAATATAATCCCAATGTTTATGGAACGTCTCATTGAGTTACTGATGTATTCATCATTAGGGTTTAAACCTAATGCTTTTTAGTATGCTGTCAGATCAGGAGGGAAATCCAGAGGCTTGCTTCTCCACAAATATTTATCAATGGATGTTTTGGGAATTAAAACATGCCAGGAAATAGGGGCAAAGTACACAAGTGTCTGTCTTTGTGTGGGTAGGTTGTGTAGATTGGGATATTCACTGGATGGAATAGTTGGTGAACTGTATTTATTTGGGGTATTCCTGTTTGTGATGTTGAAGGCTAATTCCTAGGGGAAGAAACTGTGAAATTTGCAAAGAAGAATTTATAGAGGGCCAGTGAGCAGACAGAGGAATGAATGTGTTGGGAACAGGAGGCAGCTCGGGAAGCTCAGGAGTTTTTCTATTCCCTGGCTGTCTCCCCGGAGGACTTTCTGTGGCAGAATCCAGGGCATGCTGTCCAGCCTGGGATCAAGAGGCTAGGAAGGAGGTGTAGGAGTGTAAAGCCTAGAAGTGGACCTGTGGCCGAGCAGAATGGTCCCTGCTTTCTGTGACTAAGGCAGCTCAGAGAGTGCTCAATTTAAGCCTGGAGTGGAAGTAGATGAACTTGCTGGAAAGGAGCATGATCCTCTGGTGGGGCTGTGGCAGAGTGGAAACGTGAGGACATGGAAGGAAACTGGGTCATGCTGAAAGCCCAAGTCCCGTTAACTGAATTGCAGAGAACAGTGTCTCTTAGCCTAACCTTGAACCCTGAGATGTTCCTCCACTGCTTTTATGTGACTAGCCATGGGAAAAAGGAGAAATAGAGTCGTAGGCTGGGAGAGTGATAGACTGGGGTGGAAGTCTTTGGACAAATCCATTTCTTATTCTCTAGGTAGTAATGGGCCATGAGTTGAGGAGTCAATAGCAAGAACCCATAGGGGAAGACTTTGGTATGTGTTTGGGATTCTGCCTTTGGGATTTTTTAAATCCTGAGATGAGGGAACAGACTACTGTGAAGGCATGATGGATCCTGTGAACTGAACTTTTTACTCTGTCCTTGGGACAGTTATAAATTGAATGCTATCCTGGCTGGAAAACAAAGGACACTTAGTTTGCCCCTTTCCTGGCCCCTGATTGGACACTTTGGCTCAAGGTAGACCACACTATTTTTGTTTAGTAGCTTCTCCAGGCTGTTCTTTTTGTTACTGTAATAACTAGTTAAAGGTTGTGAAGAATGTTCTCCGACCTGTGTTATAACTCTTGATCCATCTGCAGGGCACCGGGTAACCTCATCCTCCTGGTCCTGGGTTTCTTTTTGGCCCCAAACAAGTGGTGAGGGGATGCTGGGCTCCATCACACCGCAGGTTCAATTTTGCGTGGTGAGTAAACAAGCAGAGAAGGCTTAGAAGAGTCCCTTTTCCAGGAGTACCCCACAAGGCTGGTTTGAAGCAAGGCTGGAGCCCCAGAAAGCTGTTCTTTAGCTCCACAGTGGCAGCATGCCCTGTAGGAACCCCTCTGATCCTTTGTGACACTCTTGTTCACGGTCCTGTGAAACGGTGCTCTGTGGGAGACTCTAGTCTGCTAGGAGAGCTCCCTTATTCTCAGCACGGAGAGAGGGAAACCATGAAGCAAGGGACCTAATTTATTTTTCAACAGCACAACGCACCAGTGCATACTCTTCCAAGTAAGTGAGTGTTAGCCCTTTCAAAGTAGCTCCAAAGTGGAGTGAAAGTTCCCCCTTGCCCGTCTGTCATTTTCTCCGACTGTATTCGTGAGGAAAAGTCTTTATGCTCGGAAGGTAAATTGATTCTCAAAGACCATCCACAGTCCTTAGGAGTCAGGTTCAGTAAAAAAAGTAGGCCTAATTGTAATATCCTAATATTATTTTCTTCATGTGAAATGGCTCTGAAAGCAATGACAACAATAATTCCAAAATGATTCCAAAAAATGGCAGCCCAGTTGAAATAATCCTTCAAGATGAATATTTTCATGATAATGTATAAGCCCCTTAGTAATGTGGCTAATCTATTTTTTAAACCTATTTCTCTCATATATATAATTCATATGCCTACTATTATTTGCCAACTAATACTAAATTTATAGTTCTCAATGAGAATTGTTGTTTATCTAAAACAAACTGTCTCTGTATTTATAAGGTTCTTTACACAAATAAGGTGTTTAAAAAATTGGCTTTGAGCAAACAAAAATGCAGTATGATTTTACTAGAATGACTGCTTTGGTCAGCACAGCTATGATGGACTAACAGCTTTTCTTCACTACATGTTGATAGAGTGAGAAGATTTAAAACAAGCATAATGTACATTAGCTGGGACACTTACTATTAGTGACAAATACTAGGAGAGAGGCTCTACTTGAACAGGCTCAAACTTAACTTAAAAATTATTTCTGCCTGTAATGGACCTTTTAGTTGTCTGAGCAATTGAGTGCTTTAAATAACCCCCATACATATCAAGGACATTCTAAATTTTTTTCCTTGGCATTTGGAAATTTCAAGTTAAGGATGTCTGCCCTTGCTCAAGTTACACACTCTTCAACTTGGGCAGTTGAGCAGAATTCAAAAGATAAGATGCGAATGAGTCTATCTATTCATGTCATCACACTTTGCTAAATTGCCAGGCTATTTGATGAAAGGATAGCTCAGTTCTCACTAAACTGCAAGTGGGTTTGGCAGATCTTTAGCTGGAATCCACTGAGGAGCTCTCATTTCTGAACACTGATTGGGAAACCAGTTGTATTTTAAAAGATTCTAACGATTTAGAAGCTCTGAGACCCCTTTAAATCTCTGTTTTGAGAGACCCATTGATTTATAGTAAAATATGAATGTAAGAGATGAACCTGTGGCATCATAACTAAGGGCGCTTGGCACTCTGGAAACTGGCTCAGAAGGTAATCAACATAGAGCTAGAGCCATAGTCTTAGTTTTTGCTGTAGTCAATCAAGCAAAGGGGAAGTTTCTACTCAAAAACACATAAATAATTTTGATTTTTTCTGTATCAC
The DNA here is from genome assembly GCF_029281585.2 of Gorilla gorilla gorilla. Classification (NCBI taxonomy): domain Eukaryota; kingdom Metazoa; phylum Chordata; class Mammalia; order Primates; family Hominidae; genus Gorilla; species Gorilla gorilla. The sequence continues at coordinate 37,191,873 of NC_073243.2, forward strand.
CTTGAAACTTCAAATGGGCTTATAAATAGGAAGAGAAAATATTGCTAGATGGGTTGTATTCAGTAGTTATTTTTAAATGAAATAAAAAATTATGGCTAAATCTATTGCCTAAAAATTGTGCTGTAAAATATGTAAATAGCCTGTATCATTAAAGCCTTTTCTTCGAGATACAAATAAATGGTTCAGAGTCCAAACTCTTCTTTAAGAGTTCAATTTACTTCTTCAAATTCCTTAAGCTTGAGATAGGTTTTGCAGTTAAATACTCCTCATTTGCATGCTTAGTCAGAAGGGAGTATTATATATAGATTATATGGAATCTTAGCCTATTTACAAATAATGAATGTTACTGAAAATATTCTGTCATAGAGACACATGCGTGTGTATGTCCATCACAGCGCTATTCTCAATAGCAAAGACATGGAATCAACCTAAATGGCAATGATAGACCAGATAAAGAAAATGTGGTACAATAACACCATGAAGTACTATGCAACCATAAAAAAAAGAAGATCATGTCCTTTGAAGAAACATGGATGGAGCTGGAGGTTATTATCTTTAGCAAACTAATGCAGCAACAGGAAACCTAGTACCACATGTTCTCACTTATAAGTGGGAGTTAAATGATGAGAACACATGGACACAGAAGGGAACGACACACACTGGGGCCTATCAGAGGATGGAGGGTGGGAGGAGGGAGAGGATCAGGAAAAATAACTCATGGGTACTAGGCTTAATACCTGGGTGATGAAATATTTTGTACAACAACCCCGCATGATGCAAGTTTGCCTATAAAACTAACCTGCACACATACCCCTGAATTTAAAATAAAAGTTAAAAAAGGACACATTATACAAACGATGTCAAAGGAAGTTTTGAAAACAAAAGTTACTCATGACCCCACTAACCCAGCATATTTTTTCATTTTTATGTATTATCTTCCAATTATTATTCATGTACATTCATATTCTTATGTACTTGCAATCATTATATGCACCATTTTATAGTCTACATTTTCATTTAGGATATCTGTGATGGTTATTGGCTATATTATTGAGAATATTCAAAAAATACAAGAAAAATAAACAGGATGTTTGAAACTCATAAGATGTGCTAAGCACACATTGCTGTGTAAGCAAGTAGCTCATGTGATATAGGCAAAACTCACTAGCTGTGTTAGGCATGCAGATAAAGAAGAAGCAAGCAGATTGTGCAATGTGGGCAAAATATAGGTAGTGGGTAACCTGAAAGACGTGTTAAGAATGGAATGGAATATATAATGGAACAAATAAGATGAATACTTTTCGATAAAGAAGAAACAGAAAGATTAAATCATATGATTTGGTCACTTCTGGGATGACAGCTATGCCATCCCTAAATTGGCACCTAATAGGAACATCCATTATACCCACTATGGGCCCATGTGTACTTGACCCCAAAAATGCAAATAAAAATCTATAGTTGCTCAGCAGGCTGTTTGGCAAGTTACAGCTATAGCCAGCTGTACTTGCCCTCAGATCTCTGTGGAGTATGAGCACATCTTAGCTCCAAGCACATTACATTTGCTGGGCCTCTTTTTTCAAACCCCATTTTGGGTCCTTATAACCACATCAGTAGCAGAGGAGGCTCATGTGGAGGAGAAAGAGACAAGGCATATGAACAACTGTGTAAGTAGGAATCAGGCAGTGTGGTCCTCCCAGTTGGCTTATATTTACCTTACCCTAAGTGTGTTAACCTAGCCTGTCTAGTTCCCCTTACATCTTGCCATGTGTTTTAAATAAATTTAATACATTGTGCAATATGAGCATCTTATTGCAAATATGTGAGTCTGTGACTGTTTCTATTCCATGACCCTGGGAGAGCCTGCCCGGTAGTGTACTTGGAGGCTGCCATATGACAAGGGCTAGCAAATGAGCTAGGTAACTTGAAGGGAGGAGAAAGAGAGTTATTAGGGTTTTAAACTGGGCTTAAGGGTATAAATCAACTGAATAACATGAGACTGTACCTGGCGCTCATCGGAGGCCATTTGTGCCAAAGACCCTTGGCTCTGCAAGCCAAAAAGCGCCGACTAACCAACTGTTTGTTTTCCTATAATGGAGAAAGCCCAAGAGAAGGGAAAGAGGGAAGAGCTGTGTCCTAGAAGCTGTATCTTTAAAAAACAAAATGCTTCCATTAAAGTGTTGTAATTGAACATACTTCAGAATAGACAGTGTGAACCAAGAGTGATTTGCTGGTTATAATAAACTAGGATAGATCAAACATTTGAAGTTACCTCCTAATCAGGGATTCATACTATAGGGTAGTAAGTGAGCATTTGAAAGACCCTAATTTGGAATTCATACCCAGAGGCCATTACCATAAGTAGACTTTAACTGGGCCCATCTAGATCTGCCTTAGAGAATTTGTTAATTCTTATAAGGGATGCTAGATATTTTTTATTGGGGAGCTGAATGACATTCTATTTATGTGCATTGAGTAGAAATATTTAATTGCATGAGCAGAAGACAAGACTCTGGTAAGTCCAAAAGCCTAATACCCTTTGGAGTGGTGGGGTACTTGGTTTAGAGCTTCAGTCTAGTCCAGTGTTCTGCCACTTGATAGATGCTTCTGTCACCTAATCCAAATAGAATATTAGCTTAATCTTGCCACTAGAATATGGCCACATCTACCTCAGGTAAACTTTTCATGGAAAGTGTTTGCTGACATGCTTAAAGGACAGAGAAGCAGGAGCTCACCCATTAAAAGAACAGATTACATGACTTTTTTGGCCTGTTTGTTAATAAATGTTTACATGTGTGCTGAAAGGTAGCTTGATACTTGTTGTTATTATAATATATTGTCAAGAACTGTGAATGGTCTGAGACTTAGCTCTACCTACAAGTTAACAAAGTGGTCTGCCATAGTTTCATGGATGTTGGTAGAAGACATGAGACTCTTCAGTCAGAGATGAAGGACAGTTTATCCCTCACAGCAAAAGCAGTAGCCAGAGTATTAGCATTTTTGTCCCAGTTCCTCGAGCCTCAATCCCCAAAGTGTGATGGGAAGGCCAGGTGACACCAATACATGGAGTGGATTATGTTACAGGAGATGACCCCTTCATTGAGGGAAACATGATCTTATATATCTTATAATGGGAAGCAAACTCTGGAGAGAGACACTCTGTCTTCCAAGATTATTCACTATACAAACATTTTTGAAAAGGTAGTCCAGAACAAAGGTAGTCAATGTCTTGCTAACAAGACATGCAGAAAGTGAGGGAATCATGGAGAATTGTCTCTAGGTCCATTTTCTGTTGTTTATAACAGAATACCTTGAAACTGTGTAATTTATAAGGAATGAAATTTATTTCTTATTGTTCTGGAGGCTGGGAAGTCCAAGGTCAAGGAGGGACACCTGGTGAGAGCCTTCTTGCTGGTGAGGACTCTCTGCAGAGTCCTGAGGTGGTGCAGGGTATCACATAGTGAGGGGGCTGAGCATCTTTGTTCAGGTTTCTCTTCCTCTTCTTACAAAGCCACCAGTCCCACTCCCATGATAAGCTATTTACCCATGAATCCATGAATGGATTCATCCACTCATAAAGGCAGGGCCCTCATGACCCAATCATCTCTTAAGGCCCTGCTTCTTAATATTGTCACATTGGGGATTAAATTTTAACATGAGTTTTGCAGGGGAAAAATATACAAACCATAGCCTAACATATAGGCTCTAGGAATGAGGTGTGAGGGAGGAGTCCTATTGCCTTCACCATCTCAAATCCCTGGAGACAACCAATATTCACCAAAAAGAATACGAAAATTGTGGACAGCCAAATTGTTCCAGCCCCTCTGAGCGAAGCCAGCTGAAATCTCTCAGCAGAAGTGGTGGGAAGTCCCTGGCTGGGAGCATTCTGTTTGGTCCCCCTGCCTAGTTGGAGAATCCCACCCACTTCCAATGCAGCAAATGGCTGTGAGGAGACTCCAGAGTCAGTTAGCTTTCCCTCATATGAGGGAGCTTCAGGGCCAGGGGCGGGCCCTAAGCAAAGATGCCTTGGTTCTGTGGGCTATGTCACTGGGCAAGAAGGCCAGCACTTAGGGAGCAGACTTCCAGGCTCTTTGTACTGGATTTTCTGGATTCTGTTTGGTAGACTCAGATACAAACATATAATTATGTCACTGAAAAAAGGTTTTACTGAAAAAGACAAAATGTATGAAAGGAGTCTCAGTAAACAGAGTGCACAGAGAGTGAACAGAAATGTAAAGTGATGGGTTGGGGAGGTGGGGAAGGAGGCTTCGGGAGAAACTAACAAGCAAAACAAAACGATTTCTTGTCTAATCTTATGTCCCTAGCAAATGTGCAAACGGAGCTATCAGTACTGCAAAAGATAGCAATCATATTGGTAAGCAGGGGTAAGCATGTTCTTGTTTTAAGCTTACTTTAGATATCTACCCCCTTAGGGACTGGTTTCTTGGAAGAAGCAAGCAGGGCATTTGCCAAAGCTATTGGTTTCTAGATATTCAATACCTGGCTTTGGTAAAGCATGAAGGGGAACATTCCATCAGGGCAAGACTGAGATTAAGACATAGAGACCTGATCGAGAAACAGATCAGCGTTTTAACACACCCAGTCAAGGGGAAATGAAAGGCTTCCCTAGCTGCCCCATTAACTACAAATCCTCAAGCCAACCGGGGGGCAAATGACAGAAGGGAGAGGCTCCACAGAACACCATTAAGCAGCTGCAAATTAAAACATTAATCTCTGTGATTCGGCTTAAAGGAACACCAGTTCTCTAGCTGATGAAAATGCTGATAGGCTCCATGCTGGGAATGTTCTGGTTAGAAGGGTGGCCCTCCCTTGGGGGAGCTCCAAGGACTGGCTTGGGGGATGGCAATTCCCCTGGCAGCACCCAAGCATTTTATTACAATCGCAAAGGGGAATGCGTGGTACTCCTTTGGAAACACTCTCCTGGAATTTGCGAATATTTTCAGCTCCAGCAACTTGATGGCTTTTCTCAGAAGCACCAGATGAGGGAAAGGGATCCTCTTCTGCCATGATAGTGCCCATTCTTTGTGTTGAGCCCTAGAGAAGGGATTGGGAGTCTTGTCAAATGAAATGTGGGCTATCACACACTATCTGTAGGCTGCTGCCCACGGAGCTTAAAGCAGATTGCCTGGGTCTTAAAGCAGATTGTCTTCTTCCCTCTCAGAGCTGGGACTGTTTGTGTGAGGGGTTGCTGGATATGGGGCTACTATTGGGGCTCCAAGGCTTCTCACAAAGGACTCTGCCTCTTTGGAGTCAAAATAAATTAATGGGGTCCCAGGCCTGCTTCAGAACATTCTTGGTACATAGTAATATCTAACAATGACCACCCACTGTCTATGTTCCCGCATCTGCTCCAAGTGCTTTATATGTATTAATTCCTTTGAATCTGCAAAACCTCTCTGTTCGGTATTGGACACTGAGGCAGAGACTTTAAGTCACTTAGTCAAGGTGATCCAACTTACAGAGGGTAGAACCAGCCTTTGAACCAGGCAGCGAGGTGTTAGCCTGGGATATACCACTTCTCATTGTGTGCACCCAACTGTTAGTCACTGACTGGTAGGCTGCTGTGGCTGGTGGGGCCTCTGCTCTGCAGAGATTGCCCAGCCACAGCTTACCTGACCATGTGGCTGTCTGCATGGCACCCACTTCGGCATCCTCTAGGCTGGGCTCTGCTCGCCAGTCCGGACACCCTGATTCTCTGTCCAGCTGCTTTACTGGACTATTCTTATTATTACAGCCTCCAGTGCCTGTGCTCTATCTGCAGGGCTGGACTCCTGCCAGTGGGGAGGGAGGACAAGCTGTGACCCCCTGGACACCACAGTTGTCCCTTTCTTCAACAGTTAGCTGGGCGCTGCCCCACTGTGTCCTCAGCTCAGCTACTGAACCTGCTGCTGGCTCATGAAGCATCAGAACTGCGCTGTGCTGGAGTGGAAAGAAGAAGGCTTTGGGGCCGGTGAAGTGGGATTGAATGCTATCTCTCCAATGGATCGGCTGTGTGACCTTCATAAGGTCACTCATCTTTCAATCGGGGCTTCCCTTGGAAGAAAAGATGAGCTAACCTTTATGAAAGCACTTGACACAGGGCTTAGCACACAGTAGGCTATCAATAAATCTTAGCTCTCCCGCCCTGCCTTCTCCATGTGAAATACGGCTATTCAAAATAAAGAAGTGTTAGCCACAGGCCCTAGGAATTTTATGTGTTTGCTCAGCCCCCCAGGGGAGGAACTGTGAGTGTATGTGGGGTCGATGTATGAGCGGGTAAAACTGGGCAGTGTATATACCAGGCTATTAATAACGATGCAGCTCATATGTTTGAAATTCAAGGATATGTTCATACAAGACCTGAGTATGTTTTTACAGCTCCACAAACCATTCATCCACCCCAGCATAACTTTTTTAGTGCCAGTTTTAGAATTGTGATGTTTTCTCTTTTCTCCTTAAAAAGTGATTTACATTGCAGAGCAGTTTCTGGCCTTGGCATGCTGTGGAGTTGGTGCCTGGACATTTCTTTTCTTTAACTGTTTATTAAGGATGAAGAATCTAGCTTGGAGATATCTTAAATCCTATGAATTTTGTCAAAAATTCAGCTCCAACCACTTTTTGAGCATAAAAAGAAAATAATTGGTTTTAAAATATGTACATAAGTTTAAACGTTGGGATCCCTGCCGAGACCTGGGGAGGAATTACGGGAATGTCAGAACCTGGAGAATTCCCAGAAAGGCTGGGATGAGGCGCTCCTGGGGCCCTTGAGGAAAGGCTGATCTGGGTGGGAGCATGAACCCAGCTTGGTTTAGGGTTTTCCAGGAAGTGAAGGCCTGCAGTGCTGTCTTTGGCAGCCCAGATAAAGGGAAATTTCATTCATAACTAACTTCTACCTGAATTTGAGTACGCCATGGGAGAAAATTATGGCTTTGGGTTTTCTTGCCAAAGTGATTTGAATTCCATCCAGTTCTGTTACAATGAAAACTGCTCTCCTTGATTGGCTAGATGGTATATTTAACATTCTCATTACTTGCAGGATCAGGAGCTGCCAAATTTGAGTCCTATCACTGTGATGTTGTAACTACTGATGCTCCATTTTCCAGATAAAAAATAGAAAAATATTTTGAAAAATGTGTAGAGCTATCTATAAACAAGAAGCTGACCTAGGACACATAGCTTTTTACCCCTTAATGGATTATTTAAGTTATTTATTTCACTACTGTCCTCTCTAGCCCATTTGACTGCTGCTAATTTGGACATGGAAGCCAGTGACTTTACCACTGACAGCCAGCAGGACAAGCTTCATGGGCATGTGACCTGTGTAGTAACCCATGGCCCCATCCTTAAAAGCAGCCCATATCTGGTTTAATGCTTTGCTGCGGGTGTCTTGAAATTCTTAATACTTTTTGAAAAAAGGGGCTTGCATTTTCATTTTGCAATGGGCCCCAAAATTGTGTAGCTAGTCCTGATGGCCAGACTTACCCCTGTTCATTTGCCTGGCTAGGTGGCGATTCCTTTCTTCCTTCCCTCCCTCTTTGGTCCATATGTCACTTTGGCGCCCTTTTGTTGATGTAGATGACTGTTTTACTTCTCACAGCCTCTATCTGCTATCTGGGAGGTTTGGCCAACTTGGGAAGGGTGAGGGCTGTGAGTGCACAATCCAGATTTGAGTGGGTGGCAGAACGCTCTGATACTCAGGAACACATGGCACCTCTACAGGGAACCTGTTGTGTGTCTTGGAGTGAAGACTAGAAGTGACTGTGTCGTCCACAGCTATGAAGATCTGTACATCCACTTAGGAAGGTGTCAGAGTTGTGGGGATGGCAGTGGTCAGGGGCATTATTTTGAAAGTAAAAGTAAATAGAACGGGATGTTGAGGTTGATGAAGCCCCAAAACTGCAGTGAGTAAAAATCCATCTTGATTAAATTGCACATGCAGACAGGGGACATGAAGCCAGGCCTTTTTATTTGTTCATATTGGCATACCCTTACTTTTTAGTGAGGCCCTTGTTGTTCCTTCATGCCGACATGTAAGTAAAATTGCTCTGGGTCTCAAGATATAACTGTCTGTCATGGCTTCTTTAGAAAGGATTTTTGAGTAAAATGTCAGGGCCAGTTTGGATTTCACAGTGCCAGGAATCAAATTCTTGGTCAGTGTGTGAAGATTGAGGACTTTGGTCCCATAGTCACACATAAGTGCAAATGAACATGTAAGCACAACTGGATATCATAGAAATCTGGATCACAGAAAGATGGACAATCGGGACTAAGCTAGGACTGTGCAGTTTGTAGTGCTAGTCAGAGGGGTGACTGGAGCTAAATCCAGTCTGCATCTGGGGGATGTGTCTGCCTGGAGGTATTGCCTTTTAAACATCCACGCTAAGGGGCCAGGTGTAGTGCCTAATGCCTGTAATCCCAGCACTTTGGGAGGCTGAGGCAGGCAGATCACTGGAGGTCAGGAGTTTAAGACCGACCTGGCCAACATGGTTGAAACCCCATCTCTACCAAAAATTACAAAAATTAGCCAGGCGTGGCTGGGCGCGGTGGCTCACGCCTGTAATCCCAGCACTTTGGGAGGTCGAGATGGGCAGATCACGAGGTCAGGATTTCGAAACCATCCTGGCTAACGCGGTGAAACCCCGTCTCTACTAAATATACAAAAAATTAGCCGGGCGTGGTTGCAGGCGCCTGTAGTCCCAGCTACTCGGGAGGCTGAGGCAGGAGAATGGTGTGAACCCGGGAGGCGGAGCTTGCAGTGAACCGAGATCACGCCACTGCACTCCAGCCTGAGTGGCAGACTTTACTCCGTCTCAGTAAAATAAAGTAAAATAAAATAAAGTAAAATAAAAATAAATAAAAATTAGCCAGGCGTGGTGGTGTGCACTTGTAATCCCAGCTACTCACGAGGCTGAGGCGGGAGATTTGCTTGAACCCTAGGGGATGGAAGTTCCATTGAGATGGCACTGCTGCACTCCAGCCTGGGTGGCAGAGTGAGACCCTGTTTAAAAAAACAACAACAACAAAATTAACACAAAGGCTGACAGCCCTCAGAGAGATTCTTCATCTCGAATTCTACCATAGGATTTAAGTATTTTTTTTCTGATTTTAAAGGCAAAAATTGAACTTTGTATAAAAGCTTGAAAATAAGTGAAAAAGAACAATAAAAAGTACTCATAATCTCATAACCCAGTGATGATCATTGTCTTCTTTTTTTAAAGGATTTTGTAAAGGAGTAAGTCCTCTGGGGCATTAAGGGATGATTTTATATACAAATTTTATGTCACATTAGCCTGTAAAAATTCCCCTCTTGTGTATGTGAATAGTCTTGAGAGATAAGTGTCTTGTAAAAATGATTTTGTGTTTCTGCAAACTTGATTGTTACTGGAGTCCATGGAATTTCCTTTTTCTTTTCTTCACTGTGGTGGAAAAAGATGTTCATTAGATTTTGTCTACTTGAAACTGAGAACTTACAAGTAAAAATCCACTCTCCTTTTTTTTTTAGGAGGGAAATGATTATGCAGGTGTTCAAATGAAGTTTTAACTGCATATGCAGAGACTCTTAAGCCAGTGGCCTTCCCGTGTTTGTCAAACTAAACTTTGGATTGTGATTGTGCCGAGTTTCCTGTGCTGCTCTTATTAATAGATCCTGTGGATAAGGATCTCACAGACCTATCTTTGAGTGGCCAGTGTATTCGTGTTAGGGGGGAGAAGTGATTTTCATATGGTATGTTTTTTCCTTCTTTAGTTAAAAAATCATTAAAGCCTTTTGTGTTCATATGACTTGAAAGGCAAGGGGACCTATAGTTAACCTGAGAGTTAAATTATAACTTCTACCTTCTGTGTAAAGATAAAGACTCCTTTTTTAAAAAAATCAATGACCAAGTTGGTTGGGTGAGGGGTGTTTTCTCATAACATTTGCTCTTTCTACTTTCACCTGCTATCCCCTTCAACCTTTAAAGAAAAAGACTTGATGTGTGAATGTGGATGAAAATGACTATTTGGTTTTTGTTTTGTTTTGGAGTTCTAACATTTATTCAATTTAATTCAGCCACCATTTCTGCATGGATAGACACCTACCTGGTGAGGTGGAGGTGCGGGGAGGATGGAATCACAGGCAGAAGGCCCACAGTGCCTGACCTAGAGGGGTGTTGCCGCTCCAGCTGGGTAAATGGAATCTTATTCCAAGATATAAAAGGATACAGTTGTTTACAATTTCCTTAACCGAGGAGCATTTGACAGGGATGATAATAATATTAGGGTAACTGACTTCACTTGCAGTTTTTTCTAAGGGCTAAAACTGAGCCAGAGGCCTCTGTTAATGGAACTGGATCTATTGTGAAATTACATCAGGTTTGTTGGGGCAGCAAACCTGAGGTCCTCTTTGTCATTTTGGGGGTTTGAAGCCATACCAAGGGCCTTGGTCAGGATGGGCCCCAGGAACATCTAGGTTGATTTTTTCCCCACTCCTTTCACCTAAATTTCCCTAGAACTGTGCAGAGTGTGTATAGGCCTATGATTGACACCTCTGGGATGAGATGGGTCTCTAGTCCTAGCCCGTGGGTGCAGGTAGAGAGATCATAGTGACTGGCTGGGGCCAAATCTTCTACTGGGCTCCTTGAAACTGCCACAAAGGATAGGTCAGAAGTTCCTGACCATCGTTTTAAGTTCTGGTTGGTTTGACCCTTTTGGCTTTTTTGTCCATCTGATGAATGATCACCAAATTGTCACAGAACAGAAGCTAGACCTTCTTTGGAAGTATTATTTTGTTTTGCTTAACATGCCTTTGGAGTGATAGCTTTCCATTTCTGGCAGGAGAAGTGAAACACAGATTAGATAGCTTGTGCCCATTTAGATAATATGTTGTTTTGTTTTGGAGTTCTAACATTTATTCAATTTAATTCAGCCACCATTTCTGCATGGATAGACACCTACCTGGTGAGGTGGAGGTGCGGGGAGGATGGAATCACAGGCAGAAGGCCCACAGTGCCTGACCTAGAGGGGTGTTGCCGCTCCAGCTGGGTAAATGGAATCTTATTCCAAGATATAAAGGATACAGTTGTTTACAATTTCCTTAACCGAGGAGCATTTGACAGGGATGATAATATTAGGGTAACTGACTTCACTTGCAGTTTTTTCTAAGGGCCAAAACTGAACCAGAGGCCTCTGTTAATGTAAGGTTCATAGGGAGTTGGTACCTAAGCCTTTTCATTTAGAGACCTCCATCCTTAGCCTCTGAGCTTACAAGCCTTCTCTTAGCTCATAGGTCTTTCTTAATGTAATCGATGTGTTTCAGAAATGCTGCCTGAGATAATTTATTTTTGTACAAAGCAATTATATTTTTATAGGCAACAGAGATGCTTTTTCTTTAAAAGAATCAAGTTGTGCACTATTTTCTAAAAAGAGCTGTGAATCTCCATTTTATCCTCTACATCAAGTCTTTTAAAGTAGGAAATATACATTCATTAACAAGTAGGCTAACAATTATGCATTAAAAATGATAACAACGTATCTGATAATTATGTGTCTTTTGAAAAACAAACCTGAAGACTTCTTCTGAATGGCACATTCTCATCTTGGAAGAGGATATTCTTTAAATAGCATTTTGTTGTTGTTGCCCTCTGCTCTTTTGACAGACGGTTTTGCCGTGATTGGTGGTATTTTCCTATCATGTTCCATTTTCAAATGTTAATCATTAGTCATTCTTCATGACCTCTCCATGCAGCCGCCAGAATATAATTATTAAGGGCTACCTACTTGCACAATGATGGGGAGGGGATCTGAGGGTTACAAATGGCCCAGGGTCACGTCCCAGGTCAAAAAAAGATGAAACGTTAGTCTAGTGATCAGCCCCTGGGTCCTGGGAAAGATGGACCTCTAAGAGCAGTGGAAACTGAGAAGGAAGAGTGTCTGCATGCACTCAGGGCTCTCAGAGCCCCCTTTGATTTGTTGCCCATTCCACACGATGTTTAGTAATAAACAGAGTTCAATGGCCAGAGTCTAGACAAACAAATCACGGCCTGGAAAACCCTGTGTTTTGATGACATGTTATGTCTTTACAGTGAGTGGAGGACGGAGCCAGCTTTGAAATTCTAATGCATGGTCTTTGTGAGCTTGCAGCAAATCAGAGAGGCTGAGTCAGGGAGACAGACAATCAGGCCCTGCTCTGGCCAAATTAGAAGGCATTCCCCACTTTGTGGCTTGTGATTTTCCTGCTCTGTCTTCCTCCAGGCATTAGGAAGCTGTCGTGAACTTTAGTGAAATGTGAGAGGTTTAAATATTAATATTTCTGAAGCCCTCAGGGTAGACTCAACACCTGCTTCCCCTGCACAGCTGCCCTAAACAGTTTTCACTGGAGAGACTATTTTTCTCTTTAAACAAAATATTTTATCAAAGTTGGTTTTTAATTGAGCCAGGGCGCCTTCATGTTCACTGGCTAGATTTATCTCTGCCATTTGGAGGGGAAGAGAAATCTCAGAGCTTCCTCATTTACTTGCTCTTTCCTCCCTCGCTCTGTCAATGGAAGTATAGCATCAAACAAGGGTACCTTGGCAAGCTCAGTGTTAGCAGCACAAAAGACAAACACTAAAATCTCATTTCTGTTGGGACAGAAACAGAAAAAAATGCTAGGGAACGGCTGAGCCTGCTGAGTTCCCTGTAAAATAATCCCTGGAGTGAAAACAGCAGCTTCTTCTTCTTCTTCTTCTTTTTTTCGAACATGTGCCTCTTATAAATACAGTCCAGGATGATCAACTGTTTATACAACAAAGCATGCTTAGAAAATGTGACTGGTAGTATTTTTCTGTTAATGTATTTGAGCTATTTTCATTTTAAAATAATTCATTTCCAGCATGTATGGAGGGAGGTTCTTTTACAATTATTCAAATACATTTTCACTTGCAGGCATTGAATTGTTTACTCAATGTTAATGGTTCCTTACAAATATTTACTGAATCTCTCTGTAAACTCTCGTCTAAATTAGACCAGAAGGTTCAAAACTCGAACTCCCCTTTGCTATCCAGCCTTTTAAGGTAATCTTTCTGCTGGTATCTGTACAATTAACTGAGAGCATTTTAATAACAGGGAATAATAATTGCTGTTTGCTTATCATCAAGAGGAATTTCCCGCTTGTGAATTTACTTTTAGGAAGACTAGATTGTTATGTAGCACGCGGTGATGCTGATAAGGACTTTAATTACTGTGTGAGAAATTTTGGTGGACGGGGAACAGGAATTTGCAGTGTTTTTGCTCATATTTTATGGAGAATTGAGAATCCTAAATTTCTGTAATTGCTGAAAATGTGGGAACTGCTAGAGTAAAAGGTGTTTATATAGATAGCCATAAATCTACAAAATTGTTTATGTGTGCAACAAAGTGTGCAGAGATGAACAAAGGATCAGGTGATAAAAACCCAAAGCTTATGTTTTTTTGCTACTCTTTTCAGAGAAAAGACTTTGTCATGGACATAAATTAATTCCTCTATAGATTTTTCTTTTGTAATAGTGTATTTTAATAGAATGTCATTTCCTTATATATTTTTGTTAAGAAACAAAACATAGCCAGGTCTATATATTAATTTAAATTTTAATTGCAACATGAAAGAACAATACCTGATTCTACTCTAACATTTACACCAGAGGTGACAATGTTCATGATTTCAATAACTTAATGCCTTTGTTAATTAAGTTTCAGGGATCAAGAACTGTATTAAATAAGCTCAATATATATGCATAAATGTGTGATGGAATAGAAACATATTAAAACTATTTCTACATTACTGCATATATTCATCAGTTTAAACTCTGAAATTCAAGGGATTCTTTGTCATCTTTTATGTGGGAAAGTAGATGCAAGTCATGTAGCTGCAGAATGTCAAAGGTAGGAGGTTTAAGAGTTCACTAGCCTGATCATATTAATTCATTTATTTCTACATTTATTCAACAAATGAAGGCCCACTATGTGCTCAGTTCTGGCATCACCATGGTGAGCAAAGTAGACCGGTTCCCTCTCTCCAGAGATGGATGTTGGGAAAAAGTGACATGATCAGATCTGCATTTTGAAAAGCTCAGCCTCATTTTCTTTGAAGTTTTATAGATAATTATATAATTCAGGTAAACTACTGGAATAGAACCTTTTAATTCTAGGAAAATTTAAAGAGTGACATGTATTCAGTGATGAACTATAAGTTTCTGAGAAGCTTTCTAATATTACAGTGGTTTGTATTATTGTTGTGTTGCTGAAGTTAGAAAAGAATGATACTGTAGATAATTCCCCCTGACCCACATTCTTTTTCTAGACCTATTTATTGTTACATATAAATTCCATACATTTATTGAACATATAAATTCCAAAATTTTTGATGGCTTAATTAATAGTTAAATAATGCATCAGAATTCACAAACAGTTGAACTTAATCTTTACCTTGGCACTCCATTCTCCTTGGTAGCTGAAAATGTAATCTTCCAGACTCAAGGGAAACAGTCCACGTAGTGATGACCCAGTCATTTCCTGCCTAGATTTAGTCATTTGCAGGGTTCTGCTCTCCTCCCTTTCTTAGGGGTGGCATCTAAGTTCACAGATGGGGAGGGGTTGGCGGCACTTGCAGAATGGGTTTGGGGAATCCTCTGGTTCTCTGGCCCAGGGTTGGCACTCTGCAAGGTGTTTTCGGCCCTCTGGTCTTTAAAGGCTATTAGCCTCAATCCCTCTGGATTGTGCTACTAGGTCCACATGGTCTGTCTTAGTCTGTTGGGGCTACTGTAAGTAAGCACCCAAAGTAGATGGTTTATAAACAACAGAAATTTATTTCTTAAAGTTCTGGAAGCTGGGAAGTCTAAGACCAAAGTGCTAGCAATTTGATATCTGTGGAGGGCCCTCTTCCTGGTTCATAGATGGTGACTTCCTGCTGGCTGTGTCCTTACATGGCAGAAGGAAGAGGGGGTCTCTCTTGGGTCTTTTTTTTTTTTTTTTTTGAGACAGAGTCTTGCTGTTGTCACCCAGGCTGGAGTGCAGTGGCGCAATGTTGACTCACTGCAACCTTCGCCTCCTGGGTTCAAGCAATTCTCCTGCCTCAGCCTCCCGAGTAGCTGGGATTACAGGCACCTGCCACCACACCCGGCTAATTTTGGTATTTTTAGCAGAGATGGCGTTTCACCATGTTGGCCAGGCCAGTTTTGAACTCCTGACCTGAGGTGATGTGCCTGCTTTGGCCTCCCAAAGTGCTGGGATTACAGGTGTGAGCCACTGAGCCCGGCCCTGGGTCTTTTTTTTTTCAAGGGACTTAATCCCTGTCATGAGAGTTATATTCTCATGACTTAATCACCTCTCAGAGGCCCTACCTTCTAATTCCATCACCTGGGGTTAGGATTTCAACCTAGAAATTTTGAGGCAATACAAGCATTCAGATCACAGCATCACCTCCACTTACCAGACCCCCACATTCTGCATTCCTCTTGTTCCAGTCAGGAGACCCCCTTCACATCTGTGGCCCTTTCTCTGGCTTTCTATAATCTGGTTGTGGGGGGAAGGACTCTCCACAGACACATGACTGGCTGTCTGTGCTTCTTCCCGCTGGATCCTGGGGAATAAATTTGCTGCACAGGCCATACTGCTCTGGGAACCTGGGATCTCCTCACTGAAGTTACCTGAGGCAGGGCATGGGGGTGGGGCATGGGGAATAGAGCAGGTAACTCTACTGCTGTCCTGCTTCATTCTCAACACTCTACTCCCACTCAGAAAGATTTGTAATCTCCCCTCTCCCCAGTGGAGAGAAAATGGTTTTCTAAACCATTATTCATGGATAACCTTTATATACTGATTCCTTCAGGGCTTTGGCTCTTGATATTCAAATCCAAGCCTTTAGACCTCAGAAAGCCTTTTACTGTTAAAAAGCCTGGTTTTGCAAATCAGAGGGTTTTGGTTTTCAAGATTATTGTCTCTACTATGAGTTTAAAAAATTGTTATTTTGAAATGTGGTTGCTTTATTTGTTCTCATGTCTTTTGCCCTCTTCCTGGCCATAAACTGCAGCCTCAAAGTACAGTTTTAATGGAGGAAAAATAGGAGGCAGGGGTTGTAGGGAAGGCTGTAAGAGAAGGAAAGTGAATGGGGCAGTGATTAGAAAAATTTACAGGCCAGGGGCAGTGGCTCACACCTGTAACCTCAGCACTTTGGGAGGCTAAGGTGGGAGAATCACTTAAGCCCAGCAGTTTGAGACCAGCCTGGGCAACAAAGGGAGGCCCCATCTCTACAAAAAATTTTTTTAATTTTCTGGGCATGGCTGCAGTGAGCTATGATCACACCACTGCAGTCCAGTCTGGGCAACAGAGCAAGACACTATCTCAAACCAAACCAAACCAAACCAAATGAAAAAAAACCCTCAAAACCCATCAGTAGTGTTTCCCATGACCAACTCTGCTGTAGTTAGAGGGGGAGCTATACTAGAACTTCTTTATTTTGTATTTATTCAGGGCTTACCACACTCTTCAGAACCACTGTGATGTGCCAGTTTGCTTTTGTTTACAACTTTCTTAGCAAGGTCTTTATTGAGGCCAGTTCTATATCTGACCAAAATTTATAACCTAATTTACCCTGAAAACTATTCTTGCTTCTGCTTTCTATGCCTCCACAGTGGTTTTAAAATTTGCCAAGAGTGAAATCTCACCCTAAAGCCTTTTTCTTGAAAGTGATTCCTAACCCTGAGGATTGGATGATTTAAATCACTCTTCAAAAATCATTACACATAATGTAGGATGACATGAGATGTGAACTGCCAGCCATGAAGGGGAGAACACAATGCCAGGATTTGTAAAAATTAGACTTTCTTGATTCAAACAAAATCACCATTACGAGATTACCACTGGGGGTCAAATAATCTGTTATCCCTACTACATTTCAAGCCATTGGACACTCCACTCAGCTCTCTAATAACTTGACTCTAAAGAAAAACCAAATAGCAACCCTGTCTTGAGCATGCCTGGCTCAGATTGGGTGTTGAGAAGTATCTGTTGACTGTCTGATGGCTTCTCACAGAACGAGCAGAGCTCCCAGAGCTGTGAGCATTCAGTGGGCATCATCCAACCACCTCGTTTTTCAGGGAAGAACCCAGGAGGCACCTTGACATAGGAAACAGGACATGGGATCTTCTTCTGTGAGACTAGTGTTAGCCAAACCTTGGCACCTAGATAATTTTATGGTGACTATAGGAGAGAAAGCCCTGCTCTCCTCATTCTGTGGGACAAAGTTTTTCTGGTGTCCCCAAGGATACAGAGCCCTTCCTTATTACAGAGCCCTTCCCCATTACAGAGCCCTATACAGAGCCTGTCCCCTACCCAGAGCCCTATACAGAGCCCTTCCCCATTTAGAACAAGCATGGAGACTGAATGACAAGTTACAAAACCAGCTACAGCCCAGGCTTGTGGCACTTGCTGCCTCTTTCATTGAGAAACAATGTGGTCTAAAAGAGTAACCCTGAGTTCAAATGTTATCTCTGCTCTTTCTATAGCGTGTTTTAAATAATAATAATTTCTAAAAATATTTTCCAAATATGTAGTTATATGATCATATTGAATATGTTTCTTCAAACTATATGCTCCTCCTTATACATTTGTGAGTTGCCCATCCCATGAGGAATCACTGAATTAGAGTTTTTTAATGGACCCCCATGCTCATCTGGAGTGGGAGCACATACTGTGGAATAACATAACCAATCTGAATGTCATTACCATTCATTATCTTTAAACGCATGTAGGAGACAGCTATATGCTTGGGGCACTGTCTAGATGGACCCACAGCCTTTGATTTCTGGCACCTTGCAAGTCAAGATGGTTCTGCAGTAGTCAGGCATGAAGGAACTGGTATATTGGCAAGATCACATTGCGGTTGAGACATTTTCATTGTACACAAGCATAGGGAAGGAATACTTGGGATTGTATGGAACATATTGAGTAATGCGGAGAATGAGAATTGGGTGTGGAGATGGGTAGAGGTTAGTTAGTCTGGAAATTCTCAAAGGTGGTGATTGGATTTGGGAGCTGCTCCAGAGAAGGGAAGGACACAAAGTGGGCTGGTCCAGCCAATCAGGGATAAATCCAGGTTGGGATGGAATAATCAGATAAGTCATGATCATTGGATCATGACTAATTTCAAAGGTTAGAAGAGCCCTGGAGATCTTCTGATCCTACCAATGAATGAAATATTTTACACATTTTGTTCTGGTTCTAGGCTACAGGGAGAAATAAGATAATTTCTGCTCTCTAGATGCCATCAATCTGGCATTTGTGTGTCAGAGTAAGTACAGTACAGAGTGCGGTGTGTTCAGAGGAGGTGCAGAGCTAGATGGAGGGGCAGGTACTTGGGGAAGCTTTACAGAGAAAGAAACATTTACAGATGAGGAAACTGAGGCCCAGAGAGGCAAAATAAATTGTCCAAAAACACACAACAGAGGAGTAACAGCTGAGATCACAACTCAAAACCTCCATCCTTCCATAGGATGGATGATAGGAAGCTATCATCCTTTCAGGAGATATTGCTGGTGGCTGTGGGTCTGTCTGAGGAAGGAAAAAAATCACAAGGGAGCAGGGACCCATGAAACACACAGGGAGTGGCTCTGGGGTTTCCTGACAACAAACCTTGAGGTTAGGGCTTGGCTTAGGACACAGAAGACCTGCATTCTTAGGATCTCTTAGATGAAGCTGAGAATGAAGCCCACACTGGAGAAAGTTGAGAGATGAAATCCTGGTGACTTCATTTGACCTTTGAATCCAGCTATGTCTGAAGCCTGTTCATGGTCTGAAGACAGTTCTACCCATGTGTGATAAGGAATGTTACAAACTTGATGGCCTCACCCTGGGAGACATTTTTGTATAATGATGATGGACCGGACTAATTATTAATGATTGGATGGAATTATAGGAATGTGCCAGCCAGCATCTTTTGTAGTGGTGTATTGTTTTGACTTAAGAGATCTCTGTTAAAAAACCAGAGGGTAGACTATGACATTCTGAAATATATATTTGGTCTTTGTTCAATTTCCTGACACACAGACCTTAAAATCCTTGGAATCTCCAGAATAATAGGAGTATTTTGTACATAGAGTATCTTTTGCTCTCTTATTAGAGACCTGGTGGCTGGGAGCCACTAGATGGCTGGTCACAGGAAAGACCAAGGCGTGGTTACAACATTGGGACTTCCAGCTCCATCCCCAGCCTCCATGAAACGGAGGTGGGTGGAAGGTTAAGTTGATCACCAATGGCCAATGATTTAATCGATGATGCCAGTGTAATGAAACTTCCATAAAAACCCAAAAGAACTGGGTTTGGAGAGCTTCTTGACAGTTGCATCTGTGGAGGTTCTTGGAGGATGGTGCTCTTGGAGAGGGAAAAGAAGTTCCACATCTCTTCCCCGTACCTCGCCTTATGTGTCTCTTCCATTGGGCTATTCATCTGTATCTTTTGCAATATCCTTTATCATAAAATGATAAATGTAAGTAAGTGTATCCCTGAGTCCTAAGAGCTGCTGTAGCAAATTAATCAAACTCAAGAAGGGAGCCATGAAAACCCCCGATTTATAGGTGGTTGCTCAGAAGCTCAGGTAAAACAACCCGGGGCTTTTGATTGGCATCTGAAGTCGGGGGCAGTCTTGTGGGACTGAGCCCTCAACCTGGGGGATCTGACACCATCTCCAGGTAGACAGTGTCAGAATTGAGTTAAATTAGGGGATACCCAGCTGGGATCAGCTGGAGAATTGCTTGGAGGGGAGAAGTCCCCACACATTTTGGAGACCAGAGGCTACACAAGCATTCTGTGATGTGAGGGTAAAGTAAGAGAGCCTGAGTTTCTTTGTTCTTCTATCATCAGACCATGGGATTTGGCTCCATTCAGTCTGAGTTATGACATACTGCCCCAGAATCTTGATTAGTGCAATTGAGCAGATGTGGCTGCCTTGACAGTGTTGCTCTTCCTGGCCTTTTTCGTGGGCTGGCTGAAAGGACACTGTGGGAAGTTAATAGTCTCCCTGTGGAGACTGTAGATGTAAAGATGGGGAAAGGACGTTCGCAAGATGCTGAAGAGGATAAGAGCAACAACAATTGTTTAAATGTGGTTTTTGAAGATTCTCTGGACCAGGGGTAGCCTCAAGGCACTCTTCTGGCAAAGCGTACTTCAGGAAAACTTGAAAAAAAAAGTATGTCACCAAAGCAGTGGAAAATACCCACCCTGTGGTTTTAGGATTTGCTGTTCAAATTGTATGATAGCTAAAAATTCAGAGAGGAAATTAGCTAGGAGTCAGGCTGCCCATACATGTTATTCATGTAATTAGATGATGAGAAGAGAATTCTAAAAGCTTCCAATTCAATTTCTTTCATTTAGGGTATTCTTATTTAATTATCTGTGATCCTAAGGGAGCAGCCTGAGAAAGTGTTGAAAATATGGGGAACAAAGAGAAACAAGAAAATCTGAAAGTGATTGTAGTTAATCTAGTGTATGTACTTTAGGATTTTGGTCAGAGAGATTCACAGCCCATTGGGTCCCTTCGCATTTCCTTGATACACTAATAGAATCTGATTTCCTAGTGTCAGAATGAGAAATTCTGCATAACATCAGAAACACATATATTTAGAGAAGCTGGAAAGTGACCAGGTGTAAGCTGACTGCCCATCTGGCAGCTGGAAAGATGAACTAATACGACTCTTGAGCCCCAAGTTTGGTATGAAATAGCAGGAAGAGCTGGACTAGAGAACATTATTGTAGAGAGTGCTCTCACTGGATGTCATGGGAGGAAATCATTGGCTCTGCTGATTCTTTCTGAACAACCCAAGAGGCTTTGTCTGGTGTATCAGATGCTTTTAATTGATTTCAGTAGTTTTATCTCATTTCCTGGGTGATCTAACTGCAGAGTGTGAGTGAGCAGAACAGGATGCCATTGCTGAGAAAAGCATTATTCGTGTCATTGGAGGAGATTTTTAGACAAAGGAACACCTAGAAGCATGCTCTTGAGACCATTATCCTGATGGGTTGGTGAGAGAAGTCACCAAGTCTCTGAGTCAGAGGACTTCTCTCCTTTAGCCTGAGAAAACTTGACTTCCAGGGTTGCCAGTCTGCTAACGATATGGGAGAAGAGTCCGTAATTCCCACACCAGTGAGTGCCCTCCTTGAATCTGAGTGGAGAATTTCATTATATCGACTCATTTTTGAGCAAGAGACTCCCAAATATGTAATGTAGTACTATCCTTCTCTTATATTATGTTGAGCTATATGAAAGTGAAGATAGTCAACCTTCTTTTTCTAACTTCAGAAATGACAATTTCATATAGTTCAATCTAATATGTTAGCAAAACTCAGTAGTGGTGTGAAATATAGGGGTGCTTTATTCTTCATGAGACCATTACGGCCTATTATTTTCACTTCCTATTGAGCTCTCTGAAATAAGCCAAATTGAAACTCCCTCTTGATTTCACACAGATGGGGCACCAGCTCTGCCCATTCATGCAGCACCATTAGTCTTCAGTGCCTGCCAAGGCCCAGGTCTGCCCGACTGGATTTTCTGCTTCTCTGTTTGGGTAGCCAATGTCAGGTTCACGGATTATGCTTTTGCTGCATGTCTGCTATTACTAACACAGAGAGCTGTCCAGTCATTCCCCACTTGTTTTTAAAGAGATCACCCTGCTTTCCTTTATCTCCTTTTTTGGCAAGGGGGTGGGAGGAAGGTTCTTTTTTTTTTTTTTTTTACAAAGCTTTTGCTCATATTTTGTCTCAGCATCATCAAAAAATTACATGTCAAATACTCATGTAGCTGAATTTTTTTTTCTTTCAAACAGACATTTTCTGGCTTTGCTGACGCATATCTTGGCTATTGTATCATGGCAACACAGCAACTCATATTATTTATTACTTATCCTGTAGCATATTAACTTTGTTCCCATATCTATGCCTCTAGGATAAACTTTAGGCAAAGTTTTTTCTCCATTAAAAAAATTTACATTTACATTTACGTTAAACTTTATCTGTAACAGAGGAGGCATTACAAATCAACATAGACAATTATCTAACCATATTGCTCCCCACCCTAAAAGAGTATACCTTTCACCAGTATAAAAATAAGGTTCAAGAGGATTGGAGAGCTAAATATGAAAATCACAACTTAGAAACTTTTAGAGAAAAAAGAGGGAAGATTAACATTTGAAGACATTGGAACAGAAAGGAATTCTTAAACGAAACATAAGGAACATATAACAAAGAAGATTTATACACCTGACTACATAAAAATTAGTAAACTTCTGCATGACAAAGCACTGTAAATAGAGCTTAAAATAAAACTCAGACTGGGAAATTTTTCCATTTCTGAAATTCAACAAACAATAGGTATCAAAAATATATGAGTGATTTCACACCAACAATTTTAAAAATGGGAAAAAGTATAAAGGGGCAGTTCCATAGAGAGGAAGGGCAAATGGTGAACAACAACTGCAAAGACGCTCAACCTCATGAACGACCAAGGAAATGCAAATGAACACAGCAGTAAGATACCATTTCATATCCACCAGACAGACAAACTTCAAAAGGCCTGCTAACACCAAGTGTTTGTCAAGGATCTAGGTAAATAGAAACTCATATTCATTGTTGGTAGAAGGCAGATTTTGCACTATTCCTTTGTAGAGCAAATTGGTGATACCCAGTAAATCCTCTATGACTTAGTTATTTCACTTCTAAGTATGGTTATGCATTGCTTAATGATGGGGATACATTCTGAGAAATGTGTGGTTAGGTTGTGTGAACATCATAGAGTGTATTCACACAAACCTAGACAGTATAGCCTCCTGCACACCTAGGCTATATGGTATAGCCTATTGCTCCTAGGCTACAAACCTGGATAGCATGTTGCTGTACTGAATACTGTAGGCAATTGTTACACAATGGTAAGTATTTGTTTACCTAGACATATCTAAACATAGAAAAGGCACAGTGTTACAGTAGAAATATAGTATTATTTTATAGGCCTAACATCCTATATGTGGTTTGTTGTTGACCAAAATGTCATTATGTAGCGCATGACTGTATTTACTCTGAAGGTCTATGACAAAAGCTAAAGGAGCACTGTTTGTTACAGCAAAACAGTGGAACTGACCCAACTCTCTGGTGACTAGAGCAGGGGCTGGGCAAATTAAGCCTCCTGGGGTCAAATCCAGCCAAATCCCTCTTTGCACAGTTTGTGAATAGTTTTTATATTTTTATTGATTGATTGATTGATTGAGACAGAGCCTTGCTGTGTCACCCAGGCTGGAGTGCAGTGGCACGATCTTGGCTCACTGCAACCTCCACCTCCTGTGTTCAAATGATTATCTTGCCTCAGCCTCCTGAGTAGCTGGGATTACAGGTGTGCACCACCACGTCCAGCTAATTTTTGTATTTTCAATAGAGACGGGGATTCACCATGTTGGCCAGGCTGGTCTCGAACTCCTGACCTCAGGTGATCCACCTACCTCAGCCTCCCAAAGTGCTGGGATTATAGGTGTGAGCAACTGCACCTGGCCAGTTTTTACATTTTTAATGCTTAAAAATATCAGAGACAAATATTGTTTTATATTATGTAAAAGTTTTACAAAATACAAATTTTAGTATCCACAGTAACGTTTTATTGGAACACAACCACACACATTCATGTAAGTATTGTACTGTGAGGGCCTTGAGGTGCTTCTGATGTATGCTAGAGTTTGAGGACCAATGGGATAGAGTAATGGATAGACTGTGGTATAGTCATAAGAATAGTATGCAGTAGTTAAATGTATTAGATCTAAATGTATTAACATGACTAAATCTTGAAGCAAAAAAATTGCAAAAGGACATGTATAGTGATACTACTTTGTACTTTAAAAATAATCATGTGGTTCAAAGATACATATATAAGTAGCAAAAGTTATAAAACATGCCCATGAATGATACATCTTAATTACAGAATAATGGTTACCTCTGAAACCAGAGGGAGGGGGAAGAATGAAGGAGGGGTTAGATTTTAGCTGTATTTATGTTTTATTCCTTAAAGGGACTCAAATTGCATACGACAAAACATTAATATCTGTTAAATATGAGTAGTGGATATGTGTGATATTTGTTAGAGGCTTGAAAAATTC
Source organism: Gorilla gorilla gorilla (assembly GCF_029281585.2). NCBI lineage: Eukaryota > Metazoa > Chordata > Mammalia > Primates > Hominidae > Gorilla > Gorilla gorilla. Next base: position 37,215,986 of record NC_073243.2, read on the forward strand.
ATGATTAAAGATAAGAAAAATTTAAGCCACGCCTTCTCACTGAAAAAATTAGGAATATAAAGAATAATATCAAATACTTAAATATTAAAAGTGATCAATAATCCTACCACCTGAAGGTAATTACTAATAATATTTTGGTATTTTCCCTTCTAGTCTTTTTTTTAACCTATGCATAGTAAAATAATCTTCATCATATATTTATAATTTTGTATCTTTTTCTTTTTATTTAATATTGGCTCTTAAGAATTTTCCATGTAATTATTCTAATTTTTATAATAACCACATATAATTCATATTTGTATAGCACTTTTTTCTGAATTTAAGCATAAATATACACTTGCTATAAAAATTTGGAGAATAAAGTACATAGAAAAGTGAAATTATCTGTCATTGCAGCACTTTGATGTAATAGTATTTTATGTATATTTCTCCGGTCTTGATTGTTGTTTTGTATCCTTAATTTTTTAATTTAATGTATCATGAAATTTCCTCCATGATAATTGTTCTAAAACCTGACTTTATTTTTTAAAAATTTATTTATTTATTTATTTTTTTGAGACAGAGTCTCTTGCTCTGTCACCCAGTCTGTAGTGCAGTAGTGTGATCTTGGTCCACTGCAACCTCCGCCTCCCCGGTTCAAGCAATTCTCAGGAGGCCTCAGCTTCCCAAGTAGCTGAGACTACAGGTGCCCACCACCATGCCCAGCTAATTTTTTGTATTTTAGTAGAGACGGGGTTTCACCATGTTGCTCAGGGTGGTCTTGAACTCCTGAGCTCAGGCAATCTGCCCTCCTTGGTCTCCCAAAGTGCTAGGATTACAGGTGTGAGCCACGGTACCCAGCCTAAAACATGACTTGGAATGGCTCCATATAATTCTATTATATATGGATTAAGATATGCACACATTTAATGAATTTTCATCTGTTACTCTTCATGTTCACTCTGTCCACATCTGTAAACATGAGAGAGAAAACCAAATAATCTATTGGCAACATCTGTGGGACCAGAGAGGGAACAGCCAGGCTTGGAGAACATTGAAGGAAAGACCCCTGTGCTATGGGGAATGGGTGGGAGGGGTGTTGCCCTTGATTCTCACCTAAAAACGGCTCTATGTGAGTTGAAGGTGAATGCTTATCTTCCAGCCTTACCTTCTTCCAGACTTAGGTATGTTCCTTGCTGACTTGCAGGGTAAACTTTTTGGGGCAACATACTGTATGGTTCTCACCTTCCATATTAAGGAGACAAGTGATAACCGTTGGGTGGTATAGGAGAGAAAGAGCTTCTGGAATCCTTCAGAAATGAAGACCCAGAGAAACTGAGAAATCTGTGTATTTTTATGTACAGTCATACAGAAGTATGAATGAAGGACAAATGGGTTTGATCTAATGGCAGTAAATGGAGAGGAACTTAGCAAGGCCTGTTTCTTCAGATTCTTCTCTGCATCCCTGTGTCTTTGTTCCTTTCCTCTGGGTGTAGGGAGAACTTGTCTGTAATTAGGGTCTTATGATCTACTTTAGGGGAAAGTCAGAGAATTCTTTTATGGCCAGCTGCAAGGGAGAATGGCTGAAGAAAGTCAGAGAGAACATGCTTCTGCTGTTTTCTCAAATCCAAGGTGCCATATTTTGGGGTTAGTGTGTTTTAAACCCCACCATTCCCTGAAACTTCCCCAAAAAGTTTTACAGTCCAGAAACTGGGTATTGGATTGTCCTACAAGTTACTGAACTTGTCTTTTAGTCCTGGGGATAGGCCAGTTCAGCTAAACAGTTAATAGTTGTGTTTCATGTCAGGAGTTAGTGTGGCAGGTCGGCTTCCATTAGACTTAGACGTCTATATGGTCTGATCAATCAGGTATTTAAATGAGTCGTTTCTATGAAAACAAAGAAAAACAAAAGCTAATGGTTAGAGCAAACTATAAACTCAGTTTTTGAATCCAGATGACAGATAGTCAAGAAGATTTCTAAATTTGAGCTTGAAGCATCTTCAGATGGAGTGAGGACAGGCAGGGACACTCTGACAGATTTTTCTGGTTTGCAGTTTGAATGTCATGAAGGTTGTCCATACATAAGCTATTGTGGTGACTTCTCTGAAGTCTATATCAAGTCATCTAGCTTCAGCTCACAGGGCTTCAGGAAAGGGGCAATTTTAATTTCAGTGACTCCACGTCAGAAGGACTGGGAAATATTAGTCTGGAGAGTTGCAGCCAGATATTGGAGGAAACTATAAGAATTTAGAATCCAATCCAGTTTGCAGGTAAATAACAAAACCTCAAAAACTATGAACAAGGCTAGAATCTAATAACAAGCACACTATAAATTTTTTCTGAAACATAATTTATTTCTCTGTAGTCATCCCCAGTTTTACCAAAAATAACCAAAGTAGACAAATTCACTTGCAAATTAAGTTTAGTCTCATTAAACTTGGCCTGTTTATTTACTAGGTGTAGCAAGAGTAGTGATTGACCATGTAGGCTCTGTTAAAGTTTGCTTTGCTGGAACTTTTCATAAGGAATCTCAGACTAGATTTTTAAAAGTCTTTTGAGGTTAAGAACCTCACCCAAGGACTTGGCCATCAGACTTTTGCAATACCTATAGTTTTGTTGAATTCATCTCTTCTCAAAGTCCTCAAAATCTTCTGATGTTCCTGGGCCTGCCAGGAAGTGACATCCCTTACTCGCCTGTAACTACGTAAGGGACCCATTTATAAGAATCATGTATGCAGGGTATCAGGTCAGTTTTTTAACCCCTAAGAGGCTTTATTGGCACCATAAAGTCAACCTTAGTTCCTTAAGTTGTCTGGTCACATCTGAAAATATGACATTCCAGTCAATGCCTTCATAATACAACCAGTGTTTCCAACTGTATCATGTACAAGGAGAATAGATTTTTATTAAACTTACATAAATAACTATGTTATTTATATAATATAGTTATTTATATAAATGTTATTTATATAATATAGTTATTTATATAAATGTTATTTATATAAAAATATAATCCCTAGTATCTTATAATCCCCTTTAACAATTTTCCAATGTTAACATCTCTGGGATGTGACTTACAGTCAAAGACTTTCTAGGGTCAATAAAAATCAAAGACTTTCTAGGGTCTTGGCTGAGCTGGTATCTTAAAGCTGTAGTTTTCAACCCTGGCTAATGTTTTCAATGTTAGAATCATCTGGAGCATTATAAAAAATCAGATGCCTGGTCCTCACCTCAGAGATTATATTAAATTGATTGAGATGGGAGAATATGCATCTATATTTAAAAAGCCCCCCAGAGTTGAAACCATTGTTATTTACAGCCTTTAGTGGAAGGAAAAATTATAGCAATCAAAGACCAACTAAGGGTGACTCTTAATAAAGTTACAGGACAACTTGTCTTCCAACATTTAGAGAAATTCAATAAGGTGTCCTAGTCCTAGAAGAAAAAGCATTTGGCTTGGAATCAAAAGAGCTATCCTGGCTCCACCAATTTCTAGTTTTATGACCTTAGACAAGAGATGTTGTCTCTTCCAGACTTGTTTCTTCCCTTGTTTAATAGCCACATACCTACTGCACAAGGTTGTTGCGAGAAATAAACATGATAATGTAATAACATACCTACCACATTTCATGACACATTTTTGGTGCCTATAAGCAGAAGTTTTCTTCCAAATATAAATTAAATTAAAAGTAGATGTATTGAGCCTGGAAGAAAAATAATAGAGCTAAGTGTGGCTTATTTAAACCTTTTGAATATATTTCTAGTGTTTAGGTCCCCAGCTCATTTACATGATAAAAATAGAAGCAACAAAACTGTAAGGGCCAGTGTCAGCTTAGTTTCTCATTTTTGTTTCCAAAAAATACTTAAAGGAATTGAGTGGAGAGAACCCATGCTAAGAAATACAAGTTTACGTATCCAAAATGTTTCCAAATCCACCCAGCTACATTTATAGAAGAAAGGGCTGGTTTTCCTTACAGCCAGCGATCACAAATGCTAATATGAAATGTGGGAAAGTTTATATGATAGTACGGTAGGCCCCCCTTATCCCTAGGGTACATTCCAAGACCCCCAGAGAATGCCTGGAATCACACATAGTACCAAACATTATAGCAGCAGTCCCCGACCTTTTTGGCACCAGGGACTGGCTTTGTGGAAAACAATTTTTCCATGGATGGTGGAGGGGTTGGGGGGGAGGGGTTGGTTTCAGGATGAAACATATCATCAGGAGTTACATTCTTTGTTTTATTTTTATTTTATTTTATTTATTTATTTATTTTATTTTATTTTTGAGACTGAGTCTCGCTCTATCGCCCAGGCTGGAGTGCGCTGGTGCAATCTCGGCTGACTGCAAGCTCTGCCTCCTGGGTTCACGCCATTCTTCTGCCTCAGCTTCCTGAGTAGCTGGGACTACAGGCGCCCACCACCACGCCCGGCTAATTTTATTTTTTTGTATTTTTAGTAGAGACTGGGTTTCACTGCATTAGCCAGTATGATCTCGATCTCCTGACCTCGTGATCTGCCCGCCTTGGCTTCCCAAAGTGCTGGGATTACAGGCGTGAGCCACCATGCCCGGCCAGGAGTTACATTCTTATAAGAAGCATGCAACCTAGATTCCTCACGTGTGTAGTTCATAGTGGGGTTCATGCACCTATGAGAATTCAGTGCCGCCTGATCTGACAGGAGGTGGAGTTTAGGCGGTAATGCTCACTGTCCCACTGTTTACCTCCTGCCGTGCAGCCCAATTCCTAACAGGACACAGACCCGTAAGGGTCCCCGGCCTGGGAGTTGGGGACCCCTGCTATATAGGCTATATATTTTTTTCCCATACATGCATATGTATGATACAGTTTAATTTATAAAATAGGCACAGTAAGAGATTAACAACAATAAAAGAAAACAATTAAAACAATATTTTGTAATAACAATTATGTGGATGTGCCCTCTCAAAATATCTTATTGTACTGTAAACCTTAGCAACCTCAGCATATGATTTTTTTCTTTCCTCAAGTCAACAGCTTTCACCTTTTCATTTAAAGGAAGCACTTTACAGTTTCTCTTTGGCATGTCAGAATTGCCAGCATCACTACTCCCGGGCTTTGGGCCATTATTAAGTAAAATAAGGGCTCCTTGAACGCAGGCACTGGGATACCACAACAGTCAATTGGACAACCAGCTGGCTACTAAGTGACTGACAGGCAGGGAGTGTCCGCAGCATGGATCTGCCGGACAAAAGGGACAATTCCTGTCTCAGTCAGGATGGAGAGGGACAGCCCTGAGATCTTATCTCACTACTCAGAATAGCACACCATTTAAAACTTATAAATTAATTATTTCTGAAATTTTCCATTTAATATTTTTGGACTGTGGTTGGGCATGGGTAACTGAAACTGCAAAAAGCAAAACTGTGGATGGGGGGTGGTGACAAGGACTTCTGTACCAACATAGACATTATTCCCCATTTTGGGATTTGGTAAACAGTGTGCTTTATATTGCATTAAAGTTAATTTCTTTATGTATCATAACCGTTTCCTATGTTTGCTGAAGAGATACGTAATGGTCCAGCCTTTTTCCATTATGAGAAAAAATATTTTCCAGCTGCATTGCGTTTCTGGAAATGGAATCAACCGTAACCACTGGCACCAAATATTTAGCAGTCTGAATGCTAGTGGAGAGAAAAAGGGAAGAGTTTGCACTGCTCTCAAATCGCCTTTGCCACAGGGTAGTTACTATAATGTGATATTTCTGTGCTCGGAATAGCCAAGCTTGTGGGGAAAGCCAACATTCCCAGTGCTCAGAGTCAAACCACAACCTGGAATTGTCATGCCCAGGTGGGCCTTTATCTTGGATGGGTGAGGAAAGCCCTTTTCCATGTATAGCCAATGCTTGATGATCTGCTTCTGTGGATAACTCGCTTTATGGATTATTCACAGCAAATTTTAGGCCAAGCCCGGATCCTTTTCTCCCAACTGTCTTGCCACCCACTATGAGGCTCTAAACTGTCTCCTCCACTCAGCTAATGTGTGCTGAGAAAATTGGTTTTAACGCCACCATGCTTGCATTTATTAAATGCCTATCATGTGCCAAACTTTTCGTTAGGTCAGATCTCTATACAATTCTGTAACATAAGTGGTATTATCTTATTTTCCAGAGAAGGAAACAAGGATTTAGAGAGTTCAACATACTTGCCTAAGGTCACACACACATTTCAAAGCAGAGTTAACTTCTAGGTTAACCACTCACTTTTGATAACTTGAGTCTTAGAAACTTCTCTATGAGTGAGAGGAATCTGACATGACTTTTACCAATTTAGTGTGGTCAATTTTAAACCAGTCTCTTTATACATGAAAAGCTAAAGGCATTAAGCAAGTAAATCAAATTCAAGCTGTGTAACAGATACTCTATGATTGTTACTGAGGTCTTTAAAAATAAAATCAGTTTGCTTAAGTGTCTTTATTGCTAGATATTATTATTACAGGGAAGATTACAAAAGTAGTTAATTTTTTTTGGCCAGGTGTGGTGGCTCCCGCTTGTAGTCCCAGCAGTTTGGGAGGCTGAGGCGGGTGGATCACCTGAGGTCAGGAGTTTGAGACCAGCCTGGCCAACTTGGTGAAACCCCATCTCTACTAAAAATACAAAAATTAGCCAGGCATGGTAGCATGTGCCTGTAATCCCAGCTACTCGGGAGGCTGAGGCAAGAGGATCGCTTGAACCAGGGAGGCAGAGGTTGCAGTAAGCTGAGATTTCACCACTGCACTCCAGCCTGGATGACAGAGCAAGATGACTCTCTTGTTAACATTTCTGTTTAAAGCCCATTACCTTTGCTCCTTGTCTTACGGTACACCCTCATTTCCATAGCAACAACACAGCATGCAGAGAGGGCAGCCACTGGCTCTTGAGATGATGCAAATGCAGTGGAAAGTTCCACCTTGAAAGACAATATGCAAATCACTTTAGCATATGATAAACAACAAAGAAAGTGATGCTTTTTTGGGGAGACAGCTTATTTGGTTTTTGGAATGTGCTCATTTTTCTGACAGATTCTCTATCTTGTGCTATCTTTCTGGCCTTACTTTGTTGAGACCAAAATAAAATCATTAAAAAACAAAAATTCAACCTGACATTGCATGTGATTCCATGGCAGATGTAGTGATTTGTGCTTCCAGAGATAGATCTTGAGCAGAACATTTCCAAAGCCTTTTAATTGTGCAATGAATTTGACTCTTTATTAAGTAAACTTGTTACTAGGATATAGCTGAATAGTGAGATATTCCTCTGAAATAAAATTTCCCGAGTTTTTTTTTTTTTCTATTGAGGACCTCTGCTATTATTTTTCCTTGTATCTTGCTAAAAGATTTTTAATATACTCAAATGCTTAAGAGTATGTACTATTAGCCTATATGGCCTTAACTTAGGGAAATAAGATTTCCTTTATAGGATATTAGAAATAATGTGAATCTTTTTGGCTCCACATTACTATTTTTGAGTACTTTCAAAATTGAGTTTCCCAAGAGGGATATCACTGCTGGAATATTCTGTCTTGAGACAGTCAACTGAATAGAATGAACAACATAGGTGTTTATTTTATATTTTAAAAATCCTAGGCCTGTTTTAAGTATCCATTCTTTGTATAACACAAAGCACAAGGTAAACAGGATGTGTATCTTGTAGGAGTAAAAAGAATACAGAAATGGTGCTCCTGTAAAGTTGGGGGAAATGCCTATAACAGCTCACTCTGTGGCTAAATATAGTCACTCTTCACACCTATTCATTGCTGTTATTTATAGGGATTGTTCTTAGATATCTTTCCCCTAGGTTCAAAATTTCAAGTGATCGAGGATCATAGAATCCATCTTTAAAATCTTCTAAAGGTAATAATTAGACACCGTAACACCTCCTTTTATGCATGCATATAGTGTAGCTGTCACACGCCAGCTGAATGCTCTCAAGTAACACCTTCTCTTTGAGTGTTTTTGCACACAGCTTCCCGTGGAATCATGCTTGCCTACGGGATTTCCACTCATAAGGCCCTGAGCCTTCCCCTCGAAGTCACTCTCTGCATGCTTTGCTCTACTGAATGAGGCCAGTGGCCAGAAGAACTCAAAGTGTGGATCTCTGGCCACCTGCATCAGAATAACCTGGGGTACTTGGTACCTTTTAAAAATGCAGAGCCTCAAATCCAGACCTATGCACCCATCTCTGGGGATGAGCATGATCATCTGAATTTTCAGTAGGCTCCTTGATTATTACTGTTATTCCTGATGCTGAAGAAAGTTTGAGAACTGGCTCTCAGCTAAGGAATGTTGAGGGTGGGGGCTGTCTGGTGCTAAGAAAGCCTTCAGGTCCCCATATACACAAGCAGCCATTAACACCTGCCCTTCTGTCTTCCCTGGTCACTGCACCAACCCGTCTGCGGCCCCTGCACTTGAACCCATCATCTGCCTCCTCACCAGGTCTTAACAAACCCTTCTGGTTTCTCCTTGTAAGTTTTTACCTTAAAGTGTATTGAGAAATGATGTAATGTGTGAAGCAAATTAAATTGTGCATTATAAATTAAATCATTTTTTGACTTAGGAATGGGTGTGTGTGTTGGGGGACAAGCTGATGTGAGGGAGTTGGAGAGTTTTGTGCTTTTGTCTCAGGGCTCTGCCCTCATAGAATGACCCTGATCACACTGATTCTTCCTGGATGGTGGGGGTGAAGGTGGGAGTGCAATAACCAGGGATATTCCATGCAGGGGCTGATATGAAAACATTTCCATTTCCATTCTTGATTTCATAGCTTTCATCTTGCACAGTTTGCAGCTAGAATCACACTTGATGAAGAGATTTTCTGGTTATTAAAAAAAAACAGAAAAAAAGTGAGATGGACATTTAGATGGATATGATTTCGGGGCAGTATGGCTATCTCTCTAGTGGTTTGGTTCAGATCTATAAAAACTGTAGCTTGCATTTCCTGAGAATAAACCAAGTCGTGGCTATGGAAAAGTGACCCAGAAGCATTGATGGATATATGGAGAAACCTATTTGGGTTAAAAAAAATTCACCACAAGTGGATAATTTTGAGCTGATCTGATTTCAATGTAACCAACTAATATATCTGAAGTAATATGAGATAAATAAAAGGGAAAACAATGGATATGCCGCTGGTAGGAAGTTTCAAACTGAGGCCTGTCTCTGAGAATCACAGGTGAGACATTGTTACAGAGTTCCCTGTGATCTGGGAATGTAGAGAGTCACACTGAGTGTGTGATATGGATGTATGGTAGTCGTCTTTATTTTCTCTAGGACTAGGCTGGCCCTGGATTCCCAGGCCTGGTACTTAGAGTGATATCGAGTTAGTCAACACCCTCACCACCCCAGGTTTGAAAACCGACAAAAGTTCTGCCTTCACTTCTGTGCATTCCTAGCCATCCTGTGCCAGAATTGAAATTGCTCTGGAAAATTCAGGGTCTCTAATAAGTGCTTGGCAAGGCAGCACTTTTTCTGATAGCATAGGGAGTAACAGCTTCCCAGATTGACCAGTTAACACATAGCAGAGATCACACCTTGTAAGAAGGGAAATTAGCAGGGAAATATTACTGATACTTAGGGGACAGGCAAGACCCAGGATGCAGGACTGATGGCAGCTAAATCCAGGTAGGGGAGGAGACAGCTAAATCCACGTAGGGGAAGAGAGAGCTGGAGAGCACCAGGTCTCTGTAGATGGGGAGGGCCATATGGAAAATGTGGAAAGTAAAAATGAGGGCAAGAAAGGATAGTAGTAATCTTGTTATTTGCAAATGATGTACGGCTTTTCATAGCCATGTGTTCTTTTGATCATTCTGATATGGGAAGGGGGCAGGGAAGTGCTGGGTAGAGAAAGGCGGTGTCCTTGGCCAGGGCTCCACCCTCGGGCCTGTGCCCACAGACCTAAGTGAGAACAGGCACTCCTGTGTTGGCGCCCAAATGTTGCATTTTCCAAGACCACTCTGACCCACCATGCCCTGCATCCTGTGTCCATATAAACCTGAGACCTTAGTGGGCAGAAAAACAAGCAGCTGGACATTGAGAGGAGCAGAGGAACAGAGAGGCAGAGAGTGGCAGAGAGCAGCGGGGCGGCACAGCAGAGAGAGAAGAGGAAGGACATCTGGACACCAAGAGGAGTTCAGCTGGGGCCGTCTGAGAAGAGTTCGGCTGCTGGGGGGCTTGACTCCAAGGGAAGATCACCTTCCCACTCTATCCCCTCCTTCCTGCTCCCCATCCACCTCGCTGAGCGCCACCTCCATTACTCAATAAGACCTTGCACTCATCCTTCCAGCCCATGTGTGATCTGATTCTTCTGATACAACGGGCAAGAACTCAGGCTGTCACACTGGTCCCCTGCCCTAGCGATAAGGCAGAGGGTCTGTTGAGCCGATTAACACAAGCCGTCTGCAGACGGCAAAGCTGAAAGAGCACACTGTAACACACACCCACTTGGACTTCGGGAGTCGCAGACACCCACCCCTAGATGCAGCCATGGGGCCAGAGCCCAGAAACGCTCCCCACGGTCTCTGCACCTGCCGTCTGCATACTTCCCCTAGGGGTTTGAGTGGTGGGGCAGTGAGCCACACCTCCGTCTAACGTCCTGCGAGGGGGATAAGGGAACCCTTTCAATTCCAAGAGCCCTCAAAGCGTGAGGGTGGTTGTTATTCCCATTTTACAGCTGAAGATACTGAGCCCCAGAGAGGTAGTGACTAGCTGGGACTAGAACGCATATTTTTGTCTCTTGTTTCATTCTTATATCCATATCTATTTCTCCCACTCTGTGCTTTTGACTAATAGACTCAAAATAACCTCAAACTAACTTGGCTTACTTTATAATTTTGCCCATGAATAGCCTGATCAGGGAATGAGAGGTTATAGAAGGAGGCATACTTAACAGACTGGACATTTTGCCTAGGTTGACTTCTGCTAAATGATGTTCATGACTGATGGTGTTTTGTTAGGCTAAACTGCATAATGGTTCTTTAATGTGGGTAAGACAAGACCACCCAATTCACTTTTAACTGATGAAGCTGAAACCAGATCTTTAGAAATGAAAGGCATATGCATTAGCGTTGATAATAGATTTCCAGATGGCTGGAATCATACCTCTGTCTCTGCCTTTGGCCAGTGATATTGACCAATAAACTGCTTTATGTCAATAGATCATGAGATATAGTGTGAGTGAATGTTACATGTAGATAATAGCCTTTATTCAGGATCTTTTATGAAACCATTTAATGTACAATCTTTGCTTAAAGCTCTCAGAGGGGAAATGTTCTGAGAAACCTTTCTAGGGTGAAAGTTTTTTACGTGATTTTTTTTTTGAGAGGATAACACATACTAAAATTAAGCAAAGTGTACTTGAAAGAAGGAAAAAGGTGAAGGCATTTGTGAGTGGTTTTGAACAGTGCTTGTAGCAAATGGCACTGCTTTCCAAGCGTCCTCTCCACAGATGTAATTTTGAAAGCAGTGTTATGAGTGACACACAAAAAGGTGGAAGAATATCCTTATGTAACTGTCATTTGCTCATGGAGAAGCATGATTATTTTCTACTCTGCTTTATGTAAATGTAAATGTGTGTTTCCGAGAAGGTTATTCTCCCCTGTGAATTAACATAGTCCATCTCAGAAGGGGTGATGAGTCGCTTACAAGTAAATTTTGACATCCTGGGATGTTTCTTTGACATTGAATTTCGGGAGATTGATCTGGTTAAGGCTGGTAATTGTGCCTCCTTCCTTGTGGGCTGTGTGCATATTTGCATGGGAGGGAAATGAATGCAAAGGCAGATGCAGAGTGCTCGCAGCACTTGGGAGTTGGCAGATGAACTCTTTTAGTGGTTGTTTTTTAAAAGTTGCTTTGAGTGGTCTGGGGAATACATTAATTTAATATCCTCTTCATATTCAGAATATGTAACACCATTGTGAGAAATAAAACCCCAAGGTGAACAAGATTGAAAGTGAAGGCAGCGCTCTAAGGAGGAAGCCAGCTGGCTTGAATGGTGATGAAAACAGCCTTGGAGGTAGGAAAATGAAAAGTGCATCCCAGATATTTGTGTGTCTGTCACATTGGTGCTAGCAAGGGTGTAGAGATGTAAGAGATTTTACATCTTTACTGAGTCTGCAGCAAGAATCAGAATTGAAGGGCAAATGTGAGAAATGAGACACAGTTCGTAGGTTTCCAAGAAAGATAGGGTGACAAAATTGCCTGTCACTCCCATTTCAATACTTGTCATGCTGATCTGAAGAATAACATAACTGATCTAAAATTAGGACAAAATAAAAGTTTTTGATAATGCATGGCTCTTGATTTCACAGCTTTCTCTTGCACAGTTTGTTGCTAGAATCATGCATCATGAAGAATTTTTCTGGTTATAAAATAATGGCATTGAAATATTACAAATAACTGTGCCTACTTTCTTTTACATTTTGTTATCCATATAATTTAGACATAGATAAGTTTATGTAGTCATGGATGTTCTCTTAACTTCTCTTAACGGTTTTTATTTACAATATGGACAAAGCATCATTCATTCCTTCAACTCAACAAATGTTCATTGGGTGCTTACTATGTGCAATGCTCTGTTCTGAGTGCTTTTTCAGGCTTAGCTCCTCTAATTCCCACAAGCCTTAGGTCAATTCTCCAGAAATCAGACATTGAGGTGGAGATATATGATGTATGTGCAGAAAGTTTCTTGGTGAATGCCTTTGTGATCAACACCTGTGGGGAGCAAAGGCAGTGAGACTGGGAGGCAGTGAGAGAGGAAGGAATTGCACTAAGACGTAAATGCAGCAAAGGTGTCAGCAGATCCCACTGGGTGCTCAAGCTGGGAAGGCCTTCGAGAGATGTATCTTCTTTTAATTTTTTTTTGTTTTTGACTGAGTCTTGCTCTGTTGCCCAGGCTGGAGTGCAGTGGCACAATCTTAGCTCACTGCAACATTTGCCTCCCAGGTTCAAGCAATTCTCCTGCCTCAGCCTCTGGAGTAGCTGGGATTACAGGTGCGCACCACCATGCCTGGCTAATTTTTGTATTTTTAGTAGAGACAGGGTTTCACCATGTTGGCCGGGCTGGTCTTGAACTCCTGACCTCATGATCTGCCCACCTCAGCCTCCCAAAGTGCTGGGATTACAGGCATGAGCCACCTCACCCACCCGAGAGTTGTATATACCTAAGGCAAAGAGAGTAGGCTTTTATACATCCCCATCCCCCACCCACACACCCCATCAATGGTCATTAGATATAGATGCCCCCAGCAGAAGGTGTTACCCTGGGGAAGAAAATTTCTCATCAGCTGAGAGCCATCACCTGTCAATATTTCTAGCAGATGGGGACAGATGCAACAGCACTGAAGTGGGGCTATCTGGGCAGCCCCCCATAACGTTCAGTATGGTATTATCTCCATTTTTACACAAGAAAACAGAGACTCCTAGAGTTTAACCACATGCCCAAGGTCACACAGGTGCTAAGTTGAGGTGTCATGATGAACCCCAGGCAGTCTGATGACTCTCATGCGTCTGTGTTGTACTCATAAGAGTAGACTAATATCCTGTAACAAATACCCCCTACATAGACACACTGAAATCCAGGGGCTTAAAGAATAAGAAGTTGATTTGTAATGGCTCACACTTTGAGCTGCTATTTTTTCTCCTCCCAATTGCTGCAAACCAGATAAATAAACTAGTAAACAAAAAAGATAATTTTGAAGAGAGAAAAGTGCTCTGAAGAAAATGAAGATGTATTAATGTTGAGTGAATATATTGATGGCACTTTTACTTTCTGCCACCACCAGCTATCACATACACCGTGTGTGTATGGTGGAGACCACTAGTTCTCTCATTCACCTACCTGGGCACACAGCTGATGTCATTAATCAGTTTCACTTGTAGTGATATGGGCCATTTCCCAGCCTGGCAAACAGAGCCTGTATACATCCTTCTCCATGCTCCTTCCTTATGCTTGTGGGCTTTAGTGGCCAGAGTAGTCTTGGAAGCTGGAGCAGAGTTAGGTCTGCTGTGGTCCTGGGTCTCTCAGTGATTCCATGGAGCAGACAGCCCTTGACCTAGAGTCCTCATCCTGGACTGCTACATGAGGTAATAAACGTATTCCTTAAGCCCCTGGATTTTAGTGTGTCTGTGTAGGGGTATTTGTTACAGGATCTTAGTTTAGTCTCATGAGTACTGTGTAGAAATTTATTTAAAATACTTTAGTATAAGCTGTATAAGGTATGAGTAGTTATTACTAGCGTGGCATGATAATTTTATTTGTTGTCAACTTGGCTGGGACACAGTACACAGATATTTGATTGAACATTATTCTGGATGTTTCTGTGAAGGTGTTTCTGAATGAGATTAAAGTTTTAAAAGGTGGATTTTGAGTAAAGCAGATTAGTATACATAATGTGAATGGACTCCATCCAGTCAGTTGAAGGCCTTCATAGAACAAAGACTGATGTCTTCCAACCAAGAAGTAATTTTGCTGGCAGATTGCCTTTGAGCTGCTTCTGTAACATCAGCTCTTCCTGGTTCATCAGCAGACTGCCTTTGGACTTGAACTCTAGCTCTTTCTTGAGTCTCCAGCCTGCTGGCCTACCCCATCAGATTTTGAACTCTCCAAGTTTCTGCAATTACATGAGTCAATTCTTTAAAATAAACCTCTGTCTCTGTCTGTCTGTATACACAACACACATGCGCATGTGCGCACGTGCGCGTGCACACACACACGCACGCGCGCACACACACACGCATCCTCTTGGTTCTGTTTCTCTGGAAATCTCTGACTAATACAGGCAGTTGCTATCTTTGAAGCACCCAAGTGAGGGCTCTCTCTACTTCAGAGACAGATACTGCATCTTCATGTTATAGAAATCTATTCAAAAAGATTTATTAATTAGCATAAAGAATAATATAAATAATTTTTAAAACTGGTGATACAGAGTGTATTAAAAAATGCATGGCTGGCTAAAGAGATTTTTCAGACACCATTGCCCTTATCAGTATGACTTACGAGAATTTTTCAAGCGCAATAGCATTAGGCAGAGCTCTGGTGGGCCAGGCCACATGTCCCCTGCCCCACAGAGGACTCTACTGAGCCTGATCCAACTAGGAGTCTAGCTGATTCTTCTGTTAGAGTTTCCTTGTGCCTACCTCTGAGTGAACCTCTCATGCAAGGAGTGTGCTGGTGAGCCTGAGGACAAAGAAGAGAGACCTTACCCAGCTTTAAGGGACTGGCTGTATTGGCTATTTTTTTGTGTTTGTTTACTAATCAGCATCATATAGGTGGCCCAATTTGATGTGAAAGTTGCCTTCATTCTAACCTAATGTATCCTTTTTCACCTTTCCTCTCTGAAGGCTGTCACTGTTTACCTAAAGAACTGACCGTTGTTGAGTGACAAGCTTGACTTTGATCAGTTCCCCCAGGAAGGAATTAAGGCAGCGTAGAGCAGCATGGGCAAGAACATGGACAGTGGCTTTAAAGGACCTGGACTTGAGTCCCAGATCTGCTGCTTGTTAGTTGTATAGTCTCGGTGAACACATTCTTCCTCCTCACAGTTTCTTTATCAAGTACAGTCATCCTGCAGTTTCCACAGGGGATTGGTTCCAGGACCCTCATGGATACCAAAATATGTGGATACTCAAGTCCCTTATATAAAATAGTGTAGTATTTGCATATAACCTACATATATCCTCCTGCATATTTTAAATAATCTCTAGATTATTTATGATACCTAATACAATGTAAATAACATGTAAATTGTTGCTATATTATATTTTTATTTGTATTATGTTTACTGTTGTATTATTTTTAATTATTATTTTTTCCAAGTATTTTTGATCTGCTGTTGATTGAATCTGTAGATGTGGAACTTAGAGATGTGAAGGGTTGATTGTATGTATCTGTTGCCAGGGGCTGTTGGGAAGATCACATGAGCTAGTGTCCATGTTGTGCTTAACATAGTGCCTAAATAAGTGTCCACAATAAGTGCGAATATTACTATTGTTAAAGAGTGGTTCTGTATATTGGAGGCTTTTAGA
Source organism: Gorilla gorilla gorilla (assembly GCF_029281585.2). NCBI lineage: Eukaryota > Metazoa > Chordata > Mammalia > Primates > Hominidae > Gorilla > Gorilla gorilla. The sequence continues at coordinate 37,231,999 of NC_073243.2, forward strand.
TAAATGAGATTGAATTTTTAAGCATTGTTACAAAAAGTAAACAGTTTTGATAGATACATTTCTTACTTGGCTTCTTAATAAAGAGAGTCAACATTGAGAAAACAGTCCTATTCTATGTTTATGTAAATGTTTACATATTCTATGTAAAAGCCCAGGTGTTTACTACCTAGGTATGAAGAGAGGGCTATAAACTAATTCTTTGAATCACCCTGAACAACATTTTCTGAGCTGTTTTGAGAGTTGTCACTGGCTGGGTGCAGTGGCTTATGCCTGTAATCTTAGCACTTTGAGATGCTGAGGTGGGTGAATCACTTGAGGTCAGGAGTTTGAGACCAGCCTGGCTAATATGGTGAAACCCCATCTGTACTAAAAATATACAAATTAGCTGGGCATGGTGGTTCGCACCTATAATTCCAGCTACGCGGGGGGCTAAGGCTTGAGCCTGGGGGGCAGAGGTTGCAGTGAGCCAAGATTGTGCTGCTGCTCTCTAGCCTGGGTGACAGAGTGAGACTGTCTCAAAAAAAAAAAAAAAAAGAGAGTTGTTACTATGATTTTGGAGACCTGAGTGTTCTGTGTTCAAACAAGTTTGAGAAATACTGGTGTATTCATCTGTTTAGGCTGCCATAAGAGAAACATAGTCTGGGTGGCTTAAACAATAGAAATTTATTTTATTTATTTTTTATCTGAAAAATTCAAGATCAAGGTACAGGCAGGGTTGGTTTCTGGTGAGGCCTCTTTCCTTGGCTTGCAGACAGCCACCTTCTTGCTGTGTCCTCGCATGGCCTTTCCTCTCTGTGTGCATGTTCTTGGTGTCTCTCCTGTTTATATGGACTCCAGTCCTATCGGATTAGAGCCTTACCCTTAAGACCTTACTTAACCATTATTACCTCCTTAAGGGCCCTATGTACAAATAGTCACATTGAGGGTTAGGGCTTCAACCAATAAATTTTGGGAAGATGCAATTCAGTCCATGACAATTGAGTATGAAACAAAGATAAATGTTTGTTATAGGAATTTATTATCCTAAAGAGACTCTCCAAGAGGACATATGTTATATAGTGTTTCCCAAATGTATTTTTTCTTTGAGATTGCATTTTAATTTTTAAGAGTCACTTATTACAGATTTGGGAAAAACTGCTGTGAACTATTGTGCTAGTCCTGAGTGTGTGTCTTGGTGTGTGCTCAGAGAAGGCTGGGGCAGGCAGGACTGTTGGTTTCTGTGCAAAATATCCCAGTTTGTCCTCACCTTCCAGTATTGGTTTTGATGCTGGTTTTTATAGCCATCCCTACCAGGGCAGTGAGATGCCACTTTCTTTGCAATAGTGAGTATGTTGATCACAGCCTGTCTTCTGTCATCTTGGCTGTTTTGGTTGCTACTCATGGTCAGATGCCCTTTCACGGCTCCCCTGGAAGGCTGAGCGTGTACGACATCTAAATATTAATAAGCGGTATGCCATTGTGTTTAGAAAGCAGTTCTTTCTCTCCCTGAAAAAAATGGTAATACTAAAATATTATGCTCTTGGATTGACAATGCTGTAATATGATGTGTGCTCATTTGTATTCATGCAGAGCTTCAAAACAACTATCCTAGCCTGCAGATTCTCCTAATTAAATAGCTGGAAAAAGCATCTACCATTATCTCATTTGAACTTTCTGTAATTGCTTATTTCCTCCGCTGCTTCTTCTTTTTAATGTATAAATAAAGCTTTCGGATTTTAATTTCCCTGTGACTCTTCTTTACCCATAAATACTACCCTTCTTGACATTTTTTTATCAGTTCATTTAAAATAAAAGTTTATTGCATTATCTTTTAGATGCAATGTCAAAAGGCAAATTGCTGTAATTCCCCATTATTAAGGAATTATTATTAATAAATATTGTGATTCATTGCTGCAAAACATTAAAGCATATAATTTTCTCCTCTGTTAAGCTTCATTATTTAACACATGTGAAGCTTCCATATTATTTGGTGGTAATATTTAGAAACACCATTCTCTAGAGGCAGGATATGTTTTAGAAATGTGGCCTCTGGAGTTGTAGAAACCACTTATTAGCTGTCAGAACTTGCATGATTTATTGAAATCTAGAAGTATCATTTTACAAATCTATAAAATGAGGCTATCTTATCATTTTTTTTGGATCTGTGTAGTTGCAAGGATGATAAAGTCATTCAAGAGAGTCTTAAAGGGAGGTTTTCTCCAAGAACATAGTATCAATTGATCATTAATTGACTGAATGATTGATTGAGTCATTCAAAAATCTTGAGCACCCAATATATATCACAAGTACTGTTCTAGACACTGGAACTAGTGTCATGAACAAAAACAGGCAAAGTGCCTGCTCTTTCAGCGCTTAGCAGAGGGGAGATGGATGGCATCTGCCAGGTGGTGATGAACACTACAAAGATAATGAGGCAGGGTATGGGCAGGGCTGCTGCTACCCTTCATAACATTTTTGTGCAAATTAGGTACTTTACTGCTGAAAGATGTCTTAATTAATACACAAATCTTTGATGACTATGATGTGAATGGTGCCCCCTGGAGTTGTGCAGTGCATATCTTGAAAGCCACATGGCAGCCCTTCAAGTGACAGAACCACTGCAGCAAAAGTACTATTTTGCATAATGTAGTCAGGGAAGTCTTCTCTCATACGGTGACATTTGAATAGGGATTTGAATGAATGAGGGAAAGAGCCTTACAGACATTTAGGGGACAAGCATCCGAGGTGGAAGAAACAATAAGTTCAAAGACCCTAAGGTGGGTGTGTGATTGGTGTGTTCAAGGAGCAGTGAGGGCACCCAGGGTAGCTGATGTGAGTACGCAGCGGGGACCGCTATCAAATGACAGCTGAGAGCTGAGGGTGGGATGGGGAGTGGGAGAGGGGTGGGCGGTGGAGCCACATCCTGTAGGGCCTCGTAAGCCAAGATAAGAACTTGGTATTCTGAGGGAGAGCAAAAGCAATGAGATGGTTTTAAGCAGAAATGATGTGATCTGATTTATATTGGAGGCAAGTTGGGAGGCTACTTACTAGACCATCCATGTAAATCAGGTGAGAGATATTATGGCCATGGTTTGGACTGGAGGGGTAGTAGTGCAGGTGGTGAAAAAGTAGTGGGACTTTGTATGTATTTCATAGCTAACAGCCAACAGAGTTTGCCAACAAATAAAATAGGAGTGTGTGTGAGACAGGAGTTTGGAAAGACACCCATGTTTTTGATCTGAGTGACTGCTAGGAAGGGTGGCCATTTACTGAATGGGGAAGACGTCACGAGGAGCAGGCTTAAGTGGAAGATCAAGAGTCTGGTTTCGAACACATAGAAACACCTGTTGGAAATCCAGATGGAGACCATGAGCAGATGGTTAGGGGTCTGGAGATCAGGGAAGAAGACATTGGAACTAATGGAAACCAAGAACAACACAATATTGAGAGGGGCTCCATGGGACTTGAGTTGAAGGTTTACTTTATAGTTAAATCTACTTTAGGGACTTCAGGAGCAAAGGTGTTTTTCACAATGGGGCTCCTGCACCGCTAGCATCCAGTTATGCTGATGGGTCATCTCTTTTCCCAAAGCAACTGAAGCATTCTTTTTAAACTTTTAGCTCAAATTTCTAAGATAGGAATTCTGTGGGGTCCGGCTTGTCTTTTATCCTTAGGACACAAATTGCTGACTGGTCGGATCTGCTGCCTTTTGCTGAGGAGCCCATTCCCTGTCCAGTGAGCTGTGACTGCTGTTGCAACTGAGGTCACAGGGTAGAAATATGGCTGCCTAAAAGTATGGTGTGGACTGGGCAGTAATTCTTAGGAAGAGAGTGGCTGATAGGCAGGAAATGGCTGAGATCTCCTGAGTAAATTCTGTATTACAGAGCTGTTATGAGACTAGAAGGGAATAACATGAGAAAATGCCTTGCTGAGTTTCAGACATATTTTAACTCACAACTATAGGGAAAACAATGAAGCAAAAGAGTAACCCTTAGGAAGGGAGTGGTTGATAGGCAGGAAATGGCTGAGATCCCCTGAATAAATTCTGTTTTACAGAGCTGTTCTGAGACTAGAAGGGAATAACATGAGAAAATGCCTTGCTGAGTTTCAGACATATTTTAATTCACAATTAGAGGGAAAACAATGAAGCAAAAGTGATACGTGTTTTCATGCTTGAGATATACAATCTATGATTAGGTTGTAATTATGGGGGAAGAAGCACTTAGAGTTCTGCCTGGCATCCCATTTGCTGTTTATCTTGCAAACATTTCATTCTTGAAATTTGGTTCAGAAGTGACCTTCCCAGGAAGGCCTTCCTGAGCACTCCATTAGTTGACACTATTTCTGGGTCATAAGTACCTCCTCCCCACACCAGAGGGTTTATAATGTTTTAAAAATTAAAAATGTATTTTTCAGGCCTGGCGCGGTGGCTCATGCTTATAATGCTAGCACTTTGGGAGGCCTAGGTGGGCAGATCGCTTGAGCCCAGGCTTTCAAGACCAGCCTGTGCAACATGGTAAAACCTTGTCTCTATTTAAAAAAAAAAAGTATTTTCAGCTTATAAAAGGACTCATGTTCATTGTATTAATTTGGAAAATACAGACAAATATAAAGAAGTAAAAAGAAAAAAAGGCAACCATAATCCCATTACCCAGAAATGGCCACTGTGTAACATTGTACACTACTTCTCCCACTCTTTCCAAAAGAGAGAGGGAAATCACTCACGTCTACACAGACTTAAAGGGCCACATCTTACTGCTATTCTAAACTTTATTTAACCATTTCTCTATTTTGAGTGTTTAAATTGTTTCCAATTTTTGCAATTATAAATTACGCTACAATGAACTTTTTGTATATAAATCTATTCACATTTGTGATTATTTCATTAGAGATTTCTTGATGTAAAAATTGCTGGGTTAAAGTGTATGTACTTAAATGTTTTAAGCATATATTTCAAAATTGTTTTCCAGAAAGACAACCCAATTTACCTTCTTAAGCTGGAGTTTATGAGAGTAGACATCTCTCTATACTTTTACTAGTACTTAATAGTGGTATCTCATTGTAGTTTTAATTTGCATACCTATGATTATTAGTAACTGGTAATTAGTAAGGCTATTTTCTAATGTTTATTAACCAGATGTATTTTCTTGAGAATTATCTAATTGCATATATCTGTCTTGTATTAGTTCCTACTGTTTTTCCCATTAATTTATAGCAACTCTTTACATATTAAGAATATTAAACCTTTATCACATTGTTTGAAAACTGATTTTCCTCTATCATTTGATTTTAATTTTGCTTAGAATATTTTCTGGTAGACAGATGTTTAAATCACTTTATGTGCTCAAATGCAAATATCTATTTGTTAAATATGGGTGGTAAATATGTGAGTGTTTATGATATAATTCTTCATAAATAAAACAAATTTTAAGTCACACCTGCTCATTAAAGGTTTCTTTCATTTATACTTAGAAAGCTATTGCATTTTCCCATGATTTCGTGAAAAATTCATTTCTTTTCTCTTAGTTTGCTTCATATAGTGCTGTAATTAACGTGTCTATTTTCCTACTAGACTATGAATATTAGAACTCTGTATCTCTGAGTCCATAATGTCTAGTAGACCCCATTAAATGCTTATTGTATAAATGAAAAAATAATCGCTTGAGGAGGAAGGATCATAAGAAGGATATGTGAGGTTGCAACCTGAGTGTTGGCTACATACTCATCCTGAGGCTGTGGGAATGATACAACTTAAAAATAGAACTTAGCAGGAATGACTTGACACAGATTTCATGGTAGAGACTTACTGAATCAGTCAGAATACTTGAGACCCCATGGTGAATATATACCAATCCCGTCCTTAAATGCATCCCTTTCCCAGGGTTAAATAGCATGTGCACTTTTGTTGATGATGCTGCACAAATAAATCAACAGTAAGAAAGGCAAATGTCACCGTGGACACTCCCATTGCCAAACTCCCACATTACTTAAGAATGGAAGCTAATTGTTTGACGTTACATCCTATCTTGCATCAATAAAGACTTGTGGGATTAGACTTGTGTTCTGAAAAGAGGGTGAATTCCTTAAGGGACCTAGCCATGTTGATTTTACCCTATTCTCTATAGTGGCCAGCAAATTGCTGAATGCATCATAGATGCTCCGTAAATACCAAGGGATTATAATAGTCTTTCTTTTGTAGATTGCTATTCTTAGCGATTTTGCATAAAACAGGAGGACTTTAAAAAAATGTTTTGAGTTAAAAAAAGGATATATATTTTTAGACTTGGGGTCTTGCTGTGTTGCCCAGGCTAGAGTGCATCAGCTATTCACAGTTGCAATCATAGTGTACTACAGCCCTGAACTCCTGGGCTCAAGCAATCTTCCTGCCTCAGCCTCCTGAGCAGCTGTTACTACAAGCGTGTACCACCTCACCAAGTGAAATGGGGAAACCACTGGGCCTCTCAAAGGTCATACTGAGCAGATGATAACAGCGCCATGAAAAGCACCCAGCCCTTAGTAAGTTCACAAACCTTCATTCCATATCCCACGTTGAACTGCCTGCCCTGCCTACCTCTGTGCCTGGCTTTTTTTGTTTTTAACCTAATGCTTTTTTATATTCAGTTGAGAGTAATTTTTCTAAATATAATGTTAAATCTCAATGGAATACACAGAATATTTTTCAAGCCTCATTTTGAATTCTTTTTTTTTTGAGACAGAGTCTCACCCTGTCACCCAGGCTGGAGTGCAGTGGTGTGATCTTGGCTCACTGCAACCTCCACTTCCCAGGTTCAAGGGATTCTCATGCCTCAGCCTTCTGAGTAGCTAGGATTACAGGTGTGTGCCACCACATCTGCTAATTTTTGTATTTTTAGTAGAGATGGGGTTTCACTATGTTGCTCAGACTGATCTTGAACTCCTGACCTCAGGTGATTCACCTGCCTTGGCCTCCCAAAGTGCTGGGATTATAGGCGTGAGCCACTGTACTTGGCCTCAGTTTGAATTCTTATTTTTTAAATACTGTCTATAAACATTTGGAATTTTATTTTTTAAAAAACAGTGATACCAAGCATGCTTACAAGGTGGCCCTGGGGGTCTCTGAACCTTTGATGCAACAGATGGGAGGAAGAAGAGGCAGACAGGAATTCATGTTTCAGCTTACCTTGCTATTTTGTGTCACAGATAAGACAGCTGTGTCTCCCTTAAATCTGTAAAACAGCTTTTTTGGGTAAGCACTGCATCTTGCTATCTTTTTCTGCTCCAGGCTGGAGACAGATAACAGAACATTACAACAGACTGGAAAAATTAGGCAATACAGTGTGAGTAAAGCAATTTGGCAAAGCTAAGTAAAATGAGAAGGAAAGCTCTGTGGTCTGGCAGTGTTGAGTGACTGGCTGTTGTACGAAAGAGGTCTGAGTTCCATGGGTCAGAAAAAGTCCCGGGCAGCACTATGCAGCTGTTTGAAAAGAGATTTTGCTGTGAAATCAACAACTAGCTTTGTTGGCTGCTTATACAAAAAAAAAAAAAAAAAAAGAAAGTAATATATGCTTAGCTTACTTACTAGCGTGAGCTCACAGTGGAGACCAGTGAGATATTCCTTGCTGACATCCTGTGCAGTTATTTACTTTTCCCAATAGCTGTTGTTTTCTTGCCTTTTGTATTTTCAGCCACAGGTGTAACTTTTTATGACCTTTTCTTCCTTTTTTTTTTTTTAATTGTGGTAAAATACACATGACATAAAATTTACCATTCTGACGATTTTTTTTTTTTTTGAGATAGAGTCTTGCTCCATCACCCAGGCTGGAGTGCAGTGGCACATTCTTGGCTCACTGCAACCTCTGCCTCCTGGGTTCAAGAGACTCTCCTGCCTCAGCCTCCCAAGTAGCTGGGATCACAGGTGTCGGGCAAAACACCCGGCTAATTTTTTATTTTTAGTAGAGACGGGGTTTTGCCACATTGGCCAGGCTAGTCTCAAACTCCTGACCTCAGATGATCCACCTGCCTTGTTTTAAGTGTCTTGTTCAGTGGTATTGAGTATGGTAAGTCCTCACTTAACGTTGTTGATAGGTTCTTGGAAACTATGACTTTAAGTGAAATGACCTATAATGTAGCCAGTTTAACATAAGCTAATTGATATAAACAAGAGTTAAGTTTCTAAGTCATATTTCTGGTCACAAAAACATCACCAAACTTCCAGATAAAGACTCCAAACACTTCTAATATTAAATATTGAAACAAATGTGGGCTATACATATATTTAAGAAGGAAAGATTAAAAGCAAGCAAAAATTATATATCCAATTTTTGGTGAATTGGTGAGTGACGGCAGTTGTAGTGATGGTGGGTTATATCAAGGTATAAATGTTTGCAAATCAAAAATTGTCCGGAGTACCTCCTATCACCACACAGTTCAAAAACAAGAACAAATAGGGCAGGCTTGCTGAATGCTTTTGTACAGCATTGTTTATTGTAGTTCATTTGTATGATTATCATAAAATTTATAATTTTTTATTTTATAATAATTTGTAATCCTTCATTCATTCATTCTTTCTCCAATCTGCTTATTTCAGTTCAGGATCATGGGTGCTCAGGGCACAGGGCAGGAACTGACTCTGGACAGGACGCCCTCCCATTGTGGGGTGCACTCACACCTACACCCACTCATGCTGGGATCATTTAGACATACCAATAAACCTAACATGCATATTTTCTGGACATGAGAGGAGGCTGGAGTACCTGAGAAAACCCACACAGGCACATGTGCAGACTCCACAGACAGTGGCCCTAGCCAGGAATCAATATTTTCCTCATTAACATTATAATGAAATGACTTTGATCAAAATGATGTTATTCAAGAACCTATTGAATTATATTAGTCAGATTTCTCCAGAGAGACAGAACCAGTAGAATATCTGGAAGGGGACGTATTAGGGGGAGCTGACTCATACAATCACAGAGGGTGAGAAGTTCCACCACAGACCGACTGCAAACTGGAGAACCAGAGAAGCCGGCAGCATGGCTCCATCAAGTCCAAAGCCTCAGAACTGGGGAAGCTGACGGTGCAGCTCCAAGTCAGTCCTGATGGCCCTGGGGAGACTGCTGGTCAGTCCCAGAGTGCAAAGATGGAGGAACCTGAGTCTGACGTCCAAGGGTAGGAGAAAAAGCGTCTTACTCCTGAAGGGAGTGAGAAAGCAGACAGAATGACTTCCCTGTCCTCTGCCTCTGGGTTCCAGCCAGGCCCCCAGCAAAATGTATGGTGGGCAGGTCTTCCTCTCAGTCCAAAGCCTCCTACTTCAATCTCCTCTAGAAACACCCTCACAGGGGCCCAGAAGCAGCACTTTGCCCCTCACCTGGGCATCCCTCAATCCAGTCAAGGTGACACCTATAATTTACCATCATAAGTACATTCATGGTTTAGGTGGATTTTTTGACACTAGAGTTCTCTCCTCAAGATTTTTTGCCTCAGGCCCATGAGGCAACTGGAGAGTGGACAGATTGGCACTTGGCATTGTATAAATTAGCCTGAAACTTTCATTTGTGTTTAAAAAACTTGGACTAACTTAATTTGGATTTTATTTTTAAAGGGTATTGGTGGTGGTGATGATAGTTGTGCAGCCAACAATAAAACCTGGCTTTGTCAGCAAATATGATGTGAAGGGAACTTCATTCATGTGACAATTCAGTTAAAATATCTTTGGAACCTCAGTAATCAAATGTCTGTGAGACACTAAAACTGGTTTTCCAAACTGGTGTTCATTCCTGGGCTGAGATCAATTCCTGCTCATTTGACGTGTCTCCTAAAGACAGTGAGTGAAAACACAATGTCCTCCTGTACCTTCCATGTTGGTCCTAGGGAGCAGTCACAGGATTTTAGGAAAGTTATATTCTGTCCTGTACCATGGTTCCTTCTGCAGATAATAGTAGCATTTTTCACCTTACTGAAGAGCTGAAAGGAATCATGAGATCTATGAGACTGGCACAATAGAATTTTTAAAATTTCATGTGTGCTAAACCTGCTTTGTTCTTATAAAGCATCTTGTACACCAAGAGTTTTCAATACTTTCTGGATGGTGTATATGTGTGTGTGTGAGTGTGTGTGTAAGGTTGCTGTGAATGCATGTCATTGCTTTAATTATCCATTTTCCCCTGCTTAATTAACTCCTAATAGGAACACAGGTATTAAAACAAATGAAGATCATATTCTTCACTGCTCGCTTGGCAGGAATTCTGTCTTGCCCTATGTGAATGATTATTTGCAAAACAATCTTACAATTGAGAAATAAAAAGAAGAGCCAGGTAAGCCCCTGGACAGAGTTGTTTGTTGTTTCAGCAAGATATTTCAGAACGTGTAGATTTCATTTTCCTGTCTCCCATTCTTGTTACTTTCCCCTTTCCTCTCTTCCCTCTTTCCTCCTTTCTTTCTCTGGTGTGGAACATGCTACTTAGTTAATGTCGTCTTTCTTTGGTAAGTATCAATCTACTTTTTGGTCACACCAATCACACAGGTAACTGTTTCCTTGACTGGAGGTATATTTATTGATAAGATCTGAAAAGGGCTGCTCTGTCATATGCTCTGTTTATTACATTTGCTGAGCTATAGCTAATACATGGAATTCTGCATTTTGCATCTTGTTTAAATATTGCAGTTTGTACTCCATAATATCCTGCACTTAAAGAACATGATTGCTGCTAATTATCATTTAGAAAATTGTTTTTGCTTGATTAGAGATCTTAGCTATGTGTACTGAAATCTAGTGGGTCTTCATTATGTGCAGTATTTTCTATTCTATACTTGCTTAAATATTAATGTATGGAAATTTAGCTTCATCTGTCCTACCTTTTGATGCCAGAAGCATAATCAGCATAATTGGCTTAGATTGTTTTTTTCTCCTGTTTGTATTTCATATTACCTAATGTCATTAGTGAGCTGACTACTGAGTGGGTAATCTGCATTTCTGAACTGCTTCTTGAGCACATTATTACCATTGATTTTGATTATTTTAATTCCCATTCACCCCAGGCAGGCCCTCAAGCTGTGCCATATCATTCAAAGAACTGCTTTCTTCCATTCTGGGAGCAAGTCTGTTTCTGAAAACCCATCGGCATTCTTATAAATACTGATGTTTTCACTTGGTCTAGGGGGCAACTTGATTTTCATAATATATGGGTGAGGATGGGTAGGTAGCTCAAGACTTGTGTGCCTTTTTTCTGAATGGTAGGTAACATGGTAGTCCCTGGTGCCCATGAGGAAGCAGTGCCTCATCCTGCCTGCTTTCAGAGACTGAGCTGGATAACTGACCAGGTTCCACAGGGAGCCTTGCCCCTGGGCTCCTCATCCGTAGGACTCCTGTGTAGTCTGACTGCTGGTACACAGCAACCGCACCTCTCCTTCTTTTCCTAAGGCTTGCAGGTCTGCCTTTTGCCCGTGGAAAATAACGGCTGGACTGACTTAGGGATTGGGATCCAACTTCCTTTTGGTTTTTGAGTGTATTCCAAAACTAACTGTAAAAAGAACCCCACATTAAAGTCTAAGCTTGGCTATGGTCAGCCACAGATTGTGCTAACCCTCCGGCTGGGATACATACACTCAGTTTTCCTGGTGGTGGTGATTAAAGTCATTTGTAGTTGTACAGAACCTTGAATGTTATGGCTATAAGAGAATTTAACAGCACCAGTATTCTACTTCTGTCTTTTTATAGACAAGAAAACAGAGGCCTGGAGAGGTAAATAATTGGCTGAGGTCACACAGCTACCGAGTGGCAGAGCTGAGTGGTAAAGAGTCCCCTCTGTTCAGACAGGGCTCTTTACTTCTTAATGGTACGTTGTTACTGGATGACATAGTGTAACAGCATATTGTACGCACCTGCTGACCACCACGGTCAGTGTGGGTGATTGACAGCTTTATATGTGTATATGTAGCCCAATGTGTTTTTCAGGCCAGAGGCTTTTATGAGGGAAATGAGAATACAAAAATAATATAATTAAAAGCATTTGTATATATGTGTCTACACACAAGTATATGTTAAGGGGATCAGCAGGGTTTTAAGCCTGCTAAATTCTAATTCTGCCTGAATGTAAACTGAGTCAGAAAATTAAAATGTTGTGTTATGGTTTTCCAAAAAAGCAGAACCAATAGGAGAATATATATATACATAGTCATATAAAGATTTATCATGAGGGATTAGCTCACGCAATTATGGAGGCTGAGAAGATCTGCTGTCTGGAAGCTGGAGGGCCAGGAAAGCCAGTGGTATAGTTTCAGTACCAATCCAAAGGCCTCAGAATGAGGGATGCCAATGCTATAACTTCCAGACCAAGTCTAAAGGCCCAGAACCCAGAGTGCCAAGGTCTACAGACAGGAGCGGATGGATGTCCCAGCCCAGGCAAAGAGAGCAAATTTGCCCATCCTCTGCCTTTTTGTTCTATTCAGACCCTCAATAGACTGGGTGATGTCCACCCATCTTGGTGAGGGCAATCTTATTTACCCAGTCTACTGGTTCAAATGCCAATCTCTTCCAAAAACACCCTCACAGACACACCCAGACATAATGTTTTACCAGCTATCTGGGCATCTCTTAGCCTCGTCAAGTTGACACATACAATTCACCATCACAAGAGTCTCTCTTCTCTTTCTCCTGTTAGGACAAGCTCTTTGCTCCTGTAGTGCTGGAGAAATACAGTAGATTGGTGCTCCTAGAAGGGACCACATGAGTGAGACCCCAACCCCTGGTTAGCACTTTTCTTCACTGTCTAACTTGAACGAAGGATTTGGAAGTGGAGGCAGCTTTCTTGGGGAGACCGGAGGGGGAGAATTGGGTAGGACTTTTCTGTTTGAAGTTTCTGTAATTATTAGTTTAGAAACTACCAAGGTGTAATTCCTGATGAATTTCATTATTGCAGAGATTCTTAATTATCAAAGAGGTTTTAAAATGTTTTAACCAAGAAGCCTCCAGGGTGAATATTTTAGAATATGTGACATTAGTTAGTGTCCATAACCAGCAGTTCTTCTAACAGTTGCTTTAAGTTAATTTGGCCTCATCAAAGGAGGCAAATAAAATTGAACGAGACAGTATTTTACTGCACATGTCTAGAAACAAAAATCTTAATCCTAAACAATCATTTCCTGATGTTGCCTTTTTTGGGTCAGGACTCTCCTTGTTTTAATTTGTTGGTTTCTGGTATAGGGATGTGGGCTAAAATCTTCCCTTCACAATTGTGTGTGAGAACCAGGTCTTCCGGTACACCTAAAATATACCCACATCACACCACCTTCCTTTACGATTAGTTAAAAACTCAAGGCAAGTGGCTCAGTTGGCACTGAGTAAAACTTGGACCAGCTGGACATTTGGAGACTGAATTTTTGTTTGATTTGCCAGAGAACTTTCAAATTGAGTGGACTTGGATACTTAACAGACTAATTTACTTAGATGAAAAGGTCCAAAGGATAGACCTGGCTAGCAATTTCTAGATTTTTGAATTTCACTGACCAATAAAATTTCTAAAGTGATTTTGGAGACCGATATAGGATTATCAACATTTGTTCTTTGCCAAGTAAGAGCATTTAAAAAGTACCGAAGCACCACCTACTATGAAAAACTTAATATGGTGTCCTATTTTCATTCCACCAAAGACTGATAAAAACTGGCATTTGACAACTACTGAGCCAAGTGACTTTGTAAAGTCCCCTCTAGATATAGCATTGGCTTGCATTTAACCTATAATCCACTGTGACCCAAAGATCCTTTTCTTCCTTATTCATTTTTTTTCCTTCTAAGTAACTCCTTTTTTGCTTGAATCATCTTTCTTTCCCCCTGTCACCTATCCCACCTGCTCCCACTGGCTCTTCCTCCTCTCTTGTTCTCCAGTGTTTCCCAGGGAATTTCTCAAGGGTTGTGTCTCACCACACTGGGATATTCCTGTTTAAGGGGCTGGTTTCCCTGTCTATTGGGCAGTTTTCTCAAACCTAGTGAGCATGCATTTATGTAAAATATTTATGCCATCCATTAAAATGGAAAATATCTTTGTTTTGCTGACATTGACCTATTCGTAGCTACTTCTTGGATATAATTCTCCAACTAGCTATGTACCTACCAATAGTTTTGTGTTCCGAATATTTTTCTTATTAGTTACTCTTGTGTTATATGAGACTTAATCAAAAAAATCTTTTTTGAATCAAGATCTATTATGTCATTTGCTTCTCTTCAATCTGCTGGGCCTATTACTCTGTCATAGAAATCGATTAATGAGCTGAAAATTTCACCAGAGCTTGTTTTCTCATGAAATTTGCTGATCTGTCTGCTTTTGTTTGGGCCAGAATTTACAGTAACTGTAACTCTGGTTGTTTTTCAACATTTGGCTTTCCAGTTTCAATAAAATATTTCCAAAGTATGCAAGAGTGAAAGGAAATAAAAACTATTTTCATAAATTATACAAATAAACCTGTTTCTGATACTCATAAAATCAGCTGGTTTGGCTTTTGGATAAAGTTTAAGTTAGTGCATGCCTCATTCAAATGACTTCTAGGGAACTATTTTATACAGTTAATATGAAACAAAACACACTTCTTTAATGAGTTATAGTCTTATATTCCAATCATAATGAAATATAAAGTATAGCAGGTATATAGTGGCATTGCAACTTAATTTATTTGCCCAGGTTTGAATGAGAGGACTAGATATCTTTTGGCTAATAAAAAAGAATACTAGGCCAGGCACGGCGGCTCATGCCTGTAATCCAAGCAGTTTGGGAGGCTGAGGTGGGCAGATCACTTGAGTCCAGGAGTTAGAAACCATCCTAGGTAACATGGGGAAACCCTGTCTCTACAAAAAAATAAATATACACACACAAAAAATCAGCCAGGTGTGGTGGCACGCACCTGTAGTTCCAGCTAGTTGGGAGGCTGAGGTGGGAGGATAATTTGAGCCTGGCAGTAAGCCAAGATCATGCCACTACACTCCAGCCTGGGTGCAGATCATGTCTCAAGGAAAGAAAAAAAAAAAAAACAAACAAACCACTATACAAATTCTTTAAACTTCAGATAGATATTTCTTTTATTCTGTCTGTAAAAAATGCAATAAAAGCCTCAGTTCATCAGGCACCATAATTTCTTAAAAACATTTTGACAGACATTTTTTCAGAGATGGCTTTGATATCTATGGAGTATTTAGGATCTTGTATGGTAGCAAATGGAGTTAAACATGGAGGGGATTCTAAGATTTTCACATAGAAACATTCTGATCCATGCCGTCTAAGAGTAAAATACCAACACGTTCATGGTAATGTTGAGCTCCTGGCTTAGCAGTTTGGATCTGAGCAGCAGAGTTCCAGGAGAGCATGTGGTTTTTTAAGTACATATGGGTTAAGTGTTTAAAGCATTGAGTGAGTATCAGCTACTGTGTAGGGCTCTGCCCTGCCTCAGCAGTAGTGTAGTGGACAAAGCCCTTGTTATGGTTTGCATTTGTGTCCCCACCCAAATCTCATGTCGAGTTGTAATCCCCACATGTCGGGGGGGACCTGGTGGGAGGTGATTGGATCATGGGGGTGGATTTCCCCATTGCTGTTTTCTGTGATAGTGAGTGGGTTCTCATGAGATCTGGTTGTTTAAAAGTGTGTGGCATTTCCCTTTCTCTCTCTTTCTCCCCCACATAAGACATGCTTACTCAGTCTTAGTTAGTTCTCTATAGAAGTGTGAGAATGGACTGATAACAGCACTGAACTTGGAATCCCTGGGTACAAGTCCTGGCAGCTCCTTACTAACTACTGACTTGAGAAGATTCCTCTCTGAGCTGTGGTCCCCTCATCAGGAGAATGGCAATACTCTATTCAAAGGGTTATCATGAAGATTAAATGACATAATGTGGATGAAAATATTTGATAAACTATGGAGTTCTATACAATATCACGTATTACAGTTGTGTTAACCCTGTTAGAAGCAGGTGTGGCTAAGAATTGATAGAGTTTAACTACACACATTCCTACCCTGGACATTCTCACCTATCAATGTATGGCAAGTCTGCCCCACCCCTCCTTCTCTGCCCTGCTATGTTGATTTGATAGCAATTATGGGGCATCAGTCTTATGAAATCATATTAGATCTTGTAACGTCACCAAAGGGACTCCAAGTCAGGATAGGTACGGGCCTAGGGTTCCAGAGGGTTGATAATTATTTTTACTCCAAATTGTGAGCTGATATATTTTTCAAGAACCAGAGGTAAGAAAGTTAGATTCAAAAGTAAGAACATGTCACCTGGTTGGAGGTGGAAGAGAGAAAATTCCACCCTTGTGGCATCTGAGCATGGAGCCCTGACAGAATGGGGGGCATGTGAAGACCTATGCTTTGTTCTTGGCACTAAAGAGCCAGTCTCTTGGGCTCCTTGGCAGGAATGAACTGTAGCATTTGTTGGGGCAGAGAGAATATTTAAATGGAGTTAGTTTCAATTTCTCAATTTCTTGTCACTAGGGATGGGTAAGCCAGTAGTGCTCTATGTTTTCAGAAAGCCTTGACTTATTTTTCAAGCATTTTGGGTTTGGCTAAATTTTACATATGTTTTGCCAGCTTTCTTTTCTTAATTATTAATGTTAAACCCATGTGCATAAATCTGAATGGAAATTTAATAGCCATTTTTATATTTGTTTACACTCAGTTCATCCAAAACTGTGTTGACTAAAAGCTGTTATATCTTATAAGAATTCCTTGAAATTTATAAAAATTTCTCTTCAGAATATGTCACACTTATGTCCTCACTCCCTACACACAAAAAATTGGATTTGGGGATGGTTATGATGGAATTCCAATTCCAAATGCATGATTCTTGTGACAGGGTCCGAATAATACAAGTGAGTTTTCACCATCTTTTTCACAGTTGACTTTGAGGCAGTTGTTTTGGTAAACCCCCAAGTGAATTTTCTTTCTTTTATTTTCTTTGTAAGACAAAGTCTCACTTTGTCACCCAGGCTGAGGTGCAGTGGTGTGATCGCACCTCACTACAGCCTTGACCTTTCGGGCTCAAGCAATCCTCCCACCTCAGCCACCCAAATAGCTGGGACAACATGTGCATACCATGATGCCCTGCTAATTTTTGTTTTTTTGTTTTTTTGTTTTTTTGAGACAGAGTCTTGCTCTGTTGCCCAGGCTTGGGGTGCAATGGTGTGATCTCAGCTCACTGCAACCTCCGCCTCCTGGGTTCAAGCAATTCTTCTGCCTCAGCCTCCTGAGTAGCTGGGATTACAGGTGTGCGCCACCACGCCCAGCTAATTTTTGTGTTTTTAGTAGAGACGGGGTTTCACCATGTTGGTCAGGCTGGTCTCGAACTCCTGACCTCGTGATCTGCCCACCTCAGCCTCCCAAAGTGCTAGGATTACAGGCGTGAGCCACCATGCCTGGCTAATTTTTGTATGTTTTGTAGGGAAGGTGTTTCACCATGTTGTTCAGGCTGCTCTCAAACTCCTGGGCTCAAACGATCTGCCTGCCTCAGACTCCCAAAGTGCTAGGATTACAGGCGTGAGCCACAGCACCTGGCCTCCAAATGAACTTTTGACAAAGCACATGCTATTTTAGAATACATTATTGCCCATCCCTAGGTCTTTCACACAGTTGCCAGACCTATGGAAAAGCAATTTCTGTGACCCAGCATTTTTTCCCCCAAGTATAGCACACAAATTGGCTCTGGGGAGTAGGAGATGAGTAAAGAGTAATGGTAATTTCCAAATAATTCTTATCGTCTCATTGCCCAGTAACCCATCCGTGTCTCTCTTAGGTTTTGTATGGTACTAACTACACCAGCAATGTTGATGTAAAGGAAAACGCATTATTTTGTTAATGATAGAATCATGGTGTTATTTTGTTATGGTCACAAGGTACTATTCTATTCATAACAGTTTGTTCTCAGATGACAGCTGGAGTTGGACCTGGAGTTACTAATATTGGAGGTGGGGGCGGGAGAGGAAGGAGGTTTAGTGATTGTCCAGTTCTGGGCGGAGAGATCTTTATTACCAGAAGGTCTGAAATAATAAATGAAACAAATATAAACCTGGCCATATGGTAGATATATAAATGCATTTGAATTAATAAATTTAATCTTAAAGATTAAGCATTTTTATGCCTAAAGAATTATAAGCATTAAATTGAATTAAATAGCCAGAAAAATAGTACAGTTGTTTATTCTTAGGTTGTTCTCTCCTGTCCTTTGTCCACAGAACAGAGCTGTGTCTCCTTGAATTGAGAATTAATTTTGTACTTTATCTCAGTTAATACAGTTTTAAATGTAAATATTGTACTTTAACGAGCATAAGATTGGAGGGTGGAAAAGGGATCCAAAATCATTAGATAGTTGGTCATAATTTATGAAGTTGTTTGCCTTAGAAGGTGCACTGTTTTTTTTTTTTCTTTTGATAGAGACAGGGTCTCACTATATTGTTCAGGCTGGTCTTGAACTCCTAGCCTTAGCAGATCCTCCCCCTTGGCCTCACAGAGTGCTGGGATTACAGGTGTGAGCCACTGCATCCAACCTGTTTTTATTTTTTAATTAAACCTTCTATTTTGAGATAATTATAGGTTTACATGCGGTTGTAATAAATAATAACAGAAAGAAAGGGCATTGTCAAGATGGCTGACCAGAGGCACCCAGCACTCATCTCCTCCAAAGGCAAAACAGCAAATAGATAACTGCATATCAAATAGAGTGTCTAGGGGAGAACAGTGGAATTCAGCAACCAAGTGACAAACACCCTCCACGTGGCTCTTCATATCATCTATTTATTTACTGTGTCTTTCTATTTTCTTGACAACACTTTTATGTTTCATTTGTTTCAAGTGTGTTTGTAATTGCTCATTGAGGCATTTTATGATGGCTGCCTTAAAAATCTTTGTGAGATAAAGCTCTTTGACAGAGATGTTAGATATCTCCGTCCACTCAATGTTGGCATCTTTTTATTGTCTTTTTAAATTCAGTTTAAGAACTTCCTGATTCTTGGTGTCATGAGTGATTTTTTATGGAAACCTGGACATTCTGGGTCTTATGCTATGAGACTGTGAATTTTAAACCTTGTGTTTTGGCTGGCTTCCTCTGCCACCACTCAAACAAGGAGAGGGGAAGAAGCACCTCAGTACCGGCTGATGGGGAGAGAAGTTGCTATAGTTTGGATGTTTGTTTCCCCAAACTTCATGTTGAAATTTGACCTGAATGCTGGAGGTGGTTTCCCTACTGGGAAGGGTTTGGGTCATGGGGGTGGATCCCTCATGAAGAGACTGATTCTCTCCCCCGGGTGGGGAGGTGAGTGAGTTCTCCTTCCGTTAGTTCCTGAGAGAGAGAGCCGGTTGTTAAAAACAGCCTGACACCTCTCTCCTCTCTTTCACTTCCTCTCTCACCATGGGATCTCTGCACATGCTGGCTCTGCTTTGCCTCCCACCATGAGTGGAAGCAGCCTGAGGCTCTCATCCGAAACAGATGCTGGCATCATGCTTCTTGTACAGCCTGCAGAATCATGAGCCAAATAAACCTCTTTTCTGTATGAATTACCCAGCTTCAGGTATTCTTTTATAGCAACACAAACACACTAAGACAGAAGTCTGGGTTCCTCACAGGCATCTATTAAACACTTGTGGGGGGTCTCCTTGTGTTAGTCCATTTTGCATTGCTATAAAGGAATACCTGAGGCTGGGTAATTTATTAAGGAAAGGAGTTTATTTGGCTCATGGTTCTGCAGGCTGTACAAGCATGGTGCTGGTATCTGCCCAGCTTTTAGTGAGGCTTCAGGAAGCTTTTACTCATGATGGAAGGTGAAAGGGGAGCAGGCATGTCACATGGAGAGAGAGGGAGTCAGAGAGAGAGGGGAGTAGATGCCAGGCTCCTTTTAACAACCAGCTCTCGAATGAACTAATAGAGGTGAAAACTCACTCATATTCAAGGGGGTGGCACCAAGCCGTTCATGAAGGATCCACCCCCATGATCCAATACCTTCAATTAGGCTCCACCTCCAACACTGGGGATCACATTTCAATATGAGAGTTAGAGGGGGCAAACATCTAAACCATATCCCTCCTCATAACTGCTGGGCAGGCCTGGGAGCTCCAGCACCTTACCTGGCTTCTCTGACACTGCCTGGCTGGGAGGGGTAGTAGGCATGCTTTGTTATTGCTCCCTGTGTGGCTTCCACTGACAGCACAGGAGGGGAGGTAGCCTTGTTACCACTCGTGACAATGGTAATGATGAGCATCCTGCCTCTCCACCAGGTTTATGGCAGTAATCTGTCAGGGAAAGAGGAATGACTTACTGTTGCTGAGTGAGGGTAGTAGTTCAAGTTCCCCATATGGTCTCTATATTTTGGAGTCAGGGTGGGACATGTTAAAAATCAGCAGGGATGAAAGTCCTGGCTCCCTTCTTAGTGCATGCTTGTCTTAGTCTGCTTTGTGTTGCTATAACAGAAAACTACAGACTGGGTAATTTATAAAGAAAATAAATTTATTTTTCACAATTCTAGGGGCTGGGAAATCCTCATAGGGGACCTTGAGTGGCCAGCATCTGGTGAGGGTTTCCTTATTAAGCCACCTCATGGTGGGAGGGCAAAGAGACAGCAAAGAAAAGCAAGACTAGGAACTTGCAGCTTCAAGCCCATTGATAATCAGCATTAATCTGTTTGTGAGGTTGGAGCTCTCATGATCTAAACACCTCCCATTGGGCCCCAACTCCCAAAACTGTTAGATTGGGGATTAAGTTTCCCACACCTACTTTTTGGGATGAGTGGATTCAAGCTGTAGCAGCATCCCATAACAGGCTCCAGAGGGTAAAAATCTAGGCTTTCCCTGAGCCTTTGTTGGCATGACTGAAGCTGGGGACATACTTTTTCTGTGGTTGTATCGGGGCAGTTATTGTCTAAAAGTCTTCTGTCTTATAAGGCTGTCTAATTCCTAGTCTTTTGGCTAAAGTGAGCAAGCTTTTGTTGGGGTTTTGTTTTTGCTTTTGCCTTTTTGCCTGTGATCGATGGCATTTATGGTTGCCAGCCTCTTTATCTCCAATTCTTGGATACATGAAGCAAAAAGACATCCCAGAAAACTTCCCACCCCATTTTGTTTTTTCAGTCTCCCAACAGTTCCTAACAGTTCTGTCTTCTTTTCACCTTTAAGAGTCTTCTATGTTTGTTTTATACATAACAGCCAGGCTTTTTTGTTGTACTTAGTGGGAGGAATAGGGAAAAGTATATCTACTCCACCTTCCCATGTTCACATTTTAAACAGAAAGGGAGAGATGAAATTGATGTCAGGGAAAAAAGTATGTTTTTCTTCCTATTGATTGGGAAACACAAGTTTTGTGTGTTTTTAACTGTCATTCTTGAGTCAAACATTTAATAAAACTGTTATTGCCTTCCACACTCCCTCTACAGCTACAAAAGCTTGCATGTTTTATTTTTCACCAAGGTTGGTCATTTGTAGCTTTGCACATGTCAGCCAGCCCTAGCAGAGGAAAACACTGGAAGATAGTGTCACAGCCTTTGGGAAGGCTCATATTTTCTGATAGCTCTCATTTCTTTGGCCGTCTGTGTCTTCACCCTTCACAGACATTGTAGTTTATCAGCAATTTTGTTTTATCACCCAACACAGGAAAGGATTTTGCTTGGCAACACGTTTATCATGAATAACATTTCAGGTCCATTAAAAATGATTATTATCGCCAAAGCTCTATTTTGAAGACCGTTTTTTAACTTTGCTATTAGCTTTGCCTTAAAAAATTGCATTTACACGTTCACACACACATACACACATGTGGAGGCTCCAACGTAAAAACTGGCTGTTAGCATTCACATTTTATTGAACCAATAAATTGTGAGTTTAACATTTTAGTCAAATTGAATGCCAAGTGTTTCATTTCAGACTCTAGTGTCCATATTGACAGGACTTTAAATCCACTACGTGTGCATCTGGAGCTTGTTAGATGTTTATAGTTTGAATGGAGCCAAATGTCAATGGCACCTTTGGTCTATGGAGAGACCCAGAGGAGCAGGCAGTTACTCTGCCTCTGTGAGGCAGGAACAGGCACCAAAGGGCCAGCTCCTCACTGATTCACAGTGTTCAAGAAAGGCCTTGGCCAGTGGGAGATTGGTTGGGTTTATAGTTACATGTTTCCTCATAATTCATCCCCAAGGCACAAGAAATATGCTCACAGAGACATGCATGAGAGGTTCTACGATGGGAAGACAAGCATAGTCTCCCTGAATAATACTAATGGAATTTAATATGATGGAGTGTTCTGTATCTGTGCTGTTCAATATGCAGCCACTAACCACGTATGGCTACTGAGTATCTGAAATGTACCTAGTGCAATTTGTACTTCGTGCAATGGAATTTTTATTTATTTAATTTTAACTAGTTAAAAATTTAATTTTTAATAGGCATATGTGACTATTGGTTGCTGTTTTGAACAGCCTAGCCATAAAGCCAAGTCAGATGTGAAGAAATACTAGAATTAAGTTGTTTTTTTGTACCCATAATTACTCAGAGTGATGATATTTTATTTCATCCATCCATCCATCCACCTCTGAAGTGTACATTAAGCATTTCTATGGCAAGGCACCATGATAACTGTGGAAGACACACAGACACTCACTATTCTAAGCCCTCTTCCTGTTTCAAAATGTCCTATTCAAATAAATTTCTCTAGACTCAGAACAACTCATCATGGAAACGCACGACTGTGGGTTCAGACAGAACTTGGTTTCGTTTCCACTTCAGCTGTTTCACCTCCTTCAGCAGGTTACCTAACCCCTCTGAGCCTCAGTTTCTTCATCCATAAACTAGGACTGAAATCCACCTATGATGGCTAATTTTTTTATATGTCAACCTGACTGGACCACAGTGTCCAGATATTTGGTCAAACATTATTCTGGATGTTTCCGTGAGGGTGTTTTTGGATGAGATTTACATTTAAATCGATGGGCTTTGAGTAAAGCAGATTGCCCTCCATAATGCTGAATAGGCCTCATGAAACCAGTTAGAGGCTTGAGTTGAACAAAAAGGTGACCGCCACCTGAGCAAGAGGGAGTCCTCTAGCACAGCCTTCAGCCCTCATATTTAGCACAGGCTCTTCCTGTACTAAAGGTACAGGAGATGGTCTTTGAATTTTTTTCCAGCAGATGGTCTTTGAATTTTTTTCCAGCAGATGGTCTTTGAATTCAAACCAAACTCTTTTCTGAGCCTCCAGGTTGTGTCTTCCCCAATCAACCTCCACACTCTTGTAAACCAATTCCTTCAAATAAATCTCTTTCTCTGCATAATACACATCTGTTCTGGACTGAATGTTTATGTCCCCCTACAATTTATACGTTGAAGCCCTAACCCCCAATGTGATGGTGTTTGGAGATGTGGCCTTTGGGAGGCAATTAGGGTTAGATTAGATCAGGAGGCCATGGTCCTCATGATGAGATTAGTGACTTTATAAGAAGAGGAAGAGAAAAAGGTCACTCTGTGTCCACCAATGAGAAGGTGGCTGTCTACAGGCCAGAAAGAGGCCCCTCCCCAGAATCTGACCATGCACTCTGGTCTCTGACTTCCTGCCTCTAGAACTGTGAGAAAATAAATTTCTATCGATGAAGCCACTCAGTCTATGGTGTTTTGTTATGACAGCCCTAGCCGACTAACACATCTTATAGGTTCTGTTACCCTGGAGAGCCCTGACCAATACACCACCTCCCGAGGTTATTGAAGAACCTAAATGAGACATATGCAATGTGCCTGTCAAGTGCCTTGCATGTAGTAGGCACTTGCTGGGTATCAGTGCCTTTCTCCTTCCCATAGCACAAATATGGCCCCTGTTCCTGTCTAAGCCTTCCCACTCGTGCTGTTTCTTTCACTTGGATGCCTTTCCTTCTCTTCTTCACTATTTAAATTCTAGCCATCCTTCAAGGCCAGCTCATATTTTGCTTCCACAATGCAGCTTTTCTAGATGACTCCGAGGGACAATTTCTCCTTTTTCCAAATTCTAGTATACTGAAATGATACGCCTTCAGTATTTAATACTTTTGAATATGCTTCTTTGCTTAAATTTCTAATAACAGCCACTATTTAGTGACTACTTACTATGCATCAGGTGTGTAACAAGTGCTTGCCACATATTCTCTTGTTTAATTCTCAAGATAACCTTATACTGCAGGCATTGGCATACCGATTTATATTTCACAGATGAGGGAATTAAGGTCCAGAGAGGTTAAGTGTGTGTGATGATCTTTTAACAAAGACATATATTTGGAATACCTCATGATACATCTCTCCTTAGCATTCTGTTTCTCCTCCTTCACCCATAGCCTTTCTTTTTTTTAAAGTTGAGTGTGAGTTTCATTGGCCTGTGAGGGAGATGAAAGGGACAGCCTGGAATACGGGATTTAGTGTGTCTCCTGGGTTCCTTCCTGGCAGTGGCACATTCCATGGTAAATAATGTCCACTGCTCACTTTCCCAGCCTCCTTTGTAGCTTGGCATGGGCAGGACAGTCAATTCAGATCAAAGTGACCCAAGGACACATTGCTGAGAGCTTTTGTGAAATAGGTCCTTCCTGATGAAAAGAGGGTCTCATGAGCAGAAACTTCTTTTTTTTTTTCTATCCTTATTTGGATACTGAAAAGAGAGGCCTTGCTGCCACAGCCACCCTGCAGCCATTGATGAATCTCAGATGTATTATGCCAAGTCAAAGAAGCCAAGGCTACATAATGGATGATTCTATGTATCTGTCATTCTTGCACAGGCAGACCCTCGGAAAGCTTGAGGAGCACTGGCCTACACAACGGTTTCCTTTAACTGCTGCCCCAAGTTCCATTCCCACTTAGATTTATAGCCAAGATGTCCCAGTGTCCTTCGTGGGAGCCATCACTACTCACCTTTCACTAAAAGGACTCCCAGGCTGCATTAGGAAGGCAGAATTAGCTCATACCTGAGTAATCAAAGAATAGCTTTTTAGCTCTCTCTGTATGGTAAATAAAAAGCATTCTCAGAAATTTAATACAAAGCTTTCTTTCTTTTTTTAAATCTTTGAACAATCGAGCTTGTAATTTTTCTTCCCAGTATGTTCCAAATCTCTCTGACTGCTGGAGAAATTGGATAACGATTCCCTTCTCTCCTCATTTTATCACATATTGTTTTCTTCCAAATAGTTGGAAACAGCTGGATTTTTCATTAATCTGTGGGAAACTTGGAAATTGCCAAAGGCTGGCAACCAACTTAGATGTGTGAAATGCGACATTGAGTTCCGGAAGAGACAGCATTGCAGCTCACACGGTATTGGTTCATGGCCTCCTGCAGAGGGATGTTTGGCAGGAGGGGGTATCGTGCTTATCGGGGTGGTCATGCTCTCATTTCTGGGAGAGAAAGTGAGGTCTCAGCTCCCATGCTGGCACCTGAATAATTAGGCCAATCCTCACGTTGGCGTGAGAATAACTAGCCCATGTTGACATCGTAACCTAGTACTGGTGGGAAGGACTCAATATTGTTGGAAAGTACATTTCATCACAGGGAGAATAATCGGTTATTCTTGGCACTGCTGAGTTTGTTCTGAAATTGAGGCTAACTCACAAGGAAGATAAGCACGCTTCTCCACTCCCTCCTTCTGTAATGCTTTAGGCTCTATGAATTTATCAGCTCATGACACGGTGTAGTCATGATTGCTAGGTATGTTGATTTGATAGTCTGTGTGATCCTGTTGAGTTGTCTGGAAATTCAGTAATTCTATTATCTAAGAATGTTTCCAAAAATGGCAAGAGGCTACATAATCTATTTTAAATGTAAGTGACCATTTTCCTGATCTATCAAGAAAGGATAATAGTGGTGTAAAGTTGAGAAATCAGACAGAAATGGTTAATTGAATGTTTCCCTGTCTTTGAAGTGGTATTCAAACAAACTCTAACCAAGGCCCCATACCTTTCTGTCCCTATCTTTTTTTTTTTTTTTTTTTCTGAGATGGAGTCTCACCCACTCTGTTGCCCAGGCTAGAGTGCAGTGGCGCGATCTGGGCTTACTGCAACCTCTGCCTCCCAGGTTCAAGTGATTCTCCTGCTTCAGCTCCTGAGTAGCTGGCATTATAGGCGTGCACCATCACATCCGGCTAATTTTTGTATTTTTAGTTGAGATGGGGTTTCACCATGTTCCCTGGGCTGGTGTTGAACTCCTGACCTCAAGTGATCCTCTTGCCTTGGCCCGCTAAAGTGCTGAGATTACAGGCGTGAGCCACCGCACCTGGCCACTATCATAGATATGAAATTCTTTCTTTTTTTTCTTTTCTGGAATTCAAGTGACTTTTAAAAAGATGGGAATTTATTAGAAAGATATGGCGTATGTCATGGAAGCTGAGGGCAAGCATCTGGAGGGACATGTACAGTTGGATAATTACTCTGTCTCACTGGGGCCACGTTTTCTCTCATCTCTGACTCTCTCTGCTGGCCTATTCCTTCTGCCTCTTACCAGAACACTCCCCTTTATTTTCTTTTGAACTTGCATGGTTGCCCCAACTGCAACTTGACATCACTTCCCAGTTTTAGCACCCAAGAGAGACTGGCAAGACCCCTGAAGCCCCCCTGCGACACCCTCTATTTCCAAGTGCAGTTTTTTTTTGGGCCTAGGCTTGACTTGGATGCTCACTTCCGATTTAAATGACATGACTTGAGGCCAGAGTCCCAGGGCCTGCTGTTCAATCAGAGGGGTGGGGGGATCATACTCTCTAAAAGAGACATGGCAGGCAGGCAAATTAACCACAAGTAAACTCGCTACACTTCCCTGTAAATATTACAGTTACAAATATAAAATACTAAATGATAAGAATATTAAACACTGTTCAGAAAGAAAAATAGATTCTAATACAGCTTTGCTTTCTACCCCAGCAGCCGAAACAGATTGAGTGAATCAAGAGGGATCTGCATGACTGTATCAGGTGACCCCAGAAAGAAGGGACCCCAGAGTCTGTTTCTATCCACATTGACTCTGCAGTCACTCACAAAGCTGAATTCATCAAATAAGCTAAACCAGTTTAGTATGGCCATGGTATTCCTGAGGATCAGGGTCTGTAGTGCTTGGGAAATTATTATCACCTAAGGTCAGGTGACTAAATGGCATCCACCGTGCTGCTTTTAAGCTAGCATGGACCTTCTGCAAACTAACAAGGAGAGGCTCCTTGTACAGAAAGGAAATGGAGACAGACTTAAGAAAGCTGTTTTACAACTTAGAATCTGTCCAAGTGGACTTGCCTCTTTCAATAAATGAGTTGAAATAGCCTCATCGCTCCTTCTCATTTCAAAACATTAGCCTCTTCATTCATATGTTTTGTTTTCCATTTGCACCTTTTCCCTGTTTTGAATCCATATCATGCATTTGACAGAATAGGGGCCGCCTTTCCTTAGCAGGTGTCCATATTTGTCTGTCTATCTGCTCACACAGGTTGCTGTATCACCTAAGAGGTAAATTTTATTCTCCCACCTTTCTCTAGAGACAGAATGGGGTTAAGAATCAGCCCATCCAGAGAGGCCACATCCATCCAGCTGAGTGACAGAAGTTTGACAGTGGTAGGAAAGAATGTCACTGGGCAGGAGGAGAAATTATAGTTTAAGGATGACAACATGTGTGTAGGAAGCAGCCAGTGGTGCAGTTTTGGGGAGAATGAGTGGAAACAGAGACTGAGTGGACTCAAGGAGGAGGTTTAGAAGACAGCAATTGGACAGAACAGGTGTTCCCTCACCAGGGAAGGGTCCCTGACCTAGAGCAGGGTGCTTCTAGGGAATGTATAGGCTGCATATAATCTCCTAATGCAGAATCCCTCCTTTTAACTTGGTTTTCCTTCTATGTGTTATGAATTTATTAAGGGAGTGTTCCCAGGAGGAACTGGTATGGGAGTGGGAGAAGTGTGATAGGGAAGAGGAAGACAGGAAAGTGTGCAATTTCAGGAAAAGTTCCTTGGAGAGTGGCTTCAACCTGATCATGAAAGGAACTTTGCAGGTCAGTTTGTTCAGCCCAAATTGACCTAGAGTGTTGGGCCTAGAGTGTGCCCAACTTAAGGCCAGGAATTCAGGCGTCCACACACCTAACCCCTCAGTCATTGGCTAAGGGCTTTCTTCATAGAGTTCTACTTTGTTTGTTTGTTTTTGAGACGGAGTCTCGCTCTGTTGCCCAGGCTGGAGTACAGTGGTATGATCTTGGCTGACTACAACCTCCGCCTCCTGGGTTCAAGCGATTCTTCTGCCTCATCCTCCCGAGTAGCTGGGACTACAGGTACACGCCACCACGCCCTGCTAATTTTTATATTTTTGGTAGAGATGGAGTTTCACCGTATTGGCCAGGCTGGTCTTGAACTCCTGACCTTGTGATCCACCTGCCTTGGCCTCCCAAAGTGTTGGGATTACAGACATAAGCCACCGCGCCTGGCTTCTAGCTGGTTTTTAAGTCCACTGTAGAATCAGAGAGAACTGTCTATGAAAAAGCCACTTTGTCCAAGTAAGTGCTTTGGCCCTTAAAACCTGTTGACACAGGTTACATGGTTATTTCCTATGACTGACCAATTCATTCATTCATTCATTCAACAAACTTCCATGGAGTGCCTGCTACGCATGAGAATTGTGCCAGGCACAGGTGATGCAAAAACAAATTGATACTTCCTCTTTTCCAAGTAGCTGAGTAGACAAAGAAATCCCAGATTCTTATAATCATGGAGTTGTGAGAGCAAGACTCCCATCTTAATATAGAAGTGCAGCTTTCTTGCCCACTGATTCAATTGTCACACAAAATCATCAGAGGACTGAAGTGTCTTTTTTCTAGACTATTTTTTTAATAACACATAGTGGTATTTTCTTAGCCTTCTTAATATACTTAAATTAACCTCAGACTTGAAGGAAAAGTTCTCTAAAAAAATCAAGCTTTGGCTGGGCACGATGGCTCATGTCTGTAATCCCAGCACTTTGGGAAGCTGAGGTGGGCAGATCACTTGAGGTCAGGAGTTTGAGACCAGCCTGGGCAACATGGTGAAACCTCATCTCTACTGAAAATACAAAAATCATCTGGGCATTGTGGCACACACCTGTAGTCCCAGCTACTCGGGAGGCTGAGGCAGGAGAATCACTTGAACCCAGGAGGTGGAGGTTGCAGTGAGCCGAGATTGTACCACTGCACTCCAGCCTTGGTGATACAGTGAGACTGTCTCAAAAAAAAAAAAAAAAAAAAAAAAAAAAAAAAAATCAAGCTTTGGGGGAAAAAGGAAGATATTAACTCTATATTTTGTTTAGTATACCAATTCTCATAAAGTAATATTTTCTTTTTGATTTTTTTGAAGAGTGGAATTTTTCTGCTGGATGCTTCTGAATTGCCCTAATGTCTCATTTAAATAGGTAAATTGGTAGATCAATAGACAAAGAAATAAATACTTAGTGAGCACTTACTATACATCAGGTACTATACTGGATACCAAGGATGTATTTAACGCTACAGAAGACTCCCTGGAGGGTCCTTGTTAAGATTAGATTTGGAAAAAGCTTGTGAAAGTTTCCAGCTAATTTTTAAAAATGAAGTGTGTGTGTGTGTGTGTGTGTGTGTGTGTGTATGAAAACCTATCAACAAAGCTGCTTTGGCTCTGTGTGTGTGTCCTCTGCTATCTTATCCCCACTATAAATTCCTTTCAGTTGCAAAATCACAGTTGCTAATGCTATCAGCACACCACCTGGATCCCCTCACCCTGACCACTTCTGTGCACATCTGCCCAAATTCCAGCCTGCCAGCCTCAGGCTTTCTTTACCTAAGAGTGTTGCAGCCAAGGTCTGTGGGACGGTAAGAATGAGATGCTAGTAACAGTCTGTATCTTATCGGTACCAAGGCACAAGGAACACCGGCATTCCTCACCACAAGACTCCAAAGCAGAAAGGATTCTTAAAGTGCAGCTAGCAGATGGTGGCTGTACATAGGGCAGGGCACTCCTTCCTGCTTCTGGGCTCCAAAAAAACATTTTCCATAATATCATGTGAAGCTCCAGGGTGGGGAAGAGAGATGACTGCTGAAAATACTGACAAATTCATTCTATACCCAATGTCATAAAAAAATAAGAGAAAGCAGAAGAAATTTTGCTTTGGACAACAGACAGAAGGTTACTAAAATCAAGTCTGCACGTACTTTATTGTGTTTTTGGGGGCAAGGGGTGGTGAGAGAGATTGTGAAAAACTGGTGCTAAGCTATTTTTAAGATTGTAACCAGCCCTTTAATCTTTAAAAAATATTAATGATTATGGAAATGCCAAGAACAGCCCTAAAGAAAATGCTGACCACTAGGCACAGTGTCTTTGGGTCCCTTCCAGGCCAAACCTGAGGGCACTAAAGAGGGTTGGGGGAATGGCATCTTAATATACTTCCATTAACTATTGTCCTGAACTTGGTGTCTTCAAATCAAATAAAGATGAGTACAGCAAGGGAATAAACAATCAGATTAGTCAAGCAACCTAGATACTGTCTTTGCCTCTGACTATGAGACACAGAAACCTCTGTGTATTGTGGGTGAAATCAATCAGAGTCTGGTGGCATTGTCAGCTGGAGTCAGCTCTGTGTCCAAACTTAGACTGTATGTCTAGAATCTGTGTCTTAATGTAAATTGGCTTATGGCTCCGTCTCCCTTGGGCATAAGCTTCCATCGTCCAGATGGCAGGGTGACCCCGGTGGAAATAAACATATGGTAGGCTATATCTGTCGCTCACAGAGGAAGAATAAATACACTGTTTGTAAGAGCCAATTAAACAGGAGTCAGTGCCACAAACAGTGGACATCTCTAACAATAGATTAACAGGAAAGTAAAACTTTGGGGTAAGGGCTATTGATAACTGGGGAGGGAAAATCCTATCAATGGGATGCTGCATGTTGGTAGAAGGTGGGGGAAAGGAGGGATATAAGAGGAGATATTAAAGACTGGATATGAATTGTGCTTCGAAATTCTTCTATGGGGGAATTGTGGACAATTGTTGACAATTCCCCCATAGAAGACAGAACAGCTGCTTGTCTTGCGGCTTCTGGTCAACTTCCGTATTCTTTGGAGAGTGATTGGCTTAGATGGGACTTCCCCAGGAGAAGATGCTAAATCAAGGATCAAAGTGCAAGCAGTTAATTTAGGGAACAATGGTAGGAGAGTGGGGAAGTGAGACAGGAAAGTGAGAAGGTAAGCATTAAGGAGAGTGTCATCAAG
Organism: Gorilla gorilla gorilla; assembly: GCF_029281585.2. Classification (NCBI taxonomy): domain Eukaryota; kingdom Metazoa; phylum Chordata; class Mammalia; order Primates; family Hominidae; genus Gorilla; species Gorilla gorilla. Next base: position 37,263,146 of record NC_073243.2, read on the forward strand.
CCAGCTACCACCCTGAGGGACTGGGAGTCAATCCCTCTGGGGAAGACCTGGCAGCCAGTGTGGAAAACACTCACTCAAAGTCATCCCACCTGAGGGGCAAGGGAGCACCAACTCTTTTTAGTCATGAGTTGAGGACTATTCATGGGGACGTTAATTCCACAATACTTTGCTTGCCTCCAAAGCAGCAAAGTGGGCTTAGGCAAGAAGAAAACACTCTTCGGTAAAGAAAGACTCATGCTGGCAGTTGAAATTTGGGTAGATGTGCACAGAAGTGGTCCGGGTGAGGGGATCCGGGTGGTGCATTGATAGCATTAGCAACTGTGATTTTGCAACTGAAAGGAATTTATGGTGGGGATAGGACAGCAGAGGACATACACTCGTATGTTTATATACATAAAAATGTATATATGCATTTATTTGTTGCAGAAATCATACCTGAATGGTTGGAAATTGGCACAGAGAAGAATAGGAAAAGGTTACAGTTCTGTTTAAGAAAAAATAAATACCACTTAAGACGAAATAAGTTTTCTTCTTCCTGTTTCATCTGTACTGCTTTCACCCTTTTGGAAATGGGATGTAGCAAATGGAAGATGTTGTTCTTATGACTAAATGTGATTTGAAGATAAAAATGCTAACAGGAATTATTAGGCAACATGGAACTTGCTCTAAGCCTACCTGAAACTTGTGATACATTTTGTGATAACATCATAGGCCACAAAAATCATGAAACCATGCTCATGAACTAGAGCTCATTGTGTCATGCCTATTATAGTTTTATTAGGTAACTTGCTACACTGAATTATAAAGAAGAATATTTATTTATTGGGTTTACTTTATGAGCCATTTGCTATAAAGGAAAGTCTAATGAGCATCTCCCCTTGGTGTTGATTGTATTCTTCTTTTCCCTACAACGTACATGAGCATAAAACAATGTATTTTCGAATCTCACAGGAGGGAGAAAGTGAGGCAGAGAGGGCTGCATGGAGCAGAGTATCTTCAATTGTTTTATTGGGGGCTATGGAAATATTCATTCCATTAGGAGGTGTGTTTGAGTCAATGCCTCATTTCCCTTCTGTGAGGGACAGAAATATAATGGGGCCACCGGTGTCATAGCGTAGGGCCCCGGTTGATGGCCAGTGAGATTTTCCTTGCTACAAGGAAGATTAGCTGTGTCACAGACATATTTACTCCATTTTAAAATCCTGATGCAAATAGGAGAAAAGGAAGTGCATAGGAGATAAAAATCTAAAAAAAAATGGGGGCCACATAAACTACGGTTGACATAATAAGAACTAAAGGTATGCTTGGGTGACCAAGACTTAGGTAAAGACCAAAGCTGGTGACCAGCACTGCTCACAAAGATGAGTACTTAGCTCTGAATGGCTTCTTTCAGGTTGGTTCCATCCATTATGAAATAAGAAATATGGCGTTATTTTGTAAATTTAGAATATACAGAATGCAATTTTATAATCAAGAACTAAATATTTTGAATGGGAAAGATGTTAAAAAATTTAATTTTCTGCCAGTGGAATCTTGGAAAAGCAGCCTGGGAAAGTGGCTCTGCAGCTCCCCCCTCCCCTGCCATGCTTGGGCTCAACTCTTATTTCTACTACTCATTAGCTGTGTGACTTTGGGAGGTCACATAATCTCTTTGTCCTTCTGTTTCCTTCTCTGTAAGGTGGAGATATTACAGTGTCTATCTCATAGAGCTATTTGTAAAATATTTAACAATGTCTGTCACATAGTAAACCCTACAAGTGCTTGTAGAATACAATACAAAAATCTTGATGGAAGCCCTTTTATTATGCTCCTTCTGTATCTCAGAGAGTTTTCCAAACATTTAAATTCAGCAAATATGTATTGAGCACTCACCTGGACTGGACATGCACCAGGCACTGGTCAGAATGAATTTTCATGGTCTCTGCCCTTCTGGGTGCTCATGAGCTAGCTCACAGCCTTTTCTTTTGTTAATTAGATTTTTAAAATACTTTGCAACAGTGATAAACTTATGAAAAAGTATGAAGTGCAATATAAATAAAGTTTTTTTCTCGACACATGTGAGAGTAAGTTGTCATAGAATGCCCATCATTCCAGAATACTTTAGAGTGTCCTTCCTACAAATAAAAATAGTCTCCTCCATAACCACAATACAATTTCCAAAATCAGGACAGTCACAGGGGCACATTATTACCATCTAATCTTCCAACTCCATTCAAGTTTCAACACTTGTCCTTGCAACGTTTTCTATAGCAAAAGGATCCAGGTTGAAATTACATGTTGAGTTATGTTGTGATATCTCTTCAGTCTCACTGAGTCTAGACTACCACATCCTCAGTCTTCCCTTGATTTGCATGACCTTCACACGTTTGAAATACTGGCTAGATATTTTGTAGAATGTGCTTCAATTTGGGTTTGTCCAATGTTCTTTCGTGATTAGGTTTAGGTTGCGCCTTTTTTGGCAGAAATAAGAGAGGAGTGATTCTGTGTTCTATTCATGGTGTCTTAACAGATAGCACAAGATTTTACACTGTTCTCGGCTGATGTTGGTCATTGTGATCACTTGATTAGGATAGTGTGTGCCAGGCTTCCCCACTGCAAAGCTATTCTTTTCTCTTTTGTAATTTATAAGCATTTTGTGGGAGAGGTATTTTGAAACTATGTAAATATTCTGTTCCTCATCAAGCTTTCAATTTGTTTGTTTATTCATTTCAGAATAGACTATTTTATTCAATGGGTTATAATCTGTTGCTATTATAGTTTTTTGATGCTCAAATTATCCCTGATTTGGCCAGTGGAGACTAGTCAAGCGGGCCTCTGTGTCCTCTTGGCATTTCTACCTCATTCTTGTTTATTTATTTCTTTTTTCTTAAAAATTATACTTTAAGTTCTGGGAAACATGCAGAATGTGCAGGTTTGTTACATAGGTATACACGTGCCATGGTGCTTTGCTGCACCCATCAACCTGTCATCTACATTAGGTATTTCTCCTAATGCTATCCATCCCCTGCCCCCCTACCCCCTGATAGGCCCTGGTGTGTGATGTTCCCCTCCCTGTGTCCATGTGTTCTCATTGTTCAACTCCCACTTATGAGTGAGAACATGTGGTGCTTGGTTTTCTGTTTCTGTTTCTGTGTTAGTTTGCTGAGAATGATGGCTTCCAGCTTTATCCATGTCCCTGCAAAGGACATGAACTCATCCTTTTTTATGGCTGCATAGTATTCCATGATGTATATGTGTCACATTTTCTTCATCCAGTCTATCATTGATGGGCATTTGGGTTTGTTCCAAGTCTTTGCTATTGTTAATAGTGTTACAATAAAAGTTCATGTACATGTGTCTTTATAGTAGAATGATTTATAATCCTTTATATATACTCAGTAATGGGATTGCTAGGTCAAATGGTATTTCTGGTTCTAGATCCTTAAGGAATTGCCACACTGTCTTCCACAATGGTTGAACTAATTTACACTCCCACCAACAGTGTAAAAGCCTTCCTATTTTTTCACATCCTCTTCAGCATCTGTTATATCCTGACTTTTTAATGATCACCATTCTAACTGGCATGGGATGGTATCTCGTTGTGGTTTTGATTTGCATTTCTCTGACGAACAGTGATTATGAGGTTTTTTAATGTTTGTGGGCTGCATAAATGTCTTCTTTTGAGAAGTGTCTGTTCATATCCTTCACCCACTTTTTGATGGGGCTGTTTTTTTCTTGCAAATTTGTTTAAGTTCTTTGTAGATTCTGGATATTAGCCCTTTGTCAGATGAGTAGATTGCAAAAATTTTCTCCCATTCAGTAGGTTCCCTGTTCACTCTGATGATAGTTTCTTTTGCCATGCAGAAGTTCTTTAGTTTAATTAGATCTCATTGTCAATTTTGGCTTTTGTTGTCGTTGTTTTTGGTGTTTTAGTCATGGAGTCTTTGCCCATGCCTATGTCCCGAATGGTATTGCCCAGATTTTCTTCTAGGGTTTTCATGGTTTTAGGTTTTACATTTAAGTTTTCAATCCATCTTGAATTAATTTTTGTATAAGGTGTAAGGAAGGGGTCCATTTTCAGTTTTCTGCATATGGCTAGCCAGTTTTCCCAGCACCATTTATTAAGCAGGGAATCCTTTCCCCATTGCTTGTTTTTGTCAGGTTTGTTGAAGATCAGATAGTTGTAGATGTGTGGCATTATTTCTGAGGCCTCTCTTCTGTTCCATTGGTCTATGTATCTTTTTTGGTACCAGAACCATGCTGTTTTGGTTACTGTAGTCTTGTAGTATACTTTGAAGTCAGGTAGTGTGATGCCTCCAGCTTTGTTCTTTTTGCTTAAGATTGTCTTGACTATATGGGCTCTTTTTTGGTTCCATATGAAATTTAAAGTAGTTTTTTCTAATTCTGTGAAGAAAGTCAATGGTAGCTTGTTGGGGGATAGCATTGAATCTATAAATTACTTTAGACAGTATGGCCGTTTTCACTATACTGATTCTTTCTATCCATGAGCATGACTGTTTTTCCATTTGTTTGTGTCTTTTCTTGTTTCCTTGAGCAGTGGTTTGTAGTTCCCCTTGAAGAGGCCTTCCACATCCCTTGTAAGTTGTATTCCTAGGTATTTTACTCTTTGTAGCAATTGTGAATGAGAGTTCACTCATGATTTGGCTCTTGGTTTGTCTATTATTGGTGTATAGGAATGCTTGTGATTTTTGCACATTGATTTTGTGTCCTGAGACTTTGCTCAAGTTGCTTATCAGTTTAAGGAGACTTGGGGTTAAGACGATGGTGTTTTCTAAATATACAATCATATCATCTGCAAACAGACAATTTGACTTCCTCTCTTCCTATTTGAATACGTTTTATTTCTTTCTCTTGCCTGATTGCCCTGGCCAGAACTTCCAATACTATGTTGAATAGGAGTGGTGAGAGAGGGCATCCTTGTCTTGTGCCGGTTTTCAAAGGAAATGCTTCCAGCTTCTGCCCATTTAGTATGATATTGGCTGTGGGTTTGTCGTAAATGGCTCTTATTATTTTGAGATATGTTCCATCAATACCTAATTTATTGAGACTTTTTAGCATGAAGGGGTGTTGAATTTTATCGAAGGCCTTTTCTGCATCTATTGAGATAATCATGTGCTTTTTGTCATTGGTTCTGTTTGCACCCTCCCAATACTAAACTAGGAAGACGTCGAATCCCTGAATAGACCAATAACAAGTTCTGAAATTGAGGCAGTAAACAACAGCTTATCAACCAAAAAAAAGTCCAGGACCAGATGGATTCACAGTCAAATTCTACCAGAGGTACAAAGAGGGGCTGGGTATCATTCCTTCTAAAACGATTCCAAATAATAGAAAAAGAGGGACTCCTCCCAAACTCATTTTATGAGGCCAGCATTGTCCTGATACCAAAACATGGCAGAGACACGACAAAAAAAGAAAATTTCAGGCCAATATCCCTGATGAACATTGATGCGAAAATCCTCAATAAGATTCTGGCAAACCGAATCCAGCAGCACATCAAAAAGCTTATCCACCACGATCAAGTTGGCTTCACCCTGGGATGAAAGGCTGGTTCAACATATGCAAATCAATAAACGTAATTCATCACATAAACTCTTGTTTATTTCTACCTCATCTTCCTTGCTTTTTGGCATGATGAGAAATTGTACTCATCTTACAATTTCTTCCAGGTTTGAAATCAGCTGTTTCTCCAAGTAGCCTGAATTTCCTTTAGTGGAGAAGAGTATTTAGAATACTGTGAATATCTGGGCACTAGGTGTGCTCATTGCCACTGTGATGTCATTGCTCCCAGGTCCTAGCCATGGACAGAACTATATTTATTTCTATATTTATGTATGTATATTGAAAACTATTCATTCACATCAATATCCAATTCCAATCCAACAATACACAGGGTTCATTCTAGTTTTCTCCCTTTCTGTTATCCCTAAAATATCTACTTAACTGATCCATCCTCCTATATATAACCCATCTCCCAGCTCTGTTGCTGCCCTCTACTCCTTGCAGCTCCTCTTCTATTGTAGCTGCCTGGATTCCAACACCTCATACTCCCAGCTCCTTCCTTGCTGCATTTGCGCTCTGGCTTATGTCTCCCTGTGGATACCCCACTTACCTGGCTTGGGCTCCAAATCCCATGCCAGGCCGCCATCCCATGTGAACCCATTTCTCACCCTGCTCAGGCTTTCTGTCAGTCATTTTCAATCTGACTCCTAGCAGATTTTTAAAAGGATTCACTTGGGTAGATACAAAATGAGTTTAAGCAACTAAACTCTGGGGAAAAAAAAAACAACCCAAGCCCAAATCTATTTAATAACACATATTACATTTTAAAATAGGTAGATTAGAGTATTAAAATAAAGTTTGTTGATTCTCTTCTTTTCCACTTTAACCCTTTAAATTAAAACAAATACTAGGGCTTAGCTGGGATATGTAGCAGTTGGCTGATGAGGAAGGAAGTGAAGATGATGCTGCCTTCTGGGCTGGCATCTACATAATGATTATGCAAGACTAGGGTGAAGGAGGCAATGCAGAACAAGGACAGAAGAGGCAGCCTTTTTCTGCCTTTAGTTTATGATTTTTAATCTTGACTTAAGAACCAGATGTTCTGATTAAGGAATGACTGAGGACTGGGGACATGGCCAAGGTTTCAAAAAGAGGCAATGGACAAAAGATGCTTCTGGTAGACCATATGATGTCAGAAAGAAAATTAATCTAATTTTATGTAAGTGAATTTCCTCCTGAACCAGGATAGCAGGAAATGTAATCTTTCAGGAAAGATAGAGTTGGAGATTTCATTTTCTACTTATCCCTTTTCCCATGCTAGAGAAACAGTTTTACTTCAAAGAAGCAGACAAGGAGGTGTTTCCTGTAGGGTGAACAGATTTGCAGAGTGGGCTGGTGCTACTCCCTTGATGAGGAACCTCTGTGTGGGGCAGCCTATCTGGGGAATTAAATTGTTCTCTGGCCCTTGCCTGCTGGGCTGCAGGGCCTCCGTGATGGGGATGGGGGGTGGGGCACTCCATAGTTCCCATGGCTCAATGAGTGCACATAGCAGGATTGTCCTAAGCTTTGTTTAATGGCATTTCAATGGGGGAAAATGAAGATCCTGGAACAAAATCCCAAATTGTTCTTGCTTTATCCTCCTCCTAAATGTGTGTATTTCTGAGCCGAAAGGCAAAGGAAGTAAAACTCCATCCACCTCTTCCCCATCTGACCATGTCAGATCCCAAGTATTTGTCTGTGCTCTAATTAAAGAGAAGATTCTCGATTTCACCCCAGCTCTTGTCAGTACAGGGAGCGCTTAACTTTCCACACGGAAGTAGAGAAACGTAATTTTGAGGAGAAGTGCTGATTTTTATTGGGCATGACTTAACTCAAGCTGCATCCCTGTTTTTTTTTTCTTTTTAAGAATAATCACTTCAAAATGATTTATGATGCCTGAAGCCTGATCAGTCTTACTTCCTGCGGTGAAATGTGGAACTTTTGTGCATGTCTGGGTTTGTAGGAGGGTGTGCACCAAACTCTATCAAGAGATAGTTTCCCATACTGTACAAACAGTTGGGTCATTGTTCAGAAAAGCTGACTCTCTGAAGGAAACGTGCTACAGAGTGGTACCATATCCACAGCGGGGAGGGAAGGCTTTGCTTCAGTTACAGAAGGGAAGTAAACTCATTTCCTTCTTAAGGTGCCAGAACAAGAGAGTTGCTTGGTCAGCGGGTGCCTCAATCTGGCTTTTTTGTTGTTAGTGGTGGGGGTTACGAACAATGAGGATGATGTCTTTGAAAACAGGTGGGATTTTTGAAGGGTCACAGTAGAGGAATAGGTAGAACAAAGAGTCACATCCTGCTGGGATGCAACCATTCTACTGGACCTCTAGGCTGATCTGGGGGAACAGACTCCTCAGGGGAGCATCCGGCCCTTCCAGAATTTCCCAGGAGCAGCCCTAGCCTGACTACCAACCACTCTTCATTGAGGACCCAGAACTGGTCTGCAGCAACTGCATTTAGCATTTTTGTGAATCCTGTTTGGAAAAGAGCATGGATGATGCTTATTTAAGAAAGCTAAAACCAAATACAGAATACTATTGATAGATTTTTTTTTTACAGGATTTTGGAAGTCTAATAATTGTGTCATGTATATGTTCTCCTACCTCCTTCCCCACTCCTCCACGCTATTCTTTGCATTAATACTCTGAGAAGGGTCATTTGGTGAAAAAGAAAAGCAGACCATCAGCTTATCTTTTCTGGAGCTCTGAGGAAGCTCTATAGTGATCCTTCCCTCAATAAGTTGTTTTATAGAGAAACTGAACTTTCCACTGAGGCACAGTGCATGGGATAAAAGACTGGCTTAAGAGATACAAAGTCAGAAAGGGGAAAGGGATACTAGCAGAGCTCTGAGTGCTGAGGGTGATGCGAGCCAGTGTGTGCCTGTGAGAATGCACCCGTGTGTGCAAGCCTTCTCTCTTCTAAACAAATTCATCCCAATAGGTCTCCATTTCCTCAGGACCCATAACATCACCCACTTATGGGAGGGCTATGAAGAACAATGGGTGATAGCTGCAAAGAAATATTAAGGCATGAATTATTGCTTCATGATTATCTTCTATTAGAAAAGCCACATGTGAGACAAAACAAACAAACAATTTCCACCCAACGTCCCCCCAGCATACAAAAAGTCTACACTGGCTGCTCCTGAGCTGAGCTGTTCTTAGGTTACGTTGTGTAAACCAGGCTCTCAATTGCAGAACTCCATTGGCATCAACTGTGTTAGAAACCGTAAGTAATTTTGGGCACAGTGCCTAAGGGGTTGGAACCAGGAGGACTGATCTTTATGTTAACAGGCAGAGCACCTGCCTGAGAAATCTGGGAACACAGGTTTTCTTCCCACGACGCCTTCTTCATGCGAATTAATCTATTAGCTGGTATGTGTGTCAGTTTATTTAGGAGCATGTGTGCTGACAATTGGCTTCCAACTGTAAAATATGGTCTTGAGGGAGAAAATGATTAATTGCCTGCTTTAAAGTGTGTGTGTGTGTGTGTGTGTGTGTGTGTGTATGTGTATGTGTTTGATGACAGTCACTATTAGTATGCATGTGTCTATAAAACTAAAGGCAAACTAACGGCAAATAACCATTAAGACATTGAAATGTGTGAATAAACAAATATAAAAGAAATAGGGCTGTGAACATCTCAAATAGGTCTTTACTATAATAAACATTTTTTTGGGGGGGGTCTCTGCCTATATCTTACTTTTAAAATGCTATATGTGTTAGTAAACTCTTCATTCTTATCAATGTGAAAAGAATGTAGGAATGGGATTCCTTGGTCCCTTGTAGAAATCCAGAGTAACAGACTAGATAATATAGTTTCCAAAATACAAAATGTAGGCCATTTACGGTTGTGAACTATTTTCCCAAATAAAGTTACTGAAATAAGAAACAAAACAAAATTGCCAGTGTTTCATTATAAAAAGGACATTTTAACACAGAAAGCAGAAGTACGTAGTCTCAATAAAGAGCAAAGCCTTGAGTTGAATATAAGTAATGCGATGAAAGGTCACTGCACTGCTTTTATCTTTCTCATTTTGCTGTGGATGGACATTTGGGAACCCCTCCTTTTTATTGGCACTCTGCATTAGGAATGTCATTGTAGCAGTGCTGCTCAGAATTCAAGCGAAGATAAATGGGAAGAGGGATGGCCAGTTTGAAGGCCAGTTTGCCCAGGATGGAGGTATGACAAGACTCAGTAAGTGTCTAAGGCACTGCTAAGTGCTTTATGCACATTGCTTCATTTAATTGCTGTCTAGTTTCCAGAAACTGGCATAAGGATGCTGCTTTCCATTGATGCATGGTCCGTCAGCCAGCTACTGAGAGCTTTTGGAGAGTGGCTGTGACTAGCACTTTTAGAAAATAAACAAATGGGGAGTTGAGAAAACAAATTATTGCTGAGATAAAGAGGGTGGATGAGATGGTGGAAGAGGAAAATGGACCAGCTCAAAACTTAAAAATAAGGCCATCAGATGCTGCAGAAGGGGAAAGGAGAGTGGGGAATGAGGAGCAGTCAGTTAGCTAAGTGATGAGGAAGTACTCGAGGTCAATAAAGCAGATCCAGGGGAAGGCTGGCAACAGAAATCAGCTTGCACATGGTGCAGACTGGGTCTGGGAAGTTTGGTTAGATAGCTGTTCCAGAAGACAGCAGAGTGATCATTTTTTTCTTTTTAATTTCTTTTTTTTTAATAGAAAGATTTGGACTTTCTTTCAATCACTCAACAAACATTTATTGGATGTCTACTAGTAAGGACTGTGCTAAGTGCCGAGGATTTAGACGTAAAAGGAGCAATCTCTGCTCTTAAAGAGCTCTCAGTCTGGGAACTTTTTGAGGAAGTCTGAGAGGTGAACAGACAAGGCTAATATCATGTGTTAAAAGCTCTGGGAGAGGAACGCCTGGGGCTCTTGCCACACAGGGCAGAGAGTATTAATGATGCAGGAATTGTTTTTGACCCCTTCATCGGACTTGCTACAGGGGTGGTCCATTTACCAGGCCCACTGTGCTCAACCTTTTGCAGGAGGGAGTGCATTAGCAAGCGAGTGCAGGATCTGGCTGGATGCTTTGGGTGCTGGCAGGAGTAGGTTCCATGTGGCCCCATGGTAGTGCCCAGATGGGGATGCCTGTGACCCCCAAAGCCCCAGAGGGTGTGTTACAATGATCTCTTAGCTCTGCCATCTGTGGACAGCAGTGTGTTATCAGCTCAGTGGGCCTCTTGCCTCATCACGTTGGGTGGCTGTCCTCTGCCAGCAAGGGCAAAGGGCCAGTGCGACAATCTTTTTTGAGTACCCACAGTTGGTGGGTCCTGAGCTCTTGTCCAGTGCCCAAGAAGAATTAGGTTACATGGACACTTGAAGGATGGTGGAGGCAGAGAATTTTTTTTTTAATGATGGAAGTGGCTCTCAGTAGAGAGGGGATAGCTGGAGAGGGGACAGGATGGGCAGGTAATCTTCCCTGAAGTCTGGCTATCTCCACATGGCTCTTCTCTGAAGTTAAGCTGTCTCTCCTCTGAAGTCCAGCCATCCCTCTGAAGTCAAGTCACCTCTCCTCCAGTCAAGCCACTTCTCCCTCTCTACTGCTGAGTCTGGGGTCTTTATAGGCACAGGATAGGAGGTGGGGCAGGCCATAGGTAGTTTTGGAAAAGGCAAAATTTGATTGGTAAAAAGACATTATTCAGAAAGAACCAACTGGGTGCAATGGCTCACACCTATAATCCTAGCATTCTGGAAGGCCGAGGTGGGTGGATCACCTGAGGTCAGGAGTTCTAGGCCAGAAAGAACCAATCAGGAGAGAGTGGGCAAACAGGGATAGAAGTTCCCACTTCAGGCTGTGAGTTTCAGGCTTTTTGGCTTGATGGTGGGGTTTCGCCAGGCACCCACCCTTGTCTGCCTCTATCATTAACTTTCACTGAAGATGGCTTTCACTGAAGATGGCCAGTGGTTGGGAACAGCATCACAGAGGTCAATGCTGAGCTAGGCTTTGAGGGATGATTAGGAGTTTTCTGGCAAAAAATGGAAGAATGGCCTTCCAGGCAGAGAAAACAGTGGGTGCAAAGAAATGGGGGGATCTCAGTGAGCTTCACGGCTGGATTGGAGAACACTATAAGTGTAGCATTGACTTGGGAGGCACTCATGAATTGCACTGCACACTATGCTGAGTAGTTGGGATTTCAACGTACCAGTAGATCAAGGGGAAGCAGCCAGCTGAGCAAAGGCACGATATCCAAAAAAGAGGGGATGTCACTGAGGGAAAGGGAGAGGAGCTGAGTGAGGGTAAAAGTGTTTTCGAGGTGGGAAGGAGGAATGTGAAGGGAGCTGGTGAGGGACAGTGTTGGTGTCCTCTTCACAGTAGCTGCTGAGGCCATCTGGCTGTGAGGAAGAGATGAAATAGGGAGGGGGTTTGGAGGAGGGTCCTGGGGAATTCTAAAGAGAAGTAAAAGGATTGCCATGTTGTTATTATTTGAGATTCACAAAGACTTTCATCAGATACGTAACTGATTCTCGTTGACACCATTGCCCCTACATCTGTTGTTCTGCTTTTAAATGAAGTGTGATATTTCTTTCCAATATCCATTTTCTGCAAAAATATCAAGTGCAAGGCATGGTCGTTCTGAACAGGAGCCAAGGTGTGTTGATTACAAATTCTCTGTCCTCTTGTTGAAACTTGTTTATATTTCACAGAGTCAAACATCAACCAGCAGGAAGGACCCTTTATGGAACACCAATCAGGACTAGTGGTGGGAGATTTTTAATAAAGAGAACAATTAGGACAAGTATTTGAAGTCATTAATGTGTATCATTAATGTGTAAATTTCTACCAAATTTTTTTTTTTAATCTGAAAGAGAAGAATGGCAGAATAGTGTGGCTAGGGCAAAGAGCACTGGTTCTGGAGTGCAGAGGCTGTGGGTTTTGACCAGGTCATACCATTAATAATCTGTGTAATCTTGGGTTAATCTTGGGTGAAACAACTTCTTGGTTCCAGTTTAGATTACATTTTTCCTTTTTTCCCCTCACGCACCACAGTGATATAAATACAATTATGATAGAGGACTGTAGACTTTCAACACATGATTTTATAGATACCAAGAAATAATTTCCAGAAATAATTCTGAATTCTATTCCTATACCTAACTCATAAAGTGAAATTGACTACTTCGTGTTATCTATTTGTGAAAAGTTGAGTCTGCTTATGGGATTCCACCATAAGAGAAAAAGGGACTGGAATATGAGAAGATCAGCATGTGAGAATCAGAGTCATCTGACATGGGAACATTTTGGAGAAATTAGAAACTGTAAAAGAAGCAGAGGCGGTATAGAAGGCCTCTGATGTTTGATGTTATCCACAAAATGTTAACATATAATTTAGATGATTTGTGGCTAGTTTTCAGAAGATAAAGATTTATGAGTTCTTTCTTTGATAAAATAAAAGGGGGAGATGAAGAAAAAAAAACCTTTTCACAGGGATAATAATGATACAATCTATTCACGCAAAGGAATTTTTTTTTGTTTGTTTGAGATGGAGTCTCGCTCTGTCACCTCGGCTGGAATGCAGTGGTGCGATATCTGCTCCCTGCAAGCTCTGCCTCCCGGGTTCACGCCATTCTCCTGCCTCAGCCTCCCCAGTAGCTGGGACTACAGGCGCCCGCCACCACTCCCGGCTAATTTTTTGTATTTTTAGTAGAGACGGGGTTTCACTGTGTTAGCCAGGATGGTCTCAATCTCCTGACCTCGTGATCCACCCGCCTCAGCCTCCCAAAGTGCTGGGATTACAGGCGTGAGCCACCGCGCCCGGCCGCAAAGGGTTTTTTGTTTTTTGTTTTTTTTTAAAGGAATTAACTACATGGTAGACAGAATAATGCCACCTTCCAACTCCTTAATCCCCCTACCCCACTGCCCCTGCCAAGATGGCCATGTCCTGATCCCTGGAACCTGTGAATATTTTATCTTACAGGTCAAAGGGACTTTGCAGGTGTGATCAAGTTAAAGATCTTGAGATGGGAGATTGGAGATTGATCACAGATTATTTGGGTGGGCCCAATGTAAGCATCTTATAAGGGTCCTTCTAAAAGGAAGGTAGGAGTGTCAGAATCAGAAGATGATGAGAGCAGGGGAGAGAAGGAGGTGTGATGGTAGAAGCAGAGGTCAGAGTGATGCCATCACTGGAAGGAGGCCCTGAGCCAAAGCAGCAGATGGCCTCCAGAAACTGACAAAGGCACAAAATCTCTGCAGGGCCTTCCGAAGGAATGCAGTCCTGTCAGCACTGGACACCTTGGTTTTAGTCCCTTAAGATCTATTTTTGGACTTCTGACCCTCGGAAGTCTAAGATAATAAAGTCATATTGTTTTAAGTCATTTAAGCAGCAAGAGGAAACTAACAAAAACGTATTGAGTGGTCCTGATCCTCTGGGTTACATATTGCTCCTGCGTTACAAACTTCTCTGTGCCTTTAATTCACCCCAAATTTCTTTCTGTTGTAGCCCTGGTCATTCTTTTGTGTAGCTGTCCCTTTAATTTTTTGTTTCCTCACTAGATGTAAGCTCCCTGAGGTTAGGGAGGGCAGGGAATTGGCCCTTTTTGTGTCTCAGTTCCGGATGCAGAGCTGAGTATGAAGTAAGAACACAATCATGGGTTAATAATGTGAACTAATCAAATCGATGCCACATGAAGGATTTTCAAATGGATGAAAAGGATCACATGGATCAAAGGGAATCGTGTCTGCTGCTGGGGCTTGGTAAGATCTGGGTGTCACTCTTTGAAGATACCAAATGAAGGTGAAAATGGCTTATGAGAGAATGCAAGGAAATGTCCTTTTATTTCAGAACTCCTTGGTTCCAGCCATTTTTTTTTCTCCATTTCTTCCCTTACACTGAAATCTGGCATGAACAGTTGGCTCCTGTGGGTGACTGAGCCTGGATGGGCTGTGAGGCCCTCTGAGATGACCAGCTCAGGCAAGGTCTTTGCCAAGTCTTGTTGAGTTCACACAGCCTATTTGCTGGAATGATCCCCACGTGTACTGATCCACCTTTAATGCTCTGTGCTGGGTCTCTTGGGGCTAGAGGCCTTCTGGAGACTCCATTTAACATCTGCTCTCTAGGCCTGGGCTTTGATCCAGCCTTCAGATGCTCACTGATTTCTGGGGCAAGGAGAGTCTTTTCTGTCTGGATGCTGGTTGCACCTCTTCAGTTTGTGGCCAAGTTCTTGTGAGACTTGTCCTCTCCACGGGAGATATTTTAATGGAAGCTGGGTTTTCACTAGGAATCTGCTTCCTATCTTCCCTCTATGGCCTTGGCCAAGTTTCCCTAGAGGCCCCACTGTAAATTCCATAATTTTGGCTACTCTGTATCAGCAACTCTTGGGTTCCTGTGCCTCAGGATCCTAAAGAAGGCCCGGTCCTCACTCCTACATGAATCCTGCCTGTCCTCTATTTCATCTCTTCTCTTACTCTCCATCCTGGATATCTTTGTTTATCAAAGGAGCTCCCTTCAGTCTTCCCCAGCAGCCATGGGTGGTCCTGAGACTTCTTTCTCCACCCAGGGTGGCCATTTTTCTCCTGCTACTGAATTGCTATTTCATCCCATACATTCTCATGGTGAAGACAGCCTCCTTCTTTTTCAAAGAAGCCATAGACATTTAAAAATTTATAAAATAAAGAAGTATTAAAGAAAGAACACAAGTGTGTTCGGGCTGCAACCCTTGTCTTGCAACTACTGATTTGCCAGAGTTGGCTTAGTGGATGGAGATGGGGAGCTGCCCAGTCTCTCTGTCACCAGGCTAACAACAACTCTCAAAAATGCATACTAGGTTGAAAGAATGGTCATCTTGGATAGAGGAAGGCATTTCAATAAAGAAAATTAGAATAACATGGGGGGCATATACCCCAAAAATTGAGAGCAGGGACTTGGCAGATATCTGTACACCCATGTTCATAGCAGGATTATTCACAACAACCAAAGGTGGAAACAATCCAAATGTCCATCAACAGACACAGATAACAATGTTTAAATGGATAAACAAAATGTAATGCAATAAAATATTACTCATCCTTAAAAAGGAATCAAATTTTGATACACACTACATTGTGGATTAAACTTGAAGATATTATGCTAACTAAAGTTAGCCAGACATGAAGAGACAAATATTGTGTGAGTTTATTTATATGAGATACCCAGAAGAGTCAAATCCTTAGAGACAAGAATTAGAATGGTATTTACCAGGGGCTGGAGAAGGGGAGAATGTGAAGTTATTATTTCATAGGTGCAGACTTTTAGTTTGGGAAGATAAAAAAGTTCTGGAGATGAGTGGTGGTGATAGTTGCATAATGATGTGAATCTACTTAACGTCACTGAATTGTACACTTAAAAATGATTAAAATGGGTGGCTCATGCCTGTAATCCCAGTACTTTGGGAAGCCAGTGTGAGAGGATCACTTGAGGCCAGGAATTTGAGACCAGTCTGGGCAACATAGCAAGACCTCATCTCTAGAAAAAATAAAAAATTAGCTGGCTGTGGTGGCGTGCCTCTGTGGTCCCAGCTAGTTGGGAGGCTGAGGCAGGAAGAGCACTTGAGCCCAGGAGGCCAAGGCTGCAATGAGCTGCGGTTGTGCCACTGTACTCCAGCCTGGGCAACAGAGTGAGACCCTGTCTCAAAAAAAAAAACTGGTTAAAGTGGTAAAAATTATGCTATGTATATTTTACCACAATAAGACATATATTATAAGTATAACATGGAAATTGCAGTTTGGTGGTTTTTCCACTATTTATATTCACTTTTTGGTCAAGAATCTGCATTAAAAAAATCAAAAGATGTGCAAAAATTGTTGGAGGAGATTGTCTATTAATATAGTTTTCATTTGTGTGTCTTCTTCTTTCCAAGTAATGGTGAGAAAATCTTATTTAAACAGCACTCAAGGACACACTCCTACTAAGTAATTTTTTCCTGTGACTTTTGCACACTAATATACAAAAGAAAACATGCTTAATGAGTCAAATGAGTATTTGCAAAAGTTACCCAATAAGCTTGCTGACTGTGGCAACTCCTTGTAGTTGTGCTGGGTAACTGAGATTTTGCAATTCATCCACACACATTGAATAACACTTTTTGTCCTGGGATCCTTTACTTCACATAGGAAGTATGTGACCTCCAGGTACCAAGCACTCTGAAAGAGAGCTTTGATTCAAACAAAGTAAGCAGTTGGATTCCTCTTCGTTCAGGTAATTTTTGTGGCAGATATTTGTGTTGAATTTTTGAAAAACAAACACCACCTGCTTGTCCTGAGAATAAGAGTATGGGTGAAATGAATGCAGATTTGATGGCCAGATGCCCTGAGCACTTGGCGGACTTATAGGGTGATTTCTAGTGAGTCATTTTGCCTGCCTACAATGGTACAGTAAGGGTGTGAAGTGGTCCACACGATACCTTCCAGGTCTTCCCAGGTCAATCGAGGTTATATACCTTTTTCTAATTTGGGGTGCAGGCATGCTGAGAATGGAATCACCTCCTCTAATATAATTTTAAATGAAAACAATATTAAACCATAAAAACGGTATAAGGAACTTCAACGAGATTCTAGTATTTTTGCTCTGATGACTAATTGGGAACAGTTTTGAAATATCAAATTGAAATTATTTTGAAGTGTACAACTGATAGGGTTTGGGTCTGTGTCCCCACCCAAATCTCATGTTAAATTTTAATCCTCAGTGTTGGAGGTGGGGCCCAGTGGGCAGTGATTTGATCAAGGGGGCAGATTTCTCATGAATGGTTTAGCACCATCCATCTTGGTACTGTCCTCATGACAGTGAGTGAGTTCTCATGAAATCTGATTGTTTAAAGGTGTGTTTAAAGTATTTCCCCCCTCACTCTCTTGCTCTTGCCAAGTGATATTTCTGCATCCCCTTCGCCTTCCACCATGATTGCAAGATTCCTAAGGCCTCCCCAAAAGCCAAGCAATGCTAGCATCAGTCTTCCTGTACAGCCTGCAGAACCATGACCCAATTAAACTTCTTTTCCTTATAGATTACCCAGTCTCAGGTATCTCTTTATAGCAATGAGAGAACAGCCTAGTACATGGACCTTCTTATTCTTCCCTTCCCCTTCCCTCCTCTTTCCTTCCCTTCCCTTCCTTTCCCCTCCCCTTCCCTTCCTCTTCCCCTCTCCCTTTCCCTTTTCTTTCCTTCACTTCCCTTCCCCTCCTTTCCCCCATCCCTTCCCCTCTCTTCCCCTCCCCTCCCCTCCCTTCCTCCTCTGCCCTTACCTCCCTTTTTTCCCTTCCTTCCCTCCTTCCTTTCTTCCTTATTTCCCCTTCTTTCTTTCTTTCTTTGTCTTTCTTTGCTTTTGTTTTGCAATTCACGCACCCCAGTACCGTTTATTTCACCTTTTGTGTCATCCAATGATGCAAAAAAAAAAAAAAAAAAAAAAGCCAAAAAAGCCAAATAAAACCCTATCTGTCCTACCATACTGTAATGTCTTCAGACAAGGATTGTAAGTGGCTACAAGAATATATAATGGGAGATGTAGGGGGAGGTGTAGGGAGTTGGCAAGTAAATGATTGGTCAAAGTTATCTGAAAACAGAAAAGACAGGGAGGGTGTGGGGTCAACCCCCAGCCCCAGCTTTTTCTTTTTTGCCAACATTCCTCCCTAACTCCTGCACACAAAGCCTGAACTCTGGCCTCTCCTAGGAGAAAATAGATGGGAACCCAAAAGAGGAGAACAGGAAGTGATGTCATGCATATGCTTTCTCTTTGGGACAGGCGGGTGGTGTGGGTAGTGCTGGGGTCCTGTGGTTTCACGTTGGAGACACCTTGTCTCTGAAAAGCTAGACAGTCGCATGAGGCTGGAAGGTGGAGATCCCGTGAGCTTCCTACCCAGGGCTCTTGTTGTTAGACCCAGAACGGGGAGGAAGAGGACCCTGTGGTTTCTCTCTAGGTTGTTCATATGACTCAGATTGGCCTGATGGGATAAAGGGAAGACATGCTGTCCCTGAGCAGAGATGATGTATTTGACAGGGCCTTTTCCTGATAACATGGAAGTGGAGGTTAGCTTGGAGCAACGAAAAACTCCTCTAGTAGCATTTGAAATATTGCTAAATATCAATCATGGTACTAAGTTATATCTATTAGCCCAGCTAAGTGTTTTTATTATATCATTTCTTTTTTAACCTTCTGATACACTGCTATTTCCTTTGTTTTAAACATATGAGGTAGGTATTATTATTATCCCTGTTAAAAGATAAACTGAGGCATATTAAAATTTTGAAGAGTTTATTTGAACAGACTGGGATTCATGAATCAGGCAGCTCCAGGATGCAGATAGTTTGGGGCTCCAATGAAGAGGGGTTGGGCGAGGCTTTTATAAGCAAAACTAGGAAGCAAGGCAAAGAAAATATTTGACTGGTTAAAATGGAGCAATAACCTCCAAGTCCATAGTTAGAAGATAGTTGGTGGTTTCTAATTGGTAAAGTCCATAGTTAGAGGCTAGTTGGCAGTTTCTGATTGGGAAAACATAGGTTTCACTTTCTTGGATATGGCGGTTCACATTGAGTTGAGTTTGGGTTTGCTTACATGGGAACCTGACAGTAGGGCTACCTCAGTCTAATGGTTTCCCAATTAATTATTTTAATGCTCCATTTTAGATATTGAAACTGTAATATGAAGTTATTTGCCTAAAGACAGGGTGACTAAGGGGCAGTACTTACTACCTCCTTTCTTTACTCTTTCAACACTGTTGATTCTTATATTTTACTTAGAAATAACTTGATCCACTGTGTATGCCAGGAAACAAAGTGAAGTCTTATTTGAAAACCATCTCAGGGAATTTGCTGCAGGTAGAAGAGAGAGAAAAGCGGTCTTCTCTGAGCCAAGCTCGTTGCCAGCTTAGGCAGGCAGTACTTCCCACAGCCTGGCTACTTTGATGGCTTAAAACAGGCATGCTGTAATTTAACTGGCATTAGGGAGTGACAGTAAAAAGAAACCGTTTTGAGGTGTGGGCTTCTTGAGGTGACATGGAGATATATAACGTTTTTTTTTTTCTTTTAATGGTGTTTTAGTTTGGGCAATAATACAAGTTGAGCAATTTTGCATTCTGAATAAAAGGAGAAGCAAACAGTATAATGTTAACTGAGGACACAGAGCTACCAGTGCCAGTGACAATGGCAGATGAGAACCACCAGCTGAAGGGACGCCAGCTTAGGGCTCCAGGGGACCCAGACCCCAGTGGGAAGCACCCTCTGGCTGGGCTGGTTGTGCTCTGCTCCTTCCCTGACTCTCTGCTCTGTGCTCTGAAGCCTGGGCCTTGAGGACTGCATCTCCTGGGCCCCCTATCTTCTGGTTAGGTTTGGCCAGTGGAAGATACGAGCAAGAGCCTGGCAGGCAGGAGTGCAGACAGCTTGGGTTATTTCTTCTGTAGTTGCTCCCTGCTCTGGTGATGTGTCTACAGAAGTTGCTGTCTCCTCTTCAAAGACAGCTTCACCAGGCTGCCCCTCCTCCAGGACTCCAGTGCAAAATGGACTCGGGTATCACAATTTCTCCTGTATATCCCTTCAGCCCCAGTTGTTGTAATGACTGCAGCTATTGCTAGTCCAAAGGTTCCTCCCATCCCTTTCTTCATCTACCTCTTGCCACACCCCACTAAGCCATCCCTTCATTGTCACCTCTCCATTCACTCCATCTGAGGTTGACATCTATTTTTTTTTTTTTTTTTTGCCAGGACCTTGTGTGCTTCTCAAATGGAATGTGCATAGGAGTTGCATGGGGATCTGATTAGATGGAGGTTCTGATTCAGTAGGTTTGGGGTGGGGCCCAAGACACTGAATTTCCAAGAAGCACCCAGGTGATGCTGAGGCTACTGGTCTATGGACCTTGCTTACTTTTCCTACTCACTGTATGGTCAGAATTGCTGGTAAATATGGCCCAAGAAATGTAAAAGTTGAGTCTCATTATAAAGCACTGTAAGTAAAAATGTAGGCTTCTTCTTATCCTGAAAGTCAGGAATGGTTTTTTGTAAAATCAACAAAAAGCAGAAGACATTCTGCGTTCAAGTTTGGCTCTCCACTCTCACCCTCCCCCATGTGTGTGTGTGTGTGTGTGTGTGTGTGTGTGTATTATAAACATAGGCAATTGAGGGATTTCCGGGTTTACTAATGGCTGAATGATTTTGTGGGTCATTTCAGAAAATCTGAGCCTGAACACAGGGACAGGAAGGGTGGTATGGAGATATAGAGCTTGTTTTTTTCTTTTTTTTTTTCTTTTAGACCTGGGGCAGACTAAGGCCCATAGGCCAAATCCAGCATGTCATCTGTAGTTGTAAATAAAGCTTTATTGGAACACAGGAATGATCATTTGCTTTAAGTATTATCTATGGCTGCTTTTGCCCTAAGTCGGCAGAGTTGAGTTGTTACAAGAAAGACTATGTGGCCATAAAGCTTAAAATGTTGATGACCTGGCTTTTTACAGAAGATTACTGATCCCTGGCTTAGGCTATTGTGTAAAGTTTCTCAAGAATTAAGATCTTTGAGCAAAAAGGAGTCTTAGGAATCATCTTGTCTCATTTCACAGATGAGGAAATGGATACTCACATTCTCCCCGCTAGCTTTAATCTGTATTTTTAAAAGACACAAAGAAAAAATTGGAGGGAATTTGGAGGAAAAAAACCCCAAGAATTAGATGTCCTTTGAGAAAAACCAAACTCTAATGATAGAAGTTAGGAAACTAAAAATGTGACAATAATTACTTCCAAGTTATTAGAGAAGCAAGCTGAACTGTTATTCTCCATTTCCACATAGGAAAGCTTTTTCCAACTTTTAATGGGTCAGATGTTGGAATTATATTTCCAAGGGAGGCCAGGGCCTGGATATCTTTAAAACAGATATGAACAGCTGCTCAAAATGACTTAGGCTAAGATTGATGATATTTCCCAGGCAGCACCCTAACTTGCCATTCGTTCCTTCACTACCAAACAGTAAGAAGAAGTGAGGGGGCCCAAGTCAGGAGTCCGGCAATTAGGCACGTGCTCACACACACACAGAGGACTCTGATCTCTACACCCCTGGCCATGTTAAAAATCATCTCAAGGCTAATGAGACGTCAAACATTTGTGTAAGCATTCATCAACTGGGATGAAGGATGCCTTTGAGCTTAGTAATTCTGAGAATAGAATGATGGTATTAATACCTTAGGCCCTTTAAAAATAACTTTAGTAATAATTTGTAACCCTTGTAGATACAGAGAAGAAAATGTGCAAAATTTTGATTTGTCATAGTACATGTCATGGGCTGAGGCAGTCATTGCTAATGAAAGCCAGCTACAAAATTATTGGACTTTTTTTTTGTGTAAAATCTTGCTTTGGGATGCTTTAAGCTCTTGGGAGGCTCAGCTCTCTCTAGACTAAATAGAGAATGCACAGTTCTCTTGTTTTAATTGTGATCTCTGAAGATGTAAGAACTATATATTAATTTCTGTATTTCCAATCTTTAGTGCAGCCTTGAACACTGTAGGTAGAGAATAAATGTTTATTTCTTTTATTGGGGTGGGGATGGGGTGTATAGCAGGTATGCATTATATTATAGTATTCAGTCTTTCAGAAAAACAAGAAATGCAATCATGGTGAGCTACCAAGTATGGATAATTAAGACAATTACATTGGCTCTGAGAAAATGTGCTTCTTGGTCTCAGGCGCTCCTGCCCTTCCCTGGGCATATCAAGGTCAGCCTGGTTTAGATCTGCTGACAGGTAGCAATTGCCTAAGCAGTACATTTCTGTTAATTCACACTGAGATCTTGACAATAATGCTTGGAATTTATATTGAGTCTTTCATCTTTGAAGTTCAATGTTCTAACTCTAATCTTTATGACTTCCTTGTGAGGTAGGAACTAGCAAGTTGCTTTTATTGTATTTTTACAGGTGGAGGTGAGGAATGTGATGGACATATAGGTTCAAAGACCTGCTTAAGGGCTCTGAATGAGTCAGGGCCAGGGTGGGAATGGAGCTGGACATTTTGTAGCCCAAATAAGGAATAAAATATTTATTTTTTTCTCCCAGTGAAAAGTTGGGTAAGTGCAGTATGCCTTTAAAAAAAATCCTTAGGAGAGATACATTTGCAATGAATCTTATGTAGCTTGTTTCAAATATGTTTAGAGTCAGAGAGATGGAAATCAAAGAAACTGCAAAGTCTATATTTTCTAAAATTTCTTCTAAAGCACTCATAAGGTCTTTGGTTTAATTGCTGGATTTAATTTGAAGCTTAGAATGTATTCATCATTCCTACTTTCCCATTCAGCCCAGCTTTTCTTCCCAGATTCCCAGCTGATCTTCTTTCTTTAAAGTAACTATTAAACTGTCTCTGTTTCAATTCGCAGGCTTATTATGTCTTGGTGATTATCACTCAAACCTAAGGCTTAGGCATATGCCTTTTCTCTGATCCTAATACAGTCCCTGAAGATCAACTCAGCAATGACAGTTGAAAAATGCAAGACTTTATAATTGAAATATGATGATTATTTGGAGGACAATATAGAGTTGCAATACTGTTTAAAAACTAGTCTCTGTAAACAATAATAAAACCTAACGTAATTATACAGAGAGATGGAATAATATATGTTAGGTGAACAAATAATGTCAGCTTCCTTGATGCATCTTATTAGCATTGATCAAGTAGTTAATAGTCCCAAAACACTTGACAGTTAATCCATAGAACATCCTTTGTAGATAATTAAATATTCTGATTGGAGCTTTGCAGAGGAGACACACCAAGTGGCTCCATGACTCGACCAGAAGGAAAGATGGGAAGCTGCGGTTGGACTGGGCATTGGAAGACAGGAAGGCGGGGTTGGACTGGGCATTCTATAAAACCCTGTCCCTTCAGAAAGATAACGTTGAGAGCACTGCTCCTCAAACTTTATTCTCTTTCACAGTTACAAATTGAAATCCAAGCAAGAAGAATAGCTATTTTAATTTTAACAAGTTTATATTTAATCAAAATAGAAATGTAGTTAATTTACATCAGAATTAATCCTTGCCTGCTGCCAGCCTTATTTGTGAAGACCAAGCAGATTGCCACTTACACTGGGTGATTTCAGAGGTACAGGAACTTCTCTGCTCCTTTCCCTCCAGGACTGTTATGATCCTTTGACATTTAAGTGTATTTGCTTGAGGTAAGACTTTGGACCAAAGGACATCTTGTTAGATGGCCTAGAGTAACAATAAGATATTGGAAAAATGGGACCCATCTTGTTGCAGCCAGAAAACATTGTGCAGTAGATATAGTTTCCTTCTCTGATGGCCATTATGCCATGTTGTAGATGTTAGGTGTTGCAAAATGTATTTTAAGATAAAGGGAACCATTTCTATCTTTGGCTAACTCATTCTATGGCGTTTCTTCCCCTCAAAAAACTTATTCAATGATATTTTACATTGATAACACAGAGAGATTAAAACAGATTTTGTAGAAACAAAGCATGTATTGAATCAAGATATAGGAAATATATTAAGGTTTTAGATTAGTAACGAGAGATGATTCTTTTCTATATTGAAAAAAAAAACCTGAAAACTTAAGAGACTTTCTTGTCCTTCAGCTATTTCTACCCAAAGGTTCTTTAAGTTACTATACCTTAAAAAATGTCACCAAAAAATCTTATGTGATATAAAACAACCTTGGAGACAGAATTCTGTGAAAAGATCCTGATCTAATAAATACAAGATTTCTTAAATTAGTATTTTCTGCAGAGTTGCTTTTAAAAATTCAATTCCTGTAACATCAAGAAAAATATGTTCACTTTGATAATTTCTGACCATACAATGACAGGAATAATATTGGCTAATCCTCAAAGGTCACCCATTGTTCCAAGAGCTTTACATTTCTACCACAGTTAATCTTCATGATAATCTTATAAAGAAGGTGATGTTATTATCATCCTCATTTTGCAGACAAGAAAACTGAGACTCAGATTAAAAAGTATTGACAAAGCCATATGACTATACATGGGGAAGTCAGGATTTGAACTTGGGTAATCTAGCACCAGAGCTGTTCATACCAATCACCTAAGCATAGGCCAAGAGGGAGGCCTTTGGTCCTGGGGTGAGATATTAAAAGCATATCACACAATAATGGAAAGTTTTAAGGAAGGCATTCCTAGTGAGGAAAATCAAACAGAATTTGAGTATAAATCAAACAGGCTTTGAGTATAAAGTATTTACAATAAGAATAATGACTTATGGTCAGAGATAATGCTTTGACTTAAGTCTATTATGAGGCATAAATGATTGGTTTGAGATTCTTTCATTAAAGCTGGCTTTGACAGCCAAAAGAAGAGAGAAGAGGGGACATTAGCAGAATGACGAAGGCGGTGTCGTCATGTTTTCCCTAGACCTGGGCACCTGATGCTCTGCTTTAAAACACGTAAGATCTGTCTGAGTCAGTGCTCCTACTTTTAACATACATGCACTATATTCAACTATGTTGAAGATGGTTTCAAATTCTTGCATCCTATACCTCTCTAATGTAATAATGATCATTGTATTTGAAATGAATTATTATCACTTATTAAGAGCTTATTTTAACCATCCTTTTTTAAAACTGCAGAGATAGACTATTGAAACGAAAAAACTACCCTGAAGTAGAAGCTGGGTAGAATTTGAAAGCAAGCCCAGTCAGCGTCTCACTGTTTAAGTCTTATCTCTTAGAGCCAGGGATGAAAGGCAGAAAGACCAGTCAGTCTCTTTCCTGTTTGTTTATTTCCTGGCCCTCTTGTCCTGTCTGCAGCTTTGCCCCCAGAGCTCCTCATCTGTATTTATTTTCCATCTGCTTCCTGCTCTCTAGACAGTCTGAGACAGTCTGCTCACCAGCCAGCAGTTCAGACAGAGAGGTATAAATATTGTAAAGTGCACAAAGGCCGTGCTAGGCAGAGAGGGACAACGAGCAGACATAAAGATGCTGGTATTGCAGAGAGATTGTTTTAGGTGGGATTAAGAAGCAATGTTCTTTGGAGTTAGGCAAGACTGCTATCCATGCTGGAAGATGAGCTCATGCTTCATAGGGGGAAGGCTACTGGGGACATGTGTTAGCTTCATTTCAGAAGGAGTTTGTGATCAAGCCTATTGTTTTCCTCTCTTCTGCAGCTATTTCTTAAGGTCTTTTACAGTAGACCGTATTATCTGAGCCAGCTCTAAAGGGATTTTTGTTGTTGTTTTGTTTTGTTTTGGTCTTTGGTCATTTTGACCAGTGGTTTTAGACTTCTGGATATCACAGACTTAGTTAAAAAAAAAAAAAAAAGCTAAAAATATATATAAATAAAAGCAAATCTGTGTGTGTGTAAAGGGAGGGGGCAGATCGCTTTAGGGTTGCCAGTTTTCATTTGTGCCAAGAAAGGATATTGAAAAAAAAATGATCATCCCTTCTCATTGCTTGCTCTATGAAAGGACAATGTATCCCTAAAGAGTGGGAAGCAGCACCATCCTTCCCAAGAAACAGTGCTCAGCAACTTCAAACCCATACATATGTTTAGAAAGATATATTTACAATTTTTAAATGTAGAAAAATCATAAAGTAAAATTTTAGTTTATCATACCACCTTCTAGACACTTGTTTTATCGCAAGTTTATCAGCTTAAAGATTTCTGCTCTACAATATCAAGGAGAGCCCAAATGTCCAGCTTCTGGGAGTGACATTTTAAAATCGCATTCAGTGCTAAAAGTCCATTCTCCCATAATTATGTTGATGCAAATGAAAACATCATTTCTGGTGTTACTTCACTGCATTTGGAATATCCTGGGCAGAGCGATACTTGCAGGTGCCCAAGCCTATGAAATAATTTGGAACTACCTTCACATTGGTAATACTTAGACTCCACATTTGTTAAGTGGGGTGGCGGGGGGTGCTGGCGGTAGTCACTGAATAGAGGAAGGGCAGAGAAGGAAAACTGGTAGAACTCAGTTTTGCTTTGACTGATGTGAGCAATTAAATGTTGCCCCCAGCCCTGAAAACCCTACTCTACAAATCCAAAATCCTTTAGTTAGCAGAATCTGTTCTCCTATGAAGACAACAGAGAGACATATGTTGTTATTTGAACATGTTCTCAGAGGGCTGTGCAGTCCCACCCATGAGGGAAAATACAGTTTTCTTGGTTATTTCATTTTTAGTATTTTTAAGAGCTCCTGTGGTATCACATGTTGACACCAAGGAAAGGTGTTTTATTGACCCACTCTTTACCAGGGCCCACATTCTGTGTGAGCCAAGAGAAGTGGACAAACAGCGGCTTCCCCCACCCCCTACTTCCTCTGCCCCCTCCCTGGGTTGGGGGGAGCAGGAAGCAGTAGACAGCGTGTCTGGGCGGCAGAGAGAGGTGAAGGGATCAGGGAGGTCTGTAAGAGACAGGGTCACACAGTGTGGCCTACAGCAGAGCAGAAAAGACTTGATCTGGGAGAAATTGATCTGAGAGGGAGGTTGCAGCTCCCATCTGCTTTGGCCTTAAACCAGGATTGGGGAGTGACTGATTTAGATACAACTTAGTTGCTATGGGTTGAATTGTATCCTCTTAAATATTATATACTGAAGTCCTAATGCTCAGTACTTCAGAATGTGGCCTTACTTGGGACTAGTCATTACAGATGTAATTAGTCAAGTTGAGGCAGGTGAGGTCATGCCTTTGACCTTGTTTTCTGGGCAATCTGTGGCCGTCCTCTTCATTTCTTATTGCTTCTTCTAGGTGCTCTGCTTGCCTGGCTATAAAATGGCTCTAGACCAGAAGGATACTCAGGAATTGGCAAGAAAAAATGAGCACAACTCTCTCTACTATTCGTTAGAATTCATAGCTGTACCAAGAGACACTTTGATTGGACTAAAGGTCACCCAGGACAAATGTAGAACACTGCAAATGAACTTTGAGTTCCCATGGTAGTTGATCCTGGGAGAATATTGCAGGCATAGTATGATTAACTGAAGTTCCCATGAGTCTAGCAATAGGTTCAAATTAATGGGAAGAAAAAACTACACTCAGAGTTCCTCCTTTTTCCTAGGAAAAGTTTTTTTATGGATGCATTAATTGGACTTAACCCAGATGCAAAGCTTATAAACTTGAGTATGGCAAACATTGGTTGATTTCCTGAACATGCATGGGAGAGAGATCCTTGTTATCCTTGTTCTCCAGAAAGGCACGTGAGGCAGGAAGGTGGATACTGCACGAACTCAGTGTGCCATGCTGCCAGAGTCAAGTTTCCTAAGCAGGTTTTCTTCTATTCTTCATGCTTTCAATTGTTCTTCTCGGTGCCTAACAGAGACACAGCAAGTGCAGAAGTGGGAGTTAAGTGGGAGGAGGAGGACAAAGTCAGAGTGGATTGTTAGACCAAGACACAGGCTTTGGAAGTATCCAGGGGTAACTGACAACGTGGCTCCCTCTTTCTCTGAGGTTAGCGTCTTTAATTATTAAACACAGAAGCTTCATCAACATTTGGACTCCTTGGAGACAACCAGCAATTATCTCAAATTCTGTTCCCACTGCCACCCCTCCTCAACTTCAAAGGAAACTCATTATCAGGCCCCAAATTCTTCAAATTACTTTCCCATCATCTTAAATTATGTTTATAAGTAGTTCATAATGAGAGTCTAATCTCACCCTTCAGATTACTAAAGAAGCTCATGGTAGATAGACTGTGATAAAATTATTCCAAGTCAGGGTGATTATCATTCTTCACAAGAAGATTTTATTCACAGGTTTGTTAAAATTTTAGAAGATATTTTATGTACATATATTTACAAAAATAATTTATACAAACTTCTTCCTGACTTTTATTTGCAAATTAACATCCAAATGAGACTTCTTTTCAAAATGCAATATTTTATGTCTCGCTGATGAGTCATTAAGAAACATATTAAATTGTAATGAATGTAATCAGCTTGTCTTTGAGGTTGTCAGTAAAATATAGTCTTTGTTTTCTAGAAGATTGTCAACTATGTCTTTGTTTTCTAGAAGGTTGTATTTCATGTAACAGAGATCAAGACGTGCCTGAGATTTCAAGCCTATATTCATAGTCAGAAAGCCTAATTAATTAATTTGAAAAGTGTTCCTATTTTGGTTTATTCTTGACATCAACAAAAGAAAAGAAAAAAAGTAAATAGAAAATAGGCAGGTGGAAATGGATACAAAGTTGTCAGGTGTCATATTTTGTTAACCAGGATGTTTTCCAATGACTATTTCCAGTATTATTTCTTAAAAATTTAAATAGATACTAGATGGTTAAAGTAGATGCTAAGATTTTTTTTTTTCTGGATATCATCTTTATATGGAACACAAGATTCACAAGTGCATCAGGCTGCCCTTGCCCTCCTGAAGTCTTTCTTCTTCTCTACCTCTTGTTTCCCTTCCTCACAGTTGCCTGCATTCTCAGACAGGCTCTGCCCTGTGGCAGTGAGGTATCTATTGGCAGCTATTCATTGTGTCCTTCCAGGCTGCAAAGGAGCAGATGGCCTGGGGGTGGGGGAGGTATGTGAGAGGGAAGAACAGGAGTCTGACTTTAAGAATTTCAAGATTTACAGGGACAGATAGCTACTGAGTAACAATTACAATTATGATACAAAGTGCTATGATCAGTTAGGATATGCAGAGGTTGCAATGGCAGCATGAGGAAAAGGAATCTGATACAACTGGAGGAAGCCTAAGAACATTAAGTGGCATCCATCAGACAGACAAATTTGTAGAGTGGGTAGACCCCAGGGAGTTGTCAATAGCATGATGCCCACTATATGTGTAATAAAGAGTTAGGCAGTAAGTAGATGGAGCGATGGATTGATGGATAGATAGAATCTATAGCTCAGCTTTTTGTAGATCCCATCCTCAGGAGACCCTTGGATCCTGACCCAATCTCCTTATGCTTATGGTTGTTCTCTCATGCTTTACTCCTTGTTCTAATTCTATAATAAAGTCAGAAAAGTCATTTGGGGAGACAGAAGCAGGGAAAGGTTGTACTTTACACAACTGTGGAAAAACTGCGATTAAAAAGTTTAAAAAGATGATATAATACCCATAAATCCTTGTGCATTTCTGAATATATCTGATTACCTGTTTAGGATCAGGCAACATAATCAAAATGGAAATATTGCTATGTGAGCACATTAATTTTTATCCCTGAACTCATGGCACTGAAGACTAAATCACTGGATACAGATAGGAAATGCAGAAGTGCTTTGGAAGCATAAAAGACTACTCCCAAGGAGGAAGTCAAAAGACATTCAAAAGGGAGAAAGACAGATACAGGCAAAAGAGGTAAAAGGCAGGTGGAGGGCTGTCATCATTTCTCCCTATTCTCTGGCTGCTCATGTGTGAGCAGCCTACTATGGTCCTGAGTAGCCCAACTAAAAGGGGTATTATAAACAGATAAGAGGCCCAAATAGATGAAAAGAAACAGGAAGTGGAAGGAAACATAGAATGGAAAGAGGAGAGAAATCTTGTTTGGCAAATAAATTACAAAGCAGTTGATGATTCATTTCCCTAACATCGAAGTTAGTGCATTTAACTGAGGTAATCCTACTGTGATTCTTGCTATGGGGTCCCCATTCTACAGTAGAGAACAGCAGCCATCACAGGTCACTTCTTAGCCACTGCAGATAATTCAACCAGAAGAGCCCCAGTTACAGAGACATAGGCAAGAAGAAAGAGTAAAGTGTGTTTGCATTGTGCACAGACAGTATTATCATTAGCGTGATTATTGTTTGAGGAAAACCAAACAGAGCAAGAAGAGCCTGTACTTTTTCACTATTTATGGAATGCTTTGCTAAATACAGACGCAATTGTAAATCCTTCTGCTTCTAGAGCATTTCATTTTGTTTGGATCCTATTGGTTTCCTGACTGGTCAGAGAAACCTCTTGCAGTCTGTGAATTAAAACACAGTATCACCTCCCTAATTGGTCCTGATGGTTGTAAAGAGCTGTTTGAATTCCCAAAAGGGCCTGAATAGCAAAAGAAATGTAATTCTATTACTTTAATGCCTACGTAGTAACTCAACTAATGGCTATAAAATGTTGCCAACAGGGGGCCCGTAGGGACTTGGAATTATCATTTTATCAAAAAGCATTAATGGATGTTTGTATATAGAAGATTAAAAGAAAGATGTACTACATGGCTAAATTCTAAATAGATTAGATTAATTTGTTTGTAATAAGCATACAGGTTGAAGAGGAGAATACATCCTGCTACATGGTTGGATACAGTCTGCTCCTATATGAAATTTGAAAATTCCCTCTTCTTCCCCAATGTTTAAGACATTTATATTACTTTTGTTAAGTCCTTTTGGGGATCGTTAGGTTCTTCAAACTTCACCTTCTTTCTTATTGCAGAACCTAAAATATTACCCTGTTTCTCTTTCTTCCACCAATAATCCACTCCATGACTTTGCTGTGTTCTTCCCAATAGGGTCTGTGGAGTAGGTTTTCATCTAACCTGTTCCTCATGTTCTCTGAAGACAAACGTGCAATCTCTTGTCATGTATTGATTTTGAAACAGACAATAGCTGAAATTGCAAATGTGGGAAAATTATGAATGTTCAGACACATAAAATTATTCGAATCACAACCCCAAATACCTTATTTTCTCAAACAGCTGTCATAAGCTCTCTAATAATGTTCTTTTTTTCCTCCCTCAAGTAATCTAGGGGTCCTCAAGGAGAGGTTTACAGGTGTCCCCAGGCCCTCCTGCCTAGGGATCTGAGCTGTCCCAGGCTGCAGCTCCTCTTCCCTGTTCTCCAACCTGGAGTCACTCTTGCTGAGCTTATTAGGCTTGTCAGGCAGGGCAGGCACAGTTGTAATCACTGAGTGCCAAAGTTGGCAATGGCCTCTGGCAGAGTCAGGAAGAAGGGCTCCTGTCCTTTTGTGTCACACTGTGTTAGATGTGGGACATGAACCTAGTGGGCTAAAACATCTATTGAAACAGCTACTCAAGTTTTGTTATAGTGCCTCTCCCTAGGACCTAAGCATGTGGTCTAAGGGATTGGGCTGGGCATTGAGTAGAGACCACTTGCTCCATGTAGACCCCTCCTACACCCTCTTTGAATTCTAAGACTTCATTACTCAGCCCTATTCCTGGCTTCTTCCTCTCTTATAATGAGCTGTCTCCTGGGGGTACCTGCGTCTTCCCTGAGAGTGGAATTTTGCCTGGTACTCCACTAGACTGTAATGTTCCCAGATCACACACTTCCCAGCAGCAGGTGCAATGCTGGCTTGTTCCCAAGAGACTGCTCATTCCCCATGCACTAGACTTCCATCTGGCCCAAGCCACCAGCCTAAGCCAAGAGAGGTCTGGACCCTGCAAATGGATGGCAGAAAACCCAGGCTCAAGCTGAGATCCTCTGCACAGGCATGGTCTCTGGTTCCTGATTTTGAAATAGTAATTGGAAGACCTGGCTGCTGGCCCTCTGCTGTCTGTTTTCTTTCTGATTATAGGGCTCACCAAACTCTTCCAAGAGAAAAAGCATACATTTTGAAATATTGAGTTTTGACTCTCTGTGAAGGCCTGCAGAGGGATGTCAGGGATACCTGAATGGTTGCTGTCTGTTGCCTTTGGCCTCTGCTCTGTCACAGCTGTAACCCTGCTTGGGCATTACCTGAAAAATCTCAGAAGCGTAGTCTTCTACAGATTTCTGGATATCTTCCGACAGATTCAGAATTTAGTGTGTTCTGAGTTGGTAAGATTTTCCTAATTTCAACTTTCACATCAAGATGGTATGCAGCAAATTCTATGTGATAATTATTAAGGATAGAGCAGATTTCAGTTTTGTGACTAGAAAAATACAATCCAGTCTATTCATATCTTGAAAAATTTTGAGAAATTTTCTCCTGTGCAGAAGAAACCAACTTCAGAAGTCATGAATGTGTTAGACAAAGATAAGAGCCAAATCTAAGGTCAATAAAATATTTACTCTGACAGCTGTCAAGTTTGCATTTGTTTAGAACCTGAAGTTATCTGTCAGTTGTCTATGAAATTTACTGCTTTAGCTTTCAGTTTCCCAGATTCTCTTCTATTTGTTACCATTTTTTTTTCTAGCTTCCTTTCTTCAAAATTCACCCACCATCTCTCATAGCCCCACTCCCATTGTGATTTCATCTTTCCCTGTGTCCTCAGAGGTATCAGAGATGTGGCAAGGCAGGCTGTACAGTGCTTGGTGCCGTGGAGCATTTTTTACAGCAGGTTCTGCAAAGTTGACTGTAGATTTAAAGCAACCTTTACATCCTATCTGAAGTGAGTTGATTTATGAGTCAGTGTTTGGTAAGTACTCAGAGATCCTTACATTAAATGCAAGATCCAAGTGCACCGTATTATTGCCTCACTTATTTGTCTTTTGTAAAGCACCTGGTACCATGACAATATTCACTAAATAAATAACAAATGAAACACACTTCCTTCTCTGTTTTAATAATGTACTATTCATACAATTTTTTTTCCCAGAACAAAGGATCATTGTACGGAGTTGCTCTGCCAATATTAGGCTGATATCTTATTGCAGGCAGAGTGAAGAGATAAAATGGCATGACACAGGAAAACTGATAAAGTTTCTTTTCAAAACAAAGGAGAACAAGGCAATAACACAAAATATGATAAGCCAAGAAATGATTCAATAGAATTAATACAAATATGAATGTAGTTCCAATGATATTTTAATGCTTCTCTCAGTTATAAAATAATACCCACATGCCCAGAGGAAAATTCAAATTATAGTTTCTTGATCAATTCTATGTTGTTTTTCTTTAAAAAAAAAATCTGTTGTCTTCTGTTATGATTCTGTCCTTAGGAAATCATACCAGAGATGTTTAACAGAGAGCAGAACCATTGCCAAACATTTCTAGTGGGAACTGAGCTACCAAATATTTTCCTCAAATTATAGAAAATTGCCATTTGTAAAGTCCACATTATATTTAGCTTCTTAATTTAGGATTAAACATCTGTAACTTATTGTTAGGACATCCGGAGAGTTTGCAAAATTCTATAATAGGAATATTGTCTCTTTCTTTAGTCCCATGGTGTCTCCAAAGAAAGTTGTTTTGGTCCCATTTGTAAAGATTTACTGATGGTCAAAGGAACCGCTATGTAATTTTAGAGTAAAAAAATTGCAATGTAATGTTGACATGTTTTCACCCAAAATTGCCACCAGTTGACCAAGGATTCTGATGGTGGTCACCCTTTAAGCTGCCTGACGTACCCCAGCTGGGATCCAGTGGAACAGAAGGGGCAACTTTATCTCTTTCCCCAAGGGCTTCAGCTGGAGACCAAGATGCTGCAATAACACAAGCCTTGGAGAAATTTAGGAGTGGCCATGATTTCCCCCTGTAGGCTCCACTAACAGTCAACTAGGAAATAGTACAACTTATTCTTAAAACATTGAAGACTGGACAGTGATCTTTTAATGACTAAATTTAGCTGAGGGTCTTAGCATTTCTGAATGATCAAGGGAAATGTAATAGAACTTGAGTCTTGCATTTACAAGCTTTTCAGATTAGCTTTAGTTCAGTTTCTTCAAATATGGTCAAGGAAAGCTTCTGAGAAGACACCACATTAAAGCTGAGCTGTGAAGGATGATGAAGATGATATAGGAATAAAATTCAAGAGGAGGTTTTCTGGCTAAAGGAGTAGAGAGGGTAAAGCAAAGAAGTGGGAAAGGACATGTGTGCTTAAATATTCGTCAGAGCTCCCCAGTGGCCCTGGAGGTACACATGAGGCTGGAAACATGTTACAACACTCTGTTCTCCCAAATTATTGGCATTGATGTTATTTCCCCTGGAAAGCCTTCTCTGAAACTGGATTAAGTGCCCTTTCTCTGCTTCTGGAATCCTCTGCCCTTGTTCCAATTTAGTTCTTAGAGCAATACATGAATTTATTTATTTTTTCTTATTTGACTTCCTCTCTCTGGTTTAAGCTCTTTAGGGGAGGGTCCTTGTCTTGACCACTTCTGCCTTCTTACTGCCATAGACAATGCTTGATATGTGCTCAATGAATATTTTTTGAACTGAATAAACAATGCAAACTGTTCCTTAAAAGATGCTTTTAAAATGTTTTAAATTTTGTCCAAAGGCCTTAGACTAATTGTTTTAAAGGCATAAACCAATGTATTAATAATGAATGTGAATATATTTTATAGTTAAACTATTAAAATAAACTTACTCTAGACCATTATAGAGAGAAGAGAATGCAATACCAGATGAGTACCTTTTGGATCCACCTGAAGGATTTCAGCTGTCGAATTGCTAAAAGTACCTCTTTATAAAGGAGTTTCATCTATGTGATAAATTGCTCATACCAGGGACTATTAAGATAGCAATACAGTAAGTCCTCACTTAACATTGTTGATAGGTTCTTGGAAACTGCAACTATAAGCAAAATAGTGTATAACGAAACTAATTTTACCATAGGCTAAATGATATAAACAAGAGTTAAGTTCCTACAGCATATTTTTGGTCTCAAAACATCAAACTTCCAAATAAACACCAATATACTTTGGATATTAAGCATTGAAATAAATTTGAGTTATACATAGATTTAAGAAAGATTAATACAAACAAGCAAGAAAATGGTTCAACTGCTTATTCCAGTTCAGGGTCGACAGTGGCCAGAGCCTATCCCAGCAGCTTGGGGCACAGGGCAGACACCAACCCTGAACAGGACACTTTCCCATTACAGGGTGCACTCACTCACCCACCCACACTCACTCAGGGACAATTTAGACACACCAATGAACTAAATGTGCATATCTTTGGGATATAGGAGGAAACTGCGGGACCCAGAGAGAACTCACACAGACATGGGGAGAGCATGCAAACTCCACAAACACAGCGGCTCTGGGCAGAAATCTGTTTTTTTCCTTCTCATCAATGTTATAATGAGATAATATTGAATGAAACATTATTTGAAGACCTGCTGTTGAAGTGGGTAGAACCCGTATAATCTGCCTGGGAAAGACTGTGTTGGAGAGAACTTGGACTTGGGGTCAGAAAACATGAGACAGCTCTGGAAATGGCTGTGGGAACCTGAGAAGCTATTCAGTCCCTGATCTTCAATTTCATATCCGCACACTCACAAACAGAATATCAGCTCTGCTTGCTTTGCAGAGTTGGGAAGATAAATTAAGATAATGTAGACGTGAGATAATAAACTACAAAGAATTCTCCTTTTTATCATAATGGTGCAAGAAACAAGTTGAACTGATATCCCAAATCCTAGAATGTCTTTTGTTCACAAGTTCAATAACATGTTCCAGACCTTAGGACTTTTGATTTGATATGGAATCCGTTGATTGTACCCTTACCTCTTTCTAACCTGATAAGGAAAGGAATATAAATCACCGGTAAAGGAATGTAGGGTTATAAAAG
Source organism: Gorilla gorilla gorilla (assembly GCF_029281585.2). Taxonomy (NCBI): domain Eukaryota; kingdom Metazoa; phylum Chordata; class Mammalia; order Primates; family Hominidae; genus Gorilla; species Gorilla gorilla. The sequence goes on from NC_073243.2 coordinate 37,299,023, forward strand.
TTTATCCTTGGCAGGACACTGTATACCCTCTGGTATTTAACACCAAATCCCAGAGTCAGATTCAGCCTCTAGGTAGTTTTTGTGTACAGCTTATTAATAACTGCATGGAAATATCCAATGGCAGGTTCTGGCCACAGTTAGGTTGAGTGCTGGCTGGACAGATGAGCTCTGTTCTCCAGCACATTTCTCCCATTCTCTGTTCTTTTCCAGGCTGTCAGGGGGTGGTTTTTGCCAACATGTTGAAAGGCCTGGCCAGTTTTCCTTCAGTGCTGCTCAGACTATGTTACAGGGAGGGTTGGCGTGTTCACCAACTCTATTTCTACACTGACTGTTCTGATAAAATTTAAACCTGATAGGGATTTGTCACTCCCTGGTGGCCCTTTGCCTTAGTTTATGACAGTCTTATTATCTTTGATCTTCCAAACCCAGGGAGTAGAGGATGGGTGTTTGATTTCATATACCAGGTACCGTCGACTTTAATTATCTTCTTGAAATCAGTCCAGCATGCAGGGATGAGGAACTGAAGTCCCAAATCACCCTGTAGTTTGGACAGTCTCTAAAACCAGAATGTGCATATATAGTTTAGTTATGCAGTATTTGTCAGGAAAATGCCATATTTTGCTGAGTTGTGATTTTCTGATATGCCCCATTTTAAATTAGACCTTTTTGTGTGTGTGGTTGATTTATAATTCTGACAGAGAAATAGCTATAAAATATAAAATATGTAACCAGCCAGGGCTGGAACACAGCCATATAATTCCTCCATTTGCTCTGCTGAAGTTGGTCATATGTAAATCCTCTTCTTTGCTTGGTGGCAGAGTCCATGGAAGGGAAAACTGGAAGAACATTGTAGAGTGGGAGTTAGTCATATCATGTTTAACAGCATTGAGAGTCAAATATTTTTTCTCAATTTCAAATAATTTCTCTCTTAAATTTTGGTTAGTTACCTGGGTCCTGAACTAAATATCATTTAGTTCAGTCAACTGTGGAATTAGAGCTTGACAAAAAAATATATAGCCAGGCAGCTGGGCGCCCTGGCTCACGCCTGTAATCCCAACACTTTGGGAGGCTGAGGTGGGCGGATCACGATGTCAAGAGATTGAGACCATCCTGGCCAAAGTGGTGAAACCCATCTCTACTAAAAATACAAAAATTAGCTGGGCATGCTGGCATGTGCCTACAGTCCCACCCAGCTACTTGGGAGGCTGAGGCAGGAGAATTGCTTGAACCCGGGAGGCACAGGTTGCAGTGAGCCGAGATCACACCACTGCACTCTAGCCTGGTGACAGAGCAAGACTCTGTCTCAAAATATATATATCTATATCTGAATCTGTAAAATTAAAATGGTGATATCTGTCCTATCAGCCTCATGGCCAGGGAGGGAATCCTATGGTGGGAGGGTGTAGTGGGTAGGGTGTATAAAACAGAAGGCTCTCCAGAGACTGTAATGTTCTATAAATGTAGTGTATTGTCATCACTTGGCCCACAAATACAGATATTTGAGAAACTGATAAAATGCGGTTGAAAAGGAGGCATTGTGTTGTGCCCAGAGACATCCTGTGGCTCATGGGGAGGGGATAGCCATCATAGGCTGCCACATGGACCTCAACTTACAGGCCCCCATGGAGACAGAAGCCATAACCTTGATTTTGGAGACTGGTTCAGTGTAGGAACCACATTTAAAAGTCTTCCATGTATAAATTCAGAGAAAGTGATGAGCAAAAAAGTTAGAAGCCGGTGGAGTGATGATTAGACATGCATTTATTTGCTGTACTCTAATGTGGGGTTTAAAAAAACTGGTAGACTCTAACAACTTTGTCAAGATGCCCTTCCCAACTTAAACCATTCATTTCCTCTTTCCTTATCTCTTACACTCCAACTGTGGAGCAGCCTGTGGCTTAGCCAGCAGCCAGGCATGGAATGGGGGTGGGGGGTTTGGGTGTGGGAATGAGCGTGCCTATTCTTGGAAGCTGGAGTCCGGGGTTTGAGTCTAGACTGCACCTCCACTGAGTAACTCGGAAACCATGGACTATCTAATCAATGCAGTTTGCCTACTTCATTTATTGTGAAGCTCTAAGCAAAAGCTCTACAGAAACTGTAGAGTCAGCCATGTAAACTAATATTATTATTACTATGTACATCAATGTGCATGAATGTGTGTTTATCAATGAAATAAGCAGAAGGGAGAAAGGACGCCTTATTACATTTTTACAAATTGGCTGACTAATTTGCTTCTTAGTTAAGCACATGTCAGAATGCTTGGCTGCCTAGTTGTGGTTGTGAAGGATGTGTCTAGAAGTTACTCATCAAAATACACCCAGGAGCTCTGCCCTGGCTGCAGAAAGGGAGGCAATCTTCCACTGGTGATTTTCACATTTTATATTTAGCAAAAGTAACTTTTTTCAAAAGTCTATTTGATTGTCAAGAAGCTTTTCAAAAACATCTTCTGTAGGAACAAAAAGACCAAATCTTCCTTCCTGCCCACTTCTGCCCATAGGCTCTCTCTCAATTCTTTCTTCCCCTCCTCCTACGTGCTCTTTCTACCCTATTCTTGCTCTCCTACACGCCTGCTTACTGTGTATTTGCAGTCCAGAAGTGGCAGCTGCCCACACAGATGAATTCAGTGGGTCAAGGGAGACGCTGTATCCATAGGAACCTGAAAAGAACCAGGCAGCCTCTGCTGTCCAACCCACGTGTTTGTGGTGTGGCCAGACTGGCTGATGAAGGAGTTTTGCTCCAGTTATGACACTTAGGAACAGACAGGGCAGAAACTGACAGCTTTGATCCAGACCCTGGGATGTAAAATGTGCCCAGCAGGAGCCATTGCGGGCAGTTGTCAATCACTTCCTCTTAACCTGCTCTTGGGATCCCGCCTCTGGCTCCAAGCTGAACACTCCTAGCTCCTGACCAGGCTGGCTATGGTAGGTAAACTAGAAGAGAACATGAACTGGGAGCTTATTTTTTCATTCAACAATGATCAAACATGTACTAAACACCAGATACTGTGTAATAGTATATAGTAGTAATAGAGGAAATAGTATATAATAGTAATAGAAGAAAACCCAAATAAATAAGATATGGTTCTTCCTTTTAAGAAGTTGACAGTTGAATGGGAAAGACAGAAATGCACACAAAAAATTATAATATGTGACAAGTTCTACTTCAGGACCAAGCATTGTGGGAACCACAGGAGGAAGTCACAACCTCTGCCCAGATGCAGGGAGGCATAAGAGAGGTGTTTTTTGGCCAGGGTTGTGAAAGATGACTCAGATTCTTCCACAGGGAGGAGATAAGCATGGACATTTCAGGCACAGGAATTTGCAAGAAGAAAGGCAGCGGAGCATGAGGATGTTCAAGGAATTGTGAGTGTCTAATGTGGCCGAAGCAGAGTCTTCAGCGGGTGGGTGGGGCAAATGAGAGGGGACAGGTTGAATGAGTCAGTTTGGAAAGGGGCTTGAGAGCAGTGCTAACGGGATTGGATGAAAAAAGGAGCCAAGGCAGATACTGTAAAAATACCTTTCATTATGAAAATCTAAGCCTGCAGAAAGTCTATTGCTGGTATTTATGCTAGTGACATCATGAAATCTGTGTTTTGGATGGGAGCTCTGGGGCAGTGTGGAAATGGACTGTTGAGGGAGGATGGGGAAGCTGAGTGAGGGAGGTCCATTAGATGGCTATTGAAAAGCTATAAGAAAGAAGCTACGAGAAGCCACAATAAGGCAGAGGCAGGAGGACTGTGGAGCAGCTTAGTGGGGTGTTAGACACAGTAAGGCCCCAGGGACTGGTTGGGGAGAATGGTTTGGGGAGTCAGCAATTTTCTAACTTAATGGATGAGGTGGAGGGATAGGAGTGTGAGTAACCCATCTGGAGAGCCCAAGCCCAGAAGGAAGCTCCTGGGGAGGATGGGAGAGCTTCTGACTCTACTTTCCACTTAAGACAGCAGTTCTTTGTTAGCTGTTGAGTTCAAGGGCTCTGAGTTGGGAAAGGCCAGGGGCTGAGCTCAGCAGGCCTGTATCTTGGGACTAACCTTTAAAATATTTGAAAACAGCTATTTAGCCCTCCCTTGGCTTTCTTATCACCAAAATAAAGCCATCTCAATTCCTTTAATCTTCCTTCCAGGGCCTTCAGTAATTTGGGTTGATCTGTTTTCTTTCCTCTCACTTAAAATGCAAAGCCCCGGGTTAAAATAACACATGAATATTTCTCAAGTTATAGATGTAATTATATTTTTTATGTTTGCTGTGTACTCTTTAGTGAATATTACTTTAATTCTCAGCTTTAACACTTTATACTTATTAAATATCTTCTTTTGCTAAGAAAAGTTTAAAATTTTTAATTCATTATTTTTCACCTGCTCACTAAATATTTCCTCCCAACAATATGCTTGCCAGTCCTCCCCTTGGTAATCAATGTCTTCTCAGGAGCCCCTGTGGTGAGCCTCCTCTTCTCATGACCTATTATTACAGAATTGCTACATTGCCATTGAAAGCAATGGCAAAAACTGCAATTACTTTTGCACCAACCTAATATTTGGGTAAAGTTCCAGACTCTGATTTCATTAAGGAAGGACATCCCCCTGGCCAAACGTCAAATGAAGGAACAAACACAGCCTGTCAGTACAGTGGTTGTCTGGGGAAGTCTTCCAGGAGGTCCAAAGACTGAGTTTTCTCTGGAAGAAGGACTGTGCTGGTATCTTGGAGTTATTTGTCAACACGGAGAGAAAACAGCACATATTCTTAATTATGTTACAATTGGAAAACATTGACTGAACAGTATCTGGCCTAATCATTTTAGGCCTTCTGAATACCCTGCCTGACAGGTGAAAGAAAAAGACATGGAAATTTTAGGAAGTCCTGAGTTTCATTCAAAGGTATTCATGAAGATGTTCCCTGACCCAGAGAATTCTTAATAGTTGGTCCTGCAGGTTACAGCTTGGAGGGATCTCCTTTCAGCCAGCCTTGCTCCTTCCAGAATGGTGATGTCACTGATTCAAAGCCTCCTGGGCCAGAAGAAGGTGCCTAAGATGCACCTCCTTGGTCAGAAGAAGGTCCCTCCCCTGGGTCTTGCTACCTCCCTGGGCTCTACCAGCTCAACAAGGCCAAGTTCCTTTGCCGCATGGCCTTGGCATTCTGCTGGCTCCCTGGCACCTTTCCCTTTGCTGTCCAGGATTCTTTGATGCTTTCACTTTCTTTTTTCCTTTCTCCTTTCCTCCAGCCAGCCTTTCTCATCTAAACCATGTAACTCAGAAATATTTTTTAAAAATTCTCCCAAGGATGATATCACTCTATTATAGAAGTTAATTCATTTGATACAATGGGCATTAAGGCTTAATTCTACTGTGGCAGTTTGGTTGAGAAAGACTGTTGGGACTATGGAATATTTTTTCACCATGGGGGTGGAGAAACTCTAGTCCCCTCAGTCTCACTTCTGTCACTGATGACAGTTGTCTCAAATATTCTGATTTTGTTGGGAATTCTCTCTGATCTATTAATACCAAGGGCTTAGGTTTTTATAAATGTTAGGGAGAAAGAGACTCTCAGTGTTCCTCCCATGCAAACTCCTTCCCTGATCCAGTGGGCTCAGGATTGTACATTGGGGAATTTCTTGAATTGGGGAAGGACAAAAGAGGAGAAGTACTAAGGGAGAAGAGAGTCAAGAGATTGTCTTCTTATCACCTTTAGATGAGAGCTATCTTAAAATATATCAAGTCTAGTAAGTGAGACAAGAAGTAGTAGGCTTGTCTTACTTCAAAAGATACATGTGTTAAAGTTAATGCTAATTGCTGAAACTGATGCCTCTCAAATTTCAATCACTAAACAAAATAAACATTTATTTCTTGTGCACATCACAGGGAGGATAGGGGTGGGGGTGTGTCTCTGTTCCACACAGTCATTCAGGGATCTAGGTTTCCTCATCTTGGGCCTTGCCCTCCTCCCTGCCTCCAAAGTCCCTTGCATTTAACTGGCATATGAGGAAAGAGCAAGGATCACATGTGGGAGGATATTATGGACCAAGCCTGGTGAGACGTGTTAACACCTGGCCTACATTCCACTGGTGAGGACGCAGTTCTCTGGCTCCAGCCAACTGCAAGGGAGCCTGGAAAATGTAGTCCAGCTGTGTGTCCATGAAGAGGAAGAGGACATGGGTGTTGGTGGTAGCCAAAGTTTGGATGTTTGAGGGTCATAGATTTTGGCTCAAAATGAGATGCTAATTACTTGTGAAAATTAGTATGCTCCATGGCAGGCAACCTCATGAAGTAATATGCTTGTTGTTACTAGAATGTTGGTTGCAGAACAAATTCCTGGCATTTCCACTTTGGAGTCATGTAATTACAGTTCCCAAACAGCATAGCAATTCTTCCTACTCTTTTGCTTCCACTTTCCCTGTGGTGCAAAATGTTTGGTTTATATTACTGACCAAACAGTGGGCCACATGGCTTTACCTCTTCTGGGGAAGGTCTTTTTAATTTTTCTCTTTTTTCTTTTCTATGATAACAAGCTGGAGTATGGATGTTTAGGTGGCCTTGGTTGTCAGCAGGCAGGGCATGGGGGAGCTCTGTGTGTGGGGAGGCTGAGCCTGCCCATTGCTGATATACATGCCTCTTGGGGCAAAAGTTATCATGGTCTTTTTACATCAATAGAGCATAAGTAAAGGAGAGCATAATTACTATAAGGGTAACATTCCAGGATCCTAGTACTTTAATATTGGAAGATATATTAGAATTCATAGAGTCAAACCCTTTGTGTGCTGAATATGAAGAGGAACAAAGGGGTCAAATCCTTTGTCCTCAGGGTTATACAGCTAGAATGGACAACACACAGTTAGAACCTGTGCCTCCTGACTCCTAGACTTCAGCTCCAGCTTGCTCCTCTCACCAACAAAATGTCAAGATTTTCCTATCCTGATGATACTGGTTGATGCAAAAGTAATTGTGCTTTTAGCTGTTAAAAGTAGTATCAAAAACTACAATTACTTTTACACCAACCTAAAAGTATTATTCAATCAACCTTATGCAGATCCTGGTTGGAACCATATAGAGACGCGGAGCCATAGGAAGCAGGAGACAGGGGATTTGGTTCTGCTCCCAGCTCTGTGTGGCCATGGCTGTGTGGAAGGCCCTTAGGTTCCTCAGATATAAACCAAATAATTTGATTAGGTCAGTGGTTTTCAAATGATTTTTATATAGGGAGGCCCAGTGTCTTCTGGAGCTCCCTTAGTAGCTATTTTGGCAAACAGGAGTGGAGTTTAGCTATTTTACTTATCAATTCCTTGTTAACTTTTGTTAGAAGTTTCCATGACTTAAAATGGTTTGAAAACCCCTGGAGGAGATAGTCTCTGAGGTTCTTCCTGTCTTTAAAATTTTATGTCTCTTCTAAGTGTACTTCATGGGTTTCATTATTAACGTACTTCATAGAGGAGCTGTTTAATTGATGAAAGAAGACATGAAGGTTTCAGTTGTTCAAGAACAAACCAAGGTTTGCTGTTTGTCACAGTTGCAGATTCAAACGCCTTTGGGATCAAGCAGGTAATCTAAAGGAGGAATGACTGTGTCATGGGCTGAGTGTGTCTTCTCCAAATTCACATGTTAAAGTCCTAACCCTAGTATCTCAGAATATGACTGCATTTGGAGATAGGGTCTTGAAAGAGGTAATTATGTTAATGGAGATTCTTTGGGTAGGCCCCAATCCGTATAACTGATATCTTTATAAGAAGAGGGAATTTGGATGCAGGCACGCACAGAGGGAAGACCATATGAAGACACGGGGAGAAGAGGGCCATCTACAAGCCAAGGAGAGAGGCCTCAGAATGAAACCAACCCTGGCGACACCTTGATCTTGGACTTCTAGCCGCCAGAATTGTGAGGAAATACATTTCAGCTGTTGAAGCCACAGAATCTGTGGTGCTTGGCTACAGCAGCCCTAGCAAACTAATACAGAAAGGTGTGTGCATGCACGTCAAGCAATGGGGAGTTGGGGGGACCCCGGCAGTTTTGGGTGAGCTCATCCCGGTTGAAAGGGGAAGGTGCTCTTCAGCTGGGCTGATTGTTGCCGTGTGGGAATAGTGGCTCAGAGGTGCCAGATGTTCTGAATTTTCAAGTGAAGCAAGACATTTTTTTAAATGTGAAATTTCTCAATTGTTAAGATATACGACACGGGCAAATAAAACATGTCTGTGGGCTGAATTTGACCTACAGACCACTAGTCTGTGACCCCAGGTTTGAGGAAACAATTTAGAAGTGACCTCATGAAGCAGAACATAACTAGAGAGTAAACATTCAGAGCTGGAATACTGAATTAGAAGCCAGGACACCTGGCTGGCTTTCATGGCCAGACTATTTTGCTGTTTGACCTTGAGCCAGACCTCAATTCCCATTCATGTCGGACGAGGAGGCTGAACTCCCTTCCAGCAAAGGCCATCGGAGATTTCAAGTCTGAGTGCCATATTCTGTAAACATCAGAGAATTATGGCCAAGATAATTACTCTCCACCTGGCTATTTCTAAGAATAAGTGTCTGATTTTCTAAAGTCAAAAAGAAAGAGATGGAATGTAATTAAAGATTTAAGTACATAGGAGTAGATAAAATATCCCCATGTCAAAAAAAAAGCTACTCAAACTGGGAAAAAACAAAAAACACAGGAGGAACTGCTTCAAATGACTGTCATTAAAAATATTGGCAAAAGAGAATAAGAACTTCTGCCTTTCATTATCAAAACCTGCTATATGAAGTTGTGTTCCTTTGCTCTTGTATTGGAATTGTCACTGTAGGGTTTTCTTGGCTCATTTTTTTTTTGGTCAGCATTTCAAGGACAAGGTATGGTAGACATGGACTAATAATAATAATGACTGAGCCCTTACTATGTGCCAGGTAATTTACATATACAGGCATTTCTGCTGTAACCTAAAATTACACTTTCTAGAAGATGTTGCTGTCTGCAAAACTTGGCATAAAAAATAATAGGACTTATGGGAAAAGTTGGGCCAAGGCAGACCATTCAAATCCCATGCAACTGTGATTAAGGAAAGCAATCACTACTACCTGGGGAGATCATTTGGACCACCTTGGCAGCAGCTGAGGGGCTAGAAGCTGCCACACGGGTATTAAAATGCACAAAAGCAATAAAGATGAAAAGCTGGTAACCTTTTAATTAGACTGGCACTGGCAGGGGCTGGGACAGGGCAATGGAAATGTAGCTTGGAGTCACAGGGCTGTTGTTAAGGTGAACACAGGAAGCCAGACAACCTTCCACAAGCTGAGAGCTCACGAGGCTGGAGGTGCACCTACCTGAGGAGGTAGCCCTGGTGGCAGGTACTCATTTAAACATTTCCTGGAATACAGCAAAAAGATTTCTGCTGCTGGTACAGCAGCCAAACCTCAAGCCTTTTCCTTCCCATTGAACGTTATGGTTCTACTCCTGCTATCTCAGGACTTCTTGGTTAGTAAAAATTACCTACGAAATTATGGAAACCAGTGCAATTTTCACATTATACTGATGTCATTTCTCTGTGATCAATCTCTGATGGGCTAATTCATACTACGGAAATGGTAGCAGAACAGAATGTATTATCTTATTTAATTCTCACAATTCTATGAGGTATTGGAGGGAGCGGTGGTTCCCACATTAACATGCATCGGAATGACCTGGAGGACTTGTCAAAACAGATCCTTCTGTTCCATACCCAGAGTTTCTGATTCAGTAGGTCTGGGGTGGAGCCCAAGAATTTGCACTTCTAAGAGAAGTTCTCATAAGGTACTGATGTTGCCGGCTGGGGGACCACATTTTGAGAACTACTGTATTACAGGAAACTGATAATGGGCAAGATTTTATGACTTGCCCAAGATTGCTGCGGGAATGGACCCAAGGTAGGCCTAAAACTTGGGCCTAATGAGGGTACTAAGCATGAGAAATAGACCTTTTATGACCTATAAACACTTAGGAATGTGCTGAGGTTGGTTTCAGTAGTTACTTGCACCTAGTTAGCAGGCAGGTGTATGCAGCTCGGGCAGCTGGGGGGATGGGTTTGTGGTCAGCAGCAGCTGTATATTTTCATGGGGACTGGGAAACATGGGGGGTCTATACCTCCACCTGCTGGCATGCTGTGTGGTCTTGTTTAGCAAGACATCTCTCTCAGTTTCTGTATCACCTGCTGTTTAGGAATTTACTCCTGGTGTGTGTCTGTTAGAGTCCCACCACCCATCACATGACCTTTCCCTGGAGGCAGCTGGCAGGCACCCGGCCTCAGGATCTCTGACTCTAGCACCCAGGAACTCTGACTGTTGCACCTGTGTCCTCCCCTGCTATGGTCCGAACGTTTGTGTCCTTTCAAAATTCACATGTTGAAATCCTAACCCCCTGTGAGGAGGTGGGGCCTTGTGGGAGGTGATTAGGTCACCAGGGCCTGGCCTTATGAAGCAGGCCCAAGGGAGCGTCTTTGTTCCTTCCATCATATTAGGACACAGCTGGAAGAGGTCATGATGAGCCAGCAAACAGGTCCTCACCAGACACTAAATCTGCCCAAGCCTTGATCTCGGACTTTCCAGCCTCCATAACTGAGAAATAGATGTTTGTTGTTTCTAAGCCACCCAGTCTATGGTACTTTGTTGCAGTAGCCCAAACAGACTAAGACCTCCCCCAGCTGGTTGCAGTGCCCCCTGGAGACTTTTGTCAGAGCTTCCCAAAAGAGAGAAGGGAGTTTCCCTGTGACTGGCTTATACCCCTGCTTAGTGTGGCTTGCTTCTGGGATACATGAGACAAGGTATTTTAGTGCGGCTGAATAAAAACCTTGAGATTGAGCCGCTCTGTGTGCTTACCAGATCTCTCAATAATTGACTTTGCTTGCTTTGTTTTTCAGTTTGTAAAATTCGTGGGGCAAAAGCGGTATGGAGTAATGACAGGAACAAGAATGCTGTCCATTTTTACTGTGAAAAAACTCCCTATTTCAGAAAGTTATACATTAGGGTTGTGAGGTTGTAGGCTGAATGAAGATTGGAAGAAACTTGTTGATTATTATTAAATGCCTCTCAATATTTCAGAAGACATTCCCCCACCCTGAAAGTATAATGTGATAGAAAGAACTATGGAGTTAGGCAAACTGTGATTTGAGTTGTGCGAAAACGGGAAAGTTATTTGTTTAGTCAAAGCATCTGTTTCCACTTCCATCAAGTGAGATAATAATATGTACTTCACTAGGTTATTGGGAGGATGAAATGACTACCAGTACTGCAGATACATTTCTGATACCCACAGCTTCCTGAGCAAGGTATAGATGAGCTATCTCTTTGGTTTCCCTGAGGTAGCACAACGGAACCAAGAAAGTTCTTATAAAATGTGTTGTTCTCAATTTTGCACTTGCTTCGAAAGAACTAGAAACCAAGGCATGGTGCCATCTCAAGAAGACAGAAGCAGAAGCCTGCCAGAAACTGGCTTGGTTGAAACTCTGGTTCAAAGCATCAGGAAGCTAGCCACTTCCCCTAACTTCTCACTAACATATATACAAAGAGATTTTTAAAAAAGATAAAATGTACAACACTGAAAAATGACTAACAACCAAATTCCAGCATTTTGAAGAAACTGACAATAATTCTAAGCCAGATGGAGAGAACCGAGAATAACCGGTGTAGCTTTCCTCATATGTCATACCTCTACTTTGCCTCCCCGATTTGAAGACCTGGTGCCTATATCAAACAGAAAACTGTCCAGTTCTGTGAGGAGAGCAGAGTGCCTCTCTATACGTTTCTCCCACAGCCACCTGCCCTCTGCCTCTTGTCCCCACTCAGGCTGCCACCCTGTCATATTTAGGCCAAGACCCCAAATCTCAGAAAAAAGGTGATCAGGAAGTAGTGGTGTGCTGACAGTGGTCCAAGGCCTGTGAGTGGGGTGGATACACCCTTGAATAATCCCCTCCCCTTGAGAATGAGTGGAAATTGTGACTGGCTTCTAGCCAGTTGAGTACGGTGAAGGTGATGGATGTCACTCCTGTGATTATGTTACATTATCTAAGAATTGTCCTAGTGGGCCCTAACAAGAGATTCTTTTGCTGGCCTTGAAGAAGTAGGCTGCCATATCATGAGTGGACCTGGGAGAGGGCCACATGCAAGGAACAGAGGGGGCCTCTAGATGCTGAGAGCAGCCCTGGCTGACAGCCAGCAAGAAAGCAGGAACCTGCATTCTACAGCTGCAAGAAACTGAATTCTGCCAGCAACCCCCTGAGCTTCGAAGAGGATCTCAAGACCCAGAAAGAAATGCAGCCAGCCAACATCTTGATAGCACCCTTGTGAGACTCTGAGCAGAGGACTCAGCTAGGCCATCTTCAGACTCCTGCCCCGCAGAAACTGTGAGATAATAAATGTGTGTTGTTTTAAGTTGCTAAGTCTGTGGTCATTTGTTATGCAGAAAAAAAATAAACCAGTACAATGAGTTATAGTCTTTATGATGTAAGCATTGTGGCAGGAAATAAATAAACTCCCAGGAAGCAGAGCATGCTGGAAATGAGAATGATTAAATTGTTTGTCTGGAACCAGAAACCAGATAGTGGAGGTCAGGGGAAGGTACCACCTCAAGAAAACTGAAGGAAAGTCTGTGGGAAGTGAAACTTTGCCTGAGAGCTATAGATATACAAACCTGTCCTACAACTGTAAATCTGATAAAGAGATTCCAACACACCGCATGTGACCAGACAAGGGGTGAGAAGGGCCAGAGAAAATCAACTTTTCACAAACCTACCAAGAAACATCCAGGAAGAATAGGAAGAAACTTACAAAATCCTAATGTGAGACTAAAGATAAGGCTTCCTATTGAAAATATTAAGTTCTTTTTCTATAGATTAATCTATAATGCCATCCCAATAAAAATCTTAATGGCATTTTATTTGGAATTTGACCACATAATTCTAAATTATTCAGAAGGATGATCATTTAAGAATAGCTAATATATTTTTGAAAAGAATAATAATGAGGGTGTCTTTTTGCCTTATCAGAAAATTAAAACCACCTTAAATTCATAATGATTGTAATGTATATGGTATCAGCTCAGGAATAGGCAGGTGGGCTAATAGAACTCAACAATTTAAGTCCAGAACATACCCAAGGCTATGTATGTATGTACCCTTGTGTATTTGTGTTGTTTTGGTATACAATAAGGCCGGGCGCGGTGGCTTACGCCTGTAATCCCAGCACTTTGGGAGGCCAAGGCGGGCGGATCACGAGGTCAGGAGATCGAGACCATCTTGGCTAACACGGTGAAAGCCCCTTTCTACTAAAAATACAAAAAATTAGCTGGGCGCGGTGGCGGGCGCCTGTAATCCCAGCTACTCAGGAGGCTGAGGCAGGAGAATGGCGTGAACCCGGGAGGCGGAGCTTGCAGTGAGCAGAGATAGCGCCGCTGCAGCCCGGCCTGGGTGACAGAGAGAGACTCCGTCTCAAAAAAAAAAAAAAAAGAATATTATTTCTAATCAGTAAAAAAAAGACTGGATAAATCTATAAATGGTGTTGGGAAGAATGATCAACCAATTGGTACAAACCATTTATATCACTACCTCATACATGACACACACACACACAAATTCGATCAATTTAATAATTATGTTAAATTAAGTTTAGCCCAAAGCTGTCTCCTTACATATGAGACTTTTGGCCTAAAGTTTCCTCCATATATAGTGAACTGAAACCCAGCTGGATGTGTAAACAGACTGCAACCTACTCATACAAATCGCCAAGCTTTAGCCAACCAAAGGCAGTTGATATTTCAAACCAGGTTCAAATAAGGCAAACACAGAGCTGTAACCAATCAGGCTGTTTCTGGCATCACTTTTTTTTTCTGTCTGTAAATTCTCTTTGATCACATGCAGCGCTGGAGTGTCTCTGAGTCTATTCTGGTGGTGGGGGAGGTGCCTATTTGCAAACCGTTCTTTGCTCAGTTAAACTCTGTTAAATTTAATTTATCTGTAATTTTCCTTTTAACAATTATAAAAGATAAAAATGTATAGGTTAAATAAAATATGAGTGAATAATTTTGGTGTTTTGGAGGGTAGAAAAAGCGTTTCCAAGCAAGATACCAAAGCCAAGAATCATTAAAAAAAGATGACTGTTATACTTTATCACACAAACAATGAGAACTTCTATGTGTCATAAAATTTCACAAAAATCTTGAAAGGCAAACAAATAGAGGGAAAAAAATGTGACGTAAATGCCAGGTGTTGTTAAGCTTTGAGCTTTTACTAATCAGTTAGAAAAAAATAACCAATAGAAAAAATGAGCCAAGGCTAAAAAGAGGCAACCACAAAATACAGCAACCCATGTGTTTGCTTTGCTCTGCATACTTTTTTTTTGTTTTTCCCAGAAATTGTGATTTCTTGGGCTTCCAGGAACAGCGCTGTTGGGGCACTGCACTGCTCCCCAGCCTCACTGTATTTTTCAGGAGCTGTCCAGTACCAATCATCTTTCTGTCAAGGTTGGTTTTCCTGCACATTACCCAGGAATTTCCAGTAAATGATTAGACCTTCCTTCTATTAAGCGATATCACTAAATGGAGATTTTATACCCCTCCACAATTTCACCCTAAAGAATGGATCAATTACTAAAGCCTATTTTATTAAAATAATTATATTTCAAAATAGATATGGCTTTATCTTATTATGATTATGAAAGCAATTCATACTTCTTGTAAAAACATTCCTGTTTTTCAGAAAGATATAAAGAAAACAGCAAAAATACCCTTATCTTGTTGTCCAAAGATAACTTCTATTTTTCTTTGTGTGTGTGCACACATTAATGCACATACATTCATGTGAGCATGTGTTTACTTATGTTTTTATAAAAATGAGATCATACTTTCTTCCCAGTTCAACAATATATCATATCTTTCCACGTCAGTAAATGTAGATGTACCTCATCATTTTAAATGAATGCTTATTATTTTTCAAAATGAATATGCTGTAATTCATTTAACCAGTCTCCTACTGATAAAATTAAGGTTATTTTTTTTCTTAACCATTATTAAGAGCTCTGTAATTGACTCTTTAATGCATATTTTGGCCATGTGTCTGGCTACTTCCTAAGAATAAGTTCCTAGGACAGAGGTGATTAGTCAGTTGTCCTAAGGGAAAAAGAGCCAGACAAGATGATTTGATGCAATGGCAAGCTGTGATATTTGAGGAAGAGAAGAGATACTCAGTTGATCACAGTCACTGTCACTTGAATCTGTGCCCAGCCCAGCTCTGTGGCCACATGTTTGGGTCCTAGGGAGAGAGGAGGTGCTAGCTGCACTGTTTTCCGACCCTTGTGACAGTGGGTACATGAAGGAGAGAGAGTTGCTCCTCCAGCTCTGATCCAAGCCATTATGTAGCACTGGGTCAAGCCAGAGCAGGGGCAACCCCAGTGGGCTTGGGATGGTTTGTGTGTACTTTTGTGGACTTCATGGGGACTCCCAGAAACACAAAGCAGGGGCTGGCAGAGACATGTGCCAGGGAAGTTTGAGTCATTACTTTTGCACGATTCTATCTATACCCAGCAGCAGGTAAGGCCTGGAGAAATTCAGATTATACTGTGATTACTTGTGGGTATAAACCAACTCTGTATGCTTAATGCTACGAGAATACTGAATGTACACTCTATTTTTAAGCACATACACAAGGCTTGTCCTTTCTGTCATTTTACAGTCTGAGTACCTTGGGGCTTGTTTTGTCTCACCTCTTGTGTACTCAAAGCCAAGGTAAGGCCCCTTGGATTCTGTTGACAGCCATTTGCCAACTCAGCCATATGTCACTTAAGTTCTTTCACCTCTTTGTTTAAAATTGGGTATGCAATTGGTTCTCTCAAATGAAGCCTTTCAGCAATTTATAACTATATAGAGATTATGGTTTTTGTCTTTATTCCCACTTGTTAGCACAGTGCCTTCCCACAGTTCAAGGGAATCAGGTATTGAACAATAAAGAGCAACCAAAAATCCAAAGTAGGGGAGTGTAGCAGACACTGTCTATTGTCATCCAACACTCATTCCCCTTCCTGCCCACTCTCCTTTCTCACTAAAAAAAGTCGAATGTATTCAGGAGCTGGGTAGAGTCTCATTAGTTTCAGCTTCCTTTCCAAGCCCCCAAAATAAAGCATGATTAGTTAAAACCAGTAACCATCATCTCACTTTGCTTGGCCTTCCGTTGGGTGAAGAATGAGTGTGTGATCCTGTTTTGGCTAGTGAGATGTGAAGGACAGTCCAGTGAGGTGAGTGTAGTTTCCCAAATGGAAAAAGACAAAGTCCCCCAAGAAGGCGGGGGGACTACACCTTCTACCTCACTAGAATGGGGAGGTACCATCTAGAACAGCAGGGACCATGACATGGTAGGCGTGAGCATTCTAAGATGATGGATCAGTGGAATTGAGAGTACCTGGGTCCCTGAGGGCATAGAGAGCAACTGAACCCCCAGCAGTTGCTTTTCTCCATACTTGCTGCTTAGCGAGAAAAAGGAATTCCTGTTTTTTTTTTTTGAGATGGAGTCTCCCTCTGTCATCCAGGCTGGAGTGCAGTGGTGCAATCTCAGCTCACTGCAACCTCCACTTTCTGGGTTCAAGCAATTCTCCTGCCTCAGCCTCTCAAGTAGCTGGGATTACAGGCATGCGCCACTATGCCTGGCTAATTTTTCTGTTTTTAGTAAAGATGGGGTTTCACCATGTTGGTCAGGCTGGTCCCCAACTCCTGACCTCAGGTGATCCGCCCATCTCGGCCTCCCAAAATGCTGGGATAACAGGTGTGACCTACCACATCTGACCACATGAATTCCTATTTTTAAGAGTCACTCTCAGTTGGGTTTTCTGTTACTTGCCACCAAAGCATTCCTAAGTGATACACAGAATAAATAAAACAAGAGTGACATGAGTATCAAGGAGCATAAACTCTGGAGACAGAGTTCCTGGTTTTGAATCTAAGCTACTTTATTTGCTAGTTAGTTTTGTAACTTTGGCTGTGTTAGCCTCTCTGTGCCTCAGTTTCTCCATCTGTAAGATAGAGACAATAATAGCACCTACTTAATAGATTGTGCCTGATAGTCCAGAATAAATCCCAAAATATCAGCTTGACTTCTTTTTGCAGCTATCACAATATACAGGTATCAAGTTGGAAAATTATACCTAGATTATTTTTAATAAAAGAATGTAATGCATTTGTTAACATATCATTTGAAGTAAACTTGGATTGGGAAATGGTTTGTAAATTTTTTTAGCCCTTCTCATATTTATTATGGCCAAATGTAAAATTGTTAGTCTCTGGGATGGCCTAGAATAAATATTTATGGTTTTCCACTCACATAAAACAAAAGAGTGGAGTTATTCCACATGTGTCTTAGACTTATTTGGCTCTAAAGAGTGAAACTCCACCTGCTTCATAACTATAACTCCTAACAAGTTTATATTTCTTTATGTGCCCATCTTTCCTTTCAATATATTATTCTTTCCTAAGTTTCTATTTTTTCTCAGAAAATTTTGAAATCCGATGGAGTTTGCATTTCTGCTTCTTTCTTCTAGTTGTATCTTTTTAAGAAAACCAGCAAACAATGGCTTATGTTAATGAGGTGTCATGAGAAATACAAAGGAAGCAGAGACGCCAGTCTTTGCTCTTCTGCTGTTTATAGTATTGTATATCATGGTATGCAGTCACCTGGTGTTCTGCTTTTACAGGAGGGCTTATTAAGTATGAGGCATTGGGCATTCATATCATGGTTGGCCCTGAAACCTGGAGGTGTTCCTCTGCCACTGCTGAAGAGCAGGTGGTTACTGAAAGAGAACAAGGTGAAGGCCCATTTAAAATCGGGCCTCAAATAAATGTGAATACCTTTGGAATTGTTTGTTTGTCCAGGCTTCTAATTTCAAGTGAGTTGTATTTGTCAGGTAACACTATGGCAATGGGAGCATTAAATTAAGAGGTAAATTGGACATTCTATCCATAGGTGCCTCCCTCTTGACTTGGAGGAGACAGGCAGGTCTGATTTTGGCACATTTGGGAATATGGGAGCAAACACATGCCAACTCCTTCAGGCTGCTAATCATAGCTTGGATGTCGTTTGCCTCAGGCAGCAACAAGGATTTATTAAGCCCCCATGTGGGGCATGGCATTGGATTAAGAACTCAGATTCTGTTGAGGCTCTGGCTTTGGAATTCAATCTTATACTTTTGCTTGAGGTAAGAAAGCATTCACAGTAACCTCATTGTTCTGCAATGCTCAGATGATGACTAAAGAAAAAATCATTCCAGTGAGCCATCATTAGGTATCCCATCCTCTGGCACAAAGAATCAGGGAAGAGGTATTTAAATAGAGCAAAACCACATCAGTTTGAAATTCAATGACCTGAAACCAGACAGTCAGAGATGGAATCACAGAATGTGAGAATCAGAAGGTAATTTAGTGATCACCTAGGCCACTGGTTTCCAAACTTTAGCATGCATTGTGATCACCTGGTGGGCTTGTCAAAATAGAGACTGCTGGACCCTACGCCCAGGAACTATAATTTGGTAGGTCTGGGACCTATCCGAGAATTAAGAACTTAATTGGGTTGGATCCAAGAATTTGCATTGCTAACCATTTCCCATATAACAGCGATGTCACTGGTTTGGCTACCGCATCTTGATAGCCACTGATTTAGATGACTCCTGTACTTTACAAGTAAGGAAACTGGAATGGAAAAGTTGAACTGTTCAAGGTAACAGTGCAGAAAATGAAAGGGCCAAGGCTAAATCTAGTTCTTTTGAGTTCAGGTTCATTGTTCTTATTTCAGTTCCACCATTCATGACATAAATTTATTGTGTCTACAATAACATATATTTTCTTAGGAATAATAGGAAACTCCCCAAATCTTTGCATTCCCACTTGGTATTAATTGACTTTGGGAAGTCATGTAACCACTCTACTGTTTCAGTTTCTGTAAAGTGGGAAAAATAATAATACTTGTAATAATAGGATAACAATCCTCTCTGATATGATGGTTGTGAGGATTGACATATAATATTATAGATATATAGGTATATACATCAAATATTTATAAAGTTCTTAGAATAGTGCTTTGCAAACTGCAATTATTGTTACTAAATATTAGCTATTTCTAATTATTTTGAAAATATTTTATATTACCAAGATTTCACTCTATCTGGTCAAACTGGTTGATATAAGAATAGTAAAGGTGACTAAGAAAAAAAGTCAGAATATGGCTAATCCCAAAACAGATTATTTAAAATAATTGGATTTTAGAGTGAGTGTGATCTTCTAAATTATCTACTCCAGCCCTCTCTTCCTATGCAGGAAACAGAGAAGTCACAGAGAAATTAAGTGATGTGTTTAAGCTTTTGTAGCTAACTAGCCACACTGCAGTTCTAGAACTCAGTTTAATCGTATGCTAGTCAATATTTTTGAATGTAGCATTATAATATTTTCTTAGTCCACTTTCTTTTGCTCATAAGAGAATATCTGAGACTGGATAATTTATAAGAAACACAATTAATTTTTTATAGTTCCGAAGACGGGGAAGTCTAAGGTTGAGGGGTTCTATCTGGTGAGAGCCTTCTTGCTGAGACCCTGCAGAGTTCCAAGGTGGCACAGGGCATCACATGGTGAAGGAGCTGAGCATGCTGGCTCACGTCTCTCTTCCTCTTTCTATAAAACCACCAGTCCTACTCCCATAATAACCCATTAATCCATTAACCTGAAAATCCATTAATGCACGAATGGCTCTACCCTCATGCTCCAATCACCTTTTAAAGGGGTCACCTCTCAATACTGCCACATTCGGGATTAAGTTTTCAACATGAATTTTAGAGGGGACCTTTAAACCATAATGAATATCTTCTTACAGTTTTATCTCTATTTCCTAGTGCTATGAATTCAGCTGAATTGTAGAGTTGACAACATACCGCTGCTTCAGTATCTTGTCCTGCTTGTTCTGAATGCTTTTTCCTAAATGCTTTATTGTTGTTGCTGTTGTTGTTCCTGCATAGGGCAAAATGAGATGCCTTTATTTCTATTAAGTTTCAAAAATACTCAGAAGGATATGTGAAGCTATTTCCTACCTGCTTATTACTCTACTGTGTTTCCCCTGAAACTTTCCATGTCTTGAGATGAGTCAATGCCATGGAAAGCAAATTATTATTCAATTTAAAAATCAAGACTCATTTAAGGTATCTAAATTCCAATTTGGACAGCAAAAGGTTAATAGCGCATAGAAAAAATTCCAGCAGCCCACAAATCTAAGCATAATTATGTATGAACATGAGGCTTTTATTGCTGTCAAAATTAATCACTTTTCAACTTCCAGCTGTTAAAACCCTTCTGGCAGTTCTCCAAGCAATTCCCCTACAGTTACTTTTCCTTCAATTAATTTCTGGTGCAGTTCACAGGCTCCTGTTACATAAGCAGCAACTGAAAAGTTGACTTCTTGGGCTTTCTTTCTCTTTCCTTCCTTTCTTCCTTTGCTTAAAACTAGAAAATGACAGAATATGAAGCTTACTACTTTTACTCTTTCAGCTTGACTCTTAAAATCTAGAAACAAGCAGTGTGGAATTAAAGTATTAGTATTTATTATAAAGCACTTTACGTGTGTGAAGTGATTTGTAATAATTTTTATTAGCCATTTCTTTCCACCATCCTCTGAGGTACGTGAATGTTGTTATGTTTGCACCCTACAGCCCCACCCACTTTTCTCCCCCAGAAACTTTGCAGGAAATGGAATTTACAAATCTTCAGCACTGGGTTTAACCCCGATGGTATGCACCATTTATTTCTGGGATGGTGGCTACCTTCACCACTCCTGTAGGCATACAGGTTTGTTGTGGTGGGAATTATCTCAGAAGGAGAAGCCGTGAGGTGCCTGAAGCTGCCCAGTTGCCTCAAAGCTCTCGTGGTGGACTGCACCCCCAACCCCCATTCTAGAAGCAGCTGCCAAGAGACTGGTTGAATTCTGAAGGGCAGAGGCCTGTGGTAAACTATGCTATTGTGTTGACTATGAATCCTCAAGGAGACTGATAAATGATCACAGTGTATGATTGTATGAAAGTCTGCATCTTTGCATTTGCTTGGCACAGACCGAGTGCTTGCACATGCGTACTGGGTCAGATGTGCTGTCTTTCCAGTCTTCCTTCCTGGGTTGCCAGAAGAATAGTCCTTGCATCCTTTCTCATTGCTGTAGAGATCTGAATGAAGGCTGACGCTGCGCTTCCTAGGGACAGGGAATTCTAATTCCTCTCACCTCACCTGTATTATCAGGGCATATGCTCTTCCACATCTGAGTGAGTTAAGCCAGTTTCATTTCCCTGGTTTGTCTCTTCCAGCTCCCTCCAAAGTTGCCTGCCCTCTTCACACCTGGGGTGGAGGGCGCCTTCCCTGGGCACCCTCCTCCTCCTCATCCACCCTGCTTCATGCTGTTCCATAATTGCACGTTAAAATGCTGTAATGAACAGATGCTTCTAGTGTGTAGTCTCTTTGTAATTTCTGCTATCATCCTCCATTTTCATGCAAAATTAATGTATTTCCAGATGCTGATTCCTGAGTCTTTCTGCCCGATAGTGGCAGTGCATGAGATTTGAAACTGGGCAAGGGGGTATGAAGATGTCTTTGGGGCAGAGGTAAAAGAGTAAAGAGGTCTTGCCTATTAAACAAAATGTAAGAATGCAGCAAACACCTTGTAGTGCCTGTTTGTTTTATCATGAATATGCAGTTCTGTGCTACCCTGTATTTATGTGGTTGGGAGGAGAGACTGCAGATGCAGGGGAAATCTTCATTCCATTTTTATCATCCAGACTCTAAAGTGGCTTGTCATTGAAAATCTGCGCTTTGAAAATTCAAGGCTGTCATAATTTAGGCTATGGAGCAAGATTTCTTGTCCAAGCAGGAGTCTTGCTGGTCAGTGGGCTGGGGAGTGATTTGTGTGAATTTATCTCAGCACGAGTCCCCTGAGGCTGGTTTCTAGGCTGCCTTGGTTAAAAATAGCCTGTTGATGAAATCACATCCTAGCTCAAACCTAGCCCAAGGAAATGGCTCAAGGCCCGAGCACCTTACTGGAATATGAAGCAGAGACAGATTCACCAAGAAGTCATCAGATTGTCCCTTTACTACAATTTGCACTGCAGTGAAAAATCTGTGTCGACCTCTCCCTCCTCTTTCAAAAATTAGCTGGTTAGCTTCTCATAGGACTGCGTTATTTGACTCCAGTCAGGGTAATTTGGACAAATCTTACTGAGCCCTGAATTGATGGCCTAGAGTGAATTGAGTCAGGATTAAAGTCAGGATTCTCTGAGTCTGACGACCAGAGGCCAAGACTCTTCCTTTGGGAAGCTGCCAAGACATCTAAGAGACAGGCTGGAGATCATGTTGAGAGCACCAAGGCCAGGAAGGACTGCTGATGAAGTTTTGTCCTTCTGTTCAGTATTTAATGTACTTCCTATTTGTAAGACATTCCTTAAAAATTGCTACAGGCACAGTTTTTGTTAATTGGCTTATGTAACATGCATGAATATTATTTTTCACTGAAAATACCTTTTTGTACATTATGTGCTTGTTTCCTTAATTGGATACTTTGTGGGTGGTTTGGCTAGATTTGGTGTTCCCTAGACCTGTAGATTCTATCATTCGAACTCCAAACATCTCACCAAACTCTACCAAGTGTAAATTAAAAACAAATATGTATGCAGTCAACAAGTTGGGGAGAAGAAGTTCTGTTTGGCATTAGAGTCACTTTGCAATTGGCAAAATACAGTTCCAGTAATTTATATTGCTCTTATTCCATCTGCTTTCTGGCTTAAAATGTCCTGGATTGCCTCAAACTCTGTATATGCAATATTTTCCATTTACAAAATTTTCCTGCATAATCCATTTTATTTTTCAGAGAACTTTTGAAAAATAACATTGGTTAGTTTCATATTTCTAGAGTCAAGTTTTATGTGATATGATTTTTTAATCTTATAAATGGATGATAAAGCCTGAAGAGATAATCCAGGGAAACTTCTAGAGAGAAAATGTTTGTCCCATGGACTCAGTGCAAATTCTGCCAACAAATGAATAGTTCACAGCAGCTGGACTTTGTAGAGGCAGAGCCCACGTAGTCTCAAGTAAATTCCTTCTGAGGCCTGCAGCTTTCTACCACCACCCCCTGGTTATGTTTAAATACATTCTGCCTCCATGCCTCTTTGGAACTTCAAATTTTTTTTTGGAGCCA
The DNA here is from genome assembly GCF_029281585.2 of Gorilla gorilla gorilla. Taxonomy (NCBI): domain Eukaryota; kingdom Metazoa; phylum Chordata; class Mammalia; order Primates; family Hominidae; genus Gorilla; species Gorilla gorilla. The sequence continues at coordinate 37,322,204 of NC_073243.2, forward strand.
TGGAGGCATGAGTGTTTATAAATTATCTTCTTCACTACTCAATTATGAAAGGAGAAGTAGAAATGAGTGCACATGTTGAAGATTATAGGAAAACACACAAGTTTCAGAGTCTCTGATTCTGGGACAGGGGAATGGAGGTGAGGGGATAGTAGCTGGTCCTGGGATTTGGCACTCCTGTCTATTCATTTGCCAGGAGTTACACTCACCCACTTCTGTGTACCATATTAGGGAGGGAAGGTAGGGATGGAAATCATAGAGTAAACAGTCTCATCAATTCCAGCCACATCGCCTGAGTTTTCAAGTGATAAATAGGATTGTTTGGAAGGCATTGGCAGGCTCTTTTCATGGCATTAGGTACTATTTAGAAGACAAATGATTTGAAGTTTTCTTCTTAGTTGAGAAACATTTGCAAGGATTTTCTGTTTTGCCTCTTTCAACATATAACACTATTATTTAGTTTAGTTGTTTGTTTGTTTGTTTCCTAAACAGGGTCTCACTCTGTCACCCAGGCTGGAGTGCAGTGGCACAATCCTGGCTCACTGCAGCCTTGATCTCCCTGTCTCAGATGATCCTCCCACCTCACCCTCTGGAGTAGCCGGGACCGCAGGCATGTGCCACCATGCTCGGCCAATTTTTTTTGAATGTATTTTTTGTAGAGCCGGGGTTTCACCATGTTGCCCAGGCAGGTCTCAATCTCCTGGGGCCAAGCGATCCACTGGCCTTGGCCTCCTAAAGTGCTAGGATTAGAGGTGTGAGCCACTGCACCTGGTCCACTAGTTTAGCTTTTATCCTACAAAACTGTCTTCAGTTGAATTATAACAATGACTTACATTTGAATTCTACTGTCTAATTTTCACAGACATTATTTCATTCAATTCTCCTGTGATCAAGACTTTTTTTTTTTTTTTGATACAGAGTTTCACTCTTGTTGCCCAAGCTGGAGTGCAAAGGTGTGTCCACCTCCTGGGTTCAAGTGATTCTCCTGCCTCAGCCTCCCGAGAGCTGGGATTACAGGCTCCCACCACCATACCCAGCTAATTTTGTATGTTTAGTAGAGACAGGGTTTTGCCATGTTGGCCAGGCTGGTCTCCAACTCCTGACCTCAGGTGTTCCTCCCACCTTGGCCTCCCAAAGTGCTGGGATCATAGGCATGAACCACTGCACCCAGCCCTGTGATCAAGACTTAATTGGAGCCAGAAAGGAAGGTATCATTAATTCACTGCTTGGGCATGGAAATTAAGAGAAAAGTAACTTGTCCAGGGTCACAGGGCAAGTTGGTGGCAAAGTGGGGACTGGAGCCAAAGTCTCCTGGCTCCTAGTACAGTGTTTTCTTTTGGAAAAAGCAGTGTTTAGTGATGCTTATTAGCTATTGGCATCCTTCATGAAGATGGTAACATCTCTGGTCCATCAGGAGGGAGGTACATTGTGCTTTCCTCAGTAGACACTCATATGTAGGTTATTCTTCAGTTTGTAACTGCCCACAGCACCTGTTATGCCAAGTTATTCTTATCTTGCCTGCTGGATTTTCTGGACAACCCATAACCTTTGCTAGAAAGAAGCCTGCACGTGTTCTATTTCTGGAGCTTCGCTAGTCTGCCAGCAGTACTCAGGTCCCCAGGGTACCTACCTATTTCAAGTTGCTTGAAGCTGTGCTTCTGGGCACCTGGGAAGTGCGTTGGACCCCTAGAATGTACCTGCCCTGGCTGATACTTAATACGAAAGCTGCCTCGTTACTACTGTCCTTATCAGCTCAGTACCCAGGGAGGTGTCCAGGCCTGGACATTGCTCCTCAAACGATAGTTTGGTTTCATTCCAGGAGTTTTGTTGTTGCCGTCTTATTAGCTGTTATTTGGAAAGCTTAGATATGAGGCTAGTATAACAAGTCAAGAGTCGCTGTGAAATATCTATTTTGCTGCCCTGTAAAAACAGAATACATTCTCTGATTTTGACTGTGGTGAGGAGCTTGATACAGGATTGATGCTACAACAACTTCAAAGAAGTACTGGCTTTCTTGAAGGTACAAAGAGTTGAAGCTATCACCATTTAGCTTTTAGATAATCTGCACATTTTGTTCTTCCCTGCTGCTCAATTGCCAGAGTTTAATAAGGATGCCTTAGAATACATGATCTTCCCTTGCAGTTTAAATCAATCACCCATTAATTGACACACAAACCTCTCTAGAAAGAGCTCATCTTCTTGGTTTCTGGGAATGTGACCTGGTTCTCTGTTCAGGTATAGGGTCACCTTTGTTCTCTCTGTTTGTTTCCCAAGCTTTGGGTAAAATTTCTAACCAGGCATGGTTTGTCTTCAGCTCTATTTAATTTGTTTCAGAGGCTTCTAATCTACTTTAGATCTTTCCCTTTCTCCCTCCAAACTTCAATTTGAGAATGAATTCCTACTGCAATAATATTAAGGGTGGGGCCTTTAGGAGGTGATTAGATCATGAAGACTCTGCCCTCATGAATGGGATTCATGCCCTTATACAAGGGCTTAAGGGAATCTGTTTGTCCCTTTTCATCCTTCCATCATGTGAGAACACAGCATTTGCTCCTTCTGCCACGTGAGTTTGCAGCAAAAAGACACTTACCAGACAGCAAATGCTGGTGTTTTTATCTTGGACTCCCCAGCCTCCAGAACTGTAAGAAACAAATTTCTGTTTTTTATAAATTACCAAGTCTAAGGTATTTTGTTGTAGTAGCAGAAATAGACTAAGTCTCATTCATAGACCCGGTGCTTTCCAGCTGCTCAAAATTATTTGCTGTGCAGTCCTAACTGGGTCCGCATTTGATAGCATCTGTGGGTCATTACAAGGTTTCTTTCCCTCTCAAAATTCTCCTAACTTCTCTTGGAAGCCCTGCCCTTTCTGTTTATAATAAACAACTTCTCTTTTAAAAAAAGATAGCCATTATGATGATTACTATCAACACTATTGTACCACCACCATTATCCCCTACTCTTTGCCAAGCCCTGAGAACACACAAAAATATAAAAAGACTCTCTGCCCTGGGAGAGTTTCTAATCTGGGTGCAGGAATATAAACACTATTGATCACAAATCAATTCCTGTCTTACTTCTAGGATAAAATGCTTATGCATTCCAATAGGAAATATAAGAGCATGATGCCTCAGCCCATGGTACTTTTGAGAGGCCAATGAAGAGATATTCAGAAAAGGCAGGGACCCTGAAAAAATCATATCACATCAATGGGTATCTACAAAAGCCTACCTTTAAAATCTTCTCTATCACCTGTTTCCAGCTGATGGCCCTGTGATTGTCCATAGTAAAATCACACAGTGTGTATTTGGGGGTGGCCTTGTTTGTTGTGGGGGTGATTCTGTGAGTGTTGCTGTAGCTTACCCTAAATTACTCATGTCCATCCTAAAGCACAGCGGAAGAGATGTACATGACTGTCAGACCAGAGCTTCTGCCAAGCAGAGGCAGGATGCAACAAGACACATGAAAGCAGAAATCTTCCTGTTTCTGTAACATTTCCAGCTGGAAAACCAATCAGAGCCACACATTCCAGCTACACTTGGGAAACACTGAAATATCCAAGTAGTAATCACCTAGGTATGCTGCTAACTGCAGCTCAAAATAATTCTGGGGTTGCCAGTGCCATGTACCTTGTAGGCTTCCAATTACCTGTGCTCATTTCTCTTGTTTCTCCAAGGACCAATTATTGGGGGAATTTGGCATTTCTCCTCCTCTCTGCTTCAGCCATTCAAAGAAAGGTTGTTATACACCAGAATGTCTGACCATTTTAATTAAGCCAGTCAAAGGTAGGTGCTGAAACAGTTTAGCCCCCGAAGCAAGGATTAAACACTTAAGGTTGAGGAACATAGAAGTCAGTTAGTGTCAAAGAGTTGGAAGAGACCCTAGAGTAGGATGACCATACATTTCAGTTTAACCTGAAAGCCCCTGTCTCGGTGTAATTATTATCACTTCTTTTCTCTCAAAAGTGCTCAGTTGGGGCCAAAAATGATATAGCTACTTTGCCTTAAAGATTATCTAGTCTGCCTTTCAGTTTGGTTCAAATTTAATGTAGAAATTATCTTTCTGTGAATGATGGAGACTTGGGAGATGTAAAAAAAATAAAAAAAACCTTTTATTTTATTTAAACCTTAAATAAACCTATTTATTTTTATTAAAATCTTTCTGTTTTCTCTTCCTTCCAAACACATGGTCATCTGTTTGCTGTTAACCACCAGTAATGGGGGACTCATACTTTGCAAGGAATCTCTAACTAATGAGTTCTCAGTTCTGCATCAAAATCTTCCTTCCTCTGGCTTCACCCTTTGATTCTAGTTCCTTCTTCTGAAACAATCTAGAGTAAATTTCTTCTCTCTTCCACAAAATATTTTCCATTTTGGTATATTTGTGGTGTCTTTTTCAAGAAAATATTCATGTTTACTTCACTTCCTTTTTTTGAAATTCGAAGGAAACTGATCCAATTTTGGACTGAGATACCTTATTTTATTTTTTATTTTTTTGCGACAAGGTCTCGCTGTGTCACCCAGGCTGGAGTGCACTGGTGTGATCAGAGCTCACTGCAGCCTTGCCCTCCCGGACTTAAGTGATCCTCCTACCTCAGCCTCCCGAGTACCTGGGACTACAGGAGCATGCCACCATGCCCAGTTGATTTTAAAAATTTTAGTTAGCAAATAGCTCTTGCTATGTTGCCTGGGCTGGGCTGGTCCTGAACTCCTGAGCTCAAGCAATCCTCCCAACTCAGCTTCCTAAAGTGTTGGGATTGCAGGCATGAGCCATCTTGCCCAACTGGACTGATATATCTTAAAGACAAAAGCAAGAATTTTGCTAAGCTCTATTATAGAACTCCTAGGTACATGCTCAATTGTTTGGAGATTGTAGGTAAGATCATGCAGGAGTTACCAACAAACTAACAATGCCAGCATCCTGTAGTGAAAACTTCTTTATGACATTGTTTTATGAATGCAGGTGAATGACCTAGATAATGTCTCTAAAACTTTACAGGCAGGACATAAGCATAACATGAAGAAACAAGGTTCTCTTTAAAGACTATTCCAAGCTAATGACAGAAGCAAGATTCATAGGTTTTGTTTAAAAAGAAAATGTATTTTATTATTGTAAAAATAACACAGGATGATTGTTGAAGATTTACAACACCTCAAAAAAAAGAAAAAAAGAAAAAGACTACCATCAGAGATAATATTCCATGTCCAGTTGATTTTTAAAAATTTTTTGATGTACGTCCTTTTTTTCTTTTCTCTATGTGGATATACTTGATAAATAATTTAATAAAATAAGAATCATATTGATATAGAGTTTGCTGTACTTTTGTATTAATATTAGATAACAATTATTCCACTGCACCATTAAATAAGCCTTAACATTTGGTTTTATGGTTGCAAAAGACTCAACAATATATATTTTGTACTTTTCCAAACATCTATTGTTAGAGATTGAGGTTATTTTTAACTACTCCTCTAATGCTGCAGGCTACATCCTCAATCCTTGCCTGCTTCACTGATTACTTCCTTAGGATAGACTCCTAGAAGAGATTCTGGTTAAATAATTTTATTAGTTTGTTTGGGGTGTCATAACAAAATACTGCAGATCTGGTGGCTTAAACAACAGAAATTTATTTTCTCACAGGTCTTGAGGTTGGAAGTCCCAGAACAAGGTGCCAGTCCTGGTGAGGGCTCTCTTCCTGGTTTGCAGATGGCAGCCTTCTTGCTGTATTCTCACATGGTGGAGGGAGAGCTCTGGTGTCTCTTCCTCTTCTTATATGACCACCAGTCCTATCAGTTAATCAGTTATAGCCCCACCCTTATGACCTCATTTAACCTTTATCACCTCCTCCCAGACTCTCTCCAAATACAGTTACATTGGGGGTTAGGGCTTTAACATGTGAATTTTTGGGAGACACAAGCCTTCAGTCCACAACAAAAATATAAATCTCTTTAATCTTTTTGATCTATAAATATCAACTGTAAGGTTGAACAAATTTAGAGTCCCACCAGCAAAGCAGTGGGATTTCAGCACACTTTTCTCAATGTAGAGCATCATCATTAAAGAAAAAGAACCGTAATTAATTTGTTATTGGAAAAGTTGTAACTCATGGCTTTAATTTGGATTTCTTTGATTCCTAATGAGGTGAACATTTTTCATATGCTTATATGCTATTCATAGTTTTATTTCATGAATGAACTCATCACGCTTTTGGTACTTTTCTTTTTTTTCGGCTTACTAATTTGTATGAGCTATTATAGAGTAATAATAAATTACAACTGATGTTACTTAGCATTTACTATCTACCAATATTGAAGGCAAGCAAATAACATATAGACGCTCCTTCAAATATTCATAAAACTCTCTGCTTTATGCTTTAAACCCCCATTTTAAAGACAACAATCCTGAGACAGAAAAATTAAGTAGATTTCTTATAGAAGTTTATGTCTACTACATTCAAATTATATCTGTGATTATTGCTCTGGTCCTACTGTGTTTTGGTTCTGTCTTTGGTAACACCTATTATTTGCGGATTGAATTTCCTTTCTTTGTGCTCTACATGTATCATCTTCCCATTTGCCTTAAAAAATAAGACATTTTTTGGACCTCCCTCCCCGTTTTATCTTCTGTTCAACTCCATTCTGCACATTACTGGTTAGATTTCCCAAGGTCTGTTTTACTGCCCTCAGTGCTGACTTCATTTCTCATATTGTAGTTTCAGCCTCCTTATCTCACCCAGCTTCCTTTTCACCTGGGTTTATTGTCTTTACATTCCATGGCGTTGTCTTTTCATCTCATCGCGTTCTTTCAGTTCAGCTTTTTGGCTTCCTGCTCCTGTTTCAGAGAGGCCATATCTTCTTAGATCCTACTGAAAATAATAAAAATATTTCATACCATTTTCTCTTTTTTTCTGATAGTAAATCATTTTCAAAGGTGTGTTCATCTTCTTGATCTCTGGGATATTGTTCCCTTTCCCCTGAGGTTTCATACTTTTTTCATAGGCCCTCTATTTAGTTTGGTGTTTACTAATCCTTAGATTAGACAAGTTCCCTCTGCATTCAGTGTTTGCCAACACACAGATTTTGTGGCTCTGCTGTAGAGAAATGAGATCTCACTCTCTTGCTTGATTCTTTGACACTTTGAACTAAGGGAGTTGGTGGAAATTTAGAAGCCCGGCACACACTGCTGTTGGATATCTTAGAGTCTTTTTTCTTGCTTATGTAGCTTCAATATGAGGGCTACATCCACTAGGATGCAGAGCATGATTCTAGACCCCGACAACTTCCTGCTCATTGCTTTCAGTTCACAGATGCAATAGAAAATGTGAGTGGGGTGAGGTTAGAGGGAGAGGATGTGGTGGAGAACAGGTGATTGGTGTTTACTCTGGTACCTTAGAAATAAGCACTTGCACAATCGAACTTACTGCTCAGCACCGACCTGGGCCTTTGAGACAGGGCAGACAGGGGAAGGACCAGAGGCCACCTCACTTTCTTTGCCATGTGTAGGTTTCCCTGCTTCAGGAGAACACCTGTAGCTTGGCCACTCACTGTTTCTCTGAATCCACCTTCCGCTGTCTTGGAGTTGGTGAAAATGTTTCTCCACATTTTGGCAATTTGTATTTATGCCAATTTTGAATTTCATTCTTTAAAACACGTAGTGGGGAATGTATGTATATTTACTGGGAAATTGAGAGAGGTTGAGTCATGGACTGCTAGCCAGGTGTCATTTTAAACTGGAAGTTCTTCACACTGCTATTTTTTTGTCTGACAGTTTACTCCCAGACACTGAGCTTTGTCTGGATGTGTATTAGTGGCACCATCAGCATCTGATCATTTCTTGACACCTCATTCACCCACTTATCCATTGCCAGGTCTTTTTGCCATGGGTCTTGTGTCCGTGGTCTTCTTTCCATCCCCACCACTTCCACCGTGGCTCAGGCCTTCACTGTTTGCCATGGTGTCATGTGGTTGCTGGCTGCCTGGACTGGCAATCACCAGCCTCGCCTCCTTTTCCTTGCTTCGTATTACTGTTAAACACACTCTTTTTACTGCCGTGAGACAGTATCATGGGTTCCTAAAACCACTCAGTGGCTCCTCTTTGTGATTCTAATAAATTCCAGGTTAACATAGACATTCTAGGTACCTCATGACCTGTACCCAACCTACGTTACCAGTCCTAACACCTTTACTCTATTCCTGTACCCTTTGCTCTTACTCAACTGGCTTATCCTCCATTTACAAGCATGTTCTACATTTCCCTGCCACCACCCTTTTACTTACGTCATTCCTTCTACTGTGCTGGGATCTGCCTCTCTTTTATTTCTCTTTGCAGTAATCTTAATCATCTTCTAGAACCCCATTAAATGCAATCTTTTCCATGAGGCCTGAATGCAATATCTTCTTTCTCCGAGCTCTGAAACTGGATCATCTATTGAATACATTCTGCTTTGTGTTGGAGTTTGTGTGTGTGTGTGTGTGTGTGTGTGTGTGTGTGTGTGTGTGTGTACTACCTGCTACCTCCCCTTCTAGATTGCAAGTTTTTTGAAGTCCCCCATCACATTTTACATTGGTTAAGCTATTCTATTTTGCTAAGCCCTAATTTCCTGATTAAACTGAGTGCAATAGTAGTGCTTAACTTCTAAGTTTGCAGCATTGTTAAATGGAATAAAGCATCTAGAGTGCTGAGCAGAGAGCTTGACATACAACAGGTCCTCAACATTTATTGGTGGAACAAATAAACGAATGAGTCTTCTCGTTTTCTCCTGAATCCTATATTATTGCAAATGCAAAATGTTTTCCTATCCTAAACTTTGCTAAATTTGCAGGGCCCTCAGTACTAGTTGCATTCCACATTTTTCTTGAGCATTGCCAGAAGTTTAGGGGCAAGAAGGGAATGATCAAATGTAACTACCATTAGTGAAAACCACAGGCACTGAACAGCTGGATAACGTGAACAGACAAGTTCAGCTGAATCTCCAGAAATGCATCAATCATAGGCTGATGGCAGCTTTTGGGGAGAGTTAAGAGATGCTTGAAAAGGAGCCAGAGTGTGGAAGAAAAAAGATGTTTAGAGTTGGGTTTTCAAAACCAAAGTCTTCATCATGGCCAACAAACTATGGGAAGGTGGCAAATGTGTGTAAAAAGACCTTTTCATTTTCTTGAGTTCTTTAGAAAATTGGAGAGTTTTGTTTGGTTTATTTATTTATTTTTGAGCAGCTTAATAATAGAAATTGCCTCAGGGATGGCGTCTGCCATTGCTTTTCAAATGCAATACTGTTCTCCCTCCGGGGATTGTGCTGCAGAGGCTCCTAGAGTGAATATTGCAAAAGCCACTAATAATACTCCTTCTCAGGTAACATTTTCTGGTATAAAATATCTTGGCTTAATATAGTCTAAATACATTGAAGTGTAATGTGGCCAACACGATAACTTTCTGAAATACAATACTATTGTCCTTACTTCTGTCTTGGTTTCTGTGGTGTCAGAGGCCCAAAATGAATCAAGATGACAAATCCTTAGCTAAGGCAATGTAGAAGCCACCATGGTACTGTACAGGAATTATAGTCTCTTATTTTTCCCGGGAGAGAAAGCATGGAGTAATGTAAAGAACACTGGATGAGTGTCAGGATTCAGCTTCAGGAGGGGAAAGCCAATAGACTTGGGCCCAGCACTTAACCACTGTGCGCCTTATCTCTTAATTGGAAGGAATTGGGCTACAGAGTCTTAAGGGTCCTTCTAAATAAGAACTTTTCAATTCTAAGGTTTCTTCTGTCTGAAGAGGAGCATATCATGATGGATTGGTCTCTGGAATCAACAGGCTTGGTTTTGAACGAAGAGATCTTCGACCAGTTGCTTACCCACCCGTGGCCTCATTTTTCTTATATAAAAGATGGGGATAGTGATATTACTTGTATCCGTTTGGATATGCAGCTGCTGTTGATTTGTTGATTCAGCTGCTCAACAGGAACCCACGCTCTTTTTGATGACTTCACCATCTTTAATTTCATCTTCATGTTTGTTGCCTCATCTTATAAAAAGGCATCAGCCTCTCCAGGTATTAAGTCTTCATTCCCATCAGAAAGCAGGGGGTGGGAGTGGGAGGTGATACCAGGATTTTTTTTTAAGTATATGCATGGGGAAAGGGTCTACGTTCTAGGGCTGCTTCTTCCTTTTCTCTGAAAAGGAACAACTTTTCCCAAACTGCCACATGACTTCCCATTGTATTTTATTGGCCAGAACAGGACCACAAGACTCCTCACCTGTGGGAAGCTGGAAAAGTCTTTTTCAGCTTCTGTGATAGTGGTTAAGGGAGAAGGGGTTGGAAGTCCTTTGAAGTCAGCCAACAAACAGGTTTGCCAGTCCGCCCCAGGTGACGTCAGAATGTCATGAGGTACGTGTAGTGGTTAATGCTGGTTGAGTGCTTAACTCCCGGGTCACGGCCTGACCCAGAGCCAGCACTGGATAACTGTTAGTTACCCTTCTCTAATAGTCTATTCCTCCCTTTGCACCTGATTCAACCTCACTGCAGTAATTTTCAACTTTATCATATGAGAATCCAGAATCCTTGATATTTGGCACTAGAAGCCGCTTGACTTCTTTCTCTTCTAGTAATGCACTGCTTTCCTGTGCACTGCTCATGATAGCTTTAGTGTCTTGTCCAGGAGTGTGCATGTCTTAAACTCACAAAAGGAAAGCTGGGTCACACACAAGGGAGGCTGAGATTGTCCTGTACAAGGTGTTTTGCCGGAACAAAGCCACGGGCAATTCCTTATGCACGGGGTACCATGCTTTGCACAATGACCCTGTTCTATTCTGACCTTAGCAGTCTGGACCAGAGGATGGTGCCTGACTCAAAAGGCAGCCAGTGAGAGGCTGCAGTGAGATTTCTGTCCAATAAGAGAGGTCCATAGAGAGTAGTAATTAATGGAACTAATCAGTCTCTCTGTCTTAGTGTCACTAAGTGTCATTCAAATATGCCAGATTTTAGAGATGTGCATAAGCTAAGAGGCACATAGAGAGGAGACAAGCAAGTAGATGGCACAAGAAACGGAAGCTGTGAGAAGGCAGAAGCCATGAGATGGATGCATTTGTTGAAGAGGCCTTAGCATCTGAACAGAGAATGGCTGACTTGCCATTATGGGAGCAACAGCACATGCTGTTGAGGGACAAGATCAGATCTCTGGAGCTGCTGCTTTGCCTAGGGTGTTGCTATGGCCATCCTGTATCCTGGAGCATGCCCCAGTTCTCCCCTGGCTGGGCTGCCATCTTTCTTGCTCCTCCGGGGCCCCTCTATGAACCCCTTATTCTGAGGGAATGTGCAAAGATCTCCGATCTTGGTAACTATGGAGCCCCATTTACAAAGGAATTCAAATAATTTAGGCACAACTGAGTTGTCCTGTTACTAATTAGAGTAAGAGAGGGTGGCTGATGTGCAGACTTCTTCCACCTGGCTGCGTCTCATGGAGCAGCCACCCTCATGGTGGGAGAAACCTACTCAGCAAAGATGAGCTGCGATTCTATTCTGTGCAGGCCCAGGGCCCACCAGCTGGGCACCAGGGCCCTGGCCCCCCATTTGCTGGCCAGAGAGTCTCTTCAGAGGGGAATTCAGGGGAGGCTGCCTTGCCACCAGACAATGGCTCCGTTTACATAATCCTCACTAGGCTGTGGCTGGTGTAATTCAGTTATTTGATTGATTTTATATTGTGTGATGCTGGAAGAAGTGAGGAAACAACAGGTTTTTGGCTGTACCCTCTGGCCTGTTCTGATCTGTCTTGTTGGCTTCAAGGATTTCACGAAGCTTTGTGCTGCTGCCAACTGTCTCCCTGGGTGTTGTTCACAGGCAGCATCCTGCTTCCCATGTGCATATCTCCACAGAATCCGTAGGAAGTGGGACCTAACCCTTAAGTTGCCGGCTCGTGGGTGGGGCATGCGGGCAGCAGAGGTTTGCGTGGAGTCTTCAGTGGCCCCACATGTTGCAGAGTTTCTCAAATGTTTAGTGCTCAAGCTCCATCTTGTCCCTTTATCCCCAGGAGAAATGGCTGTGTATTGGTTTGATTGGAATGATCTCCCTATGTCTGGCAGCTCTAACACAAGTTAACACAGCTTTAAAAACCAGTTTTCTTGATGTCTTGACACAGCAGATTTCCTAGTATGGAATTGTTAAGCCACATTTCAACTTCATTTCCAGGCATGTGTCTTCCTGTTTGTTTGTTTGTTTGTTTTTTGAGACGGAGTCTTGCTCTATCTCCATGGAGGCTGGAGTGCAGTGGTGCCATTTCGGCTCACTGCAACCTCCATCTCCCGGGTTCAAGTGATTCTCCTGCCTCAGCCTCCCGAGTAGGTGGGACTACCGGATTATCGGCACACGCCACCGTGCCTGGCTAATTTTTGTAGTTTCAGTAGAGACGAGGTTTCACCATGTTGGCCAGAATGGTCTTGATTTCTTGATCTCATGATCCGCTCATCTCAGCCTCCCAAAGTGTTGGGATTACAGGTGTGAGCCACAGTGCCTGGCCCTGTTTGTTAACTTGAAGGTTCTGCCATTTCTTATAGAGCCTCCATCTCTGGCATTTATTGTTGATACGTTGTTTCTTTTACTTTTTGTATGTTTATTTATTTTTTATCCAAGTGAGACTCATGTTGACACAGTTTGTTTTTCTCTTTTCTTTCAGCTTTAACCAAACTTGAGTAAGAACTCCCTGACTTGGAAACACTCAAGTTTCCCACATGTGACTGGATGGCCCTGGCCACACTGGGAACGGAATGATGGCCTCCCATTGGAACTCGGGGTGGAGGGGGAAGCTCGACCAGCTATTGTGGCCCCCACTTCCATTGACAAAGTAAGTGTTGCAGACAGGGGTGGGTGGGATACAGGGTGTGGGGGCTGGTTAGTGCCTGGCATCTGGAATTAAAACCTAAACACATTTCCCTTTAGAAACAATATTATTCACGAGGGCCAAAAGCCCACTAACCGCCCCCCCCAAGAGCTGAACGCTACGGTGTAAGTTCTATTAGTGATTTTTAATTCTGGCTGTGCATTAAAATCACCTGGATGTTCTTTAAAACCCTGCATGTGTTCCTCCAGCAGAGGTTCTGATTAAACTAATCTAAGCAAGAACCCAGGCATACGTACTTTTTAAGTTTCCCTTGGCCATGCACGGCGGCTCCTGTCTGTAATCCTAGCGCTTTGGGAGGCCGAGGCAGGCGGATGGCCTGAGGTCAGGAGTTCGAGACCGGCCTGGGCAACATGGTGAAACCCTGTCTCTACTAAAAATACAAAAATTAGCTCGGCACAGTGGCACGCACCTGTAGTCCCAGCTGCTTGGGAGGCTGAGGCAGGAGAATTGCTTCAACCCATGAGGCAGAGATTGCAGTGAGCCGTTATCATGCCACTACACTCCAGCCTGGGTGACAGAGTGAGACTCTGTCTGGAAACAAACAAACAAACAAAACACAAAACCAGTTTCCCTGGAAATCCTAATGTGCAGGCAGGGTTGAGAGCCCTGAGATTTTATATCTGGGTCAGGACTAGGCTGAGGCCAGACAGGTGCCTAGGTACAAAGTGTCAGGAGGTGCTCGCTCTTGGATCCCTGCAAGTTGGTCCATTTTGCAGGTCGCATTAGGAACTTCGTCAGCATGGGAGTCAGCGTCTTGGATGGAGATGGGTTTTAGTTTTAAACTTACCTATTGTAAAAAAAGTCTTTAGGGCACAACCCATTTATAATTTGGTGATTTCTCCCTTCCTTTCTTCCTGCTTCTTTTACTGTCATACTCTTTTAACTCCTCTCATTCCAAACCTCTCTGCCTTGTTTTTACTCTCTCCTCATTTCTAGCACTTTCTTCTCCCCCTGCCTCCTCCTCCTCCTTTTCCTCCATCTTCTTTTCCTTCTCTGTTCTTTCCTCTGAGGGCGGCTCTTCCCTTTCTCTCTTCTTGTGTACTTGGGCCATTTTTGTTAGCCACATTCCCTTCTCATTATTCCAGGCCCGTTCATGTGTCCTGGATCGCTTTCTGTTTTTCTCTCTCCCCCAGTCCCTCCACTACAGCACGCCCACCATTGCCCCACCATTGGCCAAGTGGCTCCAGTCTAGGACAATTCTCCCAAGGCTCCTCCCAAGCCCACACTGGCTGCATCAGCCTCCAGCAGTTGTTCATGGACCTTGCTTGGCCCTTGGTGACACCAGATGGATTTTTTATGTTGGGAGTGTGGGTGAGGGGGTAGTTCAGGAGGAGGAAATAAAAATTGGTAAGGATAGAGAGATTAAACTGTCACTCTTTTTCCCCCTGAAGCTACTTTGAGGAGTAAAGAGAAATGCCTGTAAAAATTTTAGACCTTGATTCATGGCAGAATTGGGAGGCAGGTTCCCATCGTGCCACCCATCCCTGGCAGTAAAGCTACCCAGGCTAATCTTTTGACTGTTTGTACCCTCTGGGTTTCCTTGAAAGATAAACAATTCTATCATCCTTTCCCTCAGCCAGCCCCCTCCAGCACTATTGGCACTTCTGCAGTTAGAAATAAGCTGCTTTGCATCACAAATGGGCCAGATCTTCAGAGCTGGGCCAGCAGCTCCTTTTTCTTGTGTGGGAAAGATCAGAGTAAGGAAAAAAGCCCAGAGCCCAGAAACATCAAGCTGGAACCATTGAAAGGTTTTCTTCCTGCCAGACTTTGTCCAGACAGGCGGATAATGCAACATCCTTGGGAATTTGTCCTGGAATGGTCTGAGTCTTGTGGGAGAGGAATGAGGTGCTTGTCCAGGACTGTGCTCTTTTATCCACAGCTGATTGCTGTCACTTTGGTGCCTTGGCCTGTCCTCATGCACCCGGTTCCCTCCTGTATCCCAGGAATGCAGGACAGGGTGAACACACAGTGCTAGGGGAGGCCCAGCTGTAGGCCTCTCTGCTCACTCAAGGAGCAGAGCCTGGGTGTGTCCACGCATGTGGGACTGGTCTTTGGGACCAACCACTTAGATCATCCAATTTTAGGGTGGCATTAACAGGGTGTCTGGAAAGAGGCTGAGATTGCCCACAGCATGCCTGTGAGAGTGAGGGCAGAGGAGGTGGGGCCAGGATGGCATTCACTGCACCAATCTCCTGCTGCACGAGTGTGATAGAGAAAAATGAATGGACAGCCTGTTGGGCTTTGAGCAGGCTGGCCAAGAGGGAATGGACATATTTTAGCTGAAGGGTACACTGTCTTTCCCTGTAGACAGGGCAAGAGAATAGAGAAGCAATGTTAGGTGGCAATTGTAATAATAATTACATGGTACATGATACATGTCTTCAACTCATTTTCATATGCACCTTGCTGGAGCCTGCAGATAAATACCACACAGCAAAGTACTCTTATCTCTTATCCTCATATCACAAGAATTCAAAGTGTCATGTGACTTGTCTAAAATTTATATTGCTAGTAAATTGCAGAGCTGAGTCCTGTCTTGGCCCATACCTTGAAGTGTCCTGCTTAAGTGTCATGATATTGCACACTCTGGAGGTTCAGCCAGCTGCTTTGGTGAAACCCACATTGGATGTCATCAATGGAGTCATACAAATGGGTAAAATAAATAGGCAACTTAGTGAATTTGAATTCAGTGTGGGTTGGGATGGTCATTGCAGGAGGGTACTAGAGGGGCAGAAGTGGGAGTGGCAGGTGTTCTTCTCAGTGGCATTTGCCAGGTATAGATTAGGGCCACAATGTGTCCACTGTGGTCAGTTGGCAATCCTCAGGAATGGGGTCCAGCTAGGATGGGAAGAGCTGCCATGGTCTAGGGGAGGAAGCCTGAATTTTCAAAGGCTAGGGCTAGGGTTTCAATGAGAAACTGAAAAGATGATGGGAAACCAAGGCCCACATGAGAAGACGGTGACAAATCGAAGCCCTCCTCATGGGGCAGAGTGTGAACATTAGGATCAGATGCTTTTGTGGCATCTAGGGGCTGAGTCTGTCTTATTTCCCAGTAGACCCTCTTCTCTAGTAGCTATGACAGATTGTACTTTCCAAAGATGGCTGCAGTAATATCTCCCATCTCACATGCTTATTTTACACTGTAACTTTAACACTCCTCTCATGGAGAGGTGGAATCTATGTTCCTTCCCTTTGCATCTTGACACGTTTGTGACTGTGGAAGAAGTCATGCTATATGTCTTCTAAGACTGGGTCAAAAATGGTACGATGGTTTCTACCTTACTCACTGGAATGTTCATGCCAAAGCCCTGAGATGCCACGTATGCAGCTCGACTTCCCTGAGATTGCCATGCTGGGAGGAAGCCCAACTAGTCCATACGGAACAGCCACATGGAGAAGCCCTGAGACTGCATGAAGAGAGATATCTGGCCAGTCCCCAGTTTGTCAGCTTCCCCACTGTTTCAGCTCCCACCACCAACTGACTTCAACTGCATGACAGACCCCCAAGCCACAGCCACCCAGTAGCTTCCCAAATTCCTGATCCAAACAAAATATGAAAGATAATAAAATGATTGCTGTGGTTTGAAGCCACTATCACTAGGCTGGTAGTTACCAAGATTTGTTATTCATCAATAACTGGAACCATGCAGAACCCAGTTCTTATGGCCCACTTGGTGCTGGGATCACTGGGAACAGGTATGAATACCTGGGCTGCATTGGGATGAATAAACCCAAGGTCAGACCCTCGTGCTTGCTTATGTTTGGAGAAAGCCCCATCCAGCAGGGCATCTTGTGAGTATGTAAAAATTCAAGAAGGTCCAGGTGGCTAACATTGAGAAGGTTCCAAATGAGAGTGCAAGGTATCCCAACAGGAGGTGGAATGTATTAGTATTCAGATATCCAGGCTCATTCAGCCCATGCATCAGGCTGGTATGCAGGGACAGAGACCAGGTGTGATAGTGCTTCTCATGGGGTGTGGTTAAGTATTAAGTGAGGCGAATCTGAGCACGCAGCCTAGTTCTAGCACATAGAAGGTTCTCAACAAATACTGAGCTATTCTGATTATATTATTTTAGACTTTTTCTTCTTCAAGAGGTTGTTGTTGCCATTATTGTTACTATTTGGCCTACCAGTGTAGGCAGAGCCATGGTTCTAGAGAGTCGACATTAATAAACCATAAACAAAGACCACAGTGTTCCTATTCAAAGCCAAGACTCATAACTCTAACAATTCAGAATTCACAGCTTCCAAATGATACCGTAGTAGTTCATTCCATTCCTCACTGAGTGGGAAAGCAGATGTTCTTAATGTCTCCAGTTTCCAGATGAAGAAACTCCAATTTCCAGATAAAGCCCAGAAAATCCACTGATGTCTGAAAAGCTTACAACTAAGAAGCAGCTGAATCAGAACTTAAATTCAGAGCCACCAATTCCAAATTAGGTCCTGTTTTCTCTATGCACTCCTCTGTGTTGATGCATAAGACCTAAGTTCCTCAACTCCCTCTTGGCCAGAGACAAGAGCAGGGCTTAGCTCACTCATAGCCGCAGGCCAGGTGGTCCCCACCATGCTGAGTGGAGGCGGGAGAGTTTGGGCGCCTGGCAGGTGACAGTGCTTCCTCACGCCTCACAACTGCTAAGACAAAAGGAAGGCACTCTGGGTGGGGACAGTAGCTGCTGCCAACCCAGAAGTAGTTCAGTGGTATAAGGGAAGTGGCCTCCTGCCATCAGGGCCTTGGATGGCACCGTGCTGTCCAAGTCCAAGCCATTTCACAAAATGGCCAAGTTTGAGAAAGAGCAGGTTTCTGTGAGTGTAAAAGTGGATCCAGATGAACATTCTCTTCCAAAGTCTTCGTGGAGCTTCCCCAGTGGGAATTTGGTGTCTTCTCCCTGTGTCACTGCAGACACGTTTCCCTAAGTTTAGTCTTGTCACACGATAGTGCCTGCTTTTCAAGTTGCCCATATGTGAACCACACGCTCACTCTCTCCCTCCTCATGGTGTTAAAATGTGGGCGTGTGAAACACTCCTCCCCAGTTGAAATCCTTGTCGTGTTGGAACTATGTGTCCATTCTGTCCCCCGAGGGAAATGGAGGTCTCTGGATTTTGGCTAAAGCCCCAAAGCAGAATGCAGTGGGCAGCAAGTGTCTGCATATTATAAAGAAAGCAGCCCCTTCAGAGGGAGGCCAAACAGGCCCTTTGCCCTTCTCCCTGCCCACTATCCCGTGAAGTCCACATTAGCAGGAGACACAGACTCATAGCAAGGGGAATCACTGACTGGTGAGCTGAGGGCTTTTGGGGACGGGGCTGTGGCATTTGCCCTCCCCTTCCCATGTTGCCCCCTTCAGGCAGGTGAAGGAAGGCCGAGGAGAACCCTCATCAGAACTGCCCTCGGGTGTGGCCCCTGCCGTGCCCTCTTCCTGGGAGAGAGGCCCTCTCTGGAATTCTTCAGCACACTCCTCCGCATGAAGCAGGAGCCAGAGCCTGTGGGATTAAGGGGACATGTCCTCCTGGAGACCATGCCTCCGCCTCCCCATCATGTTCCAAGTGTCCAGGCCTTCAGAATGTGTCTCTTTCCAGGGCCTGCTCTGATCTGCTTTGGGTCCTTCCCCCAAGGTGGACTGTGCTCAGCTCTGGGCAGCAGTTTGGGAAGGATGTGGGTGGATCTTGGATGTACAGTCTGGGTGGCTCACTGCCCTTATGGTGTGGAAAGGAGTTGGAAGTGGGAAGAAAAGCAGAGCAGCTTGTTGGCCAGTGACAGGGTCTGAGGATGGGAGGAAAAGCTCAGATTCAAATTCCAAGAAGACCGAACATTCTAAATGCAAACTGACCTTTTAGGCCATTGAGGAGCTATATTTGTCAAGGTGGGAAGCTAGAACTTATTTTATTTAATAGTAATTTTGACTTGACTTGTAACTTTGAGACATTTCAATATTTGGCATTTTGGTCTCCATTTGGCTCTTGCCTTCATTGGCTTTTGCAATGTAAGGGGGACCTGCATGAAGGAAAGCTGCCCTCTGCTCCCTGGCTGGCTGAACATGATGTACGGAAGAGCAGGGGTTCACCCACTGCCTTGGGAGACGTTTGCATGCATCCCTGAGAGTTTGGGGGTGGATGCAAATCTCAAGCCTGGAGCTTGCCTGGCGCACTCTGAACTCAGGGCTAGCTGGGGTGTGAGCTTCCTATGTGTGAGGTCCAGTGGTCCAGTCTTTAACTGAACTCTTGTCCTGGGAAGTGAGGGTTGCCATTGTGTGGCACTGAAAGGCCCCTTATGGACGGTGCTTGGTATTTCTTGGCCACGGCCAGAGATGGGGATGTGTCTTCTCAGCAGTCACTATCTAGAGGATGCAATCAAACGGATGCCTGGGTGTCTCAGGGGACCCTGAGTAAGAGGGCTTCCTGTGAGGGCAAGGCATGTGGAACGGTCTTCCCCTTCTTCTTCCTAATCACCATTCCTCCTTCCCACTTCTGAGCAAGCAGAATCAGCCTTCAGTTTCAGGAAGAAGGAAGCTTCAGCATGAAGTGAGAGAAAAGTATTCTCTTGGAGGAGACTTGTTAATACCTGAAAGGCTCTTAACTACCAAAGGAGACCTGGTCTTATTAGTGGAAGCAGCCCAGAAAGCTATGGAGTGAAGCCAAGACATTGGAGGGGCCTGGGGCTGAGAGTGGGGGAGGTGAAATCTCTCAGAGCTTGGGATGGGGGAAGGATAAACTTGTTTCCTTTTGTTCCCTAACAAGTTCATTAACCTGGTTATACTGTCAAAGATTCTGTGCTCACAAATAACCTAACACCAAACTTGGTATGTTCTTCCTTGGCCTTAATTCAGAGTGGAACACCTTTTTGCAAGAAAAATGAATATTGATTTGATAACTGGTCCTTAGGTAGGAATTACTTATCTCCTCTTAGTCTCTTCTGTAGGACGAGAATGATGGTACCTAACCAGGGAGTTAGGAAGATCACAGCGAGTGAGGAAGTGCATGTGGACAGATGCTCAGCAAGTCTCCATTTTCTCCCCTTGTCGCTTCCAAGCAATAAATGTATTAATATGGTTCATGATGAGAAATGTGAAACTCACAGGAGTGAGGCTCGTAACACCATTTCCCAGCCCCTCCGGCGTGGATCCTTTGTTGGTGGCTGCTGCCTGCCCTGTGCTCTTGGGTCTTGGTCTGGAGGGTGAGACCTGCCCTTTCTTATGTGTCTCCAGTGAAGCCTTCTGCTCATGCTGAAAACTGCAAAGGTGGCTGGCTCAGCCTATCCCTTCACTCTCAATGTTTGGACAATTAATATGTCATTTCCTAATCAGTGTATATTGATGTGTTATTTATTCTAGCATGATGATTGTGGCCAAAGATCACCTCTGGCACTGGCTCTCTATTGTTTTGTACATATTATTTCTCAGCACAGGCTTGAGAACAATGGGCTCATTGATTCCACCTGACTCTTGGGAAGGATGGACTTTGCCAGACTAAGGCTCTCTGAATGCCAGCCTGGAAGTTCATGAATCCCCTTTTAGGAGTAAGTTGAGCCTTTGCGGTTGGGAGTGGTGAGGAAGGGAATGTGCCTCTATTTTCCTTGCTATTTATTGCTCTGCATTAAAAAAAAAATCTCTTTGCTTCTCTGACCAGAAAGATGGTGTTTCATTGAGGTAGAGCCCATAGTAATTAGGCCAGCAATCAGCTTGTCCACACCAAAGTGCATCACTTGCATTCTCTGTGCACACTCTCTCTGCCTGCTCCACCCCGCCACATCCCTCCTCTGCCTCCCTGTTTACGCGTTTGGTTCAGAATGAAGAAACAATGAAGGTGTTTAGGGATCCTAGCCTCATGGGGTAGCAATTGGTACAGAGAGGCTGTGACACAGAGTGACCTGGAATTCCAAGTGGAAGATTGAGGTATGAGGACAGCTGAGATTGTGCTGTGGTCCTTTCTTAGCTGTATTCTTGTCCTGTGAGGGTCCAGTGGTCCAGTCTTTAACTGAACTCTTGTCCTGGGATGTGAAGGTTACTACTAGGTGGCATTGAAAGGCCCCTTATAGAGGGTCTTTGATATTTCTTGGCCACTGCCAGACTTGAAACGTTAGGTTTGGGGATGTGTCTCCTTAGCAGTCACTATCGAGGGGATACAATCAACCCAGTGCTCTCTTTTGGTGGCCAGATGGCAACAAAACTGGCGTATCAGATATGTAATCCTCCTCTCCCTCAGCTCAGAAGGGCTGGAGGAAATCCACTCTCGGGGAGTTAAGGCTGCTCTGATATTATAAGGGTGTATGTTGGCCAAGGCTCAGAGTGAGTCCTCTGGGAACCAAAAGTCCTGAATGATGGTATTGTTGCACTTGATTGCCTCTGAGGAGTGGTCTGAAAGAAAAGAAGAGATAAAGTAGAAATGTTAAATGTTTCCAACAAAAGCTATTAGGGGAGAATTTCCTGACTCAGTACTTGTTGGCATTTTTTGAGGTTTTTTACAGACAACATAAGGTTACTCTTTTTTATGTGTGTGGTTTATTCTGTTGTTTAGTTTTTCTTTCAGCTTATTGGTTTTCATTGATGAGAGTGTTGTGCAATCCAGGGGCCCAGGCGTTGCCAGGAAAAGAGGGGAGCCATTCGGTGACCACTCATGCTCGGTGCCAGCAGAAGCCTGAGTGTGGCCTTGCTACCCTGGCTTCTGCTGAAGTTTGACCCACCCTCATCTAAACACATCGGAGCTGTTCTCTTGGCAGCCTCCAGTCTTGGGAGTGTTTTCCTTCCCACTCCTGTGGAGCACTGGCTTATTAACCTACCCACCATGTGACCCCGACTTCTGTGGAGGGGTGAATTGTGTCTTCCTCAAATCCATATGTTGAAGTCCTACCCCCAGTACCTCAGAATGTGATGTATTTGGAGAGAGGATCTTTACAGAGGCGATCAAGTTAAAATGAGGTCGCTAGGGTGGGCTCTAATCCAATATGACTGGTGTTCTTATGAAAAGGGGAAATTTGAGGACAAACCCACACACAGGGAGAACACCATGAGGAAGACAAAAGCAGAGGTTGGGGAGATGCTTCTATGTGCTAAGGAAAGTCAAAGATTGCACACATCTTTGAACATCAAATATGACACTTTGGCATTTGAGAAAACAGCAAAAGCAGGAAGGCCACTATCACCTTCCCTTAGCCCTTTTCTCCAGAAGTAAGTCATAAAATCTAGAAAGAATTTTCTGACCTTCCCCTGCAGCAGGTCATAAGACTTTATGGGAGAGCTGCCCTCCCTATAGCTGGAGGAAAGGAACATCCTTATCTCTGAGAACAGGGACACAGAAGAATCTGAACAAACAGGCCTTGCTAAATTTCCCCCCCATTTATTACTATTAGGTCACACCTCCTTTGTCCAATCATACTTCTCCACAATTATCCACTTCTTCACCAAGCTTAGGATAACATTACAGATGTTTCCCTCTTTTTTTGGGTCTTCATTTCCAAAGGTTATGCTGTGTAAAACTTATATTAAATAAATTTGCCATGCTTTTCTCCTGTTAATCTGTCTTTTGTTATAGGGGCCACCACAGTCATGAACCCAAGAGGGGAAGAAAAGATATTTCTTGTCCCCTAAAGACTTTTAGCCTCCAGGACAGTGAGATAATGAATTCCTGTTTTTTTACCCACCCTGTCTATGATGCTTAATTACAGCAGTCCTACCAAACTGATACTATACTAGTTAAATAACTTAGAATTCTCAAGTTGACTTTGTCTTCCTCTTTATGGTTTTTCCTCTCCCCTTCCCCTCGCCTTCCACTCTACTATATTGGATTAGGTCATGCTATGGAGCCAGACTGGTCAACTCAAAGCTCTGCTGTTTACCAGTTGTGTGTCCATAAGCAATTTGTGCCTTTGTTTCTCCATCTATAAAATGGGAATAATAAGAGTAATACCTTCTTATTAGAATAAAGGTAATAATTGATGTAAGTCACCTAAAACAGTGCCTGCCTTGAATTGCAGAAGTTCCCAATCACTGTGCAAAATCCAAGTATGTAGATGTCAAGTTTACTGAGTGCCTACTCTGGACAAATCCAGTGGTGTCAGTACTGAAGGAATAGATTCCAGATTAATAGAAGACATTGTTTCTGTTTAGCTCTTTCACTCCTGGGATTTATGATGTAATTGGAGACATGAGACACTTAGAGGAAACAGTTCCCAATGCAAGGCATGATGTGATCACAGGATCACAGGATCAGCGTGCTGGCTCCGGAAAGCATTTCTGACCCTAACAGCACCTGAGAACCACTGAGGGTGCTTTGAAAATAGACCACTGCCTGGGCCCTTTCCCTAGACCAGTTAAACAGAATTTCTGAAACTTGAATTAATTGGTGAACCCCTCTGTGCCTCCATTTCCTCATCTGCAAAATTAGGGCAATACTTTACCTCAAATCTATTGCTGTGAAAATAAAATGAGTGAATGCACGTAAATGCTTGTAATAGTGCCTGCCACACAATAAACACTCAACAAATGTGAGCTCTCATTGGTGAATAAATATTCAAACATGAATACCTAGTAGACTCTGCTGAAGCTTTTCAGAATGTTGATGCCTATTCACTTGGAAAACTCTAAGAACGACTTTCTCTGTTGTCCTTGTCGTGTGAAGGCTGTGGCAGTTTTAGAGTGCTTGAAACTAGCGCTCCTTGTTGGGCAGCATAGGAGGACTAGGTCCTTCAGTTGTTTACTTAAGTTGGTGCAACAATTTAGAGATATTTTAAAGGAATATTGCAGTCAACAGCTCCACAAATAATGCTGCAGAAACACAAAGATGAGCTGGCTGGGCCAGTGGAGGAAAGGCAAATGGGTTCTCTGGTAGATTCAGGAGGAAAAGTGATCCCAGAGCATGAAGGTTTAGGATATTAAAGATAACGGGCCTTTGCTAAGTGCTAGGCCTTCTCCAGTGGGCTATAAATGCATGATTTTATTTAATTCTTACACCAAATGGATGGTGGCTATTATCCATTCCCACATTACAGATGAGGGATGAAGGCCCAGAGGGGTTAAGTAACTTGCCTGAAGGTGGTAGAGAAATGACTTAAATCCAGGCTGTCTCCAGATCTGTTCTCTTAACCACAGCATCACAGCCTCTGGACCCACATGGAAGACCCTGTGGCTGAATCTGCAGGTGGGTCACCTCAGATTCATCCTTCATCCTTTCCTCTTTAACTATTTTTCTTCTGTTTTGATCACCTCCTCTTGAAGAGTGAGGGATTCCCATCCTAGGGATGCAGGCATGGCTGAATGAAACATGATACCTGACACTGGACAGATGGTATGAACGGTGGTTTATTTGTACATATGTCTGCTCAAAGCCCCGGGAGGAGGACACCTCATGCCGTGCAAGGCCACATGGCTGCTGCACTTGGAAACGGAAGGAACAAGCAGAGAGAGGCAAGCTTTGTAGTATCAGGAGAGTGGTGTGCCCCCTGGTTTGTGAGGAAGAATGTGTTTACCTTGTTTGAATAATTCCTTGGTCTGGCAGGGAACTGAAGCCCGCTGCTCAGGGGTAAGCAGGAACTGTGTCTGGCTGCTGCTTTTTTTTTTTTTTTTTTTGAGATGGAGTCTTGCTCTTATCACCCAAGCTGGAGTGCAATGGCACGATCTCAGCTCACTGCAACCTCTGCCTCCCGGGTTCAAGTGATTCTCCTGCCTCAGCCTCCCAAGTAGCTGGGATTACAGGTGCCCACCAGTACGCCTGGCTAATTTTTGTATTTTTGGTAGAGATGGGGTTTTGCCATGTTGGCTAGGCTGGTCTCGAACTCCTGACCTTGCGATCTGCCTGCCTCAGCCTCCCAAAGTGCTGGATTACAGGTGTGAGCCACCATGCCTGGTCTCTGTCTCTCTCTTTTTTTTTTCTAGAGATGATGTCACCCAGGCTGGAGTGCAGTGGTACAATCATAGCTCATAGCTCACTGCAGCCTTGAACTCCTGGGCTCAAGTGATCCTACCGTCTCAGCCTCCAGAGTAGCTGGGACTACAGGTGCAAGCCACCATGCCCAGCCCTATCTGACCTCTGATAAAGAGTGTTGTTTGGCTAGAAAACCTTATCCTCAGAAGCAGAGTGAGGAGGGGAACTTGCATCTAGGCCATTTGGGGCCTGCCATACTTTGCCAGATGTCAAGGCGGCACGTAGTATTGGGTGTTGACTTTAGGTCTTATATCACACCTTCTTCTTTTGTCTTCATCCTTTCCCCCACTTCCTGTGCTTTCTTTTTCTCTCCTCTCATTCTTAGGCAATGGGTTTAAGGTCAAAGACACAGGCCTGGGCTCAGATTCTTGCCCTATCACTGACCAGCTGTGCAGTTATAGGTGAGGTTCTCAAGATCTCTTGGCTTCTGCCTTCTTATTCCTAGAAATCAGAAAATATAAGACCCTTTAAAATGCATCTGTTTTGAGATCTAAATGAAAGCCTGAAAAGCCTTTTATCACAGTGAAAAGTGCTCAATAAATGTCAGCCATGCTCATTTAAATGGCCTAACTCTGGTAGTGACATTTGGGGCCAAAGGATAGCTCTTGATGGCTGGGTCTGAAAGCCTGTTTCAGGATGAGGTAGTGTCAGCTCTGTTAAGGTAACAGGATTGGGCCTGAGCTGTTAGAAACTTGGCCTCAATAAGACTCTAGCTGAGGTATCTTTTCTTTCTCAAGAATCTCAAGGGCTTAGGCCAGCACAGCCTGTGCACTCACACTTTTAAAAAAACCAAAAACCCAAAACCAAACAGAAAAACGCAGCAACAATAGCTGCTTGGGCCCACATGTCACTCTATTATCTCCCACCGTTGGCCTGTGCCAGTACAATCAATTGTTCCACGGTCCCATTTGGTAACTTGGAAACTGTTTGTGCTGAGGATCTATGATAAGCACTTTGGCTGGAACTAACGTCCCTTTGGAGGTGAGGAGGGAGAAAAGTAAAGCAAGATGACCTGGCTGGGGACAGGCAATTCTCTAAATGCTGCCCTAAAGGGATTGAGTTCTTGAAAGCAGGTAACTAGAAAGAGAATATTGTTCTACTTCCTTCTTTTTTCTTTATTCTCTGGGCTCACATTTCTAAGATCTTTAATTTTCAAAACTTAAACAAGAAAGTGTATTAATCTTAAATATCTCCCATTAATCATCAAGTCCAGCCCAGCGACGAGAGATAGATGACTCACTTCCACCATTGATTTCTTGGTAATGGTGGGTCAAGGTTTGCCCCTCCATTTCCCCTACTGTCTCACTAATGGAGAAAGCGTCCCCTTAGGAAGTACCTGTCTTGGAGCAATTTGTCAAGGGAAAATTGCAGGTGGGAATAGCCACTGACAAGAAAATATTTCTCTTAGGGAAACAAGGTGAGTAGCATAGCATGGTGATTATAAGCATAGGCCCTACCTTTGAGAGCTGTTGTAGGATTAAATTACAGAATTAAATAAAGCACATAATTCAGTGTGTGACATAGTAAGTAAGTCTGCGATAAATAGTGAATATTTACTACACCCCTTTACATGCCAGACACTGTACTGAGGACTTTTGCCATCATTTGAGCCGCATCATATTTCATTGACTGAGCTATTATTTCCCTCTGGTTTACAGACGGGGAAACCAAGATGCTATGTGACTTGCTGAAGATCACACAGGTAGTAAGAGACAGAACCAGGATTTGTACCCATGTAATCTGACTCTGAAGTGCATGTTCCAATCACTACACATGCTGCTCTCGGTGAACAGTGACTCTTACTATGAAACAGGAGGCAAAATGATCTTGCTGCCATGAGGATAGAGCCCAGGATGTTGTCCTGTATGTTGTAGAGTGATGTATCCTCTTCTACCTCAACGACCACTAGGTTCCTGTAGGCAAATTAGGAGAGATTGAGCCATGAGGAATAAATCCAGCCACTCCACTGCTTTTGCTGACTGATACTCAAGTTCTTTTGTAGAAACTTGAAATTCCACAATATCAGTAGGGAAGAATAAGAGGTTACTTTTAGTTCCCCAGGCAGCGTGCCAAAGGTTAAGATGCTCTTTAAAAAATTTTAAAGAGTTGCCCTTTCTGACCCTGACAAATCTCATCCCATAAATGTCAGATGAGTTGCTCTGCCACACAGCAGGTGGTCTGTCCCCAACTCCCTGTTAGTGCTGGGCCCTGGGAAAGTCAGGAGGTTGTGCGGTGGGTTCTACAGAGGGCCCTGTCCAGACGTGGCTGCCCTGGGGCTTGGGAGAGGGCTTCCAGAATGTGGGGCAGGAGGTAGTGCTGAAGGACAGCTTCAAATTCTGGGAATACTTGGAACAGTGAAAAGGCAAGTCTATTTTCATGTGGTTGAAGACAGCCCTACCCTCTAAGACCATTTGCAGATGTGAGTCTAGCAGTTTTTATGAAATGTCTTTGTCCCCAACTGGTAGAATCTACAAAAACCTCGTGGGGTTGGAATGACCCAATTTGCTGACTCCAAAGCCAGGCTTTGGTCATCATGCAGGCAATTCTGTCTTCATGCGGTTGCATGCAGGTGACGCTGGAGCAGACAGCATGTTCGGAACACCTTAATGATGTCAGGACGCTTTTCATTGCTCATCTATCACGTAACAGCTCAGATTTGCAATGTGCTACCTGCGTTCTCCCTTTAGCACAGACAATGCATTCTTTCAACAGTGTGCGGCTCTGTGGGAAGGGCTCTGCTGAAAGTGAAGTGGTGGGGTCCAGAGCTGCCCCTCTGGGAAGGAGTGGTATGGGGGCAGGTGGAGACCAGACGCCTGGCCACAGCCGAGCTGGGGATGAGCACATGGAACAACCACTTCTGGTTACACTTACTCATTTCTCTGTGCTGAAAGGTGTCATATAAATGCTAAGTAGAACAGAGAGAGATGGGGCCTATCTATTTGCATTTCGTCTAATGTGAGCAGATGCAGATAGAAAAAAGGCTTAGCCATGGCCGTTCACCTGCCCCGCTAGGCCTTCCATCTTCAGTTCATTTCAGTGCCTCCCGCGTCAGTTCTGCTCCAGCGCTGCAGCAGACATGGCATGAAGTGCAAAAGGGGCACATGCCCTCTGTCCTCA
Source organism: Gorilla gorilla gorilla (assembly GCF_029281585.2). Classification (NCBI taxonomy): domain Eukaryota; kingdom Metazoa; phylum Chordata; class Mammalia; order Primates; family Hominidae; genus Gorilla; species Gorilla gorilla. The sequence continues at coordinate 37,350,117 of NC_073243.2, forward strand.
GTGGGTTTGCAAAACTTGTGAAAGAGACAGGTTTAACCACAGGAATCATCTGAGGACAATACAACCCAGCATATGGCTCAGTGGTAAGTCATGGGGAACAATTGAAATGCTGGAGGAGGTCGTGGAAGAGAGGACCACGTGTGGATGGGCAGGAAGGCTTCTTAGGGGAAATGGACTGGACTTGCCCTGTGAAGCTGGCCAGCAGGTAGGTGGGCAAAGATGGTGAGCATCGATTGTCTACGCCCTTTGCCAGACCCTCACATCTGCTATTCTGCTGACATACTCCCCTCCTCTCTTTCAGTGGTTGGGTCTCCCTTATCAATTAGGACTTGGCTTAAAAGACTTCCACGAGGCCTTCCTCAACTGTTCTAAGTAGCAGCGCTCTGCACTGCATTATTCTCTATCACAGTATTCTGTTTTTTCCTCCTTCAACTTAATACAATGTATAATTAGATGTTTGCTTGTTTCAGTCTTCCCCATTGCATTTCAGCCACCACACAGTCAGGGGCCATATGTCTGCTTCATTCACTTTTATATTCACAGACATGCACAATGCCTGGAGCCTAAGAGGTGCTCAGTAAATACTTGCTGAATGAATGAGTGACCTTTGAGGAAAGCCTCATTTAGCAAATATATTTCTTGGCCAGTTGAATCCAAGCTCTTGTTTTATATTCCAGAAAGAAAACCTGCAGATTCCATTGATCTGGCATGGAGCTGGATGTCTTTCAGGATGAAGAGTTTTCATTAAAACACAACCACAACAAAGCAAGAAAAAAGAGCAATTGATGTAAGCATGCCAGTCAGGTTCACATGTTAAGAAACAGAATAAAAAGAAATAAAAATTGATAAACAATTGTAAATCATACCAAGGCCCTGCATAAATATGACTTGCTATTATGCATAATACAATACATGGCATTGTTGTCTTGGAACCTGTCCAATGTGGTTTATTATTGGAAGAATTGGGTGAATCTTGTTAAAACACAGCTTTACCTGAAATTTGATACCTAGGTGTGAACCCAGATGACAATGTTACGGGGATTTTCCAATTATGGTTTTAAGTAAGGAGTTGTGGAGTTCTCATTTCATCCTCTTCAAAATTTCTTGCTTTAAATGAATGAGTAGACTGAATTATTCTCCTTTTAAAAAACAATTGTTTTGCTTGGTGAAGACCAGAAGAATCATGCCAGTTCTAATGCAGGAGAGAAATACATTTTAAAAAAGAAATATCCTTGGCTATACAGTTGATTGCCTTTCTATTCAAATTTAATCTGAGCAATATATAATTTTAATTACAGAAGTTAGAGGCTACAAATCAGAAATATCCTTACATTTCTTGAGTTAACAAAAATGATCTTCCTTTACTTGTGTAAAATTTCATTTGGAAAAAGGGAAAAGAGAGTAAAGAGATGGAGTAAAAAGATGTGCATCTGTAATGTGGGCTCTGTGCAATCAGTATCTTGATAACCATATTTTATACAAACTCTCCGGCAAAACCAGAGAGTCAAGATGTTTTAGGAATTACTCCTCCTCACTCCTCCACCCCCACATTCCACCACTGGGAGTCAAATTGTCTGTGGAAAAATACATCCTAATATTAAAAACAGCTTTCTGATTGAACTGTGGCATATTCTTGAAGCTGCTGTGCAAGAGTCTCTTGCAAGAGTTTAAAAATTCTATAGATCATGTACTTAATGATTTACAGAATAGGAAAAATAATGCTGGTGGTTTGAGCTGAAAAGCACTTTGTCAGGACTGCCTATGATATTCTTCATACTGACAAAGAATAATGATACATATTTCTATCCATTATGGTTAGGTTGAGGTGAGGGTCAAAAGCTGGGCTCTATGAGATACTGATTCCTAGACGGTCCCCATCCTCCTCATCCCCACTGGTCTCTGGGCTGAGTCTATACTCAGGCAGAGGAGAGATAACTGCTATAGTCAAACTCAGGACTGCTGTGAGGGATCTATTTCTTTCTTTCTTTCTTTCTTTTTATTTATTTTTTTGAGATAAGGTCTCACTCTTTCACTCAGGCTGGAGTGCAGTGGCGCGATCACGGCTCACTGCAGCATTGACCTCCTGAGCTTCGGCGATCCTCCTATTTCAGCCTCCCCAGTAGCTAGGACTACAGGTGTACACCACCACAACCAACTAATTTTTTGTGTGTATATTTTTTGTAGGGACAGGGTTTCTCCATGTTGCCCAGGCTGTTCTGGAACTCCTGGGCTCAAGTGATCCACCTGCCTTGATCTCCCAAAGTGCTTGGATTATAGATGTGAGGCACCATTCTGGGCCAGGATCTATTTCTTTTGTGCCCTGGTTTATTTCAGGGTGTTGTATGCAGGACACTGATCAACTCTCACATTCTCTGCCTACAGTGTATATAACTGAGCTGAAGGGGCTTTTCCCGGAGCCAGACTCTAAACCTTGGATATACATAGATGCCCAAATGCTGTAAAGTACTATAGAGTGCAGATCATTATATAGTATGAATATGATCATTTCCAAAAAGCAATGTGATTTTAAAACTTGCTTTATTGCCTAAGCTCTGGAATTGATTATTTTTCAACCTTTTTTGGATACCTGTGTTATCTTGGTCAATGTAAATTAATAAGAATGATGGTTATGAATAATGTGCTGTCATTGACATTTACTTGGATGTCAGAGAATGAATGTTAGCAGTGGGGATATCTGTGTGGATGCAGAACCTGGGACTCATTCCTTCTTACTACCTTTAGAATTTATTCTTCCTGGGGGCAGTTCCAAGATGGCTGAATAAGAACAGCTCCAGTCTACAGCTCCCAGCATGATAGACGCAGAAGATGGGTGATTTCTGCATTTCCAACTGAGGTACAGGGTTCATCTCACTAGGGCTTGTCAGACAGTGGGTGCAGGACAGTGGGTGCAGCACACCAAGAGTGAGCCGAAGCAGGGTGAGGCATCACCTCACCCGGGAAGCAAAGGGGGTCAGGCAATTCCCTTTCCTATCCAAGCAAAGCTGTGACAGACAGCACCTGGAAAATCAGGTCACTCCCACCCTAATACTGCACTTTTCCAATGGTCTTAGCAAACGGCACACCAGGAGATTCTATCCCGTGCATTGCTCAGAGGGTCCCACACCCACGGAGCCTCACTCATTGCTAGCACAGCAGTCTGAGATCGAACTGCAAGGCAGCAGCAAGGCTGGGGGTGGGGGGGTGCCCGCCATTGCTGAGGCTTGAGTAGGTAAACAAAGTGGCCGGGAAGCTCGAACTGGGTGGAGCCCACCACAGCTCAAGGAGGCCTGCCTGTCTCTGTAGACTCCACCTCTGGGGGTAGGGCATAGCCAAACAAAAGGCAGCAGAAACCTCTGCAGACTTAAGTGTCCCTGTCTGACAGCTTTGAAGAGAGTAGTGGTTCTCCCAGCACGGAGTTTGAGATCTGAGAACAGACAGACTGCCTCCTCAAGTGGGTCCCTGACCCCTGAGTAGCCTAACTGGGAGGCACCCCCCAGTAGGGGCAGACTGACACCTCACATGGCCGGGTACCCCTCTGAGATGAAACTTCCAGAGGAACGATCAGGCAGCAACGTTTGCTGTTCAGCAATATTCACTGTTCTGCAGCCTCCGCTGCTGATACCCAGGAAAACAGGGTCTGGAGTGGACCTCCAGGAAACTCCAACAGACCTGCAGCTGAGGGTCCTGACTGTTAGAAGGAAAACTAACAAACAGAAAGGACAATCTGTACGTCACCATCATCAAAGATCAAAGGTAGATAAAACCACAAAGATGGGGAAAAAATAGAGCAGAAAAGCTGAAAATTCTAAAAATCAGAGTGCTTCTGCCCCTCCAAAGGAACGTAGCTCTTCACCAGCAATGGAACAAAACTGGATGGAGAATGAGTTTGACGAGTTGAGAGAAGAAGGCTTCAGAAGATCAAACTTCTCCAAGCTAAAGGAGGAAGTTCAAACCCATCACAAAGAAGCTAAAAACCTTGAAAAAAGATTAAACGAAAGGCTAGCTAGAGTAACCAGTGTAGAGAAGTCCTTAAATGACCTGATGGAGCTGAAAATCATGGCACGAGAACTACATGACGAATGCACAAGCTTCAGTAGTCGATTCGATCAACTGGAAGAAAAGGTATCAGTGATTGAAGATCAAATGAATGAAATGAAGCAAGAAGGGAAGTTTAGAGAAAAAAGAGTAAAAAGAAATGAACAAAGCCTCCAAGAAATATGGGACTATGTGAAAAGACCAAATCTACATCTGATTGGTGTATCTGAAAGTGATAGGGAGAATGGAACCAAGTTGGAAAACACTCTGCAGGATATTATCCAGGAGAACTTCCCTAACCTAGCAGGGCAGGCCAACATTCAAATTCAGGAAATACAGAGAATGCCACAAAGATACTCCTCGAGAAGAGCAACTCCAAGACACATAATTGTCAGATTCACCAAAGTTGAAATGAAGGAAAAAATGTTAAGGGCAGCCAGAGAGAAAGGTCGGGTTACCCACAAAGGGAAGCCCATCAGACTAACAGCAGATCTCTCAGCAGAAACTCTACAAGCCAGAAGGGAGTGGGGGCCAATATTTAACATTCTTAAAGAAAAGAATTTTCAACCCAGAATTTCATATCCAGCCAAACTAAGCTTCATAAGTGAAGGAGAAATAAAATCCTTTACAGACAAGCAAATGCTGAGAGATTTTGTCACCACCAGGCCTGCCCTAAAAGAGCTCCTGAAGGAAGCACTAAATATGGAAAGGAACAACTGGTATCAGCCACTGCAAAAACATGCTAAATTGTAAAGACCATTGATGCTAGGAAGAAACTGCATAACTAATGAGCAAAACAACCAGCTAACATCATAATGACAGGATCAAATTTACACGTAACAATATTAACCTTAAATGTAAATGGGCTAAATGCTCCAATTAAAAGACACAGACTGGCAAATTGGATAAAGAGTCAAGACCCATCAGTGTGCCATATTCAGGAGACCCATCTCACATGCAGAGACACACATAGGCTCAAAATAAAGGGATGGAGGAAGATCTACCAAGCAAATGGAAAACAAAAAAAGGCAGGGGTTGCAGTCCTAGTCTCTGATAAAACAGACTTTAAACCAACAAAGATCAAAAGAGACAAAGAAGGCCATTACATAATGATAAAGGGATCAATTCAACAAGAAGAGCTAACTATCCTAAATATACATGAACCCAATACAGGAGCACCCAGATTCATAAAGCAAGTCCTGAGTGACCTACAAAGAGACTTAGACTCCCACACAATAATAATGGGAGACTTTAACACACCACTGTCAATATTAGACAGACCAACGAGACAGAAAGTTAACAAGGATATCCAGGAATTGAACTCAGCTCTGCACGAAGCAGACCTAATAGACATCTACAGAACTCTCCACCCCAAATCAACAGAATATACATTCTTCTCAGCACCACATTACACTTATTCCAAAATTGACCACATAGTTGGAAGTAAAGCACTTCTCAGCAAATGTAAAAGAACAGAAATTATAACAAACTATCTGTCAGACCACAGTGCAATCAAACTAGAACTCACGATTAAGAAACTCACTCAAAACTATGCAACTACATGGAAACTGAACAACCTGCTCCTGAATGACTACTGGGTACATAACAAAATGAAGGCAGAAATAAAGATGTTCTTTGAAACAAATGAGAACAAAGACACAACATACCAGAATCTCTGGGACACATTCAAAGCAGTGTGTAGAGGGAAATTTATAGCACTAAATGCCCACAAGAGAAAGCAGGAAAGATCTAAAACTGACACCCTCACATCACAATTAAAAGAACTAGAGAAGCAAGAGCAAACACATTCAAAAGCTAGCAGAAGGCAAGAAATAACTAAGATCAGAGCAGAACGGAAGGAGATAGAGACACAAAAAATCCTTCAAAAAAATCAATGAATCTAGGAGCTGGTTTTTTTTAAAAGATCAACAAAATTGATAGACCGCTAGCAAGACTAATAAAGAAGAAAAGAGAGAAGAATCAAATAGACACAATACAAAATGATAAAGGGGATATCAACACCGATCCCACAGAAATACAAACTACCATCAGAGAATACTATAAACACCTCTACACAAATAAACTAGAAGATCTAGAAGAAATAGATAAATTCCTGGACAAATACACCCTCCCAAGACTAAACCAGGAAGAAGTTGAATCTCTGAATAGACCAATAATAGGCTCTGAAATTGAGGCAAGAATTAATAGCTTACCAGCCAAAAAAAGTCCAAGACCAGATGTATTCACAGCTGAATTCTACCAGAGGTACAAGGAGGAGCTGGTACCATTCCTTCTGAAACTATTCCAATCAATAGAAAAAGAGGGAATCCTCCCTAACTCATTTACTCATTTTATGAGGCCAGCATCATCCTGATACCAAAGCCTGGCAGAGTCACAACAAAAAAAGAGAATTTTAGACCAATATCCTTGATGAACATCAATGCAAAAATCCTCAATAAAATACTGGCAAACTGAATCCAGCAGCACATCAAAAAGCTTATCCACCATGATCAAGTGGGCTTCATCCCTGGGATGCAAGGCTGGTTCAACATATGCAAATCAATAAATGTAATCCAGCATATAAACAGAACCAATGACAAAAACCACATGATTATCTCAATAGATGCAGAAAAGGCCTTTGACAAAATTCAACAGCCCTTCGTGCTAAAAACTCTCAATAAATTAGGTATTGATGCAACGTATCTCAAAATAATAAGAGCTATTTATGACAAACCCACAGCCAATATCATACTGAATGGGCAAAAACTGGAAGCATTCCCTTTGAAAACTGGCATAAGACAGGGATGCCCTCTCTCACCACTTCTATTCAACATAGTGTTGGAAGTTCTGGCCAGGGCAATCAGGCAGGAGAAAGAAACAAAGGGTATTCAATTAGGAAAAGAGGAAGTCAAATTGTCACTGTTTCCAGATGCCATGATTGTATATCTAGAAAACCCCATCATCTCAGCCCAAAATCTCCTTAAGCTGATAAGCAACTTCAGCAAAGTCTCAGGATACAAAATCAATTTGCAAAAATCACAAGCATTCTTATACACCAATAACAGACAAACAGAGAGCCAAATCATGAGTGAACTCCCATTCACAATTGCTTCAAAGAGAATAAAATACCTAGGAATCCATCTTACAAGGGATGTGAAGGACCTCTTCAAGGAGAACTACAAACCACTGCTCAGTGAAATAAAAGAGGACACAAACAAATGGAAGAACATTCCATGCTCATGGATAGGAAGAATCAATATCGTATAAATGGCCATACTGCCCAAGGTAATTTATAGATTCAATGCCATCCCCATCAAGCTACCAATGACTTTCTTCACAGAATTGGAAAAAACTACTTTAAAGTTCATATGGAACCAAAAAAGAGCCTGCATTGCCAAGTCAATCCTAAGCCAAAAGAACAAAGGTGGAGGTATCACGCTACCTGACTTCAAACTACACTACAAGGCTACAGTAACCAAAACAGCATGGTACTGGTACCAAAACAGAGATACAGACCAATGGAACAGAACAGAGCCCTCAGAAATAATACCACACATCTACAACCATCTGATTTTTGACAAACCTGACAAAAACAAGAAACGGGGAAAGGATTCCCTATTTATAAATGGTGCTGGGAAAACTGGCTAGCCATATTTAGAAAGCTGAAACTGGGTCCCTTTTACACCTTATACAAAAATTAATTCAAGACGGATTAAAGACTTAAATGTTAGACCTAAAACCATAAAAACCCTAGAAGAAAACCTAGGCAATACCATTCAGGACATAGGCATGGTCAAGGACTTCATGTCTAAAACACCAAAAGCCATGGCAACAAAAGCCAAAATTGGCAAATGAGATCTAATTAAAGAGCTTCTGCACAGCAAAAGAAACTACCGTCAGAGTGAACAGGCAACTTACAGAATGGTAGAAAAGTTTTGCAATCTACTCATCTGACAAAGGGCTAATATCCAGAATCTACAAAGAATTCAAACAAACTTACAAGAAAAAAACAACCCCAACCCCATCACAAAGTGGGCGAAGGATATGAACAGACACTTTTCAAAAGAAGACATTTATGCAGCCAACAGACACATGAAAAAATGCTCATCATCACTGGCCATCAGAGAAATGCAAATCAAAACCACAGTGAGATACCATCTCACACCAGTTAGAATGGTGATCATTAAAAAGTCAGGAAACAACAGGTGCTGGAGAGGATGTGGAGAAATAGGAACACTTTTAAATGTGGGTGGGACTGTAAACTAGTTCAACCATTGTGGAAGTCAGTGTGGCGATTCCTCAGGAATCTAGAACTAGAAATACCATTTGACCCAGCCATCCCATTACTGGGTATATACCCAAAAGACTATAAATCATGCTGCTATAAAGACACATGCACACGTATGTTTATTGCGGCACTATTCACAATAGCAAAGACTTGGAACCAAGCCAAATGTGCAACAACGATAGACTGGATTAAGAAAATGTGGCACATATACACCATGGAATACTATGTAGCCATAAAAAAATGATGAGTTCATGTCTTTTGTAGGGACATGGATGAAATTGGAAATCATCCTTCTCAGTAAACTATCACAAGGATAAAAAACCAAACACCGCATGTTCTCACTCATAGGTGGGAATTGAACAATGAGAACACGTGGACACAGGAAGGGGAACATCAGACTCTGGGGACTGTTGTGGGGTGGGGGGAGCGGGGAGGGATAGCATTAGGAGATATACCTAATGCTAAATGATGAGTTAATGGGTGCAGCACACCAGCATGGCACATGTATACATAAGTAACTAACCTGCACATTGTGCACATGTACCCTAAAACTTAAATATAATAATAATAAAATTAAAAAAAAGAAAATGTGGCACATATACACCATGGAATACTACGCAGCCATAAAAAAGGATGAGTTCATGTCATTTGTAGGGACGTGGATGAAGCTGGAAACCATCATTCTCAGCAAACTATCACAAGGACGAAAAACCAAGCACCGCATGTTCTCAGTCATAGGTGGAAATTGAACAATGAGAATACTTGGCCACAGGAAGGGGAACATCACACACTGGGGCCTGTTGTGGGGTGGGGGGAGGGGGGAGGGATAGCATTAGGAGATATACCTAATGTAAATGATGAGTTAATGGGTGCAGCACACCAACATGGCACATGTATACATATGTAAGAAACCTGCATGTTGTGCACATGTACCCTAGAACTTAAAGTATAATAATAAAAAAAAAATCTTAAAAAAAAAAGAATTTATTCTTCCTTCTAGTGCAGAGGAATGCACTCTAAACAGGTAGATCTCTCAGTCACGCAAGTGGAATCTCCGATGTGGAAATCAAAGAGACCATATGCCTTCTAGCTTCCCTTCCTGAAGAACTGTCAGACACTTAACAAACTTTTAGGCTTGTGTGCAGCATCAGGGCAACAGGAATTGTATGAGTAGATAGAAGGCATCAGGCTCTAGCATGCATTATTTTTAAGCCAGAGAATTAAACTGAAAGAATACCGAGAAGAGAAAAACAAATTGATGAAATAGCATAGAAGACTGAGAAACAGATCAGTACACATAGGTTACTTGGATATGTGTGTTAAAAGCAGTACTAAAAATCAGTGGGGAAAAGATGACTTACCAAATTAATGATGTTGGAACAATTTCCAGGGAGAAAAAAAATTGCTGGATTCCTTTCTCATACCACACACAAAAATAAACATAAGAAACAAAGTTATAAAATAATAAGAACAAAATACTGGATTTCTTCACTACTTCTAGAGTGAGAAAACTCTTTAAAATACCAATAAGTGTATCCTATAAAGAAAAATATTTATCCATTTGAGTATATAGAGTTTAAAATTAAAACAGGAAAGATGAGGCAGGGGGAGAATTTGTACCAGGTATTACAGGCAAAGGATTAATGTCCAAACTATATAAAGGAAGAGGTTGGTGGGAGGGGGAGGGCAGGTGAACTACTTACTGGGTACTATGATGACTACCTGGGTGACAAAATTATCTGTATACCAAACCCCCGTGACACACAATGTACCCATGTAAGAAACCTGCACATATACCCCCTGACCCTAAAAGTTGGAAAGAAAAAAAAGAAAGGAAAATATACACATTCAAAAAAAAAAAGAGATAATACATAAAAGAAGAAGCCACTTTAAAAAAAAGCAAAGAGCAGAGAAAGACAATTCAAACCAGAATAAATCCAAATGGCAAATAAACACATTAAAAAACTTTCTACCTTATTAGTAATCAGCAAAATGCAAATAAAGACGAGGAGATACCCTTTTATTCCCAACAAACTGGCAAAATCAAAATGGTTAATGACATAAAATACTGGTGAGAAATGGGAGTTTACATTAGTTTATTAGTATATTTCATGAATGTAGTCAACTTTCGAGAGCGATCAGCAGTTTTTAGTAAAATCTTTGATAGGTATAATGTATGACTCAGCATTTCTACCCCTAGGTCTTCTTGTTTGTAGAGGCGAAGAATTGGAAACAACCCAAGTGTCTAGTCAGTACAGAATAGGAGTGGTTTTCAAAATATTTAGCAATAAAATAGGTACAGGCACCAACCAGTCAGAACATATGCTGGTCATAGAGTGGGGCAGGGTCCTGCCAGATCAGGGCAGAGTGTTTTGGGCAATATTTTAATAACAGGAATGGCTGTACTGGTGAGGATGCCTGAGTTTGCCTGGGTTATTTAGAGTAGAAGTCAAGGGACAGGATTCTGGATTCAAATCTTCTGGGGTTGAATTCTAGCTCTGTGGCTTAAGAGCTGTGAAACCTTGGGCTGATTCCTATTTCTGTCTTGCTTTAGTGTCTTCCTTATATACACCAGGGATTACAACAATCTCTTCCTCATGGACTTGTTATGATGATTGAGATAATACACAAAAAGCTTTTAGAATACTTCCTGGCACATAATAAGCTCTCAATATACGTAGAAGGAAAATAGAAATGGATAAATAAAATGTACTGTATATTTATGGATAGAACATCCCATAGCAATTAGAATGAATGAACTGTATGCATTAACCTGGATAAAGTTCAAAAACAATGTTGAGTGAAAAAGGCTTCAAAAAGATCAATTTATATTATTTATGAATGCATGTGAGAAATCAAAAGAGAAATATGGACCAGGGAGATACCCATCAAATTCATGATGTTGATTATTTCTGGAGAGGAAGGGGAATGTGATTGGTGAGGAATACAAAATGGATTTCAGTCTTCTCAGTATTTTTTTTAAATCTAAAAGTAAAAAGTTCTGAAGCAAAATGACAAAAACATCAGCATTTGTTGAGTAGTGGTTTGACATTTATAATAATCTCTGAACTTTTCTGTATCTTTCATCTCTAAGAAAAAAAGAAGGAAGGAAGGAAAGAAAGGGAAAGAAAAAGAAAGAAAGAGGAAGGAAGGAAGGAAAGAAGCAAGGAATGAAGGAAGGAAGGAAAAAGAAAGGGAGAAAGAAAGGAAGGAAGATGTTGGGCTAGGTGTCAGGAGATCTGAGTGCTAGTACCAGTTTTGCCTCTAATTAGCTATGTGACTTTGAGCCAACCACTGAAATCTTTCTAGATTTCAACTTCCTGCACTGGAAAATCAAGTTAAGATAATATTTACCTTAAGGGAGTGTTTTTGAGAATTCAATGAGATCTGGGGCATAGTTCTGTAAATGCTAAAGCTCTACTCAAACGTTAGTTAAAATAAAATTGGGTTGGTGGATTAATAATTCCTGAGACTTCTGTAGCTCTGATGGCCTGTGGCTAGTGGAGGTATTTTGAGGAAGAAGCAGGGCTATGTATATAAAGTTTTTAGCTCAGGGGCTGGCACCTCGCTTGGAGCAGAAACTGCTGGATGCCTACATAGTATTGATTCTCTCCTTCCTCACTCACAGGTTCTGATTTTATTCTGGTTGGTGATGGGCCTAGATACAGAGACATATTTCCTAGCCTCCTGTAAGTGGAGTTGTTTGTTGGGTTTCCAGAAATCTTCAAGAATGCTGCCTCAACCGGGAGAGCTACATGTTTTGCCTTTCCGTTTTTCCTGGTTCTCTCCTAGAAAGCAGAAATGATGGCTGGCATTCCAACAGCCATCTTGGACCATGAGGTGACCTTGAGGATGAAAGCCATATGTTAAGTATGATGGCAAAGAAAGATAAAAAAGCACCTGGTTTTCAGTAACTGTGGAACTTCCATTACATCTCGGGGCTGCCCACCTCAAGACCTCTTTTATGTGGGGAAAAATAAATTTGTATATCATTAAGTCACTTATGTAAGCTACTGTTATATGCAGAGGAACCTAATCCTAACTGATACATTTTTGTTATTCTGAAGATGCTTATTCTCTTCCTATGTGTTTTGACTAGGTAAATGGATAAAAATGAAAATAATAGTAAGGACGCCTGTTGCTCTGCTAGCTATGGAAGGAGAGGAAGCCTTCAGTTGCTCTCTCCCTTCCTCACTGACCTGTTTTGTTGCTATGAAGATTGTCAAGGACATGCCTCCAGAGGAGACAAACTCAAGGAAGGCTCTGCTGTGTAGCGGTCCCATGGCCCTGGGCTGTCCTTAGCTCTCATTATGCCACTCACATTGGTGAGTGGGGAGGAGCCCTTCCCCCTGTAGTCTGAGATAGCAAGCATTTAACTTGTTGCCCCTGGTCATACTCAAAGGCAAGACCACAAAAAACACAAAATAGCTCTGCCTAAAGTGGAGAGGAGAAGAAAGAACATGATTCATGTTTGTCAAATCTTGCATTTATTATGTGGTCCAAAGCTTTCTAAGGTCTGATACTGCAAATTGCAATTTGTACTCTGTAGGAAAAATATTATACCAGTTATAAATAAGTACTAATCAATACTAACCAGTAAGCAAGACCTCAAACTTTGGCCATATGGAGAGCTAGATGATCATTTTTAATGTAGCAGAGAAAAGAGAGAGAGACACAAGATGTTCCCTATAAACTTTAGTAGTAAAGAGGACATAAAAGGAATCCATCAGCCCCTTGGAGCCATGTGTGATATGCAAGGTCCCAAATGAGAAATTCTCTGGAACTTAATGTGACATTTCCAGCAATTTCACCCGAGATACAGATGTTATTAAGGAAGTGGGTTAAAAAGCGAATAAAAAAGAACAAAAAAGAGACATAAAAATTCAGAGAAAGCAAAAGAGGGGAATATAAAGAAATGAAAGAAAAAAGCCAAGAAAAATAAAGAAAGGAAAGGGGAATGAATGGACAAGGGAAAGAAAAAGAAAAAAAAAAGAGAAAGAAAAATGAAAGAGAATGAACAAAAGAAAGAAAAGAGAAAGGAAGGAAAGAAGGAAGAAAGAAAAGGAAGGAAGAAAGAAAGAGAACAAATTTAGAAATCGTTCAATGAAACTTTCTCTACCTCCTGAGTCAAATAAAAGCTCTTTCTTGGCAGTGGGTTGGTGTGCGAGGTGTGATTACCTGAATTCAGGAAAGAGCCCGAGAGAAGTGTGCTTGTTCTACTGAGAGCGGTGGTACCCTTAGCATGTCTTCCTGCACTTATATGCAGCCAGGAAACTCCAGGCCATTCTCCACGGTGCGCACCTTCGGGGGGTAACTCAAACCTCAGTCCTGGGCAGCCTCATCTGGGTTTTAATTCTGATACTACCATTTATGAGCAGCGGGTCATTGGGGAGGTCACTTAACTTCTTGTAGTCTGCTTTTCCTTGTTTCCAAATCCTGGGATTATCGCCCTCCCTTGAAGAATTGTTGGGGAGAATGAAAGGGCCATTATGCATGAAAATTATTGGCAGAGGGCTTGACCCAGAGGAGCACTTCCATAAATGAGATGCCTACCTCATGTGTTTCTTCTCCCTCACTCTGCTCAGATGTTATCAGAGGTGCCCTGGGCTGCATTGGTGAGATTCTCCCTGGCTCTGGGGTCATGGACGAGAATAACCAGCAGAAGAGCACCAAGGGCAGAGCCTTTGGGGAGGTCCACCCAGTGCCAGCAATAGGGGTGCAAATCTGTAAAGAATTAAAAAACAATGACAAATCAACTAAAATGGGATCTGTTTTTTGCTTTTTTGTTTTTGTTTTCCTGAGACACGGTCTCACTCCCTTTGCCCAGGCTGGAGTGCAGTGGCACAATCTCCGGTCACTGTAGGCTTCACCTCCAAGGCTCAAGTGATCCTCCCACCTAAGCCTCCTGAGTAGCTGGAACTACAGGCATGCACCACCATGCACAGCATATTTTTGTATTTTCTGTAGAGATGTGGGCTCACTATGTTGTTCAGGCTGGTCTTGAACTCCTGGGCTCAAGCAATCCACCCCCCTCAGCCTCCCAATGTGTTAGGATACGGGCTTGAGCCACCATGCCCAGCTGCTTGAAATACTGCATACAATCCCTGAGATCCATTTTCTAATAGCACCATGTACCCCCACTTCTAAATAATGTCATAATAAAAACTCTTCCCTGACAAAATTTTCAATGATCTAAATGTTAAACAATAGTTGTGGTTACTGTTGAGTTTTAATGCTATATAGGGTTCAAATCAGCACATTTTAATTATTTACCTTTTTTTTTTTTTTTTTTTGAGACGGAGTCTCGCTCTGTCGCCCAGGCTGGAGTGCAGTGGCACAATCTCAGCTCACTGCAACCTCCACTTCCCAGGTTTAAGTGATTCTCCTGCCTCAGCCTCCCCAGTAGCTGAGATTACAGGCACGTGCCACCACACCCAGCTATCTTTGTATTTTTGGTAAAGACGGGGTTTCACCGTGTTAGCCAGGATGGTCTTAATCTCCTGACCTCGTGATCCGCCTGCCTCAGCCTCCCAAAGTGCTGGGATTATAGGCATGAGCCACCGCGCCCAGCCAAATTATTTACCTTTTAATAAATATGTCTTATATGGAAGTTAATCCAGAAACTCCCTGGTTATGTGAAAATAAGCACTTATTTGAAGAGTCAGTTCATAATGGCTTGGAATCCTTTGAGCTTGCGTTGCCATTTGTTTCTTCAATGGTTATTGTGCTGGATATTCCTACAGTAGATTTGAAAAAAAACAAGGATTGCAAAAGACAAAGAAACAAGTTGAATTACCTCATTTCTGACACTCAAACATTTTGAGTGCTTGTGTTTAAAATTTGAAATGGTGAAACACTGAAAATTGGTGCGGTATGAAATTTTTGTTAAGTGCATATTCTAGTTCATACATAAACTATTTTACTGAATGTAAATAATAGCTTTAAAATGGAAATGCACTCTTCTTTTAAAATTATAATTATTCCTTTTAAAACTAAATAATGAATCCAGTAAATAAAATAGTACCACAATTGCATGATTTCATAGCTGCCTGACTTGTATTTTTTGTAGACATTTTGGTTTTATTAAAATTTATTTAGATGTCGCTGGACAATTCTTTATATAAAATAATATATTGTAAAGAAAGGATCAAAGCTCATACTGTAAGGTGGATATAAAACCCTTGAATAAATAGTTGTGCCTTTCCCTTTTATGTATGTATAATAAACTTTCCCTCTCTCCCTTCCTTTCTTCCTTTCTTTCTTGCAGGGCTATATTGTATAAAAATACAGTAAAGAAAAATTTTCACTGCCTTTCCTGGCCACATTATTTTTAAAATTTCCAATTATTGATAGAAATAATTTTGCTGAATAGAGGAGGAGGTATTAATGATGATCTGCCATGGGTGTGAAATGTGGAAGATAGGCCACTGACAATAGGTTTCCCTGTCCTGAGCACAGAACACCCAAAAAGGCATGTAGGTGCCAAAGCACAGGGCCTCCCAGTTGTTTGAAGAAAATACTTTTACTCAGCTCAGGGCGCTGATTTTCCAGTCCTGTGAGCTCCAACCTTCAGGAAAATAGCAGCAGCAGTAGTCAAAACAAATAGCTTCTCCAGGCATCAGACAGCTATTTCCATCATTTTCTCTCCCAAATGGCCCAGACTTAGCCTTCCTTCAGTCTACTTCAGATGATCCAATAGTTGCACTTTAAAGTCAGCCCCCTCTGCAAACTGTGCAGGAAGGAGCAGCCACGTTGTAATCTTTTCTCCGTAAAGTTCATTGATTTCTTCCTGTTGCACTATGCAGTGCTTTTTTCCTAATGCCCTTTTGAGACTGAATTAAACTTTAATTCTAGCTGAAGAGGAAGGGCTGGGAGGGTTGGACAGCACCGCTGCACCATCAGTGAGACCATGGGGGAGTTAATTATGCTCTAACTCTTTCGTGGCTTGGAGCTCATTACTTCACCTTCCCCTTAGCCCCCGTTCCCTTTAGAGCTGTTTAGTTATTTCCAGCTGAAGTTGCTCATCGCCTGGAAGAGTCTCCTAGGACTCAACTGCTTACCAAACAATAACTGGAGCTCTTTCTGTCCTGCTATAAATGCTCTCCTTCACTGGAGATGTTTCTTTTCACGATAAAAGCCTGGATTTATATACAGTCAGGGCAGTGCCCTCTGTCCTGCTGGACTGGGCCAGACCAGGTCAGTGGTAAAATGCATGATGCAGTGTCATGGGCAGACAGCAGCTAATCTGTTTCCGCAGCATGTCATTAACACAGGTGAACGCAATCCACATCAAACATGGTTTCCTTTTTAAAGGCCCTATTTATAGCCCATTAGTAGTTAGGGCGAGTGAGAACAAGGTTTTTGGTGGTAAGAATGCAATCCATCACAGTAATTAAATGGGTTTAAGTACGGCACTAACCTGGAGAGTGCAAAGAGTTCTAACTTGACATATTTACCCTCCAGAATGAACAAAGGCAAGGGAAGTTCCTGTCCACTGTCAGGACAGAAACCTCTGTCTTTCAACATGTTTCTGCTTTTAGGAACTCTATCCATCTCTGTATTCCTTCGTGTTCTGTCTCTCTTTAAATCTCTTTCCCTGTATATCCCTGTCTTTGTTTTCCTAGCAGATTTCTTTTTTTTTTTTTTTAACAAAACCCTTCTTCACTTTAACACTACAATATCTAATAGCATAAGTAAATTCTTCCAGAAATTAAACCAAAAAACAAAACAAAATAGAAAAACCTTTACCATACTGCCCCTACTTTCAGCATTTTACCCTTTAGGCCTCTTGCCAACTCCAGCCAGAGTAATGCACTTGGCTATGCAATTAGGTTTTTCATCAAGATTTCAGAGTGGTCCTGGTACTGCCTCATATCTCCCTTGCTACCTGCTTTGGTTCAAGGGCAAAAATTCAAGCCACTCAGCTGATTAGATACCCCCCTTAGCCCCCACCCCTGCTGAGAATGTGAGCTTCCCCATAAAATGCTGATCTTTGGTGCTTACAAAATAAGCAGCCAAAAGCAAATCTCAAGCTTTGAGCACGTAATTTTTACCTGTACACTGAAGCATATCATGGACCCTAGAGCCAAGGTGCTGAGGCGCCAGGGATATCAGACTCATTTCACACAACCTCCAGAAGCAGCTGCCTGCGGAGGGCCCCGGCAGCTGTTTCATACACAGAGCAGCAGTGCACACTGGTTTAGGATGGGAAATGAAGAAGGGGCACCATATCCAGTTGCAGCCACAGGGGGCACCGAAGCAGGCAGGATGTAATTATCCTTGATGCATCTCTTTGCCTCCCAACTTCAAGAAGTTTATAATTCCTCCTTACTTAAAAAATATGAAAAATTATATATGGTCATAATACCAGCCAATGCTGGCTTCCAGAAACAGCTTTCAAATTTACCTCTGTGGAAGAGGTGACCCAGGAGGGAGAATGCAAACACTAGCAACCACGTTTTTGAGGGCCTGGCTCCAGGCAGACAAGATAATGTGAGTTTAGGGTCATCAAAAAAAACGCTAGGTCAATTTATTTTTCATAAACATATATTTTATGCTATAGTAGTCATGGTATACCAGAAGAAGATTATATATATATATTTACCTTTCTACTATAGCAGCAGGCTTTACATTGATAAAGGGAGGTTATGTACCAAATAAATGACATTTAATGACTATAAATTACATTTTTTCTTTTACCCCTTTAAAAATCATTAAATATAGCATACATACAGAAAAGTCTAGTATAACAAATAATGAACACCATTATTTCAAAGGATGCAACATCATCAGTACCCCAGGAACCCTCATCTTACTTTCCCCCCACAACCCCTCATCTCCCAAGGGAAAGCACTCTATTCTGACTTTTAAGGTAATCACAACTTTCTTTACAGTTTGACCACCTCTGTATCCCTAAGCACTACAGTTTAGTTTTGCCTGCTTTGGAACTTTAGATAAGGAAAATCATATACAAGATATTATTTTGTATCTTCGCCTCTTTCACTCTATATTTTTTATGAGCTTCATTAATGTTAAGTGCATCTCTAGTTGATCTGTTTTTATTGCCATTTGGCATCCCAGGGTATGAATATGCTACAGTTTACCCACTCCCATTGGGTATTTATTTACCCACTGGTATTAACATTTGGGTATGTTCCCTGGTGCATGCATTTTTCTAGGGTTTTTATGTAGGAATAGAATTGCTGGATCATAGAGATGTATATCTTCAACTTGACTAGTGTTCTGTGTGTGTCTATTTGGCATCCACTCATCACAGGGCCAAGTATATTAGCTGTTTTTTCTTATTTTCTGTATTCTTGATTCTCTGGCATTTGGGGGCCTTGCAGACCCAGGGAGATACTGCCCCTCCCAGGGTGAGCCAATTCCTAGAGATTGCAAAGGGCTTGGCCAAGAGCATACTTTTCATATACAAGCCAACAAATCCAGGATCTATAGTCCCAACTGCCCTCCTTATCTAACTCTCACATACCAAGCCAATACTTCTTCTGCCCTAAATTATCCCAGGGCCAAGTTCCAGGCAACTTGAGATCCACCCTGTAACCCAAGGGCTGATAGAGTCTATTCAAACTAGCTCATCCTAAACTGTTTACTCTGCCCTGCCTTCCCTTTTCAAGGAAACCGTCATCACGGCTGTGCCCCCAGCTTTCCCCTACCTCCTGTCTTCTGCCTCCTGATCATACCGGTGCTTCCCATGTGGCCCTGCATGGTAAGCATGCCCCCTTCTCTTGGGAAATGAAGTAATAAATTCTACAGTGGCATTAGCTTCTCTGTGTTGTCACTCAGTCATGCCTCTATAAATTAAGTCCTGGGTATAATTTCAGAACAACTAGAAAACGTCAAACTGCTTTTCAAAATGCTGGTGTCAGTTTACACTCCCACCAGCAGTGTATCAGCACCTTTCCAGAGATGCTCCTTGAATGAACAGGATACTTCATTGTTGTAATATCATAAAATCAGAATTTGAGTACATCTGGGTGAGCTTCCTGTTTCAGAGATCTGTGCTGAATGCATAGTGAGGTCATTGCTGCAAAGCCATGGCCTTAGCCTTAGTCCTGGCAGTGGAGCAGTCAGAAGGGCACCTGAAGTCATGTTCATTGGGTCTTTAAGGAGAAACCTTAAGATTCACAGTGAGTGGTGAATGTTGATTCTTTTGCATTCTGATGTAATCCTTTATTTTTAAAGCACTGAGCTATTTTCTGAATCCGCATATGCTTTAGTTGTCTGCTCAATATCTAGTTCTCCAGTCTTTCTTACCAAGAGAACTCTGATTTGGTTTAGGAGACAATGTGCCCAGCCCTAGTGATGGATCATGCCTGGCCCAAGTCAGTCAGAATAATTTCCTTCCAGCTTACCAGCCTCCCTCACCTTTGGGGGTGAGACATATCCCCTGATCATGTGACTTGGTTTTGGACGATGAGATATGAGCAGAAGTCTGGGGAGGAGGCAGATGTAGCTGGAACCCCCTTATCATTTCTTCCTGTTCTGACTGTTGGAGTTATCTCCAGAGATTTAGGAAACATCTTGAGGGGATAATTGAATAGAATTTTCTAGTCTTGATAATGGCAAACCATTGAATCAACATCAGCAGCCACTTTGTTCCAGACTTCTTATGTGAGAAAATAAACCCTTGCTTGTTTAAACTGATTGTTCAGGTTTTTTTGTTGTGTAGCTACATGCACTCTTAACTAATACACTGAAGGAAGCCCAAGTGTCTTCGTGCAGAAATTTGTAATTTAAAGGGGAGTAGAGTGGGAAGTGTTGCCTCTGAATGATGCAAACATGAACACATGGAGGATTGCCTTTGCCTTTTATTACGTACCCACTTCTTTAATTTTTCACAAATGAATCCATGTATTTTTCTGTCACACATCTGAGCATTTACTGTGTGCTAGGCATTGACTTTGGTGCTGGGGATAAATAAGAGAGTGTTGTTATCCTCAAGGGCCTTGTACTTTATTAGGGAGACAGACACAGAAGTAGTAATATGAATACTAATAATGTCATTGTGATAAGTGAATGACAGAGGAATGTCCAAAGTACATGGTTAGCACAGAAGAGGAGTGCATCACTTAGCCTAGGGTTGGCAGGGGTTGGGAAAGGGTAGCAGATAACCCAGGAAGGAAGTGAATTATGGATAGTTGCTATTATTTAATCTTGAAGTCTTGAAATGTCAAGAGGATTTATAAGTCACCTAGAAAGGAAAGGACATTCCAGGCAGAAGGAACAGGGTATGTAAGGGCACAGAGGTTTGGAACCATGTGATATGTTGGGGAGCTACTGTCCAGTATTATTGGAGTGTGGCCCTTGAATCAGTGTAAATGTCGTTCCCAATATGAATGGGGCAGTAAGTGTCAAGTGCACTTTTATGACATAAGGTGACATATTTGAGTTGTCACCTTTACAGCAAGGGCCATGGGGTTCATTTGTAGTAGGACCAGGTCATGGGGTCCATTAGTCATGGGACCAAGATCAATCCTTGGCAGTCTTGTTTGCTAGGGATTGTCTAATTTTTATATGGCAAATAAGTTTCGTCTTGTAGTCAGATCTGATTGGTAAGTAAGCACCCAGAATTCTATATTTTAAAGAATCAGAAGCTATATCTATTATCAGCAAGAAAGCTTTGATTGATGGTGTGGAGCCCATGGCCATGAATTTGCCACCTTTTTTCTAAATGCCTTGCTCTGCAGTAGTTCAGACCCTGTGGAGGAGCCCTCCAGAATCCAGCTCATGCTGTTTGCATATTGCTTGCTTTATTATGTGCGCAATGCTGCTCTAATCACCAGAGTTACCATTATAAACTGCATCAGCCATCTGCGTGCCTGGAAAGAACAGATACTAGGGTGAACACAATTTAAACTCTCCTGGCTTTCAAATGACAGGAAGATGAGGTACTGAATGTCAAGGTCTTATTTAAGGAATGATAAAACAACCCGCTTCATGTGCTATCATTAGAGCAACCACATTTGTTATAGATAAAAATGAAGAACAATTTATATTTTGAGTCTTTCTCTTTCTCTCTCAAGCTAAAATGATCTCAACATTCCATCCTACAAGCTGTAATGGTACAATGTGTGTATAGCAGGCTGGTTTGATTCGCAACTCTGAAAGAATCAGTTTCCTGGTACTGAAAAATAAAAGCCCTCTGTATTCAAGTGAAGCCCTGCCTCAGGTAGCTGGGTTCTGGAACACATTTATATTAAATTAAGGGACTGGAGAGAAACAGTTCTAGGTGCTAAATTAATATGATCAATGTATTTTTAGTGCACCTATGGAAGACAAAGGTGATTTTCTTGTTAAACGGCTACTGCCAGATCATGTGGGCAGACCCCAGTCACATAAATGGTGCGTGCTAAACCTAAAGGACCATTGACTTAATGAAGACAAGAAACGAGACACACTCCAATGCCACGGGAACACAGCGAAGAGAAGCTCCTGGGTGTCTGTGGCAGAAAGAAAAACTACAGAGCATTTTAGCACCGAAGTGACAGCCGGGAGAAATCATTCTTTGTTGTGTGGACTTGCATGGGTTCTTTGTCATCCCTGAACCCAGTTTTCTCATCTGTAAAATGAGAAAAATACTCCACAGCTTCATTAAATGGATCTGGCCAAATGAGATTCTGTGTGTGAAATGGTCTTTAAATTATATAACACCACGTAAATATTAGGTATTATAATTACTATTGTTACCTCATAAGTCTATTACAAGATTCAGAAGAGATAATGCAGGTGAAATTGCCTGGAAAAGTACTATGGAAAAATCTGTCAGGAAAAGTACAAATGTAAAATGGTAACTGAAGTAATAGTATCAGTACTTTTAGTTATGAGAGGCTAGAGACAGTATGAGAAGTACATAAGAGGGTACAAAGGCATTATGTAAATAAAAGGTTTAGAGCATTTGAAAAACAGGCATGTGGTCAGTTCAATGGAAACAGAAGACAAACCCTGGAATTTCCCAGAACAGAAGCATCCATGTTAGTGGAGTTGTGAGCAGGTTAGGAGTCATCGTTCAGACAGTAAGTCCATACAGCATTTTATACTTAATAGGCCTTTTGATGATCAGAATGAGAGACTGACTCAGGTTACAATGAAGAAATTGAGATTCATTGGTGGATATATGTAGGCAGAAATCTGTACCAGACCTCATGGGGGAATTGCAAAGAGCCAAAACTCATGGAGAATGGTATGTCCATCAGGAACTAGGAGGTTACGCAGAATCAGAAGCGACTCTGGGAGCTGGATTGCCTTGTGGTCCTAGAGCAGCAGGAGTTTTCTAATTTTTTACTGTTTGTGCCACTGCACAACCGAGTATCTCATTGCTCTTCTGCATGTCATTCAGTTTTAGCTGTCTAGGACTGCAGGCTTTCCCCTAGCTTTTGCCTGCCCAGGCTTCCTCTTGCCTGTGGCTTCTGCTACTCTAGGTTTCTGCTGAAGGCCTCTGGGCTTCTGTTTCCTTCCTACCTTTCCACTCGTGAATAGCTCTATGATTCTCATTTAGACGCTTCTAGAGAGGGACTCAGTGCTTCCATTGATCCCCCTTGTCTTTGTTAGGCTCAGCTTTTGTGTCAGGGCGACTCAGAGAGGAGCTGCTCTGAGGTGAGACTTCTACACCTAGATTGTGATGGTTAATACTGAGTGTCAACTTGATTGGATTGAAGGATACAAAGTATTGATCCTGGGTGTGTCTGTGAGAGTGTTGCCAAAGGAGATTAAAACTGGAGTCAGTGGGCTGGGAAAAGCAGACCCACCCTTAATCTGGTATCTAATCAGCTGCCAGCACAGCTAGAATATAAGCAGGCAGGAAAATGTGAAAAGAGAAACTTGCCTAGCCTCCCAGCCTACATCTTTCTCCCATGCTGGATGCTTTCTGCCCTCAAACATCACACTCCAAGTTCTTCAGTTTTGGAACTCGGACTGGCTCTCCTTGCTCCTCAGCCTGCAGACGGCCTGTTGTGGGACCTTGTGATCATATGGGTTAATACTTAATAAACATATATATATTCCTTTAATTCTGTCCTTCTAGAGAACCCTGACTAATACAGGGTTCAGACCAATCACCTGCGAATGAGGATGGAGAGTCACCTGATCTGAACCTAGCAATTTATGCTCCAAGAACCCCTTCCCTTGGGGCTGTTGGTGGGCACCCCTTGGGGTGGCGTGGGGCAGGTGGCTTGGAGTGGGCAGGCACTCCACAGTTTTCTTGTTCAGTGCACATGTGAGGATGCTTGGAGTTCTGTGACACTCAGTTTACTTTCCACTACTAGGTCAGTAGGAGCAGTGGCTTGTAAAAGGCACTTTCTGTAAAAACAAACACATTAAACAAATACCCTAAGTACAATCATGATGATAATGATGGCAAACAAGATGAAGGAGGAGAAGAAAAAGAAGAAAAATGTAGGGATTTTGAAATGTGTTCCTTTTAAGACACTGAAAGAAAATACACACTGTAGAGCAGGTGTGTCCAATCTTTTGGCTTCCCTGGGCCACATTGGAAGAAGAATTGTCTTGGGCCACACATAAAATGCACTAACACTAACGATAGTTGATGAGCTAAAAAAAAAAAAAAAAAAAAAATCTCATAATGTTTTAAGGAAGTGTATGGGCCAAATTCAAAGCTGTCCTGGGCTGCATGCGGCCCGCCGGCCATGGGTTGGACAAGCTTGGTGTAAAGTGTCAGGAATATTATGCTTAGCTGAAGCCGAACTTTATTTTGGATTCTGGTTATTTTATCTAAAGCAGCTTCGAAGTGGCTTCCTCGACATAATTAAGAATCTCAGAATTTTGGAACAGAAAGAAACCTCAAAGAAATCTACTCTTTGGTTAGACCATTTTGCATGATCTAGTCCCTACATCTTAGAGAAGTGGAAATGAGGTTCTGTGAGGCTGAGTGGCTCGGCAAGCTTAGGAGGCCTCTGTTCTGTGATTTCAGAACACAGCGGTGATTTCAGAGATTCTCTGCCACAGAACTGCTAACTCTGGTTGGCTGGTTTCCACTTGAGCACTTGTGTAGATGGAAACCTTATTGGCTTAAATAGTTACCTTTCTTGGGGGCAGCTGGCCTGGAACTCCTGCCAATCTTTCCCTTATAAAACAGAAATCTACTTTTCCTATAAAGGTGTGGTGTATTTTCTAAGCTTTATTTCAGACCCTGGGTGTTCCCAAGCCAACTTTCACCGTCACATTCTCACGTCCAATTTATTCAGCCTCAGAGCTGTTACCAAATGGCTAGAACCAGAAGCCACACTAGTTTCCAGGTGTTTGTGAAGGATCTGGCCACTAACAACACAAAACAAAAATAATACCACAATGTCACTGCCGTTTTAATCAATCTCCCAACTTTATCACACAACAATGGCTATCCTGGGTGAAGCTTTTTATAAGTTTTGTGTTCTGCCAACAAACAACCAAAAAATAAAATTGGCACTGGATTAAAAAAATTCATGTTATAGTGGTAGCTGAGGTGTTCTCGTGGTTCTAAAATGATAAACAAAATAGCCAAAATATGTATAAGATATCTGCCATGTTTAACTGTGTGGCTCTGGGCAAGTTACTGTCTCCACCCTTTACAATTCCTATCTGAACACTAGGATATTTGTGTTCTTAGCACTGTCGTTGGCTTACAGGAAATGCTTAATAAACTACCTATTAATATTGAATACCTTTTTATTTAGTCTTCATAAGAACTGCATAAAGAATGAAGCTCAGAAAAAATCAAGTAATTTGCTCAAGTTCTAAAAAGCAGAAAGTGGTAGAGTTAGCATAATTAGTACTAATTATCTGAATTCAATTTGGTGGTCTTTTTGCTTCACCAGAGCTAACCACAACTGCCATGTTTTAGGGCTAGGCAATGGGAACCCCAGTGTGTATCCTGGATCTGACTCTCAGCTCCCAGGATTTAGAAACCCCAGTGCAACCCCTGTCTCAGTGCCTCTCTCCTTGGAGGCATCTTGTGGGCCATGCCAACACCCACTGCCCCTCTGCTCTGACAGGTGGCAGGATCCTGGGCTCTGGAGGTGTTGAAGGAGAGGTGTAATTTTCTTCCTCCCCTGCCTATGGGTTGGACTGTTTGACACTCCCTGAGGGGCCTCAAGAACTTCTTGCCATAGACTCTAAGCTCCTTATCTTGGTAAATCAACATAATGCTCACCAAGTTGGCTTTCCTCAAGTTAAGGTGGCTGATGTGTATGGAAATACTCAGTAAGATTTATTGAGAGCCTCACAGAAAACTTGGCAGGTTTTATTTCTTAAGTGATGACAAAGGTGGCCCTTGCCAGTGAAAGGCCACACTGTTGGCCACCCCTTCTGAAATAGTCTTGTTGACTAAAGTTCTGTGCAGGATTTTATTGGCACCTATAAACAGACAAATTGGCA
Source organism: Gorilla gorilla gorilla (assembly GCF_029281585.2). Taxonomy (NCBI): domain Eukaryota; kingdom Metazoa; phylum Chordata; class Mammalia; order Primates; family Hominidae; genus Gorilla; species Gorilla gorilla. The sequence goes on from NC_073243.2 coordinate 37,375,828, forward strand.
GCTCCTCGTTTTCTTTTGTATTGACAGATGTGGTGGTGAGACTTGCTCTTGGATGCTGTCAGGAAGTATCATCTGACTGCGTTTGGTACCCTGGGGGAGACAAGCAAAAACTTGAGTGAAGGAAAATGAGAACTCACCTGAAAACAAGAAGAGTCTTTGGAAAAGGATTTTTGTGTAGGTCATCTGGAAAGTGTTTACTCTTAGCAGTTATGCATAACTATAGTCTTAAGAACAAAGTGAGGTGGGGGTGCGGGTAAGGGTGGGAATGGGGTAGGGGTAAACGAGTGGGTGGAGACACGTCTGTGTGTCCAAAAAACTGCCCCAAAGCAAACATGGCCACATGCACACATCTAAACAAATGTGTCTCTTAAGACTTTAGCCTCCAGCATACTATGTAGTCGCTGCATTCGTTGACTTTCTTGTCTTACCCAGCAAAAGATGTAGACGATTTCCACTATCTTTCCATAGACCCTTGCTAAATGACCAGATGGGAAAAGTCTATTGCCTGACCAAATTGCCAGTCAGCCCATGAGCAGTCCAGACAGCGCAGGATTTATAGAAAAGGAATTTTTATGATTTCTTCCTGCCCAACCCCCACGAAGAAGCAAAGGCCCTACTCTTGACCTTGGCATCCGCTTGTTGCTTTCTTCTCGTCCATGACACCTAGGCTTGATATTCTTTACCTTGGGTATTCTTGTGAATATTTGCTGAATTTTCATTTACACCAAATACAATTCAGAAGACAAAGGCTTTCCAAGTTTCAGATCTCCTGAGAAAGGTATGAGTGTGTAAGTATGTTAAAGAAAAGCTCTCAGCTTGTCTCATGGTTTAAAGTCCTCCTGAGATATGTGAGCTGAATCTAAGGAATAAAGTAGATTGGTTCCTCCCTGTCAGATGAGTTTTATCAAAATGTGATAAAATGTGGTAAAGAAAAATGGTGGGCCAACTTCGTTATAGTTCTACTGAGGGACACTGTACAGGTAAACCAGGCCATAACTCATTTGTCCTGTGACAGTTTTTATTATTCTGTTTTTATGCAGTTTTGAAGAGTGAGGGGAATTGCCCTAGACAACAGATGTGAGAGACTTTTTTCTTTCTTTCTGTCCTGTGGACAGGCCTCAGGCTCCAGCCCAGTGACTCATTGTTGTGGTATTATATACCTCAAGATGAAGTGTGTGCGGTGGAAAGTGTGGGCAGGATTTATCAGTGCGACTTCTTCCTTTGAAGTATCAAGGCAGGCTACTTTGCTGATGGTTTCTGGAACCTGGCCAAGCCCCAATATACTGTGAAAATAGCCGTCTTAGGTTTTCTTGGCACATGAGAACATTTGCACTTGATTCTCAGACCTCCATTGCTTTCTGATGTTTTTGAGGCCAGTGTTCTTGGGATTTAGGGCTCAGGGCCAGATTGTAACCCTGCCTGTTTGTACTCCTTCAAATGCCCCATCCCAACATGGTTTTGATGGCTCCAGATACAGACTGTAACACCAACTTGAGTTCCAAAGTGCAGGCTGGCTTTAGGTTGCTTTTAAGCATTCATGCATAAATTTCTCTATAGCCCACATTTCCTGCTACCCTGCCCCCACTAACAAAATGCTGACTCTTAAGGCGTTTTACTGTGACAATGCTTTCTACAGCAAAGCATCTTCACATTTTCAGCTTGAAAGCAAGGCAATGTGTACGCGGAGAAAAACATAGGAATACCATGATAACTCTATCAGTAAATTGAAAAAATAGGGCTGGGCATGATGGTTTTACACCTGTAATCCCAGCACTTTAGAGGCCAAGGCCAGTGGATTACTTGAGGCCAGGAGCTTGAGACCAGCCTGGCCAACACGGTGAAACCCCGTCTCTACTAAAAATACAAAAATTAGCTGAGTGTGGTGGCACGCGCCTGTAATCCCAGCTACTTGGGAGGCTGAGGCAGGAGAATCTCTTGAACCTGGGAGGTGAAGGTTGCAGTGAGCCAAGATCATGCCACTGCACTCCAGCCTGGGTGACAGAGTGAGATTCTGTCTCAAAATTTAAAAAAAGAAAGAAAGAAAGAAAAAGAAAGAAAAAGAAAGAAAGAAAGAAAGAAAGAAGGAAGGAAAGAAAGAAAAGTGCTCCTTTTCTAGTTAAAAAAAAAAATCTATCATCTGTTTGCCTGTACCTTCCTCCTCCCACCTTTATTCATTGTCATACTGTTATTAATTTTGGGAACAAAGGACATAAGAGCCTAATTATGTTAGACTCCCAGACACCCTTCCAGAGGTGAATGATCAGCCACATTTCTCATCACCCAGCTATGTGTAATAAATAGTTTCCTTGTAAATGTGTATTTCCCAATAGATGCCCCATTTCAGGTTTCCCTCTAGCCTGGGAACCAGACTCTGTCATTCCTGATTAAAATATTGCCAGCCTGTGCTGGGGAACCCATAACTAACCTTGCTGAGCATCTTTTGCACTTTCTCCTTTTGAGTGGGCAGACCCTTTAATAAGGCAACTTGATGTGACTGGACTTGAATCTGGGGAAAGGCTTAGAAAGCTGGCAGACCCATGTCAATGTCCTCCCAGTTGAAAAGACAATTGATATGTTTGCAGGTTGGGTTCTGTTATGGGCTGAATTTTTCCCCCCAACCCTCTCAAATTCATATGGTGAAGTCCTAACCCCCAGGACCTCAACAGGCCCTTGTTTGGAGATAAGGTATTATAGAGGCAATCAAGTTAAAATGAGGTCATTAGGGTGGGCCCTAATCCAATATGACTGATGTTCTTACCAAAAGGGGAAATTTGGGCTGGGCACGATGGCTCATGCCTGTAATCCCAGCACTTTGGAAGGGCGAGGGGGCAGATCACGAGGTCAAGAGATCAAGACCATCCTGGCCAACATGGTGAAACGCCATCTCTACTAAAAATACAAAAATTAGCTGGGTGTGGTGGCGCATGCCTGTAGTCCCAGCTACTCGGGAGACTGAGGCAGGAGAACAGCTTGAACCCAAAAGGTGGAGGTTGCAGTGAGCTGAGATTGTACCACTGCACTCCAGCCTGTGTGACAGAGCAAGACTCTGTCTCAAAAAAAAAAAAAAAAAAAAAGTTGGGGGGGAAATTTGGAGACAGATCTATACACTTGGAGACTGCCATGTGAACATAAAGACAGTTCTCTACAAGCCAAGGGGAGAGGCCTGGAGCAAGTCCTTCCTTCACGGCCCTCAGAAGGAACCAATGCTGCGGACACCTTGATCATGGATTTCCAGCCTGCAGAACTGTAAGCCAATAAGTCGGTGTTGTTTAGGCCACCTCATCAGTGGCACTTTGTTGCGGCAGCTCCAGCACATATATATGTCTCTTTGGCAGCAGGTTCTGCGGCAGAGATGAGTATGTAGGGCTTATTAGGGAGTGCTTTTGGGATAAACTCCCATGGAAGAGAAGGGAAGGGGGCAGATTGGGACAAAGGATAATTTGAGCTGTGATGTAGTCCCAGCAAAGGTCTCAGCTGACTTCATGGGAAGCTCTGGAGCTGGTATGGCGCTTCGTTGTTGGAATATGAGCTTGGGCCTTTATAACTCCCTGCTGATCAGTCGCTGGGTGGGGGCTGCCTCTGCCTAGTTTTCATAAGCCTAGACAAATCCTGAAGAGGATTGACAGTTGGGGATGGTCTTTTGGGAGCAATTCCAGCTTCTGCGGGATAAATCCTTCAATCCTCATGGGGGATCTCAGTGGCACATCACAGCACCACCATGAATACATGTCACCAGGGGTTGGCTGACTTAGGAAATTTGATAAGCCACCCTTAATTTTCAAAATGGGGTTGAACTTTGTAAGGTGTGGTACTGTTCAGTTCTCTTTTTCTTTCTTACTTTCTAGGTGAAGCAGGTTGTGGCTCCCCCAACACTTTGATCCTGTCCTGGGTGAGAGGTGGGGCATGGGAGGTGTATCAATCATTATCTAGACAGAAAAACAGAAACTACTCTGGATGTTTCAAACAGAAGGAATTAATGGAGAAAGAATGTTACAAAGGTGTTAGATGGGCTGGGGAAGCACACAGGGAGGGAAATGTGCCCCAGAGATCAGGAAGCTGGGGTTTTTCAACCTGGGTTGAAACCTGCAAGCCCACACTGTCTGCTGAGTTTCTAAAGATGCTGCTGCTGTTACCATCGCCACAGTCGGATCTATGCTATTCTGACTAGGAACCCCGGACACTACATTTTGATGCTGGTGAAACCAGGACTGACACCGCTAAAGCTCAGTGTCACCCATGGAGCTGCCAGAGCCCATAGTTGCTAATCTTGGTACTACTGCTATTGGTGGCTCTATCAGTAGCAGACAAAAAAGCCTTCTTCCTCCTATATTCTAGCCTTCTTCTAGCAAGTGGACTGCAGTACAGAGGAAGGCATGGAAGAATGGCATGGATCTGGGACCAGCAGACAATAGTCCACTCTCTTTCAGACTAGCTCTTTGCTCTGTCTCTTCTCAGTGTATTGTCCTGAGAGGGAGGTCACAGAGCAATGGCCAGGAAGCCCCTCCCCAAGACTGAGGAGAAACCAGGTCTACTAGCTCTCATCCAATATTCTCTGAACCACATCATGGCATAGCTAAAGCCCTGCCTCCCTTTTTCCTTTCCTTCTGGTTTCCGAGAGGAATACTGGGTCACCACTAAAATGTGGACCACAAAAGGGCCAATAAGATCAACTATGCTACCCAGACACTTCAGTCAATACCTGTCAAACTGATGTTTCAACTGAATTTCGGGTTGGTTGATTGAATTGGTCAAATAAATGTTCTCTGGACACATGTATTTCTCTGGGACATTGACAAAGTAGCAGCATCTACTTATCATGGATAAAACTTCTTTTATTTATTATCTATTGGCTTTTTACAAATAAAACTTCTTGTATTTATTATCTATTAACTTTTCAGGTGATTTTACATTTTTCCCCATTCTTTCAGCAACCATGGACATATCATAAATCATCCTTCTTTCATCCATCTGTTCTTTCAGAAAATTATTTACTGGGGAATCAACTATAAACAAGGGTTTGTATTTTGTACAGTGGAAGGAATACAAAGAAGTAAAAGAAATAACCCTACCAAGAAGGAGTTGATAGCTACTAAGAAGGAGTACACTTTTACAAACAAAGTAATTGACCTGCAGAAAGTGCTAGAATCAGCCAAGAAAGTGCTAGAATCAGCCAAGACTTCTAATTGGCAAGCTGAAGCCCTCCCCATAAACAACCCCCTACTGGTTGAATATTGAGGTGACACACTCGGTTGCATCAGCTCTAAGATTCAGGTCAATGTCTCTTATTATTTTGAATGGCATCTGATTATAGATTAATACATGTTTGGTCTAAGGTTACCTTGAAGTGTCTTCATTTGTCCTCATGGAAGTGACTGAGCAGGCTTGATTTTTTTCCATGTTGCTTAGCTTTCAGATACAAATTAAGCAATATATTGTATTCCTTCTGTCTAACCATGTGGTTGGTATAATTTCTCCACAGACAGCTGAATTCAACAGCCTGTCTGTAGTGATTCAACATAAGTAAGGACAAAACGGTAGGCGGTAAAGGTTGTCAGAAGGACACCTGGGCCTTCACTAGGTGCTGCCACTAAAGCCAGGCCATCAGATATGGCAAACCTCAGGGTGCTGCCAAATCTTACAGACCAAATTCTTTTCACCTGGCAATTTTACCCATTCATCAGACCCAATATTTCTCCTAAGTCAGGAGACACGATGAGAATTTTATCAAATCAATTCTGCAGTTAGTAACTTGACTACCATCTAGCATATTATTCTAGCCATCTATCCATTTCTTCAAATCATAGACTATTTCAGGATATTTCCCCAATCATACTCGGATCTCAGATGATAGGCTGAACTCACTCTCCCTCTTTTGAGTGACCACTGTGCTCAACAGAGGCACTGATGTTACCATGGTTTCCTTAGTGACAGAGATATTACAAAGGGGAGAGTATGGTTGAGGAGGCAAAGCATGAAAGGGAAAAGGGGCCTTGATATTCCTGTGTGCAGGGTGCTAGCCAGACTTCACTGCCTCACACTGGGGACAGTTGTCCAGCTCATGAAAGATTGCTGTCAGGGGATAAAAGCCTCGTTTGGCTCACTTAAGATTTGTGAAGTATGTTCTGTGCATCAGGCATTTTACCATTTTAATTTCCAGAAAAGACAGCTAATTTTTCCTGTGCATCTGGGATGTTCCCCCAAGATAGCAGAGACGAGAAGGCAGTTTTGTGGTGCCACAGTTGTATATGGGCTTAATTTGAAATGATTAGTTTCATTAGCCTTGATATTCTAATTATATCTCTACATTTCACCATCTTGCATAGAGAATATGCAAAACAAAGGGCTATTGAGCCAGGGTTGGAAGGAACCCTGATTTTGATTGTTTCTCATTTTCCTTTTTGTTTTCAATAGAAATCAATCCCTAGTGTTCAGTAAGGCCTCCAAGCCATTGGAGCCATTTAGCAGAGCCCTGCTAGGGTGTGCGCTTACCTGGACAGGTTCCTGACTAGTCATCCACGGCTGTCAGGACTTAAGGATGATGCTTATCAAGGTTCTTCTTATGCTGCTAGAGAAACTGCCACCTATTTCTCAGAGATTCTTTCCTGGGTAGAGGTACCTAAATGTTGCCCCAAGTTCCATGGAGTGTGATAGCCACCAGATTTGACTTCAATAATATTCTTCATCTCAGAAGCCGGGGTAACTGGGCAACTTGTAACATTTTGTGTTTGTAAGGTGGTGGGATTTTATAGAATAATGAATCTTCACAGAGCCCTGGGTTGCTAGGGAACCTCGATTTAGTTCCACTTTGGAATGAGGAAAATATGAAAAGAAAAAGAGAAGTAAATTTCTTAGAATTTCCCCACTCATGTTTCAGTGCTGATACAGAATTCCAGAATGACTGAGTATCCTAAGCCCATGTCAGTTATCTCTCAAGGTTGAAAGGAGAAACCTGGCGAAAGGATAGGGCAGTAAAAGAGAACTGAGGTGGCTGTTTGAAAGGGGCCATGTCTCCTTGGAGACACGTGTCTCTCTAGGAGGATCAATATATAGCATTGTTTCTCCATGGCTCTCATGTACTCTTTTGAGACCTTAGTGTACTGTTTCTAGATCAACAATTTATGATATTTATTGAGCACCTGCAATGTGTCCAGCTTTGTGCTTGGTGATGTGAAGGCAAGAGATGTAAGGACCTGGTTTCTAATCTTCAAAAAAGTCTACACTGTGGTGGAAGTGGTAAGGTTTATTCAAATAAATTAATTTAGAAACTATATCAGATAGATAACATATAGAAGCTTATGCTACCTGTTTGCAGGTCAGAGGTTCCTTTCTTGCCACTGGAAAAGAGACAGGAGAGAGAACACCAAATGTCAGAGTCACTGGGAAAGGCTTCTAGAAGGAAGAAAAGCTTAAATTGTGGAAAAGAAAAAGAAAGTCTGATAGGTCCCTGATATTCGTGAGCTTCTAATTACACCAATATTGTGATAATTTCTTCCACAACAGAAACACAAAGAGAGTTTTTGCCTCTGAAATGACAAGCAGAGAACCACAAGGCGATGTTGAGATGCAGAGGATGGCAGTTTCCCTCCTTGCAGAGTGACTCATGCCTCCACTCCAGGGTGCAGGGCTTAGATTCATGACAGGTAAGAACAGGCCATAGGCCTTACAGGTGGCTTTCAAATACATGAGATCAGGGATCTACTGTATTTCAAGATGGGGAGATTTAGCATGAGGCACAGAGGTGAGACTGATGAAGAATCTGTTCCAGCTAGGATGAAAGTTCATGGAAGGAAGCAACAGAAACAAGGTCTGCTCATAAAGGGTATTGAGGTTAGACCCGGTGCAGTAATTAAAGAGGAATTATTATATCTTATTGGACAAGCTAAAGATATAGGATAAGGGCTGTTTCAGAAACACTTCAATGGGAGTGGCATAGGAAACAATTGGAGGGGAAGGGAAAACTAGAATCAAGGAGACGAGTTAGAATGTAGATTTTATGAGAGGATGGAGATTGCATTGGCAGAAAAGAAAGGGCAAGTCAGCAAGATTCTGCAAATAATAGGCTTTGGTGATAAATTTTCATAGACTATGAGGAAGGAGATGAAGAAAAAGGAGGGTAAGAAAAGATGGTCTTAGCAATACTCCACAACTTCCCAATACTCCATTGTCTAAAGTAGTTTCTCCACTGTGCATGTGTGCTGGGTGATGCTTCACATGCAAAACACTCCATGGGCCCATGGTTGTAGTGCTCTTTTTTGAAAAATTACAAACATTTAAAATTGTGGTAAAATGTACGTAGCATTAAATTGATCATATTAGCCATTTTTGAGTTATACAGTGCACTAGTGTCAAATACATTCATATTGTTGTGTAGCCAGTTTCCAGAACCGTTTTCATCTTGCAAAACAGAAACTCGGTACCCATTAAACAACAACTTCGCATTATCAACCACCCCTCTCCTTTCTGTCTATAACTCTCATACGGTATTTTTCCTTTTATGACTGGCTTATCTTACTTAACATCATGTCCTCAAGCTTCATCCATATTGTTGTGTGTGTCAGAATTTCCTCCTTTTTTAAGGCCGAATAATATTCTGTTGTACATATGTACCACATTTTGTTTATTCATTCATCCATGGGTGGACATTTGGGTTACTTCCACCAATTGGCTATTGTGAATAATACTGCTATAAATGTGGGTTTTCAAATATTTCTTTGACCTTGCTTTCAATTCTTTTGGGTATATACCCAGAAATGGAATTGTTACATCATATGGTGATTCTATTTTCAATTTTTTGAGGAGCCACCATATTGCTTTTCAGAGTGGCTGCAGCATTTAACATTCCCACCAGCAGTGCACAGGCATTTCAAATTTCTCCATATTCTCACTTTATTTTCTGTTTTGTTGTTTTTCGTATTTTTTGCTTGTTGTTGTAGTCATCCTGATAGTTGTGAGGTGGCCCGGGGTTGTATTTTGAAGGTATGTCATTCCACTCACTGGGTGTAATTCTGTCTCTTTTTCTGTCATTTAAGAAAGCACACTGGAATACATGAGTTTATGAATGACTTTGAAATGGTGAGAATATTGAGTCAGCTCTAGTTTGTCTTTTGTAATGGAACTCATTCTGACACCTTGGTATTCTATGATGAGTAACAACTTATTTGTGATACTCCCTATAACTTATTGAGCCTCATCAGTGAGTCCTGATGTCATAGTTGAGAACCACTCCTCACTGAATTGAGTTTACAATACAAAATATTTCTTCATAAACACCCAGTGAAAACAGCATGTTCCCCCCCGGAATCAGTGCTACCAAAAGGAAGGGAAAAAGCAAAAGTAAAAAGGAAAGCCAGTCATGTAACAAGATTTTATTTCCTCCCAAGTGGCTTTATCAGAGACACTTACCAGAAACAATGCCTCTCTCCATTTACAGAAACTCTGAAATCCAAGGTTTGAAACCTGAGGCCAAAGTACCTATCACTCCTCTCTTAGGTAGATGGTTAGTGGTTCCCACCTGTCCGACTTGGTCACGTGGCAGCATCTAGAAAGGCAAAGCTATAACAATGAACAAGAGTGTTTTCTTTTTTTTTCTGAGGTTTCATTTACACCAACAGGCTTTGTTCAGTTTAAGGAAAAAAAATTTTTTTCCAGCAAGGAACTTACATCTGTAGAACTGCTATAGACACTTAATAAGTAATCTAAGTACACAGTAGCTTCTAAGGCCCCTCAAAGATGATGAAAAGCTGAGGATGCCAAATGCTATACCCCTAGACTACTGTGCAATAGAAAAAAGATAGGTCTTTGGCCAGAGATTCTGGTGGCAACTTTCTCCCAGCAATTTCTCCTCAAGGCCAGGGGGAAGAAAAAAATATACATAGAGGGTGTGATATCAGAAAGGCCAAGAAAAATACCCCAGCGTATTTTGTGTCTGGATGATTCCTGACATTGTTCTACTTGAGTGCTTTATCCCTAGTCAACAACTCTTTAAGTAGTTACAATAGAGTGGGTTTTTTTTTTTTTTTTTGTCTTCAGCTCCAGTTTGAGGGTTTTGTTTTATTAAGAGACCAGAGTCTCGCTATGTTGCCCAGGCTTGAGTGCAGTGGTTATTCATAGGCACAATCCTGTTACTGATCAGCATAGAAGTTTTGACCTGCTCCATTTTCGACCGGGACCAGTTCGCCCATCTTTAGGCAACCTGGTGGTCCCTTGCTCCCAGGAGGTCACCATATTGATGCCAAACTGAGTGCGGACAGCCGATCCACATAGTGCACTACAGCCCAGAACTCCAGGGCTCAAGCGATCCTCCTGCCTCAGCCTCCTGAATAGCTGGGATTACAGGCACATGCTATCACATCTGGCTCTAGTTTAAGTCTTTAAAAAAGACTGAAGGACACTTAGAAACTCAAGGCTGAGGCTTTTTAAGCAGCAGTGGGGCTATGAGATAATGATATCCTTAGGAGACCTTTCCTCCACCTACTCAATGCTCAGAATCAACTGAAGAACAAAGGAAAGTCAGAGGTTCTAAGCCAGGGATTTCTCTGAGACTCCTGCTCATTCTCCCGCGTGGTGGAGCATCATTAATTATCCAGCCCTCCCACACTTAGAGGTTGCTTTCCCAAAACCTGCTTGAAATTTGTCTCCACCCATTTCTTTCTTTTTTTAAACTTGTAAATTTGCTTTTGGGAAACTATTACTGAGAGTAACTATGAACACACACTAGTGGGTAGTGGTAAAGAGGGCTGAGTTCAGGGTCAGACCACCTGTGTTCAAATCTTGGGTGCCCCATTTACTAGCTGTGTGACCTTGGGCAAGCTGTTTGCCCTCTTTGGGCCCAGGTTTCACAGCTATAGTTGGGGAGAGTGATATTGCCTTCTCAGAGAGTTGCTGTGAACATTAAGGGGATTAAAACATGGGATGCACTCAGAAGAGTACCTACATATAGTATGCACCATATAAATATTAGTCATTATCGCCATCCTGGGCTCCGGGTTCCAGTTCCTCTGCCCAGCTCACAGAGCAGAACATTCAAAACCCAATTGTTTCTTCTATACTCAACTCGCACTTTCAATCTCTTCAGATTCTGTTGTGGGCAAAGTCTGAAGGTATTTTTGTTCCAAAATCACTCAAAATATCTTCTCTCTGACTATGAAGTGACCTTGCTTTCCCCTGCTCTTGAGTTAGTCTCCTTTTTCCTTTTTTCTCTGTTCCTTTTTCTGTTGCCTCTCTTTCCTTTTTTTGGATTTTTGTCCTCATATCAGAAGATATTGCAACCTTCCATACCCCAGTATTCTGGAGGGAACAGAGGTTCCCCTCCCATGCAGATGCTCTCCTCCTTTACTTGAAAATCATAGAAATTGTTTTTCACTTAATTCTTTTTAGATTCACTGTTTTACTCTGTTTTGATTTTTTTCTTTCCAGGTCTGGCTTGCTGCTCACAACTAAAACACCTTACATACATGTACATACATCTATTTTATCCTTGTACGGAAATGAGAGCAATGGTGAGTGCGTCAGGGAATATTCCAGGATCTCTAGAGAATATTCCTAGAGTAGGTTTTGAAAGCAGAAAGGAGAAGATGTGGTGGGTGGTATAGTGGTGAGGCCAGAGGGGAAGACAGGCTTGGAGGCCATGGCAAATGCCCTTGTGCCAGACAAGGGTAAACATGTGGCCCCAGCTGATAGCCCAAGGCAGCCATGATGGCCCAAGGAGGTCTGGTGAGGGAAGGAGACTGGTGGCTCTTTCTGAGGGAGCTTTAAGGAGCAGCACTATCTCTGACATAATCTCACAGAACTTCTAGCACCTTCCTTACCCCTCCCTGCACTGCCTCCTCGCTTTCTGTTACTCACCCCAGGGTTATTCAGGCTCTGAATTCCCTTCCAGCACCTCTCTCACTGCCCACAGGCTGGTGCCATGGCAACTGTCCTCACAGATATGCACAGATGGCCAGATAAGGCCTGGTGGCAACAGCCTGAAGCGTGTGTAACAGGACCTCACCATGGCAGCCACTTCTACTACACTCTGGGGCCCAGTCCCTATGAAGACTCCAATCACGGGGAAGACTGGCCTGTCAAGCTAAGGGCAGCTGAGACATGGTGCCTGAGAACCCTGGGAGGAGGCTCATCTCCCCACCTCACTGCTGAGGGAATGAGAGACTGGGAAGGTTCTGTGGGGATTTCCAGGTTGGGTCAGTGCAGAAACATTCCCATGAGTCAGCCCCCTGGTTGCAGGGAAATGAGCCATTCAGTAGCTCTGTTACAAGTGATCCTTGCTGTGAAATGGTGCTTATACTGCCCGTGTAACTGGGAGACAATGCACACACATTTGCACAGTCTTCTTTAAAATAGAGCAGGCTAGGGTTTGTTCTTATTATCAATTTGCAATAAATTTAGCTCTGTCATTCAGTTGACCGGACGGCTTCTTTTCATCTATTTTCTCTCTCTCCTACCCTTTGCTCTGATTTTTAAGAACTGAGGACATTAGATTCCATATTTCTACCCTCGGAATGTAAGGTGGCACTTGAAATACTAGATTCATGGATGCATTCTTAAAGCTTCAACTCTAAGTACATAAGTAATAAAAAAGATTATTTTTATATTGAAATATGTGGACTTATGGGCAAAAATGAAAGATTATCACAAGCATGAGACTTTGAAGAAGCCATTCACTTGTTGAAGGCATTTGGGCTCACCCTTCAAGTGACGTATTGGCTCCCTCTGCCCTTGAGAGATTTTTGGTGGAAAAGTTTGAGAACTGCCCTATGACTTGGTGACCCTTGGTGACCTTTGACTGTCTCTATACCAATTTTTGGAAGAGCAGTGATTTCTTGTGGACCACATGCCTCGCAAAATTGGGAGATACGGATTTGGCGAAAGGCTGAGCAGATTCTAACCTGATGAAATTTCAGATACACAGTTATGTAATCATAATTATTCCCACTATAGTGGGCCATATTGATTAGCTGCAAAAGAGAAATATAGGTGACCAGAGGTAGTGATGAGATCAGCTTGTCTTCATGTTGAGGACTAATATTCTTCAGTATGGTTCTTTTCATATTCTAATTCTCTGCATTAACCAGACCATATATGTTCATAAATAATCAAAAAAGTGTATTAATTTATGATTGTATTCTCCCTGAATTTAACTATCTCATACTTAGAACTTTCTAACATGTGGTAAAATTGTTTACTTTGATCATTATCTCTTTCCCAAGAGGCCAAGTAGGGAAGTCAGCACTGGGTTGACCAGAGAGCTGGTAACACTGGATGGTTCACATACCATTTGCATGTTTCTTATTTGGTAGGCTCCAGGTACTTCTTTTGACCACTTTACTAGCCATGGGTTATGCACTGAGGTTGAGTTGTAGATTTTCACACGCAGAGGAAGAAATAAATTCTCCTGCTGTCCTTGGGCTCCCAGTGACTGGGAAGAATGGCAGGTACCTTATTAAGAAGTTGGGCAAATGCTGACACATTCACATTTTGTGTAGGTAGGAATATTGCACACGTTTGTGTGGCTACAGTTCACAGACACAGTGGCAGCTTCTTCCTGGTTCTGATGGCTGGGCAAAGCTACAGTCCTGGGGAGGGGGCTCTGAGATAGTCAATAGATGTATATTTAGCTTCCAATTTTAAAATCATTACTATTTCTTTTAGCTAGGATAAGAAATTTAACGTCTTGACATATCAGTTTGCATAATGGAGAGATATGATATCCATCTCAGGAGACAATTGTTGAGATAATGCATGTGCATGAACTAAGCACAGGGTCTGGTGCTGTAGTAGGTGCTCAATAAATGATAGATGTGCCAGAAGTTCTAAAACCTCCAAGGTATGTAGCGTCAAGGTAATAATAATATTCCCTCCCTCCCTAAACAAACATCAAAAGACCCCAAAACTAAAAATTCCAGCCAAGCAGAAGGCTGAATGCCAGCATATTCTGGAGACAGGGGAGAGCGTCCTCTGTGCAGATACCATGTCACTAGTCATCCCTGTGTGCTAAGCCAGTGAGACACAAGGATGAGTTATTAGCATAATCTCACTTTGAAACTTCTGCTCACAGAGAATAGCACTATCTTCAAGATGGTAAATAAGCTCAAAGGGATTTAATTTACCAAACGAAATGTGGATAATACTGTTTTATCTTTCAGAGAAGACATGTTGCTGCCTTTATAACCTCAGTAACGAGGCTATTACCATCTTAGAGCGACTCGCTCCTGAGTTCTGATTGAGTTCTGAGGGAGCAGTAGGCCACCTAGCTGATTCATCTGCAGAAGTCATGCCCTCCGTTTAGCCATCTTGGGCAACTCCCTCAGTTGTGCATTGCTGTCTCAGGCGGAAGGAAAAGGCAGAGAGGAAGGGGACTGAGGGGAGGGTAATGGGATGCTGGGCTCACTGCTGTATTTTGTAAAACCATTATTATTCTTCATTGCCATGAGAGTGTCCTCATTTCTACACAATATTTTATACTCAATTAATTCCTGGATGTATCATCAGAGACTAATGTGTTTTGTGTGTATACTGACTAACCTGGGATGTGTTTTATGTTGTTATTTGTTTATATCATATTTTTTCAGCAAGCAGTAACATATTAATTGCTCATTTGGAGAATAGAATGGCTATCCTGGAACCATCTTTCTTTGCTGAATTTAGTTCATCTGTTCTTATTGAAAATGCCATTGGCAATGGGGATCAAGAGCCAAGGATCCTACTGTGATGTATTCGTGTATGTTAGATATTGAGTTATTAATTCATCTTCAAGTTCCTAGTTCTGTTGATAAAATAGGTGTCGACAAAAAAAGTCAAACTCTGTAAAATATTTGAGGAGATTTATTCTGAGCCAAATGTAAGTGACCAATGGCCTGTGACACAGCCCCAGGAGATCCTGAGAATATGTGTCCAAAGGTGGTTGGGTTACAGCTTGGTTTTATACATTTTAGGGAGACATAAGACATCAAATCAATACATGTAGGATGTACATTGGTTTGGTCTGGAAAGGCGGGAGAACTGGAAGTGGAGGGCAGGGGGATTGGGAGTTGAGGTGGTGGTGTTTCCAGGTCATAGATGGATTCAAAGATTTTTTTTTTTTCTGAGACAGAGTCTTGCTCTGTCACCCAGGCTGGAATGCAGTGGCACTATCTCAGCTCACTGCAACCTCCACCTCCTGGGTTCAGGCAATTCTCTGGTTTCAGCCTCCTAGGTAACTGGGACTACAGGTGCACTCCACCACACCCGGCTAATTTTTTGTAGTTTTAGCAGAGATGGGGTTTTGTAGTGTTGCCCAGGCTTGCCTTGAACTCCTGAGCTCAGGCAACCTGCCTGCCTTGGCTTCCCAAAGTGCTAGGATTACAGGCATGAGCCACCATGCCTGGCCAGATTCAAAGATTTTTTGATAGGCAATTGGTTGAAAGAGTTATTATCTAAGGACCTGGAATGTCTGGGTTATAGAAAGAATGTCTGGGTTACGAAGAGGTTATGAAGACCAAGGTTTTGTCATGCAGAGGAAGCCTCCAGCAGCAGGCTTCAGAGAGAGTAGATTGTAAATGTTACTTATCAGGCTTAAGAGTCTGTTCTATCAATCTTAAGGCCTCTGTATTGATGTTAAAGCTGGTCAGCTGTGCTTGAATTCCAACAGGAAGGAAGGTATAATGAGGCATGTCCAGCTCCCTCTTCCCATCATGGCCTGAGCTAGTTTTTAGGTAAATTTTGGAATGCCCCGGGCTGAGAGGATGGGTCCCTTCAGATGGTTGAGGAACTTAGAATCTTAGTTTTGGTTTATATTCACAGGATTGAGAAATGATTATCAGAAGCCCAGAATCTGTGAGCTCCTCTGATGTAGAGAGGCACTGTGGCTGTGTAAAACATCACGATAGGGACCCACGTCCCCAAGTCCTGATTGATTCAGATGGCATCTGGTTTTTTTAGTCCTTACTTGGTTTCACTGCCTAGTAATGTAAGATTTCATAGGTCTGATAAATTCCTATTAGACAGTCATTGATTGCATGAGGCAAATAACTGGGTCAGAGATCTGTTGTGGGTTTTGAGCTCTCCCTGGAGGGTTAATGGGCCTGCCTGTGAGGACAGGACATTCTTCCACATCCCACAGTCCCCTCACTGTCTTCCTGGCGGACCTCTGCAAGAGCTGTTGGAAGGATTGAACTGACAGACATCAGAGGTTTGCAGAGGCCAAATAGCCTTATTTCCAACAGTGCTTTGGTAATAGGCTTCTGCTCTTTTGTTTCTTGCTCAGTTGCTAAACTTTTGGGTACAGTTCTTGAAGGATTCATAGGTACCTGAAAAGCCAATACATTCTTCCACATTGCCCTATGCTTAGTGGTTATGCTTTTCCTCTTTATCAGCAGGAGTTAGAAAACAAGCAGATTTTCCCTCTGAGATTCTCAGTATTGTTCTGGGTTCTATTAAAATGCTGGGTTAGTTTTCAGAGGGATTGCTTCATCCTTTGAGCAATTAGTACCTTTTAAAAATTCTGACATCTTTCAGACCCTGTCCTGCAGACCCCACTAAAGTGCTTTTGTCAGAACAGTTTTAGCAGTCCTAGATCATGTTTTGCCAGCTGCTCTAGCCAGCGGTACAGAGAAAACACTTAAGCATATGGTTCAGATGCTTGCATTTTTATCTGGGTAAATCTGTGTGAAAAGGCCCCAGAATTTAAAAAGCCAATCAGTGTATATAATGTCAGAACGCTCACTGTTTGTCTCATTTTCTTAACATCCTGGTGTGATCTTCTAGGTGTGTCTAATTGTTCCAAAGGCACAGCTGTGTGGATTTGATTTCCCTACAAAAAAAAAAAAAAGCCATATCCTCCAATGTCAGGGAACAGTCTATTACTTCCCTCCTGGTTCTCACCTTGGAATTTCTATGAAGCCCCCAGACTTTAAACTCTTTTGGCGGCAAAGTAGAAAGCATTTTTCCTTCAGCCTTAAAGGCTGACTTGTGATACCTTTGAACTTATCCTGAAGAACAAGGACCATTCAGAATTGATCTCATCACTCGGACTTTTAAGCATGTTCATAGCTCAGAGCTAAAAGGAAAAAAAACGGAGAGAGAAGAAAGGAAATCTTCACTGATCTTTCCTTTGTACATACTTGTGTGACCCTTTCATGCAGGCTTTTGTGGGGGCGTTGCAGCAAAAGATTGTTTTGCCTCAGAGAACAATTCTTTTGAGACACAACAGACTTATTTTCCTGGAGCTGAAATGAATATTTCAGCATTGACGTTTAAGGCACCCTCTGAGTCTGATCTTGGGGAAGCGGGAAGCTACTATTTGTAGTTGGAAAAAATATCAACCTCAGATGAAGCAAATCATAGACTCTACTGTTTCCTCAAATTACTCAAGGTTAATAATGTCAAAGATACTCGCTAAGCAGTGGGCATATTCCTCTAGGTAACATTCTGACGTGATCCATTATTCAAGTCAGGCAACAAAGCTGCCAAAATCCAGAGAGGACAGACACATTTGTGATGAACTTTCATCCTGAGAACTACCTTCTTGAATGAGTAGGCTATGGCCTCTCCCCATTACCTCTTTGTCCTCTATGGAAAGGATCAAGGTGTCTGAGACTGGAGTGCCTGCTCTGTGCCTAGATTGGAAACCTAGGCTGGTTTGATTTGCCTACAGAAAAAGCCTGTGGCTAGAAACCAACTTTTGCCACAGCTGCCCGGTCCAGCTCCACCTCTCCTTGGGAAGGCGTCTCTCCTTGATTTGGAGATTTCCTGCAACACACTATCCTGACAGGTGACTCAGCTGCCAAACTTCCCTTCCTGGACCAATTGCACTGCTGTTGAAGCACTTATAAAGTATATAACCTAGTCTCAATTATTAGTACTCACAGAAGAGAGCAATGATATAAAGCAAAAAACAGACCCAGCTAGCAGTCACTTCCCAGAACATGTGCTTTTGAATTGCTATGTTTTCTACTGCCGGGGTATGAGCTTTCCTAACATCAGCATAAATACCACCCACACAGCCGTTTCTCATGTTTTTTATTAGATATTGTTTTTGCAGTTGATAGGAGTCAAAGAAGGTCCTTATAAAGCTTTGTCTCAGGGAGTCTGTGTCAGTAATAAGTGACAGAAAACTCAAAAACGCTTAAGCAGAAAAGGGAATGTATTAACGAAAGGTATTCAGGGCTTCAGAATGATAGATTTGGGGGCTTAGGTTAGTTAATCACAACTGTTATTATCATCATATTTTGACTTGGTCATTTTTTTTTGTAAGCTTAAAAGTGTCAACTCCATGTGACAGCAAGATAGTTCTTAGTTTCAAATCCAGCAAGCAACAAGAGTGACTGTTTCCCTCACAAACACCTCAGAAGAAAACTCTAAGGTATCTCATTGTCCCTGTTGGGTTAAATGTCCTTTCTAAGCCAGTTATTGAAAAATGTAATAATCATGTTGGGTGGTCTGAATCGCATGTCACAATGAGCTTGTGTTATGGTCATCTCCCTGGAACCATGTAGACTGAAAATAGGAGATGAATGGATTTCTAAATGAAGATGGGGACTGTTTCCACAAGAAGTGGAAGTAGAAACTGGGTGTGACTAAGAGGACACATGTTCACTTTAGGCACAGATACAGCTAAGCAACCATACCTTCTCTAATGGTGCCAACTTCATAGCAGGCTATATTTGCCACGACTTAGTAAAAGGGGAAGAGAGGAAGATGTGTAGAGATGAATAAAACAGAATCTTTGCCTTTGAGAATGTTGGGGCCCAGAAAGTGATGCCCCAAAGACTGATGCTGTGATGTGCTGAGGAGCCCTAGAAGCTGCCTAAGAATGAAGGTTCCTCTACCTTTGTCTTGTCTCTTAAGCACAAGGAAGGACTCTTCCTGGAATTTCTTTATGTGACCAAGAAAGCTTCTTTCCAAAATAAATGCAATTATCTTAAATGCTTTCCTTAGGGACCTCATCAAATAACCAGGAAAGATTAATCACCTGAGAAGAGAAGAGAAGAGACTGGGAATCTTCACCCTGCCCAGACAGATTTTTCATCTATTCTCCTGAGAGCAGCTCCAAGAGATTACCTGTGGGACTCGATTTGCATAATAAGATGACCTTTGTTCCTGTGCAGTTCCACCCCTCACCTTCCCATAATGTCTGCCTCCCACCTCCCAGGTGCATTATTTTTCCCTAATGACTTACTGCTCCTTAAAAGAAATGTCTACACTTCCCATCTCCTTCCTCCCCTATGGAAAAGGCATATCACTTCTATCATTCTCCTGTGATCCCCTGTGCTATGCACATTACAATAAAATTTTGTGTGCCTTTTCTCCCATTAACCTTTTTGTCAGCTGAGTTTTCAGCAAAACCTCAGAGGGCAAAGGGGTAGTTTTACTTTGGTCCCTACAAGAAACTCTACATTGTAAGTTTTGCTTTGGCTGGAGATTGCAAATTCATGGTTCAAGTGCCAACACATGTTGTCTTGTGCTCATAGCAGACTCACTAATAGGCCTTTCCTGATGAATCTGGATATAGCTTTAGAATTCTTTGCATCACTGCAATCCAGGCAGCTGGTATAAATCAATGGAGATTGGCGTATAAGATACTTATTTTTCAACCTGTGTTAGATTGATGTTAGTCTGTTGGACCAAGTGAACATTTATTTTCAGTGTGGTTGGGTAAAGTAGGTTGGGTGTGAACTGGAGGAAGAAGAGAGCTGGTTGGCAACAGACCACAGATCACTAGTCATAAGGTAAAGCCTGGATCTGTATGAGGATAATTGCTAGTTGACTGTATTTCACAATTTGCGGATATCTAGCTTCTTACAAATAGGTCAATGAACATATCACATTCATTTATTTTCAAAACACTTGAATATTTAAAATAATACTAGATGAAAATAACAGTGAGTAATCAAGCCCACATTTTTAAAAACAATTTTATTGAGTAAGATCTGTGTGGGGTAGGGGGAAGAAAATTCTTATTTCACATTACTACAGCATAACTAATCTAGCTGTCTATTCTCTATGTTTAGAAATCATACTCAGTTGGTTTAATGGTAGAGTTAAAGGCCAAATCTGCCATATAGTAAGTAGTACATGAAGCCAGGAGAAAGGATCCAGCATACAAACCATGACAGAATACACACACATTTTGGAGATGCATGCTTTCTCAAAGCTCTGAGGACCATCATGAAGACATATTAACTGAAAGAATATGAAGCGATGTGAATAGTTCCTAACTATTGGAGGTAAACATTTCTAAAATTATTTGGACAAAAAGTTAATACATTGTACAAGCAACTCTTAAATGCTTTGTGAGATTCAAAGAGGATAGGCTTGCCCCTTTTAAAAGAAGAGGTAAACAATCAAGTTGGAGAGACAA
Source organism: Gorilla gorilla gorilla (assembly GCF_029281585.2). Lineage (NCBI taxonomy): Eukaryota > Metazoa > Chordata > Mammalia > Primates > Hominidae > Gorilla > Gorilla gorilla. The sequence continues at coordinate 37,396,166 of NC_073243.2, forward strand.
GATTTACAAATATGAAAACTTAAATAACAATAAAGCACTTAATAGTAGCAAGCAATAATGGAAAAGATGTCAGTAGGCAGTAAGTGGTTAATTACCAAATGTATTATCTGAATACTAATTGTGGAAACTTTTTTGAAAGGAGTGATTAGTTCAACTTGGAGAATGAGGAACATCATTACTAAAGAAGTGAGATCTGACCTTGGTCTCATTTGGGAGTTAGGATTAGGTTAGGAAGGCAGTTTTGGTGGGGAAAGTAGTCTAAGAAAAAGGAAGATGAATGGAAGGATAAAAGTATATTTGGAAGAGAATAAGGAAATAAGTTTATCTGGAGTTGTTATTTTATGCAGACAAGTTGAGGGAAGGGGAGGTAGTAAAAGTATATTGAGGCCCATTATGGAGGCTCTTGAACTCTGAGCTGAAGGTTTTAGATACAATCCAGTAAGCAATGAGGAGTCCTGGAAGGCTTCTGATTGGCAGAGTGGCATGGTCTGGCAGTGTTTTGGGGAGAGGTAGTTTGACATAGATGTGGGGTATAGAATGGAGGTAACTGATGTTGAAATTGAGGAAACCATTAAGGGGCCTTTTCAGCAATCCTAGGAAAGGTAAAAGAGTCAGATTTAGCTTGTTGTCAGTAGGAATATAACCAGCACTGTGAAATAAGAATCAACAAGGCTTGGTCACTATCTTAGTCTATTTTGTGTTGCTATAGAGGAATACCTGAGGCTGGGTAATTTATAAAGGAAAAGAGTTTATTTAGCTCACTGTTTTGCAGACTATACAAGAAACATGACACCAAACTGTGGTTGTCTTCTGGTGAAGATCTCAGAAGTTTCCACTCATGGCAAAAGGTGAAGGGGAGCCAGCTCCTGTAAAGATTACATGGCAAGAGGAAGTGAGAGGGAGAGAGGAGGTGCCAGCTCCTTTTTAACAACCAACTTTTGTGGAAACTAATAGAGTGGAAACTCACTCACCACCCCCAACCCCTGCCAACCCCAGGGAAGGCATTAATCTATTCATGAAGGATCCACCCCTATGACTGAAACACCTCTCATTATGCCTCACCTCCTAACACTGCTACACTGGGAATGAAATTTAATCATGAGGGTTGGTGGGGACAAACGAACCGTATCCAAACTCTAGTGGTTACTACTTAGATACTTTCCATAGAGGAAAGGGAAGACATAAAGTTGAGATTTCAGTCCTAAAAGATTGGAATAATGGAGGAATCTGTAGAGAAAGACAGTTTTGAGCTCAGATGAGAAACTTATACCTAGTTGTTGAGGTTTTGGTGAAGGTTCAGTGATCAAGTAAAATGTTCATTGCTTTGCTGTGTTCATTGCCAATGAGGTTTTGGGTGGAGTTTCAGGAGTCATCTGCATGGAGGAGATGTTGGAAATAAGAGGAGAGGGTATATCCTAGGAAAGCCAGAGCCAAGGATTGAACTAAATAATTTCTCATTTTTAAAAGGTAGGTAAAGAAGGAGCTAATGAAGAAAAAGAAACAAGCTGTCAAGAGGTGGGAAGGGAACCAGGACAACACAACATCATGTCAGACAATAAAATAGTGTAATTTCAAGAATGAACAGTGGCCAATAGCCCTTTCGGCTGCAGAAGAATCAAAGAGCAAGAGAAACAGGAAAAGGCCTTTAACTTTGTGATTACGATGTCAAAGGTGACCTTCCAGGCATTACAACATATCAACTGAAAGAAAGTGAATGTGATCTAGAGAGAGAATTCTACAACATGACCCGATTAGCTTAATGGCTCAAATCACTAAAATCATACAGATTCTTGGTAAATCTTAAGCTGATAAATGTTACTTCTGTCAGAGATCATGGAAGGGAATGCTAATACCTCAGGAAAACAACAGATTACGCGTCCGTGTAATTTATACCATATGCATAGTCTTTGTTTCAACGATGTTGGTAATATTAATGCAACGTTGATAAAAGTAAACACCCTCTATATTCTAGGCACTGCACTTAGCACTTTAACACATTTGGTTCACAGCACAATTCTGTGTTTTGGAGTTGAGGAAACTGAGTTTTGGAAAGTTAAATATTGCATCTGAGATTATATAGCCAATAAACAACGGAGTTAGTATTCAAACCGACGTCAACCTGACTCCAAAGCCCATGTATTGTCTACTGCACCAGGTGGAATAGCTTTACAAAATGAGCACTTGACATGAGAAAAATCCCTCACCTCTAGGACTTCCTGTTTAATGCCAAACCCTGTTGATAATGAGAAGGACTCCTCCTCAATGAAAAGACAGTTTCTTTGATAACGTGAACATTTGTCTTCATTTGTGAATTTGATCATATTAGATTTAATCATCCACACTGGCCATCTGGCACTCACCTTAAATGTCTTGTTGTCTTGTTAAAACTTTTAGAATTATGGAAAATTTCAAAACTACGTAAGTTAGAAAGAAGAGTATTATAAATCCCCATGTACCTATGCTCCAGCTTCAATATTGATTGATCAATATCTGATCAATCTTGTTTCATTTGCCAGACCACTTCCATCCCCTTCACCACTTACATTCTTGGAAGGGGGAGTGGGCTGGTTAACTTTTCCTGTGTCTCACTGAGTGTCAACCTGTTTCTTTCTAGCACAAAGCATTTTGTCTAATATAAATTTGTGAGGAGTTTGGCGAACCAGAGATTTGAGGAAGAAAAAAATATTTTTTATCTTTGGAAACAATTTTTAGGTGTTAAAAGAAAAACCTTAGACAAATTCGATTTGATAGAGTTTAATTGAACAAAGAACAATTTGTGAATTGTGCAGCCCCCAAACCGGAACAGGTTCAGGGAGACTCCAGCACTGCCACATGGTCTAAGAAAATTTATGGACAGAAAATGGAAGCAAGGTACAGAAACAGCTGGACTTGTTACAGCCCGGTGTTTGTCTTGTTTGAACATGGTTTGAACACTTGGCCACGTGTGATTGGCCGAAACTCAATGATTTGTACAAAAGTCGTTTACAGCCTGTTTATACAAGCAGTTAGGTTTCAGTTCACTATCTATGGAGAAATCTTTAGGCCAAACTTAAAATATGTAAGGGGGCAGGTTTAGGCCAAACTTAATTTAACATGGGGTACTTGTTTATAACTACTACAAAATAAATTGGTAAATATACCCTATTCCTAGGCTTTCTCTAGCTAAAACTCAGGAGATCCTGAGCTTAAGAAGACATGTGCATGTGGTATGAGGTGCCTCTTGGGAATCCCTCTGCTGAGGGCAGACAGCCATCTAGTCTTTTCTGTTAGGCCAGGCAGGCATCTGTGATAGGCATGTTAGTGCTGACAGTCACTAAAATCAGAAATGAAGTGTGGAAAATGAGCAGGAACCAACAGTCTGGTCTCTGTGGGAGGTCGGAGTCAGAGTGAATTGACCTCTGCTCTGCCTCCTTTCCTCTTTCTCCACTGGAGGTGTCCAAAGCCTTAAAGAGAGATCTGCTCACAGGGGGTCACCAAAAGGAACCCATGACAGTGGCCATTGCTAAGGTCTTTAGCAGAGCCACAAATACCTGGGTCTGCATCACAGGAAAGTTTTAACTTATGCTTCTTGCAAAGTTTTGTGCTCCAGATTAAAAGAGGGTGAAGTTCTTAATTGGTCATCTTCATTTGCAATGTTTCTTCTTTTACTTTTTATGGAGGCATAATATACATACAGACAAGTGTATACGTCATAGGTATACAGCTCCATGAAGTTTCAAACTGAACATACCAGTTCAGTTTCAAACTGAACATAACCTGTGCACCCAGGTTAGGAGACAGAACATTAGTGCACCTAGGTATGCAACTGTGCTTCTGTCCAGTTGGGACCCCTCCCAGCAGTAACTACTCTCCTGATTTCCTTACAGCATGGATTACTAACAATGGATCTTACAATAAAAGTTAGAGATAGTTCTTAGAGAAATCCTTTCCTTTTAGGTCCTTCTCCTTCTTGTTATATTTTTAATATCTTTTTAAAAATAAGCCAACAATCCCAGTGGTACGGGAAGTACCTAGGTAAGAGGCAAAAGCCATCTGTCAAGAGCAGTACCACCATCTCTTCCTGAGTCCACTGTGGGTTTTGACCTTAGTCATTGCCTTACTATCTTGACTAGCTCCATGAAAACTCCTTGGAATTGATTGTCTTAACTAAAAGCTAAGAACTTGTTGCTAATGCATTGCGACACTCCCATAGCACATGTTGCAATTATTGAATCCTCCATAAATATCCATAAATAATGCAAGAAGGGGCAACTTGGTGGGTTGAGCTGCTGTGTGATGACAACTCCCGGAAGAAAGTTGTGCTTGCAAACATCCTTGAGTCCTCCGTCCGTAGATACATAGCCAGCTTCTGTGAGGCTCAGGTTTCTACTCAAAAAGAGACACAGGCAGGGTAGAAACTTGGGTCTGACTCTCCTCAGTCTGGTTGCAAAGGGAAAGTCAGGAAGGAGAAGAGGTAAAGAGCAAGGGCTTTGGAGTCAGACAGTCACTGGCTTCAGCCATGCCTTTACCATGGGTACCTTAAAAAATTTTTTTAAGCTCAATTTCTGTGCCTGCAAATTTAGGATAATAGTATCATGAAACTCATATGTGACAATGCATGTGAAGTGCTAGGCAAATTATGTGCTACCTGGTAAATACTCAATAAACATGAGATCTTACAATTTTTGAAGAGTCATTTTCCCAGAAAAAGAACAAAGGCATTTTAGATTGACAGAATGACACAAAACTTGACTAATTTTTCAATACTTAAATCAATGAATCTGGACTTCATTAGACAATTTTGATCCATTCAAACCTCTTGGTTTTGTCTATAGGACCAAAATGGCATCTTCTGGCCTTGGCACCTCAGAGACACTGCTCCCCGCACAGAGTGGCAGGACAAGAGGACTTCATCCTGCCATGGGTCCAGATTTTGTGGGAGGGGACAAAATAAAGCTTTGACAGGAGTTATGAGGAAGAAAATAATCATCTTAAAGCTCATAATGAGATAAGGGAAAACTGGAATACTTTCCCCCTTAGTCTATTTTAGATGAAAATAAAGTGCTTTCTAACACCCTTTAACAACAGAATAGTGGAAGCTGAAGTACTTTTGGCCACAAAAATTGGATCTACTATGGTTCTCTAATGATTTCTGTAGCTATCATGTTGCCCCCTTCACCCAACCTCAACACTGTTGCCTCTCCTCAGCTTGTACCACTTGTACAAAATTGGGGAGGATTGCTGAACTCTTTACATTTTAGTTTTCTCCTGAATCAAGCAGGGCTATCAACAGTACCTCATTCACATGGCTATCGTGAAGAATAAATAAGATAATGTATGTAAATGGCTCAATACAGAGCCTGATACTTAGTAAGCACTCAAGAAATAATTGCTGCTGCAATTGTTATCAATCACCATCATCATCACCATCATCATCAAATTCTGAGGTATGAAAGTCTTATTGACAATCTCCCTCATGTCTCCATGGTGTAGTTTTACCTCCTGACTTGCTTTGAATGTGAAATTTTGGCTTTACATCTTTAGGTCATGCAGTTGTCCAATTTACTTCCAGCTGCCTTGGAAATCTGCCCATCCACTTCATTGTTCTTACGTTCATTCTGCATCTGAACACCTGGATGAAAAATGAAAAACTCAATCAAATCTTCAGCTATTTACTCCATGTTATACCAAACATTTAAGTTGTTCTAAATATTTGGAGCATTGACAAATTTTTAGTCTGCTTTTGGATATTTGGCAGATTAAAAATCAGAAGACACAACTTTATCCTGGGCAAGGCCAGGAAGAAACAAATCTCTTTCACGTGATCAATTTGAAACAGCCTGTTGATGTGGACAACATTTTTGTTTGATGGATCAGAACAATTTTAAAAATTGTTTTTACCAAAAAATGGGTGTCCCCTTGCAAGATGTTGGATGGGATGAAGATTAGGATTGGGGTAAGGCTATCTCTTGCAAACATTATAGTTTATAATTCCATGATTTATTTAAATTAAGATATAATTTACATTCAATGCAATTCACCAGTTTTAAGTATACAATTTGATGAGTTTTGAAACATATACACTATCACCACATCAAACTATGGACTATTTCCATCACTCTAGGAATGTCCCTCATCCCTTTACAGTCAGTTCCCATCCCTTTCAAGCACTGATCTGCTTTCTCTCACTATAATTCTGCCTTTTGTAGAACTTCATATAAATGAAATCATAGGATATGTGTTCTTACATCTGGCTTTTTTCACTGAGCATAATTCTTTTGAGATACTGCATGTCATTGTATGTATCTGTAGTTCATTCCTTTTTATTATTGAGTAGTAGTTCATCATACCACAATTTGTTTATCTATTCACCAGTTGATGGATATTTGGCTATTATGAATAATGCTGCTATGAACATTCAAGTACAAGTTGTTGCACAGATGTAAATTTTCATTTCACTTGGATAAATACCTAGGAATGGGAATGCTAAATTGTAAGTATACGTTTGACTTTTGACAAAACTGTTAAACTGTTTGCCAAAGTGGCTGAACATTTCACATGTCCACCAGCAAAGTGTGGGAATTCCCACACCCCAGTTTCAGCAACACTTTGTATGGTAATTGATATGGTTTGGCTCTGTGTCCCCACCAAAATCTCATCTCGAATTATAATCCCCATGTGTTGAGGGAGGGACCTGGTAGGAGTGATTGGATCATGGGGGCGGTTTCCCCCATGCTGTTCTTGTGTTAGTGAGCAATGATTTAAAAGTGGCAGTTTCCCCTGTACACGCTGTCTCTCCTGCCGTCATGTAAGACGTGCCTTGCTTCTCCTTCACCTTCTACTGTGACTGTAAGCTTCCTGAGGCCTCCCCTGCCATGCAGAACAGTGAGTCAATTAAACCTCTTTCCTTTATAAACTACCCAGTCTCAGGTAGTCTCTTTATAGCGGTGTGAGAACGGACTAATACAGTAATCTTTCTTATTTTAGCTATCCTAGTGGATTTGTAATGGTATTTCATTATGATTTCAGTTCTCATTTCCCTAATGACTATGATGTTGAGCGTCTTTTCATGGGCTTATAGGTCATTTACACATCTTTGGTGACCTTTCACCAAAGGTCTCCACATCTTTGGAGACCTTCTTTTCAAATTATTTGCCCATTTATTTTCAATAGATTATCTTATTCTTATTGTGTTATAAGAATTCTTTACATATTCTTGATCACCTTTATTGAACTTATCTTCTGCTATTATTTTTCCCGGTCTGTGGTTTGCTTTTTATTTTTTTAGTGGTGTCTTTTGAAGGGGAGACATTTTAAATTTTAATAAAATTCAATTTATCAGTTTTTAAAATGGTTTGCATGTTTTGCATCCTACCAAAGAAATCTGCTTATTCCAAGGTCATAAAGATTTTGTCATGTTGTCTTGTAGAATTTTATATTATTCTAGGCTCTAGAATTTAGATCTAGAACTCATTTTGAGTTGATTATTTTATAGGATAAAGTGAAGATTGAGGTTCATTTATTTGTACGTAGACATCCATTTTCTCCCCAGCACTATTTGCTGAAGACTATCCTTGAATTACTTTGACATACTTAGTAACTTTTAAAGAATTGAAAATTCTCTTTTTTTTCTTTTTTCAGTTATGCCAAAATGTTTCCTTCAAAAACAGGTGCCAAATTATTGGGTACCATTTTAAAAAATTAAAAAGTTATTAAGAAGGTACTCAAAGATCTGTATATAAGGATGCTTATTATAACATTGCTTGTAATGATAAAAGCTGGAAACAGTTGTAGGGGATGAAAGATTTCTTTTCCTCACTTATCACTAGGTTCAAGGCTGAGGCACTATAATATAGATAAACAAGAGAAAACCATACAGTTTTATTTAATATGTTTTATACAGTACAGGAGGCTTCAGACAAAGAAACCTGTATAATTTTATGGTAAGTTTGATGAAGGAGTCAATTGTCGTGGAGAAATGTGATTGGACAAAGGAGGTATGATCCAATGGTAATAAACTGGGGGGAACATAGAAAGGCCTGTTTGTTTAGATTCTTCCCTGTGTTTCTGTGTCTTCAGAAATGAGAATGTTCCTTTTCTGTGGGTTTAGAGTGGGCACCTTTCACATCAGCCTGTTATGACCTACGTCAGGAGAAGGTCAGAAAATTTTTTCTAGGTTTTATGGCCTACTCCAGGGCAGAAGGACAGGAGAAAGACAGAGAGACCCTCCTTTCTTTGCAGTTTTCTCAAATGCCAAGGTGTCATATCTTAAGGTAGTGTGTCCTGAACCCCATCACAATCTAAATATCTATCACCACGAGGCAAGTTGAATAAATCATGGCATATTCATATAGTGTAATATTGCAGCCAATAAGAATCCGGATGTTAATCTACATATGTGACCAGGAAAAGATATTCACAACATGCTTTAAGGGAACATGCAGAGATTACAAATAGGAAATCTGGTATTTCATTTTTGCAAGTACAAAAACAATAAAAATTATAATTGCTTATGCATATATAGAAACAGATGTAGAATATACAGTGGTTATCTTTGGATGCTAAGATTCCAGACAATCTATTTTTTTTAATATTTCCTTTTCAAAGAGTGTAAACTACCTTTAAAATTAGGGAAAACATTTCTTTTTTTTCTTTTTTGTTTTTTTGTTTTGAGACAGTGTCTTACTGTGTTGTCCAGGCTGGAGTGCAGTGGTGCGAACATGGCTTAGGCTTAAGGGATCCTGTCTCAGCCTCCTGTGTAGCTGGGATCATAGGTGCACATCACCATGCCCAGCTAATTTTTAAAATTTTTTAGAGACACATCTCACTTTGTTGACAAGGCTGGTCTCGAACTCCTGGCTTCAAACGATCCTCCTGCCTTTGCCTCCCAAAGTGCTGGGATTATAGGCATGAGCCACTGCTCCTGGCCAGAAAACATTTTTTTAACAAAAAAAATTATGTACTCTTGGCAGCAGTGTTTAAGGATTCCCAGAGACGTGGTTTAACAAATCAATATGCAACATTTTCACCTTAAATGCTTTTAGGTGGTATGAACTCTCTGGAAAGCCAGTTAGCTGCTGAAATCTGGTTTGCTTAAGCTAGAGAGACCCACAAAAGGCTTACTGTCTCAAAGATTTTAAAGAGAATGAGGCATTTAAAGCTTCATTTCCATTAAAATGCAAATTAGAATTAAGGTTAGCCATATGGTGATATTCTAATTTTCCCCCAATACTCCTTCTAACTCAAATAAGAGACAATTTCTATTTCTAAATTCTTTAATGATGTAATTCCTCACAATTAAAAGTATATGTAATATACTCTATTTTTCTATCAACAGCACATAGAAGTGCATCTGATCACTTGTATGGCCATATGGTATGATGAGAAACTAATCTACTTTAAAAAGTTTTATTTTCCCAGAATATGTTCTCTCATTAGTTATATGTGTACCATCACTCAGCTTTTTAGAGGGTGGCACTCAGAACTTTGACAAAGCCTTAAATAAGCCTAAGAACTCAGAACACCTGGAAAATAAGGACTATTAGAAGATTAAGCGTATACCACCAACTAAAGCCAGAGCAGGGCCAGACTGAAAGGCTCTGTGAGGACAAAGTATTTACAACACTGTGTCTGACTCCCAGAAGCCCCTAGAAAATTAGCTGGAGAAGAACATGGCTGCTCATTTAAGAACCACAGTCGTGTTTATATTAATACTTCCATGATCAAAGAAAACAATGTTTTAACTTCAGGGGTTCTTATCTCTTATGATATGAAAATAATTAGAATCCTTAGCATTATCTTATTCATCATATAACCTTTTTATTACTCCTTTTTTTTTAATGTGAGAAAATTGAAGCTTCGGTAGAAAGTGTCAGAGTCTAGATTCGATCCCAGGTCTTCTGATCAAAGTCCTGTGTGTACACTCTTCCCCCACCTGCTTCCAGACCCCTTCTAGTCTCAGCCCCAGGAGCTCAAGCTCCTCATCTCCCACTTGAGCCTTTCTCCAAGAAAATAGTCAAGGAGCCTCAGAAGCCTCTCAGGGGATAGAGGAGAAACTAAGTGAGCCAAGCAGAATGTGAATAAAACACTTTACTCCATAGCATCAGACCCTCTGCTGGTTGCCCCGTTGTTTTTTGTAAACTATGTAGAAAGAACCTTGGAACTAGGGAGTATGAATCTGGCCACTGTGTAACCACAGGCACATCAGAAAAAGCTTATGAGACTAAGCAATTAACTAATTCAATGAGTATCTACTGCATCCTACCATGTATCCGTCACATGGCAAAATATAGCACATTCTCATTCATACTTACACTGAAATTTAGTGGTGCTGGGCAGCGGGGGACTATGTAATTGGCACAGATACCTAATATTTAAAGGCAGGAAACTTTTAGATGTAGATAAAAAAGCTAAGCATTGTTACTTATAAAATATGTGCAAAATAAGTAATATATTTTTGTGGTGTATTATAATTTTCAAATCACATATTTACCAGTTGGATTCAAACAATACTGATGGTGAGAGAAACAGGTGTTATACCATTTTCCAGACAGGACAACTGAGGCTCAGAGGGCAGAGACTGTGTCTGACTAATGAGTATGTGAGCTTACACATTCTGAGTCTCAGGTATTCCTGCAGTTTATTTTAAGGCTTTGTTTGGACAAGCTCATTTTTTGTTTTGTTTTGTTTTAAGAGAGATAGGACTATATCTCTGTTTGCCAAAATAGACAAGCAAATTAGGAACTAGCTTGGCAGAATCTCCCTTTCCTAGAATGGAAGTAGCAAGTTATAACACATGAGAGCCATGGCAAAGCAGCCGCCTCATAATTACCCCTGATCAGCCCTGTTGTGATTGCCCCTGACAGTCAGTCACTGGCACAGAATATGGGGATGCATTCATTCTCAATTTAAAAACCATATAAAATGACCCAAAGAGTTGTGTCTAATCTGATTCTTAAACATGCGTGTTCTGCTGATCAGTAGAAAGAGAACCCAGATGCATCAGCCCCCTTTGAGAATGCCTTTGGGAAAGTACCAGAGTGCTATAATGCTTTGAGCCTGAGCAGTCGCTGCCAGCAGCGAGCAGTCACAACAGCTTCCACGGTGCACATCATTGACCTGGCTCCATGCCACTTGTGTTCTATAGTGGATGTTTCATCATCATGGGAAGGGGAGGCAAGGGGAGGAAGCAGGGGTCAGTGGATCATTTGGGAAGCTAGAAAGGTCAGATATGATGGCATCTGGTGGAAAATGCTTCTTACAGATTGAACAGTTTGGGGTGGGTATGAGGATAGCTCTCTAAGTGTCATTAATAAAGATGAAAATTGTTCCTGGAGAATTGTTAAGGCCCAGTTATGATGGCTGAGTATTAATGACATCACAACTGGGTCCTCTGCCTCTCACCATTTTCTTTTTGAAAGTCTTTGGCTATTTGCCTTATCTTTAGTGCTTAAATTCCAGAAAATAACTATAGATGAGTGATTTACTTTGGTTATCTGAGCAAACAACCTAACTTACTAGGAGGAAATCAGACATAGCAGCTCTTTTTTGAGACGGCTTATTTAGGGTGTCAAGGCCATTTGTCTTCATGACCTTGCAATCAGCATTGTTCATTTGCTCATTCCATCAACACTGTGGAAGAGACATGTGCCGGGGCTATGCTGGGCACCATGGAGGATAAAGGGTGAACGAGAGGTAGCCTGAGTGGGTTTACAGTTGAGAAGGAGAAATGAGAGGATACATATGTGTCACAGGCTGTCCTTATGAACTGTCATGGGGGCTGAGCCCAGTGCAAAGATCCCTTCCTCTAGGAAATAAGGGAAGAAAGCCTTGGTGGTGTGGAACGGAAACAAGGAATGGTGAGGTATTTTAGTTCAGGGAGTGGTTAAAAAGGTAGAGTCCTTTTTCAGGAGTAGTACGTTTTCCTGTTTGGTTAGAATAAAGATCTGAGGAAGGATATAGCAAGACCCCAGGCCGATGGGTAAGCTAGAGCCAAACTGTGGACGGTTTCAGTGTCAGGCTGAGGAACTCCTACTAGGCAGTGGGAGTAATGAAGGACTTTTTTGTTGAAGGCAGATGCAAACAAGCCTGTGCTTTAGAATGATTAATCTAACTGGTATACTGGAAGGATTGAAATGGAGAAATGCTATGGTGAGAGAGACAAATTGAGTGGGAGAGCTATTGCAATAGACCAGATGAAAGATCATGCAGGCCAGAGCTAAGAAAGATGGTGCATAGACTATGAGCTATTCAGAAATTAAAACTATCAAGTCTTGGAGACTGATTAGATGTGGGTCATTAGGGAGAAGAAAGAGATCCAGATAAGTTCAAAGAGGGGCTGCAGTAGGAGGAGGAGCATGTTTTAAGGAAGACCTAGCAATTTCAGCCTAAGCCATGTATTCATTTGCTAGGGCTGCCAGAACAAAATACCGCGGACTGGGTGGCTCATGCAACAGAAATTAATTTTCTCACTGTTCGGGAACTGAGAAGTCCAAGACCAAGGTACTGAGTAAGTTTGGTGTCTCCTGAGGCCTCTTTCCTTGGCTTGTGGATGGCCGCCTTCTTGCTGTGTCCTCCCATGGTCTCTCTTCTGTGTGCACATATCCTTCGTGTCTCTCTGCATGTCTAGTTTTCCTCTTCTTAAAAGAACACCAGTTGGATTGAATTAGGACCTACCATAATGGCCCCATTTAACTTAATTACTACATAAAGGCCCTATCTTCAAATGATAGCTGCATTCTGAGGTGAGACTTCAACACATGAATTTTATGGGGACACAATTCAGTCTCTAAGAGGACATGCAGAGTTTGAGGTACCAGTGGACATTCCAGAGAACCTGCCTAGTAGATAGGTGGTTTGAAGCATACGCTCGAGCTCAGGGGACAGGAGAGGGTTGGGGATGGAGAGGTGAATGTCATAAACTGTGCATGAACTGAGGTCTGGGGAGAAGATGAGAAGAGATCACTCTGGGGGTCATGGTGATGAAGATAATAATAAAATAGCAATAGCTGCTGTGCATCAAGTTTTCTGTATATCAGCACTGGGCTAAGCCCTGTGCATGCTTGGAATGACAGATCTGTGAAAGAACAATTATTACTGTTATTTTGATCATTTACCTTGATTTTATAGAAGAGAAAGCCAAAGCTTGGAGTGGCAAAGTGATTTTCTAAGGCCTAATAGTTTTTAAGCAGCAGAACCAGAATGTGAAGTTCAAGTAAATCTGACTTCAAAGATCCATGCCCAAGCACAGGGCCACACTGCCTCCAAGGAAAGCAAGTAGAAGAGAAAGAAGAAAATCAGAGGCAGCATCAGTATTTCGTAGGGGAAGCAAACGAGGAAGAATAGGGAAGAGGAACTGAGAGGGGATAGTCAGAAAAGAGAAACATCAGAAAGAAAGGATGGGCCAGGAGCCAGAGGTGGTTTTGGGGCACAGCCAACAAGGCCAAATACAGCACAAGATGAGTAGGAAAGACTTTCCAGTGGGCTGGGTGGCAGGGAGGATGCTGGTAACCTTCGTGAGAGCTGGCTTTCTGGAACATTGGAGGTAGATGACAGATGGCCATGTGTTGAGGAGAGACTGGGAAGTGAGAAGAGGAGGTGGCAAGCTTCGTCATCATAGGAAGAAGGCGAGAAAGCTATGGTGGGAGGGGAACAGAGAGAGTCAAGGGGAATTTATTTTTAAAACAGGACAGAAAGATTTTAAAAGATGGGTAGGTCGAAGGGGTGGGGGAGGATGTAACTTCTGAAGACAGCAGAGAGGAAACGATTTAATGAGTAAGACCTTGGCAGAGGTGGGTAGCAGGGTGAGGCTTCAGGTTGAAACCAACTTTAAAAAGAAGCAGGGACCCTTTCTCTGAGACTAGAGGGGATTAATGAAAGGTGGGTGGTGAGATGAATGAGCTAGGAGGTTGACTGGGTTGGAACAAGAGACGAATGCAATTATACTAAATAGAATAGATGTGTCTGAAGAAAGGTAGCAACAAGAATGATAAGTTCCTGAACCACAAGCCACATTAAGCCAGATATGGTTCTGTTTTCTCAATCTAGGGCTTGAGCTGGTCTTACAACTCAGCTGGACCTGAGGCTAGACCCAAATAGCTTCGGTTGGCAGGATTATTAGGCTGCCCAGGACCAATAAATATTAGAAGGTACACATTGAGAAACATTCTCAATCAGCTGATATTTATGGAATGACCTCTATGTGTAAAGCATTATAAATTCTTGGGAAACCGATTTTCCCAACTTGCCTTCATGTGTAAATTTAATCCCACCCTTAGCCTGTGGCATAAACTGGTGCACATACAGAAACGTGGATTAGAAACGGTTACATGCTAGTCCCTGGCCTTCTCAAGATTGTGTTTATAGATGTTTATACTTCGTTAGAGTTGGCTTTGGTAATAAGCACATCATATAACAAAGGGACTCAGCCTCTAGCAATCTGGCTTGGCAACACTGAGAGCCAATTAATTAGAAGTTAATTTAATAACACTGCTTTTAAATCATCCACGTGATATGACAGGATTCTGGAATTTTTGAAGCAATAGGCATTGTCTAGCGAAAATGCAGATATGCGTGTATTTAACAGTGTGGGTGTGAGGGCATGGGTATTCAAGTGTTCTATAAACCTTTCCCAGTGGTTGGAGCACTCCTCTGTGTTTGGGAACTGAGAATGGCTGATTTCTTCCCAGGGAGTCTTGTTGGTGTGAGAACTGCTTGGCTTACATGTCTGGATCTCATATGAAGTGGATGTTGAGGTGGTGGGAAACAGAGGAAGAAGGTTTGTACGAATGCTGCAAAGCCATGTGTCCCACATCAAATCTAAAAGGCACTGGGGACCAAGGCTGCCCTCATTTGCCCCAGGAGCTAGCAATAGCTCACTGGTATTTGCCTCCTTGGAGGCATCTGAGAGTTGGCTTCTTAAATATTTAGAAGCAAATACTTGGAACTTGGCTAAAGTATTTCTGGGTCTTGTGTTCCAGCCTGCACCACGGTTTATACAGGAGGGTCTTTGCAGCCAAAATCTGAGCTTGCAGAGGCAGCGTCAAAACATCCTTTCACATCTTCAGACTCCACACACCTTTGGCATCTTAAAGTAGGCATTTGTTTTAAAATGGCAAATGACATATCATGAACTTCAAAAAAATTCATCATGTAACTAACAAAAATTTGGCATAGTTCCTCTGGGAAGCAGAGTAAGGAATGCAGGTGCCTGGGGACACATACTCCACAATAAGATCCTCTAAGTCTGTAAGCTCCATTTTTTTTTCTTAAGGAAAGAAAATAGAAACATTGAGCTAGAGGAGATCATTAGAGGCCATTTAGTTTACCCTAGTGAAAAGTAAGAAGAAACAACTTGCACGTTACAAATGCCCCTCTTTCCAGACTAGCCCAGGACCTGGATGGAGAAGGAGCTCTGTCAGTGTTTTCTGAATGATGTATCAGAAATGTAGACAGCTGAATGCTACTAATATTGAATGAAAATATCTCCAAGTTTCCTGTCAGTTAAAGCAAACAAAACAAAACAAAACAAAACAAAAATGCTATATTCACGAGTTCTTGTTTTTAAAAAGCATGCTGTTTCACAAAGAGAAATGAGTGCTGAGAGCAATTTATTGCATGGGTTATTCTATGATGGGCATGGTAACAACTAGCTATAAATGTGGCTGTTTCTCACAGTGGCTCTTAATAAAAACACTGAACATGATCTGAAGTCACAATGATGTGAAGGGATTCTAAAGAGAATTTAGTAGTACAGTTTGGCTATGTAGGTCTTTGGTGGTTTGATTCGAAGG
This sequence comes from Gorilla gorilla gorilla, assembly GCF_029281585.2. Classification (NCBI taxonomy): domain Eukaryota; kingdom Metazoa; phylum Chordata; class Mammalia; order Primates; family Hominidae; genus Gorilla; species Gorilla gorilla. The sequence goes on from NC_073243.2 coordinate 37,411,936, forward strand.
ATTAACTGGCTGACTGGTGGCATTTCTTCCTGAGTACCTAGCCTGGATGCCAGGGAGGACCCAAAGCCACATGATCAACATAGGGCGCAATCAAAGATGCTCATCTTGCTCAAATATAAGAAACGAAGGAGAGAAAATGTTGAGCATTTTAACTGGTATTTTAAAATTCTACATGTTAAAATAAACATGGATAGATTATGATGTATGGTATATAACAAAAAATCACGAGGAGATATGTATATATATACACACACACACACAAAAATATATATATATAATATATCTATATATATAAATTTATTATTATTATTTTGAGATGGAGTCTTGCCCTGTCACCCAGGCTGAAATGCAGTGGCACGATCTTGGCTCACTGCAACCTTCGCCTCCTAGGTTCAGGCAATCCTCCTGCCTCAGACTCCTGAGTAGCTGGGACTACAGGTGCATGCTGCTGCACTCAGCTAATTTTTGTATTTTTAGTAGAGCTGGGGTTTCATCATGTTGGCCGTTTTGGTCTGGAACTCTTGACCTCAGGTGATCTGCCTGCCTTGGCCTCCCAAAGTGTTGGGATTACAGGCAGGAGCCACCGTGCCCAGCCAAGAATATTTTTATGATGAAATCTTTTTGAAAAAAATTCTTTTTTCATCAGGTCACTTCAGGCTATATCTATAGATGTTGTGATAAATATATCCTCTGCTGACCCTGGGAACGATTTGATGGAAAACGCTGAAAACCTTCTTAAATATATTCTTTTACGTGAGCTTTTAATAGGAGTTATATGGCTGACAGTTCATATTTGGGGTCCCCAATCAGAACTTAAAGAGTAGACTTTGTAGATTAAGAAAGGAACCCCAGATCTTTGTCCTAAGCAGGCAGGCAGAAAAAAATGAGATTTTGTTGTTAAATGAACACATCCTCCGTCTTTTTTCTGAGCAAAAAAAGCTTTATTCCAGCCAACACACAAATGCTAGCATACCTAGGCATGCCTGGATGGAGAAATAGGTGAGCTGTGAGTTACAGATCCTATTCTAGTTTAAAAATCTATGTGATTTAGTGAAGGGTTTTGCATTTGCCTGCAATAGTCTTTGCTGTCATTTTAACCTTTACACTAAAAATGGGTCTTCCATTGAATTGCTTTGAGTTATTGCCAGGGTTAAAGAGCAGCACTAGAGTTTCAAGCATGGTAGAGGCTTCTGTTTAAAATGGGGAACAAGTTTCATTCCAATCCAGGGACACAAAGGCAGCAGAGTTTGCTGACTTTTATTACTGTGGCAGCTCCTTTGTAAAACTTCCCTTCCCTTCTCCAGTGGTTTCCTGTCACATACTTGGAATAAAACTCACAGTCCTGCCCATAGTCCCCAAGGACCTATGGGATCTGTGCCCTTAGTCCCTCACTCACTGTCTGGCTTGCTCCTCTCTAGCCATGGTGGCTAATGGCTCCTCATGTCCACCTCTGGCTCAATGCTCCACCTGGTGCCTCTCCCCCAGACACCAATAACCTTCATCTCTCACCCTCAAGTACCTGCTCAGTTTTAACCTTCTCTCTGCAGCCTTTCCTGATGCATCATCCCTGTCCCCTTAGCCAGCCTGTTTTTTCCTTCAGAGCACTTATCAGTACCTTTATATATTTCTTTGATGATTTGGTTTATTGTCTATCTTTCACTAGTAGAATACAAACTCCACAAGGGCAGAGAATTTGTCTGTTTTGTTCACTGCTATATTCCATTATCTAGAACAAGACCTTGGCCAGAGTATAGGCTCCATAATTATTTTATGGAAAGAATAAGTTAATATTTAATATTCTGTTCATCTTAGACGATCAATGGCCAGAAAGAGGCCACTGTATGAAGATTGGTGGTCTGTGGTCAGTGTCACATGACTAGTAACAGCATTTGTGTGGTGAGAAGAGGCAGGGGAATAATGAGTTGAAACATTTTTAAATCTCCTCTTACGGGAGAAAATTCTGGAGAATCAGGATCTTTAAGGAGGATGCTAGAAATAGAATATGGTAGAGCCAATTAGTACCTTAGGAGATGGTTCTGAGACTTTGCATCACCAGGGATCTCTTTTTAAAATCTCTCCCATATATTTTGTCAGCTCTTTCTATTAAAACCCTAAACTTTTTCAGTAGTTCATTGATAATTTTCACTTTTGTTAGGTAAAGTCATATGCAGCTGCCAATTAGAATGCCAGATTGAAGTAAAATAATCAGAATATCATGAGACTATGAGATAATTTCTTCCAAAAGCAAGGGCAGAGCTGGTGCAGCCTCAGCTCCAATAATTAGGTGCTCCCCACTGGACTCGCCAAGATTTTGAAAAGAGCTCAAGGGCCCCCTTGAGCTATTTAGCTCAGCGGAAATGCTGTGACTTGCCCAAGATGACATAGCAATTTATTGGCAACATTAGGCCAGAATCCTGGTCCTGTGACTCCTATGTTAGTGCTCTGGTGTATTAAAGGTATAATTTCCCATGGAGCCTACTCATATGGTAGCTCTGTTTGAGTTATGTACTTAGCGGCCAAGGCAACAATAGCTATTATGTTTATTAAAGATATACTATATCTGTGCCAGATGATTTTCCTAAATTTGATCCAATTCTCAGAATAACCTTTATAATAGGTGTCACTACCCTCATTTTACTACAGAAGAGTCACAGAGGCCGAGTGACGTGTTCAAGGGTTCACAGCTAGAAAGTAGCAGTCAGAACCTGAACCCGGGTTTTTCTGCTTTGAAGCCCGTATGTTCTTCCTTACACCTTGCTGTCAACATACCCAGAGCCAGGTTCCTGTCCATGATTCATCTGTTAAGAGATTATGCCCTGGAGCTATGATAATTTTTGATTATTTGAATAATGGAACCCTTCTCCCAAGTTGGTAGCTTCCCCAGAACACTGACTCTGTAATTCACTGCTTTCTGCACCACTGGGAGAAAAGAAGACAGTTCGTAGGAAAAATGTTGAGGAAGGTGGGTGGAGGAGCCTTCAGAGAAGGATGATCACTCAAACTCAAGTTATTTCTATCATCACCCAAATCCTTACAATATTCCACAGCTTTTCTATCTCCTTCTATAGTTCATCCTCATCCTGTATACACGTAGTGTATTATTTGTGTCACCATGACCTGGGAATCTTTCTATCTGGGAATCACATTTCCTGGCTATTTTTAAAGATTACAGAATTTTCTCTTTCCTATGAGCTGCCTCTGTGAGCATTGGCAGATGGGGAGCATCTTGAGCCGTGGTCACAAATGTTTAGAAGCTCTAAAGGTCATGTCTATTGCCTAATGAATATTTGGTTTCTGATAATGGACTTGTGACAAACACCTATCATTTGAATACTAATTACAGTGATTTATATTGAATTCTCATTGGCTGCCTTATGAGATGATGTTCCGGAAAGTCCCTGGTGGGTGAAAGACATGGAATCATGTCTGGCATTGAGATGTTAAAAGGAAAACAGTACGCTTTGTTCTTTTGGCGAGCTCCCATTTAACTGACAAATCTGTTGAGCTGGAGAAGCTTTGTTTAAGTAAGAAATAAGGAATGATTTAATTCATGTAACAGTCTAAATATGATATTTCCAAGACAGGCTGGGAGATGTCTGACCTCTTTTCTCTAAAGAAGAAAGTGTAGTCTGGTGGGAAAAGCATGAACTTTACAAACAGAGAGACCTGGATTTTTAATTCCAGGGTCACTGTTCATTATTATTATTGCTGTTGTAAGTTATAATAATAACAATAGTAATATGTCTGTCTTAGCTGATTTTCCTAAATTTGATCTGATTCTCAGAATAATCTTTATAATAGGTATCATCACCCTCATTTTACTAAAGAAGAGACACGGAGAGTTTACTTTGCACATATAGGTAGTATACTAAATGCTTGCCTGAATTATCTTAATTGTTACAACAATCCTATGACTTATTATCAAATAGTATTAGTCATCTCTATTTTACAAGTGAGGGGACTGAGGCTTAGTGTATCGGTCAAGGTACTGGGAGGAAATAATTGAATTCAGATGATTCCAATAAGGAAACTTTAAAGAAATGACTCCTTACAGAGGTGGGGCAGGGATAAGGGAACCAGCAAAGGATGTTGAGGCACCCAGAGACTGCAGCCTTGGCACACTGTTACCACCCCTAGTGCTGGAGGGACAACCGAAGGGAAGAATGAGTGGTGGCATGTTGCGGGGGGTCGGGGGGCTGCCTGGTGGGAGCTGACATACAGGGATGCTGCAACAGCCGGAAACGTGTACCAAGTCAGGGAGAAGCGCAGAAGAAATGTCTCAACCTTTGTCTCCTCCTCCCTCTGATCTATCTGTGCTTCTTGTTGACTAAACCCAATGGAAAGCCAGAGGGCAAGAGAGAGTGATGATGCTTTGCAGATCAATCCCAGGGCATAGGCAGATTAGAGGATCAATGCGTTCAGAGTGTCTTTATCCTGAAGAAATAGGATGGACCCCATTTGGTTTGGATATTGAAACTGATGATGCCACACATATGCCAAGAGGGTATGAAAGGCTTAACTCACATAACGAGGCTTTCTGGGAAGAGCATGGCAGCCCCTAAGCAGGTTTGATAATAGGTTAAGAGAGCAAGGAAAGGAGACTAATATGGAAGGATGAGGGTTCTCATACATGGTTTAAAATTCCAGCCCGTACCAAAGAGAAAGTACCCAGGCTTTCTAATCAGCTTGTCAAGATGGGGGCTGGGGGTGGAAGAAGAGGGAGGAGTGAGTCTTAAATGCTGTCAGCAGTCAAACATCAAAACTGGTGTTAGATCCATTCTAACAAGGTGGCAGATGGAGATTAAGCAGCAGAGAGAGATTCGATGGAGATTAAGCAGCAGAGAGATTCATTAATTAATGATTAATAACTTAATCATTAAGTGATTAATTAATAGTTAATCATTTGGTTTTCAACCCAAGTCAGTCTTTGGCCAAAACTTGTGCTTTTAACTATCACAGTAACTGACTTTGTGACCTTGAGCAAATTACTTAATCTCTCTGAGCCTTGACTTTCTCATCTATAAAACGGAGATAGTATCTGCGTGCCTGACACATAGCTGGTGTTCCGTTTATGGCATTTACGATTGTTACCCTTTTGCTTCTGCTGCAGTTGTTACTGTTCTGGAAAGCCTGGTGTTCTAGTGTCTCTGAGAAAAGTCTGGCACAGATTCGACTCCTATTTCTCTAAGCAGCATACCCTGCGACACCAAGCTATTACCTTTTTCTTAAGATGAGGTTGAGAGACTCATCTTACCAAGTCAATCAACAGACAAGTTTAACATCTGTCTCCCTGGCATATGTCAGAAAAGAAGGCTGCACAGCCTTCAATCATTCAGATGCCACCATGATGTAATGGAGTTGCTGAGAAGTGAAAGGGGCCTCTCTTACTTCATCCTTGGCTATTAACTCTGGAAGACTGTCTTTCTAAGATGCCAGGAAAAGAAGGATGTGAGATGGGCAGATTTGTTTTCCAGTGTTCCTTTAATGTCATGTGGTTCTAGAATCTTTCATTTATTTAACACTACTCCAGTTCATCTACCCCATGGACTAGGAGGTGCTTTGCACATAGTGTCTCCTTGATCAATCTTTGCTGAATTAAAGACTGATTTTTTGAACCAATGGCATGCCAACTAAGCTACTGATGGCTTATGTGTTTGTTTGTTTTTTAAATGCACCTAACAAAATAAATTATAGTGAATGTTTCAGATAGAATTTTGCTGGCAGCTACCTTTTCACATGTGGGAACTGAAATCACTTCTGAAAAATCCCAGGTCCCCAGACTTCATGTAAACAATTGATCAATTAGTTGATGACACCAACCCACAGCGTGGAGATAGGTCTATGTACCAAGCCTGCAAATGCCAATTCTTCCAGCCAGGGGACTGAGGCTGTTAGTTAAAGATAATCTGTCAAAAGGCTGTAATAGGAACTTTTTGGGGGGTTTCAAAAAATCACTGAAAAAAGGAATAATCCTGGCATATGTCCTTCAGCCAGCAGTCCTGTTGTGGATAAGAACAGATGCTACCCTGGCTAAGTAAAAAGCACAACATGAGTCTTTTTCTTCCTGCTTTTTAAACCAGAAAACACCATCCATTGCAGGCCAAAACAAGACAGGTGGCATCCATTCGAATTGGAAATGAGGTGCTGAGATAATAGACTGTGGGATCCACCGTGGCCAGCCTTGAGGGAGTGGCTCCCTGTCAGAGGCTCATTGTTTTTCTCTTTTAGTGAGCAGGCTCTATAAAATGTACAGCTCCTGATGCCACTTTGATTCCATAAATTGTATTAATTGTTCTTTTGTGTGCCCTCCTTTGCACAATTTGCTTTTGATGAACCACGAGTGCTCATTGTGACTGTGCAGGGCTGCCTCGAATGGAGACCCTGGGCTTCCTGTGAAGCAACATGGGAACAAGTGGTTCTATGTGGGATGATTCCCAAAGCGTCTGGAGAGTTCTGGAAGTGCCTGTGCCACCTCCCTGGCACAGCCCCCTGTGTATGGGAATCATTAGGGCCAGGGAGTGTAGAGTTATAGTTTATGGGTGAAGACAGCCATAGAAGCTTCAACCACCACTCGACTGGAAAAGGCAGAATTGTGGGGGGTGGGGGGGGGGGTGGTTCAGGTGGGCTACAGGCCTCTCTGTCCTCCTCATTATACGATGACACCCTCAGCTGTCCCTGGCTACTCTGTTCTCCCAGTCCCTTGCTTCCTACAAAGTAGGGTGGGGAGGTTTGGGGGCTGGGGGACAAGACCTATGTTTCACATTCTCCCCCTTTCATACTGTTTCTCATCTTTATATCCTCACACCCCCCAACAACAATAAAGTGCCATGCTTTCTGGCACTCAGGGCTCAGTGAGGGGTTCCTAAATTGAAGGAAAGCTCTGAGTTAAAGCATTAATGTCTCTCCGTGGATTAGTCTATTTACCAACCTGGCTAACGGTAACTTTTGTATTTTTACAACATAGCTGTGCTTATAACCAAGGTAGGGTAGGGTCAATTTCAGTCATCATGAAAGAGCTGGTTTGGGAGCTATTTGGGAGCAGGAAGTATCTTTCCATTTTCAAAGCCTCTCAAATTAAGCCACGAAGAGCCCGTATTAGGCAGTGTGGCCTCATGGGAAAAGAATGGAAAGATGATGGGTATAAAGAGGTCCAGTGTTTCCGTATCTTTTGATCCAGGAGTTGCAGCTCTAGGAATCTGTCTTAAAGAAGAAATATTCAGATGCAGACAATGCTTATGCATGAAAATGTTTATTGCAGTGGTATTTTTTCCAGCTGGAAGATTAATTAGTCTAAGAGCTAGTCACATAATCCTTTTGAGTGAGAAAGCTGCCTTGAGTCAGGTGACAGCTTCTGGGGTAAAGCTAAGGCTTCATGAATATGCCTGATGAAGCCTATGAAGATGAGTGTCTGGTGAGGGACAGGAACTGTACAAAAAGATAACAAAAGTATTCTGTCCATGATGCTTACGGTTATCGAGGGTTTAGGAAGAGACGATAGAACAGACAGAGGGGAGAGGATGAGGAACAGAGCATCGGGAAGCAGGGTGGCATAGGAGCTATTTAGAAATGTCAGGGTTTGCTGGGCAAATTGAAGGAGTGTGTGGCCTGCTGGCATCTATCTGTATAAGTTCATTTGAATGACGGAAAGATACAGGAAAAAGGAGAAAAGCTGGATGGGGAAGACAAAGTGGTACCCACCTGGTCCATGGGCAGATCTCATGGGCCTAAGAAGAGAGGTGATTTTCCCAGAGGAACTTTAGGGCTTTGTTACTCAATGTGCGGTGCTGGGACCACCAGCACGAGCATCACCTGGGAGTGAGTAGACCCACCCAAGACTTCATGATTCTGGATCTGCATTTTAACATGATCCCAGATGACTGGTGTGCACATTGATGTTTGAGGAGTGCTATCCTAGGAGACCCATGGTATCTGAATACATCTGAGAGAGTGCAAAAGAGCAGCCTCTCCTCATGTCTGCTTAAAGCTTTCCCCAGGGTGGGACGCAGAGTATGGAAGAGAACCAGTCAGGACCTTGAGGTCTCAGGGAGGGAGGAGTGGCGGTTAGAACACAATCCTCAAGAGGTTTTTCAGGTGGTGGAAACCAGATGACAGCAGCTGAGAGAGAAAAGTGGGTGAGGATTGAGAACAAGCATGAGATTTGGTGGGAGATCTCACGAATATCACTGGGGTTTGAAGAAGGCAGGGATCTTGTGTCACACAAGAGCACTCTTTGGGTTGGTGCCGTCAATACCACTTTAGATCCAGAGGCTGGAAAGGCCTTAGGAAGCCTTGCTGGTCTGTGTAGTTAGTATAATCTTTTCATAAACAAAGACTATAGGCAGGGGAATACTATATAATCAGTTATATTGGTTTTAAAACATGATTAGGAAAAAATAATGGAAAGAAATGTACATTTATTTCTGTGTGACTCAGATTTCACCCTCATACATACTTGTACTTTGCAATTTTTTTTCCGATGAAGACAGGTAAATATAAGTATCAAAAATGCAGCAAAATGTAAATAGTGCCTGTTTCTGAATGGTAATGGTGTGAAATTCTCCCCTTTTGTTCTGTGCTTTCCAAAGTTTCTCTGTGAACTGGTAATACTTCAGAAGGGAAACAAAAAGAAGCACAGATGTGGAATCAGAAGACCTGTGATCCAGGTGGACACCTGCCCCCAATAGCTAATAGCCTAATCACGTGTGTTCTACAGCCACTGTGACCTCCTTCAACCTCTCCTTGCTCATGTGTAGACAGACACAGTCACAGACCCTAGCAGCTGCAAAGATAGTGTATGCGGAGGACTTTGTGAACTGGTAAGTACTACACAAATGTTAATGCTAAAGCTGGCTTGGTGAGCCATGAGGTCCATTCCTTGGAGCTCTTCCAACTCCTCCGTTGGTCCATCCACCCTGTGGGAGGTCAGTAGAGGGTGTCTACCTCAGACTGGCTTCAGGGAAAGCATCAGAAGGGGTCTTTCTTTTCTACAAATTAGTGGAATATGTGAGCCCAAAGTTCCTCTTCCCCTTTAGCCAATTTGACTGAGGTAGAATTCCTGAACTTCTCTTAACAAATGCCACCTGCTGTCTGTCAGGCAGGAGTAGCATCTCTCATTAACACTGTTAGGATCTGGTCGTAATGCTTTTCTATAGAGTTCTTACCATCTGAATGCCAATGTGACAGTGGCGTTCTTTAGGCCTGTTCTCTGGTTTACTTTATGAAGAATTATTATCCAAATCTCAGAGTAACAATAACAACAATAAAACCAATAAAGACATATATCTGAAATCTTGAAAAGGTCTTTGAAATAGCACTATATGTAACTAACAAGCAAAATTATCTATGAGGTCAATTCAGTATACATGGAAGAATCATCTTCCGATACCCACTGAAATGTTCTGCTAGGGCTCTTCATACATAAAGCCACTTTGGTCGTACAAGCCCAATGCGTATGTTCTGTAGGGTTGCTGAGTCCAGAAGCATTTTTAACTTTCGGTCTGGGGTGCTGCAATTCAGGGCAACCATGAACTGATGAGATAGCCCACATGTCCTTTGCTTTCTTCAAATACTAGTGCAGATGTGATACGGAAACCTGTGGGTGACGGCTCACATGGAGGCTTGGCAATCCAACGCCTGATGACAATGCAAGAAACCTTGTGAGACCAAAGTTCCAACTGACTCTACTTTTAAATTTTGCCAAACTAAGAGGAATTAGGGTTCAGATCTTCCATATGGTTTTAGAAAGATTTCTTACCTTGCAGAGGTGCAAATCTTAAGGTAATACTATAACCCAGTTCTCTGATTTCTCTTTTTCTTACATTTATCATGTGTTTTTGTTTACATTTATCATATGACATATAAAATACAAAGCATAACAAAGATTTTAAAGTTAAAAAATTGGCACATACAAATATAAAATGACCAAATGTCAATGATTTTTTTCAACTCTTAAATAATGAAAGAAAATGAGTAAGGTATTAAGACTGATTTAGAGGAACAGGGATAAATATAATCAGTAAAAAGAATTCTGAGATAAATATGTGAACAGATATAAACATGTTTGAAATGCTAAAGGGCAACAATATTCAAGGCTGTCTTTTCCATCAGAGAGAAATCAAGCACATCCAATTGCATCAATTGTATCTTATCCCTTCGCATTGTTACGCATGGGAATTCTTTGACTCAAAAAATAATCTTTGCAATGATATCAGTTTTCTAATAAGTTAACCTCTACCTCTACAAATTTCAAAAATAGCCTATTCAATGAAAAATTGTTCAAAGGTGCACACCCCGGTAGAAGAATAGAATCCCAGGAAGATCTACTAGATTATGTCAAGCAGTCCACTGAAAGGATACCTAGTAATCTTTTTAACTTAGTTCCAGATTTTGGATAATTTTCTTAGCAATTGTTTGATAGAATGTTGCTTTTCCAAATATAATTTTAATTTAAAACAGTTACAATGCATGTATCGTGCTTTTGTTTGGGGTAGTGTTTTATTTTGTTTTGTTTTACCTTTGAAAGGAATAAATCCTTTTTATCTATAAAATAGAGATTATCTTACATGTTGACAAGAATTGCTTATGTTACAATTATTTATTATTAGCATCTCTGACTTCCTTCTTATTGGCTTTGATCTCATCAGATACAAGCTAGGCCATTTGTTGACTTATTTGCCCTTGTTCGTGTCATCGCCTTGACAGACGGCGAGCAATGTGGTGGTCAACAAATATTTACAGGGCCAGCTCCCCCTGGGGTCGGCCAGGCAGCCTCTCTTCCCCATTCTGTCTCTGCTGCTTTTTCATGGGGCTCAGCTGGGCAGTGACTCAGAGAGGCAGCTGGGGAGAAAAGACTGCCAGGTGGTGGGAAAGAGACCAGAGTCCCTTGCTGGCACACAAGCAGCCCATTAACTCCCTGGGCCATCAAGGTGAGGAGGGGTACAGTTTTTCCTTTCTTTCCCACATGCTTGTTCTTCTGGCTGTCTCCCGCCCTGCCACCACTTGTCTTCCCTTCCAGGCTGTATGTGACGTCAATTTTCTCTAGAGTCCAACTGGATTTTTTTTAAGAAGTGGGTTCAAGGTAGAGGAGACATGGTGTATTTGCCTTGAAGATTAGATTCTGGCTTTCTGCAATTTGGGAACAAAGTCTGATGCACATAATGACTCTCATTATTTTCCAGACATTGAGATGGGTGCTTTATATGTAAATTTTAAAGAATTTAATGCAGCAGAATATGCAAATATAACTACATTATTTATTTATGCTACTTGGAAGAAGTGAGCTCTTTGCTCCTGGAGGAAAGAAAGCTGCTACTGCTTTTCTGAGGGCTGAGCCTCCTTTCCCTTAAGAAAGACAAAACAGCTCTTTGGTGGTGATGGGCTATTGGCTTCATAAATCATCTACTACTTCTCTGTAGCAGTCTAATATCTGTCATTTTAAAAAATGTTTTCTTACTCCTTAACCTTGTAATCCAGGAACCCAATCAAGGAAATCTGGGAAGAGGCCTCAGTTTCTCAGTCTACTGAAATAATCTCTGAAGATGCTATCCCCATCATGAAACCAAGGGGTAGAAAGACATGGTTTTTTTTTTTTCTTCTAAGTGTTGAAAAAGAAGTGTTCAAGGCAGAAAAGAGTGGAATTCCCCATAAGTCAGGACAAGGAAAGGGGGGTGGTGGGCAGATCCAAGAGTGGTAAAACTTGAGCCATATGTTCCCAGCACTCTAGAGGGTGCTGGTGGTTGGAAGGAAACAGCTCAGAGTTGCATGTGGGCACTGGGAACCAAAAGCAATGGGTCCCCAAGGTCAGCTGGGCATAGAGGGATTGCAGCCATCAGTGGGTGTCTTTGACAAGGGTGTGTGAGTGTGGCACGAAGCGCCTTTGGAGGTGATCTCAGTAGATTGACAATCTGAAGCCTCACCCCAAAGGTCTTTGATTGGGTTCCTGGATTACCAGGTTTAGCAGTAGGGAATTGTAAAGAAAAATGACAGCTACTGGACTGCTCGTGACATTGGTTAGTGGAGACCTGTGCATGGACTTGCTATACGTCAGAAAAAAATAATTGGAAAAAATCCATGACAGTCCAACACAGGAAGAACTAAACTCTACACTTTGGAATCAATACATAGATGGTAAAACTAAAGAAAAGCAAAAGAATAATTATCAGAAAATTTAGGTGGGAGGAAAGGTAATATAATGGGGATCAGCCACCTAAGTAGGGCCTCAAGACAAAATACAGGGCCCCCAATTGAATTTGAATTTTAGGTAAATAATAAATGATATTTTAGTAAGTGATTTTCCAAATATTGCATGGAACAAACTTATACTAAAAAAATCATTAATTGTTTATCTGAAATTCAATTTCCACATTTTTAATTTGCTAATCTAGCAATACTGCTTTTAAGGCACCAACCATGATGTATTTCTTGACCATGGCAATGCTATTACTTGACTGAGAGCATTCACTTTATTTTTTAAAAATGTACACACATATTTTATGAGCTTTTCTGTAGATACACTATCTTTCATGATAAATTTGTGTTGACATGTTCTCACTTCTTAAATACAATGGAACAATTTGTACCAATTACAAAAACGTTACCTTATTTACCCCATCTCTCTCCCCACCCAAATGCTGAATGAAATCCATTCATATCCCATTACAGATGAAGAAACTGAGTCTTAAAAGTTAAATAACATGTCCATAGCCACAGAGCTGGTAAACAGTAGAATCAAGTTTCAACCTGAGTCTATCAGACCCCAAAGTCTGTACTCCTAACCACTGTAAAATGCCTGTGTTATGCAACAAAAAATAACATGGACCAAAGTCTCTGGAGGCCCTTAGGAAACTCGCATCTGTGCTTGTCCTTGGAGCAAGGGATTGTCAAATCTCTCTGACAATGGGGTCAAGAGTAAAAAATTTTATAAAAGAATAGAGGGAATCAACAAACACCCACACTGAGATGTCACGTATATTGGAATTATCTGGCAAGGATTTTAAAGCAGCCATCATAAAAATGCTTTCACAAGCAGTTATGAATATGCTTGGAGCAAATGAAAAAATAGAAATTCTCAGCAAAAAAAAAAATGTAAAGAAGAACCAAGTGAAAATTTTAGAATTGAAAATACAATAACAAAATTTTTAAAAAAACATAATGAATGGATTCAATAGCAGGAGAGGCCAGAGGCAAGAATCTGTGAACTTAAAGATATAACAATAGAAATTACTCAATCTGAGCAACAGAGAAAAAAAATAGACTAAAAAAAGAAATGAACAGACTCAGGAACCTGAGCAAAAATAACAAAAGACCTAACATTTGTGTCATTAGTTTCAGAAAGAGAGGAGAAAGAAGATGGAGGTGGAAAAGTACTCAAATAAATGAAGGCTGAAAGCTTTCCAAATTTGGCAAAAACTGGAAAACCTACAGTTTCAAGAACCTGGGAGAATCCCAAAGAGAATAAACCCAAAGATATACAAACCAAGACATCTTATAATCAAACTTCAGAAAACGAAAGACAAAAATAAAACATCTTCAAAGCAGCGAGAGAGAAATGCCATTTTACCTATAGAGGAAATGACAGTGGATTCCTCATCAGAAACTGCAGGGGCCAGAAAGAAGTGGCACAGGATTTTTTAAGAGCTGAAAGAAAATAACTGTCAGCTTTGAATTCTATGTCCCATGAAATTATCCTTCAAGAAGTAAAATCAAGACATTCTCAGAGGAAGGAAAACTAAGAGTTTGTCACTAATAGACCTATCCTAAAAGCATGGCCAAAGGAAGTTCTTGAAACAGAAGGAAAATGATAAAAGAAGGAGTCTTGGAACATCTGAAAGCAAGCAAGAACAATGGAGGGGTAAAAACAGGATACATACAATAGTCTCTCCTTCTATTCTTAAGTCTTCTAAATTAGATTTGACAGTCAAGGCAAAAAAGCATGATATTGTCTAATATGAATTTCAATGTACATAGAGGAATATTTTAGACAATTTGTGTTGTCAATAGCCAGGGCAGGAAAAGTGAAGGGACTGAGAGGAAATAAGCTTTCTACCCTTTACTCAAACTAGTAAAATATTGACAATAGTAGATCTTTGTGGTGATCTCTATCTTGATTGTGATGGCGGTTAAAAGAATCTATCTACATATGCGATAAAATGAAATAGAACTATACACACACATTATACCAATGCCAATTTCCTGGTTTTAATATTGTATTATAGTTATACAAGTGTAATATTGAGAAAATTGAGTAAAGGGTAAATGGGAACTCTCTGCTCTGGGTACATGGGAACTCTTCGTCTTATCTTTGCAATTTCCTGTAAATCTGCAATTATTTCAAGATAGGAGAGAGAGTGAGAAGAGAGTGAGAGAGCGAGAGTGTGAGCGAGTGGGAGAACAGAGTGCTACAATTTTCATGTTTTTCCTGGTATACTTGTTTGATTTTATGGTATCTAGAAAAAGCCCAAGTGGCTTTAAGATGTCTAAGTTCTGGCTAGATGGAGACTACACTGATTGAACTGAGGCGTCTGTGGGTCAGCCTGAAACAAGATGATCTTGTGCCTGAAACACATCTTGGTTTCCCGTGTCCTTTCAAGGGAATCAATATATTGATTTTCATTTACCTAGCCATATGTGGCCAGGACATGGTTTATTCAGAGATGTCCCCTTTCCCTATGCATCAAAAGACATGGAGTAGGCTAATTGAGAGCTCTAAAAGCACAGTTTTCCTAGAGAGGTATAGGCCACAAAACAGAAAGGCTCCTTCTTTGGAATTTCCTCCTTTTCCATCCGGTTTGGCCTTCTGTGCTCATGGTCTGGTCTTTCTGAATAATGTGTATACCATGTATACCCAGACCCTTATCTGAGCTCTGCCTCCAAACTATATTTTTACTTTCCCACTCCTTTCTTTATCCATCACCATCTTCCTTGCCCAAATCACTTTCATCGCCCGTGTGGATTACTTCAATATTTTCTTCTTGGTCCTCATTTTTCCATCTTTTCCCCTTAAAATCCATGCTTCATAGAGCAGCCCACGTAGTATTCTAATAATGTACATCCGATTGCCTACTTAGCACCTTTAATAGCTCCCCTTGCACTTGGAGTAAAATGTAAACTTGGTGCTATGGCCTGCAGGATTCTGCATGTCTTGGCCCCTGCCCATTTCCCTGGCCTCACTTTTCCTCAGGTACACTGGCTGCTTTTCTGTTCCTTCACCATCTAAGCTGTTCCATGCATCAAGGCCTCACCCCTCTCCTTGGAAGGGAGCTCTTACTGCTCTTTGTGCAGCTGGTTCTCTTTCTTATCCATTGTGTTGCAGTTGAAATGCCCCATATCCAGGTGGCCTTCCTTGATCCTTTTCTAAAGCAGCTCCCACTTCATTGACTCCCTGTTATATCAGTCTATTAATTTTCTCCATCATGTTTATTATACTTTCTAATTATCCTATTTGTTTTCTTATTTATTGTCTGTCATTCCCCTAGAACATAAGCTTCATGAGGGCAGGGATTTTGCCTTCCTGTTGACTGTAGTAGCCTGAGCTCAATAGGTACTTGCTGAACAAGTAAATGAATAGAAGAATGAGAGATGAATTATAAACCATTAGAACTGGCAGGAATGTTTTTGCCCCAAGACAAGTCCTCTGGGAACATTTGGAGGGTCTTGAGGAGAGAGGTAATGACAGTAACCTGATATGTTCATAGAGCACCTTAACAAGTGTGTAGAGCATTTTGAACTGTAGCATCTACAGCTGCATGAAGTGGACAGGATATCATTATTTTCATTCAACAAATGAAAAGAAGTGAGGTTCCTTAGGGTCACACAGATAGGAGCAGGCAGGAGCCTGGAATCCAGATAAGACAGTTCAGCTTCTCAGCACACAGGCATCTGGTGGAGTGCTTTGGAACAAGATGCCCCTGTCACCCCCAGCAGCTGTGCAGCATTCACTGTTTACCCAGCAGCAGGGGCTTCGGGTGGTCTGCATCAGGTCCTGTCACCTGAATATATAGCAAAGCTAAGAAGAATTCCCCAAGGAGGGCAAAGATTTCAAGAAGCAATGGAGGCATGCCAACGTGATGCACAGGGAAGAGAGACAGAAGCAAGAAGAGAGATGGAAAATAAATCAATGGCAACATTTTTAAAATGAACTGGTGTCTTGGAGGCTTTAGCTGATCAAACCTTAAGCACCTGTTCATCCATTCCAGAGAATGATCAGAGCAGGACCTGGTCTCTCTTTTCCAAGAGCCTCATGGTGCCTCTGCAGTCCCAGAGCCGAGAACACAGAGGGGAGACATCCACTCTGAAATCTGACAGTGTCGCTGCTAGATTGTAGTCTTGCATAACGTCCTCTGTTTTTTAAAAAACATTGAGATAATGATGAAAGAATCTCAAAAGTGACTCTTTGTTGTTCCCCTTCTATTGCTTCAAAAGATTATAGTATTTAAGTGACTAACCATCCCAGTTTCCAAAGAGCCTCCATTTGAGCAATAATGTTACCGCAGAAATTCAACTTGCATATACATACCTTTAATCATGTGGCAAATTACCTTATTAACCACCAGGGAGTCTAGTCTTATTACTTAATTAAACCATCTCTTTCTTTTCTTCTTATTAAAACCACATGGGTTTTAACTTCTGTGTGGTTTTAGATTCTTTCCCTGCTCTTTGGATGTCTGTGTAGTAATAGCTGCATAAAAGAATTTCTGTGATTTTGTGTTGATGTCTAAAGGGTTAGCAACATTAAATGAAGTATGGCGGGGGGAGGGGGGCGGGCAGAGATAGTCTGGATAGGCTCACATTGGCCAGTGATGTAACAGCCACTTGGGTGGTATGAAGGCCTGAGATGTGTACCGTCACTTACTGCTTTCTCTCGCCAAAACATCTGGAATACAAAATCCTGTCATTAGACAGCCCACATGTTAGAAAAACAAAAGGACAGAAAAAAGGAAACCCAGTTCCCCCAGAATGGCTGGAGAAAGCCTCATTATTGCTGGTAGGAAATTAGACATTTAAGGTTATACATCAAAGCAACTATTTTTATTACAAGAGGCTCAACATTTTGATTTATTGGGCAGCAGAACAAGATTGTGACAAATATTTCCACCTCAAAGAAAAGGCAGATCAGGCCTCTAAAAAGTCATATATTAAGTAGTTTAAAAATAAAGTCTGTTGCAACAATAGTTGTAATGATGAAAATTGTATGCTTCCATTCACAGCCCCGAAGAGAGAGCTGCTTTAGTTTACAGGCCTACAAGAAGAAATGATTTAATCTTGTGGGAATTTTATTCTAATCAAAGGAAAGTGCTAAAATTTTGTAAAATGAAACAACTAAATTTGGTAATAAGCCTGTGCTACCTTTCTGCAATGGACAGCTCTGAGCAGGGCCTGTGTACAACCCTGCATTTCAACTTGAGCTGCACCATTGAATCAAGAGGAATGGGAAGAATGGATGCTAAAATAGGATGGCTTTGGAGAAGTCCATCCAAATAATTAAAGAATAAAACACAGGGGTTTGAGACAACACTAAGGAATTTAGACTACTCAGTCTTGGTTAAAAAAAAATTATAGAGGGTTGGGTTAGTATAACCATTTTGGGTAGAAACAGTATGTTGTGTTAAATGGTGGCCACCTCGACCCATCTCCATCTGGATGTGACCTTTTTTCTATACCATGGACAATTCCGATCAGATTAAATCAGCTTCAGTGAGAGTGTACATGATTAAATCTGGAAAATGAGTTTCTCAGGCAGACTGCAAAGTTGTTGTCTGAGTAGGTCTCTGGAAAAAGAGGCATATCTTTCCAAGGGAGTTGTGGGAAGAGAATTTAGTGGGAAGAGCAGAGGCTGTGATGTGAGGCTCATGGCTTGGTTTCTAGTCCCAGCTCTGCCACTAACAAACTCTGTGACTTCAGCTAAGTGCTTTAACTTCTCTGGGCCATGGGTTCTCATCTAGAAAATGAGATCAGACTAGGTGATCTAGAAGACCTCACTGCAGCATATTGACTCTAGGAGGAAGGCAGAATGGCCATAGGAGAGCAACGAGATTCTTTTTCATCTTATTCTTAGGGACTACTACTTGGGAGGGAAATTCGTCAGACAAATTAGAGTATCTGTGTAGGGATATGCATGTGTGAGTGCGTGGTTATGCTGGAGGGAGACAAAAGGAACTCTGTGAACCAGAAGTATGTTCATAAAGCTATAGGTGTAGTTGGAAATCTAAATGCCATGCAAAGGAATTCTAAAGGTGAATGCTTTGTAAATTGAATAATTACTGCCATATGCATCTGTCTTGCAAGCATACATTTTCATTAGTTGGGGGCCTGCTGCAATTCTGAATGCTACGTTGTGCTACATAAATATGTGTGTGAAATAACTTTCAGGATAATCTAACATAACCTAGCACTGAATGCCAACAACAGGGATAATGGAGTTTCAGCAAAATGAGCCTGAAATGCTGCAGAATCCTGAGGTACTTTTTGAATCATCAAAAGATAAATCAATCTTGCCTAGTATTCCTTTATTTTTAAATTTAAAAATGCTTTACTGAATACTAACTGTGAACAGTTAGGAATTCCTCAATAAATTTTTATTTATCAATTGGATAGTATATAAGATAAATTTCTATTAGCTAGAAAATTGAACTTATGTAGAACAACCCAGGTCTCTCAAGCTTGGTGCCAAGGGCCTATCCTCTTTTGTTATTGTGGGACTCAAGGAGAGAGCAAGTAGGAAAGCACTCTGGAAACCACTAGGCTGATGGCCACACAAACAACTCATTTGAAAACATTGCCCTGTGAGAACTTCATAAATCAAAGCAGGTCTCCAAAACTAGCCAACCACACCAAGGTCACCGTGAGTCGGTGAGAGACAGTCCCGGTGAGTGGGAGGGAAAGACAAAAGCCGCTGGTGCAAACATACCCTCTAACTCATCCATTGACAATTACTGGGCTCCCAACCCTGGACTTCAAAACATTTGGAAAATGTTCATAAACATGTTCGGAATCCCATGGTGTAAGTAAAACATTTTTATAAGATTATAAAATAAAGAAAACTGGCGTGGGTTTTGTTTGAACAAGTGTGCTGGTGATTTCTTTTCCTAAGGTGAGGGACTCTTACACAAGTCTTGGTAATTGCTCTGAGGGAATTTGCCTCTTAATTTTTGAAAACACAATAAAATGCATGCAAATCTCTAAATCTTGTAGATGACAGCCCCTAAACCTCAGAAATGTGTGGGGAGAATTCAAATGAAAGATGACTCTACTCAGGCTATAGTCTGAGGAACAGAATTTAACAGGAGACAATGGAATTCTTACTTTGATCCTCACTTATGTGGAAACATGAGGATTTTGGAGAGTTTCTTCATATAAAGAATGCCCACAGATTTATCTGGGAGGTAAGTAGGCCTAACCACTAACAAACTAGCTGTTTCCAGAAGAATGAAGCATACAATGTCATTGGCTAATTTATATTAATTGCCACTGCTAACAGTTAAAAGCCTAAAGGGAAAGAAAGGGTGGGTAACAGACCACCTTCTTGTGGCTAGATACAATGGAAGTTGTACATAATTTCCCCCTCCCCTGTTTTTGAGGAATTTCCTAAAGCTGCTGGAAACCCCATCTCTGGTGGGATTTGAGGATGGGTTGGAGAAGACAGAAGGCAATTCTTACTTGAGGAAGTTGTGGCTGGCAGATTCTCATTTTCCTTCCCTGGCCTTTGCTTACCAGTTTCAAAGGCATGCTTTTTTAGTTAGGGCATCAGCTGGGGTAAATAGTTTTGAAAACGAGAAGTTGAAGCCCCTCTCAGGGGAGAGGATTGGTATTTTTTCTTCCAGGAAAAGAGTACAGTAAGAGGAAATGTATTTATGCAGTAAGCAGTGACTCTTTGAGAAGTCAAAGAAGAGTGGAGCTGGTCTCCATGTTCCCAGTTAATGACCAAGCAAGGGGAGGAGCAACAAGATCGAAGTTGCTTTAGGGCAAAATTGCTAACATTCCTGAAATAGCCCCAGATTCCTCACATCCCAATAAGCAAGAATCAAGTTCACTCATTTGTGAAGAGGACCCAGTGCAGCCCTCAGTTCTTTTGTTACCTTGACTTTCAGCTCATTGTCCTGGCTGACCTCCTCTTAAACCAAAGAGTAATGACTGCTGATTTGACCACTGTTCTTTGTGCATAAAGATGTCAGGGGTCAAGACCTGTACCTACACAGAATCCAACCCTCAAGAAAAAAACTAGAAGAAGGCTCCATTCATGCGGTTAAATATTTAGACACGTAAAGACAGGCTACATGTAAAAGTAACCTGAAGAAAAAAGTTAAAGGAAATGACGCTCATAATTGCTCCATTAAGATTTTGAGGAGTTCCAGAGGTAGCAACACACACACACACACACACACACACACACACACACACACACACACACACACACACAGAATCTAAAAACCTAGAACCTTCTCCGGTGGCCAGCTATACACATAACGATAATATTAGGTTGGTGCAAAAGCAATTGCGGTCTTTGCCATTAAAGTAATGGCAAACTGCAATTACTGTTGCACCAGCTTAATATGTACCAGTTTGGGTCTGAAGTCCCTTTTCTATTCCATCAAAAATCATAACATCCTTTTAAGAGTCCATGATAATGTTGATAAAAGAGTTCTAGTTTATGTGTTCTAAGTTTCAAGTAAAGGAGAGAAAGAACCAAGATATTCAGTCACTCAAAATATTAAAAAGGAAATTATTTATAGAGAAATGTTAGCTTTTAAAAAATGGCAAACCAAGTATTAGGAAGATATCATAATTATAGTGGAAAATAATTGTTATATGTCTTTGTATAGATACATATTTTCACTTCCCTTTGGTGAATACCTAGAAATAGGATTTCTGAGTTACACATACATATATATTTAACATTATAATAAACTGTCAAATTGTTTTCCAAAGTAGCACTATCATTTTGCATTCCTAACAGTGATGTATGACAATTCTAGTTGCCCTACATCCTCCACAACATTTGGTCTTGTTAGTCTTTAGTGTTAGCCATTCTAGTGGATGTGTAATAGTAGCTTACCATAGTTTCAATTTGCATTATTTTAATGACTAATGATATTGAGCATCTTTGCATGCACTCTTTTGCTGTTCCTAGGTCTTATTTGGGATTAATGTCCAACTTACTATTTATTTTGTTTTATTGCATTGTTTGTTGTCTTATTATTTAGTTCTAAGAGTTTTTTTAATCAGATACATGGTTTACAAATATTTTCTGACAGTCTGTAGCTTGCCTTTTCATTTTCTCTAGTGTCTTAGAGTAGAAGTTTTAATTTTGATAAAGTACAATTATTGATTAGTTCTTTTATGGTTTCTGCTTTTTATGTCTTGTTTAAGAATTATTCCCCTAACCCAAGGCTGCAAACACATTCTCCTATGTTTTCTTCTTATAATCCATTTCAAGTTAATTTTTGTATATGATAAGGTAAGAATGGAGGGTTTTTATTTTTCTCTTGTGTAAGTCTATTCAATTTTTTCAGCAACATTTGTTGCAAAGACGATGCTTTGTTCATTGAGTTACTTTGGCACCTTTGTCAAATTCAATCCAAATCCCATCAGGCTCTTTTTCTATTTTATAAATTGGCTAGCTTTTTAAAAATTTATATGGAAATGCAAGGGAACTAGAATAGTCTAAACAATTGTGGGGGAAAAAAACAACAATTTTTGAGGTTTTATTTGACCTGATATTTAGACTTACTTACCTATAATAAACTACATAGTGAGGTATTGGCATAAATCTAAACATATAAAAAATAGAACACAAGGGAATCCAGAATAGAGACACACACATTCAAGGTTATTTTTATTTTTTAAGTATTTAAAGCAATTTGTATTTCTTATTTTCTGCAGATACAAGTGAAATCACAATGACATCAGTAATCCTGAATTTCTTCTTCACACTCACTCATGAAAAGTCTCCGATTTTCCCACCTTGCTCAGCCACCTTAAGTGCCTTCCTTCAAGATATTTCCTACCGCTTCTAAAGAGGATCTCCCATTGGCTTGGGAGCAGCGTGTGAGTCACACTCCTTCCCTTCAGTCCAAGCCGTGGACTTCCTCTCTTTCTCGCTACACCTTAGCCTGCTGTCCTACCATTGACTCCACAGTGCTGTGGGAGAATGCCCGTGTTCATTGCGCAGTCCAGCCTTCCTGTCTTCAATGTTCCTGGCAACTTTGGAGGTGTCAGGGGGAGCTAATTTCCACATAACAATGGGGAAACTGTCTTTTGTCTCAACTCAAAGTCTCCAGGCCTAAAAGTAGCACTGTTTTTGTCCAGAGTCTCACAAAGTTTCTAAAAAATTCAACTTCTCTAATTGCTATTCAAACCTAACTTTTTGGTGAACTCAAGACTAGCTTAAGATGTGGAATAGGGAACAGATAACAGTCTCTGCTTCATACAAAATGTCTCTTTATACTTTTCTCAGGGATGCGGGTATTAGGCATTAAAAAATCCAAATAAATGTGCAACCACCCCCGACTTTCATCCTCCTCTTTTAGCCCCTAAAACAAAACATTCCTTCCATGCTTACCAACTCAAGGCAAATGAATGCTGGAAATGATAGTTGTTATCATTATTAATATTGTTGAGTATTTCTTAATAATAGTTATCCCAGCCTACCAGTTATGAATGTTGACTGGCAATTTGCGGGCTTAAATGGAACTCTCGGCTTATCCTTAACAGTCATGAAAACTGAGACAGAATGATTTTTTCTGTGGTCACATCACAAGGATTTGGTTGCTGAATTCAGATACCGTGCCCCTGAGGTCACCAATATACAAGCTCAAATAATTTGTTGATTAGGTGTTCTCCCATTTAGTCAAAGGAGAAATCACTTCAGGAAGGCAAGCTTCAGTCTGTCCTGGTATTTAAATAAAGCAGATAATTGGTTCAATCAAAATGGTCACACCGGGGGTCCTTAATAGGTCCTACGTTAGAAGAGAAGTGTCCCAAGGTCTCTAGAGAGTATTTCGTACTAGCAATTTTGTGGCTTTGAGTTAAGATTTTAGAAACAGACTCTGTCATGAAACACTGGAGAAACTTCTGAAAAGCTATTTCTGGAAAGTCACTGGGTAGGTTAATGAAAATACATCTATTTAGTTTTGTCAGAAGGATCCTGGTGTGTACAGTAGGGGATATGCAATCCATCAAATCAAAACATAATCAAGGGCACAATGTGAAGAAATATAATTATAACTTATGCTTGCTCTTGGAGCCCAGACCTTACCCTTCCAACCTCCCACTTCAAATTCAAATGAAAATGAAAGCAAATCTGCCATATTTCAGACAAAGCAGTGTTGGATTTATGAGTGAAAAAGTTGACGGGAGGGTGGGTCTATGGGGAGGACGTAATTGTAGGACTGAAGGACTCCACTGAGTAAACTACCCTCCGCCTTATAGAATCCAGACGCGGGCCCTGTTAGCATAAAGGTCTGACTGATTTCCAGAAACACAATCATCCATCAGGGGAGAAAAGATTGTTCCATTCATGAGGGCTGGACTCCTTGTTGGTGACAATTCAATAACATTCCCACCTATGTGGAGATAAATGACACTTTTACCCTCTCTCCTCTAATAAACACTGTACTCCTAAAAGAACAAAGCTCTAGGGACTGAATCTCAGGAGTGTACATTCGGCCTGGATTATTATTTCTCTATTCTGGGAAAGACGCTGGGGCTGTGAGGGGTATGATTTTTCACAGTCCAGGAGCCAGGCACAAAACAACGAAGCTCTCAGAAACAAGCTGCAGGGACAAGGGAGAGGAGTTGTGGGCAGTGAGAGAACTCGCCCCCACCATCACACACTAGGGTGATGGAGGAAGACTCACTGGGCTCCACACGGAGCTGTCATCAAAGCTGCCACCATCAGTAGCTTTGGACCTACTGGACCAATCCCAGTAGGTCCCAGCCTTCCACCTGAGGAAGGACAAAATGATTCTGACATCCAAAGACCCATATCCCATGCCATGGAAAGGTAAAGGGGCCATCCGAATGTCCACCCACGGCCTGGGTAGAGAACATGTCTCAGGTGGAGGACTATGTCCTGTGAACCATGAGAGCTAGGAATCATGAAATCGAGGGTTGAAAAAGCCAGAGAAGGGCCCTGAACACACTAGCTGCAACTCTAATTCCATGGCTAGAGTGTTCAAGCACACAGTCAGACTTTTGGCCAAGCAGTCCATCAGTGTAGTCAGGCCTGTGATCAGACGGGAGAGACCGAGTCAGCCTCTGGCTAGTTCTGTTACCTCCACAAGTGGAGAAGCCAAAGCTAAAGGCCCCTATAGGCCCTAGGCTCCTTCTTGCTTGTCTCTTTCTAAGACTGATTTTTCCAGCTTGCGCTATGCCCTTTTGACTTTCTTTCCCATCAGTAATTTTTATTTGACTGGCCTAGCAGAGATTTCTACAATGACTTTTCCAGAAATGATCAAGATGACATTAGAGAGTCTGTGATCACTAGGAAAATTTTAAAAGAAAGTTTTCTAAGTCAATCTCTACTCCCTACTCCCTATTCAGCCTCCTGCCCCACACCACATACACACACACACACACACCCCTTGCAAAAACCCATACAGTGTTTACCAATTAATAAGAAAAGAGAAAACCTTCCTTTTTAAATTTTTTATTTAAACATTTTCTTATATATATATATAAAAGGCAGGGTCTCACTATGTTGCCTGGCTGGTCTCAAACTCCTGGCCTCAAGCAATCCTCCTGCCTCAGCCTCCCCAAGTGCTGGGATTACAGATGTGAGCCTCTGCACCTAGCTGGGAAAATCTTATTGAAGCCAATCCTATTTGTCACCTATATTCCTCACACCCAAGCTCTTCTCCTTTGCCAAGGGTTGCTTCCATAAGTTTTAAACACGGCACCAGGTTACCATCTCAGAGTTTTAAGGAGCCAGATTGTTTGAATCAGAGCTATGAACAAAAGAAAGAAGGATCAAATGAGACGCAGAGGAAATCCCTGACCCATGCAGTCAGAGTGGGCTAGCCTGCAATTTTCTCCTCAAAAATGTATAACACTAATTGCTTTCACCCAAAGTAATTTTCTAAGCAGCAAATTAAGAAGCTTAAGAAGAAATAACCCACAGTCACTGTGGATTAGAAAATGAGCAACTTTGTAGTGTGGGATCCTGATGGATGTGATACAGAGCTAAATGTGAGAGCCAGAGTCTGAGCTGCTGCTTTCACAATGATGAGCTGCCCCTCTTCCTCCTGAACGGAAAAGGAGCAATCTGGGGGTTTTATGTCAGCTTCACTAAGGAGGAGATTTCTCTAGGTCAGAGGATTTTCCAGGCAGCCCAATCAACGCCACTTGAAAAGCTCCAGGGGCTGATCCTAAAGACATTGTCATTCAGCAGATTTAGGTCAACTCCATTTAAATGAAAAGTTTGGGATTTTGCCCATTGATCCTAAAGGAGTTGATCAAGTTCTCAGAAAATCATTCTTCCTAACCCTGATGCAGTGTAGCAGAGATAGAGACAGAGAAGTCCTCAAGGACAATCTCACCGGGCAAATTCCTTTGTGCCTTTGAGGCCTTCTTTTCCTGGGGCTTCCCTAGTCTCTAGTTTCCTTAAATGTAGTCACAAGAATAACAAAGGATACACATTTATGGAAGACTCATTTTGTTATAGGCTCTGTTTGGGCCTCACATTTACTTTTTAAACCATGACAGCTACTCCATGTAGTAAGTACTATGGTTACACCATTTTACAGATGGCAGAACTAAGGTATAGAGAGGTTAAGTAACTCACCTTCCCAAGGGTTCATAGCTCCTAAGAGAGACAGAAGAGATTTCACTAGAGCCTGAGCTCTTGACCACAATGTGTGCTTTTATACTTTAATCTTTGACCTTCTGGCCTTCTTTTCCACTCCTATGAAACGAAGTTGCTCTCTATGGGAACACACACTCACAATGCTAGGACTTCCGCCTTTCAGAGCGTTTATTCTTAGTGTTCTGTTTGCTGCCCAGGGTCAGCTGAAAACCATTTAAAGCCAGATAACATTTTTTCCCTTAAACTTGCTTTCTATCTTTAACATTTTTACTTTATGATATTATTTTAAAGATTATATATATATTTTTGAGGTAGAGGCTCACTCTGTCACCCAGGCTGGAGTACAGGTGTGCAGCCAAGGCTCGCTACAGCCTCAAATTCCCAGGCTCGAGTGCTCTTCCCACCTCAGCCTCCTGAGTGGCTAGGACTATAGGCACACACTGCCGTGCCCAGCTAATGTATTTTATTTTTTAATTTTTTGTAGAGACAGGGTTTTGCCATGTTGCCCATGCTGGTCTCGAAGTCCTGGTCCCAAGTGATCATCCCGCCTCGGCTGTCCAAAGTGCTGGGATTACAGGTGTGAACCACTGTGTCCAGCCCTATTTTGTTATTTTTAAAAAGACACTATACAATTAACAATAAAAGCTAGCACCTGTAGTGTGCATGCTATGTGCCAGGCACTGTTCTAAGCATTTTGTATGAATTATAATAACTTCATGAAATAGATGCTATTATTAATCCCATTTTGCACAGGAGGAAACAGAGAGATTACAGTTTGTAAAACAGGAAGCCAGGCTTTAGATTCAGGCCTTTTGGCTCCAGTACCCATGCCCTAAATATTGATCTCTAATGTCTCTCAACCATTTTATCATCAAACTCTTCACCCTGTCTCCCATGCTGAAAATCTTGGCGCTAGGCACCGAGTCTTCTTTCTTTCTCTCTCACCAGTCACCAAATCTTTTTTTTACCTCTTCCTAATATCCTCTTGCATATGCCCCATCTCTTTCACCACACTCTCTCTGTCATCACCAGGTGACAGATCCTTACCAACCCTTACTAGGTCTACCCATGCTGCCCCCTAACTTGTCATCCAACCTCCAATCTCTCCCTCCCCAATTCATCCTAAATACCGCAATCAGCTCAGAGTCCCTGAAACACTGCTTTGTATACATCATACCATTCCCCCCAAAATGCTAAATGTTTTGTTTATCAAATAAGTTGAGATTATTTAGACCTCTACCATCTACGAAAAGGGTCAGCAAACTACGGCCCATGGGCCGAGCCCAGCCCACTGCCTGTTTGTGTTTACCCCACAAGATAAGAATGTTCCTTATATATTTTTAATGGTTGGACAAAATCAAAAGAAGAGTAATACTTTGTGACAACATTAAAATGATATAAAATTCAAATTTTAGTGTCCTTAATTAAGGTTTATTGGGATATACCCACTCTCATTTTTTTGCTTATTTTTTGTGACTGCTTTTGAGCTACAATGGCAGAGTTGAATGTTGCAACAGAGACCATATGGCCTGCAAAGCCTAAATTCACAATCTGGCCCTTTATAGAAAAAGTTTGCTGATCTCTGATCTAAACTGTATTTCTACCTAGTCTTATCCACCTAAACAAACTGGTGTTCTTACCCTTGCTTGAAGATATATCAGGTGTTTTTCTGCCTTAATACTTGTGCTCCTCTCATTCTTTGGCTTAGTTCAGGGATTGGCCAACCTTTTCTATAAAGGGCCAGATAGCAAATCCAATGGGAAGTCTCATGCTCTTCTAATTGGAGTATAAAGTGGTAAAATAATTTGAATACTCCTTAGCAATATTCACTACATCCGAACATAAATATACCTTATATAACATGATTATACCTCTAGGCTTATGCCCAACAGAAATTCTTATTTATAAGCACCAAAAGATAGGTACACAAATGTTTATTGCAATATTATTCATAATAACCAAAAATTAGAAAATACTTAAAAGGCCATAAACAGAAAAATTATAACTATGCTGTGGCACATTTATTTAAAGAATATCATAAATGATACTATAATAAAGAGCAAACTACTGTTATGTACAACATGTATGAATCTCACAGAATGTTAAACAAAAGAAACCAGGCACGTAAAAGCACACACTGTGTAATTTATTATAAAGTTCAAAGTCATGTGAAGCAATCTATGTTAGCAGTTAGTCTGTGGTATCACATCTTAGATTCCCCAGGAAGCAGAGATTTGTGTGCAGTAAGTCGATTGGGGTGAGACCTGAGGGTCAGCCCATGAGAGTGAATGAAGGATGCTGTGAAGGTCGGAAGGAAAAGGTGAACTGTGATGAAGTCACAACCAGGGCCTCAGCTAACCTAAAGGGGAGCTTTCTAATGATGATGGCAGCTGGGCATGATGACTCACACCTATAATCCCAGTGTTTTGGGAGGCCAAAGTGGGAGGATCACTTGAGCCCAGGAGGTTGAGGCTGCAATGATCATACCACTGCACTCCAGCGTGGGCAACAGAGTGAAGTGAGACCTTGTCTTTAAACACACACACACACACACACACACACACACACACAAACAGCCTTTACATCCCAGTCATTTACAGATCAACCAGTCACTGGATGTGAGACACCTTGAGGAATGGTGCAGGACCCTGGGTAAGGCTGTCTTTACCCAGGGAAGTCTTCGAGTGGGACTAGGCTAAGAGCAGCTAGTAGCCAACACTCCCAGTAGGGGAATAAATGCTTGAGTCGTGGAGGGGGCCTGGGGGGCACACCACAGCATCCACTGTTTGTGGTTACCTCTCAGTAGGAGTAGCGACTGGAAGGGGACACCAGGATAGGGGTTTCTAGGGGTCTGGCGATACCCTATTTATCCAAATGGTGGTTACAAAGGTATGTTCATTTTGTAAACATTTATGTTCATGATTTTTGCACTTTATAATATTATATTCTATGCCATAAAAGAGCTTATTTAAGAATGAAAGGGGCCGAGTGAGGTGGCTCATGCCTGTAATTCTCAGCAGTTTGGGAGGCCAAGGCAGGCAGATCATTTGAGGTCAGCAGCTCGAGACCAGGCTGACCAACATGGTGAGACCCCATCTCTACTAAAAGTACAAAAAAATTAGCTGGGCATGGTGGTGTGTACCTGTAGTCCCAGCTGCTCAGGAGACTGAGGCAGGAGGATCACTTGAACCCAGGAGACAGAGGTTGCAGTGAGCCGAGATAGTGCCACCGAACTCCAGCCTGGGCGACAGAGTGAGACTCTGTCAAAAAAAAAAAAAAAAAAAAGAATGAAAGGTGGAAGTGATTAGGATTGCTGAGAAGTCAAGAAGAATGAAGACTGTAGAGTGTCCCTGGGATTTCATAGCAGGCTGGTGACTGGTAACCCTAAGGACAGCTGTTTCAGGGTGGCAGTCAGGTTGCGAACAGTTGTGGAGTAAGTGAGAAGGGAGGAAATGGGGAGAGTGAGGGTGATGACACTTAAGAGATGCTAGCCTCAGGATAGTAGCAGTTAGTCAGAAGGGGCCTGGTGAGAATTTTGTTTTGAATAGAAAATGCTTGAGCCTTTGAAAATCTTATAAGAAGTATCCAGTGGAGAACTGGTTGTGAATATTAAAAAGAGAAGGAATGGTTGTTGAGGGTTAGTGCAAATCACAGGATATTAGCCTGCTTTACCAGAAGGGCTTTTCTAACCTTTGATGGCATCAGCTATTCAGGCCACTTATCTTGTCTTTATCACATGATACCTCATGTTGTTATATCTCTATTTATACATGTAAGTTTCAACTTTCAGTAAAATCCTTTTGAGAACCGTGACTATTGGGCCTCGAATCCCCATTGATTACTTAGCACAATGCTTTGTGCACTGTAGGCACTCAATAAGTGTGCTGCTATGGGGGTAGATGATAACAATGGTGATAAAAATAAGCATAAAAAGAGAGCATATCCATTTTTTCAGATCTTGTATGGAGCTTAAAGCAAGATGATTATGAAAAGCAAGACAGAGAGTCCCATTTTAATAAGCCCTGATACTTTTTTCCAATATCTGGTTTCATTTGTAGTTTATGCATCTGAAAATTGGATAGAAAGGTCAAGGCAGTGACCAGTGGGGCATCGCAAGTTATGCAACTAAGAAGATGCAATTCTCTGTTTGATCCTTTATCCAGGACTAGGACATAGCCCTTTCTTACCCTTCAAAGTGCTTTCTTGATTCAGAAAAACTGGGTTCAGAGAACTTGTCCAAGGCAACAAGCTACAGGCAGAAGTGAGCCAAGCATCCAGGCCTCTTTCCCCAGCAGCTCCAGAGCCTGTCCGCCTCCCCTGTCCATATGTTCCAGATGGACTGCACATGCTGGGGTGTAAACATGCCAGGCTTGGGAAATTTGAAATGTGTGTTCGATCAATGAACAGGAGGACCTAGTCCTTGGTGAAAATGCAGTCTTCCGTTGGACTTGTCTATCCAGACGTATTTGTAGTATGATGACAATTTGTAGTTATATGGAGTCTTTCAACCTTACGGGCTTCGAAGTTTTTTTAGATAATAAATATGTGAGTGCCTTCTGTTTGGCTTCCTGGATCACTCTACAGGCCCAAGTATCACGGAGGTGCCTAGCTGTTGGACATCCAGATACGTGGGCAGAAAGCCAAAAATAGATGACAAAAATCTGCAGTCAAAATCTTTATATCATTAAGGTCTGGATTTATAGTCACAGACATTTCAGATCATAACATTTCAAGCAGCAATATTCTACACAGTTTGATTACAGAATGCAGTTAATTTTCTCCTGGCCTTTTCTTTAAGTCAGCAATATTACAATGAAGTGAAAAACGAGAAGGGAGTGTTTGGTATGTTTCCTGGATTAACTGAATCTAACAGCATCTCTCATTTTGTTAACCCTTTCTTTTCTATTTACATGGCACTTTTTGGCTTTTTCCTTTATTCCTTTTTTTTTTTTGAGATGGAGTTTCACTCTTGTTGTACAGGCTGGAGTGCAATGGCTCAACCTCGGCTCACCGCAACCTCTGCCTCCTGGGTTCAAGCGATTCTCCTGCATAGCTGGGATTACAGGCATGCGCCACCATGCCTAATTTTGCATTTTTAGTAGAGACGGGGTTTCTCCATCTTGGTCAGGCTGGTCTCAAACTCCCAACCTCGGGTGATCTGCCCACCTCAGCCTCCCAAAGTGCTGGGATTACAGGCGTGAGCCACCGTG
The DNA here is from genome assembly GCF_029281585.2 of Gorilla gorilla gorilla. Taxonomy (NCBI): domain Eukaryota; kingdom Metazoa; phylum Chordata; class Mammalia; order Primates; family Hominidae; genus Gorilla; species Gorilla gorilla. The sequence goes on from NC_073243.2 coordinate 37,442,944, forward strand.
CTCTGTCAGCTTTTTCCTTTTGAAACCAAGTAAGGATGCTTTACAGGAGGGCCCAGCAGCCTCAGACAACATGGTATTTTCTGCAGCAGCTGTGGTTAACACCCCTCCAGGTCCCTTTCCTGCCACCCTGAGTTCACCTGTAGCAGAAGCGGATGGCTTCTGCAGCTGACAGCTTCACGCCCCAAACACCTAGACCCTCTGCTTTTCTCTGCTTCTCTCTGCCTGAGGGCTTTCTGTGGCCTCACTCCCAGAGCAGTGCAGCAGTTTTATGGATTTAATATTCCCAGTGAAAATCCTCAACATAAGGCTATGAAGTCCATGGATAAGTACCTGGGGCCCCCCAACCATGGTGGGATAATTTCAGGATGCATGCTAAACAGTTTCTTAGAGGGTCCTAGTGGGATTGAGGCTCAGTTTGCCTACACAAGTGGCCTGTGGCTTTTCTCTTTTCCCATCTTATTTTTCTCACCCCCTCTTTGGTGTTTCCTGGACTCACCTGCCGAGTAAAGTCCTTGTCTCATCTGCTCTTGTGTGGTTCCCACATAAAGACACTTCCCAAGTCAATGTTTTCTAAATTGTCTGTCCTGAATTCAATTTAGTGGGCCTAACCAACATTTCCCAGCAATAGAAAAATACCATTACGCATCACAGTTAGGAAGTATAAGTACTGAATCACAAACCCTTTCATTCAGTTATATATGCTGGCTATTGAAAAAAAATTATTTGTTGCTGTGAGTCATGGTCAAAAGAGTTTGAAGATCATAGTTCTAAATGCTTTTGACATTCTACTTGTTAAAACTCAGTATAATTTCAATATGGGAAATGAGACCAGAGAGAAGAAAACAACAGCAGCTAAATTGGAAGGGGTTTTCCCACAGATTAAAGGAATGAAAGGAGCCTTAGCTTTGCAGCAAAGTTGCGGTATGACATGCAGCAGGTCGTGTGTCTTTGAGCCTCCTTTCCACATTTCTAAAATGAGGGGCTCAACCGGATGATCTTTGGTGTTCTCACTAACACGGATACTCAGGATCTAGTCCCTTCCTGAAGTGTTGGCACACGCGCATACCCACCTGCTTTGGTATCTTTAAGTCCTAGCCTCATGAGTGGTTCAGAGCACAGGCAACCTCCCCAGTTGGGTACAGAGGGAGAGCATGCAAGAGGCCACCCATGGGAGCTCATTCTTTCTGCTGGCATGGGAGAGAACATCTGCCTGGCACCAAGGGTATCCCACAGGGAAGCTGCACTGCCTGGCAGGGGTCGGGGGAGGGCAAGGTTGGCAGGGAGAATCCAGCAGGGCTCAGGACTAGGAGTGGCTCTGAGTGGAGCTGATGGTAGGGAATGGAGGTTGAGGAGGGCAGCAGGTGTCATTGAGAGAGTGCGAGTGGGCAGCACAGAGGTCCATGGGTTTGTTTTCCTCTGCCCTTGGCAAAAGTGGAGCTGCTTTGGAAGGAACTGGGCAGGGTGAAAAGCAGCGCCCCCTGGAAAGACACAGAAGCCGTGGTTACTTGGATGCCAAAGGAAGCTGTTGGTTTTTTTTTCTAAAAAATCACAGTGGTCCCTTAGGTTAGAGTCTTGGTAAAAATTTTTTTCCACCATTCCCTCAATCCCTCACCCTATACACGCCCGACCCGGTGGTACACTGCCTTTCCACACATTTTTCTTTGAACCCTGCAATCTTTCTCTCTCTTCATGCCCTTCTTTCCTTATATACTCTGCTCACAACTCAAGTCTTCTGTGATACTTCCTTTAATTTTGCCTCTCTGTACCTCGATTCCAGATGTCAAGGAGGCTGTGTGGCCTAACACACCATTTTTATTTGCTCTCGAGCTTGGTAGTCAATCCATCTTTTCTACCAGATGACTTTAAGGAAAACAGAATGGAGCCCCAAATTTCCCCTTAAGAGATGGAAGATAAAATATGGTTTCAAATAAGAATACAGGCAAAATATCTTACAAAAATGGGTGCCAATAGAAAGCATTCAGATACTCCCATGAGAAATAAAAAAAGTAATAGAGTATTAATAGTAGCTAATACTTGAGTGATTACTATAGGTAAGGCACTCTTGAAAGTGTTTCAAGTGTATCAAAACACTTAATTTTAGAACTGTGAAGTGGATTCTACTTGTGTCTTTATTTTGTAGGAGAAGAGACTTGTACACAGAGAGGCTGGGCAACTTGTACATGGTTGCACAGATGTCCAGAGGCAGTGCTGAGATGTGAACACAGGAAGACTGGATTCAGCATCTGTGTTACTAACCAGGGCACTATGAAGTCCTTCATACCTGTGGTACTAGGAAAATCAGAGAAAATTTCAAGGAGGGTGGGGCATTAGAAGCTGACTATGGAGGAACCGGTAGGAGTTGGATGTTTGGAAATAGAGGGCAGGGCATTGCAGGTAGAGAATGGGAGTGTATTCTGGATGCCAACACATCTGTGGCGGTGCTAAGATCAGGAATAGATGGTCTGTATCTTCAGTATGACTTAATGTTGCTGAGTGTAAGACTTAATCTCCATTTGAAAAAGGATAAAAAAGAAGGAAAAAAAATAAAAGCTATTATGGTTTTGATTTGATTTTCAATTTGACAATATAATCTATACATTATGTTTACATTTGATTTTCCTAGTTTTTCTTTTTCTTTTTTTCCCCTCAAGATGCTCAGCTGCAAAATGCAAGAATTTGGGAAGATTTGAGCAAAGGACAGGAAAGAACAATATATTCTGGGAATGCAGGATTTCTTCCTTTGGACCTGCTTCCAGTGGAAATCCCCATGAAGATCCTCTCTTCCATCTGTCTGCTGAAACACAAAGAGAAATGCCATGAAATGAGAGTGAGGGAGAGGTTTTTTAAACATTGAAGATGCCTGAAAGCAGAGAGTCTTGTAGGGCTTAAGAGAGACTTTTATCTCCCTGATTTATTTCTCAAGGGAGTGTTAACTGCCCCCAGATTTAATATCACCCCTGAGTGACTGGGAGGCAGCAACTGGTAAAACTATTTTCACTGTCTCTAAAGCCTCCCTGAAGCACCAAGAGGCCAATTCCTCAAAAGAAGACATGCAAATGGCATTAGAAACTGCAGAGCAGCCAGGAGGCAGCAGCTTATTTGCCTAAAAAAGAAAAAAAAATCATGCTAGAATCACAGGTGTATTTTACAAGCTTTAAGTTGATTCCTCATAAGGGCAAAGTCTGGCTGCTTCTCAGATATCAAAGTTGTGTTCCATGCAGAGTGGCCCCTTAAAAACTTATGTTGTGTTTATCAGTGACTGCAGGTTCAGAGCTGTGGTCAGCAATTGCCTAATTACTCTTGCGTGGCTCCTTTTGCTCCCTCCCTTCCGGGTGCTGCAGCCAAGAGTTACAACCCTGATGGTTCCAGGCTGTTTCTTGAGCATTTATGTGTTTCCCTTAACTGGAAATATTACACGGTGCGGCCGCCTCCCTTCTGGGGCTGGAATAGGAGCTACTTTATAAGCTTGTCTCATCCTCTGAAGTACCCTTTCCCCTGACCCTTCCCACACTCAGTCCCCCGCCCTGGAAGGCACAATCCCTTCCTCTGAGTCTTCTTCTCACACCCAGAGTCATACAGGATGAATACCTAGCCCCCAGGTGAGTTTTCTTCTTCTAAAGAATCTCTTGAACTTTAAGTATAAGACCTATTTAATTCAATCCTCAAGTTTAATAGAAGTGGCCAGCCCCCAGCTCCAGGTTTACACGAATCCCGAGACAGTAGAAATGTATCTTTTAATTAACCAAGAGTAAAATTCTGAGTTCCTGTAAGGCAATTCCTTTCAAAAAGCACATGGTGGGCTGGGACCTGGGCACCACAGCTTTGCCATTCCAGGAGACAGGCAACTAGCAGCCAAGCCTTCCAGGAAAGCATCAGGGGCTCTGACCCAGAGCTGGGACCCCGGCTGAGAGGTGGCCAAGAGCTGCTTTCTGGGAATTCTTCGCAAATCTTCCCTGCCATTCCCCCTGCAGCTGTTGGGACACAAGCATCTGCCTGGGCACTGGGGGGCCTTGTTTTGCACTTGGTTGACATTTATCTTCCTGCTCACATGGCAGAGGTTAAATGGAGTGAAGCCAGGAACAGCTTCACCCCGGTAACTGCCAACCAGTGACTTCAGTCTCTCTATGGTCAAATCATCGCCCCACCCAGCAAAGAAGCTCGTGGAAACCTCTGCTCCCTTCCAAGACACTTTTAATTTTTCTTCTTCTTTTTCATGCAGATGAGCTGTGGTGAAAAATAATTCTTCCTCATGAAAGTAACTTTATGTGGCTGCGTTCTGGAAAACTTGGGTGGAAGTTTGGCTCTGACCATCTTATCTATCTATGTTTCTCTTCTACCCCTACCCTGTTTTTTAAAATAATAATCTTTACTTTTATTTTTCTTTTCACTTTATTTTTAAATGGGCATTATGCAAACAGTACAAAAGCATTAACAAAATTATAAGTAAAAGGCAGGCAGAAAACATCCACAATCCTACCGCAAACCAGCCAAGTTGCTTTCGGTTTTTTTCATCCTGTTCTACTGAGTGCCACATGAACATGTAACTTTACCAGCACAATTATAGCAGACATATATCTTTGCATCTACTTTTAACTGAACATTATATGGTAAATTCTTTTCCATGTTGTCACATAGAATTTACATTCATCTTTCTATTATCTGCTAATCCAGTCCATTGGCTAAATAGAATTGGTTTAATCACTTTTCTACGCTTAATCAAGGCAAGTGGCTTTTGGCTTCTTGCTGGTATATAAAAGCACTATGGTTTTTTTCCCCTTTTGGATAATTTCCTTATGATAACTTTCTGAGAGGTTCACCTTGATTTTTGCTTTGGACACAGAGGTAAATGCTATTTTCCTATTTACAACATCTTCCACGGCCTGAGTGCTAGAAGTCTTAGTGGGAACCTTCTCCCCACATGTTGGGGGCCACGGGAGATGGAGCCAGGTGGAGGAGGGGGCACAGGCCTTTATAAAGAAGTGGAGAAAACTCACTGCACAGTTAATTAGAAAGCGCCATGAAGCAAGTCCAAACTTTATGGCTTTCCTAGAGTTGATGACGGTTCCTAACCAGGCCTGCCTGTTCTCTCGCAGGTGTGTGCAGCCTCCCAGACCATATGGTTTTTGGCTGTACCGGGCCTCATTCTTTGCTCAGCCCGTGATCCTGTAACTGAATATCAGTTAATAACTTTTCGTAATAATGTAGCTTGGATCAGCTTCTAGGTCCAAAAAGGGGCCCCATACAAAGCTCTGTCTTTTTCAGACTCCTGCTGCCTTGCTGGCACACCTGTAGGGAGACTTAGCCTCATGACTGGTCCCAGGGCGATAGCAACAGCCTAGGCTCACAGAGGGCTAGCCGAGGGTTCAACAGGTGGGAGGCCAGGGCACAGAGCTTATTCTTCAGCAATTTATCTCTCTTGGGATCTGCCAGGAGGGATGGGGTCTTGTAACTTAACAAAAGGGGCCAGAGCTGCTTCTTTTTCTTTAACTAAAAAATATTTTATGGCAATTTACAACAGGCAGTCTCTGGCTTGTGTGAATTGATTTATAGGCATCCCTGAGAGGACCCAAGACTGCTTGGGATCTCAAGACTGGCTGGGCCAGCCCTGTGACCAAAGGAATTCTCTACCCTCCCTAAAAGTTGTGGGATTTCCCACAACCGTCTCCACCCCTACTACTTCCACCTGCTTCACCTCCTGCTTATTAAGGAACTGTCATCTTTATATATATTATTGATACATAATATTCCTATATATTTATAAGGTACATGTGATATTTTGTTACATGCATAGAACATGTAATGATCAAGAGTCAGGGTATTTAGGGAATCCATCATCTCAAGCACTTATCATTTCTATGTATTGGGAATATTTCAAGTCCTCTCTTCTGGCTATGTTGAAATATGCAATACATTGCTATTAATTATAGTCATCCTATGTTGCTATCAAACATTAGAACCTGTTTATACCCATTAGCCAACCTCTTTTTATTCCCCTCTTCACCCTTCCCAGCATCTGGTATCTATCAATCATTCTACTTTACTTCCGTAAGATCAACTTTATTATCTCCCAAATACGAGTGAGAACATGCAAAATTTGTCTTTCTGTGCCTGGCTTATTTCACTTATCGTAATGACATCCAGTTCCACCCATATTTCAGCAAATGACAATATTTCATTCTTTTTTATGCCCAAATAATAATCCATTGTGTATATATACCACATATTCTTTATTCATTCGTCTGTTGATGGACACTTAGGTTGATTCCTTATCTTGGTTATTGTGGATAGTGCTGCAATAAACATGGGCATGTAGGTATCCCTCTGATATACCGATTTTATTTCCTTTGGATAAACATCCAGTAGTGGTATGGCTGGATCTTATGGTAGTTCTATTTTTAGTTATTTGAGGAACCTCCATACTGCTTTCCATAATGGCTGCACTAATTTATAATCCCACCAACAGTGTCTAAGAGATCCTTTTTCTTGGCTGTCTTGCCAGCACCTGCTATTTTTGTCTTTTTGATAGTAGCCATTCCAACTGGGGTGAGATGATATCTCATGTGGCTCTGATTGGCATTTTCCTGATTAGTGATGTTGAGCATTCTTTTCATGCCTGTTTGCCTTTTGTATGTCTTCCTGTGAGAAATGTCTACTCAGATCCTTTGTCCATTTTCTAATGGGATTATTTGATTTTTGCTATTGTGTTGTTTGAGTTCCTTGTGTATTCTGGATACTAGTCCCTTGTCAAAAAAGCAGTTTGCAAATATTTCTTTCCATTCAACAGGTTGTCTCTTCCCTCTGTTGATTGTTTTCTTTGTTGTGCAGATGCTTTTTAGTTTAATACAGTCCCATTTGTCTATTTTTGTTTTTGTTACCTATATTTTTGAGCTATTGGTCATAAAACCTTTGCCTAGATCAATGTCCTGGAGAATTTCCCCTATGTTTTCTTCCAGATTTGTAATTTGGGGTTTATGTTTAAATTTTTAATCCATTTTGAGTTTTTCTTTTATGTGGTGAGAGGTAGGGCTCTAGATTCATTCTTCTACTTATGGATATTCGGTTTCCCCATCACTGTTTATTGAAGAGGGTGCCGTTTCCCTAAGTATGTCCTTGGCACCTTTTGTCAAAAATCTATTGGCTATAAATATGTGGATTTGTTTCTGAGTTCTCTATACTCTTCCACTGGTCCTTGTGTCTGCTTTTATACCAACACCATGGTGTTTTAGTTACTACAGCCTTGTAATATAAAGTCACGTAGTGTGACGCCTGCAGCTTTGCTCTTTTTGCTCAGCATTGCTTTGGCTATTTTGGTTCTTTTGAAATTTTATTTGAATTTTATGATTTTTTTTCTTTTTCTGTGAAAAATGTCATTGGTATTTTGATAGTGATTGCTTTGAATCTGTAGATTGCTTTGGGTAGTATGGTCTTTTTAAAAGTATTAATTCTTCCAATCATGAACACGGGACGTTTTTCCATTTGTTTGTGTCTGCTTCAATTTCTTCCATCAGTGTTCTGTAGCTTTCCTTAAAGAGTTCTTTTACCTCCTTCATTTAATTTATTCCTAGGTAGTTTATTATTTTTTGTATATTTTGTATCAGTATGATACAAATTTTTGTATGTTGATTTTTGTATGTTGATTTTGTATCCTGCAACTTTACTGATTTTGTTTATCAGGGCTAACAGTTTCTTGGTAGAGTCTAGGTTTTTCTAAATATAAAATTATGTCATCTGCAAAGAAGGGCAATTTGATTTTCTCCTTTCCAATTTGGATGCCTTTTTTTTTTTCTCCTGCCTAATTGCTCTGGTTAAGACTTCCTGTACTATGTTGAATAGGAATGGTAAAAGTAGGCATCCTTGTCTTGTTTCAGTTTTTAGAGGAAAGGCTTTCAGTTTTTCTCCATTCAGTATGATGTTACCTGTGGGTTTGCCATATATGACCTTTATTATAGGTAAAGGTATGTTCCTTCTATTGCCCAGTTCATTGAGAGTTTTTATCATGAAGGGATGTTGAATTTTATGAAATGATTTTCTTCATCTATTGAGATAATCATATGGTTTTTGTCCTTCATTCTGTTGATGTGATATATCATGTTTATTGATTTGTGTATGTTGAATCATTTTTGCATCCCTAGGATAAATTCCACTTGATCATAATGTATTATCTCTTTGATGTGCTGGTGGGTTTCATTTGTGAGTATTTTGTTGAGGATTTTTGTGTCTGTGTTCATCAGGGATATTCCTGCCACTTTTTCTGCTTGTTGTTTTTCCCTGGTGGCAATGGCCAAGGGTATGGGTGGGAGGGAGACCCTCATGGCTATTGACTGCCTTCCACAATCACCCTATGAGGCTTCAGACTCAGCCCAGCTATTGGAACATGCTCGTGTACCGGAGTGGCCAGGAGTCCTAGGGAGCTGGGTGTCCCTTTGATCCTATTGGAATCTGATCATCAGAATCACCAGGGAACTTTGAAAAAATACTCATGCCTCACTGCAGACCTACTGAATAGAAATGGCCGGAAATGTCCTTCAATCATTCATATAAGCAGTTATTGACAAATGATAGTCTTCATGAACTTGTGTTTTGGTCCTTCATGTATGGAAAGACTCATCACATGACATGAATCAGTGTCTTTTTCTCTGCAGTTTGGCCGGGCGGTGAGGGGTGAGAAGACTTGAGCCTAGGGGTGTGCCCTTCCCAGTGTCAACAAACAAAAAAACACCTCTTGAAACTGTCTGCCAGCCAGAAGGATGAGGGGAGGCAGAAAGCATTTCAACTTGGCAGTCACCTGGGAAGGGAGGGATGGGTCTCAGCAGCAAGGGGGAAATGGGAAAAGGCATCTTGGAGCTCTGAGCAGGGAGCACAGTGACAAGAACCAAGTCCAGGGCCTGCAGGTGCCCTGGAGCTTGCCCTGGCAGGAGATCTTCACCCCTTACATGTCCTTTTCCACTCAGCTGGACCCCTGCCAACCAGACGTCTCCACACCCAAGGCCTGAATGACGGAGGGGAGTTTGGGATTTTTCTTTTTTACTCATGCTGTGTCCCAGCATCCAGTACAGAGCTTGGCCCCGGTGAGTCAGCCTTTGTTGAATATTAAAAGCTAATATTAATTTATTTGTAATAACTTAGGAGCTGTGCTATCTTCCTATATGATCTCATTTAATCTACACAACAACCCTAGGAGGAAGACCTCCTAGTCTCCCCATCTTAACTGTGAAGCTGAGGCAGTGAGAGATCAGGGGATTTGCCCCAGGTCTCACTGCTGGTAAGAGGAGAGTTTGTTTGAATTAGAACCAAGGCCGGAGCCTGAGCTGCTCTGCTCGGTGGTCCTGCATTCACTCAGCCGTGGCCCAGGTGGCTGGCAGGTTTTGCTGCAAGAGCCAGCCTCTAAGTCTAAAAACATCATGTATCACACAAGCATTTGTAAGTGTCCTCAGAGCCTGAATCTGATGTACGGCTTTATCCCCATGGAAAAATGTCCTCATCATTTCAAACATGAAGCTTAGGGAAATTCTGCTGAAGCCTGGCCAAATGGATCAAAGCTACAGCACAAGTTGAGGTTCTCAGTATTGCTTCACTCCATTCCTTTGGATGACATTCCCAAGAAATAAAGCCAAAAGAAAGCTTCGATTAGATACTGTGCTGATTCCAATAGGGACTTGGGAGACACTCAAAGCCCTCCATGATTTTTGTGCACATAGGAAAAGTTCACAGGCAAATGCCAGAGTGAGAAGATCACCCACTTTGCTCCTTTCCACATCAGGTCAAATGCATCCATCTTCCTCAGTCTCCTCTGGGCTGTGGGAGGAGACATCCTGGAGAAACCACGAACAAAGCATTGCTTAATGTAAGCCTGCTTGATGGACATGTTACGAGGGAGGGATGGCTCAGCCTTCAGAAATATTTACAGCAGGATGTGAGGGGGAGTGGCTCTGAAAGTGTGTGTGGCTGGGGGAGTAGTGATTCAGGAAGGCACTGAGCCATTCCACCATTGGAAGGGGCAGGCTTTTGCTCCCTAAGCAACACAAGCAGAGGCAACAATGACTTCCTGGCAATACAATTTTCTTCATATACTCACCTAAACCTCTTTCTTTATCCTACTTAACAAACACGAGTGCCTATTACTCAGTCCCTGAGTCATACACTAGCCTAAAAATGTTGAAAGAGCCATTAGTTTATGTTATGGACAAACAGAATCTTAAAATAAGAAGAGTGAGTGTGTGAGAGTGTGTGTGTGTGTGTCTGTGTGTGTAGGTGTGGCATGCTGGTGGGGATAATGCAGAGGGAGTGGTGATGATGTTGGGGTGTGTGTGTGTGTGTGTGTGTATGAGTGTTCATGTGTGCTGTGTATGTGGTGTGATGGTGAACATTGTGAATGCCCTGGAGAAAAGATTTTTTGCTTCCACTTTGTTAAGTGAAACAGCACATTATGGTGAACAGCAAACATCCCTCAATACGCTTCTCCTGGTAGACATTCCCTGCCACAGATAAAGTCAAGCAGACATCCTAGGCTGGGGAGAGAAAATGCTAGAGGATGCAGGTTCTTGGAACTTATCGGTAGAAAGATAAGGATTGTGTTTGTGGTTGGCTCCCTATTTTATATGCAGACAGAAACAGATAGTGTCCCACTAGGGAAGTTGGTGAGGAGATATTCCTGGGAGCTGGCCAGCACATGGGCACCTGCTCTGCCCAGGTTCACCCACCAGCTTATGACTTGGCCACAGCGCTACCCCATCACCTCCAACTGGCCTAGTTGGCACTCAGCTGAGGCTGATGTTTTCTTGCCCTACTGGAGTAATAAGGTCAGCAATGACCTGCCCAGTGCAAGGTGGGGTTGTAAGGAGGGCAAACACGAGAAAGGACTAACCAATCCCATCCCCCATTGGTGGTGCCCACTCTTCTTCTGTACAGCTTTCAGTCAAGACCCAACACCCTTGTGTCTCCCCATGGATTTCTTTTGTTTTTTTGTTAGGCTCCTGGGTCCTCAATTTCCCTCTCACTTGTTGGAATTTTTCAGAATTGAGTTTACTTTGCCACATTGTCAGGAGCAGGAAAGATTTTTACTTTTGATTATTTATTTTGTAACCAGCCACATTATCAAGTTACCTCATTTGTTCTAATTATTTGTCAGGATTCGGAGGAATTATTTGACTCTTAGCTTTTGTGATGTAATATGGGAAATTCTGATAATCTAGTTTATTTCCATTTTCAATGTAATTTTATATACCAAAATGTTTGTGGGTTTCCATAGTCTTTAAATTTGAAGTTGAATTTGAATTTTTATAACTTCACCAGAGTATGCCATGTGTGGAAACTTTTTCTGCAAACCATTTGTAAACCTTTGATTAGAAATCTCAAGTCTTTCTTCAGGCATCCTGTTGCTGTTCTCTCCTGGAAAAAAAAAAAAAGTTTTATTGGATTTGTCCATTCTGTCTTTGATAGGCTGGCTCATTGTGTAATTTTCTTTATCTTTTCCTGGTGAATAGTAGGCAAATATCTTGTCTTAAAATTCTCATTTATTAGTTTAGTATCTAGCTTACTGTTTATTATCTCTGTCGTCTCCATTGTTTCTTTAATTTGTTAATTTTTTAACATCTGAAAGCAATCCTTGTTCACCACAGATTGTGTTTTGTCAGATTTCAATTTTTTTGTTTTTGAGGGGGAGTCTCGCTCTGCCACCCAGGCTGGAGTGCAGTGGCATGATCTTGGCTCACGGCACCTCCGCTTGCCGGGTTCAAGGGAATTCTCCTGCCTCAGCCTGCCGAGTAGCTGGGACTACAGGCACCCGCCATCATGCCCGGCTAATTTTTGTATTTTTGTAGAGACTGGGTTTCACCATGTTGACCAGGCTGGTCTCAAACTCCTGACCTCAGTTGATCCACCCACCATGGCCTCCCAAAGTGCTGGGATTACAGGTATGAGCCACCACACCTAGCCTCATATTTTTTAAAATGTGTTTCACTGTTTCTTAGAGGCAGAGTATGTATTTGCTCTGAATTTTAAAATTGGCCCTTGTTTTAAACAATTTTATCTTTGTGTATGTCCAGTGACTGACCTTCCTTCCTTCCTCCCTCCCTCCCTTCCTTCCTTTGTTCCTTCCTCCTTCCCTTCCTTCTTCCTTCCCTCCCTCCCTTCTTCCCTCCCTCCATTCCTTCCTCCCTTCCTTTGTTCCTTGCTTTCTTCTCCACTACAGAGAAAAGTCTATGCATATCGAATACTAAGTGTTGAGGTAGATTTTATTAGAGTTTATGTAGGTACTTGTCTGCATATTTTAGTCCCCAACTAAAGGTGAACATTCAAAGTTTATCTTTTCTCTAGTCCAATTTAATTAAACTGAGGTTCTCATTGTCTGTGAAGCCCAGCCCCGGGGCAGGGAAGTTCCTGCTCTGAGAAGCATTTCCTATGTATACCTGTTGTGACAAAACCAAGTTAACTGCTCCTATTTTCTGATTGAGGTGGATGCCCTCTTTTAATAAACAACCAAAAGAAAGCTTTGTTTTACCTGGTCCTCCAGCCCACATCAGGTGACACTGCAGCGAGGTACCCATGGTGAGCTGCCACATGTGTGGGATTTCCCAGACCTGTTTGCCCCCCCAGCCCACCTTCAGTTTCTAGCTCCTTTCCCATTGACCTTGAAGGTGTATTTCAGCTTTGTTAGTGACCATAATCAGTTCCTCGTAGTTGTGTTTTTCTGTCATGTACTTAACAGATCATATTTTGTAAATGGCCACATGCCATTCATTTCTGCAGCCCCTATCACAAAGGGTGTACGGTTCTCTTCCCCTTGCAAATGATCTGGCCTTTATGAACAGAATACAGTGGAAATGGCATTCATGACTTCCAGTGCCAAAACAAGAAATGCAGTCTGGCTTTAGCCTGATTCTCCCTTTCTGTCTGTTTCTCCTCTGTCTTCTCTTCTTTTTTCTCTCCTTTCTGGGTATATGCACCTTGGGAGCCCTGAGCCAACATGCAAGACCTTTGCTGCCCCAAACCACCATGCTGCAGAGACACTGGGGGACAGACCACATAGAGAGAGGTGGAAATGCCCCAGAAGCCCCGTGGGTCTTCTCGCATGAACCATGAGACATGTGAATGAGCGAGCCTCCAGATGAGTCCATACTCCAGCCTTTGAGCTTCTCTAGTGGAGCAGAGATAAGCTGATCCTGCCAAGTCTTGCCCAAATTAAGATTCATGACCAAAATAAATGATCTTGCTTTAAGTCACTAGGTTCAGGGGTGCTTGGTTGCACAGCAGTAGATAAGTGGAACACGCATGGTAACTTGCAGGTGGAGGTGTCCCTGATCAGTCTCATTCCGCTTTTATATATGGCAAATATTTTTCACAACGTCTGACGTTTCATGTTATCTTCCCCATTTCGTGTTGATAAAGATATTTTCTTATTTTTGTGCTTTCTTGTTCATTTTAGTAGAATTGTGGGTGAAGAGAAAATAAAAATATGGTCTCAAATTGCCACCTTCAACAGAAACTTGTGATTTAGTTTCCAATTAACATACCATGTTATTCCATAAAACCCCATTCTTTATCTGCACGTCAGTGTCAATTAGTTTATCGGTCAGCTGTTGTCACTTAGTAAGGCCCCGCTCTGCTGGACTCTTCCTCTGACCTTGTCTGTGTGCACAGATGACATTAATTTATAATTTAGGGGGATTTCTAGGTGTTCATCTGTTTGATCAGTAAGATAAGCTACTTCTAAATGTCATTAATCTATCAAGCAGCTTGGCACAAAATAACCAGAGCAGAGTGTCGCCCAAAGAAAAGTAAAAATAATAACGCCCTCTTAATTTCATGTGGACTCAACAATTCTAAAATCATCAGGAACTGTAAACAGAATGTCAGAACCTAAAAGATTAAAATTCCTAAACAATTAGTTTTGTTAAATGGGGAATAAATCATTGATTATCTTCCACCTGGGTTGACATGATTTCAAGTGTTTAAAGTATTTCTGAACATGATGCATGCTCACAAGTGATTTTCATTGCCATCTCGTCTTGGTTGGTTTTCAGAAGTTGAACTTGGAACATTCCTCTTTCCATCTGATCCACTCTTCTTTCTTGTGTCCCCCACCGCCTCCTTCTAATGAAACATCTGAACAGACTGTGGACCAGTTAAGTCTTTGGGGGAAATAAACTCTCAACCATTAAGAGGAGGGTTGGGTGCGAATCATCTGGCAGGATGGAAGGGCACAGACTTTGAGGCTGGACTTGGGAATCTTGGCACTGCCACTTGCTAGAAGTCCAAGGTCAAAGTGTTGGTGGGGTTGTTTGCTTCTGTGGTTTCTCTCCCTGACTTGTAGATGGCTGTCTTCTCTGCGTCTTCACACGGTTTTCTCTTTGTATGTCTGCATGCTAATCTCCTCCTCTCATAAAGACATCAGTTATGTTGGATTAGGCCCAGTGTAATAACCTAATTTTAAATAAGTACTTCTTTAAAGACCCTATATCCAAATGTAGTCACATTCTGAGGTACTGAAGGTTAGAGCTTCAATGTATTAATTTGTTGGCGGGTGGGGGAGACACACTTCAGCCCATAGCACACATCTTTCCTAAAGGGGTGCTCTGAAATACTGCAGATAAAGTGCCTGGTACATAATAAAGATGCTAAAAATATTAGCTCTCCTTCCTTTTCTCAATTTTCATTCCTTGTCCCTGGCATAGAAGGGAATGTATTTCCTTTACCTTCAATGTAATTGTTCCTCCTTTCCTTTGTGAGAAATCATGGAAAGGCAATCTGTCTTTATATTTCCCCTTTGCAAAGATCCTACATCATTAGTTTCAAATGGAATTCCAACAATTTTTCTCCTCTCTTCCGGAATGTGGACATTTTAGTTGGAACTCCAATAGTCCCCCTGAGACCAGGAGGTGACCTTGAGGTTGGAAACCCCATATAAGGTGGAGGAGTGAAAATATAGAACAAACTCAGGACATAGTTGACAGTGAATAGGTGCCTGTCAGCCTTGGATGGCCTACCTCAGAACTTTATGTTCCAAGAAAGAAGAAAAACCCTCAATATAATTTGTGCCATTGCAGTTTTAGCCAAAAGCAACTCATAATTAATGTGGAATTTGAGTTCAGTTGCCAGTTCAGTTGCCAAATTTAAGGTGCATATTAATAAACTCGTTTAATGTGTTTAAAAATAAATTAACTTCATGTCCTTCAAAGCTTAAATTCTGTGTCTTATGGATG
This sequence comes from Gorilla gorilla gorilla, assembly GCF_029281585.2. Classification (NCBI taxonomy): domain Eukaryota; kingdom Metazoa; phylum Chordata; class Mammalia; order Primates; family Hominidae; genus Gorilla; species Gorilla gorilla. The sequence continues at coordinate 37,458,144 of NC_073243.2, forward strand.
ACCACTGTGTGGGCACATGTGCATAAATCCGTGTTCCAGGAAGTAGCAGACGGAGGAGTGGGCAGAGCTGGAGTGAGCTTGCAGACAGTTGCTATGAGATAAAGTCAGACCACCAAGCAGGAGATGAAGCATGCACGGCCTAGCCATCCATTGTAATAATTCAGTAATTATTCTAAGTGAAATGGACAGCCATTCTCTGATTTGCATTTTAAACATTTTGGTTTTTCTTAAAGAAAGGATTGTAGGGGTAGGGGCAAGCATAGAGGTAGAAAGACCGTTTAGAAGACAATCAACTTCGTTAAGGCAGAAGGAAGTGGTGACTTGGACTAAGAGGGTGGCAGTGGCAGTGCAGAAGGAAGAAAGTGGTCAAATGTAAGACATATTCTGGAAGTAGCACCAATGAAATTTCTTGATTGTTTGGATGTAGAATTTGAAGAGTGGGAGGAGTCAAGGATGACATACAATTATCTCATTTTAATAACTGAGCAGATAGGGATATTTAAGGAGATGGGGAAGGTAGGGGGAGATCTGGGTATTTGGGGAGAGGCAGATGGGATTAAGCAGTCTGCTTTGGATATCTAAAGTTTAAAATGCCTGAGATATACAAGTGTTCACATCAGGTAGGCAGGTGGCTATATGAGTCCAGGTTCCAGAGGAGAGGTTCATAAATTTTGGAGTCATTGGTATAAGATGGCATCAGAAACCATGGGATTGGATGATATCACTTAAGGAAATAGATATGGATGGAGAAGATGTTTTCACTGAACCCTGAAGGAGTTCTCTTCTTTAAAAGCTGGACGAAGAAGGGAGATTCAGCAAAGTAGCCCAATAAAGAGTGGCCACTGAGGTAACAGGAAAACAGGACTGGTGTCCTGGAAGCCAAAGAAAACTACAGAAGACATAGGTTAAACATTGCAATACTGTTCATTGGATTTGCAAAGAGGGAGGTCACCTGCGATGTTGACAAGGGAATGCAATTCAGTGAGTGGGATGCAAGGACATGAAGGGAATATGTGGCGATAGCTCTTAAGTTTCCCATAAAGGGAAGCAGAGTAGTAGAGTGGAAGCCTGACAGAGATGTGGGGTCAAGAAAGGATTTAAACATTAGTGAGATACCAAGCATATTTGTGTTTAGTGGAAAGAGAGATTGATGATATATAAGAGAATAACTGAATGAATGAAATCCCCAAAGAGTTGAGCCAAACTATAAGATCCAGAGCATGAGTGAACTCTGACAGAGCAGAGATAGTGTTTTTTTAAAAACTTCTATTTCAGAGAAACCTGCAAAGATCACTTCTTTATGAATATTTTCCCATATTTTTAATATGTCCTTAGGAAAAAATTGCCCAGGTCAAGGCCATGGACATTTTTTAAGGCTGTTGACATATTTGTAAAGCTACATCCAGAAATGAGATATCAATTAACATAATCTAATTTTATCTTACATCATTTTGAATATCTTAAAATATTTTTTAGTCATAATTTTTCCTTTGTGAATGGTCTGCTATTATGTTTTTAAAATTGGAGCACTGATGATTTTAAAAAATATGTGTGGACAAGTTTTTATATAAAGTGTTTATAATTATTGGTTTTGTCATATTTGTAACATATCTGTTTCTAAGTTTGACTTATTTTACATTTTTTCATGATGTTTTACATTTTATCATAATGTTTTTCTATCATTTTTTTCTTTGTGATTCTTTCTGTTGATTTTATCCTTAGAAAGTAATTTTTTCCCAGGAAACAATTAAAAGAATTATTCTGAAAGCCTGAGAATGCTGTGATCTGGATTGCCCTGTACTTCAGCACTATAACATATGGCTCAGAAATGGAGCAGTTTACCTAACCGCACTGCATTTCCAGCTCCAGGAAATGAAACATTCCCAGAGAAAATGGATCATATTTCATGTCTGCTAAACAGCAAACAACAAAACTCAAGTAATCTACATCAAAACAATTGGCCATAGAAACCTTCACAAATGAAATTTTTGCAACATCAGAAGCTAAGCCAAGTAACAACCAACCCACATGATCAAGCCCAAAATGCTGCATCAAGTTACCAATTTTCTGTGTAAACTTGCTTTTCAGTTGTTTGTCTCATGAAATATTCTTTTGTTTCAACCAGAGAAACTTCTGGTCTCTGATCATTGACTGACTAACTTCCATCCTCCCTCCCTCCCTCTTTTCCTTCCCTTTAATGTGTAGCAAGAAAGTTATAATAGATCTATGGTTATTATAACAGGAAAATTAGATGTCTCTAGTCTCTGCACTGTAATTTATGCAGAAGAATAAAACATGAAGCAGGCACGAACATTCACTTCTCCCCACCATTCGGGGATAAGGCTAATTCAGAGGAAAAATCGTTCCCATTCCCTCGATGCCCAGAGAAACATCAGGTCCCTCAATGTACATAGGTAACAGTAAAAGCCACTTTATGAAGAATTTCTTCTAAGGTCTTTTCACCTGTTATTTCCTTCCCTCTCTCTTATGTCTTTGATGTTTCCTTCTCTTTTCTATCTGGTCTATCCTTGGACCTGGGCAAGATGGTCCTTGTCCTGGACCCATGCTTCAGAGAATCTGCTCCTGTTTTTCTTACCCTTCCCGTGGGTTGAAGAATCCACAGGCCAAGGAATTGTGACTATCTAGAGTCTGCTCCCCTGCAAGACCATGCTCCAAGAAACTGGGACCCTAGAATTCTGTACCCAAAAGGCATGATCCTATTTCCAGAGCCCACATGGATATCTTCCCCTATACCAGCCTCTGGTGCTAAGGTACTCCTCCTAGGTCTGAGGGGTCACCAAGAGAAGCTGTTTGCAAGAGGTGTGGATGGAGCTTGAATGTATGGGCTCGTGTATTTATGCATTTCAATGAAGCCCTTCATGGTATGGGGACAGAGCCAGAGTGGAAAGAGAATGAGAGCAGGTCGTGGGCCAGAGACTGAGCTAGGTGACCACCCTCCTTGCATTATTGCATTCTGTAACTCTCAGGAGTCCAGGAATTCTAAATTGACCAAGCCTGCTCTTCCAGTTTGCTATGAAGATATATTTGTCAAGATAAGAAAATATTACATAATTTACTTAATAGTCTGCTCACTTGATGTTCACTGATTTATACATTTTAAATGTTTAGATACACGGTACATGGGTCTCCATTTATCATTTTTGCCCCTGGTTCTGCAAATATTGGAGTGGGTCTGCCCATGCCCACTCCTTCATCCATTCTCTCTTTTCTGCTCCCCTTCCCTTTATATATCCAGTCTTCTTTTCTCCTCTGAGCCGTGGACTAGTGGGGATGTTTTGAGGTCTGGTTCTGACCTTCAGGACTGGTGCTGCTTCTCTCTCTCTCCCCTGCCCATCCTGGATCATCTCCCCACCTTGCTAGTTGGAGAATCCTGTATGTAATGATGGCTATTTATGGAGGACAAACAGAAACCTCCATATGGGAATGACAAAATTAATTAATAAGTGAGCAAATGAAGACAGATGCTGAACACCACTCAGGTAGGCTCAAGTGTGTTCCTCTCACGTATTTGCTCTGTCCAACACATCACCTGCCTCAATGAGCTTTTGCTTTCTTAGATCATGGGGGTGGGGGCTGGGGGTAGGTGGGAAATGGGGACAGGCATATCTGTTTAGCCACACCTGGGTTTTCTTAAGAACCCTGCAATGATTTTCTTCATTCCCACTGCCACAGTTACTTAGGCCAGTGGTTCTCAAACTTTAGCCTGCATCTGAATCGCCTGGAGGGCTTTTAAAACCACTTCCTGGGCTCAATCCTCAGAGTTTCTGAATCAGTAGGTAGGAATGGGGTGGAGCCCAAGAATTTGCATTTCTAACCATTTCCCAGGTAATGCTGCTGCTACTGGTCCACAGCACACTGAGAACCACTGCTGCAGGTCACCAGGATTTGTTGGATGTTCCTTGTTTGAATCTCTGTTGCTAATGTAAAATCACTTTCAACTTGTGGCCCGTGAGCAGATGCTGGCAGAGCTCAAAACATTTCCCAGTGGCAGAAAAATGACCTGGGACTCGAGCTCCCAGTCCCATATACCCACTGCTCCCATCAACAGACAGGCTGCTTAGTTAGCAATGGCAGGAGAGTTCTCCCACAGAGGCAACTTGAGCCTCGACTTGGCAGACTATGAAACAGCCTTGGCCATACCCTTCCCTGCAAGTTCCTCTTTAATTGCAAAAGTCTGGGTGGCCTTCACACACGTTGTTTGTATAGCAAGGGAAAAGAGATAAGTTCAGTAACCTTGGAAGACCAATCTTTTTTTTTTTTCCCAGCCTCCTGAGAAGCAATGCCCAGAGGAACAAACACTGTGTGTGGGAAACCAGAGAGGGGCTCTGGAAGGTGGCCTGGAACGGCCAAAGAGGGGTGGCTTTTCTAAAGAATAAATGTCTCATGATGTGCCTCAAACCATGTCCTGCTGTGTGAGAGTTCATTAGCTGGGATTCCATAAGTGACAACAGTCTAAATCTCCTTAGCTAGACTCAGGCCATGATTCTTCCAACCAGGCTATAATCACACAGAAGATAATCTTGGCTCTAACTGCTGGGTTATATTAGCCAGTCCAAGAAATGGCTCTTAAATTAAACCTCTTGGGGATTTGCATCTGATAAAGACAAGGAATTCTCTTCTTTGTCAACAACTAACCACATGGGCTTCAGGGCATTGACTCAAGCAATGTAAGCTCAGCCACCAAACGGGTGCCCAGGATCTAGTCTTTACTTGCTTACTTTCTCTTGTGCAAATCCATAGGCCAATTGTTGGTTTCATTTTCCAACCTCACTTTTTCCAAATGACTTTGATTGCCTGTTGCTCTGAGTCTACCTTGGATCAGTCATGCTGTGGGAGCCTCCCCTGAAATGAGACCGTTTCAGTTTCATAATAACAATAATAGTCATAATAGGTGCTACTTGTTGACATGAATTCTACATCAGGACTTTTGCCAAGCATTCTTCACACATGATCTAATAAAATCTTCACAATAATCCTAGGAAATGAGGTTATCTTCAATCTATAGGTGAGGGAACCAAGGCTCAGGAATTAAAAAAGTATTCCAAAATCATGCAGCCAACGAGATGCAAAGTCTTGATGCATACGCAAGCTTGTGCCAAAGCCTATGCTGTCATATTTTGTACCTGATGTTTATTAATTTAAGTCAATCAATATATCTACACACGCATAAAAGAAAATTTCAGAGGTAGGTTCCAACCTCCTAAATTATTTAGAAACAGGAAACTCACTTAACCAAGCACTCCATTTCCCAGGCAAGTCAGTTAACTGGATTGTTATAGTACAGTCAATACTCAATCAATACTCAATTACTTGCATTATAGAAGGTAGCATTAGTGGAAATGGAAAAAAATGAATAATCAATATAGCTGTGTTTTTGATGAGATTTTGCTGTCTAGTGCATGGAAACTTGGTACAAAGAATGTGGCAGCCTCCCTGAGGTTGTAGTAGCTGGGGACAAAGGCCCTCTTTTTTAAGGAGTATCTATGTTTCTCATATTTCTTCTGCCTGTCCCCCAAGAGATACCAGGTTGCATGACTTCTTCACATCTCAGAGCACAGCCCATGCTCTTAACATCATCTCGTTGGGTTTGCATCGAGATGTATGTGCACAGGCAGATGAATATGTGAGTGATGAGAAGAGCATCTGCAATGATTCCTTCTGACTACAGCCAAGAAGGGTATAGAAATTACCAGGTGGAGTTAGACCCCTGTTCACATAGGAGAGTGTTGTGAGAGGCAAGCTGCCTTCTGCCATATTCAGAAGGTCAGACAGTCTTTAGAATATCATAACTCATGACAGAGCTTCATTTTTCACCATTTTCTGAAAACTTCCCAAATATTTTAGCCCGTAATAGCTTTTGGGGTAATCATTCCATGAGTTTGCCTCTATCTATTCTTTGTTAAAAGTCACTTTGGATAGTCTTTCAGCCTTATTGAGATTCCTTGGAAGATACACGTTATCATAAAAAATTAACCTTGGTTTTAGAGTCAGAATATTTAGATTTGAAACTCAGCTCTGCCACTTATTAGCTAAAAAGGAATTTCAGCCAAGATAGTAGGCTGAGCTTCCATGGACACCCCCCCACCCCAGTTTTAATGCATAAATATGCTTTTAAAAATTAAAAAAATTAAAATACCTAGTTGAATTCAAAAACAAGAAAGGGAAGCTTCAAGGAGCAGAGATAAAGAGGGAACTGTAGTAGTTAGGGGAAGTGGGGGCCACATGGCCTGTGGTGACAGAGTGCGTTGCTTAAAGGAAAAGGTTTTATAGCCAATGTGGGAGTGGAAGTCATCTGGCCTCATGCATCAGAGGAAGCCAGAACTGGGTTCTCAGGACAAAGCTGAGAACCAAAAAGGTTCTCATGAATGGGGCGAAGAAAATTTCCATCCCATCCATAGAGTGGCATAGACTTGGCTCCCTGCCCTAGACCATGTTGAAACAGAGTTGATTGAGAGTCAGTCAGACCCCAGTTCTGTGGCACAGGATGGGGCCAAGGGACTTGAATTCTTGTTTCACGTGCAGTATGGAAAACTTGTAGTGCAGGAATGGAGAGACCAACCTAAAAGCCTGTCCTGGACTGGTGAGCCCTGTAGATTCCAGGCTGAGGCAACTATGTGGACATTTCCAAATAATCTCCTAATTAGTTCACTGACCAATGGAAGAGCGTCCCCTCACAGTCTTGCACATGTAACCTCAAAAGGCACAGGAGCTTTAGGGGAAGGCTGCAAGGACTATAGAGATGCATGGCATCTGCTTGTTTTCATTTTCAGCTCACTCTCCCTTTTCCCCCTCTGCACACCCTAATCCCCAGGAAAACTGCCACAGCCAGTCAGTCATCACCTTTTTTTCCTGATAGTAATGCTCTTCTTAATTTCTTTCCTAGATGTGTTGCACTGATATTTAGATATTCAACCCTGGATCGCCATAGTAGATATGGCCACACAGACATATTGTGGGATGAGGAAGTCAACTTTCTTCTGGTGGTAGTCATTTGAAGCACCGTGTTCCAAATACTCCTATCAAAGCTTTGTGGTCCAGACAATGTCTATTCCATGATCCCGCTAGTTTGCCTAAAAGTATTCCTTTGGTTCTGACTTTTACCATCAAATCCTCCACATTCATTTGCATGTGGAAGTAATATCTCCCTTTCTCCAAAGCTCCACACCTCTTTGTGTCCTTCTCTCATGATATTTGTTGATTTATTGTTGCCTGGTTCTATTTTTGCACTTGTCTCATGTTTCTTCCTAAAATAAGCTCCTTGATTCCAAGTCCAAGGATCTTTCCAATGAACCACACTGTTTCAATCATTGAGTCTCCATTTTCAATAGAATTATAAAAACCACACAAACAAAAACAACTTTTTTCTCTATTTTGAAATCACTCTTTCTTCTCTTTTGTACTAGGTCCCTTCTAAGATAATCATGAGCAATTCTGTTTCCTCTTCAGGTAAGACTTTCTTATGAATTACTTACAATAGTTAGTTTAAATGTTGTAGAGTTTTATTATCTATTAGGACAGATAATAGTGTTTATATGTGTGTGTATCTGTGTTGGGGTCAATTTATATCAATCTTCCTCTTGGAATAAAAGGATGAGGCTGAGCTGCAAGGACTCCTTTAGTTCTTGCTCCAAATGTTACTGAAAGAACCAAAGACCTACCTGAGGCAGATGAGAAAGGACAACCTGTTTCAAAGGTAGTAGTGGTGCCCCACCTTATTTAGGGCAGGACAGAACTTTGATCTTCTCTTTGGTGTTACTCACTGTTTACTTCTCACCAGTTTCTGTGTCTGCCTCTTTCCTATTTCTCATCAGTAATGAAGGTAGTTACCAGTTAGGCACTCCCTAACGTAGAAGGTGATTGCAGCCTCTGGAGACTAGGGCAAGGAGAGGGTGAGTTCAAAATAAAATGCCAGCGTGGCTAAAGGATGTTTTAGCTAAGAAACTGTTGGTTTTGGGGAACAGAAACCCTTTCAAGGAAGCTCAAGTCAATAGGGAGTTTATAAGGATGCAAAGAGATCCCACAGAAACACACAGGAAAGATAGCAAAGTCTTCTGGTAACTGGAAAGTCTCTGGAAAAGTCCATCTCTTGTCCATTTTCCCACATGCTCACTTCATCTTTCTTTATCCGAAGACTTTCTTCTTGACTCTAACTACAGGAGGTTTTCATAGCCCCCTGTGAATAGCCATTCTAGTTCCAGGGTCTTTCATGATCTTCTATCTCCCCTCCCCAGAGGTAACCGACCCAATTTCTGGGTCTTAATTCCATGTCCCTGGGAGACTAAATCTGACTGGCCTTGCTTGGATCAAGCATCTACCTTTGGTCTGATATTGTGCCCCAGATTAAGGACAGGAGCTGGGAAAATTTAGAGTGGGGAGGATAAATTTCTGAGGTGTCTGTGGGTTTGAAATCTCTTTAAAGAGATGTGGATGGGAAGAAAATTTCAAGTATAGCTAGAAAGATGCAAGGCCAGTACGCACTCTGGACCAGCTTCAGTATGAATCAAAGTCATGCCTGCATTCCAACCCAATATGGCCAAACTTTCATTAAGCCCAGCTGGCCCAGGAGTCTACTTTTCAGGTAAGTTTCTGTATTGAGTGATGAACCACTGAGAACAGACTGAAAAGGACAAAGTCTTTGGAATGACTCTATCAGTAGTCTATTGTCAAATGGTCACCACATCAAGGGCCTTTGCCTTCAAAGAAGGCAATTTATTCTTCTGCATAATTCACAGATCTTCCACTTGGAAATGTTCTGAATTACAGTTTCTTATTCAAATTAGGTTTAAGAAAACAGTTTTTATTTCTGAGACACTTGCCTCTCAAAGTGTATTTCTTGAGGTTTAGCAACTACTCTCTTAGTTTTTCAGGCACTGGTAACTCAAGAATAGAATTGGGAAGGTTTTGACCTCCCCAATATAAGAAGGGAAGAGTGGCAGTGTTTGTGCTTTCCTTAGTAGTTTTCTGGACTGTGGCCTCTTTTAAGTCACATAGGGTGACTGTCTTGCTGCACGTCACTGTATGCATCCTACTGATTGATCCGCTAGGGTGACTGAATGAAGGCCGTGTTGTAATAATAGTAGTAGAAATAGCAATAACAACAGTAATTACAGCCACCTCAGGTGGCTACTTATTAGAACTTCCTAACACTTTATATCTATTGCAATATTTAATCCTCACTACAAAAATATGAATGTGGCATTCTCCCTATTATATACAGAAAAACTTAGATGACTTGAATATCTTTGCTTTTTTCATTCTGACAAGACAGTGGACCTAAGCTGTGTCTATACAATGTCCAACAGCTAGTCAAGTCAAGTCAAGGGTTGTACATATGCAAAACTGTTTGATTTGCATATGTTTTTGCATATAGTTTTTATTTGTGTTAGCATGTCTGATAAATAGTCCAGTGGTTATTTCTCACTATCACTATTTACATATTAGCATCTTCCTATATCTGCACAAAATAAAATGGAGACTTTCAATTCAAGGCCTGTTTTAGGCCACATACTCTACCAGCCAATGCAAAGGAATATATCACATTTATTCCATTAAATGACAGGCATAATCAATATCTTATAAAATTAAGAAAAGAAAAAAAGGAATCTGTGGCCAGTTATTCACAAGTTGCATAAAAATAATAATAGTGAGGCCATGTTTTCTCCCATATAACGTAAAACAAACCTTTAAGACCTACATTCCAAAGTGTTGAAATCATTCTTTAATGGATTTAAATAAAGAGAAAGAAATTTCTCACCAATAATAAAAATATTATTATTTTAATGCACCCATAAAAGCTGCATTATTGATCACTGTTTTCTAGTGAGTATTTTACATTTCATTAATATTTACAGTGGCATTAATCATGGTCTGGATGTGAGATTTGAGTGATAGCACTTTCACTGAGGTTCCCACTCATTTTTAAATTTGCAGTCTGTTGCTCATCTCAGATGTCTCCAAAATGTCTAAATCAATGTGATCTACTGGACAAAAAATGTGAGTTGGGAACTTCAGAGTTTTGAGTTTCTATTGGTGTCACTAGTGACTTCCAATGGAACCTTAAAATTCTTGCCTTTCATTATCTATAACTTTGAAATAGGACTAATACTTGTTTTCTAAATAATGGATTTGATCTATACCTTCCCTCCTAGCACAAGTATTGTGGTCATCTGATATGTTTAGGACACTTTTTTCCCTTTATTTCATCAGAGGCAGTGTTGTGCTAGAGAAAGCACAGAGAGTTGGGGGTTGGATTTTAAATCTAGAGTCATTTACTAGTTTGTGACATGGATCAAAACACATAACCTTTTTGAGTTTCAATTTTCTCATCTGTAAAATAGGGATAACAGTGATCTTCCAGAAAGGAGATGAAAATTAAGTGAAATAATCTAAGTAAGATGCCCAGCATATTAGGCATTCAGGAAAGTTTTTCTCCCTTATTATGTTATGTAAAATGTTATAATTAACAGTTTCTGAAGGTTTGAAGAAAAAAAATTCCTCCCTTTTTATGGAGATTTTTCAAGAATCTTTTCAAGAAGGATTACTGTTTCCTTGGTTTATGCATAGTGAATAATTTTTTTCCTTTTTTCTTGTATTTCTTCTATTTGCCCTTTTATTCACTTTTCACCAAAGATATGCAGGATTGCCCATTAAGTTTTAGGAATATTTTTAAAAAGCTGATGCAAGGGGATAGGTGGAGGTGGGGTATCTCTTGATGCTGTAATAACAGTAGCGAATTTAGCTCTTTTATGACATAAATATGAAAATAAATATAAAGTTAAAATGTCTAGGAGGCACTGGCACAAATCTGGGTAAGTTCCCTGGGTTGGGGGAGGGGTACATTAGCTTAAATTCCTCCTTTTTGAGAATGAGTTTTGTTACCTTTGGTCAGTTGCCCTTTTCCTTTGACTTCCTGGCTGGTGGGAGATTTTTGGTGCTGAGAGTCCAATTTTTAAAAATGGCTGGAGCAGAGTCAGAGAAGGAGATTCCTGTTTATTTTCACTACAGTAGCTGCCAAAGGTCATCACCAGGGTAGTCACTTTCACATAGTCCTTAAGTCATCATTAGAATAGATATGATTCTTCCCCTAACCCCCATACAGTTCCATGCCATTTTATATACTAATTATTACTTTTGAATGCTGTTGAGCCGTTTTGAAGATGACCCCACTGAAATTAAGATTTGTTTTGGGAGAATGGCTGACATGGCCAACAGGGAATGAAAGATGTCACCACTTTGTGCCTAGGTGATATGGTTTGGCTCTGTGTCCCCACCCAAATCTCACGTCAAATTGTAATCCCCAGAGTTGGAAGAGGGGCGTGGTGAGAGGTGATTAGCTCGTGGGGGCAGACGTCCCCCTTGCTGTTCTCATGATAATGAGTTCTTGCCGACCATGTGAGGATGTGCTTGCTTCTCCTTCACCTTCTGCCACAGTTGTAAGTTTCTCCTAGAAGCAGAAGCCTATACAGCCGACAGAACCATGAGCCAATTAAACCTCTTTTCTTTATAAATTACCCACTCTCAGGTATCTCTTTATAGCAATGTGAGAATAGACGAATACACCAGGTAAGATTTGTCCTCTGCTGCACATCTATAGCCACTGTTCCTGATTGCTGGCAATGGTCTAGCAGTTAGAACAGACCCTTGGGCCTAGGAGAACTTTGTTATTCGTTGCTGTTCTATCAAACTGGGCCATTTGCCGTTGTGGTCCCAGGTCAGAGAAGAGCCAGCAGTGCCTTTGCTTAAGCCTTTGAGAATGTTCTGCCATCCCTCTTCTGCATTTTGAAGAAACAGCTTCAAGGCACCTATTTTTAAAAGGACAGATAAATTATTATATAATGGAGAACACTTTTCAGACCATACAAGTCTTGGGGCCTGTTTTGGCTGAGACATGAGACAAAACTGTCCTCTTTGTGGGAACTAGTTCTCTTGTCCCTCTTGCCTTTTAAAGTCATTAACAGCACGCTAAGCAATTTGGAATGTCCAACCACTGACTCAGCTAGGTTTCATTGCTTTGTTTACTTTGCTTTACATCTTCAGCCTCTTCATATTGGCATTATGTAAAAAGCTTCTTCCTAAAAATGTAGACATTTCAGTTGGATTTGAGCAACCCAGAAAAAGTTGTTTACTTAATTTGGGCAAGATCCATTTGTCAGTGTTTTTGCCTATCTGTAGATGTGCATGTTTCTATACATTGGGTGATACACACACACAGTTCATTGGAGTTGGGGTTCATCATTCCACAAGCATAGATTGAGTTTAGAAACTACAGGAAGCCTTGGAAAGTATTCACCACTTTTAAGGTTTTGATACCTTGGTTCAGTTCCTAAGTGTTGGGAAATTTCAAAGGGTAGGACAAACTGGGTGGGGATGAGCAGTGGTGAGAATACAAGTCAAAATAGAACAGGCAAGACTTAAGGACTAGAGTGGTGGAAAGGACAGAGGACCAAGGGTCAGGAGCCCTGGGGCTTCAGCCTGGTACTTCCATTAATTACCGGAATGAACTGGAACACATCCCCTCTGGGCTTCAGTGCCCTCATCTGTATAATGAGATAGTTGGTCTAGATTGGGGGTTGCTGGCCAACTATGGTCTGTGGGCCCAATTAGCCCCCAGCTTGCTACTATAAGTGACACTGTGCTGGGACACGGCCATGGCCATTTGTTTAGATACTGCCAATGACTATTTTCTTGCTACAAAGGCAGAGTTGTGATAGAAATCTTATGACCCACAAAGTCTAAATATTCATCATCTGGTCCTTTAAGGAAAATGTTTGTTCAGTCTTGGTCTAAAGGATTTCCATCATTCGAGCTCTGAACTCTGTAATTTCTCTTTATCTTGAACTGATCTTTTTCTCTAAGCAGTCTATGGGGAGACTATCTTTCTCACCAATTGGATAAGTTCTTCTTTTCACTCTGAGGCCAGATACACATACTTGACAATAAATGGGACTTGAAGGCAAAAAATCAGATTCTCTAGGAAAAGGAAAACAAGATGGAAGATGATGCGAAAGATGAGGATTTGGAGGGGTTTGGCCAAATGAGAGAGGCGTGCTTAGCCACACTGGGCTGTACTCCCAAAAGCCCTCCTTCAGAATTCTTCAGGGGCAGCATCTGAGTCCCATACATGATGAAATTGGTCGTGTAACGGGGAAGTTCACACTCAGCAATGTTAATGGAATGAGGCTGGACCAGCTGGTTGGCAGGGGGGTTTCCCCTTTGGGAGATGCTACTGTGATTCATATGTGTGGGTTGACTACAAAGAAGTTCTGAGTAGGGAAAGGAGGGGACAGGAGAAGAAAAAAGAGAGAGAGAGAGGGAGGACAGGGATGGGCAAGTTAAGACACCACAAAGCAGCAAGCATTGAACAGGACAAGGGCTGTCTTTGTCCTAGGCATTCTGGGGGCACAAAGGAGAATGGGACATAGCCCCCACTGAGAAGCTAAGCTTTAGGCCAAGGGCTTAAAGACAAAGGCACAGCTTCCCGTGGGATGAGAAAAAGTACCCCCAGGAAGGGCAAACCAAGACAGATGGAATCACTTTTACAAAAAAAAAAAAAAAAAAAAAAAATAGAAAAATACCCAGACTGTCCAAGTCCCACATTTTATATCTAAATCCTAGCAAGGCCTGGAAATGCTAATGATAAAAATTTCACTGAAAATACACACATTTCTGTCTACTTCTCAACCTGGTAAACAGGGTCCTTTGTCATCTATTCCTTTCTTACCTCTCCAGCTTTATCACTCATCTCTGTACCATTTCTGCTCCATTCTTAGCCACACTGAACTGTTTCCTTTTCTTTTAATAGACCGACTCACCCCTGCCTCCAGGCCTTAGTCACTCCTGCTGCCACCTCTGGCTGGAGTTCCCTCCATGCTAAGTCTGCCCCACATCCCCTGCTGCTACTTGTCCTTCAGATCTCACTCAGTCCCTGCATCAGCTCCCCCAGGAAGCCTCCTCTGACCCCCAAGGCTAGGTCGGGTCTCTTCTTATATGTTATCACAATATTAGGTATATTTCCTATCACACTACATGATAATTTCTTGTCCATCTTTCCCAGTTAGTTCAGGTTCCCTCTGTGGGGTCTCTCCTTGTGGGCTAGTTTGCGCTTACTCACTGTGGCTTCAGAGCCGTCAGACTCTTACCTGGAGGACCAGGGATTCAAAGGCAAGTGTACCAAGAGGACCAGGAAGAAGCTTGGTGCCTTCTGATAACCCATCCTCTGAAGTCACACAGTGTCACCTCCTCTGTACTGCCAAGAATGCCCAGATTCAAGGGGAGAGAGCACAGACCCCACTTCTCCATGGGACTAGGGTCAAAGTCACATGGTAAGAAGAACATGTGGGACGGAAGATATTGATTATCTCTAGAATATACCCATGTGCCACACCGATGTTTCAGTGACATTTATGAGATACATTATAAAGCTTTTATTCCCTGTAAACACCTATGTGTTCTGGATACCTGTGAGTACATCTGAGGCTCTTAACACTCAGGATCTCTGTCACAATTCTAGCAGAAATCTCATCATTCTTTCAAAGCTATTTAGCACACACAGCGCTCAGTCTGGAATCTGAACTGACTCAGGGTATGTACTAGCTTATATTCCATCTATGAAATATACCACAAAACATGCAATCAATAGTGTAGCAAATGTCATGAGTGGTAGAAACCATAAAGAAAAAGACTGACAAGTTTAACTACAGACAAATTAAAATCTTTAGAAGTAAACCAAATTGAGAAAAATTAAAACTGAGAAACTTTTGTAACATTATGAAAGACAAATAATTGGTATTCTTAACATGAAGAAATTCTGCAACTAAATTAGAAAGGATAAACAGTCCAACAGGAAAAATATGAGGATATAATTTCTTTAACAAAAGTAATAATGCACCATTTTATATTTGCCTATCAAATAAAAACAATGAGTCACCATTTCATTTTTGCCTATCAAACTGGTAAAGAGTAAAAAGAATTCTAATGTCCACATTGTCTGGAGCCTGGGGAAATGGACTCTTTCACACACTGCTGGAGGAAGAAACAGTACTTTTCTGGAGAAAAATTTGGCAATAGGTGTGGAAAGCCTTTGAAAAGATATGCCCTTTGATCCAGCAATTTTTTATATGGGGGTTTATCCCATGATGGTAACAGGGCATGAGCACAAAAATGTTTGGACAGAAATATTATTTTCAGTATTGTTTATATTAGAAAAATCTGGGATTAACAGGGTCAAGTAACAATGAAATAGTTTGCCACTTTAAAATTTATTTCATATTTCATATATTAGGTTGGTGCACGTATGTATATGCATATATATATATGTATTTATATATAAATTTTTTTCCACAAATGCAAAGGCATTTATAATATATTTTTAGGTGAAAGAGCATAGGATAGTTTCAAAACAGCAAATATGTAGTTCTATATATGTGCATATGTGTATATCTTTAGGAGAACAATAAAAGGATGAAATGCCATACATCTAAGTATCATCAGAGGCTACCTCTGCAAAGTATGATTATGGATGGTCTGCTATAAAGTCTTTTTAATCAGTGCATCTCACACGGTTTGGCTGTGTCCCCACCCAAACCTCATCTTGAATTGTAGCTCCTATAATTCCCGCATGTTGTGGGAGGAACCCAGTGGGAGATAATTGAATCATAGGGGCTGTTTCCCCCATACTGTTCTCATGTAGTGAATAAATCTCACAAGATCTGATGGTTTTTATAAGGGGTTTCCCCTTTCACTTGGTTCTTATTCTCTCTCTTGCCTGCCTCCATGTAAGATGTGCCTTTCGCCTTCTGCCATGATTGTAAGCCACGTGGAACTGTGAGTCCATTAAACCTCTTTCTTTTGAAATTACCCAGTCTTGGGTATGTCTTTATTAGTGGCAAAAAAAGGGACTAATACAGTATCCAGAGCTTTCTTTGAAATGAACCTATCCATGCTATTTTTAAAAACTCTGAACATTAATGTGACCTTCACCTTTTTCCAAATGTCTGTTAAATTACACAATAAATGGATATATTCTAATTGTAAAAGTTCAAGCAATATAGTAAATATAATAGCATAAATACATAATTTATATTAATGTGTATTATATAATATATAGTATAAATATAAATATGCACTATAAAGGAAAATCCTCCTTTACCGTTATTTTTCAAAGAAAAAAATTAGGCCAGCTTCCATCCCTCACCATTTATAAACACAACCCAGACTTAGTTAAATGCACACCAATGGATTTAGTATCTGAACACAGTTTAATAACTGACTATTATTTCAGTTTAATGGGCCCAAGTCGGGAAACCACACAGTCACGAAAGAGGCAGGGCCCAGCTAACTCCGACTAGTATGCCCATGATGAAATGCCTTTGCCCAGGAGAAGCACTGAGAAACTGGGCTGGTCACATTTTAATATTCCACCCAAGGAGTGCAAGAAGGTAACCTGAGGCACAGAGAGCTCCACCCAGGGCGCAACCCTGGTTTTTAAAGGTGGGCTGTGGTTCTGAAGGCCAGACCAAGGGGCATTGCTTAAATGTCAACCTTAGGAGTGAAATGTGTTCTCCTAAGGCTGTTGATGCTGTAAAAGTCCAGCCAAATTGCACTTTTGATTAGACCTGAGCTGTTTTTACAAAGCTGTGACAAAAACCATCAGTAAGTAAGACTTAAAGAAAGCTTTTATTTCTTCTCATTTATCCCCCTTGCCTTCACATTTACAAAGCTTACAAGGAAAAAAGCCTGCCAGCATGAATTTCCTCTGTTTCACTATTGCCTGTGAAAAGCATTTTAGGTCCACCGGTAAGAATCTGTTTGTGTAGGTAATTTCTTCTGAGGAAACTTGGATTTTTTTCTGCCTACTGATTGCAAAGGAATGACTTGCATCTCATAAAAGATACAGGTTTGATCATTAGAATCCCTGCACGACTTCTCCCCTTTCTGTGCCCTGATCCCTTAGTGCATATACAGAGCATAGTCAATTTCTCTACGCTTCATTTTCCTTGAAATGAGATAAATACAGAATACTCTTGTGATAGTATTGGGAAGAAAGAAACATTTTCTAGAGGTTTCTATTACATTACACATTACCCAGAGACAATGGGGCAACTTAAAAGAATGAAGACATAGAGAGGTTTACAAGACTTTTGGGGAAACACTAAGCAATTAAGCAGAAAAAGCTGTAGAACTACAAAGCATTTTACTGTGTTCTGCTAGTATCAAAAGTCTATTTTTGCTTATACTATTAAGTACTTTGATTTGTTGCTTTAGCTGATATTTTCTAGTGCTAGCTGTCAAATTATAATGATTATTTTCAAGAATCCACTACCTCTCTGCATTTTAAGCAATACCTATTGTAGATATATGTAAGCTCTAACATAGTCAAATAAGACCATAGGCTCTTCCCAGACCTATCCACCAGTTCTGAATTCACATAGATCAGATAATATTTTTAAATGCTGGACTGACTGACTGGCCCCCTCTGCTACTGGAAAGATTATAGGGTGGTGCTAAAGAGCGTGAGTTTGGAGCAGAGGCTGGAGTTTGGGTGCCAGCTCTGGCGCTCATTCACTTTTTCCTTTTAGCAAGTTCCCTAGCCTGAGTCTGTTTTCTCATCTATAAAATGGGATGATAACACCTATCTCACAGAACTGTAGGAGGTTAAAATAAAATTATGCATAGTAAGCTCTTAGTCCAGTGCCAGGTAGGGAGTACCCATCTTATAAGTGTATTGGAACCTCTTTCCCATGCTACAATACAGACGTCGTTGGTCTCCTGTGGTTTGCAAAGCCGTCTTCCACTCATCTCTGCTTCTTGCCATCTTTCTGCAGCTCTACGAGATATTCCCTCAGGACATGGACCAGCCAGTAAATGTCCCCTCTTTTTCCTACACTTTCCTACTATTTTGTCTTTTTCCTACTATTTTGTCTTGGATCCATTCTCCCTCCCAGATAGTTAACCCCATGAGGGCAGAGAATTGTTTGCTATTTTGTGTACAGAAATATCGGGGAGCATGTCCTTGGACTTCTGACAGGACATAGAATGGAGGGGTGCGGAATCAATTTGCTATAATTCACAAAGGGCAGGGTTTCAAACACAGATGGAAATAGAGGCCCAGAGAGGGAAAATAACCTTCCCCAAAACATAGAGCCTCCTTTTGCTGAAGCTGGAACAGGCGTCCCTCTGTATGGCAGTGGGATCCCCATGTTGCCTCTCTGGGTGCCTTCTTCAGCTGCTCTCTCTGAATCCATTACTCATTGTTCACCCATTCAGTCCACAGAATGGTTAGTTCTTAGATGTGTTTGCACTCATCTCTGCTTTGCGGTTTAATCTAGGAGAACTGGTCTCCTTAAGGGGGCTGGCCCCATCCCAGGATACCAACAGAAGGTTCTGTCTTGTCATTTGGCACCTGCAAGCTTCCAGTAATGCAAGAAGCTAGATGCGCTGCATGTTCTGCATCCAAGTCCCTCAGCCACGTTGATTTTGGGATGCAGTCAGTCCCTGGCAAACCTTTGGCTTGGCCTGCAGCTTGATTCCACGTTGGTGCCGTGTAATGTTTGCCAGTCTCCTGAATAAAGAAAGATTCAGGACAGCTTCTGGTACTGCCAATCAAGGCTTAAACTTTCCATCCTATGTGAGTGAGCCTTGGTTGGTCTTCCAGCTCCCTTTAAATTAAAATAGCCAAGTGATTAAATATTCATGCTTTGCTTATTTCAGTATATTTAATTTATTATGTATCACTTTTCTTGGGTTTTATATAAACTTGCCTGAGGACTTTCTTTTTTTCAGCTTAAATTCTGGCAGAATGTTCCCTTTTCCTTGGCAGGGTGTTGATTAGTTAAAGTCTGCTTAGCTCAGAAGCTTTTTTTTTTTTTTTTTTTTTTTTTTTTTACAGATTGCTCTTGCACTTTAATAAAAATGATATTATGGTCATTATCACCAACATTAATCAGTCTTTAGTGATCATTAATGTGGCACCTAAGATGAGATGCCGTTAAAACATCTACTTCATTTTATTCCAAGCCTGGAATCATTACCTTCAGTTTTTCTACCCAACATTTTCTATTCACTTAGGATGGGAAAAATGAAGGAGAGACTGTTTTCTTTTATTCTGCCCATTTCTGTCATGGATAAAAATGAAATCATATCTTTCTTCTATCTTTTTACAGAGTAGGTCTTCACCAAATTCTGTCTTGTAACTGTCTTAGTTTGGAAGATGTGATCAGAGGGCTATTTCTCAGGCCCGATGAGTAGGCTACCTCTTCTTCTAAAGCTTTCCTAATGCCTAGATTTATAATGTAAAGCATGATTGAGGCTGGAGTGGGGCTCAGAGCTCATACTGATGCATGGAAGTTTTCCTCCCTCTTCTAAAGCAAGGAGGTAAAAACACACACACACACACACACACACACACACACACAATTGATTGGATTTCACAAAGCTTCTAATTGCTGCTTTTTGAGAGCTATTTTTCTCTTTTTAAAAAGTCATAAGGTCCTGTTGGATGCAATTTCAAAATATATGAATAATGATCCCTTGATTATAAAGAACTAATTAAAAATTTCAGGCTTTGTCCCCACCATCTTAAACTTGCACTACCTCTTGCCACCACCCACACAGCATCTGCTGGAACCTAAAAATGAGTTTTAGTATTAGCCTATGAAAATAACAAAACAAAGTTAGAAATTAAAATTAGCTGCCAAAGAAGAAATCATATGTCACTCCTCTGCTCAAAAACACTGTATAAACACCAAGAAAAGAAAGAAAAAAGGAAGGAGGAAGGCAGAGAGGGAGGGAGAGAGAATGGAGAAGAAGGCACAAAGGAAGGGAGGAAAAAAGGGAGGGAGGAAGGAAAGAGGGAGGGAGGGAAGGGAGGAAGGGAAGAGGGAGGGAAGGAAGGAAGGAGGGAAGGAGGGAGAGAGAAAGGGAGGGAGAAAGGGAGGGAGGGAGAAAGGGAGGGAGGGAGAAAGGGAGGGAGGGAGAAAGGGAGGGAGGGAGAAAGGGAGGGAGGGAGAAAGGGAGGGAGGGAGAAAGGGAGGGAGGGAGAAAGGAAGGGAAGGGAAGGGAGGAAGGGGAGGGAGGGAAGAAGGAAGGAAGG
Organism: Gorilla gorilla gorilla; assembly: GCF_029281585.2. Taxonomy (NCBI): domain Eukaryota; kingdom Metazoa; phylum Chordata; class Mammalia; order Primates; family Hominidae; genus Gorilla; species Gorilla gorilla. Next base: position 37,478,254 of record NC_073243.2, read on the forward strand.
AAGGAAGGAAAGGAAGGAAGAAAAGGAGGGAAAGGAAGGAAAGGAAGGGCAGGAGGGAGATCAGACACACTAGATAGAAACTTAAGAAATGTGCAGGAAGTGTATGAAGGAAATTTTAAGAGTTCCTGTGGGACATAAAACAAGGTTTAATAATAGACATCTAATTTTGAATTGAAACAAATAATCTTTTGAAAAGATATTTTTTTCAAATTAATTTGTAAACTTCATGTATTCATAAATGAAATTTTTAAAAAGAACTTTAAAAAAGCCATTCTAAATCTTCTATTATCTGGAAGACTAGTTAAGAATAATACATTTTGTTAAAAAAATTAGGGAATACTGGTTTTGCCAGAAATGAAATTTAAAAGATAAAATAATTAAAATGATGCTTACTGATACAAGAATAGACTGATGGGTTAAAAAAAAACAGGAACAAACACATGTATATATGAATATACATTTTTTATAAAAGGAAATTTATTAAAAGATATATAAGTTCCTGTTGGGCAGGTTGGCAAGGGACAATGCCAGGAAACTCAATAATTTAATAAATGATACCAAATGTGCCTGTCCCAGAAAAAAGTCGCCAGAGACATCTCTCAGCTCTATTGAGAAGAATGGCTTCCTTGATGCACCAGGCGAGCATGCTTCTGCAATAAATGTTGAAGCCTTTGAGGATTCAGAGTCCGTATTGATGATGGCTCATGTCTGTGGGACTGACACTCTTCTGGGTGTGTTGCCACCTCTTGGGCTGAGCTGCTGCTGCCAGGTGTAAAATCCTGCAGTGGCGCTCAGTTCTCAAAACCCCAGTGCTCCTGGCTCGCATGCTCAGCTGCTGGTGATCACGAGCTGGTGATTCTCCGTGAATTTGCAACCTGGATGAATATAGCAATTAGGTTTTAGTTCAGACAAATTTACGCCCAGGAACCAGCAGCTGGTGGGGACTTGTTGACTGCTACCCATAAATATTTTATATGTGAAGAGGTGACATTTCAGACAAGTAAGAGAAGGATTCTTTATGCTTTTAGGAAAACTATTTGATGAGATGTTATATTCATTTCTTGTGGCTGATGTAACAAATTAACACAAATTTGGTGGCTTAAAGTGACAGAAATTTGTTCTCCCACAAATCTGGAGGCCAGAAGTCCCAAATCAGTTTCACTAAGCCAAAATCAGTGTTCACAAGGCTAAGCTCCCTCTGGAGGCACTAGGCAAGAATCTGTTCCTTGCCTCTCCCAGTTTCTGGTGGCAGCTGGTGTTCCTTGGCTTGTGGCCACATCACTCCAATCTCTGCCCCCATTTTCACATTGCCTTCCCCTCTTCTGTGTGTGTCACACCTCCCTCTGTCTCTCTATTACAAGGACACCTGTGATTGGATTAATGGACACCTGAATAGTCCAGGATACTCTGCCAGGTCAAGATCCTTAATACACTGTCAAGGTCTTCTTTCACTTATACAGTAACATTTACAGGTTCCACTGATTAGGACCTGAAATCTTTTGGTGGTCATTATTCAGCCTGTGACGGGGTGAACTAGGTTCTTATTTCACCCATACAGTGAATAAATGTATGATGTGTCAAATAATTAAAAGATATTAAGGCAAATAGTTACTGGATCTCAGAGATTACCTTTTTAAACATAAAAGATTGATGGTCTTGCTCATGTAGAAATTAAACACTTGTTTATGCCTGCAATTACCATAAACAAAATTACAAAGAATTAACAAGCTGGAAAAAGTATTTGTGAGACAAAAGTTCATATCATTAATATATGAGGAGAGGAGCTTTTATACATCAGAAAAAAATATATATATCCTAATAGAAAAATGATCCTAGAACAGGGACAGGCATTTCACAAAAGAAGAAAATCAAAAGGTCAATGAACATAAAAAAAATGCTCTTGTAGTAACAAAGAGCATGTGAAATGTTGATAATGTATTAGTTTTGGATAACACATTGGCAAAAATTATAAAAATTGCAATACCCAATAATGGCAAGGGAATGAGGAAATCAATGCTTTTATGCCCTATTAAGTGGTATCTTAATGGGTACGGGCTTTCTCAAGAGCAATTTTGCCATACATGTGAAAGACTTTAACATCTGTATTCTCTTTGAATCAGAAATTGTGATTTTAAATTACGGTAAAAAGTGAGCAACTATGCAAAATGAGTTCATCACCTATATTCTTTATAGCTTCATTAAAATGTGGAAAAATTACAAGTAGTCTAATATCTCACAGTAGAAGATTGGTTAAAAAATTTTGATATAGCTATAGGATGAGACACATGCAGGCTTTATAAATTCTAATGAGATGGAAAATGTTCACAACATGCAGTTAAATGAGAACAGCAAGTATCAAGACCATCTGCATATCTGGGCCTGTAAGTGTGTGTGTATATGTGTATGTGTATCTGAAATGATGACTGAAAACGTTCACAGTGGTCCTCATTGGAGGTAGGATTATGGGTGATTCCCTCCTCCATTTAACACTTTTAAAATTTTCATAGTGAGTATGTATTACTTTTATAGTTTGGAAAGAAAAAAAAGTCAATGTATATATTTTAAAATGATCTCCAGAATAAAGCCAAATCCTCTAAATGTGGCAAATACAGACCCTTTATAATCTGTTTCTGTCTACCTTTCCATTTTCACCTCCCTTGAGTACCCACTACCAGCTCAATGTTTCTATAGCAACAATGAATTTCTTGGCCTTTTCTGAACTGGATCCTGTGTTTTCATAAATCTATGTCTTTACACATGTTGTTCCTTCTGGCCTGGATCTCTAGAGAGCCCCTGCCACTCATTCAAAACGCATCCCCCTAAGGTGGGCAGAGAGTTTTCATGATGCCCTCTGGCAGAATAAGCCACTTCCTCTTTGCTGCCACAGCACAGCACACTTCAACACATTGTGATTGTATTTCCACCCTGTTTGTATGCCATGGTACCAATTCCCTCCAAGGACTGTGAGTTCAGTGCACACAAGAACCCAGCCCAGAGGGGTGGCTCCAAGATGGCCAAATAGGAACAGCTCCAGTCTACAGCTCCCAGCGTGAGTGACTCAGAAGACAGGTGATTTCTGCATTTCCAGCTGAGCAAACAGCACACCAGGAGATTATATCCAGCGCCTGGCTTGGAGGGTCCCACACCCACGGAGCCTCACTCATTGCTAGCACAGCAGTCTGAGATCGATCTGCAAGGTGACAGTGAGGCTGGGGGACGGGCGCCCACCATTGCTGAGGCTTGAGTAGGTAAACAAAGTGGCCAGGAAGCTCGAACTGGGTGGAGCCCACTGCAGCTCAAGGAGGCCTGCCTGCCTCTGTAGACTCCACGTCGCGGGGCAGGGCGTAGCCAAACAAAAGGCAGCAGAAACCTCTGCAGACTTAAATGTCCCTGTCTGACAGCTTTGAAGTGAGTAGTGGTTCTCCCAGCATGGAGTTTGAGATCTGAGAACGGACAGACTGCCTCCTCAAGTGGGTCACTGACCCCTGAGTAGCCTAACTGGGAGGCACCCCCCGGTAGGGGCAGACTGACACCTCACATGGCCGGGTACCCCGCTGAGATGAAGCTTCCAGAGGAATGATCAGGCAGCAACATTTGCTGTTCAGCAATATTCGCTGTTCTGCAGCCTCCGCTGCTGATACCCAGGAAAACAGGGTCTGGAGTGGACCTCCAGCAAACTCCAACAAACCTGCGGCTGAGGGTCCTGACTGTTAGAAGGAAAACTAACAAACAGAAAGGACATCCACACCAAAACCCCATCTGTATGTCACCATCATCAAAGACCAAGGTAGATAAAACCACAAAGATGGGGAGAAAACAGACAGAAAAGCTAAAAATTCGAAAAATCAGAGCACCTCTCCCCCTCCAAAGGAATGCAGCTCCTTGCCAGCAATGGAACAAAGCTGGATGGAGAATGACTTTCATGAGTTGAGAGAAGAAGGCTTCAGCCGATCAAACTTCTCTGAGCTGAAGGAGGAAGTTCGAACCCATTGCAAAGAAGCTAAAAACCTTGAAAAAAGATTAGAGAATGGATAACTAGAATAACCAATGTAGAGAAGTCCTTAAAAGACCTGCTGAAGCTGAAAAACATGGCACGAGAACTACATGATGAATGCACAAGCTTCAGTAGCCGACTCAATCAACTGGAAGAAAGAGTATCAGTGATTGAAGATCAAATGAATGAAATGAAGCAAGAAGAGAAGTTTAGAGAAAAAAGAGTAAAAAGAGATGAACAAAGCCTCCAAGAAATATGGGACTATGTGAAAAGACCAAATCTACATCTGATTGGTGTACCTGAAAGTGACGGGGAGAATGGAACCAAGTTGGAAAACACTCTGCAGGATATTATCAAGGAGAACTTCCCCAACATAGCAAGGCAGGCTGACATTCAAATTCAGGAAATACAGAGAATGCTACAAAGATACTTCTCAAGAAGAGCAACTCCAAGACACATAATTTTCAGATTCACCAAAGTTGAAATGAAGGAAAAAATATTAAGGGCAGCCAGACAGAAAGGTCAGGTTATCCACAAAGGGAAGCCCATCAGACTAATAGCGGATCTCTCAGCAGAAACTCTACAAGACAGAAGAGAGTGGGGGCCAATATTCAACATTCTTAAAGAATTTTCAACCCAGAATGTCATATCCAAACTAAGCTTCATAAGTGAAGGAGAAATAAAATCCTTTACAGACAAGCAAATGCTGAGAGATTTTGTCACCACCAGGCCTGCCCTAAAAGAGCTCCTGAAGGAAGCACTAAACATCGAAACGAACAACTGGTACCAGCCATGGCAAAAACATGCCAAATTGTAAAGACCATCAATGCTAGGAAGAAACTGCATCAACTAACAAGCAAAATAACCAGCTAACATCATAATGACAGGATCAAATTCACACATAACAATATTAACCTTAAATGTAAATGGGCTAAATGCTCCAATTAAAAGACACAGACTGGCAAATTGGATAAAGAGTCAAGACCCATCAGTGTGCTGTATTCAGGAGACCCAACTCACGCGCAGAGACACATATAGGCTCAAAATAAAGGGATGGAGGAAGATCTACCAAGCAAATGGAAAATAAAAAAAGGCAGAGGTTGCAATCCTAGTCTCTGATAAAACAGACTTTAAACCAACAAAGATCAAAAGAGACAAAGAAGCCATTATATAATGGTAAAGTGATCAATTCAACAAGAAGAGCTAACTATCCTAAGCATATATGCACCCAATACAGGAGCACCCAGATTCATAAAGCAAGTCCTCAGACACCTACAAAGAGACTTAGACTCCCAAACAATAATAATGGGAGACTTTAACACACCACTGTCAACATTAGACAGATCAACGAGACAGAAAGTTAACAAGGATATCCAGGAATTGAACTCAGCTCTGCACCAAGAGGACCTAATAGACATCTACAGAACTCTCCACCCCAAATCAACAGAATATACATTCTTCTCAGCTCCACATTACACTTATTCCAAAATTGACAACATAGTTGGAAGTAAAGAACTCCTCAGCAAATGTAAAAGAACAGAAATCACAACAAACTGTCTCTCAGACAACAGTGCGATCAAACTAGAACTCAGGATTAAGAAACTCACTCAAAACCACTCAACTACATGGAAACTGAACAACCTGCTCCTGAATGACTACTGGGTACATAATGAAATGAAGGCAGAAATAAATATGTTCTTTGACACCAATGAGAACAAAGACACAAAATACCAGAATCTCTGGGACACATTTAAAGGAGTGTGTAGAGGGAAATTTATAACACTAAATGCCCACAAGAGAAAGCAGGAAAGATCTAAAATTGACACCCCTAACATCACAATTAAAAGAACTAGAGAAGCAAGAGCAAACACATTCAAAATCTAGCAGAAGGCAAGAAATAACTAAGATCAGAGCAAAACTGAAGGAGATAGAGACACAAAAAATCAATGAAAGAAATAAAGGGTATTCAATTAGGAAAAGAGGAAGTCTAATTGTCCCTGTTTGCAGATGACATGATTGTATACTTAGAAAACCCCATCTTCTTAGCCCAAAATCTCCTTAAGCTGATAAGCAACTTCAGCAAAGTCTCAGGATACAAAATCAATGTGCAAAAATCACAAGCATTCTTATACACCAATAACAGACAAACAGAGAGCCAAATCATGAGTGAACTCCCATTCACTATTGCTTCAAAGAGAATAAAATGCCTAGGAATCCAACTTACAAGGGATGTGAAGGACCTCTTCCAGGAGAACTACAAACCACTGCTCAACGAAATAAAAGAGGACACAAACAAATGGAAGAATATTCCATGCTCATGGATAGGAAGAATCAATATCATGAAAATGGCCATACTGCCCTAGGTAATTTAGAGATTCAATGCCATCCCCATCAAGCTACCAATGACTTTCTTCACAGAATTAGAAAAAACTACTCTAACATTCATATGGAACCAAAAAAGGGCCCACATTGCCAAGATAATCCTAAGCCAGAAGAACAAAGCTGGAGGCATCACGCTACCTGACTTCGAACTATACTACAAGGCTATAGTAACCCAAACAGCATGGTACTGGTACCAAAACAGATACATAGATCAATGGAACAGAACAGAGCCCTCAGAAATAATACCACACTTCTACAGCCATCTGATCTTTGACAAACCTGACAAAAACCAGAAATGGGGAAAGGATTCCCTATTTAATAAATGGTGCTGGGAAAACTGGCTAGCCATATGCAGAAAGCTGAAACTGGATCCCTTCCTTACACCTTATACAAAAATTAATTCAAGATGGATTAAAGACTTAAATGTTAGACCTAAAAACATAAAAACCCTAGAAGAAAACCTAGGTAATACCATTCAGGACATAGGCATGGGCAAGGACTTCATGTCTAAAACACCAAAAGCAATGGCAACAAAAGCCAAAATTGACAAATGGGATCTAATTAAACTAAAGAGCTTCTGCACAGCAAAAGAAACTACTGTCAGAGTGAACAGGCAACCTAAAGAATGGGAGAAAATTTTTGCAATCTACCCATCTGACAAAGGGCTAATATCCAGAATCTACAAAGAACTCAAACAAATTTACAAGAAAAAAGCAAACAACCCCATCACAAATTGGGCAAAGGATATGAACAGACACTTCTCAAAAGAAGACATCTATGCAGCCAACAGACACATGAAAAAAATGCTTATCATCACTGGCCATCAGAGAAATGCAAATCAAAACCACAATGAGATACCATCTAATGCCAGTTACAATGGCGATCATTAAAAAGTCAGGAAACAACAGATGCTGGAGAGGATGTGGAGAAATAGGAATGCTTTTACACTGTTGGTGGGTGCATAAATTAGTTCAACCTTTGTGGAAGACAGTGTGGCGATTCCTCAAGGATCTAGAACTAGAAATACCATTTGACCCAGCCGTCCCATTACTGGGTATATACCAAAAGGATTACAAATCATGCTGCTATAAAGACACATGCACATGTATGTTTATTGCGGCAGTATTCACAATAGCAAAGACTTGGAACCAACCCAAATGTCCATCAATGATAGACTGGGTTAAGAAAATGTGGCACATATACACCATGGAATACTATGCAGCCATAAAAAAAGCATGAGTTCATGTCCTTTGTAGGGACATGGATGATGCTGGAAACCATCATTCTGAGCAAACTATTGCAAGGACAGAAAACCAAACACCGCATGTTCTCACTCATAGGTGGGAATTGAACAATGAGAACACTTGGATACAGGAAGGTGAACGTCACACACCGGGGCCTGTCATGGGGCAGGGGGATGGGGAGGGATAGCATCAGGAGATATACCTAATGTAAATGACGAGTTAATGGGTGCAGCACACCAACATGGCGCATGTATACATATGCAAAAAACCTGCACGTTGTGCACGTTTTCCCTAGAACTTAAAGTATAATTAAAAAAAAAAAAGAAAAAGAAAAAGAAAAAGAAGGAAAGAAATAATTCGGTGAAATCCAGCACAATAACAGCATAATGGAGAAGTGGATCTTGAGCTGTTTCTTGAAGACTAAGCAGTTTGGGAGGTGAAGGGGATTCAAAGAACATTTCAGGCTGAAGGAAGCAACCTATGCAAAAGTGCAAAGACATGAAACATTTTAGTTGTATCAAATGGGGATCTGTAGCTTATGCCTCAATATGGACTTCAGTACTTTTATATTTACCCAAATGTGTGTGTATATATATATATATATATATATATGTTTTTCTTTGATAGATGCACACATATTTAACTACATACATATACTTTATGTCGATGTTATGTATGCCATATGTTTGCATGTAAATATTCACAGACATTATACGTACTATATGCACACTATGTATGTAAATAGACATAAATATCTTTTTTGTTTTTTCCCCTTTTGCCATTATATTAACCTAACTCACGGAATAAAAGCATAAAGACAAACAGAAGAATTAATGTACATTAAAAAAAAAAGAAAAAATAGAGAACTCAGCCCAGTACCTGAGGAGGGGGTTAGATTGGCCCACATGGAGCCCAAAGGAAAAAAGCTCCTCTAGGCCATACTGCCATACTGCTCATAAGGAAGGTAAAGGAAGAGGTGGCCAAAGATGAGGACCAGACATAATTTTTTTATTGGTGAAATGTGAATTTCTAAATTAGACATGATATTTAAACCCACTGACTTGTGTTGGTTGAAATTAAATCAATACATTTGAAATTTGGTTGGAGTTGCTTATTTTGGATTTTTCAGTGTGAGGAAAGCTGTTTTGTTGTTGCTGCACTTTAACTTATAATTGGTGTGTTAAATGGTACAATTTTCTTTAGCATATGCTGGTTGTGTTTCAAAACATTCTCACCTTTTTACAAAAATCAGATTCCTGAGTTGTGCAGAGTCATTTGCTCTAAGTAAGTCTTTAAAGATAATTAGGAAGAGTTGGTCCCAACATCCACCTTTCCATAAAATGCAGAGAACAGGTGAGAAATAGGAGTCCTGTGGTAGGGGATTAATGGGCCCTGGGCTGGTCGGGTCACCTCTCAGAGTCATAACTCTCTGGTTTTTTGTTTTTATTTTTTATTATACTTTAAGTTCTAGGGTACATGTGGACCACGTGCAGGTTTGATACATAGGTATACATGTGCCATGTTGGTTTGCTGCACCCATTAACTCATCATTTACATTAGGTATATCTCCTAATGCTATCCCTCCCCCAGCCCCCTATCCAATGACAGACCCCAGTGTGTGATGTTCCCCACCATGTCCAAGTGTTCTCATTGTTCAATTCCCACCTATGAGTGAGAACATGTGGTGTTTGGTTTTCTGTCCTTGCAATAGTTTGCTCAGAACGATGGTCTCCAGCATCATCCATGTCCCTACAAAGGACATGAACTCATGCTTTTTTATGGCTGCATAGTATTCCATGATGTATATGTGCCACATTTTCTTAACCCAGTCTATCATTGATGGACATTTGGGTTGGTTCCAAGTCTTTGCTATTGTGAATACTGCCGCAATAAACATACATGTGCATGTGTCTTTATAGCAGCATGATTTATAATCCTTTTGGTATATACCCAGTAATGGGATGGCTGGGTCAAATGGTATTTCTAGTTCTAGATCCTTGAGGAATCGCCACACTGTCTTCCACAAAGGTTGAACTAATTTATGCACCCACCAACAGTGTAAAAGCATTCCTATTTCTCCACATCCTCTCCAGCATCTGTTGTTTCCTGACTTTTTAATGATCGCCATTGTAACTGGCATTAGATGGTATCTCATTGTGGTTTTGATTTGCATTTCTCTGATGGCCAGTGATGATAAGCATTTTTTTCATGTGTCTGTTGGCTGCATAGATGTCTTCTTTTGAGAAGTGTCTGTTCATATCCTTTGCCCAATTTGTGATGGGGTTGTTTGCTTTTTTCTTGTAAATTTGTTTGAGTTCTTTGTAGATTCTGGATATTAGCCCTTTGTCAGATGGGTAGATTGCAAAAATTTTCTCCCATTTTTTAGGTTGCCTGTTCACTCTGATGGTAGTTTCTTTTGCTGTGCAGAAGCTCTTTAGTTTAATTAGATCCCATTTGTCAATTTTGGCTTTTGTTGCCATTGCTTTGGTGTTTTAGTCATGAAGTCCTTGTCCATGCCTATGTCCTGAATGGTATTACCTAGGTTTTCTTCTAGGGTTGTTTTGGTTTTAGGTCTAACATTTAAGTCTTTAATCCATCTTGAATTAATTTTTGTATAAGATGTAAGGAAGGGATCCAGTTTCAGCTTTCTACATACAGCTAGCCAGTTTTCCCAGCACCATTTATTAAATAGGGAATCCTTTCCCCATTTCTGGTTTTTGTCAGGTTTGTCAAAAATCAGATGGTTGTAGATGTGTGGTGTTATTTCTGAGGGCTCTGTTCTGTTCCATTGGTCTATATATCTGTTTTGGTACCAGTACCATGCTGTTTGGGTTACTATAGCCTTGTAGTATAGCTCGAAGTCAGGTAGCGTGATGCCTTCAGCTTTGTTCTTTTGGCTTAGGATTATCTTGGCAATGCGGGCTCTTTTTTGGTCCCATATGAACGTTAGAGTAGTTTTTTTCTAATTCTGTGAAGAAAGTCATTGGCAGCTTGATGGGGATGGCATTGAATCTCCAAATTACCTAGGGCAGTATGGCCATTTTCACGATATTGATTCTTCCTATCCATGAGCATGGAATATTTTTCCATTTGTTTGTGTCCTCTTTTATTTCGTTGAGCAGTGGTTTGTAGTTCTCCTTGAAGAGGTCTTTCACACATCCCTTGTAAGTTGGATTCCTAGGTATTTTATTCTCTTTGAAGCAATAGTGAATGGGAGTTCACTCATGATTGGCTCTTTGTCTGTTATTGGCATGTAGGAATGCTTGTGATTTTTGCACATTGATTTTGTATCCTGAGACTTTGCTGAAGTTGCTTATCAGCCTAAGGAGATTTTGGGCTGAGAAGATGAGATTTTCTAAATATACAATCACATCATCTGCAAACAGGGACAATTAGACTTCCTTTTTTCCTAATTGAATACCCTTTATTTCTTTCTGCTGCCTGATTGCCCTGGCCAGAACTTCCAACACTATGTTGAATAGGAGTGGTGAGAGAGGGCATCCCTGTCTTGTGCCGGTTTTCAAAGGGAATGCTTCCAGTTTTTGTCCATTCAGTGTGATATTGGCTGTGGGTTTGTCATAAATAGCTCTTATTATTTTGAGATACATTCCATCAATACCCAGTTAATTTGGAGTTTTTAGCATGAAGGCTGTTGAATTTTGTCGAAGGCCTTTTCGGCATCTAATGAGATAATCATGTGGATTTTGTCTTTGGTTCTGTTTATGTTATGGATTATATTTATTGATTTGCCTATGTTGAACCAGCCTTGCATCCCAGGGATGAAGCCAGCTTGATAGTGGTGGATAAGCTTTTTGATGTGCTGCTGGATTCAGTTTGCCAGTATTTTGTTAAGGATTTTCACATTGATGTTCATCAGGGATATTGGTCTAAAATTCTCTTTTTTTGTTGTGTCTCTGCCAGGCTTTGGTATCAGGATAATATTGGCCTCATAAAATGAGTTAGGAGGATTCCCTCTTTTTCTATTGATTGGAATAGTTTCAGAAGGAATGCTACCAGCTGTTCTTTGTACCTCCAGTAGAATTCAGCTGTGAATCCGTCTGGTCCTGGACTTTTTTTGGTTGATAGGCTATTAATTATTGCCTCAATTTCAGAGCCTGTTATTGGTCTATTCAGAGATTCAACTTCTTCCTAGTTTAGTCTTGGGAAGGTGTATGTGTCCAGGAATTTATCCATTTCTTCTAGATTTTCTAGTTTATTTGTGTAGAGGTGTTTATAGTATTCTCTGATGGTAGTTTGTATTCCTGTGGGATCAGTGGTGATATCCCCTTTATCATTTTTTATTGCATCTATTTGATTCTTCTCTCTTTTCTTATTAGTCTTGCTAGCAGTCTATCAGCTTTGCCGATCTTTTCAAAACAAAACAAAACAAAACAAAAAACCCAGCTCCTGGATTCATTGATTTTTTGAAGGTTTTTTTTGTGTCTCTATTTCCTTCAGTTCTGCTCTGATCTTAGTTATTTCTTACCTTCTGCTAGCTTTTGAATGTGTTTGCTCTTTCTTCTCTAGTTCTTTTAATTGTGAAGTTAGGGTGTCGATTTTAGATCTTTCCTGCTTTCTCTTGTCGGCATTTAGTGCTATAAATTTCCCTCTACACACTGCTTTCAATGTGTCCCAGAGATTCTGGTACATTGTGTCTTTGTTCTTATTGGTTTCAAAGAACATCTTTATTTCTGCCTTCATTTCGTTATTTACCCAGTAGTCATTCAGGAACAGGTTGTTCAGTTTCCATGTAGTCGTGCAGTTTTGAGTGAGTTTCTTAATCCTGAGTTCTAATTTGATCGCACTGTTGTCTGAGAGACAGTTTGTTGTGATTTCTGTTCTTTTACATTTGCTGAGGAGTGCTTTACTTCCAATTATGTGGTCAGTTTTAGAATAAGTGTGATGTGGAGCTGAGAAGAATGTATATTTTGTTGATTTGGGGTGGAGAGTTCTGTAGATGTCTATTAGGCCTGCTTGGTGCAGAGCTGAGTTCAAGTCCTGGATATCCTTGTTACCTTTCTGTCTCATTGCTCTGTCTCATATTGACAGTGAGGTGTTAAAGTCTCCTGTTATTATTGTTTGGGAGTCTAAGTCTCTTTGTAGGTCTCTGAGGACTTGCTTTATGAATCTGGGTGCTCTTGTATTGGGTGCATATATGTTTAGGATAGTTAGCTCTTCTTGTTGAGTTTCTCCCTTTACCATTATATAATGGCCTTCTTTGTCTCTTTTGATCTTTGTTGGTTTAAAGTCTGTTTTATCAACTCTCTGTTTTTGTTGTTTGTTTTCAATAAGGAAAGAAAAGGAAAGGAAAGTAGCTTCCATGAAATTTGGTTGATGCCAGTTGCTGGATCTGAGACATTAGAAAGGAGACTGTAGGTGCCTTTAAAGTGCTGGTGGAAATGGATGGAGGCAAAGCTGAGCACTTAACCAGGGAGCACAGCAAGTCCGCCATTTACTTCCAGGATGTTGCTACACAGGGTGCTGGCAGGGAATTGTCTCAAGAAAATTGTGGTTGAGTTTAGAATTAAAGCAAAAAAGATGTAGAACCAAAACTGTACTGCTCTAGGAGTAAAAGCAAGGTGCTGGGTAGCCGTGCACGTTTTGTTTCTAGCAGCTGGTGTTCTAGCTGGCATGGTGGGATTTGTATATATTATAATGTAATATTTGGGGAATAGTTTCTCTCTAGGCTTTAGGATTTTGTTGCTTTTTTTCATATTCCCTAAATTGTCTGCTCCCAGATGGGGAGCAGAGCACAGTGATGGGTTTGAAATATGTGTGTGTCCAGAAGCAGGAGAATATATAGTGGAAAGACAGGTGGGTGGCAAGTCTGGCCTGGGATTGGTGCTGGCTCGAGAACTGAACAGCCAGAGCTTGAGCAAGCCACAAACTCCAGGGCTCAGTTTACTTCTTGATAAGTGAGATGAACTTGTTTTTTGAATTTAGCAGAGGAATCTTCTTTTTCTCAAAGAAAATCTTACACTGCATTCCATTTTATCTTTAAAATAGATGATAAAAATTGAGCTATTCCAGTTGAAATAGAGAAGGGGAGGCTCCCTCTCTGCCTGCCTGCCTTCCCTGGCCCCTGTCTATTTGGATACCCCAAGGAACACTAGATCTCTGGGAACCAACTGTGAAACCAGACTTAACCTTGGCTCTCACCCCCTCATCTCTAAGGTCATGTATTTTCAAAAGAAACCAAACCCTAATAAAATTGCTTTGTGGCTTCATCTCAGTTCAATCAATCCAATAAGGACACTAATTAAAAAGCAATTTAAATGTTTGCTGAAGTTTTGAAACAATGGAAACAAAACAAAACGGTTATGTCTTCACCTCAAAAAAATGCTTCCAAAGGATATTAGTTTCATCACCAAAGCATAACTTCTCCTCTGTCTCCTGCACCTTCACCCCCTTCACACATGCCATAGCTCCTTCCAAAGTCCTTTCCTCTGCCCCTTCCACTGGAGTCCTTAACTCAGCTGACAGAGGTAGGATCTTCTTCCTTCTCTTTCCCTTTCCCCTCTCTCTCCTTATCAGATGTCTTTTTCTTGTTCATTTCCTCTCTATCCAATCAATGGGAATCTGCCAGCTCTCATTCTTCTCCAGTTTGGTTTCACTGTGGCCATTTTAACCCCATCAGCTCTGTAACACTCCCAGGCAGAACAGTTGCTGGGAAGATCCCTGGGTATCTTCCTTTTAGAGTGTAGCCAGGCAGGGTTGGAGAAGATTACAAACACTTAGAGGTCAGTATCTTCTTTACAACTTCCCTCTTCACTAGCGATCCAAACGTCCCATTCCTAGAACTCCTTCCTTACCTCTTGCTTTAAGTGAAACATTGAAAACATGCAGTATCTGACTGGGACGCCTGGGTTGGAAGTAAAAGTCACATTTTGGGAGGTGTTTCCATGCTCATGTGGTCTTCATTGTGTGTGTCTCTCATTCTTCTCCTTTCCCTGAATCACTAGTGTTTCTGAGATCATTCCCCAATGCCCCAGCATTTCTGTGCCACGGCAGATGGTCAAGAAGGACCATCTTCCGGTTCTCTTGAGGCAAATGGGGTTATTTAAGGAAGTCTTTGGATCTTTTTAAGTGAGTTGCCCAATAGGATTCATCAGGCTTTGAGTGGGCTCAGGGGGGATCTATGGAGGTGGTTGCTTCCCAAGGCAAGGGAGATTCTAGCTGAGGTTCCAGGCCTATTATATGGGTGTAAATGGGGTTCTGAGGCCAGAAATACAGCATTTTCTGCTGCTGTGTTCACACTTACCTGAGTCCCGTGTGACTGTGGCTGTTTTTCAGGCACAATCAACACAGTCTTAAGTTCTTTTTGGCTTCACATGAAAGAGCAACATGATCTCTACCCCCACTTCAGAATGACTCTGTGTTTTCCTAATTAGTGTACCCATATTTCTTGTCTTTGATATGTGTGGATTCATTTCCTTATGTGTTACTCTTCTGGTGACATAGCCCCTGCTGCCCACAACCCTCTCCCCATACAAACACACACACACAGTCTCCCGCGTGCACACACACACACACTCACACACACCCCTCAGGAGAGAACAATTGTGTGGCCCAACACTCGATAATGCCAGGATCCCAGAGTGTGCCATCTATTCAATGCTTGCCAAAAAACCTGACACTTTGACAGCTGCAAACCAACCACAGATCCTTGCTTTAAGAAAAAAAATTCTCCAATGGCAGGTCCATTGGTAAAGGTGGGTGACAAAGGAAATTCTAATGTGCAGCAGGCGAGTGTGAATGTGTATGTGTGTATGAATGTGTGTGTGTGTGAGAGAGAGGGAGAGAGAGAGATAAAGTGCAAATCTCACAGGCATCACTTGACAGTCTGTGTTTGTGTAACTCATTAGATGTTTATGGAGTCCTTAGGGCTGGGGAACCAGTTCTACCTCATTGTAGAACTGTGTACCTGCCACAAATTGCCTTCACCCAGCATACTTTCACTTCATATACTTGTCCTCTTGGGTTGAAACCCAGGCTTTGTACTGGCTAAAAAAGACATGGAGGGAGCCCAGGACATAGATTAGATGGTCTTGTCCAAATCTGGCACTGCCAGGAGAGGCAGCGGAAATGACAAATGGCATAAATCATGAATGGAGTCAGGTTTTCTGGAGGTAAATCCTGAAAGTGCTGCTTTCCAGCCGTGTGACCTTGGACAAGCTACTTAATATTTGTGAACCTCATTCTCTTTATTTGTAAAATGCGAATGGCAATACTAGTACCCACCTCATGGGGTTGATGTGAGGGCTGAATTTGTTAGCACAAGTCTTGTTCACAGTAGGCTCCATATAAGCACTTGCTATTTGTTATTTATGGCACAATGGGGATGGCCTTTTATTCTAACCATTTCCAGAGTTACTACCCTGATCTGAGCCATTGCTGTCTCTCACCTGGGTTATTACACAGAATTTCCTAACTGATCTCCCTTCTCCCTACCCTACTGAAGCCAGAGCATGTCACTTGTCTGTTCGGAATCATCTGCTGACTCCCCAAGTCACTCAGAGTAAAAAAACAAAGTCAGTATATTGGCCTAAAAATCCAATCCAGCAACCTGCAACCTTCTGTCTCTGACGCCGTCTCCTGATCCCCCTTCCCTTCCTCAATCTACCTGCCCCACTGGCCTCCTTATCTTCCTCCAACAGAATGCTGTTGCCTAGAATTCAAGATCATTCTCTCTTTAAACCCTACTCAACAATTTTCATCTTCCTGGGCACACAGTTCCTAAAACTTAGAGAACAATTTTTTAATAATTCCACAAAGGACAGAGCTCAGACTCTGCTCTTCTAGCTCACACTTTTATTCCAGGAATCATGCCTTTTGGTGATCGCTTTATACTCTGTTGGACTGAACCTTTCCCATTACATGTGTGCCTGCCCCTCACTCCAAAAAGGTGATTTCCTCCTTGAAAACCAGAACCAAGCTTTTTCATTTATTTGCATTCTTCCCAGAGCCTTGCACATCACCAAGTCCTGATAGGTTAACTTGCGTAGTGCAGAGGCAGGACCTTAGGTCCTGGGTGGGCTATTCCCATGTTTCAATGTGAGTAATTACTTCATTCACGACATGTAAACTGAGCACCTACCAAGTGCCAGGACCTGATGTGGGTACAAGAGTAAATGTGACATGATCCCAGCTCTCCACACTTCTCATAGAAGGGATTTTCAGTCATATGCATTAGAATCATCTGAAGGGTTTAAAAAATAAAGCTATAGCTATAGGCATCCATTTGATATAGCTATACATTGGATATAGATATAGCTGGCACATACAGGTACAGATAAACATATGTGGAGCCCCATCCCAGGCCTGCTGAATCAGAATCTTCAGAAGTAGGGTCCTGATAGACACATATTTTCAGAGCTCCACCATCGAAGGTGGCTCCTGTGAGACTCTGGTCCTGTCTCAGGCTAGTGGAGCTGGTGAGACCACACTAGAAGATGACCCAAAGGAAGAGGGGTGTTGGGCGACCCCTACAGGAGCAGAGCTGATATGGGACAGATGAAGGCAACTAGTCAATTTTGTTTAAGAACTGAAACTGGTATCAAGCACCGGTCACCCTGCTGGGGACCCTTGGAAAGGAGGGCAGCTATGTCTCTTTCCAGATTTCAGTGCATGATTTCTGAAAAAGGCTCAAATACTTAAATGATTGAGCTGATCTTTACTAGATATTAATTCAGATCACATCACCTCTCTGTTTAAAACCCTCCAATGGGCTGGGTGTGGTGGCTCATGCCTGTAATCTCAGCTCTTTGGGAGGCCGAGGCGGGCAGATCACTTGAGGTCAGGAGTTTCAGACCAGCCTGATCAACATGCTGAAACCCCATCTCTACTAAAAATACAAAAATTAGCCAGGTGTGGTGGCGGGCGCCTGTAATCCCAGCTACTCAGGAGGCTGAGGCATGAGAATCTCCTGAACCTGGGAGGTAGAGGTTGCAGTGAGCCGAGATCACACCACTGCGCTCCAGCCTGGGCAATAGGGTGAGACTCAGTCTCAGAAAAAATAAAACAAAACCTTCCAATGGCTGCCCGTTTCACTCAGGGTGAAGGTCAAAGTCATTTCAATGCTCACAAGGTCCCCATCGTGTCTCTGACTGCATCGCCTCCCAGTCTCCCTCTCGGATATTCCTGGCCACCTTACTGCTCATTGTACCCACCAGGTGTGTTCCTTCCTGGGGCCTTTGCACCAGCTGTTTCCTCTGCCTAACACCTCTCCCCTGACAACCACATAGCTAATTTCCTCTCCTCCTTTAAAGTTTCTTTCAGATGCCAGCTTCATAATGAGGCCCACCCTGCATATGCTGCGTAAAGAATTATCCTGAAACTTAGTGGATTAAAGCAACAAACATTTATTATCCCACAGTTAATGTGGATCAGGAAATTTGGAAGGAGCGGATGAGTAGCTGTGCCTCAAGGTCTCTCAGGAAGCCACAGTCCAGGTGCCATCCAGGCTGCAGTCATTGAAGGGTTCCCTGGGCAGGAGGGTCCTCTAAGCTCCTGCCACTGGCTGTTAGCAGGAGGCCTCGGTGCCTCCCCATTTGGGCACTTCTCACAGTATGGTGGCTGGCTTCTTCTAGATTTAGTGACCCAAGAGAAAGGCAGAGGCCATTATATTTTATGACCTAGATTCAGAAATGATGTGTCAGTATTTCTGCCATATTCTATTGGCCACACAGACTAACTGTGGCACAGTGGTGCAAGGGACTACCCCAGTGTGTGAAGACCAGAAAGTGGGGGGTCATTAGAGCGTACACTGAAGGCCAGCCCTGACCAACCATCTTATTCTAAGTGGAAATTCATCACCTACTGCCGGCATTCCCGATTCCCTTTACCTAATGCTCAGTTTGTCCTTTCTTTGGCACTTTCACCTTCCTACACATGAAATGATTTAGTCGTTTATTGTGTATTAGCTTAATACCCATCTCCCACACAGCTGGAGTCACAAGGGCAGGGACTTTTGTCTTTTACTTCTTGCAGTATCCCAGGTCCTAACACAGTGGGTGGCATATGGTAAGTTCTCAGTAGCTATTTATTAAATGAATGAATGAATGTCTCCTTAACAGAGGGCACAACATTTATAGAAACATTGAGATGATCTCCAGTTCTCTTCTGTGACAGCCCCTGGACTCTGAACCTTCACTATTACTTCTAAGGTATCATTTTAAGGATGCAGTATAACAGATGGCAAAGAGCTTCTTTTCTGCTACCCATGGGCCCAATATTCAGTCTGTGGACAGTTCTGTAATTCATTCTTTCACTCACTTTACACATATTTATTGAGTGCTTATTATTTGCCAGGCACTATGCTAGACACTGGATATATGATGGTTATTACTTAATGAATACTTACATTTTTAACTTACACTGTCTCAATTTTCATTGAATTTATAGCCTACTAGGGGAACCAAAAATTAATGAACTATGACAACAAATGCACAATTGTATCCATAAGAAATGATTTGGTGGAGAAGTACATGCTATTAGGAGGATGTGTAAAAAGGAGTCATTGACGTGTTCAGGGAGATGGGGCTGAAATGATCATTCGGAGACACATTGTGCAGGGTCTTGTAGGCTAAGGTACTTTAAAAAAATAATAACAGCTTTATTGAGACAGAATTCACATGCCATAAAATTTACCCATTAAAATATACAACTCAATGGCTTTTAGTATATTCACAGGGTTGGGCAACCATCACTGCAATCAATTATAGGACACTTTCATCACCCCCAAAAGAAATCCTATTTCCATTAAAAGTCACTCCCCATTCCCCTAAACCCATGTCTTCCCTAACCTTAAGCAAACACTAATTTACTTTCAGTCTCAATAGATTTGCTTATTCTGGACATTTCATATAAATGAAATCACATAATATATGGTATTTTTCATCTGGCTTATTTCACTTGAGGTAATTTTTTCAAGATTCATCCATGTTGTAGCATGTATTAAGTACTTCATTTCTTTTATTTCTGAGTAATATTCCTTTGCATGGATATACTACATTTTATTTATTCATTCAGCATTTCAGTTGCTTCCACCTTTTGGCTACTATGAATAATGTTTCTGTGAACATTCATGTATTCATTTTTGTGTGGACAGATGTTTTCACTTCTTTTGGGTATGGACCTAGCAGTGGAATTGCTGGGTCCCATAGTAACTCTATGTTTAAACTTTCAAGGAACTGCCAGATTGTTTTCCAAAGTGGCTGTATGATTTTACATTCCCATGAGTCATATATAAGGGTTCAGATTTCTCCATCTTCTTATGAACACTTGTGGTTTTTCATCATTTTTAAAAATATGCATCCTAGTGGAAGACATCACCTTATACCTGTTAGGATGGCTATTATCAAAAAGTCAAAAAATAAATGTTAGTGAAGTGGTATCTTATTACGGATTTGGATTTCCCTGATGGTTGATGTTGAATATTTTTTATATTCTTATTGGCTATTTGTTTATAATATTTGTAGAAATGTCTATTCAAGTCCTTTGCTCATTTTTTAATTGATTTTTTTAAATTGTTGAATTGTAAGAGTTCTTACATATTCCAGACACAAGTTCTTTATCAGACATATGATTTGCAAATATTTTCTTCAATTCTGTGGATTTCTTTTAACTTTCATAATGGTACCCTTTGAAGTACAAAAGTTTTTTAATTTTGAAGAGGTCAAATTTTTTCTTTTTGTCACCTGTGCTTTTTCTTTTGTCACTTGTGCTTTTAGTGTCATATCTAAGAAGCCTTTACCTAATCAAAGTCATAAAGATTTACTCCTATACTTTCTTCTATGAATTTTGTAGTTTTAGCTTTTACACTTAGGTCTATGATCTATTTAATTTTTGTATATTTATGAGAATGGGGTCCAACATCTTTCTTTTACATGTGTATATTATTGTCTCAGCACTATTTGTTGAAAAGATTATTCTTTCTCCATTATAATTGTCTTGGCACCTTTGTTAAAAATCAACTGACCGTAAATGCGAGAGTCAATTTCTGGACTCTCAATCCTCTTCTATTAACACATATATCTATCTTTATGCCATTACCAAATGGTCTTGATTATGGTAGCTTTGTAGTAAGTCTTGAAATCAGAAAGTGTGTAAGTCCTACTTTATTCCTCTTTTGCAAGACTATTTTGGCTATTTTGAGTTTCTTGAGTTTTCATATGAATTTTAAGGTCAGCTTGTCAGTTTCTATAGAAAAGCCAGCTAGGATTTTGAGAGGAATTGCATTAAATTTATAGATCAATTTGGAAAGTATTTCCATTTAACAATATAACATCTTTGATTCATGAACATAGGCTATCTCTCCATTTACAGAGGTCTTAGTTTCTTTTATTGTTTTGTAGTTTGTGGAGGATAAGTTTTATGTTTCTTTCATTAAATTTATTGCTAAGTATTTTGTTCTTTTTTATGCTATATCAAATGGGCTAAGATTTTGTTTATATTTTAGAAGCAATGGAAAGTCATTGAAGGATTTTAAACAGGAATGGCCATGACTATGATTGTATTTTTAAAGACCCCTCTTGGGTCTGTGTTGGGAATTCATTTAAAGGCATAAGAATGGGTGAGGGAAGGCCAATCTAGAGGTTACTTCAGTGGTCCAAATGAGAGACATTGATACTTAGACAAAGACAATAAATAAAAGATGGCAAAAAGTGGCCAGATTTAAGATGCCTTGAGAAGGTAACTCAATAAGATTTAGTGATGGTTTGGATTTGAGAATGAGAGAAAGGGAAGTGTCAAGGTTTTTATCTTGTATAACAGAATGGATGGTGGTGCCATTCATTGTGATAAGGAAAACTATAAAAGAACCAGCACATTGCCTTTAAATACCTCTCTAGAGATAATTCAATCCAATCCACATATTATCTTTGATTTTTCCAAGACTTTTATGAAGTAGGTAGAATAAGCATTAATGTTTCCATGTGAGGGGTGATAAAATCGAGGCCACAGTGAGAAAGATCACTGATTAGAAGTCAGAATGGGATTTGGCCAGTGCTATGCTAAAAATTGCTGAGTTCCCTTGGCTATGTCAGTTAACCTCTCTTGTGGCCAGTTTCTTTATCTAATAAATGTGGTACTTGGTGAAGTTCCTAAAGTCTCTTTCTGTCTGCCTTTTTTCACTAATACTATTCATTAAGAAATACATGTGTATTAAATGACATGTGAAAGGACACAAGTGCTGATGGAGGTGGGATATGAGCTCTGATCTTTTGAGTCCATTGCTCATTATAGTATGTGGCCTCTAATTTACTTTTTCCCATTTGTATTTTATGAGAAAAATAAATGTTGCCATCTTGCTCACAGACATTGGGCAGTATGGCTCATACTTGGGCCTACATGTATAATTGTTTTTAAGTTTTGGATATAGGAATACATGAATCAGCAATCCCTTAAAGCCATAATTGTGCTCACAATTGAGTATCTTTACTATGTTTAAAATGCCCTTGAGTATCTTACTATGTTTAAAATGCCATTGAGTGTTTTACTATGTTTAAAATGCTGGTGCTTCATGCATTAACACTCTTTCTATTCCTGCTGTGACTTTAAGCTCTCGCCAGATTTAGAAAGCTCTTATTTTCCGAGGTGGCCACTCAGAAACTTTCTCAAGAATGGCTCACAGGTTGCGGCCCACAGACTAAATTTTATACAGTTAATCTCCAGTGAACCAGGAGTTCTCCATCTTTTACGAAATACGGTCTATGGGAACAGAAGGCCAGGTATGGAATGGGAAAAGTAAATACCAAAAAAAGTGTTATTGTACATGAAAGGGGGGCAGTGCGTTCTCCCAGGAGATAGAGTAAAATAATTATGCTGAAGCATTGGCAAACCAGGCACCCGATGCCAGGCAGGAGCTGCACGTGCTGAGACTGGGTGCTTGTGCTCAGCTGGTAGGTGGCACATGCTTCCTCATCTGTGGCCTCTGTAACCTGAATAAGGAAAAGGGAGGGATTCGCTTTAAGACCAGCCTTTGAATCCACCGCCTGAATGAAGGACCAGGACACACCTGATCTATTCAGTCTCTAGCAGCTTCTTTCAAATAACAAACAAGCTCAGCATTTACACTGTGTATGTAAATTTCCATCACAATAGCTGCCCTGCTTTTATGGAACTAGGAACAATTTGATAGTTCAGATAAAGGGAGAACCCTTTGAAAGAAGACACCCTGCTGAAATAACATCTCTGTCAAAGGGGCACGTTTTCTCCACACATGATCCCATCAGAGGAGTGTCACATTGCAGAGAAATATGATAGCAACTCCAAATGATCATTTCTGCACATTTGGATAATGAATTTTAAAGAGATGACTGAAGAGCTGTTGGGCAGCCAGAACGTGCTCACCAGCTGGGCAATGTGCCATGAGCTTGGCTGTGAACAGAGGAGGAGGGAGGCAACTGTGTGTGCGGTGGAGTGGGGGCCAATGTGTCATTCCCTTTGGAGGGAAAACACAGGCTTTCAGAGAGTCTGAATGTTCACGACTTGAGGAAAACTAGATAATTTCTAAATTGGGAAGAAAAGCAATTCCAACTTATATTCTCTGGAGCGATGAGTTCCAAATGTCAATTAGGAAAAAAAAAAAAAAATTACCTTCATTTACCTACTCTGCCCTGACAGGGGAGGGTAGGACAAGAATCTGAATAGTTCATACCCCAAGGAATTCTGATTACGTGATAGGGAAACCCAGTCTGAGAACCGCTAATTGACAGAACTACCTCGAAACATAGCTCTTGCCAGAGTCAGAATGGAGGTAATAGTTAGCAGTTCTTTGCTCCATAGTTTGTACTTTCTCTGTGTGGCAAATATGTAACAGTATAATAAAGAGTCATTTTTCAAGTTAATTGAAAGATGTTCTAAATGAGAGAGGATTTTGAAAAATAAAATGAGTAAAAAACTGCATAATGTTTTAGCCATTTTAACCTGTGTTTGGACAGCTTGGGCTGCTATAACAGAATACGATAGACTGGGTGACTTAAACAACAGATGTTTATTTCTCACAGTTCTGAAGGTTGAGAAGTCCAAGATCAGAGTACCAGCGTGGTTGGGCTCTTGGTGACAGCCTTCTTCCTGGCTTGTAGACAGCTGTTTTTTCATTGTTGCCTCACATGGCAGAGAAAGAGAGAGGAAGAGAAAGAAAGAAGAGAGAGAGAAAGGGAGAGGTGGGAGAATAGAGTGAGCAAGCTCTGGTTTCTCTTCCTCTTCTTCTAAGGACACTAATCCCATCATGGGATTCCCACTCTTGTGATCTCATCTATACCTAATTACCTTCCAAAGGCCCCGCCTCCAAATACCATCATATTGGGGGTTAGGCTTCAACATATGAATTTTGGGGGACATAGATATTCAGTCCATTACTTGGAAGCTGTTTGCCAGCTCCTCAAAGCTGAGCCAAACTAAGCCTCCCCAGTTGAAGTGGCCAGCACTCATGGGACTGAGTTTCTGAGAAGTGATGGGACTATCTTTGCATCTTCTGCTTCCAACGCTTTTGGATGTTTCTGTCTTAGTCTATTTGGGTGACTATAAGATAATATTATAAACTAAGTGGCTTATAAACAACATAAATTAGTTTTTTACAGTTTTGGAGGCTGAGAAGTCCACAATCAAGGTGCCAGCAGATACAGTGTCTGGTGAAAGCCTGCTTCCTTATACGTGATGCCTTCTTGCTGTGTCCTCACATGGTAAAAGAGGCACAATAGCTCCCTGGGACCTCTTTTATAAGGGTACTAGTCCCATTCACGAGGGCTGCAGCCTTATGACCTGATCATAGACCCCACCTAGTAGTATCATCGCATTGTGATTACATTTCACCATTTGAATTTTGGGGGACACAACATTCAGCTATAGCAGTTTTCTTGCAGGGAAGGGGCAAGAAAAAGAGGCTGAATGGGCAGTCGGTACAGGCAGGAGCTGAGAGGATAGCAACACCCACAAAACTGGAGGACACAAGCTTGGGTAAGGAAACAGAGAGAGTAGGGTTGGGGTGGTGGAAGGGAAAAAGAAAAAAAGGCTTACTGAAGATCAATTCACCAAGAAGGAAAAAATAGTTGGTGACTTAACTCTTTGTTTCTGGCCTTATTATTATTATTTTTAATTGACCTAATTGTCCATATTTTGGGAGTACAGTGTGATACTTTGATACATGTATAAAATGGGTAATGATGAAGTCAGGGTAATTAGCATATATCACCCCAAACATGTGTCATTTTTCTGTGTGAGGAACATTCAAAATCCCCTCTTCTAGCTATCTGAAAATATATAATACATTGTTGTTAATTATAGTTATCCTACATTGTTATGGAACCCTATAACTTATTCCTTCTACCTGGCTGTAATTTTGCACCTGTTTACCAGCTTCTGGATATCTCTTTTTCTGAAAGTTCTGTTCAGAGGGTCAAAGGCATAGCTCACCTACCAAGGAGGTAGATGCACACTACCTCCCTATGCCTGTCTCCTAACCCTGTGAGCTTTACATCAGATTTTAGAAACTGGAATGTTGTCTCCAGAGAGTATGGCTCAGGATTTGCCTCCCTTGGGTCTCTGCAGAGAATGGTATGAATTCCCACTTCCATCCAAAGTCTCCCACCCAAGCCAGAGCTCCTTGCTTCAAGTCTAAAAATACATTCCTATTGCACTTAAAATAAGATTTTGCCTTCACACTCTGATATTCCCACTTCCGTTAGTGCATTCGGTAGTTGGGATGATAATTATATTCAATCTTCTTAAAGATAGATGAATTGAGCTTCACTCCAGCCTAAGGTTCCCATGTGACCTAGCATTAAACCCTGGCTTTACTCCCTGATTTCTGCCCTTACCTTATAGATATGGGCTATTTTCCCCACAGGACCATAAGCTTCTCCAAGACAAGGAATAGGTCTTATTCGACTTTGGATCCCAGAACACAGCACAGTGCTTGGCACTCAGTAAGGGGCCAGTGACATGCTGAACAGAACTGAAATCAAGTTATTCTGATATAGCCCCTCTGGAGACCGTTACACATATATCATCATGGGTTAAGAATTCAATGAGCTACGTCACAATTCTGTCTTGCCAATATTGGGAATGTATATATATATATATATATTTACCCAATACAGATACTGAGAAAAAGTTTGGAGATCAGCTGTAAATAGAGTTAAGAGCATGCATATTCCTTCAGACTGCTGGGCTCCTCCAACTTCCAAGGGTCCAAGGCAGAGCCTGGGTATCCCAGGCAGCTACCCCTGAGGTGGGTATGGAGAGTCACGGGTCAATCCCTTTGGAACCCAGGCCATGAAGCTGGGGAAGGTGCCCAGGTTGGAGTCCTTTCACAATGCTGTGAGCCAGGCTTTCTGCTGCCTTTAAACCTAGATGATTCAGGCTGCTGGCCTAGCCCCTCCAGATTCAAAGGCCCTTTGCCTGGGCTGGAACTGTCCTCACCGTCCATGGGTCATTAGGATGCTTCATCCTTTCATCTAGCCAACCAACATTTCCTGGACGTATGTTGCCTTCCTGCACTTCTGGGCCCAGCTCCTGAAGAGCTTGTGGCCGTGGTGGCCAGGAGGTGCAGGACCTCCTGCTTCTGAGACCTACCTCTTCCCGGGCTTTCTTCTCTGTCCAGGAAGGTGTCTGTGCCCCTGCTGTGTGTCAACTCTGCTGTCTCTGCAGCCATCTCAGGAGTTCAGAGAGCTCATTTTCCCTCTTCTTATATCAAGGTTTCCTGTGTGTTAACAATGAAAGATACCAAAACTAGCTAATGAAAATTGTGGCCTAATATTTATATTTAAGAAAATGATTCATTTAATAAGAAATTTCACACTTTGCTGATGTTTATACGTAAAACGCTATTAAAAATATTGGTCTGAAACAAGACATCAAAAATTTTGTAGCAAAATAATATAATTGAAAAATTGATAAAACAGAGTATCATAACTATTATGATTTAAATCATTGTTACATTCTGTTCATAATCTATTAATTCTAAAAATAAACCAAAAATGGCCCGTCACAGAAGGAAGTGTCACACAATATAAATGGGCTAATTACAAGATAATTTTAGGAAATGTAGAAAATATTAATTTATAGTGCCTTAGAGACAGTCTGGGTCTGGGAATTTAAAATTGAATGGTGACATCTTTCCATCCTCTAATTTTATCTCTGCTATACCCACAAGCTTAAAAGTTGAGGCTTTCTGTGACTGTGCGGCATAAGAACAATGGGTTTTTGCCCTTTCTTTGTCCCCTGAGACAGCATTATAAATAGGCCCTGCCCCCACCCACCCTGCCTCCAGGATGGCAGCCTGTGAATGCAGAACGCCTATAGCCTTCTAGCCGTGTCTGTGGCAAGGGCATGTGCCAGTGGGGAAGCACGAGCTTTGGACCTGAGGACATCTGGGACAGCTCTTGGTGTCAGTGCTCCACCCATGCCTGGGTCCCTCTACCATTGGCAAGCACCTGTCTGGTCTCATCCCAACGACCAGCTTCGATTTCTCTTAGCCAGAGAATTTCCATGCTGTAAATGACATCAATGACTGCTGGAACCAATATGTTAGCAGAGCAGGAACACACCTGGAAGTTTACATTTTGCTGGGAGGTGTCCTCAACTAAGGACCTACTGTTGCAGGGGTATAAATACCCCCACTATCCTGCCTCCTGACTGGATCACTCTAAGAGTGACATTGTCTTCAGAGCCTACTTTCAGGCCTTTCCCTGACATTGCCTGTTTACTTGGTCTATGTCCCTTCCTGGCACCATTTTCCCATTCTTTGACCAGTTTTCCTAGGAAACTTTCTTAATGAAGCATTTTCAATGACTCCTTGTCTCACTGTCTGTTTCTGGGGATCCTAACCCATGATGGGTATTCACCCTTGCTATTTTCTGTATGACTTTGGAAAAGTTACTAGTCCTATTTGAACCTGTTTCTTTATCTGTAAAATTGAAATGAAAATGCTGACTTTATAGATCTGTAAGAATTAGAAGCTTGTGTATATATTAACAAAATATCTGGCACAAGCCAGCTGCAGTAGATGTAAGTTGTTATTAGATATTCCTGAAGGTTACAGTCTCACTCACCACTGCCAGGGGCAGTATTCTCCATGGCTAGAGCATGGCCATTTGGAAATAAGGCTGTAAGAGCTGCGATGAAGAAGCAATACTAGTTATTTGCTTTCCTAGGAGTGAGCCCAGGGCCCTTTCAACTTAATTTGATCTGAGGAATTCAGCAGTAAGTTTTTTAAAACTCTAAGCACAAAATTGGGATATAAGAACATGATTTGTGATGTGAGTGCTAGAAGAGGATTCAGAATTTGATTTTAATTGCTCTTAGTGTCATCTCCTGACCATGGACATCTTAAGTGGTTTTTGTCAGTGTTTACTTTGAAAAGAGAAGTCCTGTCTCTCCCAGGGCCACTGTCTTCAGAGCCTCTGGGTTGGTGACAGGCTGCTGGGGCTGGGGTTCCCATGGGGGAGATGAGGCTGAGTCCAGAATGAGAATCAAATGGCCCTGCATTCAGGAAACTCTCAGAATATGTCACCTTATATACAATATCTGTAGTCAAATCCAAGTGATTCATTTCCTTTTTCTGAAGCCACAGAGCTATAGGGATCCACTCTCATGCTTCCTCCCTAGCCGTCTTCATTTTCCTAGCCTCCTTCATTTCACTCACTTCATTCTTCCTAAACACAGTGTGATTCTTTTAGGTCAGCTGCCCTCAGCCTTTATTCTCTGGGGTCTTTAACATCTGCTTTGGGTTGCTACTTCAACTCCTGAAGAACTCCCCTTTGCTGTTAATTATAAATGCAGGTGGTATAAATAACCATTTGAAATGAGTCAGAGATGACCTGATAAAGTCCTCTGCATTGAGCAGGCTAGATGGCGCTGGAAAGAGAGGCTGGGCTGAGCAGGTGGTAGGAGAAGGTTCCCTTGGGTACAGGAAGTGGGAGTGGGAGGGCCGTGTGCCCAAGTGGAAAGAGCATTTCAAGAACAGCTTTGGCTCAATTGTGGCCGCAGAATCTGGCAAGCACACCACAGGCTTTGTTGCCTTCAGTGCCAAAAGCCAAGAAAACCAGCCCTTGCTGGCCTTGGAGCAAGCAGGGAGAAGAAAAATCTGAGGAATACATTGTCTGACTGTCGCTGTGAACAAGTGTTCCTGTGCAAGCAGATGACCTCTTTCCCGGAACAAAGCTCCACGTTTTAATAGCAGAAATCTCCCAGAAGGAAATGTCAAGGTAAACAAGTGTTGGGGCAGATTATACAGCGGACTCCTCCCGTCTAGAATTCTCTTTTTGGAAAGTGCTCTCTGAAGGGTTGTAGCCTCTATAGCATGAGCCCCCGCCAAAGATGGGTTTCTGTCCTCCAAGGAAAAGCATGTCAGGTAATCCCTGATGGAAAGGGGAACTTCAGAGGAACATAGGGATAGAGCTTTATTCCCAAGGGCAAAGCAGGCGGTGGCACAGAACAAATGCACGGGACCTCAGGGAGCCCTTTGTTTAGAGTAGCACTGAGGTGCCTCTGTCCCCCTAGCCATTGACATAAAGGTCACAAACCCGCAGCATGACTTTCCTTCCCCTCTTTCCACCAGGATTAAGTTTAGTCTCAGGTCATGACTTCTAAAGTGCATCTGAGATACACACCACCTTGCCAGGACCAGATTCAGGGCAAAGAAGGGTCAATGAAGCAAAATCAAAACCAGAAGGTTTTCTATTTCCTTCAAGGACATTAACAAAGGGAGCACTGTTGCCAAAGGATATAATAGCAAATGTCAATTAGTCCTGGAAGCACATCTTACGTGACTAAACCTGATGCTGTGTGGAGGCCACTCTTAACCCTCGCCACCACTGTATGTACAGAGCACATGCTGCACCTGTCAAGTCACCCTGTTTGCCCAAAACATTAACTGGCCCTTCCTTTGTTCCTACTAATCACTCCTAATTCTGTGTGTTGCAGCTGTATTGTCAGGCCCCTCCCTGCTTCATTTCTTAGGGCATCTATTGTTATTATTAAATGATTTTTTTTGAGACGGAGTCTCGCTCTGTCGCCCAGGCTGGAGTGCAGTGGCGCGATCTCAGTTCACTGCAAGCTCCACCTTCCAGGTTCACGCCATTCTCCTGCCTCAGCCTCCCCAGTAGCTGGGACTACGGTGCCCGTCACTACGCCCGGCTAATTTTTTGTATTTTTAGTAGAGACGGGGTTTCGCCGTGTTAGCCAGGATGGTCTCGATCTCCTGACCTCGTGATCCACCTGCCTCGGCCTCCCAAAGTGCTGGGATTACAGGCATGAGCCACCGTGCCCAGCCTAAATGATGTTTTTTATGGAAACCCAGCACATGGTAGGCAGGGATTCCTTCCTGCTTCCTAGACTTCAAGCATCCACCCTGACAGTGCTGGTTCTGCTCTGAGCCTTCTTTTCCTCACTCACGTGAAGATGCCTGTCTGGTTGACAGCATGTCTGGGCAAATCACTTCTTATCCATTAACTGAGCATTAACAGACTTGCCCCATGTGGTCCTCAGACTGGGGTACTGATTACTCTGATGAGAGATGTATGGCTGCCAACAACAGGGGTCTGGAAAAAGAGGCCACATTGTTTATTTTATGCCCAGGTCCAGAGTGGTCCAGAGTGCCTGTACAAGGCACAGTACAGTTCTATAAAGTCAGGGTCATCTCCTTTAGTTAAGATGGGGTGGAGGCAGCTCACAGGTGAAATTCCTCCCTTTGGCATCCTCTGGAGAAAGCCCATGCTCTCTCTGACACTCACTGGAATGTGGGCCCCAGGGCAGAGATGGATTTCTCTGCTCCAGCCTCCACTCTGAGCACTCATGCTAAAGCTGCTGGTGGAAGGCTGAGGCTGTTTCATGGATTACTTGGAATGTTGCATACGGAAAATCTTCAGAGATGAGCTGGAGTTCTGAGGTATCAGTGTGATCTCAGTTTTGCGCAAACATTGTCCTCCCCATAGTTTCTAAACTATCCATCCTCCCTCTCCAAGTCTCTTCGCGATGGCTCTGCTGCTGCTGCCACCCCAGTGTCTCAATGGATTGAGTGGCTGTGTGGCATTTGCCCAACTCTGTTCTGCTGGCTGTTGACCATCACCGCAGGGTGAGCTTGAGGAGGAGCCCCAGGCTTCTGTGGCCACATTGTGACAGCCCTATGCTGGGTTTACAGAAACCAGGCAGGGACAGATGAAGGAGCCCACTGAGTGAGGACCCAGAGCTCAGGACTATGTGGCTGTGGCTGCTGCTTCCTCAGAACTCAGAATTCTGTGGGGTTTCAGCTCTGGCAATGATGTCAGCAAGAGGGTGGGACCAGCAACCACGACAGGATGTTAAGCAGAAACATACTAAAGTCTTTCCATGGTATGACTTACTAAGTGGGAAAAATGGTGGGAAACATGTACAGTGTGTGCTTTATATCTGAATAAACATGCTGTCACTAACCGATCAAAAGGAAATTTATTTTCCTCACAAAACAATTTTGTATTTGAGAGGAACATCACTGAATAAAGGTTTGGATAAACTTCAACTCTAGTGTCCTCTGTATCTGGCAGCTTCCTTTGCAATCAGCACTCGTTGATTCCTAGTGCCATATTCCTACTCTGCTCCACTGCTCCTGATGTCAGCAATTGACCCGGCTACATTTCTGTCTCCTAGCTCCTGCTTACTCATGACTTTGGTGTACTCTGGTGTCTCTTTCATAGGGCTCTTACTATCTCAGGACTTCTGACTGCTTTCTCTGTGTTGCCTTTACATATCTACTTTCTGCTATCAATTTCCAAATGTCTTCTGTGTGTGTATGTGTGTCTGTGTGCGCCTCTCTTTGTCTCTTGAGTCCAGAGACTTACAGAGAAAGACTCCCATTAGACCAGTTAGTTATCACCATTCCTCTTGGCCAGCTCTAGCTTACACACTGTCAGCCAATTGAGGCGTGCTGTCAACTATTCTTAGGTTAGGTGCTTGTTCCTAATTTAATCATTATTGGTCAAAATAATGGGGCTCATGTAGGGATTATTTTTGCTGAGCTAATCTCTTAGAAGGATGTTATGGCCATGTCAGGCTTTCTGAGGTTTGGTCTAACCAATACGCTAATTCCTCCCTTCAACATGCTGACATGACACTTCATTAACATGCTTTTAGCACAGTACACACTTCACTGGAAATCGATGCAAACAGATTGTATGCCTTTAGCAGGATTATTACATGAGACAATGGCTAAGATAGTCATATTGTACTGGGGCTTGAATCAATCACTCACTATAAGAGAATGTGAACCATGGGAAACTAGGGAATGGCAGGTAGTTAAATCGCATTTATAACCCAAGTGTTCCTGTTATATATTGCTGCCTAAGAAATCATCCCAAAAGTCAGTGGCATGAAGCAATGATCATTTTATGGTGCTCACAGATTCTGTGGGACAGGAATTTGAACAGAGCTCAGTGGGCACGACTTGTGTCTGCTCAACAATGCCTGTGGCCTCATCTGGGGCTAACCTAGAACAGCTGGAATGAAATCATCTGGAGATGTGTTCACTGCAAAGCCTGCTATCTGGGCTGGCAGGACTGAAAGGGTAGGCTTAGCTGGGACTGTCCATTAGAGCATCTATGCATGATCTCTCCGTGTGGATCAAAATTCCATGAGTAAATATTCCAGTGAGCAAGACAGAAGATACATGGGCTGTTTGACCTAACCTTGGAAGTCATATAACATCGGTTCCACCATAATCCGCTGGTCCAAGCAGGCACAGACTCACCCAGCTTCATGGGGAGGGGATGTCAATGCCACTTCTCAATGGGAAAAAGGTCAAGAAGTTTGTGGCCTTGTCTTAAAAAGGCCACATCAAGGATAAATTCTCTTTTTCCATTAAGGATCACCTCATGACATGTTTGGGAAAGGGAGGCTATTTCAATTCACCTTCCAAATTGTCCACATAACAGCCAGCTGTTCCTCCATAGAGTGTACCCTTCCTAGCTCCACTGCAGGCCACTGCCCCTTGATGATGATCTTGGCCTCCAATAATAAATAAGGTATCCAGGATACATTTATACTACCTCCACGTGGTCTCCATCGAGGAGGCAGGCAGCACGGGGTGGGGCCCGTTTCTCATTTCCCTTGACAAAAGCATAATCCACATTTGTGTGGATTCATCAGATTTTGTGAAGTCCTGAGGGAACCAAAGGGAATAACAATATGTGAATAAATAACACTACATTATGGGCATGACTCTGCCCAGATTACAAATGAAATGTCTTGAAGGAGCTAACAGGGAGTCGAGCTCTTGTATCTGCCTTCATGTCTCCCCTCATCTCTTGGAGAACCTCTTTTTGTAATCTGCATGACAATCTTCACAGACTTTTTGAGAAATCCCAAACCTACCCATGAAGTTGTTTTTGTCTTTAGGATTAATCTATTTTTCAAACTATATTTCCTTAAGTTTGAGTTATTCAGCTCATAGTGATACCCAAGGGGGCTCCAGCAGGAGAATCTATGGTGGAAGGTTTGGGCATTCCATATTCCTTAGACCTTTCCAGAAGGAAGCTTTGGTGTTCTAAGTCTCATAGAATCATGAGGAATCATTAATATAATCTACATGTAGGTCTTCCCACCAATAAAATTTAGATATCTATCTTCTTATTTTCTTATTGTCTAACTGGTAATGGTTCAAACACGTACAAATAGACCTTTCAAAAACATGTATTAATTCTTAAATGCAGTAGAGGCTAAAAGCATAAGGAGAAAGTGGAAATATCTTTCTAATTGCCTCAGAATTTGCATGACCTTCTCTCTGAGAATAGAAATTAGATTTTATTTCCAATCTCTTCCTTGCTCTCTCTTCAAAGTGCATTATTTGAACCTGCAGGTAATAAGAAATTGACCTGCTGCTGAGCCATGTACAACACACAAGACCTGGCTGCAACTTAGAAATTATGCTTTTAAAGGCTCATTTAAACTTTTAGAAAAGGACAATCTTCTCACTTAGTTTCTGTCAAGAATGGGGAACAGAGTGGGTTAGAGGTGGGTGCAGCTTCATTCTTTAAGTCTGAAACAGTTTAGTTATCCACACTGCCAAAGAACTGGTGGCCTAAGCTCTGTAGCATGAACCCAGACAGTGACAACAGTATTCTGCCCTGATTCCTAAGAGGGCCTGAAAAGCCACCTCTGGTCTAGGCATGGAGGTCACTCATTAGCAGATCCAACAACAATAATCTTCCAGAAATACTGACATTGCATATCACCAAAACTAGAGCATAGCCCTACAGACTACTGGGTCCTCCTAACCTTGTACTTTGATCCTTTTGGGTACAGTAGACCCCAGCCTCTCAATTAAGAACTCTTCTGTATCGGTGGTTTTATTTCTCTTTGTCTGCCCAATGACACTCACTGGTCGAACCAGCTTGGTGTCGGTATTCTTCCTTCCTGCCCCTTCTACTTCACCTCCCTTCAAAACCTTCATGATCTTCTCAGTTCAGTGTTTATTTCCCACTGGTTTCCACCGTTTCCATTTTCTTAAACACAACGTCTGTATTTTCTCATTGTGTCAACTCCATTCTTCTAGTAATTAACTCAATACTTATTTGATTTCTAATTATCCAAACTTCTCTCCTTCCATCCACATCTTCAGGGCCACAAGTCCTTCGGCTTTTAGTATGTTCTTATCATGTAAATGACCAACAATCTATCATTCGATTATTAGATTTTGAACATTTTATTTTCCTACTAGACCAGCATGAACATTCATGGTCAAAAGTAACTGTATAAATACTGAGATGCCCATAATGACCCTAGCAAGAAGTCTTAAGTGGCTAGTTTGTTAAGACCCATAGTGATTTTGTAATGAAACTTTCTCTTCTCGAGGTCCTATAGTATGGTCAAGGTAAATACCCTGAGATAATTAACTCATTAACTTATTTCCATTTTGTGCTTAAAATATGAATAATGTCAATTTTAGAGAACCACACTTTTATAGTTAGAGCTTTTGTTTGAAATAAAGTAGCTTTCATCTTCAGTGAGTTAGACTTTCATGTGAGTTAGAAATATGAAAATTATTATATTTATAGATTTTTTTGACATAACACTCTCAATCATTTTTATCAGTTTGGGTATAGGGGAAATAAACATCCTAAAATAACCTTGGACAAATATTCTTCAGTAAATCTCTTTTGAAGCCTGAACTACTGTGTGGTTTCCAGGTCCTGGCAGAGTCCTTTTTCCTCTGGAGACTGTTCTTGCTTTGCCTCTCTGCCTGGCCAACTCCTGGTGATCTCTCAGAACTCAGAGTGTGTCTTATATTCTCAGGATAGATTTCTCACCCCTACCCCTTTCCTTAGGTTTGATCTTGTTCTTAGACATTCTCACAACACCCTGCGCTTGATGACACTGACTACAATTGTAATCAAAGCTGAGGACAGGGACCATGGCTGCTTTCACCCACCACTGAATCCTCAGTG
This sequence comes from Gorilla gorilla gorilla, assembly GCF_029281585.2. Lineage (NCBI taxonomy): Eukaryota > Metazoa > Chordata > Mammalia > Primates > Hominidae > Gorilla > Gorilla gorilla. Next base: position 37,513,293 of record NC_073243.2, read on the forward strand.
CCTAGACCAGAGCCTTGCTGAAGTTTAAATGATTTAATTTCAATGATTGAGTTGAATGATTAAGTGATCAATTGATAGCTGAATGAATGAATGCATAGATAACAACATGTAAGAGATGATTATAAGAAATGTCAGGGTTTAAACCAGGTCTCATTGAAAACATGTCTATCTAATTTGCTGCACATAAACATTATAACAAACATTATTTTGTTTCCTTTTTTAACGTGTATGGTCTATAATGTCTAACTTTTAGTTTGTAATTCTGACATAGTTATTATTACCATATTAGACTGCATAGTTTAGTGTCCTATACAGTAATACAGATATAGTAATGAGCTTTGCCATTGATCTTTAAAAGTCCAGATTTCTACTTATATTTCTATGGTGTACGAATCTCTACAACCCATGTGGGCAGTAGCAGGGGTCCTGAGTGAGGCTCTACCCTTTATTGTTCAGAGCTGACTGCTGTTCTTCCTTGAGTCTCTGGCATTCCTGCTAATGGATTGTTGTGGTAAACATTTGTTTCTCTCGTAGTGCTTCTCTCCTGACTTGACATCGATTCCTAAGACGCTTTTCTCCTACCCATCTCCACTCTAAAGAATGGAAAATCTAAATACTTGCTTTCTCAGTCTCCCCCAAAGTTAGATTTTGCCAGAAGGCTGAGTTGGGGCTAATGAGATACAAACTGAAGTTGTTAGCATTCTTGATAAAAGGAACAGATGTTGCTAATGTCAACGTGTTCTACTTTTTGCTTGAATGTGGACATGATGATTGGAGATGCAGCAGCCATCTTGCAACTGTGGAGCAATGAGCTGGTGTGACAAGGATGATGAAGCAGACAGTAAAAATAACCTGGCTTTTGTTAGCATAGTGACCAGTTCTGGACACTGCTTACCTGAGAGTATTTTGTTATGGAGGTAAATTTCTGCTTGTTTAAGGCTGCATTCATTGGCTTGCTATTCATTGCAGCCCAAAGCATTCCTAACTGATAAAGCTAGGTAGGCTATTTTTACCCAGCTTCTTGCTCTAAATCTAAATATACCCTTAATCTAATTTAATCTTATTCTGAACATAAATCTAATCTTCATATAAAGCTAAACTTATCTAATATGAATCTAATATTAATCTAAATATAAATATTTTAAGGGGCCTAGACTTGAGAAGGGATAACAGCCTCTCTTTTGTATATCTTGTTTTTCTGATGAGACCACAAATAGCAACTTATAATGATGCTAATGTAGGTGACTCTATATCTAAGGATGATTTGGCTCTTCCATCTTACTTCATAGCAAAAATAAATACATCTCATACTACATTTCTCAGATTTTATCCCATAAAAAACTTTTAAGAATGTGACTCATTTTTAAGAAAAGTAGAAATATCCTTTTTCCCAACTTCTAGTAGGTCTAAGACCTAGACACTACCCTCAAATTAGTTTCAAAGCTATTTTGGAATTAAATAAATAATCTACTATATCAGCAAACAGTTTTTAACTTTCAAACTTCTATGTTGTGATTCCATGTCTGTAACAAATGAGATGTGTAGAACAATAGGCCTTTTGGTCCATCATCCAACTTTAAATGAAATCTTTTAGACTATGGTTACTAAATGCTAAATGAAAATGCAGAAACATTTCCAAATTCACTTTATGCAAAGTCTCTTAAATGGTTAGCTCGTTTCATCTCTAAAAATTAGGGGAGCCTAAAGCTTTGACTAAAACCACGAATTTAGCCCTTCCACCTCTGTCTCTCCTTTCTCCTTGCTTTTTCCCTTGAAACCCAAAGCTAATAGATTACACATGCTGTTAACGGAACCCCCGTTCCTCTACAAAGTCAACACTGCCAAGACACCCTGACTTTCAGCGTGTCTCACCAGTTCCTGGCTTTGGTTTCATGTGATCTGAAGCACTCACATGAAACCAGGAAGATCTGCAGTGCAGCACTGTGGAAAATGTGAAACATCAGGCGTATGATGTATTTTTAAAATCTGGATTCTGTAACCGAAACTTGGCTTGTCTGCTGTCTGGTTGATAAGGATGGATGAGAGATGAAGACTTTGCTTTGCTGTCTTATGGCAGAAGCATTGATCTTAACAGGGATCTTTCAGGTAGAAGGGGTGATTAAATTGTACAGTCTCTTACTTTATACCTATTGTAATCACTGCTAAAGTTGGAGCTGCCTCGACATTTAGATGGGTCATGAGCTGGAAATGGAGTTGGGGGAGGCACAGAGTGATGGGATCTCAGGCTTCAAATAGGTCGAGGCCTTGAGAAAAGCACTGACAGCATTCTATCTGTGGCTGGGAAATTTGATTGTCTGGTGGCCACCTCCCTAGAGAGGGAAGGGGGTGCTCCAGTTGAAAAATGGCATCATTTGTCTTAAGAAGGTCTACCGTTTTTTGTTGTTGTTGTTGTCAAAAATTCTTGCTTCTCACCCTTCAAGATGGGTAGGATTGTGCAGGGTATTTTCATTAGGTTGTGGTATGTCTGCTTTGCCTCTACAGAGGCAAGATGTCATGTATGTCATGTCTGTTCAGGGTTTCATCGTCTTTTATTGATCATTCTTTACAGGACCCACGAGGGAATGGATAAGAAGTATGAACTGACAAACTCATGTTTGTGTTAGTTCATTTCTTTTCTTCTGATTGCATTTCTTTTCTTCTGATATTCATTCCTTTATGTAGTTTGGGGGTAGCTCTTTCTGCCGAATATGTTTTGGTGGCATTTCTTTTCTTCTGATATTCATTCCTTTATGTAGTTTGGGGGTAGCTGTTTCTGCCAAATATGTTTTGGTGGCACACTCATGCTTAACAGTATTAATGGAAATCACTAATTTTGAACATGACTCTTAAAAAGAAATAGAATTTACTTCACAATGTAGTACATCTTCTAAGCCTTTGTATATGCAATGTATAGTAGCTTCTGCTTTATTTATGTTTTTTTTTTAATGCTGGACATGCCCACTAAATTTATTTTATGATGCACTAAGGAGTTACAAACTTGAAGTATTAAAAAATTGAGATTTCAAAGGACAAAATATTTTTGAGTTAAAGATGCATCTAACTGCCTAGTAATAATGGCATAAATCTAAATGTATTGATGTTAAAAATTACCACTGCTCTCAGCAAATCAGGAGAAGAGACCTTCCTCAACTTGATCAAGAACATCTATAAAAAGTCTACGTCATAATTAATGGTGAGAAACTCAAAGCTTTCTCATCAAGATCAGGAATAAGGCAAGATGTTCCCTCTCGCCACTGCTTTTCAACATTACACTGGATGTCTTACGTAATGCAAGAAGACAAGAAAAGGAAATAGAAGTATACAGGCTGAGAAGAAATAAAAGTGTCTTTTTTGCAATCCATGATTGCCTGTAAAGAGAATCTGAAAGAATCAACAAAAAACAAAACAAAACTCCTGAAACTAATAAGTGGCTGTAGCAAGATTGCAGGATACAATGTTAATATACAAAAGTCAATCACTTATCTATACACCAGCAATGAACGAGTCGAATTTGAAGTTAAAACCGTATATAATTTAATAAAATATAATTATATATAACATGTAATGTATATGATGTATATGTACATTGTATATAATGTAACATATATTACATTATAATGTAAATATATTAACATCCTCCAAGTCTGAATACTTACAAATCTAACAAAATATGTACAAAATCTGTTAGAGGTAAACTATAAAACTCTGATGAAAGTATCAACGAAGAGCTAAATAAATGGAGAGATATTCCATGTTTATAGATACAAAGATTCCATATGGTAAGGATATCAGCTTTTCCCAACTTGACTTATAGATTCAATGCAATCCCAACCAAAATTCCAACAGTTATTTTGTGGATATTGACAAATTCATTATAAAGTTTGTATGGAGAGGCAAAAGGCCCAGAATAATCAAGTCAATATTGAAGAAGAATAACAAAGTTGAAAGACTAACACTACTCAACTTCAGTACTTATTATAAAGCTACAGTAATTAAGGGAGTGTGGTGATGGTAAAAGCATAGGCAAATAGATCAATGGAACAGAACAGAGAGCCCAGAAATAGACCTACAACCACATAAATATAGTCAACTGATCTTTGACAATGGCTATTGTTGGATAGGTTTTTAAAGAAATAGTTAAAACAACTGGGCATCCATATGCAAAAAAGAAATCTAGACACAGAACACAGACTCTTACACTGTCACAAAATTTAACTCAAGATGGATCATGAACCTAAATGCAAAATCCAAACCTATAAAACTCCTAGAAGGTAACATAAGGGAAAACCTAGATGACTTTGGGTATGGCAAGGACTTTTTAGATACAATGCCAAAGGCATAAACCATGAAAGAAACAATTGATCAGCTGTACTTCATTAAAATTAAAAATTCCTCCTATGCAAAAGACAGCATCAAGAGAATGAGAAGACAAGCCACAGACTGGGAGGAAATATTTGAAAAAGACACAGCTGATAAAGGACTATTATCCAAAATATGCAAAGAACTCTTTAAACTCAAAAATTTTAAAAATCAACTAATTAAAAAATTTAAAAAGGCCCGAATAGACATCCCATCAATGAAGATATACAGATGGCAAGGAAGCATATTGAAAGATATTCACCATCATATGTTATTAGAGAATTTCAAATTAAAACAGTGAGGTATCCCTACATACCTGTTAGAGTGGTCAAAATCCAAAACAGTGGTAACAACAAATGCTGGTGAGGATATAGAGCAATGGGAAAATTGTACAGCCACTTTGGAAGACAGTTTGGTGGTTTCTTACAAAACTAAACATACTCTTAAATACGATCTGGCAATCACACTTCCTGGTATTTACCCAAATAAATAGAAAACTTATGTCTACACAAAAACCTGTACACAGATATTTATAGCAACCTTATTCATAATTGCTCAATCTTAGAAGCAACCAAAACACCTTTCAGTAGGTGGGTGAATAAATAATCTGTCCATTTGGACAATGGAATATTATTCAGCACTAAAAAGAAAGGAGCTGTGAAGCCATGAAAATGCATAGATGAAACTTAAATGCATATTACTAAGTGAAAGAAGCCAATCAGAAAAGTTACATATTTAATAATTCCAACTCTATGACATTCTGGAAAGGGTAAAACTATGGACACTAAAAAGATCAGTGGTTGCCAGGGGTTGAGGGGAGTAAGGGATGAATAGGCAAAGCACAGATCATTTTTAGGGCTGTGAAACTACTTTCTATGATACTACAATGATGAATACACTTCATTATATGTCAAAATCCATAGAATATGGATATGTTATCCATGTATAACAAAAAGAATGACTCTATAGACTTTGGGTGATAATGATGTGTCAATGTAGGTTCATTGATTATAACAAATATATTACTATGATGAAGGAATGTTGATAATGGGGGGAGGTTATGTGTCTGAGGGGGCAAGGAGTATATGGGAATCTTTGTACCCTCTTCTCAATTTTCCTGTGAACCTAAAATTGTCCTAAAAATAGTTTATTAATTATAAAGAATAATTACCCATGCTCTCTGTGGTAGGCAAACTTCTAAGACAGTCTCTAATAATTCCTGCCTCCTGGTATTCACACTCTTATGTAGTCTCTTTCTCTTGTGTGTAGTCTGGGCCTACTCACCTGCTTCAAATTAATAGAATACAGTAAAAGCAATGGGATGCCATTTTTATGTTTGGTTTACAAAAGACTGTGACTGTCATCTTGCTTTCATTCACTCTCTTGCTAGCACTGTCTTTCTGGCCCTTCTCACATGCTTTCTCTCATGAATTAAGCTGGAGAGGCCCATGTGGCAAGGAACTGGGGGGTTGCCTCTGATCATCTGCACATTATTCCCCCAGTTGAACCTTCAGATGAGACCACAGTCCCAACTAACAGCCTTATTGCAGCCTCATGAGAGACCCTAAGCCAAAGAATCCAGCTAAACCATGCCTGGATTCCCAACCTACAGGAACTGTGAGATAATAAATGCTTGTTTCAAGCCACTAAAGTTTTGGGGGGTAATTTATTATGCAGTAATAGATAACAAATACATTCTTTCTTAGTAAAACAATATTTGAGTTTGCACTTTTGATTTTGGGATAGTATCATTTGATTTAATGTAAGCAATACAAAAAGGCTTTTGGATATATCTGTCTTTGCTTGGATTTATAGCACTAGCCTAGTCATTGACAAAGAAGCTTTCAAAAATTATTTATGAAGGTTGATGACTAAGAATTCCTTCAGCACAAAAAAGATTTTAGAGTTTCTATAATCATAGCATTAAGTATTACTGTATTATAGGAGCACTCCAGTTGAGAAAATTTGGAAGATATTAAATTGCTTGATTTAACAAAATGAGGTTTTCTGAACAAAGCAGGATTAAGACATTTATGAATAATGCAATTGTCCAGAGTTGCAGCAGATATATACTTTCAAATGCTGGAATACCACAGGGTTTGGTCCTTGGATGTTTTCTCTTTTCCACCTACGTTCACCATGTGAGTGACCTCAGCCAGTCACATGTCTCTAAGTATCATCCAAAGGCTGATAAAACCTAAAAATATGTCTCAAGTCTAGACTTTTTCCTTGAATTCCATATTTTTCACTCCAGCTACCTACTCAACATCTCTATTTTGATGTCTAATAAGTATCTCAAACTTAACACATCAATATTCAAATCCTCACCACCACCCCCGCCCCCACTCTTTTCTTAAAATATAACAATTCCATCTTTTGGTGTTCAAGCAAAAAAATCTTGGAGTTACTCTTGACTCATGTCTTTCTTTCAAACCTATATCTTATCCCATTAGCAAATCCTATTAGCTCTTCCTTTGAAATAATTCAGGATCTGGCCACTTCTCAGGCCTCTGGTCCAAGTCTTCAACATTCTTCCTAATTGGCTTGTTTCTGCCTTCCCCCCATACCACCCATTCTTAATACTGCATCCAGGGAGTTCTTATAAAGCAAAAGGCACATCTGATCCCCCTACTCATGACACTACAATGACGGTATCTCACTCAGAGTAAAAGCCCAAGTCTTTATAAATGGCCCACAATGTGCTACTTCAACAGCCTCTCCCCCTCTTCTCTCAGCTTGACTCCTGCCACTCCCACTCCCTTTCTCCAGTCATGCTGGCCTCTTCCTTGCACAAGGCTAAAGTAGCGCCCTTTCTGCTGAGAATGTGTTTTTCTTTAGACATCCACATGAATCCCTGATTCAGTTCTTTCAGGTCTTTGCTCAGATATTAGTGGGGATTCCTTGGCCACCTTTGTAACTATAAATTGTAGTTACCTGTGCCCTGCCCTCAGAACTCTTTATTCCTCTTCCCCATGTTATTTTTATACATATCACTTCCTCCCAATGTGCCGTACATTTTACACTGAAGTACCATACATACCACACATTTATTGTATGTTTCCCAACACTGCAATCTGAGCATTTTTGTGTGTATCCTCTGTGCCCAGAACAGCACTTGGTTCAAACTAGACATTGCTAATTTTTTTTTTTTTTTTTTTTTCCTGAATGAATGGATGAAGCTCTTTTGTCAACAGCCTTTCTTTGCTTTTCCACTCCCATTACGGGTATTCATCTGGTAGTTCTATGAGCACCAAAACTTCAAGAGAATCCAGCATAGAGAGTAGTCATGGAGAATAGTTACACATTTTGTCTTTAGTTGCAAGACACAATTGTATGAAGTCTGATTTCCTTTAGGCATGGCTTTATTTCTTTCAGCTTCTACCTTATAGACTGGTGATCATTTAAGCAATAGCAGGAAAGAAAAACATCTGAGGTCTCAGTGGTCTGAAAGAATTAGAATATTGGATTCAACAGCGATCTAGTCCATGATGAGTAAAAGCAACATTTCTGCATGCACAAGGCATGACTACCCCTGTTAGAAGTGAGTTAGTAAAAAGAAGGTATCACAAACCCTCGGGAACTCGGTTTCAGAATGCTTTTGTAGACTTGACTCATATAGACTTTGAAAAACCTCACAATGCCCTGTCATTAGCATGTAGTGCCTGTCTTAAGATATGTATGTGCCTTTCTCCCTAGATGAGACTATTTATAAATAATACTAGAATTGATTAATATCAAAAGACCTGCCCAAATAATGGAAAGGAATGCTACAGAGAGAAGCCAAACGCCATGGACACTACAGCTCACATTCTTTTCTGACAGCATCACGCTTTCGGGGAGGAACAAAGGCCCACTTGCTGAATTAGAGATGGGCTGGCAATCAGAACATTGAATTTCTTGGCATTTGCTAGTTTGAGGCTTAACCTTCTGAATACTTGAATGTAATTACATGTGGTTTCTTAAAAGAGCCCCAAACAAAGCAAATCACTTAAGGAATGTCCTAAAAGACATATCATTTAGAGAAACTATACTTTGGTCCTTCCAGACTTGAATATACCTTTCAAGAGACTTCCTCATGTATTGTTGGAATTTTCAATTGCACGAGACAATAATCCTGTGAACTCAAATTTCTCTTGACTCATGGTATCCAAACTACCCAAAATGCTCCTCCTTGCCAAAAATTCTTTTAAATGCATAATTTCAACACAAAAATCAGCTTTGACAAAAACCATATCTCATTTACTATGGATCCTGAAAGAAAGCAAAGGAGACCAGTGGGCACTGGGTGGCAACTATATTTTGGAAAAGATGTTTGAATGAAAGGAGATACATGATAGTACAGTGTTTCATTTATTGATCACTTGGAAAGGAGCTAACCTGTGTAGTTAGAAATGTACAGATTTTCTTTTCTAACATTTGCCTCATTCTTAATACTAATATGTAATATTAATTATTTTCTATGTGCTAGGCAAAGTGCTTTTACATGAGGCCAGGCATGGTGGCCTCATGAATTACTTCGCTAATTTGTATGGCAGCTCTATGAGATATCATTATCATGTCTATTTTACATGAGGAAGAGAGGATCGTAAGTTTAACTGATTTGCTGAGTTAGTCTACCTGTAAATTGTGGAGCCCAGTCCCTATGCTGGTCTATATGACCAGACTCCCTGCTCTTAAACCCAACAAGCCCTGCCCTCTCCACTCTCCCCAGTCATCCATGGTAATTGCATGAAACTACTAATGGCACGTCTGCTGCCTCCTGTCTCCCAGGAGGATCTGGATGGAGCCAATTCCCTGAGGTTCCACTGTCTGGAAATAGTCTGTGGCCTGTGTCCAAGTGCATTTGTTTTCCCATGCCTTTAACCTAATGACACAGTGCACAGAATGGATATGTCCTTCCTTAAATGGCCAGCGGATGGCTTTAATAAGTGGGGGTGGAGCTAACACATGTCAGAGGCCTGTATGGTTTTAGAAAAGTGTTTCCAAGGATGAGATTAGATCCTTAAGGATTTATTCTAATACTTTTCATTCCCAAAGCATAGTAATGTGGTTTCATACCCCTTTTAACTTCTCCAGAGGCCATTCTCTTTTCCTCTGTTTGTGGTCTTAAAGGGCTATTGGCTGACTCTGAGGTTTGGGCAGTAGTGGAGCCAGGTGGGTAAGGGCTGTCTGGTTTCCAGGCACAGTGTCCCCAAGGCATTGGCTAGGGCTCCATTTATGACCTATACTCACCCACGAGGGAGAGATCAGTGCTCTCAAACCTATAGGGGGAAATGGTGTATGTTTGGGTGGGAGAGGGCAGTGTCAATGTACATTATAGTTGCCACACCTGTTATTTTTAAGGGATAATGCATTCATAAAGTAAACACATGCACACAAATCTTCTTGTAGGCAGAAAACTGGTTACATGTTAAGTTTCTACTATGTTATATACTGTGGAAGGTGATGGAAATAAAACCATAAGCAGGAACAGACACTGCTCGTGGCTTCCTGGGGTTTGCAGTCTACTGAAGGAGATGAGTAGCAAAACTATAACTCTGGTTAGTGCTGTGAAGGAGAGGTGCCTGGTGCTATGAGGACATCAGTAAGGCAACTGAGCCTAATCAGAGAGGTCAAGACAGGTTTCTGAAGGACCTAAGGTAGATTGACCATGAATCTGAAGGAGGAGGAGAAGAAATGACCTAGACAAAGGGAGCAGGAGATGTCTCCCAGCCAGGTTCCAGTGCATGTCTGGGCCACATGGCCAGATGGAGTGTGGCACGAATCCTACTGCAGGGAAGCAGTAGGAGAGGAAGATAGTGGCTCTCTGCCCTGGTGACACACTCTTGGCTCACACCCTTCCCAAAGCTGTCATTTACACTGTCCTTTCTCTCTCCTCTGAGGTTGTGGCTACTATGAGTAGTAGGTGACAGCAGCCAACCAGAGCCCATCAATTTAGCAAAGCCAATTTTGTCTCCTTCACAAAATGAGCTACTGGCAGTTTCAAACCTACACCCCTCCTCTTACGTAGTTTTTATGTGTTCCTGAGTGTCTCTTCCAACCAGCGAGAGCAAATGCCTCTGGAAAGTCTTCCTCTGCTCTAAGATTGTACTTGCTGGATGGAGAACCTGCAATGCGGCAGCTGCAGCCGGGCTCCAGCTAGGTGTGTGTCACATGTACATTCTAGCCTTAGCCCAGCGGCAGATAGGATAGGGGCCACTGATGCCCTCTAGAAGGAGGGCTCCAGTGGGGTGATAGTCGGCCTCTCTCCCCGTGACAGCGATGGACATCAGGAGACACGCACACAATTGTTTGTGGTGACTCCATCTGAGGTAGACTACCTGGGCAAGGCAGATGGCAAAAGCATTTCTCACTTCAGGACATTTTCCATCTAGATAAGGTAAAAGGAACTATCCCCAAAAGCAAAATGTAAGCAGGTGAGAGAACACAATTCCTTCTTTCAGTCTAGCCCAGGTGAATTACTGTCCCGGTCCCACCCCACAGCCAGGGATTGAAGGACACCTCTCTCACTCACTAGGCTAGAGAAGCACAAGGATTAAATGCCCAGCTTATAAAGGGCCTCCTTTGTAAGTAAGTCCGTTGAGTAAAAAGGGAAAATAGGGTCTCTGTATTTATTCTCAAGAAAGAGAAGAAAACCACCATTGCAGTCCCCTTGTGATTTGTGACCCACCCTCGTCGAGTTGGATGCTGTGGAGCTGGGGCTTGAGGGCAGGTTCGTGGGCAGTGCCTCTCTCCTCAGGCTCTGGTGAGGACCGCACGCCCTCTTGCCTCTGTGCAGTTTCCTGGCTTCAGATTCAGGCTCCCTAACACCCACTTCTACCTTCTTCCTTTTGGCAGAAACCCTTGGGCCTCTTTTCTTGCTTAACAAATGCCATGCTCCCCTTTCCACCCAAATGCCTGCCTGCCTGGGAAGGCAGTCTCCACAGACTTCGTGATTCCAGTGGCCTCATGCATGACTTTGATGGAGGGACATTCCCGCGGCAGATTCAGGGTCCCAGGGTTTCCCTCACCTTGACTGGCTCCCTTCATTTCTGGAAGCTTCTCCATCAGTGAGGGCAGTGGGCTGGGCTGCACTCAGGGGTGGAGGAACGGACTTTCTGGGTTGCCACTCTATTGCCGGAGGTGCCTGAGGTGACCTCACTTGTGTCCAACTCAGGCTGTGCATTAGAATTACCTGAGGAGCCTTACAAGCTACCGTTGCCCGAGCCCCAGTCCAGCCCTTTTAAATCAGAATATCTGGAGGCACAACTGGGAAAAATATTTGCTAATGTTCTCCAGGTGATTCTGACATGCAGCTGGCATTGAGAACCAATGATTTACTCTCTCCTTGTCCACACCCTCTGCCCTAGATCTGTTAGGACACAGGGTTGGAGCTTCTTACTCATCTACTCTCTGGCTTCGATGATATAAGAAGTGATAAATTTAGCAACGTGCATCCCCGCCAGGAGAGACAGAAAGGTGGGAGGGGAGAAGGAAAGAGTTACATTCCCACAGGCTTCACCCTTCCCCTGGCAAAACCTACTTAACTGAGAGATACTGCTCCTGTAGGCGTTTTCTTTTATCCTGGAAATATCCAACGTTTGCAGGATGCTCTCTAACCTCATGCATTCGGTGCTACCTGTGAACCCTTTGAAAACCCTTTTTTTTTTAAAAAAAAAAAGGAGAACCTCATTTGGACCAGCCTCTGACCCCAGGATCCCTCTGGGGTGGCAAGTGCTTGTCAATTCAAGAGGCCCGGCATGAGCTGCAGTTGGTAAGATGCTATCAGCTCCTCAACCCCAGAACCACCTAACCCTTTACTCACAAGATGTTTGAACCTAGCAGACGCTCCCCGAGCCATGCAACCCAGCCAAAGGGAGGGGCGGGCAACAGCCCGTGCAGGTGGTTTTTGCTCTGCCCTCAGTTATGATGTCTCTGGTACTGTCTCAAGTCTAACATAGGTAGCAATGAGTCCTTGTGAGGCAGTTAGAAACTGATTCCATTTAGATAATGGAAAGAATTGAATTGGTTGAAACTCAGACCAAAGCTCATTAAACTTGCATTGACTCTTGGGCAACCACAGATAACATCAGAAAAATTTGACTTTTTTTCTTTTTCTCCTTTTTGTCCCTCCCCCGCCACCCCACCCTCCCTACCTCTTTGCTGAGGCAATTGTTCACATGAAATAGGATCGTATTACAGTTCAGATGGAGAAATTAGACTCTGGATGGGTTTTTTAAAGTTCTCCCAATTCTCTTGACTGAATTTATTTGACCACTGTTTTTCAGGATAAGCTCACATGAAATCTCAGTAAACTTCTTCTTGAATTTTGTAATTCACTCTGCGCAGGACATCCACTTTCAATAAGGCACGGTGGTTTCAACCTCTAGCTATGATGGTCACAGATCATGGCAATTATGGGCAAATGTCTGTTTCCAAGTCTGCCACTGTCAGTTAAATTGTACCTGATCTAAAATAACAGCAAGGCACCGGTTCTGGCCCTAGGGTTGGGACTCACACACAGAGGGCATGTGCTGCCAGAGGAAAAGGCACTGCCTGGTGGGCTCTGACACTGGATATGTTTGTCAGCTGCAGTGTTGAAGGAGGCTGTAGTGCTTTTGGGCCAGGGGCCAATGCACCCCCTTCCAGCCAGTATTCTCATTCAAAACTTTCTTTGACAGGACCAGAGTTTCAAAATTCAAGAATGAACCATGTATTGGTTTTCTAGGGCTGTCATAACAAAACTATTCCAGACTGGGTGGCTCATAATTCTGGAGGCTGAAAGTCCAAGATCAAGGTGTAGGCAGGGTTGGTTATTTCTGAGGGCTGTGAGGGGAGGATCTGCTCCAGGCATCTCTCCTTGGCTTGTAGAGGGCCTTCCTTTCTCCCTGTCTCTTTACAATGTCTTCCCTCTGTGTGTCTGTCTCTGTTCAGATTTCCGCTTTATAAAGATGCTGGTTACACTGAATTAGGGACCACCCTCGTAACTCCATTTTAACTCGATTGTCTCTATAAAGGCCCAGTCTCCAAGTACAGTCACATTCTGAGGTACTGAGGGTTAGGACTCCAATGTATCTTTTTGAGGGGACACAATTTAACCCTAATAGACCACAATTAAAATGGAATGCAATAATAAAAACTAACTTTTATTGAGCATTCTTAGTCTGAGTTTGGCATTGCTCAGAGTGCCTTACATTAATTAATGTAATCTTCACAATTCTATGAACTCAGTATCATTATTACCCACATTTTACAAATGAGTGGATGGAGTCCATGGCAAGAGTAACTTGCCCAAAGTCACGCTGCTGGTAAGATCAGAACCAGACTCAAAAACAGTAGTCTAATTCCACAGCAGATTCCGTCAACAACTATTCCACACAGTCTCTACTTTATGGGGTTCAACATAGAGACTATTTTGATGTCTGCGGTAGCTGTGAGAATGTGGCTCAGAGACTTCCATCTATGGGGAACTCAATCAACCAAAGGCCCCAGCTCCTGCACTTTGAAATCCGTCACTATGTTATCACCGAGGCCACATTTCCCATGGGCTGCTTCCAGCCAATGCCCAAACAATGGCAGGGAGACTAAGCCATCCTGTTCCTGGGAGATGTGGGACTTTCCTGGTGGTCCCTTTTGGCTGAGGGACTCCCTGACAGCCTGCCAAGCCTCCGTTACTCTGCAGGCAGTATGGGAAGCTTCACCCACCTTCTTCCCTTTCCTTTCCTCTTGCCTCCACTGCAGGTCAAGCCTGCATCCCAGTCTCCTAATAAATCATTGCATGTTTAATGGCATCTTGATGTCTATGTCTTGGAGGTCTTGGACTAACACAATGCTCTATTTAAACAAAAGCATCAGAAAATAATATGTAGGTTTAATTCTAATTTAAATTGACTTAGTTTATCAATGTTTTAAAATTTGTAAAATAAAAAAGTGTACTTTTCACTAGGTATGGTTAGTGATGCCATAGATGTCTTTTATTTAGTGTTCTAGAAAGTAATGTAGTTTATGCTAGTTTTAATGTTGCTTCTGTCTGTCCTTACTCAAACATGCAGAGCTCCCAGAGTCTAGCACATAGCAGGCCCCAGCAACTGACAGACAGGCAGACTGACTGACTGAAAGAATGGAAAATCTTTTCTCCTCCCATGTTCTCTAAAGTTAGGCTGGCTGGAAGAGGGAGGTGGGTTCTCCAGGCATGAGGGGGCAGGAGAAGGCAGACCAGGCTAACGATGAGGTCTTGGTTATGAAAGCATTACCTGAACAAGTGCATGACCTTATGGAAGCCAAGTGCAATCACAATGAACCTGGTTGCTGTGAGACACTGCATTCAGACAGATGGGACAGACCCTCATGAATTCATAATGTGACCGGTTATGTCATGGAAGCAAGAGCAATGGTCTCTGGGTGACTTTTTAACTGGTTGGTATGATTAAAGTAAACAATTACACCCCTTCTTTTATCTTTTATCTTCTTATCTTTTATCAATTTCTTTTATCAATTTACCCTGGTAATAACCTCCTAAAGCTAGATCAGGGACTTTAATCCTAGGCTTTAATCACCACCACTAGTTAACTAGTTAGCTGACTAGTGTGCATTTAACCTTGCTGGGCCTCAAACTTGTCTTTTGTAGTTAAATGAACTGAATTACAACATGAGGTGGTTGGGATAAATGATCTCTAAGGTCCTTCTCTATGCTAAGATTCTGTGAAATGCCCATCTTGTTGTAAACACGGATCAGCCCAGATAAATGTGCAGGATGTCATGACAGGATAGAAAATTCCTTCTAGCAGTGAACCATTTCTGCCATTTTCTCCCCACGAAAAGCTATACAGTGACTCCCTCACTCTCTGGAGTATTCTAACCACAGTTAGTCTGGGGCATTTGACCAAGGCAAGAGAAGGAGTATCTGACTCTTTACAAACTTAGTGGCTCTCACCCGCCAGTTGGCTATGCCAATCCATGTGCTTACTATAAATATTGGTTTATTTTACTTTTGGGAAGAACAACTTGACCCATGGTATATTCAAATCTCTATAATAATATCTCTGTTATCATGGTATCCTGCTGAATCTTCCTCCATGGTTAACAAGTGATACTAGCAGTGACTTTTTCAGTTCACTTTTCCATTCCTGACCATCTTGGGAATGTTTAAACCAGGGCGTAGAGCTGATGGAAACTGGCTCCCCTGACCAGCATGAACATATGTGGGGCAGCTTTGATGTGATGGATGGGATAGAGGTTGCTCATAGGGCTTGCTAATAATCCAGTGAGGTGATGTCATTCTTGGCAGAGCCCAGAAAGAGAAACAAGAGGCCAAAGCTCTCCTTGGCTGATAAAGTCCCTTCAGGCTTCCTTGACTCCGCTGTTGCTAAGCAGATGAGATTGGAAAGTTCTGTGAGCCCAGCTGAGCCATCTTACCTCCTGGGGACAGGAGTTTTTGTCAAGAAACCTTGGGTCACTAGCTGGTTTACATAAATCCCTCAGAAAGGTTTGCACTGCCTTTGAAAGTACTCCCAGGAATAGACATTTATAATAGAGTTAGGAGATAATTAACTCCTGGGGATACAGTGCTTTGTGCTAGAATTGCTTCACTCCATAAGGGAGAGGATTGAAGCTCTTCTAGCCCTTGAGTCTCTCCTGATTTCGGATGGTCAAGGAAGGGAAAAGGAACAGCACTCAAGGAAGAGAAGAGGAAACTTGATGGGACTTTTGATTCAGAAATTACGAAACAAAACCCATGCTATTTAATATAACGGATCTCTTTTTTTTTCTTTTGATTTCCTGAATTTTTCTTAAACCAAGGACCCATGGAATCCTCATGTTTCCAGTGACTATCTGGTGGTTTTCCCCCAGTACAGCCTTGTCCTGGTGGCATGTGCCTCCATAGCCAGTGCAGTTGGCCTACCACTTCCTCAGTGCCTGCACCTCTGACCCTTTGACACTTTAGGACATATGCTCATCCTGATATAGGAGCCACATAGAGCCTTATCTGTACTCGTTAGGGAAGCCCTGAGAAATATTCACTGCCTTGAGGAAAAGCATCCACTATAAAAATGCAGGACCTAGTCTGCAAGGAACTCCATGAAACCTAGGACACTTGATCATGATATTCCAAGCTGTTGAACTTTCTTTCAAGGGGTGGAAGTTCCTACGTTGGCTTACAAATGTGCATTATTTGCCAAATTTCCTAGGAATACAGGCCTTTGTACAAAGGAAAAACACATTCTTTTTAGAATCATTGAGAATAACAGGCTTGTATGTGTCTGGTGATATTTTCAGTGATCATTCTGCAGAAATTTTGCAAATAAATATATTTCTTGATTTATAGAACAGATACCACCTAGCAGGCTTGGAAAAAGAACAAATGCTGGTAAAGCAGATGATATTTTCCAGTTGACTTTTATGATAATCAGGGCTCTGTTGCTATGGAAAAAATCCATCGGTATGCTGAGTTGAAAACACTTGGGAAGAAGGCTGATGGTTATTTCCAATCCCGTAGAGTGCAACACTCACCCATTCCACAAATACGTACTGAAAGACTACTATGTGCCACATGGTGTTCTAGGAGCAACGGATGGCAGTGAACAAAGCAGACACAAATCTCTACTCTCGAGAGTACATTCTGGAAGGACAAGACAGGCAATAAAAAAACATAGCTAAAATGTAGACTATGTCAAATGGCAATAAATGCTATGGAAAAAATGAAAGCAGAGAAGGCAGATAGGGAGAGCCAAGGTGGAAGTGGGAATGGACAGGGAAGGCTTTGCTGAGATGACGACATTCAAATGAGGACCTGAAGGAAGGGAGGGAGTATGCTTTGAGGCTACTGGGGATGATCTTTCAGGAAGAGGTGCAGCAAGTGCAGAGGCCCTGTGGCAGGAGCCTGGCTTCCAGAGAAACAGTATAAAGCGCAGTGTGGCTGTGCTGTGGTGAACAAGCAGGAGAGTAGGAGGAAGAGGTCAGAGGCGGCAGGACACCAGGTTGTACAGGCCCCATAGGGCCTGCCATCATCTGTTTGTAGGACTTCTTCTCTGCAGCTGGCCCTTTTCTTAGCACATATATCCATAGCTCACCATCCTAGAGGCTTAGCTCCTCTTCTGAGCCATTGTTGTCTTCTCTGGCCACCACCATTGCTGAAGCCCTCGCTGGCACCCAGAGCACTCATTATCTCCTAGGTCTTCCTGTACTGCTACAATGGTTGATTTATGTGTCAGTTTCATTGGGCTAAGGGATGCCCAGATAACTGGTAAAACATATTTCTGGGTGTGTCTGTGAGAGTGTTTCTGGAAGAGATTAGCTTTTGAATCAGTAGACTAAGTACAGAAGATCTGCCATCACCAGTTTGGACAGGCACCCTCTAATCCACTGGTGGCCTGAATAGAATAGAAAGGCAGAGGAAGGGAAAATTCTCTCCTCTCTTCTTGAGCTGGGGCATCTGTCTTTACTGCCCCCAGACATCAGAGTTCCTGGTTCTTTGGTCTTTGGATTCCAGGACTTAAACTAGCAGCTTTCCTGGCTCTCTAGCTTATAGACAGTATATCATGACACTTTCTCTGCTTGTATAATCACGTGAGCCAATTCCCATAATAGATCTCCTTGTATAGATCTACATATTTTCTATTGGTTCTGTTTCTCTGGAGGACCCTAATAAAACCACTATGTCAAATTGTATAATTTCCTGTGTATGTATGTCTTCACTTTCCATCAAGATTCTTGCTCAGTTGGGGTAAAGCCATGTGTAGCCTTTTTCCTTATTTCCTACAACAGTTGGCACAGTGTTAGGCACTCAGCAAACACAAGGAAAATGCCTGCTGCATAGAAACTTCAACTCTACAGTTAAGGCTTCAAGAACTTTATTAGTTCTTTCTCCTTTTGTCTGAGTCTGAGGGAGAATACTGTTAGAGATAGTCTAATCTTGTCTACTAATCAATATTCTTCTTTTAAGTACAATGATCTAATACAAGAAATGTTTCGACCCCAAACTCCAGGGTTAGAGTTTCAAAGTTTGCTACATTTGCCCTACTTTATTTATACTTGGAAAATAGTGCAAATTTTAAAAATAATTCTGAATTTGCTCTTTACTTAAAATAAAAAATAGATTATTTTTTCTTTTTTAACCTTATAAGCAGCTTTCACATATATCATGTGAAACCATGAAGATACAATATTCTAAAATTCTTAGATGCTGACTCTTAGTTTAGCGCAAGAATGGGCAACTTTTCTGAAAGGGGTGCCATACTATGTACTTAGATCTGTGGAGCTTCCTGAAGGTAGGCACCTCACTGTGTTCCTGTAGGTTTCCCATTGTCTAGAAACCAGGGGACCAGGGGTCAATAAATGCTGCTGTGTAAAAACTATCATCATCCCCATTGTACAGATGAGAAAGTTATAATTCAAGGAGGTTGTAATTTGCTGAAGGTCACACAGAAAGTTAGTGGCAAATCTGGGACTAAAATTCTTTTTTTTTTCTGACAAAGTTGGTTCGAGTCAGGGCTCACAGATTTGTTGGTAGCAATCGGCATTTTGGAATACATAATAGGAGATACAGGGGCTATTTTCTATTTTGTAAACTTGACGTACAACTTCTGAGGGGACAAATGAGGCAGCTTCTTGGATTCCTATCTGGTGGAAGCAGGAAGATGTGAGGATTCTGAGCAGAGAGCAGGAGAAAGGATCCAGCATCAGAGCTGACACCTGGAGAGCACATTAATGGCAGCTAAAGAAGGAGCCTAGGAAGAAGATGGTGACAGGGGCACTTGCTGTTTTCTTCTGTTATCAGTTGTCTCATATTTCCTTCCATGAGTGCTGTGGTTTAAAAGTATTTGGATGAACCCTGTTAGATGGTGGGATAATATCTGGATACAAGTAAAGTATTTTGCTACTAGGTATGGTGGCACACACCTGTAGTCCCAGCTACTCAGAAGGCCAAGGTAGGAGGATCACTTGGGGCCAGGAGTTCAAAACCAGCCAGGCAACATAGCAAGACTCCATCTCTAGTAAAATTTTTTAAAAATAAGTAAGACATTGTGGCACACCTCTAGTCCCAGCCACTTGGGAGGCTAAGGTGGGAGGATCACTTGAGCCCTGGAGTTCTGGGCTGTAGAAAGCTCAGCTGATGGGATGTCCACACTAAGTTCGGCATCAATATGGTGACTTTCTGGGAGCAGAGGACCACTAGGTTGCCTAAAAAGGGGTAAACGAACCTGCCCAGATCAGAAATGGAGCAGATTAAATAAGCCATTTTGGTAGAAACACAAGTGATTTCTGGTTACTAGGCACTAACTAGGAGAGCAGAGAAACTGTAAGAGACATGAGCAAGGAGAAATGTTCCAAAAACTCTGAATCCTGGAGAGAAAAATCTGTAAACTGGTCTTTAACTGAAGATGGACAGGTGATTTGGGAAGGAGGAGGTTATCATCTTGGCAGGGCTTCCTTCTTTCTCAGGAATGGTGAATGGGAAGATGAGGGTCTAATGTCAGCAAAGTGGGATAAGCCTGACACTTCCAGCTCCCACCTTCTCAAACCAATGCCTCATCTTTTGCTGTGTCCTCTTGGGTAGATGTGAGGGAGGCCACTGATCTGGAGAGTTGAATTCTAGCCCTAACACTGACACTCTGTATATGGCCTTAGACGAGCTTCCTACCTCTCTTGCCATCCATTGTGTAAAAGGAGGTTCCTTAACAAATGATCTCTAAGATTTTTCAGCTGAACAGTTTATGATTTTCTGACGTACTTCCCTCAGGTCACCAATATTGGTTTGCTGAAGATGGAGTTTGATAGAGAAGAGTAGGGAAGGATGGGTCATTTTGGAAAAGCTGGCTGGGAGCCTAAGGAGTGGGTCTTTGTGCAGCGTTGGCATCTGTCTGAGATAGCATAGGTTTGGTCAAGTAATTCCTTTGGCATCTCTTTCTTTAGATCTAGTACCACTGGGGAAAGAAATATGGAAAGGAGATCCAGGCCATGCTGTGAAATGAAGTTCTCTTCACTTTTTTGGCTACTAACTGAAACCTACATCCAGGTACCATTTAGCTGTACTTGCACAGCTGACTCAGGCCTCCAACTCACACATTCCTGTCCAGTGCACAGTTTCCCAACCTATCATTCCCATTTCAAGGATAAGTGATCTACATACTTGGCTGAAGTTATTTTCACCAAGCTTACAAATAGTGCCCACCCTTTTACCCAGAAACCACAATCAAACCAAAGCAAACCGGAAGGATCGAAAGGCAGACATACTGGTGGAAAAAGTAGTGACGCCCTCCTTAAATAGCCTTTTTGAACCTCTTCAGTTTATAAATAGCAACTAATTTAACTCCATAAAAATAAACTGGCTCTGGGTCAGATCATTTGGGTCTGTTTGTGAGAAGATGAATTATGTAACAGATCCAGCCAAATATTGTAGCCTAAATATTGGCCCTATTAGAACTGTTGAGCTGAATTTTTCAGAATAAAATTCATAACATTCCTCCCCTCCCAGTTCTGTTACTGCCTCAAACATGCCTTTTTTTTCCTGTTTCTTAAGCTTCAGACGGGAGCCCCCAGAGTGACCTAACCCTCGTTGACATATTCAGTTTTCTGATTTATGGGAATCATGAAAGATTATTGTACTTTGTCTGAACGAAGGTCCTCACTGTGAAAACCTCGCAAAGACCACAAATGTGGACACTTACCTGCCGCAGCCAGGCCTCATGGCCTTTGAAAGGAGCCATTCAGCATGCAGGCTACAGTCTGGGCATACATTGAATTCTGTGGGCTTGCTTCTGCTGGAAGACTTCTATGAATTAGGGAGCTTCTCTGGGTTCTGTGTAAAAGTTCACTGTAAACATTTGCTCAATCTGTGCATGGTAAATATCTATAAGCCTCTTAGAGTAGAGTTCATGGGACAAAGTGGCGGGATTAATGTGACCGGTGCTGGTGGCTGCCAATGCTACAACTTTAAAGGCTCAGCTGGAGTTGTCTGGGCTCTGAGTAGTTCACACAAGAAAGTCCAGAAGTAGACCCAGTCTGAACCCTCAGTTTGACGATGGCTGGAGTCAGGGCAAATAAAGACCCAGACAGCGCCCTAACGAGTGTGTATAGGCTTAAGTATGTTTCCTTGGTCGAAATGCTGGTTCTCACTGGTGACTTCTGCCTTATGGAGAGAGATGGGGAAAGAGGGAATTTCCTCCCCTAACATTCCTTTGTTGTCTTGCCATTTTCCTGCTGAGCCTGGAAAGTGCGGGGAAGGAAAGAAAGCAGTATGGGGCAGTGGTTAAGAGCTCACACTGTGAGTCTGGCAAGACAAGCACTTACACTCCAGGTCCACCACAGCTTAATGAGCCTTTGTGGTTATGGGTAATGAACAGCCTGGCTCTCCTTGACTAGAACTTAGATCCAACTTGAATGAGAGCGCTTAATTGTTTTTCTCACTAAAGTAACAGAATCTCGGCTTTTTCAGGTGGCAGCCTGAGTGAGTGAGCTGAGGGGTCTGGGAAGGTGACAAAGCAAAACAGAGAAAGAAGTTTCTTGGAGGAAAAGGGCTTTAGGACAAGCTAAAACATGGCATGGTTCACAGGGCATCCCTTGTGTGACTCTTTTCTCCATCTTGAATTTTTCTGCTTTATAATTCTCTTTGTTACCCCCTGACCCTCTAGAACTTTAGTATGTGTCTGCTTTTCATAATACTTTATTTAATGTTTAGTGGGGTCTTGTCAGGGAGGAAGGAAGATGAGTGTCCACAGTTGGCAAAAGTGGTACCAAATTGAGGCAGCAGCTGCAGGAACTGAAAATGGTGCCTGAGATCTGGGAGACAGCAGAGAACCAGGTCACGGTGTGAACCATCTTGGGGCTAAGCAGGACACCAATCCCCTTCTCTGTTAATAGAAAGAATACTGGCACAAAGAAGGAAGGGGCTGTGGGGTAGTCTGGGCTGCCGTAGTATGTTAGACGGGGAAAGATAAAGCCATTTTATTTGAAAATTAAGGGTGTGACCTCAGAAGACAAAAAGACTTGGAAGTTATCCAGAAGGGAGACATCAGGCATAGAACCTGGAGATTAGGTATCCTTAGAGCTTTTTCAGTCAGATGCTGGGCAAAGGGTTATGAAACTTTCTTGAATCTCCTTAGTGCCTGTTTGGGTAAAGGCAAGGGTCTCTGAGATACAGGTAGCCTTGAAAGGTTCTCCAGGACAGTCACACTGTCAGAAGTCCTTCGTCAGCTGGCTCTGGTCATCCTCTCTTCAGCCACCTCCAACTACTCAACCACCATCATCTGTTTCTCAAGTCACTGTGGTCAAACATGGTTCCAGAACATGACTGTGGAACCAACCCTGATTCCCTGTCAAGCAGCGAATGGCACATCCCAGAGAGCCACTGTTCCCATATCCAGCTTCATCTCCCAAGGGTGTCCCATGACATTTTGAAGCTCCGTCATTTCCCAATCCATGTGTGCACTTCCTAAGACAAAGCACAAAATGGATCAGGGGAAAGGGGCTTGTGGCCAAAATACTAAGCTCCCCTTGGGGACAGCCTCTGCAACCTTACCTTTGTTTTTCTGTTAACTTGGGGAGGCAGCGAAGTCCAGCCCCTGGGACCTCTGGAACCTGTTTCTCAGGTTCTATTCACAGTCATCTTTGGAAGGTATGGACAGTGAGAAACTGCAGGGCAAGGGACATTTCTCATCCCTGATCCTCAGCAGCAGGGGTCAGCTGGAGTGAGGGAAGGCTCGGTGGTTGCCAGGCACTTCTCTCTTCTCTCTATATTCCTGATGTCTAGATCTGCACTAAAAACATGTGGTAACCACCTAGAGGAGAAGGGTGTGGAGGGGTGTATGCAGTCACCCACCAGGAAAATCAAGGCCACCTAGAACAACTGTTTGATCTGGATAATTATGATACAGTCCCCACCTTTAAGGAGCTCCAGGTTACTTGAGTTAAAATGAACAAGCCTCAAAGCTGCAGACTCACTTAAGGCATAGACAAGCACTGGCAAAGGTCTTCACCTCTTCTTCCTTCTGCTCCTTTTTGCACATCAGAAAATAGTGCTATTTTCTGGAGAAACAAAAGCAGCTTCTCTGTAATGCTTAGCTTGCCTGATTGACACTCAAACTGGCAATTTTGCAAATTTCCTTGAAAATTTGCTTTTCCTTCCCTGACTTTTCTATAGGAACAGTGTTATAACAGGGCCATTCAAGGCAGAGTCACTCCTTTAAAATGGCTCCAGGAAAGAGCCACCCATTTTTATTTTTAATAATTACTTGATGGAAACTTGAAAGGGACATGTCTCCTAGGAAAGTTCTAGAACAACCTGATAAGAGAGCCTTGTTATGTCATGCTCCGGGATTCATTCATCCTATTAGTGTATTGAAATATGTTTACACAAAATATGACACAAAAAGAGTCTTCAGCTGGAGGGTGCATATCTTTTTGTCATAGACCATATATTTTTTTCCAAGTTTATAACCAAAGTTCCCCCAAAAATGTGAAATTATCTTAACTTCTCTCACATTCAATCTCTCATCCATCAGCAACTATGTAGTCCTTGTGTTCAAAACAGCCCAGTTTCTGTCATTGTTAGGGGGACTTTGCAGAAGCCTTTCTGCCTCCACCGTGGCTGCCCTCAGTCAATTCTCCAACAGGAGCCAGAATAAACTTTGAAAATATGTCAAGCCATTTCACTCTTCTGTTCAACAATCTAATAGCTTCCCATCTCACTCAGAATGAAATCCAAAGTCTTTATCAAGGCCCATACAGCCCAGCTAACTCTCAGAGCTTACCTCCCACTACCCTCTCATCTTGCACTCTGTTCTTACCTCAATGGCTTCCTTGCTAGTCTTTGAACAAAAACAAGCCTGGACCCCAGGGTCTTTGCACTTGCCATGCTCTCTAGGGAGAACACTGAATCTTCTCTCACAGTGTGCTCCCTTCTTTCCTCATAGTCTCATGATGCAATGCCATCTTGTCACTGAGGCCTTTCACACCCCAATCGCTGTCTGTCCTGCCCTGCTTTAGTTGTTATATTATTGATCACTACCTGACATGCATCAAGTTGAAATTTGTTCATTTGATTGTTGTCAGCATTTTTATTATGTGAGCAGGGATTTTATTTTCTTCTTTTTTTTTTGAGACAGGTCTCACTGTGTCCCCCAGGCTAGAGTGCTGTGGTGTAACCATAGCTCACTGCAGGCTTGAACTCTTTGCTTCAGCCTCCTGAGTCATTGGGACTACAGGTGGATGCCACCATGCCTGCATAATTCTTAAACTTTTTGTAGAGATGGGGGTCTCACTGTGTGGCCCAGGCTGGTCTCAAACTCCTGGCCTCAAGCCATCCTCCTGCCTTGGCCTCCCAAAGTACTGGGATTACAAGTGTGAGCCACTGCACCTGGCCTATGAACAGGGACTTTTGTTCACTACAGTATCCCCAGTGCCTAAGACAACTCTGAGCATATAGCTGGAGCTCACTAAATATTGAATGGATGAATGAATTCCTGGTTCTAATGCCCTGTATCCTCAGCTGGAACTTGCCCCATAAGGCTGTAGGTGGTGATGGGGATGCCAATAAAAAGAAACTATTGAGATGGTCAAGGCTTTTTAGAGAAGAAGTGAATGTAGGAGAAGTATTATTTAAAAACTAAAGGAAAAGAAAATAAGCAGAAAGTGATCCTGGATAGCGCTCACCCATTCACTGAACCGAAGCCAGGCCAGATCTGTTCTCTGCAGTTGCTGAAATCTGGTTCTTGTCACAAACTGACCTAGACATCCATTTTGATACACATATTATATGTCTCTTGGCATGCAGAGTACTCATATCATTTACTAGATTTATTGAAATGATGGAAAGTGGTGTGAAATGCCTCCTGCCATATGGGAAAAGAGGTGAAAATGCTGACATTTGGCTTTTAGCCAATTTCACAAAAGTTTAGAATTTCAGACTTTTTTTCTCCTCCTGGGTGTGGTGACTCTGTCTTATCAAACTTCTATTCTCTGAGTAGCCATAAAGACACATCTGTGCATCTGGTGGTATTTTAATATTCAAAGAACCATATTCTTATGAGCATAGAAACTGACATTTTGGTCCAGCTGTTACAAGAAGAATTGAAAAGACTTTTTAAAATTTTTTTAAATTTTTAAATTTTTTATTTTTTATTTTTTTTTGAGACGGAGTCTCAAAAGACTTTCTTTGCCCTGCTAAGTGCCTGCATTCCCATATTTCACTTTAATTAGCTTTGGTGAGTAGGAATATGCTTGGAGAAAATGGACCCATTTGATATACTAACCATTGAGCCCCACCATGTGCCCAGCCTGGGCCCGGCATGGGGAGTATGGTCAGAGCAGTCTCTGCCTCCACCACTCACCTGTCCTTTAACTTTAGACAAGTCACTGACCTCTCTAAGCCTCACCGCCCTATCTGCTAGCCCCTCTTCCAGCCACCATCATCTGTCACCTCCCTTGTAGGAGCCTCCTAGCTGATCTCCTGGTCTTCCGGTTTCCTCAACTGTAAGTCAAGACTGAATAGGACCTTCCACATGGGGTTGTAAAGGTTAGATGAACTGCTCCATGAATGTGCTTTAGCGTGGTGATAGCACAGAAATCCTCTGTAAAATTTTACTGGAGATTATCATTACTTTTCATTATGATTATAGCTCATGGTTTAGTGGGCCTCTTTTATTGGGAGTTGAAAGATCTTTTCCCCTTGATTGTACTTCTTTTCTAGATTCTATTTTTGATTTAAGTAAGTCTTTTTGGCTAGAGAACTAGTCATTCTAAACTGCATATTATGCATGTTTTTAGATGTGCTTGCACCTAAAAGCCAGCCTGGCAGGGATGTGGTCAAACTACATCCCAATGTCGTGTAATTGCCCTGTAATATACAAACATGGCTTTTACTGTTACTGAATCAAAAACATACAAATTATCTTACAAATACTGTCATGAGGTCAGATCAACAGAAATAAACAACTCCTCCTCAAACCCATACATATCTCACCTCACAGCGCCTGTATACAGCTCCCATATTCATGGAGAAGACATGGTCCCAGCCCCCAGGGAATTTAGGTTCAAATAGAGATGACAGCCAATAAACAAGGAAGTGTGTGTTGTATGTGCGTGTGTGTGGTTAATGCAACAATGAAGGAAAAGAACATAGTGAACAAATGCTATCTTTCAAGAAGACTCAACATATTTCAGTTGTGTGCTACCCTGGGAGTTTAGACAATCTTCCAAAACTCATCACACACCTTTCCATAATGCCCGGTAAAGTTTTAAGTAGTTTCTTCAGAGATAACCTCCTTTAAATACCCACTCTGATCCCTTAAATACAATAAGGCTCACAAGACTGGAGCTGTCTGAGACTCCAACTATAATCTTCACCCTTCCAAGGGAAATGGGAAAGAAATATATATGCTCTTTTCTCAAAAACATGTTTATTGAACACCTATGATAGGTACAGCATACATGGTATTGCTCCCATGCTGGGAGCATCTACGTGAACACAGCCTCTGCTCCAGAGGGTTCTGAGAATCAGTCCACTGCCAACAGGCTTTCCAGAAGATAATCACACACGTGGCTTTCATTCCTTTGCTTACCTGTCCTCATGTGGTGTTTCACGTTTGTTTACTATCTGGCAGATACTTTCAGCATTCTGTTTGCAGAGGTAACTGTGTACGGCAGGAAAATGTCCTAGTTAGCATGTAACAAGAGTCTGTAATTCTTCCAGAAAAAAATTCTGTTAATGTTCAGATGAATATTATAGGTAATTAGAAGCATATACTCATCACAAAATGAAACTGACTGTAGATTGCAGACAGTAATCATTTGTGAAGAATAATGCAGTTTTGCCTCATTTGTGCAGATAGCATCGATGGGTGATGAGATTTTCCATGTATGTGTTGTAGGATTATCCTAAGACTTCAGGTCCAAAATATTCATCTTGACCACTTTAGATGAAATGATTTTAAAGATGTGATTTTGTATTTCTTGCCATTTTTACATCTAGTGACTAAACATATTTTATCTTCTTTTTGGTGACTCAGAGTCCTCACCGTGAGCATGAATAATTTTATTGTGCTACAGATAAACAATGACATCAGGGCCTGTTGAGTTATGAGCTGCACTGGGAAAATTCCTAAGTAAATGGTCTCAGGGCCTTAGATTTATTGAGCCTTTACAACTTTTCTAATTCTTCCCTAAATGTCAGGTTTTTACTTGTGACTATCTTGTGTTTGTCTCTAGGAACCATTTCCCACCCTCAGCCTTTTATTCAGGGAGTACGTTTTGAGCATTCACTGTGTGGCAGGGCTTGCTTCTATATACAGAAAAGACAGTTAGATGGAGACCACAGTACAAAGGGCCTACTCCCATGGAGCATACCTGCTGGCGGGAGAGTCAAACAGCAAACAAGCCACAGTTAAGCAAAATAATTCTCCTTTGCTTTGGTCTGGGGCAGTGAATAACCACACTTACGAGGGCTAAACCTAAATTAAGAATAAATAAGATCTAGGCCAGGTGTGGTGGCTCATGCCTGTAATCCCAGCACTTTGGGAGGCTGAGGCGGGCGTATCAGTTGAGGCCAGGAGTTCGAGAGCAGCCTGGTCAACGTGGTGAAACCCCGTCTCTACTAAAAACACAAAAATTAGCGGGGCGTGGTGGCATGCACGTGTAGTCCCAGCTACTTGGGAAGCTGAGGCAAGAAGATCACTTGAACCTGGGAGACAGAGGTTGCAGTGAGCCGAGATGGTGCCACCGCACTCCAGCCTGGGTGATGGAGCAAGACTCTGTCTCAATTTTTAAAAATAAATAAATAAATAAAATAAGAATAGCTAGGATCCAAGAACCTTGTATGCTCAGAGTCCATTTCTGTTCACTTCTTAGCAACTCCCAAGCAATGGGACTATCAACTTCATGGCTCTTCAGAAATGCAGAGCTTTGGTATTTCCACAGAATACTGAACATAATATTGAAAATGGCTCAATGTCACTAGAAACAAATGGCCCTTTGCCTGCAACTTAAAGCTGAGGACAACATGGCATCTGAGAGGCTACAGAATTCAAATTCTAGCCATGATTTGCCTTCATCTCCAGATTTTGGTATCTAACTGCCAAGCCCACCTCTTTATGTACATGTCTCATGGCATCTGACACATAACATTTGATTCCACCCCCAATATTGCTTTTACCTTCCCAACCTTGGCAATAGCACTATAATCTTCCAAAAATCAAGAAATTATTCTCAAGTTCTATTTCTCAGCCCCTGCTCACCCAGCCCTATCCTACATCCAGTTAATGAGTGAAGCCTATGGATTAAAACAACAACAACAACAACAACAACAACAACATACATCCTGAGTCTGAGTCAGATAATGACTCCCCCTGCTTGAGATCTATCAGGGCCTTGTTGTGCTCTCAGAGAACAACACCAGCTTCCCACAGTGGTTTCAAGGCCTGATATGATCCATTTCCTGTTGAAGGTTTTATTCCCCTCTCCCCATGATTACTTTCATCATTCCTTAAAGCAAAACTTTCCAAATACAGCACTGAACAAGATGGAAAGGAACAATAGCTTCCCAGCCTAGTAAAGTCCTTATTTACCGTTGATAACTTCCTTATAAAACAATGAGGAACAAACTCTCAGAACAGGGGGACTATGCCAATGAGAGTTCAGATGCTGCAATTTTAGATTATTCCTCAGCTTTCTGCTTTGTAAATTTGTAAATTTAAAACAGTGTTTTGTAAATTTGTAAATTTAAAACAGTGTTTTGTAAATTTAAAAATAAGCACAGACCACAACTGGTGATACACCTTTCTTTATGAATGAAACAGGGACCATCCCTTCATTTTATGAGATATTTTTGGAATATTGTCACCACCAACCAATCAACCAATGAATATTTGATATGTGCCTACTATATGCAGGATATTTTGTGCAAGAATTTTAAGACATGGCCACTGCCTTTTGAGGTTATTACAATTTAGGTGAAAGGCACAGATATCCATAGAAAGTTAATAAAAAGCAATATAGAATTAATAACATATCATTTTGTAGGCAATGACCTAAAGCACTTGAACTCCTAAGGGTCCCTCCAAGTCCATGATTTGCTGCTCTGTTTTAGACAGTGAATGAGTGATATAGATTTGTGTGCCTCAATATTTAAAGTGCAAAGAATGCCTGTTAAGATATAGATTCAGATTTAATGGGTCTAAGTGGGGTCCTAGTACTTATAGTTCCAAGAGATTCCCAGGTGATGGCAATGCTGTTGGGATGAGGACCACACTTTGCATTGCAACAGGATAGAAAAATGCTACTTAAAGTACGGTCACCAAATTCCCAGGCCCCTCTCCAGACCCCACTGAATCTGAATCCATGGGGATGGGCTCATGAATGGTGTTTTAACAAATTCTCCAGGTAATTTTTACACATTCTAAAGACTGAGAAGCACTGGTACAGAGATTAAGTGCTGTGAGGGCCAGATGCGTTGAGTTCTGGATACATGTACTTTTCCCCAGCAAATAGTCCCCGGGTGACATCAGGTCTTGGCCTTTTTCAGGGACTGTCAATTCAGTACCGAGTGGCCTGGCTCGACTCTTCCAGCATAAGCAGCCAGAAGACTGGTCAGGAGCTGTAACTAGAGACTAACACACCCCAACATGTTTTTAGGAACAGATTGGATCAGGCCAGAAAGGAACCGTGATTTAGCCAGATTAATGGCTATTCTTATTGTAATACTCATGAAGAACGAGACTTTGTAATGGGTTTAGCAGATGTGGACATCTTAATGCCAGAGAGTCTCCCGGCCTAAAAGGGAACTGCAATCATCCAATATGTTTTCCCATCCTCTGGCCTGAGATTGAGTTGTCACAGGCTCCCAGACACTGCTCCAGGCACCCCAGATGGTACTGGCTGACACACTCTGAGCATGTCATTATGAACACATGCAAACCACATGAGGGTCACTAGCTTCTGGATTAAATGCGTGGTACTAGCTCTACCCTCAAGGTCCCTAGGACACAGCTGGGAAAAGGAGGGGTAAGTGGGACCCCAGGTGCTGGGAGGTCTTGAGAAATTGAGGACCCGTGGGAAACCCTTAGGGAGAGGAAGCCAAGCAGACTTTGGAGGATTCCTCTAACAATGAGTTAAATGTGACAGAAAATATATTCAAGTTCTGGCACTTTCTTCCTCTTTCTCTTTTAATTTCAATACTGTTTGACTATTTGGCTTAGGAAGCATATTTTTGGGATCAGGGTAGTACTACTAACTTTTCATTCTATCAGATAATTTAAAAATGATTTTATTTAGTTATTTTGCCAGTAGCATAATGACTTTGTCCAGCTAGCAATAAAACAAAGGCAAATGCTAACTTGGAATTGACAAATTCCTTGGATAATCAGTTTTATTTCACAAATCTAAGAACCTTATTAATCAAGACTTGTCACTGACTCTGGTTTTAGAAGTTGAGCCCACTGGAATCCGGTTCTAAAAGATAGAAAATCAGTATGTCTGCACCAGGCCAGCATTATCCTGATGCCTTGCATTGAAGAGAAGCCCTTTCTGTTGTTCCCAAACTCAAAACACAAATCAAAAACAACAAACAAAAAGAAAAAGAAACCAAAAGCCCCCACCAACGTGATTTCAGTGGAGTTAGAAGACTTCGTTCTCCCCATTTCCTCTTCTACTTACTGGCTGGCTGTGAATCCTACAGTGGGAGCTTCATTCTGAAGCTCTGAATTCCAGCAAGACACAAATAGCAGTAAGATGGGCAACACTTTTAAATGTGCCCATTTAAATGTCCCAAAAAGTGAAGCATTTTGCCAGGAAAAGGGAGAACTCACAAAGGCCCTGGGAGCCCACAGTGGGTGCACCATTAGAGAAAATAGGGCACAGAAGTCTTGAGACAGTTTTTCTATTTCCAGCCTGTTGCTGGGAAGATGTATTAGGAAAGTTGATGTCTCATAAGAGTGAAGTTTCTCCTTCTGACAGATCATCATCATTCTTACCCTACATCTTATCATTCCCTCCAAGGCTACTGAGAGAATAGAATGAAATGATAGTTTGAAATGATTTTGAAAATCTGAGAGTCTTCTACAAATATGAACTATTGCTTTCTAAGGCAATTTCCTGGTCTTGTATAAAGTAGAGCTGACCTTCCAGGGATACCGGGTACCAACAAATACACTGGAAGTGAGCTGAAATTCTTTTAAAAAGAAGAGTGATTTTTAGCAAGGCATGGTGGTGTGCCCCTGTAGTCCCAGCTACTCCAGAGGCTAAAGAGGGAGAATTACTTAAACCCAGGAGTTTGAGGCTGCAGTGAGCTATGATTTCACCACTGCACTCTAGCCTGGGAATCAGAGCAAGAACCCATCTCTAATACAAATAAATAAATAAATAAATAGAAGAGTTGTCTATAAATAGTGCATGCATTTTTAGGAAGTCTCATCTTTTTTATGATACAACAAAACACAGTGATGAAACTGCTAGACAGTAATCCAGGAAGTTGAGTGACTGTGTATGTTTGCAGTATCAGATGCTTAAGATAGGAGACACTTTATGGCTCAACCATAGAAACCCAACCTCTTGAGTTATTTTGATTTATTTGAACCTTCACTTTTATGCTCTCTGAACTAGCTAACCTTTCCAGAACTTCACTACATGCAAAAAGCTTCTGTTTTAAATTGTTCATTAAATTATTTCAGGTGTTAGAGGGCGACAGCCTTGGAAATAATAAAGATTAGAAAGAAAAGTCTTTGAATATGTCAGTCATTGATCCTATGAATTTATTAGACTCCAAATCCCCCCAATCAGGCCGTGGATTATCTGGACAATCAGAGGACCGGGGATGAATAGTACAAGAAGCATGTCTAACAGAAAGATGTTTCCACCTGGAAAAGTGGCTCAGTTCCAACCCTATTCCTTGTGGACTTATTAATTGGATTTGTTCTTGCAGTGAAGGCAAATCAGCATATATTCTAGTTAGTGGTTCCAGGCACTGCAAAATTGGAATTCTGCTCAAGGAAAGGTGGCCAAGAAATAAAGGCACTTTCTCAAGAGGTTTAGTCCTAATGGACTGAAAGAATATTTACATGTTAAACAGAGCCAGAAAGGAAAGTGAAAGTTCTATATGTCTAAATTTCACTTCTTGGGATGGAAGATTTAGATGCAATGTATTTAAGCATTTCACGTACCAAAAAGCCATTGGGTTAGGTAGTCCTTTGGAGAAAGTGCATGCATACAAAGTTGTGTGGCCGCAAATCCAGCAGCTCATGTCCCATCTGAACACTATAGTAATATAATAATCTTCATAGATAAATCATAATGCTGTCTGACTTATTAGAAGATGGTGCTACTGGCATTGCCATTAGTGAGTGCAGGTGTGCTAAAAAGATCCCTGTAATGAAGAGTTCTTTCCACACTGGATGTGTGAAGACTGTTCTTCAATTTGCAGCTGCAGCTATTATTGCACAGCCAGTGCAGCTGTTGAATTAAAGTGTGTCTGGGGTTGCATACTGCTTGAGAGGAATCACCTCCTGATGAGCCTGACAGGACCTGGGGAAGGTTAAAAAAAAAAAAAAAAAAAGGCAGGGACATTAAGTAGCCAGCTTAGGTCTGCTGCTCTTCACCAGCAATCATAAACTCAAAGGGCTACGGAGCTAAATGCAACATGGAATCTTAGATTGGATGCTAGAATAGAAAAGGTGCTTTTAAGGTAGAAATGGTAAAATCAGAATAAAGTCTGTAGTTTAGTTAATAGTATTATACTGGTGTTAATTGCTTAGTTCTGGCAAATACACTATGGCTATGTAAGATGTTAACATTAGGGGAGCTGAGTAAAGAGTATATGGGAAATATCTGAATTATCTTTGCAATTTTGCTGTAAATCTAAAATTCCTGTAAAAATGTTTAAAATATTTGGAACAGTCTATGGCAGCTAGCATGCAATATGGAGGAGTGAAGTGGGCCAGGTTGGGCCCATCACAAATTGGTCAGCTCTTGTTCTATCTAGAGAATGCCCAACTGCTCACCTCTAGCCCATTGTTGCCATGTGGGAAATGCAGGCACTAGCTTTATAGATTTTCTGACTTTTTTGAGCTAATTTAAAAGTGTGTGTGTATGATC
The DNA here is from genome assembly GCF_029281585.2 of Gorilla gorilla gorilla. Classification (NCBI taxonomy): domain Eukaryota; kingdom Metazoa; phylum Chordata; class Mammalia; order Primates; family Hominidae; genus Gorilla; species Gorilla gorilla. Next base: position 37,546,707 of record NC_073243.2, read on the forward strand.
CTGATTTTAAAACAGCAACTCAAACATTTAAAAACCCCATTAAGGATGAAGAAAATACAGCTACTCTGTGAATAGCAAATGGCCCATGTTCATGATTTCTCTTCTAGACATTAGAGTGGTGAGTGTGCAAGAGAATTATCCTAGAAAACTCAGATTCCTAAGTCCCAACTCAGAAGTTATAATTAGGTAGAGGTAGGGTCAAACCCAGAATTCTGCATTTTTAACATACCTCTCGGGTGATTTTGACACATGAGGTTCATAGATTTCACTCTGAGTAACACTCCTTTTAAAGAGATGGATTCCTCTTTCCCCAGCTTCATCATTCTCTTTAATTCAACATCTTATTCTTTCTCTCATCATCAGTGATGCAACCTCAAGGCCAGTGTTAAAATCTAGGTCCAGGGCTAGGCTGTTCAATATATGGATAATGGGAAGTCGAAATGTGGGGCTCTAACTGTAAAATATACACAGGATTTCAAAGACTTAGTACCAACTTAAAAATGTAAAATCTCAGGATAGATGTTTACTATCGCTTAAATGTTGAAATGGTAATATTTGACATATTATGTTAAACAAAATATACTACTAAAATTCATTTCACTTGCTACTAGAAAATATAGCTCACATTTGTGACTCATATTTCTGTTGGATGGCATTTGTCTAAGAACTTTTGGTGAAGTGTTGTTTTCCCCTCAGGACTCAGTGTACAGTAGCAAAAGGGGTGCTTGATATTTAAAGTCCCTAGTTCTGCCAAGATCACGAGGACCAGACATTTCACATGGCATTTGGGGAAAATGAACACTTTAAGTCTTGGCATCCCCTTCTCAGCAGCAGGCTGAGATGTGCAGCCCTCAGGTTCTTGGGCATCTCTGTCTCTGCCGTCAGAAGCATGACTCAAAGACATTCACATAATTAATATGTCACAGAAGGATTGGATAAGAGCAGTTTATCAAAGGTGCTGTTTCCAAGAGATACAAGGAAAGCTACAAATTTTTAGATATTAAGTGGGCACAGATTAAGGCAATGCACTTGTTCTAATCTCAGATTAAGAAATAGTATTTTTAGTAGACACCTATAATGAAAGGTTTTGGGAAACTTTTCAGACGTTGGAGTCATTTAGTTAAGAGGAGACACCAAAACTGGACACAGAGACAGGATAGAAATCCTACCATGAAAATGACAAGGGAGGACTGTGAGATCCCAACTAGTCATTTGGGTTGAGCAGAACATCTCAAACTCTGTTTTCCACCTCATCCATTTATCAGATTTCCAAATGTATTATATGAGCACTTTCACTTATTTCTTTTTCATTTGTAAAAGTATTTGTTATATATATTTAAGGTGTACAATGTGTTTTGATATAAGTATACTTATAAGACTGTAGTGATTACTACAGTCAAGCAAATCAACACACCTATCATCTCATATAGTTATCTTTCTTTTTTCTGTTTTTATTTGTGGTAAGTACCTAAAATCTACTCTCTTGGCAAATTCCCAGACTACAATACAATATTATTAACTGTAACCTTCATGCTGTACATTAAATCTCTAGATTCATTTACCTTTTATAACTGCCACTTTGCACATTTTGATCTACATGTTCCCATTTCCCTTCAACCCTGGTAACTCCTGTTTCACTCCTTGTTTCTATGCCTTTAGTGGCTTAAGATTCCATATATGAGTGACATTATACAGTATTTTTTGTTTTGGGTCTAGCTTACTTCACTTGGCATAATGTCCTGTAGTTTCATCCATGTTATTGCAAATGGCAAGATCTCCTTTTTAAAGGCTGAAAAATATTCTCTCTCTCTCTCTCTCACACACACACACACACACAGACACACACACCAGAATTTTTTTTATCCATTCATCCATCAATGGACACTTAGGTTGCTTCCATCTCTTGGCTATTGTGAATAGTGCTGCAGTGAACATGGGAGTGCAGTTATCTTTATTTGGTTGTGATTTCATTTCCTTTGGGTATATACCCAGAAGAATTGCTGGGTCATATGGTAGTTCTATTAATTTTTTTAGGAACCTGCATACTATTTGCCACGACAGCTACACCAACCTACATCTCCACCAACAGTGTACTAGGGTTTCCCTTCTCCCCACATCCTCATCAACACTTGCTATTTCTTGTGTTTTTGATAAAGCCATCCTTACAGATATGAGATGATATCTCACTGCAGTTTTGATTTGTATTTCTCTGATAATTAGTGATGCTGAGCACCTTTCCACATACTTTTTGGCCATTTTTATGCCTTCTTTGGAGAAATACCTATTCAGGTCCTTTGCTCATGTTTAAAAATGGGGTTATTCGGGGGTTTTTCTTGCTGTTGAGCTGTGTAAGTTTCTTACATATTTTGGATATTAACCTCTTACAAGCTATATGCTTCACAAATATTTTCTCCCAATTCACAGGCTGCCTTTTTATTTTGTTGATAGTTTCCTTTGTTGTACAGAAACTTTTTACACAACAGCTTTACAGAAGTTCTTTAAAAATGTGTACATGCTTCAAGAGAAATTTTGTTCATGTGTTTGATTCATTTATACTTAACTAATCAAATGCCATTTTGTAAGAACCATTTGATGTCCAAAAATATGCCTGATCTCCATTTATAATTTCATTTTCTTTCAACCTGAAGGTCCTCTTGTGTCTATACAGAAACCTTGTATTCAGGCCAGAACCCACACAGTTGAAGTAGTTTTACAGCTTGGCAAGATGAACTTTACTGATTCCGTTTTAACAGCTGCCCCAGAATCTACATCTACCTGCTCATTCTTTTGGAGATCCTTCTTTTGGTTTCACCTGCCTGAGTCATGTGTATTGATCTTTGTTGATTTTTTTAAAGAAATGTCTGCATTCAGCATCTCCTTTCCTTTGGCAATTATTTATCTCTTCTCTGTTTCAACCCTTTGTCAGCAGGTCCCCAGTCCCCAACCTCTGCTTTGGGTTTCCAAAGATCTTGCCATTCTCTGCTCCCATGCACTATCCACCTGTCATCAAGTTCAGCCTTCCTTTCAAGTAAAACCCCCCACTTGCAAATGTCTGCCGTTAGTCCAGGGTAAAGGCTTTCCTACCGCCTTGCTTTGATTCCCAAGGTTTTGCAAGTGTCTTTCAGATTGTTCTTCCTTCTTTCCCCTCCAGTCTATCTGTGAGTAGTTCAGGTATGGAAAATCTACAAAGGCGTCATCTTTCCGATCAGTAATATCACACTCCTGTAGCCATTAACACCCCTGTCGAAAGGGTTGCATGTTATTAAAACAGAGATGGGCTAGGACATTCACCCACTTGGCCCCAATTCAGAAGATTATTTAGGGCTATTCAAAACCAATGGACCTGGCAGCACATTCTAGTAGAACTATCCACAGCTCTGCCTCTTACTTTTGATTTGTTAATGAGCAGGAAATAAACAATATGCCAATAAGTAAGGTTTTAATGACTTTGCAACATATGAACTTTTCAGCAAATGTCATTTTTATAAGATAAACTGCACATAATTCTATCTGGAAAGTAGGACTACCCTACCTTTCCCAGGTTCTAGGCTAAAAATCTCATATACTTGTATACTTAGGGCCAGAATTTACTGTGAGTAAATAATTACCTGAATGGTTATTAAAGTTTGAAATTTCCCACAAAGTTGAGGCAACTTTGGTCCAGAAACTTTTAAAGGTAAGTATTATCTGTGGGCATAAAATAATCTACCTATGGCACACTCTAAGGTAGTATTTTGAATTGCTCTTCTTCTGAGAGGCTACAAAATGTAGCCTCATTTATTTTTTGTGCCTGTCAGATGGAGACCTCTTTAGCAACAGAAATGGTTAATAGTTGCCTGGAGAAAGCTATTCTGCATGGTCCAACAGAGACTCAATGACAAAACATTATGCCAATCATGTCTTTCCTTTGAAATCATGGCCCAGAAAAAAGGGTTAGCATCAAAGAGGAGCTTTCTAGCTGTTACTTTAACTTGTAAAGATTCTAATCCCTAGGTGGCACTGGTTGGTATTAACCTGATACAGGGTGTTGGTCACTAGCACCCTCCACTGCTTGAGCATGGACGTGTTGGGGAGCTTGTCACTACCCATCAGCAAGCAGGCTGCACCCCAGGAGCTAGCCTCTGACAATGGCAACAATCACCAAGGCTCAGGAGTGAGGTGGCCTCATAACCACAGGGCTCCAGTGTGAGGCCTTGAATCTGGTTACTTCACTACACAGGTTAAGCCAGGTGCCAAATAAGTTGCCCGTACCTAGAATAGGCAAGTGAATATATTTGTAGAGTAAATAAATGGATGAATGCCACTGAGTATAAGGTCAGCAAAAAACTCTGGGTCTGGAGCCAGCTATCTCAGCTTGATAAACATGCTGAGAGGAAACAGGGCATGTCCCATGACTGCAGCAGGCTTGGATGCACATAATACAATTGGACTCTTGATTCTTGGCATCTGAGAACCTTGAGACCCTCATGACAAAATAAGAGATAATGGGAGGCCCAAACCAGTTGGTAGGACTGTGTACGGGTCAGATTAGGTTGAGGCCCTTCTGTTTGTAGGACTAGAAAAAGGCAATAGCACTTTCCCACCCACTTTCTTTTCCCAGAGTGCTCTCCTTGCCCTATTTTGGGCATTTCCCCACCTACACTTTCAGTCATAGGTCACGTAAACAAAGGGAGGTGAGTGAGAATCTTCCAGGCCAGTGGTTCTCTGAGCTTTAAAAATATACCAATGCTGAGCCCATCCCAGAGATTCAGATGTAATAGGGTGGAGGAACCCCAGGGAGTGGTATTTTTCACAGGTTCCCTAGATGATTTTCAAGTGCAGCTGGGGTTGATAGCACCATCCTGGCCAGATATTAATCCCTCTCCCCTCCAGCACATACTTACTTCTTAATGTGAATAGTTAAGATGTATAAGAGCCATCTCCTTTCCTTCCTTTAAAGAATCGGAAGGGTTATTTTCTCACATATTCACTTTTAAGTACAGTCGTCCCTCGATATCTTCAGAGAATTGGTTCCACGATGCCCATGCAGATACCAAAATCTGAGGATGCCCAAGTCCCTTATATAAAATGGTATATGATGGGCATATCACCTATGCACCTTTTCCCATATGCTTTAAGTCATCTCTAGATTACATATAATACCTAATACAATGTAAAAGCTACACAAATAGCTGTCTTTACTTGTATTTTTTATTTTTATTTTTATTTATTTAAGACGAAGTCTTGCTCTGTTGCCCAGGCTGGAGTGCAGTGGCATGATCTCGGCTCACTCCAACCTCCACATCCTGGGTTCGAGCGATTCTCCTGCCCCAGCCTCCTAAGTAGCTGGGATTACAGCCATGTGCCACCATACCCAGCTAATTTTTGTATTATTAGTAGAGACAGGGTTTTGCCATGTTGACCAGGCTGGTTTTGAACTCCCGACCTAAGGTGGTCCACCTGCCTCAGCCTCCCAAAGTGCTGGGATTACAGGCATGAGCCATTGTACCTGGCCTATTTTTAAAAAATATTTTTGATCTGTGGTTGAACCTGTGGATGCAGAACCTACGGATATGGATGGCAGACTGTGTTGCAGAAGACTGTTTATTCAAAATGATGAGGTCTGAATTAATTGCTATTAAGGATATTCCTTGTGTTTAGGGAGCATAAGATCAAAAACACACTATGATTTTATAAAGATGTTTTTATGTAAGATTTTTGCACAATGATATAAATTAGTGCTTTAAACCAATTATTACTCCATCCCCAAGCAAAAACAGCTGCAACTAATAAGTAACCAATGACTAAAAAATTGAAAAGAAAAGCAATGAAAGTTCATGAGCAATCAGTAAGATTGCTATGACATCACCACGGATTCAACCATGACCCTGCTAACCCCACTGACTTGGCCTGTGGATCACACTATCACCCCATAGCAGGCATGGCATGGAATCATCCCTAATTATTTCAAAATGGCAAGATTACTTTTTAAAAAGGATTGAGTCTTCTAAAACTTTTTAGAACCTTTCTGTGATTTGCATGCTTTTTGAGATCAGACTCCCAGATTTTATATTGTTTTTCAAGGCAAATTGAAGTGTGGAGTGGGCTACTTCTCCTGAGCAGTGGTGAAAAGGGGAATTGGGACACTAATTATTTCCCTATTTTTTATGTGATTATATTCCCACTCTGTCTTCATTTTCCCCAAAGTGAATAGTCTTCAGTCTTTTCGTTTGTTGAAAACCTTTCATGTGCAATTGTGTTATCATTGAAGATCTTCTCTAAATGTGTTAAAGAGGAAAATTGGCAGTAATGTTTCTCAATTGATATTTCCAAACAATACAATTTTAAAAATACATTCAAAGCAAGAAATGTGTACCTGCACTAGTAACATAAACTCTATTCCATGGTATTTTGGATGGATTCATTCAAAAGATGTAAGATGGAAAAAACACCCATCTTCTTTTATAGCTGTAGGACATTATTGAGTTCCTCAATGTGTTATTTTTAGATGAGAGGTTTTCAGAGAAAGAGTGCAACCTTCCTCAAGCATATTCAGGAAAAGCTGTTAATCCATGTCTGGTCCTTGTCTTGCAGCCCTGCAACCCTCTTTGCTCCCCACCTACAGGATCCATGCAATCATGAGCTAACATCCCCAGCTAGCGCATCCAGTGCATCACTGGTTGGTGGGCAAAACTTCCTCTTGTGATTCAATTTTAATAACTATAATTCCACCTTACTCCTCTTATCTGAATGTGGCAGAGATTTGCTAGCTGGCCAGCAAACCTGTTTCTTCTTCCTCCTGGACACTTAGCTGGTGGACACAAGTAGATTTGCTGAGTTAATGTGGTCACGTGGTCAATTCCTGATCAGTGGATTTTAAGCAGAAGTGATAAGAGTCCCTTCCAGCCCTGGTCCATTAAAAACCTCCTACATGTGATCCTCCGTGCTTTCCTCTTGTAAGTTACACTTGATGATGGGAGAGCCACAAGATGAAAGGAGCCTCGGTCACTGGGTAACTGAGTCACCCCTTAAAAAGAGGTGCTTATTAATCAAGAATACTTGGTTTGAAATGTATGTGAGCAAGAGATAAACTCAGTCACTGTGACTTGGGGGTTCTCTTGCATCTGTTGCAGCAGCAAGAGTTACCTTAACAGACACATTGAATACCTGTTGCCATCTTCTTGGTTTCTCCAAGTCCTTTTGAGGACTAGGGCCCTACAATACTCTTATCAGTTGTCACCACAGGTTTGGAGCCATCCCTGAACCCCACGCTGAGTGCACTGAACCTTGACAGCTACTATCTTAATGCTAAATATCCATCTGGCCTGTGGAGAATCTTACCTCTGTATTCTCTCATCACTGGACTGAGGTGCTTTGGCAGATGTGATATCCCAGTGCCAACTTCTTGTTTGCTTCTTTTCAAGGTTCTCTGCTCAATCTCACTATAAGCCTGACCCCCCTGCCTCAATTTGTGTCCCCTCATTCCCTTGGTACATTTAATTCTATGTTCTGATACCTCCCAGTCTGTTTTATTTGAACCACTGATGAACATCTCCTGCCCAAACTTTAGGCCAGTGGTTCTCAAAGTGTGGCCCCTGAGTCAACAGCATTAGCAGAAATTCAATTCTCAGGATGCATTCAAAATCTACTGAATCAGAAACTCCAGGGGTAGCTCAGCAATCTGTGTTTTAATAGCCTTCCCCCCTCCCACAGGTGATTTCGAAGCATCCTCAAGTTTCAGAACCATTGCTCTAGAATTCAACATTCTGGAACATGGCCTTCGGCCTTATCCACCAGGACAAGCATTAGAAAGCAGTTGTGCTGTGATTTCTTCCAGCAGAAGAACATATCTGGAATTTACCCAGATAATCCTGGCTTTTCCATTTGGTGGTGATCTTCAGATATCCCTTTGAAATGAAACTTAGAGTTCCTAACACTAAGATAAAGCATTTTGATTAAGTACATGACTATAAATTACAGTGCTTTTCCAACATGAAACAAGCAGAGCTCTTCAAATCCTTTTATTGTGTGTTTTCTTTTTAACATAGCCATGAAAATTAGATCACCACTAGAAAGCCAAGAGCAAGATCCATATTTTCTGGAAAAATATGCTGAGCTTAAATCTCAGTGTGCTGCTGATGAGGTCACCTTTCATCTCTAGAGGGTATTTGATGCTGACTAAATCATGTTTAAGGTTGCAGAATTGACTCTGAAAACACCGATTTTCCTTTTAAAAATGTCTTGTCAAACAGTGGTCCCTGGGGATAATTAAATGATGAATATCCTTGTTCCTTCAAAAAGTCAACATACTAAAATATGTAGTGGGTCACTTTGAGACTGGTTTCCTTAAGAAGGTGACAACTTGGTGAAGATGATGAGACACTACAAGTGTTGTTTTTTTCCTCTGACAGCCTTAATGACCATGGAATGTTTCTTCAGAGTGTTTGGAATATTAAAGACTCCCTGGAGAAAATGATATTTGAAAGCCAGGTACTCTTTGAAAAGCAGACGAAAAGAAACTAAAAATAAACATTTTTAAGTACACGGAAAAATGGACAGTGTCAACATTGCGAAAACGATTCCACATTCTCACGCTAATGATATGCAGGAATAGTTGAGAGTTTTCTATTTGTGTCTTAAATATTTTATGCTAACTTTGAAAGATTTCCAAAACTCAACAAGACACAAAGGAAAGTATCACTTTGTGGGTTACAGTCAAAGTTCAAAGCATAACCAGTGCAACCTCATGGAGGTTACAGCCTAAACGAGCCTCCACCATCCTGAGTCCCAGACTTGGTCATTGTCAAGCCCATGTAGATGGGGAAGCATTTTGCATGCAGGAATTTATGTTTGGCATTCATTTTCCAGCTCTAACTGTAATACAAGCTCTGAGAAGTAAATATGTTTAGACCTGAAGGCTGTTTTTTTACCCATGTTGGAGCAATGATGCAGATTCCTATGGAAAAAAAAATCAAATAAACAATAAAGGTAAGAGAAAGGAAAGGCTGAGGATATTCAACTTATTTAAGACAAGTGCAACAAATCTCAACCAACCCCTTCAGATTTCTTTTCAGACAGGAGCAATAGAGGCTAGTTCTTATTTACATGGTTGGCTTCTAGTCCAGATATGTTTATTTCCAAAAACGTTTAAGATTCCTTAAAGTAAAAGGTTGAGATCATTGTCATCGGCACCAGCATCGCCAATCTGTGTGAGATGTTTATGCTTTTTTAGTTCAGTTAATCCCTTGGAAAGTGTGACCAAATGCTTTTTATACTGTGCTTCCATCTGGTTTTAAAATGCCTACATCTTTTGAAGGAAGACACTCCAGCAGTGGGGCTATACCAAAACCTCAACCTTGTTCAAAGGCATCTCAGTATCATTCTCTAAAGTTTTTGATAAAAATCAATTTTGATGATGATAATTTAACACCATGTTTACATGGAGCTCTCTCTATATAATAGTCAAATTAGCAGGGAGTTATATTTCTAAAAACTTAAGACTTGAGATAGCACTCACTAGGATGGACATTAGAGAAATATGCACTACCAGCCAAACCATGTTTAGTCAAATATAAACAAAGCAAGCATCTACAGAAAACATTAATATCATGAACAGGGAAAAGGGTCATACATGATGTGGTATAAGGAGCAGTGGTGGCTATTGCAAGCTTAAATGGAACAACCGTTTTAACATACACAAAACACACACCACACACACACACACACACACACACACACACCACACACACTTTCCTGGTTTTAGCACTACATGGAGATCTTCCTTATGGGTGGGTTAAAAGGTTGCTCATGTTTTCTACACCTTTGCCCACCAGGTTGGATCTCAGGAATGCATCTCTCCCTTTTTGTTTTAAAGTTCAATCAGAAAGAACCTCTTTCCAACCAATGAGTATTTAAAGAACTCCTCCCACGAGCTTGCAAATGGTACCAGGACAGAGGATGCTGATTTTTGCAAAGATAATCATAAGCCTTCGAGTTAGAGGAACAGAGAGCTACCTCATCCCAGAGTGACAGACAATATTTTGCAGAAGATATTAGAGGAAAGCAGGATCTTCTGTAGAAATCAATTCATAAAGACATCATCTTCGAAACTTGCATTTGGGCAAATTATAAGCCAAAAAGTAAAATTTAATAATGAATACATTGAAGCAAGCAGCAGACACCTAAACATGGATAACAGTGTTTGAGGCAAGATTACCATGGAACATTCAACAGGCTCTAGACTGGACCAATAGAGAGATGGCTCCCTTAGCCCCACAGGTTAAAGGCTGTCTCTGGGGCCTCCATGAGAAGGGAATCAGGAATGCTATAAAGCTTAGGGTATACCTTTTTATTAATTGCATGCAGTTAATATTTGAAAATTGCATTAGCTCTTACTTCAGAATATGGGTGTAATCATTCTCATCAAGCCCTTTTATCATCTTCATAAAGTCTTCAGTTAAAAATTAAAGCAGAGGTAAGGGACAGTCAGTTTTATTATTTGGATTATGTTAAATATGTACCTTCATAATTCAAATAATTGAAATAAAATGGTTTAATTGTAAACAAGAAAAAAAGAAAAAATCTATAGGAATAAATATAAGAGATACCAAGGTTGAGAACCTACTCGGCTACTACAATGAAGTTATGTGAGAAGAATGGAAAATACCAGGTGAATGGCCCCACTAGAGATGCCTACCTAGGTGGGCCCTAGATCCCATGGTACCCAAGTTTTCTTGCTTTTCAGCTTAAACCTCCATAGAGAAGCTGCCATTTGATTTCCTGCTTTATGGGAACTACCTCCCCATGCCCTTGTCTCCTCAACGTCAAGGCTGAGAGATGCCTCTTCCCCTGAGTAGTCATCTCTTCAGTCACTTCTATTCCTTATTTCCCCATCCCTGTCCTGACTAAAATCACGTACTCATCTCTGCTTTTATTAGGAGAGTGACTGGTTTGTAATGAATGATCCCTCCTCTTCTAGTGGGACTCTGTTCCTCCCTCTTACAGAACCCAAGTAAAGCAATGTCTTAAACATGAAACAAACACACCATCTACTTGGCAAGGATTGCTCATGGGTACTAATGGGAGTTTGGTTACCAAGCTTATCTGGCTCAGTCCTGGGCTTGGTGAACATAAGCTATACGGCCAAAATAGAAATGTGGTAGTGAACAGGAAAGGTAAAAGGCATTCTAGATTCTGTGCATAGACACAGGGAAGATAAGAAGTTTGTTCATTCATTTAACAACTATTTATTAAACTTACACTGTGTCAGGTGCTATGTTAGTCAATGTGGATACACAAGAAAAAAACAAATGAAAGAGTGCAGATAAGAAAGATCTTTAGGAAATGGATGGGAAGCCCTTGAGACAGAGAATAGCATCATTATAGTCCAAGCAGAACAATACTTCCTCAATCCATTAAGGATTGACAAGAGGGCTGATGAACACAGAGATTGAGAGATAGTCCCGGTGAAAATTCTCCACAGCCTTGACCATTGGTTCTTAACCATTTTTTCTGCTGCAATATTCACAGCAATGGAATTCACAACAGGTTATATATCCTCATGGGTATGACCAAGTACAGAAGATAGGGTTAATTATAACAGGAAATCCAAAATAATGGCTTAAACAAAAAGAACCTCTCTATGTCCACCTTGATCTTGATCTCTATTTCTAGAGTCCAGGGTTGGAACAAAGCTCCATGGTCATTACTAATCCATCTATCTCTATACCTACCATCCTTGAGTCTGATTTCTAACCTAAAGTCACTTTGTGATCCCAAATGGCTGCTGGTGAACCAATCATTACCTCCATAGTACAGGCAACAGGAGGAAGAAATCCAAAGCGAGCCACAAACAAGGCTCCCGTCCCAGTTAAGTCTGCTTTCTTTAAGCAACCTTTCTAGAAGTCGCAGACACTATTTCCTCTATTTCATTAGCCAGAACTTAGTCATATTGCCATACTTAGATGGAGAGGAGGCTGGGCACATTGCCACCACAAATCAAACAGAAGTTTTGCTAGAGGGAAGAGGAGATTGGGGAAGCAGCCAGGTCTGCCTCTGCCATACCAGGGTTACACACCAATTTCCAAAGCACTATCACCAACTCCACCCCTCTTCTCTACTCCTCGGGTAAATACATAAATCAAAGAGGAATATTATTACAGGGCTAACCTTGTACCTATATTAGTTGGCTTTTTAAGAATAAACTACTTGCAAACTTTAGGGATTTATGTGCTATTATCTTGACACACCTCAAAATCCACTGTAATTTACCAAGGTGTGACATTATGACTGAGAACGCTGCCTATGTGAAGTAGGTAGCTGTGTTGATGAAAAAAAATGGAGTGAGAAAATGTGAAGGAAAAAGTGACAGGATGGATTCTGCAGAAAGATGACTTACTTTTAGACATGAAAAGATGTGAGAAGTAAATTATTTAGAGGCTTTTTCTAGGAATGTTAGCAATCTGATTGTGGTGGTCATAATGGAAATACTCTTAACAAAATACTCTTGGCCTCAGGGCCTCTCACAGAACACCAAAAATGGTATGTGTTGGCTTGGTGGCCCCTACTGGACCATGCCTCCTGGAATTCATGCTTTTGTGAAGCCCCTTCCCGTGAATCTGGACTGTCCTGGGACCACTGAAACCAGAAGTGAAACTGTGCCAGTGGTCAGCCTACCTTTACAGAGTCCTAGAAGTTTACTTTTGCTTCTTTGCTCTCTTGAGTTGCCATGTAAGAAGTCTGGCTACTCCACTGGAGAGGCCACATAGAGAAGTCCCATGACTACATGAAGAGAGAACCCAGTAGTCCCGGCATTCCACGAAAATACAGACCCCCAAACTCTCCACCAGCTGATTGCAGCCACACAATGGCCACTGGCAAGCCCACATTACACAATCATTAGCAAATAAAATGGTTGCTTTTTTAAGCCACTACATTTTAGAGTGGTTTGTTACCCAGCAATTAATAACTAAAATGCCACTACCCCAAAACATATCTGCAGGCTTATGATGGGACCCCAGCCAATGTGGCCATTACAGCTTGTGCTGCCACTGCTGTGACTGCCAAGACAGCCCCAGCTGGTCTCTGCAACTGCAGCCAAGAGAGTTGGTGCCCTCTGGATCCCTTCAGTCTCCCACCAGTACCACTTCCCCACTTAAATCGCTGGTATGTGCTTTCTTCCAGATCCTTTGTCCTGACTCTGGCAGGAGCACACCTTGCCCTGTATCCCTGTCCAGTCTCCCAACAGGAACTTGTGCCACCCCTTCCCCAACTTTGGAACATGCACCTCAAGACAGCCAGTCTAATATATGTACGTGTGTGTGTGTGGAGGCAGGAGGACAGTTCTAACTACACATGGGTCAAGGCCTGTCCTGGAACCAAGGTCAGAAAAATGAGCTCCTGGCATCTTCAGTTGGAATCTGCAATGCATTTCCCCATAAAAGCACTATTGTAGATGATTTCAGGTCTTGTAGTACTACTCAGCTATATTGCCAATTAAATAGACATTTGGGGGCTGGTCTGGGAACATAACTACCCTTTATAACGTTGTCCTAAGGAGAAACAAAATCCAAATAACTGGCTGAAAAATGAACCTTTGAAAGTAACCTGATTATAAGTCAGAAACTGTCATCCTATGTTGAATACCAATTTTGTAGTAGATGCTGTAGGGGAAATAAAAGTTTGAAGCTTCTTCCCAAGAAGTTACATTTTATTTGGAAGATGAAGACACACAAGAACAAACAGACCAGGCAGTATATAAGCAAGTCTTAAACTGTGTGGGACTGACAATCAAGTGTTTCAGAGTTGCAAAAGCAAGCCCAAATGTTTCTTTTCCATTATTTACATTGGCTTCTAGATGCCTGTTTTGAGATGTCTTGTGGACTCAATGTTATTCACAATTGCTCAAGTGCTATTTCACTGTTAATGGAAAATAGGTGGGCAGGTACAGGAGGCGTCTGGATTCACCTGGCTGTAGAGAATAGCTGAGTTCTGGGGCTTAGGGATTAGCTACAGGAGGGGAATAGCCAGGTGGCTTCATAGAAACCCAGGCATCTTTATAGCTGGCGTCATGAAGAGCCACCAAAGAGGTCCCACGACTGTGCTTCTCAGCTTGTGATCTGGGAACATTTGTATCAGAATCACATTGGGGTACTTCCTAAAAATGCTAATTATTGGACCCCAATCCAGATACAAGAAACCAGACTATCTTGAGGGGGAGAGGCTTGAAAATCTGCATTATTGATAAACTCCCTAGCTGATTAAAGTTTGAAAGCTGCTGTTCCAAACAAAGCTGTCCACTGTCCCAGAGATGGAAGAGTCCTGCTAAGATCCCCAGGAGTATCTTCCACTGGGAAGCTATCATGAGTCCAGATTGCTAGCCTTAGCTCCTTACAGGCTTAACTTTTGTAGCCTTTGCTACCTCCAGCCAATTTTCTTGGAGAAAACAAATATGTTCAAAGAACCAGGCAGGAGAAGGGGGAGGCTTTCATACACTCTCCCACCACTTTTTGGCTCTATTTCCATCCCAGCCCCAGCACTGCATATACATTAAAAACATGTCTAAGGCATCTGGACTGAAACCCAGCATCTGTTGTAAGAAAAATGAGATTTTCAAGTAAGGCCTCTTTGGAGTGGGATGGTGCCAAGTGAGATGGGGCCTCCAAGGTAGACTCCATCACATGGAAACTTAAAAACAAATTTCCCCAGGACTGGAAAATTTGCTTTGAGCAGGATTCCAGAATTCATGCGAGAATATGTTCCACTCTTTGCTTGGGGCTCTTGCCTCAAACGCCTGTCATCAGCACCATCCTACTGTCCTAGAGGGCATCTGGGCCCTTCACCATTGATGTGCAGGCATCCCAGTGCCAGCATCACAGCCTGCTGAGCATTGTGTTGGTTTTACCATTCAGGGTGAAGCAATTTTAGAATGAGGCATCCATGCCCATGTAGTGGGGCAACCATGCAGTAACAACCTTGGGGTAGTTGCTCCCTGCTCCCCCACACTCACCCCCACCTCAGCAACAATTTGAACACCTGGGAATTTCGTCTCTATCACCCCCAGGAAGGGATACTGCTACCCAAGCATGGATGACAAGAGAATCAAACTCTTGGCATCTCCCGTCCAGAAGCCTAGGCCTAAGACAAATAAAATATTTGCATAACTATGTAATTCGTTAGAATTATTTTCCCTTCCCTCTGACACCATCCCTTACCCTGGACTAGGGAAAGTTATGCAGACTGAGAGAAAGGACAGTCAGAAGGGAAGGAAGATGGTAGTCCAGTGGGTCACTGTGGCGGGGCCTTCCCCACCACTGGGCAGGTCCCAGCCAAGTCTGAGAATCTCAGGGAGGTGGGGCCCCTGCCCTTGGCCCTGGGCTGTTTGCCTGGATGTCAGATGTTTGGATGGAACAATATGCATCTCGGAATGTCAGCCGGCAAAGGCGGCAGGCAGGGCTCAGACTCATTTCTCCCCTCCCCAACACCTTAGAATTACGTTATCAGCTGGGACTTAGCCGCAATCCTGGGAAAGGGGATGGGGGCTCGAAATGGAAATGAAGTTCAGATAGGTTCAGAAAGGTCGCAGAAATTCACCTTCCCTGCATGTCCACATTTCTAGCATACTTATTACTAGCTTTAGAAAATTTCTAAACAGCACACAGGTCATGGTAAAAAGCATATAAGGCAAAGTGCTGAGGTTGGAAAAACCTTCGTCCTGGCTCCCTTAGGGCTCCATCAGTTAGAAGCACAAACCCGCCCATTCGGTTCTGAAAGGAGTTCCAAGACAAAGCCGGCACAGCTCCCTCAGATTCCTCCTAATTTGACATCTAGGGCGTGGCTGATTTTCTGGAGCACCGCAGGTGAGGTGAATGTTCCAAACCTTTTCCTCTTCGGAAAAGGAATAACAGAACCTTGCTAATGTGAATGGGCCTCATCCTACACTCAGGGTGTTTTGATCATTGCCCAAGAAATTGCATAAAAGGCCTTTAAAAATAGAAAACATTATAAACATGCCATCAAATGACTTACTGGACCCTGATGTGGTCATCTTAGAATGCCAAAACTATCAATCAAAACCTGGAATTTCCTAAAATTCAGTGTTTTGCTAATGATATTTACATTGCCTGGTATTCAAATCTGTACATTATTGAAACATTCTGAAAAGACACGATGCTCTAAGAACCTTCATGTTTTATCAAAAATATGATTGGGTTTATATTTTGAGATTATAAAGTTGTGTATTGCATTTGCACCTTCCATTTCTCCTTTCTGTTTTCCTATTTGTGTGTTTCTCAGTCTCATTGTCCACATAAATCTTTTTCTGTTTTGTTTTTTTGGAGACTGAGTCTCGCCCTGTAGCCCAGGCTGGAGTGCAATGGCGTGATCTCGGCTCACTGCAACCTCCGCCTCCCGGGTTCAAATGATTCTCCTGCCTCAGCCTCCCTAGTAGCTGTGATTACAGGTGCCTGCCGCCATGCCCAGCTAATTTTTGTGTTTTTAGTAGAGATGGGGCTTTACCGTGTTTGGCCAGGCTGATCCCGAACTGACCTCATGATCCACCTGCCTCGGCCTCCCAAAGTGCTGGAATTACAGGCGTGAGCCACCACGCCTGGCCCACCGTCCATATAATTCTTTTTCTCTCCTCCTTACTTTTTCATTTTTTCTTCTATTTTACTTTTCCTCCTCACCTTAATAATTATCTGCTTTATCCTTTTTCCTTCAGCTTGTCACTTTTAACTCTTCTTGGTTCCCTTATTTATCCTTAGTTCTATTGCTTCAAATAGTATTAATAGCTTTTTCTGAGTACTTACTGTATGCTATGCTCTCTGATGTGATATTTTAGAGGGATATGAGACTCAGAAACCGAGTGAGCTGACCAAGGACACACAGCTGGGAATTGGAGAACGGGCTCAGGTGGAAACATCTGCGTCTACAGCCCAGCCCTGCTTCATCTCCTCCAGTCATGCCCCATTCTACTTCTCGACCTCTCCCTTTACCTCGGTTACCCCTGCCTGTGTCTCCACCTCCTTCTTCTTACCCTTACTCCCCAAACCACACATACTGAAATCTACTCCTTGCCCAAGTCCATTGTGTAGCTGACAGGCAGTATATACATATCCTGCCTTTGTCTCCTTTTTCGCGCCCATCTGGGGAACGTGCTCAAATGTCACCTTTCAGGTCATGCTTTCAACCAAAAGCCTTCCTTTACTTTCCATGCTACGGCAATTCAGAGCCCACGTTTGCTTCAGGATAGTTTTTTCACAGTGGCTTTCTGATGTTTCTTCTCTTCTGCATAGGAGTGTGTGTGTGTGTATGTGAGAGAGTGAGAGAGAGAGAGAGACACAGTGCACCTAATTTTTTTTTGAAAGGCTTGAGAAAAAGAAAAAAAAATCCCTACTTTGATTGATGCTTGCTAAGTCTCTCAAAACTGAATGCCCCTAGAGGGCCCTTCTGCTGCTTGGCAGTCGTCCTATTCCCCTATGGTCCTTGCACGCTCCTCACCCTCAGCTGGTGACCTTGCTTCCTAGACAACCCAGCAAAGAAAGCCGAGTATAACTCCCTCATTTGCCTCTCATCTCAGCCTCGAACACACCCACCAGCCTCTGCCTACTGCTTCCGGCGCTCCTAATCCTCCTTCCGGCTTATGAAGGGGGAAGAAGCCCACGCATGCTCCATAGAGCTGGCCCCGCCCTGGGCGACTCCTATTTATAGCCGCCCTGCTCAGCGATATTGCTCCTCGTGCACCCTCCCTTCTCTCTTGAGCTCTCGCCTTTGCCTTCTGCAGCAGATCAGATTCAACGTCATAAAGATATACTGTTGTAGCTCTCTTCTTTTTTTTTTTTTTAAAGTGGCGGGTGGGAGAGGGAGGAGGGAAAAATAAAAGAAGAAAGGAGAGGGGATAAAGGAAGGGAGGGAGGAAAGGGCAGGGAGGAAAAAGTTTTTTTCTTAACTCCTTTTACCTCTCTAGCTCTTATTCATTTCTTTACCTTTGAGGCAAAACTCCAACAAGACTTATTTTTGTGGTCTCTAACTTCTCTCCACCCTACCCCTTCTCTCAAACTCCACTCATCAGGCTTGGTCCACAAACAACTCTACCAAGGTTCAACTACAGGTGACAGAAGTGACTTCCAGGCTGTAGACAATGTGTAACTCTAATGGACAGTTTTCAGGAGCATGTGACACAGCAGATCAACTCCCCTCTGCTTTGAACACTTTTCTGGCTTGGTTTCCAATACGCCACAGCCTCTGGTTTTCCTCTCCCTTCCTGGCTGATCCTTATCAGATTCTTCCTATCTCCGTAATTTCTATACCAGTGGTTCTCAAAATTTAGTAAGCAAAAAACACCTGGAGGGCTTGTTACAACAAGGTTCAGGGCGTCACTCCAGGTGTTTCTGATTCAGTAGGTGTAGGGGGCCCAAGAATTGCATATCTAACAAGTTCTCAGGCCATGCTGATGTTGATCAGTGGTTTGTATTTTGAGTAGCACTACCTAAACTTCTCTAACGTTGTTCAATTCAGTGACATTATGCACTTTCACTGTTTTAAATACTTGTACATGCTGAAAACTATCTTACATCTCTAGGCAAGTCCTGTCCTCTCACCTCCAGAATCTAATTGACCTCCCTGCTTAGATGGCTAATAGGAACTCAGTGTTAATATGCTCAACCCTGAGCTCCCGAGAGTCTCCCCCAAAGCCTACCTCTTCCATGATTTTCCCCTTTCCAATCTATGGCAACTTCAACCTTTTAATTGCTCAGATCAAAAACCTGGGAGTCATCCAAGATTTCTCTAGTTTTATACCCAACTTCAATCTTAGTAATTTGAATGGGCCAGGCGTGGTGGCTCACACCTGTAATCCCAGCACTTTAGGAGGCCGTGGCGGGCGGATCACGAGATCAGGAGATCGAGACTATCCTGGCTAACACGGTGAAACCCTGTCTCTACTAAAGATACAAAAAATTAGCCGGGCGTGGTGGCGGGTGCCTGTAGTCCCAGCTACTCTGGAGGCTGAGGCAGGAGAATGGCGTGAACCCGGGAGGCGGAGTTTACAGTGAGCTGAGATTGCGCCACTGTACTGCAGCCTGGGTGACAGTGCGAGACTCCATCTCAAAAAAATAGTAACTCGAATGGCTATAATGTTTTACATCTGAAATCCAACCACTTCTCGCCATCTCCATTTTTGACACCTTGGTCCACGCTAGCATTATCTCTGTGATAGATTATTATAGTCCTTTCTTAACTGTCTTCTCAGCTTCTGCATTCTCTGCTGCAGTCTATTAATAAAGCAGTTGGAATGATCCGGGTGACTCCCAGCCATTTTGCTTCAAGACAACATCAGATGGTGCCCTTGACATGAGAGGTGCTTTTTGGTGCTACCACTGCTGAAAACATTTGCATGTCCTTAAGCTTTTGCTGCAACTCTATACAGTGTTTACTTTTTAAAAAACTTGTAACAAGATAACATTATACGGATAACATATCAAGTATATAGAAGTATTGAGCTTTGTTTTTAAAAAAAAAAAAACAGCAAAACATCACTTCTGTATCATAGTGGTTGAGCTTAAAAATGCAGCAGCTCCAATAACTTTTTGTTCAATATCATTTCCTTAGGTTGATGAGAAAAAATAGATTCCCAGCTAGGGCCACTGTCTGTGGAGTTTGCATGTTCTCCCCATGTCTGAGTTTTCTCTGGGTACTCTGGTTTCCATCCACATCCTACAGCTGAGCCCCTGAGGTGAATTGGTGTCTAAATTATCCCCATCTGTGTGCTGTGGGTGTGAGTGTGCCCTGAGATGGGATGGTAGTGGTTTGTCCAGGTTAGTTCCCACCTTGCATCTTCAGCTGCCAGGATAGGGTCCTGCCACCTGTGACCCAAACTGAAATAATTAGGTAACTATTTTGTTTTTATCAATTTTTCTTATATGTATAAGTCACCTTTATCTCAAAATTTAAAATTAGAAGTGCTTTGGTCTTTATTTCAAAGTTCAATGTTTTTGTGACCAGAAATATATCACAGGAATTTAAGTCTTGTTTATTATCAATTAACCTATGGTAAAATTGATTTCCTTACATTGTTTTGCTTAAAGTCCCAGTTTCTAAGAACCAGTCAACAACATTGAAGATTTACTGTACCTCCTTTAGGCTGAGTCTTTAAATGAAACCCTTTCACTATCATTGACTTAAACTTAAGCCGCATAGTTGTGTACTCTAAGACAGACTGGAGGGCTCAAATCTTTGCTACGACATTACCTTGGGCGAGTTACTCAAAGCTATAATAACTTCCGTGTCTGGTTATGAGATTGTGGATTAATTCCTATAAAGGACTTAAGACAGTACCTGATATATAGCAGATGTCACTCAACTATAGTTTATGGTGGTTAGTTATTCAGTTCAGAAAACTACAGAATTACTTGTGTGCAACCTTTTGCATTTGCAGACCAGAATCTTTTTTTTTTTTTTTTTTTTTGAGATGGAGTCTCCCTCTGTCTCCCAGGCATCATCTTGGCTTACTGCAACCTCCGCCTCCCTGATTCAAGTGATTCTCTTGCCTCAGCCTCCCAGTAGCTGGGACTACAGGCATGTGCCACCACGCCTGGCTAATTTTTTTGGTGTTTTTAGTAGATACGGGGTTTCACCGTGTTAGCCAGGATGGTCTCCATCTCCTCACCTTGTGATCTGCCTGCCTCAGCCTCCCAAAGTGCTGGGATTACAGGCATGAGCCACCGTGCCTGGCCTAGAATATTTTTGACCTCTTAGTCATAAGGGAAATTTAAACTGAACTTAACCATGAAAAGGTCAGCTCTCTGAAGAGTGTTTATAGGGACAGTTTATTTTTTAATGAATCATTCAGTGGGGAAACAATAGGCCTTCCCTCCCATTAGATACCCTTTCCTATGTATTTTCAAAGGGAAATTCCTGATGTTTCAAGGTTTTCTTCTCTGGCAGCTTCTTTTATGCCAATCCTGATTTCTGGATGTGAAAGATCCTTCTGTCAAACTGAGGCAATCACTTATAATACCCTAGGTTTCCTGGGCCAAATATTTAAAAAGCCTGTGCAAACAGAACCAGAATAGTTGTGATGGTGTGTGTCTGTGTGTAGCAAGGAGTGATCAAGCTTTTAAAGTGAACATTGTTTAGACAGCATCTAAGGAGTTGTGCTTAGAAAGTGTGTAAACTCATTTTCACGGGCTTATGGAAAACATGACTCCTTCAAAGCAGGCCCTCGAAGTTAGGGGCTTTGGTGCATAGCTGGCACCTCACCTGGGCTCACTTAGCTTCCAGCAAATTTTGACATTTACTCCCAAGATGATTCTTTACCCAAAGGATGTTTGTCTTGGAGACTGGCAATTCAAAGTCAATTTGCCTAGCAATGCAGAAGAAAAGTTGCAGACATGAATGAGATAGAAAAGGCTTTGCTCAATCCCGTGATTACTAGATCTTCTTCCTATCACTGTTTTTTTAATGGTGAGCTGAGCTGGAACTGCCTTTAGCTGCTGACTTGGAAGAACTCACTTTTCTCTACCTAACATATACGTGTGTGTGTGTGTGTGTGTGTGTGTGTGTGTGGCTTCTTTGGCATTTCCAAGTCATGCCAAAGCAATTGCTGGTACCTCAGTTGACTTGTTGCTAAGTCCACATGGGGCTACACACAGTTCTAGAATTGGTCGAGTCCTCTTGGAAGTTGAGTCACAACCCTCCTAGGACTGAGGATTGTTATAATTGCTTGCTCAGACACCAACATATCCACATCCATACACATGACTGGAACATGTTATGTTCTATTCCATGCAGATCGTCTAGTTAATAACAACAATGCTAGCAGTATATATTTATTGACTACTGACTGCCTCTGGCATTGTATAAAGAGATTTTTATGTGTTATTCCTTTTCAGGGCTGGCTTCATGGGTGAGTGACCAGTGTAGTTATGCAGCATCCATCCTCAGAAGAGCCTTGCACTTGAAGTTTAATGCTCGCATTTCTTTAAAATCCCCAATTTTATATCTGAATTTGCGTTAAAGTGCCATCCAATGGGACAAAGCAGCATGCATGCACTAGGGTCTAAGAGACTTAGCTCAAACATCGTTCAGTCTCCCACTCTTTCTCTGCACCAAACCCTGCTCCTTCTGAGCTCCCATACAGCAAACACTGAGGCCCTCTGCCCCCTGACGAGGGACTTAGCACAAGGAGGGTGGGGATCAGGCACAGGTACCCCATGGTGTCTTGGGGGCATGGTAGCAATTGTCCCCATGCTGGGCTGGCAAACCAATGAGCAACAGGTGGCTCTGCTGGGGAGAGTTTCTTACCCACCCCGATCCATGTACTGAGTCGCTTTAAAGAGGTTGCAATCCCTAGGGGATCACGTATCTGCCATGGGTTGGACAGAAGGATCATGAGAAGAGGAGCTGCGTGACCCAGTTTCCCTATCTCCAGCTAGTGCCTTGCAGGAGGGAGAGCTCAGCAGCCAGTGGTCCACATGCATGCACCAACTCACAAGGAGGGGTTCTCAGGGAACCTGTGAGAGTGTAAGAGTCTGTGGTCACCCAGCACCAGCAGTATCCCATGCTCAGAACAGCAGAAGAAAAAAATTTCTTAGTGCCTTTTTTAATGACACTTTCTCCTGCTTTTTGAGCAAAGTCTACGTTTTCATTTTGGCTTGAGCCCTGTAAATTGTAGCCAGTACTGTGTTTTTTGAATTTAATACAAATCCTGTTTTGATGGAAAGGTCACAAGCCACAGTGATGGAGGTGGTATTCAAATCCAAACAGACCCACTACGAACCAGTCGGTAACAACCCTCCTACACTGCTCTCAAGTCATGGCCCATTGGATTATACGTTACTCCCTTCAGTTGTCTAACCCTGTCTCTTTGCACAGCCTGAAATGTCTTCTGACTTATGCACACTGTAAAATCTATTCATGTTTAACTTTTAAATGGAGACTGATAGAAGTAAGCATTTGGCAATATGGGAAAAGAAATAAGATTGCATTTAAACCATAGGAATAGATGGGAGAATAATCAAAAAGGCACCGTGATGTTTGGAAAGCTGCTTGGAACTTTTGTAGGTCTTTCAAATTGCACCCAAGTGCATTGCCAACTGCCAGAAGTACTGCCTGAGCAGATGAGTAGGTGCAAAATTGTGATGGTGAGGGATGTAATGACAGTCCTATGCCAGCCGTGCTTTTCTCACAAGGTGTCCTATTCATCTGTTAAATAGCTAAGCACTTTTATTAAGCATTTCAGATTTTCTAATCTTTTTAAAGCATTTGGATTTTACATCTCTGCACAGATGGGTAAAAATGGAGTGAATGTGTATGTTGAGTATATGTGGGGAGGGGAGGGTGTGGTGATCGAGGCAGAGGAGACTCTTTACAAAATCAAAAGCAAGAATGAGAAGGTGCAGCAATGGATGACCAGCTCTTTTGCTCTTGGTCTGCAATCCTCCCTTACTGGCAATGATTGCATCTACCACAATCCACCAAGTCACTGGACTAATTACAGGTTTTCCTTACATGTGTGGGTTCCTAACCTTGAAAATACAGTCATAAACTGAGGTGTGCCGTAACGTTTCTTAACAGAAGACTCTTGTCCATATGCCAACCTAGAATCTGCTTTCTGCGCTTGCTTTTTTCAGTGCTAGGAAGGGACTGAAGCTCCAAAATTATCAGTTCTAGCATTGGAAGGTTAAAAGGTTTTGATATTTTGGTTGACAAAACTTTATTTACACTATCACTCTAACAATTATCTAATTTATCTGTTCTAGAAAACTCATTATGTAACAGATTCCAAACAAAACTTTGATTTAGAATTGGGTTTGGCTTCAACCAGTGCTCAAAGAAATTAGATTCTTTAGTACATACCCTCCTCACTTCTTCCTCAGTAGAAATAATTGCCAAATTCCTGCCAAATGATTTGGTTTCAGAAATATCACTGTTAGGTTATGCCATGAGCATCAATAAGCAGCAAATGGGGATCACGTTAGAGATTCTATTTGAGTTAGACATGCACCTATAAGGTAAAACAATTTTAAAAGAAGGCTTTAGCATCTACCTTGTGCTTAGAAACAAAATTCATACTCCAAAGGGGAAGAAAATTTAAAGATGAATTCTCTCTACAATTAGGAATCTTTTAGCATTGTATCTTTCTGAAAAACATGTATTTGAAGCCATAAAGAGTTCTAACATCTTGGAAATATGAGACATACAATTAACATAGTGAAAGCCGAGATATTCAAAGGCAACAATAACTAAAACTGAGACAACTATCAGTACTCATTAATCACATAAATAGAAATACAATTTCTTGATAAGACATTACTTCAAGTCACAAGAATTTTTATGTGTAAATTTTAGTATTCTATGTAATTACAATGTGACTTAGCAAAACTGTATTTTAACCTGCTTCAGGAAAATCACATTTCGAAACCTGAGAGTAAAGTTTTTCCACCTCACCCTAACCTATGTGCTCCTGTAAGGCAAGCAGGGACTCCCATCTATCTCACTGACCTCATTTTGGACCTAAGAACTTAAGGTGAGCACCCCATGCGCAAAGACTACTGGACCTTCCTCAAACTGTTAGCTGGGTAGGAGACCCCTTTCCTGCCATGCTATGTATGGTAGACCTAGATGAAAAATTTATTGTCTTAACTCAGAACTGATGCTTGTCTTTAACAACTTAATTGTGTTTGCAGAGAAGTTTATGAAACATGGGTCCCTTTCTCTTCCTAAGCCCTCACGGAAAAGCTTCATATATTGCACTACCAAGAAGTCTTATGGATTCAAAAGCTAGCTAGGGGGGTCTTTGCATCCCTCTTGACTGAAGTAGTTGAGTGCCTCTCAGTAGCTTAGGTGCTGAGGGAGGAAAATAGAATCCTATGATCCCCTTCGCTACATTTATCTTCCCATAATTAAAGCCTCAAATTCCTCATATTGTAGGATTCAACTGCATACTTTCTTGGGGGAGATTTTTAAAAGTTACTTACAGGTAAATGGTTTGGAGAAATAGAATGTCATGTATGACTTCAAAAAATATTTTTAAGAGGCTTTTATTTTTTGACTTTGTTACTGACGGTGTATGGGCTGCTTTACTTTTGACTCACTTCTTAGAAGTTCTGCTCACTTCTGGGTCCTTAGATTGCAGTCTAGCTTCTGTCTGAAGTCAACAATGTCTCTCTTTTAGAACAACCATAATAAGTCAAATTTCTTCCATGGATGTGGAGTTGGCATGGGGGCCTAAAAAGCAGAGGGCAGTTCTCTAAAAAGCAAGGCACATCCAGATTTTCCTGGTTGGAGTCCTTCTTTGGAAATTCTGGCTCCACTCTGTGCATGCTGGAGGACAATTTACAGCAGTCAGTAAGGCAGCCAGAAAAAGTTCAGGTTTTCTTTCCTATATATGTACACAGCATGATCACTTGGATAACTGAAGACTATTTTTTCCTTTTGGCCAAACTTGAACATATAAGAAAAACAAGTGTAATTTAAAAAAATCAGTTACCAAGTCAGCAATGAAAAACAGCTCTCAGGTGGCAGGTTGGCAGGCTGCCTTGTCCCAGGCGCCAAATATGGAGGGATTGACCAGGTGGCAGCTGCCAGGCTGTTCCCCAAAATGGGACAATCTAAAGAGTACAGTTTGATCTTGGGGTCTGATTCTCTTCTCTAAGCTGCAGCACAAGCATAGTCGGGGTGGGCTGCAAGATAGCTGTGGGGACATTATGATTCCACCTTGGAATCTGCTCAATGCCAAACCAACTGAGTGCACCAGCAAAGCCAGCCCCAATTTGCGCTTCTTATCGTATATTCTACAAAGTTCTTCTGAATGTTAAGCAAAAATTCATAAGACCCTTTTATGTCATGTGCCACTGTCTTTTCCACTGAGCCAGAAAGGGAAGTGTCTATTACAAAGTATTATGTGAATCAAATTAAATGACACTACTTATCCAAAGGCTATTGTCCCACAAATTGAACCATCCAGCACACTAATGAGAAACCAGAAAGAACTGAAGAGTTCTCAGTACCTAAAAATTCATATTACATGCTGCATGCGCTGAAATTTATAAAAATGAATCATGGATGAGACCCTGTGCCCTTGTTCAGAGCTTATGCTGTAAACATAATTCTACTTGTTTCATTGGTTTGGAATATGAGGACAAGGAAAAGAGAGGAGCTAAAGAAGATAAGTAGGCATCAACTGCCAGAATGTAAACTCCATAAGGGCAAAGACTTGCTCTCTTTGTCCACTGCCAAAGTCCCAGGACTTATATTAGTGTTGGTCACAGAGTGGGTGCTAAGTACTATCTGCTGTTAATTAATGAGAGCAAAGGAAAACATTGGCTTTTAGGGACAGTCAGCTAGAGAACCATAGAAAAAAGAGGGAGAGGAAGCAGAAAGAAGGGGACCTCACAGAGCACAGTAGTCTAACAGCTTAAGGGAACATGAAACAACTCTACTTTGAAAGTGCTTGATAACATCATTCTTATAGCTTAGATAATGGTGGTGATGATGGCTATTTATCAAAACCCTAAATCAAGACATCAAACTGAATAAGTCAAAATGCTTTCACCATCCTCTTTCCAAGGCACAGAAAAATGCAAAATATTTGAAGTATTTTCCAAAAATGTTTGTAAATGTTTTAAAACTTAAGTTTAAATTTTTACATTCACAATGTAAAATACAACTTGCCCAAAGACAGCAGATATAGCTAATTAAAAAGTTATATTTCCAAAGGCACATATAGTACCTGTTACATCATCGACTTGTATATAGTGAAAAGGGTCACACCCTCTGACACACCCTTAGTATTTTGTACAGTGTGGCCCTATGTAATATGGCTGACCTCTAAGAGGTGTGAACAGTGCTGTGTCCTACAAGGGACTGAAGGCTTCTCTGAACATCACATGTATGGAGCAAGTTCCTGAATTTCTTTGAACCAATGTGGGATATCATGTGCTATCAAAAGCCAGAGGTCTGGAAATGGAGGAAATTTCTCAATGTTAAATTATAGGTTGAGCTGGTTTTGATTTTTTGCTTTGGGCTTTGCTTTCTCTGATGAACGCTAATGATACTTGAAAGAAAATTTTGATAGAAAAATTTTTATGTTAAAAAAATCTGCTTGGGCGCGGTGGCTCACGCCTGTAATCCCAACACTTTGGGAGGCCGAGGCAGGCAGATCATGAGGTCGGGAGATCGAGACCATCCTGCTCTACTAAAAACACAAAAATTAGCCAGACATGGTGGCGGGCACCTGCAGTCCCAGCTAGTCAGGAGGCTGAGGCAGGAGCTTGCAGTGAGCCGAGATTGTGCCACTGCACTCCAGCCTGGATGACAGAGCAAGACTGTCTCAAAAATAAAAATATGAATTATTTTGAATCCCTGGAATGAATTATTTTGAATCCCTGGAAAGAACAAGCAGAAATTAACATGTAAAAACCCCCCTAGGTTCTGTCACAGAACACAGAGGGGCAAATATGTGAGTATTGTCCTCAGTTTACCAATAAGTCTTGGTTTACTAACAGTTTAGGAATATCTCAAAGTCAGTCGCAGGGCAATGTGAGGGGAAGCACAGTACTAAGAAACACGTTTCCTAAATAGCAGTTTGATATGAGTTTTGCCTATATATTTCCTAAAAATATCCTTTGGAAAATCTGAAAAATCAAGCATTTATTTGTCCGAAATTGGAGTGAAAGAATGGGTGAGCCTAGAGGACCCCCGTGAGTGAGTGGAGCAGCCTCTCCAGGCTTCAGTATTTCCATGGTAGGGAGGGGAGAGTGGGGACTGCTTGGAAGCCATTTGTCTAGGAACCTGGAACACTGGAAAATAAAAAGTGATTGTGGGCATCTTGGAGGTGGGATCCTGTCCCCTAACTGAAAGTGGGAGAGAGAGAGAGAAGGGCCTTGGTGCCAGGACCGTAAGGATGGCTGCAGAGACTGTAGGCCTCTGTTCCCTTACTCTGCCCAGTGCCTTCTTTCCTCAAGGGAAGTGCCTCACACCACTCCATATGGCCCTGGAGGGGCTGAACTTGGGTTCTTCCTCGTCTAGTTTGAGATTTCCCAGAAGCAAACCCTGAGACAAGGATTTGAGTGCAAGCAGACACTGGGAAGAGTGGAGACCTGACAGGAGTAGGAAGAAATCCAGTAAAGGCTGTGTCTTGAAGCTGGTTACCACCGTGAGCAAGGAGCTCAAACCTGCTGGGGAAGCCAGGGGAGCAATGTAAAGCATGAGGCTATCGCTAGCCCAGACGAGAGCCAAGAAAGTTGGGGTCTTTATACACCAACTCCCTGGTTAGAGGGCTGATCCCAGGCACTTCTGGCCAATCTTGCAAACAGGCCAGACAGCAGAGCCCTTAGGCAAAGAGACACGGGGCTGACACTTGGATGTGTGGCAGGTGAGCACGAAAACAGGAAAGAGTAAGGGGATGATGTTGGAGTACTGATAGCATCTGCTCCACCCACTCTTCCCCTGCTAGACGCTGGGTCCACTAGAGCACAGGCGATTGGGCTGGCTTGGGCACATGACCCATGCAGTGCCAGAGCAAGTCCTCTGGTTTCTGTGCATGGAAAGATAGATGCTGTCTCACCACTGTGGTTGCTGAGTGAGACCATGTCAGCCTAGAGTTGCTGCTTATGCACCTTCCTTGGTCCCATTGGAAAGCTCAGTTGCAGGAGGAAAGAACGAGGCCAACAGACAAAAGAAAAGATGGAAAACGAGAGAAAGAGAAGACAAATCACCACATGATTTTCATCTGAACCCTTGAATCCAGCTTTACCTGAAGCCGTCTTCACTTCTGAGTATCCTAAATATGATCCAATACATCCCTTTTGTCTTTTGGCTTAAGCCAGTTATTTGTAACCAAAAGAGTTTGGCCTAATGTAGGGATGAGTGTCTCCTGCCTTTTTCTTCCTCTGCAACACACACAGAGAAGGGAGTCTTTGCTATATCGCTGAATTTACATACCTGGAAGAAAACTGAGCCAGCTACCTCTAATCATGTCATCTGAAAGTGGTTAAGTAGTGTGTCCCGAATTGAAAACGGGGGGCAGGGGGGACAGGGACACTGCACTGTGACAATGAGTCCCCCAAGGAAGTTAAAGGATGCCCTGGAAAGGAATTGAGAAAACACCAGATTCCATTCTGAGCCAAAGCAGAAAAAATAATTAGGGATTATATTCAATTCCCTGATTGTTGAGAGGACAGAGCTGACATGGCCAGTAGGAAGGAATTAAGGAAGAGTAGAGCAAGGCCTTGAATCAGGCAGAAGGGGCAGGGCGGGAAGAACTGGGGTGCACATTGCATGGGGAGCACTTTTGCAGGACGTGGAGATTCACACATAGGACAGCTGAGAGGCTACCCAGGGCCACAGCCCCAAAGGCCGGCTGGGCATTCAAGGTACATGGCACAGAGTAGGTGGCTGATTCCCTGTAGGTGTTGCTGTGCTTATTGGTGGAGGACACCAGAGTGCAAGGTGGCAGAGGATACCAACAGTATGAGCAGCTTTGGCAGAGCCCTGGACACAGGCTTCAGCAGGGGTGAACACAGGAAGGGTCAGGGTGCACTGGTGAGATAAAGCCAGTTCTTACCACCTCCCAAAAGCCAATTTTTAAATTTTCAGAAATTCTGTGAGAACGTCTGAAAATTTCTGTAACATAGTAATTACTATAATTAAACGGTTAAGTCATATTAAGAACAAAGCTCAAATACTTAAAACTCATCTTCTAATTATTTTACTATTCTCTATATTCTTGAGGTTCTTTTGTATCTGCATGGCAAAAATACTATATAACTGTGTGCTACTGCTCATCTCTTAACTCTGTTTAGTGGTGTTATTGGTGGCTTGCCAAGATGAGACTAGAGATTTTATAAGACATTAATAAGGGCTTAATTTATTGTTGATTGTTTAACATTTTTCATCACATCCTTAATTCTAATGTGAGTGAAGCTTAAAAGCAAGTTATGTCTGTAGTCGTTAACATTGTGGATGGCACAAAACACTGGCAGAATATGCTTCCAGTATTGGAAAGCCATAATAGGATTCGTTCAGCAAAGAGAGCACTCTCAAATCTAGTGGTGTGCTGGTAAATGGTTTATAATCGGCTCTCCCAAGAAAAAAATATGTGCATATGTATATAACTTTAAATTTTACTGGTGTAAAGGATATGTAGCTCACAGTTTAAGAAAAACAATAAAATACTCAATATTCTTCTAAATTCCATAAAGCCGATTCTCACAGATTGCATTCTGCTTTTTATGAACTCATATCTTTCTATATTCAACCTACAATATAACTATGTAACAATGCAAGTATGGTTTCTACATGAATATTGACCATATTCTTCTCTTAGGTTGAGTATGATGAAAGTAAAACAACAAAGACATGTTTCAATACCACTAGATTTGGGATACAATACTCATCTCTATCTAGTGCTCCCAGAGGGGGTAGCCAAAAAAAAAAAAAAAAAAAAAAAAATCGGTTCAAAAAAGAGCTTCACTTCTGCCCAGCAAGGAGTGAGTGTCTTTGTAGAGTAGGAATAGTTACTTACAACAAGTATATGAAGACCATGATAGGTGACAGACCCCAACAGCTGCAAGAACTGCAGTGAAGGTTTGCCTCCCACCCCACACCTTAAATTTGCACATTCCCCTCCCTTGGATTTTTCTTTTGTGCTTTTAATTCAAGTCACATGTGTAATTTAAGAACCTATAAATTACAAAGGGTCTTTCAAACAAAGTCAGTATGTAAATATAAAATATAACATTAAATCCCCATCATTAATATTGAAGAGTAAGTCAATATTTGATAAAAATCGCCTCAGGGAAATGTTCCTTTCTGCCTGGTTTTATGCTTTGCAGACTTATTCAATTATTATTTAATTACCTGGTTAAATGTCATGGCTTACAAAGCAGGGATTATATTAATAATAGCATGAGGTTTATTTTAAAACAGCCCAACATTGGATAGAGCTGATTTTGTTTTACCCTCTCACAGAGCACAGAATTCACATTAGTCTTCTGCACCTGGTTCGGAGTGAATTGATTCTATTTAAGCTTTTTTCCCCCTCCTGCTCCCTCTTAAAAAATCTTCCTTCTGTATTTGTCATATTTTTCCAGTCTTTCAGCTATTCTCCACCCCACCTCTTCTTCTGCCCTCTGGGAGTCTTAATTCCACAGTAAATCAAATACCTCAACAAAGGATTGTGTCTGAAACCCAGAAATAGAAAATAGATGCCGGGTCACAGAGAACAACCTATTTTCAAAAGAAGGTGCTGCACCACGCGGGGCAGCTTTCCAGCCAGCACCTTCTGACTGAATGGTTTGCTGTTGAATTCATCGCTATAAAGTTGCTATAGCAACCGCTCTATCAGAAGGATTTGTTGGCACCTAGATGGACTTTATTTCTGACATTCGAAGAGGGAGGGTGAAGACAACATTTAATGAGAGGGACTGAGTGACATTAAATTGCTCTCCTTTCAGCTTTGTCATATTGGACCAATATTTGGGGATATTTTGAGCATGGCCTTTTGTCAGCCCAAGAGCAGCAGAGGTGCTCTCCGGAGGGGAGTGAAGATGGGGACAGGGAGCAGACCCGGGAGGGTTGCATGAGGCTGGGAGAACAGCTGAAACGTGGTGGACCACGCTGGCCTTTTGTTCTCCACCATCTGTGTGCTGTAGTTTTGGGAGTGGAGCCAAAGCTACGTTACCTGTATTGTGCTCCACGGAGCTGGGGCGCCGCCGTGGTCCTGCCTCAGATGCAGGGGCCTCTCATACAATGACAAGGCCATAATAGCCTGGCAAATAAACTATTTGAACATTTGGCTTTATGAATATTGAGCAAAATTCTTCAAATAAATTATGAAAATGACTCTAAGTGAACAGACATCTGAATCCCATCGCAAGCCTAGGGCCACTGATTTGTAATGCTAAGTATGATAATAGTTGTATAAATGGGGAATACTTTTCAAAATGACTGAGCTTCAAAAATGCTGCACTAAAAGGGATACTACTCCTACAGAAGAAATAGTCTGAGTTAAATGAAAAAAAATGGATAAAAAATGTTTGCTTTTAAGAACATTAATGCCTAGGATGTCTAACTGCATGGCTGAATAGAATATATGCAAAACACGTACATATAGTGCCTTTTCAGATATTGAAAATAAAAATCAAATTATGTAGCCTTGAAAAATTATAGCTTACAAAGCATCATATAGCCAGCCTTTCAGAAGGTCAGTTTGGCAATTTATCAAAACCTTTGAAATTTTGAATTGCTTTGACTAAGCAGTTTCACCTCTGGTAATTTGTCTTAAGGTAATAATTGATATATGCAAAGTCTTAGCAATAAGAAAGTTAATCACCATGTGGGTAATTAGCCTTCAGAAAAGCTCTAAATGTAAACCATTAGAGGAACTATTTAAAATTATGGCATATCCATGTAACAGAGTACTTTGTAGTCATTAAAATGATGGCAGAAGTATATTTGATAAAATGGAAATAATATTAACAGTACCGAAGCGGAAAAAAGCAGATTTCTATAGAAAACATATGGCTAATTCCATTTTTAAAGAGTATATATACATTTAAAAACCAATTGAGATTCAGTAAAACAGTAAAGGCCATTATCTGCATGGAGTGGAATTACAGACAATTTTATTTTCTTTATGCTTATATCTTCTGGGTTATCAACAATATTTTCCTGCTGTATCGAAATGTTGTAAAAGTATTGTACAAAGGAAACACTCTTTTCACATTTCTATTAATCACTTATGTAATTCTTATCCAAGTTATTTCAGAAAGAGAAGGAAAATCCTGGCCAGACACTCCAGCTTCATGTGTCCTGATAAGCTCACATCTACTCTGGAAATTAATGGACACAGATGTCCAGGTTTTCTTAAATGCAGAGACATGTGGTATTAAACCCCTACAATGGCAAGTCTTGGTTCTGAGATCCATAGTTCAAAAACCACCCTGTTTTCTGGGAGAACCAAATTGCTAGAATCTGTGACACAGGATGGCAAGAATAAGGAGAAATGAAGGTAGTTCTGTAAACAGCAGAAAGTGTTATAAATGTAATGAAATCGTGAAATAAGACTGGTTTTATAGCCGTCCTGTGGAAAACAGCCTCTCCATTTTATAGTCCTATCCAATACGGTACAGAAATAGCCCAGTGAAGCTCTGCAGAGCCTCACCTTTGGGCAGGAAGACTACCTGGGGATGATACCCCTTACCCTCTTTCTGGCCATCTCCAGGAGTCAGGAATATTAGGACTCTGGTCCTCTTCTCTCATCTGTCTCCCACCCCAGCTTACACAGTCATTGGCAATCAATCCATCAACTGGAGTTCGTCATGACACTGGGTCCCAGTTTAAATGCAAAGGACCATACTCTCAATCTTCCTCCATTGCTCTGCACTATGACAATACAAGAACCTGGAACACCTTTATAAATCAGGTATTTTAGAACTCAAAGGCAGTGCATTTATTGCATTTATTGTGAATAAAAACTCATGTAATAGATTTATCCTAACTTGCCATAACCCCTGAAAAAGGAATACATAGGAAGCATTTTTAGTGGTTCTTATACTTTGTTACATGTGCTTATATTAACCTTGGCAACATTTGAATAAACTTATTACATTAATAGTTACATGAATTTGATTTTAGAAAAATAACCTATCCTTGGAAGGGAAGTGTCATCACCTCCATGTAAACAATATTCCTCTGCACACAATGCCCTTTATTTTGGCAACGTGTCTTTCCTGCCATCTGCCTCGGGAAGCACTTGCCAGAGTTGCAATAATAATTGAGTTACAGAGGGAATTAGGTGTAATGGAGGGGAAGGAAATTGATTGCTTAATTTTTATTAACAGAAAGAGAAAATTGTGGCGCCCTGCCGTGAACAGAAATGAAACAAAGAGGAAAGATACAGAGAGATGACTCCAGGTGGCAGGAATGTTCCTGCACAAACAGGAGCAATCCTGCAGGGAGGGTAAGAGGCCAATGCTAACCTAGCTGAAAGAGGCAACTGGAAGGGAAGCAAGGGGGAAAAAGTAGCCCTGGCTGAGCTGATGTGGCTTTGTGCACTGAGGAAAGGACACAGACACCTGGAGAGTATTCACTTCTGCTGGGAGGAGTAGTTGAGCTCTTACTGCATTCTGCCTGTCTGAAGGTCAAGGACCACATCTTTGCCAGGCTGGGGCATGTGTGCGTGAGTGTATACAATGAGTGACTTCTGAGTCTTGCCCTCCCTGAATGTGACAGTGTCTCTGAGGGAACTGAACAACTATAAAGCCCTAGATGGATTAATGGAGGTCATTCAGACTTCACCAGGACTAGGCTGCATCCTCTGGGCAACTGTGTCCTGGCCCGTGAATAGCACAGGCTGCTGGAGCCGAGTTGGACCCCCCTCTCTGATCCTGGAGGGGGAACCCCACTCCACCCTCCTATGAAGTCAGTTTCCTTCCTCTCTCAGGGTAGCTGCTGGCTCCGATAACCTGCCTGTGCCTCCCTGGAACTCACTGTAAGCTGGATATCAGTTTCACATGTTTGGTCTGTGGGATGTAGGAAGGAAGTGGACCCCCTGGATACTGGGTGAGAGGGGCAATTGGCTTGGGGAGAGAGGCTCAGATGGTTAATATTGCAGGATCATTCAGTGCACTTAAGGCTATGCCACACTGTCAATTGCACACAGAATGTGGCTGTGTTTGGTCTTCTGTGAGAGATGCACAGGCTTGAGTGTGGAGAGGAGAACTGAGACAGTGCCTCCAGCCCCTAAGGATTCCAGTCCCCTGAGCTCCCTCCTGGCAGACATGATTCTAGGTAGTAAATTCCTAGGCTTTTCGACTGAGAAAATTAACACAATTGTGAACAGACATGTTTGCTAAAGAAAAGGCCATAAATCACAATTTGCCTCCCACAGGAGAAAAACAGGAAAGAAGCATACAGCTGTACTCTGTATTTACTAATGAGGATAATTTGCATATGTTTAAATTATAACTTGGGGGAGAATCTGATAAGGTAGAGCCCAGCAATGCAGCAAGGTAGATAATATCTATAAAATGGGGTAGGAGGAAGTTAAACCAATTGGACACATGCATCTGATACACTAATAGATAAAAGTAAAGTAATGCTTTCGAAGTCTATTTAAACATGTGAAAATCTTCACGACATAAAAGTTAAGAGGATTTGAACTGCTGGCATACAGTATGAACCCAGTTAGGCTAAGTGAAACAAAGATAAATATAGGTAGAAAAAACATACAAAATGTTAGCACGGGCTAAGTGTGAATGATGGGATTATGGGTGTTTATTTTCCTCCATGAACTTCTGATAATCCAATTTTTCTAAAATGATCATGTGTTACTTAAGAATCAGCAAATCTTTAATGCCATTAGGTGAGAAATTTTTTATTACCAATTTTTGGAAAGAGGTAAAGAGCAATGAAAGAGGAACTTATTAGGTTGCAATAGTTTTGAATCTGTAGTTCTGTTTCACATAGTTACCTGTATGATTCAGATATGATTAGGCTTCCTGGGGCCTGGGTGTTTGTAGTGCTCTTCCTTATACTCTGCTACTATCAGGTTCTCCAGTTCAGTCGGTTTCCTTTGGTTTTCTGAACATGACCAGGTATGCAACTGGATATTTTCCAGACTAATGACCTTTAGAACATCATTTGTACATGGTTCTTACTTACAAACCATGCCATGACTTAAAACATGTAGTTTAAAATGCTGGCCATTCAAGGTTGCCTTCAGCCAAGACTTCCCTGAAATGTTTACTGTAGAGAACAACACTGAATTTGTGGTTATAGAGTTTTACCTCAAAATGTAATCTACAGACCCCAAGATTCCCATCTTCCGACTGTGTCATGAAATTTGAGTGATCTAGGCCATTAATTATACCATTCCTAATTGTCTCGAAGACTTCTGGTTGTAATGTAGACTTCCCTGTGGGGCAGAGACCAACACAGTTCTTGGCCCCCAGAAGACACAGTGCTCCCATGAGTTTTTAGTAGCATCTCATGGCATGAGCTGACCCATATTCCTTCCCACCTACGCTTCTCAATACGGACAGTAGTTATGTGAAATAAAATTGGCATCATAGGCTTCCTAGGACTCACTGACTTTACCTGCTAACTCGAAGCATCCAGGAATGTCCCCTAGCTAAGTCCAACTTAATCCAGGACAGAGGCAATCATTCTCAAGTCCTAATTACTCAGCACCTAGGGTGACACTTCTTCAAAAACATTTTTAAAATCAAGGTGTATGACTACCCATAGTATCACAAAATGGAAACCCCTATGTGCATCAGCTGAAGAATGGATAAATAAAAATTTCTATTTTCACACAAACAGCAAGGAGACTGATAGCAAGGAGAATGAATGATATACAGCTCGGTGCAATACCTTGGATGCCTTCCACAAATACGATAGTGTGTACAGAAATCAGAAGCACACATAGGTATTAGCTTACTTTATTACAGTGTACTTAGAAAGCATAAGAACAACCAAAACTACTTATGGTGATGGAAGTCAAGATAGTGATCATTTTTATAGATGGGGAGCACAGAGGGGCTTCTGAGTAGTGTTAATGTTTTGTTTCTCAGGCTGGGTGCTG
The DNA here is from genome assembly GCF_029281585.2 of Gorilla gorilla gorilla. NCBI lineage: Eukaryota > Metazoa > Chordata > Mammalia > Primates > Hominidae > Gorilla > Gorilla gorilla. Next base: position 37,583,275 of record NC_073243.2, read on the forward strand.
GTTAGTACAAGTGTGTTCAATTTGTGGGAAAAAAAAAGTCCTCAAGCTCCATACTTAGAACATACACACTTTATTATATATACACATGTATATGGAATATATACAATATATGCAATAATCTAAGATTGGGAAGTGGAGGTTGGACCAGAGTGGGTGCCACAAATCTGGTTCTTCCGTAGAACATTTGGCTCCAGCTCTGCAGGGTTTCCCTGCAGCTTGTGGTGGGGACCACTTTGGATGATGGAGGACTTCCTACCGAAGAGCAGAAGCTTTATTTGCAGGCCTCTTTCATTCTCCAGCACTGGGCAGGGCTCACCACCCTCAGATTACCTCAAACAGGAGCTTGGTGAGCGCTTTCAGAGACAACTGCCTGAGTAAGTGGACAGACGCAGGAGAGGGCACTGCGGCAATCTCTGTAAGAGCACTGATGGTTTATACAACAAGAGTCCCTGTGGTTTCCTGGGCTACAGAGGCTTGCTGCCCTGTAAGCATCAGCCCCTGTCATTGGTAGCTTCCCCCTTGGCTTTGGAGCTAGACTCAGCCTAATTTAAATTCTAGTTTTCCTACTTACAAGCTTTGTGGCCCCAAGGTCATTTCTCCAGGCTCAATATCTCTAAGATGGCGATAACATTATTAGGAGTGCTTGACCCATAAGATGCTCAATCTACACGATGCTCAAACAAATAGTAGCTCTTAGTACTATTATCCCCATTCTCTTTCCCCATCAGAAACGGATCTTTCTGGCCTGAAGAGCCAAGTATATGGTCTCACAGAAAAGATGGCTGTCAGGAGGTCAGGGAAATTAGAATGTACCTTCCTTTTGCAATGAGCTATGAGGGAAAAGGACCCAGGCTCTAAAATCTAAAATCTAAAGAATGATCCCAGGACTTCTCCCCAGAAAGCCGAAGCCCAGGGAAAGTAGCATTTTGGGACAATGGACACAGACTTGTGAATCACTGGCTTCCTTGGGCTTCTCCCTTATATGATAGACTCATGAGAGACAGTGGCATATTACCATAAGCAACTCAGAGACAACCACAGACATTGTCAGGGTGCACCTATCTATGCTGAGGAGGGTAGACCTGAGCCCCTGACATTTTCGGAGAAAAATTGAGTGATCATACTACAGTTAGATGCAACCAAAGACAGCTGTACATTTGCCTGGGAGGATAACGGAGAGGGGCCTTTGCAGAAAGGAGATCCTGGAGCCGAATGCTGGGCCAGACAGCCATGCCATGAGCTCACTGTCTTTGGCAACCCATAGAAACAGGTTCCAAAAACAGCAGCTGCCAGGAAGCTCTGCAGGAAGCAGCCCCACCCACAGCATCAGGAAAAAGCCAAGAGGGTCAGGGTGGGCCCAGGGCAGGATCCTCAGCCTTGGTGCAGTCAGGACACCCTCTGATCACTTGCCTTGTGCTTCCTTTGGGTCCGAAGATGCCCAGAGCAGAGCCTGACTGTAACTTGCCGAAGGGGCAAAACTTGCTTCATGTTACTTAATTATAAAGCAGAAAGTGCTAACATTAAAATCTCTTCTACTTTAATAAGATACTAGGGTCATTAATAGTAGTCTCCGTTCTCCGAAATCTTGAATACATGCAGCGTTTGCATTGGAAGGGGATTTGAGGATTGCTCACATCTGATCTTGCATTGTATAGATGTGGGAATGAAATGTGATTAATTGCACCCAGTTGAATAGCAGAGAGGGCAGGAAAGGGACTCAAATCCAAAGTGATTACTGGTCAAGTTTATACTCTATAATCCCCCACTGCCTCTTTCTCACTTAGCAAATAAAACACCTACAGTTAAGTCATCAATTTTAGGGATTAAAAAGTCCTCAGTGCAAATGGGACCTCCAACCATGGTGGGCTGAGGGAGAAACAGAGCTGGTTCAACCAGTCTCTTTCCGTCCCAGTTGGGGCACATTTTTTTTACCTCTTGGTGCCTCCACTGGAAAGCAAATATGCCCTTCAACCATAGAGGAATAACCCGAGGATTAATAAGCTAATGCAGAGGGCGATGAACGCTGCTTCATGGTGTGTGGCTTTGTAAGTGAGCTAAATCAACATCAGCAGGCACTGCAACCACAGAACATGAACCCTGATGAGATAATTTCCTTCTTCACTGAGAAGGCCCTCCAACCTAATGAAAAGCTATAGATCCCTCCTGGAGACAGCATAGTCCACAAAAAAATGCTATAGCGCTTATAAAATTCATAGTGACTCTGTACACATTTACTAAGAACATTCCTTCTCCCCACCCTACCCCATTTTCAGAATAACATGGCATATTTATTAAGCCCTATTATGGGTCAGACACTGTCCTAAGGGATTTACAAGCATTTTCTCATCTAATCCTCCCAAAAGTCCTGTTAGGGAGGTAGTATTTTTATTGCCATTATACAAATAATAAAATGGAGGTGCAGGAAGTGTAAGCAACTTCCCCAGGTAACAGAGCTGCTAAGTGGTGGCACCTGAATGTGAGCTCAGGTTAAGCCTGAGCTCCCAACCAGGACATTCTACTGCTTGCTGTCCCATCCCCTTTCAGCACCATCAATTATTCTCCTTATCAGGGTAACGACCACAAGCCAGAAAAGCAGAGGCCTCAGATCCAACAGCAGGGCTTTGAAGATGGCCTTCACATTTTTATATTTTTTAAAAGCTGAATGGAAGGGCCAGAGGGAAGATAAACTTAACAAAATATTGACAACACAAGTACAAGGGAGGACAGTGCAAAGGGATAGCTCAGGAGTTTTGAAATTCATATCCTGTTTAGAACCAATATACTTCAAGCATATTTCATGGTATTAAAGTTATAGAACATAAAATTCAATCACTCTTGTGGACAATTGGATGAAATGAACACAAACACAGCATATTCCCTGAACAAACATTCCCCACATGGTGTGGTTCCTGTGGAAACAATAAAAATAATCCAATTTAGTTATGCACAGTTCACCTTCCCCTGCCTGTAATTAGTGCTTCTACAATGAGGGAAGCAGGGAAAGGAAACTATAAACTGCCAACATAGAACCATATCTGGTCTCCTGTGAGGACCAATTCTCTCTCTCATCTACAATTTCCAACTCTATCTCTTATTACAGATATTTAACCGCCCTTAATCTGCTGAGGTCCCTCACCACTAACCCTGTGATTCATTTCCATTTCCATTCCATAGCCTAGTGCATAAAATAGTTGCTTAAAAATATATTTGCTGATTGATCTGGCCTGTTTAGTGTTTGTGAATTCATAAAAGGACTCTTGGTCCAGGAAAAATGGCAGAAGCTTAAAGCTGAAAACTAGAGGTTCTAAGTGAATGTCGTACATTCTAGTGAGAGATAGGCATCTCCCTGCGGGTTTTACCAATAGCTGGCAGGGCAAGTCCTATTAACACCAGTCAAGAATCCCTCCCTGGCCCATAAAACAGACTGGGAAGAGAGAGTTTGCTGGGAACCTACATTTTATAAGGCATGAGTGTTTAACAGGGGGAATGAATTTCTTAAGTGGGGAGTAGGAGAGAGCCCCAAGAGAATCATTTTTAGAGTCTTTGGTGTACCTACAGGAGGGGGTAGCTGGCGTTTCATATCCCAGATGGGACATTTGCTTACTGAGGGGGCTGGATACCCCACCTTCGTGCCATCATAACAGGACAAAAAGACTTGGAGAGAGATGCCAGGTGGGAGGAGGGGGCATTGGTGAAGCTCTCTCCCCTCCCCCTGTCATGTGAGTTTCCTGGGGGTCTCAGGGACACACAGCAGAAGGGAGCTGGACTTGACCCGTATTGTCAGTCTCCTATCTAAGAGGATTGCCTGCTGTCCAGGGCATTCCAGCAGCAAAGTGCTAATGAGACCAGTCGTGCTGAGAGCTGAAAGTGGCCAGGCTGGAGCTAGGCCTTTCATGTCACAAAAAGGCCTCCCAGTCTTCTGTAGAATTCACTGTGCAACTCCATGACAGAGCCAGCCTCTAGACACTGACCATGGAGACAACTGTGACAAGCCTGTTCTTCCATTTCTACCCCCAACTGGGATGCACTGCAATTCAGTTCCGATGCTAACCACCTGGAGTTAGTATCAGAATCCACAGGTTTGAGGATATGGTCTCCAAGAAGACTTACTTCAGATGTCAGCTGCACATGGGGTCCCCAGGCCACTCACATTTTTTATCAACTAGTTACAAATTAGGTTCTCACAACACTCTCAGGTTTGATAACTTACTAGAATGTCTCACAGAACTAAAGGGTCATACTTACCATTACAGTCTTATTAGAAAGGATACACACAGGGTAAATTCTGAGAGAAAGTATAGTCAGGACATATCACCCTCCAGGCACATGATGATACCCTAGCTATACCTATTTATGTTGGGCACATTAATGTGTGTTTACCAATTAGGAAGCTCCACTGTGCATCGGTGTCCAGATTTCTTATTGGAGTTTCATTACTAGACATAATTGCTTAAGCCATTGGCCAAGTGATTTAACTCAATCTCCAGCTCCTCTCACCTTCCCTGGAGGTCAGGTGGTCTGAAGTTCCATTTCCGTAGCCATGCAGTTGGTCTCTCTGGTGACCAGATCTTTTATCCCAAAGCTATCTAGGGATCCATCAGTGTCACCTCATTAGCATAACAGATATCCTATCACTCAGGAAATTCCAAGGATTTGTGAAACTGCCAGGAACTGGGGACAAAGAAAAGAAATATTCCCCATTATACCACACCAGTTTTAGCCAGAGAAACAGCCACACCAACCGGAGATGACTGTGACCTTACACAACTAATTAGCAAGACTTTTCAAAAAAACTCCTTCCCTGCCCCCAAACTAGAACTAGAACCAGACAAGGGAGAAGAGGGTGGTCTGTAAATGGGTGCCTCTCCATTCTAAGGCTCTTAAGCCACAGGTCTAGTCTGGACTGGAAGAGGGAATGAGCCCTGAATCAGAGACTGATATTATAAGCTGAGCCCAAATACACTTTAATAATGGAAAAACCCAAAAATTGAGATTTTTCCCCCACCATATTATTAAGTGATGGGAAAATAGGATTTGACAGCGTGGTTGAGAGCAGGGGCTAGAAAGATAAAACAGTTTCACATTTAAAGCATATTGAGTTTAACACTCACTAATAGCTGTTTATAGCTGCTAGGATGGCTAATATAAAAAAGATGGAAAACATCAAGTGTTAGCAAGGATGTGGAACTGCCAGAACTCTCATACACTTCTGGGGAGCGCAAATTGCTACAATCACTTTGAAAATACTTTTGGCAGCATCTGTAAAAGCTGAAGATACGCATACCACATGACCCAGCCATTCCACCTGTATGGATGTACTTCAACAGATACTCACTCACATGTTTATCAGAAGACATGTACTACAATACTCATAGCAATACTATCAATAACCCCCAATTGAAGAGTATCCAAATGACCATCAGTAGTAGAATGGATAAAGAATAAACTGTGGCATGTTCATAAATGGAATGCTACACAGCAATTAGAACAAATAATCCAAGGCTACATGCGACAATGTGAATGCATCCCACAAACTTAATATTGAGACAGAGAAATCTAGTAACCAAAGAGGACGTGCTAATAGGCAAAACATATCTACGTTGTTGGAGACAGGATAGTGACCTAAAAGGTGGGAGTTAGCAAAAAGGAAAGGAATAGGATAGAGGCTTCTGGAGGGTTGGGTGCTGGATACAGGGGTGAGTTCCATCTGTGAAAGTGATTTTTACACTTTTCTGTACATAAACTATAATAAAAATTGTTTATAATAAAAATTGTTTTTAAAAGGAAAGAAAGTAAACGGGGAAGTTGCTGAGAAGACATTCTTTACTGGATCTGAAGCAGGAGATCTGTGGGTGTCTGCAGTAGCTCCACGGACTTGCTACTCCCTTCATTTCTTTCACATGTACTACACGGCCTTCCTCATAAAAGCCTTTTGAGTATCTGCACCTTTCTCCTTTCACTTCTCCCCAGCCTATTTCTTGAGCACTTGGTAGCCCCAATTTTGTAGGGGGTCTTAGTTGATTTCTCTTGGCTAATTGCCAATGTTTCTAGAAACAGAGTTTCTTGTTGGTCATTATGGATCAGGACACTGCTTATCAAAGGCAGGGGCTAAGGATGAGGCAGTTTCAGCTTAAAAGGGGATGTTGGGTATGGCAAGCCTTACAAAGCAGTCACTAGTGTGCCCAATACACTTGCCCACCTCACAGGGTGACGTAAGTTTCTAAGAATATCATGGATGGAAATAAAGGTTAGCAGTTGTACTTTTCTATATTCACTGATGGAAAAATTAGACTTATGAAAAATTTCTATGTAGTCAGTGAATCCTTAGATATATATTTTTTATATATATAGTTATATATTTTATATATAGTTATATATTTATATACATAGTTATATATATATATATATAAAATCTGTTGAGAGACCATCATTGGTCTGTTGTGTTTCTGAACATCTTGTAGGTAAAAGAATTGGCAACTTTTTTTAGGGATTATTTCAAGAATGATGGTATAACAATCAAGCCCTGAAGATAAAGTGTTCCCTCTGGAGCAAGGCGCAGATTTGTTTGTAGACCACTATGAGGACTCAAGTTTCCTTCCTTCAAGAGGAATCTTGACAATTCCTCTCCTGAAAAACAATTTACTGCATGTGCATGTGTCACCTGGCCCTCATTACCTCACCCCTGTGGGACTTAGGGCTTAGGGAACTGACGCAGGAAAATGATACTCAAGCTATAGCTACTTATAGAAGTAACAAAATGTCTTTTGTCTCTGAACCAGGAGTCTCATGTCCTTGGGCAGCATCCATGAAACTGTGGCAGGCTAAGTTATCATTTTGCAAGTTGGGTAAAATCTCAGATCCTTTATCATTCTTGATATCATCATGCTTCCATGTGCATACATTGGAAAAATAATGCATCTATCTATAGATAATATTGACAGGGTGGGGGGAATTGCAAAAACCCACTTACATAATTCTTTCCTCTGGCCCGGATATAACCATATATTTCATATTTTCTCTGTGCCTCAGTACTTTAAACTTTTTCAGTGTCAATTACTTTCATCAGCTTACCCTCAGGTGAGACCTGCACAACCATGCTACAATCCACCCCACTGTATCTTTCGTACAGCATCTGCCAGGGCAGCCAACATTGTTCATATATCTTCAGCTGATCATTCACCATAAATCTCTAATCTTTCTTCAGAGCTCCACCAACTGCTGCTCTGCTGTAACTTTGATTCTTTTTCATTAACATTGTGCAATTTGTCTTTTTGTCATCTCAATTTACTGGTTTGTCCCTTTCTCTAATCTGTCAAACGTAAGCTATATTTAACCTTACCTTTCAGTGCCCAGGCTTCTCTCTTTACAGCATCTCTGTAGAGGGGCTTATTGGGTTCTTTTCCCAGCTAATGTAATGTTATTTGGAATGACACCTATGGGGCTTCTATAGGTTGCCACTTAATTCTCCACTCCCATTGACAAGAGATCTGATTTCTTGCTGATCAGTTTTAACATTGTGGTCATGTATTCTTATTTCCTTATGAGAACCAAGAGCCATCCTCACTTTTCATGTGATAACCAGTGTGCAGTTCTAACAATGGAGAGTACTTGCTGTTTTTTCCCAAACCCCTAACTCCTACTTTGTTGCGAACCCTTTAGTATTTCCTAATAATGTCTCAGGTTATTTTTAAGGTGTCTCATTTGTTACTGAGGTTTTCATCCATATCATTTTTTTCTGTTCCAGCTATAATTCTCCTAAATTTCTCGCTAAGCAAAAAAGATGACAATATCAGAATGGTGTTTTAGCTTCCTCTCAAAATGAATAATCTAATTATACTCAGCATGGGCTGGCCTAATGCTTCTGAAGTAGTTTTAGGTTGAATATTTTTTACTGAATCAAAATGTTTTTATATATGACAGCCTTTTCCAACAAAAGATAAAGCTTTAATGTAACTTCCATGTCTTAGACTTGCCTTACAGTCCTGTAGGAATTACTAATAGATTTACAAAATTAGAAATGATATGAGACTTCAAGAGTTGATATGGCCCTTTCCTTGCCTACCACCTCAGTAGTAGTTAACTGATGTCAACTCCCATACATTTGAAATTCTCCCTTCAGGAAGTTAGCTTAATTAGCTGGTGGGCTTAAGAGACCTGGCTGCAGTGCATGGTGGGGCTCAGGCAAGCTGAGTCTGAGCTAAGCTCTGGAGTCCCGCAGGTCTGGAGTCCTGTGCTGGACTAATTTATACTCAAGGGTAAAAATTAAGTTTAGTCCTTGGTAGCTGGCCAGCCTGTTGCACAGGGTTAAGCTGGGGATGCAGACTGCAAAGCTCCAGTATGCTGATGATGTGATTCCTATTTATGCTGTGTGGTATGGAAATTACTGCTGGGGTTTCTTACTTGAACATTTGTCTCAAGTGTACTTATGTGACTTCTAGCAGAAGATACATTCATGAAAATAGGTATAAATGACTATTTGGGGCCCAAATTAAACACATTTCTCCACTCATGTTTCAACATCTTTGAGTATTCCATGTCTCTGTGAGATCTTTAAGTATTCTATGTCTCTGTGAGGTTCATCTTTAACTAAAATCATTAGCAATTGGCTTTCACTATGATCTCATGGTACACTGGATCCCATTACAATGTACTGATTCTCAAAGTAACCAAGCATTCATCCTGAGAGAAAAGTGGAAGAATTTTCTTCTCTCATGTTCTCTTGGGTTTTCTTGTGTCTAAATTTCCAGTGTCCAAGACTTCTTATAATTTTCTCTTTCCATTGTGCAGCTGAGTTATAGTGGGGCCCTGAAAGACGTCTTTGTTGGAAAGTCCTATGGATACACAAAGAGCCTCATTAAAGTCAGGCCCTAGAAATCTGAATTACTGAAGAGTGTGAGTCACCTAGAGCAGCATGATGCTGTGATATCTCCATGCTGGGGATACCATTACAGTGGCATTGCACTTTCTTATCTGACTCTTCAGCTGGTAGGAACCTCTTGTCTTCCATAGATCCTTCTGCAACTCTGCGTAACTGTGGTGATTACTGAGATAGTCTGGGAGAGCTGGCAATCAAAATGCCATTCTTGAAATAGGCCCTGATGACACATCACAAATTGGTAGTGACAAATTGGTAGCAAATTTGCATTTCAAAATGGAACCAAGTGTTTGTGACTTTTAGCAGAAGATACATTTTTTAATGTTAGTTTTTTTCACGTGGAAAATAACAAAAGAATGACCTTTTTTTCTCCATTTTGGGGACAAAATACCCATCAAAAATATTCTACTAAATTGATTCAACTCATTTGAAAGCAAATAAAGGAGCATCCAAGAGTTGATTGCTATCTATGATATTCTCTTGTGAAATAGCTTCAGAAACACAAAAAATTAGTACTGTTAAGTCAATAAATATGATAAATAAGTGCAAACATTTCTTACTAGACATGAGAAACTATATAATGTGGAAGATAATATGCTAGCAAGAGTGGCAGAGTGAAGATTCCATTTTCCATCACTGTAGATATTGAAAAAGAACTGAATCATTTAAGTGTCTTCTCCTGGGAATTATATCTGGTCTGGAGTACATAGTCAATAAATGTTTGTTGAATAAACCTAGAATGGGAAGCAAATAGATGTCCTCCTCAACTATGACAGCAAGTCACAACTTCTGATCTTCTCAAAGACTAACTTCCATGCCAATCTCTTTGCCATGCCCCTGAGACTGTCACTGAGAAGGAACACCAAGGACTGCCCCATAGCTGAGCTCAGCACAATGGAGAGGAAGGGGCTATTATAGGGAATTTTTTGAGGAGAAATAGTGGCAAGATTTGAACCCAAGAAAGGTCAAAGATAAGCACAAGTAGAATAGATAATTTTATCCTCGCATAGTTGTGGTGACATTGAGTTTTGTCTGCATCGGTTTAAATTAGAAAGGAATTTGTAACCAAACACAGATTCTAGTTCATGCCAGGAAGGTAAATCCTGGCAAACTCTGGACATCAAATTTTGTTTTAGCACTGAGTTCTACTAAAACCAATGCCATGTTTAATCCTAACTCTGTGGTTGTAGGATTCCTATATTGTGAGCTGATTCTAGGATGTAATAAGTGGCTGTCTTATGAGTTATAAAACTGGACATATTGCATAGCCTTGGCCATTTTATTCAAGGTTATAAAGCAAGTATAAATAACTCTGTAATAAGATGACATCTTTCTGCTTACAACTATGTTTTTAGTTATTTACTCATGATGATGGGTTTTCCTAATAATTCAGGTACATTTTTTATGCTCTTTCCTTGTGATAAACAATTTACTTGTGCAAGTTAGTTGGCTTGATATTAGGGTATTTTCTGTGGTCATTAATATGTGACTGGGCCATGCCATACTTGATCTCATTATCTTGCCCTCCTCAGGACAAAGTTTTAACCAAAAACCTGGGCCAACTGAACTAATTGCTGTTTCATGTCTACCAAAGAATCCAGGCAATAATTAAATAGCTCAATGAAATATGTAGCTTCCCATACTCAGCGGCTGAGGATACAACTTAAAGAATTAATTGTAATAGTCAATTCCTTAATTTATTTTTATTTTCAAGGGCCAGCTCTTTTCAGCAGCTGTGTCAATAACTAAAATATTTGCCAGAGATGTGGCTCCGAGATTCTTCTGTCCCTCTGATGAAGGGTTTATGAACGAGCTGGGAGATCTGGGATGGAGCAGAGGTATAAAGCAAAGAATTTGCATTTGAGGATTATTCAAACTTTGAATAATCTGGAGTTGATTTTTCATTTGAAGAACATAGAGCAGGGAATGCTCTATATTTTTCTTAAGAAGGATGCAGTTTTCAGAGAGCATTGCATTCTACTTCTGTTCTTCAGTATGGATCACACACTCAAAGGCCAGAGGGACCAGGCAGGTGATGTTAACCAACTGAAGCCACTGAGGAGGGGCTGTGGCAAACTACAGAACCAGAGAGTTCATGTTCATCTGAAGAGGCAGCCTGGCCTCAGGTCCAGGCAGCAATCTGGTTTACTGTAACCAGATTGTCCACTGATCAAAAAGCTAGGAATCTTCTTAATCAAATCACCTGAATATTAAATGCTAGTAAATAATTCAAGAACATTTTAAATGCTCTATGGGCCAAATAAAACATGAGTATAGAATAGATTCAGCCCATGGGCCACCAGCTTGCAACCTCCGCCTTAACATATCCTTGTAATTTCTGCTGACACCCACGTTTCACTCTGTCTTTTTCAGACTTGCTGTAAGTTGCTATTTAGTGTGAAGAAAATGAAACGTATTGTTACCATGGTAGCCTAAGCATTTTCAATGAGTAGAGATGATTTATATTTAAACAATGTGGATATGGAATGATATAGAACTCATGAGTTTAAAATATACTAAATTACTATTTCCTTAGGAAAAGCAAGCTACTCTGCTTTAATTCTATCCTGCATAGAATCAGTCTTAGAAACATTTTTGATTCAATAAAATCAGAAACCATATATGTAAGCATTTTCCCTTTAATTTTAAGCCCTGTGTATATCTAAAGGAAATACAATATATCAATTTCTGGTTCATTTACATTAAATCATTAAAATGTTTTATATAACCCTTTTGATGTCTAAGATACTTTTGGAAGTCTTTCAAAAAATGTTCTAATCCTTTTCCCCTGTAGTCATATTTTGACCAAAATAGAAGTTCAAACACCAAAGGATTCTACTTCTAGGCTATAACTCAGAACTTGCAGAGTCTGTGACTTCTGCACTGTAACCCCAATCTTGCAGATTCTGTGAATTCTACACAGATTAAAAAAAAAAAAACTTAGTCTCTAATTATCACTGTCTTCATTTATTCCATCCCAGAGAAATGATGAAATAAATTCATCAAGTAAAGAACTCCCATTTTTTCATCATAAGACATAGAATCTATCCGTTTGAAGTATGGCTCTGAGCTGAGGTCAAAGTCTTAGATTCTTAAAATAGAATGAACTTGGTCATACAGCTCAGCTACTGCTAGCTGTTCCTCTGAATGCACATATAACGAGGCCTGAAAAGATGTGCCATATGGGAAAGAAATATATATTTATGAGATGATTTTTTATGCAGAGAGGACATGCATTGCTGTATGCTCATATTCAAGCAGACAAAATAGATCTTCTGTGAGAGCTGGAGCTATCCCCACATTACCAAGAGCTGTCACTTAAAATACAATTTTGATTAATGTCATTTGCAAATTGAATACTGACTTTGGTTCCTTTCCTTCCAACAGGAAATGCAGATCTGTAGGGATACAGACAAAGAACATATGTAAACCCTTGGGAATGGACAATGATGAAATGACCCCAAACATGATTATTCCTTGCTACTTCCTGAAATCTGTTCCTCAAATCCTCAAACTAACAGTTCCCTGAATTTACAGTTCACAAAAGTGTTCAAGGGTTTTCAGACCCTTCGCCTGGCTCCACAGAAAGTACGGAAGAGAGGGATTTTAAAGATGTGCACAAGTGGGTCAGCCAAGGTTCACTTCTTGAGATCTTCCAGATATTTATTAGGAGTTCATGGGAGGGGATGTTCATTTCTGTAGACACAGGATGGATTTTTCAAAATGTAAAGTGCAGGTACTTTTAAGTCTATGGCTAGACTGAGATAAGCATGTCTGCTGATGATGGAATTGTTCAGATGTAGCCTGTCTAGTTTACTCAGAGGCCACCAAGCAAAGCCAGAGGAGCAGTGGGAGGCATGCCAGGAAGTTGACATTGAAGGGACTTTCCCAGGCTCCAGAGGCAACAATCAGGTGAGCCCATCCTCTCCATAAGGAGGGCTATGCTGACCAACTGGAAGCTTGGGGAGCATGGTCTAGTGTGGGCTAGCCCAGCATCAAGGGGAGAAGGCCATTCTAGGGGAGCATGTGAAATATGTGCACCTTGACTCCATTGTGCTTGTTTCCTAGGCTTTAATGGGGCTTATAAACACTCAGTCTGCTTATAAACACTCAGCTGGATAATTAGCAAATGTTTATTTGCTATTGTGTGATAAAGCACTATGCTAGACACTGGGGCTATTCAGGGCAACCTGGCTAGGGTGGTGTTTTCTTTGTTTGCCCTTCTACCACCTATCCTGATACATATGTCTCTCTATAGCAAGAAAAAGCAAATATGTGCTCTTTTCTTTCCAGAATCTCTTGTTTGTGGCCCTTTTCCTAAATCAGTCAGAGGTATATGCATTCTTTGGAGAAAAATTTAAATTGTTAGAAAAAAAGAGACAAAAATTTATTTCTCTTTAAATTTCCCAAATCAGCTCTTTTGCCCTCTTATTAAATTGAGGTATGACATGCCTACAGTGAGTGCACTAATCTCAAGCACATGATTCAGTGGATTTTTGCAAATGTATATACCCATACAACCACCAACCAGATCAAGATATAAACATTCCCACAAACTCCAGAAGGCTCACTTGGCCCCTTCCCAGTCAACACCCAGCCACTCTTGAGAATAACTTCTATCCTAACATCTATCACTGTAGAGTAACTTGTCTGTTCCTGAACTTCATATAAATACAATCTTACAGGATGTACTTTTTTTTTTATTGGTTTCTTTCATTCGACGTAATGTCTTTTAGATTTATCTGTTTGGAGCAGTAGTTCATGTTTTTATTGATGTGTAGTATTTCATTGTATAAATGTCACTATTTATCCATTGTACTGTTGATGGATATTTAAATTATTTCCAGTTTCTGACTCTTAAGAATAAAACTTCTGTGGGCATTTTTGTGAATGTTTTTGTTGGATGTAAATGTTTTATTTCTCTTCGGCATAAGTCTAGGAAAACAATGTATGTTTAGTTCAAGTAGATGTTCCAAGCAGTTTTCCAAAGTGATTGTACTATTTTCTGCTCCCACCAGTGATAATGTGAGCGTTCAGTTGCTCCCAACCTTTCCAAAAATAGGTTTTGTCTATCTTTTTAAAATTGTAGTGTCCTGGCAAGTGTGTAATAATAGTATTTCATTGTGGTTTCAATTTATACTATCCTGATGACTAATGTTGAACAATTTCCGTATGGTTATTTAACCTTATATATATGCATATAGATATATATATTTATATTTATATATATATTTATGTATTTATATATATTTATATATATTTTATATATTTATATATAGTTTTATGCAGTACCTGTCCAAGAATATCTCTTTATATTCATTGTTTTCTTATTCTTATTGATTCATAGGAGTTCTTTATATATCATGAATGTCGATCTTTCAATAAGCATATATACTGTAAAAAAATATTTTTCCAGTCTGCAGCTTGCCTTTTTACTTGTGCCTTTTGATGAACATAAGTTCTTAATTTTAATGAAATCCAATTTATTATTAGCTTTATATTTTAGGGCGGGTTCTTTGTGTCCCAATTTTTAAAAATTGTTGCCTGTCCCATGGTTATACAGATAACTCTTCCATGTTTTCTTTTAGAATACTTATTTCACATTCAAGGCTATTGTCCATCCTGAATTAATATTTAAGTATAATGTGAGGTCAGGGTTAAGGTTAATTTTTTTATATGGCTATCTAATTATTTCTACATGACATAAAAAAGATCCTTTTCTTATTGTGCCTCTCATACATCAAGTAACTGTATATATGTGGATCTGATTCTAGAAATATCTCTAAAGAAAAATATTTGAATGTGCAGTTTTGGTCTTACAAAGTAAGCTCTTGCAGCCTTTACCAGAAACAGTTGTTTTGAAAACCAACTTTTTTAATTTGTTAGAATCAGGTTTTCTCAAGAGGAAATGCCTTTGAGAACTGAAAGGAAATTGAATGGTGTGTTAGGTTGGAATTAGAAAGAAGGTAAAGGGAGGCCCTTAGCCCTAAAGGCTTACTGGACTGTGGGTGGGAAGAGGGAGGAGAGTTGGACTGGGGGCACATGTAGCCAAAGACTGGGAGATTGTTCTGAGGGAAGCACTGTATAGGGAGAAGAGTCAGCACGGAGAGGGAGATTCACAAGAACTACATGGGAATCAGGTGCTTGTTTCTGAGTGTGAAATATGTGCGCCATTCAAGGGAAGATGACCCACCACCAATGCCGAAGAGCCACATGAGCCATGAACAACGTGAGGGCTTTTCCCTGACTACTACTTGCAAATCACCTACATATTTATCATGAAACACAAATGACAACCCAAGTCCCCAAGATCTTCTGGAACTTGAACATTCTCCTTTATATGGGCCCAATATATGGAGAGTATTGTAAAAGCCATACCTTCTGGCAGTTTTATTGCCATTAAGACAGTGGCAAAGGGAAAATTTTCAGACTTTTACTGTGATGGGACTAGCTAATGGTGACACCTGTCTCGGTTAAATGAGGTTCAGCCTCCTGCACTTGAGGAAGAGAATTGCCCCCATCACTAGGCATTTTACAAATCAATGGGAAAAGCGCTAGTGTTTATCAATACTCAGTAACGTCCTTGTCCTTCTAAGCCTATTCCCTTGTTTCACATAACCGGATGCTGAGAAACTACATTTCCTAGACATCTTTGCCAGCAGAGCTCTGGTTCACATTCATCCAATGAAAGGCACTGATGTGAGATTTAGATGGCAGAAGAGAACAAGCCATCATGACTCCCCTTCAGGCAGCAATAGGTGGACTTCTGGAAGATGTAAGTGAGGTTTGCAGTGGCTTCCAGGTGAGTGCCTATGATCTGCCTGTTCTCGAACTGCCAGAGGCATTTAATAATTTCCTCAAAGGCTGCAGAGGCTCTTCGTGACTTATACTTCCCCCAATCCTTCTAACTGCACATAATTACGTGTTTCCTAATAGGCACATAATTCCCTGAATTAAATTCCTTCCTGCTAAAACATCTAGAATAATTTTCTGACTTTCTGACCAAACCCTGACTGATTTAGGTCACTCTCTTTAAAAAGTTTCTTTAACTAGTGAGCTGATCCAATCGATTATTCAACTTACCAATTAAATGTTATACTATGAAGAATACAACTCTTGGGCAGATGGTTGTAAATCAGTTTGTCCACCTTTAGTCTTGCTGTTGGCAGCTATTCCTTCATCACAGATCTGTCCACACACGACAAATATTGATTGAATAGATCAATAAAAATTTGAGGCAGCTTAATAAGGTAGAGTACAGAATTTGGAGTCAAAAGCCTTTAATATAAGTTTTAACTCAACTACTTATAAACTCTGATCTCAGACAAGTTATTAAAGCTTATACACTAGGCAAAATAAAAGCCTCCATTTTTGTCTATTTCACAGGATTTAGTGAGATAGTGAATGTGTACTGCCTTACAATTGTAACATGTTACAATTTAGCTAATATAAATGTCACCTATTTTTATTAATGAAAGATAGCCTTTCTATCTTCATTAATTTCTATCTCTCTTAGATATATATAAGGCTATAACTCTTAGAAAGGCTAGCATTTCAATTGTGGTATGGATCACTACTGTGAAGTGAATACCTTCTCTGTAATAAAAACTGTAATAGCTAGGACTTGTTAAAGGCTAGGCACTATTCTAAGTTCCTTAAATATATTAAATCATTTAATTCCCCCAATAACCCCTTGAGATAAGAACTATTTATCCCTTTTTAATAGATGAGGAAACTGAGGCACAGAGAAATTAAGTAATTTGGCCAACACCAAATAGCTCATAAAAATGTGGGGACAGGATTTGAACCCAGATAGCCTGGCTAGAGAGTCTCTGTTCTCAGCCACTAAGGGAAATTTGGAAATTGGAAGAATAATGTAAAAGGAAAAGTTGGGATAGTTCAACTCCCCTCTAATATGTTTAATTCAACAAGAAGACAAAGAGCCAGTCAATATCAGCTGTCAGTCCACATTCTTGCTCTTGACATTGGCATGAAAAGTGGCCATGGAGAATAGGCTATGAGCAGCAGCAGCAGCTGTGGAGTAAATGGGTGGGGAAAGCAGAGCATGGTGTGGAAAAGGCCAGAAAGCACAAAATGTGCTCAGGCCCAGCCAGTAACAGTACAAAACCTAAGCCAGGCTGTGATCAAAACTCTAAGGCAGACATTGCAACAGCTGTGCTTGGTGACATCACTGTATTCTTAGTACCCATCTTCATGTGGCCATGCTGAGTGCAGACCCTGTACCACATCCAGGAGAGGTAGCATACCCAGCAACCTGCTCCCTCGGATGCTGGGAATGTGGGAGCAGTGGCTTTAGGCCACTGGCCTCACCTCAAATTGGCATCTGGTGCTGGAGTCCTTGCCCACTCACCATCTCAGCCAACAGATAGTAGCTGCCTTCCTTCAAGCTTTTTTCCACATCTATCATAATCTTCTGCTTATAATTCTGCCTTGTTCCTTCCCTCAGAAGAGCAATAAGAGAGATAGAAACACTTCCACCTCAGTACTAGGGAATAAACAACTCTTTTTGAAAGCCTCCCAGTCCTTTGAAAAAAATATTTACTAAGTTTCTTACAGTAACTAAAATTACAAAATAGAATGATTGATTGAAAATGGACAAGTCTGGAGACAGACTTGGTTTGGGGGAAGGAAATGAGTGAATATGGTGGGAAGGGAAATGACTGAATATGGTATCAGTCACTGAGCTCTAGATGAAGGTGGAAGGACTGTCAGGTGTGGCCTAGAGTTGTATATCCAAGGTTTAGCAGAGATCAAGGCTGAAGAGGCAGATTTGAGCATCATTTTTGTAGGAGTGTTAGTTGAAACCACAGGAGAAGATAAATCTTAAGGGCAAGACAGTAGCTGGCAAAACCAAAGTATCAAAGACAAAGTCTAGGCAACTCTTTTCCTAGCTCTCTAAACATTCCAAGAGACGCTTTCCTTGGAGCTAGGGGGACAAGGTGGTACTTAAATTACAATGTTCTAGTCTACTACTAACTATTTTTCATAGCTCTCTTGGGATGCTGTCTAAATCAAGATTTGGGAAATTGGAGTAAATGTGGAATAAAGAGCTTTTAAAAAGATCCACACGAATGTGCTGTTGTATTATTTAATGTACTGTATTATTCATTCTCTGGTCTTTTAAATTATTCTGAACAATAACCTCACATGAATGTCCTTTTTCATTAATTTGCAACTTAAAAATTATCTCTATATGTAATGGAAAATATATACCTTAATTTTTCAAAATGTTACCCCAATACACTTGGATTTTCTCTCATGCTCCTAGAGTAGAAGTCTATAAGTACTGTAGAATGAACTTCTGAATGACATTCATACAGCCAACAAGCATATGAAAAAAAAAGCTCAACATCACTGATCATTGGAGAAATGCAAATCAAAACCAAAAGGAGACACCATCTCATGCCAGTCAGAATGGCAATTATTAAAACGTCAAGAAACAAATGCTGGTGAGGTAGCAGAGAAAAAGGAATGCTTTTACACTGTTGGTGGGAGTGTAAATTAGTTCAACCATTGTGGAAGACAGTGTGATGATTCCTCAAAGGTCTAGAAGCAGAAACACCATTTGACCCAGCAATCCCATTACTGGTGTATACCCAAAGGAATATAAATCATTCTATTATAAAGATGCACACATATGTTCATTGCAGCACTATTCACAATAGCAAAAACATGGAATCAACCCAAATGCCCATCAACAATATATTGGACAAAGAAAATGTGGTACATATACACCATGGAATACCATGCAGCCATAGAAAGGAATGAGATCATGTCCTTTGCAGGGACATGGATGGAGCTGGAAGGCATTATCCCCAACAAACTAACACATGAACAGAAAACCAAATGCCACATGTTCTCACTTATAAGTGGGAGCTGAACGATGAGAACACATGGACACAAAAGGGGAACAACACACACTGGGGCAAGTGGAGGGAGAACATCAGGAAAAATATCTAATGGATGTTGGGCTTAATACCTAAGCGATGGATTGATTTGTGGGGCAAATCACCGTGGGACTCATTTACCTCTAACAAACCCACACATCCTGCACATGTACCCTGGAACTTAAAACTTGATGAGGGGAAGAAATGAGTGAACTTCTGAAGTTTGTTTCCTCACTGATGTAGATTAAGGAAAATGCTTATATGAATTCATTTTTAGCGTCTTGACTGGGCTAAAATCTTAGTTTACTAAATCTGTATTTGATCATGAAAAGTGCCGAATATCAATACCTCACCCTTTTCTGCCCCCATCCCACCCCACTCCTACTCCCAAATCTACTGGCAGCAATGGATTAACCTGGAGGTAAGTTCCTGCCTGAACCATGTCCTCAATGAGATTCAAATGTGTGCAAACATGTTTAGAAAGGTTGAGGTGGTTGCGGGGGGGGGGGGGGGGGCGGTGCATGGGTAGAGGGGAGAAAGAGTAGATTCCTGAAGGGAAAATTCAATATATGGAATTAAAAAGATAAATATGGCCTGGCCAGCCAGACTCAGCCACAGAGTCAGCCTGCTGTTTGGAGTGGAGTTGGTATTTCTGGAACACACGGCATAGTATCTGGATATGGAATCTTCACATCCCTGCTGCCTTGGTGGCATTTCTCCATTCCTTGAAGAATAGGGGCTGGGAGTGTGAACTGACAGGTGTTACAATCAACCTGGTAATAATCTGAGGCCCAAGGAACCATGCTGTGGAACATACCCATCTGAAGATGTCATAGAAGCGGTGAATATTTTCCTTTCTAATTTACACGAGACTGTGAGGCTGTCAGGGTCTTGTGGCGACTGATAGTGCTGGTGGCCAGAGTGAATTAGCTGAACCTGGGCCAGGAAGAGGCCCTTTGGAAGGAAGAATGTGGTTCAGGGAGACAGAATCTGCAGGAGACTGCAGCTGCAAAACAGCAGAGGCCAAGGCAGGTGCTGGAGGTCAGGGCCGTGGTGGGACAGGCAGCAGAGGCCCTTTGGGGCCGAACTTGGATAGCAGAGGCAGTGACAGGCAGTGCCCCTAAGGTGACTCACAGATGGATGAAAATTACTCTTTGGGAAGTTCCATATGTATGTGGGGGATCTTGCAAGGTGCTGTAAGAACAGTCGGGGGCTTGCTGTCTCCAAAATACGGGCCGTAGTGGTCATGCCATTTCATTCAAATCCATAGATACAGACTGGTATGTTGAGGATGTTTGTGATATAAATGTGTGAATCATAGAACAGTTGGAAAGCAGTCATTTACTTATTTTAACAATATATATATACCTTTTAGAAATCTATATTAGCAATTACACAGACACACACACACACACATCCCAACAATGCATAGCCTGCAATTAAATGCAAAGGCATTTGCAATTAATTTTAAATTACTTACATATTAATGGATGGTTTTAAGATGATTGAGCACAGTTTGTCCTCAAGCATTTCAACATTTAAACATACTCCTTACCTCCCTCTAATCTTATTTGCACTGTTAATTTGCTTAGCAAATATTCTCTGCTAACATCATTTTTGTGTGTGCTCCTAAATTACGCAACTGTAAAGACTTAAGCTCTGCTCCAAGGTAAATGCCAGACAACTGGAAACCAAAGGAAGGTGTGTGTGTGTGTTGTGGGGTGCATGTGGCTCACCGTTTTCTTAGAAGAGACAGGATGTCCATTGTATTAGTCAGGGTTCTCCAGAGAAACAGAATCAATAGGAGACCTTACATACACACACACTCACACACACAGAGCTATTACGAGGAACTGGCTCACATGATTCTGGAGGCTAAGAAGTCCCACTGTCTGCTGTTTTGCTAGCTGGAAAGTTGGTGGTATAATTCACATTCAGTCCGAAGGCCAGGAAACCAAGAGAGCAGATGGTATAAATCCCAGTCTGAGGGCAGGAAAAGATGAGATGTCCCACCCAAGCAGGCGGGCTGGGAGAAAAAAAGGTCAAATTTCTCCCTTCTCTGACTTTTGTTCTACTCGGGCACTCGGTCGAATGGATGGTGTCCATGCACTTTGGGAAGAGCAATTTACTGAGTCCATTGATTCAAATGCTAAACTCATATGGAAACACCCTCACAGACATACCCAGAAATACGGTTTAATATGGGCACCTATAATTCAGTCAAGGTGACACATACAATTAACCATCACATCCATCTAACATGGGCTGGCAAGGCATTGGTTAAATGAGGGTACAGCCCATGTTGGGGAGGAATGGAATCCTCCTGACTAGCCAAGGGCTTTAATCTTTAGTTCTCAACTCTGGCAGCACATCAGAGTCACTATGGAGTGATTCGTGAATACGTCTGGGCCTGCATCAGGAGCCGTGTGACCATCCTGCCTGGTCAGCCACAAAGTTACAATGCTTCCTTCCTGGGTAACCTGCCAGCAGGAGCACATGGCACAGCAAAGCTTGGAAGAAGGTGAAACAAGGAAATCACCAGGCGTTCTTCACTGTTTACCTCTCACTCAATGTTATGACAATTTTGGCGTGCTGGCTACTTCATATTTCTGTTTATGAAAAGAGGAAGTCTGACTCTGCCAAATAGGAAAGGAAGAATCGTAATTGTGTTATTGGTGGAGGGTCTTGACTACAACTTGTCCCAGTTCTTGGCGTTTTGAACCAAGAATTGGACAAATTAAACAAAGCAACCAAAGAATGAAGCAACAAAAGCACAGACTTGTGGAAACGAAAGTATACCCCACAGGGTGGGAGTAGGCGCCAGCGGCTCCAGAGCACTGGTTATAGAACGTTCTGGGGTTTAAATACCCTTTAGAGGTTTCCCAGTAGTTAGTTGGTTTACACCCTATGTAAATGAAGGAGTGGCCCACAACCAGTCTAATGGGTTGTGGAAGGTGACGAGTCAGACTGAAGTGAAGTTACCAAGTAACACCCTATGCAGATGTCTGATTGGTTGTAGGAAGGGGACCAATCAGAGGTACTTGCCATTTCTCATCTGCGATGCAGAAAGGGGTGGGGGTTGCAAAGGGAGTAGCCTCTGTTTTTTTGTTACTTAAGCATGGGAAGTTGGAGTTTTCCTTTTGATTCATTTCTAGGAAGTCGGTGCAAACTGGCCCTGCCTCCAGACCCTATTCTCCAGCATGAATTGCATCTCATCAATGTCATTTTCACTTTTGATGATGAAGGCTGATTACCTTGTAGAGAGAGAAGTCATAGGGATGTTATGTCCATGGAGCATGGCCTTAAGTGGACCTATTTCTTGGGGTCTCCAGATCTGTTTGGAACTTCAAAATTATTCAAGAAAAGCTGTCACATCAGCAGAAGACTGAACAGTTTTACCTAATGGTATCTTGAGTAGAAATGTAACCTAGAAGAGTTTATTGAAAATCCTCCTGGCTGATGCTGATTTCTTGGAATCCTGAGTCTTACACTTGCTACCTAATAAAAAGAAGGAAGATTCTTCTCAGCAAGGTTGGTTTTTTGATCCTTTATGACACAGAATTGGGAGTAACTGGGGAGAAATATAAAAGGTCTGAGACTAGTTAAGGCTGGTGGAGGAATTGAGTGGTATTTCAATCAAGAAAGGGAGGGAACAGCTATATATACGAGAAAATGAAGAAAACAAAATGTTTACATTTTCTTTGTATTGAAATATTGTCGTGTTCTATTACCCCTTTTGTGGTGTTCAAGAAACTCAAGTACAGATCTTGAATACCTTTGGCTGGACTTGCTTTATTGGCTACAGCTCTCCGTTAAGACTGGTCCAGTAGGGTCACAGACTTATAAAAAGCTCTTCAGACTCTCTCAACCAAACAAATCCATGCACTCCATAGATTTGTTTTTTCAATCAATTATTTGGCCCTCAAGGGGTTTTTTATACTCATAAAGTGTAAAAAGTCATTTCAGATCCCTCTACTCATGAAAGGAAGGAAGGGAGGGAGGGAGGGAGGAAGGGAAGTAGAGGCGGGGAGGGAGAAAGAGATAGGGAGGGAAATAGGAAGGCAGAGAGAAAAACAAAACAATGAGGTTTTGACTTCCCTTGAGCCACTAGGCTGGTGGAGTGCAGTGGTACGATCTTGGCTAACTGCAGCCTTGACCTCC
This sequence comes from Gorilla gorilla gorilla, assembly GCF_029281585.2. Taxonomy (NCBI): domain Eukaryota; kingdom Metazoa; phylum Chordata; class Mammalia; order Primates; family Hominidae; genus Gorilla; species Gorilla gorilla. The sequence continues at coordinate 37,606,219 of NC_073243.2, forward strand.
CAGGCTCAAGCAATCCTCTCACCTGAGCTTCCCAAATAGCTGGGACCACAGGTGCACGCCATCACACCTGGCATATATATATTATTTATTTTCTTTTATTTTATTTTTATTTTTTTTTGTAGAGACAGGGTTTTGCCATGTCACACCAGGCTAGTCTTGAACTCCTGAGCTCAGGTGATCACCCACCTCAGCCTCCTAAAGTGCTGGGATTATAGTCATGAGCCACCATGCCTGGCCACAACCAGCTTTAAATAAGAGCTCTGGACAAGAATTGAGCTGGAATTCCCGAAAGCATCCATTGTATGTAATGAATTAGCTGTCTCTTATGCATTTAGATTACTACCAGTTACTTAGACTTCAGAGAATTGAGAAAATAGTCAAAAAAATAATTTTCTGTGTTCTATGGTTCAGATGAGAAATATTATCTGAAAAAAATCTAGATCAGTTTCTTGACAGTGGCACCATTGACAATTTGGGCCAGATAATTATTTGTTGTGGAGGTTTCTCTGTGCATTGTAGGATGTTTGGCAGCATCCCTGGCTTGTACCCACTAGATGCCAGTATCTCCCTCTCCCTTTCTTACACACATACACAATCATAATAATCAAAAATTTCTCTAGATTTTTGCCAAATGTCCCTTGGGTGGCAAAATCCCCCCTAGTTGACTAGTCTAAATCCTTGCTGGTCCAGTAGGGTCACAGATTTATAAAAAGCTCTTCAGACCATCTTTCAACCAAATAAATACATGCACTCCATAGATTTGTTTTTCCAATCAATTATTTAGCCCTCAAGGGGTTTTTTATACTCATAAAGTGCAAAAAGCCATTTCGGACTTTTTGCTGAATAACGATAGACATTAGTGTCTATCAGCTTGAGCATCTCCTGGGAAGCTTGTTGAAATTCTGGAATCTCATGGCCCACCTAGACCTTCTATATCATAATCGGCATTTTAACAAAATCCCCGTGTGATGTGCATACGCACCAAAGCCTGAGAGGCACCCCCAGTTTTGCAAAGGTCTGCTTGATTGAGCCCTGTTGAGAATCTATCATGAGCATACTAAAAGACAAAAGTATAACAAATTTGCTTTAAATATCTGAATTGGCTTTTATTTGCAATTCTAGAATCGGGCAACACCACATTCTATAAAATAAGTGTTCCCATGAGCTGAGTAGAGGAGGTGGGCTTTACAGACAGCAAAAGGCAGAAGAAAGCAGAAACAGTGAAAGGAAAAGCAGACTGGTTGTTTCAAAGTTATTTTCCTTGTATGGTTTAAACCCAGGGGACTTCTTTAGCTTGCCGGCTGAAGTGAACTGGGCCCCTTGAGATTGGTTGCTATGACTCTCCTGGCCTTTTTCTTTCTTTCTTTTTTTAAAACTGGCCTGTTTCAGAGCTCAGTTGGATCAGGTGGCACCTAGCATGAGTGACTCCATCCCGTTTGGTCTGATTTGCGGGAGCCTAGCGCAGGAGGCTAGTCCAAAACCATGGCCTCTTATGAATTTCATTTAACAAGCAAGATATCTTGGCATGCTGTGGGGATAAACTGATAGACGTAATCCCAGGTCTCACTGAATAAGTCTGCACTTGCTCAGCTAAGCTAAATGTATTATATGATTCTCACACATGTCCATATGATCAAATAATATGTAGCCAAAAATTATGATGCAGATCTATATTTATTTACATGTATTGATGTTCATAACATATCTTGTTAAGTGAAAAAGCAGATTGCAAAATAGTATATATCACACAGTATGATCTGTTTTGCAGACACAAATTAATTCAAATTATATGTACATAAGAAATATATCAGTGTATATAAACATTTTTTAGCATATCTTGGAGAAAGATTATTGTTGATTTTTATCTTCCTTAAAATGTTTTCAGCATTTTTCTGAATTTTTACAATGAACGCATATTATTTTTATAACTAGAAAAGACAATTTCTTCAATTTTGCAAAAGACGGCCTTAACAGCTACATCTGCTCTGCCTCATAGTCTGTTCTCATAATAAAGAGGTCCAAGATTTATAAAATATGTCTACACTATTCCTTTTCTGGCTGAAATCCACCCATTTTTTCACCCAGAGAGCAGGATCCAGAACTAAGGGTAGATATGATTCTATGATAGTCCCTGGGCTGGTGGCCCCTATACTCTCTGTGGTGGGGTGGGAGTGGGGGTTCAGAATGCTATAACATTTGACGTTATGGTTAGAGCTGGGGTGGGGCCAGATCATGATTCACCAATCCCATTTCCTCCTGGGCACAGAGCTGGGCTACATTTCCTAGACTTCTTTGTGGTTCAGTTTGGTCTTGTGACTAAAAGAATGTGAACAGAAGTGATACATGACACCCCACTCCTGGTCCTTAATACCTCTGGATGTGATTTGCTGTGCTGTTTCCCCTATGCTGGGTGGATACAGAAAGTTAACGTGAGATAGATGGCAGAGTCACAGGGGAAGGACCCTGGGCCCCTGCCTCACATGCTGATGCAGAGCAGGCTGCTGATGGAGAGCATATTTTGAACTTTATATAAGCAAGAAATAATAAACCTTGATCACATATGAACCCATACACATTTGGGGGGTTTGTTTGTTACAGACCACTTACATTCGGTTTTGAATAAAGTACTGTTGCTGTGCAGAGGAAAGAGAACAGGAAGTAATTACTAAAGAAGCAGTAGCCTCTGAAAGAGAACTGGTTTGAATAAGCCAAATCACGTTTAACTAGAGTCTTACAACTAGGCTTATGAGAGCATTTATTGGCACAGATGATATAAATGGAAAAGGCCAGATACTTGGGCTCTGCCTAATAACCTCTTAATGAAGAGTAAATTTAAAATGCAATGTTTCTTTCCAAGAAAGAGGGTCTCTAGCAGGAATTTGAGTTCATTGGTCACTCAGCAGAGCTACACTCTCATTATAGCAGCAGGTTGTGGGCAAAGGGCTATCAAGAAACCATCAGAAGCCTGAGTTTTCTTGCTTGCTTGAATGTAATAGCTCATCCATTTGACATTGCATTAGGTTGAAACTTGGCACAAGGCTTGTCAGCCCAGATGTGAAATTTTATTGTCAAACAAACAAAATATGTTTTAAAATGTTCCAGGGATCTCAGGTTGTTGTGGTTTAAAGTTTCTTTTATTGAAAAATTGAGCCAATAGATAGGAGCTTCAATATAAAACATAGAATTTTGCAAACAGTTACTACTTTAGAAAAATATACGACTCTGTATTCACTCAAGAGCCTTTGAAATAACAGCCAATAACAAGAAAAAAATGTGGACATTAATAAACTGTTTGGGTGGGCTTGTGTATGTTCTTTTCCTTCCTGTCTCTCCACTAAACTGAAACCTTAATGTTGAATAACAAACCTTGACCTACAAATAATTTCTCTATTTTCTCATGGTTTCCTTTCTTGGCCTTTTATGAGGCAGGAAAGTAGCATGGTCTGAGTGATATCTTGACAACCAACATTTCCCTTTGGATGAGAAAAACAACTGTTATTCTAACAGGAGATGACTTCTATGCTAACACTTCTGAACAATGCCATGCCCACTTGAAGGTATGAAATTCAGCATTACAGGGCATTATGTTAGCCAAAAGCCAGGATGAAGCAGAGAATCTAACACTTTGGAGGAAAGAGCTACCTTACCAGAACCAGAGAACACTCAGGCCATCTAACACCTTCAATGATTTAACGTTGTAAAAATGAAGGACAGGGTGGGCATGGACGATGTCCTAAGGGAAACAAAAAGAATGGTGTTAAAGTCTGGCAAACTCTCAGAAGGCACAGCACAAGTGAGTTCTAAATCCCTCCTGGAGCATAAGCAGAGACAATGCTATTGACAAGCATGACTGTTCCAGGAGGGTAACTCAGAGGCCCCTGGAAATCCATTGAAGACCACCAGGGGAGCCAAGACCACCCCTGGAGGACCACTGAGTTGGTGGGTAACTCTGGGAGCCCAGAGGTAACACTCCTTTTATTACCTGAAAGACACAATGATACTTATGACCCATTCTGGGAGTCTACAGGGCTCAATAAGTTCATGTGCATAGGCACTGAGAAGTGTGGGTAAAAGACTAAAATTATATTATTCCTGGCTGGGAATGTTCCCTGTAAAATTCCTTATAATTACAGTGCCACCCTTGTAGATATTAGACCACAGTGAGGTTCTGAGCTGTATCATAAACTTCTTACCACCCAATAAACCTCCTCTCTTGGCTTTTTCTCCCTGAAGCATGTTCTTTTACCCCAAAACTTTCTATATCCTGGCCTACTAATTTCAATGGGAGTCTCAGACAGCTAAAGCAGGATGAAGACCAGTAGAACATCAAGTGTAACCACTTTATCTTACAGAGTAGGATGTCAGGTTCAGAGGAATGGCATCGTATAGACTCTGAGATGCAAATAACACTCCCCAAATCACCTGAATAACTCTTGGGCTCAGCCCTTTTCAAGTGTTTTTCAGAACAGTGGTGCCTCATGGCCTGTGCTTGCCATGCAGTTAAAGTACAAGAACATGGACATTTTCCCAATCTGTGTCTCTCTCTCACTTACACATATACAGTGTTAATGAGTTAATGAGTTGAATTTCCTCAGTAAGGAGTTTGTGTATTTGTGGGCATGTGCTTAAACTCTGTTTTCTGTTAATATTGATCAGGATAATCATTTAGCAAAACCATAGTACTTAGTTATTTTTAGTTTAAAATATCAATGACTCACGGCTTTCCAGAGCTCATGGGAAGCCATGCTTCCTGGTCTTCTGCTACCTGAACATGTTTGAGAATCTCTGCACTCCCCCAGGCTTCCTGTCCCTGGATTTGGGCATAGAGAGAGCATTTTGGCTTGGCATGAAGGAGAGACACTGTGAGACTCAGGATGCATGAGTGTTGCTTCAGGAGCAGGTTACACATGTGTTATTGGGCCATTCTCCTGGGTTCTTCACAAAATCCAGCTCCATCTCAGGGATGGAAGCTTGGGAGAGCTGAGAGGCATCATCCTTATTTTTCCAGAAGGCACTATTAACAGCAGTAACAGTGTAGTTACCCTCAACAGCTCCTTTCACAGTAGAGGCTGACAAAGCAAAGCTGCAGTAGAAGATAAAAGCTGTGGATATCTCATGGTGGCTATTGACCAACTCACAAGTGGGCTTGAGATCTATGTAGGCTGATCTTCAACAACTTCAAGAAGTATTTGTGTGTGTATGGTGGAGATGGGGTAAGAGGAGTGGGTGGTTGGTTTTATTTAAGGAAAGATATGCTAAAGAGCCTGCAGACGGGCAAAAACAGGGGCTTTGGGTTATTAATGTTAACCATAGCTCATTGTTAGTCACTAGCTGGGCTGGTGAAGCCTGGGATATGTAAGTAACATAAAGTTAACATTTTGATCAGAGATTGTATTCTCTTGTTGGCACAGAATAGTATTCCAGGGACTGCAAGTGCTGTAATTCATCCCTACAGACCCAACTTATTATAAAGAGTGACATGATCTCCAAAACACTTTATTCCAACAAATATATGCAAAAGTAATATTTTGGTGTATTGGAAAACACTCTAGGTTTAAATCCTAGCTCTTTTTGCTGTGTGATTTGGGCCATATTATTAACCTCTCTGATCCTCAATTTACCACCTGTTAAATGGGCATAATAATACCAAACTCAGAATTTATGGGGGGATCATTTATTTAGTCAACAAATATTTACTGAGACCAAATATGGGTGAGGCATTGGACACAGAATGATGAATACAAAGACCGTTCCTTCACTTATGAAGTGTATCTTCTGATGGAACATAAGAAATAACATATAAAAACTGTATTAGCACAATACTTTGAAATAAGGGGTGCTGAATAGACAGCACTTTTCATTACTATTTGCCGTTGTTAATATTTCCATTTGAGCTTTCATGCCTAGGAGATAGAAGTTTCACAATGGCGAGGAACTTTATTCATTTTGTACATAGCTAAATAGCACATAGTACGTAATCACAAAATATTTGCTGAATGGATGGGTCCAAATGTTTCTCATAGTTTTTAACAAGCTTCGTTCCTGCATAAGTAAACATGTTTTAGATTGCAAATGCATACATTCCCGATGTGTTGCAGAGGGCTGATTTGTTAAAATATTTGCCTCTGAAATATTCTCTTTAAAACATTTCTATACACATACACCTATGTACATATTTATACTTAACTACCCAGTTCAGCAATTGATGAGCTATATTTTCCCTGAGCTCTGAGTAAGCTCTACAACTAGGCAGAATCCCCAGCTCAAACTTAGATGTGCTCTCACAGTGAGTGTGCCCTCCACATCAGCTCCAGAGTTGAGAGTGTTCTGTAATGTGTGTGGTTCCCTCCACTGTGACCTCTCTCTAGTCCTTCATTTAGTGTTCTGGGGGAAGAGTTCTGATTCCCACAAGAGTGACAAAAGAGGCACAAATTCTGGAGCCATAGCTGCCACATTGAAGCAAAGAGTATTCTACTAGATGGTGAAATGCAAGTTTTGTGGAAGCCCAAGTTGCTTTCAAGGCAATAGGTGGTAGAAGTGGAAAGAACAGAACAGTCTGGTAAGAATCATTAGACATTTTACAAGCAAAAAAATATCACAGCAGTTGGAGGTCTGAACAATTGTAGACCTGGTCTTCAGAGACCATGGCCAGAGGCATGCCAAACCTTCAAGAGATTTGAAGCAATGAAAGGATCATTACAGATGGACAAGAAAAATCTCTCGCCATAGGCATGAGGTTCTAGTAGGCAATATAGTGTGGACTGCTTACTGCTCCAGCATTCTGGAATACAACCCCATTTCTCAAATCCTTAGTTGAGAAAAGACTCATGTTAGCTTAAGCCAGGAAAGAATTTACTCAACAGTGCTTCCAAAAACCCAAGGGCAAGCATGCAGTGGATCTCAAAATAAACTGGAATCTGAGAGAGACAGCCATGAGGAATCTGACTCTCCTATCTCTAGTCATAATGGGTCTTATTTTTTCTCTTTTTACACCTTGGCTTCCTCTGCTTCCCTGGACACACCTTTTGAAAATATAACCAATAATGATGTCTATCCACCTGGAGAAGACTAGATCTCTCTCCACTTCATTCCATCTTCCTAAGAAATATTCCTATTGGCCCAACCTGGCCCAGTGACTATTGGGCCCAACCTGGGCCCAGTGACTGTGGCCGGGGTTGATTCATATCTTACAAACGTGGCCACCAGGAGCCATGGTGGGGAATGGGGAGAGCAGTTTCCAAAAAAAGGCTAGGGTTAGGATGAGGTAAGTTGCTAGACACATAATCCAATAGGTTTTCAGCATGGTTCCTGATTAAGGACATGGCCCGTAAAATATACCAGACCTTCCGTAGGCCCTTAGTTGGATATAAATACAAGCCAAAGTAGACTGAAGGGGGCCTCATGGTTCGAGACCTGAGTTTGTGTTGCTGCTTTGTGGCCTGAGGCATGGTCCCCTCTCTGGACATTTGTTTCCTCTTCTGAAACATGAAATTGCATTAAGCCAGTTCTACATAAAAGTATCACAAATCTTATTAAAATTCTAATGTTTATAACTCACTGACAATAAGACTACTCGGGTTAAACTTAATTAGAAATGGTCTTTATCTTTTATTGAAGTTATAACAACTGATGTTTCAGGTGAGAAGTTCTGATGGGGTGACATTAATGTTTCTGAATACTAAAAGTCAGCGAGAGTAAATTCATGACTAATTCATAAATGCAGTTTTGTGGACAAACTGCTGCAAAATACAATCCATTCAGGGGTGAGTAATAATAATAGCTACCATGTTCTTAGCCAGTAATAGCATTGGCTGTCTGCCAGGCTTTGTGCTAAGATTTCATTTAGTCGTCACGGTAATACTGTAAGGTACATACTATTTTTAATCCCTGTTTTACAGATTTAAGAAAACTGAACTTTGGCTTAGAAAGGCCATCCAGTAAGAATGTGGCTGGACCAAGTTTCAAACCCACTTCTATTGAAAAAGATTGAAAACTGTTGCATTAGCTGATCTCTGCCTCTTAAACTAAATGTGATGAAATTAATAAATTACACAATTATACAATATGATGTGTGTGTATATTGTATACTTTTCATCTCTGATACTCCACACATTCAATGCATGTGTCAGAAAGGTGTAGGTGTATATTAATGTTTAAATATTACCTATTCCCTTGTCTGAAAGGCATGACAGTGTTTCAATCACAGAGCCAGGCGCATGCAGGGAATTTTGCAAGCACAAGCTCAACTATATGAGAAGGCAAAGTTAAGTTTTTATTGGCCTGAGTATGGTGATTCAAGCCTTGATGTTTTACTACTTGGGCCATGTGGTTTGGGAGGTGCTGTTGTAGGGTGTGGGGGTCTGTGACTGCTCACGTGTGCACACGTGTATGTGTGCATGGCCGGGTATTTTTCAGAGTGGAACAAGAAGGATTAACTTTCAGCATTTGGCTCACCCTAACCTATAGCAGATGGGCACTGGCTTTAAGTTCTCATAAAGTCAACCCTAGAGACTTGTTAAATAATTTATCCTCAACTTTGGAATAGCAAAGGAATAAGGTGATTAGGAAAAATGGAAAGCCACATGATAATGTGCCATTGATGGAGTGGGGTTGTCTTTCACTGTGGTACATGGTGAATGTAGCAGTGAATGAATTTGGAAAGTAGTGGAGAGAGAGTCGGACCTGGTTGGGAGAGCCCTTGGAGCAGAGAGCTCCTGACTTTTATCCCCAGCAGCTGCAGCAGAGAAAGTGAGAAAACCTCCATTCTTTACCCAGGGAATGGCCCCAACTTTAAGACATATTGAACCATGCTAATTTTAAGGCCTCCCAATATAACCATTTTATTTCATCCAGCTGTGGGGCCTGACTTTGGGCTGGAAAGGAGAGCCAGAAAAACAGGTAGGGCAGAGCTGGAAAAATAAATCCACAGGCTGCCTGTCAGTACCTGGTTTTAAGCTGAGGGTGTGGGAGCTGTAGCAAAGTCACATGGGTGATTTAACGTAGACCACCACCTCCTACTGGCTTTCAATGACCTCCTTTCCTGTTCCCCACTGCCAGCAGCTGGAGAAGTAAAAGTCCTTCAAGCTTCAATCAAGAAGCTCTCCTACTTTCAGTCCCTTTTAATAAGATGCCATGAGCATAGCTCACTTGTTAAATAGTCACTCATCCATTGAAACAACTTTAAGGAGGCAGGGCTAGTCAGGATCCATGGTTGCAAATAACAGAAACTATTTCTAGTTAATTTAAGCAGAAAAGGAAGTTATTGGAAGGAGAAGGAATAACTTGCAAAACTGAGAATGTGCATGGAGAACTAAGATTGGGCGATTTCCAGGTGCCAACAGAGTCCAGGTGCTGGAAACACAGCCAAGGTCATGCCACAGAAGGGTCTGGATGGCGCTGCAGCTGCCCCTGAAATCCCCACCAGTAAGCAATATTAAGATGTTGCTGGTACTGCCAGAATTCACCTTTAAGTATCCCATAGTTCCCTGTATCACCTGCTTCAAGTTTAAAAATCCAGGGCATTGGCATCCAACCTCACTCGCCAGGGGCCAGGTTAGTGAGAGAGGAACCATTTGAGGCAAGCCTTACCTTCAACATACCTTGGGGTGGCCTGGAGGTATAGTTCAGTTGCTGGAAAGGCAAAACTGCCAAATATTCACAACAGAGCTTTCTCTAAAATTGAGAATTTCCTCTTTCCAGAGAAAGATAAAGAAAGATGGCCAGACATAGTGTTTCATGCCTGTAATTCCAGCACTTTGGGAGGCTGAGGTAGGCAGATCACTTGAGGCCAGGAGTTTGAGACCAGCCTGGTTAACATGGTGAAACCCCATCTCTACTAAAAATACAAAAATTAGCCAGGTATGGTGGCACTTGCTTGTAGTCACAGCTACTCAGGAGGCTGAGGCACAGGAATCTCTTGAACCTGGGAGGTGGAGGTTGTAGTGAGCTGAGATCGAGCCACTGCACTCCAGCCTGGGTGACAGAACAAGACTTCATCTCAAAACAAAAAAAAGAGGAGTTCCTCTTAATACACTGTTGATGGCAATGTAAATTAGTATAGTCATTATGGAAAACTACGGAGGTTCCTAAAAAAAAAAAAAATTATAATATAGCTACCATATAATCCAGTGATCCTACTATTGGATATTTATCCAAAGGAAAGGAAATCAACATGTCAAAGAGACATCTGCACTCCCAAGTTTATTGCAGCACTATTTATAATAGCCAAGATATGGAATCAACCTCAGCATCCATCAACAGATGGATGGATAAAAATATGTGGTCTATCTATAGTATGGAATACTATTTACCCATAAAAATAATGAAATCCTGTCTTTTGCAGCAACATGGATGAACCTCATTATGTTAAATGAAAGAAGTCAGGCACAGGCACAGAAAGACAAATACCATAAAATGTCACTCATGGAATCTTAAAAATTTGATCTCATAGAAATACAGACTAGAATAGTGGTTACCAGAGCTTGGGAGGGTAGTAGGGAGGGGACGATGGGAAGAGATTGATCAAGTACAAAATTACGGTTAGATAGGAGAAATAAATTCTGGTGTTCTGTAGCACAGATGGGTGACTGTAGTAACAATAATATACTGTATATTTTAAAATAGCTAGAAGAGAGAATTCCAAATGTTCTCAGCACAAAGAATTGATAAATGTTTGAGGTGATGGATATGCTAAATACTATGATTTGATCATTACACAATGTATGTATGTATTGAAGCGTCACACTGTACCCTGTAAATAGTTACAATTATTATGTGTCAATTAGAAACAAAATAATTTTAGCTGGGTGTAGTGGCATACACCTGTAATCCCAGCTACTCAAGAGGCTGAGGTGGAAGGATTGCTTGAGCCCAGGAGTTCCAGGTCAGTCTGAGCAACATAGTAAGACCCTATCTCAAAAACAAAATTTAAAAAAACTGAAATAATTTGAAATTCTTAAAAAAGAATAAGTTCCCAGTATCATAATGGGCTCAAAGACTAATTCATACAGATGGTTTGCATTTCATACTTTCCATGAGGTTTAGATTTCTCTGACCTAAGTTCAAAGGAGAATTTGTTCTGATGTTACTTGTCCAAGGAAAGTTAATGTGAAGGTCTCCTGACACCTGCAGAGATGGGCCTTGTTGCTATGACAGCCTTTGGAAGAGGGAAGGATGCAAGAGGTGGAAGCATTACACACCTGTAAAATAATGGTCCACTCCTTACAAGTACCCTGAGCGATTTGATCCTATGAAGAAAATAAAAAACAAGGATTTGTTTCTTTAACTCCTCACCAGGCGTGGCATGAGTTAGGTTGGAGAGTTACAGGCAGAGCCCAGGTGCAGTCTGTTTGGCCTCTGTACTCAGCAGGTATTGATACCAAATCTACGTCGGCCAAGACAGGCCCTCAGAGCCACTCCTTCCACCACTTTGGAGGGCAGTAATTCCCAGCTGTTTGCCAGATTCATGTCATCCATTACTATCTTCTGGGAAACGCTGAGGACATGGGGGACTGAAACTGCTCTAGGAATTGGAGACTCTGCCCCAGGTGAGCAATGTGATTCTGGGCACAGCACCAGGCCCTTCTGGGCCTTGAATTTAGGGGTGAGACAAAATAAAAAACCTTGCAGTTTTAAAATGAAAGGACTGTGGATTTAAAATACAAAATAGCTTCAGCAGTGACTAAAAACCTTGGTAGCCCGAAAGGGAATAAGAGGAGAAAGTAAACTCTGAGAGTATTATCCTTTGAGGCTCAAAGTGTCTCGTCTCTAGGATAAATACAGATTTGTTCCCAATTGTTGGGGTGTTCTGATGTGACAAGCACCCAGTGCTGCTCACCTGAGGGTAATTAAATTTGTGGAGGCACTTCTCCCTCAGCCAAAGGACCTACATGTCATAAGATGGTCGTTATAAAATAAGCATGCCAAATGTGGCCCTGATTTAATAACAAAGATGAAAATCCAATGGGATCTACTGAGACAAGCAAGCTTCACGTATGACTAAGTGCAGGATGAAGGGAGGGTAGGCACAGCTCAGCCATTGACCTGAAGATCAGGGAGGACAATAAGCAAGAGTGGCTCCTGTTCCTCACCATCCACACCTCCACATTGCCACCAGGCCCCCCAAAGTTAGACCATCATCTTGTTTAGGAATATACCTGGGATCGACAAATGGATGTGATTCTATCAAGAACATTCTCTGTCTCCTTATGTTTAGCAAAGGCTCTGGTGTGTGTTCAGCATTGTGACAAATCATTGGATGATTGACTCAAGTATTCAATTTGTGTGTCCTGTAGCAAGAGCCAATTTCTCTGAGTCCTTTCTTGGGCTGTTTCAAGAAAACAGTGGCAGAAAAACTTAGCATTTCAACCTATACTTATGTTTTGCAGAGCCTGTCCTTTGAGTCATTCAAAGCTATGGCAGAGCTCTTCCCCAGGGCAAGGAATTCAGGGTTCTCCTCTTTGGAAACTGGATGACGGGGAGCAGGTCAGGGAGGCAGGGCTGGGAGCAGGCAGAAGCAGACTCTCCCACTGGCCTCTGGAGACACTTTCTCATTGGCCAGGGGTCATGATGAGACAACCCTGGCAGTGATGCTATCATCCCTATATCCATGGATGTCTTGGACCAGTTCTTATTTTAGATGCTCCATCCCTTGAACTCATAAAAAAAACTTGTAGTTATACGTAATTTACTTTTGGTTTGAAGAGCAGGGCTACTCCTTGTTCTGGTGGCAGACTCTTTTTTTCTTTTCCGCTTCTCATGTTAATTGTTATTAGACATTACTTGTGTAAAAATATCGGTAGGGGGTTCAGTTTCTACTGATACGGCAGACTACCTATTCTGAAAAACATTCCTACTACAAAATATTCGGAAATGCTAGGGAAAATGCAACAAACAAGAAAGTTGGGGAAATCCCAAGGCACCGAAGATGGAAAGGGAAATAGAAACCTGAGTGGGAAGCAGGTGTTGAGGCCAGTCTGTCCTGAGGGTGTTGTACGATTTGGGTGCCCTTGGGTTTTAACAACTATGCAGGAGACAGGGTCTGTGCCAGGTGGGGAGGTGAAACTGAGATCTGTCAAAACCTGGGACTTTTGAAGTCAAAGCACAGATTAAAGGGGAAAATGGTGTATTGAAAAAGGGAGATGACAGGAAAACATGAATGACTCTATATGAATTTTGAGTGGTGAAAAAAGGACTTTCTGGAAAATTCGCAGCCTTGTGCTTGTCATTCTTTGGTTTTGAGGTTTGAATTTACACCATCTGCATGAATGAAAATGCCCCAAGTAGAAAAGGGCTCCGGGACATTTGGCTGGAACCAGTGCAAATTCTGTGAAGAATGGAATCACCTTAGAGTTTCATTTAAAAAAAAAAAATCAGAGACAAAAAACAGAATTAGTGTTAGTGAAAGCAAGAGACACAGATTGTTATTTAGGCTGCCCTATGAAGCTACTCCACTCCAGAACTGTAAGTAATAAATACTGTTTTTAAGCCACACGGTCTGTGGCATTTTGTTATAACAGACTAAGACACTTGCTTTATATAAAATGGCCAATGTCATACTTTCTTTGCTCAAGCTGTATCTGGATAATATCTTACATGTGACTAGCAACATACAGTCTATAAAGCCCTTTTACATCTGTTAATCTCATTCTCCATGATCCTATTAGTAGAATTAGATAAATTGAACCCATTCAGCTACTGAAAAAAACTGAGGGTTAGAGAGGCTAAGTGCTCAGCCCTGTTAGTAAACGATAGAGCAAAAAATCTGTAGGTCTTTAAGCCTGAGTCCTGTGACCTTTCCAATCTGGCAGCCCACTTCATTCATAGACAAGCAAAGTTTTTAGAGACTAGGTCTTGTTCTGTTGCCCAGGCTGGAGTGTAGTGGCACGATCTCGGCTCTCTACAGCCTCTGCCTTCTGGGCTCCAGTGATCCTCATGCCTCAGCCTTCCAAGTAGCTGGGACTACAGGCATGTGCCACCACACCCTGCTAGTTTAAATAATTTTTTTGGCCATGCACAGTGGCTCACGCCTGTAATCCCAGCACTTTGTGAGGCTGAGGTGGGCAGATCACGAGGTCAGGAGATCGAGACCATCCTGGCTAACACTGTGAAACCCCGTCTCTACTAAAAATACAAAAAATTATCCGGGCGAGGTGGCAGGTGCCTCTAATCCCAGCTACTCGGGAGGATGAGGCAGGAGAATGGCGTGAATCCAGGAGGCAGAGCATGCAGTGAGTCAAGATTGTGCCATTGCACTCCAGCCTGGGCGACAGAGCGAGACTCTGTCTCAAAAAAAAAAAAAAAAAAAAAATTTTGTTTTTTTTGTTTTTTGTGGAGACAAGGTCTCACTATATTTCCCAGGCTGATCTTAAGCTTGTGAGCTTAAGCAGCCTGTCCACCTTGGCGCATCCCAAAGTGCTGGGATTATAGGCTGGGTGACAAGCAACCTATATTGAGCTAGGACCGAGGGCTGGGGATACTGTACTGCTTGGGATGCTTACTGTGTCATGCGAGAGTCATACAAGAGCCAACAGGGGGATAAGTACTAAAGCTAAGAAGGAAGCCTTGTGGAGGCAGGTAGGAGAGACACCTAACCCAGAATTGGGAGGCTCATAAAAGACTTCTCAAGACGCAGGTCCCTCACGCCATCCTTTTCCAGTGTAACCTACAGCAGCTCCTCCAGACCTCTCGCTGAAAGCACCTGAGGCCAAAAATGACCTCTTAACTCCCCCAATAACTTCCATCTCCACTTACCTTAATCCAGGCACAGGAATTCTGGTGTTCTGATTTCAGCAAGCCACAAAGACCAAGGACTCTCCTGGAAGGTGTTGATTCGCACTGCTATAAGTTGCTTCAGGGACCTACAAATGTTGAAATGGAGGGATGACCAGAGGGGAGGGGAGGAGAGAATTGCAAAAGAAAGGATTGACTGCGACAGGGAGGCATGACTTTGCCCGCCCTTCCTTCTCATTCTCAGGTCAGACTCTTCAAGCAGCACAACAGGCTATGGGGTCAATTTGTAATCTGCTCTCTGATTAGAGGAGAAAATGTGGAAAAACTTTCATAATAAAGGAAATTTGTCTTGGGTGCCCTCTTTCTCCCCTTTCTGGATCTTTCCATCCACTATACACTGAGTGAAGCTATGTTGCAGGCAGAATAGGTTAAGGCTATACTACAGAGCTAGAGAGGCTAAGGGGCTGGAGAATAGAGGAAGTTAGAGAGAGGCATAGAGGGCTCATCTCCTTTCCCATCCCACCCAACTATCCCGAGCAAACACCAGAACCACGCTCCAGTCCAACTTCTGTAGACCTCCAATTCCACCCAGAACTTACCTCCAGAGAACTAGGGAAGGGAGGAGGAGGAGAGGGGAGGAAAATTTCCACTAAGGTATAATTTTTAAGTAAATATTTTTAATAAAACCCTTTAAATATGTCTCAGTGTTCAGGTTTAAATCATCTCTTAAAACTGAAATTTAGGTGATAAAATTATCACTGAACCACGTCCCCCCATCTTCCATAAGGCAATTTCTTCTAGGGTTACAGGGTTTTAAGTTATGGGATGTTTTCAGCACTGCTTGGAGTTAAAACACAATTTTATTTGACAGCTTGAAAAACATTTCATATAGTTCAAATATTCTTCAAAGAAGTCTGTGGAATGAATGAATATTAGGAAAGGCTGGGGCGGTGGGGCAAGGGAAGAAGGAAGTAAAGTCTCCACAGATGCCTCTAGGATATCTGAAAAAATGAGTGGGACAGGGTAGCACAGCCCTTGAGAGGTAGAAGGAGTTGCCTGAGAGAGGGAGAAGCCTTCTGAGAAAAGAAGCCAGGTACAGCCCGTGGCAGCTGAAGAAAAGTCCTAGCCGTCAACAGGGAAGAACAATTCTAGGCACAGCCCTGAGCATTGCTCCTAGTGGAGGCCCTACTGGACTCAGTGTGGGAGAACAATGTGACCAGGAAATAAAAATGAAGAAGTTTTTCTCCTCAACTCTGGAAAATAAAGGGACTCAGGCAGTCCTGCTGTGAGAGCACTCCAACCGAGTGGGACACAGAATGAAGCACAAGACAATATGCGGTGCCACTAAGCATGCTTGTGGGGTAGAGGGCGTGACCTGGCAGGGGAAAATGAAGGTGCCCAGTAGGAGGTGGCAGAGTGGTAACACCCATTGACACAGACCAAAATATTGAAGGAGCACTTAACAGAGCCCTTCCTGGACAAGTGGGAACAAGAGGTGGTGGAATTGGAGTAAACTACTGTTTATGTACCCTTAGGCTTGGAAGGACTGGGGAGATCTGAGTTACACAGGTAGCTCCAAGCTCCTGCCTCTAGTGCCCTATTCCATTCTGCGCTCTCCCTTGGGAAAGAGCTCTCACCCAAGCTGACTTTATTTATCAGAATCAAACACACACTCAAAGCTTATGAATATACAGATTATAAATGGATTCAAACCAAAAGCTCTTTGAGGGCATTGTGTTAACAGTGCCCTTAACAATGGGAAAAGATCATATCTGCGTAGAGATGTTGTGTTTAAACCCACTGTTACACACATCTCATTTGGTCTACATAACAAGCCAGTGAGGTAAGCATGGAGTGTGAAAGCCTGAAGTAAAACCAAATGTAAGTACAGCCAGGTAGTTAAAAATCCCTTTGTTTGTGGGTCTCAAGCTCCCACTAACAACTACCAGCTTCTTAGCAGAGCCAGGTCTCACTCCTCCTGTGAGCCAGACTGACGTGGTGATGTGAGATCTTATCAGTTCTGAAAGGGAAAGAAGTTAAATTCTCGTGGCCTTCTGGAGAGGATCAAGTGTTTTGCCTTCTACCTAGAGTCAATTCTTCTTGACAAGGGGATGAACTCATGAGCTAATGTAAGGAACCAGTCCTTACAGACTCGGTGTGTTTTGAATTGTGTTTGTGAGGTTTGTTTTAATATGTGTCTACCTGCCACGGTGACATATGCCAGTGCATCTGTGCTGAGGCAGCCCTTTTAAGAACCTTCCCCCTGAAAAGGGCCTTAAAATGTGGCAGCTAGTCTTTGGCCTTACATTGAAGAGACACCTCACTGTATGCCTCTAGTCCTGCTTCCAATCAACTGTCGCCTAACTTTTTCATAGGGATGTCAGGGAAGCCTCGGAAGAGTATCATCCTTAACACTCTGCACCTAAATCTTTCCTGAAGTGAGATGGGTTGAATTCCACAATATCTCTTCCTCACACATTAATTCTGTAATGCAATGAAGCTGAGTCTTCTCCATGAGACTTCCCAGGAAAGGTCCCTTTGGGCAAAAATTGAGATGCTGAAAACCTCAGGAAGCCCGGAGATTGACTTACCTATCTGTTGTTGTCACCAGAATTTCTCCTCCTACTGCAACCACATTTATTAAATGCCTTTCAGTGACAATGGGCTATGATAGGGACCCATTTTGTGGTTTCGGAGCTCTAGCTGTGACTTCCATTCACAGGCTTGGCTGCACCTCTCATTCATCTCATCCATTTACTCAGTACCCATTTCCTTTTTTGAGACAGAGTCTTGCTCTGTCACCCAGGCTGGAGTGCAATGGCGTGGTCTTGGCTCACTGCAACCTCCAACTCCCGGGTTCAAGCAATTCTCCTGCCTCAGCCTCCCAAGTAGCTGGGATTAGAGGTGGCTGCCACCAGCTAATTTTTTGTATTTTTAGTAGAGACGGGGTTTTGCCATCTTGGCCAGGTTTGTCTTGAACTCCTGACCTCAGCTGATCCACCCACCTTGGCCTCCCAAAGTGCTAGGATTACAGGCATGAACACCTGGCCTCAGTACCCATTTCTTTGAGTAACTGTGTCTCATGCACCAACTACTACTAACTAAATACTAATATTTAATGTGTGTCAAATGGCAGCTACTGTGCTAAACATTTTACATATGACATCTCCAACTCTTCTCAACAACCTACAAGGCAGTTACTATTAATATCCCCCGTTTTATAGGTGAGAAAACAGAGGCTGAGAGAAGTTGGAAGAAACACAGGAGCAGGGATCCCACATTAGACAGTCTGACTCCAGAGATCAAGACCTTGGCTGCAACACTATATGGGCTCTGGGAAATCCAAGGTTAGTAAAACATGGTCCCTACTCTCACGAACTCATGATTTAGAGGAGGTAGAATTGTAAAATAAGCACAATGAAAAATAAATGTTATCCTAAAGGAATGTGCCCTTAATACAGCATGTGAGGCAGGATCTGCCTACCTGGCTGGGAGGGATGAAAATTGGGGAGATGACTGGTGATCAGGGGAAACTGACTTTCCAAGCTGAGACACAAACTTCAGTTCCTCTCATTCTTTCTCTAATAAAGATATAACAGACAATAACTTAGGCTTTAACAGACTCACATCCTTTGTAGCACAAGTGATCCCTCATTGGCAAGACAGCCATGAGCCACTCCCAAGAACTTGGAAATGAAGAATTTGTAAGATCTTGCCCCTGGTGAGAGAAAGGATCAGATATAAGAATTCACATGGAAATACACAATGTCCACATGACTCAGATCTTGCCCTGCAAGGCAGTCAATCTGAAAATGTTAATGTAGATACACAAGGGACACTCAGGCCAGGAGAAGGAAAGCTGTCCGTCATGCTTGATGATCTCAGATTGAAGGCTAGTGCTGCCCCATTTAGCACTGCTTGGGAGAGAAGATGTCCTTTGAAGGCCAAGCTAGAATCCCAATGTGTTTACACACATCTGGCTGCCAATTCCTGAGGATGACATTAAACATTCCCATTGTAGAATAAACTCCCCTATTTCTGATCCCATAACTTTGCTTCCCTGGCCCTTGTCTATAAGGAAAGAGTGCTTTGGCCAGCCAATCTGTATGCAGGCTTGGGCTTGACAATGATATTTCTAAGTGGAAAATAATAAATTAGCCTTCTAGCTATATACATCAGCTATGTGAGAAACCCAAGGCCCAGAGAGGTACTACAAATTCTCAAGAATTCATTTTGTAACCCTTCTTAAGCTATCATTATCAAAGTAAGATATCACCACAGCCAGCTCCCCCATTCCACCCTTCCACTAGACTGCACAGAGCCCCTATCTATATAAACAATTTGATTTTAACACATTTTTTAAACATTCATAGGTTCATGTGATATACTGTGATTTATTAATGGAGATTTGGAAAAAAGTAGAAAAGAGGCCCTTACGCATTTGCTTATCATTCAATAAGTGCAGGTGAAGATTCTTGAGAGTATCCAGACACCATCTCATCCTGCTCAAGTCCAGGAACTAAACTATCTTTTTATGTTCTTTATTGTCAAATGCACTGTTTCTGGCTAATTTCATGTCTGCCACCACAAGAAAGAGGTAGCACTGCTGTTATTACTGACAGTGCTATGACTTTGGAACCTGTTTGTATTGAAACAATGTAGATCTGCTTGCCTCTGCAGTTCCCTAGAGGTGTTGATTTAATATCGGTTACCTCTTTCTCCATGACACTGCATCATTCATCAAGCAGTTTGTAAATACTGGCTTTTGGCGACACTCTCAAATGTTGTTACTGGGCATCATTAATGATGATCACAAATGCAAGTCTTACCCAGAGTATGCAGAAAAATGTGAACAACAGTTCATTTTCTGGTCATGTTAATTTTGCCATTTGGAATTTTGTAGCATGAATGTAGAACAGTACATCTCCCAAGAATAGCTTTTCTTAAACTCTTTAGGCCATATGACATTTCTATATAGACTGTACTCTTGCCTTCCACATGCCTCCAGCAGTAGTGAAGTTCAGTAAAGGGCCCTGGGAAGCTAGAATACTGGTCTATTCAAACAAAGTATGTCCATTTATCTGGCAGGAATTAAGACCCATCAGGGAGGGCATGCAGTCAACATATCTTTCTGACTCAAAAGAGGATATTAATTGGAAAGCTCCGTTAGCATCATGGAGCAAAGGCCCTGCAGGCCCTATAGAAACAGGAGTAACCATGCCTAAAGGACTCCCTGACATGTGGCACAGAGCCTGTGGTACAGTGGGATGACTGTCTGGGATGCCAGCAGGAAACTTTCTGCTACCCTTGCCACCTTTTAGACTATGCAGATATCCTGTTTCTCATTAAAACTTTAATGCTCCAGTTTTAGTATCCACTGATAGTTTCATAAATCTATCATTTTTTTCTCTATTAATTGGCATTCAAGTTAAAGAAGGGCTTTTCCTTCTTACCAATTTGTTTATCTGCTTATATCAGTATGGTATGGAATCGAGAGTTTTATTTTATTCCCCTGGTTAGAGTATACTATGATCACTTATTTTGAGCTCAAATTGCCCCAGATTTAAGAAACAAGGATTTTTCATAAAAGGTCTGGCTCTAAGAAGCTGTGTGACCTGGAGCAGGTCATTTTGCTTTTTGAATCCCATTTTCTCATTTTGCATAATGAGAGAGCTGCACTAGAAAACCTTTTACTTTCTTTTTCTATGTGTAGGTCTAAAGAACCAAGATTCAACATTTTTATCTCTCTTCATTTTCTTAAAGGCCTTTTATAACTTCTTGGTTTTGTTTTGCATTTTTTTACTTGCATTTAAAAACTTATTTAAATAGGCCATAATAGTGGCTAATTAGTCTAAAGCAACACATGATTAGTTCATTTATTTCCTAACATGGGGAGAAGGAGGCGTAAAGCATGGCCTTTTGTATCAAAAAGGATGGAATAACTTGAAGACCCCTGACCCTCAGCAGGTAATATTTGCTGCTTCCTCTGACAACAGCCCTTCTCAGTTGGGCCATTGTTCTGAAAACTAATGGCCAGAGAGGAAGCAATTCTCACCCACCTCATAATCTTCCCTCACTTCCCCCATCGTTTATTTCCTTACCTACTGACATGCCCAACACCTAAAATGCGGAGATTCTCTCTTGCCCTTACGTGCCTTTATGGCCTGGACAGATTTGATTGTATTCATGAGAATGGGCAGGGTGATTGGTGATTTGCAGAGGAAGAAATTCCATGTGAGTTCTATTTTGTGTTTCCCACTTACTATTACGGGCAAGCACAACTGCATAGTTAGGGTGTTATGTATGTTGTGTGTATGTGCAAACATCCTCAAACACAGGTTCTGGAAGAAACATCATTTAATAACTCAACTTTTCATTTCTGCTTATTTAAAAATTTTAGATACTCTGGAATGTCCATTGCTATTTAATTGAGCTATAAGTTTATTCTTTCTTTTGCAATGCTGATGAGACTGTAAGGAACATTCTGAAATTAGAACCAAGGCCAAGGGAACAAAAGTAACAAAAATGAGGTGTTTTAACAGTGTTTCCTTTGGTCACTTACTATCATGTATTTCTGGCAGTTTTGATTCTCATTATTCTAACTCAAAGCCAGGTCAATAATGGAGCAGACCAAATGGAAAGGGTTTGTTCTTTTTGTTCTAAATATTTCTATCAGCTTCCTAGTGCAATATTAATCTCATTGTCAAAATAGGTTTCACCTCATCTTTCCAAAGGCTACAATTTGGGCAAGGAAGAGATTATTAATAGACCCTTAACAGTATTTCCAGGCAAAAATAAGCCCACTACAAATTTTCCTTCAACCAGATTCCCTACTGTTTAAAAATACTGACTTTTTATGTTTGCTAACATCTCTAGTCATCTTTTTCTTTGAGGAATTCCACAGAGAAAGTCTATGTTGACCTAAATATCAGTTCTTCAGAGTTTAGACTGACCCCACTGCAAAGGAGAAACCAAAACCATATCTTAAAAATGGTTAAGAGAGGAAACAGTTTCTACTCTATTCACTCAGCATATTTGTGCAGCAGATCTGGTTGTGACAGCAATCTGCAATCGACTTTCTGAATGGAGAAGTTTCTAGAGTGTAATGACCCTGAGGAAATGAGTTATTCTTGTTACCAATCGGAGACAGTTGCCATTCATACTAGAGAAGAAAGCAGATCTACTGCAGGGCATGAAATTAAAATTTCCAGGTAGCAGCAAGTAATTGATACCGTGGGGTGACCTTTGCCCACGGCAGCCAATTTCAATCTGTAGAGAACAGCAATAGGACCCACTACCCCCAGTGACCCCTACAAGCTGAGCCCGAAAAACAACACACTCGAGTAACTTCAATGTCTTCTCATAAATGCTTCCCATTTTCCTTAGCTTTGTTCTATCGGGCTTTGTTGTAATTCAAATGTCCCTGATGGTCTCATACATTTTTTATGAAATTATTAATTTATCCACCTGAGACACTAAGTGAGAATCAGATTTATCAGCTTACTCTGTAGTTCAGGGTTTGGGTTTTTTGTTTTTAGACACACAACATTGCTTTTTCTGGGTTTTCAGATCCTACCTTTTAAACATGTTATCATCAGAATAATTTTTGGAAAATAGAAAAAGCCCAAATAAGCCACATCAGTTTTGTTTTTTTTTCCCCCTGTACTGACTACTCATTTATATATTCAAAATTAATTGGTTTCTTCTGGAGTGTGGCAGAGCATCTATCACCAAGAATGAATTTTAGGCTGAGTATTGAATTTATTTAAATAACAGGTTAGAATGGGAAAGGCAACCAACAGAAAATAAATCATGTGCCTGTCTTTCGGAATTGCTGAAAAATGAAATCATTCTAGAAATTCACTCCTTAACCTATCGCTAGTTTTGAAATTCTTGACATTGGGTATGCAATAACTTCTAAATTAGGATTATTTGGCTCAAAGCTCCAGACCTTTCTAAATGCCTTAGGTAAGGACAATGTACTGAAAGTCCTAATGTAACTATTTGGGGCATAAATTATATAACAGCAAAGAGCAGACCAAAAGATCACAGCTCCTTGAGCCAATTTAGATTTTAATCAGATTTTTCATTCCAACTTTAATTAAAGCGTTTGACTTAGAAAAATGACTATTAGTAAAACTGACTGCCAGTAAAGCAAAAAAGAAAAATTAATTGAAAAAAAAGTACCCTGACTGCTATGAAGATTCATAGCATATGTTATGAAAGAGAGTGGAAGAATGCTTTAATGAACTAGTATAACATATAGTATATTTCTCTTCCTAGACATACAGAAAATTATGTCATATTTTTCTCCTTAGATGCTGACATAAGTGAAAATAACAGAAAATGCCTTTTTAAAAAATTTAAAATCTAACAATAACCTCTAAATTATAGGCTGTAGTTTGTCATTAACATCTTCTGCCAGGTTTGGTTAGGCTAATTTCTATTGCTGTGAATCAGTCAACTAATATTTGTTGAATCTTTACTTGCCTAGGCACTAGGAAGATTAATGAAGTACCAAACATAGTCCTGCTCTTGGAGAGCTTAGTCTTATTGAGGAAAAAAATGGGAAAAGGCTAAGGCAGTCAGATCTCAAGGCAGAGAAACTGGGTGGTACATCCTTGCCATAAAAGTTGAGATAGGGGAGCATCTCCCTGGTTACATCAACTCCTCAAGCATCTATGAGGATGAGAGATTGAGAGATGGACAGGATTTGGACAGGTACAGAGGAGGTAAGAGTTGTTCCAATGGAGCGGACAGTTGGGTAGGCTTAGGCAGGGGATAAGGAGCCAAGCCTGACCAAAATAGAGAGTTTGTATGGGGTAGCAGAGCACAGGAGTTAGGCTGAACAGGACCTTGTGCACCAGACAGAGGCACTGATGTCAGATACGATGTACCTAATATGTAACTGTTATTGCTGTCTATGCTTTGTGCATTTACATTCTTTCTCTGCTGTACTGCCTCTTTCCTATAGGCCCTTGGGGTCTAGTGGTGAGAGGATGCAATTTTTAAAAAGAGCAGCCGGGTGGTTTTATGCAGGTTGCATTGTCTGAAGGAGACTGACAGCAGTGAGGCCATGGCCATGGTCACTGTCCTGGCCAGGGCGAGGAGGCCTGTTTGGACTGGGGTAGATGCAACAATGAGGGATGCAGAAAGGAGAACCCAGATCACCTTCATTTAGCAAACAGTACTTGAAATCTTCTATGGGCTAGTCCTGGAGATCTAAAAAAAAAACACAATGAGTATGACTCGATGAGGAAGCGGCAACTCATGGTCAGGTTGGCTCCAACCAACAAAAACACAATGCCAGGACTCTAGGAAGCACAGATGTAGGCTCTGTGATGCCAGGCTTGAGATGGCACAGACTCCCATGGGAGGCATGGGCAGATGTGGTAAGCAAGCCTTCACTCAGTAGATTACATTTACCTGGGCTTTGAAGGATAAGTCTAATTTTGCCAGACAGAGAAGAAAGAAAACACAAAGCAGGGGATGGAAATGAATTAAACTCAAGGCAGCAAAGACAGAAATTTAAGATTTGAATTAAAGGACCACTACTGTCTTCTACATCCCATTTCTGGGATTTTCTAAAGGAAGTGGGGAGGAGAAGGGATTACATCAGGGGTATCCAGTCTCTTGCCTTTCCTGAGCCATATTGAAAGAATTGTCTTGGGCCACACATAAAATACACTAATAATAGCTAATGAGCTAAAAAACAAAAGCAAACAAAAAAAACTCCTGATGTTTTAAGAAAGTTTATGAATTTGTGTTGGGCCACATTCAAAGCTGTCCTGGGCCATGGGCCATATGTTGGACAAGCTTGTATTACATACTTCAGCAAACAAAAACATCTATAGAGATAAAAAGAACTATGACTTGGAATTGTCTAGGAAATTTCAGGATATATTTTAACAGGGATTCCCTGGGGAAGGAGAGGGACAAGCCTAAGCAAAAGTTGAGTGCTTTGTAGGAAGTATAATCACAGGAAAGCAAGAGTAAGAGTGTGTTAGTCTGTTTTCACACTGCTATAAAGAACTGCCTGAGACTGGGTAATCGACAAAGAAAAGAGGTTTAATTGACTCAAAAGAGATTTAACTGACTCACAGTTCTGCGTGGCTGGGGAGGCCTCAGGAAACTTACAATCATGGTGGAAGAGGAAGCAGGGCTGTCTTACGTGGCAACAGGAGAGAGTGAGCGAAGGGAGAAGAGCCCCTTATAAAACCATCAGCTGTTATGAGAACTCACTCCCTATCACAAGAACAGCATGGGGGAAACTGCTCCTATGATCCAACCACCTCCCACCAGGTCCCTCCCTTAATACCTGGGGATTACAATTCAAGAAAAGATTTGGGTGGGGACACAAAGTGTGACCATATCAGAGAGGAAGGGAAGTAAAGAATGGAAACAAGAAGCCAATGCAGGGATGTGTGAGTGATGGCTTTGGCCACTGTGTCACAATAAGGCACAAAGTGACAAAGCCAGTTGTTTGATAGGTGCAGGATGTCTCTGGACAAGCTTGTATGGAAAACCATACCTCAGAACAATGCATCAGACGGACAAACGGAGAGAAAGCCTGCTGATTCCCTCTTGTCTCCTCATTCCCATTTACCAAAATGAACCCCATGGAAGTTAATCCTCTTGTAGTTCTGGGTTGGTCACCTGGCCCCTTTTGGCAGCAGACCTCTGGGGGAAGCAGACCCTGTACCTTAAGAAGTGGCCTTTTATGAGATCAGAAGTGAGGGAAGAGCTGAAGACAACACAGGGGGAACCATGAGGTTCTACATAGAATCCTTCCTCTCAGCTGCTGGCCCAGGGGACAGGTGAAGCCAGGAGAATCTGAGGCAGCCCATAGGATGCATCCTACATGTGATATATTATTACTACAAGTATATCTCATGATAATTGTGGTCAATCCTTTCTTCTCAAGAAATTTCCAGACCCATTGTTTCTTTGATTTCTCCATTCTGTATCCTTATTGTGCCTAATTCTTAAGCTGTTCTAACAAAGGCAACAAGAGGCAAGAAAGAGAAAACTCATGTTGGTGAATGCTGTCACTTAGAAGTTCACTGGCAAAACTGGTTAAGCAAGATAAAAGTGAATAAGGACAGTTGGCATTAAATGGAAGGATGGGGGAGAAGTAAGTTCCTGATGTTTGCTTAAGCTTGGTTTTCAGAAAAATCTTTTTTTCTTTTAATGCAGGAGGTGGGGGGATTGTGCTGAGTGTGTCCATTTCCCTGAAACTTGATCCTCTCTCAGAAGGGCAGGAAGAGGGGGCAAGATTGACTAAGAAGAAACACATCAGCAGTGTGAAATACAAATGTTAAATCTATGTCATGGGGAAATCGTGCACGAGGCAGCCCTAAGATGTCTAGGGCTGAAATAACAACTATTTCTATCACAGCCTGATCTGACAAATTTATAAATCTTACAACAACTTCAGGAGCAACACTTTGAAACAAAAGAGATGAAAACAAAACAAAACAATGCTTTGAGTTTATATACATAAATGGTCTAGGTAATAACTGGCCCCAAAAAGCGATCACAAGCCTTCCCTGGAAGATTGCTCTTAAACTTGGAAATTATGCTATTATCACCAGTTGACTGGAAGCTTCAGGTCCATCTGAACTGTGACTCTGCTGGTCGGCTCCTAATTAACCTCTGTCCTGCTGACTGTATAATTCAGCAGGGGCCTGCAGATGCTCCGCTTTTAAGTTAACTGAGGCCGTCTGCTCATTCAAGCTAATCCTGATAGTGCCTTAACAAGAAGGAAAAGGAAAAGATTAGATGTACCTGAAGCTACAAATGAGAAAGCTGTGTGGGTGGAAGAAGAGGAACCATTATTTTCCCCTTTTGTCTGTTTGAGGCCCCTATTTTTTAAGCTGTCCAGTGTAACTAATTAGGAGAAAGAATTCTGAATACTCCTTCTTATGCTTGTAGTCAAACAACAAATTTGATTAATTTTTTTATCTAAACAGATTTGGTATGTAAAATTCTTACTTGACATTTATACCTTTTTTCAAAATCCAATCATTTTCATACCACCTTCACACTTCTTGATATGTCTCTGGATCACTTTTAAATGGACTTTGAAGAAAGAAAATAGCTACTTTAGCCTTGTTGAAGCAACAGTATTGTGGAATTACAATTTTAATGGGCTTTGTATGTGTGTGTATGAGTTTGTGCATGTCATCTTTCAAATTTGCAATCTCTAATCTTTTAGATGTTTGGAGAATAATAAAGTATGGATGTGACACTTTTCAATTAGAGCACTGAAACAATAAAATGGAACCACAGTGTCACATTCTACACTCCTGCACATATACAGGACTCTAAACCAGTTGGTTGGTTTGTTTTTAAAAGGGAAACCATACAATTATTGCCACCTGTCATGAATTTTTAGTGTTTCTATATGCTAAGAAGCACTCTCTATATAAATCTATGTATATATTTATCTTTTTATATAAGTTCTATTCTTCTAGTAAACCTATAAATAACCAATAAAAAACTCTCTGGAAATTGTCGTCGGGTCACACAGCAAATTAAGAAACATTAAGCAAGAGTCTGCGGCACTTCAGCCACAAGTCCACTCTCCAAGCTCCACTCTGGGTGGGTGTAGCCAAGAAGAAATAGCTCCCTTTTCCCTCAGCTCCAACTCAAGGGATACAGTATTTCACCAAGAGGCAGTAGCCACCAGCATTTCTTATCTCTTTTAGCTCCAAGTTACAGAGACTAAATTTCTGGTAAATACAGCCAAGAATTTGCTCTCTTCCTTCCCACAACCCCCACTCATAAGGCAGAGGTTCTGCTTCAGGCATGGCAATCCAAGGATACTGGAGCCCTAATTTCTCTGGCTTCAGCTTGCTCATAGGATGGAGATTCCATGCTGGCAAGGGCAAGCTAAGAAGACTAGAGGCCACTGACCCTGCCCCTGCCCCACACTCTGCTTATAAGGCAGGGGTATCACCCTCATCCTATTTCTGGAGCAGTAGCTCAGAGAGTTCAGAGAGCTCAGAGATTTTACCCAAGAGATAAGGGAGACCACAAAAACAGACACCTCTGAAGTTCTCCCCAAAGAAACTGACTTTATTTGAAGCAGAGTTGAGAAGTTCAAGCCTAAGGATTGAACTTGGGAAAACAATGGATATTTTGGTGGCGAGCAATTAAAAGCCAGTTGGTAGCTCTATGAGAGCAGCCAACTAAACTGTAGGCCTAAGTTTACCAGAGAGAAGAAGGGAAAGAGGTAGTTAAGCAAAGCCCTCCTAGGGTTAGAACAAACCTTAAAACTGTCCCAAGGGGACTAGATATACTAATTATAGGATCAGACTGTGGGGCAATTTATGTCCCAGGCATGCTCAAAAACAATAGTGCAGTTAGCCAGCAACTAGAAGAAACTGTCAGCTGAGTGGGATACCAAATAAAACAGATATTTTCACAGATCAGGAAAAAAGACAGAGCCCTGCTTAACCTACTGTCATCCTAGGCTTACCCTATGTGTGACCAAGTCTCTACCCTCTAAGAAATAACATTATAAGCTTCACATTTAGCGGGAAATAGATTTCACTAAAATGGACCAGCCAAAGAAATAAGCAGACAACATCAAAAATAAGCCCCAAAGAAGGGAAGGAGATTAGTATCCAAAGTTGCTACAGTATATTACCTAAAATGTCCAATTTTCATCAAAAATTTGAGACATGGAAAAAAAAAAGTATGACCCATACACAGGGAGCAAAGCAAGCAACAGAAACTGCCTGTGAGAGGGAGATGTTGAATTTAACAGAAGAAAGGCTTCAATACACTACAGGAAACCATGCTTTTAAAAGTAAATGTAGGTATGACAATGTCTCATCAAATAGAGAATATTAATAAAGAGATAAGTTTAAAAGTATAAATTATGGAAAATTCTTTTGTAAGGGTAATTTGTCTTTTCTGCCCCATTTATTCAGTCATTTATATCAGTATGGACTCATGGATATTTAATACTTTGTATTATGATCCAACACTGCTTTATTTTATTGCTCTAATTTTTCCAGCTTTGGCCTTTGGGAGCTGTTTCAGTTGGCTCCTGGATCCCTTTGATATGCCTCTGTGAATGTAGGGTTTAGTAAGTTTTATACCTGTTTTTGTTGTTGTTTGTTTTATTAAGCACTTCTGTTCTTTCTGGTGCTACAAGATGCCCCAGGCTCAATCTCACATATTTCCTGCCCCAGTCCTAAAATCACCCATTTTTCTAAGGACCCCTGGATCTTTTGATTGGAGAATGTTCTTAGAAAGTATGATCACAGCACTTGCTTTGCTCTGGCGTTTCTTTTTAAAGTAATGAAAATGTTCTAAAATTGATTGTGGGGATGGTCACACAACTCTGAATATGCTAAAAAGCACTGAATTGTATACTTTAAGTGGGAAAATTGTATGGCATGTGAATCTCAACAATGTTCTTATATAAAGGGAAAAAAGAATTAGTCTGAGAGCGTACCCTATTTCACAAAGCAAAGGAAAAATATATGGACAAAAACTGTACATAATGATAAATCTTTGCCAGTTAGAACCAAGCATGTGGCCCCAAGGTGACCATCAGGAATACATTCGTATTTGGAATATCATCTATACACCAGGAATTACTGCCTACAAATAAGAAAGTCTTAAAAACTTTTTAGAGAAAGTTAGGGCAGGATGTGGTGTCTCGCACCTGTAATCCCAGTGCTTTGGGAGGCCAAGGCGGGGGGATCACTTGAGGCCTGGAATTCAAGACCAGCCTAGGCAAACATAATGAGATCCCCATCTCTACAAAAAGTTAATATAAGCCAGGCGTGGTGTCACATGGCTGTAGTCCCAGCTACTCAAGAGGCTGAGGTGAGAGGATTGCTTGAGCCCAGGAGTCAAATGCTGCAGTGAGCTATGATCATGTCACGGCACTCCAGCCTGAGTGACAAAGCGAGACCCTGTCTTGGGGGGGCGGGGGGGGGGGGGAAGAAAAAAACAATTAGGCCGTCCCAAATAATTCAAATTATATATTTTCTTAGGGCGTTGGGGAATCTTATATGTGGCATTATTTAATTAGAGCTCTGAAACAATAGAATGGAAAGAACAATAGATCAAACACTCCTACATTCCTGGAAATACATGGGAGTCTAAACTAGCTTATTCATCTTTTATGGGAAACATTGCAGTGGTTTCTCGGCAGCTGCCATGAACTTTTAACGCTTTCTGGCTGGCAAGAAGCCCCCTCCACCTACTGTACTGAAACAAAGACCTAGGGCCATATTGTACTTCTAAAGCTGTTAGAAAACATGAGGCTAAACAGGTGTAAGTGTTGCTTGTTTTCTGAATGCACTCAGAAGCCCAGTGCTCCCCTGTGCCAAGGGTGGGAGACTATTTATTGGTATGGAAAAGTACAGAGGAAAGAAAAAGAGATGAGGATTCCGAATCAGGTAGTTGTGTAGCCACCTCTGGTGTATATTATCACAGTTCTCAGAGAGATGCCCTACTGACCTCTATTCTTGTCCTCACTTTATAACTTGTTCAAGAGCCTATGCATATTCTTCACTAAACAAATATATGTATAGATATAAGCACAATTATTTTAAAGAATTAGCTAAGAACATATGCAAACACATACAAATGTGGTAAGAGACTGTAGTATAATGATTAAGGGTGTCTCCTTAGAATTAAACTTAGTAGGTCCAAAACCTGGCTCTTCATATACCAGCATGGGACCATGTACTTCCTACATCTGTGCCTTAGTTTCCTCATCTATAAATGGGGAAGAAAATAATGCCTACCTCTGGAATCATTATAACCATTAAATGAAATACTGAGTAAAGTGTTTGACACACAGCAAACATACAATGTTAGCATTATGTGTGTCTACTTATTCATTGGTGATAGAATCCACAAGATCCATTTCAATTGTACATGCTATGCCTAGAGAAAAACACTTCCAACTGAGATAGTCTCTTAATTGCTTCTTAATATTTTCTCTACTTTAAAGAGTATTTTTAAAAAATATTTAGTTTATTTTGATTACAAAAGTAAGTCATACTCAAGCTGGGCATGGTGGCTTGCGTCTCTAATCCCAGTGACTTGGGAGGCTGAGGCAGGAGCGTGCCTTGAGGCCAGGAGTTTGAGACCAGCTTGGGCAACACAGCGAGACCTTGTTTCTGTAAAATTTTTTTTTAAGTTAGCCAGCGTGAGTGTATGCTTGTTGTCCCGTTACTCAGGAGGCTTAGCTGAGGATCACTTAAGCTCAGGAGTTTGAGGCTGCAGTAAGCTAAGATTGCACCACTGCACTCCAGCCTGGGTGACAGAACCAGACCTTGTCTCAAAAATAATAGGAATAGTAAAGTCAATCATGCTCAACAAGAATACTTAGAAATAAAAGAGTTGAGATGGCCATGCATGGTGGCTCACGCTTGTAATCCCAGCACTTTTGGAGGCCCAGCCGGGCAGATCACGAGGTCAGGAGATCGAGACCATCCTGGCTAACACGGTTGAAACCCTGTCTCTACTAAAAGTACAAAAAATTATCCGAGCGTGGTGGCACACGCCTGTAGTCCCAGCTACACAGGAGGCTGAGGCAGGAGAATCGTTTGAACCCAGGAGGCAGAGGTTACAGCGAGCCGAGATTGTGCCACTGCACTCCAGCCTGGGCAACAGAGTGAGACTCCATCTCAAAAAAGAAAAAAAATCAATAAAATCAATAAATAAAGATTTAAGGAAAACTAAAAATTACTATTATTCCATCAGTCAGACATAAGTAATAAAAAATTCACATTTTATGTATTCCTTCCTATATTTTTTCTATACATTTTAACCTGCTTGGGATCGCACTATTTATACAGTTTGTATGTCTTTTTTATACTGAGGATTATGAAATTATAAGCTTCTCATTGGATATGACATATTGACCACATTTGTTCATATCTTCTCCTTTCTAAAACCCATTTAAGATGAGAGTAAAGGAGTTTAAAACATATACAATTACAGGGACAAAGAATGAGAGAAAGACAAGAGCAAGTAAGACTCTGCAATAATTTTTTAGGAGCTCATGGAGAAGCAATGTTATGATTTTTCAGAGCAGAGGCCACAACCCCAAGGTCTGCAGTGATAGATAGGACAAGAATGACTATTTCACCCTACAGAACTCAGGAAGGCCCAGGACTTGGTGGCAGCAGGTATTACTGAGGGGTGGAATGAGATGCAGAACCAAACGCAGGAGGATTGGTTCATGTCTTAACGTGGAACTAGCTGGATTCTCAGCCCCCTCCTCTCCCGCAGGAAACCTGAAGTTTAGTCTCTAAATAAATTGAACCAGAGAAAATCTGGACTCAGAGAAACCAAACACAGAAGGGGAGGAGGAGAAAGAAACCTGGACATAAATTCAGAAGAATTAAGTGAAATTTTAGGTATGAATTAGACAAACCCTCCCTAGCTCTGTTCCTTCTGCTTCAAAATGCTAACAACTAAATATATACTCCCCAGCCCCCTGCAAAAACAAATAAAAAATGTCCCTGGAGAAAAAAACTTCAGATACTGATATTTGAGGGTCCCCCAACAACAAAAAAAGCCATCTTGTTACCACATAATCTCCAGTTAAGGAATGACATGTCTAGCATATACACACGGGGCTTTCAACAAAGTTTTTAGTAGTTAGCTCTTAAAAATGAACAGAAAACCAAAGATAATCTAACCAGGGAAATCCTCTGTGGAAGGCGCTGCTAATGTTCTCCCTTCCTGGACACTCCACTAGAGTACATTGTCCAACCTCCTACATCTAGGTGAGGCCATAATGACTGGTTCTTCCCACTGGAATGTGAGCAGAGTGATTGGTGTCACTTCCAAGCCTAGCAGTTTAAATGCAAATATATTTTTTCACTTTGAGAAGATACGGCATCTGCAAACACAAATAGGAAGTAAGGGATAAGGAAGTAAGGGATAAGAACAATCAAGAACAGAACGTCTTGGAAATCAGAAACATGAGGGCTGAATGTGAAATTCAACAGAAGCATTCTACCATAAAGTCAGGAGACTCTCCCAGAAAGTAGAATTAAAAGGCAAATAAGTAGAGGACAGAGAAAAGACAAGAAAGTTAGAGCATCAAATAAGTCCAATGCTTAATTAAGTAAACTTCCAGGAAAAACAGGAAAACAGGGGAAAATTTTTAAAGAAATAATGAAAAAAATGAGTCACCAGATTTAAGAGGCTCATAAAATTTCCAGCACAATGAAGGCAAACACACCCAGGCCAAAAATATTGTTATGAAACTTGAGAACACTGGGAACGAAAAGAAAAAAGCACCCATGGAGAAGGGGAACAGATCAGAACAGATCAGGAATGATATTTACATCAAATTTCACAACATCAATATCTGGAGGTAGACTATATTGAGGAAGGATTTCAGAATTCTGAGAGGAAATTATTCTCTACATATTCTATAACCATGAGAATGGAATAAACATTTTTAGACACACATTGCTTCCAAATACTTACCTTCCATGCAACCTTTCTTAGGAACTGCTAGAGGTTGTTCTTTACCAATGTGAAGGACTAATCGAGAAAAAAGAAAATGGGATCTAAGGGACCCAACACGAGGCCCTGGCAAAGGGAAGTGCCAGGTGGACAGCTGCCCCTCAGGCTGAGAGGGCCCTGGGCATAGAGCAGGCAGGTGAAGGACAGGGTGACAGGGAAGGGGTCTCCCAGGGAAAAATGAACTGGTATCTAATATTTGGGCTGTTTGGAAGATAATTAAGATCTGTTTTTTGTTGTTGTTGTTGTTGTTGTTGTTGTTTAAGAGATGAGATCTTGCTCTGTCACCCGAGGTGAAGTGCAGTGGCACAATCATGACACACTGCAGCCTTGAACTCCTGGGCTCCAGTGCTCCTCTAGCCCCACTGCTCCAAGCAGCTAAGACTACAGGCCTTAGTCTGGTGGTGTAGCTAGACTACACCACCATGCCTGGCTAATTTTTAAAAATTTTATGTAAAGATGTGGTCTCACTATGTTGCCCAGGCTAGTCTCCAACTCCTGACCTTAAGGGATCCTCCCACCTGGGCCTCCCAAAATGCTGGCATTACAGGCATGAGCTACCAGGCTCGGCCTAGAATTTCATTTTTAAGTATATCAACAGGAACATAGAAAATTTAGCAAAATAATGTCAATGCAATAATTAGAAAAACAAATGTTCCACAAATAAGGAAATGTAAACCTTTCTTATTTGGTTTACTAACAAACAATATTTACATAGTAATAATGTAAACATTATCTTTTACTTAAATGAATAATTGTGACATAATTATTCAGAGAATTAAGGGGATGTCATGGGAAAAAAGATTAAAGACAGCTAAATCTTTGTTTAGCATAATAGGAAGACAAGAATTAAGCCTCAGATTAACAAACCAAGAGAAGCCACTCTTGGTTTAGAAATATGAATGTTTCTGATAGTAGAGACTCAGGAGAGTTGTAAATGTCTGCCTCTGGGGGTGGGATAAACTGGGAGGGAGGAAGGATGGAGCATGAAGCTGCTGAGGTTTGCTGTGAGACTTTGAATACAATTGAATTTTTAAAATATGTGTATTTATCAAATTTTAATTTTAAAAGTATTCATGAAATTTAACAGCTACATAATATCTTATCATAGGGTGAACTAATTTATATCCATACTTCTTTATTGACAGATATTTGGGTTGTAACTATAATGTACTTGTTACACATAGAAACTTTACTGCAGTTTGGGTTATTTCCTTAGAGTTGCTACAAGTTGAATAATGAGAAAAAGAAGACAGCATGGTAAGATGTTTTATTTATGTATTTCCTTTTATTTCTTCTTACTTATATGTAAAATTATCTTATAAAATTGGGCTGCTGATCTTCACTTAGAGTGGGGCAGGGAAATGCCCACCTTACTGTGCTCTTTTAATATTCTTATTTATAAAAGTGAATTTAATAAATTAAAAAATGGTAACACTTGTTTTAAGTTCCATTTATTTTATTACTACTGAGCTTTCCAATCGTTTTTCCTCCTTTGCGAGTTTTATGTTCCATTTCCTTTACCTATTGGTTTTTGGAATGTTGGTGTTTTGACTGTCAAATTGTGTGACCCCTCTAAATTTGTTTAAAGCTCTAAATATTTATTTCAGTTTATGGTATTCATATTAGTTCTCTTTATGCTATTTTTGACATGAAGATATTTTAAGCTTTTTTGCAAGAAAATCTGTAATATTTTCTTATTTTTCTATCACTTTTAAATATGGCAATCCAGATGTTTGAAAAGTATAATATATTTCTTTGTATTTGATATGAGCTGAGTCTCTAAATCTGGCCACCCTCCCCACAATAGCCATTCAGTTATTCCAGGACCACTTCCTCCCCAATTGATTGAAGATGGTACCTTTGTCAAATATTAAATTCTGGAGTATACTGGGGCCTGTTTTTGAACTATCTCTTGTCAGTCATTGATCTATAGCTCTAATTTTGAATCAATGCCATACTGCTTTAACAGTTATAGCTCTATGATATATATTTAACCTATTTTAAGATAAATACCCCACTATTTTTTTGGGGGGGGTGGTTGCAGGAGGAGAGAGACATTGGGTTTAGAGGACTGGGATCATCTTCCTCCACAGTTCATCACACACTATTGTTTTGTTTGAGGAGAATCTCATTTTACTATTTTGTTCTGTAGTACCTCCATCTTCCCACACTTAAATCTCCTACTTCCCCCATAAGCAAAAATTTTAACGTACTTGATATCTATACTTTTCTTTATATGTGCTCTTGTAAAACACATATTCATGCACTGTTGTTTTATATACATGTTTTACTTTTCAATATGGGAATTTTTTAAATATACAAAGAAAACAGAACAGCTTAATGAATAATGAATACCCCCGTACTTATCTCTCTTTTCTGTATTCTTTCACTTAGCCTAATAATGGCTGAGATTTAGCCACATTGCATATTTCAGTGGTTTATTCTTTCATTGATGAAAAGCATTTCATTTATGGCTACTACAATTTGTTTAGCCATTCTCCAGTTATTGAACATTTGGGTTGCTTCCAGTTTTTTGCTATTGTGAGTAAAGCTATGTTCATTCTTGCACAAACTTTTGTAGACCTGTTTTCATTTCTCTTGGATAAAAACCTAGGAATAGAATTACTGGGCCAAGGGTAGATAGATGTGTGTTTAAAGAAATCTTCAAACCTTTTTAAACGTGATCGTATCATTTTATATACCCACTGGATAGTGGTGTATCTAGAGTATTTGACACCTGAAGTAGATAATTTTTAGCATTCTTTTCTTCTATATAACAAAATTATTTTCAGTAGCATTCATGTAGTAATCAGTGATGATCATTATTTTACTGATTCATTCTTAAGTTTAAATGACCACTTAACTGAACAAAGTTTAATTTTTAAAATGTCATTCAAATATATTCATGCAGGAATTAAATTTTTTACATATCTAAACAGAAACATAAAACCTTGCAGTTTGCACTCTACTTCTGTTTTAAATTTTAAGCAAATGAAAATTGCAAGTGGTCACATAGAATGACAGAATTAAAGTAACTAAAGTTCTGTTATTTTGACTTTACACTCACAGTGCTTTCATTGTTTATTTCAATCTACTGTTTAAATGCAGGCATATGTAGTGGGCTGCAGACTAAAATTGTGCTCTGAAGGCAGCTGAAAAGATTCCAAACCATAAGAGGCTCATTCTCTAAACACATGTAGCTGAATCTGAATGTGTAGGGACTGGCTGTATAACCGGGAGTAACTGGACTTCTGTGCAATATACAGTGATTATCAAAGGACAGATAATAAAATGTGCTAATCTGATGCTTACATATACATTATTAAAATTCCAGAGTAACCTCAAAAACTGTTTAGCTCTTAGACCAACAAAAAGATATTTCTCAGGGAGAAGTATTTTATCACTAATGTTGTTTAGAATTGCCAGCATATGTTGATAATAAAAAGCAGACTGACATATAATCAGGTTTATTATTGTTTTTAAATTCTCTGAAGGCAATGCACCCACCTCCTAACAACCTTTGCTCTGGATGACCACTTCCTCCCCCTCACCCTTGATTCATCGCTGCCACCAGCATTGTATAAAAGTGTGGGGCGTTCCACAGCCTTGTTGACATTTGGCATTGTCAGTCTTTCAAAATTGTAGACATTCTAGTGGGTGTATGGTATGTCATTGTGGTTTTAACTTGCATTTCCCTATGATTAATGACATTAAACACTTTCCTATTTACTTCCTGGTCATACATATTGTATTCTTTGCATCTATGAGTGTGCCTATCTTAGATAACTCATGTGAGTGGAACCAGGCAGCATTTTTCCTTCTGTTCATTTCACTTAGCATAATGACTGGTTCATTTCACTTAGCGCAATGTCCCCCAGTTTCATTCATGTCATCACAAATTCAGGATTACTTTCTTTTTTAAGACTGAATAATGTTCCCGTTATATGTATACACCATGTTTTCTTTATCCATTCGTCTGTCTGTGGACACTTGGGTTGTTTCTGTATCTCGGCTATTGTGAATAGTGCCACCATGATCATGGGAGAACAGATTGAGATCCTGATTTCACTTCTTTTGGATACATACCCGGAAGTGGGATTGCTGGATTACATGATACCACTATTTGAGTTTTTCATGCCAAGCATTCTTGCATTCCTTGTATTAACAACACTTGATTACAATGTTACTTTTTATGCATGGCTGGATTTCTATCTTATTTGGAATTTTTTTGTATCTATATTCACAAGTTAAATAGGTCTATGTTTCTTTTTCCATGTTGTTCTTATCTGCTGTTGGAACCAAGATTATATTAGGCTTACAAAACAAGCTGGAGTAGGGAAAATGTAAGAAAAGCCTTTAGCATCTTGTAATGCCAGAAAATAAAAGTTCTGGAGAAAGGATAGGGGCATTGTTGCAGAGGGCACAGGAGCCAAATTGAAAGAGACCCCAGTGGCCAAAACTGAAACAACTTGAGCAACAAAATATTTAACAGCAGTATTGGATTATAACCCATAGAATAAAATAAATGTCCATGAGGCCATGCTGATATTAAGTAATTAATTCATGGGAGAAAAAAGATGGCTTTTAAAAAAATAGAATTCTAATAAATATTAGAAGAAATGAGGGAAATAGAATATCACCATTAGAATACCACAGTAATCATTACTGCAGACAAGATCAACCAATGCATGCTAAAACTAGTGGGCAAAACTTTAAGGAGAAACAGTATTTGCATAACCTCAAAGTATCTTCCCCCAATACTTTACTAATTACAAAGGGAAAGATAGCAGCTTTACAGTGGAGACATCTGGGAGACATCGCCAAATGATTAAGGTTAACATCAGTAACAAGACATATAATGTCCCCCTTAATCTGTAGGTTAGTTAGTAGCATTGTATGGATGTTTTAGTTTTTATAATTGTACTACGATTATGCAAGATTTTTAACATTTGAGAAAGCTAGCTAAAGAGTATAAGCAGTTCTGTTTTTGTAAACTTTCTGTGTCTAAAATTATTTCAATATAAAAATTCAATTAAAGATTGCAGAATAAAAAATTTATGATTAATATATACCTTTGTTTAGATTAGAAAACTTTTGTTCTTTTTGTATTTTTTGTACTTTGCAAATACTTTCTGGAACAACTTATGTAAGTCATCAATTAACTGAGTTTTAAAAAATACAATAGCAATCAACTGTATAGCTCGCTGGACTGGGGATTCTGAAAGAAAAGTGCTTTACTGTCATTTCTTAATACTTCAATATTTCATTCTTTCATACTTATTGGTTCATGCAAGTTTTCTATTATACTGATTTTGGCATATTTTCAAAAATTTATGCATTTCACTAAGTTCAAATTTAGTCATTTTGTTTTTTAAAAAAACTTGTGTTTTCTGTAGAAATTTCTCCCTTTTCATTCTGTACTTGGTTTACTTGCATATTTTTTCTTGATTTATTCACTCTAGAAACTTATCTATATTGCGAATATTTTTAAAGAAATAACTTTGGACTTAGTTAACCTCTGTGTCATTTGCAGGTGTGGGTACAGATACATGCACTATTTTACACATCATATATTTATCTTTCTTTTTTTTTCTTGTTTCTTTGACTGTTCTATTGCTTTTTCTGTACCTTGTGAGTTAAATCCTTAGCTAAGTGTTGCTTTTAACCATTTTTATTTTCCAATAAATGTATTTTAAGCTGTGTATACAATGACCTGCTTTATCTGTGTTCCTTTAAACTCTTGGAAAGAAGTAACATTGTTAGAAGGCAAATTTTTTAATATAGAAATTCACCAAATTTTGAGATATGAAAAAAGGGGAGAAGCATGAACATTTTTCATCAACTGCTCCTCCCAGCAGGTCTGTGGCTGCCCTGATATAACCAGGACATCAGTGCCCTGAGCTGTGGAGGTTGTTTCTAGGACATTAGGGTAGGGAAGGTTTATACAGAGGCCACATGGGAAAGCAGAATTTTGTTTCTCCAACCTGTCCTCTATCAATTGCCACTGGTTGCTCTGTGTCCAGCCTGCAACCATCTCACCTACCCCAGACCTATACACACACACACACACACACACACACACACACACATACACAGAGACGCACACACATACACAGACAGGCACACACATACACAGAGGCACACGCACACAGACACATACAGACTCACCAAAGACACACAGGCACACATTCAGACATTCAGACACATTGTATGACACACAGTCACATAGACACACAAAGACACACATTCAGAGACACAAAGAAGCACATAGACACAGAGACACATACAGACATACACACAGACACACAGCCACACACATATAGAGATACGCAGACATACAGACACATACAGAAACACACACATATAGAGACAGACACACACAAGGACACACGCACATTCAGAGACACACGCAGAGACACAGACACACATACAAAGACACACACACACACACAGGTTTCACCCCTGACAGGGGTCTTGCTTTCACTTAGTTCCATGCTTTCTTCTTACTTCCAATAGTTTCTCTAGGGTTGCTACTGGGCAGGGTGGCAGGAGGCCATGAGAATCCACCATCGTAACAGGAGCCAGAAATGGTCCTCATTTTCCACATTTTTAAGCTATTTTTACTCTTTATACCTGCAGATCAGTTTAAAATAACTTTGTCAGTTTCTTCCAAAAATCCTCACTAGGATGTTAGTCATACTTGTCATATGACTACACGTTAACTTGTGAATAACTGACATAATTTTGACAGGCAATATTGCCATTCAGCCATCAAGTACCTGGGATAGTCAATTATTTTCTCTCTATATAAAGTATTATTTCATTTAGGTTTCACACATTTCTTGTTGAGGGTTTCTTTATTTCTTTCTTTATTATTATACTTTAAGTTTTAGGGTACATGTGCACAATGTGCAGGTTAGTTACATATGTATACATGTGCCATGCTGGTGCGCTGCACCCACTAACTCGTCATCTAGCATTAGGTATATCTCCCAGTGCTATCCCTCCCCCCTCCCCCCACCCCACAACAGTCCCCAGAGTGTGATGTTCCCCTTCCTGTGTCCATGTGTTCTCATTGTTCAATTCCCACCTATGAGTGAGAATATGCGGTGTTTGGTTTTTTGTTCTTGTGATAGTTTACCGAGAATGATGATTTCCAATTTCATCCATGTCTTGTTGAGGGTTTCTAGTCATTTTGTGTCTTTTACTGCTATTGAGTGTGGGATACACTTCCATTTTATTTTATAACTAATAATTGTTGATCTATAGAAAGGTCTATTGACATTTGCAGGCACGTTGACTATTCAGTGGCTCCATATAATCTACAAATTCTAATGATAATGGGAAATGGGTTTTAAAATATCCTCTCAAAACAAGTGAAAATTATAATTTACTTTATTTTTACAGTAATGAGAGGGAAAACTATTTGTATCTGGGGCTTTGTAATTTTCTTGGGGAGTATGTGGTCATTACATTTTTCTCATAAATGTAATACATGGTGGAAACTAGAGGGAAAATTTAAAAGGTTGAGAGAGGGGTGTCACAGTACTAAGTGATATCCTCTGTGTTTTCGTGTGAACACACACACACATACACACACCTCTGCTTATTAGGAGATGGCTTATGTCTGGAAAGTTCTCATAACTAAGTTTCAGACATAACTAGACATGTCCAGCAGTCTGGTAGACAGTCAAAATATGTAATATTGTGTTTGTTTACTGAGATAGTTTGAAGGACCAGTCTTGAAGAGTTTTCTTGGATCTTAAGGGAGATCTCTTAGGGACAAAGGAACCAGATGCGATTAACTCATCTGGTAACAAAACCTTAGTGTGGGACCTGGGTGATCCTGAGTCCAGAATCATGTCAGTCACCCAAATCTGTCCCCAGCTCAAGCCCCTGGGTGCACCTTTAGGTCCTATGAAGAGAAAAAGCTACAGATTTCCAACAACTCTGTAGGTTATGGGCACCAGAAACATGACTCAGAGGCTCTAGCAGGGGACAATCCCAGAGAAGTGCAGTGTTCTCCCTCCCTGCCACCTATGACCACACAGGACTCCAAGTAGCGCTCCCCGAGCTACAGTGATGCCTGCAGGCCATCAGCCTCCTCCAAGAGTGTGAGCACATGTTGGACACTCCCTGGGGATTCCAAGTGGCATTTAGGCAATATTGGGGAAACCTGGGTATCCTAGGTGATTAGTAGGGAAAAGAGCCAGTGCAATCTGAGTTTTTAACATTTGTGTAAGGCCTGAGAAGTCTTGGATAACTTGTGTGTGTGTGCGTGTGTGTGTATATATATGATCCTGGAATTTGGATCGTATTTTACATTTTGATGCATTAACCCATTTTTAAAAATATTCTACAAATACATAAAAAAGATTGAAGGAGACCTGGCGCAGTGGCTCATGCCTGTAATCCCAGCACTTTGGGAGGCCAAGGCGGGCAGATTGCCTGAGGTCAGGAGTTTGAGACCAGCCTGACCAACATGGTGAAACTGTCTCTACTAAAAATACAAACATTAGCCAGGTGTGGTGGTGCAAGGCTGAGTCCCAGCTACTCAGGAGGCTGAGGCAGGAGAATTGCTTGAACCCAGGAGATGGAGGTTGCAGTGAGCCAAGATCGTGCCACTGCACTCCAGCCTGGGCAACAGAGCAAGACTCCATCTCAAAAAAATAAAAATACTGAAGGAACACTTTCTTATTTCAAAATACTTAGAACCACTTTATTGGTTGTCCGATTTTGAAAGTTACCTCAATAGATAATGAAACGTACTCCAGAATATTATTGACAAAATTCTAACTATATCAGGCTCTTAAAAGTGAAATTTGCAAGGCAAGGTTCTTCAACTTCCGGATATCCTGTGAATTTTTAAAATTATTTTTAAATGTGAATAATCCCAATATTTGTTATCTTACCAGAAAGGAGGATTCTTGAACCTGAGGGGGGCTCATTTTACACTGCCTTTACATTCCTCAGCCCTGGCAGGCTGACAGCCACCTCGGTTTTAAAATGGTAAAATATAAATACTGTGACTGGACTTCAAAGAGTTGCTTCTCTCTAATACACACTCACACAAACACAAATATGTATAATATACACAATCTATATACAATTATAGATAATATACTTACACAAGTTTATGTGCATACGTTATACAGAGAGAGGGATAGAGAGTGGGGATTGTGAAACGGGAGTAAGACTCTGATCCACCATCTAACCCCCAAGCCAGACCTTTGTTTTAGCACATATTTGTGTACAGTTCCTCCTCATTACTCAGATTCTGTATTTGCAAATTCACCTACTGGCTAAAATATATTTGTAACACCTAAATCAATACAGCACATTTGCAGTCATTTGCAGACATGCACAAAGTGATAAAAAATTTGAGTCACTCACTGGTTTCCAGTGAGGCTCCCATTCCCAGCTGGGTTCAAAAAAGGGGATGCTCTGGCTTCTTGTTTCAGCTCCTATGAAGAGTGGATGAGGATAGAGATCAGGAGCAGTGCAGTGCTGTGTAAGAGGGTTTCAAGTCTGGGGCAGATGCATGGTGCGCACCTGTTAGTGGGGCCTCAGATAACTCACTCACTTCTGAACCTCATCTTCTTCTTTGTAAAATAAGGAAAATAGAACCTACCAGGAAGAGCTGTTTTTAAGATTTAAGATTATAATCTATGTGAGATATATGCGAGCACGTATAGTCATCCCTCGTTCCCCGTATCCATGGAGGATTGCTTCCAGGACTTCCCCACAGATGACTAAGTCCCCGGTATAAAAATGGTGTGGTTACATATAACCTATGCATGTGCTTTTATATACTTTAAATCATCTCTAGGTTACTTATAATACCTAATACAACACAAGTGCTATGTAAATAGTTGTATTTTAAAATATGTACTTTTATGTTGTATTTTTTACTTTTTAAAAATATTTTCAGTCCTCAGTTGGTTGAATCTGTAGATGTACAACCTGGGGATGTGGAACTCATGGATACAGAGGGCCAACTCTATATGTGTGTGTTTATAAATATAGACAGAGATATAGTTGTAGATTTCAGTATTTTGCTAATTCAGTGTTTGCAGCAACTTCATAGAATATAACCACTACAAATAATGAGAATCTACTGTATCTTTAAGTAAGATATTATTTAAGTTGTTTGATTTAGGCTTAGGAAAATGGCATCATACTGTATGAAATCTTGTAAAAAATTTTTCCCACAGTATTATTTGTGAGATTCTACATAACGTGCATAGTCCTAACTCAGTCATTTTTCCTGCTGTATAGTACTCCAGTGTCACAATGTATTCGCAGACTTGCTTATTAATGGCCTTTGAACTGTTCAGATAGTATTTTTGGTCTTACGGTGTGTTGAATGACCATTCTTGTAGATGTGCCAGGAGTTACCTAAGGGATATGTCCGGCAATAGAGTTATGGGTTAGTTAATAATGCCAAATCATTTCCCGGTGTTGTAGAACCAATGCATACACATGCTCCAGAGCATATAAGAAATTCCTTTGTCTGTAT
This sequence comes from Gorilla gorilla gorilla, assembly GCF_029281585.2. Classification (NCBI taxonomy): domain Eukaryota; kingdom Metazoa; phylum Chordata; class Mammalia; order Primates; family Hominidae; genus Gorilla; species Gorilla gorilla. Next base: position 37,649,990 of record NC_073243.2, read on the forward strand.
CCTCATCAGCACTAGATATTATCAAACTTCCCAATTGTTTCCCAATCTCTTAGATGCAAAATAGGATCTCATTTGGGTTTTAATTTGCATTTCCTGCCTACTAATCAGTTATATATACATTTTTCAAGTATATGTTAATCACTTGCATTTCCTTTACCCTAAGGTGTCTATTTCTGTCATTTACCCAAATTTTTTCCTGGGCTATATTTCTCTCATTGATTTCCTACCTTTATCCTTTATTCTCGATACTAAACTCTTGTTGGTTTATATATTGGAAATCTCTTTTCTAAGTTTGGAGTTTATCTCTCTGCTTTCTTTATGATAACATTAGATAAACAGAAGTTTCTAACTTTAGTCTTATTCTTTATTTCAATGGTCCCAGCACTTTATTAGGTTTCCCATTCTGCCCATTCTGTGTAATTACAACACAGAAATGCCAACACAGACCAAGAGTCATACCGCCAAGGTACTCCCCAGGAACTTACTGGAAGGCAGCCCTCTGGTGGAGAGGCCATCACAGTCTCTACTGCTCAGAGAGAAGAAAAACTTACTTGAATGACTGAAAAATATACTTCAGAAAAATTTTTTCAATCAGATTAGCAAACCCAGTTGTGTAGCTACCTTTAATGACCCCCAAACCATCCTGTTCCTCAGCTGATTTAGCTTCCTGGAATGCCTTTCTCATTCAGCATTGCCCCTGCCACTCTTTTTGTTGCCTTTCTGCCCACTCCATCAAATCCATTTTCTTGGGGCTTTACTGACAAGGAATAAACTGATGACTGTAGCTCTTTTCACTTTTTAAAGTTTCCCTTAGCACTGTCATACCCATAAGCCTGTCAACATTAAGTTTCCCAGTTCTGAGGGAAAAAGCAACATTCTTCACACTTATGTAATCCTAATTTCCAGTAATTCTTCATGTGGGTGTGTTTTTTAAAAAAGATTATTTTAAGTGCTGACTTAAGATTTTCCTAGAATTTATAAGCAAGCTGCGCTATAATATAAAAAAGGAGCTGGGAAGTTTAGCAGGCCAGAGGGACAGTTTCCTTAAAAGACAAACAAACAAACCAAAAGCCCCTCACATGTGATTACCTCTTCCCTTTTGCAGTGTGACTTGCTGAGGCAAGTGTGAACCCAGCTTAAGACCGTTCCTACCACATGACACCTCAAGAGCTTCTATCTACCATCTACACAGAGGTGGGCAGATGAATGTTCCCCTTAACCTGAGAAAGTCCCTCCGGGTTTCTAGACTGCATGGGTTTGAGAACAGCTTGGCACATAGTACCAGAGATGCTGAGAAAGGGGGAAAAATGGCTCAAAAAACCAGTTCATCATCTCACAGTAAACCCCCACCTGAGGGGATGCTTCCCTTCAGCCTGTCTGGGAGGTAGTGTTTATAGAGGCACAGCTCATGTTTTCCAGAAGAATAGATCTTCCCTTGTCCTCCAATATTCTCTCCCTCTGGAAAATTATTTATGGTCCGATGTGTTGAAACAATAAACATGGGTGCACGGCTGGGGGCATGGGGGAAGGAGGGGTGTAGGATAGGAAAGGGGTTTCCCAGCTTTGTGTGAGAAGTGAAAAGGAGGTGGCAGCTTTCACAGACCAATTCGAGCCCTTTTCTTCCTGCCAGAGTGCAAGTGCCAGCTGAGGCCCGACACCTTTTCTTATTGTGTGAAGACAGGAAGGAGATCTCTCAATTATCTTCAAATTAACTGCCTCTTGCCATTATCTGCTCCCTGAGGACCAATCAGAGCGTGTGTTTGAAAAAACTGGGAGTCAGCCTACCACTTCATCCACTCTCTGGGACCCCTTCCTGCCTACCCCCTCCCACACACCCAGCCAAAATCATCTGTGCTGCCATTTCTCATGACAAACTTTAATGCTTTAATTAGGAGGCATCTGCGTGTCCACTCTTCACAAACACCATATGGTGCTCAGTATGAAATATGTTTCATTTTCATGAAGGCAAAGCCTTAGGAAAGGGTAGCGTTTTGAATATCAATTGTTGTTTCCACATTGGGTGAAGAATAAATTTGCTGTGCTTTAAGAGAGACAACAGTGTTGAAAAAAATGAAGGGGTTTGTTCTCTACCTGGCAAAACTTGGAGGAAAAATGTCTTATGTTGGAACAAAGCAGAATTTTACTTTTAAGGCTCAGAAATTCAGAGCCTTTTAGAAGTGTGTTGCAAGAATCTTCTAAACATTCCAAGGATTTAAGATAAGAGATGTGCTGAACTAAAGTTTCAGATTTTAAGCAGAATGGTAAAATAGCCATCTCTTTCACAATGAATCGTTAGAAAATGTGGGACCCAGTCTTAGAATGCTGAAAAGGCACCCACTTAGCAAAGCATTCTGCCTATACTTAGGAGAATGGCTTTTCAAGGGCATACTTTACAGGGAAAATTAACTACTTTGCTTCTTTGACAGCCATTGACTGACTTGAGAAATATGGCCCAATGGGATATAGTCTTTGGATTTGTTTTCTTTTCAAATATTGCATCCTTGAAATAACAAATCTAAGTTTTTCAAAGTTCACATTTTTTTTCTAAAATTCAAGGGCTTCAATGAGGCCAAGTTTCAGAATCCTTTCTCCAGTGAGGAACGGGGGAGATACAGGCCAAATTCCAACATGGGCCTTTTCCTGCTTTTATGCAAATCACTCAACATGCAAATGATTAAATAATTAAACCATTATGCTGTTTAAATAAGCCATGTATATTTTCTTCATTGCTCAGACCAGCTACCATTCTTTTGTTGGAGCAATAGGAAAGGGTTAGGAAAAGTCCCCGTGGAGAGTGAGGGATTGGACCAGAAAGGGCTATAATTAGTCATTTTTGTTTAAAATAAATAAAGCAGTTGATGCTATGGAGTGAACACCAATCCCCTGTCCCCAAATGAGGGGACTGGTTTCTTTCTTCGTTGTCACCAGGACCCCTGTTCTTCACTCTGGCCGGGTGTCAGTCACCTCAGTTTTCTGTTAGACTCGACTACATAATTATGAGCTACCACATGTGGCTTCTGAGACACAACTTTAATTATCCAAACTCTAGCACACAACAGACTCTGAATTGAGTGAACAAAAGCCTATTAGAAGGTGATCCCCTGTGGCCACATTGTAATTATTGTCAGGGGCCATGGTGGCTATGGAATTATCTCTGCAATATCTCGCTAACCTTCTATGCTAGAGTCACGTGAATGATGATTTGTGCCATAATCTCATTTCCTTTAATGGTGTGACACAGAAAATAAAGGGGCAGTGGGAGGGTGGAGTAGGGGGGTGCTGCCTGGCTCTGGCACGAAACTCAATTCAGAAGGCCACCACAGATGTGCAAACACAGAACATCCAGCAATTACTGCTATGATAGCCTCTGTCCTCACACCCAGCAAGCAAGGAGCTGGGAACAGTGGGGCGTTACTACTCACAAAGCTAGCAACTGAGGCACCCAGCAAGAGCAGCAAAGGCCCCTGGAGAGGAAAATAAATAGGAACCACCCAGTGATGTGGCTTCTTTTCCAAAGATTTTCATAAACGCATAAAGGATTATTCCACTGCAATGGAAAGTTAAAAGACACTGACATGATGCTCATGGACCTTTTCTATACTATACCTACGAATGCTTTACCCCCACAAGCTGCTCATATTTTATTCTTTGGACTCCTTGAGTAGTACATTTTGCAATTCAGTCCAGCTTTTTAACTTCTTTACAATGTGCAGTAGACTGGTCAGCTTCTGTTCAGAACCCTCAAGTCAGCTTGATCATGCAACTGTTAAAGGAACATGGAGAGAAAAAGTATTAGGTTCAAAAACTGCTATTTCAATTGCTTGTTGTTGTTGTTTGTTTTTTTTAGAGATCGAGTCTTGCTCTGTCACCCAGTCTGAAGTGCAGTGGGGAGATTCTGGCTCACTGCAACCTCCATTTCCCGGGGTTAAATGATTCTCCTGCCTCGGCCTTCAAGTAGCTGGGATTACAGGCGCATGCCGTCATGCCTGGCACATTTTTTTTGTATTTTAGGAGAGACAGGGTTTCACCGTGTTGTCCAGGCTGGTCTTGAACTCCTGAGCTCAGGCAGTCCGCCCACCTCAGCTTCCCAAAATGCTGGGATTACAGGCATGAGCCACCGTGCCCGGCCCTTCAATTGCTTCTTTAACAAAATTGCTTTACTGGCTTTCTTTGTATTTTATTGGCTGGACAGATAATGATTTAATCACAGCATAGCCTCCTACATTACAAACATAGGAAAGTTCTGGTTTGTCACCATAGAACTTAATGACTAAACGGTATCATCATATTATCACAATGTTTTTTTCTTTCCTGCAGTTCTAATATTTTTCTCAGACCTAATATGTTCTTGGAAGATGTACTTGAACACACTTACCTCCGTCCCAAGATAGCTTCTCTTCATGATTTATCTGTGTCTGTCATCGCTTCCAAATTGGCAAACAGAGGCATTCAAGGACATGCATAATGTGGAAATTCAGCGTATGAATTTCATTTATTTTCCCTTACTTCCACATGCCACATAAGCTTTCTAAACTAAATGCTAAGCGTTCCTTATTTCCCACCTTGCTGGGTTAGTGTGCTCTGTTCCCTCAGACAGGAATGTTCTTATTTATTTCCCATCCCACCCCTGATTACAACATCCTACGCATCCTTCCTGGACAATCTCAAGTACAGCTTACCTCTGCTTATTTTCCAAGGGGCTGTAGTTCTCACCTTCTTGGAACCTAAACAGCATTTTCTTTAGCATGTTCACCTCTCTCAGCACTTACTACCTCATTCCACCATGTATTATAATCACCTGGGTGTTTCTCGATATCTCTTTCCAGAGAGTAAGCTCCTAAAGGCAGAGATGAGGAATTACTCATCAGTTATGCATTCATTCAACCATCTATCCATGCAATAGATATTTGTCCATTTTTGGCCCAAGAACATTTATTGAGCATCTGTTAAATTCTAGGGATTGTTTCAGGCAATGAGGGTCCAAGGTTAAGAAAGACTAGGACACATTTCTCACAGTCCCTATCATCAGGAACTTAGAGTTTAGTAGAGAGAAACATCTACAGTATCATTTAGAGTGTCAGTGTTCAGAAAGGAGTGATCCTCAGTGAAGCCATAGCCAGCTCAGTGCCAAATTTGTGGCAGCTCCTCCTATTTGTTAAATTTGGTCAGAGGTAAACTGAGTAAGCCCAACTCCCCCCAAACTCATTTTTGAATATGAATAGCTTTACCTAAATGTGCTAAGATGTGTTATCCCTGATGATTCCTAAACTGGACATTTTCAGGGATATATAGCTTCAGCAATTCCTATCATTCAAAAAGGCAAAAGACCCAGCACAAACTCTTCATGCATAAAACCTTCAGAGATGCTTTCTGGAAGCACATTCAGTAACATGAGTTGGAAGGTAGCAAGGAGTAGGGGAGGGGAAGCTTTAAAAATTGCTCCTTGAGAATATTCTGGTCCCTTTCTTTCGGCTGACAACTCCAATGTCAGCATTTTTGGTGTCAGACCAGGGAAGTCTTCGCAGAGGAGGTACCCTTTGATCTGCATCAGAATGATCAAAGTTCATCTAAATATCCATGGTAGGAAAAGTAAGTTGCTGGATTAATATCACCACTTTGCCTCATGCTATCTTTCATCTCTATCCCTACTCTCTACAAGATAGAGGTTATCTGTTTAAAATTGCTTTGATATCTTATTGTTTTATACAATTCTTCCCACTGAAATTTAAAGCTGCAGATAGAAAAAAACAAATGCAATATGAAAGCTGGAATTTAGTTAGTAGTAATGTTACCAATGTTGATTTCTTGGTTTTGACATATGTATGACACTTCCTATGTAAAGGGAAATTGGATGAAAGGTACAGTGTTTCTCTGCATTATCTTTGGAACTTTTTTGTAAATCCAAAATTATTCCAAAATAAAAATGTATATAAACAATAAACAAATATACCTCTCCTAAGTAGTCAATGATAAACAGGAATATTTGTTTTGTTTCCAAATATCATTTGCAAACAGGAAACAAATATGCCTTCCCCTTGCCCATATCGGTCCCCGTTTATGCTCTCATACATTCTTTCCTCAAGCTGATCTGATGATGCAAAGCATGGGCCCGCTCACCCCATCTGTAACCTCTTGAGCTCTTGAACTCTCTGAATGCAATTATAGGTCAAAGTCTTCTTGATTGGATTGGAAGAGGTGGCCCAAGTGACATTTTGCCTTGAGGCGCTAATAGTGACATAGGCTATCCCTGGGGTTCTGACCACAGCTCTGTCATTAGCCAGCTACCATTGTTTTGTTAATCTAATGCATGGTTCCATAGGAAATAACAGAGTAAAGGCTTATTAAAGGTGAAGGCTTCATCCATTAAAATGTTCTTTGTCCTTAATGAAGGTCAGTAGAAGACGGATTGTAGGAGGAAATCTTGCTTTCTGCTCACCCATATGTCTTAATTAATCACCATGTCAAGCAAGTCCTCAGACTGGATTTCTGTTTGCCCTTATTCTTTAAAAGTTGTTGGAGCAGCGGTTACTGAAACAAACTCAGTGCACTCTGCCATCAGAACACCGTGTGCTGTACAGCATCCTCCAACCTATGTATTTGAATTTATTTTCTGAAATATTTTGAAGTATGTTTTTCTTTTAATCTCTAATTTCACTAAGACTTTTAGATTTGCACTTGTCCAATATGGTAGCCACTAGTTACATACGGTTATTGAACACTTAAAATGTGGCTAGTATAAATTGAGAGATGCTGTAAGTGTAGTTTGCTCACTGGATTTCAAAGACTTAGTACAAAAAAAGGAAAATCTCATTGATAGTTTTTGTATTGATTACATGTTAAAATTATAATATTCTTAAAATGTATTGAGTTAAATAAAATGTATTATTAGATTTTATTTCACCTGCTTGTTTTTCCTTTTTTTGATGTGGCTAGTAGAAAATTTGGAACTGCCTATGTGACCCAAATTATATTTTTGTCAGTTAACAAAATTCCCTTAGAGGATCCAGCAAAATATGTTTAGTGACTGCCTGGAACTACCTACCTTCTTCAAAAACCTATTTTAGACCTGACTTACAGGCAGTGGGGACATGGTACAAAGTGATTTTCCTTCATTCTCCATGACATAGTAAGTTAATAAAACTAGACCTAGTTGTTCCACTTGGCTCACAGTAAAAAAAAAAATTATGCAATTGAGAATCTACATGCCACTAAACTCTTAGAGGATCATGAGCTGTTTTAGGCATTGGAGATGCATACGAGATACCATCTCTCTGTAGGCCATTGGTTCTTTTCCTTGCTTGATCCTTTCTTTCCTCCTACCTCCCCAGATATTTACCACCTACTTTGACAGCTTCTTCTAATGTGTTTCCAAATGACCTTTATCTTTTATAATAGAGCCTCTGCAGCTTGACTGAGAGCTTCTTGAAGACAAAGCCTATATCTTAGTCATTGCCCTGTATTGCTCCCTCTAAGGACCAGGCACTTAATGAGTTGCTCTATTTGATATATATCAAAGGAATAATAAGAATAGGATCATTTATTGAACACTAATATATGTCTGATCTTTTTTATAGATGCTTTTCCTGTATTCTGTCATGGAACTATTAGGTAGATACAAAATCACCTATATTTTACATTTGAGGAAATTAAAGGTTGACTTGATAAGGTGGAGTTCATGCTCAGCCTGTGGTGAAAGCATAGAAAGATTGAAACTGATTCTGGAGAGTCCTTTCAACAAGAGCACTGGTCCCTAGAAACAAAGAGCCACATTCCAGCCTTTCCATCTGCTACTCTCATTCTGGAAAGATGGTTGGATGAACACTAAGTTATTTAATTTAGATAACAATCTGTCCCACACATCCACACACCAAAAACACACGTTGATGGCCTGTTCTGGTGGAGCTGCTTAACATGGCAGCCCCATCCTCTGGAGTGAGAACAGGCTGAGGCCTCCACCCATGCCTGTGCCCAGAGTGCTAACTGGCTGGCTCATCCGGGCAAGCTCAAATCTTCATCAACCACTGTGACTGGGGACAGTCATGTCACTCATTGTTCTTGGCGAACATTATGACTTGGGCTATTTCTTGCAGCTGTGGGTTGATGTTTCCACAGTCTACTTGACAACTTAGAACAGAACATCTGGGAAAAAAACAATAACAGACACATGGCATTACTGAAACTCTCTTCTCCTAAAGAGTTATAGGCAAAGGGTATATAGTGGTGGAGTGAGGAGGAGACCCAGGGAGGGTCAGGGTAAGAGGCAGACAGTGAGCATCAGGTGAAATGGTAAAACGTCCACGGAGGGTCACAGGTGATATGATTCTAGTTCTGGCTCTGATGTCAATTAGTTTTATGACCTTAATTCACCTTACCAGAGTCTCAGTTGTTCATCATTAAATTAATGAGGTGATTTTGTCCCTAGAATTCATCAAAGAAACTACAACAGCATATTAAATGCTATTGTAAATATATTTCCATTTTCCAAAAAAAGGGCAAGTGCATAAACTGAATTCCCCCCTGCCAATCCTCTTCCCTGTAAATAGTACATGGAACATGTTACTGCCAGGGAAACTCATTAGAAGCAGTATAAACTCAGAGCAAGTAGTACATACATGTTTATACTTCAACCAGCCAACATAAGGCATTAACATGAAGGTTGGGTCAATTTTCTAAACTGTAGAAATGGCTTCCTGGCTCTTGAGGTACAATGTGAAACAGTCTCCCAAATGATCATGGGTCTGTAGGAGCTTGGCTTGTCATTCATAACAGCAGTTTTTGAAAATTTCTTTCTCCAGTAGCAATTAAATTTTAAACTGTGCATCGTTTATGAGATATTTTCTGCTTCTAGCTGAATCCTATTAACCATAGAACACAAAAAGACTATCGCTCACAAGATCTAATCCCTCACAAGATCTGAAATAAGAGCACAATGCAGCTGTCCCAAACTTTTAAAACATCGCTTATAAGTAGCATGTATACAATAATTTCTTTCCTGTCTACATAAAGTTTCTGGTGAGTGTGCATTTCTAGGTCTCATGGGAATACAGATGAGTTTGGAGAACACATAATATGAAGCACTATATTTGAATTGTCTGGGATATTCAGTTCTTTCACAAAGCATGGCTATTTGTAAATGTTAGCATCTAATTTTAGATGTGTCTTTCTAATTTGAAATAGTAAGCCCTTTGGGCATCAACCATGACTAATTGTATGTTTTGAAGAGGACTTAGTGCATGGTTGGTGCTCAATAAATGTTAAATAATGAAAATATTAACAATAATCATATTTTTTGAGCACTTTGAGCAGAGACTGCTCCTAAATTATGTTTCTGTGGACAGCTCAGTGCATTGTTGGCAGGCAAACAACATGGAATGATAACAACACCAAATGGTCCTCTTTTATTTTCCCAGAAATAAAAGGGGGATTTAGTGACACTTAAGCTGATTTTAGGGTTTGTAGGAGGTAGATAATGGCTTCCCAAAGATGTCTATGTTCTAATCCTTGGAACCTTTCAGTATGTTAGGCTACAGGACTGTAGATGGAATTAAGGTTGCTAATCAGCTGGCTTTGAGATGGGGAGAGGAGCCTGGACTATCCAGGTGAAATCAATGCAGTCACAACGGTTCTTATGAATAAAAAAGAGGCAGATAGAAGAATCAGATGGATCGAAGAGAGATTTGAAAATGGTGCCCTACTGGCTTTGACAATGAAAGGAGGTGCCATGAGCTAAGGAATGCAAGTGGCTTCTAGAAGCTGAAAAACGATTCTCCCCTAGAGCCTCCAGAAGGAACACAGTCCTGCTGACACCTTGATTTTCGGACTTCTGATCTTCAGAACTATGAGATAAAAAATGTGTGGTGTTTTAAACCACTAATTTTGTGATAATTTGTTACAGCTATGATACAAAACAAATACAAGGTCTTATTAGCATAGACACATGGACTATCATTGATAGTGGTTTTATGTGCTCTGAGTACAACTTGGAATATTTCTCAGCATTATGTCAAAAAGACAACAGGAAAATCAGAATACAAAATCTCAGATTTCTAAGATCATCATTATTCAGAAGTGTGTACATGAATGATGGAAGCCCAGGAGACAATGTGAATAGTTGTTTAAGGCCTGTGAAGTTGTAATTTTTTCCTTTTTTGAAAGTCCCTTCAATGCTGTCCTAACAGTTTTAATAATATAGTTTGTAAAAAAAGAAAACTCGTTTTTTTAGAAATGCACATGTGGACTAGTATTTTCAGACAGATACACTTCCCAAAAGCTACGCGATCACATGTAGTTCTTAGAGAATATTTTGTTTTCCAGATCTTCAACTTCTGCCTGTACTTTTTCCTAAAATTTAACTTGCTCCAAGAATGAGAACATGCCTGTATCTCCCAAAGCCCTTCTCTGGTCTGTATAAAAGAGAGGCCAACTGCTCACACATCTCGAATCTTACTCTGGGTCCTGGTAGCAGTGATAAGGCTTTCCCAGAGCACCAAACAAAGGGGATACATTCTTTGGGCACCAGAAACCCCTAGGGCTCCAGTCTTCCCCAGCTGTAGGGGCATTTTGGCCCACACCTGGATGTCCTAAACTCAGATCTATGGTGGAACAGTTTGATAGAATAATGACTTTTTATTACTTTTCTTCTTCTGTCCCCCAGCTATGGTCAGAATACCTTATTTCCAAGGAAGAGTTCCAGGGCCCCAAACCAAAGAGCACAGAAAAATACTGAACTCCAGAAACAGCTTTTCCCCCATCCCATATTTAAATAAAAGTTATAATTTTCAGCTATTCTCAAAGTCTTCCCTGGAATGTCACGACCCTAAAAAGAAAAACACAAATAGTCAAAATAGCATAGACTTCTGTGTTTATTCTTTCAAATGTAAATGGAGTATTTTCTGCGTTACTATGATCTTCAAAATACACTAGAAAACTCTTGGATAATTTTAATAATTTTTTCACATTGGATGTATATGCTTAATAAGATATCTAAAATATATTTTATCGAATTATATCATGAGCTATATATCCAAACTATGGTCATCTTTTGTCTTATTTCATCTAATGTTAAATATTTTCTATCTCATATTTCCAAAAAATTAATTATATGCTAGCTGCCAAATAATTAGCTTTTACTGGTATATACTTCTCTTTCATTAAATATAAGGGTGAATGTCTAATGAAATTAATACAGCTATTTTTTGATACATGATTCTACCTTTTCTCCTAAAACTAAAAGTCAGAGTTTGAGACACACATGCACATAAGTTTACCAAAAATTATGACAATTACCAATAAATTTTTGGAACTCCTTGTGTCATATATAACTTATTATCTTACCTACAAATTACCTTGCATTATTATCAATTAGAACAGCATAAGGCTGGGCGCAGTGGCTCATGGCCTGTAATCCCAGCACTTTGGGAGGCCAAGGTGGGCGGATCATGAGGTCAGGAGTTCAAGACCAACCTGGCCAATATAGTGAAACCCCATCTCTACTAAAAATACAAAAATTAGCTGTGTGTGGTGGCAGGCCCCTGTAATCCCAGCTACTCAGGAGACTGAGGCAGAAGAATCGCTTGAACCCAGGAGGTGGAGGTTGCAGTGAGCCGAGATCACGCCACTGCACTCCAGCCTGGGCGACAAAGCGAGATTCTTTTTTTTTTTTTTTAAAGACATATTCATAATTCTGTATTTACATTATAAAAATGAGCTAATTATATTTGTCATCATTTTAATCTTGACCTGACTTGTCTTACAAGATGCATTTCATAATTTCTCGTTAGATCTTATAATATTTGATAAAACATATTAACATGTTTGTTGAAAATTGAAGTCATACTTTTTTTGACAGGAAGTAATTCTAATTTGGCTAATTTGTTGGAATGTTAATTTGGACTTTGCCAATTAGAGTTCATGACCAACATTTCCCATAATTAAATGAGTTTGTAGCTTCAGCTTCTGGAAAAAAAAAATATGTATTTAAAGCATAAGAAAAGAACATTTAGCACAAAAAGGTAGTATTGGCAAAAATATAATAAAGCCAGTAATATATTCCTAACTTAAAATATATATATAGATATATATAGTGAAATAGAGTGCCTCTAAGTGAAAGAATAAAAGTTTAGGCCAGGTATGATGACTTGATGGCTCACATCTGTAATCCCAGCACTTTGGGAGGCCAAGAAAAGGATAGCTTGAGCCCAGGAGTTCAAGAGACCAGCCGGGCAACATCGTGAGACCTCATCTCTACTAAAAATAAAATATAAATTTAAAACAAAATTGGTTGGGTGTGGTGGCATGCGCCTGTAGCCCTAGCTACTTGGAAGGCTGAGGGGAAAGGATCACTTGACTGCAGGAATTCAATCCTGCAATGAATTATAACTATGCCACTGCACTTCAGCCTAGGCAACAAAGGGAAGACCTGTCTCAAAAAGTTCAACTGATGGTCATTTAATAAATTTTGGTATGTTTTTGATATACGGGACTTAGCAGAAATTGAGACAGCAGATGGCTATAATGCCAAATTATTTTGCAAGCAAAGTGGTTTCTAATCCTTGATTTGAACAGAACTGAAGTACCTAATAAAGTTGTCAGCTAAATTATCCTTAAATATAAATTTTGATGATAGATCATTATGTGATTTTTTTTTTTTTTGGCTCAGGAAAAGTTCAAAGAAGTGAAATGTGATAAAGTTCTTCATTATCTCCTTATTTGTATGAAGAAAACTTCTCAGGTGCAGTGGCTCATGCCTGTAATCCCAGCACTTTGGGAGGCCAAGGCAGACAGATCACCTGAGGTAAGGAGTTCAAGACCAGCCTGGCCAACATGGTGAAACCTCGTCTCTACTGAAAATACAAAAATTAGCTGGGCATGATGGTGCAAGCCTGTAATCCCAGCTACTTGGAAGACTGAGGCAGGAGAATCGCTTGAACCTGGGAGATGGAGGTTGCAGTGAGCCAAGATGGTGCCATTGCACTCCAGCCTGGGTGACAGAGTGAGACTTCATCTCCAAAAAAAAAAAAGAAAGAAAATTTCTCAGTGTTTCCATTTATAAAACTAAAAAGTAGAAATAAAATTGATGTTGGCCTCTATCTTATTCTAGAAATAAGTCACAGAACACATGAAACTACTTAAAAAACAAAACAAAAATTCTGCTCCATTTATTTGATTAGAAGCCACAAATCCTTCAAATGTTTTCTCTTTGTGTCAATTAAATTATTTATAAAATTATGTTATATGTTTAGGTTGTTTTGATCAATTGAATGCTTATAAGAAGTAAAATAATAAGTGAATCTGAAAGAAATTTTTAACCTTTAGAGCAGCTCTGTTCAATAGAATGTCCTGCATCAATACTAACATTTTCTATCTGTATCCACGCATCAACTACTGACTAGCCACTGTGGCTATCGGGCTCTTGTGACTAATATGGGGAAACTAAGTTTTTAACTTTTTCATTTTTGTTCATTTAGATTTAGATAGCAACAGGTGCTAGTGGCTACCATATTGGGATAGTGCAGATTTACAGCCTTATGAATACAGAGAATAAAGCAAATTTCCAGTTCATATGCATATTTTTCTTGTATGTATACAAAAAATGTATGATAGGGGAATAAGTAAAAGAGTTTAAAGACTACTACATTTTTACATAAATACCTTGTATACATTTAGATTAAATCTTGTATGGGTAATAGGTTGAAAATCTAGATTCAAGGGGGAAAAAGATTTAAATTTTCCAAATGTCAGAGTACATCATGCTCATCTAGTATATTTTCTAACTGGATCATGTGAATATTAAATCTTTATAGTATTTAGATTCTTTGGACACAGTTAAAAGAATAATGTAGCAGGCTTTTTTTAATGTCAATATTTATAATGTATAAGGATTATATCCTTAATGTTCACATTTCAGTGATTCCAAGGGACATATTTTTCATTTTAACATCTGTTAAATTGGGGGGTATCTTACAAAAATGGTAAGCATTTATTTTTTCTTAGCTGTTCATAATACTGTGAAAGAAATATATCTTGCAATCAATGGACTATTAGATTCTATGGGATATGACATTTAAACTTAAGATAAAAATTTTAGATATCGACTTGAAAATATGTAGGGGTACATAGTTCCTAAAAATTCTGCAACTATGTGAGCAAAAACATTTGTAGACCAAGGATGTAGATCACTTCCTGCTGAAGTTCAGTGTTTTCATCACAGCTTCTTTGCCTGCACAGAAGAGAGAGTTGCCTAAGCCGGTCGGGAAGGGGTTGGGAATTGGAGCGTGATCATGTAAGAATGTGGGCATCTCAAGAGTGTTAAGTGCAGAGTGCTCAGCACAGCCTGGTCTCAGGAACTGGAAAATTCATCTTCCCAGGACCTCTCATCATTTCTTACGGGCCATGAACTTTCTCCTCTCTGGTTTTCTCTTATATCTGTCCCCACTTTCCTGATTCTCTTAGCAGAAAGCTTTCTCCATTCATCCATCAAGGACCAGATAATAGCCTCAGACCTGAGTCTATGCAGCCTTCCAGCTCCACAGCCCACAGCTGGCTGCTCTCAATTACTCGCTGTTCCCAAACCAAAGAGAGGGTTCTGATTTTTCCAGCTCAGATGAGACGTCCACTCCTGATCTAAACAGTTGGGGCTTGGATGGATACACCATTTATGTAACGCAAACATCGCTGGGGGAGGCGATTAGTGGGTGGAAGCAGTTCCTGAAGATGAGAGCTGTGAGTAGGAAGGCAGCCACAAACATAGCAACGAGGAGCAGCAGTTTCAATAGCTGACATCAACATTGTTCCTACGATTGCTAGGCACCATGCTAATGGCTTCAAATAGATTAACTCATTTAATCCTCAACACAACCCTAGGAATGAGGTTTAATATCCACATATTACAGAGGAGGAAACTGAGGCACAGAATGTTTAACTAATTGCCCAAGGTCGAACATTTGATAAGTGTCAGAGCCTGGCTCTGTCAACCTGTCAAGGTAAACTGCCTCAGCAATTTCATCTCTTTGTCTAGAGACTTGCTTATGACAACTGCACTAAGTATAGAATATTCTGTATCAGTAAATAGTGCCTAATAGGGAAAAATGGTAGCAACCAAAATTTATCATATGACTAAAAGCCATTGGATATTTTGGAAATTAGCAGGCAAGGAGAGAGGAACTATAGCATTTTTAATACCTACTTCACTCCTGGCACTTTATATGTATTATATTTTATACACACTATAGTAGAAGTAAGTATTAAAACCTCATTTTACTATTGAAGGAACTGAAGGTCAGAGGATTGAGTAACTTACCCATGGTCCCACAGCTAAGAAGCAACAGAGTCAGAGTCCTGACTCAGGGCTGACACCCAGGTCTGCAGATTTTCCTGTACATCCCTCTGTCAGATTAGTGTCAAGTCAAATAAGGTGACATGCAAGACAGAGAATAATTCAGTCAATCATGAAACAAACCAAAATGAGAGTCAACTTCCTCAAAGCAAAGACATTTTTTAAATTCACTTACAGATGTGTGCTTGATTAGTCTGATTAAATATATATACTCTCTATATCTTTTTGCCTCTACAAGCATCAATCTAGCTGTTCCTTAATTCTGTTACATGTATTGAAGTTTCTACTGAAACAAGGAAGAGGTTTGTCCAATTCTTTCCCTAAGACATGACTGCTGCATAAAGTTTATTTTTGCTCTGCCCTTCCTTGTAACTGACTCTTTGCCTGTTGATTTAAAATGAATTTTCAGGGGCTCATAGAACAAGAAGAATTTTAACTCTTAAAAATTAACCACAAAGACAGGAACAGATCTTTTTAAAATACCTTGTTTAATATTGGTACACTGTGAGGGGTTAACAAATGAGAAGTAGGGTCCTGTTAGTCTCTTATCATTCTAAGAAACCATCTTGCCATACTTAGCTTGGTAGTCATTGCAGATAGAATGTGCCATCTGTGAATGGAATAAGCACAAACCATTTGAACTCAGGGTACTCCAAAAGCCTTTTTTGAGTTTACTTACATGTTGTATTTTTTATTTGTTCAATCTTGCATTCACTCAGCTCGTAATACACCTGCTCAGCTGTAACTGAGATGGAGATATCTCACCAATAAAGGCAAGACAGGAATTCAGAGCACTGGGTTTAAATGTAAAATCAAAAAGTAGTGGGGCCCACATGTGTGAACGAGCCAGAGGAGAGGTGGCACCTGGCCAGCTGGACTCCCAGTGCAACTGCCTCAGTGGGGAAGCAGCGTGTGCGTGACAGAGTATACCATGTGCCAGATGCTATGCAAGTCTTCACCTGTGTCATCTCATTGAGTGTCCCCTTCACAGCAACCCTTTGAGGGAGGACTTCATAAGCCATGTATTCCAGATGAGGAAACTAAAGCTAAGAGAAAGTAATTAAACTGATTAAACTGAGGGGTTACACAGCTAGCAAGTTGGCTTGGCTATAAGTCAAAATCAGTCCTGAATAACTCCAAAAACCACATTCCTCCTACTTCACCATGAGACCTTCCACTGATACAACCCTCAGGGGCTCGTCAGAGGAATAAGCAACTAAGAATTATTCATCAAAACTTCCTAGAAGAATCCCTGCTTATAGTGTGTTAAATTGTATTTCATTAGCAGAGCTGCATCTCATTCCTGGCCTCCCTGCTTATATGCCCACACATCATTGTGTTTACTCTCTTACTAAGACCCGATTTCCCATACAATAATATTCTAGGGCTTACCCTGCATAGGGGAGGAAAGACATTGAGGGGACTTGAGACTCACTGAAAGAACTAGGTTTTGTAGGAGATCAAGAAGGGGCAAGTCAAAGTAATAGAAGAAAAATTAACCTGAGAAAGGGGGAGGGAACTTTTTCTTCTGCGATATGAAGGAAATATGAGAAAACAAATTTAAAGCCAGACTCTGGGAGGTAGAGTGTTCTTAGAAAGGAATCTCATACAAGAGATATTATGTATGAAAAAACCTTTCAAAAAGATGCTACACAGACATAGGATCTTTGGGCATCTGCCAAGAGTCATAAAAGAAAATCTGGCTCAAGAGATGAAAGTAATATTCTGTAATAATGAGAATACTCACCATGCTGGGCTCCTGTGCTGTGGAAACACTCATTCCAAAGTAATGTTCATGTGTGGGACACTGAGATACACCACCCAGACCTCCCTGAAATAAGAGCTTGTTGTCCCAGCTGCTGGAAGTCTGTCAACAGACAGCCTTCAGCTGCCATCCCTTCAGGCAAGCTGCCTTGCTCACGATCAAGCCCCTCCTGGGCAGCCCATATCTAGTGACTAAGTAGCTTTGGAGTAAGAAGACCTTGCCATCTGGCTCAACTCTGGCAAGACCATTCTAGCTCAAGAGCTCTCATGAGTTCAGGCAGGCCGTCACTGGGCCTGCACCACATTTCAACTTCTTCCTCTACCCAGTTCTGCCTTAGTCTCCTCCTGTGGCAGGCATAGATCCCAAGGACCCTCCTTATAAATATCCTGCACACTAGATTCTATCTCAGAGCCTGCTTCTGCAGCAGCCCAACCTGCAGTAGTACTTTTTATGAGCAAGGGGCCAAGAGCAAAACAGAAAACTGGTGTCCCCCTAAGTCTATTCAGACTATCATAAGACAGCACAAAATTGCTCCTTCTCGGTCTTGGGTAACTGTTTAAGCAGGTCTCTGTTAGCTGAGTTATTACCAAATCAGCCTGTCATACTGCAATGTTCTTCTTTGCAAAGAACTCACATGATTTATTCTTATTTGTAAAACTTTGTGAGATTAGGCTGTTTCATCTTTACACATATTCACTTAACAAGATTTAGTAAACACCTACCCAGGCACTGCACTAAGAACTGAGGGAGTGGAAATGAAAAAAAGTCCCAGCCATTGCCAGGCTCCCAGATGAGAAGAGGGCACAAACTCCAAAACACATGAGACATACAGTGGAAGCCTGAACACAATCTTTTGCGAGTCCACATGATGGCATAATTTGGAGTTTCACGATGGCAGAAGAGGAGGCCAGAATACACAAGCTATTGCCTTCGCTGCAGGCATTTGACCATAGTAATGAGCAATACAGACTCTGGAGTGAGACTATGTGAGTTTGAATCCTGCCTTCATCATCTTCTACTTCTCCCTAGGTAAGCTATGACATAGCCTCCCTGGGTCTCAGTTTGCTCCTCTATGAGGTAGCACTCATATTAATGTAAACCAAAAGTACCTGAGATAGGTCTGAATCAGTTTAGAAAGTTGATTTTTGCCAAGGTTAAGGACACACTCATGATACATCCTCAGGAGATCCTGACATGTGCCCAGGGTGGTGGGGTACAGCTCGGTTTTATACATTTTAAGGAGATATGAGACATCAATCCATACATGTAAGATGTACATTGGTTCAGTCCAGAAAGGCAGCATGACTATCTCATAGGTAGATTAGAGTTTCTAACTGGCAATTGGTTGAAAGAGTTATTATCAATAGAAAGGAATGTCTGGGTACAATAAGAGGTCATAGAGACCAGGGTTTTGTCATACAGATGAAGCCTCCAGGTAGCAGACTTCAGAGAGAATAAATTGTAAATGTTTCTTATCAAACTTAAAGAGTCCGTTCTACCAGTAATTCCAAAAGGGAGGAGAGGGTATAATGAGGCATGTCCAGCTCCCCCTTCCCATCATAGCCTGAACTTGTTCTTCAGGTTAACTTTGGAATGTCCTTGGCCAGGCGGAAGGGTTCATTCAGATGGTTGAGGGGCCTTAGAATTTTAATTTTGGTTTACATTAGTCAGCTTGGGCTACCACAACAATATACCATAGACTGAGTGCCTTAAACAGTGAATAATTATATCTCACTGTTCTGGAGACTGGGAAGTCCAAAATCAAGGTGATAGCCAACTTGGTTCCCCAGTGAGAAATTCTTCTGACTTTCAGATGGCTGCCTTTTCCCTGTGTCCTCACATGGCAGAGACAGGAGAGGGAAGCAAGTTGTCTGGAGCCTCTTCTTAGGGGGGCCCTAATCCCATTATGAGGACCCCACCCTCATGGCTTTATCTAAACCCAATTGCCTCCCCAAAGGCCCATCCACAAATACCACTACACTGGGGGTTAAGGCATCAACATATGATTTCTGCAGGGGTGGGGAGGCACAATTCAGTCCATAGCAGCAGGACAAATAGTGTTTTCCTCACAAGATTGTTGGGTCTTAAATGAGCCAGTATATATAGAGTGCCTAGAACAGTGGCTGCCACATATTAAATGCACTGTTTGTAAGTGCTAGCTGTTATTATTAAAGCCACATAAGCTGAGTCAAAAACTGGGAAAGGTCAAGTGTGTCAAGGCCTCACTTGCTGGGATTATTTCCTTGGGGTCATATTGCTTCTCAATGGAAGGGAGAAAAATGAGCTTATTCTTGAGAATTAAGAATGGGCCTATTTTCATGCAAATATTGGCTTGGAGAGCCCCTTTGCAATCAGTTATTACTAAGGTGAAAATCCTGAACCTCTCTACTCTCTGTGCTTTCATACCTTGCCTCTGCATTCTCATCTTTCACTTGTGATCAAATGCCTAACAATCTCAGAAACATGTCCACTTAGGGGATTACTCTTGTTAAAGAGTATTTAGCTTTTAATCCCACAAGGCACAAGCAGTTTGAAATATAAGACATCATAGAAAAAGAAGTATTTAGCAGGGTTAATCTTGGAGGTGAGAGGTGAAAAGGGGCGAAATGGAATCCAAAGGAAACCCATCTCAATGAAAATATGAGTTTTAAGAGGGGCAAGCAATGGTTAATTTTTTCAGCCTATCAATAGCTCTAGAATGGTGTACAAAAATGTTTTACTCAGCTCCCATACCTTCTTCATAGAGAATACATTGAACTTCAGCTTATTTTTTACTGGAGACAGGCTGCTGGATTAAGTTCTGCATTCAGGAGATGTGGCATTAATGTCCTTGGTTAAGCAAACGGAGATTTCAAAATCCTTTAGGCTGGAAGAACCGGGTCCTTCATCCCTTTTTTAAATTCTTAAGTCTTATTCCTTGCTTGTTTCATTTAGGCTGCTGAATTCATTGGCAATTGTTGACAACTTGACTGTTTTGATTGTTTCCACCTTAGACATTTCCATTGCTGTTAGACTATAAAGTTGACAGCCCAAATCCTAAAATACCTGGTTGGCCCGTTCAATCTATTTCTTTCCTGCTTAGTCCCCCTTTAGAAGGAATGAAGCAAGATGTTGTAATTAGAATGGTGATGAAAAAGTGTGAACATACACTGTCAATAGGGGTGTGGAAGGCACAGGTACTCTCATGCATTTTTTACAATAAGAGCTTTATTGAGATAGAATTCGCATATCATAAATTCATCCTTTTAAAGTATAAAATTCAGTGGGATTTAGCATATTTATAGTTGTAGGAGCATCACCACTATCTGAATTCAGAACATTTTCATCACACCGAAATGAAATCCTGCACCCAATACCAGTTACTCTTTAGCTCCTTCCTTCCCCCAACCCCTGGTGACCATTAATCTATTTCTGTATGGATTTGCCTATGCTAGATATTTCATTATACAGGAATCATATATTCTGTGGTCTTTTGTGGCCTTCTTTCACTTAATATTCTCAAGGCCTCATATATTCTTGATAGAGTATAAATTGGCTCGATATTTGAAGGAAAATGTGTCAATATCAATCAGAACTTAAAGTACATGTACTCAGAAATTTTATATCCAGGAATTAATCTTTCAGAAATACTTCCACAGACATAAACATAGTTATACAAAGACATTTAGTGCAGCATTGACAAAAGATTGGAAAAACTCTAAATTCCATCAGTTAGAGAGGCCTGGTTGAACAGATTGTGGTTCACCTCTGCAGTGGAGTGCTATGCATTCATGCACAGATTGAATTAGTCCTGTATGGAATGGTGTGGAATGATCTCCAGAATTTATTGATAAGTGAACATGAGGGAACAAGACAAGGTACAGAGCAGTGTGTGAAGTTCTATCTATGTAAAAATATGTATATGTTTATGTGTGTATATGTATTTATGTGTGTGTGTGTGTGAGTGTGTGTGCGTGTGGAGAGAGAGAGAGAAACGGAGCAAGAAGAATATCTATCTCCGGTAGGAAGTCTAAAAATGCACTAGCAGTGGTTATCTTCAGGGAGGGAAAATGGGGGTCTGGAGACAGGGAGCGGAAGACAGGAAGGGTATTGTTTGAAATTTACTTACCAAGTACACAGATTCTGAACATTTTAAATAGAGATGTGTATTAGGCAGCTACAAGGGCATATTAGGGTCTGGGGACCACACAGGAAAACCCACAGCCTCTTTCCTGCAGGGTTTTGTGGTCAGTCACAGTGAAGACTGACACCCCTGTAAAGACAAGCTTCAGTGAAACATAAAGATCTATAATTTGAAGCTCAAAGATTTCTGTTCTTATCTTGCCAGAGGCCTGTTTTCACCTGCACAGCATTTCTACCTGCCCATGAAAGGCAGACTTATGCACTTTGATGTCAAAGACCAACCAGAAAGGTAACTTTAGAGATGCTCACCCAAACGCCCCCTGTGCCCTGCCTCTCTTCAATGATCCTGACCTCATCGTACCTTTTGGGAGTGGCTCTGAGTCTGTGTTTCCACCACTGACTCCTTTGAAGAGGATCGTCAGCCTTGGGTCTGGAATGTAGCCCATTAATGTTCCCCTTGACCTTTGGTGGAAACGCTGCCGTTTCCTGTCCTGGTTCCTCATCTTCTCTCATGTGCCTAAACACTGACCCCAAGTGGGAGAGAAGATACAGTCAAGTTCTTCGCCTTGACACTGTTCTCTGCAAAGTCAAAGTCACTTTCAGTCTTGATTTTAACCAGAGCTTATTTTCTCCCACCAGTGTTGGGATGAAAGTCAAAGATGAAGTGAAAGACAGATTGTGTAACTTTTATTTTTAAAAGGGTGTTTAATTTTGGAAGGTATGATTAATATTTCAATACTGCTTATAATGGCTTCATTTATTTTTTTTCAGCCAATAAGAAGTGAGAAATCCTGTCTCCGTAGCCAAAATCTCATATAATTCCTCCCCAGCAATACAGAAGTCTCTCTGTTGCTACCTAGAGTAAAAATGTCAATACACATCATGTATTAAAATTCACCTGTATTTTCTCAACACCTTTTCGATATCTTTCCAAATTGCTTTAGTAATCTCTGGCATCAAGAACTGGTAAGAGTATGTGGCATTTTCCTTCCTGTTTGAGTAACACCTATTAAGAGAGGTGGCAATTAAAATCAAATTGTAATTTTTAAACCTTAAGGGAAGCTATTGCAGTATTGCTAAGAACATTCAGTTACCGGTATGTTAGCTAACACCTACACCCGCTGCGATTAGTGACGAAACAAACTTCTACGGACCTTAAAAAACCAAACGTCTCCTTTAAAATAATCATCCTATGAGTAAACAGTCCTGTTCACACATGTATATGAGATGTCATCCTTTCTTTGCAGTTACAGCGCTCCGCCTTGCCAATGCTGCTGAGCACTGACTCACTCACAGGGCATTTGGAAGGTGGGCGATTTGTTCCTGCAGCATCATTGCACTCCAAATGTGCTGAGAATGGATGTAGCCTCCAATGCTGCCGTGCCAGCTGCAGCTTAGATCAGAGGGATCAGCAGAGGCTATTGTCCATTCCTCAGCAATGCACTTGACCTTGAGAGCTATATAGAATGAAAGGAAACCCACTAAAGCCAAATTCATGTCCTGAGATTTATATCCTTTTTAGGGATCCCACCCCTGGAACGTAATTCAGGTCCAAATCCTCTTCTTCTCCTTTCCAACTGCCACTGCCTTAGAGTAGTGGACTTATCTCCACCTGCACATTTTAGAGTCACCTGGGGCAAGGCAGGGGGCAGACGTTAAAACATACCAGTGTCAAGGTACCATCCCAGAGACTCTAAATTAATTAGTCTGTGTTGTGCCTGAAATGAGTACTTTTTAATACCTCCCTAGGTATTTCTAAAGTACAGCTAGGACTGGAAACCACTGGAGTCCAGCACAAGCCTTTCTCATTTCTTTCCTGGTTTATGGCAAATGCCTCCTGAATGCCCTTCATCTTTTGTGCCTGAGGCTAATCACCTTTAATGTGTTATAATGATTGAATTATTTTTGTATTAATCCATGCTTGATGTAGAACAATGAGAAAATAAAAATGAGCAGAATGAAAAAAACTACAAACTATAATCAGAAAAATGATACAATATTTTGTCTTTCCTACTGGATTTTTTATGTACATAAAATAACTATTTTCAAAAATGATATCCTGCTATAATTCTCTGTAACCTTCTATTCTTTGTTAACAATATATTATGGGTAAATTTCCATGTCAGTAAGTATAGATTCATATTATTTTTAATGGCTACATAGCGTCTGAGTGGGTGGCAGTGCCTTTGTATTTTTTAACCAATCCTTTGTTTCAGGGTTAGGCATCTACATTGTTTTGTGGGTTTTTGTTGTTGTTTGTGTTTTTTTTTTTTTTTGGATTTTGTTTAGCTATTACAAACAACATTGAAATGAGCCATTTGGAAAAAAATTTTTTTGTGAGTTGGCCAACTTCCTTAGGATATATTCCTAAAAGTAAATTTGTTAAATCAGTGTATCTATTAATTTTTAAGAATCCTGACATCTGTTACAAATTAGTCTTCTAAACCACTCATATACAGGTAATACTTAAGAGTCGTCTGTTCTTCTAGTCCTTCACTAGCGCTGGCATTACTGTATTCTTTTTAAATCTTTGTTTAATCTGGTAAGTAAAGAATGATAGCTACGTATTTTAATTTGTTTAGATTACTAGTGAGTTTGAACATTTTTCATCTGTTGTTTTTTGGGAGAAACTTTTGAATATCTCCTTTTGCAAATATTTTATTTTTGTTCTATAAGGCATTTTCTTTTTCTTTTTTTTATGTATGAGTCATTTCTATATCAAGGCTATTGAATATCCCCCAATTTGTCCTTTTTACTTTTCTTAAAACTTTTATCCTTTTAACTTTAGTGGTTTTGTGGTTTACTTTTAAATCTTTATATATTCAAATCTATCCCTCTTTTCTGTGTGGTTTTAACTTTTCGATGCCATATGTTGAAAGCTTTTCCCCAAGTTAAAAGTATATCCTTACCTATGTTTTTTTTCTAGTACTTTTATGGTTTTATTTTTTATGTAATTAAATCTTTGTGGCTAACTCTTAAAGTACAAATATGATCATGCCACTCCCTAAGACCTTTGCCGTCTCCCCATTGTGTATGTGATACAGTTCAAGTGTCCTCATGCCCCACACATTATCTGGTCACCCTTTAGCTTGCATGTCCCTCTCATCTTTGCTCATAGAGCTCTTTTTTCTCTGCAATACTTTTTTCTCTGCAATACACTATGAGTCTTTTTCTCCATCTATAAATAGGCTATTACTTCAAGTTCCATGAAAATAGAGAACATGACTGCTTTGATAATCTCAGCACCCAATACAGTATCTGGAAGAAAATATATACTCAATATTTGTTAAAAGAATGAATAAAACATTACCTCCCCTGGTAACCTACCTCCAATGTCTCTGGGCAGAATCTGTCCTTTTTCTATTGCATTCCTAAAACACATCATTCTGATCACTGTTATCATATGATGTCATCATATTGTATTATAAATCATTGAATCTTTGCCTGTCAATCAGGCTCAACTCACATTTTTATCCCTTGCTCCTTAGCAAGGTTGGGGCATGCAGTGGGTACTCAATACATGCTGTTGAACTCAGATGAATGAATTCTGACGAGGTCTCCCTGGCTTGCAGTCCTGCCTTGGCATGTCCTTGTGTTAAGAAGTAAAGACCTTGACAGTCTGTAAAAAGACAACTAAATAATTAGGTGACAATACATGTGCCCAGGTAAAATCTACAGCCATTAATATGGGGTTAAAATAGTGCACAATAAAAATAGTGTGTCAGAGTAATAGTGAAGCCACGATAGTAATGCCTTCTGGCACCTGCTTCTGGGGCTATCCATTATGTCCTTAAGAATCAGAGAATCAATCTGGCCCAGAGCCCTATCCCTGAATAAATTAAAATTTTTAAAAAGACCCTCCAGAATTAGTAGAGAATAATAGTAAGCTAACCAACTAACTTTTCTCCAAGAATGTTGTAGCTAAGCATTACTACGCTTCCTTTCAACAGGCAGTGAGAATTGAGTTACTCATACTGTTCCCCTTGGCTGCCTTTAACTTAGGGGTTTGACACAGATTTTTTTCCTAACCTTCAACTTTTTTTCTCCTTTTAAAATATTTTTACAGCCTTATGATATGTCTGCCTTTCATTACAAGCCACCTCAAATCCCTTTAGACAGTGGAGTTTCTATTATAAATAATAATAAAAAAATTTCCTCTGCCTCAATTCCCTCTGTCCCAAGTGCTCAATGCATGAACGACATAAACTGAGGCTTTAAGAAATAGGATTTCAGCCCTTTGAGAAAGCTGTATTACAAATTGGTTCCACTTCATAGCTTGGAAGAAAATTGGAGTTTTCTTTGGATGACATCAATGATCATAATCTCTGACATTTAACTGACCTTGGGCATGTCATTTTACCACTTCAAGTTTCAGTTTTCTTATCTGCAAAGCAACAATGCGGGTGGGTTCCTTCCCACCCCAGAACTGTATCTAATCATCTTTTCCAGGAAGATAGGGGGACAAAAAGACCACCCAGGCAGCACAGGGAAAGGAATCTCCCCTTCTATCTGGCCCCGTAACCCTACCTTCTGTCAGTTACTCTGCTGCAGATAAAGGGTAGGGGAGTCAATTCCCAGCCACATACCACCCAGGGCTGCTCTGCCATTCATAGCAGCTCCACACCATAGAGAAGCTGGATGATGAGCTGACCAAGTGTCCTGACTGGACTGCTGTTTATGGCATTGTGCTTTCATTTGTGTGCCCAAGAGGCTACTAGCAATAGGTTAACTTGGTGCTCCTACAAAGGAAAGTCTTTTGCTTTTCTTTCTCAACTATATCTTAGGTTTTAATTAATTAAATTAATATGGGGCTTAATAGCAGACATGTTTTGGACCTTGGAGCCTGTTTACCCTCACCTTACCCAAGGGGCACTGTGGACCCAGGCTAGACGCTGCCAAAGAGTTTTCTGTGTCTAGGAGACAAAGCATACCCTGTAGCCTTCAGGAGTGCTGGGTTATCCCAAGCCCACCAAAGAGCCTGCAAAGAGTGTGCTAGCAGGACTGGGAACATTCATCTCCTAGCTTTCTCTAAGAAGCAGGCACGCTCTCCTCTTCACACTGTGGCCTAGGTCTGATCAAAGGCGGTAGAGAAGGTAGCTTTCCCTTCCACATCTGACCAACAAAAGCAGCCCCGGTGGGGGTAGACTGGAAGTGAGTATCGCAGTGGTTCCTCAGCTCACCTTACACCTTCCAGATAAGTCAGTGATACACGTCACAGGGCTGACTGTATTTTGAGGCCCTCCCATAGCTCCAGAAGCCAGCCCATTCTATCAGGCTGTACTCGGGACAAAGGAGGCAGCCCCAGCCCAGGCACTTAAGTAGACACAGCATTTGGCCTCAAGGTTAAGAGTACAGTCAGTGGTCCTAAACTGCCTTTTTTGTAGTTTGGTTATGGTAACTTGAGTGCAATTGTTTAACCTCTCCCTACCTGTTTCTTCATCAGAGAAAGGGGGCTGCTGTGATAGTTGGTACATACAGAGTATATGGAACAGTGCCTGGTAGGGAATAAGTCTCGTAAAAGTTAATCATTTTATATACATCAAATAAGACTGTTCTACCTCTTTTGTCCCCCCAGACGAAGCTCATAGAATGATTCACATTGATATTCATGTTTAAGCCTTAAGCCTTTTTTGTTCTTCTAAGACTTCCTTTGGTGGTGTACATTTTGATTGTATCTGCTGGAATAATAATGCTGATGGTTGGTGGGGTTGGGAGGAAGGATAGGGAGGGAGGGAGAAATAACATTAACTGCCTAAGAGATTTCTCTGAAAGAACACATGAATATTGAATGATGACTTGATTTTACCAACAAAACCCATAATTATTGCTTTGCATCAAGGGTGAGGTTGACTTAAATCATCAAGACTTGAGAATGAACTCATAATCAGAAAATGTGGACTATTAAGTTTTATTTGCTTGCTTGTTTTTGCATATATCTAACCCAAATCTTGTGTTATTTCAAATGGTGCTATATTTGCCTATGCTTGTAAATTGAATAACATCAATATGCAAAACTGATGCATTTTTCTTTTTAGGGAGAACATAATCTCCCAAAGCCACTCCATTGGTGATGTGACTTGATTTTGTTCTGAATCAAGAAATTTGGATAAACTTGGTGATTCAGAAGGATTGATTACTACAGATAACCCACTTATGCTTAACTAGGCCTTGAACCATGAATGCATGAACTTTAATTTGCAAGCCTCTTTCTCCACAGCTAGCCATGGTTAGAGATGGATGTTATGGAGGAAGGACGAGTAAAACTCCAAGTTATTAAGGAGGAAAAAGAGGCTGCTTAGTTGATTAAGCCTCCATCACATTCAGCCTGGGAGATTTCATTCATTCACACAAACGCCTGCCACTTTCTACACCCAGGAGTTGTATCATCCACCAGGCACACTAGAAATGTGGTTAGTGCTACCAAGGACCTAATGTTTTAATCTGGTTTAATTTTAATTAATTTAAATTCAAATAGCACATGTGGCTAGTGGCTACTGTATTGCACAGTACAGGCATAAGAACATTTCTACTCAAATCTTCATGATGATACAATGGGCTTTAACAAACCCTTGATAATAAAAGACAAAAGCTGCAAATGTTATGGGTCAATATTCTCTCCACAAATCTTTATTTTTAAGTTTTAAAAATATAACCCAAATATGTTTGTGTTCCCTCAACCTCTTCTTCAAGATCCTAAGAAACGTTGAGGAAAGAGATAAGCGTAGGATAGAATTTTTCTTTTCTTTTCAAGTCCCTACAATTCTCAGATGTTAGACTGACTTCTTCCATAACTGACTTTTAGATCAAAGTATCCAAAAATGAATATGCAAATACATTGTCAATGATTTCAATTCAGGAAGAAGCTGCTCCAAGATCTCATTATTCTGAATGACATGGAAGAATCATGTACACATTGCCCATTTCCTATCTCATTATTTTCTGGTGTAGAACTGCAAATCCCATTAGCAGATTTTCCTTCAGCCCCCTGAACAATCTGTGAGTGACTCACGCTTTAGAACATCTTTGCTGCTGGATTACTTTGAAAGGCAGAAGTTGGGACGGTGTCAGGGATAGGCTGAAGATGAGAGGAATACCTAACATGTGCCTCGTTTGCAAATTTTCATTTCAGTCATTTAAAAAGTAATTAAGGAAAGAGGATCCTGATGAGGTAGAATTCAACTCCCCTCTTTTAATGGATTCAGGGAATGAGGAAACATAAAGATAATCCATCATCGCATTACTGCCATCACCAGAGTTGTCTGTTTCAAAGAGCCTCTCTTTCCTTCACCAGGAGGACACAGACCTTTGTGTGCTCATTTGGGTGTCAAGAAATACTAAAATGATAAATCTGCAGACTTGGAAACAGCAGCTCTCAGATCAGAGCTGAAAATGTCTGCTCTGTGTTCTGTGGGTCTTTGCTTCTTGTGAGTCCAGACACCTGTCACAAAACTATGTGGCTGTGGGTGGCCCTATTTGTAGGATTTCTAAGCCATCTGACCCTAGATAAACCTTGGTGCTTTTTAAGAGCCAGCTTAGGTGCTGGACCAAATGGTGAAAAATTGCTTCCTGACTAATTGATGAGCCAGGGTGCTTTGATGTTACAAGTGTGGTTGGAGCCTAATGCAGCCATATCGTGAGGAACACTGTGTCATCAGCAGGATGTGGAAAACCACTCCTCAACTGCTTACCAAGAGGCAAACCATCAATAATGAGATGGTTTGGAAGCTGAGGTTATGAGTCATTCATGTAGATGCAGGTAGAGGCTGGTCCTAGGCCCCCAGCGACACTGATATAAAAGAATTTATAAGCATGTATTTTAGGACAATATTACAAAATAACAGAAAATATCCATTGAGTCCTTAGTGTGTTTTTCACACATTATCTTTAACCTCACCACACCATTTTTGATAGGTTCAAGTATTTTTTTTTCTCTTCCCCACGTGAAAGAACCAAGACTTGGAGAGGTTAAAATTCCCACCCAAGATCATGCATTTAAAAAGTGAGAAAACCAGTATTCAAATTTAGGTCTTTCTGACCCCAGAGCCTGTGATTTTTCTGTTTCACTAAGGCCAGTTGCAGAGATATGCTTGTCTCAGCTGTTTTCCAGTATGATGTATCTGAAGGACAAGAGGAAGAATTTCAAAAACGTCTCCAATTTTCTTGCCTTAGAGCCTCTACCAAAAGAAAAAAAAAATGAGAGAGAACCAAAAGTCAAAGATAAGAGCCCTGGAAGAATCTGCTATGAAGAATGGCCTTGGGGCCAACTCAGTATTTACTCAATTCATAAAGGAACTGAGCTGGAGTCCTCATTAGTTGGGTGTGTCCTTGGTAAACCAATTATTAAACCCTGGTATGAGGGATGAAATGGCTTTGTGTTTAGTTTTTGGCTTTATCAATTTCTGATGACTATCCACAAAAATTATAAATACATAAACATTTTTCTACAGCAATTCTTCTTTCAGAAAAGTAACCTACAGATATACTTGTATATGTACTAAAGGACAAATGTACAAGGTTGTTCCTTGGAGCGTTTTGTAGTAGTAAAAAATAGGAAACAACCCAAGTTTTTATCAATAGAGAACTGATTCAATAAATTATAGAACATCCATACAAGAGAATACTATAAACTATAAAGAAGAATGAGAAAGCTTCCTATAAAATGATACAGAAAGAGCTCTAGGATATATAGTTAATTGAAAAAAGGAAGGTATTAAACGTTGTTTATAACATGGTAACTTTTGTGTAAAAGAAGTAAGAAAAGAAGCTCATGCTTCCTGATAGAACATAAAGAGACTATGGAAGAAACTAAGAATAGTGGTTACCATGGCGCTGGAAAGAAAGAGCATGGCAGATGAGGGACAAGGATGGTATGGAGTGTTTTACCCTTTTTGGATTTTCAAACATGCAAATAGTATTCAAGGAATAAATCAAAAGATGAAAATGACAAGTCCTATGCTAAAAGATACATTCTCTGAGAACATATTCACAGCAGGGCTGTGCTTTTTTTCTCTGATGAAGAACACCAGACTCTTAAGCTAATGGCCAGGGTCGAAATGCTTACTTTGCCACTTCCTAACGGTGTTAAATTTTCTGAGTCTCAGTTTTCTCATTTTAAATAAAAAAGAAGAAATAACATCATTGTTTTGAGGGCTGACCAAAATAATGTGAAAAAGTGCACGGTTAACCTTAAAACCTCTTCCAAAATATGGTTGTGTCACTCCAAGGCAGTGAACTCAAGGCCTAGGAAGATGGGCCTTGCTAAATACTAGCCAGAGCTCCAGAGAATCCTCCTGCCTCCTCTTTTGGCCTTGAATTTTACTAAGAAGGCTTGTCAGAATGGACTTGAGACCCTTAGAAGTGCCTCTCCTATATCTTCCATCGCAGTGATGCAGCCAACCTTAGTGCCTAATATCCAGATGAACCCATCTTCCCTCCTGGCCATTGTCTTACTTTATCCTGTGAATGATCCTGGTAGTAAAGAAAATCAATGTCTGGTTCTAAATCCCATGAGACCAGATTTTTATCTGGACACAGGTGTCTCAAAATTATCAGCCCTAAATGATAGCGGTGATGATTGCACAGCTTCCAGGAAACAAAGCCAGAGGTGGCTATTGACCAAATGGGTGTTACACAGCTGCAAACTGATGCATGGTGGCTTTGATTTTCCATCTTGAGATAGGAGATGGAAGATAACTTCTTCAAGACTGCATTTGGATTTTTGAAGATAAAATTCCTAGGCCCAGCTGCCTGTTTTGGCTGTCCCTTCTGGCATATACTGCCACCTAAGGGCTTGCAGCTTAGTTCCTTTGTGGGGGCTTTGCTCCTGCAACATGGCCCCTTTAGGTTTGCTGATGGCCTTTCTCCTCAACAGTAACACATTCCCAGGGGGATACTTCCTGCCCTTGTAGCACAGATGAGCATTTTAGCAGTTAAATTTGTCTGAGTTCTGCCTCTGTCCACTCTCCTAAATCTAGATAATTCCCTTCTCTCCCCTGCTACACAGGAAGAGTCTTCTCTTTCTGATAGCTAAAGCTCCCATCCTTTCCCTCCTTTTTTTCCCCCGTTGCCTTTTCTCTCTTTTTTCAATATTGAGAGAAGTTTCCTCTATCTTGATTTGAACAAAACAATGCCTAAGACCTGGTTACTTCAAGCAGCTAAAGTACCCCAGGGTACAAACCTCTTCCTGTCTGTCAAGAAATGAGGGAGAGCTGAACCATAGCTCCTCCCAGTCCCTGCTGCTTTGCCCCTTCTCCTGCTCTGTTCCAAGACTCTGAAACCTAGGACACCTGTAACCCTGCCTGCTCATCAGCTATGGAGTCAGGCCTCGCATTCCCCAGTTGTGCTGGACACCCTCTGTCCTTGTTCAAACTGCTCCCTGACAACTCTGAAATGGGCTTTCTTTAAGCATTCCCATTGAAAGAGAGAAAATAATTATAAAGACAAGCTGATGTGGAAGCAGTTATTTATCAGCTCTGATGACGAATGTGCAAGTCACTCCATTCTAAACAATAAAGTCTCCAATTTATACATCTGACTTAGACCAAATAATTTGATTGTTTCAATCCTTAATAATTGCTAACATAGTGCCAAGCACTATTTGAAGTACTGGTCTCAGGTCCAGTTCCCCAGCAGAACCTGAGCCAGGGATTCTGTGCAAAGGAAGGAATAATTTATGGAGGGAAAACCAGGAAAGGCGTGAGAGCAGGGCAGGGAAAGAAGATAAACAAAGTATGGCTTTAGAAGTCTAGCCCCAGCCTGATCCTATGGGAGTTCTGACCAGTGGATTGTACCACAGCGTTTAGTCCTCCAGAAGCAGGGGTGCTGGCTCTTATAACCCTGAACCAGTAGGTCATTAGTTATGGGCCACTTGCAGTAGTGGGTGCTGGGAGAGTGCATAACAAGCACCCCCTCAAAAGAGCACCTGTCAGCCAGGGGCAAGCCTCTTGAGAAGGGTGCAGGTGTGAATATTTCTTTTCTTTTCTTTTCTTTTCTTTTTTGACATGAAGTCTTGCTCTGTTGCCCAGGCTGGAGTGCAGTGGCGTGATCTTGGCTCACTGCAACCTCCACCTCCTGGGTTCAAGTGATTCTCCTGCCTCAGCCTCCTGAGTAGCTGGGACTACAGGCGTGCGCCACCACAACTGGCTAATTTTTGTATTTTTAGCAGAGACAGGGCTTCTCCATGTTGCCCAGGCTAGTCTCAAACTCCTGACCTCAAGTGATCCACCCACTTCAGCCTCCCAAAGTGGTGGGATTGCAGGTGTGAGCCACCACGCCTGGTCAGGTCTGAGTCTTTAGTGGCCCAAACCCTCAGCAGGTAGGGATGGGTATTTGCATGGAGTAGCCACAGCGTCTGTTGCAGCACTCTGCCAACATTACATTATGTAGTCACCACACCGTTTCAGGTAGATTACTATTTTATAATCCCCATATTACAGAAGAGGAATCCGAGACAGCGGGTTAGCAAGTATATTGATGAAGGTCACAAAGAGCTGTGATTTAAACCAGTCTGACTCTAGCATCTGTGTGTAGCCTCCATACGAACCTGCTCTTCACACTGCAAGATGTGAAGCAGCATAAACGGGCAAACTCTTTTCCTTACATGCTCACCAGGTCACTTTGGTTAGTGGTCACATCCACTCAGGCAAAATGATTATTATATTTCATGAGCAGATATTAAATTTTTTTATTACTGCAACATAAAGATTGACAGACGAATACTTTTGAAAATAGAATAAAGACTTGATAGCAACACAATTACACCAAAAAATGCAATAATTTATATTACTCCATTTCTAATTTTAAAGCACAGTTTATTCTCTATATTTTATTAAATCTATATTTCTCACAAATTTCCATGAATATTATTTTAAAGGCTGAAACAAAAATTAAAGACAGTAGGAAATAAACTCTTCATATTCATGTTACAAAAAAGTTTTGATTCGGTTTGCCGGCTTCAGTTTGAATCCAGCAGCACATCAAAAAGCTTATCCGCTACTATCAAATTGGCTTCATCCCTGGGATGCAAGGCTGGTTTAACAGGCACAAATCAATAAACGTAATCCATCACATAAACAGAACCACGGACAAAAATCACATGATTATCTCAATAGATGCAGAAAAGGCATTTGATGAAATTCAACACCCCTTCATGTTAAAAACTCTCAAAATAGGTATTCATGGAATGTATCTCAAAATGATAAGAGCTATTTATGACAAACCCACAGCCAATATCACACTGAATGGGCAAAAGCTGGAAGCATTCCCTTTGAAGACCAGCACAAGACAAGGATGCCCTCTCTCACCACTCCATTCAACATAGTATTGGAAGTTCTGGCGAGGGCAATCAGGCAAGAGAAAGAAATAAAGCATATTCAGATAGGAAGAGAGGAAGTCAAATTGTCTCTGTTTGCAGATGATATGATTGTATATTTGGAAAACCTCATCGTCTCAGCCCAAAAACTCCTTAAGCTGATAAGCAACTTCAGCAAAGTCTCAGGATACAAAATCAATGTGCAAAAATCAGAAGCATTCCTATATACCAATAATAGACAAACAGCCAAATCATGAGTGAACTCCCATTCACAATTGCTAACAGAATAAAATATCTAGGAATACAAATTACAAGAGATGTGAAGAACCTCTTCAAGGAGAACTACAAACCACTGCTCAATGAAATAAAAGAGGACACAAACAAATGGAAAAACATTCCATGCTCATGGATAGGAAGAATCAATATCATGAAAATGGCCATGCTGCCCAAAGTAATTTATAGATTCAATGCTATCCCCAACAAGCTACCATTGACTTTCTTCACAGAATTAGAAAAAACTACTTTAACATTCATATGGAACCAAAAAGGAGCCTGTATAGTCAAGGCAATCCTAAGCAAAAAGAACAAAGCTGGAGGCATCACACTACCTGACTTCAAACTATACTACAAGGCTACAGTAACAAAAAACAGCATGGTACTGGTACCAAAATAGATATATAGACAAATGGAACAGAACAGAAGCCTCAGAAATAACACCACACATCTACAACCATCTGATCTTTGACAAACCTGACAAAAACAAACAATGGGGAAAGGATTCCCTATTTAATAAGTGGTGTTGGGAAAACTGGCTAGCCATATGCAGAAAACTGAAACTGGATCCCTTCCTTACACCTTATACAAAAATTAAGATGGATTAAAGACTTAAACATAAAACATAAAACCATAAAAATCCTAGAAGAAAACCTAGGCAATACCATTCAGGACATAGGCATGAGCAAAGACTTCATGACTGAAACATAAAAAGAAATGGCAACAAAAGCCAAACTTGAAAAATAGGATCTAATTAAACTAAAGAGCTTCTGCACAGCAAAAGAAACTATCATCAGAGTGAACAGGCAACCTACAGAATGGGAGAAAATTTTTGCAATCTATCCATCTGACAAAGGGCTAATATCCAGAATCTACAAAGAACTTATACAAATTTACAAGAAAAAAACAACCCCATCAAAAAGTAAGCAAAGGATATACGAACAGACACTTCTCAAAAGAAGACATTTATGTGGCCAACAAACACATGAAAAAAAACCTCATAATCGCTGGTCATTAGAGAAATGCATATCCAAACCACAATGAGATACCATCTCACGCCAGTTAGAATGCCCCTCATTAAAAAGTCAGGAAACAACAGGTGCTGGAGAAGATGTGGGGAAATAGGAACCCTTTTACACTGTTGGTGGCAGTGTAAATTAGTTCAACCATTGTGGAGGACAGTGTGGCGATTCCTCAGGGATCTAGAACCAGAAATACCGTTTGACCCAGCAATCCCATTACTGGCTATATACCCAAAGGATTATAAATCATTCTATAAAGATACATGCACATGTACGTTTATTGTGGCACTGTTCACAATAGCAAAGACTTGGAACCAGCCCAACTGCCTATCAATGATAGCCTGGATAAAGAAAATGTGGCACATATACATCATGGAATACTATGCAGCCATTAAAAGGATGAGTTCATGTCCTTTGCAGGGACATGGGTGAAGCTGGAAACCATCATTCTCAGCAAACTAACACAAGAACAGAAAACCAAACACCGCATGTTCTCACTCATAGGTGAGAGCTGAACAATGAGAACACATGGACCTGGGGAGGGGAACATCACACACAGGGGCCTGTCAGTGGGGTGGGGGGCTAGGGGAGGGATAACATTAGGAGAAATACCTAATGTAGATGACAGGGTGATGGGTGCAGCAAACCACCATGGCATGTGTATACCTATGTAACAAACCTACACGTTCTGCACATGTATCCCAGAACTTAAAGTATAATAAAAAAAGTTTTGAAACTATGCGTTAGAGC
Organism: Gorilla gorilla gorilla; assembly: GCF_029281585.2. NCBI lineage: Eukaryota > Metazoa > Chordata > Mammalia > Primates > Hominidae > Gorilla > Gorilla gorilla. The sequence continues at coordinate 37,685,566 of NC_073243.2, forward strand.
AGAAGTTTATGTCCCACTTGCCATCTTTATAATCGTGTTTGGTCATTTTCTTTCTCCTGACATCTTCAATTTAACATGAAAGATGAGACAGTTACAATTTTCAGTGCTGTGTTTCTGTAAATGTTATGGAACAGACCTTGATGTTTAAGAAAATGTTTTAAGAACAGAGATATTGAATATCTATGAAGGGTGCAGAACATGTTTCTGTCACTCAAACTAATGACATGCTTTTTAAAAAGCATTAGCATGTGGAACAATGCCATGGTGAGATTAATAATGCCATAATACTACCTAAGAATAAGATGAAATCTAGGAAACACATTTCATCTATTTCCTATGCTTAGTCACAAAGCTAATCCCTCCCAAACAAATTTTTAGAAAAAACAAAAAGTGGGCTCTTTAAAACCCCAAAGCCTTCTATTCCAGACAGTTTTGTATTCTGTCTGTTTAGCATTATTCTTTGAGATATAGACGATCTCTCTGGGAACCCCAGACCATGTGTTTCCTGTGGTGTCTTGGCTGAGCTCAGCAAAGCCTAGGATTTCACTAGGTGTTAGGTAGTAAGATCTACTGTGATGGTGTGGACTTCCCCTTAAGGGACCTATTAGTAGGTCAGAATACCTAGCAAACTTTCCTAAAAGTGGTCCCAGAGAAGCTAGAGAAGGTTAACCAGAGTCAGTGTGGCTATGAGGGACCAGCTGAAATAAAGCAGCTGAAAGCTCTCATGGGGACCTTAGCTTAGATAAGCAAAAGCCAGGAGGGGAAGGAGAGAAAAAAAGTCTATTTTCTGACTCTCAGAAGGGAAGGAGGAAGTTGGCTAATTAAATTTGGGGACCCAGGTGAGGGAAAAGACTCCTTGATTTGGCTAACCCATGAAGGAAATAAATTTGTTGGAAAATTAGAATATTGAAACTCTAATTTAACTTTTGGACCTTTTAGAATGCTTGAAAGTGGAAAGACTGGTCTTGGGGGGAAAAAGAGACATCTCTGTATTTGAGCTTCTCAGAGAAGTGTTAGTGCCACCATGCTGTTTGCTTTAGTGAAAGGAGAGTCTTGCTTGGACCTTGTCCAAGTCAGTTTCATTGCCAGAACACCCAAAGGACCTCATACTGAAGTGGCCCTTCAGCCCCAGAGCTTTCCGTCCCAGCCTCTCCACCCTTCCCAGACTCGCAGCCTCACTCCCCTCCTCTCTTTCTTACTACCTCTTTAATCCTTCCCTTCCCACTGGCTCCTTCCCCTTGGCCTACACACATGCACATCTCCAGACCCTGAAAAAACAACCAAATCCTCCCATGACCTTGTCTCCCTCTCGAGTTACTGTCCCATTTTCTTTGTCACCACTCACCACTCGCTTCCTCTACTTCCTCACCCCGGTTTACTTACTGACACCCTGAAGCCTGGATCCTGCCCCGCCAGGGAAAGTGCACCCCTGAACGTCCCGAGCCACACATCCAATGGCTTCTCTTTCCTCCTTCTCAGCTTCCGTCGCGGTTAACTCTTCGAATCACTCCCTGCCAAAGTCTTCTCTCTTGTTGTTCTGAACACAGCGTTCAGCTGCCTCCCCAGGGCCTCCCAGACCATTCTTGCTGAGTCTTCTCTGCAGGCTCTTCCACCAACGACTTACATGTAGACACTCCCTAAGGTTCAGTTGCCTTCATCTTCTCCTCACTCTGTGCGTACTCCCTGATGAAGTCATCTACTCTCCTGGGTTCCATAATCACTTCCACGTGACACACTCAGATAATGAAAAATATTTAATGTCTGCACAGCCTCAGCCTCTCTACTGAACCTCAGCTTGCAATGCAAGCTACTAGATAACTTGTAGGCACCTCAAATTCAATAGGTACAAAACCAAGCTCACTATTTTCCTTGTTGAATCCTTTCTTTCCCTAAAATTCATTTCTCTTCTGCTGGCATCAGTACTCAGTCTCTGCTCCTTAGGGTCATCTTTGACTTGTTCCTCTCTCTCATCTACCATGTGTAATTTAATTTTAAAATTCTAATGATATGTCTTCCACTTTCTCTTCCTGTCTAATGCCTTCTTACTACTCCCACTGGCCTAGGTTAGGCTTCCAGATGACCTCCTTATCACTTAAAGACTTTAATAAGTCTGTGGACCAACTCATCTTCCCATTCCTCATCACTTCCTCCAATCCATCTCACACTCAGACATGAAGCATTAGGTCATTGAACTGATGACATTCTTCCCATGTTCAAAAATATTTCATGATCCCTGTCAGTTACAAAATAAACTTGACCTCCTCTGCCTCAGCACCCAGTAAGTAGACTCGAGGTCTTCTTCTAGAAACCAGTGACCAGCATTGCTTTCTGTCACTCTCCCTTCCACAACTTATGCACCCTGCTATTCTGCTTGCTGAATATATTCTGCATTTCTGCATTGTTTCCTGACTTGTTAGTATTTTATTTATGTGAAGACACTTACAGTTGCTGCCTGCTGAAATCCTACCCAGACTTCTAGGCTTTGATTAAAAACTACAGTACTTCCTCCATAAAGTCACTCCAGATAACATCCTCCCTACTGCAAGAAATTACTTTCCCTCCTCTATAAATAATCCCATTACTTTGACTTCTAATATAATGATGCTACTCAAACAGCCATAAAATAGCAGAACAGCATCACTGGAGTTTGCTAGAAATGTAAGATCATGGGCACGATCCCTGACCCAGTATCAGTGGGGGTGGAGTCTAGGACTTGTGTTTTAACAAGTTTGCCAGATGATTCTGAGACAGGCTTGTTTAACCATGACTGCATTCAAGCCTTTGCCCTAGAGCCACATTATGTGTTTGAATGTGTCTTCCCACCTAGACTGTGAACTTCCCGAGGGCAGGTCTAAGCCATATTGTTGTTTTTCATAGGCGCTTAATGCAAGCTTGTTGAGTAGTCACCAATAGTATCTTCATGTGGCCCTGGAGTACTGCTTAAGTACTGTGGGTTCTGCAGAGAATTTGCTACTCATCAACAAAAGAATCAACCCTCCAGTTGCAGTTTATATATTTTATTTGTCTTTCTTTGTTAGATTTGATGTCAGTGGTGGGAAGAGAGGAAAATATTTTATCTAATATAAATGTCCAGGAAGAGCGTCCTGACCAACTTTCGACTTCATCTTGGCTCCCTACTGAGTGCAGAGGAAGAAAGTTAATGTATCAGACATTTATTGCCTACCAGACATTATGCTGTTTTTGTTTAACCCTCCCAACAACCTATGATTACTTCCATTTTAAAGATGAGTAAACTGAGGCTCATAGAAGCTAGGAGCTTCCCTATGATCGTGCAGCCAGAAGTCTGAGACTATAGGTCCCACTTGGAACTATCACACTAAATCCCGTCTATGGTTTCCTGCCTACTAAGTACGTCTGGACTTTTCATGGAAGACTGAGGAGTCTCTGTGGGTCTCCTGAGACCATGCAATTTCCCAGCCCAGTGGTTAAACCAGGTTTTACTGTGTCTCTATGATCCCTGGCTTTGCTTTTGGCTTTCTCAAGCACTAAAAACTCCCTGGCTACAACAGCATTTTCTTGCCAGTTTTCAGTAGACTCAAGTTCAAGGCAATTATCACCTGAGCAGAGCCTCCTGTCCTCAGACAGTAGTGAGAGGAGATGTTCCTAGAACCTATTAAAATCTGCCTGGAGCAGTCTGAGTCATGCGCCCTGTGAGTCAAGATGCCTCTGAATTGGAGTAGGCAGCAGGGCCGTTGGTTTTTATGGCAATGTACTCAGAACTCCTGGGGTTATGTTAATTGGCCTTTTAAGCCCTGGCAATCTCCAGTTTTGGCATGGTGATGGCTATTCACAGTTGTGCCCCAGATAAAGAGTGATTGATTTTGGACAAAGCCTGTGGTCTGGAAGGCTCTCCTTGCTGGATTCCAAAGCACCAAGGGCACACCCCTGTCTAGAGCTCTGGCCCAGGTTTTACAGCCTCGGACTTGAGAGCTGAATAAAAAGAAAAGTCAGACTCACGGTTCTCCCATGGGCTTTTCTCAGGCACAGGTGTTCCAGGGCACCAGGGAATAGACCCGTGTTCGGAACTGGGAGCTCAGAAAGCTGGCTTGGGCCCCAAACCTAGTCCCAAGTTACCTTTCTATTGTCTGGGGGAAGAGGAGAAGGCACTGAAGATGAGGAGGGGACAAGGGGATTACTCTACTTGGCAGTTACTCCCACACATAATCTAGAAAGAAAAGTTCCAGCTGGTGAGTGCTTTTACCACCATGCTTAAAGAGAAAGTTAACAGAAATATCAACTGTCTTCATTCATTCATTCACTCAGCAACCATCCTTTCAGCACCTACTGAGTATCAGGTGTTGTTCTGGGGGCTAAGTTACAAGGAAGACACCATGAACCCTGCCCTCAAGGAAATCCCAATCTAACAGGACACCTGTATTAGTGACTCCCTAGTCCTTTGGAGTCATCCCCTATCTGCAACTCAGTGACTCATAGTCCCCAGAAGAAGTAGGAAGGAAACGTCTTTGCAGCCTCAGGCCCAAAGGCTCCTGGCCCCACTCCCACACCTGCAGGCTCAGGCACAGAACAACACCTGGCCCCCTCTGACTCCTCCCACAGGAGCCCCTCTGATGACCTCTCCAGGCAGACACAGCCTTACATGCCCAGGTACCTCAGCCCTTCCTGAAGCTACCCTCAGTCTTAGCCAAGATAATTCTTTGTTTCTCCCTAGCTCTGCTGAGCTCTTCCTCTAGCTCCATTAAAATCCCTCATTCTTTCTAGAAAGCTGAGGAGAAAACTATTACGTCCTTGACAAATGTGGTTCCCCATCCCAGATCCCAGTCTTAACCACAAGCCTAAGAGACTAGAAAATTCAAAAGTGATTAGGATCAGTCACATCCTTATTCTGAAACTCTCCCTTATAGACTTTAAGGACCAGAGAAACAAAAGAATCCCATTCACCTCCCCCTTACACTGTCATCTCCCATCTGCGGGAATATGAGAGTGAGAGAAGCAGAGAAAGAAAGGTGGTGGGCAGCCAGATTGAGGGAAAACGGTGGACTCCAGGCAGAAGAAAGCTTCCTGGCAAGTCCTCTGAGAGGACGCTCCTCTCTCTGCTTCTGGGGACTCCCTGTGTGAGGGAGACAGGTCAGTAGGGTGAGCAGGAGCAGGCAGAGGACCTGTTAAGTAGGAGCAGATGAGGATAAAAGGGGAGTGTGAGGTGGGACGCCCCTACTGGCCTCCTCCAGGATTGCAGACACCTGCAGTCCTCAGTACCAGGGGCCAAGAGGGAGTCATCATTTAGCCCCACCTCTCTGGGGCGCACAACACCGGCAGGTGCTGTTCCTCTTTTCCTTCAAGATGGGCAATGGGTGCCAGGCATGGTGGCTCATGCCTGTAATCCCAACAAGGATTGGGAGGTCGAGACAGAAGGATCATTTGAGGTCAGGAGTTCAAGACCAGGCTGGCCAATATGGGGAAACCATATATCTACTAAAATACAAAAATTAGGTGGGCATGGTGGCAGGTGTCTACTCCCAGCTACTCGGGAGGCTGAGACAGGGGAATTACTTGAACCTGGAAGGCAGAGGTTGCAGTGAGCTGAGATCACGCCATTGCACTCCAGCCTGGGCAACAGAGTGAGACTCCATCTCAAAAAAAAAAAAAAAAAAAAAAAAAGCAGTGGAGTTTCAGACTGAGGAGGGGACCAATGGATCCTAATTTTATGGTCCATGGGGGTAAATAGCCATGCACAGGACCAGAGAGCTAAGGTATAAGTTATGTCCAGATAAGCAAGCTCTGCCTTTTACGTAGGGAAGGAGAATACCTTAGACATCTCTGGTATGACATGGGAGGTGGTAGGGAAAGAAGTCAGTGCCAACAGCTGTGAGGCCTGGGGAGAAAATGAGATTCCAGTAGAAACAAGAATAATTGCCTTTCAAAAATGAAGGGCAGGAATAGGAAGGTGGGAGTCAAAACTCCTACAGGCTGGTTCTTTTCTTTTCTAGAACATAGCAGCTGATTACATAGAAATATTTTTGCTATCTATCCTTACTTTTAAGCTAGTTTGGTAAGTTTTCCACCTAAGGTTTGGTAAGTTTTTCACTTAAAGTAAAAAGTACAGCAGAGCCCCTTTAAATGACATCTACTAATTGCAGATATAGACAACATCCAATTACTTCCCCTGGTTCTGGCAATATAACATCATCCATTTTGTGCTGGTTTTTCTGTCTAATCTTCCCTCGCCAGATCCATTATCCACCTATATCAACCCAACTCTGAGCTGGGGTCGGGGTATCTGATCCTTATGTTTGTGTATTACTGGGCCCCATTCCTCTTCTGGCTTCCAGTTGGTTTTGGTCAAAGGGAGGCACCAGCAGGAAAGTGGAGGGGAAATGGTTCTTACCTTAAGTTGTCTTAAAAATCTCAGCTGAGGCCAGGCACAGTGGCTCACCCCTGTAATCCCAGCACTTTAGGAGGGAAAAACAGGTGGATTACCTGGGGTCAGGAGTTCAAGACCAACCTAGCCAACATGGTGAAACCCTGTCTCTACTAAAAATACAAAAGTTATCCGGGTATGGTGGCATGCGCCCATAGGTCCAGCTACTCAGGAAGCTGAGGCAGGAGAATCCCTTGAACCTGGGAGGCAGAGGTTGCAGTGAGCCAAGATCATGCCACCGCACTCCAGCCTGGATGATAGAGCGACACTCTTTCTCAAAAAAACAAACAAAACAAAACAAAAATCTCAGCTCAATGTGCCTCCTGGTCCCCCTGGTTCTTGCCAGGACCCTGTGTGACACACCACATTCTGTGCTGATGTCCTCCCGCCCAGCAACAAAGTCATCCAACAATTCATCTAGTTGTGCCCAATAAACTGGTGGATGGCATTGGTAGGGAGTTTGAGAGCTTACCTTTGTAAACAAGGAGAATCTGAATGGATGTTAAGGGTGGCATCTTTATTTGTTATTGAAAGAAGAGGCTGGAAAATATCATGTAGGTGGAGTGAGGGATGAAGAAAATCTTCTATGTAAAAATAAGAATACTTTCCAATTTGTTTTTTTCATATTTTTCATGAAGGTCTCATGTGCTGGTTACTGTGCTAGGTCCTGGGCATGCCAAGATGCCTAAGGAGCTTACAGGTTGGTGGGGGAGGAAGAAGTACAAAGAAATAATTAGAGCATAGGAAGAGCTAGGTCAGAGATATGCATGAATCTGAGACAAATACAAGGGAGTAACTAACTATAGAGAATTAGGAAAGGCTGCCCAGAGGAGGTGATCTCCAATGTGAGCCTTAGTGGTGAGTGGGAATCAATTAGGAGAGAGATGCCTGGAAGAGAAATTTCCAAACAAAGACATTCTAGGCAGAGATGCACAGGTTACCATGTACTTTCATACTCTGGAGTACCAACCTTTGGATTGAAAACCTGTCTACCCCAGTGGTCTCACATGGCAACTGTGCGTGGTGAAATCATGTGGGGAACGTTTACAACATACTGATGCCGGGGCATCCCTAGACTTACTCTCAAACAATAAAGTTAACCCTCAGGGTCACTCATTTGCACAAACTATTCCCAAGGCTCCGGGATGGAAGGGACCACAGTGATGTGTTCACAAAGTCATACTTTTGTAAAAGTTGTAAAAGTAAGATATTATTTTGTTCTTCTTAACCAGGCCCTCAAACTATATGCTCCTTAGGCCCCATGGACCTGGATCTGCCTGGACCTAGGTGCTACACCAGCCCAATTCAGAGTCTCTGGAGATGTGGCCCGGCCCTCGGCATGTTTGGAAAGCTGCCTGGGTTTGAATTTCATGTGTGCCTAGAGTTGAAAACATTACACATTTTAAAAGCTGAAAGAGATCGCAGAGTCCTGGTAAAATTCTCTCACTTTAAAGCTGAAGAAACCATAACCCAAGGAGGAGAAGTGATGGGCTGAAGGTCCCATAGGTCATGATTGAAGAGCCAGGACCAAGTTTCCCCAGCTCCAGATCCATGCCTCTCCTGCTTAGATAGCTGGCCATTTCAGGAACAAATGCCATATACCGAAACACATATGCCAGGGCTTGACCTAGCTTTGTTCAAAATCTGGGTCTTCCAGCCCTGATCCCATTAACAATTTGTGGGGCTTGCTGAATCAAGGAGGCCCAGCCAGGACTGCAGTGGGGGCAGAGAGGGCAGGGGAGTGGAGGTGTGTGATGAGGGCCCTCAAAGGCTGGAATCAACAGGGAATGCCTTTGGCTAATCCAGTTGAAAGTCTCCAGGGTCAGAGAGAATAGGCACAAAATTATAGCTGTCCTAGCCAGAATCTCCCATGAGAGGCTTTTCCAGAGCTGGTTTTTACCACACTTGCCGTCTATGTAATTATCACCTGGGCAAAGCCTCCCCTTTTCAGACAACTCTGTATTGTGAGAAGCCCATGAAACCCACTGAAATATGCCCAAGGGCCCCACTGAGTCATGCAAAACGTTTTACCCTCAGCCTGTAAGACTATTCATTTCATCACAGTGCACTTCCCAATGCACTCATAATTAGTCTTTAAAGACTTCAAAATGCCTTTTAAAGAAGTACTCCTGTATAAAAAATCACTAGGCAAAATAGAAATCACAAAATGATTTAGGGAAACTAGAATTGCCCCATCTTGCCTGGGAACTAAAGTAGTCCCTGGGCATTTTCAGACAGGCCAGTTGGGGGCAGAGGGGACAACAGGAGGGATGGAAACTCCAGGTCTCCAGGTCTGTGTGTGGAGGAGGGGGCAACTGGGGCTTTCACCCTTGGAAGGAGGTTGTGTATAAAAGCCTATAGGAGGTGCAAAAATATTTTAGTTACTGTAAAAGAGGAGTGAGGGGCAGGAATGCCCACACCAAGACACATGATGAAAAGCATCTCTCACCATCCTCCAGCATAATGATGGCTGGATGTGGGGCAATGTCTCTTGGATACTAATTTACTCTTTAAAAAATATAATTGGTATTATTACTACAATGTTGATGAGACATGGATATTACTATTTATGCTTTTACATACCTGGAACTTCTGCTTCTTCCTACCCACCACAGCCATGCACCCCTGACTGCTCCTGACAGGCACGTAGGTGATTTGGGCAGTGCCATGTTGCTGGGGGCCAGGCGTGGTCGGCCTGTTGTGGATCCAGCCCTGGATCTCTCAGCTCCCATAAGTTAGACTCGTGTTCAGGAGGACAGATTCTTGCTTGTGTACATGCGGAAAGAGGATGAGAAAGTGCTTCCCTCGAGAGACAGTTTATAGGGATCTTCTATTCAATAAAGCATAAAAATTTGAAAGAGAGGATCTCAGCCATCAGGTGTTCTCTGGCCTCCTGCCACAGATCCCTGATTTAATAAGTATTGATAGAATGATGGAGCCAAATGTTGGAATCCAAACAGGATGGATTTGAGGAGAAATCTGGAGTGCCCTAGCTTCAGAAAATTTATGGTCATCCTTGCTTCCTTGCTGTGGGAATAAATCAGTCTCGGGGGCATCTAAATTACATGTTTGCATTGTTACATCCTAACTGACAAAATATAAGTATCTACTTCAGTTTAGGAGCTATCATAAGAAGATTAGGACACAGCTCCTGTTATTAAGAAACATCAGTCTAGACAGGGGAGAAAAAGAAACTCATGGGAAACAACCAGAGAGCTCCACAAGCTGCACGTACTTGGACAAACCTTCACAATACGACTGCATTCAGAGAAAAGGGGGATGCTTGAAATCTCAGCCCTGTCCTTACTTATGAGTATCAAATGTGCTAATGTGTATAAAGATCTTCAACAGTCCCTGGCCCTTAGTAAGTCTTCAGTAAGTGGCAGCCACTGTTGTTGCTATTGTTTCAAAGATTTGAGTCCAGGCCAAACATGCATTAAGAAATGATTCCTCTCTCTCACAGGGGGGCAATGTTTACCCCCAGCTTCCCTTTTTCCACTCTATGCTGATCTACAAGCAATAATTCAACTCCCCCTACCCCCACCAAAAAAAATCCCTTCGTTCAAATTTTCATTATCCTTCCCTTGGACTATTGCAATAGTTTCCAAAGTGGTGTTCCTGCCTCTTGGACTAGATTCTCTATTTCCAAACCATTCTCTGCTTTGCCCAGAGAATGATGTTTCCAAAATATAGATATGGTCTCTGCTTGAAAGCCTTGAATAACTTTCATTCCCTGCAAGGAAAAAAATTATGTAAAACCTGAAAGCTAAGGAACATGGGTCCTGCCTCTCCCTAACAGTTCTGTTGCCCCAAACTTCAAAAATAGCAAAAACAACTCAGTTTCCTAAACTTGCCACACTGTATGCTGGTTTTATGGTTCCTTATATTTGAATGCTAATCTCTCTGCCTTCATTCTCCACCCTGAATTCCCAGACCTTCTGGGTAAATTCAATTTATTCTTCAAACTCCTTGCTATGGACTGAATATGTGTGTCCTCCCCAAATTCATACGTTGAAGCCCTTATCTCTAAAGTGATGGTATTTGGAGCTGGGGCCTTTGGAAGGTAATTAGGTTTAGATGCAGTTATGAGGGACTAGTACCCTTACAGGAAGAGCCAAGATCTCTCTCTCTGTCTCTCTCTCTGCCATGTGAGGAAACAACAAGAAGGTAGCCATCTGCAACCCAGGAATAAGGCCTTTGCCAGACATCAAATCTGTCAGCACCTTGGTTTTAGACTCCCCAGCCTCCAGAACTGTGAGAAATAAATATTTGTTGTTTAAGCCATCCAGTCTATGGTATTTTGTTATAGCAGCCAAGACTAAGACACTCCTCCTAAGTAACATTGTCTCCAATGCCCTTCTTCCTTCATTTATTCATTCATTTTTTTATATCTTAACTGAGCACCAAGCATGTAGCAGAGTTTTGCTACATTCAAGGGATATAAAAACTGTCTCTGTCCTCAAGGTGTACTTAGTTTAGATAGACAGATACATAAGGCTACAACTGCGATAGGTTGCCATCACAGCATAGATGAGGGACAGCTAAACCAGACTAAGGATTGAAGAAGGGCTTTCCACGGGGGTGGTGCTGGAATTCAGCCTTCCGTTATCTCAGGTCCTTCTTAGCTCTATCACATAAAGTTCATCACTCTCCTCACTATCAAACTTCTCTGTGTATGTGCTCTTACTGTCACTTCCTCTCTAGTTATACTGTAATTTAATTATACATATGTCTACCTACTAGAATGAACTTTTAACGGCAAGAACACTATCTTATTCATCTCGGTATTCCCAAACACTGTTACAGTACCTAAAACGTAGCAGATACTCGGTTAACGTTTGATGAGTAAATGGATAGAGTTTCACTCTGCCTTTGGATGGATGGATGGATGGATGGATGGATGGATGGTTGGATGGATGGATGGATGCTTAATAAACATTTCCAGTGTTTTGTTATCTGAGCAAAATTGAAACTTGGAAAGAATCCTTTAAATCACTTAAAATCTACATGACAAAGAAAACATTAACCTAAATTTTATGTTAAAAGGAAATTAAAATTATTAAAGTAAGTTCTTTTATAATACAAATTTAGATAATACATATAATTAGGTACTATTTTTAGAAATTGAGGGTGAAAATTTTTCAAAAACATCTCTAATAGCATCAATGAGGACATTGTAATTTCAGGTTGGATTATTGTGCTATAAGTAAAAGGAATACTTTTGAAAAAATATTGACAGTTTCACAAGTTTTCAGTAGGGCCTCTTCATATTTTTATATGTAATACATTATATTCAAGTGTGTATTTGGCCAATTTTCCTTCTTTAGTTGGTAACTTACAAAATTCTCTGGTATCTTTATTTGTCAATGGCTATGTGTGTTTTGAATAGCAGCTCAATATCACTTTCATCAATGTCTTACAATTTTCAATCTTTTACAAAATTTTATAGAGTATATAGTTTCACTTTGCCTTTTTACACTGAATTTTTATTTTATTTTAGGTGTTTTCAACAATCAATAGTAAGTGGTCCAGCAATAATAATGAGCCAATGGGCATGAAGAAATCCAGTGATTTTCTGGTAATTAAAAAAAAATTATCAGAAAGTCAAAAGCTCTGACTTATACTGTTGGCCAACTGCCATAGTGTAAATACTCCACTATGGCCAACGTCAAGCTTCTAGTGTGATGTCACTGAATTGGGAGTTGGGAAAACATCTGTATGTTGACTCTGAAAATCCCTCTGAGCCAGCTTGAGCACGCCATTGGCTAGGTACTAGTGTTCAGCAGGAAGTGATGTTTGAGTGGTCACTAATTCTTAAGTTGTTCATTTTCTGGTGGATATGTCTATGCTATGATGACTTTTGTCTTTTTTTTTTTTTTTTGAGACAGGGTCTGGCTCTGTTGCCCAGGCTGGAGTGCAGTGGCACAATCTCGGCTCACTGCAATCTCTGTCTCCTGAGCTAAAGTGATCCTCCCACCTCAGGCTCCCAAGTAGCTGGGACTACAGGCACACACTACCACACCTGCGTAACTTTTGTATTTTTTTTTCTTTTTTTGTAGAGATGGGGTTTCACCATGTTGTCCAGGCTGGTCTTGAACTCCTGAGCTCAAGCAGTCCGCTGACTTTGGCTTCCCAAATGCTAGGATTACAGGTGTGAGCCTCTGTGCCTGGCCTGACTTTTGTTTTTCAAGTAAGCCTTCAAACCAAAAGGATTCAAAAATTAGGAAACCCGTGTACATCATTTAAAGCTTCCTATTTGCCTTTAAAAAGGAAATAAAACCTTGGTAATATTCTGTAGTATCTCTAGAGGTAGACCCTGGTTCACTGATGTTTCCTGTGCCTTGGTGAATTATCTTGTTCCCAAACATGATACTCTTCCCAGACTGACCACCACTCCTATATTCAGGGTCTATAATAGCAAGACGTTCATACCTTCTTAACAATGTTCTTCCTAAAACCATCAGGAAACTGAAACTAAGCCTAAATTCTATATTTCCCTTCCTCCCCTTGAAGCACAGGAACCCCCTTGCAAATTGTTATGGACTGCATTGTTTCCTCCCAAAATCTATATGTTGAAGCTCTAACCCCCAATGTGACTGTATTTGAGACAGGGCCTTTTAAGAGACAATTAAGGTTAAGTAAGGTCATATGGGTGGGGCACTAATCCAACAAGACTAGTGTCCTTAGAAGAGGAAGAGGCACCCAGCAGGTGTGCACACAGAGAAAAGGCCATATGCAGCAAGAAGGTGGCCATCTGCCAGCCAGGGAGAGAGGCCTTTGGAGAACCAACCCTGATGGCACCTTGATCTTGGACTTCTAGGATGCAGAAATGTGAGAAAATCAATTTCTGTTGTTTAAGCCACCCTGTCTGTGGTATTTTGCTACAGCAGCCTGAGCAGACTAATATACAAATGAATCACTGGAATACCCTTGACCAGCTCCTAATTCTTTATAGTAAATGCACAAACTAGCAATGGCCCTGGTATATGTGTGAATATGCTTACATACATATATTTTGTATTATTCCAACCCTGTAATTTGGTATATAGGTTTCTTATTTAAAGATTTTTGAGAAGATTGACATTGGACAGTCTGCAAATTATTATAACTTGGTCTGCCAAGTTAAACTGTCAGTTTCATTTTAAAATATTTATTCATTTTGGGAATTGACATAATATAAAATATTCTTGCACATACCATATTAGAGTCATATAATCAAAGATATGTAGTCCATTTAAAAAACAAACAACCTTTCAGTTTGCTGAAGTGAACCTGGAATTTCAGATAACCCTGTCTCTACTTACCTTTATCTGTATGTTTCTCAAGCAGGATGATGAGGGCAATTTACTAAACTGCCATTTTTTCCAAATGAAATGGGCCAAAGAATGGACATAACTTTATTTGAAATAGAGTTTTATTTGGCCCAAGCACACCAACACAGTTCTATTTGCCAAAACCCCCCAGTCACTTCCACAAAGTTGCCAGTAAATCCAGATCACTGGTACCACCTGCAAACACACACAGGCAGCGCATTCTTGGAAGAAACTGTAAAGAGTTTGGTTCTTAGACTTTAATTACATCTCCCTTGCTGCTCACAAAGAACTAGTTAGTTGATGTTCTGGGTTAGGTAATAGGCTCTCTCTGGCTTTCAGAGCACCTTAGATTATCTTCTCCATCCTACTTCATCCCTCCTCCTGTTCCACAGCCTCTCTGCACACAGAGCAGGAACAGGAATCTGAAGGGTTTGACTGGCCTCTCTGCCCTTGGTGCTGACTCTGATACTACTCCTTGAAACTTAATGAAAATATGGCAAAGATGATGAACAGTCAATACCACCAAAGAGGAAATAGAAATGGCAGATAAAGAGGTGAAAGTACATTATATTTCACTGGTCATTAAAAGAATGGCATATTAAAAAATAATATTTGCTACTTATCAAATTGACACATATTTAATAAAATGATAGCCATTAAGATAAATAACCTTGGGTTCAACATCTGTCATTTATTATCTGATGTTACTGAACATCAATTTTGCTCTATGTATTAAAAACCTTTAAAGTGTTCATGTGCCTTCTGCTTTCCAGCCAAGATGAAGTAAAAGGTACTAGATTTACTCTCCTGCCTGCCTGAAATTACAAAAAAGAAAAAGAAAAAGTATGTTAAATAGTAATTTTCAAGACACTAGACTGCAAGGAATGAAATATAATTACCGCTAAAAGACAGGAAACAAGTGAGGTGAACCTTACAATTGCTTAGCTTATTGCCTTGAGAGTTTCCAGACCACAATACAGGGAGGGGAAACTCAAGTGGAGTCCAGAGGCTTCCTAGAGTTTAGGATGTGGAGCTGAGAGTGTCAGAAATTCAAATTAAACTAGAGTTCTCTGAACAAAGTACGGGAAAGGTAAGAGCTTCACAGAGAGATCTGCAGAAAGTCTTCCTTGAGTATTCAGCTGAGTATTGATCAGAAAATACATGTGAGGAAACCACCAAAGGCTGGAGAAAGAACCACCTAATAGGATTAGAGGTTAGAATTCCTGCCACACACTATTCACGATAGCAAAGACATGGAGCCAACCTAATGCTTATCAACGGTGATTTGGATAAAGAAGATGTGGTACATATGCACCATGGAATACTACACAGCCATAAAAAATTAAATTATGTCCTTTACAGCAACACAGATGCAGCTGGAGGCCATTATCCTAAGTGAACAGAAATGCAGGAACAGAAACCCAAACACCACAGGTTCTCACTTATACGTGGGAGCTAAACATTGGGTACACATGGACATAAAGATGGGAACAATAGACACTGAGGACTACTGGAGGGAGGAGGGAGGAATGGGAGCAAAGGCTGAAAAACTACCTACTGGGTACCATGCTCACTACGTAGGTGATGGGATCATTTATACCTCAGCATCACACAATATACCCATGTAACAGAGCTGCACATGTACTCCCTGAACCTAAGATAAATGTTGACTTTTTTTAAAAAAAACCAAACACTACACAGGGCTGGATATATAGCATGTTCCCACAGACAGATTTTTAAAACTTCACAATTGATTAAATAGATACACAGAAGGATCTTGCCTCAGCAATCGAAAATAAGCCCTAGACTAAGCACTACTCATGTCTTGCATAACAAATCTTAAAATTAAGACTAAAAAGGATCCGATTGTTTCCTACTAAGTTAACTGCATCACAGAACAAAGTCTATGAATATTGATAGGAATACAAAAATATATAGTATCCAACAAGACAATTTAAAATGTCCAGAATATCATTAAAAAAGTCATGCAAAGAAGCAAGAAAATGTGATCCATAATGAGAATGATCAATCAAAACTGACCCAGAATGGACACAGATGTTAGAATTATCAGACAAGGACATGAAAGCATTTATAACTGTATTCCATATATTCAAGTAGGGACATAGAAGATTTTTTAAAGATCTAAATCATACTTCTAAAGATAAAATTTACAATATCTGATTTAAAAAAATACAGCAGATGGTATTGTGACAGATTTGATACTGCAGAAGAAAAAATTAGTGAATTTGAAGATATAGCAAGATAAAATAGTAAGAGAAAATGGTTTTTTAAAAAATTAACAAAGCATCAGAAAGCTGTGTCACAACTTCAAGTAACCTAATATATGTATAATCAGAGTCCCCAAAGTGGTGGGAGTCAGGAGGGAGGGAAATGACAAAAAATGTTCATAGAAATAATGGCCAAAATTTTACGGAATCTAATGAACATTATAACCCCCAAATTTCAAGAAGCCCAACAAACACCAAGCACAAGAATCAAGCACAAATAATGAAAATCTTGAAAAAAAAATCTTCAAATCAGCAAGAGAAAAAGGACACATTATATACAGAGCAACAAAAGTAAGGATGACATCAGATTTCTTATAGGAAAACAGAACAGTGGAGCAATGTCTTTAAGTACTAAAACAAAAAAAGTTGCCAAAATGAATTCCATACCCAGAAAAAAAATTTTTAATTGCTGAGTTAAAATAAATACTTTTTTAGATGCACAAAAGCCAAAATAATTCATCACCATCAAACCCCAACTGAGAGAAATATTAAAGGATGTCAATCCTTTTATATTAGAAGAAAAATTATATCAGATATCCCACAAACAAGAGAACCAAAACTACTTGGGTAAATATATAAACCGTTTTATTATGAATTAAGTGTCTTTGATAACTCATTGCTTAAACAAAAGTAACAATAAAGTGTGGTGTTTATAATGTATGTACAAGCACATGGTATGACAAGAATACCACAGTAGTTGAGAGTGAAGAAATGGAAGTATGCCATTGTTAGGTTCTCATACTGTATGTGAAGTCATACGATATCATCTGAAAGTAGAGTGTGATAAATTAAAGATGTATGCTATACACCCTAAAGCAACCACTGAATTTTAAAGCAACCACTTAAATTTAAAAAAAAAATGTATAACTACTAAGTCAACAGGGGATACAAAATAGAATCATTTATGATATTTAATACAAAATAAATAATATAAAATAAGATATAACAATGAGGAAAAGGGGAATGAAGAACAGATTGAAGAAATGAAAAGCAATAGCATGATGATAAATTTAAACACAAAAATATAAGTAATCATTTTAAATGTAAGTGGTCTGAATATTCCAATTACGAGGCAGTGTTAGATTAGAATAAAAGAGCAAGACCCAACTCTGCACTGCCTATAGGAAACACACTTCAAATATAAAAGCACAAAGAGGTTAAGACTAAAAACATGGAAAAAAAAGACATGTCATAACACTAATAAAAAGAAAGCTGGGGTGGGCTATATTATATTTATGAAGTAGATTTCAGAGCAAAGAATATCACCAAGGATCAAGAAAGTCATTGTATAATTATAAAGAGATCATTTCATGAAAAGAAATAATCCCAAAAGTTTATGCACCTAATAACAGAGCTTTAAATGACATGAAGAAAAAAACTGATAGAACTACAAGGAGAATTAAACAAGTCCACAATTATAGTCAGAGGTTTTAACATCCTCTTAATAATTGATGGGACAAGTGCATTAAAAATTCGGTAAAAATACAGAATATTTTAACAATATTAACCAACTTATTGACATTTATAGAACACTTTGACTTATGCTTTGCCTAGTTATTTATACACAGAACATTTATCAAGATAGACAAGATATTCTAAGTCATAAAATAAGCCTCAATAAATTTAAAATGACTTAAGTTATACAAAATATGTACTCTAACTACAATGGAGTTAAATTGGATATCAATTGCAGAAAGAGCTCTGAAAAGTTCTCAAATATTTAGAAAGTAAATAACATATTTTAAATATGAAGTTGAGGTTCATAACAGATGTACAAGTAAGCTGTATGTTTTACATAATACAATTTTAAAGAAATTAGAAATTATTTTGAATTGAATGATTTTAAAAATATAAAAATTTGGAGGATATTGCTAAAGCAGTACTTGAGAGAAGAAATGTATTGCACTAAGTGCCTTTATTTGAAACAAAGAAAGTTAAGCTGTAGCGGCACACGCCTGTAGTTCCAGCTACTTGGGAGGCTGAGATGGGAGGATCCCTTGAGCTCAGGACTTCAAGACCAGCGTGAGCAACATAGGCCAGGCCCAAGAAGAAAGTTCATAAATCTATTATCTTAGCTCTCCCTTTAAGAAGTTAGAAATAGAAGAGAAAATGAAACCCAAAGTAACCAAAAGAATGGAAATAATAAAGATTACAGTAGAAATCAATAAAATAGAAAACAGGAAAAAAATTAAGTCAATAAAACCAAAAACTGGTTCTTTGAGATTTATAAAATTGATAAACTTCTAGCCAGATGGAATAGGAAAAAAGGAGAGAAGACACATATTACCAATATCAGGAATGAGGGAGGTGATATCACTACAGATTATATAAATATTGAAAGGATAAGGAAATATTTCAACTTTATGTCTACAAATCTGACAACTTGGATAAAATGTAAAAATTTCTTGAAAGACACAAATGACCAAAACTCATTCAAGAGGAAATAGATAACCTGAATAGCCCTATATCCATTAAAGAAATTTAATTTGTACTTTAAAATTTTTCCCACCGAGAAAATTTCTATGCCCAGGTGGTTTCACTGGTACTAGAGCAAACATTTATGAAGAAATATCCACCCCGCATAAACTGCTCCAGAAAACCGAAGAGAAAGGAACTCATTCTTCAAAACCAGCATTATCCTAATACTAAAATCACATTTTAGTATGGCAAGAAAACTAAAGGTACAGCAAAAAAACTAAAGAACAGTATCTCTTGTGAACATAGATACAAAAAATTCTAAACAAAATTTTAGTAAATCATTCCAAGAATATATATAAAGGAGAATACATCATGACCAAGTAAGATTTATCCAGGAATGCATGATAGGTTTAACATTCAAAAATCAATAATTTGCCCTATGTGGTAGTTTATTGTAGGTATCAACTTGATTGTGTTAAGGGATATTCATACTCAGATAGCTGGTGAAGCATTATAGCTGGGTGTGTCTGAGAGGGTGTTTCCAGAAGAGACCGACGTTAGAATCAGTAGACTGACTGAGGAAAATCCACCCTCACGCATTGTGAGCAGGCACCATCCAGTATGTTGAGAGCCCAGATAGGACAAAAGGCAGAGGAAAAGCAAAATCATTCTTCTGGAGTTTCTTCTTCCTTGGACATCAGAACTCAGGTACTCCGGCCTTAGACTCCAGGATTTGGAACCCTCTGTTCCTCAAGCATTTGGCCTCATTCTGAGAGTTATAGCATGGGCTTTCCTGTTTCTCAGGCCTTCAGACTTGGACTGAGCTATACCACTGACTTCCATGGTTCTCCACCTTGCAGATGGCCAATTGAGGGACTTCTCAGCCTCCATAATTGCATAAGCCAATTTCCAAACTGAATCCCCTCATATTAATCTAGACATATGTATCCGGTTCATTATATTTCTCTGGAGAACCCTAATTCATCATATTAACAAACTAAAAAATAAGAATAAATTTGATCATCTTAATAAAGAAATGAAAAGCATTTGACAAAATCCAACATCCATTCCTGATTTAAAAAAAAAAAAAAAAAAAACCTCTTAGCAAAGTAGGAATCGAAGGAAATTTCCTCAAACTGATAAGGGACATCTACAGAAACCCTACAACTAACATCATATTTAATAGTGAAAGAAGATCCCCCTAAGATCAGAAATAAGACAGTGGTTTTGCCCTCATCACTTCAAGTACACATTGTACTGGAGACCCGAGCCAGTGCAATAAGTCAAGTAAAAAAAAAAAAAAAAGACATATGTATTAAAAGGGAAGCAATGCTGTCTTTATTCATGGATGAAATAATTGTCCGCATAGAATATCCAGTGGATCTGCACAAGACCTACTTGAACTAACAAGTGCATTTAGCAAGGTTAGAGATAAGAGCAACATACAAAAAAGCAATTGTATTTCTTTATATTAAAAATGAAAAATCAGACATCAAAATTCAAAAACTTTACCACTTAAAATAGCATCAAAAATATGAAATACTTGGAAATAAATCCAACAAAAGATGTGAATAACCTAAACACAAAAAAACTACAAAATATTGCTAAGGTAAATTTTAAAGGATCTAAATAAATGAAAAGACATATCATTAAAAGTAATAGCAAAAGGCACAGTTGCTTTTCCACCAACCTAATATTAGCATATCAGTGCTCCCCAAATTGGTCTATAGATTCAACATAATCCAAATCAAAATCCCAGTACTATTTTTAATAAAAATTAACAAACTGACTCTCAAATTTGCATAGAAATACAAAGGACTTAAAATAACCTAAACAACTTTGAGAAAGAATGAAGTTGGAGAACAAACACTACCTGATTTCAAGGCTTTATTATAAAGTTATACCAATCATGGCAATGTGGGATTGGGGTCCAGATAGATAAACTATCAAGGGGGTAGATACAGAGTTCAGAAATAGACACCCACAAAACAGGCAATGATTTCTGACAAAGGTGCAAAGGCAATTCAGTGAAGAAAGAATTGTATTTTCAATAAATATGCTGAAATCATTGGATATATATATGCAAAAACTTGAAACTCAAGCACATCCAAAAATTTACCCAAAATATCTAAAAATTCAAGATGGATCACAGTCAAAGCTAAATTAAGGCAGGTATATTCTCAGTTATTACTTTGCCTGAGGTTATTTGCTTTGGGACGGGAGGGATAGGAGAAGCTGTTCTTAAGCACCTGACCCCACAAAAAGATGGGAAGGCATAACCTACAGAGGCATGGGGCAGAATGGGAGGCATCACACTCCCTTCTGAGCAGGCTACATGGAGGGCTAAGGAGGCTCTTGACACCAAGAATATTTTGCAGACTCAAGATCCCAGGAGATAGCCTACTGGGCAGGGAAGCAGGGCTCCTCTCACAGAGCACTCCTGCTCCCTGGAGGGATGACCACACGACTCTCTCAAGTCTGTGGCCAGGGCACATCCACAGTGCAGAACAGGAGAGGGTGAGTATGTGGGATCCTGGGCTACCTCAGATTCTCCCAGATGACTGCTGGAGAAGTTGAGGCAGCACTGGAGATCCATCCCACAGTCTTCAACTAGCAGGGAAGTGTGAGCAAAGACACTAATTTTTAAGAGACCTCATGTGATCCTACAAATGGATTAGGCAGAGGGACTTTGGGTTACAAGTGCACCACAGAAAAAACTCTGGAAGAAAATAAATCATTTTCAGTTGCTATCTTTGGATGGTGGAGTTCCAGGTCATTTTCATTTTCTTTATAATTTCTGTATTATGTGGATGTCTTACACTAAATATGTAATTACCTTGATAGTCATAAAAAGCAATACAGCCATTTTTAATTTATTAAAAATCTCTGAAGCAAAATCAGTTTTTAAGTTTTATAGTATATGGCCCCATTATGTGAAATACAAATTCATTATAAATGTATAGAACAGAAGCATGAGAGGAAATATACCAAAATATTAATGGAATGAGGATTTGAATGGTAGAATTATGAGTACTTTTTTTTCCATTTTGCTATTTTGGGTTCTATTTTCCTCATTTTGCTCCAGCGAACATTTGTCACTTTTATAGTCACAAAGATTATAAAGTTATAACAAATGTTTTTTAAATCTTGTAAAGAGAGATGAAGGCTGGCTGGATATGTAACTATATACAAGTCTATCTGACTCTCTGTGATCTTACTTCTTCTACTTGCTGAATGAGAAGTTTGAACTAAATACATTTTAAAGCCCTTTTTACTATAAAATTTACTATCACTTGAAATTTTCAGTGATTACATGTGAAAAACTCTGGTTCTCTTATGTTTAAGCTTAAAAATAAAAATGCTACTAAGAGAGGTTTTTAATTTCTCCAAAAGCTCTTCCCTCCTCATACTGCCTACTGAGCTAGGCATTCTGCCCTAGATTTTCTTCTTTCAAACTGAGTCTCTTATTGGTTCAGATGAGATTAATTCTGAAGTTCAAGATTGCTAGGACTTCATGTTTATTTAAAAGATCCTTATTGAAGCACATAACTTGTACTTGCACACACTGATGCAGGCTTTTTTATGCCATACTGCCCATAAATTATCCAAACACCAAGTTTCCAGATTGACTTTTATTCTCCTCTCCCCCATTAAGTCATTATATTAATCACTCCAACATTTTCCTTCATTGAGGGTATTGATGAATGGGAAGTAAATTATCTGTCAATTGCATATTCACCAAAATATGTAAGATTAGTCCAGACTTCTTAAGAAGTAGCCATCCAGAACTGCTCACTAGAAATACCAGGAGTCCAATTTCTTATGAGTTACAGCAACAGATGTGCTGGACTCTCCCTGGAAAGGCTAACGCTCAAGTAATCACATTGGTGCACATGAATTGGATTTTATTAGTTGCCATTATTATTTATGGTTTGCTGAGGAGCACTAATGCATAGCTCTTTGCAGACTCATGTCTTAGCTCACTTACCATGGCAATACTGAACCCAGGGTATATTTTTCCTTTATAAATATCTATTCCTTAAAGGCATCAATTCACAAACTCAAAACCAAACAAATCTGGAACAAATGTAGGATAAGATGTGATGTTTCCCTATCTCTCTTATGGTCAATGACCTCTTTTTGAAGGAACACATTTTTTATTATCTTTCTCAGACAGGTATCCTAGAGGACAATGGGACTCGCCACACATTAATGTGGGAGGTATTATGGCATCATGGTTACAAAAGTGAGCCTTAGAGTCACACAGATCCTGATTAAATTCTGGCTCTGCCACTTACTGGCTATCATCTTCAGAAAGTTATTTAACCTTTCGGGGCTTCTCTTTGCTCAACTGTAAAATGAAAATAATAACGATAGCTATCCCTTGGGTTTTTAATCAGGATTAAAAGACATAAGATATTATTGTAGATTAAAAGACATAAGATTATTGTAGACCCCTTATGAGAGTGCTTAGAGCATAGATAATATCCAACAAATTTTCACAAGTGTGATTAAGGAGATAAAAAAACAGGGCTGCTGCATAGGTTTACAGTGAATTGCAATTTTCTTTTACCTATTCCAGAGAGGTTATCTGAGTTCCCCAGGCAGCTATTGCAATATTTTGTGTCCATGGGTTACTTTTTTTCTAGGCAGGTCATTTTCATTGCTCACTGTGCTTTCTGCTATTGTTTGGACAAAGATCTCATACGTTCCTTTGTGCTGTGTTCTCACTGCTGCTTAGTGTTCCCCTATGTTGACACATCTCTGGACACAAATTGTATTGATAAGCCAATGGCTGAATGATCTAGCTTAACACAATAAGCTCTAAAAGTAGTTCTTTCACTTCCAAACATTTTAAAGCCACTTTTTTGTAAAATCGCAGTAAGAGAAAGAAAAGAGACTATTTCACCCGTGTTAGTGGTAGGGAATAAAAGTCTGAGCATCCTCATGGCTGAAAAGAAAACCACAATAATAATACCTTGCATTTCCCTTTCCAGAGTGCTTCGCAAAAAGTATTTTATTTTGTTTTTATAGAAAACCAGGGAGAGGAGCAGAGGTACACATACTTTAAATGTATTTTATCAGCTAGGAGATGAAGGCCAAAAGGAGGATAAGCAATATGTTTTCTTCCGCAGCTGGTCAGCTATTCAGAAACCAGTAGTTCATGGCACCATTAATCACCATTTCATTTAATCTCCTCCATTCCTTTGGGGCAACCAGAGGCTTCCATTCGCAGTTTACTGGAGCTGCTTCTGATCATCATCATTGTCGTAACAACAGCAGCCATAATAACAATGACTAACATCACTGAATCCCTATATACCAGATGTTCTGAGTTTTTCACAGGTATTCACTCATTTCACTCATTGAATCCTTCCACAACCATATGAGGTAGGTATAATTATTTCCATTATAATGAAGAGGAAAATGTGGTACAGCAGATCCTCAAATGTCATTTTATTATAATCTTGAGGAGAAAGTAAACAAAGAGGAAACAAACACCGCTTCCCAGCTGGGGCCGCTGTCTGTGTGGGTTTTCTCCAGGTACTCCAGTTTCCTCCCACATCCTAAAGCTGTTGGCGTGTCTACGGGTCCTAGTCTGAGTATGCATGTGTGCTTATGTTGAGGGGAGGCAGGGCTGGTTCCTACCCTGTGCTCTAAGCTTCTGGGATAAGCTCAGAGCCACCCGTGACTCTGAACTGGAAAAATCGAGTAAATGATGATCTTACCTGTTGCATTCATCTTTCTTAAATGTATGTATGGCTCACATTTATTTCAATATTTAGCATTAGAAGTGTTTTGGTTTTCCTTTTGAAATTTGGTGGTTTTTGTGAACATAAATAGGCTGCAGTAACTTAATCTTATTTATATCAATTCATCTATGGTAAAATTGGTTTCCTTATCTGTCATTTTGCTTAACATCACAGCTTCCAAGAACCTATCAAAGACATTAGCAGGGGGGGACTTGCTGTACTTGTTAGGGGACACATAACTGGTATATAGCATGGCAGCCAAGGGCATGGGACTGGCAAAGATGACCCTGAGGAATGGCTCTCTGGACCCTCTGCCTCTTTCCATTCATCCACCTTTTCATCCATGGCCCCCTGCCACTGTGAACTAAGAGCATGACGTTGTTCCAAAGGCAACTACTTCTGGGTCCATGAGTTGACTAACACAGCTTTAAATGAAATAAATTTTAAAGGAAAAAAAAAGTATGGGCCATAGGCCCAAACCTCAACTTCTTTTATCAAACTTCTGCCATTTCTTATCTGTAGTCATGAGTGATTAGAAGAAAGATGAAGGAGCATTAACAAAGCTGGGTCAACTTGAATAATAAAAGGACAACAACTTGGGGACCAGCTGTTCAATCTAATGCAGACTGCATGTTGCATCTCTAACAAACCAGACTTTCATCACACATTTAATATTAGAATTTTCTGTATCCGTTATCAAATGGATGTGTCAGCTATCATAGAGTTGCACAGAAATCATTATAAGTATTGCTGTTCCATCATTAGAAGGCAGTCAAGCCTTCAATAAATTCATGCTAAGGTGAGAGAGGGAAAGGAGAATGGTTCTATTTCATTGATAGTCACAGGTTAAAAGCTGAATAAAATCTAGAGTCATTACCAAACCCTAAAACCTGACACACATTTGTGAAATAAGGCTACTCTGAGAAGAGCTTCTTAAGACTCTTGAGGCAGAAAAACATCACGTTCTTACTTGGAAAAATCAAACCTCTAAGTAAAAGACTTGCCTTGAAAAAGGTCCCTGCCTAATGATTAACTGGTTAATGCTGAGAGCAGGGAGAGAAAGAAACTGGGAGGCCTGTTTGCCTTTAGGCCAGCTGGGGGCTTGTTAAAACCCAAATCATTTTCAAGCAGGAGAAAAAACTAGGCTGATGGGAGAAGGCTCAAGCAGGTGAGAATATCACTATTATGAAAGTAGCCATTCGCCCAGATCCCCTGAGCCACAGAACCACAGAGATTCTCCACATTGCCTGCTGCTGTGTAACCCTTGTGCCACCTCCCTGGAGTGTAGGCCGCATGGGACATAAAGGATGTGGAAAAAATAAACTGATGCCAAGAGGTTGGCTTCAAAGTTTGTTGAGGATTTTAGTTTCTTTGGGAAGCAGTCATTCAAGCATGAGCTCCTGCTCTGCCCAACAGATGGGCTGTTTATGTTGCTCCTCTCCCATAAGGATTCCAAATTCATGTGAAAACAAGACGAAAAGAAGACAAATAAGTTAAAAAAAAATCCTTAATACCTAAATAAAGGTGTTGGGTAATAGGTGTCTCTCGCCCTTACAGAAACAAAATATTTTGTTCAACAGGAGTCTTGGGCCAGGCACAGCGCCTCACACCTGAAATCCCAGAACTTTGGGAGGGTGAGGCAGGAAGATTGTTTGAGCCCAGGAGTTTGAGACCAGCCTGTGCAACATAGGGAGACCCCATCTCTACAAAAATTTATAAATAAAAATGAGTCTTGTACCCCAGCAGACTCTGGAAGACCAACCGCTCTGAGAGGTCATGAGGGGCTCATAGAAGTGGAAGGGCAGCTGGCTCGAGGTAAAGATGTTACAGCCAGAACAATGGCCAGGCAGAGAGAAGACCAGGGGCTGGGCCTGGCATCGTAGGGCACTTAGTGTTGCTTACATACACTGCATGCCTTATCTGTGTCAGTTTTTACACTACTCATGCATTATTAGATATTTTCTATGCTGCATACTCATGGATTATTATTTTCCTGGCATTTGCTTATTCAAAACATTCTAAGATCCTAACATATAAGTGGAAAAATCATAGAAAATATAATGTTTAAAATTATAAAATGTCAAGTATCAGAAGTTCAAATTAAAACCATAGTAAACTAGCATTTTTCACTTCCAAAATTAGCAAAGAGTTTTATAATGTGATACCTGTTTCTGGTAAGAATATATTAAAGGAGCCCTTTCATCATGATGAAGAGGAGGAGGAGGATAGTGTGTTAGAGACCTGGAACCTAATCAGTGCTTAATAAAGAGTTGAATGAATGAATAAGAAATTCGAGAAATTTTGTCTTTCAGTTCACCTTGGACTTAGCCTGGCTCACTCATGCTGGTAATGGTTTCTCCCTGCAGGACAGCAAGGACACTGCAAAGCCTCCTACAGGAGAGTATGGTATGAGGCTCTGTCTGCTCTGAAAGAGTTTCTTTATCATTCCAACAAATGACTCCAGGGCAAATGACTGTGTCTTCATCCACATACAATTCTCTTTGCCCCAGTGGAAAATATAATGAATTTTGCCATGGACTTGAAGTTCAAGGTGTGATTCATGTTCTCTGACAGGAATCTGTGCAGAGAACATTCAACAGTAGAAATTTCCCTTCTGGGAAGGTTTGGCTAGTGGTGTGATGGTTATATACAAAAGCACTTGGTTCTTTCTATCAAGACATAGGTGAGCCATAGAAATGGGAGTGAGTTATCATTTGTTCATCTTGGGCAGGTCCTGCACTAGTCGTGGGTTGACACTCAAAAAGGAGTCCTCAGGACACATTCTGGGGCAGTGTTGCAGGAAGTCAGGGACCCCAAACGGAGGAACCAGCTGAAGCCATGGCAGAAGAACGTGGATTGTGAAGATTTTATGGACACTTATTAGTTCCCTAAATTAATACTTTTATAATTTCTTATGCCTGTCTTTACTACAATCTCTAAACATAAGTTTTGAAGATCTCATGGACAGTTATCACTTCCCCAGTCAATACCCTCGTGATTTCTTATGCCTGTCTTTAATCTCTTAATCCTGTCAGCCAAGGAGGGTGTATGTTGCCTCAGGACCATGTGATAATTGCATTAACTGCACAAATTGTACAGCATGTGTGTTTGAGCAATATGAAATCTGAGCACCTTGAAAAAAGAACAGGATAACAGCAATTGTTCAGGGAATAAGAGAGATAACCTTAAACTCTGACTGCCGGTGAGCTGGGCTGAACAGAGCCATATTTCTCTTCTTTCAAAACCAAATGGGAGAAATATCACTGAATTCTTTTTCTCAGCATGGAACATCCCTGAGAAAGAGAATGTGCACCTGGGGGTGGGTCTCTGAACTGGCCCCCCCGAGGGCGTGGTCATCTCTTATGGTCGAGGCTGCAGAGATGAAATAAACTCCAGTCTCCCATAGTGCTCCCAGGCTTATTAGGAAGAGGAAATTCCCGCCTAATAAATTTTGGTCAGACCAGTTGGTCTCAAAACCCTGTCTCCTGATAAGATGTTATCAATGACACAACTTCTAAAAGATTTTCCAGGGAAGAAGAGCAGAAGGAGGTTTTATGGTAAGAGAAATGTTGGAATCATATATGCACTATACTCTATTCACCCAAGCTCCTCCTCCCAGCTCCACTTCTACCTGGAGATTTACAATGAACCTCAGCATTTCAAAGGCTCTGAGAAGACATGCAGCAAGGAAAGCTTTTTAATACAGTTTAAATCAATGTTTTGAAGTTCATTTGACCACAGAATCTATTATATTTAATGATATTCTATAGTATTTGCATTCCTCAAAACACACTTTCAGAGATGCTGTACTATAACTTGCCCAAGTCTTCCCTTGCCTGAAATCCACCTCATACAAATGCTAAAAATTATTGCAGGACTAAAGATGGGACTCAGAAATAAATATATATTGCTCCTCCAGGAAATCTGGTATGGAACATTGTAAGAGATCAGCAGACTTTCCCCTCTATTTATCCATAAGACCTCAATCCTTCAACGATATTGTAAACCCTGTCTATTTCTTGTCCCTCTGAAATCTCAATTTTGCCAGCCTTTTAGTTATGGCATCTCCAATAATGATATAGACAGGAGGCAGAGAAATACTGGGTAGAAGAGGGCAGTTCCCCAGCAAAGGCCCCCACCCCCCTCAAGCCTGGAAACCCTTGGCCCTAAATGGGAACAGGCATTCCTGTTTTCATACTCCCCTATCCTGTACCCTTATCAACCCCAAACCCCAGGCTCCACAAACTGAAGATCAGAAGAGCCGCAGAGCGGCATGGCAGAGAAAAAGAAGAGAAAGAGTGTCTGAACGTTGAGAGGAGTTCGACTGTGGGATGGCCAAACTCCAGGGGAAGATCATCTTCCCACTCCATCCTCTTTCCAGCTCCTTATCCATCCTGCTGAGAGCCACCTCCATCACTCAATAAAATCCCTGCATTCACCATCCTTCAAGTTCAAGTGACCTGATACTTCCTGGATGCCAGACAAGGACCCAGGTACCAAGAGGGCAGGGTGTAAATAGCTGTCACCCTGACTCTCCACTGAGCTGGTTTAACACTTAGCTATCTGTGGACAACAACTGCTAAAAGAGCATTAATTGTAACACATCCCTAGACACTACCATAGGGCTGGAGCCCAAAAACGCTCACCCCAGCTCCTGCACCTGCCCATCTGTGTGCTCCCCCTTCCATAAGGGGTTTGAGCACAGCTCAAATAAACGAGCCACATCCCTGTCTCACGTCTTGCGAGGGGGTCAGGGAGCTCTCCCATTTCAATAATACCTGATGTGTTCCACTCCCCAGCCTGCGTGGTATGCCTACTTCCATAATTTCTGCCCAGAAAGATGGCCCTTCTTAGTAAAATTACCACTTGGTTGTTTAAAAAAAAAAATGCTTCCTCTTCAAATAATAAGGACAAATGTTTGCATTTTTCTCATCATAGAACTTTGCCTTAGCTTTAACTAAAATATAAATAATTAAATAGCTTTCCAAGGTCACTTCATTGACATGATCTATCGCGAGAAAGAAGCTGAAACCCCCCAAAATGTTGTCTTCCAATATCAGAGAATCAAAGAACTTTCTCTAGGTGACCCATTTCAGAGTTCAGAATGTACTTGCTAAAATATTAGCCTCTCCTAGATATTCTTTCTCAATTCTTTTTAGCTCTCTGTGTTTTGTTAAGAAACATTGGCTCAGGTGTGGCTCATTCATTCTTGTCACTTCATTCAGAATCACTTCCCACTTTGGAAGGTCCCCTAATGGCTTCTTGTCAGGCTAGCAGTAAGGCTGCGATAGCCCATTGCTTCCTCTCGCTCTCTTCCGCCATCTTGAACTGCTCTGAAAGGTATATTACTCAGAACTGAGCAGGGCCGCAGATGGAGTCTGAGGACCTCATCCCCAGCTTAGAAAAACACACCCAGGTCATGGCTTATACCACCCGTAAAGGGATGAGGGGTAGTTAGGACAGGCATGGCTTCACTCCGAAAGGACCTAGGAACTCCTCTGAGGGGAACTGAACCAGAAGCTTAGCTATGGGAGGCAGAAAGGATGCCGGGTAAAGGGAAGGGGTAAATGATACGCTCTCATAAAGATTTTAAGCTATTGACATGCAGTTAATGAGATGTGAACTTGCATGAAATGTGTGATTAAATCACCAATGGGCAGCTCATGGGACAAACTGAAAAATGTGGTGCATTTGTCACCTGCCCTCTCCCCCACTCACCACAGGGACGAATCCCTTCATACTCCAGCCTGCTGCAGTCAAGTTCCCCAGATGTTAAAACCTAGTGAAGCTTCTGTTTGGAAAAGCCTGGAGGGTATTTTCTTTGCTGCTTGACCACTGCAATGGAAATGTTGTCCATTTTGAGTTAAGTGGGCACTTGAATGTGTTTAAAGTAGTAGCAAAAAATCCTGTGTTCCTTAAGCTTTCAGATTTATATCTAATTCAGACTAAACTATGTGAGACCCAGACAGAATCTGGGGGCAGATCTGGACAATTGTGACTTCCACTCTGGGCACCTGAGAAACAAGAAGGAGGTTGATAGATTACAGTGAAAAAGGAAGAGGCATAGAGTGATTTATGAGAAAGATTAAAGCAGTTAAAAGAGCTTGGGCAAGGCATAACTAAGATGAGAATGAAGGTTAAAAAGTCCATAAATATTTGCATCAGGAAAAATTTTGACACACGCACACACAGACACACACACTCCAGCAGCCCAGAGAAAGGGTTAAATGTCTTTCCTTTAAGGGCTTTAAAATACACTATTGGAAGATTTACTGCATACCTGAAAAGGTCTATTGGCTTTTCTCAGGAGAACGAACCACAGTATTGAAACCAGAAGTTTAGCTTGGGGAAGACAGAGGGGAGTCAGCAGGGAGAAGGGAGTGATTTCTTTCCCAAGCACATTCTCCAGAAGTATCGTTGTCTTTTTGTTGTCAGGGTACACAGTCATGCAAGGTGGGCAGCATTGAAATAATCTCTCATGAATGTGATTTGGTGCTTTGGTTGTGATAAGACTTTGGTTGGGAAAAGTCAGAAGAAAGGTCCTAAGGTAATGAATTATTGCCACTGCTGGGTTCCTTGAGATAAGGACATATTGGCTGCCTTGCTTGCTTACCATTGCTAACCCAGTTGGATGTACGCTTCATTGCCCCATTTGAGATTTGTAGAACAGTACAAAAGGGCTTCTGGTGACTTTGGTGTCTGCACATCTTAGAATACCGTGACTGGCAGCCTCTCTTGCTCTTAGTTTTATATTCCTTGTAAAATCGTGCAGCATTCCATGTCATTCTCTCAAGGTACAGGAACTCTCCTTACTCGGGAAATTTGATAAGAAAGATAAGGCCTGCAAGATTGCTCGAATCAGAAGGCAAGTTCTTCCTGGGAGTGTCCTGAGGATACTGGTAGAAACTGGCAGGATGAGATTAGAGATAATCCACATAGCCAGTAAATATCCTGTAGATCTAAGCCAGAGAAGGACTAAGCAAAGCACCACTGCTCCTGACTCTTTATTTTACTACTCATCTTTATGACAGTCAGAGGCATTTGAACCAGAGCAACTCCATCTTGAGTAGGGGCTGGGTAAAATAAGGCTGAGACCTACTGGGTTACATTCACAGACAGTTAGGCATTCTAAGTCACAGGATGAGATAGGAGGTCAGCACAAAATGTAGGTCATAAAGACCTTGCTGATAAAACAGCTTGCAGTAAAGAAGCTGGCTAAAACCCACCAAAACCAAGATGGGTGACCCTCACTGCTACACTCCTACCGGCACCATGACAGTTTACAAATGCCACGGCAAAGTCGGGAAGTTACCCTATATGGTCTAAAAAGGGGAGGCATGAATAATCCACTCCTTGTTTAGCATATTATCAAGAAATAACCATAAATATGGGCAACCAGCAGCCCTCTGGGCTGCTCTGTCTATGGAGTAGCCATTTTTTTATTCTTTTACTTTTCTAATAAACTTGCTTTCACTTTATTCTATGGACTTGACCTGAATTCTTTCTTGCACAAGATCCAAGAACACTCTGGGGGTCTGGATCAGGACCGCTTTTTGGTAACATGAGGAACCACACATTAAATAATAAGATTATTATTCCACAAGTAACATACATGCACCGTGCGGTAAATTAGAAAACACATTTAAGTTGTGGTAAATTACATGATAGTTTCCAAATTTCACCACTTCCTATATCCATGCCCTTTGCCATGTGGCTTTGCAGACCCTTCCACTAGAAATAAAGTCTATTTTTCTCCCCCACTGATTTAGGACATGGGAACAGAAAGGGCAGTGTAATAACCTCTAATCAAACCTTAAGAGATAGCACAGGTTCCCACTTGCCCCTTTGCACTTCTGTTATTGCCAAAAGAACACACCCTGCTTAGCCTGCTGGTCCAAGGAAGATGGGATACAGAGAGCAGACCTGGACCCAAACTACAGTTGGAAGCCAATCTTAGCTGAGCTAAGCTCAACTTAAAACAGCTGACCCCATAGACATATGGTCGTGAATGAGAAAAAAAATGACTGTTGTTTTAAGGCACTGAGTTTTGGAGTGGTTTGTTACACATCATTACTATGGAAAAAGTTAACCGTTACAAGTATAAAGAGGAAAAGAAAAGACACTATCATCTCGCCATTCAAAAATACCATTTAGTGTGTGTTTTTCCCTAACATCTGTATGTGTGTGCTATACATGTGATAACTTTTATAAAGCAATATACATACTGTTCATATTTCTCTGAAATTTGGTGGGGTTTTTTTCTACTTAATGGGAAAATTTCCAAATCAAAAAGTGTATCTTACAACATATCTTAACATATTAATGACCATATAGTGTTTTATAATACTGATGCAGCATACATATTTTTTAATCTTAGTTACTGAATTTGAGTAGTAGCTAAATGTATTTTCTTTGTAAACAATACAAAAGTATGTAGACAAAAATTCAAATCCTCCTTAATATATGCTCTCCCTAATATATGCCTCCCTCCTCAAAGATAATAACTGTTAAATGTTTGATTTGTCTTGTTCCAGACTTTTTTTGTGTATTAATATGTATATACAGGTCACCTGAGGTCAGGAGTTCAAGAACAGTCTGACCAACATGGTGAAACCCCTGTCTCTACTAAAAATACAAAAATTAGCTAGGCATGGTGGTGGGTGCATATAATCACAGCTACTTGGGAGGCTGAGGCTGGAGGATCGCTTGAACCCAGGGGGCGGAGGTTGCAGTGAGCCGAGATTGCACCACTTCACTCCAGCCTGGGTGAAAGAGGGAAACCCTGTCTAAAAAAAAAAAAAAGTGTGAGTGTGTGTGTATGGCTTGTTATATGTCAGTCATGTTACACTAAAGTATTAAGTAACCTACCACAATATGGACATGCCAGTACTTAGTACTTAAGTACTCTATCATTTGTAGACATATGAGTCATATCCAAGTTTTTGGAGTGTTCAGTGAACATCCTTCTTTATGTCTTTTTGATTACATATGCAAGTATTTCTCCAGGATCAATACTTTGATGTAAAATTAACAATTTTACTAAATGCTGTCTAAGCGCTCTCAAAAGCCTGTGTCCAATTTATCCTCTACCAACAGCGTACGAGAGGACCCATCCTCACCAACACTAACCAAGTCCTCTGTATTTGTTTCCTACTAACTTTGCAGCTTGTCTCAAAACTTCAGCTTCCTAATCTTTAAAATGGCCATGATAATTCTTATGTCATCATGTTATTAAAGGAAAGAACTTACCATGATTCATAGCAGTAGCATGGCTATCATTTTTCTTACTATTGTCTACCAGAATTTCTCCATGAGAACCTTCTATTTCATCCATCCAATCCCATCCTTTTTGCCACCCCGAGCTTGAATCACACATTTCCCTAGACCTTCTCCCCTTCCTATTTTTCAAAACCCAACTGTTATCTTTCAGGATTAATTAGAGTTTCTTCCTTCATCATGTGGCTCCCTGGCCATTCTTTTGAACTCCCACATATCTTTTTTCTGAGCCATTTTTTGACTTTACCTAGAATCACCAGCCATCTAATAATAATGTTAAAATAGCTACTATTTATTGATTCATAACCCTGTAGGAGCCATTGTGCCAAATGCTTTTGTAGACAACTCATTTGTCATCCATACATTATTATTATCCTCAGTGTACAAAAGAAAATTCACAAGCTCAAACAGTTTAGACAACCTGCTCAAGGCCACATATAAGTGGCAGAGCAGGAATTCAAAGCCACATCTCCATGCTGCGAATCCTATGCTATCAATCACTCCACAATATGGTTCTTACCCCTTCAGTGAGTGCTATGGTCTGAGTGTTTGTGTCCCCCTCAACCTCATACGTTGAAACCTAATTACCCATGCAATAGCATTAAGCGTATTAAGAGGTGGAGCTTTTAGGAGGTGATATGGTCATGAGAGTGCAGCCTCATGAATGAGATTAGTGCCTTTGTGTAAAGCTCAAGGGAGCTTGTTTGTCTCTTCTACCATGTGAAGAGATAGCAAGAAGATAGGAACAGGCCCTCACCAGACATTCAATCTGCTGATGCCTTGATCTTGGACTTCCCAGCCTCAAGAACTGTAAGCAACAAATGCCTGTTGTTTACAAGCCACCCAGTTTATGATATTTTGTTATAGCAGCCCAAACAGACTAAGAGACTGGAAATTCCTGAAGGCAGAGGCAGAATCCTGCCTTTCTTTGCATCCTCCTCACATCACAACTCAATGTCCTACATATGGTGAATACTCAATTATTGTGTTATTTGATTGAATGGTTGAGTCTTTTTCTTTCCAGGCCCACATTCTAGGCATGAATCATCCATCATTCCTGTGTGGCATATCCTGTCATCTACATCATAGGAAGAGATCTAAGATTTTGTTGAATCAACACTATGTACCCTCTCCCCACTACATTACAAGAGCTATTTGGGCCACAAAAGAAATAAATTACATAGCCCTTTGGCTTAAGGAACTTCTTTTCCATATTTGAGGGATAAAATATAAACAACTGAAATAAATTGTGATGAATCAAAATGCCCCAAAACACCTACCTAGAAAGCAAAGGCCTGAACCGAATCTTCAGTCATATGGAATGCAAGTGGTTGGAAGAGAAAAATCTCTATAAAGTTGAGGAAGATGTTTGATTTGTCTTCTTCCAGACTTTTTTTGTGTATTAATATGTATATACAAATATAACTGTACACATGTATAGGATTTTAAGATCTGTGACTTTTCTTTTCTTCTAAATAGTCTCTTCTAGAGCCATTCTTCAAATCCCATGAAGTGGGACTTGACATTATACTCTTGACATTTTAAAATTCTTTTTCTATCTCAATGTTATCTGTTATATGTGCTGCATTTCCAGCCTTTTCTCCCTGATGCTTTCAGAGGGTGTGCCCTTGGGGTCCATGGCGGTAGCCGTGGTGACAGGCAGATTGGTGACTTCAGATCCTATGAAGTGGACTTGAAGAATGGGTGACATGGTAGGGAATGGGAGGAGGACATGGCCAAGGTGAGGAGCAGCCAGAGCAAGAGTATGGGTCCAGATTTCCAGCTCCTCTTTCTTTCCCATGCTGAGGGCTTCCCTGCAGTTTCCTCTCCATAAAGTGTGGATAATAATATAGCACAGCACTCATACTTAACCAGCATAATAAAAATGATATAATTAGGCTATGACTATAGAGCACTTTGAACTCCAAAACGGAACTGACTAGAGTGGAAGGTTGTTATTAGTGTGAACGTGGGATAGCCCGTTTTTAAAAACATAGCAAATGTCTTCTCATAACTAATTCCAGCCCTAGAAAGCAGTGGCCCTGCAGATTCCTACACAGAGAATCTTCTCTATGTTTCAGACACAGGCATTGGACTGGAAATAAACATTCTACCCTGAAAATAGAAATAGTCAAAGCTGATCAGGTCCACTGATATCAGAAGAGATAAAATATTCCATATATAGGAAACAAAACAAGGCAGGTGATAAAGCTGATTAAGAACTAGTGATTCAATTGTAAGCCTGAAACTTGGCCAGTCTGGCCTTGGGCTGAAATGACCAAATCTCATACTTATGCCCACTAGAACATGTTTGCACAAAACTGTTAAGCAATGCTGATTGTTTGGGTCCAAAAAACAATCCACACAGAAAGTACATTGTTTCCAGCATAATACTAAGACTAGTCTTCAAGAATTGGAGCATTGTCTCTCAGAAAACAGATTTTGGAAAGGAATAAATTGCCAACTACCTAAACTGTGTGCTTAGGTGATATCTCCCTCTTGTGGGAGAGGGTGGGGTGGTACTCCATATTGACAAGAAGGCAGGATGAGTGTCCATTTGTAGATGTTGTTAGAAGGAAGCAAATTTCAGATGAGCTCAGAGAAAGAATTTGTAACAGAGCTAGTGGGGAGTCACACAGACTTTGTCTCAAGATAGGGAGTGCCCCAGCACTGGGGTTATTCAAATGCTAGTAGAGAATCTCTGGTGGAGGGATTCCCGAAACGGAGAAAATAGACCCAGATGGCTCAAGGTGGCCTATTTAAGTCTGTAGTCAGTGTGTTTCTTCATAATCCACCATGGCTCTGCTGAATAGAAAGTGAACCTGGACCCAGGAATGGGGTGGAAAACGTTGTCCAGTTGCAAATTATTCAGCATCAACTGTGAGCGTTGAACACAGCCCTGTCGTCAATGTTTCTTGAATGAGAATTAGCAGAGCTTGGGACTTGGGGACTCGGGGATCTTTTTCCCTTTTTCAAAAAAAAAAAGCAAGTGTGCCATGATGTGTTGGGAAACACAGTGCGCCCTGCTTCTTCTTCCAAGATCCTCCGAATCCTGGTGGTATCACAGCCCAAGGAGCTCAAGGTGTGTCCTCATCAAAGACACTTAAGAAAGCCATCATAATAATAACTAGGGCAATAAGAATAAGAAGAATGCAACTACCACAGAGAGTGCTTACTGGTCTTAATACTCTTCTAACTATATCAACTCACTTAAACCCATTTTACAGATAAGTGGAAACAAGAGTCCAATGTAAGAAGTTTGGTTCCAAGCCCAGGCATTTAATCGTTATGCTATACTCTTGACATTTTAAAATTATTTTCCTATCTCAATGTTATCTGTTATATGTGCTGCATTTCCAGCCTTTTCTCCCTGATGCTTTCAGAGGGTGTGACCTTGGGGTCCGTGGCGGTAGCCCTGGTGACAGGCAGATCCAATCCTCTTGTCTCTCATCTCTGTCACTTACCAGGTTATACTCATCAAGCCTGCTTCCTCATCTGGAAAACAAGGGTAGTACTATCTACTTCTCACCTTTCTTGTGAGGGTGAAGAGCGGTCATGTCTGTGCTGGCCTGGCATGATGGCTAGCCTAGAGAGAGCCCTCAATGCATGGGGTGGCTCACCAGGGAGCACCCTGGAATTCCTCTGTCACGTGTTTCCAAACGTGGAATTTTTTGCAGGGCATCATGTTGATGTCCAGGGGAGCCATTCTGATCTGTAAATGCAGGTTACTTTCCAATATCCAGGCTTTCCAAAAACCAGCCCTAGACTGGGCAGGCAGAGCCTACCAGCAACCTGTAGTTTGATGGATTCAGTACCTGAGACATGTCAGAGCAGAGGCCAGTCTCCTTGGTGTTTACTACAAAGCTGCCAAACATGCTCAGTGAGCAGGAATGACTGCCTCCCTCTTTCCACGGCTGGATTCAGGAGCCCGTGGGAAGTCAGAATCAAATGAGATTCCATGAAATCCAGTCAAGATGCTTGCAAGGGGGTGGGGTGCTTCTCAAAGTTACACATTAATTTGGGTAAGTTCAGATTTATCTCACATCCCTTGTAAATTGATTGGAATTGGAATCACAGGACGCTTCAAAGAGGCCTGATAATCTTCAGGTGTTGGGATTTAGCAAAAGGCAACAGAAGAAAAACAACAGTGCTATCAGCCAAGTCTTTTCTCAAATAACAGGGCCTTGTAATAAATCCACCAATCCAGATTGGTGCTAGAATCTGTATGGATGTTAGCTATGCCCTGCACCACAGTGCAATGTGAAGGGAACACAGATCACAAGAGCAGAGGTATACATTTGTTTCGCTAGAATTCAAATGGAATGAGATTGTTTATTTCCATGTAAGAACCATGTGGTTTTAAAGTGTTGTGTAAAGAGAGGTTTTGTCTATTTCCCATAGACAAAGATTGTCATTTGAGAGCCTTTGTCTTTACCTAACACCCGGAAATGTACCATGGGTCACCAGCCACCCTGGTTTGCCTGGGACTGAGGGGTTTCACAAAACACAGGATTTTCAGTTTTCAATTCAGAACAATCCCTGGCAAACTGGAATGGGTTGGTCACTCTAAGAGCTTCCTTAACCCTTTAGACTGTGGATTTCTTCTTCCCTACTCTCCTATTCTCCCTACGAATCTAAATCAATAGTTCTGAATTCTGGCTGCATGTTAGGACCATGTGGGGAGCTTTTGAAACTCTCAATGCCCAGGCTGCACCTTCAGATCCATTCCACAGCGAGCTCCTGAGCAGGGAGCTGGGACCCCAGCAGCTGGCAGGAGGTGGCGGGGTGTAGAAGCACTGCTCTGAGTAGGCACCAAGTTGACGATTGGTGAATGGGGCTGCTAATGCCTATGCTTATTAAAGGAAATACTTTTATAAACAAAAATGCTTCATGATAACAATAATCTTAGGCTAATAGGTTTGATAAATTTGTATTTTTCTCTCAGTGTCTTCTGAAAGCAAAACCCAGCAGCAGATGCTTACATCTAGGCACTCATCATCTCCAGCACTAAGCATTTTGCAAAATAATTGACATCTATAGTTTTGTAATCAAATAAGTTTGAAAAGCAACAACCCAAACTAGACTCACATGTGACCACAGAGCTCTTGTTGTTGAGAATACCAGCAATCTTCATAGCTCTTAAAATATCTTTCTTCACCTGATTCATGATTTGTGCTTCAAAGCATGGAGGACAAAGTATGGGCACTGAAGGTGGACAGACCAGGGTTCAAATCATTCCTCTGATGTTTCCCATTTACTCTCCATAGGAAGTTCAAGTCATTTCACCACTCTGAACCTCAATGTGCTGATCTTCAAAATGGGAGTGATCATGAAGTCTTCTTCAGCCAAGCCACCACTGAGCCTAGTAAGAAAATTAACGTGTTGAGTTTGGTCCAGTGCCTGGTGAGCAATTAACAAGTGGTGATGTCTTCACTCACCCAAGGGATAATGAAGCAGGCAGGTACCTACCTGGTAAATGACAGTTGACACTATGGAAAAATCAATATACGTGGGGAAAAATGGCTTTGAAAGTTGGGGTTCCCCTTCTGAGCCAACGGGATTCTTCATCTAGAACAAGAGGCAACTGAAGTCCTCAGTTCATTTGAATATAGGTCCTCCCAGCTCCCCCGAAGACACTGTATTAAAATTTGAACCACAGGCTTTGGTCAGCACCTCCCTGAGCTGTTGCTTTTGAGGAGGGCTTAGAGCTCAGATCTTTGGTAACTAAGCTCTCATCAGCAGAAACAAGAAGGAGAGGACCATGTGCTCTGGGCAAGAAATCAGCCTAGAGCTTAACTCCATCTGTTCCAGTGGTAGGGAAGGGAAAAGGGAAGCATCTGGTTGCAGCTTAAAGCTTCTTATAACCAAGTGAAGTGCCTGCACTCGGCATATAGGAGCCGCATGAAGAGAGAAGGACTGTTACCATCTGCCCTAAGATGGAGACTACCGTCCAGCTATGTGCACCCTGAGACAACTCACTCTCCAATTCTCCATGTTTGAGAATTTCAGGGTGAGTCCTTCCTGCTCACTTCTGATTTTTACCAAAAAGAAGGCCTTTGTCCCAAGGCTTCTCGTCTATTTATTGGTTAACAAGCTTGGTTTCTATTGTCTTACAGCCTCCTGTAAAAGGATAAAGGCTCTTTCTCTGGTCCCTAGATGTTATCACCTTGCAGAACAGTGTATGCACACCACTGGCTCACTTCATTTTAGTCTCCTTCCTTCCAGGAAAGATTAAGAAGGTCAGATGTTCTAATTTTCAAGTACTCACTGTCTATAGGATTAATCCCCAACTAGGTTGCTGGGGATGCAGAGATTTTTACATAGGCCAGTGGCTCCCTAGTCTGGATGATTATCAGAATCAACCAGGGTGCAGCCCAGAAATCTCCTGGGGGAGATCTCTCATTTTTAATAGATTCTGCATTGCCTCTTTTGGTAAACATTACTGACTGATTGAATCCAATATCCATTCTCTTCTACCTTGCCACCATTTTCCCAGCCTTGCTGGTGGCCAAGAAAGTGATGGGATTTTGTACTGAACTGTGTGACATAAGCAGAAATCTGGCCACTTATGGAAAGTTTTGCTATGTTGCAAGTAGGGACAGGTCCCTCCCTATCCCCTTCCCATTTCCTGTGCCTTGAAGACAGACTTGATAGCTAGAACTACAGCAGCCACTTTGTGCATGAGGTATGTCGGGAAAGCCAAGGGAATCACAAAGACCTTAGCCAGGACCAAGCCACTGACAAAAGTCAGGAAATATCCAAACTTGTTATGCTTTGAGAAAAATGGACCCCTCTTTAAGCCACCATAAAGTGGGCTTTTAGTTACAGCTGAACACATTTCTAATAAATATACCTTTTCTTTTTCCCTTTTAACTTTTTTTATTCATCTTTCCAGTAGGGTTGGGTAGGATGGGAGCCAGGGATAAAAGGAGGAAGAGAAGGAACAGAGAAAGCCTTATGAGCTGGCTGCTGGTGGAGGGCATGGCCACTGGAGCTGAACTATTTGGGAGCCTGCTGTGTGCTGCTCTCTCACTCTGGGCTGGGCATCTTTTCCAGACCTGGCCTGGCACCTTCATGCTGTGAATTACTGCTTCAGATGTGTCCTTCCCAGTCCCGCCATGAGTCCTTTGTGTTCTAGTCCCTCTCCACCTTTTCAACATTTTTTCTAAATGGGAGGTTTCTTAAGGACTACTATGGCTTTAAATTTAAAAAAAAAAAAAAAAAAGGCTGAGTGCAGTGGCTCATGCCTGTAATCCCAGCACTTTGGGAGGCCAAGGCAGGCAGATCACGAGATCAGGAGATCAAGAACAGCTTGGCCAACATGGCGAAACCCCATCTCTACTAAAAATACAAAAAAAAAAATTAGCCGGGTGTGTATTCCTAGCTACTCGGGAGGCTGAGGCAGGAGAATTGCTTGAACCTGGGAAATGGAGGCTACAGTGAGCCGAGATCATGCCACTGCACTCCAGCCTGGGAGACAGAGTGGGACTCCATCTCAAAAAAAAAAAAAAAAAAAAAAAAAAAAGAGTGCCATTGGGTAGCAGTAGATGTATTAGTAATCCAACAATACCACTCCAGGGTGACTTTCTTCTTAAACTGTTTTGGGAGCCTGGTTGTATGGCCTTAACCCTCTGGGAGAACAGCCTCCCAAAATATATATCCCTTG
The DNA here is from genome assembly GCF_029281585.2 of Gorilla gorilla gorilla. Classification (NCBI taxonomy): domain Eukaryota; kingdom Metazoa; phylum Chordata; class Mammalia; order Primates; family Hominidae; genus Gorilla; species Gorilla gorilla. The sequence goes on from NC_073243.2 coordinate 37,726,677, forward strand.
GCTGGTTTTTCCTATGAGACAACCATCTGACGAGTGTGGAGTTGAGACAACCCCAATTCCACTATCCACAAACCCAACTGGGAATGTGGATAGTCCGTGGGAAACAGGCACATCACACATTGGAGTGTTTGATCAGAGGTCAGAAACTGGTGGTCTCTAGAGAGTCTTTGAAGTTTTGATGGCACTTTTCATAGGCAATCTTGTGCCTGCTCAAATTGGGGTGGACAGTGGAAAGGTGGGGAGACATGGGGAAGGGGTAATGCCTTTCACTCTCATGCCTGAAGAGAAAGAAACCAATCTTCCAGCTTGGTTTATTGCACTCTCTTGAAAGCCAGGGATAATCATATTCATGTCTCTTTCTGGATAAGCTCTTTATGAGGTTCAGGCTGCCTGAAGTTCTCCCAAAGACTTATCTCAAGCCATTGGCAGACCTGACTTTCTGCTTCTCCTTCTGACTCCTGCAAAACGAGCTTTTTGCAAAAGGACAACCATTCTGTTTTACGCTTCTCTGTGCTGAAATGTTTTCCCAAATAGGTGAAATCAACTGATTTCTTTCAGGATATGCTTAATGGTTTCTTCTGAAATCAGCTTTTAAACTTCGTTTTCAGCTATACATCGTATTTAGAACACTTAGGAGTCTACAAGAATCAGAAATGAATAGTTTTCAGCTCTAGGTGAATGTGCTTCATATACTGTGATTCTTGGTTGGTCAGATGGGACCCTTTTGTAATGATATTATGATCTTAAGAGAGTAATTGACCTTCCCAGTGTCCTAAAATTTTCCCTGAAGTCAAAGTCCTTCCACTGCCAGGAGATAGAAAATGTGGGCACCTTAAAAATACCTTTTCTGGATATACTTTTACAATAATATGTGTTTCAATGACAATATGGACAGATATGCATGACTGAACGTGAAGAGAATTCTTAGCTCCAAGAAAGACAGGTTGGCAGAGACACTCAGGAAGTGGAATCACAATTCTAGACCTAGATTTAATACCCTCTAGTTTTTTATTTTCCTATTTTAGTTTTGCTGAATCTGTTACCTTTGAATAATAGGGTTAGCTATAATATGAGTTAATATTTTTGAGGCCTTTCTGTGTGTCTAGCATTGCTAAGGCCTTCATATGTGTGCTGCCTTGCTGAATCACTACAGAAGTCTGTGTGGTTAGCAGTATTACAACCCTCTTCTCCGCATTTTAGAGAGGAGAAAGTTAAGGCAAAAGAAATCCTACATGAGTTATCTAAGGCCCTATATACCAAACCTGCTTCCAGAATCTGTGCCCTAAACCCCTGAGCACACTGCCAAATCCTCTTGCAGGCCCATTGACATATGTAGAGAAAAGGATACCCTCCACCTCCATCTCCACCCCACTTCCACGGCTGGTGTCGTCGTTGTTAACCTCCATTGCACCTGAGAGATGGCACATAGATTCTCTTCTAAAGTCATTACCCAGTTATTCCTGAAGCTCAAAATTATCTTTTCATACCACACTGTTTCCAATGCCAGAATATCTGAGCAAAACATCTAGGGCATGTTTCTTTCTGCCTGGTCCCACCACTCCTTAGTCTCCTGCATGTTGGAATCCAAGGATGGGACTCAAATCAGAAAAACTTCTCTAAATAGTATTACTCTAAAGTGACCATGTTTTTGTTTCGGGCTTCATTCTTATTTTAATAGTAATTCAGCGGAAGAGTAGAAACAGCAGCAGCAGGTATCACTAATGAGCGTTTTACAGGTGCCGTGCACTGTGCTAATTGAATCACTTCCTGTCTTAGTCTGTTTTCTGTTGCTTGTAACGGAATACTTGAAACTGGATAATTTATTTAAAAAGAAAAAGAAATTTATTTCTTAGAGTTATGGAGGTTGAGAAGTTCAAGGTTGAATGACTTCATCTGGTGAGAGCCTTCTTGCTGGCAGTGGCTCTCTGCAGAGTCCCAAGGAGGTGCAGGGCATCACATGGCAAGGAGGCTAAGCATCTTTGCTCAGGTCTCTCTTCCTCTTCTTACCAAAGCCACAAGTCCCACTCTCATGATAACCCATTAACCCGTGAATAGATTGATCCACAAATGAGGGCAGAGCTCTCATAGCCCAGTCACCTCCTAAAGGCCCTACCTCTCACTACTGCCACATTGGGATTAAGTTTCAACATGAGTTTTGGAAGGGACAAAGAGCAAAACCATAGCGCTGCCTAATTTAATCACTTCAAATACCTTACAAGGTTGTTGTTATCTCCATCTTAGAACTGAGAAAACAGAGGCTCGAGAAGACTCTACCCAATTTTATAGCTAAGTTGTTGAGCCAGAAATTGAATCAGGCATGATTCCTAATCCATTTTGTTCAGCTTTTGCCCTTGGAAACTAACAATGTGACCCTCTCATTGCCAATCACTGAGCTCTTTTCTCCATTGAGTGTTTAAAATACTTCTGTTTATCAGGAAGTTTTCTGTTTACTCACTTATTGTCTAAGTTCTAAAAGTGAACTGAGAAAATGTCCCAGTGGCATTCTGGAGTGACGTCTAAGGCTCCAGGATTGGATTGTGTTCTTCTGCAAAGGCTCATAATAATATCTCATGGATAGTGCTTGCTTCTCATCAACAGCATCTCCCCCTCTCCACCCACAGCTTAATCTTTTTTCTCTCCTCTCTACCTTCACATTTAAAGTATCTGTTTAAATGAAAAGTGCAAAGTGTTATTGCATCTACCCAGTGCTGTCAAAAATCATCTCACTTTGTCCTTCAAACAAAGCTAGTTTTATTTGAAAATTGAGAAATGAATGCTGCAGGCATTGGAGTGATCTGCCCTGTGCTACAAGTGGTGGTACCTAGCCAAATTGGGACTCAGCAGAGCCCGTTGATGTCAAACCCATCAGAAATGCAACCAAGCTAGTCAGGGCTAAAGGGGCTCCCTGCTGCCTGCCCAGGACACTCGCAGCACCCCAGGGCCTTCTCTCTCCCCACTCAGGATAATTTGTACCATGTTAGTATCTTCTGTCTTCCATTGCTCACCATTCAGACAACATCATGCATTGGAAACAATGCAGGCTTCAGAGCTGGAAGGACTTTGAATCTGACTCTTGGCTCAGCTTCTCATTAGCGACTTTTGAGCATCAACGTCTTCATCTGCAGAAAGAAGGTAATAAAATAATAGGCTTCCACAGTATTTCTGAGGATCAAGTGAGACAATGGTGAGTAAGAAACACTGCACAGTGCCTGAAACCTAGTGGGTGCTCCTCTAGTATGTATATCTCCCGAATTGTTTCCCTCTGTCTACAATTACCATGCCCCCCTCAACTAAGCAAACAAATAAGAACCCACAGTTTTTCTCCCCTTTTGTGTCATTTATATCAGCATTTGTTGACTGTAATTTTACAGCACATGAGTTGAAAGGTGAGTTGCCAGTAGTGAAATGGGAAAATGCTACAGAATAGCTCATAAGACAGAGGGTTCCAGAGTATAGCTGCTTCACGTTTTTCCATCTAAGGCTTCACCACTGACCAGCTGGGTTAAGGAAATAAGCCTCAGGCTCCATCTCTATAAAAAGGGGATAATAGTATCTACTTATGAGGTGTTGTGAAGACCAAATGAGATGCTCATGTCACAGCATTTCATAGACTGGAAAGTCTATGAATGTATGTATGTTGGAAAACATACAGTAAATGCTCAAATTCAGCTGTCATTATTATTACTACTTATGAGAACTGAAATTTATAGATCGTTTAATTTTAAAAAATCAGTCCTCATTCAGACTTACCCCTAGAGTAATGTCACTTTCTTTTTTAGCATTCTGAAATGCTTCCCTGAGTGGAAGAGAAAGGAACAGAGCCATAGCTACAAGCCAAGAAATGCCCAGAATCCTAAGCATGCCCATGGGAATGTCGTGCATAAGGATGGCATGTGATGCCTGCTGTCCTAACCCAGATCATAGCGCATAGACAGTGTTTATGAGGAGCCAGGCATTATTCTAAGCACTCCATGCATATTAACTAATTTCATCCTCACTACCACTCCATGAAGTAAGTGCTGTTATGAACATCATTTATGTTAATACATGAGGAAAACGGCACAGAGATGCTGAATGACTTGCCCAAAACTGCACAGGGCAAGTATCAGCCAAGATTTGAACCCAGGCAGTCTGGCTCTAAGGTCTACCTTCTATACTATATTACCTAGAAAAAGAAAGTCCTTCATTAAAGAACTTAACTTCCAACAATTGACTGCCTAATGGAGCTTTAGGGCACAACTAGAGTGTAAAGCTGGGATCATTCACACTTTCTGTATTCCATTTGGAATTCCATTTCTGCATTTAAATTTATTTAAGCAGATGAATCCCAGATAAAGTAGAAGCCTTTGGATGCAGCCCTCCCTGGCAGCTGGGCATCCTTCCCAACCACCCATGGCAGGCAGCATTCTAGGATGGCCCCAACGAGTCACAGCCATCTATCAGCCCCTCCCCTTCAGCGCAGGCAGAAACTGTAACTGGCTTCTAGCCAACAGGGAGTATGAAGAAGGTGGCGGGATGTCACTCTCATGATCTTATTACAGAGGGAGAGATTCTCCCACTGGCCTTGAAGAAATGAGCAGCTATGTTGTGAGAAGGCCCAGGAATTGCGAGGAATCCAGATGCTGACAGCATTCCCCAGCTGGCAGCCAGCAACAGAGTAGGGACCTCAGTCCTCCAGCTGAAAGGAACTGAAGTCAGCTGATAATCACGAAAGCTTGGAAAACGATCCCAAACTCCAGAAAGAAACACAGGCCACGGGCACCCTGATGGCAGCCTTGTGAGATCCTGAGGACAGGATCCAGAAGCCATGTCTAGACTCTTGGCCTATGCAAACTGTGAGAGAATAACTATGCTATTTTAAGCTGCTAAGTTTGTGATTGGTTATGTTGCAATAGAAAACAAATATGTACTACTTTTGTCATCCTGCAGGTGAAAAAAATTGTATTTGAAAAGCCTAGATAAGGCCAGGTGCAGTGGCTCATGCCTGTAGTCCCAGCACTTTGGAAGGCCGAGGTGGGCAGATCATGAGGTCAGGAGTTTGAGACCAGTCTGGCCAACATGGTGAAACCCTGTCTCTATTAAAAATACAAAAAATTAGCTGGGCGTGGTGGCGGGTGCCTGTAATCCTAGCTACTCAGGAGGCTGAAGCAGGGGAATCACTTGAACCCAGCAGGCAGAGGTTGCAGTGAGCCAAGATTGCGCCACTGCACTCCAGCCTGGGCAGCAGTGCAAGACTCTTTCTCAAAAATAAAAATAAAGCCTAGATAATACCAGAGGGATTAAAAATGAAAGCTTCTAACCAATCTCACTCCTTAACACAAAAGGGTGTCTTTATAGGTATTCAATTAAAAATATACAAGAAAAAATGCAGGCAGATTCCCTATCTAAGATCACAAATATATCAACAGAGAAGTGTTTCTTTCCTTTGAGCTAATTTTTTTCCCAAATGGACATTTTTCCTGCTTTTGCAAGTTTGCAGACTCAGAAAGCAGACAGCACCTCCAAAGTCTATCTTGTTCATTTGCCTGGCTCCAGAAAGGGCCCCATCTAAATCAAATTTAATAAAGAGGTGTCTACTCTTACTTAAAATTCTCCCTTGACATTCCAGTGACTTAAAACCTTCAACCTCAGAAAATTCTTTCTGTCCACTCAAAGTTCTTCTCCCTAAGCCTGCCTGCCTTTGGCTCATTCTCAGAGGAGATGGAAAGCATGCTGTCTGCATCTTATGCACAGTAACACTTCATATATTTGAAGGCAGATAAATCCCTCTTAATGCTTGTCTTCCTGAAGCCAAAATCCCCTCACTCCCACCCTGTCTCTCCAGTTCCCTGATGGCTCTTACAACCGTTTCCTGCTACCTGTGTCTTTCTCTTCCTAGAGTGTGTGAAATCCAACCACATGAAGTAACAATTCCGTATCAGGATAGAGGAATCAGAGATCTCATTTTACCACAACATAGCTGGAAAGGGCCCCCATGGATTACATGGGGTTAAAAAGATCAGGAACAAGAATCAGGGAAGTATTAAGGAACCAGGAGCTGGTGAAAATTCTTCTTAGGGAATTAAGAAGGCGCTGGCAGATGCAAGTAGAAATTATTTTGGAAAGAAAATTAATCATGGACACTGTAAGGAGAGAGAGGAGTTGAAGAAGAAGGAAATAATCTAATCAATTTCCATGAGTGGTTCTTAAAGTGCTTTATCAGGACCACCAATATCAGCATCTCCTGTACTCATGTCCTAGGGCTGCCCATAACAAATTACCACAAGCTGGTGGCTTAAAACAACAAAGGTGTATTCTCTAACAGTTCTGGAGGCTAAAAGTCCAAGACCAAGATGTCAGCAGGGGCACACTCTCTGAAGGCACCAAGGAAGGATCTGTGCCATGCCTTCCGCTTAGTTTGTGCCATTGCCAGAAATCATTGGCCTACTTGGTTTGTAGACACATCACTCCCCTCTCTGCTTCTGTTGTCACATGGCATTCTCCTCTGTGTCCCTGTCTGTGGGTCTCTCCTTATTAGGATGCCAGGCAAATTGGATTAAGGGCCCACCCTATTCTAGTATGACCTCATCTTAACTAATTACATCAGCAACAATTCTATTCCCAAATAAGTTTTTATTATGAGGTCCCGGGAAGGACATGAATTTGGGGCTTGCTATGGGCTGAATGTTTGCATCACTCCAAAACTTATATGTTGAAATCCTAACCCTCAAGGTGATGGTATTAGGAGGTGGGGCCTTTGGGAGGTGATTAGGTCATGAGTATGGAGCCCTCATGAACTCGATTAGTGCCCTTATAAAAGAGATTCCAAGAGAGATCCCTTGCCCCTTCTGCCATGTGAGGTTATAATAAGAAGACAGAAATTTTTGAGGAAGCAGGCCCTCACCAGACATCAAATCTTTTAGCACCTTGATTTTAGACTTCCCAGACTCTAGAACTGTGAAAAACCAATCTCTGTTGTTTATAAGCTACCCAGGCTACAGTATTTTTTTAATGGCAGCCCAAAACGGATTAAAACAGAGGACACACACTCTGACCCAGCATATCCAGGAACTAGTCATAAATGCAAATTCTTGAGTCCCACCTAAGACCTACTTAATCAGAAGCTCTGGGGGAGGGGCCAAGTGAGCCATGTTTAACAAGCCCTCCAGGTGATTCTGATGCTTTGGAGAACCATTGATTTTGATGCAACTGAGGCATTTCCCAAAATGCACCAAAGTGATCTTGACACAGTTCAGAAATGTATAGAAATAGGGGAGAGGCCGGGTACAGTGGCTCATGCCTGTAATCCCAGCACTTTGGGAGGCTGAGGCGGGCGGATCATGAGGTCAGGAGTTCAAGACCATCCTGATCAACATGGTGAAACCCCGTCTCTACTAAAACTACAAAAATTAGCTGGACGTGGTGATGCACACCTGTAGCCCCAGCTACTCAGGAGGCTGAGGCAGGAGAATCACTTAAACCCGGGAGGCGGAAGTTGCAGTGAGCCAAGATCCTGCCATTGCACTCCAGCCTGGGCAACAGAGCGAGACTCTGAAGAAATAGGGGAGACTCCTCAGCAACACACGAGGCTACAAGGAGTAAACTTCTGCGCCACTTCATCTGAAATCAGCTCTATGAGTATATTTTGGTGGTGAAACATACTGTTTTGCTATGAATACATTTAGAGGGTTCCTTGCACTTAGAGACCAAGGACTGATTATGACTGTTTTCTGTCATCATGCACTCAGGGGCAGTTGAGAAAAGCTCTGAGTGGAACAAGATTCTGATCATAGACCACAGTTCATAAAGGTCCTTCCACCCCTGCTGAAGGGACTTATCCCCAGCCCATCATAGTACAAAAGAACCTGAGGACCGTAACCTCCAGAATGCAAACAGAGCCCCCAGAAACTGGTCTGACATTCAGAATTGGCCAAGTCAGGGATCAAGGCAGTCCAGAAGGAAAATACACCAACTCTTAGCCCACGGGAAGAAGAGAAGCCATCCTCGAAGGAAACATTTCCAGCTTCCTATTCACTGAATAGACACACCTGCCTGGGATGCTAGATGAGGCTCCTGAATTTTAGTACCATCAGCAGAACTTCTGGCCATCTGGGAAGCTTCATGCTGTATCCTCTAAACTTGCTGAGTTTTTATTGCAGAGTGTGGCCTGGAGATTTTGACTGTCTCTCGGGGTGCAGTAAATGAAGGGACATGAAAAGAAAGTAAGATAGCATTCAAAAACACCCCTTGCAAGTGTGTAATGGAAAATAATCACACCGAAAATAAATGGCAATGTGCCCTTCGGGGACCCTGTGCTGCTGCCTTGAGCCTGGGTTTCTATTCTTCTGGAAGGAATTATGCAGCGATGGCGGCTCCTGCGCAGGCTGCAGGTTCAAGTTTCCTAGACAATATCCTGACTGTGGACGCATGTGTCTTAGCAAGATATATGTCCACTGGCTTGGGAGAGTACAATGGCTGCTTGGTGGCTTATTAGAAGAGAGAATATATTAAGCAAGACAGCAGTTTTTATTTTTAAAACTCAGGCTCTTTCTGACTCAAAGATGCCTGGAGGAATAATACTGCTTGCTACCTTGATTTTTATGTGACCTTATTTCTCCTAAAAGCTTCTTAAGAGAGAAATTGGGCCATTTAGATAGTCAGGTGTTGCTCAGATTCTGTGACTATTCTACAATGTGCTTGAGATTTGGGGAATTCACAGCCATGTGGGTTCTGTATCTAAATAGTATGGATGCTCCCAGTCAGCTACCTCCTTTGCAGGCATATTTTGCAGGGAATCCACTGGGACTCCCCCTCCCCACCCCCTGCCCCTTGCAGAGGTTAGGAGGAGGAGATGAGACAAGACATTTAGTAGATGAGACCTGTCGCCCTCTCTAAGTTCCACCCTGCTCACCTCTTTCCACAGAGGAAACCCTCAGACATCTACCCCTTCCCAACCCCAGCCTACTAATCCTTCCTCCCTCCCCACTCCCTGCCAATCCCCAACAACAGAGCAAGGGGGAAAGCTTTGTACTCTGCCTGCCCCATGACTGCTTCTCGTGGGCAACACCATTTGAAACTAAGAGACACAATTTCTATTTCCAGCAGGTGGGCACACAAGAGGAAGGAGAGGCTCTCTCCCCAATCCACCCTTGACCCCCTCTCCTCCCAGGAGGGAAAAGTGACTTGGCAGTACTCCCAGAGCCAAAGAAGGAAACCAGCCCCAGTGAGAGAAATGTCTACTGGAAAGTAAATGAGCCCTTCTAATGAGCTGTTTACGTGGCTGCACCTGATATTCCAAGTATTTCCTCCTGTCCTAGCCCACTCTAGGGCAGAATCCCCAACCATCTGTATGTGAAAATACAGAGATGGTTATTCTATGGAAAAAACCACTAACTCCATGAGTTCTAGAATGCCTACAAGATCTATTGAAGATTAGGCATCAATAACCAATGTCAATGCCGAGCAAAACACAAAAAAGAAGGTTTCCTAAAACAGAGCTCAGTGTTTGCTGTTCACTTTAATTTTAGCAGACTATTATCAATCCAACTGGGGCCGTGGGTGAGAAGAATTAGATAGCCTAGAAATGTAGCTGTATTATGTTGTGTCTGTTTGCTCTTTCTTTTTCAATAGAGATAGTAGACTCACTGTGTTGACCAGGCTGGCCTCAAGCCATCTTCTCGCCTCAGCCTCCCAAGTAGCAGGGCCTACAAGTGTGTGCCACCAAGCGGAATTGTGTCTATTTTCTAATCTGCTTCATTAATGAGCAGATTTATTTGGGTGCCATTAAATAATGATAAATTATGAAGCTGCAAACAAAACTTGAGGCACCTGAAATCTTTCTGATAGTATTGTCAAATGCTTTCATAATACTGTCAACCGTACAAAATCAGGAATGCTCTTATAAACTATACTGTTAAAGATAAGGGATTCCCATCCCAGCTATTATGCACAGCTTGATTAATCTTTTTAATTAGAAAATTTGAAATATAATGCCTAATATCTCAAAGAAGTTCCTGCCTAAGGCAATATTGTGTAAATTGTTTTTTTTAACGATCCTTTTTGAGTCTCATGCTGTTTTTGTTTCTTCTGCACATAATTATTTAATGTCTCTCCTTTGTTCTAGTCCTTGTGCAAACTTTTTTTTTTTTTTTTTTTTTTTAGTGTTTTTTTATGGGCTTGTCTCTCTTTCTCACATTTCCTGCCATGGAGTAGGAGGATACATTTTTATTTTGTAATAAGGTTGCTTAAATCGCCTCCTCAATCTCTCTCTGGAGAACAGGGTTTCAATAAAAACGTTTCATGGGCTCTTAGAATGTCTTTCCTTTGTTGCTCACTGCTTGGGAGATGGGACGAAATGGAAACTGTTGTCATAGATCTGGGTCTGGCAATGAAAAAAACATGCAGGGCTAGGGAGATTAAATACAAATTGGGAGGGGTGGGGGATGCTCAGCACTTCCAACAGCAGCCAGCCCCCACCACCAACCTCCCTCCCTGGGGCAAACAGGAAAGATAAGTGGCTGTCCTGTTGGGTTAGTCTTCCCACACTCCCTTGCTGGCTGCACTTCTCTGCTCCCAGGGGCCAGTCTGTACAGGGGGGTTAGTGTTAGAGTAACTGCTTTTGTCTCTGTTGAAAATATTTATGGCTAAACACTGGAAATTGCTCTGGGATGCAGCCCTATAAATTTCAAGACCCCCACCTTTCCCTATCTTGAAATTCAAGATGAATTAATCCGAGAGTAAGAAAAGGAAGGAAGAACTTTCAAGGGTGAAACTTGATAGCAGTTTGTTATCTTATTGGCAACTCTCGAGTCTTACATGAGCTGCTTTGTGGGGCCCGGGTGACCGATCGCTGACTGGGAAAACACAATTCCTGTAGAGAGGTTCAAAGCCTCCCAACAGAAACTGGAGATAGCTCAAAGATGCTTCACCCTGTTTTGGAGATAGTGACACCTCATTCTGCAGGAAGATGTGCCTACAAGCCTCCAGGAAAAGAGGCCACCCACTCCAAAACCGCACCGTGGCAAGAAGAGAATATTTGGAATGCAGAACATTTGGATGCAGCCCCATCCAGGGCTTTGTTGAAATTCAGCTGCAAGGCCTCCTTTGTCTTGTATGTGAATTTTAGGAGACTCCCTTTCATCTGATTCAAGCTGGGTTCTAAATGTCACATGAAGAATCCAGTGTGGCATTCAGACAAGACTTACCATCAGAGTGGCTTCAAAAGCTCAGGTGCCCCTAAGGCTTCTCACCCAGCCTGGTGCAGGGTGAGTCCCAGGCTTTGAGTGTAGGGTCACACTGACCTGCATTTGCTTTTGGTTCTGCCTGTTATCCATGGTGTGAGGAGGGTAAGTTTCTTAAACTATCTGAGCCTCCTTTTCTTCATCTGTAAAATAGAAATAAGAAATTTATTTCATATAGTAATTGTGAGAACTAAATAAGACAACACACGTAAATCTCTTGCACAGTATCAGGGACAGAGTAATCCCTAGGGAAAAGCCAGTTGTTGCTGTCATTGGTGGAATGGTGATGTGATGGTTTCCCAGCCACCTCTGGGTTCTTGGTGATTTCAGTCCTAGCAGAGGCTGAGAGAGTAAATGCTTACTGCAGAGCCTGCTTCTGGTGCCTGGCCCAGACCCAAGGATGGGCCCAATGTCTTGTTAGGAAATTTAGCCCACCTTGAAATGTAAGGCACCAAAGCCTCCCCATCAGTGCTCTCTAAAAAGAATTTACATTACAGACAAATCTCCCTGACATATAAGTAACACATGTTGAGCACATAAATATCAGCATTTTGGCTGGAATCGAGTATCACAGTCTTATGCCATCAAGTACTATTCATGACCCTCTTCATGTATCCTTGTCGTGAGACCTCAATGGTGAGCAGCTCACATACATGACTGTAACTGATCTGACTTTCACACAATTAAACTGTAAGTTTCATTTTATTTTCTCATTTTCCTAGTTCTCCAGAACATAGAATCAGTGTTTATGGAGACTATTTTCCTGATTCTGGAAAAATTTCAAGAGATGATGAAAGTCAGATAATGCTTTCAAAATTTCTGAGATGTATAACCACTTCCCACTGTCTCTAAGGCCAAGTGGATGAGGCTTCGCGGGTTCCATTACTATCTTCCCAGATGGTGTATTCATCTGTTCTTGCACTGCTATAAAGAAATACCTGACACTGGGTAACTTATAAAGAAAAGAGGTTTAATTGGCTCATGGTTCCGCAGGCTCTGCAGGAAGCATGGCTGGGGAGGCCTCAGGAAACTTACAATTATGGCAGAAGATGAAGGAGAAGCAGGCACGTCTTACATGGCTAGAGTAGGAGGAAGAGAGAGAAGGGGGAGGTGCTACATACTTTTAAACAATCAGATCTCATGATAACTGACTCACTGTCATGAGAACAGCACCAAAGGGGATTTCTGCCTCCGTGATCCAATCACCTCCCACCAGGCTCCACCTCCAATATTGGGGATTACAATTTGACATGAGATTTGGGCAGGAACACAGACCCAAACCATATCAGACAGCAAACTGAATTTCTTTTTACCTTGAAAGGCTTCCCTTGAAGTTCATTTCTACATGAACTGCCTGCAAAAACTCCCATGTGTACTGCAGGAGGCAGCCTGCATCCCCCAAGAAGGCTCCTGCACACCGTGTACTCTCTCTCCTCCATCCTTACCTCCAGGCTGTCCCACCTTACCACAGGGACCAGTGCCTCATGGCCCTGCATGCATCTCAAGGGATCTAGAGCATTCCCCAATGCCAGGAGCCATGACCAGTGTTTGCCACTTTCTCCACAGACCATCCTTGACCTGCTCAGATCTCACTTCCTTCACCCCCAGATCCACAACTGGTGACAATGTCTTCAGCCTCTGTGGAGTCCTGGGAGGAGATTTCCAAAGGGTGAATAGATAGGAAAGCCAGTGAGTTTAGTAACCTGAAGTCAAACATTGGTGCTGCCTACCTCACAGGAAAGAAACATGTATTTGCCACTGTGGGGGGTCCTGTTGCAAAGGAAGAGTGGAAACCAGCATTTCAAGAGGCTCAGCCCTTTTGTTTCCTGGCTTAAACCCTTAGCCTTCTGGGATCTGATTGGTTGTAAATGAATTTAGGTCAATAAATTCCAGGATATTTTTTTCCCTAATTTGCCATCCCCACTCATGACCAGAAATAAAATCTCTCCGGGAACGAGTCCCATTTTGAATGGCATGTGGTTGCTAACACTCTTTCAGTGGAATAACATTGAAAGACTCTCCTTTATATTCTGAGGTCCCTGAGACTATAATTAAATCACTTATCATCAAAGAACATTACTCATATTACCACTGAAATACACAATCTCTATATTCCTAGACAGAGCAATCATGAGTTACCACCAAAGCAGTGCCCTTAGGCAATTGGGACAATCATTTCCATCTTAGAAATTGGCTTTGGTTTCCTTTAGCTCATATAAAGGCCCTACCCAGGGTACACTCTGAGCATTCTTACTCATGGTTGCTATTGATTTCTGTACAAAATTCAGATTCTGTTAGGAAAGTATAGAAAGGATGGGATAAATATTGGGTAGGCAACCAATATCCTACTCGTTATCCTTTTATGGAGCAAATAGAGCACTGATGTTATCCTCAATCCTCAGAATATCCCCATTTATTGGAGAAAAATATGGGTGGTTGCTAATTCCATATGGAAAAATACTACTCAGAAATGGCCTACTATATAAATTTCAAGGTAAGCTCATAACAAAGACCAGGATACTACCTTGTACTCCCCACTTCCTACTTCTCTTGGATAAGCCCTCTTCAGGGGTAAAACTTCACTGTCTTATATAGCCTTCCAGATTTTTTGCCTACACTCTTCTCTCTTACTTGAGAAGGAACTTGATACCAGTAAGAAGGCATACTCCACTTCACTGTGCTTCCTTGCCATGCAGTTGTTCCTTTAGAGATGGCGAAGATGAAGTTGAAAGAGTTGCAGGAAAAAGAGGAAAGCAGGTTGTGTGGTGAAGACAGGCTTGTCCTTGTCACAGCATTATGTGGCTTGTTGGCTGAAGAGTCAGAGGACCTAGATGTAAATGTCACCAGATGTTTCTGCCGTCTCTATCATTCATGTCCATTGCAAAGTTAAAATCCCCTTTTGTCTCTCTTCACTCAAGAATGGCTGATATGTGATTGGGAATAAGAAAAAAAACCAACTCAATGGCCTTAAATGAAGAAGACTGATTGGCTCATCTAAGTGAAAATGTAGAGAGACCAGTGACCAGGTGTGGCTTATCCGCAGTCCTGACTCTACATTTTGTGACTCTCAAGGCTATGGGTAGATATGGAAACTTCATGGATAGGTTTCATTTTTAAGCTATTATTGATGCAGCTCCAGGAGTTCTGGACCTTATGTCTCTGCATAACAACTTCCATCCTAACATTCCAGGCAAGAGGCCTGAGATTCATCCTGCATGGATTACTTTGGTCACATGCATTTCTCCTCAATAGACTGTTCAGGGGAATAAAATGCCGATTGTCTTAATTAATAGAAATAATCCCTGAATCGTGGAATATTAGGTCAAACCATATGAGACTACTACTAATAGTCAATGATTTTTGATCTGTGAAAACATTAATTTCATATGGTTCAACCTAATACGTGAGATGTGTATGCAAAATGATAAAAACTAAATGAAAACCCAGATGATTAAGAGAGCAGGAAGGAAGTGAACATATCCAATGAGTGAGCATCGTGGGGTTGTGGGGGAAGGAATTCTTCTCTGGCTGGCTTCACTGTGCACTAGCTGTGTGAACTTGGATAAGTTTTTTTTTTTTTTAATCTGTCTCTGCCTTAGATTCTAAATTTACAAAATGGAGATTACAACACCACCTACTTCACAGGATGGTTATGAAGTTTCAGTGAGTTAGTTCACAAAAATTTTAGAATGGTACCTGGCTCTTGGCAGATATAAGCCTCTGTTATTGTTGTTTTTATTGTTATTTCTGGGCAAATGTGATGGCTTCCATTTGTCATCACCACGGTGCTTCATTCATTTTGGGGTGATATTTGATCTTGTAACTATCATCAATATCTGCACTCCCAGAGCACTCATGTTCTGGGGGTTATTAAAAATTGGAGTCATCATTCAATTACATTTCATCACATTGTTTTTATTTGTGTGTTACCCACAGAGGCTCTGCAATCACTACACTCTCAAAGCCAATTACAGTCAGCGAATTACCCAAAGACATAAAATTAATGAAATTTACTGGCATAATTGTTTTCTAGAAAGCACAAGGTAGCTAGGCATAGACTCAAATAAGATAACTCGTTTCATGTGCTTCTCTACCCCAAGGGAAATGCCAAGCTTGCTCATTCTCCCCCATCCCTCTTAAAGAGGGTTCTCTCTCTCTCTCTCTCTCTCTCTCTCTCTCTCTCTCTCTCTCTCTCTGTGTGTGTCTGTGTGTGTGTGTGTGTGTGTGTGTTTAAAATCCTGGGCCTCAGTATTACCAGCAGCATCCTAGGAAAGTCATCTTGGTTCATCCCTCCACCTCTAGGCAGAATTATATCAAAATCATCGCAGGCTAGAGGGACAGCCATACTACCCCCTGGGGAATAGCTCAGCTCCTGCAAGAAGCACACTTTCTACTAATTCCCCTACTCTGCCTTCAGTGGGAACAGGAACTGCATTGACCGAGCAGTGGCAGGAACAAGAACAACAACACAAGCCAACCCCTCCCCAAGCTCCATTCCTCCTAGCAGTCGCTTCTCTCAGTAGCATGGATAGAGGCAAGCAGATTTCTTCTTCCATAAAATAAGCTGTTTAGACTGAATGACTTTTACAACAAAGTTCAGCTTCAAACTTTTAGGGCTCAGATTTGGGGGCTCTGGTGATGTCCCTCCTACTAAATTCTATTCTGTTAATGCATTTAACACAGCACTAAGCTCCAAGAACACAAAGCCGCATGAGGCCATACCCTACTTTGTACCTACCAGAGCGTCTTCTTCGGGACCACCCTCACAATACAATTCAAGGGTACAATTTAGGCCAGATATTGTGATTTATATCTTCCTGCCTGGACAATAAGGCCATCATGTGGGAACTATTTCTAATTCAGTCTTTTGTATGATGCCGAGTTGTCACAGCCGCAAAGACGTGAGCCAACACAACGTATGTGGACTGTGCCAGGAAACTCTACTAAGCTCTTTTGCTCACCTTATCTCATTGAGCCCTGCAGAACCTTTCGGTTAAGATGTGCTAACCCCATTCTATGTATGAAGGTGCTGAAGTTCAAAGAAGTTAAGTACCATCCCCAATGTCATACATGTCAGTGATGGGATTGGGAGATGAAAGTAGGGGTCTGCCTCTCTACCTAATCCTCTTAATGTTTAAAGTGCCCATGTTGTAGGCTCCTTGGGGGCAAACACAGACAACCTGCATTTCTTTGGGCCTTTTCATAGCACCCAGCACAGAGCTGTGCACCTCCTAGAACCTCATTTGCTGTTCTCCTACCAGCCCATCATTCTGAGCTAAGGCCTATGAAGTCGGCTGAACTCCACTTCTGCCTTCCAACAGCTGCCATGTCCATTTCTGGCTTTCACCCCATCTTATTATTCTTGTCATAATATCATCCATGACTACTGTGTACCAAACAAAAACAAAAACTATTAGTTTGGGAAGCTATCACAGGTATGAAATGAATTCAGAAAATTTGGCTCCCAGCCTGCTGAAACTTGAGGAATTGAGCAAGCACATGTTGTTGGTCAAGTTTAGGGATTTTTTTAAAGATGTGTGGCTCCCTTAGCTTTCGTTCCACATTCTTTGGGTGCTTGGCTGGATGTTTGATGTGCAGCATTAAATTAACTTCCCAGCCCTGATAACATCCCAGGGTTGTTAAATGCACCGAGGTACTTGGTAATTCATCTCACTTGAAATTTTCTCAGCTCGGTAAGCATGCATTCATTATCATAGAAATCACTTTCATGCTTAACAAACATATCTGGCATATTCTCAGCGTTCACATTTTCCACTGTCACCTAACCTGTCATGAAACATGCTTTGTGTATACAAATAAACAATTCACGCAGAGATGATTTTTCACTGTGTCTAAGGAAAGACAGTCAAGTTTCAGGTTCTCTTTGGAGAGAGGATTCTCAGTCCTCAAAAGTCGCTACATTTTGACTCTGAGTAGTAGTTTTCCTCTAACTTGGTGGGCCCTCCTTCCATTTAAGACCTGGTTTAAGATTCACCCCCTGCATGAAGGTTTCCCTGAGTAATAACACATCTTCCCATTCCCCCAGGTTGTAAGCGTGCAGTTTGTGCATCACTCTTTCCCGTGTTTACGGGCTGTGGTTGCTGCTTCCCTCAGGTTGCGAGGTCATGTGAGTGTGCTCCCTTCCATGAGACTACAGGGATTACTGCAGTTTCTTCTAATTCCTTTTTGTTTCTCCTACACTCTTTTGTGTTTCTCATGGTGTTATGCCCTCTGTAATAAATGCGTATCAGTGTTGGGTACCATGATATTACATTTCTTTGAAAATCTCCTACAAAGACCCAACAGACATGACAAATCTGCTATGTATTCAACCACACAGAGGACATCCAAAGGAAGTTGAAAAATGTAGCCTGTTTCTTTCATGTTGCCTACAATTGACTTGTAGAGGTAAGATTGCATAGATAAACTAATAACATACATTAGTATGATACATCCTTAGTGTTCTCCAATGCACACTTTGAATGAGTTCTCATGAATCACGATTGAAGATATAGACTTACAACTAGCCAAATTGTCCAGGCATACATGTATAGATTATCTTATACATTGTCAACTCAGAATATTTAAAAATTTAAAAATTGGTTGCCAATAAATTTATAAAGATAGGACATATCACCAATGTCCATATTTCTGTCTTCTCTTGAAAAATTCCTCGTGCAATCTGTGACGTCCACCTCAAAACTGGATTTTGCTGCCCTTTTTCAGGTTCCATGCAGTAATGTTGGAGAAATTATAAAATTGCATTTCTTTGTAAGAAGTGGCCCTAAAAAGACAGTCAACCAGCTTTATAAGTAACGTAAGTCCTATATTTATACACATCATTAAGAGACTGAAGGAGCACTTAAATTTTTCTACAATTTATTGCATTGCATGAAGGATACTATTATGTTGTCATAATTTTTGCAATTATGCAGATTTGCTAAGGCTTTAGAATGTATCTCTGGTGAATTTCAGGGGTCTACTCCATATAATAAGCCACTAACTGTGTGGTAGAGATCAAAATGCTAACCTTAAGGAATCAAGGAAGGGATTCATGTGGGTTAGAATGATTAGGAAGACTTTCACCGTTCACTACTGGAGCTTATGGACACACAGGCAAACTAATCTAAAGAGACAGATTAGTTTTTTAAGATCACAGCAACATCTCTCAATTACCCAGAATTCAGATGTCTTGTAAATTTCCCTATCTAAAAAACTTTGGGGAAACATCAAAAGGACACTACAATATTCAAAATGGGTCTCACAACATCCACATACTGAAATGTGCCTATTTTATTCCTAAGAAAATCTCATTCAGAGACTCTTTACTCTCACCTTACTTAAAGTCCACTAAGATTGGGTACTGGTCTCTTCATTCAAAGTTGAGTAGAAATGACTAGTTTAAGGAGAAATTGTAGCAGTAGGCCTACTGATAGCAGCAAGAAGTTACACCAACAGAATGACAGCAATGAAGGATAGAAAAAATATTCTAAAAATCAGAACCAAGAATTCCAAAGGCCTCACTACCCAGAGCCATCTAGCGACAGAACCTTGGTAACATGTTGGCCAAACCTGGACCAGTATAATGATGACGGTTTAACGCTCGCTCTGACTTATCAAAAAAAAGGCTAACTTGTGTTGAAAATTGTTGTTCAGGATGTCAGAGAACTATGTTACACATTTCAAAAAAGATTTTCATTTAAATGACTAAAATAAATACATATTTACTCAAAGGGAATAAGTTTCAGTTATCTGGAATATTCTTATCATGGATGGCTTAATTCCCCAATAATGCTGGAGAGGTGTGACTGTATTGTATCTCGTAAAGTTATGTGTATATGTTCAATTTGTAAAAACATAAGGAAACAATCAGTGTTCAGAGAGATAACCATTCTTTTTAATTATAATCCATTTGAGTCAAACTGTAAATATTGCCATACCTGAACACAAAATGAAATAAACATGCTCAAGGATATTTACTGACCCACACTAACTCTGTAAGTCAATTTGATTTCAAAATGAATTGCCTCCAAAGCACTCCAAACCCCCTTCCTCTCACATGCAACAGAGGCAAGGCTGGACATTACAAGACAGAAAACAGAACAACCAAAACATAATGCTCATTAACCACAAGCATATGGAACACTCAAGCATGTTATAATCAGTGTGGTCCAACTGAACCACAGTACCGAGGTACATCACTTCCAGTAAAGGGACACTAATTATTTTCCATTAAAGAAGTGTCAAGTAGCAGTCTCAAAATCAGGCCCTTCTAAATTACTCTTCTGTTCAATAACCCTGTCATCTATAAGGGTATGCATTATGTGGTGTTTGATACCCCAGCCGGAAGTAATACAGAGCTACTCTGCAGTCAATTCTTCTCATGTCACTTTGATAGAGAGGGTGCTTTCTCCTCCAAGTCAAATGGAAAAAGGGTTTGGCCTTTAGCAAGTGTCTTCTCTCAGGTGTTTGTGGTTAAGTCAGGCAGGACCACCTGCACCAGAAGTGGGACAGATAGCAAGGGAAAGAACACTTCTCTGGAGGCTGGAGGCAGTGTGAAAAAAAGAGGAAATGAACATCTTGTTTGCATGTATGAGTCCACACTTAGGTCCAATGTCTGCAGGAAAACTAAGGTTTTTGGAAAGCATCTGGAGAGCAAAGTTAAACATAAAAAAGAAATCGGCTGTGCATGGTGGCTCATGCCTGTAATCCCAGCACTTTGGGAGGCTGAGGCAGGTGGATCACGAGGTCAGGAGTTCAAGACCAGCCTGGCCAAGGTGGTGAAACCCCATCTCTACTAAAAATACAAAAATTAGCCAGGCGTGGTGGTGCACGCCTGTAATCCCAGCTACTCTGGAGGCTGAGGCAGAGGTTGCAGTGAGCTGAGATCGCACCACCGCACTCCAGCCTGGGTGATAGAACAAGACTCCATCTCAAAAAAAAAAAAAAAAAAAAAAAAACAAAGTAAGACAATTTCTGAAGTTGAAAACTGAAGCACCTTTTTTCCCTATCAACTCTGACTCTCAAACTCAGAATTAGCATCATTATCATCATTTTCATCATCATCATTATTACATCACTTATTTTTTCAGTATTTTGTATAAATGAAGCCCTATGCCAAGCATTTTACATACACACATGCTCTTATCTAATCCTATGAGGTAGCTATGACTTTCCTATTTTTATTGTTAAGGAAACAAAAAAGTAGCTAAAGAGACTTGCTTAAGTGGTACAAAGTGGTAGAATTGGGATTTGAATCCAGGCATCTGACTCCAAAACCCATTCATTAATGGACATTCTTACACCCACCAAAGTAACCACGTCACCCCTACAACCTCTTCCATGATGTCGGGCTCAAGAAAACCCTCTAAGTCCTGGTTGGAGGAAGTGGTCCCGTCCAAAAAGGGTTTCAGTTTAGGAGTGAAAGGGCTCCAACTCTCTGAGACTTGCATGGCCACACTCAGATTCCTGTCTTTGCTGCCCTCTGGCCCCCTATACCTCCCAATCAAAATGTCTAGTGTCTCATTATACCCTAAGTCTGCTTTCACTGCCATGCCCAAGTAGTGTGACTACAACCCATCCATGTAGTTATACCTTAGAGAGGGAAAGAATGATTGAACTCTAGGGAAAGGACTTTCCTCATTGCAGTTGTCTTTAAACATACATAAGATCAATTGCCTAGTCCGAGAGCTGCCAGGTCTTAAATAAGTCCTAGGTAGGTTAAAACACCAATTAGTGGTTTCTTATTATCCACCTGCCAATCATCTCAAATGTGTCTATCGTAATCATTTTTATTTTCCCATAAATTTGATTGGTTTCTTGCAATTAAAATCCTTCAGCATCACCTTCCCTTGAGTCCTCATTACCAAATCTTCTTTAAAATGTCCATCTTTTTAATTAGTTGGCCCATGCAGATGAAGCCAAATTCTTTGGCTGGCCAGGAGGAAAAATGTGCCATAAGGAAAGAGGTGACAAAAGAGTTGATCTCCCTTTCTGCATCCCATCTGTTCCATCCCTAGTCACCACTTTTGCTTAGGGAAAGAGGAAGACCTAATACATTTTCCTTTTTAGTTGAACTGTGGGAATCAGCTTCCTCTTTCTTCCATCTCTCTCTTTAGGTACATAACATGCTTGTTTCTTTTGCCTGGTTGATAGTTTCCTCTGGAAACTGTGAAAGTTATCATAATCAAAATGGAGTCACTAATGTGAGAAGGAAAAAAAAACTGACAAATAGAGCTGGGGAAGGTCATGAAAAGAGGGTTCTCATGCTTTTATGCTTGATAACAAAAATTATCACAAAAAGACTGCACAAACCACAACCTTGACCAACAGCCATCACAACCTTACACACACACACAAAAAAATACTTCTGCAAGGACATCTGCTCATCAACTACCCGTCCAACCTCAGACTGGTGTCACCCTTGTTATTGATCTTTGCAGCCAAAGATAATTATTTTAAAACAATTTCGTAACCTTCCTTATTTTTTTCCTTTAAAAACCTTTGTCTTCCTTTACCTGCCTGAATATGCATGTCATTTGCTGTACCACACATATTCCCATGAAACTGCTCTATTCCCAAATAAATATCTTTTTCTATTAGAGAGCCTCTCCCTGTTATTTAGGTTGACAGAACTAAGCTGTTAGGTGATTTGCATACTTGGGTAGCCAACAACACTTAATCCCTGCATTTTTTCTCCCTCCCTCCCCATTTACTATCAGACCCTTTTATCACAGCTATCCTTCTCCTGAAATCATAAATAGCCATCAGCTTCTCATGGCCTTTGCCAGAGTTGCCCACTCTCTGAAGACTCCTCCCTACTTGTGGGAACCAAACAGAACTAGCTAACTTTCCCACCTCCTCCAAACTTATCACCAAAACCTTCAAAGCTTGTTGTGTCCCAGCCCACACAGTTGATTGGGGGAAAGGGAGGGAAGTCAGATTAGCTGGAGCCTAGCACAGAAGAGTGGCTGGTGTGGAAAACTGGGAACTGAGGGAACATCAAGGGCTGGGCCCAGGCAGGGCTGAGCCTGGGAGCAGGAGCTAGAAGCCCCAGAAGGTTAAATCAAGAGCAAAAGTACATAGACCCAGAGTGATACGAGAGGTGGGAACCAGAAGAGGAGATGAGTCACACGGAGCAACAGAATGCCGGGGGCCTGTCCAAAGGAAGAGCTCCATCCAAACAAGTCAGGACAGGAGATGCATGAGTGTGAGGTGAATCCAAGGGCAGGAATCAGGGAGTTCTGAAGGGAACAGGAGCTAAAGGGAAGTAGGGGTCATGTGCAAAGCAACAAGAAGATAGGAGAAGGGGTGTGTGGTGCATTCTCCAAGGGCTGAGTCTAGCATCTACCGCTGAGACAGCATTCCCACCATCTTCCACATCTGCTCATTCTAGAAGCATGTGACAGTCCATATGCTGTAAAGCCACCATGAATGGCTTCTGACAGTCTGTCATTCCTCTCTGATCTGGGGCATTGTTTTCCAATCAACATTAAGGACACTTGAATCCAATTTTGCACTCTAAAGACTATTCCTTTGCTAGTTAGGGGTCAGACCTTGACTCAACTTCCAATATTGCTAGGTACTATTGATTAACTTGATTGGTTTTGATCTACAAAATGGCAATTTCACATGGTTCAACCTAATTTTACCTGACCTTGGACAGGTTACATCACTTCTCCAAGCCTCGGTTTTCTTTCCTGAAACATGAAGAAAATAATACCCACCATTGGCCAGGTACGGTGGCTTACGCCTGTAATCCCAGCACTTTGGGAGGCCGAGGTGGGCGGATCACGAGGTCAGGAGATCGAGACCATCCTGGCTAACACAGTGAAACCCCATCTCTATTAAAAATACAAAAAATTAGCCGGGCGTGGTGGCAGGCACCTGTAGTCCCAGCTACTTGGGAGGCTGAGGCAGGAGAATGGCATGAACCCAGGAGGTGGAGCTTGCGGTGAGCTGAGATCGCACCACTGCACTCCAGCCTGGGCGACAGAGCGAGACTCCGTCTCAAAAATAATAATAATAATAATAATAATAATACCTACCATTCATTGGTGATTAGATGAATTAATGTGTTTTACAGTGCTTGGTATAATGTCTTATACCTGGTAAATGCTCAATAAATACTAGGTATTGTTATCCTGGATTTGCAGGAATAATAAACATCTTAGAATTGAATTTGACAGTTAAACACTCTGAATTCTCCCTTAGCAGATAATCTTTGACATACATAACACATTTGGTATTCTGTAGTACAAGGCCCATCATAGTTGTTTTATCTGCCTCTAAGTACAGTGGAGCATATGCTTAAAACCATGCATGGGCTTTGGAGTCTACCAGTCATTGGTTAAATCCTAGCTTCACCACTGAATGACCTTCAGCAAATTACTCAACTTCTCTGAACCTCAGCCTGCTTATCTGTAAATTTGGGATACAAATAGTACCTGCAGAGACATATTGCCTGTGAAGTGCTAGCATAGTGCATGGTAGGTCATGAGTGCCTGATGAATGGTGGTCCCTGCATGCTGGCCAGATCTCAATTCCAACCTGGATCCGTCCACTAATTCCAGCTCCAGTATGAAGACACACCAACCCTTATGTAGGAAGGAGAACGTTAAGCACATGCTCCTACCCTCCATTCTGGTGGTCCTGGATTTACCCTGCCATTGGCTCGTTTTGTTGGGTGGCCAAATGTTTCATTTCAGGTAAATCTGGAAGGCAGTTTGGCTTGGTCTTGGAACAACTCTTACTTTGCTTGTGGTTTCTGAGTTTTAGGTTGATAAAGAATTCTTGGCAGAAGGAGAGTTTCTCATTCAAAATAAAACAGCTTGTTCTTAATTTTTTTTAAAAAAAAAAAAGCTCATTAAGTTTCTGGGACATAAAATGGCTCTTCTGAAGGAGAATGTAAATTGGCTTCAGCAGAAGTATCACACAGAGGCAGAGAGAGTACATTTCTTCTACATGCAGATGGTTTTCAGAACTTGGTGCAAAGAGCCAGCAAGGCACACATTGGTTGCAGTTGAGGCTGAAATGTCTGGAGGCGTCTGGCTGAGCCTGGTCTGCCTGCTGCTTTTCCCAGTGGGAAGCTGAGCGATACCAACAGCACTGCAGCCAGATGGCATGTCGCTACTGGGAAACAGGTTATATCATCTCATAGAAAAATCTGCACTAACATGCCAACTTTCTTCGGCTCAAATCAAAGGCCCACTCCTCTTTCATCTTTCTGGCTCTGTGTCTTCCAGGTCCCCAAGTTGCCATGTGTGGCTCATTCTTTGCATTGAGATCACCAGAGTTTATCAGCTCAGCTAGAGTAGAGTAAGCCACACTGCAAAAACAAACCACAGTGGTAACATGGAAGCTGCGAAAGTAGCTAAGTAAACACCATCAGAACATGGGCATAGTGTGGGGAACTAACAAGGGCCACGGGGCAATTGCATTTTGGCAAAGGGAATGAGATATTTGGACCCTATAACAAAAGGGGATCATTCTGTTGGAATCACTGGCTTAAGAAAAGGTATTGGGGGTCAATTAATGAGTCAATCAAGATTCTGATATCCTTTTATCTTTTGATATGAAATAATCTATGGATTCAGAGTGGTCTTTGTGGAATCTGTGGGAACAAGTTCAAGCGTGGGAAGAAAATTAGAGCTGGACCCAGTTAGTCTCCAATCTACCTGCAGAGATTCAGGGGATTTTTCTGCCTTGTGCAATAACATATCACACTGGGTTCAACAAATTGTAACTGAGAATCCACTGGGTCAGAAGACAGAACCGATAGGAATTCCTATGATACCCAAATAGAGACAACCAGAAGCCTCCACTCCTGGGAAATGACTCCTTTCTCTCCAAGTCTAGTCTAGGGAATATAATTAATCTTGGCCCAGGGAAATGGATTGAAACCAAATTGGGTTTGTTGTGTCTTATACTAATAGCCAGTGTCTCACCCTTCTTGATTACATGTACTACACTGGAACAGTCAGATCATTTCTCCTAAAATTAGCATCTTGCCTGAGAGGCAGCTTTCACCAAAACAACAGCAAATTCCATTCCTTTTTGTTCTTTGGGTTTTGTGGTGACCGTAGCAGAAGTTCCTGAGTAGAAAAACAAAAACCATTATACTTATGCATCACTCAAGTGATGACAACTTGAGGACCTTTTCATTCCTCCTTCCCTTTACCATCCCTTCTGGAGGGGTGGCAAATTCACCATCGGCACTTCCCAGGGGAAGTCACGAAGTTCCTGGTGTTCTGGCGAAGACAGACAGATGGTGAAAGACCAGAGAACCAACCAGCTAATGATGATCTAAGAACATGCAGCATCATTTTCCTATCTTTGACAATGATCAATTAGAAAAACCTTCTTTTTCTACTGTGGGAAAGTGGCTTATACCTGTTCGCTTATCTACTTCTGGATGATATTGTGAGAATGAACAAAGGGTCTGAAATCTACTTTTAATTTCTCAGATAAAAGAACTTATATAAATAAGTTATATCAAGGGAGTAGTGGGGATGGTGAATGCCTTTGTTCAAATGAAGTATCAGGAAGCCAGCTCCAAATAACAGCTATTGATAAAATGATGGAAGGGTCCTGAGGGCTTGCTATGCATTCTCCAAGAGCTTTACATGTACCTCAAAATAGCCTTACGAGGTGGTGTCAGTCCGTCTGGGCTGCTATAACAAAGCACCATAGACCGTGTGGCTTATAAACAACAGAAATTTATTTTCTCACAGTTCTGGAGGCTGGAAATCTGAGATCAGGGTGCCAGGCTAGTCGGGCTGTGATGAGGGCTTGCTTTCTGATTGCAGACTGCCGACTTCTTGGTGTATCCTCACATGGCGTGGAGCACAGAGAGAGAGCCTGCGTCTCCTCCTTTTTTATAAGGGCATTAATCCTATCCTGAGGGCCCCACTCGCATAACCTTATTCAACTTAATTTCCTCCCAAAGGCCCTACCTCCAAATACCATCACACTGGGGCTGGGGGTTAGGGTTTCAACATACGAGTGGGCGAGGGGCACACAAACCTTCAGTCCATAACTGAGGAAGATAATATTATTATTCCCAGCTAACAGATGAAAAATGGAGGCACAGAAAGGCTAGGTTCCAACTTAAGGACTTACAGGTAGTAAGTAGTAGCACTGGGCCTGAAATCCAGGCGGTCAGGCTCTAGAACCTAGGCTCATAACCACTACTTTGTGTTGCCTTCTATATTCACTTTAGGTCTGTTGAGGCTCCTGGCTCTACGGCATTCTATTTAAGCTATTTCTGTGAAGTAGAGAAAATGATGTGGACAAATTTCTTTTTCAGAGGCTAGGATTCTCTCTGGCAGATTCCAGTGGATGAACACCTATCTAGTGAATTCTGGATGAGTTAACCTTAAATCACTTTTGCCCCCTATGCACTCCCTGCACCACTCCCATGCTTAGTGGACACCTTCAGACTGCTCCTCCTGGAGGAGTACTTTGGAGCTTCAATACAAACCCTGTTGAACGTTTTGGAGGCAAAATATCTACATTGGCAGCATAAACCCTAACCCTGTTCATGAGCAGGGCCAGCAATGAAGCTCTGCCCGCTGGAATTATGCCAGCCATTTCTAGATGCTAATTTGTAATGTGATGTTGCCCAGATGAGTCCATCAGCAGACTTGTCACTGGCAGTTGTTAGAATTACCCAGCCCACTAAAGCCCTTTCTTGCTTTGCAGTCAGGGTTGGAGCCAAGGGTGGGATGGCTGTGCCCAGTGGGCTACACAAGGCTGGCAGCCAGTGCTCAGAGCCTCTGGCAATTAGCACAGTTCCTACAGTTCCTTAAACAATGCTGATGGACCCTTGTCTTTCATTAAGCTGCCTGAAAGTCAATCTCCTGATGGATCCCAGAGGAAAAATCAAAAAAGGAGAGTTTATTTTCAGACAGTTTAATAGCAATCAACTTAAGAAGTACCTAAAAAATGATAATTAAATATTTCTCCAAGGAGCGAATTAAGATAAATACCCTAAGAGTTATTTCACATAGATCTGTTTAGAAAATGTCCAATTAGGATAATATATACCACATTTAAGGACCAAAGGGACTGTTTTGATTCACTCCTTTTTGCCATTGTTGATATTTTAGGTTTCTAAGGGAATGATTTTTTTACAAGTTCAAGAGTAGCATACCCTCTCAAGGGAAGTACTGGGATATAATTTGGCGGCACAGTATCTTATTCCACCCTCGACTTTGTGAGTCAATGCCTTCTCAACAAGAGTCCGAACTGAAGTGAATTTAGACCAATGAATGGAGCCTGATTAGGAGGACTAACCTCATTGTCAATCAAATTTTGTGCCTATTGATATGACTTCTAGGGCAGACTTGTGCTTTTCTCTCCCTTTAACAAATAAAATGAGCATCTACTTTTCCTGAAAGGAAACTGGTTTTTTTTGTTTGTTTGTTTTTGGTTTTGAGACGGAGTCTCGCTCTGTCGCCCAGGCTGGAGTGCAGCGGCGCGATCTCTGCTCACTGCAAGCTCCGCCTCCCGGGTTCACGCCATTCTCCTGCCTCAGCCTCCCCAGTAGCTGGGACTACAGGCGCCGCCACCACGCCTGGCTAATTTTTTGTATTTTTAGTAGAGACGGGGTTTCACTGTGTTAGCCAGGATGGTCTCGATCTCCTGACCTCGTGATCCGCCCGCCTCGGCCTCCCAAAGTGCTGGGATTACAGGCGTGAGCCACCGTGCCCGGCCTGAAACTAACGGTTCTTTTGTCGTGTTGATGTTGACTGGGCTTCCAGAAGGCCCCTGTCAATCTGGCTTCCAGATATATATCCCCTGGAATAATTTCATTCCAAAGAATTTAAAGTACTTGGAGTTGATCCTTTGAGTTAAAATCCTTTACAAGTCTCACTTCATTAATCTTCAGTGAGAGGGTGAACTTTACGATGAGACCATTTTATGGATGGGGAAAGCTGAAGCACAAGGGTTTTATGGCAACTGAGAAGGGCCTGAGGCTGGCTCTCAGTAATGGCTTCTTCCCACTCACAGCCTTCTGCCTCCATCATGCCTCACAGCAAAGTAGAGTCAACCTCTTCCCAAAACAGGTGATCGATTTCCAAAGGAGGGTGGGTGGTTTAGTTTTCTGATCTGAGTTTTTCAAACCTCCCACGTTTGGCAGGTCAAGGCAGGACCAATCTACTTCTAGAATCCATTTTTGGTTGGCTGTCTATAAGGCTAGTATGTCTCAAGCACATTGGGAAATTAAAGAAAACAACCATTAGTGTTTCTGACACATGAAATGCCTACCAGGGTCTTTTCTACCAGGGTCTTTTTCCTGCTCATTATGAAGGCTAATATGAAAATATTGCTACAGTGAGCAGAAGAAAAGCAGTATCTGAATGACTTTTCGTCTCAATGCAGTGCAAATGCCTGCAGTTCAAATGCAGGAACTGCCTCATCTCCTTTGCTTTTGGCCAGGAAGAGCTCATTTATTACCCATCACTAGGAAGAGCATGGCAGAGCCCTCATTATCTTGGATCCATGCTTTCCAAATCAATCAGCTCCCCGCTACACTGCTGGGCTTTCTAATTTAAATGTCAGCTAAAGTTAGAATATGTTCTTTAAAAATGTCAGAGCCTCGTTAACTTTGGCTTTGTGTTGTCCTGTCTATCACAATTAGGTTGGCAATGTTAAGGAAATTATTTTTCTAAGAATTCTTGAACTAAGGCTCCTCTTTGAATTTCAATGATACTCTTCCTAAAAGTCTTGCTCTGGTTCAAAATCAAGATGTTCCATATTACTGGCATCTACAAATAGCCACTTTTCAGAATGTATAAGGATTTCTAAAAGACTTCTCACTTTTGGATTCCCACTGTGAAAAATATTCTAAAAGCTGAAATTTGATCCATGTTTTTCAATGGGCTTTTGGGGTTTGGCAACTGGTCTTGGACAGGACTGTCCTACTCATCACAGGACCTGTAGCTTTTCTGCTTCTCCTGTTCACTTAATGCTAGTAATCCTTCCCAGTTATTGTGATCTTGGAGTGCAGAACATGATACCCCAAAGTATGACACCTTGGTGTGTTGAGTACTTTGAACTGAAAGAGACTGGAAGGGCCTCAAAAGCAAGATCTTCTGACCTTCCCCCACCCTCCTGTCTCCTGTCGCTCTTTCTTCCCCAAGCAAGTCATAGAAACCAGAATTCCTCTTCCCCAAAGGTAAGTCATAGAAACTCGAGTCCCTCTCTCCCAAAGCAAGCCATAAAACCTAGAAAGGCCACTGTCTTCCTTTTCTCTTCCTCCTTTGAAGACCCTTATTCTAGAGAGGTCCTGCTCCATACCTGGGAAGAAGAAATGCTACACGGAGAAGGGACTGGGATTAGTGCCCTTATAAAAGAAGCCTCAGAGAGCTGCCTTGCCTCTTCCACCACGTAAGGACTCACCAGAAGAGGAGCCCGCACCAGACACTGAATCTGCCAGAGCCTTTAGCTTGGGCTTCTCAGCCTCCAGAACTATGAACAATAAATTCTGTCCTCTATAAGCTACCCAGTCTATGGTATTTTGTTATAACAGCCAAAAGACTAAGACAGCGAAATGGTGGATCATGTCTACAGCATGATAGCGACTGGGCAGTTGGGTACTTTTGGCCTCATACTAACATACGGAAGGACAAAATGGAAGGAAAATGGTAGTTTGTTTAAGTATACCGAAGTGACTTCAAACAGTGTGCGTATACAAACAAGTATGGATGAAGGCACACACACACAGAGAATACATACTAATGTCTGCCAAATATAAAACACTTCTCGAAATTTGATGATTTAGAGGGAAAGTGGATTTTCTTCTTGAATTAACTCCCTGTGCTGGCTCTGGTTTTATTGGTTTCAAGCTTTCCATTGTTGCTCTTTTCCTAAAGCATTTAACAGATGTCCCTTCAAAGGCATTGAACCACTGCTGTTTTTTTTTCTCCCACCCCAATTTCCTTTTCAGTTCACAAAGTACCCAGAATATACTTTCTCCTGTATCTATATGTGGTGGGGAGAAAGAAAAGGCAAACAGAATTATATTTAATAAGTCACTTTTCTTATTAATACCCAGAGATGTAAAAATCAATCACAGTTGATTCAAATGGCAAATACTACTTTCTGTAGCCTCACTAAATGCTTTCTCCGATGAGATAAATGGACATAATCCTCAAATGACAAGAAACATGGAATATACAACAGATTTAACAGTCATGTTTAAGGGTGAGTGAACTTTAGGTCGCAGTTGTAGAGGACAATGCGGAAATGAAGATGCAGACTTAAGTTTTGTCCCCAGATAGTGATAAATTCACATTGATCCAATTTGTCCCTGTTTCCCTGTCTCTATGGCTCTTAATAGCACAACCAAAAGATGTCTGATTTCTAAGATGGAAGAGTGCTGCCTGCAGCCTTCACCTAGTTGTTTTTTGTTTGTTTGTTTGTTTTGTTTTGTTTTAAACTGCCCCATTCATAGACTGAAACCCTCACAGAATCAGGCTGTAATTAGTGACATGTAGGGACATGGCAAGACTGGGAAAAGTTATGTCTGTGGATGTGCCTGACTCCTTAGAGGTGTAGGATTTTGACGAGACACATGCTTTAGTTGAGAGTGTGCTCTTGCACACACCACCACACACACACATACACAAACACTTGACCTCCCAGGCCACGCAATTCCCCATTGCATCATTACTTTCTAACTCACCCTGCATGGTCTGTGGGTGGGAAGAGGCCAAATTTGGGCCACCGGGACACTGTCCACCAGGAAACAAAGTACCTCTGTGATGCTTTTTGATTCAGACAACCCCACCTCCACAGCTGCGAGACAAACAAAAAATGATCATGCTTCAAAAGCTACCACTTCAAGCAAAACTGCTGCCAACCCAGCAGAAAAGCCTTTAGACATTTTTAAGCCATTAACTACTTCCTGCCAACCAGGAGGCTATATGGGGACACCACTCACTGGGGCCACTAAGCAGGATTCCAATGGAAGCTAATCTGCTGAATTCAGACCTAAACCTAATGTTAATATATTACTTAAGAGAAAATAGAAATACAGTGTTTTAAAAAGCAAAAGATTTAGTTCAAACTGAAACAAATGTTCTCCAAATTAAACTCAAACCAGACTGATGTTTCATTCACTTTCCAGTCTTAAAGGCATTCCCATGACAATTTCTCCTTGGCAGTTGCGCAGCCAGTGTCTCTCTTGGCTATCAATTCGCTGATGACAATACTACCAGGGGGCTGGACAACTAACAGAGCTCCAGTCTGCAAACTTGGCCTTCCTGCCAGGTAGCTTAAAAACCATTTACACAGTCCAGTTTGATTTTTGAGTGTTCAGAGAGATGGGTCGCTTGAATCCACTGATCCAAGAACATGTTTTTGTATATTCCTGTGCCTATTATAAATCAGACCAAAAAAGAAAGAAAGGTTGGACTGCTCGGCCATTTCAAGAAATTATTCTGTCTGGCATGGATGGAGGAGAAAATAGAGTAGTGTCAGCAGAGTTATCAGCAGTTAGTTCTACTGAAGAAAATGTCACATGTCCAGTGCCAAGCACGTCTGACTGCTTTGTCTCGGATTGTCTCTATTTTTCTTTCTCTCTCACGTACACACATACCCTCTTTAATTACTAACAGAAAATAGTGCATTCTGCACACTTCACATCTGTTCAAGCCTTAATTAATCCAACTCTCATAGTCTCCATAGCAACGATGCTTAACAGGCTCAGATTCCACATTAGAAAACCTTCCTCTAAGTGAGTGACTCAAAATATGGCCATTACAAAAAGGTTTACATTAATTCTGTGTCAGATATAATAAGAACTTTGCATGGAGGGAGTTTGGATGGAAAGATGGAGTTGTATGATCGCATTCAGCTTCATCATAGTAAAAACAACTGCCCCAAACTAGGAACAGAAGTTAACATTAATTTTCTAAGCTATTGCAAAAAAAAAGAAAAGAAAACATAATCCCATTACTACCTTTATGTTACTAGCAATTCCTGTGCTACAGAAGATTAATGACCACAGTTGCCTCGATGGAGCACACAGTTACTGTTTGTAGGGTAGCAAGAAGAAACGCAAGTGTTTTTAAAAACAAAACGAAACAAAAAAAAAAAACTCTTCAGGAGGTGTGTTTCCTGAGCTATGGCTCTACAGACCTTAATTAAAAGCCTATTGTCCTTTGCTGGCACCTGCCAGCATCTTACCCAAATCAGAGCTTGTCAGCAGCAGAGAGGTGGACCAAGGCTTTCCAAGGAGGCTGTGAAGCTGCCAAGGGAAATGTCAAGCACATTTCTAAGAGCCTGTTTTAGCTCCGTGGCCGATGCAGATGCTGTCGTTCATGCTGGCTATGTTTGTGTTTATATTTGAAGCTGTTATGTTAGAGATTGTAAAAATAAGCACTGGCAACTATGCAGAAAACCTGCTCAGACATTATACAGGGTGTGAGGGGCTGGGGCGAGTAGTGGTAAAGAGAGCATGAAAAAATGAAGCCAGGCATTTACCCCCAAATGGCATTTCAGCCCATACCCGCTTCCATCATTAAATGTTTAACTTGGGTTGCTAACAAGAAGTAAACCATTCATCAGAGTTCTAGCTGCTTTCCCCCTCACTGTTTCCTTCTATGAATAGGCAAACAACCCAAAACCAGCTCAGGAGAGAAAGAAAAGAACTTAGACACACTCTTGAGTAAGTAAAAATACATGTTAGGAGACAAATCAGATCTCATTTATGAAATAAAATGGAGACACTCAGTTGAGCTTCTGAACAAGAAGAGAACGTTTTTCATACTTTCCCTAGGGACTGAAATTGTGTGCCCCAGGAGACAGTTTAACCCTGGATTGCCTGGAGACAGAGCCAAGTTACATTTATTGCCAGACCTATGCATAAAAAAGGGGAAGGTGGAAATTGGGGCTCTTCCAGAAATAAGGAACAGTTCTCTAATGTAACTATAGAATCTAGTGAAATTAGCAAAGAAAATATAATCCTGTGTTCGTGCCAAGTTCATTCTTTCTCCTTGGGCAATTGTTATGAGACCCATAGCTGCTGGTAGTATCTAAAACCTTTGACTTTCTGCCATTCAAAGAGTTTTATTGGTAGACAACTAGGATTCAAATAATGGCATGTTGAAGTTTCTGAGCCATGAAGCTTCTACAGAACCACTGAACCATGGTCCCTTGTTACTTCACCCAAAACGATGTTCAATCATCAACTCGAGCTGACTGCTTTGAACTCACCAGCCAGAGGCGAAGAAATGTAATGGATCAGGGTTCTAGTTCTAGTTCTGACGACCCTTTGATCTCTGATTTCCAAAGACTCTTGTTCATCCTCTCATCCAATAAGTAGCATGAAGCTCTTACTCTGAGCCCAGCATCCTAACAGGCTTTGATCTTCGACATCTCTCAGCACTGGAAAATGAGCTGGACAAAACCAAAGTAGTGATGCCCTAGCTACTTCGATTCTTGAGCATGCCCAAGCCTGCCTTCTTTCTACCCCTATCCCCAGCATATAACAACTGCTCTCATTTTTAGAGTGCTGACTGTATGCCGTTTACTGCACTGGGCTTCTTCAAGTAGTTCACAACAGCCCTGCAAGACATGGCTATGGTTATTATTTTTTATTTATTTATTTAATTTTTTGAGATGAAGTCTCGCTCTTGTCCCCCAGGCTGGAGTGCAGTGACACGATCTCGGCCCACTGTAACCTCCGCCTCCCAGGTTCAAGCAATTCTCCTGCCTCAGCCTCTCGAGTAGCTGGGATTACAGGCGCCTGCCATCATGCCTGGCTAATTTTTGTATTTTTAGTAGAGACGGGGTTTCGCCATGTTGGCCAGGCTGGTCTCGAACTCCTGACTTCAGGTGATTCGGACATAGCTATTATTATTCTCATTTCATAGGTAAGCAAACCTAGCTCAGAAGCAAGGTTGCAGGATTGTACAACTCCATAAGTTTCCACTCACGTTGGAATCTACACGTATGTGTGCTCCAGAGCATGAATAGTGCCCCCTGGTGGTGTGCAACCCTGTGGCCCTGGGGGAGATCCAGTAAGTAGGGCCCAAGTCTGTTTGGCTTTTCCCTATTTTTTTGCTGCCTGTCTCACATTGGTAGAGGGACATCTGTGCATGAGAGGCAGTCAGGAAAGAAAAGAGCAAACTCTGCATGTCAATCAAGATAATTCTGGAATCTTCCATGTGTTCCCCTCCTTTTTTTCTTTTCCATGCTCCACACAGCCCTAGGTGGTAGATTAAAACAGGGAGCTATGGGTAGCATCGGGGTTGGGTAGAAAATAAAGCAGAAGAGGTACATGAGCCTGTCTCTTTTTTTCTCCACTTACAATCTTGCCTTGTGGGTTATCATGCAAGTCATCAATCCACCCGTTAGCGGTACACTTAGGCATCCTCTTGGTCCCCTCTGTTCCAATAAGCATCTTCAGGTGATCCCAGGACCCCTTTTACTCTTAGTTTCTTGTGGCTTGGGATCAAATAGAAAGATATCCAATTCCCCATTTGACCAGAACCTACATTGCTTTATGGAAGAGGTGGATGTGGAAAGGTGAGGGGATGAGGGGGCATTTGGTTACACTTTAAGAGCATAGCATCCCAGGAAGGAGTCCGCTATTGCTCCATAGCCTGGAACCTGATCAGTTCCAACGAGGGCAGGGGTGGACTTCCACATTTCCCCGGTTCTTATATAGAGTGCTTGAAAGAGGCAGAGACAGATGGACATTCTCACTGGACACCTTAATCTAGAGGGGAGGAAATCATTCTGGGTATCTCCAAACGTATGACACAGTCTCTCATGTCTTTTGTTTCAAACCTCCAGACTTGGGGCTCAGGTTTCCCTCTGTCTTAGTCCATTTTCTGTTATGATAACTGAATATCTGAGACTGGGTAATTTATTTCAAAATGTTACAATCTTACAGTTCTAGAGGCTGGGAAGTCCAAGAGCATGGTGTTGGCATCTGGAGGCCTTCTTTGCTTTCTCATAACATGGCAGAATGTATCATATGGCAAGAGGGCAAGAGCATACATGTCAGCTCAGGTCTCTCTTCCTTTTCTTAGGAAGTAACCAAGTCCCATCATGGGGGTCTCACTCTGACCTTATCTAATCCTAATTACCTCCCAAAGACCTCACCTTCAATCAATTAAAAATTCCGGGATTAAGTTTCCAACAAATGAAATTTGAGGACATATTCAAACCATAGCATTTTCCTTGCTTAGAATGTCTTTCCCTACTCCTGCTCTTTATCCTTCCAGCCTCAAGCATCTTCTTCTTTAGAACAACTCCCTCCATTTCACGTATTACTAGCCCCCAATGTGCTCTTCCTATGAGCTCCTATAGCAACTTGTACTTCTCTGTGTAATTATTGGCACCTCTCTACTTTAGGATCATCTGTTCATGTGTTAGTCTTCTCCAATAGCTTGCATACTTATTAATCTTTATTTTGTCCCGCACAGATTGCTTGGCCTTTAGCGGACCGTCAATAAATGTTTACTGAATACATGAGTTAAGAGGAGATTTAGAAATGCAAATAAGTTGAAAGCTAACTTTCAACTTACCTAACTTTCCCCAGTCTTATGTCTAGCAATCTCCAGACATTTGAATTTTCTATTCACTTTTTCTGGCTATGCGGAAGAAATCTGCCTAAAGACTGGGACTAGGCTGAGCAATTATTAACAAATTTTTTAAATAATATGATAATAATGGCTAGCATATATTAAGTGATTAGTATACCCCAAGCTCTATTCTAAGCATATTGCATATATTAATAATTTAATTCTTGCAACGATTCCATAAGGTAGTCATCCCTGTTTTATAAATAAGGAAATGGAAACAGAGCGAGGTGAAGTAACATGCCAAGGACACACAACGAGTTAGTGGCAGATGGGGATCCAGAATCCATACTTTCAATTTCTATGCTCTGCTGCCTCTCAATGAGAGAGATACAGAGGTTGGACATTAACAATGTCAGGTTGGTTCTCAGTTTGAAAGTAGCTCATGTATTCCTAGGTCACAGGAAGAAATACATATTCCTCTCCACTTCTTTGTCACCCCATGATGTAATTAATTATGCTCACATTCTTCACCTTACATAACTCACACACACAGCAAGTCCTCTGTGCCAAGGGCTGTTACCCTTTTCTTAATGAATAGGGCTTCAACTGTGAGTGGGCTGGGAAGTGTTGCACGATTCCAGGAATTATGTAGTCCTGATGAAATGCAGAGTAGCTTGGACTCTAAATGAAATGATGAATAAATTCATGCAGCCTGGAAGGGACAGAGCAAAAATATTGCTTTTCTTTCTAGGACAGATCTCTAAAGGAATGAGTGTTTCCTTTAAGCTCTTAACTTGGTGAGAAAAGTAGGTCCTTTTGGGGAAACTCATTTATGATCCTGAAAAATAGGGTGGTCATCTCTTAAGATTAGTAAATTTGTGCTAGAGTCACTCTGTGACTCTGTCTTGAGACCTTAGTCTGTTTGGGCTACTATAACAAAAGACCATAAACTTGGTGTATTACACACAATAGAAACTTATTATTTCTCACAGTTTGGAGGCCAGGAAGTCCAAGGTCAAGGCACCAGCAGATTCCATGTCTGGTGAGGGCCAACTTCCTGGTTCATAGAAGGTGTCCTCTTGCTGCATCCTCCACATGGCAAAGGGGCAAGAGAGCTCTCTAGTGCCGCTTTTATAAGGGCACTAATCCCATTCATGAGGGCCCCATCCTTATGCTCTACTCACCCCCTAAAGGCCCACCTAATAATCAATGCATTGGTGATTAGGTTTTCAACATACAAACCTGGGGGGATATAAACATTAAGACATTCAGACCATAGCAGGATCTGAGCTCATTACATAGTGGGGACATGGTGAAAAGGAAGAACTTATCAAGAAAGCTTTGAAATGTAGTTATATGCCATTGAAAAGTCATCATATTAAATAAGAGAATTGCCCAGAGGACCCTATGAATATAGGTACTTAAAAAATGCTCTGGCTTTCCCAGAGGAACTGCATGCAGACCTGTTTTGCAGGTCTTGAAAATCCAGAGCTCACACATTTTTAAAGAAAGAAAGAACCCCATGAGGATTTTGAACATCTTAACATATTTTCACTATTTCTATATATAATTTCATGAAGAAAGGAAAGATATTTATAGTTATTGGAGAAAGGATTTAGACTGAAATATCTGCATGCTTTTCATTCAAGAGATATAGGATCCTGGACTAGACTTTATTGAAGAAAGAGGAAAGACAGATATTTCTAGATGTCTTTAGGAATGGGAGATACATGTTGTAATTGAAGAGTTCAGCTTAGAGGTGAAGTGATTGAATAGAAGTTTAATAAGTTATATGCTATTCTGTGAAAAGATCAGTCACCGAATTTTTAATGTAATTGTAACAAAAATAGCCAGCAAAAGCCAGAAAAAGACTGCCCCCAAAAGGGGCTTTTAAAAAAATTAGGATTGGACTTGCCTAAGTAAAAATACAATGTACATATTCAACTTAACAACTTTAAGTAGGGAGAAAAAACTATTGAGATCCGGGTGATTTTTTTTTTTTTTCTGTTCCTATCACATCTCACTCCCAGTAGGTGTTGCATTTTTGGATGAATCTAATAGTTTTCCTTTTTCACTTTTCACGAGGTGAGATTATATGTATGTGTGAAATGAATGTTTTACTATGGTCCTACACATAATGTTAAAATTACAAAGTAAAATAATGAGGTAAAAGATATTTATTGACACCAAAATACATACAAGTATTTCCGAACAAGATGAAAATATCTCCTGGTTTCTCGCACAGAGACCCATACTACTCGGAAGGCAGGATATGCCAGTTTTCCTTTGTGGAAAAGTGTATCCAGGCAGCAAACTTCATGAGGAGTGGGCAGTTTTGTCCTTAAAAAACTGCAGGGAAGGGTTCTTTCCAGGGAGTGGTAGTTGGTGCTCCAGGTGCTGGCAGGGACAGGACAGCTGATAGAAGTGAGGGCTCTAACAAAGTTCACTATTTACATCAAAATGACTTGATGGGCGCTCTGGGCCTCTGGGCCTTGTTAAAAGATGATGCTGAACCATGTCTTGAAACCCCACCAGCATTAGGCTTAGGTACTAAGCAAGTCCGGACTGTATCCCTGGCTCAGTGACTGACCAATCACAACACGTGCCCAGTTGAATAGTGACTGTAACAGATCACCACTTTTAATGCTCCCAGAAGAAATGAGCACATAAAAACTAGCTGAGAAAAGCCCTTTCCCACATCCTCCTCTGCCTATGTGGGCACTGAGGCAACTGCCCTGACTGTGAAAGTTCACCCCTTGTGAATACCACTCTCTAAATCCAAATTGCTTCATTGAGATCTTTAAAGGAATCTTGAAATCCAGATGATTGGGTAGAAAATGTGACATGGAATTTTACTCTAGAGTCAAAACAACTTTTAAAATAGTCCTGCTTATTCAAGTTAGTTTCTCCTCCAGAAATCTGAAATTAGATTTGATAAGTTAAAGATTATACAAACAGGGTGGCTTTCAATAATTTAATTAGACTCATGCCAAAAAAATGAGCTTGCAGGAAATATTAAATATTAGTCTTAAAGCAATTTGGACACAGACAATCACACATACATAAGGAATGGAGACAAAAAGTTTCTCCCAAAAGTGCCAGTGTTTTGTTTTGTTTGGAAAAATGACAACACAATTAGAGGTAAACAATATTTTCTTTGGCTCCATCTCCAGTTTCCCCATCTTGTCTGGTCATTGTCCTTGTTGGTAGATTTAGCTTTGCTTCTGTTATAAACGCCTGCAGTTGAGGGCGGTGTGAATTTGAGTCATGGGGGGTTGGGGACTCAGTGTGGGAGGTGTCCAAATCTGCAAGAAACAGACAGCACAGGTTACAGGAGGCCACCTGAGATGTACAAGGCAGATGTCTTGGCTTTAGAGCTCTCTAAGATTAGGAAATGCAGTGCCCATACAGTCAGCCACAGAATGACCAAGCCCAATGAGAAAGGAACATAATAGGTGTCAAAATCATTCATCAATATCATTAAGATGTGTTCGATTGTGTGCACAAATGTCTCCTGTGACTAAATATGGGTTACTGTTCATGGGATCTTAAACCGCTGCTATTGCTGAAAAAGGGATGCCCATTTATTTTTTAAAATGGGTGAAAGTCATGGAAATACAGTATATACTCCAGCTATGTGTAAATCAACTATATTTGCATCTGCAGAGCACCTTCCCTCAGAATATCTGTAAGTCAAGAATTGACTTCAAGGCTCAAATAACGTATTTGGCACTTTACTGATGTGGGCAAGGGGTGGGGGTAAAAAGTGAAAGAATGAAGGAGACCCTCCAGCCTCACCATCATGCTGTTAATAACAAATCTGTTAATACTACACAAAGTACTCAGCAAGAGCAGCCAGGTTCCTAGGGAAAATCAAGCCAGTTTCAGCTCTGACTGGGTTTGATGTTTTCTGGTTACCTAGCAACAGCAGGACACTGTGTATTCTCCCTTTTTCTGATAAAATCCTCTAATATTATATTTTCAAGGAGAGACAAAAGGGAGGCTTGATTTGAAGAAAGACACTTGCTGCAAACCATTTTCCCTGCACTTGTTCCACTGACCACTCACCCTCAGGCTCAGCCATATGGCAAAATTACAAATAACCAGCTTGTATTAGAACAAAAACCTGAGTAGGAATGGAAGTCCAGGTGGGAAAGGAGGGCAAATAGCTCTGAGGCCCACCTGCTTATTTTTCAGTCATTAAGAAGAGGCCACATACACCTACTACAAACTTATAAAAATTAAAATTAAAAAAAAATTTAAAGAACATAAAGAAAAAAAGAGGCCATTGTAACCCTCGCCACATTTTCTTCAAAGCCTCTATTATTTAGATGGATATACTCACGTGCAGACATTCCAATGACACAAATGCTTGTGGCCTTTGCCCTCCTGACAAGGATCTTTGGTTGCTAGAGAAGGTAGTAAGAAAGGCTTGGCAGGAATGAAAGGAAAACTGTCCCCAGAAGGCTCCATCTCTGGGGGCATGGTGGCCTTGCCACACCTCATTTCATCCCATCTTCCAATAGGAGGTGGGTCAATGGAGGAGAAGCAGCCAGGGCCACAGGAGCCGATGAAGGTCCCTGGAGGAGCTGCACCAAGGCTGGACTGTGCCTCTGAAGCAAAGGAGGACCCTCAAGGCAGGGGAGGGGAGGAAGAGAGGTAGGGAGGCATGGGGGTGAGGCTGCAACCACAGCTCTGCTCAAAGGCTTAGCCCATCCCTGACCCTTTAGATGCCAATACGCACAAAGCTTGATTCTACTGCCCCTGATTCTAAATGCTGTACCTCAAATTCCAAGAACTCACTAACAACTGAAAGCATACCTGCAGAAGGTACCTCTAACTGCCACCATTTACAGAGCACAGGAGTTGTCCCAGGTCTTTTACATTCGTCATCTCTCTCTAAGTCTCAAAATGCTAAAACCCACAATTTACAGGCTGGGAAACCGAGGCTCAGGCTAGTGAAATTCTGACCCACATCATGCAGCTAGGAAGTGATCTGGATCTACGCTCAGAGGATGGCAGCCACGTGATGACTCCTTGCTCTAATGATCAAGACTCTCGTGCTTCTCATTTCTCTTTGTGCTGAAAATGGCTTGGCCATCTTTTCTGAATTAAGAGATCCTCAATGTTTAATACTTTCCCTCCCTTACATACTACATTTTGAAGAGTCACTTGCCAAAAAAAAGAAGAAAGCAAAGGCAAAAAAAAAAAAAAGACATATTAATGTTAAGCTTCTCAAAACTGACACAGCAATTGTTATAGAACTAGGAACCTCCCTTAATCGGGCAAACAAAAATATTCCCAGGCAATGATTTCCTTGTCAGGGCAACATTACAAATCAACCTGGAATGCTCTGAATCCTATTTTACCACACTGGGAGACAAAGCATGCCTGTGGTCACAACGCGCAGTCACACTTCCAATTCCTTTTCCTAGCCATAGACTGAAGCTATTTCACCTCTAAATACAAATATGCACAGCTAAATTGCTGATGTTTAATTTTATACAACTTCAAAAAAATGCCCCCAAATTTCCATCCAGCAGACACTGGCAGACTGAACAGTTCACCAAAGCCACAACAGTCCTGCCTCCTTACCAACAGAAGGGCCAGCCAGGGCACAAAAATTACTACATTGAGGATGAAAAATCACCCAGTGAATGAGGCAGCTGGGAGGTCATTGCTGACACATCTGACAATGCCGGACACACTGGAAGCCCTTAATCTATGTAGGTTTTCTTCATCTGGGGTGTGAAACATGGAGCAAAAAATTCAAAATAGTGATATTTTGAGGTACATGGAAAATCCCCTTAATGGCTTCAAGAGAAGACTTGTTCAAAACAGCCAAATTGAATATATATCAGAAATAATTCTTTTTTAAGTTACACTGTATGCTCTACTTCAAGAAGATAGAGAACCAAGAATGAATGGGGATGGGGATGGGGAGTAGTGCGTGTGTGTGTGTGTGTGTGGTGTACTGTAGAAGTTTAACCAGAACTTTTTCAAATAAGAATAAAAATACAGGAGAAACACATTCCTAGGTGAGAGCTTGTTGTGCCCTAAGGTGAACAGCCCATGTTGTAATTCCAGATGTATTACTGGAGGTGGTTGTGGTTGTATGTCACCTGGACGGGAACTCAATTTCCTTCTCCATGTTCCTTCTTGGTTTCTACCTGAACTGTGTAGGCAAGGTCAGACAGTCTGTCTTTGAAATTAGAAACCGTTTGGTGATTTCTGATTTTGTTACTCCATTTCAACTCTGAAAGAACCAGCACAGCAATTGTATATTTCTCGAGGCCAGCCACCTTTTTCCACACTTTTTACCCTAGAGAATATGATCATCATATAGAACCCTAAACTGAAAAAACATTTGTTAATATTAAACCTCACTGACTCAGAAAGCAGAATTCTTGCTATATAAAAGTAATCACCCAGTTTCATTTGTGATCGAATTGCCTGTAAATCGATGGACATAAAAATGTAATAACATATTTCTAATAAGCAAGGAAATAGCAATACAATCATAATTTGGTCAACTAAAAACGAATATTATTATAATAAAACAAAACTCAAACTACAAAAAAAATTTCAGCCAAGTATCTCAACACAATTTTGCCTCTTGACATAAAAGAAATAATTTGATCCCTAACATTATCTCTGGAAACTAAACAGAGCGAGCATTATTAACCTTTAGAGCAAATAAGCTAAAACACATAAAAGCCCCAAAGCCTGACTAAACCAAGTAGAAAAGTGGGATCTTGATTGAGTTTTTTCTGCTACATTACTGAGCTTTTGTTCACAAACTAAAATTTCAGCCTCTGCAGGAAACTTCGATACTCACATTATGAGGACCACCGTGTGGGGTCTAAGTTAGTCTCCTAACGTGGTTTCAAAAAATTACAGGTATCCACATTTTGGCTGGCACCATTCCTTCTCCTTGTGCGTTTGTGGGACAGGAAATAGACTGTCAAGAGACACACCTGCAGACAGCACTGATATCCAGAGAAAGTTTCCTAAATCTCCTAATATTTAGCCCTTAGGTGCAACCTGCTGGTTGGAACTTGCATTTATCATTTTTCACACTTTTCTCTGTTTACCCAATACTGACATTTCTAATAGTGAAGAGAAATCAGCCTTCCCTCCATTGGCTCACCATTATCATCATTCTTTTGAGCCAACTGACTAGTTGGCTATTTTCAAGACCAGACTATCATCTCAGTGCATAAAATGCAAGTATGCGTCATATTTAAAATGAACAAAGTGGCTGGGCATGGTAGTTCACGCCTGTAATCTCAGCACTTTGCGGAGCCAAGGCAGGAGGATCACTTTAGGCCAGGAGTTTGAGACCAGCCTGGGCAACATAGTGAGACCCTGTCTCTACAAAAAATAAAAATAAAAGTAAAAA
Source organism: Gorilla gorilla gorilla (assembly GCF_029281585.2). NCBI lineage: Eukaryota > Metazoa > Chordata > Mammalia > Primates > Hominidae > Gorilla > Gorilla gorilla. Next base: position 37,769,840 of record NC_073243.2, read on the forward strand.
TAATAAAGTGAACAAAGTGCCTCCTAAACTGTGATGTGAATAAAATCTTTTACATCACAAGGTAAAATGTAATCTTAGGCAAGTCATTGCCCCTCTCTGGGCTTCAGCTCATGAAGGATTGAACTGAAATCATCATTAAGGCCTCTTATACTTCTCATGTTATGTGTGAAATTTTACAGTTGTATTTGGGCTCAGTGATTCACCAAATAATATTCCTGAGGTACAAAAAAATGCATTTTTCAATTGCTTTGTACTTGAGAAACACAACCAAATTCATTATCTGACGCAGGTATGAAGCGTTGAAATGCAGTATGCAGCATTTCAAAATCATGTTTTTAAGGTAATTGCCACACTTGTCCCAGCACTATATCTTCAGTCTTCCTAAGAACATATATTTGAAGTGAGCCCACACACAATCCTCAAAAGATAGTATTTGCAAAGTTAACTAATGAGCAGAAGACATTGTCCATAATCAAACTCCGCACTTGATCTTCCCTCCTATGAACAGCAAACTTAAGAGTAATTTGTCATAAAGAATAGGTCTGTGACAAGTAGAAAAGGGTTGTCTTACAGCTTAAAGGTAATTAATGTAGGCTTTGCCTTTTTCTGAATTTCCTGCTGAATAGAAAAGCATCATGATCGTGATCATTGTTAAATGAAAGTTTTATTTAAATCTAAATGCACCAGTATCACTTTCATCATAAACATCCACTGTCAAGGTCTGAATTTAGCTCACCAGTGCACCCCATGGTCAGGCACCCAGAAGCCCAGGGCTGCACAAAGCATGTTTAGTCTGCCATTGAGAGCACTGATGACACGCTGTTCAGTTCTCTCCCTGTCTTATCCCATTCCATCCTCCCCATCAAAGGTCACAAAACAGAACTCCGTGTCTTCTGAGCCTTGGCTCTATTCTTGTTTATTTTAATCATGTGCCTGACTTGTACTTCTTATTACTATATCCCTTGTGCATGTTCCTAAATCCAAAATTCACACTTTCCTAGAATAACTCTACTTAAAAAAAGGCGGGGGGCTTTATCATTACTGTTCCAACTCTGTAAAATAAGTTATATTCCCTATTTAGTGGTTGATTCATATTTACCCTCTGAAACATTTAAAAAATCATTTCCTGATGGCATTACTGGCAATCCCTATGGTTTCTCAGGAGCATTAATGCACAACATTTTTTCTTCTAATGGAAAACATTTATCATACAGAGCTTGAGGTATCTTCAGAGCAAATAAAAATTGGTCTGTGTCCCTAATTTTGCGCAACTCAATTTTTTTCCATAGTGAGCCATAAATAGGATGTGAGCCCCTGGCATGAAAACCAGTCTGGAGTTTATATCTGAAGCAAACACTCTAAATTAGTATTATAATTCCCTTTTCTATTCTTCATATACCAATACTACACCTGAAATAAAACAACTGAAGTGTGCTGTGGGGTGGGTGTGTGTTTGTGTATGTATGTGGCATGTATAACACGTATAAATTTGTGAAGTAAGGGCAAATTCTGTTACAATTTTTTAAGTTGTGATTGTGGGAGTTGAACTTTAATCAGTACTTAACATATTTGGAATAGTCAATATGGGCTATATAAGCAATGCTGAGAAGAAACAGAAATGAAAACAATCCATACAATGAAGCTGAGATTATATTAACAGGAGATATGATACAGTACATCAGTCCTCTCTGCTGTCTGAACTTTGATTCACTCTCATGCTCTTCCTTCCCTCAAGAAGAAGGCTACTGGTAGGGAGCCATGGCCTTCACATCACAAGCCCCGTGGGAGTATGGGGCAAACAATTCTACTTTTCCCTCTTCCTTGAGATGCATTTCAAAGTATGTTTCTCTAAACAGGATGCCAATAGATATTGACGATAAAAGAATGCAGTGGTCAAATAAACTGATGAAATTCCGGGCAAATCAAGTTTGTTAATCAACAGATCCCTCAGAACTTTAATAGGCTCACGTGTATTATAAATCTCTCAGAGCAAAAACCAGTATGCAGCATCCCCCAAACTCAGGGAGCCTTTTCTCATAGTGTACCCGACAGTGTTGTGTTCCTTGTAACATAGCTGGAGAATAGTTCATTCAAGAATTAGAAGTCTATTAAAGATTAAGAAAGAGACAATAAATGGTCAAGATGTCAGAACAAATCAGGAGTGAGAAGGTGGAAATAGGTGAGCTTTTCCAAATTCAGAAGCTTCTAAATTCTGCATGTAACATCTATATTACACCCAGGCAATAATTATCAATGGCTATTAAAATCATTAGGAAAAAAGCTGATGTGAAACTTTACAACAGATCAAGCTGACAACATCTGAACCCAAGGATCAATTTTAATAACACAAAAAGAGAAACAGACATTGTGTGCCACGTGATGAGATGCAATTTACAACACCATCTATGTATATTATTTTCATGTCAAAAAATAAAGCCTGCATCTAATCAAATCTGTATTCCCAGTTACCAATTTACAGGAAATATAGGGGCAGAAGAATATTTCAAATGACACGATGGGAATGCAATCAGGAAAATCCAGAATGTGGGGAATATTTCAGAAAAAAATTGAACCTGTCTTTTCCACAGATAAACAACACAGTTCTTATGACTCAAGAGGCATTTAATAAAATAAAAACAAACAAAAAACACAACCCAGACTTTTTAACAATTGTAAAATTTTTTAAAGGCGGCAACAGAACTTTAGATTAAAAGAGACTTAAGAGACATACCAACCAAATGCAATATATGAAATTATTTGGATTCCAATTCAAACAAACAGAGGGGGAAAAAAAAACATTTATGAGACAATCCAGAGAAATCCAAATACTGACAGCATGATTTTAAGTAACAAATGTTAATTTTTTTTAGATGTGATGATCATATTGTGGTTATGTTACAGAAAAAAAAGAGTCCTTATCTTTTAGACAAGCGTATTGAAGTATTTCTGGATGAAATGATAGGATGTCCTGGATTTGCTTTAAAAGAGCCCAATGCAAGAGAAGAGAGAAAAAGCACTGAATTAAGACTGGCTGTGGGCAGATGGGGTTCACTAAACAATTCTCTCTACTTTTGAATAGGTTTGAAAAGTTCTATAACATTTTAAAAGTCTATACGCTTCCATATATTTGGACTACAATATTATAAAGGGTTCTGTTATTCCAACAGTCTAGCTTCTATATATCTGATATAAATGGAACACTGGGGCAATAAATTAGAAGCCTCTTCTGGATGCCAACTATGTTTAGATCAATTTTAATGCAACTGTATGACAAGTCATTGGCTAGGGCATGTATGGATTTATATCTATTTAGAAAGATACACAAATTGTGTGAACCTATGCTATAAAATGGATAAGGTTCATTTGAGCTTATAGCTACCCATTAAAAAGAAGATAGATTCAGGTATGGGCTTTGCTCTTGCCTAGAAAATCTAATAACATCTCCTATGTAAAACAGAATTCAGGAAATATTTCATTTTATAGCTTCAGTGTATCTGTCCTTTGAAACGAGTTAAGGTTTTCTTGGAATTTGGATTTCTATTCTCCAGTCTTTTAAATTTGAGTTCATTTAAAGCTTAAAAAGTTATATGTAAGAAATAGGCAATAAAAGTAGTATAACTAGTCCAAAACTACCAAAGTAAATTTCAGGTCATAATAGTAGTAGGTTTCAACATATATTGTCAAATGAATAAATGAATTAGTGAATACTTAATTTGAAAATTCTAATACAATTAGAGTCATGAGAAATCACTAATTTGGAATTCTTATGTTTAGAAAGGATATTAAAATTAAATTTAGCTTAATCCTTGTCTTCTTAGCAAAAACAAACTGAAAATGTAGTCAAGAGAGGATTACATTGCAGGGCTTCTCCTGGTTGGCCACTAGCATTATTTGACCTTGGGTAATAACTTTACCTGGAACTTCCATTTCCTTATTTGTAAACTTGGGCACTTGAACTAGATAGCAGTCAGCCCTCGACTTTTTCCCATCATGACACTCAGAATGACATTCACTCCCATAGATTTACCCAAATTATAGGCTGTGTCACAGATGAAACAGGCTGTAAATTATTAGCAATTCCCAGGCTAACGCAGTAACTTCAAGCTCTTTACTCCATGAAAAAGTATGTCAGAATGAAGTGAGGGAGAGAACTGTTATTATGAGGAAAACTAGAGTTTTCTCTAATTTATAATGATACATATCAAACTTTAGTAGTTTACAAACTTTAGTAGTTTCTCTGTTATTTCCAACATAATACTTGGGCCACTTCTCAATACTGATAAAAACAGATGAAGGTACACATATGCTTGAACTGAAATATTTCAAGTTTCTTAGAACACTAACCTTTTACATTTTAACACCAAAAGCTTCAACATTTACGTTTGTTTTTAAGGTATTTCAAGGTGATCTATAAATGTAAACAGCCAGGCTGTGGAAAACCTTTAAAATTACAAAAACAACATAATGTATGGAGTACTTACTAAATGCCAGGCATTGTTCTACATATTTTGTATACATCTCTTATTTGATTCAATCCCACGCCAATCCAAAATGGTAGGTAAACTATGAAATAGGAAAGCAGGAGTCTAAAATAGAGACAAATCTAACTTGGAGAAAACAATACAACTCAGGAACACAGAAAGCTGAAGAAAACTTCCAAAAACCATAGTTACTATCTTCAAAGAACTATTTAAGAGACATTTCAGCCACAAAACAAGATTCCATAAAATAGCAGCTGTAACAGGAAAAATATCTTGAAAATTTTCAGTATGCTAGCTAGTATTTTTTAAACAATCAATGGAATAGTAGGAGTTAAAGAACAACGAAAAAATCCCCCAGAAAATAGAACAAAAATGCGAAGAAATGGAAATAGATGGAAAATGAAACAGAAAAATCAGAGGATATAAAAGGTCCAATTTCCAACCAGCAACAGTTACAGTAAGAAAAAACTGAAGAGAAGCAATTATTTTTTTAAAAAATAGAATATCTCCCAGAACTGAGGGAAATATATCTCTAAAGTGAAAGAGCCTAATAAATAACCAGTAAAAATGACTTTAACGAAAGACCTCACTGAAGCATGTGATAAAATTCAGATAAGGGGACAAAAAAGACAATTCTAAAATTATCCAGAAAGTAAGAACAGGTTACAAACAAAGAACCCGGAATCGGAAAGGCATCAGACTTCTCAATAGCAACCCTGGAAAGTGGAGTCAAACCCTTGGCAACAGGCTGGAGGAAAATAGTTTTGTATTCTAGAATTCTAAGCCCAGACAAATTATTTAAAAAACAAGTGTCAGAGTAGCAAAAATAAAATGAGAAGGACATTTCAGCTAATCTGGAAAAAATTTCCTTTAATCAGACTTTTTCTTAGGGAGGGCCTGGAGATATGTCCAACCAAATAAAGGAAAATACTATAAAGGGGAAGCATGAGACTGAGGGCACAGAGGTTTCAACACAGGAGAGAGAAGGGATGGCCCTGGGTGACCACACAGAGCAGGTCTGGAGAGCAACAAGTCCATATTGGAACAGAAGTACAGAGGACCCTAAAGGCAAAACTTCCAGGAAAGAAAATGAAGCGGATAGATCTTGACTCTATTGAGTATGTGTAAAATAACACTGATAAGTTGAGAGAGGCATAGGAGCTTTGGAGGAAAACATAGCAAAGGAGTAAGGGAGAAGGTATGCAAATAAAAAACAAGGCAGATGGTTAGTCTCAGTAGGATGGAACAGCACAGTCAATCACATTTTGAGTAGTTTCTGCACTTGCAGTTGAGTTTTCTCCACCTAGAAAGAGCTTAGTTCTCACGAATGTCCTTTTCCAATCTTAAAGTGTTCATATGTCATTGTAAACATGATTTCTCTGAAAACCAAAGTACAAAATATATTAAAGCTATTCCAAAAGAATTAACTTGTCTATATAATTAAGAGTGAACACATTTGAAACTCCAAAATCTGCTGTGAGTCAGAAAAAAACTTTTATGAACAGGAAATTCACAGAAGGAGGAATCTAAACAGCCAATAAAAATGAAATGATATTAAATCTCATTGGTAATCAGAAAAGTATGAAAGAACGAGTTACCATTTCATGCCCAGCATATGGGCAAATTTTAGAAGCCTAACAATGCTATGAGCTGGGTAAGATCTGGAGGAACTGGAGTTCTCATATCTTGCTGCTGATAGTTATATTGTACAACAACTTTGGAGCAAAATCAGTCATCCCTGGCAACAGTGAAGACATCCTTACCACTTCTAGGTGTTATACTTGAAATAAACTCTCATTCATGTGACTAAGGAGATGTGCATAAAAAGATGTTTACTGATCTTCACTTCTAGTAGGAAAAAATTGGTAAGATCCTGTAAATGCTCCTTAGTAATAAATATACTAAAATTTTTTCATTAAAGTGAAATAATATATAGCAGTTTAAAATGAGCAATTTCTGTCGCATGTATGAATATGAAAAAAACCAAGTTGCAGAAAGTACATATATATTTAAATAGCTATATAAGTGTTAAAAACAAAAAATTATGATATTTTGTTTTTAGATATAAATATGTAGCATTATAAAAATGTAGCGGTAACACAGACACATACTGTGAAAATCATATCCACCAATTTTAAGATGTTTGCTAACCCTAAGTGGGAAAAACAAAGGAAAAGATATGGGTAAGGGCCTTTAGCAATATCTGTAACATTTTATTTATTTAAAAAAGCAAAAAGACAAAGATCTGTAATAAATATGGCAAAATGGAAACATTTGTTAATTGCATGTCTAATACATAATTTCTATACTTCAAAAATTTTCACGATTAAAACTTACATGTTAAAAAATGTATTAAACTACTACACAAAATTGTATGGTTTTATTTGAATCCTGAGTCAAAAATAAACTGTGAAAAGCATACACACACATAACATTTGTGAAACAACTGGCAATCTAAACATATGACTATATGTTGATATTATGGAATTATTTTTTCTTAGATGTGATAATGATTTTAAAAAGAGAGCCTTATCTTTTAGAGACAAATACTGAAATGCTTATGGATGAATAAATACTTATAGATACTGTTTAAGATCCGCTTCAAAATAATACAGTGTATATTGGGGGTAGGAGTCTAGAAGAAACACAATTAGGCATAAGTTCCTGATTTTCTGAAGTTGAGTGATCAGAACATGAGTGGCTATTATATTATAATTTTGTATATGTTTAAAATTGTCCATAATACAATCAGGTAGACAAGAAATATGTCAAAGTCAATTTGTAAATAATCAAAACAAATTAAGATAGTCAATCTTGGAGACTCTGTTAAGAAGTAGGAACTTTTCTCAGGAGGCTGAGGCAGGAGAATGGCATGAACCTGGGAGGCAGAGCTTGCAGTCAGCTGAGATCACACCGCTACACTCCAGCATGGGTGACAGAGCAAGACTCCGTCTCAAAATAAATAAATAAATAAAAAGAAGTCGGAACTTTTTCTGAGTGCGCTGAATTAAATGACATACAGGTCATCAGCCTCAAGAATAGGGTAGTATTTTCATGACTCTGAATTCCTCTTAAGGCTCTAGAGACCAGGGACTTCTAAGTACCTTGGCAAAAAAGCCAACTTTCTGGGGAACTGCCTGCCTCACAACCCTACCCACACTAAAAGAGTTACGCCTCTCATTTTGCTGAGAGAAGAAAAATCAAATTCATTTCTCTGCCAGCTGAGTAAGGCAGGAAATCAACCTAGGAATTTTAATGCTGCATTTACTTCTTACTGGTTCAGTAGAGGGAAAAACAGCTGTTAAAATTCTTAAGCATACAAGATGCAATGTTTTTCTTTGAGCCAGAGAAGAAGGCAAGCAATTAAACCTAACACACCCAAGCTAATTAGTTCTACCTGCTTCTTAATAATTATGTTATTACCAGACTTCTTAAAAATTGGCAACCAATTCTTTTTAAGGTTTTTTTTGTTGTTTTTTGAGAAAGAGTAGGACTATGTCACCCAGGCTGGAGTGCAGTGGCGCGATCTCAGCTCACTGCAACCTCCACCTCCCGGGTTCAAGCCATTCTCCTGCCTCAGCCTCCCACGTAGCTGGGATTAAAGGCACCTGCCACCATGCCTGGCTAATTTTTGTATTTTTAGTAGAGACAGGGTTTTACCATGTTGGTCAGGCTCTCGAAATCCTGACCTCAAATAAGCTGCTGGCCTCGGCCTCCCGAAGTGCTGGGGGTACTTCTAAGGTCTACAAATGATTGTTTTTTCCTCTTTATCAACTACAAAATTATGAGATGTCAAAGAACTTACAGACCTATTCTGGTTTGAGAAATTGATATTCACAGTATTCAGGAAAACATAAAACTTTTTTCCTTTTAAAAATGAGAAACATTATTTTTTTAATTCTTATTTGTTTGAAATGACATCTGCTAAGAAACCAAACCCTGAAACATCTTTCCGAACCACAGCCACAGCCTTGCATTTGTCACTCGTAAATGATTATAATCTTAAAAGTACAACCTAACATATAGACTGTGTTTCGTTTAGTGCAGATACTAATACCCTCAGGTGTTCTTTTTCCATTTAAGTTTGTTATAAGAATAAAGGTCCCTCTTCCATATTTCTAGAAATTAAACTTAAACATTTTTAGGAATTATACAATTATAAAATTAGGCAGTTTGTAAAACAGAAGAAAAATTAGGCCCTTAAAGTACCAAAACAGCAATCAAAAGAGAACATAAAGCCAGGTGTTGTGGCTCGTGCCTATAGTCCCAGCTACTGAGGAGGCTGAGGCAGGGGGATCACTTGAACCCGGGAGTCTCAGGCCAGCCTGGGCAACCTACTAAGACCCAGTCTCATGATAAGCTGCTCTATTCCTTTACTCCTTGGAGCCATCTTTCCCTATGGGAGATGACTTTAAATTGTTTTGTGCATACAAATGATATATAGCAATAATCTAGCTTTTGATATCTGTGCTTCCTGACAACATCTGACCTGTGACTAGCACTGGATCCTAAAGAAAGTTTTTTTTAAGACAGTCTTGTTTTGTCACAAAAACTGGAGTGCAGTGGTATGACCACAGCTTACTGCAGCCTCCCAGGCTCATGTGATCCTCCTGCCTCAGCACCCCAAGTAGCTAAGACTATAGGCGCACTCCGCCATGCCTGGCTAATATTTTTTTTTTTTTTTTTTTTTTTTTTAAGTGATGGGGGGGTCTCACTATGTTGCCCAAGCTGGTCTTGAACTCCTGGGCTCAAGCAATCCTTCCACGTCAGCCTCCCAAAGTGTTGAGGTTATAGGCATGAGCCACTGCACCTGGCCAAGAAAGCGGCTTTCTTTCAATTGTCCACCAGGTGACATGAATTCCCTAGTTTGTACTAAAGCCTCCTCTTAAGAAGGAGCTATGGCATTACCATGTAATTAACTCCTCTTTAATGGAATCGGCCATCAAGAGCAAGGATCATGAAGACTAGCATCAGCTACTTAGTGGCCAGCAGCCTCAGCTCCTATCAGACTGCTGAGGGCCACTACATACATGTCCCTTAAGAAGCCTATTACCTCACAGAGCAGAAAGACACAGACAAGTAGAATAAAAGCAGAATATCCTGCTAAGTGGCTGATGAACATTGTCCACAGGTGGACACCATCTCAAAGACTCTCCAAAGAGAGCAAGCTTCCAGATGTGGTGGCCAAGGAACACTTCAGAGAGGAGAAAGCACATGAACCGCACCTTGAAAGCTGCCCAGGGTGTCCACAGAAAGAGATGGCTGTGGCTGCATGTGGCAGGCCTTCTGGGTGGAGTCTGCGGCCATTGCAAAGGGGAGAGAATGCAAGATGTCACAAAGTAGGGAGAGTTGTCAAGTTTGGCTGAAACATGTATTTGTGCAGGTGAACCAAAGGGTAGGGGGGATGAAAAAGGAGGTTTGGGAGGGTCTTGAATGGGAGTGTTGGGAGATTTAACTGCAGGAGGTGAGCTCAGCTATACTGGTGATCAGGACCCTTCTATGGCCTGTGTCAACTTGCACACCTGATTTTACCCGCACATGCTGCCACCCTGAAATGAGAGAGGCAAGTCCAAGAGCACAGTAAGAAGGAAGCTATGTCTCTCCTGTTTTTGCCTGCCTATAATCAGCGCACATTTAGCCAATAAAATTTCCATCTCCTTGATGGACAGAGCATTCATTTTTTGTCAGTTAGTAGTAGAGATGCCAGAATGAAAACTGATTTGAACTTCTTATTCATTCATTCTTCAATAAACACTGAGTGTCTAGCATGTGCCCTGCCCTGGGCTGGACACCAGGAAAATCACGTTGAACAAAACCTGGTCTCAGCACCATGGAGGTTTGTAGTCAGGACAATCACTATTTCACAGTATAAAGCTGTTGCACAGTTTCTTGAAAGTTAAACAGACACCTATCCTAGTAGCAATTCTCCTAAGTATTAATCCAAGAGAAATATAAACATAATTCACAAAATCCTGTACAAGAATGTTTATAGCAGCTTTATTCAGACTGGCTAAAAATTAGAAATAAGCCAGATGTCCATCAACAAGGAGGGGATAAGTAAACTTTGGAATATTCATCAATGAAACATAATACAAGGGAACCAACTATGGGCTCATGCAATAATATGGTTGCCTCTCAAAAATAATATGCTGAGTGAAAAAAGCTACACACCAAAAGGTACAAAGTGTTCCATTCCATTCCATTCCATTCCATTCTAGAATCAGCGAAATTCACCCATGGTGATGGATTGCAGAGGAGTCGCTGCTTTGAAGGGGAGGGGTTGACTGGAAAGGGGCATATGGGAACTTCCTAGGGTGACAGAGTGCTCTGTGCCTTGATATTCTTCCCACAAAACTGACTGGACAGTAGACAGTATCTGAGCATTTCCCCCTATGTAAATTATGTCTCAATAAATAAACTGCATAAAGCAAACAAGTGAGAAAATATTGTGGAAGCACGTGGCCCTGGAGCCAAGTCCTGAAAGATTAAGTATGGGGTCATCAGGTCGAGAGTAAAAGGTGGAGGAGAGAATATTCTCGATAGAGGAAACACATGTACAAAAGGTTGGGGATGTGGGGGTGCGTAGCCTTCCACACAATGAACAGAACTTCCTATGGCTGGAACACAGGATGAGAAAGGAGAGAACAGCATGAGCGGAGGCTGAGAGATCGAGATGCAAGCATATCGCCTCCTGTGCCTCATAAAGGGTGAGGGACTTCCAGCACATGGAGGGTTTGAATAAGCCCTGGAAAGCTGATGCAGAAACGCTCTAAGAGGTCTGGATACCAACCCTTATCCACGGGACCAAAAACTGGCCTGGGGGCTAAACAAAGCTCTATCTGAAATTTGTTGTGTTAGATTTGGGTTTCAAAACACAACCCATGTGGCAAATCACGCTAGGATATGTCATTTGAATTTCAACTGTTCCAAAGGGAGGAAAAATGTCTTTGAAGGGTGTGCCGTATGCAGTGAGTTTATTTCAATATCCCCTGACATCAGTGTTTTTTCCACAGTGTATTTCAAGGAATAAGTAGTCTTGCAAGATGCTGGCCTCCAAAGGAGGATGCTGTGGTTGAAAGGGTTTGGGAAGGGCCACTTCTGCAGATTCACAGTGCACAGGAGCACAGTAGAAGTTTGGGAAAAGTTGTGCCTTCCCAAAAATCAGCATTTCTCAATATTATTTGATTATAGGAAACTCTTATACAATACCTAATACTAACATCCAAACTGTGGAATAATTTTTGAGGTGTGCTGATTCATGTGATACCCAAATGAGGCATAACAAGTCTCTCTGGTCACCAGAACAACCACTTTAGAAGCAGCCCAGTGGCTCGAATGCACCAAATGCACTTCCTAATCATGTACTCCTTTCTCACCACAAGATATAATAGTAACAGTGATAACAGTAGTGTTTATTAAGCGCTCACAAAGGTCTAAGAGTTGTACACACATTGTTTTATGTAATCATCATACCACCTCCAAAGTAGATACTATCAGAAATCCAACTGTAGAGATGAGGAAACCGAGACACCAAGTAAGTTTAAACACCTGCTTAAAATTTCATAGATAATAAATGACTGAGCTGGAATCTGAACCTAGGCATAATTCCCAAGCCTTCCATCTTAATCACTATGCCAGCCTGTCATCTCCATTGTTCAGTATAAATAAAGTGCACTTGATGTGTTCATCCATTCTTTTCTTCACTCAAGTCCCTCACTTAATAGTGAAGTATCAATAAATGTACATAAGGCTCATTACATTGGAAAAGCGTGTTTTCAGTCAACATTTACTGAAACTTGGCTGCAGGCAATGGGGGTTGGATTCATTATTTTTTCATCTTGAATGGCAGTTCCTCACAGGAACATGTCTGGTCTGATTCAGTTCTTGGTCATTCTGGTCAAAAATGATATTGCTAAGCATTTCACTCTATGTAAATTATGTCTCAATAAATAAAATAAATTGGATAATGCATTTTAGAGTCTATTGCTAAGCAACATCATTTTTGACCAGAAGAAACTAGGGTTTGTTTCAACCCTAGTGTTTTTTTCTGGGTTAGTGTTAACTCAGTCATTTAATTATCCCTTCATGCAACATATTTTCTGAAACTTTCCTGAACCATACATCCTCAAAGTTAGCCAACAGTCTCTCTAAAGAAACTGAAAATAGTCACCACCAGAAGTCCTGTAAGTTTGTTTGAGAAGATCAATGTTTTACCTTTAAGCCCACCTTGTTTTACACAAAGAAGAATTCAATTGTGTGTCTATCCTATGGTAGAGGGGGTGAAGGGACTGGCTATCATAGTAGGCAAGAGATTGAACCTGACAAATATATTCATCTTACCTATATATCTATATCTCTTACCTGACAAATACAAAGAGAAAATATTTTAATTTACTGGCAGCAGCATTTGAAAAAAACCCTCTGTAGTCTTGCCAAGACCAATGATAACTTCTACCAGTAGCATACTTTGATGTAATTTTTCCCAGTACTTTGTTTGCTTCCAGCCAACAGAGTTCAGATTTAGGCTTTTTGCTCCATATTCATGAAGGTAACGGACTCATAGCCAGCTCATCAGAGAAAGGGAGCTCATAAAGACAAATTTAGTATTTGATTTTTTTTTACCATGCTTTATCTCAGACTGCTTGTTTAGCATAAACCAAAACATTTTAAAAACCAAATTATGTAGGTAGTTGAGTGGAGTACCCTAAAAGAAGGCTAAGCACCCCCCCTTGCAGTATTACCTTTCAAAGTAGATGTGGTTCCAGTCCACAGTCCCGGGGGAGATGTCAATGTACAACTGCACTTTGTCATACTGGAGCCTGCATGCAAAATATGGCCGCATTACCAGATGCTGACTAACAGACCATCACATTTTGGCCAAAATATTCATTGTGTTTTTTCCCTCCAATTTCCATGCCAATGAAAAGTACTTTGCATTTGCAAAACTTGGTATTTTTTAGGGCTTATGCTGAACAGAAGCATCAAGCATCTAAAAATATAGGATGTGCTCTACTTGTGTCTAACATGCCAATCTGGATACATTAACAAGTAATCAAAAATAGTACAACTTTTTGATAGGAATAAATCCATCATGAACTAGAAGTTTAAACTACTCATTGGAAGTAAAACAGCTTTGAAAACCTTTAGTTTCTTTAAAGAGGGTTCAGTTTTAGTCAGATGGAATATATATTAAACTTCATGTTCTTGTTATAAGAACATTCCGAAAACAGAACCATATGAAAATGAATAAAGACAACACAAATATACACACATCCAAGGGTTTAGGCTTATATAATTTTAAGAATGTTTAATAGCTCTATATTTACTATGCTAAAATTAGAAAAAAAAATCCATCATAGTTAAACAGTTAACTGCAAGGGCACATCTGAAATGACAAGCACACAAGCTTAAGATCCTGAACACGCAGATTCCAGAAGCTTTCAGCAAAGCCAAGTATGTGAAGACTCCTTGACTTCTGATGTCACACTATCCTATCTTCTGCCATCTGCCTCTAGCAAATGTCAGTGTATTCCCGGGATGGAAACATGCCTCCTTTCTGAATCATTTCTACAAAGGCTCCCCAAAATATGGCCTCTTGCAGTTGAAAGTGACTGCCCTAAATTCAGAGGAAAACACAAAGCCATGGGCTTCTCTTGGTAATTCAGAATCAAGAATTCCCCACCTAAATGATCAGTGACTAAACTGAATGAGGCGAAAACTTATAGAATCCTATGATGACAGCCCAGTAAAGGGCCAAACAGTCTTTGAGAAATGGAAACTTCAAAACTCAGAATCCACAAGAAAGTCTTAAGGCTTCTGAGGACACTTTAGAAAACAGAACATAAAATCACCTTTTCATCTGGGGTTTGGCATGAGGAAGTCTTTGAGCATGCAATTCCTGTTTTTTGTTTCTGGTGGATTTATGAGACTCTTAGAGTGCAATGCCCTTATTGCAGTGTTACAACATTCATTCTGTATGATTAATTGATTGCAAATCATTGCACAGGGTGCCGAGATCACTGGTAGGAAGCAGGTCATTAAATAAAATTAAAACTCTGCCAATGTTTTGCTTGTAAACGGTTCTTCCAAAGCCTTACAGCACCATTCCTTAAAAACAGCCTCGATTCATCAGAGAAGCAGAGTCTCCCGAATTTCTAGTGGATGATCCAAATATTCTGTATTTAATACAAACATTCACCGTGTTATGTTTTAGAAAGAAAAAGCCATAGTGTAATAAAACTTGCACAAAAAGAGTATGGAAAAGAGTCACTGTGAAAATAATTAAATTTGAACAGCCTTACTATGAAATTGTTCAGCAAAAGGCTCAGAAACCTATCCTGCATAACTACACCCTTTGGAAGCCTACATTTTTCCTTAGGTAAATCTTCAAACCAAGCATTAACATTTCAAATTAAACTGAATTAATATCTTATCCAGAAAGAGAATGGATACTGTGGCCCCTTATTCAAGGAAACTCAACAGTGATTTATCATGGCAAATTAACATCTCCACAGATCAAAACTAAGGCCCAGGCTTATTTATCATCTGGTCAAAGGTCTGAGCAGAACAACTCTTCCTCCTTAGCTGTGTCTGAAAAGTGACCCACTAAGAACACAAGTATGTTTCAGTCAGTCTGGGGTAAAGCAAAGGGATCTATTTCTTAAGATTCAACCACACTTCATTTTAAGTTTGCTATAATAAATATTTGATGTTTCAGGCAACATTTTAAGGCTGATAACTAGAAGGCCATGCCAGGGAAATTGGTTCACATTCTAGGAGCATATTTAACTAAACAAATACTAATTGTTTTTGCCTGGGGAGATGCACTGAACTGTTAAGTAGGATTTAGCAGAAGAAAAAAGAGTTTAAGAAAGTGTTTCATTGATGTTGAACTGGCCACCCATGCTTGATGTCATGGTATTCAAGCTACTTTATGGTTAAAAAAGAAATACCCCAGTGAACAGATAAGCTGACTAATTGTTATTGATATAACAATTAAATGGTAAATGTGTCATCTTCCTACAATGACAGCACTGGATTCATTTCTAAAGCTCAGGGTACCATAAAGCATTTTATGTGAAACACATTCTAACTTTTTAAGTTCTCATCTCCTATGCATGGCCACATGGGGGCTATATGTATACAATATTCTAATGGAAAAATAACTCATATAAAGAGATGCTCTCCATTAGGGCAAATACCTAATGCATGAGGGGCTTAAAACCTAGATGATGGGTTGATAGGTACAGCAAATTACCATGGCACATGTATACCTATGCAACAAACTGGCATGTTCTGCACACGTATCCAAGAACTTAAAGTAAAATAAAAAAAAGATGATCTCTAGAGCTGAACAAAAAGTACCTATGCCAAACTGATACATATAGTACTATACATTGATAAATTTACTCCAATACTAATGAGGCAGAAGAAAAGTTTGTAATTTTTTAAGTCTACTACTAGGAATCCAGTAAGATATTAAAGCCAAACTGATACATATAGTACTATACATTGATAAATTTACTCCAATACTAATGAGGCAGAAGAAAAGTTTGTAATTTTTTAAGTCTACTACTAGGAATCCAGTAAGATATTAAAGGCAAACAATCTTACAGTTACCCCAACATTTTAAGAATGCTATCTAACATGCACCATATTACAAAAAGTTTAAAACAAACACTTGATCCAGTTAGCTAGCCGGAGACACTCATCTATCCTGCCTGTGTTAACCACCATCACACACCCCATTTCTCTGATACCTCAACTTCTTTCAATGCCTCAGTAAAAGAGTCAACTGTGTGGCTTCAGCTCATGGTTGCTTTCATTTCTGCTAATGAGTGTGGACCTGGACTCCTCCATTCATTTCATAAATGTTTATCAAATCTTCATCATATATCAAACACTACTTGCTGCTGGTGATAGAGCAGTTAACAAGAGAGAAATATGTAATGCTCTACCCACACGAAGCTTCCTCTCTAGTGGGACAGACATTACATAAATTATTACCCCATATAATTCAAATTATAAGTGCTAACAAGAGATGCTTTCTGGCGATGCTGAACCATGATTTTTATCAGTTTCTCCAGAACTAACAAGTACAAATTGATTCAGGATAACCAAACTCAAAAAGAGATTAAGGTGATAAACTAGAACAGAATCTTTAGACTTAAAATGACAAATAGTTTACACTAGAATATTCCTGTAGGCTGCTTTTGACATTTTCTTTCTAGTAGGAGAGCCCACTCCAGAAACCAAAGTACAATTAGAAGTCTTCCTGGGGGTATATTTACATAATGTAACCAACAAGTGTTGGATGGTCTGTAGATAGGAAGCTTTCCATCCCAAATGGAGGTGATGTTCAGTCATGTTGTCAGAGTATCTGACATTTGGGTGTTTATATCTGGTTCTAAAAATGTGGTTGACTTACGTAACTTGTTCCAGTAGACAGAGGAACAAAAGGAAGAAGCAAAATGCTGTGCTATCAGAGCTTCATCCCCAAAACAATTCTGGTGATCCACTGACAAACACTTTCTCTGAGATTGATATGGAAAGATAGTTACCCTTTTTATTCTAATGTATTTCCAATCTGAGTAAAAAATTTCCCAATTTACAGCTAATTATTTTATATTTTAAACTATTGGCTTTCTAACAACGTTTAGGAAACACTTTCATTTTGTTGGCAGGCGACCCCTGAATCACAATCGGAATACATTATTTCCAGAATGTAGGAAGGAAGCTGATGCTCACTGGATCCCCGGGACATGCCAGGCATTTTTTAAAATAATTATGTTAACACTTCCTTCCCATTTGTACAGATGGGGAAACGAAGACTTAGGGATCACACGGCAGTAGGAGCCAGAGTCCAGGGTTTGAAGCAAAGTTCTCTTATATCAAGTCCAGTATCCCAGGCCAGCAATCCGGGGACATGCGTCAGGCTGGCTGCTTCAGAATCAACTAAGAAGAATGTTAGATACACAAGTTTGCAGGCTCCAGCCAAGCCCTGATTCAAATCACAATCTCTGAATAGAGGAACCTGTATTTTTTTTTTTGTTCGCCACAGCAAACTCTGATGCATAGCCAGCTATGGGAAGCATGATTCTAGCAACAAATTCCTATCCATGTATCTTACTTCTCATTAGCTGCACAGTCAGAGGGTGGCCCTCCTCAATACCATCACAGAATTTGGGGAGCTGGAGTTGGGGAGAAGGGTTTCTCCAAGTTTTAAGCCTCTGGCCTTAAACTCCATCTAGTATATTCAGCTATCTCTTCCTGAATTTATGTTTTCAGAGACTGAACAAAAAGCGAAAGAGAAAAGTTGTCTCTTTACAGAGACAGTAACCATCATTTCACAAAATCATTATAAAGAGCAAATGAGATCATGAATTCAAATCTGCTTTTGAATGGCATGAAATGCCATATAATATTGCACTATTAATTCACCCAAAGGTGAACATTCCAAACAAGGAGGAGTGTAATTGTCACTCCTCAACTTAAGTGGAGGAAAAGAAAGTTTGGAAACCAGCCTCTGGGGTAGGCAAACTACAGCCACCTGTTTTTAGAAAGTTCACTGGAACACAGCTAAACTTATTATTTACATATTGTCTATGGCTGCTTTGCAAGCTACAATGACAGAGTTGACTAGTTGTAACAAAGATCCGATGGCTTGCAAAAACTAAAATATTTACTATAGGACCCTTTAAGGAAAAGCGTGCCACCCCCTAAGACAGATGGTCACATTCTTCTTAGGCAAACAGAAATCAATGGTACTCAGCCGAACATTCCACATTTTAAGCAAACCTTAAAAACAAAATCTGCATAGCTGGATGGGGAGAAGACAGTCCCCAGATTCTGATACATGGAGAGAGTGATGCTTCCTTTCCTTTGCTGAAGCCGGATTATTACCCCATCAGTCACTGTGACTGAAGGCAACAAGCCTCATCCTTCAGTTATGTTTGGTATACAAATTTCCCCTCCAAACCCAAGCCTTAGTCTCTTTGAGAGTAAAGCCACATCATACTAGAGAGGTCAAACATGTAGGCCATAGACCATGTGTGTGTGTGTGTATATGTGTGCATGTATTATTTTTTTCGTTTTTAAAGCTCAGGATGGCCAGGGCCAGGCCTAACCTCTGAAGCTCTCTGGAGCATTCATACCATGTGGACTCCCACACTTCAGCAGCTTGTCCAAACTAAACTGGAACCCAGGGTGGAGATGAACAGACACCCGCATGGCTGGCTGGCTGCCTCTGAATCCACCCACCTGCTGGTTTTGCTCTCCTGCTGTGTCTTAGGCTCTGTGTGCTGAGGCGGGATGGCCCTGGCCCAGTTGGCTCACATAGCCAACCTGCCCCCAGAGAAATATGCAATCAGGAAGTTGGCAGTAAGCACTCCTGGCTCACCAGGCTCTACAAGCGAATGTCATCTTTCCTTTTCCTTGTATAAAATCTGCAAAAGGCTAAAGTCAATCATCTCCACTTGTCGATGAGAAAGATGAAAATTAAGCCCTTGAGCCCGGTACTTTATATTTTTGTCATGATATAGATTACCAAGAGCAAGCAATATTATAGTTTCCTTTAAAACATAACCTAATGTGATAGTCACGATTCTAGAAGAAAGAGTTGCCAGATGATTTCCTCAGACTCCTATATATATCTCTGGATAATAATTTGATGTTGTAATTAATGTCTTCAACCCTTCAGCTTTGTTTTCATTTAAGCAATCCCAAATAAAGGCACGTAATGTCCCTCCCAATCAGAGCACTCACAATTCCCAAATCCCCTTAGTTAAGGCCTAGGCTTGGAAATAAAACTATAAGTAGGAAATAAACCTATAGACTCAATATTTTCTGCTCTAGTTTCACTAAATAGGAAATGGATTCAATATTCCTGCCTTAATTTCTATGTGTTGAACTAGGCTTGATAACAGACTTCAATATCTATCAATATACAGATATAAATATTCATCACAATTTTATTATTATGTAATTATTATTTTCTTTACAAAGTTCAATTCACTTCCCTTACCAAGTCAAAAAACTAACAATGTTGTTATAGTTCAACTTTGGTACATATAAAATTCAGGCTTTTTAATATTAAATTAAGGCTTTCATGACACCTAAAACTATGGTAGGGAGAAAAATCATCATTTTGTCCCCTGTTAAGAGCTGAACTGTGTCCCCCCAAAATTCACATGTTGAGGTCCTAACCCCCAGTAGCTCAGAATGTATTTGTAGATACAGCTTTAAAGAATAAAGTTAATTGAGGTCATTATGGTGGGCCCTAATCCAATATCACTGATATAAAGAGAGATTGGGGCACAGACAGGCACAGGGGGAAGACCAGGTGAAGACGCAGGAAGAAGGTGGCCATCTCATCCACAAGTCAAGGAGAGAGGCCTCGGAAGAAACCAAGGCTGCCAACACCTTGATCTCTAATTCTAGCCTCCAGAACTGAAGAAATAAATTTCTGTTGTCTAAGCCCCCTAGCCTGTGGTACTTTGTTATGGCAGCCCTAGTCAACAAATACATTCCCCCTCTTCAAATACACTCACATCATAGAAGTTTATGGTGTCTAATACCAGTTTCAATTTCTAGGAAAATTGCCTAAAGTTCTTTGGGCAAAGCTTCTTTCCATATAGATTATACAAGTAAGGTGTCAATTTCTGAATTATGAAATATTTTAAAACATGAGAAATTATCATCCTCTCACTTCTTAAGACTGTTATTTAAATACTAAGTATGGCATAGGTTTTCATTTGGAAATTTTCTATTTTCTTCCCTTACATAAAAAACTTGTCAAAGTTTAACACAGCTGTCTTTTAAAAAAAATTATCAAGATGAGGTATTCTAAATACAATGCTTTGAATTTTGAAAATAGTTTCCTTGGCACCAAATTCTAATATGTAGTAAAAGGAAAGAGAACTCAAACTTAATGAAGTTACTTTTTTCCCAGTATCTATATTATTAACATAAAATTTGGCTTGACTTACATTTTAGCATATGCATAACAAAATCACAATGCTTTAACTGAACTGAAGGGAACTTTTGGGAAACCTGCAAATATTGAGGCATACAGAAAAATACAACTGAAAAGGGAGATTAGGATTTCAGATTTTTATACTATAAAATGTTTCCTCTGTTAATGAAAAAGGCAAATAACATATAGATGCATTCAATATATAGTTCTAAAATGTTAAAGCTAGGAGAAGAAAAGTCACAAGAATAAAATGTTGGGCTTTTTATTGTTGTTTCTTTGTTTTTGCCTTTCAGAGTAATGCTGTTGAGCATCTCATAGGGCCGATTACATAGCAATTGTCCCACAGAGACTATTGTTTAAGGAAATTCAAATATTCTGTAGTCTTGGCTGGTGTCCCACAGAGGAGTACAGAAAAAGTTCTTAAACCAACCATCTCTTCCACTACAAATAAAATACCAATTTGGATTTAATGTTTGAACATCCAAGAATTTTGTTCATGAAATAACTTCCAAAATTGGAAAGTAAAGTTCTTTAAAGTGCTATCTTAAAAAATATTTACAGATAACATGGGTTTATTATTAGGCAACATTAGAGAAACAAAATATTTTTAAGAAAATATCCCTTATGGGAATAAAGTAAAGCTAAAGAGTATCTATGATACTGAAAATGTTCAGGCCCCATGCAAGAGTTGGCCACAGTAATCCAAAACATTTAGAAATATTTTCCAAATGTTACTATTAAAAAGGGAAGGAGGGGAGAAAAAAAAAAACCAATAAAAACAAAAACCTGGTCCTTAATCATGAACATCCCACTAGGCATTACAAAAGGATTAGATTAGTTCTATATCTAAACCAACTTCTTTAAAAAGTACAACTCATGGCTGGGCGCGGTGGCTCATGCCTATAATCCCAGCACTTTGGGAGGCTGAAACAGCCAATCACTTCAGTCCAGGAGTTCAAGACCAGCCTGGGCAATATGGGGAAACCCCGTCTCTACAAAAAAGCCAAAAATTAGCTGGGCATAGTGCAAGTCTGTAGTCCCATCTACTCAGGAGGCTGAAGTGGGAGGTTGCAGTGAGTCCAGGAGGTGGAGCCCAGAGGTGGAGGTTGCAGTGATTCAAAATCACGCCACTGAACTCCAACCTGGGCGACAGAGTGAGACTCTCAATCTCAAAAAAAAAAAAAGTACAGCTCAAAACAGCTTTCTAGAAATTAATAATGTAGGCCGGGTGTGGTGCCTTAAGCCTGTAATCCCAACACTTCGGGAGGCCAAGGCCAGTGGATTACTTGAGGTCAGGAGTTCGAGACCAGCCTGGACAACCTGGCGAAACTCCGTCTCTACTGAAAATACAAAAATCAGCCAGGTGTGATGGCGGGCACCTATAATCCCAGCTACTCAGGGGGCTGAGGCAGGAGAATCACCTGAACTCGGGAGGTGGAGATTGCAGTGAGCCAAGATATTACCACTGCACTCCAGCCTGGGCGACAAAGAGAGACTCCTTCTCAAAAAAAAAAAAAAAAAAAAAAAAAAAGCAATTCAGAATGTATAGTGTAATGATTGACAGCATGGGCTCTAGAGCCAATCTTCCCAGGTTCAATTCCTGGCTCTGCCATTTACTAACTATGTGACCTGGACAAGTTACTTGACCTTTCTGTATCCCAGCTGCCCCTCTCAAAGGACAGAACCATCTCAGTGGGTTGTTGTGAGTATTAAATGAGTTTCCCCATGTAAAACCTTAGCACAGTGCCTGAAATTTGATGTGTCACATAATTACTGGTGGCAGCGGTGGGGGTAGAGCAATTCAGAAACCAATCACAATTAGAGCACAAAAATGTCTGCTGAGGCTGTACTGAAAAAACCAACAGAAATTCCTATCTAGGTGGTATCTAAACACACTGGAGAATTGTATTTATATACAATTTTTCCCATCAGCCTTACTGTTCCATAAATTCACATTTTCACTGATCTGAGCTGATCATCTATCCACAGTACCAGACTAGGCGAAAGGGCAAACCATTCTTTAAGATGTTACCTGGAACGGCTGACCTTATGGCCTAACAATGAAAGAGTGACTGAAGCCTGAATGAAATCATGGTTAAGTACACATTTAGCTAAAATACCAGCCCACAACATTATAGGCAAATTATGTTAGCCAGATTACAGTGAACTACAGAGATCCTCAGTAGTGGTCACTGATGGCCACTCACCCAGATTCAGTAGCAAAACACAGAAGAGGAGACAACAACACTGCCTGGTCCTTGGTTCTGGCACATCAACTGTTACCACCCAGCACACCCTGGAGCCTGCTTCTTCCTGTCCGGCCCCCCGCAGTCACTGTCCCCCAAGATCATGTGTGGCAAGCGCCCACGGAGCCTAGCTAAGGCCATCACCAGTGGCTGATGTTGTGTTACTGTCAATGATAAAAGCTGTGAAAGCTCTGGAGGGTTTGAATAATTTTATCTAGCCTTGACCACTCTTTTAAGTGTATATATCCTATTTTCAATCCACTTTCTTATCACCGCCTATTCTCTGACTTTCTTTTCTCTCCTATAGAAATTGCTTATCATGAAGTAAACAAACATAAATAAGGTTTTTTGACTAGTTGCAAAACTCCAGTGGTAAACAGTACACACAGCATTTCTGATGTAATCCCTACTTATATAAACCAGGATGGTCCTGAGAGATTTAAGCCAAAGTTGACTTTCCTCTCTCCTGTTAATGTCCTGAGCGTCCTTGGCCTACTCTGGACATACAATTTCTTAAGCGTTAAGTACATTTCTCAGCATTTCCTTTGGCTCTAATTCCTTACATGTGGATAGACTGGTTTTGTATATAATCACTGTTTATTTCCTTAGTACATTTTCATTCTACTGCAAGTATGCTGCCAAATGGTTTAAAAAGTTTTTACTTTGAAGCACAAGTCAATAGAAAAAGATGGGAGATACACAAAAAGTAAAAGAGACATGCTTCTTTTAAACAAAAGCTGAATGTGGTTTAACTCAAACTGAGTTTCGGAATTATACCAAAGCCAGTATGTAAAACCATGCTGACAAAACCACATGAAGCACTGTAAATAGCAGATTAACGAACCAACACAGCAAAGCAACATGTGCTTAGAAAAAGCATTCTGCAATCTGCTCTCTACTGTAGTAAAGTTGCAAGATAATATATTAAAGAAGTTACATTTTTCAAAATTTTGCTTGACCTTTTATTTAATCTGAACTATTCCACCATATTTTTTCTTTATCTAAAGAATATCTGAAATAATACTTTAAAAAACTATTTCATTCTCTCCTATATGCTGACAAGAAAGAAGAATGTTACCACAGTGACTTAAGTAATATAAAGAATTAGCCACTATTAAGAATCAACATCTTTTGGATCAGTAATAAATCAACTTATAAGCAGTATCAGAATTATTACTCTTGAATTGGGAGAAGCCAAATACCTTCAAACCTTTTTGTTGCTGAAAAATTATCCTCCAACTGACAAACTAAGAATATATATTAAGCATAGAAACAAATCTGTATCCAGTTCTGAAGACTTCTATACTACTGCTTGTTTTATGTTTCTGAAACATTTTGCTGTGGGTGATTTATTTCACATCCATGTGGCCAGCCATTTGTTTATTCTATTGCATACCATCTGTTTTTCGGTAGAGAGGTTTCAAGTTCTTCTCATTCCCTACCTCATATCCCCCAGAAAACAATTTATAATAGACATAGATTTAAATCATTCGGATTCATGTGGAGCTGGTAACACGAGCTGCCTTTCATTTATACTTGGCAAATGCTTTAATGGGATTAGCAAATTGTGTTATTATGAGGTACTTATGGAGAGACAACACTTTTTTTTTTTTTTTTTACAATGACAAATGATGTTAACAGTTTCATTTTGGGTGTCTAATAAGCAGTACAGAAGATTTCACTAACGTTACAGGAAATTGCCCTGATAAAGTCCCACTACCAACCCTGTTGGTATCTGTTATTTCTGAGTGTCAACATAGGTGTTTCAGGATGTAGTGGGGTCCACAACAGTGGGGAGTAAATATCAAGTTGCTTTACTTTTAAGAGGACATTATTATTTTAACCCACACATCTAAAAATCCTGTCTGGTTCTCACATGTTGTGAGCATTCTCTAAGCCCTATGACCATGGTCTCACTTGTCTAGGTAACTTACAAGCAAAGGCTGTCCCCAGACTTCCCCAAAGAAAAGTGAATGCCGCAAACTCCAGCTCATCAGTACCAATTTATTCCCATGCTAGGGAGGACTTTGATTCACTCTACACAAGAGCCAACCATTCAGAGGGACAACTTCTTGTTCAAACTATACAGATGATGTTTAAAGTGTTAATTACCATTTTCACAAGAATCCTTGCTGCTTTCGTGGAAAGGAAGTATGTGATGGCCGGAGCCAGCGGCTGTCCACAGTTTGTGACTGACATTCGAAGGCTGAGAAGGGTCCATCTTGAGGTCTACTTGATGTTCACTAGTCCTCACCAAGTCAGAATGAGATTGAGTTATAGGGTAAGTGGCATCCTGAGGGATAACTGATGGATTCAGTTTGTTGAAAGTGTTAAATGACATTTGTACTAAAGCTTCATTGATGAAGAATGAGTTTTCATGACATAAACTCTCAGATCGATTAAGTTCCATTACCTGTGTAAAGAAACAGAGGAAAAGTACAATAATTTTTCTAACTTATACAAGTTTCATAAAGTATTTATTCCTGAGAGAATCTTAGGAATCAAGATTTCAGTAAAAGTGAGGTCAAGATTACCACTTCTTTTCTCCCTCCCCTCTCCCATCCTCTTTTAATGAGCTAGTACCAAAAACTTCAATTTGCTATGCATGGCATATCTTTAACAACAACAACAAAAAAAGTGGCACTCTATGACATTAAAGTGTTTCCACTTTATTTTAATCAGAGAAAGCAGCAGTTTTTACTTTTGCTAAATAAAAAAGTTGAAAACATATCCATATATACATGAGGAGTTTGCAATAAACATAATTTAGCCAACTTAAAAGGAAAAACAGATTGCAACAGAGATCTTGTAAGCTTATCAACTTCTACAACTTTAGGAACTATCAATAAAAAAACATACATGCACATAACACAGGAAAATAAACTCCTGGGATGAATAGGATTCTCAAGCAAGGTTAGAAAAGACGCAAATAAATAACTCTTATTAGTGAAATGGATTTTGAATTTACTATATCAAATTTACAGAGAGAGAAGAAGCTCAGCATAACAGAATAGTATTATACTTGCTAAATTCAGTGCCTATAGTATATATTCATAGTTAATTGATCTTCTAAAAGCTACATCTAATAGAACTCTTAAGACAGATCATATAAAGAGAGTCCTTCAAATACTAGAAAAAGAGCACGCTCACAGCGTGCCTCCAGGACAAACCCACCCTGGCCTTTCTAGGACAACTTGATTCTACGTTTGTTCCTTAGGTAAGGGCGTCTCAGGCAGAGTGCAGTGATCATAGGACTTGGGCCCTCGCATTGTCCTTTTTTTTTTTTTTTTTTTTTTTTTTTTTTTGAGATGGTGTTTTACTCTTGTCACCCAGGCTGGAGTGCAATGGCGTGATCTCGGCTCACTGCAACCTCCGCCTCATGGGTTCAAGTGATTCTCCTGCCTCAGCCTCCTGAGTAGCTGGGATTACAGGGGCCCACCACCAAGCCCAGCTAATTTTTGTATTTTTAGTAGACACGGGGTTTCACCATGTTGGCCAGGCTGGTCTCGAACTCCCAACCTCAGGTGATCTTCCCGCCTCGGCCTCCCAAAGTTCTGGGATTACAGGCATGAGCCACCGCGCCTGGCCCGCACTGTCCATATTTTAAGTCAAAATGGATATGTGTTATCTCTGAAAGGTTCCAGCTTTGGCTACCTACAAATTGAAAAATCCTCATGAGGTCTTACACAAATCCAAAATGACAGATGTTTGGTTAGTGTCCTAGGAGCCCCCAGGCCCACCCCTGTCTTTGAGAGGCTGCCTCACAGCACTGCAGAAGGTCCATACCTCGGGGCCACCCGGAAGGAGCACCGCGGGCAGGCTCCTCTGCCGGCCGTGCTTCCAGTGGCCCAGCAGGCTCTGCTGGGCCCGCATCCTCGCCTGCTCCCTCTCCACCAGACGCTGGCCCTCCCTCAGCCGCTCCAGGCTGTGCTGGTACTCCTGGAGCTGGAGGTCCAGCTCGCCCCGGCTCCGCAGCAGCAGCTCCTCCTGCGACTGGCACTCCCGCTCCCGCTCCTGCAGCCAGCTCTCCCTGGCCGCCTGCGCCCGCTGCTGCTGCTCACACCCGCGCAGCCAGCGCCGCTGCTCCTGCTGGAGCTGGTGCTGGAGCTGGTGCACATTGGCCAGCTCCTCATGCTGCCTGTCCGCGTCGCGAGACTTCTGGTCCTGCAAGGGGCCGCCTCGGAGGATAGAGTGGCCGAGAGACAGGCCCTCCTGCTGCTGGAGAACCAGCCTGTGGATCTCAATGTGGCTGTCCTGAATGGTCAAGGCGGCCTGTCAGAGCAGACAGAGGAAAAATCACTGAACACAAGCTTCCATGGTTATTGTTTACCCTTTCGGTTGGAACTACCTCGAAACACAAAACGCAGGCCCGAATTCATTTCTCTTAATATTTCTGGCCTTTTTCTAAGTTACCTCCAAAGGCAAGATTTTTGGCGTTCCAGAGAGGCTTGTCTACATCTGTCCTAGGGGTAGGACCTGTGAATTTATAGAGAAAAGAAACAAAGCCCAAAAGCAATATCATCCTCTCCTGTGGGAAGGTAGTTTGCTGCTGGTGGTTGGGTGAGAGTTAAGCGAGTCTTCTGAATACGAACTCGGCACATGAATTCACAAGGCTGTGCATTCCGGTCCTACATCTCACTCTCTTGCTGAGGTCTCTCCCTAGTCAATCATTCACGAGAACTTAAGAATCCACATAAACCTAGTAGTATCCTTCCTTTGAGTCCCAAACCAGAAATTACTTGAGCTACATTGCATTATGAAGACATAAAAATAAAACACAACTATTTGGAGACTTTAGGTAAATAATGTTTTTATAACATAATGCCTGAGAATAGCAGTTAATACCATTTTTAGGAGATATGTAAGTGGCTAAAGCTAGTCTCATTACTGTTATATCTTTGTATTATAGCAGGAAGGTCATGCACAAAAAAACTAAGCTGAAATTTATTTGTTTAATAGATCGCTAACAGGAGGCTGAAATGATTAAGGGAAAATAGATACTCTAAAGCCCAGAGGACATTACCAACCAGATTAAAAAAACATTTTGAGTTACGGTATCTGCCTATGAAAAGTTTGGCAACATCACAGGAAATAATTACCAAGATTTGGAAGGATTCCACAAAACCAAAAAGATCTCTGTGAATGCCCTTGGAAGCTTTTAATTTTAAAAGTTCCCATTTAGAGTGCAAAGCAGTACAGAAGGGACAAATTGAAAATGGACACATACTGAGTATGTGTGTATGTTTTGACTCCATATGAGAAATCATTTCTCTCCTAGGGATAAATTCACATTTTTCCTTCCTAAGAATTTTTTAAACTGTCCATATAACAGATGTTGGGAAGATGGGGATTTGACCATATGTTCTTTGTCAGCTCAGCAGTTTCCTATACTTTTGAAAGTTAAAGAACTAAGATATATTTTAAATTCATACTTGTCTTGGAATACGACTCAAAAATGTATTCACTGGGGCCTTTTGAAAGAAAATTCATATTTTTAAATTTGGAAACTAATCTTTAAAATTTCAGACACGTGAATATTTAGTGGCTTTTGGGAGTTGTTATAAATAAAACAATGATTATCATCCAGAATAGGTATTAATTACTATGATCTTTAAATATGAAATAATTAGCACACAATAAGCCACTCAGGACTCTGTTGATCTGGCTAAAGAAAATTGTAGACTGTACATCACCACTTAATTCTAATACATTTTTAGGGACCAGTATGGTAAGACAAACAAAAATCCAATACTTTATATGTCAAAACCATCACAGACAATAACTCTCACGTAAGAGTTACAGCTACAGTAATTAAGTGCTTCTGTGAGGTATTCTTCATGTCTATCTAACATTTGGGATAAGGCCATTCTTTTCCCTTGCATAGAGCTGGAATCTGAAGATCGGATATTCATCTAAATTTAAATATTCATTTAAAGCTAAATGAATAATCTTCACACTTAAAGTTTACATTTATATTTAGGACAGAGAACAGCACTTGCTTTTCAAGGTTAGGGAAATTCACAATTCACTCTCTTAACTTTACTTTGCTAGAATATGTGTCTTTTCCTTTTAGGCCTGTCTATGCCTCATTTCCAACTCTATTTTCCTGATATAGGGATCAAATTTCATTCCACCTGATTCAAAATTGTTTATGTAAAAACTTCAGTCACATATAAGACATTCAGCTTCAAAAAAGACGACTGTGCCATGAAAAGAAATCTTTCAAAGCCCATGGCCTTGGACCAGCTCAGATTAAAAGAATTCACTGTAGACTTTGATATTTCCCATGTTGGTTTAACCTAATGTGTTGCAAAAATTAGGTCATTCAGGTGATCCAGCTTTTCTGAACCTTGAATCTACACAGGGCTGCATTCAGGGTTGAAAAGAAGACACATGACCTTGTGAGTGTTTTCATCCGGCAACACTAGCCAGGATGCTCAATGTTTTCATCCCCCAAGTTAATGGCTGGTGCTCAAACTGTATCCCTTCCCAGCTGATATTTAAAAGAAAGATTAGTTGTCTTACATGATACATTGATTTCTAAGAACATCAACTCCAGAACCGCACATCTAACCTAAGACACTAAAAGCATTCTCACTAAATCTTGAACAAGACAAAGAGCTTGCTATTACCACTATGATTTAACACATTTTCAAAAGTCCTAGCCTAAGCAGTAAGCCAAGAAAATGAAATTCATGTAATTATTGACAAATAGCCATAATATCGTTATTTTCTAATTTTTGATTTTCTACCTGGAATACTTCAAAATATCAATGGAAAAACTATTAAAATGAAAAATAAAGTTCAATGAGTTTACCAGTTACAATATAAGTACCCCAAAATCAATACCTTTATTTATATTAGCAACAACCACTGGGGACACAAAATGAAAAAAAAAATTATTCACAATAGCAGCAAAGAGACATATGAATAAACTTAGTGAAAAAAATACATATACACACATATCATACCATATGAAGACAATTACAAAGCTCTCCAGCAAATCATAGAATAAGAGATGACTGACCAATGTTCTTTTATAAGACAAGTAAGTGATTATGGTAAAGGTGTTGATTCTCTCCAATTTAATTCAAAAATATAATGAAATTTTAACTTAATGATGTTGGCAAGAGATAAGAAACTTGTTTAAGACCTCTTGTGGGGCTGGGTGCAGTGACTCATGCCTGTAATCCCAGAACTTTGGGAGGCCAAGGCAGGTAGATCACTTTGAGCCCAGGAGTTAGACTGCAGCCTGGGCAACATGGTGAAATAGAAAAACTAGCCAGGCTTGGTGGCACACGCCTGTAGTCTCAGCTCCTTGGGAGGCTGAGGTGGCAGAATGGCTTCAGCCCGGGAGACAGAGGTTGCAGTGAGTTGAGATCGTGCCACTGCACTCCAGCCTGGGTAACAGAGCCAGACCCTGTCTCAAAAAATTAAATAAATAAAAAATAAAAGCTCTTGTGGAAGGATATATAAATATGCATAGAAAAATAAATAAGATTAGCACTGTCATATATTCAAATGTAATCCAAGGCTTTAACAATTCAGATGTTGGTCCTAGAGCAAGAATAAAAGGTCATAAGAGAAAGAAGTCTTGATAGAGTCGAAGTCTAAATAACAAAACTTCGAATGCAGCATGCCTTTGTATTTTCTGCTGAAAACTTAAGCTTCATTTTATTTTCTTTTAAATTCAACAAGATATGAAGCATGAATGAATAATAAACCAGTGAGGGAAAAATGTTTTGTCTCAGTAGTAATCAAAGAAGTACAAATAAAATAATCAGATACACTAATCCATCTTCAAATGGAAGAAAAAGAGAGAATGGTGGTTGATTTGATTATTTTGGCAAAGTCTATTGAAAACCTAAACAAAATAATTCTTCTCATTTACCCTAAGGAAATAGTCAGATGTATTCAAAGAGATGAGTACACAAGGATGTCCTCTACAGTGTTGTTAATAATACAAAAGTGTAAACAATAAGGGATTGAATAAACCCCACAGAGTTGAATTTAATATATAATCATTAAAAAGTATGCAATAGAATAATAGTTGATGACAGAGAAAGTTACATGTTACAGAAGAGTGCACAGAGAACAATTCTAAAATCTGGAGCCTTATACACCAACATGATAATTTTAATTCTCTTTGTAGAATCAGAAATCATTTTCTTTCATTTACTTGTATTCTCAAATTTTTCTACAAATTTTTCAACAATCCAAACATTGCATGTATATCTTTTCGAGATACATTTTAATGAGTAAATTAAGCCATCGGACACACTGAGCCTCTTTCTTTGCATGGTCTAAGGTAGTGGTCTCCAACCTTTTTGACATCAGGGACCTGTTTTGTGGAAGACAGTTTTTTTTTAATGGATGGGCTGGGATGTGGTGAGAATGGTTTCAGGATGAAACCGTACCACCTCAGATCATCAAGCATTAGATTCTCATAAGGAGGGGGCAACCTAGATCCCTAGATTGCATGCACAGTTCACAATAGGGTTCACGCTCCTATAAGAATCTAATGCCGCCACTGACCTCACAGGAGGTGGAGTTCAGGTGGTACTGCTTGCTTGCCCCCAGCTCACCTCCTGCTGTGCAGCCCAGACAGGTACCACTCTGCACCCTGGGGTTTGGGGACCCCAGCCTAAGGGATCATCCAACCATTTAATCCTAAATGCAAGCATGATTTCTTTTTTATGTCTGCTCTTCCTTGAAAGGCAGTAAGCTATTTGAGAGCAGGCTGTGTGGCTCATTTGCCTTTGTGTGCTCAGCCCTCAGCACAGTCAGCACAGAGACGGGCACTGTGTGTTCATCCCCTCAACATTAATAAATTAATAAATGTTGAGTGGATGAACAAACAAAAGAGTAAAGCAACATATGGATTACTTAACTGCTCTAAAGGCTGATGGCCACATGGAGAAGTCAAAGAAGTTTAGGTGTGAATTTAGGTTTTCATCAGAAAATGTGAAGTCATGCTACACTCACCTAAGAGTTTCATTGTAAATGTCAAGCCAGATCATATTCATCAATATTTTTTAAAGATATGAACTGTTTTATGATTTCAGAGAAGAATGGTATAAAACATAGTCATGGTGTTGCCTCTGATTACAAAACCATGTGAGTCCAACACATCACACTTAGAAAGTTGTCATTCTTTTAAGATCATTCCCTACCTCTCACTTGTTCTCATTTTTAAAGTCTGGGAATCATCAAAGAGAATTGCATTAAGAGAACCATTCACAAGGTCAAAGATTAGAGGAGGGTAGTTACCTGAAGGCTGTATAAGAGACGGGTTAAATTCTGTATGGCTTGTATAATCTGAAAAACAAAATTGTAAGTGTCAAATTCTTGAAAAAGCTTTCATTATCCACAAATAAAGGCTGGTGATACATTTAAGGTATGTGCAGCAGCTCACCTCTGATTGTGAAGAACCTGGAAAATTTCTACATTCCACCTAAAATACATAAAAAACAAGAAAATGAATAACCATTCTACTTCTGAAAAGCTGCCCTGCAGTGTCCCAAAATGTATGACCTTGGGTAAATCACTTTGCTATCTCTAAACTTGATTACCTCATCTATACTGACTCAGTTTCCTCCCAGAAATAAAAGCCTATAGAATCAAACAAACACTTGACAACAAGAGCGTCCTTCATGCAAAGTTGATGTTTGAGATGGATGGCAATTTTCACCCAATCACCCCTTAAAACAACAAGGGATGACAGTAAGGACGCCCTGAAAACTCAAGTAACAACATTTACCTTGTGCAAACCACAATGTGAATTGAGTTCTCTGTGCCCAGATTGAAGTTGTCTTTTGGGTCAGGCTGACCTCTTATACTCTAGAGGACAGATTGAAAGTTAAAGAAAGAATATCATGTCTGGCCTTAACTCCTTTTCTCAATGTTTGAGATTCACGATATCAACATATACAGCAGTTGGGAAAAGAAACCAGACTCAGACCGTGGCCATAGGGGCGCGCTTAGCTGGGCTGCTCTAGATCCCACCACAGTCAGAGATCACCAGACCAGTGACTGCCATAGTAGAAGTACTAGCAGCAGAGGCCATGAACCAGCCACAGGAGACCGTCTGTTCTTTAGGGACAGGGTCTATGCCTCGTTCTTTGTCTCTTCCACAGCACACATTAAGGGCACACGTGGATAGTGATGGTTTGCAGCCTCCATAATTGAACACTTGTTTATTCATTTCTTGTCGGCCTTCTCTCCCTAGGATGCAAACCAGTGAGTAGCGAGACTTTGTCCATGTGCTCCATATTATAAGAATGATGCTTGACATAGCACGGACACTCAACAAGTGAATGACTCCAAGTTGAACTCGATGGCACGC
This sequence comes from Gorilla gorilla gorilla, assembly GCF_029281585.2. Lineage (NCBI taxonomy): Eukaryota > Metazoa > Chordata > Mammalia > Primates > Hominidae > Gorilla > Gorilla gorilla. The sequence continues at coordinate 37,802,885 of NC_073243.2, forward strand.
CATTCAATAAATAAATATCGATCACCCACTGTAAACTTCACACCTTACGCTATGGGAGACCATCAGATGCCCTGTCCTCAAGGGCCTACTGTCTCATCTAATTTTAAGCCATAAAAAGCAGCCAGCCATGGTCATGTCCTCGGGTAATTTTGAACTTGTTAAATTCAATTAGTTTAGGCTGATGATGCCAGGATGAGCTAGCCAGACCTCCGCTTCCCCTGGACTGCCAATTAAAGATTTCACTCGTAAGCAGCACCTCTGATAGAGAAAAGACAGAGGCTGAAAATGGAGATGAAGCTTAAAGACATTAGATCTGTGCCAAACCCTATGGGAGAGAACAGGCTCTAAGAACCCCCGCCCTAAAGGGATGGTTGGCGTTCTCGCTGCTCTTCTGGCTCTGTCGTGGCCCATCCACACTCCACTGCTTCTGTAGTAAGACCATATGGCACAGAGTTTTTATAGTCTATAAAACGATAGAAATGAGTTGGACTGTGCTACCTGCGGTTACTTATGCCCAAAAGCCACTAGGTTTGACACAAGACAGGAAATTTCGCGTTTTTAATGGAGCTGTTCCGCCACCTTGTGGTAAATATTTAAAACTGCAGTTGGCGATTTATCCATTATTTCTGCATTTGAGTCAGATTTCATTTTTTAATATTCTTTCAGAAATTTGTTCTAACCTTACCTTGTAGAGGAAGCTAATGACAAAATATCCATTATACACCTTTTAAAAGTTTGATTTCAAGTGATCCTGCCCTTTACCTGGGTTTATTAATGTATTAATTTTTCAAAATGCCTTATTAAGCAAAAAATTTTGCAGATAGCTTAATCCAAAGAACCCAGACACTTAACCTCAATTATCTACCTGTAGCTGAATTGGAGTGGAAGAGGGAGACTTTAGGGGTAGGAGCCACCCAACTTTGCATTCAAGATTAAATTATTACTGTCCAATTCACTCTCTCTTTTCTATTAACACAGTTGGACACCACAAACTTCACACTTAAAAGTGAAGTCTTCACTGAAAAGGATGAAAAGCAGGAACATTTTAAGAAGCAATACATTAGAAAGCTTACAATCAGAAGGTGTAAAATATTACATTCCTATGCTCATTTTGGCCTGTGAAGTTTAAAAAAGAACACTCAGTCACAGCTGTCTTTTCTCTGGATTTTAAAAGTCCTTGACTTGATTTCTCAGTCTTATGTAATATACACAAAAAGTATATAATATGTAAAATATGTTGTATATATGAGAAGATCTGACATTTGCCATTTTTTCACATTGACACATATTGGCACCTAGTAATGTACCTAATTCAATTTTAGATAAAGCTAAACTCTGGAGCCCTGACAAGCAGGAAGAGGCCAACTAGCCACCTCCCAGAATCATATTTTATTCCTTCCCTATTTCTGACATCTCACTTTCAGTAGACATTAATAGGAAGTTTTATGTATTTAATTCTTAAAGACAGAGTTAATACCTATGTATATAGCAGTAAGTCAAAAAAGAAGATTCCCTTTGGGAATCGCTGTGCCCCAAGCAAAAACTGGTCAGATTAATTAAAAATTAACCACAAAAAAAGTAGGTGAAATGTGGGTGGTGACAGGAAATCAACTCTGCAAGGAGAGGAGGGTCAAGGAAGGTGAAAGAAGCTAGAATATTCCAAAGTAAAAGGTGTTTAAATTACTTTGGAGCCATCTGGTTGCAAAAGGGCCCCCCGGGTGCCAGAGCTGCCAGACATAGTGGGTGAGAAGCAAAGGTTTGCAGGGCAGAAAGACCAGAAGTCAGAGAGCACAGACACACATATACACAGGAGAGTTTTTAATCTTTTTAATAACTTTTCAATCGTTGCTTTGTTTACACCTACATGACACAGGAAGTGCAAGCACATTTGAAGAATAAGTTAGAAAGTTTAAATATGAATATTTAAATCAATTGAGAACAATTCAGAAAAGCACCTTTGTCCCACTGACTGCCGTGACAGACCAGAACCTGAGGCTATTTTATTATACACAGTAACCGCTGCCGTTGACTAACAAATCAGTTCACAATACCTTCTCCCCTGCATCAGAGACGGCCAAGTCGGTTACCACACCCTGGATCCCGGGATCCACATCCGAACAGCCTCTTCCTTCTCTCCCTCCTGTGACTAATGCTGGAAGCACGCCATCGAGACAGAAACAAAAAGGACAGCGTCAAACATTGGCCAGCCCACCAGGTTCTTCTGTACACGGCCAACACATATTTCAAAATAGGAAACACCACAAAATAATACATATTGAGTATTCTTAGATGAGGTGCTTGGATGAGCGCAGAGCAATGCATGTGGTCCCTGCCCACATGGGGCTTACACGCTAACAGACAGCAACTGACGAACCACACAAAGTATCACCATCTTTGTACTTTTCTTTCTTGCACTGAAGTGTTCGTGTGTCGTTTGTGTTACAGAGGGTAGAATCTACATCTCACTCTCACTTAATAGGAAAATGCCTCCTGGGAAGGGTGAAATTTAAAACAGGTGCTGTAGAACAAAAGCAAGGTCTCTTGGCAGACTCAAGTCTGTAAAAAGTCTCTCTTGTGGCCAGTGCAAGAGCAGCAGACGATAAACAAGGTTTAGGAAGAAGGAGGAGTCCGAAGCAGGAGGGAGACATCTTTCTAGGAAGGCGGAGATGGCTAATACTTCACGGTCTCATAGGCACACAAACCAAGAACCTGTCCCTATCTCTGAATAACTTATTTTTTAACAATTTCTAAATGTGTTGTTTTTCTCACATTTCTTGTTATGCTTTAGATTTACAAATACTATGTATTTAAACTATCAAAACATAGAAACTAGTCCCGAAATATTTTTAAGTACCAAATACAGATTTCACTTCATCCATTAAATCTCTGTTGGCAGGATTTTATTTATTTCTTTACCCATGTGAACTCAGTTAAAACTTAAACTGTGCCCACCTTGCACTGATTAAAACTAGAATTTTCAAAGCCCAAAACAGTGTTTTATTAGAACCATGTCCAGTCCAGACCCTGACAAAATCGATATTCATTTTGTGACAGTTTGTTTGTATAATTTTTATTGTGTCATTTTGAAACTTTATTTCCAATATAGGAAATGCTTTTTTCTTTAATAAAAATACTTATGTCTTTGGAAAATGAGAGTCCTCTAGGATTTCAAAGACCTCTTCTAATACAAAGAAGTTTTTGTCTAAACGGAAACGGCTTCAGATGAGATCAGCTAAAAACAAGTCCATTTTGTTCAAGCTGATCAGCACTTATTCACTTACAATGAGGGACATTTTATAGGTTTCTCTGCCATTTGAAAAATGGTTCTACTATTGGGTGCTATTCCTAACTCTTAAAGAGTGGCCAAACCATCACTAAAGAATTCACCACTCTGTTTCTCACTCCCTCATAGAAATTAGGAAAATCAAATGGGAAAGAAGGTGATGACAAGGCAGAAGAATAAAACACAGATCAGGTCCCTGTCCCTGTATCCAATTTCAGGGTGGGCCAGAGGGTCTCCAGTGAACAGAACTTTCCTAGAAGTAGAAGATACTCATCATGTATACTGAAGACTGAAAATAGAGCTGTCTGCTTGGCTTATAACCTCAGGCTGACATAGGCCTGATGCAGAGGCTTATAACCTCAGGCTGACATAGGCCTGATGCAGAAGAGCCCAGTTCTCCAAGTCATTTGCAGAACCGACCCATTCAGTCACAGTTGTAGACCTTCATTTAGAACTAGCCTTGTGCCTTGAACAACTTTATAAAGAGAATCAAACTCTCATAGCACCATGTTCCAGTCTGACCCAGAACTGAAGAGGCCTTGGGGTACAGGACCCCACCAGCCGGCTTCGGTACTTCCTCTACCTGAATCCCGATATCAGACCCCTCTAAAGAGCCTCTCAATGGTTCTGGCAAATGCCACGGGTGTCCCTTTGAAACTCTCCCCAGTCATGAGAGATGTGGATACAGACAAGGAGACCTTCAATGCCTGGCCTGAAGGGAGGGAAGGCACGGCCGCCGGCTCGGGCAGCTGCGGAGCGGAGCCTCTCCAGCTGTCCCTGGGGCGAGGCTGAGAGCAGCAGATCCCTGCACGTATTTTTAGACAGAGACTCCTCAATGGCATAATGAGGTTCTTCTATTAAAAGGAAATCACCCAGGGCAGTACAACTCCCCTGATGAATCTGGGCTGTGTCAAAATGAAAAACATATGTGCGCATTCTGAAAATAGAAACTCAGGATTAGATAAAGCAGAACTTGAGAGAGGAAGATAATTAGTGGTGCTGATGTTTAAAAAAGAAAAAAAAAGAAGTATAGAATTAAAAAGCTATACTGCATCTATATATCTTAATTAATCAAGGGATGTTGTTAAAGAAGTTCTGAGTTCAATTTAATCTTCCAATCTTGAGTTCAATTTAACCTTCTGATCTCTAACTACTGAAGACATTTTATCCATTTTATCTTACGCACATAAGACCTTGTGGAAGTAAGGTTGTTACCACCTGCACAGGATGAAAAGTATACTCTTTATGCTTTTATCTTAGAAACCTTTATGGAACTAAGTAGCCTGCAACTATACATATAACAGGATAGCTAGGTTCGGGGAAATTACCTAAACGAAATCTCTACATTCTATTTTTTTTATATTTAAAATGTTTTGAAACAATGTTTTCATAAATGAATTCTGACATGAACTAAAGTGTAGGATGGCACAGATCAAGAATTTTCTGGCACTTCTGCTTTAACCATACCACCAAACTTCATGTGTGTGAGAGAGAGAGAAAGAGAGAGGGAGAGAGAAAGGAGGGAGATGGACGGAGCCGTGTGTATATTTCTGGTTTTCTGAGTTGTTTTCTCAGTTGATGCACATAAGATTAGGTTTAAGGGCTTGTTCTGTAATTGACCGCAGGGACTCCTTTTTTAAAAAACCAGAAAAGTTAAAAAGTTCTTTCAAAACTGTAATGAATAAATCATATCAAAAATGAGGCAGGGTAGGGGTTGGGGAAGGTCCGACATTTGGCTGGCAAACAGAGCAGTATAACCCACCAACTACTCTTTAGATCCTCATACTTGAAACCCCAGTGTCATTATTATATGCATATGATATTCATTTAGGCTAGCATATTTATTCTGTTTTTTTCTAATTTAAAAAAATATATCAAGTCCCCTTCAACCAGAGACAGTCATTGCCTTTACTTTATGTGACCACTGTAAGCTCCAGGGACTGTGCTCAGGCTCATTGCCAAGGCCTGCATTTTCACTTACAGGCAGTCGGTGATCCTGGTACATCATGAGAACTGAGTGTGTCCGCCAAGACAGAGTCTCCACAACTGTCCTCACATGATTGACTCACGGCGCCCATCTGTGAGGCCTTCACTGCAACTTGTAGGCTCTCAGCTAAGATGGAGAAAAACAAAAATAAATCTAAAAAACAAAGATAGGTATATATTTAATCTAGATCAGGAATTGGCAAATTGCATTTGGCCTGTCCCTGTTTTTATATGACCCAGGGGCTAAAAATGATTTTTACATTTTTAAAGGTTGTCAAAACATGGGCATGTGCCTATGCGCGCACGCACACCACACACACACACACACCCCAGAGACTGTGTGATTTACAAAACCCAAAATACTTAATATCTGGCCCTTTATAGGAAAAGTTTGCAGATCTTTAATCTAGACCAATACTTTTAGCATCATTTTACGACAGAGAATTAACTCAATAAAAAACTATAAACCCATTATATTAAAATATCTCAAATGCAACTTTCAGTAAATTGGTATGCCTAAAAACTTCCTGTCATTCAGTTAGTATAAATATACCAGGCATTAAAATTTTAAAACCTGTTGCCCAGAAATATTAGCTATTTCTCAAAAGAGTATTTTCCCTACACTTGTCTTTAGAAATACAGATTCCCAGTCTTTGGCTCTAGACTTACTGGATTTGATTCTCTGGAGGAGAAAACAGGATCTGTATTTTAAATAAGCACCTGTTCTAGAGGATATTGGGCATTTGACAACTAAGAGGGGAGTTTACAGATTGGAGGAGGAAAGAGACATACACAACCCACTAGACCATACAGAAGCATATGATCAGCACTCATCTCCATCAGCATTATTAGAGCATTATAAATGCTACTGCAGCATGGAGGAGGAAGAGCATTCTATTAGCTATTAGGATTCGGAATATGTTTTTACAGGAGGTGAAAACTGAGCAGGACCTGGAAGGATGGATGGGTTTCAAGAGGAAGAGACAGAAGAAAAGAAAGGAAGGAGGAAAAGCTGTCCAGCAGAGTGAAGTCCCAGGAAGACGATTCAAGGTGCACTACTGAACTGGCTTTTTGTCAGAAGATAACTCCCTCACTCTGATAAGAACTCCTGCTCGATCTTTCGGCTGCAAATGGGGCTGGATGGTCCGTGACCCAGGGTGGATTATCCAACTGTGGCTCACGCAGCACCTCCACTGCTCTGGGTTCTAAGCAGCTGGGTCCGCTGCTGCCCCGGCACCTCTGTCACAGTGTGCCAGAGGAATGGAAGCAGATGAGCATACAACCCAGCGTTAGTGAAAGTTTTGGTGGGGGAGAAAGTTAAAGCCACTGGCTGATACTGAGAGTGGGCGATTTATTTCATCAAGCCTTTATCAAAGACAATGAGGGAGGTCACTGCTTCTTGTCAACTCACTTGGAAGTTTCATTTTTATTTCTAAAATATATCTTGACTCGGCCTCTTCTCTCTGCTCCCATTGTCAATGGCACTGGTCTAGACCAAGGCTCATCTTAACTTCTGTGATTACTTCCTAACAGGTCTCCAGGCAGATTTGTCTCCTAATCTCTTGTCCATTCAGCAGCTAGTGTTTTAAGACATAAATAAGATCACGCCACACCCACGATTAAAAGCTTCCAATGCTTTCCATCATATTTGGAATAACATCCTCTTTTAAAATTATTTAAACACGGCCTATAATGATCTGATCCCAGTCTGCCTGGCCCACACCACCTCATCTAATGGTGACCCCCGCTGACATCTGCTACCCTGGCTTCCCTTCTTTCCTTAAGCAGGTGAAGCTCACTGCAGCCTCAGGGGCTTTGCACTTCCTTCTCTCTGCCCAAAATGATCCTCGCCAAGCTTTTAAGACAGCTGGCTTCTCATTTCTCAATCTTCATCTCAAAAAGAGGTCTTTAGGCTAATCTCTCTGAAGCAAAGCCTTCACCTTATCACAATCCCATTATCTTTGGGATAGACAACTATCCGAAGTTCTTTTTTTTCCGTAAGTATTGTCTGTCTTTCCTCACTAAAAGTTTTACAAAAGCATTACTGCCTCCCTAGCACCAGCAACAGTACAAGGTAGATGCTCAATGGATATCTGATAAGCAGATGGATGAGGGGTTCTATCAGTGAACCCTACTTCAGACCTCTATGCCCTTCTCAAGACCTCAGTTTCCTCAACTGGGAAATAAAGATGGCTGATTCTAAGATTTCTAAATTCTCTTCCAGAGCTAATATTCTGAGATTCTAAACCAGAGGCTGGCAAACATTTTCTGCAAAGAGCCAGTTAATAGTTTAGGTTTTGTGGACTAAACAGTCTGTCAAAACTGCTCATCTCTGCCACTGTAGGAAAAAGTAGCCAGAGGCAACACATAAACAAGCAGATGTGGCTAAGTTCCGGTAAAACTAAACTTACGAAAGCAGGTTGTGGGATGTGTGTAGTCCGTGGTCTGTAATTTACCAGCCCTTCTTCTGTACAACAGCATTTCCTGCTACTCTCTCAGGAGGTGGCTGGTTTATCTCCCAAGCCCTTTGTCCCACTGTCACTTCAGACCATTATCTCCATCTCTCCCTTCAACTCCTTTCTGCCTTGAAGCTGCTGCCCTCAGGTTACACCACTCACTACCGCTCATTGTTGCCTTTCCTCTATAGACCTTCAGCCACTCATTTGCCTTCCCTGAATGAGTTAGCACATGGCACAAGTTCTCCCCCTCCCACTAGCGCTAATCCTGTCAAAATTCTCAGTATTTTCAATTCTATAAACTTAGTCCTTCCACCACCCTGGCCTCTCATCCTCTGGGCTTTCTCATCTCCAATGACCTTGCCCTTCACCCAACCTCGGCCACCATCTCCCATTGTTATTACCAACATCTGCACTTCGCCCTCTTAAGTCTATTCTCCACACAGCAGTCAGGAGGTACCTTTCAAACCACAACTCAAGTCCCTCCTCCACTCAAAATTCTCTAATGCTTCCCATCCCACTCAGGATGAAATTCCAAGTCCTTCTCTCCCACCATGCAACCTGAGACCTAGTGAACCCTGGACTCATCGCCTGCACTGCTCACCCCACCCTCCCTTCCCTCAGCCTGTGCTGTCCCCCTGCCTGCTCCTCAGGCGAGCCTGGCACTTCCATGCACCAGGACCTTTGTGCCGGCCATTCCCTACACCTGGAAGACTCTCCCTCAGGATACCACTTAGCTTTCTTCCTTCATGTCCACTTACATATCATTATATCAAAGAGGCCTTCCCTGGCCACCCTATCTAAAACAGAGCCATCCCAACTCCATCACCCTCTCTCTCCCTTATCCTGCTTATTTTTCTTCATAGCACTTGATACAACCTGACATATTTATTTCTTTATATTTGGCTATTTCTAGAAATATAAGTTCCAGCCGAGTAAGGACCTTGTCTTGTTCTGCTGTATCCTCAGCACCAAGACCACAGTGCATGGCACTTAGCAGGTGTTCAATAAACATTTTCTGAACGTGTCGACCCAAACCCTTCTCACAGCAGTTTACCTTCTTTCAGTGCTGCTGCCAGTAATGAGGCTGCCTGGGGAGGCTCGCCTGGGTCAGGTTTAATAAGGAGGTGGGGCTCTAGATGGACGTCCTCAAATCCGCTCAGTTCTCCAAGTTCAGCATAGATATGCAGCTTCTCCTCCAAATACGCACAGATTTGTTGGTCTTGGTTAGTGAGTATTTCTATGAAATAGTATTTACCATATAAGATTATCACTAACATGAATACAACCACTCATGTGAAAGTCCACGAAAAAGATGTTGCTAATTAGCAAGCAGTATGACCTCCAAGAGAAAACCCAGGTTGATGAGTGGGGCAGATGCAGGTCTCAGTCCTGACCATGCCACTTAGTGACTGTGGCCTCCAGCAAGTGACTTAACAACTTTCTCAGCTTCCATTGTCTTTTCTGTAAATAAGGTTCCTTTCTCAGTCCCCTACTTCCAGAAAATTTGCAAAGCTATTCTTTGTTTGTTCAGGCTGTTTTCTATTAAGACTAAACATTAAGCTTAGGAATGAAAATTGAGGCGGCCCTGTCCATGATGAGTGAACAATACAAATGCCTGGAACGGCACAGGCTAAACCAAACATACTGGTTTAAGTTTTTGTTTCTAAACATCCAGTTTCTTTGCCCATCTTTGCATGCATCATTGTCCTCAGATTTCAACATGCTACAGAATTCTTAAAGCTCAAAGGGACCTTAACTAGCATTGAATCCAGGAATTCTCAGTCCCCTCTGTGCTTCAAAGTCACCTTGGGAGAGCTGAAAACCCCAAAGTCTACATCCCACCTGCCACAGATTCGGATTCAATTGGTGGAGGGTGAGGCCCAGGCATCCGTATTTTTAAAGACCTCTCAACTGATTCCAGTGTCCAATCAGAGTTGAGAATCACTGAGCTAGTCTAATCTCCTTCTTTCACACACTTGGAAACTGGGGACCAGATCTGTTGGGTTCCTTGTCCAAAGTCATTGACATGACAGTGCTGAGACCTAAAATTAAACCATGAGACAAATAATTCCAACACTCATCTGCACCACACTGCCCACAGCTGTTGTTTCATATATGTTATGTGCATTTTTTACGTCCATTTTAATCACTAAGGTGGAAGTGAAGAGAATGTCATCTTGTTTGAGCATTTCTAGTGTAAGTTTCTCGGGAGGGTGGTCCAGGTGGGCCTCAGGTGCACAGGATGAATCATGTAGTTATAACCTCCTGTTCATGACACTCGGGCTTTCCCAACACCCAGGAGAACACCACGACCAGGGAGCCAGAAGTGCCTGCACTGTACCTTGACATTGCTGAATTTTGGCCACTCTGGCTTCAGCTTTCCTCTTGTCTTCATCAGATTCACTTGTCCTTCCCCCTTTTTCTTCAGGACAACTTTAAAAGACAATAGTCAAGAGACACAACTGAAACCAAATGCAAGTATCTGTAGATTCATTAGAAAAACATGGGAACTTGGCAATAGATTTATTCATAAAGGAGAAAATTTCAGCATAAAGGGAATGCATCATCCCCCCTGGCCAGAGACTTGGTTTTCTTGAGAATACAAAGAATCTTGCATAACATTACATGGCTCTCAAAATCGGTGGTGTGGGATGACTCAAATATTCCAGTGAACACAAACATACACTCACCACACACACCCATAATGGGAATAAAGTATAAGAATTGTAAATGATAGAAGTGGGGTGCCAGAGCAGATGGGGTGCAGTAGAGGTAGAGAAATTTTATATAACTTCAGGATCTAACTAATCAAATTACTGTTGAGAATGATCACCCCCACCCTTGTGCTCCCAATTATAAAAACTGTCCTTGCACAAGTAATGAGGAATAAATTGACTTAGAATACTTAGATCCACCAATTCAGAAACATTTATTGAGTGATTTCTCAGCACTAGGCACACAGAGAAACATAAGACATGAACCCTGCCCTCGAGGAGCTTCCAATCTAATTAAATAAACACACACATATGTACATAAAAAAGATAATAGCTACAAGGCAGTATATAAGAAGCATCAAGTAAATGCTTTAGTGAACAGGTGTTAAAGAATTTCAGGCAAGAAAGAGATCACCAGGACTGAAGGGGTCCTCATGGAGGAGGGGAGGCCCGAGCTGCATCAACACCCGGCAGGGCACACACAGGCAGAGGGAGGTGCGGGCATTACATGCAGGGAGGCGCGGAGGAGAAAGCTGCAGATGGGGGGCTATCGCAGGCAGGTGCAGGGGGCAGGGGGCAGACCATTCTGGCAGAGGCAAAGTTTTCATGCAGGAAGACATGGTTAGAATATTTTCCCCAGTTGAACAACTCTGTTCCATAGATTATGGACGGAAGGAAATGTTACCTTTCTACAGCCTGCTGGATCCGTCTCATCCAGTTATTGCGTTCCTCCTTGGAATTGGTGTGAATTTCATACATCTCAGGACCAGCAGATGAAGCACTGATCAGAAACATTCCTCTCTCCTCATTAGCAACTTCTCTAGCAATAAGCTTTTGAAGGGAAATAACTGATGGCTTCTGATCCTACATAAAATAGGAAGGTGAGCAGATGAAACAGCATCCTAGCTAAAGTAAGGCTCCGTAAAACATGAGCTAAAGGAAGCAACAGTACTAGGTAAACCTTTCTCCACTTCCAATCTTTTCAAAAGAGCTGTAGAAGTTGATACAATCTCCAATGGAGACGGTGTGGAAAAGAGAGGATGGAAAAAGAGGAATTATAGGCATGCTCATCCTTAAGAATTGGTGGTTTAGGCCAGGCCCAACGGCTCCCTCCTGTAATCCCAGCACTTTGGGAGGCCGAGGCAGGTGAATCACTTGAGGTCAGCAGTTGAAGACCAGCCTGGCCAATGTGGTGAAACCCCATCTATACTAAAAACACAAAAATTAGCCAGATGTGGTGGTGTGCGCCTGTAGTCTCAGCTGCCTGGGAGGCTGAGGCATGAGAATTGCTTGAACCTGGGAGGCAGAGGTTGCAGTGAGCGCATTCCAGCCTGGGCAACAGAGCAAGACTCCATCTCAAAAAAAGAAAAAAAAAAGGAATTGGTTGTTTAAAAACTGAACTTTTTAAAAGAAAGAACAATCAGAGAAGAAAAATATCAAAATGCCATAGTCAAGGCAGGAGAAGTTTTTCTAAGAGAGCATGAGATAGGAAACTATGTCAAATGTCAAAGAGACTGAGAAGGAGGGAGGCCCTAAAAAGTCCATTAGACTTGCAATACTGTTTCAATAAGGTGATGGAACAGAAGCCCAGAAACTCAGAAGCCCAGCCCATGGACTATAAAAGTGACTATAAAAGATAAGAATAAGTGGTAAGACCTTTGATTCCCCAGGCGTAACCACTCCTTTTTGCTACTGTCATGTGGGTCACAGCAACAAAATGGTCTACAAGTTCTTGCCTCTTCTCACCAAGCAGATGAGCCCTTGGTGGGTGGGAATGGGTCTCATTCATCTTCATGCACCTAGCACATAGCCAAGCATAGAGTAGGCACTCAATAAATGTTGGTAGGACTAGTTTCACATAAGTCCACCACAGGGTAATAGGAAGAAAGTCTAAAATTTGGCATGTACGCCATGACTAAACCACCTCTTCTACCAACATCTACTGTGATCCTCCAATGTCCTTTTCTGAACACTGGGGATTCAAAGAGGAACAGCACACTGATGATGCTTGGTAGGTAGATGTAGTTGAAAGAATGGCCAAAAGAATGACTTCAGGATGAACAATTTGGGGGATAATATGAAGAATTCTTCTTTGGTCTGTGGCTTCCACCACTGTTTACAGAGCTGGTTGCAGTGTGTGGTTTTGCTTCACCATCATGGACTGAGCGACGCCTTTATCCAGAACATGCCACTGTCCCCTCACTGCTGACTCCTTGGTGCTGGCTTGTCGGCTTTCCCAGCATCATACAGCTTGGCCGTATCTGATGCTGTGTGCCATGGTGACCCACAGTACCTCCTCACCCCACGCTTCTCAGAGTAGCATGAGAGAAAAAATATAATGGGACAAGACCACTGGTCTATACAGCCCATGCTCAGCCTCTGAAAATGGAAGCAAAAGCAGCCCCGTGGCAGAGTTGTTGGAATACTGCCCTCTCTAATTAGGGAGATCCTTGGAGCATTGTTAATCTGGCTTACTCTATTATGGACCTACTCCCTTATCTGTTTCCCTGATGCAATGTGCAATGTACTTTATAGCTTCCTCAGCTGACAAGGTAAACAGCCTCTGTATGTAAAAAGGCAGAGTAGGTTTACTTGCTTAAGACATGAGCAAGAGTGCAATTATTTGAACCAGTTGGTTAGTGTTGCAGGGGAGGGAGGTGGCAGGGTAAGATCTTTTCAAAGGGAAAACAGGTAAGTGCAAGGAAAGTAGCATTCATTCGATCACCATCAGACCAGGGGGCATGGGAACCTGTCCATCGGTATTCATACTAACCATGCACAAACACTGGAGATGAACAAACATTCAAATTAACTCTCCAGGAATGGAAGTAGCATGTCTGCCTTGGAGGTAGATGTCAAACACTAGTAATGCAAAGGGCTAACCCAGCTTGCAGAGATGTTTTATTTGTGCCACGGCATTTAACAAACAAAGTTTAAAAATAAGTTCTCAGCATTTAAATACTAGGGGATTTCACTTTTTAAAAACTTTACATTTCTGGGTTCTTGGGGAAAGCAGAAGATGAGCAATCCTGGGCCCATATTCTCATTTTAAAACACTGGCTATAGCCAAGTAATCCCTGACATCTTTGAGACAGGGCACAGACTCACTTTTCACTACAGTCCCTACAACTTTCTATTGTCTCATTGCTTCTGACCCTGTCATATTCGCTTAATCACATTTCTGCCCAATCCCTACAGGCATTAGGAGTTGAAGACCTCTAATGTAGGAGAAGACGAAAGGAGCTGCTACGTTTAGCTGTATTGTTACACCGTATCCATTTTGTGCTGATTCTATTATCCAGGGAATCCATTGTGATAAAGAGATTTTAAAGCTGCTTCCTATTTGGAACTTCAGCCTGCAGGTCCACATGTTCACTGTCTTGGTTGTTTGCTCCTTTTGAATTTGCCTTCTTTGATGTTCAAGAGATTCCTCCTAGACTCAGTATTCTAAGACTTAGTGAACACATCTACTTTTTCTTAACACATTTTGTCGGTTTGGGCTCTGCCCCAATTTCCAGCTGAGTCCTTTATAAAAACAAAAACAAAGCAAAACTTTCTTGTAGGGACGCACTACTCCATCCTCTTGCTACTTTAACTGCTTATCTTCTGGCTACTTCCAAATTCATCACGTTTTCTGTAACATGCAGCAAGACAAGCACCTAGGGAAGAAGTGTTTTCTAAAGGGCACAAGGAGTGGAGAATCTCACTTGTACTAGCTTGAGGAAAATTTTCTAAAATTCTAGGATAGGAGCTAGGAAATCCAGATATCTGTATATCCCTAGCCAAATGCTTCAATTTCCTACAATGTTAACTAAGATATTTGTGACACATGGGCTATTGTCAGATAGATGTAACTCAGGAGTGTATGAACAGTAGGGTGCACCTGACTCTTCAAGGATAAAATGATGCTTTCCCTTTTGCTCTCTGATACCACCAAGGGCTTAGCTGTCATTTATGAATGCAGTTACATGTCAGGTTAACACCTTTAAGAAACAGTATCAGTATAGCCAAATACATTCCACCAAGAAGAGCTAGGTTGTAACTGTCTTCATTCTGCCATTTGGTGGAATGCATTCCTAATACCTCACTTAATGGTAAATGTGGTCTATGGGTAGCACAGATAATGCCTCAGGAGGTCATATGAGACAAGAGGGAAAGAATCATATTTCCAGTCATGCTCTAAGTTGAGCATTACAGGATCTGAATCCATATGCTACCTTCTCCTAAAAAACAAGGTAGTTGTCTTTATGTTATCTACTTCATGATCAATCAGCAAGACATCTGTCCCGTAATATCATCCAAAAAGCAGAATTTGCTTTTCTTTTAGGTCTTTGGTTTTAAAGAAGCACTGGTTTCTATAAAGATGTGAATTTGTTTCCTGTTCCTACATGGCCCTCACCATCCCACAGGTTAAACAAAACGGTCCCCACCTTCCCACTTATTTCTCAGGTTCTTTCAGAGAATCTCAAGCATCTCAGGTAACAGCATTGAGAAGCTGCTGGACAAACCAATAGGTTTTCATGAAATTTGTAATACAGTTCAAATTGATTGGGAACATAGAGACTTCTTCAGGCCTTCTTATTATCTATGTGCTAGCAATTAGATTACTCTAACACACTACAAAAATAGTTTCATACACTGTTTGTCTTTAGAAGCTACTACAGTAAAAATAAGAAAGAATCTTCTGTAAACATTAGGCATCAGGATGGTATCCCTTGTCTGGCAGAAGGCACACGATGGCAGTCACGGGGTTAGTAAGTGGGAGAGCAGGGCCAATGGGCATGGAGAAAGCCAGGTGCTGGAAGAGATTGGCTGTGCCCAGCATTCACATTTTAGTTGCTGGATCTAAGGGAAGGGGTTTGGGGGCCGAAGGGGCGGGGAAGAGAGGAGTCTGGAGGAAAGACCAAGATAGCTAGATGGCATGGGGACATTTGGGAGGCTCAGGGCAGTGCCTGTTCACCAACCACTACTGAAGGACTGCAATATTCTCACAGTTGGCTACACTGCTGAACCAGCTGAGTACCAGCCCTGGTTGTGATGAGGCAACACTTACTATGCTAATTTAACCTAATGAGATGCTCATCTCTAAACACTGCAATCACAAATAATAATGGAACCATAATAGAAGCATATACTTCCCTGTGACTATTACATTTCACTAGGAATTTTAGGCATTTTTCAAGAAAATGTGTGGTTAAACCTATTTTTTAAATACATCACACAGTCATATACTTACAACGGCTGCAAAGATGTATTTCTGGTCTTTTTCTTGTAAAAAGAGCAGCACATCAGTTAGAAGTAGAGCTAGGATATCTTTAAAGAAAAAAACATTACTAGTATTAATGAAGCAAACCACAGTTCAAATAAACTGAATAAAAATCAAAAGACTAAGATTTAGTCTAAGTATGAAAGTTTTATAAAAATACCTGTATTATGATAGCCAAAGATATATGCTATTAATAACTTAATAGAAAGCTGTCTTTAAGTGTGCATGTTTGTGTGTAGCTGTAGGTATAGGTAAATCTCCAGCAAAGTTTAATGTAGTCACTTTCAAAACGGAAGAAAAATATCCATTAAAAAAGAAAGCTTTAATAAAATGGAGCAAACTCTTACCTTCGGCGGGAAAAGTGCTGAATTAAAAATGTAAAAGGGCAGCTTCTACCTCAAATTATATATGCCTGCTATTTTGTTTCATCTAGATCTGAGCAAGGTTTAAGATTCCATACTTCCCTTACACATTGTTCACAAGAACTCATCTTCACTGCACCCACTGAATAGTCTAACACAAAGTTACCAAACTGATTCTATTAAATGGATAAACAGCAAATGACTTCGAGCAATAGAATCTACAGGTTGTGGTTAATATTTTTTTTCAATACAACATTGCTGGTTGTTGATCAACAAATCCCATTTCAGATATTAGTTGCAACCTCCATCCAAACTTGATCATCCTCCAATGGGTAATAATTTTTGAGTAGCTAGAATTTAACAACCTCTTCCTCTCACTGCCTACCTATGGATGTTATTAAGATGAACTGTTAGAAGCAGTGGTTCTTAGCCCTGGCTGCAGAGTAGACTCACCTGGGGAGCCTTTAAACATCCCATAGGCTTTGGTTTCATCCTCACAGTGATAAAATCAGAATCTCTGGGAGGAGACATGAGCATTCGTAATGTTTTCCAGCTCCAGAGGTGATTCTAGTGCGTGGCCAGGGTGAGAAAGCCTGGATTAGGCAGTGTGATAGCTACATAATGAGTCCTTAAAAAATGGAATTATCTGCTTTAGACTCCTGAACAGAGTCAAGTTCGTGCCAGTTAGCAAACAGTAGCACTGAGGAAAAGCTTAAACCAGCGTCAGCAGGTGTGTGGATATATTCTATTAGTCAGTAACAAAGATGACATTCAGAGTTCTTTTTATTTCTCCCCTCCATTGTCTGACAGCCCTAGGCTGTGTTGACATGCAACAGACCCTAGGTGTGTAGGTGTACTGCCTTGCTTTCAACACACCACAGTTACCAGAATAATTTTTCTGTGTCAACAATTAGCAGAACTCTCAGTTCATTTGATTTCAGACATCACAAACTTGCAAATTCATAAAACATGTATAAAGGTTTTAGCTTGGGCAGCAAACTCCCACCAAAGATTTGTATCATTGGCCAAATTTGCCTATTGAAATTCACAAATCAATCTTTCAACTGACCCAGGGTTTGTGCATGTGTGCCTGCAATTCTGAACTGTTTTTCTTTTGAAAATCTGTCCTCTGTTAAATGAATAATGTGTATGAAGGGAGAAATTGGTCTGGTAGAGCCACAGTACCTTTGAAACGACCTGTAGCAGTTTTCCAGTAAACAAGGCCATCATATAACAGAGTCCTTTCTTCACTCATCAGTGCCTGCTTCCTAAACACATGTCCATTTTTGAGCTTCGTGTATGTTTTGTTTTCAATCTTATTTAGGATCTCAAGCCATTTTTGGTTTTTCTCATATTCATTGACTTTTAAATCCACTGTTGCAATCATGTCTTTAATTAAGCAAAGGGCTTTGCATAAGTCTTTATGTTCCTCAGTTCTTTCTGAGTGGGAAAAAGAAACAAACAAAAATACTATACAATAAACCAGAGTACTAAGGACGAAAACTTCTTCTTTAGTTTTAAAATATAGTTAAATATATCATCTAAACAATAAAAATCCCATAAGAAAAATGTTGGATTAAACTTAAATTCCTAGCCTGGGCAACATGGCAAAACCCTGTCTCTACCAAAAAAGATACAAAAATTAGCCGGGCATAGTGGCATGTGCCTTTTGTCCCAACTACTCAAGAGGCTTAGGTGGGAGGACAGTTTGAGCCTGGGAGGTAGAGGTTGCAGGGAACCAAGATTGTACCACTCCACTCCAGCCTACGAGACAGAGTGAGACTCTGTCTCAAAAAAAAAAAAAAAAAAAAAATTAAATCCTATAATACCACTCTGTACCACCCCCCCCCCACCAAAAAAATGTTAAAATATTTTATTATGAAAGGTTTGCAGGATTAAATGTGCTTCAGCTGACACATAGTCCTTCCGCTGACAGTAAGATGTCTGAGTTCTAGGGATGGGTCTGACCTTCTCCCTAGGGCAGGAAATGTGTTATATACTAACTTAGGCCTTCCTTCCACCTTCTTAGACATAGGTAATCAATAATCTCCATGCCAAGTTTCTTAAAACTTAAGCCAGCTGTGGGGCAAAGCCAGTAATGCTTTCAGAAACAGAGCCACAGGGTTATGTGAATGAGCCTCAGATTCATTTATATTCCTTGATCCCTTCCCTCCATAAAATTAACATTCAAAATTATATTTTATAACTGCATTAGCATAAATATGAATATATTACTATTATAATTAAACAATTTTCTATGACCATTTTATTTAAAATTAAATATTTTGATTTCTTTTACCATCAGAAGAAAAAATGAATTTTCTTCTTCTGATGGGAAAAGAAAATATTTTCATGGTACCCAAGTGCTGTGCTAATGGACAAATCAGCCATGCTCATACCAAGAGCAAATAATTATTGATTTCAGTTGTTATTCTTTAAAATACTGGCTACCTGCTCTTGTCTCTAGATTATCTTATGAAAATACTCTGAAGGAGTTTCTGGAGCAGCCTCCTGAAACTCCAGATAAAAGTATATTTGGTGATAAAGACCACCTAGTTGATGTTTATTAAGGCAACTGGAACTGAAAGGTAATGTTTCATGTCATTTTGTAGTGGAGATAATTGAGGCTCAGTTAATAATTTGCCCAATGAATGAGTGGCAGAGCTGAGTATATACAATGCAACACAAGTGCACAAAATTCCAAACCCAAGCCCTTTTTAACATAACACACTACTACCCTAATAATAATCTTTACTCAAGATCAATATGTTAGCTTGAGGATTAGACCATTTTATTTATTCATTCATTGCATTGATATGTTTTTATTTATTGATCATCTATTCTGTACCAGCCATTGCACTAGACATTGAAGATCCAGCTGTAAACCGGACAGACACAGGTCTTATAGATCCCACAAGGAGCTTACAGACCAGCCACATGCATTCACAGCTTCTTAAAAGATGCCCATATGTTACTCCCTGGAACTTGATGAATTGACAGGGTCAAAAATAGATCCTTCTTATAATCCCTCTCAACTTAATAACTGATTGCTTAGGAGAGTTGACATTTTGTGATAGGATCAATAGCATGTTTCATCAGACTGTTGTGAAGGTAATAGGAAAATGAGGAAGAGGAGGTATTAAGAAAGCCCAGTGGTGGGGAAAATAAAGAGGAGAAAGGCAGGTTCAAAGTAAGAAGAAGCCAGCTTGGTTTGGGCTACCTGTAGAAATTCAGACTATTACCCATGCTGCATTATAAAAGATAACTTCTAAAAACTAATCCAAATTCTAAGGCTTTAACAGTTTCTCCGTCGTGAAACTCTTTATGAATCAGAGACCACAAACACTGATGGCTGTTTAGAACCCCTCAACTGTGTTTAAAACTAATAAGAGGGGCAAATTTTTATCCCAGAAGTCACAACTTACCCTTTGTGTACTGCAATATCCTTTCCACCAAGACAGGGTATTTTGTAATACGCTGAGTGACCAACAGAATGCATTCTGGAATTCCTCGGCGTCGAGCCAAAAGATTACTATTTCGGAGCTTAAAAAATATATACTTTTATGTACACAAATTCTACCTGTATTTACTTTTCAGGTGTGAATTTAACAATACAAAGAATCTGCAACAGTACAATTTTATGCAGACTTAACATTCATTGCTATCAATTAAAACGATGCATTATCACTAATTTAAATTGCATACTTTGTCATAAATTTCAGTACCCCAACTCTCCAAGATTTTAAGAAGTTTCAAGTTACTGATGTATTTGTAGTTAATTCCAAAAGAAGTTCCAATACTTCTAAGTGCCTCGATTTATGAATAGCAAAATTTTTGAAAAATAATCATAAATCAAAGTTAACTTTGAACATGAGTTTGCAGTTTACCATTTGTTTTCCCAACAGGTCTTCCTCCACATTTGTTATTATTCATTATAACTCTTAGAGTTCCCTCTAATCAGGACAACTTTTTTTCTAAAAATATCAAAGTATTCCTCATAGTATTCAAGTCCTCAACACACACTTATGTGGGAAAAAAGGGAAGAGAATCTGGTAGCATTCTTAACATGGCAGATAAAAATTTAGAATCCAGGAAACTTTATAAGACAAATTTCTTCAACAAATAAATCAGAAGAAGAAAAAAGGGGTGGGATAACATTCAAATGAAAAGAGATTTAAGAGATATAACCACCTCATACAATAAGTGAACCTTGGTCAGATTCTGATTTAAGTAATCCAATTTTATGAGATAATCTGTGAAATTTTAAGATATCAAAAACTATTGTTACTTTATTTGTATAATAATGTCATAATTTTTAACTTTTTCATCTGGAGAAAAATATTACAGATGAAATTATATGATGTCATGAATCTGCTTCAAGCTAATTCAGAAGTGGAGTAGATTCTGTGTTTATTTTCACTTTGATTTTTCTGATATATAACTTGGCATGAAACAGCTTCCCAGTATGTTACAAATATTCTCAGAAGGTTGGAAGACATGACCTCACAAATATACAAAAGGAAATGATTTGGGGGCAATATTTTACTAATACAGAAAAAGAGACTTTCCACCTTTGTCACAAACCTTCCACCTCCCTTCTTCTTCCCCTGAAAAGCATCATTAGCTAAGAAATTTGTTTAAATCATTAAGAAACAAGCATAAACTATTTCTCCAGGCTGATTTATCACTTTGTAATAAAGTTTTAAAATACTTGCCTTAATAAAATTCTGAAACTTTTTATTCTGCTGGAGTTCTTTAAAGAGGTTAACAGCTTCTTTATGATGGCTACAGAATTCTCCATATATTTTCTTCATTTTACTTGCATTTTCTTCTGAAAACTGGAAAGAATAACATTTAAATAATGGTTTGTAAATTTAGTAAGTTCTAAACACACAAAAAAAATGCAATTTTCATCTATTTCAAAATAGTATTTGCAAATAAAAAATAAATATCATGGAATTTCTGAACACAATCACTTATCTCCTCAGACATTTTTTAAATTAAAATAAAAGAAAGTTGTTGAGTGGTAAGGGTCAACATAATGTGATATTATATTGAACTAATATAATTATCAAATAGCCAAATGAAAAACATTTGATCTATTTTATTCTCGTCTTAGTTTTAATACAAATTTATAATTTCAATTTATAGTTTTAATACTTTTATAGATTGAAAGAAAAGTATATGGCAACATTTGGGAGCCTTCAGGAAGGTCTGGCCCCCCCAAAAAAATCACTCATTTGGCATTTACATTGGCTAACCCACCCCCCCCCCAAAAAAAATCACTCATTTGGCATTTACATTGGCTAACCCGCCCTCCCCCCCCCCAAAAAAATCACTCATTTGGCATTTACATTGGCTAATGACCATGTCCATAGACTGAGTCCTTAGTAGGGAATTTGATTTTTTGTTCACACATTACAAATAGATCAAGGGTAGGCTATCATTAGCCAAGATGAAAGACACCAGTGAATAACCAGAATGCCTGTTTATTAGCTAATGAAGAAAAGTAGAGATGTGGGCTGGATGTTTCAATAAGCCTTACCTGTAGAAAAACATCTGTAGAAAATCCACATAGAAATCAACTTAGAATCATAAGGTGCTGTGAAGAGAACTAGTTGAATGACTTGAATGCCATTTTTTTAGACTGTGATGGCCTTACATGCACACGTCCCCCTGAAGAGCATTGTAATGGAAACTGGAACACAACCACCCTCTTAAAAGTACTTAAAATTTACATCACGACCTCTGGTCTTTTCGTCTTTGCTTATATGAACGTGTGGGGCCAATAAGCCTCAAATGATAATTCTTAAACCACTTACAATCATTCAAAAAAATTACCTGGGTACAAATCTAACAAAACACATATATGACTCATAGTAAAAAACTATACAATGCCAGTGAAAGATGACAAAAATCTAAATAAATGAAGTGCTATATGATGTTCATGGATTAGAAGACTCAAAATAGTAAAGATGTCAATTTTCTTCAAACTGATATGCAGTTTTAGTACAATTCTTAACAAAATCCCAGTATGCTTTTTAAAAATATAAATAAGACTATTCTAGAATATATATGAAAAAGGAAAGGAACTAGAATAGCTAAAACAATTTTGGAAAAAATAATAAAGTGGAAGGACTCAGTCTTCTAAGATTATATAGCTACAGTTACTAAGACTATGGAAAGATAGATCCATAGATCAGTGAAACAAAATGGTAACCCAGATGCCCACATGATTTTTGACACAAATGGAAAAGCAATTAGAGGAAGAATAGCCTTTTCAACGAATGGCACTGGAGCAATTGGACATCCATAGACAAAAAAAAAAAAAAAACCCTGAACTTAACCTACTAAGTCTCATAACCTGCACAAAAAAATAACTCAAAGTACAACACACACTTAAATGTGAAACAACAAACTGTACAACTTTTTTTTTTGAGACAGGGTGCCACTTCTGATGCCCACCCAGGCTGGAGTGCAGGAGAAGGATCTCAGCTCACTGCAACCTCAACCTCCCAGGCTCAAGCGATCTGCCCACCTCAGCCCACAAATAGCTGGGACTACAAGTGCATACCACCACGCCAAGCTAATTTTTGTATTTTTTGTACAGACAGGGATTCATCATGATGCTCAGGCTGGTCTCAAACTCTTGAGCTCAAGTGATCCATCCACCTCGGCCTCCCAAAGTGCTGGGCTTACAGGCGTGAGCCACCATGCCCAGCAAAAACTGTAAATCCTTTTTTAAAAATAGGAGAAAATGTTTGAGACCTAGGGCTAGACAAAGAATCCTTAAACTTGAAACTACAAGATGGCCGAATAGGAACAGCTCCGGTCTACAGCTCCCAGCGTGAGCAACGCAGAAGACGGGTGATTTCTGCATTTCCATCTGAGGTACCGGGTTCATCTCACTAGGGAGTGCCAGACAGTGGGCACAGGACAGTGGGTACAGCACACCATGCGTGAGCCGAAGCAGGGCGAGGCATTGCCTCACTTGGGAAGTGCAAAGGGTCAGGGAGCTCCCTTTCCTGGTCAAGGAAAGGAGTGACAGACGGCACCTGGAAAATTGGGTCACTCCCACCAGAATACTGCGCTTTTCCGACGGGCTTAGGAAACGGTGCACCAGGATATTATATCCCACACCTGGCTCGGAGGGTCCTACGCCCATGGAGACTCGCTGATTGCTAGCACAGCAGTCTGAGATCAAACTGCAAGTCGGCAGCGAGGCTGGGGGAGGGGCGCCCGCCATTGCCCAGGCTCGCTTAGGTAAACAAAGCAGCGGGGAAGCTCCAACTGGGTAGAGCCCACCACAGCTCAAGGAGGCCTGCCTGCCTCTGTAGGTTCCACCGCTGGGGGCAGGGCACAGACAAACAAAAAGACAGCAGTAACTCTGCAGACTTAAATGTCCTTGTCTGACAGCTTTGAAGACAGCAGTGGTTCTCCCAGCACGCAGCTGGAGATCTGAGAACGGGCAAGACTGCCTCCTCAAGTGGGTCCCTGACCCCTGACCCCCGAGCAGCCTAACTGGGAGGCACCCCCCAGTAGGGGCAGACTGACACCTCACATGGCAGGGTACTCCTCTGAGACAAAACTTCTAGAGGAACTATCAGACAGCAGCATTCGCGGTTCACAAAAATCCGCATTTCTGCAGACACCGCTGCTGATACCCAGGCAAACAGGGTCTGGAGTGGACCTCTAGCAAACTCCAACAGACCTGCAGCTGAGGGTCCTGTCTGTTAGAAGGAAAACTAACAAACAGAAAGGACGTCCACACCAAAAACCCATCTGTACATCACCATCATCAAAGACCAAAAGTAGATAAAACCACAAAGATGGAGAAAAAACAGAGCAGAAAAACTGGAAACTCTAAAAAGCAGAGCGCCTCTCCTCCTCCAAAGGAATGCAGTTCCTCACCAGCAACGAAACAAAGCTGGACGGAGAATGACTTTGACGAGTCGACAGAAGAAGGCTCCAGATGATCAAACTACTCTGAGCCACAGGAGGAAATTCAAACCAAAGGCAAAGAAGTTGAAAACTTTGAAAAAAATTTAGACGAATGTATAACTAGAATAACCAATACAGAGAAGTGCTTAAAGGAGCTGATGGAGCTGAAAGCCAAGGCTCAAGAACTACATGAAGAATGCAGAAGCCTCAGGAGCCGATGCGATCAGCTGGAAGGAAGGGTATCAGTGATAGAAGATGAAATGAATGAAATGAAGCAAGAAGGGAAGTTTAGAGAAAAAAGAGTAAAAAGAAATGAACAAAGCCTTCAAGAAATACGAGACTATGTGAAAAGACCAAATCTGCGTCTGATTGGTGTACCTGAAAGTGACGGGGAGAATGGGACCAAGTTGGAAAACACTCTGCAGGATATTATCCAGGAGAACTTCCCCAATCTAGCAAGGCAAACCAACATTCAGATTCAGGAAATACAGAGAATGCCACAAAGGTACTCCTCGAGAAGAGCAACTCCAAGACACATAATTGTCAGATTCACCAAAGTTGAAATGAAGGAAAAAATGTTAAGGGCAGCCAGAGAGAAAGGTCGGGTTACCCCCAAAGGGAAGCCCATCAGACTAACAGCGGATCTCTCGGCAGAAACTCTACAAGACAGAAGAGAGTGGGGGCCAATATTCAACATTCTTAAAGAAAAGAATTTTCAACCTAGAATTTCATATCCAGCCAAACTAAGCTTCATAAGTGAAGGAGAAATAAAATACTTTACAGACAAGCAAATGCTGAGAGATTTTGTCACCACCAGGCCTGCCCTAAAAGAGCTCCTGAAGGAAGCACTAAACATGGAAAGGAACAACCGGTACCAGCTGCTGCAAAATCATGCAAAAATGTAAAGACCATCGAGACTAGGAAGACACTGCATCAACTAACGAGGAAAATAACCAGCTAACATCATAATGACAGGATCAAATTCACACATAACAATATTAACTTTAAATGTAAATGGACTAAATGCTCCAATTAAAAGACACAGACTGGCAAATTGGATAGAGAGTCAAGACCCATCAGTGTGCTGTATTCAGGAAACCCATCTCACGTGCAGAGACACACATAGGCTCAAAATAAAAGGATGAAGGAAGATCTACCAAGCAAATGGAAAACAAAAAAAAGGCAAGGGTTGCAATCCTAGTCTTGGATAAAACAGACTTTAAACCAACAAAGATCAAAAGAGACAAAGAAGGCCATTACATAATGGTAAAGGGATCAATTCAACAAGAAGAGCTAACTATCCTAAACATACATGCACCCAATACGGGAGCACCCAGATTCATAAAGCAAGTCTTGAGTGACCTACAAAGAGACTTAGACTCCCACACATTAATAATGGGAGACTTTGACACCCCACTGTCAGCATTAGACAGATCAACGAGACAGAAAGTTAACAAGGATACCCAGGAATTGAACACAGCTCTGCACCAAGTGGACCTAATAGACATCTACAGAACTCTCCACCCCAAATCAACAGAATATACATTTTTTTCAGCACACCACACCACACCTATTCCAAAATTGACCACACGGTTGGAAGTAAAGCTCTCCTCAGCAAATGTAAAAGAACAGAAATTATAACAAACTGTCTCTCAGACCACAGTGCAATCAAACTAGAACTCAGGATTAAGAAACTCACTCAAAACCGCTCAACTACATGGAAACTGAACAACCTGCTCCTGAATGACTACTGGGTACATAACGAAATGAAGGCAGAAATAAAGATGTTCTTTGAAACCAACAAGAACAAAGACACAACATACCAGAATCTCTGGGACACATTCAAAGCAGTGTGTAGAGGGAAATTCATAGCACTAAATGCCCACAAGAGAAAGCAGGAAAGATCCAAAATTGACACCCTAACATCACAATTAAAAGAACTAGAAAAGCAAGAGCAAACACATTCAAAAGCTAGCAGAAGGCAAGAAATAACTAAAATCAGAACAGAACTGAAGGAAATAGAGATGCAAAAAACCCTTCAAAAAATTAATGAATCCAGGAGCTGGTTTTTTGAAAGGATCAACAAAATTGATAGACCGCTAGCAAGACTAATAAAGAAGAAAAGAGAGAAGAATCAAATAGACGCAATAAAAAATGATAAAGGGGATATCACCACCGATCCCACAGAAATACAAACTACCACCAGAGAATACTACCAACACCTCTAAGCAAATAAACTAGAAAATCTAGGAGAAACGGATAAATTCCTCGACACATACACTCTCCCAAGACTAAACCAGGAAGAAGTTGAATCTCTGAATAGACCAATAACAGGAGCTGAAATTGTGGCAATAATCAACAGCTTACCAACCAAAAAGAGTCCAGGACCAGATGGATTCACAGCCAAATTCTACCAGAGGTACAAGGAGGAACTGGTACCACTCCTTCTGAAACTATTCCAATCAACAGAAAAAGAGGGAATCCTCCCTAACTCATTTTATGAGATCAGCATCATCCTGATACCAAAGCCAGGCAGAGACACAACCAAAAAAGAGAATTTTAGACCAATATCCTTGATGAACATTGATGCAAAAATCCTCAATAAAATACTGGCAAACTGAATCCAGCAGCACATCAAAAAGCTTATCCACCATGATCAAGTGGGCTTCATCCCTGGGATGCAAGGCTGGTTCAATATACGCAAATCAATAACTGTAATCCAGCATATAAACAGAACCAAAGACAAAAACCACACGATTATCTCAATAGATGCAGAAAAGGCCTTTGACAAAATTCAACAACCCTTCATGCTAAAAACTCTCAATAAATTAGGTATTGATGGGAAGTATCTCAAAATAATAAGAGCTATCTATGACAAACCCACAGCCAATATCATACTGAATGGGCAAAAACTGGAAGCATTCCCTTTGAAAACTGGCACAAGACAGGGATGCCCTCTCTCACCACTCCTATTCAACATACTTTTGGAAGTTCTGGCCAGGGCAATTAGGCAGGAGAAGGAAATAAAGGGTATTCAATTAGGAAAAGAGGAAGTCAAATTGTCCCTGTTTGCAGATGACATGATTGTATATCTAGAAAACCCCATTGTCTCAGCCCAAAATCTCCTTAAGCTGATAAGCAACTTCAGCAAAGTCTCAGGATACAAAATCAATGTACAAAAATCACAAGCATTCTTATACACCAACAACAGACAAACAGAGAGCCAAATCATGAGTGAACTCCCATTCACAATTGCTTCAAAGAGAATAAAATACTTAGGAATCCAACTTACAAGGGATGTGAAGGACCTCTTCAAGGAGAACTACAAACCACTGCTCAATGAAATAAAAGAGGATACAAACAAATGGAAGAACATTCCATGCTCATGGGTAGGAAGAATCAATATCGTGAAAACGGCCATACTGCTCAAGGTAATTTATAGATTCAATGCCATCCACATCAAGCTACCAATGACTTTCTTCACAGAATTGGAAAAAACTACTTGAAAGTTCATATGGAACCAAAAAAGAGCCCGCATCGCCAAGTCAATCCTAAGCCAAAAGAACAAAGCTGGAGGCATCACACTACCTGACTTCAAACTATACTACAAGGCTACAGTAACCAAAACAGCATGGTACTGGTACCAAAACAGAGATATAGATCAATGGAACAGAACAGAGCCCTCAGAAATAACGCCGCATATCTACAACTATCTGATCTTTGACAAACCTGAGAAAAACAAGGAATGGGGAAAGGATTCCCTATTTAATAAATGGTGCTGGGAAAACTGGCTAGCCATATGCAGAAAGCTGAAACTGGATCCCTTCCTTACACCTTATACAAAAATTAATTCAAGATGGATTAAAGACTTACATGTTAGACCTAAAACCATAAAAACCCTAGAAGAAAACCTAGGCAATACCATTCAGGACTGAGGCATGGGCAAGGACTTCATGTCTAAAACACCAAAAGCAATGGCAACAAAAGCCAAAATTGACAAATGGGATCTAATTAAACTAAAGAGCTTCTGCACAGCAAAAGAAACTACCATCAGAGTGAACAGGCAACCTACAAAATGGGAGAAAATTTTCGCAACCTACTCATCTGACAAAGGGCTAATATCCAGAATCTACAATGAACTCAAACAAATTTACAAGAAAAAAACAAACAACCCCATCAAAAAGTGGGTGAAGGATATGAACAGACACTTCTCAAAAGAAGATATTTATGCAGCCAAAAGACACATGAAAAAATGCTCATCATCACTGGCCATCAGAGAAATGCAAATCAAAACCACAAGATACCATCTCACACCAGTTAGAAAGGCAATCATTAAAAAGTCAGGAAACAACAGGTGCTGGAGAGGATGTGGAGAAATGGGAACACTTTTACACTGTTGGTGGGACTGTAAACTAGTTCAACCATTGTGGAAGTCAGTGTGGCGATTCCTCAGGGATCTAGAACTAGAAATACCATTTGACCCAGCCATCCCATCACTGGGTATATACCCAAAGGACTATAAATCATGCTGCTATAAAGACACATACACACGTATGTTTATTGTGGCACTATTCACAATAGCAAAGACTTGGAACCAACCCAAATGTCCAACAATGATAGACTGGATTAAGAAAATGTGGCACATATACACCATGGAATACTATGCAGCCATAAAAAATGATGAGTTCATGTCCTTTGTAGGGACATGGATGAAATTGGAAATCATCATTCTCAGCAAACTATCGCAAGGACAAAAAACCAAACACCACATGTTCTCACTCATAGGTGGGAATTGAACAATGAGAACACATGGACACCGGAAGGGGATCATTACACTCTGGGGACTGTTGTGGGGTTGGGGGAGGGGGGGGGGATAGCATTAGGAGATATACCTAATGCTAAATGACGAGTTAAAGGGTGCAGCACACCAGCATGGCACATGTATACATATGTAACTAACCTGCACATTGTGCACATGTACCCTAAAACTTAAAGTATAATAATAATAAAAAAATAAAAATAAATTTTAAAACTTGAAACTAATAGCACAATTCTTAAAAGGAAAAATAAACTAGACTTCATCAAAATTAGAAAATGAGAAGACAAGTTACAGATTTAGAGAAAGTTTGTCAATCATATATATGACAAGAACCAATGTCTAGAATATGTTAACAAACCTTAATATTCATCAATAAGAAAACAAACAATCCAATTAGAAAATCAGCAAAAGACATAAACAGAAATTTCACTGAAAGGGATATATAGATGGCAAATAAGCACATGAAAAGATATTTAATATCATTAGCCATGAGGGAAGTGCAACTTGAACCATAATGAGATATTACTTTATACCTCTTAAAATAGCCAAAATTAAAAATAGTGTCAATATCAGATGCTAGTGAGGATGTAGAGAAACTGGATTACTTTACTTGTACAGTGTTGATGAGAATGTAAAATGGTACAACCACTCTGGAAAACAGTTAGCAGTTTCTTACAAAACTGAACATACAACTCCCATACAACCCAGAAATTGCATTCCTGGGCATTTATCCCAGAAAAATGAAAGCTTAGGTTTGCACCAAAATCTGCACCTGAGTGTTCATAGCAGCTTTATTTATAAGAGCTAAAAACTGGAAACAAGAAGATATCCTTCAACAAGTGAATGAGTAAACAGTGATACATCAATAGCATGGAATACCACTCAGCATAACTCCCCCATTTTCTGCATACAGACCAACAGCTGAACTCCCTTGCTGTAAATGACAGGATGAAACAGCTTCAAAAAACAGTACATTTGGAGAAGATGGCATTCTAGCATCTACCCAGGGAAAGCCATGCTAAAGCAACTGCAGATGGAGCTCCCTGCCTTTCCAAGTGTTGCAGCCACTGTAAAACGTGACATTCAGGTGAATTCCTGATTTTTTTTTCCTTAAGTGGCCCATTCATTCAATAAATATTTATAATATCATGCACTGTTCCAGGTGCTGAAATATAGCAGTAATCAAATAGCCAAGAATCCCTGCCTTACTGGGAGTTACAATCTAACAATGGTAAACACATCCTCAGAATGTCACTATGAATGTTTCAAAATATCATTTTTTTTACTCTTGTTGATGAAAGGGCAGATTTTGATTCAAATCCCACTTACATCATAAAGGTCAAGGACTTTAAGCTCTTCTTACCTGTTGTACCAAAATATCTCCAATTCGGTCGATCACAAAATTCCTGTCGCTGCCAGCACAGGATTCCTGCCTTCGTTCCTTCATACTGTAGAAGAAATGCCTGTGGATTTCAAGCAACTCATCTAAACAGGGGAAAATTTTATCCACGGTGCTGTGGTCCAGCTGCAGCTCTTCTTTCATGCCTTTCCTGAAGATCTCAGACATGATGAACAGGGTCTGGATGTGATGCATCTCTGTTTGCATTAGCTCTGAAATGTGTGAGCATACATAAGCCTTAAACAAGCTTTAAAAAGCAAGTATCGCTATTAAACTAAATTAGTAACTCAACACTATATGTTACGCCAATAAAAAAGAAATGTTTAGGAATATCAAGAATATTCCAATATAAAAGTCAACATTAAACATTTCATTCACTCTAAAATATTAAACCATTTTCTTTTATCCAGATATTAAAGAGGACATATATGTCAAGTCTAATATACAAGAATCTAATGTATCTGAAACTCAAGAATATAACTAGCTAGCATCTTTAGATACCTTCAGCTAGGAACTAGGTCTTATTCCACCCTGAATGCCCTATAAAATACAACTTAGTTTGTTGGCTTTCTTTCTTCCTTTCTTTGTTTGATTTTTGCATTGAGCAGGAGCATAATTAATTTGGTGAAATGAATGGAACTAAATAAAGTTCTTTAATGCAGATAACCATAGGTCCTTTCTATGGCAGAATCTGTCTCCAAAATTCCACTTTCTCCAGAGGAAAACAATGCATGACAATCAATCAAAGGACATCATCAAGAAAGTGAAAAGACAATGCACAGAATGGGAGAAAATATTTGTAAATAATTTATCTGATAAGGAACTTGTATCTAGTATATTTTTAAAAATCTTATAACTCAACAATATAAATAAATAACCAATTCAAAAATGGTCAAAGGATTTGAACAGATGTTTCTCCAAAAAGATATACAAATGGCCAATAAGAACATGAAAAGATGCTCAACTCCATTAGCTATTGGGGAAATGCAAATCAAAACCAAAATGACACATCACTTCACACATATTAGGCTAATTATAATAAAAAAGCAACAAACAAGTATTGGTGAGGATGTGGAGAAACTGGAACCCTCATACATTGCTGGTGGGAATGCAAAATGGTATAGCTGCTTTGGAAAACAGTCTGGCAGTTTCTCGAGTGATTAAACGTAAAGCTACTACTCTATGACCCCAAAAGTGGAAAAACCCAAAATGTCCATCAATTGATGATTAGGAAAACAAAATAGGATATTCATCATCCATAAAAAGGAATGGTGTACCCATACATATTACAACTAGGATGAACCTTAAAAACAGTATGCTAGGTGACAAAAGCCAGCCACAAAAGACCACATATCGTACTATTCACATAAAATGTCTAGAATAGACAAATCTGTAGAGACAGAAAGTAGATTAGTGTTTGCCAGAGGCTGGCGGAAGGGGTAAATGGGGAGTGACTCGTAACATGTACAGGATTTTTGAAGTGATGAAGATGTTCTGAAATTAGACAGGACCTGATGGCTATACAACTTCGTGAATATACTAAAAACTACTAGATTGTGTACTTGTAAAGGAGTGAATTTTGAGCAGGTGAATTATACCTCAATTTTTAAAACGCATCAGGAGAGAAAATAACAACTCACAATTTACAGGTGCACCAAAAGTACTAGTTGTACATTAATGATTATTTCCAAACTTACTGCAAGTTTTGGGAAAGAACCTTAAATATCAGCCATGGAGAGTCAGCAAGTCTAAATATAGCTTTAATATTTTGTCAAAAATAAAAATTTCTTTAATTGGAAATCTACCAACTTTGAATTATTATTTCCTATGTTTTTAGTGCCTACTCTATGCTAAGCACTTACCTGTATCATTTCATTTAATCTTTTAACCCATTAATACATTATGACCCAGAAAATAGGAACGATTTTCCTTATCTTTTAAAGAGAAACAGTGAGGAAGAGAAGGTAAAGAATTTGCCCTGGAACACAAGCCTTTCTGACACAAAAGACCATGTAATAATTCAACCCAATGGGTTAGATTACTTTTAATAATATGAAATTGAGAGGTAGATGAAGAAAATTGACAGTAGAATATAAATTGCTTAAGAAATACTAAGAGGGACAGCATCTTCCTTTCCAAAGTAACTTGCACCTACACAGCTTTTGACAGAGTTCTAAGCACACTCATACACCATCTCATCTGATGTCCATAACCACCACCTGATGCAGATGACAAGGTATCCTCGCTGCCCATGGACTTTGGGGCCCATGTTTGCATACACAGGATTAGTGAAAAGACCCAGTGTTATCTTTAAAGTAGGGTATCTTTGGAACCACATTTTGGAATCTACTTTGTAGTTGAAATTTTTTGAAGTTTCATTTTTTCCAAGTCTATAATTTAACTTTCTCCAATCCAGAATGCCTTCATCCCAAATAGCATGACAAAATACAATCTCACCACAGCTGAATTCTGTACTCAGGATGGCAGCACATAGTCAAACCCTGCCCTAACCCAGGTGCAGCTACTCACACTGCACCTGGTCTCTGTGAATGGCTGGTGTATGCAGCCAAACTGGAAGGCCATATGCAATAGCCCTACATTAAAATATGTGAAGGTTCACTGCAGTTCTTACACAGAAGAGGTAAGATATAGGCCAAACCTAAGTAAACTTGAAAGGAATATGGGAAATAATATTTGCTCTGTGCCAGGTACATATTATGCCTCATTGCAGTCTCAAAACAATATTTAAAACCTGACTATTATTAGGTTATTGCAAAACCGATTGCGGTTTTTGCTATTACTTTTAATATTATACTCATTTTACAGATGGAGAAACTAAGGTCTAGGTGATCTAAATAATTTGTCTGCGATCAGGTAAATAGAAAATGATAGAACTGGGATTTTACCCAACTCTGTACAGTTGCAAATTCCATGTTCTTTTCTCTGAACCACACTGCTTCCACCCAAAGAGCATATTTGAAACGCTTACCAAAAATGACATCCTGTCTTTTGATGACATCCTTCTCCTGCCTATTACAAAATGAGGGATCCACCACAAGACTCCAAGATTCTGCTTCAAACTCCTGGGCATCACTGCTGAGGTCACTCCACAGAGAAGAATCCACAACATCTAATGTGTGTTTAGAAAAGAAAAGCCAGAAGTACAATAATGCAGCACAAATATACCTTCGTATATTTGTCTATGGATTCCTCACCCTAAATAAATCTGCTATGAACATGGAAACTACTAAACCAAAACATATTAACATGGAGTGAAACATCTTTTTTTTTTTTTTGAGACAGTCTCTCTCTGTCGCCCAGACTGGAGTGCAATGGCGCGATCTCGGCTCACTGCAACCTCCGCCTCCCGGGTTCAAGCAATTCTCCTGGCTCAGCCTCCCAAGTAGCAAAGATTACAGGCGTGTGCCACCACACCTGGCTTAGTTTTTATATTTTTGGTAGAGATGGGGTTTCACCATGTTGGCCAGGCTGGTCTTGAACTCCTGACCTCAAGTGATCCATCCGCCTCAGCCTCCCGAAGTGCTGGGATTACAGGCCTGAGCCACCGTGCCCAGCCAGACTGAAACATCTTAAAACTGGACTGATGAAATGGTCCAAATTAAGACAGCTTTCATGACAGCAAAGAATCAAATATTTAAAAAGAGTGTTCATATGGAGGAAAAAAGACATTTGAAGATTCTTTTGCTTGTTTTGGCCTGCTCTATTTTAGTTTTATTTTTGGTAACCTACAGAGTCCATAATGTGTCTATAGAATCTGGAACACACCAATTTCTTCTGCCCCGCGTTATTTTGTACTGTTTACTAAAACCTGAATTGTGTACTCATCCATTTGATTTGCCCTTGACTTGCTAAGACACAAAGCAGCGTGTAAGTACTTGAGTCACAAATGAGTGCAGATTTTTCTGATAAAATTACAAACAAACCACACATACATACACGCCGTTCCCCACCCCCCGCCCCACACACACACACACTCCTCAGGAAAACTAAACCCTATTTACCCAAATGGCACTCATTAGAGAGGTTCCAGCTCAGAGCAGTACAAATGAGACGACAATGAATTTAAAGACTTAAGATTAAAATAAAACAGGTTCCTGGGGCAGAGTCCACTCCTCTCTCTTGTCACTACTCTCCTTCCATTTGCTTTTCCTTCTTACTGGTGCAGCTTGTATACAAAAACTAATTCCCTAGATTAAGTCCTGCTCTATAAAATATGCTTTAAAAAATGCTTTAATGGCTGGGCACAGTGGCTCATGCCTGTAATCCCGGCACTTTGGGAGGCCGAGGCAGTTGGATCACCTGAGGTCAGGAGTTCAAGACCAGCCTGGCCAATGTGGTGAAACCCCATCTCTACGAACAATACAAAAATTAGCTGGGGGTGGTGATGCACATCTGTACTCCTAGCTACTAGGGAGGCTGTGGCAGGAGAATCGCTTGAACCTGGGAGCTCGAGGTTGCAGTGAGCCGAGATCATACCACTGCACTCCAGCCTGGGCAACAGAGTGAGACTCCGTCTCAAAACAAAATGTTTTTATTCCTCTAGGAGGCAACAGATGGGGTAAGTATCTCAGAGATCCAAAGAAGACCAGTCTTAACTAACTGAAGTATGTTTTTGATATAGGATCCTATTATAATTCATCAATAGCTATAAAACATTTTTAATAATAAGCACACAATATATTTCATTCATTTCTCTTCGTTATGCTTACGACATTCTTTTAGTAATATGTCTATTTAAAATTTACATCATATTTCCTTGGTCACTATCTGGTTTTCTCCTCTGGGGCTAAATTTTCATTCTTTTAAAAAGCAGAACCTATACCAAAGAGACACCCTGAAACAGACTTCTTTGAAAAAGAAAAAAAATGCTTCAATCTTATTTCCTTCAGACAATGTCATTTTGGCAAATGCTAACAAAAACACAAATAAATGGAAGCGTGTCTTCTCCTCACCTTCCATTATGAAAGACTCTGTAGAGGGAGAAGAGCCCATGGACTGTAGCAGCTCATCAGAATGAGACCTGCTTCTGCAGCTGTTATTGTCACTCTCAGACTCCAAGGATGTGGCTGACCTCCTGAAGCTAGGAGAGAGGGAGGGGAGCAAAGTTAGTCCCAGCAGCTCTCTGAGCCATTAATATGTAAAAACACACTCAGCCTTACCTTTCCAAGGTGGTGCCTGGAACACTTCTGGACAACGGATGGACCTGTCCCACAGTCTCCCTCCTTCCAGTCGGCAATCCAACAGGCATGGAGGAAGAAGGGTGCAAGGAGAGACCAGGCTGTGGGATGTCTCTAAATGAAGAATCTGGAAATCAGAACAGATGCTTCATGTGGTTTCCAGGTCAGTAATTACAAGTAAAAGTAGTCACTTAAAAGCCAGAAAGCTAAACCCTGCAATGACTACTTGTAATCTGATGCATGCTCTGCCTTAAAACCAGTCTCCCTGCTAGATCCTGACACTTGCTCCTAGTGTCCCTTTCATTGTACACCCTCCTGACACCCATGCTGCAGGCCTGCTTCCGCATCTCCACTTGGAGACTGTGGGTGTTTGGGATTGCACAAACAAACAAGACAATGGAATGGGGAAATACTGCGCCAGCTTTCCCATAAATCACTGCTTGTACTCCTTACAGCCAGCTTTAAATAGTTGCAAGGTGTTATTAGTACTGTTACTGAATGCATATTGTGTGTATAAACAAGCATCCACACACAGAGAACACGTCAATGGAATGGAATGATGCTGGAGAGCCTATTCTTCATGGTATAAGGATCTCAGGCAAATGAAGCCTGCAAGCCAAGCTGGGCTATTCTCTCTCACACATGGAAAACTAAATAGGGCTTCTGTGTTTTTCTGATCAGTTCTAAAATATTCTGGGCACAGATGCATTTACATTTGATGTGTACTATAAATGACTCAGAAGACATTTCGGTCCCATATTATAGCTGTGTAGCATATACATTCTCAAGCAAAAGGAAGATCCCAGACATTACAAAGCATTTTACACATGCATAAGTTAAATTTGTTCTGATGACTCCCATGTGAAGAGGAGTAATATGTGGTATTTCATCAATTCTAAGATACTATTTATTTTCACATTTAACCCTATGAAAATGAGAAGCCCCTTATAACTGACATCATCAAAGAGACTTTTGGGGTCAAGGCAAGAGAGTGATGTGACAGTTGTTACTACCTGCACCAACTTAACCTAATATAACATTACACCCAATAGCATGTTGCCACAAATCTGCATGCATAATTGTCCCCTGATTAAAGTGGTTTTAAAATATCAGTCACACTTTGTTACATGGAAATGAAAAGTTACCATGCACTTAAAATTCCTGCCACACGTCAAGCAACACAACTTTAGGCAGAAGGCGTCGCAAAATCTCTCACAATAAAGCAAGAGATTTTCAAATTTAGGAGACATTGGCATGATTGGTTCTTGTATGCAATGTAAAGAACTGTCAGAGGGCACCAATTATTTTAAAGAGAAACTGCTTAAATTTCAGCACTATACACTTCAGGAAAAACAGAGCCACCAAATTTTAAAATACGCAAA
The DNA here is from genome assembly GCF_029281585.2 of Gorilla gorilla gorilla. Classification (NCBI taxonomy): domain Eukaryota; kingdom Metazoa; phylum Chordata; class Mammalia; order Primates; family Hominidae; genus Gorilla; species Gorilla gorilla. The sequence continues at coordinate 37,839,694 of NC_073243.2, forward strand.
CCAAACTCCAGTATGCCTTGAAATTTCACGGTCATTCTGAAGGTGCTAATGAGATCACAGCCTCAAGCACAGCTAATTAAACACCAGGTAACTATAATAATGGACAACAGAAACTGATAAGAATCTATAGACTCCAAATCTGAAGACTTTTTCCATCAAACATGGCGATTCTTAAGAAGAATGTGGTGTGTATTTGTATAGACAAATATATTACTGCAATATTACTATACTATGCTACTGCTAGGAAAACAAAGTAAGGTACATTTCATGTAGTATTTCTCTTTTCCTTGAAGGATTATTAATACTTCAGCAGAGCATATTCCACTAGACAGCATCTTAGAATTGAAGCAACATGTTAATACCTTCTCCTTATAGCCCTCTCTAATGTAAAAGATCATATGGTACATACAACACAAAAGTTCTTAGGTTGACCTAGAAGTTGATAGCTTTCTTGACGACTTTATAGAACTAAAAATCATGCCAAGCATATGTTATGAAAGAAGAAATGACTGGATAAATGAGAAAACAAAAGGAGAACTTTTTATAATGGAAAAATGTGTAGTATGTATTAAATTTTTAAAAGTTCTTGTTGTTTTCTACATCACTTACTTCCAAGGATGGTCTGTGGTTTGTTCTTGCTATATTTCTCTTGTAATTTCTGGTAAAGAATATTAGAAACACATAAAGTAAGATCAAAGTATCATTAGACTATAAGAATATCCACATAGTTACACAGAACAGAATTCTTATCTATATCATTTTTGTTATTTTATTTCCAAGAGGAATTCAAAGCAAAAGACATTAAATGCAATGAAGAGTCAAACGTGATAATAAAATGTGCAAGTTATAATGAAGGGGCCTTGTGAACATGCGCCTCCTGAACACTCCTGGCTTCATTAAAAGCCTCAGGGGAACAGAAACCAGAGGTCTCCAGCTCAGGTGTCCAGACCCAGGCTGAAAGTTCCTATCAATGCTGGCTTTCTCCTTCTTGTTTCTTTCTACCTCCTGCTATCCCTCCTGACTATAGGAGACAACCACCTGTAGCACTGAAATGTCACCTTCAAAACAGCCCTCAACTCTGTGATCTGACACAATATGTGTTCCTATTGACACAGGTTTGCAACTGCAAATTTCCCCCTGAAGGATCATCATGTTCACTCACATGCATCTGTGACATGACTACTGAGTGGAAAAGAAAGGAATAGAATCACAGACACCTTCATCTACTCAAGCCCATTCCCAACTACAGAGAACATACTTCTAGTCCAGTGGTTCTCAAACTGAGGTCTCAGGACCAGCAGCAATATCATCACCTGCAAACTTGTTAGAAATGCACATTCTCAGGCCCTACCTCAGATCTGTGGAATCAGAAATTCTGGAATTGGGGCCCAGAAATCTGTGTAGTCACAGGTCTTCCAGTGACTTGAGGCTTGCAGACATTTGTGACTTACTACTCTGATCTTCATTTGCAGGTACCCAGGGCTTGCACTGGTAAACCAAGCAGGTCTCAACAGAAAGCCTAACCTAGCCACAGCATATAACACAAATATCTGGACTTGAGCTTTCCTTCCATTTCTAACAGTGTACAGTTAAGCAAATAACTATACACTTTGAGCATATGTTATGTTATCGCTATCATGATCACTTTAGAAATAAATCTAGATGGTAATAAAAAAGAGTAAAAGCTCAAATAGATACTATGAAGCAACCATGCTACATATATATTCACAGATCACTGAGCAATTACCTTGGTGCATGCAGGCGCAGCATCTTTACAACCTTTGTGCACATTTGCATTACAGTCTGAAATAAAGGGAAAAGATACAAAAGCATCCATCTTACTTCATTAGTCTGAAATTAATAAGACTACATCATGCTTTCAGTGGTCATTACAAAAAAACACATAAACATTACAAATATCTGGAAAACTAAAGAAGGAAAGACAAATATTTAAATCACATGTATCCTCACCACTCAAGCACAAGCAGAATGCTATTATTTTAATCTCTTTGGAGATATTTCTCCCCTTATACACAGGATCTTATCAATTACTAAATCTGAAGTTATGAATGATATACACTTCTGCAATGCTTCTGTGTTTCCCTGAGAACTCACTTCCTATTACATACATTACATTGCATGGGATTTCTGACACCTGGCTGGTAGTAACTCCCCACTCCCACATTGGGTAAAATGCCTATCACAACCAGAAGAAAGAAAACAAACTCTTAACAATGCTGAAAAAAATGTATTGTGAGGTCTTGGCAAGAATTCCTACTAACCAGAAGTTTAAGGTAGTCTAATTAAATGAGAAATGTTAGCCCTGTGCCCATTGTTTTATATCATAAACTATGGGCACATGTCATAAAACAATGCCATCTCACTGGAAGAATGTAAGGGAATACTTTCCCTGCCCCTTTCTGCCCATGAACACAGACACTGAGGCTGTCCTTATGGAAAGCTGCACTGTGTGGGCACTGGTTGCTGCCAAGCTGTTGTCTTTGGGTCCTTTCCCCTCCCACCTGTACATCACCACCCCACACACACTGTAGCATAGACCGAGGAGCCTGGGTGCATCAGAAATGTATGCAGAAGGAATCCTTCTGTGGGAGTGGAAGATCCCATGTTGGTCCATCAAAGCCACACTGCATAAATGCCAGTGACCCAACAAGAACTGGGCAGGAAGCTGAGCCCTACAACTGTCCTCAGGCTGCAGGTCTGAAGAGGCATTTCAGTCAACACGCCAGTGGCCAGCAAGCAGGGCCCAAGGCTAATCTATGCATTGGCCCGGCTGATAAGCATCAGATTCAGACAGCCCTCTCCTCATTGCAGAGTGAGTAAATAATAGGGAAAATGTAGATACCCTAAGATACCACAGAACAAAGTTACACCAACAACTCACCAGAAGAAGCAACCACTGAATACTAGATCCAGAAATAGGAAAGAAACTTTAGATACTTGAAAATTGTTCTTGATAAGAGACAGAAGACGGGGGCCTCAGTAAAATAGAATGAAAGGGCATGGAGGGAGAATAGGATGTGAGACTTGGCCTGCAGGAGGAGAGGAAAATGGAGCTTCATGAGACAGGCAAGGACCGCAAGGAAGGAAAAGAGACAAGAGCACAATCTGAACTGAACTGAGAAGAATCTGTGTGGCACAGACATCAAAGCCGAGCTATGAAATTACACTTGAAAGACTCCCTCCAGAATATGGAGAAGAGGAAGGGTATAATTATAAAATAGATGTCATACAACGAACATAGATAGCAGAGATCATACTTACCCAAGGAAGAGATCAGAAAAATTAGATCAGAAGCAGTGACAGTCAAAGCCACCATAGACAAGAATTCTATAAAGCTGAAAAAGCGCCCAAAAGGACACATCAAAAGTTCTCACTGTTTCCCAAGAAAAATAATTAAATGACACCTACTCTACAGACATATCCTCATAATATCCATATGATTAAAAAATGAAAAGTCCTCAAGCATAAGGCAGAAGACAAGGGTTATCAACAAAGGAATAGGGTCAGGTTGGCCCTAGACTTTTCCACTTTAATAATAAATGCCCAAATCTGTTGCAGCAATGTTGGCAAAGCAATGAAGGGAAAAGACTTTGGTCCAAGAATTTATTTAACTAAGTTGTCTTTCTTGTGTGAAAAAAAAAAAATAGGTCTCTTGGTACATGAAGTTTCAGATCAACAGATCACTCCTATTTTAGCCTTTTGAGGACAGAATCAAAATTAGGAGTTCAAGAAGGATTCACTGTAGTTTTTTTTTTTTTTAAAGAAACAAAAGTGAGCAGTAAAACAAGCTAAACAAAGAACCACATCTAAAAAACTGTAGGTAGAGATAGAGCTGAATAAAAGTGTCAACTTTTTTTTGAAATAGAAAATTATACTTGAAAGATTAAACATAATAATCTTATGAAAAGAATAATAATTAATTCAGTGTATTAACAGAGGCTGGGCCGGGGGAGAGTAAACATAAGGGAAATAAAAAGGTATTAAATTATTAGCCTTCCACAGCCTTAAAGCTACTATTAGTTGACATTAAAAGAGAGTATCTTGCCAAATCCCTGGAGAAGACAAAAGCAAACAACACATGGTCTGAATAGCTAAACTAGACATCAAGGAAAAGAGCAAGGACCTATAAAAGATAAGTTGGTAGCAGTAAAATTAAATGCAAAATGTTAAAAACCCTGTTATATAACAACATCCTTCAGCTACATTACAGATTACCTCTAGCTAAATTAAAGACATGCACCTCAAATTGAAAACACAGAAATAGTTGAAAGAAATACAAACAAATGGAAAGCAGGAGGAGTATTAAGTTTAGACAAAGTAAAACTAAATGCAAAAGGCATCTAATGAAGTTAAAAGGATAATTTTATGTTGATTAAGGTTAAATCTGCAATGAAGGTATGATATATAAATTTATGTGTAACAGATAATCTAACATCAACATAATAGCCAAGAAACTTATTTATAAGCAAGGGTAATTTTATAGAAATATAATTTTGTGGAAAATTAGCAACTCAGGCTTTAACAAGAGGAAAATTACACAAGAATTTTGAATACTTACACAATACTATGTGTTGTTTTATATCATATCTTGTTTTTAAGATTAGGAATATTAACCTTCACAATTAAAAACAAAAATGCACCCATGGAAAAAGATTACTTAACCAAAACAGCAGAGACTGTATGTGTCATATTTGTATTGCTCCATGTAAAAACCTTAATATGAATAAGCAAAGTTTAAACCATCCTCTCCCCCCGCCAAAAAGTAACTGTAAATTTTGAAATTACTTCTAAAAAAAGTTGTGGGTAAAAGAGGAAATCAAATATACACTTTGACCTACTCATACTGATTCTAGAATTTAATCTTAGGCAATTACCAAATATGTGGACAATGATTTGTGCAAAAGAATGCTCATTGCCAAATTATTTGTTTAAAAAATTAGGAAAAAATTAAATGTTCAAAAGCAAATAGTTAAATACATTTGATGTCAGCATCAAATGAAACAGCATTAAAATCTCACATATAGCTGGGTGTTGTGGCATGTGCCTATCGTCCCAGCGACTCAGGAGGCTGAGGCAGGAGAATCGCTTGAGCCTGGGAGGCGGTGGTTGCAGTAAGCTGAGATTGCACCACTGGACTCCAGCCTGGGCAACAGAGCGAGGCTCCCATAGCTTTTTATGGTTATAAGGAACTCCATTAAAATATTAATAGTCTTTTTCTCTAAGTGGTAATATTATAAAAAGTTTCTGCTTAAACCTTATAACTTCTATAAATACTATTCCTGTTTTAAGAAATGACTGTTTTTAAAGCTAAATGTATCCTAGATATTTTCAGCAATTTCCATCACATCCACTCAACTCAATGAACCAACATATTCTTTACTGCAAAAGTTTCCCTTTCAGTGAGCCCTGGCTCCCTAGGCTTTACTGGTCGCCAGCTCTGCATGAGTGACTCGGGACCTACACGGGAGTCATCGTGTGATTAGGGCCCTAAAATAACTTTGTTTCTTTTAATAGTTAAAACCCAAGGAGACTGTAAATAATCCAATTTTAAATGGATATGAAAGTGATAGGCAGGAGTTTGGACCACAGTGGTCAGGGAAGACCTCCAAAGAGGAGGTAAAAAACCAGGATCTATGCAGAGGAGTGGGGGAAACTGAGAGGAAGGAGATGATCATAGGCAAAATAGCAGAGGCAGGAAATCACACGCAGTGGGAGGAAAGGGCAACGGAACTGGTGGGGCCTCAGACTGTAAACTGAGGCTGAAGGGGGGCCTAGGGGTCTAATGAGCAGGTCCCGACGAGGGAACCAAATGCCCATGGGAAGAGCTTGGACTTAGCCCAGTAAACACAAGAGAAGTCCTTACGTTTATGTGGGCTGATGAAAGTGGTGTTTTACAAAGATTACTGTGGGAAAAGTGCTGATCATAAATTGTAGATGAACATACCTGGAAAGGAAGAAACTAGCACAACTCCCTCCCAGTATTCTAGAAGGCGGTGATGAGAATCTCCCAGAGTGGCAACAGTGAGAAGGGAAAGAAAAGAGTGACTGAGTGACATTGACAGGAGGGACAAGAGGGCAGTGGAATTAAAGCAGCCAGGGTTGAAGCTTGTGATGCCAGGCCAAGGATGGCCTGCTGGGCGTGGACTTTGAGGTCGGTTTTAGACACATTGGGTTTCGAAGACGATGAAATCTCTGAGTGATGATTCCCACATATGGTCTCCCTACGAGCCCCTGTGCCTGCCACAGTCTTAGTTTATACCTGTAGTTTTTACCATAATTCTCCAAAGTGGCCATAAATTACATGGGTACTCAGCCTCTGGGCAACTGAATATGGAAATACAAAGCGAGGAAAGAAGATATTAATATAGGAGTAACAGGTGTAAATATGATATTTTGGAACATAAGATTGGATGACTATACTTAGAAACAATCAAGGAAAAATGAACAAGTGCCCAAGAACTAACTTCCGCGCGTACCCAGTATTAGGGAAAAGGAGACAACCCAGATGGTAAAACAGAAGAGTAGTGTGCCACGGAAAAGAAGGAAACATCCCTGAAAGGAGAGATGTCGACCTGGAAACAGGAAACCAGTGAGTCTGAACAATGAGGAAAGACTCAGACTTGACTAGAAAGTGACTCTCAGTTTCCATCAAAAGCAGAACTTCTGTTAAGCAGTATGCACAGAGGTCAAAATGCAGATGGTTAATGAAGAAATGGCAGAGACAGGCTTAAAAGCAGTGGGTGAAGATTACCCAACTTGAGTCTGTCTTAAAACAGGGGAGGGAAAGGTCTTGGGTGTGGCCGGGGATGCATCGAAGGGCTCAAGTCCACAAGTCCACCCACAAGGGTGGAACAACAACCTAGGAAACACACGCCCATCACACGAATGAACCGACCGCTGAAGTGTGGGCAGGCCAGAAACAACCCATAAACGACACTTGGAGCAAATCTCTAAAAATGTAGGAAATTAAACCACATCTGAGCAGCCTGATGCTACTTCAGATCCAGGAAAAGAAAGAAATCAAGTTTTCAAGGAAAGCAAAATTCAAACATGCAATAAAGTCAGCATAATTAAACACAATGTCAACTGTGAGAAGAAAATTCTATCTGCCTGTAATGCCATATGTGGATTGTATTTTGATCAGATGTCCAGCTGTAGATACATCTAAATTTTTTAATTCAATCATTTTCAACAAATTTTATGAAGAGCTTCAGAGGTAAACTTCCCCTGCTCCTCTCTTCTCTTTGTGCTCCCATCCCACCTCCCAAATATTCCCACAATTCTGGCGATCAACAAATACCATGAAATCTATTCCACCTGCCTGCACCTCACTACTTTTTCTCTGAATTATTCTTTCATTCAACAAATACTTACTAAGCCCCTGCAATGTACAAGGTATTGTTCTAGCCACTCTGCATATAGCAGAGAACAAATTCAACAGACAAAAATCTAGCCCCCATATGCAAACTGTATAGTAAGTTAGATGGTGGTAAATATTATAATGGGAAAAAATGCCAGGAGGAGGGCAAGGATGAGCCAGGCACTGGGAGATCAGGAAAGGCTGCCTGAGAAGCTGTTGTCTGAGTGATCCGTGTGGGTATCTGAGGAAAGAGTGTTGCAATCAGAAGGAACAGCCAGAGAAGGCCCTAAGGCAGGAGCATGACTGCCATGTTCGAAAAACAGCAAAGATACCAGTGTGACTGGAGCAGAGGGAGTAAGGGAGGGGGAGGACAGATCACATGGGAACTTGCTGTCATTGTAAGGACTTAAAGACTTCAGTCTATACTTGAGGTATAGGAAGCCATTGGGAGATTTTTTTGAACGCAGTGATATATGCCTTTACAAGCTCACTCTGGCTAATGCTTTGAGAACAGACTTTAGGGGTAAAAGCACAAGGAAGCCAGTTGGAATGCTGTAGAAATGGTGGCTTTAGACCAGAATGATATCAGCGGTAGGGGTGACAAGTGCCTGGGTGGGAATAGAGCTAAGAGGATTGTCGATGGATTGCATGTGGGATGTGAGAAAATGGGAGGTATAAAGATGTACTCCAAAAGTTTTGGCATGAACATCTGGTTGGAATGATCAAGTTGCCATTAAAGGCTGAGAGCATCAGCTTTTAGGTGAGCACAGAAGGGGGAGATGTAACATCTGAGACGCTCTTTAGACATCCCAGTGGAGACAGTGAGGCATACAAATCTGGGGTTCAGACAGGCTATCAGTTATGGACAAAACACACTGACTCTAACCAGTATCAGTCCTTGCTTGGTAAACGGTTCAGTCATATGTGTGGCACTGAAAAGGTTTATGTAAATGTATTGAGCAATGAGCCTCTTCCCAAGGTTACTGTCAGGAGATGAAAGCAAAGACCGCGCACATAGACCTGAGAACTTACTAGAACACTGCAGTGACTCTTTCCCCAGTAGTGTTTTATCACAAACCAAACACTGCAGAACCCCAGAGAATGTTCCTGGGGCAAACTGATGTCGATTCAGCTTCTCTTTATCTTTGGCATCCTTGCTTTTTGTCTTCAGATGCAGCAGCAGCAGCAGTAGGAAAGTGGGGAAAAATGAGAAAAGGAAAACGCTGTGAGCCAACTTTCTTATAGAAATCATCTGAGCAAAGTCTCTACATTTTCCATCAGAATATAAGGACTGCACACAGAGGGACACCGTAACACCTAAATGTTATATTCTGGGCTTTAGCAATATTCCATAAGAAATATGTGTAAATAAAATCTAAGGTAAGTGATTTTAAAGGGAAAGTGGAAATTATACTAACTGCTGAGAAACTAAAACGTCTATATTTTATAGAAAATAAGTGAATAACTTTAATTACCTTTGATTTATTCCGAGGGCTAGTCATCCTATTCATGAGGAAACTGAAAGTTCGACTCACTTTATATTTTTCAGACTCTGATTTGGCAGGTATGATGTATTTATCCCATTCTTCTTCCTGAATTCTACAAAAACAGAACCTGTCATCATGGCCTACAGGACTTAAACAGGAAGAATAGCGTATACGTGTGTGTGTGTGTGTGTGTGTGTGTGTGTGTATACACATATATGTATGTGTATATATTTTTTCAGGTTTTAGTGGCTGTTCTAAAGAGAAAAACAATTCATTAAAAATACACCCTATAGCATAAGTGAACAGACATGTGATTAGAGCAACAATCTCACAATGTCAACAATTATAGAACATAGGTGGTGGAAGTCGGTATACACTAGATAATTCTCTCAATTTTTCTGTGTACTTGAAAATTTTCATAATAAAATATTGAGGAAATAAACCTTAGACTTAAAATTTTACCCTGAAAACACTCAACTTCCTGTTTACTATGCTAGTAAGAATTCCCCAGAGCACAGAGAAGCCAAATAACCAACAATATGCAACTGGATTTTATTTATTTTTGGAACACAGAGATAATACTCAGTAGACACGTGTTTCCTCTGTTGATACGGCCTGAGAAACAGACTGACTGCCACTCGGTGCAGCCTCTCCCACTCAGTACAATCTGAGACTCTCTAGGTTGTGGAGGAGAGAGGCTGTGGATACTCCATAAAATAAGAAGCAAGGCAGAGGTAACTGTACCCAACCCATGAATACCCTGAACACCGTTTATTTTCTTCTAATCCACAATACAATTATTCTCTAGAAAAAAACACATCCAGACTATGAAAGTTACAATTCCCCCTAGAGCTTCCTCTGATAATCTTATATTTCTATTATTACTGAGGAAAGAATAAATTAAAAATCAACCTAAATATCATGTCAAACCAGGTAACACTTCTGTAGATGATTGCCATAGTGATTATTTCCTAACTAAAGTCTCTCCTACCCCCTAAAATTCTCACCTTTCCATGCTGATAACTAACACATTTATCTCTGGGAAGTATTTAAAAGCAATCAAATTACTGATTTACACCAAAATATATATCATTATATTTTGTGAAAATATTGCTTTCAATGACAACTTTCTAGGACTTTGATTGCTCTTATGTAATTAATGACAGGCTTAGACTAAATTATTTCCAAGACCCCTTCCACACTTTAATATGGTACATATTATAATAAAACTTTAAGTTATTTAAGCTCTATATTAGGTTTTAGAGCTCAAACCTATTAATGCATTTAGAAAAAAAAAAATACATGGCCTAAGAGCTGCCTCTTGACCATGTAGATCTAAAGGTATAGTCAGAACAGTGTTATGTCCTGTTACTTAAAGCCTGCACAGTAAATGAAATTGGGTTTGCTGCTTAGAGAAAACATTTTAAAAGGCAGAAGAAAAAGGAAGTGAATAGAATTAAACATACCCTATGCCAACAGAGTAGTGAAAGAATCTCAGACCCTTTTAATTTCCTTTCTACTTCCATGCTACCTCTAGTCATTTTTACCTAGGATAACTGACTGGTTAATAGAATCCGAAATTTCCCATAACCTCTGGTGTCTTACGCATCCTAATTTGCAAAATTTGTGCCATAGTATTCAAAAGGCTCACTTTCAAAATTGGGGGAAAAAATACATTTGAGAGTTTGAAAAGACTCCTCTCTTGGAAGGCCTTTTTTGACCCCACCAAATGCTATCCAACGTCTAAGAGAAGAGAAGAGTGATGAGGAGACCTAATATCGGAATTAAAGAATGGTTAGGTCATTGTGGATTTTGAGGTCAAGAAGCCCCTTTTGTACTTCCCAGCAGGAACACAACTAAACTATTGCAAATAAAAGAATATTAATTATTGGTTACCCAACTCTACTCCCAACTCCCCTGCTACAGAAAACTATATAAAAAACGACAGTTTCCACATTGATTAAAAACTTATAAATGCACAATTTATCATATATCCTTTATACTTCTACAACATGACACTTTAACTTTTTTTTTTTTTTTTGAGATGGAGTTTTGCTCTCGTTGCCTAGGCTGGAGTGCAATGGCATGATCTTGGCTCACTGCAACCTCAGGCTCCCAGGTTCAAGTGATTCACCTGCCTCAGCCTCCCGAGTAGCTGGAATTACAGGCGCCCACCACCACGCCCAGCTGATTTTCATATTTTTAGTAGAGATGGGGTTTCGCCATGTTGGCCAGGCTGGTCTGGAACTCCTGACCTCTGGTGATCCGCCCACCTCGGCCTCCCAAAGTGCTGGGATTACAAACGTGAGCCACTGCGCCCAGCCGATACTTCAACTTTTTAAGCTGAGGTTGATAAGACCTGAGAGATAACAGTGTAAACATAAAAATGCTTTTTTAAAAAATATTATTAATTATGAAATATGAAAACTTAAACCATCACCCAACCTGGTAGAAATGTGAATATCATAGTCATAATCCACTATCAGATTATGAAGATGGGTAATACTGTATAACCTCTGGGCAAATGTAGAAGGTTGGTTGCTTCATTTCATATCTAATTTAATTATGTGATATTTACCTATATTAAAATCAGGCACTTTAGAAAATAATTGAGAAGAGAAAACTTTCAAATAATTTCATAATAGAATTTAAATAGCTTTTACATTTGTAAGAATCTGGAAAGATTAAGTTATTTTTAACATCCCAGAACAAGAACGTCTAATCTCTATTATTAGTTTGATGACCGATAGCATCACTCACAATAAAGTTTTACAAACCCTTCTCAGAGCCTTTAATGGTACTGCCTTTTCAATAGGTAAATAGACATTTCAAACATATTAAGAATATGGATTCTTAATATTTTAACCCTTAATCTATTTAAAGAATTGGCATCTAAAGTGTTTTTTTGTTGTTGTTGTTTTTGGGTTTTTGTTTTTTGTTTTTGTTTTTTTTTTTGAGATGGAGTCTGGCTCTGTCGCCCAGACTAGGATGCTGTGGCACGATCTCAGCTCACTGCAACCTCCGCATTCCAGGTTCAAGCCATTCTCCTGCCTCAGCCTCCCGAGTAGCTGTGATTGCAGGCGCCCACCACCACACCTGGCTAATTTTTGTATATTTCAGTAGAAACAGGGTTTCCTCATGTTGACTAGGCTGGTCTCAAACTCCTGACCTCAGATGATCCGCCCGCCTCTGCCTCCCAAAATGCTGGGATTACAGGCATGAGCCACCGCACCCGGCCTAAAGGGCTGAAAGAAGTTCCTGCTATGCAGATTGAAAATTGACACAGTGGAACTTCTGTTAACACTCAGATCCTCAGATTTGAAGAAAGAGGAGGAGAAGGAGGAAATACATACAATAAGACTTAAGACAGATGGTGGCAGTAAAATAATCAAGTCATGCCATATAATCTTTAAGAAATTAGAATAGAGTGTCTGCTGAAATTAGCCTGCAAGGTATAGAGTGAGCTCATTTTTTACATGGATGTCCCCTTTTCTAGAAACTAAGTGATTAATACAAATAAGAGAATATCAAAGAAGGCATCATCTCAGGTAAATACCTATAACATGACCAAAGCAAAGCATTAGGTATGGCTTGGGATCTTATTGGCATATCCAACAAGATAAGATAGCAGGAATAGAGTGGGTGAGATGAAAGATCCACTCTACTAGATACACCAAGGCATATGACTGAGAGAGTAAGATGCTTTCAGGATGTGGACCAAGAAAGATTAAAGAATAGAAAGAAATAGAAAACAAAAACAAGAGTGACAGAGAACGAAGAACCAGATAAAAAGAAACTTCATACAGATGCCATCGAAGTGAAAATATTTTATAGGCTACTATTTAGCCAAGTATAACACTGGCTCCTTCTGTCTTAAATCTCTCTCCTAATGACAAATGAATATTTTCTATATTTTTAATTTAAAAAATTCTTGATAACAATCCATTATTTCTCCAGTTGTTAAAAAGATGACTGTTAATCAAAATGATGACCAAGATGAAGATCAAATTCCAGAATGAGGAAGTAAATTGCTTAAATGAGGTAATAAATGTAAACTGCTTAAAACAGTACAAGGCACATACAAATGTTCAATAATTGTCAGTAATTACTGCTTTTGCTATCATCATCCTCATTGCCATTGTCACGAAGTCAACTTCATCATCATCCTATCTTTCAAGGGCATTCTTAATCTTCCTCTTTTGTATCATTTGAAAGTTTCTACTCTGGTTTCAAAAAAAACATAGAAATGATCCAAAGGAGGCTTTTTCTTATTAATACTTTGATTCCAAGATTTAAAACAAAACACCCCATCTTGATCCGTATACTAAAACGTTTCAAAGTTTTAGTATTAATCTCAAACAAAATTAAACCATTTCACTCTTTTCAGATGGTCTCTTAAAGTCAAACATGTGTGCCATTCTGGCACTTGTTTTGTGTATAACCCTGGGGCTATTTCACAGTGTGACTCATGGGCAGTTAGTTATTCAACACCAACAGAAACCAACAATCATGCTTGCACACTGGTCTGCTTCCCAAGCTATACTCCAACAACAGTTTTACCTTCTAGGAGAAAGAGAAGCTTAGGTTAAATCTGCATCTCAACCAGGAAACTGATCATGCTTAAAAGTCTTCTGCATTGTTTATTCTTTGTTTCCAGCTGAAGGGCTACTAGGCAAAAATCCATAGAGAGACAGTAGGGATGTTTAGGCACGTTCTATCATTGACCACCCAGGGTTCTGTTACTAAAGAAAGTCCCCTTGTCACGGTGGAATAGAGCTGGAGAAAACATGTTGCCTTTCTAAAACAGGTGGTCCCCTCACACTGCTTCCCTTGAGGGTGTTTGGCTTTGAAGATACCCAAACAGAACATGCTGTCCCCAATCCTGAGGCCTGCACAGCCAAGGACTGAAAGGGGAGGGCTGGCAGATCTATCCTGATACAGATCCCAGAGGGAGCAAAGGGTCTTAGGCAGGCTTGTTAAACGGAAACCTCTCATGAACTAGTGAACAGATAGCAAAAATGATGTGTGGACATTTCCAAAGAAAGATCATGCAGTTCCTCAGGAAAATTGGAATAGTTAAAGTACCTTTTTTCTCTTGGTGGCTCCGATAAGCTGTAAGCTCTTTGCTCTACAAGACACAGAACAATAAAATGAAAACTAAGGCAGACAAACTGGCAGTCATATGTTAGTCTGAAATGCATACTCAACCATATTGTATCATTATACACACTACCAGCTAGAAAATAATGAGAAAATGAGTTATCTTATATAAGTAAGGCATTGCTCTGGATTTTTTTTTAATCACTTTCCATAATTTAAAGACGGTAGGGAGAAACATGGCCAAAATATGCCAACATTTAATGACTTCATGAACTAAGTTAGCATCAGCAAGGGACAGCAAACATTTTCAGAAGTGCAGAAAATTAGTTCTATCTTTTTGGATACTTTTCACTAGAGTCATCCCTATTCTTCATAACACTAATGCCCTAACATACAGAACCAATAAATAACTGCTTTTAAACAAAGCTCAAATGAAGTCTTGAAGGACAGCATAAGAAGAGTTAATTTTCATATAGCTGCAATGTCCTCATAAAATCCTAGCAGCAGCGAGTTCAGAGATGTGCTCTGTGGCTCATGGGAAAGGGAGGACCATTTTTTTCATTGGACTTGTGGAGGGGGCCAGAAGGGAGGTTCATGCAAGCAGCTTGGAGCCATCTTGTTTCCAGAGTTGAAATACTTACTACAGGGGTGGAGTAGAGACACTGATTTAGACAGTGAGAGAGCCTGAAGGAGGGGGCAGTCACTGTGGAGCACACCATCTACAGAGCAGGGACAAATCCTTCACTCTCACAATCCAGAACAGTGAAGAGGCATAACTGGGTTGCAAAGGGAAATGATACATAAGGAGGAAAACAAATACATATCCCCTGAAATGGGTAATATGAAATGTTGCACCTAATACTATCTTGTATGTAATAGGAAATCTACTTTGAAGAATTTGAAGCCTTTATTTTATAGCCATTATCAAGCATTCCTCAAATTAAGTCATAGGCAGAAATCACTATTCTTATGGTAAATAGGCTGAAGTACCAAGAGAATAAGCCACCAACTGTTCAAAATCCAATTAAATTCCATCCATCAGCTCACAACATTTTCAAAAGTATGTTTATGTCATTCCTCAAATTCTTAAATGCAGAACCCCTTTGTCCCCCTTGGTGAGACTAGTTATCATTTTAATATTGGCAATGTTCCTTTCTGCCTAAATCTACAATAGACCAAAGGGAATTATAAAACTAGATTTTGTTTTATGTATACAAACATCAAAAATAAAGTTGCCATCATAGTACTCTTGGCTCAAAAAAAAAAGACACATGAGAAATTACAGTAAGTAACTCTTTGGAAGTGACAAGGAAGACAGAACATCACAAATAATAATAAAAAGGATTGAAAGCATCCTAGGTTTGTATATCTGCATTACAGCTCTCATATGGGAGCTTCCCTCTGGGACATAAGGAGACTTGGACTCTGTTCAAATAGACCTGAAATTTTTTAGGACTATTCAAAACTCATCAAGAAAGGATTTATGGCAACACAAACCTCAATTTACTTTTGATTAATCCAAGCAGACTAAACAATGAAACATTAGAATATATCTTTGCATCAGGCAAGCTTTCACATTTGTGCTTTGATTACATAAACACAGATAAAATTATTCCTTCTTCATTAGTAGTTAATTTATTTTTCATAGTCCTATGGTATTGACTGACCTAAATGGTATCAATCCAAATGTTTGCAGCCATATAAGTCTATCCATTGGAATTTTCATATATTTAGTGAGTAGCCTCAACCTAAATTGCCTGGTTCTAACTGTTACCTTCTGGATAGTATCAAACTTCATTCAAGTAGGCTTGTCTTTAAAGATAAGGTTTCGTTTACTGAAAACAAAAGCAGTTGATATCAGCTTTTTATTCTAACTCATATGCAAAGGTTTCAGACTTGCATGTAAGGTAAAGACACCCTTCCTTGATCATTAAAGAATAAGTAAATTAGGGCTATTTTCCCTTGTGAACAATAAGTTTCCTCTTAATTGTGTGGTCAATAATTTCAAACTCTAGAGATATCTGACTTCATAGATCAAGGACCACAGATCTAAAGGCAAAGCCATAATTTGAAGCACAGAAAACTTAAACATGTTTTCCAAATAGTAACAATGTGAGGTTAATTCATCAGCTGGGACTATCAGTGAAAAGGTGTTGAGCTACTATTAAAAGTACACCAACCTAAACTAAGGCTGGGGAGACCTGGAGACCTAGAAAGAACCCATGAAGTAAAAAACTAAAATCCAGAACAAATTCAATCCATCTTCTTTATCCTGCCCTCTCAAGGTAGTTGTATCCTTTCTTTCTCTTGTAACTTTTCTTCATCTCCCCATCCAAAAATAAAAACTGACATGTATTATCAGTCTTGCTCTCTTCTTTTCTAACAGTACATCCCAGAAAAAGGAAAACAAAAATCATGGTAGCATTTCTTTTGTGTTTTATTTATCTTTTTCTCATATTCACTCAACAAATATTTATTGAACATCTAGCATGTATGTCATTATTCTAGGATAGCAGTTTCAAGCACCAAGATTATGTTTTCAGTATTGTTCTGCATGGCATAAAAATGCAAAATAACAATTTAATAAGCAAGAATAAGAAAAAAGAGAGGGAATAAAATAAATCCTATTTTAAATATTTTATCTTGAGAAAATATTTGAGTAGTACTTAACAGTACTTAAGTTCATCTCTTGCTTTCTGAATCTTTTAAGTCCCTTAAGGATAATAGACAATAAAGATATTCTCTAAGACATTGACAAAAATTTCATTATAATGCTTTGTATTATGCATTGGCATGAATACTTTCAAATATGCTTTTTAATATAATTATTACATATTAATTACAGAAAGTATGAAATAATTACATTTCAAAATGGGGGCAGGTGAAAATGGGAGGAGTGGCTTAGAGAGGATACAAGGGGAGCTCTAAGTTGTACATAATTTTTCCATTTATAGATCTGAATTCACTTGAAAATTCAAGATGCATATTTATGATTTGCACTCCTTTTTGTATGTATCCTATATTTCAATTAAAAGTTTATTGCCTAAAAGTTATATTTCTAATTGCCTACATTGCCACCAAAAAAATGTTGAGATATATTTAATCATGTTACAAATATGTTATTTCAACTCTCCAAAGTCCCTTTCTAAACAAAGAAAGAAGAAAATCCATTCTGCAACACTCTGGCTCTGAGGAGTTGGATTATGTTAGCAATGTATATACGAGACAAAAGTAATTTTTATAATTTACTCAGATAAAATCCTCTAAGGCCCTCATAATAATATAACTGGAATCAATTCTAATTTACACTATCCTTGAGGAAAACATTTTATTCAAAGAATAAAGTAACAGAGAGGTGTGCATGTATTTGTAATTTCATCAAAATCAAATCTGATCAAAATCAAATTTGGCTGTTATCCAATAAGAAAAGAATTTTGTCAGGCTTAGAAAAACCAGTTATGAAAACAGAACTGAAAATTCTTGTGTGCTGTTCTTGAATATTTTATGTACTTATACTAACAGAAAAATCTGTTCTGGAATAGAGTGTTTTCAAAGCCAAATGTTAAATGATGCTTACCTTCACTTGAACTGCATACTGTTAATTCACGCACCAAACGAGTTTTTCCTAAAGAAATTTTGGGTGATGAGCAAGAATAAGAACGTGAGCGAACTCCAGAAAGCAGTGATTCCTAAAAGAGATTATAATAAAGTTTTTAAAAATTTACACACGAGATCTGAAAATACATATTCACCACCTCAAATGTTACTAAATTTGCACCTTTGAAAAGAGATTCAACCTGAACATTTCTGATATGATCTCATTATGTGTTTCTGTTTTCCTCTCACAATTTTTAAAATGTTATTGCCATTTTAATACTTCAGCAACCTTCAGTTTGGGGAATATTTCCTGTATATACTATAGAATGCAACTATGATATCCTAGCCAACTTGGCTAAAAACGAAAACTTAAGACGAATGACTTTTTCTTTGTATATTCAACAATGAGTTTATTATTTTTACCTGAGGTGTCAGTTATTTTGTTATTTTACTGTAGCCCTCCAACAAAATTCTATATTAACTGAGATTTCTATATTTAAGGATTACTAGAGGATAGTGGAATAGCCACTTACAATTATAAGAGATTTTTAGACTTCCAAACCATGATTTAAGTTTATAATGTTAGCTGCAACGTTCAGGGAAAAATATATCCAGTTAATATACAAATCCTTCCAATCTGTACTCAATTTTTGATAGACCTTCCATCTAGCACTTTCTGGGGTGGATGTTTGGATATCACTAATTTATACATCCGTAATATTACTACTTTAAAATGACTTGCCGGTTTTGTTCCTGTTGTCCCAATTACTTATTATTCCTATTATTATATTGGCAACATACATGAAAATGCAAGATGGCAAGATCATTAAAACATAGTTTTCTTATATGTTCCAGAAAATTTAAGTGAATATGCAATAGAACTCCATTGAAGCCATTTATAGTACCCAACTTCTATCCTATAAAGCCCTTAGGACTGATCCTGCCCATGCATTTTTAAGATATCACTTAAGGTTAAGGCTAAAAGAAAATAATGCAAAACTCTTTACTAAAATTAAACCACCAGAAACTGACCTTCAGGAGCATTGGTCTCTTTTGTTTCCTCTAAGGAAAAACACATGGTTACCCTAACTTCATTAGTTTAGTTAAGGAGCCTGGAGGAAAGTCGAAAAATGGAAGCCTAACCTTGCTTCAAAGGGCCCCTGGGCTTTGGCTCCTATCTTATTAGGGAGCACCTACTGGGCCTAGACGTCAAGAAGGCCAACCCAAGTTGTCCTATAACCCTAAACAGTGAGCTGGCCACTAAGGGCCCTCTTCAAAGTCATGTATACGTGGTAACCATTTGTCATGACAATAGAACTTTGAAAATTGTCCAAAACTTTGGCAAAAAGTTATACTGGGTAATTACAGAGGCAAGGCAGATATATTTATGGTTCAGATTCTTCCTAAAAATGAGCAACATGAAACTGTTTCAAAAGACTGGATTATTTTTCATCCAAGTAATGATGAACTTTTCACAGTTCCACTCAACATGCAAAACTAAGAAGTATCTACATAACAGCCATACAAATTTCTCATTATCCAGAAATATCACATGACCTTCAGATGCAAAAGATTATGGCAGCTCTGCAGGTCTTAGAGCAGAGGGTAGAGGATGCAGGATCTGTGCTCAAAAGACCCAGAATTGAGTTCTGAGTCTATCACCAAGCTGGTGATACAAAGCTGGACAGAACTCCAACCTTTCCAGAATCTCATCTACTCAAAAAATAAAATTAAATAAAAGCACTACTTATGTAATAGGTGAGTTATGAGGCAATTATATATTTTGTACATACATAAAACATATTTTGTATATTGTAGGGCATGCTACAAAAATAAGGTATTATCCTAACAACCATATGTTAGAAAGAGAAGTTTGGCCATAGCACACATTGTTTTACAGTAATAAGTAAACTTAAGAAGAAAACAAGTAGAAAATAACAAATCAAACAGGGAAAAAAATATGTTCAAACGCAAAAGGGCTTTCTTACATTCAGAGGAATGTATTTAGTTTTTTAATAAATAAATAAGGAAATAAATAACAAAAAAACAAGCACATCTAAATTAAACTCCAATGTGAAATAGCCAACAAGATAAAACCTGGCTCCTATGGAAAAGGTGACAAAATTTGTGATATTCCGGATTAGTTCAAGCAGCCAGAAATGCTCAATAAATATCACTTCTACCTTATTAACATCATTTACCTCATCACCAGGGCCACACAATTATTTACGTGAGCAAAACAAGTTTGATCACTTAAACTCATTTAATACTATCAGTTTTTCTCCCTTTGCTTAAGAGATGATGGGAGAAATCATTGTAAAACGATAAAATTTTCCAAGTATGTGAAAGAAAGATGGTATGTACTCATGGTGAATTAATGAAAATGTAAATCAGCCATTTTGAGTAAAGATTATAAAAATTAAAACAGACTGGGAAAGATTAAAAAGACAGACTCAATCAGATATCACATGGGTCTCAAAAAAATAGTTCATATGTACGAATAAAATATAATATGTCTTTCAGATACAGATGGGTAAATGTAGACAACATATTCTCCACACTTGCAATATACCAAATTAATACCAATAAGAATACCTTTGTCTGTAGATTACTTGATAGAGGAAGGGATTCAGCCCTGGAGATATTAAAATCCGGTTCAGTGTTAGTCTCAAAAGAGTCCAATTCATCCCCACTAGGAATCCCAGTTCTTGAGGAGCTCTGAGACCCTGGAGTGTAACAGATGTGCGATGGCTCAGAATGCCCTTCCCCTTCACTGTCGGCATCCAAGGCATCAAGGCTAGAACTAAAGCACAAAGCCAGCAAGTAAGTAAAGAAGCAAGGAAGGACACAGAGCGTCATTGGTTTCTACTTCTCTGAATCCAGATTCTTTCACTGGGGCAGGGGGGGGTGCAATAGGTATTCATTTAATTTCCAACTAGTATTTAATTAGCCTTTTTCTCCTCCCTCCAAATCTCTTTTTAAACAAAATTTTATGTTACCCCAAATGAACATTCCTACCTAGCAAAAGCCATTTCTTTCTTTCATTTTCTTTCTTTTTTTTTGAGACAGTTTTGTTCTTGTTGCCTAGGCTGGAGTGCAGTGACACGATCTTGGTTCACTACAACCTCCGTCTCCCAGGCTCAAACAATGCTCCCACCTCAGCCTTCAGAGTAGCTGGGACTACAGGCGTGCGCCACCACGCCCGGCTAATTTTTGTGATTTTTGTGTTTTTTGCCATGTTGCCCAGGCTGGTCTCAAACTCCTGGGCTCAATGGATCCACCCACCTCAGTCTCCCAAAGTGCTGGGATTGCTGGAGTGAGCCGCCACGACTGGGGCAAAAGACATTTCAAATGCCTGAAGAAACAAAAGCTGGTTTGAGTTAGTACTAACATCACCACTTCTGTTTTGTAAATATAATTATTGATATCGCAAGTCCCAAATGGTAACCCATCAAATATTTTAAATGCTGGTGGAAACAGAGTCACTGGGCTGTTTGCAGGGAAGCTTCTGGGGGGGATTTGCATGTGACTAAGCTGCAGAAGTGTCATTCTCTCCCCTGTCCCTCAGCTGGGAAGCTCGGGAGGGCAGGGGCACACCAAGGAGAGATGTGTGAAGGTCCCACCCATCCGCCCCAGGGCCATGTCAAGACACAGTTCAGAAGTGAGTCGTGCAATGTCCCAAACATGTCATACTAAATGATCATTTTTAGAGGTTAAAAAAAGATGATTCCGAGGCTGGGTGCGGTGGCTCACGCCTGTAATCCCAACACTTTGGGAGGCCAAGGTGGGCGGATCACGAGGTCAGAGATCCAGACCATCCTGGCTAACATGGTGAAACCACATCTCTACTAAAAATACAAAAAATTAGCTGGCTGTTGTGGCAGGCACCTGTAATCCCAGCTACTTCGGATGCTGAGGCAGGAGAATGGCGTGAACCCAGGAGGCAGAGCTTGCAGTGAGCCAAGATCGCACCACTGCACTCCAGACTGGGTGACAGAGCAAGACTCCGTCTCAAAAAAAAAAAAAAAAAAAAAGATTCCTTAGAAAACTCTACCTTAGAACCAGGTAGTAATGCTGCTTGACAACAACTTTTTTCCTCATTTAACTTTAATAAACCGTGAAATTAAAAGGAAAGAATTTGACCTTCTACATCCCAGGTCTATTCAATAACATTACGTTTTAAACGATTCAAACTTGCAGGCCAACAGCTTTCCTGGGTGCATGTTAATGCACGAAGCATTTCAAATGTGTGTTTTGTGGTTTTTTTTTTTTTTTTTTGGTTGTTACAGTTCTGGAGTTATAATTTTAATAGCAAAACAATGAAACTGTCTTGATTTTGAAATACAAGAACCAGAAAACGAAACTTTGAATTAACCTGTTTAGGTTACTTTTTAAAAAAAAACCATAGGCTATTTATTTAATGGACACAGTAAGTTAACCGAATACATGGTATGAGTCCTGGTCTTATTCTACTATGGCTCTAATGCAAACACAGAGCAGTTTCTAACCTTTGAACCCTTTCACAGGCACTACTGGGTACCAGAAAACCCAGCAGTGAGAAGAAGCCCTGGCTGGCACCACCAAGGATTTCCAAAGCGGGGTTTTCTCCTTTGGGAACTCATTGAGGGCCAAGGTGAAGGCCTTGGCATTGAGAAGAAGAGCACACATTGAAAGTGGACTTCACACTTTACCTCAATTAAACACCCAAATATCATGGAGTCTATTCAACTGTTTCTCATAAAACACTGAAACTTCATGTTAAGAATATCTTCCTGGTAAATGCTGTTGCTTTAAATGCTCTGGTAAATGTATTATGCTGGTGCAAAAGTAATTGTGGTTTTTGAACTAATCTAATAATTACAGGTATTTCAAGTTGCTACATGGTTTCCTAGTACAACAATCTGAGACGGAAGGAGATTTCAAGGCGGGTTGAAGCTTGCCGATGTCTTGTACCTCAGCACTTGTCTTTCAACTTGTGATCTCTGTACTAGTGGAAAATAGTTCTTCAAATGATTGGCAGCCCGCAATAATATCCAATTTTAACACAAGCCTTTCCAGTTACAGACAGCATTTCATCCTCACTATGAATACATCCTAGAAGTATCAGTATTTTATTTTGCATACTATAAAACATTGTTTCTATTCATTCAAATGGGGCTACTACTTTTGTTAAGCTATTAACCTAAGATATTGGTGGCACAGGCAATATTCTTCAGGATAACCTCTAGGTTCTTGTTTTACGATATTATTTTTCTAATTCCCAGTAGTGGGATAAGAAATCAATTCATTAGGTTGTAACTAGAGTTTTTTAAAAATAATATAGAATAGAAAATATCAGAATATGTTGCACATATCATTTTATAAGACTTCACTTAAATTTTATGGGAGATAGGGGACGTTCATGGTGTGACATGCATTTCTTGCTCTGTAGTTTTTTAAAAAGGTTTGAAAAATACAAGCTTTAGAATGAAACAAACACTTGTCTGCTGCTTAATTTTTTGCTGTATAGTATTTTTAAATTAATGTTTTATTACTTATCTTCCCTTTGTGGCTTCTCAAAACAGTTCTTACATTTAAATAATATAACATAATGGTTACATAGTATACATATTTTAGTTTCACCAAAATATTCTTTTAAACCCTAGAAAACTTAGGACTCAGGTCCCAGTCAGCTATGTCCTTATATTAACTCCAGTTTTTACTGTGTGCCCCCAAATTTCTCCTTCATTAGAAGTTTCCAGCCTCTAGGGCTATTATCCGCTTATTAACAAATTAAGTGCATTTCACTTTGAGTTTGTTATCAACTGTGCTTCCTACCATGACATCCACTGAAAGAAGGGACCCACAGCCACCCTAGGGCTTTCCAGGGATTGCGACTTCTCTCCCTTCATTCCTACATTTTTCAGAGGAGAGTGAGGGCAAAGGAGATGAAGTCAGCTCGTGGAACCAGCCAGAAAGCTTTTCTGTAGAATGGCTTCTCCTTCCTCTCCTGGCTTCCTCCCTTTCCCCTGAGCAGTGACATCTTCACAGAAGCTTCTAATTACCTGTACTCAAAACAGATATTTTGTCTAAATTATATTCTACGGAGGAAAAATTCTATCTGTAGCAGTGAAATGTTAAACTTTCCAAGACAAGACCATGATCAGAAAGTATAATTTAGATACTCTGTAAGTATCTGCATAAGTATCAATAAAACAGACAGACTATTTGTGTCTTTTCCATGCTATATTCCTAGAAGACTTCTTCTAAAGAACTTATTTATCTCTTGAGATCTGGGGGCTCACACACGTGACAGACTTTTTTTTTTTTTTTTTAAAAGACAGAGTCTCACTCTGTCCCCCAGGCTGGAGTGCAGTAATGCCATCTCTGCTCACTGAAATCTATGCCTCCTGGGTTCAGGCAATTAGCCTGCCTCAGCCCCTCCCCTGAGTAGGTGGGATTAGAGATGTGTGCCACCATGCCCAGCTAATTTTTGTATTTTTAGTAGAGAGGGAGTTTCACCATGTTGGCCGCCTAGGCTGGTCTCAAACTCCTGACCTCAGGTGATCCACCTGCCTCGGCCTCCCAAAGTGCTGGGATTGCAGGTGTGAGCCACCATACCTGGCCACTTGACAGATCTTAAAGATCCACTAGAATGCATTTATCACACATAGCTCAATTTATTTTTGCAAAACTGTATAGAATCTTGTGTGGACTGGCAGTCTCTTGTCCCAAGCAGACGTGTGGACAGTTCAAATTAGCCTATCACTTCAAACTATAGTAGTGACTACCCAGCATCTACAAAACCATAATTCACAAAGTATAAATCTAAAGCAAGTCTTTTATTATTTACACATCACACATAACCCTTGGTACCAATATGTGCTAAAGTTTTGCAACCTCAAATTGCATATTGTGGTGTATCTCAGTGATGGACACCTACTGATTGCTGGTTCCTCTACCTTTCTCTCCCCTCTATATTAACTCTGTGCTGAATACTCATTCACCTATGTGCATGTTCATTCACAGAGAAATATTTATATACATAGTCACATATGTGTGTGTATTTTATGTTCACTTTGATTCATTTTATATGTGAAAATGAACATATAATCACACGGGTAGGATATGGGGAAAAAAAAGCTACTCCCTAAGGAAAGTGTGATCAACAGCATAAAATGAAATTAGTGGAAATTGGCCTGTTCCCTAAAGAAAATAGACAATCAGATAGACAGATACAGATATACAGATATGGACACACACGTGTGCACACACATTAATATATGTAATCATATCAGATGCAATGAAACTATCATTTCAAGGAGTTTTTATATATGCAAGAAAATATAAGGTAACTGAAAGTAAAATAAATATAAGATAAATTTTATGTTAAAATATCAAATACAAACATATGTTAAATAAAACAAACACTCATGAGCCCACCCAACTTGAGACTTGGATACTGGCCATCTACCATGGAAACTCTGTTATGATTCATTCCATTCCCATTTCCCTATTTCCTTCCCTAGATGTAACAACTATTTTGAATTTAGGAATTTTTTTTCCCCTTCATTATTTTGTTTTTCTTTTTCTCTCTTTTTTTTTTTTTCTTCTTTTTGAGACAGGTCTCACTCTGTCACCCAGGTTGGAGTTCAGTGGTGCCATCTTGGCTCACTGCAACTTCTGCCTCCCAGGTTCAAGTGATCCTCCCACCCCAACCTGCCAAGTGTCAGGACCACATGTGCGTGCCACCATGCCCAGCTAATTTTTGTATTTTTGGTAGAGATGGGGTTTTACCATGTTGCCCAGGCTGGTCTTGAGCTCCTGAGCTCAAGCATTCTGCCTGCCTTGGCCTCCCAAAGTGCTGGAATTACAGGCGTGAGCCACCACGCCTGGCCTCTTGTTTTTCTTTATAGCTTATGTACATATGCAGGTGCCCTATAATAATATATTTTTTAATTTGCATTCTATAAAAATGAAATCTAACAAGTATTTTGGGGCTTTTTTTGTTCCTTCATGCTTCTAAGGTCTATGTTATTATGCATGCAGATGTAATTGTAGCTAATTCATTTTCATTACTGTACAGTATTCTATTGTGTAACTATATATAATTTATTTATTCCACATTCGGGTTATCTCCTGCTGCTATAATAATACTCCATATAGGTCTCCTAGTACATGAGAGGAAAATGCATATTTGACTTTACAAGATAATGTCAAACTATTTTCCCAAGTTACACAATTTTCTCTCCTATCATCTTTATGCAGGAATTTCCATGTTATGCATTCTCACCAAAACATGGGATTGCTAGATTTTTTAATTTTTGCCAGTCAAGTGAGTATAAACTGGTATCCCATCGTGGTTTTCCTTTATGATATTTTAGTCGTTTTCTTAAGTGTCTTACTTTCAAATCAGTGAATATAGGAACCTAAAAGGGGACATTTTGATGGGCAGATAAAAGTGGTAGAGACAATAAAAAGTTTAAAACTAGAATTTTTGAAGTCTACCTATAAGGTTCTTTGATTTTCTACAGTTTTCCTCTACAATATAGACTCTTACCTTCTCTTCTTTAGATGACTTTGTTCCTTTTCAAATCCATGCCAACCAAAAGAAAGATTCAAGTTGGAAGCACACGAACTTGATGGTGACATGAAGGACTGCTGGGCTTCAGTGTGTGCTGTCCCTTCGACATTTTCACTAAGTGGGTACACACTGGGACTGGTTTCTGTAGGAAGGGTGTGTTTGCTGTTCTGAGGCCCCAGAGTGCAACCTCTGGATTCACGGCTGGTAGTGGCAGTGATTCCCTCTATATTAATATAGCTGATATCCAAATCACCAACCTGGAAGTTGAAAGAAAAACATTTCCTGAGTAAAAGCAGGTAAGATTGGCCTAGCTAAGAATTAATAAAATTTTCCCAATTTAAAAACTTCTGGCCAGGCGTGGTGGGAGGCCGAGGCTGGCAGATCACTTGAGGTCAGGAGTTCAAGACTAGCCTGGCCAACATGGTGAAACCCCATCTCTACTAAAAATACAAAAATTAGCCAGGGTGTGGTGGCGGGCGCCTGTAATCCCAGCTACTCAGAGACTGAAGCAGGAGAATGGCCTGAATGGGAGGCAGACGTTGCAATGAGCAGAGATTGCGCCAGTGCACTCTAGCCTGGGTTACAGAGTGAGACTCTTGTTTTATGTAAACAGAGAATTATTTTATATGTTTTTGTTCACATGGCAGCTATCCTATAATTCACATAAAGGAAGACCAACTGAGTATTTTATAAGGTTGTTCCTTTATTACAAAACCAGAAGCTGATTATGCCTCTAACATTTTATGAACCACTGACTCAAAATGAGGGGGAAATGTTTTAAATACTTGAGGAGAAAACTAAAGACTATACAGCTTTATTCAAAAAGTAGCTCATAGGAATCTGGGTACCAAGGTAATAGTGGTCACATAAAGCTGAGTCTCACAAAAAGCAACACCAAACAAAAAGAACAAATAAAGCTACATAAAGTGCACGTACATAGCATCATTAGAAGAAAGAAAATGCCCAAATTTCAAATTACCTGTAAATAAAAAAATCAACAGCAAATCCAACAGGTAAGCCCTCGTGCTCCTGCTGTAAGACTCTGCGGAGGGTAAGGGGAGTCGGGAAACTCTGAATGGCAGAGAAAGGACGGAACTTCTGGAGGGCCTAAGACTTACTTAAAAATCCTCCCCAGAAAGGGAAAGCCCAACCCACATGCATGAAAAAGAGTCCTAGCTGATCAAAGCACTTGCTCTAAGAAAGGCGTACTTTTAAGCACTCATGATTTGAGGTGGCGGTCATCAAAAGGCATCAAGTCTGGAGTGAGGACAGTAAAAAGGAAGACAGTAACACCATTTAGAGATAGAGCAGTGAAGGGGAAAAAGAAGCAAAAGGGGAAATGTTAGAATCCTAAATCATCGAGCATCATCATAATTTATTAAAGCAAAAACCGTTAATGAATGCTTAATTAATGGGTGAAAGTCTAATGAGCAACAGGATATTTACAAGGGCTTAAAATATCTCCCGACATGGTACTTAATAATTTTTTAAAAACAGTAATTTTACTAAAAAAGGAACTTGGCAGATGAAAGATATTAATAAAATCACCAGTAATGGGACAGATTGATGTCCTATGCCTGCTGATACAATGCACTGAGAAGCACCCATCATCACTTCCGTAGTATTCCTGCCAAACATGCCTAACCTGAATCCAATTATGAGGAAATATCAGATAAACCAAAATTGAAAGACACTCTTAGCAAAACACAAGAACAAAAATACTGGTCTGTATTCTTTTAAAATATCAGCGCCATAAAACACAAAGACTGAGGAACTGTCCCAGATTAAAGGAGACTACAGAGACACAACAACTATATGCGACACATGTAATGGAATTTTCTTTTGCCACAGGGAACATTATTGGGACAACTTGCTAAAATTGAACAAGGTCTGGAGATAGCTAATAGCATTGTATCAATGATAATTTTATGATTTTGGTAACTGTACTGTGCTTACGTAAGAAACTATCCATGTTTTTAGGAAAATACACCAGGAAAGATTAAGAGGTAAAGGAGCACCATATTTTTCGTTTACTCTCAAATGGTTAAGAAACATTTATAGACATAATTTAACTATTTGCATGCATACATAACCACCCACTCAGGGAATGACAACGTAAAATGTAGTAAAATATTACCATTTGAGGAATTTGAGTAAAGGGTATACAGGGATTCTCTGTACTGAAATTATGAAACAAATGTGTTTTTCAAAGTAGTTTATATGACAGAAATTTTCAAAGTAACTTTCATCATGTGAATTTTCTCAACAGGAAGGTTGATAACCTTGAAAATTAATGGGAAACATTAATATAAGCTAGTAATGTTTTTAGGTTTCCTTGCCAGGTTGAGGAAGATAAAGAAAATTAGATAAGATTATTTTCAGATATTGCCAGAAAGCATTTTAAATATGCAGAATTTGTACTCCTTACATTGTCCTTGCTATTCAAATAGATATAGGGGCTATAAAAAAAAAAGTACTACGCTAATATAATGGACTTTGTGATTTTGTTGCAGATTTAGTTTTATTTCTCAGTTTACAATGCACAACTTGGCAATCTGCTATGTTGCAGTTTGTTGAATTAACTTGTTTGAGTTCTCTCTAAATGCATGCTTCACTTTTTTTTCTTTTTGGCTTCACATCATTAAAGCAATACTTCTTTCACCCAGAATATTCCAGAATAAAAATTATATCTTGGCCGGGTGTAGTGGCTCATGCCTGTAATCCCAGTACTTGGGAGGCCAAGGTGGGCAGATCATTTGAGGCCAAGATTTCAAGACCAGCCTGGCCAACATGGCGAAACTGTCTCTTCTAAAAATACCAAAATTAGCCGGGTGTCATGGTGCACACCTGTAATCCCAGCTACTCTGGAGGCTAAGGCACAAGAATTGCTTGAGCCTGGGGGGTGGAGATTGCAGTGAGCCAAGATGGCACCATTGCACTCCCACCTGGATGACAGAGGAAGACTCCATCTCAAAAAAAACAAAACGAAAGAAAGAAAGGAAGGAAGAAAGAGAATGAAAGAAAATTATATCCTAACCTTTTATTTACCAAATCTTTGGTTTGGTAAATTTTGCATTTTTAATGTATCTGAGAACATATAAAAGCATAATATATATAGTTTTCCCCACATAATATTGAGTAATTTACAATTTTAGTTACTTGAGATAAATGGAAATACTATAGTTACAGTATTCACTAAGGCTCAGAACAAAAAAAAAGGGCTCAAGAAGTATTTTATTTAAACAGCTGAGAAAATATGGCAGCAGAATAAATCTATTAAAATCAAAACATGACAAAAATATATGCACTGAAAACTATAAAACATAAATGAAAGAAATTGAAGCAACACAGATAAATGGAAAGATATCCTATGTTCATGGATTAGAAGAATTCATATGAAAGATATCCTGTGTTCATGGATTGGAAGAATTCATGTTGTCAAAATATCCATACTACCCAAAGTGAACTACAGATTCTATGTAATCTCTATCAAAATTACAATGGCAATTTTTCACAGAAATAGAAAAAGAAATCCTGAAATTTGAATGGAATCCCAAAAGACCCAGAAGAGCTCAAGCAATCTTTAGCAAGAAGAACAAAGTCAGAAGCATCACACTGCCTAACTTAAAATTATATTACAAAGATATGGTAATCAAAACATTATGGTACTGATATAAAAACAGACACATGGGCACATGGAACAGAATAGAAAGTCCAGAAACAAACCCACACATAAATACAGTCAATTAATCTTCAACAAATGTGCTAAAAATACACAACAGAGAAAAGATAGATCCTTCAATAATGATACTAGGAAAACTGGATAGCTACGTGCAAAAAAAATGAAACTGGACCCCTATCTTACCACATACACAAATATCAACTCAAAATGCAATAAAGGCTTTAACATAAAACCTGAGACCATAAAACTCCTAGGAGGAAGCATAGAGGAAAAACTCCTTGACATTGCTCTTGGCAATTATTTTTTGGATGTGACACCAAAAGCACAAGCAAGAAAAGCAAAATAAATAAGTGTGACTACACCAAACCAAAAAATCTCTGCATAGCAAAGGAAACAGCAAAATAAAACAGCAACTTATAGAATTGGAGAAGATATTTACAAACCATGCATCTGATACGGAGTTAATACCCAAAATATGTAAGGAACTCACGCAACTCAATAGCAAAAACAACAAACAAAAAAACCCACAAATAACCAGATTTAAAAATAAAGTACCTGAATAGACATTTTCCCAAAAAATGACACACACAAATGGCCAATAGGTATATGCAAAAGTGCTCAACATCACTAATCATCAGAAAAATGAACAAAACTACAATGAGATACCACCTCACACCTGTTAGAATGGCTATTACCAAAAAGACAAAAAAAAAAAAGCTGACAAGGATGTGGAGAAAGGGGAATTCTTATACACTGTTGGGAATGTAAATCAGCACAGACACAGTGGAAAACAGTATGAAAGTTCCTAAAAAAAGTTAAAATACAACTACCATATGATCCAGCAATCCCACCACTGAGTATATATCCAAAGGAAAGAGAATCACTATCCCAAAGAGATGTCTGCACTCCCATGTTCACTGCAGCACTATTCACAGTAGCCAAGAGATGGAATCAACCTAAGTGTCCATCAACAGATGAATAAAGAAAATGTGGCACATATGATTTTCTGAAAATATAGGGATAAAAACAGTCTTTTTTTCTATTCTCTTACTCAACAATCAACACAGAACTCTTCTGTGACTAAATGTGTGGGGTTTTCCCCCGACATGCAGCAAGGAAGCAATCCACCACTGAATTTCCTCTGATTCAGTTCAATTCAATTCTGGCACTATCGACCTGGAGATGGAGTCTGGTCCCACAGGGCTCAGTCCCACAAGACTCCCCACTACTTCCAATGACAACCACAAGCCCCAGATTGTTGTATCAACCAGCTATAAATGGGGTTCCCACAGCCCCTCCTCAGGTTCAATCAATTTGCTAGAGCAGCTCACAGAACTCAGGGAAACACTTACATTTCCTGGTTTATTATAGTGAATATTACAAAAGATACAGAGAACAGTCAGATGGAAGAGATGCTTAGGGCAAGGAACTCCGGAAGGGGCACAGAGCTTCCACACCCTCCACAAGTGCACCACCCTCCAGGAACCCCCATGTATTCAGCTATCCAGAATCTCTTGAACCCAGTCCTTTTGGGTTTTTGTTTTTGTTTTTGTTTTTTTTTTTTGAGACGGAGTCTTGCTCTGTCACCCAGGCTGGAGTGCAGTGGCGCGATCTCGGCTCACTGCAAGCTCCGCCTCCCGCGTTCACGCCATTCTCCTGCCTCAGCCTCCCGAGTAGCTGGGACTACAGGCACCCGCCACCACGCCCTGCTAATTTTTTGTATTTTTAGTAGAGACAGGTTTCACCATGTTAGCCAGGATGGTCTCGATCTCCTAACCTAGTGATCCGCCCGCCTCGGCCTCCCAAAGTGCTGGGATTACAGGCGTGAGCCACCGTGCCCGGCCCGTCCTTTTGGGTTTTTATGGAAGCTTCATTATGCAGGCATGATTGGTTAAATTATTAGTCATTAGTGATCAATTTAACCTTCAGCCCCTCCTCCTTCCGTGGATGCTGGTAGGTGGAGCTGAAAATCCCAATCCTGTAATCCTGCCTTGGCCTTTCCAGTGACCAGCCCACATCCTGAAACTACCTAGGGGCTGCCAGCCACCAGTCATCTCATTAGCATACAAAAGACTATCACTTTGGAGATTCCAGGGATAAGTACAGTCATTCCTCACTTAAGTATGTAGATATGTTCTGAGAAATGCATCCTTAGTTTATCTTGTTATTGTGCAACCATCATAGAGTGTACTAACACAAACCTGCTAGTATAGCCTTCTACACACCTAGGCTATATGGTATAGCCTATTTCTCCTAAGCTACAAATCTATACAGCATGTTACTATACAGAATACTGTAGGCAACTGGGACACAATGGTAAGTACTTATATATCTAAATTTAGAAAAAGTACAGTAAAAATATGCTATTATAATCTTATGGGATCACCTTTGCATATGCATTCCACCATTGACCGAAATATGACAGATTCCATATACCTGCACACACAAACACACACGTGCACACAAACACACAGGAATATTATTCAGCCCTAGAAAAGAAAAAAAATCCTGCCATTTGTGACAACATGGATGAATCTGGAAGACATTATGCTAAGTAAAATAAGCCAAACACAGAAAAACAAATACTGCATGATCTGACTTATATGTGGAATGTGAAAATGTCAAAGTCATAGAAACAGTGAGTAGAAGAGTGCTTACTAGGGGTTGGAGGGTGGGGGAAATGGTGAAGTGTTAGTCAAAGGGTACAAACTTTCAGTTACACAATGAATAAGTTCTTGAGACCTAATGTACAACATGGTGACTATAGTTAATAATGCACTTTGTACTTGAAATTTGCTGTAGATCTTAAGTATTCTCACTACAAAAATAAATAAGTATGTGAGATGATATATGTGCTTAATTAGCTTGATTGTGGTAATTATTTCATAATATGTACATGTACCAAAACATTACATTGTATTCTTTAAATATATATAATTTCTATTTGTTCATTATACCTTAATAAAGCTGGAAAAAAATAAATAAATACCAGAACATGGCTAGAACACACCAAGTCCAATTACCCTGTGGTATGGTTTGGCACTGTGTCCCCATCCAAATCTCACTTTGAATTATAATAATTCCCACGTGTCAAGGGCGGTACCAGGTGGAGATAATTGAATCATGGGGGTGGTTTTCCCCATGCTGTTCTCGTGACAGTGAGTTCTCACGAGATTTGATGGTTTTATAAGGGGCTTCCCTCTTCACTCAGCACTCATTTTCTCTCCTGCTGTCCTGTGAAGAGGTATCTTCCGCCATTATTTTAAGTTTCCTGAGGCCTCCTCAGCCATGCAGAAGTGTGAGTCAATTAAACCTCTTTTCTTTAGAAATTACCCAGTCTCAGGTATTTCTTCATAGCAGTGTGGGAAGGGACTAACACATCCTGTGTCTTGAAAATCTCCTCAGAACTCCCACTGTGTCCTACACTCCATGACCCATTCTAGATTTCTATAACTAGGACTGACATTCAGTTAGTTTATACCAAAACAACTATACCAGTTATTTACAGCTGAAGTCCATTCTGATTTATTGGTTTCTCTGTCATTATGACTACCATTCCAATCTGTGCTGCATTTGATATAACAGTGCTTTGTAACACAAAAGGAAAATGCAGAGATGTGCTACTGAAGGGCTGAAATTGAGCTCTAGATGGAAAAAAAAAAGTTTAGATCACAGAATATATCTATAAATAGGGTAAAATACATGCGTACTAACAACATAAAAGGGTGAAATGTCTTACTGCTCAGTGAGTAGACAGGGTGGATCTTACATGGGGATTAAGTTTTAAAGTCAGTTTATAAGGCAGACATTGTGTTGTCAAAACTACCCTTGAAAATCCCTTAAATCCTCCATATATTAGTGTGTAGAAATCTTCAGATCTATAATTTTTATAAATACTAAAATTTGAAGATCACTGAGCTAGAGAAAAGAACAAAAGACAAGAAGATGCCAGCACATTCAAACCATCTGCTTCTATGAGATTTAACTCAAAAGTCTCTATCAGGGACTGGGTGGAAAGTTCCAAAGGATTCCAGCTTCCTTATAATATGATACCATTCTGTATTAATATGAAAGCTCTACAATCTTACTACATGTTAATAGATGCGTTGTAACGATTAAGCAAGTAATTTATGTGACAGTTTCCTATGGTGCTGGGACCAAGCACCTGCTCATTACATTTGCTGGATTTGAATATAAATACTACATAATCAGGTCATATACATACTGTTTTTTGAAAAGCTGTAGAGGAGACATTGGTTGCACAGTTGTCATTTCCTACTTGGGCCCCGAAGAAGAGCTCTCACACTCTTCCCATTTGGCAGTATCTCAAGACCCCTCCCGGACAGTGCCTCTGGGTTGAGTAAGGTGTCTTGTGTTCTGAAGTACGCACCTAAGCTAAATGCTTAAATGCTCATACAATGAGACCCCACAACAGCAACCTCTTTGCTGCTCTT
The DNA here is from genome assembly GCF_029281585.2 of Gorilla gorilla gorilla. Classification (NCBI taxonomy): domain Eukaryota; kingdom Metazoa; phylum Chordata; class Mammalia; order Primates; family Hominidae; genus Gorilla; species Gorilla gorilla. The sequence continues at coordinate 37,873,958 of NC_073243.2, forward strand.
AGGCTAAAATTGTCAAAGGAACACAACAATGCTGAATCTATTTCTTACAAACCCAGGTTTTGGAGAGAGGTAGAAATCATCCTGTAATGTCAGTTGGGCCTTACCTGATCAATCACCATACAGTTAGCGTAGACTTCATCACCTCCATTCAGCATGTCTGAAAGCCGGCCTGCAGCAAGCAATGTTGAGGGCGGCTTGGATTTTTTTAGGATATCGAAGGAGCGATCTAGAGTACAAAAATGAAAACAGGGCAAATAAAGGAGAAGGGGCTTATTTTACAGTCAAGCTTTACCTTCTTAGACAATAAGAAAAAAAGTCAAGTGCATTTTTTAAGATGGCTTTTGGCTAGATTTTAAGATCTACATGCAAGTCATTTTTCATCTATATCCAAACCTCAGCTATCTAGAATTTTTACGTAGGATGAAAAGTTCTAGATAGATAAATATTTGCCCACTTCAAGCGTTATTTTCCCCATCATTAGAGGCCTTTGTAAAATCAATTAAATCTTTGCTTTCGATTTCTACTATATTTTTAAATTAAACTTCATTTCCCTTTATTAGTAACTAAACTTCAGGCCGGACATGGTGTCTCACGCCTGTAATCCCAGCACTTTGGGAAGCCAAGGCGGGCAGATCACCTGAGGTTGGGAGTTCAAGACCAGCCTGACCAACATGGAGAAACCCCATCTCTACTAAAAATACAAAATTAGCTGGGCATGGTGGCGCATGCCTGTAATCCCAGCTACTCAGGAGGCTGACACAGGAGAAGCACTTGAACCTGGGAGGTGGAGGTTGCGGTGAGCCAAGACTGTGCCATTGCACTCCAGACTAGGCAACAAGAGTGAAACTGCGTCTCAAAACAAACAAACAAAAACTATACATTTCCCTTTATTGATAACTAAACTTAATTTCCCTTTATTAATAACTTAGAAGTATTAGTGACTGTACTGTGATCCTCAGTTTCCACTGACATGCTCAGATTCAATGACCCTCTATCAAAGAACCCAAGAGAGTACACAGCCTAGCAGTTCTGGCTCGGTACTGCTTGCTAACATGCAGAATCTCACACGTGGAGAATTTTACTTCTATTTTGGTTACGGAAATGTTTACGCTTGCTTTCGTGTCTCAGCTTTGTTCCAAATAGATGAGGTTGCCTAAAATTGAGTCCCAGAGAGTTAAGCTGTTACTGTGTTTGTAGAGAATGAAGAGTCAAAGGCAATAAAACACATTCGAGCTAGAATGCCTTGTGTCTTGTGACCTTGGCTAGTTTACTAGCCCTCTAGATATCTTCACAAAGTTTCCTCATCCATAAAAGCAGATTACTATTATGCTTTCCTCATAGTGTGGTTATGAGGATTAAGTGCGTTCAGACATGTAAAGACTTGACACATGCCTGGTAAAAAGTGCTCAATAAATATTACTTGTCAGAATTACTATTATATTTGTAATTATTATGGATAGCAATTTTTAACCATGTTCAGTGTGAAGTGCAAGGTTATTAATACTAATCATAGTGTGTTATGGTAATAACAGATTTTCAGTATGTTTAAATGACTTTCACAGGGCAGAGTCAATGTTATACCTATAGTAAATGCCATCCTCACTTACATCCCCATAAGTTTTCTTGAATAGGTACACAGGGATAGTACTGCTGTTAGTCCATTAGAAATGTCACATGTCCCACTGCCTGTCTTATCTATGTCATAACATAAAACCTGATAAGCCCATGGGAGTGAATCAGGAAATAAAAAAAGATTAATAACTGTTGGGCTGATGTACCATGAGCAAAAAAAAAATCCATTCTTTCTTGGAAGGTAATGGGGACATCATAAAAGTTCCAAAGTTGTTATGAATTGTAGTTTCACAAGTCAAATGGCCCTGGCTTCAGATTCTGCTTCTAAATCTATCTCCTCTCCACACAGAACACTGAAGTGTGAGACTCATTAAGCTTCTGGAGGAAACATACAATGTTAAAGAAAAACATTTTCTTTTTTTTTTCTTCTTCTTTTTTTCAGATGGAGTTTCGCTCTGTCACCAAGCTGGAGTGCAGTGGCACTATCTCGGCTCACTGCAAGCTCCACCTCCCAGGTTCACGCCATTCTCCTGCCTCAGCCTCTTAAGTTGCTAGGACTACAGGTGCCCGCCACCACACCCAGTTAATTTTTTGTATTTTTCAGTAAAGACGGGGTTTCACCGTGTTAGCCAGGATGGTCTCGACCTGCTGACCTCGTGATCCAGCCGCCTCGGCCTCCCAAAGTGCTGGGATTACAGGCATGAGCCACCACGCCTGGCCAGTCTACATTGTCTTAACTGCAATTCTGAAATCCAGAAAGCTCTGAAAATCAGAATTTTCCCCATAAGTTTGGTTCAAAAACATATTCTGTGGCACAATCTGACCTGAGCCCACGTTGGACTATGCATATTCTTTATTTGCTCTACTTGGTGTCAATGTCATACATTGTGCAGCAGAAATATTAATACACTTGATGATAGCATTGCCCCAGTGTCTCCTATGGGAGTCATATCATATCAGTATGAACACCAGGCCAAAAAGATCTGAAAATTCGGAATTCCAAAACAAATCTGGTCCCAAGAATTTCAAAGAAGAGATTGTGGGTCTCTACAAAACCAGCCATATTAGATATTAGAACAACACTTCCCAAGCTTTTCTCATTCTTCTACCAAATTCACAATTTTGCCATATTTACATATCACCTATATTGTTTCATGGATATATTCAGCTATATTCTTTAGTACCCATCTTTAAATGGACTCGCCTTTTTTATTTAAATAAAATTAATTTTTAAAATACCTAATATTAAGAAAAATCTTATCCCCACTGTACATAGAAAGCCAATATTATTCCTGTCAAAAGTAGAAGGGAAGGCCAGGCGCAATGGCTCCCGCCTGTAATCCCAGCACTTTGGGAGGCTGAGGTAGGCAGATCACAAGGTCAGGAGATCGAGACCATCCTGGCTAACATGATGAAACCCTGTCTCTACTAAAAATTATAAAAAATTAGCCAGGCATGGTGGCACACGCCTGTAGTCCCAGCTACTCGGAAGGCTGAGGCAGGAGAATTGCTTGAACCCAGAGATGGAGGTTGCAGTGAGCCAAGATTGTGCCACTGCACTCCAGCCTTGGCGACAGAGTGAGATTCCATCTCAAAAAAAAGAAGAAGGGAATTATATATACTGAAATCATGCAAACAAAACAATGAAATTAGATTCTGACTCTTTGTTGTAAGGGGAGATTCTGAAGGATTCAAGAAATGTTAAAGATGCAAGGGTACCACACTGATACTTTCTCCTTCAATCAACAGAATGATCAAAAGAAAATACCTGCACGACTCTATGATTCAATGTCATCTTTGTGTTTGTGGACACCTCCAAGATGGACTATTCCTAGAAGAATTCACCATACACTTTCAAAAAGTGGCCTATGCCAGATACGGTGGCTCACACACCTGTAATCCCAGCAATTTGTGAGACTGAGGCAGGTGAATCACTTGAGCCCAGGAGTTCAAGACCAGCCTGGGCAACATGACTAAACCCTGTCTCCACTAAAAATACAAAAATCAGATGGGTGTGGTGGCGCACACCTGTAGTCCCAGCTACTCAGGAAGCTGAAGTGAGAGGATTGCTTGAGCCTGGGAGGTGGAGGCTGCAGTGAGCTGTGATAGCGCCACTACACTCCAGCCTGGACGACAGAATAAGTAAGACCCTGTCTCAAAGAAGAAAAAGGAAAAAGGAGAAGAAGGAAAGGAAGGAAGAAAGGAAAGGAAGGAAAGGAAGGAAGGAGAGAAAGAGAGGAAGACAGAAAGAGAAAGAGAGAGAAAGAAAGAAAGAAAGAGAAAGAGAGAGAACAAGAAAGGAAAAGGAAAAGGAAAGGAAGGGAAAGGAGAAAGGAAAAAGGAAAGGAAAGGAGAAACGAAAGGAAAAAGGAAAAAAGGAAAGGAAAAAGGAAAGGAGAAAGAAAAAAGGAAAGGAAAGGAAGGAAAGGAAGAAAAGGTGGCTTAGCCCATGTCATCTTCCTGTCACTCGGGTAATGGCTCCACCGAGACAGTAAGTCTTGTGAAGGACATGGGTGTGCAAGAGCATAATCCAGCATAATCTCCTCTCTACTTCTGTCACCTAGAACCTGACATGTAGATTTAGTCGCTTGCTGCAATCATTAATAACATTGGCACAAACATCCTTTTGAGTATTTTTCTGAGGCATACATAGCCTCTACTTGTCAAAGGATGCCTCAAGACAATAGGATCTAGAAGTGAACACAGACTCACAAACCAGAAAATGATGCAGACTAACAGGACCACCACTCCTTTATTAACTTCAGCACTAGCCACTGCAAATAACGGGCTTAAAACCAGCAGAAGACTGATCGTGAAAGGGAAATAAGCCTTAAAGAACACTTTCAAGTAAACATCAGCTACGTATATTGAAGTGGCTAATTGCTCTACCATGTTTCAGCCTATTCAAAGGAAAAGCTATAATAGTTTCATTTTTTTTAAGTGTTACAGCTCTTTTCAAATTTGTCTAGCAGGCTTTTTGGGTTAGGTCAGAAAGTCCCCAAAAATAGTTTCTTTTTTTTAAAGGTATCTTTTCAATATTTTCAAGAAATATGATTTTATCACTTCTATATGTAACTACTCCAGTAACAAATTAAGTGAAAAAGTTATTGACCCCCAAAATGGCCTGCTTTTTCAATGAGCATATAGAAATAATTTGCAATAAGAACCAGCTACTTGTTTTAAATTAATGCTGTCTTATAGGAAGTTTTTCTTAGCTAAAAATTAACTTTATAGTTTTGTTGATAACATTAATTTTTAATATTCAGTAAGCATATATTTCAAAGACAATATAAAAGTAGCCAAAGCTCAACTCCCATTTTAAAAAAAATGGCTGCAGATTTTAAATTAGCGAAAAACACTAGTGTGTTGCAGTGGTTAAAAGCATGAGCCCTGGACTGCCTGGGTTCAAGTCTCTACTCCACCATCTATTAGCTGTGTGACCTGGGGCAAGTTACTTAAGCTCTCTGTGCTTGCATTTCCTGATCTGTAAAATAAGGCAATAATATATCCATCTCATAGAATTATTGTGAAAATTAAATGAGTTAATATTTTAAGTGATTAGAGCAGACTCTGACATAGTAAGCATCCTATAAATTCTTTATTAGTTATGCTTCCTAAATATTTAAAAAGTAAATGAGGTTGCATAATTTTAGTTCTGATTCTTTTTAAAAATAATTTCAATCCCTGCTATAATGTTACACATTCAAAAACAACCCAAGGCCACTGGCATGCACAAAACATTCCATTTGCTTCACGAAGCACATTTAAAATGTTGTGACTTTTATATCAGACTTAGCTGGTGTTAAGAAATTTTGAAAAATCTATCCTGGACACGGTTAACTGAAAAACATAAAATGTGAAGAGAAAGAAAAGCCATCAAACTGCCTATAGGATTTACCTCCAAGGACTGAAGGATGAGCTCTCATGAAATGGGAGGGATTATAACTGCAGGATAAAGTTAGACAATCAGAGACAGCATTTCTCAAGAACAAAGGCAAGATTTCAGAAACTAAGATGTCCTAACATGATGAAGTGGACTCGGGCCAGCTTCTCACTGCAAAGTGCCTGGAGGATAAACAGCAACTCTAAGGGGATCCCCAGCTCTCCGCTCTCCTATTCTCACTGCTTTGTAATGTGATCTAGGTGACTCCACAAGGGCTCCGTGAGGTCACAATTTTCATCAGCCCATCCTTCCTGTACTAAATGCTCTAATCAGGTGACACAGGGGAGACAATTGAAAGTAAATAGATTCCACCCATAGAAAGAAGGGGAATTGGAACTAGTAAGGGGGAGAGGGAGAGGCAGTTGTAGATGCCTCCCTTCTGACATTGACAACTACTTCAAGTCTAGCAGGAAACAGTTAATGACACGGCCCAGCCTAGGGCTTCTTCAACTGATTTCCAACAAAATCCACCTCTCCCTTAAGAAGCTAAGAGCCCTGTAGCTAAAGCAAAAGGTGGCCTACTTGACTGGTTATGTAAGTGACCCACACCCAGACATAAACAAACCCAGCTAAGGCAGTTTTCTGCAAACCTGCTACTGACCTGGTTTGGCCCACTCTGGATGCCAGAGTGCGAAAGTCAGGTGAGGGCCTCTCAGTACAGGTATCTCTTAACTGTGGCTGAGTAGATTGGTTTCATTCATTCATTGTATTTTGTTTTAACTCTAGACCTTTATGAACAGCAGAAACGTTCACTGAGAATAACTAACCACCATAAAAAGGGTGAGCCTTACTTTAGAGTTCAGTTCCTAACACTGCTGAAACAGTGCCCATCATGGTCACCAAAGACCTTCAAATGACAGAAACTACAGTCAGCTCTCAGTCGCACCTTCTGTGACCTACAGCAGTATTTAATACAGTTGATCATTTCCTGTCCTTATCCTCCAGGACACCAGGCTCTCTAGGTTCTCCTCCCACCTTGCTGGCCTTTTCTTCTCAGGCCCTAGAGCAGGTTCCTCCTCATCTTCTGGATGTTGGCAGGTTGTACTACTTTAGGGTCAGTCCTCAAACTCCACTCTCTCCACTCTTCCCTTGGTTATCTGACAGCATGGCATCACACACCATCATATGATGATGACTCTCACATTTTCAACTCCAGTCCAGATGTCCAGACCACTCCCCTGAGTCACACTATCCCCTCAATATCTCCTCCTAGTTGTCCTAGCAGTCATTTCAAGCATAACAGGTCCAAAGCTGAACTCTTGATTCCCACCCCAACAGCCAGCTTCTCCTCCCAAAAAATGGCAACTCTGTCTTTCCTTGGAGTCACCCTTGACTGTTTTCTTTCTTTCACAACTGGATTCAGAATCTGACCTTTCTCATCACCTCCACTGCAACACCAGGCAAGCCACCACGGTCTTCTTCCTAAACTGTTACAACAGTAGTCTCTCTGCTCCTGCTCTTGGCCCTCCATAGCCTTTTCCCCACAGGACAGACAAAGGAAATCGAGTCATGTCATGCCTCTGCAACGTTCTCCAATGGCTTCCCATCTCATTCTGAGTGAAGGCCAGAGTTTTCCATGACCTACAGTGCCTCCCGTTGCCTGCCCCTCCTCCACTCTCTCCCAGCCTCTCGGAAGCCCTGCCCACTACTCTGCTCCAGCCCCACAAGCCTCCTTGCTGTTTTTGCCTCAGGCCACTTGCACTTGCTGCTCCACCTTCCAGCATGGCTCTTCCCCTGGATATGCAGATGCCTTGCTTTCTCACTTTCTTCTCATCTCTGCCCCAGTGTCATCTTACCAAAGAGGCTCTCCCTGATCATCTTATATGAAATGGCAACCGCCAACCCTTGCTTTATTTTCACTCATGCCCCTTACCATCACCTAGCATATTAGGGATTTATTTGCTTGTTGTATGTCATCTGCTTCCTTCCAATAAAACATATGCTCCATGAGAACAGCAACTTCAAAGACAGTTTTGTTCACCATCTCCCCAGTACCTAGAACCATACAGGCAGGCAGTGGATAATGAATATTCACTGAAGAGATAAATAATTTATCATCAAGAACAGAAAATTCTCTTCAGATCTAGTAATGTTTTCTCAGATTCTGAGGTTTTCTTGTGATAGGCTCTCCTTGCTACACGTTGTGATGGGAGTGTCACTGTCTTCTTTCATTCACTTATTCACCCATTCATTCATTCTTTTTTTCAACACTTACTGAGTGTCTACTGATCACCAGGTACTGTGCAACCTGCTGGGCCCAGGATGGAGCCCTCAGCCTCTATTAGCGACTCTTAAAAAAACATCTTCAGGTCTGGCGCAGTGGCTCACGCCTATAATCCCAGCACTTTGGGAGGCCAAGGTGGGTGAATCACCTGAGGTCAGGAGTTCAAGACCACCCTGGACAACACGGCAAAACCCTGTCTCTATTAAAAGTACAAAAATTAGCCGGGCTTGATGGCGCATGCTGTAATCCCAGCTACTCGGCCAGCTGAGGCAGGACAATCGCTTGAACCTGGGAGGCAGAGGTTGCAGTGAGCCGAGATCATGCTACTGTACTCCAGCCTGGGCAACAGACTGAGACTCCATCTCAAAAAAAAAAAAAAGTCTTCAAACCCCAGTGAGTATTGTCTATTCCCCAGGAGGTCCCCTGACCCAGCCAGGAGGCTTTCCTTCTTCTCTGAGCTCTTTCTATTATCTCTGTATTTTGTCCTATGTCATCTATCACACTCTGGGAATGAGAGTTTTATTTTGCTCTTCGTGGTAGGATAAGTAACTTCCCAACTAGGGTCTCAGCTACAAACAGATTTTGTAAAACACCACAATACCATGCACCTCTTATGCCTTCTGGTAGCAGTAGCCCAAGAGTATTACTGTTTAATCCTTTATTTAAAATATCAGATAGGCTACCCCTTTGCTAACAAGATAATGGGATGATCAGGCAGATATGCAAAGTAAAGGTACTGGGAAGAAGATATCAGGAAGAAAAACATTAAAAAGGAGGGATTAGATGTAAAATATGAACTACTGTAAGAGTCAGCATCTCTGGAACACCTGCTACACACTGGGTAATTATACCAGACACTACTACTATTGTAGCTAACATAACTATGGTGCTTACTCTGAACCAGGCACTGTATGATTAATATTTATTAACACATTTCATCCCCAAAACAATTCCATTTGACAGATGAGGAAACTGCAGTGCTATTTAAGTAACTTCCCAAGGGCACACAGCTAATCAATGGTGGCTCTCTGCAGACACTCTGCTATGTAGTTCAAAGTCCTTTATGTAATAATTAGGGTTACCAAGTATCCTATTTTGAACCAAAGAAAATGGTATTTGAGCAATGTCTGGTATTTTTCCATTAAGAAGTTTCATTAATGTGTTACAGTGTGACTTGTACCTAGGTATGTTCGCCCACTTCCTGGCCCTGTCCTATTCACCCCTGGCAGTTTGCTGAGTCTTGCTGAGAAAACATTCATAGAACAGTAGATACATTATCTCATTTTGTTTAAGAGTACAACAACTTTCAAGATACTCAAGACTCAAAGACCTTAAAGATAAACTAAGATGTCAACTGCTATTTCTAGGTGATAAAATATAAGCAGTTTTTATTTTCAACTCTTTACTATCTGTAATTTCTAGATTTTTAAGAATAACCATCCTTAGACCTAAAATAAGAATCTGAAAAAGTCATATTTTTAAAATGTGCCTCTTAAGTAAAGCTGTGTAATTTTATGCAAAATGGTAAGTTATCAGTAAGTTGACCATTATCAGATAATATATGTATAAATGTATTAACTGGAAACGTTTTACCCAAGAGCATACAGAATTGTTTTTAACCATCTGCCAAACTTACTCTCCATAACTGCATGAGTCATTATTATATTTGTTTTGTAGACAAGAAAGCTAAGGCCCAGGGAAAGTGATTAACCTGCCCAGGTTATTAAGTGGTTGAACCAGAACGCAAACACGGTCCTGACAGAGAGCAAAGCCCAGCCACTGCGTATAAAATCTCCCAAATTTCCTCATTCAAAGGGACCTTCACCAAGTTCTGAAGTTTATAGAAAGTCCTTTTCACCAATGGTCTTAGTGTTACCCAGAAGAAAGAAAGGAAAACTACCCTCAGAATGAAAGTGAACATTTCTGAGCTGGGTGCAGTGGCTCATGCCTATAATCCCAGCACCTTGGGAGGCCAAGGTAGGAGGAATGCTTAAGCCCAGGAGTTTGAGACCAGCCTAGACAACACAGCAAGACCTTGTTTCTACAAAAAAAAAATGAAACAAATTAGCTGGATGTGGTGGTGCATGTCTGTATATGCAAGCTACTCAGGAGGCTGAGTCAGGAGGATCACTTGAGCTCAGGAGTTAGAAGCTGCAGTGAGCTATGTTCTTGTCACTGCACTCCAGCCTGGGTGAGACCCTGTCTCTAAAAAAATGGGGTGGGCAGGACATTTCCAGAGGTAAACTAGCATTCATCTCCTCGCCCATTCCTCTTCTAAGGTTCTCTTAGGATTTTTCCTGATATTAGTCTTGGCCGTACTCTTCTGAGTGGGACCTGAGGTTACAGAGAGGATACATCCAAATTCCAAAATTATCCTCAGCCCAGGAATTTCCTGTGGGTCATATGTAAGCTAAAGTAACTCTGTAGATTTTAATATGTAGCAAGAATATCTGAGAGAACCCAGGGAACCTCTGTTCACCAAACTAGAGTCTCAATCCAAATACCCAATTCACCCTCATAACTTACCTAACCTTCCTGGGATCCTTTAGAAAGAAAAGTGGTCCCTGGAAGGAGGTCGGGCCTCTCAGGGCAGTCCTGTTAGCCACAGAAACAGCTGGGGACAAAGCCAGTGGATTCCAGAGGTGCTGGGAGTGAGAGCTGTTTCTCCAGCTCCTCCTTCCCCCCTGGAAAAGCACAGTTTAAACCCCCTCCTAAATAACAAGTACACTTTGGGTCTCTAAAACCAGATCCTTAAAAAGAGTCCTATTCTACTGTTTTGAAGGAACTAATCAAAATTATTGAAGAAGAAAACAAGCCTTTTCCCTTATAATAGGGGAGAGACATAGGGGGAAGTCAGGAGAAGATGGGGAAACTGCAGGCCTCTGAGAACAAAAACCAATCTTTCCAAGTCCTCACTCCTCATTGTAGTAGCACAAAGTAGCCTTCAAGACTCCCTACATTTATGTTTGGAAAAAGGACTCTTGAATGTATAAATAACTTTTTTCTTCCCTTGCTTCCCTCAAGCAATCAAGCAGATATTCAGTCATGTGTGGTGTGTGGACTTTGGCATGATTAGATTTAATCAACAAGCCCCTTCCTTCTTGATGCAGTTCTCCAAGGCCTAAAGCAAATTAGTCCACATCAAGGAAAAATTGGCAAACTGAGAGGGGAAGAACCTAATATATAAAAACACCATGATAAAACCAAAAGACCTCAAGTGAAGTGGCGGACTCTGACAAGACCACTTCAAGTGACTCCAAAAATATAAACAAACTAATGAGGAAGATGCCCCATATGTCATCATCACAAAGAACTCTACGAATAAGTCAGATCCCCTATGATCTAATGGAAAGACACCGGCACACAAAAATGATTTTGTTTCTTTCAAATTCATGAGGAGCTCTATTCTCCAGTGCCTATCCCTAGAGCCATATGTGTTGCGGCCCCCCTAAATATCCTCAAAAGTAATTGAGTTCTATAGACAAAAAACTATGCTAGCAAAATAGAGAATTCTCCATGGAAATGTATGTTTTTTCACTTATTTTTTATGTGTCCTCAATAGAAACATTTTGAATGAATGAATAAACAGAAGAATGGCTGAATGAATGATGAAAGCCAAGTACTACCTGGCATTCCTCCAAATTGTTCTGTTTCTTCTGGTTGAGAAGGCCTACTTAATTCCTGAATCCTGTTTCATTATCCTGAGCAACTCCGAGATACTACCGGGTAGGTAGGGATGAATGAGAGCTGGATGTGGGATTTGTCAACATTCATAACCAGGACTCTCTATTGTCAGGGATGACACTGACCAGGTAGATGAGACAAGTGATTTCCCTGCCTCTGAAGAACAGTGTGAAATAAGCTATGGGCTACTCTGAGGGTCGGTGGGTTTTTCCTGCTTCCATCTGGGACTCTGCAGTAGATCACTTTGCAGGCTACCCCTCACCATCATGAGGACAACCATTACCAAGCACACTTGCAGGAAGAACAAGGTCAAGCAGCAGGGCCAGGCTCAGCTTTCCTGGGCCACTCTCAGGTGCCTGCATGGTGAGAATGGGATCCCATAAATCCTGAAGCCCTCTGAGAAGAACAGGAAGTGGGCTGAATTGAGCACCTGCGGCCTGCCATGAAGCCCACCATAGTGCAAAGGAAGAGACCAGATGGCAGATGTTTCTGGGGGAAGCATCTAGGTCAGCAGCCAGGGGAAGAGAGTCCAAGGTTTCTGTAGGGTAAGAGCCAGGGTGGGGCCAAGTCAGGGTGAAGCCAGAAGGAGAATCACCAGGTCCTGACTAGCACCACAGTCCCAGCTGCTGACCTTTATCACAGATGCCAGAACACTCAGTAATAAAGCACTCATGCCTCAGGGAAGAGCCTAGGCCAGTCAAGCCACAGCAGAACCCAGGAGGACCCAGGAGGTGCAGTGTAGATTGAAGGATTGGGACTTTCCATCCCTCCACCTCCACCCCCCCATTAACCTCCACTGTCACCAGGAAATCACATTCAACAGCAGCTTGACAAGGAAGAGTAGGAGAGGGAAGAAATTTGAGACACTGAATATTTTACATAAAGATACCCATCAGTCACCAAAAATGACTATTTACGTTATTGTATCAGACCAAGTTTTCTATATTAGGCTAAAATATATCCTTTCCCCTCCCCTACCCCACTGCCTATAGAGTGGAACCCCATGAAGATGATCAGATCAATTGTAGATAAAGACTATCTGGGTGTAGTGTGGGCAAATTTGTGCCACGAGGCACTTTCAATATTCACTGCCTACTTTCTGGGATCCAAGTGCCGGAGATGTGATAATGGGCTGGCCGCCTTCAAGGAATTCAGTGTCTTAGGGTATAGAGATTTAATAACAGCTGTGATACAGTAATGAGAGGGCCTTTCCTAAAAATGTACGCAAGGCAGAGTGACACAGGAGATACAATGCTGAACCCCAAGGGAATTCAGAGAATGCCTCCTGGTACAAAGCACACTCAAGCTGCATCTTAAACAGCAAGTTGGAGATTAATAGTTAAAAGTGGGAGAAATATTTACCTGACTTTGCTAAAACAAAAATAAAAGAGGGAGGGAGGGAGATGTATGGAAGGCATGTGAAGGTCGCTCACAAAACTAAAAAAATTAAGCATCCAAGCCTTGAGAGGCAGGAACCTGGGCAGCAACAAGGGCCCAGAACACAGGCAGGACCCTCTCACTCATCTACTTCTCTTTACATGTTTGCAGTATTTCCTCCTACTACAGGCTGGTTTCTTCCAGCTAACGGTTTTCACTCCAATCTATCCAGCATTGCCACCCAAGAAAGAAGACACTGCCATCCAAGAAAGAAGACATCACCCACCAACTTCCAGTTTGAATAATCCCAAGGAAGGATTCCGATTGGCTATGTTTAAATCATGTGCCCAACCCAGGCCAATCATTGTGACCCAGGCAGGAGGAGTGCTGTGATCAGCCTAGTCTGGGTGGGGTTCCCATCCGACTGCACTCAGCAAGGCAAAGTTACGTGAGAAGTCGGCAGCATCATTTGGACCTATGGCCAGAGTAATGGAGGGACCACCTCCTAAAGAGCAAAGGGAAGAAACATACTAAGCAGGGAAAACTAACCATCCAGGCCAGCACAACATTTGGCACCTCTCTGCATTTCTGTATCGCCATGAATCAACAGGCCACAAGGCTAGGCTATTTTCTATCACTTTGATACATTCTATGTATATCTGACTCTGTCCATTTGCTTAGAAGGAACATCCTGCCATTAAAACCCCACCAAGCTCACCACAGGCTTACAGGCTATTGAAATGACATTCTTTTCATGATACCCCCAACTTGAACTATCCTCTTTGCCTTGAACTTTGACAGTAATTTTTCCTGATCTCTCCTATGGGACTTAATCACTTTCTACCTTACTTAATTAATGTATCTGAATAAATAATCATTTGTCCTTCCCTAAAACTAGAAGTGATGGAGAGGAGTCCCCTGAACAAGAATATAGTAAATTATAATACTATCTCCCTTCCACCTGCAGAGATTAATGGAGAATGATACCTTGTCCAAGAATTTGAGCAGCCAAAAATAAAGAAAAATTTACTTTCAAAAATTTGGCAAAGTATTTGTTTAACTAAAGGGAGCTTTGAGGGTATGCAACTATGTTGTTTGGCAAGGAGTTTGTAATGGGCCTCCTCTACTCTGCTGACAATGGTAGGCCTCTAGGCAGAGTCTGGAATTGAAACTGCTCTGTATGAGGTTAAACACTCCCTTCATTGAGAGCCAAAGAAATCTTAGCAGGTTATGTCACCTTTAGAAAAATGTTTCCCTTCCTTAATAAGGATTTCTCTAGTGACTTACTCATCCTATGGTATTCAGCTATCATTTGGGGAGTTTTTAGACTGAATACTCACTTGCATATCCACATGCATGTGTACATCTGATGAAACTTGACAAAAGGGAGGAAGGGAAAGAAAAAAAGACAAATAAGCCCATGAGATAGAAGTATCTCACCTTTAAAAATCATTAACATTTCTAAAATGCCATCATACCTCTGCCTACTTACTGTGTCAACGATTATTTTTTCAGATTAGGTACCTTCCCTGTAAACATTAAATGAGCTCATGAAATAGTCCAAAACAATTGTCTCAGGGTCTTAGGTCTCCATTCCCAGCATGCCTAATCTCTCTAACTGTATCTTTTTGTCCAGGACAAACCTGTAAACTTTCCAGGCCACAGTGGAAAGCACTCCCAGCCCCCTCTTTTCCTAATTTATCCTCTCTCTTCCTCTCCTAAGCCAACCACCCTGTGCTCCAGGTGTCTGTGCATCTGTTCCCAATCCCAATCCAATGATGTGTTTAAGTACTATATCTGTGTATAGGAGGAAGGTATCAAGATGCACAAACAACCCTACCATCTTGCTCCTCCAGAGTCTCTCCCTGTCACTTCTCCTCCTAGTAAAGATACACAGAGGAGAGGGAGAAGCTAAGATGGGGAGGCACAATGGCACCTTTTGAACCCAAGGTATCTACCCATTGAAGTTTACCATCCCTTACCGCTACTAAGAGGTGGTGAAACATACCAGGAAGGACAAAGCCTCTCAAGTGTCCTGGTTCTTGGCCTGGCTCTGCCATTTATTAGCTCTAATTTGTGGCAACTCATTTCTCCTCTCTGAGCCTTGGAGACCCCAACTAATAAATGAAGATGACAATCACATCTAACATACAGGTCTTTTACAAGACAACATGTGCAAAAACCACATTATTCATATGTCATTCTTTCATCCCTTCTCCTTCTTTATTCTACCATGGTTACTGTTCCCTGTGTTTCCTGGTATGACTTTGGGAATAACTGTAAAACTCAGCCTCAGTTTCTTCACCTATAAAACAGAGACAATATCTGTATTACAGAGTTATTTTGGGACTCAGATATCATAGATGTAAAGCATGTACTATAGCTTAGTAAAGAGTAGTTATGATTAATAGGGTACCATATAAATATTAGTTATTTTTATTATGATTAGAGAAAATATGGTGCTATCTAAGCTCTCCAAGGTTGTCAAGCTTTCTGGTATGCATTGCCTTCTTTGGCAATTGTAGCCTGGTTTTGCACCAGCAAAAAGAAAACAAATGTTCACACTATGTGTCACTGGAAAGGCAGCATATGATATGAGCTGGGGAAGGAGAGAATGAGGGAAGTTGCACAAGTGGATAAAAGGCATAAAGGAATAAACATTTCAACATTTCCTGGGGCCTAATGATTTATACTAAAGTATGCATTTTAAAGATTGAATGACAATTATGAGAACCTTGGGTAAAGCCTAATTCCTATATTTTTCAATCTTTGATTAATAAGCAATAAATTTCTTGATTGAATCTCCTATTTAAAAAAAAAAAACAAAAAAAAACAGAAAATCAGGCATTCCTGGAGCCCTTGAAGTGGAACAGTAATGGATTCTGGCCCACTCCAACCATTAACTGCTGGGCCACTAGTATGGCCTGTCCTGGGGCTGCCTATGCAAGGAACAAGCCAACTTTTGCGAACCCTAGGAGTACATCTTGGGCAGCCTGGTTTTAACTGCTTTCATCATGCTCCACTCTGGACATGGGTCATTTCCAAAGGCACTGCTTCTAAGTCACATTCTCTTATCTTCCCGCTGAAGGCATGAGGATAAGAAAGTACTAGATATACTTTTTAATTGAAATATGGTATTAGCGAGTTTCTGCTAATGTTATTTTCCTCTTGTTACCAAATCCTTGCTCTAAATTTTCACATCACTCCCTCCACAAGCCAGTAATATATATGTGTTCAGGACAAGGAAAGAGCAAGAGAGCACATCAGGCATTATTTCTGACTTAACTCAAGAGAGGTTTGCCAACAAGCCAGTAATTCCAAGCTCTCAAAGCCACCTTCATGATTTCTCAGGTGACTTGAACCTACACATGAGAATGATGTTGGTGGTGATTAGAAGGAGGGGAAGAATGATTAAGAAATTCAAGCCACCTCAGTTTTAAAGACTGACAAAAATACTTATGATATCCTGTAAGCGACAAGAGACTACAGTTCACAAACTGGCCATCAGGATAAAAAACCAAGTCCCTTATATTTCTCCCACTATATGGAGGGGGCATGTCTGGGTCCTGGGAAATGGGTCCCCATGTTAAGATCCCTGTAAGCAGAGACAGCATCTGTGAGGGTCATTACTTCACCATACCCTCAAGAACAGTCCCTGGCACCCCCCACCCCAGATGTTTGTTGAACATATGAGTAACACCCCCTCATCGGTCAAATGAGGGAATTGGACCAGATCATCTCTAAGGCCCTTTAGGCTCTAAGAATCTGTGATGCTGGGACTGTCCAGCTAGCATTACAGCATGACCAAACCCACTCTTCATAACTAAATCACCATGATTTAATAAAGAACGCAAGTGTGGAACATGGTCTAACAATCCCCACCTCTCTGCCACCAACCTTATTTTCACTCATCTTTTATCAGTGGCAAATAGTTAATCATTTCCATATCCCAGGTACCTGCTTTCACTTGAGTCATGTTTAATTTATACATAGCTATGCTATGACTTTCTGCTGCAGCTCGTACTGGCCATGCTTCAACTTTGGATTTAAAAGGAGAGCATGATAAATGCATTCCCTACAACTCCAATGGATTCTCAAAGTTCTCCACTGGCCTCCTCATCATTAATCCCACGTCTCTCCAGTGTTAGGCTGCCCAGGCCCCAACAACACTGGGCCACATAAATACAAAACTAAATAAAGCAGATTACAACCCAAATTTAACTGGGTTAGAATTGACACAGAGATTTGGTAGACTCTACAGAACGGTACCTATCCTCAAGAAGCTCTCAATATACCAGAACTGATAATATTCACTCCAAAGTAATAATGACTTTGTGTATCTCCTCCCTCAAAAACAATTTACATGGTTTTTTATTTACTATTCAGGAATAATTTCAAACTTACAGAAAAGCTGAAGGATATCCACTATTTTTTTTAAAAAAGCTGAAAGAATAATAGCAGCACAAAAAAATAGCAATATATACTATTTACCCAGATTTACATATTGTTAACATTTGACTGCATTTTCTATTTGTGTACGAGCTTGTTTTTATAAGCGCATGCTTGTGCTCATATATATATATATATATACCCCCTGAATCATTTAACAATAAGTTACATATATCATGGCCTTTTAATATACGACTGTATCCACCAAAGATACACAGGCTTTCGTGTTGAAATTTTTTTCAGTCTGTTCCTTATAACATCTATAAAATCAATAAAATAGAAAAATCAATTTTCTTAGATAAAAAGTAAAATTAATTTTTAAAACATTAATGTCTTAAAATAGTATATTGAATATAAGCTATTAAAGTCTTCAATGATAGAATTTAAAGGATGGCAACTGAGCAACATGAAAAATGTGTTCAGGCTGAGTCTTTCTACTAGCCCTAGACGGTAAATACATCTTATTCCTGGGGTTGGCCTTGATCTAAGCTAAAGAGCAAACAAGCCAAATAAACACTTCTATTGTATTTCAGAAGGAAGAAAGAAGATGCTTGAAGCTAAGCTGGTTTGCTGACAACTGCTAGCGTCCATCCTCCTCTGGGAGAAGCACAGGGTGACAGGGTAAGCCATCCTGCTCCCTGGAACAGGTATGCTCCCGAAGGACAGTGCTGCAGAGGCAACCTGCTTAGAAACACCTTTTCTGCTTGTAAGCTTGTGAAAATGTTCCTTTTCTCCTTGAATTAAAAACATAAGCACACACGTCCCTGCACAAGACAAGAACGGGGAAGGATTACACACTATCTTATTTTTTTAAACCTCAGAAGGCAACAATCACCGCCGGCTAAGCCCAGCCGAGGATAGGACAACAGCTTCTCAGGGCACTTCTTCTATACCCTAACACCAGCTTGCCCCTTGTTTCCATGGCCCACACTACAACAAGAATGGATTGCAAGTAAGAGAGAATAAGTAATGTAAACCCATTCCATTATCAATCACGCTCAGATAAATGGCTCTTCTTCCTTCAGCAGTAAAGGATTTTACTTATTGATAATTATTTTTAGTAAACTATTTACTATGTGACTGTATTCTCTGAAGATACACAGGCTTTTGTGTTGAAAGTATTTTTTTCAACTCCTTTCCTTATAACATCTATAAAATCAATAAAATAGTATAAAATAGAAAAATTTTCTTAATTACAAAAGTTTTTTAAAATTACTATACACTTGAAAACTGAAACAAAAGATGCAGAAGCAGGGTATGAAACACACGCATATTCTCTGCAAATCCCACAAAGACTGGACATGTTTAAATCAACAGGACTGTTTATTGCCAAGGTAACTCCAAGGTAATTCTGATGAAGTGAATCCAAAACATTTACCTTATACTAAACTCCCTCCTTTTTTTTTTTTTTAAAGAGAATTACACATACATAATAACACCAAGGTAGGTAGATTCAAAGTGAAAGGAACATAAGAAGAATTAGTAGGTTTGCCTCAGAAACCTATATGTATCTGTACAGTGAGTGTTTTATAAAGGCACGTATAAACACGCACTACATTGGAAAAACAGTCTGGCAAAGAAACAAGGAAAAGAAAGAATAGGACGTCTGGTTTTGCCCGTGAAGGAAAGAAAAGATACTGCAATCTACCTTGTTTGGACGTCCTTCTTCGAATCTTCATTTTGGGAAAGGAAGGCCACGAGTAGTTAAAAGGTGAGTCGGAGTCAGAATCCATCTTTTTGTTTTGGTGAAATCAACAGATGAAACAGTAGAGACTCAGGAAGAACTCGGGGCGTCCCCAGCCAGGAGGCAAACCTCCCCATGTGATGTAAAGGGAAGGAATGAGACTGGATGAAATAGCTCCTGCACACCAGGGAGGGAAAGGCAATAAATGTTTTGCTTCCTTCGGGCATTCAGGCATGTAGACCGACAAGGAGGCTGTAAATATTAAAGCCAAACTAGGGAAGTAAAGGAGGGAGAAGTGAGGGAGCTAAGAGTGGCTGAAACACTGCAGTCCACTTATTCAAAAGGTCATTGGGAGCAAATGAATCATTAACTCCCCTCTTCTGGTTGCTGGAAATGGAAATGAAGGAGGAAGGTAACTGGGAATTGAAAGAGAGCTGCCTGTGATTCAAGAAAAGCCTCCCAATGCAGGCTTGTTTTGCTCGGAGTGAGAATATTGCTTCTCAGAAGAGCTACCCCGTGCCGTGTTAGATAAAGGTTGAGGTTTATGTGTGTGGACAGCCAGAAAGCTTGATCCCCAGGCAAATGAAGGCCAGCAGACTCCAGGAAGAGCTCTTTCCAGAGCAGACTATTCTTTCATACCATTGGCAGCTTGGGCAGCTTTTCGGATCTAAGAACCAAAACAGCTCTGATAATTCATTTAACAATCCAGTCTCACCGCCCTTTTAATCCTAATGTGGTTGGAAGTTTTAACTTTTATATAGATTGTACTCATTTCATTAGATTTATACAAAGTTATCTACCACTGTTTAGCACAATTGGGGTATTTCCATATTGGTACTGTCACCAAGTCTGGCCGTCAATCATCAGGATTTTGGCGCCTTTATAGCTCTGATCTAAACTTTCAGTCTATCTCAATAGAGCTGGTGACTAATTTACCAAAAACCAACAGTTCTTGCAGTCTCCCTGAACAATTCTCCAGTAATTAGCATTCAGGAGAAGCTCATTACTGCCTCCCCATAAATCGTGGCACTGCTCAGGCTCACTTCTCCGCTTCCTATAGGCACATAGATATCCATGCCCCAAATAAGCTCAAGCACAACAGCCGAGATCTGCAGTGGAAAAAAAGGATATCCCAAATGTTATCAGGCAGTCTCTTTTAAGCATTTCTTTTAGTAGAAACAATAGCAAGAAATGTTTGTTTTGTTTTGTGAGGTCACCTGATGTCCAAATAAACTAAACGACATTGGAAACATACAATATGAGGATCCATTAAGTCTGCAGACTTAGAAGGTGACAGTATGTGTCTTAATTAACATTCATTTCTTTGCTTCAGTTATTTCCTAAATTGTCGGTACTACTGTGCCACGCTGTGTAAGAAAATAGCTGCACAGCCTGCTCCATGGAAGCTAATCCTGTCTGATTGGGTAGGGGTTGAGTGAGGCATACAGGGAGAAGAGGAGAAAGGGGAGACACCACTTAATTTCAAATTTAAATCAAAATCAGAATTACATAAATCACTGCTGTGTTTTTATATAGTTTGTCACATAAACATACAACTAAAACAACATACAAACATTGCAACTAAGTGGAAAGAAATACTGATACATTTTCTATTTTGTGGCTTTTTTTTTTTTTTTTTTTTTTTTTTTTTTTTTTTTTTGAGACAGGCTCACTCTGTCGCCTAGGCTGAAGTACAGTGGCAGGATCTCGGCTCATTGCAACTTCCGCCTCCTGGGTTCAAGCAATTCTCCTGCCTCAGCCTCCTGAATAGTTGTGTCTACAGGCATGCACCACCACACCCGGCTAATTTTTGTATTTTTAGTAGAGATGTGTTATTTCTATGTCAGCCAGGCTGGTCTCGAACTCCTGACCTCACGTGATCCACCCACCTTGGCCTCCCAAAGTGCTGAGATTACAGGCGTGAGCCACCATGCCAAGCCTGTGGCTTTCAATTTGGTGAATAAGTACATATTATTCTCAACCAGCTGGGTATAATTATAAGGATATGTAACTTTCAGCCCTTATATCCAGTAAAAGAGTTTTAGTCCATATGGAGCTTTAATTAGAAAATATACCAAATCTTGTGGAAGAGCATTTACATTCATTCTCAATTTTAGAGCACAGAATGGTGCCTAGGACGCTGTAGGCAATTGCTGAAAGGACGAATGATTTACAATAGTCGGTCTGCCATGTCAATGAGCTTTACCCTGTGGATGAAGAACCTTTACATGACAACTGATTAAAAACACATATTTTGACAAAAACATCTACAAGAACTATTATAAAGTGTTTAAAATATATATTTGTATTTTATTTAGCACAACAGTTGTAAAAAGGACAGTACTTCTGGGTAGAGAAAACCCATTGTTCTGAGGCTGCAGACAATGATGGGAGTGTGCATAGGTCTATGGCCTTTTGGCTGCTTCTAAGTTGTCTGTAGACCAAGGAAAGGGGACCTTCACTAGTGTGGACAATCACCAAACCAAAATAGTGTTGGATCAGGAGATATTGTTATTTTTCTTCAGCTCTACTTGCTACCATTAAAGAATCCTTTGAAATGCAAAATTTCCAAGGCGGTTAGAAATACTAAAGTCCTCATCCTGAATCGGTGGGAGTGGGTTTTGTAGCTCCTTGCTACACACGCTAAACCTCTACTGTACCATCCCCTTAACTAAAGGTATAGGAATACTATACTTCTTACAGTTGACTGATGCTATGGGAAAGAGAAAGACACGTTTCTTATTAAATTACAAACAGAACAAAAGTAATACAATCTATAGGGGCTCCCTAACTTGTTTTATTAAGTTGGTCAGAAATGTGACAAAGCGTTCAGAAGGCTACAAATGTAGAGAAAGCAGAATCGGGGGCAGGATTTCTCAGAGGTATCAGAATGGAGGAAGGGGCCTGAGGGAAAACTGTTCATTTTAAATGCAGATTATGAGATTCCCATCCCAGATGTGTTGAATCAATCTCTCTGAGGGTGGCCCAGGAATCTGCAATAATTTACAACAAGCACCACCCCATCCCAAGCAATTCTCATGCCTATTGAAGTTTTAGAGTCACTCAACTAGGAGGTAGATAAATCCCACATCAGCAAGTTACTGGAATAGGCTGTTCCTCCCATGACTACCAGTGACAGGTCAGAAGAACTTCAGGGCAATATAGACAAAGAGAGAGATGAAAAAAACTGCATAAAAAGTATTTCTATTAGCTGAGATTCCAGACAGATTCATCCTAATCTAATTCTTCCAAATGCAGTCCTTGTTGACCAGTTACATATCAAGTGATTCTTGATGTCAAAATTATTCTGAAACAGTATTGAACGACCTAACCAATACATGTGAGACACCCAACTGACATATGTGAAAATACCTCAGATATCAAAAGAAGAGACTTTCCAATGTACTCATTTGCTTTACCATTTATCAGTGTTTTCTAAAGAATAAAATGATTTCTACTGACCAGCCATGAACAGTTAACATACAACTAGAAAGTGAAGTCAAAAATAGTGTTTGCACAGCCCTTTTTATTTCTAGGCCAGCTTACCTCCTTGCTCACCAACACGTTTCTTCTGAATGTGGATCATTTATCCTCCTTGTTTTCTACAGTAATTGAAGTGGGGTTTTTTTCCGCAGTTTATCAATATAATTGCATTTAAATTAATTCAAGATGCTATTTACATCTCATTCATATTCAACAGGTGACTGTTACTGGCTGATTGTAATTGCAGACAGCAGAATTCAATGACATATCCCCCAGGCCACCCTTTCACCATATATCATACAACCATTACCATGTAAGAGTATGAATGCTTTCACGGAAGATACATTCACCTGAATGTGCCTCCTTTAATTAGAAAATTCTTCACCTAGAAAAGAACTTCCATGAGGTTATAATTATTCAGAGAACATACTGCTGCCTTGAAGTTTCAGCTTTCTAAAAGACCCACACAGAAAGGAAACTTTCCTTGATCTTCATTTAGACATTAACCTGCCTTTCAACCTTGTAAATCTCAAAGAAGTATTTACATTTTGATCTGAATTACAGTATTTGCACAGTTTTCTCATCTTCCAGGGGGACCCAAAATTCTCTGTGGGCAAGAACTGTGTCTTATGTTTTTAGTGCACCACAAGCTAAAAAGAAAAATCATGGGTTTGGGAGACACAGATATCCGGGCTCAAATAATGGCTCCGTCAGTTAGTGGCCCTAACCAAGTCATTCACATTTTCTGAGCCTTAGTTGTCTCATAGCGAATGGAATCATATCTATACTTTAAAGGGTTATTGTGAGGATCCAATGAGATTATAACAGTGAAAAACTTAACATAAGTAAATTTTCAACAAGCTTTAAATGTTGAATGTAAATAAAATTTCCCTTTCATATATTATTCTTCTATGTTATAGACACTGAAACAGGTTTTTTTTGTTGTTTGTTTTTTGTTTTTTGAGACAGAGTCTTGCTCTATCACCCAGGCTGGAGTGCAGTCACGTGATCTTGGCTCACTGCTACTTCCGCCATCCAGGCTCCAGTGATTCTCCTGTCTCCTCAGCTTCCCAAGTAGCTGGAATTACAAAACATGCGCCATGGCCAGACTGGTCTTGAATTCATGACCTCAAGTGATCTGCCTGCCACGGCCCACCAAAGTGCTGGGATTACAGGCATAAGCCATGGTTCCCAGCCACTGAAATAGTCTCAATTTGACCCTGAGGAGTAATCATTTGATTTTTAAAACTGAGACATGGCAATGTGCAAGGAAGTTCCAAGAAAACCATACCAAGACAGAAAGAGCAGGAGGAGGAGAAGAAGGAGGAAGAAGAAGGGAAGGAGCTCAAAGAGGAAGATTTGCTTTGCTTCTCTACTCCATTGTTAAGCCACCAAGACACCACAGTTTTTAATGCTACTAGACATTGCTCCTGGAAAGTCATAAAATATCCAGATAAAAGGAGGCAAGGCCTCTGAGGCTAGGATAAGCCTTTCCTGGATAAGTTGAGCCAGTGCAGTGACAACTTAAACATATGCTTCATCATATGCAGCCTTAACTTCTAGCATAAGGTGAAAATCAGGGATGGATAAAGCCTTCCTCAAAATTGCTTAGAAGCCACCATGTCATTTCTCAGCAAGCTCAACACAAACAGTCCTTCTGTGGATCTAACTATGGCCAGGCACCCGGTGAAATGGGTGGCTTTCACAGGGAGGCTATGTTGTACAGAATATGAAGACCTTTATAAGCTCTTACCCTTGTGCCAAGACGCTGTCACTCTGAGAAGCATGGTAGAAACAGCACATTCACATCTGCAGTGTGCCACTCACTAACAGACTTTATTCTCTCAAAATGAAATGATGGGTACAGCCACCCTGAGGTGTGAATTCTGATTTTCCTCCTTACCTCCCCCAACCCCCAGCGCTTTTTATTTTTTACAAAGCCCATAAAATTGAATTCCCATAAAATAGACATGAATCGGGAGCATGGTACAACCACTGTTGTCAAAAATTGGAATCACATGGTGCCACTGTCCATAACACCATCTTGCTTAAAACAAAATGTTTGAATTTCTTATCTGCCATTATTACCTTTATTTATTTGAACAAAAACATTTATGTGCACCTGCAGAGGTTCTGATATGGTCTCTATATCCCCTATTCTCTAAGAGGAAAAAAATGAATATCACCTAGAAGCCCAGCTAGAAGAAGTTACTGATATATGATATGTGTCTACATATAATAAGAAAACAAGAAAATACTCAAAACACCTCAGGGCAGGAAAATAGTAATAATTATAATCTATTATTAATAAATATAAATATTAAAATATTAATAATGATAGATTTCCTGACTGAAGCAACACATGTTAAAGAATTATATTGTTGAGCCAGGCGTGGTGGCTCATGCCTGTAATCCCAGAACTTTGGAAGGCTGAGTGAGGCGGGTGGATTGCCTGAGGTCAGGAGTTCGAGACCAGACTGGCCTACATAGTGAAACCCCATCTCTACTAAAAATACAAAAAATTAGCTGGGCATGGTGGCAGGTGCCTGTAATCCCAGCCACTACGGAGGCTGAGGCAGGAGAATCACTTGAACCTGGGAGGTGGAGGTTGCAGTGATCTAAGATCACACCATTGCACTCCAGCCTGGGCAAGAAGAGTGAAACTCCATCTCAAAAAACAAAAAGAATTATATTGTCAAAGCTTCCACCATTTGGTTAATATTGCTACAGATATGTTCTACCTAGATGATTATCTTAAGAAAAATAACAGACAAACAACAGGAAACTTTGGTGAAGCTCTTTTTGTTTTAAATGCTGAAGTTTCTGAGCATAACCTGAAATGAAAGAATTAGGACAAATTTGCTCAGTTGTTCTGAATAATAAATCATATGGAATTTTGGATTTATCTTGCATAGGCAACACAGATAGTGGATGTGAGGGGCCCTGGAGGTGGGAGAAGCAAGAATAAGAGCCCCAAGTCTGGACAGAGCAGGGGTGCAGGGATAGGGAAGTTCCTGGTATAGCCTAAGGAGAAAGAAATCCCTCCTATTAGGAATAACCCAAGGACTTCAGGAGAGCAGCATCTGATAATGTTACATTCCAATTTTCCCAAACCTTCAAAAAAAAAAAAAACCTCTTACATGCCATAGACTTGTTCACAGACTTAATAATTTTAAAATGCAAAGTTTAACTGACTATATTTTATATAGATTTAATATTGTATATATAAAGATGTATATATTGTATATAGATTTTATATTGTTTATATTTAGATTGTATATATAGATATATACAATATATAGATAGATGTATAGTATATATAGATATATACTATAGATAGATATATACTATATAATATATAGATAGATGTATAGTATATATAGATATATACTATAGATAGATATATACCATATATAGATAGATGTATAGTATATATAGATATATACTATATATAGATAGATGTATAGTATATATCGATATATCTATATATAGTATATCTATCTTGATATATAGTACCTATATATAGTATATATAGGTACCATATATACTATATATAGTATATATGGTACTATATATACTATATATAGTATATATGGTACCATATATACTATATATAGGTACTATATATAGTATATATGGTACCATATATACTATATATAGGTACTATATATAGTATATATAGTATATATAGTATATAGGTATATACTATATATAGTATATATATCAAGATAGATATACTATATATACTATATATAGTATATATAGTATATATATCATATATAGTATATATAGTATATGTATAGTATATATATCAAGATAGATATACTATATATAGTATATATCTATATATACTATATATAGTGTGTATATATAATATATATAGTATATATATCAAGATAGATATACTATATATAGTATATATCTATATATAGTATATATCTATAGTATATATCTATATATAGTATATATCTATATATAGATATATCTGTACATACAGATATATCTATATATAGTATATATCTATATATAGTATATGTCTATATATAGATATATCTATATATACAGATATATCTATATATAGTATATATCTATATATGCTATACATCTATCTATATATTGTATATATCTCTATATATACAATCTAAATATAAACAATATAAAATCTATATATAGTATATATCTATATATAGTATATATAGATTTTATATTGTTATCCACATGTAAATAAGTTAACTATGAGGTATCAAATGAGCAAAGAGTTTAATAAACTGTAATGAGCAAAGAGTTTAATAAACAAATAGTTTAATAAATGTTTAATAAACAAATGAGCAAAGAGTTTAATAAACTATAAATTCCATAGATCTGAAGCTAAAATTCACATAAAATATGATAGATAAAACTCACTTAAAAAGAAAAAACGGGCAGGCTCGTCCTATATATGCTTCTGGGGTGTGGTTCCTTCTAGGCACTCTTAACTGCCAAATCAAGAAAATATATAAATGTATCCTAACCTATGTACATATATCTACAAATATTTCTGTATGCAACCGTGTGTATCTGTGTTAACTGAACATGAGTGCATGCTGATATCTACAACTCTAATCTGTTACCACATGGATCATTCTAGCCTCTTCCCCCTGCTTATCGTAAGCACCCACTCCAACAGGGAGAAACGTGGCAGCTACTAGCCACAATCCATTTACTTATTTGCTCAATACATGTAGAGTGGTATCAAAATTCTTTATCTTTTTGCCTGCGAGAAAAACTGTATCAACCAAAGGACAGTGCTTATTGTAGTTTCTTTTGCCTTTATTCTTATAGACTCCACTCATTTGCAAAGTTAATAGATCTGCACCTCCCTCCACCACACCCAAAATTCCCTTTGGTAAGGTTATTTCTTACATTTTTAATACAGCTAGATTGTTTTGTCACATTCTGCATTCCATCCCCAACCTCAAGGTTTTCTTAAATTTGCATACATTAAGGTTTACTCGGTGCACTCTAATGTTCTGTGGATTTTGATACAGGCATAGTGTTGTGTACCTACAATTCAAGAATCAAAGAACACTTTTACCATCCTAAAAAAAAGATATATACAATGTTGATGATATGTAAAAAGGATACAGACTAAAAGAGTTCCCAGCTACCAAAACTGGAACACTTTGACAACAAATAAAGTAGTATTTGATTATTACCCAAAGTGCAAAATAAATTTCCATGACTCTATACAGGCATACATAAATGATTGAATAAGTAATGGGGGGAACAGACAAACTTCTCATGTAGAAGAATTCCAAATAATTTATGTAGATACCACACCCACAAGTATACAGATTAACTCCTCACTTTTTCCTTATGTGTGGGCTACACATAGTGTGGAAAGGCAGGTGAGGAAGAGTAACTTTACAGTGGAGAAACCAGACCAACACTACCTCAGCCAGGTGATCAAGGTCAATATCAACAGTGACAATGATCATTGATAGTATGTACCTTTTATATGGTGTGATGAAAACAGCACTTTACCTTTGGGTCTTCTTCCCAAAACCCATAATTCTCAGTGTAATGATGAAAAAAAATCAGAAAAACCCCAATTAAGGGACATTCTACAAAATTCCTGACTAGTATTTATTAACGGCAGCTTGATCCTAATGGGATCCTGGAATAGAAAACGGAAATCAGGTAAAAAGTGAGGAATCGAAATAAACTATGTAAGCCTATAACTGTTCTTAAAAGATAAATGTATTTAAAAAAATTTTAAAGAACGGGAGCAACAAGTATAGAATGTATATTCACTAAATGTTTGTGGAACCGATGCTAAAACAATGTTTGCATCCATATTCACACATGTAGAATTCAAGTCCTGCATTAAGCTCCATTGATTTTGCTTAAGTTCTTACTTTGTGAAGTTGCCATGTAACTCTGAGGACACTAGTTAAAGTATACTGAAAATAATTCTGATTCACAGGAAAAAAAACAGTGTCTCCATGGGGTTAATAACATCTCAAGAGTGAACTCCCTGAGAGGTTTCCATTTGGCACCTGTGTGGCAGATAAATCTATCTGTTAGATGGGCTGAAATTTCATTGGCAGACAAATCTCAAGAACCTGGATGAACCTACCTAGCTCATTCCAAGTTTCCTCAAGCTCTGGACACCATCAACTTGACTCTTTTTTTTTTTTTTTTTTTTTTTTTTTGACAGGGTCTCACTCTGTCATCCAGGCTGGAGTGCAATGGTGCAACCACTGCTCACTGCAGCCTTGAACTCCTGGGCTCAAGCCATCCTCCCACCTCAGCCTCCTGAATAGCTAGGACCACAGGCATGTACCATGCCCGGCTAATTTTTTAAAATTTTTGTAGAGACAGGGTCTCACTATGTTGCCCAGGTTGGTCTTGAACTTGTGAGCTCAGGTGATCCTCCCACCTTGGCCTCCCAAAGTGCTGGGATTACAGGCGTGAGGAACTGCACCCAGCCCAACCTAACTCTTTATTCTGATTTTCTGTTATTTTAAATATTATGAAGAATCAACAGACTGCTTCCTAGTGGGCCTCCTATTTGACCTCTGATTGTATCACTTCTCCCTATAGTTGAGCGACACATCTTCAGTGAAGCCTCATAATGTAAAGAATAGATTCTGACAGCAGTGGCAGAGGTGGTGGCTCAGGCACATAGAGTCACCATGATTCTTCAGAGGCTCTTCAAGTTCTCCTCTGTCATTGGGTCAGTAGTCTCACTCCCTTTGCAGAGGAATGTTGGTGTTACACAGTGGCATTTAACAAGAAACTTGGTCCCATACAGAAACTCTTCGTGGACAACATTAGGGAATACAAATCTAAGCGACAGGCATCTGGAGGACCTGCTGATACTGGCCCAGAGCACCAGCAAGAGTTGGAGAGTAAACTTCTGCTGAAAGCAGACAGGAATATGTTATCTAATTTCAAATGCGAAGATTCTAAATTTGAAACCATCGAAAAACCCCAGTCCTGAAGAAATAAAGTAAAAATTAATCTGGTAATTTGTCATGAATTTGTTGCACAACTAATCAGAAGTATCAGAGTAAGTATACATTTCATAACTGTCAAATGTTCTTTTAATTCTCATTCCAAATCAATTATTTGGTGATGTTGCAGGGGAAAACGAATAAATTCTGTTGGCTTTCTTGCCCATGCTTCAAGTAAGGAGCCATGTTTCATAAAAATGTTCTTTAAATTAGCCACTCTAAAAGGTAAAGCAAATTGTACCAATAAATTGTTAGAACTTGTGCTGCCTGGCATTAAAGCTAACCAGAATCTTAATTGCCCTAAAGTCCCCTCCAAGGAAGTAGCCACTGGATACTCAGTATAAAACAAGCCTACAAACACACACGTGCACACACACGCACACACACACACACACACACACACTGCAATCGAGGTTGCTGGCCAATTATCCCTTTGTAAATGTAATTTTTTTTTTGTAAATGCCTATATACATGGGTATTCTGAAGTGTTTCAACACAAGAAAAGGGGAAGAAATCCCTTAGTGGTATTATTTTAACTTTTTATAAAACAAACCTTATAGATACCATTTCCAGAATATATTTCATATTTTTCACTTGTTTCATGTTTTGTACATTTGTTGTCATTTTCTTAAGAGTTTCTATTTGTTTGAAGTTTATAATCTAATCATTTTATTGACATATCAAACTAAGGGAGTCTTTAGGAATGGAATACATGAAATCTGCTTAGTCACTAAGCTGGTTTATTTGGGATCAAGGATCTTATTTTGGAGAAGGAAAATTTAGAGTTCAGAGAAAGTACTGCCATTTTTCCCTCCCTTGTTACACTTCAGAAAGTTGTAAAATGAAAGAAAAAGGTAATTTAGAATGTACTAAAGGTAGGTTAGTACTAATGCCAAGCATCAGGCATCCTCATAATGCCCTTAAGACATCAGTGTAAATATCAACCCACTCCCTTCATCCCATTCTGTACACTTCAAAGTCCAACAAATGACCCTGTGACAGCAAATTACAGTCACTTGATTCTTCTTA
Source organism: Gorilla gorilla gorilla (assembly GCF_029281585.2). Classification (NCBI taxonomy): domain Eukaryota; kingdom Metazoa; phylum Chordata; class Mammalia; order Primates; family Hominidae; genus Gorilla; species Gorilla gorilla. The sequence continues at coordinate 37,904,401 of NC_073243.2, forward strand.
ATGTTCAAAAATAATTAACTTTTAAAGGTTTAATCATCTCATAAGTTGAAGTGGTTAGGAAATTCTTTCAACACTTTTTCCCCCCAAAGTTTGCCTATTTCCCACAGATCTGTGATCTCACTGGTGATAATCATTGAAAATCTGTGAACCTAATACAAATGGACTTTCATTAATACCTTTTGTAATCAGTTGAGATAAAAGTAGAACTCCATTTCTCTAATTCCCAAAACTACTGAAAACCCAGTACGTTAGGGGTGATTTCAGCATTCCTGAGCTCCCTCAGGGATCTCTGACCGTGATTCTCAACCTTGGTTTTGAAACCTCAACAACCACAGTAAGAAAATTTCCTTGAACAAAAAGAATAAAATTTGAGTTGGAATTTATACAAATAACTTTGCCTTCCCAATGGTCTTCTTGGGATATTTCACTGTCTCCAGCCCCTTTACTTCAAAATGATTCACTGGGAAGCTTTAGTTTGTGGTAAAGAGATAACCCCCCAACTCCCCAAAAAAAGAGAAAAGAAAAAAAGAAAGGACTACACAGAAGCTCTGTAGCCTGGGGTGTAGAGAGAGATCTGCCAAAAATTAGGATTGAAAACGTATTTTTCAGAGAGTTCTGCTAAGGTCCCCCCCTCCCATGTTTCATGAAACATTCTTGCGGTTTCAGTCTAGATACACATGTGTTATTAAATAACAGCCAAGAGGGTCAGCTTCCACTCACAGGGGTCACAGCTTCTAAGATGCCATGCTTAAGATCCTCTTTATTTATTTTTTATTTTTTTATTTTTTTTATTTTTTGAGACGGAGTCTCGCTCTATCGCCCAGGCTGGAGTGCAGTGGTGCGATCTCGGCTCACTGCAAGCTCTGCCTCCCGGGTTCACGCCATTCTCCTGCCTCAGCCTCCCGAGTAGCTGGAATTACAAGCGCCCGCCACCACGCCTGGCTAATTTTTTTGTATTTTTAGTAGAGACCGGGTTTCACCGTGTTAGCCAGGATGGTCTCGATCTCCTGACCTCGTGATCCGCCTGCCTCGGCCTCCCAAAGTGCTGGGATTATAGGCGTGAGCCCCCGCGCCCGGCCAAGATCCTCTTTAAAAACATCTCAAAACGTTATTTTCCACAGGCGACTTACAAGTGCTATTTTATAATAGCACTTTTAGTTAATATAAGAACTTTTGGTTAATATAAGAAGAGAAACTAACCTAATTAGTTCTATTATCTGGTTGTTTGCCAAACTAGCACTATTGACTGCACCATTTCCCCCCAGCTCACCACTAGCACATGTAGGCCTGCACTCTCCCAGCATGCCCACAAATGGAGATCCTGAAAACCTGTATTACATACCACCTAACATTCTGTTTAGGAGGACTGTTTCTTTGGTTCTTCCAGTCATTTCCTACCAGTTCCCTTTTCCCAATGTTTTTCCTTTCAGGGGACTTTCGGGGTGGGGAGGCTTTGTTTCTCTCTAGGTCTTGTCTACAGTCATGAAAGGTCTGTGTCTTCTTGGTAAAGAAATCTGAACCTCATATCCTATTGTTTGTTTCTGCTTCCTTCTTTTCCCAACTGGCCTCTAGACGGTTTTTTTCTTTCTTTTTGCTGTTTTGTTTTGTTTTTTTGGTATGAAGTCGGGTTTCCTTCCATATCCAGCTTTGGTTCATCTGTCCTCAATGCCCTCCCTCCCAGTCCCAACACCCACCAAAAGGTTGTCTTTTCCTCATCTTACATATTAGTAACAAGCAATAATAGCAATGAAGTAACCCGAAGTATTAAAGAATAGCTATGATTTGAGCCCCTACATGTACTGATCAGGTCACTCTATAAAATCAGCAATATATATTATAAAAAGGGGGTTTGGAGGGAAATAAATACATGTGCAGAGGATCTACATTTTCCCTTTCATCTTACAGAAGTAATCCACATGCTTTATTAAAACATAAACAAACAAAAACAAACATACAACATCATTTTAAGTTACTTTCTATAATGGAGCTTACTTATGGAATATGTCAAATGAATAACACAGGACACGAATTATCTTGTTTTCATGATCACAGCTACGTAAAAAAGAAATGCATGCATGAGAAAAAATGCTGGTAGGAAATATACCCAAATTTAATAGTAACTGCCTTTGGGTGAGGATATTATAGGGATTTCTTTTTCTACTCTTTCTAAAATTCCCAATTTTTCTATTGTGAACATTTATTATTTCTATAGTTATAGAAGACTAACATAATTTTTTTCCAAGAGGCTTACTTTGCAAGATACTATGCTTAATATCTTCTCTGGCACTTGCACCAAGCCCACTCTCTACCAGCCAGACCTGGAAGAGGAGATGAGGCAGCGCTTCATGCCTAGAGCTCCAAAGTACTGAGACTCTCCAAGCAGAAAGGAGGATGCCAGCCAGTGCTATCCTCATGCCCCTATCACCTATAGGGAGTGTCTCTATCTCCCTATCACCTTCCCTCATAGGGAAAGTCAAAACATGCTCACACAGTTCTTGTTTTGACATGTCAGTTTCACCAACCCTTCATTTTTTCCATACAAATAGTCATAAGATATTCAGCTTTGGCCAAATAAATTTCATGTCCTCTTTAATCTAATGTAGACCACGAGTGATATATTATTGCAGGAAAATCAGCTTCAGTATGAGTGTCACCACATCTGGTCTGTCACCCACAACCTCACTCACACTTTGACATATTATTCGATGAAAGAACAGGAGCATCATGTTCCAGGAGCTTCTGTAATTCCCCCTGAGACACTGGCATTATGGTTTCACAGTCCTCAAGGAGGAACTTAACTTTTAACTGGATATCTTAATTTCTAACCAAAGCCATATAGCTTTATTTTTTCAGATTCAACCTCTTAAAAGTAGAGTTTGCAAGATAGTGTCTAATCAAGCCATTTGCAGCTTTGCCGATTCAGTGATGGTTTATGCATCTTTGTTTGCAATTGGGATTCCAGTTTTACAGCTGAGACTCCCCATCTACTCCATTTCCCACAGGCTGTCCACTTGTTCCTGCAAGATGTTCACTCCCCTTCTCCTTGGCACAACATTTGCTGCTGCCCAAAGGGTCCATTTGGCTCAAGTAAATGGCATTAAATATGATTAAGAAATAGGATCAAAACTTTAAGCAGTTCCTATTTCTTTTTGAGATGGAGTCTCGCTCTGTTGCTCAGGCTGGAGTGCAATGAACGGTGCGATCTCGGCTCACTGCAACCTCTGCCTCCCAGGTTCAAGCCATTCTCCTGCCTCAGCCCCCCAAGTAGAAGGACTGCAGGCATGCGCCACCACGCCTGGCTAATTTTGGTATTTTTAGTAGAAATAGGGTTTCACCATGTTGGCCAGCCTGGTCTCAAACTCCTGACCTCAAGTGTTCCACCCACCTTGGCCTCCCAAAGTGCTGGGATTCCAGGCGTGAGCCACCACGCCTGGCCAGATCCTATTTCTTAATCACATTTAGTGCCATTTACTTGAGCCAAGTAGACCCTTTTTTTCTTATTTTTGGTATTGACCCATTTCATTTCATCTACCTTCTTTTCTTCTGTTTCCTTCAAATGCTTTGCCATTTTTTTCCCATCCTACCTGCCTAGAATATGAAGGAGTCCCACTCTGCACTATGATAGCAACAGAAGCAGATCTTAGCCCTTCAACTGATGATTCTCCCCTTTGACAAAATGCTGACCCCTTACAGCATCTGCAGAGAATGGGGCCATAACTCCTGCATTAGACATAGATGTCAGCTCCTTGCAGAGCTGGTTCTGGGGCACCGGCTTGGATGAGCTTGCCAGTTGTTACCCACCCAAGACATTTCTCCAACCATCATTTTCAGCTTATAAACTAATGGTAAGTGTTAATTCTTGATGCCCTGAAAGGTCAATAAAACATTACAAAGGATGGGTACAAAAAAAAATGGAAAGAATGAATAAGACCTACTATTTGACAGCACAATAGAGTGACTATACTCAACCTAATCTGTACATTTTAAAATAACTTAAAGAGTGTAACTGGATTGTTTGTAAACTCAAAAGATACATACTTGAAGGGATGGGTACTCCATTACCCATGATGTGCTTATTTCATATTGCATGCCTGTACCAAAACATCTCACATACCCTACAAATATATACACCTCCAATGTACCACAACAACTTGAAAAAAATAGAAAACAATAAATGCATAAAACACTTCTAGAAGGAGAAAGAAAACACCATCACAAAGGGAACTTACTCTGTTCTGCCCTGTCCAATACAATAAAATTAGATAATTAAAAATACGATTCCTCAGTCACATGTCACATGCTCAATAGACGTAGGTGGCCACAGGCTACTACACTGGATAGAACAGCTATAAAATGTGTCCATCAGCACAGAGGGCGCCACTGGAACAGCACTTGTGTCATTGATGAGGCCACATCCACACCACACAATTCTGAATAATTCAAGTCAGCAAAGACTTACACATCTATTTATCAGCATTTATCATGTGTTTATCCCACACCATTTATCAGCATTTCCTCAGAGACTGGGCAGAATAAAGCACTTATAAAATAACAAAAGAGGCCAGATGTGGTGGCTCATGACTGTAATCCCAGCACTTTAGGAGGCCAAGGCTGGCAGATCACTTGAGGTCAGGAGTTTGAAGGTGAAACCCCGACTCTACTAAAAATACAAAAATTACCTGGGCATGGTGATGGGTGCCTGTAATCCCAGCTACTCGGCAGGCTGAGGCAGGGGAATTGCTTGAACCCAGGAGTCAGAAGTTGCAGTGAGCCAAGATGGCGCCACTGCATGCCAGCCTGGCTAACAGAGCAAAACTCCATCTCAAAAAATAAAAAATAACAGATAACAAATAACAAAAGAGTGCTGAAGTGGCCTCCAGGGAGAGCCCATTTCCTATCCCAGACTGTGTCTGACCATCTGACTATTGCTCACAGCTTGCTGTCCCCTTCTCTGTCTCAGGTTCTTTGAAAATCTGTTATAATTTCCTTTGCAAAAACTCAGGGGACTTTATTAATTCAAAAAGTTTAAATGAACCAAAAAGAAAATGCTAGCACAACAAACACTCATCATGGTCCTTTTCATAAATCACTGGACTAAAGTTGTGCTCATTTATCTTTCTCAAATCCTTCACAGACTTAATGATGTTACTGACAAAACACTCAGACGAGGTCAAACTACTACAGTTTCCATAGCACATGCTTCTTGCTCACAAGTTTACAAGTTTGAAACTAGAGTGAGTTTTTAAAACCTGAAATTAAGATCGTCTCAGTGTTTAATACTTTTAGTAGCCTACCTCCCTCCCCCAGCAATTCATCTTAGCAAACATTCTTCAAAGCTAACATTCCCAGGAGCATGATCGATTTGTAGCTGAGACATCCTGTGTGCATGAGTAACAGCAATGGCCCTGACATCAGTGGCCCACGACAGCCATCTATACAGAGATGTTTGCTCTCTTTTTGCCTTCCTCTTCCCCTCTTCTGTAAGTAAATCATTACTCTTACCTTAAATAGCAAAAATATTAAGGACGTATATATTGCTTAGTGTGGGTCTAAATTTCTGTTCCAATTTCAGTAGGGCCACGTGCAGCAAGATCCTGGAAACCACCTCTGGCATGTGGCCAAGCTACTAGCAACACCATCAACCAACACCAAGGGTGCTTCCTCCTTGCTCTGCTCTACACAGCATGATTTCCGAATGGTTGTAACTGCTCTGTCGTGTGTTGGCACAGCATACCAACCACACTCCCCCGGCCTCCAGGGAGCCCCATGCACGTGTAGGCTCACGGTGACCCCGTGGGTCATCCACCTTCTCCATTAATCTCACTCTGAGCATTGATTTAGTTTTTCCTGATTTCACATCAGCTTGAGCCCTCAGTCACTACCATCAGCAACACCTCACCCCTTGCAGCTTCTAAGACTGTCCTGCCCATGCGTGCCTTCCAGGTGTGTGAGATGCCTCAGCTTCACAGAACCAGAGGAAACCAACTGGAATGGTTCGTGCTCATCTGTCTCTCACTTGTCAGCCCCAGAGGTCTTCACAGACCATCCAGGTGCCCAAACTCAGCCTCTGCTGATAGCTCAGCCTGTATCTTCAAACACCCCATTAGCTTCATTATGCTCTATTCACCTCTAAGTAACTCAAGAGATAGGGCTGGGGTCCAAATTAGCCTTGAAGAAATAGAGAGTACCTGGGAGGAGATTTAGGAAGGGGTCCTCAGGGAGTGTGAAACAATATTGTAATCAGATGAGAATTCCCAGGTCAGAGGGAGGAAATACCTCTACCTTGCCAAGGGTGGAGGAACACCTGGTTCCTCTGAAAGGACACTCACATCAGACTCAAATCCCAGAACAAACATCTGGTCTTTTCCTGAGCTCAGCAGTGTAGATCACATAGGCTCAGCTCCAAGGGGACCCCACTGGGCATCAAAATGGGATTTTGGTAAGCTTGGAGATTCTAGGGCCAGGTGGAATGAAGTTATGAGTCTCGGTTCCACCATCTACTCTCCACCAGTGCTTCAACTGCTGCACCTGAACCTGAGACTGGTAGTGCCTACTTCACAGGAATAACAAGGGAACATATGACAAGTCCAGAGCCAGCTTCTGTCTCAGAGTAAAACTGTTCAGAAAAAGCTTTGATTGCCTTATTTTTTAGATTGTAAATGGAGTCTCAACCTCTAGAGTCATAGTATTACAAATGATCCTACAAATAAAATTTATCTGGATGTGTTTCAGGAAATAGATAAGGTTACCAGGAAGGAATATTTTATGTTAAAATTTACTTGCTTCTTGTCCACTCTAAACCTGGATCTGGGATGCCCCTACGAGTATAGGTAAAAGCGTTATTTCATACCCAAATCTAGGCTGTGCTGGTCTTCATGTTCATTGTGTTGAACCACCAGGCTTTTGACACACTGGAAAAGATAAAGTCAGGTGGATTTTTTAAAAATTACATATATGCTACACTAATGTTTATTTTTGTGAACTAGAAAAACAACCTTGGAAAGCATCAATGAAAACATGTTACAAGTATCATCACATGTAAACAGAAAACTAGTCTTATACTTAACATTATTTAACAGCTAAAAGTGAGTAATGAATCTATCCCAAGCTGAAACACACCTGAAGGCTGTACACAGGTTATTTTATTCTCAGAGGACATCTCCCAGATTTACTCTTGTAATCACATTGTTGTCAAATATCTATAAACATCAAACTTCATGTAGAAATTTGTTTTGCAGAATGTATTCAATCATCTTGCATATACAACTACAACTCAGAAAGATAGCTAGGTTTGGTTATAAAGAATAGGGATTAAGAATTTGATAAAGAAAATGGGGCTGGGCACGGTGGCTCATGCCTGTAATCCCAGCACTTTGGGAGACCGAGGCGGGCAGATCACCTGAGGTCACGAGTTCGAGACCACCTTGGCCAACATGGCAAAACCCCATCTCCACTAGAAATACAAAAATTAGCCAGGCGTGGTGGTGGGCGCCTATAGTCCCAGCTAGTCAGCAGGGTGAGGCAGGAGAATCGCTTGAACCCAGGAGGCAGAAGTTGCAGTGAGTCAAGATCGTGCCACTGTACTCCAGCCTGGGTGACAGAGCGAGGCTCCATCTCAAAAAAAAAAAAAAAAAAAAAGAAAGAAAAAGAAAACAGAATTTCACATTATTCTGAAAGTGACTTGGGGCACATCCTTTTTTTAGTGTTTTTTAAACATTTTTATTACCACTAAATCTTCATTTCTACTTTATGGAAAGACGTGCAAAGAAAGAAGCAGGGAGTCATTCATTACCTTTATATCTTCCTTTTCGGCTGCTGATCTGCTGGACACTGAATTCTTAATCTCTGCAAAAGAAATAATTATCAGGATCTGCTGATTGGAGCTTTTGTTAAGAAGAACAACAACAACTACTAGCTGACAAGTGTAAATGAGTTGCCCAGGAGCCTTCTGCACAGAGATAGGTTTTTAGATTAGGCCTCTTAAAAATCAGCTCTCCACAGAGCAGAGTGTCTAATAACCTGACTGTCCATACTCTGGTATTATCTGTGTGGACTAAGATGGAAACAAGCCCAGGAGCTCTCACAGGAAATCCTGAAGGGGAAAAAATTATCATCAAATAAATAAATGCCCTTGATTCCAAAGGAAGGCTGCTCACTACCGAAAGTTCTTCAAAATAGCAGATTGTAAGGACGTGACTCGTACCCACCTGAGGAAATCCCACATGTCTATTTCCTCAAATACCACAGATTTCAATATGTTTTAAAAGAGCGTAATTCATTATATAAGAGGTCTGGCTTTTCCTTACACATCACTGAAGGTCAAGAACACCAGCATAGACCTCAGCTCCAACCTCAGCCCCGGGCACACCGGGTGTCCTCTTTCTGAATAAAGGATTTCCTGGAAACAGTAGTGGTCAGGATGTACTGGGATGAAGAAAAATAAAAAAAAGGTTCACCCAAGGCAGCATTTTTATCTGTGGTTTAATTGATTGGTTCTGTTCCCAAATACTCAGTTGCCCATAAACAAGAGCCCCTATTGTCGAAATAACCACCAAGAACAGGTTTGGGCCTGGGGAAAATTAAAGCACTCGATATCCCTAGCAAGGACATATGACTGAAAGTCTCTACCCCAGATTTGCATTAACATACAACATTGTGGGGTCTCACTCCTTTTCTGGAAGCTCCACATCCCTTCCCCCACAGCCCTGCTTTATGCTGATCCTGGGGAAATGCCTGAAGTTTTCCAGCAGGTTCATTACCTAGACCTTCCCTACTCCGTTTTGTCACTCCTATTAATTTACCTAATGCCCCAAATCTGCAGGTGGATTTATTCAAGCTCTTCTCACTTCTGGGCAACAATGCTAGGAGTTATCATCCATTTTTATGCTTAGAAAATGTATAAGGTATTCATTTATATGGCTCTACATGACAAATCATAATAAAGATGACAAATTACAAGGATGGAGCTATAAGTAATAAGATCAGGATGGAGCAGAGAAACCAACAATCCTTGTCTTGTGTTTCTAAAAATCTGGACAACAATAACTTTGAATTTGCTTTGCAGAAAGCAAGTAATACCACATTTGCATGCCACAATAGTATATTGCTCTTGAATTTATAATGCATATTAGCTTCTATGATTAAACCAACAAGGAAATAACCAGAGAACAAAGTAATAACCCCAATTTTGTGTGGTCATGTCAACTGATCTCAGCAGGGAATGAGGACAAGATCATAGTGGACACCCAGCCCAGGCAGTTTGTGTACACAGCATCCCTGCCGGCCTTTAAATGCACATCCCATAGAAGGCCTCCAGGTGGCAGCAGAGTAACATCGGCATGAACGGCATTGCCAGAGGTAGGAATGTCAAAATGGGCTAATTTCACCCTTCAAGGACCTGCTTTCAAGTGCCAAAGTCCAAAACACATAGTTAAAATTAACATTTTTGTCCCACTACATAGATAAAGAAAATTGATGTGAAGCACCTACCATGGTATTTGGCATATTATAAGTGTACAGTAGGGATTTGGTTTGGTTTTGAAACTCATATATTCAAACACTAAAAATTGGGATAAGTAGGAAAGAAACCACAAAGGCGTTAAAAAAAAAAAAAAAAAAAAGAAGGGAAGGATAACCTGGACCAGAGTTTCAACAGACACATCTGCACAGACATCAAGAGTCACACCCTTTTACTTTGCCTGTTTTAGGACATTCATTCCTTTAAAGTCATCTCAGCCATAAACTCTTAAATGATCATTATATTGCATTTCTAAAGAATTCTGTACATACAGCATTTATTTGGAAGAACAGTACACATTTTATCCAGATTGCTAATGGAAAAGGCAATCTTATCTGTTAGTGAAGTTTGCAGTTACAGAGGATGTGTTCACACCTGGTAATGCATTTAGGTTCCAGCTTCCTTTCCCTTCTCAAAAGGCCAGTGAACTAGTTTTTATAGATTGCCATGCCTACGTTTTTCCGTGTAGTCCAGTGCAATTTTTTTCACTTCAAAACAAGTACCACAAACTATATTAAAATATATGTCTTCATTAAAAATTGTACCTCATCATTTAAAAAATAACTTCCAAATGTAGAAGGTCTTTATCCAAAAATCATTTAAAAATATTTGTGATATTGTGCTGATTCAAGATAATAATGTATCTTTAATTAACCTAGAACTAAACAGAACCATATCTTAGAGCTTTCAAAGAATTTGGCATTCATTCTAACAGATTAATTAAATTGCTCTAGGAGAGTTTCTGTTAAATTAGTAGGATCCTTTTACACTAACCCACTGTACCACCAATTGCACAGTGCAATCAAACCACTCATTGCTATAGCAACCTTTAGCAGATAATGGTATCAGTAACTCTACCTATTCTGTTTTAAAGGCCTATTAATCTTGCCCTCAAGCCCACCCAGAAGTAAGGATTACTTCTCTAAATCAGACTTGCCAAACTTGATAAACATGTTTTTTTTTATTGCCAAACTATAATGGAACAAGAGATAATCTCTAAGACTTATGTTTACTAGTGACACTGCACCAGTGAACAGGGTTAAGTCGCTGTAAGATTCATGCCAGTGTCTCATTAAGAAGCAGATTCGCCTAAAAAATCTCAACTCTATGCACATGTCTTACTGTCTTATTTTGCAAATGAGACCACAGAGTCTAGACTTAAGCAAATAAAAAAGCTTACACCAAAAACGCAGGATGCTCGGTATTCTGATTTTAATCACCATTTGGATGTGGCAGAAGAATCGTGGTCAGACGCAGCCAGACCACCAGTGTTGTTAATAACCAAGTCCACCACTGGCTTACATCTACAGGGTAGTGTCAAAAGCACAGGTGGAAAACCAGGATCATGCTCTCAGTTTGCTCTGCCTGCCCCCACAAATGTCAGAAAAACACCCTGATGGTAGTGTTCATAGCAGCCTCTGTGCCTCTCTGGCATACATAGTGGGTAGTCCATAGTCTTTGAATGAATCTTTTTTTCTCAATAGGCTGTAAATTCTGGGAGAGCTGGGACCAGATCGATTTCCACTCAACCCTTGTATCCCCAGGACCAAGCTGGGTGCTTTGCACTTAACAGGTGCTGAATAAATGCTTTTCATCTCCACCTACATCTGGTGGCCCAAAATATACATAGCTGACAAGATGTGGTGGATGGTTAGACAGCTGTGGATCAGGACAGAGAAGGAAAAGTTGTTTACTTTTTAGAATTAACTAATTGAAACACTTCCAATACTGGCGCTATTTTATCACAACTTCTGAACTGCCAGATTCATAGACAGATGAATCCTTTTCTCCTTACTTCCTCCCACCCTTCTGGCTCTGTAAGTCCAAAAGCCAACCCTTTTCCTCTCCACTTAGTAAGTATTGCTGTTTCACTACTAACTACCACACCTGCATGTGTTGCTACAATGTTTTATCCTAGTGTACAATTCAATTCACAATGGCCAGAGAATTAAAATGGCAAAGGCACTTGAGAGACTACTTGCCACTCTTAATTCAGAGACTGTTGTCACACTTTGAAAGTTTGTTTCAATATCCCAGTTATTCCTTTTTTTTTTTTTTCCTAAAAGTGGGACTACTAATAAGAACTTTCATTTTGCCTGCTCGGTATAAATATGGACTGGGAGCAACAATGAGGCACGCACTTACAGAAATATCAAAATGAGAATTATCAGTGAGTGAGAGCCCAACATTCCACTCAATTCAACAAGCTCCACTGGTCCCTACTGAGCAGCAGCTGGGGAGAAGAAACCAAGATGGAAGAAATCCTTGGCCTCAAGCAACTCCAAAATGTGCTCCTTGGCATATCATTTTTATATTTCTATTCTATATTGTTTCAGAAAGAATTTAAGACATCTTCTTTAAAATACAGGATTTTTTTTCATTTAAATTACTTGTGTTTCTTTTTTTAAAGACAAAAGTAATTATTTAAGACAGTGGAGAATTCCCTCCTCTTACACAGTTTTTTTGTCTGGAGGTTAACATATGATCCAATTCTGGCCAGAGTCTTAACAGAAACTTTCCTGGCACCTCTCCAAAAAAGGCTTCTATCACTAATAGAAAAAAAAAAAAAGTTGCAGGGCAAAAGGATCTTTTTCCATTGCTCTTTTTGTCTGAATAGAGTTCAATGAAGAAATGATTTTGGAGCCACAGTAGCCCTCTTGCAACACCAGACTGCTGCAGGCCATTCTCCATGGTGTGCCTACTCTTACTGTGAAAACTTTTCTACCGGATTATCTTTTGAAGGATGGTTTTGTGGCCAACAGTCTTGAAACCGAGAAATAGTGTTTCCCTTGGGGATGAAGGCAGATTTGTTTTCAGACCAGAGTAGTAAAGATAATAGCCCCTTCCAGTGCAAGGGTTGGGCAGGCTTGCTAGCAGTCTCCTTATAAGATTTGGGATTTTTTAGTTTGGGGTTCCTCAGCTGTGACACAAACTGAGTGTGTGTGCAGCATCTATCTGAGCTGCTCACAAGGCCCCTGGGGGACTTGCTGGGCAAGGAGAACCAATGTGAACATGAAGCCCATGCTGCAATAAAGTCTTTTGTATCAAAAAATAAAATAAAATAAATAAAAACTTGGAAAAAAAACTAAAAAAAAAATCAATATAACTACCATTAAATGTTGGTATATACTCCCCCATATATGTTTTTATGATAGCTTTATTAAGGTATAATTCATATGCCATACAATTCACCCATTTAGAGTGTACAATTCAATGGGTTTTAGTATATTGAGTTCTGCAACCATCACCATAATCAATTTTAGGACATTTTCATCACTCCAATGAAAACCCCACACGCATTAGCAATCGCTCCACATTTCTCCCCAACCACCTCACCATCCGCCTTCCACACCCCAGCCCGAGGCAACCACTAATCTATTTTCTGTCTCAACAGAATTGCCTATTCTGGATATTTCATATAAATTGAATTGCACAATATGTAGTCTTTTGAAACTGGATTCATGTAGCATAATGTTTTCAAGATTCACCCATGCCGTAGCATGTATTAGTACTTCATTCCTCTTTACTGCCAAATAGTATTCCATTAGATAGATAGATAGATAGGAGGTATCTACTTTGTTTTGTTTATCTATTCCTCAGCTGATGGATATTTGAGTTGTTTCCACTTTCTGTCTATTATTAATAATGCTGCAATGAACATTCTTTCAAGTAAAAGTTTTTGTGTAGATACATGTTTTCATTACTCTTAAGTATATGCCTAGGAGTGTAATTGTTGAATCATAAAACTCCATGTTTGATAAATTTTTATGATACAGATTTTTACATCTCCTGAACCCCGGCCCCTGCCCACCATAGAAATCTCTAAAGCAAAGAATTCAATTATGGAGAGAAAGTATCCTCAGCCCCAAAATTTGGTTGCAATTATCAATTACACAGAAGCTCTAAATCATTATACAGTTGATCCTTAAACAAGACAGGTTTGAACTGCATGAGTCCACTTTTATATGGATTATTTCCAATAAATATATTGGTAATTTTTTTGGAGATTTTTTGACAATTTGATAAAACACGCAGACAAACCACCCTTTCCTAATCCTCCGGCTCCTCAGCCTACTCAATGTGAAGACAACAAGGATGAAGACCTTTGTGGTGGTCCAGTTCCACTTAATAAATGGTAAATGTATTTTATCTTCCTTATGATTTTATTAAGAACATTTTTTCTCTAGCTTACCTTATTATACAAATATAGTATATAATACATGTAACATACAAAATATACCTTAATCAATGGTTTATGTTATTGGCAAGGCTTCTGGTCATCAGTGGGCTATGAGTAGTTAAGCTTGAGGAGTGTCAAAGTTACACATGAATTTTTGACTGTGCAGGGGATTGGTGCCCCTAATCCGAGTTTTTCAAGGGTTAACTGTATTTTTAAATTGAAGCCAGGGCATAATTTTCCTAAGTTAATCAATGGCTTGAATAAAATTAAGCAAATCATCTTTCAAAGACATAAACAAAATTCCATTTTTACCAAACTTAGATTCTACTTTAACTCAAGAAAGAAATTAACCTTTAGCTATATTTTCAAGTAAAGATCACTGCAATTCTATTAGAATACTTAGTTGAGTTTAATACTTTTTTTTCTCCCTAGGCTGCTTATCTGACTCAGCTAGAATAAAGTATCTCAGATATGAGCCAAATGTGTTGCATCTAGGTGAGCTCTGGGGAACCTCTGAGTTGTGAGCTCAAACATACAGTGGGTTCAATCAGATGATCTCTAAAGTTCTTTCCAAGTCAAACTATGATTCTTTAATCCTTTGATAAACTAAGTGGTGAGGAGAATTTTTATTTCTGTGTGAGAAAATACTGATTTTTTATAATAATATACAAAATGAGTATCATATCATCATGATATCCTATCCATATCATGGTCCCTTTAATGATGGAGACTGTTCTTTCCTGTGACAAGCAGAAGAAAGAGGACTGGCGAAGTCAGTCACTAAGGGAAATACAGAAAAGGCTGAATTGCTCTGTAAAATGCAGCCATAAAAGAGTATGAGTTCATGTCCTTTGCAGGGACATGGATGAAGCTGGAAACCATCATTCTCAGCAAACTAACACAGGAACAGAAAACCAAACACCGCATGTTCCCACTCGTAAGTGGGAGTTGAATAAAGTGGACACAGGGAGGGGAACATTACACACCAGGGTGTGTCAGTGGGGGTGGGGGGCCAGGGGAGGGATAGCATTAGAAGAAATACCTAATGTAGATGACGGGTTGAGGGGTGCAGCAAACCACCATGGCACGTGTATACCTATGTAACAAACCTGCACGTTCTGCACATGTATCCCAGAACTTAATAATAATGATAATAATACTAAATGAAAGCAACAGTTACAAATCATTTCCTGGGGCTGCGTATGATTTTTTTGTTGAAAATGCCAAAAATACCCTACTTCTAGGAAAACAATATTTATCAAGTCCTTGACCAGATATTTCACATGAGAGTCAAGGTAGAGCTGTGTATGCAAGTGAATGATCAGCTCTGCAGAACGGCCTGCCTAGTACTGCTGTCTTAAGTCCCCAACACCCAGGTCCCAGCTGTCCTGGCTTAAAGGACCTATATCTTGATATCTAAACCAACTGCAACAGTTCCCCTAAAAAGCCCTTGAGCTAGAGTGTCTCAAATGAAAAATCTTGGAAACAACACTTTGTGTGGATAAGAGCCCTATTGTTTTCCCAGTAATATCTCACAGGAGATATTCAAATAAGGAGAATCCACCACACAACTCTCTCTACATTTCACAAACCAAAGCACAGAGGGAAGTGCTGCACCCCTGTCTACAGAATGTTCAAGCAAAAATCTGCTCACTTCTAGTCACCACGACACGAATGGCTGGGTCCTGGTATCTCAAAACACATATCTTTACCATTGAATCCACCAAAGGCGTGTGTTATATAACTTGCAGTCATGATTAGACATCATTCAGTAAACATCCACTATGTTCAATACTGGGCAAGGTGCTTTATCTGTATTTTCTCACTGAAGTAAGTATTAAATGACACCGCCACCTCCACCCCTACCCCATCATTTTCCACAAAAGCAAACAGCCTAATCACTTGCATTATGCTCAAAAGCCAGTTCACAGCAGAGCTGAGGTTTTTAGCAAAGTCAGCTTATTACTGGCATGTGTCATCGAGACATGTCTGTGCCTGCGGGTCATAAGGACTTGAGAGAGATGAACCATTTGGAATAGAGCTCATTTCAAGGCAATGTTTCCAATGTTTGCGCTTTTTCTATCCCCCAAATGCTGAGAGAACTCTAGACCAGCAGTCCAGACACTAAATAGATCAGTCCTCTGCTCTATAGGGGTAGTGGGAGTCTATAGTGTGGTCGGTAAGGGAGTGGACTGATCACCTGAGTTCTGACGGCCTGGGCCAGTGTCACCTCAGGTAAGTTACATAACTTTTCTGTGCTGCCACTTCCTCATGCATAAAGTGCATAGGATTGATTCCTGACTCCCAGAAATGCACCTCCTGATGACCATAGGTATGAGTGCTCCATGAGTGTATAGACTTAACTCAGGTTGTGCCCAGTGCCTAGAACAATGCCTGGCACGTAGCAGGTGCTAACAAATGCTTGAGTGAAATTAAATGCAAGCAAACTACTTGAGGGCAAGGTTTTTTCTCTTTGCCATTTTTTTTTTTTTTGGTTACTGCCAAGAACAGTGGCTGGTATAAAGTGATGGACAGTCAATACATATTTACTGAATGGATGGATACGGAAATGGGCCTAAGGACACGTGTCCAGCTGTCCAGCCTGAATCTTGCATTTGGACCAACAGCCTCTTCTGCCTCCCACACAGAATCACAAAGGGGAAGCCACTTTGAGCCGGTGAGAGCGGCTGCCTCCACCCTGAAGGAAATGATTTTGCCCTCTCTTCTTGGTGATTGTAACACATGTTCCAATCCCTATTTCCTTGTCAATGAAAATGTGGAAGATAATTTATGGGGAGAAGCCAACAAAGTAACAAATGAGTGACACCAAGTTAAGACAGTTAGCAAATGCAGAGCGTTTTTGAACTACAAAATAATTTTTTAAGCGGATTCATACAGTGGCAAATGGTACTGTAGTTGTTCTCAGGTTGCGTTATAGCCCAGTAGATGCCAGGCAGGCAATAGCCTCCCATGTGATATCAAGAATTGAAGTGGGATGTCGGGGGAGGCATGGATGATCTGGAATATTCAAGATGACTGTGAACAGTTTGAAAAATTCTTTCTTGCACCTCTCTGGTGTGCCCATTACTGGACTAACAGATGGTGGGAACCCAGGTGATAGTGAAAATGGAGGACATAAGATCCAGAGAGGGAGGTGCCACAGAGTTGAGGAAGAACAACATTTTCAAAGTACCTTTCACAGACCGTTTCTATGAGAGGTTGAGAACTGCGAAAAAAGGACTCTCGTGTGATCCATTAATTTAGAGAACTGCTAAGTTAAACAAGATTATATAGCTTTCTTGACTTACTAGAGCCCACAAAACATTAAATGCATTCCGAATCTCAAAAGTGGGAGTTTCATATACAGTAGCCCCTGCCATCAGGGATTTCATGTTCTATGGTTTTGATTACCTGCCGTTGACTTCGGTCCAAAAATACTAAATAGAAAATTCCAGAAATAATTCCTACATTTTTTAAGTTGCAGACCATTCTTGAGTAGTATGATGAAATCTCATGATATCTCACTCCTTCCCACCAGGAAAGTGAATTATTTCATTGTCCAGTGTCCTTATGCTGCCTATGCTACCTGCCCATTAGTCTCTCGGTAGCTCTTAGTTATCAGATCAACTGTTTCAGTATGGCAGTGCTTATGTCCAAGTAACCTTATTTTACTTACTAATGACCCCAAAAGCACAAGAGTAGTGATACTTGCATATTGTTATAATTGTTCTACTTTATTATTAGTTATCATTGTTAACCTTTACTATGCCTAATTTATAAATTAAACTTTATCATAGGTGTGTATGTATAGAAAAAAAGCATAGTATATATAAGGTTCAGTATTATCCAGGGTTGCAGGTGTCCACTAGAGATCTTGGAACTTATCCCCCAAAGATAAGAGGGAACTACTGTACAGCATTTTCTACTTATTTGGCCAAAGAATCCTTATTTTTCAAAATAGCTTCCAAGATCAGTGTTCTGTACAATGCTCTTTAGGAAATCCTAGGACAGAGAGATCAAACAAGGATAAGAAGGCAAGGGGAAAATATGGAGCCAGGTTTTTTATTAATACTAATAATTAGCTTATTAATATGAGCATATTAAAATAAGAAGACTTTTTGGCCATTCATTTGAAATAATGTGCCATTATTCTGGGAGTACAACTAGAATCATAAAACTATAGAAACATAACTGGATCATAGGCAATAATAAAACCATTTATCACACTCACAGAGACAGCAAAGTTAATGTCCAGGCTAGAATTATTACAGTCTTTTAATTAATAACAGCTACAGATATAAGCTTAGAGTTTCCCCCCTACTACACATTGTCCCAGAGGGGACAGAAAAGTATAATCTACTAAGAATCTTCTAATAGATTTTAAAGAGGAAGTTTGCTTTAGGGTTTGTTTTTTTTTTTTTAAGAGGAAGCTCTTATGCTCAAAATGTTTTGTTCTTTCAGTTGAGTCTCCTCCAGACTCATGAATGGACAAAAACTAATTGAATGTTTCTACTTTAGTTGAATATTGCCCTCTGCTGGAATATGCATACAGTTTCTAGTATTCTTTCAAGGGTAGACAAATACAAAAGCATTGTCTAGATTCAAGGGCTCTAAAGTATACCTATTAATTATTTGGAGTCAGAGGGCTTGGATTTCTGTCCAAATTCTTGTGCTCATTGGTTAATTTCAGTCAAACTGGCAGCCACGTATATTAACTTGGCTGCCCCAAACACCTGTCAAATTCAACTTGTCTAAAACTGAACGTATATTTTGTCACAATTCTGCTTCCTGGAAGGCCTATCCCACCCAGTGCTACACCCCAGGAATGGAGACACCGTCCTTCTCCCTTACCACTGACAGCCAATCAGATCCTACACTTTCAGGACCTCACTCATGTGTCCTCAACTCTCCCATCTTGTCACACTGCTGTAGGGCAGATTCTCTTCTGCGTTGCTTTCAGCAGCCCCATGGCTGGTCCTCATCTTCCACTAGGCCTCTCCCATCCATTCCCCATACTCCCACCAAAGTGAACTTTACAGAGCTGTCAGGGTAGAATTCTAACAACTTGCCTCACGTACAGCCATGCCAATCTGCCTACTTCTTAAGCCTATGTTCTTGGCATCACTGCCACCACCATACAGAAGCACACACATACACACACACACACAACTATATTCCAGGGCTTCAAAATGAGCTGCATTTTCCCCAGTACGTCATTTGGCTCAGGACTTTGTATTGCATGTAGAATTCCCTTCCCTCCATTAGATCACAGCTCCAGGGCCACTTCTTCCAGGAAGCTTTCCCTGACCGCTCCACTGTCACAGTCTACAGCATGCTAATACACAGAGCTACTTGCAAATAACTCCTGTAGCAATTATCATACTGTGCCATGAAGAGCTTGTTTTTCTGCCCCAACCTCAAACTGTAAGCCCCTTAAGAACAACTTGGAATTAAAATACTCCTTTAGACCTCAGTGTTCTAAATTAATTTGAAGGTAGAATACAAGAGAGGAAAAATTTGCAAGAGGATTTTTTAAAATCAGAAGTTGATTTTAAAAAAGAAAAAGTAAGGGCAGAGGCTTAAATAAGCAACAAGGTAATATAAAAAATGCAGTCGGCATTGCCATAGGCACTTGCAATCAAGTGCCCAGAAACTTAGCTCCAAGTTTATCAGAAAGCTAGAAGTAAGAAACCTGATCGGCTACAGGTACAGCAGTAAAAGTCAGCTAAGCCAGGCACTCAGGTGAAGCTGTGTTCCCAATACAAAACCAGAAAGAGCTTTCTCCTACAGGTCTTCAAGGAAAAAGCACAAAGTAGCCCACCACCTTCTTGGGCAGCAGGGTAAAGAGTGGCTCCGTCAACACAGCCAGTAGCGAGTGTCACCCACAGGGGAGAACAGTAAAGGCAATTCCCTTGGGCTCCAAGCAGGTGCAGTCTGAGGAGGAGGCTCAGCTGCTCGGGCTTAACCCAGGAACATATGCAGTCGGGATGGGCCACACAGACTCAGCAACTCACCAGAAATATGCCTTCTCTAAGACTAGTTTTTTTTGTTTTGTCTTGTTTTGTTTTGTTTTTGAGATGGAGTCTCACTGTGTCACCCAGGCTGGAATGCAGTGGCACAATCTCAGCTCACTGCAACCTCACCTCCCAGGTTCAAGCAATTCTCTTGTCTCAGCCTCCCAAGTAGCTGGCATTACAGGTGCACACCACCACACCTGGCTGATTTTTGTATTTTTAGTAAAGACGGGGTTTCGCCATGTTGGTCAGGCTGGTCTCGAACCCCCGACCTCAGGTGATCCACCCACCTCGGCATCCCAAAGTGCTGGGATTACAGGTGTGAGCCACCATGCCGAGCCAAGACTACTTTTTTTTTTTTTTTTTTTTTTAACAAACATGCTGGTAAAGAGTTTAAGATCATAGTACCTGACAAACACCTAGAATCCAACTCTTCTGTGAGGCCAGTTAAAAGCAGAATCAAAAGTACTGACCAGCTATTAACATTGGTGGCTTAGGAAGAAGGGCCTTGTCATATTTTTCCTCCCTAGCCCCAGCATCAAGCTTGGCGGTTCTCAACCCTATCAGACCTATGCCCTTTACATTAACAGGTATTTTGTGTTGCTTCCTTCACTATCTTGAAATTGAGTTAGTAGATCACATAACTCTACCCCCTAGATACATATAACCTTATCTTCACATCTAATTAAAAATAAAAATCAATATAATATCCTAACTAAAATATGAAGCAAATGGAGAGTAACTGATAAGAAGATAATATGTATTTCAATGCATAAAACCTTTACCCTAAATACCCTAGGAGACGCAATAATGTGGTTAGATTTTTGCAACCACCGGGTTTTGAAAACACAAAATCAGGATCTATTCCAGACAAGAAATACAGGAATATGCAAAAATATGCTTCCTAGAATGAAAACTTCTGTTTATTACCACAACTTACTAAAAGACCAAAATTAATTTGCATATGGAAAAGCAGAAGTAACCTCAAATGAAGTAAGAATTGCATGCATAGATAAACTGTCAAGTTGAGGAAAATGAGGAATGATGATGTTCCTGCATATGAGCTAGGTATTATGCACAAGTGGGGCATCAGAATGATTCCATGTGGCATGTTGTGGAATAGAGTAGGAACAATGTATTATAAAAAATATATCTTCTTTTATGAACTTCCACCACAAGTAGAATCACACATGCCGTCTCTGAATCACCATCAGGACTGTAAACAGCTGTACAGGACAACTCTTAGTTGCATAGGGCTGTTCTGTACCTTGATGAACATCCAGCAGCCCTGATGCCTCAATTCTAAATGCCAGTGGTGCCCCCCGACCCTCGTGATGACAAAAACTCCTTCATGACTTCCAGGGTATCCTTGCTTAGCAAAAAGTAGGAGATCCACAAAGGTGGAAGAAACTAAAGAACAAATGATGGAATGAAGGACTCAATGAATGAACAAGCTGAATGAGGAGAACAATCAGAATGTCAAGAGAGCATCCTGAAGATCAGGAATGCGAGAGGACCTGGCCCAGGTCCCGGCAAACAGCACTCAGGACATTCCAGTTAAATGGAGAGTGGAAACAAACAGTATACTTCATCTGATGCTGTCCGAGGACCCAGGGGCTTTGCTGTATCCCACACCCCTGATCTTGCCTCTGAGCCCCTTGATTCCTGGCCAGCTTCACCACACACTTCAACGGACTGGTTAGCTTGTTAGTCCGGAGCACTCTGTGGCTGCCATAAGTGGGAAAGGAGCATGCGTACCTTCTTCAGTTTCTGCACCGCTGGAGGGCATAGCTGTTCTTTCCTCTGGCCTGGCTTCTTGCTCAAAGGCCTAGGAAACAATGGGGGGGAAAAAAAAGCACAGAAAACCATTTGAGGTTCCAGATATACAACAAAGAGGCAAAAGTCACTATCAATGATCTCAGAGCTAGGAGGTTGGGATATAGTGGGTGGGTGAAAGCCGCTGGGAGAACATATAGCCAGCACCCCAGGAGGAGGGCAAGCCAAGTCAGGAGAAACTCCAAGGCAGGGGCCAAAACTGTCCCTGCCACTAATCTTTTATTGCTTCTGCAGGTCACACCAAGCAGAAGGTTCTCAGGAATATCATGCATGTACCAGAAAGAGAACCGAAAATCTTGATGCCAGAAAGAAGGGCTTCTGGCCTGTGCATCTGCCACCTGGAGCAGACCAAATCCACATCCTAAGACACAGGAATCTCAGAGGACCAGGTGAGGGGCTAGGACCGTGATCACAAGGAAGATCCAGGATGACCATGGGCCCTGAGCTGCAGGTTGGCACACGCTGGTGCAGGCTGGCCCTGGGTGAAACTAAGTTGATGAGCCTTCCAAAAGGCTTTAGCGAAAAGTTGCCCTCTTGGGACCATCCGAATTTTCTTTTGACAGATTCCCCACAGCCAGTGAAAATGTGAAGAAACACAGAATTATGTATTGATGTGCTGAATAGTAAGCCAGCCCAAGACACCCCCAGCACAGGTTCTGAAATCAATCATCAGTATACTTGGGCAGGTAATCACATAACTGACATAGGTCCCTTATCCCCTTGGGCGTGTCATTAAGCCCCGTGGATTGGGTGCTTCATTCTTTGACTACTTAGGAACAATGTCCTGCAGCTGGAGTAAAAGGAATATAAAAATATATACAATTTAGCAAACCACAAACAGGCAGGGAGCAACAAGTGCCTGGTTGCCCACCCTCCATGGGCTGTTAATTCACCCCAGCCCCACTTCCAGGACACTGTGTTCTCTTCTAAGGCCCACCATGGAATGAGTGGCTGGACCAGGGCAGGTCCATATTAAGGGGTAGTGAGGAGATGGCCGCATGAGCACCCAAGGATGGAGGAGGGGTCACCACACAGGCTCAAGGTCTAAGACAGCCAGCCATCTGCCCCATGTGTCTACCTGGGCTGAACCTTAGCCCTGACCCCCCGTCTTTCAATGAAGAGAGTGAGAGTCGCCAAGGCTATATGAGAAAAGAACATCAAGGCAATGCTGGTTTCTGATTACACAACAAAACTTGAAATAAGGAAATGCTATTTTCTCTTGAAAATAGAATATATTCAAACTTAATTTTTATCCTTATAAGTAATTTTGAATATACCTTTAAAAACTTAAATTTCCTAGTTGCTTATTAATTTTAGCCAAGCTGTAGAGTGAAATTATCAGCATTTGGATTGTTATGAGGAAATAACTAAAAAGTGATTAAAAGATACGGCTACGAGTTTGCCTATTATTTAATTTCCTAATATTCTGTCTTTACAGTTTGGATATTTAGCACCACCTTCCATTTTAACATTTAATATTTATTAGAAACTGTCAGGCCATCACTGTCAATTGAAATGTAGTGCAAAAGTATGAACCCTTTACAACTCTGAAAGTATGGCTTCTGACTGGGTTCACCTGGAGAGCTCTTATATATTGTAAAGCAAACTCAGGTTTCCACAGCAAGGTTTTACTGTCATTGTTCTACAGGACTACAGATAACTAAGCAATGCTCAAACCCGGAGACTAAACATGTCTCCTTGGAGAAGACTGAGTATGGGCTGTAGTTCAGTGAGTACAGATCAGTCACTCAAATCAAAGTCACCATCTATAGCTGTCATATAAAAACGGACTTTTAGATAAGATTCAATAAAGCATGAATACTTTTTATACAAAATCTATATGTAATCTCATAATATTTATCATCCAAAGTTGTAAAGCTTCAGTGTGGACAACCTATAAAATAATTACCACCTGCTTATATTTAAAATAATATCTAATCAAGTAATATGCACCACAAAAAATTTAGATAAGAATACAATAGAATCGCTTTGTCAGGCAAGTAAGAATTAAGGTCTTTGGATGCCATAAAGAATCTCTCAGCCCTTCCTTCTTGGTCTCTCTGCTCACATCAGCCATACATCTCAAGAAAGGAAGGAAAAAGAGGGATGTGGAAACTTGGAACATAAGGCCATTCCACTCTAACTGATTCTTGTATCAAGTGTTTTTCATAAGATGAAAATCTCATAGAAACTGGAGAGCCATCTCCATTTGGCCTTTGTGATTATAAAGTCCACTACAATAAATTATTAAGGTATCTAGATTTACTCATCGTAAATCTTCCCCAAGGTCATCAGTATTATCTCAAATGTATATGAGAAATCACAAATCTAGCCTAAGACTTTAGAAGATTTTATAATGAAGCAAATGTTCAATAGAGTTTGTTCTGTTCTTTTCAGGATAGTCACCAAGTGCCATGCCGCTGTCTGAGCATCTCTTCTGAGGAAAAGCACTTGGCTGAGCTCTGCCCCCATGGAACTGATGCTGGCAAAACCAAGCATCTGCCCAGCCAGAATAACCACCACTTGGTGCTTTGGTGAGAAACCACAGTGATGGCTGAAGGCTTGAGTAGCATTTTTTTTTTTTTTTTTTTTAGACGGAGTCTCGCTCTGTCACCAGGCTGGAGCGCAGTGGTGCGATCTCGGCTCACCGCAACCTCCGCCTCCCGGGTTCAAGCAATTCTCCTGCCTCAGCCTCCCAAGTAGCTAGGACTACAGGCGCATGCCACTGCGCCCAGCTAATTTTTGTATTTTTAGTAGAGACGATGTTTCACCATGTTGGCCAGGATGGTCTCGATCTCCTGACCTCATGATCCACCCACCTCGGCTACCCAAAGTGCCAAAGTGCCAGGATTACAGGTGTGAGCCACCATGCCCAGCCGGCTTGAGCAGTTTTAAATGACAAGCATCCTTAAAAGAAGACCCTCATTCTGTATATACTGTATGTGATGCTGTATGTCAGAAAATTACACACCAAATTCCCTAAAACCCAGCAAAGAGAGAAAGATCATACTCTGAAGACCATGTTTTATTTTAACTGTTTAAATAAAACTCTATATGGAGTAAGCCAATAATAATCTTTGTTTGATACATAATGTTTTTGGCTAACTCATTATTTCAATTATATGAAGCAAATATTCTACAAAAGCTGAAACTATGGCCAATGATAATATTGGTTTTCTAAGCTGACTTTTTACTCTGTAAAGCCTAAATAGTCATGAGACCTGTGTCTTGTGAAGGAATGTGCTTGAGAACACAGGAGGCCATAGGATCTGGTTAGTGTGTTCAATAGACCCCGGAGCACTGCCAACTAGATTGACTCAAGCCTTATTCAAGCCTTACTCAAAATAACACCTTGATTAATCATAATTAAAAGATGGAAATATTCTTAATATTCTTTCAAAGTCTACCAAAAAAAAAAAAAAAGAGAGATAAAGTTGAAATGTTTTAAACCCTGAGATGGGCATGCTATGATAGCACCCAAAGGTGGGGTTTGGACCATGATGGGAAGGTGAAAACCTCTTTGGAAAAGAACTAGGATTTTACCTGTTTCCATTCAAGCAGAATCTGTACTGGATTCTGCACTGGAACAAATGCTTAACTACATTTTAGCAATATGATAATCCGGGAGTAGATATTATACATGTAAGATAGCCCTAAATGTAACTGCTTTAGATAATAATTATAATACAATCAATAAATTAATGAAAATATCCAATATTAAAGTATTAAAACCCAACTATGGAAAAGACTGGCTCAGAAAAGAAAATGAAAATATTATACAAACTCCTATAAAATATATAATAATCTTCATTCTACTGATCTAATGCAGTTTCCAATTTCATGTCCCCCAAGGTTTCATTAAAAAAAAGTCCTACCCCCAAAAAACACTGTTCTCATAATAAGAAATTGATGCCTGCATTCTCTGAAGCATGCATTATCATATGCTAGAATCACTATGTACAAACCTTGACAAGAAAGGCTCTATCCCAGAAGTATTTCCGGAAGAGTTTAATATCTGCCTCCAACAAATGCTCGGCTGTGTGGTTCAGGGTCAGGGTCAGCGTTTCCGATGAGTGAATGTAATGCAAGGAGGCTTCTTCACTGAGCTGCACTCGGGAGAAGCTTGGGGACCATCTGCCCTGAAAACTGAAACAACACAAATCAAAACCCACACAGAGCTTCAAAGACACCAGCCCCAGGATCCCAGCCCTTAGGATCATTGCCCCTGATCTTACAAATCCAACTGGCAAAATGATCCTTGAAAGTCACCTACGTGCAATAAATACATAAGATCATAAAAACAGATACTAATAAAGCCATCTTTCTTTTTCCACCTAGAGAAGAAGTCTATTGAAAACCATTGACATATACTACATACTTTAAAGGTTTACATAAAGAATGAAACAGTACTGAATTTTAAACATAGTACTTTACCTCAACATTTCATTCTCCTTTTAATCTGAAAAGATGCCTCTCACTTTAATGGGGCTACCTGTAGTAGAACAAATTAGCTGGCAGCCAGTGGTTTATTAGGTGATTACTGTGGAAAACAGATATGATCTCCAGGGAACATGGTGAGGTTTGGATGTCATAAACAAGTGAGATATTCATAACACATGGTACCACTGTTGTAAATTCTTTCTTATGCAAATTAAAACATGCACAAATTTGATCATGTTGTATTTCTGAACACACTCACACACAAAGGAACGACATTTTCAACCTAAATTCTTGAATATACACTTATTTTCTGTTATATCTTGGCTGAGAACATTTGTACATTTGTAAATTATATGCAGCCTTCATGGTTAGTATCGCAATATTCTGGATGGCTTATAAGGTCCTGTAATAGTAACAGTAAAGAAACCTCAAGGGGAAATATTAATGTTCTTGGGTTACGGCACACCTCAGCATGTCACATCCCACCAGATTGTTCCCAGATTCCTCAATTCACAGAACTAGCTCTATGCCCCTTTCCTCTTTTAACATGACCTAATTTTGTTAATGAATGTTTGCTTTACAAAAATATAGTATATTTCCAATGAAGTAAACGTTATCTCCATCAGATGGAGTGACAAAAAGAGATCCTTAAAGAACAGTTTTACTCTAAGTCTTGGGGGACCTCTCCAAACTCTTGACACTCATTACTGGCAAGGACTCCAGAAGTTTCCAGAAAACAACTCCCCATGCCAATATCAAGCCACTGAGATGAATGGTCTCTGAACCTGAGCAATAAGGTCATTGTTGTTAATTTAGAATATGGAAGCTCTATCATCATATCACCAGAATTTAGCTTACACTCTACTTCTAATCCCATCCATGAATGGATTTATTAGACCTGGAAACTTTTAAAACACGTTATCTTCTCGTCTTGGACACAGTAAAAAGATACAAAGCTACCAACAGATGAAGTGTGCCTCTAGGACCTCAGTAGAACACAGAATTGTTCACGATGAATGAGTCAAAGGAAGTGTTCTTGCCTTGCCCTTTTTAGCCAAGGAAGTGGGGTCATGTTAAAACAAGGAAAAGGACAATTCCCTCCAGATAGGCTTGCCCCTTGGTTGATGGTCATTTGATCAAATGAGAAACAAAAATAAACCAAAAGCTCTGATTTCTACTCTAATGTCCACTTACGTACTACATAACTATAAATTAATTACATTGAGTTCCATGAGCCAAACAAGAAAAGCCAGTCCATTTGAACATGCCACATAATAATACTCTAATAATATTTAATATTTATGTAGCATTTACTCTAACAATGGTTAATATTTATGTAGCATGTTGTAATTTTCAACGTACTTTCCCATTTATACTTTGGTTTTTTACCACGTTCTCAAAAAAATCACTATATATGAATACTTCTTTCATAAGCTAAGAATAATGGCTGACCTGAACCTTTCTAAGTAACCAACAATACACTCATTATTCACTGGAAGTGTTGATACCCTCATTAACACAGAGAACATTATAGTTTACAAATTATTTCCTTCACATTATTTCATTAGACCATAATGACCACCAAATTGACTAAATCATACCATAGCATTTGTCTGTTATTCATTGATTCAAAAAAAAATTTATACCCTTTCAACAAATATTATGTGCTGGACATTGTACTACAGCATTGCAATGGGTAAAACAGAAATAGTCCCAGACCTCAAATGATTAAGAGATATATATGAAACAAATGACCACACATATAATATTGTGAATTAGTCATGATGTTACTCATATTTAACATTCTGAATTAATCATAATCATCAAAGAGAATAACACAGAAGGGGTTGACATTTAAGCTGAAATCTAAATGCTAGTGTTTCCCCAATTTTTTTTCATTATCACTCCTTTCAGAGCCTTTTGAGACCTTTTTTCCTATCTCACCCTCATGAAACATTAATACCAATTATATCAGTATATCTGTTTATATGATCTCTATATATGCATGAGAGCTAACAGTAAAACATAAACCAACATTAGCTTGTGGTTTGGTTATTTCCATTTTTCTATAATGCTTGGCCAACTTTATACAAATAAGAGAGAGACTATCAAGTAGCTAAACTCACTTTGTGACATCTTCCACCAGCTTGGAGTGTCCTCCACGTAAAGCTAAGTCTAATGGTGTGGCACCCTCTTCGTTGGGTAAAGCCAAGGCCTGGACTCCCCCCGGGAGACATAAGAAGAACTGGGAAAGTTTAGCCAGGCCCCATCTCATAGCCAGGTGTAGAAGAGATTCTCTGTGAGAAGATACTGAAGAGGAAAAAACACATACCATATTAGTTCCTCCATTTACAAAGTTTGTTTTACACATTTTATCAAAGGGACAATGTATTTAGACATAATAAGAATGTCAGAGTTGGAAGAAATTAACAATGGCACCCAATCACTGTATCTCATTTTACAAATTTGGAGAGTTCAAGATTTTTGTGAATGCCCAGGTAGGCAGTAGGTGCTGGGGACAGGTCCGCTGAGCACAGGTAGAGTGTTCTTTCCACCCGTTGCACTACACATTCACGTCATCTTTCACTAGACATGCAGTGCAGTCATCTAGGGAAGCAGGTTCTAGGAAAGGACCATCCTTTGGAAACAGACACTTGTTGATATGCAAAGAGTTCCTTGAGGAGATCCTGCTGCTCAGGCAGGGAGGCTCTCAGAGGCCAAGACTGTAGAGGGACCTCCATTTCCACCCTTTGTCCTCAGAGCTGCTCCTCCCCTGATAAGAAGCCGCAAGAGAAATGGCTTCATATGGGTCATTCTCAAACCTCACAGCAGTGCTTTTACCCATCTACTAAATCCCTGAGATTATGTCAATATTGCCAAAGCCACCCCGTTGCTCTGCTCAGGAGGCTCGACCTGTAAGG
Organism: Gorilla gorilla gorilla; assembly: GCF_029281585.2. Classification (NCBI taxonomy): domain Eukaryota; kingdom Metazoa; phylum Chordata; class Mammalia; order Primates; family Hominidae; genus Gorilla; species Gorilla gorilla. The sequence goes on from NC_073243.2 coordinate 37,933,309, forward strand.
CCCCTGCACAGAGGGCCCTTGGTCGGTCTGTGTGCATCAGCTCCACTGTGGTGTTTGCCACTCTCTGTTGTCATCTTCCAGGCGGAGGGGTCCTTGAGGTATTTTATTCCTAATACCTAGCATAGTATCTGGCAAACGAAAGCCATTTAGCGTTTGAGGAGTTGAATGGCAATTGGCTGTTAAAATCTCTACGGTTTGTGTGTATTTAAATTACTTAGTTTGAATAGTCTGTACACTGAATTGTTCACTGTAAAATGGACACTGAGAACAAAATGACCTACTTCTCCACAGTTTCCTGTCCGTATTAACACTATCTTACTATTCCATTATCTTCATTAGCACAATTTTACTATTCCAGGAGCCACTTGCCCAGGCAAATGAATGATTGCTCATTATAGGAACCTTCCGCAAGACTAACCAACTGTTCAGTAGAAACCAATAAAAGGCAGTTTGAACCCTAAAAGCAATCCTAACTACATTATGATCCTTCCCGAGTCCTGATCAAGCTCCTTTCCTGTCCAACATGCCCCACCCACCACCATCCCCAACATTAAAAACCTTTATAAGGCCAGGCGTGGTGGCTAATGCCTTAATCCCAGCACTTTGGGAGGCCAATGCGGGAGGATCACTTGAGCCCAGGAGCTCAAGACCAGCCTGGTGAATGTGGTAAAATCCACTGTCTACAAAAAATACAAAAATTAAATGGGCATGGTGGCACTTGCCTGTGGTCCCAGCTAATCAGCAGGCTGAGGTGGGAGGATCGCTTGAGCCCAGGAGGCAGAGGTTGCAGTGAGTAGAGATTGCACCACTGCACTCCAACCTGGGCCACAAAGTGAGGCCCTGTCTCAAAAAAAAGACCCTCATTAAGCCAAACTTCAAGTTATCAATAAATTCTCACCTCACCTCACAGCTCCCCCTTCAAGACACCTCTAAGGCCCTGTGGAGGTGGTGTTCTCCCATACCATAGTAGGCAATAAACTCAGCTTTGTCCTACCTGCAGGCTGTGGTAATGATGATATTTGGGAAGCCAGGTTTCTACAAAGCTCTAATTTGAAACAATTAGAAGGAAACACTCCACCATAAACGAATGCAAATAAAAGGCTTAGTTTACATTTTTAATTATTTATATATCTATATCTATAGAGATATAGATAGCTAGATCAATGAATGTAAGGCATTATACTTAAAATATGTAAATGAACTCATCACAGTGAAATGCCACCAACTTACCAGTATATTTGCTCTATCAATCATCTGTGTGACACGGAACACATCCCCTCAGTAAAATAACATTCAAAATACCAAAATATCTAAAAACAGACAAGGCAATACACTCCTGCCAGACATTTGTTTAATATACTTGATATCTTCAGCTTTATGAAAATTAAAAAGCTATGTTAGCTATTAGAGAACTTATCTTTGACTATTTTATCCTTTAACTTTTGACCATTATACTCCTCTGATTAAAAAGTGAGGTTTTTGTTTTTAGATTCCCAGCAGGGTATCTAAAATGTTGGATAATATTTGTATTTTTCTTCCTTTTTAAATAATAACCAGGAATAGACTTGTTAAGATCAGGTAACAAATATACATATGCACACATATGTGCATGTGTACTCCCCAACACAGGAAAACCTGTCAGCATGAGATATTAACCAGGCATACTAAGATGGAATTTCTCTCCTTTTTTTTTTTTGAGATGGAGTCTCACTCTGTTGCCCAGGCTGGAGTGCAGTGGTGCAATCTTGGCTCACTGCAACCTCTGCCTCCCAGTTTCAAGTGATTCTCCTGCCTCAGCCTCCTGAGTAGCTAGGATTACAGGTACGTGCCATCACCCCCAGCTAATTTTTGTATTTTCAGTAGACACAGGTTTTCACCATGTTGACCATGCCAGTCTGGTCTTGAACTCCTGACCTCAGGTGATCCACTCGCCTTGGCCTCCCAAAGTGCTGGGATTACAGGCATGAGCCACCGCACCCGGGCTGGATGGAATTTCTAAGACATATTTCCTAATCTGAATATAGTGAGAAATATTCCATAGTTGTATGGATTGTAATTTTCTTTCCCTTTCCAAAAAAATGATCAAAAGGGAACATCTAAACCTTTTGTGTTCCCTTTTCAAATTATACCATTGGTAAAGGAAAGCATGGTATCAATTTAAGTAACACTTTCTGCCATGTCTGGTGCAATGCCCTAAATACCATTGAACCTGGAGTATATTTCACTGTATTCAACCTGACCAACAGTGTGAGTGTGGGCAGATCTGTTTCCTCTACCAGGAGAGCTCTCCAAGCTTGTTCTGCTAATCCAGCTCCCTCTTCTCTCCTTCTGGCTCCATCCTCACATCTTGTTCAATGAGAGAGAACAGTAAACATGCAGGCCTGAATGGCTCACTGTTGCCTCTCTTTCTGAGAATCTACCCACTTCCCGGGGAGGAGGTAAGGCAGGGGAAGAGAGAATCTTCTGATGTTTAAAGAAAACAAATAAAAACTGACCAAAATGTTGTAAGAGAGAGCTTTCTCATTCAGTATGAAAGTTCAGAGTGCAGAGCGAGGCAAACAGCTTGAAATAGGAAGCATCATGACATATATAAATAATTCTGCCTGTTACAGAGTTTCAGATTTCTTAACGGCAGCCAGGAAAACAAACTGTGGAAAGAGGTTATACAATTTGGCAGAGGTGGGAGTGTTTAAAATAATTTCTTTAACTAAATAAATGTCTCTTCCTGTTTGGTTGGTGCCAGGAGTTATTTGAACTGATGTAACCAAAGCAGAATTACTAATAATTGCTCTAATGGCAAACATTAAAAGGTACGACCTATAACATCATGAGAGCATGAACACCAAGACACAAAAAGGAACTGAACAGGCTGTGCCATTCAATAAGCCATTCCTTACTGCATAACAGGAGTCCATCTGCCCCAGATAGGAAGGGAGTGCAGAGTTTGTGCTTCTCACTCTGCCGGGCATCAGTTTCTTTGCCCATGAAATGAGTCTGTCACAATAAAGATCCAAGGTTCCTAAGAGTATTCAATCCTGTCCTAACTCTATGGTTACTATCTGCAAAAACAGCACAGGTCAAAGCTTCCAGGCATCTGAAGCACAAGGGCAAGGAAGGTCAGAGAGTTTAAGTGTTACTAAAGGAAAGTGGTTTTGTTACTGGTCAATTTAGAACCATTATCATATCTACACAAGATCTGGCCATACCTTTCAATTAGCCAAAGGCTTAGCTTGGAAGATTAAAGAATAAATTAACCTCTCAAACGTAGGCTAATCGATCATAACCAAATGTGCCACTCTGTGGGGCGTATTGATAATAGGGGAGGCTGTGCATGTGTAGGGGCAGGGAATATATGGGAAATATCTGTATCTTCCACTCAATTTTGCCATGAACCTAAACCTGTTCTTAAAATGTCTACTAAAAAATAATAAAATAGGTTAAATAATTAACCAAGGTCTCCAGAACTCACAATCACTGCTAGAGGAAATGTAAACTGTTACAACCCCTTTGGAAAACACAGCAACATTATCTAATAAAGTCAGAGAAACTAACGCAAATCCAGTCCACAACAATTCCATTCCTACCTATAAATCCTAGCAAGAAACCATGCAAAAAATGTAAATGGTCAAAATTCAAAGTAATCTTAATGTTCATCAATGGAATAAATTGCAGTGCAATCATACAACAATATTCTAACAATCAAAATGAATTACAGATTAACACAGAAGGAAGTAATGAATATAATGTCAAAAGGGAAAAATCAAGTCACAAAATACACAGGATATGTTTCAATTAATATGAAGTTCAAGAAGAGTAAAAGTTAAAATTATTACTCAGGCATATATACATAGGTTGTAACACTGTAAAGAAAAGCAAGGAAATGGCTGCTATAAAAGTCAGCACAATACCTGTTAGGAAAAAGAGAATGTGACTAGGAAAGGAGGAAGGGTATTTGCACTCCTGAGGTCCATTGGTATGAGTGTATCTCTCTGTTTTTCTGTCTCTGTCTCCCTCTGCCTCTCTCTCTCACACACACACACATATATATATACATACAGACACAGGGTAAAATATTTTTTCTGATATTTGTGTGTGTATTAGTCCATTTTCATGCTGCTGATAAAGACATACCTGAGACTGGGCAATTTACAAAAGAAAGAGGTTTAATGGACTTACAGTTCCACATGGCTAGGGAGGCCTCACAATCATGGTGGAAGGCAAAAGGCACTTCTTACATGGCAGCGGCAAGAGGGAGCTTGTGCAGGGAAACTCCCATCTTGAAAACTATCAGATCTCGTGAGCCTCATTCACTATCATGAGAACAGTGCAGGAAAGACCCATCCCCATAATTCAATCACCTCTTACCAGGTTCCTCCCATGATACACGGGAATTGTGGGAGTTATAATTCAAGATAAGATTTGGGTGAGGACACAGCCAAATCATATCATTCTTCCCCTGACCCCTCCCAAATTACATTTTAAACCCAATCATGCCTTCCCAATGGTCCCTCAAAGTCTTAACTCATTTTAGCATTAACTCAAAAGTCCACAGTCAAAAGTCTCATCTGAGACAAGGCAAGCCCTTTCTGCCTATGAGCCTGTAAAATCAAAAGCAAGCTAGTTACTTCCTAGATACAATGGGGTTACAGGCATTGGGTAAATACACTCACTCCAAATGGGAAAAATTGGCCAAAACAAAGAGGCTACAGGCCCTACGCAAGTCTGAAATTCAGTGGAGCAGCCAAATCTTAAAGCTCCAAAAATGATCTCCTTTGACTCCATGTCTCATATCCAGGTCACACTGATGCAAGAGGTGGTTTCCCATGGTCTTGGGCAGCTCTGCCCCTGTGGCTTTGCAGGGTAAAGCCTCCCTCCCAGCTGCTTTCATGGGCTGATATTGAGTGTCTGTGGCTTTTCCAGGCGCACAGCGCAAGCTGTCAGTGGATCTACCATTCTGGGGTCCGGAAGATTGTGGCCCTCTTCTCACAGCTCCACTAGGCAGTGTCCCAGTAGGAACTCTGTGTGGGGTGTCCCACCTCACATTTCCCTTCCACACTACCCTAGCAGAGGTTCTCCATGAAAGCCCCACCCCTGCAGCAAACTTTTGCCATGGACATACAGGCATTTCCATACATTCTTTGAAATCTAGGTTCCCAAACCTCAATTCTTAACTTCCGTGCACTTGCAGGTTCAACACCATGTGGAGGCTGCCAAGGCTTGAGGTTTGCACCCTCAGAAGCCATGGCCTGAGTTCTGTGTTGGTTCCTTTCAGCTACGGCTGGAGCAGCTGGGATGCCAGGCACCAAGTCCCTAGGCTGCACAACATAGGGACCCTGGGCCCAGCCCATGAAACCATTTCCTCCTAGGCCTCTGGGCCTGTAATGGGAGGGGCTCCCATGAAGCCCTCTGACATGTGCTGGAGACATTTTCCCCATTGTCTTGGGGATTAATATTCAGTTCTTCATTACTTACACAAATTTCTGCAGCCAGCTTGAATTTCTCCTCAGAATATGGGATTTTCTTTTCTATTGCATTGTCAGGCCGAAAATTTTCCAAACTTTTATGCTCTGCTTCCCTTATAAAACTGAATGCCTTTAACAGCACCCAAGTCACTTCTTGAAGGCTTTGCTGCTTAGAAATTTCTTCCGCCAGATGTCTTAAATCATGGCTCTCAAGTTCAAAATTCCATGAATCTCTAGCACAGGAGCAAAATGCTGTCAGTCTCTTTGCTAAAACGTAACCTTCGCTCCAGTTCTCAACAAGTTCCTCATTTCCATCTGAGACTACCTCAGCCTGGAATTTATTGTCCATATTGCTATAATCATTTTGGGCAAAGCCATTCAACAAGTCTCTAGGAAGTTCCAAACTTTTGCACATTTTCCTGTTTTCTTCTGAGCCCTCCAAATTGTTCCAACCCCTGCCTGTTACCCAGTTCCAAAGTTGCTTCCACATTTTCAGGTATCTGTTCAGCAGCACCCCACTCTAGTGGTACCAATTTATTGTATTAATCCATTTTCATGCTGCTGATAAAGACATACCTGAGACTGGGCAATTTACAAAAGAAAGTGGTTTAATGGACTTGCAATTCCATATGGCTAGGGAGGCCTCACAATCACAGCAGAAGGCAAAAGGCACTTCTTACATGGTGGCGGCAAGAGAGAGCTTGTGCAGGGAAACTCCCGTTTTAAAAACCATCAGATCTCATGAGACTCATTCACTATCATGAGTATAGTACAGGAAAGACCCACCCCTATAATTCAATCACCTCACACAGTTTCTCCCATGACATGTAGGAATTGTGGGAGTTACAATTCAAGGTGAGATTTGGGTGGGGACACAGCCAAACCATATCAGCATGTTTTCTTGCTAGGGTTTATAGGTAGGAATGGAATTGCTATGGAACAGATTTGTTATGAGATATTAGTTTCTCTAAATGTATTAGTTAATGCTGCTGTGTTTTCCAAAAATGGTTGTAATAACTTACATTTCCTCTAGCAGTGATTCTGAGTTCTGGAGACCTTGGTTAATTATCTAACTTATTTTATTATTTTTTAATAAGACTGATGTTTAAGGCCCTCCAGAAAAATTAAATCAGAACTTCTGGGGCAGGGCCAAGTCATCACACTTTTCCAAATATTCTCAAGTGATTCCAATGCAAAGCCAGAGTTGGGATCTGCTAATTTAAATTAATAAGTGGTTAGCAAAATACAAACCTATATCTTCCTTTCATAACACAGCCTACCCAGTCAGCTCTTAATTAAGATCTATTAGGTATAAGATTTTACCAAAGAACAACAAAAAGAGTTTTCTGTGAGTTTTACAAGTTATTTTTAACCTACATTACTTACTGCTAAACCAGGAAAGAGCTTAAACATTTAGCAAAATATTAAAGCAAAAATGTGATGGATACAATAATCTAGAAGCAAATAATATTTTTCAATACAAGTTAATTCAGAAGTACTTATATTTTTTAGGGCTAAGTAATGTTTCACAACACCTGAGTGGAGCCATTGAAATGTATGCAACACAATACATTTTTAGAAGACTAATTTTTTTAATTCACATTAAATTCAACTCATTAAAATAAGTTTTATTCTGATTTCCAAAGCCACATATGTATTCATGCAGGTCTCAATTTGTTCATCTAAGTCATTCAGTAGACAAACATTGAATGAGAGACCATTATTATCTGCCAGACCCTGTGGATACAAAGATGAGTGTGGTGGTCCCTGCCCTTGAGAAGCATACAGCTAGCTTACTTTTGTTCAGAATAAAATACAGATACTCTTTGACTTACGATGGAATTATATCTCAATAAACCAGTCATAAGTAGAAAATAGTGTAAGTTGAAAATCGGTGTTTTGTAGATATGATGAGATGGCCAAACACAAAACACAATATCCAAAAACCACTGGCCACACAATGCACTGTGGAGTATTGACTGATTACTCTTGTGATTGTGTGGCTGGCTGACTGGGAGCCATGGCTCACCGTTACTGTCCAGCATCACAAGAGTATCATACTGCATATGGCCTAGCCCAGGAAAAGGTCAAAATTCAAAATTTGAAGTACACTTTCTACTGAATGTATATTGCTTTCACACCATCACCTTTCACACAATGATAAAATCAAAATCATAAATCAAACCATCATAAATCAGGGACTGTCTATAAATATCTGGCCCATGAAATCACTATGTGATGAACTACAGCTTTAGGCTTAGTTCATTGTTTGTAGTTCTAGACACAAAGAATGTGAATAGAAGTAAGGAAACTGTCTGGACTACAAGAAAACAAATCTGCATGTTAAATTAATTCAACCTACATCATGTATCATGATATAAAAATTTACAGATATTTATAAAATGCCAAAAATGATGAACAAAAAGTCCAATGAAAAAAATTATTAAAAATTTACATAGAGAGTAGAAGAGATAATTTGGCATGGGTATCATACACAATCTTTAAGATGTTTTCAGGATTCTCAGTAAGAATGAGAAAGGGGTTGTGCCTTAGAGCATCTTCCATTTACACAGCCTACTCAGAGCTCTGGCATGTAGATAAACAAATCAGCCTTTTGTAAACAGGAGATCTGAGGTTGGTGAGTCCAGGATAGGAACTGCAAATACAAACACACTCATAAGAAAGACATGAAATCAGGACATTCCACAGAGCGCAAGACCAACATGGTTGGCATGGCTGGATCATAAGCCCAAAAGGTAGAGGAGGAGGACTGAAACAAGCATAATGGCAGGTTTTTCCTCCCTAAAACTTGTTTTCTGCTTCAGCACAGTTGAGGCACTCGTATTACAACCACCTCTGGCTGAAGATCACCTGAAAATAATTTGGGAAAACACCCATCACACACACATTCATTCCAGAAAATTCACATAGTGCTGTATAACACTGAAATGTACTTCCTGGATTTTGCATCTCATATTGGCAAGATATACTTTATTTTAGCTTGTGGAATGAATACTAAATCAGTTGCAACTTTGAAAAGTCTTCATCAGAATTTCAAGATGGCAACTCAATTTTTGACCTTCACATTCTGAGGATATTTCCAAACTAAATTATGCATGTAGCCACCAGTATAAGATATTAAGAATCCAGATACAACACTGTATGGTGCAAAGATGGGGAGACCAAGGATTCAAAGCTCTGGATTTGAACACATAGCAAGCCTCCAGCTAACAGCTAGAATGAAATGGAAAGCCATTTAATTCTCAAGTTTCAAGTTGCTTGATCTGTAAAACGGACATGATAACTGCCCGGCCTACTACCTGGGATTGCCAGGGGGCTGTAACGAAAATAACAAATGGGACAGGGCTGTCAAGAACTATAAAAGCCAGTATTGGGGGGACTAAGCAGTTTTACACATTTGTCTGATCTTTTTAATACAAAAAACTACAATAAACAGTCACTAAATAGATATATGGTATGTTTGAAAACAATTTTCCTGTGGTCACAATTTAAAGGCATAATTGTAAGGACTAGCTGCCTGCTTACCGTGCACTGTAATTGTATCAGATGTGCTATTAAGACAAATGTGCTGTAATCCCATGCTTTGGGCAGCAGGCGGTCATCAGGTGTTGTAAGTAGCAATTATGGCATACCTCCTCCTTTCTAGCCTGTATCGATTTTTCTTTCATTTGTTAATGTTGCTTCCAGGCTATGATTCAAGTCTACCATTCATTTCACTCAACAGATATTTGCTGATAGCCAACTGTGTGCAGGCACTCTTCTGCAAGATCTCCCCTTACACCCCAGATGAGCTAGAATTCTCAGACGCCCCCCCACTTGACTCTCCAGGGACGCTGTTCTGTTTGGAAGACAAATGAAAATACACTGCAGTCTAATTTTATTATTGACTAGCAGAAAAAGTGTGGACTCATCATGCCTCGCAGATGGCCCTTTGAAGTCTGCATTGGAAGTCTGCCTTCAAACACAACCAGGAAACTGGCCATTCGCCTACAGCCAGGCAGGGTCCATTCAGTGCCCTTGCACTGGAAGCCAGTGTCTTGTGTCCAAAGTCCCGGATTGAGAAATATTAGAAATATTACACTCTTTGGGTATGAGCTACAGCTTCAATGGATGATTTCATCCTTTCCTTCACCAGTAAGGCACAATCAACAAGGGATATTCTGGTGAGACTAGAAGAGGAAGGTAAATGGGATAAACCAAACAGGAAATCACTATAAAAGATGCTGCCATATCTGGAGGGAGGAAGGGGAGGTTGGAAAAAAGTCAACCAGGAATACAGATGGGCAACGATTATCCATGAATGAAAAAAAGAAATGAACCACCACACCAACATTTCTTCTTTCATTCTTACTCACTGTCAGTGACTATGATAAGGATTTTACCTTTCTTGTTTCTATAAAGAGCTAACCTTTATTCAGCACTTTATATGCATTATCTCATTTAATCCTGACAGCCATTCTATGATGTATGTACTATTACTATCCTTATTTTATAGGGGCAGAAACTAAGCCTTGACATAATTATGCAATTGCTTAGGCTCACTTAAGTAGTATATGGAACATGAAGGATTTGAACCTAGATTTTTCTACCTCCAAAACTCAAGTTCTTAACTATTATGCCTCTCATTATACAAAGGATGGCTTGAATTGGCCCCAACTGCAGTGATATATCTCATGTACTTGTCAAGGAAAAATACATTAAAGCCAACAACAAAAGAAATCAAGACTATAAAAATTAAATGTGTTGACAAGAAACATAGGAGAGTCATATACTACAAGAATTGGGGACTACTTTTTAAAAATCAGGGATTGACTCATGTAATACTTATATACTTGTATCTCCTATTATAAACTGCAGATGGGAAGATGGGAGTAGTGAAGAAAAATTTATACAAGAATAAAAAGCTCAAAATAGATTTTGTTGTTGTTGTTGTTTGGTTTTTTTTTTTTTTTTTTTTGAGAGGGAGTCTTGCTTTGTCACCCAGGTTGGAGTGCAGTGGTGTGATCTTGGCTCACTGCAACCTCCATCTCCTGGGTTCATGCAATTCTCCTGCCTCAGCCTCCCAAGTAGCTGGGATTACAGGCATGCACCACCACGCCTGGCTAATTTTTGTATTTTTAGTAAAGACACGGTTTCACCATATTGGTCAGGCTGGTCTTGAACTCCTGACCTCAAGTGATCCACCCACCTCAGCCTCCCAAAGTGCTGGGATTACAGGTGTGAGCCACCACACTCAGCCTCAAAATAGATTTTTTTAAAGACGGCAAGGAAAGATAGAACCAGCCAGGTGTGGTGGCTCATTCCTGTAGTCCCAGCTACTCAGAGGCTGAGGTAGGTGGATCGTTTGAGCCCAGGAGTTGGAGACCAGCCTGAGAAATATAGCAAGACCTTCATCTCTTAAAAAAAAAAAAAAAAAAAAAATTACCCAGTTGTGGTGGCACACACCTATAGTCCCAGTTACTAGGGAGGATGAGGAAAGAGAATCACTTGAGCCCAGAAGTCTGAGACCAGCCTGGGCAATACAGCAAGACCCCATCTTAAAAAAAATCAGCAAATTGAGAGTGAGGGAAAAATAAGCAGAAGGAACTTGAGCTGAGCAAATTCTAAGGACCCAGGCTCACATCCGTCACTCATGCTTCTCCTCTCCTCCAGATATTGACCTGATGTGTCGCCATTCACAGCACACGTACATTCTCATGTCAAACTTGCAAAATAAAAGCAACTACAGTTATAGGTGTGGAAAAGGACAGTAGGTATATGGGGACCTAGGGTAGGATTACAGAAGATTTTTTGAGGTTTCTATCCATACAGCTTCATCCCCACACCAAGGCTTATATTTGAGAGAGTCAAGACAAGGCCTCTTAAACAACACTGGGCCAAGTAAAGGGGGACTTTGGAACAGGACGCACAATTATTCATTTCCCTAAGAATGTACCATCTCTTCTGGCTCCCTGCCTCACTCTCCTCCCCAGATCTCTCCTACCCAACTTTTTCGACCGTGGGGATTTTAACCTCCAAACATTGGTAGTTTTAAAACCAATGTTTTATCTACAAACCAATATTTCATTTGGTTTGTAGATAAAATAGTACAAGGACAACTGCCAGCATTCAAATCCCATTAAGAAATCTATGAGAATAGCAAAATTTTAACTTTCTCCTTCAAGGTTATGAGGATATTCCTTGGTTACTGTCATTTTTTAAATTCAGCTTTAATCCCCTGCGTGCAAGCAAAAACTGCTATATGCATCCTGCTACGTTTTAAGGGGAGAAAAGCCCCAGAGGAGGTAAGCCAGGAATGGGACTTCAAAAACCTTCTACAGTCCCAAATCCTTTGGGAAGCACATTGGGTAGGCTGTTTGCTTCCATTTACATTTTTTGTTCTTGAAAATTATAATTGAGGGAGAGAGAGTGACCGGAATCCAACTCTACGTTCTATTTCCCAGAAGTGAGAGTAAGTGCGTAATTCTCTATTCCAGTATAAGGGCCATTGTTGCCAGACAAAAGTAGGAAGCTTATTTTTTAAGGAAGGGTTTAAGCTGCTGTTTCTTATTTAACATGTAGTACCTTAAACAGAGAATGTGTTCAATAAGAGTTTACTTACTTAAACTGAAAAATGAATTCAAATGATTGGGGGGAGAGGAGTCCTTTTCCTTAGAAGTTTAATTCTATATTAAATTCTTTACTGCCAGAAAACATATTCCTCAAAAATTAAAAACTACAAAAGGAATGTAAGACAAAGAAGACATTTTAAAATTAAGGATTTAAAGCTTCACAAATAATATACATATATGTAGCTGAGAACTGTAAAACAATTTTATCGATTTACCATCATAACAAGTGCCATAGGATCTAAAGAACATTCTCTCCACCCCTAGTGTTCATCCAGTGGGTTGCCTTAGCAACAGAAGGAGTATACTACCAGCTTGAAATGTCAGAAAAGGTGTGGAGATGTTTGTCCCATTAGATACTATCAGAAGTGACAGAAGGCTAGACAGAAATACTGAGTGTGTACACAACCCCTTGAAAAGTGTCAAGATTTCCAAGAGAAACATACAAAACCCCTGAATCAGTTGTTACCCATAATGTATTGATTTCAAAACTTAAAAAAAAAAAACACTGGAAACTTGTATTTCTTGTATTTTGTAATAAATCTGTCCTTTATGGGTTTCCTACCCACCGGTGTTTCAGCTAATGTTATTTCAAACTTGCTGTCCAGTACAGAGCTTTATGGCAGAGTAACAAAGCTGACATTTTACTTCATCTGTGGGCCAGCAAGTAAGTCTTATAAATCAGTTTGCCCTTCTCTGGTTAGTAAGACCTGGACACAGTGCAGTCATCAGGCCAACCCACAGTGCCAGGCTCTGGGGCCTTGGTCTATTTTCTTTCTATATCTACAGCCAGCAGACAGTATTCAAAGATAAAAACACAAGCCACGCTCCATTTCAAACATTAAACAAATCTTGCTTCCTACTGGCTACAGATCTCTTTTCTGTATTCAAAGAAAGAGAAACAGATATTTTTCTCTGTCAAACATTGCTAGGCCACATATTCCCTTCTCTTGTTGCCTAGAAGTGTCAGGGTATGTGGCCTGAAGCAAGATGTGGCTGTCACATAAAATGAGTAGTTCCCATCCACTCTTTTGTAATGAACTGTTAATTCCTATGTAATGGCTTTTCCTGCAGATAAGAAGCAATATTAAAACTGCTTTTTAAACTTAAGTGAACACCGAACAATCAAGACACATTTTAAGAACTGCTGGACCAAACATCTACTGTTCCCCAAAAAGCTATTGAATTAAAAATAATAATATATTTAGGGGAAAAAAAGAACTGCTAGATAACCCTAACTCTTATAAATTTCTTCTAAAGTCCTTTCGGGCCTCTGTATTTCTTTTCCTTTTCTTTCCATTATGTGTAAAGCATAGAAAAACAAACATTCTCCTTCAAAAGGAACTAATTTATGAAGACCCTATTCAGGCAAGAGCAGAGCGTTATACTAACGACCCTTCTCCACAGTAAAAGCATCACATTACTTTACCTATACATTATATGTGTGGGCCATGACAAGGTTTTCTATATTTCCTTTAACTTACTACTCATTATGCTGTGACTTGTACTTGGATTTGTCCTTGAAACTAACAAATCATTTCTCTAATTTCTGGATTCAAGTTTAAATCTGTTGTGGTTGTTATAACTCTATTGGTGTTATTTGCAAGTTAAGGAGTGTACTCTTAATCCGACTTTTAGAAAATATTCAATTCTCTAAGCCACCCTTGGTGGGTCCTACTAGTTCCACCAATTGGTTTTCTTTGGGGACAGCTCTCCAACCAACCATAGACCCACAGAATGAGAAGCTGGATCCTCTAAATACATCAGCTGTGTTGAAGTCCAAAACATTCCTATAGAAGAGTTCCAAAAGTTCAATTGGCTTACCTTAACATTTTCTTTCACTCATAGGACCAATCACAAAGGCAGGAGAAAAGCTTAACTCTTTAAACCCGACGAAGCAATCTGCCAGGTAATACTTTGTTTTGTTAAACACTTTAATATTTTTGCCCTGCAGATTCAATTCATGCTAGTACCTTTACAAAACCAGATTTGGCACTTTGCGAAGCCGAGGTGGGTGAATCACTTGAGGTCAGGAGTTCGAGACCAGACTGGCCAACATAGTGAAACCCCATCTCTAAAAATACAAAAATAAGCCAGGCGTGGTGGCACACACCTGTAATCCCAGCTACTCAGGAGGCTGAGGCAGGAGAATAATTTGAATCCGGGAGGCAGAGGTCACAGTGAACCAATATCATCCCACTGCACTCCAGCCTGGGCAACAGAGTGAGACTTCGTCTCAAAAAAAAATAAAAATAAAAAATAAACAGGTTTGGTTATGTTTTTATGATTGATATAACAAAGAATACACCTGTTCCATAATGAGCAGAAGAACTTCTTGCCTGTTAGGAGACCTTTGATCACATGAACTACTTTTACCTAGACAACTGGAAGAGTCCAAGTTAATTTTTGAAAACAATAGTAATTTACTCTGGCAAAAAATATCTTGAGTCTTCCAAATTGTTATATATTAGTTTGTAAGTGTAAACATATGTGAAAAATATTCTTTATATGACCTCTTTGTTTTTTTAAGGAACTGGGCTTTATTTTTCTCTTAAATTAGAAAACCTAACCAGGACAAGCTCGACCTACTCCATAGGTTAGGACAGAAGCTATGTGTTCACAGGAACGATGCCATCTGTCTTTGGAGATACCATTTGTAGTCCCCTTGGGTTCTTTACCCACATGGCAGCCCCTCACTGGTGTTGGCAAGCTTGGTGCTTGCCAGCCATGTCAAGCTACTGGGAACACAAGTGGAGGGAGGTAGTTTGATGGAGCAGGAAGGTCGAGGAGGCTTTCAACTCCAAAGTCATCTGAGCATCAACACATAAAACATTAGAATGTGTTATCCCAGTTAACCTAATTGTCAAAATTATACAAATCTCTGAGAAAAGATTTCTGCTCAAAAAACAAACAAGCAAAAAACCGAAAACAAAAAAATAAAAATAAATTGTGAGATTCTGTTGAATAATTATATTACTATTCAACGCTTTACTCCAAATTTGGGCTTCTGAGACCCTGCACAAGGCACTATTATGAATGTTATTTCATAAAAGGAATGGTCTTAATTTTATGAACTAGAAATCCAATTTTATTTATGGTCTAAAATTAAATAAAATCTGGGATATTTCCTTTCCTCAAACACATAATGAAGTTGCATTGTGACTAATGACGGGTAAGATACAGGGCTGAAAGAAGGCTCTGCTTTTTGTTACAAGATCCATGCTCTACTCAGACTCTGGCCTTTTTCCAGATTCCCAGTCCTTCCTAATAACTCTCAATGACTGACAAGGGAAAAAAATGAGAAGTTCATTATAAAATGCAAAGAATACAGTAATGTGTCACAGCAGGGTTTTGATCACTCTTCCAAGACAAAGTCATTACAGAAATCAATGAATACTCCTTCGGTAAGATCTATTTATATTTGAAGAAATCATAAATAAATAAACACAAAAAAAATTTAATAAAAGTGAACACTGAGCATTAAAATAATTTTTGGACAAGTACTGGAAGAAATAATTACTAGGAAAGAAATTGTTTTCCACCTGTGATGCCACTGCCACTAATACATTATAACGTCCAGTGGGTCCGATGTCACAGTTTATTTCTTACATCATTATTATAATTTATCTACCTGAAGACAAGCAACACAAATAAAATATGTATACTAAAAAAGATGTGTAAGCACATAAGGGGTTTTAAACTGCTTAGATTAAAACTCTATTAAATTAAAAGTACAACGAAAAACAAATCCAAAACAGCTCAAGATTAGTGGAACCCCACCAAATGGTTATGAATAGGCAATGAGTCAAAATACATCCATAGAGTATATATGTGCATTGTAAAAATCTAATATAATCCAGTTAATCTAGGGTATTAATGTTAGTCCTTCTCCAAATACTCTTGTTTATTCCCAACTATAAAATGATTAATTTATGTCCAACTACTTGATCCAGTAAATACAATAAAAACTCCACATTTTCCTTCTACCTAGTATCTAATACAATTTCTAAAGTACAAAATTAAAACTGACACAGAAGAATTTATATTTCAATCTATTCATCTAAATGCCCAATTTGTTTTTTTTTAACGTGGAATAATTTTGACAGAAATGTACTGATAAATACATCTGTTAAGACCTACCAATCTAAACTTAGCCAATATCCATATATGAGCCCCTACATACATACATAACAGAACTGAGGTGTGAACAGGCAGATACAGAGATTTAAACACACGGTGAGCTGAATCAAATCTCATAAGATGGTCATAACCTTCAGAGTAAAATTCGACTTCAAACATGAGCATTAACCCTGTCGCTTGACATTGATGTTGTAGAGAAGCTACACTACAAGTCTAGGCTGCAGACAGTTTTACCTCAATACTATAAACTGCCTTTAGAGAAAGTCTAGAAACATTCCTAGAAATTTTCAAAGAATTGCTTACAATGCCAGGATTTTATATTTTGCCTTCAGCTTCATTTGTCCAAACCAATTGTATCTGCTTTCTACCTATGCACATACAAGTACATACAATACACTCTATATATGAAAATTTATTCACATGCACATACCCACATCACCTTTTACTGAAAACTTAATATGTTCAGATACTCTTCTAGAGGTCTTGCCATACATTATCTAATAAAATCATCACAACCAGCTAATGAAGCAGGTACTGCTATGCCTCATTGTAGAAATTAAAAATGTGCAGCACCAGAACTAAAATACCTTGCCCAAGTCTCACAGCCAGGAGGTAATAAGGTCAGGATCTGAACCTGGCTCCACAGCACACATTCTTAACAACTAGGACACTAGAATAGAAAAGTGTTTTACCATGAAAAGAAACCACTCCAGTTTTTCTCTCATGAAAATACATATATTATGTATAAATACTGGCAGAGGGGTCAGAAAGGACCTCCTGGTGACATAAATCTGTCTGTTATAAAAATATGGATAAATCAAAGGCCATGACAGCTAAAAGCTTGGCAAACAAGAATGTATCCCCAAATAGCAATGAAAATGGCAATAGGATGACCCTCGACAACATGCGTTGTCAAGCGTTCTCCAAACTTATTTTTTTATGTATCTCTACCAGCAAAAATAACTTTGAGCAGGCATGCCCAGCATGGAAAACTGTATGCTTCTATTATTGCAATCCACGGATTAAATACTAGAGAGTATGAATGTATTTCTAAATATCGGCATGAAAAATAAATATAGTATGTGGGTAACATGAATTCCATTTTGGAGACCCTTAGTTTAAGCTATTCATGTGCAGTTATGAGGTTCCATGACCTTCAACAATTTGTAATTTTTCAGAGGCACAAATTAAACCGCTGCAGGCACCAAGCTGCTGTGCTGAGAGACTTGCTGGCCTGGGGAGGGGCTGTGGGACTAACCTGCACCTGCCCCTGCGTGAGGCTGTGATGCTCTTCCTTTACTCATGGGAAATCGTGAAACCTTTGTGTCTTTGTCAAAATGGATCCACAGCCCCCCAAAAAAACACCTTCCAATATTATAGTTAGAAATCTTTTTAAAAATCCAAGAGGCTTAAGATGAAGTTTCTTAGCCAGAAAACATTATATGTATATAATATTTAGATATAGACAATGTGTATCATAGATATATACATTTATATATACTATATCTATATTAATATAGATCATACATGTCATCTATCACTTACATATGTGAGATAGAAAGGGTGTATCTCCAGACGATCAAGTATTACTATTGCAATTCACCTGTATATAAGGGCTTAGCACATAGCAAGAGTTTAAGAAATATTTGTTGAGCCAGGTGCCTATAATCCCAGCTACTGGGGAGGCTGAGGTGGGAGGCTCGCCTGAGGCCAGGTGTTTGAGACAAGCCTGAGAAATACAGCAAGACTCTGTCTCTAAAAAAATAAATAAATAAATAAATAAAATAAAAATAAAAATAAAAATTTTAATTAGCTAGGCATGTGACACACACCTATAATCTTAGATACCTGGGAATCTGAAGCAGTAGGATCACATGAGCCCAAGAATTTGAGGTTGCAGTGAGCTATGATTGTGCCACCGCGCTCCAGCCTGGGCAACAGAGCAAGACGACCCTGTCTCATCAGCTAAAGAAGCAGGTACTACTATGACTCATTGTAGAAATTAAAAATGTGCAGCACATTTACTTTATTAAATACTTTATTAAAAATATTTTATTAATACTTTATTTTAAAAAAGTATTTGTTGAATGAATGAATGAATGGTCAAGTATCATCACTGCAACTCCCCCTTATATTTCATATCTCCTTGCTGAATCCTTGGGGATAATAGCAAGCAGAACAAACACCACCCACACCCTCAGGGAGCCCACGCCATACGTATCAATTAGCCACCACACAGGAGAGTGCAGCACACAGGATTCAGGCATGGCTCGGTGCTGGACTAGACTTGTGACTTCCCCCATCCAAGGTCTTAAAAACAAGAGACGTCTTTAAGTGCCCAGAAGAGTTTTAGTGTGACCCTGTTTAAGGGAAGAAACAGAGATCCTTTTGGATTGTGACTTATGGCTTTATAATTCTGTTTACAAAACTCACACCCCTTTACCCAGAGCAGTGCATTTAATCTCATCCATGATCGAATTTAAGCCAACCTGAAACTTACAACTAGAATTTACCAGGAAGCAGAAACTCTCAAAAATAGCATCATCTGACTACAAAGCTAAGGTCACAGGAAGGATAGCAAAAAAAGCAATAACATATGTTGTATTCAATAAATTACAAAACAACATTTGTGTATTTCCAATAAAATTATATATAACTTGTAATCACCAATAAAAAGCAGCTATTGGCTGGACATGTTGGCTCATGCCTGTAATCCCAGCACTTTGGGAGACTGAGGCAGAAGCATCACTGAAGTCAGAAGTTCAATTTCAGCCTGAGCAACACAGTGAGACCCCATCTCTCAAAAAAAGATTTTATTTTTTCATTTTTAAAAAGCATCTATTGATCAGTTTAGCCTCATGTCTAGTAAGGGCCTATATATAACATCTATAGCCTTGTTCACACGCAGATTCCAAATACTTGGTATTCAGAGTTCATTGGGTCTTTAGAACTCCAAAAACTAGTACAAATGTAACACAAATGCTCTCAGTGACACTGACATTTTCAAAGATGTCAATTCATTGGTTATGTTTCCCATGTGGTCACATGTCTTCCAGGTGTTTCACAGAGTTGGTGACATGATCTTTCTTGTCCAGTGAGCCTACCTATTTGGAAATGGGGCAGCAATGTCCCCTTCCCACAGCAAGAAAACTTGCCAAGGGAAGTGGAGCCACAGCCCAGAGCAGCTGACTCAAGAGCATACCATAAAGAAACAGTCTTTCCCCACTTGAGACAAGGCTCTTCCATTTATCCCACACCTCCTGGCACGGAGTCACATAAACCAGCCCAGAGATGAGTGGCTCAGGACCTCAGGGAGCCCCTCCACATCAGAGCAAGGTTCAGGTAAAAAGTGGGCAGGAAAACCTGCCGAGGGGAACACACAGTATAGCATAAGGTACATTCTGAACTTGACACACAGAGGGGATATCTGAATTTTCTGGTGATGACCCACCTTCAAGTGAAGAACTTCCCAACACAGTCCACTCTAGAGGCAATTCCAGATGGGTCAGAGCCAGCACGAGCTCCTCATCCAAGGCAGGCAGCGCTCCCGCCGTCAAGGCAAATGGGGTCAGCAGGGTCTGGTGGCTGCAGGCTGTGAGGCGATTGGCCTGCGTCACCAGCAGACGAGCCAGCCTGCAAGCCATGTTGTCCACGTAGGTCACTGAGCCGGAGCCCATGGTCACCGGAGAGTAACCTTCCGAGCAGAGGCACACAGATACCGTCACCGTCTCCTGAAGCCCATGGCCTGGACAACAAGACAGTGAACAGTTCACCCCAAGTCTGTAGAAGATGCTCTCACAGGGGTCCAATGTGCTAGCTCCACCACATAGCTTAAGCAGACAACACACTCCAGGAGAACAAAGCAGAAAGGAAAGCCAGCCCATTACCCTTACACACTGCCAAGCATGTGGGCCAAACTAATGCTGACTCCATCTTCTTTCAGTAACTCCTGATTTTAAAACTTACCTTTACGAGCTCTGAGCACTTGAGCATCTGTTCTCCTATCGTTACCAAACACTGCTATTCAGCATTCCTTTAACCTTTTACTCCTACCCTGACCCCTGAATTTGTGTTTGTTGTCTTCAAGTCCTTTGCTCTTTTCCACTCTGCCATTTCCTCCTGAGTCACATATTTTTACATATTTAAGCAATAAGTTTATAAGATAGCACCATACAATTACACAAGTTTGCCCTAATTCCATAGAGCTCCTCTGAATGTGAGTTAAGGTGGGTGAAGACTACCCAAGAGAAAACAAAATGGAAAATATATATACATATCTATGTGTGTGTGTGTGTTGTTGCTCACTGCCCCCTCTTCCGACAATAGTGTCTCTGTCTTGTAGGTGTTCTCAATATTTCTCCTGAGAGTGTCACCAAATCCTGCTGTTTGTCCCTCCCGTCATTCTTCCTCTTCTTTGCCCCACTCTCTTATTTTGCCAGAGCTGGGAAGCTCTTACCCAGGTACATTTTTATGCTGCCCTTGGCAGATTTTTCAGGAATTGGTGGCACCAAATCACTATGATCATGATAATCATGACTGGACAGAGAAGAGTTATTCAGCTACCACTGGTTCATAGCACCCTGTTGCCCCCAATCAAATGGCTAACAGGTACAAGTCATTCCTCCTCTGCCTTATTCGCCAAAGACTTTTCCCAGAGGCTTTGCAGCTAGGGCTCCAAGGAACAAGACTATCCCAAGTTTTACTGAAAGAGAACTAGTGTCACTTTGTCATCGACTCTTAAAAGTGGTCTCATGGTACAGGCACAGAATGCACCCACCTCCCACCGGACTACACATACCCAGGAAATATTAAATAAATCTGTCTTACAAATTTTGAAAGGTTGTCCTGGTAAAAGCTGTCACCAGGGAAATTCAAGGTTCAGAAATAGAAACTGTCACCTGCCTCTAGATTCTGTTAAAATGAAGATAAGAAACCTCACTTTTAAGTAGACCACAATATAAACAAAAGATTATATTATCTTCCTCCCAAGGAAGGAGGAGGAGAGTCGCTACCACGTGCAAGTAAAGAAAAAGATAAAAAGTTTTGAAAATACGAGTGGCACTTTAGTTATTTTTTATCCTTTCTCTATAAGGGCTTGATAAAGGAGAAAACCAAGAAAAGAGAGCAAAACTAAAGGTAGGGAAAACATTAGCCAGAGGAAAAGGGCAGAGGGAAAGCAACCAACAGCTGAAGTAACTATGTGCCGTTAATTAGATTTGTTTTTGTTTTTGTTTTTGTTTTGAGATGGAGTCTCGCTCTGTCTCCCAGGCTGGAGTGCAGTGACATGATCTCAGCTCACTGCAACCTCTGCCTCCCAGGTTCAAGTGATTCCCCTGCCTCAGCTTCCCAAGTAGCTGGGACTAAAGGCACCGGCCACCATGCCCAGCTAATTTTTATATTTTTAATAGAGGTGGGGTTTCCCCATGTTGGCCAGGCTGGTCTCAAACTCCCGACCTCAGGTGATCCTCCCACCTCGGCCTCCCGTAGTGCTGGGATTACAGGCATGAGCCACCATGACTGGCCCATTAATTCGGTTTGACTGTCTTTTCTTCCTTTTTTTTTTTCTTTTAATGATGAAGATTACTGGACTAAAGACAGAAGTGCTTAAAATTGCCGACGGTCTCAGAAATTGTACAACAGATTAATTCAGTGACCAAGACCAGGTAGAGCTAAGAGGTATCTGCACTTCTCTACAATTCTCACTGTGTCTGTGTTGTTTGCATGTTCACTGGCTACCTTCTTTCCACGTGTAGCAGATATGTTACAGAAGCACATAGGGACAAGCTCCTTTAAAAATGATCTCAATCTTAACTCTAATAAAAATTAAAGAGTCTCTTTATGATACAAATTAAAGGGGCCTGAAAGACCCACAGTTAAGAAAAACCAACCAATCAATAAAAAAGAATTCTAAAATGCCCTCCCTGTCCTGTAGGTAATGACATTTTAATTCCACCGTTAGGTTAAAGCCTGATGACTCTTAAATGCGTAACCCACATAGCAATAAAAATATAAAACAACTGTATTGAGAAGGGCTATTAGCTCGTCACAATATGTGAACAGGATATATTAATTTGTCATCTATCAAGAAGACAACTGGGGAAATTACAGGTTTCCAAATGTAAGCATTTTGATGATGGGGAGAGAAAGTTCTGGAGCTGGAGATCCCCCAAGGAAGATTCTGGATGGACAGGGCATCAAGGAAAGAACCCCAGTGACCAAAGGGAGCAAGCAGAGGAGAGGCAGACCCATGGCTGCCAGGCTGCTTACAGAAGAATGAGGAAGAGAGAAGACAAACTTTGTCAATGTCAGTTCTGCCTGAGCCAACCCTGGCAATGAGTCTGAGGTTATAGGAGGTGATTAGGAGGTGACACGCAATAGACAGTGTTTCCTCCATTTGACTGCATCCAAAGCACACCCAACCATAAAAGTTGGGTGCAGTCAATAGGATGGGTCTGCCTGGTCTCAGTTAAGACTCCTAGTTAAGCAGCAGATACAGCTGGAAGAATCTCAGACGTCAGTGTTCTTCCTAATACACACATACACACACAGGCACGCACACACTCCTGACCTTGCAGCACTGTTTTCTTTTTCTTCCTGGCTCTCTTCCTGGCCTACATCCCTGGAGGGAAGTTATTTGCAGACTAATTTCGCAGCTGCACCACAAAGAGGACACCTCACCTGGGACGCTGGACTGGAGAACGTTATCCTCGATGCGCTCTGCAATCATGACATGTCGCTGATGAGATCCGTCATAAGTAAAGTAAAACTCAGCATCTTCAGGAAGATACACATTTTTGTCAAACTTCGCATAGACCGTCATCTGCCCCTGAAAAAGGAATAAGTCGGGGCATTGTCACACTTCCTTGTCCTGGCTCTAAGAAAGCACAATACAAAGGGCCTGGGTCCATAACAGTGTCATTTGTTATGTTCACTTCATGTGGCTGAGTTCAAATAGCACGAGTGCTTCCTTCCAACAACAACACATTTGACATTAGGGAAGATGCTTCCTGATGTATTTAGGTATGGGTATCAGAGCTGGTTTGTTCTGTTTTTAAAGTTGAAGTTCAGGGCACAGGAAAGAATTTTTTCTTTCTTTAAAATGTACTAGATGTAGGAGTGTGGTACTTCGTTGCCTTTTGCTTTTCAAAAATTATTTTTAGAGACAGGGTCTCACTATGTTGCCCAGGCTGGTCTTAAACTCCTCTGCGCAAGCAATCCTCCCACTTCAGCCTCCCTGGTAGCTGGGGCTACAAGGATGTGCCACCACACCCAGCAGTCTTGTACTCTGAATTTCTACCAGCTGAACATCATGGCTTGAGTTAATTTTTATCCTGTATCCAAAATTCCATTATTAGTACAAAAGTTCATGATAATTATTCTTAGCTCTGGCCTTACCCTGTGCTAGACCATAGCCAGTTGTAAGAATCTTAAATATTTACAAACATTGCCAAATAAATAGGACTACTCCCTCCCCCTTGCTATGCTATTTCCATCTGCTATTTCTCTTCTCTGAGGGGTTTCCAAGTGCTCTTTCCTCACACTTTCTCTTAAGAGCTTCTGGTTGGCACAAAGCCCTGCAAAGTGCCTTGGTCCCAAGGAGAGGAGCTGCCACCTCAGGTCACCGAGGCATCCTCTGAGGACTAATGTCAAAGGAAGTGGGGCAGCAGGCTGGGGCTCTCGGGTATGTCGTCATCCTGAGGCTTTGCGGAGGGCCTACAGCAGCCGTGTTGCACCCAGGGGAACAGCAGCTATGGTAGGGACTGCCAGGTCATCTCCAGACCCCAGAGGCTTTGAAGGATTTGTGCTACTCCCTACCGAAAACACAAAAAGCAATACAAAGTGGGGCCTCCAGAGAGAGCGCATTCTGCCCAGCCTGTGGGAGTGGCGGGGAAATGGAAACCTGGGGGTGGAAAGGGTCGCCCACTTTGGAGGGCCTCCAGAGCTCGGCCCTGCGTGGAGAAGCATCTGGGCTTTTGTGTGCTTGTCCAACAAAAACAAACCTGCTCGCCAAGATATCCTTACCCTATGATAGAGGAGAAAGTGAACAGAGAAAAGCCTACACAGACTCCTTAACATCAATTTGCCTCTGACAAATATTAGCAAGATATTTCACAGGACGCTAAGAGTTAAGCCAATCAGGATCAAAAACAAAATCGGTGCAGGGTTTTCTAGTAGTCACATGGTTATTTAATCTCAGTTTTTTACAATAAACAAAAAACTATGCTTTTCTAGTGGTTTAAAACGTATCACACACACAGTTATCTGAAATTATGAAATGGTATAAATACAAAGTATAGAGTTCTGAAAAAAAATCACTGGTTGGCAGTTTTGAATTGCCCTTTTTCTGCATATGAGCATGCGTGTGTATGTGCACACACAAACGTAATCAATAGAAAAGCAACACGCCAAGAAAAATCTACCATACAATAGCTTCCAAAAAAGTTCAGGAAGGAGATCTGAAAAGCAAAAAACAACAAATGTCTAACATGACTGAGAGAGGAAACTTAGACGAAATTCCATTTCCTAAAAAAGGAAGAACAGCTTGCTTTAGTCATGTTCCTGGTTTCTAAAGAGACTGTTAACTATCCACAGGCAGAATCTGACCTGACCTGTTTGTGATTTTTTTTAAATAAAAAAACAAATTATATAAACAGATCAAAAATTTTCACAGATCACAAGGATATCTAATCTGCATCTATTCAAAACAACGATCATATTACTATTTTATTTGGTTGGGTGGACAAGGACTACAGCTTATGAGAGTTTAATTGCAACCCTTTCCAACACAATACAACCCTGAACATTACAGTCTTGTAATTCAACATGCCTGCCTTTCAAGAACCATGCCATGCTTTACACTAGTAAAAGGATAACCAACAGTCATGTGAGTAATAAGACATGCCCATTAAGGAGATTAAAGAGAGATGCCCAGAAGTCCTAACACTCAGAAGAGATTCAGCAATAAAAAAGTCTCTTATATGGTAACCAGAAAAACATCAGAAAGACCCAGTTAAAGATGCTATGGAAGAAGAAGGGGGTGATACAAAAACCAACAGAGACCCAATTAGACAGAAATGGATGGGCAGGAGAGGAAGACAAGGAAAGAAAATATGAAGATGAAATAACAAGGACATTTTCATTCAGAAAAGGCAGATAAAGCTCAAAGGAGATGGATTTAGATAAAGCTACTTAGGAGATCAGCAGGAAGAACGGCCTTCTGAAAGAATATGCAAGTACAGCTTAAATAGCCAACCACAGGTGGCAGTTTTTTGGGTAAGAGTGGGATCTTTCTAACCACTGAGTCCACTGAAAATCTGCTACTCTTCTAAAAAGGCCACCAATTTCATATATGGCAAAGACAAAATTCCAATGTACAGAATTCCAAAGTATCTCTTTCAGTTCCCCATCTGGATCCAATTATATTCTTTGTTTCAGGCAATTGAAAACTAGAAACTTTCCTAGATAAATTTGTTGGCATAAATATCAGAATCACTCTGCTTCTACATAGAAGCAACAGAGATGTGTTCTCACGTTTCTATAAACTCACTATATCCAAAATAAAAAAACACTCAAATATGCCACTGAAATTTCTGGAAAAAATAAGAAGCATGCTAGGCAAAATTATCTCCCCAAATTAATCAACAAGTTTAGTGTATTCCAGTCAAAACCCATTTTTCAAATGAAACTCAACAAGCTTATTCTAAAGTTCATCTGGAGGAGTAAATACACTAGAATCGAAATGATATTTTTGAGAGAGAATGTTTGGGCTGTCAAAGCTTGCTCTACCACAAAGCAAAACATACAATAAAACCAGGGTCATTTAAACAGAGTAATGGTAGCATAGAGACAGACAAGTTCAAAGCCCGAGGCAGACACATGTACCCATGGAAATTATGTTATAATAGGTGGCATTTCAAATCAGCAGGGAAAGAATGGACAATTCAATAAATAGTTTTAGAACAATAGCTATCCATTAGGAGCAAAAACATGCCTTCTACCAAATGATTAAATTTCTAATTAATTCAATATCTAACATAAAAATCCATAAAAGCATAAAATTAGAAGACTGTTTAAAAGTTTTCATTATTGAATAAATAATAGCAATTAAAGGTATTTAGATTTCATCTGCATTGACATGATCCTAAACTATCACCCGCTTTTCATTTTTCCTATTCTCTTCCAGTCTTTATTCATATGCACAGGTAATTATTACACAGCTATACTCATGGCATAATACATTAATACATACTGTGTGGTTTCTTCTCTTCTGTCAAAAATATTTTTCTACATTGTTACAATCTTTGGCACCCTTTTTAATTGTATTCCACCAAGCGTTTGATGTTCCACAATTGCATGATTATTTAAATATTCATCTACTGTTCATTAAGTGTACTTCTGACTTTGTAACATTTTAAACAACTCTTTATAAACATTTTAAGTAATTTTTATCCTTTGAGATGCTATTTTAGAATAAAATTCTAGAAATGCTTCCAAAAATATGAACAAGTTGTCACAAATTGCCAAACTTCTTTCCAAAAATTTTGTATCAACTTTTATCACATGTGCTGGTTAAGAGTATCATTTTCACCCCAACCTTGCCAAAACTATCTTTGGAATTACTTCCTGTGTTAACAGATCATAAACAGTTCGTCGCTGATTTAATTCACCTTTTTCCATTGCCACTGAAATTTATTGCCCACTTTTATAAAAGTCTATTGCAAAATAATGTAAACATTGTTAGTGGCCAAACCAAATTTCAATTTGAATAAATTTAGTCTTCCCTCTTCTGTTTCACATATGAATTCACCTACAAACTTTGCCTTTGGCAGGTCAAAATTTTTAGTTTCCCAAGTGAACCAGCTGGAATCAATGTCAGAATCATTCCCTTTCCCTGTCAAATAGTGAAGGTATATCACCTCTTACCCAATCATGCCCAAATAAAAAATACTCATCAGTACTCCCATAAAACCTTGGAAGGCCAAGTCACATGGAAAACAGGAATCACAAATGTAGAGCAGAAAAGCTGAACTGACTAGAATCATACTAAACGTAGTTCAATATAAATACACACAAAGAATCAGGTAAATTAAACTAACATTTTTTACCACCAAACATCCTCTAGAGAAATTCTACTTGTAAAACTCAATAATTTTCAAAGACCAATCCTTCTGCTGAAATGCTGTGACATCTACGGATTTCTTCCCAGAGAACCAAAAAGGTAACAAATGTTTTTGCCACCTTAAACTATCTCATCCAACTTTCCCATTCCTTTCCAGACGGTATTTAAAGTGGAAATGGTTGTCGACACCAGTTTGCATGTTCTAAAGGTTTTTTCATTAATCTATGTCTCTAATACCTTGAGTAATTGGGTGGCTGTATTAGCCTAATCACTGGGTATTCCTGTACTCATGTTTTCTCTCCCTTCCTCCCTTTCTTCCCTCCCTTTATAAACAATGCATCTATATATAATTACACTTCGTTAATAACAATGCTATTTGCTGAACAACACCTTAACTCTCTGGTTTCTTAAATATATGGCATGACTGGACAATGAACAAATACTGTATTTTCAAATTATGACAATTAGAAAAAAGGATACATCTTTTTATAGTGGGGTTTCTTAACCAAGGGAAGAATCTGAATATGGATTTCAGACAGTTTGAGGACCTCTGAAAATTATTAGCAGAACATAATAATGTTTTTTGTGTGTATATATGTCCATTTTCTGAGGAAAGGTTTTTTTATGGCTTTCATCACAGTCTCAAAGGCATCTAAAGATTCAAAAAAAGTTTATGAACTCTAGCTTTTATAGTAACAGGCAAAAATGAGAAGTTAATAAATACTTTTCAATGGTAATTGTCACCTTTTTATTTGACAGGAAGACATAAACTATCTTCCAATGGATTCTAGTATTATACACAGCCTTTATATGGGATGATTTAGGGAAAGAAGCATAATAAAGGTAAATATAAGTTGACTGTTAAATATTATAATCAATGTTTACTAATACATGCCATGAAAACTATTATGCTAAAATACAGTGCTAAGTGAACTATCAAATTTGATTTATATTCAAGATTTGAAACTTGTCTTCTTTACAATAAGAAAAAAAAATCTATACAGAGCCTTTCCTGTAGAATACAGTGTACTGAACTTTGTAAGATCCTTGAAAAGTTAAAAGAAAAAAAAAGGATGCATGGTTATTATCCCATTTTATAGGTAAGCAAATACAATTATAGGTACTACTGCTAACTAGCTCAGGATCCCAGAGCCAGATGTGTAATATTAGGTTTCTTGATTTCTGCCCCAACCCCCAAGTTAGGATATCCTCTTCACAATTTCTCAAGTACAATAGCATATGTGGTACCAAAGGAAGCACCGTGGGCACAAAGTATTTTATTCAAATTACTGTGTTTAGCTGAAGTACTTCTTTAAAAGAAAGTGTGCAGATGCAAATATTATTTCTTATATGTGTGTGCACATGTATACAAATACAGATATCGATATATCTAACTACTTATACATATTATCTATGTGTACAGCACACCACAATTTATACAGTGCTTTCTTGTGTGTTTTCTTGTCTTATTCCCACAATAATACCTGGGAGGTATTATTATGAACCTTGTTTATTAAAGAGAACACTGAAAATATTAGATCTAGTGAGGAGCAGAGCCAGAAATAAATCTACATCTTTCTGTGCCAGGCTCAGTACATTTTCTCCCCACCATGTTAGTGAACGAACAGCAAATGCACGAATATTTAGTGACTTATCTACAGCTTTTCATTTAACTCAATCTTTCCTTTATGTTCTTAATGTAGTTCCCATCCTGCAATCTACGGATAGATACGGTGAGGGGAAATGTACCCTAATCCTCCGGAAAATGTATGCAACAGTTTGGGGCATTTATTTGGGGAGTCTGTCTATCAGTTACAGATTCTGAGAAGGGTACACAAAGAACATGTGAATCAAAAAACTGAAGAACCCCTGATTTGAAGCATGTTTAAAAGCGTCTGACTTTTATATAATTTAAAATATCAAGATTATTCAAATGTATTGTCCCATTCACGTAAATACAAATTGGTTAAATCCAGGGGGAAATATCAGAATACCAATTTTTTAAAAGAAGGTTAACTAAAATAACTTAAAAGACTTATAAGACATTTTTTGAGAAATAGCCCTTATAGTAGGTGTCCATCTCCAGATAGGATAAAATAGACCACAGCAGGCCAACAGTCCTGCTGAAAACAACTAGGAATAACAAGGGCTGGCAAATAAAAAGTCATGGAAACAATAAGGACATAAATGTAACAAAATACCAGAGAGGAGAACCACTCAGAGAAGTAACGGAAGCCAAAAGACAATTGGGTAATATCTGTAAAGGGATGAAAGAAAATTCCATATCTAACAAAAATATCTTTAAAAATGAAACTGAAATTAAAATGTTTGAGACTAATACTGAGAGAATTCAGTGCCAACAGACCAGCACCGAAAGAAATACTGAAGGAAGTTACTCAAGAAGAAATAAAATGATCTCAAACAGAAACATGGAAATGCAGGAAAGAATGAGGAATAGCGAGTAGGTAAATATGTGAATAAATATAATTAAATCAAATATACAAACAATTTTACAAAATTATAAAATTACATATTTTGTGTAATATATAAGAAAATGTTTTACAAAACATTATAATGTCACGGAGTTTTAAATATCTGTAGAACTACAATGTGTGACAACAATAATGTAAAAGGTAGATGAAATTAAAGTACCTAGCAATATTAGGAAATTGCTGAAAGTACTTTTATCATATTTATAATATATTGAATATACATATTTTGACTTGAGAGTAGCCACCAAAAGAATGCATAACTAATAAGTTATAGAGAGGAAACTTAAATAATAAAAATAGTTGATTCATCAAAAAGAAAATAAGACAGGCGAAACAAAACATAAAAATAAAACATGCATGCCAAACAGAGAGCAAATAGCTATATGTAGATATAAATCCAACTATATCAGCAATTATATTAAATGTAGGTAGACTACTCCAAATGGTACACCAAGTCTGCCAGTATGGATTTTTTTTTAATCTAAAAACAATAACGATACCTATACACTGCCAACAAGAGACATACTTTAAAAATAACACAGAAAGCTTAAAAGTAAAAAGACATCCATGCAAAACTAACCAAGAAAAAGCTAGCACAAACAAAATAATATCAGACAAAGCAGATTTTAAAGCAACACATATTACTAGGGAAAGAGAAATCTTTCATCATAAAAAGAGTCAGTTGAATAAGATAATATCATAATATTACTTCTGTATGCCCCTAATAACACATCTTCAAAAGATATCAAGCAAAAGTTAACAAATCCAATAGAATAGATAAATCCACAATCACAGTGGGAAACTTTAACAGGCCTCTTTCAATAGCTAATAGAACAAGTAAGCAAATAATTGACAAGGATATCAAAGATCTAAATTACACAATTAAAATAACATACCCAAAGAAATAATTAACATAATTAAATGCATATATTAATATTTGTAAGAGATACCCATTATTCAAACCTCTGCATTAAACACAATAATTCAAAAAATATAAACACACAGGCCAGGTGCGGTGGCTCATGCCTGTAATCCCAGCATTTTGGGAGGTCGAGGCAGGTGGATCACTCGTGGTCGGGAGTTTGAGACTAGCCTGGCCAACATGGTGAAACCCCATCTCTACCAAAAATACAAAAAATTAGCTGGGCGTGGTGGCGCACACCTATAATCCCAGCTACTCGGGAGGCTGAGAAAAGAGAATCGCTTGAATCCAGGAGGCAGAGGTGGCAGTGAGCCAAGATCATGCCATTGCACTCCAGCCTGGGCAACAGAGTGAGTATACATATACACACACACACACACACACACACACACACACATAAATTTAAAATCTAGACGACTTTCACCCTTGATGGAACGATTCACCAGTATCAAATTGAAATTGCCTTTGTTTCTATAACACAGCAGAACTAAGTAAAAGACAATTCATGACAGAGGTCAGCAAATGACTCCAGATTCCTCACAAGACCAGAAGCAGGCTTTATAAAGCCCCTTAGCTTGCTTCCTTTTCAAATCCCTAACTTACAAATTCCATGGAAACAGAGAACTCCTAGTAAGTGAAAACAAATATCTGGCACTTTAAGCAGCAGATCATAGTGGGAAATGTACTGGCTTGGGTATAAGAAAAATTGTAATCACTCTTGCATTATTCTGATAATCCTTTGGGAATAAAAGCCCTATACTGGCCCCCAAATCATCAACTACATAAACCAAGAAGGAAGCAAAATGCAGTTTAACAGTTAGACACAAGTTGGGATTTTAATCAATAATCCACTAGCATCACTGAGGGAGCAGCCTGCCCTACCCTATATTGATGAAAATTTAGTAACTCCATCAAGAGTGAGTATGGTCCAGCTCTGCTTTATACCTGTCAGACACACCTGGGCCATGGAATACTTTAATACAAATATAGACAAAGCTGACAACACGTTCAGAGGAAAAGGACAAGGATGCCAAAGGGATGCAAAAAGCATGCTGTCATATGAGGAACAATTGAAGGAACTGGGACTGTTTTGCTAAAGAAGAGACGACTCATGGGTAAATGGTCACCGCTGCAAATATCTGAGGGTCTATCATGCAGACATAGGATTAGACATGTTCTGCAGGCCCCAAGGGAAGAGCACAAAACAATACAGGGAAGGACAGGGGACAGAGTTCAGCTCCCCAGTGAGAGCCCTCTAAGGATCAGACATCCAAAGACGACAAGGATTGCTTCAGCTTAGGCGGAACAAGCACTACTAAGAGATGGTGTGTTTTGTTTGTTTTTCTGTTTGCTTATTTGGTCTGAGAAAGAATGAGGCTAAAGAACTTAAAGAACTATCTAATATTCATTGTCTAGAATCTATAATATCTGGTATATAATTCTAGATTAATTGCTTCAATATTTTTTAAAATGGAGGGCCTAACATAACTGGATTTGGATTTTGTGGGGTTTCTGTTCATTTTTCGCTTCTCCTTCTTTTTTTTTTTTTTTTTTTTTTTGAGATAGGTTCTCACTATATCACCCAAGCTGGAGTACAGTGACATGATCATAGCTCACTGCAGCCTCAAATTCCTAGGCTCAAGGGATCCTCCCACCTCAGCCTCCTAAATAGCTAGGACTGCAGGCACCACCACCACACCACACCTAGCTAAATTTTTTTTTTTTTTTTTTTTTTTTTTGGTAGAGACAAAGTCTCACTATGTTGCCCAGGCTGGTATTGTACTCCTGGGCCTCAAATGACCCTCCCACCTCAACCTCCCAAAGCACTGGAATTACAGACATGAGCCACCACATCCAGCCCCAGGTTTATTTTTTATTTTTTCTTTATTTATTTATTTTTATTATTATTATTAGAGACAGGACCTTGTTCAGTACCCTAGACTGGAGTGCAGTGGCATGATCTCAGCTCACCACAACCATGGCCTCCTGGGCACAAGTGATCTTCCCACCTCAGTCTCCTGAGGAGCTGGAACTACAGGCACACACCACCATGCCCAGCTAATTTTTTGGTAGAGAGAAGGTTTCGCCTGTTGCACAGGCTGGTCCTGAACTCCTGGGCTCAAGCAATCCGCCCGCCTCAGCTTCCTGTAGTGTTAGGATTATAGGTGTGAGCCACTGTGTCCAGCCCCAGGTTTGTTTTTTAATGTCTCTCTTATATTTTTGCTTTGGTTTATTTTTCTAACTCCTTGGATTTATGCTTAGTTTATTTTTATTCTCTGTATTAATGGTTTTCAAACTGAGATCAGGGGAACCCTAAGTTGTAATGGGAGGATGTTGGGAGTTCATAAACATTCCATTTAAATTTCATTTGGGAAATATGTTTCCAATTAGTATTAAATCTAAAAGGATTATCATCCACTTAAATTTATTATTTACCAAATTTTAAGACATTGGAGAGTACCTAAAGTGCCAGGTTGTCATTTTTCCACCGAATTGACAAATGCAATAAACTTAAAGAACACATTTATAATAATAAAGTTTTATCAAGCTTACATATTAATGTTCCTCATAATACTTGTTTGGAAAACAAAAGGTTTCCTTTTATCCAATAAGAAAGAGTCTCTAAGGCCCCTCTAAGGACTATAGGATACCCTCTGCTGTCTTATGGGAAGACAACTAAGTCCTATTAGT
Organism: Gorilla gorilla gorilla; assembly: GCF_029281585.2. Taxonomy (NCBI): domain Eukaryota; kingdom Metazoa; phylum Chordata; class Mammalia; order Primates; family Hominidae; genus Gorilla; species Gorilla gorilla. The sequence goes on from NC_073243.2 coordinate 37,966,764, forward strand.
GACCAAAGTCACTAATGGCCTAAGAAAATATTCCTCTAAGCCCTTTTTATGGTTCATGTCTCAAATAAGCTTTACATTTGCACCACTGTAAAGACTACAATTTGTCAACTTCAAATTCACCTTGAACCCACACAGACAGTAACCTCACATGGTTATTATTTAGCACTTGAGGTCTACAGATTTATGTCAAATCAACTGCCATCTAAAGGTTATTGTGGGCCAAGTAACAGCATTGAACATCTCAAACTAAAATGAAGACATTCAGGAATACAAACAACCCCAAGTCTCCATGGATTGATTATCTCTGGGCATAACCTGATCATAACTATCCATTCTTATTTCATGGTGGACCACCAAGTCCTTGTGTTCCACAGGCAGTCCCTCTCCTTGGTACAAAGGTATAAAAACTGGAGACAGTTCCCCTTGTCCCTCTCATCTGGCCAGCATCCGTGCGAGAATATTCCTTCCACCTATCTATCCTCAGTGTATGTACACACACACATGCACATACATATACACACACACACACACACACACACACGAGGCCACTCTTAAATAAGAGTGCTAAAGACTCTGCCAAGCAATGCTCATTGTAAGATACTGGGAATCCTCAGTAAGAAAAGTAGAGATTCAGAAATGTACAATTTAGAGATCTGAAAGGAGCCTTAGAGCTCATCTGGATCAAACCCCTTACATTACAGGAAACTGAAGACCCATAGCCTTGATCTAGGTTCCATCACACAGCTAACCTTGGACCAGAAATCCCTGGTGGTCACCTTCCATCGAATACCTTTCCCACTCTCCCAAGCTACTAGTGGGGAAGAGCAATAGTCTGACCCCCAAATGAATCCTATTCCTCCCCCAGGGACTGGGAAGAGCCTTTATGAAAAGAAGTCAGGATCAGAATCAATGAACTCTCCCTAAAGTTCCTCAGCACCCACCCCCACAGCATCCCCAGCCTCCATTGTCTTGTCTCTTCTCTTCTGGGCTCCTGTCACCTTTGTTAAACCATAGAGCGCTTTCAGGTCCTGTAGCTCTTCCCCTCAAATCAAAGCAAAAGCAGGAAAAAAGCCAGCCCAGTCGTAGCATGGAAAACTTGAAGCCCTGATGGAAACTAGAGAAGCAGGGCACGTGGAAAGAGCAGGTAGCAGTCGGTCAGCCCCAGCTCCAAGAGCCTACAGAAGAGGGGAAAGAAAAGGACACAAGGGGCTGGGCATGGTGGTTCACGCCTGTAATCCCAACACTTTGAGAGTCCGAGGCGGGCGGATCACCTGAGGTCAGCAGTTCAAGACCAGCCTGGCCAATATGGTGAAACCCCTTCTCTACTAAAAAATACAAAAAATTAGCTGGACGTGGTGGCAGGCACCTGTAATCCCTGCTACTCGGGAGGCTGAGGCAGAAGAATCGCTTGAACCCGGGAGGCAGAGGTTGCAGTGAGCTGAGATCACACCATTGCACTCCAGCCTGGGCAACAAGAGCAAAACTCCATCACAAAAAAGAAAAGAAAAGAAAAAAAAGAAAAGAAGGAAGAGGGCTCGGTGGGGAGAGAAACAAAAACAACGGCAGTGGGCTGGGGAGTGATGACGGGGGCAAGCAGAGAAAGAGCTGGAAAAACAAAGCAACATGGAGCTTAGTTGAAATAGGAAAAGCGTGAGAAAGATGGACAATAAATAGATAAATAAAAATGAGCAGGAGAGAGAAAGATTCACCCCACCAGGAATGGCAATCTGGAAATACTTTTGTAAAAAGGAGGAGGGGAGAGGGAGGCAGAAAAGAATCTAAACTTTGGTGCTGACAAGGAACACTGCATCTAATCCAGATCAAGAGCTGAGGGCCAAAGAAGCACCTCGGATGTGTCTCATTGAAACACATCATGAAGTGGGGGTGGGGAGGTTTCACACTACTCACATCCCACTAACGGCACATCCCCATTCTGGGGAGCCCATCCTTCCATACAACCCTGCAGGGAGAAAGGAGAGCACACTTGGGGACTCCTTTCTCATTCCCAGCCACTTTAGGCAGAAGCAGCCATGGCTTTAAAACGAAGGAGCTCATTTTTCTGGCCTTGTCCTTTCTTGCCCCTCACTGTTTCTTTCTCCCTCTTCTACCTCCCTCCCTCCCTCCCCTCACCAACTTTCAATGGTCCCATAAAATTCGACATTGTTTACAAACCTTACCATGGCAGGTACCTATTTGCAGATATTTTACTGTTATCAAACTCCTACCATATAGATGTTACTGAAGCAATCTCAGTTATAAAGGGACATCAGGCATTGTATTAACTCACATTAAATATGAAATTTCTCATTTCCTAACAGAAAGCCTTAATGCAAAAACAGTAGTATTTATCAGTTTATTAATCGTGGTTGCTTAGGAACACATAAGGATAAAAATGGCCATGATAGGATCCTTTGTGTTTTAATTAACAGTACTGTGCATTTGAATGTACCAAGTACCATTCTAAGTGAATTATCTCATTAATTCCTTACAATTGGCCTATAAGGTAGAAACCATCATCCTCATTTTATAGATGAGGAAAGAGAGGCTTTGAGAGGTAAATGCCCTGATAATTATACGGTGATCTGGAGGGTCAGGAAGAAGCAGGAGTCAAACCCATGCTTCCTTCTTAACTCCCAGCAAGCCCTGCCACTGTGATCATTGCTGCGTCCCCCACAGCAAAGCCTCTGCCGAAAACAAGAGACAGCCCGGTGCGTTGATTGGCTCCATGACCATCTCCGCACACCTAACTCCACAGTGAAGTCTTAAGAAGTTACACATGAGTATCCATTGAGTACTTCGGAGAAATGACCACGTTCAAGGACTGTGAATATTATGACCTCTTTTAGATTATTTTCTCTTCTTCCTTCATTCAATAAATACCTGATGTGTGTCAGGCACTGTGTTAGGCACAGATGGTATGAAGATGACAAGACCTATCCTTTCTTTCCTTCACGGAGCTCACAGCCTAATAGGAAGAGAAGAGCTTAAACAAACACAAGTGAGCACAAGGGTCTCTGTATGGATGGGAGAGGGAGTAACAGGTCAGGAAAGGCCTCTCTGAAGATGGAAAGGATGCTGTGAATGGAAGGGAATTCCAAATAAAGGCGTGAAAACCAGTGAGAGAATGGCTCATTTGGAGAATGACAGTTTATTATCGCCAGGCTGTGATTCCTGAAGTAGAAAGTAGGATAGGAGAAAAAGCTGGACATGAAGGCAGAGGCCATCGCATGGAGGGCTTGGAAGACAAAGAGTTCCTGGAAGAGTTTTGAGCAGGGGAGTAACACAATCAGATTTGCATTTTACAAAGACCAGTCTAGGAGACACAGGCGGTTATGCCGGGAAGGCTGCTATCGAGATTGGCTTTCCTTGAGGTACAGTCTCTTTCTCAGTACCCTGCTGCTCTGGAATTTTTAAGAGTACCAAAAATAACCTAGAGATTAGAAAAACATGGGTCTGGCTCAATGACTGTACATGCAGACCAGAGATACTGGTCTAGATCTCCATCCACCTCCTGAAGCTCTAGTGAAAAGTGTAAGGCCTCAAAGATTCAAGCAGACCTGGACTCCAATCCTGGCTGCCTCTGCTACTAAATTGTAAAACAGGAATAAAAACAGTGCCTGCCTATCTTAGGAAATTCTTAACATTGCTAAATGAAATAAAATATATTGACACTTGCATAGCACTTCTGACACTTAATAAATAAATAAATTTTAATTTAATTTAGTTAATTTTAATTTAATTAATAAAAATTAATAAATGTATTAATTTATTAATTACTTAATAAATTAATAAATGTATTAATTTATTAATTACTTAATAAATTAATAAATTAGCCAGCTACTCAGAGATTACTAAAATCAATATCACTCTTGTTATTCAGTATTGTTCATTGAAGAAACATTTATTGAATATCTAATGAGTGCCAGGCAGTTTCCTCAACTTTCTCAAAACAGCACAGTGAGGTCGGCAGCACAGCATAAGTACCCTCATTTTACAGAAGAGGATATTTTGTTCAGAAGGCTACATTATTTGACCAAAGTTACAATGACCCTCCTCAAGTTCTCCAAGCTGGAAACAGGATTCAGAGAAATAAAATCGAAGGTGTAGTAAGCACTCATTTGAAAGACTCCATTTTATAAATGAAAGTCCTCTCTACTTCAAAATAGTCTTCCCTCTCCACTGCAAAAACACAACTTAAAAAAAAGAAAAAGAAAAAACAGAAGTATTTTTATCCTGAAGACAGTTCACTCTAATTTGGCAAAGTGGTATCAGTTCTTGCATTCTTCTGGAACTGGATGCTACTTACCATCTGTTTAGAAGATCAACAGAGCACTCATTTTCCAGGATCTTAATCTACCTCAGTTGTGTATCTGATTTTTTTCTGGGATATAAAGTGGTACAAGCACTAGCTTATGAGTGCACAGAGAAATGTTACCTGTGCTATATGCTAACTCCTCACTTTGTCTATCCTTTATGTGGCCTTCCAAGGACACAGGATCATCTTCCTTCCTCTTTAATGCGCAAATTCTATCAGCACATTTGCCTAGAAGTGTGTCCTGCTCCTCTGTCTCCCCAAAGACCCTGAAGTGAAATCCCCAGGATTTCATACCTTTCATTACCAGTGAGCATGCTGCCCTGGCCCTTCTGCTCATCCCAACTCCAGCTATCCTGGAAGGTCCCACTCTTCTGGGCATGCCCATGATGTCCCTCTGAATTTCAGGCCATCTCATCCCAACCTGTCTCATAGTATTTAACTGTCCCTCCCTATTCTTCTCTTTTCTCTCTGCCAACACTACGGGCCTTCATTTTACCAATTTATGCTCCTTCTATCCTTTTTTTTACCCTCTTATATAGTTTAGATCCATGTCTCTACCCAAATCTCATGTTCAATTATAATCCCCAGTGTTGGGGGTGGGGCCTGGTGGGAGGTGATTGGATCATGGGGGTAGATCCTTCATGAATGGTTTAGCACCATCCTTTTGGTGCTGTTCTTGTGATAGCGAGTTCTTGCAAAATCTTGTTTAAAAGTGTATAACGTGTCCCCCTTTGCTCTCTTGTTCCTGCTCTGGCCATGTGACCGTGTGCTCCCCCTTCGCCTTCTGTCATGACTGTAAGTTTTCTGAGGCCTCCCCAGAAACCAAGCAAATGCCAGCACCATGCTTCCTGTACAGCTTACAGAACTGTGAGCCAATTACACCTCTTTTCTTTATATATTACCCACTCTCAGATATTTCTTCTTTTTCACGCTTCATCTCATTTCTTAATTTCAAGAAAAATCTGATTTTTCTTGCCTTAATGAATTATTGCTGTAATAGTTGTCAAATGATGATTTTCTAATTCCATCATTCCTTTTAAATTATTTTTTCTTTCAATAGTTTTCGGGGTACAGGTGGGTTTTGGTTACATGGATAAGTTCTTTAGTGGTGATTTCTGAGATTTTAGTGTAATCGGTCTTAGATATTTCTTGATAGCAATGCAAGAATGTACTAACAGACTCTCCCACATAATGAAGGTCAGAGAGCATCATGGTTAAGTCAGCCAGCCCTGGATCTGGAGTCAGTTGGCCTGGATCCCAAGCCTGACTCTATCACTTATCACTGTTTAGCTTTAAACAACTGGCTTAATTTCTGTAACTTAATTTCCTTTCCTCATCTGAAAATGGAATTAAATATAGTCCTTTAGATTTTAGTGACAGTCAAATGTAATAATGAATGCCTCTGCCTGGCATGGAGTAAGACTCTATTATGTGTTTAGTCTTTTTATTTTTCATTGTTAAACTACCCCAATTTCTTTTAGGAATAACACAGGATATACAAAAGCATAAAAATGATACAATGGACTTTGGGGACTCGGGAAAGGGTGAGAGGCAGGTGAGATATAAAAGACTACACATTGGGTAAAGTGTACACTGCTTGGGTGATGGGTGCACCAAAACCTCAGAAATCACCACTAAAGAACTTATTCATGTAACTAAACACCACCTGTTCCCCAAAACCTATTGAAATAAAAAATTTTTAAAAAGCTAAAAATGAATAAAGCAGGATGTAATTATTTCCTCTCAAATTTCCCTCAACTATTCTTATGCACAAAAAGGACTCAAAGTTAATTCACTAGAATGGGAGAACATTTTTGTAAACCAAAAGAATCATTTCCTACTGTTTGTGTGTTTCCGCTACGCTTTCATATACCACTTTTTTCTTAATAAAAGTAAAATGCAGCTTTCTACATTAATTCATCAAACATATATTAAGCCCTTATTAAAATATATTCAAAACACTGTTCTAGGAACAAGGGATGCAGCAATAAACTCAGCAAATTCCTGTTCTCATGGTCTAGAGCCTTCTGTTGGAAAGATAAAGTAAGAAAATATCAGATAAGTGCTATACAGAGAATTAAAAATAGTAGAATAACCCTCAATATTTACCAAAAGGAACTAAAAACTTACATCATACAAAAACCTGCACATGGATGTTTACAGCAGCTCTATTCAGAATTGCCAAAACTTGGAAACAACCAAGATGTCTTTCAGTAGGCAAATGATAAATAAATTGTGGTACATCCAGTTGATGGTATTAGCATTAGCATTTAGCATTTAAAAGAAATGAGCTATCAAGTCATGAAAAGACATGAAGGAACCTTAAATGCATGTCACTGAGTGAAAAAAAAAAAAGCTGATCTGAACAAGTTACATACTACATGATGCCAACTCTATGACATTCTGGAAAGGGCAAAACAATGGAGATGGTTAAAAGCCCAGTGGTTGCCAAGGGTTGGTAGGCGGGGGAGGGATGAATAGGCAGAGCACAGAGGATTCTCAGGGCAGTGAAAACACTCTGTGTAATACCATAAAGGTGGATACTTATCATTATACATTTGTGCAAACCTATAGAATATACAACATCAGGAGTGAACCCTAATGTAAACTACAGATTTTCGGTGATGATGATGTGTCAATGTTGGTTCATCAATTGTAAAAAAAAAAAAAAAAAAAAAAAAAAGTTCACTAAATTGTGATATTCCTGGTGGGGGATGTGGATAATGGGGGAGGCTATGCTGGCCACACACACACTAACCTCTCCCTCTCAATCTCAACAATTTTACCCCAAATGTAGTGCTAGATGTACTGCTACAAGTGTCCCCTAATTCAGAAATGAGAGGAGCTAGGAGAAAATAGCTTCACTGATAAATAACTGTTTACATAATAAAGAAAAGCTGTATCATTTTAAATGCCATTTCTAACAATTTACCATATTTCTGACACTGTAGATTATATTAATATTATGCTGTCTACTCTGGGCCTCTTGAAATCACCCAAAACCCCAGCACATGTAATGAATACAAAAAGCTTTCCAGAGATACATGACTTTAAAATTTACCTATCAGAAAGGAAAGCAATTCTCATTCCATGACCACCCTATCCCTTCAAAAACAACTAAAAGAGAAGTTTGCTGGCCACACAGTAATTATGGGTCTTCCCTGGAAGTACATTATGACACAATAACTTGTCAAGTATCCTGATGACTGTGCCACAGTATCCCAATTCTTTCCTTAAAACCAAATGGCCACTATGTATTACATAAGACCCCTTCTCTTTGAACAAATTTTTTAATAGCCAAGCAAAGGCATGCTTCCAAAACTTATGACGATTTGAGTTTTTCAAGATATATGTCTAACTGAAGAAATCCTTAAGTTACAGTAACCCCTTAAGTTATCTCATTCCTGACAAGATAGACACAGATCCGCATTTTGTTTTTTTAACTGGTTATACCCTCCTTCCAAACTATACAACTCCAAACCTTTTGACCACATAAGGAAAGCACACATAACTACCAAGTCAATAAAAACATCTTCCCAATAATCACAGAAACTAATGCATTCCCATTGAAGTCCCACATGCTAAATTAGGTTGAGCACAGTTACTAAAAATGGATTATTCTTGTCACAGAGAACATCAAGAATTTTCTACTTTTCTGCATAAGAGATTAGAGGGGTTTTTTTTAGCTTAAAGGCAGAGAAGAGGAAAAAATTAAAGAATTTCATCTGATCATTGCAAAAAAAAAATCTAGCTCAGTACATACTGTCCCAAAGACATCTAAGATGTTAGTTTTCAACTGTTTAATTAAAGACTCAACACAGAGCAAGTAAAAAACCAAAAGATTCTAAACAGCTACTTAATTTTTAGGATAAACTAGAGAACAAATTTTTCATTTTCAAATCTAAAATTTTAAACCACTAAAAATATCAACCTTCAAAACAGTTCCAACCTGTGCAACATGGCAAAACCTTGTCTCTACAAAAATATACAAAAATTAGCCAGGCATGGTGGCACACACCTGTAGTCCCAACTACTCGGGGGCCTGAGGTAGGAGGATCACCTGAGCCCAGAAAGGCTGAGGCTGCAGCGAGCTGTGATCGTGCTACTGCACTCAAGCCTGGGCAACAGATGAAACCCTGACCAAAAAAAAAAAAATCCTCCTTATGGTGGACAGTTTGAACCTATATTGATTATAGGTTGCATACATGATCAAGTCAGCAGTCTACTGAAATATATTTTCCTTTATTTTGCCTTAAAGGTGCCTACCGATGCAAGGTAACACTGGAATCCAAAAAGATAAGTAGGACATCCCTACCTATCTAACCACCTACATGGCCATCACCAGTCATTCTCCTAGCCTTGCGAGCACCTCTTAACAGGGGAAGAAGCATTTTTACCACCAACTACTTCTCTGCGGGTCACAAACATATACAACATATCTGACTGGGACAGTTTACTATTTAAAAAACTCTACATTTGAGGATAAGTTGAGTAGATTTCATTAAATTCATTTTATAAACTTATAAACAGAACTATAAGCTATAAACTTAACCACAAACTATAAGTAATATGCATGTTAATGCTTTACATTTAAAATTGAACCTTAGAAAAACTCTTTTTAGATCAGAATTAGATGGCAATATATTCACTGAATAACTCTGGAAACCACTATTTGGCAATACGTTTAAATCTCACAACACTGCAAGCTAGGTTTTGTTATTCCCACCTTATAAATGGGAAAGTGAGATAGTACAAATTGGAAGGTCACAGCTGGGACTCGAATTCAGGCCTATCTACTATCTACTCCTTGCTCTTATTTCAAGATTAAAACAATAGTTAGTGTGTAACTGGTTCATAGGTATTTAAAGGTGCCAAAAAGACAAATTCCCAACTTGTGAAGTTCTACTCTCTAACACTAACAAAAATAGTCTATACAATTTGAGTAAAATTAGCTACTTACTACTCACCTTATCGAGGAAAGATATGTATCTTCCTCCATAATATCGAAAGAAGCTGCCCACCTGAAATGCCATCGGTGACTAAATAAACTTGAGAAATCTAACACATTCTGTGTATTTAAATAAAGGGTGATGTTGTGACGAAGAATACAAACAAAAGTATGGCCATCTAAATGACTTTTACAAACAGAAAATCTAAAGAATGAGAATTGTTCAATATTTATTTAGCATTGTCCTTGGGGCAAGATCCAGCCAGCAAACATGAATGTTTCACTCTGTTTCACAGGAGATAGAGTAGATACTGCAGCTCCCCCTAAGGCAGCATTGCTTTAGCCCAGAGGATATGTTCTTAAAAATAAAATCAGCCCTATACATGGTCATCCTCATGATTAGAGCAACACATACCATCACCTAGCCAACCTGTCAATCTCAGTTCTAACAGCTTTCAGTTGATCAGTTTAATCCCACAACAGTCCTTTGAGGTAGGTGTCTGTTATAATACTCATTTGACAAATGAGGAAACTGAGGCAGGGAGCACTTAAATAACTTGCCTAAGATCACACAGCTTGTCAGGAGGCTGAGCCAGGCAGTCTCTTAAACTCTCATAGCCAAGTCCTCACAGCGATGCAGCTACACACACTGGCAATCCTTACAGGTTCTTGAAATCCCTTGAAGTCAAGAATTGCCTCTAGCTATCCACAACTGTGGGTCAGTCCCTTCAGACTGCAGTGATATTTATGAGGCCTCTTATCATATCCAGGGCTTTCTGCCATTTTCTGCTTTTCTTTGTTATTTATTTTCTTGATTGTCCCTTGAACTGCTATAAAGCTTACATTTTAATGCCAGCACCATACTATTCCTTTGTTTCTTGGGGCAAGTTCACACACCTATGGTCAACTATCCTGCACCAAAACTGCTCCTTTGGAACACAAGATATATGTTGGAAAGAGCAGCCACAGAAAGCAACATGATTTGCAGAACCCACTCAACCTGGAGTCGTTTGGCAGCACTCTCAATGGCTGATCTCATCAGGGTTCTCCAATGAGAAACGTTTTCTCTTTGGCCAGAACATTCAGTACCGTGTGTTTAGTACAGGGTGCCACAACATCTCTCTGTGGCTGACAACATTCTTTAGCTTTCTGGACGAGAAGGAAAAACATTAACCTTTCGACTTGTCTTAACTATAGGTGATAATTTAAAAGAGGGCTTTGTTATATTACTTGCTGTACTGTTCTCTATGATTCCAATATTTCATAATTTAAACCCTTTTTACAAAGCAATTTCCAACACTTGATTTAGATAGCACATCTGACTTGAAAGAAAACTTGTTTTCAGACTTGCAAGGCTAAGAATTTGAGTGAAGGTCTGTAGGGGCACAACAAACGGAAGCCACCAGTTGTGACCCATTTAATCAGCCACTAGCCTGACCATTTCTTTACTACATTGGGATGAAACAAAGAAATTATCATTTTAAAAATAAGAAGGCTTTCCACAAAACAAGCAATGCTCTATTTTGTTCTACATGTTTACTTATGGCTTCAGTGACAGCATAGATATCATTATCAAATTTACCAATGGTAGAAGCAAAGTTGGAAGGGTCAGTCAGGATGAATCAAGTCTCAGAAAGACCTCAACAGGACCAACACTAACAAGACGAACTTCACCAACTAACAATGAAAATGCTGTACTTAAGTTAAAGAAAACTCAGCAGCACAACACAGGATGCAAGAGGACCAGATAAATAGCATTGATGTGGAAAGGACCTAGAGATTTCAGACAGCAGTAAGCTCAGGATGGGGCAGCAGTTTGATACAGTCACCCAAAATGAACTCAGACTACCTGAGACTGAAGGACAGTAGGCAGAACAGGGAAGGTGATGACCCCATGGTCCTCTGCATTGGCCAGAGCCTGCTGAGGGATTCTGTTCAATTAGAGGCACTGCATTTTAACTGGATGTTGAGGGCCACACTATGAGAAGAAAGGCTTTTGAAATCAGGGATTTATTCTGGCAAAGAGGACACTTAACGAGAGGATATGACAGCTGTTCTCAAAGTCTTAAAGGACGATATCCAAGAAAAAACAGAATTACTACACAATGTTTCAGGGGGACAGAACCAAGAGCAAGTGGAGAGAATTACCAGAGGCAGATTTTAGGCCACAGTTAAAAATTATTTTATAGCAAGTAGAACTGTCCAAATATGGACTCTCTTCCTTATCCAGGAAAGTGGGTTCTTGTCACCATTAGAAGAGCTTAAGGAGAGTAGATGGCCATCTATTCCTGTCATCAGAGGGAATTGCTACACATAAGATTCCATGATAAAAATCATTCAAACTTACAGTGGATATGTATATTCAGAGAATCACAAAAGCACAAAGTGAAAGTGGTCACAAAAGATTATTTCACTCACCCCCTCAGGTCTAAGCAAGGAGACAAACTGCCCAAGAAGATCACTTTTAAAATGTTTCTTTATATGTTTCTAAGAAGAAACCTGCCCATCTTCTTAGTATTCCCACAGTTCTGGCTTTTCAGAAAGTTCTTCCTGATGCCTAATCTGAATTTCACCTGCTCCAATTATACCAATTCACATGGATACCAAAATGGGCTTTGTAATGATCATGACAGGGAGAAACTGACATGAGGACAGGTAATGAAGAAAAATATTTGCAGAGGAAAAATATTAAGCAATGAATTTTAAAAGCTTCCAATCTCTAAATGCCAATGTCATTCAGAACAGTTATAAAAACCATTAGAAATCTGGTTTACATACTTTCTTTTCTGAGTACAAACACTGACCTCCTTGTATAAAAGCTCTGCTTTTATTTTCAGACCCAGCTTTCTATCTCTGCAGAAAGAACAAGACAAAAACTTAATGTGTTTAGATTACAACCACTCAACACTGAAGGGAAACTACAGTTGGGCAGCGGGAAAAAAAGATAGCTTTAAAAGGCTGGTGACAACATTAAGTGCTTAAACATGCCTAGTTCACATAAAAGGTACCAAAGTACAAATTAAATAAAACATGTTCTCTCATTTCTACTAACTGTCTGGGATATGTTGCCAAAATACAAAGTCACCCTGAAACGCTATTTAGCATAGAATTCTGGATGGCCTTATTCCTAGCAACTTACACTGTGCTTAGTAAATTCATCATATACTGTATTGATACACTTTTGCACCGAACTAATTTACCTACTTGTGGGCCAATCAATTTTCTGTTAAAACTCCCTATATCTTAGTTAGTTGGATAGCATATTTTAGATTCTCTTTAAATGCTTCCCTAGCAAAAATAAAACCAAACCTAAGCTCTAAATCAACTCTTTGAAAATAAACTATTTTTTTGTAACTGCTACAGCTTGGTTTTAGATAAAACATGTCAGTAAACAAGACAGCAAACTGGTATCTATGTAACTTGAATTTTGTTTGCAGTTTGGCTAGTCATACCTGGCAGACAGGGAGTGCAGTGCCCAGAAGTTCCAAATGACTTCCTTGTCATTCTGAAGACTGAACCCTACTCTGTTCTGGGCTGGCAGTGAGCTTTTCACTGAGGGGTATTTGTGCACACACAGGCACACATATGCACACACACTTTCTCCCCTGGTTTAAACTTTTAGGGATATGGTCTTTGCAACCAAACTCAGGCTAATAGGAAAATTTAGATTAAAACCACTCAACACAGGGGGAAACTGCACAAGTTACATACTGCCCAAGTCAGTCACCTTGACTGCTAGTTTAACAATTGACCCTGACAGGCATTTTATTGTTAATGCTCTCTTAATTCAGAAATGTATGTCTTGCAGTTGAGCCCTGAAAGAATAAAGGGTTGATACTTAGGTAAAGAAAAAGTTTCCAGACATCCAAAATAGTAGCCAAATCTTTAAACTCTTCTCAGACCCTTTTTCTACTCTTCCTCATTGTCCAGCCAAATGTCGTGAGCCTATTCTTCAGAAAATCAGGAAGATAGACCTGGCTTTACAAATCAGGCATGTGAATGAATTACACCACACCCCAAGCATATCCCTAGCTTTCCCAAATACCAACGAAAACAGCCAACTTACTGATTCTCTCAAAACAGAGACCTCACTTGAACCACTAATGCAGCATTAAAAAGAAAATAAAAAAGATTTTTAGTGATTAGCTAGTTATTTAACATGATAGTCCCTAACCTTAATTTCACTTAAGAAGATTAGTATAAATTATTTTATGAAAGTAAAGGATAATAATGTTCTTACAGTCACCATTTAAATAACAGTTAAGAGGTATTGAGTTTATCCAAGGGAAAAAATAATCTCCAGTGGACTAACATTCTATTCATACCTATAAGCCTCAAACCTAAAGGGCGTATCTATACAAGGCAATTGGCCATATTAGTTTTAACTGTTCCTAAATGAATTCATATAATAGAGGACTACGCAAATATGAGAAGGTGTGTTCAAACAACCACAAAGATTCTAAGTTCCTCTGTACAAAAATACCTCCTCTATCAGTCTGCCATGGTTTATGACACTCCTATCATTAAATGTACTTCTTAGGTATTATGAGAAGTTATTTAATATTTAATGACACAGAAAATATTTGTGAAACAAAAAATAGGACACCAAACAATTGGTAAATGGATTATGCACATACCCAGATGAAAATGAAATACATATGGAATTAAGGGGTTTTTTTTAACCTTTTTGGTACTTTTCTATATTTTTTAAGTTTTCTACAGCAAACATACATCACTTTTATAATTAGAAGAAAAATAAAATCTGAAATACATTTAACAATCTCCCTTTGATAAATATAAACTTACCATATGACCTAGAAATTCTACTCCCAGGTATTTATTTAGGTGTTGTATAAACTTATATTCACATGAAATCTGTGTATGGATGGTTATGGCAGCTCTATTTGTAATCACCAAAAACTGGAATCATCTCAGATATCCTTCAGTGAATAAGCTGTGTTACCTCCACACAATGTAATACTACTAAGAAATACAAAGGAACAAAGTATTAAAACATGAAACGAATGGATGAATCTCAAATGACTTAAGCTGAATGGTAAAAGCCAGACTTGAATGGCTACATAACATAGGATTCCAATTATATGACATCTTGGAAATGTTATCTTTTACAGTTATAGGGAAAAGAACAGCAGTTGACAGGGATTGAGGTTAGAGAAAGCACTGGCTACAACAAAGGGGCAACACAGGGAATTTTGGGGTGATGTTAATGTTCCATATTTGGATGCAGTACTCTGTGTATTTGTCAACAGCCAGAACTGTACACTAAAAAGGGGGGGATTTTACTATATGCACGTTCATACTGCATATAGTATCTGCCTTTTTCAAAAGAATCATGCATTTAGAACTGAAATTCTATTCATGTCCAGATTATATTTAGATTCTGGGCAATTCTTCCTCAAAAATGTATCTATATTTCCTAAAGGAAAAAAGAGGTTTATTTTTAAGATTATGTAATTATTACCTAGTAGGCACAGAATTCTTCATTTTTAATAGAGAATTTTAAACAGAGATTTGAGAATTTTGCTTGAACACCCATGACAAATCAGACACTGTGCTAGCTGTTTCATCAACCTTTGGTCTAATTCCCACAACATTTTAATAGAGGAATGAGAATTTTTAACAGAGGTGCATGGATGAAATAAGGTTCAGGATGCTCAGGCCTGCCTGGGATGCCCCCGCAGACCCTGGCACAGGTACCTCTGTGGACCACTGGACAACCACCCAGGGATTCCAAGGAGCTTGAGAGAAAAGGGAACAGAGACAGAGGATGACATTTTCTAGCCTGATGCTTTTGGGAACTGCCCCCAAATGCAAACCCCAGAATCTACTCCAGAGAGTGGATTTAGGTGTAGTTGAATACTTCATTTTCTTCATGCTCATGCTAGAACCATTCCTAGATCAATTAATGCATGGATAAATAGTCACAAGGCCAATTCATTTTGCTCAATTTAGGGCTTAGAATGCCCTCCACGCCTTTGTGATATTAGAAAAATATGTCTGAGAGGTGACAGAGGAGATTTTGAATGGCTTATCCTCTTAAATGGATTTGAGAACAAGAAACTTCCTCTTGAGCTTAATGGGGTAACTGGTTTTTTTGTTTTGTTCTTTTCTTCCCCCTTCATTTAGAAAAGCATACAAATAAACCTTAACTGATCTTTGTTGAAAATTAAAACAACATAATTAGACCAAAGATGTGAAACTGATTTTCATAAAGCAAGAAACTGTTTTTCTTAAAAAACATTCTTGGGGCTGGGTGTGGTGGCTCACGCCTGTAATCCCAACACTTTGGGAGGCCAAGGAGGGTAGATCATGAGGTCAGGAGATTGAGACCAACCTGGCCAACATGGTGAAACCCCATCTCTACTAAAAATACAAAAATTAGCTGGGCGTGGTGGCACGCACCTGTAGTCCCAGTACTCAGGAGGCTGAGGCAGGAGAATTGCTTGAACCTGGGAGGCAGAAGTTGCAGTGAGCCAAGATTGTGCCACTGCACTCCAGCCTGGCGACAGAGCAAGACTCCATCACAAAGGAAAAAAAAAATTCTTTTCCTTCAAATGGAAAACAGTGATACCCATTTTCTACGGAGAAGATAAGAGAGGAGACTAACCTAGAACAGGGACAGGAATAATTACTGAACCACAATTACATTAATCTCTCTCAGAGACACTTTGAAAATAATGTAAAACTTTATTAAATTAGAATATGGACTAAAATATATCTTCATACTACATAAGAAAGGATGGCTAGCAAGCTAATGTTCTTGAAAGGGAATGCTTTGGCTAATTAAGATATTAAATTATTTTAAGGCCTCAAGATGACTGTCTAAATTAAAACATAAAAAACTACAGTACTATACTAATCTGTTCATTAAAACAGATCACAAAAAATGGCTACTTTAAAACATGGTTAGCCTTATTTGTTAATATATATGGATAGAGAGAGATATGTATGCATTTGCCTTTTTCATCTTCATTGCCTCTGAAATTCTGAATGAATAAGGATTTATCATAAAATAGATATCTATCTGCCTGTTTCTCATCAGGGATTTTCTGGAGATTAAACTCTCATAGGAGTCATACTTTGAAGTTTAAATCAGGAACCAAATGTTCAACAATAAATAGGAGTAAGAATATCCACACCCATTATTTTCATGTCGCATTCAAAGAAAAGTGGGTCTTCCTAAAAGATAAACAAAGCGTTTTATGTTTTGAAACACATGGTGAGATGAGAGACAAATGGTAATGTGAAAACTTGCCTGGGCTGCAGGCCATTTCATTCACATTCCATTCATCCATAGCACAAACATTTATTGAGTCCTTACACTCTGGTAGTCCCAGGACATCTGGTAAATAGCTGTGCAGCTTTGGACACAGCATTTATAATTTCTCTGAGTTTTAGAGAGAGGAAATCATACTTAGCACACTGGGTAAGTAATGGGAATTAAATAAAAGATTGATGAAACAGCTAGCACAGTGTCTGCTATGTCATGGATGTTCAAGAATATTAATTATCTTTCCCTCACTCCCTTCCTTCTGAAAAGCTATTGTTACATATTCACAATGAATCTCTTTGCTTAGTCTATTAAATAGTTTAGCATAGCAGCAAGCTTTTCTATCTCTAAGTCACATGTGTCAGATATATCTGTGTGCTACTGCTTAATTATTTTTCAGTTACCACTGAATAGCAGCAAAAGATCATAATTGACAGGCTCCCAGATATACTCATTAGATATTGTGTGCCTAAACCTGCAAAGAAATTTCTAGATTAGGGTGGGGCCAACACTGAGCTCATGACAAAACTGCTGCTGAGCCCTTTATACCAAGAGCATCTCTAACAAAGGGAATACTGACAGATGGTAACAAGATTCCTAAACAGTTTCCATGCAAAGGGCACTGGACTGACAACTATTAGTTATGTGATCAAAAATCAAGGATACCATTAATTTTACAAATAAATAAAACCTCTAGGGCAATTCTAAATCAAAAACAGCTAGTTTAGGGCTGGGCATGGTGGCTCATACCTGTAATTCCAGCTACTTGGGAGGCCAAGGTGGGAGGATCCCTTGAGCCCAGGAGGTCCAGGCTGCAGTGAGCTATGATCACACCACTGCACTCCAGCCTGGGGGACAGAGTGAGACCCTGATTCTGAAAAAAAAAAAATCAGCTAGCCTAATAAGCCAATTTCAGGTTCATTTAAAACCGAGGCTTCAACAGTGATCACAGCAGAGGCAGCTTCTGGGGGGAAAATATACCTGAAGTCACTGACCAGTAGCCCAAACCCATGCACTGTGGAGGTTTCAGATTTTTCCCTATTTGCACATTCAACAGGATCTAAGTAGGTACTGCTTTTACTTTACTTCTCAAGGGTTTCACTAGAGGGTTCATGTAGGCAGTGACTCAAGAAGATGGTAAAAGTGAGAAGGTTGAAGAAAGAAGCTAACAGGTGTCCCCAAAGCCCTGAAGTAGAAATTCATACTACAGAGTCCCCACAGACACCAGGGCAGGACAATGCAACCTAGCCTATTCCCAGGCCCCCATCCTTCCTCATACATGGTGGAGAGCAGCCTCTGTGGCTTCCCCTGCTCTTCCAGGCCAAAGGGAGAAGAAAAAGAGAGAAAGAAGGAAAGAGATGTCCAGATTCAAGAATTTCCTGTTCTTCAGATTCTCAGAACAAAGACTTTAGTTACAATTAAAATAAAGAAATTCTCTAACCTCTATTTTAAAACTAATGATGAATGGAATGAGCTTGAACCTCTTTTGCTATGAAGAAATTTGAGAAGCAATATGTTATATAAGCTGTTATTTTGAACAGGCATGGATCTTTCAGATTCTCCCAAAGGTTCTTCAGATCCTAATGTGGTCAGCAAAATCACTAAGTATATGTTTATTTGATTTTTCTCAGAGCTGGCACTTTAGGTTTTTATGGGGTTGTTTGGATGTCAACTTTGAGACATACATGTTTATGTGCCATTTGTAAGGAGCAATCGGTCAGCAGGAAGAACAATAAACAAGGCTAGAAGACCTGGATGCACAGCTCTGGTCCATCCAGCCCATGACTCTCCTTCACGCCTTTCTTCAAGGCTCAGAGGAGGACATTTCTCTTTTCAAACACCATCTGTGAACCTCCTTCCAACTTGTCGAATTTTACCATCCCACCCATCATTCCCCTTCCTCCTCTTGCATTTCCCCTACTTCCCTTCTAACCCACCACACTCTCGCTGACATCTCACCTCTGAAATCCCTGGATCAAAGCCTCCACTGAGGTCTTAGAGGCTGAGTCCAATCTCTCCTGACCTCTCTCTGCCTGCTATTTTTGATGACTACTCCCTTGTCGAAATTCTACACTTCCCTCCCGTCAAACTACCATTTTCCCTTCCTTTTTCTTCTTTTTCAACTGTCCCTTAGTTTTCCAAGGTTCTGTCATTCATTCATTTAAAGAGAAAGACCATACTTCCTCCAGGGACCACCCGTCATGTCTATTCATGGGATCATTTGACCCTTCTCATCTGTAAAATACAATGATTATTCATCTCTACAATCTAAAATGACACAACTGGAAATACATGTCTATGTTGTTTTAAATATTTATAACTAATACTCCTTAGGAAAATTGCCATATTCAAAGCACCTTAATATACATTAACTCATTTGTATTTTATAGGAACTGATTTTTTATTTTTACTATTTGCCTCTGAGGCAACAAGCAGAATTAATATTGGAATCTGTGCCTGCTCATTCTTCAGCCTATAGTTTTTCTTCATTGCATGGTATTCAGTAGCTTTCCTTTAATGACACCTGGCAACTAGTCATATCCAGTAATTAGTTAGAGATAAAATCCCCAGTGTAAGAATGTAACCTGCCTTGCCTCGATTACACTAGTAATCCATTATAGTGGCACAACCGAGGGCTTGCCTCTAGGAACAGACACCTGCTGTGGAATGGCAAGCATTCACCTTGGACATATTTATATACTACAGTGCTATGCACATATTTTCAAACTTGTACAGAAGTGATTATTTATGAATCACTGACATCTACTATAACACATTTGAAAAATCATGATGTGCATCTTTTTTTCTATCTCATTTTGTGTATGGGAGCTTTCTCTTGTCAGCCTGAAACATCCACCTGCCTTGGGGCTCTTGGGGCTGGAAGTGAGGAGAGGAAACATTTTAGCACTGTTGCCACAGAAAGGAAAAGAGAAATGTCAGTTTCTGAAATCCCAAGTATGATTTTTACAACAAGACAATGGGCTGGAAATGCAGGCCTTATGAAGAACAGAGTTTGAAAAATTCAAATCATAGTGTCTTTTTTTTTTTTTTTTTTTTCTGAGACGGAGTCTCCCTCTGTCGCCTAGGCTGGAGTGCAGTGGCGTGATCTCGGCTCACTGCAAGCTCCGCCTCCCGGGTTCACGCCATTCTCCTGCTTCAGCCTCCCAAGTAGCTGAGACTACAGGTGCCTGCCACCATGCCCAGCTAATTTTTTGTCTTTTTAGTAGAGATGGAGTTGATCATGGTGGCTTTTGTAGAAGACAAAGCTTCTTATTAATGCTAGGGATGAAGATGGCTGCCTTAGGATAGCAGACGAAAAGAGGGGGAAAGCCCAACATTGACTGGCTTCTGGAACCAGGGAATTACAAGGAGAGGCAGGAGGCAAAACAGCTGAGTCTTGATCTCCTTTTCTGGGTTTTGGCCCCAGAGAAGGAAATGGTTGTCAGATAAATTATGACACACTTCTGAATGAGTGGCAGCTGACTCTCTGTGATTTGGGGAGGCTGTTCTTGCATCAGCCCAGGAGATGAACAGAGCACAGTAAACACAGCAATGCCGAGAGGCTGGGTGAGGGAAGGATAGTGTTTAGCTTTCCCTAGCCAGCTTCAGGTCTAGTGAGGTGTGGATGGGACCAGAAGTCCCTGTGCACCCCTAGAGAGGATGAAGATAGTAGTGAGTTGAGTGGCAACAGGCTCAGCCTGGTGAGAAGAAAGATGTCCCTTAGGAGTAGAGTGATTACAAGGGTGACATCCTAGGCCATGGGCTGTATGGAGAATGTGACAGAGATTTGGAGGGGTCCAAACAGCATCAGCAAGAACTAAGAGGAGGTGGGGTCAAGGTCAGCTCAGGAACACATCTGGGCCCAGACATGGCTGAAAGAGACCAACCTACAGTCTATGCCTGCAGACACAGATGCAAGCAGACACTCAAAGATGAATGAGTCACTGAGGACTGCATGAAGCCAAGGAATCCCTCACCTCCAACACTCCCCTGTCCCCATACATTCGGAAACCATCCTGGAAAGGAGCAGAGTAAGAAGTCAAATAGTTAGGAGGCTGAGTATTTTATCTAAGTAAATGAGCATGCAAGACCTAAACAAATTATTTAGATCATTGCATCAGACAACATCCCTAGAGCACAGTCGTTTCATCATCTTCTGCTACCCAGTAGACAGGGGATCAGGCAGATCAAATAGCTCTCAGAAAGACCTGAAGAAACTACATTCTTCCTCATACCTGAGTATAACTTTGGGAGGTCTATAATCCTGCTAACTAGTATACATACCAAAAACAAATTTTGGCCCAGTGTGGTGGCTCATGCCTGTAATCTCAGCACTTTGGGAGGCCGAGGTGGGTGGATCCCTTGAGGTCAGGAATTCGAGACCAGCCAACATAGCGAAACCCCATCTCTACTAAAAATCAGAATTAGCTGGGCATGGTGGTGTGTGCCTATAATCCCAGCTACTTGGGAGGCTGAGGCAGGAGAATCACTTGAACTCAGGAGGCAGAGACTGCAGTGAGCTAAGATGATCGCGCCAGTACACTCCAGCCTGGTGACAGAGTGAAACTCTGTCACACACACACACAAAAAGACAAATTCCATATTGATAAATACTACTTTCAGTGTAATAGCATCATTTCCATGTCCAACAGCAACAGTTCATTATTGCTCTGATTGATACAATAATACACTTACACATGACACTCTTTCAAAGGCTTATACACTATCATCATGATCTACCTTTCTTCTACCTTATCTATGAGCTCTCTTCTTGTTGTATTTCCAGCACCTAGCGCAATACCTGACATGCAGTTGGCACTTTTAACTTTTTACTGAATAAATGAAAGTAGTAACAAATGATGAACTTTCAGTAACAAATAAAAACACAACCACTTTCTACATTATTATTATTGGTGGTGTGGCTATACTGCCTGAAACTTAAGTTATTGTAATCATTACAGTTTTCCCAAATATTATATTGATATTATATAAAGGGATTTCCCAGAAAGGACTAGATGGTGGCAGCTACAGGGAAGAGAATAGGGAGACTGGCCACAATGTGAAGAAGACAAGGTTAAAGACGAGAGAAATAAAGGAGGGTAACCATCCAACTGACATGAACAATTTAATAAGCAGATTCCCAGGAAGACAGTCAGGAGATAAGAACGGAGAGGAGGAAGAGGGGACAAATAGGCCTCAGGCTTGAGTCTACAATGGGAACAAAGCCAGCATACTAAATAATTTGTTTTGTTAGAGTAGCAACAGGCCTGCATTTACAAAGTTGACCATAGCTACAAACTATCGCTGTGGAATTATGGAGTCGCATTCTGTTAATTAACCTGAGCTACCTAAGGATTTGTTCGAGTGGATTTTTCAGGATTCTAAAAAATTCATTCTGGATCCTCTGTCTCAAGAAATTGTCTAAGGTCAGCAATTACAATGATTCAAATAAAGAATACATTTCAAGGATATTAAAAAGTCACATCTAAAAGCAGCAGTATCCTTTTTATACTGGGAAACCAGTAGAAATTCCAAGCACAGGAGGCATAGAGCATCTCTTAGTAACAAGACTTGCATGCTAAACGTGAACTTTATAATAGTCACAAATCCTTAGAATCCAGAGTTTCTTTTCCTAGTATTTAGTTTAACTAAATATTTTTAAATAAAATTCGTTTAGCTGAAACAGACATTTTCTCCAAGCCATCAAATAATCCTTCAAATTGCCTTCATCATTGAGCACTGATATTACTACGGACAATGCTGAAAAACAAGCATTCTGAAAAAGTCTAAAGAAGGTAACTAAGAGTCTGCGGTAGCTGGGGCTGGCTAGGTGTGACATAAGTGGTGTATCCACAACAAAGCAAACTGAAACACACAGTGGCCTGAGCTCAGGTGCTCAGACTCTCCCCACAATGAGGACGCTCCTAGGGCCACAGAGTCATCCTGCAAACACTAGTTGGATGGGACACTACTGCCCTAAATAGGACACTGGCTACACTAGCAATAAGCATTATCTTCCTCTGAATTGACTCAAGTCAAAACAAACATAAGCAAAATCCAGGCCACAACAGGCTATGTAACAGGTGAAGAAACCTACTGTTAATAGAAACAAATATCCTGAATAAAAAGAGTAGAATGTCTCCAAACAGGCCCTCAACATTCCAAACCCTTCATGCTGGCATGGACACTGCACAGAATTTTGATCTGATTCTCAAGATTTTCTATCAAAACACAAAAAACAATAATTCTCAGCTAACAGAATCATGACTGGTTAGGTGACAACATTAATTTAGGAAATAAAGGTGCCAGTGCATTACAGCTTGTCATAAAAAAAAAAATTAGTCTTCCCTGGATAGTTTTTAACTTCTTAAGGACAAGTAAATTAAATTTACATTGGTCTTCATTCCAAAACAAACCTATAGTTTTAATCAGGAGAGATTATCCTCCCTTCCTTTTGTAACAAATTAAACTGATAACCCCTCATCTTTGAGCAACTGCTGAACTGAACGACAGTAGCTGATACCCGTGTAAGTGCGTGAAGACGGAACTCTGATTAGCACATGTCACCTCTCAGTTGTAGGCAAGCCTTCTTTGCAAAGCCAGATGCACAGAAATGACATGGAAATAATTTTATTTGAAAATTCAAGGCACTACTCCTCAGAGATGACTGTTAGGAGTTCCATGAATGGTTAAATATGCAAGTGAACAGCATATCAAGATAGTAACACTTTGTTCTGCAGGTACCTGGCATCTTCTATCCAACACATAATTATACTTTGGATGTGCTATGAGCTATAGGTAAAATCTATTTTGGCAGTAAATTATGGCTCTAAAATAACATCAAAATAGCAATAATTAAATAACATTAATAAAAGAAACTTTATGGTATTGTAGACATTTGCCTTTTGGTTTGTTTTGTTTTTCTTTTTTTCTCTGAACAGCATCCAAACTTCCTTTCTATTTTTAGAGAATCACCCATTGTGTGAGTTTCAGTGGCAGAAGAGACCCTACCTTGTAATACGGAAGTGGACATTTCCTCTCTTGGTCCTTAGCAGTCATATGACCTAGGCTCAACTCTTGTGTCTCCTGCTAGGCTTTGAATTTGCAGTGAGTGACAAAAAGGCCCAGGGTCCTTAGAGCTTATTCATGGTAGTGGCAGGGGCAACCACAATTGAGTCAGCAGCACAATTCATCAGCAGCAACAGCACCAGAGCCAGACTCCACCTTGGACAGGACAAGGCTTTGACTGTGGGTCCGGTGACCTGTTGTTCTATCTATTTTCTGAGCTTGGTTTCCAGCCATCTCCCAACTACTTTATTTTTTGCCTAAATCAGAGTTCTGTTGCTTGCAATTAAGAGCTCTGATTCACAAAAGGGGAGAAATGTTTTCACAAGGGTGGTAAGAAATGAATAAACCTCATGAATTAGCATTCACTTTGTATTAAGGAGTGATAATATATTTGTTGATAAAGATATCATCAAAGATCTCACCTTTTTTTTCCTAAGTTAAACATTTTCGTATCTTGCTGAAGTTTTACTTTCTCAACACTCACATGCTAGGGAGAAAACCATTCTATTCACACCTTTTACTGCAAGAAACTAATCTCTGATGATACAAGTCTAAATGGTGTTTATCTTTGGAGAGGGTAATGACCAGAAGTGGGCACAAGGGACCGTTGGGGTGCTAGAAATGTATGTCTTGCTCTGGGTGATGGTGACACAGGTGTACATATTTGTAAAAATGTATCATGTATACTCTTAAGATTTGTGCATATGACTGCATAGAAGTTTATCTAAATAAATAAATATGCATATATACACACAGAGTCATACACCCAGAGATATAGGGACATATGGCCCAAAAATTGTGTTGATGTAGATACCATAGTATCGGTGGTAAAGCAAACACAGGATGTCCTCAGAATAATCTTCACTTGTGCTTGCTCTCTCCTTTGACCTTGGACTTTCCTGGGCATTCTCTTCTGAGGATAGAAGAATTATCACTGGACACATTTCAACACCCAGTGATATTCTTTAGTGCCTCCCGGGGATGGACCACGTGATCAGTTCCAGTTTTATTTTTCTTCACACCTTCAACCTTTTATTCAAAAACTCGAAAAAGTTCCAACAGAAAGAGCTCAGTCTTGCATTCCCCACCTCACTACATCTTAATCCCCAAAGCTAGAAACTGATTTCTTTGTTCTTTATATCCTGCCCTCATAATTCCTATCAGTTTCAAGTGACCTTGATCTTCTCCTTATCTGGTCCCAAAGATGATAATAATGATAATTAACTATTTGTCAGTCACTGATGCAGGCACTTTACATGGCCAAGTGCTACACATTATCCTCACTCTACGCTGGAGAAAACCAAGACACAGGGCGGTTAAAGTCCCCAGTTTAAGTGCTAATACAGGAGATGTAGCTTGACCTGTACCACCCAGCTCATTCCTCTTATTTAGGTCTAAAATCCAAGATATGCTTAGCCTCTTTCTTTCCTTCATTTTCCCTGATGATACATTAATGATTTCTGTTTAAAGACATCTATTTGCAATTTTTAATTTTGCACATATTTCCTCTTTCTCTCTCTCTCTGAAAAACATCAATCATGCCAAAATAAGAGAAGAGGATACTTCAACCCAGAAGCTGTATATATTGTTAGTCCATATGTCTTCCTTTAAGATGTGCACAAAAAATATTTAATTTGCCATGCAAAATTCTATAGTCATTCCTAAGTTTAAAAAGTCTACTTTATAAATAACATGTATTCAGAATAGCCTACCCTTTAGTGACCTTTCTCGCTTACCCTCCCCGCACCAAAAAAACACATGTTTCTGTGTTTCCAGACTTCTGAGT
Source organism: Gorilla gorilla gorilla (assembly GCF_029281585.2). Taxonomy (NCBI): domain Eukaryota; kingdom Metazoa; phylum Chordata; class Mammalia; order Primates; family Hominidae; genus Gorilla; species Gorilla gorilla. The sequence continues at coordinate 37,992,172 of NC_073243.2, forward strand.
GGTGACAACATTCAAAAACATGTCAAGATTACATCTTAAATAGTTCTGCTAGAACTTCTATCTGTTCAGAATTGAAGTAAACAGGACTGAAAAGATGCTATGGCCCATCTTCCTCTTAACTCTCTCACTCTCCCCATTAAGTCCATCTCTCACCCGTTCCAAGAGGTAAAAGTAAGTTGTGACTGCAAGAAAATGACATCATCTTGGATTTAACACTTAGCCATGAATTCTCAATACCAGCTAATAGACAGAAAAGAGATAAAGATAGAGAAACATAATAAAAACAAATAAGAATGTTGAAAAACAAGTATGAAGAAAGCAAAATAGAGAGAAGACCTGGGAGAATGGTTGCATGCATTTGAGGATATATGTCATTGGAGTTCACTTGGGAAATACGTTCCACCAGGCTGACCTCTGACAAATAGATTTTCTACACTGACTTAAACCCTTTGTGGGGAAGTCAAAATTTTTTCACAATTAGAATATTAACTGCCTCAAATACTTCATTTTCATATAAATTTGGTCTTCATACAGTAATTTTATTTCATTTCCTTAGGGTGGTTGAATTTACCCCATCTGCAAGAGAAAGGGAAAGAAAATATAATTATATTTGGGGAAACCACAATAAATGGTGAATAAAGAAACCCCCTCAACTAATGCTCATTGTATTTATATTTAAATAATTACATTTAATAGATTGATAAACAAAGTAATGATCTCCAATCCCAGAACAAAGTTATATTATCATACAACTTACTTATTTCCTTCCATTTTTCCTCCAAATGAGATTAAAAGAAGGGCAACTCATGAACTAGGTTATGAGCCTGGAATGCAAGTAGTGGGAATATGATTCTGTTCTATTAGTTTAATGAGGACTTTTCTATTGTTCTGTGTATAATAGAAGCATGCTGATAATTTCGAGGGAAAAGTTCACTGAACTTTGTGCCAGTTCCAAATACTTATTTTTCATTTCTCCTCACTAGCTAACATGCATGCAAAATTCTATGCAAATTGGGTCTCAGTTTGCTGGAATTTTTAAACACTACCCTTTGCAGAAGGCTGGCACAGCTTTAGCAACAAGATATATGCCTGCACTGGTGCTAGCATTGTAGGTACCAAGCCACTTACGGAGGAGAAGAAAGCATCCACTGTACCAAGAGGCAGAGAAAGATGAACAGAGATCAAGAGATCTACAATTTCACCTCAGTCAAAAAGGTAGACTATGTATAGTATCACAGTATTATTTACCATTTTATTCCCTCACAATTCACAAGCACAAAGGGTTCCTAGTCTACTTATATGGAATTCATTTCTTCAAATAAAATAGAATTATATTAATACCAAAACCTGACAAAGATTTTACAAGAGAACTACAGATCAGTAGTCCTCAAGAACATAAATATAAAACTTATCAACAAAATATTAGCAAATTAAATCCAGCAATACATTAAAAAGATAATACATCACAACCAGTGGGGTTCATCCCAGAAATGTAAGTCTCGTTCAATATTCAAATATTAATCAGTGTAATTCACCATCTTAGCAGACTAAAGAAGAAAAACCATACCATCTAATAGATGCAGGAAAAGCATTACAAAATTCAACATTTGTTCATAATTTAAAAGTAAAACTCTCAGTAAACTAGAAGGAAAATTTCGTAACCTAATAAAGAGAAAAAAAAAAAAAAACCCAAACCTAGAACTAATACTTACCAGTGAGAGACTAAATGCTTTCCCACCAAGATCAAAAACAAGAAAAGTATGTCCTTTCTCACTAACTTCTATTCAATATGGAAAAATATGGCACAAAGATAGGAATAAAAGAAATAAAACTGTATTTGTACATGATTATCATCTACAAAAAAAATACAGAGATTATCATCTCTGTAAAAAAAATCTCAAAGCACCAATAAAAAAGCTCTTACAACTAATAAGTGAGGTTGGCAAAATTACAGAATACAAAAGTTAACCGTATTCCCATATACTAGCAATGAACAACTGGAATTTGAAATTTTAGAAACAAACATCATAATAACACCAAAAATTAAAATGTTTATGTATAAATCTAACAAAATATGTGTAAGATCTGTATGCTAAAAACAATAAAACCCTGATGAAAGAAATAAAATAAGACCTAAATTAATGGAGAACATACAATGTTCATAGACCACAAGCCTCAATATTTTTAAGATTTTAGTTTTTCCCAATTTGATCTATAGATATAACACTATTGTAATCAAAATCTCAGGAAGCTTTATTCATATATATAGTCAAATTGATTATAAAATTTTTGTGAAAAGGAAAATAGGAATAGTCCAAATAATTCTGAAAAAGAAGAAAGTTGGAGGACCAACGCTGCTCAATTTCAAGACAATAAAGCTACAAGAATTAATACAGTATAATACCAGTGAAATGGCATATAATCTGGAACAACAAAACACTGTACATAGCCTATAAATGTACATATATTAATAAAATACGTTAAAATAATAAAATCAGTTGCCTTAGTCAACTGATTTTTGACAAAGTGACAAAGGCAGTTCAATGGAGAAAGGACAATATTTTCACCAAATTGTGCTGGAACAATTGAACTACTTATTTAAAATTTGTTAAGGCCGAGAGCGGTGGCTCGTGGCTATAATCCCAGCACTTTGGGAGGCTGAGGCGGGCAAATTACTTGAGGTTAGGAGTTTGAGACAAGCCTGGCCAACATGGTAAAACCCTGTCTCTACTAAAACTACAAAAAGTAGCCAGGCGTGGGTGGTACACACCTGTAGTCCTAGCTACTTGGGAAGCTGAGGTGGGAGAATCACTTGAACCCGGGAGGCGGAGGCTTCAGTGAGCCAAGATCATGCCACTGCCCTCCAGCCTAGGCAACAGAGAAAGACTCTGTCTTAAAAAAAATTAATTCAGAGGTATCACAGATCTAAATGTAAAATGTAAGACCATAACATTTCTAAAAGAAAACATTTTTTAAAAACTCTGCATGACCTTGAGTTTAGCAAAGCATTTTTAAATATACCAAAAGTATGACCTACAAAAAGAAAAATTGATAGACTGCACTGAGTTTATCAAAATTTAAAACTTTTGCTCTGTGAAAACCATGATTAAAATACTGAAAATATAAGCCAGAGACTAGGAGAAAATATTTTAAATCACATATCTGAAAAGGAAGCTGTATCCAGAACCCTTACATCTCAACAAGAAAACAATCCAATAAAAAAGTAGAGGGAGTAAAATATCTGAGCAGGCACTCCACCAAAGAAAAGATATAAATAGCAAGTAAGCATATGAAAAGATACTCAGCATCACTGTTCACTAGGGAAGTGCAAATTAAAACCACAATAAGATACTACTACATACCTTTTAGAAGGGCTAAAATAAAACAACTGATAATACAACATGCTGGTGAGTATGTGGGACAACTGGAGGAACACTCATGTTTCTGGTGGAAATACAAAACACAACAGCTACTTTGGAAAACAGATTTGCAGTTTTTTATAAAATTAAACATAGCTTATCAGACCCAGGAATACTACTCTTAGTATTTTATCCAAGTGAATTGAAACCTATGTTCACACAAAAACCTGTTCACAAATAACTGGAGCTGCATTATTCATAAGCATGAAAAACCAGGCCTTCGACACATGAATGGTTAAACAAACTGTGGTACATCTATGCCATGGAATACTACTCAGCGATATAAAGGAACAAACTGTTGTTTCACACAAAAGCAGGAACAAATCGGAAATGCATTTTGCTAAGTATAAGAAGCCATATACAAAAGGCTATGTATTGTTGGAGGCTGAAAGAATGCGGGTCGTGACCAACTCAGTATACCACTGGAGGCTATATGAGCAAACAGCTCATGAATGCAGGTTGCTGGCAAACTGACAAACTGCATCTGCTGCCCAGAAAGAATGCTGAGGGCAGTCATACCCCAGGTGCAGTGTTTCTTGTGATTATCTACAAGGCACATCTGAAGCCTGTTAGCAATCATGTGAACCTGTGATAAATCAAGCAGCTGACCAACCGTTACCTCCTCCTCCCTGCTCTTTCTACCCAGTAAATATGAAGGGCTTTAGAAGCTCAGGGCCCTTGCTCAATAGAAACAAGCTTTGTCTTCATTTCTGCATCTGTCCCCCTTTGTTCAGCACCATAGTAACGATCACAATGTATTATAGGATTCTATTTATATTACATTCTAGAAAAGGCAAAACTATAGGAAGGAAAAACAGATTAATGGTTGCCAGGGATTAGAGGTGGGAGCAGGGTTTGACTGTAAGAGAGCAGCATGAGAAAATTTGACAGGTGATGGAAGTGCTTTATATGGTTCTGTGGAGACGGATACAACACTGTACATTTGCCACACTCCACAGAAATCCACAACAGAACAAGTAAATTTTGCTGTATGTAAAATTTTAAAAATCAACCAGGATTACAGGAGAATCCAGAGTGGAACATAGACTGTAGCAATGAATCTAACTGTATTACAAACGTATGACAGAAGCACACCAAAGGGGATTGTAAAGAAAGGAGTTGATCTAAACAGCCTTGTTTTAGGTCAACAAGCCAAAAACAAATAACCCCATTCAAAAGTGGGCAAAAGACATGAACAGACACTTCTCAAAAGAAGACAGACAAGTGGCCAAAAAGCATGAAAAAAAGCTCAACATCACTAATCGTTAGAGAGATAATGAGATATTATCTCACACCAGTCAGAATGGCTACTATTAAAAAGTCAAAAAATAATAGATGCTGGTGAGACTGCAGAGAAAAGGGAATGCTTATACACTGTGGGTAGGAATATAAACTAGTTCAACCACTGTGGAAAGCAGTTGGGAAATTTCCCAAAGAAATTAAAACAGAACTACCATTTGACCTTGCAATCTTATTGCTGAGTATATAATCAAAGGGAAATTAATTGGTCTACCAAAAAGATATACATGCACTTGTATGTTTATTGGAGTGCTATTCACAAAGCAAAGAAATGAAATCAACCCAGGTGTCCATCAATGGTAGAATGAATAAAGAAAATGTAGTACATATACACCATGGAATACTATTCAGCCATAAAAAAGAATGAAATCAAATCATGTCCTTTGTAGGGCCATGCATGCAGCTGGGGGTCATTATCCTAAGCAAATTAATGCAGAAACAGAAAATGAAATACTGCATGTCCCCAAGTATAAGTGGGAGCTAAATATTGGAACACACATGGACACAAAGATGGGAATGACAGACACTGGGGATTATTAAGAGGGGAGACAGGGAGGGAGGTAATGGCTGAAAAACTACCTATTGGCTACTATGCTCAGTGTCTGGGTAGCAAGATCAGTTGTGCCCCAAACTTCAGCATCATGCAATATACCCATGTAACAAACCTGCATATATAACCCGTGAACCTAAAATAAAAGCTGAAATTAAAAAAAAAAAACTTTGACAGTAAAGCTAAAGTGTTTTGACTGTAAGACAAAAAGAACCATATACAAACTCTTTATCTAGTTGGTAAATCTATATTCTAACAGGGGACAGGTCTATATTCTCTCACAAGGTAGAGGTTAGCAATATAAAACTACAAGTATACTAGGCTTGAAAATATAGTAAATATATTGTAGATCATGATAGCCAAATTTCCCATTGTCAGAGAAAAAGTCATAAGCAAAGAGTGAATACTAGAATGAACTCTGTGGTGTTAGACTGGAATAAAAAAAATCAGTAATACCAGCCAGGATAGGATTACTCATCAATTTCTATTTTCCAGAGATATACAAAACTTTTCATACTAGAAAGTACAAAAAATTTTGCCATTAATAGGTACTATGTTCATTTTGGGTTTTCTCTTTGTATTTAGCTTAATTAGAACAGAACTAATAATTTCTTTGGTTAATGGAGAGAGATTCTTCCAAGACAATAAAAAATTCACGTAAGTTAAAAATGACTTTACAAATAAAAAAAAATAGAAATCCATGAGCTTGCCTCTGCATACTAGTCAGGGACAGTTAAATTAAATTGACCATATGGCTATATTCAAGAATACATAGGATAATAATTTGCATCTGCATATCTGGAAATTCCCCAATTTCTGCTCAGATTCAGTACTAAAAGACCATTTATAGGCCTGCTCTTTGGAACTCCCCAGTTAGCCCACTCTTTCAAGCCTTTCTCCTACGTGAGACTGAGATAGGAATGCCATTTCCTGGACAGAGGCAGATATGAATCCCCACTAAGCTTTGGATGGCCAAACCATAGCCATCCACTTACTGCCAGGTGGATTTCCTTCCACACTTTACATACGGACACCATCACTATCGTCACAAAACAAACATGCCTTCCAAACATTCCAAACTTCTGAATTTGCCTCTCTGCTCTGGTCATAGGCAGCTATGAGACCAGCCAGGAAGAGCCAGGACTTAGGGGACACTGATTATAAAGTCCCACTCTAGCCAGCTGCTCACGTAGGGTAGAGCATGTGATGCTTTACTTCTGGGGGCAAGGTGGCAGCCACACAGTCCAAGGGGAGGACCTGGGGTCAGCAGGGAGGTCAGACTCAGATGGAACAGAAAACAGCAGATTTCAAGTGACCAGGCCAGGATCCCAATTCTAGCACTCTCAGCTCTGCAGAGCCCAAGCTGTACAGGGACAGGGCTACTAGTCTAGAACAAGGTAGGGTACCCCTATTCACTAAACAGCCCTGCAAGTTAAGGACTCAAGTCATACATTATTCATACACATCCTCAGATAATCATATTTGCTGATGCTGTGGCCATAGCAGGAAGGGAGGAGAGAAGAAAGTGGGGAGGAGGAGAGAGGGCACCTACCAAGGAAGTTGTTTGCCCCGCTGGCAGCATCTTGACCTCCCCTAAGTAATGACTTCTGGTCTTATTCAGGGCACACACTGGGATGTTTTCTCCCAGTTTTCTTAGTTGACCTAGAGCTTCCTTAAAAGTTGAGATTTATAAATATAAAACTAAGTATCATTTTCTTTTATGTAAGCTTCATTCATTCACTCAGTCAATATATACTTACTGAGTGCCTACTCTGTGCCAGACACAGTATCCAGAAATCGGCAGGAAAAACCAGAAGCAAAGTTTCTGCTCTCACAGAGCTCATATTCAAGTGAGAAAACAAACTAATTGTGATACATGAACTTCAATAGACTCTTTTTTTTTCAATGTTATATGTTTCTCCATGGGACATTTAACACAGAGAAATCAAAATCATCGTCAATGTGGTTTTGATTCTGGTTTTTGTTGTTGTTGTTGTTTTGAGACAGAGTCTCACTCTGTCGCCCAGGCTGGAGTGCAGTGGTGTGATCTCGGCTCACTGCAACCTCTGCCTCCCGGATTCAAGCGATTCTCCTGGCTCTCTTGGTTTATTTTTAATGGGCTTCATTTGAATAGTCTACCTTAGAGGCTAAGGACAACAAACTAGATTTCGTCTGCTTCCTGTCCAGGCTATTTCAGTTCCTTCGGACAAGAAGGCTGCCTGAAGGAGTGTGGCCCAAGGGTGTGAAAATGCAAGCCCCTTCTCTGGCTCAGCTCCTCTCAGAGCTCTGATGGCTGCTGGAAGTTCCACCCTTCTGGGTAAACAGTTTATTTCACCAGAGTTCAGCTAAGTGTACCAGCATAATAATGCAGTAGTTGCTGAACACCACCACAGAAGGCTCAGCACTTCTGAAATCTGGGTCTAAGCAGACGGTAGACAGGGAGTCACTGGTTTGCACTCACCTGCCTACCAATAAGTCACTTCATTCACTGCCAGGGTCATTTCTATCATTGGGGGTCAACATTTGAGATGACAACATGGTCTATAAAAACATATCCTTCAAACACCTAGGAGAGTCCAGGAAATCACAGTCTCTGAAAACTCTAGCCAGAGACTGGATTTCCCTTAGCCCACAGCAAGTACTCTAAAATGAGGACTCCTTCAGCAGGCTGCCCTTATCCCCAGCTCCCCTTCCCATCCCATCAAATCAAAACACAAATCCACATGGCCAGCTCTTTCAGAGGCATGCACACAATGGCCACCAAGTGGTCTTAATTCATGGAAAAACCAAGAAGGACAGTGCTAATCACAGTATGAATAGCCTAGTCAATAAGCACGTATTGAGTGCTTATTATGTGCCATGTGCTACTTGATGCTCACATCAAATGTCACATAGTTTAAAAAGAAAAACAGCCAGAAAGAGAAAGACAGTAGGTGGAAGGTACCAAGTGGGCAGGCATCAACAGAGAAGGTGAGAGCCATGGATGAGTAAAGAAGGTTGAAACTGAGCCAGAACAGAGGAGGAAGAGTGTAACGCAAAGAGGTGGCAGTGAAGTGTGTATCTTTAAAGTGTTTTTTAAGCCTGATTCAGTGGTTGGGTTGCTTGCCTTGGTTGCTTCTGTCCCAACGTGCCAATGGCTTTTAATAGACAAAAGCACCTCCACTTCTGTTTTAAATGCTTTACGCAGACAGAGCAAATCAAAGGGTTAATTGCCACCTATAGAAAAGAGATCACAGGACACAAGTAGAAATATCATAGTTCTAAAATGTCTAAATACCTCAGTTCTCAAAATGTTAACTCTTTCAACATGCACATGAAAGTGTTCCATCTACCTCTCCAAGTTGTGTACATGAACCTCCTGTCCCCTTCTGGTCCTGCCTCTGTTAAAGATTGACAAATAGTAGTGCAGACATTACAACACACCAGGATAACATCCCAGTGAGCCAAAGTGCCCTGACTATTATGGGACTTCTGCTCAGATGTGATGACACTGTGGTGGCCATCACGGCCAATCACAAATCCCAACCAAAGAGGTTTAACAACTGTATGATGAGGCAAAATGTGGCCTTTCTGGGCACACATTTTATGTTTTCCTGCCTTCATTTAAAAAAATAATAGTAATGGGCGGGTGTGGTGGCTCATGCCTGTAATCCCAGTACTTTGGGAGGCTGAGGCAGGTGGATCACTTGAGGTCAGGAGTTTGAGACCAGCCTGGCCAACATGACAAAACCCCATTTCTACTAAAAATACAAAAATTAGCCAGGCGTGGTGGCACACACCTGTAATGCCAGCTACTCAGGAGGCTGAGGCAGGAGAATCACTTCAACGTGGGAGACAGAGGTTACAGTAAGCCGAGATCACTCCACTGCACTCCAGCCTCAGTGACAGAGTGAGACCCTATCTCAAAAACTAAAATTAAATAAATAAATAATAATAAATAATAGTAATAATAATCCTCTGTGGGTTCACAGCCAGGCTTCCTGCCTCTGCACTGGTCATGTTTGCAGTTAGACAAGCTATTTGGTCTTTTCCATGTGGCAACCTATGAAAATAAGAAGATTGAAGCAGTTACTTTCTAACAGGTAGATGATGTCCTTTAGTTATTTTAGAAAATTCACTGACCTACCCTGGGTAAATGAGTAGATTCCCAAAGGGCTGTTAACATCATGAGGTCAACATAGTAACATTCACTAGTCTATCTGGGGAGAAGCACAGCTCTCCCAGCAACTTGTCTTAGTCAAAGCAGGAAATGTCCTAAATGCCATTTCCCCATTCCCTCCCCATATTCCCATCCACATTAAGTGACTTTTATTTTTACAATTTTTTTTTTTTTTTAGACAGAGTCTCACTCTGTCATCGAGGCTGAAGTGCAGTGGTGCAATCTTGGCTCACTGCAACCTCTGCCTCCTGTGTTCAAGCGATTCTCCTGCCTCATCCTCCCAAATAGCTGGGACTACAGGCGCACGTCACATTTTTGTATTTTTAGTAGAGACGGTGTTTCACCATATTGTCCAGGCTTGTCTCAAACTCCTGACCTTGTGATCTGCCCGCCTCGGCCTCCCAAAGTGCTGGGATTACAGGCATGAGCCACTGCGCCTGGTCACAAATTATCTTCTATACCAACCAAGACTTGTAAAAAAGAGTGGAGTTTACACTTCTATACAAAGATAAACAAAACTCATAACACACACACACACACACACACACGATGCTGGGAAAGGATAAGTAGAAATTTTTAAAGCCTTTCAAATAACTGTATTAAAGAGAGAGAGGAAAGCAGGCAAAATCTATAACCTTCCCTCCTGGCCTTCTTGAAGGCAGCAGGTGACCACAATAGACTTTTATTTTATTTAAATACTCCTGTGGGCTACCTGACCTCCTCTTCCTCGGGACTCCTGAGTCTGGCCAGGCCCAGGGCCTGAGATCTACCTGAGTGCCATCCTGTTCCCACGGGAAACTCCCAAAAGGAGCCAAATTCTACCCTACTTTTTCATACCTCCTAAGAGCTTGCCTTCTAGGAATCAAAGTAAAGAATCAATACATTGAGAATCAGAGAACCCCAACCCCTGAAAAAAAATCTAGATTTGGATTTGCAAGGCATTATAGAAATTATTATTGTCCTCAGTACCATTCAGGCAATTTGACTAAGTGCTATCAATTTAACCATGGAACACAGAGTTGCATAAACTGACTGAGCTTTCCCTACTATATTGTCTGTGTGCCAACTGACATTAAAATAGAGATAACCTCCATTCTCTAAACTTCCACACTCTGAACTCTGGCTTTCCAATTGGATTCAGGTAACTTTTTAGATTAATCTATTGTTATCTGATCTATCACTTTTCCTACCCAAACAGATTTAGATATTCTTTGCTATCTAAACTCACCATATAAACTCTTGCTATCTCAACTCAGGATCCAAACACATTCAGATGTCAGGGAATGCCTACAAGTTTAGTGATGCATAAATCAACTTTAATCTCACTCTGAGGGAGGATGAAGATTGGTTGCAACTTGAAAGGTTGGAAGGACCCTAATCAGAAATCCCTACTCCCAAAGGGGCTACATAATCATTTCAAATCTATCAAAATCTATACCATACCACTTCATACTCAGCAGGATGGCTATTATTTAAAAAAACAGAAAATAAAAAGTGTTGGCAAAAACGGGGAGAAAATAGGACACTTGTGCACTGCTGCTGAAAATGTAAAATGGTGCAGCCACTGTGGGAAAGTTTGGCAGTTCCCCAAAAATCTAACACAGAATTACCATATGATCCAGCAGTTCTACTTCCAGGTATATACCTAAAAAATTGAAAGCAGGGACGCAAATGGATACTTGTACATTAATGTTCCTAGAGTAATAAAATTCATAGAGGCAAAGAGTAGAATGATAGTTGCCGGGGGCTTTGGCAAAAGGAAGGATGAGGAGTTATCACTCAGAGGATACCGAGTTTCAGCTGGAGAAGATGGAAAAGTTCTACAGATGCATAGTCATAACAGCAGCACAACAATGTGAATGTATTCAATGCCACCAAAACCATACACTTAAAAATTGATTAAATAAATGATATGTTATATTTTACCAGAATTTCTGAAAAGAAAAACGATCTATACCAGAGACCATAATGAGATATCACTATACACCTATCAGAATAACTAGAATAAAAAATATCAGTAATGCCAAATACTCAAAAGGATGCAAAGAAATTGGCTCTCTTGTATGATGCTGGTTGGAATGTAAAACGATACAGCCATTCTGGAAAATTGTTTGTCAGTTCCTTTAAAAACTAAACGTACACTCACTATACGACCCAGCAATCATACTCCTGGATGTTTATCCCAAGAACATCCACATTTGAAAAGTTATGAAAATTATGTCCAGACAAAAACCTATATACAATTGTCCATAGCAGTTTTATTCATAAGAGCCAAAACCTGGAAACAACCTGGAATGGTTAAACAAAGTGGAATGGTTAAACAAACTGGAAAAACCTGAAATGGTTAAACAAACTGGACACCTATATCATGGAATATGACTCATCAACAAAAAAGAATGAGCCCTCGATACGCACAACAACTGGTTGTTTCTTAAGGGCATTATGCTGAGTGATTAAAAAGGCAGTCCCAAAAGATCATAAGCTGTATTACTTCACACATATATAACATTTTGAAATGACAAAATTATAGAGATCAAGAACAGATTAATGGTTGTCAGGGGTTAGGAATGGTCGGGGGAGGCGAGTGAGGGCATATGTATGTGCCATAGTTTATCTACTCATCGATGAAAGCTGAAGATACCTGCAATTCTGAACCATCAAAAATGTTTCAAAAATTATTCTGCACCCCCATTTTTAACTAAAGACCACATGCAATTTAATGGCTAGTAGCCCCCTCCCATCATCCCAACTTCCACTAAGAGCACAATGGCGGTTACCAATAGAAATCTCACTGACAATGTGTCAGATATCCCCTTATATGGCTTATTTTTTACCCCTTTGCCTGGGGGAAAACTCCTATTGAGTTCAGTCAGAAGTTTTGATACAATATCATATATTTTCACATTTAATCCCCTGCCATCCATGCATAAATACCTTTTTAAAATTCAAAAACACAATGACATATAAGGTGTTCCCACTTCAAAACAAAACTAGTATTTAAAAATCTGATTTCAAACATACAATTTAGTGTATTTATCAAGAGTGTTCACCACTGGGTTTTATTAAAGAGGACACTGTACTGCTGAAACAGGATTTTATGTATAGGTAACTTTTCTAAAATACCTTTATTAATAAATTCTTAATGAAGAATTCAGTAAAGATGTAAAGAACAATAAAAGTCACAATTCAAAATAAAAACAGAGAACTGCATTATTATGAAAGCCAATCTTGGACTTCCCACTGAAAAAGTTATTTAACTCATTTTGTTCCACTAACCCTTGGGATATTCTTGTCTCAACTCACGGGAAGTGTTTTCAGTTTCTTACGAAAATATGCACTATTCCTTTCACACAAGATTTTATGGTGACTTTATTTTTTTAATTTTCTTTCAGACCTCTCAGGGATGAATTTAATTTTTAATCAATACATTGTAATTATACATATTTATAGGGGACACTTTGATATTTTGATATGTACATATTGTACAATGATCCAATCAATGTACTTCGTGTACTCAATCACCTCTTGCACTTATAATATCTTTGTGGTGAGAATATTCAGAAGCTTCTCTTCCAGCTCTTTTGTAATATACAATACTTTACTGTTAACCATAGTCACCCAGCTGTGCAATAGAACACCTGAACTTATTCCTCCTCTATAATTGCAACTTTGTACCCACTGACCAACCTATCCCCATCCTCTCCTCTCTCTTATGACTTTAAATGGAAAAAATCTGTGATTCCTGCTAGACTCACAAATTTTTTTTAACTTTTTCCCTCTATTTAAAAACAGATTATACAGTTTGGGCTCATAGTAAAAAATTCAAACAGTAGAAAAGTGTGTATATAGAAGGTATTCCCCACCCCCACTCCAGGAGTTTGGGTATCATTCTAGAAGTGTTCCATCAATATATAAGTATTTTTCATTTAAAAACACACACACACGGGTTCCCATATTCTCCTACAACTTGTGTTTTTAAAAAACCACCATATTTCATAGATATCTTTCCACTTCAGCACATTCAGACCTCAATCATTCTTTTCAAAGACCGGATAATTGATCTAACCAACTGTCTAAAGATGGACATTGTGATTGATCCCAGTATTTTATATGTAACTTTCTTTACATATTAGAACATTGAATGGGAGTGGGTGAGTCCTAGGAAACATTCTCTCCTAAAAGCTTACATTTTTCATTGGCTAGAAGTGATCAAAATGGATTCTACTGATGAGAATAGACTTTTGAAAGCAGTATGGTCAGTTTGGCAGGTGAGACTCACACATTTTTTAAATCTAATTTATGAGTGGTCAAGTACATTTAAATAGATTAATGCCTTAATGATGGAACTTTATTAGATAATCTGCTGAAAAGGAATACTTCAGTAATCACTTTATTTTTTCTGTAGATTCATGGTTGTCTGTTCTCAAAAGGATACAAGAAGCTGTTTCCTCTTCCTACACAGTCACTTTCAATAACCACAGCCATAATCTAAACGATAGTTATATTAGATGCTTAAATGTATTGTTTCAGTAACCTAGATTTTCAAATTCCCTCCCATCAGCACGCCGCTGCTCAGCACCTTTCTACACCCAGATGGCCCACAAAGAGAGCCCTCCCGTATATGTTACTCCACAACCTGGTCATTTCTGATTCCAAGGTGGCACAAAAGTCTTTGGCAACTTTATAAAAGGCAACCGTAAGTCTTTGACGTGGTGTATACCTGCAACTCTTCCTAAATTGTTTAGAGTTTTCCCCTAAATCAATCTCTCTCTCCTGTCTCCCCTCCCTCCGCTCCCTTTCGTTCTCTTTCTCTCTCTCTCTCTCTCGATTCCCCTTATTATTGATCTGCACAAAAGAAGGAAGGGCTGAAGACAAGTCCCTGGGGAAACATGGAAACTTGCTAGCCATGCACCTCAAAAGATTCCCACATCAGGGCCACCTTTCATGACCATAACTTCACGGTTATTCAGAAATTGCACTCCCCACCCCGCCACACACACACAAACACACATAAACACACACACACACACACATACACACACACACACAGCTCTAGGGGAGAAACTAGGGCTGCCTCTTCTGCCACCAATAATTCCACCATCTGTAAGCAAAGCTTGATGTTCTTCTCTACACTCAAAGAAAAGCATTCGCAAAATTAAGTATAAGTACATGGAGAACACAAGGACCATCATATAATGTGGTGATGCAGGTAGAGGCTGAAGACATGGGTTCCAATGCCAGCATTGCCCTCACCAGAAGTGTGATGGCTCCAGCCTCCTCTCCCAGGCTCACAGCAACCCTCCCCTATAGTCAGCCGGTGCCAACCAGTGCAGGCACCCTCTCTCAGACCACGCCTTCTCCTTGGACCACCCTTCACCTGCCTGTGACCCGGCTAATTCCAGTCTCCATTGTGAACCCAGCTCCTACACAGGCTCTGCAGTCCATTTGCCTCTCCTGTGGCTTCAGGAGCATTCTCAGCATGTTCTTATCCAACACTTATCACAATTATCACACATAATCACTTTTTGTAATGATGCGATTGCCTCCCCAGTAGCGAATTCTCAAGGGCAGGGCAGCCAGTTTCCTCCGTCTTTGAAAAAAAACCCAGAAACCAGAGGCAGATTTTCCATACCACACTAATGAAGCTTCAAGGCTCCCAAAGACGTCTTTCAATGCTTAGGGAAGACCCTAAGCAAAATGGTCATACAGTCATTTCCTTCTAATCTGCAGTAGCAAGAGACTTTTCAAAATGGATCAAATTTGACCTGTACAAATCAGGGGTGGTCACCAGATTTCCATCAGAGGAAAGCAACAGTAACAACATAGAATATCACAAGATTAGCTTGTAATTTGGTGTTTATCCAAAGTGTTCTTGGTGGATGATGTTACAGAGAAATTAAAAGTATTCTATGCAGGGTAAGGGGTGGGGTATTTTAACTACAATTTGTTAAGCTGGCTTTCTCTTTCCATTCAATTTCCCCTCGGACACACTCTCCTTCCTGTTGGGTGGCACTGGAATGTCTGAGGGCATTTTCAGGACCTGGATAAGAGGAATCTGAATTGGAAATGTTACGTTTATGGAATTTGCCAGCTTTTTAAGATTTGTTATTTATCATTATAAATGAATATTCACTTTCAATCTAATTTTGTTTTTATAATTGTATTCCTTTTCTGAAAGGGAATCCTTCCAATGGCATAATCTTCAGGCCTCACAAAACCTGCATCTGCCCCTGCCTGTATTTCACTTAGTATTTGAAACTTAAAATCTGTCATGTGAATTAATGCACATATAAATGCACATGGGGCAAGTCACTTAACATCACCAAGTTCATCTCCACTGCCAAACGATGTGTGGTTCTAATGAAATGGTTAATGTGTGAAAACATTTTGTAGGGCACCATGAGATGCTCTAATCAACTAAGGTAGTAACTTCATGGTTGCTATGGTTTGAATGTCCCCTCCAGAAACTCATGTTGAAATTTAATCCGCATGTGGTTGTACTGAGAGGTAGGGCCTTTAAGAGGTGATTGGATCATGAGGGCAGAGACCTCATGAATAGGTCAATCTATTCATGATTAATGGGTTATTGTGGGAGGGGGACTGGTGGCTCTATAAGAAGAGGGAGAGAGACCTGAGCTATCATGTGAGCACACTCAGCCCCTCAGATGAGATGCCCTCTGCCATCTCAGGACTCTTCAGAGAGTCCCTACCAGCAAGGCAGCTCTCACTACACATGCCCCCTCAACTTTGGACTTCCCAGCTTCTAGTTCTATAAGATATACATTTTGTTTCTTATAAATTACCCAGTTTCAGGTATTCTATTATAAGTAACAGAAAACAGACTAACATAATGATTTTTTCAAAGATGCAAATTACAGTAACTATAAGTGCTGGGAGATACTAAGTAAAGAATGCTAAAGAAGGGGGTAAAAAGAGTTCATGTGACATCGTTCACAGATAATCTTTTCTGAGTTAGGAGATTCTTCAGGAACTTCCTGTCTGATAAAGTAAGCTTTTCATTCCCTACAGTTTTAACAAAACTTCCTGTTAAGTTCTAGTTCTCAGCCAGGAATTGTCTACCTCGAAAAGACTTTCTTAACTTTTTATTGCATAATGTTTACATATTCCATATAGTACCTTAAAAATGTTAAGTTTCAAACTCTGAGACGTGTTCCCCAAACCTCCAAATTTACTGAAGATTATGATGACAGCCCCCTCCTGCTGGACCATCTCTCTATCTCTTCGTGCAGCTGGAATACAAAAACTCAAATGACAGTCCCAGTCCCAAAATAGTGATGGTCACATACCTGCTGGGAAAACTCACAGTACAGAAATAAGCAAACGACAAAATTAAAGAGTGCTCCAGGAGGAGCCTCAACCGCTGTTTATTGAATGGCACTAAATTAGAACTGTGTACTAATTCAACAAATATTTATTATGTAATACATGCCAAGCACTAAACTAGTGTTGGAAAATCAGTGGACAAAAACAATTGTCCACTAGAAGATTATGCCATTGGAAGGATTTCCTTTCAGAAAAGGAATAAAATTATAAAAACAAAATTAGATTGAAAATGAATATTCATTTATAAAGACAAATTACAAATTTTAATTGAATGTTTGAGTCTCTGTTGTATTGGTCCTTACAATAGAAGGGACACTAAACAAAACAATAACAACAATACTCTCTCAAAATAGAAAATGTCTAGAGGACTATATTAAGGATGTGACATTTGAGCTGAAATCTGGAAAGTGAGTAAGAATTCAATTATACAAAGGGGAAGGAAGCAAGAGTATGCTAGGTGAAGACAACCACACATACAAAGGTCCTGGCCAGGAAGAAGCATGGCATTCATGAAGAACTGAGAGCAGAAGGGTATGGCTGGAGCTTATGGCATAAAGGGTTTCTGCAGTCCTACATATGTGACCCCAAATCATCTTTAATTATCAACACTTTTGTCAATGGGACCCTCCCCCTAATGACCACAGCCATTGCCTGGAATGCTCCTATAAAGGGTCAGAGAGCAAGCTTGCCTCCCCTCAATGATTCTCCAGAAACTCAATCCACAAATGTTTAGTGAAAGCCTACAGTGCGTTGGGCACTGCACTAGGTATTGCAATGTAATGAAGGGTAACAATCTGCGTTCAGGAGATGATGCACGGCCAAATGCATAGCTATCCAAGGTCATAACCAACATACCATATTGCATCCCATTCCTACCTTGGGGCATTCCCGGATATGGAACGAAAACAGCTTGGGTGATGTCCTAGAAATAAGAGAATGAGGAAAGTCCACTAGGGTAGAGAGGACTTGTCTGATTAGAACAGATAAATGATATGGCTGCGAGTTGCGAGATGAATGCGGGGAAATAATACTTGAAAGACATGATAAAGTCTTCACCAATTCTGAGAAAATGGCAACTCTGAAGAGGCAAGGGGCAATAATCCAAAGGTGAATTAGAACAATGGCTGAGGAGAGAGAGAGGACAGCCATGGCCATCAGCAGGTCTTGATGACTGATCAAGACAGAGGACAAAGGTTGGAGGAATTACAAAAACTCAACTTAAAGCAGGACACCTGGGAGAGTGGTGGGATGGTAACAGAAATCAGGAAGTTGGAAAGAGGAGTTGCTTAGAGGAAAACTTGGAAAACTTTTAAAAAATATAACAGTCTGAACTTAAAGTCAAATCCTGGCTAATTGAGTGATAATAGCAAACAGGCCAGCTGGAAATGGAAGATGAGGCCTGGGCAGAGGTCAAGACGAGAGGGCCCACACGTGGGAGTCTTTCAGGAGGAGTGGTGGTGTAAATAAAAAGAATAGATGAGCTCGTGAGAAAAAGAGGGGAAAGCAGAGGGCCCTGGGGAACACCCACACAACAGAGGAGAGGAAAGCACAGTAGACAAAGAGATAACTTGAAAAAGAACCAGCAGAGTTCACGAACACTGAAAGTACACTTTTTAAACATAAATCAAATCATGCAACTCCCCCACCAACCTATGGGCATGACTTGGCCCCTCCCACCTCTCTGACCTGTCTCCTCTCCTCTCCCCTCCCTCACAATGCAAGGGCCATGCTGGCCTTTTGTTGTCCCTCAAATACAAAAAGTTCATTTCCACTCCAGGGCCTTTGTGCTTTCTGATCCCTCTACTAGACTGCTCTCCAGGAGATCCCAGAGAGACTAATGACACACACACACAATTCTCTGCCATGTCATAGCCTTGTATTGTCCTAACCCATACTGCCATCTGAAATTCTTATTTGTTTATTCGTTTACCTACTTACTTTCTGTCTCCTACTCCCAAGTGCATTCTGCGAGAGCAGGGACGTGAGACCTTGTTTCTCACTCTCTGCTCTTACAGTGCATGGCACTAAATGGGGACTTGAGAAAACAAACACCTTAGATTAAGCAAGAGCAAACTTAGTGACCTTCATAAGATCCGTTTTGATAAAAGTAACAGCATCAAGATATGGAGAGGAAAAGAAGGCAAGAGCTAGAGACACTTATTTAAAACATGCACACCCTCCTCAGGTGTAAGCAGGAGGAACTGCTGAGAAGGTAGTATAGCTAAATCACATCTTCTATAAGGGCTGCCTTTCTAGAATATGGAAATAAAAACATTTTACCTGGATCACGTTATTTCTTTTACTGAGGCTTCTCCCAGAGAAAACTCTAACCGATTTCCATCATGCCTAAAATCCTTACTTAGATGGTAAAACACTTTAAAAACTCAAATAGAACAAAAATATCGGCTACTTCAAGTTCTTTATTAAAAATACAGGCTGCACACCACCCAAATTGTGGGAGCTGTCACTGAAATACAGGAAGTGAGGCAGCATCAGACTTTAAGCACACTTGGCACTTACTTACCCGCGGACCTGAAACTCACACCCACTAAGAAATTTCTTCAAAGCTGGGTGCTAGGCTGACTCTTCCTGTGGTCTTCTGTAGTTGTATATTCGCCTTTGGGCCTTTCCCCAGAAGCTTATCATCTCAGTTGTGACAGTAGGAGGGGGCACCATAAAGTGGCATCGTATTGAGAGAAGAGGGAACTGTTTCTTTCAAAATGTGAAATGGGATGAAGCTAATGGAGGATTTGTAAAATGTTTGTAAGTCAAAGGTTTTGCTAAAGTCTGAGAAGCTTTTCCCCTCTGCTCCTGCCAGAACTACCAAGCAATCTCCTGCAGCAGCTAAGGAGCTTCAGACTTCCCAGGAACTGACATCTCGTGGCTGCTGGCCAGCCTGGGTAAAACAGTTACCATGGTCCTCTCTTTGCTCTATGGCTAGAACATGCTGCTTTGGAATTTGTTTGCCCCCTCAGAAGGAAAACAGGAGAAAAGGCAAAGAGATAAAAGCAAGGCCATTCAGAGAGGATAGGAAAAGGTCAAGTTAAGTTAGTAGAAAACAAAAGCCACCAAAGAAAACCAACTTCAGGGAGCACAGATTAACTGACGATGGCAGAAACACCCCAGCAGGTGGCAATCCTCTGAGATGCACATGCTGCTGTGTTTTAAATAAAGACACAAGTAAAGTTAATATAATTCACTAAAAACAAATTTGCACAAAGTAAACACGTGATCTAGAAGTTGAATTCAGGCAAAAGCCCTGCCCGATTCCATTGGCTAAGCTAGACTTAGCTGTACTAACCTGTTTTGAAAGACACCCTTACCTACCACCCTCTGACACCTGAGCTAATGAAAATTTCTATTATTTTGAGCTGAGAAGAACTGAATGGAGCAAATGACCATCAATTAATAGGTCTGGCTTCTTGTGAGCAAATGAGCTTCAGAAGGTCAGGGCTTGCCTAGACATAGTTACCAGCAGCATCCTCTAGTGAGATAAAAGAAAAGAGAGACCCTTTAATTTAAGGTCCATGAAGGAGCACCATTCATGTCAGAAAGCTCAAAGGCAGCTGCAGGACAGGAAAGGATAAAATGGTGCCTTTGAGTACTTGGTCAATGAGGAAATGGAGATGTGGCAGAGCAGTGGGGAAGGTCGTTACCAGTGAAGGTGGGAAAACCCCAGGCTTATTGTGGGATCTGCCACTAACAAATTTTGTGAGTCAAAAAAAAAAAATTATTCTTATGACTTCTAATAGAGCATTTTAAAATCCAGAGTGTCAAACCAGCTGAGTTAACTTAGTCAAGCCAGTCAATCTCCCTCTTGGAGACTAATCTCCTCATCAGCAAAGTGAGGGTGCCCAGGCAAAGGTCCCCAAGATGCCCTCACAGACTAATATTTCGAGTTGATGGGCATGAGGCCAGTCATAGGTAGCCCACTGGGGGATGGAGGGCCACCAAGAGAGAAGGGCAGTGTCTGGAGGACAGGATTTCCTTCCACAGGACCCAAAAGCCACAGGGAATCTGCAGGGATCCGGAAGAAGGCCCCTGCTGGGTGACCCCAGAACAAAGCCACCAAGTCACTTACTACCTCAATAGGAAGCTGCTTCCCTGAGCTGGGGAAGAGTCCATCCAGACAACTTGGGCCCTGTCCTCCGGCCCTCGCTGCAGAAGGCTGGGACCAAGGGGAGCATGCTCCACCAAGTATTCATGGAAGCTATACCAACATCCAGAAATTAGAAAAGGCTGAATAGAAGAGAGTTTCCCCCACTACCTCTAGACATCAGATTATACCTTCAACACCCACAATGAGCCCAGCAGCAACCAACATTCTTGGGACCAAACACAGCAGGAGACAGTGACTCAGAATAAAAGAATAATATAAACATAAAATGCTAAGGAAATAGCGAAGTATCTTAGATCCAGCTGGAAACAAGCTACTGAAGCAAAAAACTTCACTGCCCAAATGGTTATACAATTTGCAGCCTCCAGAGAAAAAAGTGATTACACTCTTCTCAGTCAGTTGCTATGATTAACATGTCTGCACAGCACCTCAGAAGGGTGGAAGGGAGCAAGAGCCCACACACACAGTCTCACACATGCACCCTCTGCAGATGTTAAAAAAATCTCCATGGATTAGTCAAATTCTGACTAATAGATGCTCATATTAGTCAGAATTTGAGAAATGGGAGAAATGAAGGACCCTTCTAACCCTGCACCAACTTAATCAACATACAAAATTTAACATCCCTCCTTTCTTTGCACAATTAAAAATGAGAACATAATCCCCAGTTACATAATTATCAGTTATTAAAGCTAAAGAAATAGACATTAAATATTTCTGAAAGTTGCTGAATAAAATGTCAACTATTAGATCTCATTTGCAGAGCAATCCACTAAAATTTAAAATATGTATGCCCTTCATCCAGCAATTCTACTCCTAGGAATCTATCCCATAGAGATGAAAGTATCAACATATAAGGACATATGGACAGGATGTCTGGTGAATAATTGTTCATGATTGCCAAAAACTGAAACAAAGTGAATGGCCATCAATAGGGAATGAGCTTGACCCATACCTATTCATTAATTAGAGTGAGTTTGAGCTATGTCTGATGGCTTATAGGAGTTTATACAAAGTATCACTGAGTTGGAAAAGATACAAAAGTCCACATAATATGATCCTTCTACTAAAGCTTGTATATGTATATATGAATACAGAAAAACATGAAAATGTTTGCACTAAGTCCATGGTTCTCAAACTTTAGCATACAGCAGAATCGCTTGAAAGTTTTATTAAAACACAGATTGCTGGGCCCCATCCACAGTGTCTGATTCAGTAGGTCCAGCATGAGGTCTGAGAATTTGCATTTCTGGCAAGTTCCTAGGGATGCTGATGCTGCTAAGAACCCCTGCAGGAGGTGACTCTAAGGGTTAGCTCAGAGTACAGGAACGGGAAGTATAAAATGGGGGTGAGGGGAAATGGGGTCCTGTCCATTATAATAAAAACAGCATTCCCATATAATTCCTTATGAAATATCATGAGTGTGTGTGTGTGTGTGTGTGTACACATTTGCCAAACAAATTTTAGTGTTTACCAAAATACTAATAAAGTTCTCTAAAAAGGAGAATTTCACTGGGCACAGTGGCTCATGCCAATAATCTCAGCACTTTAGGAGTCCAAGGTGGGGGGATCTCTTGAGCCCAGAAGTTTGAGACCAGCCTGGGCAACATGGCAAGACCCCATCTCTACAAAAAATACAAAAATTAGCCAGGTGTGGTGGCTCATGCCTCTAGTCCCAGCTACTCTGGGAGCTGAGGCAGGAGGATTGCTTGAACCCAGGAGGTGGAGGCTGCAGTGAGCCAAGATCGCACTACACTCCCCAGCCGGGATGACACAGTGAGAATTTGTCTCAAAAAAAAAGGTAGAACTTCAACTGATCTTCACTTTCTTTTTAATAATTTTACTTACTATTATATTCTTTATAATAAGCAAGTGTATTTTAATCATTTTAAATAAAGCCATTTTAATTGAGGAAAAATGGAAAAATCTTCGGAACCAACAATTTCTCAAGCAAGACTTTTCTGTTTTATTCACAGCACTAAACTGATATTTCAGAAAGACTAGCATTAATTATACTTTACAAACAGCTTTTGTTTTTTGTTGAGATAGGGTATTGCTCTCTCACCCAGGCTGGAGTGCAGTGGTGTGATTACAGCTCACTGCAGCCTTGAACTCCTTGGCTCAAGTGATCCTCCCACCTCAGCCTCCCAAGTAGCTGGGACTATAGGCTTGAGCCACCACACGTGGCTTTTTTTTTTTTTTTTTTGTAAAGACAGAGTCTTACAATGTTGACCAGGCTGATCTCGGGAGGACTAAGCAGCCTCTCAAAGTGCTGACATTACAGGTGTATGCCACCACACACAGCCAATTATACTTTATACAAAAATAAAATATAATTAATGTAAAAAAAGGAGCTCTTGGATAAATAAGTAGAATAGGTATTTGTTTTATAATTCTCCTTGATTTACAAAATGTAGAGAAAACTCAATATAAAAAGTAATCAAAAAGCATTCATTAGCAAAAACACAAATTGGCTTGTAAATGCAAAATCTCTTCCTCTCTCAAAGTTTAATTAAATGCCCAGTAAGCAAAATCTCTCCTCTTAAGCTGTCCTTGCATCGTTTCCTATCTCTTTTTACACACAAACTAGGAAAAAGAAGACTAAGAGCAATAATCTAAAAATAAAATTATCTACTTTCTCACGGCAACGTGAAATTTAAAAATAAAATAATTAATTTAAAAATAAAACCAAAATAAAAATATCTTTATAATTTCCAGTACAGAACTTTTAAGCTCCCAAGTGGTGTTAACTGAAGAATTTTCAGCCAGAAAAATAAACACCTTAGGTTCCACCGATTCTAACTTACACTTTTCCAGGCTTTTGCACTTCTCATTAGCTTCACCACCACCATTCTTTCTAGCTTAAAATACACCTCCTAATACTATTGTACCATTCAGTCTAAAAACTAAGCCTAGACTTCAAACCAGACTGCAGGCCTCTGGTGTCTTTTTTGTTTGTTTGTTTGTTTTCTCCTTGGAATAAACAGACTAGCCTTCCAGTGCTGCTCCTTCAGTTTCTTTTCAAGCACAAATGCAGGAAGCTGCTTAGAGACTAAAAATTGGATTTGCAATGCTCATATATATCCCTAGGTCCCACAAAGTGATATTATAAAGCTCTTGGCTGCCAGTCTTGCCAATTCCTGCTTCTTCTCTGATCTTAGTAGTGTTTCTCTTTTTCTGCAACTACAACTCAGGGAACTGCCATGGATTCTTTTAAAAATTAGACTAAAGCTGACCATGGTGGCATGTGCCTGTAGTCCCAGCTACTGGGGAGGCTAAGGCAGGAGGCTTGCTAGGGCCCAGGTGGTCGAGGGTGCAGTGAGCTAAGATCATGCCAGTGCACTCCAGCCTGGGTAACAGTGAGGCCCCATCTCAAAATAAATTTAAAAAAATAAATCAAATAAAAATTTAACTGAATCTGTGGCTGAGTTCAGGAATATTACTGTATCTCCAAGAAGAAGACAGAGTCTCCTTCCTAAAAATGAGCAAACAGAAATGAGCCAAAAAAAAATTCTACAGCACAAGAGACAGAACCAAAGACTGCACCTCCTTCTGAAACAGATTCCTGAAAGGTATAGAAAAACAAAAATTTAATTCTTGCTTTGTGCTCATAATAAAATGTAAAAGATTATCTCTATAAAACTATGTGGGCATAAAAAGGCCAAGATTTGACAAAGCTACATAAAAACCAGAAGTGATAGAATCTAAAATTGTGCTGGCAAGCAAGGAACAAAACAACTTGATGCTACTGAAAACTTAAGTGGAAAACAAAGATAAACATTCTTGGCCTGGTGTGGTGGCTCACACCTGTAATCCCAGCACTTTGGGAGGCTGAGGTGGGTGGATCACAAGGTCAAGATATCGAGGCCATCCTGGCCAACATGGTGAAACCCCGTCTCTACTAAAAATACAAAAAAATTAGCTGGATGGGTGGCATGCACCTGTAGTCCCAGCTACTCAGGAGGCTGAGGCAGGAGAATCACTTACCCAGAGGCTGAGGTTGCAGTGAGCTGAGATTGTGCCACTGTGCTCCAGCCTGGAGACAGAGTGAGACTCCATCTCAAAAAAAAGCCTTCCAGAATGCAACCTTCCTCTCTCCCCAAAAAGAAAAAAAAATCCAATCTTTGGATATTAGTTGTTCTGTCTAGAAGGGGAAAACAATAGTGGAAGAAACAATCTTTAAAAAGAAAAATCAAAAATGTTCTTTATCAATCCAAGCAAAATGCATGGGGAATTTAAGAAAATATTTACATCCATAGATTTTCTATAGGTATAAAGATGTCTATCATCTTCAGGAAAGATTCTCTAAAGTGACCCGACAAATTGAGACAAAGAAGCACTTTAGCCATAAAAATGTTATAAGAGTTCCATCAAAACAGGTTATAAGCAAAGGAATAAAAAATCACCTATAAGACCTATCTGAATGAGGTGCCCTTTTTTGAGAGGTGGGTAGAAATTGGGGAATAATTTCAATCAATTTTTTTCCTTCCTGATTATTGTTCCACTTATGTAATCTAATTGTCCTTGAGGTAAATCTTATTAATTTATATATTTTAAAAGTCTGTTGTAATTAGATTTTCTAGGGCATTAACATACAATTATGCATACTGTTATTTTATAATTTTAATATAGCCTCCCAATATGTAATGGACTCTTCACAAATTCCAATGGAGAGGGTATCTTTATTACACACTTGCCAGAGTTATTTTAATTTGTTTTTCCAAAAGAAATAGTCAAAATAACTAAGTAGGATTACTTGAAGTACATACATAAAGTCACCAAAATTAAGAGATTGAATAAATCACTATCAAATGAGAAAACACTGTATCATCTAAATAAATGTCAAAAGGACCCTTGATAAAATTCAACAGAGATATAGATAAAACTCTGGAAAAATCTGTATCAGAATGTCAACAGAGCTTATCATTCACCATGGGATTAAACATGAGGTTTTAATTTTTTCTTTTTGCTGGGTCTCTTTCTAATATTTTACAATAAATATATATAAATAAGAAAAAATATTAAGGGTTTATGAACCAAAATATAGTAAACTAAGAGAAACTAGAAGTGAATATTTACCAAACCTCTGAAGATAGAAGGGCAGAGAGCAGGTTCTTCCCCAAAATACAGAAACAAATTGTAGGACAGTTTTGAGTCTGCTCTGTCTGCACGACATTACCCATTTGGTAGATTTTGGTTTAAGACTCATTTTCATTATGACGTATCTCTAATGACCTCTTGCTGGATGAGGCCAAGTGGCTGGATTGGCTTAATTCATTTTGCAATAATATTGACCAGAAATGTTAAATTAAATTAAAAAATGTTATATACTCTATCATATGTAGTAAGAGTCAGTTATGTTAAATATATTTCATATATTTTATCTAAGATATCATTATTTATAATATGCATTTAATATTCTACTAGAAAAAATGCCAACTAGGATGTAATTTTTAATTACCTAGAATTTTATATTTATTGAAAGACCTTTTCTAAATTAATCTATACATAGATTTTATCATGTAACATGCTGTTATTTCCAAGTCTTTCTAGTTACATAGTAACTTTGCCTTATAATGCTAGATCATGGTGAAGTCATTTTGAAAGCAATTAATTTATGTAGCACCAGCAAGCTATATAAATAAACTGAAATGACAACAATATGAACCCCTGTAACCAAGGTCACACACGTGTAGGTAATGACATCTGCCAGGAAGCACAGTGAATGTAAGAGCATCTCAATTTTAGAGATGTTAAAATGAGAAAAAAAATTACACCTTAAAAATGATAAAATATATTAGTATTTTAATATAATAACATTATCCACGGGGGTGAGATTATGACTTATTTTCTTAACACTTTCCTGTACTTTTCATTTTACTCTAATCAGCATTTTTTTAATAACTAGAAAAACTTGGTTTTGGCCGGGCGCGGTGGCTCACGCCTGTAATCCCAGCACTCTGGGAGGCCGAGGCAGGCACATCACGAGGTCAGGAGATCGAGACCATCCTGGCTAACACGGTGAAACCCTGTCTCTACTAAAAACATACAAAAAAAATTAGCCGGGCCTGGTGGCGGTGTCTGTAATCCCAGCTACTCAGGAGGCTGAGGGAGAAGAAGAATAGCGTGAACCCAGGAGGCGGAGCTTGCAGTGAGCCGAGACCACGCCACTGCACTCCAGCCTGGGTGACAGAGCCAGACTCCGTCTCGGAAAAAAAAAAAAGAAAAGAAAAGAAAAAGAAAAAAGAAAAACTTGTTTTTGTTTTTATTTGGTTCATTTAAATCTCTTCTCTCCTTGGGCAATGTGTATTGGTTTTTCCCCAAATCTGGTCACAATCTAGTAAGTCTATGGTCAAAATAGCTACATGAGGAGGTCGGTCAGCTACAAGGCTTCTATCACGATTAGGCTTGTGGATTTGTCTGTTTTGAGGTAGGGGAGGAGGGTGGAATGAGTGAGGAATAGGAAGGCACACACAGAAAAAACAACAGTAATATTTGGGAGTACTTTACAATTTAGCCTCAGTCCAGCCTTTTTTTTAATCTTTAATCATGTCTGGGCCAAACCCAACTGTCTACAGGCACATTTTATGGCCTGAAAATCACAACCTAGAGAGAGTACTAGAGATCACTGGGCAACTCAAGGGGCAGCTTTTCTACTATTCTGGAATCAATTTGGTTTATGACTCTGTCTTCCTCCGGAGAAGTATGTGTCATGTGTAGAAGGGAGTGAGGGTGAGTGAGTAGGCACTTGGCTGGGTAGTGAAGTGTGGGAAGTGGATGAATCTATTCTCATCAATTGAGGATTCTGATTAAATTTGTTCCAATTCCAGCCGGGTGTGGTGGCTCATGCCTGTAATCCCAGCACTTTGGGAGGCCGAGGCATTCGGATCACGAGGTCAGGAGATCGAGACCATCTTGGCCAACATGGTGAAACCCCATCTCTACTAAAACACAAAAAATTAGCCGGGCGTGGTGGCATGTGCCTGTAATCCCAGTTACTTGGGAGGCTGAGGCAGGGGAATCGCTTGAACCTGGGAGGCGGAGGTTGCAGTGAGCTTAGATCATGCCACTGCCCTCCAGCCTGGTGACAGAGTAAGACTCCATCTCAAAAAAAATAAATAAATAAATAATAAAAAAATAAAATTTGTTTCAATTCCTTGAAATTTTGCTCTAAACTCCAGTCTCCTCACACACCCAGGCCCACCTGCCCAGGCCCCACCCCACACCAACACAGTTCCTTCCCAAGAAAGGAAGTTTTGTCTGAAATCAGAAGGAAGGAGGAAAGATGAGGCCATCTGCCATTTTCTGTGTGAGGAAACAATCTGTTCACTTCCCTGTTACCCCCAGGAGTTGTTCTCAGAATGGCATCCTCCTGGGCCTAGATGGCACATCTAACTACAAATCTCCTTGGGCATTCCTGTCCCCCAGCGCCAACTCCCACTTCTGTTTATGTCCCAGCACTTTTTGTTTGAATTCTTATTTCATACTTCTAGCTGACACAATTATCGTGAAACCTTCCCCTCAAAAAGACACACATAGAAAAGTTCTTGACTATTATCAGGATATTATCATAAAATAATATGTTCACACACCACTCATATGAGTGAACTGAGTGTTTGAATCTAGAAATTACACAGTTAAAAAAATACTGAGGGAAATATAAAATCCAGACTTTAAAACAGGAGCCAACCAGTTTTAAAAGGCTCCATGCAAATACTTGAACTAGACAGTAACGCTCAGTGTGTTGTTTTTAAAAAGCCTTAACTCAATAGCAAGAAAAACATTTCTCCCCACTTCAGTCACATGGTTTGGAGTTAAGAAAGGGCCCCTTGGACCTGAAGCCCAGTGCTTAGCAACTTACGTAAAGAGGTGCTTCGCTGCAGCTCAACTCCATGGCTTTTGCATCTGCAATGAAAATAATAAACAAGAGCAGTTATTGCAGGAGACCCCATGGAACCGACCAGCAGAGCTCTCCAGTTATCACTATTGTGGAGGGAGGAGCAAACTCATTAGATAGGAAAACTGCAGAGACAAAATATGAAAGAATAAAGGACTAAGATGCTATCTAAATAAAATATCTTCCCCTAGAACACAATATGATGGCCCCTCAAAATATTACACGTAGAATTACCATATGACTTAGCAATTCTACTTCCAGGTATATACCCAAAGAATTGAAAGCAGGGACTCAAACAGAAATTTTTATACCTATGTTCATAGCAGCATGATTCACAATAGCCAAAAGATAGAAAAACCCAAATGTCCATTGACGGATGGATGGATAATCAAAATGTGGTATACACATGCAACGGAATATTATTCAGCCTTGAAAAGAAGCAAAAGGCTAGTACATGTTATAACACGAATGAGCCTTAAAGACACTATGCTAAGTAAAACAAGCCAATCACAAAAGGACAAATACTGTATGATTCTACTTATATGAGGTACCTATATAGTCAAACTCATAGAAAAAAGTAGAATAGAGATTACCAGAAGCTGGACGTTGGGGAGAATGGAGAGTTATTATTTAATGGCCATAGAGTTTCAGTTTGGGAAGATAAAGAAGTTCTGGAGATGGCTGGTGGGAGTGATGGTTGCACAACAACGTGAATGTACTGAGTTCCACTGAGTTGTACCTGAAAAAATGGTTCAAACGGTAAACCTTCTATATATTATGAAAATAAAAAATCATAGTAATTATAGTACATGTAGTGTCTACATGAGGCAAAATAAAAACAATTTGAATTTGAAAAAATATATATCCCACCACCTTTATTATTTTATATTAGTTTCCACACATATGGAAACCCTATGACCCCAGACACTATCCCATAGACTGCTCCTAAAATAAAAATATTTCAGAAAGCCAAGAAAGGTCAATATAAGCATGTTGAAAGCTTCACCTGTGTTCATCGCTTGGCTCCAGATGATTCCAAAGTCAGAGTCCACTTTTGGCCAGGTGAGGCAGAACAGCACAGTGACAAGATAGTTCTATTGCCTCCCTTACACAGAGGGCCAGAGAGTTCAGCTGCATGATCGCATGGGTAGGATGCAGCCCACTGTCAAGCTAACCAACCTCTCTGCCAGGTGTGTGCACCTGGATCTGCCTCTCGGTGTGCCTCCCCCTTTAAAAATAGCACAGATGGATGGCTAAACAAAATGTGATCTACACCTACAGGGGAATGTTATTCAGCCTTAAAAAGGAATACAATTCCAACACATGCTACAATTGGACAAGCCTTGACAACATTACCCTAAGTGAAAGAACTCAGACAGAAAGGAAAAATACTATATGATGCCAGTTACATGAGGTACCTAGAGTAATCAAACATGAGTTTGACATGAGAAACAGAAAAAAAAATGATTGGTAGTTGCCAGGGGTGGGGCACAGAGGACTTTATTCTTTATTGGATATGGACTTTCAGTTTTGCATAGATGAAAGTGTTCTGGAGATGGACAATGGGTAATGGTCTCACAGCAATGTGAATATACTTAACACTACTGGCCTATGTTAAAAATGGTTAGGATGGTAAATTTTATGTTGTCTATTTTGCCACAATTAAAAATTTAAAAGTAAACAAATAGCACTTAGAAACTTGTTTCCTACTTAGAAAAAAAAACAAAAAACAAAAAACCCAGCATCACTCACTGAACACCAACTGTGGGCCAGGTATTACACAAAGATAATAAAGACATGCCTTCTGGGTCCACCAGAAAGTGGTCCAGCCCTCAAGGAGTTCCAAGCTGAATGAAAGAGAATGAAAGATTAGGAGAAAGGGAGGAGCAGGCTGCATGAGAATTCTAAATGGGGCAGACGGGGAGACTCACTTGTCCCTGCACCCTTGCCTCCCTCCCACTGCACACTTGAGGCCTGGGTTCTGCTCCTTAGGCCAAGCCTGGCTTTGCAACCTCCGCCTCCCAGGTTCAGGCGATTCTTGTGCCTTAGCCTCCCGAGTGGCTGGCCTTACAGGCGTGCAGCACCATGCCCAGCCAGAGCCCTGCTGCAGTACTTTAGAGGCTTCTCTTAAGAATGAATTGTGGGGCTGGGCATGGTGGCTCACACCTGTAATCCCAGCACTTTGGGAGGCTGAGGCAGGTGGATCACCTCAGGTCAGGAGTTCAAGACCAGCCTGACCAATATGGTGAAACCCCATATCTACTAAAATGCAAAAATTAGCTGGGCAGGGTGGCATGCACCTGTAATCTCAGCTACTCTGGAGGCTGAGGCAGGAGAATCGCTTGAACCCAGGAGGCAGGGGTTGCAATGAGCTCAGATTGTGCCATTGTACTCCAGCCTGGGCAATAAGAGTGAAACTCAATCTCAAAAAAAAAAAAAAAAAAAGAATAAATCGTGATATTTAGTACAGTAATCCCCAGAGGATACACTTGGCAAGAAAGTGAATATGAAAAGTTCTATTTTGAGGTACTTTTTATAAAACCATTTAAGTTCTACTAATACTTCCTATACACACTGGTGATAGCATCCTCCTAGGTCCCAAGTCATGTTTCCTAAGACATCTTGAGAGATGACTGAGGGTCCTACAGGGCAGAGGGTTTGACAACAGGGCCCTTCTCAGCCCTCAATTTTATTTAAAATATCATGCCCCTATGGCAGTTTATGTGGACCCACTTAAATGGGTTTATAGATTATAATAATCCATTTATTATTGTTATTATTTGAAACAGTATCACTCTGTCATCCAGGCTGGAATGCAGCAGCACAATCATAGTTCACTGTAACCTTGATATCCTGGGCTCAAGCAATCCTCTTGCTTCAGCTTCCCACATGGTTAAGATGACAGGCGTGCTAAGTTGTATTTTTCTGTAGAGATAGGGTCTTGCTACGTTGTTTAGGCTGGTCTCAAACCCGTGGCCTCAAGCGATCCTCCTGCCTTGGCCTCCCACAGTGCCGGGATTACAGAAAATAATCATCAATTTTTTTTTTTGAGACAGAGTTTCGCTCTGTTGCCCAGGCTAGAGCACAGTGGCATGATTTTGGCTCACTGCAAACTCTGCCTCCCAGGTTCAACCAATTCTTGTGCCTTAGCCTAGCGAATAGCTGGTATTACAGGCATGCACCACCATGCCCAGCTAATTTTTGTATTTTTTAGGAGAGACAAGGTTTCACTATGTTGGCCAGGATTGTCTCCAACTCCTGACCTCAAGTGATCCGCCTGCCTCAGCCTCCCAAAGTTCTAGAGTTACAGGTGTGAGCCACCATGCCCAGCCTATAATCATCAATTTTTAATGAAACTAACTTTACAAAGCAGAGTCTCAGAAACTTCAAATTAAAGATAATACTAACAAGAATATGAAAGAACTGAGACTCTTATTCTGAATATAAATTGTTCACCAGCCACCCATAAAATAAAAATAATGGCCAACCCAAGAACATTAACAAGTTGATCCTTCCAAAATTCTAAATTATCAAGAAGGCATTTAAAAAATTAATTTATATCCACTAGCATATACTATGATCCTCACCTTAAATGTCTGCTGCACTTCAAGATATTAGCAATTTGTCATCTATGTTTATAGTCATGCCTTATACAATTCCAGTCTTTCACAAAATTTGCTTAACTTGATGATAAAAATTAGAAGATCCTTATGTATTTTTGTACATAATCCCAGTACTTTGGGATTTCCACTTAATAGCCAAAAAAAAAAAAAATGCATTACTATAGGAAATGTGGAAGCTAAAAAAAAATAGCTGAAGTAATACAGAGAAATAAAGCAGCAAACTAAAAGGCATTCCTTGGCCAGGCTTGGTGGTTCATGTCTGTAATCCCAGCACTTTGAGAGGTCGAGGCGGGTGGATTGCTTGAGCCCAGGAGTTTGAGACCAGCCTGGGCAACATGGCAAAACTCCATCTCTAAAGAAAAAAAAAGATAAAAGGAATTTCTTTATGAGTAAAACTATTGAAGACTGTTGAATATTTTAAGAAACAAGCCTATTAGAGCAAATTTAATTGTGCAAGAAGTTTGCTGTACACTTAGGAAAAAGTACAGATATTTTTTCACAACTCAACTTGTGGTATTTGCTAGATTTTATCTGATAAAATATACTCAAAATTTTTTTTTAATTTTTATTTTTTATTTCAATAGGTTCTTGGAGAAACAGGTGGTGTCTCGTTACATAGATAAGTTCTTTAGTGGTGATTTCTGAGATTTGGGTACACCTATCACCCGAGCAGTGTACACTGTACCCAATGGGTCGTCTTTTATCCCTCACTCCCCTCCCAACCAAAACCCATCATTTTAAATGAGAATATGGAAACATATTCTGAAGAGTGAATCCCTTTTTTTTTTTTTTTTTCAGATAGAGTCTTACTCTCTTGCCCAGGCTGGAATACAGTGGCTCAATCTCGGCTCACTGCAAGCTCTGCCTCCCAGGTTCAAGCAATTCTCCTACCTCAGCCTCCTGAGTAGCTGGGACTACAGATGCCCACCACCACGCCCAGCTAATTTTTGTATTATTAGTACAGATGGGGTTTCACCATGTTGACCAGGCTGGTCTTGAACTCCTGACCTCAGGTGATCCACACACTTCAGCCTCCCAAAGGGCTGGGATTACAGGTGTGAGCCATGGTGCCCAGCTGTGAATTATTTTTTTAATAAAAAATAGTGTTCTATCGAAAACTGTTCAAGTACAACCACTGGTAAGGCAGCTGCTCTTATAAGAAGTTTTAAAAACACCACACACAAGACTCATTCACTTTGTCATTCATGAGCAAGGTTCTGCAACAAAGAACTTGAAGCCAAAAGCACAAAATATTCTATGGGACATTAATCAATCAACATGGTTAATTTTGTGGAAATAAGAACTCCAACGTGGTCAAATCTTTGCAATTTATGTAATGAGATACGAAGTAACCATAAAAATCTATACTACATTGAGATGTGCTGGTTATATTGTGGCAAAGTACTTTAAAAAGTTGTCAAACTTAAACATGTACTACATAATTTTCTCTTACAAAAATAGAAGTGCTATAAACCTACTGGTTTTTCAATTAGCCTGTTCCTTCAAGAAAAAAGTAATACTTTCTTTTTCTTTTTTTGACCTGCCATTTCAGAAAAAAAGTGATATTTTAATAAGTGAAAGAGAAAATGTATTTCAAAAGAAACAGATTACAGATATAGATAGTACATGCCATAATAAGAACTTTTTTTTTTTTTTTTTTGAGACAGAGTCTCGCTCTGTGGCCCAGGCTGGAGTGCAGTGGCGTGATCTCGGCTCACTGCAAACTTTGCCTCCTGGATTCAAATGATTCTCCTGCCTCAGCCTCCCAAGTGGCTGGGATTACAGGTGTGTGTCACCACACCCAGCTAATTTTTGTATTTTTAGTAGAGTCAGGATTTTGCCATGTTGGCCAGGCTGGTCTCGAACTCCTGACCTCAGGTGATCTGCCTGCCTTGGCCTCCCAAAGTGCCGGGATTACAGGCGTGAGCCACCATGCCCAGCCAGTAACAACATTTTGAAAGAGTATCTGTCCATGTTTCCATTGATTTTGTTGCAAAAAAATCATTTAAAGTTTGCTACCTACAAAAGCTCTCACATGGCATTCTGTAAATTTTTGGAGAAAGAGATTTCTAACTTTTTTTATTTAATCTTCCAAAGAGAACATGTCATGGAGTTTGAGATCAGCCTGGGCAACATAGCAAGACCCTATCTCTACAAAAATAATTTTGAAATTAGCCGGGCACGGTGGTGCATGCCTGTAGTCCTAGCTACTCAGGAGGCTGAGGCAGGAGGATCTCTCAAACCCAGGAGTTGTAGGCTACAGTGAGGCATGATCGTGCCACTGCACCACTGCCCTTCAGTCTGAGCAACAGAGCCAGACCCTGTCCCTAGTCAAAATATATATATATACATTGTTACAGTAATATGATTTATAAATGACTATAAATAAATACATTAAATAGGGTACATGCTAACCCCCCCCTTTTTTTTTAACTTGATAAGGGTACATTTTGAAGATCTGCGCCTAAAAAGTGAGACTTTTTCCCTAGTTGTCAAGCTATAAGTATTTTTCACAGTATTTTTCCTTCAGGCTTTGTAGAATTAGGCATAGCCTGTGGCGTGTGGCAAGCTCACGGGAGCCCATGTAGTTATGTATTTACACAGTGAGAAGGCAGGCTACAGTGGACTACAGTCCAAAGTCCAGCATCACACAGCTTCACGAAGAACCCAGATGCCAACGCTTTGCACTTTTCAGTCAGGAAGAAATCAGCTGTATCAAAGGCCTCCCTCAAATTTGGATTATACTATGATCTCAGCAAAAGGTGCAATGTCAAGGGCTAGACAATGTTATTTACATTTCACTTTATATCCAATAACTTGTATTTCATTATTCATTACTCTACAATTTGCCATTTTTCAGTACAGAAATTTAAAAACCATTTGAACAGCAATCAATTTTGTTTTTCAGAGCAACCACTTTTCACTCCTTGAAAAAAAATAAAGTCACCACAGTTCTCACCCTCAGTCCTAATCCTTCTAAAAGCCCTGTAGAATTTCATAGACTAATTGTAGAAAAAAATATGCTGGAGCAAATATATACTCAATAAAACCAGGAAACTTCAAACTGAAATATATTTTAAAATTTTATATTCTCATTTGGATTTTCCCCAAGTTAATTCCTCCTTCACAGTAGAGCACTGAGTTCCATGCTCACTTGCAGAGCCACATGGCTAAACCATGCTGTGCCTCCTTTCACACCAAGTTTGATAATAAAACAAATTTGTATTTGCTAGGCAAGTTACAACTGCTTAAGTCCTTGATGTGCTGTCACTTTTCACTATATAAATGCCACCCTCTATATTTCATTTTATCTGTGAAAGTTTGATTCTTCATCTGCAATTACCAAGTTTTTCATAGTCAAGTACTTAAAAAAATTGTACCACATTTTCCAGAAATGTTTCTTGAGACATAAAAAACCAAAGTATTTCCAAACATTTGCTGGCAGACACCAGGGGATGACTTGGGGCCTTAGTACACAGCCAGAATTTTTAAGTTTGTTCCCCAAATGGGGGAAGCTCTTATAAAAAGAACATCAAGATACAGTATGATAGACTTACGAGGAATACATAATATCCAAATATCTTTTATTGTTTGTTAACTCTAAAAAAAAGTATTAGACTATTTTAAACAGGCTAAAAATATTTTTAATAAAAGAGGAAAGTAACTATAACATTTACATGGAAAAATATCAATTCTTGACTTTATGAAATTCTGAATTTCTCACATTTTTCATCTAAATAAAATATTCTAAGGCAGAATGAATATAAAACCTATCACTTTAATTTTGTCTTTGAATATGTCAATAAACATTGGTTTGTGTGCCTTTTACAAAACTAATTAACAGGTAATACTCAGGCACCTTGCTCAATATTCCGCAAATATCGTCTCAGATGATCCTCATAGCAGCCTTGAAAGGAATATATAGGAAGTCCTTGTTACTTAACGATTCCTTTCCAAGTCCCTGCCATTACAAGGTTATATGAAGAAGCCAATGCTATCTACAGATAAAAATACTCAAAAAATGAACTGAACGCTTATATCATAAAATAAAGCTTACGCAAGCAACTGCCTCCCCGATCATTCTCTATTCCCCTCCTCCACTCCACTCAATGCTGGCATCTATTCTCTAATCATTCCATATTTAGAGAGAACAGATTTTGTGTATACTGTTTGTTTGCATTGGTCTTGGTGTTGTTACTGAATGGTGTAAATAAAAGACAAATCAACTTACAATACATTTAGAACATTTTTTAAAGCATGAAATTTTTAATAAAGAATAGTATCATGGGAGCTGCTGAAATTATATATGAAGCTATTGTTCAATGAGAATTTAACTTGATTAGCTTGCCACACTCCATAGGCCATGCCTAATTCTACAAAGCCTGAAGGAAAACTACTGGGAAAAATACTTACAGCTTGCCAACTAGGGAAAAAGACTCACTTTTTAGAGGCAGATCTTCAAAATGTACCCTTATCAAGTTAAACAAACCCTTGTCAAGTTAAATGAGAATGTGGCAGAGACCCATTAACAACTTAAAAAGAAAATCATGATAAGACAAAGGTTTCAAAGATAACAGTGTCCATATTAAAGAAATAAGAGCACCTTCCCCCTCCTTGAGAAAATGGAAGAAGTTTTTGGGTATTTCTAATAAAAATGACCCTCATAATCATGCTTTGAAAATCAAATGTGAGGCCTGGCATGTTGGTTCATGCCTGTAATCCCAGTACTTTGGGAGGCTGAGGCAGGTGGATCACCTGAGATCAGGAGTTCGAGACCAGTCTGGCCAACATGGCGAAGCCCCATCTCTACTAAAATAATACAAAAAATTAGCTGGGTGTGGTGGCAGGTGCCTGTAATCCCAGCTACTCGGGAGGCTGAGGCAGGAGAATCGCTTGAACCCAGGAGGCAGAGGTTGCAGTGAGCCAAGATCACACCATTGCACTCCAACCTGGGCAACAAGAGCCAAACTCTGCCTAAAAAAAAAAAACATTAGCTGGGTGTGGTGGTGGGGGCCTGTAATCCCAGCTACTCAGGAGGCTGAGACAGGAGAATCACTTGAACCCAGGAGAAGGAGACTGCAGTGAACCGAGATCGCACCATTGCACTCCGGCCTGGGTGACAAGAGCAAAACTCTGTCTCAAGAAAAAAAAAAAAAAGAAAAGAAAATCAAATGTGACTGGTAGATTGTATGGTGCAGAGTCAATCAATTTGATCAGAAAATTTCACACCCCCCTCCTTAATTAATCATATACTACACACACAGACACACACACGGTTCACGTTCTATCCATTCCTAGAATTACCACAAAATTGAAAAATATAATTTGCATAAGACTACATAGTCAGAAAATTGCATAAGACTACATAGTTAGAAAATGGTGTTCAAATGCAGCCTGTACCACTAACCATGATCCTATGTTCCTTTTTAGCCAAGGAATTGAAATATAAACTTTATAAATATGCTTATTTTCTTTTTTTTTTTTTTTTTTTTTTTTTTGAGACAGAGTCTTGCTCTGTCGCCCAGGCTGGAGTGCAGTGGTGCGATCTTGGCTCACTGCAAGCTCCACCTCCCGGGTTCATGCCATTCTCCTGCCTCAGCCTCCCGAGTAGCTGGGACCACAGGCACCCGCCACCACGCCCGGCTAATTTTTTTGTATTTTTAGTAGAGACGGAGTTTCACAGTGTTCGCCAGGTTGGTCTCGATCTCCTGACCTTGTGACCCGCCCGCCTGGGCCTCCCAAAGTGCTGGGATTACAGGCGTGAGCCACCGCGCCCGGCTGCTTATTTTCATACTTTATTTTCATTTTCACACAATGGAACCGCAGGCAAGTCTTTTTTCCACCACTGCTTCCTATGAAATGTTGGTCTCCATTTTAAGGAGATTCACATTAAGGGACATCCCTGTGACCCACTCAGTAGAAAAAAAACAGTTTCTTCTACTATAATCTCACAACATGCTTCAGCAGGGGGATGGGGAATTTCCTTGCTTGTTGAAGCAAGCAAGCAATTCTGCAGCAGACACAAGCTGGGTATCCTCCAATTCCCATACTACCTGGAGATAGCATCAGATCCCACAGGTTGAGGACTCAGTCCCACAAGACTGTCCCACATTTCTGATGCCAATGCAAGTCTCAGGTTGTTTCACCTGTGCTCTGACCAACTGACTATAAATCAGGGATCCCACAACCCTCTCCTTGGGTTTGACTAATTTGCTAGTGTGGCTCACAGAACTCAGGGAAACACTTACATGTACTGGTTTATTATAAAGGATATTATGAAGGGTACAGATGAAGAAATGCATAGGGTGAAGCATGTGGAAAAGGGCAAGGAGCTTCTCTGCCCTCCCCTGGGTGTGCCACCCTCCAGGAACCTCCACGTGTTCTGGCATCCAGTAGTTCCAAGAACCCAGTCCTTTTGGGTTTTCAAGGAAGCTTCATGTAATAAGCATGACTCATTACATCATTGGCCATTTGTGATCAGTTTAGTCTTCAGCCCCTCTCTTCTCCCCAGAGGTTGCGGGGTGGAGCTGAAAATCCCAATCCCCTAATCTTCCCTTAGTCTTTCCTGTGACCACTGCCTATCCTGAAACTACCTAGGGGCTGCCAGCCACCAGTCACCTCATTAGCATAAAAAATACATCATTTGGGAGATTCTAAGGAGTTTAGGCATTGTATGCCAGGAAACAGGAGAAAGAATGAAGTCAAAATACCGTGTATGTTTCACAATATCATACCTGCTATCCTTAGATAAGGGGACCTCGCATGTTCCTGTCCTCACTTTACATATGAGGAAAGAAAAGCTCAGCAAAGTTGTGGCACTTGACTGAGGTCCAGCAGCTAGAAGTGGCTTAGCAGATGTAAATCCAGCCTGTCTGATCCCATCCCATGTTCTCTGTAGCCTCAGCACAAAGTCCTTTTGTAACATACAACTGGTCTGAAAGACAGTGATTTGCTTGGCTAAAAGACAGCAAAAGCTTCACAGTTAGGAATACAGGCTTGGGAACAAGCTGCATTGAATCTCAGCTATGGTATGTTTTGCTTTTGGTTTTGTTTTTGTTTTGAAACAGAGTCTCACTCTGTCACCCAGGCTGGAGAGCAGTGGCACAATCAAGGCTCACTGTAGCCTTGACCTCCCCAGTTCAAGTGATCCTCCCACCTCAGCCCTCTGAGTAGCTGGAACTGCAGGAGCATACCACCACACCCACTTTTTTTTTTTTTTTTTTTTTTAAAGAGATGGAGTGTCACTCTGTTGCCCAGGCTGGTCTTGAACTCCTGAGCTCAAGCAATCCTCCCACCTCAGCCTCCCAGTGTTGGGATTACAGGTGTGAACCACTGCCCTGGCCTACAGTATGTCTTAATTGCATGACTTTAGGTTCACTATTTTACTTTCCTTGGCCAGTTCCTCATCTGTCAAGTAGAATAAATCATAGTACCTATCCCAAAGACTGTTGTGACGATTGAGATTTGATAGGGTAAAAAGAGAAAAAACTTAGTGTCTATCAGAAACACTAAATGCTAGTTGCAACTATTAAGTATTATTATTATTATTACATGTTAAGTATATAAAAGGATTTTTTAAGACTTTGAATATTTATTTCAAATGAAATCACTCAGAATCTCTAAATATTAAATTGACCAAAATGACTCAGCAGTAACTGGTAATTGGGGCCAGGAGGGTCTGAAATAGGCCTACCCAGCTCAGCCTAAACCTGATGGCCCAGAGAAACCTCCAGGGATCAGGAATTCCAAATACATTGTACCAAATAAATGTAAGACATAAAGCTCCACAGAATTTTATTTGATTTTATAGAGCTGAATGGTCCCCCTACAGTTTGAAAATTCAAAGGGCAGAGCAACAACTATTGAGGTAATTCTATTTGCCATGTTAGTTTGAAACTTTCTGCATTTGGAAGGAAATGCTGACTCACAGTTCCTTATACTAACCTAGGAATGTAGGCTTATAATTGCATTTCACAACTGTTATACTAACTGGAAAAGAACAGTAAACAACTGGGAGATAAGACCAAGTCTAAGTAAAAACCTTCAATGCCAGCACAATGGAAATGGGTAGGGAGACAGCATTTGAAATAAACCTATTATTGAACACACAACAGTGTCTATAGACCTGTTTCAGACTACAGTTATCTACCTGAGTTATGCAGGTCTAAGCTGCTTTAAGTGAAAGGGTTGAATTATTTGGTAAACTCAGTGGGGAGATGTCTGAAGATTAGAAAGGAAACAACAAAGTAACTATTCACTAAGATCTCATTAATTCAAACTCATGGTGGTTGTGGGGATAGGGAGGAAGGAGAGCCAGTCAGTCTGAAATTGTGCAGCCTAACGTTTATGAAGTACAAAGAGGAGCACAAGCTAGCTGCTAACAAAATGTTCTGCCAAACCTGTCACACTCACTTGTATTTCGCAGGATATATTTGCACACAAAGTGATTAAGCCCTTTAAAAGCTTGTTCTAAATCTATCAGACATCACCTTTACAATCTTACTTATGCTATTAGTCTGTTTAATGTATTGTTCATGTCAACGCAAAGCTCAATCATCACTCAAGCATCATGGGCAAGATACGACCTACCAAGGTATCAATTTCCTCATTAGCAACAAATTTCTAAAGTATGTCTTTCATGTCCAAAACCCAATGTACTGTCACTTACTATGTGCAAAGCACTATGCAGGCCCTAATATCTAGGGAAGGATATTAAAATATATAGAATGCTGACTGTATCATTGATGAGCTCAGAATCTAGTTGGGATGATATGATCTACATCCATGAGAAGCAAGAGGGTGCAAGGAGGAAGACCACTGGACTGGCAGAACATGGTAATGTCAGGCAAGCATAAACAGATAAAGAAGTTCTGTAAATGGAAAGTCGGAGTTCAGTATGAAGACAGATAAGGACGTGCTATCTTTAGGAAACACAAAGGAGTTTGAGGGGTTGAAGCAATAGGTTTATGAACCAGAGAGAGCAAACGTCATCAGCCTCCTATGTTTATACATAATCCATCCTTAAAACACACATACTACATTTGTGACAAAAATGAATAGACTTATAGGGGCCAGGAGTCCTTTTGCCAGAGACCCAGCAATAACACTCTTAATTACACATTTCCTTTCAGCCAGAATTTTCAACAACATATATTCTAGCTTTTCCTACATGTGCTTTACTTTTGCCCTCCCCTCACAATGAAATATATTATCAAGTTCTTTGGGAGGCCAAGGCGGGTGGATCACCTGAGGTCAGGAGTTCAAGACCAGCCTGACCAACATAGTGAAACCCCATCTCTACTAAAAATACAAAAAATTAGCCGGGTGTGGTGGCAGACGCCTGTAATCCCAGCTACTCTGGAGGCTGAGGCAGGAGAATCGCTTGAAACCGGGAGGCGGAGGTTGCAGTGAGCTGAG
Source organism: Gorilla gorilla gorilla (assembly GCF_029281585.2). NCBI lineage: Eukaryota > Metazoa > Chordata > Mammalia > Primates > Hominidae > Gorilla > Gorilla gorilla. The sequence goes on from NC_073243.2 coordinate 38,033,997, forward strand.
ATCGCGCCACTGCACTCCAGCCTGGGTGACAGAGCGAGATTCCGTCTCAAAAAAAAAAAATATATATATATATATATATATAAATCAAGTTCAATGAAAACCCGGTTGATACTGACAATTCTCTGCTTGGGCACACCTAAGTGTCACTGTATTGTGTCTCACAACTGCATGTGATCATATCAAATTTATCAGATCCTTGCTTCTTCATCAATATCTCATTTCTATTTATTTTCCCCTCATTTTTATAAAGGTAGAGCAAGAAAAATAATAAATCACATAGACAAGAGTCATGCTGCTAAAACCGAACTGGCGGGTACAAAAGCCCAAAAGTTCATTCATTTGCTGATACCTAAAAGTCTGAGTTCAATATGAAAAGATTGCTTCTTGTGGAGTAGCTCTTCAATCTATAAACGTTTAAAGTAGCAATCTGGCAATGTCTCCCAGAGAAGTAAAGGAATGTATTACTGTGAAAGGAACACTTGGGTCAGGTCCTAGATAAAGCCTGGCTGAGAAACTTGCTCTTATTTTTGTAAGCTACAGGGTTTCCCACTTTTTACTTTGATGAGGGAGGGTAACTCTCCCTAGAGTCTTATGTGGGATTGCTGGAAATTAATGCAACATTAATTAAGCCATGAATTCATAACATATGGTCCATCAACAAACTTTATAGAGGCCATGAATTCCATGAAATTAGATGCAAATTATTCTGTGCATGTATATTTTTCTGTCAAGATTTTATAGTTTTCATCGGATTCTCAAGGGCCCGTTAGACCTGAAAAAAAAAGGCTAAGAATGCTTCTTTTAAACCATGCCAGACATCAAAATTTCTGCTCTGTGAAAGCCCATGTAAGGAGGATGAAAAGACATGCTCCCGAGTGGGAGAAAATATTTGCAAACCACATATCCATCAAAGGGCTAGTATGCAAAATATATAAAGAACTCTCAAACAATGCAATTAGAAAATTGGCAAAAGACACGAACAGACATTTCACTAAAAAGGATATACAGATGGCAAATGAATATTTTCAACATCATTAGCCATTGGGGAAATGGAAATTAAAATCACAATGAAATATCAATGCATACCATTCAAAATGGCTAACACACAAAAAAAGTGCCATCACCAAATGCTATAGCAGATACAGAAAAACTGGTTTTCTTGCTGGTAGAGATGCAAAACAATAAAGCCACTCTGGAAAGCAGTTTAGCAGTTTCTTAAAACCGAACATGCAACTGCCACCAGCAACTGTGCAAAAGGGCATTTTCCCCTTGGAGAAATAAAATGTGTTCACACAAAAACCTGTACATGATTGTTCATAGCAGTCTCATTTGTAATAGCCAAAAATTAGAATCAGCCCAAATGTCTTTCAACAGGTTAATGGTTAAACTTCAGTATTATAGATAATACAGAAACCAGAGTAATGTATACTACATATCAATAAAAAGGAGCAAACTATTGATACGTACGAGAACATGATGAAACTTCAGGAAATTATGCTGAGCGATAAAAGCCAATCCTAAAGGTTACAGTCTGTATAATTCCATATATATAATATTTTTAAATGAAAAATTTATAGATACGGAAGACAGTGGCAGATTAGTGGTTGCCAAAGGTTAGACACCGCACTGGGGGAAGGGAGGTGGCTCTGACTATAAAAGGGTAACAGGAGGGATCCTTGTGGTTTTGGAACTGTTCAGTATCTTGGCTGTGGTTGTAGATACATGAACTTACACAAATGACAAAATGGTATTGAAATTTTAAAACACACATACTAAAATATAAGTAAAACTGGCCTAGCACCGTGGCTTACACCTGTAATCCCAGCACTGTGGGAGGCCAAAGCAGGTGGATCACTTGAAGTCAGGAGTTCAAGACCAGCCTGGCCAACATGGCAAAACCCTGTCTCTACTGAAAATACAAAAATTAGCTGGGTGTGGTGGTGCATGCTTGTAATCCCAGCTACTCAGGAGGCTGAGTCACCAGAATTGCTTGAATCTGGGAGGCAGAGGTTGCAGCTAGCTGTGCCACTGCACTCCAGCCTGGATGATAGAGTGAGACTGTCTCTAAATAAATAAATAAAATAAAACTTAGTAAAGTTGAATGAGATGGATAAAATGTGTCAATGTCTATATTCGTTGTTATATTAAGACTACAACAAGTCTGAATATAGCTTTATAAAATGTTTCCATTGTGGGAACTAGGCAGAGTATACAAAGCATCTCTATTGTTTCTTACAATTGATAACGTGTCAATGTCTAGATTGGTTGTTATATTAAGACTACAAGAAGTCTGAATATAGCTTTATAAAATGTTTCCATTGGGGGAATTGGGCAGAGTATACAAAGTATCTCTACTGTTTCTTACAACTGCGTGTGGGTCTACAATTACGTCAATTAAAATTTCAATTAAAAATTATGCTAGAATGTATGCCTCCTATTAGTTTTCTCTCCTTTGTGGTGGCTACTATAGGTGGTGTTTTCTTTTTTAGTATTATTATTTACATTTTCCAATGAGTTTGCTACTACTGAAAACATTTTTAGAATTTATTTCACAGCTTGTGACATGTTGTTTGGATTATTTTGTGTGGCAGAAAAGCTTTATCCTTTAAGAATGAATTGGAATTTTTAAAATATATTAAAAAATTCACACCCACCCTACAGAATATAGCTAATGAACAAGGTAGGATATGCCACTTATGGGCAAATACAAAGAAATTGCCAAATCATGAGATTGGTTTTCTTTTGGGAGATCATGGGTTTAGTTTAAGGTTGTGAGAATCGAGAGAAAAAAAAACATTCTTCTGGTTAAAAACCCCCTTCCAACGGCAGCAAGAATTTACTGAAGCGTTTGAAGTGGGGCATAACTCGCCGAAAGTTATATTTTCATGAGACTAAACCAAAGACTGCTGAATAGACTGAAGAGACAAAAAAGTGGAGGTAGAAAGAGTAGTTGTGGACACACAGGCACTTGAAAAATCTTCCTGCTACTTAGAAGGGTTTCCAAGTAAGAGTACTCAGAAGTTAATAAATCTAACTACTCAGAGACAACACCACCTCCCTCTTTTGTCTGCATTTTCAGGCAGCCTATTCATAGGGCTATAACCACTTCCAGGGCTATTGAGAAAAACGTATGTGGGTGGTTACTGTGGTTCAAATGTGTTCCCCAAAAAGCACGGGTTGGAAACTTAAACCCCGTGCAACAGTATTGACAAGTGGAACCTTTAAGAGGTCTCTGCCCTTGTGAATGGATTAATGTGGTTATTGGATGAGTGATTTTGTTACCCTGAGAGTGGGTTTGTTATTAAAGTGGGTTTGGCCCCCTCTTGCTCTGTCATGCTCTCTTGCCATTCCAGCTTCCACCATGGGATAGTGTGGCACAAAGGCCCTCAGCAGATGTGGTCTCCCAATCTTGGACTTCCCAGCCTACAGAACCATAAGCCAAATACATTTATTTTCTTTATAAATTACCCAATCTGTGTTATTCTGCTACAGCAGCACGAAACAGACTAAGACAGGAAATTGGTACTGAGAATGGGGACTGACCATAACAAACACCTGAAAATGAAGCAGCTTTGAAACTAGGTAATGGGTGGGGGCTGAAAGAATTTGGAGGGGCAAGCTAGAAAAAGCCTAGATTGCCATAAGTGGAGCATTCAAAGCAATGCTGGTGAGGGCTCAGAAAAAGACAAGTGCCGTATGGAGAGCATAAATCTTCTCAGGGATTCCTTAAGTGCCATGACCAGAATGTGGTAGAAATATGAATGGTAAAGGCCATTCTGATGAGGTTTCAGACAGAAATGAGGAACGAGGTATTAAAAACTGGAGTAAATGTCATCCTTCTTATAAAGTTGCAAAGAACTTTTCAATTTATGTCCATGTCTTAAGACTTTGTGGAAGGCAGAATTTAATAGCAATGAACTAGGATATCTGTCAAAAGAAATATCTAAGCAGCATAATATTCAAAGTGCTGCATAATATTCAAGCAGCATAATATTCCTTTGGCCACTTATAATAAAATGAGAGAAGGCAATTTTTAAATGAAATTTATAATTAAAAGGAACATACAACATAAAGGTTTAGGAAACTCTCAGCCCAGCCATGTAAAGGAGAGAAAAGCTGTCCAGGAAAGAATACTAAAGGTGTGGCCAATCAACTGTTTGCTAAGAGATTAATATGGATAGAAGGAAGCCAGAGTCTATCCATCAAGATGATGGGAGAATGACCCTGATGGCACTTTGGAGATTACTGTTGTCACCCTCTTTCATCACAGGTCCAGAGTGCCAAGGCCTGGGAGAAGGAAATACGTCAAAAGAAAGGACCAGGGCATCCTTGGGAACTTGGGGCTAGTTTCCCAGTGTTGTCCTCAAGTCTTTGCTCTCCATATTCTATGGCAGCACTCCTTAGTTATACCAGGTATGGCTCAAGGGACTCAAGTGTGGCTCAGGCCAAAACTTCAGGAGGTATGTAAACTAAAAATAAAATTCTAAGCCCCCCAACTGATGGAACAGATCATCTCTTGGCAAAGGGGATCCCAGAGTAACCTTGAAAACTGAATTATTGGCCACAATAGGAGGGAGGCTCAGACACACCTCTTGTTACACCCACTCCCTCGCTAACCACAATGAGGTTTTCTTTCCTCAAGGCTTTACAGCTCTTTCAAAAGACTCCACCACTGATATCAACCAACTACCTGATGCTGCCCCTCCTTTTTTGCCTAAGAGACCACCAACCACGGAGTGGTTCTGACCAGTCTACAGAGAATGCACAGTAAGGGTTTCTGTGCCCTCTGCTACGCTTTTGAGGTCAGAGGGCCAAAAACTCCACCCTTGGATTATGCTAAGGCTGTCAGTTTTTGAACATGGGACCCTTGAAGGGACATGAAGCTCAACTGTGCATGCTCATGTTTCTCCTTTCATAAATATTCATAACTTCTCCTGTAGCTTATTGAATATGTATATTCAGCCACCTCACTTAGCATACACTTTTGTTCTTTTTGTCCCTCTCTCAAAGTATCTGTTTTGGGCTTCTGGCAGGTGGCTTCCCTTTCCAGTCTGTCAGAATGGCCACTCTGCTGGCTGCAACCCTTTATGAGAAATAAAGTTCTTCATTTCAAATTTATGAACCTCATCATTCTACAGTTGACAGGTGCAGGCAGCAAATCTTGGCAGCATCCACATGGTGTTAATTCTGCAGGTGTGCAGAATGCAGAAGCTGTGGGGCCACAGCAGCATCCACCTACATTTCAAAGGACATGTGGGACAGCCTGGGGACCAACACAGAGACTTGTCACAGGAATGGAGCCACCAAAGAGAGCCTCCACTAGGGTAATTCCGAGTAGAGTCATGACAGTGAGGCAACGCCTGAGACCCCAGAACTGTAGGGCCACCAGCTTGCAACTCAAGCTGCAGGCACAAGCCTCCAACCTGTCAGAGCTACTGGGTTGAGTGAGCCCAACAAAGATATAGGGCAGGGCTTCCTGAGACCTTGGAGGTCCAACCCCCACCCCAGTGTGCCAAAGGTGTGGGACATGGAATCAAAGGAGATTATCCTCTGGCTTTAAGACTAAATGTTATTTTTCCTGTTGGGTTTTAGACTTACTCAGGAGCAGGTACCCCTTTTTTTCTTGCCTTCTTTTCCCTCTTGGAAAGGGAATGTCTATCCTATACCTGTCCCATCATTACATTTTGGAAGTACATATTCTTTTGATTTCACATGCTCACAACTGGAAGGAACTTGCCTCAGGGTGAATCATGCCTTGAATCTTCCCCATTTCTGATTTATATGACAGTTTGTACTTTGAACTTTTGAGCTGATGCTGGAATGAGTTAAGACTTTCGAGACTATTGGGATAAAATGGATGTATTTTACATTGTGAGAAGAACAGGAATTTGGGGGGTCCAGAGGCAGAATGCTATGGTTTGAATGTGTCCTCCAGAAAAGCACCTGTTGGAAACTTAATCCCCAATGCAACAGTATTGAGAGGTGGGCCTTTAAGAGGTGATTAGGTCAGGAGGACTCTGCCCTCATGAATGGATTAATGTCATTATCATGGGTGTGGGTTTATTATCATGAGAGGGTTTGTTATAAAAGGACGTTTGGCCCCCTCTTCCTCTCTCATGCTCTCTTGCCCTTCTGCCATGAGATGATGCAGCCCCACCAGCTAGAACTTCTCAGCCTCCAGAACCATGAACCAAATAAATTTATTTTCTTTATAAATTACCCCATCTGTGTTATTCCATTAGAGCAGCACAAAACAGACTAAGACAAAAACAAGTTAGCCAGATGTGATAATAGGTGCCTGCAGTCCCAACTACTTGGGAGGCTGAGGTGGGAGGATCTCTTGAGCCCAGGAGTTTGAAGCTGCAGTGAGCTGTGATTGCACCACTGCACTCCAGCCTGGAAGCAAGAGCAAGACCCTGTCTCTAAAAAAATAAATAAATAGACTAAAGGAATGGTAGTAGGAGAGAAGGATGGGAACCTTTTCTGTACCTCAATGATATGTTTTACTAAGTATTGTGAACTTCAAGCCAGTAAGTGGATTTTTAAGTGGGGAAGGGATGTGAGGCAAATTGTTTCTTAAGATCTTCTGGCAGAAGGTGAAGGATGGACTAGAAGAGGAGAAAGATCAAAGTCAGGGAAACCAAGTAAGAGACCACTGCTATCCTTCAGGCAAAGAACACTGAGAGGCTGAGTGAAAGCAATGTCATACAGAGGGGAAAGATAAATTCAAGAGATATTAGGAGACAAAATGGACAGGCCTTGGTGCTGAACTAGATGTAGTGGGAAATAAGAACTAGGCGGAATTAATGTGACTCCTTGGTTCCTAGCATGGGAAACTAGGTGGATGGTGCCATTGACCAAGGAGAAGCATATGAGAAGAAGAAAAAAATGAAATGTGATGACTTGTGTCTAGGAAGGGTTGAAAACACAGTTCTGGAGCTTCAGAAAGAGAAGTCTGGGCTGGAAAGAAAGATTTTTGATCTGACATAGTAGTTAAGGTCATTGTGAATCAATGAGTTAATCAAGGGAGTTGCTACCTGCAAGGCCAAAATTACTTATTTTCGAACAGAAACTTGGAGAACTCCAAGAGAAAACTAGAGGAAGAGGAGCTCACAAAAGACATCAAGAAAGAATAGTCCAAGAAACAACAATCAGAGCTGACATTTTTGAGCACTCTATTATACTAGGCAATGTTCTGAGTGCTTCTTAGTTTATTTAATCTTTACAACCATATATTATACCTACTATTATTATCCCCATTTTACATATAAGGAAAGTGAGGCACAGGGAGGTTGAGCACCTTGCCCAAGGTCACACAACAAGAAAGTGACAGAACCAGGATTCAAACCTAGACAAGATTCAAATCCAGATCCCTCATTCCCAATCACCCAACTCCATTGCTATGTTAGAAATGTAGAAGGGGTGTATATGACAAAATCCAAGAAAGGAGACAGTTTCAATAAACAGATGGACAAGAAGGCAAATGTCTTAGGGTAAATGAAGCAAACAAACATAAGAACTGAAAAGAACCCACTGGTTCCATGATTTGACAGGTTGTTGGCCCCTTGGCCACAGCTGTGTTGGTAGAAAAAGTAGCATGACCTAGGCAGGTGGAACAGTAAGGAGGGAAATGTGGGGATGACTGAGTTAAACATTAAGCGCTGTGAGAGTTCAGGAAAAGACAGGGCTTTCTGGCTGAAGTCATCAGAAAAGCCTGCACTGGGAAAAGGACTCATGAGTGGTGTTTTAAGAAAGGAGAAACAATGTGAGAACTGAAGATCAAATGGTTTCACTGGTGAAAGGTGAGTCAAAAAATTGCTATTGTGATTGAAATCCACCTCTATCCTAGGGCTCCTGTAACTTGCACAAACGTAACTACATATGCTGAGAACAAGAACTACAAATTTCTCTCACATACAAAACAGACTTGTGAAAGTCAGCATTTAAAATCCAAAGTTAAAACAAAAAAGAACTTTCCTACAACACTCCAATGAGTTACAAAAAATCTTCAACTAACAAATATTTATTTTTAAAAATCGTCCTGAATATTACAAAGGGCATGAAGAAATACAAGGTCCTGCCCTTGAAAAGTTTACAGAGAGCCAAGTCCAAACACATGAACTGTGTGCCAACAATTGAGAGCTAAACAAATAGTTTAATAGTAATGCACAATGCTCGGAGCTTACAGAGGACTGTGGTGAGGCCAAGAAAGACAAGGACTCAAAAGGGCCATAGTCTTTGTAAACCAGAAAGCTGCTAGTTACCAGTTCAAGTGCAATGGATATAAAATGAAGGGAGCTTTTGTTTTATGTTGGTCTTTAAGTTAGTGGAGACCTGTGACTGCTTGCAAGGACAGAGGAAAGAAATGAGGGCACACCAGTCCTGGAGAGAGCAGATCCGGCACTCGGTGCCTAGTGCCCACAGATATTAAATGTCCTGTAACAGGAACAGTCCTGCACACTGAAGAAGTGTTCCACATACTTCTTTGAAAATTGGTCAGATTTTGGCTGGGCACGGTAGCTCATGCTTGTAATCCCAGCACTTTGGGAGGCCGAGGTGGGTGGATCATCTGAGATCAGGAGTTCGAGACCAGCCTGGCCAACATGGCAAAACCCTGTCTGTATAAACATTACAAAAATTAGCCAGGTGTGGTGGTGTGCACCTGTAATCCCAGCTACTTGGGAAGCTGAGGCACGGTAATCACTTGAATCTGGGAGGCGGAGGTTGCAGTTAACCGAGATTGGGCCATTGCACTCCAGCCTGGGCAGCAGAGTGAGATCCTGTCTCAAAATAATAACAATTTTTTAAAAAAGAAATTTGGCCAGATTTTAATTTTGCTTCAGTTACTTAGCTGTACCTTTTCCTTAAAGCAAAGAGAAAAGGTTAGCTCCCTCCAAAACTTCTTCAGAAAGAGTATTCCTCACAGGCAGGTTCCTACATTCTAGGAAAGTCATACCAGTTAACTACATAATAAAATCCTTAGTGTAATCCCCTAGGAAACTAGTATATAAATTTCTGTCTTAAAAGATACCTACCAGATAAAATCCTGAATACTTAGGTTACATTATAATTTAATTGATAACTCATACTTTATATTAAAATCCATGTTAAGTAAGGTATGAAGACATAATATTAGTTGTGTTCTAATATTTCAAATATTTTGTGAAGAAAATTAAAAATGTATAATCTGCATAGATTCCATTGCAGCACATGGTTTTATTTTGTGATATATAAGTTCCTTATTGATATTTCACACCAAGAGAAACCAAAGAATAAGGTTTTCTCTCTCCAGGCAATCTTCACTTGGACAAGTGGGTAACTCTTAATATTGGATGTGCTCCAAAAAATGCCATGCCTGCTGTGATGCAGAAAGAACTTGGGCTTTTTCCTTCTCCACAGTATTAACTTATCCTCAAATCCTCAGAAAACTAAAAGTCCCCTTCTCAGATCATATTTCCTATGGCTCTCCCATATCAATGTGTTTCCTAAAGCAACACTAAGCTCAATATTTTGGCCAATGCACTATTATAAAGACACTAGAAACTAAATGCTAAGTTTTACAGAATGTAAGTCAGTAAATACCAAATGAAAGCAGATCTTCACATGCCATGAACTGAACTACTCTCTACCTGTTCTGGAAAAGAAATGTAATCCAAGAAACTAACATTAGCAGCAACAGGATACGCAAGCTTGTGCATACCAAATACAGGCATGTCTTGTTGTGCTTCAAGTTATTGCATTTTGCTTTTTTGTGTTCTGTGCAGATACTGTGTTTCTTACAAACTGAAAGTTTGTGGCAATCCTGCATTGAGCAAGTCTATCCCCACTATTTTTGCAATAGCATGTGCTCGCTTCGTGTCTCTGTGTCACATTTTGAAAATTCTCACAATGTTTCAAACTTTTTCACTATTATTATATCTGGCATGGTGATCTATGACCAGTAATCTTTGATGTTATTGTCATTGTTTTGGGGTGCCATAAACTGTACCCATAAAATATGGTGAATTGAATAAATGTTGTGTGTGTTCTGTCTGCTCCACCATCTGGCCATTCCCTCTTCTCTCCCTCTCTCCTTGGGCCTTTCCTATTCCCTGAGACACAATATTGAAATTAGGCCAATTAATAACCCTACAATGGCCTCTAAGTGTTCAAGTGAAAGGAAGAGTTGCATGTCTCTCACTTCAAATCAAAAGCAAGAAATTATTGAGCTTAGTGAGAAAGGCACGTTGAAAGCCAAGATAGCTGAAAGCAGGCCTCTTGTGCCAAACAGTCAAGGTGTGAATGTGAAGGAAAAGTTATTGAAAGAAATTAAAAGTACTTCTCCAGGAACACATGAATGATAAGAAAGTGAAACAGCCTTATTGCTGATACGGAGAAAGTTTGAGTGGTGTGGATAGATGATCAAACTAGATACAACATTCCCTTAAGCTAAAGCCTAATCCAGAGCAAAGCCCTAACTCTTCCATTCTATGAAGGCTAAGAGAGGTAAGGAAGCTGCAGAAGAAAAGTTGGAAACTAGCAGAGGTTGGTTCATGAGGTTTAAGAAGCCATCTCCAGAACATCAAAGTGCAAGGGAAGCAAGTTCTGATGTAGACTCTGCAGCAAGTTATCCAGCCAATCTGGCTAAGATCATTGATGAAGGTGGCTACAGTAAACAACAGATTTTCAGTGTGGACAAAACAACCTTTTTTTGGAAAAAGATGTCATCTAGGACTTTCATAGGTAAGGAGGAGGTGTCAATGCCTAGCTTAAAAGCTTCAAAGGACAGGCTGACTCTCTCATTAGGAGCTAATACAGCTGGTGACTTGAAGTTGCAGCTGATGCTCATTTACCATTCCAAAAGTCCTAGGGCCCTTAGGAAGTATGCTAAATCTACTCTGCTTGTGCTCTATAAACAGAACAACAAAGCCTGGATGACAGTACATCTTCCTACAGCATGGTTTACTGAATATTTTAAGGCCATTATTGAGACCTACTGCTCAGAAAAAAGATTTCTTTCAAAATATTACTGCTCACTGACAATGTACCTGGTAAAGCAAGAGCTCTGATGGAGATATACAAGGACATTAATGTTGTTTTTATGCCTGCCAACATATTAATTCTGCAGCCCAAGGATCAACGAGTAATTTTGACTTTCAACTCTTATTATTTAAGAAATGCATTTTGTAAGTACAGTTGCCATAAATAATGATTAATCTGATGGATCTGAGCAAAGTAAATTGAAAATCCTCTGGAAAGAATTCACCATTCTAGATGTCATTAAGGACATTTGTGATTCATGGGAGGTCAAGATAGCAACATTAACAGGAATTTGAAAGAAGTTGATTCCAACCCTCGTGGATGACGTGGATGAGGGTTTGAGGAGTCCAAGGCTTCAGTGAAGGAAATAACTACAGATATGATGGAAACAGCAAGAGAATTAGAATTGGAAGTGGAGCGATAAGATGGGACTGAACTGCTGCAATCTCATGATCAAACTTGAGTGGATGAAGAGTTGCTTATTATGGATGAGCAAAGAAAGTGGTTTCTTGATATGGAAACTACTCCTAGTGAAGATGCTGTGAATGTTGTTGAAAAGACAACAAAAAATTTAGAATATTACATAAACTTAGTTTATAAGGCATAGGCAAAGTTAAGAGGATTGACTCCAGATTTGAAAGAAGTATTACCATGAATAAAATGCTATTTCAAACAGCATCACATGCTACAGAGAAATCTTTCATGAAAGGAAGAGGCAATCAATGCAGCGAACTTCATGAAGGTCTTATTTTAAAGAGCCACCCCGACCTTCAGCAACCACCAAACTGATCAGTCAGCAGCCATCAACATCAAGGCAAGATTCTCTACCAGAAAAAAAAAAAACTTGACTTACTAAAGGCTCAGATGATCCTTAGCATTTTTTGGCAATAAAGTATTTTTAATTAGGTATTTACATTTTTTAGACATAGTGCTATTGTATTCCTAATAGACTACAGTATAATTTAAACACAAATTTTATATGCACTGGAAAACCAAAAACCTCATGTGACTCATTTTATTGCAATATTTCCTTTATTGTGGTGATGTGGAACTGAAATTGTAATATCTTCAAGATATGCCTGTATAAGTGTATAAGGTCATTACTTAATCAGTACTTCTTCATCACATTAATAGGACTAACTTTTAGTTCATCTTAACCCCACTACCAACATACACATGTACATGCACACACAAACACATAACAAACTTTTTTTTTTTTTTTTTGAGACAGTCTTGCTCTGTCACACAGGCTGGAGTGTAGTGGCCGATCTCGGCTCACTGCAACCTCCACCTCCTGGGTTCACACCATTCTCCCGCCTCAGCCTCCCGAGTAGCTGGGGCTACAGGTGCCCGCCACCATGCCCAGCTAATTTTTTGTATTTTTAGTAGAGATGGGGTTTCACCGTGTTAGCCAGGATGGTCTTGATCTCCTGACCTTGTGATCTGTCCGCCTCGGCCTCCCAAAGTGACATAACAAACTTTTACCTATCTTGTTCACTAGTGCTTTAAGTTCATATTCTGTACTACGTGATAGTTAATTAACTCAGTGATATAACCCAAGTTAATATGACAGTGAGTAGTAATGAGTTTTAAATCTTGATCTTTCCTACCAGCAGCCTATACCTTGATTCAGAACACTGACTCAAAGATGGGAACACAGAAGGCAGTCAGTATACACAGTTTGGGGCAAGCAGGCCTATTAGCCAAGTTACAAGAAATATACAGTCCCCTGCCTGTGAGTGTAGTGTGTGTGTGTGTGTGTGTACCTGTATGCATCACAGACCTGTCTAGGTATGTGGTCTATACATTTATATTACACATTTGTGAAGAAAAACTCATTTCAGATGAGAATGTACAGAGCACCTAGTAAAATACAGATACTATGCAAAATTCCCCAGATGTGGAATGTGCCTAGCAAAACTCAATTATAATCAGTGATTTATTGCTAGATAGTCTATAATACCAATGCTAGACTAAATCCATTGTACAATTCTCTGTCATGAGCTCACACCAGGTTATGTTCTGCCAATTCAGTTACACCTAACTGCAATATTTTTTTTAAAAGAACCACAGAGGTGCTTTCAGTTTTCCTCCATCCTTAAGATCCCACCTCACTCTGAACAGAAGATATCACTCTCTACTTTGAAATCAATATTTTTCATCAACTGGTCACAGGTTAGGCCTTTGAAACTCTTCCTTTCTGGCTCTGCATCTATTCCCTCCATCCATCTCTTCTCCTTCCTCTTGTGGCCGAATCCCATTCATTCCTAATAGCTGAGGGACTGTGTGCCTACAATAGTCCCTTCTTCTCTGGTGTGTTCAAATCCTCCCTTTTCAGTGTTACCCTCCCCTTCTACCCTGTGCTTGGCACCGGAAATTCTAAGGTGAATAAGACAGGTCTCTGCCATCAGGAATTCTTAGTCTATCAGAAGAAGCACAGGGTGAAACAGCCAATGCCAGGTAATGAACATTAAAGAGAAGAACTGGGGCGACAGGAGAGGGACTAATCCTGCCAGGAGTGGGCAGGGTGAGCTTGCAGGAGGACTTGATAAAGATTTGTTAATTGAGTTTTTTTTTTAAAAAAAGGACTTCCTTTCTACCCAAATAATGGATTGAATAACATGAGAACCTTATTGCTTGAAGCATTGGATGGACTCTGTTTCAGAATTACTTAAATGCATAGTTGCGCTCTCCCAAGAAAGCAAGGGAGCACTCCCAAAGTCATAAAATAAAGACTCAATGAAAAACAGAGTGATGTCCTATGAAGAATCTTTGCCTGAAGTGTTTTAATGGTCTCAGCAGCCCAGAAGATTGGGTTTAATGGCTACTGAGGGAAGGCGACATCTAGCCCATGTGTGGTAAGGAGTTAGAACTAAATAAGGCAGTACCCCCAAAGGGCCACGTCTTTATTCAAATAATGATAATAGAAAAATATGACCAGTAGCCAAAGGAAAAAACAAGAAATGTTTCTGGTCTCAGCCTAAGTCTTTGATGATTGAGGAAAGAAGGGTTCCCTGGAGCCCTTTAACTGAAAAATTAACATATAAAATGGTTCCATACCGGTAATGCATTTGGGGTTAACTCACAATTACAGGACTCCCCCAGTTAAAGTTTCATTGGACATAGGCTCACCATTCAATATTATGAAACACTTGACAAAACTATCCATCATGAAAAAGACAGTACAAACAACAGGCCCTTTAGAACTTCAAATGATAGATTGATCGAATATTTTGTAAAATAACTATGTTTAAATAAAGATGTTAAAAAACAACTCAAAGCATCAGAAAGGAACAGGCCAACTTGACAAAGAACCAGACAGAACTCCTAAAAATAAAAGTATCATGTATGAAATTTCACTGGACAAGTTAAAAAGCAAAGGAGAAAAGTGAAAATGTCAGTAATATATTGGAATTTGGATCTTGGAAATTACCCAGAATATAGCACAGAGCTAGAGAAGGTGAAAAATAGGAAAGAGATGCTAAGAAATATGAAACATGCAATTGAAGAGTCCAACATTCTTTTTTTTTTTTTTTTTTTTTTTTTTTTTGAGACGGAGTCTTGCTCTGTCACCCAGGCTAGAGAGCAGTGGCGCGATCTCGGCTCACTGCAAACTCTGCCTCCCAGGTTCTCCCCTTTCTCCTGCCTCAGCCTCCCAAGTAGCTGGGACTACACGTGCCCGCCACCATGCCTGGCTAATTTTTTATATTTTTTTTAGTAGAGACAGGGTTTCACCATGTTAGCCAGGATGGTCTCCATCTCCTGACCTCGTGATCCGCCCACCTCGGCCTCCCAAAGTGCTAAGATTACAGGCGTGAGCCACCGCGCCCAGCCTCCAACATTCTTTTTATAGGAGCAGCAAGAAGGCCAGTATGTCTGCAGCAGAGTGAAGTGGAGAGTAATAGAAGATGAAGACACAGAGGAAAATGAAGGGTCTATTATGCAAGGCCTTGTAGGTCCTCCTAAGGACGTTGACTTTTCTTCTGAGTATGTAGAGGATCCATTTGAGGGTTCTGAGCTGAGTGACATAGTCTGACAGACACACAAACAGGATCATTCTGACAATAGTCACAGGCAGACTAAGCGGGATCAAGAGTAGATGCAGGAGGATGTGCTTAGATGCAGTTGCCATAATCTAGGCAAGAGATGATGGTGTCTGAGATTTGAGGGTAGCAAAGTGGTGGTGAGAAGTAACTGGCTATATTCTGAAGGGACAGCCAATAGGATTTCCTGACAATTTGGCAGTGGGATATGAAAGAAAGAGAGACAAAAATCTCCCAAGTTTGAAGTCTGAGAAAATAATGAAATTGCCGCTAGTAGAGATAGGGAATGACACAGATGGTACAGATTTGGGAAGGGAAACCAGGAATTCTGTTTTGGATGGAAATCAGTAATTCAGTAAGTTTGAGGTGTCCACATGTGGCGAGCTGCCTCCTGAATACCAAGATATACAGATCTGGGCTTTATTCTGCCCACCAAATCCTTTACTGAGGTACTCTCTTGCCAAAGCACACGTAGGAACAAGAAAAGAGGTAAAAAGGAGGAAGAGTAGAGACCATTCTTGCCCTTAAGGATGTTGAATTCTGAGAAGGGAAAAAGGGAGGCTTTTCGGCACCTATTGCAGAGCCTGAGCTGGAACAGCAGGTGCTGACTTGCTCATCTGACACTTGGAAAGGTATCAGCAGCAAAACAAGATGGGGACATTCAAAAACTGGTTCTTAGAAACAAAAGCATACTGCCATGTTGACCATCCGGTTCCTGGCTACAGCAGACAAAACACTTAGTGACAACATAAGAAAATGAAACCACATCAACCATTTTGTGAGAAAACCGCCCCCAAACTCTTCCCTTTTACAGTTCAGTTCTCCGGGTAGAATTTGGCCTTCAGGGCTATTTTCTTTGGAAATCATGATTATTTTCCGAAGAAAAACATGTTCAGGTTTTCTAATGGTCAAGGAAGAGGGCTAGACTAAGAACTGGGCGGCCCAAATTACCCCTGGCTCCCTGTGGACCAGCCCAACCCTGCTGTGCCTCGTGACTTGGTTTCTCAATGTGTAAATACTGCCACAGGGAAAAGAATATTTTCCACTGCCTACACACAGAACTTTGTTGAGGGTTAATGAATTAGTGTGTATAAAATACTATGAGCTACTCAAATAAAGGGACAATGAAATTCTATTTGTAGAGTTAAGGACAGAGCAATTTTAACCCTCTTCTTACAAACCCCACTGGAAATTAGACTAAGATATCAGAAGTTCTCTTGCATGGGCCTATGGAGATCAAAGGAGATAATGTGTTAAAGGTCTCTGTGAAGTACAGTTCCAATGTAAGGATGTGTAGAAATAATTTCTCAAGATAAAACACAATATTAAACAGGTCAAAAATCACTAAAAACTACCAAGAAGCTGTCACTCTAGTAAGTCTCCACATAAAGGTTAAACATGTTGACCTGTGAACCATAGTTAGGCCAAACTCCTAGTTGTTGTGCAAGCTCAGAGCATGACAAACCCAAGGAGAAAATATGGACTTTTGTTCAAGAGCCATAGAATTGAGCACATTGTAAAAGCTGTCCATGAAAAGAGCTTTGTTGAAGGCGTTATTCCTCATTTTCTAAATGCTGTCCAGCTCCACTAAATGGTGACAATTAACATTGAAGTGAATAGGCCACTGTACAGATTCTATTCATAATCCAAATAGACAGTTTTCCTTGCCCAATGAGATTTTACATTAGTATTCAAACAACCTTTCATTTTGTCTAATTCCTGGCTCAGAACATGCCAAAGACCAGATGAATGCACCATCTGGAGGCAGAATCTCTCCCTGACAGAGCAAGGATGTGCTTAGATTACTGTGAACGTCAGGTTTTCACATGCCTTGACTTTTCATTTCAGAAAAAAAAAGGAGTGGTAACTAGAAAATGATCAGACACACAAGGGGTAGAAACAAGCAATGAGCTAAACCTGACACCATGATGAATCTGAATCCAGACTAAAGAGATGACTGAGTTCATTCCGGCGGCATTTCACTGGGTGGGCCAGCATAATCATGCCACTGTGTTCACCTGAGGCAAGAAAAGTCTGATGACTTCCCCAAGGTCAATGAGTTCTAATCCCCATCTGCTAATGACTCATGGTGAATTCCAGATTTCTGGTTCCGTGTTTACTGCACACAGACACTAATCTCCTGACTGGTCCCCCCACTTTCAGACTTTCAGCCCCAGCTCTCTCCAGGCCATGAGACCCACGACTAAAGATTCAGCTTCTAAAAATGCTGCTCTGGGTGCCTAGCCCACTCCCCTACTGCCAATCCCTCAGTGGCTCCTAGAGAGGAAAGGCCTCTCCCTGTACCTGCCATTTGAGGCTGGTGTTGAGAGCCCCTTGAGTGCCTCAGGCCATGCTTCCTTCCTGGTTTCTCCAGAGCAGACATTTATGGGGTTCTGGTTGTCTGGCATCCTTCCCTTTTTTCTGCTAGCACCTGGATCTCCCTTCTGGGGAAATCCCCCATTGTGAATAGCACTGACAGGAAGTAGGATCCCATTGTCCTTACAGAAGCCAATGGGATTTCATTGTCCCTCTCCCTGCCCCAGTGCAGCCAGGGGCTGGTACATGACTAGGATGCTTAAGCAGGGGTCCACTCTTAAGCAGATAATAACTTAAGCACCCTAACTTAAGGAGAGAAGTTAGGGTGATATTTAGACACCAAAGTCTATTTATGTTGTTTGCACCCAAAATGGCTGAAGCACTCTATGACTGAGGCCCCTTTCTTTCATACACCTTCTCTATGCAAACTCATTCTACCCAGGGTGGTCAATTGAGTATCCCTGCATACCACATATACACTTCCACCTCTGTGCCATCTTCCTGGAAAACACAGAGTAGAAGTGCCCTGACGGGGGTGAACAGAGGGCAGGAATGCCAAACCTGGTCCAAGGGCTGGAAAGGAGCTGTAGGGGAAGCCCAGAGGAGACTGGATGTTGTGCTTAGTTTTGATGGGTGAACACAAGTTAGCTAGGCTAAAGGGGAGGACAGATAGGGGCTATAGAGAGGAGGCACATTTCAGCACCTTCCAGCACATGCGTGGAGCACACAGAACATGTGAAACTCTGTGTAGGAGTTGATATTCCTTCCATGTAGCTATGTGCAAGATACAAGGAGGCAGAAGCTGAGACTAGAGACATAAGCAAGGGTCTGCTCACTAGGCACCCTGCATGCTGCACTGAGGACAGGAATCTCCATCCTGAAGTTAAGAGAGCCTTAGAAGAAGCATAAGCATATATCCTTAAACTCCTACCAGAGATCAAACTTCTGCTTTTCCTAATTAGTTTCTTGAAATTACTAATATTCACTCAATATACTCGATATACAGACACCTCCATAAAATATGGCGTAATATTCAGCCAAGACACTTGCTTTAAACTCATTCCAAAATAATTTAATTTTGTATATGTAACCTGAAAATCAACCCCTCACATCCCTGAGCAAAGCAAGAAGTAGAAGTAGCTGCAGTGTGCCCAAGTGTCAGGTGTGAGAAGAACCAAGGCAAGAAACAGTCATGCACACTTGGAGCAGGGCCCCTCACTCTGCCTCTAACTGGATGTGTGGCTCTGGGCAAGTTGTTTAACCTCCCTAAGCCTCAGTTTCCTTATCTGTAAAATAGAGCTATTGACCAACAGCTACAAGACCATTAGGCTGATGATGCCAAATGTATGTAAAGTACCTGATACACATTAACTACACACTGACGGCATCTTTCTTTCCAACAAGTAGTTCCCTTAACAATGGAAGATGTGTCCCTTGCACCCTGAGGCATCACTGAAAAACCGATGGCCCAGGAATGAGGAGATTTGGGTTCCTCCATCTGCCCGTTTTCTAACTGTGTGATACTGAGAGGTCACTCAACCACTCGAAAGCTCAGTTTCCCCATCTGTAAATTGGGGATAATAATCATTGGCCACTCCTGGACATATAAGGATTAAGTGAGATCTGTGGAAGCTTTAAAGGATTCCAGATGTGTAACATATTATTATTGCCAAATATCTGTGTACTTATAAATGACCTTTTCGGAGCAATATTTCTGACATCACCTTTGAATTTCCAGTTCAACCACTTTCCTCATGTCACTCATAAACCTACAAAGACTCTTTATTTCTTATTATGCCTCTCAACTGTTTGGCTTCCAGCCTTCCTGAATGTGGCCCCACCCTGCCTAGCCCCTAATGCTATTTCCTTCTGCTCCCCCAAATGTGCATACTGTGCCCTCTCATGTCCCACACTCATTCCCACTCCTGCTCCTTTGCTCATGCTGGTGCTCCTGCCCAAAATCCCACAGACCCTCTATCTCTATGAATAGGTAAATGCTAAAACCTGCCTCACTTCACGTCCTCCATGAAGCCCTCTCTGATGAGTCTATAGCAGTAAGAATTTTCTGCTAGTTCTAAACTCCTTATCAGACTTTTAGTTGCCATTATATGACTTGACTAACTTCTCTAATTATTTACTTTCCACTAGTGTGACCTTCTCAACTAGATAATAAGCTTCTTGAGGGAAAAGATCATATTGTCTTTTATATACCCCATTCCCTAGCACTTAAAAATAGTTAATACAACATAGAGAAGGAGAACATGGACTGGCAGTTCTCAAACCTCTTTGCAACCCCAAAACTTTTACCCTCAGTTTATCTCCACAAACCTTTAACAAGCACTTACTCTGCACTTGAGGCCCAACGGAACCAAAATCAGGTAACTTCACAGGTCTCAGAAGCCTGAGAAACAAACAGGTCAATGACAAACAACAGAGCATGCATGGTAGCTGGGCCTAGGATGGTTGTGGCATCAGATTCTGGCTCAGACTTGCCATTGACAACCATAGTTAAAACAGAATTGCCTCTCCCCTTGCAAGAATTGAGCCATAAGTTCAGACAAAGATATACTTCACGAGTTACAAGAAAAATGTTGGAAATAGCCTAAAAGTCCCACAATGAGAATAATATAGAAACAGATAATTGTATATATAGTCACTGAATATGATCATTTTTAAAGGATATTTAATAACATAAAAAAATTAGTAACGTAAAAAGTGAAAAATAAAAGATTTTCAGTGTATACACTAGATGATGTCAATTGTGTTCACATGAAATAACAACAAGCTGTCATTGACTGCAGGTTTTCTACACACCAGGCCCTATATGTTAGCACTTCACAAAGTAAAAGCAACAAGAATAGCTTGGGAGACATATTAACATTCCCCACAATCTCTACCAGCTTCCCCTAAATAATCAATCTAAGTAAAACAACATGTTTGGTTTCAAAACAAGATATTCTAATGCAATGATTTTCCCTCCATTATTGCTATCTGGAAAATCTGGAGTTGCTTCAACATAGTGTAAGTATTCTGCACAACAATCCATAAATAATGTTACTATTCCCACTTTATGAATGAGAAAACAGACTGGGGTCCAATGTCACCAGCTAAAACACAGTCGAGCTGGGAAGTAAGCCCAAGTCTATCTCACTCCAGAGCTCATGACCTGGACCACACCTCCAAGAGCATTTTCCATTCCCTTCTTCTTAGGCTCAACCAAACCCAGTGACTGTTAAAACCCCACATATGTAAACAGGTCAGAGCTGAGTTCTCACGAAATCTTACGCAGTTCAAGCCCTCATTCTAATTTTCCTAAATGTCTAAGAACTAATTGTAGCATTTGTCTTTTGAAAGTACTTTGGTCTCTCAGAGTTTCTACTATTAATTCCTCCAAGCACTAGTTGTTGGGACACGTTTACAAAAGCTTTTTCTTTGGATACATCAGAAGGTATTTATAACTTTGGGAGGCTGAGGTGGGTGGATCACTTGAGGCCAGGAGTTCAAGACCAGCCTGACAACATGACAAAACCCTGTCTCTACCAAAAATACAAAAAATGAGCTGGGCATGGTGGCACATGCCTGTAGTCCCAGCTACTCAGGAGGCTGAGGTGGGAGGATCGCTTGAACCCGGGAGGCAAAGGTTGCAGTGAGCCGAGATTGCACCACTGTACTCCAGCCTGGGCAACAGCCTGGGTGATAGGGTGAGACATTGTCAAAAAAAAAAAAATTAAGAAGGAAGAAGAAGCCTATGTATACAGGTAATTTCCATCATTAGAAAACATCTCTCAGCTGGGCGCGGTGGCTCACACCTGTAATCCCAGCACTTTGTGAGGCCGAGGCTGGCAGATCACGAGATCAGGTGTTCAAGACCAGCCTGGCCAACACAGTGAAACCTCATCTTTACTAAAAATACAAAAATTAGCTGGGTGTGGTGGCATGTGCCTGTAGTCCCAGCTACTCAGGAGGCTGAAGAGGGAGAATCACTTGAACCCAAGAGGCGGAAGTTGCAGTGAGCTGAGACCATGCCATTGCACTCCAGCCTGGGTGACAGAATGAGACTCTGTCTAAAAAAAAAAAAAAAAAAAAAAAAAAAAAAAAAAAAAAAAAAAAAAGAAAGAAAGAAAACATCTCTCAGGTCTCTCAGGTGATGAATGGGCCAGATTCCAATGCCTATAAGTGGATTACTTGCAGCTCTAAAACAAGCATACACACTATGGTAGACCAGCTTACACGAGCCACTTTAACTCATATCCTGACCCATGAGTACTGTCCTAAGCAGCATGTTTAGCCGTGTTTCCCAGGAGAATCAGGGTTCCTGTTTAAGAATTCCAAGAACATACTTTCTCCTGACACAACCCTGGCAGTGGGATTACACTTCTCCCTCTCCCCACATACACAGAGCTATGGAAACCAGGACACCCAAATCAGGTGAGAAAAAGGACTTGGGCACAGGTTGCCACAGTGTGGGAAGAGGGACCCTGAGGGTCTCCCCTTAATGGTCTGTCCCCACTTTATTGCAGAGGGACGAAGAGCTCGCCCACCATCCTCCTTTCTTTGCCACCACCCACTGTGCCAGCCCGTCTTTTCTCTGGCTACTTGGGCAATGGAGGAACAGATTTCTGTCCCGGTTTCTCCATTACCCTGCTATTCCTCCTGAAGCAAGCACACACTCCCTTCTGATTTTTTTAGACTATTTTCCCACTGGTAACAAGTAGCAACATACAACAGAAATAACAAATAAGGGTGAAACAGTATAACTAAATAAAATTAATATGGAACCAAAGAGCAGGTTCAAGTACACAGAACTCACTTTACTCACTAGGAGCATGCCCCCGGGCAAGTAATCTCATGTCTCTGAGCTCCCATTTCCTGATTGATAGAACAAGACAGTCAAACCACCTTATGGCTACAGCTTCTTCATCTTAAAAAGGGCCACAATGAAAGTTTTTCCAATACTCAGAATACAAATGAGTCTGATATTTCTGGCTCCTCCTTGCTCTACCAATAAGGCATGCTTTTTCCCAAAAAGCCTCATCCAAACCCTCCTAGACTCTTTCAATTCTGGATCAGGTGCTCCTTCCAGGGCTCCTGTCCCCCTTCCACTCCCCACCTCTTTCCCACTCACCCTCCACCACAAATAAATATGTCAAAAGCCACATGAGTTGAGTGACATTTAGGAGGCAGGACCATCTAATGTTCAAAAAGCCAAGATTTAGATTCAGATGTGCAGGTCAATCTGTTTAGCAACTCAGCTTATGACTCTAGGCAAGCTACTTAATCTGTCTTTATCTATACAATGGGGTTCATACATAATAATACCTATTTCATAAGACAGTTGTAAGGATAAATGAGTAACACACATAAAGACCTTAGCAAGAACCTGGCACATGCACACATTATAACACCATTATCATGGTGATAGCAGTGACTGCTATAAATCTTATTTTCCTGAAAGATGGCACTGCCTGATTGAAGTGAGATTACTCCCCAGAGGTTGGCCAACCTAGGAAATTCATCCCGAGAACCATTCATGGAAAGGAGAAGTGAAGTTTCTGTTTGCAGGGAGAATGAGAGACAGGATGAGTGGTGTGGGAAGCTGTTAATGAAGAGGAGGAGGAAGAGGTGCAGTCCTATTCATTTATCCTTCGTCTTAGCCCTCACCTCACTGCTCTTCATTCTTGAGAGAAGGGCTGTGATATCTCAGGGGCCAGCCCAGGAAAGGTATTCCTGTAGCCACCTGACTGCAATGATGCAAGGCCAGGCATGTGAGAGACAGAAACAGCCTGTAACTTCTAGAATTTACCTTGTTTAGGGAACATTCAGCCCTCCATTTCATTTAATGAGAATCTGCATTCATGATTCATTTAATTCCAGGAATCATTGATAAGTTTTGCTGACTTGTTGACTTCTGGTAATACTGTTTCACATGTAAAATATTATCCTCTGCCTCTGTCTTCTGACATTAATAGATTTATAATAATATTTCCTAGAAATGGCATATTTCCCAAAGGACAGAACAGGAACTGACAGTATAAGGGTTCCCCATAAACAACTCGATCTTGATCTTTTATAGTACAGAAATACCCTCCACAGAAGCAACATTCAATATTTCATGGAAAATATGGATTTCCCACACACTGGACATATTGTTTTCTGAAACATTATTTGTGGAAACAGAGAGCTGCCATTATATTCCAATGTGAATGTCAACCAAAAGCATCTCTGAATGTAAGTTAATGGCAAGTATACTAAATAGAATCAAAGTAAATCCATCCCCCCGGGAATAATATTAGAACTTTTTTGTATACTTGCTTTTATTCTTAAAATATTACAACTTTTGATGGATAAGAGTCAAAACATTTGCCTAAGAATAACAAAAATAGCTGAGCAATTTTATAAAAGCTTCACTCAATTAATTCAATCATTCACTCAACTAAAATGTATCAATGTACTGATCAACAGGCAAAGATGTCAAGAAAAGATGATGCAGTCTTTGCCCTTCAGATGTTTGATCCAGACTAAAACAGATCATTACATGCACATGTCCTGGGCAACATCAAGTAGTAGGATCAAACTGGGACAGGTAGGAGTAGAGAGTAATTAAAAGATATGACAGAGACTGCTGGTTGACCCTCAATATCAATTCTCCCCTTCATTTCATGGTAGGCTCCCTCAACTTTAGCGGGGTGCATCGCTAACCAACTAAAGCTGTTCTGTCCAATATGGTAGCCACTTGCCACATGTGGCTACTGAGCTCTTGAAATGTGGCTAGTCCTACATATTGAAATAACAATATTTTAGATATAGTAGGTTAAAAATACTGGATTACTTTCACCTATCACTTTTGACTTTTTAATATGGCTACTTGAAAATTTTAAATTATGTGGCTTACATTGTATTAATATTGGACAGTGCTAAGCTAAAGACTACATCACTCAGCCTTCCCTGAAGTTAGGTGTGAGTATGTGATGTTTTGGCTAATGAGACTAACACAGATTGAGTATTCCTTATCCAAAATGCTTGGGACAAGAAGTGGCTCAGATTTTGAATTTTTTCAGATTTTTGGAATATTTTCAAATACATAATGAGATATCTTGGGGATAGGACCTAAGTCTAAATATAAAATTTACATTTCACATATGTCTTATATGCATAGCCTAAAGGTAATTGTACACAATATTTTTAATAATTTTATACATAAAATTAAATTTTGACTGCATTTTGACTACAACTCATCACTTGAGGTCAGGTGTGGAATTTTCCTCTTGTGGCATTATGTTAGCCCTCAAAAAGTTTCAGATTGTAGAGCATTTCAGATTTTGGATATTTAGATTAGTCATGCTCAACCTGTATATACAACGTCTGAGTTGGGCTCTTCAAAGGAAGGGGTATGCCCACCACAATGTCCTTCTCTGTTCTTACTGGCAAGACGCAGACAAGTGGTGGTGAGCCAGCTGCCACCACACCAATAAGCATAATGTCCTAGTGATGGCGGGGCAAGAAAATAGAAGGAACATGCTCTCTAGATAGCCTCATAGATGAGCCACTCTACTCTCCAGATGAGTAGGTGTACTGCTTAGACTTTTACTTAAGAAACACACTCCTATCTTATTTAAGCCTCTGTTTAAATCTCTTTAAAGGAACCTAAATTATATTCTAGTTAACCCAGGAGAGTAGAAAAGAAAGATTCCTAAAGAGCAAATACTTTTAAGGAGCTCTTAAAGAACAGATGTCAGCCAGGGGAAGGAGAGTGGTTATATTGATCTGAAGGGCCAGAAGCAAGATGAAGAGTGTTTGGGGCAGAGGAGACAACAGAGCAAAGGCAGAAAGCCAAGGACCCACATGATATGTACAGTGAGCTCTCAGACAGGAGCATGAGCTTGGAGACAGGGAGCACAGAAAGATGGAGAGCGGGAACACCAAGGAACATGCTGCAAAAAAGCAGGTCAAATCCTAGAAAATCTTGAATGGTGGCTGGAGCACCTTGAACTTTTTTTGTGTAGGAATAGGGAGGTGCTGAGGATCCTACTCAAGGAGGGAACAGCCAAATCTCTTTTCAGATGGATCATTCTGGCACCAGTGAAGACAGATTTTCAGGAGGCCAGATTGAAGTCAAGGAGAATAGCACCAATCCAGACACTATATAATCAGGGTCTGAGTTGCAGCAATACAGCATGAAGAGGACGTGTCAGAATTAAAGCCTGTGCAACAGGTAAAATCATCCCAGGGAATAAAGAAGAGGGAGATGTAAAAACAGACTTTTGGGTATCTGGCTTAGAAGAGAGTGCCAGCATCCAGGGCAGGGAAGGCAGGAGGAGGAGCCATTTCTGGTGCAGCAGGGAAGTGCGGTGCAGTTTCAGACACTGGGTCTAAGATGTCAGCCTTTGTGCCAAATCATGTCATTAACAGCTTCCCCTCACCCAGTGCTTAAGTATGGTACCAGAATCATATCAAAGATGTAGATTTCAAGTGGGCATTTATGTAGTTACCCACTGACCACAGATATGGACATCCAAACCAAGAGGAAGGGGAGGAGGGGGGAAAGGAAAGGAGGAGAAATTAATCAAAATCACAAGAATTTAAAGACACTGCTGAAACTCTCCAGGTTCTCAGAAAAAAAAAAAAAAAGTGGGAAAATAGAAATGCACAAGACCTCTAGGGGAAATGGAGAATAAAAGAGTTAAAGCTATTACAAGAATTTAAAACTTTTGTTCAAAATGGTTCTTTCTTAACCTCTGCATTAATTTCGTTAGTAATAATAACACATCCCAACTAGCTTAGAATACTTCATTTTCTCTAGTTCATTATCATGTTTTCTGAGGAAGGGTCAGACATATCAAGATATAATCCCATTTAAGTTTTATTCAAAATTAAAATTAGTCAAGGGAGATGGAAATTCATAGTGAGTAATTTCTTATTACTCTAAACTATCAGAGTATGGTATTTTCTCAGAACTTGCATACTCATTTTGGCTATTTTTTAGGAAACAATCTGAGAAGAAATTTCATCACTTCTGAATTTTGAAAAATGCCAGTGATTGGAAACCCTAACAACCTAATTATGTAAATACTTTTTAAAAATATGACCCTGAGAAGCCAGATACAGTACACGTCTGCAGTCCCAGCTACTAGAGAGACAGAGGTGGAAGGATTGCTTAAGCTCAGGAGTATGAGACCAGCCTAGGCAAATAGTAAGACCCTATCTCTAAAAACAAACAAACAAACAAACAACTTAATAATTTGATTTTTTTTAATGACCCTAACCAAGTTGCTTAAATTCTCTGAACTCCAATTTCCAGATATTTAAAATGATCAAATCTGACCTACCTTTCTACCTCCCAGAATTGTTGAGGATTGAATGAAATGTTAACAGAAGCCCTCTGAAAACTATAAAAAGATATACAAATTTTATTTTCTTACACAGAAGAAACTCCGCAAAACTACTAAAATCTCTTTCTTGTACAGAGAAGCAAACTAATGGATTGAAGGAAAGCAATAGCAATAATTAACCATAATTTCCATAGAAAATCTTCCTAAGCAAAAAATAAACTGTATCAGTGGAGTTTAATACAGATTCCCAGCTCCCACCTGCCAGAGATTCTAATTCGACTGGTCTCAGTGCCCAGGGATTTGTAATTCAAAGACCTCTCCAGGTGGTTCTAATGACTAGCAACAGCAGCTAGCCAGGTTTGTGCAGGGAGGAGACAGGCAAGAGAAAAATAAATGATAAGCAAAAGGAAAGTAAAGGCAAAGGCAGAAAATCAGGCAGCAATGTATGTTCAAGGAGCTCCTGGGAGATCTATTTGGCAGGAGGCAGGGCCAGAGAGGAATACAGGAGCCAGAGCCTGAAGGGTCATGAGGACTGAAGATTATCAGGGCTAGTGAGGGACTGAAAGTGGAAAACGGACATGCTCAGGTTTGCATTTTAGAAACTTCGTGCTGACAGCAGAGTGGAGTATGGATGGTGCTGGGGGAGCAAGGGTGGATGCAAACAGGTAGACGAGAGCATGGAAACACAGACTATAGCCAGGAAATCATCACAGTAACCCAGAGAAATGGTAAAATCTGAAATATAGGTGAACATAGGTGAGGAAGAATTCCACAGAAATTAACTCAGGGTCTGCTAGTTTAAACGCTTATTTATAAGACAGGCTCTCACTAACTGTGCAGATAATACATCATGGGAGACACAAGAGCTACATACTGAGTGGTCCTAGCAGTGGCACACCTAGTGCATCTGATGCCTAAATAGGCAGGTCATTTAACATTCCCCACATCTAGATGACAAAGATATTTCCAGTGATAATCTCAAAATAAAACGCATGGTAATCACGACCAGAAAAGGAATGCAGTGAATTTTTTTTTTTTTTTTTTTTGAGACAGGGTCTCACCCTTTTTCCCAGGCTGGAGTGCAGTGGCACAATCTCAGCTCACTGCAGCCTTGGCCTCCTGAGTGCAAGCGATCCTCACATCTCAGCCTCCTGAGTAGCTGGGACTACAGGTGCACACCACCACGTTGGGTTGATTTTTGCATTTTTTGTAAGGATGGAGTTTTGCCATGTTGCCCAAGCTGGTCTCGAACTCCTGTGTTCAAGCGATCCGCCTGCCTTGGCCTCTCAGAGTGCTAGGATTACAGGCGTGAGCCACCATGCCCAGCCCAAATTTTTACTTTATTGAACTGCATACTATATATAATTGTGCCAATAAAAAAAGCAAATATAAATAAAACTATTAAATGTCTTCCAAAAATATAATGAAGGCAACCACTAAATTGCACTAGTTATGTAATGTTTTCTTTTCTTCATTCATTTTTCAGTTTTTAGAAATTGAATTTCAGTTTAAAAGATATTCAAATTCAATAAATTATTTGAAGTATAAAATGTTCACTTATGAAACTAAAATATTATAACTCACAGCTCTCATTCTGTTTCACTGCTTAACATTTTAAACACAAAAACTCCAAGTGGTCACACAGAATGACAGATTTAAAGTAACCTAAGCTTTGTTTTGGTCTTTAACATCACTGTGTTACCATTGCTTATTTCAAACCTACCATTTAAATGTACTGTTAAATAATACTATAGAAATCAAACACTTGTTCATGATGTGAATTTGAACTATGCCAAACCTTTGTGAATTTACTCTCAGAACAAATACTCGTAGCATGTGTGGGACCCAACTATATAACTGGGAGCTGTCATGGACATAAATTTCATGTCAAATACAACATGTATTAAAGGATAAGTCATTAAAATGTACAAGTTTGAAGTTTACATAGATATTAAAATGTAACAGTGACTGCAGCAATTGTTTAGAACTTAAACCAACAGATTTTTTTTCAGGGAGCAGCCATATGAACAGATATTAGAGCATGATGATAGTAAAAACCAACTAACTAAAATCAGTCTTAAAGTGTTTTTAAATTCTTTGCAGATAATACACCCCTTACTGTCTGTACCCTGGGAGTGAGAGCAGAGGAGTGTGCCCACTGTCCTTGGGATACCACTGGAAAATGAAAAGAACCAAGAAGACGGAATCAAGGCCGATAAAGAACAAGCTCAGTGTGGTAGAACAGAACAAAAAAAAATTCAGGGTAATCCTTGGGAGTGACCGAATGAGAAGTCACCCTCAATTCAAAATGCAATGCACTTAAAATGCAAACAGACTCCTGGAATGCATTAAACACACTGGGAACAGAGCACAGGTATTGAGAGGTCAGAATTCTGAGTCAAGAGTATTTTGTCTAGTCTGAAGCTTTTCCTCTAAAAAACAACTATGAACTTGGAGAAGTCATAATTGACCAACCAAATAGCCAATTAACTCTAGGGGGAAAGTTAAAAAAACAAAAACAAAACCCTGTTTTACATCCTGGAAATATTTAGGATGACAAACTATGCAAATCAGATCCCCAAACACAGACAGATATCTAACATAGACGGTGACAAGTATAAACAATTAAGGCATTTAGTTTCACTATAAAGACAAATCTGCAAATGTAGAGGCAGGAAAAATTTCAGATCAGTTGAGTGGAACATAACCTCTTCTGGTCTTTTTCACAGGCAGACAAGCAGGATTCCCCCGCTCCAAGCCTTCTACAGAGGCCGCAAAGGAAAGTGATGAGAGCAAGGGCTTAGAGCCCCACAAACTAGTGATCAATAAACAGGCTACAAACCCTGCAGCAGGTTGCTTAACCTCTCAGCTCCTTAGTTCCCTTATCTGCAAAGCAGGAATAGTAACATTGTTGCAGGAATTTGAGGTAGTAGCATGAGGCTCCAAGCACAGTGCCTAACAAGGAAAAGCAATCGATAAATGGCCATCATCCTCTTCATTATTAATATCAAACTCCAAACTCCAAATGACACAAAGTGATCTTTCTATACCTGATGAAAATTCCACCAGATACTCCCTATAACGCAGCCCTCAAATGCTGCAGGGACTGCTTAGATGGTTGACTAAACCTCGTAAGCTCCATTTATACAACTGCGCAAATACGTTCAGAGGCTTTGCTAATTATGAGAGATCCCTGTCTTCTGTGGTAGGAATACCACTCATCCCCAGAAGACAAGATCCAGATGCGATAATTTTTAAAAATATATTAAAGAGCCATATCCTTCTCAATGAGGCAACAAAAACTCAAGACTCCAAGACAGTCAGTGTACTTAGGCCCTAAACATTTCTGATATGGAGAAGCAACTAATTTTTTTAAGAGTGTTATTGTTATAAATGAACATGACTCCACAGATGAAATGAGCCAAAAAAAAAAAAAAAAGCCTTTCCCCTGCCATTATTTTTTCATTATGCCCACTAATCCAAGAGAAGAGAGTCTTTTAGTCACCAGGTTTGAAGGATTAGAAGAGACTAATGCTTGGGGACCCTGAAACTGTCTTTTCTCATGGAAGAGGAAGGCAAGCATTTACAAACCATTTAAACCAATATATGACAGATGTACTTACACAAATCTCTTTGGTGGTAACTCATTTTTCCTGAAAGAGGGATTTGTGGTTAAACAATGCTTTTTCTCAAGTGGCCTTATCCTCTAGCTAAACAATGGAAGAATATAAGAACAGTGTCTTTGTGACCATGAGTACAGAACCAGGGATTCCTACCAGAACATAGCCACTCATTAGTCCCTCCTTCTACACAACAGCCTCTTTGAGGCTTTCTTCCCCTAATTTGAATTGGCTCCACATTTTTCTTACATGTTACTAAACGCAGAAGTGCTAAATTAACAAAGAGACTTAGGAACTGGCACAGTACCAACTGATTACACTCCCTGCTTTTCCACACATATATTTACAGCAATAGTAAATCTATGTCCTAAATAACTCTCTGCAAATGGAGCTACAGTTTTTGGTTTTATATTTAAATATCATTTAAACTTTTGAAAGTGTTTCCAAAGTTAATTTCTATAACTTCATTTCATCAGCAAACTACCCAGTTTTATCTAAAGGGCTGGTATTATTCCCATTTCATAGATGAGGAAACTGGAAATGCAAAACACTCATCTAAATTAAACTAGATTTAAACCCTCCTCAAGTTTAATTTTGAGACTCTAAGTAAGAACAACTGTATTTTAGACAAAACTTGCTAATAAATCCTCAGCTGGCTGGCTTGTAGAGATAATAATTTCTTCTTTTTTGTTTAATTTTTAAAAAATTGTTAACATTAATAATACAGAAGAAAGTTTGGCTTAAACAGAGTATATGATCATTTGCCCTCCACTAGCTTAAACTTCCTTTGGCACTATAAATATCATATCTCTGCCAAACTGGTAGCTAAATGGCATTCTGATATAAGAAGTAGGAAAGATACTTAATAAGGCTGTTTAACTTTCTTAGGGGCTTTTCACATTGTACATGCAACTATTCATATATTGCTTATAGAATCACAGAAGGTGACAGATGAGGAAACTGAGGACTGGAATACCAGTAGCACTTATGGGATTATGTCCAGGTACCTGTCTGATCCCTTCAAGAGGAAAGCAGAGAAGAATCAAAGGAAGAGAGTTGAGACAAAGAGCAGGAGCCCAGATAAGAAATGTCCACCCCAGGCCTAGCTTACCATCCTCTACTCTATTCTAGTGGTCACAACATTATAGTACTAATGTCCCATACCTGTCATTTTCAAGAATGCTAGCTATTTCCCGTATGTGCATCTCATTTTAACCATATTCTGGTTTAGACATTCATCTGCGTTAAGAATATAAAAAGCAACACTTACTACACTATTGACATTTATAAAGCCACTGATTGATTTGCCAATACACAGTATTCATTTTTATACAATTTGTTATTTCTAAATAAGAAAATGAAAAAGCACAAATGTGAAAAAGCATACCACTAATCTGAATAGCAGGAATGCCTCTAATTGCATAAATGTCAACCCCCAACACGTCTTCTTCAAATCTATTTATAGACTTCAGTTTTACATGGGATACACTATAGTTATATGACTTTAAATGTCTAGTGATATAAGGCTTACTATGCTATGCAGTCCTACATTACAAGCAAAGGAAGACTTCTGGTAGAAGAAACCACTTATTTTTAATTATTAGAAATTATCTATTGTATACTTGTACTCAAACTGCAATAATTCTATGTTCAATAAAGAGACTATGGCTAACAATTCACTGATAAAATCAATAAAATATAAAATTTATAGAAATGGTAAAATGTATATAAATTTATAGTTATGGTGTGCATATATATGTACACATACACACATTTTTTTACTAGCCAAAATATACTGACCCAAATATCCAAAAACAAACATATGAATGTTCTCAACAGCTGCACAAGTTACTGAGCTAATTACAAATGTCTCTATGTACACATCTGTATAATTTTTTGATTTAGAAAAAGATGATTTCTAATTTGTTTTATTTCAAGATAGCTCATGCTCATTGTAAAAAAAGGATGCATATATATTTTTTATATATATATATGTAATAGAAAATGAAAATCCTCCCTAATTTCTCAAGAGATGACTGAATGAACAATACTTCATGTAAGTTTGGCCTTAGACATGGTACATTTGAAAACCTACTTTGTAAAAATCCTACGTGCTAGGGCCATGAAGATCTTCTTACCAGAAAAAGGCATTAGGCTGGACATCAGCCTCCAAAACAGCTGCTCATTCTCTCTTCCCTGTAAGAAGCCTTAGATTTGCATACAAACACTAGCTACAAGCGCCAGCTACTCTAAAGAAGGGAAAAAAGGAAAAAGAACTGTGCAAATACATCAGTGGGGAAATCAACCACATATTTGGAATTCTATAGAAAAAAGTTAACAACAAGAAGAAAACAGGCACCTGGCAGGAAAAAATGTTAAGGAAATTATTGAGACGTGATACACTTCCTGTCAAAACAACACATGAGGTGGTGATTCATTCGATTAGTATTTTCTAAATACTGTGCAATTTTAAATGTTCCATAAGTTCAGTGATATTCAACTGTGGCAGAGAAGGATTTTATGTTTTTTAATTTTAGGTACTAATCAGTTCAAATCACCCTGTACCCCAAAATAAATGAAAACCAGTATGTACTCGTATATTCACAACAGTATTCTTTAACGTCACAAAGGCAAGATAATGCACTATAATTTACTTTCCCTAGTTTAGTTTTGGCTTAAGCTGTGGTCTTCAATGTAACTCAAAGTTGTAGGATACTTGGCCCTGGACTAGAGGCCTCTCCTCAAACAATTGAAACATTAGAATCAATTCGCTATCGACATATCAAGAACAACATCAAGACGTTTATCAAACATTTCCAGGATTCTATAAAATTGTTTCAATTCTCAAGTATCTACAGTTATAAAAATATATTCACACATGTATAACTAAGTTTTTCCATACAAAGTTAAGATGTAAAGTCATGGCAAGCATATTGCCACAATAAAACAAATTGGAATATAAAGGAATCATCTTTTCTGTTTGATAATATTTGAGTTTCCCTCCCACCAAATAGCTACAGTAAATATTTATTTATAAGCCCAACTTTGAAAAGGTTTTAAAAAATTATTAGCAGCAAGTAATTATGTATGTTCAAAAAATAATAGTTTTAAAGCAAGTGCTACAGTTTGTGGTTGCATTCTAACGTCTGAAAGATAATCACTCCAATTACAGATTTTAATTAAAACATCAATTTCTTAAATTCACTTGTTTCTATAACATCACTGGAGCAGATGCATATTTACAATAATATAGATTACATTTAGAACACCATAACAGGAAAGAAGAAAAAAAAAAACTAAACAATACTTTGATCTCTATTATACCAGGTATGGCTCCCAGAAAATTGCCTTTGCTCAGGCTGCTGAGAGCACGCTGGCCCATCGCTTCTCCATATCACAATGTATTTACTGGCTTTTATGGCAGCTAATTTGTCAGCATTGAGAGCTCCTCAAGAGCTACCTCTAAGCTTCTTATCTCTGAACCTCCAGCATGCAGCATATGTCTGCCTTACAGCAATTACTAGCTAAACCCAACTCAATAAAGGCTCAAAAAATCAAATAACACTCCCAAAACTCCCTGAAGTAAAAAAGCTTTGGAAAGAACTCCTAAATGATAAGAGGGCTTAGAGCCCCTACACTCAGCAAGTAAAATCCCAAATAGAATAAATCCATTGTCCAAATCACCAATATAATAAAATATCTTTATCTTGAGGCTCTGTGAAAAGTGGAAGGATGTCACGCTTTAAAATACTACCTTTTTATAAGCACAAGTGTGTTTTCTTTCATACCACTAGGTAGGAACTACATAAAATACTAGAGGTTTTACAGATTTGCTATCTCTTTTTGAGGAAAAAAAATTGTGAGACTAAACAGAAGGAAAATCCCTAAGTTTCTTGAGAGAAGGAGGAGAGGTAGAGAAAGATGGGAGCGGGGTTAGGGGAAGGGAGAGAGGGGATGGAACCATTATAAAAGTTCTTATTTTAGCTAAAAACTGATAGTTATCAAAAATGCCATACATTTCAGAGCATATTCTCCACCCAGCCTCACTGGGGTTAGGTACATTAAGTTCAATATGTTAAAATGAAATTAATACCCATTTTCATTCATCCTAAAATTCAATTAAAAATAATTACTTGATTATTACTGGCTGATTCCACCTCACTGCTCATGAAGTATTCTGAAAACAATAACATGAGCTGCCATGACAGGGTAATCTCAAAGTATTTGCAATCATTTCTCCCCATAAAGATGCAACACTGAAGCACCATCTTCAAACTCAACTTCCTGAACAATCTAGATGTTGCCAGTCAAGTGTCTGAAAGCACTCTGGGAGCCAAGCGTGATGCTCGTAATGTGAGGGAGGCTTAAGACACCATCCTTACCTCCACAGAAACATAGAACTTGAGAGATGGAACACACCGTGGAGATGGTCTGACCCTGGCCCCTTTGGTTTCAGATGAGGTCACCAGAGCCGAGAAAGGTGATATGACCCACCCTATATATCAGTGGCAATGCTAAGACTTCAACCCAAATCTACTTCTGGTCCAACCTTTGCTACATTCAGACTGACAATCTTTTTAAAACCTTCATCTTGCACACACTCTACTACCCCGCTATCATGAATGGTGTGAACCACCAGCAATCACTTCCAACTCACACTAAAGAGACTGTTTTTCAATGAATTGAACACCAAACATCTCTCTACTTCTAATTTCTTCTGCTGCTGTCCACAAAGGTGCAACACAGCTGATGAAGATAAAGCTTCCTACCATAAATGTGAGAGGGGAAAAAAACTTACTCTTTATTTTTAATATGAAAAAACCTCTGATAAACAATATCCAAATTACTGTTAACATTCATGTCAAGATGTAGTTTCTTTAAACTGTTCTTGGTAAAGCTGAATTTTCTCTAGCTCAGCCCTACCATTGTGAGACAAGCATGCCAAGTGAAAAGTTAATTTGGGACTTTCTGTAGATACGAAGAAGATAACCTAGAGGGTTCATTTTTATTGTAACAACCTAAGTTATCTATAGTTGAAATCTTAAGCACCTTTTTATTAACACTAAAACATTTTTACAAGAAGACTAAAAATCAAAGGACATAAGACCTTTGTCTCATAATAAACAAATTTCTGTCCAAGTTGGAACTTTTCTAACTAAACATCAAGGAGTCCTTGGTACTGTTTTATTGTCAGTGAGCAAGATATCAATATTTCTGGTGATCAAATGGGAGAAGAAACAATATACATGTATTTTATATAACAGTTACATATGTTAGGAAACATAGAACTTAAGAGAAATATTTCTATTTCACTCCCCCTTAAAAATCCATCAGTTAAAACCCTATTAAAGCATTGGCAATGCGTTTTGTGCATTGTTCTTTTTCTCCAAGAATAGGAATGGCCAGCTGAATCCTGCTACATCTCTAGGGGCTGTGATAACTGCTATAAAAGCAACTTCCAGAAATCCATTCCTGAAAAGTTTTTGACAAGTTGCAAAGTTGACAACTCCATGAAAGACAACACTTACATTAGATGAGCTGATTCTTATACCTAAATGTGGGTTTCTGATAATAAAAAAGGAGACAGGTTATTCCACAGAGTGATAAACCTGGACTTTAATTTCCCTACTACACTACCATATCCAAATTCCATCTCCATCAAGCTTTATAAATAGCCAATGAAATCACTACCTAAAGAAATCATCACAGTTTATAGAAACAACCAAAGTCCTTCTATTTGGAAAAGACATTGATTCTTGGAGATATGAAGAGATTACTTTCAATGAGCTCAAGACTAAAGCCAGGTCTCCTGATTCCTAGGTGTGTGCTATTTTCCACTCACACATAAATGATTTAAAAAAAAATGGCTTTCTTTCTTTTTTTTGAGACGGAGTTTCCCTATTGTTGCCCATGCTGGAGTGCAATGACGCGATCTCGGCCCACTTGCTACCTCCGCCCCCTGGGTTCAAGCGATTCTCCTGCCTTAGCCTCCCGAGTAGCTGGAACTATAGGCATGTGCCACCATGCCTGGATAATTTTGTATTTTTAGTAGAGACGGGGTTTATCCATGTTGGTGAGACTGGTCTCGAACTCTCCACCTCAGGTGATCCACCTGCCTCGGGCTCCCAAAGTGCTGGGATTACAAGCGTGAGCCACTGCACCCGGCCCATGAATGGCTTTCTTTTCACCCTCTTCCCTGGCCCTTTGCAAGAACAAACATGAGGGAGTCATGCTCTTTAGAATTGTATCAGACAGTCTAAAGGCCCAAATAACCTGAGGTTTTCTAAAAATCTAAGGATACTAAAATTTTTATTTCAACTATTTTTAAAACCAGAATGTCAAGAAAGGAATAGGTTGGCTTGGGGCTGGTGATAGAGCATAGAAGACTGATAAAGAAATGAGATTTCCTCCATGTCTATTTGTATTTTGTCTCCTTTTAGAAAGGAATGATTTTTCACTTAAAAAGGAGAGAAAGAACATCTCTAAGTGAGAAAGTCCATTGTAAGAGAGCATCAAGCTGGTCTGAATCAGTTCCAGGCTGCTGGACATGCCAGGATAGTAAAGAATCTGATGAGATTTCCTAACCATAATCCATCAGGAACTGTGGACAATGACAGAGGGATTCGATACAGGAGACAAGCACATGTCATTCCAACTTTCAAAACGGCAGATTCTACAAATTATAGACAGAAGGCATTTCATGTTGATCCTAGATTAAGATTCTAGAGCAGATTATTAAAAGTGTGGTGTATGAGGACCTCGAAGAAAAAGCAGTGGCATTTTGGAGCCAGTGTGTGCTCCCAAAGAATAAGTCACTTGAGAATAACCCCATTTTATTATGTGATGATAATTTACCAGACTGGTAGACAAAGAGATATAATAGACACAGTATATATCTCTATGAGGAGATGGGGGATTAAGAACCAGATGCTGATACAAATAAGTAGTAATTAGTTGAACAAGTCTACTTGAAATTGATAAACATCAACCTGAACTGAAGTTTGCATAGACACATCAAATGGCTCTGCCCTAGATTTCAGCCTAAATAACACTTTTATTGTTTCCTCAGGCATTGAATAAATGTTTATCAAACCTATGGACACCTTGAGACTAAAAGGAGTAGTGAATATGAAAAATGTATAAACACTCTAAAAGACTAGGAAAAAATGGTCAAATACAGGAAAATAAATTCAAGAAAGATAAATATTAAGATTATTCATAAGACTAAAAACCCAATTGCACAATTCCATGAATGAGGATATATGGCTCCATAGCAACATACATAAAAAGAAACTAATTTTGAGATGACTATGAACATGGAAACTCAATAGTACAGTTAAGAAATACTTTTAGGCCAGGCATGGTGGCTCATGCCTGTAACCCCAGCACTCTGGGAGGCCAACGGGGGTAGATCACCTGAGGTCAGGAGTTCGAGACCAGCCTGGCCAACATGGTGAAACTCCGTCTCTACTAAAAATATATAAATTAGCTGGGCATGGTGGCATGCACCCCTAATCCCAGCTATTTAGGAGGCTGAGACGGGAGAATTGCTTGAACCCAGGAGGCGGAGGTTGCAGTGAGCTGAGATCACACCACTGCACTCCAGCCTGGGTGATGGAACGAGACTCCATCTCAAAAAAAAAAAAAAAAAAAAAATTAAAGGTATTGTTTATTGAGGAGTTATTCTCTTAGGTTCTGTGCTAAACACTTTATATAGACTATCTTATTGAGTCCTTTTTACAATCTTATGAGAGAAATAGACAAAAACTGAGGCTAAAAGTTTAGATGACTTGGCCAAGACAAGCTAGAAGCAGCAGGCCATGAGTCTCCCCAAGTCTCTCTGACCTGCAGCTGCTAATCTTAACCATGAGGTGTCACTTCTTCCCTAGAAGAAAGGGGGACAGATCTGTGCTCTACACCAGAGGTCCCCAACCCCTGGGGCCAAAGGCCAGTACAGGTCCATGGCCTGTTAGGAACCAGGTCACACAGCAGGAGTTGAGCAGTACACAAGAGAGTGAAGCTTCATCTGTATTTACAGCTGCTCCCCATCGTTCACATTACTGCCTGAGCTCCACCTCCTGTCCGAGCAGTGGCAACATTAGATTCTCATAGGAATGTGAACACTACTGTGAACTGTGCATGCAAGGGACCTAGGTTGGGGACTTCTTATGAGACTCTAATGCCTGATGATCTGTCACCGTCTCCCATCAGCCCCAGGTAGGACCATCTAGTTGCAGGAAAACAAACTCAGGGCTCCCACTGATTCTACATTATGGTGAGTTGTATTATTATTTCATTATATAAAATGTACAATAAACATAATGCACTTGAATCATCCTGAAACCATCCCCCTCACCAAAGTCCATTGAAAAACTCTTCTACAACACCAATCCCTGGTGTCAAAAAGGTTGGGGACTGCTGCTCTACACTGTCAGATAGCATCTGGAAGAACTATACTTTAAAAAGAAAATAGTGAATTGGAATATGTCCAATATTCAGGTTTGTGAAAGGATTCAAAATCATGTCACTTAACAAGGGCTGAAGAAACAGATTTTTATTTTCTAACCTCAATAAAAGAAGACTTGAAGGTAGGATATATAATAAATTTTTTTAAATGTTAGAGGCTGCCATATAAGAGAAATTGTTCAGAATGGCCTCCACATAGCAGAACTGTGACAAACTTAGGATAAGGGAGAATTGTTTTTAAAAGCCTAAGCTTTCCAAATAGATGGATTATCTTTATGGTCATGAGGTCCTCATCACTGAAGGTATTCAAGGACAGACTGGTCAACCATTTGGAGATAGGCCATGCAGGGGAATTGTGCACCTTCTGGAGACTAGAGAAAAACTTTTAGGTTTCTTTCAATCCAAAGACTCAGATTTTAATCAAGAATTTCATTCATTTCCCCATGCAGGTTGATACAATTTCCTCAGAGAGGTCCATGAGGTCTCCCATTTACATCTGGGAAGGACTAACTGTCTAATTCCTGAGCAAACTTCGCCCTCCTGCCCCTGCACCCCAGTGTTTTCCAACACAATCCACATCGGATACCCAGGAAAACACCACCACTAGTACTTGCAGTGGTGCTGCAAACAAGAAGGACTTGAGATGACAGCAAAATAACTAAATAACTGACCAACATGTGTATATTCTACTTTGAGCACCCTACAAAGTAGCCTAAATCAGGGTCCCTGTCATTAATGGGCTACAGTCATGATGTAAAGTTGAGACTTCTATATAGGAACACAAAATGAACCCAGGGGCAGGTGGTAAGTAAAAAATGAGAGGGTGATAGGAGTTCAAAAGGGAAAGCAGCACAGTTGCTACTAAGTTAGTTGAAGGTTACAGAGAGAAAGTGGTTTAAGCTGGGCTTTGAGGACTGCAATACTTGTTGGCAAGGGAGGAAAAGGGGCCCACTAGGAAAAAGTCAAAGAAGTCAGAAACATACAACATGTTCCATAGGCAGTACTAGTCCTGGCTAACAGAACTGGAGAGTTCACAAGGGAGAAACAGCAGGAGGCAGTTGACACACCACCAACAGCATAACAGTAACACCATGAGAAATAGCAGGTGTTACCCTTTCCCTAGGCACTGTGCAATGTAGGAAGCCAGAAACACCTAAAGATTAGGAAAGTGGCTATCAAACCCAGCTGTACATTAGAATTACCTCTTTAGAAAATGATGCCAGGTCCACTTGAGAGATTCTAAACCCAGGTGGTTCCAGTGAACAACAGGGCTTGAAATCCTGGGTTAGAGGCTCAAAGTAAAGAACCCGTAGTCAGTAGTCTCATTAATCACTGAATATCCTCCACCTTTCAGAACTCTAACACCTGATCATACAGCAAACCAGGAGGCTGGTGAAGCAAAAAAGGAGAAGCACTGTTGAAAAAGAACCAGTGACAATGTACAGACAGTAAATCAGGGTCTTAGTGGGAAAAGACAAAAATATAAGCCCCCGAGGGACTTTGTCTGAACCATCCAGCCCAATGAAACCTCTTGCTTTTCACCATACTTAAAAGTCCTTCATGAGACTTCTTTGCCTGATAGAAATTATTTTTATCATAAAATTAAACAGTCAGCCCACTTGTCTTTCCTCTTTCCAGAGCTATACCACCCCTCTTCTACATGAGGGGTTCTTCAGAAGAATAGGACCAGGGCAGCCATATGGCCCACACAAGGAATCTGGACTTGCATGTCTGAAATCTCTTTGGACTAAGTCCAGGAAGATAACTCCAAGTCATTTAAACCTGATGACTGTCTGGTAGTCAAGGAGAGATAAGGTAATAAGAGTGACAGCTCATCATCTATTCAAATGCCTATTGCAGGCACAATGCTAACCTTTTAGACAGTACATTTCTAGTAGTGTTGACCAAGACAAGTAAAGCAAATTGACAAATACATCACATTCACATTCAATTCATCAAGACTGAGTAGAATGTTAAAAAATGGGTTGCTCTTAGAGACCATCCAGTCTAATCCTTTCCATTTTACTGGATGAGGAAACTGGGACCAGATAGGGTTCCAGTAGGAATACTCACCCAAGGTCACAAAACTGGAAAGCCAGAGGACTCCATCCCTTCCTCCAACT
The DNA here is from genome assembly GCF_029281585.2 of Gorilla gorilla gorilla. Classification (NCBI taxonomy): domain Eukaryota; kingdom Metazoa; phylum Chordata; class Mammalia; order Primates; family Hominidae; genus Gorilla; species Gorilla gorilla. Next base: position 38,074,913 of record NC_073243.2, read on the forward strand.
CCCAGCCTAGGGCAATTTCTCCTGGGGTCACACTGACATCTCACTGCCTTCTGAAAGCTGAAAAACCTGCTACCCTTTTATCCTTTTTAAATGGTTATTTTCCATTTGCTATAACTACAACTTACTCTCTGTCAGGCACTACCAGGAGGGTTCTCTGTAAATTAAATCACGGAGTCCTCACAACAGTTGAAGCAGGTTACTATTATTATCCGCATTTTACAAATGGAAAAACCTGAGGTAGAGAGAGGTCACATAGCCAGGGCAAAGTTGGGGCTATTTAACCCAGACAGTCTGGCTCCAAAGTCCACATTCTAAACCACTTCATGAGAGTTTATGAAATATAATTTCTTGAATTATAAAATGATGGAAGAAAAGGAGTAAGCCTTAAACACAAAGGGCATGGTCACTAGTGTTTGATAATGAACTGAAGAGCTAAACCATAAATGTCATTAATATATACAATATACCCTTCATCTATTTATTAAGGGAATGTCTATTATATATATTTGAAGCATATTAACATTTCAAGTGTATATTTTTTAAAGGCACAATGATCATGTGCACAGCAGTCACACAAAGCTTGCCACTAGAAATAGGCAGAATGCTATTTGCCTGCTGGCTTTGGAAAGGTCTCTTCTGAACAGGCTACTATGGAGAGCAAAGCCACCACTGCTGATTTCTGCCTGTTGGTCCTCACTCATAGACACATTTTCATCTGCTCTTAAGAGAACATTGCTTGTATGTTAACTTTCTACAGAAATCAGACCTTGAGTTATTTATAATTGAGGCAAAGATTAAACTAAAACAAGAGAAAACACCTCTGAAAATTAAAATACATTTTTATACAAGTGTTCAAAACCAGTATCACTGGAACAAATGCCCACTATTCAATTATATGCTTTTTTACTTTCTCTCATTAAAAAATGATGTCAGATCTCATTATCTTGGTTATCCAGGAGAAGAAGTCCAGGAGCAATAATGTTACAAATAAGCAAATTACTATTGTGCCTGAGATCAAATTTCAAGGGAAAAATGGAAGTCAATTAAGAAGATGCACTATCACATTAAAAAAATAAGTTACATGACTTATTTTGCCAGTCAAATGTCTTTAATTTTTTTTTTTTGAGACAGGGTCTTTTTCTGTCACCCAGACTGGAAATGTGGTGGCACCATCTCAGCTCACTGCAGCCTTTACTTCCCCAACTCAAGCTATCCTCCCCCCTCGGCCTCTCAAGTAGCTGGGACTATAGGCACACACCACACACCACCATGCCTGGCTAGTTTTTGTATTTTTTTTGTAGAGACAGGGTTTTGCCATGTTGCTCAGGCTGGTCTTGAACTCCTGGGCTCAAGCAATCCTCCCACCTCAGCCTCTCAAAGTGTTGGGGTTATGGGCATGAGCCACCACCCCCACCCTGGCCAGCCAAATGTCTTAATGTGGAGTGTGCAAAAGTCTACTCCGAAAATGCAACAGACCCTAAAAACTCTAAAGCCAGAAAAGTGTCACCTTCAACACGGAATCCAAAGATCAGAGAGTCAAAGCAAAGAGCAGTGCTGGGCACATAGTAAGACTTCAACAAATATTAGTTGAATGAATGTAAATGAAGAACATGTTCACAGAAAGAGAGCCCCATCATAGAGATTGTCAAAATGGCAAAACAGTAGAGTGACACTGCTTTGGGCTTCCGAGAACTTCCAATACCATGATAATAACAAAAGAACTAAGGGTCACAGAGACTGGACAAAATGACAGAGTATCATCCAATCAGAGCAAAATGCTCTGTGATACAGGACCTGACCTATACTTCTCAAGCAAGAAAAATATCTCAAAGCCCAGCTTTGCCTAAGTAGAGATGTGGACTCAAGTCTGACAGGGTGGCATATTTACAGCACAACTTTAGCATGGCAGAATTCCCTGAATTTGGTGCACTTCAAATGTAACACTGTTTTTACATCCTCAGTAGGAGTTGCCCAGGTTGACCCACCTCTTCATAACAAATCTTATTTAAGGTTATGGGCGGGGGCCGGCGGGGGGAATCCCAGAGCTACTCTGCTTCACTAAAAGCAACATAAATACAAATGCAATTACACAAAAGCTACACAAACCAGATCTGTCATATCTGATTAGTAAATAAAAGCATAATAAAATTATAGTCGGCCTAGGTAATTTAGGCTCTGTTCAGAACCATCCTAGCCATGCCCAAGTGGTGAGGCTTTTCCAACATTTATATCATGAATCTTTTTTTCTTGGAATTCAGTCCTTGGTCATAAACTGGCAGGACTTGTTGGAGCTTGGGTACCAATATAGTGGTGTACACAATGTTTAATATAGAAGTAATAGTATATGCTGCAATTTGTTTAATACCTACTTAGAACACATAGTCTTTTCTCACGGGGCATACTAAAGGAGGTCATGTATCAGAGCTCACCTGAAATTCCTGCCCAATTTAAGTCTTAGCCACAAGTGTAGTTTCTTATAAGAAAACATTCCAAACTCTTCTGCAGTACTCACATAATTAAAAAAAAAAAGTATGAAACCCACCCAAGTGAGGCTTCTGAGACACTTCATAGAAACTTAGTTATTAACTACTATGTTTCTTCTTTACCTTTAAGTGTTTATAAACTGCTTAAAGGACAGTTGGGTTCTTCAGAGGAAAGTCTAATGACACGCCTGCTATACAACCTGTTCTTAGTTGGCCAGATTGTGTGGTTTTGATAAGAAAAAAAAAAAAGTCAAAAGCAGGACAAACACTGATTCTCTGTTCTCCATTCTCCCATTACCCAAGACATTCATCTGAGTCACACACTCTATAGCTAGCTCTGTGCCTCAGTTTCCCTAACCATTAGCTATAAGATCTGATGTTAGCCAAATTCCTATTTGATCAAAGTTAATCAGCACAATAATCACATATAAAGTCCACATCAGAACATTACATTGAAATACTATGTTGTATTAAAAATTCCAAAGGGTTTTGCCGTATTCATCTCTTTTCTCCAAATACTCCAAAGGGGTTACTTTGGCTATTAATCAAGATTAGGCAAATACCCATGTGCTTTAGGAATATGTAACTAAAAACCCAGGACAGATCTAGAGAAACCTTCCCAGGTTTCCCAGAAGTCATCACTATGCTTGGATTGTCATGTACAAAGTAGATGTCACAGAACCTAACAAGGGTAGGTCCTTGATTTGTTTTTGCAGTGAAAACAGGATTTCACTTACACCTGACAGCTTCAGGGCCTAGGAACACAAGATAACAACGCTTCAGAAAGCCAGGGGCCCCATGGAACCCCAAATGATCAGTTCTTTATAAACGAAAATTAAAGATCTTACTTTCTTTGGATTTTGCCCAATTGGTGTGGTCCGTGGTGAACCTCTATAACTCCTGGTGTGAGGAGATATGTGGATACCCAGGCAGGGGTCAAGGCGGGAGAAGCTGCACAAACACAGATGTTGCCACTGTTCCTCGGCCCACCCAGCCAACCAATGCGGGGACGCTGTGGGCCTATAGAGATGGATTCTTTCTTAGAAATCTAACTGGTCTCTGGGAAACCAAAGCTGGGTTTCCAGGGCCGCCTGAGCACCCAGTTTCCATACAGCCCTCGACCCAAATGGTGCTTTCTTGGCCAAACACCGGCCTGTCATTCGGAAAACCTAAGCACGGGAAGGCTGGGGCACCACCACATACACCCTGGGTATTTAAGGGGAAACAAATCCATAAAATAAGCGTAAGGAGTCCCACATAATTCTGACCACCTTTCCCAACCAAGGTAACCATAAATGCCTTTTGAAACACAGCAAATGCTTCCACACGAGTAAGTGGTAGTGCGTGTGTCCTGAGCTTGCGTTCCGTCTGCATTCTGCGGTCCTGGCCCTGCCAAGCACCCTCAGTCCCGGAGCTGAAGCATGGATGGGAAGGGCGGACACCAACTCTCGACGTTCTCCCTTCTCCACCGCAGGAGTGCTGTTTATTTCCCTGTCTCCCGAAGGACACTGGCGGGGCTTTCACCCGCCCAGCCCCCGGCTCTCAGTGCGCCCGAGCGACCCCGCGCTCCGCAGCTGCCGCCGCCGCACGAGGCTGCGCCGCCCTCTCCACTTGTTGCCGCTCCCAAGGGAGCGGGAGGCGGCGCCCAGCCCTCGCGCCGCAGCGCCTGCAGCGGTTCCCCGGTCACCTCTGCTGACCCTCGCATCCCTGGGGACCCTGGAGAAAGTGGCCCTGCGGATGCGAACTCAGGTGGACAAACTTTTCCGCCCAGAGCTGCAGGGAAACGCAGACGATGGAGTCCCAAAGAGCATTTACCTGGAGCGATGGCCCCGCAGCCTCCAGAGCCCAGGCGAGGCTCTGCCCCCGCGCCCTGCCTGAGGGCGCCTCGGAACGCGCCCCCAGCCAGCCGCCGCCCGGAGTCCGGAAGGCTCTCCCCGGCGATGCCAACGCCTGGCGGCGGCCGGGCTGAAGCCAAGGTTTAGGGGGTGGAGCCGCGGCCGCGCGCCCGGGCCCGGCTGGCTGCGCTAGCAGCGGGTGCCGCCCCCGCTCCCCCCGCGCCTCCCTGCTGCCACTGGATCCCCGCCTGCCCACCTCCCGGCCCGGCTCGCGGCGGCCGCATCACATGGCGAGGCCCGCCCGCCGGCCGCGCCCGACACCGGCTCCAGGAGGAAACCTGAAGCTGCCCCTACCGCGCTGTCTCCGCCAGCCCCCTCCCGCTGCGGGGCTGCGGCCGGTGGCCTCCGGAGATCGGAGGCGCGGAGGCTGGCGCGGACCTGCCGGGCCACAGGAGTGCCAGTTGCGCCCCGGGCGCCCCCACGCCTTGGCGCCTCCCAAGGGAGGCGCTGGGCTGCCCGCTCGCGAAAGGAGTAGTGCCAGGCCCGAGGGAGGCTCAGGCTGTTCCCAGCCAAAAGCCACCACACCCGTGACATAATACGGCCCAGGTCTATTACAATAGGAAATATTATTTTTTAAAACAGCGTTTGCCCTCTTATTTGAAGCTCATGTTCCCTGGCCGAGAGCTTTGCAAGCTGCGATTCCCTTCACGTTTATGCACGCAAGTGGCTGCAAGTCTTAATTCAAAAACGTATGAAAACCATAACCCCTTTTACAGTGAACAGCAATGTGAAGGGGACTTCCTTATCCTCCAAAGCAGTTTTCCTCTTAGATGTGATGACAGCCCCAAGAGCAGAAGCCAAGCCTCTTCATCAGCCAGGCTCTCATATACAGACTTAAGACCATTATTGCAGCTTTAAAGGTAAAATTGCCGATCTGAGACTGCTGTGGCAGTAAGTGTTATAGTTAAGACTATTTGTAAGGAAATTAGTATTGAAATATAAAGTTTCTAATAAAATTTATAAAATCACCTTGAGTCTCTGCTTTGTTTTTCCTTTGAAGACTGGCTACGCACAGAACCATAACAAAGGTGTGGCCCGAGGAAGCTGGCCACCAAGATCCCAAGCCAGAATGGAGCCCAGCTCCCAGGCTGCCACCACCACTTCTCCTGGGCCTGGGCCTTTTCTGTCTCCCTTCCAGCCGCCACCTTCCCCAGCCCACCTTGCTGATACGAATGCTGAGAAAGGCTGAGATTAGCAAGAGAAAGACCATCGTGTGTCTGAATGCCTTAGCCCTGTTCCAAGGCAAAGGCTGCAATTCCGCCTTGGGAAAGGGACCCCAACACTGGCATTGCACTCCTGACCTGGGCTGTCATCCCAGCTGATTCCACCTTCAGCCCCACAGAGCTGTGAACTCAAGGCCTGGCCTCAGGCGCTGCCACCAAAAAAAAAAAATATATATATATATATATATATATATATATATATATATATATATATCCTGCCCAGTGTCAAGGTACACAAGATAAAAACAAAAGCAATAATATTCTTTTCAAAAATAGAAAAAATTTTGAGCAGGGCGTGGTGGCTCACATCTGTAATCCAAGCACTTTGGGAGGCTGAGGCGGGTGGATCACCTGAGGTCAGGAGCTCGAGACCAGCCTGGACAACATGGTGAAACCCCGTCTCCACAAAAACACAAAATTTAGCTGGGTGTGTTGGTGCGCGCCTGTAATCCCAGCTACTCGAGAGGCTGAGGCAGGAGAATCACTTGAACTGAAGATTAAGTCAATCAACATGCCAGACAAAAATGGTTTCCAAACTCTGGTGAATAAACATGGTGATGTGTTAGAAGCCTTTGTTGTTATTGTCCTTTTTCATATCACTAGTACTGAAGCCCTCTTTTTCTTTTTTTTTTTTAATTCTGGCAGGTATGTATGTTTTTTTAAAAAACAAGAAAATGTGGAAAGAGGAACAAATATTATAAGAAGTTACCCCCAAGCCCCTTCCCCACTAAAAAGAAACAAACCAGCAAAACTAGTAATTGTGAAACTCTCACCACCCAAGGACATACAATGCTAGCTGCAGTTTTCTTGCCTGCTCTCAAGCCCTGAGCTTGATCAATATTTAAATACGTACTTGGCTTTCAACTTTTCTAGGTTCAAATATTAAGCAAAGTGTTTGCTCCAGCAACCTTAAAAGAAGCCGTGACTATCTGAGGCAGGAAGCTATCAGTTGTGTAAATAACCCTTTGCATCTGATTGATTTCACTGCTCCAGATATAGGTCACTCAGGACATTGCTGGCACTAAGCTTGGCTGGGACAGCATTTGTTTTGAATTCAAAGACTATATATTCTCTACAGACAAGGGACATTCAGCCGGCAAGAAACCAGGCTGGCCATTCAGTTAGGGAAATTCTAACTGCCTAGTGAGTATTATGCCAATGTCCTAGCTCAGCTCTGTCTTTTCTAGAGATTCAATCCCCATTCATCCTTACATACTTCACTCCAGATAGACCTCCTCCATAAATCCTTACATTGTCCTGGTTTCTGCTACCCTCTGAACTTTGGCAAAGCATAATGGCCTTACTACACAGTGTAGCACCTGATTATATTAACTGTCACATGTTGGACAACTGTAGGCTCTTATCCTCTCTTCAACTTGAAATTCAAGGACAAAACCTGTTCCTTACCCCTGTAATCTTCACAGTCCCAACACAGGGCATTTCTGGAGTATTTAGTATTTGTTTTTTAATTGAACTATCACATCCATTATGCAGGAAGAAAAATGTCACCATTTTCAAACTTTAATGAATTATAACCACTGCTAATTATATTATCTATTTAATTATTTCCTGGCCTTCATTATATTTCCTTTGTCAATAATTCTCAAAAATTGGATAATTGTAAATCTGATGTTTTGCCACGTGAGTTAGGAAATTACTAGTGTTTCTTAAGTGAAAGCAAGATACTAGAAAACGGTAGATTTAATAGGAGGTGAACAAACTCTGGAATAGAAATAGGATGATCTTGGGAAGATACAACCTTTCTAAGCCTCCATTTCCTCATCTGTATAATGGGCATAAGAATAGCATATACTATCATTGTGAGGATTACGTGACTGAAAGTGATTACAGGATACATAATAAGGATGCGGAAACTAGTGGCAGTTAATCTTTTAGTGTATGGTTGTATTAGGAGAACACTTCAGAGCTTTGAGATAATTAATAGGGCATGGCAGACCCCAAGACAAGAAACTATTTCTGGATTATAAACTTGGTTGTCCAGCCTAAGAAGTTCGGAGAACACAGAGAAAAGAGGCCAACATTATTAAAACCAGGGGACAGATCTCATGGGGAAATCCACACAGTAGTTCTCATTCTGGCTACACATTAGCATCACCTGGGAAGCTTTAAAACAATCTTGATTCCCAGAACGCCCACCTGATCAATCATTCGGAATCTCCAGAAAATTGGGCCCATGTTACTGGTCGTTTTTGAAAGCTCTCCAGGTGATTCCAATGTTCAACCAAAGTTGGGAACCACTGGACTAAAGGAACTGAATGTATTGACACTGGAGGAGGGTGAGGATCGCCCTCAATTATATGTGGTTAAGGGGAATCAGCTCTTCCATCTGCAATGTTAAACCATCAGGTTTAAATTGCAGGTGAGCAGGGCTTCCGTGTAATCTGCATATGAGTCACTTGGGGATCTTGTTAAAATGCAAATTCTGACTTACTATCAGATGGAGTCTGATATTCTTCATTTCTGATAAGTTTGAGTTGGGGCTGAGGCTACTGGTCTGTGGACCATACTCTGAGGAGCGAAATAATAGATTTAGAGAGAAATATTCAGATTTGTTACAGGAGAAGTCTTAACATCTCTGAATATTTTTAATCAACTGATATTTATTGAGCACCAACTATGCAAAAAATTAATATTTTGCAATCTTTGAAGAAAATAATAGGTTGTTTTTAGCCAGTTTTCAGTATGAGGTCTTCCCTAAAGGGGCAACTTACCTATCAGGTATAGCAAGCTCAGTGCCTAGGGTCTATAATACTTATAGGGGCCAAAAAATATTTTAATTTCTTTTAAAATCAGAAGAGAAAAATGAACTTTTAGGTCAAAGAAAATGTTTTAGCATATAATATTAATATATTTGCATCTATAACAATGCAATAGTGAAATATAATTTTTCTTTTTATCTACATTTTTATTTTTCTGGAGGAAGGTGCATATGAAGGCAAAAGTGCCCAGATCCTACAAAAGTCATAATGCAGCTATGTTCTTGAAGTCCATATTAGTCTCAGGTATTTTTAGGAAAGCACATGGAACTCATTGTGGCTGATATTTTCATGTTGATATTTACATGAGCAAAAGGAAGATATTGGGGACATTATAAATATGCCTTTTGAGTGGAGCCAGCCCAATAATTATGAAGAGTTCAACGCTTTCCACGTGTGCAATTTGGAAACACTGGGGATGCTCCATTGACAAAACATTGTTTCTTTTCAGCTGATTCCTTAGGGTCTAAAATTCTATCACCAGAGATTTACTCCACTTCCAGAGCCAGTCTCTAGAGATTCACATTATTGAGACCCTTCCTTTGCATATTGACTTTTTTTTTTTTTTTTGAGACAGGGTCTCACTCTGTCACTCAGGCTGGAATAAAGTGGTGCAGCTGCACCTCACTGCAGCCTCAACTCCCAGGCCCAAATAATCCTCCCACCTCAGCCTTGCAAGTAGCTGGGACCACAGGCATGTGCCACATACCTGGCTATTTATTTATTTTTGTTGAGACGGGGTCTCCCTATATTGCCCAGGTTGGTCTCAAACTCCTGGTGTCAAGCAATCCTCAGTCCTCCCGCTTCTGCCTCCAACTCCCAAAGTGCTGGGATTACAGGTGTGAGCACTGCGCCAGGCCTGACCTTCTTTTAGGTGAAATTTTTTACCCTCTAGAGCCAGGACTATACCTCAAGAACTTCTCAGGGGATTCACTCTGAAAAGAGGAAAATATAATAAAGAGATTCCATTTTATAGGAAACACCAATTCTATTCAGTTCCTAAATACTGAGATGTGGCCATTTGTAGCTCAAGGACATCACCATTGTCACTGTTCAATGCAGTAACCCCAACAAAAATTACTGACTGTTTTACTATCCACTATGATAACTATTAGCCTCATGTGGCATTTAAATTTATTAAAATTAAGTAAAATGAAAAATTCATTTCCTCATTGCAGTAGCCACACACTGAGTGCTCAATAGCCACATGTTCCCATTGGACAGCACAGATCAAGAATATTTCCATCATCAGAGAAAGTTCTGTTGCACAGTCCTGTTTCAAAGGGCTTTGGGTAGAGAGGGAACCACCCTTCCTGGACATCCTGAAACACAAGGGTAGTTTGGGAAGTATTTAGACTCTAGCCCAGATACATTTTTTTCTTTCCACCTGTCAACCGATCCACAGCTACATAGACAATCAGTTACTCTGCTCCTTTCTAAACCTTCCAAACCAAAATTTCTAGGAAATCACCTTTTGGCTTATATCTCCTGGCCTTCAAGAGAGCCAGACCTTTTTGACTTGTGAAGGGCTAGTAACTGCAGAGGTTTTTCTTAGGATCTAGAACAATCTTCATCTCAGAAAGTGAATATTTAGAACACTGCTTTTTCTTGCCAAAATGGCTCCAGGTATCCTCAAGTTGTAGCCAACTTCTTAAATTTTAAAACAACTCAAAGGCCCCTTTTTGATCTCCAGGACATAACTGTACAAGGCAGGCCAGCTGGATAATGTTCCAAATGCATGGTTTGTCTATGAATCTTCCATTAGTCAGCAGTTTTGTTTCCAGGCGCACCACCAGAGTGCTCAGGTGTGGAGAACAACTCAAAATCTAGGATTTCTCCAGTCCTCTAACACCTGCTGAACACTGACATAAACATGTTAAATCTCAGCCCAGAGCAAGTTTTCATAGTTATATAATAAAAACCCTTAAAAAACAGAGTTGATAATTGAGACACTAACACCATTTTAATTAGGGTGCTGCAACTAGTCACTGATAATACATGTGGGAAATAATGGGTGTGCAACTGTCACATGGGCTGTAATTATATTTAAGACTTCTGGTGACATGACAGATGGTGAGAATGAAGCTCTCATGTTCTGAACATGATGTCATCTGGAAGCTGCAAAATGCACGTATAGCTTTGGACAGCTATTACTCATTAAAGAGGATCAAGATCCTGTTTTTCTATTTACAAAGGGCAGGCAAAGGAAGGGAAAAGACAGGAAAATCTATAAATAAAATTGGTATGAATCAGTTTCCCACCCCTCAGAAAGACTATATACAAATATTTTAACCAAGTCTTTTTAAAATTCATTCAGATATATTTGATTGCTCATAACATATAACCCAAGAACTAAGTTTGGAACCTTCAGAGAAATACAAATCAAAACCACAAGGCAATATCATCTCATCTCAGTTAAAATGGCTTGTATCAAAAAGGCAGGCAGTAACAGATGCAGCTGAGGATGTGGAGAAAGCAGAACCCTCATACACTATTGGTGGGAATGTAAATTTGTATATCCACCACTATGGAGAGCAGTACGGAGGTTCCTCAAAAAACTAAAAATAGAACTTCCATATGATCCTGTAATCCCATTGCTGGGTATATATCCAAAAGAAAGAAAATCGATATATCAAAGAGATATCTGCATTCCCATGTTTACTGCAGCACCATTAATAGCCAAAATATGGAACTGGAACTGTTTCAGAATAACCCAGGGAATTTTAAAAACCACAGATGCCTGGATACTCCCTCAAAGATGGACAGCTAGTCATATTGCCTAGTTGGGAGTCCAAAATTAAGCTATAGAATTAAATGACAGAAAAAAGAAAACAGAGATAATGCAGGGGAAAAAGAGAACTTTGCAGAAGTTTTCATTAATATACTCCAGAGGTATACAAGAAAATAATATATTTATGAAACAAGCACAAGGCACTATGAAAAGGGAACAATCAGAGGTCAAGAAAATGTACTGAGAAATTAAAAATATTAGAAAGTAAACTTTAAGCATTCAACAGAAGGTTAAAGATAAAGTTGAGGAAATATCCCAGAAAGTTTTTAAAAATACAAATGCACAGAAAATATGAAATCACAAATGAAAGTGTTCAAGATTAATCTCACATAGCCAACAACCCACTAAAAAGAATTCCCGGAGAAGAGAGAGAAGAGAGTGAAATAAATTATTAAAGATATAATATTATTGAGCTCAGAATTCAGGGGAACATAGGTCTGCTTCTAATAATTTATCCTAAAGATATATGTAAGGGCATGAGGATACATATACAACTATGCTCAATGCAATATTTTTGTAACAGCAAAAATTGAAAACAACCTAATTGTTTACATGGTTATTTGGTTAGATAAATTATGGAACACCTATACTATGTGTTGTTTAAAAATTATAGTGTGGCTCCGAGTATACCTATGTAACAAACCTGCATGTTGTGCACATGTACCCCAGAACTTAAAGTATAATTTTAAAAAATTATAGTGCGGCTCTAGATGTACTAACATGGAAAGATATCCAGGATAGGCTACTGAGGGAGAAAAGCAAGTTGCAGAACATTATGTTTACTGGGAGTCCATTTTTATATTAAAAAATGTTTATAGATCAATGTATGATTACAAATGGATTGCAGCAGGTCTACAAAGCTACTCAGGAAGCTGTCAACAGCGGGTGTCTCAGGAGAGGAGTAGGATTGGGGCAGAGGGTGGTTAACGAACAACCCTTTAACTTCGCATTTACATATATCTATATTTTTTTTTACAATGTGCATGTGTTTCTTCTATAATTCTTAAAAATTAAAGGCAACTTAAAAATTGTTTACAATGTTATGGAATAGAAAAAAAGTTTTTCTTTTTATAGTATCTCTGGGAAACAGCAGCAGATTACCAAGGGTCAAGGTGAAAAGAAAATAAAATTTTTTATTAGAGAACGATGTGAACCCAGATAAGGAATACAAGCAGCAAAAGACATTGCTCTGCCCTTCAGGAGCTTACAGTAGAGTCAGAAAGGCAGAGAGAGCCAATGGAGAGCATATGGAGAGCCAATAGTGATCAGTGCTCGGTGGTACGGCTTCCTGCCAAATTGTGCAGTATGTTGAGGCCTGGAAGTTGGAAGGAGAGAGGCCAATGAAGGCTGGAGAAGCCAAAGATGCTTCATGGAAGAAGTGGACTTTGTAGGACAGTAAGGCTTTACAAAGGCAGAAAGGAGAACATTATAAGCCAGATAACCAGCAAGAGTGAATGCACTGATTCTAATGAGCATGCAGCGTTCATGCACTGGTGAAGAGTGTTACCCATCTAGATTAGACGAATCACGTTGGTATAAATTAGGTTTGGCTGCATACAACAGAGAACTCAAGAAACAATGGCTTAAACAAGAGAGAGGTTTGCTTTTCTTTTATGACAAAGAAGTCCAGAGGTAAACAGTCCTGGGCTATGTTCACAGTTTCATTATCAGAAAGGCCTCACGTTCCTTTTACCTTCCTGCTTTACCATCTCTAGTACTGGCTTTCATTTTCAAGTTAGCTTCATAATTGCAGGATAGTTGTTAAAGCACCAGGCATCATAACTATGCTCCACACAGCAGAAAGGAGGAAACAGCAAGGGAAAACAGGCATACCTCCCGGTCCAGTCAGCCTCCTTTACAGGATTTCCCTGGAAGCCTCACCCAACTCCTACTTACATCTCATTGGCTACCCCTATCCATTACAGGGGGCTGGAAACATGTAGCTGTTTAAGCTGAGTGCATTGCTGCTCCTATTAATACAGGATTTCTAGGAGTAAAGAAAAAGGGCTGTTCACTATGTCTGCCTAATAATTATGTTAGACTATGAAGGTTTTGAAAACAAGGCAGACAAAAGATTTTAAGTTTAAAAGAGGAGGATAGGTAGTTAGCAAATGACTTATTATCTATGAAGAAATAGGTAGAAAAGGGCCGGGCGTGGTGGCTCACGCCTGTAATCCCAGCACTTTAGGAGGCCGAGGCGGGCAGATCACTTGAGGTCAGGAGTTCGAGACCAGCCTGGACAACACGGTGAAACCCCGTCTCTACTAAAACTACAGAAAAAAAAATTAGTTGGGCATGGTGGTGAGCACCTGTAATCCCAGCTACTTGGGAGGCTGAGATAGGAGAATTGCTTGAACCTGGGAGCCTGGAGGTGAAGGTTGCAGTGAGCTGAGATTGCACCACTGCACTCCAGCCTGGGCAACAGAGCGAGACTCCACCTCAAAAAAAAGAAAAAAAGTAGAAAAATGAATAAACTTAGAGTTTAAAAAGCATAGAAGAAACAAGCTTGAAAAACAAACAAGAAAAACTCTAATAGCTACTTTCTTCTAAAAGTAGCTGATTGATTGGCCCTGCTCCATTCACTCATTTTCAACCTTCTATGACCTTTTTCAATTTTCTGGAGAGATGTATTAACTCTCAACTCTACACCACTTTTGAACCAATACGGGGTAGATTCCTAGTCTGTGTATGGTGCCAGAATCAGCCTTTCTCCCTTCTCAGTCATATGCCCGTATTACTTTGGGGATACTATTACAATAACAGTTATCACATCATGCTTTAGTTACTTATCATTTGCTGGTTAAAAGGCAAGGTAATTGAGTAGAAAAGGCAGCAAGTACTTTGCCATCAGACAGACCTAACTTTCTACTTGCTAGCTTGACTATGTTCCTTTGGCAAGTTCCCTTAACTCTCTACAACATACCTTCCTCGCCCTTAAAATGAAGAACATCGTATGACTCTTAGAGGCATTTCCGAGGTTGTGGTGAAGACCGGAGCCTACTACTCAGCAGAAACTTAGGAAATGGCCTTTTGCTATTATTACATCTTCCCTGCTGGATTGCAAGGTCATTAAGGGCAGGTTTGTAGGTTTGTTTGTTTGTTTGTTTGTTTGTTTGTTTTTTACAATGTGAATGTGTTTCTTCTATAATTCTTAAAAATTAAAGGCAACTTAAAAATTATTTACAACGTTATGGAATAGAAAAAAAAAGTCTCACGTTTCTTTACCTGAACCCCCAGTGTCTTAACACACTACTGAATGCCCTGGCAAGGGTCATTTCAGCAAAGAGAAGGTCACCTGGCAGGCCTCAGGAGAGCTCTAAGAAACAGCAGCATGCAGGCCAGCCCACGCCGGTGGAATGAATGTCACTGGCCTATCGTATTATCCCAGAGCCAGGTGGGAAATTATAGGAACTACATCACCCCCAAGGATGGCAAGTGACATTGTAGAATTCTCCTCGTGGGGCGTTTTAAATTCTGAGATTCAAAACACCTAACAATTGTTGCTTTTTTTTTTCGTGTTTCATAGTTTAATAAATAAGTTTTATATTAACGAAGATACCTTTAGTTACGCTGTGGCAAGAGTGCTTGTTTTAGAGTGTTTCCTGCCAAACACCCACATGGGACATTCCCTCCCAGTACCAGATGTGGAGATGCGTTCAGGCCTGGCCAGTCCCATCTCATGTCCCTTCCTCCTGGGAGCCCATTTGCAGCTAACCATGTTACTCAGTGTCTTCCATGGGTGGTTGTGATGCAAGACGCACAAAGCCTGCTGCAAATTCTTCCTCAGACCATCTCTTGCTTTTCCAAAGTCAAATTTCTAAGCCCAGGTCATTCCACTCTACTATCCCCTTTGGTGGCAAACTCTTCTGTTGCTCCTATCATTTTCCCTTTTGTCTCTCCCTATCTCTTGACATTTGCACATTGAAGCATTAAATTGCAGGGTGGAAAGGAAGACAATTTCTTCTGTGTATTTAAAAAAACTACAGAGCAGCATATTGTTCTCAGCACACATCTATGTTAAATGAATTCCCCTGTCCAGTTGATATCCCAAGGCTAGGCAGCGCCAGTGACATTGTCAGGCCAGAGACCTGGGAAGACATATCACCAGAAGCCTTTTCCCATTACTCATGCCTGGGCCCCACCCCTGGAGATATTGATTCAGCCGATCCAGGGTGAACCCCAGACAATGCTCCTCAGGTAATTCTGTCAGACTCCTCCCTGACTCTGCCCTTGGGAAATACCAGCATAACTTGAATTGCCTTCTGAAGAGCTACTCTTGGCAATGGCTTCTAGGGAGCCACTTTCTCATTGGCCACTGGTCTTAGTCACCCAGTCCTGCGAGGAATTGTACTATGCATCACAATCTCAGAATCACAATAATGGCAACCAGTACTTATGCTTAACATATTCCAGGCACACTTCTAAGCTCTAACATAACTCCTTTAATCCTCATAACAACACTGTTAGATACTAGAGGTGTCTCCTTTTTGTCAAGGAAGAAACTAACAGATGCTAAAGCCTAGATTCAAACCCAGCCCATATTCTTTTTATTTATTTATTTATTTGAGACATGTTCTGGCTCTATCACCCAGGCTGGAGAGTGGTGGCCCCCATCTCGGCTCACTGCAACCACCACGGCCCAAGCTCACGTGATCCTCCCACCTCAGCCTCCTGAGTAGCTGGGACTACAGGCACGTACCACCACACCTGGCTAATTTTTGTACCTTTTGTAGAGATGGGGTTTTACCATGTTGCCCAGGCTGGTCTCAAACTCCTGACCTCAAGTGATCCTCCTGCCTCGGCCTCCCAAAGTGCTGGGATTACAGGCATGAGCCACCGCACCCAGGCGAGCCCATATTCTTAACCAATATCCTCTATGGCCTCATTGCAGTGAGTGTCAGAAGATCTCAGGAGTCATATATTTTGTGGCCAAACCAACCCAAATCACTGTGCAAACCACTGCTACCCTGATCCACCTGGTTTCACCACCAACCCCAGCTCTCCCATCTCTTTGGTCTGCTCAGCCGCATAAATTCTGAAAACAGTATTGCAGTTCTCACTGTTTTTCTACAGATCTCCTAAGCCTTAGCTCAGGCTCTCCTCCCAGAAAACTTTCACCAACACCCCCACCCATGCCAAGCTGGGTTAGGCATCTTTATTTATACTTACCTCCTACTTTGTGCATATCTTGATCACAAACTTACCATGTGGCATTCTGCTAGTCTGTTTCTGCCTCCATCTCCCTCAGCAGAGGGTTGAGTAAGGTCAAAAGCACGTTTCAGTCATCTTTGATTCCCTGACGCCTGGTGCAAGATCTTGTGGAAGAAACATAGAAACTGTTGAATAAACAATGTTGGCTTCAGTGATACTTCTATCCCTCAATTTACAGGAAGTGCTTAGTAATTTATCCCTGGGGTCTGGGGCAAGATGGGACATCTATCTTCCAAAGGCCCTATTAAGACTTTATCTCCAGAAAATACAGACTCATATTATTGTATCTTTTCCTATTTTCCCTTTCAACCTTCTGCCTCAATATAATTATGTTAATTTTTTCTATAGCTGAGGAGCCAGGAACATAATAGTCTTGCTTAATATGGAAACGATAAGCTCCCATTCAAACTTCAACTTTTCTAACAGGAAAGTCCTCTTTATTACCTTTACATTCTCTTTTTTCTGCCCTACCTGGACTTATTGGTGGGAAACCTATTATAACAGGTGAAATGGGGTTCCTGGGGGCTCTGGATGGAGACAGACATGTGACAGATGAAAACCCTTCACAGCTGTCATCAACATAAAGGTTGTAGATATAAACTTCCTTGTCTTTATCTTCTAAAATTTAAGGTCTTCAGAATTAGTTGTGTCTTGTGAAGTGCAAGGAGATACAGATAAAGGAGGTGAGTAGAAGCTGCCAATGGAATCACAACAAGCAGTCAAGGGGATAAATCAGCCAAGAGAGAAAAAAGCACACAATGACATTTACCCTTGACAGTTTTTCTGTAAGACTTTGCATTTGGCTTTATAAATAACAAATATTCTCTTATAGTTTCTATTAACAATTTTATAAATAATTTCTATTAATCCCCTAGAACACTCATGATGTACTCCACGATTACTATTTAAAAATCAAATCTTACCACCATTCTTACACCCCAATCGCACTTATGTGGGACAAGACCTATTTGTTTGGCCAGTCATTTTGGCACTGTTGAAATGTGCCACTAAAACAACTTAGATCACAAATATGAGATAAAGTCCTCAAAAGATTCCTTAGTATAAAACATGGCATTCCTCTTTTCTACAGCGTAAGCTGCAGTAAGAAACTGGCTTAAAGTGTTTAAGAAAGAATGGAAATGGTATTCTGTACAACCCTTCACATACTGCAGTTTGACTTTCACCTTTGATACTGACTGCATGACAAATTGTATAAACCATAATAAGTAAACACCACACTGCAAGATTAAAGCTCCAAGCGCAAAAGTATCATTAATCATAACAAACAGGTATTTGCTTTTCTGTTGGCATCAAAACGTAATTGTTTCTCTATAAGTTAAACATACCCCATGGTACAATGCTGATCCAAATCTGTGCACTTGGCAACAGAAAAGGGAAACTTATCATCCTTGGTCTATGGTATGGCATGTTTTCCTCCAACTAAAATGATCAACTAGAATGAAAGTTTATTCTATCCTCCTCTGTAAATGTTGCCAAGCCCAGTATTTCAGATTTGAGTAAGGAAAAAAGAATGACCTGTTTGCCCACTAGGTTCCATTAAAGCATTAAGGTTTCAGTGGGGAGAAGGAGTGTAGTCACAAACCCACTTGAAAATCTTAAAAACGCTCAAACCTTCACCGCAAAATAATTCACACTCACTCATATTCCCCAAATTGTGGATTTATTTTCAGGGGGCTCTTGGCTACCTCAAAGCCAGTCACTTGCATTTCCTGGTAGCAATAGCAGAGATAAGTTGAGTGACCACTTAATTATTATTATTAATGGGATAATTTGTCTTGATTCAATTGTATCACATGACCTAAGATTAAGAGATGATTGTGTTCTGAAGTAGAAGTCAGTAATAACCCCTATTATTTATTTATATATATATTTATTTATTTATTGAGACTGAGTCTCACTCTGTCGCCCAAGCTGGAGTGCAGTGGCATGATCTTGGCTCATTGCAACCTCTGCCTCCCGGGTTCAAGAGATTCTCCTGCCTCAGCCTCCTGAGTAGCTAGGATTAAAGGCACTCGCCACCACGCCCAGCTAATTTTTGCATTTTTAGTAGAGACAGGGTTTCACCATGTTGGCCAGGTGGTCTCAAACTCCTGACCTCAAATGACCCACCATCCTCAGCCCCTCAAAGTGCTGGGATTACAGGCATGAGCCACCGCACCCAGCCTAAAACCCTAATTTTAGAAAGGAGCTTTACAGATCCTTCTCCTCCTGACCCAATTTGTCCATAGCATTTCCTTTCAGTCTCACTCCATATACCACATGATACCGTGAACCGTTCTGTAGCCTGTTTCTTAACTTGCTAACTGGAGACATTGGCTCACACCTCTGTTTGGTCATAATAGGTACTTAAATTGGCTGTGCATTGGGTTTTTTTCTCTGCCTACTACTCCCTTTTGGACAAGCATCCTATGTTTGGAAATTTTCCACCTTTGAGACCCACTTTCTCAGTCAAAGTAAAAGCCAGAAACCCACCTTCCCAGCTCCTTTGTAGCTGGACTCTGGCAAGTGACCTAGTTCTTCCAATCAGATGCACTCACTTAAGGATTTAATTCCAAAGAAAATGAGGTAAAAAGACAGTGATTGTTGGGATCAATTCTGCCAAGGACAGGAGAGGTTCTATCGATGAGAACTCCCCAAGATCTCACTAGTGGCTCTGACAGAGGGTCCTAGTGCCCAGCATCCACAGTACAGGCTGCAGGCCCCCTTCCAGTGCTGGCAGTGTTGGGGCTCACCTGATTTGATGGTATCACCTGGGCATTGCTCCTGCTCTGTAGACTCCAAGCCTAATTCTGTGGTCCCTCTGGAGATTCTGTGAGCCACTTTCATATCCTTTAAAATATTCTTTTTTGCATCATTAATTCACTCAATATTTATTGAGTGTGCCAGGCACTGTTGTTGGTGCTGGCAATACAGGAGTAGTAAAACAAAAATTTCTGTCCTTGGAGAGCTTACATTCTGATGAAGCAGGGCAGATACTAAGAAGGACAATAATATGGTTTGGCCAAGTCCCCACCCAAATCTCATCTTGAATTGTACTTCCATAATTCCCATGTGTTGTGAGAGGGACCTGGTGGGAGATAATTTGAATCATGAGGGCAGTTTCCCCCATACTGTTCTCACGGTAGTGAATAAGTCTCATGAGATCTGATGGTTTTATCAGGGGTTTCTGCTTTTGTATCTTCCTCATTTTCTCTTGCCACCACCATGTAAGAAGTGCCTTTCACCTCCCGCCATGAATCTGAGGCCTTCCCAGCCATGTGGAACTGTAAGTCCAATTAAACCTCTTTTTCTTCCCAGTCTTGGGTAGGTCTTTATCAGCAGCATGAAAACGGACTAATACAGGCAGTAGAAGCAAATTTATTTTACAAATAAGTAAAATGAATACACAGTATGCTGGAGAAGTAGGGAAAGGAAACGGGGAGTGCCAAGGGGAGCCATGGAGTTGCGACCTTAGATAGCTTGGTCAGAAAAGATCTTACCCAAATGAAAAGGCGACATTTGAGCAGATGTGAACAAGAGAGCATGCCTAGTGTACATGGGGGCACTGTTCACACAGCAGGAACAGCAAGGGCCAACATTGGGAGGTGGGAGCATGCCCTAGAAATGTTTTCCCACAGTAATCATAGAATCCCCATAAAGTCAGTCCCCTATCCTAGGAGAAATAGTACATGGAAAGAGCCATCACCCTCCTCCTGATCTGATAGTTGGAGCTCAATTTATCCAGATGGAACATGATAAGATCCTGGAAATATCAAGTCTAATTTAAGCAGTATTAGTGACCCACAGCCAAATCAACCCATCTCCCCAAACACACACAGCATATATTTACTTATTCACAAAAATGAATTAAAGAGAAAGTAGGTACAGACTCATTAATCTGATTGTGTGGTTCCTCTGAAAATTCTGCGAACCACTTTAATATCCTTTAAAATATTCTCTTCTCCATCATTAAATCACTGAATATTTATTGAGAGGTTACCTGTGGTTATCAGGGGGAGCTGGTCTGGTCATGTACACCTGTAGTCCCAGCAACTTGGGAGGCTAAGGCGGGAGGATTGCCTGAGCTCAGGAGTTAAGGCTGCAGTGAGCCTTGAACCTTCAATGATTGCACCATTGCATTTCACCCTGGGTGGCAGAGTGAAGACTCCATCTTAAAAACAAAAACAAAAACTTCAGGTGGGTTTGTTTTGGTATTCTTGCCTTATAAATATTTGTTTAGAGGCAAATTGGTACTCGAGGAGACATTTTCTTCATCAAATATTCAGAGCTTAAAAAAATTAAAAATCTGGGAGTATTCATCTTGGTATGGAGTTTTTAAGTCTAACCATGACTCAAAATCTAGAGGCAACAAAAGAAAAGGTTGACGAATTTGACTACATAAAAATAAAAATTTATATAGCAAAAACACCACAACCAAAGTCAAGACACCTGACAAGTTGGAAGAAAATATTTATAATATATACCATGGGAGAAAAAAAAAGGATATATAATATCCCTTTAAATAAAGAACTCTTACAAATTGAGGGACAAGGCTGGGCATGGTGGCTCAGGCCTGTAATCCCAGCACTTTGGGAGGCTGAGGCAGGCGAATCACAAGGTTATGAGTTCGAGACAAGCCTGGACAACATGGTGAAACCCCGTCTCTACTAAAAATACAAAAAATTAGCTGGGCATAGTAGCGGGCGCCTATAATCCCAGCTACTCGGGAGGCTGAGGCAGGAGAATCACTTGAACCCAGGAGGCGGAGATTGCAGTGAGCCAAGATCATGCCACTGCACTCCAGCCTGGGCTACAGAGTAAGACTCTGTCTCAAAAAAAAAAAAAAAAATATTGAGGGACAAAACACATTTTTCCAGAGAGAAAAAAATGGAAACAGTATATGAACAGACAACTCATTAAAAAGATATAAAACTGGCCCACAAATATATGAAATAAGTGTTCAAACTCACTCATAGAGAAATTCAAATTAAAACAATACTAAGATATTTCTCTTCAATCAGATTGACAAAAATTTTAAGACTTGATATTGTGTTGGCAAGGCATTGGGGAAATGAACACACTCATATATTGCTGGTAGAAATTCAAATTGGTATGGTCCTTCTGGAGGAAAATTTGGCAGTACCTAGCAAAATTAAATATGCACTTACCTTTAGACCCCAGCAATCTTATTTTAAAAAAATGTATCCTGGGCAGGTGTGATGGCTCACACCTGTAATCCCAGCACTTTGGGAGGCCGAGGAGGGTGGATCACTTGAGGTCAGGAGTTCGAGACCAGCCTGCCCAACATGGTGAAACCCTGTCTCTACTAAAAATACAAAAATTAGCCGGTCATGGTGCCAGGTGCCTGTAATTCCAGCTACTCAGGAGGCTGAGGCTGGAGAATCGCTTGAACCTAGGAGGCAAAGGTTGCAGTAATCCAAGATCATGCCACTGTACTCCAGCCTGGGTGACAGAGTGAGACTCCGTCTGAAAAAAAAAAAAAAAAAAAAAAAAGCTGGCGCGGTGGCTCACACCTGTAATCCCAGCAATTTGGGAGGCCAAGGCGGGCGGATCATGAGGTCAGTAGATCGAGACCATCCTGGCTAACACAGTGAAACCCCGTCTCTACTAAATATACAAAAAATTAGCCAGGCGTGGTGGTGGGCACCTGTAGTCCCAGCTACTCGGGAGGCTGAGGCAGAAGAATGGTGTGAACCTGGGAGGTAGAGGTTGCAGTGAGCCGAGATCATGCCACTGCACCCCAGCCTGGGCGACAGAGCAAGACTCCATCTCAAAAAAAAAAAAAAAAAAAAAAAATTGGCCGGGCGCAGTGGCTCACGCCTGTAATCCCAACACTTTGGGAGGCAGAGGCAGGTGGATCACCTGAGGTCGGGAGTTCGAGATCAGCCTGACCAACATGGAGAAACCCCATCTCTACTAAAAATACAAAAAATGAGCCAGGTGTGGTGGTGCATGACTGTAATCCCAGCTACTTGGGAGGCGAGGCTGAGGCAGGAGAATCTCTTGAATCCGGGAGGCAGGGGTTGCGGTGAGCCGAGATTGCGCCATTGCACTCCAGCCTGGGCATCAAGAGTGAAACTCTGCCTCAAAAAAAAAAAAAAAAGAAAAAAAAAATTTACCCTTAAGTTATACCTCCAAAAGTACATATGCACAAGCTTATTCATTGCAGCATTTTAAAAATAATCACAAGATATTGAAAACAATTTGGCCAGGCGCGGTGGCTCACACCTGTACCCCAGCACTTGGGAGGCCAAGGCGGGCAGATCACCTGAGGTCAGGAGTTCGAGACCAGCCTGGGCAACATGGCGAAACTCTGTCTCTACTAAAAATACAAAAATTAGCCGGGCATGGTGGCAGGCATCAGTAATTCCAGCTACTTGGGAGGCTGAGGCAAGAGAATCACTTGAACCCACGAGGCAGAGGCAGTGAGCCGAGATTGTGCCACTGCACTCCAGCCTGGGATATAGAGCGAAACTCTGTCTCAAAAAAAAAAGAAAAAGAAAAAGAAAGAAAGAAAAGAAAAGAAAACAATCTAAATGACCATACACAGGAGAGTCACTGAATAAATTTATGTACTTCCACACTGAAGTACGAAGCAGCTGTAAAAAGAATGGGCTAGATCTGTATGAACTGATATAGTTATTTCCAGGGTACACCATTAAATGAAAAAAGGAAAGTGTGAGGGCATATCTATAGTATGCTACCTTTCATGTAAAAAATAAGGGATAAAAAAATGCACATGTATCTGCTCATTTATGAAAAAGAAAAACAGAAAGTAAATCAGAAGCGAAAGAGACTGATTACCTACACAGGACAGACAAAAAAGAGGTGAAAAGATGGGGAGAGGAGGAGAATGGGAATAGGGTAGTAGGGATGAGGTGGATGCTTTAACTCTTAAAATCATAATGATCTTTCACATACTCCAAAAAAATTTAAAATGAATGAAAATCAACCAGGATATGGAGGAAACCCAAAGTGTAATACAAACAGTAACAGATAAAATGAATCGTATTACAAATAAATACAACTACACTGCAGGGGGTGTGGAAGAAATAAACTAGCCTAAGTGCTTTTGAAAAGCTTTTGATACTATAAGGCTTAAAACAAAAAGAACTGTGCACAAATGCCATAGACTTATTAATAAATCTATTTCTCACCTGGGCATGGGTTATTCTACAACATTTTTTATATGCATGCTAGGATTAAACAAGTAAATGAGTATTTATAGATGAAAGCCATGTTTCCCATTGTTGGAGAAAGAAATTACAGATAAAAAAAAAAGAAGTAAAGTAGAATAAACCCTATGGCATCAAATTGAAAGAAGCAGTATGAAAGAAGCAGTGCACAGATAAACAGACACAATCATAAACATAGGACCAGGCACAGTGGCTCACACCTGTAACCCTGGCACTTTGGGAGGCTGAGGCAGACGGATCAGGAGTTCAAGACCAGCCTGGCCAACATGGAGAAACTCTGTCTCTACTAAACATTAGCTGGGTGTGGTGGTGCATGCCTCTCATCTCAGCTACTCAGGAGGCTGAGGCAGGAGAATGGCTAGAACCCAGGAGGCAGAGGTTGCAGTGAGCTGAGATCATGCCACTGCATTCTAGCCTGGGTGACAGAGCGAGAATGTCTCAAAACAAACAAACAAACAAACAAACAAACCATAAACATAGATATGTGTGTACCAGTATACATTTATATATATTTTCCTGCTCTGTCCACACACACACACGCACACAGACACTCACATACAAAAGAGCCTGGGAGTAATGACACCCTGGAAGCAATGAGCACACCTAGAGCTCAGAATTTGCATTCTATCACTCTCCAATAACTTCTTGGAGAGGTATTTGATTGCAGAGCTGGAGCAGCAAAAATATCAGATGAACCAGGAACATTTTGTGCCAGCAAACAAGGAAGTGCTCGAAAAAGGATGGGGGAATGTTGAAAGGATGCAGAAGCCAGCCTGAAGGAACTCCCAATAACCAAAGCTGGAACAGCTGGAGCAACAAAAGACATAATAACAGTATTGGATTATAACCCATAGAATAAAATAAATATTCATGAGCCCATACTCATGGATAAATGGGGTGGAAGGGACAACTCGTCATCACCAAAGAATTTCAGTCATGAAGGGAAAAGATAATCTTCATTTCAACCCCTAGTATTAATTGTGACAGGCAAGGTCCACTAGTGGGTGCTAAAATTAGTGAACAAAAGTTTAAGCAGAAACATGATATTTACATACTCTCAAGTATCTCCCCCAAGATATTTCTCAATTACAAAAAATAATAATAATAACTTAATGATGGAGAAACCTGGCCAACAATACTTTAAGTGATCAAAGTTAACATCACTAGCAAAAAGACACATGAACATCAGGAAGGCCTGATATGATATTCTGAAAGAGATACAATATTGCTTCTGTGGTATTCTTGCCAGAAACATGTAACCTAAATCAAATAATGAGAAAACATCAGACAAATCCAAACTGGGAGACTTTCTGCAACATAGCTGACCAATATTCATCACAAGTTACAAGGTGCTGGAGAACAAGGAATGACTCAGGAACCATCACAGATTGTAGCAGATAAGAAGACAGAACAACTACATGCAATGTAGCATCCTGGATTGGATCCTAAAACAGAAAAAGGAGACAGGGTGCAGGAGGAAGGGACTGGTGAAACCGGTATGTTTTAGTTAATAGCGCAAGCCAATGTTAATTTCCTGGTTTTGATCATTGTATTGTGGTTATGTAAGTTGTTAACATTAGGGGAGGTGGAGTGAAGCCTCACTATTCTTGGAACTTTTCTGTAGGTGCCAAAGGATTTCAAAATAAAAATAAAATGAAACTTTTAAGGTTCTAAAGCCTTCTCTATCCTTGAAAGTTCCATTTTTGTCTAATTCTCAAGAGATCAAAGACTCATTTCCTTGTTTGGTCCAGACAGAGCAAGCCACCTCCCTCTGGTAGCCCTGCTCACCCCGTCTCAGGTCTGACATTTGCCCTCCTCCCCTCCCTGAATCAACATCCAAGCAGCAAACATTTATTTTTGCTGCATGTCACACCCTGTGTGTGAGGCTGATATGGTTCCTGTCTTCTCACCGCTTACTTCTCTTACCAATTCAACCCGTGTCAGCTACTGGGAAAGTAAGTCACTGCTCACATGTGAAATATTGCCCTTAGTCCTGTTTTTCCAGAATGGATCCAGGAGATCCATATTCTTATCTCCTATGCTGTTAAGAAAGAAATCCAGAGATAAACTAATACATGTTACTATTTGGACTATTGATATAAAGCCTGTATCAGTAGACCTGAACATTACATTAATGTTCCTCTATCAAATGACTTCCACGCCCTGTTTCCTAAGAAAATGTATAAGTGATAACATGGCCTACTTATAGCAATAGCACAGTGTTTTATTTATAGTGACAACCAGTTATCTAAGGTTTCTTTGCAAGAGCTTGATGGAATCATCTTTTAATGACAGAAATCATCATATCATTATGACTTGAAGAAAAAGAAAAAAGAAACTGCAACAAGCATTACTAGTTTGTAGTAAAGATACTAGAAACCTATTGACTTAGGCAATGGTAGATTATTTTAAAAAACAAAACAAGAAAAGATCATAAAATAAAACTACATCAGGAGCTTGGTGATCTAAGTCCAAAGCAGAGTATCCCTACTAACTACAGCCAACCCTTGAACAACACAGGGGTTAGGGACACCCACCCCCCCATGCAGTCAAAAATCAGCATACAACTTTGGACTCCCCAAAAACTTAACTACAAATAGCCTACTGTTGACCAGAAGCCTTACTGATAATATAAACAGTCGATTGACATATATTTTGTATATGTATTATATACTGTATTCTTACAATAAGGCTAGAAAAAGAAAAATATTATTAAGAAAATCATAAGAAAGACAAAATACTTTTACAGTACTGTATTTATCAATATCATAAGTTTACGTCATCTGTTTATAAGATGAATCATCTGTCTAAAATGGCAGGAACTGCAGCTGCAGTCTTCAACCTATGGTATGTATCAAGAAATTCAACTTTTTATTGTAATGTCATGATTTTTCTCTGCTTCTTGGGAGCACTTCCATCATCAATAGTGGTACTCTGTATAGATCTCATGGTGTTATTCAAAGTTTACCATATTGAAACTAAACATGACGAAAAATGTGCGAGAACTGAGAGAGATGGCAATTTACTGGAGAGATGAGCTGCTCACTCAGAGGCGATTAGCATCACATGGTGTTTTAAGCAGATATTCGCAACACTTGAGCTCACTGAAATAGCAACAGGAAGTGGCTATGAAATTACTACAGTAGTACAGTATGTACTACAGTCTATTTTATGCAATTAAAAATCAATACTGCATCTTTACATTTGTTTAGATTTCTCTCTAGTGTGAGTGGTGCTATGTAAGATCTGTAGGTGTGTGTATAAGTTTTGATAAATTTTAACTTTGAATAACAGATTTGTATATATTTTACAGTAGCAAATGATTTTTAAAAGACTAGTATATACATACATCTTATGCATCCATGACATATCTTTATCTTAATTTTTTTGGTATTTCTAGTCTACTTGGTTCATCTGCGAGTGTTTTTGAATTGTTGCAAATCTCCAAAAAATTTTTTAATATATTTAGTTCAAACCTGTGTTGTCCAAGCATCAACTGTACTTCAATTTCTCCTCTTACAGAATAGGGGTAATATTCATTTCCTGTGCCTTGATAGGAAACAATGCATTGTGAAATTTTATAAAGCAATGACCCCTAGGAACTTTCATTTAATGTACTCTTCACTCCATAACTCAGCTCTCACATTTTCCGACTTAAGGTTGTTTTTTGATATCATGAAGCCATTGAATCCTTAACCCTGTTTTTGATAATGGCACAATGGATTGAGGAGAGGGACAAAGCTACTGATATATTTTACAAACGAATCCATATTACCTTTTCTTGAGACGAGAACATACAAACATAAAGTGGGAGATTTCCAAGTGCTAACATGAGTCTTTAGTGGGGAGCATACTCACCTGTTTAGAGATATTAAAAGTCCATATTGAATTAAAATAGAGGACACAGAGTGGCTCATATAGATTACTGCTAATTGGGGAGTTTTATACTTCTTTTTGTGTTCCTTCCTTCTATTCCTACACCTAAGACAATGCTGGTAAGCATACTCTATAAAGCCAGGCAACTTCAGAACTGTCCATCCCTGAAACTGACCAAAATAATCAGTGAGGCCGGGCGCGGTGGCTCACGCCTGTAATCCCAGCACTTTGGGAGGCTGAGGCAGGTGGATCACTTGAGGTCAGGAGTTTGAGAACAGCCTGGCCAACACAGTGAAACCCCATCTCTACTAAAAATACAAAATTTAGCCAGGCATGGTGGTGCACGCCTGTAATCCCAGCTACTCGGGAGGGTGAGGCAGGGGAGCCACTTGAACCCGCAAAGTGGAGGTTGCAGTGAGCCGAGATTGTGCCATTGCACTCCAGGCTGGGTGACAGAGCAAGACCCCATCACAAAATAATAATAATAATAATCATCATCATCATCATCATCATCAGTGAGAAACAAAGTAGGGAAAAAACCATCCTTGCTGCTAAAACAATCTCATATCACAGACTTTAAGAAATTTGTTCAGGATATAGTGAAGCACAAATGAAGTTGAAAGAGACCAAAAACTGATTCAAATAAGTAAAATTTCCCAACTCAGTCAATGAACCCAGTATTATCCTGAAGCCAAAAGCCAACAAAGGCATCACAAGAAAAGTACAGACCAATCTCCCTTATGAATATAGATGCAAAATCCTCAACTAAATACTAGCAAACCATATCCAGCAACATATCCAAAGGATTATATACTATGACCAAGTGGGATGTATCCCAGGAATGTAAGGTTGGTTCAACATTAAGCAATCAATATAATATGCTACATTAATAAAATAAAGGGCTAATACCACATGATTATCTTTATAGAAGCAGAAAAAGCATTTGACAAAATCCAACATCCTTTTATTATAAAAACACTCAACAAACTAGGAGTAGAAGGCAACTCCTTCAACCCGATATACAACATGAATGAAAAACCCAAAGCTAACATTATACTTAATGGTGAAAGACAAAAGCTTTTCCCCCAACATCAGGCACAAGACAAAGATGTCTGTTCTTGCCATTTCTATTAAACATTGTGCTGGGAGTTCTACCCAGAGCAATTAGGCCAGAAAAAAAGAAATAAAATACATTTGAATTATAAAGGAAGAAGCAAAACTATCTGTATTTTGAATTGGCATCCTCTTATATAGAGAAAATCCTAAGGAATTACCTAGAAAACTATTGGAACTAATAAGCAAGTTTAGCAAGATTGCAGGTTACAAGATCCATATAAAAGCCAATTGTATTTTCCTACACTAGCAACTTTACATTCTCTTGGGATAGACTCCACTTGGTCGTGATGTATAATCTTTTTCTGCTAATATCAAGAACAAGGCAAGAATGTCTACTCTTATGACTCCTATTCAACATAACATTGGAAGTTCTAGCTAATGCAATAAGACAAGAAAAGGAAATTCAAAGTGTGGAGATGGGGAAGAAAGAAATAAAATTGTCTTTGTTTGAAGATGACACAATTGTCTATGTAGAAAATCCCAAAGAATCAACAACAACAAACACCTGGAACTAATAAGCAATAATGGCAAGCTTGCAGGATACAAAGTTAATATACAACTGTCAACTGCCTTTTATACACCAGCAATTAGCAATTGAAATTTAAAATTAAGAACCAATACCATTGACATTAGCACCAAAAAATGAAACACATATGTATAAATCTACCAAAAATGTGTAAAACCTATATGAAGGAAATTATGAAACTGATGACAGATAATTTAAAAATCCAAAGAAATGGAGATATTCCATGTACATGGAAAGGAAGATTCAATATTGTCAAGATGTCAGTTTTTTCCAACTTAATCTATAGAGTCAATGCAATTCCAATCAAAATCCCATTTTGTGTATATTGACAAACTTATTCTAAAGTTCCTATGTCAAAACAAAAAACTCAAAATAGCCACCATAATACTGAAGGAGAAGAACAAAGTTGAAGGACTAATACTACTTACTTCAAGACTTAATATAATGCTTCAATAATTAAGACAGTGTCATATTGGCAAAAGGACAGACAAATAAATCAGTGGAACAGAACAGAAAACTCAGAAATAAACCCACACAAATATAATTATCTGATCTTTGACAAAGGATCAAAGTCAATTCAATGGAGAAAGAATGGTCTTTTTAAAAAATGGTGTAATGGTGTTGAAACAACTGCACTGGACATCCACATGTTAAAAAAAAAAATCTAGACACAGACTTGATACCTACCACAAAATTTTACTTAAAATGGATCATAGGCCTAAAGGTAAAGTACAAAACTTAAAATTTGTAGGTAAAAACACAGGAGAAAATCTAGATAACCCATGGCTTGGAAATCTTTTTAAGATATAACACAAAAAGCACACTTCATGAAAGAAAAAATTAGTAAGTTGAACTTCATTAAAATTAAAAACTTCTGTTCTGTGAAAAACACTGGGAGAGGAATGAAAAGTTAACTTATTGACTGGGAGAAAATCTTTCCAAAACAAATATCTGATAAAAGACTGGTACCTAAGATGTACAAAGAACTCAACAATAAGAAACAAGAACTCTCATTTGTTGTTGATGGGAATGCAAAATGCTTCCACTTTGGAAGACAGTTTGGCAGTTTTATACAAAACTAAACATACCTTTACCATGTGATTCAGCAAACATGCTCCTTGATGTTTATCCAAATGAGTTGAAGACTTAAGCCCACAAAAATCCTGCACACAAATGTTTATAACAGCTTCATTCATAACTACCAAAACTTGGGAGCAACCAAGATGTCCTTCAGTAGTTGAATAAATAAACTGTGGTGCATCCATACAATGGAATATTATTTAGCAGTTTTTAAAAATGAACTACCAAGCCATGAAAACACTGGAGAAAACTTAAGTACATATTGCTAAGTGAAAGACGCTAATCTGGAAAAGTCACATACTATGTGGGTATTCTCTGAGGCCAGGATTAAGGGTACTGTTACCCATTTCATTTGCTTCTTCCAAGTGTCTGGGGGTGTTAGTAGGCCAAACAGCTTTAAATAATATTTATGGCTTATGTCTGGGGGGCTTTGAAGAAGAGGGGTGGTGAAGGTCTTTTAAGACTATCCAGATAATGCAAGTTTGTGCTGCAAATCTGCAAGAAAGGAGCATTATGATTACAACTCTCGGGGATGTTTGTAAATTCTCTTACTATGCTGTGAGTTAAGAAAAAATTCTGGTCAGGCTCGGTGGTTCATGCCTGTAATCCCAGTACTTTGGGAGGCTGAGGCGGGCAGATCACCTGAGGTCATGAGTTCAAGACCAGCCTGGCCAACATGGTGAAATCCTGTCTCTACCAAAAATACAAAAATTAGCTGGGTGTGGTGGTGCATGCCTGTAATCCCAGCTACTCAGGAGGCTGAGGCAGGAGACTCACTTGAACCTGGGATGCGGAGGTTGCAGTGAGCCAAGATCGTGCCACTGCACTCCAGCCTGGGTGACAGAGTGAGACTCCATCTCAAACAAACAAACAAACAAACAAACAAACAAAAAATTTCATAGTATTCTGGAGGTCAGGGGTTAGGGCACAGAGTGGGTCTACTTCCAGTTAATCCTTTCCCTGAGACTGTAGCCCAGTGGAGATACACCCTTATTGATAAAGCTCCCCATTAGGCTACTGACACTCCTCCAGCCCTGGGCATTTGTCTCCTTTACCCCATGAGACCATCAAAACTGAAGTCCAAGTTTGCTGAGATCGGCATATAAGTTCCAGGTAAAAGTGGCTCCAGTGCTCTCTTTACCTCTGTAGGTTTCAGTATTTATGTATATTTTGGCCTGATAATTTCTTCCTGTCTTATCAGCTCTCAACAATGTTAGACACAGTTGACCACTGACTCCTTCTTTCTTCTTCTTTTTTCAGCAGGTGATTAAAGTTTACTATTACTTTTTTAAAATTAATACATAATTGACATACATATTTTCAGGGTATAGGTGATAATATGATACATTCATATAATGCGTAAATATCAAATAAGGATAATTGGAATATCCATCACCTTAAATATTTATCTTTTCTTTACGCCAAGAACATTCAAATTATTCTAGCTATTTTGAAATGTATGATAGATTACTGTTAAGAACAGTCGACCAGGCGCGGTGGCTCACACCTGTAATCCCAGCACTTTGGGAGGCCGAGGCAGGTGTATCACTTGACATCCGGAGTTCAAGACCAGCCTGGCCAACATGGCAAAACCCCGTCTCTACTAAAAAATACAAAAAATAGCCAAGCGTGGTGGCTGGCGCCTTTAATCCCAGCTACTCGGGAGGCTGAGGCAGGAGAATCGCTTGAACCCAGGAGGCAGAAGTTGCAGTGAGCCAAGATCACACCACTGCACTCCAGCCTGGGTGACACAGCGAGACTCTGTCTCCGAGAAAAAAAAAAAAAGTCATCCAGCCACTGACTCCTTTCTGTGACTTCTCACTACTGGAAATTCCCAGAGATCATTCTTTCCCTAGGTGATCTACTCTGATCTTATGGCTTTGACAACTCCCAAATACAGATCTTCAACTTTAACCTGTCTGTTAGTTCCAAACTCATTCATGAGTGCCATTCAAACTATAGTCCTTAGATTGGTGCCAGTCTATGAGCTGTTTATTACCTGTCGATAATGAAGTAAGTACAGAAATTGAGGGTAAGCATTTAGAATATTTTATAGCCATTTGACACTGCTGTGACATGCAAGCACATGGTCAGTGGACTCATCTTCTTGAATAGTGTGTAGACCATTAGGGTGACTTGCATGTGGCAGGACTCACATAATAGTCATACACAGTAGGACCTCATTACAGAGTGCAAGATTATTCATCAACTTTAACCCAAAAGTGTATCAAAAATCTGAGAAAAGGTGTTCATTTTTATAACATTATTTTTATGAAAATTTACATTGTAATCAAGTTTGTCTTTTTGTTTTTGTTTTTGTTTTTGAGATAGAGTCTTGCTCTGTTGCCCAGACTGGAGTGTACTGGTGCAATCTTAGCTCACTGGAACCTCTGTCTCCTGGGTTCAAGTGATTCTCCTGCCTCAGACTCTGGGGTAGCTGGAATTACAGGTGCCCACCACAACGCCCTGCTATTTTTTGTATTTTTGGTAGAGATAGGGTTTCACCATGTTGGCCAGGCTGGTCTTGAACTCCTGACCTCAAGTGAACTACCCGCCTCGGCCTCCCATAGTGTTGGGATTACAGGCGTGAACCACCGTGACTGGACTCAAGATTTTCTTTATTGACCAAAGTTGGGAAATAAATACCTATGTCTTTAACCTCAATTAACTGATGGTGAAACAAAATTCACTGAACGTTTTTATCAAGAAAATATAGACCTATTCTAAAAGCAGCAGTAAAGGTAAACAAAATAAGGATGATGGAAGTGATTCCAGAGAACAGGAAAACCAAAGAGTTCATTGAGTTTTCCTCCAAAATATGATCCCTCATGTACTGAGTTCAGCTTTGAGGCTATAATTGAGGGTGGAATACTAAAACCTCAGTTTATTAGCCAATAGTACATCTCCACAAATACAATTTATTGTGTATTTGTGGAGATGTACTATTAGCTAATAAACCAATGAAACCATCAAAACTTAGGCAGTATTCAGGTGCAAAATATAAAGAGGTTTAAAACCAAAAGAATTATTTGAAGGAAAGAATACTGAATTAGAACAGATGTTCAACATTTCACATATAAACATTTAGTGTTTGGCAGGATTTTAATATAAAAAAACTAAGCTCAAAATACAATGCATGTAAAGATTAAATAATAGGGGAGTTAATAAGCTCTCTTGTCACATTCTTGACTTCAATGGGAATATTTCTAGTATTTCATTATTGAGCTACTATAGATTGCATGTCAGGGAAATATAAATCTCTTCTTATTTTATCAGGAACATCAAATTTGCATTCCTGAAATGAATCTTAGCTGAGGGTATATTATTCCTACAATGTATGCCTGAAATCTTTTCCTTATTAAAGATTTTTAAAATTAGTGTTCATAAGTAAATGTAGTCCATAGCTTTCTTGTGTGGGAGAAGAGGAGTGCATCAGTCAGAGTAGGCTAGGTTATGCTGTGATAACAAACAATCTCAAAATGTTAGCAGCTTACAGTAACAAAGGTTTAATTCTTACTCATGGTCTGTGTCCACCATCTGCTGTGCCTCTCTTCCATGCCATCTTCCCTCTGGAATGAAGTGGATAAAGCAGCTTATCTGACACATTGGTGGTCATCATGGTAGAGATAAGAGAGACATGGTGAACCATGAACTCTATTTTAAAACTTCTGTTTCTAAGTGACATAATGTCACTTCTGCCCTTATTTCATTGACCATTTGGCCAAGGCAAATTGGAGAACTACTCTTAGCTTCAACAGGATAGGGATAAGTAATCCAGCCACAAGGGGGAGCATGTCAAGTCCTAAAGACAGGCCAGATGTCAGTGGGATGAAGGCCTATAATTAATCCATCTCCCAGGAGGGACAATAAATATTTTGAACAATAGTACAACCCACCACTATAGTACAACATACCAAAAACAAATTTTTCAGGTTTATATTGTGTTTTGCTGGCTTTAGAAAATGATGTTGGAAGTTTTTTTCTCTAAGTCCTAGACCAGTTTAAGTATCATTAGAATTTTATTTTCCTTGAAAGTTTGGAAGAATTCACTAATAAAACATTTGAGTCCAGAGCTTCTCAGATTACCTTCTCAATGAATTCCCTGGTCAGTGACCATTTTCAGTTTTCTGTCTCTTTGGGAATTTATTTTATTTATTTACGTTTTTTAAAACAGCATTCATGTAATCACACTTTTAAAATGTATTTCTATAAAGTTTTATCAAGTACTCTTATAAATTGTTTAAATTTTCTCTGCATCTATGGTTACTTCCTGTTACTTCTTTCTGATTGTGTTTAATTTTTATTAACCTACACGGTATAGAAATATCTATTTGCAAAAATAGGAATGTTGACAGGAATAGTAAGAGTGCCTGCTCCCACAGTAATCATGAAGATTAAATAAGCTAATATACATACATTAGTGAGAACAGTGCCTTAGTAAGCACATTATCAGTGTTAGTCATCATCATATTATTTGTAATTTTCCAGTTTTGATCAACCTTATACTTACTAGAATTATACATTGTTTTCTTTAAAAGTTGATCATAGACTCCTCTCATTAATGATTACTCCTCTCATTAATGATTACTGACTTATGCTACCTTAATTAACTTGCAATGTACTCATAAGTTAAGTAAATCAAACCACTGAGTTATGTTTAAGTTTATGGGTAATAATTTTATAGTAAAGAATCACATGTAAACTCATAGTCTTATATTAGAAATTATATAATGAGGAAATTCACATATGCTACTGTCAATAAATGCCACTGTGAATTGTCTATTTTGTTTTTTCTCAATCTTTATTATAATCTACATCTACTCCCACTGGCAGATAAGAATGGGTTAGGCAGTCTGGGTGTGGTGACTACAGCTGTAATCCCAGCACTTTGGGAGGACACGGCAGGCGGATCACCTGAGGTCAGGAGTTTGAGACCAGCCTGGACAACATGGTGAAACCCCATCTCTACTAAAAGTACAAAAAATTAGCCGGGCATGGTGACATTATATATCTGCAATCCCAGCTACTAGGGAAGCTGAGGCAGAAGAATCTTTTGAACCTGGGAGGCAGAGGTTGCAGTGAGCCAAGATCAGGCCATTGCACTCCAGCCTGGGCAACAAGAGGGAAACTCCGTCTCAAAAAAAAAGAATGGGTGAGGCAGGTGAGACATAAAATATTTTATTCTAAATGAGTATCAGTAAAAGAAAGTCTGGCTACTGCTTTCAACTTTTTTCCTATAAAGAAATCGCTTTTGGCCAGGTGCAGTGGCTCACACCTATAATCCCAGCACTCTGGGAGATCAAGGCGGGCAGATCACTTGAGGTCAGGAGTTTGAGACCAGTCTGGCCAACATGGTGAAACCCCATCTCTACTAAAAAAAAAAAAAAAAAACACAAAGATTAGCCGGGCGTGCTGGCACGTGCCTGTAATTCCAGCTACTTGGGAGGCTGAGGCAGGAGAATTGCTTGAACCTGGGAGGCGGAGGTTGCAGTGAGCCGAGGTCACGCCATTGCACTCCAGCCTGGGCAAAGAAGCAAGACTCCATCTAAAAAACAAACAAAAAATTGCTTTTAACTCATGTATTTTTAAGTCGTGTTTTTTAAATATTTTGAACCACTTTGTCATGAATATATTTTTATATGAGTCCAACACCTCATAACACTGCTTGTAGAAAATTGCCAACTCTCATTAAATTAACACAGTATATAGATATATATGTGTGTGTATATATATGTATATGTGTGTGTATATATATGGAATGTGTGTGTATATATATGTGTGTGTGTGTGTGTGTGTGTGTATATGGAAAGCAGTGGCGTGAGATCAGCTCACTGCCACCTCTGCCTCCCAGGTTCAAGCAATTCTCCTCCCGAGTAGCTGCCATTACAGGCACCCACTGCCACCCAATTTTTCTATTTTTAGTAGAGATGAGGTTTTGCCATGTTGGCCAGGCTGGTCTTGAACGCCTGATCTCAGGTGATACACCCACCTCGGCCTCCCAAAGTGCTGGGATTACAGGCGTGAGCCACTGCACCTGACCAAATTAACACAGTTTATATTTTTAACTTTCTGCTCAGTTAAGTCATCACATACTCCCACCTGTAGTTAACTACAGTCTCACACAGTAGTTAATTTGAATAAAGGAAAATCTGCCATAATAAATATGTTTCGAGACATAAACAATGTTATTTAAAATGTCTAATATAACACTAATGAGGGAGTGGGAACTGGCATCTTACTTTATGAACAAGTGGTTAGTGGTTATTATCTTATTATATTTTGTTTGTTTGTTTGTTTTTGTTTTTGAGATGGTCTCACTCTGTCACCCAGGCTGGGGTGCAGTGGTGTGATCACAGCTCTCTGCAGCCTCAACCTCCCCAGTCTCAAGTGATCCTCCCACTTCAGCCTCCTGAGTAGCTGGGACTATAGGTGCACACTACCACACCCAGCTAATTTTTTGTTTATTTTTGTAGACATGGGGTTTCGCCATGTTGTTCAGGCTGGTCTCAAACTCCTGGGCTCAAGTGATCTGCCTGCCTTGGCCTCCCAAAGTGCTGTGGTTACAGGCATGAGCCACCGTGCCCAGCCCACTGTCTTACTTGTATGTACTGCAATTATATCATTTACTTTCAAAATGCTTGTAAGCAGTCAGTCCCAAGTCAGTTATATTCTTTTACGTAAATAATTTATTTAGAAAACATCCTTTATAATAACATAAAAAGAAAACTTTAACTTAACCCTATCCAAGTGATCCAAATGATGTTAGTAATCAGGTCAACTAAGAAAATACTCCCAACTGGTGCAGGGCAAGTAGACTTTCCATAATCACAAACATGTGAAAAGCACAGTAAGTAGGTAAGACACAGTTCATATATCATTGTATTTATTCTCACAACAATCCTGCAAGAGAAGTAATATTTGCCCCATTTGACAGATGTTGAAGATGAGGCCCAGGGAAGCTAGGACTTACCCAAGATTATTACAGCTCTGTTCTTTCCATTACTCCACATTGTTGAAAAGTTTAATTGAAATAGAATGTTGGGAGATAAAAGATCTCTACATGAAAACTACAAAACACAGATGAAAGAAATTGAAGAGGATACAAACAAATGGAAAAACATCCCGTGCTCATGGACTGAAATAATTAATATAGTTACAATGACCGTACTGCCCAAAGCAATCTACAGATTCAATGCAATCCCTATCAAAACATCAATGTCGTTTTTCACAGAAAAAGAAAACACAATCCTAAAATTTGTATGGAACCAAAGAAGATCATTAATAGCCAATCCTGAGCAAAAAGAACAAAGCTGGAGGCATCACTCTACCTGATTTCAAAACATATTTGTCACAAGGCTATAGTAACCAAAACAGCATGGTATTGGAATAAAAACAGACATGTAGGCCAAAGGAACAAAATACAGAAGCCAGAAAATAACTCTACATATTTACAGCCAACTGATTTTCAACAAAGTTTCCAAGAGCATTTATGGGGGAAATGACATCCTCTTCAATAAGAGGGGCTAGGAAGATTAGATAACCATATACAGATGAATAAAACTGAACCCCTATCTCTCACTATATACAAAATCAACTCAAGACAGATTAAACACTTAAACATAAGACCTGACACTATAAAACTACTAGTAGAAAACATAGGGGAAACATTTCAGGACACTGGCCTAGGCAAAGATTTTATAGCTAAGACCTCAAAAGCACAGGAAACAAAAACAAAAATTGATAAATGGGACTATATTAAACTAAAAAGCAAAGGAAACAATCAACAGAGGGAAGAGACGATCCATTGAATGGGAGAAAATATTTGCAAACCATTCATCCAACAAGGGACTAATATCCAAAATATGCAAGGAACTCAAACAACTCAACAGTAAAATAACAATAATAATCATCATCATCATCCCAGGAAAAAGTGGACAGAGGACATGAATAAACAGAAGACATACAAATGGGCAGATACATTAAAAAATGCTCAACATCACTAATCATTAGGGAAATGCAAATCAAAACCATATTGACTTATCATCTTTTACCAGTCAGAATGGGCTATTACTGAAAAGATGAGAAATAACAGGGGAGAAAAGGTAACTCATATACACTATTGTGGGAATGTAAATTAGTACAGCTACTATGAAAAACAGTATGAAGATGTCTCAAGAAACTAAAAATAGAACTAACATACAATCCAGCAATCCCATTGCTGGGCATTTATCCAAAGGAAGAGGAATTTGTATATTAAACAGACACCTGCACTCCGTGTTTATTGCAGGACCATTCACAATAGCAAAGATATGGAATCAAGCTAAGTGATTATCAACAGATGACTGGATAGAGAAAATGTGCTATATATACACAATGGAGTACTATTAGGCCATAAAAAAGAATGAACTCATCATTTGCAGCACCATGCACGGAACTGGAAGTCATTATGTTAAGTGAAATAAGCCAGGCACAGAAAGACAAGTATCACATGAGATAGAGTAGAATGATATATAACAGATGCTGAGAAGGGTGTGTCAGGGGAGAGGGTAGGGAGATGAAGAAAGGTTGGTTAATGGGTAAAAACATACAATTAGGTAGAAGGAATAAGTTATAATGTTCAATAGCAGAGTGGGGTGACTATAGTTCACAACAATGTATATTTCAAAACAGCTAGAAGAGAAGACTCGAAATGTTCCCGACACATAGAAATGATAAATCCTTGAAGTGATGGATACCAGAAGACCCTGACTTGCTGGGCACAGTGATTCATACCTATAATCCCAGTACTTTGAGAGGCCTCCTGGGGAGGATGGCTTGCAGCCAGGATTTCAAGACCAGCCTAGGCAACATAGCGAGACCTGGTCTCTAAAATAAATAAATACATAATTAACTGGGCATGGTGATGCATACCCGTAGTCCTAGCTATTTGGGAGGCTGAGGTGGAAGGATCACTTGAGCCCGGGAGTTCAGAGCTGCAGTGAGCTATGATCACACCACCGCACCCCAGCCTGGACGACAGTGTGGACCTGGACCCTTTATCAAAAAAAAAAAAAATTCCCTGACCTGATCATTAAACATTCTATGGGTGCAACAAAATACCACACGCCACCCATAAATATGTACAAAGAGTATATACCAATTTAAAAAAGAAATAGAACCTTGGTTAGATTTTATTTCCACATTTCTGGTTAGTATCTATTAATAACTATAGCTGAACTTTCAAAGCTACTTTGTCAACACAGTAATAACCAAATATCTTGGGTTTATTCTGTGCCAACTCTGATGACTAAAACACCAATTCAGGGGAAGAGCTGGGGAGAAAGCAGGCTTCTTGTGGTTTTTCAAGATAATACTGCCACCTGGTGGACTAATGGTGAGCTGAGGTAGGTTGTCTAATGCATGATTTCAATTTTACCTGATTAAAATTCTCAATGGACAAGAAGGGCAGCTTCCAGAAACATCTTTGCTTTGAGTTGTGTCTCAGGCAAAATGATATAATAATAATTTCATGTTGTGCATAGTAACCAAACTGCTGTTTTCATATAAATTGCCAACTAGATCCGATAAGAATTCATTTACTCATTCAACACATATTTACTACCAGCTGTTTATTGTGGATAAAGTCAAGGACACAAATGTGCCTAAGGACGTGCTCTATGTTCCTAGAAAATAAGATGCTATTCCTGTAGTGGTTGAGAATATGTACTCTTGAAGCAGATGGCCTGAGTTCAAATCCCAAATCTGCCACTAACCAACTGTGTGACTTTGGACAAGTCACCTAAACTTTCTACGTCACCTCAGTGTCATTATGTGCAGAACTGGACTAATCACAGCTTCTCGTGCAGTTATCAGGTACTCTGTGGAGTGTTAAGTACCGTGTATGCATGAGAAGGAGGTCTCCAGGGTGGACAGCATCCCTGTAGATGAAGATGAGCAGCAGGGATGAGGCATTACCACACGAAGACTTTGGGGTGGGAAAACAAAGTCTTGTTCTCTGGGGTCAGAATAATCCATGTTGATTTATTCTAGCATACTCCTCAAAATACACACAAACTTAGGCAAAAGCTTGCTCAGTGCAGAATTGCTTGTGACTG
Organism: Gorilla gorilla gorilla; assembly: GCF_029281585.2. Classification (NCBI taxonomy): domain Eukaryota; kingdom Metazoa; phylum Chordata; class Mammalia; order Primates; family Hominidae; genus Gorilla; species Gorilla gorilla. The sequence continues at coordinate 38,115,202 of NC_073243.2, forward strand.
CAAAAGACTGAAAACTACCTAAATTCCCATGAATAGGGGACTGGTTAAACTGATTATGGCACAGCTGTAGAGTAATATAGGAGGCCAGCATAAAAAAGAATGAAGTAGAGCTATCTGTACTGAGATGGATCAACCACTAATACACAACACATGGAAAACCTGAAATGCAGAACAGAGGTATAGTGTGGTCTCATTTGTTTAGAAGTGAGGTTGTGCATGCACATGGTTAAAGATGTGTAGAATATTTGGGGGAGAATATTGTGTGGATTGGCTCTCTTACCTTCTGCTCCATCCTCCTCTGCTCTATCCTCCTTCTAGGATGTCTTCAAAACTGTAGAGCTGGAAAGCTGAAAGCCATAGCTCCCACATTCCTTTCCAGATAATGCCCTGGATGCAAAATTGGGCTCCTCCAATTAGATATACTAACACGATATGAAAGTCAGGAATGAGCGGAAGGCCAGCTTCCTGCTTGTTACTGTCAGCAAGCAAGGCAAGGAGATGGGGAATGAGATGCAATTGTGATGAAGTGACCCAGCTTGCCAGGGTATATCCTCTGGCTTCATGATGGCAGGAGCAGTAGCTTTTTGCTCTCTGGAGCCATGCTCTTGAACAGTGGCTCCATCTGGAGCACTCCCTCCCTCCTATCCCTATTCTTCTAGCCCTTCCAATGATTTCATAAGGACCTACTTCCTGTATTAAGTCCCATCTACTTTAGCTTCCTAGAAGATTTCTATTTCCTGCACTGAACTTTGATTATTACAGCCGTTTAAGAAACTGGTAAGAGCCTTGTCATGGTTAGTATCATGTGTCAACTCGACTGGGCTAACGGATGCCCAGATAGCCAGTAAAGCATTTACTGGGTGTGTCTGTGAGGATATTTCTGGAATAGATTAGCATTTAAATCAGGGAACTGAGTAAAGATCCCTGAGTAAAGATCTCTCACCCATGTGGGAGTGTAACATCCAGTCTGTTAGGACCTGGATAGAACAATGTGGAGGAAGGACAAATTCACTCTCTCTTCTTCAGCCAGGACATCTATCTTCTTCTATCCTTGGATGCCAGAGCTGCTGGTTCTCGGGCCTTCAGACTTGAACTGAATTATACCACCACCTTTCCTGGTTCTCCACCTTGCAGGTGGCAAATCATGGAACTTCCTGGCTAATATACATATATATATATTATATATATATATAAAATATATAATATATAATATATAATCTGACTATATATATATAATATATAATCTCCTATTCATTCTGTTTCCCTGAAGAACCATAATATAAGCCATTACCTTAGAAGAAAGTGGGCTGATATCCAGAAGGAATGGAGATTTTTTTTTACTCTATTATATATACTGTTTTGTACTGTCAGAAAATTTTTCTATGTGTGTATTTTTTGAGGCAGTTCTATGCATACTGATAGGGAACTATAGCTACAGTATGTTATTACTTTTTCCAAACAAAAAAACAGAGCAACGTGAACAGCATTATATATATTATGCTTCAATTACATTGGGGAAAATCTATATGGAGATATATCTATACCTATTTAGATATATATCTAAAAATGTATGTTTATAAATGCCTCCAGATAGGATAACTGGGTGACTAGGGGAAAGGATGAGAGAAAGACTTATCACTGTCTACTTTGTACTTTAGAATTTTATGCCCGGTCCATATGTTGTTTATTTAAAACTATATTGTTAACTAAAATGAGAAACTAGTAAGTTTTAAAGGAACAATCCACTTTGGCCAAAGTACACACATCTTGTTGGGGATTATTGGGATGTAAGACCAAAATAAAAATGTAGGTTGGAGCTTGGCAAGACAAACGAGAGCAAGGAAGATCTCACTATGCTGGCATTTGCTTCTCTCTATCCCTGGAAGCCACTGGGAATGGTCTTTCCATAGTCCCAACTGTGCTGCTCCCTCCCTACTCGACCTCCCCAAAATCTAAGATCTCTCTCAGGGAAAGTCTCAAGCTTTTCAACTCAATCTCCCTCCCTTTCTCTCTCCCTGCCAAGGTAAAGAAAATTATCAAAAGCAAGTATATGTTGAGGGCTGGGCTTTTTAATAAACATTACTGAGTTTCAAAAGCAGAAACTCTCTTCCCCACCTCCCAACTCTCTCTTACCTGGTTCATGTCAAAAACAAAGTCCACCATTAGTCACAGTGCTTACATTTTAGTGCACTGACTAAAACATAGACACATTATAATGGAAATAATTCAGGGGATTCCCTCTTTTGATTAGAGAAGGAAGAAGAAGGGAGAGGCCTGACGATTCTGCAAGCATTAGGTATTCCTCCAAAAAAGAGGAGGGCAGCCATTGAGGGTGGTGGGGTGTCAGCAAGGAGGCTGAGGAAAACAGAAAGTCTGCAATGGCCAGAGTTTGCCTAGAACTCACCCTGCTGTTTCACTGTATCCTCTTCAATCTCAGTTTCAATGTGCAGCTGCCTGTACTCTATTTAGAGAGGATGTGAGTTAAGCATTTCTAGCTAGAGTGGTGAGAGCTTCCAGGACATGGTGGTGGCTATCCTCAACATGAGAAGTCTCAAGACATCAGAGGGCTGCTTCATTCCCCAATGTTATCACAGCCCAAGGACCTCAGGGCACACAGCTTGTGGCCTAGAAATATCTCTTAAATGAATAAACAGAAGAATGCCAATGTGTGTGTACGAAGTACGATGCTGCCTCAGCATCACCCAGGACTGCTGAGGTGAGGTCCCTCTCCTCCAGCCTGGTCAGGGGAGGTAGCACATGGATGGCAGTCCTAAAAGACCTCTCCTCAGACCCTGAGCTGCTAGAGAAAATGCCTGTGGAGCTGGTGCCAAGCAACAGGGCTGGAAGAATCAAGCCATGGGAAGAGTTTATGAGCAAGAATCAGTGAGAGGAAGAAAACTCAGGGGCAGATCTGGGGCAGTCAGGGCCAGGGAACTAAGTTAGAAACAGATGGGCCAGAGCCAGAAGGACCAAGCCAGTGGCTGCGTTGGCAGATAAAGTAGCTGCCAGATGAGTACTTCAGACCAGATCAATGAAGTGGACTCAAGTCTCCAGAAAGAAAGAGTTTGCACTTCTCCAAAGGTCCAAGGCTGTCTGGTAGAAACTTCTCCAATTACGGAAATGTTCTGTATCTGTGTTGTCCAATATGGTAGCCACAAGCCACATGTGGCTATTTTCAGCCATCTCAAAATGTGGCAAAGTGACTAAGGAACTGAATTCTTAATTTTAATTAATTTTAAGATCGCTAGAAAACCCTTAGTAGGGCCAGGTACGGTGACTCATGCCTGTAATCCCAGCACTTTGGAAGGCCAAGGTGGGAGGATCAGTTGAGCTCAGGAGTTGGAGATCAGCCTGGGCAATAAAGTGAGACCTCGTCTCTACCAAAAAAAAAAAAAAATTAGCTGGGAGTGGTGGCGTGGGCCTGTAGTCCCAGCTACTCGGAAGGCTGAGGTGGGAGAATCGCTTAAGCCTGGGAGGTTGAGACTGCAATGAGCCCTGATCGCACCACTGCACTCCAGCCTGGGCAACAGAGCAAGACCCTGTCTCAAAAACAACAACAACAAAAGCAAAAACAACAGAAAACCATTAGGAGAAATTGCTCAAGACTTTAACCCTGTGCCAAAAGCACAATGACCCAGCAGGAATCCCCGCCTCTATGTTCTCAGGTCAGAGTGGAGAGTGGCTGGATGTTTGAACTGTGTAAACAGATGCAAAAACAGTTGAGGAATAAACATCGACTGAAAAAATAAGTGGCGACAGGCTCTGAATCAGAATCAAGATCTCCAAAAAACCCAAATTTCCAACCGAGGATAACATCATAAGTATTTCAAGCCAAAGAGCCTTCTACGTAGAAGCTGCCTGAGCTAAAGCGAAGGACGGAAGGAGGGTTTGGTCGTTTCACCTCCTACATTATCACTTCCATTCAGTTGCCACCATGTCCTTTTAATTCCCCCTGACACTGTGATAGACTGTCTCCAGGGAGTGATGAGATCAAATGTTTCTGAAGACCACTCTAGCCATGATACGGAGGATGGACTGGAGGACTGCTAAGCTGGAGGAGCTGTAAGGCAGGGTGCTGCAGAAGTCCAAAGGAATTGGGGCCACAAAGAGATGGTGATGGGAATGGAAAAACAAAAGGACATCTAGGATGTGGCAGCTGAGGGTTATGTTGAAAACTGCTTGAATATGGGAGGAAGAGAGAGCAGAATGAGGATGAGGCTGTCTCAAGCAATGATAAATGGTGCAGGTTGTAAAAACAGACTACGTGAATCCAAATCCTGTTTTGTTGTTGTTGTTGTTTGTTTGTTTTTCACTTACAAACTGGGTACCTGGAGTGAACTTAATCTGTTTTCCTGTTTCTGTAGAAGTGATTGCCCCTCCACCACCCTCCACAGCACCTGTGTGGCAGGTGTGAAGAATGGTGCCCAGAATTCTACAAGCTCCTGGGGAGAGCTCACTTCTCTCCCTCCCTCACACCCAGCATCTACCTGAAGATGATCAGGGCTGTCATCATGCCCTCTAACCCTCTTTATGCCAGTTATTGCCACAAGAAGCCAGGAACCCTAGATCATGCCTTATCTCCTAGACTCCATACATCCTCTCTTGTGGTCCCATTTCTATCCTTCTCTAGCTCATAAAACCCTTTGCCTCTGCCCTCTGGGTCTCACAGTCATCAGCAACATCCCTCAGGCTCTCAACCTCTTGTGTTGACATTCTCTCCACGCCTTTGATCTGAGCCTTGGCTCTCTGCTGAGGACAGTTTCTTCTGCAGCCCTCTCCAGTGCTGCTGATGGTGTTCTCATATCTCCTGTACAACTCCTAACAGTTGTATAGGTAATCCTCAATGCTGTTTCCAGACCATTCTCCCACCTTCCTTCCCAAGAAAGCCTCACCACTGAATCTCATGTCATCTGACTATATCCCTAATACCTCCCACCTTGTTGGTCACCACACATCACGAGACCTATCATGTTTTTAACTTTTTAGCTCCTGGCTTGCTGTCACTCTTTCATATACTGCTGTTGTCATAATGCTTAGTTCTCTCAACATCTTTCATACCTCTGGCTCGCTATCTCTAGTAGGCAAACCGCAAGTCTTCAACCACACACAGACCAACAATCCATTGATCTAGGTGTTTTCACTGTCCTCAATCCCATGTGGCCTCCTTTCCGTACTTACCCAGCTTAGCTTCCACGCTCTATCATTACAATCACTCCTTTGCATCAATCTTAACGCTACCTTTGTCCCTGCCCAGTTATGTTGCATTCACCTACAAAAACCCCACTGCTTGTTAAATCCGTATCTCAGTCTGTTCCACATCTGCCTCCTAATAGGTGAATGTAAAGGGAAAAACATGCCACCATGCTGATGGGTCTCAGCGTAAATCCAGAACACTCATTCAGTTCCTTAGTCATGTGGGCCTCTAGTGCTGCCAGGGACCCTCCTTCATTTTCCAGTCCATTCATTCCCCTCATCATACTAGCTGACAATAGAAATATTCTAGGGGCTGGATTGAAGGTAGTGTTGTCTCAATTGATTGTTCAGTCAGTTACAGATAGAATTCCTTGTTCTACTCTCCCTTCTCAATACTGTTCTTTAAAAACAACTTTTTAGAAGAAATATTCTAGGTACATTTATGGGTATTAGCACAATTCTCACAACTATCCTATGTGATTCTGTTTGTCTGATTAACAGATGAAGAAAATGAGATACAAAATGTCAAAATAACTTCCCCCAGATCGTGTAGCCAGTGAGTGGTCAAGCCAAGATTCAAATCTATGCAGATGGCTCCAAAGTTTGAGTTCTTGACCTTATTAGGATTAATTCATATCTTGTTATCTCATCAAACTTCCAACACTTCCACCTGCTCTTCCTCTAACCTCATTTCAGTTGGTTACCTTCTTGGGTTTTTTCCAATGAAGAGACACCAAATTAACTTCCACAAACCCTCACTATCACCTCTACCCACCTAATTGCCTCTGTGCCCGTATATGCCTTCCCTCCTGAACTATGCCCAAATTATTATTCTCCTATCTTCTCCTATCTAAACCAACCCTTCCACTTGGGCACTTGACCCTTGCCACTGCTCCAGCAGTGCCACCTCCCCTGGATCCTATATCATGTTTTTCCTTCTCTACAGGATTATCCCCACTGACACACATTCATTCTGTCATTGTTGCCAATTTAAATCTCAAATTAATTATAAATCTCAAAACAATTATGCTAAGTGAAAGAAGCCAGACCCCCCAAATCCTAAATTCTAATTCCATTTTATAAAATTCTAGAAAATGAACACTAATCTATGGTGACAAGAAGTAGTTCAGTAGTTGCCTGAGGCGAAGGGGCCAAGGGATGGATTACCAAGGGCAGGAGGAAACTTTTGAGGGTATTAAACATGTTCATTAACTTGATTGTGGTTTCAAGTGTGTATAAATGTCAAAACATATCAAATGAACACTTTAAATATGTAGTTTATAGCATATCAATTATACCTAATTAAAAAAAACTCTTGACCCCACATACCTCCAGTCATTGCCCAATTTTGTATTCCCTTTTACGTTAAAACTCCCTAAAGAGCTGTCAAAATGCACCATCGCCAGTTTCTACACCATTCTGTATCTTACTACTCTCCCCTCCCTTGCTCCACGCCAGCTAAATGGGCTACCTTGCCATTCCTAACTCCCCAGGCACGCTTCTGCACTCTGCCCCTAGATAGCAATGAGGATCCTTCACTTCCTAAAGAACTTTGCTCAATTGCCATCCCAGTGAGGCCTTCCCTAACTACTCTATTTAAAACTCCAACCCACCAATCACCCCTGACATTTGCCATCTCCCTCCCCTGCCTGATTGGTCTCCATCTCATTTAGCACCACGTGACCCCACTACATATGTACTTGTTCACTGAGTATCTCCCCTAATCAGAATATTGAGGGAGATATTTTGTCTACTTTGTTCATTGCTATAACCTTGATACCCTGGCCTCTAATGTGTCTCAATAAATATCAGGACCAGTGGATTAGTGTTTTCAGAGTCATTTGGTTGTAAATAAGAGAAAACCACTCACAGTCACCTAAGCAAACAAGTGTTAGAGGGAATCCAAAAATATCATGGACCCCTGGGGGAAGAGGTACAACCAGAATAGGGCAATAGGAAGTCATCAGGAACTAAGATGGTTTCTCTCTCCTCTAGTCTGAACTATTAAAGCAGGATAATCTTTATTTTCTTCGCACTTAGGTTTCATTCTTGTTCATTCTCTACAAACCAACTTTCTCCGCTGATGATCTAGACATAGCATTCTCAGCCTCCCATTTTCCCAGATCAGGAATTTCATTATAAATCCCAATTACAAATCCCTGCTTAGAGAAGGGTTGAGTCAGTTGTACCACCATGGTCCAATTAACTATAGCTGAGGGAACAGGCATGCGGCTTTTTAATGTCTAAGAGGGTATTTTGTTCATAGAAAATGAAATGCCCTCATTGAGTTGAACAGACTAAATTTGTTTTAACAATCCCATTTACAATTCAAATTCCTTTAAACAACTTAATAGCATTTATACATTTAAAAAAATGATTCTTTTAAGCAGCATTGCAAATGCTTGACCCCATTAGCATAAACCTTCCCAAGTGCTTAACTCTCATAAACATAATAAATTAAACATATGGTGACTTTCCAAGTTCTCTGAAACATTTCAGTACTTTTGCAGACTTAGTAACATTCTAAAATACCTTTCAACTGAAACTCATAAGTCTAAAAGTCTGTTAAGCATTTTAAATTAGAATCTTAAGGCCAGTGTCACATATTGTAATATGCCAATTATGTTTAAATACTTCAAACAGCAAATACTACAGTTTGTCTCAATGAATATAATAACCATTCCTGCTGGGCGCAGTGGCTCATGCCTTTAATCCCAGTCATTAAGGAGGCTGAGGTGGGAAGATTGCTTGAAACCAGGAGATTGCCTCAGGCCTGGGCAACATGGTGAGATCTCTTATCTCAAAAAATCAAAATAAAAAATTAGCTGGGCATGGTGGCTCATCCCTGTAGCCCCAGCTTCTCAGGAGGCTGAGGTGGGAGGATGGCTTCAGCCTAGGAGACAGAAGCTGCAGTGAGCTATGATCACACCACTATACTCCAGCCTGGACAACAGAAAGAGACCTTGTCTCTAAAAACAAAACAAAACAAACAAACAAAAAAGTACTCCTGAATTTAAGTATTGATGGCTATGGGAATTGCTTCCTAACCTGTTTGAAAAATGTGTTAACTGTTACATATTTTGAGGACTGCAGCACTCAGTGAAGCTTTGTTAAAGGGAATGAGGAGTTTAGGCCCCAGCAGGCAAACCACTTCACAGTGCTAGGATGAAGAGCTCACACTCAGGGACTTCGAGAGTGAATCAACTACTTTTGTTAAGTCATTGTTAAATGAGAATAACATCAACCTTGGATGGTTGTGGTGAGAATCAAATGAAATGACATATGGGAAAACCTTTGTCACATGTTACAGAATTGACGGCAACTACAGCTTTAGGTAGAATTTCAACTTCTAATTTTTACTACTATGCAAATTATCAGAATATTTATGATGTTAACTTTTTAAAAAGGTTTTTAAATAGAAACTTTATTTAAATAAATGAACTCTTCTCAACCCCAAAACCCAGCTTCTGATCTTGACTAAGTTCATAATTACTCAGGGAAAAACACTGCTGGTTCCTTATAAGCCACTGTGCTGTATGAAATCAATTCATGAAAAGGAAACGCCCTATTTCCAAGCATATCTGTACTAGAATATATTAAGTATATTCACTTAATATATTAATTTAAATGTTAATGTTAGTCTAAATGTTAAATTAACTTAGTATGTTAAACTTAATACGTTTATTTAATTTTTACTTAATACCCTTACTGGAACATATTAAGCATTTTTTCTGCTTAAAAAAAAAAAAAACAAAAAAACCCCCTGAATTTACAGAACTAAAATTATGCGAGGAGATTCGCATTACAAAATCTTCCTCTATGGGTTCTTCTAGCTCAAGACATTTTTCTTACTGATTTTTAACTACTTGAGTTGGCGTAATAATTAGAGAAAAGCAGGAGAGGTAGCAACTGTGAAATCAGTGTACTAGGAGTTACTAGCCAATGATTATCTATCAGGAACGGATACATCAAAAAGCCAAGAAAATAAGAATCTCTCTTTATAAAAAAATAATAGTTACAGGCTGGACACAGTGGCTCACACCTGTAATCCAAGCACTTTGGGAGGCAGAGGCAGGTAGATCACTTGAGGTCAGGAGTTTTAGACCAGCCCGGCCAGTAAGGTGAAACCCCATCTCTACTAAAACTACAAAAATCAGCCAGGCGTGGTGGTGCACACCTGTAATCCCAGCTACTCAGGAGGCTGAGGCAGGAGAACTGCTTAAACCCGGGAGGGCAGAGGTTGCAGTGGACCGAGATTGCATCACTGTACTCCAGCCTGGGCGATAAAGCAAGACCCTGTCTTTAAAAAAAAAAAAAAAAAAAAAAAAACTTCTAAAAAATAATTATTTACATTAAACTCTTAAAAACAACTATTTTTCAAAGCAAACTGCTCTGGATTGGGGTTCCGAAACACAATATGATTGTGAATAATCGGGGGAGGAATCTAAATACAAATCAGAGAAAACAGTTTTCAGAGGATTAGGTAGCTTAGCTACAAGATTAGCTTGAAACATATGAAGAATAGTCTGAAAGGCTGTTGTAAGAAAAATGACAAATTCTATCATTCCTCTGACCTGAAACAAGGTGAAAACTTGGTAGAAAGGCTGCATGAAGAAAAAAAAAAAAGTAGTCCAATAAGGTCTATCTGTAGAGCTTGCTCTCACACTCTGAATACAAATCTAGCTAGTGTCAGTTCTTCAGAGCCGACCACTTACTTGCCATACTTGGAACCGATGCAGTCCCATTACCAGCTGAAGCAGGGCATGTGATCTAAGACAAGTGTAGATATCAAGGAGATAGGAAGCAAGCTAAGCAAGGGCCTAGAAATCCCAAAGGCACTGATTAAAGTCAAGAAAGAGGCTTTTTGTTGTTGCCAATTGTTTTTGTTGTCTTCCAGAGGTAATACAAGGCTCTGTTCCTTTAGCAGGATTCCCAGTTGGACCCTCTCCAGAGAGGATTCATATTTGAATTCCCATCTGAATACCAACCCAAATGTTGATACAGAACACTCCTGTATTAAAATTAATATCCATCCCAGATAAACCTACTCTGTGACTAAGACAATTGAGATCTTCTAGGTGAAGATGCTATAATTCAAAATATTACATGGGAAACCATGTCTTACTTAAAACAGGTACTTGTTTTCCGGCCATAATTATTCCAGTCTCTTCCATAGAACTGCTTCTGCAAACAGTTTTTTTAATGTATCAAAGAGAGTCTCTCGCCAACATTTAATACAGTCAAATCTATTCCAACTTCAGAGTTCTTATATGTCTTATTTAGCAGACACTATGATTCTATCTTCTTATTCTCTGGAAATCCATCAGATGTATGTTCCAACACAGAAGTGCCTTCCTTCCTTCTCATGGTGGCAAAAAGCATATCCATCATCCCCAAGGTTTCTAACAATTCTCTTTGGTAATCAATCTCTTTTTCTACAAGTCCTTGAAGTAGTAAAAACTTTTTATCAACTACAGGGGACTGACCAATTACAGGCAGATATATATCTAAAAAGAGAGAAAGAAAACACATTAACTAGCAATATCTTTCTATACATTAAGTGAAAAGCAAAAGTTTTTAAAAGTATAAAAATATTAAACATAAGAACACTGAAAAATCTGTACTTATTTTATAATTAATTATTTATAGAAAGTATAACAATCCCTCTGAGTAAATTTATTTCAAAAAATAATAATTACAGAAAGTATAGGGTGGAGTTCCTGACTTATTTTCATTTTCCCATTTGAAAAATTGTCATTGTCATTATAGAGGTCTATGAAAAAAATTTTTTATAATAACCCTAGTCCCATCAATTCAAAGTCACACCACTATAAACATTTTACTACTTTTTAAACTGCACTGACTTGTTGTTTTCTCCATGAAAATCCATATTGAGATTTGATAAAAGCAAGATATTTTGATCTACTTGATTTCCAAATTTGATTATTTGACATCTCTACTTTTGCAAGCATGTTAGGATTTTCAAGTTTTAACAATGACTTACCGATAATTATTTCAGCAGCATTGATTAAAACAGGGGCAAATCTTGGCTGAGAAAGATTCCTACAAAGTAAAAATTCAGTTTAGTGAAACTTGTAAACTTAAAAAAAAAATCCTTAAAACAGATTTGTTTCATCAGTTCTCTACAAAGATCAAACTAAATGTCTTTTATTTGGTGATAAAGGATTTCAGATGCAAAATGTAAGTGTTTCACAGACAAAAAACATACCTTATCAAAAAATTAAGAACATGACTGATTTCCTTCTCATCCCGACCTGCAAGCGCATTTGCAAGGACTCCTCTTCGATTTAACTCCTTTATGATGGACACTGTAATCTCGGGTGTCTTTATTGTACAAGTGGGCTAGAAAAATTTTCAAAGTCAACATGAGTAGACAAAACAGCACAAAAAAAAATCACTGTCTTGCACTAAATTATCAAGTTTGAATAATATTTATCTTCACAGTTCCAAGTTATGGTAATATGCAGGGTAAGTAATAACATGATTTTTTAAAAAATGCTCACTCACATCAAGAACTCTATCGAGTGCCTTAGAGATCCGAAAATGTTTCAGATCCCTGTCGTACAATTCTAGGTGCTTCTTTGCTGGCCTGTTAATCAAAATGTCATCCTGCAATGAAGAGTACATTTATAGAGAAGGAAAATCAGCATCTGTATAAATAAATATACATTTAATATAAACTTTTTCATAATGAAGTGTTATCTCTGAACTATGTCACAAATAATGTTCATATGCCCATAATGTAGATTAAATAAAAATGCATCCTGCTAATCAGAGTCAAAAAAAGAAAAAAAAAAAAGGAGTAACTTGCTACATCAACATGTTCTTACTCTCTTATAATTTTAACTCACAACATGCACCATTGCCTTAATTCTAGGTAAAAATTACTCATTTCAATTCTCTTTATGTGGCAGGCAATGTGGTACAGTAGAAAGATAAATCAAACAACAATCAGAGATAATGAGATCTAGTCTCAACAACTCTGGATACCAGTAATGAAATCCTGAATCAATCACAAATTATTTGTCGCTCAATCTTCTCAGGTGCCAAACAGGGACATGATTGGTTCTACTACTTCTTGGGATTTAGATCAAATCAGGTAGTATGTGAAAGACATTATTTTGAATGCAGTAAAGCATTATAACATTATGTTATGATGCAGAGTATTACATAAAGTAGTCCTTGTTCCCCATTACTCATCAATAATGTCCCCAATCTAGCAATCTAGAAATAATTCTGATGTAGAGAAAAGCAAAATAAAGTGCCATGTGAACTACGCTTTCCAGTAATGTGCAGGGATGAAGCTGGCTACTCTAACAAATCTCACCCTTTAAACAAATATGAGAAATGCACAAATACCCGTTGCTTCATGTAATTTTTTCCTTTAATAAAGGTTCGATATGCAGGCCTTCTTCTTCTGGGAAGTGATTCCTTCTTTGCTTCAGATTTCCGATGTTTAACACTCAGTATTCCATTGGTCATTCCTACAACTATTGTCTCATCTTCATGCTAATAACAATTAGAAAAATAAGTTAGTCTATTCTTAACTCATAATTTATAGTACTTTTACTTCAAAACACATTTACAATGTGTTTGCTGCTTGTCCATACATTCACCAACAGTTCCATTCAAATACACAGTCTGCCTAACAATGATTGGTGCAAGACGTTAAAGCGAAATCATTTTTTCCTTAGGATACAACTACATTGACAGAACTTATACTTGTAAAATATCACTGGCAAAGTTTGTATAATACATAGTTAACGGCATCAGGGATTACATAGTAGCATGACTTTTATGATCTTGCCCCCCAAAAATATTTTTCATAAGCTTTTCCTCTCCCAAATCAGATTTCTATATAATATAGTCAAATGCCTTCCTGCCCAAATGTGGCTTCTCATAAAACTTGACAGTATACATTTCAGAAAGAGCAGTAACAAAGAAAAGGAGATATTTCATTTTGTTGTCCCCTTCTCCCCACATCTTTTTTTCTGCTCAGAGAGCTAATCTGCCTTTCTAGTGTACTATAATACTCTTGAGTTAAATGAGCTGAAGAGAGATTTACCAGCTTCCCAGGTCCTGCGTTTAATGTTAACAATGCCTAGAGCACTGTATTTAGTTTGAAGTTATACAGTGAGTGGGACCTAAATCTGAATTCATGCTGAGTCAATAGGACGAGTTACATATTCCAGCAATTGTCTTAACTCAAATATCTGATGTGGCAAGAAAAGTTACTCAAATCTAAAAATAAAGCCCAAAGTTCCATTTTAGTTTCATTTAACAGGCACGGTTAGTGACAGACTTAAGAATAGGTAAAGGTACTTACTGCAAGGGCAAGACTCAAAATTGAAGCTGCATAATCAAAACTGTGGACTACTTTGTAGGAAGTTGTGCTGTATACTTTCACCTTCCTAATAAAAAAGAAAAGCTTTGTCAAAAATCACCTTGAAAACGAGTATAAAATGCAAATTTCTATTTTCTGAAAACAAAATACAAACATTAAAATCTGTACAACAGTGAAGAAAAACAAAGATTAGTAATGTTAACTACAAACTAATTCATCACTGAATCCCTTAAAAAATGAGCTGTAGGCCAGACACAGTGGCTCACACCTGTAATTCAAGCACTTTGGGAGGCCAAGGTGGGTGAATCACCTGAGGTCAGGAGTTCGAGACCAGCCTGACCAACATGGTGAAACTCCATCTCTACTAAAAATACAAAATAGCTGGGCGTGGTGGCACATGCCTGTAATCCCAGCTACTTGGGAAGCTGAGGCAGGAGAATTGCTTGAACCTGGGAGGTGGAGGTTGCAGTGAGCCAAGATTGTGCCATTGCACTCCAGCCTGGGCAATAAGAGCAAAGCTCTGTCTAAAAAAAAAAAAAAAAACAGAGCTGTATACCAGCCCTAACTATAACATCTGTATAAAGACTTTGACTAGCCACTTATAAAAAAAATAGAAGGGCCGGGTGTGGTGGCTCAGGTCTGTAATCCCAGCATTTTGGGAGGCCAAGGTGGGCAGATCACTTGAGGCCAGGAGTTCAAGACCAGCCTGGCCAACACGGCATAACCCGATGTCTACCAAAAATAATAAAAACTAGCCAGGTGTGATGACACACACCTGTAATCTCAGCTACTCAGGAGGCTGAGGCATGAGAATTGCTTCAACCTGGGAGGCAGAGGTTGCAGTGAGCCGAAATCATGCCACTGCCCTCCAGCCTGGGCCACAGAGTAAGACTCTGTTTCAAAAATTTAAAAAGAAAAAGGAAAAAAAAAACAGAAGGACAGACCATGAGCCACTGTCATCTGAAGATTAAACTTGGGAGTAAAGAAAAGGTATCAGCCAGGTGCGGTGGCTCACACCTGTAGTAATCCCAGCACTTTTGGAGGCCAAGGTGGGCAGATCACCTGAGGTCGGGAGTTAAAGAGCAGCCTGACCAACATGGAGAAACCCTGTCTCTACTAAAAATACAAAATCAGCCGGGCATGGTGGCACATGCCTGTAATCTCGGCTACTCGGGAGCTGAAGCAGGAGAATCACATGAACCCAGGAGGCAGAAGAGCTGCAGTGAGCTGAGACCGCGCCATTGCACTCCAGCCTGGGCAACAAGAGTGAAACTCCACCTTAAAAAAAAAAAAGAAAAAATTATCAATGAAAGCACATCACAAAGCCAGGTGTGATGGCTCACACCTGTAATCCCAGCACTCTGGGAGGCCAAGGACAGCAGATTGTTTGAGCCCAGGAGTTCAAGACCAGCCTGGGCAACTTCAAGAAACCCTGTCTCTACAAAAAATAAATTAAAAAAAAAAAAGAAAGAAAGAAAGTACACATGAAGCCAAAGATCAGGGATTCTCAACCTCAGAATTACTGTCATTTTGGGGCACAGAATTCTTTTTTGTAGGGGTTGTTCTGTGCATTGTAGGATGTTTAGCAGCCTTCCTGGCCTCTATCCCCTATATGGTAAGTACCATGAGTTGTGATAAAAAAACAATACTTTCTCAAGATATTGTCAAACGTTCCTTGAGGAACAAAAATCACTCTTGGTTGAAACCACCACAAATAGAGCCAATTTACACTTAGCTTTTAGGAACATACCTGAGAATCAAGTCCCAAATTGCCTAGTAACATGATTTCAGTAACATGTGTAAACTTGCCATGTATTTACATAAAAAATTCCTTTGTATTAAAAATATTTTCTAGCTTTTAAAATATGTACAGTCAATCCTTCTTATGGCAGGTTCCACATCTGCAGATTCAACCAACCATGGATTGAAAATATCCATAAATACATAAATAATACAGAATTTTAAAATACAGTGTAACAACTATTTACATAGCATTTGCATTGTATTAGGTATTACAAATAAGCTAGCGATGATTTAAAGTATACAGTGGATGTGTGTAGGTTATATGCAAATATGCCATTTTAAATAAGGGACTTGGGCATCCACAACCAATTCCCCTCAGTTACCAAGAGACGACTGTATACTTTTTAATTAACATGCTGAAAACTAAAGTTTTTCATAACAGCAGAAAAAAATGAAAATATGGAAATAAAATAATCAAAAATAGATCATGTAAGCCGGGCACAGTGGCTCACGCCAGTAATCCAACACTTTGGGAGGCTGAGGTGGGAGGATCTGTTGAACTCAGGAGTGTGAGACCAGCCTCGGCAACATGGCAAAACCCCATCTCAAAAAAAATACAAAAATGAGTCAGGTACAGTGGCGCGTGCTGGTGGTCCCAGCTACTGAGGAGGCTGAGGTGAGGGGATCGCTTGAAGCCAGTAGGTGGAGGTTGCAGTCAGCCAAGATCATGTCACTGCCCTCCAGCCTGGGCAACAGAGCAAAACCCTGTCTCAAAAAAAAAAAAAATTAATAATAAATCACGTAAATTCTAGAACTGTGCCATACTTCTAGCCGCCCATGGCTACTGACCACTTGAAATGTGGCTAGTGAAAATGAGAAACTAAATTTTTTATTTTATCTAATTTTAATTTAAAAACTGAGACAGTAATTTTTATAAAATATTATCTTTTTTTTTTTAGAGACAGGGTATCACTGTCACCCAGGCTAGAGTACAGTGGTACTATCACAGCTCACTGCAACCTCAAACTCGGGCTTAAGTGCTTCTCCTGCCTCAGCCTCCCTAGTAGCTATGATTAAAGGTGTGTACCACTGTGGCCAGCTAATTTTTTTAATTTTTTGTAGAGATAGGGTCTCACTATATTCCCTAGGCTGGTCTCAAACTCCTGGCCTCAAGTGATCCTCCCACTTCAGCCTCCCAAAGCACTGGGATTACAGGTGTAAGCCACTGTACCAACCTAAAATATGAGTATTGTATCATAATGCACGTTTAGATGCTTAATTTATTTCCAGTATCTTAATAATTTTGACATAGATTACATGCTGAAATTATATTTTATATGTAATATATATTTTATTTTTACATTAGATATTAGGCTAAATAAAATGTGCTATCTAACTTTTAGGCCAGGCGCGGTGGCTCATGCCTGTAATCCCAGCACTTTGGGAGGCCAAGGTGGGTGGATCACCTGAGGTCAGAAGTTCCAGACCAGCCTGGCCATCACGGCGAAACTCTGTCTCTACTAAAAATACAAAAATCAGCCAGGCAAGGTGGCAAGCGCCTATAATCCCAGCCACTCAGGAAGCTGAGGCAGAATCGCTTGAACCCAGGAAGCAGAGGTTGCAGTGAGCTGAGATCGCACCACTGCACTCCAGCCTGGGCAACAGAGCGAGACGTCATCTCAAAAAAAAAAAAAATTAATTTATCTAATTTTTTAAAAACTTTTTAGGCCAGGCGCAGTGGCTCACGCCTGTACTCCCAGCACTTTGGGAGGGCGAGGTGGGCAGATCACACGAGGCCAGAAGTTCGAGACCAGTCTGGGCAATATGGTGAAACCCCGTCTCTACTAAAAATACAAAAATTAGCCAGGCATGGTGCTGCACACCTGTAATCCCAGCTACTTGGGAGGCTGGGTCACGAGAATCGCTTGAACCTGGGAGACAGAAGTTGCGGTAAGCCCAGATTGTGCCACTGCACACCAGCCTGGGCAACAGAACAAGACTCTCTCAAAAAAAAAAAAAGAAAACTTCAAAATATATGAATGTACAATAATGGTTTTAAAAGATGGTTTATAGAGTAACATTATTTGAAAGATTATCATTCAAATGGTTCAATAATGTTGTTTAAGTATACAAGTTAAAACAAATTGTGTCAAAGGAGAAAATAAGTAGCTATGGGTGGCCGGGCGTGGTGGCTCACGCCTGTAATCCCAGCACTTTGGGAGGCTGAGGTGGGCGGATCACGAGGTCAGGAGTTCAAGACCTGCCTGACCAACATGGTGAAACTCCGTCTCTACTAAAAATAAAAAAATTAGCCGGGCATTGTGGCGCGTGCCTGTAATCCCAGCTACTCAGGAGGCTGAGGCAGGAGAACCACTTGAACCTGGGAGGCGGAGGTTGCAGCGAGCCGAGATTGCACCACTGCACTCCAGCCTAGGTGACAGAGTGAGACTCTGTCTCAAAAAAAAAGAAAAGAAAATAAGTAGCTATATGTAAACAAAAGGTCAAAACTATTTTCAACTCAACAGGTTTTTTTCTCCTGGAAATCATTATCCGTATACTTATCACAAATATTGCTGAAATAACTCATTTCCTCAAGCAGTAAACAGGTGTACACTAATAATAATATACAAAAAAATTAAAATGCCAACCTATCCAGTGAGCCAGAGAGTAACCTCTGTCCAGAGCTGCTTAGACATAAACATGTCACGGTTTTGTGATGATTTTTCAAAGATACTAGCAATTGTCCTCCTTTTAACATGTCCCAGACTTTAACATAACGACCTCCTATAAAAAGAAATCATCGTTAGTTGGATATTCTGCCCACAGATTCAACATATTAAAGATCTGAAAAGCATTCTTCTCTGGACACTCCACAAAGCATGGAGGCTGAGTGAGGGAGTCCAGGCCAGGCTGCCTGGTAAAATCCTGGATGCACCACTTCCTGGGTCATTGGTAATAACAGTTTCTACCTCACAGAACTGTAATGACCATTAAATAATATTTGTGAAGCATACAGAAATTCCAGCAAAATAAATGTATAACTGAAAGAGTTCATTTTAAGAAAATTATAATAAAATCTTTTTTTAAAAGAAATTCTATATAGCAGTGGAAGTGAATAATGTAGATTTGCAGCAAAATATCAAGCAAAAAAGTCTAATATGGAAAGACAGAAAAAGTGATGGAAGGGGAGACTGAAATCTTGACTGGGGAACAGGAGTTGGAACCCAACTCACAGTTCCCACCTCTCCACTCCTATGTGGCACCTCACAAGAGGGATCACAGTTGAAATCACTGATCTAGTCCAACCCTCTCATTTTCAAGGTCTAGAGACCTTAAGGGATTGCCCGAGGTCACAATTAGCTAGTGACACACAGTGGAGATCAGCACACAGCTTTCTATTCTCCCTGTTCAACATGATATTTTTTCCATTTGTCAGAATAACAGCAAGAAAAGTAGACACATCTGACATTATCAACTTTTTTCTTTTTTTAATTAAAGATGGAGTCTTAGAGTCTTGCTATGTTGCCCAGGCTGGTCTCAAATTCCTGGACTCAAGCTATCCGCCTGCCTCAGCCTCCCAAAGTGCTAGGATTACAGGCGTGAGCAACCACATCCCGCCTCAACTTATTTTTAAATCAAATAGGTACTGGGGAAAAGAATATAAAACAGAGTAATTTCTAGCCAGATTTTAGAATAAAGAAAAAAAAAAAGGATGTACACACAGCAATATATATGTTGTCAAGTATACATACTACCTATACATTCTTCTAATATGAACACATTTTTACTTTATTTACAAATGAAAAAAGCCAATTTACTTCTTCCATTGTAATTATGAAAATGCAATATGTGCAAAATGAGAAAAACATCTCAGTCCCAACTTGTTGAAAAATGTACCAAGGCCCCTTTTGAGGCCACATTATCTCCTTTCTCTAGTACTAGCAGCTATTTGCTGGGTAGTGGCATTTCAATCAAGAGAGTCACAGAAAAAGAGACAAGCCTACTAGATCTCAAATAACTGATTTTCAAAAGCTGCTGCAGATCTCTTAGGTAGGAGTAAAAGGAGTATAAGCTAAATTTCTGGGGTTAAATAAGATGGCACAGGGCTAAATACATAAGGTAGGCTCTCGAGTTCTGTGATTTCAGATCTGCCACTTACCACTTTGCCTTGAAAAATAAGTTAAAACTTTTATTTCATTAGCTGTAAAGTAGGGAAAAAGCTAACTACCTTGTAGCATCATCTAGGGCATTAGAGTTCATATGTAACAGCACAGTGCCTGGCTCACATTAGGTACACAGTAAATGATAACTGCTTGCCAGTCCTACCTATCAACTGTTTGAACAAAAACTTAGATATGCAATTCAAGTGCACACTGATAAATTACAAAGAGCAACTGATTTTAAACAAATGTGATTCAAAACCAACAATACTGGTGAAAGCTATTTTTAAGAAGTACCTGCTGACACCAGAAGACCTCCAGAGGGGAAAAGTAGGACACTCTCCACTGGCTGCCCATGCTCAACAGAGAGAACACTCTCACTCGTTCGTGCATCAAACATCTTCACAGTATGATCATATGATCCTAAAATGTCAATTTTTGTATTTTTAGTTTGACTGTTTAAAACGACAAAAACTGCGTGTATCCAGATATAAATTTTAAAAGGAAAGAAAGCTTAGATGGAGTTTTAAAAAGACGTATATGTATATTCATGAAGACACAGCACCTCCAAACCGTCTACTACTGATCGTGTCTGAAGAAGCACTACATAATACTATACAGAATCTAACTTGCTCTGATCTTAAAATATTTCTTTCTTTGGACTACTGTCACTACTGAATCATCTGGAAATCTTTGTAAAGGCACCCACAAAGGCTAAACTGCACTCTTTGTTTCTTGGCTGCTTGAGGCAGGGTACTATCCATTACAGTTCTGAGAGTCTATTATGTTTTCAAGACAGCCTGATTTTTCCAAACACATTTGGAAGACATGAACAATCAACAAAAGAAGAATAAGAAAATAAAAAACAATTGGAAGCCAGGCACAGTGGCTCACACTTGTAATCCCAGCCCTCCGGGAGGAAACTGAGGTAGGTGGATCACTTGAGCCCAGGAGTTCGAGACCAGCCTGGGCAACACAGCGAAACCGTCTCTACAAAAAAATACACAAAGTAGCTGGACGTGGTGGTGGGCACCTGTAGTCCCAGCTACTTGGGAGGCTTAGGTGGGAGGATCACTTGAGCCCAGGAGGTAGCAGATGCAGTGAGCTGTGATCACATCACTGCACTCCAGCCTGGGCAAGAGTGAGACCCTGTCTCAAAATAAATACAAACATACATACATACATAAAAATTAATTTAAAAACTGAAGAATTAATCAGAAACATATTCCTTTATAAAAAAAATTTAAACCCCTCCATCCCAAAAGAGTCCCATAGCAACATTAAAGTACATCCCCGTGAGATTATTTGCTTCAGGAGGGAATAGAGTTCACCAACCTGTTATAAAGAGATCCGGATTAAGTTTGCTAGCACATCCACACCTCACATAATCAGAGTGTTCTTTAAATGTCAAAATTTCTTTGGAGTTTGGAATATCCCATAATTTAACTGTATAATCATCAGCCCCAGAGACCACGTGGTATTTGTCAGCTGTAAAATCTACTGTATGAACTGCTCTGAAAGATTGAAGATCAGTATATTAAAAAGCAAGAAAATTATTTTTCTGGTACCTTCTAACATAAAATGCTCCTTTTTCTCAGATTAAAAAAAAAGCAGCTGAGTTTCAGGGAGTCTTCATAGGCGGAAATCATGAAAGAAAGAGAAAACTTACAAGTGTTTGCCCCCAAGCCAATTAAGAAATGTAAATACTCCTCCTATATTGTAAAGTTAAAAAAAATTAAAGGATAGCCTTAAAATTATATTTTCTAGTATGTAAACAGTTCCACTTAGCTGCTGAATACGGAAGCAAAGGCACTTTAATTTTTAAAATTTCAAAAAGTTCTTTAAAAAACTCCAAAAAGATTTACCACTAAATAGAATCATGTTACACAAATTTCTGTTAAATTTTAACAAATTTCAGCACGGACATTGGTAATCCTGTAAACAAAGTTATAATATAAAATTGTGATGGCCACTTAATTTATTAAGGGGCAAAACACTATAAATTCAAGAAGAAAATCCACCTTCCAACTTGACTTCAACATAAGAGCCTCTAAGACAGTACAGGCCTATAGAGCTGTCATTACTAGCTGTAAGGTTGTCTTTAGGTCAGTAATTCATAATCTCAGCTGGGCCACAGACCCCACTAAAGTTAACCAAAAGCTACAGAGTAGCTCCCTAGATAAACGTGTATTTCCTAAAATATCACATACAATTCTAGGGAATTCATAAGCCCCATGAAACTGGACCACGGAACCCAAGTTAAGCACTCTTAGAACAATCAGGAAATATAGTACCTATAGGCAAATAATCTCCATAAAACTGATCTCTATCTTTTTAATCAAAGTCCAGAGAAAAAAAGAGCTTACAACAAAATAAAACCAGAACACACAGAAACCAACTGTCTCTTACTTTGTATGGCCTTCAAACTGCCTGAGGGGAGCCCTCCCACTTATATCAAAAAGTTGAACTCCACCATCTTCACTGCCAGCCACAAGCAATCTACCATCTTGTCGAAAAGTAGCACAGTATGCTGTGTCTTTAAATCGAGAAAAGGTTTTTATAGGTTCTTGGGAGTATCGGCCATAAATGTGAATCTACAAGATGAAAAAACAGTATTTCACCAGATGGCTCAAGATCAGTAGTAAACTATACAAAAGAAAAATAAAGAAATTTAATATTATACTTACTCTTGAGGAAGCTGTGACAGCATAATTATATGGAGGCTGAGGAGAAAAGTCTACTTTTGAAACTGCACCAAATTCCTTAATCTGAACAGGGGTCTTAATAAAAAATAATAGTGTGTTAACAGAGTTACCACTGGTAAGACCTATTTATGCATTACATAATTTCTTACAGACCATTTCTCTTTGTTCTTAGTAACATTTCTTAAGTTGTATTTAACATAAAATTACAAAGAAGGCAAAAAAGGTACATATCTCATCACCCAGACTATTCTTGTTGCCACTGAAATAAACATATGGTTAGAAAGCCACACCCCACTCTGTCTCTTCAGCTATTGAGTTTACTGTGATTTCTACCAGAAAAAAAAAAGTTATCATGTCTACACCAGTATACAATAACCACATACTTGTACTTCTAAAATAACAAAAAGATAATCATACCATGTAGGCTGTTCCACATCTTGCTTCTTTTCACTTAGTAACACATATTAGCTTTCATAGGAGCAATAGACTTACCATCCATTACAAGGGCACACTGTAATTTACTATACCGGTCCACTACTAATAGACATGGGTTTTTCAAGATTTCTACTATTACAAGCAATACTTCAATAAACATCTTTACACATATGAGATTCAAATTTTAAAATTTAATTCATTTGGCATTGATTGATCATCTGTTCTGTGCTAGGCATTTGTATGGTTAATCTGATTAAGCAGTACGGACTTTTACATAAAATTCCAAGAAAAAATAGATATCAAATTATCTGCCCAAACTATAAGCTGCTGATAGATGGTTTTTAGTTAATAATTCTCTGTTAGAGCATCCAGAGTATAACATATGCTAGAGAAATTGGCATAAACACAAATCCCTTCTCCCTCATTACGTCCCACACTCACCTTATAGTTGTTCCAGTACAGTGTATCTTGGGTGATTTTTTCACCAAGTATAGGATATGTCTGAATAGCTACAGGCTTATAACCAGCCATAATTCCATATAATTGCACTATTGTCCAAGAGTCACTATTTTGGAATTGGTATTAGAAATAATTACAGTGACTCTGCCTTAATTCTGAAAAATAAAATATTTTATATACATATTATAAGCTTGTACATATAGTTGATTTTCACTCTGCTTTCTTTAAAAAGTCTGTGTGGAAGTATATAGATTAGAGACCAATAAGCCATTTAATTCTAACCCAGAAAAGGCAATCTATAGGAAGCAGGAATAATTAAAGTGAAGGCTATCATATCGCACCATCTATTCAGCTGTACACAAAGGTTCTCACACCTAGCCAACCATTTTACAACACTTAGGAATAAATCTAGCACAGCCTTACAGTAGCCAAACCAAAAAGGATCACGCTGGCTTTGAGTGTCCATTTTTTGGCAACAGGAAATATTAAGGTGAAACTGCAAATACAAGTTTCCTGAAACCAAGTTTAAGATGACATTTAATCTATAACAATTATAGTTACGGACTTGATTTCCTGAAAGCCTAAATGCCAAGAAGTAAGAAACACAAAGCTAATATTCTAATGTAGAAGCTTAAAATTAAATTTACTTTAAAAGGTTTAAACAGTAGGAAAGAAAACTGTAATAAAGCAATCCTGAAATTAAATTCAACACTAAAGCGGCAGAATAGGATAAAACTTTTAAATAACATGCAATCAAGCCAAAACATTTTTCCAGAACGACTCAATTGCAAAAGAGATTCAATGTTATCAGGTAAATGATTCCAGAGGTGCTGCTCATCATCTATTCCAAAAAGCCTGAAAACTTTACATTAGTAACACCACGATAAATAGGTGTAACATATATTTAAAAGGTGCTTTAATGAAATACAATGACCAATGATCGTATTTCATTGGTCTTTGGGAACACTCTTCTGTTCATTAAAGTACCTACCAATGTGCAGGACACTGCTCTAGGCACTGGGGCTATAATGGTAAATGAAATAAAGACATGGTCTGTGACTTTGCTTACTCCAATATACTCCATTTTGGCTGGTGACTGGCACCAGATATTAACCTAGACTCAGCCTTGACGTGTCCTTTTCTTCCTCACTCCTAACATCCAAATAGTTAACAAGATCTGCTGATTTTATCTCCCAAATCTTTTAAAACTCCATTACGTTCACTTCACCTGAGGGAGCCTCGTAAGCAAAGGCAAAGATGGAAATGTGTCCATTGCCTTGGAGAGTTGCTGATTACTCCGGGAACTAACAACGGTGGACAGGAAAGGGTGTAATGGCAGAGAATCTAGGTCGAAGCTTAATTGAGGGGAACTTGGCGCCGGTTAAAGAATTTGGCCACTCTCCTATATAGCCTGGGAAGCCCCAGAAGAGCATGCCAGATAACACAGGAAGGCCGGGTGTGAGTGTGGGCTTCCCTCAATAGGAGCCGCCTTCACCTACCTCCACTGAGCCCCAAAGGGTCCGACGAGACACCTCGACCCAAGGACAATTAATCGGACTGTGCCAGCTCCCTATCCTGCACAGTTCAGCAGCACTGGCGTAAAAATCACATGGACCCTCAAGGAACCGGCGACACACACAGCAAACCGAACGTCGCGCGAAGATGACGTACTAGCGCACGCTCGTGAGACTCACGCAGCCCGGCGGCGCAGAGGCGGGTCAGGTGGGCGGGGCGATCTGGAGTAGGAGGCGTGACCGGAGGGCGAAACTGGAGCTTCCTCTGCTCTGGTGACCCAGAACCGTCAACTGAAATGACCCTGTCTGTGTAGTACTCCGGCAGGATGGGCCTCGGAGCGTAAAGGCGGCAAAAATAAAAATAAAAATAAAAAAGGAGAGAGAGACAAAAAAAAGAAAACCCGAAAGTTTCAGCTGCACTGCTGCGGAACGTTTTTTAGCCAGAAGGCTAAAGAAGAAATCGGAAGTGACGTCGCGGCCAAAACAAGCCCGGGCTTGGAGGCCTGTACTGAAGCTGGCCTCAGATGGGAAGGCCCGACTCGCTGTCTGCTGTCGTCGGTGGTCGCGAGGCCTTGCACTCTCACCGGGTCGGCCTCCAGCCCCTGTGCCCGGGATCCGCTCGCCGCGGATGAGCGAGAGTTTCTTCCTGGGACTTTTCGGGCACAGCTGGCCGGTGGCGACAGAACGGACTTTCTTTCCTGCAAGAGTCTCCCCTCCAGCGGGAGACAGCGGGCTCCTGTCTCGGGACGCTGGGACACCTGTCGCCTGTGAGGCATCATTTATTTTCATAGCACCTTCCTCTCCTTGTAGAATAATTCCAGGATCAGGAAGAAACGAGGGGCTCCTGTTATTAGCATCCACAGGAACTAGCATAGCTGCCCACTTTATCTCCGTAGACTCTCTATCCCTTCATCCCTGGGCTCTGACAGATGGAGGTGAACCTAGCTATCGATTGCCTTACCCCCTTTTTCTCACCACCACCTCTTCTAAGTCCTGTTTACCCCACTCCCCTCACCCCCGCCTCCCTCTCCTGTTCTTCAAAATTTTGGCCTACCAATCAACTTTGCTTCTCCTCTCGTTAGACTGCTGTGCCAAGATAAGCGTTCATTTTCCACCCACCCCCTTCCCCTAAGCACATTTGCTATTCTCCTCTCGAAGACCTGTAATTCCATCTATAAACCCTGATTTGTAACATGGAAGCTGTTTAGAGCTGGAAAGAATATTAGAAAGGCTTATTTCAACACCTTTTTATAATAGATGAATTTCAGAAAACTTGTATTATTTATTTGTCCAGGAGTGCCCAGCTAGTTAGTAGCGATGTTGGGAGTGGAAAGCCAGGTGTAATCAGCAAATGTTAGAAATAGAAAAGAATACGGAAAAAATTGTTAAAGTTAAGATCAGAAAACATTTATGGAGCGCCTGGTAGGACCAAGTACTGTTCTGTGTGCAAAAATTAGTAAGAGTGGTCCCCATCCTAGGGGAGTTTTCAATTTAGCTGTTATTTAAATGGAAATTGTCAAAAGAATGGTAAATGCTAAAATACAGATACATGCAGGGTGCTCAGAGAGCTTAGGGGAGTTGCACTTAGCCAACCGCTGGATAGGAGAAAGGGGGAGATGGTTCTTCCCTCAGGAAACACAGTTCATATTGTCCCGTCCCTTTTAAGACGCATGGACTAATGCATTGCACATCCATCTCCCTTTGAATCACTGAACTAATTTTCTTTTCTGGTTTCCTTCTTTTTGCCCAAATGTATTAACCTTCTTACTTCCTCCTTTTTTTTTTTCCTTACTGTACTATGTGTTATTTATTCAACTCTGTCGTGGAGATTTTGGCTTTGTTTAGTGCTGCCTCATTTTAATGGTCAGAGTGATGGAGTCAGAAGAGCTGAGTAAGCCCTCATAATTCATGAGCTTCCTTTTTTTCCCCTCCTAAGTGGACATATGATTACCTGACCTGCCTACTCAAAGGATTGTTATAAAGATTAATCTTTGAAAATGTTTTTAAAATTGTAGAAGGTGGTTATCTGTAAATGTATGGTTTGGCGACCCTTGCTCCACTGTGATCCTAATGCATTTTTCTTTTAATTCCAATTCCAATTTTGAAACACCCTGCACCCTCTCAAAATTTCTAAGAGGCAATTAACCCTAACATGAAAAAATTAACTGGATGTTATTAATTTCCTTCCTGTCCCAAATGATAATGTATCTAAGACAACTATACATCTTGGAAAGCCAATCCATAATCTACCTACTTTATTTTTCATGAAAACCTACATTAAGTTGCTAATGCCTAATCTGAACAAAAATTCATAAACGTACCTTCAGTTCATCAAAACCAAAGCTTTGTAAAGCCCTTCATGGTCTAGGAATCACAGGTGTTATAGATAACAATGCCAATAAACTTGGATACAACATGAATTATCATTTCTTAATTTCAAACTAAGGGCCACCTATATAAACATAGCATATTAAAGAACTAACCTTAGGTAAGAGATTAAAGTTTATTTTCATTGTTAGCCTGATCTTTTATCCGTTTGGCGATATTCAGATATAGGAAATGGGAGAAACAGTAACTAAAATGTATTGGAATTTAATGATGGAGGTGAGAATATCACTGTACAGTATTTCATGTGGTCTTTACCAGAACCTTATAAGGTTAATAGTGATATCCCTATTTTATAAATGACACGGAAGCTCAGAGGGATTGAGTAACTTCTACAGGTCACACAGCTAATTAATGGCAAAGTTTGGATTCATACCCAGGTTTCTCTACCTCTGAATATTATATTCTTTCTATTATGTATAGGTGCTTTCAAGAGAATTGTTACAATACTTGATTGAAAATGATTATTTTGTGTGTTTTTACCTAAGTTGATAGAATACTTTCAATTTTCTAATTTTTTCTTTCAGATTTTTAAATATCCAGATTCCAAGAACACACTGGATACTGCTCTTACAAAACCAAGAGGAAATCATGAAGAAATGTTTTAGTTGTTGAAACTACAGTTGAAATCATGGCTACATCAACAAATCTGGATATTGGAGCCCAGCTTATAGTGGAAGAGTGTCCCAGCACTTATAGCCTAACTGGCATGCCAGACATTAAAATAGAACATCCACTGGACCCAAATTCAGAAGAAGGGTCAGCTCAGGGTGTTGCCATGGGAATGAAATTCATATTGCCTAACCGATTTGATATGAATGTGTGTTCTCGATTTGTGAAGTCCTTAAATGAAGAAGATAGTAAAAATATTCAAGATCAGGTTAACTCTGACCTGGAGGTGGCATCTGTCCTATTTAAAGGTTGAAAGTTATGGTATAAATATCTGCATTTGTTTTTGTTTTGGTATATTTGGGTTATTTTCCCAATCATGAGATTTTGAGTTTGGGAAGACAGTTTAGAAGTCATTTTTTAATATGATTTTCTGGAATCTCATAGAAACCAAAATTAAAATAATTTCAGATTATATAATATCTAATTTAAAGGAAGTACATGTTGATTTTTTTAAAAACTTCTTGTTTAATATTTGTTTACAAATTCCCTAATGAAGTTCCCTATTATTCCTTTTAAAATCATAGGGCCGGGCACAGTGTCTCATGCCTGTAATCCCAGCACTTTGGGAGGCCGAGGTGGACAGATCACTTGAGGTCGGGAGTTCAAGACCAGCCTGGCCAACATGATGAGACCTCGTCTCTACTAAAAATACAAAAATTAGCCGGGCATGGTAGCGTCTGCGTGTAATCCCAGCTACTTGGGAGGCTGAGGTACAAGAATTGCTTGAACCACAGAGGCTGTGGTTGCAGTGAGCTAAGACTATGCCACTGTACTCCAGCCTGGGTGACAGAGTGAGACTCTGTCTCAAAAAATAAAATCAAAAGAAAAAAAATCATGTTCCTTTTAGAAATGAATTAGCGTAATATCCATTCCTGAATATTCCTGTTCTATGAATATTTAATGTGCATTCACTTTCTGTGCTTTAATGCAGTGAAGTCTGTCATCATGCTCTAGATTTGCTTTTATAATGATACCCTGAATAATAAAACTATTCTCTTAGGATAACATCACTCAAGATTAATATATTTTCTTCCAGAACTTTCACTATGGTTATATAGACTTTTTTTTTTCTTTGAGCCAGAGCCTCTCTCTGTCACCCAGGCTGGAGTGCAGTGGCGAGATCTTGGCTCACTGCAGCCTTCGCCTTCTGGGTTCAAGCAGTTCTCCTGCCTCAGCCTCCCGAGTAGCTGGGATTACAGGCGTGTGCCACCGTGCCCGGCTAATTTTTTGTATTTTTAGTAGAGATGGGGTTTCACCATGTTGGCCAGGCTGGTCTCGAACTCCTGACCTCAGGTGATCCACCTGCCTTGGCCTCCCAAAGTGCTGGGGTTACAGGCGTGAGCACCATGCCCAGCCTAGACTTTTTTTTTTTTTTTGACTAACCATTATGCAAACAAGGAAGTATGGACTTTAATGATAAAAACAATTTAGTATCACTTGATAAATAGTTTAATTGAAGCTATTACACCTCATGTATTTCTTTTTAAATGTAGACATTGACATAGAACTCTTACTGAAATGCTTTTAATGTGTTTACATTTGCTTTTTACTTAGCTGAATGCAATATCCATACATCTCCTTCTCCGGGAATTCAAGTAAGGCATGTCTACACCCCCTCTACAACAAAGCATTTCTCACCCATAAAACAGTCAACTACTTTAACCAACAAACACAGAGGAAATGAGGTCTCTACCACACCTCTGTTAGCAAATTGTAAGTATTTGCCACTGATGTATTACTATATTCTTATTCTTAATGTAATAGTTTCAAGAGTTTGACTTTAAAACATTATTTCATTAAATGCATATTTTCTGGATAAAGAAAATGTGTTATACTACACAATGGAATACTATTCAACCTTAAAAAAGAAGGAAATTCTGTCACTTGGCGACACATGGATGAACCTGCAGGACATTATGCTAAGTGAAATAAGTCAGGCATAGAAAGACAAATACCACACGATCTCACTATATGGGACATCTGTAAAAGTAGAACTCAGTGGAAGTACACAGTAGACTGGTGTTTACCAGAGGCTGGGAGAGGGGAGTAGATGCTGAAAAGGTAGAGATACTGATCAAAGGATACAAAGTTTTAGCTAGACAGGAGGACTACTTAATGACCTATTGTACACAATGGTGACTATAATAAATATAATGCACTGAAGGCTGGGCATGGTGGCTCACGCCTGTAATCCCAACACTTTGGGAGGCCGAGGCTGGTGTGTCACTTGAGCTCAGGAATTCGAGACTGGCCAGGGCAACATAGCAAGACCCTGTCTCTACTAAAAATGCAAAAAATAAAAAATAAAAAAATTGCAAAAAATAGCCAGGCGTGGTGGTGCATGCCTGTGTTCCCAGCTACTTGGGAGGCTGAGGTGAAAGGATCACTTGAATCTGGGAGGAGCAGGTTGCAATGAGCTGAAATAGCACCATTGCACTCCAGCCTGGGTGACAGAGTGAGACCCTGTCTCAAAAAAATAAAAATAAAAAATAATAATGCATTGTATTTTTCAAAATTGCTAAAAGAGTAAATTTTAAATGTTTACACCACGAAAAAATAAGTATGTGAGGTGATAGATTTGTGAATTGGCTTTAATCATTCCATAATGTAAACATATATTAAAATACCCCTTTGTACTCCATAGATATACACAATTATTATTTGTCAATTAAAAATAAATAAATGCATTATACGTAACTTTTTTGAAAGCTTAAGTGATGTCCTAGTAGTTTTAGCAGTTGTAAACTTTTTCATATATTCTTGCATTTTTAAATATTTCATGTGGGGCTAGACATGGCGGGTCACACCTGTAATCCCAGCACTTTGGGATGCTGAGGTAGGAGGATTACTTGAGTTCAGGAGTTCAAGACCAGCCTGAGCAACATAACAAGATCCCATCTCTACCAAAAAAAAATTTTTTTAATTAGCTAGGTGTGGTGGCAAACACCTGTAGTCCCACATACTCAAGAAGCTAAGGCAGGAGGATCACTTGAGCCCAGGAGGTCAAGGCTGCAGTGAGCTGTGATCATGCCACTGTACCCCAGCCTGAGCAACAGAGTGAGACCGTGATTCCAATCAATCAATAATAAATAAATAGTTCATGTGTTATATTTCTCTGTTGAGAGCAAATACAGATTAAAATATTAATTATGAAAACGTAAAAGTTTTACTACAAAAATAGTGAGTTAATAAATAATAGAGATTAAAAATAATAATTCTGAGCCCTTTGAAATTAAGACACTGTATTTTCATCTTCTTAGAGTTCAAGGCTTCACATTTTACTTATAAACCAGATCACTGATCAATAAATGATTTTGTAGTAAAAGCTGAGTGATTTGCACTGTAATTTTGAATTTGAATATAATATGAATATGAAATCACCTCTTTTAACACCTTGAATCCACAATTTTTTTAAAGTAGAATCATTCTAGAGGAAGTTTTTCTATTTAAAATACAAAAATACTCTATATAGTATAAGTATGTTAAAAAAAGAAAAACAGCAACTGCATTTGTGTTAGTATTTAACTGTGTTTCTGTTAGTTACTGTATTTGAGAATGTAAGATAAATATATCTATATTCTAAAGCATGACAAAATCTGTTTTTTCTTTGGAAACACTAAATCCCTCCTGATTTCTGAGTCACATACTGTACCAACTGAGCTAGGAAGAATCTTCCTGTAGGACTCTCACCCCACCTGTAGGCCATTTCTGGTTTACTTATATAAATTTGCATAGGACACTAATTGCTTTTCCTTCTGTAGTAAGGCCATCCAATCGCATCATTGAAGTCAATGATCAAATGCTACTAATTTTTAAGGAGAACTCTCCCTATTTGGCATTGTCTTTAAAGAAGTTGTCTTAAAATAATCCACCATAGAATTTTTGAGCTAAAAACAAATACCTAAGATCATTTGATTTACATCTCATGTTACAGACAAAAATGTTTAAACTTATCCAACATCACACAGCTAATTAGCCACAGCTAGGCCTACACTCAAGAATTTATTCTCAGGCCAGGCGCAGTGGCTCATGCCTATAATCCTAGCACTTTGGGAGGCTGAGGCTGGCGGATCACTTGAGCTCAGGAGTTGAAGACCTGGGCAACATGGCAAAACCCTGTCTCTGCAAAAAATATGAAAATTATCTGGACATGGTGGCACCCACCTGTATAGTTCCAGCTATTTGGGGCACTGAGGCAGGAGGATCACTTGAGCCCAGAAGGTTGAGGCTGCAGTGAGCTGAGATCACACCACTGCACTCAAGCCTGGGTGATAAAGTGAGACCCTGTCTCAAAATAAATAAATAAATAAATTTACTCTCAAGGCCAGTTTTTCATTTGTGACTTCATTCCTTGTAAAAAGAAAATAGAATCTCGAAATAAAAGTATTTAAGACCACAATGGGGTCAGTCAATAAAAAGACAAAAGAGTGTCTTCATGTCTTAAGACCCATCTTCCTGATAAGTTTGGATGCAGAAATAGCATTTTAAAAATTAAATATCTAAGCCATTTCTTCAGAATAGATTTCATTGATAATACCAATTTGTAGATTTTAAAAAAAGGCCGAGGCATGGTGGCTCATGCCTGTAATCCCAGCACTGTGGGAGGTCAAGGTGGGAGGATCTGCTTGAGCCCTGGAGTTCAAGGCCAGCCAGAACAACATGACGAAACCCTGTCTCATAAAAACAAAATTGTAGATATCAGAATTACCTTAAATAAATATGAATCAATTCTCAGATACAGAATGAGTACTTGTAATTTTAGGGTACTTTTTTTTTTCTGTCGCCCAGACTGGAGTGCAGTGGCACAATCTCAGTTCACTGCAACCTCTGCCTCTCTGATTCAAGTGATTCCCCAGCCTCAGCCTCCCAAGTAGCTGGGATTACAGGCGCATGCCACCACGCCCAGCTAATTTTTGTATTTTTTGTAGAGACAGGGTTTTGCCACGTTGGCCAGGCTGGTCTCGAACTCCTGACCTCAAGTGATCCACCTGCCTCTGCCTCCCAAAGTGCTGGGATTATGGGCATGAGCCACTGTGCCCAGCCTTAATTTTAGGATACATTTTAAGTTATATTTTTAAAACAATAAAATTGTAGTTTTTGTTTTGGAAAAGAAAATTGGTGACACAAACATGAACCATGGGATGATGCAAGTGTACCCTATAGATAATGCATGAAGCATTTTATGATACTCTTTCAGCTTTGTCTGTTCACCAGTTGGCTGCTCAGGGAGAGATGCTCTATCTGGCTACTCGTATCGAACAAGGTAATAGCCTATTTAAAAATATTTAAACAAACTCAATAGGATTTATTAGATTTGTTATTGTTTTATTTTAATATAAGAAAGTCCTAAAGACAAAAACAAATAGTTACATAAACTCACCAGGCAGATAACCCAATAGATAGTAAAAAAAAAAAAAAAAAGGAATATAAAGCGTAAAAGTTCCTTTACCACCGTTGCCTTTTCCCCAAAAGCAAATGTTATAAGTTTCTTACATTTTCAGTAAATTTGTTTGAAAACATTTCTATTTATGTTTCGGGTTATGTGTGAGAATGTATATGTGCTTGTTATTTACACAAAAGGGAAAATATACACTACATTGCACCGTTTTACACTGAATACTGTGGAGAGCTTTCCATATAAGCATGTATTAAAGACCTATTTTATTCTTTTCATAGTTCCATAAGTGTGCATTGTATTGCATGTACGTGTTCTATGTTTTTTTTTTTAACTGCCCCCCTTAAGTTTTAAGTTTATACTTAAAATTTAAAAGTATATCTATAGGGCAGATTCCCACAAGTAGATTTGCTGGGTCAAAGGGTATATATATATATATACATATACACGTTTTTTTTATATATGTAAATATATATTTTATATATATAACCAGATGTGTGTCCTCACACAAGAGCTAGAGTTTCTGTTTCCCCACGCCCTCACTGATACAGGATATTAGCAGACTCCAAATTTTGCTAATCTGATGTGTGAAAAATGGCATCTCAGAGTAGTTTCATTTACATTTTTTAAGTTATGGTCTACTGGAATTTTTTGCGTGTGACCTGCCTGCTATATATTAGTATGTAAACTCTAAATTAAGGAAATTAGCTTTTGTTGTTGTTGTTGTTTATGTTGCATATATTGTTCCCCAGCTTGTCATTTTTCCTTTGACTTCCTTTATGAAGTTCTGAAAGCATAACATTTGTAAGTCATAAATTTATTTTCTTCTTTGTGACTTCTGGATTGTATATCTTGCTTAGAAAGGATTTCCCATTTCAAGATTATAAATAAATTCACTCATTCCTTATTCTAGAACTTCTGGGGTTTCCTTTTTACATTTCAATATTTAACTCATATGGAATATGTTTTGTTGTAATGAAGTAAAGATTGAGCTGTATTTTTATTTTCATGCTTTAAAAAGTTAGCCAGTTGTTCCAAAACTGTTTATTGAATACAGGGAGTCTGATCAAAGAGTTTTATTTTGCTTAATCATGTCATTTTTATAAGAAAGAATCTTATATTTCTGTTTGTTTATGAATATTTGGAGGCTTCTTCAATCTACTAAATAAATTTAGGGAAAAGGCTGTGGACTTAATAACTAGTAGATAATCTAGGGAAGAAAATGGGGTTCAAGGTAGAATTGCATGATACTGTATTTCAGACTATTCATTCACATTATATTATCTGTCATCCACATAACATTATGTTAGCAAACCACAAGAATGAGAGAAATTCACAGGCAGCAATGTTAGCTATGGAGTAGAAGATAGCTTTAATAAGATTCAATAAGTTTATATATTTCTGTAATGCTGAGGGCTATCATATAATCTCACTTTTATTATGATCCTCCCAACTGTACGTTGAGGTAAGCAAGGAATTCTGTATATTGAAGAAATTAAGTGTCTTGCCCAGGGTCACATGGCTGGAAAGTGACAGAGCCAGGATTCAAACTGTGGTCTCCTGATTCTGAGACCAGTGTTCTCTTGACTGCCTTGTACCTGGCATTATGTCATGTCTGGTAGTTTATACTTTAAGTAATATGTTATCTGAACCCGGCTATGTACATTGAGGCATATTTTAATACACTCAGACTACAAATTACAACAACATGCAATAGGACACCAACGAAAAGTCAGCACAAAGTGAACTTTACTGAGTATTATAATCAACTCTTCGGAATGCCAGTTTTTCATAGTGATATTAAGATATGGTTGTTAAATTAGATCACAAAAATTGCTTTTCTTTTAAATAGAAAATGTTATCAATCACACGGATGAAGAAGGATTTACTCCTCTGATGTGGGCTGCAGCACACGGGCAAATAGCTGTGGTAGAGTTCCTACTTCAGAATGTAAGGAAAATGCCTCCAAAAATGTATATGTATAGTTACTTAAGTTCAGTTAAGTCTTTAGTAGAGTTTTTATATATCCAGCCAGCTAGATATAATGGTAGAGGCTACCAAAAAAAGTTTAATGCTTTTCATATTCTTGTGGAACTTGGATCTAGTTGGGAAGGCAAGACTAATCATACATGCAACAGTAAGAAATAATTTAATGCCCAGACCCCTCTACATCCCACGGGAACAGAAGTACTGTCAGCTTTGAAGGAGAAGGCTTCATGGAGGAGCTGTGACTTGACTCCAGAGTGAAAGGATAATTAGGATTGATACAGGACGGAGGAAGGAAGGCATCCAGGCAATCTCAATAAAAGCATCCATGAGTAAAAGTTTACATTATTTCTTTATTGAGCCCAGAACATTACCAGGCCTAGTGTTGAACTATAATTATTGTTGACAGGAATAACAATATTCTTGTTTAAACTAATTGAGAAGTCTTTTATCTCTACTTCCCATACCAGGGTGCTGATCCCCAACTTTTAGGAAAAGGTCGAGAAAGTGCACTGTCGTTGGCCTGTAGTAAAGGCTACACAGATATTGTCAAAATGCTGCTTGATTGTGGAGTTGATGTAAATGAATATGATTGGGTAAGTTTGTAATACTAAATTTAAAATGACTCTAGCAAGTTTTAGAATTTATTTGGTTTGGGAGAGATGGAGTAAGTTTTATTAAAGAAGAAATAGACTGAGCATGGTGGTGTACACCTGTAGTCCCAGCCACTTGGGAGGCTGAAGCGGGAGGATAGCTTGAGCCCAGAAGTTTGAGGCTGCAGTGAGCTGTGATTGCACCACTGTACTCCAGCCTGGGTGACAGAGTGAGACCCTATTTCTAAAAAATAAATAAAAGAATAAATAAAGAAGAATAATTAATTAGCTAAATACGTAGAAAAAGTTAATATCATAGACTCAATTATTAGTTCTGATTTAAGTATCCTTCACACAATATTAAAATTACTTTAAATGATTGTATGTCTAATGCTAGTAAAACTTCTCACAGCAGCATTAAATTACTTGAGTCTTGCTCACCGTGAAAAACTCTGAATCACCTTTTCATTTTGCAGAATGGAGGAACACCTCTGCTTTATGCTGTACATGGAAATCATGTGAAATGTGTAAAGATGCTCTTAGGTAAGCAGATAAAAACTTAGAAAATGCCATGTGAGGACTTGATTTTATTTTTTCGACCTGGCCTCCCCTGGTACTACTCAGGAGAATCATTAACTATTGTTAAATACATGAATCTTGCTGCTCTTCACCCTTAGAGCACCTGCCACCAAAAGTTGCCCATGTGAGAAGCAGCTCCATCACATACCACACCTGCAATTGGACCTTTTATCCTTGTTGCTTTCATTTGGGGGGTCACATGTGAATCCACTGTGTGGCCAGGCACAGTGGCTCAAGCCTGTAATCCCAGCGCTTTGGGAGGCCGAGGTGGGTGGATCACTTGAGATCAGGAGTTCAAACCAGCCTGGCCAACATGGCGAAACCCCGTCTCTACAAAAAATACAAAAATTAGCCAGGCAGGTGGGAGCCTGTAATCCAAGCTACTCAGGATGCTAAGGCAGGAGAATCGCTTGAACCCCAGGGGCAGAGGTTGCAATGAGCCGAGACTGTGCCTCTGCATTCCAGCCTGGGCGACAGAGCAAGGCTCTGTCAAAAAAAAAAAAAGAAGAAGAAAAGAAAATGAATTCACTATTGTTGTCTTTGTACAGTGTCTTTATGCGTGAGCTTTAGTTGTGTTTGAGTTTCAGCTGCTCTAGAGGATGCTGTTTGTTTGAAGTGTCTTCCCTCCAATCCACTAAAGTAAATTCTAAGTACCCCATGCACTCTGTACTTTGTCAGACTATCCTAAAAACATTCTCCAAACTGAAAAATCTCTCCAGCTATTTGTACATGAGCCAATAACAGACAAACATATCTGCATTTTCATTTCATTTATGTAGTTTTTTCTATTTTGGTATAGAAAGTGGGGCTGATCCAACAATTGAAACTGACTCTGGATATAATTCTATGGATCTAGCTGTAGCCCTAGGCTATAGAAGTGGTAAGTATGTTAGAACTCCTGTGTCCTATCTTAGTAAAGCTCTGTAAATAGTATAAGCCAGTACTCCAAACCATCTTTATCACTGTAATCCTAAAACATGTTATCCCAACTCCTGACATACACTTTTAACTTTGGGAAAAGTCCACAAATTCCTATAAAGTCTAGAAATGAGTTTGTTACTATACTTTTCACCAACCCAAATAATTGGTTACTGGAGGATAAGTGCATACCTGTTTATAAGATTTATTTCATATTTTGATAGCAAACTATTTATAGGGCAACCTTAGGATAACCTTGTATTCTGGACTCTCCTTCAGTTTCAAAAATAAAGAAACAAAGACACAACGTCCAGTAACTTGGACAGTTACTCAGTGACAGACTAAGTTTCAAGTTTTTTAAAGCATTGCATTGTATTATTGCCCTCAGACTATGTATGTATCCTGCTTAGAAATAACTTTATTTTAGGAAAATATTGGGGATAAGTTAAATTTGATAGTTTTAAAAGAAATTTTATAGTCACTGTGCTGTAATCTTGATTACCTATCTGTTCTAGTTCAACAGGTTATTGAGTCACATTTGTTGAAGCTGCTTCAAAATATCAAGGAGTAGACACAGTCATCAGAAAATGTCTGCCCTTTTGTTTACTTCTTGGTCCTTATAAATGATAGTTTTGTTTACTTATAAATTTTTACCTCAGTTGCAATATTTACTGGTTTTTAGTAGGTTTTAATAAATATTTCTCTGAGTAATTCACTGGTTTATAATAAATTTAATACTCTTTTTATAACTATGTTTTACTGTATATTTAAAATTATAAATTAATGTTTCATGGCATGTAAATTTTTATGGTACAGATAGTTATCATCAGTCTTTGTATCAAGTGCTGTAATTTGACATTTTCAGAAATTATTCTACCCTAGTCATCTTCACTCGTGTATTAAGTCATTCACTTTATATAGGGTTTGCTATAAATCCCTAGAAAAAAATTGTTCTTATTATTGAATTAAAAAGTGCACAGTGTGATTGTTTACAAAATGATATTATAAATAAATAAAATACTTTTTCTGTCAGTTTGCGTACTACTTTTTTAAGTATATAAGATTATTAAAGATTTCCTTCAGATTTTTAATTTCACCCTTCTGTCCTGCCGTAACACTTCATTAGATCAAACAATATATGTAATTAAAATAAGCTGAATCTAAGTCAATCAACAAAGACATTGTCATTTCTAGAAGTATATTTAGAATATTTTTCTCTTTTAAGGAAGTTTTTCAGTAGGAAAAGACCTCTGTGAAGAGAAGTCAATTCTTCAATATAAGTGAGATATTCTGTAATGGCACAAAGGGAGCACTATGAATCTGTGTTTCCCAGAAGCCATGAAGAAAGAGCCATGGGTTAGAAGTTGATTGGACCACCGAGTGTAGGACTTGACTTAAATCACTTCACCTGGAAAATAGGATGTTTTGTCAGTTATGGTACTTGGTTGTAAGCCACATAAACTTGGTCTAGCTAATATAAACAGAATGGAAGGGAAAGCTGAAGAAGCAGGCAGTCCCAAGGAATGAAAGGCAGCTAAGGATCTCAGTCAGGCAACCATGGCCAGGCATTTCGGATGCTGTTAGTATGATGTTTAGCTTTAAACCCCTTTTTTGTCATTCTGCTCAGATTTACATTCCTAGGAGGCAGAACTCTGTTAAGCATGGCGAAGGGATGGCTGATTAACAATATCCAGCATTGCCCCCAGACCACAAAGAATGTGTCAGGCAAAGGCTGCCTAAAGGAAAAGCAGGGGGGAAAGACAAACAATAGATGTTTACATCAAATGCAATTTAAATAGTATGTGAGGCTGGGAGCAGTGGCTCACACCTGTAATCCTAACACTTTGGGAGGCTGAGGCAGGATCACTTGAGGTCAGGTGTTCGAGACCAGCCTGGCCAACATGGCATTACCCCACCTCTACTAAAAAAAAAAAAAAAAAAAAAATTAGCTGCGCGTGGTGGCACATGCCTGTAATCCCAGCTACTCAGGAGGTTGAGGCAGGAGAATTTCTTGAACCCAGGAGACAGAGATTGCAGTGAGCCAAGATTGCACCACTGCACTCCAGCCTGGGTGACAGAGTGACACTCTAAATAAATAAATAAATAAATAGTATGTGAAAATAGTACTAATGTCTCACCACTGTCTGTAAGACATATACTTTAAATTGATTTTCTAGCACTCTTGGTGGGTTAACCTAAAACCATTTACCCTTCCATTTGGTTCCTTTTCTTGCTAATGGTACTTATCCATGAAGTGTTGGTTCCTGTTCAGATTATACAGTAACAACATCCAGTGATCCATTTGGACACATCACTCTGAGTATTGCTTGCAAGTGCTTTCCCCACTGAAGAGCAATGAAACAATCTCTGCCAGAATTTACTAGCATAACCATTTCACCCCCAGTGTGACTCAAGATTGACAATCAACGATCTCAGAATTCTCAGGCCTGGCTGGGGGCTGCACTGTCGGCTTCCCTGGTTCTGAGGCTTCAGACTTGGACTGAGCCACGCTGCTAGCTTCTCTGGTTCTCCCACAGTCAGCATGTGGTGGGACTTCTCCACCTCTGTGATTGTGTGAGCCATTTCCTCCCTAATAAATGCCCTTCCACATATCCCACTGGTTCTAGCTCTCTGGAGAAGCCTGACTAATATAGCATGTAATTCTCGATTGCTTTAAGGTTGTTTATAAACAAACATTAAAATAACAGAAACAAAAAAGACTAATAAATCGAATTCTCTTGTCAAATCTCACCCAACAAAGAACAGGTCTCCCTTATTCATCCAACTGAGATAACCAAATAGACCATGAAAGCAAGTCCCCAATCATTGTTTTGTTGCTACCAGTAGGGAGTAAGTTACTGAAGGTGTACAAACCGGAAACAAAAACAAATATTAATACATAAAATCAGTAGAAAGGGCAAAAGAACTAGAGAATCGGAAAGTTCAAGTTCTGTCACCACTGAAGATGTACAAACCAGAAACAAAAACAAATATTAATACATAAAATCAGTAGAAAGGGCAAAAGAACTAGAGAGTCAGAAAGTTCAAGTTCTGTCACCACTGAAGATGTACAAACCAGAAACAAAAACAAATATTAATACATAAAATCAGTAGAAAGGGCAAAAGAACTAGAGAGTCAGAAAGTTCAAGTTCTGTCACCACCCAGGATTCGCTTCAGAGGTCAAGAAAAGATGAGCAGGCAAATCAGTTTCTTGGGCTCTGCCAGGATAATCTCAAACATCTCAGTACATGACCTTCAAAAATGATCACATGTAATTTCCAAAAGGTCACAAGACATGACTCTCATACACATAAACACAGGACAAGGACTTTATTCAACTCATTAATTAATGAGGAAAACAATAAAATGAAAACTGACTCCAAGAGCATTTGAGAAGCTGGGTAATTCTTGGCAACATTAAGATTACTAGGTTGAAGGTTGCACATTTATTTATTATGTTCAATACTTTGGTTCTTAGTTCTTAAAGAATCAAGAAGTTGTGTAATCTTTTAAAAATATCTTGCAGGTAAAGAAAAAAATTAGGAGTGTGTTTACAAGTTTTTTTTTACAGCACATGTATTTAAATCATTGCTATAATAAAGTTAAGTTCATTATTTACGAATATAAAAACTTGTAGTTCTATGATAGATTGCATTTATTAAAAATGTTTCATTGGAGCACATAGAAATATGGCCAGGAAGGACTTGAGAAGACAGTTTGATCCATTGCTTTTAGACAAGACTGGGTTTTGCTGCCCAATTATATACAATAATAGTTTTTCTTACAATGTAA
Source organism: Gorilla gorilla gorilla (assembly GCF_029281585.2). Lineage (NCBI taxonomy): Eukaryota > Metazoa > Chordata > Mammalia > Primates > Hominidae > Gorilla > Gorilla gorilla. The sequence continues at coordinate 38,156,097 of NC_073243.2, forward strand.
GCTGGCCCCAGTCTTGTCTTGATATTAATATATGAAATTTTTATAATTGTCTCATTGTCTCATTTAGAAACATCCATATTTTTCTGCTTTTCCTATTGCCGTTTTTTATTTGTGCATGAATTGATTATTGAGAAAATGTAGCAGTTTGCATATTTAAAAATTAATCATTTTGCATTTTATATTTAAATATGCTAACATCACTGTTGTAGAATTCCCAAATTTCATTTGTAGATATTGAGCTAAGGGCTAATGTCAGGAGCTGATTTTTAATGATAAAGCTGCAGATGGGCTAAATAAAAGCCAAATTAGTCCTACAATCAGGTATTATGTTTTTAAACCAAGTTGAGTGAATTGATAGTGGACTTGGGAAATCTTCCCCAGCAGAATCTAGATGAGTGGCACAGAATTGAAATCTCTTTCTTTCCCACCATTTCCCTTTAAGTGCTCTGCTCCTTTGTAAACAGTTAAAGATTTGAAAGAGAATCTGATATTCCCAAGGCATTAGGAAGAAAGGATTTAATCCCTTCAATTTGGGGCTTAATCCTGTTAAAGAAAATGTAAGTGAAAATGGAAGGCTGGAGAGAATGATTGCTTTTTGTACAGTTAAATAAGGTCACAATATTCTTATGTACTTTGTTTTACAACTGTGTTTTCATTTTTTCAAATGTCTGGTCACTTAGCAAAGTTATTTACTATTTACTGTGTACATAGAAAGCTTTATTACGTGTGGTGTATCTAATTTTTTTTTGCTGAAATACATTATGGTCAATCAAGCCAACCTTGCATGTACAGAATTTTTTTTCCAAATAAATTAGTTGTTTTCTTATTTTTTTGGTTTAGTATGTTGAAATAAACTATCGTAGCTTCATCATTTTGTACACTTCCTTTTTGAGGAAGGTTTCTTTATAAGTGCAAGGGCTACCCTAATAAAGGAATGTATTTGTGCCTGCAAAAATAAAAAGAAAGAAGATTACTGGGTTGAATACAAACCTAGCTAATATTCAACAGGGACATAAACTACCATTTGGGTGCAAAACAAATTATTTGCTTCTTTACCAGACAAAAATCTTCAAATTAACATGCGACTTCATTAATTCTGAGACTTTGAATAAATAGTAAAGACACGGCCAGGCGCGGTGGCTCATGCCAGTAATTCCAGCACTTTGGGAGGCCGAGGCAGGCGGATCACTTGAGGTCAGGAGTTTGAGACCAGCCTGGCCAACGTGGCAAAACCCCATCTCTACTAAAAATACAAAAATTAGCCAGGCGTGGTGGCGCACACCTTTAATCCCAGCTACTTGGAAGGCTGAGGCAGGAGAATCAATCAAACCTGGGAGACAAAGGTTGCGGTGAGTCGAGACTGCGCCACTGCACTCCAGCCTGGATGACAGAGTGAGACTCTGTCTCAAAAAAAAAAAAATGAATCAAATTACATTTTTCTAGATAGTGTCTTTGGGTGGCCTTTGTCCCTTATGACATGGAAAGGACATGTCACCAAGACCTTTAACTACTTCAGTGAAAGCCAGGCTGGGGTTAAGGTAATTACCCTTGTAATTAATCTCCCTTCTTTCACGACCTGAGAGGTATAGTAACGCAGGTGTCCTGAAGTGTTGGTGACAACGCTTTTCTTACATTACCCTGCTGACTAGACGATGAAATTCACTCCAGAGTTACCTACAGCAAAAGAAGCTACAAGCTGCAAATATGAGTGAAAAGGTTAATATTTTTAATATTCTTGATCTTTACAAAAGCATGCCAATAGCTTAGATAAATGTACATATTTTTAGGGAAATTATAATGGATGATTTTTAACCATTAAAAGGTAAAGATTTTAAAAGTTTGTAGCTTTGAAATTTTCTCTAAAATGTAAGTTAGCCTGATAATTTTTAGAAAATACTCTTTTAAGATTTTATTACCATACCTTTTTATCTTTATATGTACCAAAAGTTAAATTTTGAAATCCTTTTGTTAGAACAAACTGGTTATAACCAGTTGGATACATATACATACACTATATATGTCTAAATGTTTTGTGCAAGTTACATCATTGAATATTTATATTTCTATTAAGTGGCATTGTATTCATAGCTGTTAAATGATTTGTTGTGTAATGAATAAAATGTTTGCAAATAGAAGAGTTATAAACTAAATAAAAATAGAATAAGGCCAGATGCAGTGGCTCACACCTGTAATCCTAGCACTTTCAGAGGCTGAGGTGGGAGATCACTTGTGGTCAAGAGTTCAAATCCAGCCTGGACAACATAGAAAGACCCTGTCTCTACAAAAACTAAAAAAAATTAGCCAGGCGCGGTGGCTCACGCCTGTAATCCTAGCACTTTGGGAAGCCGAGGCAGGCGGATCACAAGGTCAGGAGACCGAGACCATCCTGGCTAACACGGTGAAACCCCGCCTCTACTAAAAAAATGCAAACAAATTAGCCGGGCGTGGTGGTGGGCTCCTGTAGTCCCAGCTATTCCGGAGGCTGAGGCAGGAGAATGGCGTGAACCCGGGAGGCGGAGCTTGCAGTGAGCCGAGATCGCGCCACTGCACTCCAGGCTGGGCAACAGAGGGAGACTCCGTCTAAAAAAAAAAAAAAAAAAAAAAAAAAAAAGTAGCTGCATGTGGTAGAACACGCCTGTAGTCCCAGCTACTTGGGAGGCTGAGGTGGAAGGATCACTTGAGCCCAGGAGTTCAAAGCTGCAGTGAGTTATGACCACACCACTGCACTCCAGCCTAGGTGACAGAGTAAAATGTCACCTTTTTACTGGTGACACATTTGAAAAAAAAGAATGAAGGGCAAGACAGACTCTGGCTATTATACAATTCTTAAATTAATTAATTGTTTTTACTCTTTAGCATTTTCTGTGACCAGTTCTCATATTTACATACCTACTGAGAGCTTTAAAAGTTATCACCTTACTCCTTTGTAGTAGATACTACCAATAAAATTCAAACTAGTAGCAGTAACTTTCTACATTGTTTATTGTCTAGAAACTTTTACCATATGTGTATGTTGGTTTCATAATAAAAAAACACTAAAGATATGAAAAAGAACTATAGCATGATTGAAATGTTTCTAGGTGTGCATTTAAACAGGAAATACAACCATTTAAGAAAAGAGGTGCATTTTGCAAAGATAATTGTGTGACTATTCTTTGATTAAAGTAAACTTCGAAGGTTTATTCTGTCTTTCGTATACATTTTCCTCTTCAGATAGTAAAGCCCTTCCTGTTGGAGTAAGAGCCGTGTGATACCAATTGCGTGCACAGGAATGCGATCCACATGCATTATGCCATGTCGCTACCTGGAAGCAAGAAGCTATTGCTGGGGATTTTATGCTCTATGGAATTGAAATTCAAATCAGATCCATAATTATTACACTGGAAATAGACTGTTGCACACTCATTGCCTACTGAGTTCTCCTCTCTGTAGAGTTCAGGCCACTGTGTGATACGTTTGGCCCACATTTTATTTTTTATTCATAAATTCAGTGAAATTGTTCTCAATTTGACAGGTTCCAAATGTCAGTTGTTTTCCAAAGTGACAAATTAACTCATGTTACTTTATTTAAAAATTTTAAAGCGGCGGATCACAAGGTCAGGAGATGGAGATCATCCTGGCTAACATGGTGAAACCCCGTCTCTACTAAAAATACAAAAAATTAGCCAGGCCTGGTGGCGGGCGCCTGTAATCCCAGCTACTCGGAAGGCTGAGGCAGGAGAATGGCGTGAACCCGGGAGGCGGAGCTTGCAGTGAGCCGAGATCGCGCCACTGCACTCCAGCTTGGGTGACAGAGCAAGACCCTGTCTCCAAAAAAAAAAAAAAAAAAAAAATTAAAGCACGTTAAATTTTTAGGTGTTTGTTATTTCCCCTCTTCACATCCATGAGGATGGGTTGTAGTTGGATATATTACATCTCCCACAATCAATTTATGGAGAGCATTATAAATACCTTCTTGGTGCTCAGTTGACCTATTCACCATCTCTTCTGCAAAAGTTTAATGTTGGAAACAGGCAATTTCCCCTAAAAGTCATCCAATCCTTCAGCAAATGTTTATGGAGCGTGTACTCTGTGCAAGAGACTGGGCTGGGCCCTGGGGACACTGGAGACCAACACAGCATTGTTCCCTGCCCTGCTCAGAATGATCTCCCCTCAATCCATACATCCTGGGGACAAGTTAAAAATGTCATGCATTAACCAAGGTATGTTTGCATTTGTAATATGCCTATTACAGGTTTCTTCTATGCTAATTGTTCTGCTGTATCAACATCAATTGATTCAACAGAAGCCTCTATCTCCTGAGAACGAGAGGACTGAAGACCTTACAGTGGTGGAAGAAAGTTCCACTCCAAGGGGAATTGGTTCTCTGCCTAGGATGTTCAGTGGAATCATCTGGAGAGGTTTGAAAATACTGAAGCCAGGCCTTATCTCCAGATGGTCTGATTTGATCAGCCTGGGCTGCCACATGGGGACTTACAGTCCCTTCTCAGTTGATTCTAATGTACATCAAGGCTGGGAACCCCTGCTCTAGCGGCAATTATCTCCTGGCAGGTGGACAAGCCACATTCTCACACTTGCCTCTTGCACTGCCATCCTGTCTATGAAAGAACTTAGTCATTTATCCTTTGTCTCTGGCCTGTTGGCGCTTGCTACGATGCTTTTGTAAAGATGAACATGTTCCCCTTTAAGCCTACATGACAAAACAAGAAATTTTGAAACAGTAATTTTACCGTGAGTTACTAATTCACCTTTTTTACTCAATGAATTGCTTGTTGTGGTTGAGCATCCTTTATGAATCTGTGTGTGAAAGAGAGCCCACTTCAGATGTCACGTGACTGCTTCCCTTGTTTATCTTCTGGATAAAAAAAGAGTCCTGAACATCCAGTACAGCAGTCTGTACCAACAAACGCTTAAGAGCTTGTCTCGTGATTCCTTTGTTCTAGGATTTCCTTGAACATTGGACACCAGTGTTGACTGAAGCACCGCCCTTCCAGAACTCATGCCAGCTCACAGAGTCTATCCACAAGGCCAGGTAACCCCTCCTCCATGATGCATGTCTGTTATGAAATCTCTCTCCTCTTACTTGCATGTCCTGGTGTTGCGCCTCTGCCAAGGAGACTGTCAGCAACAACGAGGTCAATTGCTTGCACCCCTCTCTCAGTGAGCCCCTGCCTTGAAGGTCTCTCAGCTATTTCAGGAACAAGTTGTAGGTATTTAAGGAAGAGCCTGCCCACCCAATTGAGCCAGAGATTGGCCTTGCTGCCCTCTAAAAAGAATAAGCCATTCTCCTTGTGCCATTCTAGATTCTTCTTTGAAAGATAATGTTGCCATACCTACAATGATGAGATGCTATACGGTCCTCCCAAAGACAGCATTGTATACTTGGTCAGCTTTGACACAGCATCCTATTTGGGGAGAAATCCAATGCATCAATCCGTGTCTTATGTGAAAAAGTCCATCCGGGCGTGGTTGCATTCCCCAGTCTTCTTTTCTGCAATAAACAATGAGATTCCAGGGAGGAGATGGGATGCAGTTCAGCTCTTTGGTGGGTCCAGTCTTAGGTTGATAAGGGTATATCAGAGGAGAGCCTTTTGCAACATCTGCTGACCTTCAAGAGTCTTGAATTTAAAATATCAGCATGTCAGAGTGCCACAGAAATTCCCTGGGCTCCTTCACTATAGTTTACTGTTTCATATAATATGGTAATGAGCTCTTATGTACATGTTTGTGCACTCGTGGGAATTTATCTGTGAGATAAATTTCTAGTAGTGGAATTGCCTGATCACAGGATATATTTACCTAAAATCTTGGTAGATATTGCCAATTGCCTTCCAATTTATTACCCCCAACCCCCAGCTCCTGCCAGTACTGAGTACGTGTTTGCCCTTTGTTCACCAACCTGTATGGTTTCTCACTTTTTGATCTTCATCATTCCAATTATTAACAATGGTAGCCTATTTCCATTTTAATGTACAATTCTTTAATCACAAACAAGATAGAACAGTTTTCACATATTTATTAGCCATTTCTTTTTAAGTGTTTTTGTTCTTTGCTTTCTATTAGGTTACTATTATTTTTCTTAATTTTAAAAATTCTTTGTATACCATGAAAATTATATACTAAGAAATACTTTTTTATGCTAAGGAATATTTTAATACTTACATACTGAGATACTAAGGACTATTTAGTTGCAAGTGTTTTTTTCAGTCCATCAATGAGAGATCATTCAATTACAAGAGATAGAACTCAACTCATTTAAAAAACAAATGAGCCTAGTGTGGTGGCTCACTCCTGTAATCTCACCACTTTGGGAGGCAAGGCAGGAAGATCACTTGAGTCCAGCAGTTCAAGACCAGCCTGGGCAACATAGTGAGACCTTTGTATCCACAAAAAAATGTTTTTTTTTGTTTGTGCTTTGTTTTTGTGTTTTGAGACGGAGTTTCACTCTTGTTGCCCAGGCTGGAGTGCAATGGCATGATCTCGGCTCAGGCTCACTGCAACCTCTGCCTCCCAGGTTCAAGCGATTCTCCTGGCTCAGCCTCCCCAGTAGTTGGGATTACAGGCACCTGCCACCGTGGCCGGCTAATTTTGTATTTTCAGTAGAGACAGGGTTTCACCATGTTGGTCAGGCTGGTCTCGAACTCCTGACCTCAGAAGATCCACCTGCCTTGGCCTCCCAAAGTGCTGGGATTACAGGCATGAGCCACCGCACCAGGCCTAAAAATGGTTTTAAATTAGTCAGGCATGGTGGCATGCGCCTGTAGTCCCAGCTACTCGGTAGGCTGAGGTGGGAGGATTGTTTGAGCCCAGGAAGCTGAGGCTGCAGTGAGCTGTATTCCTGCCACTGCACTCCAGCCTGGGCAACAGAGTAAGACCTCGTCTCAAAAATAAATAAATAATAAAGGACATTTATTGGCTCACAAAATTAAAAAGTGATTACAATGTTAGGTGAGACCTGATCTAGCAACTGAAAGATCTCATTTCTTTATTTCCCTGTCTTCTGCTTTCCACATGGTTGGCTTCATCCATCAGCTCCAGCAACTGCAAGACCTCACTCTCACTCTATGCTTTCCAGAGAGAGAGAGAGAGATTCTCTCTTCTGGGGGCTCCTGCCAAAGTCCTGGGATTTTTTCTTTCTTTATCTCTGTCTCTGCTTCTCTGTCTCTGTTTCTCTCTCTCTCTCTCTCTCTCTCTCTCTCTCTCTCTCTCTCTCACACACACACACACACACTAACATGATCATATGCCCATCCCTGATCTAATCAGTTTGCTCAAGGGGTGCATGCTAATTAGTTTAAGTCAATTAGAATCCGCCCCCTACCCAAAGTATATAAATGAGAATAGGGAATTAAAAATTCCCCCAAGAAAGATGAGCTTCTATGAATAACTTCAGGATCAGGGGGTTATGAATATCCGTTGTATAACAGGAGACCAGTACAGCCTCAGAGTCCCTTATGAGTTTACCAACTCATAGATTTCCTTAAGGCCTGCCTGAGCTTTTGGACTCAATTCCAGCAAATGGAATTCTGTGGCTTGAAAAGGCAAGTCCTCCTAACTGCACACAATAGAGAAAAGAGCTACTGATGCCAGCAGGAAAGATGAAATGCTAGCCCTAATTTTTAAAATTTTCATTAAATTTGGAGGCTAAAATATTTACAAAAATGCAATCCTGTTTTATATTTAGTAACCATAACAGTTTCCTTGTGAGGTTGTCTGTAAAAAGTCCTTTTCCAAGATTATCTGGCTTTCAAAGTTTGATATAATTTCTGCAAAATAAGATTCTAATCTCTAAAAACCTTGAATGCCGACTGGTAGTCATGGATAACTCTATTGAAACTGAGATTCGTAATTTTAGAAGTATGAACCACCATTCTGTTCTTTGTTAAGCACAATCGTCTTAGCACACCCTCCTTCTCTCTTCTCCTTTTGTGCATAAAGGTAAGTAAATAGATGGCTGGCTGATTCATCTTGAAACAACGTGTTCCAGGAAGTTTATTCCAACAGCCAATTTATCTTTCAGCTTTATGTTAATGTTTTCAGAGCAGGCTGTGTGTTTGTGTGTGTGTGTGTGTGTGTGTGTTTGTGTGTGTGTGTTTAAATTTACCAGTACTCCAGTGCTCCCAAAACAACGTCTCAAATTGGCTAAGCAGTGTGGGTTTCCTTTGGGAAATCACATGGTACTGAGCAGGAAAATGGTGGACATTCGTGGGCCTTTTTGACTCTCCACCTCCTTTTAAGAAAGCCAAAGAGTCCAGTCTTTCCACCCCAGCCTTCCTCTTCCCACCTCCCTTGCAGCTAGAGTACAAGGATGTGATCTGGGCTTAACCAGTCAGACACGCTAGCCCCAGAGTTTTGAATTGGTGGCTGCTGATCCAAAGCAGTATGAGAAATGGAGTCAGAGTGGCTACAGCAATAACTGGTTTCCGGGAGCAGCAGATGCTGCACAGAATGTGACGGCCATGTCCTCACTGCAAGATTTTGGCTGTGGACCTGCAGCTGCCTGGTCTCGCTAATTCCTGACCCTTTCTCCTGCCTGCTTCTCAAGATTTCCCCATGTTTCTGTGAACCAGGTGCTTTTCAGTCAGTTCCTTTTTGGTTTAACCAGAGTTGGTTTCTGATGCTAAGAATGTTGACAGTTACAAGAAATAAGGAGAACATCCCTACCCTAGACTCTGGGTCCCATTTTGCCACCTGAGCACCAGGAGTCCTTTGTGAAGACAGTCCCTCTGGTTCTGGTCATGTTTGCTGTGATGTCCCCTCCCCTCTTCTCCTCCTTCCCTCTTTCCTTTCTTCCCTCCTCCTCTCCTCCTTCTCTCCTCTCTGAGGGTCCAGCATCAGAGACATTCACCACACACTCCCACCATCCCTCACTGGCTCAACATCCTCCACAAACCTTCCCTGAGAAGAGCCTACACCCCATACAACACAGCCTCCATCAGCAGAGCCCTGGGGCCACCCATTCCACTGGTTCATCCATCATGCCCAGACTGACCGCCAGGCAAGGACACAAGTTGTGCCTAGTTTGCAACCCTCCAAATACTGAGAAATGAGTTACTTTGGGAAATACTTTGTCCTTTTTCTGAAAAGATCCTTCCAGGTTATCTTTGGCAGGGCTAAATTATTCCAGCTGAGCCTGACACCTGCTTCCTGAAGGCTCAGACCCTGCCGCTTTCCTCCCTCCCTCTCTCCCTCCCTCAACACTCCCTCCCTTCCTTTTCATAAGTATTCACTGAGCACTTCCTAGGAATGAGACAAGATGACGAGTCTCAACTCAACCCTCTGTCACTGAAGTCTCACTCTAGTAAGGTGCATTTACTCCAGTATGTCCTGTAACCCACAATGAGTCACTGCATTCAGTGCAGTCAAGGCTATTCCTTCTATTGTAGGTAACAGGAATCTCTTCTGTTTCCACTGCAAAGGATGTGCCTTCAGATCATCTGAATCATAAAAAAGGTGACGTTTCTACTTTTTTCAAAAATAAATAAAAGAGCCCTCCTAAGCAGGAACCCCTCAGTTATGTCACAAGAGCCTTCCAGTGACAACTTCTCTCTGTCATAGCCAATGGCTTAAAGGCACCCAAAGTCCCAGTAAGGTTTTCCCAGACTCTAGTTCCTGGGAAGCTTTACTTGGAAGACAGTTGCAGATAAACGCCAAGCAACCAAGCTGATGGGGAAGAAACCCACTGCCTGGGTCATGCTCAGTCCTTCAGGGTTTCCAGGGACCAAAGATTATGCACAAGAACAGCCCAGTCATATCTACTACCAGTCACTTCCAATAACAAACTTTGCATAAATGTCAATATGTGTCTGCTGACATATATACAACATGCACCCATATGCACATCTTTATAATAGTTTCATTATAATGACATACTTTCAAAAAGTTATTGGCATACATAAACATATGCCCATCTCCAATTAAAATAAACATATACTTCAGCTGTTTTTAGTTTCTGCTCCATAAGTTATAAATAGGCTAAACCATTTACAAAATAATAAAATCCAGCACTAATCTTTCTGTCTGCCGAAGACCATTTTCTGTGATCCTTACCTGAGCACATTTTTCAAGGCCACAGGACTGGGGGGTCAGATTTTCTGCATCTCCAGGTGCCTGGGTCATGCTGGTTTATAATCCTTCTGGCAGCTGGGCACAGCGGTGCATGCCTGTAATCCTGGCACCTTGGGAGGCCAAAGCAGGTGGATCAGTTTAGGCCAGGAGTTTGAGACCAGCCTGGCCAACATGGTGAAACCCCACCTCTACTAAAAATGCAGAAATTAGCTGAGCATGATGATGCACACCTGTAATCCCAGCTACTGGGATGGCTGGGGCAGAAGAATCTCTTGAACCTGGGAGGCGGAGGTTACAGTGAGCCAATTTGTGACACTGCGCTGCAGCCTGGGCAACGGAATGAGACTGTCGGAAAAAAAAAAAAAAAAAAAAAAAAAAAAAGGCTTCTGGCAGAAATTTAGTCAGGACCTGGGAAGGATTATTTCAAATTAGATCCATCAAGAGGAAAAGGGGGAAGGAATTCCCAAGTGACACCACCCCTCCCGCCCCACGACACTTTGAGGATGCCTCTGTCTTCACCTGCTTTGTGCAGATCTAGGTTCATTGTCTCCTAGTTACAAGGTTCCCCACAGCTTCTAGAAGGGTCCATTTTGGAAACTACAGGGGGCTCTGAGGTTTGTCTTTCTGAAGTTCTGAGAGAGGTATCTGCTCCAGCTCGGGAGGTCCCTACGCACCTGCCAGGTAAATGCAAGTTTACCTGGGAGAGAGTCAAGCCTGCTCTTGAGTCCTAGGGCTTAAAGTCTCAGCAGCTTACACAGAAAACTGTGTTTCTCAGCCCACTCGCTGAGCAGGACTTGAAGTCTTTGGCAATGCTCTAATGGCAGTCCCTTAGGAAAATAATTTGTCATCAATTTAAACCCTAAAAATAGACTACATTCCTTACACTACATAGACTTACAACCAACCTTTTTGATTTTTTTCCAAATATTTTATTTTATTTATTTTATTTCTGAGACAGGGTCTTACTCTGTCGCCCAGACTGGAGTGCAGTGGCATGGTCATGGGTCATGGCAGTCTCAACTTCCCTGGACTCAGGTGATCCTCCCACCTCAGCCTCTGGAGTAGTTTGGCCTACAGGCACATGCCACCATGCCAGGTTAATTTTATTATATTTTTTGTAGAAATAGGGTTTCATCATGTTGCCCAGGCTGGTCCTGAACTCCAGGACTGAAGGGGTCCACCTACCTTGGCCTCCCAAAGTGCTGGGATTACAGGTGTGAGCCACTGCACCTGACCTCAGATATTTTAAGCCAAAAAAAATTTTACCTGAAAAAATTTGTTTCAACTACCAGGCACTTGGCAAAACACTCTCCAAATATTATTTCAGTGATTCTCGTCATACGTTTGTATAGAGCTTTAAATAGTTACCAATGGCCAGGTGCAGTAGCTCACACCTGTAATCCCAGCACTTTGGGAGGCTAAGGCCGGTGGATCACTTGAGGTCAGGAGTTCAAGACCAGCTTGGCCAACACAGCAAAACCCCATCTCCACAAAAAATACAAAAATTAGCTGGGTGTGTTGGCACATGCCTGTAGTCCCAGCTACTTGGGGAGGCTGAGGCAGGAGAATCACTTGAACCTGGGAGGCAGAGGTTGCAGTGAGCAGAGATTAAGCCACTGCACTCCAGCCTGGGCAACAGAGCGAAACTTGTCTCAAAAAAAAAAAAAAAAAAAAGGCTGGGTGCAGTGGTTCACACCTGTAATCCCAGCATTTTGGGAGGCCGAGGTGGGCGGATCACCTGAGGTCAGGAATTTGAGACCAGCCTGGTCAACATGGCAAAATCCTGTCTCTACTAAAAATACAAAATCAGCTGGGCATGGCGACACATGCCTTAATCCCAGCTACTTGAGAGGCTGAGGTAGGAGAATCGCTTGAACCCGGGAGTCAGAGATTGCAGTGAACCGAATTAATGCCATTGCACTCCAGCCTGGGCAACAAGAGTGAAACTCCGTCTCAAAAAAAAAAAAAAAGTTACCAAAATGCTTCCACACATGGCCTCATTGGATTCCCCCAGGAGACCCTCAGAGTTGGTAGGACTTGGAAGCATTGATTTGACAAGCAAGGAAACTAAGACCCAAGGGGTTATAAAGACTTGCACAGCTAGTAAATAACAGTAAAGCACTCGGGCCTCCCGAGCGTTTTCAAAGTTCATGCTCAAAATAGAAATGGAGGACTCTATCTTGGCATTTTCTAAGCTGAAATACTGAAGCAAAAAGCAAAAAACAAAAAACAGGAAGGCTATCTTCTGAGACCTGCTATTAAATTTTTTATTTGAGAGAGAAGATGCCAACTGTAAATAATTTCCTATTGTCTACATTTTGCAAAAGAAAGAAGGAAAGAATAGCAGGGCTAAATGTAAGTTCTGACATAAGAGCCTTCTCTATAAGCAGCTTGGAGGCCGCCACATGTGCTGCTCCTACGCTGTAAGCTGCGCACTTGTCACTTGCTTTGCACAACAGTGATATGCCATCAATGCTGTGTGCCAACTAGGACTCAGGAAGTCAAATTATAGTTTAGGATCAGGATCATTATTTAAAGGTGTACTATGGTAAATTTATGGTAATTTTTTCCCCCTCATTTTAAGCGCTCTGAAAGCAGGATGCAGTAAATGCTGTCGTACAACAACTGTCCGCCAGGTGGCAGTCGTGATGTAGTACGAAATGTGAAAAATCATTGACATCTGTTAGGATCAAGCAATAGTTGGCCGGGCATGGTGGCTCACGCCTGTAATCCCAACACTTTGGGAGGCCGAGGCGGGTGGATCACCTGAGGTCTGGAGTTACAGGCACGCACCATCATATCCAGCTAATTAATTTTAAAAAAATTTTTTTAGAGACAGGGTGTCACTATGTTGCCCAGGCTGGTCTCAAATTCCTAGACTTAAATCCTCCTGCCTTGACCTCTCAAAGTGCTAGGATTACAGGCACGAGCCACCGCACCTAGCCATGTTCACTCTTACGGATGGCAATGACAATTATAATGCAAACATTTTAGCTGTTAGCTTGTGGGACAAACCTCTTCCAGGGTGGAGAGTGGAGTCAGCAGTACGCATGTATCACCCTTTAATCTCTCAGTAGTTTCCTATTCGTGCCTCTGCAAATTATCTCAAATTTAGTGGCTTAAAACACACAAATTTGTTTTCTTAGAATTCTGTAGAAGTCCAATGAGAATCCCTCTTTGCTAAGATCAAGGTGTCGGCAGGTCTGTGTGTCTCCCTTTCTGAAAGGCTTAGGGGAGAATCCGCTTCCTCACCCTTTCCAGCGTCTAGAGGCTGCCACAACCCCGGGCTCTCAGCCTCTTCTCCGTCTGTAAAGCCAGCAATGCCGCATCACTCTGGCCCCACTTCTGTCATCTTAGCTCCCTCTGATTCTCTCTTCTGCCTCCCTCTTTGACTTTTAAGAGTGGTTGTGCGGCCGGGAGCGATGGCTCACACTTGTAATCCCGGCACTTTGGGAGGCCGAGGTGGGCGGATCACCTGAGGTCCGGAGTTCGAGACCAGCCTGACCAATATGGAGAAACCCTGTCTCTACTAAAAATACAAAATTAGCCAGGCGTGGTGGCGCAAGCCTGTAATCCCAGCTACTTGGGAGGCTGAGGCAGGAGAACCCAGGAGGTGGAGATTGCGGTGAGCCGAGACCGTGCCATTGTACTCCAGCCTGGGCAACAGGAGTGAGACTCTGTCTCAAAAAAAAAAAAAAAAAATTCTGTTGTGCTTACACTGGCCCCACTCAGATAATCTAGGATAGTCTTCCTATTTTACGGTTGACTGATTAGCAACCTTAAATCCTCTCTGCCATGTAACCTAACAAAGTCACAGGTCCTGGGAATTAGGATGTGGATATCTTTGATCTCTGGGGGCCTATTATTCTGCCTACTAAAGTCCTTCTCTGTCTTCTACAATACTTAAAATGAATCTCAAAGCCCCAGTTTAAGAAAAAAGTGGCCATTTCCCCTTTCTCTTATCCATTGGTATAGCTCTCCTTGAATGGTTGCCACGATCTTCAAAGAGAGGCTCTGAGCTCATTACTGTCTCCCATTTACAGTGTTAAGAAGGTGCTTCAATTTCTTTCCAGGATGAGGAAGTCATTTCAATTTGCCATAAATCTCTGTGCCCATCACTGCCCTGACCTTGTAATAATTAAATCTGCTACATGTCTTTTTCCCTTTCAATAGCTAAAACCTCGACCCTCCTCCTGAGGAAAAACATCTGCCCTCAGCCTTCTCAGAGTGTCTATCACCTTCACTTTCTCTCTGTCTCAAAGGTTTATGGGAAGTCTTTTGACTAAAAGACAATGATTTGCTCTTGTTTTTTAAGCTGCCTTCATTTTGCTGAGTTTCTGATTATTTTCATCCTCCAACTGTGGTTTTTCCAGAGTCAGAGGGTTCCAGGCACAGAGCTTTTCTCTAAGCTCTCAGCTTGTAACTATTCTACCAAGTTGTTTAACCATCTCAATCCAAGAAGAGGATGCAATCTTTGTATAATAGGAGTCCCCATTCCTCCTTTTCTGTTCATTGAGAAAATCCTTATATTAAACTGAACCCATAATCTGGGTCCCTGACATCCGAGAACATACTCAGAATTTATTTAATGACTATGTGAGGTGTTGAGCAATCAGGTTAGTCAATTAGAACAACAAGCCGCACTGAGAGCCGTGGCTTTATTCATTTATCGTAATGGTGCAAGCAAGAGAAGTGCTGGCTCCCCAGGGTTCCATTTTCATCATGGAACAGCACTGAAAAATAGAAATGAAATCCTAAGCCCCCCAACTGATGGAACAGACCTCCTCTTGGCCAAGGAGACCCCAGAGAAACCTTGAGCCTGAGTTCCCAACAATGATGGGATGGAAGGACAGACATACCTCGTTATGCACCCTCCCTCCCTCACTGCCTGCCATTGGGCTTTCCTCCACAAGGGCTTAACAGAAACCAGCCCTTTCAAAAGACCCCACCATGGATATCCACCAACAGCCTGACACTGCCTCTCCTTTTTTGCCTGATAAGTGACCACTGACCAGTGGTTCTGGCCAGTCTATGGAAATGCACAGTGAGGGTTTTTGTGTCCTCTGTCACACCTTTTGACATCAGAGGGCTGAAAACTCCACCCTCAGATCATACTAATGCTGATATTGTTTGAACGTGAGTCCCATGGAGAGGCATGAAGCGCCATTGCATATGCACATATCTTTTCTTTCATAACTATCCATGACTCCTCCTTGAATATGTATATTTGACCACCTTCCTTGCTCAGCATGAATTCCTATTCCCTTTGCCCCTCCCTCAAAGTGTCTGTTTCTGGCTTCTGGCCAAAGGCTATGCTTCCCAGCCTGTCAGAATGGCCACCCTGCAGGCTGCAACCCTTTACAAGAAATAAAGCTCTCCTTTCCACATGTAGGGACTTCATCATTCTTCAGTTGACAGCATGGAGCAAATGGGTTGAGTCACCACACTGTCCAGAAGCCAAGAATAGAAGGCTTGTGCCTCTTCATGACTGCCTGTGAGCTTGGGGAGAGAGAAGAGTGTGGGGGCCAAGGCTCTTGACTCCCTAAATGTTCACTGAAAAAATTAGTGACATGAGGCAGATTAATAGGAGACAAGGCATACGAATTTATTTAATGTGTATATACAAGAGCCTTCAGAATGAAGACCCAAGCTCCCAGTGAGGTACAGGAGCTTGTATAATGTGGATGAAAAGAGCCAAACTCCATAAAATTTTGAAAAGATTAGTTCTGAGTAAAATATGAGTGACCATGGCCCAAGGCGTGGTCTCAAGAGATCCTGAGAACATGTGTCCAAGGTGGTTGGGTTACAGCTTGGTTTCATATGTTTTAGGGAGACATGAGACATCAGTCATAATGTACAATATACATTGGTTCCATCTGAAAAGGTGGGACAACTAAAAGTAGGGTGGTGAGGGGCTTACGGATCATAAGTGGATTCAAAGACTTTCAGATAGGCAATTGGTTGAAAGAGTCAAGTTACCTAAAAACCTGGACTCAATAGAAAGGAGTGGCTGGGTTAGGATAAAGGGCTGTAAAGACCAAAGTTTTTTTTTAGACGGAGTTTTGCTCTTATTGCCCAGGCTAGAGTACAATGGCGCTGTCTCGGCTCACTGCAGCCTCCACCTCCTGGGTTCAAGCGATTCTCCTGCCTCAACCTCCCGAGTAGCTGGGATTACAGGCCCGCACCACCATGCCTGGCTAATTTTTGTATTTTTAGTAGAGACAGGGTTTCACCATGTTGGTCAGGCTTGTCTCAAACTCCTGACCTCAGGTGAGCCACTTGCCTCAGCCTCCCAAAGTGCTGGGATTACAGGCATGAGCCACTGCACCCAGCTGAGACCAAGGTTCTTATCAAGTGTCTTAGGTGGCTGCCCTTAGAGACAAGAGATGGCAAATGTTTCCTAATCAGATCTTTAAAAGGTGCTAGACTTTCAATTAATCTCTTCAGGATTGGGAAGATCTAGAAGGGGAAATATCTAGTTATGTTAATAGAGATTCTTTACAGATGCAAATTTTCTCCCAAAAAAGAAGGGTTTGTGGAGCCATTTCAAAAGATGACAAAGAAACATATTTTGGGGTAAAACATTTGATTTCCTTCATCTGCCATGTGATATTATACCAGAGCAGGTTGGAAAGTAAGCCATGTTATATGCCCATCTGATGAGATTTTATGGTTTGTAGGATGGGCCTCCCCAGATCCCTTAGATAGGAATTTGGGCAAGAGAGGAAAAAGGGTCGGAGTTTAGTCTTCAATACCATCTTGAAGTTACAGAAAGAATGGGGGCTTGGATCCTGGTGAAACAGGTTATGGGAGGGGAAAAAACAGGAATTCTGTTGCGGGGATTACCAGGGAGAATGAGTGTATCTGGGAACAGTTATTGCCTTGTAAATAGTTATCCTTGGAACTTAAATGATCCTTGGAGGTAGTCATTATACTTGTAAAAGGGTATGTTCAGGTGTGGTTACATTCTTCTTGTTGTTGGTTTTTTGTTTGTTTGTTTGTTTTTCTGAAATAGATAATAAGATGGAGGGGAAGAAAATACAGTTATTCTCCTCAGTGGGTCTGAATTTTAGGCAGGTAAAGGAACTTCAACTTCCATGAGGGAGACAGTCTCAATCAATTTAGAGCAGGGGTCACCAATCTTTGAGCCATGGACTGGTACCAGTCTGTGAGCTGTTAGGAGGCCAGCCACACAGCAGGAGGTGAGCAGCAGGTGAGTGAGCCTTACTGCCTGAGCCCCGCCTCCTTCCAGATCAGCATTACATCCTCACAGGAGCACGACCCTACTGTAAACTGCACAAGTGGCTTGTTCCTTATGAGAATCTAATGCCTGATGATCTGAGATGGAACAGTTTCATCCCAAAACCATCATCATCCTCCTCCTCGTCCCTCCTCCCACCCTCACCCCTCCTATCCGTGGAAAAATTGTCTTCCACGAAACCAGTCCCTGGTGTCGAAAAGGTTGGGGACCACTGATTTAGAGGTTTGTTTTGCCAAGGTTAGGATGTGCCCAGGAAAAAGGAGCAGAAATCACAGGAACATCTGTGATCCATGCGTTTTCCAAACAGGGTTTGAAGACTTCAGTATTTAAAGGAGAAAGAGCAGGCAGTAGTGGAAGGAGGAAAGAAAAAAAGGGAGAGGATGAATAAAAGAGGCAAGCAGTTACATTCTTTTGAGGCTTTGATTAGTGCTTACTGAATCCACATTTAACATGTGAAAGGAGGGGCTAGAGATGGTGCCAAAGGGCTCAGGGGGATCCTCAGATGCCAGTGAGGCCCCAGCCCCAGCCAGTGTCCAGATTTCTCACACTGTCATGAGAAAGAACTCAGGGACAATTGGCCAGGTGCAGTGGCTCACACCTGTAATCCCAGCACTTTGGGAGGCCGAGACAGGGAGATTGCTTGAGCCCAGGAGTTTGAGACCAGCCTGGACAACATAGTGAGACCCCAACCCTGTTTTCTTAAAAAGGAAAAATAAATAAATAAGAAAAAAGGGAAATAATTCAGGGATGAGCCAGAATGAAACAAAAGGCAAGAAGCTTTTATTGCAAAGCAAAAGCACACACTCAACAAAGAAGTGTGGGCGTGCTTATGAGATCAGTCACACACAATGGAGCTTGGGTTTCTAATTTTATGGATGTTTCTTTAATTAGGGGGTGGGATAATCGTTAGGTATTCTGGAAAAGGGGGATTTCAGGGACCTCCCAGTTATGGCTCCCTTTCTCCATTATTTGGGTTTGCCTGGAAGAGCCATGGACCTCTCACCCTGACTGGAGTTTTGGCCATTTTCTTTCCCTTATTTTGGGTTTTCTGTTATCCTATGGTAAGTTTGCCTAGTTCTTATTTTCCACCCTCCTGCAACTACCCCGTGCTATTCATATCTCAGAGGAACAGTCAACTATGCATTTGTCTCATGTGCGCGGAGGGATGACTTCTAGTCCTGTCTTTGTCCTGTACCTGTGAAGGTAAGCTGTTCGTTTACATTGTCAAGGTGAAGTTCAACAGAACTCTGTTTCAAGGTAAAGATCTTGGGGCCCACAAAGAATTTCCTTGTGAGCAATTTGTGAGGGAGGTCCCCAGGGAGATATGTGACCTTCTAGCTTTGCAGCTATTTAGGAACAAAATGGAAGGCAGTTTTGTGGGACTCAGTTCCCAAGCTTAAATTTTCCCTTTGGCAGAGTGACTTAGGGGTCTTGAGATTTTATGTTTCTTTCACACATCCAATTCCTTAAAAGCTAGCCTTAGGCTAAATCAGATAATTATAGAGTGAAGAGGCTGAATAACATCTCATCAGCATCATTCTCCTACCCAAAATATGTTAGCTGAATTTTACATTGTCTTAATGCCATTGAGCTATGGACAACCAAATGGGTGACTGAGGCAAGTGTCCCAATGAATTGAGGTTTATTGATCCAGCTTGAGGGTGCATCCAGGAAAAACATGAGTCACAGACATATCTCTGGCTGTTTTTCCAAAGAAGTTCTCAGGAGGTTTAGTATTCTACATTTTCCTTAAAAATTGGTGGTGGCGGGGGGAGCATGACAGTGAGACTAATGGTTACATACTTGTGAGACTTCAGTTGGTGCCCACTAAATCTACATTTTACATAAGATAAGGTGAACATTAGAGAAAAAAGAGAATAGAGGAAGCAAATGTCAGGGAGGGATGAAGGAATGGTTAATCTCTTCTTTTCTTTGTTTTGTTTATTTTTAAATTTTATTTATTTTTATTTTCTTGAGACAGAGTCTTGCTCTGTCACACAGGCTGGAGTGCAGTGGCATGATCATAGCTCACTGCAGACTCAAACTCCTGGGCTCAAGCGATCCTCTCACCTTAGCCTCCTGAGTTGTTGGGACTATAGGATCATACCACCATGCCAGGCTACTTTTTGTATTTTCTGGTTGTAGAGATGGGGCTTCACCATGTTGCCCAGAATGGTCTTGAACTTCTGGGCTCAAGTGATCCACCTGCTTTGGCCTCCCGAAATTGTCTTTGTTTTGTGCCTGGAAGAATAAGCTAGTAACCAACGTTATCAGTGTGGAGTCTTTTGAAAGGACTGGTTTCTGTTTAGCCCTTAGGAAAGAAAGCCTAATGGTGGTTAAGGAGGGAGTGGTATAATGAGCCGTGTCTCACCTCCCATTGCATCATGGCTGGAAACTCAGCTTCCAAGGTTTCTCTGGGGTCCCCTTGGCCAAGAGGGGGTCCATTCAGTCCACTGGGGTCTTAGAATTGTATTTTCCTTTTTCAGCCATGTCTAGGAATAGTCCAGTGAAATGATCATTGCATTGACTGTAAGGGTGCTGTTGAGTACATTGTTCCCATTACACAACATCCTCTCTTCATTACAGGAATAGGGGCTGGTTTGTTTTTATGCTATAGACCTTAGGAATCACATGTCTGATCAGGCTTCTCTCCTTGTGTTGACTAACAAGAGTAAAACCAAATTTGTGGCCTATTTTATCAAATATATAGGAATTATTTGCATGTATTTTGTGTGCACAAACCTCACTCTTAGTTTCTCTTAGTTTCACATCTTTATTTTCCCGTTGCTGTGTTCCTTGCTTATTTTTAATTTATTTCGTTTTGTTGTATTGTATGTGTCTTTATTCTGCCTAAAATACTTTGTGGAGTACTGCAGTTAGAAGTAAAGAAACACAATCGACTTATGGAAATAACATCTAAAATGTAGATTTGCATAACCCTTCAACTTATTGAATGGCTCAGAAAGACACATATTTACCTTCTACTTGTAATTATCCTTAGGGAGAAGATTGTAGCTCTGACACTTTCTCCACAGAATTATATTATTGGAAACAGCCCAGACCATTTCCAATGCTTATATCAGAGTGCTTGGCTGGAGAACTGGGGTGAAGGGAAAATAACTCAATAAGTCTTCCTGAAAGTTCACTTTTCAAGAGCCAGATCTTGGTAAAGGAGAGCAGAAATGTCAGTGGGAATCAATTAGAATTTAAGAAGGCTTGGTGCCTCAGTCTACAGCAGATACCCAAAGCAGAACTCTGATAAAAGGGAAGGCAAAGGACCAAGACAATGGAAATGAATTTGCTTTTTAACCAAACTGATATGCACATAACTTTAAAAGTCAAATTATGCAAAGGTTAAAACAAAACAAAAAAAATCACTCTTTTTCTGCCTCCTCATCTTACTATCCTGCTTCTTGCAGGCAACAAATTTTAGTGCTTTTCTTCTGATCTGTTCTTCTATATTTATAAATAACATGCTTAAGTTGCTGTTTTATTTTATTTAATTTTAAGCATAATCCAGGGACTTCTTAGGATAGATAAGGTTTTAACTCCTGTATCACAACATCCTCACTCCCTGCCAACTTTCCTAAACATTTTGATTAATCAACATTCACTACTTCCATTATTACAGCTATACAAATATTATTCCCTGCTGGCCTAAGGAGTGAACTTAATTATATTTGTTTTCTTATGCTTATTTTTTGCTTACCCTAAATTTAATAATTGTTTTGTTTTTATTTGCTTAGCTAAATGCTATTTCTAAGTTTTCTTAGCCCCTATCACAGTCCCTCAATACAGTTTCCCTATAGTCAAGCCAGAGAAATAATCAGTTTCATTTCCCTAGAGATCTCCCTCACAGAGCACAGTCTCCTGTTGTTCTAATATAGAGTGTTTACGCTCTAGACCTGATGCTCGCTGTCATCCTAGAATCCCTTTCATAGTTCTCTTGCGTTGCATTTCCTCTTACCTGGCTGCTATGTCTTCCTTTTTCTTGGTTTTCTTCTTCATTTCAGTGCAACACACCCTTCAGTATGACGTGAGAATACACTGAGAAAGGGTGCAGGAAGGTCTTTTTTTTTTTTTCTTTTCTTGAGATGCTGTGTGTCTGAAAATATCTCTTTTCAACTCTAATGCTTGGTTTGGTTAATAGTTTGGTTAGGTATAGATTCTAGGTTGAAAGTCATTTTCCTTCACCATGTTGAAGACATTTCTCCATTGTCTTTTCGCTTAGTGTTGCTACTGAGAAATCAGCTATCCTGCTTACTCCTAACCCTTTGTGTGGGACCTGTTAGCACACTCTATCCCTCCCCATTCCAGAACGTTTTGGGATCTTCTTTTTATCCTTAGTGCTCTGAAATTTCACACTGACTTGCTTTTTTGAGTGTCTTCCTCTCCTTCATTGGTTTATCTCTCAGTGGGCCCTTTCAATCTGGAAACTTAAGCCTCTAATTCTGGGAAATTTTAAAATATTATTTCTTTGATATTTTCTTCTCCACAATTTTCTCTTTTTCTCTTTTCTCATTTCTGATTTTACCTATTAATCAGAAGATAAATATTGAGTTAATTCGCTAATTTCCTTGTGTTTTTGGCTCTAAATTCCCTCTCTCTTTGTCCTACTTTATGAGAGAATTCTTCAACTTTATTTTCCCATAGTATGACTTTTTAATATCAGCTTTTATCATTTACTTTCCATGAACTTTTTCTTGTTCTCTGAGAGTCCCTTTTATCATAGCACCCTGTTTTTTTTCGTTTTTGTTTTTGTTTTTGTTTGTTTGTTTGTTTTTTGAGACGGAGTTTTGCTCTTGTTGCCCAGTCTGGAGTGCAATGGCGCGACCTCAGCTCACTGCAACCTCTGCCTGCCAGGTTCAAGCAATCCTCCTGCCTCAGCCTCCCGAGTAGCTGGGATTACAAGCAAGTGCCACCACGCCCGGCTAATATTGGTATTTTTAGTAGAGACGGGGTTTCACCGTGTTGGCCAGGCTGGTCTCAAACTTCTGACCTCGTGATTCGCCCTCCTTGGCCTCCCAAAGTGCTGGGATTAGAGGCGTGAGCCACCGCGCCCAGCCGCGTCATGTTTATGTTTCATGGATGCATCTCTTCTCATGTCTCTCAGAGGACATTAAACTATAATTTGTTTTACATTTTGTCCTGCTACCTGAATGGACTTTTTTCTCCCCTGATTCCAGTTTTCTTTTGATTTGCATTTCACATTGGATTGCCTGAAATGTCTGATGATCGTTGGCTATCATGATATGTAAGAATGAGGCACTTAAAAATCTGGGAAGCTATACCCGCATAAGCGGGGGCTTTCAGGGGCCTCCAGCTATCAGAACATGTAGGACAGCTCAGGTCCTACAAGGAAGGATTCCCTAACATCCTAACTAAGAGATAACTTCATGTTTGCCACCTTCTGCCTGACCCCACACTCCAGTGTACCTGATACCCTTGAGCCCAGAGCTTGTCAGGTCCAATTTCTCCAGAAAATAAGCTTCCCTCTTTTGGGGATAGAAAAGACTCAGTTGCCTGGCTTCCCAGAGTGGGGTGAGAACCTGAAGTCAAACTGCTTTTCAAAGAGACTTTCAACCAGTGCCCCCCCTGCAAGCCGACGCCTCACCTGTCTTCTACATTACCCAGCACCTCTGATTCTCAAGGCTTCCCAAAGTCCTGAAGGTACCAGCTATCCTGCTTCTCATCACATCCTCCCTGAAGCCTTCACCATACTCCGTTCTGCTGTCTGTTGTCACTCATTCATCCACCTTCAGTCTTTATTTATTTATTTATTTTGAGACGGAGCCTGGCTCTGTCACCCAGGCTGGAATACAGTGGCACGATCTCAGCTTACTGCAACCTCTGCCTCCCAGGTTCAAGCAATTCTCCTGCCTCAGCCTCCCGAGTGGCTGGGATTACAGGCACCTGCCATCATGCCTGGCTAATTTTTGTATTTTTAGTAGAGACAGGGTTTCACCATGTTGGCCCGGCTGGTCTCAAACTCCTGACCTCAGGTGATCTGCCCACCTTGGCCTCCCAAAGTGCTGAGATTACAGGTGTGAGCCACCACACCCGGCCTCCTTCAGTCTTCATGCATTGCAACTACGGTTTATGCATGCCACCCAGTTTCATTAAAGATGAAGTCAAGCTTCTGTTTCTCTTTCTCCTTGTTGTTATTCAGACTAATGACTGAAAGAAAGGGAGTAAAAAAGTCTTTACTCAGCCTTCTTAACATCAGAACTTACCCACTTTTCTGAAGTTGATTGCCAGACACCATTTTCCATTAACAAACAAATGTGGAAACTCTTAAACTTATCTGCTGTGTTAGCTTAAACAGTTCATGCCATTATTTCTTGACCTTTCATAGTCTGTGGCATAACTAGAAATTTGCAAGTACATGCTTTGCACTAAGCAGATAATTATTTCCTTCTCCCCAACTCCAGCTTTCTGTCCATCTGTCCTCACTGCATATTTTATAAGCACACAAATCAGTATCAAAAAAATGTCCCTAAGAAAGGCAGCCAATCTTCAAAGAAGCGAATAGGACATGGCCCGTTTCATGGAGGGGGAGCAGTTCAAAAGCCACTGAAATGTCAACATGGTTTGAAAGATGTCGATTAGCAAAACAGATATAAAGATGCCATGCTTGTAACAAGCTTGATTAACAGAATGATGAGGCTAATTAGAAAAATTTTAATAAAACATTCTGGTGTTGAAAGCTAATCTTTGATGAGCTGGAAAAGAAAGAAAAATAATCCTGAACCATTTCTAAGTTTAGAAAGATTTTGTTTATCTTTTTTTGCTAGAGTTGGGGCCAGCAGTTCTGATCGTTTGGATTAGCTCTTAATATTCCTTGCCATTTGGGTGTTCAAATCAGTGGTGCATTTCTGGGAACAGACTGTGTCACCATAGACAGCAGACTGAGGAATGAAGGCCCTCCACATGTGAGGCACAAACACCCCCTCTTTTTTCACCACTTCAACCAGCATCCTTTAATCAGTCAGGAACCCCAGGACATCCGCACACCAAGGAGGTCTGTATGATACACCAAGTCCTCCTTGGTCAGCAGGGTTCCCAAGTTCCCAGTTGCTCACTAAGTTATATGCCTTCCTTTGATAAGACTAGCACCTTCAAGTCAAGCAGCGCTTCCTGTTACACACCTCAGTCACGTTTCTAATAAATCTACACTGTTGAAGTTGAGGCAGTAAAACAATGGCAGAGGGTGGGGGATATTAACGTGGATGAGAGCCTCAGAATTTTTGAGAATGGTTAGGGACAAAGAATCCTTTCACCTGGAAACCTACTTTAGACTTGAAATAAACTTCATGTGTTCATGTATTCAATCACTTTACAAATTCATTTCAGTTACCAACTGCTATGTATAAGATTTGTAGGCCGAGTGTGGTGGCTCATGCCTGTAATCCTAGCACTTTGGGAGGCCGAGGTGGGCAGATCACCTGAGGTAGGGAGTTCAAGGCCAGCCTGACCAACATGGAGAAACCCCATCTCTACTAAAAATACAAAATTAGCTGGGCGTGGTGGCGCATGCCTGTAATCACGCTACTTGGGAGGCTGGGGCAGGAGAATTGCTTGAACCTGAGAGGCAGAGGTTGTGGTGAGCCGAAATTGCGCCATTGCACTCCAGCCTGGGCAACAAGAGTGAAACTCTGTCTTTAAAAAAAAAAAAATGTAGCATATTGAAAAGAATTGGAGTTTTACAACCAAACAGACCTGAATTCAATTCCTGATTTTGAAAAGACTTTTTCTGAGCCTCAGTTTCTGCACTATAAAATGAAAATAATAACACTACCTTTGCAGGATTATTCTAAGGATTTGGAATAATGTACAAAAAGTTACTAACATATGTTGATTATTTAATAATTGAGAGCTATAATGTATTATTACTATTTTATTGTTATTATATTACCTCTGTCAAGCAGTATAAGCGCTCAGTTCAATCTTCCATATTTATGTAAGGATAGTTCTTCTTGTCAGCCAGCGTCTTAGCTGAACAGAAAGAAATTCACATTCCCATTAGCTTTTTATTAACTCCTCTCAAACATAGGAGGTCTCAGTCCCCCTGACAAAGACTTCCTCCTTGGCCAAACATTAGTTGGGATCCTCTGAGCCATCTTCTCGACTAGGCCTTCACTTGGTCTCTCAACCTTGACATTTGTCTGCTGAGCCCACTTTTAGCAAAGAATCCCCCTAAGCCAGTTTATTGAGAATCCACCTACCCTTGATGTCTAATCAGTTTCCTCTGAATAATTTTCCATCTTCTGACCCCTCACTCTGACTCATTGGCTATAAATTCCCAGCTGGCTTTGCTATATTCAGAGTTGAGCTCAGTCTTTCTTCTCTATTTCAACAGTCTTTAATGAAGTCTTTCTTATTGTTTTCACAAATGTAATATGGTTTGGATGTTTGTTCCATCTAAATCTCATGTAGAAGTGTGATCCCCAATGTTGGAAGTGGGGCATAGTAGGAGGTATTGCATCATGGGGCCAGATCCTCATGGATGGCTTGGTGCCATCCCCTTGGTGATGAGTGAGTTCTCACTCAGTTCACAAGAGATCTGGTTCTTTAAAAGAGTCTGGGATCTCCCCTTTCTCGCTCTTGTTCTCTCTCTCACCATGTGACACCACCTGCTTCCCCTTCACTTTCTGCCATGATTGGAAGCTTCTGAGGCCCTGACCAGAAGCAGATGCTAGCATTATGCTTCATGTACAGCCTGCAGAACTGTGAGCCAATAAACCCCTTTTCTTTACAAATTACCCAGCCTCAGGTATTTCCTTGTAGCAAAGCAAGAACCCACCAATACAAAGGGTCTGAATAATGTTTCTTTAACATCCCTCATCTCTATCTGACCGGATAGTCATGATGGTGCTACCGCCCATAAAGACATCAAATGGAACTTGGCCTCCTATAGTTAGGACGTGTAATCAGGAGAGACCAGTTGATTCCCCTGAAGCCAGGCTACCACTAATCCATATGCCACAATGGACAAACACCCATCCTCTGAAATGCAGCAATAGAGCCAGCTCCACTTGAGGCCCTGAAAGACGTGTAGACGGCTCCATTCCAGGCTTACTCAGGCCTCCTCTGCATGCCTACCACCAGTCTCCCTGGAAACTGCGTGGCTGCTCCTTGGCACCCCAAGCCAATCGTCTTGGCTCTCCTTGTAGGCCCGCCCTTGCCCTCAGGGCACACCACATCATTGACCTCTCTCCATTCACTCTTCTGATGAAAACTCACCCATCTTGCTTTCCCAGTGCCTCAGAGCCTTGCTGAGTGCCTCACTAACAAAGCTGACATCTCTATTGTCACATGTGAATGGCTGATACTAATTCCATGTTCTCCCTCTCATATTTGCACTTGTAGTATATCTGGAGCTTTTACTGATTCCAAATTTTAGGCCCCGCTCATCCAGTTCTGTTTTCTGGTGGAAAACAATGAGGTGGAGCTCTTGTTAAATATAGATTACCATGTTAAATATAGATTACCAGGCATCTTCCCTGAATAGTCCAAATTTGGGTCGGGGCTCAGAAATTTAAGTGTTTTTTTTTGAGACAAAGTCTCACTGTCACCCAGAATGGAGTGCAGTGGCACAATCTCAGCTCACTGCAACCTCCACCTCCTGGGTTCAAGCGATTCTCCTGCCTCAGCCTCCCAAGCAGCTGGGATTATAAATGCCCACCACCGTGCCTGGCTAATTTTCGTATTTTTCAGTAGAGATGGGGTTTCACCATGTTGGTCAGGCTGGTCTCAAACTCCCGACCTCAGGTGATCCGCCCACCTTGGCCTCCCAAAGTGCTGAGATTACAGGTGTGAGCCACCGTGCCTGGCCTATGCCAAGGGATTTTTATCTTCAGGGAAGATTAGGAAACACTGAAATTCTACTGTAATCCTGGTCATTTTACAGAAGAGGGCATGGAAGCCTGAAGAGTAGCAATAGCTTCCCCAAGGCTGCCCAGTTTCTCCTTGGCAGATCCAAGTCCAGCCAGAGGTTTGCTGACCCCCAGGGCAGTGACTGCCATTCATCATGCAATATCTGCTGAGGAAGAGGGAGGCTTTGATGCCGGACCCTTTTTTTTTTTTTTTTTTTTTTTGAGATGGAGTCTCGCTCTTGTTGCCCAGGCTGGAGTGCAATGGCGCGATCTCGGCTCACTGCAACCTCTGCCTCCCAGGTTCAAGTGATTCTCCTGCCTCAGCCCCCCAAGTAGCTGGGATTACAGGAATGCACCACCACACCTGACTAATTTTGTATTTTCAGTAGAGATGGGGTTTCACCATGTTGACCAGGCTGGTCTCGAACTCCCTACCTCAGGTGATCCACCCGCCTCGGCCTCCCGAAGTACTGGGATTACAGGCATGAACCACCGTACCCGGCCAGCAATGCTGGACCTTTAATCACTGTGTTGGAGGTGGGTGGAGAGAACTCTACAGCTAATCTTTGATGAGCTGGAAAAAAAAGAAAAATAATCCTGAACCATTTCTAAGTTTAGAAAGATTTTGTTTATTTTTCTTTGCTAGAGTTGGAGCCAGCAGTTCTGATGGTTTGGATTAGCTCTTAATATTCCTAGCCATTCGGGTGTTCAAATCAATGGTGCATTTCTGGGAACAGACTGTGCCATGCCTCTTATAATGCCTTGCACCCATGACTGTGGTCTAGCCTTGCTCCCATTTTGAAACAGGAAATTAGCAGGTCTGTGGGAAGTAGCGAGTGCTGCTTCCCTGTGCTTTTCCTGGGGATCTATGCTCTGGGCTTTGGATCAGGAGAGCCAGCTCCAATCTCCAGTGCCCTTGAATGAGTCACTTTATCCATCTGGGCCCCAGTTCCTTCATGTGTAAATTATGGTAATTGGACTAGATTAGGGTTCCAAAACTTTTCCCAAGAAGGACACCCCCCCTAACGTGCTCAAGAGCTAAGTATGGAGTCATAGTAACAGAAGAATAAGGGCTGATATGCTGAAGAGGAGAGAGGAGCAAAAGAAGCCTGAGCAGCTCTTGACATGAGACGTTGTGGAGTGGAAGGAGATGAGGCAGGGTCCTCCGCTGTCTGTTCCTCAAACCCAAGTGATGGATGGACCCCTTCATATTCTTGAAAAGTTATTGCAGGCTCCAGCTCTCAACATGTTGCCATCATTTTCATTTCTATAATAATGTTATTTCAATATCTACAAATATAAAACATTGTATGAGCTCCATGATTGTAGATTACTGTCTCAGTCCATTTGGGCTGCTGTAACAAAATACTACAGATTGGGTAATGTGTAAGTAATAGTAATTTATTTCTCACAGTACTGGAGGCTGGAAGTCCAAGATCAGGGCCCCAGCAGCCTCGGTCTCTGGTGAGGGCTGCTCTGTGCTTCCAACATGGCGCCTTCTTGCTGCATCCTCACAGTGGAAGAGGGGAAGAGCGAGGCCGCTCTCTGCAGCCTTTTGTAAGGACGTTAATCCTGTTCACAAGGCTGGAGCCCTCATTGATCCTCATGACCTAATCACTACCAGAGGCTCCACCTTCTAAACCATCATCTTAGTCATTAGATTTTAGCATATGAGTTTCACAGGGGCATATACATCCAAAACATAGCAATTACTGTGTAATTAAAGAAAAAAATTGAAACCAAATACCATGTAACTAATAAAATTCAAAATTTCAATGTTCAATTAATGTGATGGACATGTTTTGTAGAAACTAAATTGCTACTTTGGGGCTGATGACAGAAAAATACTAGGTCAAGTCTGGTCTTTATTTAGTCTGTTTCTCTATGGTGAGTTTCAAAATATAACTTATAAGAATGCCTGTTTCCATGCAAAACAGAAGTTCTAATACATTCCTGCCTTTGTTTACAACTTAGGAGAAAGAAACCTTTCACTTAACCAACACTGTGTAAGTGAGCAATACAGGTGTCACTCGGTAACTCTGCGAAGTCGTCTCTTTATTTAAAGATATTAATCTTTGTTACAGATAATTATCACAGTGAAGACAAAAATTTTAATTCTTACAGAGAATTTGCAGATTCTTGACATACTGTCCAAGAACTCTGAGAAATGTTGAGTTTCACGGGATAAACTAAATTTGCTTTTTTAGGAGATTTGGGTTCAAGTCGAGCCCTGTCTCTAACCAGCTATTGAAGTCTGGGCAAGTGTTCACATCTTTGGGCATCTGTTTTCTCATCTATAAAATGATCCTACGAATTCCACTTACCTCACAGGCTCTCTGAAAGTAAACAGGAGAGTCTGAAGGTACTCAAACAATCCTCACAGTGCTTACAAATGGAACACACAATCATAACGGCAGGGGCAAGTGGCTGGTGATTTATCTCCAAGTGCCTTAAAATGTTCTGGTCAACCATCCCTGAGTAGCATGGGACAGGCATGAGTATCTTCTGGCCTTTCCAGACCTTGGGTCCACGATGCTCCGAGCAAGCAGCAAGGGTGGTGGTGATTGGCCCGTGTGCTGAAGATCTCAAATGAATGAGGGCCCATTCATTGCTCTCTGCTGCCCTCTTGAATATAGAAATTGGCCTTGCACCAGATGGGGTCTCAGCAGTAAGTTAGGAGAGGCAGTACAAGCCTTCTGGGCAACCTCAGCTCAATTTCCTGACAACCCTTGTTCTGTGTGCCTGTGCGTGTGCGTGTGTGTGTGTGTGTGTGTGTGCATGTGCGCGCGCATGTGCATGTATCGGCCTCCGCCAGAAGATAGGTGAGTGAGGATTTGCACTTCAAGTATTCCCCATTTCTTAGCCCCAGTCCCTCCTCAGGATTCCACTGTCCCAACCTCACCCTACAGGCTTTGTGTTAAGTTCCTCAACGTTTGGAAGGAACTGTCTGTACAACTCCTCCCCCTCCTCTCTTGGTTGTTAATGGCTTATTTAAGACAGATTTTGGGGCACAGAGACCCCATAACGTTTTCTCATGTCTGCTGACCTGCAGTGGAATGACTTGCAGTTATGTAATAGGCGCTGGAGTAATAAATACATGTGCTATGGTTTGAATGTATCCCCCAAATTTCATGTGTTGGAAACATACTGTGATGCAGCAAGAAGGCACTCACCAGATGCTGGCCCCTTGGTATTGGACTTCCCAGCCTCCAGAACTATGAGAAATAATAAATTTCCTTTTTTAAAATAGATTACCCAGTCTGTGGTATGCTGTTATAGCAGTGGAAAATAGACTAAGACAACACGCTTTGTTCTACTTTTATGTTAATGTCACAGGTCTATTTTGATGTCTAATCCTATTTTTAGATCTAATTTCATTTTAATTATTAATGTTTGCATTAGATTTTTGGATACCCTTGAGGGCTATGATGCTCAATAAGCAATGACTTATTAAAAGTAGCTTTGTGGGCCGGGCACGGTGGCTCATGCCTGTAATCCTACCGCTTTGGGAGGCCGAGGCAGGTGGATCACGAAGTCAGGAGATCAAGACCATCCTGACTAACACGGTGAAACCCCGTCTCTACTAAAAATACAAAAAATTAGCCGGGCGTGGTGGCACACACCTGTAGTCCCAGCTACTTGGAAGGCTGAGCAGGAGAATGGCTTGAACTTGGGAAGCGGAGGTTGCAGTGAGCCCAGATCCCGCCACTGCACTCCAGAGTGGGCGACAGAGTGAGACTCCGCCTCAAAAAAACAAAACAAAACAAAACAAAATAAAAGTAGCTTTCTTTCTTTTTTGCCTCTCACAGCTTCATTATCCTTTAGACGAGAGAATTAATTTTCAAATGGATCACAAAAGGTGGGCAAGATGATCTAGTAGGATTAGAGGAGAAAATATTAGAATCTTTATTTTTACATTGTATATTTAATCTCATCCTTCTTAAATTTAAATTTTGAGTTAAATATTGTAAAACAATGTTTTACAATAATATGCATATTAGTGGACTAGTACAGGTATATAATCTATAAATAAATTGTGATGGAATGCTAATTTTATTTAATTATTATTATTATTATTTTTGAGACAGAGTGTTGCTCTGTTGCTCAGGCTGGAAGTGCAGTGGTACAATCTCGGCTCACTGCAACCTCCACCTCCCGGGTTCAAGCAACTCTCCTGCCTTAGCCTGCCCAGTAGCTGGGATTACAGGTGCATGCCACCACGCCCAGCTAATTTTTGTAATTTTAGTAGAGACGGAGTTTCATCATGTTGGTCAGACTGGTCTCAAACTCCTGACCTCAACTGAGCCACCTGCCTCGGCCTCCCAAAGTGCTGGGATTATAGGCGTGAGATACTGTGCCCAGCCAGAATGCTAATTTTATTTTATTTAGTTATTTTGTTACTGAAGGGATATAGAATCATAAAAGTTTGGAGACCTCTATTCTAAAAGAGTAGCTGTCATCCTGCCTGTATTTCAGAATCACTAAGAGAGATTTTTAAATAAATTACATTATGCCTCACCCCATCCCATACTCAGTGAACCCAGCCTTCAGGAGTGAGGTATTGAATATGTGTATTTTCAACAAGCACTTTCTGATGATTCTGACACAAACCTCCTCGCTAAAAACCACATTGTTATCTAGAGCTAAGTAAGTTCACCAAGGGAAAAGCAGATATCTTTCTTGTTTACCGTTGTATCTATATATATAGCATAGTGCTTAACACAGAGTAAATGCTAGCTGAAGGAATGAATGAACAAATAAGCCACAACCCAGAGATAGCCTCTGACTGCCCCAGTCTTTGTTTTCATGCTTAGTGTTTTCATATAATTGTTTTACACATTCAAGAACCTTTTATATATAAAATCGGGTACCTTATTTTGATTGCTTTTAATAAACAGTTGTTTAATATGTATTTTAGCATTATTTAGCACTTAACATTTCCTATTATCAATTATACTATTTTAAAAAATATTGGCTGGGCCCAGTGGCTCATGCTTGTAATCCCAGCACTTTGGAAGGCCAAGTGGGAGAATCACTTGGGCCCCAGAGTTGGAGGCTGCAGTGAGCTCTGATCACACCACTGCACTGAATTCAGCCTGGGGAACAGAGCAGGACCCTATCTCCAAAAAAAAGCCTTTATGTCTAAAGCTTTCTTGTGTATATCCAATTATATGCTTAGAATAGAGCCTCAGAAGTAGGATTTCTAGGCCAGGTGTGGTGGCTCATACCTGTAATCCCAGCACTTTGGGAGACCAAGGTGGGTGATTACCGGAGGTCAGGAGTTCGAGACCAGCCTGGGCAACATGGTGAAACCCCATCTCTACTAAAAGTACAAAATTAGCCAGGTGTGGTGGCGGGCGCCTGTAATCCCAGCTACTCGGGAAGCTGAAGCAGGAGAATCACTTGAACCCAGGAGGCAGAGGTTGCAGTGAGCCAAAATCGCACCCCTGCACTCCAGCCTGGGCAACAAGAGTGAAAATCTGTCTCAAAAAAAAAAAAAAAAGGGCCGGGTGCAGTGGCTTATGCCTGTAGTCCCAGCACTTTGGGAAGCCAAGCTGGGCAGATCACGAGGTCAGGAGATTGAGACCATCCTGGCTAACATGGTGAAACCCCGTCTCTACTAAACATACAAAAAAATTAGCTGGGCATGGCGGTGGATGTCTGTGGTCCCAGCTACTTGGGAGGCTGAGGCAGGAAAATGGTGTGAACCTGGGAGGTGGAGGTTGCAGTGAGCCAAGATCGCGCCACTGCACTCCAGCCGGGGCGACCGAGCAAGACTCCGTGCCCCCCCTCCAAAAAAAGTAGGTTTTCTAAGTCAAAGAGTAAAAACTTTTCTTTTTCCCCATGGCAATTTTTTTCTTTTCTTTTCTTTTCTTTTTTTTTTCTGGGACAGGGTCTTACTCTGTCACCCAGGCTGGAGTGCAGTGGTGCAATCATGGCTCACTGCAGCCTTGACCTCCCAGTTTCAAGTAATACGCCCACCTCAACCTCCTGAGTAGCTAGGACCAGAGGTGCACACTACCATGACTGGCCAATTAAAAACAAAACAAAACAAAACAAACAAACAAACAAAAAAACTTTTTGTAGAGACGGGGTCTCACCATGTTACCCAGGCTGATCTCAAACTCCTGGGTTCAAGTATCCTCCCACCTTGGCCTCCCAAAGTGCTGTGATTACAGGCAAGAGCCATTGTGACCAGCCAAGAGAG
This sequence comes from Gorilla gorilla gorilla, assembly GCF_029281585.2. Lineage (NCBI taxonomy): Eukaryota > Metazoa > Chordata > Mammalia > Primates > Hominidae > Gorilla > Gorilla gorilla. The sequence continues at coordinate 38,189,509 of NC_073243.2, forward strand.
TAAGAACATTTTAAAGGCTGTAGCTACTGTGGGAAGAATAAATTAACATTGAACCCAGATCTGGTTCAAGGAGCGAGGCCTTGCTTGCAGGGTCCTTGTGGTCTGGCAGAGTGAGAATCTTCAGCAGGGATTTTTGGTGTGGCGAATAGACTTGGAGTGTCTGATTGCCTTCTTGTCCCTGTTTCTACCACTGACAGGCTGTGACACTTAAGATTCTTCAAGCCTAAGTTTCTTCACCAAGAATGTGAATATTCATAGCTATGTGACAGGGCTGCTAATTCTGAAGCACTATCCAATGGTAGAGCTAAAAGCATTTATTTGTATATTTGACAGAGTTCCAAAGGAACAAAAGATTAGAATCTAGAAGTGGCTCTTATGAAAAGACACCACTCCATCTCCCTTTTGTTAAAAAATACTGTTTACCCAAAAGGGGGTTTGAGTGCTAGTTCCTTAGGTGGGGGCCAAGAGATCCCACAACTCCAGACTCAGCCCCTGAGGAAGGTTCAGAGCTGTTTAGCAACTCTGGCCAATGGGTCACTTTGGAAATATCAAAGGTGGGTATCGTTGTTGGCAAAAGGTAGTGCTGCTGTAACTGACAAAAATAATCATGAGGCTGGGTGCAGTGGCTCATGCCAATAATTCCAACACTGAGAGGCTAAGGTGAGAAGATTGCTTGAGGCCAGGAGTTCAAAAGCAGCCTGACAACATAATGAGGTCCTGTCTCTATTTAAAAAAATAAATAAAATAAAATAAAATAACAAGTGGTCTGAGAACTCCTTCTCTTCATAGTGTGCCAAAAAAACTGGTCAGGCAAGTTCTTGCTCATGGTGCCAAGCCACTCTAAATAAAACAGAAGCAGCTTCCGCTTCCTGTTCTTCAATGATTGCTTACTCCAGAAACCACTAAGCAGATGGCAAATATTTGTCCTTTGGCATGTCTAATTGGATCCCAAAACCATGGTCCGCATTTCATCTTTGCTTTTTTTGTTGTTGTTGTTTGTTTTCTTTTGTTTGAGACAGGGTCTTACTGTCGCCCAAGGTAGAGTGTGGTGGCGCGATCTCAGCTCACTACAACCTCTGCCTCCCGGGTTCAAGCAGTCCTCCTGCCTCAGCGTCCCAAGTAGCTGGGATTACAGGCATATGCCACCACGCCCAGCTAATTTTTGTACTTTTAGTAGAGATGGGGTTTCACCATGTTGGCCAAGCTGGTCTCAAACTCCTGATCTCAAAGTGATCTGCCTGCCTCAGCCTCCCAAAATGCTGGGATTACAGGTGTGAGTCACCACGCCCGGCCTGGTTTTGTTTTTGAGCCTGGGTCTCATTCTGTTGCCCAAGCTGGAGTACAGTGGCTCTATCATGGCACACTGCAGCCTCAACCTTCTGGGCTCAAGTGATCTTCCCACTTCAACCTCCCCAGTAGGCTGGGACTACAGGTGTGCAGCACCACACCCAGCTAATTTATTTTGGGTTTTTAACTTTTTGTAGAGATGGGGTCTCCCTGTGTTGCCGAGGCTGGCATCTTTGGTATAGGGCTGTGTTCTCAAATTTGTGTGTGTTCAAGGATGACTCAAGGTATTCAGAAGATGTGCAGATTCCTGGTGCAACCCCTAGAGAGTCTGATTCTGTAGTCTGGGGTGGTGCCCAGGAAACATTAGCATAGTAGAAGCAGCCCTACCCAGATAGGAACCAGAAGACTGGGCTCCATTTATATCAGCATAAACCTGAGAAGTCACTTCACCTCATTGGTTCCTCTTTCTTCATTGTAAAGCTTCATTTTTACGAGGGGAGCAATACCCACTCATCATAAGGCTGGTTGCCAGAAGATCAAATTAGAAACTGTAGACAGGAAAAGCACCATTATCACTAAAAAGCACATACTCAAGGTCTAATAATTTTGGCTTCTGCCTTTCACAGTGAGAAAGCCTGAACAACACCTGGTTAGGTAACACTGCATCCCTACTGTGAGCCTCTGTCCTGTGATAGAGACTCTCTTTTGTGCTTGTGTGTTTTGCGGTGACAGATCACAGCTGGCTTCCCACCAGGCAATGTCTTCGGATTTCCTACATGGCAGTCCTTGTACTGGGCGTGATCACCGCTGTGACTGGTCTTGGGATCACCTTTGGAATACCTGTAAAGCCTGAAAGTATGTGTCACCTCTGGGTGGCCAATCTGTCAATAATTCACTCAACCAACAAGAGTATATTTATACTCCATATATTTCCAAAATGGGTGAGTCTTCTGATAATGTTCGGCATGTGGTAGGTGCCAGCCACTGCTCTGTTCATTTTATACTTCTCATCTTTATTTTATTCTTAACAAACCTGCAGGGTGCTATCACCATTATGACTGAGAGTCGGTGGGGGGAGGCAACTTGCCCCAGATCATATCACAAATACATTAATAAGCCAGGTTTCTGATACAGGTCAGCCTGACTCTGAAGTCAGGATACAGTTTCCACCTTCCAGGAGTTTCCACTGTGATTAGGAGATTGGTGAAACAGTCGTGGGCAATACAGAACAGCATACGACCAGGAATTAAGTTGAGTGAGATGATACGTATTTCCAGTAATTTGAGAGAAATCAGCTAGAACTGGTGCTGAAGGGACACGGTCATAAAAGTGAGAACTGGAGCCAAACCTTGTAGGGGGTTCAGATTTAGATTGAGGTTTGGGAAGAGGTTTGCCAGAGATGGAAACTGTGTACCCTCTGGTAGGACACAAAGGATTAGGACTTCGCCTTGCACCAAACTTGAAGTATGTGAGGAAGAGAGGTGAAAAATAACACTGAGTAGTTAAGGGGTGGGGGTGAGTGAAAAATAAGGAAGGATTATGGTCCAGTAGCACTGAATTGCATTACACACACGCATCCACACATTGACACCACGCTTCCTCTTGCCACACTCTGGCAGATGCTCTCCGCTCTGCCATGATATCCTTCTTCCATTGCTTGTTTGGCTGGCTCATAGAGGGTTTAAGACTAATCTCAGGTGTCCCCAGACTGAGTGAGGCGTGCCACCTCTGTGCTTCCACAAACCCTGTGTAAAGCTTAACCCAGCTCCTGGACACACAGTGCAGTAATTATCTGTTCTGGAATGCATCTTGAAGACAAGCAATATCCTTCTAATCCCAGCCCTGCTACATGCTTATTGGACAAATGTCTTCAGTAATGCATGTTGATTAAAGAACTGAACCTTGATGCCGCCAGAAGTGGAGCCATGGAAGGCTTTTGAGATGATAAAAGCAAGCAATATTTGTGTGGCTTCAGTGAAGGAAATGGGGCATAGAGAAAGTGATAGATTTGAAATATGGGAAACTGACTCATCAAATTGCCATGAAAACAAACAAACAAACAAACAAAAACCTAAGGCTTAGGGTGTTGGTCTCCTGATGAGAACAGTTTTGGACTCACGATCCTAGTCAGCTTTGGGAGTTAGTAGGATTCTACACAGTGGGACCTAAGGGTAAGATCTGGATTCTCATTTTACCTTTTGAACACTCATTCAGAAAAGCATTTATTGAGCACATATTATGTGCCAATAACAGTGCTCTGCTCAGGTCTCCTTCAAGAGCGTCTGCATCAGGGAGCTCCTTTAACTGACAGCCCCAGCCACCACCTGTCTGGACCCACCACCACATTCATGCCAAGGCTACTCTTCCCCATGTGGTCCCCAGGCAATTACTGAGCACTGTGGGGTTGCTGGTGCTACCCATCCCTCAAGACATGGGACCCTGCTAATGGGTGACTTTGCCTCAAAGACTCCACCTTGGCCTGTCTGAAACTTTCTTAGAACTGGCTGCAGGCCAGGAGCGGTGGCTCACGCCTGTAATCCCATCACTTTGGGAAGCCGAGGCAGGCGGATCACCTGAGGTCAGGAGTTCGAGACCAGCCTGGCCAAAATAGTGAAACGCCATCTCTACTAAAAATACAAAAATTAGCTATGCATGGTGGCAGGCACCTGTAATCCCAGCTACTCGGGAGGCTGAGGCAGGAGAATTGCTAGACCCTGGGAGGCGGAGGTTGTAGTGAGCAGAGATTACGCCATTGCACTGCACTCCAGCCTGGGCAACAGAGTGAGACTCTGTCTCACAAAAAAAAAGCTGCAGTCTGAGATTTCCTACGCAGACCTTCATTAACCCCCTCCTTTCATAGGCATTAGAACTGCATCAGGATAGGTTCCCTTGCCTACTTTTGCTTCCTCCCCAAACTATAATCCTCCAAGTTAGATTCACATCTAATCTAGTTTGGTGTTAATTTCTCAGAGGATGAAAAATGACACAAGTTCTTTCAGATTATCAGAGCATAACAGTTCTTGTCCCTAAAACCACAATGCCAAGCACCTCTTAGATTAAGGGATATAAACTAGTGTTATCTGCCTCTTAATTGTCAACACAGTCCCAACTATAAAATATTTAAGATGTAAAATTTACCAAGCCCTCACCACTTCTAAATCAGGTACCTAAAGTATTTCCAGCCTGTTTATCACTCTACACACCAATCTGGAATTTTCTGGGTATACATTATTTAGGTGTAAATATGTCTGAGATACAAATGTTACCAATGAGCTCTTTACATCTTAACTTCCACCATCTAATTTTTATAGTACTTGAAATTTTTAAAAATACCTTTCACATTATTTTGACTACCTCCCATTCATTTTTTGAATGGGTAGACTAATTACATTTAAACAATAATATCAGTTTAACTCATAGTATCCCCGTGAAGTCAGCATACAGAGTTACCCTTGCTCTCATTTCTAGCTAAGAAAATAATGGAGGGGGCTATATAACCAGCCCATGGTAAAGCTCAAGCCACAGCCTATGCCTATGGACCCTCTCCCAGGCAGCTTCCAGTACTTCTCCAGCAGTGGTGAGTGTGTGCTTGTTTGCCCACATACAGTAGTATTACAAAAAAGAATGAGGGAGAATAAGAAGAAAAGAGGGAGGAGAAATAATGGGCAAAAGAACAATGGTTACAGCTAAAGCTTCAGTCAAAAAAAGAACGATGGTAAGAAGCAGAAGAGGGAAGAGGGGCATGTTGTTATTAAAGCTGATGTTCATGGTCATGAATGCATGTGTCAGCATTTAATACTTGTCTTATAAATCTTCCAGATTTAGGCCAGGCGCAGTGGTTCATGCCCGTAATCCCTGCAATTTGGGAGGCCGAGGCGGGAGGATCACTTGAGGTCAGGAGTTCAAGACCAGCCTGGCCAACATGGGGAAGTCCCATCTCTAATAAAAATACAAAAATTAGCCAGGTGTGGTGACAGGTGCCTGTAATCCCAGCTACTAGGGAGGCTGAGGCAGGATAATCGCTTGAACCCAGGAGGCAGAGGTTGCAGTGAGCTGAGATGGCACCACTGCACGCCAGCCTAGAGCAAAACTCCGTCTCGAAATAAATAAATAAATAAATAAATATTTTCCAGATTTACCACATCGACAATGTAAGACAGCCTCACAGCGACTGGGCTTCTTGTGCGAGGACCTCAGCACTTGCTTGCCACCCTCCCAGCTGTGTAATGGCAAGTTGGATTGCAGTCAAGGGGAAGACGAACCTGCTACCTACTCTAGTAAGGCGGACAAGTAACCAAAATTTAAAAACAGTCACCAGCAACTAATAACTAAAATTCAGAATTATATGAAAACATTATTGTACGTGAATGCTTTCTATTAGAATTAATGCTTTTGTCTAACATAGGTCAAATGTCCAACAGTCTCTCACAAAACTTGATATTCAAGTGTCCCAACCAGAAGACTTGGACATATATGGACAAGGTGTGTGACACAAGAAATGACTGTGGTGATTGCTCAGATGAATCAGGTAAAAATGAAAATGTCATTAATTTTTTAATGGCTTCTTGGAGTGGCTACCCTTATACTTCAATTACATAAATTAACTCATCCTTACAAGCCTTCCTTAAGGATACATCCATGATTTTAAGATTCTATCATTTCCAGTAGTTTGTGCATATTTAAACTAGATGAATTCTCTAGCTAAGAATACAGCCAGTTCTGTAAGAATTACCAAAGGAAACAATCTTGACGGACAGCTCTTGTCTGCTATCAAATTCCTTCTATATTTCTTTACAAAGGTTGGTGAAGATCAAACAAAAATCTGTTGAGTGCTTTGACTCTCAAAAAATTTTTTGTTTAATCTTTGCCTTTTCCTTGCTTTTCCTCCCTCACTTTCCTCCTTCTCTCCTCCCCTCATTCTGTTCCTTACGGTAGTTTAATACTTGGCAGACACCTGATCACCCCACAATTTCATGAAACCATGGCAGAGGTGCAATTCCAATACCTCGTGGCCCCAGTTAGTAGTATCTGAAAGCCCTATCAGAAATACGCTAAACAGATAATTTCCTGCCCTTTGTCTGGTCATCCTGGAGGGTAGAAATAGAAATGCTAGGAATTACAGATAACAATGCTCTGACAAATAAAGACTAAAAGTATAAGGAGATCCTTTTCTTCTTGCTAGCTGCCAATTAGCAGTGATTCTTTTCCCTGCTGTTTGAACATACAAACTCAAAGGGACCCTTTCTTTCTTTTTTTTTTTTTTCATGCTTAAAGGCAAATGTATTCAGTTCCTTTCCATGCAGCACACAATAAGGTTATCTATGTGCTTATTTCTTTTCCAAATCAACAGTTTGGGACAAACTTTCAGGATCCACTCATCCTCCACGGTCAGCCATCTTGCAATGTGTTCTCATAAGTGTCTTGCATGGGGGTAAAGGAACCTTCTTGTTGACCTACAGACTGACCTTCTTGTTGACCTACAGACTGACCAAGTAGGGGGTGTACTGGGAGGAGAGCTAAGGACTATTGTCTCTTCTGCCACCATCAAGCTCATGGTGCCACATTAACTTGTACCAGCAGAAGCTTATAGAAGCCACTCAGATTTGCCATGGCAGGCAGGAAGGCATGGGAGAAGGGGAGGAGGGACTCGATGTCCTACGATGGAGTGTAGAAGCTGCTGGCTGGAAAAAACCAGGAACAATGAACATGAGGTCATCTTCCTTAGGATGCCATGCCAAGCAGAAAGCCTCCGAAAAATCCCCCAGTCACTAGAACATTCTTCTTCACAAATGACACCACCTCCTCAGCTTTGCTCCTGACCTCAGTAGGTATCTGATTGCTCTTACGGATCTTCAGCGGCTCTTTGGCTTTCTTCATGTCCTTCTCCACTCGTTGCCAGTCAACTTTGATATACCCAGTATGGTTTGCAAGCTGAAGGAGAGAAAATCCACCTCCCACAGCTGTTGCAGCCAACTTTCCAACCTTCTGGAATATGAAACCCGTGCACCATCCAGTGACACCTCCAATGAACAGCTGGGTTGCCATGCTATACTTTTCTGCTGAAGGTCCAGATTCCTGCCCGAACAGCTTACGCCACCATGGCTGCTTCTTAGCAAATTTCGTAAGGTCCAGTGACTCAAAATTTCCCTCAATGTTTCCTTGACTGGACGCGGCCATTTCGGTGAGCTTGTCTCGCGAGGACACACGTAGAGGATCTGCGTGGTAGGCCGCGGAGTGGCGCGCAGTTGTCGCCACCACTTGGCTTCCGGCACGTGTGGCAGATGTTTCCATTCCCATGGAAGAGGGCGCGCCGTGGCTGCTTGCAGTCTCCGCAAGCGGCTACATCACAGAGCTCAGCGGGCGGTGTGAGCACCCTTTCTTATTTATGTAATATGTCAGTATGTTTATTTTTAGGCTGATGGTGAGGGGTAGTACTTGTCTTGGCTTTTCAAAGTACAAATTCTTTCACCCAAATATGTAGAATCTTTAATAAACATCTGCAATTTTCCTGCTGGGCAGTTTTCACTAATATTTTTAAGATCCAGGGGGCTATTTCTTTTCCAATAATATCTTTTTCAGTCCACCTTGACATTTTAACAGTTATGGTTTTTAAAATAAATAAAATTGTCTAGTTTTACAGTGCCCGAAGTGTTCAGGCTGGAGATGTGATACTGTTTTCTTTGCTGACTGTGCCTGCATTCCCAGAACTCGCTGCAAAAATGGCATTCAAGACTGTGCTGATTGGAGCGATGAAAACTTATGTGAATAGAAGACTTTTCTAATCATTGTTTTGGAAAAGCTGAAAACTGTTATTAATTGCCTTAATACTTCTCTCAAAAAAAGTATGTGTGCATGTATATATCTATATATGTGTATATATGTATATATGTGTATATATGTATATATGTGTATATATGTATATATGTGTATATATTATATATGTGTATATATATATGTGTATATATATGTATGTGTATATATATATATACACACACACACATATACAAACATATATATCTTACTGGGATGGCAGAGGGAGGGAAGAGCTACTGAAGAACATGAATCCAGCATTAATGGAGAAACAAAGATTAGTAGAAATCAGACCAAAATCTTACTTTCAGCTCATTTCTAAATCTGTTTCCAAATTTTAGAATGTAGCTCTCTGTTCTGTGCACCATAGGGTTATGGAAATGAAACAAATGTATTTTAGCTCAATTATTTCAACAAATAAAGGGTATTAATCCCAAAAGCTGTCAGATCGAAACAGATGTCTATTTCAGTTTCCAGCTGAAAATTAGTTTGTTCCGGTCTGCCCCTCTAGTCTGCCAGGGCCTAAAATTCTTTCCAGCAGGTAGTGAACTTGAAAGAGCAGACTTGGATTTGAATCTCATCCTAACACCTGGGGGGCTGTGTGACCTGAGATAAGTAATTTCACCTCTTAAAGATAATTTTCTTATCTGTACAATAAGGCTCTTTCTTGGGGTTATAAGCAAAGAAGACACAAAACAAGTGGTAGAGTGCTTTTAATATGTAACAGCAGCTAAACGGACTGTAGGCAATCAAAGAAAAATTAGAAGGATATGGTAGATCGTATTATTGTCCAAAAATATCTGCTACCCTGGAGGATTATACTTCCCCAGTCCCACAGCCACTAATCTGTATGTGACTTGCTTTGGCTGAGGAAGTTTATTAATGATATGCATCACTTCCCAGCATCACTTTGAAAGAGCCAGCTGACTGTTCTCCATCTTTTCCCTATCATGAGACTGGCATTGTTCCAGTTAGATGTTTCTGGAGTACAGCGGAGCCCAGCCATGGGCAAACCACAAACTTCAAATGTGACAAACCTTTGTAGCAACTAGACTTTTGGTCCTTTCTAACTGTAACATAACCCTATTTTGATATTGAAGAGACTACAAGAAAAACTTGCCATATTAATCCATAGCCACGAACACAAACCCTTATTTACACAATAAGCTGAAGAAATAATTTTAGATTGTTGGAAAGAAGTTGCTGAGTGCAGGCACAACAGGCTTAACCTTAGACAACATCTGTCCAATAAGCAAGATATGCTGGGATAGGCCTCACCTGGAAATCGACTGCACTTCTGTTTAGTCCCTTTCCGCTAGGCCTAGATCAAACTGGACAGATATTCAGACAGTGGCATTCTCCACAAGCTTGTCAGTCAGTCACCCTCAATACTTCTTGGGCTGAGAATGTTTCCAATCATGCTACTCAAAGTAGGGCCAGTAGGCCAGTAGCATTAGCATCATCTGGGAACTTGTCAGAAACACAAATCCTCAGGCCCCATGCCACTGCCCTCCAGCTTAGCCATTCCACTTGCTTTGGTTTTGTTTGTAACAGCTTTAAGAGCCAGCGCATGACCCACCATCTTCTCTGCCAGGAAGCCGAGTGTCCCAGATAGGTGCTGCCATCAGGGTGGGATCTAGCGTGACTATATAAGCACAGCCCAACCTGACCAAGAGTCTGTAAATGTGCACTTAGTTTTTATAATTTGTTACAGTCGAGACTTCAGGAGTCTTCTCACTGTAGCAGTGTACTTCAACAAAACTGATAAACATCCTGAGGAAAATACAATGTAAATATTTGCAAATGCTGTTTACTCGAAACTTTGTTTTCCCTACAGTTAATAGTGACTTTTAGATACAACTGTATAATACTTTCAAAAGGTACTTGCAAATTGCTATGAAAATTTAAAATAAATTACCATTACAAGTAGAAACTATTTTCTCCCCAAATGGCCTTGGTTCAGATTATACAATTGTTTTCATTGTAATTTGTAAAAATGTTTACAAGTAACCCTATGTTGAGGGATTTTCTGGGACCATGAAACTGTCTGGTAACCTGATTATAGTGGCAGACATTATAAATTCTTTTAACTGTATATGCTCAATTTTACTGTATATTTTTTATTAAATAAAAACATAACCCTATTCATTTATTAGTGTTGACACTTAAGGAAAAGACAATGACCCAGGAGCCACTCCTATTCTAAACACTACCTTTTCCAAGTCACCTTATAAAATATCCTACAAAGAAGGGATCTGGAGATTACTTTTACTTTTTAGAAGTTCTAAACCTCAGGTTACATCTACAAAATGGAGCTATTAGTTCTTCACAAATTGAGGAATAAAGGAGATAACACCGAGGTAATTCATAAAAGGCACTTAACATATGCTTACAATAGAGAATATCAGGGAGAAATGTCTGTTTATCCACTAAGGAATACTCTATTCTCATATTTACACCCACCATATAAATCATGGAAGCACTAAGGACTGTTTGAGAGCAAAGTTTTCAAACCTGAGAACTTTATACCACCTTTGTTACACTACACTGTGATTTTAAATGTTTAATCAAATTCCAAAGGTTATCAGCCATATTACATGCCATGATTAGCTTTCTATAAGCAATTTTTTTTACTGTGTACAGATCGGTGTCAATGAAATAAAAAAATAAAACTGTATACTAGGCAAAGAACTTTATTAATCTTTGTTTCAAACTTGATTCCCAGGCTTCTTCGGCTTAATTAGCTGCAAAGAATGAATTGTGTATAAGCAAAAACTGAAAAGAGCTGCAGTGTCCAAGGGGCTTGGGCTTAAAAATATTAGAGATCTAGATTTTATCAGATCCATAAACAAAAATTTCTTAAAAAGCAGTCATAATATAAAATAGCAGCTCCCAGTAACTTCTTCAAGTTTTATCTTCAGAAGTTGACTCGATTCAGTTTGCCTCATTCTTGGAAGCCTCATCAAAATTCTCCACAAGATCTAGGAAAAGGAAAAGAGTAGAAATTCTTAAAAAAGTGAAATCTACAAATAATTATCAGATCTTAAAAGGGGATGAGGGAAAGACATTCATTTGCCAATGATGATAAATACTGTGTCATAGCCCCAAGAACAAGAATGCAAAAAAAAAAAAAAAAAAAAAGTGAAAAAAATGCCCCCCTCTTCCCATCTCATACATTGGTCAATATAACATGGGGGAGCAGAACCAAAGAATACAATGACACACAATGTTAAAATTTTCCTGGATTCCTAAGGATACCTGTCTATGCAAAGTGGGAATATTTATGAGTCTAGTGATTCTCCTGCCCAATAAATATTTTAGAAGAACGTAAATTTATCCAATAACAGGTAAGAGACAAAGATGTCTCATGATTCCCAAAGGAGTTATGCTGCTACAGATTTTAGAATGGATATATATATCCCAAGATACCTGAACAACTCCACACCTTCTTGTAAATTCATGAGTTTCAAAGTAGGGAGCAAGGGTCATTAGTGCTCTGCAGGTAATAGTTATATTTAGGGTACTATATATATACTTATTTATTCAATATTTAAGGTTAGATACCTACACATCCTTGGGATCCCAAACAGAAACAAGCCAAGTCAAGTCTATAAACATAATTCTCAATTACCTAATACTGCATTATTTTTCTCATTCTAAGTAAGATCTATGTCCATCTTAACTTACCACCCCTCTTCCCTGGGTAGTTTTTCCTACAAAGATTTCTTATTCTCCCTTGCTAAGATTCTCTAGGTTAACCACAAGTAAACGTTCCTACCTGGAACTTCATCATCATCATCCTCTCCAGTAGCAAGTGGTGCTTTTCCATCCACAGCTATGAAAGGAAAATGTAAACATTATTTGTCTAGGTTTTTAATAAATATTCACCAAAAAAAAAAAAAAAGAACAGATGAAATGCCAAGTGTTGTTACAACTTATTTCCATGATAAGGGACATTTGGGATTTTATCTATGATACTATCAATAACATGATATTCTAATGTCTACAAATGGGTTAAAATACTAGGAACAGCCAACAAACAAAATTCCATACCCATCCTTTCAATCCCTCTGGGCCACCATAGGCCTTGAGGTAGTATAAGGGCAGTAGGGAGCTCTTAGAGTGCAGGTAAAGCCCACATACCAAAGCATGGTAAGATTTATTTTGGGAGACAAATGAAGATGCCATTTTCTCAACTACTCTGTGTGTGGCATAAGGGTGATGCTCAACAACCACTTACTGAAATGAAAAAAATTAAAGTAAAAAAATTAAAGAGTCTGTGAGTGGTAAGCATCCACTCTCCTTTATCACATAAGAATATGAACGTACACAGGAGAGTTATGTACTAGGCCCATACAGGCATCAGTGTGATACTTCAAAAGCCTACTTCAGCTCTGAAAGCCCTGACAGTTTAGAACCTCCAACTCAATGTGATAATAAAAATGAAAATTGAGGCAGATTAAGTCAATACCTAGAAAAACATGGGTAACTAAAGAGCCATATATAAGCCTCTGACTTCCTCCTGCATTCCTATTCTTCAAAATTTTAAGCACAGAAAACAGCATAACACTTCCACATCCTCAGATGTATATTCAGCTACACTATTTTCTGCCCCGAATAAAATCCCTATCACACTGTAATTAAAAATGCCAGAATACTGGCAAGCCATTTTTAAAAGATTACTGGTAATACCAACTATATAGATGAAACTGAAGTAATTTCATAATTTACACTAATTTTTTTTCAATTCCAAACTTACAAGTAGTTATTGGCAAAGCACCAAATTAACATTTTCATCATTTCTAGTTAATAAAGTATCTGATCCAAATCAAGTAAGTAGAAAACATTCCACAAAATCAAGTGTAACAATCATAGCACGCTACATCAATTACTGCAAACTTGAGCATGGACACTTGCTTAAGATCAGTTACAAATATGTTATTTTTAAAGCTTGCATTTCCAAACTTAAAAATACTCATATCCATTCTGAGCCCTGAGATCAGAAATCAGCTGCTAAATGAGTAATTCTCTGGTAAAACCATTACTAGGAAACTCACATTGTTTGGGCAGAGCTTCGGCCAGTCTCCTTAAACTAGTCAGACTATCCGCACCAAGCTGGTTTAAGATGCTGGGTAGCATTTCTGTCAGCTGCTTCGTCTCAGCATGGCCTGTAATGGTGAAAGTGTTCGCTGCCAGAGATGCCTGAACTTTAGGGTTGTTAAAGTGGATCACTGTTCCTTGGTTTGTAAACATATTCACCTATTAAGAAAAGAAAAATTTAAATTAGCAATGCTGACCAGTCTCTTTAAAAACAAATGTTTTATTAAACTAAGTCTGGCTAACTAGTATTTCACTGTGAAGCACAGGTGAAATTTTGCCTGGAATGGAATATGTATTCTAATAGCTTTCAGACTTAATGAGCTCCCTGATATTTATTAATTTATGGTAGAAACACATCTTAGGGACTTTGAAGTCCCTAAGTTAAAAAAAAAAAAAAACAACCCATTTAATGCATTCACGTTAACTTTTCCCAGCCAAATCTTGTTTTTTAAAGAAACAAAATTTGATACTTGCCTCTTCAATACCAGAGATATTGTTTACCCCTAACTTCTTTAAGGAGAACTGAAGTTTTTTGTCATCTGCTGTGGCTGTTCTATGAACCACCTTCTTCTTTCTGCGAGCAGTTCCCTAAAGTCAGGGAGAAGAGGAAAGAAAACAGCACATTTATACCACAACAGATATTTTTCAAATGGGAATAGTTTCCAATTCATTTCTGACCTTTGGATCTGTATAAGAACATTACCATAATCATAAACTTATGCAGTGAGCACGCAGGCTAAGGCAAAGATAGAAGCAAAAAATGGGAAAGGAAAAGAATGATCTTTTCAAAGTTCTACTTTTTACATTTGCTCTAAAAGTGATCAAAGAGGTAGCATGTGTCAATCTAAATTAAGCATTTGAAAGAACTCCACATCCAGAATTATTAACCTCTTCTGTTTTTTTTTTTTTTTTTTTGAGACAGGGTCTCACTCTGTCGTCCAGGCTGGAGTGGCGCAATCTCGGCTCACTGCAACCTCCGCCTCCCAGGTTCAAGTGATTCTCCTGCCTCAGCCTCCCGAGTAGCTGGGATTACAGGCACCACCATGCCTGGTTAATTTTTGTATTTTTAGCAGAAATGGGGTTTAACCATGTTGGCCAGGCTGGCCTCAAACTGCTGGCCTCAAGTGATCCGCCTGCCTCGGCCTCCCAAAGTGTTGGGACTACAAGTGTGAGCCACTGCGCCTGACCCCTTTTCTGTTTTTATATTAAAGAAAAATCAACATCCAAATTAATATTCACAGGCAAGACAGTGTATGGAACAATCAAATGAATCTGTATATAGACTTCTATAGCACTCGATAGTAAAGTCTGAAGCCCTTACCTTAACCTACAAGAGCCCTACACAAACTGTCCTGCCCTTAATATGCCACTCCTGACTGCATCTGCTACCATCCCTCTTCTTTAGCCAAATAAACCTTGGCTATTCTTTGAACAGGCCAAGCAGGCTATGACCCAAGGGCCTTTGCACATGCTGTTCCTCTCTCTCCGGAACATCTACATGGCTCTTTCCCTCACTGCAGATCTCTACTCTTATGTCACCTGATCAAAGTGGTCTTTCTCAACTACCCAAAGTAAAATAGCAACTTCCACACTCACTCATCAATTTCTTTCTATCCTGGTTTATTTCTCTTCATAACACTTATTACTGTAAGAGATAAATACATTTTATCATCCATCTCCTCTCCCTAGAATGTAAGCTCCATAAGGACTTCTGTTTATTGCTATAAACCCAGTATCTACAACAGTATCTAGCTCACTGAAGGCACTCAAGGAAAGGCTATCACACCCAACCACCTCACCGTCCCCCAACCTCCATCCCTATTCCTATTCATCCTTTAAAATCTTATTCATTACCTCCTGTTTGCCTTTCCTAAATTCTGCAACCACCCTCTTTCCCTATGCCAAATCATTCCCATCTCTAGATTTTGAAAATGCTTCTACTATTGTACTATGTATATTACACTGTGAAAGAAGATTTTTTTAAGAAAAGACAATTATTGCCACTGCTAGGCTTAAAGCCCACCTAGGGACTTTAAACTTCTTAAAATTTTATATTCTCAGGATCCAACATAGTAAAGGCTTAAATAAATCTTGTTATTTAACTGAAGAAAATATCCATGGCTACAAAAAAAAAAAAAAGTACTGGTTACTAACCTATCCAAACTATTAAGAACAAAAATCACTTTGAAATGGTCATGTATGTATCTGGTTTCCAAAGAATCTTCTCTAAGAAACTCAAAGGAATTTCTAAGATTGTAAAGACAAACCCAGCATACCTTCTAGAGGTTTCATACACTTCACATATGTAGAGTTCAATTTTCACTTAAATAATTATTATTAATGCTGTGATTAGATATGAAAATAAAGGGCTTTTGTAACATTTACCTAAGAGCACCTAACACCTGCAGTTTTCCCTAAAGCAAAATTAACTCACCTAATTTCACATCCCATAATAAGTACATTTCTTAAACAGTGTAGAAATGTTTCCATATTCTGTGACTACAGAAATACTTCTTGTATTATTAGCTAAACGAGTATTAAGATGTTAGGACACAAAATTTAATCTTGTTATCAGCTTTAAATATCCTAGCAAATCTCAAGATTTCCTTTACCCTAAAATGATGTCTCCCAAAGTTAAAGCCTAATGATGAGAGTAACAACAAAAAGACTGCACATAAGCACATTATTCAAATTACTCCTTCTGAAACTGTACTGAAAGTAAGAGTGGTTAAAAACACCAATATAAGAGCATCCAAACACTGAGACACAAAAAATTTGAGTTTTGCTGGCACTTGAAGGCCACAGTCTGATAACAATTGATTAAAGAGGACAAGAAACATCTAATGTTGTTAAATGTGTGGGTGTGGATCCTGAAGACAGCTAACGTTAACAAAAATAAAAAGTAAAAAAAAATCAGGATAAATTCACCGCTGGCAAAGTTCAGTAATTTAACAAAGCTGTATATTATTATTTAAGTCTAAGTGCAACTTCTGGCTATCTCACAGCTAACTCTAAGTTAAACGCTTAAAGTTGGGAAAAACTAAAAGGTAATAAACATGTACCATGGAAGCTTTACAAGTTTTACCAAGTAAAGACATGCTCTGTTTCAACAAGCTACCACACCTTGTTAAATACTAAGAATGTGCTAACAATACAAACTAGGTAGACCTCTGTCTACAGTGGACTTCTTATTAATTACAGGACAATCTAAAAATCAGCTTCAAAAAAGAATCCCCTTGATGTGAATCAGTATCCACCAGGAAAAAAACAATTAATCAAAAACTGATCATTTAAAAATCAGTCACTTTAATTTCCTCATTTTTACAGTAATACAAAGTCAGAACAGGAAAGATACCTACTTGGGTTATATTTTCAAATCTAATAGTCACTGCTCTTAAACTCCAAAATGTACCCGTATCTTCAAATACCCTTGAAATATGCAACTACCCTAAAGAATATTTAGTTCAGAAAGCAGTACAGAAAGGTCTCAATTTACAAGAGAGACAAACAAGCACTGACTTTATACAACTCAGGCCAAAACAAGTCAAGGGTATGATGTGCACAACGATCTAACTGAAATGACACATTTTCCTTACTAATTAAATTAGGAAACACTTTTGTTCTACTTATACTCTGTAACACTGAAAACACAAACATGTTTACACAAAGGCGATGTTTTTAGCTCGTCTCATTGATGTGTCTCCAACCCTCGTCTCCCCCGCTCCTCGAGATTTGCTAGCTCCGTGAATTTCCGTCGATAGGCAAAGTTTGTCACCGATAATATAAGAAGCGCAAAAGGAATATGTTTTTTAAAATACCTAAACCTTAAAAAAAAAAAAACCCACAAACCCGAACTATTAAAACTTACTTTCCCACCAATGCGCACTTGTGCCTGCAGTTTGGCGAGTTTTTCCTGGTTCATGATTGTTTCTTTCATCTAGAAAAAGAGGAAATCCTCAGCAAGGATAGGTTTAGCTCACTCTAGCATTCCATGCTCGTTATTTCCCAAGATACCAGCAGGAAAATAAACGTCCTACACAGGCCGAAACCTGGATCCCAAATCCTCCCCGCAAAGCTCCAAATTTGGGTTTCCAGGGAGCCCAAAGAGCACCCGCCTCCCCACCACTCCCCCACAGCTCCCCGCTCTTGGCAGGCCCGGATGAAGGGCTCTACCCCACGCCTGGCCAGCACCCCCCACCCATGGCCCTGGCCTGGCCTCGGCCTAGCCAGGGCCTGCCCGGCCCGGCCACTCTCCGCAAGCCTCGCGGTACCTGAGGCTCCTGTCCTCGGGTTCCGCCGCGAGGTGGAGGTTGAGACAGCGTCGCCTCGCCCCCAGGGCAGCCGCCCCTGGCTCGACCTCGCCCCCGAGAGTCAGCCTGAGCGGGTGCGCCTGTCCGTCGCATCGCCTTCCTCTCCTCCTCTGCCCTGTCCCTCCCTGTCTCGCTCCTTCAGGGAACTTCCCGCCCCCGCTCCCGTCCTCCTACCACGCCGCCGTCCACAGCCTTTTTGTACCTTGTCGGAGCGAATAAGGGGCCGCGCGGGGGACTAGGGTTGGTGCTCAAGGGGTCTCGGGTGGACCACCTGAGATTAGGCGCACACACGCGGGGACGCAAGATGGCAGCTAAAGGGAGGCCGGAAGTGACACAAGGCCACTTCCTCCAAGAGTCAGGAAACTGACTTCGCCGCGAACTCGGTTCCTCCCTGCGCACGCGCGACAGCGTTTGTGATGGTCCAGAGAGTCCCTATTCTCCTCCTCCTGCTCCAGCGGCTGCCGGCTGCAGGCCCTGCGAGAGACTACCGGCTTGAGGCGCAGCCCGTACCTCTGGGAGAGGCAACAAAGGGGTCGGAGAGCGCGGTCCTGTGCACAGTTAGGGTTAAGTCCGCTCAGTCTCCGTTGGGCCCTGATCCTGAAGTTCTGTACCCTCCGAAGAAAGGGCCTCTTCACGTTTCCTGGAGACGCCGGAGGTGCCCAGCTTGTGCTCACCACTCAAGCAGCTCTCCCCTTGCTGGAGGTGTGGGTTGGAGAATTGTAGAATTTCCCTCTCGGCCCGAATGAGCCATTACAAAAGCATTTTGTCAAAAATAGTGAAGTTAGTTTGGCCTTCCAAGGTTAGGTGGTGTGGTAGATTGCGGGACCGAGGTTCAGAATTTCTGGGGGCTGTATCCCCGAGCCCCACTCCTCAGAATGCAACTCTGTACGACGAAGGAACTGGGTAATCCGCATTTCAGCCAATTTAGCAGATGACTAACCACCTTAAAACGGTCCACACAATTATCTTGTTTATCAGGCAAAAAAATTGACTCCTAGGTACCGAATTGGCATGGATTTGACAATTAGCGATTCACGGTTAAGCAGACTTTATCTATCTTAATCCAATCAAAGGAGAATTTCTGCCTGCTGTGTTTGGAGAGACAATGCATGGATGTGAGTTAAACTTTGTTAAACCCAGGACAAGCTTTAAGATAAAACGACTGATATTTAAAATGGCAATTTAAATAAAAATGTTCTCTGATCAGCCTTTTTGTGGTCTTAACCATGAAATGTCTTTGCATATTCAAAAGTGAGTCCAAAATCTTAGAATGCAATGTATATAGCAAGAAAACTTGTGTAAGTGCAGACTCTTCTCCAGTTAAGATCAATGTTTAAACTTTTTGAATACTTTTTACATATAAGTTTGTTGAAACTGATGTCTCAAGAACGTAACTGGTGAGGACAGCTGTATTGCCTTTTAGAATAATTGTTACAGTTATATTTACAAAAAACAATGTTGCTTCAGTTAAATATGAGTGAAGTTTTAGTACAGGAAAGGGTGTTTGTAGTTAGGCTTATGTGGGTTACCTTCCTAATGACAAAGGCCAAAATGGCACTACCAACATTATGCTGTGCTCTGGAGATATTACAAAATATATAGAAAGACTCCCCCTTTTGGAAGAAATGTGTATCTTTGTCCAGGAACAGTTTTTTTCCTCTCCTCCATGTTATATTGGAGGCATTTGAAACTTCCTAGTCACGTGATGTTTTCTGAGCTTTTATAGAGACAAGATTATATGTATGTAACCTGCCACCTGACTTTTTTTTCTTTTTCTTTGCCTTCCCTCTCCTCTGCCCTTTTAATACACCTGTTTTCAGGAAATATTGTGAGCTACTTTTATTTATTTATTTATTTCTAATTTTTGAAACCAGGGATGCTAATTTTTTTATAATTTTTTAAAAAAATATAAAACTTTAAAAAAATTAAAAGAGATGGGGTCTCACTTTGTTGCTTAGGCTGGGCGCAAACTCCGGCGCTCAAAGGATCCTTCAGTCTCAGCCACTTGAGAAGCTGAAACTACAGGTGTGCACCACTTTCCCTGGCTTATGACTTTTTAATTTTCCCCTCGTTCCTACTTTTTTCTCCTGTTCTTTCATGAATTTAAAAGTTTGCCACGTGTTGAAAATATAAAAGATTACTTAATAGTAAAAAAGAAAATTTTGATTTTCTTTTTACGTTCTGTTTTGGTTTGGTTTTTGTGCTTTTCTATTTAGAGATGGAGGTCTTGCTATGTTGCCCAGGCTGGTCTCAAACTCCTGGGATCAAGCCATCCTCCCATCTGGGCCTCCCAAAGTGCTGGTAGTACAGGCATGAGCCACGATACCTGGCCAAAATTTTGATTTTTGACTCCAGCTGCTTCTGCTGGTTTTATGAGTAGTCAGGAAATTCTGATTCTTCTAATAAAATAATTATATACTAGACTTTTCAAAAATATGGGATTTTTTTGTTTCAAAAAAGGTTATTACATTGCAATCTTAGCTCAAGGATGCCAAAAGAGTAACTTGTGCTAATGTGGGAGCCATTTCCAGTATGCTCCCAATGTCTATGGCAAATGTGGGTAATTGGCTCCCACACTTTCCTGCTGGGCTTCAAGGAGCCTAAGAATCATTTACTCAGCACTCAAGATTGTTATCTGTCAATAGAGAAGGCAAGAAAGGTGAACCCTGTTTGCCCTCCTTGGTTTATAGTTTATAGCCTAATCAAAGTCCATGAATTGTTTTCATCTCTCAGCTGGATTTGAGTCAGCTTCAGCAAAAGCCAAAATATCCACTTTATATAATGCTTATTTCTTTCTTTCTTTTTTCTTCTTCTTTTTTTTTTTAGTCTCATCCTGTCGCCCAGGCTGGAGTGCAGAGCACTCGGTTCACTGCAACCTCCACCTCCCAGGTTCAAGCGATTCTCATGCCTCAGCCTCCTGAGTAGCTGGGATTACAGGTGCCCACCACCACACCCAGCTAATTTTTGTATTTTTTATTAGAGTCAGGGTTTCACCATGTTGGCCAGGCTGGTCTCAACCTCCTGACCTCAAGCGATCTGCCTGGGATTGCAGGCATGAGCCACCATACCTGGCCAACTCAATATTCTTAATAGGTGGTAGGGCTATTTCCCTTTTTCACTTCTGAGACTGACAGATTTGCAGATATTCTATGTACATTTTAGGTTTTGTTTCATTTTGAAATTTTGATTAGGATTGGTTGTATAGATTGATTTGGGAAACTTTTATATATTTTCTAATTGTATGCCTCTGCATTCACTTGTAGGAAATCTGGCTATTTTTAATATACAGGGATTTAATATAGGGAATTGGTGCTTTACAAAGTTTGAAGGACTGGAGGAGTGGGCTTTAGCCTGGGCTGTCAGAAGTGAGTCCTAAGATTATAATACAGATTTAGTATCCCTAATCCAAAAATTTTAAATCCCAAATGCTCCAAAATCCAAAGCTTTTTGAACACCAGCATCATGCTCAAAGGAAATGCTCATTGAGCATTTCAGATGACAGATTTTCAGATTAGGGCTGCTCAACCAGTATGTACATAATGCAAATATTCCAAAAAAAAAAATCCCAAGTCTGAAAAATTTCTGGTTCCAAGCATTTCACATAACAGATACTCAACCTGCACTCCAGAACTGGGCTGTCGTAGGACCTGCTGCAACTGTTTTCACCCATTAGGAGGATGGAGAATCAGGACCCTACAACTGGAATTATTGATGTTAAGAATGCACCACTGTAGCTACAATTCAGGAATCAAGAAGATAACTGTAGTAAGTACTACTTAATACCCACAAAGCTAATGACTGAGCTCTGGAAAGCTGCTGCAAAAAATATATCTCATGAGCATGCTTGCCAGCAAAAACAAAGCAGCAGGAAAAAGGCTTTAGCCTCACTTCCACTTTCTAAATCTTACTTAAATGTACTTAGTTGGCAAAAATAATTCACTTCTAGGATGGTAACTGCAAGGAAATCTGGGAAATATAGTTTTTAACTTTCCAAATTTATAGTACAAGGAGGCAAACTTGAAAGAAATTGGAATTGATCTGAGTACCAATCTACCTTACCTACCCAAAATTTCACCTCCATGAACATAGTGCATCTATTTTTTCAAATCTTTTATGTATTTTAGCAGTGTTTTAAAAACCTTCTGAAGGTCATGTGCATTCTTTAATAGATGGATTCCCGGATGTTATAGTTTTTATTCTTAATCTCTTTCCTATTTTAGTCATTGCAAATGTCTTCTCCTGGTGTGTTAAATCCATCATACTCTTGTTAAATAGAAACATAAATTTTTGACCCCGAGTTGATCTAGTTGTCGGTTTACAGAATATACAAAAGACAAAATTCAGATTATAGGAAATGAGAGGGCAAATAAACTCCAAGGGAACAAAAAAAAAAAGAGTAAGGGGATCTTTGTATTAAGAGAAACCTAAGAGACATATCAAACAAACAAAAAACCCAGAAGAAAGCAGGCAAAACAATAGTGTCTAGGGGTGCATGCTTAGGTAATGAAACTGAAGAGGAAGGGAATTAATTATAAAAGAATAGTGGTTATTCCATGCTGGGTGAGGTAGCTCACACCTGTAATCCCAGCACTTTGGGAGCCGAGGTGGGTGGATCACTTGAGGTCAGGAGTTTGAGACCAGCCTGGCAACATGGTGAAACCCTGTCTCTACTAAAAATACAAAATAAATAAATATAATAAAAAATAAAAAAAGAATAGTGGTCATTCTTGCAGAAAATGGATTATAGTTGGGAGGAGGCATGTAGCAGATTTCTAGGGTGGGGAGGAAAGGTCTGTCTCCTTACATGTAGAGTGTATATGGTTCTCTGTATTTGCTGTACTGAACAACAAAATTTCTTAAAAGGAAAAGCACACAATATATAATGCAAAGAAATATGCATATTTACGATCATATTTCAACATTACAGTGCATACATTTATGGAGAAGGAGAATGGGAGTAAAGATCAGAGAAGAAAAATCAATGAGAGTGTTTTGCATGGAGTGAAAATGACAATGTGCTAATAATATGTCATGTTTAGAAAGCCTTTAATACACATTAGGCACTGTTCTTAGTGCTTTACTTATATTAACTCATTTGATCACATGAAGTAGATACTATTACTCCCATTTTACAGAACCAGAAAACTGAGGCACGCAGAGGTTAAGTAACTTACCTAAGGCCACAGTGCTAGTAAGTGGCAAAGCTGAAACACAGACCCTGGCAGTCTGCTCCATCCTCTGTGCTCATAACCATTATACGATGCTGCTGACTACTAAGGAATATGATTGTCTCAACTCTGCACCTGATGCTCAGTAAAAACCCACTCAGCTGCTCACTCAGAATCTCTATGCACATGACTGACACCTCAAATATACCATGTTTAAGCCAGAACAGTGTTTTCCATCTACCATTAAGTCAAAACACTTGAGAGCAGCTCTTTCCTCCTGTAACCTCCCACATCAAATCATCAATAAATCTTATTGGTCCTACCTCCAAAGTAGATTCTGAATTTGACCACTTAGCCATATTTACTGTTGCCACCCTAATCCAGACGAACATCATCACTCACTTAGGCTACTACAACAGCTTCCTAACTTACTTCCCCATTTCCACTTTGCCTCCTGCAGCTCATGCTCCACACGTTTTTGTTTTTTGTTTTTTTTAAAGCAAGTTTTCCCTACATAAGCATTTTAATGTCTGCCCATTGCATTTAGAATAAAATGCACTCTTTACTTTGACCAACAAAACCACACATAGTCAGCCACTATCCTCAAAATTTATCTCCTACCATTCTTTCTCTAGTTCTTAGGCATCTTACATATTTGAGCTGTGCAGAACACACAGAAAAAAAAACAAAACGTTTCCTTGGCCATTTTTATTTTCCAAATGTAAGAATAGAGTAAAAATTTCAGGAGTGATGAAGTTATCTCAGTCTGGGGCAGTGCTTAATGTAAGTTAGTATTTGAATTGACCACTCTTCAACCTCAGTTGTAATCAACTTCCTTAGCCCTAACCTGACCAAGGCAATAGCCATCAAAATCACTAGAATACAGAAACATTCACAGGCACAAAGATGACAGGGAGCAAAAATGAGAAAGAAGGAAAGGAGAGAGAGGGTGCACACCCAAATATTGGGGGATAGTTTAGATTTGTTGTTCAGCAAATATCCATTTCGTCTGCCTTTCACCATTTGCAGAAGATACTTCCCTGCCCATTGCTTTTGGGTTCAGCCAAGTGACTTGCTTTTATCAGTGGAATATTAGCAAATGTGAGATAAGCAGAGAACTTAAATGTGCTTGTATGGTTTCTTATGCCCCTTCTTTGGTGATCATCATGAAAGGAAGATGCCTCAGGTAGCCATAGACCCTTGAGTATGGACCCCAGAACCAACATGTGGAGCAATCCTAAACCCTATCTTCAGCCGTAAGGCCACGTGGCCAAGCCCATACAATTGATTTATAGACCCATGAGCATGAAAATAAATGCTTATTATTGTAAGATACTGAGTTTGAGGTACTTTATTATGCACTATTATTGTTGCACTAGTTGACTAACGCAAATGGTAACAGCTAGTGCTATAGGCTGTCTATCCTGTTCACTTGCCATTACCTCTCAGTGCACCTATAACTTCTATGTATAATCAAAGTGAAATAATTGAAAAAATTCAAATTGTGTATATTGTTTAAAGGATTAGAGTACTATGCAATGAAGACAGCATATGCAATTTGCTACCTTTTGTGTTAGAGAAAAGATAAGTAGGAGAGACTGATTTGGGGGAAAAAAGTAAACAACGGAAGAAACAATAAACTTAAATTTTTTTTTTACTTATAGGTTACTTACAGGGTTACCTGTATGGAGAAAGAAACAAGAGTTCTCAGAGTATACCTTTTCAGTTACTTTTGACTTTTGAACATTTTCTTTATTAAAAAATAAAATCAAAGTGAAAAGAAAAAAGCAAACCCTAAAATTGAAAACACAGGAACATAACTGTATATCAAGTTGACACAGAAAAAATGTCTTCAGATGACTTTTGAATGCAATATGCACATTCTTCAATCTTAATGGGATTTATTTATTTTTAGAGATGGTGTCTTCTTATGTCGCCCAGGCTGGCCTTCAGCTCCCGGACTTAAGTGATCTTCCCACTTCGGTCACCCAAAGTGCTGGGATTACCGGTGTGAGCCACTGCTCCCAGCCTTAATGGAATATAGTTAAAGAAAAAAAGAACTGGAAAGAAATTAAACCTCACAGTAATTGTGATAATTAATTTTATGTGTCAACTTGACTGGGCTCTGGGTGCTGAGAAATTTGGTCAAACACTACTCTGGATGTGTTTGTGAGGTTGTGTCTGGATGAGATTAACATTTGAATCAGTAAGACTGAGTAAAACAGATGGCCCTTCCCAATGTGTGCAAGACTCATCCAGTTCATTGAAGGCCTAAATAGAACAAAAGGCTGAGCAAGAAAAAATTTGCTCTCTCTGCCTAATGGTCTTCAAGCTGGGTCATCATTCTTCTCCTGTCTTTGGACTTGGAGTCAAGGTGAGACTTACACCATTGACTCTCTTGGTTCTCAGGCCCTTGAGCTCAGATTAGAACTATGTCACCAGCTCTCCTGGGCCTCCAGCTTGCAGAGCTTGGGATTTCATAGGCTCAAAATGTGTGTAAGCCAATTTCTTATACTCTCCTTCTCCACCACTCCCCACCCTGTCTCTCTCTCTCTATATATGTGTATGTAGATAGATGGGTAGATAGATAGAGCATATATATACTATTTCTCTGGAGAACACTAATAGTTTTTTTGTTTTTGTTTTTTGAGACAGAGTCTCGCTGTGTCACCCAGGCTGGAGTGCAGTGGCACGATCACGGCTCACTGCAACCTCTGCCTCCCGGGTTCAAGGGATTCTCCTGCCTCAGCCTCCTGAGTACCTGGGATTACAGGCGCGCGCCACCACGCCTGGTTACTTTTTGTATTTTTAGTAGAGACGGGGTTTTACCATGTTGGTCAGGCTGGTCTTGAACTCCTGACCTTGTGATCCACCCGCCTTGGCCTTCCAAAGTGCTGGGATTACAGGCGTGAGCCACCGCGCCCAGCCTGGAACACTAACAGTTTTATACTTAGTTGTAAATTGGTACTGTGAAGTAGAAAACATTTTCTGTGTATTATAGGATAAAGCAAATGAGTAAATATTTTAATGTTTATAAAAAGGGAGAATTTCAGTTTAAAAGAAAGATACAATGTATTATTTTGTAATTTTCTGGTTAGTACTTTTTCCTCCTTTTTAAGAAATCTTTATCCACCCATGAATATATTCTCCTTTGTTTCTTACAGTTTTAGTTTTCACAATTAGCTCTACAATTCATCTCTAAATTTTTTTTTTTGAAATGATGAAAGGTAGGTGTTAAGGTTTTTTTTTTATATCTCACATGGATTAGAGAAAGACTGTAAAAGACCAATAAAGTTTTGAATTGGATTTTGGCCCTAGCCCAGCACAAACAAGAGGTTGAAGCCTCTCTGCACAAAGATGATATAAATCAGTGTCATAAAGTAGATCATTACATCTTAGAGAATTTTATTGAATCTGTTACAGCATTAGAAGTGGTAAATGGGGCCTGGCCCAGTGGCTCATGCCTGTAATTCTAGCACTTTGGGAGGCCGAGGCCAGTGGGTTGCTTGAGCTCAGGAGTTCGAGACCAGCCTAGGCAACATGGTGAAACCATCTCTATCAAAAAATAGAAAAAATAATCTGGGTGTGGTGGCACATACCTGTAGTCCCAATTACTTGGGAGGCTGAGGTGGGAGAATCGCTTGAACCTGGAAGGTGGAGGTTGCAGTGAGCCAAGATCATGCCACTGCACTCCAGCCTGGGTGACAAAGCGAGACCCTGTTTCAAAAGAAAAAAAAAAGAATCTAAAGTAGCACCAAGGTCAAACCTGGGCTATAGCATCTGTTTTTCCTAATTACTCTCTAATCTTTGGATAGTGCCTATAGAATATTATTTTTTTGTTATAAAGTGTAAATCAGGTGGTAGAAAATAATAATTGTCAGTCTCTATAGTTTTACGTGATTCAAAATTTAAATGTTATATTCTCATTATTTTCTTGCAGAATGCGGTCTGTTTTGAGCACAGTTCTAAACACATGACTGAATTAAACCCATGTTAAGTTGTAACTATAGTCTGTGACTTTTAAGTATCATGGATAATTTTCAGACTTCATCCTTTAACAAATTGAAGGATTCAAAACAAATTATTGATTCAAACAAATGAGTAAATGGGATTGTGTATTTACTGTACTGACTAAAACAGAATCATAGCTTTATATTTCTATCATAAGTAGTCTCCTCATGCATATTATAAAGACTGAACTGAAAACCGTCACAAATTATGCTAAACTATCTCAGTTTTACCTCTGCTTAAGTCAAGCTGAACAAATAGTTAACCTCTCTGAACCTGCTTTCTCACCTAAAAAGATTGTCAAACTTTGGTATGTATCATAATCACCAGGACAGTTAATAAATCATACAGAATCCCAAGCTCATTGAAGCAGAATGGGGACAGGGTCTGAGTCTCTGTATTTTTATCAAGTTTCCCTGGGTAGTTCTGATTACATATCAGTACTTGAGAACTTTTGTCTTAATATGTTTCTACTGATAGAATGATTCATTTATGTGCTTATGTATTCACTTAATGCATGTGTGTAGCAATAAATACATACTGAATGACTAGGTGCTGTCACACAGTGCTGAGGGCTCAGAGATGAAAGACCTAGCCCTGCCTGATATGAACCGAATGTTTGTGTCCTCCCAAAATTCATGTGTTGAAACCGTAACCCTCAATGTGACTGTATTAGGAGGTAGTGCCTGTGAGGATGTGATAACAGTTAAATGAAGTCATAAATATGGGCCCTACTCTGATAGGGCTGATGCTTTTACAAGAAGAGGAGGAGACACCAGACCTTGCTCGCCGTCTCTGCCATATGAGGACACAGCAAGAAGATGGCCATCTACAAGTCAGGAACAGAGACCTCACTGGGAACTAAATTCTTTTTTTTTTTTTTTTTTTTTTTTTGGGAGACACAGTCTTGCTCTGTTGCCCAGGTTGGAGTGCAGTGGTGCAATCTGGACCCACTGCAGCCTTTGCCTCCCAAGTTCAAACGATTCTCCCGCCTCAGCCTCCCAAGTAGCTGGGACTACAGGCAGGCACCACCAGGCCCAGATAATTTTTGTATTTTTTGTAGAGACGGGGCTTCACCATGTTGGCCAGTCTGGTCCTCTTACTCTTAGCCTCAAGCGATCTGCCCGCCTTGACCTCCCAAAGTGCTGGGATTAAAGGTGTGAGCCACCACGCCCGGCCTGGAACTAAACTCACTGGCATCTTGGACATTCCAGCTTCCAGTACTCTGAGAAATAAATTGGTTGTTTAAGCTACCCACGCTATGATACTTTGTTATGGAAGCCCAAGCATCTAATGCATTGCCCTAAAGAAGTTCTTAGTTTAATGGAGGAGACACACAAATAATTGATAAATGCAATATAGTGTTAGGTGCTTTGATATAAGCAGGCAAGGTACTGCAGAAGCATTTTGGTATCAGGAGTGGTTCTAGAGGAACAGAATCTTAAAAATTGTAAACCAAAAATTAAATTCTAAGCTCCCCAATCAGCCGAATGGACCTCTCCTCTCAGTCGAGGGGATTCCAAAGTAAACCTGAAAAACTAGTTCAGGCCATGATGGGAAGGAGGAATTGGAGATGTCTTATTTTACCTTACTCTCTCTGGAATTCAGGCACAACTGACCAGCATTAACATTAAAACAGAGATCTTAAGACTGACAAAACCGATTCTTGGTAACAGTAGGATACCAAATTGAACCTGACACTAGCATAGCATCACACAACAGATAGCAGGCCCTGAAAGAGATTATTTTACCCCAAAATATATTTCTTTGACATATTTTGAAATGGTGAAGCTGTGTCTTGTGGGGACAATTTACACTCTATAGCAAATCCTCTTCTCTTTCCAGGTCTTTTTCTTTTCTTTTCTTTTTCTGAGATGGAGTTTCGCTCTGTCGCCCAGGCTGGAGTGCAGTGGCGCAATCTCGGCTCACTGCAACCTCTGCCTCCTGGATTCAAGCGATTCTCCTGCCTCAGCCTCCCAAGTAGCTGGGATTACAAGTGCGTACCACCACACCTGGCTAATTTTTGTGTTTTTAGTTAGAGACGGGGTTTCACCATGTTGGCCAGGCTGGTCTTGAACTCCTGACCTCGTGATCCGCCCACCATGGCCTCCCAAGTGCTGGGATTACAGGCATGAGCCACTGCACCTGGCCTCCAGGTCTTTTTCTGATCCTGAAGAGATAAGCTAAGAGCCTAGCACCTTTTAAAGGTCTGAATAGGAAACATTTGCAATCTATTGCCTCTAAGGGTAGCCATCTATGAGACTTCACCTACTTAATAGGAGCCTTTGTCTCCACAACTCTTTATCTTAACCCAGACACTCCTACTGATTTCAGATCTTTAGATTATAACTCTTACAACAAATTGCCAATCAGAAAATCTTTGAGTCCATCTATGACCTGGAAGTCCCGCACCCTTTGAGTTGTCCCACCTTTCCAGACCGAACCAATGTGCACCTCACATGTATTGATTAATGTCTGCCTGTAAATTCTGTCCCCCTAAAATGTATAAAATCAAGCTGTAACCCAACCACCTTGGGTACAAGTTCTCAGGACCTCTTGAGACTCGTTCTCAAGCCTTAGTCACTCATATTTGACTCAGAATAAACCTCTTTAAATATTTTACACTTTGACTCTTTTTCATTGACAGGAAGAATTTTCTGAATTGGCTCTGAGGTTTCTGGAATGCTTTCTAATCTGATTAAATTTAAAGACACAAATGACTCTAATGACTGTTAAAGAGCACTGATAGTTCATGGTGTGAATTGGCAATAGAGATATGCAATGTATCTGCACTGGATACTCCTTATGAACCACTTATAAGAAGCAAGGTGCTGAGTGACTGTGTATTTGATGCTTTTGAACATTTTTGGGAAACTAATGACTATATGATTGGCAGGTTGCTCCTAATGTTGCTGGACAAAATTGTGAAAGAAAAAGATAAGCTCAGATATTTGAGCTCCCAGCTCAAGCACTATATAGATGACCTGAAGGCTTCTTTGTGTGCCCTGAGGGAGACCTTTATGCCCTGCAAGCTGAGATCGCTGAAAGTCAAACATGGAATTTCATCCTGAGACTGGCTGAATTAAAACCCAAACTGAACTCTCAGCTTTGTATGATGTCTTCTGTTAAAGTGAGGACGTTAATTGGGAAAGAATGGGATCCTGTAAATTGGGATGGGGATATTGAGCCCTATATTCTAATGCACCTTCTTTGCCAGTGGAAGAGGTCTCCTCAGCTCCAGTAGAAGTGGCTTCCCCACCCCTAGTGAGAGCAGCTTTTCCACCCCCTTCTGAGAGGATGAGCCCTGCATTCCCTGAGGAAACTGTAGTGACCTCCCATGCAAGACAAAGCTGATTCTCCTCAGGGCCCATCCCCATCACTTTTCTTTGCTTCTAGATCTGTAACTGGATTGCATCCCAGAAGTCCCCTAAAGGTGAGACAAAATGAGGAAGTGCACTACACTTCCAAAGAACTACTGGAGTTTTCTAATTTATACAGACAAAATTTGGGAAACATGGGAATGGATACTAAGAGTGTGGAATAATGGTACAAGGAACATAAAGTTGGATCAGGCTGATTTATTGATATGAACTCACTAAGCAGAAGTTCTACATTTAGTGTTACAGCTTGGAGAGTTAGGCCTCTAACTGGTTGGTTGGTGGGTTCGTTGGTTGGTTGGTTGAAACATGGACCAGGCCAGGCATGGTTTGTTTGATGAGATGTTTGTTCACCTTGAAACTGTCATTCACAAGCCAAGCAGCCCTTGTTAGGTGAGAGCTGCTAGAGTCTAACAGCCCCTCATATAGTGAGAGTTAGTCCTAGGAAAAATTACAGGCCCATGCCTGTAATTCCAGAACTTTGGGAGGCCAAGGCAGGAGGATCTCTTGAGCCCCGGAGTTTCAGACCAGACCAGCCAGGGAAACATAGTAAAAGCCCATCTCAAAAATACATAAATAAATAAATAAAACAAGAAAGAAAGAAAAAAAAAGTTAGCTGGGTGTGGTGGCACTCACCTGTTGATGAAAAATGTCAAACTCTATATGTAGAGATTTATTCTGGGCCAAATATGAGTGACCAATGGCCTATGACACAGCCCTCAGAAGATTTTGAGAATGTGTGCCCAAGGTGGTTGGGCCACAACTTAGTTTTATACATTTGAGGGAGACATAAGACATCAATCAATATATAGGAGATGTACATTGGTTCAGTTCAGAAAGGCAGGATAACTGCAAGCAGGGCTTCCAAGTTATAGATTGATTCAAAAATGTTCTGATTGGCAATTGGTTGAAAGAGTTATTATCAGTAGAAAGGAATGTCTGGTTGCAATAAGGGGTTGTGGAGATCAAGATTTTATCATGGAGATGAAACCTCCAGGTAGCAGGCTTCAGAGAAAATTGATTGAAAACCTTTTTTTCCTTTTTTTTTTTTTTTTTTTTTACCAGACTTAAAGAGTCTGTTCTATCAGTAATTCCAACAGGGAGGAGGGTATAATGAAGCATGTCTGGCTCCCCCTTCCCATCATGGTCTGAATTGTTTTTCAGATTAACTTTGGAATTCCCTTGGCTGAGAGGAGGAGTCCATTCGGGTGGTTGGGGGCCTTAGCATTTTATTTTTAGTTTACATTGTCTCACCTCTGACCAAGATTAACCAGAGGCAACATCAATGGCCACCAAACTTTAATTTTGTCCCATAGCATTGCATGGCTGCCTGCCGCAGGTCTATTAGTGGGACCCCCTATGGCCAAGGGACTTACAGTTAAAAGACTTATAGCCAATTTAAATGTTCTAAGTCAGACAGGAATGAGTGTGGATAGGCATTCGTTAAACCTAACATTTTTTTCTTTTTCTTTTTTTCTAAATCCAGTCAATTTGACACCTACTAAAAAAAATTTAAGTGAAAAGCCAACAAAAACCCAAGGGCACGGTTACAAAACTGACTGAGCTACTGTAATCTTGGTTTTAGTTACAGAATTATAGCAATTATGTATATAAAACATAAGCATTGTTAAGACATTTTAAGCTAAGACACTTTAGAGACTTTTGTTGTGCTGCAGTGCTTTTCATGGTCTTTTAGTAATTTGTCCTAAGGTAGCTGATCCAAATTTTTGAAATGTATATCTACCTGCATAAATCTCATAACTAGGAGTATCATACCCAGGAGGTTTTATCACGAAGTATCTTTATATCCTCTCAGTAATGATCTTCTTTTAATTCTATAGAAGGCAGAAATTTCTCTATGGTTGAGATGGACATAAAGATGCCACATAATAGCTCAGATGGCAAAGTCCCTTGTTTTACCAGCTGTTTAGACATCTGTGTACCCATCTTTGATTTGGAGGAGCTGAACTAATTTTATCCTTCAAAACTGGCTCTTACAGTCACACATGCCCACCTCTTCTGCAATAGTCCCTGGGGCTACAGGGAGGGTGCTTATATAGTTTTAGCAACAGAGCATTTGCAGTGAAAAACAGACTGGGCCCAGTGGGATGCCAAATGAGGGAGACTTGCATCTCTAGTCTTCAGAATACCATGATTCTGGTTTCCTTAGAAGTAAAACAAGGAGAGATAAATAACATTAATAATTTGACAATCAAAAGAGTGTGTGTCAGTACAGAAAAGGAACTTATTCTATTAGCGCACTAGCTAAAATTATAGTCTGGTACTCTTTAGAGGATTATTGTAGCTAATAAATAATCCATTATTCAATCTGCACTCAAAAGCAAAAGTGAGGGCTGAAGTCTAGTAACAAGTGTTACACTTTTCCTATGAAACAATTTCTCACTTTCTCTAGCCCTCCTTTCCTATTAAAGAGAAATTATCGTAAGACTAATTTATGTGCAAAATAAGTTTGTTTGTTTGCTTGTTTTTGAGACAAGATCTGTCTCTGTCGCCCAGGCTGGAGTGCAGTGGCACAATCTCGGCTCACTGCAGCCTCAACCTCAAACAGCTCAAGTGATCCTCCCACCTCAGTCACCTGAGTAGCTGGGACTACAGGCATGCAACACCACGCCTGGCTAATTTTTGTATTTTTTGTAGAGACAGGGTTTCGCCATGCTGCCCAGGTTTGTCTCGAATGCCTGGGCTCAAGCAATCTGCCCGCCTTGGCCTCCCAAAGTGCTAGGATTACAGGCATGAGCCACTGCACCTGGCCTCTTTGTCTTTCTTAAAAGGAGGAACTGAGCTGTGGCCTAGGGTTTAGTGTAGTGGATCAAAGTGTGCTGACTGCAGGAGGGACTCCTCAGTGTTTTACCACTGAGTAATTTCCACACTCTTACATGTCTCAGTTTCTCTCTCCAGAGGTCTGGCATCTCCAAGAGGGCTTAAAGTGCAAAGTGATCAGCTCTTATATGCATTTTCTGGATGAGCCTTTTTAAACTAATTTTTTTGGGGGGGCTGCTGCACGTCATGGGAAGTCAAGCCCCCAAACACTCTCACTCAGCTCCCGGTCACCCAGGGACGCCTTTTTGCTGAGAGGAGCAAAATGCCTTTTCTCTTCCAAGCTGAGGAAGCTCAGTCTCTCTTTTATCTAGGAAAATGCAGTTCAGCTCCTCACAAAAATGTGCGGACATGCCAATTGAACTTAATCTTGGGGAAAAAAGAATGAAGACGACCCTTTAGAATGCACTTCCAAACTAGAAACCAAATGGAGTGCCCAAAAGGGAGTCATTTTCCTTGTCTTTGGAAAAAGGCAATGGAGAAGACTCTTTAGAATGCACCTCTGTCTTAGGATCCGAAACAACAACTTCCTAGGACTAAACAAACAAACAAACAAACAAACCAGCTCAGAATAAATCAAGGATTGTCAACCAAAGGGAGATCCATGACTCAGGACTTATCAGTTCCACTGGAGAAGCTCACAGCTGGGGAAGATTTCAATGGGCCCCTGCTGGTACCTTAGCTCTGAGTTCGGGCAACTCGTTTGGGGCCCATTCAGATGATTGGGGGTGGGCCTTAGAATTTTATTTTTGGTTTACATACTTGTAGTCCCAGCTACTTGTAAGGCCAAAGCAGGAGGGGTGCTTGAGCCCAGGAGATTTAGGTTGCAGTGAGCCATGATCACACCACTGCACTCCATCCTGGTCAACAGAGGGAGACCCTGTCTCAAAACAAACAGAAAACAATACAAGGGCCAGGTTCATGCCTGTATTTCCAGAACACTGGGAGGCTAAGTTGGGAAGACTGCTTGAGCCCCAGAGTTTGAGATCAGCTAGGGCAACACAGTGAAACTCTGTCTCTACAAGAAAGAAAGAGAGAATAGAGAAGGAGAGAAAGAGAGGAGAAAAAGAGAGAAAGAGAGAAGGAAGGAAGGAGAAAGAAAGAAAGAAAAGAAAGAAACGAAGAAAGGAAGAAAGAAAGAAAGAGAGGGAGAGAGAGAAAGAGAGAAAGAGAAAGGAGAAAGAGAGAGAGAGAAAGAGAGAGAAAGAAAAGAAAAGAAAAGAAAAGAAAAGAGAAGAAAAGAAATAATTAGCCATATAGTGGTGCACACCCATAGTCCCAACAACTCAGGAGGCTGAGGCAGGAAGATCACCTGAGCCCGGGAGGCTGAGCAGTGAGCCATGACCACACCATTGCACTCCAGCCTGGATAGCAGAGCAAGACTGTTTCAATAAAAAAAAAATTATAAATATAAAAGATAAATAAATAAAAGAAACATGGATGAAAGTTGAACCACAGTGAGTGAATTGGATATATTGGATGCGTGTTGATTTAATGTAGAGGAAGGAATGCAAAGGCTTAGGGAGACTGAAATGTTCAAGTGGATTACTCATTTAAGATGTCACCCACACAGGGAGGGTCCAGAAGACATACTCCAATTCAGTGAGAAATTAGTTTGTGAGGAAGCCCCAGCATCCTTGAAAAGCTTCACGATTGCTTTTCTATGTAGGCCAGACCTTACAGTGAGAACTACAGTCACTGAATTTAAAAACCTAAATACGATGGGCATAATTGGATCCCAGGTTGTAGGGCCCAAGTCGCAACACTCGACCACCAATGGCAAGGTGGGCGTGGTTACCATAATGAAAAGCAGAGTCAAAGCAGCCATCAGAATGACCTAGTTCATAGATCTACAGTGTTCACTAGTTGATCATGGTGTTCCTAGACGTGAAATAGGAACTATTTCAACTAAATTCTTACTTGATCTGTATAAACATAAAAGTTTTAGGTTAAGTGAACAGAAGTCTAATCTGAATCATAAGAAAAAAAAGAGTCACAGTTCCGTAATCAGTTCCCAGACTTGAGCTAGTTTACTCACCCAAAACCTTCTGAATGAAGAGGAGGTTGGATCCCCTTGAGGAAAGACCCCAGTATATTATGAAAAATTTATATGTTAATCTTTTCCCCAATATTCACCAAAGGGACCTACAGCTGTTTACCTATAGCTGTTTACCAGGGTAACTGTGCACTAAAGCAAAGGAAATAATCAGAATTTTCAGACACTGGCTCTAAACTGAAACTAACTTTAGGTGACCCAAAACATCATGATGGTCCACTGGTCAGAGTAAGGGCTTATGGCAGCGGTCCCCAGCCTTTGTGGTACCAGGGACTGATTTGGTGGAAGACAATTTTTCCACAGACTGGGAGACAGGGGATGGTTTGGGGATGATTCAAGTACATTACATTTATTGTGCACATCTATTATTATTACATTGTAGTATATAATACAGTAATTATACAACTCACCAGAATGTAGAATCAGTGGAAGCCCTGAACTTGTTTTCTTGCAACTAGATGGTCTCATCTATGGGTGATGGGAGACAGTGATAGGCCACTATGCATTAGATTCTCATAAGGAGCACACAACCTAGATCCCTTGAATACACAGTTGGCCATAGTGTTTGTGCTCCTATGAGAATCTAATGCTGCCACTGATCTGACAGGAGGTGGAGCTCAGGTGGTAATGTGAGTGATGGGGAGTGGCTATAAATACATGGGAAGCTTTGCTCACTCACCTGCTACTCACCTCCTGCTGTGTGGCCTGGTTCCTGACAGACCACGGAGTGGTACCAGTTTGTGGCCTGGGAGTTGGGGACCTCTGGCTTATGGAGGTCAGGTAATCAATGGAGGGTTTTGTTTTGTTTTGTTTTTGTTTTTTTCTGGAGGCAGAGTCTCACTCTATCCTCCAGGCTGGAGTGCAGTGATGCAATCTTGGCTCACTGCAACCTCTGCCTCCTGGGTTCAAGCAATTCTCATGCCACAGCCTCCCAAGTAACTGGGATTACAGACACCTGCCACCACGCCTGGCTAATTTTTTTTTTTTTTTGAGTTGGAGTTTCACTCTTATTGCCCAGGTGGGAGTGCAATGGCACAATCTTGGCTCACTGCAACCTCCGCCTCCAGGTTCAAGCAATTCTGCCTCAGCCTCCCAAGTAGCTGGGATTACAGGCATGTGCCACCATGCCCAGCTAATTTTGTATTTTTAGTAGAGACAGGGTTTCACCATGTTGGTCAGGCTGGCCTCGAACTCCTGACCTCAGGTGATCTGCTCGC
Source organism: Gorilla gorilla gorilla (assembly GCF_029281585.2). Classification (NCBI taxonomy): domain Eukaryota; kingdom Metazoa; phylum Chordata; class Mammalia; order Primates; family Hominidae; genus Gorilla; species Gorilla gorilla. Next base: position 38,225,680 of record NC_073243.2, read on the forward strand.
CTCAGCCTCCGAAAGTGCTGGGGTTAAAGGCGTGAGCCACGACGCCTGGCTCAATGGAGTTTTAACTCAGGTTCATCTCACAGTGGATTGTTAAACCCTCCTGTGATCATTTCCCCAGTTTCAAAATGTGTAATAAGAATAGATATATTCAACAGCTGGCAGAATCCCCATATTGGTTCCCTGACCTATAGAATGGGGGCTATTATGGTGAGAAATGGCAGATGGAAGCTACTAGAATTGCCTCTCCCTAGGACAATAGCAAACCAAAAGCAACACTGCATTCCTGGAATGATTGCAGAGGTTAGTGCCACCAGCAAGGACTTAAAAGGATGCAGGGGTGTGATTTCCACTACATCCCTATTCAACTCACCTATTTGGTCTGCGCAGAAGACAGACGGATCTTGGAGAATGACAGTGGATTACTGAAAGTTTAACTGGGTGATGACTCCAATTGCAGCTGCTTTACCAGATATGGTTTCGTTGTTTGAGCAAATTAACTCAATCTCTGGTACCTGGTATGCAGCTATCAATCTGGTGCATATTTTTTCTCCATACCTGTTAGTAAAGACCATCAGAAGCATTTTGATTTCAGCTGGCAAGGCCAGCAATACACTGCCACTGTCCTTCTCAGGAGTCTATCAGCTCTCCAACACTATGTCATAATTTAGTTCACAGGGATCTTGCTCACCTTTTTTTTCCACAAGATATAACAGTGGTCCATTACATTGATGACATTATGCTGATTGGACTTAGTGAGGAAGAAGTAGCAGCTACTCCCTAGACTTATGGGTAAGACATTTGGATGCCAGAGGGTGGGAAATAAATCTGACAAAACTTCAGGTGCCTCCTACATCTGTAAAATTTCTAGGGGTCCAGTGGTGTGGAGCATGTCGAGACATCCCTTCTAAGGTGAAGGATAAGTTGTTGCATCTAGCCCCCTCCTACAACCAAGAAAGAGACACAATGCCTAGTGGGCCTCTTTGAATTTTGGAGGCAACATATTCTTCATTTGTGTGTGCTAGTTGGCACGTTTACTGAGTGAGCTGAAAAGCTGCTATTTTTGAGTGATGTCCAGATGAGAGAAGGCTCTGCAACAGGTCCAGACTGCTGTGCTAGTTGCTCTGCCACTTATGCCATATAATACAGCAGATCCAATTGTGCTTGAAGTGTCTGCAGAGAGAGATGCTGTTTGGAGCCTTTGGCAGGCCCCTACAGATGAGTCACTACACAAGCCCTTTGGATTTTGAAGCAAAGCCCTGTCATCTTCTGCAGATAACTACTCTCCTTTTAAGAAATATCTCTTGATCTGCTACTGGGCCTTACTAGAGACTGAATGCTAAACCATGGGTCACCAGGTTACCATGCAACCTGAGCTGCTTATCATAAGCTGGGTGTAATCTGACCCATCAGGCCATAAAGTTGGGTATGGAGAGCAAGATCCCATCATCAAATAGAAGTGGCGTACACATGATCATGTTTGAGTAGGCCTTCAATGCACAAGTAAGCTACATGAAGTGGCCCAAATGACCATGGCCCCCACTTCTATTATATCATTTTATCTCTCCCAGCCTGCATCTATGGCTTAATGGGGAATTTCCCACAAGTTGACAGTTCACAGACAAAGAGAAGACTTGGGCCTGGTTTACAGATGGTTCTGCACGATATGCAGGCACCACCTGAAAGTGGACAGCTGCAGCACTACAGCCCCTTTCCAGAACTTCTCTGAAGGACAGTGATGAAGAAAAATCCTCCCAGTGGGGAGAACTTTGAGAAGTGTACCTGGTTGTTCACTTTGCTTGGAAAGATACATGGACAGATATGTGATATATACCAATTCATGGACCATGGCCAGTGGTTTGGCTGGGTGATCAGGGACTTGGAAGGAACATGATTAGAAAATTGAAGGACAAGAAAATTTGGGAAAGAAGTATATAGATAGATCTCTCTGAATTAGCACAAAAAAAATGGAAGATTTTTATGTCTCATGTGAATGCTCAACAAAGTGTGACCTCAGCAGAGTAGGGTTTTAATAATCAAGTGCATAAGATGACCCAGTCTGTGGATCCCAGTCAGCCTCTTTCCCAGCCATCTTGTCATTGCCCAGTGGGCTCATGAACAAGGTGACCATAATGGCAGGGATGGAGGTTATGCATAGGCTCAGCAACATAAACTTCCACTCACCAAGGGCATCCTAGCTATGGCCACTGCTGAATGCCCACTGTGCCAGCAGCAGAGACCAATACTGAATCCTCAATATGGCACCATTTCCTGGAGTGATCAGCCAGCTATCTGGTGGCAGGTTGATTACACTGGATCACTTCCATCATGGAAGTGGCAGCATTTTGTTCTTACAGAAATAGACACTCTGGATATGGATTTGCCTTTCCTGCATGCAATGGTGTGATCTTGGTTCATGCAGCCTCCACCTCCAGGGCTGAAGTGATCCTCCCACCTCAGTGTCCAAAGTAGCTGGGACTGTAGGTGAACACCACCACACCTGACTAATTTGTTAAATTATTTGTAGAGAAGGGGTCTCCCTATGTTGTTCAGGCTGGCCTCGAACTGCTGGTCTTAAGTGATCTTCCCACCTCAGCCCCCCAAAGTGCTGGAATTACAAGATTGAGCCACTGTGCCTGGCCTCACACAGCATTGCTTCTAAACAAGGAACCCCCCTCACAGCAAAAGAAGTGTGGCAATAGGCCCATGCTTGTGGAATTCACTGTTTTTACCGTGTTTCTCACCAGTCTGAAGCAGCTGGTTTGATAGAATTGTAGAATGACCTTTGGAAGATTGAGTTACAGCACTGGCTAGCTGGTGATACCTTGCAGGGCCTGGGCAAGGTTCTCTGGAAGGCTGTATATGCTCTGAACCAGCATCTAATAGCTGGTGCTGTTTCTCCTCTAGCTAGGATTCATAGGTCCAGGAATCATGGTGTAGAAATGGGAGTGGCATTACTCACTATTAAGCCCGATAATCCACTAGCAACATTTTTGCTTCTTGTTCCTGTGACTTTATGCTCTCCTGGTCTAGAGGTCTTAGTTCCAGAGGGAGGAATGTTTCCACCAAGAGAAACAACAATGATTCCACTGAACTAGAAGTAAAGACGGCCACCTGGACACTTTGGGTTCCTCATGCTTCTGAGTCAACAAGTAAAGAAGGGAGTCACAATGCTGGCTGGGGTGATTGATCCTGACTACCAAGGGGAAACTGGACTGTATTCCACAATGGAGGTAAGGAAGGGTCTCCCTGGAATACAGGAGATCCCTCAGGGAGTCTTCTAGTATTGCTACTCTGTCCTGTGATTAAGTCAATGGAAACCTACCACAACCCAATCCAGGCAGGACTATGAGTGGCTCAGACCCTTCAGGAATGAAGGTTTGGGTCACTCCATCAGGTAAAGAACCATAGCCAGCTGAGGTGCTTATGAAGACAAACGATATACAGTGTGTAGTAAAAGAAGATAGTCATTAGAAATACTAACTTTGACCACGTCACCAATTACAGAAATGAGCACTGTAATTGTCACGAATATTTTCTCATTTTGTTATGAATATGTTTGTTTGTATGATGTATGTGTGTATATATATGTTTATGTGTGTGTGTGTGTGTGCACACATAGATAGATAGATCTCCTATTGGTTCTGTATCTCTGGAGAACCCTGACTAATACAAGGGACATCACACTTCCCCTGAAAGCACACATCAGGGAAGATTCTTCTGGGTCCTGAAACGCTGAAGGAATCAGCTGGATGAGAATGAAAGCAGAGCATTTGAGGCACAGAATAAGAAAGCTTGAAACCACAAAGTAATCTGAGAAGGATACAGTGGTGTTTTCCAAAGCATGGGACAATTAATATTCAGATTTTATGTGGTGGTTCTAGGTCCTATCTGGCTTATATTCAGCCAGATAAGTAATTACATAGTGATAGAATAACACTCTTTCCAATTCTTTTTCAAACCTTCTTTTGTAAGGAAAAGTCATTTTTTTCTAGCAAGTACACCTATGTAACATTTGCTAATCTCCTTTTAGGCTTAAACTCAAAGCTTCAACTGGCAGCATTATCTAGGTAGAGTTAAATAACACCTATCTCCACTTTAGGCAATTTAAACTGATTTGCTATTTTTGGTAGTGATAAAAAGTTTCCTTTTAAAAATCATTTATTCAAGTAGTCAAAATTGTTCTATTAAAAGATACTAAGTAAACAGTTCACTGGTACTTGCGTATGCCAAAAATTGTGAAGATGGTAGATGAAGCAATGAATATTCACAGCCTTGCTTGCATCTTGAGAAGTGGCAAGAGCGGAGGCTACCAAGACAAAGGAGCGGTTGTGAAGGACCATGGAAGAAATACTAAAGCAAATGGGGGAGACCTGAAGAGTGTCAAACAAGAGAGGGTTAAGCTTGGAAAGAGCCACAAATGATAATGCCTGAATGGAGTGTAGAAGTGGCTGTGGGGTGGGGTAAAGTAGAGGAAATTTTCAAATAGGTCTGTCTACAGACAATTCAGAGTTATTCTTCCTGATGGACTTGGTCTATTAATTAAATCAGTGGAGACTTCTGAAGTGGGGAAGTAGATCCCTTTAAGAGCATTCCGCCCTATTAGCTGATAACTGCAGCTTAGGTATGAAGAACACAGCCAGTTTAGTAATATAAAGCATGACAGCTCCACAGACTGTTATTAATTTCACAGGTAATATTCCATGCTAAACTTTTATGAGAGATTTGAAATATAGGCCAGGCATGGTGGCACGTACCTGTAATCCCAGCACTTTGGGGGCCAAGGTGGGCCAATAGCTTCAGCCCAGGGAGTTCGAGACTAGCCTGGGCAACATGGTAAAACCCCATCTCTGCAAAACATACACAATTTAGCTGGGTATGGTGGCATGCATCTGTAGTCGCAGCTACGTGGGGAGCTGAGGAGGGAGAATCACTTGAGCCTGGGAGGTGGAGGTTACAGGGAGCTGAGATCGCACCACTGCACTCCAGCCCAGGTGACAAGGCGAGACTCTGTCTCAAAAAAAAAAAAAAAAAAAGAAATTTGAAAGGTAATATATTGTTGACATTATGGTAATAGTTCTTAAAATATGTATATAAAAAATCAAAACAGAACAAAATACTCTCATTTTCCATGTAATTTGGGTGGAATACTTCCTACTCTCTTCACTGCCCCCAAAATCTGGACACACGACTGGTGGCAAGTCACTGTTTCACCATAAAGACTGGGCGGGGCATGACCGTCAGCTTCTCTGAAAGAGTGGCCATTCTTGGTTGTAGAACCAAGTAATAGATGCCAGACGTCTGTCTTCTATCAATGAGGATCAAAATAAAGCCCTACCCGTTAGATGACTTAACATATAACATAAAACCTAATAAGGTTTGCCCTGTTGCCTATTTAGCAAAATCTCTATTATAAGACTTCTTTTTCACCTTCTCAATAGCTGTGAAAATGCTGGCATTTAACAATGTAGGCTTTATTATTTTATTTTGTTTTATTTTATTTTATTTTATTTTATTTTTGTCTTTTGGTTTGATGCTGGACTGGCTTATTGTTTCAACTACCTTTTTAGGCACTCCTCTTCTTGTCCTTAGACTCTGCACTAGGAACCGGGCCACACAGGAGGAGAGCGAGCATTACCGCCTGAACTCTGCCTCCTCTCAGATCAGCAGCATTAGATTCTCATAGGAGCGAGAACCCTATTGTGAGCTGGGTATGCGAGGGATCCAGGTTGCATGATCCTTCTGAGAATCGAACGTCTGATGATCTGAGGTGGAACAGTTTCATCCCAAAACCATCCTCTCACCTCCACCTGTCCGTGGAAAAATTGTCTTCCATGAAACCAATCCTTGGTGCCAAAAAGTCTGGAGATCGCTGCTCTACAGGACCCTCTGCACTTGCATGCCTGCTCTCCCAATATCCTCCAGAGAGCTCAGCCATTTCCGGAGCCTCCATTCATTGAGTCTCTGCTGACTTTTGCATTTTGAATTTGTATCACAAACTATAGCCCCTTATTCCCAGGCCTGTATCTTCAGATGTCTCTGGACTCCAACCATTTGGATGTCCTCAAATATAGTGTATCTCAACCTCAAATACCCTTAATGATCCCAATTTTGACTGTCAGTCACTGAGGCTGATGAAATGATACGTTGCTGGCCAGGCAAGGTGGCTCATGTCTGTAATTCCAGCACTTTGGGAGGCCAAGATGGGAGGTTCACTTGAGCCCAGGAATTCAAGGCCAGCCTGGGCAACATAGCAGTATCTATTAAAAAATGTTTAAATTAGCCAGGTGTGGTGGCATGCCCCTGTAGTCCTAGTTACTCAGGAGGATCATTTGAGCCCAGGAGTTTGAGGCTGCTGTGAGCCACATTCATACCACTGCACTCCAGTTTGGGTGACAGAGCAACACCCTGTCTTTAAAACAGACAAACAAACAAAGATACATTTCAGGCTTTGACTTTGCTGCCCATTAGTTGGTATGCTGTTCAATAACTTGTGTCCATAAGAAACAGACACAGTTAACTGATTGTGAGAATTAAAGAAACTATCTTTTGTTGCTTGCATCTTTGTCTTACGAATTCCACCCCCCCCCCCCCCACTTTTTTTTAAGGAGAAAGTACTTGAGAAGTGAAAAATCAATAATTCACTTAGTTTCAGATTATTGAGTACTGGACTATGAAATGTGATATGCACATAAGGAATACTTAACTGCTTTGGTTGCTAATTAAAACCTTACAAACACATTTCAATTAGTATTGGCTAATATAATACAGTTCAACTAGAAAAACATTTGCAGAAGACACGTTTTGCAACAAAAATATCTAAGTCAGTTTCACCTTCTACTTCTCTGACATAAATTAGCAATAGGTGTTTTTCATGGAGGTTGGAATTTTCATAAATATAGATTCGTGTTGGTTGCCCTTCAGGTTGTAATACTTTAATGATACACCCTTAATGGTAAGTGACCTGATAATGATAGAATGCCACATTTTAATTTATATATTTTAATTTATATATTTTAATGTATGGCAAACATTGTGGATGTGTCAGCAAAAAGGAAATAAAACAGACCCCTTCAAATAAACAGTAATTCACAATTTAACCAAGAAATTGAAAGTGGCATCAAAAATACGGGTACAGGATTAGTATGTCAGGTTCAAGACAGTACCCAGGAAGAATTGTAATAATTTTCTTAAGAGGAGAATTTGAGAAGGAGCATGTGATAAGTCAGGGGCCCTAGGTAAGAGAAGATTTAAATGAACTGAGCTCCTCAGCTTGTCCAGAGCTCCTTGCTTCTTGCTCCTTGGCTCTGACAGTTGTGGAATGAGGGTACCGGGCAGAGGAGGTTTATTAAGTGAAACCCTTCTCCTTCTTTTTTTTTTTTTTTTTTTGTTTTGTTTTGTTAAGACAGAGTCTTACTCTGTCGCCCCAGGCTGGAGTGCAGTGGCATGATCTCGGCTCACTGCAACCTCTGCCTCCCGGGTTCAAGAGAGTCTCCTGCCTCAACCTCCTGAGTAGCTGGAATTAAAGGTGTCTGCCATCACACCCAGCTATGTTTTGTATTTTTAGTATAGACAGGGTTTCGCCATGTTGGCCAGGCTGGTCTCGAACTCCTGACCTCAAGTGATCTGCCTGCCTTAGCCTCCCAAAGTGCTAGAATTAAGTGAAAACCCTTCTGATTGCTAATGAGAGAGACACAACTCCAGTTAGCTTAGGCCACAAAGGATACCAGGAATGCCAGGGGTTTAAATAGGTTTAGGCTTGACTAAACCTAGGTTCTCAGTGATACCCTAGAATACTGTCTCTCACCGTTGATTCTCTGGCTCTGCTTCTGCTGCGGTGGTTTTATTTTCTGGTAGCCTTTTGCTAGGTCATGGCAAAGAGAGCCTCCAGTTTTTCCAGGCTCACAACCTGACAAATGTAGCCCCGCCGAAAATGATCTCCTCTTCCCAGTTCCAGCAAAGTCCCAGGAATTACTCAGATTGGCCTGGCTCAAAGGTTGTGTCTCCTCCTGGCCACACCTGGGTCACCTACCATCACTGGAGCTAAGGAGTGGGATGGTGGCTCCCAAGAGGAAAATAATGAGTCAATTACCAGAAGACATACAACAAGTTGGGGGAGGAAAAATAGCAAGAAATGGGATATGACGACAAGAAGAGCGTGAATAAATCCATTCTTAGTTTCAGATTTTGGCTGGGATTCATTGCGGCAAACCAACAGCAAAGTACTTTCCTGTCAAGATGCCTAGGTAGTTTTAATTCAGAGTTTCTCAACTTTTAAAAAAATGTCATTTCCCTAAGGAGCTTTGAAAAATGTGTTGGCCAGGTGCAGTGGCTTGTGCCTGTAATCCCAGCAATTTAGGAGGCTGAGGCAGGACTCTCGCTTAAGCCCAGGAGTTGGAGACCAGCCTGGGGAACATAGTGAGACCCTATCTCAATAATTTAAAAAATATTTATATTGAATATTGACATAAAAATTTAAAAAATGAAAATAAAATAAATAAAAACATGTTTTACGTAATCATCCTCCCTTTAAAATTTCTTAATACCACAGATCTAGTATATATCTGTTTATGTACTGTATGTTATGTCTATACTTCATACATAAGAAGAGTAAGTATAAAGTTTATTATTTTTATCTGATGCAGGGTTAGGAAGGAGGAAATAAAATTTTAAATTAAAATTTTAGTTAAATTAAAAATAAAATTTATTATCATTTAATTTATCTTAATAACTATCTTTGCTGAGTAACTTTTAATAGAATTTATTTTCCCGTAATTATAATGCATCAAATTTTATATGTAAATTGGCAATTTATATAGGTAAATAATAATAGCAACGTATTTAGTTTGTTAGTTTCTTTTTTTTTTTTTTTGTTTTTGAGCTGGAGTTTCACTCTTGTTGCCCAGGCTGGAGTGCAATTACCCACTCTCAGCTCACTGCAACCTCCATCTCCCAGGTTCAAACGATTCTCCTGCCTCAGCCTCCTGAGTAGCTGGGATTACAAGCATGCACCACCACGCCCAGCTAATTTTGTATTTTGAGTAGAGATGGGGTTTCTCCATGTTGGTCAGGCTGGTCTCGAACTCCTGGCCTCAGGTGATCCACCCGCCTGGGCCTCCCAAAGTGCTGGGATTACAGGCGTGAGCCACCATGCCCTGCCTGTAGTTAGTTTCTTAAAAATCACTCAAGGCTGGCCAGGTGTGGTGGCTCACGCCTGTAATCCCAGCACTTTGGGAGGCTGAGGTGGGCAGATCATGAAGTCAGGAGATTGAGACCATCCTGGCCAACATGGTGAAACCCCATCTCTACTAAAATACAAAAAATTAGCTGGGCGTGGTGGCACGCACCTGTAGTACCAGCTACTCGGGAGGCTGAGGCAGGAGAATCTCTTGAACCTGGGAGTTGGAGGTTGCCGTGAGCCAAGATCTCACCACTGTACTCCAGCCTGGCAACAGAGCAAGACTCTGTCTCAAAAAAAAAAAAAAAAGGAAAAAGAAAGAAAAAAATCAGGCGGGTGGATCACGAGGTCAGGGGGTGAGACCATCCTGCCCAACATGGTGAAACTCCATCTCTACTAAAAATAGAAAAACTAGCTGGGTGTGGTGGCATGCACCTGTAGTCCCAGCTACTTGGGAGGCTGAGGCAGGAGAATCATTTGAACCTCGGAGGGGGAGGTTGCAGTGAGCCGAGATCATGCCACTGCACTCCAGCCTGGGTGACAGAGAAAGACTCCATCTAAAAATAAAAAAAAAAAAATTCAAAACTGGTACTTTTCTAGCAGAAGCAACAGTTGAAAATAACTGATTTTCTAAACATGAATGTTTAACTTTTGCTTCATATGAAAAAATAACTTTTTTTTTTTAAGAGGCAGGGTAGCTGGAGTGTAGTGGTATAATCATAGCTCACTACAGCCTCAAACTCCTAGGCTCAAGTGATCTTCTTGCCTCAGCCCCCCAAGCAGCTAGGAATACAGGCTTGAACCACCACACCTGGCCAATTTTTCTATTTTTTGTAGAGTTGGGGGTCTCGCTAGGTTGCGTATGCTGGTCTTGAATTCCTGGCCTCAAGCAATCCTTCTGCTTTGGCCTCCCAAAGTGTTGAGATTACAGGCATGAGCCACTAGGCCCAGCTGAGAAAATAACTAGATAGTCATTATTTATTCCGATATTGTTGATATTTTTTCTTTTCAGCACTTGACATATTTACTGATAGTTGAATAACTTTTGTAGGATTAAATAGTAAAATACATATCATTTTAATTTAATTCTCAAAGCTCAAGTCACACACAAAAATACTGAGGATCAAATATAGACAATATACTCAAGGCAGCCAATAACAGCCAATAGGCACAAAAAGGCCACCTCTAGTGGACTGAGCAATCAATTGAGAAGTCCCCCAGTCACAGCCATCTACTCACCATAGTTTTGGTACCAATCTAGAATACATCTTGTGTATCTGCTATGTCAATACCAACCCCACTGAGTTGGGAGTCCTTGAGGGGCAGGCACTGTTTTGATCACCAAGCTGGTTTCTTTGTTTGGATCCCTGCAATCTGTTATTGAAATGAGGTGTCCAGATTTGAATATAGTATTCTGACACAAAGTGGAGAAAAAGGTTATCTCTTCCCCTGTTTTAGACAGCATTTATCTAGTAACACAGTCTAAGATTGCATGGGGTGAGGTACTCTAGATGAATCACATCCATTTACATTTCGATGAAAACATCTATTTACACTTCCAGTGAAATTTCTGATATCTGCCCACCTCACAAGACTGCGGAGGTGTATATGGCAGAGGTACCTGACAGCCATAAATGAGTCATACTCTGAGAATGACCCCATGGTCTAAGAAGAATGTGGATTTGAAGTCCCAAGCTAAGGAATCCGGGAGTGGCCAATCGAGAGAATCACTCCTTATCTGTAAGAGACATCCAAACCCCTGGCCTATCCCTTAAAATGCAGGCCATATAGGGGATTGAGGCCCTTTGTTTTGTGTCAAATAGAGATTGATAGATGGAGGGTGCTAAGTGAAAATGCTATATAAACTGCATGCTTTTTACAAACAGTAGTGGTTCTCCTGTCCACCTGCTGTCACAGGACCGGCCCTGTGTGTAAGTTCTCATAGGCCATAGGACCGCCCCTGTTTGTAACCCTCACAGGCCACAGGACCGACCCTGTGTGTAAGTCCTCACAGGCCACGGGACCGCCCCTGTATGTAAGTCCTCACAGGCCATAGGACCGCCCCTGTTTGTAAGTCCTCATGGGCCATGGGACCACCCCATCCATAAGTCCTCATAAGCCTTGTGTCTTGTTTGCTAGCTCCAGGCCTCTTCACGCTCTCAGACACGGTGCCATTGCCAAGTCAATCCTAAGCCAAAAGAACAAAGCTGGAGGCATCACGCTACCTGACTTCAAACTATACTACAAGGCTACAGTAACCAAAACAGCATGGTACTGGTACCAAAACAGAGATATAGATCAATGGAACAGAACAGAGCCCTCAGAAATAACGCCGCATATCTACAACTATCTGATCTTTGACAAACCTGAGAAAAACGAGCAATGGGGAAAGGATTCCCTATTTAACAAATGGTGCTGGGAAAACTGGCTAGCCATATGTAGAAAGCTGAAACTGGATCCCTTTCTTACACCTTATACAAAAATTAATTCAAGGTGGATTAAAGACTTAAACGTTAGACCTAAAACCATAAAAACCCTAGAAGAAAACCTAGGCATTACCATTCAGGACATAGGCGTGGGCAAGGACTTCATGTCTAAAACACCAAAAGCAATGGCAACAAAAGCCAAAATTGACAAATGGGATCTAATTAAACTAATGAGCTTCTGTACAGCAAAAGAAACTACCATCAGAGTGAACAGGCAACCTACAAAATGGGAGAAAATTTTCACAACCTACTCATCTGACAAAGGGCTAATATCCATAATCTACAATGAACTCAAACTAATTTACAAGAAAAAAACAAACAACCCCATCAAAAAGTGGGCAAAGGATATGAACAGACACTTCTCAAAAGAAGACATTTATGCAGCCAAAAGACACATGAAAAAATGCTCATCATCACTGGCCATTAGAGAAATGCAAATCAAAACCACAATGAGATACCATCTCACACCAGTTAGAATGGCAATCATTAAAAAGTCAGGAAACAACAGGTGCTGGAGAGGATGTGGAGAAATAGGAACACTTTTACACTGTTGGTGGGACTGTAAACTAGTTCAACCATTGTGGAAGTCAGTGTGGCGATTTCTCAGGGATCTAGAACTAGAAATACCATTTGACCCAGCCATCCCAAAGGACTATAAATCATGCTGCTATAAAGACACATGCACATGTATGTTTATTGCAGCACTATTCACAATAGCAAAGACTTGGAACCAACCCAAATGTCCAACAATGATAGACTGGATTAAGAAAATGTGGCACATATACACCATGGAATACTATGCAGCCATAAAAAATGATGAGTTCATGTCCTTTGTAGGGACATGGATGAAATTGGAAATCATCATTCGCAGTAAACTATCGCAAGGACAAAAAACCAAACATTGCATGTTCTCACTCATAGATGGGAATTGAACAATGAGAACACATGGACACAGGAATAGGAACATCACACTCTGGGGACTGTTGTGGGGTGGGGGGAGGGGGGAAGGATAGCATTAGGAGATATACCTAATGCTAAATGACGAGTTAATGGGTGCAGCACACAAGCATGGCACATGTATACATATGTAACTAACCTGCACATTGTGCACATGTACCCTAAAACTTAAAGTATAACAAAAAAAAAAAAAGTGAAGGAAAATTGAACTCTCTCTCTGCCTGTTGGAGCTGAGACATCAGTCTTCTTCTGCCCTTGGACTGGTACTTACACCATCAGCACTCCAGGTCTTCAGGCCTTTGCACTCAAATTGGAATTTATGTCACTGGCTTTCCCGGGTCTCCAACTTGCAATTGGCAGATTGTGGGATGTCTCAGCCTCCACAGTTAAATGAGCCAATTCTTTCTAATATATCTCATTCTCTCATATTCTTTCTCTCTCTTTCTCTCTCTCTCTCTCTCTCTACACACACACACACACACACACACCTATTCTTGCTCTGTTTTTCTGGAGAGCCCTGACTAATACAGTCATGATGCTGCATGGTTTAGCATGGGGCCTCCATTAGTCCACCTACTTGGCTCAATGGTGAAGCACTGTAGTCCTCTTGCTATTTTCATGTCCACCCCTTCTCCTAGGAGATTTACTATACTCTCTACCCAGTTCAGTCCTCCTCCACAGCAGAGATCATGACTTAATGCACCTATTAGTTGATGTTCTTTACCTAAATGTGATTAGTAGCTTTTTGAGGGCAGGGATTAGGTCAAATTTTTTTTATATCTCTGGGGCCTAGCAAAGTGCCAGGTTAACAGGAGCCACTAGGTAATCATTACAGAACCAGCTCTAGCAGATATTAAAACATATTATAAAATTACACAAATTAGACTGGGCATGGTATCTCACACCTGTAATCCCAGGACTTTGGGAGGCCAAGGAGGGATGATCATATGAGCTCAGGAGTTCGAGACCAGCCTGGGCAACACGGCAAAACCCCATCTCTACAAAATATACAAAAGTAGCCCAGTGTGGTGGCATGTGCCTGTGGTCCCAGCTACTCAGGAGGCTGAGATAGGAGGATTGTTTGAGCCTAGGAGCTAGAGGTTGCAATGAGTCAAGATCGTGCCACTGCACTCCAGCCTGGGTGACAGAGTAAGAGCCTGTCTCAAAATAATAATAATAATAATAATAATAATAATAATAATAATAATAATAATTCAGAAGTTAAACCAGTGTGGTATCAGCACAAATAGACAGATCAGTGAAAGTCTCTAGCCTAGAAAGAAACTAAAATGCATATGAAGATTGAGCATAGAATAAAGGTGGCTTTTTTTTTTTTTTTTGGAAGACAGAATCTCGCTCTGTCACCCAGGCTGGAGTGCAGTACAGTGGTATGATCTCGGCTCACTGCAACCTCTGCCTCCAGGGTTCAAACGATTCTTGTGCCTCAGTTTCCTGAGTAGCTGGGACTACAGGCATGTGCCACCATGCCTAGCTACTTTTTTGTATTTTTTAGTAGAGATGGGGTTTCATCATGTTGCCCAGGCTGGTCTCCAACTCCTGAGTCAGGCAATCCACCTGCCTCAGTCTCCCAAAGTGGTAGGATTACAGGCATGAGCTACTGTGCCCAGCAAATGTGGTACTTTAAAATAGGTGAGGAGAGTAGGTCTTGTTCAATAAATGGTGTTAGAACAACTGGCTACCAGCTAACTTCAGAATCTTTTCCCATACAACAAAATTATTTCAGATAAATTGCATGTAAAAAACGAGACATAAAAACCATACAAAAAGGTATAGGTAAATATTTTTAAAAGTTTGGCATGGGGAAGGTCTTTCTAAAAATGGCCCTGGAGGAAGGAACCATAGATTTGACCATATACAATGAAAATTGCTGTTCTGCAAAAACAACCAAAGTCAAAAGACAAGCTGGGACACAATATATGCTTATATATATGTAAACCGAAAAAATTCTAAGCTTCCTAACAATCTGAAGAGACCCCCTCCTTTTGGCCAAGGGCATTCCAAAATTAACCTGAAAACCTAGTTCAGGCCATCATGGGAAGGGGGAGTCAGACATGCCTCTTTATACCCTCCTCCCTACTGGAATTCAGGAAAAGCCAACGAGCATTAACATTAACACAGACCTTAAGTCTGATAAGAAACATTTACAATGTATTCTCTCTGAAGCCTGCCATCTGGAGGCTTCATCTGCATGATAAAACATTGGCCTCTACAACCCCTTATTGTAATCCAAATATTCCTTTCTTTTGATTCCAGGTCTTTAGATAATAACTTAACTCTTTCAACCAATTGCTAATCAGAAAATCTTTAAATCTACCTATGACCGGGAAGCCCCCACTTTGAGTTGTCCCACTTTCCCAGATAGAACCAATGCATATCTTCCATGTATTGGCTGATGTCTCATGTCTCCCTAAAATGTACAAAAGCAAACTGTACCCCATCCACCTTGGACACATATCGTCAAGACCTCTTGAGGCTGTGTCACAGGTGTGGCCTTAATCTTGGCAAAATAAACCTTCTAAATTAATTGAGACCTGTCTCAGATGCTTTTGAGTTCACACATGACAGATGATTAATACCCTTGGCCAAAAACAAGTTCTAATATATCAAGAATCACTCCCCAAAAGAAGATGAGTGAAAAATATGGATGGGGAAATCACAAAGGAAAAAATTCAAATATGTGTGTATTCAACCTCAACATCAATAAAGGACATGCACATTACAATCATGAGATTTTTGTTTTTACCATTTAATGGAAAAGATTTTAAGAGAATATAGTTCTCAATATTGACAAGAATGTGCAGAAGAAGGTACTCTCCCAGTCTTAGATAGATTGTTCACACATAGGTGGAAACTGAGGCTAGAGTGTGGAATAAAGGGGTAGGACAGTCACAGGTAAACAGCCTTATGTCCCGAAAGAGGCTGGATGTGGTATCAGTCTTGGCCATCCCAGCTGGAGATCTGATGAAAGTTCTTGATGGGTTAGGAAGTTAGACAGCAGGAGAGCAGGGGAGAAACAGATCCAAGAGAGTGCTTGTCATTTCTGATGCCATTGCATCTAAGTTTCCCTTCATAATTCTTCCTTGCTCACCTTTTTATTTTTATAGAGCATCTCAAGGATCAACTCTTAAAACCCAGCACACATTTATACTGGCTTCTTTTTAAAATTGCATTCACTTTCAACGTTATATCAGGAAAGGCAATGCAGTAGCAGAAACAAGCTGGGCTGGCATTTCTGTGCACTGTGTTCAGCACGCTGAATGGGAAGGGCAGGGTAACAGTGAGAGCACAAATCAAAGTTTATCACCTGTGGGGTTTCAGGCAAGTTGTTCAATCATTCTCAACTTGTTTTCTGCATGTTTGCCTTCCTTCCTTCCCTCCCTCCCTCCCTCCCTCCCTTCCTCCCTCTCTCCCTCTTTCCCTCTCTCCCTCTCTCCCTCTCTCTCTCTCTCTTCTTTCCTTCTTTCTTTTCTTTTCCTTCTTTCTTTCTTTCCTTCCTTCCCTCTTTCTCTCTCTCTCTCTCTCCTCTCTCTCTCTCTCTCTCTCTCTCTTTCTTTCTTTTCTTATTTGAGATGAAGTCTCGCTCTGTCGCCCAGGCTGGAGTGCAGTGGCGCGATCTCGGCTCACTGCAAGCTCCGCCTCCCGGGTTCACGCCATTCTCCTCTCTCAGCCTCACGAGTACCTGGAACCACGGGCGCCCGCCACCATGCCTGGCTACTTTTTTTGTATTTTTACTAGAGACGGGGTTTCACCGTGTTAGCCAGGATGGTCTCGATCTTCTGACTTTGTGATCCACCCGCCTTGGCCTCCCAACGTGCTAGGATTACAGGCGTGAGCCACCGCGCCCTGCCAAATATTTGTATTTCTATAAGTAGGAATAATAACACTAACTTCACAGTGTTGTTGTGGGGATTAAGTAAAATTGTGTATGTAAAATCCTGAGAATTAGTCTATGTTTAATAAAGGTAGGTTTCCTTCCTTTTTTGAGAAAAACAAGCCATGGGACTACTTATCCTACAGGTGGCATTCTACATTTCTTGTGTGGTCTCCATTCCAAACAGGCTCTGAGGCCTCACACTGTCTGAGGCTCTTGCTAACCCGTGATAAAGGGCTCTTGGCAAAAAAAGTTGAGCTACTTCCTATTTCGTTGGCCTCCAGGCTGAGAGGAAAGCTCTGGCTTAGGGTAAAATACTGCTGGGTGGAATCCAGAATGACCTCCATCCAGCTCCCCAGCTGCACAGGCTAAACTGTGGCTTGCATGAAAATTGGAGAGTATGTGACCTCATCTGGTGAGGAAATGGAGAACAAAAGACGGGCGAACAGGAGCCAAAAAAAGCCTCATAAAACATATTTTAATCACATCAGTCTGGCATTACCATCCCTGCGTAGCTACTAAATGCTCATGGCTGTCAGAATTTGGTGATTACAACTGTGGCTGTCATGTTAGGGACACAAAACCTAAGCTTAAACAAAAAGGTCAGGGCCCAAAAGGCATGCACAGAAGGGAATGGTGGAGTTTACAATGTTCCATCTAACACTGGACACGTGACGGTAAGTCAGGTAGCTTCTGATGTTACTGCTTCGGCTGTTGCTACAGTCTTCCTTTTGGGAGGCAGTATAGGTAGGATGTGTTTAAAATAAAAATAGAGATGAATCAACATCAGAAAAGGAAGATCAAGATCTTAATTTCCCCACTGCTATCTTCCAATCAATCAGTGCATCAGAATCACCTGCAGAGCTTGGTAAAAACAGATTCAGGAACACCACAGTCTTAGTTTGGCTTGCTATAACAAAGAACCGTAGACACAGTGGCTTATTAAGCACAGAAGTTTAATTCTCACTGTTCTGGAGGCTGGAAGTCTGAGATTAGGGTGCCAGCATGGTCAGGTTCTGATAAGGATGTTCTTCTCGGTTGCAGATGGCCAGCTTATCCTTGTGTCCATCCTTCCATGGTGGAAAGAGGTGTAGAGAGCTCTCCGGGGTCATTTTTAAAAGGGGACTAATCCCATTCATGGGGGTTCCACCATTGTGGCCTAATCACCTCCCAAAGGCCCCACCTCCTAATACCATCACATTTCAGATTAGGAATTTTTTGTTTTGTTTTGTTTTTTTGAGACAGAGTCTCGCTCTGTCACTTAGGCTGGAGTGCAGAGTGATCTCGCCTCACTGCAACCTCCGCCTCCTGGGTTCAAGCGATTCTCCTGCCTCAGCCTCCCGAGTAGCTGGGACTACAGGTGGGTGCCACTATGCTCGGCTAATTTTTGTATTTTTAGTAGAGACAGGGTTTCACCATGTTGCCCAGGCTGGTCTTGAACTCCTGACCTCAGACGATCCAACCGCCTCAGCCTCCGAAAGTGCTGGAATTACAGGCGTGAGCCACCATGCCCGGCCAGGTTAGGATTTTAACCCATGAATTTTGGGCAGGGACACAAACATTCAGTCCATTGCATCCATCCTCAGAATTTCTGAAGTGAGACCTGAGAATTTCCATTCCCAGGAAGCTCCCAGGTGATGCTGATGCTGCAGGTCCAGAGACTGCTTGAGCACTGCTGCTCTAGGTGATTTTTAGAGAAGGTCTGTTCCTGTTTCTAGGGGATCTGCTCTGAAGCCTGATTTTCCCTCATGCCCCTACTCTTACCCAGACTATGTAGATCATTCTCCTCTAGTTTTCAAAACATCAAAGTAATTATCTCTTTTTTTGGTTGTTATTCAGAACAAGAAGAGGTTTATTAGTTGGAACAGAGATACAGATTATAACAGGGGTACACTCAAGTCCAGATGAATAGCCCCAACACTGGCTGAACTTTAGAAAAATCTGGGAAACTGGAAAGAGGAAGAAATAAAGGGCAGAAGGAAGCAAGCCGGCCCAGGCTTCACACCTAGATATTCTAATTTAATATGTTTGGGGTGGGGTCCTATCCTAGCAGGAATAAGCTTTAAAAGCTACCCATGTGACTCTAATTTGCAACCAGGGCTGAGAACTGCTGGTCTAGATCACTGTATTAGTCCATTCTTGTGTTGCTATAAAGAAATACATGAGGCCGGGCACAGTGGCTCATACCTGTAATCCCAGCGCTTTAGGAGGCCAAGGCAGGTGGATCCCTTGAGGTCAGGAGTTCGAGACCAGCCTGGCCAACATGGTGAAACCCCATCTCTACTAAAAATACAAAAATTAGCTGGGCATTGTGGTGCATGCCTGTAATCCCAGCTACTTGGGAGGCTGAGGCAGGACAGTCGCTTGGACCTGGGAGGCGGAGGCTGCAGTGAGCCGAGATTGTGACACTGCACTCCAGCCTGAGTGACAGAAAGAGACTCTGTTTTTTTGTAGAGATGGGGTTTTGCTGTGTTGCCCAGGCTGGTCTTGAACTCCTGGGCTCAAGCAATCCACCTGCCTTGGCCTCCCAAAGTGTTGGGATTATAAGCATGAGCCACTGCAACTGGTCATTTACTATGTTCAACACTGAAAGAAAATCTTCCTGACCACTTCAGGGCCTGCAGAGTAACAAAACACTCAGCAGCCTGGTTGAGTACAATAATATCCAATGGCTCTTACAAAGGAGACTTAAACTGCTTGATAAAGGACTGCACTGCATATTCCCATAAAACCAGTTTATTCTAATTCAATCCAGCCCTGGTGAAGCGGCATCATTTGTCTGGGGTAATACCTGAGGTTTGTTGCCTTATGCCAAGGAAATCAAGGATGTGGATACATAAGGAGTGAGGTTAAGAGCAGAGGTTTAACAGGCAAAAGAAAGAGAAAAACTCTTGAGGAGGCAGTATCTGATTTACATAGGGCCCAAAAGATTGGTTGGACCAGGTGTGCCATTTACATAGCGGGCAAAGAAGCTGGCCACCCCACTGTAATCTATATTATTTGAATGGGTTCTCTACCTGGCCAGCGCCATGTTGCCTGCTTCTTTATCTTTATTGCACATGTGGTTGACAAAGAAAAGGGAAGATGGAGTCTCCATGTTGAACATGCCTGGCCCCCAGGTAGCCTTTTCTTACTGGCACAGCTGCTGGCATTCACCCATGCAAGCTTTCAGCTTGCTTATCTATGTCTGCAGCTGCCCTTTGTTAGAAAATAAATGATTTGGGGACTGCTTCTTATTAAAAGGGAAATCTTGCCGAGGACTCTTTTACCCTCACTAACTGCCTAAATAATTTCATTCTAGCTCCTGTATCACTGGGTTAGGTTTTGAGAATGCTGAGGTGAAGATGACATGGAGCCCGCCTTCAAATAGATCACACTTTAGCAGAGGAGATAGGTAGGTGAGCAAGTATTAATGTAACTGCCCAAGAGGTTTACCTTGCCTGCTGCCTAGACAGAGCCAATTCCTTAAGACGGGGGAATTGCAGTAGAAAAAGAGTAATTCACACAGAGCCAGCTGGCGGGGAGACCAGAGTTTTATTATTACTTAAATCAGTTTCCCCAAGCATTTGGGAAGCAGAGTTTTTAAGGATAACTTGGTGGGTGAGAGGAAGCCAGTGAGCCAGGAGTGCAGATTGGTCAGAGATGAAATCATAGGGAATTGGAGCTGTCTTCTTTTGCTCAGTCGTTCCTAGGTGGAGGCCACAAGATCAGATGAGCCAGTTTATTGATCTGTGTGGGGCCAGCTGATCCATCAAGTGCAGGGTCTGCCAAATATCTCAAGTGCTGATCTTTGGAGCAGTTTAGGGAGGGTCAGAATCTTGTAGCCTTCAGCTGCATGACTCCTAAACCATAATTTCTAATCTTGTGGCTAATGTTAGTCCTACAAAGGCAATCCAGTCCCAGGTAAGAAGGAGGTCTGCTTTGGGAAAGGGCTATTACCCTTACTAACTTCTCCCAAAGTTAGTTAAGCCTACACCTAGGAATGAACAAGGATAGCTTGGGGGTTAGAAGCAAGATGGAGTTGGTTAAGTTAGATTTCTTTCACTGTCTCAGTCATAATTTTGTAAAGGCGGTTTCATTAATATATTTCCACACTGGGTGCTGACTGCTGTGGAACGAGGTGCAGTCGGAATTCAGAGCAGGTGGAGGTGAGGTCATCAGGGAAGGCTTTCTGGAAGCAGACACTAGGGCTGAATTTTGGAAGGAAAATAAGTTTTTCAGTAGTCAAAGTATGCAAAGGGTGTTCCAGGCAAGGGCCCAGAGGAGGGAGGCAGTATGTCTAGCGTTGTGAGCTATTGGTTGTTCAATATTGCAGGTAGGTAAATGACGTGCAAAATAGTAGGAGATGCAATTGTAGAGTCAAGCAGAGGTGAGGCCCTTTTTATGCTAAGCTTAAGGAACTTGAATTTTAGCACACAGATTGGTAGTAATCAGACTTAAATGATCACCCAAATTACCTGGGGAACTTCCAAAAAAACCAAAAACAACAACAACAACAACAACAAAACAAAGCAAAATAAATTCCTGAGTCCCACCTGTAGAGATTCTAATTCAGTAGGTCTGTGGTGAGCCTGGCCTGGTGATGTGTGCATCCCAGCTGAGCAGCAGGACTTGGGGGAAGGCTGACCAGTGAAAAGAGGCTAGGGAAATCGAAGCAGCAAGGGTGATAAATACTCCAAAGGCAATTGGAGATTAGTCTACTGGATTGTAGGATAACTGGGTCTCTTCAACTCACTTTTAAAAGGAATTTTTAGGGTTTAGAGAGGGCAAAAAGATATTGGCTTTTGTGTAATCTTTATTCAATGATTGATGTTACAGAAAATTTGCTGCAAGCACTGGGGCAATAAGATGTTACCAATACCTTTCTGGGTTTGGTGGGAGCCCCACCCAGGTTTAAAGTTTATTTTGCACAAGATTCATCTCAAGCAGTAACAATAATGGCAATAAATAAAGCATAATCATATTTATTGTTATAGCAAGTACTTATTAACATTTGTTTCTCCTAAAATTTGATAATAATACATGTTCAATCTACTTTGCACATAAAATAAAACTAACAGGCATGAATTCCTCTGAGTGAAGACAAGATTGGTCAAGGTTGAACTACAGCAACTAATAGCGAATGTCTACTACAAATAAGTAAATTAGCGAAGGATCTTAAAGTAGAGAAAATCCTTGGGCCAAAAATAATGATTTGCAGAAAGCACTGGTTTTTGAAGCACAGACTTGAATTGCCTTGGGAAAGAGTCAGTCATAGATTTTTCCAGGCGTCTTGTCTGGAACCAGACAGTTGGTATATGAGCTTTTGCTCACTATGAAAATATAAAACACAGTCTGGGAGACATAGTGAGTCATTGTCTTTACAAAAAAAAACAAAACAAAGAAAAAGAAAAGAAAATGAGTCGAGTGTGATGGCACATTCCTGTAGTCCCACCTACTTTGGAGGCTGAAGTGGGAGGATTGCTTGAGCTCAGAAGTCTGAGGCTGCAGTGATCTATGATCATGCCACTGAACCCTGGCCTGGGTGACAGAGTGAGACCCTACCATAAAAATTTTTAAAAAACATATAAAAGTAGTTCCCCCCAAGTTATGTTTTATTATGTTGTGGGCTTATTTATGCAGTGTAAGTTGTCATGGACTCTCATATATTACACTTTTTTTTTTTTTTCTGAGACAGGGTCTTCCTCTGTCACCCAGGCTGGAGTGCAGTGGTGCAATCTCGTCTCGCTACATCCTCTGCCTCATGGGTTCAAGCGATTCTTGTGCCTCAGCCTCCCAAGTAGCTTGGAGTACAGGCATGTGCCACTGTGCCTGACCTCATTATTAAACTTTTTTTTTTTGAGATGGAATCTCCTTCTGTTACCCAGGCTGGAGTGCAGTGGCGCAATCTCGGCTCACTGCAACCTCTGCCTCCCGGGTTCAAGCGATTCTTCTGCCTCAGCCTCCCCAGTAGCTGGGACTACAGGCATGTGCCACCACACCTGGCTAATTTTTGTATTTTCAGTAGAGATGGAGTTTCACCATATTGGCCAGGCTGGTCTTAAACTCCTGACCTCGTGATCTGCCTGCCTCGGCCTCCCAAAGTGTTGGGATTACAGGCATGAGCCACCGCGGCCAGCCTCATTATTAAACTTTTTATATCATGATGTGGCAAACTATATTTTTCAAAGATGGCAGTACCCACATCTCCCACACACTTTTTACATGGTGACTTGAAGACTCCTCCCATTCAGAGTTGGGTCTATGTTCCTTTTATGGGTTAAACTATGTTTCTCCAAAAATTCTTATGTTGAAGTTCTAACCTACAGTACCTCAGAATGTGAACTTAATCAGAGATGCGGTCTTTACACAGTTAATCAAGTAAAATGAACTCATTAGGGTGGGCCCTCATGCAGTATGACTGGTGTCCTTTTAAAAAGGGGAAAAATGGACATAGACACACAGAGCGGGAAGATGATGTGAGGAGACAGGGAGAGAAGAGAGGAGAGCCAAGGAGAGAGGCCTGGAGCAGATCCTTCCTCTCAGCCCTCAGAAGGAACCAACCCTACCAACCCCTTTATTTTGGACTTCCAGCTTCCAGAACTGTGAGATAATACATTTCTCTTATTCAGGCCACCAGTCTACAGTACTTTGTTATGGCAGCCCTAGCAAACTAATACACTTCCCTCCTCTCAAATCTGGGTAGCTTATAATTACTGTGGAAGTGACATTATGTGACTTCCTAGGCTAGGTCATAAAAGGGAATACACCTTCCACTGATTCTCTTGGAAGACTGGTCTGTGAGGAAGCCCAGGCCACCGGAAAAGTTCACATGTTGGTGTTCTAGCTGACAATCCCAGCTGATAGCTAGCATTGACTGGTAGAGATACAAATTAAACAACTTTCACCCTTTGATTCTCTTTGTTAATTCCTGACTCACAAAAGGTGTTAGCATAATGAAATGACAGTTTTAAGCCACTACATTTGGGGATAATTACATAATAGTTTGTAACATGTCTTTAAGATGATTTTTATTTAAGATTACTCATGCCTTTGCTCAAATTGTTCCTCCTGCTTGGAATCCTTTCCCCCCAGATATCCAGCAGTAGCACTATTCTAGTCTTTGCTCACTGTGTAAAATTTCCACCCACCTGTCCTTTCCATGCTGCCCCGCCGCTACCACCTCCAGCCCCCTTAGCTGTTCTATATTTTTCCACATGGTAAATATTACCTTTTAACATATGATATCATTAATTAATTAAGGTATTCAGTTTACTTATTTCTTATGGTCTTTCTCCAGTTAAATATGTAAAGCTTTTTAGGGCAAAGACCTTTGTCCATTTGTTTACTGATGTATCCCAAGTTCCCAGAACAGTACTTGCCCCATAGTAGACACTCAATAAAATAAATATTTGTTAAGTAAATGAATGAGAAGAATTTTAAATCTGGGAAATTAGAAAGTCACTGTTAACTCTACAACTTTTTGGAATTTTTTTTTTTTTTTTAAGAGACAGGGGTTTCACTATGTTGCCCAGGCTGGTCTTGAACTCCTGAGCTCAAGCTCAAGCGATCCTTGTGCCTCAGCCTCCCAAAGTGCTGGGATTACAGATGTGAGCTACTGCTCCCTGTCTGTATCACATTATTTCAGTGAATGCCATTTCCTAAACTGGTATCCCATAGTAAAATAAATTTGGAAAATATTACATCATATGTATAGTCCTCTGAAAGAGTCACAATGTACAAAACAAACCTAAAAATTTCAAAGTGCTGCAATAAAGTCAACTGCTTTCTTGATGTACCTCATCTTTTCCAAAATTTCCATGGCCAGGTTGTTCCACAGCACACTGATTACCACAGCAGTGGCATATGGAGTAGGAATGACACTATGAGGGCCTATGGAATATGGAGAGAGGATATGAAAGCAATGGGGACAAACAGATATTGGCGGGGTTGTGGGAACACTTAGACACTGTGGGTGGAAATGTAAATTAGTTCAGTCCCTGTGGAAAACAGTTAGGAGATTTCTCAAAGAACTAAAAATAGAATTACCATTCAGCCCAGCAATCTCATTACTGGGTATATATCCAAAGGAAAAGAAATCATCCCATCAGAAGGACACCTGCACTTCTACATTTATCACAGCACTATTCACCATAGCAGACATGGAATCAACCTAGGTGCCCATCAATGGTGGACTGGATAGAGAAAATGTGGTGCATATACACCATGGAATACTACACAGCCATGAACAAGAATGAAATCATGTCCTTTGCAGCAATATGGATGCAGCTGGAGGCCATTATCTTAAATGAATTAATGCAGAAACAGAAAACCAAATACCACATGTTCTGACTTATAAATGGGAGCTCAACATGGGGTACACATAGACACAAAGATGGGAACAATAGACACACTGGGGACTCCAAAATTAGGGAAGAGGGCAAGGGTTGAAAAACCGCATATTAGGTACTATGTTCACTATTTGGGTGATGGGTTCAATAGAAGCACAAACCTCAGTATCATGCAATATACTCATGTAACGACCCTGCACATGTACCTCCTGGATCTAAAATCAATAAAATGAAAGAGGAGCTTTCAAACTTTTTTATTGTAACCCACACTAAGAAATTATTTTACTTATTTTTAATTATTATTTTTTGTACAGATGGGGTCTTCTTATGTTGCCCAGGCTGGTCTCGAACTTCTGGGCTCAAGCAAACCAAGAGATCATTTTACATAGAAACTCAGTATACATACACACGCACAAAAATATAAAAATAAAAATAACTGAAATAAAGTTTTCACAAACTATTCTTAGCATTATTATGTGCTGTGCAGTGATGTTTTCTATCCTAACCCATCCCATTCTGTTCTGTTCTATTCTCTTTCAGTTGTGGTCAAAATGCATTAAATTGATTTCATGAGCCAGAATTTTGTCTTTTCCTGCTGCTTTTGGAAGAGCTCCTCAAACTCTTCAAACCCAGTCCATTCTTCAGTTGTATCTATTCTGCTTCATATTTGTTTTTTAAAAATTAAATTGTTGTGGCTCCAGATGAGGGTTTTTTTTAACAAAAAGAAATTTAAAAAATTGTTGTGGGTACATAGTAGGTGTATATATTTATGGGGTACATGAGATGTTTTGATATAGGCAGGCAATGCATAATAATCCCATCATGGGGAATAAGGTATCCATCCCTTCAAGCTTTTATCTTTTGTGTTACTAACAATTCAATTATGCTCTTCTAGTTATTTTAAAAATGTACAATTAATTATTATTGACAACAGTCACACTGTTGTGCTACATTCTGCTATGTATTCCATCTATTTGCCCTTTATTTTATTACTTTCTTCATACTTAATGTTTCCACTAGGTTTAAAACAATTATTTCTTTCTCTTGCTTAATGTTACTAATAAGTCCCCTCCCTCTTTGATATATGTATTATGCTTGCTTTAAATTCTTGATGTCTATTCCTATAATCATGCTTCAAATGATATGCACTGTTCCATCTGTAGTCTTTCTTTTACACTAATTGTGCTCCTCAGCTGTCTCAACTCAGCACTTTGGAAATTGCTCAGGCTGAAAAATTTGGAAAACATAGAAAAATACAATATAAATAACAAAATAAAAACCACCCATAATTTCACCCAGAGTAATCAATTGACATTTTATTGTTTTTTCTTCCAGTCTTTTGCATGTTTAGTACATTGAATTATTGAGAAAATACTGTATGTAATTTTCTATCTGAAACTTTCTCTTAACTTTAAGATTTTCTCAAGTTATTAAAACTGCTCACGGACCTCACTTTAGTGATTGCAAAATATTCCATCATGAGAATAATATATTTAATCCCGAGCATTTAGAATGTTTCTATTTTTTTTTTTTTTTTTGCTTCTTAAAAAAAAACTGCAGCAAACATTTTGAACATAAATATTTGCTCATATTTCTGGTTATTTCCATAAAATAGAATCTTAGAATGAAAGGATTCAAGGGAACGGACACTAAGATACAAGCTCTGTTTTGCCAAATTGTTTGCTGAAAGGTTTGTACAACTTTACAGTTCCACAGGCAGTGTGTAATTGAGTTCCTACGATCATGTTCATCATCCTCATGTAGTTTGCTAATTTGATAGAGTTTTCTCTTTCCTATTTTGCATGTCTCTGAAGAGTAGGGAATCATTCATTATTTGTATTTACTTTTATGTAAATTTTGGGTTCAGGCCATTCCCAGTTTTTTCTGCTCTGGAAGGCTAGCCAACCAAAGCTTTCTAGCAAAGGTGCTCACACGTGCCTCTAGTGGAAGGTTTTGAGAATGCCTTCTTGCAAAGGGGTGTATGTACCTGACTGCAACCTATGACTTGCAGCCTGGTGTCAGATGGTGGTATCAGGTGAAGTGCCACACTGAGTGTAGACAATGAGGTTTCAGTGTGTTTGCACATGCGTAACAGAGAGGTGATAGTTCAGTCTCAGTTTAAGCCTGGACATCAGGCAATAGTGTGTGTGTGCGTGTGTGTGACAGAAAAGGTTGGTCACCAAATACCTTTTAAATACACACACAAAATTACAACTTATGACAAGACTTTCTTATGACCTCATAAGCATACTTTTCATTTTCAGTGTGACTTGTAGACAGCTGCATCCCTAGAGTTGCTTTAGAGAGCCCTGTCCTTCCCAAGCAGAGAGATTTGTCTGCACAGCCAGCCTCTGGGTGAAGTACAAATGCAAAATAAATAAATGCCTTCTTCTAGAACAGCAATATTATTTTTCAACTCTTCTTATAACTAAAAATACTAAGTCTATTTCCAGGAAATTATTAGACAATGTGAACAAATACCAGAAGTTTATAGAGCTGCAAAGATGTACTCTGGAGAGTCTGGTGTTGAAGGTAGCCCCCAACAAGAGGAGTCCTCTCTGGAATGGAAATATGTGTATTTTTCAGTTAAATTCATGATAAAAAAATACTTTTTGAGCTTTTGTCTTTGGGGTACACAATCTAAACATGTGCCACTACAAACCACTGAGATGCAGAGCTAAATAAGTCTGTGTGTGGGTGTGTGTTAGGATGGGAGGACCAGTCCAGGTTAACAATGTAAGGAAAATTCCTGAGTCCATGTAAATAATTTTGGTGTTATAAAACACAGATTTGGACTTTTGCTGACATTCTGAATTCTTGAGGATTTCTGAGCCCTGCTCAGGCCATGAAATGCTTGTTTAAGGAATTGTCGTGCAAGCACAAGCTGCCTAGTGGGACCTAGAGGCCACTAAAATATCTTCTTCACAAAGGAATCTCATCTCCCAACCACACCCTCTATAAAAGACCCACCACTGGAACCTTGATTAAGGTGGTATCAAGAGGATGCCCAGGTTAAAATGTACCCATTCTTGGGAAAGGCACCAAACACCGTCAGCCAGTAACAGCTTACCTCAGACTTATTGTCAGACCAAATAAGACCTGGCCTGAAGAAGCAGGGTGGGGGAGGAAAGAGGCTGGCCCATGGAGTCCTGCCTTGGGAGAGGCTGCTGACCTGGAACAGGAGGACAGAAGGCTCTGCTCTGTCATGGCTGCCTCCATGAGGCTTAGTAGCAACACCCAGAATCTGTCTCCTCAGCCATCACATGGAGATACCCACTTCACCCGTTGTTGAAATTAGCTTGGCGCATGGGAACCAGCATGAGTGGCAGGTAATGTTACACCACAGGAGAATGCTGAAGTGGAGTGCCCTAGACAGCCAGAGAAAAATTTTAGATCATCTTGGGGCTCCCAAGGATCAGGACAGATAAGGAGGGGGACTAAGGGTGTAAAAGCATGGGGTGGGAGTAGGGATGATCACAAATTTGTCCAGAAATAATTCTGGAGGAGTCCCGACTTATGCCTTTTTACTGAAGGTGATGTGCAGAGTCTGAACCCGAAAGTCTCAAAATTGTGAACAAGTTGAGGTTTCAAATCCAGAAGGGCAAATCCCCCTTATGTTGTTCTGTCCGCAGAAACCGTCCCCCCTCACTTCCCCAATGTGTATGCTCTGTTAAGACAATGGGCTTCCTTTGAGGGCTTCTGGGGTGAAAAAGATAGAGGAAAATGAATATATCAAACATTTTATCAGTGTCTACTGCATGCAGAATAGACAAACAGCTAAGTGAGTGGAGGTTCAAAAACTAACAGAAAAAGAGAAGCAACCCAAATGTCCCCCAATGGATGGATGGATAAACAAAATGTGGCATATACATTCAATGGAACATTATTCAGCCGTAAAAAAGAAGATATTCTGATACATGATTCCACAAGGACGACCCTTAAAGACATTATGCTAAGAGAAATAAGTCAGACACAATGGACAAATGTGATTATGATTCCACTCAGATGATGTACCTAGAGTAGATACATTCATAGAGACAGAAAGTAGAATAGTAGTTGCCAGGGGCTGGCGAAAGGTTGGGGGGAGTAGAAAGATGGTTGGGGAAATGGGGAGTTACTTTTTAATGCATACAAAATTTCAGTTTCGGATGATGGAAAAGTTCTGGAAATGGATAGTGGTAATAGTTGCACAACAATGTTAATGTACTTAGTGCCTCTAAACTATACACTTAAGATGATTAAAATGGTAAATTACGTATATTTTACAACCCTACTCGCCCCTCCCCCTACTACCCTAGTAAACAATAAACAACTCAGAGCCCAGGTTTTGGCCCCCACACTCTTGATTTTAACAGGAATGGAAATGCCTGTAGCCCCAAGGAAGGACAGCGAAGGCTAAATGGGCCCTGGGGCAGCGACTCCCGGCATCCCTCCCTTTCGCGGGGGCGTCAGGAGGACCTCATCATCGGGCAGAATAACTACCTACCTGGCTACCCACGGGACGGAGCACCCTCAGGCCAGGCACTCGCGTTTTCTTCTCTTTTCAGGGCTCACAGTGACAGGTACAAACAGTATCGCAATACAGCCTTCTAGAATGACTCTTCAAAGGAGGGTCGAGGCGCCAGGGGAACCGCTGGGGTTGAAAACACGTTCATGGGTAAAATCCTGGGATGCACAAGGAATAGCCTAGGTTCCTTCCCCGTGAGTCTGAGCCCCCAGGTCTCTGCCAGCCTTCATCCCCCTAAGGAGGTCCCTGGGCCTGGGGCGCTCATGGGCAGGGGCAAAGGACAAAGGGCGGAGGCAGGGAGCCTCCCGAGGGTGGCGCAGCCTCTCCGGCTCTCACCTAGCGTAATCCACGTGACCCCCGCGCAGGGACTCCTGGAGGGCCCAAACCGCTCGTGGGGGGAAAAAGCCTCAGCCTGCAGTCCAAGGACCTGCCTCCACTACCGCCCAGTCCCGGGCCCCCGCAGCCGGTGGGAGGGACGCCCGGGAGCCGGCTCCCCACACTCGAGAAACACAGGCTGCTGGGCGAGTTCCCGGCGCGGGCCGAGCTCCCCGGGAGTTGCCGGCCCGGGCGCCAGGGCCCGCAGGTCGTCGCACCGCCGCCAGGGGGCAACTCTGCCCTATGCAGGCACCACCGGGACCCGCCGCCCGCCACTTTCCGCGTCCACGCGAGCGGGTTGCGCGGGACGGGGGTCTTCGCGTCGCTTCCCCGGCTCGCCTCTGGGAAAGGTTTTGGTCCCTTGTACCAGCTTGGGGGCGGGGAGCCGGGGGAGAGTTACCAGCTGGGGCCGAAAGCTGGGAGCGCTGTAGAGAATGAGGCCCGGGGTAGGGGACGACGGGGGAGACAAGGGGGTCGCGCAAGACGTGAATCGCTTGGGTTTCCGCGCTCGGGGAATTTCGCGACTGCGGAGCTAAAGGTTGCATACAAACATGTAGCTTAACTAAGCAAACAAAACGAGTGGTCACATCCACATGTGGGGCTTCAGTAAAGCTCGCCTAAATCTTAATGACACTTCTCCGTCTCTGCAGCGGTCCCTCTGGGCTGATCTTCCACTCTGACCTTCAGTAAGTCCTAAAACTTTCCCCGGAGTGGCCAGGAGATAATTCGCCACGTTCTGCAAACGTTTCCAGGGAAGAGCCTCTTAACCCTTTGGGGGAAGAACTTGCGGACAAAGTTACAAACGAACGCAGTCTATCTGCCGCGCCATGAACGGAATGATGGCTGTAACCGGTCATCTAAAGTAATTAATGGTCTGCGAACAAATTCTTCCTCTCTGTTTCATCTTTGAATAACTTCGCCACACACCAACCCTCAGTGCTGTGAAAGTCATGGTGTTTATTTAGATATCGACTGAGTACTTATAAAACTTAAACTTTCCAATGTAAAAGTGAACTCCTTGGTAAGGACTCCTGGCTGCATCAACAAAGCAATGTGATGCCTGATTAATAGTGCTGATTAATGTTGGCTCAGGTTAATGCTCAGCCTATTACAGTAATTAAATTGTTCACCCATATATCAAACAAGAGTTAATGAAAAATAATTTATTTAGAACGTCGAGGCTTTCTCATAGATTGTTCAAAGACCTATGATAGCCTTTATGGGTCACTTGTAAGAGTAACTGGTGGTAGCAGTCCTCAGCAACAAAAACTCGATGTTAATAGAGGTCTTTAGATGGGGAAACAGTTTATTTTTGAGGCTCTGTGATTGACAGCGGTAGTAATGACACGTTTCAGAATGTGAAAAGTACTTGGTCGATAAAATGATATACACAAGGGCAGCTGATGGCTGTTCCTACAGAACGCCATTGAATTTTGATTCTTAGTTCTTGTCAAGGGGTCATTTCAATCAGAAAGTTAAACTTTTGGGACAAGCTCCCCTCTTTGAAATAGAAGCATTTTAGGAAATGCACAAATAAGTGAATGTGAATTCAACAAACTATTAGGATTTTTCCACTAGCCAAAATAGCTCGTTTGAGTTGGTGATAAAGATAGGTATATTTAAAAGAGCATCATATCTTAATTATTTCCACTATCTTGTCACCCGAAAAGAAAACTGAATTGAGCGGAACTTTAATCTCATAAAAAAATTTTTCATCTCACCAGAAAGGATTAACAATATTTAAGGATTTTCCAAAAACACATTTTTAAAAAGTTTATCTTAAAGTCATCTATCATTATAGTTTCTATTAATAAGCCTCAGTAGAAATATGTGTATGTTATGTAATTTAAGTATTTTGAGATTACTATGAAAAGTGCTGACTAGAATGTTCCTCCTACTGAGAACTATATAGCCCCATTATGAACGAACTTCTGGTTTTTTGTTTGTTTGTTTGTTTGTTTTTTGAGGCGGAGTTTCGCTCTTGTTGCCCAGGCTGGAGTGCAGTGGCACGATCTCGATCTCGGCTCACTACAACCTCCGCATCCCGGGTCCAAGCGATTCTCCTGCCTCGGCCTCCCGAGTAGCTGGGATTACAGGCGCCGCCTACTAATTTTTTCTATTTTTAGTAGAGACGGGGTTTCACCATGTTGGCCAGGCTGGTCGAACTTTTTAGTAGTTTCTAGGTGCAATTTTTTGTGCGTGTATTTGGGTTTTCACTAAAATTTTCAATTTCTTCTCCGAATTCAATTATTACGTTCTTTATTCCCATGACATTTGTCAGATCGTCTCATTAGAGTGGCTTAGTTTAACTGTCAAGTCTCTAGGGCATTCAATCGCAGAGAAGTGAGTAAAACGCCAGTCTCACAGCATTTTTATTAACAGATGGCGGAAAACAAACGTCTTTGGAGTAAAACGGAAGAGAATGGGTTAAAGGGTCAATAAACAATTATTATCGTGCTTAAATTGGGGGGCTTCGCATCAGATCCAATGGGCGGCCGCTCGCCCGATCTGGAGGGGCTGGACACCCCCAACCGACCCCAGAGCGTCCCCCAGGGGCCACCTCAGAGGATGGGGTGGTTATCCCCCGGCTGGAAGGCTCCTACAGGCTGTCGAGGGGTCAAACCAGAGTGTCGCGGGTGTGCTTCTGAGGTTAGGGTGGAGGACTAATTAAGGAGGCTGGGAAGTCTAACTCGTGCAGCGGCCCTCGGTGCAGACAGCCGCGTAATTCGGGCATCAGCCTCTTTGGCAAGAAATACTGAGGTCCCCTCTCCTCCCCACTCTTCTCAGCTGCTGCCTCCCTCCTATGGGTGAATTTTCTCTCCCGAGAAGCGCTGATTTCCTAGGCTTGCTTTCCTTCCCTCGGCAGCGCTCTGACGTGCACACCATGTGACAGGCCCCCTTCTGCTATAAGCCGAGGAAGGTCCGCCCTCTCCTGGACTCAGCCCTGGCCTCGCCGAGCTCTGTTCTTAGACTCTCACCCGTCCCGCACGTTCCTGGGCGCCTGGCGTTCTGATTCGCCCGCCCGGGCCCGGCCACCCCCTCCTCAACCGACGGGGCAAAAGCTGCTCCGAGAGGAGAAGGTCAAGTCCTCCGCCCGGGCCGGGCGCGAGCGGAGCCCAGGGAGCGCAGCATCCGCGCGGCTACCGCGGCGGCGCAGGAGTTACAAAGTCGGCGCGCGAGACTCCGCCGCCACCCGGCAGCCCCGGCGCAGCTCCGGCAGCCGCAGTCGCAGCGCCCCCAGCGTGGCGCCCCCCGGCCGGGCCTGCCGCCCGGGACCCGGGCTGGGGCGCAGAGGGAGCCCGGCGCCCGGCGCCCTCATGCGCCGCCCCGCCGCCGCGCCACAGCTATGACCCTGAGCACTGAGATGTCCGATGCCTCTGGCCTCGCCGAGGAAACAGACATCGACGTGGTGGGGGAGGGCGAGGACGAAGAAGACGAGGAAGAGGAGGACGACGACGAGGGCGGCGGTGGCGGGCCCCGGCTGGCTGTCCCCGCGCAGCGGCGGCGGCGGCGCTCGTACGCTGGGGAGGACGAGCTGGAGGACCTGGAGGAGGAGGAGGACGACGATGACATCCTGCTGGCCCCGCCTGCTGGGGGCTCCCCGGCGCCCCCGGGCCCGGCCCCGGCGGCGGGGGCAGGAGCCGGTGGGGGCGGCGGCGGCGGCGGCGCGGGCGGCGGCGGCAGCGGCGGCGGCGGGAGCGCGGGTAGCGGCGCCAAGAACCCGCTGGTGAAGCCGCCCTACTCGTATATCGCGCTCATCACTATGGCCATCCTGCAGAGCCCCAAGAAGCGGCTGACGTTGAGCGAGATCTGTGAGTTCATCAGCGGTCGCTTCCCCTACTACCGGGAGAAGTTCCCCGCCTGGCAGAACAGCATCCGCCACAACCTCTCGCTCAACGACTGCTTCGTCAAGATCCCCCGCGAGCCCGGCAACCCGGGCAAGGGCAACTACTGGACGCTGGACCCGGAGTCCGCCGACATGTTCGACAACGGCAGCTTCCTGCGCCGGAGGAAGCGCTTCAAGCGGCAGCCACTGCTCCCACCCAACGCCGCGGCCGCCGAGTCTCTGCTGCTGCGCGGCGCGGGAGCCGCAGGGGGCGCGGGCGACCCGTCAGCCGCCGCCGCGCTCTTCCCGCCCGCGCCCCCGCCGCCCCCGCATGCCTACGGCTACGGCCCCTACGGCTGCGGCTACGGCCTGCAGCTGCCGCCTTACGCGCCGCCCTCGGCCCTCTTCGCCGCCGCAGCGGCCGCCGCCGCCGCCGCCGCCTTCCACCCGCACTCGCCCCCGCCGCCCCCGCCACCGCACGGCGCGGCCGCCGAGCTGGCCCGGACCGCCTTCGGCTACCGGCCGCACCCGCTCGGCGCTGCCCTGCCCGGCCCCCTGCCGGCCTCCGCGGCCAAGGCGGGCGGCCCGGGCGCCTCAGCGCTGGCGCGCTCGCCCTTCTCCATCGAGAGCATCATCGGGGGCAGCTTGGGCCCGGCCGCCGCTGCCGCCGCCGCCGCGCAGGCCGCCGCCGCCGCTCAGGCCTCGCCCTCGCCCTCGCCGGTGGCGGCGCCGCCAGCTCCCGGATCCAGCGGAGGAGGCTGCGCGGCGCAGGCGGCTGTGGGCCCGGCGGCCGCGCTCACCCGATCCCTCGTGGCCGCTGCGGCCGCCGCCGCCTCCTCAGTCTCCTCGTCCGCCGCCTTGGGGACTCTGCACCAAGGGACTGCCCTGTCCAGTGTCGAGAACTTTACTGCTAGGATTTCCAATTGTTAATAACGCTATGTTAGCGCGCTCGAGGAAGAAGGTAGGAATCCCGGCTCCTTTTCTCGTCTTGGTGGTTCGGTGTTTTGTTCGCTCCTCCAGGCGCGGCCCCTCTCGACCTCGCGCGCCCATTTTCGCCGCTGCGAATTCTCGGACAAAACTGTCAACAGCCAGGGCGCGCTTTTTGGCTCTGCGGGTCCCTCTATTTATGCAAAGCCGACCTATGCTACAGCCCCCCAATCCCCGACCTGGGGTAGGGAGGAAGAGGGTGCCGGGGAAGGGAGTCCACCCTGTCCAGGCACTAGAGGCTCCCTTGACGTTTGGCAGATGAAAAACAACTAAGCCTTTTTGAAGTGTAGAGATTCTCAGGTCCAGGCGTTAAAAAATAATGTTCAAAAGAATAATACAAAAATAGTAAAGGTCTTGAAGAATGCCAGCGAAGCAATTCTTATTTGAGGACACTTGTCTGGTGTACTTTTTCATAAAAAGGAAAAATGGTTAACATGTTTACACAAGAAAAAAAGTCAAAATTATCATTTATTTCAACCTGTGTTTTGTATCATAACAGACGTGCGGATTTTTTTGTACTTACTGCGTATTCTTTACAAGGAGTATTGTAAATTTTACTGGCAATTATTATTGTACTATTCTAAATGTAAGATTTTTACACTTTTTCAGAAATAAAAATGCTTAATTTTCAAAGAAAATTCACCAAAATGATTGGCTTCAGTTGTCCCCTTCTTAGTTTTTCTTTTCTACTTAAAAAAAGTTTCTATGTGGGGTAAGCAGGAACTCAATATAGAACAGACTTAAATACTTTCAGAGAGAATTTAACAACAGCATCATGCCATGATTTTTCACTTGAACTTCCTAAGTGAAAACCATGGTAGGAGATCAGAAATTATTTTTAAATGACTACAAATAAAATAAGTTACTTTGGTATACATTTTCAGATCTGACTCTATGCCATTTTAAAGCGCATTGAAGTATGTTAAAATTAAAGCCACAGGTACCCAAAGATAATTTTATAGGAACTTTGCATTTCATTTTTGAGCTTCCTTCCTCATTTAATTTCCACTCAGTTCACGACAATATTATATCTGCAGAAACTCTCAACATAATATATTGTAATGGAAGTGAAACAAAGAGGCAGTCTAGTTTTAAAATTCTAATAGGAAAAATTAGTAGAGATCATAATCAGTTAAGGAGCTTCAAAGCCGTGAATAAGGACATATTTGCATATATGAAATATATTTAAAAGTACCAGTATTTAGAGCTACTATGTTGCAGATGGAAGGAATGCGAGTAATTGTATAAAGAGGTTTTTCTCTTAAAAGGCCAATTTATTGAAATTCTAGCTTAAGTGAATAATTTAGGGTATTTAAGATAAACCTTCAACTTTGGGATGCTTTAAAGAATAAAAAATGAAAATGTATCAGGTGTTCATTGAACTAATTTATTGAATTTAGGTGATTTAGGTTTATCTTTTTCAATTTTTAATGTCTTTTAATTATTACATGAAATTTCTAGTTCTTTGAAAAAAAGTGAGGCACTAGTTTTGATTACTACAATGTTGTGCGCTCCAAATAAAACTTAGGCATATGTAACACATAATTTAAATGTCTAACATTAGTGTTTGCAGCAGAGATTAAGTCTTTATTCAATTTCTTTAAAATGTCTGGACAGGTATATATCTGAAGATTCGCAGATTTAACTTACCAAGTTAATGAAATCTGCATTATAGGGTCAATATGTTGCAATGATACTTATTCATGACGCCTGTCTCTTTTTAGGGAGAAAACGGACTCTCACGGGCTCAAATGAAGTTCTTCCCCGTCCCCGCAACCCTTGTTAAATGTTTGAAGGAGGTTAAACCCTCTCACTCTCAAACTTACCACTAAATCTATAGATACAAATTGAAATACTGTTAGACCAAAGTCTTATATACAAAAGTTACTTTTACTCTAGCCCGGCTAAGAGAGAGGAGTCATTGAACCCGAGAACGTCCGGACTCCACGCGCCGCCCCGGGTGGAGAGGGGTTGGCAGGCGGAATCCAAACGGCACAGACACTGCTGGCGCGCCTGGTAGCCTTCTGTAACGCACGCATCTGAAATTTAGATCTGAAAATAATTACGAAGAGAGCCAAGAACAAAACCGTGTGTATTTTTAATTTTTGCGCGATGCGTGGATGTCCTGAAATCGGGGAATTCTGGTTAATCTTGTCTCTCGTTCATATTCCCACGTCTTCAAAAGTGCCAGGACCGGTCCCACCTCCAGGGGTGTCAGTGCATTTAAGAGAATGGCAAGAAGGCATAGGGCGATCCAGGCCTCGCTCCGGGGCCCGGGGTTGGGATCCCGCTTCACGCGCGCCCACTGGAGACCGCAAGCCTGTTTTTAAACAGGTGGAGAGCAGCGTGAGCCCAGAGCTAAAGGAACGTGTAAACCCAAGCCGCCTCGATTCCGAGTTTTGCGTCCTGCCGCTCACCTCCCCACCCTCTGCGTTTGGGGTTCCGTTCTTGGCCTTGCAGACCCTGCGGGCCTGCTCCCGGGAGGATGAGACTGGGGGAAGCAGGGCCGCGGGGCGGGTGAGGTATGAGCTGCGAGAGGTGTGGGCCGCGGGGCAGGCGAGGGACGAGTGAGCCGTGGACCCTGGATGGGCGAGCCAGGAGCGCGGGGCGCGCCCCGTCAGGCGGTGCAGGCGAGCAGGTGCTGGAACAAAGGCTGCGGGGCCGCCAGGCTACCGCGGCCTTTGATGGGCAAGGACGTCTCCTCCTGGGGCTCCTCATTCGCATGCAAATCCAGCGCTGGTCCCCTTTTCTTTGTAGGCAAACAGAAGGATGTTTGTGTGTTTGTAGGAACGAAGCCTGCTTGAACAAGCCTTCCTCAATAGGCTGGGTCTCGAAAAATAAACCAGTTGGACAAACATTGGCCACCAGCTCTCCTCCTCCCAACTACAAAGTGTGGATTTGCTACAACTCATTAACCCGACGCTTTTCTCCCCTTCTCCTTGTTTCTCTGCTCATCAAACGCCCCCGTAGAGCCTCGAGACAAATGACCGAAGCTCAGTCGGGAGGGAATTGCAGTTAATAGGGAGAGGGATATATTGGGGCTAATGGTTCAGGCAGCTCCCGGAGAAGGACCACACAAAAAGGAGCCTCTCCATTCAGGGCTCTGTTGTGCGCGGAGATTTAATCTGCAGCTAGGTTTAGCCAAATGTTATCTATTGCGGGGGTAATGAAGCCCTTATGGGTTGAATTGCTCCTTGTACCACACATGGTGTCATGACCTTAGATCGTTCCTTGGTTGATTTCTCTTTTCTTTATTGGGTAATTATTTTATTTCTTTAAAATAAGAAGCTAGTGCATCTTCTCAACAACGTGTTTCCTGTCCATCCTATTCCATGCATTTATTTAAGGGCCACTTCCCTTCCCCTTAAAAAAAGAAAAAAAGGAACTGGGGAGATGAAGGAAAAAAATTGTGAAGACGCTTCTTACTTTTCACTCCCTGAAGCATCTGTATGTTTACACATCTCAACTTGTCTGGCCCCTACTTGGCAGCTCTTTCTTGGCCAAACTTTCTGTTGATGGAACTGGAATTCTGGATATATTTATTATCAAAATTCTTGCAGTGAATGTAGTAAGCATTCATCTCAGGAAAAGGCTTTTCTGCCCTTCACAGTTTTTTCTTTTTTATAAACCTACCATTTCTTCCTGTAGCCTGTCCACTGAGAGAGTTGGGGGAGGTGGTTATTCTGATGGAAAGTGATTATTTTGATGGAATACCAGCCTGTGTCATTTATTAAAGGCCGTCTGAGGCCAGTGGTTGAGGCTGTGCCTGTTGTGTTTTTCTCTCTCTAGCCCCAGTGGCTCTGATTTCCTTGTTTGATTGAGGACCAAGCTTGGAGTGGCTAACGGTGTTATTACAACTGCTATTGATGGATAGGGATCTGATCTTACTACCCAAAGCCAGGATTCAAGGACTCTAGTTATAATTTTAAAATTCTCTGCTGGCTACACATTCTGCTCACACCTATTTTTATTACTGACTGAGAAGAGACATTTTGGGGGCAATTTAAAGGTCATATCAGCATCAAACCCAATCCAAATCAGAAATCTGCCCAGGAACTGCCCTAGTCTCTCAGGGCTCTTCCAGGGGGGAAACCATGCATCTAATTGAAATGCCAGGGGTCCATCACCCCCTTTAGAACTAAACCAGATGAGGACAGGCCTGGAGAGCAGAGGACAAGTGAAGTGGGCCTAGCATTGTCTGCGTTCATTCTCATCTCTGCCGGTTTCCTGGTGGTGCAGCTGGGTGACACATATACATACACAGGCATGCATGCTCATTGCCCATCAGCTGCCACTTGCCTCCTCTATGATTTTGTAATTAGACATATGCTTTTTGTTGGTAAATGTGTTTGATGTCATGGCCAGTGAAACGTGGTGTGTTTATAGGGCAACGAATGTAAATGTGTAAATATGTTTAGTGTAAAATCTGGCCCTTCGACTTTAGCAATAAATACCCTGCCAACTTGGATACAATTACATTTGACAGAAAGATGGAGAATCTGATCATGACCAGCTGCTCAGGGCTCTTTAGGGCTTATACTTTCCCAACTGAATTCACTTTTCAGATATTTTCTTTGCATGTCGCATCTCTCTAATCACATCTTTCCCTTGATGTGAACAGCTTGGGCTTCTTTCTTGTTAGTGTTGACCCCTCTGGCATGTAGGAAACTTCCTGGTTCATTCCTCCAGCTTCTTTCCTCTAGTAAAATACTAGTCAGTAAGATGCAAAGCACACACAGAGAAAACAACTGATGATTCTCATAGATCTCCTTTGATTCCCAAGCCTCCATATAGGGTGGCTAGGAGGAGAAACGAAGATAACAGTGATGAGCTTCTGATGACTTACATTTAGAGTTTTTCTGGTCGCTATTATCATGAGCGTACCACCTTGAAAAAACTATTTTGTGCTACTCTGTCTTTTAAAAGTAAAAGTTTTAGGGAAGCGTATGTTTGGAAAAGTGCACAAATCCTAACAACTTCTCGCAGTGGCCACATATGTATTACATAACTAGCATCAGAGCAAGAAGCAGATGTTATCAGTGTCCCAGAACCCCTTTCCTGTCTATTCAGTCACTATCATCACCACAGATTGACTTTGTAAAAGGACTCTCACTAATAATTCTCTCAACTGCACTGTGAAATAGTGAGGACAAGAATTATTATTGACCTTATTTTACAAATAGAGATATCAAGGCTCAAAAGAGATTAAATGACTTGCCCAAGGTCACAGCTACTGGGACTTCAGCATTTAAAACCCATCTTATTTTTGTTACATCACACTGCTACTTTGTTGCCATCATTGTGATTTATTAAATGACAACTGTGGTAGGGAAGTTTCCTTAGAGGTCACTGTGTAGAAGAGTCATGTATTTCTTACACATTTCTTTTTTTTTTTTTTTTGGCATTGTTGCCACACCCTCCTCCCTACCACTTCCACCCAGGTCTTCTGAGAGATACTCTAGCAACTCATCTCAGATTCATTTGGAATTGATAGCTAATTATTTTAAGAGGCATTAGCTTCCTCCACGTAGCTCTACATGATACACATGATACTTTCCTGGCATCCCTCCCGCCCCCCCATTTTTTGGCATCAACAGTATTCTTTATCACACACACTCACATACACACACACACACACACACGCAGCTTATTTTGTACCATTTACCCATTTCCTCAGCTTCTTTTGCTGGTTTTTAATGGTCAAGATCCTCTAGTTTAGAACTTTTTGCTGAACTGCTAAGCGGGTCTTACAACCAGCCTTAGGGACACATCCTCCCTGTGTGGAAAAGGTAAGAATACATAAGGAGTCAGATCAACTGGTTTAACACTTAATGAGAAAATGAAAATTTTTTCTGAGGATATGCCCCTTCTCCCAGCATACTCTTGAAGATATTTTGTTTTCTTTGAACAGCTGTATATGATGTGGCTTGGGCCAGTCCTCCGCCCCTATACAATTAATCCACCTGCCTTGCCAGAGGTCTCCTAAAATGCTTGTGGGGGAATTCTAGACTACCTGCAAGCTTACCATTGCCCATTGCCACCCAGAAGCCTTGTTGTAGCCTAGCCTCCTCAAGCATGGGCTGGGGCCACTGCTTTGTTCAGTTTGAAGACATCCATACCAGAGTCAGTGCAGGGATTGTGCCTGTAAGCTGCAGAGAGCAAAGGAGAGTGTGTATGGCAATCTTTCCAAGGGACAGTGCTTAATGCAAGAGAACATTGATTTCCTGGAGAAAATATGTTGTTTTAAAAACCAGAAACTTTTTTCTTTTTAATTCTAGAGTTTAAAAAAACAACAAAAACCTGGGCCCCACCAGTCCACTGAGCACCAGGAGAGGAACAGGTGTGGGGTGGAGGTGGGTGGGTACAGGCTGAATTTAAGGCCCTGCAGCCTTGCCTGGATCTCCCTGTCCCAGAGGGAGTCAGGCACAGACCAAGGATTCTTATTGCAATTACTCATCAATAATAGCCTGGCAAAGAGGGGGAGGGCAGAGATTAATTATGGCAAAAGGCAGAAGTGTCTTTGCTTACTTGTCTAGGAATTCCTGTTAAAATAGCTGGAAGACATCTTTTCAGCAGCAAAAGGAAGCAACACATTTTTGGAAAGGTCTATAAGAAAGGGTTATTATGAAGGAAAAATAACTGGTTCTCTATTTTTGCTTATTCTTATGCAGAGAGTTTCATATATGTATGAAACTGTGCAAAATTTTGTTCTGTTAGATGATGGACTATGAAGAAAAAAAAATCACAAGCCAAAAGAAAAAAAAATCTCCAAAGACTGCAAGAGAAGAAAGAATAGTTTGAAATTAAACATTAGATCAGTTTTCATAATTATTTGCATTTTTCTTGTGGGGTAGGAGAGGTTGTGAGACTCAAATAATACAATTTATGTGAAAATGCTTTGGAAAACTTAAAACCTGTATAATGTGTAAGAATTATGATCCCTTTGTGGCTTCTTTCCACATCCTTATTTTTCAAGGAAAAAAAGAAAAGGAAAAACTTATAAATTTTGGCATATACTTAAATCCCTAAATTAGTTAAGAGAAATTTTTGGCCATATATAAAAGTTTATCTTCAAAATTTCCATTCCTAGCTATGAAATAAATTAGTTCTTCTAGATATAATGAGGATAAAAGAGATGGCATGTGTTTTCTCTTACTTCAGCCAGATGTGTATTTGGACAGATAACTTTCCCTTTCTAAAATAAACAAACCACTGGTGTTTTAAATCCGCTCTTCTAGTCTCTTGCTCTATTTCTTTCCTCTACTTATCTACTGATCATCTCTTTAACCTCTAAGCTTTGAAAAGTGGGATTAGTCTGCACTATTTACTGAGCACCTGCTATATTGCAAATCCCTTTACTCCTGCTTTAAATATAAGAAACAAATTAAAGAATTCCTGCCACCAATAAGCACTCGCTATGGAACAACAAGAGCAAGCCATTTTAGCAGGAAACAATGGGGTGGAGGGAAGGTTAGCAAGATATATTTTTAAAATGTCTCCATTAAAACGATTTCTTTTCATTACCAAAAATCTCCCTAGTGTCTAAATGAAACTAATAATAGCTTCTTGACAATATCTTTCTCGTGTTGCCAATTTACTCACAAAATGACTAAAATGCCTGAGCACCTTTGCCTATGTGGTATGGAGGCAACTCAGTGCCAGAAGTTTCCAGGCACTGTGAATTTGAATTTCTTCCCAAGTGTTTACAGCTTTTTACTAATAGATTGAATCCTATCCCTAGCTGCCAGTTTTCTGTGAAGAGCTGAAAAGGAGGAGGGTGATGGTTTGTGATCAGGCCCTCAGATATCATTGTG
Source organism: Gorilla gorilla gorilla (assembly GCF_029281585.2). Taxonomy (NCBI): domain Eukaryota; kingdom Metazoa; phylum Chordata; class Mammalia; order Primates; family Hominidae; genus Gorilla; species Gorilla gorilla. Next base: position 38,268,029 of record NC_073243.2, read on the forward strand.
AACAGAGACAGTCACCTATTCCGAATGAGTTTAGGCTCACATGGGTTTGTGGAGAGTTAAATACAGAGACCCAGTAAAACAAAAACAACAAAAACCCTAGGGCACTTTTTTTCTTTTTGCAGGCTTAAACATTTTATTACAAATAAAAAAAATTAAAATTAAACCAGGTATATTTTCCTTGCTAAACTTTTAAATAAATACTTTCCCACTTGCTGAAGTTGTAGTGGCATCTTCAAAATGCAGACAGCAAATCCAGGTTTTGGACCACTGGGGGTGGTGCATAAGCACCCAAGAGTTTTTCTGCATTTAATTCAAGCATTTATTTCACCTTTAAGTTGTCATTGCTAAGGAACTGCTTCCAAATCACCAAGTTTGGGTCTTGGTGTTTTTTTTTTGTTTTTGTTTTTTTGTCTGCAGAAGTAACTGGGAGTACAGAGGAGAAAAATAAAATGTTGAGGCATTCTGTGCTCTGTTTTTCTATTTAAGGAATTTACTATTTCTTTGCCTTCCTCCCCCCTTCCTGGCCTCCCTCCCTATCTGCATAGATAGCAGGACTCCAGCAAACTATATCCCACAGGTCTTTAGAGTTATGTAGGATAGGATCCCTTATTTTAGGGAGTTGGTGGGTGCGGGTTGTTACTGTAACTCTATTCTGTAACTAAAGCTCTGGCATGTAATAAATCTCTCCCCAAAGACTTTTGGATCTTTGATTTGAAAAATCGGATTCCTTTTGTGGAAACAGTTGACAGGAACCTAAAAGGATTAGTTGCATTCCACATAGGATAATTTTTACTGGCAACATTTTGAAACGATTTGGTCCCTTTCAGACCTTAAACAATGTCCAGAAAAATGATCTAACGAGACTTTTATTGTTTTCCTTTGTGTGTGAATCCGCTTGCGCCAACATCTCGATGGGGTTTTGACGGTTTTGCTCCTGAGCAGGGCACTGAATTAATTTCTGACCGCCGTTTCGACTCGGTTAGTTACCTCCTTCGGCCAGGGGCCTGGCGGTGTTTTCCAGGCGTCAGCCCTTGAAATGGCAACGGGAGCGGGAGGCTCGGCCTCTCGGTGGCGCTGTGTCCGGGAGGGACGCGGGGGCCGCTGCCCGCTCGCCCGGGGCCCGGGCAGCTCCGGAGCCTGACGTCGTAGGGACCGACGAGGCAGCGCGCACGCCCCAAACTGCCATCGTCAAACGCTCCCGGGGCCCTCCATCCACGGGAATGAAACGCGGAAAGGGAGATAATTCGGCTTCTCTCTCTCCTCCAACCGCCCCCCTCCTAAAGCCCCAAGCACAAAGCCGAGAGCGGCCCGCCTTCCCCTCGCAGAAGGCCGCCGAGCTGCTGCGAGCCAGCCACGGGCCACGGCGCCCCCCGCCCCCCAGCCCTCTCCACTGTTTATTTTGTTGTCAGCGGACTTATCAAGATGTTAGTTTGCTGGAGGTTCTGACCTGCCCGGGCGCTTTGGCTGCTCGGCCCGGGCTTTCCCCTCTGTTTTTACACCTGCATAAACTCCACCGCACTCCCCTGTCTGATTTATAGCCCAATTAAAGGTTCAGTGTTCTCCAAGCCACCCGGGCTGTTCCCTTCCCCGCCTCCCGCCGGCTGCGGCGAGCGCAGGAATGCGCGAGGCCGCGCCTGAGGCCGGGCCGCGGCCAAGGCGGTTCTGCGCCCAGCGACCCTCAGGAGCGGCGGCGCGAGTGAACGGCCTGCGCCCGGAGAAGGGCAGAGAAACCTCGGGCACATCACCCAACAGCCGCGAGCAGAAAGGCCGCGTCCCCAGCCCAGAGTGATTTCCTTCCTGGGGTTTCGGCCTGAGTGGGAGGAGGCGCTCCCCCGACAGCACGCGAGGCCGGGACGGGAGGGCGCTGGGAACTGCCACGTGGCGCAGCCCGACGCGGAGGCCAGGGGTCCGGCCGCTACGCCGCGCCTCCCCACGATTTTCCGGGTGAGGAAGGGGCGGCCGCGGGGCCCGGCGGGGCGGAGAGGCTCCGGGCTGGGGCGGGAGGCCGTGCCCGCTCCACCGCGGCCCTACCTTCCCGCCCGCCTCGCTCGGCGAAGGCCGGAGACCGCGGCCTGGAGACGCTCCTCGGGGTAGCGGGTGCTTCCAGCTGCCGGGCTCCGGCTGTGGGCGGGAGGCGCGGGGGGTCAAAGACCGCCCAGCCTGCGATCCGGCCAGAGCCCAGCCCCAGCGCGGGCTTCGGCTCTAACTTCCTTCTTTGCGGCCTTTTCTTTACGCAGAGAATAAGCGGCAACCCAGCCGAGATTGGCAGCATTGAGCATCTTCCTAACCCAACTCTGTCTTCTTTCCATCTATCAATCCACCTTTCTAATTAGACTAATTAGGAGCGCTCTGGAGTGTCGCTAGGCCCAGGGACTGAACCGCTTAGGGGTTGTGAAAAGACGCCTGAATGGCCTCGCTGGGGGCCGGGCGGGGGCCTTTGCGACCCATTCAGCACAGAGTAACAGTGGCTACATTTATCCCTGGCCATTGAAAAGAGGCTCGATTAAAACGTTTGGGAACTAATGCCACCCTGCATCCCCTCTCTAATTAGAGGAGCCCAGGGCGAAGGCGAGAGCGCCCGGGACCCCGCAGACACTACTTCTGTGCGCTACTGCTTTCCGCCCTTTCAGCACAGCCGATTTCCTTCCCCGAGACAAAAGTCCTCCACCTCCCCACCTGTTGCCCGGTCCTTGCTTTCCCACCCATCCCGAGCCCCTTCGCCCTCATCCCAAGCTGAAGGCCCCGCCAACTGCGTTACAACGCACAGCCCAGACGTTGGGGGCAGCGGAGTGGAAAAAAGGCGCCTAGTTCCCTGCTTCTGTCTTGGAAAGCATCCTTTTGCATTCGGTAGGCTACACATTTTCCTCTCCATCTGTCTTCCGTATTTCTCACATACTTACCAGCTCCTCCCTCGCCCCGTCCTCACTTTTAGCAACATGGAATTTCCAAGTAAGCATTTGGGAATGAGAGGAAAGTGGGTCGGGTGCCATCCTGAAGTCACTATCTTGGCCAAACATTATGCTGTAGGAGTTCCTACAGCATAAATGCGTAATAATGTGTATTTTTTGTTACCAGTTTTTTTTTAAGAAATGCGTGTGGAGCACCTACTGTGTGACTAGACAGACAGATTCTTACTATACTCCTCAGTCTTCTTCCTTCCCTCTTAAGTCCATCTCCAAATCTGTCTTAAGAAGTTAAACCTGACTTGGTTCAGTTCCTTAGGCAAGCTGTTGATTCTGTCCCCATAGTTTATATGTAGATGTATTTTTTCTTTGTCTTTTTCATGGCTCATTGGAAAGAACTGCAGACACAGGATAACAGGGAAGCAAAAGAGAAATAGTAGACATATTCCAACTACAGATTTTGTGTGGGGAGGGCGTTGTTTGTTCATTTTGTTGATGAGAAGTTATCTAATATTTTTACAAAAATTTGAAACAAACTTTGCCCTAAAATAAAGGTGACCAAAAGGGGTTTGATCTCCTCTCTCTCTCTCTCTCTTCACCCCCCCCATCCCCTTAATCCTTCTTTTTGGAAAAGAGCCAGATGTACAAAGAAATATCATCAGGTCACTGTACTTGATCTTGTTAATTTAGAAAATAGAACCTCAGCAAAAGATGCTATTAACTAAATGTCAACCCGCAGCATGCAAAATTCCTTGGATCCAAACTTCAAAAAAAGGAATGAAAGATGTCATGTGAGTGAAAGGAATCATGGAATTTTTAAAGGCCTAAACTGATCTTAATAGGGTTTTATTGCTTCCACACTCTGATTCACAATATTTTAATTTCACAGTTACAGTATGCATGACATTGCACCATAAATCTAACTAGTTTAGAAACTGGGAGGGGCAGAGAAGAGGAAAGAGGTGAGAAAAGCAGTTCATTTGCATTGGAGAAAATGACAATGTGTAAGATGTAAAAATTCCTGGAAACTTTGAGAGGAAAAACCAAAATCGATTCTGCCTGTGATGTTATCACCAAACCTCTTATTTTTTTCATTTCAGTTGTTAGCTTAACTTTTAATTAAAGAATAACATAGATACAATAAAGTATCCAACTCCTAGTGTACATCTTGGTGAATTGTCCATATATATGCACCTTTGTAGCCACCAGAGGTACAGAGTATTTTAAACACCCCAGAAAACTCCTCTGTGCCTGTATCCAATAAATGTCATTCCACTTCCAACCACTGTTCTCATTTCTCTCACCACAGGTTAGTTTTACATGTTTTTGAACTTCATATAAATGAAATTATACAATATGTATGGAGTCTCTTGATTGACTTTTTTTTTTTACTCATCAGTATGTTTGTGATATTCATCTGTTCAAACTCCTATTTATAGAATAATATAAATGATAAGTCAATTTAGATAGATAAAGAATGGGAAGCAAATGCTGGAAAGCTTTATCTTAACCTGAAATTAAAACATATGACCCTCCTCAAACCCCAACATTTCATTATCAACTAACAGAGGTAATTTTATGATTATAAGTAAATGAAATGATTTACACATAGTAACTGCTAGTTACATCTTTTTCAAGATGCAGTTGTGGGTAAATGTAAGTGGAGCAGAAGCCACAAGCTGTTTTGTAATTGGATTCTTTTCCTCCTTGCCGTTTCATTCCCTAAGACTAGTAGTAAGCACTTTGGGCCTCTTCACAAAGAATGGCATGAACTTGAGGGGGAAAGTAAATTGTATCCTGTGTGTTCCACCTCAGCCGTGCAAGTACTTAATGCAACAGCCTCTCAAGGGCACTTTGAATTCTGTTTGAAGTAAAGTGATCATTTTGCAACTAACATAGCAGTCTCTACTTTGTCTTATCTATGGGTCACCATACAGACCTATTAACTTTGAACAGAGCAAACCTGCAGAATTATGATTGTCCTGTTCACTCCTAGCATCCCCAGAAATCCACCCACAAAAGCCAGCCACAAAGCCAGAATTCACAGTAGAATTTATGCTGCGAGTGACCAACCAGAGGCAACCAGTGCAGCCCAACATTAGTCCTCCTTCCCTCAACAGAAACAGAAGGCAGCCAATAGGACTTTTTTTTTTTCCAGGAAGGACAATATTTTTAGACAAAGGCATGTTTATGACGTGGGAGAAATTATAAGGGCGGGTGGAAGAGCCTGAAGTGAGTTTTGGTCCCTTATGCTGGACATCGGTAAACGAAGTGATGAACACATCTTTTTATAATTTTAAAGCTAAAAATCAATATAAAATAAGGCTTGAAGTTCATACCCAGGAAGACAATGTGAAGGCAAAAATCCATCTCTATTGAATTATCATAAGACCAAATACATTGAATCAGCAATTTCCAAAAATAATTAGAACTACTGACCTATTAGAATAGCTAAAATAGCAATAATACCAAATGCTAGCAAGGATGCAAAAAACCTGGATCTCTCCTACATTATTGATGTGAATGTAAAGTGGCACAGTCACTCTGGAAAATAGTTTGTCAGTTACTTACAAAATTAAATATGCACTTACCATTCAGCCCAGCCACTATGTCCTAGGGCATTAATCCCAGGGAAATGAAAATTTATGTTTGCGGAAAAACCTGTACATGAATGTTCATAGTAGCTTTATTTGTAACAATAAGAAGAAAGAAAGAAAAAAGACAACCCATATGTCCTTCAGTGGTGAAACTCTGGGATATTCATACAAAGGAATACTACTTAGGAATAAAAAGAAATAAACTACTGATGTGCACAACAAATAGAATCTCAAGGGCAATATAGGGAAAAGTCCACCTCAAATTGTTACATACTGCATATTTCCATTTATGTAACATTCTCAAAATGACAAAACTGTACATATGAGAACAGATTGGTGGCCTACACAGGACAGGGAAGGGGTGGGGGTCCGAATGTAAGAGGGGACCAGGAATGAGTTCCTTTGTATTGATGGAAGAGTTCTCTACCTTGTTATGGTGCTTACTTGAATTCCACATGGGATAAAACTACATAGAACAGTACACACATGAATGCATGTAAAACTTGGCAAAAACTGAGTAAGGCCTGTAGTGTACTTAACAGTGAAAATACGGCGGGGCGCGGTGGCTCACACCTGTAATCCTAGCACTTTGGGAGGCTGAGGTGGGCGGATCACAAGGTCAGGAGATCGAGACCATCCTGGCTAACACGGTGAAACCCCGTCTCTACTAAAAATAAAAATACAAAAATTAGCCGGGCGTGGTGGCGGGCGCCTGTAGTCCCAGCTACTCGGGAGGCTGAGGCAGGAGAATGGCATGAACCCGGGAGGCGGAGCTTGCAGTGAGCCGAGATCACACCACTGCACTCCATCCTGGGCAACAGAGCAAGACTCCGTCTCGGGGGCGGGGGGAAAAAACAGTGACATACAATGTCAATTTCTGAGCCGGACATGGTAGCTTATGCCTGTAAGACACGGTAGCTCATGCCTGTAATTCCAGCACTTTGGGAGGCTGAGGCCAGTGGATCGCTTGAGGCCAGGAGTTCAAGACCAACCTGGTCAAAATGGTGAAGCCCCTGTCTCTACTAAAATTACAAGAATTAGCCGGGCATGGTGGTGGGCATCTGTAATCCCAGCTACTCAGGAGGCTGAGGCAGGAAAATTGCTTGAACCTGGGAGGGGGAGGTTGCAGTGAGCTGAGATCACGCCAGTGCACTCCAGCCTGAACAACAGAGGGAGACTGTCTCAAACAAAAACAAAAACAAAGACAAACAAAAAATACACACACATGCACACAAAAAACAGTGTTATATAATGCCTGTTTCCTAGTTTTGATATTGTATTGCAATTACATGTCGCCACTAGAGAAAGCCGGGTGAAGAGTGTATGGAACTCTATTTTTGCAACATCCTATGAGTCTATAATTATTTTAAAAAATAGTTAAAAAAAGGTAAAGGATCCTTCAGTTTCTGTGTCATTAATAAAACTCCACTGATGGCAAGTGCTTTCATTGTCTTTTTCAATAATTAATAAGGGTAATTATCTAGCTCTGTCCTTGCAACAGGTACTTTATAAACAATGTTTAAAAGACTGATAATTTTCAATTGCATTTTCTGTCAATAAGCCCCATCATGAAAACTTTTTGAAATGTAAAAAAAAAAAAAAAAAAAAATTGCCCATTCATTTGAAAAACTTCATTCTTTGAAGGTAGATTTAATTTTGCAAATGGCCAAATGTCACTGAGTCAAATATGTTGAATAAAGTGGATGAACAAATTTAGTAAAAACAAACAAACAAACAAAAACTAACATATCCTTGAAGATTTATCATCTTGTGTGTCTTGTAAACTGGTTACAAAAGGAGAGTTCTCAAGATGTCTTCAGGAATGGCAGTATCATTGATATTGGTGTGTTCCCAGGGTGATTGCTTAGAGGAGAACATTCCTGTAAGTTTGATGAAGGGTAAAAAAAAATTGCATCACTTTTTAGTCATGCTTTAAAGATGGTTCTTGAATATATATATGGCTTATTTTAGAAGTAGTATATTAAACAAGGTATCAAATGTTTAAAAGATAGCATTTATTAATCTTTTTCTAAGACAAAGCAATATACATTATCTTAACTATTTTATAATTTTGAACTACTGCAAGTGAATTTTTTTATTTTTTATTTTTGAGACAGAGTTTCACTCTTGTTGCCCAGGCTGGAGTACGATGGTGTGATCTCGGCTCACTGCAACCTCCGCCTCCATCCTGCCTCAGCCTCCCGAGTAGCTGGAATTACAGGCACCTGCCATGACGCCTGGCTAATTTTTTGTATTTTTAGTACAGATGGGGCTTCACTATGTTGGCCAGGCTGGTCTCGAACGAACTCCTGACCTCGTGATCTGCCCACCTCAGCCTCCCAAAGTGCTGGGATTGCAGGCGTGAGCCACTGTGCCCGGCCATGCAAGTGAAATTTTTAAAAACTACACATAATTAACTCCCTTTACCCTCTACCAAAGCTTAAGGGTGACTCAGCCAGTACTACCACCAATTAAGTAGCAAAAAGTCTCTAATGATGAAGAGCATGTTCAGTCTTTGTGCTCAATAGGAATATGGCACAGGTTTAATACAGATCCCGCCCATGAGATCTGGCCTGCAGATCTGTAAGTGGACCATGACATAAAACAATCTAAATTCCTACTGTAAACATTCCAAATCATGAGTGACTGGGTTTCAGACAAGTTTCAAGCCCTGATGCCAACGTTTTAACCATGGTACTTGTTCCTTTCCTCGAATGTTTTATTGCTTTATTATTGTATTTCCACTAGGAATTGTGGAGTTATAAATATTATTAGTGGTTTACCGCTTTTGCACACATGTATCCTATTATTTTTGGAGATTTATATGTGGAGAAAGAGACTGGCCTCTTTCATTGCACCCATTCATCTACCTGCTCACATAGATGGGCTCCTGTCTATTTAAAGAATTCAGAAGAGACCACACAGATTCTAAGAAACTTGAGCAGAAGAACTACATTGTGAGTAGCTGACAAAATGGTTTTATTATAGAAAAATCTCTAGTAATGATATTAAATTTTTGTTCTTCTTTTGCTTGAAAACAGTTTATTTTAAAAAAGCAACGTATGATACATTACTTTGCTCTACAATATCCTTACATAAATTCTTAGAAAAATTATGAATATTTTCATTTAACAAGTCAATAAAATATATGAAAAATTAATAACAAAGAAAAACCACTTCTTATAAAATGCTATAAAAAGTGTCAAAAATTGGGCATTTATTTTGAGATTCTTGGATCTGTATAACATTATAGCCATAAAGTAGCATAAGGGTTGAAAAAAATACAAATAAACTTCACCTTAAAATACTTATATTGTAGGCTGGGTGTGTTGGCTCATGCCTGTGATCCCAGTGCTTTGGGAGGCTGAGGCAGGAGGATTGCTTCAGGTCAGGAGTTTGAGACCAACCTGGGCAACACAGCAAGACCTCCATCTCTTACAAAAAAAAAAAAAAAACAAATGATCAAGGGGAACCAAAGACCCAGATTTAATCATCTATTCATTCTTTCTTTTATCGTGAGCACCTACTGTGTGCAAGGCATAGTGTGATGTGGATACAAAAATATTAGACATCTGGTTGGAGGTGGTGAGATATGTATACTCACCGAAATACAACAATTCTTGATGTGTTGTCATAGAAATATGAACTGATTGACAGGATTGACAGAGAAAAATAACTATCTGGGAGGGATAGAGAAGGCTTCCCAGAGGAGGTAATATTTTAGATGACCTTTGAAGAAGGAACAGAAATTAAACTTGTAAATAGAATGTATAAAAAATAGCAGCATAATTCTCACATCCTGTCATTCACCAAGTATAGTTAATTCTTCCTCTGCAAAAACTCACCTTTTCTCCCTTCTGCACTCCCACTGTTATCGTCAAAGATTGGGCACCTTTTACCCTATTCCTGTACCACTGAAATACCTTTTTCTCTCTGGTCTCCTTACCTCTAGTCTTCCCATTGCCCAATATATGCAGCAGACTAAAACTTTCCAAAACATCTTTATCATGCTATACTTCTGCTTAAGAAGTGAAAGTGATTCTCTATTGATTACATGAAGAAGTCTTAAGTTCATCTTATGTTCAAGACCTTTACAACTGGGCCAAACTTACTATCCCAGCCAACACCACAATTTTCCTGCAATTTGTACTATTGATGTTATAGTCCATATCTGTAAGACCTTTTCGTCCTTACTCTGTAGTCTTCATAAGACCCTACTAAGACTTTTTTCTTCTTCATGAATACTATTACCCCATAAAAGCTACCACTACATAGGTAACATGTATGGAGTACTTTAGGCTAGGTTCTGTGTTAAGTATGTGACATAAATTAGTTCATTTAATTCTCACAGCCATCCTACAAGGTTTTTAAGAGATAAACACTGGGCCAGGCATGGTGGTGCACATCTGTAATCCCAGCACTTTGGGAGGCCAAAGTGAGAAGATCCCATGGGCTCAGGAGTTTAAGACCAGCCTGGGCAATGCAGTGAGACCCCATCTCTACAAAAATTAGCTAGGTGTGTAGGTGCAAGCCTGTAGTCCCAGCTACTTGGGAGGCTGAGGCAGAAGGATGGCTTGAGCTAAGGAGAAGATTGAGGCTGCAGTGAGCTATGTTCACTCCATTGCACTCCAGCATGGGTGACAGAGTGAGACCCTGTCTCCAAAAAAACAAACAAACAGAAAAAAAACAAAAAAAGAAGGAATCACTGAAGCATGAGGAGGTTAAGCAGTTTACCATTGTCATATATCTGTAAGTGGATGAGCTAGAATTCAAATCCAGGTGGCTGGATTCTTGAGCCTGGGTGCTGTTACTCTTATTTGCCCCCAGTGAAGGACTCATTTCCCCAATCCCTAGCAATTTTTTATGTGGACCACTACTTACCTGGTATTAATTCTATATGAGCGTTTGTGAAGTGCCAATCTTTACTCAGTCTACTATTAAGTTTCCACTATATTTCAAGCTACTTAAAAGTAAGGCCATGCTTTGTAATTCTTTACATTTCCATAATTCCATGTACATAATTAGCACTGAATAAATATTTTGACTGATTAATAAATTGACTGATTTACCAGGTGAATGATGTGGATAAAATAATTTGGAGTCCATTGGCTTTGTCTACTTACCCAAAAGCAAAACAGTAAAGATAAGAAATTGCTCTAACCGTAAATGTTGGCCTAATGGATCTACACTGTCCAACTAGAACAGTAGGGTTGTAGTAATTCACCCTTTCAGATACCTGGCATTCGCACTGCTATGTTGGATGACTGCTGATTGCTCTGACCAAAAGTTATAGACTAGTATAGATGTACAGTCATGGGTTGCTTAACAATGGGGTTATGTTTTGAGAAATTTGTTGTTGTGTGAACATAATAGGGTGTACTTACAGAAATGTAGATGGTATAGTCTACTACACATTTAGACTATATGGTGCAGCCTACTTAGGCTACAAACCTGTTCAGTATGGCTATACTGAATACTGTAGGCACTTGTAACACAAAGGTAAGTGTACCTAAACATATCTAAACACAGAAAAGACACAATAAAAATAAAGCCTAATCATCTTATGGGATCAATATCTGTCTGTTAGTGGTGGTCTGTCATTGACTGAGACATTGTAATGGATGCATGATTGTACTAGGTATCAGAGCTTAGATGTGAACCCAGATCTTCCATCTCCAGAGCCTGTATTCTTTCTTATGACACTGTGGAGGCCTCCCAAAGATGAAGAGTTTGAAATGATGGTAAAGAGACCAGAAGGAACACAAATGGGGAGGACACGAGATTTTGCAAAGCATTCCATGGTTATGATGCTAACTCACTTCAGTTTGCATTCCTACTAGAAGGACCTAGTACATATAATTAGCTATTCTTAGCCACCTTATACCTTAGGAGTACAGTTGTGGCCGTTACAATATTTTTTGGGTGGGGGGCAGGGAGTGGTAAAGAGTATAAGAAGAACCCTTTTAGAGAATTAAGGTATATTAAGTCTGGCATTTGTACAACTGAATGAAGTTTCTACTGCTGATTAGCTTTTCTGAAGCTTTGTTTAGTTCCTTTTGGCCTCACAACATGTAAAGTACTAGGCTTTGGGGTTAGGTGCATGAGGTTCACTAGGTTGAAAAACTGAAATCCCAGGTGAAGAAAAACTAAAATTCTCTTCTAGATTTGCCACATGATGTACCCTTATAAGCTGTCTCCTGGTTTACATTGCAAATCATCATCATTAAAACCATGAGCAGTAGCAAGTATTCCCATGACTGGGATCCTGGTCTTGTAAGAGGGAAATTGGGAGGCCCAGCAGCTCTGCTCCCTTTGTTTTTAAAGCAATACTTCTCAAATTTTTAAGGTGCTCAGAATAATCTGGTGGGCTTCTTAGAACACAGCATACTGGGCCTCAATCCTAGAGTTTCTGACTCAGTAGATCTTGAGTAGGCCTGGAAATCTGCAGTTCTAACAGGTTCCTGAGTCCCCCACAGATACCAAGGGATGACTGCAGATAGAAAGGTAGGTAGATGAGAGGTAATTTATTAGGGAAGTTGGCTCACATGGTTATGCAGGCTGAGAAATCCCACGACAAGCCGTCCAAAAGCTGGAGACCCTGGATGCCAGTACCATGGCTCAGTCTAAATCTGAAAGCTTCAGAACTAGGGGAGCTGATGGTTTAATTCTCAGTCTGAAACCAAGGGCCTGAGAACCTAGGGGGCTGCTGGTTAAGTATTAGAGTCCAAAGGCTGGAGAGCCTGGAGTTCTGATGTCCAAGAGCAGAAGAGCAGAAGATGGATGTCTCAGCTCCAGGAGAGAGAGAGAGGAAACCACCTTTCCTCTGCTTTTTTTTTGGTTCTTTCTGGGCCTCTAGGTGATTGGGTGGTGCCTGTCCACATAGAGGGTGGATTTCCCCCCACTCAGTTCACAGACTGCCAGTCTTCTCTGGAAACACCCCAACAGACACACCCAGATATAATGCGTTACCAGTTCTCTAGGTATCCTTAATCTAGTCAAGTTGACACCTAAAATTAACCATCACAGGAAGTATACCCCTAATAGTCACCAGTGATACAGAAGGCAGCTACTGACATGCTCCCAGTGATGCACACCTCTTGGAATTCAAACCGTGTGTAATCCCCTCCCCTCGAGTGTGAGCAGGACCTAGTCACTTTCCTCCAACAAAGAAAATACAGCCAAAGTGATGGGGTGTCACTTACATGATCAGGTCACGAGAGACTGTGTCCTCCACCTTGCTAGTACTCTCTCGCCCACTTGCATGCTAGCACTGATGCAGCCAAGTGACATGTTGTGAGATGATCTACCTAGAGGCCCACATGGGAAGGAACCTAGGGAGGCGAAGCCTTCAGCCAACAGCCCTGGAAGAAATGAGGCCTCAGTCCACCAGTCAACCAGCACGGAACTGATTCCTGCCACCAAGCAGATGAGTGACCTCAGAAGTGGACCCTTCCAATTCAAGCCTTGAGATGACTGTAGTCATGCAAGAGACCCAGTTAGGGGATCCAGCCAAACCGTGCCCAGCTCCTGACCCATAGAAACTGAGATAATAAATGTTGTTTTAAACTGCTAAGTTTGGGGGTAATCTATTATACCACAATAGATAACTAGCTAGGCAGGAGAACAGCAGTGGGGAGACTTGAGAAAAACTGCCTTAGTGTGAATGATGAGAACCTTCACGTAACAAAGCTATTCTGGGCACTGTACAGAACCAGGTCAAGAGTCTTTATTCTCTGGGGTTTAAATTATTTATGTTTTACTTAGAGAATCATCTTTAAATGGGAATGTTTATTTAGGTATCCTATTGCTAATTCTCAGAAGTTCTCATTTTGCACTATAACAATGGCTATATGGAAAACAAAATCCTAATGGAGTAAACAAATTCCATTTGTTACTCTGTCTTGTAACCACACACTTAAGCATCTAAGTGTCATGAGTATTTTATAATAAATTCACATCTCTTAAGAAGCAAGTTCATATAGGTAGATAGAAGCTTAAAATGTTCATCTTTAACATAATTTAAAATTTAAAGTAAATAACCAAAAGGATCATTTCAAATTCACATGTTATAAATGCTGCTGTATTTATTTAGGTAGGTTTTTTATGGTAGAGAAAGAGATCAAAGGAAATATGTGTAATGTTTTCCATTTTGTCAACATATCTCGACAGATCTATTAATACAAATCAGTACTATAATTCTATCATAAAAGACAGATAGATTATTGGATATTTTTTACAATGACTACATGACTTTTGTGGATTAAAATCAGGATGATCTAAATATTAGTAGATTAATTTATGTGGAGGAAAAGTTACAAATCATTCACTTAAAAATTGGCTTTGTGCCCACATTCTAGAGGCACACTAGGGAGAGTTGTAGCTGCAGTGCTAATGTCTACACAGAGTGAATTTCAGAACATAATTTATGTAGATGAAGTGTGCAGAATGTTTTTATTTGTTCTACATCTCACTGTCTCACCTCTGCATGAACTTCCCAAACCCAGATCTACTCCAAATATTCTTACTCCCCTTCTCCACACTTCCCTCCAACGTGTTTGCTTTGGCAACTTTCATGTTCTTACAAACAATTCTCCCAAGGAAATCAATCACTCTTGCACCCAAAGAGAAATACTGTACACTCAATGCGATGACAAAATGAAACATGTCTGAGGCAAACCATGTGTTCCCGCGTGTCCAGGATTATGCTATTTGCACAAGGAACATGTTCCTAATGTGTTTGGCTTCTGTTACCCCTTGTGATTGCAACTTTCATTGTCTTTTGGAATTTATGATTTCAGAAGCAACTGCTTGGATTCATTTAATGGGACACTTTTGGAATGTGAAGCCTGGGGGATTCACTGGGCAATGTCATTCTGTTCTTTTCAGGCAAATCTGGCCCATATAAGGATACCTGTTGTTTAAGGAATTGTGGGGAATTGATTCTGTTTTGGCACCCCAGACAAATGGCTTACCTAAATGACATGGATCCATCATACTTTGAAAGTTCTTCAGTTCATCAATGACATTATTTGGGAAGAAATACTTTCTGGCAAGTGAGTGAGGCAATGTCATTTCAGAAAAGAGGTTTTCTGGCCAGGCACGGTGGCTCACACCTGTAATCCCTTTGGGAGGATTTGGGAGGCCGAGGAGGGTAGATCACCTGAGGTTAGGAGTTAGAGACCAGCCTGGCCAACATGGTGAAACCCCTTCTGTATTAAAAATACAAAAATTAGCCAGCCGTGGTGGTGCCCACCTGTAGTCCCAGCTACTCAGGAGTCTGAGGCAGAAGAATTCCTTGAACCTGGGAGGTAGAGGTTGCAGTGAGCCGAGATAGTGCCATTGGACTCTAGCCTGGGTGACACAGTGAGACTCTGTTCCAAAAAAGAAAGAAAAAAAAAAAGACCTTTTCTGTGGTGCTCTCCTCAGAGGTACTCAAGGTACTTGACCAAATTCAAATTTGTCCCTCAACTTGGCAGCATATTTAATTAGAAGAGAGGAACCATTATTGCCAGTTCCATTTTTATAAGCATAAGACCCACGAGCTAACCAAATCCCTGTCCTGTTCTCTTTGTTCTGAATGAAGGATATCTACTTCCTTACACCAAAGATTGTCATAGTAGGAGGCTGATTCTGGCCCATTTGGCCTTTTACCTGGGTTTCTGCACTGTCTTCCACTGGAGTTCTTCAGTAAGCCCTGGGTTCATTTCTTGCCATGACTCCACCTACCTACTGGGGACCCTGGGAAACTCTGTTCCATTTAAGGTTTTTTTTTTTTTCTATATCTCATTAGTCTTAGATTTTTTAGAATGACAAATGGGGTGAGTAAATTTTTCCAGTCTGGTGCCTAATATATTAAAAAATTAAATACATAAGAATTAGAACCATCAATCACTCCCATTGTAGCAAATGAAATGACACAGGCTCAGGGAAGGCACACAACAGAATCCAGTCACAGGTGATGGAAAGAGGCCTTAGTTTAAAAGAAACAGGGAGGCAATAATTAATTCATGTTGAGAATGGAAATATAATTCTACCCAGTAAGGAAAGTGTTGATGCTCAAAATCTTATTCTTCTATTAAGAGAACTGTGGTCCCAGGGGCATTGAAATTAACATTTAGAATCATCCCTCATAGACACTGGGGGACACTGTATGCATGAAGAGGGGCCTATGTATGGGGCATGGTTAAGATCACAGGCTTGGGAATACATATGCCAATGATTGGAGACCAGCCCTGCCACATAATAACCTGGTGGATAAACTATTTAACTTCCCTAAGCCACAGTGTTCTCATTTGTAAAACGGGCAATAATAATATCTACCTCATAGGTTTATTGTGAAAAGTATGCAATATAATGCATGCAAAGCACTGGCAGATGATACAGGCTAAATCAGTGTTAGCTGCTGTCATTATCATGATCATCATTACATTATCATTGTTACTGATATGACATTCTAGTCAAGGCCATGGAATATATATTAATCCATGTATATATTATATAAATTGTATATATGTAAATCCATATATACATTATTTAAAAGTAACTTATGCTACTAAACAAAGATGGTCAAAGTAAGTGCTCTAAAATTTTTTTTTAAGGGGAATAAGGGACTGTAAAAAGGAAGAGAGGGAAAGCTTCAAAGAGTAGGTGGTCTCTTTGCAGGGCCTTGGTCTGGTCTGGGCCTTGAAGGTGGGGTGGAAATTGCCATCCCGTGTTCCATCCACCAGCTGCACTGCACTGACACAGCAGTGCCTCTCTGTTACAGACTGAACGTTTGTGTCCCCAACTCCAAACTCATGTATTGAAGTCCTAACCTCCAATGTCATGATATTTGGAAGTGGGGCCTTTGGGAAGTAATTAGGTTTAGATGAGGTCATGACAGTGGGCCCCCCATGATAGGATTAGTATCCTTATAAGAAGAGGAAGAGATTAGAGCTCCCTCTCCCTGCATTATGAAGACACAGCAAGCAGGTGGCTGTCAGCAAGCAAGGAGACTAGAGCCCTCACCAGGAGCCAAATTTGTCAGCACCTGGATGTTGGACCTCCCAATTTTCAGAGCTGTGAGAAATAAATGTCTGTTGGTTAAGCCATCCAGTCTATTGTTTAAGCCATCCAGTCTATGGTATTTTGTTATAGCTGCTTAAGCTGACAAAGACACTCTCATATGAGGTGAGGGGAGCATCAGAAACCTCAGCCTCAGCATGGGAATATGCCAGCTTCCAGGGAGGCAATCTCATTGGTTTACTGGGCTCCAGGCTCTTTATTGTTGTCTTTCTACTGACTGGTAGGAGTAAAGTGTCCTCTTTTGGCTGGGTCACTAAATAAAGGAAATTTAGGTTGGAATTATTGAAACCCATTCTCTTCTTTGATTCCAAAGAATTTAAGTTCCTCAGCTGTGATTTTTTTTTTTTCTGGTTTGCTGAAATTTTTACTTTCCTTATTCCCCTCATTTCTGCCAATCAGTTTCAAAATAATGTAAACTGAAGGCAGTTTGTACTAGTGCTATCTTTCCTTTTCTGTTTTAAATTTAGGGCCATGTGCCTCTTTGATCAAAAGGACCCATAAGCTTCTTTCACACCTTAATTTTGAGTTGGAGGAGCGTATGGGCCCAAATCAGACAGGTGGACACTGTATTAAGTCATTTAGATCAAGACACTACATGAGCAATATAAACCAAGCAAGTGAAGGAAGTATAAGAGAAAAAGATTGTTTTAATTCCCCAAATCTCTTCAGTTGTGGCTCCCCAGACTGAACAAAAAAAACCTCTAATATAGAAACCAGGGAGAAGTTGGCACATGGTTCCAAACAGTTCATTTTACTTTCTATTTCCTAGTACTATGCTCGCTTTTGAAAGTCTTCAGATTGCATTGCCAAATGATACTTAGCTCAAGATCTCTATGGCTCTTCAGATATTTCTCTTCTGTGTACATTTGAATGAGTTCTGTCTCATCTTGCACTTGGGAAGTCTTTTCGTAAGGTAAATTTACTCTCTGCTTGCTCTGATTCAACTTCCTATTTTCTTTCTTTCTTTCTTTTTTTTTTTTTTTTTGAGACGAAGTCTAGCTCTGTTGCCCAGACTGGAGTGCGGTGGTGCGATCTCGGCTCACTGCAACCTCTGCCTCATGGGTTCAAGTGATTCGCCAGCCTCTGCCTCCTGGGTAGCCGGGATTACAGGCGCTCACCACCATGCCCGGCTAATTTTTGTATTTTTAGTAGAGAAGGGGTTTTGCCATGTTGGCCAGGCTGCTCTCGAACTCCTGATCGCAGGTGATCTGCCCTCTTCAGCCTCCCAAAGTGCTGGGATTACAGGAGTGAGCCACCAATCTCTTCTTTTCAATATTTGCTCATTTACACTTTCTGCAGACACTTCTTACCAGCAATACCCTGCATACTGTCTTCCAGAACAACCCCTACCCAACTTCCCTTTTCTTAAGAGTCATTGAGAAGTACTCTTTATGAGGCACTTTCTAAGGACTGCTGAATTGTTAGAGGTTAGCAATAACGAGTTCCTGCCACAGCAGTCCATTTCTTAATGGCTATTATTGCCAGTTCAGATATGTTTTATCTAGTTCTCAGTCAGTAACATTGAAAAAATTATGGTCCAGTATTTTTCAGGTTATCTTTATAGTTCAAGTAGTATAAGCTCCCACTTGTCCGTTTTCAAACTTGATTCGACTTCATCTTCTATAGCTTTTCCTAGAGAGTGGCCAGTGGCTTTGCAATGACTTGACGTAGTTGTTTAATCACCTTCAGACCAGACTCAACATCTTTACTACGGTAAAGTTAAAAGTGGGTCTTTCTTGGGTGGATATTGGGAGGAAGAAAGACAAGAGAGAGAAAAAGCTTAGCACGATGAAGCGATGTGTTGAGGTAGGTGTTTTGGACTCATCCAGTTTTGTTGTTTGTGCTTACACTGGAACCTCTGAGCTTTGGCTTTCCTTTCTCAGGTCAGGGACGTTTCCCGCTATTTTCTCTTTTGTTGGCTTGGGCAGGAAAGAGCGTGCGTTCCTCTTTTCATTCAGCCCAAACATAAAACACGAAGCTTCCCGTGCTTTAGGGGACATGTGGTTGTGTTCTAAGAGCCATCTGCAGAAGGACGGTCTTGGGAAAGCTGCTTCCCCAGAACGGAGAAACGTCTCCGGAGCGAGCGATCTCCGGCCCGCAGATTCAATAAGTCCCAACCACACTTGGCTCCGTCACAAACCTAATACGGCAGCCCATATTGTTGCTCGGGAAGTCTCCAGCCAAACCGAGTTCTTGTAAAAATAAATACTCATCAGCAAATATTTTGATTAGTTAAAAATGTTCGAGATGGCTAACCCCTCGCTCCCCTCCTCCTTTCACGGTGCGAACGCGAAGAGGCTCGGCTCCGGGGGGCGGGAGAGCAGTACTGCGCCCCCCGCTTCGGTGTGCGCCAGGCCCGCGGACGCCCGGGAGGCTCGGCGCGGCGGGGCTCGCTCGGCCTCGAGGGCGCGCGGTTCCGAGGGCCTGGGAACGCGAGCGCAGGCAGCCGGGCCTCGCCCTCCCCCGGGCCGCCGGCAAGAAGCCGCTCGCAGCCTCCATACACTTACTTGCCTGCCTTAAGCTCTTTATTAACTCCCCCAGAGGAGCGCCGGCTGCGGCCGCGCCTCCTGCGCCCCGGTGGTCTGGCTCCTCCGCGCGGCGCACATGCTAAACAGATTAACATGCCTTGGCTGACCCACGCTTCGCAACCCGCGGATAGGGTTTCTGCAGCTCCATGTGGAAATTAACCTATCTGTACCCGTGGTCAGCTGCGCCCGGCCGCTCCCGCGCCGGCCCGGCAATCCAAACAAACCAGGCCGCTGGCTCCCTTTGTTACTCTTGGCCCCCCCCCGCCACTACCCGGCCAAATATTTATTGGAAAAGAGGTTCTCTTCTTTGGCCGAAGGTAGGGCACATTTCTGAGAGCTCTTTATTTGTAAATGATTTTTGTCAGGGCCGGCCAGGCACCCTTAGGAGGGGGTGGCAGGGAGCTGAAACTCCAGGACCGGAAGGTTTCTAGCCCTCCGCTGGCAGGGAGCTGTTTATGTTTGCACAGGGCACCCGAGTCCTGGTCATTAAAAATGTATGCACTGCCCACATTTTGCTTTTGTAACAGCCCCTCTGTTTAATGTAGTTGTTTGCTTTGTTCTAGGGCAAGTTTATTCCCTCTCCCCGACCCTCAATCTCTGCCTCCTATTCAAACTCGGTAAACAAAATGAGGGGACTCTTCTAGGTTTTCTTACCTAGAGGATCAGAAAAGGTAAGCTCAGAGGCTGGTGGGTACCAGCCCGAGGCCAAGTGCTAATCGCAACAGCATCTGCCTTTCAACCGCTGCCTCTTCCAGCAATTCAGGATTGCTAATGAATTTCTAGTTCCTTCGTTAAGCATTCTGCTCTTATTATTTCATATCCCCGTTTCCTAAATTATTATTCATATTATAATTCTGTAGAGACAGTTCAGCTTTTCACTACATACTGCATGCGGGGGTCTGTGTCAGTTGGGTGGGGCTTCTATGGTGAATACTGCCCAGGAAGACGAATGTGGCTGTTCCTATTCCTTTCCCTGGCGTTGGTCATGAAATATTCCATTGTTTGGGAACCCTAAATGACTATTTCTGAGATGGCTGCAACTCCATGATGCATCCATGCTTTGACTTGTCTCCTACTCAAAATGAGCCCAGGCTGTTTGAGGTTGCCGGCTGCGTCATCGTGCCTCACTGGCTTCTAGCAGTGTCACATCACTGCCTGGCTGGCTTGGTGTTTTGAGGGTTGTTTCTCAAGGCCGGTGGCAGCCATCCATCTCACTTGCATTTACTTTCCAGGCAGCCCTCACTGCAGTGAAGTGCCCTTTGCTGTCTTGGTATCAGTGAACTGTGTGAGACTCACAGGGCTGACCTGGCACTGATCAAACTGTGTGATGGCAGCCTCCATGTGGCGGGTCCCAGGGGACCTACAGTCAGCAAGAAGGTTGGGCACAACTGCCCCTTAGCAGATCATCGTTTGCCAGCCTGCTGAGTGACAGGCTCACTGTGTTGATTCATTGTGCCCTTTCTTTCAAGTGCTGTATTTCTTGGATGGATGGCATGTCCCTGAGGTAGAAAAAGCTTTCAGAGTTGCAAGCTTCCAGAAATACAATCAGGAACCAATTGGCAGCATATTTTAGGTGGTTTCAGTCTGACACTGAGAAGATGAACTAGAATTGGCCCTGATAATGCACCCATAGCTAAGAACTGTGTGGAAACTAAGCTATAATAAATGTGCTGAGAAAAAAGGAAATCATGGTCCCCCGCAATATGTATTGCTGTAGGAGGAAAACCTAGATTCTCCTGCAAAGGCAACAGAAACCTTTAAGCTTGAAAAGAAAAAAATTAGGCCCAAGGTCCAAGGCAACACAAGGCCTTAGTCAGTCAAGAGCTGGTGGTTCTTTTTCCCTCTGGTGTGAAGAACGTCTCAGAATTCCTCCCAGCTCTGGAATTGTGGTGTTTAGTCAGAGGCTCACTATTACAGCATTTCTCCATGTTTCCCACAAGGCAGCTGGCATCTTGATTTCTGGTCATCCTTTCTTCCCCCCTTCATCAGCACCTATACTCGATATTGTCCATATGGATCATGTGTGTGGGAACACACAAATTACAGCAACTTTTGTCTTTTGTCGTGAAGGGCTGACAGGGCAATAAACACACACAGCCTCCCTCCTCCAGGAATTCCTCGTCCTCCCTGTGTGGCTCTGGCCCTGTGGATAATATCATTACAGGACTAAACAAATAAACAGTCGATCCGAATCAACCAGGAGGCACTGGGGACTATACAGTTCCTCTCTGCAAAGATGATACAAGTAAATTTACACTCACAGCTTGGAAGTGCTCCAGCGGCTATGAATAGCTGTTCAGTTCTGTCAGGCTGGGGAGGAGCTGGGGCACTGGGCTGACCCCCCCAGCTCTGTCTTTGCTTCAATCAATGTGAGCTTTCAGGGTTCTGTTTTCCTTACTATCCTTAACTGGGAACACTGAGGACCAGTCACACTTTTTATGAACCCTGAGCTCAAAGAAGCAGCTTTTACTACAAAGCTACAAAGTTAACATATTAAACCCAATGACATGGATGAAAGGTTAACACACTTCTGCCAGCCTGGAGCATCCCCTTTGAATGTGATTTCCTGCATTCAGGCTGTTGCTGCGGCTGCAAACACTGCTGCCATCACGTCTGCCATAGCCCCTTTGGACAAGCACATTGATTCATTCCACTTCAGCACAAGAACAGAAACTGACTGACCATAGTCACAGCCACACGAAACGCTTACTCTAATCCTGACCAACAAATTCTAAACAACAAATGGATTAATATCCTTTTTTTTCCCATTGGAAAGAGTCAGTTACAATGATAACGCGAATACCACCTGCAGTTCTCTTTTCCCAAGTTTAAAGATGAAGCTTTCTTGTTTCCTGTCTCTATATTCTCTATATGTGTCAACAGTTCTTAGGACATGTGAGACTTTTTTTTTTTCTGTTGCCTGTTCTTCTGACCGAAGACTGATTTTTTTTTTTTTTTTTTGGTCTGTAACTCTGCCTGCAACCGTTTGATAGTTCCATGTGTGTTGAAAAAGAAAAAAGACTGAAAAGAAATATACCAAAGCATTAACAGTGTTGGTGGGATTATACTTTTTAAAACTTTAAAAAATATTTCTCTGCTTTCCCCCAATTTTGGTCCAAGAGTGTATATTACTTTTAGAGTCAGATTAAAAAGTATTTAAAAGGTTATTTTTAAACAACATTTGTCCTCTTGTGGTAAGCTCTAATTTCTGTTTGGTAGGGCCCATACTCAGTAAAGGTAACCTCAAGGCATGGCGTTACTGGCCTCTCTGGTTTATGTGTTCAAAACTAGGGATTAGGCATTCAGAGGGTTTGCCTACAATTTCTTCAGGAAGGTAGAGTTGGGCCAATAGAAGGAAAAAGCAAATAAAACAGATAAAAGTTTGTCTTTTGTGCTTTTTTTTTTAAAAAAAGAATAAGGCAGCATTACTTTTGACAGCTGCTTTCTGTATTTATGACCCACTCAAGAGCCCTGTAGCAAACAACTCTATCTTCTTCAAGTTCCCAGAGACTTGCACATGTGAGCCCAGGTTTGGGCAGTATGTGTTTTTTACATCTGTTGAACTTCAAGAGTTCTGGGGTAAACATGAAGGAATGATGTAGCTTCTGGGAAATAACAGAAGGCCCACCCAATGCTGAGGGACGGTAAGGAACCACCTGTGGGCCCCAGGTGAGCGGAACCTTCTGCAGCTTCTCTGAGATCTGGGTTCTGGGGAAAACAAATCAAGGAGCTAAGCAATGGGAAGTGGTGAGGTGAAACACACACAGACCCGGCATTGCCTGATTTGGCTTCCAGGTGCATGTCTGCCACTGAATTACTGTGAGAACCTGGGTAAGTCACTGATCTTTCTCTGGACCTCAGCTTCTTCATTTCAAAATGAAGAGGGGGTGTGCTGATCTCAGGTCAGGTCTGTGAGTCATCTCCTGTTTTGGAGTGCATGAAGATGGCTGCAGCAGATCACATAAGTCTTGAAGCATTGACTATTCAGAATGCCCAACACGCCGATTCCAACTATTCAAGGAAAGCACGGCCTTCAGATCCCAAACTGGAATTAAGTGGGAAGATTTGGCTTGCTCTGATCATTTGCATGAGGATGGGTTTTGAATTTTTACATGAGAGACATTATATTGGACCCTGAACATGTGCCAGTTACTAGGCTAGGCATAGGGGCAACAAGAACGAACAGACCCTACTCTCTGCTAATTGTGAGATCCTAAGTCCCTTAGGAGACTAGTGTCTTTGGTTAGTGTTTAGAAGCCCCAATTTGGTACCGAAAGGTCTTCTATTCATTCAGGGGCAGAACTGTCTGGGCCCGGCTCCCAGAGGTTAGAAAAACAAGCAATGGCCAGAGGCCACCTGGCAAAGATTGGCAGGGAGCTGGGAAGGAAGGTGTCTCTGACATTGCACTAGTCCCTCCACTGCTGTCAATGTTGGCTCAAAATTCTCTCTATACCTCAAAAACCTGGTGATTGTTATGTAGCATCTATTTTTTTTAATTTTTCTTTTGGTTCTCTCATCATATCTAGTTAAGTCATTTTTGAATACCTGTCTTAGCTGCGTGAAAGGGCATTAAAGAAAGGGGGTTTACTTGTGTCCAGGCTAAATTTTAAAGGAGAAACTGGGTGTTCCAGGGAGACAGCAATGGAAGTGGCAGTTGGAATCAAAGTGTGATACTTCCAGGAGAAGATGCAACTTTGGAAAGGTCTTAGGTCTGGTGACAGAGGTGGAAAGAAGATTCACTTGGGCAGTCATTTATTTTACATGGAGAAATCTCCTTCCAGAAAATCTATTGGTTCATGCTGTGTTTAATAAGATACTCTTATAAGATTCCTCCCAGTTCTAAAATTTGACAACCAGTTTGTTCAAACAATTCTTCAGTGCTTTCTTGACTCATTGATTAGTTCAAAATCTCAGAGACTAGAGCACAGTTTTGGGAAAAGGAAGTGATATTTTCTTCTTCCCATTCCCTATACAGATATATGGCAGTCCTAGCCCACCTGATAATTGAAAATCTAGATTTTCTCTTAACTATTATTTTCAAAGCAATTTTACAAGACTTTCTCAACTATGACAGAAATTGTTAATTGTCTCACAATATCTGCTGTTCCAGTCTTCCTTTTAATGGAAAACCCCCCTAATTTTTAGCTGGGCACATGGCTACCCTTAGAGACTATATTTTTCAGGATCCCTTGCAGCTAGATATGTCCATGTGACCAACATCTGGCCAGTAGGATGTGAGTAGAAGTGATGTGTACAACTTCTGGCACATCCTACTACAGAAGCTGCTGTCGTTGATATCCTCTTTCTTTCTTCTACAACCTGGCACAAGGACAGATGATGGTGAGCCAGTTTTGGTCATGCAAATGAGGGCAACATCATAAAGGATGATAGAGCAAAGAGGTGAAAAGAACTTGGGCTCCCACAAAGCCCTGTCCTGCTTTGTGTGTTTTCTACCAGCTCAGACCTTCACATAAGAGACAAATCTATTTTATTTAAGCCACTATGTTACTTTTAGAGTCAGATAAAAAAGTAGTAAAAAGGTTATTTTCAAACAAAATTTGTTGTCTTGTGATAAGCTCTAATTTCTGTTCAGTAGGGCCCATATTTAGTAAAGATAACCCCAAGGTGTGGCATTACTGGCCATTCTGGTTTATCTTTCTGTTTATTAAAGCAGCAAATCAATATGCTAACAAATGCAGCAAGTGTTCTTAGTGTATTTAAATCATGACCTGATTTATAAAATTTTGTGCTACACACATTTTCAGGAAAGCATTTATTGCATAAACCGAGGTACACCACTATTGTCCATGTCAACACTATCCTTCTAGTCCCCTATACTGCAAATCTCGTATTCATCTCTGACTCTTCTCTTTCCCTTTTTGCCCATGTTCAATTAGTCATCAAGTCTAGGTGAAATTTTTCCTTCGTAATGCCTGTGAGATTTGACTCTTCCTCTCATATCCACAGCCTACCCTCATCCATGTTATGACCATCTTATGCTCAATTTATTAGAGTAATTCCTAGTTGTCTCCAGGTCTCTAGTGTAGCTGACTTCCAGCCTACCCATTACCAGGTAAATCTTCCCAAAATAGCTTCTTCACTTTGTCATTTCACGAACTTCATATTTCTAACTGAACCATATGAAATTCCCAATAATTGACTTACAAAAGTGGCAGTTTCATATGGCCAACCTAATAATTAGCCTGAATTCAAAGAATTCCACCCCTTGAGTTCACCTTTTATTTACAGCTCCCATTAAATGATCCCTTTATTCAGTTTGACCAGATTTCTTGGTCTTCCTCTTACCTTGGTGAACTTTCTCCTTGCTGTGCCTTTGTTGGGTGTAGTTCGCCCTCCCTTGTAAGTCTTTCTTCCTCTTCTCTGTCAATGCCACTCTCCATTTTCTTCAAGACTCAGTTCTAGACTCTTCCTCATGATAGTTCCTGTGATCAATCATCCTTTCCAGGAAACTGAATTCTTAATTTGAATTCCTATAGCATTCTCTAATAATATGAGTATCTTCTGTCCTAAATAAATTGTAAAATCCTCATGGGCTGACTGTATCTTCTAATTTCTTTAGCAATTCTTAATTTTAAAAAGTTCTGCTCATAATGGGTACTTCATAAATACTTTATGACTTAAAAAAGCCATTAAAACTGTTAACTTTCCTAGTCTGACTAAAAAAAAAGACACTCTCAGTAAAGTCCCATAGTTGTCTCTAGAATGGGAAATATGTGGCTGGCTACTAGCCAAGTAGTGGTACTTTTTCTACTGCTAGAAGAGTATGAATGGCAGGAGCTTGGGTGACCTGGCTCTCCCTATTGCTCTGTCTGTTTCTTGTGGATGCACACAAAGGGGCTCTGAATCATTCAATCAGTGTGGTTTGAAACTGAATAACCCTTCTATTTTCTTCCTTTCCTCTAACTCATCAAAGTTCTCTCTTATTCAGAGATTCGTTATTCATAGTACCTGTTGTAACTCTGCTAGACTGTGAATATTCAGGGAATGTTGACTCATGTTTGATGAATGCATATGTGAATGATCAGCAGAGTTCTTTCAAGGGAGAGCAAAACTAAAGGCTGAGAAATAGCAGGTATCAGTGCTAGGATTTTAAGCCTTCTGGCTCTAGCAGTATCAGAATGCTGTCTATGGCCCTCACCAAGTGTCATTTTTATGTTGCTCAAAAAGGTATGATTGGTTCTCAAGACTTGCAAAAGCTCAAAAGCTCACAAGGTCAGGTGAAAAGTTGCTTAGGACTTACCTCATGAGTACCTTTTCCCAGTCTCATCACTCACATCCTCCTGTGGCACGACAGGGCTCAGACACAGCCTGTAAGTGCTAGGTTTGTTCCTTCATTGATCAAAGTCAACACAAAAGGCTAACAGGAAGGAAGGAGGAATTAGATAGAGGCAGATACCATTAGGTTAACAATTCATAAGTATACATTTTTTCATGGCTGGAAATAACCCTGATTAGGATAGTGTTACAGTGAATTCTATGTGTCAATTTGACTAGGCCTAGGGGTGCCCAGATTAAACAGTCTTTCTGGGTGTGTCTGTGAGTATGTTTCCAAATGAGATTAGCATTTGAATCGGTGGACTCAGTCAAGCAGATTACCCTTTCCAGTGGGGGAGGGCGTCATCCAATCCATTGAGGGCCTGAATAGAATAGAAGGCAGAAGAAGGAGGAATTCGTCCCTTTTTCTTCCTGCCTGCCTGCGAGCTGGGCATCAGTCTTCTCCTGCTGTTGGAGTAGGATTTATGCCATTGGTACCCCTGGATAAATTGGGCCTTTGGACTCAGACTGGAATTTACACCACCAGCGTTTGTGGGTCTCGAACCTGCAGATGAAGGGACTTCTGAGCCTCCATAATTGCATATATTTATATTATATATTATATAGATATATAATATATATGTATCTATGTATCTAATGGTTCAATTTCTGTGAAAAGCCCTGACTAATACAGATGGCTTTAGTGTGACTTCTCTAGGCTTCTGATTTTTCTAATCTGAAATATTAAACAGTGGGATCTCTTTCCATGGTCAAAGGGTATTGTCTATGATTCTGGAGAGGAAAGAATTTGACCAGAGTTTGTGAATGATTTAATGATTAGAAAATACATCCTATCAAGACTAAGGAATTAATATTATTTGAATTTATATTATTTAGTCTGGAGGGGAAAAAGGAATGAAGAGTACCTTTATAATGTTTTTTAAATATAAGAAAATTTGTTGACCAGCTATTCTCAATTTCACCTGAAAATAGAGGAAAAGTAAGGAATGAATTTCAAAGCACTATGGGGAATGTAAGGCCGACTTTTCTGCCACTATAGAGAGTGGTTCTCAAATTTTAATGTGCATAAAACCCCCAGGAGCTTCTTTAAGATGCAGGTTCCTGGCCTCTAAACTTAGCAGTTCTGACTTGGTGGATCTGGGGTGGAGCCTATGAATCTGTATTTTAATTCTTTTTTTCCAAGCCAAACTGCATCCAGCTTTATTAAAGATACTTTCCATAAACAATCATGGCATTTCAGGCAGGATATGGGCAGACAATTGTTAACAGTATACAACAACTTTCAAACTCCCTTCTTCAATGGACTACCAAAATCAGAAAGCCACTATAAAATCTAACAAAGTCTTCATCTGATGCTCTGAACCGGGAAAGTTTAGAGTGAGGGTTGACATTTCACATTTAGCATGTTGTTTAACAACTTTTCACAAGCCGACCCTGACTTTCAGGAAGTTAAATGAAAATGGTAGAATTTATCTGAAGATCCATAATCTAGAAACGGAACCACTGCTGTTTTGACAGGTGCCATCTCAGTGGCATCACTGGAAAGTCCAGATTGCCTGACACACTGGTAACCAATGACTGGGGGTCAGCCCAACAGATGTCTGGGCTTAAGGGAGTTAAGTCTATGCTGAAGGATGGAAAGGGAGAAGAGGACATAAAAATGGATTTGTATTTCCATACCACAAGGCTTTTGTGCCAAGGTGGCCATCTGTGTCAAAGTCAGGGAATCCCTCCTCCTGGGAGCCAAGAGGAAGTCTCTCAAAACTAGAAGGGAAAGTTGTTTTCCTCACATCAATCCAGCTTCAGAGACATTCTATTAGTGACATATGCCCCTTACCCCAAAAACAACAATGAAGTGTTCCGTGTGCTAACAACACAGCTTAAAAAAAAAAGTAAAACAAAATTCTGCATTTTTATAAAACTTGATAAAAAATAGTATTTCAAACTGTACAGTCACCAGAAGTACACTGTTATCCAAAATGCATACACTTCACTTGCCATCTCCAGCACCTTCAGCTTTCTGTGCCTGGTCTGTTTTGGCATCTCCATTTCCTGCAGGGTTATTTCCCTCCTTGCCAGCATCAGCTTTTTCCTTTTTCCCTTTGGGTACCTTCTCTCCCTTCTTTGCAGGGGCCTTTTAGGCGTGGCTCTGGCTTTGGAGGAGCAGGTTTAGCAGACAACCTCGCAGATCTTCTCTGTGGTTCGTCCTTCACCTTGGCTTTGTCTCTAGCATCCCCTTCAGCTCTTGGGCATGATGGTGGCAGCAACAGCGGCGGGACGTAGGCGCGCTGGGCGTGGGGTGTGGCGGCACGTGGGCTTTGGTCGGTCTGGGGGCCGGTCTTGCCTCTTCTTTTTCACTGCTCCTGTACGTTAATTTTGATTAAATTAATTAATTTATTTATTTATTTTGGAGACAGAGTCTTGCTCTGTTACCCAGGCTGGGGTGCAGTGGCATGATCTTGGCTCAGTGCAACCTCCGCCTCCCAGGTTCAAGTGATTCTCCCGCCTCAGCCTCCTGAGTAGCTGGGATTACAGGTGTGAGCCACCGTGCCCAGCCTGAATCTGTACGGAGTACAGTGGTGCTATCTTGGCTCACTGCAACCTCCGCCTCCCAGGTTCAAGCGATTCTCCTGCCTCAGCCTTCTGAGTAGCTGGGATAACAGGCACCCGCCACTATGCCCAGCTAATTTTTTTGTATTTTTAGTAAAGAGGGGGTTTCACCATGTTGGCCAGGCTGGTCTCGAACTCCTGACCTTGTGATTCGCCCACCTCAGCCTCCCAAAGTGCTGGGATTACAGGCAGGAGCCACTGCGCCCAGCCCTGAATCTGTATTTTTAATAAGCCACTAATCCCCCAAGTTGAATTGAGGCTAGTTGCCCTTAAATCATACTTTGAGAACCGCTGGGACGGATGGCTGAAAAGAGTGAATTCTTGGGGAATTCATTGAGGTTTTCTTCTCCAGAACACTTTATAAAGTTATTTTTGTTTTATTTTATTTCACTTAAACACAGGAAAGCTTATCATTTGTTTAGGAGGTTGTACTAAGTTGAATAGTATCCCTCCAAAATTCATGCCCTTTCCAGAAATTCAGAATGTGACCTTATTTGAAAATAGAGTCATTGCAGACATAATTAGTTAAGATGAGATCATATGGGAGTAGGATAGGCCCTTAATCCAAGGTGACTGGTGTCCACATAAGAAGAGGATAGGAGACACAGGGAGAATGCCATGTGGCAATGGAGGCAAAGATTGGAGTGTGATGTGTCTATAGGCCATGGTATGCCAGGGGTTGCCAGCAAACCACCAAGGCATGGGAGGATCCTCCCTTAGAGCCTCCAGATAGGGTATGGCCTTGCTGACACTTGATTTCAGCCCTCCACCTATCAGAACCATGAGAGAACATATTCCTATTATTTGAACCCACACATTCGTGGTGCTTTGTCACAGCAGCCCTAGGAAACAAACATAGGGAGTTTCAATATAATCCTGCCACTAGGCAGAGCAGTAGATGAGCTCTCAAGATGGACATTTATTGTTTTATAGGCTTGTTCACTCATATTTTGAAGGGTAGCTATTCAAATATTTGCAATTGTCATAAACCAGACAATGGTTTATCAGTATTCATAACATCTTTTCCTTAAACTGTACCTTAAAACCGACCCTATATGATTTTGAATATCTGAGACAAATGGGCTTTTGAATTTTTGTAAGATTAAAGAAGTAAATGCATTTGTTTTTGATAATAAACAGAACACCCCAAATGTTCATAACAGAAAATAAATCATTTTGAGGTTGGGTTGTCAGTCATGAACAGATTTGAAGTCACTTTTTCCTCTTAAAATTCTAGAAGTTAATTTCAAGGATAAATCTGATTTTTCCATTGATTTGAAATGATGAAATTTTGTATGGGAAGTTTACCTACTTGAATGAGACTTCCATAACTTGGACATAGAAGAAAAACTCATGCAAGAAATCAAAGTTATTTTCTTATAAGACATGTTAAAAGAATCCTTCTTTTTTGGTAGCTGCTTTGTAATTGTTAAATTTTACTGATAGATTTGACTTCTGAAGGCTGAAATCCCCTTATATTTTGTGACTGTTCATTTTTTAGTGGACTTGTCATCTAAAAGCCATAGGTTTGCTGGCATTTAACTTGCAACCTCCTACTTCCCAGATAGGTGCTGTATAATTGTGTAACATGATAGAGAAGGGGCAAAGAACTTGGCTTGTTGCTGGCATTTCAGTTCTTCCCATTAATAAAACACTCAACTGAGTCATTTTCTCTGGTCACTTTTCCACTATAAAGAAACCTAAATCAAAGAACGGGACTGCTTTTATTGGCAAAACAGTAGATAAATCAGGGATGTAAAAATGCAAGAAGGATTCAGTACAAGCACTACCCAGAGTGGACTTGCTGGGTGAAAGGTTTATTCTGTCAGTTTTCCTCTTGAGACACTTAGGTTTAAGGAAATGTTTGCACTGTTCTAGAGAATAAGTTGGCTGTGTGTTTTCTTTTGTGTTTAGGCCACTCTGGAAGTAATTCCTCTGGGCACAATTATCTAACATATGGTGATTTAGAAAAAGCTCAAAGCAAAGGTCATTTGGATGTTTTAGGCAGGAAAGAAGAAAATCCATCTTGGAGAATAAAAGGAAGTCAGAAAGGGCTGAGGTACAACTTATGGTCAAAGGGACGTGAAAAGGAAAAATGACATAGATATCAAGCAAAAATTGCAACTGAAGCCTTTTGTTTTTGCTTTTGTTTCTGTTTATTTTTGTGTGAGGAGTGTGCACATGTAGATGAAAGCAAAGGCTGTGATATCAGAGAAGTTTGGTGCTGGAGAAGGCATGAAAGAGATTGAGTCCAGTGTGTGACCCATGCGTGTGGCCTGTGCCACTGAGCAGGGCCCTGTGCGCAAGTGGGCCCCATACCTGGATCTGGCTTAATGCTCCATTGTTATTGCTTTGAAATTCTTCATTGTAATGTTAGGCCCTATCTTTTTATTATGCACTGGATCTGCAAATAAGGTAGGAAGTTCTCTAAAAAATGGTCTATTCTCAACCCCCCGACCCCCCTTTTTTTTCAGGTGAATAAATTAGGTCTAGAGAGGACAAATGACTTGTGTGGTGGAGCCAGGAATAGAACTTGGCTTCTTGGGTCAAAATTGCAAATGAATTCACATTTGAAGTGTTTAAACAAAGAGAAGTGCTGCTTTCACCCTTTTGTTGAAAAGAAACTTCCTCATGCATCATAAATGAGCCAAATAAAACACTG
Source organism: Gorilla gorilla gorilla (assembly GCF_029281585.2). Lineage (NCBI taxonomy): Eukaryota > Metazoa > Chordata > Mammalia > Primates > Hominidae > Gorilla > Gorilla gorilla. The sequence continues at coordinate 38,299,689 of NC_073243.2, forward strand.
AAATAATCCAAAAGGAAGAAAGATCTGGATATGATTGGATAGGAGGAAGACCTCACATTGAGTTTTCAAGTCACTTCTAAAAAACCTGAGCTGCCATACTGATTTTCCTCCCTTCAGCATCAGCCCTCACATCACTCTCTGAGGCCAGGGAATTCTGGCACTCATTGCCTTCTAACCCAAAGGACCATGTTGTCATTAAGTCTAAGCAGAGAATCAAGCTAATTGCTGTTCACGTGCTGTGGAAACTGGCTGTCCTGCTCTATGTACCTTGATCACTGGTGCTGTCCTAGTAAAATAAATTAATTTTAATAATGATGCACTTGTCTTCTTGCAGGGCCAGGAACAGAATGAAGATCAGTGCAGCATCAGTCAAGTAACGACCAACACTAAACAGCAGAATAGAGCGTCAGGCAGTAGCAAGCGGTTGCCTTACTTCAAAAAGGGAGCCAGACTCAGAGCAGAGCAGCCTGAGGAGCATTCTCACTAAACAAACATGTCTCCAGAACTGCAGTGCTCTGTATCTCCAGGCTCCAAAATATGCTATCAGCATGAAAACATTTGGTGGATTCTAGATGAAGCAAGCTGCATTAAATAGTTGGTTTTTAACTTCCTTTAAATATTGGAACAAAAGAGCTGCTTTCAATCACCACCCCCCAAACAACTCTCCACAACTTCCTGGTGATAAACAACATCTGTATAAATAAAAAGGTAGTTTTGCAAGCCAGGCGTTGTGGCTCACACCTGTAGTCCCAGCTACTCAGGAGGGTGAGGTAGGAGGATGGCTTGAGCCCAGGCGTTCAAGGCTGCAGTGAGCTATGATCATTGCCTCTGCACTCCAACCTGAGTGACAGAGTGAGACGCTGTTTTTTGTTGTTGTTGTTTTTAAAAAGGTAGGTTTGCAACTCTGCCTGGGGGTTGCCAACTGAAATTCTCTTGGGCCAGAATGGGCAAAGGAATTCTCAAAACACTTTTTTTTCCCCATGAGAAACATCCTACTTAGAATCCCTTGGTGTATCAGACATGAATAGGTAGGCTGGTGTTAGCTGATTCACAGAGAAAAAAGATGTCTAAAATAACCCAATTCATTGCTAGATTCAAGGAACCTGATAAGAATTAGCTCTTTCTGATGGATTGCTTACTCACTACAGTTTGAAGAGGTGGCAGGGATTTTACTGGGAAAGAGGAACCAAGTGTTTAGAAAATACAGCTCAAGCTCTTTTATAAAAGAAACATTCCAGATTTTCTCAAGTGTCTGGTGAGGGTGTGGAAGGGTGAGGCATCAGATACTTTCCATGTGCAGGTCAAGTGGAGAGAAGGGGAGTGTGGAAATGCGAGAAAACAAACTTAAGAAATTTATCTTGGCAGGATTTTTACATCATAACATCTTGGAGCTGAAAAACACTCTGAAACTCCACTCACATTTTATAAATGAGAAAACTTAAGTCCAAGGAGATTGTTAATTACTTGAGGCCACTTGGCCAGTTAGAAACAACCAGGTCACTAACCTCCAAGTGTAGTCTTCTTTCATAAAATGTGCCATCTGCGTAAGTGCTAAGTGGGGAGAGGCTCTGGGAGGAGGAAGGTGGTCTCTGTTAAACACTGAGGCATGGTAACATTCACTTCGGGTGTCTTGGTGGCTCAAAGTGCAGATCTTGGGACTGAGTTTCCGAGCTGGCTTGGGGTTTTGGTTGCTGCAGAAGCTAAGGAGGACTCATGCCAAGCACCTTTCTCAAATCGCTCCACATCATGACCGCAAGGGCAGACAGCAAAAGGAAAGAGAGCTGATGGCCCTGAGCCACCCTGAAAGGCTAGGTCTCCATACCCACAGAAGCAATAGCAGCCACAGTGATCCTAACAGAGGTGCAGGCTACTTTCTCTGAGTTCCATTTCTGACAACTGGAGTTTTTTTGTTTTTTTTTTTTGAGACAGAGTCTCGCTCTGTTGCCCAGGCTGGAGTGCAGTGGCGCGATCTCGGCTCACTGCAAGCTCCGCCTCCTGGGTTCACACCATTCTCCTGCCCCAGCCTTCCGAATAGCTGGGACTACAGGCGCCCGCCACCACGCCCGGCTAATTTTTTGTATTTTTAGTAGAGACGGGGTTTCACCGTGTTAGCCACGATGGTCTCGATCTCCTGACCTCGTGATCCGCCCGCCTCGGCCTCCCAAAGTTCTGGGATTACAGGCGTGAGCCACCGCGCCCGGCCTGGAGTTCTTTTTTTTACCTCTGGAATATTGAGCCCCTAATCTGCCCATGTTTGGATAAACAACTGAGGGGAGAAGGCCGAAGTATATGGTCAAGCAACTGTTACCATCGTGTGTATGTAGAATCAGCTTCTGCAAGGGAGCTGTCGCGGAGCGGCTGGTTGTAAGATACGAGAATCTGGGAGGACAAATGAATCTCTTCCCACTAACCCAATACTGGTAATAACTACTGTTTTCCTAAGGGTTTTACTTTCATTTAGTTGGTTTAGACATGAAATGATGCTAGTCACAATAGTACTACTGTCTCTGGACCTGGCTGGTTGATAGACAGAAACTTCTTAGCACCTAGCAAACTGGAGGAGTTAATTGTGTATAGGGTTTACCATCTACTCATTGTCACAGGACTTCCAAACTATAAAAGTGCTTTTGAAATATTTTCCTTAAAGCATACAAAATTTAGCTAAACCACTATTAACAGTGACCATTTGCATTAATATAATAGCAATTTGTCATAATTACATGCATTCCCAGTTATTGCAGGTTATATTCAAAATTTGATTTTCCCACAGTGAGAATATCAACCACCAGCCTGGGCAACATGGTGAAATTCCATCTCTACAAAAAAAATACAAAAATTATCTGGGCATGGTGGCACATGCCTGTATTCCCAGCTACTTGGAAGGCTGAAGTGGGAGGATCACTTGAGCCCAGGAGGTTGAGGCTGCAGCAAGCTGAGATCACACCAAAAACTGAACCAGCCAGGCCTATGCTTCTCAGTTCCCCACTCCTGTTATTTGGATTCACTTCTAAAAGTAAACTACCTACATGTGAATTCATGTCTCAAGCTCTGCTTTTTGGAGGACATTAGGTGACGACAATACCATTTCTTATAACGTTTTCAGTTTTTTTTTTTCCCTCCTGTGCTGGCCTCTCTCATGTCCTTGATTTAGCAGTTCAGAATAACACTCTCATTATTTTCCAATTTTCTTTCTTAATTCTGACACCCTGTTTGGTTTCCAACTATCTTATTTATCCCTGATTTTAACCTGTTTTTCTCATTCAAGCCTAGTGTGCTGATGCCTCAAATCCCTTAAAATCCCCAGCTATAAAACTGCCTCAATTCTTCCTCCCCTGGGTCCAAATGCTCACTAATTTCAGCGGATTTAAGCCCAGGATAAGGTGAGCACAGCATTGTATCTTTAATTAGGTACTTTTCAAATCCCCTGTGGTATGTACAGTTTGGATTACTAAATTATGCCAAAAGTATTTCATGTGAGGGGTATGAAGATTAATAAGTGGTGGTTTCTAAATAGGTTTAAAGGTTGAGAATGGAAGGTGTTTTGCAAATATATGGCATTGCCTTGAGTAGCAGACATTGCCTGAGTCCACAGAATAATCTATTTTGGGAAAATGTTTTGTATTGCTAAACCTGCATAACAAAAACATGCTGTAGCAATTCTATACTTTGGCAGCACAGGCTGCTGCTATTTATCCATCCATCCATCCATTCATAAACACTTATTAGAAATTTATCATGTTTTCTTAATCCAGTCTATCATTGTTGGACATTTGGGTTGGTTCCAAGTCTTTGCTATTGTGAATAGTGCCGCAATAAACATACGTGTGCATGTGTCTTTATAGCAGCATGATTTATAGTCCTTTGGGTATATACCCAGCAATGGGATGGCTGGGTCAAATGATATTTCCAGTTCTAGATCCTTGAGGAATCGCCACACTGACTTCCACAAGGGTTGAACTAGTTTACACTTGGAACCAACCCAAATGTCCAACAATGATAGACTGGATTAAGAAAATGTGGCACATATACACCATGGAATACTATGCAGCCATAAAAAATGATGAGTTTATGTCCTTTGTAGGGACACGGATGAAATTGGAAATCATCATTCTCAGTAAACTATTGCAAGAACAAAAAACCAAACACCGCATATTCTCACTCATAGGTGGGAATTGAACAACGAGAACACATGGACACAGGAAGGGGAACATCACACTCTGGGGACTGTTGTGGGGTGGGGAGAGGGGGGAGGGATATAGCTTCAGGAGATATACCTAATGCTAAATGACGAGTTAATGGGTGCAGCACACCAGCATGGCACATGTATACATATGTAACTAACCTGCACATTGTGCACATGTACCCTAAAACTTAAAGTATAATAATAATAAAATAAAATACAAAGAAATTTATCATGTGACAGGAGGTCTGCTAGGCTCCCTAGATTAAAAAAAGTCACCTTCCAGTTGCTCCCATATCAGTGTATGTATGTGTGTGGGGAGGCGTCTGAACAGTACGCACATAATTATAACATGTAGATGCCATTTAAGGAGGAAGCAAAGTGCTAGGAGACTTGAGAAGAACTAAAGGTCAGAGCTGGGTGGGGGATTGAGTAAGGGATCACAAGGAAGGTGACATTTGGATAAAGCTTGAGTTAGAAATTAAAGTAGAATTCAAGTCGACGTAGAATTACATATTTTTTGTTTTAGAATAAGTTTAGATATACAGAAAGTTGCAAAAATAGTACAGAGGGTTCCTACATACCCCTTACTTAATTACCCTACTCTTTACATCTTACATTTCCCAGTATATTTGTCAAAGCCCAAAAGCCAACACTCATATTACTATTAACTACATTCCACACTTTTTTGGATGTCACCAATTTTTCCATTAATGTTCTCTTTCTGGTCAGGATCCAGTTCAGGTAATCACATTGCATTTGGTGGTCATAGCTCCTCAGTCTCCTCCGGTCTGTGCCAGTTTCTCAGTCTTTGTTTTCATGACTTTGATGAGTTTTGCTTTTTTTTTTTTCTGAGACAGAGTTTCGCTCTTGATGCCCAGGCTGGAGTGCAGTGGCACGATCTTGGCTCACTGCAGCCTCCGCCTCCTAGGTTCAAGCCATTCTCCTGTCTCAGCCTCCCGGGTAGCTGGGATTACAGGCATCCATTACCACTCCCGGCTAATTTTTGTATTTTTAGTAGAGATGGGGTTTCGCCATGTTGGCCAGGCTGGTCTCAAACTCCTGACCTCAGGGGATCCGCCTGCCTCAGCCTCCCAAAGTGCTGGGATCCGGGTGACTTTGATGGTCTTAAGGAGTACTGGCCAGGTCTGCTGCAGAAGGTCCCCCAATTTGGGCTTGTCTGGTGTTTCTCTCATGGTTAAGCTGGGGTTATAGGTTTTAGAGCAGAACACCCTCTTTCTCACACCATGTCTGTGGTACCTGATATCCTCAGGACATTATTATTGATGTTAATCAAGAAGCAGAATTTTAATGCTTCACAGGTGAAAGAACTCATTTGTGGACTAGTGGGAAGCCCAGGTGGGTACTTGCAAGGGAGTAGTGAGAGACAAGCCATGTGTGGGTATGGCCCTTTAAAGTTTAGAGGAGATTATGTGGAAACTAACTTTTTCAAAGCTTAGCACCACATGGTAAAGTGATTGGGTAGGTATTGTAATCTCCGTTACCAGGTAAGAAAACTGAGGCCTAAGGAGATGAAGAAGATGGTAGAAGGTCACACAAGTAGTAGTAGAGCTAGGAATTGGACACAGTCCTCCTGATTCCCATCACAGGGTTCTTCACTCTTCATCTTGGTCACTGTGTCTCAGAAAGGCCCATGGAGCAATTGTTGGGAGGAAGGAAACTGCATATATGAGTCTGTCATGGCTGGAACCCCCTGTTTGTCTGTCCCAATTTCCCTCTAAACTTTATACTCACAAAGCTAGGAAGAGCAAAGCCACCTCTTAACTTCTCAAGAGATTAAGCTCTTCCATGCAGGTCTGGGGAAGTTTTCTTCTGTGCCACTCCTTCACCCAGGTGTTTGTCCCGGTGTATGTCCATGAAAGGAATGTAGCACTGTGATCCTAAGGGCAGAGGAGCTGCTATGTAATTCTACTAGCAACTGTTCATTAGTACATTCCATGAGCAACCAAGGGGCACAACACTTTTGGCAACTGGAAGCTCACTACTGGTCCTAGTTGACCCAAATCCAGATTGAGGAGAGAATGAGAAAGGAGATTAAAGCAGTTTCTCTTCCCTTCTTCCCCCGTGAACTATGGGACTGGCCCTTTGCTATGTCAGCAAGGAAACCTCAAGTTTGCTAATAGATAAGATCCCTTATCATTTTTAGATTTGACACTTACTTGTTCATTTCACAGACACATATCATGTACCCACCATGAGTCTGGCAATGGGAACGTAAAATAAACAATATCAATAAGGTTTCTTGCTTTTAAGAAGCTCACCAGTAGGTGAAACAGGAGAAAAAAATAGGAGAGAATAATTTACTATCTGGGCTTCATGGCAGAAGTGATACAGGAGCTGGGTCTTGTGGGACAACAGGAGCTTTTATGGTAGAAAACAGCACAGAGCAAGGCATGGAGGAGAGGGGCAGCGTTGCAGGTCTGGAGAAGTGGGAGTTATTGGGTATTGCTGGAGCATAACGGAGGGTGCTGAGATAGTTGGAGATGGAGGAGGAGAACATGACTCCTGCTGCAGGTCTTTGTCCAGAACCATTCTCTGGGAGTAGGAGGCAGAGACCTCCAAAAAGGAGCCCTTTGGCATTCTACCTTCTCTATGCCATCCTTTAGACAGCCAGGCACTTGGATCTTAAGTGTTTTTCCTGACTTCCCATTATTGCAACTTGATCTTGGAAGTACATATCCATAATGCCTAATCCCTTCAAATGTGCTGAAAGCATAACAGCATTTGGTCTATGATCGGCAACAGATTTTCTTGCAACTCATTTTTACACAGCTCAAGACTGAGTGAAAACATCCCACTGTGCTTAATACAGTATTCTTGTAAAACTTTTTTTGAAGAAGAAAAGATTATCTGTAGATCTTTGATATTCACTTGTTCATAGAGCTCTGTCATTATAATGTGTCACATGGCTCTCTTACAGTTTCCAAAACCATTAAATGCTAAAGAAAACAGGACTTTTCCAGCTCTGATCTCATTATATGTACAAATTCCAAGAGCAGCCTCCCAGAAAATAAAAGTTTTTATACAACAGAGTAGATGTGTTCATGAAAGATATATTGTTTATTTTCTTGGCACAGAGTTAACACTAAAATAAGATTATTTAATTGGAGAAAACATTTCCTGACATGCTGAGAAGAACACTTGAACCAAATCTCCTCTCTCTTAGATTAAGTCTAGGGTAGATGTGTTCTAGGCTATTTAATCCATGTGAATCTCAAAACAAAATCATTTTAACTACTGAAGCATTTAGTTGGTAAGGCAAAATGTTAACTCAATACTGGAGGCAACAGCTTGTAATCAATTATGATTTTTAGTTGAGAAAGTTCCTGGGGTTTGTTGTTACAGTAGTTGTTTATTTATTTATTTATTGGCACAAAACTCTTAAATCTGGAAACATTCAATTCAATTTTTCATAACACTGGGCTATTCAGCTTTTGTTTGCAGAGTAACTCAGCTCATTTTTAGTGGTTACTTTGTGCTATTTTTTAGGATTTGGAGTCAGTATTATAGTATGCAATATTATATATATTATATATAATATATAGTATATTATTATATACTATATATTATAGTATATTACTATATATTATATAGTATATAATAATATAATATATAATTATAATATATAGTATATAATATAATATGTAGCATATAATATACTATATATTATATATAATTATATATTATATACAGCTATATATCACATATATAGGCTAGTTTTAATAGTGTGAATATTATGACATATATTGATGTTTTATACCACTGTATATTAATATTATATAATACATATTATATGACACATATATATTATGCAGACATTCAGACCATCAAGAAAGCCAAAACTACCACCTCAGCTGGTGATTATGGGTTCTACCTTATCCTTGCTCTCCCCTACTTGGCACACACCTTCCCTTCCTACCCTGCAGTGGTGTGCGTGTGTGTGTGTGTGTGTCTCTCTCTCTCTATATATATATATTTGTATATATATAACAATATAATCTATATAACAATATTATATATCGTAACTATATTACTAATGTTATATTTGTAATATAACTATATTACTAATGTATTACTATATAATACTATTATTATAGTTGCATATTTATATTAACATATAGTTGTATAAAACATATTATTATATATCCTAATATTTACACTATTAACACTAGTCTATATATTATATGTGTGTGCGTGTGCTCATGCAAATGCACACTATGGGGAGCTAGTTTTTCACCAAGCTACCTTTTCCCTTTATTCCTGGGCACACGGCTACTGCACTAGAATTGATTTCCCAGTCTTTCTTGGAGTTGGGTGAAGCCATGTGATGAAATTCTTACCTACAGAATGTGAACAGAAGAAATGTGTGCCTCTTTTAGGGCTGGGCCTTAGATGTTGGGTGTAGCTCCTCCATACCCTCTTGCCCCTTCCTGCTGGCTGGAATTTGGATGTGAAGACTTTGCTTTGACCAAGTGGGTAATGACATGCCCTACAATAGTAGTACAATACAGTCCCAAATGTCCATGTGGGACAGAGCTGTCCTGCCAACCTGGATTGCCCACCTTTGAACTGTTACCATGTGAGGGAAATAAGCTTTATTATTATTATTATTTATTTATTTTATTTTATTTTTTTTTGAGACGGAGTTTCACTCTTGTTGCCCAGGCTAGAGTGCAATGGTGCAATCTTGGCTCACTGCAACCTCTGCCTACCGGGTTCAAGTGATTCTCCTGCCTCAGCCTCCCAAGTAGCTGGGATCACAGGTGCCTGCCACCACATCCAGCTAATTTTTTGTATTTTTAGTAGAGATGGGGTTTCACCATGTTAGCCAGGCTGGTCTCGAACTCCTGACCTCAGGTGATCCACCCGCCTTGGCCTCCCAAAGTGCTGGGATTACAGGCGTAAGCCACCACACCTGGCCAGCTCCCCTGTTCTTTACCACTGTGTCAGTGTTCAGTCAGAGAAGCAAAAGCACAAGAAGGTATGCATATAAGGAATTTGTTGGAGAGATCTGATCTTGAGCAAGTGTGGGAGCTGGTTAAGCAGTCTCTGTAAGGCTGTTGACTTTGTGACTGAGATAGAAATTTAAATTTGCAGGTGGACAGTTTGAAGCCTGCAGTGTAGGAAGGAAAGGTGTGTGCCAAGTAGGATGAGCAAAGAGAAGGTGGAACCTGCAGTCACCAGCTGAGCTGGGAGTTTTGGCTACTTCTTGATGGTTTGAGTGTCTGTAGAAGTTGACATCCTTCATGACAGATCTGAGCTACATACCTGGCCCAAGAGTCAGAGCAGTTGAAGGAGAGTATAGGAGAAGATGGAGCAGTTGCTGGCCTGGCTGCTGTATCACACCAATAGGGTGAACCGGAAGGTGAACAATGAAGGTTGCTGCTTCTCTCCCACCACCAGATCTCACACAAGAATCTCTCTTGTGACCCCCCTTACATGGAAACATAGAGGTAAGGGAAATATAATTCAATCTAGTCAACCTGACACATTACAAAGCCACCACAGTCAACGCTTTGTCAACTTGTACTCTACATAGCTTCATAGGCCATATTTTATCTCCAAATGGAACCCATAACAAAGTCATGCTTTATCTGATGTGAAACAACCATTACACATACAACCAAAAACACACTAACAGTTTCCCTAGAAGAGGAGACAAAGGCCCTTTTTTTTGTCTTTTGGTGATGTTAATTCTTCCAATTGATTCACAATCCTCTTCTGATAATCCTATAACTTAAATACTGGTATATAAGATTAATTACTATTTAACACAGCTTAGATAATATGGGGATGAGAGACGGTAAGAAAACAAAAATATTTGGCCAATATATATACAAACATATAAGTCCTAAAAAAGAGAAGAAACACTCAAACAATTACAGTCTTCATTTATGCAATGGTCCCGTGGTCATTTCTAGTATTTATCACTGCTTTCTTCCACTACCCATTCCATATTCCCTCTGCCCTAAGCAAGCACTTCAGCTGGTTGAGGTTCCTTGCCTGGAAAGTGACTCAAACCTTCATTCCTGAAAGGTCTGGGTTACTAGCAGTCCTATCTGAATTGAGTTGTTTTCCAATTGACTTTAAAGTTTTCCATTGACTTTAATCCTAGGACACAGGAATAGTAAGAGGTGCCCCAGAGGATCTAGTGCATCCCAAATGTATTATTCCTTAGCCCCATTGTATAGTAACCCCAATTTCCTATGCTTATCATGGACCAGTCTCCCCAGCCAATATAGTAACCCTTTTCTTTATTTCTTGATTCACTGGCATGAGGAGCACAAAGTATTCAGGGGGAGTCTCAGTGTCTACTTCAGTGGAATTATTGTTGTGTCCCTTGGGGGAAGCATTTTCTACCTTTAGTTCCTTTTGAAATGAAAACTCCCAAACTAGCAGAGCCAAAAGTTGCAGGAATGGGAATAAAAAATGAGTAACAGTGAGATGAGCCACTCCCATTTTCACCCCTTAAGTTCCAGACCCATGAATCCTGGCTATGAGAGAAAAATCACCATATATATATTAGACATTAATTTTGAGCATATACTGTATCCTGGAGGACACGGCAAGGTATTGCCTCAGCCTTGCAAGGTATTGCTACCTAGATGGCACCATAACTGAGCCTTCAAAAGGCTGTTCCACTATTCCATCAAGTCAGGTGCTTCAAGATGATGGGGAACATGGTAAGACCAGTGAATTCCATGAGTATGGGCCCAATGCTGCAACTTCATTTGTTATAAAATAAATTCCTTGGTCAGAAACAATGCTGTGTAGTATATCGTGACAGTGGATAAGGCCTTCTGTAAGTCCACAGATAGTAGTAGTTTAGGTAGAAACATTGTGGGCAAGAGAAGGCAAAAAGAATAAGCACCCATTCTTGTTGGAACACAGTGCTGTCCCTTCTATTATGGAAATAGTCCAAATGGGATCAATGTGTCAATGAATACCTGGAAGATCTCCCTGGGAATTGTGCCATATTAGGGGCTCAAGGGCTGTTGGCAGATTAGATACTCAGTAGTGGTAATGGCTAGGTCAGCCTTGATGAGTGGAAGTCCATGGTGCTAGTCCTTGCATAACCTCCATCCCTGCTACAATGGCCACTTTGTTCATGAGCCCACTGGGCAATGACAGGAGTGGGTATAGAAGGAGGCTGATAGAACGTGCCATCCTATCCACCCGAGGTCACCCTTCCATGGGTATTCACATGGAACACAAATCTCTTCACACTCTGTGCCCATTGAGAGAAGCTTATCCACATGCCTCTTCCCCAGATCTCCTTGTCACCAATTATCCAATTGTGTTTTTTTCCAAGTCCCTGACCATCCAGCCAAACCATCAGCCACAGTCCATGAATCAGTGCAGATCACACTTTTGGTTATTTCTCCTTCCAGCTGTGGCAGGTGGTATGCATGGAATTGCTGATCTAGGAGACCTACTCTGGGCTATTTTCCAAATAATTCTACTATATTTCTGGGAAATAGTTAGAAAAAAATGGTTTCCAACTTACTTTTGGTTCATTAACCCTGATACTTGAATGCCACAGCACTTACATGTACACTCTAGAAGCCTTCCACATGGGAGGTAGGCACTTCATCAACATTTGCACAATGAGTGGCTAGCCCTGACACTTACTATGCCACTGTTGAGGCTTTTTGAAAGTAGCCAAATGTACAGGTTCAAGCATCTGCTTAGCAGCTGAGACTGCATAATATATGAACACTTATAGCCACTCAGCCAACATGTATGTATTGAGCACCTTCTATGTACCTAGTCACTATTCCATAGTAATCTTTTTATACCAATTGTTGGGCTAAGTTAATTTTAAAGGACACATGATATCAATTATGTAACAGTACATTTATTTCTTACCCAGGTTGAGCACATGTGTGTATCTGAGCCTAGACCGCTCTAACTACTGCCCTGGAAGTGCTCAAAGGGGAAAAAAGGAATTTATTGTTTCTGACTAATTATACATTAGATTGCTAAAGCAATCTGCTCTTAAGCTCTGGGAGGTTAAGGCCCATTCCTGACGTTGGAGTTGTTGAACACTCTTAAGCTTTCCTCAGTGTTTGGCACATGATAGAGCTTTATAAATAATTGTTGAGAGAATGAATGGGTTGTTCAGCGAGATCATGTTAAATACTAGTAACTTTCTGAGATGCCTCGAGGAGCTGACCAGCGGGAGTTTAGCATAGAAACGAAGCACTGGGCCAGGGCCAGGAAAGCTGAGTTCCAGCTTTAGATTGGCCACTGCCTGGTTATATGACCTTCAGCAAGGCATATATCTGTTTTGGGTCTTGATTTCTGCTCCAAGGATGTTTGAGAATTGACTGGCAGCCATTGGAGGCCTCTTTTGTTTAGACTGTACACTGTTCTAAAAAAAACTATATTTGGATACCTTTTGGGACACATGCTCTCTGGTTTGCTATTATCACCCTTCCTATCACCTTTGTGCATTTTCACTCCTTGTCCTGCCCCTATAGCAATTTGAATTTGTAACTTCTGAACACCACAGGCCCCAGTTCTGACATTCTCTGAGTCCATGCCACTGGAATATCGGTGCCATGAGGGGAGGAGCTTGAGCCTGTTTTGATCTCTGCTGGATGCCCAGTCTTGGAATGGTGCCTGGAATGTAATATATACTTTTGAGTGAATGAATGCATGGAAGCATGAATGCATGAAAATGAGGCAATACTACCAAAGCAGACTATGTAATAAGGGAGGTGGAGGATCCCATTAGGAGACATTTCCCTCCAATTTGGATAAGTTTGTTTTCCATTTGAAATGGAGTAGGGAGGCCAATAGTATTCTCCAACTCCTCAACTTGTCTGGGAGGTCCTAGGTTGAGTGCCACCAGGAGAAATAACACCTGTGCCAAAAGCTTCCATCATCAAATATACAAGTTAGTTTAAATTTTAACTGCCACTGTTCAGGAGCTTTTCCTAAGCAAAATTGACCACTTTATGGAGCTTGTGTTGCTGTAGGCATGGTCAGGAGCCTGGTTCCAGATGCCTCCCACAAGCTTCCAGCCTGTTTCCTGTCCAAGTCACTGTTGTCTACTGCTGGATCCAGTTGAAGAACTTCCTGTGAGCTTCCTACTGTGTGTTTTTAAAAATTCCTTTCTGAGAGTACAACCCTGCAGCACTGCTGTTAACACTCAATAAACCTTTTCTTTCCCTGGTAGCTGTTAAACTTTAACATCAGATTATACTACACATCAGCGGAATATCCCACACAGGGCTTCCTTGCTAAACACAAGTGAGTCCCCCTAATGCATTAGCTCTGGGGAGAGTACAAAACCTAGCTCACTTTCACAGCCACCTGGAGAGAAACTGCCAAAACAACGCTTTTAGTCCTTCCCAGACAGCATTGGCAGTTAGAAACATTAGCGTATCACTCAGACAAATGAACGAGGTGAAATTAGACACTTGAGATTTGAAGAAACAATTTAAAAATGTAAATTAGAAATTAATGAGGAATTACTTGCAAGCACAAATGCTATTTTCTTAGATTTTTCTAGTTTCAATCATTTGTAGTGCACATCTTCATTCTGTGAATTAAAAATGTAAGTTACTTAAAAAATGTTGTCTGACGAATCCGAATACTTGTCTAGATTCAAGAAGAAAAATATCCACAGATATTTTTCATATCTGCATAGAAAGGACACAGCAAATAATTCTCCTGGTCTCTTGTAATTTAAAACAGCAACATGGACCATGGCCTGGAAGCTGAGGCCTCAGGCCGAGCTCCAAACCCGACAGGTGTAGTGACATTTCATTTATAACTTGGACACAGGGACTGATCTAGTCTGCACTGACAGAGCCATTGATGAGCACAGCACTGAGCAGAGACTGACAGACTGGCATTCTTCCACAAACATACAAAGGAAACCCTCTTTTCCCCTGCACTAATACAGCTTTCTTGGAAAAGTCCCAGCCTGAGTTTCCACTTTTGATTTCACTTGGCATTTGTAGACAAATGGGCCCAGGTGCTTTCACTCTGCGCTGCCTGCTGATTGGGGAACAAAGTTCAAGAAGTCTTGGGAAGATAAACATTCAGAAGAATCTGGGCCCACGGGGCCATAGGTTTTGCCTTTGCAAATTAGACTCTGAGATAGCACAGTGCTATGTCATGTCCTCACACAGGATGAGTTTGGACCATGAACTGCAGAGTAGCAGGTTTTAGGTTTATGTACACATCTCTGGCTTATGTTTCATAGTGATTTTCTTTATCTAACCACCTGATTAAAAAATAACTTCGTGAAATTCATTTTAACACAGAGAGGGGTTGTCCAGTAGCCTTCCAATTTAAAACAAAGTGATCATCTAAAATGATTCCAACCATGGAACATCACATGTTATCCTTGAGAAAGACAATGGGAGAAATGAGAGACCAGCTTATAGAAATGATCCTGCAAAACTCTGTACCAGTTGAAACAGATTTAGACTATCACATGGGTAGAGTTGAAGAATAATGACTTCATCTTTTTATTTAGTGCATGTAGAAAATATTGTTCTTCATAATTATAATCAATTTCTTCATCTCCTAAAGCAACAAAAGTCATTCAAATCTAATAATATTTGTAAGTGCTCCCAGTATCAGACTGAATTTACAACCCAAGGAAGACAACAGAGATGAATATGCCTATGCAAAATACACAGAGAGAATTACATAAAATATACACTGAGAGAAAATCCGCTTTCAGAGATAAGTATTTAAGAGTTTCAGACCTGGTAAAATTATTAAGATGAGCTCCCTTTAAATGCATTTTTAAATCTCCTATAGCAATCAGCACAATTTCTTGCACAAAATTGGTGTCAGTAAGATTCTGTGTAGAAGGGTAGGATCCATATTTGTCTGGAAAATGGAATAAAGTGCACCTCTGAAATTTACCTTCAAATCTCTGAACAAAAGGTAAACTTTTTTTTCTGGCTCTCGCTTTGTGTTTTTTCTCCAAACTTTTCTCTTTAAAAGAAAAAAAAATCCTCCCTCAATTTATCCTAAGTCCTTCTTAAATTTGGATACCCCCTTGGTTTTTCTGCTTCCACCACCTCCTGGAGTGGCTCATTTCCTTGGGGAAGTTTTTCTGTGGCTGCTTCTCACAGAAGAACCAGAAACAAGTCTGGAATGTGGATCCTTGGAGCCTTAACCACATAGTCATCTGGACTGTTTTATGTCTTAGATGTATTGTCTGTGTAACTCACACTGAAAAACTTCATAGGAACTGCTTTCGAGTGAGCTATCTTAGATGCTGAAATCAGTTGAAAATCATGGAAAAGGTCATAAACAGCCCAAATTGTGAGTATAGCTTTGAAGATGAGATTACTAAATGTGAAAATTTTCATGACGAGGGTGAGATTACTCAATGTGAAAATTTTCATAACAAGGAAAGTAAAAGAGTTCCTAAACTTCCAGATTGTGAAACTGTAAGCTGCCATCATTGCTGTATCATTGTTTTACTGAAGAGGGTTTTGTTTGGGTCCCCTCCTCATTGCCCTGAAAAGAGATTGGGTGTTGTAACTTCTGGCTGTACTCTAACTAATTAGCCTTGCCTTGCA
This sequence comes from Gorilla gorilla gorilla, assembly GCF_029281585.2. Lineage (NCBI taxonomy): Eukaryota > Metazoa > Chordata > Mammalia > Primates > Hominidae > Gorilla > Gorilla gorilla. The sequence goes on from NC_073243.2 coordinate 38,315,448, forward strand.
GAGGGTTTGAGAAACATCATAGTGGATCAAGAAATCATGAAAATCATATGAGTTTCACATTAGAACTAAAATAAATGGATGTGTGAGACCACCAAGATTTTCAGAAAGCAATATCTATTCAGCTGTGTACAATATCACAGAATTGATATTTTGATTCTTGGCAATTCAAGAATGTGCCAAGCAGAAGCCCTGTGATGATGTAATGTTTTATGTAGTGTTTACTTTTATCCAAGTGATATGTGCATGCATGTAAGGAGACAAAGAGTTGTTTAAGGCTTGTATGAGAAACAGAAGTCTCCTCTCCCAGCCTCTTCCACTTCCCACTCTTAAAGGCAAACCCACTAGACTTTTTCAAATGATTATCTTGGTATTTACATCCATATCTCTAAATCACGTGCTTTTATTGCTACATCCTGATTTTTCACTTTTAAATATTATACTATGGAAGATAAGGATATAACACTCTTTCTCACCCCCTTCCATCATCACCCATAGTCACATGACTCCTCACCCTCCAACTCTGTACTCCCAAATAGTTTTAGAGACTTTTAGTTAGATTGATATAGATGTTCACATTTTATGACCATTTAAAAGCTATCAACAGCTGAGCAATGTGATAGTAATATCATCATCTTCCTGCATTATTTCCTTCCAAGTTTTTTTTTTTTACACTTTAAGTTGTAGGGTACATGAGCACAACGTGCAGGTTTGTTACATATGTATACATGTGCCATGTTCGTGTGCTGCACCCATTAACTCGTCATTTACATTAGGTATATCTCCTAATGTTATCCCTCCCCCCTCCCCCCACCCCACGACAGGCCCCGGTGTGTGATAATCTGGCCTCTTGCTTTCCTCTAAGAAGTCTTCCTCAAATGTCAGGTAATCCTTGGCTATCTGTTCATATGTAGGAATAGGGCTCTACAGATCTGATGGAAGGCTCTGTATGCAAAGGGAGGGCTCATGATACTCCCTTTAGAGTGGGGTGATCTGGCTGAGCCATTTCATAGGTGAATGCCTGGTATCAGTCTCATAGCTTTTCTCCTAAACTGTCCAGATTTCCCAGAGAAGTCTCTTTTCACTAGGGGGGCGAAATACAGTGAGGGGGTAATTTCAACATTCAGTGTGTCAGCTTTCACTCATTGCTTCTGTTTTCAGGATAGTTTTTCATCTTCACTATTCTTGCTGTTCCCCAGTTCAACAGATCCTTTGCCTTATATTTGTCAGGGAATGAGTTTCCAGTCTTCTGCTAGAGTGGTAGAGGAGATATTGCGTCTGACTCTTTAAACAACCTCAACCCGTCCTCTTATTTTTAGCCCTATCCTTACTCCCCTTCTAGAGGTAACTGGTGTTGCCCATTCCTGTACCTTTTGGGGATTCCGTGGTTTAAATCAGGTTGCCTCCCAGCTTTTCTTATTTTCTTGGGTCAGCTAAGTCATTACCATTCCTCCAATGCTTTTTGGCTTTTAAATGTTGTTACTGTTTCTCTTCTTCTCTTTGTTTAACTTTCATTTAATCCCTTAGTTGTCATTTTAGTGGACTTTCTGAAGGGAGTAGACGCAAATGTGTGTATATAACTAGCCATCTTTAACTGGAAGTCCACTAAGCAATTTAATGGTTTTTTTTTTTTTTTTTTGAGACGGAGTCTCACTCTCACGCCCAGGCTGGAGTGCAGTGGCACCATCTCGACCATCTCGGTTCACTGCAACCTCTGCCTCCTGGGTTCAAGTGATTCTCCTGCCTCAGCCTCCAGAGTAGCTGGGACTACAGGCACGTGCCACCACACCCAGTTAATTTTTTGTATTTTTAGTAGAGACAGGGTTTCACCGTGTTAGCCAGGATGGTCTTGATCTCCTGACCTCGTGATCTGCCTACCTTGGCCTCCCAAAGTGCTGGGATTACAGGCGTGAGCCACCATGCCCAGATATTTAATGTATTTTTTAAAGAAAAGAAATAGAACTAATGTTCTACAGAGAAACCTTCCCAGACATTCCTGACATACATAGAGTCTAAGGCCTACTGTAAGTTGCTAAATTAAAAAGAAAATAATGCCTTTATCAGTCCTCTCCAATATCTGAGAGGTTGAGTCCTTAATTCACATGACTGCCATATGATGGCCAGAAGGCCTAAGGAAGTCCTAAGTGCTTGGGCCTATGCTCACACTCTAAGAGTCTTAGGCAGGATTTCAGCCTCTCACTTCATCACTTCACCTATTCACCTGCAGCCGATTGCTGGGTAATTAACTAAGAAGCTACAAAAGGGAGAAGGAGAGACCCTAACCCAGGATAGAAGAGGAGGACCTGAAACTTGGAGAACTCATTCCCTCCCCTGCCTGGTGGCACAGCCATGGGATTGCCCTGCCAGCTGCCCTTTTTGACCTCTCATTTCCCTCGTCTCCTTCACAACACTGGGACAGAATGGGGAAGCACACACTTCATTAGTCCACTAAGGAGTGCCTAGCCTGTGGGGTCAGGGACGAGGATTCTGCCAGGTCACTTTTCTCAGCAGCCAACTGGATGAACACATCCCCGCAGGGAAACAGTTTAATCTGCCTCCCATTCCTAAAACTTTTCTTGAAAGAAAAAAATTTAAAGTTGTTATAATAGTTTACATGAAGGGGCTTGCAACTGCCTATTCATATACACACACTTCATTGCTTTTATGTAGGGCAAATGGAGAGGGAGTAAGAGACGTCCCTTAGCTTGGCAGGTGTTGATGAATGTCTTAGTGAATTGACTGTATATAGACAGGGCTCAGGATTATCTATGCGCTTGCTTTTTAAAGCGTCACCTGGCCCTTTAGTATCTTCAGTTCCACACTCCAGGCATCTGTCACTTTGCTGTGTCCCAGTGATATCACTGGCTCCCAAGATTAAGGCTCCGGAGCCAACGCTTGATTTATTACTTGGATGATTCACACAAAAAACTCAACATCCCCTGCTTGCACTGTGGAATCTGGCAAGAGCTCTCACCTAATGAGTGCCTTCCCTTCTCTTAGCCCTCGGACTACTCTCTTATTTCTAATCCAAATTTCTATTCTGAGGAATAGAACTCAGCCTGCTGCAGCGTTCAAGGGCTTGGGAGCTAGAGGAATTCCTGGGGGTGCTGGGAAGCTGCTGGGGCCTGGATGTCAGTAACACTGTGCTTATTTCAGCTTCTCAAACAAGTACTCCAGGCTCCATCCTGCTCCAAGCTCAGGGTGAGCTTCTTTCAGAGCCAACACCATTTTCTGCATGTGTGTCTTCATACATAATTTTCAGTAATACTTTGCAGGCAGCTGCCTTTCTACATAGGATCAGCTGCCGGAAATGCAGGAAACCACACAGGCCAGAAACAAAAAGACACTCGAGGTATTGTTTAGAGAACACATGTAAGATGTTAGAAACCACAACATCCTACACCTGTAGCAACATCGGCTGCAGATGGGTATGTGCTCTGCAGCCCATTCCAGACTTTAATGTGTATTACTTTTAAGAAACAAACTCAGGCTGCCTTTCTGCCAAGTTCCCTGATGCAGATGACTGCTCCTGAAAGGCCATATATAGTACAACTTTACTGCCTCTCGAGGAAAGAAAAGGCTTCGTTTGCAAGAGTTTGCCCTAACTCAAGCCAAGGTCATCAACTGAGGTTTCTCTCAGATCAGTTTTGGCCCCAAAGATTTTGCTTGCTCTTTCAAAGTAAACAGGAAACCAAAACAAACTCTATAGAGCTAATGCCTCACAAAAAGCAGACTCAGCCACTTGCTCACTCACTCAATCATTATTGTCCAAAAGTCGCACTTATCATCTTGATATTATTAGTTCTATGAGAAACACATCAGCTCTGTTCATTTTAACTCCCTCCTAACTGTGTTTTCTGAGAATGGATCTAGGGTCCAATGATGGAGTCAGAGTCTTGTTGTGCAACAGGCAACTTTCCATTGACTGGGGTTTGAGCACCTTATCAAACAGTGATTTTATCTTTATTAGTTTCCTGTTTGAATTCAAGCTATAAACACCATAACCATTAACAGTTTCACTGTTCACAATACATGAATGTTCTCAAAATTGATGACTATCTACAACTTTGAGTCAGATCCAAGACCATAAAGTCATGTGCACTGTGAGAACCAGAAGGGGGCAGAGGCCTGACAGCAGCAGAAGTGTGATAGGATGTTGACTGCCTCTGAGGAAACAGACTTTTTTTTTTTTTCAGATGGAGTCTAGCTCTGTCACCCAGGCTGGACTGTGGTGGCGCTATCTCAGCTCACTGCAGCCTCCACCTCCTGGGTTCAAGTAACTCTCATGCCTCAGCCTCCTAAGTAGCTGGGATTAAAGGTGCACATCACCAAGCCTTGCTAATTTTTGTATTTTTAGTAGAGACGGGGTTTCACCATGTTGGCCAGTCTGGTCTTGAACTCCTGACCTCAGGTGATGTGCCTGCCTCAGCCTCCCAAAGTGCTGGGATTACAGGTATGAGCCACTCTGCCCAGCCTGGAAATATTTTTATGTTAGGGACGCTTTAAGGATTTTTCTCATTTTTATTTTATTTTGTATTGATTCTCAGGGTCTTTCTGCCTAAGCCAACTTCTTAACAGAGATACTGGCAAGGCATATGAAAGAGATCCTGAATGCCTTTCTGTTAATTTTGGCCTTCCGGTAGCTTAAGTCTGTCTGATGATCTATCTGTTTTCTTTTCTTTTTTTCTTTTGCGATCTGTTTTCTGGAAAGACACTTTCCCTATTAATTCCACAGGATTGTGGTGAGGACCACATATTTTCCTTTGAAAAACATCGAGTGATAAATCTAAGGTGACTTCTTACCTTTAAAATTAAGGGAAGGCTTATTTAATTACCCAGAATATTAAGTTATATACTGCTGAGTAACAATTTATCCCCAAACTGAGCAGCTTACAACAATAAACATTTATTATCTCACAGTTTCTGTGAGTCAGGAATTCAGTAGTGACTTAGCTGGTTGGTTATGGCTCAAGTGTTAGCCGGGGTTGTGGTCATCTGAAGGTTTGACTGAGGCTGGAGGATCCACTTCCACGATGGCTCACTCACATGGATATTGGCAGGAGGTTTCAGTTTCTTGACACATGGGCCTCTCTATATGGCTTCTTCAGTATGTATGACATGACAACTCTCTTTCCCCAAAGTGAGTGATCCAAGAGAAATCAAGGCAGAAGACACAATATGTTTTATGATCTAGCCTTCAAAGTTACACATTGTCATTTCCATACTATACTACTGGTTACACACTTCAGCCCTATTTAGTATGGGAGTGGACAACAAAAAGTGTAAATAATAGGAAAAGAGAATCATTGGGGCCAGTCCTGAAAGTTGGTTATCACAGAATTGAACTATGCTGACAAATGATGAAGTGAATTAAAAGTAGTTATTAAGTGCATGTTTGAGGTCAGCATATTTTGTTTCCAAACATTTTCCCATATCCATGGACACAGGCGCCTATCATATGTCTGAGTATTATCTGACAAGCCCTGAGTGTGGAATCAAAGTTAAATACTAGGTCACTGGAGTCAGGACTGGATATAAATCTGGCTCATTTGCCTACTTGTTTGAGCCTATATTTCCTCGTTTGCAAACTGGATTAATATACTTATTTCACAGGCTTATTATAGCCATTAATCAAAAGATCATAGAACAGTATCTAAGTATTCAATCAATGGTAGGTATTTTCATTAATTATTATTGTTCTTATTATACAATTTAGCTTGAAAGATTACCATAAGTGCAGAGAGTTTGCATTCTGGCACTCATATAACAAGAAGCCTGAATGTTGCCCAGTTTCAGGTATAATTAATGCTGTGGTTCAGTGACATCATCAAATACCCAGATTCTTTCCATCTTTCTTCTCTGTCATCCTTGGCATTTGGATTCTTCCCTTGGAGTCATAAGATAAATACAGCAGCTTGGAGCATCATGTCCTCACACAATTACATCCAAAGGCTGAAAGAGTAAGGCCCTTCCTTTTATGCATTTTAACGTGAAAAAAATATTTCCATACCTCTAGAAGACTATTCCTCAGGTTTAATTGATCTTAATTGTATTGCATGTTCATTTCTAAGCCAATCATTTGCAGGGGATAAGGAATGATCAGTTTTTAGCTTAGATTAATCAAAGCTATTCCTTCAGGCTGGTGAGAGGCTTGGCTTTCTGGAAGCATGTTGCTGTGTGATGCCTGAAAAAAATTAATATGTAAGAACGACAAGAATAGCTGCTGGGTGAGCCACCAGCCTCTATTACAGGGTCCATGAGAGATACAACTGTGAAAAGTTTGCTTTCTGAAAATGCCTTTATTCTATCTGTACACTTGGTGGGTAGTTTAGCTGGATATAGAATTCTGGAATGGAAATGATTTTTCCTTAGAATTGTAAACATTGCTCTCTTCCTTTTCACTTTCAGTGTTATTTTTGAGAAGTCCAATGCCTTTTTGATTCCTGATTTTGGTAAAGGACCTGTTTTTCTTTCTAGAAGTGTTTTGAAGTTTCTATTTATTCATGAGTTTCTGAAATTTTATGATTATGTGCTTTGGTCTAAAAATTTTTCCTTCTTTGTATTGGGCACCCAATTGGTCCTTCCAGTCTGGGAAGTCATCCCAATTAGTTCTGGGAAATGTTCTTGTACCATATTATTAAATAATTTTTACCTCTCTATTATCTCTATACTTTCTTCCAGAAATTCAACTTGAATGTTAGGCCTGTATTGATCTAGTTTCCTTATCTTTTTGTTTCTATTTTTTTCCATCTTTTGGTCCTTTTGTTCTTTTTTTGAAATATTTCTGTAACTTCATCTGGACTTCAACTTTTACTCCTTATTCTCTTAATGTTTCTTTTTTAGAGCATCCTTTTCTTATTTCATGGATACAATCAATAGTTTTTCTCATCTCCTCAAAGACGTTACTTACAGGATTTGTTTGTTTTATGTGTGTTTTTAAAAATTTTCTCTACTTCCTCTTGGTTACTTATTTTTCCATTTTGGTCTTCCTCTTTTGTTAAAGAGTTTCCTTAAAATATCTGATGATTTTTCTTCACTTTCTCATATTTTAGTGAAGAGAGCACTTTCCCCCACCTTACCGCCTACTAATAAGGTAAGTTGTAATATGAGAACAGGAAGGAATGCCTATCTTCACTTTACAGATGAGAAACTGAGGCATATGGTATTATATAATCTAGCTAATAAAATGCAGCCAGAGTGTGGTGAATGTGAGCTGCAAGTACAATACTGACTCAGTAGGTGAAACTTATCCTTGGCATTGGCCCTCCTCTCTTGTCTTTTTCTCTCTCTCTCCCTCAGTTTGGTTTCAGAAGAAAAATCTATTGACATTTAAAATGAAGCAGGAATTAATGGCAAGGGAAGAGCTGGTACCTCCCCCTAACGTCACTCTAGTTTTCAGCATTTTAGCGGGGACTGTGTTTACTCAAATTAGCTGTGGAATCAACATAGATAACATTTCTTGATCTGGTATTGTGGTGTGAGGCAACACAGACAATTAATATTGGCCACTGTCCCCAGAGGTTTTACATTTTAGACGAGATGGACTATTTATCTAAAAAGATAATTACATTATAATTTAGTTGCCCTGCACTCCTTAAGATAGCTTAACACCTTAAAGGAAATGACTGCTTGGCATCATAAGCCAACTTCATTCACCCTGTAAGAACACTGAGATTTCAGAGAAGCCAACTTCACCTTCTGAGAACATTGAGATTTCAGAGGAAGATGTGGGCTCAGAGAGGGCAGCCAGGTCTGCAAGAGTTGGAAGTGCCTACAGGACAGTGGGAGGGCCTCTGTGGAGTCCAGGCAAGGGAAATTGATGAGCAAATGTGAGGGGTTATAATAGGTGACTCAGTGCTCTCCTTGCTTAGATCCCCAGAAGAACAGGGGTCAATACCCAAGCCCTCCGCGTCTGAAAGGCAGCAGTCCTTGGAGTAAGTGTGGGGGCCATGCAGGAGTGACACATGATTCAGACTCAACAGTCACACCAGTGTCTTCTAGTTCTTACTTAACCTTCTTGGTTCTCATCAGCAAACCAAGCTGCAGGGAAAGAGGGCTTTTTCAAGAGCATTGCTCTTCCGACCTTTTGAGTGTTTTTAGATGAAAAGACATTCTTTTAATATACTTGAAAAATCTGGAAGGAATAATATAAATCAATGCCTTAAGCTTTATCAGCTTCAAGTTTAGTCGTTTTTCTTGAACTGAATTCCCCACAGCGTTTAAAGAGCAGTAAGAAAGCAGAGCCGTCAGCCCCAGGAGCCAGTCTGGGAAGCTTTGTGATAAACTCGCGGGTCGACTTTTATTCAAAACACACACCAAATCCTATTTCAAGTAATCTTTGGCTTCCAACTTGGCACCCAGCAGCCGATTGAAAATGTCTCCTGGGTGTTGACCTTCCAGACAGACCCTTGCCCTGGAAGGAGCCAACCACCATTCTCTGTCCCTATCTTGGTACACACTCACTGGGAGGCTCCTGGATTCTTTGTGGCCAAGAAGCAGGGATTCCCAGGAACACGAACTTGAGCCCCCAAAGCCAGGAAGCCAGGGCAAAGTAGGGCGCTGCAAGGACACAGAAGGGTCGACAAGCCCGCAACCCAACGACCCGTGTCAAGCACGCCTCGCCCGCTGCTGCTGGATGTTAAATGTGGGGTTTGTGTTGTTTTAATAAAGCAGGACAGACACATTTCTCACATACCAGGTTTCGCTACACCAGGCCTGTTCCCTCGGGAGGCAGCTAAAGTCGAAGCCGAGGGCGGAACCGCGCGGGCCGCGACTCCGGGTCTCCTGGGCTGCGCCCGGCCTTTGCGGCGGCCAGGGACGCGGGCAGCCTCTGCAGTTGTGCGGGAGCCTCTGGAGCGGCCCCGAGCTCATTTTCCACTCGGCTGCTTCCCGGCCGAGCTGTAAACCCAACCTGACGTGGGCTCATTAATTTGGCAGCGACTGGAAGACTGGGCCATGGCGGCGCACCCGGGAGGCCTTTGTGCGCCCGGGGTCAGGTCAGAGGGCAACTGAAACACGGCTGAACCCTGCACGCGGCTCCCAAGCGCGGACAGCGCGGCCCGAGAAGCTTCCTCCGGCCGGACGGCCCCGGGACCCAGCCTCCCTCCCCGCGGCCCCGCCAGCGCGGCTTCCGGCGTCCGGGAGCACGGTGACCCGGACCCTTCGCAGCCACCGACCGCAGTTCTGCAGTGGGCTTGCTCCGCCCTGTCCTTTCTCCTCTGCCCGCGCCCTGGCACGAGCAGGGACAGTTTCAGGCGAGCTGGGCCGATGACCTCCGAGGCCTCCTGCCTTCGAGATTCAGTCGCTGGGGTTCAGCCCTGCCCTGCCCTGCCCACGCCTCCCAGCAGGCCGGGGGTCTCGCACCAGCCGGGAGGCACCTGGCTGGCCCGGAGCTCAGTGCCTGCCTCGGGCTCGGAGGAGAGGCCAGGGTGCGGCGTGCGGCCTCCGCGCCCGAATGCGCTCTGAGCCAGGCCCGGGCCCAGCAGCCCTGTGGCCTAGACCGTTGGCCCCTCGGGATTTTCCCTGAGGATTTCGGCCGCGCACCTGGGACCCAGGCGCCCGCGAAATCCCTGCGGCCGGGCTTGCGCAATTTTTGCCGTTGGCGCGGGCCTGACCTCGTCGGCCCGGATGGATGGGTGCGCCTCGTCATCGTCTATCTTCTTGCTCCGTGGGGCCCGAGACGGGCATGCGGGAGGAGGAACGCACACCTCGGGGCGGGGACCGGAGGCTGAGGCGCCGCGGGAGCGCAGGGGCTGCTTCCCAATGTCGGGTAGGGGTGGCAGGCCGAGCCCCAGCGCCCTCCTACACCGGCCTGGCGCTGGAGAGAGCGCCCGCTGGATTTTCTTTCTCTTGTCGTTTTCTCGGCCGGCGGATTCGGACTTCGAAGCACCAGTGCCTGGGTCCCCAGCCCAGAGGTTCTGTCTTTCACAAACGCCTGAACCCCGGCGGCTGGAGGCGAGGTGGGGGCGGGAGGTGGTTCTGCTTTTTGCAAGTGGCCCAGCGCAGATTAATTTTAGCAAGTTTCGCAAAAACAGAGCGGCCTCCTCTGTGCCTTTAGGTGACTTTTGTGACATTTAGCAGCAAAGAAAACTATTTCCTCTGCCATTCAGAGCTAACCACGTGTAATTGGCCCAGAAGTCTGTTGTATTTTGAGGAACTGTTTGCGATACCCCATCTGTTTTCATCTCGCGCTTCAAACGAATCTATGTTTATTCTTCCGTCGGGGAAATTGGTTTACACGCGCAGTAATTTCGGTGCGACATGGAAGTAGTCTCTTGAACTAATGCTACGGGTCCGACAGGCTTTGTGACTGCTAACAACCCTCCACTACATCTGTCAGTAGACTTTTACACAGCCCCAAGGTCGGTCCCAGGTTTATCATCACTATTTGTAAACCAATTGGTCTCCCGTGATGACCGGAGACGCGGATGCCTGAGTCCGAGGAGGAGGTCGAGAGGCCCAGGAGTATTCGGGTCGCAGAGGGCAAAGCCTCGACGGGTCCTGCGATCCGTGGGACACGCCAGGCTGACAATGAGCGGTCCCTAGCAGTTTCCTTCCCCAGCCGCCCTGTCCTGGCGTTTGTGTCTTTTTTGTCCTCACTGTGATCCTGAGCGGTGGGCCTGGCTCCCCAAGTAACAGAGAAGGAGGTGGTCACAAGCCTGGGACCGATGCGTCGCTGACCCGGCGTGTTTTGCAGATCGAAGATGGACCGATGGGCTGGGGGGTGGAGGAGGTGGGAGTGGAGAGAGTGGCGGAGGCCACCTGGCCGCTTGGAGGGCCTCATGGGGACGGTTCGGTACTCCCCCACAGGTCAAGACCGCTCGAGGACTAGGGGCCTGGAAGGTCAGGTCAGCGGAGTGAAGAGCTGGCAGGACGCAGTCCTGGTGGGTGTTGGTGTCTTTTTGTCTCTCAGCGTTTGTGGGCGCAGGGCAAGGCCCACCGAGAATGGGGAGCCCAGGACTGTAAGGTGGCTGCGCGGGAGGCAGCGAGCGCCCAGGGCGGTCCACCAGCTGTGTAATCGGAGAAATTGCTCCGAAATTGCGTAGGCTGCCCTGGCTGAGAGGCCTGTAATCAGCCCCTGGCAAGTGTGCAAATGCTGATTTTGCGGGTGTTACCTCATCCACGCTGGCGGTGAAAAGCCTCGGGCTGGTGGCAGGCTCGCCTCTCACAGCCTGACTTCTCCCGGTCTAGCGGGTGGGGGTGCAGACCCTGCCCCGAGGTGGGTTGGGGTGAAGTGTGGGAGTGTGCATCTGAGGTCGGGGGCTTCTTTGGCCCAAAGATTAGGGAGGCTGAAAGAAGGTGAAAATGAAATCGTCGACTATTGCCTTAATGCAGGTTCATTGTCCCCGTGTCCTAGCAGGAATGAGCCACTTTCTCTGCCTGCCATGCTTCGCTTGGTCTTTCTGTCTCTTTTAAGAGGAGGAAAAGTTGGTAGAGGAGAAAACCAGAATTATTTACCACACAGTAGAAAAGGTGATGGAGGCTGTCTTGACGAAGATGCAAAGGGAGCAATCTTCAATTGTTTATACCTTTATACTGAAAATAGCAAAAAAAAAAAAAAAAAAAAAGGAAATTCAGCAGAAGGCCATAAAATCAGTAAAGAACTTCTCTACAGAGGAAGAACCATATTTTAGTTTCAGCAGTGAGAAAAGTGACCTTTGCTAACTCCATTAGGGCGGAGGCCTGCTCCTGGGATTGTGCAGGAAGACAGAGATGTAACCAGAACCTGTGTCTGCACAGATAAGGCGTCCATCTTTCCAAAGGCAGAGGGAAATGGGCTCCTCACACCCCTTCATGCTGGCCAGCCCTGAATTCTCTACCACCCTCAGTCCCCAACTTCATTTGACTTAAATAGATACTGACAGTGAGTAATTTGAAAAATCAAACTATTCAGGGGAAAAAAGTGAAAACTTCAACTTACCCCACATCTCAAAATCCAGAAAGCAAAATAATTCATTAACTCATGACTTTCCCCTGCTTCCCCACAAAGAAATAAGAACTTAGGTGTACATAACTACTTGGATATAGACCTGATATGTAAGAGGCAATCTCATTTCTCAGGTCTCTGAGTATTTTAATTTGTGGCATTTTCAGTATTGCCTCCTGAAACCAAATCCCCAGAGGATTTGAAAGGTCCCTAGCTCCAGACGCTCATTTCAATCCATTAGTGGGGATGAGCTAGAAGGTTTGCCCGAGAAAGTAATGATTTTAAGGTTAAGATTCTCCTCTTTTATTCATTGTCAGCATAGACCCAAAGCTTGAGGAAAGACAACAGGATTATTTCAGAGTACGAGGCCTCCATATCTGGGCCAATCATAAAAACAAGGTTTTAGTCAAACAGGGTTTCTTAGCAGGGGCTGACTTTGCCTTGCCAATTGTCATTGCTGCTGTTTGTTTTCTTTTGTCCTTTTACCCATCTTGTACAACTGATCACAACTCACACCAATAAGACTCCTCATACAATTTGCTTTTGAGAGACTGCTGTTTGCTTGGTACTGTACTAGCAATAATGAAAGGCACATGGATTTCCTGCTCTTTAGGAGCCTCTAATTCACTTGGGGAGAAAAGACTGAGAAGACTTAGAATAGTATGAAGGGCCCATATAGTATTGCTGAGAGGATGCAGTGAGGAGGCCGCTGGCTTGTTGGCGGTATTGTTAGAGCATGGGGAAAGGCACAGGTCACAGGAATATTTTCTGGGTCACGCAAGCAAGTGGTCTTCAGGCCACGTGGGAGAGAAAACCAGATGAGGAGCTGGGAAGCCAGCAGCCAGATGGGGCCAGGCTCAGCTTTGTGCTTTCTTCCCGCCCTCTCTGCTCTGTTGGTAGATAGCAGAAAATAACTGAGGGGCAGAGCTGGAACCCATGGTCTGTGTGTGTGCTGAATATATTGTCTGGATCATTCTCTACCAGCGGTAGAGATGAGGTAAGATGAGAGAGGTGATGTGAGAGAGCTCCATTTCTGGCTACTAACCCTGGGCTACTAGCTTTGCTATTTGCATCAGCATGATGACCTAATGTATCCTTGAGAAAATAAACTAGCTGGTTTATGAGCTAAAGAATCATGTGACTTTTTTCCCCTGCTAGGATCCCCTGCTAGGATCTCAACAGCTGTTTTAGGACAAACACTGCCCAACAAGGCTGTCGCCATCACAGGATGAATATAAAGGACTTCACTGCCTGGGAGTGATTTAAGGAAAGTACTTGAAATGTTGTATGTGATTAGAAAGAATAACCACAGTGAAACACCGGCTGCATTTCTAGTCATTTTTTAGACCATTGTTACCTGGTTGGAGTTTGGAAGCAAATACTTCTTTCTGTTTGAGAAAATGTTTGATCCAGAATTTCCAGCTTCTGATGGTTATTAGCAAGTTCTAGCCTTGACCTCTTACGTTGGGGAGGGCTTCAGATATGGTAAAGATCAGGGATATTAAATTAGAAAAAGCAAAAGGAGCCACTGTATTTTTTAAACACAAGTTAAAAATAAATTGTTATGCATGTTTTGATTCCAGCAAAATAATTCTTATACATAAATATGATATAACATTATAGTTATTTTCAATTCATATGTGCTTAATTTTTTCTCTCTATATTTCTTTCTCCTGAGTATCTAGATGAAATATAAAATCAGAGTCAGAATTTCTTATTTATCATATTATTCGTATAGAATTGTTTTTTCCTTTAAAATGTATAAAATTTTTATTCTATGGAATTCTTTTTAGGCATGAAACTCATTTTAGATTCTAAAAAACCCTTCTAACTTGTTTCTTTAGCTGTGTTAGTTTTTCCCACTTTACTAACTGCTTTTATATATTTATCTATGTTTGGGATTTATGAAAATGTCCCCATCATTTTAATAGTCACCACTGGGTGCATAGGCAATGGCTTAGAAAACTTTTTAAAATATGCTAATACCACTATAGCAAAACACCATTACATCAACAAAAAACACAAACCCACTGAACACCAGCCCAGAAAAACATTCCCACAACTATCTGGGGAAAATAAACCAAAAAGAGCTATCTTTCATTATGTCTGAAAGATCAGCTAACCAGGCAGGGCTCTCAGGAGAACAAGAGGAATGATATTTTACAGAGGAGGGGTCCTTATGGAGACCCTCTGCTTTCAGCTCCCCAGACATGCACTAGGGGGTGGAGTATGGAGACTGCTCTCATTTGGAAAGAGACGTTGAAGGAATAAAGCCATGTGGAACCTGTTCTACCTAGAGTTGAAACCCTGGGGCCTCTGGGGTGAATTGACATAAGAAGTCCATTTGAGCTAATAACCCCTCTTGTTCCATAAGCTGAGGGTGAGATTTTTTTTTTTTTTTTTTTTTTGCTGTTATTTGTAAAGGGCTGTAGGAAAGATTGGTGTTTTGCATTGCAACATCACTAAATAGACATGGATTTTGAGTCCCACCTATGCTCACTGAGTTACTATGAGAATTAAATAAAATGACACGTGTAAAAGCACTGATTTCATATCTTGGAAGTGGTCTATAAATGACTGTACTGCTATCTGGAGTTTTTCTTGAGTCTGAATCATCAGAAAGAATTGCCTGAGCTCTCTCCTTGTGTCTTCTGGGGTGCACAGAGCCTTCACTAACTGTGAAGGATCCAAGTGAACACCTGAGTGATCCTGTTAAGGGAAGGGTAGCCTGGTTCAAGGTGTCGGTGGCGGGGAGGGGGTTGGGGCATGTTGCATCCCATCTGATAGTACAGAGGATATGCAAATAAAAACTTGTCACTTGGGAGTGCAACAGGGGTTCTGGCAGAGCCTGAAATTAGAGAAAGTGTAATGGGCAGACAGAAAGGGTAGCGGGGACATGGGTGTGTACAGTTGGCTTCTGCCAGACATGTCAAGAGGCAGTATGGAGTGATGGTCATCAGCTGGGGCTCTGAGGCCTGCCTGCCTGGGCTCTTCTTACTGTCAATGCTTACTTACCTCTCAGTGCTCAGGGCCCACACCTGCAGGACAGGGAGCATAATAGTACCTGTCACATAGCATTGTAGCAAGGAGCTACAATCTATGCAGAACACTTAGAGCAGGGCTGGATGTGCTGGGTCATTCAGAAAGTCAGCAGAGAACCATGTGAAGCTGCCTGGCTCCAAGTGAGCTGCCTGACTTTGCCTTTGTCACTTACCAACTGTATGATGTTGGGAAGTATGACATTGAGAAGTTCCCACACTTCTGTGCCTCAGTTTCTTCATCTGTGAAATGGGTATAATAATAATACCTACTTCCTAGGGTGGTGGTTGTTATGATTAAATGAGTTAACAAATGTAAATGGTTTGGAACAGTGGCATGTAACACAGATCTGCTGTTACCTTTGTTGTTTTTATTATTGTTATTGCAAGCAAGCTGCTCCTTCCCTTTCCCTTCAGTTCAATAAATGTAAATTATCCCACAGATACCCTGAAGAAAATGAGCACACATCACCTGAAGATCTTTCTGTAACTCTCTCTGGTACCACTGGTTATGTCTGCATCAACCTTAAGATCCCTCTTTAATGAGCCCCTATGGAAGAGACTCATGTGAGGCCCATTTCCCCTCTCAGGAGGCTATTCCACACCACACCTCACTCTGCCTTTGGATGTAGTTTTCTTTTTTCACTCAAGATTTTCCACCACCTTCAGCTTTTCTACTTGTACCCTTCCTGTTCCTGCTTGTTCTTGAGTGTGGCTGGGGATGCTGGGTCCTCTAGACCCGGGAGGGCTTGCACGGATCAGGATAGGACTGCTACTGGCCTAGATGGGTACGTGGGTAGATGGACAGTGCTTGATTTCTGGTGTCTATAAAATCAGTAGAAAATGAGAAATGGAGCATCAGACAAATTTAAATGCTCTGTTGGTTTTTAATTAATTCAATAATCTCATTCTTCATGCTTCTATAAATCTGGAATGATACCACTGTTATTTTAAGAGATGGAGAGTGAATACTAATGCCTTCCAAAAACATTGGAGGACTCTGCAGTTTCCTTAAAAAAACTCCTTTCCTTTTGGGAGTGAACTTGAATTCACCAAGAGGAGTAGTATCATTGAACAGGTCTCCTTCGTGAGTCTGAGATTTAGATAAGAGTTTATGATATTCCTTTATGACTGGACGTAGCAGAATGAGTTGGGTATAGCATTTTAGATTGAGTTCTCAATCTCCAGATTGTGGTAGTTTAATTTATCCTCTCCACGTAGTTTTGCTATTGACATTTATTAGCCTGGAGTGTTGCTGCCAACACAAGTTTTGAGTAGATTGTGGTATAAACAGATTTCCTCTTTACACTTTCTAATCAGTGTAGGACTGTTTTTATTGAAACCGTACCTCAGCTCAAGCTCTCCACAGTGTAGGCACATATGTACGGAGTTTAAATTGTATTTATGGTTGGTAAATGTTCTAATTAAGGGGCTGTATGTGTTCAGAGGGGAAAATTAAATCAGTGAACATGGGAGGCCAGGAGGCTCTTCCGTTCTGGTTTGGATTCTGTATGATTTTAGGCTTTGAGAAATCAATGCGGTGAGCTGGTGGGTGACAACCCAGGCAGACATTTGTCTCCTGGCTGATTTACAATGTTATCTACAGATTTTTTTTTCCTTGATGAGATGACGTTTCATTCCTTATTGCCTGCTTCATCCTGACACATCACAGAGCAATTTCTGACAGGCAACACTTCTGGATAATGTCCTGGGCCTTACTTTCCATATTAGGATACATGGAATGCTCAAATAAAAAGGAATATAACTGACATGGTGTCCACCACAACAGTCCCATCCTGCTGTCACAACAATGGCAATGAGTAGATTGCCATCCACTAAGCAGTGCCTGGGCTTCTTTGGAACTCCCCTCAGGAAAGGTTTCCACATCTTTCTGAGCACTGCTAAAGAATGAAGTCTTGGCCACAGCAGACCAAAGGGTACTGAAGGGTTTCAAAAGTAGCTGCTGCTATGCTATATAGTTAGCTCAAGGAGGATTGTAATTTGCAAAAATGGGCAAAATATGCACTCCAAGGATATGTAGAACACAATCTAGCCAGATCTGCCCAACCACAGTAATTTTGCTGCTTCAGACAAAATGCCTTTTTGGTGTAGGTTTGAGTTGACAGATTACTGAGGGAAATTTTTGTCTTGCCCACACTCCCAGTTTATTCAGGTTGTTTGTTAATACATCGTACAGCCCTCCATGAGGATGGTGTGATGTAGACCTGGCACCCTAAACCGAATAAGCTCTTTGCTGACAGCTGAAAGTAAAGGCATTTGTGGCAATCAGATTGAGGAGGGCCTCAGGTTGCTTCCAGATGTCAAGTTGATTAATGTTGGAGTTGGTGCTGCCAGCAGCCAGGCCATCTGAGTGCACAGATCCCCAGGAAACAAGCCTGGTGGTTGTGGTATCAGTGGGTAGAGACACAAGCACAGATACTGAACAGATGGCAGTCCTTCTGCTTCAGCTTAGTAGAATGCCCAGAAAATCCTCCACGATGCAAACCCCCCAACATAAGACTTTTCAGCCATTTTTCATGTTTTCTAAACAGAGTGTTGTTTCCTTAAATTAACATCAGTAGTTCTACACTCAGAAGTCCAACCCAAGCTGGGCTTGGTGGCTCACGCCTCTAATCCCAGCACTTTGGGAGGCCAAGGTGGACTGATCAGCTGAGGACAGGAGTTTGAGACCAGCCTGGGAAACATGATGAAACCCTGTCTGTACTAAAAATACAAAAATTAGCTGGGTGTGGTGGTGGGCGCCTGTATGTAGTCCCAGGTACTGGGGAGTCTGAGGCAGGAAAATCGTTTGAACCTGGGAGGCGGAGTTTGCAGTGGGCGGAGACTGTGCCACTGCACTCCAGCCTGGGCAACACAGTAAGACTCCATCTCAAAAAATAAAATAAAATAGAAGTCCAACTCAGGAAGACACCAGTGGGTTAAGCCCAACACAACGTTAGGATCTGCCGTTTTGGATTGAGAAGGGCAAAGAAGAGAAGACCAAAAAGAATATGATGATAAAACAGCATGTTTCTATGGTACTTCTGATTTTTCAAAGCATCATCATATTTCTTTTCTTACATTTATCCTATATACCCGTGAAGAAAGTTGAGAAAATTGTGTTCATGTAAGTGATCCAGAGTGTGTGGCTTAAAGTACTTTGTGGATGTAAGGAGCCATTGTCATTCCCCATCTCCATGGGGTGCTATGAAATGGATAGTGTATTGAAGGTCATACCACTTAGTTGATGGCAGAGCCAGAAGAAAAACCACAGACTCATCATCCATTGCCCCTGCTTATCCTCTTAGATCAATCTTTCTCAAAGCGTGGGCCCCAGACAAGAAGCATCAGCATCACCCCAGGCCTATGGATCAGTACCTCTAGGGAAGGGGCCCACTGATGTGTTCTAATAAGCCCTCCAGATAATCTAATGCATACTCAAGTTTGAGAACCATTGGTCTAGGCCAATACTTCCCAGTCTGGGTTTCCTGGACCCCAGGACCCTGTGGACATAATGATTAATTCCCCTAAGGCTATTTTCAAAATTTCATAAAACTTAATCATGCTCAACATTACTTTATAAATTATATATTTTATTATGTACGATGGATAAATGAGCATTAGGAAAGGAAACTGATTATTGATCAATGCTTTTTCATATTTTTTTACTCATTTATTGGTTATCTAATATGCTCTGAGTTGGATACTGGGAGCTCCAGAGATGGTAAGGTGCCTATTCTCAGGATAATTATAGGCTTGTAAACAGATTATCGCAATATGATATGATAAGTACTGAAAGGCAGATTTAAATAGTACTATGATAGAAAAAAAATCTAAAATACTATGGTGGGGAGAATCTCCAGACTGTGCCACGTTGCTTCAAGGCTTTGTGGTTGAGCTTGAGCTTGGCTGGTTGAGATGGGGAGAGGAGGGACGGAAGATAACTCTCAGGTGGAAACCTGCTTCTCCCTCTTCTTTCCCCAACCACCCAGCTGAGGACAAGCAGAAACATGAGCCCACTTCTGGGTTCTGGGTTCTCTCCCTTCTTGGACCCTCCCGCCTTTTTCCTAGGCAACACTTCGGAATATGAGAAGCACTAACAGAGGATTTGGAACAGGCTCAGAGAGTCTCTGCATTAGTGAGGAGAACTTTAAACAAGACCTTCAACTTACATTTTTACAGACCTCCCTCACCTGTAAGTACAATGGGCAATTTCTTAAAAGATACTTCTCTGTTTAACCAGGGAGTTGAAACAAAATGAAATGTCTATTTGGAGAATATTTTAGTTTTACTCCAGTACGATTACCTTAAAAAATGCATACGTTTTGTAGTCCCAGCTACTTGGGAGGCTGAGGCAGGAGAATGGCTTGAACCCGGCAGGCGGAGGTTGCAGTGAGCCGAGATTGGGCCACTGTACCCCAACCTGGGTGACAGAGCAAGACTCAGTCTCAAAAAAAAAATGCATACGTTTAATTTCAGTTCAGCTATTTTACGGGTCTTTGTCTTTTAGAAAATCTATGGTGATGTGGTTTGCATTTCAGAAAAAAAAATACTTTCTAGGTTAATGTTGCTTTCAGATGCTAGTGAGGTTTGTCTCTGCTTGTTAGGTTATTGCTTGTAGTGCCCAAGCCTAAGTGGATGATGGGCCTTCCTCTGTACATTCTTTGAAGTTAACTTTCCATCTTCCTATAATTTCACTTCAGAATGTCTGTGTGCACAGCATATACCCAGCATAACCAAAGGGAAAGGGCAGGGCAGAGATGTGTATATGAGGAAACTTCACATGTAGCAACTGAGACTTATATTGAGAACATTAACAATTGCTTCCTTCTTGCGGGGGTGCTTCTGGTTCTAAATGAGGTGTTAGTGTTTGTAAGGGTGATAACCTTGTCCCATTGAATTATGATGAGAAAACAACCTAGTTGCCTACAGAGCCAAAAGCAAACCTCAGAACTGCTTGACTCATCCGTCAAACAAATTGTATTTTAGGAAATGCAGGACAGAGAAAAATGCACAAAAGAAAAGTAGGTTTATTTATTTGTACAAAAGTAGAATGACAGCCGTTTGAGTGGATCCAAATAGCGTTTAGGGAGAAAAAAAATGTGATTCATTGCCAGCTATTAAATTTTGTTTATCCTTCTTTAAACTAACCAGAAACACACTTTGGAAAAAACGTGAGTTAACATTTTAAGTGCTGAAAGCCTGCTGTGGATGCTGCCTCGGCTCGCCTATCTTCCAAGGGGAAGATGAGGGCTGAAGCAAGCAAACATGGTTTTGAGAGGTCAGGCAAAGAATGAATGTCTAGACCTGCTTCCCAGTCCACCCTCCGGCACTGGGAGAAGTTTTTCATTTCCTTAAATAAGGTTGCTCACTTCAGGGCAATAGCAAGAAGGTTCATGTTTACAAGGTGGTTTCAGATAAAGTACCTCAAAGGAAACAGAACATTTCTCCAAAGACACAATCACTGACTGAGTGACTGTGTCAGGAAACCCCTTTTCCCTGATAATCAGTGCTTATTATCATGCGCATTTGCCAGATCACCAGTGGATGTGACTAATGCTGACTCCTGGTACAACTGTGTGACTGAAAGACTTCAGAGCACTTGACAAGTATCTGAAAAAATTGCTGGAATCCCAGTGCCTAGTGGAAGAAACCCCTCCAGACTGCAGTGTGCTGGGGTGACTCCCTCTAGCATGGCCCTACCCTCTTTCTGCTACAGGGCCATAAGGGAGCAGCTTTTATAGCTGTTTCTACTGTCCCCACCCCCGCACCCTCCTTAATTAAGTGTATTAGTATAAATATTTGGGTTGTTAATGCCCTTAAAATTGGAAGGGAATGTACTTATCATAGATTATAAGAATTAACTTGATTTAAATAATACAAAAATATACATGTTTCTAAAAGAAGCAGTAGCAAAAATAACTTTGCTGAAGCTGAAGCCCCTAGCATATTTTTGCTTTCCAAGCAAATAATTCCACCATGAGAATTATCTAGAGTTTGCTATCTCAGTAGTGTCTAGAGAGGGAACTCCCTGCTGAGTCTGAGGCCACAAGGAAAGGCCCAAGTGGACTTCTTAGGTCTAGAGAACTCCACCACCCCCTGCTTCATGGCCGAGGGAGAAGGAATCTCCATGTCGTGGTTCACTGGCTTTCAAGCCTCAATGGACTTGATGAAGCAAAAGACCCCATACAGGCTACTGTCCTCCCTTTTCCCTCATAAACCTTCAACTTTTCCCTTTTGCCCAATATTCCAGCTTCCTTCACATATTTCTGGAACTGTGCAACTGTGTCTTATTCATTTTTGTGTCCCCTTGTCTTAGCAGAGCTCCCACCACTTACAGTAGGCATTGAAAAATGTGATTAAACTGGGTTGTCTTGTGAGCAGACACAGGGCCTTCCTACCTGCCAGCAGCATGGACCACCTAGGCTAGGTCTACACAGGTTTAGGGGGCAGCTTAGGACACATTGCTCCCAGGTATCTGTCTTAATAGCTAGTAGTATGCAGACTCTCCTTTAAAAATATTTAAAAATTAACTTTAGAAACATTTCAACCTTAATACAACAAAATGAAAAGACAACCTCCATTGGCATCCTTTGGGTTTCCTTAGCATCTACACCTTTAGGGTGAGGATCCATTTGAACTATTGCAACAGTACCTATGGAATTGATGTGATAAGAGGAACATAAAGTAAAAACTTGTATTAGAGGAAAAGTCTGCCTTCTCTTCTGGCCGCTCTGCTAGGGTAGCAGTTTACAGAGGGAATGAAGAGGAAGGCCACAGAGTAGCACATTCATTCAGAAACGTCATAGTGTGCATTATGCCAGGAGCTGCAAGCACTGTCACTAAATCTCTTTGTCTCAGAAGGAAAACCTGGACATGAGACTAGGCCAAGGCAGATTGTTAGCAGGGAGTCCAGCCCAGTCATTCTCTGGCTCTCACCACAGAACACATGGATGAAGGGATAAAGAATTTAACAAAAATTGGCCAGGCGCGGTGCCTCATGCCTGTGATCCCAGCACTTTGGGAGGCTGAGGCAGGCAGATCACTTGAGGTCGGGAGTTTGAGACCACCCTGACCAACATGGCAAAACCTGTCTCTACAAAAAATACAAAAATTAACACCAGTCAGAATGGCGATTATTAAAAAGTCAAGAAACAATATATGCTGGCGAGGCTGTGGAGAAATAGGAACGCTTTTGTTTTGTTTTGTTTTCGAGACAAGAGTCTCACTCTGTCGCCCAGGCTGGAGTGCAGTGGCACAATTTCAGTTCACTGCAACCTCTGCCTCCTAGGTTCAAGCAATTCTTCTGCCTCAGCCTCCCAAGTAGCTGGGATTATAGGTGTGCACCATGCCTGGCTAATTTTTGTACTTTTAGTAGAGACGGGGTTTCACCATATTGGTCAGGCTAGTCTCGAACTCCTGACCTTGTGATCTGCCTGCCTTGGCCTCCCAAAGTGCTGGAGTTACAGGAGTGAGCCACCCCCCTCCTCCACCGGCCAAAATAGGAACATGTTTATATTGTTGGTGGGAATGTAAATTAGTTCAATCATTGTGGAAGACAATACAGCGATTCCTCAAGGATCTAGAACCAGAAATACCATTTGACCCAGCAATCCCATTACTGGGTATATACCCAAAGGATAATAAATCATTCTACTATAAAGACACGTGCACACGTATGTTTATTGCAGCACTATTTACAATAGCAAAGTCATGGAACCAACCCAAATGCCCATCAATGATAGACTGGATAAAGAAAATGTGGTACATACACACCATGAAATATTACACAGCCATAGAAAGGAATGAAATCATGTCCTTTGCAGGGACATGGATGAAGCTGGAAGCCATCATCCTCAGCAAACTAACACAGGAACAGAAAACCAAACGCTGCATGTTCTCATTCATAAGAGGGAGCTGGCCAATGAGAACACATGGACACAGGGAGGGGAACAATACACAGCAGGGCCTGCTGCAGGGCCTGCTGCAGGGCGAGGGGAGGGAACTTAGAGGACAGATCAATAGATGCAGCAAACCACCATGGCACATGTATACCTATGTAAGAAACCTGCACATGTATCCTGGAACTTAAAGTAAAAAAATAAAATAAAATAAAATACAAATACAAAAATTAGCTGGGTATGATGGCACATGCCTGTAATCCCAGCTACTCAGGAGGCTGAGGCACAAGAATCGCTTGAACTCAGGAGGTGGAGGTTGCCATGAGCTGAGATCGCACCACTGCACTCCAGCCTGGGTGACAGAGAGGGACTCTGTCTCCAGAAAAAAAAAAAAAAAGAATAAATAAAATTCTCAAGTACTTAAAAATATCTTATTAACTCTTTCCATCTATTTATTTGACTACCTGACCAATATTTTGGTGCTTCTGGGAAGGACAGCAGTGGATAGAATGTGGAGGGACCCCAGGCTCATGCACAGGAGTAGCTGGGATAAAGAAGGGGGTAGTGGGTGCTCCCTGCAAGATCCTCTGACTCTGGCCTGGCTTCCTTTACCACATCACATTCTACTTCCTCTTTCCAGGGAGTATGTGGTTCCAACCACATTCCTGCAGGCACCAAGGCCTCATGTCAAATCACATGGCATTTCTGAGCCTAGAGCTTCATATTCAAGAATGTGGCAAGAAGCATAGGATCGTGGTTATTTTGTCCCATACTTCTGCACCGAGGACCAGAATTTCAAGAAATAATGAAGTCTCTGACCTGGCAATTCCACTTCTAGGTCTATACCCAAGAGAAGTGAAAATATCTGCACACAAAGACTTGCACATAAACATCCACAGTGCTGTTATTCATAAGAGCCAAAAAGTAGAAACAATCTACATGTCCATCAACTGATGATGGACAAACGAAATGCAGTACGTCCATACAATGGAATACTATTCAGCCATAAGAAGGAATGAAGTACTGATACATGAATGAACCTTGAAAATATTATGCTGACTGAAAGAAGACAAAGACGGTCACATGTTATATGATTTCATTCATATGAAATATCTAAATAGGCAAATTCATAGAGACAGAAAGCAGGTTAATGGTTGATGGCAGCTAGGGGAAGAGAGAAGGGAGAGTGACTGCTGATGGGTATGGGGCTTCTTTTTAGGGGTGATGGAAAGTTCTGGAATTACATAGTGGTGATAGCTATACGACATGGTGAATATACTAAAAACCACTGAACTGTACACTTCCAAATGGTGAATTTTATGTTATGTGAATTTTCTCAATTAAAAAAAAAGAATAAGTCACTGGGAAGCAGCAGCCTTATTTCCTTCTTTCTGTCCTCCTTGAGCCAACTGAGAACCTCATTCAAATACTTGAACACAACAGACCTGCATTTTGGACTGATCAATTGGCTCTTTCACCTTTTTTTCTACCTTCCAGCCACGTCTCTCCACTTCAGTGAGCATCTTATCTTCAAGACTCAAATGGGGGGAATTCAGTTCTAAACATTCCTTTTTGTGCCTATGCTATGTGTTGGTCTTGTGGGCTTGGGTGATCTAAATCAGGGGTCTCCAAACCCTGGGCCACAGACTGGCAGTCCGTGGCCTGTTAGGAACCAAGCTGCACAGCAGGAGGTGAGCGGCAGGTGAGCGAGCATTACTGCCTGAGCTCCACCCTCTGTCAGATCACCTGCGTTGTTAGATTCTCACAGGAGGGCAAACCCTGTTGTGAACTGCACATGCAATCTTAGGGATCTGGGTTGCCTGCTCCTTATGAGAATCTAACTAATGCCTGATGATCTGACATGGAACAGTTTCATCCTGAAACCACCCTGCCCCCTGTCCGCGGAAAAACTGTCTTCCACGAAACCCGTCCCTGGTGCCAAAATGGTTGGGAACCACTGATCTAAATAGAGACCTCAAATTACCTGTCTCCAGCACCACTGCTCATGAGAGCTGTTCCCTGTGGAAGCCAGATTCTTCAACTGTTGGAAATCAGCAGGGAGGCTCATTTAGGAGACTGGCCGCGGAATAAGGCTTGGCAAAATGTCAGCTTGGACACTCTGTTCCTTTTTGCTGCTGTCATTTCTGCGGTCACAGGACAAGGCCTTGGGGTAAAGAGATGTCTTTATGAGGGGGCTCCTGAGGATACCTCAGTTTCCCTTCTTCTGCCTGTCCCACTCCTCAGCAGGTCCACCACAAACACTTCCCTCAGGCCACCTGTGTGAAACACATACCACTAAGAGCAACAAGTGCAAGGGTTTTTCAGGGATCACACCTCATCAAAGTGGCAGCCCAGGCACTGGCTGTGCCCACCCTGCGGTCCCCTCCCTGCCCACCTCTCTCTCATGCCTTCCGCTCTACTCTCCTGGTGGATGACGTTCTTTCCTCCCTGGCACAGGTGCCTCAATCTAGGTAGTCCCAATCCGAGGTTAGCTGTCACTCTTTTCGCATCAGCACAACCAGGAGCATTTTTCATTCCCATAGATGGCTCTAAAGGACAGATTAAATGGGAAGCTTTTGATCAAACCAGTTCTGAGAAGGAAAGGGAAATCCCAGCCCACCAAAGGCTTTTAAGCAGGCCTGCTGAGATGCGATGCAATGAAAGTAGTACTGTCTCAACTGGGCCACAGTAGTTCAAGCCGGCTAATAAAAACAAAGGCTCTGGGTTTATTTGTTTAACTGACAAATAAAGCCCAGAATAGTCAAGTGGGTTGAAAACTATTCAAATGATTCACATCAGAACACTGGCCATTGTTTAGTCCACAGCAGTGCCAGTGGAACAACGCCGGATACATGCCTGATTGTTTATCTGCAGATTTAATGAAAACATATACAGTTGCTGCAATAATTTAGTAGCTTACTGAGCCATCTCCTGCAGGCCAAAGAGGTGTGTTTGGAGTTATAAATATGTTTTCCTCAATTGTCTTGGTGAGTCAGGGCTAGAATAATGTTTGCCACCTATGACATGCTCAATAAATAAATTTATTGCTTCATTTTGTGCTGTGGGATAGGCAGAAACCAAGACTGCTGCAGAGTGAGGAGGCCTGTGTCATAGGAATGATGCCATAACTGGAACAGTCTGAAAAAGACAAAGCTGTAACCTTTGGGTCACTCAAAATTTAAAGTCTTGATAGGGGAACCTATTGGCTGAGCTCTTATCACAGGCATGCCAATGGCTATATTAACACAATGAGAGGGAAAAAGATCTAATCTCTCAGCTTCTGTGATAGGAGATGGGTATAGTCTCACCAAAACTACACAGAAGGGGAAGAGGTAATTCCCCCAAAGGAATCAGGCTGTTGATTAGGAAGAGAGAATAGAAACCTGGTGGACAAAAACCAACCATTATTTCTTCCATCCGAAGTACAGAAAATCACTGAAACTAAATTGAATGACAGCTCCTCTCTGAATGAGGGTGTCCAGTAGTGAAATGATTAAGTGTTTACAATGAGACCTTAATTTTGGAAATTCTGGAAAGGTAATTTTTCTGGCAAAGGTGTGTATGAGCTAAAGGAATATCTGAAACAGTTTCTAAGTCTTCTGCCCAGCTTGGTTGTGGAGACTGTTTTAACAGAGACAAAGTGAAGTAAAACATGGAGCATTTATATGGTGAATCTGAACCAAGTTAGAAAAGTGAAATTGAATAAACTTGCCTTGTGGGGATCTTCAGACATTTCTTCCAATTAACAAATTTAATAGGTGAGTAGCCCTTCAAGTACTGAGAGGGATGGACAAGGAAAATCAGAAAACAGTTAGAATCTATATATGTAATTTATTAGCATTCACAGTTAATATATGTATTTCCCATGCACATATGCTATTAGCCAGTGACAGCAGCATAGTGAGCAATGAGCAGTAGCTCACCATTCTGCACAGGCTGTCAGCCAACGAGTCCTGCAGATTATCCTGGGTAGACTGTGTGAGGCAGTGTTATTAAGAGGGCTGTTTCAAAGAAACAAAGGCAGAAGATCACACTGGACCACATTATCAGTTTTACTGCAGCTCATGCTCCTTTGAGGATATGGTTGAAGAAACACAAGGTTTAGTTCAGCAGTCAGTGAGGGATTGGTGGAAGTCCTTTGACATGATGAAAGAGCTCACAAATATTGCAGCAGCCTTGGAAGATTTAGCAACAATTTTCTGAACGGAAGCTGAAGGAACTGTGTCTAGAGACAAGTCATGACTTCAGGGAATCAGAATGAACAGAAATGGAATTGGCAAGGCACAGTCTGCTCCCCATCTGCAGAGGGAGGGACCAGGTAGTACTCCCTCTCCCAGGAATGCCTTCTCCTCACCAGATGGAGGAGGCCAGTGTATAAGATACAGCCTGCCTCAAGGAGCTGCTCTTTCCCCACTGATTTTTCAGAGGATTGACTCAGCTTTTCACTTTGCAGAGCAATTCAGCAAGGCTTTAGGAGAAGGGAAATCTGTGTGTCTCTATAGTCTTCAGCACGGTTTTGTGGTTCCAGCAGGTATTCCATTAAGACTCTTGGTGGATAAACCACAGATAACATTTTCCATGCCTCATTGTGTGTAATCTTAGTAATAAAGTGCTTGGCCAATATTTTATTGATTATTGAGAATTATCAGTAATAATGGTTGTGTTTGCTGGAAAGCTTCTAGGGAAACATAGTGGAAACATATTTTTTGTCATAGCAAGGAAACAATTGTGTTAGTTTTTAAGGAATTTTTATAAAATAATTAGGATTGCTTTTTTGTTTTATTTTATTTTTGAGATGGAGTTTCACTCTGTCACCCGGGATGGAGTGTAGTGGCATAATCTCAGCTCACTGGAACCTCCGCCTCCTGGGTTCAAGCGATTCTCCTCCCCCAGCCTCCCAAGTAGCTGGGACTATAGGCATGCACCACCATGCCCAGCTAATTTTTGTATTTTTAGTAGATACAGGGTTTTGCCATGTTGGCCAGGCTGGTCTTGAACTCCTGACCTCAGGTGATCCACCCACTTTGGCCTCCCAAAGTGTTGGCATTACAGACATGAGCCACTATGCATGGCCTAGGATTGCCTTTTTAAAAAGGCTTCTAAAATAAAGACTATGGTGTGATGCCAAAGATGAGTGATTTGCTTGGACAATTTAGAAATCAACTTGTGAGAAGTACTGTTAACACTGAAGAACTAAAATGTAAGACTAGTTATTATGTTTATGCATACTCACCACCAGAAATTTGACTTCATGGAATGGGTACATTGAATTAAGTCCAACTAAGCAGTGTTTCACTCATATTCTTGGGCTTCTTCATAAAAATACGTTCATGCATTTTAATTCAAGTGGATAAAATACTCTAAAAATATTTAAACTTTGTGTCAATATAAACAGGATTAAAATGACAGTAACCAAACTATTTGTTTCATGTAAAATACAGCTTTTTTTTAAAAAAATGGAGAAATGTGGAAAAAGTATTTCACAGCCCTAGACAACTCAATCTTTTAATTATAGATCTCTAGACATAACTTAAGGTGAACTCTTTGTAAAATCAAAAGTTAAAATAGAGTCAATGTATGCTGGCGACCTAATATATTCCACTGGTGTAGATTCATAGGGAAAGTACTTTCACGTATCTGTTAAAATGGGATTCTTACCATTTCTCAAGCTTTAATATAAGGATGTAAAAATCACAGCATTTTAGCATGGTGGAAAGAATCACTGATGGGGGTAGGAAGACCAATTAGGAGGGTACTGCAATAATTCAGACAAGAAATGGTGCCAATGGAGGTAGTAAGAAGTAGTTTGCTTGTGAATAATTTTTGAAAGAAGACTCAACCAGATTTGCTGATGGATTGCATGTGGGGCATATGATGCAGGAGTCAAAGATGAGCCCAAAGTTTTTCCTCTGAGCAGATAGAAGCATGAAGTTGTCATCTATTATCACAAGGAGAGCTGTAAGAAGAGAAAGTTTTTGGGGAAGGATCAGGAGTTTGGTTTTGAACTACCACGTTTGAGATGTCTTTAAAACTTTCAAGTGAAGATGCCAAATCATCAGTTGAAGTGACAGTCTCTCATCCAGGTGAGAAGTCTGGGCTGGAGATAGAAATCTGCAAATCATCAATGCATATGTGCTATTTAAAGACTTGGAAGTAAAGAAAGATGAGAAGAGGACTGAGGCCAGAGAACCCTGGGGCATGCCAACATTCAGAGGTTGGGCAGATGCATAGAACCAGCAAAGGAGACTGTGACAAAGTGGCCAGAGAGGGAGGTAGAGAACCAAGGGAGACTGGTGTCCTGGAAGACAAGAATGTTGTTTAAGAAGAAGGGAATAGCTGGACGCGGTGGCTCAGGCCTGTAATCCCAGCACTTTGGGAGGCTGAGGCGGGCAGATCACAAGGTCAGGAGTTTGAGACTAGCCTGGCCCACATGGTGAAATCCCATCTCCACTAAAAATACAAAAATTAGCTGGGCGTGGTGGCAGGTGCCTGTAATTCCAGCTACTCAGGAGGCTGAGGCAGGAGAATCTCTTGAAACCGGAAGGTGGAGGTTGCAGTGAGCTGAGATCATGCCACCACACTCCAGCCTGGGCAACAAGAGCGAAACTCCATCTCAAAAAAAAAAGAAGAAGAAGAAAGGAATAATTACCCCTGTCGATTGCTCCTGAAAAGTTGAGAAAGATAAGGACTAAGAAATACAACAGCCAACTATCCTGGTTTGCCTGAGACACTCTGGGTTTTAGCACTGAAAGTCAGCTATGGTCTGAACGTTTGTGTTCCCCCCAGATTCCTACATTGAGACCTAATCCTCAATGTGATTATATTAGAAGGTGGGGCTGGGCATGGTGGCTCATGCCTGTAATCCCAGCATTTTGGGAGGCCAAGGTGAGCTGATTACCTGAGGCCAGGAGCTTGAGATCAGCCTGGCCAACATGGTGAAACCCTGTCTGTACTAAAAATACAAAAATTAGCTGGGAGTGGTGGTGCACGCCTGTAGTCCCAGCTACTCGGGAGGCTGAGGCATGAGAATTGCTTGAGCCTGGGAGATGGAGGTTGCAATGAGCCCAGATCACGCCAGCCTGGGTGACAGAGCTACTCTCCATGTCAAATAACAAAAGAAGGTAGGATATTTGAGAGATGGTTAGGTCACGAGGGCTCTGTCCTCATGAATGGGATTAGTGCCCTTATAAAAGAGACCCCAGAGAGTTAGCTAGCCCCTTTCACCGTGTGAAGACACAGACAGAAGGTGCCATCTATGAAGCGAGTGAGCCCCCACCAGACATCAAATCTGTTGGCAACTTGATCTTGAACTTCCCAGCCTCTAGAACTGTAAGAAATAAATTTGCATTATTCATAAGCCACCAGTTTATGGCATTTTTGTTAGAGCAGCCTGAATGGACTAAGACAAAGTCCCTTGTCCTAAGAAATCTCTAAGCCAACTGCAACAGTTGGTCACCTTACCAGTGAGAAATAGTCATTAGGCTTGACAACAGAGTGGTCATGTGATTTAGTCAGGAGAAGTTCATGTGGAATAGTGGAGACAAACACCCTGATCAGAGTGGGATATTTTTGAGAAAGAAGAGAGGGATTATTATTATAATACACAATACGTACTACAATATTGTTTCATCATTATTCTTTTTTTTTTTTTTTTTTGAGGCAGAGTCTTGCTCTGTCACCCAGGCTGGAGTACAGTGGTGCGATCTCAGCTCACTGCAAGCTCTGCCTCCTGGGTTCACACCATTCTCCTGCCTCAGCCTCCCAAGTAGCTGGGACTACAGGTGCCCGCCACCACACCCAGCTAATTTTTTTGTATTTTTAGTAGAGATGGGGTTTCACCGTGTTAGCCAGGATGGTCTCGATCTCCTGACCTCGTGATCCACCTGCCTCGGCCTCCCAAAGTGATGGGACCACAAGTGTGAGCCACTGCACCCAGCCTCATCATTATTCTTAATCAAGTTAAAGTTGTTTAAGAAAATTCCTCATTTCTTATAGATATATCCTGAGTATTTAAGACTAAAATGTCATGCTATCTGGGACTTGCACTTCAGGCCAGGTGTGGTGGCTCACGCCTGTAATCCCAGCACTTTGAGAGGCTGCTGCAGGTGGATCATTTGAGGTTAGGAGTTTGAGATCAGCCTGGCCAACATGGTGGAACCCCATCTGCACTAAAAATACAAAAATTAGCTGCGCCTGGTGGTGGATGCCTGTAATCCCTACTCGGGAGGCTGAGGCAGGAGAATCACTTGAACCCAGGAGACAGAGGCTGCAGTGAGCCGAGATCACACCACTGCACTGCAGCCTGGATGACAGAGCGAGACATTGTTGCTAAATGGATAAATAAATAAAAATAAAAATAAAACACTTCAGCAAGAAAAAAAGAAATGAAGCACTTATGCATTAAATTCATGATTATTAAATCTGAGTAATAATATAATAATGAATTCATTGTGATATTCTTTATTTTTAGATATGATTGAAATTTTTCTGTTAAAATTTCTTAAAGTAAATGGGAGAAAAGGAATTTTAGGCAGCAGGAATACACAGATCTTTTTTGGTTTTTGTTTTGAGTCTGCATCATTGGCAAAAGGAATACATAAATCTTTTGCAGTTTTGCTATAAAGGAAAACAAAGAAGTAGGTAGTATCTAGATTGGTCTCTGTTTTTTTGTTTGCTTGCTTGTTTTTTAAGATGGAGAAGTTACAGTACAGTTGAATGCTGATATGGGAACATGGATGAGGAGGGCAGGGTGGGCAAATTTAAGTGTGCTGTCCTTGAGTAGAAAGAGGGGATGGGACCTGCAGGATAGGTCCCAGGTGGAGAGTTTGGTCTTAAAGAGGATGGTATGTGCCATACTCATCCACAGTCAACAGGAGGTGGCAGAGAGGATGGACACAGATGCAGAGAGGGGGTAGTCCTACTGGTGGAAAAAGTGGAGTTGTCTTCTGATGGCCTCAGTTGTTTTAATGAAAGAGGAATTGAGGTCAAAGGCTGAGGGTGAAGCGTGAGAGGGACTTGGAGGTTTAAGAGAGTATGAGGAATAGGAAGGAGAGAGAGAGTTGACTAGAGAAATTCAACAGGATTGCCAGGCAGCACTAAAGGCCTATCTGAGGCTGAGACCAGTCAGTAAGTGGAAAAGCTGCTGCTGGTTGTGTCTGTGGTTCCCTGTCCACATCCTCCCAGCAGTCACCTTTACACAATGACTGCAAACGCTTCTAACTCTCTGCTTGAGGGCTTTACACATTTGTTCTGGCTATGGGAACATGCTCTGCATGAATGTAGGATAACTAGGAAACGCTGAAGGGTTACCGCCCTGTGAAGCAGCTCTCAACCAATGATAGAAAAGGCTTTGGTGGATGTTATGGATAGAATGTTTGTGTCTCCTTGCAATTTATATGTTGAAGCCCTAACCCACAATGTAATGGCATTTAGAGATGGGGCCTTTGGGTGGGGCCCTCATGATGGGGTGCCCTTACAAAAAGAGGCACCAAAGAGCTTGTTCTCTCTCTTTACCAGGTGGAAGTGTTCATTTGCAAATCCAGAAGAGGGCACTCATTAGAGCCAACCATGCTGGCACCCTCATCTTGGACTTTTAGGATCTAGAACTGTGAGAAAATATTAGTAAGTGTCTGTTGTTTAAGCCACTCAGTCAATGGTATTTTGTTATGGCATCCCTAGAAGACCAATACAGTGGATAAATACCCTAACACCCTCAGCATTCAGCTGGGACAATTTTGAGGCATGCTCAATACATTTTGCAGCATTTCCTGGTGGAATTCTCCAGTTGCTCAGAGAAATACCTTGCTTATTCGTGTGTCATTTATTGGCTTTCTTTCTTCCCTTTCCCACTTCCTGACTTCTCTACTGATATTTCCAAGGATCACCTCTGAGAAAACTACTTCTATTGTAATCCTGTCTAAGGAATTTCTTCTTGGAAAATAAAGTCTAAGACAGTACATGTGTCAGTTTCTTGAGCGCGGATGTTCAATGGGTGGAGAATTGGATTTAACAAGGTTTGGGCTTTTGCCTGGTGAATTTTAAGCAGGATGAGGGCATATGTGAAGAAGTGATAATAATGATGGACCAAGGAATCCATGCAGGGTAAGGAGGGAAGTGAGGCTAAGTGGCAGATGAGGAGCAGAGAAAGGGGATGTGAATTGGAAATCCCAGTGGATTCTAGTAGTTGTTGAGGTTAGAAGATTAGGGGAGTCAGCTAGAAATGTCAGAGGTAGAAAGTTGAAATCGAGAATATGGGGGTGGGGGAATTAGTAATGGGCGTATGTTTAGAACAATATCATTGGGAAAATGGAAATGAAGGAACTAAGAGGGCAGGGCATTGAATTAGACAGGGGTGGTGTTGGAAACTGATTGTGAACCTGGTGCAAAATCTTCAAGGAATGACCTGGAGGCTCATAGATGACTAAACTTTCAACTGGTGCTTGAGAAGGAAGGAGAGAATTGTCTGGAAAGGAAGGTGAGGAGCAAGGAGGACACCTAACCCAGCTTCAGGACTGTGGGGAAGCAGTGCCCTCAGAGATCAGATTTCCATCTGAGCTGTGTGGTGGAGGAACACTCAGAGGAGCTGCAGAGGATATCCGGGAGTGTGTTGTTGATTGGCTGTGCTTTCTTGAGGACATCCAGTGGACGGGCCTGGGGGTTGGGAAGGGTGGAGAGGTAATCAGATTAGAGGATATACCAAGGTCTGTGAGGGTGAGTCCTAGTGAGAGGGGCAATCTGGGATCTTAGGCTTCTTGTGGTGATGGTAAACACCCAGGAAGTAAACAAGGATGTGGGCATTATGGGATTAGCCCTGGCAGTCTCTAAGGTAGATGTGGGGGTGACACTGAGGGTTATGGGAAGAGAGGGAAGGCTTGCAAAGGAGTGGGTCCTAGGAAACACAGATAATTATGCAGGTGTGGTCCCAAACCACTAAATCTCAACTCTCTCTGTGGCTCAACCTGTGGAGTTTGGGGTCCAATGATGTTCTTGTTAGGAAGAGGAGGAAATAAAAGGCCTGAGGGAAAAGTCAAGAATCATATACTAAGGAAGATTAGAGAGGGGTCTGCCAGCTCCCAGACCTGAGAAGATCAAAGTGGGAAGGCTCTTAAAACCAACAAGGGGTAGGGGTGGGGGAAGGGCTTGGGACTGAAAGAATGCCAGTAACTTTGCTAGTGTAGAACAAGCCTACGAAAGTTAAAAACAGTGCACTCTCAGGCCAGGCACGATGGCTCACACCTGTAATCCCAGCATTTTGGGAAGCTGAAGCAGGAGGATTGCTTGATCCCAGGGGTTCAAGACCAGACTGTGCAACATGTCAAGGCCCCATCTCTACAAAAAACTAAAAAATTAGCCAGGCATGGTGGCGCTTGCCTGTAGTGTTAGCTGTACTGCGGAGACTGAGGTGGGAGGATTGCTTGAGCCCAGGAGGTCGAGGCTGCAGTGAGCTGTGTTTGCACCACTGTACTCCAGCCTGGGTGACAGAGCAAGACCCTGTCTTGAAAAAAACAAAACAAAAAAACACAGTTTACTCTCTCCTTTGGTTATTCTGCAGACTTTCCAGGGCAGACAATTTGTCATGTGAAATAGATTTTCCTTCTTTATAAGTTGATAGGATTGCTGATTACTATTTATGAAGGTACGGAGTTCTTTCTTCCATCAACAATAGGAATGAAAAATAGAATGCTTGGTGGCTTTCCAATAATTTCACAAAAACTTGTGAGCATATCACTAGGACCCCAAAAATAATCTTTTTGGAACTGTAAAGAGATCTGTGTACCTGGTCCTACTGTAGTTTGCCCTCGTAGTGCCCATGCAGGAGCAGGCAAGAAGCCCCACCTCACTCCTGCTTCTGTGTGAAATCCTCCCTAACCAATTAATCTCACCAATTCCTGGTTGTGTGAAGTTCTGTGATGACCCTCACACCATCCAACATCATTCTTGGGCACCCCTGAAAGCCGACTTTCATTATTCTGCCTGTGCATCTCATCTCTACACAATGAGATGGTATCTCCAAGTCCCTCAAGGGACCTATTTATTATCTTGAGTCTCCCGTATTGCCAAACACAGTACTTGGCACAAAGTAGATATTTAATGAATCTTTGTTGCATGAAGACCAAATGGATGAATGAATTTATTTATTTATTGAGCACCTCATAGTGGCAAATATTGTTCTAGGCACTGAGGAAATGGTTGTAAAAAAATAAATAAAAATCTCTGCCTCGTGGATCTTACATTCTAGAGGAGAGAAAGTAATATGTATTATTATAACATGTATTATTACAGTTCCTGGGTAGGTGGCAAAAACTGAACTCTGGAGTGAAGCAAGTCATAATGACTGATTACAGGGCGTAGCGTGTGCCACTTGTTTCAAACATGCTATCTAACTATGAATGTGCACTAGGCAACATTGATCCCTATCCTAGAGATATGCAAACTGGGGCTGAAAATGGTAATTGAATTTCCTAAGACAATGGTGTTAAGTTGGCAGAACAGGGATTTAAGCTGAGCTCTCTGGGACCCCGTTGTCCATACTCCTAACCCCTACACTGCAGGGCCTGTCATTTTCTATTTAGTGTTAGTAGGTGCATTTATGTAGGAGAGTAGGGGCACTGATGAACTTTAGAATCTGCAGTTCTCTCCCTCTAACATGGTCATGGACTAACATGATAGCAGATGCCTCACTTAAAACCAACCCTTTACTCTCAAGCCACTTGTTATCCTTAAGCTGTCTAGCTCCTCAGATTAATTTCTATTTGGCTACAGATGCAAATCTAATGGCATTGCTAGGACCCTATGTCCGGGAGCTGTTTAACACCCTTATGAAATACCATTTCCTACCATAAGACTAAGGAAAATTAGAAAGACACTCAGCAATCTACCCACATCACCTGAAAATCATTGGTAATCAAAATGTCCATCAACAAATGAATAAACAAAATGTGGCATAAACATATAATGGACTATTATTCACACACAGCCAGTATGTGACAGGAAGGAAATCCTGCCACATACTACAACGTGGATGAACCTTGACAACATTATGCTGACTGAAATAAGCCAGTTACAGAAGGACAAATCCTGTGTGATTCCATTTATATGAGGTAGCTAAAGTAGTCAAATTCACAGAAACAGAAAGACTGGTGGTTGTCAGAGTCTGGGGGAGGGAGAAAGGAGATGTTGTATAGTAAGCCCAGAGTTTCAGTTTTGCAAGATGAAAAAGTTCCAGAGATAGTTGTATAATGATGTGAGTATACTTAACACTGCTGAGCTGTTCACTTAAATTTGGTTAAGATGGTACATTTTATATTAGGTGTGTATTTTAAAAATACTTTTTTTAAAGAACAGTTTTAGTTAGGTTCACAGCAAAATTGAGAGGAAGATACAGAGATTTCCCATATGCCTGCTGCCCCAGTAGACACGCAGCCTCCTCCATAATCAACATCCCCCAAACTGTGCATTTGTTACCATTAATTAACCAACATTGACACATCATAATTACTCAAAGTCCATGGTTTACATTAAGGTTCACACTTGGTATTGAACATTCTGTGGGTTTGGACAAGTGTAAAATGTCATACATTCACCATGGAGGATTTTCACTGCCCTAAAAAGCCTCTGTGCTCTGTATATTTATCCCCCCACGCTTAACCTCTGCCAACCACTAATCTTTTTATTGTCTCCAGAGTTTTGCCTTTTTCAGAATGTCATCTACTTGGAATCATGCACTTTGTAGCCTTTTCACATTGGCTTCTTTCCCTTAGTGGTATGTGTTGAAGTTTCCTCCATGTCTTTTCATGGCTTGGTAGCTTATTTCTTTTTAGCACTGAATCATATTCCACTGTCTGGGTGTACCACAGTTTATTTATCCAATAACCTACTGAAGCACACCTTGAAGAAGTTTTAACAATCATAAATAAAAGTGCTACAAACATCTGTGCACAGGTTTTTATGTGGACATAAGGTTTTAGCTCATTTGGGTAGGATTACTTGATCATTTGGTAAGAGTATGTTTAGCTTTGTGAGAAACCACCACGCTGTCTTCCAAATGCCTTGCCGTTCTGTATTCCCACCAGCAATCAAGAAGCGTTCCTGCTGCTTCACATCTTCAACCAGCATTTGGAGTTGCGTTATATGTTGTTTTTTTTTACTACAATTAAGAAAACAACAACCACCACCAGTGGCAGCACCCTTATAGTTCTGGCTCCAAATGGTGCCCCGAATCCTAGCAGCACTCCTGTATTATTCTTTGAAAAGTACATTTCTGTGTTAATATGAGCACAGGAAAATTGTTTTTGTAGGGGAGAGTTGGGAAAGAGAAGTCCTGCACAGAGGAGAGCCTGCCTTGTATTTAAAGAAGCAGAAATGGAAATTGTTCAACCCGGAGAGCTGTGGGATGTCGGCTCTCCGGCCCCTAACTGTGTAGGTGAATGGTGATTACTTCCACACAGACATTGGGTGCCAAGCTCCAGTTTTAGGCCACAGCAAAGGTTGTGGGGGGCTGCCAACAGGTACCCAGGAGGCTCTCTGTGTAACACTCCCATGAGAACAGCTCCCTCCCAGTATGTGCCACAGAAGATGCCATCTGGAAGGCACCCACAACAAGGCACACACAGCCTGCTTCTCTCCTGGGAGTTTGCCTTTGCATCTTAATTTTCTCTCGTCCTGAAGAACGTGTTTTCCATTGTGCCTGGGAGTGGCCACAGCCTCATGGGTCAGGGGAAGTCATGCCAGCCTTAGGAATGCCAATGAGCTGTCCCTTGTCCCAGGGCCTCCAGCTTGGTCCACTTTGGTGTGGTGTGGGAGTGAGCACGGACAAATCTTCTCTCTTCAACCAGCTCTAAGGAGGCTGTGCCAAGGTCCCCACATGCAGAGGACTTTAGGGAAAGGAGGCGTTTTAAAATCTTGTATTTTCTGCTGGAAGTTAAAACAAGAAATGGAGCAGCAGGGATTTGCTTCATTCAGCTGACTTGGAGCAGCTGCTGCCCAGCGTGTCTAGCCCCCATGGGTGGAAAGCAGTGCTTTGCCCTGGTTAGGCACTGCTTCCTTCCAAACCAAACTTCCTCTCAATGACTTCATTGAAAGCTGCTTTACATCATGAAGAGAAACTCCATTTATTTATTTGTAATAACTTTAGTATTTTATGGACCCACAAGAGGATGTAATTTAAGAAAACATTAGCAAGCTATTCCAAATACCAAGGTTTTGGAAGTTGCTAGGCCAAATAATCATCAATGGAAACATTTCAATAGTAAGAATAAAAAGCTGCAGTACCACTCCTTTTGAGCAGAGCTTTGGAGGTGGAGAGGTTTTAAAATGTATATTTTTGGTCATGACATCCTGGAGTCCTAGGAAAAGACAACTGGATTTCCAGGAATCCAGTATGAACAACATATGACCTAATAGAAGTGGGTCCATCTAATGCCTCCCTTGTGGGGCATTAACTCTATAAATAACTTAGAAAA
Source organism: Gorilla gorilla gorilla (assembly GCF_029281585.2). Classification (NCBI taxonomy): domain Eukaryota; kingdom Metazoa; phylum Chordata; class Mammalia; order Primates; family Hominidae; genus Gorilla; species Gorilla gorilla. Next base: position 38,353,771 of record NC_073243.2, read on the forward strand.
CACATGGGCTGATCTACCCTCTGGAGCCTCACTTAGAGCACAGTGTTGGAGGGAATTACATTCTGTTTTTGTTAGGGTTTTTAAGATAAAATAATCAAGAAGTTACCAGGAAAGGGTGTGAGCTAAGAATGGTTCCTCCCTGAAGAAGTATGATGTTTTGCAAGTTCCCATTCTACTAGCAGTCATGTGTTAATGATGTTTCTATCCCCATAAATAGCCAACATCAAACATCTTAAGAAATCCTTTTGAACCATGTTCAACCTTTCCTTTCTGTTGGAAGCATGAAGATCCAATGGTGGGAGACACAAATATCTCACCCAATAAGTCCTCATCTTGTATCTCCAGGAGAGATATGTTGAAATGGATAAATATGCACATGTGATCATCTCCTCATCTCATTGTAATTACATGCATGTAATTACATGTACCATACTTATAAACACTTATGAATTTAGGTATTTGTCTCCTACTCCACTCTGCTTGCCTGACCTTCTTGACCATACAATCAAATCTTTGTGTTTGTGAAATCCGCTTATGGAGTATCTATTATGCTGAATGCTGTGTTAAGCACTGAGGAGCCAGAGGGAGGGGACAGAATCTATCAAAGTGCCTCTGCCGTTCTCAAGCAGCTCAAATCTTATGGAAAGAGTTGCTGCTCCAGAGGACAATTCAGGATCTTAGGATTGTATCTAACATTTAAATAACAATTTATAGGTCATATGATGCTTTCATAGACACTATCTTATCTGAGCCACATAAAGCTTTGAGGGGGATGTAATTTTTCCAGTATGTAAAATGTAGAAAATGAGATTCAAGGGGTTTGAGTGGCTTTTTTCAAGGTCATAGAGCAAATAAGTGATGAAGTTGGGTTTTTCAACCCCAAGTTTAGTTCCTGCCCACTATTCCTTCCTCTCCCCACACTTTTCCCTGACTGAGAACGTTGACACACATAGGTCTATTTTTTCTGTTTAATTGCAGTTTTATTGAGATATAATTCACATACCATAAAGTCCACCCTTTCAAAAGTGTAGTTCAGTAGTTTTTAGTATATTCACCAAATTGTGTAATCATCATCTTTATATAATTCCAAAAGCCTTTCAATGCCTTCCAAAGAAATTCCATACCTTTTAGCAGTCACTCTTCCATTTTCCCCTTCCCCCAGCCCCTTGCAACTACTAGTGCACTTTCTGCCTCTGTGGATTTGCCTATTCAGAACATTTTGTATAAACAGGATCCTACAATATATGGCATTTCCTGTCTGGCTTATTTCACTTTGCATAATGTTTTCAAGGTTTACCCAAGTTGTAGCATGTACCAAAACTTCATTCCAGTTAATTGCAGAACAATATTTCATTGTATGGATATACCACATTCATTTATCCCTTTATCAGTTGATGAATATTTGGGTTGTTTCCTCTTTTTGGCTGTTATGAATAATGCTTCTATGAACATCTGTTCAAATCCTGTGCCCATTTTTTAACTGGGTCATTTTTTTTTCTTATTGAATTGTGAGAGCTCTTTACATATTCTCGATACAAGTCCCTTATAAGATATCTGATTTCCAAATAATTTATCTCATTCCATAGATTGTCTTTTCACTTTCTTCACAGTGTCCTTGAAACATGAAAATTTTAATTTTGATGAAGTCCAATTCATCTATTTTTTTCATCCCTTGTGCTTTTTGTATCATAATTAAGAAACTATTGCATAATTTGAGGTAATAAGATGTACTCCTATGTTTTCCTCTAAGAGTTTTATAGTTTTAGTTCTTACATTTAAGTGTATTATCCACTTTGAGTTAATTTTGTGTATGGTGTGAAGTAGGGTCGTGTGGATATACAGTTGTGTCAGCACCACTTATTGAAGGCTATTCATTCCTCCACTGAATAGCCTTGGCACTCTTGTCAAAAATTAGTTGATCATAAATGTATGGATGTATTTCTGGACTCTTTATTCTATTGATCTATTTGCATATCCTTATCCATTACCACACTATCTTGATTACTTTAGCTTGAAGCTGTCTGGGCCTAGGCTTTTCTTTGCAGAAAGTTCTTTGATTACTAATTCAGTCTGTCTACTTGTCATAGGTCTATACTGATTTTCTATTTCTTCTTGAGTCACTTGAATAGTTGTGTCTTTCTCAAGAGTGTTTATCATAATCCCAAAAGACACAACCCTAACACCATAATCCTAAATGTTGAAATCCCTAAGATAAAAAATGAAATAGAAAGTTTTAAAATAAGGAAGTATGAGTCCTCTAACTTTGTTCTTTTCCAAGGTTGTTTTAGCTATTCTAGGTCCCTTATCATTTTCATATGAATTTTAGAATCAGTTTGTCAGATTCTGCAAAAAAAGGCAGCCTTGATTTTTATAGAGATTGACTGAAACTGTAGATCAATTTGGGAAGTATTATTGTCTCAACATTATTAAATCTTCCCATCCATGGACACAAGATGTCTTTTCATTTATTTAGGTCTTCTTTAATGTCTGTCAACAATGTTTTGCAGTTTTCAAACACCTTACTCTTCTTTTGGTAAATTTATTTCTAAATATTTTATTCTTTTTGATGTTATTATAAATTGAATTGTTTTCTTAATTTCATTTTAGATTGTTCATTGTTAATGTGTAATATTGTTGAATACTAATCTTGTATCCTAAAACTTTGATGAACCCACTTATCTCTAGAAGTTTTTTGTGTGAGCTCCTTAGGATTTTCTACATACAAGATTGTGTCTGTGAATACAGATGTATGCTTTTTATTTCTTTTCCTTGTCTAATTGCCCTGTCTAGTGCTTCTGGTATACTGTTGAATAAAAGTGGCAAGAACAGACATCCTTGTTTTATTCCTGATCTTAGAAGGAAAGCGTTTAGTCTTTGACCATTAAGTATGATATTCATAAATGGCATGTATCAGGATGAGAAAGCTCCCTGTTGCTCCTAGCTAAAGTTCGTTGAGTGTCTTTCTCATGAAAAGGTATTAAATTTTGTCAAATGCTATCTCTGCACACACTGAACTAATCATGGGGTGTTTGTCCTTTACACTATTAATATGGTATATTACATTGATTGATTTTTTAATGTTGAGGTAACTTTGCATTCCTGAGATAAATCTCACTTGGCTATGGGGTGTAGTCCTTTATATATGTTTCTGGAGTCATTTTGATAGTATTTTTTGAGAATTTTTGCATCTATATTCATAAGAGATATTGGTCTTTAGTTTTCTTGTGATGTTTTTGGTTTTGGTGTCAGTGTAATACTGTCCTTATAAAATGAGTTGGGAAGAGTTCTCTTTTCTATTTTTTGGAAGAATTTGTGAAGGATTGGTCTTACTTCTTTTTTGAACAGTTAGTAGGATTCACCCTTGAAGCTCTCTGGGTCTAGGCTTTTTTTGCAGAAAGTTCTTCAATTACTAATTCAGTCTGTTTACTTCTCATAGGTCTATACTGATTTTCTATTTCTTCTTGAGTCACTTTGAATAGTTGTGTCTTTCTCAGCAGTGTTGATCATAATCTCAAAAGACAATCCTTAACACCGTAATCCTAAATGTTGAAATCCCTAAGATCAGAATCCCTGAACTCTAAAATTCCTAAAGTCTAAAATTTCTAATGTCTAATATTCTGAAAATCATAATCCTAAAAGATTACAATTCTGAATGTTGAAATCCTGAAAGCTGAATCCTGGGGATGATATTAGTATATTTTTGGTTGCATGCATGATAGTTGCATCATATTAAGTGGAACTATTACCTTATTATTGTCTGTTTGGAGATTAACCAAGGTTTAAGGAGCTGCCTACAGGTGCCAGGTTGACAAGGGCCACATTTGTGGACTTAATTTTAGATGTCAGCTTGACTGGATTAAGGAATATCTAGAAACCTGGTAAGGCATTATTTTGGGCGTGTCTGTGAGGCTGTTTCTGGAGGAGATTAGTGTGAGTCTGAGTGGACTAGGTGCAGAAGATCTGCCCTCAGTGTTGAAGGGCACCATACAATTGGCTGGGACCTTGAGAGAACAAATACAAAAGGCCACTTCATCTCTCTCTTTGGGAGCTAAGACAGACTTTTCTTCTGCTAGTGTATTAGTCTGTTCTCACGCTACTATAAAGAACTACCTGCAACTGGGTAATTTATGAAGTAAAGAGGTTTCATTGACTCACAGTTCCACAGGCTGTGTAGGAAGCATGGCTGGGAAACCTCAGGAAACTTAATAATCATGGCAGAAGGGTGAAGGGGAAGCAAGTACCTTTTTTACATGGTGGCAGGAGAGAGAGATCAAAGGCAGAAGTGCTGCACACTTTTAAACAACCAGATCTCATGAGAACTCCATCATGAGAACAGCAAGGGTGAAGTCTGCCCCCATGATTCAATTACCTCCCACCAGGCCACTCCTCCAAAACATGGGGATTACAATTTGACATGAGATTTGGGTGGGGACACACAGATTAAACCATATCAGCTGTCTTGGACATCAGAATTCCAGGCTTGCTGGCCTTGACTTCAGAACTTACACAACCTGACAGATATATCATGAGCTTTCCTGGGTCTGAAGCCTTTGGACTTGGACTGAGCCACACTACCAGCATCCCTGGGTCTCTAGCTTTCAGATTGTTGAACTTCTCAGCCACCATAATTATGTGAGGCAATTTTCCTAATAAATCCCCTCTATATATCTATGTACATATTCTATTGGTTCAGTTTCTCTGGAGAACCGTGACTAATACAGATTTGGTGTCAGGGAAGCCAAATATTATTCCTTCTTACTGTTTTTCTTCCAGCTCAATAGAAGAGATCCATGAAATTTTTCCTTTGCAAAAAGGCTGTGATCAGTATACAAGGCTACTTAATGGTGAAAGATAAACATTTAAAAGCTAATTATTATTGGTGTTGCAAAAGCACAAAATTGCTTAATTGCAACAGCCAAGCAATAACTAGACTTTCAAATGAACAGCAGATGGTTGCAAAATTTGTAGACCACAACCACTCTCCAAATAGAACTGTATTGAGTGTTTCAAAGATTATAGAAGAAGTAAAAATGCAAGTAAAAATTACAGGAAATCTCTCCTGCAAAATTATTCAATCATGTATGATATCTGCCCCTTCACACATAGCATTAATTTGCTATGCTATGTATTTCATCTTCACATCATTTCCAGTACTGGAGGCATCAATTGTTTAAAACTTTAGAGAGTTCTAATTTGTTTTATGTATTTTTCTTTTGCAGATTTGACTCCATGAAAGTGCATTGTCACAAAGTTGACTTTGTGTGTAAGCATTGTGTATGTCAATAAAAATGTTGAACTTCCTCAATAAATGAAGAGATGTCCTTTTTGTACATCTGCATTTGTGAAAGATAAAAATTTCTCGAGATTTTGGTTCTTTGGGCAACTACATATGCCGTGGTGACCCACTGTGGCTTTTGAGGAGATTGATACATTTATGCTGTTTTTGTATTTACCAAGGAGATTGATACATTTAAGCTGTTTTTGTATTTACCAATGTATTTACCTTTACTGGTGGTCCTTATTTCTTCTTGTGGATTTGAGTTACTCCCTGGGGTCCTTTAATTTCTACCTAAAGGGCAGGTCTGCTAGCAATGAGTTCTCTCCTTTTCTGTTGATCTTAGAATGTCTTAATTTCTCCTTTAGTTTTTAATAGTAGTTTTGCAGGATATAAAATTCTTGACCGACAGTCTTTTTTTAGCACTTTAAGTATGTTATCCTACTGCCTTCTGGCCTCCATGGTTTCTGATGAGAAGTCAGCTGTGAATCTTACTGAGCACCATTGTATGAATGAGTTGCTTTTCTCTTGTTGCCCTCAAGATTTTCTTTTTGTTTTTTGTTTTGATGTTTTGATTGATGTATCTAGGTGTGGAATTCTTTGAGTTTATACTTGGAGTTAGTTAAGCTTCTTGGATATGTAGATTAATGTTTTTCATCAACAGTTTCAGCCATTATCTGTTCAAATATTCTTTGTTTTATTTCCCTCTCTTCTCTGCATTTAGGGCTCCCATTATGCATATGGTGATATACTTGATGGTATCCTACAGGTCTCGAAGTTTCTTTCAGGTATTTTTATTCTGTTTTATTCTTGTCTCTCAGATTGGATTATCTCAACTGATATGTCTTTGAGTTTGCTGATTCTTTCTTTTACTATTTAAAATCTGCTGTTGAGGCCAGGTGCAGCGGCTCACACCTACAGTCCCAGCACTTTGGGAGGCCAAGGTGGGCAGATACCTTGACCCCAGGAGTTTGAGACCAGCCTGGACAACATGGTGAGATACTGTCACAAAAATTAAAAAAAATAAAAAATAAAAAATAAAATTTATTGTTGAGTCCTATGTTGGTTAGTTTTAAGTGTCAACTTGACTGGATTAAGGGATACCTCAGATAGCTGGTACAGCATTATTTCGATGTCTGTGAGGGTGTTTCCATAAATGATTGGCATTTAAATCCTTGGACTGAGTAAGGAAGAACCGCTCTACCCCTTTACCCAATGTGTGTGGGCACCATTCAATCTACTGAGGGCATGGAAAGCACAAGAAGACAGAGAAAAGGTAAATTTTTTTCCCTCTCTCTCTTCTGGAGCTGGAACACACATCTACTCCTGCCATCAGACATCAGAACTCTACGATTTCCAGCTTTTGGACTTCAAGATTTTTACCAGTAGCTCTCCTAGTTGTCAGATCTTCAGACTTGGACTGAGTCGTGCTACTTACTTCCGTGGTTCTCCAGCTCGCACATAGAATATCATGGGACTTTTCAGCCTCCATAATTGTGTGAGACAGTTTTCCTAATAAATCTTCTCTTCTCTCTCTCTTTCTGTAGCTATAGATATAGATATTCCTATTGATTCTGTTTCTCTGTAGAGCCCTAATACAAGCCTCTAGTAAATTTTTCATTTTAGTTATTATCCTTTTCAAACCCCACATTTTTATTTGGTTCTTTTAATAATGTCTATCTCATTATTGATATTCTGTGTGGTAAGATGTTGTTTTCATACTTCCCTTTAATTCCTCACCCATGATTTCCTTTAGTTATTTGAACATATCTATAATAGCTGAATTAATGTTTCTGTCTAATATCTGAGCTTCTTTAGGAAAAGTTGTTACTGACTGCTTTTTTCGTCCTGTGTATGGGCCATACTTTTCAGGCAATTGTTACTGCCTCTGCTGTTTGTTTGTTTAGTGACCCTCTTGGACTTAGTACTTTTTGTCATGTGTGGCGTTTAAGTCTCTGGTTGGTTAGCTTAGTAGTCTAATGATTAGACAGAGATTTTATTAAACTCCTTAACGAATAAGTCTCCCAGCCTTTTCCAAGTGGCTCTTTCTGTGTTGGAGCATGTCCTTAATGTTCTAGCAAGTAGATTACAACTCTATCTAAGCCTTCATTCTCTGCTAGTGCAGAGCCTCAAAGTAAGAGGTGAGAATTTTGGATCTTCTCAGGTATTTTCTTGACATATAGACAGCTCTGGGCAGGCACACAGTCCTGTGCATGTGCATGGCTTATTAGATTCCCAGGAATATGTTTGAGCTTTGCAAATTTCTCTATGCACATCTCATTTACTAGTTTTTCCTTTTAAGATTTTTGGTCAGCCTCTTGTTAGCTGTGACTGCTAATGCTGCCTCAGATGCAATTAGACAATTGCAGCTGATTGCTTTCAACAAGCACCCTGTGGACAGGCTGCTTGCACATAGAGAGCTTTGAGTCACATCAAAGAAAGAGAAACCCTGAGAATGGAGCTTTGCAGCAAGTTGCCAGCCAAATCAAATAGTGCCGATTCTCTGGGGATAGGGTTTGGGGGAGCTCCCAACCTATCTGCTCCTCCAGTAGCTACTAGACTGCTGGCTGTCACAGTTGTTATAGTTGCTAAACCGTTGGTTTTTACGACTGTGGCGGAGCTGTGTAGAGGGGGATGAGATTAGGAAAGTTAAAACACTGGACTAAAATTAGTCTAGAACTGTCCAGGGTTCTGAGTTTAAATTCTGGCCCGACTATTTAGTCAGCTGAATAAGTCACACATTCTTACTGGTTTAGCCTCTTTTTCTAAAAAACAAGGCTGTTGTGCATTTCAAAAGAAACTACAATTGACAATGCCAAATGCTGGCAAGAATGTGGAGTAACTGGAACTCTCATCCACTGCTGATGGGAATGCAAAATGGCACAGCCACGTTGGAAAACAGTTGAAGTTTTTGATAATGCCAAACAAACACTTAACATGATGTAGCAGTCTCATTCCCAACTATTTACTGAAGGGATATTAAAATTTATGTCCATGCTAAAATCTGTATGTGAATATTTATAGTGGCTTTATTCATACCAACAAAACCTAGAAAAAAAGTCCTTCAACTGGTGAACAGATAAACAAAATATAGTACATCCATACAATGGAATTATATTCAAAAACAGAAAAGGAATAAATTATGATATTTCAATAACATGGAAACGTGGATGACCCTCAATGCATTATGCTAAGTGAAAGGAGCCAGACCCAAAAGACTGCATATTGTATGATTTTATTTGCATGCTGTTCTGGGAAAAACAGTGGTTTCCAGGGGCTGGGGGTGGGAAAAGAGATTGACTACAAAGGAGTATAGAAATATGTGGTAGGGGGATTGATATAACTGTTTAATATCTTATTGTGGAAGTGGTTTCATGATTGTATGTATTTGTCAAAACATGCAGAACTCTATAATTAAAAGGATAAATTTTGTTGTTTGTAACTTATACCCTAACTTAAAAAAATAAACAAGTAAAGCTAAAGGAGGTATAGAGGGAAAAAAAGAAGTTCTATTGCTCTCTGAAAACAAGAAATCTTGAACTCTGGGGTCCTGGTTTTCCCTTGCGCTGTTCCCTCCCTGCAGGAGGCTGCTTGGGACTAATCCTCAGCCTTCTCTTTGTTTCACTGAAGACTTGTAGACTCTCAGCTATCTCAGCTTAAAGGGACTTAAAACTGGTTCAGTTTAACTCATGGCTTTGTGCAGAACATTTTTTGACTTACAGTCCCATCTTCTAATGTATGTTGGAAGCAAGAATGCCAGAGAAGACTGTAGCAGTTGTAAGATGTTGAGTGATCCTCTAGCATTATTTAAAACTTCCATGGAAATATTGTCATCACATCATGATTCTGATTCTATCCATAGCTGGAGCTAATTTAAGCTGTTATTACTCCCTTGTTGGCGGAGCTTTGATTATCCTATAGGCAGACCCCACAATGGGAGGAGGACAGGCCAGAAGCACCATTAAAAGTAGCTGCATGAAGATGTGTAGGAGATAGTACAGAAACTACTGAGTTTTCATCTTTTTTCCCAGTCTTTAAAGAGCCCTTCCTGGTATAGTGTAAATACTTGGTTGGCTACAACTTTGAAGTTTATGTGAAAAAACAACCAGCTAAAGAGAAGTCAGGAGCAGGAAAACAAGTGGCACTAACCAGCAGAGGAAACAGATACATATTAAACATACTAGAGAAGAATGTTATCATTCTGCTCTGATTATACACTGTGGAGACAGGGCATGCTTTCTTGTGGGGTTTGGCCTGGGTTGCCTTCTAGCATGAAGCTCTGGGAAGATGCTCAGGCCAGCCTGGCTTCCCCTCACTATGAAGTGACCTTAACAGTCAGGCTTCACCCATATCTTACTGTCTTGAACTTTCCTCCAGGAGCAAGATTAGGATTTCTGGTCACCCACTGCTCATGGGGCAAGATGAGGAAAAGAAATCCCTGGGAGACAGTGATGGAGATGGAGCTGCACCATGGGAGTGTCAGAGGGGAGAAGATAAGGCCCTGGGGAAGTCACCTTTTAAAGTAGATCTTCCAGTGCAATTGTGTTGCCTGCTAAAAATGGCAACATGATGGGGAAACTCAGCAACTCCATGATGCTGGGAGATGTGCTCTGAGCCTGACCATGAGGAATTTTCTTTCTTTGTTTCTTTCTTTCTTTCTCTCTTCTTCCCTCCGTCCCTCCGTCCCTCTGTCCCTCCCTCCCTCCCTCCCTCCCTCCCTCCTTCCTTCCTTCCTTCCTGTTTTTTTTTGGAGTCTCCCTCTGTCACCCAGGCTGGAGTGCAGTGGCGCGATCTCAGCTCGCTGCAACCTCCACCTCCTGGGTTCAAGTGATTCTCCTGCCTCAGCCTCTTGAGTAGCTGGGATTACAGGCGCCCGCCACCACTCCCGGCTAACTTTTTGTATTTTTAGTAGAGACAGGGTTTCACCATGTTAGCCAGGATGGTCTTGATCTCCTGACCTCGTGATCTGCCTGCCTCGGCCTCCCAAAATGCTGGGATTACAGGCATGAGGCACCATGCCCGGCTGGAATTTTCCCTTTAATACTGGCTGGGGAAAAGTCAGGGATTTTACAAAAGCAACATGAAATCTTTCAAAGGCTCTAAATGACAGCCTCTCATTTCTGACAGTTCTCAGGTACCTTTAAGTTTCCCTGACTCTTTTTGCTCATATTACTCTTAAAACAGACTAGCAAGGAAGGGTAGCAGGCTGCGGGTGGCTACTGCTAAAGCTTGCCAGGATGCCAAGCAGGTGGCAATTCCTTGGAGACCACTTAGCTATGAGTGCAAGAAGAAGAGCTCTGTGCAACTCCCTGAAATTGCTCTCACTCAATCTGTCACCCTCTGCAGTCTTGGCCCCTTTCCCAGTGTGGCCCACTTGCCCCCTGCCTCCCAAGTGAGGGCTTCCAGTACCTCCATTCACTGTTCAGTTTTAATTCAGCTCATTGGTTGCTAATGTTGCATTAGCAATATACCTGTTGCATATTTTATTTATTCCTTATTTTTGACAGAAAGAACATGTGTGTGTGGGTGTTAATCGTTTTTGTTGGTGGTGGTGGTGGTTTTTTTTTTTTTTTTTTTTTTTGAGACAGGGTCTTGCTCTGTCACCCAGGCTATAGTACAGTGGCATGATCACCGCTCACTGCAGCCTCGACTTCCTGGGCTCAAGGAATCCTCCCATCTCAGCCTCCCAAGTAGCTGCAACTACAGGTGTGTGCCATCACGACTGGTTAGTTTTTTTTTTTAAGAATTTTATAGAGACGGGGGTCTCACTATGTTACTCAGGCTGGTTGAACTCCTGGCTCAAGCAATCTTCCCACTTGGGCCTCCCAAAGTGCTGAGATTACAGGTGTGAGCCACCATTTAATAGTTTTTAATGATAAAATATTTAACCCCTGCCTGACCAATAATAATACTAATAACTAACATTAAACTTTGTTACAGACTGAATTGTTTTCCCTTAAAATTTATATGTTGAAGCCTCAACCTACACTGTGACTGTATTTGGAGATAGGGCTTTAAAGGGATAATAAACACTAAATGAAGTCAAAATGGTGGGGTCCTAATATAACAGGACTTATGTCCTCATAAGGAGAGGAAGGGATGCCAGGAGTGCCCAAGTACAGAGAGAAGGCCATGTGAGGATGCAAAGAAGTTGGTCAACTTTAAGCCAAGGAGAGAGAACTCAGAAGAAACCAAACCTGCTGACTTTCAGCTTCCAGAATGGAGAGAAGAAATTTCTGTTGTCTAATCTACGCAGACTGCGGTACTTTGTTATGGCAGCCCTAGCAAGCGAATCAAGCCTATACTGTGTGCTTGATTCTGCTAAGTGCATTACATGCATTATATCAGTTAACCGTTTAAACAAGTCTATGTGATTACCCCCAATGTACAGACAAGGAAATTGGCAAAATAAGTAAGTGCTGAGGTTTGAACTCAAGTCTTCTGACTACAAAACCCTGCACATAAATTAACACTACACTGCTTCAAAAGGAAGTGTGTGGCCCCAGATGCTCTCAGATAGGGGGTCACCTTTTAAAATAGATCTTTCAGGAAGATTTGTTGCTTGCTAAAAATGGAGTAGAGCAGCAGATACACTCTAGAGGAAATAAAAAGATCCAGATTCCAGCCCTGACTCAGCCACTGACTGAGGGACTGTAGTAGACTGAACAGCAGCCCCCTAAAAACTATGTTCATGTCCTAATTGCTAGAACCTGTGATTATCACCTCCTATGGTAAAAGAGTGGATATCACCTTTTATGGCAAAAGATGTAGTTAAGATTTTGAGAGGAGGAACTTATCTTGGTTTATCCAGCTAGGATCAAAATGCCATCACCAGTGTCATAATGAAATGGGAAAAGTCCCCTTGTTCCCCTTGCAGGGCGTGTGATGGGAAATGTGGCTCGCTTCTTCAGTGCTCCGACACCTCGATGTATCAGAAGAATTGGATCACACGGGGGTTTGGAGAATGAGTGAAAGGTTTTATTGAGTGGAAGTAGCTCTTAGCAGATGGGGGAGGCAGAAGGGGGATGGTTTTCTCCTGGAGTCGGGCCACTCAGCAGCCCAGGCTCTCCTCCAACTGCCCCAGCCAAACTGTGTTATTCCACCAGTCGATGGCCTGCTGGCCTGCTGGTGCTTTTCGGTGTGCTCTCCACTTCCTCTCAATGTCCAGCCCCTTGTGTCTCTGCCTGCTAGGGTCTCGGGGTTTTCATAGGCACAGGATGGGGGCATGGCAGGCCACGGTAGTCTTGGGAAATGCAACATTTAGGCAAGAAAACAGAAATGCCTGACCTCACCTTAGTCTGTGGGCACAGAGCCCTCGCCTGGGACCATGCCCTTCTCTAGCCAGCACTTCCCTGTCCCTGTTCTGTAACAATAAGAGGGAAATAACATAGACAGAAGAGAGGAAAAGGCAAAGTGAAGAGAGAGAGAGAGATGCAGCCACAAGCCAAGGAATGTCTGCAGCCAAGGGAGGCTGGGAGAGGCGAGGAAGGACCCTTTCCTAGAGCCTCCAGAGGTAGCCTGTCTCTGCCAAAATCACCTTGATTTTGGCCTTCCAGCCTCCGGCGCTGTGAGAGAAGAAATATCTGTTGTTTAAGCCCCCCAGTTTGTGGCATTTAGTTGCAGCAGTCACAGGAAACTCATACAGAGACTTTGGACACATCACTTACTCCTGCATGAAATAAACATGTGGGTAAGAACAATAGTTTTGGCTTGGGCGCTTGGTTGCTGTGCTCGAAATTAGCCACTGCTGGAGTCACCAAAACTTTACAAAGTTTTGAGGTTTGAGGATCACCGCAAGGTAACTGAAGCAGAACTACTCAGGTGTGGGCTCAGAAAACAGAACCTGTAAAGGCTCTCCAGGTGATTCTAATGGTGCCTGGGGGCAGGCCCCTGGTTTCTGTGTCTAGACCCTTGAAGCTCTGAGAGTCTAAGATGCTCACTAAACAGAACTCAGGATTCCCTGTTGTCCCCTTCTTCCAAAGCTTCAAGAAACAGTTTGAACTTTTGGGCAAGGAGAGAGCCAGGACTTTCCAGAATAGAAATGGATGACAAGGGATTCCTCCGAGGACCACAGAGGGGAATGGAGAATTTAGGGAGAGAGGGAAGAGAGCAGCAGGGCAGCGGGTGGAAATGAGAATGCCTGGGAGGTCTGGGGAGCCTTCAATAACATTGGAGCGGACAGCGGACAACGGAGAGGGCTGAGGGGCCAGGGGAGGCACCTGTGAAAATAGCAAATACTTGAGCCAGAGACGGTACACATCCTGCCCTGGCTCCTGCAGGTTTCCCGCAGAGGCAAGGATCACAGGGCCAGGGTGATGTGTCTCCCACGATGTCAGCGTCCCCAAGGACCGGTCAGGAATTTGACAGGGGAACCCGCTTGGGGCTGCAGTGACATCTGAGGAAGGAGTATGAGAGGGATAGAGGGGGCGAGAGCCAGATCATCATTCCCAAAGATATGGCTTTAACCTCTGCCCCCTCCTGCCCTCCAGCTCTGGGAGACCCCGGCAAGCCAAGAACCTTCTCCAAAAGGGAGGGGAGGGGGGTGCGGGTGGGGGGAGGGCCTCTGCCGGGCGCCATCATCTCTCCTCCACCACACAGCTGACAGACACTTGAGAACTTTCCTTCCCAAGCCCGTATCCTGCTGGTTCAGGGCAAAGTGTTCAGCTTTCCCACCAGGATCAGTGAGGAAGTGGCCTGGTTTGGACTCAAACAGACTGATTTGTTTTCTCAACAAGGCCTCCGCTCAGTTCAGGGAGCCCCAGTGATGCCCATTTTTCCAGGGTGCCTCTCCCACCCGCCTCCCTCTCCCCGCTCTGAGAACACATCATCTAGTGTCTGTAAGGCTTCTGCTTCTTGTTTGACATCCCTTATTTACAAAGCAAACAGAATGTTCCTTTTAACACACATCATGCTAAGTTTATTAATGCAGAAAACAATCCCAGGGGGCCGACCCAGGGGACCCTTGAAACCTGCCAGCACAAACTCTTCAAACGCTCAGCCCGTCAGATCCTCCTGGACAATATTTCACACAATGGAGTAAAAATAATATTTTTCTTTGGACCTTTCCAGCCGCTTTTGTGGCGAGCAGACAGAAATTATTTTCTTACTCTGCTCCCAGAGCAGAAATCTGGACGAAGCTGCGTTTATTTGTTTAACACAATGATTTCATCCTAAATGTCTCGACAGCAAATAGTTGGTGGTTTAATAAAGGGCCTTTGAAAGGAGGCTGGAGCTGGGGAAATGTGAGGCATGCAGCTCGCAGGGGCCGAGCAGATCGCGGGCTGCTGAGACTGGGTGCCCCCTCCGCCTGCCTGGGAGCCCTGGGGGTCGTGGCATGTTATTGCTCCCTGATCAGAACAATTTGTGCCGCTTCCATCCTGGAAAAGGAAGGAGACTGACCTTTTGTTCACGAATCCCGGAACTTCCCCAAGACCAGCCCTGCCAAATACAGACAGACATAACCCAAAAGCAGATACTTTAACCTGCGTGAAGAAAATAGGCCTTTTGTACTTATGTCTGCCTTCCCATGATTAAAAATTATGTCCTGTGTCAGCCAAATGTTGGCTGCTATTCTGGTGCCAGCCCAGAGTTCTGCAGCCAGGGCAGTGATTAGGAGAAGGGAGAGGGATCAGAGCCAGCTCAGGCCTGATTCCCCAGCGAGCAGAACCTACCCAACCAGGGCCAAAGCCCCCAAGCTTTCCAACCTGCAGTTAGAGGTGTCAACAAAAACTCAAAAAACTCATTTGCATTTCACTTCTTTTCCTTGGGAAGAATTGTAAGGGGCAGTGAAATGGAACAAGAAGAACACAGAGGAAAAGAACCAAGAGAAGGTCATGAGTGGCGTTTAACAATTGCCCAGGCGGCCCCGATTGCAGCTCCATCATTTTACAGCACAGGAGGGAGGCCCAGAGAGGGGCAGTGATATGTCTGAGAGCACAGAGCTATTAGAAGAAGAGCCATTGCTGGAACCAGGCATCTAACCTCCAGGGTTGAAGGGGAAAGGGCCTAATCTAGCCTTACAGCTGACAAAACGAAAAAGCTGAATTATGGGTCTCATTTTTTCCAACTGGGACTTGGTTCAAGGTGACTGGATGCGATTCAGTTCTTGGTGATTTTGGTTCTTGGAATAATTGATTCAGATCTAAATCAGTTCCTGGCTAGAACAGTGAAGAACAGAATGTGTTTACACACACACACACAGAGTTATATTTCCAATTATTCACTTATTCATTGAAGAGTGTATAAAAATGCATATATATTTAAAAGACAATTAAAATGACTTATAATAATATATTTCTGGTAACTTATTGATAGATCTCTGCTCAGTCTTTTCTCATTGCTTCTATATGTTTTTATTATATATATATTTACAAAATTAAGATCTCAACTGCTTTATTTTTAAAATTACATAATTTGTGCTTAATCACTTTCCATATCATTAACAGACTTTCTCAAGTGTGACCTTTGAAATGCTACTTGGTATTTCATCATATGATGTGACTGTCATAATTCTTTTCCCCGTTACCGTAAAGTTGGTCATCGGACAGAATGTCTTTGAGTAGGTCTTGAAGAACAGTCCCTGAAAGACTGATGGGCTGTGTGGGAAGTGGCCTTCAAATTCTTGCAGCAATTTAAATCTCTTTCCTCCACCTCTGAGTGGCTTCAGATTGCTTTCAAATGTAGCTGCCTACCTCACTCCCAGCTCTCTTTTATCTTTTTCGTTTCTTCTTTTTTCTACTTTTTTCCTAGACCCAAAACAGACAGATTCCTTACATTTGCATATTTTATAACCTCAAAGAGTTTTTATAGAAATGCACTCATTTAATCTTCATAAAAACCCTACAGCATGGGCAAGGCAGAATGATCCCAATTTTATATGAAGGAAAAATGAAGCAGGCAAAAAATAAAGGAAAAAAGAATTATCTCAATTTTATATTCAATGAATGTATTTTGAGTGCCAACTATTTGCACTTTGGTAGTCACTTAAGGAAGGGCATAAGTAAGTCCATCCTTATCTCAAGGAATTTTCAGTCTAGTGGGGGCACTTTTAAGGGATTCAGTAGATGACGGCTGTTATTATTTTTGGCTGAAATGACTTGCCTTCTGTCAGGTGATTAGTAAGTGGCTCAGGAAAATGAACCAGTACATCCTCTGCTTTCTGTACTCTACTCCCTACACTATGTGACTGTTAGTCAAGGGTAGGTCCAGAATAGGGGGGATGGTCAGGGTAGGTGGATGATGGGGAACCTTTAGAATTCCCTCTTCTTCTTCATCTCAAGCTCCAGTGAAAAGACTTCACACTTGAGACACTAAATTCTCCTGAGAGGAGTCAGTCCATGGATTAATGCTTTCTTTGTGCTGGAGGTAGAGATGACAGTATTTATCTTTTGATGAACAAATGGTTGTTTGGGATTTAGCTACTTCTACATCTGTGAAAGGATAAAAAACGAGAAAGGAAATAAAAATTATTAATCATCTCCCATGTACCTGTCTCTGTAGTAGGTGCCTTACATGCATTATTTCATTTAAATTGGAACTCACAAGAAGCCTGTTTTATTCATCATTGTATGACTTTGAACCTAGTGGAATGTTTGCCACATAATAAGCATTGAATAAATGCTGAACTAATGAATGAATTCTCATTTTACACATAAGAAAATTGAGGTCTGAGAACTTAGGCAACCAGTACCAGGTTACATAGCTAGTAAGTAATGGAATTGGGATTCAAACCCAGTCTGCCTGGCTCTAGAATTGTGCTTTTCCCACTACTGCACCCTTGGTAAACTGTGTACATGCTTCAGGCTTTGGATGGACTGTTCAGTTATTATGGATGTGGTGAAAATCCAATTCATCATGCACGGACTACCTTTGGGTCCATTGTTTCCTCTTTCTACAGTCCTAGCATTTTGCTATGAAGATAGCATTCACTGTTGTGTTTTTGCTGGTTGGCTGTCCTCCTCTAAGCACTGGACACATCTTCCTTATATCATCACTTGCACTGGGGCTCTGGATCCTTTAGAGTGGAGAGTATGTTGTTTTCAGCACTGCAAGAGATATTTTTACATTCTTTTCGGAAATGTGAAGAACTCTGGGCCGAGCACAGTGGCTCACACCTGTAATCCCAGCACTTTGGGAGGCTGAGGTGGGCAGATCACTTGAGGTCAGAAGTTCAAGACCAACCTGGCCAACACGATAAAATTTGTCTCTACTAAAAATGCAAAAATTAGCTGGGTGTGGTGGCATGCACCTGTAGTCCAGCTACTCAGGAGGCTGAGGCAGGAGAATCGCTGGAACCTGGGAGGTGGAGATTGCAGTGAGCTGAGATCACACCATTGCACTCCAGCCTGGGCCACAGAGAGAGACTCTTTCTAAAAAAAAAAAAAGAAAGAAAAACAAAAACAAAAAAGAAAAAGAAAAAGAAAAAAGAAATGTGAAGAACTCTGGTCTCCCTTTTTAGAAGCTAAGGCAAAGAATAAAGTTAGGTTTTGCAGATGTTCCCTCAAGATGTGCTTCAGTTGCATTACTAGAGACCCATTATGCAGGGAGAAGAGGGCAGCTAAAGGAGCTGCCTCTTTAAATCTTAGAATGTCAGTGTTCTCATTTGGCTTGACTTCTTAGTCCTTGCCAGGGAGCTAATTGTTAGATCTTGAAGGAAAATCTCTTGCTAGGAAGACTACCTGCTTATTGCATATATCTTTAAGCCCGTTGTTTAGACCATTGCATAGATTCCTAAGGGGAATTTAGAATCCAGGTGCTTATGTTTCATGCATTTCCCAGATCTAACATATAAGATTTGGAAAACACAGTTTTATGAAATAAAATCAGAGCCAACTACTCTGAGGCCGAACACCATTTAACGTTATTCTTTCTGAATAGTGAGATTTTTGCTGATAATAAACACATCGACATAAGAAAACAAAGATCTCTGACGGGTTATAGGCACTCTCTGGGAATATCTAGTTGATACTGAAAGGCCATGTCAGGACTGTGTGGGAAAGAAAATTGAAGAGTGTCAAGGAGAATTGCTTTCAGCTCTGGCAGAGAACACTTTGAGTTGCTTTTTTATTCCCTTACCCCTACCCTGTCCCAAAACTCACGCCCATTGCTCAAGTACACAGTGTGCTTGGACCAAACCAACACCAGCAAAGTATTTTCTGGACTGCTCCAGTGTGATTTGTCTTCATCACCCAAGTGTGAGTCTCACCCAAGCAGTCTCTGGGTGTCTTTTGTAAAAGAGAGAGGGGTTTTCCAAAATAGAAGGTTTTGTTTTGCAATTTACAAAAAGTAACAGGATCCTTTCTGAAAAAGGATTCTGTTTTGAATCCCAGAACATAAACTGACACTCCCAATCATCACTTTCACTTTAGAAAACTTAGACTGTATCTTGCGGGCTCATTATCTGTCAATTTCTAGCCTGAACCAAATCTAAGCCATTCCATGGGGAGATGCCCTAAGGAACATTTTTCTGCCCACTTTTTGAGACTTGCAGTGTGTATTCCTGACATGTACATATATAAATGATGTAATCGATTTCGGATACTGAGTAGATCATTCAGATGTAGTGCCTGGCTTAGAATAACTTACCTTCTGGTTCAAAGCAACCAGGTGACAGAGTTCTCCTAAAACCTCAAAGTTCTGCTAACATAATAAAGCCTTCTTTACTTATCATCAAATCACTTCAAGCTCAGGAATGACTTTTAATATCCTTTTTATGACATGTCATATCTATTACAGGTCAAAAGGAGTTCCCCAAACCAAACAGTAACATTGAGTGAAAACTTATATAAAGTCTTTCTCTATTAGAAAAGTTAGTTTTGGCTCCTGAACATCAGCTTTTATGGGTTCTTATAAAGTCATGGCTATTTCTTAGCAGTAGGATTTTCCAAGCCTTGCAATGAAATTCTTAGTTATACTTGTATTTAAAATGTGGAATGAGTAACTTTGTCTTCCAGGAAGATGTAGTTGACATACTTTTCACTCGCTATTCCTGCCACTAAATACAACTAAAAACCCTGGATATTATATATGAAACTAGCAGAAGAAAACTAAAAGATGGAGAAACGTAGGCAGACCAGCTAGGGACATGATGACCTAAGGAATGACATGGAGGTGAGTTCCCTGGATTTTCTTTTTGCCTCATGTATGCTAGATTTGGAGCTAAGGAAGCTAGCAACCCAGAAATGCCTGTGGGTGCAGACATTAAAAGCCCCAAGGAAGCTTGCTGTCTCTAGCCAAAGGACAAGGAAAGGTGCAGCTTGGCAAAACAGAAAACTTACATAATAAGTAATTCTATTCCAAGTAAACACCACAGAAAAACTGTGACCTTACCCTACATGCCAGCAAAGCCTAGACTCCCACCATCACAATGCTGTAATGAGGCAGCCTAAGCCTCTGCCATGATGGAATCAGAGAAGGTCACATAAGGAGCCAAGACTTTTATCTCCACCTCATTGATAATGAGATCCTACCTATCCCTGTAATGTCAGTGGAAACCATATGAGGAGCCTAAGCTTTTACTGTCACTCAGCAGTAACAAGACAACCCTCCTCTTCCCCATTGGGATAGTGTCAGAGAAGGTCTAGTGGAGAGTTAGGATTTTCACAATTGCATAATGATAACAAGGCCACCTTCACCTCAGTATCAGTGGAAACCACATGGGGACCCAGAATCCCCATCCCACCCAACAGAAACAAAGTCCTCCTGTCCCCACCCAGATATTGACTGAGGACAAGAGGGGAACCTGGACTTCTACCTCTACCTATTAGTAACAAGGTGACACCCCACGTCCTTTTCCTTCTGGAGTGGTATAAAAATAAAAGCCAGCTAAAACAGAAGGTTAAAACAAGGCCCCCAGAGTCTCATAATTCAGTACAAAAATGAGGTTTCAACTGAAAATCATTTGTCACACAAGAACCAGAAAGGTAGGCAAAGAGAGAGACAAAGAAAGACAAGCAATAGATGGTAACACCGAGATGACAAAGATGCTAAATTAATCTAACAATAATTTCAAAGTAGTCATGATAAAAATGCTCCAATAAGCAACTTAATAAAACCCTTGGAATAAATTAAAAATAGAAAATAAAAACACCCAGCAAAGAAATGGAAGATCTAAAGAAAACCAAATGGGAATTTTAGAATGGAAAAAATACAATAACCAAAATAAAAGGCTCAGTTCATAGGCTTATCAATAGAATAGAGGACAGAGGAAAAAATCAGTGAACCGGAAAATAGAAAAATAGAGGTTGCTGACTCTGAACAACAGAGATAAAATAGACTGAAAAAAGAAAGAATACAGCCTCAGAGACTTGTGGGACCATAACAAAGAATCTAACATTCATGTCATCAGAGTGCCAGAAGGAGAGGAATAAAAAGGGCTGAAAAAGTACTTGAAGAAATAACAACTGAAAACTTCCCAAATTTGACAGGAGAAATAAGTTTACAGGTTCAAGAAGCTGAGCAAACCTGAAAAGGGAAAACCCAAGGTAATCCATGCTAAGACACATAATAATTAAACTTCTGAAAACTGAAGACACACAACAATATTGAAAAATGACACCTTACCTATAGTGGGAAAATAGTGTCAGTGGATGTCTCATGAGAAACCATCAAGGCTAGAATGAAATGGTATAATTTTCAAGTGCTGAAAAGAAAGAACTGCCAACCCAGAATCTTATAACCAGTGAAAATATCCTTCAGGAATGAAGGAGAATTCCAGACATTCTCAGATGAAGAAAAACTAAGAGAATTTGTCACCAGTAGACCTACCCTAAAAGAATGACTAAAGGAAGTTCTCTAAACACAAAACAAAAATAAAAGAAGGAAACTTAGAACATAGGAAGGAATAGAAAACATGATGAGTAAGCATATAGGTAAATGCAATAGTCTTTCTTTCTCTTTTAAGTTTTTTGAATTGTTTGGTAGTTGGAGCAAAAATTACGACATTGTCTAATATGGTTCTAAATTATGTAGCAGGAATATTTGAGATAGTTACATTATAAATAGGGAGGGTAAGGGTACATAAAGCAAGGCAAAGTGTCTTAGTCTGTTTGTGCTGCTATAACAGAATGCCACAGACTAGGCAATTTATAATAAATAGAAATGTATTTGCTTATAGTTCTGGAAGTCAAGAAGTCAAA
Source organism: Gorilla gorilla gorilla (assembly GCF_029281585.2). Lineage (NCBI taxonomy): Eukaryota > Metazoa > Chordata > Mammalia > Primates > Hominidae > Gorilla > Gorilla gorilla. The sequence continues at coordinate 38,375,182 of NC_073243.2, forward strand.
TATCGAGGTGCCAGCATCTGACAAGGGCCTTCTTGCTGCATCATAACATGGCAGAAAGCATCACATGGTGCAAGGACAAAGAGAGAGACAAAGAAAGTAAAAAAGGTAGGCAAAGAGAGAGACAAATAAAGTACCACACTTGTGATAATGAACCCACTCCCATGATAATGATATTAGTCCATTCCTGTGACAATGGCATGGATAACACCTCTTTAAAATCCCGTCTCTTAACACTGTTACAGTGGCAATTAGATTTCAACATGAGTTTTGGAGGGGAGAAACATTAAAACCCTAAGAAATTTTGAAAATTAAGTAAAAAAAAAAAAAGGCAAAACCAGGATTCAAAAAAAACCCCAAAAACTTCACAACCCATAGCATAAGTTTCTATAATAATAAACCAGTAAAATGATGACAGAAGTAGACAGTGATATACTATGCATATATGATATACTATCTATAGCAACCACTAATAAACTTATACAAAGAGATATGCTCAAAAACATTATAGATTAATCAAAGTGGAATTCTATAAAAGGTTTCTGCAATCTATAGGAAGGATGGAAAAAGTAAGCAAAAGCAAAAGCACAAACAGAAAACAAAAATAAAATGGGAGAGTTAAGTCCAAACATGAAAAATAATTATATTAAAGGTAAATGGTTCAAATAAACCAATTAAAGGATAAAGATTGACAGAGTAGATTTAAAAATCTTGACCCAGCTACATTCTGTCTATAAGAAATTCATTTCAAATATTATAATATAGGCAGGCTGAAAATAAAAAGATGGAAAAAATATATCATGCAAATATTAAGCAAAGGAAAGCAGGAGTAACTATGTTAATTTCAGATAAAGTAGACTACAGAGCAAAGAAAATTACCAGAGAGTGACATCATTGATGACAAAAGGGTCAATCCATGAATAAGACATAGAAATCTTAAATATATATGTTCCAAAAAACAGAGTTGCAAACTATATGACACAAACATTGATAGAAATGAAAGGAGAAATAGACAAATCCACAATATAGTTGGAGACTTCAACACTCTGTAACAATTGGTAGAACACTATACAGAAAATTAGCAAAAATACTCAGCGCTTTGGGAGGCCGAGGTGGGTGGATCACGAAGTCAGTAGATCAAGACCTTCCTGGCTAACGTGGTGAAACCCCATCTCTACTAAAAATACAAAAAATTAGCCAGGTGTGGTGGCAGGCACCTGTAGTCTCAGCTACTCGGGAGGCTGAGGCAGGAGAATCACTTGAACCTGGGAGGTGGAGTTTGCAGTGAGCCGAGATCACGCCACTGCACTCCAGCCTGGGCAACAGAGCGAGACTCCGTCTCAAAAAAAAAAAAAGAAAAGAAAAGAAAAAAAGAAAATTAGCAAAAATATAGAAGAACTAAACAATGCTATCAACCAACAAGCTCTAATTGACGTTTATAGAACAATCCACCCAAAAACAGCAGAATACACATTCCTTTCAAGTGCCCACAGCACATATAGCAAGCTAGAGCATATTTGAGCCGTAAGACAAACCCCAACAACTTATATGAATTTAAGTCTTACAGAATGTGTTTTCCAACCACAAGGGAACCAAACTAGAAATCCATAACAGAAAGATAATAGGAAATCTTCAAATACTTGGGAAATAGACAACTAAATAAACTAAATAACCTATTGCTCAAAGAGGAAATCTTGAAAATAAAAAATGTGGAACTGAATGAACATTAAAATACATAGCAAAATCTGTGGGACACAGTAAAGCAATACTAAGAAGAAAATTTATAGCATTACATACATCCATAAAAAAGAGGATAACTAAAAAATAATCTAAGTTCCCACCTCAACAACCTAGAAAAAGAAAAACAAAATAAACCCAAAGTAAACAGAAGAGCAAAAATATTAAAGATAGAACAGAAATCAATGGAATTAGAAATATAAAAAATAAAGAAAATCGTTGAAACAAAGAGATGTGGTATTGAAAAGATCAATGAAATTGACAAAACTCTAACAAGATTCACAAAGAGAAAACCAAATTACCAATATTAAGGATGCTTCACTCCAGATGAGGATATCACTATGGACCCTGTAGACATCAAAAGGAGAATAAGGGGATACCATGAACTATAGTACTTACATGCTAAAATGCAGAGTGATCTATGAAACATGAAGTTAATGAAACTTGGGCATCATTATGCCCTTATAGAAAGAGCCTACACCTGAGTTGAAAACTTGGTATGCCATTAGCTGTGAGATTTGGGCAAATTAATCACGACACTCTACCTCATAGGGTTGTCATGTATGTAAAGTAGATGACATGCTCTTAATTCCTGGAAGAGGAAAGTGCTATCCCTTTGTTGACTGTGTTCAGCCCACTACCACATATGTTATTTTAGCTAAAGTTCACACAAATGTAGTGTGTTGGTTGTTTTTTGTTTGTTTGTTTGTTTTTTAACTTAGGATATATTTAGTCTACTAAGAGACCCTGGGGGTGTTGAGGGTTAGGATCTTCAGAAACAGCTCTCCACCAATGACATGTGGGGATTAGAAGGATAAGTACCCCAGCTTCCTTGCCCCTTAGTTGGCATACGTGGGGTATGTTCCACACACCCTCCCAGACGGAGTTCCGCAGTGTAAAGAACCTCCACTTGCTCTTTATTGGCTTCCTTCCTTTCGCTGTTTCACTTCCCTATTCTCCTACCAGTGTTTCCTAGGAGCAACTTCCAAACAAACTCTTTGCTTGCAAGTCCTTGTCTCACAACTTCTGTAGGCATCCACACCAAGAGCAGTAGGAAATATTACTGTTCCATTTTGCAGATGAAGAAACTGTGGCATTGACAGACTGCTTACTTGATGATAGTTAGTTAGTAAAAGTTAGTAGGAGTTAGTAAGTGGCAGAGCCAGGCTCCTAAGCCCATGCTTTTAACCACCACATTATAATGACATAATACTTCTGAGTACTATGTGCCAGGCACCATGCAAGGTTTTTAATACAATTTATTTTATAGATCATAAAACATGCTCATATAAGTTACATGACTTGTCCTAGGTCATAAGGTACTAAGTGGCAAAGCAAGAATTTAAACTCAGATTTGAGGCCCTCGCCATTCTGCCAGAGATAGATGGCTCCCTAGTGGAAGAAAGCAGGATCCAGGGCTCTTAGTGGAAGGTCCAAGAGGACACAATTTATAGTCCCCCAAATGGGCTGCATTCTGCGTCCCAAGTCTTTGTGTTCCTTTTCTGGCATGTGGTTTGTGAATCTGTGAGTCAGCCTAGATCAGAGTCACCAGGCTATGTGACTCAAGAAATGCTTTCTAGTCCTTCCTTTCCTTTGCTCAGGTACATTTCTAGATGGTTTTATCTCTGAGGATAGACAGAGAAAGGGGTAAATGAGGTAGGGTTGCCAGCGATGACTAGGCATTTTCTCTGTGCTAGGGGCTTTGCTTAAGTTATATCATTTAATCCTTTTAGAAATTTCTTAATGGAAATGCCCTTTTTCTCCTTTTAAAGACCAAGAAATAAAGTTAAGAGAGGCTAAGATATTTGCCCACAGAGTTTACCTAAGTGTTAAGTATTCAAAACCCAAGTCTCTTGGACTCTAAAGCAATCCTTTTTCCACTGAGCCAATAGAGGATCTGATGAGGTAAGGAGAAGGTAGAAAGTTGCCAACAACTTCTAGGGCACTGCTTGCCTAGCATCTGCTGAGAAGTGCCAGGCAATCTCTGATTACAGTGCTTCTAGCATAATATCCCAGCTTTGTGCTCAAATCACAATCAATGCCCATTGTAGAGGCAAATCTGTCATTGGAGGGACAGATCCAGTAAATAAGTCTGTACACAAAGATCATTACAATCTTACACATGTTTCTCTTCACATTGATGAGCATTCTCCAGGTGTTGGGCTCTGTGCTGACCATTACAATATGGGGATTAGAGAACAACAAACTTGTTTCCTACTTAGGAGGAGCCTAATACATAGTTTGGAAAAATGGACCACATGCAGATGAGGTTGCTAAATACATGCATGACACTTATATACAAGCTATAGCCTGTGAGGGGACCAGGAAATGACTGGGTTGGTTGGGGTGAATTCTGAGCCCTTTTCTGTATACTTTTGACTAATCTGTCATGCCCAATTTGGGATCCCACAACTTGAAAAAATGGGAAAGGAGGCAGAATAAATATATGATATGAATTGCTCCAAGACACTCAAATTGCAAGAAATGTTACATTTATATTTTACATAAAAATAAAGCTGGTACATCCACCCACTTTCATAGGTATTAGGAATTCCAGGATCAGGCACTGGGGTCTGCATCCCCCCTTATGTAAGGAACCTTGGATGTGCTGGGCACCAGGCCTCTGTTCTCATCTACCTGTCACCACTGTCCATTTGAAAGAAGGTGGGTCCCTTAGCATCTTCTTCCCTCTGTGCCAGGCTTGGTCTTGGAGGCTGTCATTCAGGGTCCTAGGGTCACGGGGGCAGGCATCCTGATTCTGCCACCTTGGAGTCCCTGTGTACGTGGGCTCAGGCCTCAGCTACTCCTGGAATGCTGTTTGCCCAGACCTTCCAAGACTTGGGAGACCATCTCTCCAAGGCTAAGGACAGCCCTCTAATCTTAACCTCAAGCTCATATCCCCTGTCCATCAGCCAGCTTCCCTCCCTGGGCCTTTATCTTTGGAACCAAAGGCCTAATTATGGGATATCTCCCAGGCATTCTCTGAGCCCCCCTACACAAAACAAAACACAAAGGAGTTGTTTACCGTCCTCCCCAACACACACACACACACACACTCACACACACACACACACACACACACCCCGTAAGCAACCAAGGCTAACACCTTTGGAAACTGAAAGGCTACCCGTCCTCCCTTTGGAAATTGAAAGGCTACCCTTCCTACCCTTTTGCAAACCAGTGTGTTTTGGTGGTGAAGAGCACAGACTGCTTCAATTCATGTCTCAGCTCTGCCATTCATTAGCTGACTAACCTTAAGCAAATTGTTTGGCCTCTCTGTTTTCTGATGCGTAAACTGGGGAATAACTATATCACAGGATATTGAGTTAAGGCTGGTTAAGCATTTAGTGTGGTGTTTAACAAGCACCCATAGAGCAGAAGCCCTAGGAGGACTCATTATGCCTCATCCCAGTTCCGCTCTGAATGTGGCAAAGCTCTCTCCTGAAGTTCAGGCAAGATGGAGGAAGGGCTTCTGAGCATTATGGAGGCATCTCAAGAAAAACCCATCTTTTGTGGGCTGACTTGTGTTCCCCACCCCATTCATATGCAGAAGCCCTAACCCTCAGTCCTTGAGAATGTCACTGTATTTGAAGATCGGACCTTTAGAGAGGTGATGAAATTAAAATCAGGCTGTTAGGGTGGGTCTAACTCTATCTAATTGGTGTCCTTATAAGAAGGAGAGATTAGGACACAAAGAGACAGCAGGGGCACACGTGCACAGAAGGATGACGACCCTGTGGAGAGGCAGCAAGAGGGTGGCCATCTGCAAACCAAGAAGAGAGGCCTGGAACAGATTTTTCTCACGGCCCTCTGAGGAAACTAACCCTGCCAACACTTTGATCTTGGACTTTCAGCCTCCTGAAATGTGAGAAAATAAATGTCTGTTGTTTAAGCCACCCAGTGTATGGTATTTTGTCATGGCAGCCCTAGCAAACCAACCATCCCAGAGATAAGGTACCATTAATGCTTCCCAAGTGCATCATTGCCCATCCTTGACCCTCACTTGGGAGGAGGGTTCCCACTGGCTTCAGTAATTGAGAATTTGTGACGCACAGCATAAGCCACCCTTCTGTTTTTAATCATTAGCATCTCACGGCACCAACAAGCTGGAAATGTTAGCACCAAAACATCAGACTTGGGATCAGAAACTCCTAGAAAGTACTCACATGAAGGATATAGTGCTATCTTCTGCAGGAGGCAAAAATGATACTTACGGAAATTGAATCAAAGGTTTGCATATTGATGAGGTGTGAACAACATGCAGATAACTCTTCCCCATCGCCACAATTTGTTTTGTTTTTCCATCACTTAAGCACTATAAGCCCAGTGTCTATGGCTTTTCAAGGGCCTACAAAATGTTTCAGAATGACAAATTAAATTGATTTCAAAATAAGAAAACAAAATGGTCAAAATGAAATAAAAAATAATTTCAAAAACAAAGTTATAAAACGCTTTTCAAAATGTTTTCAACATTTATAGTTAAAATCAGATGCTGGAGCATGTTAATACAATTGACATCATGTGGGTGGTGGTTGTAAAAGTTAGATGCCTTAGGACCTGAGAAGAACTTCAGCTGGTGCTGCTCTCTATTCATCCTCCAGAAACTCACACCAGTGAGTTTAGCAAGGAACAGTGACATGGGGCAGAGTCAGTGCTGCAGAATGGGGGTGGGGGAGAAATGGGGGCTCCCAGTGAAAGCAAATATACCACAGAGGGAGGGGATTGAGTCCAGCTTAAACCTGGGTGCAAATCTAAATTCTGCTCCTGTGTGACCCTGGGCAACTTGCTTAATCTCTCTGAATTTTGTCACTGGCACAAAAGGGAATAAGAACGCCTACTTCGTAGCATTTTCCTGAGGATTAAAGAGAGGAAGAATGTAAGGTGAAGGAGAGGGAGCTCTGTGCCTGGGAAATAGTAAGTGTTCAACAAATACTAGCTATTGTAATCATGGCATTAGGCAGACTCTCACAGGGGAGGGAGAGGAAGGGCTTTTGCTCACTGAGGCTTCTTTTGGAACTTGAGCCACATAGAAAATGTTGAGTGAGTAGATGTTGACTGGATGAGCTCTCCTTCAGGACAGACAAAACAGCTGAGAAAAAACAGCAGTGCAGAGGTTACGGGTACTGCTGGAACAGAATTCCCAAGTTAGGACTGGGAGGCCAGGAGGTGGGGCTGGGACTGGGGGACGCGAAGGACAAAGGATGGTTGGACTCTGGAGAACACCCTGCACCGAAATTACTGTGCACAGCCCAGAGGTGGACTGATGGGTTGCCCATCCCTGTGGGCTCATGCATCTCTCCTGCAGCTCCAGGGCAGGGGGAGCAGAAATTCCCAGGGGGCATCCTAGGAATGCAGGCTGCTTTAGAGTGATAGTTACAGTTTGCAGGTGACTGGGGACAGAGTGTCTACTCTGCCAGGAACTGGCAGATACGGGGCAAAATCCCTGAGAGCTGCAGTCTTCTGACACATGCCACTGTCCAAAACTATGTCCAGGACAAAATGAACACAGGCTGTTTCTCTTTTTTAATTTTTAATTTTTGTGGGTACACAGTAGGTATATATATTTATGGGGTGCATGAGATATTTTGATACAGGCTTGCAATGTGAAATAATCACATCAGGGTAAATGGGGTATCCATCACATCAAGCATTTATTATTTGTTTGTGTTACATACACTCCAATTACACTCTTTTACTTATTTAAAAATGTACAATAAGTTTTTGTTGACTGTAATCACCCTGTTATGCTATCAAATGCTAAATCTTATTCATTCTATGCCACTGTATGTTTGTACCCATTAACCATCTGCTCCTTCCACACCTCCCTACCCCCACCCCACTACCCTTCCCAGCCTCTGGTAACCATCATTCCACTCTCTATCTCCATGAGTTCAATTGTTTTAATGTTTAGCTCCCACAAATGAGTGAGAAAATGCAAAGTTTGTCTTTCCATGCCTGGCTTATTTCACTTAACAAACATAATGTCCTCCAGTTTCTTCCATGTTGCAAATGACAAGATCTTATTCTTTTTATGGCTGAATTGTGTGTATGTACCACATTTTCTTTATCATTCGTCTGTTGTGGACACTTAGGTTGCTTCCAAATCTTGGCTATTGTGCAATAAATATGGGAGTGCAGTGTCTCTTGATAAGCTTGTGGCAAGGGAAGCATCTGCAGGTCCCTTTGGTTTCAGCATGGGTTGAAAGGTGTTAGAAAGGACAACGTGTTTCATGGAGTAGAAAGAGAAATATAGAGACGGTCTCTGATCAGCAATCATTCTATTAGGTGGGAATTTTGGAAGCAGGGAGACTTTCTGATCGGTCTTCGAGGATGCTGGGCAGACCTTTGGCAAGTGGGCAAGCGAGCAGTATGGGACATTTCATGTTAGGGGTGGACATTTTTCTGTAGCTGGCCATTTCCTGAAATAAGTAGGGGTTGACAGAGTGCTTTTTCTTTTTCTATCAAACTGTCATTATGGGGTGCAGGGTGGAGGGGCTATCACAGCGTCAGTTTGTCAGCAGAGATCTAGACCAGAAGGTCCCCTGGCCAGGGAGCTGGAAGACTAGTGTTCTAGGCTCGGCTAGTCATCAACTGGATAGGTCCCTGGACCTGTTTATTGTCTGTACATTGAAGGTGCAGGACCACCCAAGAATGTCCAAATGCTGACCCTTGGGCCAAATCCAACCTGCAATTGTGTTTTCTTTGGGCTACAAATTATTATTAACATTTTTATTTGCATATCTTTAGGAAGGGTGCGCACTCTCCGACCTACAGTCCCTCTGCTCAATACCAGCCCAGTTCCCGCCTTTAGGGAACCTGCTCTGTCCCTGTAGCCATCTGGGTCTGCAGCCTGGGAACTAGATGACATTAGTGCCTTCCTGGCACTGGCCTTCTGTGGTCCCGCCATTCTCAATGGCACTGTCTCACTTTCCATGCCTTCCTCAGTCACTGCACACTGCCCTACACAAATATTTGACAGGCCAGCCTCTTGAGTCAATTATTCCTTTCAGAAAACTGGAGAGAGAAATGATATAATTAACCACCTGAGAGAAAATGAACAGAGCGAGAAGCTATAAATACCAAGACCCACAATGAAGGGCTGGACCCCGGGGCCCCACTTGACCTTACCCAGCTGAGATGGTCTGACACTTTCCTGGCTGTAGGAGACCCGTGGGGCCAAGCTTGGCTGGGACTTACAGCCATGGCTTTCACACAGTAGTGTGAGAAGCAGCCCCCGAGACCCCAGGCTGAGCAGGCCAGGAAGCAACACCCCACACCCTTCTCCCCCATGTAGCCAGGATCAGAATCAACACCCTTGAAGGGTAAATCCTTTCCTCATGCACTTGTGCCCAGGAAGCAGATGTTCTGTCCCTACTCTGGGGTCTGGGCACTGTTGTGTAGTTGGATCCTTCCACCCTATCCTCAAACCACAGACCAGATAAATCGAATTGAACCGACTTCAAAGCAAACACTGAGCGGAGCCATCTGGGATTCATTCCTGAGCCGGCCCTTTTCTAGTTATGTAACCACAGAGATGCAGACAGAAAGACACAGATTGGGAGAACTGGTTTTTGTTGTTGTTGTTGTTGTTAAACCTCCAAATCTTTGCAGTATTGGGATAATTATGGCTTTCATAGCATTGATTACTTTAAGCTGTCAGTAATTTGAATCCTTTTCAGAGTCAGTGACCAACATTTTGCAATTGAATTCTATCTTCCTGCTTCCATTCTGAGTAAAGGAAATAGAATGCTGAGCTCACAGGGCCTTCTTCAGAATGCCACATGCTGGGCACTTTGTGGTCACACCTAGAATGCTACAATGGACACATCTCCTAGGCATCCTCCTGGGTTCATTACACACTTCCTTCCCACGCCATAGTCTCATTCTGGAATGTTCATTAATCTCCTACCTGAAAGAACAAGAAGAAATATGAAATTTTAGATAGGCCAGGGCTTTTGATGTGAATCATTCATGAATCACCCAAAACATTGTGGTTCATGGATAAAAGGCAAAGGCAAATACTGGATACTTTAAGAAGCTATACTGCCTACATCTATGCAATTTTTAAACATTTTATTTTCTTATTTAAAAGTAATACCTCTCCAGTGTGAAAATTCTAAAAATTCTGAGGACTATAGAGAAGAAAATAATTGTTCCAAATCGTTGCTGGGGAGGATTATTCAAACAATAATTGATGCTAATATTTTAGCACATTTTTCCCCAGTTTTTGATTCATGCATATTTACATTTCTAGAACTAAGGCTATATTGCATTTATAATTCTGTGTCCTATATTTTTACTGAAACATTTTCCACATAGTAAAAAACTTTATAACCTTAGTTTTCAGTAGCTACATAATTTCAAGTAAAATAAATGTACTTTTTTTTTTTTTTTTTTTTTTTTTTTTTTAGACAGTGTCTTACTCTGTCACCAGGCTGGAGTGCAGTGGCATGATCTCAGCTCACTGCAACCTCCACCTCACGGTTGAAGCGATTCTTCTGCCTCAGCCTCCTGAGTAGCTGGGACTACAGGCATGCACCACCACGCCTGGCTAATTTTTGTATTTTTGGAACAGACGGGATTTCACCATGTTGGCCATGATGGTTTCGATCCCTTGACCTCATGATCCAACTGCCTTGGCCTCCCAAAGTGCTGGGATTACAGGCATGAGCCACCGTGCTCGGCCCATAACTTTTTTAAAAAACAAATCCCTTATTGTTGGACCAAAGGTTGTGTCTAATGTTTGGCTACTGTAAATGCTGTAGTGAATATCTTTAGCTATAAATTTCTATCTGCATTTCTCATTACTTTCATCAGCTCTATTCCTAGAAGTATAATCAACTCTGCATCAAAGATCAAAATTTTTGAATGTTCTTAATACATTTCAGAAGGATTGAACCACCTTTTCACCATTAAGTATCAATGTTTTCTAAAACCTTACTATTTTGATAAATAAAAAATAGAATTTTATATTTGTATTAATTTGCTTTTCTTTAGATACCAGTTAAAATAATTATTTTTCCACATCTTTATTAACAATTTTTAATTTAGCCTATGAACTGAGGTTAAGGCTGATTATGCAAGGTCATGTGCAAAGATATTCTCATCTCAGTGCAGACCATCCAATGACAAGAGTGGTAAAGGGCCAAGAAGAAGCTTAGCTGAGCTAGGACATCCAGAGGAGGAATAAGTGTGGGGTGATCCCCATTCCTGGTTATATTGGTTATCTTGCTGCATGACAAACTACCATTAAAACTGAATGGTTTCAAACAACAAACATTTATTATCTCACAGTTTCTGTAGGTCAGAAATTCAGGAGCAGTTTAGCTAGTGCTTCTGTCTTGGGGTCTCTTGGAAGGTTTCAGTGAAGATATTGGCTGGGGCTGCAGTCATCTGAAGGCTTGACTGAGGCTTGGAGGAACCACTTCTTAGATGATGAACTCACATGGCCGTTGGCAGGAGGCCTCAGTTCCTTACCATCTGGGCCTCTCCACAGAGCAGCTCACAATATGGCTGATGGCTTCTCCCAGAATGAGTGATTAGAGAGATAGATTGCTCTACTTATAGGTTAATAGGTTAATATATCTGTACCTTTTATAATTAAATCTTGAAAGTGACATACCAACACTTCTGCCATATTCTATTGGCCATACAGAATCAATCTATTATAACATGGAAGGGAAGTATACAACAGTTGTGAAGACCAGCAGGTGAACATCACCAGAGGCCATCTTGAAAGCTGGCTCCCACACAGGCTATGAGTTTTCACTACTTTCTTTTTGAGGAGAAGAGGGAATTATGAGCAGATAGCAGAAACTCTATCACTGCTTACAATATGCTCAAGTTAACCATACATAACACCATTCTCATCATGAGGCTAAAGTCAGCCATTTCTTTTTGTCTCCATAAAACCTGCAATTAAAAGACCATACCAAAAGATTTTCAGATAGAAATCTGGACTGGGTGTCCAACGCAGTTCAGATCCTGGTGTCTGGTTGGGACTGGTGGTGGTGGCAATAAATTCAAGCAGGCACTACCATGCAGAAGCTGCCTGAGCCCATCAATCTCATGTTCTGGTGCTTCAAGCTCTGTGGTATGAAAGGTCTGGTGGCAAATGTGGAGGGTGTACAGGGAGAAGAAAACTGCTGGACCACGGCTCAGGGGCCCCACAGGTGGGACAGAAACCTTAGGAGAGGTTTTTTTTTTTTTAAATGAAAGTGGGTGAGTAAATACAAGAAACCTCAATCCTGGAAGAAGGGCTTGAGGCTAGGAGAGGACAGGAAATAGGGTGTCACAGGTAAGAAATATGTTCTTACTAGAACCTTAGAATCTAAAAATATATGTGCCAGTGGGCATGATCATTAATATATATGACTATTACCAAAATATGTTGTTGGCACCCATGCTAATTTTAGATGCTGCAGAATTAACCAAATGAGCTCTTCTCTTTTCTCTCCACATCCTCTCCCTTGACATTTTAATCAATCTTGTGACTTCATCTATATTTTTCATGTGGTTGAATCCTAAATTTGTATTTCCAACCTTGCCATTTTTTCACTACCACATTTCCAACTTCCTGCATGACATCGCAGCCTTGTTGACTCGTCAGCACTTCAAACTTAGTATGTACAGAACAGAAAGTATCTTCCCTCTGAAAACCGCTCCTTCTCCCATACTCCTTATTTTGATAAAGGCACCATCAGGCATCTAATTTTGAGACTCAAGATGGAGAAAGTAAATCTGTTACATAGATAAAGGGTTTCCTATCACGAGTAATTTAAAAAATTCATGTCTGAGTAGAAGTAGGCAGCCAGCAACAAGCAAGCTGAATAAATGCGTTCATTCAACAAATATTTATTAAGCACCTATTATGTTCCAGAAGGCACAGTTTTAGGCATTGGAGCTTACTGATAAATAAATCAGACAAGAGTCTCTGGCTTCATGGAGCTTCATTCTAGAGGGGCTAGGCCTCTGAGTTTGGCCTAGGAGTAGCAAATTGTACCCTCTTACCAGACCATCAGGTCAAATCAAAAGAGACAGATTGCTCTGTCCTACTATGAGCTAAAGGGTGTTCTGCTATTAGCACTGGGTTCTGGAGTATCAGGCAAAAAGTGACATCATAGAGGATGGCAAGAAGTGACAAGAGCCCAAAGAATGTGACTAAGCAAGTGTGGCAGGCTGCATAATGACCCCTGAAAGATGTTCTTGTCCTAATCCCAGAGTTTGTGATTATGTACTCAAACGGGGCTTTGTAGCTGTGATTAAGGATCTTGAGATGATGAAGTGAATTCAATGTAAGCACAAGGCAGAGGAAGGCAAGATTAAACAAAGAAAGATGAGATGGGATGATGAAAGAAGAGGTTGTGGTTTGAAGATGGAGGAAAGGGCCGTGAGCCAAGGAATGCTGACAGCTTCTAGAAGCTGTCCAGATTCTTTTCTAGAGAATATAGGCCTGCCAACCAAAACCTTGATTTTATTTATTTATTTATTTTTCTTCTTTTTCTTTTATTTTCAGTTGACATGTAATAATTGTGCATATTTACTGAATACAGAGGGATATTTCTATCCATGTATATATACCATGTGTAATGATCAAATCAGAGTAATCAACATATCTCCTAGCAATAAACACATCTCCTGGTAATAAACGCTTACCATTTCTTTGAAACACCTGCATTTTAGATTCATTTCAGACTTCTGTCCTCCAGAACTATAAAATAAATTTGTGTTGTTTAAGCCACTAAGTTCGTGGTAATTTGTTACAGAAGCAATAGGGTGCTACTAGTACAGCAAGCCAGCAGGTTGGCTTGCTACGATTCCATAGGTATCCAAAGCAGATAGTGAGACTCAAGTCAGTTTATTATCCACAACACATTGAACTGGAGGAACATCAGTAATAGAGGTGATTCCCTATCCCCAAGTTCCACAGGAGACATGATAGGCACAGATGGCAACCATGCACACAGTGGATTATGCCACAGCTAAGGAATCCAGGGCCAAGAACTCAGCACCTTTTACATCATGCAGTGAACAACTCAATTGCCCTCCACCGGGGAGTGAGTGTTCAGCACAGTAGTCATGCTATGGTCACCTTGACCTGCTTAATGGTCCACATGACTAATTGCAATAAAGGCTCAGGGTGAGAAGACTGCTAGGTCTTGCAGTTTGGCACTCTCGGCAGGGACGTGCAGGGATGCTTGGGGCTTATATGGGGCTGCTTCTTCCCACAGGCAGCTCTCCCAACCTCAGCCTAGCCCTACCAGGCTCGAGAAACTGCCTTGATTCGCCTAGGAGAGGTTCATTTTCAGACCCCAGCAAATGCTTCTTTGTCTTCCAAGCAGTTCATTTTGGCTGCCAGAGCCTGAAAATTTCTTGCCCAAGGTTGAGAATTAGACAGAGATGTTCCCACATGGGGCTGTACAAATGCCCACACAGTCTACTGTGGGCCAAGCAAGGTCAGCACGCAGTTATAAATGCTACCCTGACGAGGCCAGCAAGTTACTGGAGCTGAGCCTCAATAGAATCTTTGTACAGTACAGCTGGTTGTTTAGGTGCCCATGGGAGACCTGGAGGACAGATTAACCAGGCCAGCAGCCTCAGGGGAGGGACTGAGGCTCAGCCTCTTTGTCATAACCAATCAGGTGTGAGGGAGGAAGATAGCATTAAGAAATAGCCTCCCGGATATTTCTTTTAGTACAGAATTTGAATTTACTCCTAAGAGGAAGCTACTGGGGCCTGAGCAGTGATTGCCATTGATTCCAGGGCTCTGGGAGCTAAGATTCTAGGCAATAAAGGACTTAAGTGTGTGCATGTGTGTATAAACCCTTGGCATGGAAAAAATATGAAAAAAGAAGATCCAGAGGCATTTCTTATTTTACTTTAAGACAGTCCATTTGAAGATGACCCATATTCCAGAATATTATCCAAGCCAGGACGACAGTTTCTCCGCAGTGTTTGAGAACAGGCTCCCTTCCTGCCGAGGAATGATTTTTCTGGTGGTTGGTGGTATGATTTAGGGATAACTTGGTGGTACAACGGAGATTACAAATCCCCTCACTAGACATTAAAGAACTACATCTATATTGTATTCACATATCAATGATATTCAAGCAAAGCAACAGGAAACAAGATATGTTCTAGTCTAAACTCAAAGATAAGAACATCTTTTGGTTTCAAAAACATATGCAGTAAAGCCCTATTAGGTAATATATTTATTTAACTAAATTTTAGAATTTAGTGTAAACTACTCCCATGGAAGATTTGCAATCAGATGTTTCAGCCAGTAACTAAAATGTGCATTCCCCAAAGGTTCAAGAGGTAGGCGACAGACACTCACAATGAGACACTGAGTACCGAGGCAGGGAAGTCAGCCATGTAGGCAGGGACTCCTTTTCTGCTGCCTCCTAACACCCAGAATAGTGCCAGCTATATAGTAAAGACTCAGTAAATGTTTGTTGAATGGATTAATGAGCAAAAGGCATCCTCTTCTTTGAAGGCTGGCCTAGACACTGTTCTAGCACATGAATGTAAAAATCTCGCTAAGAAAAATAGCAAATTGAAAAATAATATTTATCATATGATACATGTTTTGCTTAATGAAAAAAATCTCACCCGGCACAGTGGATCATGCCTGTAATCCCAGGACTTTGGGACGCTAAGGTGGGTGGATCTCTTGAGGTCAGGAGTTTGAGATCAGCCTGGGCAACATGGCGAAACCCCATCTCCACAAAAAGTTTAAACAATAGCCAGGCACGGTGGCACACACCTGTGGTCCTAGTTACTCGGGAGGCTGAGGTGGGAGGATCACTTGAGCCCACAGAATTTGAGCCTTCAGTGAGCTGTGATCTCACCACTGTACTCAAGCATGGGCTGCAGAGTAAGACCCTGTTTCCAAAACAACAACAACAACAACAAAAAACCCCAACTCTGTACATTTAGAAGTGCACAGAAAAAAATGCTACTGAAAGGTTATACTTTGCACTGTTAACCACGGCTACCTCTGAAGACTGGCACTGACTTAGGTAAGAGTCCTACCACATTTTGCATAATTTATGCATTTCTGCATTGTTTAACCTGGTAAAATAAGTTTGTATTACTTTCATTGGTTAGAAAATCAAGATTTTTTTTTCAGACCTCACTTAAATAATACTCTCTAATATGTGACTTGATGGAAAAGAATGTTAACTTTTTATTAAAAGAGAAATCAAAGTTTAGAACAGTTCATCATTTCTGAAGGTCAAGATAATTTCCTAACTTCTGATCAAATGGATCTCTATCCACCAGGCCAGTGGTAAGTTATTTTCTAAAATGCTATTTTAAAAAGCTAGTAGAATGTTAAGAACTTCATTAGGTTCAATATTTATTTATTCAATCAATATTTATTGAGTGCTATGCTTACCTTATGGGCTTTTCTGTAAAACAGGGATTGTAGTACAAAGTGTAATATGGTGGAAAGAAGTCAGGGTTCTATGTGGATTTTTTAAAGTCAATTCCTGTCAGAATTGGAATCTCAGACTGTGGCATTTCCTCGTCAAGGCTGATTGTTACAGCTTATTGTTCATCTCAGTACTTTATTTCCATTCCATCTCATGGGTAGAATGTCCATGTAACAGGATGTGGTCATGTGATGTTTCTCCTGTAAATTTATCATAACTGCAACTGTAGATATACAACAATCCATACACTCAATGAAAATAAACTTTCTAATGAGGGCTCAAACTAACCACCTTCGAGAATTGCTCTTTCTGATTGTATTTTAAGGCCATTAAAATATTTGTTTAGTGATTTATTCTTCCTGCAGACAGATGTAGGTATCAGTCTATTTTTCACATTACAGTGGAGTTTTCTTTTTAAATATTCTCCTTGGCCTTGCGGTGAAATGCGCAATATGATACTTCCTCATAGTGACACACGTAAAAGCGCTATTCATCAAACAGTATTTTCAAGCATACTTCTCGTTATTCTTTCAAGTACATAAACATAGAAAAACCCTTTACTCTCTTCATAATAGAAAAAGAACCGAAGATGTGGTACAATTCCTGACATGCATGTACTTGGATCTTAAGAACAGAGCTACCATATTTCCCATAAAGTTCTCTCTTGG
Organism: Gorilla gorilla gorilla; assembly: GCF_029281585.2. NCBI lineage: Eukaryota > Metazoa > Chordata > Mammalia > Primates > Hominidae > Gorilla > Gorilla gorilla. Next base: position 38,392,019 of record NC_073243.2, read on the forward strand.
TCTCTCTCCTTCTCTTCCCACACCAACTACATAACTGTATTTGGCCCACAGCTAAATCAAGGTAAATGAGACATGACCTATTAAAAAGGAAATGAATAATTCCAGTGAGGGGAAAATTGCATTCCTGACCAGAAGCATGGAAGTCATGGCTTGGATGTATAGGTTTACTCTACCACTTTGCTAGATGATTTTGCTTTTTGGGTGGCATGTCTTCCATCATCAGAATTACCTTATGTAGTCAGCAAAATAAGTCAAATAATGTTGTGGTGCTATCTACCTTAATTTTTTTCAAGGTTCTTTCTAATGGATTCTTTTAAATTAATGGATGTGTATATAGCACTCCTTTTGGAATATTTCTAATTAAATTCTCTAGAACTCGATTTAAATCAGGACTTAAATGATCTGCATGAACAGGCACATGGGTCAGGGCTTTGTGCATAAAACTATCAGTAGAATTCCTCATGTCTTCTGAATGCCAGTGGAGCCAGCCTTGTCCCAACTGTGTGGATGTGGAGGAGGAGGTGGGGTTTGAGAAAGAGCTTATTAAGAGCCTGGCATTTATAGAATTAGTAAAATGCCAGAGATCATGTCTGAAAATAGAGTTTGCAAATTGGAAGTGTCACGTGAGCATTCAATGTTAATAATTATCTTCATTATAATCAAGATTAAGATGGCTTATCTGGACTTCTTGTTCACATAAAGATGTTTGCTTTAGAAATATGCCGGCTAATTACTAAGCTCTGAATTATAGGTCTGAGATACATTTGAATTTACTCTCTCTACTTTTTTAATGATTAAAAACAACATAACAGCTTTTCAGGCAATTCATATCACCCCTAAACTGGAAACAACTCTAATGTCCAGCCAGAGAAGAGTGGATGAGCAAATTACGGTACATTCATATAATGGAATACTACTCGGCAATAGAAAAGAACTAACTACTGATACACATAGCAACACAAGTGAATCTCAAAAACATGCTGATTTATTAAAAAAAAAACAGATACAAAAGAGTACATACTGCATGATTCCATTTATATGAGATCCTAGAGTAGGCAAAACCAACCTATAATGACAGAGGGCAGATTGGGGTTGCTTGGGGCCAGGGTGGGGAATTGCCAGCAAAGGGGCACAAGGGAATTTCTGATTGATGAGAATGTTCTATATCATGATTGTGGAAGTGGTCCTGAGGGAGCACACATTTATCAAAACTCACCCAGCTGCACACTTAAAATGGGCATATTTTATTGTGTGTAAATTTCTCTCAATAACGTTGATTTTAAAACAAGAGCTAAAAACAGCAACAACTAAAACATGACCATGGAGTATGTATTTGAGTCTTGGCAAGTGTCAGATTTTAAAAAATATGCACCAAATGGTTTAGTCATGGTTACTCCAAGGGAGTAGAATTTGTAGGGGAGGGATGAGAGGAACGTGTTTTGTTTTGTTTTGTTTACTGTATGCCTTTCTCATAAATAAGTATTGCCTTTGTAAGAAGAAGAAGAAAGAAGAAGAAGGAGGAGGAAGGAGGAAAGGAGGAGGAGGAAGAAGAGGAGGAGGAAGACCAGGAGGAAGAAAAAGGAGGAGGAAGAGGAGGAAGAAGAGGAGGAGGAAGAAGAGGAGGAGAGGGAAGAAGAAGAGGAGGAGGAGAAGGAAGAAGGAGGAGGAGGAGGAAGGAGAAGAAGAGGAGGAGAAGGAGGCAGGAGGCAGAGGAGGAGGGGGAGGAGGAGGCAGAGGAGGAGGAGGAGCCGCAGCATAGTCCCAGATAAGATAATGATACACTGAGAGAAGTTGAAAGAAGTCTCCCTGGTTCTTAGTGTGCTCACACTTATGGTATGGGTTTAGCTGCGTGTGGTTATGTGGTTAAATTAACATCATGCTTCGGGCTTGGAAGGGGCAAGCTTCTAGAAGACTCCCCCGTGTGGAGGCTGTGGTCTCCTAATCTGAGCTGGGCTGTGTTTGCGGAGGCACAGCTTCCCCAAGTGGAAAGTAACAGGCAGCCAACAATTTAGCCCTGAGAATGGCTGGGGGAAGGCTGTGGCAGCGCCATGTAACCCTCCAGGAAGTGACAATCTTAGGATAAGGGCTGGTGGGTCCCTAAAGAGCTTCACTGACCACCCCTTCTCTTCTGTGGATTTTAGCGCTTCCTTTTAAAAAGCTGTCTCATCTCAGCTGGGTTAAGGGGAACCCAGAACTTTTTTTGGTTGTCTCATTTGTTTTGGCATTGAATTTCAAAGAATAGGAGATTGTCTTTGGTGGCCAGCCTTCGTGGTGACTGAAGGCATAAAAATGAGGAGCAAGGAGCCAAGGCTGCTTTCACAGACCCCCACCCCCATCCCACTCCCAAGCAGTTCTTGTTTCCAAGATTTTCTGTGAAAAACGGGGCGCGGGGGTGGAGGTTAGGGTAGGGACACTTGGTTATAATTACATGTGCCCAATAGAAAACAGTAATTTAAAGATTAGCTTGTAGGGCAGCATGCCTTCCCACATGGCAAGAAGCAAGTCTGGCGGGCCTCTGTCTGTCGGGTGATTTGGAGAAGCCCCGGCCGCGCGCCTCTGCCGGGTAAAGGCCTGGGACTGACTGACCCGTCTGTGTTCAGCCACTTCGGAAACAGAAACTTCCCAGGTGGCATGGGAAAGAAAACACCAACCTAATCCTGAAAGGGTAACTTTAAACCAAAGCCCAACCAAGAAAGAGAGTGGGAGAGAGACTGCCAACCAAGACAGGCCAGAAATAAAAGTTCCATTGTCCTTGTGGGACGGCTCACAGCCGCACCTCCTGTCCGCCTGGCCTGCGCTGCACCCCGACACCCGCGAGACCGCGTTCCAGTGGAAGGCGGTCTTCGTCCTGCGTGCTGCAGCGAGGGCTCACACTGCAAGGAGATGACACTGCACATCATGAAACAGGAATGCAGCTAACAGCAAACCCGCCAGAAAACATGAATGATGTGTCTGGGAGTGCTGGGTCCATGGGCGGAGGGCGGGGTAAGAAAAGGAGGGGAGCGGGGGAAGGGGAATCATCCCAGCTCAGCTGCAGCTGAGGACAGAGACCCTGCCTTCAGGAGTGAGACAGGTCCTAGGAGATTTTAGTGGCTGCAGGCCAAACGGAGCCACTCAGAAGGATCTCCTCCAGCCAAAGTGCAGGCAGTCGCTCACCCTGGGGGCTGAGGCTGCCTAGGGCAGCCATTTGCTTAATAAAGATCCCTTGAGGTTGGCGGGGTGACTCATGCCTGTAATCGCAACACTTTCGGAGGCCAGGGCTGCATGAGGATGGCTTGAGGCCAGGAGTTTGAGACCAGCCTGGGCCACTCAGCTAATTTTCTTAGTTTTTGTAGAGAGAGGGTCAGGCTACAAAAAATAAGAAAATTAGTTGAGTGTGATGGCGGTGCCTGCCTGTAGTCCTAGCTACTGGGGAGGCTGAGACAGGAGGATTGCTTGAGTCAGGAGGCTGAGGCTACAGTGAGCTATGATTGTGCCACTGTACCCTATCCTGGGCGATACAGCAAGACTCTGTCTCAGTTTAAAAAATGTCTTGAAAGGATAAAAATCCCCAAATTAAAGGTTTTAAAAATAAAAGAGTGGCTAGACCATTAACAGACTGACAAAATAGAAAGAGCCTGGGATGCAAGGCAGGAGCCATGGATTTTAGTCTCTGACTCTGGATAAGTCACCTGTCAGCTTTGGTTTTGACACCAGTTACAGTGAATGGGTTGAGCCCAGCATCTGCCATCCCTTCTGGATCTGGCCTTCCGAGATTCTGTGAGCACAGGCCTCCTGGGTCCAGAGAAGGGGGTTTCCTCACAGACCCTTCCTTCCCTCTGGTTATCTCATTCTCCCCACTGCTTTTCAGAGATCTCTGAGGTTTCGGCCAGCTGGGAAATCACCCTGTTCTTTGACTGAAACCCACTCAAACCCAAAGCCATAACCTAACCCCTCAAACTGGACGAATATAGAGGTGTGGAGCTTGGTGAGCTTGAGGATTCTCAATGCTGGGGAGGGAAGGTGCTGCCACCATGGTGACAAGGGGTCTGGGCATGCCGAAGACAGCTTAGAAGACTTTGCAGTATCACACCTGGGTCCTCCTTCCTCACCTTCCACCAAAAGAGAAAAAATAGAGGCTTTTCTCAAAACTTAAGAACATTCTAAAAACTGGCCCTTCTTTACAGATGGGCTGCATCCCCAGAGGACTGTTTAATCCAGGTGTGATTATGTATGTGTTAGCAGTTAGTATTGGCTAGCAGGCAAGCCAGGGATTTGGCCTCAGATTTGGCTGTAACTAGCTCTGTAGCCTTGGTAGAACCATGGCTCCTCTCAATGCCTTAGTTTCCACATCTGTAAAGCAAAAGGCTGGATGAGATGATCTCTGACAGACTTTGAAGACATTCTCTGATAAGTGTGAGCTATCCTTCGTGCACCCTGTTCTGCCAATCTCTCCTGTTTTTCCATCTTTTGTCAAGCTGTAGAGGCAGGGTTGGTGAGAAGTGATGGTGAGCTGATGCCTCTAGTAGAACCTCCTAGAAGCACAGCAGTGCTGCAGGATCTCAGATGCTGGCAGTCCTTCGCTCCGATGCATGCCCTTTTCCAGCAGCACAGACAGGCAAATCAGATGGGAGGGCTGGCTTCATGGAAGTGTGATCTTGGAAGGGCCCCATACTTGGTTTAATGTTCCACTGTTGCTGTCTTGAAATTTTAAAAAACCTTTTTAACGAGGGGCCCTGCATTTGCATTTTGCACTGGGCCCTGCAAATTATATAGTCAGTCCCAGCAGGGGGCCTTGCCAGCTACTTGGATGAGGAGCTAGTGGGGACAGATCTGGCAAGGGTACAGTGCCACAGATTCTAGCTCCCCAGACTGCAAGGCAAGAGATCCATGGGGTGTGTGGATGTGGCTAAATGTATGGATGTGCAAGCATTTAACAGTGAAAATATACTGGTAACTCTTAGGTTGGGAACTTTTTCTTAACAAAAAGCACAAAATACATATATCAAATGTGGGCCGGCGCACATGTGCATGTGAACCCAAACACACACACACACACACACACACACACACACACACACACACACACACACACAGATGCACACAAAAAACCTTAAAATGGCCAGAGACTTTGAGCAATTTAAGATCAATAGTGAACCAAGGCTGGGTGTGGTAGCTCTCACCTGTAATCTTGGTGCTTTGGGAGTTGAGGTGGAAGGATTACTTGAGGCTGGGAGTTCAAGACCAGCTTGGGCAACACAGCAAGACCCCCATCTCCACAAAAAATTTTTAAAAATTAGCTGTACATGGTGGTGCACAACTATAGTCCTATCTACTTGGGAGGCTGAGGCAGAAGGATCCCTTGAGCCCAGGAGTTCAAGGTTGCAGTGAGCTATAATCATGCCACTACACTCTAGCCTGGGCGACAGAGCATAAGTGTCTCTAAAAATAAAGAGTGAACTAAATGTCAACTTACATATGTTTCAAAACTGAGCAAATTTCCTAAATCAATTCATTGGAAGAGCCTAATAAGATATTCCAACTTTGAAAACTTTACAGAGGTGACTTTTAAACAGAATATGATGGAGAATCAGGGCATACCTCTGAGTCAGGATGGTCACTTGGGCGGGAGTTTATGCCTTGTCCATGATCTGATCAGAGAGTTTACATGTTCATTACTATCATTGTCTTTCCAAAGAGATACATGCTACCTCTAATATCTGGATATTCTCAGATATTTAATAAAAATTTAGTTGTATTCATCTTTGTGTCTTCACAGAAATATTTGTGTCTTTCACAGAGATGCCAGTGTGACCAGCATAGACTTTGTTAAATAAATATTTGCTTATTTAATGAATACTCATTCACAAGTAGACAGGATTTTTTTCTTACTAACTATAACACATCTAATTAAGGAGGATGAACATATATTTAGCTATGCAAGAATATCATGGATTCATAGAACATTAGACAACAAAGTAACCCTTGGCTATTATCTGGTCCAACCCTCTCATTTGATAGATTAGAAAACTGAGGCTCAAAGAGTCTAAATAAGTTATTTGAGGTCACATAGCTAATCTGTACCAGAACCCAGCTCTTCTGACATCTAACCCAAGTGAAATTTTCCACTAAACCACTCTCCCTTAAGAATCAGGAAGCTTAAATAAAGAATTGGAGGTGTTTACTCAGCACATATATAGTCTTCCTAACCCTTCATTATGGAGGGAGAAGAACTCAACTGTTTTAATTGCCACCTGCAAAAGTACTTCGTGATCCACTACAGTTACATTTGTGGCGAGACCCTGTGAAAGACAATTTGAGATCTAAGGCAAAATGAGAAGGAAAGAAGGTCTAATAAAAGCTTTTTATTTGCAGATTGGAATTAAGTGCTCTGTGCCCAGGCCTTTGGCTTTATAATGACTTCAGGGTTGCCACTTTAATGCTTCAGCGAGCAGAAAATTGGAGAGCAAAAACGACAATCAGTCAGCCCTGCCAAGCAACACCCCCTCAAACCTAGCAAAATGTAATACTTTGCTTGCTCAGAACAACTCTAAAACCATCTCAGCTCCATTCATAACACAGGTTTTGAGGAAGCTGCAATACAGTGATTTTGTGTCACCAGACCATCTGCCCTTCTGAGTGATTTTTTTCAAAGCTGAATTTCTAATAAGTATTCCAAGTCCCAGGTGGCCAATCAGATGCAGCCTCTACAGCCCACACAACAAACTGCTGGGCAGGACCTGCAACAGGTCAATGTTTTCCAGGAGGGTGGAGCAGTGACCAGACACCATTAAGACTCAGCCAGGAAATTAGTGAGGTGCAAATTACATGGTGGTGGCTGCAGGGCAAAAGGAAAATTGCAGGCCATTGCCTGAAGAGAGAGAGAAATAGCAGAGTGGTATTTTGGGGCCTGGAGACAGTGAGCCACTGGACATGTTCATCATTGCCTTAAAAAAAACAGCAGCAACAACTTTTTTTTGCAGTACGGTACACAAACAGAAAAGTACACAAATCATAAAGGCTCAAGGAACTTTTATTGGAACATATCCATTACCCTATACCCAGATCAAGAAAGAGAGTACCCCTTTGTGTCCCCTTCCTGTCACCCCCAGCCCAGGGGGAATAGCTATTCTGATGCGTCCTTGTCTTTTTGATGTAAGCCAAATGGCAACCAAGGAGGAGACAAAGTTTTGAAGTTTATCCAGGTTATTCCCATAGGTCAGTTGCTGAAGGCTGGGCCTGGTGGCCTGCTGGGTCCTACCTAGCTCAGCAGCTCCTCTGGTGCAAGTGGATCTTGACAGGGTCAGATTGGGAGAGGAGGAGTGGGCAGCCCCTTGAAGAGAGGAGGAGGGGGGAAAGACACAACACCATGCACTGGCTCTGTCCCCCTCCTGTCCTGCTGCAGAGCTGGTTTCTGCCCTGAAGAAGGCTAGCAGAGATAAGACAGCAAAGTCCCCTCGTAGTGTCAAGGTTGTTGGTCATAGTTGACAGCGTTGGGCTGTTCACATAGGGTTCTTCTGTTTCTTTTTTGGTGTTTTTGTGGGTTTTCTCTCATTGTAGGCTCTCTGAGTTTCCGTATAGTGGTCAACCATTCTGGGGGAGGAGTATAGGTTGTTTTGCTCCATGGGTTTCCTGTTAGGCAACAAAGTCAGGCCTCGAAGGCTTGGCAGCTTCGACAGTGATTTTTGTGGCCAGGAGTCGTGGCTGGTATTGCTCAGTTTGCCACCTGGCTGTAGTGGCCTATTTTACCCCCGAGTTAGCCACTGTTTCTGAGAATAATCAAGCAGGTTTTAAATAGGCTGCATATTCTGGCTCAGAGTTTGGACATGGCTTCTCTCTGGTATATAGTGCTGGTAGATGTCTGTACCTATAGGGGAGAATCCCACTTTGGGCATCAAAAATAACAGCCAAATTCTTTTTATGTTTTCTGTGGGGGTGGTGAAGAGATGCTTACTGTCTCAGGGGAGATGATCCGGCCCAGTTATAACTGCATCCTTGGCTTGCTGAAAGGAGTTTCATTGTCTCTCTTGGCTCACCTCCATTTACTTCTCAACCCACTGCGTTTCAGCTTCCCTGGCCCCACCATGCTCCTCTAAGGCCACCCAAGACTTCCTGGACGTCAAGTCCAATGAAGACTTTTCAGTCGTAATCTTAAATCAGCTTCTTGGTGGCATTAGCACTGTTGACCTCTCTGACCACCATGGCTTCTCTCTTGGCTGCCAGGAGAGCAGCCCAGGCTTTTCTCTGGCATCTCAAGTTCGTCCACTTCAGTCTCTTTCAGAATCCCTCCCACTTCTTCTTGCCTCACTAGTACTGGGCTTTCCTAAGTTTCAGTCCTCAGCTCTCTCTGACTCTACCCTTTCCCTAGGCAATCACATGCACACTGATGGCTTCAGCCTCACAGCTGGAACCACAGCCAGACTTGTCTTCTTAGAGCTCTAGCCTGACCACTGGCCTCTCCATGGCCTTTCTATAGCATTTAAAGCAATTTCTCTCAACCCCAGCTGCATATTAGAATCATGGCAGCTTAAAAAAAATCCATGTGTGGGCTTTACCACCAGAGCTGTTGATTTAATTGATCTGGATAGGAACTGGACACGGTTATTTTGAAATCTCCCTGGCTAATTCTAATGAACAGCTGGAAATTAGGACACTGAGGCACAAGACACATATATGTAGAGAGCTAGAGTGCTTTGGACAAGAATGCCTTTACAAGCCCACACTGGGCCCTTCTTCAGGATAATGAATCATGACTCTAGCCCTTATACTTTTAAAGCCTTTTGAAGGCACTACCTAGGAATCAGGATGGATGAAAAACAAACAAAACAAACAAACAAACAAAAAAACACAAGACTTTGAGAAAAGTCTCTGATTCAGAAGACTAGTTCTCCATCCACCAACTCCCTTCCCACAGACAAAATTTGCCCTGACCTTGCTTAAATTCTGCAGCTTATTTAGGGTGTTTTTAAGGCTTTAAGCTGCCTGCCCTGTTCTGTCCAGTGCCCTACTTCTCTGAATGCCCCGAGGTTCTCCAACCACAGAATGACCTATAAGACCTGAACAGATGGGTTGAGAGAAGACACGTTACCAGGAGTAGAAGTAGAATCTACTAGGGGAATTTGAATAACTTGGAGCCTAAGTTTCCCTAATTGTCAAAATGGAACTAGCAAGTCCTTCTTTTAGAGAAGATCTGAAAAGCAATTGAAATCATGAAGATGCTAAACTATTGTCATTTGTATTTCCAACTTGAATCCAGACTTAAGTTTATTCACACCAGGGCCAGAAATAACCATAAATGTATGAGCAGCAAGTAACCTTAGAGATAATGCTATCCAACCACTTTATTTTACAGGAGAGAAAACAGGCTCAGAGATTATGACTCGCTCAAGGTGATGCTGCCAGCCAATGGCTCAGCTAGGATAGGTTTTCGATTTCCTGACTCCTAGTCCAGTGCTCATTTCACCACTCCAGGCTTCCTAAGGGGTGATTCTTCATCCATGTGGCTGGGCTTGAGTCATCACATGCCACCTTTTCAAGTAATAGACCCAGACAGGGCACTCTGGAGTGCAGGGTCATCTGGGAACCTAACCTACTTTTTCCCAAAGAAAACCAAAGCTATTACTTTCCCTTTCTTCCCATCCTGCCTCCCTCTGTACTCAAGACCCTGAATATAGCTCTCTGCCTGAAGCTGTGAAACTTCAGAAGCCTTCCTACCTCTTCCTGCTATGACCTTAGGGTGTCTCTCCAGCACAGTAAACTCCTGGGGGTGAAAGTTAGAAGGGGACTCAGCCCAGACAGGCTGGATGTCTGCTGTGTCATGCCAGATTAACCTGTGCTAGTCTCTGGGCTGACTCGGACCAAATACAGGTCCTCTCTAAGCCTTGGCTTTTCTTACTGATGAAATGGGCATCGTAATGGTATCTGCTATGTGGAGGAGTTGTGAGGATTAAGATAATTTCCCCAAGGCAGAAGTCCTCAAGCATGGTTGCACATTGGAATTACTTGGGAAGCTTTAAAAAAATGATGCTTTGGTCCTACTCCTAGAAATGATGATTTAATTGCTCTGGGCATCAGATTTTTAAAATTCCCCAAACAATCCCCATGTGCAGCCAAGATGGAAAACACAGCTCATCTGTGAAGGGCCCAGCACAACACTGGACAAGTGGTTGGCACTCAAGTGCTTCTCATTTGAGTATAGTAATGATTCAAAGCTCCCTGCCCAACTAGAACTTCACAGCCTTCTAATGGACCTTCTGCCTTTCCGATTTTCTGCGAAGGACCTTCCTCCCCCTCCATCCTCCCAATTCTACCCACAGCTCCCACCCCGAGTTTTTCTGAAACACTGGCCTCCCAAAGGTCAGTGGAAGAAGTAAAAGGGGTCCAGACATCAGGTGACTGTCCGCAGACCCATTCCAGTGGACACTCAGGCACCTACTGGTTGTGTCTATTGAGACTGTTTACCCTCTTGGTGCCTTCCTCCTATAAAATGGGAGGAACTGGCATGTGTTACTCCCCTAGAAGTAATGGGCGCTATGCTAAGCGATTAGAACAGGATGTCTTCTCCAAGTAGGGTGATCACACTGCCTTGCCAGTTATTAACGGTGAGAAGAAAATGAGATAAAGCCGGTGCATAGAGCTTGGGCCAGCCCGCAGGCGGCGCCATTCAGTGAGAGCAGTGGTCTCACTGCTACGTCTGGCAGATCTGCAAGTCCCTACGGGGCTACCTTGTGGAGCTGGAGGAGGCCCCGCAGGTGGAGGCGACCCTCCCTGCTCGTCTGGACAACACTTCGAAGGCACTACCTCGAAACCGCCCCCTCCTGGCCAATTTCCGGGACCTTTCTCCACTCCGCCCACCGCTCAGCTCCGTTCTGACCTGAGTTGAAACTCGCCGCGCAAGGGAAGCGTGTACCTGGGGAGTACACTGGGGAGTGGTACTGGGGCGCTGACCCGCGCGGACGCCGCGCATCTCCCTAGGGTGCGCGCAGCACGTCCACGAGAAGCGCACTCTGAAGCCAGCCGGGACGCGTTCGGCGGTCGGGGTGGAGGAGGGAAGTGCAGGCTGAGCCCCTCACCCGTGCGAAGCCAGCTGGGCGCCCACTCGCGGGCTGCGGGCACTGCGCGCCTGTCCAGCTGCTGGGCCAGGCCCCCTCCCCTCCCCCTCAATCTGGCAGGCCAGATCTCCGAGGCCCCGCGCCTCGTCGCGCTCCGGAGGCTCCGGGCGGTCTCCTGGGAGCCTGGGAGCCCGCCCCTCCTGAATGTTCCCTCTGACGTATCTGCAAAAGCAAACACTGGGCCTAGGCCGCGGGGGACCAGGCGTTGGAGGAAACAGCTCAATGCCCGGCGGGCCACGCCACTAACAGCCCTGACCCCCGGGCGCTGCATTCGCTCCACGCCTCTGGTTCTTTGCCCGACGGCGCTGTGGGCCCCGAGGGCGACTCGCCGCCCTTCCACATTGCGCGCGGGTGGCTCCTTGAGTACCGGCGGCGCACCACAATCCCTACTCACAAGATACGGGCTCCAGTCCCGGCTCCTTGGCTTCCTCCCTGGAACCTCGGATAAGCCCGAACTTCTCCCAGCCCGTCACTTCCTTTGGTGGTATAGTGTGTCAAGATATCACAAGTCTGGATTCCAATCCATCCCTGGCCAGTTATGGCCACGTGACCTAAGACAGATTAGATCATCTCTGTGTGCTTCAGTTCCTCTTCTGTAAAATGGGGATAATATTCCTCCCTATACGGCGATGTTGTAAGGCATAAATGAATGTAAAACACCATAGTGCTAGGCATATAATAAATATCGTATAAGTATTTTATATTATCAATAAAGTAGGTATTACAATGTTTACCTTACAGCTTTTTATTTTTTAATAGTAGAGACGGGGTTTCACCATATTGGTTAAGCTGGTCTGAAGCTCCTGACCTCAAACGATCCGCCTCGGCCTCCCAAAGTGCAGGAATTACAGGCTTGAGCCACCATGCCCAGCCAACCCTATAGCTTTGCTGTAAGTATGAAAGAGGTAAGGTAGGTAAATTGCTTGTATTAAGTAGGAGGCAGATAAATAATACTTATTATTATTACTCCTCAAGAGTCTCCTTCCTTCCTTCCTTTTTTTAAATCTTGGCCTCTTCAGTGTTCATCCTGGGAAGGAACTGTGCAAGTTGGCGCTTCGGGCTTGGTATAAAAACGGCTCCTGAATTCCTGCCCAGTTGTAATTTCCTTGGGGATTTTGAGAGGGGCTCTTCAACGTTGCCAGGCTATCACGGCCCTTTTGTTTGCAAGAGAGCAGTGAGTAAATTATATCCTGGGCTTAGCAAAGCAAAAAATAAACACGATGACAGTAGGACTTTTCGGATGAGCTATTTCATTTCTCCTTTGTATTTTTTTCTTGATCGTTGATGGTCCATTGCAGACTAATGCAATGCTGATGTCTTAATATTAATGTTCGGAGCTGAAGACAGTCATTTGCCTCGTGCTGGTGGGGCGACTGGGCGGGGTTGGGAGCGATCATGAGGCCCAAGTGAAGGCAAGGAAAGATGCTTAGTGTCACTTTCTCTCCTTTCTCCCAATACCTCATGTCTGAGTTCCTGGACAAAACATCTTCCAGATTGCGGGTGAATTTAAACATCGCAGCTTCTTCTTTCAATCATAATTTTCTGCTTGAGCCAAAAGCTGGAGTGTCCTCTTGCACCTGGATTCCCCTCTGCCGCGGTTGAAATGGGAGCGTGTAACTCTTTATATGTGAGACGTTTATGGGCCAGACACTGGCATTCCAACCCCCTCACCCAGGGCACTTGCTATAAAATATTGAAGGCGAGCAGAGGCTATCCTTGGAGGGAATGCTGGTGATGCCAGGCTCATAAAAACCAGCCTTTTAAAAATGAGTCCCTAATCAGGAATTGCACGCCCTCTCCCTCTCCAGTGCGCTCTGGCCTGGCAAAGCCCACTTGGGAAAGTAGGTGCTACTGAAAAGAGTCACTAGCCTCTACCTGTGGGACTTCTGTCTCCAGGGTGCTTCCAAAATCTTTCGGGACTCTGTGTTCAGGACTAGAACTCTTCATCCACGGGGCTCCAGTGCAACCCCCTCCAACCCCCATCAGGATCTGAAGGCAAGGAGGACCAGCGTCCAGGACCCGGTTTCTGCGCCCCCAGGCTCTGTAGAAGTTCTGGGAAGAAGTTCTCTTGGAAGCTGAGGGGAGGGAGACGCACGTCGGCGAACTCTGGGCCCAGCCAAGTTTCTATATTTTGAAGGGAGAACCATGTACCTGCCCTTGGCCTCACCTGAAGACAAACACAGGAGCAAAATTAAGCAGCGGAGCAACTTTCTGGAAAGGAGCTTAGGGAGAGAAAGCTGGTGCGAAACCGAGTGCTCGCTAGGCGTGTGCGCCCGGGGAACAAGGCGTGCCCAGGGATGTTCGCAGTGGCGGTGGGATGGATGCCCGCGCCACCTATGCGCAGTTATTTATAAACTCATTGTGGGCATCAGGGTACCCACGACGCCGTTCGTGTGGTTCGTTCCCTTCCTCCTGGAAGGGAAGAGCAAACAAAGCAGTCCTTGGCAACGCTCAACCTCTCTGTGTCGTACATGTGGTTTTCAGTGTAAATGAATTTAGTAAACGCCAAGGCAACAACCCTGTTTACTTGTTTCCGTGTAGAAAGGTTAGCTAACGAACCCGAAGCCATCCTTCGCGCTTCTCTTTGATTCCGTCTCAGATTTACGGGCTTCTCTTCGGCTACACGACTCAAGCCATCGCCCCCGCTCCCTTGGCCCAGGCAAAGAGAGCCCTAGGCTCCGATTCCCGCCGCAGCTCAGAGCTAAGCGATTGCAGGATTTATCAACCCCCCTCCCAGGACCTCGGATTTCATCTCTTTCTTTTCCCCCTGCATGTTCAGTTTGTTTTTTCAAGACCTAAGCAATTTTTAATGTACTCTATACTTCCCGCTTAATCCTCATCGTTTATTGTATAATTATAGTTTCAAAGTGATTATGTAATTAAAATCATGTTTCGTTGCAGCAGGACTTCAAAAGGGCGGCAGACCCCCGCTCTGGCATTATTTTCTAGTGATGTAATAATTTCCCTGTGATATTTAAAATAAACACATTAGTCCAAGAATTCTAAACATGTCTCAAAGTATATAGTAGGCTTGATTGGCACGAGGCTGGGTTGTAAAGAAATGGTAAAACCTATCACTAGTTTAATATATTTCTATGCTCCCATGCAGGGTAAATTATAGGATAATGGGGCGCAGGCGATGGTAAGCTCTGTTTATATAATCCATTTCTTCACACGAGTTCCCATTGCTTTCCCTTCCCTTTGCTGTATGTGGTGGTTCTCTGATCCCCTGACCTCAGCCATGTGTTTTCACTTTTTCTTCTGATCTCAATTCCATGACCAGCGGGGAATAAAATACAAATTGAATAGTAACCATTCACAGGCCGCTCTTTTCAAACTGTTGTTAAAACCTCTTTGTCTTGTCTAGCGGTTGATAGATAAATGTGTTGTGTTTCGCCTGACTTTTTTTTCCCCTTCTTCCTCTTTTTTTCCCGTGGCCAAGGAAAAAATAACCCTCCTCAGCCCAATTATGCTCTTTAAAAATTAAAACCCACACCTCCTTTCAAACCCTCTCCTGCGCGTCCCGCTCTCCCCGGTCTGCCCGTTGGTTTGGCGGCTGTAGGAGACGCGGAGGATTCCACCACGTGAAATAAAGAAGCGGCGGGAGCCGAGCACGGCTGGGGGAAGGCGCGGTGCCCCCGTGTGAGGTCTGCGCCATTGTCCCGCGGCCTGAAGGTTCATTTAACATCGAACCTGTATCGCCTCTGATGTCCTAGCGCAGCGCCGAGAATCGGCTCCGAGGGCTGGGGCCGCCCCTCCTAGGAATCGAAGGGGGCAGGGGGTGAGGAAGCCTGGGAGAGGAAAGTTAAAATGAAAAATAAATCTCCTCCGTCGCCCGCCTTTTTCTTTTCATATCCAGACTTGCTTTCGGGGCAAGGTGGACAAGAGGCCGAGCTGTTTTACAGTTTTTCTCCAAAATGAGAAACATAATGGCTCCTGATTTCTGGATCTTGCCTTTCCCAGATCTCTCTCCTTTCTACTTCCTCGGCTTCTTCTTGGGAACGTAAAGGCAGAAAAAACTAATTGTAGAAACTCCTATCCCGCGGCCCGCCCTCCTTTTCATCAGAGCTTCTTCGGGGTCAACGGCGCGGCAGCGTCTTTGTTACTCCACTGCCAACGCCCGAGGGCTAGAGGGGCGGGATGGGAACTTCTCCTGCGGGCTCGGGACCCACTGTTTCTGCCTCTCCAACGGCTTGGCTGTGTGAGAGCGAGCGAAGGTGTCCTTCCCGGGAGGGAGAAGCGTCGCCGCAGGGTGACTGGGAAGCCCTTTCCTTGGGCGCGCGGAGCCCAGGGCGCACGGCTGTGCCGCCCGGGTTTGCCCTCGGAGCGCCGGCGGGCCGGGCGGGGGCGCCTAGCGGTGGCAGCCGGGAGCTCGCGGCCGCCAGCGCCACCAGGCTGCTCGCCTCGTCCGGGTAGGGTTTCCTCGGCGGCGCAAACCCCCCGAAATCCTCGAGGCCGCTTGACAGCGCTCTTCGCCATCGGCCCGCGTACCTGTAAACTGAGCCCCGCTCACATGCTTCACATTAAACCTCCGTGCCTGGTGCCTTTTCTCTTTTTTTCCTCCGAAAGAGTTCTTATAAACTTCCCTTCGTTTATGTAGCCTGGTTTTCATTGCTCCGGTTTTGCATGGGTTGCCTTTGTTTAGTTTATTAACCCACGGGGTTACTTTAACTAAACATTTGGGCTGAATACTTTGGGGTCGGATTTCAACGTTTTCTAACGAAATTACTGAGTTTTTTGAAGCCGCACAGAGAACGCTGTGTTGGGTTTATTAGTCAATTTAACAGACTATAAGGGAGGAAAAAAATGCACTCAGGACAGTCCGGGTTCGTATCCACTGGGCGGAAGCAGCTCGCTAACCCTCGGGTCGGGGCTTTAACCGAGCGAACCACGCGGCGCGACAATTGGGGCGCGCTTCCAGCGGCAGCAAAGCGCGCGCCCCGGACCTTGGGACCTTCTCCGTCCCCCAGCACCCCACCAGCTCCTCAAGGCGCGCGCCCGAGCTGCCATCGCTGCACGGAGTTCCGACCCGGCTCCTGGCCAGGCCCGCACAGCCCGCCCGCGCAGAACAGGGGGACACGGGAGAGGGCGGGGCCCTGAGACTCGCCTGTGCTTCCCCCGCCCGGCCGCTCCGGCGTTTTGTCCCAGCTCTCGCCACGCAGTTCGGTGCCAGCGACGGAAAGGCACAGGGGCCCCTGGTGGGACAATTCATGGTAAAGGAGTCCTGGTGGAATCTGCCAGAAAGATTAAGGACGAATGGGCAGCCTTTGAGAGGGGCAGGGAGCAAGCTGGCCACCCCATCCTGGGCTAGGGTGCGCCCCGGGCCCACCTGGAAGCTGTGGGGGCTTTGTCCCAAGCCCAAGGAACACCTAGGCAGCTGGGAGAGTTGGACGCACTGCGGGGTGCGGCCCACCCTCCGAAAAACGGCAGTTCCAGGCAGAACCGAGACACCCATCGCCTGCTTGGCCTAAGTGAGCGGGAACGACCGAGATAATCCAATGACGATGCTGCTTCCCAGGTCGGCTCTACCTGGGGCAATGACAAGGACTTTTCTCCACAGTTTCCTAATCAGCCACCACCAACCTCTTTCCCTATTCTCTCAGACTCTCTTCTTTTCCGCAGGATTTTGGCACTGATGCCAGCTGAGAGATGACCTAGCCAAAACGTCCTTGACCTGTAGGCGTCTGGGTTGAAACCGAGAACTTTGTTAAGTTTTTTCGGTGGAGGTAATGAAGTGGAATCCCAAACAGAAAAAAAACCTTCAACTATCTGGGAGATAGAGGGTAGAAAGGAGTGAAACATTGAGGTTTCTGAACACCTACCCCGGGCTGGCCACCAGAGCTTCATATGGGTGAAAAGCAGGGTGTCTGCTACAACAAGCAGCCACCAGGGCTCTGGATCCCAACCCTTTAAAATTGAATTACAACAGGTAGAACTGTATATGCAAGAAGTTCAAAATTTGAAAGATATAAAACTATGTAACAGAGGCTCCCAATTCCCCTCCCTAGTGGGTTCCCCTCAGGCTCCCACTTCCCCTCCCTAGTGGGTTCTTGTAAATTGTTCTAGAGAAAATTGAAAGCTTTTGCAAAAGGCTTACCCCGCTTCTTTCCTTGCTCTGCTTCCACCCTCTGGTACCCCCTGTTCATTTGACTCTTCAAAGCCTCCAAGAGGGCCTCCACCTCCTTAGAGGCTGACATGTGTGTGTCCCCCTTTTCCTAGTAGTGCCCTTGAGGCCTGCTAGCTTGTCAAACTCAGCATAGCTCAAAAGGACTCCTCCGGGTAAAGGCGCAGGCCAGTCCCCTCTCCCTGCTATTTTCCAAGTCCATGCTTTGCCTCTCCTGTCTTTTTTCCTCCATGTCCTATGTCCCTTCTGTAGGCCAGTCCTCCATTCCTCCTCATTTGGATCACTGGGACAGCCTGCCAGCCAGCCTCCCGTTCTTCCATTCCCTTCCCTCCAGCCCACCCAACACTCACCACCACAGCGATTGTCTAAGGCCAACTTGATGTCCCTTATCTCACCAAAAGCCTCTGTGGCTTTCCCTGCCTCTGAGTCACCAGGCTGCAGACTGCTGATTGAAAAAGATCCCACCAGATCCACTGCAGAAGTTTGGTCATGGCCCCGAGCCTGTCTGACTCGGACCTCCCTGGGATGACCTTGGCTCCCATGCCAGTTCTCTTGCCCACCTCTCCTGTGAGCACTTGTCTGTCTCACCTTCTCCAGCAGTCTGATTCCTCTGGCTCTCCTGCCCCCAGACCTTCTCTTGAACCTTCTCATGCCTGGCATCCCCTTTTCCCATCTCCGCTGGTCAAAATCCTCCAAGGCTTTGCAAAACGCTTCCGTCCCCTGACTCTCACAGTAATTTGTTTGCTACCATTGACGTAGATGTGTTTCAGAGTCATTCCGGTGTTTGCCCTGTTTCCTCTCCTAGATTATAAACTTAATTCCTCGCGCATACAAAACAAGCAATAATGTTTTCCTTAACTTAATAACATCCCCCTCACTAATCCTCTTTTCTCCACCCCTCCAAAAAAAGAAAGCAAGAAAAGTCCAATAAATACTGAAGTACCTTTCTCTTTCCTAAATCTAAATACTCGTTAATATTAGTTGTTAGATTCTTACAAAAGTAAATCTCACGGAGGCATGCCTTATTTACAGGATTAGCCCCTTTAGAATACATATGCATTTAAAGAGAACTGGTTATTTTAAGCCATCTCCACTTTAGTCAGGGAGGTGGGGTGAGGGTGGGCCACATGGGCTGTTGTTCACGCAGTGGAAGAGTGAATGGTAATTTAGGGCTCCATTTCTGACAGGTTTTAGATGCCTGATGAAAATGCTCTCCCTTCAGAATGTTCTACATATTATCTATCACTGAAGGTCTGGGCGACTACCCAGATTTCATTTCATAAACATTCCTCCTCGTACTCCCTGCTCTTCAGGGGTAGGGAGGCCGACTCTGCAGCAGAGGGAAACCTCTCCCAAGACCCCTGCATCTTTCGGTCTTTTTTTTTTTTTTGGTCCTCCAGTTTTCATGAGCACAGCTTCACATCCCTAGCCTATTGATCTGAGCCACTGTGGTGCCAAGGAGTGGAGAAGAAGTTTGAGCCCCTCCCCATAGACTCCATCAGGAAACCTGAAATAAAATGTAATGGAAGTAAAACTGTGTTGTCTGTGCCAGTGCATCCATAAGCCCAACATGTTTCCCGTCAGCCACATTGCTGTCCTTAAGCCCCTTTGAGAGCTGCCACTGGTTTGACCAGGTTTTAAATGCTTGACAGTCCTTTGACAGTCCTGTTTTGTAGAGAGATTTTATGAATCTCCACTTGCGCTACTGTAGGGGGCAGAGTGACAAAGGTAATTCATTTTCTACTAGTACTTGCTGCTCACCAACTACAACATCAAACACCAAGCAGGTGCTGGGGATGAGGCATCTTGTCCACTGCTGTGTGGGGGCTGCTGTGGACAAGATGTACAAAGGCCCTGCTTTCTTAGGACTACCCTTCCTGTTAGAGGGACTACAGTAATGTATTTTGGGCTTAACCTCATGGTACCCAGTCTCAGCTGATGGAGAGAACACTGAGCTCAGAGTCAGCCTTGAGCTCCTCTAGTCCATCAATGCTCTTTATGTTTCTAGAATGATTTACTTGGCCTCACCCATCAGTTTCTCACCTCCTTTCTTGGAAGGTTTCTGAGACTGACTAAGTCAATGTGCACCCAGATCTTCTAAACATGAAATATTCAGATGATTGGGTCTGGAAGTTTAATTGTGATTATAAAAGGAAATCTGATCAGTTCTGTGTAATAGCAAAAACAGACACACACACTCCTCTCTCCTACTCCCCACCCCCAAGAAAAAAAAAACAAACACCCTGGAAAGAATCTGAAGTTAAAATAAAAAACAGCTGGCAGTGGGCCCATTGTGTGTGATGATAATTAGACAAATGTTTCCCAAGTATGGGATGATCTTATGAAGACAATGGTTAGGAGAAAAAAAAACTTAGGAAAGAATTTAGTGAATCAGTGATTCCTGCTTGCCTACAAAGGATTTAAGTGACATACATGTCTCACAATCTCTAATTTGGTACATTTTATTTATTTATTTCATGCATCCTGGGAAACATATCTTTGGCTAAAAGAGTGAAGAAAAACTTGAGGCTTGATTTACAAAAATTAAAGCCACAACTAGGCCTTGGATCAAGGTTGTGTCCTGGGCCTGGAAAGCCTCATCCTTCATTGGCTCAAACCTTTCCTGCCCTGAGGAAAAAGAGTTAAGAGTCTTAAGCTAAAGCAGCTCTTCTGCCATGTGGGACTCTGACTTGGTTGACCCTCTCCCAGATTGTTGTAATCCTGAGTCTGGAATGGATATTGGTCTGGTTGGGGTGAAGGCTGCCTCCTGCTTCTGGGTGGCTTGGGTTCTTCTGAGCAGGCCTGGGTGGGGGCGGGAGCTGTGGTGGAGGAAAAGCAGGTAACACCAGCAAGCTGGCCAACTCTGTGCAAGATCCATGCCTCCCTTTCCCCTTCCCATCCCCCAACCAAATTGTGCTCTTTAGAAATCATACCTATTAGACATTTACACCTTAGTGTGAATTTTAAGGTCCTATGTTAACTCACTCAGGGTTATTTATCTTTTAAGCTTGGGCTTTGATGGTAAAAGAAAGTAATTTATCCCTATTTAAATATTTTCCAGTATGTGAACATGAGGAGGCTTTTGGTGGAAAAGGATTTGAAAGAGAAATAGGAAACTCTCTAAGTTAGATAGTGCAGGGCTGGGAATAAACTGGTGAAATCCCCTCTGCCAGAGCCAAAGAGAGGTAGCACAGTGGACTAGAGATGGAAGAAAGAGAAACGGTAAGGAGAGTACCTTGGTTTATTATTTTATTTATTTATTCAGATGGAGTTTCGCTCTTTTTGCCCAGGCTGGAGTGCAATGGCACGACCTCGGCTCATTGCAGCCTCCACTTCCCAGGTTCAAGTGATTCTCCTGCCTCAGCCTCCCGAGTAGCTGGGATTACAGGTGCGTTCCACCACGCCTGACTAATTTTGTATTTTTTGTAGAGATGGGGTTTCACCATCTTGGCCAGACTGGTCTCGAACTCCTGATCTCAGGTGATCCACCTGCGTCAGCCTCCCAAAGTGCTGGGATTACAGGCGTGAGCCACCACGCCCGGCCTACCTTGGTTTAATGAATGGACCGGTCTGCTCTCTGCTTCAAAGACAGGAAGAACAGCCAGCCTACAGTGTCTACAGCATTTACCCTGAACTCTTTTTGGGGACTCAGACCTCTTCCCTTGATCCACCCTCAGATTTTACGACAGGTGTGTGTTATCTGTTGATGGGAAAGATGGTGGCTACTCTGTTCAGAACCAGCCTTGGAAATACTTAGAAACAGGGACAACTGCAAAGTGTGTTTGATGCATACAACATACATCATGTCCGTGGCTGATAGGCATTGGGTATTTACTGGTTTGCCTCTATAGAAAATAAAAAGCAGGTTTTAAATTTTCTTTTTAATTAATGAGGGGTTTAAAAAAATAAGAGCCCACTTTCTGAATATAAAAGACACATGCACTATGCAAAAAAAGTGCAAATACAAAAAAGCACAAAGAAGAAAGTGTTAAAAAAAACCCCAAACAACTCAAAATCTTACCCAGAAGTAAGCATGACTAACATTTATGAGAACCACTTTCCAGAGTAACTCTCTAGGCATGGAGGTACTTATAGCTTGATATCTATAGCATCACATGAAAGGGCTGTATCACATGGGCTCCTCTACATGACAGGGCCTGCACATCTTTCCATGACAATGCATATGGAGTTGCGTTATATTTTTCCTTTTCTTTTTTCTTATTTTGGTGTCAAACATACACATAGGAAAGTGCACAAATCACACATGTGTGGTGCAATGAATTTTCACAGAGTGAACACACCTATGTTACCAGCAGCCAGATCAAGAAACAGGATATTTCCAGCATTCCAGAAGCTTGTCTTGCCCCCTTCTCCAACTTCTGGCCTCAGGCAATCTGCCTGCCTCGGCCTCCCAAAGTACTGGAATTACAGGCATATGCCACTGCACCCAGCCTGGTGCCGTATTTTTCACACAATTTTAGTATGAAATTGTATAAAACATACAATTTTAGTGTGATTACTAAGAAGCAAACTAAATCAGGAGTCCACCTCCAGAATTAGAAACACCTCAGTCTCTGATTCTGTTTGTGAAGACATGAGTGTAATAATGTGCCCTCTTTCATTCATATTCTTTACTCTAAGGTGCTGACAGTAGCTCTCTCAGCCTGAATTGTTGATATTACCTGCACCAAACTTTGGCAAGATAATCATTGAGCTACAAGGCTCCAATTACTATTAATTATATACAAGGATCATTACATTTTTTTATTTAAAAAACAATTAATACATTCACATGGCTGAAGAATCAAGACAACATGGAAAGTATGAATCAAGACATCTCGTTCCTATACTGGTGCCTGCTCTCCACTTCACTGGCCTTGAAGTGTATAGCCAGTTATATTCGCTTCTTCTGTATCGCCCCAGTGTTCTTGTAAATGTAAGTGTATTTTTTATTCTACCCCACCTTTTTAATGCAAAAGGTAACATATGGCTTATACTTAGCTTGTCCAACCCATGACCCACAGACCACATGCACCCCAGGATGGCTTTGAATGAGTCCCAACACAAATCCGTAAACTTTCTTAAAATATTATGAATTTTTTTAGTGATGCTTTTTAGCTTGTCAGCTATCGTTAGTGTATTTTATGTGTGGCCCAAGACTATTTTTCTTCTTCCAAGGTGGCCCAGGGAAGCCAAAAAGTTGTTGACACTGCTGGCTTCCACTGTTCTGTGTCCTCCGTTTTGATTTAAGTCTGTATCCTGAGCTCCCTTCATATTGTTGCACAGGGAGCAACAAGGATCTTAATGGTTCTATTAATGAAGGCAGGGGCAGCTACTACATGGAGGAGAACTTGATATTTGAGTACATCATCCTACCTTTTAGTTTTTCTCTTCATTAACGTTTTTCCAGTTTTACATGTGTACGCAATCTTCCTGGAAGCAAAAGAAGCGGTGCCAACCTTCCTCAAAGAAAGGAAGATGGATCACTTTAGCTATTTTTCTCCCTTTCATCTAGAAAAGCACTTTTGGGGAATGTTTTTATACATGGCTTGAGCTCATTATCCAAAGTTGGTCATAAAAAGAGAGTTTGTGCCTGCTTTTGGCTTCATCAGTCACACTCCAGACTCATATCTTCAAACCGCCCCCTTCCCTGGTCTGAAGGCCCGAGTTTCCCACTGTGAGCTGAACGTTGCCACTGAGGTTTCCACCAGAGCACCTTCTCCGTACCTGACACTGATCCAGGCTCTGAGGCTTCAGCACTGTCGGGTAGACAAAGGAAGTTTCTGCTCTCCTGGGGCTTACACCATGGTATGGGGGGCAGAGGACATATACTGACAAACAAGAAACGTTCAGGTAGTGCCAACAGCCATGAAGGCAAAAAAAAAAAAAAAAAAAAAAAGCATGGAAAAGGGGCGAGAGACTAACTAGGTTGTGACTTCAGGTTGGTGGTCAGAGAGGCCTTTCTGAAGAGGTGACGTGAAAGCTGAGCCAGCTACGGGAAGATCCGGGAGAAGAATATTCTAGATAGGAGTTAGAGTGAGGGTGACATGCTTCAGAAACAAACTAAGCATGAGGCTGGCGCCTCATGAACAAGTATAAAAACCTGGGGTTCATCACCTTTCCTGCACATGTAACTGGGCCCTCGCACTTCTCCGATCCCCTCGGGATCTTATCAGTCTCCTGGGAGCCTCCTCAGAAGCCCTGGCAGCCCCTTTGCCCTCAGCCTGCCTTCCACCCCTGCATCCCACTATTCCCAAAGTTGCTGCATCCGCCCAGCTAGTTTCCACTGCCACCGCGTTTCGCCAGCCCTTATTGCCTCCTGTAAGGTTACACTGAATTTTAAAAAGAAACAAACCTTCAAGGCAATTGGAGAGAATGACAACTTGACAGTAATTAGGGCCCCGCAGTCTTGGTTTGTTTTCATTACTTTTACATGGTTATGACCTGGCCCCATCCCCTACCAAAAAAGATCAAGACTATTTCAAATCATTACATTGGAACTGTGGGCTTTGTTTGGTGGCTGACTGTTCCTTTTGTTTGTTTAAATCGTGCAACTTCTTTATCTCCTTTATTTATCTCACCTAGCTTGAATAACTACTTGTCGGGAAATTGATTACCTTTGTTATGAACACAGGTTACAAATGTGTAGAAAGTACAGGACAGAAAGAAAATACTTTTCTTAGTCTCTAGATCTAAGATGTTGTGTCCACATATATAGCCAGGAGATAACTGAAGAAACGATCTACGTTGTTTAAGCAAACACAAAAATAAGTGTTTTTGTTTTGATCTAAGTGACTTAGCACAAATAAAGACTTCTGAAGATAAATGTTTAAAAGAACCTACGGAAGGAGCGGGGCCCACGCCCCCTGCCTGTGGATATGCATGTGTTATTTTAATATCCAGGCCCCAGGTCTCCAGCTCTAGAGCCCCCGTAGGTGGACTTGCAGGGCCTCAGGGACTCCTTTCTCTCTGGAATCCCAGGAGTCTGATGTGATATCGCAGGCCAGCCTGCTCCTGGGGTATCGGACTGCTTCCCTTTCTTCCTGGGCTATGGTGGCTGATTATTTCCATGGAGGGAGGACTGAAGGAGAGGAACAGGCAGGGAATAGGAAGCTCCATACTCTCAAGTCTAAAAGTACAAATTTGGCACCAAGTTCGGGATGCAGGCTTTTATCACATTTCTGTTTCTGGACAGCCCTTTGTGAGTATTCTGTGGTGAGTGAGGTTTAGTCAAAGAAACTAGAATGTCTTTTACATTACTTTTCTCATAAGAGCAGTGCCTTACACTTGGTGAGCATTCAGAGTAGGTTTGGTGATTAGATTGCATTTGTTCATTCAGCAGATATTTTATTGAGCACCTACTTTGAGCCAGGCATTGTTCTAAGGATTGGAGATACAACAATGAACAAACAGACAAAATTTCCTGTTCTTGAGGAGCTTACATGTTTTGAAACAGGGAGCAATTCCAGGTCTGCCACTTGATATAGGGATGATCCCAGGAAAGTATTTTCCTTAGTTCGGTTTTCTTATATCTGTCAAAAAGTTTGACTAAAGCCTTTGAAGACCACTGGCCTGGCCACAGTCTCAGCCCTCACCAGCTGCCTGCCCATGTAACCCTCCCTGAGCTTTGGTTTTCCATCTGAAAAATAGGCATGATAATGCCTTGTTAGAGATATTGTGGTATTAAATAGATAGCATACATAAAGTACTGTGTGTCATATACACTAAGTGCTAAGTGACTGCCATTATTAATACTAGGTGCTCTTGAGGATACAATAAAAATGTATAAAGTATAGTTTCTGCCCCACTGAGATTCAATATCTACTCAGGAGGCCAGACTAAAAGCAAGACATAATCACTGAGCAATGCCAGAGAGCATATAATTAAGTGGTTCAGTAAATTGTAGGGTGCTAACTATAAATGCCATAGGAATTCAGAGGAGGAAAAGATGGATTCAGGCTGGTGGAGGGTTGGACTTGTGCCTGGATCTGCAGGAGAGGCATAAAGAAAGATTCAAAGGGCCTTTCCAGGCCCGAGGACTGAGGCAGAGGTGAGCGTGTGGGTGGTAAGAAGTTGGCTGTATGGAAAGGTAGAGTCAAATCACAGCAGGCAGGGAAAGCCCAGCAGTGGAATTTAGACTTGGTATAAGAGGAGAGAAGACAGATCAGTCTTAAAACTCCCACTCAGGTCAATCTAGGTCAACAGAAGAGAGAGGAGAATACTACTGTCGTTCACTCTGGGTCCTCACCCTGAGTGAGGAAGGCAGGCTGGTGGGTGGGTAATGGAGGAGGGGTCTTAAATAGGGCTGTTTTGGGGAGATGTGAGAACCTATTAACAACCCCCATAGCACTAGTCAGGGATTAAGTTAGTAGGCTTGTGAAAAGCACTTTAAAACTAAGCGGTTTGATTTGTAATGTTAATTTCAGGGTATAATGTAACCTGCAGGGATGGTGCTACTATTTGGCTTGCCAGTCGGGGGCGGGAGGTTATAAGATTTGGCAGAAGCATGGAGAGGACAAACACCAGTCTTTTGTGCGTGCCTCCTTGCCACCTCTCTGCCACCTTTCTCGTAGAGCTGAGGCTGGCAGTGGGGCTCAGGACATTGACACTGCTCCTTCGTTTCAGGGTCAGATTCCCCATTTGGCCAGAGGATTTTGTGATCTGTGCTTTCTGTTTCCGTCCTTTGGTATGAATGACCATCACAAGCAGTGTTCAGAAGACATGCAGTTAGGTGTGCCCAGTAGTGAAAAGGATCCTTTATATTTCACCTTATTTAAATCTAGAGGCTCAAAACATTTCACAAATACCGACGCAGTGGTCTTCTTCAAAGCCTGGATAAGGGGAAAGTCACAAAATAAGGTTAGACAATTCCTGCAGGTTGATGTTATCATAATGGCTAGGAACCTGAGTAGGAAAACATCAGTATGCAATAATCCAGTTAAAGTATCAGGGTAGGAAAATCGTGTTCCTACTTTTCAGATTAAAAAACAAAAGCAGAGAGCAATCAGATAATCTGGCCTTGCTAAAGCTGAGGGAAAGGCTAGGCAGAGAAGTAGGCCCCGAAAGTCCTCTAACACATCACACTAGGTGGCTGCAATCAGAACATTCATTGGTGGGATGATTAAATTAATGTAACCAAGTGTTCTTTGTTAAAAATTTATTTTATAGATAGTTTTCTTATTTTTAACTGTAGTAAAATACATATAACATAAAATTTACCATCTTAACCATTTTTATTATTATTATTATTATTTTGAGAGAAAAAAAGCGTCTCACTTCTTGCCCAGGCTGGAGTGCGATGGTGCAATTACAGCTCACTGCAGCCTCAACCTCCAGGGCTCAAGCCATCCTCCCACCTTAGCTCTCCAAGTAGCTGGAACTATAGGTGCGCACCACCATGCCTGGCAATTTTTTAATTTAATTTAATTATATATATATATATATATATTTTTTTTTTTTTTTGGTAAAGACAGGGTCTCGTTTTGTTGCCCAGGCTGGTCTCAAACTCCTGGGCTTAAGCAATCCTCCTGCCTCAGACTCCCAAAATGTTGGGATCACAGGCGTGAGCCACTGTGCCTGGCCTCCATCTTAATCATGTACAGTCAAGATGTGCAGTTCAGTAGTGTATTAGTTCATTCTCACACTGCTATGAAGAAATACCTGAGACTGGGTAATTTTGAAAGGAAAGAGGTTTAATTGACTCACAGTTCCACAGGACTGGGGAGGCCTCAGGAAACTTACAATCATGGTGGAAGGGGAAGCAAACACGTCCTTCTTCACATGGAGGTAGGAGAGAGAAGAATGAGAATGAAGGGTAGGGGAAAAGCCCCTTATAAAACCATTGGATCTTGTGAGAACTCACTCACTATCACAAAAACAGCATGAGGATAACTGCTCCCATGATTCAATTACCTCCCACCAGTACCCCCAACGACATGTGGGGATTATGGGAATTGCAATTCAAGATGAGATTTGGGTGGGGACACAGCCAAACCATATCTAGTAGTTTTAGTACATTCACTTGTTGTGCACGCAATCTCCAAAATTCTTTTGATCTTGCAAAGCTGAAACTGTACCCATTAAGCAATAACTCCCCATTCCTACCCCCTCACCAAACTCTTGGCAACCGCCATTCTACTTTTTGTCTTTATGAATTTGACTATCCTAGGTACCACATATAACTAGAATCATACAATATTTATCCCTTTGTGACTGGCTTATTTCACTTAGTATAATATCTTCAAAGTTCATCCATGTTGTAGCATGAGTCAGAATTTCCTTCCTTTTAAAGGCTGAACAATATCCCACTGTATTCATATACTACACTTTGCTTATCCATTTATCTGTCAGTGGACAGTATTCATTTATTTTTAAGGCGACTTTTTAAAATTTAATGTTTATATGGGTTACACATTCACATGGTTGAAAATTCAAATAGTATAGAAAAGTAAATGTTGAGTCTCTCTTCTGCCCCAACAGCCACCTAGCTTCTTTCTTCACAAGCCATCAATGTAATTTGTTTCCTGAAGATCCTTCCAGAGTTGTTTACACACATGTACAAATGGTAGCATACTATACATGCTGTTTTGCAACTTGCTTTTTTGACTTAACATTTCTTGGCGATATATACATTCATAGAATGTATACATACATGTACATTGTATTAGTCAGGGTTCTCCAGAGAAACAGAACCAATAAGATACAGAATCTATCTGTACAGACACACACACACACACACACACACACATACACACACACACACACAAGGAGATTTATTATGAGGGATTGGTTCACGTGATTATGGAGGCTAAGAAGTTCTGTGATCTGCTCTCTGCAAGCTGGAGACCCAGGAAAGCTGGTAGTGAAGTTCTAGTCCAAGTCTGAAGGCCCAGGAACCAGAAGCTCTGATGTTTGAAGACAGAAGATGGATGTCCCTGCTCAAGCAGACAGAACAAATTTGCCCTTGTTTAGCCTTTATGTTTGAGTCAGTCCCTCAACAGATTGGATTATGCCCACCCACATTAGGGAGGGTGGATTTTCTTTACTCAGCCTATCTTCTCAAATGCTAGTCTCTTCTGGAAACACTCTCACAGACACACCCAGACATAATGTTTTACCAGTCATCCAGGTATTGCTTAGCCCAGTCAAGTTGACCTATAAAATTAACCATCACAGCTGGGCGCGGTGGCTGACACCTGTAATCCCAGCACTTTGGGAGGCCAAGGCGGGCAGATCACGAGGTCAGGAGATCAAGCCAATCTTGGCTAACACAGTGAAACCCCATCTGTACTAAAAATACAAAAAATTAGCTTGGCATGGTGGCATGTGCCTGTAGTCCCAGCTACTCAGGAGGCTGAGGCAGGAGAATCGCTTGAACCCGGGAGGCGGAGGTTGCAGTGAGCTGAGATAGTGCCACTGCACTCCAGCCTGGGCGAAAGAGTGAGAATCCATATCAAAAAAAAAGAAAAATTAACCATCACATGCATACATACATCATCCACATATCTGCATGATATTCTACTCTGTAATTTATTTGTCAAGTTCTCTATTGATTGATATTTAAATTGTTTACAATCTTTTGCAAATAATTCTACAATTGCAAAGTAACATGGTACATTTGTCATTTTACACAAGTGAGAATACTTGTAGAATAAATTCTTTGAAGTGGAACTACTTCATAAAGTGTTCATTTGTCAAAATGTGAGATTGTGATAGATATTGCCAAACTGACTTACATCAATTTTTACCCCTACCAGCAATGTATGAGGTTGCTTCTTCACACGTTTGTTTATATGATGAACTACTTACTATTTAATCTCAAGTAGTTCAAACGTTGGGAACACCGTAAACGATGCCACAGCCCTATGAAAGGAG
Organism: Gorilla gorilla gorilla; assembly: GCF_029281585.2. NCBI lineage: Eukaryota > Metazoa > Chordata > Mammalia > Primates > Hominidae > Gorilla > Gorilla gorilla. Next base: position 38,421,107 of record NC_073243.2, read on the forward strand.
CATTCTTCTTCCTTCTTTTTCGCTCTTCTCCTTGGGCAATTTTCAGGCCAGACTTCTGCATTTTTGACTAGGCTGATTCAAGTTGCAGGAGTAGGGAAAATAGATAGCTTAGGTTTGGTGCGGGATAGGGAGCATTTCACCTAGGCCATCTAAAGTGAGTGAGTGACTGAATGCTCTTGTCCAATAGCTGTTTCATGATCTGCCTGAAATGAAGTGGTGGTCTGCATACAAAGTTTCCCAAGTAGGTGTCCACGCCATCAAACCCTCTTCACAATCAGCCCTAATTAGCCACCTCCTTAGGCTGAGCAGGATGTGCAACTCTGCAGCCCGCAGACTCTTCCTCCAGGCCAGACGCCAGCCCTCCCAGCTCAGTAGGGCTCTCAGCGAGAATCTAACACAGTTGCAACCTGATGGGCTCTTCCTGGGGTAAAGACCAACACTCTCGCTGCCTAATCTTTATCAAACACTAGCTGTTTAAAAGCCATTTCAAAGAGAAGTGTCCTGAGTTCCCTGATTTGTTTTGACAGCTAATGATCTAAGTGCCATTTAGTATTGTGAATGCAGACAGCAAAATGACAGAGTGAGACTGGGACCTGGCCAACCCCTTCCAGCCCAGCACATAGTAGTAGGTGCTTACTGGGTGTTCCTCATGTATCTCACTCAAGCCCCAGAACCACTTCTCCAAGTATTATTTCACCTATTTTATAGTCAAGATTCCAGAGAAGCAAAGTAACTTGCTCCAGATAACGGAGCTAACTGATGGTAGAGATCGGGTTTTAACGTTGGTATTGTGCCCACAGCTCCACTGGACCTTCCTGTTGCAGCCTTTCCTTATGGTGTACCTCCTGCCTGGAGAGTCTTCACCACCCCCGCCAGCCCTTCACCCTGCCCAGTCTGGAGCTGGCTCATTAGGAGGCCTGTGGCCAGCCCAGCACAGATGCTCGTCAACCCTGGCCAACTGGAGCTTTCGGAGGGGCTGAAGGCAGTGAGAGATAAAAGGAAAGCACCACCCAGTGTTCCCAGAGAGTGTTGGAATCCAAACTAAACTTCAAGCACTTCCTCCTGTCTGGACTGCCATTCCCCCTATATGCTCATCATGGCCCCTGGCCCTAGCTTGTCCCTGTTGCCCTTGAAGAGTCACTGATCTCTCTCTCTGCCCTTGGGCCAAGCCCTCCCCTTCTCTGCTCCTATAGCAACCACTCCCAACATAGTGAATTATAAAACTGTTCCCACCTCTGTCAACACTGACTAGGAACTTCTTGAGAGTGATATTTGATATTGTTAGGTGCTCACCTTTCTAGCCCCAGTTCCTCACTCAGCATAGACCCATCCTAAAGTATGTTAACCTGAACTGAAATCTCTCACCTGATCCAATAGCACATGGGTAAGAGCCAGGAATCAAAGATGAAGCCAAAAGGCCAGTTGGGGAGGGAGCCACAGAGTGGGCAGATCCAGAACATTTGCTAGGGAAAAGATGCCTGAGGTCCTCCTTAGGGGTGGCAGCCCCATATTCATGGGTGGTCAATCTAGGTTAGAGAAAAAGGGTCAGAGTAAACTATGCCCATCCCATCCCTGAAAGTCCTGGATTCAGGCCCCACCTCTCCTGAGAAGTCCATTCTGCCTACTTCAATCCCATGGATTTCTCTTTTTTGTCTAATTCCAAAGTATTCTTCCTGTGCATTCTTGTATATGGCTTTGTTCTAACTGGACATGACTTTTGACATATAATGTATTTCTCCAAATCCTTACAGCTAACCCTCATATAGCACAGTCTATCTGTCCAACACTGTTCTAGGCCTAGATATATATTTAATCTCATCAATCTTCACAGTGACCCTACATGGAAGGTACTATTATTATAACCTTTCTACAGAAATGGAAATTGAGACACAGAAGTGTTACGTAGGTTGCCCAAAGTCACACAGTTAGTAAGTGGTAGGGCCCAGAATCAAACTCAGGTAGTCTGGCTTCAGAATCTATGTTCTTAATCATCCCAAGTGGAATGGAAGTCCCTGGAAGGTCACACTTTCACCCACTTCCCACCAATCTGTGGACCCCCGCACACTGAGTAAGAATCTCAGTAACATCTTTTGAAGAACAGTGGGCAATAGGATAGCTGACCCAGACCTGCCTATACCTGGGGATGTTATAGCTTAGGTCAGGGGCCACCTGGGTTTCAAAAAGTGTTAGCTCTTTTTGATATCCCTTTATGGTATTATGGTCAAGGATGCCTTTGGGTGTAGATCATGTCTTGGAGATCTTCTCCTCCTAGCCTTCCCCTTTCTGTGGATCTCTGCTGATTTATTCCCAGTAATAAGGGAAGGAAGCCAGCAGGCACTTTTCCCAAGGAGTGTTAGTGTGTGTTTGTTCTTCATTAATGAGATGGTGGAAGCCATGCCAGCTGGAGTTTTACTGACCTGAAAGCCCTTGAATCTGACGTTTCCAGTATTGCCTTCAGTCTAGGAAGTAGACCCCAGAAGCTGACAGTGACAGAGCAGGTGAGTTTTACAGGTTGGAGGTGCCCTAGGGTTGTGGGGGAACTGGGAGTTACTATTCCCACTGTCTTAGGTGGGGGTGGAGGAAGTAGATCTTTAGCTTCACAAACAAATGGGTTAATTTACACAGTCAATTACTGCTCTTGCATTCACTTATAGTTCCTAGAAGGGTGAGGAAGAGAGAGAAAAAGGGGATAGACCTACTGGGATAACATGAATTAGATCTTGGATAACAGATTTCTGACCAGCTCATTTTTCCCAAGGTGCAGCATAGCAGAGCTTTTCCTCTACCACCCAGGCCTCTTTGGGGCTCAATTTGCATGAAGCATGAAGTTAGTGCTTGGAGTGTGTTTACTCTCTTCTGTACGTGGATCATAGCATTCTACCATCAGGAAAGTAAACCAGCCCTAAATACCACATTGAGAAGACCAAGGGTCTCGATTAGCCACTTAGCGCTGGGGCTTGACGCAGGCACTCCTGCACATCCCACCCCCTTGAAATCGAACCAGAGTGATTTATGCCGGGTTAGAAGTAAAGGAGGCTGCTTTTAGTTATTTCACTGCATGTGCCTCCTGCAGGGTGGCCAGCTGGTGAAACACCCGTGTGGGCTGCTCGAGTTTTCATATTGATTTGCAAAGGCTCCCACTGATCCAAATGTCATAGCTGGTCTAGTATTCAAAGTTTAAATTCCTTGATTCGGGTCAACTGTTTTGTGCAAACCGAACCTGACGACAGTCTGCCCAGAATGAGCAACTATGAACACTGATTCTAAGATGACATGACAGATCTTCAAACAAAGAAATCCGAACTTGCATATTTGCGGTGGTCACCTGCGAGGTCGACACTGACAGTTTTCTTGTTCATGAAACAGTTTTGGAATCTCTCTTTGGAACTCCAGAATTTACAGTACCTTCTTTTGCATGCCTGAGGAATAGCAAAGATTTGGTTTAATTGAGGGTGCATCTGATTTTTGGAAACTATCAAAAATAGTTTAGAGCCAAATCTGGTGGGTCAGGGCAGTAATCATATTGGGTGATACCATTTGGGACTTAAACCAAAAAGCATAATTGTCAAGTAATAGATTTAATTTTCCTCCTGAACCAGCCCTGAAGGATGCCAAAAAGAATAGTATAGTTGTTTTAGGCAATTGCAGCTTCCCAAAGTATTGATATCAACTTTAAAGGGCTAGCATTTACTTGGCTAAAAAGGTTATGAATTACTTGGGTTTTTAAAAATCATTCTTATTACTTAAAATCACACACATTTATGTAAAAACTCCTCCTCCTCTTAAATAACATGTGATTTCGTTGGCGTTTGAGCTTATTAACCAGCACTGTTTTTCCTGTATTTGTCATAGGCCATTAATTTATTTCAATAGTCCTACCATCACTCCTGTGTTTTCACTGGCAGCAGTCCAGTTCCTGAATGTACTGCCAAGCAAGGAGCAAGTAGTTTATCATAACAAGGGGCCAGGATTATTGTCGAGAAAAGCAGAGGGAGGTCGCATCTGCCCTGCCGGTCAGGGGCTGGAATTTGATTTGGGCTTCTTTTTTATCCAGGGCAGTTGTTCCAGGGAGGTCATCCTCTGCTGTTCAGTTCGTTTCACTGTGATTTGCTGAGCACTAAACCTGGGCCTGGCATTGGGCTTGGCACTTGAGAAGGTTTAAAGAGAAGGAGAACATGGTTGCGCCGCACCCCCGCCCCCCCTCCATCGCCTCAGGGAGTTCATCAATAACTGCAAGTGAAGAAAAGGCAAACGCCATGAAAGAGGTGCAAATAAAATGCCATGGGGCCACACAGGGGGAAAGACAGAAAAAGGCGTCCCAAAGCAAGGGGATTGGAGGCACCGCCCACAGAGGGTGGCAAGGGTGGCATTGGCAGTGTTGGTGCAGAATCTGCGGCCACCTACCCTTCTTCCAACAACCCAGTTCCCAGCCAAGCAGTGACAAGCCAGGCCAGTTCCATGTATGGGATTACAGCGTTAGGTGAGAAGTTAATCACAAACATGAATCAGCCTTGTTTTTCCCTTCTAGGCTCAGCTCCCGAGCTCTGCAGGAGAGTGGGCAGGGCCCCTCGCTGTATGTACAGGAAATCATACTGGGGGAAACATGAAGCCAGCCATTTCTCACCAGGGCCAAGCTGTTACCTGCATCTTGAGATTATAGGGGAATTTATTACGTTACATAGGAAGAGAATCCCCTTGGTGTGACAGGCAGGAAGAAAAACCATTCAAGGGCCAACTGACTTCTTCAGTTCCACCCAGGCTGTGACCACTGGGCAGTGTCTCATTTCAGGGCCCCCACACGCCCCACCCCCCGATCCCAGCTCTGTAGCTCCTCTAGGTCAGAAACCCTTTTGTGCTAAGGTTTCTGTTCTCTGTTTTCTCCCAGCCCAGATGGCCAGCCTATACAGAAACTCCACTTGTCTAAACCAGCAGGACTGGGTTAGGACCTGTGGTTCTGCCAAAAACCCTGCCTAACCCTCTCCTGGAATGTCCCACACTCTCAGCCACTCTTATGTTCCCTCACATCCTTACTACTTCAGCTCTAGAGCATCCCACTTGCCACCTAATATTTGCAGGGTGGCTGTCACTTGCAAAGACTGGCAATAGTGTCTGTCTCCATTGCGTTGGAACCCTCTGGCCCTGTTTTCAGATTTCATAAATGCCACCCCTCTGTCTTGATGCTGACCTGGCTGGGCAGCCTTTTAGTGAATGCTATGCTTGGCTCAGAGTCACACCATCATGAAGTATTTCCCTCCCTTCTGAATTCTGTTTGCAAAATCCTCAGTTGCCAGCAGCTCCCTACAAAGAAAAGCCCTCAATATCATCAGAGGAAAGTAAACTTCTCTAGAATCTTAGTAAATCTTAATAGGTAGCCAGTATTGCAAAGTGTTTTATTTATTTCTTTCTTTCATTTCTTTTAGAGCACTAAAGTTACTACATGCAACTAATTAATCTGAAAACTTTAGTGACTTTGACTTCATAGGTCATTGCACAAGCCTACTAATGTTCGAGAAATTCCATTTAACTCTGGGTTTGAATGTCACATCTATTTAGCAAAAGGAGTCTAATTCTTTTTTTTTTCCTTCTGCCCCAAGAAATGTTCATCTGGGAAACAAGAGCTAGGGAGTACTAGCACCAAAAGGGTTTCTTACTGTTAAAACTTAAGTCAGTCTCAAAGTTGGAGTCAAAATTAAAGCGGACTTTGGCAGTTTGATTCAGAAAAGAAAAATCCTGAAGGGAGTGGATGGCCCAGAGATGGCAAGCGGGAGATGACTGAGGAGGCGTGAGAAGAGCTCACAGGAAAAGTCACACACAACACATCATTCAGGGAGGTTTTCTCCCTTCCTAACCAACAGAGCTGCACAGGGGAGGGCCCAGATAACGTATGTGACCAGACACAGACATGTGTCCTTTTAACATAGACACACATACGCCAGAGGTTAGGCACACATGACACCCTTAAAAGTCAAAATCACTTGTTATTAACAAAGCCCATGCTCACATCTGGGCAAAGGTGAAGGGAAGGGGACGAGATCACACACAGACACACACACACGCACACACTCACCCGAGACACGGATAAACAAGCATGCTGCCTGGAGCTGTCACCTCTCTCTGTAACAGACTGCAGGGGTCTTCTCTTGGGCCTCTCCTGGTGTGTTTCAGGGCTAATTGTTTTCTCAGACCTCTGTTTTTACTTTCAACACAATTCAACACATTAACAGCTCAGCTTAGCCAGGATATGCCAAGACCATGGGTTGGGGGAGGAAGGGAAGTGGTGCCCAGAAGAGGTGCATAGGGTGGGTGAAGAGACAGGGGTGGGCCTGTGGCGATGAGGGAATTGGGGCATGAGCACCAGCACCTTAGAAAACATCTGTGCCTCAAAAAAAGCTTACGGCCAACCTCAGGAACCAAATTCACAAAAAGTCTCAGTGGAAGGTGGCGGCCTCGTGCCGAGGCAAGCTGTTTGTGGGACAGCCCGTGATGATGGCAGATGGGAGGCTCAACAGTTAAGAGAGCTTCTGGCTTTCAGAAGAGAATTGACAACAGCCCCTGGCAAACTGACGTCATACTAGATTCTTAAAAACCCTGCGGTTTGGCCACTTTCCAACCTACCTGCTCACTTGGACGTTCCAAGGTCACCTGAGTGAGGCACTCCTCAGATGTGGGGTTTTACACTGTTCAACAGCTGATGAATTTCAACCCTGTTGCAACTACCTTTCTAGGTAAGTGAGGGAAGTTTTAGGGAAATGAATCAAATTTCCCTTACACTGACTCAAGTGGAAGAATTAGTCCTTTAATTCTGAAGGATGGTTGAAAAATGCTAATGGACATTTATATTCGGAAAATGGAAACAACTTTTATAAAATTCCAGTCAGTTTTCCAAATACTTCCCACTGACGCACTGAGGATGTGTTCTAGTTCTTTCAACATAAAGCACACATTTAGGTAGTCCCCATATAAAGGAACGAGATACACAGAACCTCACCATTGAAGGACTGGTGGTGCATGGAGACAGTGTGTCTTGAAGATTCATGCTCCAGGAGACACCCAGGTAGCTAAACGGTGTGCTGGGCCCAGTGCCTTGCTGTGGCCTTCCCCACCATCATTCTACCCGGCCAGCAACTGCTCAGTGGCAGAAGACCAACAACATTCTACACACAAGGAATCTGAGGTCTTTCTGGAGAAACAATGCCTATCCACCGAGGGAGGGGCCTGGGGCCCAGTAACTGAAGGGAGAGCTCAGAATTGAAAGAAATGTTGCAGAATGTCTAACAGGTTTCAGTGAAGATGCCATCTCCTAATGGCCTACAACCCTTAGAAGGCCCAGCACTTTGTTAGATGCACAGGATGCAGTGTGGAGCTCCATCCTCATGCAAAATTTATAACACAATCAATCCATGGCGTCTGTTTCCCCAATTGGAAGAAGCTTTTAGTGTATTTAAATGCCAAAGAGAAAGAACAGAGAGAGGTAGAAGATATGGGAAAGGAAGAGAGATTGGGAAAGAGGCAAGAAGCAAGAATCCAGAGAACAAGTGGAGGGGTTGGTCATGAACAGAGGAAGCAGCCTCTTTCCCTGTCATAAGAGGGTAGGACCCGGCTGCAATTGGGCTTATAGGTTTGGAGTCTGAGCTACTCACCCACAGCTGCTCACTGTTTGAATTTTGTGTGTAGGCAAGAGCTGGCACATGTCACCTAAGTATTTTTGCAAGCACTCAGTCTTTCGGAATTGGAGCTGAACAAGGGGAAAGAGAACAATGGTGAGTAGTCAGGATCCTGAATGGAACAAGGCTGTATGACAGGAGTCTCTTGTATTTGTATGATGTTTTTGATATTTTTCCAAACTTTTCACTTTGGAGTGCTCAGAGTTAATCAGAGAAGCTGGAAGACACCCTGGAGATGTTACTCATGCAGAGCCCAGAGATGACAGGTCTAGCAGATCCCGGAGGCAGAGCACTTGGTTCAGCAAAGTCTTTAGGGGCCATGGAGGAGCAATTTCAGCCCAGGTCTGGGTGTGCTGTCTGGTGCTCAGCCAGGAAAGATGACAGCGGAGCTGCTGCATGACACCTATTGTTGTTCTACCTGGAAAATCTCTTAAATGTGAGCATTTAAATTACACCCTCTCTCTGTCCATTTAAAAATGAAACCACCTATACCCAGTTATTTCAAATGAAAGCACCTTATTCTTAGGGTTAGTGACTTTGCTTTTACAATGCTGTGTTTCCAGAGTCTCACACAGCCCCTGGCACATAAGAGTCATACAAGAACTCCTTGAGTAAATGAATGTCTGTAGGACAAGAAAGTACCAAGAATAAAAATGAGAAAATAATTTGGAAATGCATGAAAACCCACTGAAGCAATTTCTACTTCCTCTCCATCCTTGTGGATTAAAAGGTTAATCTGACATTTGAATGAAAGATTTTAAATCCTTAACTTCATTATCCATCCACTGTTAACATCTTGTTTGTAGATCCTTTTAGATTTCTTTTCATATACATATTTTTTTCTTTCTCCCATTTTGCATTAATGGGATCAAACAGCACATCTTATCTTATGAGCTGTTTTTCTCTTAGCAGTACACTTCAGACATCTTTTCCCAATGTCGATAGATACCATTTTGGTGTCTAGTTCTAAGTGACAGTAAATGTTGTGGATAGACATAAGATCACTACCCAAAGGACTATGGGAGAACACTGGTGACATCTGCATTTAAGGGGCAGGCAGAAGAAGAGAGACCCATGAGAGACTCGAAAATGGGCCAAAAAGATGAGGGAGAAGCATGGAGAAGTAGTAACACAGAAGTAAGGAAGGAAGAAGTTTCAAGGAGGAGAAAGTAGCCACTCGCCCAAATGCTGCTGAGAAGTTTGATAAGTCAAGGGCTGAGAGGTATAATTAATTCAGCAAGAGGTGAGTATGTTATGCTTTCCACTTTCCACTGTCTCAACTTCCTCATGCTGTGAAATGAGAAAGGAGATTCTTGTCTGTTTACCTCCGGGGCAGGAGCATTCTTTGGCTTAAAGTGATGTGAACTTTGTGTTTTGGAAAGGTATTGGTTAGGATCACATTTAGCTGCATTTAAGAGAAACCCCAATACAAAAGACTTAACCAAATGGATTTTATTTTGCTCAGCTGAGAAGAAATGTTGAGGCCGGCAGTCAAAGGGTTGTTACAACTGATCAAGGTAGTCAGCAAGGACTCACACCCCTTTAAGCTGCGGATCCACCATTCTTTGAAGATTTTCTCCTTGCAGTTGCAAGGTGGCTGCTCTGCCACCAACCATCATGTTTACATTCCAGTCAAGAGGACAGATCAAAGGAGGATGTGCAAAATGTTCATATTATCTGATTTTTTCCATTTCCATAAGAAACTCTACCCCCTAGACTTTGCTTTCACATCATTGGCCACAACTGGGTGGCATGGCTGCTGTCATGTGTCGGAATATCTGGAGATGGGAATATTTTCTCCTGAGCACGTTGCCAACCATTTCTTCTGACAAGGAAGAAGGAAACAGACCGTAGGGAAGCAACCAGTGGTATCTTCTATGGGGTGATTATATGAGAAAGATTAGGCCTGAGCATAATGGCAGGCAGGCTTCTGAGATTTAATACATCTCTTTGTAAAAGGCAAAAATATTAAAGCAATCCATTTAATTCTAACAGGAAGTAAAGAATAAATCACAATCAGTCCCAGGCTGGTTTTCCTCATAAAGTAGGTCAATTAGAGGGATCAGTGTCAGCTAAACCTCTGTATTCCAGTCCTTTCAGTTTTAATGACAGGCCCCTTATATTTTAAAAGTAAATTTCACCTTGCAAAAATAGTTGGAAAGATCCAAGCTCAGCAAGTTGCTAGGAGACCTGAGGGACCTTACTGGGTGAGCCATCTGGGGCCTGAATTTCTCTTTCCTGATGATAGATGCGCCTGAAACCTGTTCGGTCTCCAAAGTTGGTTGGAAGTGGGTGGAATTTCAGCTCTGAGCAAACACAGGGAGATTCCCCATCACCAGGCCGCAGCAACTTCTGCAGGGAAGAGCTGCCGCCAGTTCTCTGAGGTAGAAAGAGAAGCCAAACTGCTGAAGTAGAGAAAACGTTTCCCAACCTTCCTTCATTAAGCAGTAACCCAGCTACAGCTGTTCCATTTTCTCCAAGGCTCCTCTGCCCTCATCCTGTTAAAGTTTTCTCCCTAGGGGGCTGGTCTCGAAACAGCATGCTACTAGGGGAAAGGGTCTGTGAGCTGCAGCCCACGATAGCTGAGGCCATCTGCAGATGCCACGATAGATTTGCTTTTCTGCCAAGCCCCCGCCATCTCTCTGCCCCCATCTCCCTGCCCTCCACATTGCTAGAATGATATCTTTGTTAGCTAAATGTGAGCACATGCCAGAAGCCGTTCATCTAAATGAGCAAGTGCTTTCTGGGAATAGGCCTGATGAAAGAGAATCCGAGGAGAGCTCTGTAAGCCTGCCAAGCCCTGGCTGCTGAAAGGAAGGCAGTATTATTTTCAGAGGATGGGGTGTGCCAGGCGGTGGTGAGACACCAGGAAGAGGCAGAGTCGCTTAGCAGGATCTTCATTCTTGCCCTGCTCTCCCGGCCCAGCACCCTCCCGCTGAGGATGGGAGATGGCTCTGGGGAAATTCCATTCCGTAATTCATTTAAGCAGGATAAACAGAGCTCCTGCTCTGGAGGATCCAGCCCTGAGCAAAAGGCACTTGGAATCGACATGGGGGGCTCGAATGTCCCTGTGAAACATAAACATAAGGAGGCAGGAGACATGAGATGCAGCCGGCTCTGACCCCAAAAAGCCATGGGACCTGAGTAAGTGACTTCGCCTCTCTGTTTTGGTCTCTCAGTAAAGTGATTCTGGGCTTTGTGGATCCCCGAAGGGCTGCAAAGGTTTTTTAGAGTTTCCACAGACATTATTTGATTAAATTTGATTTAAAATTTTTCAACAATGTTAAAAAAATAGGAGATAATCAAAAATGACATGGGCCAAATTTTAACCCACTGAAGACTGCCAATGTGTTCATTATAATGCCGTGTAAACACCTACTTGTGGGTAAACCTTGGAATGAAGTTGTCCTGCCGTCTGTTTAATAGAAGAGTATCTGAGGTTGCAAGGAAAGCTATCTTTGAAAAATAGAAAGAAAAAAACAGTTACCATGTGCAACTAGTTATCTGAATAAGGATTTTCTCCGTATTGCACAACGAAGCATTCCAGAAATAAGCAGACCTGACTCCTCTTATCCATCTAACTTCACTTTTTGGGGGTCAACAAAATAGCCTTATTACCTCAGTGACTAGCCTACAATTTACCTTCATTTTAACTTCAAAATGTATTAGCACTAATAAAATACTGCTTTGTCTAATTATCTGTATAACTGTTCTAATATGGTTATATTACTAAAATATTTGAAAATCACTAGAGCAGAGACTGCAAAGGGGCCTCAGCTATTATGAAGGTTCTGGGACCAGGCACATGCTGTGGGTCAGGCAATCACCAAGACAGGAATGCCACATGAAAACGGGCAGCAGTGAGCAAGCAGATTTCATGGGGAGGGGACAGTTCCAGATACCTTCCACATAGCAGGCACTCAATAGCTGTTTGTTCATTGTCAACAAATAGAGCCAACCCTTGGAAGGGGTGTGGTTCTGTTCTAGATTCCTGCACATCCAGGAATTCGTAAAGGAGCAGGGCAAAGATGAGGGTGTAGCATTGGCAAGCAACGAGGAGATCAGACTGGCTGCCTCAAAGTGTTTATGGGGGAGTGGGTGCAGTGGGAGAAGAGAATGTAAACTTTGGACTTTCGAGAGTGACCTCTCAGCTGGTAAGCAGCCCTTAATCCTTGCTGCTGATTTCAGAAAATGTTCTGTTTAGGACCACAGGCAGAATTGCTGCCTACTGGCCAGGAGAACCTTGTAACCTGCTGCCAGGGTGTTTGGTTTCATAGAACTGGAAGGAGCATGATACTCTCCCATCACTGCCACTTCATTCCTACAGTGGTAAGTTGAGACAGCAAGTCTCATGCTAGATAGGAATCACCTGGAGAACTTGTTAAAACACAGACTTCTGGACCTTAACTCTCAGAAATCCTGATTCAGTGAGTTTAGCATGAGGCCTGAAAATTTTCATTTCTAACAAACTCTCGACTGAGACTAATACTGCTAGTCCCTGAACAACATTGAGCACTATCTTAAATATTGATAGGACACTTAATATATCTTGGTCATGGTGCAGGGGGGCTACAGAAGATGGGGAAAAGCTCCTCAATAGAATAACCAGGACAGGGTGTCCTTTTTCACGATTGATGGGTGGCATGGATTAAAGAGAAATCTCAGATCTGAATCCACAGATGGAGGAGGGAAGTCCCATGAACATGGAGCAATAGGGCAGGGTACCCATCTCTGACCCAGCTTCCATATAGTTGTCAGAGAACAACGTGAAGTACAGAGAACAACGTGAAGATGAAAAGCAAGTTCAGGTCAAGAGGAAGCCCTAGCAAAATGAGCATGAAAAATGAGAGAGAGTCCAAACGTGCTCATACAGCATCCTCAATGTTGGGGCTAGCAGTCCATGGTTATCTGAGCAGTGGGATGAGGCATGTTCTTGAAAGTTCTGTTGTGGGAAGAATGTCCATTTGATGTCAAGAGCGAATCTTGCCCATGGTTACAGATTCAATAATTTGTCTAGTCACCCACCACTCACCCTATTTTCTTTATACTGCTCTTATTTTCACAATGAATACCTTTCTTTGGCAAAAGAGATGCCGGAATATTCCCCTTCCCGCATCATTGGTTTAAAAAGTATGTACAGCTTGACAGGATCTCAAAAACAGCCATCATCTTTTGATGTAGTGTCTCTTTGCCAACATGGTGGTAAATGTAGCCATGTTGTTTTCAAATTTGCTGTTAAAATTCTGTTCTAAACCTTTTGAAAGAGACAAACAGATGTCATACAGGGCAGGGTGTTGTGGCTTCAGTTGGGAAAATCATATGACTCACTCCTATAAATGTGTTGAAATACTTTCTTTCTTCCATAATTTAGCCACAAGTGTTAATTAAAGCATCAAATGCATATTTGGACCTATAAAATCTTCATAACCAGCCAAAGCAAAAGGAAAAGCTATTGAACACTTGGAACTTTAAAAATACATTTTTGAAATGGCCATATTGGAGTTGAACATTTTCTTTAGCAAAGCTAAACTCCAAAAAAGAAAATAGCAACTAAGACGTAAAGCAAATTGCTTTTAAGAATGATCCTGTGGTGGCCAGGCACGGTGGCTCACACCTGTAATCCTAGCATTTTGGGAGGCCGAGGAGGGCGGATCACCTGATGTCGGGAGTTCACGACCAGCCTGACCAACATGGAGAAACCCCATCTGTACTAAAAATACAAAATTACCTGGGCGTGGTGGCGCATGCCTGTAATCCCAGCTGCTCAAGAGGCTGAGGCAGGAGAATTGCTTGAACCCGGGAGGCAGAGGTTGCGGTGAGCCAAGATTGCACCATTGCACTCCAGCCTGGGCAACAAGAGTGAAACTCCATCTCAAAACAAAAACAAAAACAAAACAAAAAAAAAGAACGATCCTGTGGCAAAATTGTTTTACTTTGAAGAACCAGCCTAGAATGTATTTGTAGTGAGTGCTCCATATTTACATATGGTAGAGATGGTCCTCAACTTAAAAATAATTACAAAAGCCCATTTTCAAGTTGGCGTTAAGAACTAAGAATACGTTTTCTCATTTAAAAAGTCATTGAACGTGGTAGAAAAGTGCCAGGATGGACACACACAGGCTCCACAGCCTGTGATTAAGTTGGATAGTGGAGCAAAGGGTGTTCACCTGAGTGAATGAAGCCAGTATCTCATGAACAGGGATCTGCAGTGGGAAAGAAGACTAGGAAGGGGAATGAAACCTCTTTCCCAGCGTTCCCCCATCCTTTCCTGGATGTCTGAGTGTTGAAAATAGGTTGTTTTATTTATTTATGTTTCAAATAAATACATTTTAAAATATTTCTTTAATTTTTTAAATTTATTTTAGAGACAGAGTCTCACTCTCTTGCCCAGGCTGGACAGCAGTGATGAGGTCATAGCTCACTGCAGCCTCAAACTCATGGGTTCAAGCAATCCTGCCTCAGCCTCCCAAGTAGCTGGGACTACAGGTGCATGCTGACCATGCTTGGCTAATTTTTTAATTTTTTGTAGGGATGAGGTCTCACTATGTTGCCCAGGGTCAAATAAGCACATTTTTATTGAGTATCCTATGTGCCAGATATTATGCTGGGCCACAGGATGTAATGAGAAAGACTGAAAGATCCTTCCCCTTAAGGAGCAAATAATTTAAGTGGGAAAGAGACAATTTAATAAAGAATTACAAGAAACAAAAAAAAATTAAAAGAGAAAGAATTATGGCCAGGCACGGTAGCTCATGCCTGTAATCCTAGTATTTCGGGAGGCCAAGGTGGGCAGATCACCAGAGATCAGGAATTCAAGACCAGTCTGTCCAACATGGTGAAACCCCATCTCTACTAAAAATACGATAAAAAAGTAGCCAGGTGTGGTGGCACACACCTGTAATCCCAGCTACTTGGGAGGCTGAGGCACGAGAATTGCTTGAACCTGGGAGGTGGAGGTTGCAGTGAGCTGAGATGGCGTCACTGCACTCCAGCCTGGGTGACAGAGTGAGACTCCGTCTCAACAACAACAACAAAAAGAATTACAAGCAAAAGCTTATGAGATTACAGAAGCATCTGACTTATATTTGGTGAATCAAGAAAGGCTCCCTAGAAGAAGCAACATCTAACCTAAGGCTTAAGAGATAATAGCCCAATGAAGCGGTCAGAGGGGCAAGGGGAAAAGGAATGTTTTCAGGCTGGAAAGCAGCCTGCACAAAGTACCCAGGACATGAGGCATTGGGCTGGTGGGGTAGGGAGACACTGTGATGGGTTCCATTTTGGAGGTGTTGATTGATGTGTCTGTGAGGTGTAGATTGTCCTGTAGACAGTTGGGTACAGGGATGTGAAGCTCAGGAGGGAAATCTGGGTGGAGAGTACAGACATGGGAGTCATCAGTATGAAGACAGTGGGAGTGGATGGGGATGGGACCCAAGAAGCCAAGAAAATAGAGAGTCAAGAAGTAGGCAGAAGTCACCAGTATCAGGGCTTTGGGGAGGTCACGTAAGCCAAGAATGGAAGTTTTCATTGCATTTCGTCATAACGTCACTGGTGATTTGAGCAAGAGCAGTTTCATAGCAGGAAAACAGGCAGAAGGCAGATGAAGTGTGTTGGAGCTAGAGTGGAAGGTGAGGACCTGGAGAGCACACAAGGCAAACGACTCTTCCAAAACCCTTGCTGAGAGAGGGGGCAATGCCAGAGTGGAGCGGGAGTTTAGGGAGAGGACATTTTTGCTTGTTTGCTTAGATGGCAGAACAGACGGAGGGAGGCAGTAAAGATAAAGCAACTGAAGATATTGGAGGCAAACAGGAAAGAACTAAAGTAAGGTCACCGAGAGAGCAGTAGCAGGTGGGATCCAGTATGGGAGGAGGACTCAGCCCAGATGGAAGGATGGTGGAAAGATGGGTGCTTGCAGGTTGTTTTGGAGAGTTGGTGGAGTTAGGAACAGGAAACTGAGGAAGTTCTTATGGGTTTTCTCTGTGTGAAGGAAGGCAAAGTGTCCTTTAAGAGTGAGGGGGAGAGGGAGGATCTGAGACCTGAGGGGCAAAGAGGACTGCTCTCTCTTCAAACATCTCTGTGTGCAGCTTTCTTCAGCCCCCTAGGGTCAAAGTGCTCCCCTGCTGCCTTAATCTTCAAGCTGTGCCCTTTTGTCCCCACCTACCACCTAGCTCCCTTTCTGTATCATCAACATTTCCATATTTCAACCTGGCTGCCTGGGTGTCAGAAGGGAAGTTAGACCAATGTCTCATAACCCTATTGAGGCGTTTGTATTTCTGTGGAAACAATCATGTTAACCTAAATAAACCTCTAATTCAAGAGTTTCAACAGAGGAACAGATGGAGTGAATAGTTCTGGGCAGTGGCCAGGATAACTATCTGGAGTCTTCCTTTGGGGTACCTTTTATCCACACGGTGATCTAAAAGACAAATGCAAATAAAACAGGAAGGTCTGCAGACCTTCAGGTGCAGGGAAGGCACTTTGCAGCCAGCTTCATTATCTAGATGGAACGAGATCTGAGAGCAAAGTTCTGCATGCTCTCCCAGCTCCAGCTGCTCCAGGACCTGGAATGGCCCATCATCTAGAGATTGTGGCTCCTGGAACAACCAATACAGTTAAAGCTCACAGCCAGTGTCAGCCTGGCCTCCTCCATAGCACACTAGCCTCCACTGTGTTAACTCACGTGGTGTAACACACAAGGTGTAAAGCAATGCATCATCCACAACTGGAATGGATCTTGCAGATGGTGTCTACCGATGGTGATGGTAACAATTTGCAATAGGTCAGAACACTTTATTTTATCATCTGTTACTATAGCCTGGGGCACTGGAACTGTTAAAACATGTTTAGACTAAAGTCTTTATACCTATCTATGAGCTTATGCAAAATGTGTGAGACTGTATGTGTGTACTTCCTGTTCCCTTGGGCCTGGAAGTTCAGTAATACACATAGAAACTCTACCTTTAACCACCCTGAACTCTATCAGCTTATGTGCTCAGACTCAGAGGTAAAGATAGTTGCATTTTGAATGAGAAATCATTTTTAAAATATTTTATTGATTTTTATTGTCAAAGAAAAACATCCTCATTGTAGGGAATTTGGAGAATACAAAAAGGCCCCAAAAGAAAATAACTGTGATGTGCAAGCCCAATTCCCAGAAATGACCTATTTGGATCCATTTCATTTTAGTCTTTTACCTCTGTCTGTCTTTCTATCCCTGTCTCTCTCGCTGTCTCTCATTAGGGATCATATCTCTGTGCAATTGTATATCCTGCCTTTTTCACTTAAACCAGGAAATGTAAAAGCAGTATCAGAACCTTTTTATTTACACATTTTCCTCCTTTATTTCTGTCTGCATCTTTCCTTCCTCCTTTGCCAGTATGCCTTTATTCTGGAGTTTTTCCATTTTTATCAAAGTTCAATTCAAAATGTAAAACAGTTTATGCTTTTTGAGTTTTATTTCCTCCCTACACTTGTTAAAATAGACTAGTAAAAAGAAAAGTTTTCCAGATTATGATAGATCCGCCTCCAACTGTATAACTGATTCAATTTAGAGTCTTAGGATAATGATCTGCCACCATATGTGGGTTATAACTTGAGGTTTTTATAAAAATGTGTCTTGGATTAACTGACTATGCCACAGTGCCGGGTAGCTGGCTTGTTTCTAAGAAGTAAAATGCCTGACATTTGCTTGATGCCGTCAGTAGAGCTTTCTGATGAAGGCAAATGAAGCAACCAATTAGGGATGTGACTTCAGGTGTGGTCTCCTTCCAATAGAGGTGTTGTGCTCTCTGTCCAAGAAGTTTTCCTACAAGGAGGCACAATGCCTTAGAAAGCAATTATCTTATTTAAGCCTACACTTGTCTGGGGAGCTGAGGTCAGCCACAGAGCCATTGGAAAGAAGGAGCTGTCTGCCATAGAAAGCACTTTCTTTGGTGGGGGAGAAGGGGTCAGTTTGAACAACTTTGCTTTTGAATTGAGTGACCTTCTGAGCCCACAAGCCTGGTAAGATTAAACGCAGAGCAAACCTCAGGACGCGGTCACCTCCTCTCTCTTCCAATCACTCCCGTTTCAAAACAAAAATGGAAATACTTTAAACTTCGCTTTCCAAAGCTGATGCCTTCCTCAAAAACTCTGTTACTGCTTCTGCTTGGATTATTTTCATTTCGGTTGTGTTTTTCTGACCGAAGACCAGGCCCTTGTCTTTGTGTATTTGTAAAGTGCCATGTCTGCTTACTAGTCTTTAGAAATTACAGACAATAACAGGAATGCAAGAGAAACTGGCAGCTAAAGCCTTGCAGCTTTTCTGAACTAATGCTCTGACCAAGAACCAGAATGGAATATTTTTATAAGGCAATATTGAAACATTCTAATCCCAAGAAACTAAATGAAGTCTGCATTAGCGGTATATAAACCAGCACGCCGTGTTGGCACGGGGTCTCCGCTACTCGCATTGTTAGCCGTGATGCCACGTTAACGAGCTGTTGCTTGCAGTCAGTATGAAAGGGAACACATCCTTTCAGTGAGGAAGCCTCAAGACAATTTCATGACAATAATGGCTGAGTTTAGACTTCACGCCGCCCTCTGTCCTTTCTATGCCAGCCTCCTGAAGATCCAGAAGTTCCCTGGGCATGATGGTTTGCATCTTGTGACATGCATCTGGCTGCGCTAAACTTGCAGAATTTAGAAGCCACAGGAAAGAAAGCCCAGTATTGGAGGGACAGCAATGTGAATGTTTGGATTCAGCTGAGAGGCACGATGAGGCCGGGTCAGCTCAGCAAAACAAAACAAAGCAGAGGCAAAGCAGACAAAGCAAAAGAGTTTTATTTCCCTCTCTCCCTCCCTACCTCCCTCCCTCCCTTCCTTCCTTCCTTCGTCCTTTTCTTTCCTTCCTTCTTTCTCTTCCTCTCTCCCTGCCTTGCTTGCAACTGAACTTTGTAGTGAATTGTCTCCTCCTCACTTCCACTGTAGTCATGACTTCGAAAAGGCAGAAAGAACTTGAAAATAACATTTAAGAGCTTAATATCATGAACACAACCCAATTTAGAAGGTAATTCATATATGAGGTGTGGATTAGACAACAGAATAGACCTTGAAAGAGTCTGTACTAATTGTTCCAGCCCCTAGAATACAGTGATGGCGTTAGTACCCATGCAGAAGCAGAATACACCAGCCTAACAAAAATGTGCAAGCTGAGGGTATTTAAATGGCTACGAAGGCAAGGTCAGTATCACCACATGGAAAGCATTCCTTCCTCTCATTACGTGGTCCTCCTCAGGGCATGCGCCGAAAGAGGCTGGAACTGTCCTGAAATGAGCTGGCAGCTTCTGGGCAGCTTATATCACCAGGGTGCTAGACCAGGCCCTGTTAAGGCACAACCAGCCCAGGAAACTTTTAGCTGGAAGCATAAGTGTATTGAATTTAACGACCCAGGCAGCAGCAGAGGTCACTGCAACAGAACTCTAAAATGAAATCCTCCCACATGGAACACTGCTCTCTTTTTCTTTAAAAGCAGCCCTGGAAAATCAGAGGCAGAGCCCAGTCAGAACACAAACTTTTTAATTTCATTTTTCATTTTAGGAATCAATAGTTGAAATATTTAATGAAATGCAAATCTCACAGAAATTAGGTTTGGAAACTTACAGTTAAATTTTCGTCCTAGATTTGTTTCCAAATGTACGTTGTTGAGGCAAAGAGTTAAAATATAAGTTTTAAAACAATTGTTACTATTATAAGAGGACTTTTTATGAGTACATTGTTCAATGTAGTCACATTTTATTTCTAAAAATAGACAAATAACAAAATGATTCACAGATGTTGATTTACAAGAAAAATAGTGAACTATATAAACTGAAATGTATTTGAAGGAGGGATAGAGGCCCTCATTATAAACCATTCCATAAAAAGAAAGCAATGCCTTCTCCCTGACTTCCCAGGAAATTCCAAATCCCGGCTGGACCCACAGCACCAGGATATGAGTGCACTCTGGTCCCTGCTTAAGGCCAGTCCTGGGAACCAGAGCTGCAGACAGTGACAGATGGCATAAGCATCTAGCATCACACCCTGTGACAGGAGTGTACCCTGGCAAGGGTGGATTTTCTGAGATGGCACTTCTCAATAGTTAGTCTACATCAGCATTGCCTGGAAAGCTAAAAAAGATGCAGATTCCCAGCCCCCACCCCCTAGAAACTCAGATTCGGTATAACTAGAGTGGATCCTAGAAATCTGCACATCAAATCTGACTTTCAGGTCATTCTGCTACAGACAGAATGTGGACTACAACTTGAGAAACACGCTCCCCCCCACCCTTGCCCAGGGATACCATTGAAATCATTTACCTACTTTCAGAATCCTGCCTGCCGCTGCCAGATAGGGTTCATCCAGTCCATCCTGTGGTTTATATTAATACCTGAGGGCATCTCCAATACCCAAATTTTTGAGAGCCACAAAAAGAATAATTAGAAATGACTGACCTCACGTTTTTACTCTAAACTGTTCACTATACAATTAACGTAAGCATAATTATATAGATCAAACTGCTGTTAGTAGATGATGTGGTTCTGGAAATACAGCCTAATCCCTGCTGTATTATATTATGTCCAAATATTCCTGCCCCTCCTGGCTTGGCCCCAACCCTAGTAGTCTGTCCTAGGAGATTGAACTTCCTGCCCATTGAAGGTGGGTTCAGCCCAGTGACTTGTTTTGTCCGACGAAATGTGAGTGGGAAGTGGGGCTGCTGCTGTGATCAGAAGCTTTAAGGGCCATGCTGTGGTTCTGCTCTCTCTCCTTCCTCTGCCATGAGAACAGTGCGTTCCAGGTAGGAACTGCTCCTTTAGTCTTGATCCAAGTGGGGAGACTTGGGGCAGTTGGGAGTTGAGCTACTGCAGTCTGGGGTGAGAAATAAACCTTTGCTGCTGTAAGTTCCTGAGACTGTAGGGTTGTCTGATACTGCAGCCTAACAGCAAAACCAGCTGGCTGTTACAGCTTCTCATTAGTACTGGTGAAATACTAGGCTGGGCGTCGCTACGGGAAATGTCTTCGTCCTGGTTCAGTCTGGAATTTTCTTTTGTCATATGAATTCTTTCTGTTCCACACATCAGAATGTGCTTCCTTTTAATGGCATATTTAATATTAACTGCAGAAAATTATGAGTAGTCTTGAAAATGCTCAGAGTTGAAATGTAAAAACTTAATTCATCAGCTGTATCTCTAGAAGTTAATTCTTAATAACATTGAACCTAGAATGTCCCCCTGCCCCACTTCCAGTATACCTTGCAGAGGGACCTGCCACCAATGACTGATTAGCAGGACCACAATCTGTGTGTGTGGTATTGCAGCTTCTTGTCTGATTTTCTGCTCCAAACATGTGGTAATCTGTCTTACATGTCTCCATAAGGCTATGGCGGTGAGAAAGGGTGTTTACTTGCCGCTATTTTGTGATGGGAGAAAAAAAATTCCCATTTCAGACCATGGTTTTAGTGCTCTACCATGGGCTCCATGATATTTCCTGTGTAACATTATCAAACATTTCTGTGGAACTGCGGTTTTATGGTTTAACCATCTCATGCCCCACTCTGTGTTAAGCCAGTGACCATATATCACTGTCAGAACACACCTGTGAGTTCAGATGAGTGGGAGAGAAAGGGGTGGGTCGTAGCCAGTTCACTGAGGATTTCTCATAGGTCACAACCTGTCTTAGCTCCACTGGCAGTATGTGGCCCTTCCTATTAGTCACACCTAGACTTCTACCATGTCAACTCCCAAATTTTCTGTGTTGCCTTGGACTAAGCCCCTGAAGCTAGTTTAAGCACAGAGAAAGGAACTTATTCAAAGATACAGAAGTTTGCAGCTTGGCCTGGGAAAAATCCTGGAAGCAGAAAGTAGAGAATCAGTGGGAGCCAGCCCAAGCTCTCCCTCTGCAGATCCCTCCCTCCAAGACTCCTTGGTGTCCAAAGACTGGCTTCCCCTGCTCCCCAGGCTCCATGATGGGATGAAGCTCCCCACACCTCCAGAGTCCACAAGTGAAAGTTCCAGCCTCAAGCACAGGAGAAAACTGTTAGTCTCAATCCTTGATATCATCAATTTAATAAGTATTTCTTGCACACCTAGTATATTCCAGGCACGGTTACATGCTTGGGATACACAAAGGAATGAAGAAGATCCCCATGGGGTGGGAGGTAGGGGCCAGAATTCTGTTTCATAAACCCATGGTTACCAGGAGCCCAGCCTCGTAGGTCTCATCAGAGGCCTCCGTAAGAAGTGTCATCATCAGCTGGGCTAATATCCCAAAAGATAACACACAACCAAAAAGAAAATGGCAAGTGGGAAAATTCTGGCATGGTCTCAAACAGCATTTTCCACTCAGTTCCACCAGTGTATTACAGGCCTAATGTTGCGGCTCTTAATTTGTTCTCATTACTTAGAGCCAGGAGGGTGGCTCATGCTATTACTTTCATTTCACAGAGAAACAAAAACAAAAAGAAGGACAATACAAGAGAAGGAGTTGGATGAAGTCAATGTTGCTTGGGCGCCATTCCTTAGAGTCCTTTCAAAACTGATGCCTCTCAAAATATGGTCAAATGGCCACCAGAGTTCATTTCTGGAATGAATCAATGGTTTTCTCACAGCCTTTCTGAAAGCTGTTGTATCCAAAGCAATACTATTCTTGTGACACATTCTAATCAGGTCTGTTTGGGAAGAGAAGTGGAAATTGTGGTATTGCATAAGTAGGCCCTGGGCCACTCTTCTAAACCATATTCTACTCCTTTCAGGCATGCAATAGGCCTCCAGTTGGAGATTTAGAAAGCTATGGTATGCATGGCTATTTTGTAAGTGAAAATACACCTTTGACTTTGACTTTGGTACAGTGAAAACAACCAGGCTCAGAGCAAGGCCTGCCCCAAATGGAGCTGCTCCACGCCTGCTGGGGAGACAGTGCAACAGGGGGCAAACTAAAACCAAGAGTGAGAATAGAAAGCAGGTATTTATCCAACCCTGCCATAGAAGTTGCTAAGAAAATCATGGAGACTCATTTCACTAGAATGTGCTGTGCCTTCACCAAATAGAGGGTGGTTCCATTTAGAGAAAGAAGAAAACAGTTGCAGATGGTAAATGTTAGTCCAATAACGAGTGATAATTGCCAGTCCCACATCCTCGTAGACACACACTAACCCAGCAACCCTCAGAATGCATGGGAACCTCAAAAGGTAACTTCCCAGGCATTAAATGAATGACTTCTATGGAAGGAAGAAGGAAATTTAGGCAAAGAAGATGACTCAAACAAAGACCTGTGGGCAAGAATGAACACAGTCTGAGGGGCTGCAGGTTATTTCAAATTCACATTGTGAAGCAGGGAGAGGAGCAATGAGGCTGATAGAGGCAGTGGTATCAGTGTGAGGGTCTTTATTCAGTAAGTATGAGGAGCCACTAAATGCCCTGATTTAGATTTTGGCTGTTGCTGGGAAACAATTCTCTCTGGGTTTTTCACATTTCTGCATGTCTTGTGAGTGAGGTGCTGTCATTTTGTTCTAGATTGTTTTCAAAGATGTTTGTATAGCAAACATCCTTGGAAGTTAGAGAGTGACTCCCTTTGGAGCAAAGAGGAGGTAGTTTGCTTGCAGCACAAGAAAAAGGACTCACATTCTCTGACCTGGGCATTTCCCAACTGAGATAGAACTTCATGGTGCTTGTAGCATCCACCTGGGTCACTCGATGAGGCTATGGTTGCCCCTGTGGGATTTAGGGATCAAGGGAAACTGAGGTAAACATGAAATTCATGCCTCATACTATGCTGGGAATTACAAAGTCCTTTATCTCTGACCCAGGAGTTTTATGTCCTCTGTCAGCATCTGCAAAGCTGATAGCATCCAGGCTTGCAAATCAGGTAAAATCTTAGAGTCTTGGTAGTTCTTGACAACTGTATATTGGTCCAATAGTCTAGAGGCTGTTGCAATGATTCAAATGACAGATGGTACATTTCTTAACTAGGGCTGTGAAAGTAAGTATAGACAAGAGGCAACAGATTCCAGAAATATTTAGAAGGTAAAATTGACAGAACCTGTGGTGGTTTGGATGGGATAGTTGGTGAAGGAGAGTGGTCATAGATAATCCCAAGATCTAGTTTGAGTGTTTGAGCCATTGCTGGGCTTCTAACTAAGACAACATTAGAGAAAGAATCTGGCTTGGGAATAGAATAAAGAATTCAGTTTTAAACATGTTGCCTTTGAGGTGCTCTTGGGATATCCAAGAGGGAATGACCGGAAGAGACCTTAGCTCTAAGTGTCTGATGCTCAGAGAGAGATGTCAGGACTGCAACCAAGGTTTGGGGGGCCTCAGCATATAGGCGGGTCCATAGCCTATGATGGGCAGCCACCAAGATGGCTCCTAAGGATCCCTGCCTCCTGGTATTCATGCCCTCATGTAGTCCCCACTACATTGAATCAAAGTTGGTCTGTATGATCAATAGAATACTGAAGTGATGTATATGACTGCCAAGGTTAGGTCATAAAAGATGTTGTGGTGTATGCCTTGGTCTCTATCTCGGATTGCTTGCTATGAGGAAACTGGCTGCCATGCGGTGCGGATACCCAAGCAACCTCCTGGAGAGTTCCATGTGGATGAGCCATAGTGGAAGCCAATCCTTTAGTCCTATCAAAGCTTCAGATGTTTGGAGCCTTGGCTGATATCGTGACTACAACCTCATGAGAGATTCTGAGCCAGAACCACCCACTGTAGCCACTCCCAGATCCCTGACTCTTAGAAAGAGACTGCGTGAGACAATAAATGTTTGTTGTTTTAAGCTAAGTTTTGGGGTAATTTGTCATACAGTAATAGATAATACAGGTGGCAATTATAGTGTGATCGCCTTCCACCCCTTCACTCTATGAAGTTGTGGGTGTAGATGGTCCACACCCCCCAACTTCATAGAGAAAAGATGCCAACAGGCTGGAACTATCCAGCTCCCACTCCATCACTCCCCATCTGCAAACTTATTAGCCCTACACCTACATTTACTTTCCCTTCAGTCTTAAAGGACTCACCTGTCTGTCTTTGCAACAAAATGACGGTTCCTCACCTTTACTGCGTGTTAGTTTCCTAGGGCTGCTGTAACAAAGCACCACAACCTGGGGTGGCTTCAACTAACAGATGTTGATTCTCTCACAGTTTGGAAGGCTAGTCTGAAATTAAGGCAACAGCAGGGTCATGCTGTCTCTGAGGAATCTAGAAAAGAATCTGTTCCGTGCCTTCCTCTTAGCCTCAGTGTTTGCCAGTGATCCTTTGTTCTCCTTGGCTTGCAACTGCATAACCTCAATATCTGCCTTCATCTGCACATGAGATTCTTCCCACTGTATCCAACTCTTCTCTTCTTGTAAGGACAACAGTTGCATTGGATTAAGGCCCCACCCTACTCCAGAATGACCTTGTCTTAATGTACATCTTAATTTAATTACATCTGCAATGACCCTATTTTCAAGTAAGGTCACTCTCTGAGGTTCCAGGGATTAGGACTACAATGTATCTTTTTGGGACTGTAATCCCAGCACTTTGGGAGGTCATGGCAGGAGGATCGCTTGAACCCGGGAGTTCAAGACCAGCCTAGGCAACATAGTGAGAGCTCATCTCTACAAAAAAAAAAATCAAAAAATGAAGCAGGAGAATCGCTTGAGCCCAAGAGGTCAAGGCTGCAATGAGCTGTGATTGTGCTGCTATACTTCCACACGGGTGACAGAGCAAGACCCTGCCTCAAAAAAAAGAAGACAATATATATTTGCGGGGGGTGGGGGGCCACAATTAAACCTATAATATATTACAGTGGAGAGTTGGCAGACCCTTCCCCATCCTCAGCTTACTGGCTTCCCTATAGTGGGATTTGACACTATTGATGACATCCCCTCAGAGTTCTCTTCTCCCTTGGCTTTTAGAACACCACCCTTTCAGTTCTCCCACTGACTTAACCATTCCTCAGTCTCCTCAACTGACTCCTCTTCTTCCACCCATCTGCACTCTTGGGTTCCTTGGAGTTCAGTATTTGGCCACCTTTTCTTCTAAAGCTACATCCTGTAATTGGGTAGTCTCAGTCAAACTCATGGCTTTAAAGTGTACCTAAATACCTATGGTTCTCAGGCCTCTATGCTTAGTCCAGGCAATGACCTGAGTCCCAGACCATGTATACAAATGCCTGCTGCACAGAGGAACCTCAGAAACCACGTGTCCCAAACTGACCAAACTCTTGATTGCTCCTCCATACCTGCTGCCCCTCTTGTAATTCTCTTCCTCAGTGAATCTCTCCCTCTCCTAGGTCTCCTAAGTCAAATGTCTGGGATTCATTTTACACCTTTCTATCCCACACCTGAGTCATGTCACTCCTGCCTCCTAGAGAACTCCCAGGTCTGGTCCCCCTGCATTGCCACTTATTTGGTTCAGGCCCTCAGCATCTCTCCTCTCCAGTCTTCCCCACCTCCACCCTCTGTCCCCTACTCGGTCTTCCGCACTGCTGTCAGAATCCTCTTTCTACACATGATCCAATCCAGTGCTGTCACGTCCTTGCTAAAACGTCGTTCAATAGCTCTTCATTTCCTTCATGTTAAAATCCAAAATTTTCACTGTGGCCTACAAGGCCCTTCACCAGGTCCCAGCCCTGGCTCTCCTCAAAGGCCCACATCACACTAATCCCTTGTCCCTCCTATCACAGTCCAATCTCCCACCCACAGATTTACTTATTTCAAACATGCTGAATTCTCTCATGGCTCTAGGGGCCTCTGACTCCTTCTCTCCCTTTTTCAAGACCTGGCATGTTAGCCATGAAAATGTACCTCTCAGAGGTACCCTCCTGCTCAGGGTATATAACTGACCAAGAGCCCCAATTGGTATGTTCTGAAATCCATTTCAGAACATCTGGGCTAAGGCCATGCTTCCCAAGGGATGCTCTCAGCTATTAACAGAGCCTGGCAGAATATGAAGGCAGGACTTTCCCTAGGAGACACAGAACTTTCTAACAGTCAACTCTGGCTTGAATACTCCTTGAAACCCTTGCTAAACCTTCCTTCTACTGAGGCCAGCCTTCCTTTCCTCTCTTCTTTACTCAGGAGCAGACTTGCAAAGTGGTCTGAAGGTCTGAGGTTTCTCTCACAGGTAATTTCCCTAATAAAGATGTTTAATTCCACATTGGTGTCAGCTTCTCAAAGGTATCAGACTAAGATACTGAGCTTAAGTGTCTTGAAGTGTCATCTTTTAGGAAACTAGAGAAACAAAAGCAACTTAGGCCAAAGGCAAGAAGAAAATAAATAATAAAACTTAGAGTAGTATCAGTGAAATCTAAAACAGAAAAGCAGGTTAGCCAAGGAAAAAAGAGAGAGGACACAAATTACTGATATCAGAAATAAAAAAGGAGTGATTAGACCAGGCATGGTGGTTCACGCCTGTAATCCCAGCATTTGGGAGGCCAAGGTGGGTGGATCACAAGATCAGGAGATCGAGACCATCCTGGCTAACAAGGTGAAACCCCGTCTCTACTAAAAATACAAAAAATTAGCCTGGGATGGTGGCATGTGCCTGTAGTCCCAGATACTCGGGAGGCTGAGGCATGAAAATCTCTTGAATCCAGGAGATGGAGGTTGCAGCAAACCAAGATCTGCCACTGCACTCTAGCCTGGGTGACAGAGTGAGACTCCATCCCCCCACAAAAAAAAAAAAAAAAAAAAAAAAAGGAGTGATTACTACTAATCTCGTGCTGATCTTGTGGGCATTTAGAGGATAACCAAGGAATACTGCAACAACTCCAGGCCCATACATTTGGTAACTTAAATGAAATAGATCAATTCTTGAAAGATGCAAACTACCAAAGCCCACATAAGGAGAAATAGATAATCTGAATAGGCCCAAATTTATTAGAGACATTGTATCAGTAATTAATAATATTCCAAAAAAAAGCACCAGCCCCAGATGGTTTAACCAGTGAATCCTACCAAATGGTTAAGAAAGAAATGATATCAGTTCTCCACAATCTCTTCCAGAAGACAGAAGCAGAGGGAATACATCCTAACTAATTCTATGAGGCCCACCTTATCTTAATACCAAAATTAGACAAAGACACTACAAGAAAGGAAAACAACAGATGAATATCTTTATGACCATAGACGTAAGATTTCTCAACAAAAGATTAGCAATCCAAATCCAACAATATATGAAAAGGATTATACATCATGATCAAGTGAGATTTAATCTAAGTAAACAAGGCTTATTCGATATACAAAAATCAATTGATGTATACAACCACATCAAGAGGCTAAAGAGAAAATATCACATTGTATTAATAGATGCATAAAAAGCATCTGACAAAATCCAATGCCTATTCATGATAAAAACTCAGCAAACTAGGAATAGAGGGTAACTTCCTCAACTTGAAAAAGAACATTTACAAAAAAAAGCCTATGGCTAACATCATGTATAATGGTTAGGAACTACAAACTTTCCCCCTAAGATCAGGAACAAGGCAAGGATGTTCCCGCTCATTACTCTTTTCAACATTGTACTAGAAGTCCTAGCTAATGCAGTAAGACAAGAAAAAGAAATTATAAGTATACGGATTGGAAAAGAAGAAATAAAACTGTCTTTCCATATGACATGATTATGTACATAGAAAATTCCATAGAATCAATATAAAACTTCTGGAACTAATAAGCCAGTATAACAGCGCTGCAGGACACAAGATTAAATGCCTCATCTTTCATTATTCCCTGCTTCCTGTGAGGCAGCCTTAGTCACTCCTCCTCAGGCCCTCCAGTGCACTTGCACACACCTCTGTTCCAGCACTGTCTACACTGTGAGGTCATGACTTGCTGGCTTGTCAGTCATCTACACTGTTCTTCCAGATCCTTGAGAAGGAGCAAGCGTGGCTCAGACCTCTCTCTGTTCAGGCACCCAACACCTTCCTTAGCACATACAAACCCTGAAGTACTTGTTTAGTGTGTGCTTATGAACAGAGTGGGTTACTCCTAAAGGTCTCCTGGCGAAAAATCTCATTTCACCTGCTGTTTTCCCCACAAAAGCTCTTTTTGCTAAAGAAAAGAGGAAATGCATATGATATCCTCACTTGGGTCACTTCCCTTTTGAGAAATGTTATTTTACTTCAATATTCTGGAATTTCCAAAATCTGTGCTAGGACAATACTTTTTATTTTATTTTATTTTATTTTATTTTATTTTATTTTACTTTTTCAGACAGGGTATTGCTTTGTCACCCAGGCTGGAGTGCAGTGGCATGATCCCGGTTCACTGCAGCCTCAACCACCCAGGCTCAAGCAATCTTCCCTCCTCAGCTCCTACCCTTCCCACTCCCCAGTAGCTGGAACTACAGGTGCCACCACCACACTTGGCTAATTTTTGTATTTTTTGTAGAGATGGGGTTTCACCGTGTTGCCCAGGCTGGACAATACTTTTTAAAATTGACATATCTAATTATCTTAGGGACAGCAAGCAAACCAGCAGAATTCATCCCCTCAATTTATATATGATGAACAGATGACTTAATATCATATCTGGATTTTAACATTGTCTCAGTCCTATGTCAACAGAATGGTTTTTGATATCATCTCCTGCTGTATGGTAAATTGTTGCCAGGTTCCATACCAGATGAACTGCCAAATGGCCTGAAAAAGAGCAACATGCCACTGCAAATGGCAGGAATAATGAGGATGTGATAACACAGAAGGGGCTCTCAAAGGGAGCTGGAAATGCACCACGGTGAGGTCTGTGGGGAGGTGTGGGACGATGAGAATGGACGTGTAAGGGCGCTACCTAACAACTTTGTGCACTGACCCCTGTCCTGCTGGGGGATCTGAGTAGGCAAACCTGTCTATTATACTCACATGAGGCTTTGCCTTTGAAATTTAAGGCTGTGCTGGTAGAGACGGAAGAGAATGCCTGCAGGAGGATCATTCTTGTGAGAGTAAGCCACTCCATAACAGCTTCACAATCGCCTCTCTGTGATAATTCAGGTCAAAAGGGGAGCGGGTTCATCTCCTTTCCTCCTTCCTAACTCAATCTCACTTTTGTCCTTTTTACCTAGAATCACTTTTTTCAGTGCCTCTATGTAGTCCTTATTAAGCATAGTGGGGAAATGAGTTTATCACCAAATGTATGGGTAATTTTAAAACAATAGCCAGAAACACATTATTATAAGACATAGTAAGTTGCCCTATATCATCTCTACCTGAGGCTAACTCAACATGCTGGGTAGTATGTTCCTGTGAGGAAGGTCGGGGTGTTGTATTCTCTCTAGTAACCATATGCCCTGGCACAAAGTTGTAAAATTTTTTGGATAGTTAAATATTATTCACTTTTGCCTTATCTGCAATGAAGACTCATCTTCCTTCTGCCAATTAGACCATATCCTAGATACTTCTCTGCACCAGCCATTTATGAACACCCAGAGAATGGAAATTCATTTTATTAACACCTTTCAAAACACAAGGATAATAAACACACTGAACAAAATCTGAGCATTCTCTCCACCCGAATACAAATTTTCATCTTAATCAACCCTCTTGCCTAACATGGCTGGATTTAGATTTCCGTTAGTTGAACTGTCTGTGGCACACTGCTTGCCCTGTTGGCCTGCGTCCTTGAGAGCTGACTAAACCCTTTATTTGTGGGCTTAGACAGAAGTCTGATTTTAGACCCTGGGACAAGATTTGGCCCAGTTTAAAAATTGGTTTTAATGAAATCAATGAGTTCTTAGCAGCTTACTCTCTCTTAAAACTCTAATCTGTCACTTTAAAATGTAAAAGGACCTCACATCAAGAAGTCATGGAGGCTCCTGAGAGCCTCATTGAAACGTTCTGTTAGCATCAATTGGGAAGGGCTTGCTAATGGGTCTACACAACACTGATTTATTTAGAGAGTGTCATGTGCTTGAGAGCTGCCTTGGCGAGGAACTGTGCTAAACATAGAGATACACATTCCATGCCCACTGGGCTCACATAAAAGGGAAAAAATACGCAATAGGGGTTTACCTCAGTGGGGTGAGGCTTGATATTTTCCAGATGGTGACACCACAAGTGAGTTCAATAGAAATATCTTTAGAAAAAGATGCTCAAATATTAAATAAGCAATGAATAGACACAAAGCCACGATCTGCTGCATTTCTTTACATCTGGGCTGGGAGTGTCTCTTGTCCCTAGCTGCAGATGGGGTGGTCTTCTTTGTCAGTGGGAGGCCCCATTGTATTTCCCATTAGGAAGATTATTCTGGCAGGGCAAGTTGTAGAACCTGAATGTTATTCATAAATAGATTCAGGGCTTCTCTTGGGGTGAGAATGGAGGAAAGAGAAGAGAGCAGCAAGGAAGATATTTTTCTTGGATTCAGGAGTCCAGTTCTATGCATTGCATGTAAAAGATCAGGCGTTTTCTTTTCAATCTTGGTAAAGGTCAGTAAACACAACAGTCAGAAGGCAGAAAATGGAGTGGATCAAAATGATGATCATGAAATAGCTTAGAAACAAGCTGGTCAGGACTTCAGACAGCCAGTGATAAGGCAGGAGACCATGGAAAGTGTATTAGTCCATTTTCACACTGCTGATAAAGACATACCCAAGACTGGGAAGAAAAAGAGGTTTAATTGGACTTACAGTTCCACATGGCTGGGAAGGCCTCAGAATCATGGCAGGAGGTGAAAGGCACTTCTTACATGGCAGCAGCAAGAAAAAATGAGGAAGATGCAAAAGCGGAAACCCCTGATAAACCCATCAGATCTCGTGAGACTTATTCACTACCATGAGAACAGTATGGGGGAAACCGCCCCCTTGATTCAAATTATCTCCCACTGGGTACCTCCCACAATATGTGGGAATTATAGAAGTACAATTTAAGATGAAATTTGGGTGGGGACACAGAGCCAAAAAATATCAGAAAGGGAAAACAGAGTCAGCCATGGGAGGCAAGGACAGGCAATGTGGCTGTATCCCCCCTGGTGCTTACTAAGTCTATATTTAAGGAAATCAAGGAAGTGATCTGCTTTGCCACCTGTGTGTGTGGGTAGGTGTAGGTATGTACATGTGTTCACGTGTATGTGTGTTGGCAGGTGGAGTTCAGGAGGCCCCAGGAAAGTAGGTGGAAAAGGCCTCAGCCTGTACTTCCCTGGGGCTGTGTTATCCCCCTCCACACTTCTTAAAGGATCACGAGGCCTCTCTTTCAGTTTTTGGCTAAAGTATATAGAATGCTCAAGACAAAGAAGTACCATCAAAATACTGTTTTTTGGTTGCAGCACTATCAGTGGACGGTTTTGAAGATGTATACTTGTGCAGTGCTATTAGCTATTTCAGCTTAGGGTTCCCAAAGAGCCGTGCCAATTTACTGTGTTACTCATCTTCTTCAGCTCAGCCCCATGATGAAACAGTCAAACATCCTCCACAGGGTCTTTCTACCATCATAGACAGATAAATGTTTAGAGACCTACTTAAATGACTTTGCAACCTACTCTCTAGCTTTATTTCCCTAACTTCCCTTAAGATATGAATTACCTGGGGTACCTCGTCAACCACAAGTTGCCAAGCTTCAACCATAATCCGCTGAAACAGCATTATCTGGAAGAGAGGTGTGGTGATCTACACATTTAACAAATGCTCCAGGTCATACTTATGGTCAGGGTTCAAAACTGTCTATGCCCCAGTTTAGTGCTTTCATAGTCCATTAGTTCAGTTGTTGTTGTTGTGGGATGGAGCTGGGACATGGATGAGTTTTCAGAGTTCCTCAGGTGATTCTAAGAAGCAGTCAGGGGCCACTGTGGCATACAGCACTTTGTCATGTTCCCCTTGTGGGCTTTGCAGTCAGACTATCTGTGTTTAAATCTGGCTCTGCCATTGCTTGCTACCTGTGCAACTCCAGGCAATTTCTCTACCTTTTCTAAGCCTTAGTTTCTACAGTTCTAAAATAGGAACCACAATATGACCTGCCTCCTAAGATTATTTTGAGGATTAGAGAGCTAATTGTGTAAAATAGGCTGGCATGTTGCGAGCACTCAGTAGATTTTTTGCTGTCATTATTAATTTCACACGTGCCTCTGTGTTAAGAACGGGGGTCATGAAGATGAGTAAGATGCAGCTCCTGGGCCCTGAGAGAGTTTGCCATCTCTCAGGAGAGAAAGACCGATGCAAACTCATGGCTAATCCAGGCTGTAGGAGCAATAGGAACAAACTGTTCTGAGCTTAGTAGAGATGGTGAGTTGTCTCCAGTGGGAAAAAGTGGAACTAGGGACATGAAAGGCAGGTGACTTTTGAGCTGAAGCTTGAAGAATGGCAGGTGGACAAACCCTGTAGGGGGAACAAACTGCAAGCAGAGGGAGTTCGTGGTTTCACCAACAGACAGTATTTCAGAGTGGCTGTGTTTAGTGTTTGCGAAATGAGCCTTAAAGGCAGATTGGGATCAAATTCTGAAGACCTATGAAGGCAATATGGAGGGTTTTAGTCATGTGACAATGGGGACCAACCACCAGAAGGTTGGTAAGTGAGATAATTGGATGTCTAACTTAGAGCAATAATCCTGACAGTAGCATGCAAGACAGGGATGCAGAATGGAGATGCGGCACACAGGGGTGAAGACTGGACCAGACATTTCATTCATTCATTCATTCAGCAAATACTTTTTAGGCACCTACTAATGACAGACAGTTGATGCTGAGCTGCAAGAGCGAACAGGACAAAGTCACTGCCCACATAGTTAGAAGGCAGTTGCAATAGACCAGGTGAGTGAGTAGGAAGCCTGAGCAGACCAGCAGCCGCAGGACAGGAGAGGAGAGGTGGGACAGGAGAGAGATCGTGCAGGTCCAACCAACAGACATGGGGACAAATATCCAGATAAGACTAATACCTCAGGCAAAGAGGAAAATTGTATGGGACCGCAGGCACCAAAGGGGTGTGTATTGGAGAGACCACATGTGCCAACCACTCTGCCTTCTCTCACTTCTCTCAATCTCTTGGTGTCTCCAAGCTCCTTCCTGTGAAAGGGTCTTTGTGCATGTCATTTCTTCTATTTTTAAATTTGTTCATGATTGGCTCTTTCTCATCCTCGAGAGGCCTTTCTTGACCAACCCATCTAAGTAGGATTCTCATTGACCCCTACCATCACAAACTGTCCTGCTTATACTTTTCATAGTGTCCATTTGTGAGTGTACTCCCTTCCCACCAATATAAGTCCATGCAAGTAAGAGATATGCCATTAGCTCATTGCCATATCTCTGGCACCTTGCACAGTATCTAGCCATAGCAGGCAGCCAGTAAATATGTATCGAATAAATAAAACTCTATTTCAGGCATCACTTGTCTAAAGCAGAGGAGGAGACTGCCCTGCTGGAGTGTGACATTCAAGACTTGGGCCCATGACTTGGCAGTGGCATGTTGAGGATGTTGAACCCTGATCTGGGCAGAACGTACTGATTGGCCCACAAGATTGCAGGTGAAAGAGACACATGGAAAATGCTAACAGAAAATGACAAATTGCGAGTTGGGCATTTATAAACCATAAAACATAAGGAAAAGTGTCCTGTATACTCATTTCCTCCATCCTGCCTATTCCTCCATGTATCCCTATGTTGCCCCATAGACCTCTGAAGTCTGGGTGACTTGGTAGTGATACCAAAGAGGTGGGGAACTATTTGGTAGCCTGTATTTGCCATTTGGTGTATGGAGTTGTCTTAGTCTGGAATCACTTGGGTTGTAAGTGAGAGAAACCCACCTAGAGAGCTTAATACAATGGATAACAAGCAATCTCACAGGCATCCAGGGCCAGAAAGCCAGTGACATCTGGCCACAGGGACCTGAACTGGGGCTCTTTCTCTGTTCTCCCATTTCTCTGCACAGAGCAGTTTCTCCTGCTTCCCGTGGTCTACCCCCTCATGACTTCAACTTGCTTGTGGACTGACTCCAACCCTGACTCCGTATGACCTTTATTTGGTCCATCACCATCCATCAGCAGGCTGACTCAGTCTCTCTTTCTCCAAACATAAATGCTCTGGGGAGGAAGATTAGCTCAGCTGGTCTATAAATGGGCTCCCCACTGGGGCAGGTGTTTGTTCTTGGTCCAATCATCTCAGGCCAGATCTCTGAGTAAAAGAGGCAGCTGGGACTGGGGACAGGGAAGTTAAGGGAAGTAGACCAAATAAAACAAAATTCCCTTGAACGTAACTTTTGCACCACCCCACCGCTAGTTGTACAGTTTGAAGAGCCTCAATGATGTGAGAGGGAGAGAGTCAAAATAGCATTACCATCATTTAACAACAGTTTCTAATATTACCCAGACCTTAATAAGACCAATGAAGTCTTAGTTAAAAATAGTAACTAAAGTTTACTAAAGCAATATAATATTCTCTGTTATTTAAGCAAATCCCATTCAAACCTTCTAGAGCTTCTTTAAGATTTTTTATCCTAAAATAGCTTTAAACTCCCTGAATGACTCAAATGGAAACAGATCAAGTAGCATTTCATGTGCCTTAAATATGACATGAATTCTAAGTGATTCTTATGTTTAAGCTTTTTAAGTGAAATATATTGCATGTTATATGCGTTTGTTCAGTATGCGTGTAGATCATACAGTTTTGTAGAGTTAACCAAAACTCTAATGATGAATTGTAGTCCAGAGTTTCTATAAGTCTGCTTCTTAAAAATTGCCTTGGAAAAGAATGGCTGAAGTCACCTATTAAATTAAATCATAAAGATACCACAGAGTTCAATTAAGATACAAAGTTTAGGGGTATCATAATTTCTGCTCCCTTAACAATACACCCACAAGAAAAATAAAACATTACTAAGGTGGATAGTTTGTCTGGAAGACTAGAAGTTACAATGTCAATATAGTTTGCCTGACCC
Source organism: Gorilla gorilla gorilla (assembly GCF_029281585.2). Classification (NCBI taxonomy): domain Eukaryota; kingdom Metazoa; phylum Chordata; class Mammalia; order Primates; family Hominidae; genus Gorilla; species Gorilla gorilla. Next base: position 38,456,619 of record NC_073243.2, read on the forward strand.
AAAGTGAAACCTCTGGAGTCTACAGAGTGGTGCTTGTCCCGGTTCTCATGCACTTCCATGAGCATGAACGGTGATGGAATGTCCTGAACAGCAAATGGCACTCTCATCACTAATCAAGTCCTGGAATCTCACCATCAATAGCCATTCTACCATCTTGAAACAGATCCTACTAGTAACCCAATGCTCCTGGAAGAAGGAAGTAAATTAAGCAGAGAGAACAGCGTGGCTGGAGTTACACAGGAGGTTCGAATCTCAGCTTTGCTGATTGCTGGTTGTATTCTCGAATAAGCCACTTAACTCTAGTTTTCTTATTTGTAAAATGGGATAACAATATCCACCCCATAGGTTTGTGGTGATTGAAAGGAATTTTATATATTAAAAAGCACCTGTACATAGTAGGCACTCAATAAATGGTAGTTATTACTACTATGAAAGAAAAAAAGGTAGGTCCTTTAAGGTTCCAACCCTATTTACATTAAAACCCTCTGGATTATGGTTTCTGTGTGGTTCCCAGGTGGCTATATGTCTGTGCCAAACCTCTTCTAATCCCAATCCATGTCCTGTAAGCACAGCACCTTCCCTCTTGCCTCCAAGAGTTCATTTATACCACGTGAGCCACTTGATCCAAATGCCTCTCTACCTGCCCACCCATCATCTTCTGAGACACAACCCAAGCCACACATGCAGTGGTGGGCTAGGAAACCAGCTCCCCAGAACAAGCCCAGATTTGCAGAGTTTGCTGATTGCCATGATGTAAATATCCCCACCATGGCTGACTTCAAGCTACCAAAGATTTAACAATTGGCTAACAAAATTCCTGATTATTCTCCCTAAGTGTGAGAAGTCACTTAATGACTTCCTTCCAAAGAGTACAGTGTGGAAACACAGGGAACAAAAAGTAAAATTACAGTGAGGAAACCTAACAGATACTACCTCAGCCAGGTGATCAAGATTAACATCAACAGTGGTAAGTCATGTTGGTAGTGTGTATCCTAACATGATGAGGTGACAATGGCACTTTACCTCTGAGGTCTTCCTCCCCAGAAACATATAACCCTAGTCTAACTGTATTAATCTGTTTTCACACTGCTATAAGGAACTGCCTGAGACTGGGTAATTTATAAAGGAAAGAAATTTAATTGATTCACAGTTCAGCATGGCTGGGGAAGCCTCAGGAAACACAATCATGGCAGAAGGCAAAGGAGAAGCAAGCCATCTTCTTCACAAGGCGCAGAAAGAAGTGCTGAGCAAAGGAGGAAGAGCCCCTTATAAAACCATCAAGTCACTGGGCGCAGCAGCTCAGGCCTGGAATCCCTACACTCTGGGAGGCCGAGGCGGATTGATCACCTGATGTCAGGAGTTCAAGACCAGCGTGGCCAACCTGGTGAAACTCCATCTCTACTAAAAATACAAAATTTAGCTGTAGCGGGTGCCTGTAATCCCAGCTACTCAGGAGGCTGAGGCAGGAGAATCACTTAAACCCAGGAGGCAGAGGTTATAGTGAGCCAAGATCGCACCACTGCACTCCAACCTAGGTGACAGAGCGAGACTCCGTCTCAAAAAAAAAAAAAGAAAAGGGAAGAAAAGAAAAGACCATCAGATCTTGTGAGAGCTCACTATCATGAGAAGAGCATGGGGGAACTGTCCCCATGATACAATCACTTCCTATTGGATCCCTCCCACAACATGTGGGGATAATGGGGATTATAATTCAAGTTGAGATTTAGGTGGGGACACAACCAAACATATCACTAACCATGAGAAATCTCAACTGAGGGGAATTCTACAAAATACTAACTAATATGCCTGAAAACTGTCAAGGTCATCAAAAACAATTTAAGTCTGAGAAACAGTCACAGCCAAGAGGAGCCGAAGGAGAAATGACAACTAAATGTAATGTGCTACCCTGGATGGAGTCCTGGAACAGAAAAAGGGCACTAGGTAAAAACTAGGAAATAAAGTATACTGAATAAAATTTACTATGGACTTTAGTTAATAATAATGTTAATAATAATGTATCGTGGGTTCATTCATTGTAGCAAATATATCACACTAATGTGAGTTATTAATCATAGGTGAAACTGGATGCAAAGCATATGGGAACTACAGCCATTTTTCTGTAAATCTAAAACTGTTCTAAAATTTTAAATGTATGTTAAAAATATTCTGAATATGGCCAGGCACAGTGGCTCACTCCTGTAATCCCAGCACTTTGGGAGGCTGAGGCAGGTGGATCACGAGGTCAGAAGTTCGAGAACAGTCTGGCCAACATAGTGAAACCCCATCTCTACTAAAAATACCAAAAATTAGCCAGGTGTGGTGGTGTGCGCCTGTAATCCCAGCTACTCATGAGGCTGAGGCAGGAGAATCACGTGAACCCGGGAGGCGGAGGTTGCAGTGAGCTGAGATCGCGCTATTGGACTCCAGCCCGGGCGACAGTGTGAGACTCTGTCTCAAAAAAAAAAATTTTATATATATATATATCTGTCCATCTCTCTGGGGTGCACGGCCCTGGAGAGCATAGTGCAAGCTCTCCTCACCCATGCATCCCCAAAGCTCCTTACAACGAGGGCACAGAGTAAATGCCATAGTGTTGAACCTGTGCTGTGAACTAAAAGATACTGGGGAGTAATTCGCCAAGAACATTCAGCTTAACTCTCTTTTCTCCTCTTCCCATCTGGTTTCTGGTCAAATACAGGAGATTCCAGCATAGGAACTTAGAGCACGGCTTCTAGCTGAAATGCCTAGTGCCTGGTGAAAGCCCTGCCTTGTTGCTTTCCAGCTCTGCGGTCCTGTGCTAGTTTTGTAATTTCCCTGGACCTCAGTCCCTTTATCTGTAAAATGGGAGTGATCATGCTGTCTTCATCACAGGTTTTTGGGAATACCAAATGAATGAATCCATGTAAAGTTATTGGTGTAGTGTCTGGCCCATGGCACAGCCTCTGGGAGAGTTGGCTCTTACCCCATCCATTGTTCCTCACTTGAGCTGCAAGGGTTTCTCAAGTGAAGCACTGCATTGAGTTCTTGGCTCAGCTTCAGCGCACCTTAGATCTTCCTTACTCACCCTCTGGTATCCTGAATCCTCCTATTAAATCCATATATACATTCTGGCCATTCTCTTTTAGACATCTTTGAACCTGCAAACCGCTAACTTCTCTTTTATTTTAGCTTGAAATCACCACTAGGAATGAACTGGTGAGAACTGTCACACAAACATGCCTCCGTTTACTCAGGAACTCAAATACTTAGATTCTATAAGGAAGTGCAACTTTTTCTTTGCTCTCTCTCTCTTTAGCCACCTGGGAGGAGCTGGAGGACGAAGAACTTCACAGAAGAATGGAGTCCCAAAGAAACAGCTTCAGGAACTGAGGAGAGCCAGAAATGTAATGTATTTAGGGCTCCCTTGTGAAAACACAAAAACAAAAATAAAAATGCCTCCCGCTGCCTCGACATCTCCATTCCACTGATGCCCGACCATTCTTTTGAAAAACAAACGGAAAAAGTGAAGTGTTGATGACAGTCGCTGGGGGGTTAGAGTAAGGCCCTGTTGTGGAAGAGGCCTGCTGTTTCACAAAAGACGAGCTTTGTCTTGACTGACATGTCCTTAAAAACAAAACCACAAGTAAACTCTGGGATGTGTGTGTGTGTGTGTGTGTGTGTGTGTGTGTGTGCGCGCGCGCGCGCACATGTGCATGCTGATACCCGCTAATGGGTGAATTGGGGGTGGGGCTCTGCACAGTCTGAATTTGATTTGCAGGATTATGAATTGTCTTGAATGTTTTGGGAAAAGTTTGAGGATTTGGTGGATATTTGAGAATTAGAAGTTTTATTTGAGGAGCATTTAAGTACTGAGTTGGTTATCTGGTAAACATCTAGACTCTGTCCTTAGCTACTTTCACGAGTCTCCTTTCTTTCCAGAAAGTTTGAAGTTCTTTAAAAGAAATATTTGTTCCTGAGATTCAAGGGTGGTGACGAGTGTGGTCTTAACTGTAAAGGAAAGAAAAAAGTGAAAAATCTCAAACATTGCTTGAAATTTTTACACTAGATAGTCATATATTCCACTCTGAAAATATAAGATTCTATATCTTGTATATATATTTAAAACATCATACTAATTTCTGGAGTACATGAGACAATGTTTTTTCTTGTAAAAAACTTTTAAAACTAATTTAATAGATATGATTGGTGTCTCATTTTAATCTTCTTTGATTACTAAGGAGGCTATACATTTTTTTATATTTCCTTTCCTATAAATTGTTTAGTCATGTTGTTTTTACATACATATTTTGGAATTTTAGGAGTTCTTCCTTAGCAACTTGTAAGTCCTGTTTTTTTAATTGCAGAATATTTCAGACATATGGAAAAGTAACAGATATATTTAAAGCTCCCTTTGTAACCTTCCCAGTTACCATTTCCCACCCTCTCCTCCAGAGGTAATTTACCACTTACAGTTGCTTTACATCTTTCCCTTCCACATTTTAATAGTTTTAGTCCTTGGTCATCTCTCTCTATATTTCTCTCTCTCTTTTTCTCACACACTCATAAACATACACACACATTCATTAGATTTTAAACTTTATATGACTGATAATATGCTAAACTTAGCATCCTGCAGCTTGCTTTTTAAAAACTCATTTTGACAGATTTTAAGATCCATTTTATTCATTTCAATGGCTAAACTAAATTCCGCTGTATGAATATAACATAAATTATTTTTCCACTCTGAGGGAATCCATTATGTAATTACGTATATTCACTCTATTTCTGGTTGGTGTGTGTGTATATGTGCACACATACTATAAATATATTTCCCTATGTCTTCTTATTTTATTTTTGTACAGAAGTTAAAGTTTTTTACAGAGTTAAGTCTGTTAATTGTTCTCTGTGATTTCTTTTGTTGCTTCAAAGCATATAATGTGTTTACTCCACCAAAGAGCTAACAAATATTCATTCATATTTTCTTGTACTTTTTCTGAGATGCAAGAGTGGTGATGAGTGTTGGCACTTTGGGAGGCCGAGACGGGTGGATCACTAGGTCAGGAGTTCAAGACCAGCCTGACCAACATGGTGAAACCCCATCTCTACTAAAGATACAAAATTTAGCTGGGCGTGGTGGCACACGACTGTAATCCCAGCTACTCAGGAGGCTGAGGCAGGAGAATCGCTTGAACCCGGGAGGTGGAGGTTGCAGTGAGGTGAGATCGCGCCATTGCACTCCAGCCTGGACAACAGAGCAAGACTCCATCTCAAAATAAAAACAGAAAAGAGAACGACAAGTGAAAAATTTCAAACATCACTCAAAATTTTTACACTAGTTAGTCATACATTCCACTCCAAAAATGTCAGATTCTATATGTCATATACTTATTTTAAAACGTCATAGTAATTTCTGGACTATATGGGACAATGCTTTTTCTTATAACTTTTTTTATTAACTTAATAGATGTGATTGAGATTTTTCTTTCTAAAGAATTAAACTTTTTAATTTAATTATTTAGCTACTCTTAAAATTGTGGGGTGGATAGAAACACACACATAAATCCTCTTCCTCCATATGCTATCCTAACAGGGTTTATTCAATTATATATTCCTTGGTTATAATTTCTTTATCACAAATTACATTTTGCATTGTTATATATGATAAATTTATTTTTGGACTTTCTATTCTGTTTCATTGATATCTATGTTACTTCAGTATTTGGATCCTATTTTAATTATTGTTGTTTTAGAAAACATTTTCAGAGCTGATAGTCCCCATAATTTCTCTTTTTCAAAATTTTATTTGATATTCATACTCACTTATATTTCTTATCAATGTTATTCAAGTTTTATAGCATTTCAGGGAAAATTGTGTTGAATTTTTCAATTGGGATTGTGTTAAAACTACACATTAATTTGGGGAGAGTTTACATTTGACTCTGTTTACCCTTCATTCCAAAACAGTTTCCAGTTGTCTTCTTTGTCTTTTCTTTATATACAGTCATCTACCAAAAAGGATGTTTTGATTGATTATTTGAAATATTTATTCATTTCATTTTTATTTCTTATCTTGTACTACCCAAAATTTCCAAAATAATATTAATGTTATTGAGGCCAACGTTGTTCTGGATTTTTCAAATGAATGTGACAAACGTATTTTTGTATAATTTTGGATACTGGCTTACGGAAGTATCCTTCTTTTTTTTTTTTTTTTTTTGTTTTGAGATGGAATCTTGCTGTGTCACCCAGGCTGGAGTGCAGTGGCATGATCTCGGCTCACCTGCAACCTCCGCCTCCCAGGTTCAAGCCATTCTCCTGCCTCAGCCTCCTGAGTAGCTGGGATTACAGGCAGGTGTCACCACACCTGGCTAATTTTTGTATTTTTAGTAGAAATGGGGTTTCACCATGTTGGCCAGGCTGGTCTCAAACTCCTGACCTCAGGTGATCCACCTGCCTCGGTGTCCCAAAGTGCTGGGATTACAGGCGTGAGCCACTGCGCCCAGCCGGAAGTATCCTTGTTTTCTGTCATCCTATAATGTTTTTATTTGAGCATCTATGAAAATGATCATATTCTCTCTTAGTGACTCTTATTAATACACATTTATGTCACTGTATTTAATACATTTCTCTAAATTTTAAGACCCCTGAATTTTTAGATCAATATATTTTATGTAATTGTTCTTTGTATTCAATATATAATGTTCGATTCTGTTTCTCTGATTTTTGCATTTTTGAAATGCCTGTAGTTCTTGTTTATTTATATTGATTGGGTTTGGTATCAGAATTGTGTTTGCTTTATACAATAATCTGTGTAGCTTTGCAGGTGTGTAGAGGGACATCAGTCAGCGTGACAGCTGCAGCTTCCTTCTGCCGAAGTAACCTATCTTACCAGTGAGTTTGGGATAGAACAGGCCCTGCCTCCTTGCCTCCTCCTGGGAACCAGCCTGCCCACAGAGAACATGCTTTCTGAGCTATAACTCTCACCATACATTTCACAGGGGCAACCTCCATGTGGAGACACATGGTGATTCAGTGCTGCCTGGGAAGAGGGCGTGGGTAATTCAAACTCTAGGGTTTGGTGTTGAAAGATCTGTGGTTGTCACTCATCTAAGCCACACCCTCAAATCCAGTATTTATTACTGATAAAGCTGTTCTTTTTATTTCCATCTATCTAATTTCCTTGCCTATCTCTTAATTAACTCTGACTTTCAGTGGAGGAAAAGGGGTGTTACATATTAGTCGCTCAAACTCCAATAGTCTAACATGTTTAAAAGGATTTCCAGAAAGAGAAAATAAAATGGATGAAGGAAAAACAATATTCTAAAGATAATGTGGCGAAGGTTGCACAACTCTGTGAATATACTAAAACTTTAAATGGTTGAATACTTTAAATGGTTGAATTTTATGGAATGTAAAATACATCTCAATAAAGAGATTTTTAAAAATAGCTAGAAACTTTTCAGAGGTAATGCAAATTACTGATTTTTTCAGAAATTACAATATAAATCAAAATGAAGTCATCCCTAGGTGTATCATAGTGAAAGAGAAAAACCCTTGATATACAGAAAAGATCTTAAAAGCTACCAGAAAGAAAGACAGATAATCTATTTTTAATGGTGATTAGTTTAGCAGACTTCTCAGCAGCAAAATAAAAGCTAAAAGACAATGGAATCATATATGCAAAGTGCTGGCAACCAGAGCCCTACCACCAGCTATACCATCAGGTCAAAAGTCAGGGTGAAATAAATATCTTCTCAAAGTTGGAGATAATTTATCATTATTTCACCTTCACTGAATAAATCCAAAGAAAGCAAAAAGGAGGAAATAAGACAAGAGGAGAAATAGATGAAAGAAATAGAAAGTCAAACTTAAAAAGAATTATCAAAGCTAAGAATAGGTTTTTAGAAAAAAAATAGTTTTAAGACTTAAGATTAACCAAAGAAGAAGAAAATGTACAAATACAGAAAAATTGTGAATTAAAAGGGGTATACATAAATGTAAAGAAAATACTTTTAAATTGCATGATAATCTTTAACAAGTTTATGCCACTAAATTTGAAAGCTACAAGGAAAGGGTCATTAACCCCTGAAAAATATAAATTTTCCAAACTATAGGTGAAACTAAATACCTGAATAGCTTATTAACTATTAAAAAACAATATCATTGGTTTAAAAACTTCCAATCATTCAAGGAACTGGTAACCCAACTATTACACAAACTGTTCCAAAAATAAGAGAAAATATCCCGTTATTTTCTCTCTGGACTCTTGTGCTCACTCTCACTTCTTGGCTATTTTAGCCCCCTCCTCACTATCACGCTTTCCAGTATTACTCCTCTCTTAATTCTTGGTGATTCCAACATACACTCAGCAACCCTTCCAGTAGCCTAAACCCTCAGTGCCTTAAGCTCCTCTCCTCCAATGACGTTATCTTCCACCCCATCTCAGCCACTCACTTCCATAACTGGCACCCTCCACAACCTCAATTTCATGTATCCGCTCACTGACCACCACCTCCTCTTATCTTTCCAGCTCATTATTTCAGCACTCTGTATTTAATAAACCCTTTGACCTACCATTCCCTTCCATTCCCTTCCTCCTACCACCTTTTCAGCACCCATCATGCCCTGATGTTCTAGCTTGACAGTGATCCCAGCTGAAAGTCCTCAGTACTCCTGCCCCTCTTTCCCTTAGTTATACTTACTCGGCCAAACTATGATCCTGTTTAATTCAACTTTCCATCTAACGTGAGCCTACAGAAGAAAAACATGCCATCAATCTAATGGACTCATCTTAAATTCAGAATCACAAACCTCAAGTGAGCCCTAATGCTCCCTGGCAGACGTACTGTATTTCCTAATCCATTTATCTCCTACTGTCCTCCTTTTTATTTATTCTCACATTTTTGATACCGCTCCCCACATTCTCACTCATGGAAAACCTTGCTTCCCATCACACTGAGGAAACTGGAGCAATCAGAAGAGGATTTAATAAATTCCTACCACCACCTCTGCCCTCCTCCTAGCCGATGGGCCTCCATGTTGTCTTCTTAGCAGCTACTCCAAGTGAATGAGCCACTCATGCTCCCATCTGAACTCAATCTCCCCACTTTGGTGGAACTAGATATTATTTCCTATTACTTATGTGGAACTAGGTATTATTTCCTTTTACCTATCTCAGGGCTAGTAAAGGACAGCTCTCCAGCAATTTCTCTCTCTGTCCCTCTGTCTCTCTCTCTCTCTGGTATCATTAACTTTCCCATTCTACTGGATGGGAAATTTCCAAATTTCCATTAGCACATAAACATATGGTTGTTTCTGCTATCTTAAAAAAAAACTTTCTCCTGTCCCCATGTCTCCCACCAGCTCTACCAAATTTCTCTGCTCACCTTTGTGTGAAAAATCCTTCAAAGTGTGGTCTGCACTCACTTCAATCCTTTCCTCCCACTCTCTGTGAAATAAAGATTCCCATCAGGTGTTCATTCTACAACACCCCACTGAAATCCCCTCTTCTTCAAGTTTTCCACATTGCTAATTTCATGAACTTGTACCTGCTCTCTTAGCAGCATTTAAACATAGTCAACTATTCCCTCATCCTTGATACCCTTTCTTCACTTGGCTGCCAGGACACTGCACTCTCCTGGTTTCCTCTTACCTCACTATGCAGTCCTCAGTCTCCTTAGCTAGTTCGTCATCTCCTCCCTGACTTCTCAACGTTGGAGAGCCACCACCACTCAGCTCTTCATCCTCTTCTCTATCCATACTCATTCTTTTGTTGTTATCACTTAGTCACATGGCTTTACCTCTTACCAATATGCAACAATTGCCAAATTTCTTTCTTTTATTATTTTCTTTTTCTTTTTCTTTTTTTTTTAGACAGGATCTCATTCTGTCATCAAGCTAGAGTGCAGAGCAGCAATCTTGGCTCACTGCAGCATCAACCTCCTGGGCTCAAGTGATCGTCCCACCTCAGTCTCCCGGGTAGCTAGAATCACAGGTGCATGCCACCACGTCCAGCTAATTTTTGTATTTTTTGTAGAGGTAGGGTTTCACCATGTTGCCCAGGCTGGTCTCGAACTCCTGAGCTCAAGCGATCTGCCCACCTCGTTCTCCCAAAGTGCTGGGATTACAGGTATGAACCACCGTGCCTGGCCCAATTGCCAAATTTCTGTTTCCAGCCCATACCTCTTTGCTGTGCCCCATACTCATGTATCCAACTGCCTGATAAAAATCTCCACTTGGATAGTCAGTTGCAACCTGAAACTTAACCTGTCCAAAACTGAAGTACTAATCTTTCCCCACATATGCCAACCTAGTTCTCCCCAGCCCAAATGATCACAGTGTGTTTCTAGTAGCTCAGCTCCAAAGCCTTATAATCTAAAACTTTCTTTCTCCTATACTCCTCATCCAATCCATCAGGAAATTCTGTTGGCTTCATCTTCAAGGTATGTCTAAAATCTGACCACTTATCCTCACGGTTATGCCACTTATCAGCCTAATTGAAAACAAACTACTTAAATGAAGATGGCTTTGTAGTATAATTTATTTCTCTGGTCTTGTAAACCAGGAATAGAGGATCACCTCTCCAGGACAGCCTCAGGAAAAAAGCATCCCACTTCACTTCTACCGCTAGCGCCCGGGAGTAAGCTTCTATCTCTTCCCTGCAGTTCTGCAGTAGCCTTCCTGGCTGGTCTCCATTCTTACCCTTCTGCAATCAGAAGTCCTTTAAAAAGCTGGTTGGGTCATGCTTTTCCTCTACTGAAACCTTCACAGGCCCATGAGGCAGAAGGTGTATACCACCCACATTCCCTCTCCGAAGCACCCCCTCCATTTCATCTCTGACCTCATCTGTTACCTCCTCCATCACTTTGCTCCAGCCTTGCCAGCCTACCCACTGTGTCTTAGATAGCCAGAGTCTTTGCTGTGGCTGCCTCCTCTGCTTGGAGTTCTCTGCTCCAGACAACTGCCTGGGTAATGCCCTCAATCCAGATTGTTACCTAAATGTCATGTTCTCAAATAGGCCTTCTCTGTGAAAAAATCTCAAGTAACCCCAGCACCACCACTGCCATACTCCTAATCACCAAACCCAACCTTCATTTATTCACACACTATGCAATTCACCCATTTAAAGTATACAACCCAATGGTATTTAGTATATTCACAGAGTTGTGCAACCATCACCACAATCAATTTTAGGACATTTTTGTCATCCCTAAAAGAAACCACATTGTTATCAATCCCCATTTCCCCAAATTCCTCCTCTCAGGCCCTAGGCAAACACCAATCTATTTTTCCTGTCTATGGATTTGCCTGTTCTGTACATTTGATCTAAATGAAGTCATATACTACGTGGCCCTTTGTGACTGGCTTCTTTCACTTAACATTATGTTTTCAAAGTTTATCAATGTAGCATGTATCTACATGTATCAGCAGTATGAATACATGCAGAATACAAGCAGGAATCACTACTTTATTTCTTTTTATGACTGAATGACATTTCATTGTATGGATTTGCCACATTTTTTTCTCCATTCACCAATAGAAGTGTGGCTAAAAACCATTGGATTGTATAATTTAAATGGGTGAATTGAAATGGAAACATTTGGGTTGTTTCCACTTTCTGACTATCATGAATAATACTACTATAAATATTTGTGTACAAGCTTTTTTGTGGACAGATGTTTTTATTTTTCTTGCATATATAGCTAGGAGTAGAATTACTAGGTCATATGGTTAACTCTATGTTTAACCTTTTTAGGAACTACCAGACTGTTTTCCAAAGTAGCTATACCATTTTGCATTTCCACCTGCAGTATATGAAGGTTCCAATCCCTTCATATCCCTGCCAACTCTTGTTATTGATCTTTTTGATGCCCGCTTTAATTTACAATAGCACTTATTACTTTCCAACATGATATAATATGTTTTTATTTCCTACCTTTTAAAATATTGTGTCTCTCTCTACTGCAATGTAAACTCAAGGAAGGCAGAAATTTTTGCTTTTTTAAATCTGTTTTGTTCACTCTTGAAAGTGCCTAGAACACAGGAAGCAGTCAATAAATATTTGTAGATTGATAAGCCCAGTTACTCAGATGGCTGAGCTGGGTGGATCCCTTGAGCCCAGGATTTTGAGGCCTCGCCACTACTGCTAGCCTGGGTGACAGAGCAAGACCTGGTCTCCAAAAAAAAAAAAAAAAATTGTGGATTGAAATGGAATGAGTTTAGCATAACTGATACCAAAACCAGACAACAGCATGAGAAAAGGAAGTATAAGTGAGTTCTGTTTATCAGCCTCAAAAATATATTTGTATTATTTAAGTTATGTTTTTATTCACAAATTATATATATATATATATGGTACAATGTGATGTTTCTATACATGTATACATTGTGGAATAATCAAATCAGGCTAATTAACATACCCATTACCACAGATATTTATCATTTATTTATGTTGAGAACACTTAAAATCCTCTCTTTTTGAAATTTTGAAGTGTATATAACTATTAGCTATATTTGCCATAGTAGGCAGTAGATTTCCACAACTTATGCCTCCTGTCTCACTGCAACTTTGTACCTTTAACCAATGTTTCCCCTTTCCCCATCTTCCCCTCTCCCCTGCTCCCAGCCTCTGGGAACTATCATTCTACTCTGTACTTCTATGAATTTGATGTTTTAGATTCCACTTATAAGTGAGATTATATTATTTGTCTCTCTGTGTCTGGCTTATTGCACTTAGCATAATGTCCTCTAGGTTTATCCATGTTGTTGAAAATTACAGAATTTCCTGTTTTTAAGAAGTTGAATAGTATTCCATTGTGTATATATACCACTTTTTTAAACTCATTTGTCCATTGACGAGCACTTCAGTTGTTTCCATATTTTTGTTTCTTTGCTTGAGAAGGGTCTGGTTCTCTTGCCCAGGCTGAAGTGCAGTGGTGTGATCTCGGCTCACTGCCACCTCTGCCTCCTGGCCTCAAGGGTTCCTCTCACCTCAGCCTCCCGAGTAGCTGGGACTACAGGTATGCGCCACCATGCCCGGCCAATTTTTGTGGGTTTTTTTTTGTAGAGACAGGGTTTCATCATGTTGCCCAAGCAACCTGCCTGCCTCTGCCTCCCTAAGTGCTGGGATTACAGGCATGAGCCACTATGCCCAGCCATTCCTGTATCTTGACTATTGTGAATAATGTTGCAATGAATATGTGCAGACATGTCTTCAACATACTGAGCTTAATTCCTTTGTATATATACTCAGAGTGGGGATTGCTGGATGGTATAGTAATCCTGTTTTTTATTTTTTGAGGAACCTCCATACTGTTTTCCAAAGTGGCTGTACTAGTTTACAATACTACCAATGCTGTACAGGTTCCATATTTCTCCACACCCTCACTAAGACTTGTTATCGTTTATCTTTTTGATAATAGCAATCTAACAGGTGTGAGGTGATATCTCATTGTGGTTTTCGTTTGCATTTTTCTGATCATTAGAGACGTTGAGCATTTTAAAAATATATACGTTGGCCACTTGTATGTCTTCTTTTGAAAAATGTCTATTTAGGTCCTCTGCCCATTTTTTGATAGGGTGATTTGTTTTCTTCTTATGGGTAGTTTGATTTCCTTATATATTTTGGATATTAGCCCCTTATCTGATGTATGATTTGCAAATATTTTCTCCCAATCTGTGAGTTGTCTCTTCATTCTGTTGTTTCCCTTGCTGTGCAGAAGTTTTCTAGTTTGTTGCAGTCCCATTTGTCTATTTTTGCTTTCATTGGCTATGAGACTCAAAAATTTAAATAAGATATTACCAATGAAATAGATTAAGATCACAAAAACCATCTGTATCTTGGAGAGATAATACAAGCTTACAAAGACAAAGCTACATATTAGACAGTTACTGGGAGACACCGGGCCAAGGATTCCATGGCAATGTAAAACAAAAAGTCATAATTGAACATTGCTTCCCACAGGGCCCATCAAGCTCATTAACTATGAAAGAAGCAGAAAATAAATCAAGGAACCACTTTATCCTTCAGGAAGCCAGGAAACAAAATAGGGTACCAACTTGGCATCAAATTTTGTTATAACTTGAGCAGGTTCACAGGGCAAGCATGCTGGGCCTTAGAGTGGCAGGAGTGGGAAGGAAAAGGTAAACAGAAAGTGGGGTGAGAAGCTCCTAGCCTAGAAACTTGGTGCAGTGCAGGATTCTAGTGACCCTGGGCAGCAGGTTGTGTGCCCTGGGGTCCAATCCTGTACAGGGTGTGGGTACTGAGTTAGGCAGTCAGCTCTCCTAATAACCAATCTATTCCTAGCAGGGACCCAACCACTGGCCAAGGTAAAAAGAACAGAATAGGCCAGGCACAGTGGCTCATGCCTGTAATCCCAGCACTTTGGGAGGCCAAGGTGGGCAGATCACGAGGTCAAGAGATTGAGACCATCCTGGCCAACATGGTGAAACCCCATCTCTACTAAAAATAGAAAAATTAGCCAGGCATGGTGGCCCATGCCTGTAATCCCAGCTACTCGGGAGGCTGAGGCAGGAGAATCGCTTGAACCCGGGAGGCAGAGGTTGCAGTGAGCCAAGATCGTGCCACTGCACTCCAGCCTGGCAAGAGAGTGAGAGTGAGACTCCATCTCAAAAAAAAAAGAAAAAAGAAAAAAAAAAAAAAAAGAACAGGGTACCGTTCCACCTCTGTGCCACTTCCAGGGATTGGCAGGAATCAAGCAGGGTGTCAGAGCAGCCAAATGGGGGTAGAGGGCAGGGTTCCAATCCCAGGGATGGGGAGAGGTGAAGAGGGGATCAAGGTCTGGATAGCCAGGAAGTCTAGCTGTGGAAATTGACCAGTTTAGTGTGGTATATGTGATATATATTGGGCGAGGGGTGGGGTGGGGGGTGGGGAAGATGACAGGCACAACATTGTTACCAGTTTCACATATCTGGCACTTAAAATATCTTGTTTTATTTCAAGGGGAGGTGTTTACCTAGCCCCTGTAAGATTTTGTAAACCCTTGTCCAAATTTTGCATTTCCCACTGCACCCAAGCAGGGCCCAGCACAGTACCCAATAACCCTTTGCAGTTAATAATTGAACCCAGTTCCCTGAATAAAGACTTTCCACAGTGCAGAATCTACATCCCCACGGTCCTCCCAACTCTTTCTGTCATTCCGCGGGGGTGGGGGTGGAAGGCAGATCTCCCCCAGGGCAGAACCGTGAGATTCACCGGACATCTGAACTCTGCCCACAACACTTCTTAACCCGATGGTTACCCCTCTGACTCCGATGACCTTTCGGGGGTGGGGGAGGCAGGAAAGCCACCCTTCCTTTCTCCTCGTTATCCCACCCTGTCACCTCCGTTTTCTGCAAAACACATGTACGTTTGAAAAAAACGCCTTTCATCTGGGACATGTTTTCTTTACCAGAGCAAGTGTGTGTGAAGGGGCGGGGAGGGGCGGGGAAGGGAAGGGGTACCAAAGTGCCCAGCAGCAGGAGCACCTACAAAAACAATCCTTCCCGGGCGAGGCACCGGGGGAAAATCGTACCAAGGAAGGTGACTCGCCACTCCCGGAGGCTGGGCCGCTCGCCGTGGGCAGTCCTGGGCGGTGATGGGGGAGGAGGGATGAAGGGAAAAAGATGGAGGTGGGGGAAGGGCAAGCGGCGGGGGAGGGGGTGGTCCCGAGCAATTCAATGGCGCTTTGATTTAACAACTCCAAGCCCTTTGAAAACATTTTGCCAAGAAAAGCTTGCCATCAACACGTATAATCTCTTATCAGAGGCCCCTGAAAGCCCGGGCCCCGGGGTTAATTCCCCCATCGCAATGAGTTTGAATCAGCTCTAAACCCGCAGTGACATGAAAGCGCCCGAGCCTCGGGCCGCACAGAGCCCACTGAGATCCGCCGACCAGGGAGGATTACGGGGCCTGTTCCGCGGCGGGCTCGCCGGCGGGACGGGCAGGCTCAAAAGAAAAAGAATAATTAGGGATAATTGCTTGTGTCCAAACACAAGCATTAAGGCCCCCTGTTCCCCTTTGGGACTTTGTGAGCCAGAATGAAAGAGACACCCCCTGTTTTGACAGCTGGACCAGCGGCCTGGATCGGTGACCGAGGGAGGAAGCTTTCCCGGCTGCTGGGAACGCGGCCGAGCAGGGCTGCGGGTGGGCAGGGGACTGGCCCGGCCCAGCGCGGGCGGGGTCCACGCGTGGGTCACCGCTTCGGCGACAGCCCTCCCTGCGCTCGGGAGCGTGCGGGTGGCGTCCCCGCCCCTCGCCTGAGGCCTGCGGAAGCCCGCGGAAGCCCAGGAGCCTGGTGCGGGCTTTGGGCAACAGAGGGCAGCGTCCTGCGCACACGCCGCTCGAAGACCAGAGGGGAAGTGCGGACCTGGCGCCCCCTGCGAGCCGCTGGGACGTCTGGGGCCGCAAAGCCCTGGCCGTGACACCCCTCAAAGTTCCACACCCCGCCGCGTGTGATCTCTTCAGCCCCACCAACACTCACAAGCGGGAATATCTGATCCCACCTCGTTCGGCGTGGGGCGGCCTGAGCCACATTTGGAGGCACCCGAGTCCCAGGGTGGTCCCAGCCACATCCGCCCTTGAAGCTGAGGCGCGAGTAGGAGGCCTCCCTTAGTGACTGGGGAGTGACGGGAGAATTAAACGCAACGAGGGCAACGGCTTAATGCACACCCTCTGGATCAGGTCTTGCCCACTGCCCCGCAATCCTGAGAGTGGCTTGATGTTGGGGTTTGGGGCCAGGGCTTTCCGGAAAGGAGCCTGCACAGGCCAAGGCCTCCAACCTCCAGGGGCCCAACTGCCTGGGAGCTTGGCTATTTGCCCTGTGTCAGGCGAACTCCAGGAAGTCACAGTGCCTGAGGTGGCCAAGACATTCTTTGAGAGATCCTTGATAGGGGTGCAAAAGTTGGCTGGTGTCAGCGGGATGCCAGCGCCTAAGCGGGGATGGGGAGGAGGGCAGAGAAGGGAGGAAACCTGAAGGAAATATGCACTTCGAGACCACCCTGAACACCTGGACCACCCAGGCTGAGGCCTGGAACTGCCGAGCCTCGAGGCCAGCATGGCCAACAGGCCAGACAGTTCGGAAAGGCAGTGAATCTTCCAGAAGGCCTATCTGGGAGGATATCGCTCTGTCTCTGGGCGGCGGCCAGAAGCCCAGCGGCGGGCAGAACCACCTCCGCGGCAACCCCAGATACTCCACCAGCTCTCCCGCTTCCAAATAGAGATCACATGCGGGGCTGGAGGAAGAGTGGGGAAGCGGCGCGGTGGACACGCGGGCATGAGTGATTAATTAAAGGGAAACCACATCCGACAAGAAAAGAGTTTTCTGAAAGGAGCCGAGTCCAAGAAGAGCTCCCGACCCTGCAGCTGCAGCCCAGACGGATCCGCCAGCTGCCAGGCCCTCCCCACGCAGCATACGATGCTCACTGAGGCCTCCTGGCCTGCGGAGGGGACCCGGCTTTCGAAACCCGAGTGTTTTAAATAAAGCCCAAAATTAAGAGTTTTCCAGTTCGGCCCGGGGCTGGGCAGAGAGGTGGCTGGGATGATCACTGGTCTCCTAAGGGCGGCCGCAGCCACCTGGGCTCTCCTGACTGCAGCACGCAATTGTTAGAGAAAGTGCTCGCCTCGGCGGTCTCCTAAACTCTCCCGGGTTTCTGAGTCTATACAGCAGGAATCCAGGTTAGTAAGTAAAGTAAAGCCAGCTTGAGTTCACCAGACGTGACTGTGATGGAGAGGAAGATTTGAGATCGAAAGTTTCAGACTTAGGCAAAACTCAAACATGCCCATGTTTTTCTCTCCTTCCTGCCACCCCCACGATTTTGGGGAAAACCGATGACAGCAACATTGCCACCAAATAGAGAAAGAATGCTATTTAGTGAACATCTATTTATTTTCATTTGACTTCTGATTGCCAGTGTTGTTAAAATACTCTCAGCCTGTCAAAGATTAACATACAAAATGGAGTGTATAATTGTAGGTGGATTTTTTGTTTGTTTGGGGTTTGTTTTGTTTTTTAAATTTAAACTCCTACTAATTTTCTTCACCAGAGAATAGTTGGGAATATTCTAAATGAGGAAAGGTATTGTGTTTCTCTGCTGTATAAGGATGACCTGTTCCACCTCCCTCCTTTGAGTATAAAATTCAAGAAATCATAAAATGTGGATTTTTGAAGTAGTGAACTGTTTCTTTGTGCAGAAATGGGTGATGGTATCTGAATATGTGTCCTGCATCACACTTCTCAAATTAGGTCTGAGGTTTAGAGGTAACCAATGCTTTATTTATTTGTCCTAGAAGACAGGGGGTGGGAAGGAGAATATTCTGATGACAGCAAGAGAGACCTTCCTGCTCCTTTCCCATGATTCTGCAATCCTCCCTCTTCTCTCTCCAGCTGCTTAATCAGCCTGCCCTAAAGAGAGGGCTTTGGTTTGGGGTTTTGGTTTTGTTTTGTTTTTGAGATTTAGTACTGCATGTATTTCAGAACGCTACATGGAGTTCAACAACACGTAAAAGCCATGAAATTTGACATCCGTTTCAGAGCCTTGGCTAAGAGATGAGATTATTATACCAAGAAAAAAATGATACTTAGGAAAGTGAGAACTTCCATCGAATCCATACCTCACCAGCATTATGACATTTTTGCTTAAGCTGCTGTGTGGGCCTGTTTCCTTGATGGGCTCAAAATAGGCGAGACAAACCGAAAAAGGAGGTGTGAAAATGACGCAAGAAGTCTGATTCCATGCCCCGCAAAAGTCAGTTTGGCTCCCGAAGTTACTCCATGGTTACGCCTGCAGGCCGCACCCCAAACAGACTGGTAACCCCAGAGCACATTGCAGGAGTCGGGCGGGTCCTGCACCTGCGGCAAGGCCGGCGTTTGGCGGACGCCGAAGTTGCAGGCCTGAGATTAGACAATTGAGAAGGGGGCTGGGGCGGGGGCAACCCTTTAAAACTGAGAACCCACAATTCGGAATCCAGGATTACTAGCGCCCCTCGCAGGGCTTCGGAAGGGGCAGTGCAAGCGAGGAACCCCGAAACTCAGGCTCCGTGAGTTTCAGGGCACATTTGTTTGGGGGTTTTAAAATACGTCTCTTTTGCCCCACATGTCCCTGCTAGCGCAGCCCCCTAACTGCTCTGGCCGACCGTGGACGCCAGCTAGTTCTAGAGGCGTGGAGTCTGGACGCAGCGCTTGGGTAAGGAGAAGCACTCGGAGAATATCCTCGAGGAGTTTAGGGCTTTTTGAGAAGCTCCCCCTCAAAGGTCTGATGGGGAGTCCCGGGCGTGAGCGCCTCCAGCCGGGAGGCCTGGAGCCGCGGAGGGTCCTCTTCCCTCTCCAGCCTCCGCGCTCCAGCCCCGAGGCCCGGGAGCATTGGGCCCACCTAGCCCCAGGACTACATGGCCGGCCCAGCGCTGTAATTGCTCTGTTCCCTCACGACGCCCAGAGAGAGGGGCGCAACTCCCTGATCGTCAGATCGCCCTTCCCCGCCAGCAAAGCGACCGCGGGCCTGTTCCCCCCTCTACCCCTGAGGCGCCGGGCGCAGCGGCCCTGCTTTCCCAGACCAGGGCGCGCGTCTCTGGGTTCATGCCTCAGAGGTGGCCCCGGGGTTGGGGAAGAGGGCAGTAAATAGGATCTGATCGGCCTTGGGAATCCCCCTGTCCCGCCTACCCAGGCTTGGCAAACAGGCCGCGCAAACCCTCCTGAGAACCGGACAGTCGGGGGCGAGGGCTAGCAGTAGTCTGTCCAAACCAAAGAGAATGAGTTCGAGTTTTAAAGCAAATCTCAGGCTTCGCTGTTTAGCTTGATGGACTCAGCTTCTCCTTTTAGGGAGCAAATTAAAGTTCAGATGGAAAAAGCTAAAAGATGTTGCCCACCCTCGGGTCTCCCTCTTTGTCCAAAGATATGCACATCCCCCTCACCTCCCCTTCCATCCTTCACAACTGCCTGAACTACTACAGCAATGAAACATGTGTTTTGTGGAAAATGTTACAATAAGTGACAATGAAAGCTATAATAAAAAAGAAG
This sequence comes from Gorilla gorilla gorilla, assembly GCF_029281585.2. Classification (NCBI taxonomy): domain Eukaryota; kingdom Metazoa; phylum Chordata; class Mammalia; order Primates; family Hominidae; genus Gorilla; species Gorilla gorilla. The sequence continues at coordinate 38,476,610 of NC_073243.2, forward strand.
TAAAGATCTTTATACCAGTGTTGCTGTGCACAATGTGTGTATGCATATACATGTCTCTATGCATGTGTATCTATTTATATGTTTATAGATAGATATTTGTTGATTTGCTTGAGTGTATACTGTAGATTTAAATTAGCATTCTAAAACTGCAAAAATACAGTTTTATGTCACAACCACAAATGCCAAGCTTGGTCACACATGATCTTTTAAAAGGCCAACTAAAATGCTATTTTCTTTTCATTTTTATTTAGAACCTCCAAAACAGGAGCAAGCTTTACTTTTAAAATGAAACCACTCTACATGTGAAAGATGACATGCATAAATGGTATTTACAATGGAATGTTTAAAATTCATTTCTTTCTGTAATGTAACCTGACTTCTGAGCAAAGGGATTTCGCTTCTTGGTGGGGCCTCTAGGCAGAGCCAGTTCTTGGCACCAATAGCATTGCCTGATGCTGTAAAACACTAAATCTGGACAGATTTACACAGAACAGAAGCTTTCATTTCACCCTTCAAATTCCAGCCAAACAGGATTGGGGACTTTTCTATGTTCCAGACTCCCTGAATGTTTTTCCAGGTTGTGTGGTTGAGTTCCAGCCTACAGCAGCTCAACCAGAATCACCACATTATTAGGCACAGAAATGAGATCTATGTCCTCATATTTTTTATTGTGTCCACATTGTGAAACAAAGGCATTTTAAAGATGCAGCTACTGGGACATTAATGAGACAATGCATGTCTATGTGATGAAATAGCAATTTGGAGATGGGTTTTACATGTCAGAAAGAAATATTGTTTTATTTGTAGTCCTTTACTTGCAACTGTCTTCACAGTTGTTTATTTTTTCTAAATAATATTTTTATGAAGACAAAAATTAATCAAGAAGCCATTCAAGATCATTTTTCCAGACACCACATGAATGAAGCTAACTTCTTTCCATTAGGACAGGCATAGATTTTCCTCTAACTTTAAAATAAATGACTGCTATTTACATTGGTAGAGAGACAACTCCGAAAGCTGTTTTCCTCTACTGTTAATGAAAAGTATATTATATTTCCCCCAAATGAAACTTAGAATTATTTAACTGGACTGCCAGGTGTATCACTATTAATAGTGTTTAAGTACATTTTGGGAGAGGTGGGAGGGCTCCTCTGCTACGCCCTAGATGTACTCGATACATAGAGTTATACTCTCAAGATGCTTATAACTTACCACAAATACAATTCAGGACATACGTTGTGAGACAAAAAGCAAAGGCATTTGCATGATCAGAGTTAGGACAGAGAATGGACTAAAAACATATCTCCTTGGTGCTAAATTCATTCATAGCTGGTAGGATAATTAAGGACTTTTTTTTCCACATAAATTTAGTCACATATGTTTGAAGCTTGGTACCACTGTGGCATGTACGGATACTTCTGCAGAAACCCCTCTAAAGCACCCAAGGAGCCTGAAATATTAAGGTAGCCCCTACATCTCCCTTCTTTTACAGGACATGCTTGTGAAGAATAGTGGAAAATACAATGTACTGAGTTAGACAAATATTTAACTTGTTCCACTTCCAAGGTAAATCAGATTTCAGGCCAACATATGGGCTCCAGTTCAGGGCCCGAGGCCCAGGCCTCAGGTTAGGCCTGGGAGTAAATGATGTGTATGGTCATTGTCAGATACTCTGGCTGGGCCAGGCAGAATTGGGTCACCTACCTTCCCACGGACCATGGAGGGACTGCGCTTTGCCTTATGCAAGAACCCATCACAGTGTAGAGCTCTCTGAGGTAGGCCCTGCATGGCTGGTCTAGAATCCGAAGTTAACCTCTTACTTGTCTGAGTTCCTTTAGGGCAGGCACTATTATTTATTAGCTTGAGGTTCCTTACATTCAGCACTGTGTCTGGTACATGGTAAGCACTTGATATGTCTGATAAATCACATCAATCATTTAGGTTGCTGGTGAAGAAGACCACTTAGTTAGGGTCTTTGGATCTTCAGATGGCTTCAGACCATCTAGATGTGTTCTGTGCTACAGTGGCCTCTAGCCACAGGTGGCAATTGATGCTTGAAATGTATCTAGTCCAAATTGATGTAGGCCGTAAGTGTAAAATACATTCTGGACTTTGTAGGTTGTCTTAGTAAGTCTAGGCTGCTATAACAAATTACCATAGACTGGGTTGCTTCAGCAACATTGATTTCTCACAGTTCTGGAAGCTGAAAGTTCAAGATTAGGGTGCCAGAATGGTTGGGTTCTTGTTGAGGACCCTCTTCCTGTTTACATCCCCACATGGCCTTTCCCTGGTGCTTGCAAGAGGGGGTGGTGTGGGGGTGGGCTCGAGGAGGGAGAGATATCTGATGTCTCTTCCTTTTCTTGTAAGGGCATTAATCCCATTATGGGAACTCCATCCTTCTGACTTCATCTAAACCTAGTTACCACCCAAAGGTTTCACTTTCTAGTATCATGACATTGGGGATTAGGGCTTCAACATAGTAATTTTGGGGGCAGTGCAAGCATTCAGTCCACAGCAAGGAGATTATAAAATCGGAATGCAAAAGTCTCATTAATAATTTTATATGAGTTATATATTGAATAATACTTTGGGTATATTGGGTTAGATAAAATATATTTGTGGAAGCCAACAAAAAATAAACAATGGGGGAAAGGACACACTATTCAATAAATAATGGCTGGGCGTATGCTGAAGAATGAAACAGGACCCCTATCTCTCACCATATACAAAAATCAACTGAAGATAAATTAAAGACTTAAATGTAAGACATCAGACAATAAAAATCCTATTAAAAACCTAGAAAAACTCTTCTGGACATTGGCTTAGGCAAATATTTTATTAGTAAGACCTCAAAAGCAAATGCAACAAAAACAAAAATAGACAAATGGGACTAAATTAAACTAAACAGCTTCTGCACAGCAAAAGAATCAATCAACAGACAACCTATAGAATGGGAGAAAGTATTTCCAAATTATGCATCTAACAAAGGATGAATATCTAGAATCTATAAGGAACTCAAATGAATCAACAAGAAAAAAATAACCCCATTAAAAAATAGGCAAAGGACATGAAAAGACACTTTTCAAAAGAAGACATACAAGCAGCCAGCAAACATATGAAAAATACTCAACATCACTAATCATCAGAGAAATGCAAATTAAAACCACAGTGAAATACCACCTCATATCAGTCAGAATGACTATTATTAAAAAATCAAAAACTAACAGATGTTGGCTGGCAAGGCTGCAGAGAAAAGTGAACACTTATACACTGTTGGTGGGCATGTAAATCAATAAAACCTCTATGGAAAATAGTATGGAGACTTCTCAAAGAACTAAAAGTAGAGCTACCATTCAACCCAGCAATCTTATTACTGTGTATCTACCCAAAGGAAAAGAAATTGTTATACGAAAGTGACACCTGCACTTGTATGTTATTGCAGCACTATTCACGAGAGCAAAGTCATGGAATCAACCTAAGTGTCTATCAACAGTTGACCGGATAAAGAAAATGTGGTACTTAAACACCACAGAATACCATGCAGCCATAAAAAACAATGAAATCATGTTCTTCACAGCAACATGGAGGGAGTTGGAGACAATTATCCTAAGTGAAACAACTCAGAATCAGGAAATCAAATACCACATGTTCTCATTCATAAGTGGAAGTTAAGCAATGAGTATGCATGGATCTAAAAATGGAAGTAATAGACACTGGGGACTCTAAAGGTGTGGGGGGATGAAGGCTGAAGAACTACCTATTGGGTAGTTTACTATTTTGGTGATGGTTCACTAGAAGCCAAAACACTTCAGCATTATGCAATATACCCATGTAACAAGCTTGTACATGTACCACCTCTGTCTAAAATTTTGTTAAATGTATATAAATAGACATTGATACATGTACACACATATTTGTGGTAGGTAGCCTCTAAGATGGCCCCCGCTGAGCTCAGCCTCCCAGTAGTCATGCCCATATGTAATTCCCTCCCCTAGGCTCTAGGCTAGGCTTAGTATTTCAATACTAACAAATGACTATGACAGAAGTGATGGGCTGCAGCTTCCAAGCTGAGATTACAAAAAGACTGCGGCTTCTATCTTGGGTGCTCCCTGTCTCACTCATTAGCTTGCCCTGCCTCTCTCTTTCTATCTCAAAGCCATCGTGCATTGCTGACCCAACACAATGGTAAAATAATAAATGTGTGTTTTAAGCTACAATTTTGGGACAATTTGTTATGCACAATAAATAATACATTCACTATTACAAAAATTAATTTCACCAGTTTCTTTACACTTTTTAAGATATGGCTACTGGAACATTTTGATTACATGTGTGGCTCCCATTATATTTCTACTGGACAGCACTGGTCTGTCTCTGTGACTCAGATGGGACAACACTGATCCAGATTTAATTTGGGATTCTAAGGAGCTGGACTCAAATGTATGTTATTTAAAAACATGAAATATTTAGGTATAAATCTAACAAAATATGTTCTAATCTATAATCCCTTGGCTAAACCAATTTCTGATATTTACATATTAAACAGCTGTGGACTGAGAGTCAAGAGTTATCCTAGTCCCAGGGTAGCCCGTAGTCAGCTAAAAATTTTACCCAGAGAGGCAACTTTTAAGGGTCCCTTGCAGTGTTAATATTTTGTGATCCAACAACTGCTCACTTCAGCATTCACTTGAAACCAAGGAGTAACAGCAGAATTGGTAATAGCTGGTTTGGTGTTTTCTTTTAATAATGAACCCAATGTTAGTAGCTCCACTTCTCTAAAATAGTCTTTTAGCAAAGAGTGGTGAAAAGGTCATGGGGAGGAGGAAACCATCTAAGACTAAGGAGCATTCTCCAGCACACCCCAAACAGCTCCCTAAATCTTCTGCAGCTCTCCACAGACCTTCCTGGAAGTTCTTGCATCTCTGTTCATTACCACTCCTGACATCTCAGAACTCCAGAAAACTGTGTTTTCATTTAAGAGTGTTTGTAGCTAAATTTGAAGTTGGGAAGAAATGAAAGACTTAGCTCTCTATTTATTTGTATTTGCAGAACCACAGAAAGCCAAGGTGATCATTAGAAAAATATTTTAGAATGCTATCTTTTCTATCAGATTGTATTTTTCTAGTACGGTGACAAATTCTCTTAAGTTTTCAATAGCTAAACATATCAGTTTCCACTGTTGACCAGAAAGCTGATTTGAGTCTCCAGTGCTCTGGTATTTATAGGTAATCATGGACTAGGACTGTGTTACAAGAATGAACATTTGTCTTGTGTGGGTTTTTTTTTTTTTTTGCATTTAAGTAAGAAATTATCTTCCTTACATGTCTTAAATGCATTTTATTTTGACAACATGATTGCAGATACAATACATGGCACTTCAAAGAGGGATGACTTTTCTAGTATATTTTGACCAAAAGTGGATCGTCTACTCAAAGGCTATCATTGACAGTTTCAATCACTTAAAAATGACCACTGAAAAATGTTGCTGAAGACATTCCAGCTTTGGACATACTGGGTGATTTAGTGACGGGCAGACATTAACACAGGCCATCATTCCATAACTGTTAGTGGATTGCGGCTGCTCTGAAATTTTGCATAAAAAAGTGAGACATGTTGTCAATGTAAATTAGCATTATTTTGGCAGATAGTACTTAACGTTTTGTTACATCTATTTCTATTGCCTTTAATTTTTCAAATTGTTGTAACAATATTTTAGTAGATTTTAGATTTCCTGTTAGAAATGAGCTTTAGAAATGCCTTGTTCAACTGTAGAAATAATCCTGAGGGAATGATAAAAGCTATGTTAACTGTTTCGAGAAAACAATTACAAATCAGAGCTTTGTATTAAATGACCGTTTTAATTCTAGATTTTGAGTTTCAAATTTTAAATCAACATCATTTTTCTCCTCTTAGTGCTTGTCTAAGTACACAAAATAAGTTAATCAATCATTCCAGATGATATTAAAGTCTTTTCAAGTTTTGGCCAGGTGTGGTGGCTCATGCCTGTAATCCCAGCATTTTGGGAGGCCGAGGCGGGCAGATCACGAGGCCAGGAGTTTGAGACCAGCCTGGCCAACACAGTGAAACCGCATCTCTACTAAAAATACAAAAAATTAGTGGGGGGAGCCTGTAACCGCAGCTACTCGGGAGGCTGAAGCAGGAGAATCGCTTGAACCGGGAGGCAGAGGATGCAGCGAGCCGAGATTGTGCCATTGCACTCCAGCCCAGGCGACAGTGAGAGAGAATTGGTCTCAAAAAAAAAAAAGAAAAGAAAAAAAGTCTTCCCAAGTTTTTAAAACAATGGAATTAAAGTAGTGTGTATGCTCTTCTGTTTTCTATAGGCACTAACGCCAGACATTGCTTCACTGAACTAAGCAAGCTGGCTTTCTAAACATGCTCAACATATGCTTCTGATAACTTTCTGAAACTAGTAAATGAATGGCACAGTATGTTAGAGCATGCTTATTTAAATTAATATCCAAGAAGTAAAGGTTCTTAATTTTTATTCTCATTTTAAAGCCAGTTTTCTTCGCTTTAGCATTTAATACCATGCAATAATCATTCAAATCTCCCATATCTTGGAGAGCTTTCTTTTTTCTTACATTTGGAGGTGTAACATAATTTTTTAAAAATAAAGAACACCATTTTCTAGTAGAAAAATTATATTAGTTTCTTCAGGAAGTGATTATTTATATTGTAAAGGTTTGGAACATGAAATTTTATACCTTCAACTCTTCGAATCTAATCAAGCCATTTTTGGCCTTTGTCTCATTTTTAATCTTTCTTCTCATCTTCCTCTTTGTGGATCTTACATCCTTCCCCAACCATACACAATTTCATTATTCTGCCCTGAAAGCCATTCTCTGTAGCTCTCTATTCTAGGCAGATCCTCTAACTTCAGTAATCTTCCAGCATCAGCAGACCCTTTCTGGTTCCTCAGCCACTGGTGAAAAACTCTGTTCCTTCCTCCAGTGGCTCCCCCTCCTCCTCCCTGACCCACCACAAGCAGCAGAAGGGTAGGATGCATTCCCTCCCTCTTTTCTCTGCTGAACCCAAAGAAAATTCCCCAAGAAGCTTTCCAGACAGACCCGGCTTTAGCAAAAGAACATGCTTACAGGGCAAGAAGAGAAAGAGGGAGGACTTCCTAAGACTTATAATAACATTAAAAACAAGGAGAAGAGTCGACATGCGGCTTTAGGTGTGTGTAGGCTGCTTCTAGTTGTCTTTCTAAAGCATCCTGCTTGCTACTTTCCCAACCCATCCAGGGCACTCCCACATAATTTGCTGTTACTAGCCACACAAGTATTTTTCTAATTCACAATTCAAACTCCACCTTGCAAACAGGTGCCTTTTAGTGCAATCTGCACATGTGGCTATTATTCTGTTTCTTTGAAAAAGGTGATGAATGGCACAAGGGACTATCAGGCCCGCCATCCCTGGGTAATCTGCCATGAACGTCTGTGTGGATCCAGACCCTCCCTTTGTTTGCAGTTCAGCATGTGATTCCTGTGGATGACTGACAACAGCAGAGTTGTAACAACATTATTTCAGGAGGATAATAACCAGCCATCATAAATTCCTTTTTTAATAGTTTATTGCAGGTTGTGGGCTATTGACAATGACTTTATTTTGCAACATGAAAGAAAATAGTTCCTTGTTGCTGCTAGTCTCTAAAACCACTTTAAGACTTTTTAGTAACCTCTGAGAAAACCTAGCCTTTCATGAAATGAATCATAAATAGTCGAGTTAAGAAAATCACTGTTAAATAGGAAGAGAGAGAAAAGGAATAAAAAAGACATAATCTGTCTAAGATACAAAAGAGATGCTCTAGGAGTCCCTTTCATGCAAATAAAATTTTAATTAAACTTTCATGGCTGTTTTTCTATGTCTTTCTTTCCTGAGTGATGAGTGAAATGGAATGATAAATGTCTAAAAGTCTTAACCATAACTATGTAGAGAAATGAAAATTAGTTAGGAGGTAGCTCACTCTGAGATTTGAATGAGGAATTCAGTTTCATTTCATTTCTTGTTCTGCTAGAAGTATATCGCTTCACTACTAATTCCTTTCTGTGAAAAAGGGACATTACATTTTTCACTGACAATCTCATATTTTGTTAGGATTTCTACATCTTTACCTCAAATTATGAGGCAACAGATCTTTACCACTGTCAGTTCTTATAGTTTCAGACCACACACCAGTACCTATGCCAAAAATGTCTATCATGAAATAGAAAATAATTTTATGGACATTTAATTAGAGAAGAGAGTTTATAAGAGTGTGTGTATCCATTTCTCCTTTCCTTTAAACGTGTTGTTTTTCATTGTAAAAACATGTAAGTCTCAAAATATATTTTTAAAAAGCAATTCTTATAAAACACACATAGAGCTAGAACCGTGCAAGTCAGATACATATGTGACTAATCATATTTTTGATATATCTCTCTGCCTAATCATTAAATTTAAATGCCATATAAGAATTTGTAATCCACAATAAATTATTTCATAGAAACAATTTAAGAGGGCTGCTGACTAATGTGAAACATTCTACATTTCTACCAGCAATTGGTTGCCAAATGTTGTTAAAAAAAAAGTCCCAGATATAAGTTGACATAAATTATAGTGAATATAAATCTCTAATGATCAAGTGGTAGTTAGAGATCATTGCATTTAGGAGACAGGGAAAAAACATATTAGACTTCGTGAAGTCTTTCCAGTTTGCAGTCTACATATTAGGAAACTGGATCTTTAAAATTCCCCTCAAAGCCATTGAATTTCTTTGTTTAATGTCCTCAATTCAATGTCCTACATTTCAAAATATGTTGTAATAGAGTTTATGGAGCATAGAAAATAGAGGAAAAATCATATTTTAATGACAAGAGAGACTGCCTACGTTCTATTTTTAAATGTAAATTAGAAAATCAACTAAAACTTCTACTTTTTTTCAAATGTTCTTCTTGGAGTATACGTTTTGCAAAAGATCAGAATAATGCAAAGTGATAATTACTCAAATACTAGTTACGAAGGAAGTTTCCCCCTTTTCAGATTCTTAGGTTTTGGGCAAAGCTGGAAACATTTGAGTGGAAATAATGTTCAGATTATAAAAAGCAGCAGCACATGAGTGAAATCAGGCAGAATTGTCCTGACAGGGGGTCAGAAACCAGAAACAGTGACATGCAGCCACTCAAATGGCAACATTATTCAGGTAGAAATCCATAATTAGCTGAATTTTTTGAGTTTAAAGGATTACTATAAAATACAGGGGGAAAATAATAAGTCTGGTCAGGAAAATTAATTCCCTTTCCAAATCTTCATCCTTTCCTTCAAGATGTAACTCCAAAGAAAGACAATTGCATCAAAGAAGGTTAGGGGCCTAATTTTGAACACTGCCTTTTAAACACATTCTAGAGGCCTATTAGACATCGTGTAAACTGTAGACAGCAGCGCTCCTACCACCCGAATACTTAACATCTGTACACCAGCTTCTTGGGAGCAGAAATAGAGACATGTGCATTTTAACATATTCCAAGAATAAAGTCTCAGGGGAAAATCTACCTTTCACCATACATGGCCATTGTGCAGCTCTATCCAAGAACCCAATACAGATACTGATGTAATATTGCCACTATCCACCACCCCCCAGGTTGGCAGTGGTTTAAGGAGATACTTTGGGGAGCCCCCTATGAAGTCGGTCTTCTAAAATGTGAATGGTGCTGATGGAAAAGGCTAAAATGTGTTTTTCAAGCATGAATTGAACTATCAGCATGTGGGGTATGTCAGAGTATTTTTTAATCAATCTTTATAAAAATATCTATGGTTATAATAATTTACAGTTATTGTATCTACTAAACATTTTATGTGCTTGGGCTTTAAGTTGTGATCTTATTTCTTTGGGGCATATCCTAGTAACCACTGCCTAGTAATGAAAAAGAAGATCTGGGGAATAAAGCGAATGCTAGGTGATATTTTCCAAGTGGCTTTGGGAAACTGTCCAACACAGTTAGATTAAAACCTTGCTGATTATTAAAGAGGGGAAACGCAACTAATACGTAGAACTGCAATAATGTAATTCCAAAGGAAATATAGTGTTAGAAATGATACTTTGAATTTTTTAACAGACTTTCATAATTAAAACATTGTAAAATTAGCATGCATGAGTGTAGTGGCCATTTAAAGAACATATAACAGACATGACAATGTAGTCAAATAAGAGACTATGATGTTTTATTACAGAACCTGAAAGGCATGCAGAGGAGGGGGACCAGAAGGCTCCAATTCTAACTCTACTCTGCTCTTACTAGTTATCTGACTGTGGCTAAGTCCTTCACCAGGAAGCAATGGAGATAATATCTGTACTGCTTACCTCACAGCTATTATGAACATCAAATAAAATAGCATATAGAAAGGCAGGATGTGGTGGCTCACGCCTGTAATCCCAGCACTTTGGGAGGCAGATCACTTGAGGTCAGGAGTTCAAGACCAGCCTGGCCAACATGGTGAAACCTCATCCCTACTAAAAATACAAAAATCAGCTGGGTGTGGTGGTGCGCTCTGTGGTGTGCGTGTGGTGCCTTCCTGTAGTCCCAGCTACTCAAGAGGCTGAGGCAGGAGAATCGCTTTAACCCAAGAGGCAGAGGTTGCAGTGAGCCAGGATGGTGCCACTGCACTCCAGTTAGGTGACAGAGTGAGACTCCGTCTCAAAAAACAAAAAAGATAACATATATAAAATTGCCTTGAAAACTGTTAAATATTGCAGGAGCACAAGATACTCTCATCATCATATTCTCAACCATCCTGCAATAATGGGGTGCCACTGCATGTCAGTGCTAATGTAGGGCTCCCACTGGGAGGAAAGTAATCAAAAGAACCCCATGGTGTTACTCCACTCAAGTTCTCTGGAAGGAGCCCTCTGGGCATTGAGGAAGGGCTGCGGCCCCTCTCTACACTTCATCCCCTGCTCCTGATGGACGCTCTATGTCCAGAATGTTCTCCAGGAAAAGGGGTCAGCACACCTGTGCTCATGGAGTAGGCATTGCTCTCTCAATGAATCACCCACTACCTGAGAGGCTCTCACACGTGCCAACTGATGAGATTTATTTTGAAAATATAAAGGCTGTTTTCTGTTGTTGAAAGTTTGGCAATTCATTAACATCTCCACCAGAGGGTGAGCAGGAGAAAGGAAAGCTGGGAACTCCAGTCCACCTCGCATTTCTTAGTCAGTACTTCTATACTAGCTGGGTTTGGTGGGAAAAGAGCAAAGGCTCTTCTCAATACCTCGAGAATCAGAATACATCTTAAGAGAACACAGAAGTGCCAAACCTCCAATGCTGCATGGCCTGTTCTCTTTTAATGCAACGGTAGTGCATCATCTGTTTTTCTGCTCAGCTCATCCCTTTCTGCAAAATATATTAGACTTAGAATGTGTTCAGTTAATTGTTACCCAGGAGTGATTTTAGCCCCATGGGGAGAAAAGGGGCCCTAAAAATGTTAATTATCTGGAGCATAGAGCTTAACATTCTGGATTCCAAGATGGTATTTAAGCCTATTTAGATTTTCTCTAAATTCTTTGAGGCTAATGCAACTTCTGAATGTGTCTAATAATCTCTAATTATTTGTGGAAATGGTAGATGTGAGGAGACCAGATTAAATCCACAGATAATCACAAAATCTCATTTTAGCCAGCAGTACAGCTCTTTCCCACCAAACCCAGCTAGTACTAGAAGTACTAACTACTAAGAAATGCAAGGTAGACTGGAGTTCCCAGCTTTCCTTTCTCCTGCCCATCCTCTGGTGGAGATGTTAATGAATTGCCAGACTTCCAACAACAACAAAAAAAGCCAGCAAAAAAAGAAAGTGGAAACTCAGGGGCCTGGGCCACTACCCAGCTAGAAAAGCAGATGCTGAGGAACTGGAAGGCAGGCTTCCTATCATAAAGGAGCAAAGCACATGGCCACGCCTGAGCAGCTGGGCTACCATTTCCAGAAGGCGCAGCACTGTCCCAACTTTCTGTACTGTCACACTTACACCATCATGTTCTGTCCAGTTTGACCAGCTTCATTCTTGGAAGGTGGTGCAACAGAACTATAACCTGGAGCCTCCTCTCCCATCTCAAAGCACCAGATAAGGACCAGGCCAGGGATGGTCCAAGTGTTGTCCTCAGTTGACTAATAGGATGAGGAAAGAAAGAGGAAGACAAAGACTTTGTTTTGGGGATGACTCTATAAATCCCACAAGCCTTTGCTTTAGTGTTGCTCCCTCTTAGTGCTTTTCATTTTTTCTAACTTGATGGTTTATTAACGTCAGCACTGCAGTTTCACAATCCTTTTGAACCCAGGTCTAGATTTAATGAATGCAAAAATTTTACACGATCTGTAAGTTATGTGAAGTTTCCAAATAAATATCATCAGTGAAAAAATCAATGCAAGTCATTTTGGAGCAAAGATTTTTCAAAAGACTGGAGACTATCTGATGAGACAATTTCATGTCTACTCTTGGTAAGGACCCACAAGATATTATTTGATCTTTGGTAGGTGTATTTCTTCCTCCTCCTTTTCCTGGGCCATTTTCGTTTGGGTTGGAGCCCTCTGGAACTTTTGGCTAGTTTTGGTTGAAATGAGTTAAGAATTAAATTTGGACCGGGCATAGTATCTCACGCCTGTAGTCCCAGCACTTTGGGAGGCCTAGGAAGGCAGATGGCTTGAGCCTAGGAGTTTGAGACTAGCCTGGACAACATGGTGAAAACCCGTCTCTACTAAAAATACAAAAATTAGCTGGGTGTGGTGGTGCACGCTTGTAATCCCAGCTATTCTGGAGGCTGAGGCAGGAGGATCACTTAAACCAAGGAGGTTGAGGCTGGGGTGAGCTGAGATCGCCAGCCTGGGTGACAAAGTGAGAACCTATCTCTGGGCTGGGCGGGGGGGTGGGTTGGGAAGAGAGAGAGATAATTAAATTTGGAAGCAGGGAGAAGAAAAACGGAGACGATTTGGTGAAGGAAAGAGAACCAGGTGACCATAACTTCTTGGGGTGGAATGACAGTAAGGTGTAGAAGTCTCTACTAAGAGATGAAAGATCTGACACGGAGAAAATAGAAAAAGAAAAGGTGGCCATTCAATTTTATATATATATATCTCCTGAAGTTAAACTTTCTGACCACAGAGCTCAGAATCACCATAATTACTTTATGTTCTAAATGATGTCCTTTAGGCTCCCAACATCTCAAGTCTCAGTAGCTGCAAAATGGGGGTGACAGCTGGTCGCCAGCGCAGGGAAGGTGCGTTCGGAGGCTGGGGGTGGAGGGGAACGCAGGGAGAAGCTCGCCACCTTTCTTCCCGGAGCGGAATTCCCTGGAGTTGGAGTGACTTTCCGGCTGATTCACAGCTTTGCTCTCCCTCGCGTCCCTTGCGGCCACTTCCAGCGCTCGATCCGAGTCTCCGGGGGCGGCAGAGCCTGGGTGCCAAGGCGGCCGACCGCAGGCCTGTTCCCGGAGGTCGGGGATCGTCTCCCGCGGACCTTTCCACCCCGGCCAATTCTTGGGCACTCCACTCGCTGGGCAGCCCCGCGGCCTCCCCCGCTGCCTGCGCCGTCCTGGCTCCCGCGCTCCGGGTCCCTCTCGGCGTGCTCTGCGCCACGGCTCCTCTCTCCTGCCCCCCTGCGGCCATCGGGGGAAAACCGCGCGGGCGCTCAAGGGCCCTGGCCGCCCTGGCCGCAGCCGCTGCGCCCTCGATGCTGGGCACTTGGGTGGTGCGCGGGTGCACCGCACTTGGGCAGGGAGGAAAAGCTGCGCTCCGAGGAGGATGGTGCTGATTCTGCGGGACAGAGACTCCCTGGGATCTTCGAGAAGGTTTCGGCAGCTCCGCACCGCCCGCCCCCATCTAAGGCTGTTGACCCAGAAGTGAGGACAAGGAGGAAACCTCCCCAGCGCCGCGAGGCTGAACGAGAACGTGGTTATGCACGGACGGAGGGCAGGGTGTCTGCAGTGAGGTGGTGGGAGATGGGGCGGATAAAGCTTGGGGTTTAAGGCACCACAAGTAACTAACGTAGTCCCAGCTTTGCAGCTCCGGGCTTAGGTGTTTATTTCATTTTAAGTTCCCCCTTTCACTGCCTGTACTAGCCTAGAGGGAGTTACAAATGACTTCCACATCCTGGTAGTACGTGGGTTCGTGGCCTTTCCCTTAGCCAGCCCAGCCAGCGAGGTTTCAGCTGCCAGAAAATGTGTTTCCCATCCAACATTTCTCACACAAGGACAAAATATAACGTGTCTAAAAATGGCGAGCTTCCTGTCTGGGCTCCCCTCTCCCACCCCGGTTCCCCACTTAGGAATAAAACTTGAGGAACAAAGATTAGTTTGAAATCTATTTTTCTTTGGACATCCCAAATTTCTGCTGGTTCAGTGTCCCGTGTCAGGTGAAATTATTCATGAGGCTCTGAACTGAGTTGATAAGTCTTACTCCTTCTCCCTAGAAATTCCAACTGGATTTAAATCACTCCCTGGTTGCTGCAGAAGGTCTATGTTTTATGGGAGTTCTCTAGTGAGCTTTGAAGTATTTGCTTACCAAATCCGTTTCTCAGCTTCCAGCTCTTGAATAAATTACCTGCCGCTTCTCTCTGCTGCCACTCCCCCGCCCTCCTCAAATATGAACAGTGGGGATGTTTTCTGAACAATAGGTTGGAATGAGGGCTGTGGGACTTATCAGTCAATTGCCAGCCCTAGGACACCCATTTGCAGCCGTGGCTGACTGGAGATTTCCAATGGCTAATGGAATAGGCAGGGAATGGGGGCCCGTGGACCTTATTCCATTCACAGGTTTATCCCTCACTCACAGAATCACTTAACGAGTGTCACCATATACTATCTCAAGCCTGGTTGCTTTGTCAGGGAAATGGTCATTAGAATCCTCATTTAGAGAACACATTAAAATCCTCATGTTGAAAACATCCTGGAGCTTTTTTTGAGGATTGCCACTTGCCAGAGGTTAGTGCTAATTGATGTCAGGCAGGTCTGTTTGCAAAGACTGAAGACTATAGACTTCTATTTATTTTGTTCTCTGCATAAGGGCTAGAGAGGGTAAAGGGAAATTGGGCAGCCAAGACCCTTGGGTGAGCCAAGAGGCATTTCGCATTATGTTCCAGCTGCTTAGAAAGTATTTTTGTCCATCCTCCTGTATGAACAGGATGGGGCATGTCTAAATTGTCCAGTTTGATGTCTGCCGGGAAGATGCTTCCCTTTCTGTCCCTAATACCTAAAATGTCACTAAAATCACCGTTTTCTTCGTTCATGCAATGTGTTAAAGAGTTCATTAAAGACTCCCCAGGGGGCTCCAGAGCAGCCTCTTCTGGGGTTGTGATTTGTCACATTTCCATGATTCACTTCACCAGGGGCCTCAGCAGCTGGAGGATTCCTTGACTCTCTCACTGGGCCTTCCCAGACATGAACAAGGATCCCATTACCCTCTTCTTACTTCGAGTTTTTCTAAACCAACAACACCAACAACAACAAAAAGTAAAACAAACAAAAAATTAAAATATACCAAAGCAAAGACATCTGGCATATTTACAAAGCACAGATTTCTTACCCTAAAATAATTGAAGCCTGTCCCAGACTTGGCTGATCCTGCCTCTGGCTGGGCTCAGGGCTTCAGCCTCCTGGTCCTCTGATTGCTGCTGCTTCGTTGGAGGAAGCTGCTCCCTGGTCTTCATCTTCAGGGGGCTTAGAGCATGGCTGGACACCCACTTTTGTGTGCACTTCACCCCATGGCTTCTGAGCCTGAGCAGTGGTCCTCTCGGGGAAGAAAAGCCTTTCCCAGTCAGGTCTCAAGGTTCCTCCCTGGGCCTCCTGGTAGCCCTAGGCACTCCTTGGGTAGCACGCAGGAAGGTTCAGAGCCCTTACCTGTCACTCTCTACTCTCAGGCAGCCAGCCTAGGCTGTGGGTGCTGGGCCCCATCCACCCAGAAGCCTGCCTACTTTCTATTCACCCCTCCCCTCTCCATCTTTCCCCCAGCCAGCCAACACCACTGAAAACCACCTGTTTTGTGTTTTGAAATCCTGGAAGCACGCCCATCCTCCACCCTCGCAGACCTCCCACTGTGTTCCAGTTTCCTGTTCAAACTCCAGATTTGAGTTCTTGACTCATTTCAAGAACATTCAAAAGTCACATACTCTGAGCTTGCTGCATATTCGAGTCTTTTCTTCTCTGCTCAGGTTGCCAATGGTCCCCCTCTCAGGCGAAGGGGAATCTTGTAAAGTTTCAAGCCTGGCAGCCCCCAAGGGTGATCCTCAGACTAGTCAGAGATCAAGTACCTGCAAAGTCACAGTCATCTCTACAGGGCACCGTGTAACCAATTAGTCCCCTCAAATGTGCTAGGAACAATTTTACAAGCAAAAACTATGAGCCTGTTATGTCATCTACTGTAAAATCACAACCACAAGCAAACAGGTTCACACACAATTACAAGCACAAAGGAAACTACTGAATTCCCCGATTGGCAGACTGGCAGTTTCTGAATGTTCTGGTGATGCCAATTTGTTCAATAATCTCCTCCTCCTCCTCCTTCTTTCTTTCTTTCTTTCTTTCTTTCTTTCTTTCTTTCTTTCTTTCTTTCTTTCTTCTTCTTCTTCTTCTTCTT
This sequence comes from Gorilla gorilla gorilla, assembly GCF_029281585.2. NCBI lineage: Eukaryota > Metazoa > Chordata > Mammalia > Primates > Hominidae > Gorilla > Gorilla gorilla. The sequence continues at coordinate 38,493,229 of NC_073243.2, forward strand.
CTTCTTCTTCTTCTTCTTCTTCTTCTTCTTCTTCTTCTTCTACTTCTTCTTTCTTCTTCTTCTGCTTCTTCTTCTTCTTTTATAAATTATACTTTAAGTTCTGGGAAACATGGAGAACGTGCAGGTTTGTTACATAGGTATACAAGTGGCATGGTGGTTTGCTGCACCCATCAACTCGTCATGTACATTAAATATTTCTCCTAATGCTATCCCTCCCCTAGCCCCACACCCCCCAGCAGGCCCCGGTGTGTGATGTTCCCCTCCCTGTGTCCATGTGTTTTCATTGTTCAGCTCCCACTTATGAGTGGGAACATGCGGTGTTTGGTCTGTTCCTGTGTTAGTTTGCTGAGAATAATGGTTTCCAGCTTCATCCATGTCCCTGCACAGTACATGAACTCATCCTTTTTTATGGCTGCATAGTATTCCATGGTGTATATGTGCCACATTTTCTTTATCCAGTCTATCATTGTTGTGCCTTTGGGTTGGTTCCAAGTCTTTGCTATTGTAGACAGTGCTGCAATAAACATACCTGTGTATGTGTCTTTGTAGTAGAATGATTTATAATCCTTTGGGTATACAGCCAGTAATGGGATTGCTGAGTCAAATGGTATTTCTGGTTCTAGATCCTTGAGGAATCACCACACTGTCTTCCACAATGGTTGAATTAATTTATGCTCCCACCAACAGTGTAAAAGCATTCCTATTTCTCCACATTCTCTCCAGCATCCGTTGTTTCCTGACTTTTTAATGATCGCCATTCTAACTGGTGTGAGATGGTATCTCACTGTGGTTTTGATTTGCATTTCTCTAATGACCAGTGATGATGAGCTTTTTTTTTTCATATGTTTGTTGGCCGCATAAATGTCTTGAGAAGTGTCTGTTTATATCCTTCACCCACTTTTTGATGGGGTTATTTTTTTCTTGTAGATTTGCATAAGTTCCCTGTAGATTCTGGATACTAGCCCTTTGTCAGATGGATAGATTGTAAAAATTTTCTCCCATTCTGTAGATTGCCTGTTCACTCTGATGGTAGTTTCTTTTGCTGTGCAGAAGCTCTTTAGTTTAATTAGATCCCATTTGTCAATTTTGTCTTTTGTTGCCATTGCTTTCAGAGTTTTAGTCATGAAGTCTTTGCCCATGCCTATGTCCTGAATGGTATTGCCTAGGTTTTCTTCTAGGGTTTTTATGGTTTTAGGTTTTACATTTAAGTCTTTAATCCATCTTGAGTTAATTTTTGCATAAGGTATAAGGAAGGGGTCCAATTTCAGTTTTCTGCATATGGTTAGCCAGTTTTCCCAATACCATTTATTAAATAGGGAATCCTTTCCCCACTGCTTGTTTTTGCAGGTTTGTCAAAGATCAGATGGTTGTAAATGTGTGGCATTATTTCTGAGGCCTCTCTTCTGTTCCGTTGGTCTATATATCTATTTTGGTACCAGTACCATGCTGTTTTGGTTACTGTAGCCTTGTAGTATAGTTTGAAGTCAGGTAACGTGATACCTCTAGCTTTGTTCTTTTTGCTTAGGATTGTCTTGGCTATATGGGCTCTTTTGGTTACACATGAAATTTAAAGTAGTTTTTTCTAATTCTGTGAAGAAAGTCAATGGTAGCTTGATGGGGATAGCATTTAATCTATAAATTACTTTGGGCAGTGTGGCCATTTTTACAATATTGATTCTCCTATCCATAAGCATGGAATGTTTTTCCATTTGTTTCTGTCCTGTCTTATTTTTTTGAGCAGTGTTTTGTAGTTCTCCTTGAAGAGTTCCTTCACATCCATTGTAAGTTGTATTCCTAGGTATTTTATTCTCTTTGTAGCAATTGTGAATGGGAGTTCACTCATGATTTGGCTCTCTGTCTATTATTGGAATATAGGAATGCTTGTGATTTTTGCACATTGATTTTGTATCCTGAGAATTTGCAGAAGTTGCTTATCAGCTTTAGGAGATTTTGGGCTGAGACGATGGGGTTTTCTAAATATACAATCATGTCATCTGCAAACAGAGACAATTTGACTTCCTCTCTTCGTATCTCAATACCCTTTATTTCTCTCTCTTGCCTGATTGCCCTGGCCAGAACTTCCAATGCTATGTTGAATAGGAGTAGTGAGAGAGGGCATTCTTGTCTTGTGCTGGTTTTCAAAGGGAATGCTTCCAGCTTTTGCCCATTCAGTATGATATTGGCTGTGGGTTTGTCATAAATAGCTCTTATTATTTAGAGATATGTTCCATCAATACCTAGTTTATTGAGAGTTTTTAGCTTGGAGGGGTGTTTAATTTTGTCAAAGGCCTTTTCTGCATGTATTGGGATAATCATGTGGTTTTTGTCATTGGTTCTGTTTATGTGATGGATTATGTGTATTGATTTATATATGTTGAACCAGCTTTGCATCCCAGGGATGAAGCTGACTTGATGGTGGTGGATATGCTTTTAGATATGCTGCTGGATTCAGTTTGCCAGTATTTTATTGAGGATTTTTGCATCGATGTTCATGAGGGATATTGGCCTGAATTTTTCTTTTTTTTGTTGTGTCTCTGCCAGGTTTTGGTATCAGGATGATGCTGGTCTCATAAAATGAGTTAGGGAGGAGTCCCTCTTTTTCTGTTGTTTGGAATAGTTTCAGAATGAATGGTACCAGCTCCTCTTTGTACCTCTGGTAGAATTTGGCTGTGAATCCGTCTGGTCCTGAGCTGTTTTTGGTTGGTAGGCTATTAATTACTGCCTCAATTTCAGAACTTGTTATTGGTCTATTCAGGGATTTGACTTCTTCCTGGTTTAGTCTTGGGAGGGTGTGTGTGTCCAGGAATTTATCCATTTCTTCTAGATTTTCTAGTTTATTTGCATAGAGGTGTTTATAGTAGTCTCTGATTGTAGTTTGTATATCTGTGGGATCAGTGGTGATATCCCCTTTATCATTTTTTATTGTGTCTACTTGATTTTTCTCTGTTTTCTTCTTTATCAGTCTGGCTGGCAGTCTATCTATTTTGTTCATCTTTTCAAAAAAACAGCTCCTGGATTCATTGAATTTTTGAAGGGTTTTTCATGTCTCTGTCTCCTTCACTTCTGCACTGATCTTAGTTATTTCTTGTCTTCTGCTAACTTTTGAATTAGTTTGCTCTTGCTTCTCTAGTTCTTTTCATTGGGATGTTAGGGTGTCGATTTTAGATCTTTCCTGCTTTCTCCTGTGGGCATTTAGTGCTATAAATTTTCCTCTAAACACTGCTTTAGCTGTGTCCCAGAGATTCTCACACGTTGTGTCTTTGTTCTCACTGGTTTCAAAGAACTTATTTATTTCTGCCTTCTTTCATTATTTATCCAGTAGTTATTCAGGAGCAGGTTGTTCAGTTTCCATGTAGTTGTGCAGTTTTGAGTGGGTTTCTTAATCCTGAGTTCTAATTTGATTGCACGGTGGTCTGATAGACTGTTTGTTATGATTTCTGTTCTTTTGCTGAGGAGTTTTACTTCCAATTATGTGGTCAATTTTATAACAAATTTTATAATAAGTATGATGTGGTGCCAAGAAGAATGTATATTCTGTTGATTTGAGGTGGAGAGTTCTATAGATGTCTATTAGGTCCACTTGGTCCAGAGCTGAGTTCTAGTCCTGAATATCCTTGTTAATTTTCTGTCTAGTTGATTTGTCTAATATTGACAGTGGGGTGTTAAAATCTCCCACTATTATTGTGTGGGAGTCTAAGTCTCTTTGGAGGTCTCTAAGAACTTGCTTTATGAATCTGGGTGCTCCTGTATTGGGTGCATATATATTTAGGATAGTTAGCTCTTCTTGTTGCATTGATCCCTGACCATTATGTAATGTCTTTCTTTGTATTTTTTTTATCTTTGTTGGTTTAAAGTCTGTTTTATCAGAGACTAGGATTGCAACCTCTGCTTTTTTTGCTTTCCATTTGCTTGGTAAATATTCCTCCATCCCTTTATTTTGAACCTATGTGTGTCTTTGCACATGAGATGGGTCTCCTGAATACAGCACACCAATGGGTCTTGACTCTTTATCCAATTTGCCAACCAGTGTCTTTTAATTGGGGCATTTAGCCCATTTACATTTCAGGTTAATATTTTTATGTGTGAATTTGATCCATCATTATGATGCTAGCTGGTTATTTTGCCCATTGGTTGATGCAATTTCTTCATGGTGTAGATGGTCTTTACAATTTGGCATCTTTTTGTAGTGGCTGGTGCAGGTTTTTCCTTTCCATATTTAGTGCTTCCTTCAGGAGATCTTGTAAGGCAGGCCTGGTGGTGACAAAATCTCTCAGCATTTGCTTGTCTGTAAAGGATTTTATTTCTCCTTCACTTTTGAAGCTTAGTTTGGCTGGATATGAAATTCTGGGTTGAAAATTATTCTCTTTAGGAATGTTGAATATTGGCCCCCCACTTTCTTCTGGCTTGTAGGGTTTCTGCCAAGAGATCTGCTGTTAGTCTGATGGGCTTCCCTTTGTGGGTAACCCAACCTTTCTCTCTGGCTGCTCTTTTTCCTTCATTTCAACCTTGGTGAATCTGACAATTATGTGTCTTGGGATTACTCTTCTCGAGGAGTATCTTTGTGGTGTTCTCTTTATTTCCTGAATTTGAATATTGGCCTGTCTTGCTAGGCTAGGGAAGTTCTCCTGGATGATATCCTGAAGAGTGCTTTCCTAGTTGGTTCCATTCTCCCCATCACTTTCAGGTACACTAACCAAACATAGGTTTGGTCTTTCCACATAGTCCCATATTTCTTGGAGGCTTTGTTCATTCCTTTTCATTCTTTTTTCTCTAATCTTGTCTTCATGCTTTATTTCATTAAGTTGATCTTCAATCTCTGATATCCTTTCTTCTGCTTGATCGATTTGGCTATTCATACTTGTGTATGCTTCAGGAAGTTCTCACGCTGTGTTTTTCAGCTCCATCAGGTCATCTATGTTCTTCTCTAAACTGGTTATTCTAGTTAACAATTCCTCTAACTTTTTTTCAAGGTTCTTAGCTTCCTTGTATTGGGTTAGAACATGCTCCTCTAGCTCATAGGAGTTTGTTATTACCCAGCTTCTGAAGTCTACTTCTGTCAATTTGTCAAACTCATTCTCCATCCAGTTTTGTTCCCTTGCTGGCGAGGAGTTGTGATCCTTTGGAGGAGAAGAGGCATTCTGGGTTTTGCAATTTTCAGCTTTTTTGTGGTGGTTTTTCCTCATCTTCGTGGATTTATCTACCTTTGGTCTTTGATGTTGGTAAGCTTCGGATGGGGTTTTTGTGTGGACAACCTTTTTGTTGATGTTGATGCTATTCCTTTCTGTTTGTTAGTTTTCCTTCTAATAGTCAGGCCTCTCTGCTGCAGGTCTGCTAGAGTTTGCTGGAGGTCCACTCCAGACTCTGTTTGCCTGGGTATCACCCATGGAGGCTGCAGAACAGCGAAGACTGCTGCCTGTTCCTTCCTCTGGAAGCTTCATCCCAGAGGGGCACCTGCCAGATGCCAGTTGGAGCTCTCCTTTATGAAATGTCTGTCGACCCCTGCTGGGAGGTATCTCCCAGTCAGGAGGCACAGGGGTCAGGGACCCACTTGAGGAGGCAGTCTGTCCCTTGGCAGAGCTCAAGTGCTGTGATGGGAGATCTGCTGCTCTCTTCAGAGCTGGCAGGCAGGAACGTTTAAGTCTGCTGAAGGTGCACCCACAGCTGCCCCCTTACCCCAGGTGCTCTGTCCCAGGGAGATGGGAGTTTGATTTATAAGCCCCTGACTGGGGCTGCTGTCTTTCTTTCAGAGATGCCCTGCCCAGAGAGGAGGAATCTAGAGAGGCAGACTGGCTACAGCAGCTTTGCCAAGCTGCAGTGGGCTCCACCCAGTTCAAACTTCCCGACGGGTTTGTTTACACTGTAAGGGGAAAACCACCTACTCAAGCCTCAGTAATGGTGGACGCCCCTCCTCCCACCAAGCTCCAGCATCCCAGGTCGACTTCAGACTGCTGTGCTGGCAGCGAGAATTTCAAGCCAGTGGATCTTAGCTTGCTGTGCTCCATGGGGGTGGGATCCAGTGAGCTAGACCACTTGGCTTCCTGGCTTCAGCCCCCTTTTCAGGGGGTTAACGTTTCTGTCTCACTGGCATTCCAGGTGCCACTGGGGTATGAAAAAAAAAACTCCTGCAGCTAACCCAGTGTCTGCCCAAATGGCTGCCCTGTTCTGTGCTTGAAACCCAGGGCCCTAGTGGTGTAGGCACCCGAGGGAATTTCCTGGCCTGTGGGTTGTGAAGACCATGGGAAAAGCGTAGTATCTGGGCCAGAATGCACCATCCCTCACAGCACAGTCCCTCCCGGCTTCCCTTGGCTAGGGGAGGGAGTTCCCCGACCCCCTGTGCTTCCCGGGTGAGGCGACAGCCCACCCTGCTTCTGCTCACCCTCTGTGAGCTGCACCCACTCACTGTCTAACCAGTGCCAATGAGATGAGCCAGGTACCTCAATTGGAAATGCAGAAATCACCCGCCTCCTGCGTTGATGTCACTGGAAACTGCAGACCAGACCTATTCCTATTTGGCCATCTTGCCAGCCCTCTTCTTTCTTCTTTTTTGCCTTCCACCAACATTTGCTACCAGGCAAGTGGAAGTAGGTGTCATAGGTTGGAGAAAATCTTTTGGAAGATAACAAATTTGAAATCAACAAAGCACTCTACACAGAATAATGGCCTTCCCCAAATGTCCACTTCTTCATCCCCATAACCTGTGAATAAGTTACCTCACAAGGCAAGAAGGACTTTGCAGATGTAATTAAGTTATAGATCTTGAGATGAGGAGATTATCCTGGATTAGCTGGATGGGCCCTATGTAATCACAAGGCTCTTGATAAGTGGAAGATGGAGGCAGGAGAGTTAGGGTCAGAGAAAGATTTGAAGATGCTAAGCTGCTGGCTTTGAAGATGAAGGGAGATGATGAGTCAAGGCATGTAGGAAGCCTCTAGAAGTTGAGAAAAGGACACCTTTTGGATTTGATGGGAACCCTCTGGTACAACATGAAGAATAAAACAGCATCCCCATTTATTATTTTTTATTCCATAGCTGTCATTTGTCATTTGCCCACTGCCTATGTTATGCCAGGACCTGTGTTAGTTATGGATATACTAGCAAGAACATTTTGAGGTAAGTGTTGTTTTGTACTTTTTATAGAGGAGGAAACAGGCTCAGAATAGGTAAGTAAATTACCCAGAGCTAAATATTAATAGTTGATAGGTGGAGAGAAAGGATACAAACTCAACTTCAGTGGATTTCAAAGCCCTTACTGCTTCCTCCACCCCTTCTCAGAGAGCAGCCACGGCAATGCTGGCTCAGTCAGAGAATTGCCTTTTCGTGGGGATTCCTGCCATTGTAGGTAGTGAGCCACAGTCAAACCACTGGTTGGAAAGCCCTTTTTGGTTGCAAATAAGATTTGGATTAAATTTTCCTCAGTGGCATAATCAGAAATTCTTTATTGGTAAACTGGACTTAGGTTCAGTTAATGCACAGAACTGTGCATTGCTTTATATGATAAAACATCAATTTTAAAGCGCAGGATGGAGGAGATTCAGTGTCTATGACCAGCAGCAACTCCGCCCTGTGCTGGCTACACAGAAGCCCCACTTTCCTTGGTAAGGGGTAAGGAAGGCAGCAGGGAAGACCTGGCTGATGTCCTCTTTGCCTGGATCCAGTGAATCTCAACCCCAGCTGCACATTGCAATCATCTCAGAAGCCGGAGACACATGCACGTGGCCAGGCCCCACCTCAGCCAGTTAAACTCCATCCTGTAGAGTGGGGCCTGGGCCCCAAGGGACTACTCCATCTCCCCAGGTGGTAGATGCCTGCTGCCAGAGTGTGTGCTTATCTGGATGTGCCAGCCTGTTGGCGCAGAAACCACAGGACCTACAGGAGTCCCTGAGTGCCTCTCACGGAAGACATGCGAGAGCCTCATTCACAAGATGCTAGTGGCTGGTAAAGCACAGCAGACCTCTCCCTGGAAGGGTGCATTTTGAGGTGACCAGCATCCTCATTTGCCCAGGGCTTTGAAGGCAAAGGATGTGTTCCTAGGATGTGAGACTTTAAAGTGCTAAAATCAGAAAACTCTCAGGCATTTTGACAGGGAACCACAAGTCTGAGGTCCCCAGGAATAAACTGTCATGGTTAGATGGTAGAACTCTGCATCAGAGAAAGGGTGTGTGTGTGTGTGTGTGTGAGCGTGAGAGTGTGTGTGTGTTGCACCAATATGTGCATGTGGGTGTATGTGTGCACATCTGCACTCATTTGTGCATGTGTGAGTGTGTGAGATTGTGTGTGTGTGCATGGGTGTGTGACTTGTGCAAGTGTGTGCATGTGTGTGAGAGTATGAGTTGTATGTGTGTGAGAGTACAAGAGAGATTTTGTGTGTGAATCTGAGAGTGTGCGAGTGTTGTATGAATGTGTGTGTGAGTGTGCATTAGTGTGTGGGAGTGTATACATGTCTGAGAGTGTGTGTGCACATGTGTGAGAGTGGTGGGTGAGTGTGTGTATGTGTGTGTGTGAGTGTGAGAGCACAGATACTTTGCAGAGAGCAGTTCTTGCCAGCCCAGAATCGCCCCACTGCAGTGGCCTCTAAGCCTTTTGAGGGCATGTGCCTCCTGAGTGGGCCCTGAATCCCGCCAGAGAGCAGCTCAGAGAAGAGTTTACCCTGAGTGGTTCATTGAGCTCAGGGGTAGAAGTTGTAAATTTCTTTTGCTCTACCACAGTATAATTAGCTCCCCCTCTTGTGAGGAATGAAAGGGCCGTGTGCTTCTGACAGCTGTGGGAGCCGCCTTCCTGCCCGGATAAATCTAGTCTCCACCGATATTGTTGCACCTGTTTAAACAAGGAACAGAATAGGTATTTATTTAAAGTTCAAGAGGCCATATGAGCCATGGCCTAAATATAGGCCTGGATATAATTATAAAGATACTTAATTCTTTGTTCTGAAAGATTTTTGCAGCCCACTATTCCCTCAAAGGCTTGGGCAGTTTCCTTTACCACATGTACCTCCCAGAACGAGTAAAGGCAGGGCGTGAGAATGCCTCTTGGAGGCCAGGCATTGTGGAAGACCCCTGGCCCCAGCCCTGACCTTGCTCATCATCAGAACCACCAAGGGGAAGACTCGATAAAGATACAGAGCTCTAGGTCCTCTCCCAACAATCATCATTCCTGTGCTCTTGGAGTGGAGCCCAGGAATCTGTATTTTTAAGCTCCCCACATGATTCTAATGCTTACCCAAGTTTGGGAACCCTTGATCTAAGGCATGGTAGTGGGGGCGAGGGGAAGCAGTCCTTTCTGTGAGGCATTTCTGGGACCAGGTCAGGGATACTAATAATTGGTATTTACTGAGCCCTCCTCACATACGGGCACCCACCATGATTCCCATTTTCCAGATGAGGCAACTGAGCTCTTTCATTCATTTCTCTGCTGTGTACTGAAGTACCTCAAAGCAGGAGTTCACCATGTTTTTGAGGCCATGGAACCTTTTGAGACTCTAGTGAAAGCTATAAACCCTCTCACTATAAAACTGTACATGCATGGAAGATTTTGCAGTGTTGGAGGGTTCATGGAGCCCCTGAAGCCCATCCAAGAATGCTTGATTAAGAATGGTCATCCTGAAGGACATTTTCTCAGGGCAGGCCACCAACAGGCACAGTAAGCTTGATCCGTAGCAGCCTGAGGAAGGGCTTCTGGAGCACCTGCGTGTGCAGAGCACATTGAGAGATGCTGTGGGCACAGAAGTGAAGATGACATGCAATAAGCTGGAAAGACTCAACTGAACAGAAAGAGAGATAATATGAAATTCAAGGTAGTTTATGCTAAGTCCTAAACAACAGGGGCCAACAAGCCCTGCAGCTTAGGGTGGTAAGGAGTCATGCACTGTGGCCTTGGTAGGAGGGCTGAGAGGTTGGAGGTTGGGAGGTGAGGCCTGACCTGAGCTCAGCAGGCAGGAGAGAATTCTGGGCAATGGGGGCTTGGTGAACAGCATCTCTTTTTTTTTTGAGATGGAGTTTTGCTCTTGTCACTCTGAAGTACAATGGCGCAATCTCAGCCTACTGCAACCTCTGCCTCCTGGGTTCAAGCGATTCTCATACCTCAGTCTCCCGAGTAGCTGGGATTACAGGCACCCGTCACCATGCCCAGCTAATTTTAGTATTTTTAGTAGAGATGGGGTTTCTCCATGTTGGTCAAGCTGGTCTCGAACTCCTGACCTCAGGTGATCCACCCGCCTCGGCCTCCCAAAGTGCTGGGATTACAAGCCTGAGCCACCACGCCCAGCTAGTGAACAGCATCTCAAAGGAGAGGACGGTTTTGGGGAGGACAGGAGAACCACTCGCAGGGCAGAGACAAGGAAAAAAAGCCTGGTCATTTGGTTTGGTTTTAAGGGATTCTGCATACGGAAGTTTTTAAAAAGGAAACGAGAGAGCAGAATAAGAAAACTATTTTTTAAATGTTCAAACAGGGTGAAAAGTTTTGTAGCCTTTTTATTTTAATTTATTCTTTTTTTTTTGAGTCTTGCTCTGTCACCCAGGTGGAGTGCAGTGGTGTGATCTCCGTTCACTGCAACCTCCGCCGTCCAGGTTCAAGTGATTCTTCTGCCTCAGCCCCCTGACTAATTTTTGTATTTTTGGTAGAGACGGAGTGGAAATCATGTTGGCCAGGATGGTCAAACTCCTGGGTTAAAAGCGATCCACTGGCCTCAACCTCCCAAAGTGCTGGGATTGCAGATGTGAGTCACCACGCCCACCTGTAGTCTTTAAAAAATATGTTTACGTTGAACAATTAAATTATTGAAACACAAAACATGCTATATAATTGTTCTGTTCAGAAAAAATATTACAGAATTTACAAAAAATATTAACTCAGTTCCCCACAAGCAATGTAGTCCAGTAACAGGGCCAGAGATAAAGTTGCAACCTCTGTCATCTTCTCTGGGACCGTGTCCATAACCTCATTTGCAGATGAGGTCTAACTTCGAAGTGTAACCTCTTTGCGAAAGCAGAGTTTCAGGCCAGCAGCCCTCCTGCCGCCCTCCCTCCCTCCCTCCGCCCTCCCTCCCTCCCTCCGCCCTGCGATAGGCCCTGCGAAAGGCTCTGCCTTAGTGTGGGGAGGGTCTGTGCCGGGATGTGTCCCTTTGGGTCCCATTGGAGAGGGCTCTGGGGCCCCGCTAGCGTTTCCTCCTTTGTCCTGTAGGGGGAGCCGCTGCAGTTTCGCGGGAAGTCGGCCCGGCGGAGGGCAGAGCCCTGGGCGTGGAGGAAGCTGGAGCCGGGGGAGACTGGCAGGAAAGGATCACGTGGGCCAGCGAGAGGAGAGCCTGGACAGGGGCCAGCAAAGGGCGGACTTCTGCAGACGAGGACTGTCCAGCCCTAGGGGTACGGGAGAGGGAAAGACGAGGCCGAGAGGGACCCTGATTTTGCAGCAGGGTGTCTGGGCATTGGTGGCTCCACCTGCAGAACCAAAAGAATCCACCGGGTCTGATGGGCAAAGGCAACAAACTCGGCGTGAGTCCTGCCTCGCTGCGTGGGTCGTCTCAACTGTGCTTCCTGCCGAACGCCCTAGTAGCTCCCTAAAAGATGGGTGCTGCGGGCAGGGTCCCCTGCGCGCCTGCCACCGTATTCTCTCTGAAGAGGGTGCAGGTTCTGAGAAGCACCTGCTTTTTTCAGCTAGGGAGGTCCCGATCTTTTTGCTCTTGTCCCAGGACATGGCATCATAATGTGAGACTTAGATTCTTGAAATTGGGAAGGGATTTCAGCAACTCAAGGGCAAGGGCAAGTTCCAGATATATGCAGGTGAAAGTCAATCATAAGAAGACAAGGCCAAGAGTGAATCTGTAATGTGAATGTTAGGTGTGGGCAGAAATATGAAATGTGCTGGCTGGAATGGACCTTTACTTTTCAGGAATAGCAGGAATTAACATAGAAAGAGGTTTATGTGGAATTAGAAGGAAGAGTGGAATCAGATATCTATTTCCCATAGTGGTCCAGTTTGCTATGAGTTTCAGAAATGCACATCACCACGATCTGGTATCGTGAAATGATTTCTTAGGTAAATAAGATGGTTTTCTGTTTCCAAATATAATATATATGTATATATATATTTGAGACGGAGCTTCATTCTTTTTGCCCAAGCTGGAGTGCAATGGCACCACCTCGGCTCACTGCAACCTCCACCTCCTGGATTCAAGGGATTCTTGTGCCTCAGCCTCCCGAGTAGCTGGGACTACAGGTTCACGCCACCATGCCCAGCTAATTTTGTATTTTTAGTAGAGAAAGGATTTCACCATGTTGGCCAGGCTGGTCTCAAACTCCTGACTTCAAGTGATCTGCCCGCCTCAGCCTCCCAAATTGCTGGAATTACAGGTGTGAGCCATCACGCCCAGCCCCAAATATAATTTCTTTGCATAAAAATGAGCTTACTAAACAGACTCAGAAATTATTGTGAGATCCTATAACCCATTTTAAAAAACAATTGAAAACATGCTGCATGTCTGATTTCCCATGTTGAGACAAAGCTACATATGACCACTTTTGAAGAACAATAGCAATATAAAGGTACATTTAGCTCTATTCTCATTTAAAAATGCTGTTATTTTAATTGACAAAACTTCACTGCTGGATTTCATTCTCCGTTTTGCATGGAACTTCCTTAGTCCTCACAAGTATGGTGTTTTAATTATATGCTTTTGTATTGACGGGTAAAAAGAACCAAACTCCATCCTGTCTCGTCCAGAACAACTCAAAAAAAAAAAAAAAATGATGCTGTCATCTTCAATTCTCTTCTCTTGTAAGTTTTGCTCAGAAATGGGATATGTGCTGGAGTCTGCTATAATCACTGTGGTAGCAACACTGAGTGTTTCTGGCTTGTCGGGTCCTGTTCTAAACTATATACATTAACAGATTTAATCCCAAAGCAACACTTTGAAGAAGATAGACTATTGTACTATTTAGAGATGAGGGAAGTGAGGCAGGAATATAATGCCTAAAGTCACTGAGCCAGTAGACAGCAGAACCAAGTTTGAGATCCAGCCCATCTGATTCCCAGGTTCTCGCTCTTAAGCACTCCAGCATTGTGTCTATCGTTCCAGAACTCAAGAAATGCCCTTCGTTTGGTGGAGCACAGGGGCTCTGAGCTCTGGGAATTATAACTGATTAGATCTCAACATAGGCCCAAATGTCAACAGATTTTTCTTTCTGGTTTGTGGGAGTTTCAAAGCAAATAAAGCCATCACCTGGTGTATAAGTGACAATCGCCTCAAGGCCCATGTAACTTCCCTGGTGTGTCTCCCCTGTGTTTCTCAGAAAGGACTCAGCTGATATTTTTTCATTACATTTCCTTGGATGTCCACTGTGGGGACACGAGTTACTTTATTTTAAATGCTAATCTGCCTGACTAACCCCGACTCCGGGAATGCCTCCAAAATGTCAAGTTGTATTACTCTTTATGTAGGAACATCTATTCACTCTCAAGTTTCCTCCAAAACAATCCTTGATGCTGTTGCAGAAATCATAGGATGTGATGCCTGTAGCCACCTATGTATTCTTCCAGAGTGCACATACTTTCCCCAAGCTAAAAGCCCTAGGTCTGTGGGCAGTTGCAGTGCGGAGGTCTATCTCAGTCTTATGGTTGTCTGCCTCATTCTTGAGTTTCTTGGCTCCTTCAGCATTTGGGGGTTGCTTTGCATATATGGCCATTTCAAGGAAAATCCACTCTGTATCAAATGTAGGAACAGTTCCTCATCTTAGAAGTGAGAAAAACCAGCTCAGAACAAGGAAGTCAAGGTGGAACTTCTCAGAGTTGAACATGGGGAGAGTGTCTTAAACCCTGACAGCCTAGGCTGACAAGAGCAATTCATTTAGGTTCCTCCCTGCAGGAGGCATGACTAGTGTTTAGCAATATCCTCATCTTTCCTGCTTCCTGGGTGTGCACTAGCATCGACTTCTCAGATCCCTTGTAGCTAGGCAGAGACGTGCGGCTAGTTCTGTTCAGTAATGTGGATGGAAATGTCACACATTGCTTCTGGACTGAGGCAGTGAAAACCCCTGTGTGGTTTTCCAGGTTCCTCCTCCCCTGCTGCAGCTAACGTGGAGGACTTGCATGGAGATGGTGGAGTCACAGGATGAACACAGGCTAAGTCACTACCTGGAGGACAGCTGCCTGGACAGTCACCTGGATCGCAGTGGACTGCATGAATGAAAACAAAGTGAGATTGAAGAGTTATTTGTTACTGCAGCAAAACTTGGCCTACCCTGATATACTCACCTCTCTTTGTCCCCTAGGTTTCCTTTTTTGGTATAGGCAGTTTGCCAACCCCCTACATTCTCAGTCTGATTTCCTCATCCCAGTCATCATGGGAGGCAACTGCTACTGATCATTGCACAGACAAGGAAATTCAGGTGACAGCAATGAGAGCCAGAGAGTCAATTCGGCAAGGTCTCTGTCTTACTCTGCATTCTCCTCCTTCCCACTGCCCATCTCCTTCTGGGCTCCCCACCCAGTCCTTTGTGGGATGCAAAGGGTGAAAGGGATTGGAAGACTCAGGAGCCATGAGGCCCAGGTCCCACCACAACCTTGATGATGCCAAAAGGGGCAAGAATAGAAAAAAAATCTGCCCTACTGAGGTGGGCATCTGCTTTCCCCCACCTCAGGAAAGAGGGCAGCAGTGTCCTCCTGAAGGCTGTGACTTCCTAAAGTCTGTGAGGGTTTAATGTGGAAATATCATGGAAGGGAGGGGGAGGGAACATGCCTTGAGATGAGGGAGTAGCCCGATCCTGAGAGAGGGTTCTGACTTCTCCCAGACTTAGAGAGGGGAACAGAGGGCCAGGGAATATGAGGAAGTTGAGATTTGGCAGCTAGTAGATGCCAAGCCTGGAGTCAGTGAGGGGAGGAGAGCTGTGAGGGCCTCTCTGAGCCTCCTAGCAGTGCCTGACAGACAGGCAGGGAGGCCTGGGGTCCGCCAAAGGCACAATGGTAAAGGCAGCAACCCCAAGGCCAAAGGCTGTGCCCCTTTCCCTCCCGTGTTCTAGCCTCACACAAGCCCAGAATTCCCACAGGTTCCCCGGATTGGGAAAAGCAGTACTCTGATTTTTTGGAGGCTAAATTTTGTTTCGGGGAACTAAAGGAATGTCACATTTCTTAAATTTTATATTGTGCCTTCAAGGATGTGGTTGACTACATGGTCACGAGACCTGTGCCATCACACAGAGCCCCACACTTAAAAGAGCCCACACTGGTTTACTGGTCTGCTGTCACCACCTTGAAACTCTTAATAACTTTTGAACAAGGAACCCTACATGTTCGTTTTGCACTTATGTGCAAATTGTGTGGATAGTCCTGCTAAAATTTATGCCTCCGCCATCCCCATGTGGCAGAAGTTTCAAGAGCCTTATACCTTTAGGGGAAATCCTCACTAAGCAAGCTTGAGCAATTGATGAGAAGGTTAACCACAGCCAAGCCCACTACACTGCTACATGCATCATGACCACCTCATGTTTGCTCGTGCTATCCTATCTCTGTAATACTCCTTTGATGAAGGGGTTGGTTACAAACATCGTTTTCATGAAAATAGAACCAAATATAAACTTAATATGTATTATTATAAAGCTAAATATGAAAACCACGGTGGCACATAGAAGGGGTAGCTGAAATGAAACAAAGCTGCTCAGGGGGATATTTCTGGGTGAATTCCAATGGAGAGGGCTCCAAAGTTCAAGAGAGCCCTGAGCACTAATACATGAATCACAGTGTCCCCGGCTACCTCGAAGCAACCAGCCCTCGCCTAGTGCTGACAGCTTGGAGTGTTTCTCTCTGCAGATGCAGCCCCGTCATGTTCCTTGGCCTTTCATTTGCGTAGATCTTCAGAAGTTATAAATCACTCTGGAGTCTTTGTATGTTTTTGGGACTGAATAATTTGCTTTTGAGGCTGTCAGATCCTGACCTTTGTAATTTCTCTGCAGTTTGTTCCCAGGTTCTTGGGGCTTGAAAAGATCCCTTTATGGAGTGAAGCCACTTTTTCTCAACGTTCTGAAACTCACGCTGCTCCAGCCTGAGGCTTCCAGAAGTGCCCTACAGGTGCCTGAGTGTGTGGGCCTGCTGCCTGCAAGTGCACCCGGGGAGTGCGGGGTTTGGCGTTTACAGATGTGACCAGGGGCTAAGAGACTGGGGCGCAGCCTCTCCCCAACACGGACTCTATTTCCCCACACGCTCACTTCCCCTCCCTCAACTGCAGTCTTCTTTCTCTATAACTAACACAGGGATCACTGCCTCTATTTTCTTAGAGGTATTGTTCATCGCTCACCCCTCACGCAGTAAGTATGTGTTCAGGCACAGAGCAAAGGGCTGAGAGAAGGGAGCTGCTGTGGGTGCCTTCAAGGAACTTATCACAGCAACAGTTAAGAGCAGCAGGAAGATATTGTTAAGTGTTTTCTGTGTACCAGTCACTGTTCTAAGCATCTCTCATGGATGATTCTGTTTAATCCTCAAAATGACCCGTGGAAGTGGGCATTCCTATTATCCCGTTTTAACAGATGAGAAAAATACAACACTGAAAAGCCAAAGAAATTCACTCTGGCTAGCAAGCGTTGGATCCAGAATTCAAAACCAGGCTGAGTCCAGCAGTATAATCCCACTCATGCTACCTAGAAAGCTCATTACAGCAAGGGCCCCAAGCAAGGGTACATCCTGACACTCACTGAGAAATGTGGGATGTTTAGACATGAAGGGAGCTTGGGGGTAGCAGCCTCATGGAAGATGGTAATGAGGCCTAAAACCATCCCCTAAAGGCAGGGAAGCATGGGCACTCCTAACCTCCCAAGGAGTGGCCAGATAAGGTTGGGGCCCTTTGGTAACCAAGCCAGTCCAGGGACACAGGTGAGCAGTCAATGAAGAGGCACCATTCTGAGTCTGCCCAGAACAGGTGACTCAGATTGTCCAGCCCATCCAGGGCCACTAGGTGTGCTTCTAAAGGAGAAGGTGCTAACAACGGAAAGAAAGTCCATGAAAGACCTTCTCTTTCAGAAGCTTGAAGGAAACCAAGAGGAGAGCTTGCTCTGCTTTGTGCCCTAATGGTGGAGTTTTAAGGCAGATGAGGACAGAGTCTTTCCTCCAATTGACTGGAACAACTGTCAGAGCTAAACCTAGGCGTGGTCACATCCCAGTGCATGAGAGGAGGTAGAGTGTGAACATCATGAAATTGCCAATGCAATAGGTCACAAACAGTAGAATATTGCCAGTTTCATTTGTTCATTCTAGTTCACCCTGGTTGGCAGCAGAGCCTTTGGCTGTAGCCGGTACAAGGTGGGTTGACACAGTGGTCTTAGGTAAGTGCAGGGAGCAGCCCACATGGGGAGGGCAGAGACATTGGATCAGAGCAGAGGACAGATAGGGCACACATGCACGAGCCACCCCATATAGCCCTTGAACCTAAAGGAAGGAACTGTCTGTGGCTGCTGCATTTCCTTCAGCAGGAGCTGGAGGCTGAGACCAATGTCCTGTGAACATTGTTCAGACCCTGTTCTGAGTGGTTGTGGCTGGGGAATGTGGGTTATACCAACACTCAGGCAGAGGTGGCCACCAGCACCAGGCACCCATGGGCTGGGTGATCAGGAGAGGCTCCTGGGAGGAGGTGTACCTGGGGCTAAGCCTTCAAGGATAGGTGGGAATTAAAACACGTTCAGAGAAGAGAAGTTTTAGACCAGAGAAACCTAAAATTCTAAAGGCAGTTTGAAATAGAGGAGTCACAAAATAGTATGGCTACTATGATTCCTTTTTTGTTAAAAGTATAAGTGAATATATACACACACATACAGACACTCATATTATATATATAGAATGATGGAAGGAGGAACGTATAACAAAATTTTAGCTATCTTGTCATTATAGAGTGGTTTTTTCCTTCTTTGTGCTCATTTGCATTTTCTAATTGTTCTACAGGAAGCATATATTACTCCTATAACTTTTTTTAGAGGATAACGAATAAAGGTTGCTCTGAGTCTCATCAGTGTGTAAGATGGTTCAGGTATGAAGCAATATCTGACTGTAAGTTAGAATTCTCTCAAGATATTACAGAAATAGCCAACTTCATTAATTTCTACAGCTTCTAGCATATATGACATAATGGCTAAGAGGACGTAATCTGAAGGTTTGATTCTGTCTCCACAGCTTGCTAGCTAGTCACATGGAACAGTGGTAGTACCTGCCTCTCAGGCTCCCTGTGAGGATTCAATGGGATAGTGTATGCGAGACACCTGCTCTCTCTCTCTCTCTCTTTCTCTCCTTCCCTCTCGCACACCCCCAGAAAGTTATTTAAACACTGCTCTCAGCCATCCACATGACAGTGTTGTCATAGACCAACCAGGGTTTCTCAAATGTTGACGTGCAAACAGATGACCTGGAGATCTTTTTTTATTGTTTTGTTGAGACGGAGTCTTGCTCTGTTGCCCAGGCTGGAGTGCAGTGGCGTGATCTTGGCTCACTGCAACATCTGCCTCCCAGGTTCAAGCAATTCTCCTGCCTCAGCCTCCCGAGCAGCTGTGATTACAGCTGCGTGCCACCACGCCTGGCTAATTTTTGTACTTTTAGTAGAGACGGGGTTTCACCATGTTGGCCAGGCTGGTCTCGAACTCCTGACCTCAAGTGATCCACCCCTCTCGGCCTCCCAAAGTGTTGGGATTACAGGCCCACGCCCGGCCAACCTGGAGATCTTGTTCAAATGAAGGCACTGACTCAAAAGGCCTGGAGTGGAAGCAGATTCTGCATTTCTAACAGGCTCCTGGTGATGTCCTGCTGCTGGTCAGGAGATCACACTTTGAGATGTGAAGTCAAGGATGCGTTAATATGCTTTTAGGACTTCCAGGAACAGAATGCCCTTAAATGTGTTTAGATAGAACCTATCCTGTGGATTCCATTCTCTCTTAAGTAGCACTATGTCATCCCGTTCATCTATACACATAGCCACCTACTATGTGTAAGACCCTATGCACTTGTTACAATACAGGGCCCTGACCTTAAGGAGCTTGTATTCAGCATCTCAATGCACATGTAGGTGGCCCAGGAAACTGATCCTGGGCGCTCAGTGAGAGCTGCCTACAACAAAGGAGAGCAACACTCCAGAGTCTATTGTAAATTCCAAAGAGAACTAAAGTCCAAATACTTACTTTGAAATGTTGAGGATGAGCACGTGCTCCAGATGCAGGGTTGCATTAATACATCTTAACTTTACAATGAGAGTTATGTCTATCTATATAAATACCTACTCTCTTAGGACATGTGATATTGTGGTATATTGCCACGTTTCCACAGTGGCAAGTTTTTCTTATTCCTTGTTAGTGGAGGAACCACGGGTTGAGACATGGAAGTCACCTGGAACATAAGACACAGGCTTGCAGTGCACCACACCACTGTGTCCATTGTTTAAGGAACATGTTGGTCTCATCTGGCTGCCTCTTGTGGGACTCGCAGCTCCTGCCTTATTCCATTTGAAGATTACTATTTGCTATGGAAAAAGTGATGTCAAATTTATGGGGTGGGGCTTGGGGCCATGAATAAACACAAAAGAGTTGACCCCACAGGGTAGGAGTTATTATTAGGTTTAGGAGTTGCCAGCTTATGTGGGTCACCCACCCCAGGCCCTGCTTTTTGGGTGGAGCAGTCTGGCAAGGTGTGGGGTGGTACACTTGGCAGAAAGTGTCTGTTCTAAACAGCACAGGTGAATTGGGACAGGTATATCATCCCTACTGAAACAGGACATGATCTACCTGCAGGAACAATGGGAGAAAAAGTGAGAGGTGACTTGAAGTGGCACACTAAGACAAGTGATCAAATGTTAGAATAATTTCAAGGATGGCTATTGCCCTAGAAAGCAAGAACCCTCCAGAACTAGTTTCATCCTTTCTATACTTTCACCACAGGCTAAGCATGGTATCCCCAGCCTTATCAAGTCAAATTTTAAACTGCTTAATGCCACCTCCCTCTGTCCACCCCCACATCATGCTGATTATATAAGGAGATTGCCTGTATTTAAATCCAGCTCTATTACTTACTACCTGTGTGTACCTGCATGAAAACTGGTAAGGTTTTTTTGTTTGGTTAGTTTTTGGTTTTTGAGACAGAGTCTCGCTGTGTTGCTCAGGCTAGAGTACAGTGGTGTGATCTTGGCTCTCTGCAACCTCCACCTCCCAGGTTCAAGCAATTCTCGGCCTCAGCCTCCTGAGTAGCTGGGATTACAGGCGCTCACCACCATGCCTGGCTAATTTTTGTATTTTTAGTAGAGACAGGGTTTCGCCATGTTGGCCAGGCTGGTCTCACACTCCTGGCCTCAAGTGATCCACCTGCCTCAGCCTCCCAAAGTGCTGAGATTACAGGTGTGAGCTACTGTGCCTGGCCCCAAGAGCTCTTTTTGGAGTTAAGAAATTTCCATCAAGTGAGGACACTTTGGAATGAAAACTCCTGGAAAATAGGGCTTTCCCGGCATCCTTGGAGTTGAACAGAGATGAAGTTGGCCAGAACTGCCATGGGAAACCATGGGAGAATTTACTAAGAGAGCCTTTAGTCCTAGATCACAGGGAGGGGAGATATAAACAGGACGGCCCATATCACGTGCTAATTATGTCCCAGGCATTATATCCTTTGATTCTCCCAATAAACCTATGCCATAAACAGTAGCATCAATTTCATTTCACAGATGTGGACATTGACACTTTACCGAGGGCAAGAACCTTGCCCAAGTGTATTAGTCCATTCTCCTACTGCTATGAAGAAATACTTGAGACTGGGTAATTTATAAAGAAAAGACGTTTAATTGACTCACAGTTCCACACGGCTGGGGAGGCCTCAGGAAACTTACAATCATGGCAGAAGGTGCCTTTTCACAGTGCAGTAGGAGAGAGAATGAGTGCCAGCAGGGGAAATGCCAGACGCTTATAAAACCATCAGATCTCATGAGAACTCACTCATTTGCTCTAGAACAGCATGGGAGAAACTGGCTCCATGATTCAATTACCTCCCACCAGTTTCCTCCCACAGCACGTGGGGATTATGGGGATTATAATTCAAGGTAAGATTTGGGTGGGAATGCAGCCAAACCGTATCATCAAGGCTATATATAGCACAGTGGTAGAGCAAAACTTTGAGCCCATTTTGACTCCAGAACTTATTTTCTTAATCACTGTTCTAGGTCCTTAAAGAAAAGGACTGAACTGGAACCTTACAGTTCAAATATATTCTGCTAGAAGTATTAGTTATCTCCTGATCCATGAAAAAAGCACACATCATGGCCCGGTGATAGAGGGCCTGTGAGATCAGGCCGTGGGGAACAGGAAGGAGACCAGGCTCCCCCTGCTGGTTTTCACTGGTGAAGGCAGTAAAATCGGAGATAGACCGGAGCCTGCAATAATACCACCGCCACCATTTATGGAGCGCCGTGCTAAACAGCAGCTGAGTCTCACAGCAACATTAAGAGGCTGGGACTATTAACCCCACTTGTCGGATCAAAGAGACAGAGGCATGACAATTTTCAGGGACGTGTTCACAGCCACTCAGCCAGTCAGGGGCCAAGTCTTTTGGCTACAGGAAGTTGGCTGCTCTGCTCCTACTGCCTGTGGACCAGAGACCTGGTGACTGCACATGAGTGTTAGGTCACCCGAGGACCCAGACTGTGAACTCAGCCTGCATGCTGGCTCACCAGGACAGTTTCGGGAGCCCTCTTTGACTATTGCCTTTGACAAGGCTGAAGATGGGCTAAGACCAGAATCCTCAACCAAATTTAAAACTACTTAAGCTTGGAATATTCCGTTCTTTTCTGTGGCTGTAAGTCTCCCTCTCAGCACCCAGAGCCTTTCTCCTGACTGGTGGCTGCCTGCATGGTTTGCCAACGCAGCATCCACTCTACATTTGTTCCACAAGGTGCTGCTAAGTGTCTCCTTTGTGCCTAACACTGGGCCTTTGGTGGAAATCAGACGGCCATTTGACCTGTGGGGCCCTACCTTGAGCAAGGATGAGGCCACATTGGAAATGCTGCTTTTGCCCATAAACTCATGCTCCAGGTTGTTTCACAGTAATTAAAAATTCAGCAAAGGAAAAAAAATTTCCAGCAGACACCATAGGTGGCAAACCTCTGTGTAGAAGCTGGTGAAAAACCAATCCTCCAGTTCTAATGGCACCTGGATCTGAGAAAGAAAGGGACTTGGACTCCACAGACAGGGGGCAGAGATTTTATGAGTCATCCCGGTGAGGATAATGGGCATTGAAACACTGCTTTGCAAACTCTGAAGTGATGCATGAGTGTTTGTTGGTTGCTATTTTAATTACATAAAATACATATCTTAGACAATATCCAAGAAATTAAGATTAGGAACTAGAACAGATTAACAGGAGAGAAATCTGGGATCATGTAAACTGTTCAGGAGCCCCAAATAATAGAATGCCTTATTTTTTTTTTACCCAGTCTACAGGCAACCCTAGTCACAGGAGGCTGGTGTGAGGGCCACTTTCTAGATTTCCTTTTGACATGTCTTTTTTTTCCTAGAAGGCATCCCCATCTCCCTATTGTCCTCTGCTAACTCTGCATCTCCACCTCCACCCAGGACTATGAAATATGTCTTTGCAGGTCATACTCAGCACAGCTACAGGGAGTGCCATTCACATCAAAGTCTGCATGAATGAGACCACTGGGCCTTAAACTCAGCTGCATGTTGGAAACATTTGGAGGAAATTTAAACATTATTGATGTCTTAGTCCCTCCTCCAGGTTGTCTGATTTAATTGTTCTGAGTTGCAGCCTGGCTTGGGATTTTTTTAAATGCCCAAGTAATTCTAATATGCACCCACCATGTTTGAGAACCAGTAAATTAGACTATGCTGTGAATGGTGCCCACTGAGGATGTGTGGTAGATAGTCTGCATAGCCCTTCGGATGAGCCCTGCCCACCCCAGTTGGCCTGATGCAATCCCCAATGACCTGAACTTGCTAGTGGAACAGATCACAGACTAAATACATACCTCTCTGCCTTTTACGTTGTTTTCCCTTGGGTCGGGATTGGGGTTTGGGAAAGTGTAGGGACTGAACTCTGATCCTTTAAGGAATCCCTTACACTTCCTGCATCTTTCTGAGGAATGAAGGAGAGGCAAGGGTCTAATCCTGCTGAAAAACTGGGAATTTTTTCAAGACCTGTTTTGAAGGCTGCCCAACTCTGGTGCTCTGCCCAGGGTGAGCATGCTGTTTTGATCGCCTGACTAAGAGAGTGATTTAGGCTTTTGGAGGAATCTGGCTCATTTCCCCTGGTACCTCGGCCATTCCCGGCTTGTAAATCAGCCACCTTTAGCAGCTGCATTTTACTTTCCCAGGCCACACGGGAACTGTGTAGTTTTTACTGAATTAGCAACTTAATTGCACCAAATATAGCTCTAATGCTCCCAAAGAACTCGTGGCAGCTCCCAAAGGTGTCTGGCTTCCTCCTCTTCCTCCCTCCCATCCTGTCCCCACCAAACTCAGGGACCAGGTTAAATTCTGGAAAATTCGAGCTTATTAAGTCACAGCCTCTGGAATGAACTTACTTTACTTTGTTTGTGTCAAATCTTGCCATATGAATTTAATGTCACTGTGTCCATAACAACTGATGTCCTTCAAGTGGGAAGATGGGGGATCAAAAAAAATCCCACAAAAATCCAGCCATATGAGACAAATATGTGATACAAACAAGTCCTTGGTGTCATGGTTTAGTTAAAGCTTGCCTATTTTACAGCTCAGATGCTCTGTAACTCATTGACAGCTCTCCTGCTGATTAGTGCATCTGTTATTCTAAAGTTACAAGTCAAACTTCTTTAGCCAAAACCTTGCATCTGTCATGTGTATTTATACTTGGCATTTCAAAGTTAATATTTTTGGTTCAGCAGAGGAATTCAAAACAAACATTTTTTCTTAAATTCCAAATTCTTGAGCAGGTATTTGAATCCAGACAGAAGGAAGAGAGAGAGAGAGAAAAACAGAGAGACAGAGAGAGAGGACCAAATATGGAACAGGCTGCTAGTTGCCTACCTAACAATTATTCTACCCTTTTCCCTTTGTAACAGAACAGCAACCAAGAAGATTACATTTCCCAGACTCCTGTGCAGCTTGGTGTGGCCATCTGGCCAAATTCTGGTCAGAAGGTGGAAGTGTTAAGTACAGCATGGATCTTCCAGGAAGGCTTTCTTTAAGACAGTTGAATCAGGTGTGAGGTATGCTCTTTTTTTCCTGTCTGTTTCTCTTTCCTTCTGCTTCGAGCATGGACATAATGCTGGAGCTTCAGCAGCCATCTTAGACCATGAGGTGACTTTCAAGAGGAAAGCCACATGCTGAAGGAAGATGGCACAGGAGGAAGATAGGAGCCCAGGCCACTGAGGACAGAGGGAGCAGTGCTTTAATACCTACCTCTAGACTTCCTTTATGTGACAGAGAAGTAAACTGATCTTCTTTAAGTTAAAGTTATGTGGAGTTTTTAGTTATATGAGAACAAATCTAGGTCGGGTGCTGTGGCTCACGCCTCTAATCCCAGCACTTTGGGAGGCTGAGGCAGGCAGATCACTTGAGGTCAGGAGTTCGAGACCAGCCTGGCCAACATGGTGAAACCCCAGTCTCAACTCAAAATTAGCCAGGCATGGTGGCGTGCGCCAGAAATCCCACTACTCAGTAGGATGAGGCAGGAGAACCGCTTGAACCTGGGAGGTGTAGGTTGCAGTGCACTGAAATCACGCCATTGCACTCCAGCCTGGGTGGCAGAACAGGACTCCATCTCAAAAAAAAAAAAAAGAAAGAAAAAAAGAAAGAAAGAAAAGAAAACAAATCTAACCCTAAATGTTATATTAGGGTAAAATTGATTTTTTAAAAAAGTCATTTTTCAAACTCTGTTAGCACCTTTTTACCCATGTTAGCCCATCTGCTAAAATGAATATCAGTATTTGAAAAGGTGTACATCAAGCTTGTCCAACCCATGGCCCACAGGCTGCATGTGGCCCAGGATGGCTTTGAATGTGGCCTAACACAAATTCGTGAACTTTCTTAAAACATTATGAGATTTTGTGTGTGTGTGTGTGTGTGTGTGTGTGTGTGTTAGCTCATCAGCTATCACAGTGTTAGAGTATTTTATGTGTGGCCCAAGACAATTCTTCTTCTTTCAATGTGACCCAGGGAAGCCAAAAGGTTGGATACCCCTGGACTGTACCTAATTATTTCTTGTGCTCAATAAGGTTAAGCAACTTGCCTAAAGTCACCCAGCAAACAAGTAGCAAAGCCAATATTCTAATTCAGCCTGTACTTTTAATTGAATTTTGTTTCCCTGTCAAGAGAGCACAAGTTAATAACTATAGCTGACATACAGCTCTGCAGAGTTTGTAGTTTTTGATCATATATTATCATGTTTTAGCCTCACCAGGCTGTGCAGTGGTTAGGTCTAGCCTGAATCCATCCTGAACCCAAGAAGTATGGTAGAGATTTGCTTACTCTAAACATGTTGCCCCTTACAGAATCTGCCTGGTTTTTGTGAGTAAGGCTTTTGGGTATCTCTCATTTACCTACCCATCACCTATGATGCCACCAGTTAATGGCAATAGATTCTGTGTAACACAAGGAAAGAGACCATCTGACGTTCTGTAGAAAGTTATCTTTGCTTTGAAGATTTTAGTTACAGGGTGGGTCCATGGACAAGGTCTGTTGACTTTCTGCAACTTTCAAATTCAGTTGGTTATTATATTGACAATGGTAGCATGGGAGAACACTGAACAAATGACATGACTTATCAGGGAAATTAGACATGTCAGCCCATCAAAATTCAGGAGAGGGAAGCCTCTTTGTTTATTTGGGCCATTCTAGTTCAAGGAGTGGGGATGACAAATTTATTCAAGAGAATTTTAAGTCCTACCCCAGAAACACAAGTTAAGTGACAAAGAGGTATGCTTCTCTCTCCATGCTGAGAATAGTGTGTTACCCGATAGTGGGGCCTGCAGCAGGGCTGTGAAGACAGTGCTGGGCCCTGGAGGGAGGTGATTTCCCCCCATGACCCACAGGGCTGTGAGGACACATGTGCTCAGAGCCTGGCTCACTGCATGCCAATAGCATGAGATCCCGAAATGTTTGTTGCTCAGAGTTGAACAAATTTCTGAGTGCCTTTATTATTAATCCTGAAGAATAATGTTTTTTCAGTATCACACATTGAGACATGGAAAGAAAACCCCATTTTAAAAATACAGAAGAAATCATTATATAGTACACATCCTAAAACTAGGTCCTCGGTGGTTGGTCTTAGCACATTGTCACATTTAAAGGAAAGAGTAGGATTAGGTTCCGCTACATGTAACAGAAAAATAGAAATAATAGAGGCTTAAACAGGATGTAAAAGGTTTTTTGTCTCCCATTTAAAAGAAGCCTGGAGTAGATAATTAGGCAACATCATAGTTATTGGGGATCCAGCCGTTTTTTTTTTAATCTTTTTTTTCATCTTGGTTACAAGCAACTTCTATCCTCAAGGTCACCTCATAGTTCAAGGTAGCTGCTAGGGCTTCCACAATCATATACAAATGTATTCTCTGAGAATGAGAAAAAGCAGAAAGTCAAAAAAGGAATTTTCCTAGCCATTCATTCTCCATGTAGGCTTTCGGGAAGTCCTTTTTACAAACTTCTGCTTTTATATGATTACCCAGAACTTACCACATGGCCAAATTTAGCTGCAAAGGCATCTGGAAAATGTAGTCTTTTAAATGGGCACATTGCCCCACTTCTTAATAACATAGAACTGCAGTTCTCAACCTTTTCGGTCTTGAAAAAGGTTGATACCTCTTATACCCTAAAAAATTATTGAGGACCCCAAAGAGCTTTTATTTATGTGAGTAATATCTATTAGTATTTGCCATATTAGAAATTAAAGCCAAAAAATCTGAAAATATTTGTTTATTCATTTAAAAAGTATATTTATATGCCCTTTACATGTTAAATAACATATACTTTCCAAGGAAAAAAAGTAAAGTGAAAAGAGTGATATTGTTTGACATTTTTGCAAATTTATTCAGTGTTTGACTTAATAGGAGACAGCCAGACTCTTTTATATCTGCTTCTACACTGACTCTGTTACAATACAACATCTTGCTTGAATTATATGGAGAAAATCTGGCCTCATGCAGATATGTAACTGAAAAATATAAAAGTGTTTTTAAAACTTTTTCAGGTAATTGTGGATATTTTTCTTTGGTATGATACCATAATTCATGTGGTAGTTATTTAAAGGTTAGTTGCAATGTAGAATCTGAAACCATATCAATGAATATTTTGTACTCTGTTATGTTAAAATTCACTGGGATATCTTGCATAGTGAATGGATTTTTAACCACACATGATATTGCAATATCACGTAATAGTTATATGGAAAATGTTTGTTTAATGAATTATGCAGACCTTTCAAATGCTGACACATTTCATTATATAATTTTTAAATCACATTTTAAAATATCACCACTGATCTAACAAGAAAAAAACACTTTCAAGAAGTTGTCAAGCTCATGATGACAAACATAAGTTTTCAAAAATTCTAATTTTTACTTGAAAGGTTGAATGTTATCATTGGCAACTAATACTGTCAGATATTTCTCTTGAAGTGGCAGGCTCACTGTGTTCAGTTTTGAAAAAATATCTACAAAGTACACACATCTGAATAACTATGGTGTATCTGGCAGTCACTCTTCCAAGTAAAAATGGCATTCCATGAGAAATGAGGCTAGTTCAGCTTGCAACTCACAGAACTGCTTTCCCTCCAAGTAACCATCATAGTCATGCAGGCAGAAGAAGCATGTTATGTGTACCTCCCATTCCATCACACAGACTGTTAAAAAGCTATGTACTCAAGGGTTGAGATTTAACAAAATTAGTAATTTTTACTGCTTCAATAAGGGCAATTTAAAAGTGAAACTGGCCATTTTTATTGTACCTCGTTTTTACTGTGAGTGCACGGTGGTGAAGAACAGTTATTGCTAGATAGTTTGGTGCTTGTATTAGTTTTCTGTGGCTGCTCTAACAAATTATTACAAACTAGGTGGCTTAAAACAACAGACATTTATTCTCTCATAGCTCTGGAGGTCAGAAGTCTGAAGTCAAGGTGTCAGCAAGGCCACACTCCATCTGGAGGCTCTCAGGGAGAGTCTGTTCCTTGCCTCTCCCAGCCTCTGTGGCTGCCAGCATTCCTTGGCTTGTGGACGCATCACTCCAATCTCTGCCTCTATTTTCACATGGCCTTCTCTTCTTCTGTCTGTAAAGTCTCCTTCTGTCTCCTTATAGGTATACATGTGGTTGCATTTAGGGACCCCCCCAGATGATCTAGGATCATCTCCCCATCTCCTTAAATTAATCACATCTGCAAAGACACTTTTTACGGATAAAGCAACATTTACTAGGTTCCAGAGATTAGGTCCTGATATCTTTGTGGTGGGGGGTGGGGGGGTGGTTGGTGTGCATTTTTCAGTCTGCTACAGTGCTATTGCTGTGATTGGTGCTAAGACACCAGCAGTTTGAGCCACTATTGCTTTTATACCATCAATGCAGATGTCCTTTCAATCAAGAAGGTAAATAATGTTTTAGAATTATTATTTAATTTGCTTTGACCTTGCATAACATGCACCCCAAACCCCTCTGCCAAAAGCAAACAAACAAAGGTCTCAGGGAGTCCCAGGCACTTATGGACCACACTTTGGTAACTGCTGATGTCAGGGAATAGATGTTAGGTATACAAATAGAATTCTCTGCCTCAACAGCCTGGAAGGTAGGCTAGTCTTTTCCATTCCTTCAAAGTGAGCCCATTAATTTCTGAGTTCACTTTGGGGAAAACAGAAAAGGAGATGTAAGACTCACTAGTCTCAAATGATAGATAAAGCCACAGGACTACATGACCCTTTGGAAAAGAGGTTTCCACAAGAGTTCTTCACCTGGGATCCACAGAGCTCCCCAAATGATGAGGATATGCATAGTTCTGGGGAGGAACCAGAGTGGGAAGGAGGAGAGCAAGAGCCAGGGCCCAACAGAGCCCAAGAGAATCAGGGATGGGAAGCCTGCAAGGGAGCATGAGAGCAACTTGGGCTGGCAAAGAGTCTTCACCACGGTCCCAGCGTTCCAAAGGCCCAGCATGCTTCCGTGAGTCCTGTTCAGGCTGTTGAGAGATCGGGGTGTCCCTCATGGCTGAGGTGGGATCAAACCAGCCCCAGAGAGAGGAGGAGGAGTCCAAGCCAGAGGAACCAGGGGGCCAGGGGGCAGGTGCAGCCACTGCGGCCACTGATTCTGCCTCTCACACCCCGAGAGGGAGACGTGCAGAATTCCTCCCTGCACTCCACCTTCTGCTGAGGAATCAGATTACTTAGGTTATTTTCAGCTTCACCTCTCAGGGTACAAAGGTGGTGGCTCCCCGTAAATGAATTACTGTCTGCCAGGAGTGAACAGTTTTTCTAGGTGTGGTAGCGAGGGTTGGGTTGGGAAATCTATCAAAGAAAGAAAGACTCGTGGGGTAATCTGATCTGATATTCTGTGTGTGCTGCTGTGACACTGCCATTAGCTAGCAGAGGACTTTAGCAACAACATATATATATGTGAAATACCGTTCATGTACATGAACCTCTGCTTCCTCCCAAGAGGCTTTGTGTATATGTGTCCATGTAAAAGTGTTATTCATATTACAATGTATTTGTGTCCACGTAGATGTATGCATGCATGTCACATTTGTCTCTATGTGTCTTGCATGTTTACCTATGACATATGTAAGCGGCGGCATGATGATGCAATGAAAACGCCAGGACTGAAGAAGATGAGATTAACAGAAGTACACAGAGACAGATCATTTCCTTCTTTTCCTCCTTTATTCTAAAAATAATTTTATCAACAGTTAACATATGAACATGGTTTAAAAAAATCATTAATCACCATCAAGTAAAGTGAAAAATGAGTCTCCCATCCTCCACTCCAGAAATAATTATCACTAGTTCTTATGTATTCTTCAAGAGATATTTCATATATTTGAAAAAAATGAGTATATACACACACACATATAGTTGTATATATATTATATGTATACATATGTGTGTATATGTATCTATATCCCTTTTGAATTAGTTCTTTTAAACTAGTGAATTGCAGGGTTGGAAAAGGAAAATCTCTATCTTCTCATACCTTGTATATAAGCACAAATTCCAGAGCACATATTTGTTTGCATCTATGATTTACACATGTGTAGGCTTTGTGATAGAGGGCAAATTTTTTTGTTATAGAAAACTTCTGGAACCTAGAAAACTAATTTCCTTAACAGATCATCTGGTAATTAATCTTAAAAGCTCAAGACAAAAAAATTTCCCTATCTGAGACCTTTGTGCTTTCCCAAAGGCAGGTGAGAATCATTCCAGTGGAGCTGTCTGCACTTTCTGACTTGTCATCAATTCCTTAGGAGCAATCCAGTAAAGGTTTATTTAGTACATCCCTCTGTTGATTTTATAACCACTGCTGACTGCTTGGGACATAAAACTCTTGATGATTTACAAGCAGTAAGTGGGCAAGAAATTCATAAATCACATTCCGTAATAAGGGTGTAGGTGAATACACACACACACACTTATTCATATCCACCTTCAAAGGAAGAGCTGTAGGTATGTCCAGAAAATATATTCATTTTTAATTCAAAAAATGGAGAGCTCATTGATAAGAGGCCCACAGTCAATAACATCTGAGAGGTAAATTATATCAGGTAATATTTTAATGTAAAGCAAGAGGCTTTGCTCTTGTATTTCTGAAAGAGGAGACTGGTTCGTGCTTTTGAGATGTTCAAAGGGGTTTTTATGATCTCTGAAGGAAAACAATAATTTTTTTTCTAAAAAGCTTTACTGACCAAGCCAAAAATGTTGAAGATTGCCAAGGTTTCCTGATACTCTTGAAATTATTCTGCAACAGATAATTCTCAACTAAACAGTCTTTTAAAGATCTCTCTCTCCTTTTTTCTAAGTCTGGTTTTAGAAAAATCCCTAATAGTATTCTAAAAGTAGGAAAAATATAAGTTTTTAATTCCAGGGAAGTAGTAGGGCTTCAGGGAACTAATAGAGAAGGAGAAAAATCTTGTAAAACATATTTGTTTGGAAAGTAAAATTTAATAATTATGAATCTGCTACCATGAATAGTTTGCCAACCATCTGCCTCTCAAAATATAGTATGAAACAGCTAGAAATTTAAGATGCAATTGGCAAAATGTAATTCTTATTTGGATTCTGATTCAAACCAAACAAAGAAGAAAAAATAACAGAGAGTGAGATGGGGGAAAATTGGGGAAATTTGAACACTGATTAGGTATTTGATGACATTCAAAAATAATTGTAAATTTTTAAGTTATAATAATGGTGTTCTAATTCTTTCAAGTCTTTATCTTTTAAAGATACACAACAAAATATTTTAGGCTGAAATTATTTGATGGCTTGAGTTTGCTTTTAAAAAATCCAACTGGGGGAACTGTGAGTGGGGGGTATAAATTAAACAAGATTGGCCATGAGTAGATAATCGCTGAAGCTGGATGAGAGATACATGGGGTTTCATATACAGGCATACTTAGAGACATTGTGGGCTCGGTTTCGGACCACTGCAAGAAAGCAAATAATGCAATAAAGTGAGTCACACAAATTTTTTTGTTTCCCAATGCATATAAAAGTATATTTATGGGCCAGGCGTGGTGGCTCACGCCTGTAATCCCAGCACTTTGGGAGGCTGAGGTGGGTAGATCACTTGAGGTCAGGAGTTCAAGACCAGCCTGGCCAATATGGTGAAATCCCGTGTCTACTAAAAATACAAAAATTAGCTGGGCGAGGTAGTGGGTGCCTATAATCCCAGCTGCTTGGGAGGCTGAAGCATGAGAATCATTTGAATCCAAGAGGCAGAGATTGCAGTGAGCCAAGATTATGCCACTGCACTTCAGCCTGGGCAACAGAGCGAGACTCCATCTAAAAAATATATATATATTTACACTATACTTGTCTGTTAAGGGTGCAGTAGCATTATGTCTAAAAAACAATGTACATACCTTAATTATAAAATACTTTGTTGCTTATTGCTTAAAAATGCTAGTGATCATCTGAGCCTTCAGCAAGTCATAATCTTTTTGCTGGTGGAGGGTCTTGCCTGGATGCTGATGCCTGCTGACTAATCAGTATGGTGTTTGCTGAAGGTTAAGGTGGCTGTAGTCATTTCTTAGTAAGACAACAGTGAGGTTTGCTGCATAGTTGAACTCTTCCTTTCATGAAAGATTTCTCTGTAGCATGAGATGATGTTTGATAGCATTTTACCCACAGCAGAAATCAACTTTCAAAATTGGAGTCAATCCTCTAAAACCCTGCTGCTGCCTTATCAACTAAGTTTATGAAATATTCTCAATTCTTTGTTGTTATCTCAACGATGTTCACAGCATCTTAATCAGGAGTAGTTTCCATCTCAAGGAACAATTTTCTTTACTCATTCATAAGAAGCAACTTCTCATTCATTCCAGTTTGATCATGAGATTGGAGCAATTCAATCACATCTTCAGGCTCCACTTCTAAATCTAGTTCTCTTGCTGTTTCCTTCATGTCTGCAGTTACTTCCTCCACTGAAGTCTTGAGCCTCTCAAAGTCATCCAAGAGGACTGGAATCAACTTCTTCCAAACATCTGTTAACGTTGCCATTTTTACTTCCTCCTGTGAATCACAAATGTTCTTAATGGTATCTAGAATGATAAATCCTTTCCAGAAGGTTTTCAATTTACTTTTCCCAGATCCATCAGAGCAATCACTATTTATGGCAGCTATAGTCTTACAAAATCCATTTCCTAAGTAATAAGACTTAAAAATAGAAATCATTCCTTTATCCATGGGCTGCAGAGTGAACGTTATCTTAGTGAGCATGAAAACAACATTAATTTGCTTGTACATCTCCCTCAGAACTCTTGGGTCAACGAGCAGTAATATTTTTAATGGGATCCTTCTGAGCAGCAGGTGTCAACAGTGAACTTAGAATAATCAGGAAACCATGCTATAAATAGATGTGCTCTCATGCATGCTTTGTTGTTCCATTTCTAGAGCACAGGCAGAGTAGATTTAGCATTATTCTTACGGGCCTTGGGATTTTGGAATGGTCAATGAGCATTGGCTTCAGCTTCAAGCCACCAGCTGCTTTAGCCCCTAAGTCAAGAAAGTCAGTCTGTCCTTTGAAGCTTTGAAGCCAGGCACTGACTTCTCCTCTCTACCTGTGAAAGAACTAGATGGTCTTCTGTCTAGAGGGCTGTTTTATCTACAGTGAAAATCTGTTGTTTAGCATAGCCACCTCCATCAATGATCTTAGCCATATCTTCTGAATAACTTACTGCAGCTTCTAAATCAACACTTGCTGCTTCGCTTTGCACTTTTATGTTATGGAGATGGCTTCTTTCCTTAAACCTCATGAAGCAACCTCTGCTAGCTTCCAACTTTTCTTCTGCAGCTTCCTTACTTCTCTCAGCCTTCATAGAATTGAAGAGAGTTTGGGCCTTGCTCTGGATTAGGCTTTGGCTTAAGAGAATGTTGTAGCTGGTTTCTATCCAGACCACTCAAACTTTCTCCACATCACTAATAAGGCTGTTTCAATTTCTTATTATTCGTGTATCCACTGAAGTAGCACTTTTAATTTTCCTTCATGAACATTTCTTTTGCATTCACAGCTGGCTAATTATTTGGTACAAGAAAACTAGCTTTCAGCCTGTCTGGGCTTTCAACACACCTTCCTCACTAAGCTTAATTTCAAGTGAGCTTTTGATTTTGAGTGAGAGACATGCGACTCTTCCTTATACTTGAATACTTAGAGGCCATTGTAGGGTTTTTAGTTGGCTTAATTTCAATATTGTTGTGTCTCAAGGAATAGGAAGGCCCAAGGAGAGGGAGAGAGTCGGGAGAATGGCCAGTGGGTGGAGCAGTCAGAGTGCACACATTTATCAAGTAAGTTCATCATCTTATATGAGCAAGGTTGATGGTGCCCCAGAACATTTACAACAGTAACATTAAAGATCACTGATTGCAGATCACCATAACTGATATAATAACAATGAAAAAGTCTGAAATATTGCAATAATTACTAAAATGTGATGTACACACACAAAGTGAGCACACGCTGTTGGAAAAATGGCACTAAGAGACTTGCTCCACATGGGATTGCCACAAACCTTCCATTTGTTAAAAAAAAAAAAAAAATCTGCAAAGTCCAATAAAATGAGGTCTTCCTGTACTCTTTTATGTACTCTTGTATTTGTCTGAAATTTTTTACAATGTGAAAAACAACAAAAACAACTAACAAGCTAGAATGGTTATTCATTATGTATTTGAACATTTTTTCATGTATTCATATCACATTTATTATTCAGCAGAAACCAAGCATTGGTTGCATAAAGGGCTCTGAGTGAGACATTTCAGTAAATGCTGAGTGGTGTGAGCTGCAGTCACTCCAGACAGTGCAGGTTGTGACGGATGGGGACACTACTGATATCTAGACCACATCAGCCTCTGTGTTGTGTGCTGGAGCCTCTCTCCTCTAGGTAAGTAAGAAGGTGTCTACCCGTTGGTTACTGTGAAGAGCTTCTGTTTAGGGGAACGGCCACCCAGCAGTATTCAGCTTCAGTGCAATCTACTCCACTGATCTAACAGTCATCAACAGCTAGTTGGAAGCTAGCAGAGGTTGCTTCATGAGGTTTAAGGAAAGAAGCCATCTCCATAACATAAGTGCAAAGCGAAGCAGCAAGTGCTGATTTAGAAGCTGCAGCAAGTTACTCAGAAGATCTGGCTAAGATCATTGATGGAGGTGGCTACGCGAAACAACAGATTTTCACTGTTAGTTATCTAACAGGACCGGAGAAGCCCCCAGAGGTCTGAAGCTGAAAACAGAGACTCAAGGCCAGCTCTCCAGAAAAAAAAGGAGGCTTTATTTTTATGCTGTACCTAAAAAAGAAAAAGTAAGGAGAGCAGTCAAAGGGCTGGTTTTGTAGCAGACAGCCATGTGGTGAATTTGAAACTTACACCAGTGCCTGGCCTGCAGAGCAGAAGGGAATGTGACTGGGATCTCTGGAAAGCCCTCTACCGCTAGAAGGCACTTCCCAGAAGGCAGTGAAAACAGAGCCTCCTTGCACAAGAGATCCACCCTCCAGTGGCCCAAAAAGGAGAAAGAAAAGTCCTGAGAGCTTTGTGAAAGCTTCCTCCGCTTGGTGTCTGAGCCTTGTTTCTCAAACCTGGATGATCCCTTTCCTCTCCTTCAAAACCATCAGCTGTTATCAGTCACTCTAGCCAAAAGACCCAGCCCAAATAGCTCCCAGGAGATAACAATTTCTTAAGAAACTCGTGGCTGGGCGTGGTGGCTCACACCTGTAGTCCTAGCACTTTGAGAGGCTGAGGCAGGCAGATCACCTGAGGTTGGGAGTTTGAGACCAGCCTGGCCAACATGGAGAAGCCCCGTCCCTACTAAAAATACAAAATTAGCTGGGCATGGTGGTGCATGCCTGTAATCCCAGCTACTCGGGAGGCTGAGGCAGGAGAATCGTTTGAACCTGAGAGGCAGAGGTTGCAGTGAGCTGATACCACGTCATTGCACTCCAGCCCGGACAACAAGAGCGAAACTCCATCTCAAAAAAAGAAAAGAAAAGAAAAGAAACTCGTTTCCTGTAATCAACAAGACCTTTTAACTTTATTTTTAATTCTTTGTAGATCCCCAGAGCATGCCCACCACATGGCCCCTCTCCAGGCTGAGGATGGAGGAGAGGGGAGAAATGGCTCCAGATATTCTGGTCACTTAGCTCTGAATGTCACCAGCAAAGTGAATATTATACCCGTTTATGCCCTCTGGGTCTTGCCCTAACCAGTCAATGTGCAAAATGTGATCGCAGCTCCCTCTTCAGAAAAACGCTTCCATGGCTTCCCAACTGCTCTTTAAACAAAGCCTAAAATGTTTGACAAGACTGACAAGGTTGACCAGGCCCTGTGGGTTCTGGCTGGACACCAAACCTTCAGGCACCCGCCTCGAGCCAGGGCTGCTTCCTTCACTGATAATCTAAGGGAGAAGAGCATAGCCAGGAGCTGGACTCCAATCAGTGCCCCAGATCATAGTTTCCCATGGTTCATCCCTGATGAGATACTGAGTGAAAGAATGATAAAAGGCAAATATCTGGGCAACAAAACAGAAACTCTGTCGGGAATGTGTCCTGCTGGTCAGAGACGTAGCAAGGACCTGGTTGGAAGTCAGAGTTTAGGAGCCACTCAGTGGGCTTCCCATCAGATTGGCCCCTGAAATTCCCAAATAAAGAAATAGGGAGCATGAGTGGTTGTCTCAAAGCAAGAAAATCGGTGGGTGTAATTTCTTGGTTACTGGAAGGCACCTCTGTTTGAGGGTTGCAGCAGCAGAAAAATAAAAAGGTTTACACAACCTGCTGAATGCCTCATAACACTGCCTCCCACATGGGGCTCTGCCAGGCCCCTCCCTCCTGCCCTCTCCTCTTTGTCTAGGAGACAGCCACTGTTCCTTTAGCTCCTAGCACAGTCTCCACAGGTCCACAGACACCCTGTGAACAGTGCTTTCTGGGATTATGCCAGGCAATGACCCTGACTTCACTTCCGAAGCAAGCCTCATGACCCTTTAATGAGTCCAAATCCCTCTTACGGCTACAGGACTTCTCAGTGGTGTCAGAGAATAATTAATAGACGATTAATACAGATAATGAATCCGTATCTTTCTCCCCCACTAGACTACTAGACTAGAGGCTCTGCAAGGGCAGAACCATGTATGTTCTCTTCTTGGTGACATTTTTAAGTTATATTTCCACCTGATGGACCCAGACCAGACACAGAGTAGATGCTCAATAAATAAATATTGCACTAATGAACAAATTCCTGTTTTCTGATCCCTGACTGCTGCAGATCCTACTCCTACCTCGAGCTCTTGAAGCCATTAGCCCTGAAGCACTCTCTTTGGAAGCATAAATGACCTCTACATTAGCACTTTTCCCTCTGTCTTGGAAGAGGAATTGTTGGTGCCAGAAAATAACCATCCCAACCCTCCAGGCCACCTCCCTGCATATCTGACTCTAGGCATCTCCGAGACAAACTGGCTGCTCTGCCCTATCCAGCTGTATGTGGGGATGCCCTTTCCTAATACCATTTTCTTTTTTGAGCTACTTTTGATGTTCATTGTAGCCCAAATTTATGAACATAAAATTATGGGGTGGGTGAGAATGGCAGGGGGCTGGGGAGAGACAGTGAGAGAAGCACTCAAGGTAAGGGTGGCATGAGGGGCCCAAAATGTCATCTGCTGGTCAGCATGCCACTGGTGATGCCCAGCCTGGTCCTTGTCACCAAACTTCTTCTCCAACACCAATGGCCCTCAGCTAGGGACCAGTGTCTCAGGGATCTGCTGAACATAAAGCTAATTTCTTTAAATGAAATCATTTTCACTTATTACCTATCATCAAACATGACAGTGTATGTGAAAAGGTTTTGTCCCTAAGATATAACATAAATGACAACAATAATATACCAAGCTTACTTCACTCATATCCTTGGAAAGCTAGATGCTTCTGATCAAAATTAGTAAAAGTTGCTCCATATACAAACGCGATGTCAAAATTTTTTTAAGAATTGCTAAATCCTGTGTCTTCCTTTAGGATGTACCACCCTTACCTTGAGTGGCATTGCCTTTGAAGCCCAAAGCAAATATTTTCTTTTAAAACCTAATGGTTTTAAACTGTCACTTCTGAAGTCTGTGAGTCAGTTCCAGTTGTTTATTACACAGCCAAATTCAGAGAGATTAAGGACACCAAAGTTTTTTTAATGAAGAAGATGAGTTTCTTTTAGTCATAAAGATTGTTTCTATCATATCATTCCCCATGTGTTGACATGGCAACTCTGCTCTGTCTTGCTCCACAGACCTACAGGTACTTAGGGAAGTCCTGTGTTCTGTCAGCCACTGGTCCCAGATAGTTCATGCTTGGCTCAGGCCCCAGCCTGGGGTGGACCAAGAGCCCACCCATGTACATCACACGTCAAGCTTCAACCTTGCAGAAGAGAACACCAGCAGCCAAGGGTCACTGTGACTCAGTGATCGGGAAGGATGTATTCACAGCGCTATCCTATTATGGTCTATTTTGTGTAATTTAGTCAGGTATCCAATACTATTCTAGCAGGAGACATGATTTATTTTATTTCATTGGTTTGATGTTTTTGTTTTGTTTTGTTTTATAGCCTTTAAGGTACCCAGAGTCCTCAGAGAGGCCAGATGGCAGCTGAGTTGTTTGGGATTAGTGAGTCTGCTTTGGGGCCAAGGACAGCCACCAGGAAATCTCCAGCTGGGCCTGCTTTCTCTTCCCTGCTTCCTTCCCACCCAACTCTCACCTCTGTGGAAACTCCCAAAGTCTCAGAAGTCGTGATTTTTCCGTTGGCTGCTGGGGTTAAAATTGAGCCACCAATGCCTTCCTACAGAGAAGGGGGAGGGTGGTGGATGAAAAAGTGAAATTCCTGCTCCTGAACCTTATACAGGAGATTTCTTACCCGAGGGAATTTGAAACTGTTCCGGAGGAGAATTTCCCCAGCCCAGCCTAATTTTTACCAGTCTGAGAAATTGCACCTCCCACTTCCCCTTTCCCCCCTTGAATGATCTCTGTCAGGCTGCCCGGGCACTGCTGTAACTTCTGAAGGTTACAACATAGAACACCACGGTTGTCAGGTAACAATGATGGGAACACTTGCTCCCTGAGCTGAGCATTGTGCTATTATATCAGAATAGTCTCTAGTGAGGGAGAGAGTATATTTCTTCATAAGGGGGAGGAGAGAAGCAGGCACAGGCCTCCTCTTCCAGCTGTGTCTCTTCTAGCTGGTCAGCATCAGGATTGGGCCTGAAA
This sequence comes from Gorilla gorilla gorilla, assembly GCF_029281585.2. Lineage (NCBI taxonomy): Eukaryota > Metazoa > Chordata > Mammalia > Primates > Hominidae > Gorilla > Gorilla gorilla. Next base: position 38,532,115 of record NC_073243.2, read on the forward strand.
TGTGAGCAGAAAACACAGGTACATTATGGTCCAAAGCACTATTCACAGAACCAAGGCTGCCATCGTGGGCAACAGGCTAAGAAGAGATTCACAGTCTCCCAACACCTTATTCATGGACCAAACAGCCACAGATCATGACGGAGATGGCTAGAAGGAGTGCATTCCCCCAGTAGACACGCCATACCTGTGATTTCCACCGTCCGCGAAAGAAGGGCAGCCCTCATCAACCACAAATGCAGAGTTATCTTGAGGGTAGATGGTGTAGTATTGAGGAGGACTTGACATGGCAGCTGCTGCCCCTCCAGAGGTTATGAGGCCGCAGGGGCTCACCACAGACTGCAGGTAGCTGGTATTTATCCCCATAGGCTCTGGAGAACCATAAGGAGGAGGGATGTACTGCACCACGGTGGCCCCATGGAAGGTGATGGGTTGGTTGATGCCAGTGAAAACAAATGATGGTCCTCCTGGTGTCTGTTCCGAGTCCGGGACCCTTTCCTCACTTCCTTTGCACAACTGGCAGGAGAGCATTTTGAACTTGCACACAGCAATCAGGATGAATGTCACCCCAACTGACAGCAGGACGGGCCCAAGGAGCTGGGTCCATTCAAAGTGGGAGACACCTTGGTATTTGATCCAGCCCATGACAGTGAATGTGATCCCCACCAGTCCCAGAAAGATGCCTGAGAAGAGCAAGGTGGCCCCCGCCTTGTCGTCATCGGACACCTGGATGTCAGCGGTGCTGGGTGTGTAAGGAGTGACGGAGAACACATTGACAGGGAAGTCCTCCAAGCGGCCGCTGCCCTGCTCCATTGCTCCTTGTGGGCTCACTCACCCTGCTTCTTAGAGTGGAGAGGATTGTGAGAACCAAGGAATCACAGGTCCAAATTAGTTATAGAAGAACTTAGGGCTTGTGCTTAACAGGGTGTAACACACAGAGGGCTGGACCTTGTTTAGAAGAATAAAGGTCTGAGAAATGAAGCCTGAAGTTTTCTCATGTATTGTCAACAAGTGGAGGTCTCTGTTTTGCAAGTCAATGACAAGCTGTCTCTGTAATTCACATTCATTCATTCACACATTCAAAAATTAAATTATTGAGCCCATCTTTCTCTTTCTCTTTCTTTCTCTTTTCTTTTCTTTTTTTTTTTTTTTTAGGGTGTGGGTCTCACTCTGTCACACAGCTGGAATGCAGTGGCACAATGATAGCTCACTGCAGCCTCAACCTCCTGGGTCAAGCGATCCTCCCACCTCATCCTCTCCAGTGGCCAGTACTACAGGCACACATCACAATGCTCAGCTAATTTTTAAAATTTTTTGTAGAGATAGGGTCTCATTATGTTGACCAGGCTGGTCTCAAACTCCTGGACTCAAGTGCTCCTCCTGCCTTGGCCCCAGGAGGTACTCTTCCATAGCAATTTAAGACGCTGCCATAAGACCCTGTTTTTGTCCTACCCAACTTTGTAGAAATGGCAGAGCTCCCTCAAGGGTCTCCAGCAGTGAACGGGGCCCTTGATATATCCACACATGCACAGGAGTCTAACCTGATTTACCTAGTGGTTCAGCTCATTAGGAATAGACAGACACCTATTTCTTGACTGCGTGTGTATTCCTATCTACTTCACGAACCCCTAGCTGTGATGATACCTAAACTTTAATAACAGTTCTCACAAAGCCCTGAGATCCTGTTCTTTTCTGGCCAGCCCCACATGCCTTTTGCTTTCTGCGTTTGGGGAGTAATTCCAGCCCTGGGAGAGGAACAACGTCATAGGAAACCTTTTTATGCACTTCATCACTGCCAGGGGTTGAATAAGCATCAGATATGACCTGGCTCACTGGGACACATGCTTCGGACCCTCCCTCCATGGTGGCCACACAGTTCCTGGTCTTCAAGGTGAAACAACCAGCTGTGTTTTGGAACCTACTATGTTTTGCAACCAAACCCAAGTTGATGTAGAGAAGACAGTTTAATTTTCAATAACATTATCTGTCATTCATGACTGCAAAACTTCCAAACAGCCCCATGAGTTTCTTCCTCCACTGATTAATAACTGTAGCCTTCTTTCCTTCCTAGACAGATTTTATCCAAGCCAATGCTCTCTGCAGTAGTTAAATATTATATTAGCTCCTTTTGCAGAATTGAGAGGGCTGCCGTCTTGCCCTAAGGCAGGGCTTCCTAAACTTCCCTTGACAAAGAAATCACATGGGCCACTTTTTTAAAGGACAAAATGTGAGCTCCCATTTCAGACCAACAGAACCAAATATCCAAGGGAAGGACCTCAGGTGATTCATATCAAGAAATCTTAGGAAACCCAACCCCAGGTTAACCTTAAATGCTTCTAGGAGACCAAAGGACATTTTTCCCCATGAAAATGCCTCTCCCTGCTACAGGACAAGGCTTGTAATCTCCTACTTCACTGCCAAACAGATGGAAAAGCAAGCAGGTGACCCCTGAGGTATCTTCCTGGATGTGCCTTGGAGCAGCAAGGCTGGAGTGGGGTTGCTATAGGAACAGGCTGCCCTTTTTCCCACTGAGCTAGATCAGAGATCCAGGAAAGCCAGATTTTCTCTTTAACTATAAATTTCTGGTAAGTTAGCCTGCCATTATTTTCAGGTTCTTAACTCCTAAGTTAACAGTCAAAACAATCCCTGACATTTAGAAAAAAAGCTAGGATCTCAAAACTGTTTTCTAAATCACTCAATTTATGTTTTCCATTTGCCTTTAGCTATATCCACTAAGAATAACTGGGAAGGCTGAGAGAGTAGAGGAAACAGATCACCCTCCTTTAGACAGCTCATGAATGCAAACTGGAACTGCTTTCAGAGCAGAAAGATCAGAAAGTTCTCCAATTACATTTTCAAGGTCCGTTTGACTCAGCTGCTTCTTCCAAAAGCCCCACCTCTGTCTAGATGGTAAATAGCAATTTTTTTTTAAAGCTAACCAACTGAATTCAATAGCATATTCAAAGGACTATATGCCATGACCAAGTGGAAGGCAAGGCTGGTTCAACATACAAAAATCAATCTATGTGATGCAGTATATTCACAGAATGAAGGGGAAAAAACCACACACGATCATCTCAATTGATGAGTGAAGGGGAAATATTTATTGAATACTTACTACGTACCAGGTGTAATTCTATACATTTAATATAGGTGACATAATTTCATTCTTTTAACAACCAGGTTACAGTCAAGAAAACTATGCTGATCCTTAAGCTATGGTGACTCAGCTCCAAACCCACCTTTCTAAACTTCTCTTTGTCTCAGACTCTGCAAAGCACACTTTTCCTTTCCCAGGCTGCTCCAGTTAGGCTTTGCCAATAGGGGGTGCTACAGGGAGACTTCAAGGTGGGAGAAAGGAGAAGGCACTTAGTAGTTTCTATTTTGCTTGCTGTTCCTGTCAGTGTCACTCCAACAACAGTTCTTCTTCCTGGCAGTAACAGTTCCAGTTTCCAGAACCCTCCTCCTGCCCTCCAATCAGCCTCACTGTGCCCCTTCAGGGAAACCGACACCAGCCACTGTTCTTTGTCCAAGCTCCTGAGATGCCAGCATTAGCTGAATGACATTTTCTACTCAGAGAGCTGCATCCCAGCTCCACAAGGGCCCTTATCCAAGTTTCTGCTTTCTAATATAAGCCCAACCTCTTCCTTTTGTTCCCCCAGCCTGTTTTCACTAAGTCTAAGTGTTCTTAGTGTTTATTTTTTGCCTTTTCAATCCTCCAGTATCTGTTAAACTAATTTCCTATATCAAATTCTCTCTATTAAGATAACTGGTATAGTTTCTGTTTCCCTAAGTGATTCTGACTGATATGTCGTATTCACAGTGGGGTTAGGAAACACACCTGTGAAGATGGGATTCTGGAATTGATTTGGTCGTATTCTTGGCCTCAAATACAATGCTGAGTCCTCATCAATGAAACATGGGATATTAGTAATCATGGCATGAAGTGGCATCAAAACTAATAAAAATAGCACCTGTAGTAGGTTGTGATAAATTGCCTATTGGAGCAAATGCCTTGGGGACCAACTGGCTGCTACACTTAATCACTATGACAATAGTGATGAACTGCAAGTTCTGTGGGATGGAGATGGCCACTTCAGAATGCCCTGCAATACTTATAAAAGGAAAAGTAACAAGCTCAGGTCTTTAAATTCAGCTCAAGTCACAGTCAGAGAACCAGAGAGTTTCTGTGGTGGTCCTAAAAGAAACTTGTATCCTATATTTACAGGGCTGACATCACCAAAAGTCAATGAAATTTAAATAGATATCTTTCTATATAGCTATACATCTGTGGAGGCTGCAGCCACTCCATCTTAGATGCTAACCCACCGTGTTCACTGCTGTCTAACTCGTTCCAGGAATGCCTTTAAAATGCCTGTTTTGGAAGGGGAACATCACACACCAGGGCCTGTTGTGGGGTGGGGGGAGGGGGGAGGGATAGCATTTGGAGATATACCTAATGTTAAATGACGAGTTACTGGGTGCAGCACACCAACATGGCACATGTATACATATGTAACTAACCTGCACGTTGTGCACATGTACCCTAAAACTTAAAGTATAATAAAAAAAAGTCTGTTTTATCTACTGTTCCTTGCATGAGAGCATGTACTTACTGTAAGCCCTGCCCTTAGATCAAAACAACTTTAATGTTATAGTACTTACCATAAATCCTGACCTTAAGCAATTGTTCTACACATCCCTTCTGAAGCATACATACCCTTTCCCTGAGGTATGTAAGCTCTGGGTCTGGTGAGTAGTGGTATAGGATCCACCATCTTGTCTCATGGCTTCCAGGAGCATGGCCTCTGTTCTTAAGTCCCTATTATATGTTCCTTTCTGAGAAACTGGATTTGTCAGCCTCTTTCCTCAGCCTCTTAGCTTCCTTGGCCTTTGAGGATAGGTTTGCATAGACCTGCTTACCATGGAACAGTATCTATATCTACATGCGATTGGTTCAGTTTCTCTGGAGAACCCTAATAGACAATGATACTTAAAGTATCTATGGTAAGTAGTGATGCTGTACAGAGTAATCATAGATAAAACCACAGCGCAGGCCTCCAGGGTTTTAGAGAAAATCCATACTGCTTCTGCAGGCAGCTATTCTTCTTTTGAGACACAGCTCATGATTCTTTACTAGGCCCTGGCTACTGGGCCCTTCATCACCCTGGGACACTGAATGACCCCTGAGCTGCCAATCATGACCTGAGCATATCTGACCCACACAACTGTAAGTTTGAGCATGCACAGCAGTGATTCATTATCAAGTAAAAATGGTATTTAAGAACTTGGACATAAGCAGGTCTATTACAAGTAACTACATAAACAGGTGGTTCAGAGCCTTACACTTACTCTTACTGTGTGGCATCTTCTCCTACAATCCAAACCTATGGCCTAGTGGGGAGCTCTTCCCAGCTAGATGACTGAGGAGAAAAAATCTTAGGTCTTGTGTATACGTTATTCTGCACAACAGTGGACTGCTGAAGCATTATGACACCCATCAGGAGTGTCCCTGAAAGATGCTAGAAATAAGGTAGAATGGAAATCCTAGCGAGCAGAACTTCAAGCAGGACATTTGGTTGTCCATGTTGTCTGAGCTGAGAGATGGCCAACAATACAATCAATGTTGGTTCATAGGCAGAGGTGAATGGTGTCCTAGGTTTCAAGGACTCAGAAAGAACGAGATTGGAATGTCAGTAACAGAAAGTATGGTGAACAAGTATAAGGATACCTCAAAGTGGGCACAGAGTGTAAAGATAGTTGTGTTCCCTGTGAACACTCACCCAAGGGCATCCACTGCAAAGGAGGCTCTACCAGTCAGGTGAACAAGCTGGTGTATTCTGTGGATATCAGTCAGTCTTTTCCCCCAGACATCAGTGTTTCCTTGATGAGCCCATGTACACAGGATGCAGGCTACCATGATGAAAGGGATGAAGGCGATGCATGAGCTTAAAACTAGTAGCTAATCTGGCTACCATCACTGTTGAGCACCTAACCTACCAAAAGCAGAGACCAATGCTGAGCCCTCAGTGCGGCACTATTCCCTGAAGATCACAGCCAAATATCTGATGGCAGCTGGATCATGGTGGACTCCTTCCAGGAGGGGCTGCAATTTGTCCTTACTCAACTAAACACATATTCTGGGTTATGGATTTGCCCTCCCTGACTTTAATACTTCTACCAGCATCATCGTATATGGTGTGCAGAATGCTATATTCACCATGATGGTATCCTGCAAAACGTTGCTCCTGATCAAAGAACTTAGTTCACAGCAAAAGAAGTACAGCAATGATCCTATGCTCATAAAATTCATTGCTATAATTACATCCTCTATCATCCAGAAGCAGCTAGCCCAATAGAATGGTAGAATGGCTTACTGAAGGTTCAGTTATAGCACCAGTAAGGAGATATCACCCTGATTAGATAGCATCTTGGGTAGGTTCCCTAGAAAGAGATGCTGAGGGGGTCACTTGAATGCCATAGATTTGTTGGAGAATGCTCTAGGAAACAATGCCTAATGGGAGTGAGTGTAGCCAAATCGCACAAAGGGAAAATTTGAACTATGATGCAGTTGCAACATAGGCTTCAGCTGAATGCTTAGGTCTTCCTGGAGCTTGAATGCTGCTTCAGAATTGTTCCAAATTGAAGTTAAGGTGCCAGGCCTTTGTATTCCCGTATCAGCCAGCCACTGGATGCAGGTTGCCACTAAGAGGGGAACATAATCTTGGTCAAGGCGGCCTTCTTTCCTGCTGAGGAAAATGCCCAGAAAGGAGTGTAGTATGAACGGTCAGCAGGCAACACTTCTGGTAGTTGGGGGAATAAATGCCTCACTCTTAAGGTGGATCTGAGCAGTGTTCCACAGCATCCGCCATAGATGTCATTTCATCTCCAGGATGAAGTACATGCTTTAAACCAGCAAGCAATATACAGCATTGTTTCTTTCATTGTCAGAATACATGGGTCTAGAAATTAAGGAGAGAAAGTAGGAGTGACTCCTCTCACTATCACACCTGATAATCTACTCACATTATTTTTTCTGACTGTCTTTCAACTTTGACCTGGGAGGTCTTAGTCTTACTGTTGTGTACCAAGGGACACAACAATAGAAAAGTGACACTGCCACTTGGCCATTCTGAGCTTCTCATGACCCTGAACCAGCAAGCAAAGAAGGGGTTGCTTTCCTGGCCAGGATACTTGCTCCTTATTACCAAGAGGAAACTAGGATGCTACCATATCATGGGAGCAGAAAGGACTATATTTAGAACCTAGGGACTCTCTGGGACCTCTCTTCATATTTTTATGCCCAATAATAAAAGTTAAAGGAAAATTGTAATGACCGACACACAGGACCACTGTGGATTCAGATTCTTCCAAAAAGAAAGCTTGCGTCACTCCACCAGGTAAAGAACTGATCAACTGAGGCCTTGATGAGGGCAAAGGAAACAGGGACTAAGTAGTGGAAGAAAAAAGTTACAAATATCAACTAGGGACTCATGGCCAATTGCAGAAATAAACGTGGTAGCAGCTCTGCATAGCTTCTTCCTTAATTGTTATGTATATATTTATTTGTGTATACAAATCAATTTCTTTTTCTGCCTTTCCTCCTTCCCCTTATTATTTTACATAAATATTGTTGTCTGTGGTTAACTTTACAATTTAGTCTTTATCCAGATGGGATTGTGGCCAAATTTGAGAAGAATGAACATTGCCCAGAGATGAACGCATGAATGATTCTTGGAAGTTTGTATCTCCCATTTCAAGGAGAGGATGAGGGCATCTTTATTTGGACACCAGTTTCATCTTGTTATGCAAAGCACAAAGTGGTTTTTGTTTGTGGATACAAGTGCAAATAATGTATAGAAGGCTGTGTGTGGATGCTGAGTAGCCAAAGGGGTAGATGGTGGTAGTTATCAAGCTATTGTCCCTCAGGTCCAAATCCATCCTTCTCTACTGTGTTTTGTAGTGATGGGGCTGGGACTCCACAAGCCACATTTCACTCTGGCTTGCTATTAGGCATTGCCACAGGAGGCATTAGAGGGAGGCTACAAGGTGGAAGGAGGGAGAAGGGATTTGCTGTTTTCTGTTTTGCTTGCTATTTCTGTTATTTCACCCAGCAATGCTTCTTGTGGTAGTCACAACTGGGTCCAGTTTCCAGTCTGTCCCCAATTCCCCACTCTCATTGTACCCTTCAGAGGTACTAGCACCAGCTGGACAGTGCCTTCCTGAGAGGTCTCGGTCCCAGCCCTAGGGGTCTCTCCCCCAAGCTCCAAGCCCTGATACCCTAACTGCTTTGCATTGATTCCTCAGCCCTAGAAGCGGTGGCTTCTTCCTATTACATCAATGTTTCTCTTTTGTCTTTTCAATCTTCTACTATCTGTTTAACCAATACCCCAGATTAATTTCGCCATTAAAAATCACTGCTGTGTTTCTGTTTTCATGAGTGGATTCTATCTGAAGCAGAAATGGAGGGAAAATTAGAGAATGGCAGAGCTGAAATGGAACCCAGGTGGCATATTAGAGTCTCATTGTGGCTTCATTCTCTAAAAATGCTTGGTGGCTCCTGTGCTGTTCCTGTCAGACATATGACATTTCTGAAGACACTGTCTAATTATTTTTCAGATTGCTGGGGATAGGAGTTGATAACCCACCAGCAGTCTGAATTTTTGTGTTTTATCTTAAAAGCCCTTTGAATTTTTCATTCCCCTCCCTGCTATATGGGGATTCTTTTTAATTTTTTTGAATATTAAAAAGATTTACTGCCAAGACAAAATAAAAAGGTGAGTTTCCTACCTGTTTCAATGAAGTAATATTTTCTACATCATAACAATTTGTGGTACTTGTTAGAAACGCAGATTTTCAGCACTATTGGCAATGAGTGAATTGAAAACCCTGGATGTGAGGCACATAAATCTGAACTTGTATTATAAGTTCCCCAGATGATTATTGGGCAGATTGAAGAGTGAGAACCCCTAGGGTAGTGGTGAGGTGTTATTGCATTAAATATATAGACTTGGGAAATTTGTCTAATGGCTAGACAATTTCTCCATGCCTGATATCCCAACACTTCTAGGAGCAAAAGTCCCATTAAAGGAAGTAGTTTTGCCCTGCTTTGATAGCTACTTCAGGCTAATAACAGGAAAGGTGGCAATGAGATGGTATGGCCAGGGACCAAGAAATATCCAAATCCTGCCACCCACCCTACCACTCCCCATGACTTCCCCATGGGAGACAGAGGCACAGAAGCACAGAACAAATTTACTGCTATAGGGCTTGAGCTGTAGAGAATGCCCCCATGCACAGAACTCAGGAAAGCTTGGCTAGAGCACATGGTCAAGGCTGGAGGCCTCCCCTAAACTTGAACATGACCTCAAAGAAGCATAGGAAAAGTGATAACCAGAGAGGTCCAGGGCATGCAGACTCTCTGAGGACAGAGATATGTGGAGGAGAATAAGAGATGACATAAAAGATGATTGGGTCTCCTTCTACCTGCCAAAAGGCTCAGCCATCTTACCATCTTACCGCAGCAGCCACGTAAAAGAAGGAAGTAGAAAGGAGCTCCATTTAACCAAGTGCCCTTTTCAATCACAATGCTACCACCCACGTGTAAACATAGTCCAATTAATCTAGAACCTAAGCTAGGAGATTCATAACTACTCCTTCCAGAGAAAAGCATCAGATAAAAGACGATACCATCCAGGAATTTCTTTGGTGAAAATAAAACAGAAATTCTTTTAACACTAATACCAGACTTTTTATCAGTACAGTATAATTAAATGGTCTCAAATGGCTGATAGTCTCAGCGGTCAAGTAAGCCTCTTCCTTTAATTCTCAAACTTCATTTTTATTGTTAGGGTGTCACATGTAATAAAAACACATGGTTTTCCCTTGCAATTGTTGTTTGAGAATATTTAGCATAGAAACTTGAAAAACATTTGTTAACTAAGCCAACTTTGTGAGCAACCTTTGTTATTAAGGTGAGCTATTAATTCATTTGCTTTATCTAGAATTTTACCCTTTGTACTGGGTGGAACATACCTTCTTTGAAAAATGGAAATAATAGGCCGGGTGTGGTGGCTCATGCCTATAATCCCAGCACTTTGGGAGGCCGAGGTGGGCAGATGACTTGAGGTCAGGAGTTCAAGACCAACCTGGCCAACATAGTGAAACCCTGTCTCTACTAAAAATAATAAAAATAAAAATTAGCCGGGCATGGTGGTGCGTGCCTGTAGTCCCAGCTACTCGAGAGGCTGAGGCAGGAGAATCACTTGAGCCCGGGAGATGGAGGTTGCAGTGAGCTGAGATCTCGCCACTGCACTCCAACTTGGGCAACAAAGTGAGACTTTGTCTCAAAAAAAAAAAAGGAAAGAAAGAAAGAAAGAAAAATGGAAATGATAATTTACATTATTCACAACTTCTCAGAAAAAATATAGAAAATAATAATCCAACCCTGAATTCAGAAAATCTGGCTGGTAAGTTTTCAAAGTTATTAATCATTTTTTTCTTTGGGGTCCATGACAAAGGAAATTATTTTAATTTGTTGAGAACACATATATTCAATGTGCTATTTCCTTTTTGACAAAGCTTCCTGCTACTTAATTCCCTTAAGTAAGGAACTCCAGAGGCCAATTCTTTGTGGTGGTGTTCTCAATGGATGCAGTGGCTACTGAAGAAACCTCAGGACCCCATCTTATTGAACTATTTGTACCAGTTATTTTGTCTGATCAAGCTCTGGGCACGTCTTCACAAGCATTATCAGTGGGAGCTGTCTCCCTTAGGGCTCCCCGAGCTCTGCTCCTTGTTCTCCAATTGCAGCAAATAAAAGGAACCGACTGAATCAGAGATTAAATGGCATGTCTTAAGATGCAGTTCACAATGACAAATGAAAACTGGTCAACTAGGCCAGGGGTGATGGCTCACGCCTGTAATCCCAGTAGTTTGGGAGGCTGAAGTGGGTGGATCACCTGAGATTGGGAGTTCAAGAACCAGCCTGGCCCACATGGTGAAACCCCATCTCTACTAAAAATACAAAAATTAGCCAGGCATGGTGGCACGCGCCTGTAATCCCAGCTACTCAGGAGGCTGAGACAGGGGATTCGCCTCACTGCACTCCAGCTTGGGCAGCAAAGCGAGACTCCATCTCAAATAAAAAAAAAAAGAAAAAGAAGAAAGAAAACGTATCAACTAAAATTAAATACTTTTTTAAAAATTTAAGTTAATCAATTGGTCATTTAGCAAATTAGTCTTTAAGCAAATTGACCTAGATTCATTTTGCATAAATAGAACAAAGACCTGTAAAATGGCTACATCCCTTCTGTCTGTGCTTTTATCAAAATGTTCAAAATTAATTTTTTGGGAGGTTGGCAATATTTACTCAAATTTAAATTTTAATCTCTCACTAATTATTTATATATGGCTTTTTAGCACATTCAGATTTTTTTAAATAAGAGCACCCTTTTTGGTTTAGACTGCCTGTTTTGACCTAAGTTTTTCTTCAGCCATGTCTAGAGAGCAGTGCCACCTCCTTCCAAAGCATTTGTGACAGTGACCTTTCAGGAAATTGCAGGCAATGTTTCGTTTGCTAGATGGACTGTGGTTTATAATTAGGAAGGACTGTGCTTCTTACTAACACTTTGTATATCTACTTCCAGATACTTTTTACTTCTGCAGGTTCACAAATCTCATAAAAATGAAATCTCATTAAACTTGATTTTTCTGGCCCAGTGCAGTGGCTCACATCTGTAATCCCAGCACTTTGGGAGGCCGAGGCAGGCAAATCACTTGAGGTCATGAGTTCGAGACCATCCTGGCCAACATGGTGAAACCCTGTCTCCACTAAAAATACAGGAAAATTAGCCAGGTGTGGTGCTGGGTGCCTGTAATCCCAGATACTCAGGAGTCTGAGGCAGGAGAATTGTTTGAACCCAGGAGGTGGAGGCTACAGCGAGCCAAGATTGCGCCACTGCACTCCAGCCCGGGCAACCCAGCAAGACTCTATCTAAAAAAAAAAAATTATTTTTCTTCAACTCACCTTTTTACCTAGTAGCTCATGTCATCTTTCCCAAATCCATACAATTTTAGTTTTTAATATTTTGACAAGAATGAGTGATTCAATTATAGCTGGAAGTTTCTCAAACAAGCAATACAAAGATATCAAATAGATATCAAAGTTTAAGCTCATTTTCTTCTCCACAATAAAGTCCATAATTTGAATAAGAATCTAGGGTAAACCATTTTTAAAACTTTAGGAATGCATTATTTTGGCAAGTCACTGGGAAAACAGCTTTAAATCTGAGTGGGGAGAGTATAACTTGACACAACCTCTTTTTGGGTGGCTTGGCAATATTTACTAAAATTCAAAATGCACGTACAATAGAATTAAAGAAGCTACAAATATTTTCTAGGAATGTAACCTACATACTTACAATAGACACCTTACAAAAGGATACTTTAGCAGAATAGACAATGAATCACTATCTGTACTAACAAAGTACAGGGATGGGGAACCCTACATGTCCATCAATAGTGGACTTGCTAAATAACTTATGGTAGTAAAATATAAGGTTCTCTTCCACTGTTAAAGAGCAAGTCAGCTCTACATACACAGGTATGGAATAATCTCTAAGATGTGTTATTGGTTGAAAAAGAAAGCAGAGTGAGTACTGTAGTGTGCTTATTATGCCATTATTTGCAAGGGGAAAGACACACACATCATTGAATGTCTGTTCATAAAATGTCATTGAAAGAATACGAAATAAATTTGACAAAAGAACTGAGAGGGTGTTCCAGTTATCTATTGCTATATAACAATCCACTCCCAATTTTGTAGCTTAAAACAGTTGTGTGGCTTGGCTGAGTTTTGTCAGGCAGTCAGCAAGGGCTGCCAGCACCTAGAAGCTCACCTGAGTGGGACATCAAGATGGTTCACTCATGTGACTGACAGCTGATGCTAGGAGCTTCGCTGGCTCAACAACCAGAGCACTCACCTGTGTCTTTCCATGTGGTTTCTCCCAGCCAGGGGACTGGGTTTCAAGAGGAAGTGTCTTAGGAGCAAGTACTCCTGGGGTTCCAGGTGGAAGCTGTGAGGCGTCTTATGACCTGGCTTTGGCAGTCCCAGAATATCACTCTCATTTCATTCTATTGCTCAAGCAAGTCACTAAACCAACCCAGATACAAAGGGAAGGGAATTCGATTCTTCCTTTCTATAGTTGGAATGTCAAGGTCACATTGCAGAAGAACACTTGGGAGAGGAAATATTACCACCTTTCTCTTTGGAAAATACAATATTCTGCAGAGGGAGATTTACTTTTCACTGTTCAGTCTGTGATACTGCTTGAATTTTCGTCCATGTGAACATCCAAATATAGTCCAAGATTTTAGATCAACCATGTTTATATACCCATTCACTTGTGGCTGGTTAGTAACCTCATCCTTCTTTACTGGCAAGTTTTCAGTGAGTCCCCAGGTGGTAACACTCTGTCACAATCAACAATAATGGCAGGTTCTGAATTTTTCTGAGTTTCTTACATATTTTCACTGCTTTTCAGACTTAGACATCAGGCTTCCTGTTTTTAACCACCAATCCACATTCCCTGTTAAAAATTGTAATTTTGAAATGATTATAGTTTAAAAAGATGAATAATGAATGACAGTATAACCACAAAAACAGAGTTTTCAGAGGTTATCAGAGACCTGCGGTGGGAAGTGAAACTAAGCGTGGTCATATAGTTCTGAACAAATCATTTGATTGAACACATTGTGGTTGGAAGTAAAATGCTTTGTGGAAGCTGTGTGTGTGTGATTAAATGTCTTTTTTCAAAAGTTTGGTAGAGTGGCAAACCCATGTTTCAAAGATCTGTCTGCTTGTGCTGTGATCCTGCAGGGTAATCTATTGGCCATATTCACTTGGATCAGACTACAGACAGAACACTACCAGGTTCTCTGATAACAAAAAAGCCCCAAAATATTTCAACAACTTATAGCACATAAAAAGCAAAATAAAACAAAACAAAGCCACAAGCTTGGGTGACATGGAAAAACAGGAACCTGCATGTTTTACTTGCAAATACATGTCTCAAAACCCTTCAAGATTTCCAAAATTCAAAAGAATGTCTTCCCAAACATTTAGGTAAAAATGGCACCATGTGGCCTCCCCTACGCTGGTGCACCACAGGAGGTGGGGGTTCAGGAAAGGGGAGTTGGGGAGAAAAGAGAGAAGCCACAGGAAGGGACCTGGACATTCTTCTCTGCACTGTAGGACCCTGTCAGTGGCCACCACTGCCTGGCAATCCTGAGATGATCAACAAAATCAGAAAAGGTCCGGATGACAAAATCAGGCTCCAGAGGAAGGTGGTTCATGGGTCCACGTGGATGTGAGAGGAACACAGGGTCAGGCTGCATAGTCTGCTGGGAAGCCTTCTGAGAAACCCAGGTGCTAGACCTGTCCTGGTGTCCAGCACAAGGCGGGAACATCCTCCATGATATTCCTCCTGTCTTTAGGGCTAGATCAGTGAAAGTAGGCAGATGTCATGGCAAGGGGTGACTACGGTCAGAAAGCCGCACCCTGCGCAGCTCTGTACCTTCAGAGGGCCACAGTTGCAGACCTGCAGGGAGTAGCAACGAGGATGGGGTGACCTATGCCACTTGGCCCCACCCCCTCATGGACATGCAGCAAGAGGATCCTTGCACAGTAAGGACCTGGATGGAGCAGACGTGGAACCTCAACCCTAAGAATAGATTCTCTACTTAAATGAGCATCAGGTGTCTATAAGTCATTTAGGGGGAATATTTGGGGGAAATCTCAATTATAGGAATTATCTACTCACCTGTTATATTTACTTGAATTGTGTTGGACCATGGCAGCCTCAAGGTTATATTCAACTTTTACAATAAAATGACAGGGTGGTTGAATCATGACTATACTATTATTAGCTACAGGATGGATCTTGTTGAAAATCAAAACTGTCCCCTTGTTCTTCAGATTTTATTTTATTTCAAGAATAACAAGAGCCTGGGGCTGGTGGCTCACACCTGTGATCCCAATAATTTGGGAGGCTGAAGCAAGTGGATCGCTTGAGCCCAGGAGTTCAAGACCAGCCTGAGGACATGGCAAAACCCCACCTCTACAAAAAAAAATATATAAAAATCAGCCAGGCATGGTGGTGCAGCCTGTAGTCTCAGCTACTTGAGAGGTAAGGTGGAGAATCACTTGAGCCTGAGAGATCGAAGTGTCTCGATCTATGATCAATGAGCTATGATCATGCCACCACCCTCCAGCCTGGGTGACAGAGTGAGACCCTATCTCAAAAAAAACAAAACAAAACAGTAACAAGAATATTTGAGGTGGTGGTGGCGATCATTGCTGTATGGAGTATGGATTCTGTGTCTTTACGCCATATTCTTGCTTGAACTTTCTGATATCCTGGTGAGAAGCAATGCCTCTGTTTTACAGATGATTAATCTCAGAACAGGAAAGTAGGCTATTTGATTTAGTGGTAGTGCAGGAGGACAATCTGTTTTCCTAAAGTGTTTTTAAAATTGCTCGTCCATGAAGGGCAGGCACTGGCAGGCAAGTGATCTGCCTGTGTTCTCGAGCGAGGCTGGTGTCTGCTGAGGTTGGTTGGGTAGGCAGTTTCCTGGGTGTCCTGACAATCTTTAGATTTTTTACCCCAGCTGCGATGATTTGAATATTTGTCTCCTCCAAAACTCATGTTGAGCTTTGATCCCTAGTGTTGGAAATTGGACTAATGGGAAGTGTTTGGGTCATGGGGGGATCCCTGATGAATCGAATAATGCCCTCTTTTGGGGGTGACTTCTCACTCTATTAGTTTCCTGTAAAGCTGGTTGTTAAAAGAGCCTAGTGCCTCCCCACTGTTTTTCTTGCTTCCCCTCTTGCCGTGTGATCTCTGCACACATGAGCTCCCCGTCTTCCATCATGATTGGAAGCAGCCTGAGGCCCTCACCAGAGGCAGATGCCCAGTCATCAAAATTATAAGCCAAATAAACTTCTCTTTATAAATGACTCAGCCTCATGTATTCCTTTATAGCAGCAGAAAATGCACTCAGACACCAACTGAACTGAAAACTACCTTGATGGGGCTGGAATTTAAGTCACAGCCACTGCCATTTCCAGCAAATGATAAGGTGAGCCTCCCAGAGGCCCAGCTCTTGGTGTGAAAAGCTTCTGGATGGAGTAGGTCTGCAGTGGGCTTGCTTCTGAGCTCAGGAATTTATGTACTTGTATGTTAGTTTCCACTTCAGAATAACCACACACTTAGAGGCTTAAAACTACATTCATTTATTCGTTCGTGGTTCCGTAGGTCAGGCATCCCTCTGTATTATCTGGAGGCTCAGGAAATAATCTGTTCCCAAGCTCATTCAGGCTGTTGGCCGAATTTGGTCCTATGCAACGTAAGACTGAGGTTCCAGTTCCCTGCCAGAAATTCCTTTCTGCTCCTAGAAGCCCCCACATTCCTTCTCACTTGGGCCGCTCCATCTTCAAAACGGCAATAGTGCTGCAAGACTGGCCAAGCTCTTGAGCTTCAGGTCTCTCTGATTTCCCCCTTTCTGCCCTACTCTTCTGCCACAACAGCCATGGAAAGTTATCCGGTTTTAAGGAGCCATGTGATTAAATTACACCCATCCAGATACTCCCTTTTTGTGGGTCCACTGTGCCGTATAACATAACACAATCATAGGAATGATGCCACATGTTCTCAGGCTTTGAGGAATAAAGATGTGGGATTTTTTTTTTTTTTTTTTTTTTTAGCGGGGAGCATTTTTAGAATTCTGCCTGCCACATTCTGTTTCTGTTGCTGAGACCCAAAGAGAGTTAGTAAAGGACAAATGACTCTGCTAAGAGTGACCAGGGGACATGTTTGTCCAGGCCTCATCAACATTGCTCAGCACGTTCAAGTAACAGCACTGCAGTGGGTCTTGCAGGCCTTCACATGTCCAATGTACTCTACTGCAGCGGTTCTCCAAGTGGGGGCCCGGAACCAGCAGCAGCAGCACCTGGGAACTTATTAGAAATATATATGTTGGGCCCCACCTGGACCTACAGAATTAGAAACTCTGGAGATGGGGCCAGAGGTCTGTGTTTTAGCCAGTCCCTTGGGTGATTCTGATGCTTGCTCAGGTTTGAAAACTATTTCTCTAAGGTAGGTCCCCAGTTTCCTTTTCTATGGAAGTAAAAGTTGGGGAGGAGTCAGATAGGTAATCTCTAAAATGACTTCCATTTCTAACAACGTATGATTTGTGAATATTACAAAAAAGATTACACTGTAGAGACCAAAGGATGCACATATATGTCATTTGTGTGTGTGTGTGCTTCCATGCATGTCACGGTTAAGAGTACAGGCTTTGGAGTCTTTTCTACAATCAAATTCTGGCTTCTCCAATCACTAGCTATGTAAATGGGCCAGCTGCTTAGCCTCACTGAGCCTCAGTTTCCTCATTTATGAATGATGGGACCTACATCATAAGGTTATCAGGATCAAGTGAGATCATACAGAGAACACATAGTGTAGTAAGTTCAATGACTTTCAGCTATAATTACTTCATCCTGTTCAGTTTCTGGAAACTTTCTCCTTGAGTGCTTGAGTCCATGGTGGGGGTAAAGCACCCAGGCCCTTGTCAGGAGGCCCTGAAGGCAGCCCCGGGAGGCACTGCCTGGGGACTGAGGATGAGCTGCTCCTAGGCCTGAAGGCAAAAATGAACCTTCTCTGATTCCTAGAGTCAGCTTAAGTCCTGTCACTGCAAAGGAAGACATCTTGGTAAAGCGTGTGTATATAATCCCACAGCCACCTTGATCTCCTCCTCAGAGATCATACAACCTGAGGCAGAAAGCACGCATCTGAACACCAAGTCGGCTGAGATGTGGAGAGCGGGGCTGGAAACCCTCAGGGGCATTTGCAGAGTTTTTATTATATTTGTTATTATTGGTTTTTGTGTTTCATTGTTGTTTTTGTTTGTTTTACATGTTCAAAGGAACAGAAATAGTTAAGGCCTGGAATAGAGTCAACATGTGCCTCTGTAAAGTTGAGGTAGGTCAGGAAGTGTGTCACCGGGGGAACATAAAGCAACCCCCGCCCCTGCCCTGGCTCACAGGCCTCACCAGTGGAGCTGCGAGAGGTCTTTCCAGAGCTTGCTGAGAGGCCTGAGTGGAGATGAAGACCCTGTGAGCCAGAAGTGTGGGAGAGAACAGCCTCCTCGCACAGGCTTCTGTCCTCCAAGGGGAGCTGTGCTCTTCTCAGCCTGCTGGCAGTTGCCTGTGGCACTGAGGCACTGAGGGAGGGAAGGCAGAGACCACCCAGTGTGAATTGCTGCTGCCTGAAATGGAAACTGTTCTCCCAGCCATAGGCAGGCAGAGCCAGGAGGGGCTATTCCACAGCTGCTCCCCACCCGCAGCCCATTCCCAGGCTCCACATGGCTCCCTCAGCCTCAATGCCACCAAGAGAGCTGCTCAACCTGTGAGGCACTAGCCCGTCTGCTAACAACCACAGAACGCTCTGGGAGGGATGCGGCTGGGTCTCCTTTGCCTCCTCTGAGCCACAGAGATTGGCCCCCCAAGGACAGGTCTTCCGATTTGGGTTCAATCTCTGGCTGAGGTCTTAAGCAGTTTTTCTATGCTTGATGATATATGAGTGAGAGCCTGAGAACTCTTCCTGCCTCCTCTTGGAGAATGTCTGCCAGCTCCACATAGGAGGTAAGCTATTCCAGGAATCATGCATGTGAATTCGGCTTCATAGTTTTGGCTTCATAGACGGCTTCATAGTTTCAAGATTAAGGGCCAAAGATGAATTCCCAACGGTTCTTGCCACCCAGTACTTCATTTATTCCTCTTTAATGTCCTCTATATATTAATCCATTTAGGTCCTTTCATGCAGACCAAAGTTGTCCAACATTGGAGTAATACTTTCTTGTCCCTTTGGTCCCCTCTAAAAAGCCCACCAATAATTTGATTCAAAGTAGAACTTTGGATAACAGAGCGTTCTGCAATACTAAACAAGGTTCATAAAGTGCCACTCTGGAAGGAGTCTTAAAGACCAACAGCCAGCACCACGGATATATTTTTAAATGGTGCTGAGTAAGAAACGTTAGGAAGCAAATGAGGACTATAACATAATGTAATATATGTAAATTTTAAATAAATACACAAAATAATACTCATGTCTTATAGAACTACATACCTATTCAAGGACAAATATCTTTCACATTGATGTAGTGGCCTGTTGGGAAGAAAGGAATTAGTGCTGGGAATGGAGAAGGAGGGAGGGAGAGAGGAAGGGAGGGAAGGAAGGAAGGAAGGAAGGAAGGAAGGAAGGAAGGAAGGAAGGAAGGAAGGAAGGAAGGAAAGAAGGAAGGGGAAGGGAGGAAGGGAGAGGAAGGGGAACAGGGAAGAAGGGAGGAGAGGAAAGGGAAGAATTTAATAATGACGATAGCAGATTATGTCTTGAAGAATATGGAGTAACTCTAACATAAGTTAAAAATGAAGCAAGCCCTAAATTAAACCTTTCATTTTACAGATGGAGAAACTGAGGCTCAGAAAGATGAACTGTTTGATGCTGGGATTTTATTGCTGTTCAGAGGCAGAAACCAGGCATTTTGACTTCCAATTCAATGTGCTTTCTACTGCATCAAAATGCTACACGTATACTTATAATGCCTCACTTCCTTCCCTTCTAATGAGTAATTCATCTAAGTATAGTTTTAACTGGAGAGGTTGATCATTGCTGGCCCAAGTCATGGTCCCTCTCCCAGAGAAGCCACCCACCCCTACTGAAAGACTGAGGCCTTGTTGGACACCAGGTGACCCGGATCACCTTCTCTTGGCCGATGGGCCTGAGGTGGGAAACTGATTCAAGGGCAGCCCTTCCAGAGACAGGGTGGGGGTCACCAAGCATCCTGGTTTGCCTTGGACTGAGGGGGGTCCCAGGATGCAAAATTCTCAGTGCTGAAACTAGAAAAGTTCTGAGCCACCTGGGACAAGCTGGTCATCCTGGCAGGGAGGGACTTAGGACCTGTAAGGCCAGCTTCAAAAATAGATTCTCAGTGAGAAACAGGGAATCTAGCAGACCGAGACTGTTGGCTGCAATAGAAGTGCCGTGGTGTAGAAAGACGGCAAGGGGCACTAAGGAGCTTCCATACTGGTCCTATATAAACAAAACTCAAGAGTAGAAACTTCGAGTAAGTGGAGGACACTGGTTGACCAAGAGAGGAGAAAAGGGTCTATCTTTGTTCAAAGACAAGCAGATACCTGCCCGCAAGAGAAGGACTCTGCTGCAGATAGGATAAAACACTCTCATTGGCCCTTCATTTCAGAGGCATACGGTGGCAAGATGGGGGTGCAGATCTCCAAGAAGAGGAAGTTTGTCACTGATGGCATCCTCAAAGTGGAACTGAAAAAGTTCTCACTCGAGAGCTGGCTGAGGATGGCTACTCTGGAGTTGAGGTCCAAATTATGTCAACCAGGACAGGAATTAATACAGGAGCTTAAAATAAATTATTTAGGCAGATAGTGAGGGTAAGAGAATCCTCGGCAAGACTTCTCTCTTAACAAAAAGCAGCCCCCAAATCATTTATTTTCTAACAAAGAGCAGCCTGTAAAATTGAGCTGCAAACATAGATAAACAAGCTGGAAGCTTGCATGGAGAATGCCAGCAGCTGTGCCTATAGAAAAAGGCTACCCAGGGGTCAGGCATGTTCAACATGGAGGCTCCATCTTCCCTTTTCTTTGTCAACCACATGTACAATAAAGGAATAGGCAACATGGCACAGGCCAGGTAGAGAACCCATCACATAAAAAATAAGGGTGGCATGGCCAGTTTCTTTACAAGCTATGTAAATGACACACCTGGTCCAACCAATCGAAACCGTCTGCTCAAGCTCATCTATAAAACCCTGTGCATTTCATCATGAAACTGAAAAACCTGCTTGGGAGCCCATCTCTGCAGGAGAGAGAGCTTTTTTCTTTCTTTTGCCTATTAAACCTCTGCTCCTAACCTCACTCCTTACGTGTCCACATCCTTGATTTCCTTGGTGTGAGGCAACGAACCTCGGTTACTACTCTAGACAAATGACGCTGCTTCAAAATCACAATCTTAGCCACCAAAACACAGAATGTTCTTGGTGAGAAGGGCTGGCAGATTTGGAAATTGCCTGCTGTAGTTCAGAAGAGGTTTGGCTTCCAGAGGGCAGTGTAGAGCTTTTTGCTGGAAAGGTAGCCACAAGAGGTATGTGTGTGTTTGCCTAGGAGGAGTCTCAGTGTTACCTCCTGGGAGGGCTTGCAGCGCAGAGGGCCTGCTGTGGTGTGCTGTGGTTCATCAGGCGGGGCGTAGGGGTCCACAGGCTTCAAGGCTGTGGTGTCTGAAAACTCTAAATGCAGGAAGTTTGTGGATGACCTGATGATCCTCAGCAGGAACTCTGTTTACCTCATTGACACCGCCATGTGCCAGGTGCTGCTCCAGCTGGGTGTGCTGGCCATCAAGGGAAGGTCATGCTGCCCTGGGACCCAGCTGGTAAGACTGACTCTCGTATGGCCCTGGCTGAGCACATGAGCATCGTGGAACCCAAAGATGAAGTACTGCCCACTACCCCATCTCAGAATAGAAGGGTGGGGAGGAAGCCATAGCTCCTGCCATGCCGCAGCCAACCCCCACAACATGACAGGGTCTCCTTGACAGCTGTGTCTGGCGTCTGGATGTTGTCCTGGAAAGGCCTTTAATAAAATCTTGTACAAAGGCACAAGGCCTGACTCGACTGTATGTCCAGTGTTCAGACTGAGGGGCATGTTGGCCTGCAGAGCATTCCTTAACCTCTTGGTTAAGGAATTTGCAGGGCCCAGCATGGGAGGACCCAAGCAGAGCTAACCAGAGGAATGTCCCGTGTGAGAGTGAAGGCTGATGGCTAGCAGGGCAGCACCTCAATTAACTGTTCTGTAGTTCAGGATTGTAGCTTTAGAAGGGGGATATATTTAGAATGATTTTTCCTATGCCTAAGGAAATACGCATTGCACATAGAAAGTAAATACAATGGCCATTATAGTGTGTGTCGTACTGTGCTAAATGTTCTTTGCATTCACAATCATTTACTCCTCAACATCTGGTACGTGGAAAGGAAATGTGCTGCACCACTGAAGCTCAGGCTCAGAAGCAAATTTGCCTGAGCAGTATGGAGCTGGCATTAGAATCCACATTCCTAAGTTCTGCTCTCTTGACCATTCTGTTCTGGAAAACTGTAAGGAACATTTAAATTGTCAACACAGTAACAACAAAGCACCTCTTACATCAGTCTTTGGTAGCCCTGAGTGTGGTCTCAGCCTTCCTCCAAGGCTCGCACGTGCACAGCTTACAACCAACCCCTCTTCTCTGGAGCTACTGTCATTAGCTTTCTGCTCCTTATAACCATGAGTCTGACCAGCATCATTTTTATTTTAGGAAAACTGGCTTTCAGTAGCTCCTTCCTCAAAAACCACTGTGGCCAATTTCAGGTTCTCAAAGAGACTCTTTCCAGATGCTCCTGTTTGCTGTTGCTGCTGCTTCTGCTTTTGTTGCCAAGGAGAGGGTTGCAGCAGAAGACACTCCTCTTCTGTAATAAGCTGGTTCTCTCCACTCAGCCTGAGTACACTCAGGGCTCCAGACACTAAAGAGCAAAACCCTCTCCTCCATCCCCACTCAGATGCCCACTTCTGCAGCCATCACCGTATAGGATCAAACTTCTTGACAAAATTATTTATTCCCCAGGCCTCCATTTCCTCCCTTCCTGTGCAATCCCGAAGGCCCTTCCACCTTCCCACCCCTAGGAAATTACTCTGGCCTTGGTCCCCAGGGCCCACAAAGCGGCCAAACCCAGTGAACTTTTTCCTGCCTTTAACCCCTGAAGAAGTTTCTGTAACTTCCCACACCATCTGCCACATGTTCTCCTTGAACTCAGCCCTCTCACCTGCCAAGGTGCAAAAGGCCTCACTGCCTCGCCCTCTCCTCAGCCCATTAGACTCTATTTCCCTCCCCTTCACTGGCTCCACCCTCCTCCCTCCCACCCACTAAGGAAACACTTTCCGGATTTTTTATCCTTCTCACATTATCTCCAAGACCTCGCCTTCCCAAAACCTCACCTGTCCGAGGCTCTGGGTACTGTCCCGGAGTAACAGTGAATTTGAGGTCTGCAGGGAGACACTTTTGCATATGTGTGTGTAGCCTTTTGTAAAGTGCCTGTGTGGATCTGGTTTTCACTGTTTAGCAAACAGGATCACCTGGGCCTTGTTTATCCCATGACTTTGTTATGAGACTTTTAGTTTGGCTGGCAGAATTCAACCAGAGAATGCCCTGAGCAGGCACAGAGAAGGATTGCAAAGTGCCGGGGGTGGGTGACTGGTTAACCATTTACTTCCCTCCCGGGGAGGACAGCAGAAAAGAGGCCCCAGCCGCTGCCCACTCCTGCCCACCGCCTTGGTGTTCCTGATCCAGCACGTTGCCATCATCCTCGCCCCAGATACCAGCCAAGGAGGCTGGAAGGCCAGCCAAGGAGGCTGGAAGGCCAACCAAGCTCCAACCACTGGGTGTCCCATCGCAGCGTGGCTTTACTGCTAACGTTGGCATTGCTGTTTGTGCCAGGGGTTCTGTTCAAAACCAAGCTCTTAGAAGAATTTGGAGGAAATTATGACTGCAACCATGTCTTTGTAAGTGTTATCTTCTAAGGAAGAATTTATAGACTTTGGAGTAAGCCGTAACAACTCTACATTAACTTTTCCCCCTCAATTTTTATTATTATTGTGGAAAGTTGTGGGAAAATGTTGAAAAGTCAGAAATGTTGAAAGTACAATGAAAATCTATATGTCTTCCACCTTCTTCAACAATTTTAATGCTTGCCAGATGAGTTTCATCTCTGCATTTGTGTACATATTTTTGTTGTTACTGAACCATTTAAAAATAAGTTGCCAATAGTATGTTTCATTCCTAAATACTTCAGCATGCATCTCCTAAGAACAGGAAGTTAGATACCTCTATTTAACACCTAAGAAGATTAACACCCATTCTATAATATTATTTAATAGCCAAGCCATATGCAAAATTTCCCAGGCATCCTAAAAATATATTTTATAGCTTTGGTTTTGCCAAATCAGCATCCAACTGAGAATCAGATGTTACATTTGGTTATTATTTCTCTTTAGTCTATTTAAAACAAATTTTTTTTACTGAAGTAAAACTAACATTCAGTACATGTTAATACATTCATTTTAAGTGCATACTGGATGAGTTTAAAAAAAATGTGTATGTCCTTATCACTACCACCACAGTCAAAATATTTACAAAGTTCACTTCTTCTCCCTTTGCAGCCTATCTCTCCTCCTCTCACCCCCACAGCCCCGACTCCAGGCAGCCACTGATCTGATTTTTCTATCTATAGGCAGCTTTGCTTGCTCAAGAACTTCATAAATGTGATAATACAGTTTATGATCTTCTGTGGTTTCTTTCACCGAGTCTGATCTACCTGGGATCCACCCATGTTGTTGAATATGTGAGTGGGTGGCTCCTTTCATGGCTGAGTAGTATGCTAGTGCATGAGTCTACCACCATTTGCCTATCCACTTACCCACTGATGAAGATTTGGATTGTTTCCAGTGTTAGGCCATTCTGATTAGAGTCTTTATGAAAATTTTTGTACAACTCTTTTTGTAGACATATGTTTTCATTTCTCTGGGGTAAAAATCTGGAGTAGAATTTATGGATCATATAAGTGTATATTTAACTTTATAAGAAACTGCCAAACTGCTTCCAAAATGTTGACAACACTTTGCACTCCTACCAGCAACATATGAGAGTTCTAGTTTCTCCGCATCCTCACCAATGCTTGATATTATCAATCCTTTACTTTTTGCCATTTTGGTGGGTGTGTAGTAGTATCTCTGTGTGGTCTTAATTTGCATGTCCCTGATAACCAGAGCTGTTTTGTGTTGTTCTTGGCCATGCATATATATATATATATATTCCTTTTGTAGTATGTCTGTTCAAATATTTTGTCTTTTTAAAAGGTAAGTTTTTGGGTTTTTGTTTGTTTGTTTGTTTGTTTTTGAGAGGGAGTTTTATTCTTGTTGCCCAGGCTGGAGTGCAGAGGCACAAATCTCAGCTCACTGCAACTTTCATCTCCTGGGTTCAAGTGATTCTCCTGCCTCAGCCTCCCTAGCAGCTGGGAAAAAAGGCATGCACCACCATGCCTGGCTAATTTTTTTGTGTAATTTTTAGAGAGATGGGGTTTCACCATATTGGCCAGGCTGGTCTTGAACTCTTGACCTCAGGTGATCCACCCGCCTCAGCCTCCCAAAGTGCTGGGATTACAGGCATGAGCCACCGCACCAGGCCATAAGTTATCTTTTTGTTATTGAGATTTACATATAAATCCTTTGCCAGATTTATGTATTACGAATATCTTCTGCCGGTCATTGACTTGACTTTTCAAGTACCCAGGTGACTTTTCTTTTTATTAATATTGTCTTTTAAAAGCAGAAATTTTGTATCTTGATGAAGCTCAATTTTTCAATATTTTCTTCATGGTTGGTACTTTCTGTATCCTAAGAAGTCTTTGCTTACCTCAAGGTTACCAAGATATCCTTCTATGTTTTAGTCTAGAAGTTGTGTAGTTTTAGCTTTTGCATTTAGGCCTATAATCCATTTAGAGTTAATTTTTATATACGGCATGAGATAGGAACTAATGTTTGTTGTTTGTTTTTGTTTTGCTTTGTTTCCCACACATATACCCAGTTGTTCCAGTGCCATTTGTTGAAAAGACTCTATTTTCCCAATTGAACCACCTTGGCCTATTTATTTAAAAAAAATCAATTGACCATATATATGGGTCTATTTCTGGACTGTATTCTAGTTCATTGATCTGTGTGGCTATCCTCTGCCAATATCACAGTGTCTTGATT
This sequence comes from Gorilla gorilla gorilla, assembly GCF_029281585.2. Lineage (NCBI taxonomy): Eukaryota > Metazoa > Chordata > Mammalia > Primates > Hominidae > Gorilla > Gorilla gorilla. The sequence goes on from NC_073243.2 coordinate 38,558,033, forward strand.
ACTATTGTTTATAGTAGTCTTAAAATCAGTTGTGTAAATCTTCAGAATTGTTATTATTTTCCAAAATAATTTTGGCTCTTCTGGTTCATTCATTCATTTAATACCAATTTAATTTATTTGAGAAATGTTTTAGAGTTATCAGTACACAGGGTGTGTGTGTGTGTTATTCTAAATATTAATCATATTATTATAAAACATTATTCTCTGGTATTGTAAATAGGATTTTTATTTCATTTTACAATTGTTTGTACTGATATATAGACATACAATTTATTTATGTATATTGATTTTGTGTTCTGCGTCCTTACTAAATTCACTTTTTGGTTTTAGCAGCTTTTGTGTAAACTCCTTGAGATTTTCTATGGTCACAATCATGTTTTACGTCTTCCTTTCCAACATATGTGCTTTTGTTTCTTTTTTCTTGACTTTTTGTATGGCTAGGATCACAGCAAAATGTTTAACAGAAGTGATGAAAGAAAACTTCCTTTCCTTGGCCCTCATCTTAGAGAAAACATTCAGTCTTTCACCAAAAAATATGACACTAGGTAAAGGTTAGCAGACGCAGAAGCACTTGACAAAATTCAAAATTCATTTGGAATAAAATGCTAAAGGCATCTATATTGTCTCTCTCTCTCTCTTTTTTTATTTATTTATTTTTTTTGAGACAGAGTCCTGCTCTGTTGCCCAGGCTGGAGAGCAGTGGCGTGATCTCAGCTCACTGCAGCCTCAACTTCCCAACTCAAGCGATTCTCCCACCTCAGCCTCCTAAGTAGCTAGAACTACAGGTGAGTACCACTACAGCCAGTTAATTTTTTGATTTTTTTGTAGAGATGAGGGGGGGGTCTCACTATGTTGCCCAGACTGGTCTTGAACTCCTGGGCTCAAGCAACCCTCCTGTCTCAGCCTCCCAAAGTGCTGGGATTCGAGGTGTGAGTCCCTGCGTCCAGCCTAGATTGCCTTCCTTTAAAGATTGTTGCATTTTGCTTTTGTAGGCAGTTGATTCATTTATGGATTGACCTATTCTTTTTTTTTTTAGGAAGATCTAGAGTAGCCTTTATTTTAGGTTAGTTTGGTCCTAATCCTGAGATGTGGTCTTTCTGGTACTCTACTCAAAGCCCTTGGTGTCCAATGAGGTCTTTTCACTCTGGTTGTTCAAATTTTAAGCATCTCCCAACTCTGTATAAGCTCCAGAATTTGTTTAGTTCACAGTTCCCTGGCAACCATTCTTTCCCCGGTGGTGCTTTGATCCACCTTGTGGTGCCTCACTCTGCACATGTGCCGATTGATATTTAGCCAAAGACTCGAGGGGAACCCTATGATCTGGAAATCTTTTTTTTCGTTTTTTTTGAGGCAGAGTCTTGCTCTGCTGCCCTGGTGCAATCTTGGCTCACTGCAACCTCCACCTCCTGGGTTCCAGTGATTCTTGTGCCTCAGCCTCCCAAGTAGCTGGGACTATAGGCACCCACCACCACGCCCAGCTAACTGTTGCATTTTTACTAGAGATGGGGTTTCACCATATTGGCCAGGCTGGTCACAAACTCCTGGGCTCAAACCATGCTCCCGCCTCAGCCTCCCAAAGTGTTGGGATTACAGGCATGAGGCACTGCACTCTGCCAACCTGGAATTCTTTCTCTGCATAGTTTCTTCTTCTAAAGGGTTCTTTCTGCCTTAGTCTCCCCGAACTCCAGTATCTGCGTCTTCAGCTCAGTGAGACTTCTGCATTTTGCTTAGCTTCTCCCTCTCTGTGTTGGAATTCAGCAAATGGCTCTGACAGAACGTCTGGGTGGTTGGAAGGCTCACCTTGTTTGTTTCCTTTCTGTCTTGATTAGAGCCCTGTCCTACCAACTATGTCTGAAACCAGTTATTTGATATATTTACCCGACTTTCTAGTTATGTATGGCAGGATGGCCAGTCAGTACTAGTTACTATGCCATGGGTGGAAGCAGAAGAGTCATTAATCTCTTCTCATTTAGAGCAGGGGTCAGTTAACTTTTTCTTAAAAGCCAGATAGTAAACACATTAGGTTTTCAGGCAACACTGTTTCTGTTGCAATAGCTCAGCCATGTCAATATAGCACAAAAGCGGCCATAGTCAATACCTAAGTTAGTGAGCATCATTATGTTCAAATGAAACTTCATTTATAAAAACAGGCAACAGACCCGCAGCCCATAGTTCACCAGCCCTTGATCTAGAACAATACTCCAGCCATTTTCCCCCTGTGACATTGACTTTGTCAAGACTCCAGGCCAGTCATCTTACTGAATGCTCCAAATCCTATTTTCTCAAGATATCACATAACATATTCCTTTATCCCTTATATTTTCTATAAAAGGTCATTGGGTCAAAGGCCTCATGAGAATCAAGCTAAACATTTTTTTCACAGGAATAATCTCTTAAGTGATGTTGAAAATATTAACTTTTGAAAAAGCATCATTAAAGTCAGTGCAACTGAGTTGAGATCATTCCTGAATTCATTCATTCTCCCGTCTGTCATCCATCCACCAAAAACTCATGACGCGGTTACCTCTGCCAGGTGTGGTGCTATGAGTGCTCAACAGGATACAGCAATGTGGTCCAACTTGCCCTCAGTGGGGTTGGGGTGGGATTGGTGAGTGACACCGAAGCACAGTGCTAGAAAAGTCAGCATCTCACTCTTTTTCTGGGCCAGGGCCAAAGAGCTTACTTTATCTGGAACACTTGTAACAATGCAGATTCACTAGCCCCTTGGACCCACTGGAATAGAATCTCTTGATGAGACACAGAAATCTGTGTTTTAACTGGTTCCACTGATATTAACAGGTCAAAGGACTGTTAATATCCAAAAGGACACCACACTGAAGGCCGGTGTGATGAAAGTCAGCTCCTAAGGGGGAAAGCCACCTACCTGGAAGGAGGCTGCATCTTCTGATTTACTATTATGTGTACCGGAGGTGAACATGCCTCACAGGTCAGCAGTCACCCAGCAGTCACCCACTGCTTTCATTATAAGAGAAAAAGCATCCTGGCCTTGGGAACTGTAGTGATTCTTAAATATGTTCACAAATTCATTGTGACAACTCCCTTTAAAAGGTGAAGGCTAATTCCTCTCCCCTTTGGTGTGGGCCAGACTTAGTGATTCACTTCTAACAAATAGAGTTTAGCAGAAGTGATGGTGTGTGACTGCAAGACCGGATCCTGAAAACCCTTGCAGCATCCCCCTTGCTCTCCCTTCAATCTCTTGCTCTGAGGAGCCCTGGGCATCATGCTGCAAAGACATTCCAGCATGGTCTTTGGGATGTCTGTGGGAGTCCACAAGGGAAGAGCTGAGTCCACAGCCAGCATGAACCAGCCAGCCATGTGAGTGACTGTTCTAGTCTGTTCAGGCTGTCCTAACAAAAATACTACAGACCAGGTGGCTCATAAACAACAGATATTTCTTTCTCATAGTTCTGGAGACTGGGAAGTCCCAGATCAAGGCACCGGCAGATTCAGGGTCTGGAGAGGGCCAACTTCCTGGTTCATAGATGGCTGTCTTCTTGCCATGTCCTCCCATGGTGAAAGAGGCAAGGGAGCTCTCTGGGGTCTCTTTTATAAGGACACTAATCTCATTCATGAAGGTTCCACCCTCATGACCTAATCACCTCCAAGGACCCCACCTCCAAATATCATCACATTGTGAATGAAGTTTCATCATATGAATTTAAGGAGGACACAGACATTCAATCTGTAACAGTGACTATCTTGGAAGTGGGCTCTCCAGCCCCAGTCATGCCTTCAGAGGACTGCAGTCCTGGCTGACATCTTGACCACAACCTCACAGAGAGCTACCCAGCTGAACCACTAGAATTGCTGACCCACAGAAACATGCAAGGTAATATATGTGTTTTGCTCTTTGAAGCCCTTCATTTTTGGCCAGTTGGTTATGCAGCAATAGATAACGAATAGAGGAACTTTGCACATATTTAGGGCTACTTCTGAGATCACATTGGGGAGCCCCATCTGTCACTCCATTTGGGGCAGCCAGCTTCAGAACCACATGATATGGAGTTCTGCATGCTTTCCTGTTTGGCACATGTATCTTCTCAACTGGCTCCTGAGCTCACAGTGAAATTCCCGGGCAAATACCTACATCAGGCCTCCAGAGCCAGGAGTTGGGGCATTCACCCCCTGAGTGAACTATGTTTGGAGATGACGCCATTACCTCCCCATCCCCAGCTGTTCTTTTGGGACTTCCGTCTGCATGTAAGGCAGCTGGGCAGCCCTGCTTCTGGCTGGGAACAACTTTTCTGGGTGTAGAGCCAGCAGCACATGTGGGTATCAAAGCTGCAACCTTTGTTTCGTTAATGTCACAATCTAACAAAACCAGCTGACTGGCCAAGATTTTGAAAAATCATAAAATGATGGTTTAGTGCCAAAACATTCCAGCCGATGCAATAGGGCCTACGAAGAAAAGTTAAAATGTAAGGGATCGCCAAAACTTTTTGTTTAGAGTGAGTTTGGGGGTGAGGGAGCAAAGCACAGTATTGAGATATTTACTTGTTGGTTTGGTTTTGTGTTTTATATCTCTCTGACAGGTAGGCGAAAAGTGACTTTTCTTGCATCAAAAAATATTTAGGTTAATTTTTTAAAAAATTAGACTACAATCTAGTAAATAATAGGCAAAGAATATAAATAGTTCACAAAAAAGAAGATTCAAAACACTTTTAACATTTAAAAAGATGCTCAATCTCACTCATAGAGAAATGTAAATTACGGCTGTCCTCAAATCCAACCTCTCACCTATCAGATCAGCCAAAATGCAGAAGTCAAATTTAGATAACACTTCCATTGACGAAGCTGTAAGGAAATAGGCATATTTATATGTTGCTAATAAGTGCAAAATGGCACAGCCCTTATGGAGGAGAATTTGGCAATATCTAACAGAATTACACATGCATTTATGTTTTAAAGTAGCAATGACACTTTTAGGAGTTTGCACTGCAGACACACCTTCACAAATCAAAAGGAACATAAGCACAAGATGATTCATTCTGACATTGTTTGTAACATTGAAAGATTAGAAACAATGAAGATGCCCATCATTAGAGGACTAGTTGAAGAAGCTATGGTACAGTCACACAATGGGGCACTGTCCAGCCATACCAAAAAAGTGAGAAGGCTCGCTACATATGGAGTGATTGCCAGGAGATACAACTAAATGAAAAAAGCAAGGTGCAGGGCCGCATATATTAGTGTGTGTGCATGTGTGTGTGTGTGTGGTGTATGTATTGCAAAAAGAAAGACTGGAAGGTAGAACAGGGTAGATGAGACAGGGATAGGATTGAGACTTCTCCACATACACTTTTTAATACAGGATATGTTGTATGTGTTCAAAAATAAAATTAAATTAAAAAACAAAATTAGCCTTAATGTTGAATATAAACATGAATAAATGACCCTAATGATATATCAAATTGGTAATATGAAAACAAAGAAAAAATTATTTAAATGAGTTTAATATACTATTCTAACTTCACATACATAGATATGTTTGAAGGATAAAAATCTTCAAAAAATCTTGTTACTTAACTCTAGTTTTATTGTTATTAACAATATTGAATTGTAATTTTGAAACTTTTTTATATTATACAATAAATCAAGGTAAATGTGTAATAAATAGGTAAATGTGATAGTTCATTTTATGCATCAACTGGATTGTGTTAACAGAAACCAAGATTTTCAGAGTAAGAAAAAAGAAACAAAAATATAAAATCAAAGTGATAGGGTTTGGATCTGTGTCCCCACCCAATCTCATGTCGAATTACAACCCCCAGTGTTGGAAGTGGGGCCTGGTGGGAGGTGATTCGATCATGGGGGTGGATCCTTCATGAATGGTTTAGCACCATCCCCTTGGTGCTGCCTGGTGACAGAGTTCTCATGAGACCTGATTGTTTAAAGGTGTGTAGCGCCTCCCCTCTCCTCCTGGCCCACTTCTCGGTCCTGCTCCCGCCATGTAAGACACCTGCTCCCACTTTGCCTTCTGCCATGAGTAAAAGTTACCTGAGGCCTCCCCAAAAGCAGACGCTGCCATGCGTCCTGTACAGCCTGTGGAACCCTGAGCCAATTAAACCCCTTTTCCTTATAAATTAACCAGTCTCGGGTATTTCTTTTATAGCAGTGTGAGAACAGACTAATACACAGAGTTAAGAAAAAAAGTGTTAAGTTAAATTTAAATTGGAAATGTTAATGTCAATTTATGGTTTTAAAAAAATCTCTTAGCTCTTGAAAGTGCTGGAAACGACACTTCAGTAGCAATAAGCAAACTTCAACTCCAAATCTTGGTTTCTAAATATATTTTCCACAGAAGGATTCAGGGCTAGAGAAATGGCTTTTCCAGGTATGGGGCAGGGAAACAAAGTGAGCCCAGGGTAGCTTACTCTCTGGGGTACATGTCAAAAATACAGAAGAACCACCACAAAGGATTGACCAAATTTGGAATTATTTGAACATAAAAGAAAACATTGATTTAATTGAAACTCATGACTTCATATGAGTTTATAGGGACAGAAGAGAGAGAGAGAAAAAAAAAAACCAGGGAGAGAGAGTCTCATTTGCCATTACTGTACAGATTTTTACACCAACTCCTTGCTCTGTGCTATGGATTGAATTGTGTACCACTCCCTGCTACCCCCTAAATTCATAGGTTGAAGCCTTAACCCCCAAGGTGATGTAAAAATATTTGGAGACAAGACCTTTCCAAAGGTAACTAAGATTAAGAGAGTTTATAAAGCCCTAAAGCAAAAAGACAAGTGTCCTTATAAGAAGAAGAGACACAAAGAGTGTGGACCCACAGAGGTAAGGCCATGTGAGGGGACAGCAAGAAGGTGGCCATCTGCAAGCCAAGGAAAGAGGCCTCACCAGAAACCAACCCTGCCAGTTTCTTGATCTTGGACTTCCAGTCTCCACAACTGTGAGAAAATAAATTTCTGTGTAAGCCACCCAGTGTGTGGTATTTTCTTATGCCAGCCCTAGCAGACTAATACACTCTGAAAATTGGTATTTAAAGGTAAAAAAGAAATTCTTATCCTGGCTTTTTAGGAACACCTGTAGTCCATCCTGGCTGATGCATGAATGCTTGCCCTTCTTTACAGAGGCCTGTGATGACATCATTGAATCAGACAGGCAAGGGTCATTAGTGGATGCTAGAGCCATTAGGAAAAGGTTTGCTAGGGAACAAACAGGGATTCGCACTGTGCCAAAATATTACCCCAAGATTCAGCAGCCACCACCTTAGAGTTCATACTTTGCACCCCTAAATGTGAGCAACCTCCCATTAAGGGCCTTCTGATATGAGGAAGTCTGAAACATACAGCATTTCCTCTAAAGTATTTTTGTTTAAATGTTTAACAATAGTCTACATGAGCTTTTAGGTCTAACTTCTAGTTCTAGTTTCCAGGGACACAGGGAACAGAGAACCATGTTAACCAACTCCTTGAGGAGACTAGAATGCAAGACATTATACCACTGGCTGGTCAGTGAAATGAAAATAAAAATGGACTGAAGTGGTAGTCTGTATTAATGAAATAAAACTGACTTAAAAAAAAGATTGGAGGCCAGGTGCAGTGGCTCACACCTGTAATTCCAGCACTTAGGTCAGGAGTTCGATACCAGCCTGGCCAACATGGCAAAACCCCGTTTCTACTAAAAACACAGGAAAATTAGCCAGGCGTGGTAGTGTGCACCTGTAATTCTAGCTACTCGGGAGGCTGAGGCACGAGAATTGCTTGAACCCAGGAAGCAGAGGCTGCAGTGAGCCAAGATCACGCCATAGCACTCCAGCCTAGGTGGAATGAGACTCTGTCTCAAAAGATAAATAAATAAAAATTTTAAAAATTACAAAATGATTGGAATATGGTAGCTGGGGATGGTGGCAGGCACCTGTAATCCCAGCTACTTGGGAGGCTGAGGTGAGAGGATCACTTGAACCCGGGAGGTGGAGGCTGCAGTGAGCCGAGATTGTGCCACTGCACTCCAGCCTGGGTGACAGAGAGAGACTCCAAATAAAAAGTAAATAATATGGATTGCATATTAGATAATAGTGTATCAATGTTAAATTTCCTGAATTTGATACTTGGATCATGGTACTGTTGGCTTTTAAAAAGAACATCCTTATTTTTAGGAGATAAATCCTGAAGTATTTTGGGATACAGAATTGTAATGTTGACAGTTTACTCTCAAATGATTCAATATTAAGACAATAATATTGCATTAGTCAGGGTTCTCCTGAGAAACAGAACCAATAGGGGAGAGAGAGAGAGGGAGAGTGTGTGTGTGTGTGTGTGTGTGTTTGTGTGTGTGTGTCACAAAAGAGAGAGATTTATTATGAAAATTGACTCGTAATTATGGAGGCTGAGAAGTCCCACAATATGCTGTCTGCAAGCTGGAGAACCAGCAAACCTGGTTGTGTAATTTCAGCCTAAGTCAGGAAACCGGAGAACAGGTGGAGGGAGGGGACCTCTAAGTCCTGGAGTCCAAACTCCCAAGCACAAGGAACTCTGGTGTGTGAGGGCAGGTAAAGATGAATGTCTCAGCTGAAGAAGAGAGAGCAGATTCACCTAGCTTCTGCTCTTTTGTTCTATTAGGGCCCTCAATGAATTGGATGAGGGTGGATCTTCTTTGGATTCACTCTCACCCAGTGGATTCGAATGCTAACCTCTTCTGGAATCCAATATACACTCAGGAATAATGCTTTTAAAGTTTTCATTTTTTTTAAGTTTTTTATTTTTTGCTTCTTTATTGATTTATTTTTATTGAGAAGTTTTCACTATGTTGCCCAGACTGGCCTCCAACTCTGGGGCTCAAGCAATTCTCCTGCTTCAGCCTTTGGAGTAACTAGGATTCCAGGCGCACGCCACAGAATTAATGTTACCAGCTATCTAGACATCCCTTGCCCCAGTCAAACTGACACAATTAACCATCACAAATATGTGTAGGGATAGATACGTATTATATATTGTAATATATATTTTATATATACACACATTCAAAATAAATACAACTGAAACAATAAAAACTTTCAGACAAAAATACAAACATTAATTTTAGCATTTTTTTCCTCATAGCAAAAAATTGGAAACAACATAGACACTTAACAGCAGGGAACTTGTGGAAAAAGTACACTCGCTTGTCAAGGATCTTTTAATCTTTTAATTTTTTTTTTTTTTTTTTTTTTTTTGAGACAGAGTCTTGTGTTTTCTCCCAGGCTGGAGTGTGGTAGGCACAACCTCTGCCTCCCAAGTTCAAGTGATTCTCGTGCCTCAGCCTCCTGAGTAACTGGGATTACAGGCGCACACCACCACGCCCAGCTAATTTTTGTATTTTTAGTAGAAACGGGGTTTCACCATGTTGGCCAGGCTAGTCTTGAACTCCCAACCTCAGGTGATCTGCCTGCCTCAGCCTCCCAGAGTGCTGGGATTATAGGCATGAGCCACCATGCCCAGCTCTTTTAATCTTTTAATATTACAAATAATAATAATAAATTTCTCAGTAGCATGCCATGCTGTTTGATAGCACTTATCTACTTCATGATCTGGCTGGCAGCCAGTCTCTATAATCTCCAGCGTTTGCTGGGGAGGTGTTCCTGGCCAGAGCTGCACCCCACCAGCCTGCCTAGGGCTCCGGCCCCTCCCCTGCTGTACCTGGGCTCAAGACCCAGCCCCACCTAGGCTCCTCACTATGTCTCTGTAGATTCCCCAGCTAAGACTAATTCCAGGGGCATTGGGCAGCACCATTCTGTGGTTCTTCTTACACACACACACACACCCCCCTAACCACAGGCCATTCTGTCCATCCCAACTCCCTGCAGAAGAGGCTACATGCTGTGACCACCCTCTGCCCGGCTCTTCCGTGCTGCTCCCGTCAATTACCAGCGCTAAGGGAATTTCCAACTGAAGTAGCAAGTGTTGAAGTGATTTTTCTTCCCAGGTTGGGGAACCAAAATTGCCTGCCCAATAGCAAAGAGCACGCCGCTCTGGTGCATGCTATGGCCTTACACGGAACTTGAAGTTTCCTTTTGAAACTTTGACAGACACTTTGCCCTCTCTAATCTCATCCCACTTCCACCTGGCAAGGTTCCAGAGGGAAAGGTTTCCAAAGCCAGGAGCCTACGGAAAGGAGTGGAGGAGACCCTTATAGGAGCTGGACTGGAATTTTAGTGTCTTTCTAGAGCTGAAAGGCACCCTAGAAATGGGCGAGGATGGGAGAGGGGCAGTTGCCTGCCCACAGCCACATACAATGGTGCTAAGATCCTTTCCCGGTGCACAGCTGTGACGGACACAGGCCTTGGCATCAGGCAGACCTCGGCACAGGTTCTGACTCTGCCAGAGTCTACCTGCAGAACTTGTAATAACATGTTACCTTTCCCAGATCAGCAGGGATGAGTCCATGAGATACTGCAGGGAAGTTGCTTAGAGAGGCCTGGCCCCTGTAAGACCTGTGCTTCCGTCCTCACCTGCAGGCTCCTAGGGGTAAACTCCAGCTTGACAGAAAAGGCTGAGACAGCAGCAGGGTAGGCTCCCAGCAACTCTACTGCCTGGAGGACCAGTGATATAGGAGTTAAAAAGGAATTATTTAGGCAGACAGTGAAGGTAAGGAAGCCCTTGGTAAGGTTTTCCTTTTGATGAAAAGCAGCCCCCAAAATCATTTTGTTTTCTAACAAAGACCAGCCTGTAAAATCCAGCTGCAGACATAGACAAGGAAGCTGGAAGCTTGGACAGGCAAATGCCTGTTGTGGCAACAGGAAAATGCTACCTGGGAACAGGCATGTTCAAAATGGCGGCTCTATTTGCCGTTTTCTTCTCTTTGCCAGCCATGTATACAGTAAGGAGCTGAAAAGATGGTGCTAGCAGAGTAGAAAGTCCATTTGCATAATAAGATTGGGGGAAAAACCAGCCTTCTCCCACACACCACGTAAACATCACACCTGATCGAACCAATCTGTGGGCCCTATGTAAATCAGATGCCGCCTCCTCAAGCCTGCCTACAAAGTCTGGCGCAGTCCACCGAAGGCTGGCTTTTCCCTTTCGGACACCTCTCTCTCGAAAGAGAGCTACTCTCCTTTCTCCTTCCTTCTGCCTATTAAACTTTCTGCTCCTTAGCCCACTCATGTGTCAGTCTGTTTAATCTTCTTGGCGCAAGATGAGGAACCCCAGGTTTTTACCCAAAACAATTACGCTGCTTCGCCAGGAGAAAGGAACAGAGTTTCAGAGCCTACATAAAGGAATCTTGGAGGCAGTGTAAAACCTATGGGTCTGAGGGAAGGCAGGTGCACCACCAGCCGCATCTGGAGGGGGGGTCTAGGACACTAGGCAGACAGAGAAATGGCTGCTTCCTGGGTGGGATCTGGTCCCCCAGGAAGACTTTGAGTTTGAGGAAGAGCCTCAGCCCCTGCAGAGGCTACCCTGGCATCTCCCCAAGCCTCTCCATCCAGCTGGGTTCTGACCACTCAGTCCTATCTTCCCAGGAAAAGAAACAGTCCTCCTGCTTCGTGAAAACCCCTTATAAATTAGTTATTTGGCCTACCTGGTACCAGCAGGCAGGATTCACTTGCTATTCAAAAGCCTTTAAGGAAATGTCCTGGGAGTGGCTTGGCTCAGGACAGCCGCGGAGTCTCCTCCCCCCCGACCTACTCACTCACCCACCCTGCCCAACTTCCAGCCCCTTGCGGCTCTGAGCAGCCTTGGGAGAGAACACACAGTGTTTAAGTGGCTGCCCACTGCCCTCATGAGCCTGCTGCCTGCCCGGCCTGTCGCCTTGGGGAGGGAGGGGGGATGTCACACTACACTCCTGGCCTCACCTCAGCCAATATCTCCCCGGGGAGGTCGCCAGGCAGGGGCAGACAGCATTTTCAAGCAGTCACATGCCATACCGAGCGGGGCTCTCCCCCCACCAAGCATTCCTTAGGGAGGAAAAGCTGCATCCCAGTTATCCACTTGGTTCCTCTTGGGGTGCTTGTGCTGGTGGCAGCATGCATGAGACTCCAGGAATCCCAAGTATGCAAGATCCCGGGAGGGCTTATGGCCTGCAGCCGAAGCCAAAGCCAGAAGACCATGCATGGTTCCCCTTCAACAGTCCAGGACGTTTCTCCCCTCAGGCCCACCACCCCCACAGTGTGCTTCCTGACTACCCTCTCTCTGGGAGAAGCTCCTACATCAGGGGCCCATGGAGCAGGGTTTTCTGCACCCAGGGAGCAGCCAGCAGAAGCCAGCCCACCGTCCTAACCCGGGAAAGTCACCCACCCTGATTCACCAGGGGTTGGGGGCACTGAGGGCCAGGACAGTTTTCACACTACTCCTCACTTGAAGTCTCCAGTATTTTCCATTTTGACCCAAATATCATTTTCCTCCATCTCTGCCTGTTGTGATAAACATCATCTGGTGCTCCCACGGAGCACAGTCTTGGCCTCTTCCAAGATGAAGAAGCAAAGATAAAAACCACACCTTCCTTAATAAATGAGTCAAAGATCCCCCGTCTGGAGATAGAGGGGTACTGCACACTTGTGAGGGGAACAGGAAGGTGATGAGCCCCTGGCTTTGTTTCCCACGCCCTTGTGGGTGTCTCACCAACAGAGCTTCCTGGGACACTGGGACAGAGAGACTGTAGGAAGCCCCCATGAGCACTGGGGGCTAGGGGCTGAGTGTGAACCCACACCCCTCCCCATGAGAACCCCTAGCACAGACTGGGACATGTACACAGGACTCCCCAGAAGGCCAAGAAGCGACAAGAGAGGTCATAATCCCAGATTATCTAGCCCACAGGGTATGACCTCTGTAGTTTATCTTGTCACCATAGCCAGCATTTCCCAGATTCCCAGATGGTAAACATTATCTCCTGGGGCGGAGGAGGTGGTAGATTTATTGGGCAGGGGAATTTGACATTTTCAACAATTACTCTAGGTGGTTCTCATCTTCCTGGAATTTAGGAAACACTGCAGGAATTTCCACCACTTGACAGGGGCCCCACCTGAGCTCTGCATATGCTCTCAGGAAAGATCCTGGCTGATCGGCTGAACTGCCAGGTATCTCTTCCATGACCTAAGGCCGGTTCTGAGGTCTAATTCCCAGTTACTGTCTCTGGACCCACTCCTTTCCTAAGACCTACTCTGGAATGATGGCCCCTTCGGGAAAGACCTACTGCCCACATTGCCTCAGTGCTCAACACAGCACCCATATCAGAAAACCAATGGCCACATCCACATGACTGGGGCAGGGGGCAGGCACCATAACTCTTCCTATCCCCACATGAAACTCTCAGGTAGAAACTGGGTGAATATTGCCTGCCCCTCAGCTTTCATCCTCTGGTGGCATGGGTGGGTCATCCCACCTGAATTTGTAGACCTCATCACTATTTTATCTAAAGTGGGGCTATCAGACCTCCCAAAGCCATAGGAGGAAAATTTGGAGCAAGATTTGTAAGATTCTGTGTGCTGATGATAATGTCTGGTACTCTAAACCAAGTAACACACATGAAGAGATACTCAATATCATTGGCCATTGGCGAAATACAATTCAATGAAAAACTACTTCATATCAAGTAGGATAGCTATACTTTTTTAAAAATAGAAAACAAGTGCTGGTGAGGAAATGGAAAAATTAGACCCCTCACACATTGCTGGTAGAAATGTAAAATGGTGGAAAACAGGCTGGTGGTTCTTCCAAAACTTAAAGTTAACATGTGATCCAGCAATTCTGCTGCTAGGTGTATACCCTAAAGAATTGAAAACAGGTACTCCAACAAATACTTGCACATGCACGTTCATAGCAGCATCATTCACAATGGTCAAAAGGTAGACACAACCCAGATGTCCACCCATGGATGAATGGATAAACAAAGTGTGGTATATTCACACAATGGAGTAGTACTTGGCCATAAAAAATGAAGTACTGATATATGTTACAACATGCTAAATGAAAACATGCTAAATGAAAGAAACCAGACACAAAAGGTCACATATTGTATGATTCCACTTATATGAAATACCCAGAATAGGTAAACACATACAGACAGAAAGCAGACTGGTGTTTTCCAGGAGCTGGGGCATAGAGGAGGAGAAGGAGGGGCTGCTTAATGTGTGTGGGGTTTTATTTTAGGGTGATGAAAATGATTTGGAATTAGATAGAGGTGGTGGTTTGTATAACACTGTGAATGTATTAAAGGCCACTGAATTGTTCACTTTAAAATGGTTAATTGTAGGCTTGGCACAATGACTTACCCATTGAATATGGCAAAGGACTGATAGAAATGAAATAGACTTCCATAACCTGCAATCCCAACAGTTTGGGAGGCCAAGGCAGGAGGACTGCTTGAACCCTGGGAGTTGGAGACCAGCCTGGGTAATATAGTAAAATCCCATCTCTATGAAAAATTTAAAAAATTAGCTGGGTGTGGTGGCACTCGCCTGTACTCCCAGCTGCTCAGGAGGCTGAAGTAGGAAGATGGCTTGAGCCCAGAGTTAGAGGCTGCAGTGAGCTGTGATCGCATCACTGTATTCCAGCCTGGGCAACAAAGTGAGACCCAGTCTCAAAATACATACATACATACAAACATAAATTGTTCATTGTATTATGCAAATTTTACCTCAATAAAAAAGCTAACAAACCTAAGAAAAACAAGGCACAGTCCACCGAGGGGGCTTTCAGAAGCTGTCATCATCTGCCAGCACCGTGCTAGGAAAAGAACGCGTCTTGCTGGGGGTAAATGATTTGGCCCAGCTCTGCTGCATGTGATTTCAGCCCCACAATAAACATCCTCACACTTTCAGCATTTTCAAAGCTGGGAGGTTTGAAGACTTCAGCTTCAGTCTCAGGTTTGCTGAATACTGTGAAGGACTGATGGAACCGGAGTAGATTCCATAACCAGAAGATCAAACTTATTCCTGAGTCTGGCAACCCCCTTGCTGAAGTTTACTAGCATAGCATATAAATGTAAAATACCCAGTTACAAACCCCAACACTGAGCCATTAAAAAGGTTCTTGATTAATATGAGGACTCATAAATGCTTAAAAGTAATTCTACCTAGAAGTTTCAGCTCAGGCATTTTAAACAGCGGCAGAAGGAAGTTTTGTTCTAATTTTTAAATGTGAATAATTAACCTCCCAGGAGGAAAAATAGCAGAATTTTAAGAGCAGTTCAAGCCAATAAATGTCCAATTTAAAAATAGATTAGTACTGCTGGTACCAACTGCCACACTGACTTATCTCAGTGGCAATTAACATGAAATCAGTCATTACTTCAGTCAAACTGTTGGAGCCTGCACGCCCCTTTGCTCTGCTTTCAGGCACTTAAATGCTGGAATGAACCAATTTGGGGGAGATTATGGCTTGTGTAAAAGGCATTAAAAAATTCACATTTTTGCTACACTAAATGTTGTTACCAAAAAAGCTGTTACTACAGATTTCGTATTCTAAAAATCAGTTTCGGCCGGGCGCTGTGGCTCACGCCTGTAATCCCAGCACTTTGGGAGGCTGAGGCGGGCGGATCACAAGGTCAGGAGATCGAGAACATCCTGGCTAACACGGTGAAACCCCGTCTCTACTAAAAATACAAAAAAATTAGCCAGACGTGGTAGTGGGCACCTGTAGTCCCAGCTACTTGGGAGGCTGAGGCAGGAGAATGGCGTGAACCCAGGAGGCGGAGTTTGCAGTGAGCAGAGATCGCACCACTGCACTCCAGCCTGGGTGACAAAGCGAGACTCCGTCTCAAAAAAAAAATAAATAAATAAAAATCAGTTTCTTCCAGTTAGAAATCAAGGTTTAGATCTAGCATTAAATAAATACATATTAACACACCCAACTATACAACAGGCTTTGGTTAGCAGTATCCTTATAAGAATAAAAAAGCAATGGTTCAGTCAGTTTTGTTCTAATACGTCATCATACAGAAAGGCAAATCCTTCCTGAGCCTCTTGAGGAGAACCTAGTTGCCAAAGTGTTCCTAGAAATTTCCTGTCAAGAAATTTCACTATAAAGAGACTCCAGGATATGAACATGCTTATGACTGCCCCAGCATAAAGCCTCACTAATCGTCTTCTTTCAAAAGCAAAGAAAAGAAAAGGGGAGTAAGAAGAGGAGAAAAGAGGAGGGGTGAGAAAGAGAAAAGGGAAGAAGAGAAGAAATAATAAAGAAATGAAGGGAGTAATCTTGTTTCTCTGTTTCAGAAGCAGCTAACCCTGGAGAGAGAATGGACCAAGCTAAACATTAACCATTGCTGCTGGTAGGCCTCTGACAGCACAAGGTGGTGAGCCTGTCTTTCAGAAACCAGCTAGCTGGGTTCAAAACCAAGCCCATCATGTAGAAGCTATGTGACCTTGAAGAAGTTAATTAGACTCTCTGAACCTTTGGTTCTTTATCCACCAATAAAAATAATCTCACCTACCTCCCAGGGTTGTAGGTCCAAGTGTATAATGTACAAATGAATAAATTAAGACAGTCTCACTCCTGTTGCCATTCCCTTGTCATTGAAAAGACATTGAGTACAAATGGATAGATGCTATCCAAAGAGGACACGTTCAGTGCCTGGACCATGGGCACTTTGCCCCTCTCCATGGTCTGAAGCACTAATGGCTGGAATCTAACCTGGAAGGTTGGTTACCCTTGTTGATGCTGTAGCAGGAAAGTCAGAATATAGCCAATGCTATTGTATTTTTTATTTAAAAAAATTAAATAAAATAGTGATCCATTGCATATAAAACTGAACTGGAGTCCATAGTTTATGGTGGGGAAGGCTCAGAAGATAGAGGCAAGAATGTAGCTGCAGCATTTTCTTTTTCTTCATATCTAGGAGGCAATTCAGATGGAAGATGTGGAGTGTGTGAGGCCTCAGAAGACGAATTCGTCCCAGAAATGGTATATATAGATTCACAGTCTCTTTCAGAGGCTGCACCCTCTGAAGTTGGGGTCCTGCTAAAGAGAAGGAGAGAGAACATGAAGGGAGGGGATGAAAACAGTGACACCCCTTTAGTACTAGGTTCTTTTCAAATGTTTGATTACATGCACTTAAGAGTATTTGCAAGAATCTGAGGAGTAATTTCTCCCTCACTCTACTTTTCATAGATTTGTTTTGATTTCTTACCTCTTCCTTTTCCTAGAGCTGAGTGTAACATTAAGACAGTCTCACTCCTGCTGTCATTCCCTTTGTCATTGAAAAGACATTGAAAACAAATTTACAGACACCATCCAAAGAGAACATAGACACATACACACACGCGCGCGCGCACACACACACACACACACACACACACACACACACACACTTACTGTTCTCTGCTATTCTGTCTTCTGGGATAGCTAACATAAGGTAGACAAACTTATGCATATGGAAAATTAAAACATTAAGCCACAAACCTGAAGGATGGCAGGAAGGCATACTGGCTAATGGAGTGGGCTCTAACAAAGGCCAACCTGCACTGGAATCTACTCTGCTGCTTCCCAGCTGTGTGATCTTGGGCAAGTTAGTTAACATTGCTAAAGCTCAGTTTCCTTATCTTGAAATGAAGATGATAACATTCCTTTCTCCTAGACTGGATATGAGAGTTACATAAACTAACGCAAGAAAAGCCAGACCCTAGGACACAGAAATCATAGTAGCAGCAGCAGTAGTTTAAGTTACTAGACATTGATTTTAGGGTTTGGGGAAGTTTATCATTAGAAGAAAAAAAATACAAACATTCACGATGAGAATTCTACAGAGGTCCAGCCCTAGCCTGACCTTTCTCCATGCAAGGCCGTTCCCACATGCACCTCCCTGGATCCCCCCATCACGACCCCATATGAAGCTCTAAAGCCAATTCTGTCCTTGTCAGCCACCTCTTTCCCTCTCCCATCAGATAACCTGTCCCCCTGCTTTTGTGGGAAAAGAATCTCTACACAACTTCATTCCCTCCAGGCCCCAGAGGAAAGGCACCCTGGCCCCTGCTCCAAGGCCCACTGCCTGCTCTGTCAAGGCAGGGTGGAGAGGGAGTTCCTTAAACACGAATAACAAGGTAAGGTGGTGCTATCCCCAGCAATGAGCACCAGTCTCTCTGTGCCTGCTGCTCACTGCATGCAAAAATGCACATATCTCATTGTCTTACCTGCTTCACCCTGTGACAATGTGAAGCAATTCTTCCTTCCCTTCCTAAACCCTGGTTTCCCATTCTAGAAGGTACCACCAGAGCCTTCTCCAG
Source organism: Gorilla gorilla gorilla (assembly GCF_029281585.2). NCBI lineage: Eukaryota > Metazoa > Chordata > Mammalia > Primates > Hominidae > Gorilla > Gorilla gorilla. The sequence continues at coordinate 38,576,211 of NC_073243.2, forward strand.
CCCTGCTCCCTGAGCACACCATTTCTAGGGTATGCACAAGCCCCTCCTGGGGGTTTCCCACTAGTCCCTGACTCTTTGCCCTCCTGGTTCTCCAACAACCTCTGCAGCTCCATCTCCATCACCTCCTCTCTCTCCCAAAACCCAGCCCCTCCCAATCTGCCTCCAAGGCCCTCATCTCACTGTACCACCACCATCAGCCGCCCACCATCCTTTCCCCACTGAAACCAAGCTCATCACTCACGTCCTCTCAGTTGGGGACCTCTGAGCTTCCCTGTCACTCACCCTGGAACTCATCATCTTCGCCTCTTCCTCAATGTCATTCTCCATCCAGACCCCCTCCCCCAGGCTCCTGGCACCTCAGGCCCGTCCCACTAGAGCCTGCCTCGCTGCATTCTGTGTGGGGTGGGTATTGACCTGATAATTCTCTGCGGCCCAGGGAAGGAGCGAATATTGAAGGAGAGGCCCAGTTGTGTTGGATCAGGGCTCAGGCTGACTTTAGCCAGTCACCCAAGCATGGCCATCAGAGTACTAAAGCCCTTCTGTAACTGTTGGGGATCCCCTGAGACCCTCACACCTCTCCATGATCTAAAGCAGTGAAGCCTAGCATAGCAGGGGCCTCCTGGCCCAGTCCTGGTGCTCAGTCTGATTGGTGGGTCATTAAACATTCTCTTTTTTTCCCCTGAGATAGAGTCTCTCTCTGTTGCCCAGGCTGGAGTGCAGTGGCACGATCTCGGCTTGGAGCAGAAGAATAGGGTGTGGAGGCAGGGAATCTACGGCCGTTTCACGCTGACTTCCTAGAACTAAATTGAAAGGAAAACCCTAACTTTCCACCCCTAAGTAACAAAAGGACCAAAGACTACTCCCTTTGCAAACACCCACCTTTCGGCAGATGGGAAATTGAAAGTGCCTCTAATTGGTTGCTTTTTGCAACCAATCAGACATTTGCATAGGACAACAACTTTGTAACTTCACTTCAGCCTCTGATTGGCTGCTTTCTGCAACCAATCAGACGGATTGTGGGCCACCACTTCATTTACATGAGGTGAACACAAAGTGGCCAATGGGAAACCTCTAGGGGTGATTTGGACCCAAGAAGATTCTGGAACTGGGCCCTTGAGCAGCTGTTCAGGCTTGCTCCCACCCTGTGGAGTGTACTTCCATTTTCAATAAAATTTTGTTTTTGTTGCTTCATTCTTTCCTTGCTTCGTTTGTGCATTTTGTCCAGTTCTTTGTTCAAAACACAAAGTACGTGGACACCCTCTGCCGGTAACAGGCTCACTGCAACCGCTGTCTCTTGCGTTCAATCGATCCTCATGCCTCAGCCTCCCGAGTAGCTAGGATTACAGGTGCCTGCCACCATCCCCAGCTAATGCTTCTATTTTTCGTAGAGACAGGGTTTTGCCACGTTGGCCAGGCTGGTCTCAAACTCCTAAGCTCAAGTGATCCACTCACCTTGGCCTCCCAAAATGCTGGGATTACAGGTGTGAGACACAGCACCCGGCAAGGGTTGTTAAACATTCTGAGTATCACCCCTGTTAGGAGCACATAAAGATGCCTGGAGTAGGCTTCATATTAACCCAGCATGATCACTTTATCATTTTTAACTTATGTGCTGCCCAAAGTTTCGGCAAAGGTACTGTTAATATCAAGGCACTAATTCTGACATAACATCAGCAAAAAAGATACTCACACTTGAATGCCTCCTGGTGAACTACACAGCCTTAATACTAGTGTGGCCTGAATTCAGGCCTCTCTTGAAGTTCAAATTGAAATTCTTACCCATAGTTGAAAATACTGTAATATGAAGGGGGGTTTTCATTCGGAAGCAGACTGTTAGTTCCAGGACTCTCAGCGACCACAGAAGCTGAAGATTCAGGAAAGTAAGGTGGTGGAGGGGGTGGAAATATTATTACCGAGTCACCTAAGGCAAAACAATATTTAGTTGAAGACAGGTGGGTAATAAATGTAAGCAAATTAGCAAAAGCAAAATTAATTATATATTTGGCCCATCTATATAAAAGGTCAACACACCTGCTGCTAACTCCAAAATTTAAAAGTAAGCCCATTAAATGTATAGTGATAGAAAAGTAGACTGGGTTACCAGGGGCTAGGAGGGGTTCGGGAGGAGGAAGGGAGTGGGAATTGCTGTTTGGTGAGTACAGAGTTGCTGTTTGGGATAATGGAAGAGTTCCAGAAATTGATGATGATAATGGTTGAACAACATTGTGACTGTATTCAATGCCACTAAACCATTTAAAAATGGTTTGGCTGGGTGCAGTGGCTCACACCTATAATCCCAGCACTTCGGGAAGCTGAGGAGGAAGGATCGCTTGAGCCCAGGAGTTGGAGACCAGCCTGGGCAACACAGTGATATCTCATCTCAAAAAAATTAAAAGAAAAAAATTAGCCAGATGTGGGAGTACACGCCTGCAGTCCCAGCTACTCGGAAGGCTGAGATAGGAGGAGTGCTTGAGCCCAGGAGTTCTAGGCTGCAGTGAGCTATGATTGCACCACTGCACTCCAGCCTGGGTGACACAGCAAGACCCTGTCTTGAAAAAACAAAAAAAAAAGCCAGGCGTGGTGGCTCACGTCTGTAATCCCAGCATTTTGGGAGGCCGAAGCGGGTGGGTCACTTGAGGTCAGGAGTTCAAGACCAGCCTGGCCAACACGGCGAAACCCTGTCTCTACTAAAAATACAAAGAAAAAACAATCAGGCAGGCGTGGTGGCAGGCGCCTGTAATCCCAGCTACTCGGGAGGCTGAGGCAGGAGAATTGCTTGAACCCGGGAGGCAGAGGTTGTGGTGAGCCAGGATCATGCCACTGCACTCCAGCCTGGGCGACAGAGTGAGATTCTGTTTCAAAACAAAACAAAACAAAACAAAAAGCAGTTTAAATTGTTTATGCTATATATATATATATATTTTTTTTTTTACCACAAAGTTTTTAAAAGTAGGCCTACATTTCAGAATCCAGAGTGCTGACCATTATGGTATGAAAGCGGGTCTATATTTTGTAGCAAGTCTAAGCCCAAGCGTTTTTGTGAATTGTTTGCTAACAAGCTCCTTTCCCTCCTCTGGGGTGTCTACTGCTGAAAAAGCTTTTCTCGTTTTCAGCCTACAACTTTAATTCACAAGTTAGCTGTTGGCTAAAGTGCCTTGTTCCTCAAATGTAGTTTCAGCCCCTGAGCAAATGACAGTAAGCCATACTACAGCCCCTAACTGTTATTTACCAAAATTTCACCCATACAGATGAAGGTTGAACCCAAAGAAGTTTGGTTTTTGCATTTCTGTGGCTACTGTTCACTCCAGAATACATCCTCATGTTTTGAGGAGAAACTAGGGACCAGATGCAGGCTCTAATTTGTATTCCGATTCCAATATAAAATACACCACACAAGTGGACCAGAACAGTGTAGAGCTCTGGCAGCACCACTGCTGGGGGCCTGGTGAAAGCCTCTGAGAAGCTGGCAATAGCAATAACAGTTCAGAAAAAATGAAGAAGATGGGACTTTACTTCCCTATAGTGGTTCACACTCCTAGCATGTCTGATGCTTGCTTAGGGTGGCATAGGATTCTTTAAAGTGATGGGGGTTCCAACCTGAACAAGCTAGGCGACCTCCTTGACCTCAGCCGCCACAGCTGTAAACTGCAGGCCAGGCAGTACCTGCATCACAGGACAGATAGAAGGAAGGACTAGATGGACCGATTTGCATCTGGCAGTGAACACAGTGCGGAGCACAGAGCCAACTCTCTCAGCTCAACACCAGCCGAGGGCACTGATTTGCATGATGAAGAAACACCACAGAGGCAATTGGCCACTGGCTCCTCTCTACCCTTCATGAGCCACAGCAGCCTCAATCATTTCCCAGAGGGAATTTAGCCCTTCAGAAAATGCATTAATTCCATCTCCCCTTCCTTCTGCAAGGAGAAGGCAATGAGAGTTTAAAATATGTTTTGCTAATCTAAAGGTGAGAAAGCATAATAGTGGTCCTGAGATTCTCAGTTACTTTTTTAGGTCTTGGTAGGTTAGAGGAATTGGGGTTGTGTTCACTTCCATTACACACTGTAGAATAAAGAACCTGTGAAGTAACCCTTGAGGGCAGGCCAATCACCTCTCAAAAACACACAAGGATATGCTCCAGTAACCCTGTTACCTCCAAGGGTCTCCAGCCCTTTGGCCCAGCAGCTCGGCCTGCCCACACCCTGCAACCTGCTCTCCCTGGAAAGAGGCCTCTCCTCTGCGAGTTCCCTTTCATGCATCTTTCAGAACTTGATGTCCTCTGTGAGCAGACAACATACACACCCCTCCAAGGAGAACTGTCTCATATACCTGCTATGTATCCAGGATAGCACTGAGTGTACCCACAACAAGGAGAGCATGCTTCTCGGATTCTATAAATGTAAACTCTATTCCACAATATCAAAGGAGAGGAATTAGGATGCAAGATTTTCATAGGTTTGATGGGGGCTTAAAGGGTTAAGTAGAAAAGATTTTAAACCATGCGGTGCCAACTTCAGGACAAGGACACCAGGAGCAGCACCACAGCTCTGTCCACTCTGATTCCAGCTACCAGGTAGAAGGCTGGGCCCCAAAACTCCCCTCGAACCATTCCCAACTAGATGAAAGCATAGCAGCATTGGATGAACATATTTACTTGTACCCCACGGTGTTCCTCAAGAGCACTGAGAACATCTATCAAATTAAAGGGAGCCCCTTTTTTCATGTAATAACTTCCAAGAACACTTGGTGAAGGATAAAATGGAATCACACCCACGTGCCCTGGGCAGGGTGCTATGCAAGGGCTATTCTGTGGGTGTGCCCACACACTTGGGTTGGAACCTTGCTCTACCACTTGCTAGGGTGTGACCTTAGGCAAGTCACTTGATATCTACATGCCTCATCTTCTTCCTGTGTAACATGGAGGTACTAACATTATCTGTCTCCTTGGATTGCTGTAGGTGTGAATGAATTTCACACAGGGGACCTTTAAGAGCACATGATAAAACACTTAAATGGGTGTTTGGCACAAAAATAGACCCTATATAAGTGTTAGCTATTGTGAATATATAACTAATATTTGCGTTGTCACCATAAATATATTAATGCATAAATATATTAATAAATAAGCTGGGAGCATCCACCCTGGCTCTACACAAGGAATGGCTGCAGATCCATCTGCCCCCCCTCTCCAAGGCTGGTGCCATGCAAGTCCAGCAACCCAGTTCCTCCCCTCCAGGCTGCGGTCAGTGAATTCCACTGCTTCCAGTAGACAGCCCCAAACAGGAGACGCATCTCACTTGTCACATTCCCTCTCTGTCCCCTCCATGGTTTCTGTTCTGAAGATCTCTTTTCCTAGCCTTTTAAATGTCAATGGTTTCACAACTTTACTCTTTCAAAAGTAGGAGACTGAAAAAAAGTGATCTGCCAATGAGCAGCGATGGGGTTTTTCCTTGGTTGTGTGAAGCTGAGGCCAACTCTACTGCTATTGTTCTGAGGGGGCAGGCTCCGGGAAATGGCACTCCATCTCTTCTGTAGAACCCGGGGGACCCAAAAGGAACTTGTAGGCATTCCATGGGAGAAAGGTGCTGTCATATTCCATCTTGGTTCATCCCGCTGCTTCCAAGCTTTGCCTCAGCCCTGCAGCCATGGATGATGTCACAAAAAAAGAAGGACAACACAGAGACAGTGCAGAGGCCCCTCAAAACACCTGAAGACTGCTGGACTCAGACAGATCCAGAATCCTAGAATGTTAGTGCTGCAGGAATCTTAGAGAGGCACTGCTCGTTTTATAGAGACATAAACCAAGGCAGGAGAGGTTAAGGACTTACAAGGACAGCCAGCTAGTGACAGCCTGGGAGGAGAAACCAAGTGTCCCACAACTAAAATGCTATGTGGTTTTGGTGTGAGAATAACAGGGGTAACAGGGTCACTTAGTGAGTCCCTAAGGTGGCAGAAGGCTCCAAGGCTGTCCTCATGGTTCTTCTCACTTTCCTCTTAATTTGCTCTGTGACCTCAGTCAAGGTCACTACTTAATATCCCAATGCTTTGCAAAGTAGGAAAGAGTTGCTGGGGGGAAAAGATGTATACAAGGTTCCTACGGGGCTTCCCACAGCAGCACCATTGTGTATGTACACATGATGGGGGTGTGTGCGTGTGCACACACGTGTGAGAGATGGAAGAATTGAGAAAGAGAATCCAGACGAGAACCAAGAGCAGCTGGTAAAACCCTGCTGCAAAGCCACTGTGATAGAAGCAAGAACGCAAACGACAGCAACCCACCTACAGTGACCTGGACAGGCTCCATAATCTGGATCTGTCCCTCTTCTCTCTCAGAGGCATCCTGGCCAGCATTCAGCGTGTTTCTCTTCTTAACATGGGCAACCACGAAGAAACACAATCCCACAAGCACAATCAAGGGCCCCATGATCTGCAGAGAAAGGAACCCACACATCCGGGGCTCTGAGTCGCCAGTGTCTGTCTCGTTTAGCGGTTCCTGCACCCAGTTGGAGCCACATCCAGGGACCCAAATGCCCAGGACGCTGATGAGCATGCCGCTTGTCAAGAACAGAAACCCAAAGATAAGGCACTGGGCAAACTGGCGGCTCTCTCCACAGATGAAGGCTTGGTCGGGGTCCATCTGCTGACCTCTCTGCAGCCCTGCACGGAGCTGAAGTTGCGCCCGGGAGCGGGCCAGGATCACAGCCCCAAGCCCAACCACGGCACATGCAGGCCCCGCCACCTTGAGCACCATGGGGCAGTCTGGGAGGGGCTTATATTGGCATGCCTGGAACCCAAAGATGGAGAGCAGGACTCCCACACACAACAAGACGGCGCCGAAGACAAAGAAGCAGAAGATGAGTTTGCTGACGTGTCCGTCCTGCTGGTCCCCATCTGGCTCAGCAGCAGCTGCAGGAGACATGTCCAGGAGAGGCCCCTTCCCGGAGGCAGGGTGGGATGTGTTTTCTTCCCTCCAAGATTTCAGCAGCTCTGCAAACACAACCAAACACCAAATTAACGTGGGCACAGGTGTTCCAGAACCACCCTGGTTTTTTGCTGGTCATTTCTGAAATCACACCACGATGAGGCCTTGAGGGTAGAACTTTATACAACTGATAAGCTGTAGAACAATGAGTTGGTTTATGAGTCAGATAAACTAGCATTCAGAAACTCCTAAATATGTAATTTTACAAGATATTCAAAACAGGAAATTAAATTACTACACATCTAAGGGTATCTTTTTTAAAAAATGAAAGAACAAAAGTAGCTGGGTGTGGCATTTCCTTTTCTGAGTCTTACAAACTCATTTCCCTGGGGAAAAAAGCACTGGTGAATGAGGGAAGAACCACAGGGATTCTTTCTGATTGCAAATGCCCCACTTTTCATCATAGCTGCTCTCAGCATTTTCAAGTCAGTTCAGTAACTAACTTTCCATTTCCTGTTTTAGACTACAGCAGCTTTCCATTTCATGTTTTATTCTAAGGCTACATCTACAAAAGACCCAATTTCAGCAATTTCAATAGAATAAGAAGTCTGTTCAGGAACACAGTGGGTTTGGTGAACTTTTAAGTTGATTCTATCAAAATGTGGTTCTTGAGGCCAGGCGTGGTGGCTTGCGCCTGTAATCCCAGCACTTTGGGAGGCAGAGGCAGAGGCAGGCTGATTGCTTGAGCTCAGGAGTTTGAGACCAGCCTGGGTGACATAGCAAAACCCCATCTCTGCTAAAAATACAAACTTTAGCCAGGCATGGTGCCTGTGGTCCCAGCTACTTGGTAGGCTGAGGTGGGAGGATTGCTTGAGACCGGGAGCTGGAGGTTGCAGTGAGCCAAGATCACGCCACTACTCTCCAGCCTGGGCAACAGAGCGAGACCCTGCCAAAAACAAAACAAAACAAAACAAAATGGTTCTTGGGTTCTCAACAAGCACAGACTGGTGACCCAGTTGCTTGGATCTGGGATGACTCTGGAAAGTGTGGCACAGCAGGTCAACAGGAGCTCAATTTTCAGAGTGGACAGGTACCCAAAGGCTGGTGTGGCCTCTCACTCACCCTCCTCCATGGTGTCACCTACTTCCACAAAGAGGTTGAGACTCAGTTAAAAAACAAGCAGCCAATAAAACTGCTAGTTATAAAGCACAAAATGGGTGGAAGGGGGGAACTTGGCTTTGAAAGAATAGTATAAGTGGAATCAAGTGAGAAAGCACCTTCCAGAAAATCACCCAAGCCCTGTACTTCAGGGGTATAATATATTAAATACACCAAGTGGTTGTTAAAGAGTTGTCTAGCTTACACAGAGCTGACCTAATTATCTCGTTATCTTATTTTACTCCAATGAATGGGATATTTTACCAGGACCCCGTAAGTCAGGTCCTGCATTTGCAAAGACAATCCAAAATCGTGAAGACTATTTTCACCTGCCCAAGGAAAGAAAACTTTTAAAATATTTTGTGCCGCTCACATCCATGGTCCCATGAAGGAACTCAAGACTGAGGCCCTAAGCCCAAGATGATCTTGACAAACCAAAATCACACTGAGGGAAGGTCAGTTTAGGTAAAGAAAGCAAACAGGCAATCTTACACTGGGAAAAACTTTTCCAGGAAAAAGTATGATAGAATCAGAAGGAAGTTGGAGAAAAAAAGGAAATATAGGAGGGAAAAAAGCTTTCATTTCAAACTTGGAAAAACTTGATATACAGATGCAGTTAAGCTGAGACAAAGCATTGCACTAATTTTTTAATCTTCCCATTTTTTATTAAGTCAGTAACATCCTGCAGTGAATAAGAATTTCATATTGAGTATACAGTAGTCCTCATTTATCCTACAGGGAGTACATTCCAAAACTCTCAGTGGAATGAAACGATGGAGAGTCCTGAAACCTATATATACTGGTTTTTTGTTATTGTTGTTGTTTTAATTTTTTTCCTGAATCATGCAATCTCTTTTGCGGTTTCGGAGACAAGGAAGAGAAGGGTGATTCTCGGCTGCAAAGTCCTATCAGGAATTCATTTATTCCCAGTACGGTCAACTTTGCAGTGAGTCACAAGGCTTCAACTGTCTTAAGGCAAATTCCCAAACACCAGTAAATAGAAGCCCAAAACTGAATCTGTAGTTTCTTGTCCGTGGACTAGTGGACGGAGCACCTGGCTGAGTGTTCACCTCTGATCCAAAATAGTGTGGAAATACTCTCTCTCTCTCCTTCCCCCACAGATGCACTCACAAACGGATACAAAGACACCCACATTCACTCGCAGTGAAACCTTTTCCAAACACCACCCTACACTTAAACTCCCCAAAGCCAAACTCCCCTCTCCAACACTCCTATTGGTTTTCCAAAAGACATTTCCAAAATTCACAGCACCTCTCCACGTCCAAAGCTATGGTGCGTTTGGGGAACGAAACGAGAGGCAAATGCCTTCTGTGCGAAATCGGTTTGCGGCTTTTAGGGAGCCCGAGCGCAAGCAACAGCCGGAGGGGCTCGCAGGGGCGCAGGTTGGGCTCGGATACCCAGCGCCTCCGCGCTGCCGCGGCTCCCCACGCCCAGCCGGGCCGCACAGCTCAGCGCCCGACCCGCCGCCGCCGGCGCAGGCGCGCGGGCCGGGGCAGCTTACCTGAAGCTGGGTCCGGCGCCTGGCTGACCGCGCTGCTGTGGGCACTGGCTGGGCGCGGCGTCCGCCTCCGCACGCGGCCTCGGCTGCGCCGGCCGCCCTGCACCCTACCCACCGCGCGTCCTGGTGCGGAGGGCGGACCCGGCAGTATTTAGAGAAGGAGGCGGTGCTGCGCGGGCGCGGCGGCCCGGGGAGGGCAGGGCAGGGCAGTGCAGGAGCGACCGGTGGGAGCTGGCCGCCACCGGGGGCCCGGGGCGCGCCCGCGAGGGAGTGGAGAGCCAGGGGCGGCTTCGGAACCCAGGGCTGGTGGGTTTGGCAGCCTCCGCGCTCGTGGCCGTGCGCGCGAGGAATCTGGGAGAAATGGGCACCTTCCACGGCTGCCTGGCCCGCACACCTGGCGGGGCTGGCGAGTTGAGATGCCCGCCCCCCGGCTGGCGGAACTGCGCGCCCCGCCCGCCGAGGCCCGCTCCCCCTCGAGGCCTGAGGCCCAGTTCTACAGGGGCGCGAGAGAGCGGCGGCGTGGGGGGCGCGGAGGAAGCGCCTGCCCCCGCCTCCACCGCCTCCTTCGTGGTTGCTGCCCAGGCCGAACAGGGTACCGTGCCCCGGCCGCCTTGGCCTTGGCCACCGCGAGGTCCGGGGCGACTACACCCAGCAGCCCTGTGGCCCTCCTGCTGCTCTGGAGACCTGGAGTGGGGTTACAGGGGGAAGCGCCTCGCTGCGAGCTCCCCATCGAATATGGAGCCACCAGGTCACGGGACGACGTGCGCTCTACAGAATGTGAGACAAGGGCCCTCCACACCCAGCCATTCAGGCCTGAGGTCCTGGCTCCGAGACTGAGTCCCAGACGCGGCAAGCCCCGCGCCGGACCAGCTCTGCCCCTTCCGCACCCACGTGTCTGCCCACAGCCCTCCTTTGCGATAGAACCCCCTTCCTGGTTCTCCACCACTAATGATCTGCCGGAATTAAACTGGTAACTTTCCCTGCCCTTGAACCGGGAGTTTCGGGATGAGTTTGCCAATCCCTGTGCTATTTGTAACCAGCCTTGTGACACGTGATACGGATCCAACTGTGCTAGTTTCCACACCAGGGGTCAGGGCACTGTGGAAGGTGAGTCAAGGGTTCTCTGCCCAAGCGCAGAGGTGCCCTGAGCCGCGGGGACTTCCCAGCCCTGCCTTCTCTTCTCAGCTTCCTGTCTGCCTTGCCTGAAACCCTATCTAGAGTTAAGGCCAATGGATGAAACTTTTCAATGTGCAAGCAAGCACTTTACCTACCTGATACAACAAGAGATTCCTGGTCATGCTCACTGAAGGTAAAGTATGAAGCAGGCTTAGCTAATCATCAGAGGTGAGAAGAGACTTAAAGAACCGGTCAGAGAGGTAAAGAGGGGAGGGGGTTACCTGGGCTTTAGGGTTCACCAGGGAGGCAGAACGGACAAGTTCTGGCCATTGGAATTTGGTGGGGCACTTGCCTGGGTGGCCAAAGGTGGACTTTTTCATAGCCAGGGTGCCCGACCTCTGTAAATCCCCGCCATAACTAACAGCCCTGATTACTGTCAAAATGAACAATGCCAACACTCACGACCCCTTGCTTTGTGGTTCTTTGCTACATCTCTCCAGCAGTTCAGAAAAGGTTGGAGGCAGCAGGGGACAGGAGACTGAGAAAAACAGTCATTTATCAGTTGAGGAAACTGAGGTCCAGGCTGACAGAGGTAAAGTAACCTCTGCAGCTGGTTGACATGCAGAGAAGGCCTGAGCCAGATGCAGATGCGCTGACCATTCAGTGTTTCTCCCGCAGCACACCTGTCACTCAGAGAACACACCATGCTGTGAACCCAGAAAACGCCCTTTTATTACATGGCCTTGTGATGCCAAGCACGTTTAGATTATTATAACAATACAGGCACTGTGTCCCAAGGACATTGCAGTAATCTATGTTTGGGGTGGAGATATCCTTCCTGGTCCAAGTGTCAAGGTATACCACCTTCTGGAAGGGCACCAAAGCATGTCCAGCAAATGGGCAGATACCCAAGAGTGGATTGTACAACAGCAGGCACTGGCTTTCTAAGAACTCAGGCCCTCATTATAGGATTTGTCCCCTCTGACACAGGCCTGTGAACAACTCTTCATTGTGCAAAAGGGTTTCCTTGTCCTTTCCCTACTCATTCTTCCCTTCCCCCTTATTTGAAACTGAATCTCTGGCCATGTCATGTGCAGGCCCGCAAGGGGCCTGTTGATACAGCTGCCCCTCTGGTGCCACATGACTGCAGGCTCACCACCCATGACAGACTTGAATATCCTGGCACCAAGGACAATCAGATTAGCCTCCACTTGGTATATCTGCTGTTCTCACTGTTTGTGTCTATGAGAGCCTGTTTGACTAAATTAAACTCCTTGGAAATTGATCATCGATTAAGTATGAAAGACATACCCACCAGCCTTTGAGGTACTTATCTTTGTAGCCCACCTAGCCTTAGGAGAGAAGCTGCGTGGCCTGGTCACTATCTAGTGGTCTTCCCTGGCCTGTGTGGTAGTGAAAAAGATAAAAGCCAGACCGAATCCTTAGAAAAACAGCATCAGAACAAGATTAAAAACCTCGAATTCAGTCAGTGACTGTAGAAGCATAAAGCAGAGGCATGTGTTCATGTATTTACCCAGCACAGATTTACCAAGTACCAATAAAACACGGAACTTGTATTTTATTGAGGAGAAAGGCAATAGAATATGTAAGTTATACAGAGAATCAGAAAGTGATTGAGTGCCAGGGAGAACAATAAATCACAGATGGGGACTGGGGAGCACCCCATTTTAAATAGGGGAGTTAAGGAAGGCATCTCTGAGAAGGTGAGATTGCAGCAAAAACTTGAAGGGAATGAGGAAGCAAGTGTATCAATGATCTATTATTGCATAACAGCTTACCCCAAAACTTTGAAGTTTGAAACAGCAAAAATGTATTCTCAGGTTTCTGATCAGGGTCAGAAACTGCAAGTGGCTTAGCTGGGTACTTCTGGCTGAGCCTCTCAGAGGCTGCAGTCTAGCAGTTGGCCAGGGCTGTGGTTATCTGAAGGCTGGACTGGGGCTGGAGGATCTGCTGCCAAGGTGGCACATTCACAGGGCTATTGGCAGGAGGCCTCAGTTCCTCACTATGTGGATTTCTCCACCAAGCCTCCCCTCGCGTGAGTGATCCAAGGGAGAGCAAACAAAGGGGAAGCTGTGGTGCCTTTTCTGATGAGGCTCTGCACTTACACACCATCACTTCTCTTTATTCTGGTCCTTAGAATTGAGTCACAAAGTCAAGGGGAATGGGATTAGGTGCCACCTCTTGTAGGGAAGAGTAAGAAAGAATTTGTAAGCATAGTTTGTGATTTTTTGTGGGAAGCAGGGAAGAGTGCTTCAGGCAGAAGTAACCACAGGTGCAAAGGCCCTGAGGTGGGAACACACATATTAGCATATTCAAAGGAGAGCAAGAGGCCAGGGTGGCTGCAGTTGGTGAGCAAGGGGGAGAGTAGGAGAGGAGGTCGGAGAGGAGGTCAGAGAGGAAAGGCATGTGCAGGGCCAAGGGCACCAGGTTGTGCAGGGCCTTTAAGTAGGTGGGAAGCCTTTGAATGGTTTTTGAGCTGATGTGATGAGCTTTGACAGTGATGTGATCTGATTTCTTTTAAAAAAGAAATTGGTGGCTTTTGCAGTAAGAATAGCCCAAGGAGGAGCCAGGATGGATGGGAAGAGGCCAGTTAGGAGGCTGTGGTAACAACCCAGGAGTTATGTCTGTAGCTTGTGTTTGAAGGTGGTGAAAGGGATGAGACTTTGGATATATCTTGAAGATAGAGTCAATGGGATTTTCCATGAACCACATGTGGGTTTTGGTTCCAAGGTTTTGGATCTGAGCAAGTGGAAGAATGGTTCTGGCACAAGCAAGATGGGGAATCCTAAGAGTGGGACAAGTTTGAGAGGAGGAGCTTCAGAGTCCATTTGGGGACATGTTAATTTTGTCCATTAGACATCCAAGTAGAGAAGCTGAGTAGGCAATTGAATATGGAGGTTTGGAGTTCAGGAATTCGGAAGGAATACTTTCCTATGGTCTGTGAGTGACATTACAAAATTGAGGAGGCTGGGCTCCCTCTCTGGAAGAGTAACAATTAGTCCTTTGGAGGGTTCTAAACACACAAAGCAAGGGAGGGGCTGGTGCCAACCAAGTGCAGTTTTCAGATGTTTCTGGGGTGCAGAGCGCAGCTAGTGCGGCTGGGAGGCATGAGTTTCACCCAGAGCAGGGGGCTTCTGCTGCTCTGTTCCCAAAACAGTGCCCTAAGGAACACATATTTTTCACTTCAACAAGACAGGCCACGTATTTCTTCCCAGGGCACTGCCAACCCTGAGAAGAAACTCAGGGCAAGTGGATTGACCTGCAGAATTCAGTGGCACCATTTTTCAGAATTCATAAGATGGCAGAAAGACAATCAGCTAATCAAGTCTGCCAACTTCTAGGTCTCTTTTCTCTTTTGGACTCTTTCTAATTCTGCCCCAAATTAATCTTAGCACCCAGAAGCACACATTTCCCTGCTTCCAATTTCTGATGTTTTCTGAGCCCCAGCTGGGCTTGGTTTATAGGAATTTATTCTCGAGCGCTCAGTCTTGGGTCCATGTTTCAACATATATTTCCAGGACTCCCAATGACTCCTCTGAACCAACCTGGGCCCCATCCAGCTGTATAACCCTGAAAAGGGTGTACCAAAGTCCCTGGGATATTTTCCTCCTCCCTAACCCCCAGGTCGGACTTAGACCCCAGGGCTTCAGAGACATATCAGGAGTGCAAGTAGAGGCTGACTAATTTGGAAAGCTTGAATTAAGGGTTTAGACTGGCTCCCTTAGCTGATCCTAGTGCAAAGGCTAATCTTTTGCAGTCATTTTATGGCATAAGATGGTGCTGTTGATTTTGCACGGTTAATAACAGCTCAGCCTGAGTGCTGCTAGCCTAAGCCAAGGGTGTAGAATGCAAGCAGTTGTTTCAGCGAAAGTAAGAATTTGCTGGGAGCACACTTGGCTTTTCTGAAGAGGCCTCTGCACTGCCAAGGGAGAAAGACCCCCCCTCAACAGTGGCCACAGCATCTGGTCTGTGGCTAGAGGAGACCAACGTGTTGAGATGTTGATATTAAGAGGTAGACATGGGAGACTTTTCACTTTGTTCTGTACTAAGAAAAATTCTGCCTTGGGATCTTGTTGATCTGTGACCTTACCCCCAACCCTGTGCTCTCTGAAACATGTGCTGTATCCACTCAGGGTTGAATGGATTAAGGGCGGTGCAAGATGTGCTTTGTTAAACAGATGCTTGAAGGCAGCATGGTCGTTAAGAGTCATCACCACTCCCTAATCTCAAGTACCCAGGGACACAAACACTGCGGAAGGCCGCAGGGTCTTCTGCCTAGGAAAACCAGAGAACTTTGTTCACTTGTTTATCTGCTGACCTTCCCTCCACTATTGTCCTGTGACCCTGCCAAATCACCCTCTGCGAGAAACACCCAAGAATGATCAATAAAAAATAAAAAATAAAAAATAAAAGAGTTCTTTGGAAAAGTACTGTCTCTTCACTCATTCACTGCTGACTGGATCCCGAAGAATGCACTATGTCTCCCCAGCATGTAGAAAGGGGATGAATCAAACTGAGTTTAGATCCTGGCTTTGTCACTTACCAGCTGTGTGACCTGGGGCAAGTAAACATCTTTTCTGTATCTTAGTGTTCTCATCTGTAATGTGAGAATAACCAGACCTACCTCGAAGGATGTCTTGCTTGAAGAGTAAATATCTGGCACATGGAGAGCGATCAATAAATGGATTTCTCCTTAACTACTACTCATCTAGCTACGCTCATCTCATCTTCCACCTGTGGCTCAGGAAGCTTGAGCTGATGAATCCATGGAGACTGTAAAGAAATAGCAGGGGAGGTCGATCAGGGTGCTCACTGAGAGCAAACTGTGGCTCTGTTGATTTCTGATGCCCAGTTGGCAATGGTTGGAGTTCCCAGCCTGCCAGCTCAGCTGTTTCTCCCTATAGCGCATCTCTCAGTTATTTCTAGGAGTTCTTAAAGGTGTGCATCGCATCATCTCAAAAACCAGCCCGTCCAACTTGTGTTATCTGCCCTGTTGATCTACCTTTGTTTTGCCAAGGTCTGCAGCCTCCAAAGCTTCTGAAATGGGCCTTGCTGCTGCTGGTATCTTTAGAGGGTCATGTGGTATCCTGCCAAGGGTGATTCCTTAGCCTGTCAGTGGCCCAGGGCTCAGGATTCTACCTGCCTCACATCTCCTGGATCCATCTGCATGTCTTGGCCCAATCTCCATATCCTCGGTTCCGGCCCCTCCACTACCTGGTTGCCACTGATGATTCCAAGGATTCAGATCAGCTCACAGTGCTCCAAAAATATAGCAAAGTGAAACAAATGTGCAAATAAATGATAAAAACAAAAGAAGAAAAAGAAAGAAAAGACTTATTGTATATGCTACCTCCTTCAAACAGCTTGCTGTGATGTGCATGGTGGTGTGGGAACCTTCTGATGTCATACATACAGGTAACTTACCTAGTTTTGGATCAGGCATGGAAACTTGTCTGAGACACTTGGAGATGACTCCCAAAATGGTCTGACCCAGAAATCCAGAAAGGGGCCATCTGACTGTCCCAGGGTGCTGTACATGGGGAACATGCCACCTGGCTGGGGATCCAGGGAGCAAGGGTCTTCCTGGGTGTGGCAGGTCATCTCCTCACAGTCACACACGAACACTTGACTTCTCCCACAAAAACTTCTGGCCTAAAAAATTAATCAATACTTATCTAAACACCTGAGAGCCGAGAGTCTTTGATAAATTAAAAGGCAGTTTGGCAGTAAGCCACCTCCTGAATGCCCCAGATTTTCATAAAAGGCCCTTTGTGGAAGCCACAGAATGCAGGTAAAGCTAGAATTTGAGGCGGTGCTGATTGAGAGAAGATAAAGAGAAAACTACTTTTTAGGGTTTTTTCTTTTTAACTTACCTCATAGGGTGTTTAAAGAATTGAATGAGTACAGAAAACAAGACTTGCTGTAATTTTTGCTTGGATGTGATTCCAGGGGAAATATTTTTTCTTAAATGAAAATATAATAGCTAACCCCTACATAAAGCTTACTATGTGTTTTTAGGGGTTTACAAATGTAATCACTCCTTTGTGTTTCATAAGAACCCTGTGAAGTGAGTACTGCTGCTGCCTCACTGGACAGGTGCACAGGGAGGCTGGGCACTTGCTCCCTCACCTTGCCAGCCAGGGGCATTGCCGGATGGGAAGCGCCAGTTCTCTCTCCTCTCCAGCGGGTGTCTGTGTGCTCTGCCACAGCACCCATTCATTCTTTGCAGTTCCAGTTAAATGCCATTTCCCCAGTGAAGATGGGCCCTGGCTCCCCGTTCCCCCTTGTTATTTTCATACCTGGCGTTCTGGTGTTTTTCATTCAGGACACTTACCACAGCCATAGTTGTTTACTATTCCTTTCAGACCACTTCTTCCCCACCCTTTGCTGCTTAAACTATGTGTCACCCTCTCCACTTCCTGTCACTCTCATCATTGGCTTCCGTCTCTACCACTTCAAATCCTCCCTTAATCCTACATGCTTCCAACCTCCATGTGGTTGAGTGCTAGAGTTTGGGTGTTTTTATCCCCTCAAATCTCATGTTGAAATTTGATCCCCAGTGTTGGAGGTGGGGCCTAATGGGAAGTTTTTGGGTCATGAGGGTGGATCCTTCATGATTAGATTAATGCTCCCCCTGGGAAGATTAATAGTTCTAGCTCTATTAGTTTCCAAGAAAGCTGGTTGTTAAAAAAAAAGCCTGGCACTTCCCTCCTCCCTCTTTGCCTCCTGTCTCACCATGTGTGATCTGTACATACCAGGTTTCCTTCGCCTTCTGTCTTGATTGGAAACAGCCTGAAGCCCTCACCAGAAGCCAGAGGCAGATGCTGGTGCCATGCTTCTTGTACAGTCTGCAGAACTGTGAGCCAAATAAACCTCTTTTCTTTATAAATTACCCAGCCTCGGGTATTCCTTTATAGTAACACAAACACACTAAGACAATACCAATTCAGAATTCAGGCCTTCTCATCAACAAATCTTTCCTCTTCCAACCACCTCAGCCAACACCTCCTACCAGCTCACCCTGGACCAGGGACTACCTGAAACGGCCCCTTCTGCAAAAACAGGAATTGGAGCATCTCTTTCCATCTTGCTTTTCCAGCCATTCCTGCTACAACTGTCCTTCACTCTAACTAGACCCTTCACTTGTTCCAATTAACTATTTTTTCTTTACTTCTTTCTTGTGTAGTTCAGATTTTATGCTCTATCAATTCAGTAGCAGTCTCTCTGATAGACTAAATTTCAAAGCCTGTGTCTTTGCATCATGCCATCTGGTAATGTTGCCATTACCTACTTTTCTGAGCCTGTCCTCAGTAGCTAAGTGCTACTGGTGAACGACCCAACTCTAAAATTGACTGCTATCTGTGTTCACTAAACTGAAGTGGGCCCTCAACAATGCCTGGCTACCCAACCCCATTTTGTTCCTAGGCTCACTTTCTGCATAACTGTTTTCAGCAGGTAGTCCCAAAGTCCAGTGAGCCTTTTTCCCTGCTCAGGTGACAGACACCCTTGATGGTTCTGATCCTTGCCTGGCCAGCATGGTTCTTCAGGGAAGACAACAAGCTAGGGTAAAGCAAGGGTAAATCCTTGGCCAAGCACACTCCCCCTATAATGCCCCTGGCTTGGAGTCCCAGTGTTATAGCTCTTTAGTTTGCTCTTCAGTGCTTGATACCTGAAGCATACTTGCTTCCAGCCCAGGTCAGGGAGCTTCAAGTCTTAGCTTCCTGCTGTGCCAAAGCTGAATCTCCCTTCATGGTGACTTTTCCCTGATATTGGACCCAGGTCAGTGTTCTAAGCTCACTTCACTTCTGATGAGTTCTTCCTTCAGGGCCCTAGATATTTCTTGCTAGAGACCTAAGTCTGAATTATCTCCATCCATCAGCATGGCTTAAAACAAGGATTGGTGAACTTATTCTGTAATAGGCTAGATAGCAAATATTTTAGGCCCTATAGGTCATTTGAGTTATTTGGTCTCTGTTACAACTACTCACCTCTACCATCACAGCTAGAAAGCAGCCATAAACATAGACAATATAAACAAATGAGCATGGCTATGATTCAATACAACTTTACTTATGAACACCAATATTTGAATTTCATAGAATTTTCATGTCACAAAATATTCTTTTAATTTTTTTCAGCCATTGAAAGTATAAGGTCTCCTATTCAAGTAGGTGTAGTTAGAAATAAACAAAATAAAGTCATTCTTAGTTCACTGGTCTTACAAAAACAGGAGGCAGCCAGATTTGGCCCTTGGGCTATAGCTTGCTCACTTCTGCAATACTAATTTGTTGAACTTAAAAAGAAATAGGGGGTAAATCTGGCAAGATGGTGGAGTAGAAAGTACCAGGAATCTATCTCCCCACTTAGACAATGATTTGCTGGCAGAATCTGTTTGATGTAACTGTTTTATAACTCTGAAATCTATTGCAGGCTTAAAAACTTCCAGTGGAAGGTTGGGCAGTAAATTGCAGTTACTGTCAATCAGTTTTAGCTCTTAGCAAAGTAGTATCCATATCACCCATCCTTCACCTCCGGCCCATACACATTGTGGGAGTCTTAAAAGGAGAAGAGAGAAAAGCTAGAACTGTTGTAATGGTAGTTTGTACCTTCACTTTTTGTATTCTGCATGATTTAAGAGATTAATATATTAAAAAAATATTTGTTTAAAAGCTAGTATTATTATAACTTTGGTTTGTAAATCCACATTTTATTTACTACATAATTGAAGAGATCAATGCATTTAAAAGATTTATTAGTTTATGCTTTTGTCACACAATGTGTGAATATGCAGTCTGTGACAACAACAACTGAAAGGGGTGGAGATAAAGCCATAAAGGAGCAGAGTCTTTGTGTGTTATTGAGGTTAAGCTTTTCTAAATTCAAATTAGTGTTATAACTTTAGGATGTTACATGTAATCCCCTTTACATGTAACTGCAAAGAGATAGGTATAGAATATACACAAAAGGAAATGAGAAAAGAATTTAAACAGCACTATGTTTTAAAAAAAATCAATTAAACATAAAAGAGCAATGCAGGAAATAAGGGACAAAAAAAGCTGTAAGTCATATGAAAACAAATGGCAGAATGACAGAAGTACATCCCTTCTTATTAGTAATAACTTTAAATGTAAATGGATGAAACTCTCCAATGAAAAGACAGAGATTGGCAGGAAATATTTTTTCTGAAAAACAACAACAATAACAGCAACAAAACCCATGATCCAACTACATGCTGTCTACAAGAGACTTGCTTTAGCTCCAAAGACACATATAGAATAAAAGTAAAACGATGGAAAAAGATATTTCATGCAAATAGTAAACAAAAGATAACACAGGTGACTATACTAATATCAGACAAAATAGATTTTAAATTGTAAAAATGGTTACAAGAGACAAGAAGGGCAATATAAATAAAAGTTTCAACACATTAAGAAACTAGAACAACTATAAACATTTACAACCTAATGACAGATCATCAAAATATATTCAGCAAAAACTGACAGAATCAAAGGGAGAAATAGAAAGTTGTACAATAACGGTTGTAAACGTCCATATCCCACTCTCAATAATAGATAGAACAACCAGACAAGTAAGATACACAAGAAAATAGAGGACTTAATAAACCAACATAATAAACCAACTAGATCTAACAGACATAAACAGAACACTCTGCCCAGCAACGACAACATACACATTCTTCTCAAGTGCACATGGGGCATGGTCCAGGGTAGATCATATGGTAGGCCACAAATTGTCTCAATATATTTGAAAAAATAGATGTCTGCATGTTGGAAGTCCAAGGCAGGAGGATCACTTGAGCCCAGGAGTTTGAGACCAGGCTGGGCAACATAGCAAGACTTTATTTCTACAAAAAAAAAAAAGAAGAAAAAAATTAGCCAGGCATGGTGTGCATACCTGTGGTCCCAGCTACTTTGGAGGCTGTGGTGGGAGGATCATTTGAGCCCAAAAGGTTGAGGCTGCAGTGAGTTGTGATCACACTACTGCACTCTAGCCAGGGCAACAGAGACAAGGTCAAAAAAAAAAAAAAAGATAGATAGATATCATACAAAGTATCTTCTGTAACTACAACAAGACAAAATTAAAAATCAGAATCAGAAGTAAAACTAGAAAACTAGAAAACTCACAAAATTGTGGTTAAGCTTGTCTAAATTCAAATTAGAATGTTATAACTTTAGGATGCTAAACAACCAATGTTTCAAAGAAGAAATCACAAAGAAAATTAGAAAATACTTACAGATGAATGAAAATAAAAACAGAACATACCAAAACTTATGGCACTCAGCAAATGCACTGATCACAGGGAAACGTATAGCTATAAATGTTTCCATTTTTAAAAAAAACCTAAACAAAGCTAGCAAAGAGAAGGAAATAATAAAGATCAGAGCAAAAATAAACAAAATAGACAATACAAAAAATAGAAAAGATTAATGAAACAAAAGTTGGTTATCTGAAAAGATCAACAAAATTTACAAACCTTTAGGGAGAGGGACTAAGAATAAAAGAAAATTCAAATTATTAAAATCAGAAATGAAAGTGAGGATATTACTACCAATCCTACATAAATAAAAAGGATTTTGAGAGAGTACTATGAACAATTGTACATCAACAAATTGGATAGCCTAAATGAAATTGACAGGTTCCTAGAACACAAAACTTACAGCAAGGTGAAATCACAAAGAAATAGAAAATTTGAATGCACCTATAAATAGTCAGGAGATTGAATCAGTAGTCATAAATGTCTCATCAAAGAAAAGCCTTGGACCTGATGGCTTCACCATGAGTTTTACCAAACACTTAAAAAAGAACAATACTAATCCTTTTCAAACTTTTCCAAGAATTGAAGAGGCAGGAACACTTCCTGACTCATTCCATGAAACTAATGTTACACTGATACTGAAGCCAGACAAAGACACTAAGAAAACTATCAGACCAGAAGGACAGAGTAAAAAATAAAATAAGAAAACCGTTGACCAATATTTCTTATGATATTGGTGCAAAAATCCTCAACAAAATATTAGCAAACCAAATTCAGCAGTATATATAAAAAGGATCATATACCATGATGAAGTGGAATTTATTTCTGGAATGCAAGAATGGTTAAACATATGAAAATTGACCAATGTAATGCACCACATTAACAGAATGAAGGAGAAAAAACACGTGGTTATTGCAATTGATGCAGAAAAAGCATTTGACAAAAATTCAACACTGTTTTATGATTAAAAATACTCAATAAACCAGGAACGGAAGGAAACTATACCAACAGTGAAAGCCATGTGGGAAAACCCACAGCAAACATGATATTTAATGGTGAAAAACTGAACACTTTTCCTCTAAGATCAGGAATGAGGCAAGGATACCTACTTTTACCACTTCTGTTTAACATAGCCCTGGAAGTACTAGCCAGGGCATTTAGGCAAGAAAAATAATAATAATAGAAGACATCCAAATTGGAAAGAAAGAAGTAAAATTCTCAATGTTTGCAGATAATATGGTGTTGTATGCTGAAAATCCTTAATATTACACACACACACAAATTGTTAGAATAAAATGAATTCAGCAAAGTAGCAGGATACAAAGTCAACACAATGCAAAAATCATTTGCATTTCTATACACTAACAATGAATAATTTCAAAAGGGAAGTATGAAAACAATTCCATTTATAATAGCATCAAAAAGAAGAAAATAATTAGAAATTAATTTAGACAAGGAGAGGAAAGTCTTGTACAATAAAAACTACAAGATATTGCTGAAAGAAATTAAAGAAAGTATAATTAAACAGAAACACATCCCATGTTCATGGGTTGGAAGGCTTAATATTGTTAAGATGTCAATACTACCCAAAGTGACCTACAGATTTGATGCAATTCCTCTCAAAATCCCAGTGATATTTTGGAGAGAAACAGAATAACTGATGCTAAAATTCATTTGAGATCTCAAGAGATCCTGAATAGCCAAAAATCTTAAAAAAGAAGACCAAAGCTGAAGGACTCACATTTCCTAATTTCAAAACTTACTACAAAGCTGCAGTAATCAAAACAGTGTGGTACCAGCATAAAAACATACATATAGACCAATTGAATAAAATTGACATCCCAGAAATAAACTCTTACATGTATGGCCAAATGATTTTTGACAAGGGTGTCATGACCATTCAATGGGGAAAGAACATTCTTCTCAACAAATGGTTTGGGAAGACTGAATATCCACATACAAAATAATGAAGTTGGACCTTACCTAACACCATACAGAAAAATCACTCAAAATTAATCAAAGACTTAAATGTAACACCTAAGACTAGAAGGAAAACATAAGGCAAAAGCTTCATGACATTGGATTTGGCAATGATTTTTTTTTTTTTTTTTTTAAGACAGAGTCTCGCTCTGTTACCCAGGTTGGAGTGCAGTGGCTCAATCTCTGCTCACTGCAACCTCTGCCTCCCAGGTTCCAACGATTCTCCCGCCTCAGCCTCCAGAGTAGCTGGGATTACAGGCATGCACCACCACGCCTGGCTAATGTTTGTATTTTAAGTAGATACGAGGTTTCACCAGGTTGGCCAGACTGGTCTTTAACTCCTGACCTCAGGTGATCTGCCGCCTCAGCCTCCCAAAGTGCTGGGACTATAGGCATAAGCCACCACGCCCAACTGGCAATGATTTTTTGGAAATGACATCAAAGGCGTAGGCAAAAAAGAAAAACAGAGAGAAATTGGATTTCATGAAAGTCTGAAAAATTTATGCATCAAAAGACACTATCAACAGAGTAAAAAGGCAACCCACAGAATGGGAGAAAATCTTCGCAAACCGTATATCTAATAAGGAATTAATATCCAGCATATACAGAGAACTCACCTAAAACTCAAAAACAAAAAAACCAAACAACCTGATTCAAAAAATGGGCAATGGAATTTTATAGACATTTATCCAAAGAGGATATACATATATCCCCACTAAGCACATGAAAAGATGTTCAATATCACTGATCATTAGGAAAATGCAAACCAGACTACAATGAGATGCCACCTCATGACTGCTATCAAAAAAAAAAACATAAAATAAGTGTTAGAGAGGATGTAGAGAGATTGGAACCCTTGTGCACTGTTGGTGGGAACGTAAACTGGTATGAAAAGAGTTTATGGTGGCATGGTGGTTCCTCAAAAAATTAAAAATAAAATTACCATATGATCCAGCAATTCCACTTCTGGGTATATACCCAAAAGAACTGAAAGCGAGGTCTCAAAGAGCTCTTTGTACATCAGAGTTCATGGCAGCATTATTCACAATAAACAAAAGATGGAAGCAACTCAAGTGCCCATTTACAGATGAATGGATAAGCAAAATATGGTATAGACACACAATGGAATATTATTCAGCCTTAAAAAGGAAGGAAATTCTGACACATGCTACAAAGATGAATCTCAAGGACACTATGCTAAGTAAAATAAGCCAGTCACAAAAAGACAGATACTTTCTGATTCCAATTACATGAGGGGTGCTTACAGTAGTCAACTCACAGAGACAGAAAGTAGAATGGTGGTTATCATGGGCTTGGGGGAGAGGAGAATGAAGGCTTATTAATGGGCATAAACTTTCAGTTTTATTTTCCTTTTTCTTTTCTTTTTTTTTTTTTTTGAGACAGTCTCACTCTCTGTCACCCAGGCTGGAGTGCAGTGGCATGATCATGGCTCGTTGTGGCCTCAATTTCCCCAGCTTCAAGTGATTTTCCCACCTCAGTCCCCCAAGTAGCTGCGACTACAGGCAGGCACCATCACGCCTGGCTAATTTTTGTATTTTTTTTTTTTTTTTTTTTTGGTAGAGATGGAGTTTCACCATGTTGCCTAGGCTGGTCTGGAACTCCTGGACTCAAGCGATGCCTCCTTGGCCTCCCAAAATGCTGGGATTACAGGTATGAACCTGACCTAAAGTTTCAGTTTTCATCTTTTCAAGATGAAAAGAATTATGAAGATGGGTGATGGTGACAGTTGCACAATATTATGAATGTGTTTAATACCACTGAATTGTACATTTAAAAATAGTTAAGATGGTAAATTGTATTGATGTGTGAAGGAAACCAGAATGTGTTACCCCAAAATATTCCTCTTTGACATAAATATTTTTTAATTAAAGGCAATTAAGAAGTAGCAAACAAAAGAAAAGATCTCTCTATCCATCTGCTTTTCTGCCTAAAGATAGGATATAAGGTCCACTTTACTGGAGATAGCACTTATCAGCCCAGAAATAGCACCAGAAGAACCTACAAAAAAGCCTTATTCTGTTGGTGTATTCCCACAGATTTATCTTGCTACAGTTTCTTGCCTTTGGAAATCTAAAACTGCTTTCCTATGTCCTGTCACTTCTATAAAATTTATTGTTCTTTGTTGTTGAAGATATGATGCTCATAGTTTTAAGCTACCACTTTGAGTTACCTTTCACTGAGATTTCTTCCACATGGTGTACACTATACACGTTAGTTAATACACTTGCTGGCCAGGTGCGGTGGCTCACACATGTAATTCCAGAACTCTGGGAGGCTGGGGTGGGTGGATTCATTGAGCTCAGTAGTTTGAGATCAGCCTGAGCAATATAGCAAAACTCTGTCTCTACAAAAAATGCAGTATTAGCCTGGCATGGTGGTGCATGCTTGTAGTCCCAGCTACTCGGGAGGCTGAGGTGGGAGGATCGCTTGAGCCCGGGAGGCAGAGGTTGCAGTGAGCCGTGATCTTGCCACTGCACTTCAGTCTGGGCACTAGAGTGAGATCCTGTCTCAAAAGTAATTAATTATTTAATTAATTTATTAACTTGATGTTTTCCTCTTGCTAATCTATCTTGTGTTACAGGAGTCTGTTTCAACTACAAATTTATGAGAGTTGAGGAGAATATTTTAGAAGATTATATTTTAACTCCTTATTTCTTGCCACAATTAAAAGAAAAACTGAAAAAAAGGGGGAAGAAAGGAGTAGGGTTGTTGACCCTGCCCTGCCCTCCTCTCCCTGGATGCGCCCAATTATCCTGGATGAGAAGGATGCTGAGAAGGCTCTAAGCAGGATGCTCACTGGATAGCTCTGAGTTCAGGCCATCATATCCTAGGTGCCTTCCCTAGTTCATGGTCTTTCTGGAGCCACAATAAGTCCTTTTTATGTATAGCTTGAATTCTTTCCCTCTGGTCTAATCCTCCCCACCTCACCCAGCCTCCACCTTTAGTCTGCAGCACAAATTCCTCCCCCAAACTTTTTGCCAGATTCAAGGGGGAGCTAAATAAACCAGCAGTCTTCAAACTGGGGTATGGGAATTCTAGGGAGACAGAAGACTTCCTCAGAGCACCAGACCCAGGTAGTTTCAAAGGAACCAATTTTTATATCCTCCACTAAGATCTCTTTCCGAAATATATCTGCCCTCAGGCACTACCTGGCATCAAACTGCTTCTCCCATTGACTCTATTTAGTTCACTTCACTGGAAGTAAAGGCCTCAGGGCCTCCAACAAAGGAGCAATTCTGAGTACTGTGTTGGAGTCAGTCATTACTCAAAGGCCAGAGCAACCAATCCTTTTCAGAGTCAAGTGGTTTCCAATTATAGGCAATTTCTCAGGGTCAATTGGTTCCCAACTACAGTCAATTATAGACCCCATATACAATGGTGGTCCCATAAGATTATACTGGAGCTAGAAGATTCCAATTGCTTGGTGACTTCATAGCCATCATAATGTGTAGCACATATTATGTAGTACATAATATGTAGCACAATGCATTACTCACATGTTTGTGGTGATGCTGGTGTAAACAAACCTACTGCACTGCCAGTTATGTAAAAGTATAGCACATATAATTATGTAATGCATATAATACTTCGTAATGATAATAAATGACTATGTTACTGGTTTGTGTTGTCAACCGAAGAATGATGAGGTTAATAAATTTGGAAAGCCCAGCTTTATTGCTCTTAAAAGGTTGCAGCGTGCAGGTGGCCATTCTGACAAGCTGGGAAGTGTAGCCTCTGGCCAGAAGCCAGAAACCTGCACTTTGAAAGGAGAGGCAAAAGGAACAGGAATGTATGCTGAGTGGGGTGGCTGAATATATGTATTTAACAGGCTATAGGAGGAGTCATGAATATTTATGAAAAGAGAAATGTGCACATGCACAGTTGAGCTTCATGGGTGGCAGGTGTAAAAAAAATGGTGGCGTTAGCATGATCCAAGGTTGGAGTTTTTGGCTCTCTGAACATCAAAAGGGGATGCAGAGGACATGAAAACCCTCACTGCACCCAACCCCTGTAGACTGGCCAGAACCACTTCATGGTCGGTGGTCTCTTATCAGAAATGCTGGTCAGTTGTGTCAAAACTGCAAAAGGGAGGGGCACCATCAAGCCATTGGTTGACATCAGTGGCGGAGCCTTTTAAAAAGACTGGTTTCTGTTAAGCCTTTAGGGAAGAAAGCCTTAGTGAGAGAGGGGGCATAACAAGGCATGTCCGGCCTCCCATCCCATCATGGCCAGGAACTCAGTTTTAAGGTTTCTCTGGGGTCCTCTTGGTCAAGGGGGGATCTATTCAGTTGGTTGGGGGGCTTAGAATTTTATTTTTATTTCTCAATAAAAATAAAAAATTACCATACTATACTTTTTATTGTTTTAGAATGTTCTCTACTTTTATAAGTAGAAGTAGCTTAAAAAAAAAAAAAGGTTGACCAGGCTCACACCTGTAATCCCACCACTTTGGGAGGCTGAGGCACAAGGATTGCTTGAGCCCTGGAGTTTGAGACCAGTGTGGGCAACAAAGCAAGACCTTGTCTCTATTTTTAAGAATTAAAAAAAAAAAAAAAAAAAGTTAACTGTAAGGCAGCCTTAGGCAGTTCCTTCTGGAAGTATTCCAGAAGAAGGCATTGTTATAATAGGAGATGACAGCTCCATGCCTATCATTGCCCCTGAAGACCTTCCAGTGGCATAGGGTGTGGAAGTGGAAGACAATGATATTGATGATACTGAGCCTGTGTAATCTAGGCCAGTGTGTGTGTTTGTGTCTTAGTTTTTATCAAAAAAATTTAAAAAGTTAAAAAAATGTTAAATAGAAAAAAGCTTATAGAGTAAGGATATAAAGAAAGAAAAAAAATTTTTTTTTGAGAGAGTCCCACTCTGCCACCAGGCTGGAGTGCAGTGGCACAGTCTCGGCTCACTGCAAGCTCTGCCTCCTGGGTTCAAGCAATTCTCCTGCCTCAGCCTCCTGAGTAGCTGGGACTACAGGTGTCCACCACGGTGCTCAGCTAATTTTTGTATTTTTAGTAGAGACGGGGTTTCACCATGTTGGCCAGGTTGGTCTGGATCTCCTGACCTCCTGATCTGCCCACCTAGGCCTCCCAAAGCGCTGGGATTACAGGCATGAGCCACCGTGCCCAGCCAAAAGAAAATATTTTTGTGCAGCTATACAATGTTTTGTGTTTTTATTTTTATTTATTTATTTGAGACAGGGTCTCACTCTTGTCATCCAGGTTGGAGTGCAGTAGTGTGTCTTGGCTCGCTGTAGCCTCTCCCTCCCAGGTTCAAGTGATCCTTCCACCTCAGTCTCCTGAGTAGTTGGAATTACAGGTGCGTGTCACCATGCTCAGCTAATAATTTTTTAATTTTTTTGTGAAGACAAGGTCTCACTATATTATCAAGTCTTGTCTCCAATGGCTCAAGTGATCCTCCTGTTTTGGCCTCCCAAAGTGCTAGGATTACAGATGTGAGCCACTGTGCCTGGCCTTGTGTTTTAAACTAAGCGTTATTACAAGAAAATCAATAAGTTTAAAAAAATTAAAAGTTTCTGAAGCAAAAAGTTAAGTAAGCTAGTTAATTTATAACTGAAGAAAGAAGAATATTATTTTATAGATTTAGTGTAGCCTAAGGGTACCATGTTTTAATATCTGCAGTAGTGTATTGTAATGGCCTCACCACTGACTCACTGACACAGAGTAACTTCCAGTCCTGCAAGCTTCATTCATGTTAAGTGCCCTATACAGGTGTATCATTTCTTTTATAGCATATTTTTAATGTACTTCTATGTTTTGATATGTTTCAATACACAAACACCATTTTCTTCCAATTGCCTACAATATTCAGCACACTGACATGCTGTACAGGTTTGTAGCTTAGGAACAATAAACTCTACCATATAGTCTAGGTGTGTAGGAGGCTCCACCATCTAGGTTTGTGTAAATGCACTCTATGAGTTCATACAATGACAAAATTGCATAATGATGCATTTCTCAGAAGGTATCCCTGTCATTAAGTGACACATGATTGTATTGACTTTCACCAAAATTGAAGAAGGACCAAGTGGTTAGCTGACTGGTCACTAGAAATAATTTTTGATGAAAACATTGTTATATGATTTTTTTGGCAAAATCTTGGAAAAATTCAAAGAATGGAATAACCTTGCTTAATAAACTCCCTCTATTTCCATGTACTTGCTTATGTGGACAAAGAGCATCAGTACTCACATCCATGACAGTGAAAAGTAGGAATAGATTCTGTCTCATTCTAGCAATAAGTAATCGCCAGTGACAGCCCCCATCCATTTCATTAATAGGTGAATTTTTAATAAAAGTTTGCTTTTATGTTTAGTGATTACCAACATTATAATATGTGTACAATGTGTGTTTTATTTTTATATTTGATCAATTAGTACTAATAATAGTTGTACTGATAATTCAACCCCAAAATATTTTAATACTTAGAAACTTACAGTATAGGGTTACATATAGATATATAGATTTTTTTGGCAAAGCAAAATAATTATTTCAAAGAAATATGATTAATCAGAAACACTTTTATAAAAAATAATACATTGGGATAAAATTCTGTGGGGAGGAAGTATATGGAAATAAAAGTTTACAGAAACCAAAAACTGCATAATGTGTAAAAATATGTAAAATGTATTATTTTTTAAAGCTAATTTTTAAAAACAGGCATGGTTAATGTCATCATGAATTAAGCTAAACCAACTTAATTATATACACCTTCTCAGGTTATTTTTAGTAGCTACCAAAGATGTCTTGAAGTCACCAAAACCTAGCTACTCCCCCATAATCTCACTAACAGGTGAAAGTGAGTATCTCAAACATCTCAAATCAAATTCCGCTAAACATACAGACCTTTATTAAACATGTATTAATAAACAGGCACAAAGCAGTTTATAGGGCTGCCTTGTTCCATGAGCTTGCTGACATTGACTTGAGTCAGACACAGTGACCTTCCAGGGGTCTCTCACATTCACAGTGCATCGGGCCTTAGGACTTTGTAAATTAACAGTCTGTGAGAGATGAAGCCACACCACCTTCATACTAGAATAGAGGATACTGCTAAAGTCTTTTAGCCAACCCACATCTTGATTTCCTCTAATTCCCCAGCGAAAGCCCATTATTAATATTTCTTGTGCCAGATAATAGCCCACCATTTTCCCCAATAAAAACATACTTCTAATTTTTATGCCAATTAGTAGAGCCTCAGGTATCATGGAAGCTGCTTCTGGACTGTGGCCTTTCAGGTGTTAGCTGACTACCAACTGATATTCTATGTGAACCCTGAAAGAGCCAATCATTCAAGATGGATCTTGAGTAGCTAATTGGGCCAAATTCAAAATGAAGCCAAGTGGCCATTTGCTGACTAGAGGTCACACGTGTACTCTGCGTTCTGGAAACGCCACATGATCTGGTAACTTAGGGACTCTCCTAGCTATCTGTTCTCCTTTATGCTGCCGGAAGGCACCTGAAACTCACCAATAGACTGTGACCTATGGTAAATCTTTTTTTGTCTCATTTTCTTTCTTCTTTCCTTTTTTTTTTTTTTTAATTAGTCAAGTGCAGTAGTGAGAAGGGGGGAAGAGTATAACAAGAGTTTGATCTGTAACTGACCGTGAACAATCAATTGAAATAACTGACTACCTTTGGGCTAGCCCAGTCAATCTTAACATCAACGGAATAGAACTAGGAGAGCTTTTAAAAAGCCTTTAAAAGAAATATCCAAGGCCAGGCACAGTGGCTCACGCCTGTAATCTCAACACATTGGGAGGCCGAGGCTGGTGGATCACTTGAGGCCCGGAGTTTGAGACCAGCCTAGCCAACATGGCAAAACCCCAGTCCCTACTAAAAATACAAAAAGTAGCTGGGCATGGTGGCGCACACCTATGATCCCAGCTACTCAGGAGGCTGAGGCACAAGAATTGCTTGAACCTGGGAGGCAGAGGTTGCAGTGAGCCGAGATCACACCACTGCACTCCAGCCTGGGCGACAGAGCAAGACTCTGTCTCAAAAAACAAAACAGGCTGGGGCTCTGGCTCACACCTGTAATCCCAGCACTTTGGGGAGCCTAGGCAGGCAGATGGCCTGAGCTTAGCAGCTCGAGACGAGCCTGGGCAACACGGCAAAACCCCATCTCTACTAAAAATACAAAAAAATAGCCAGGCATGGTGGCACGCTCCTCTAGTCCCAGCTACTCAGGAGGCTGAGGCACGAGAATCGCTTGAACCCGGGAGGTGGAAGTTGCAGTGAGCTGAGATAGCGCCACTGTACTCCAGCCTGGGCGACAGAGCGAGAATCTGTCTCAAAAACAAAGAACAACAATAACAACAAAGAACTAGGAGAGCTTGTATCTATTATTTGCATAACAGACTGGAGTGGGAACCTGGGTGAAATTTTTTCTCTACTTTTTTTTTTTTTTTTTAAGACAGTCTTGCTCTGTCACCCAGGCTGGAGTGCAGTGGTGTGATCATAGCTTATTACAGCCTTTACTTCCTCAGCTTCAAGCAATCTTTCCTCAACCTCCCAAGTAGCTAGGACTACAGGCATGCACCACTACACTCAGCTAATTTTTAAAAATTTTATAAAGAGAGGGTCTTGCCATGTTGCCAGGCTGGTCTTGAACTGGGCTTAGGTGATACTCCCACCTCAGCCTCCCAAAGTGCTGGGATTACATGCATGAGCCACCACACCCAGCCAGCAACTTTTTCTATAAAGGACACCCCCTTTCTTTTTTCTGGCAGAGCACATCTTTGTTTTGTATTGAAGGCTGCATCTCCTTGGTTTGCAGACTGCTCAAAGAAATAAGGTCTCTCTTAACCCAATACTTTGTTCTCAGTAGTTTTATTAACATCTAGCTTACCTGGGTTACAGTTTAACCTAAGTAGCACTTGCACAATATCACACTTAGGCTGCAGAATTTTAAATAATGGGCATTTAACAGTGAGTGTCAAATCACTGATGTATTTCTATCCCATTGAGCATCTTCAAAAGTGATGCACATTTTAGTTTAAAATGCCAGTATTTACAACATACCATGAATATAAATCCTTTCTATTTAAATTTATGATGAAAATTTTACATGTCAACTTTAACATGAGCAAAAGGGTACACAGATTTTTAAAATTATTTGTGAGGTCATCTGAAAAGTTGGAACCTCACTGCACTCAGCAGGGCTCTCTTTGTGGGTGGGGGAAGACATCTCTTTGGACTTTATACACGTTTGCTCAGCCACTTCCCAGAGCCCTCAGAGCTCTGCATTCCAAAAGATTAGGTGGTGCAGCCTAATCAAGCCAAGCCAACCCAGCCTATTTCCCATGACAACTTCTCCTAGGCAGAGGGGGCTTTCTGCCTTTACAGTTTACACAGACAAGAGGGACTTCTCAGGAGATGCTTCCAAAACAAGGAAGATCTGCTCTTAGGTGACCTGGTTGCTTCACTTAAACCAGGAGGTCCCATGTCAAAGCTGAATATGAAAGAGAAACCAGGCCAGCAGTCATCCAACAAGATCTAGTGGCCCTGATGCAGCCAGACAAAAATGTAATACAGAAGACACAGGCCAGCCAGGCGAGGATTCAAGTACAGCACGTCACAGGTCCTGGCAATCATAATGCTGAAGCTAGAAATAAATATACATGACTGACTTCTGACATAAATAATAATTTCATTCTACTTGTCTGTAGTTGCTCATGCAGGGCTTCAACGATTTCCTACGAGGACCCTTTCAACTTCTCCCCTTAGCTCTGCCAGCTTATTTTTTATTTATTTTCTTGCTATTTTTATCATGAGTTCTTGCATGTCTTCTTTGTGTTCTTGTTTTGTGGAGGTAATTGCTTTATCAAAATTTTAAATTTCTGGTTTTATATTTAGTGTAATTTTTCATGTGCTCCATGGAAACATATTTCTAGTGAGTATACTTCATCTGCCATTTGTTTTTCCATGTCATGTTTCTAAATCTTTGTCCTCTCCCCTTTTTGTTTAACTATTACTATATAGACATTTAAGATCATTACTCATCTTTGGGTAATGGGAGTGCTTCATGGGAAAGATATTTTTAGGAGTTCTATGTGGGGAGAGGACATACCTATGTTCTAGGACATATAGGAATTCTCCTGTGACACTAAGTAAAATGTTATGTGAGTTACTTTTTTGGGGCTTTACTTCTCTCAAGTCAACAAAGATAGTGACAAAGTAGAGATCCTCAGGTGAACACTTCCCTGCAAATATAGCTTGTATATGTGACTTCACATTTGATTCTTCTGCCCTTGCATTATCTTGGAGACAAATCAGGTCCAGAGACACTCTTGATACCAAGGCACTTGCTTCTCATGGACCTAAACATCATTTCTGGATGACAGTGGGGTGTGTCCACAGCTGCCCATTGCCCCTAGGGATCTATGTAGTGGCTCCTGATAAGCTTCTGCTGGCTCAGCTAGGAGGTGTGACCAGGTAGAAAATATAATGGCTTCAGCTAAGAACATACTTTGCTGATAGGCTGGGTGCGTGTCTATCAGATGCTGCTATCTCACTGGTCTGGAGACAGAAAAATAAAATCAACTCATGTTTTTTATATTCTTGCCTAGCCAACTGTGCAGTTTGACTCCAACCAGGACTGAAAGATGGAAAAAAGCATCTTGGAAATAATTGTACAACTTCACAGATCATTAGCAAACCTGACTTCCCATTACAAACCCCAAAGTTGTAATGAGTTTATTTTCATACAATCTTGGACTACCCCAGTTTCCTATACTCTTTACAATCAGGCTTATTTCTCTCAGAATTGAAAGATGCCTGAGAAAAGTATCCACTTAAAACACACACTGTAAATATAGATATAGCTGCAGTAAAAGAGAATGTATAAATGTCCAGCCAATGACCTACTATATATGACCTAGTGTTCAGCGACTATATCTCTTAAGAATTTACCTGATGGGGAACCTACCTATCTCTCTCTACATATATATATGAGGTAGGTTCCTCATCAGGTAAATTCTTAGAGACAGTCAGTGGACATTAGGTCAGCCCAAGGCTAGTTATGCCTCTGCTAATCTTCAAGGCAGCTTCCTGGCATTGCCTCTACAAACACTTCCCTAGGAGATTCACAAAAGTTATGTCTGTACAATTTAGCATGTTAGAGCCAATTTTACATTTAGCACTAACCACAGAAGGCAAGCTAAGGTGTTCACATATCCAAATTGGGAATGACCCAACAACAGGCCTGCCCCTCAGAGCTGACCATTTTCTAACTCTTACCAGCCACAGCTAGGATGACTAAGGGTGAGGACTGCCACGTTTCTCATGAAATAGCCACTTTGCTAAGTAGTCATTTCACATTGAAAAGATGCCCTTCAACTGTACCCAGTAACAGTGAGCTATGTGTTTAAACCTCATGACTTAGAGAGAGACCTGTGCTTTCAGATGACTGTTAACATTTCTGGAGCCACAAGCGCATAGCCAAACAGCGGTGTTCATGTCACCTTTGCTCTTAAACAAGGAAGTGGCTTTTTTTTTTTTTTTTTTGCAGTTGAAAGGAAGAACAATGAGTGGTGGGTTTAAAGTTGCAAATTAACAGAGGATTATAAAAAGCTTACTTAGCTGTGAAGGCAGAGTATACTTGCGTAATAATTTGACATAAATATTTTCAGTTAAAAATCTCCACAGGGCACTGCGTGGTACCTATCACCCACAATATCTTGGTGCTTGGCTGGGTGCAGTGGCTCACACCTATAATCCCAGCATTTTGGGAGGCGGAGTGGAGGATTTCTTGAGGCTGAAGTTCAAGACCAGCCTTGACAATATAGTGAGACCTCATCTCTACAAAATATTAAAAAAAACAGCTGGGTGTGGTGGCACATGCCTGTATTCTCAGCTACTCAGGAGGCTAAGGCAGGGGAGAATTGCTTGAGCCTAGGAGTTTGAGGTTACAGTGAGCTGTGATCCACTCTAGGCGGGGCAACGAAGTGAGACTCTGCCTCCAAAACAAAACAAACTTTGGTGCTTAAGAGGCAGAAGCTTATCTGTGGGAGTCAGTCCTACTGGCTGACCAGCACTTTAACGCCTCATTAGAGGAAACATATTCTCCAGAGTTTCTTTTCAGAAGCTAACCTCAAAGACACTAATAATATAGCAGATATCTAGGTATTTTTCCTTGACTGCTCTAAGCCAATTCTAGGTGATGCAGAGGTTTTGCAGTCATTCACATGAAAAAAATAAACAGAGGTTGACGTTCACAAGACTTTTATAGCAAAGTAGAAAATATCTGAAAAATTTATTTAAGTAATAAAATATGCATGCTTTGGGATGTTTGAAGGCTACAGTAATTACTGAACTTGAAAATATTTATATTTAAAAATTCCCACATAATATGTGCTGCCCAAAGATTTCAGGAAGCACATAGGTATGTCTTATCTTTCTCATAGTCTGCCTACAAACCAAATTTCTATTTTTAGTAGTTATTAGCAATCTTCCATGTTTCACATTATTTCATATGACTTGTTTTCTTTCAGGAGAAAAAAAAATCTGCTCATATATATGAATCTAATTTGTAATGCCCTCCCTGCTTTTTAAGCTGATAACAACTTGATCTTATTACATACAAAAAAAAAAAAAGAAATCCATTTTACTCCCAACCCCACATTTTGTTCAATTAAAAAATTACATTTTTTATTGTGTATCCTTTAACAAATTATTTTGGCTATAGTTTTAGCTTTTAACCTTTGTATTAGAGATATACAGTCTGGGACCGCCGTCGTACATGCAGTCCATCATTGTAAGCCCTCTTAAAGAAAAGAACTTGCACTTCTGTTTGACTTTGAAGGCCCCTACATCCTGAAAAACTGGATAGGAAAGAGGTCATTACTGATCATAGTTACTTTGCAGATGTGTGAAATGTTTAAATTGTGAATTACTCACTGATTTCCTCCTAATGAGCTGGTACTTCGAGGGGACTTTCCCTAATCTGAGTGGGGAGGTGCCTGGGGTCAGAGACCCCAGAACTTCTAAATATTGTGGGTGCCATCAACTCAGATCAAAAAGAAGTAAAGCAAGCAACTGCAATTTTGCACTGACAGGATTATGATTCTGATGTATACAGTCAATCACCAACCTTAAAGGTCATCTTACCTCAAGCAGATACCCTGGTTGCCTGTCATACTGAAACATGCTTCATGCAAATAGCATGAAGATGGTTTCAAAGTATGCCTTTACACTTCCTGAACAATTTGAAATTCACTCGATAAGTTCCCCAACTAATGGAAATATTTTATTGACAGAAGGTGGAAAAACCAAATAACCTAATCTTTGTTGCAGGCTCATCACTCTTTAGGTTACTCTTTTTGGGAATTTCAAGGGTGTAAACAGTCACTATTCATTGAGTATGTGATGACATTAAGGTTTTGAACTTAAAAGGCTCTTAATTTTGCCAAAGGCTAACCTCTGTCACTTCTCTGGATCACATTTTTTTTTTCTTTGAGACAGAGCCTTGTTCTGTCACCCAGTCTGTAGTGAAGTGGCATGATCTTGGCGCACTGCAACCTCCACCTCCTGAGTGAAAGTGACTCATGCCTCAGCCTTGGGAGTAGCTGGGACTACAGGCATGTGCCACCACACCCAGCTAGTTTTTTGTATTTTTAGTAGAGAAAGGGTTTCTCCATGTTGGCGAGGCTGGTTTTGAACTCCTGAGCTCCGGCAATCCGCCCACCTCAGCTTCCCAGAGTGCTAGAATTACAGGCGTGAGCTACCGCACCCGGCCGACACTTTTCTTAAGAGAGTAATTTGGGCAAAATATATTCCCAGAAAAAAAAACAAACTGATCCTGTATCCACTTAGGGAAAACAAAATATGACATTTGGCTTTGAGACCAAAAAGAATAAAAATTAGATCAGCAACCTACTTCATACGTTAACAAACAAAACAAAACAAAACAAACAAAAAACCTGGCTATATTGGTAGGACCACGTAAGGCAAGGCAATAATCAAAATAGGAAGATCCTTATGTGAAGAGATCTTTGTGCATCAACAGAAAGTTCAACTTTCACTCTATGCAACTATTTTCCAAAACATAGTTATATAGTTTATAATTGTAGATGTAATATGTACTAATTATAAAAAAATTTAGATAACACCTAACATATTGTTAAAAATAAAAATCCCACCACCTATAGATTATAACAGCTTGGTGAATGCTTTTGCAAAAAGTTTTGCTCTAGATGTATGCTTTTTTTTTTTTTTCTCACTCTGTCACCCAGGCTGGAATGCAGTGGTGCGATCTCAGCTCACTGCAGCCTCCATCTCGTGGGTTCAAGTGATTTTCCTACCTCAGCCTCCCAAGTAACTGGGATTACAGGCATGCGCCACCATGCCCGGCTAATTTTTGTATTTTTGGTAGAGATGGGGTTTCACCATGTTGGCCAGGCTGGTCTTGAACTTGTGACCTCAAATGACCTGCCCGCCTCGGCCTCCCAAAGTGCTGGGATTACAGGCGTGAGCCACTGCGCCTGGCCTGATGTATGCACTTTTAAAAACAAAAATGGCATATTATCTTTTACCATTTAATAATATTGTGGCAATAGCTCAATATCAGTGACTGCGGATCTTCACAATTATTTTTAAAAGCCGCATAGTGTATCACTATATGGGAGTTATCAACTCAGCCAACCCTCTCAATTTTGTCATACTATAAACAATGTTGCAATAAACATCTTTGCATACATAATTTTGCTTATGTCTTATTATTTTCTTAGGACAAATTCCCAAGTGAATGACTAGTTTACATGATACATAGATTAAAAAAAAATTTTTAAGCCTTTGGATTCAAATCATTGTCAGAAAGGTTGTATCAGTTTACTGTTCCTAAAATGTTGAATACTTAATTAAGTTCATCCTGCTCATTGCTGAGTTCACACTATTTAAAAAATGGGTTAAAAAGTTGATTGGGATAGGTGCAGACTTGCTTGGCAATATGCTATATGGAAACATGCCTGTACCAGCAGAAATTCTGTGTCTGATTGCTGGCCAGCTCACTTGCAGCCATTCCTAGGCCCTTCTCCTTTACCCACCTTCATTATGAAGGCTACTTGCTTTCTCTGCCTGTCTTACATAATTCTGGCCAACAGAACGTAAACAGATATGAGCTGGGAGCTTCTGGAAAAACTTTTACTCTTCGCACAAAAAAAAGACAGACATACTGTAACTGTCCCTCCTAGCTGTGGATGTAAACATACAGTCTGGAGCTATGGCTGCCATACTCCAACCGTAAAGAAAGGCCGAATGACTTTTTCTGACCAATGCCAACAAGAGGTAACTTGAGCTGTGATATGAAAAAAATGTTTAAACCAGGGGACCCCAACCCCAGACCATAGACTGGTAGTGATCTGTAGCCTGTTAGGAACCACGCTGCACAGCAGGAGGTGAGCAGCAGGTGAGCAAGCATTACTGCCTGAGCTCTGCCTCCTGTCAGATCGGCGGCAGCATTAGATTCTCACAGGAACGTTAAGTCCTATGGTGAATTGCGCATGTGAGGGATCTAAGTTGTACGCTCCTTACGAGAATCTAACTAATGACTGATGATCTGAGTGGAACAGTTTCATCCTGAAACTATCTCCCCACACCACTTCATCCATGGAAAAATTGTCTTCCACAAAACTGGTCCCTGGTGCCAAAAAGGTTGGTACTGCTGGTTTAAACCATTCTTAGTTCTGTTTCTGTTACTTGAGGCTAAAAACATTACTGACAGATAAAACACTCATGCTAAAAAGATAAGCAGTGGTTTCTGAGTTACCACAAATGTTCATTCAGAAACGATCATTAGGAGGTGTATGGAAATAATTATATATATTTAAAAATATGGATAAAATAGCTACATACAGTAAGAAATCATGGAAAAAACCTTTAATACTGAGAGCCACTGAAACCATTAAATGCACATTAGGAAAAAGGAACAAAGAAAATAACAAAATGGAGCAGGTGTGGGGTACATGGCAGAGGTTTACTCTGTGTTTATCAAAACCCCGTTTTCTTCCTGGGCACATAACCAAACTACATTTCCCATCTTTTTTTGCAGTTGGTTGGAGCCACAAGATCAAATCCTGGCTCATGGAATATGGTCAGAAGTGATGATGCCAATTCTGGGCCTGGCCCATAAAAACTCCCATCTAATCTTTGCTTTTTCTTCATCTGCCGGCCAAATGAAGATTTTAAGCAGAATCACAGAATGGGAAGAGCCTGGGCCCCTGAATTACTATATGGAGCAGAACTCCTCCTCAAACCTACTTATGACTGTGATAAGAACAATGTAGTAGGTATTGTGCTTAGCTATTGCAGCAGCTAGCATCATTTAGTCTCACAGAGGTGGGAATGGGATGAAGAGGAAAAAGGAAGAAAACAATGATGGGCATATGGTATGAATGGTGAGTGCTATCAGATCTTTCCACAGGTTCCTCTGCCCTGGCCTACCTAGATAAATTAAGTTGTTCCTTTTTTAACACAGATTGGCAACATTTTTTCTTTTTTTCAAAAAGACAGGGTCTCACTTGGTCACCCAGGCTGGAGTGCTCTGGCACAATCTTGGCTCACTGCAACCTCCACCTCCCGTGTTCAAGCACTTCTCCTACCTCAGTATCCCGAGTAGCTGGGACTACAGGCATACATCACCATGCCCAGCTAATTTTTGTATTTTTTGGTAGAGTTGGGGTTTCACCATGTTGGCCAGGCTGATCTCGAACTCCTGACCTCATGTGGTCTGCCCACATCGACCTTCCAAAGTGCTGGGATTACAGTAATGCGCCACTGCACCCAGCCCAAAATTTTCAATAGTTAGGATAAATTCTTTCTTTTCTAATTTCCTTCTTTTGCTCCTTCCTAAATTTACTATTTTGGGAGGCTTGATTGTCTTAACTAATTCTTTGGAACATTATGATTTTTGAACTGTCTGAGACTGTGTTCCTGAGCAACTGGTTAGGAAGAAAGTCTGCAAAAATTTAACATCAATTTAAATATATCTTAAAATATATTAAAAATAATCCCTTGTTAAACAATTTTGACACTTTGGGATATACTCCAAATGAAGCTTTCTATATAACCAATAAATAACAATTCGATCTGTATGCCTGTTCAAACAGTAGTACAAAGTTAAAAACCAATTACTTGGCCAGCTTGCCTTGTCCTAACATTATGATATAGCTATTACTATCAAGTACAAAGACACATAAACCAATTGATAAATTATATATTACATGTTTATTAAGAGCACAACTTTTATGTAAAATTTACATTTAATGAAAAAAATCAAAAATATTTACAAAATCTTGGAAGACAGATGTGCATTGTTCTAATTACAATCCAAAGTAGTAAATAACAATCCTTAAAAACTCACATTTATTAGAGTTGTGTTTACAAATTCTTGGTTAAAGAGGCAGCTACAAAGTTTATCACTATATATAAGCAAGAACCAGCTTGCTAGGTACATTTCCCATTGAAAATCTACTGGTCTCTTTTACACCATTAGTGGATTTTTAAATGGAAAAAAAAATCAATATAAACTCATATGGCTTCAAAATTGTAACCTGTACCCAATACTTGGTATGAAGACTGTGGTAATTAAGAAAGTGCAGAAGTTTAACCATTTCACTAATTTGTACATTTTTAGGTAATAGTTGATTAAAAACAAACATGGTAAGAACAGTGTCTGAATTCCAATAATAAAATATTGGCTGCCCTAAAAGCAGTTTGATTGCAAAGCAAATTAGTTAGAATTCCAGTAAGGGACTGTGTAATTGGCATTTAAAAGAGCACAATATAAGAGTTAGAAATTCTAATTTAGCTCACTATTTAGTAAAGATTAGCATTTTAGCAAATTATCTTATGTGCTGCTTTAGTCAAATGTAAATTCAGACTTGGGCTAACATTGAATATATAAAAAAGCACATACTGTGTTATATATTGCTAAAGAGTAGATTTTCTGCTGTATTTAGTATAGCAAGATGTTACATAAATGTCTAGTAATAGAGGTTTTATTTTCTGTGAAGCTTAACGGAACAATTAGTGGTTTTATATAAATTATCATATATAACACAATTTATCACTTCTACTAGGCAAATAAAGGACACTCATATTTATTATTATAAATGAAATTCCCATTTGTAAATTATGAAACCTTATCCGAAATATTTTATTTCTTCAATTAATCAAGATTTGCTACTAAAGTTAGGTTTCTTACTATTTAGTATTGGTAGTTTATTTTTAGAAATGTTTAACCAAATATATCACTTCAAATAATTTCCCTATTTTTACAAAGTAGAAATTGAATAATTAAAATGTACAAATTGGTAATTTTTCCAATTGTTGAAATAAAAACAAATGGCAGTGCTTCTCCTTCTGTTTCCAAAATTAATCTTTTAAAAAATGCATTCCTCACAAAATACCATAAAACTCATGTTCACAACACAATCAGTAAATAAATGCATAAATTTTAAATGATAAAGTGTCAAGGAAAATGCTAAATTGAGAGTTAAAATACCAGTTACCAATTTAGCACTATAGTTTTTTTAGAATTTGTTTTAAAATTCACACACTTTTGATGAGGTTAATGTCAAGTATCTGAAGGTAATCTTTCTTCCTGTAAACACATGCCATTGGGTTTATTTCTCTTTCTAGTGGCTACAGTGTATCACCAAAGAATCCTGAGCCAGGATTCTTAAGTTAGGCTTTATGACTCTGAATCCCCTTCCCAGTTGCAGGCCAAAAATATTTACAAAAATTGCAAATATCTTATAAAAATGCTTGATCACTGTAAGATTCTGAACAGAAGATTCAGACTGAGAAAAAAAGTGAGGCACATTAATGAACACAAATCGTATAGGCACATCTCTGGTTTTTGTTATTGTTTTAAAAGGCACACGTTATGCAATTCCATATAAAAATAAATTAAATCTACAGCATTAATTCATCAAAAAAATCACAACTTCTATAAAGTTAACTAACTGCAGAAGTAAATGTCTCTGCTGTCATTTGCAAGCTTATTTTAAAACACATTGCACTTGAGAATTTTTTTTAAAAATCATATAAAACATCACTTATACTTTATTAATATGTTTATGAGAATCAAATTATAGATTTTTTGCATACAACTTGGACTCTGGTCTGATTACCTTATGGCACATAGCTCAATTTGATTAAGTGTTCTGAGTTAACATTACCCAAAACTTAGAATTCATGTTCTATTTGTATCCACTGAATATCAAACTTATGAAATTTCAAAGTTATCTCTGACTCTAAAAATGTATGGAAAGCTAAATTACTTTGTGCTTGCTCTCCTGAAACTTTAGGCCTGATATTACACTATAACCCTTTTTTTCAACATAGACACTGGAAATAATTTAAAAATTAATCCTACAAAAACTTCATTTTTACTGAGAATCTGAATAAATGTGCTTCCTGAATATTGTAGTTGATCATTTACAACACAGAGAATCATTTCAGTACTATTTGTTTCAATGACTCACTTTAAAAGTGCGATTTAATGTTTGTAGTCAGCTCTCAAATATGTCTAAGTTTGAAAGACATCATACAAGTTAAAATAGTGTTTGGAAAGAACAGATAATGCAGAATGGCAGGTTTGTACTCCCTGAAGCCACATCACTTTCCCAGGTCCATCAACAATCCGCCAGGTATCGTCCTGAAAAACGCCAAGCAGACCTTTGCAATTACAATTTCAAATGCACTCTAAGGACATTTTCCACTGTGGTTACCAATACAAAACTCTAGTTCCCATCTGCTATTTACAGTACATTAGAATCAGATAACAGGTGTTCAGCTATACTGACTGTAAGAACTCTCTCCCAGGTGTGTCTCTACCTGGCACCTTGTACCAAGGGTTAAAGAAAAAATTTCCATGTCTTTAGATTATAAATTGCTTGACAGTTTTTCAGTAACTGTTAGAATACAAATGTTTCTCATGTACATTAAAAAGTTTGAAATCTCCTAACTTACCAGTAGCAAACCGCTTCTTTATTAAGGAAAGCCTATAGCCAGTGCCCACAAGTTCGAAATCTACTCCTGAAAGGGTACTTCCCTCGCTGAGGAATTGTACTGCAAGTGTCGTGGGTTTACTAGGTCCTTCTGAAAGATCAAATTTTGCTCGGAGGGACCCAGAACCTACAAAGAAAAGAATAAAGCACTTACACAGGGTAAAATACATTTCACACAAAATAGAATCAAATGAGCAAGTAAGCTAAACTACATCAGTCCTGTGCTACGTTCATTAGATGTGCACAGTAAACAAACCATTATCCTGTTTCCAAATCTCATATTTTTTAGTGAATATCAATTTTCATTAAGTAAATAACCCATGCTTTTCTTTGACTCAATACTAATCTTCAGAGATGTTAACTACTGGACTCCTATGCTATATGCATGTTGAGGCGAGTCAAAAGAGAAGAAGGAAGTAACTGAGGACAGCCCAGAGAAAAACCCTAGGAGGGATATAGGTGGCATAAAGTTAAAAAAGAAATGACTACTGAGTAGTAGAAGAAGTAAAGATGGAAAGGTAACTACGGTTGGGAAGAGTTGTATAACATTG
Source organism: Gorilla gorilla gorilla (assembly GCF_029281585.2). NCBI lineage: Eukaryota > Metazoa > Chordata > Mammalia > Primates > Hominidae > Gorilla > Gorilla gorilla. The sequence continues at coordinate 38,619,804 of NC_073243.2, forward strand.
CTATTTTCTATTCACTTTTCTTTTTAAAGTTTTACTGGTCTAACATAATGCCAAGTAGGTATTTCTGAGGTGTTTTGTTTCTAGTATCATCACCATTTATTCAGTATACCTCAGTCTACTGGAATGGCAGGAACAGTAAACCAATAATTATAATGAATGTTATAAATGCTCTAAAGGAGCTCTGAGGAGCTACAGGCACAAAAGCACCTATCTCAGCTGAAAATTATAAATGGTGGTGGGGATGACGGTGTGTATTTTAGGCAGAAGTTACCAAAGATGCAGAGACAGAGAGAGCATGATGCATTTAACGAAATAGCATCTATATCAGATTAGCAGGAGAACAGGATACAGGTAGAGGGGAGTGGCAGATGAGACTAGAGTGGTAGCATGGGCCAGGCCATGGTAAGAAATTCATGATGTAACCATGGGAAGTCACCAAAGATAAGGAAGACAAGAACATTTCAGATTAGTGTCTCAAAAGGGAAGAGAAGCACAAGATGCAAGGTTGGGAGACCAACTGTAAGTCAAAACAGTTTAGGACTCCAGATGATAGGAAAGGGGGATCTGAACTAGGGCTAATAAAAAGGAAAGATATTAAGAAAGTTATTTGAAAGATATTTAGGAGTTGGAATCAAGAAATGAGAAAGGAGGAGTCTAGGAGGGTTCCCAGGTTTCTGGGTAGAGCAAATGGACAGAAATGCTAGGTACTAGCAGTAAGATCCTGTGATCCCCTGCACAGAAGTTTAACACTACACAGAGAAATGGAGAATAAGATGTCACAACATTGATCCAACTTGTATTATTATGCCTGGAGGCATAGATCAGTAGTGGAGATGAACTGCTGCCTTATTCTTAATTACTATCCAGGCCCTCAAACTTTTACAATTCTTGATAACCAATTTGGTTGTGCAAAAGTTCTACCATAGACTAAGAGCAACAACCTTGACAATCACCTTAGAAATATTTCCTGTCCCTCTTCTGAGTACACAGTCAGCAACAGAAAACAGATTTCTATTTTACAGAATTTTTTTTTTTTTTTTTTGAGACAGAGTCTCTCACTCTGTTGCCCAGGCTGGAGTGCAGTGGCACGATCTTGGCTCACTGCAACCTCCGCCTCCTGGGTTCAAGCGATTCTCCTGCCTCAGCCTCCTGAGTATCTGGGATTACAGGCGCACACCACCATGCCTGGCTAATTTTGTATTTTTAGTAGAGACAGGGTTTCACCATATTGGCCAGGCTGGTCTTGAATTCCTGACCTCATGATCCACCCGCCTCAGCCTCCCAAAGTGCTGGGATTTCAGGCGTGAGCCACCGTGCCCAGCCTATTTTACAGCATTCTTATTTAGATATTTATTTATTTATTTATTTATTTATTTATTTATTTATTTTTGAGACAGAGTCTCCCTCTAAGGCCCAAGCTGGAATACAGTGGTGCAATCTTGGCTCACTGAAACCTCTGCCTCCCAGGTTCAAGCTAGACTCGTGCCTCAGCCTCCTGAGTAACTGGGACTACAGGCACGTGCCACCACACTTGGTTAATTTTTGTATTTTTAGTAGAGACAGGGTTTTGCCACATTGTCTAGGCTGGTCTCCAACTCCTGGCCTCAAGTGATCCACCTGCCTCAGCCTCCCAAAGTGCTGGGATTGCAGGAATGAGCCACCATGCCTGGCCTTGGATATTCTTTTCAAAGGCTTGACTAACCACATCAAAAACCACATTTATAAGATTTTTCCATTTCCTCACAGAAACACCTGATACCTGAATAGCAGAGGGAAACTTAAAATCTGGTTAGAAAATTTGTGTCTCATTTTTTTATTTTTTGAGACGGAGTCTCTGCGCCAGGCTGGAGGGCAGTGGTGCGATCTTGGCTCACTGCAACCTCCACCTCCCGTGTTCAAACAATTCTCCTGCCTCAGCCTCCCGAGTAGCTGACACTACAGGCATGTGCCACTACATCCAGCTAATTTTTGTATTTTTAGTAGAGACAGGGTTTCACCATGTTGGCCACGATGGTCTCGATCTCTTGACCTCACGATCCACCTGCCTTGGCCTCCCAAAGTGCTGGGATTACAGGCATGAGCCACTGCACCCAGCCTGTGTCTTATTTTTGAGAGAACAAATTTCTTTCTTGTTAATTATTTACAATAGTATAGTTTCATTATATTGGGGAAAAAGATCCTTTTGTCCTTCTAAACTGGTTATAAGCCCTTAATGCAAACAGGATTGCTGGTTTACTTCAATTTAAACTAGGAATTTCAGCTTGGCTCACAAAAAGCTATATATTAATAGCTAGGGTTAAAGTCAATGCAGTTGGCCAGCTGAAAGTGGGCAACCTATAAGTACCAAACAGCAAAAAAGAAACTGCAGATTTGCTTGGTTATTTCACCCAATGTATGGCTCTCCAGTAAAAGTCTTATTCTGCGTGGCAGGTGTAAATGAATAAACAACACAGACATATTTATGGTCCTTTCTACAGAAATATCTATGAGAAAAGCTACTGATATGTTTTATATTATGCTCAAAATATTCAAAAAGAAAAAGCTCAGCAACATTTGAAAAGCCAAAAAAACCTATCAAATAGAGGCGTTATTGGAGACTAGGCTGGGCATGGTGGCTCATGCCTGTAATCCCAGCACTTTGGGAGGCTGAGGCTGGCAGATCAACTGAGGTCAGGAGTTCAAGACCAGCCTGGCCAACATGGCGAAACCCTGTCTCTACTAAAAATACAAAAATTAGCTGGATGTGGTGGTAGGCGCCTGTAATCCCAGCTACTCGGGAGGCTGAGGCAGGAGAATTGCTTGAACCTGGGAGGCAGAGGTTGCAGTGAGCCAAGATCATGCAGCTGCACTCCAGACTGGGCAACAGAGCAAGGCTCTGTCTCAAAAACAAAACAAAACAAAACAAAAAAAACCCTAAAACAACAAGCAGAAAAGTTATTGTAGACTAAAATTATGCATTCAAAAGAAGGCAGAAGAATTCTCTTTTGATTAAGAGAAAATAAGACTATGTTAAAGACTTGGCTATCCCAAGAATTACATCCTTATTATAAGTTGAGTTATAGAAGTGATCAGCTAGGACAGCCTTTTCCTTGGCATTATGAACACAAACAGATGTACTTAGTGAGAGAAGCATAACTTGCTTCTCCTTAAAATAATCATCAGAAAATTGAATGCTGCTGATAGTTAGCTTTAATAGGGGGAAATGGACAGGAAAAAGGTTCTTTCAGAGAACTGCAGAAGGCAAGGGGGCTTTTTTTTTCTTTTTTGAGACAGAGTCTCACTCTGTTACCCAGGCTGGAGAGCAGGGGCACCATCTCAGCTCACTGCAACCTCCGCCTCCTTGGGTTCAAGTGATTCTCATGCTTAAGTCCCCTGAATAGCTGGAATTACAGGCATGCAGCACGACACCCAGCTAATTTTTGTATTTTTAAAACAGATGGGGTTTCACCATGTTGGCCAGGCTGGTCTTGAACTCCTGACTTCAAGTGATCCACCCGCCTCGACCTACCAAAATGCTGGGATTACAAGCGTGAGCCACTGTGCCGGGACGGCAAGGGGCTTTTTAAAGCCTGGAAGTGTCTACATGATTTCTGGGAGGTCAGGAGAATCCCATTAACAGAATGAACTAAACTGTGTTAAATCAGTTTCAATTAGTTATCAGGTTACCTACATGGAACAGTTCTATTTCTTTAAATTTACTAGGTATAGTTTCTTAATGTTAGCATGTAAATATAAGAAGTATTTACATAATATTTATAAAGTTATGGCAAAATAAATTTTTTCTTATAGAGAACACATACTCAATCTAGACGAACAAATGTGTTCTGAATTTCAGCTGGTCCATTCTAAAGGTATTAACTTCCACCTAGTGGTCAGTTCTAGAACTGAGGGCATGAAATTCCAGGAGGAAACTTTACATAAACTTGCCCTTAAAAAAGGTATTGCAGTGCTTCCAGGAACGGTGCACCCATGGCCGGACGCAGTGGCTCACGCCTGTAATCCCAGCACTTTGGGAGGCCGAGGTGGGCAGATCACGAGGTCAGGAGATCAAAACCATCCTGGGTAACATAGTGAAACCCTGTTTCTACTAAAAAACAAACAAACAAAAATTAGCTGGGTGTGGTGGCACGTGCCTGTAATCCCAGCTACTCAGGAGTCTGAGGCAGGAGAATTCCTTGAACCCAGGAGGCGGAGGTTGCAGTGAGCTGAGATTGTGTTACTGCACTCCAGCCTGGCAACAAAGCTAGACTCTGTCTCAAAAAAAAAAAAAAAATCAATTTTCAGTGACATCATTTTATAAATAAAAAAGGACACACACACTTACCTCCATTTTCTGATTTTTCTGAAATACTAGACAATTTCCAAAAGGCTTTCATTTGTTCTGCATTCCTGCAATAAGAACAGATATCTTCAGGTTTTGTGTCTAGTATAGTACCTGATACATGAATGGGACCTCAATAAATAAGTGTATTTTAAATATTTTCACTACAACAAATATATTGCTAAGTTTAAGTAGTATTAACTGGTGAAAATGTGTTTATGATATAGTATAAATGTAATGCTGTATCTTTTTCAATTAATGGAAGTTTACCAAATTATGTAATTCTTCTCATTCCTATTGGTCAGAGAAAGTAAAATGGAATGTGTATAGGGATCAGTACCTTCATTAGTGAAGGAAGACACATGTTATTAAATGATGAAGCAACTATAAAGAGTGGTTAGTCTATACTAATACTAACAGAGGGGACAGGAGAAGTTGCTAAGAGATGGCAGTAACTAATACCATTAAACACTAATTAGACAGGTGTTCCTGTTCCTATAGACTTGCCAGATGCTATATTTAATCCATAAAATATTTGTATTTTTTAAATGAAAAAAAAAAAAAAGAAGTTTAGAGAGGTCAAGCACTCTGCCTAATGGTAAAGTTAGTATGGAATCATTGAAGTCTGGGTGGTACTTAGAGCAAAACTAGTTTTGTTTATTTTTGATTAAGGTTACTATGGTTTGACTAGTAAAATGAACTGCATCTTTTACAGCGTGGTTTCTATGGAAAAAGGCACAAAACTTTTTCAAATTTCTAAGAAAACTTACAGAACTTGGGTTCTAGAAGTTGGGGATTGCAACAAAAATTTAGTGGGAATTCAGAAACGTATGTTTAATTTACCATATTGCAGGCGGAAGGGACTGCATGTTCGTTACTCCTCCATCCACTGGTACCACCACCTGTATGTTGGAAAGCACACTAGGTGCCACCATAGCTTCTGGATTGTATTTATAATCCACTCTAAGATCTGTGGTGCTAGCACTACATTTCCAGTATGTTGCAAGATTCAGAGGAGTGGACTGAATACCATTTGATGATACCTTTAAAGAGAAAAGAACAAACAATTGTTTCTGGCCTGAAAAGTTAAGAAGTCATGTTAATGACATGGACACTTGAAAATGTAAGTCCACAAAATCAAAAATATCTAATGAGGGGACTATCTGCTGGCAGAGTGAAGCAGACCTATCTCAAAGGAGTAAGGATCATTCTCAATGTGGGGACCTACTACTACTTACATCAAAATTGCTGTGGTGCTTGTTTATAACACACATTCCCTTAGCTCCAACTGCAGAAAATCTGATTCAACAGCTTAGGGACAGGGCCCAGAAATCAGCATTTTATGAAGGAATTCTTATTTATGCATGTAGTTTGCGAATCTTCCAACATTCAACACAGAATTCAAAGATTCTTCATACATTATAAGAATTCAGATTTAGAACACGAGAAAAAAGGTCACCACGTAGTACCACAAGTTGGAATTAGAATACTTCCAACTTCAAATGTTTAATCACATGACTCACAGTAAATGGTATAATTCCTTCAAATTCTTAAGCTCCTTGTCCAATGGCTCCTTTTTAAGGAGACCTACTCTGACTGCTCTGTTTAAATTTACACTGAAAACTGTATTTTCAATCTTCCTTACCTTAGTCTATACTTTTTCTTTTTTCCATACCACTCATTTTCTAACATAGAATATTATGATTATTATTTTGAGGCAGGGTCTCACTCTGTTGCCCAGGCTGGACTGTAGTGGCATGCTCATGGCTCACTGCAGCCTCAACCTCCTGGGCTCAAGCAATCCTCCCTCCTCAGCCTCTGTACTAGCTAGGACTACAGGCTTGTGCCATCACACCCAGATAATTTTACATTTTTTGTAGAGATGGGGTTTCTTTTTATTGCCCAGACTGGTCTTGAACTCCTGGGCTCAAGCAATCTTCTCGCCTCAGCCTCTCAAAGTACTGGGATTATAGACGAGAGCAACGAAGTCCAGCCCATAGAATATTACTGATCTTTACTGTCTCCCTGTCCTACTCCCAGCAATTACATGCACTGAATAATACACATCTGTTGAATAAATGAACACCTGTAAGAAACTTTAAGTCAATTTAAGTGGCAGCACTTTTTTATTCTTTAAGTATTTTTCTAGAAACATAAGCCATTTTAATAAAATTACCCTATTAAAAACTCAAAAAATAGAGAAATATAAAGTAGGAAATTTATCCCTTGGAATCCTGGCATATATCCTTCCAGACTCTTCAGGCATATGCAAACAGATCCATGTCATTCTTTTTAATGGCTATAGTAATTAATTTCCTCCTCTGCTGATGTGTATGTACTTAGGTGGTTTCTAAACAATGCTACAGCGAATATCCTTTATGCCTTATCTTCATCCAATTGTGTATTTCTGATGATTTCTGGAAGTGGAATTGTTGAATTAAAGGTTACATCTTTCAACAATCTAACAGAATTGCCTTCTAAGAGGTTTTACTTGCATCCTATTAACAAGTGATCATAACCTTCTTAATACTGGATAAAGCGAACTTTCATTTTTGTCAATCTGATGGGCTAAAACTGACACCTCATTGTTATCTTAGTATTTACTGCTCTCATTACTACTGACATGAAGCATCTTTCCATAGGTTATTTGTCTATTGAGTTATTCACATGTTGCTTACAAATTTACAAGGGCTCTTTGGGGTAAGCCCTTTGGTTCATCTTATGTGTCGTAAATACTTTTCCCACAGATTAAATACTGATTGTGTTTAAAGGTTTAACAAAATATTTTATACACACACATTTATTTATCAAATATTTCATTCTCTTCTTACATGGCTTCTGGGTTTCATATCATACTTAGGTCTTCTGCACTTCAAGATTAAAATATGTAATAAATATGTATTACATATATACACACACAGAGAGATACATATACAGTTGTTCCTCAGCATACTTGGGAGGGTGGGTTCCAGGACCCCTGTGTATATACTAATCTGTGCACACTCAAGAAACATAGTTGGCCCTGTGGGACCCACATATAGAAAAAGTTGGCCCTCTGTTTATACATGAGTTTTGCATCCACAATCATTGCATTTTCAATTGGTGTTTGGTTAAAAAGAATCCTCGTATAAGTGGACCTGCACAGTTTATAGATCCTTTTTGTTTAAGGGTCAACTGTATCTTCACCCATGACTTTATTTTAGTACCTTTATGGTATGGTATCTTTTATTATTATTATTAAACCTTTGATACACATGGATTTTACATTGGCTAAAAGTCTAACAGGGATTCACCTTAATTTTTTTCTCAAGTGTCTAGCTTGCTATCCTCAACATCATTTTTTGAAAAATTCATCACGTCCACATTGCCTTGAAATGCTACTATGTCGTATAAACAATTTTCCATTTATTCTTAGATCTATTTCTGGATACTCTAATCTATTCCTTCATCTGGCCATCTACTGCTGCGTTAGTTCCAAACTATTTTAAATACTGTCTATACTAAGCTTTCCCATTAAAGCTAAAACATTACTCCACTTTACTGTTTAAAACATTTCTTGCCAGAAGCGGTGGTTTGTGCCTTTAGTCCCAGTCACTCGGGAGGCTAAGGCTGGAAGACTGCTTGAGCCCAGGAGTTTGAGGCTGCAGTGAAATGTGATCACGCTACTCTACTCCATCCTGAGCAAGAGAATGGGACTCCATCTCTTTAAAATAAAAAATTCTTGACTTATTCTTGTAAGCTTTATTCTTCTAGAGAAACATGAAAATGATTGTCAAGCCTCCAAACACAAAGACGTAACTCTACTGGGCTTCTGATCAGTATTATATTAGGTGTATAAGTTAACTGAGAAACAGCTAAACTTTTACAGCATGAATCTTTCCATATTCAAGTCACTAGAGATTGTGTTGTGTTTCTTCCTAATTGTTCTATTATGAATATTTTTCTCCACTAGTTTTTGTAATTGGTTTTGAAAGTTATTAATTTTGGTATTAATTACTAAACTGACCACCTATATTAAATGTCCTTATGCCAAATAGTTCTTCAATTGGTTCTCGTGAGAGGAATATATCACCTGTAAGCAATAATAATTTTGATTCCTCTTTCCCAGTATTTATTAATGCTTATTTTGTTCTCTTACCTGACTGTACTGGCTAACACATCCAGAAAACTCTTATATACTAACAGGATCTACTAATGGGCATCTCTGCCATTCCTAACTTTAATTGATTACTTTGGGAGTTTCATTGTTAAGACTGATACTGCTAGTCATTTCAGCTTAAGGACAAATTTATGCATTTATATTTACTCAGTATTTTAATCATAAATAAATGGTGAATTTTACCCAACTGGTCAAAATCTCCACTGGCTTATAAACAGATTTTCTAATTTCAAAACATCCTTGAATTTCTGGGAAAAAACTCACTTGGCTATGACATACTTATTCATTTAATTATATGCTAGATTCCATTTTTTAATATTTTAATTTAGAATTTTTGCAATGTCGTGACACTTACCTGATACTTTAATACATCTACATTATAATAAGAAGCAGCTGGATTTTGCTCTGACAACTTCTTGAGGTAGACAGTAACAGCTTGCATGTTCATCCAAAAATCTTTTGTGTTGGAATCACATTGTGATGGATCACTACATATATAAAAAATATATTTGTTATTTTATTGACTTATCTTTATTTTTTGCCTCTGTGTTGTAATTTGGTGACACAGGAAAAACTAGCAGAAATAAACCAAGAGGTGGGATGAAGGAAAATTAGATCAGGGGATGAAGAATGGAACACAGGAGAAGCTTGCTTGAAAGATAAGATGGAGAGAGAGAAAAGAATCTTAAAATAACTATTAGCACCACTGAAAACAAAATAAAAAGACAGCAGAAGGGTGTTTAGTAAGAATAATTTTGGTATGGTTTTCAAATTGAATAATATTATTTCAAAGAAGAAGGGGAAAAACTTTTTTTTTGAGACAGGGTCTAGCTCTGTCACCAAGGCTGGAGTGCAGTGACACGATCTTGGCTCACTGCAACCTCTGCCTCCCAGGCTCAAGCGATTCTCCCACCTCAGCCTCCTGAGTAGCTGGGACTACAGGAACGCATCATCATGCCCAGCTAATTTTTGTTCTTGTTTTTTTTTTTTTTTTTTTTGGTAGAGATGGGGTTTTGCCACATTGCCCAGGCTGGTTTTGAACAACTGGGCTCAAGCAATCCACCTGCCTCAGCCTCCCAAACTGCTGGGATTACAGGCGTGAGCCACTGTGCACAGCAGGAAAGAAAATCTTAAAACGAAATTTCAACCTTCAAAACAAAAAGTACACAAACCTGAACACAAGCTGTGCATTTGGAAGAATCTGCTCTAGTCTGCTGATATTTTTCACCCTGAAGCACAACACAGCTGGAGTTGGATTGCTGGTGAAGACTTTAATAATTCCACTTGGAAATGACATTGTCATATCACCAGTGATCTTCACAATACACCTAAAACAGGGATTTTGAAAAGTGTTTAAATAAAATGCTCTAATCTCTATTTAAAGTATTTGGTTTAAAAAGGCACACGCGTGCGCGTGCGCACACACACACGCACCTATATGTGTGTATATCTATATCCTTTATCATAACTATAGATTATTTTTTCAATTTAATTTTAAAAAATTATATACATGAAATGGTATACTCATCTAGCATCATCTTTTCCTGGAATTAAACTCTAAACACAAATGCAAGCACACTGATAATATTCCTTCACTTTTTTGTGATAACCATTCCCTCCCTGGAAGGATATTGCTTTCCTCATAATGCTATACCTAGTTGTGGCTATTTTTCCCTCCCAAACCCCAAAAAGCACTGGGCCTGGTGATGGTGATGGTAGCTGTCCCCCTTGCTCCTCATTGCTTCTTCCAACCCTCTATTCTTTCTTCCTTTGAAACATATAACTACATAGCCAAAACTCTCAACTGGACCCCTTTGGTAATCCTATCACATTTCCGAAGTCTATTTATTCTTCTTTTGGTCTTTTCCTAGCTTCCCCTTTTATCTCTAACCTGCAATAGTCCTTCCCCCAACTCTTAGCTGATGACTGTGCTCTTAATTTTACTGAGGAAATAAAAAAATAACTTCCTCATACTCTCACTAGTAAATCTACCTAACTTTTTATCCATATATTCTGCAGTCCATACTGTTTCAACAGATAATCAATTTCTGTACCTCAGGCCAATCCCAGCAATTCTGCACTGGAACTCATCTGCTCTTATATACTGAAGGACTTCATTCATGTGATTGTTCCCTCTTTTTTCTGCAAGTCCTGTTTTTCCGTAAATAACGGATCTTTCCCATCAGCATGCAGACATGCTGAAATATATATCATCTTTTAAAAAACACAAAAATGAAAATAAATAAAACCCTCCTTTGATTCCACCACCTCACTCCTGCTACCATTCCATTTCTCTGCTCCCACTTAGACCAAAACATCCTGAAATAACTGCATTTGTTCTTTCCAAATACAGTTGTCTAGACTGCATCACCTTCGGCTCCTGAACACTCTCAAAGCATACTTTCATCTCCACTATGCCACTAAAATCTCTCTTGTGAATGTCACCAATTATTGTCAATGGTCAATTTTTCTTGACCTGTCAAGCAGCATCAGATACAGGTTCACACCTGCCTTCAAGAAATGATTTATTCACTTAGTTTCTAGACATGGGTCTATTGGTTCTCTCCTCACCTCTCTTGCTGCTTGCTCTCTCAAATTCCTTTGTTAAATCATTCTCATCTTCCTGTTTTCTAAACACTGGAGGGAATCAAGACTTAGTTTTCAGATCTCTTTTCTATCTATTCCTTAAGGCCACTAATTTTGAGTATTATCTACAAACTAATTACACTACCAAGTATTTTATCTCTAGCCTAGACTTACCCCTTGAACTCCAGAATCATGTATCCAAGTATCAATTCAACATTTCCACTAAGATGTCTTAAACTTCAAACTTAGCATTTTGCCTCCAGCAAATCTTGACAATTCTGTTCTCAAAATATATTCAGAATCTCATTACTACTCATCACCTGCTCTGCTAATACCCTTATACAAGCTACCATTATCTCTCACCTGGACTTCTGTAATTAATTTTCTAACTTTCTCTCTGCATTAATTCTGACTGCCCACCGCACCCTCTGCCCCCAGTTTATTCTCCATACAGCAACCAGCGCTCCTCTGAAAACACATGTAATTTCATCATTCCTCTGCTCAAAGCCTCCACTGGCTTTCCATGTTACTCAAAATAAATTCCAAATTCTTTATCATGGCCTATAATGCCTAACCTGGTCTCATACCTCTCCGGACTCATCTTCAAGTACTCTCCTGTTTACTCCTACTCAGTGACATGGTTTTGCTTGCTGTTTCTTGAATATACCAAATATGCTTTTACCTTGGTATCTTACACTCACTGGTTCCCTCTTCCTGGAATACTTTCCTCAGATATCTGCATGGCTTGCTCCTCCATGTCTTTCAACTACCTGCTTAAATTAACCTCAAAAAAGTTTACCCTGATCATTCTATCTAAAATAGTAGCCCTCTATCTAATGTTATTCTCTAGCCTCTAACCCTGGTTTATTTTTCTTCATAGCGTGTATCAATATCCAATACATACAGCTGTTTCTTTGATATTTAGTTTTCCCTCACTATAATGCAAGCTCAGGAGAGAACTCGTTTGTTTACTAAAGTATCCTCATTGCACATGTAACAGAGTCTTAGAAATAATAGGTGCTCAAGAATTTGATGAATGAATGTACATTGAATGCAATCGTCAAATGACTACCTTAGATAGCAAAAAAGCAGGTAAATAAACAAGAGAAAACTGTAATCTACACAGAATCAAAATGTAATTCTTAATATTTATCACCAAGCCCCACTGCCTCCTCCACCCAACACACATACATACACATACATGTATATATTTTAAAAACTAACTTGGTGGGATCTGCTCCTTTAAAGTAGGCATTAACAGATTCTGTAAGGGCGACTGCCACAGGTAAGGTATCCTGATTTCCAAGGCTGACAGGGCTGGGACCCCGTGACACACCTAGAATATACATAATTAACTTGTTAAATCCTTCAGAAAGACATAAATTAAATATCAAGATAGTTAGATTCACATTGTTAGGCTGTCACAAACGACCCTACCACTGGTTTCAGTGATGTCCCATGATAAATCTGGGGGCTAAGAAATATAGTATAAAACAAACTGGAGCATTAATACAAAGGACAAAAAAAACCCAGGAAGACATGTCACACAGACATTTCTTTTAAATGGAAAGACAGAATGGTTAAGGAATGTCAGAATAAAAAAGCTCTTGACTAAACAGCTAAAATTTCAAAAATATGGCTTCAAAAACATTCAAATACCAAATTCCTCCAGGTTCTATCAATCATATACTTCAGGGCATTATTTAAGGCCAATTTAGGATTTTTGTATTTAAGTTTTTCTATCCAAGTAGTAATGTTTCATACACTACTCATTATTATTATAATTCTCTTTAACCTCCTCTTTGTCTGATGCTTGTATTGTATTCCCACATTACTTTGCCTCAATATTTGACTAATAAATACTTGACTAATAACATTATTTAAAAAAAAAAACCCTGGCCAAAGTTCACTCAGATAAGACACCTTTTAGAGTCAAATCAGAGAAAGATCAGTGTCTACAGAGCAAAATTAAAATGTAAGCAAATTTATGCAAGTGTTCAGGTTTCTGTTTATTGTTTTAAATTTAACCTAAATGAAGTATCCCCTCAAAATAGTGCATTGCCTTTGTTTTTCTTCACAAACACACTCTTCTTACCACTGCGTGCCTTACTGCTAACTGCTACTGATTTTCCAAAGTGGGAGCATTTCATTTAATATATAAAATGCAATTTTATAAAAATATATGTGAGTTTGTTATAATTATTCATCCTCAGTGAAAAAAATAAATAATCTAGGTCAACACTTATCTCTGAAATTTGAATATATGCTTTTCTTATATGTTACACAACATTAACAGCCATCAGACATTTTTATTTCAGATGCGACTCCTGTAGTGAAACAATGAATTACCTCTGAGATACCGTAAATATTACTTCTGATAAAAACCAGTACTGGCTTTTTCTGCCTCACAACTAAATCTGATATGCTACAAATAGTGAAAAAAGATACTCTGTTAGCTTGGTATTCTAGATTTTGAAGGAATTTGTATTTAGAAGGTTCTTCACAGTTAAAAAGTTATTCACGAAATCACAACAGCTACTATGTATTAACCACTAATATGTGCCAGGCACTTTGCTAGGGGGACATTAAAAAAAATGGTGCCTTTTTGAAGCACAAGTACTAGTTTTGCAAAGCAGAAGCAAAACAAAAAATGTGAGGGAGAGGCTGGAGTGACAAAAAGACACAAAGATGAGGCTGCAAAAGTGCTCACGATCCAGATTAGGGTATGAAAGACCTTTAATTTTATCCTTTTGTCACTAGAAACCACTGATAATGTTTGAGAGAAACATTATTAGGCTTTTATGTAGTAAGATCTCTCTGAATACAGAGTAAATCCTAGATTGAAGGGAAAAATGACTGTTGGCAGGGAATCAAGTTTGGATCAGGTGAGAGCAGTTAGGTGAAAGCTAGTGGCCTGATCAAGTGTCATTAGTTTTGGGATGCAAGAAAATATCAAGTGAAAAAAAGCTGATTAAGTATAAATTTACTGATTATAAATATAAAAATATATGTTTGTACACTGGAAAGCTTCAATGTAAATCTAACTTAGTTCAATCCACTTTTTTCCCTAATATATTGTTCTAAACAAGAGGGTCATCAGAAATTCAGGAAAACATATTTTCTGAAAAAGACAAAGGCTGTAATAATCTTTTCTCTCCAATTTTGTAACTGTAGTAAAATAAACTTAACATAAAATTTACCATCTTAATCATTCTTAAGCATACAGTTCACCAGTATGAAATATATTCATAACGCTGTGCAACAATCACTATCATCCATCTCCATAACTCTGTTCGTCTTATAAAACGGAAACCCTATACCCATGAAACAACAACTCCCACCAGTTTCCCCAGCCCCTGGCAACCACCATTCTACTTGCTGTCTCTATGAGTTTGACTACTCTTTAAGTACCTCATATAAGTGGAAGCATACAGTATTTAACTTAGCACAATGTCTTCAAGGTTCATCCATGTTATCACAGCATGTTAAAATTTCCTTCCCTTTTAAGGCTGAATAATATTCTATTGTATGCATATACCACATTTTGCTCATCCATTCATCCAACAATGGACATGGCTTGCTTCTACCTTTTGGCTGCTGTGAACAGTGCTGCTATGAACAGGGGTAAACAACTATCTCTTTGAGGTCCTGCTTTCAATTCTTTTGGGTATATACCCAGAAGTAAAATTGCTGGATCATATGTAAATTCCATTTTTCATTTTCCGAGGAACAATCATACTGTTTTCCACAGCAGCTGTACCATTTTACATTCTCACGAACAGTGCACAAGCCTTCCAGTTTCTCCACATCCTCACCAACATCTGTTATTGTAATACTATTTTATTAAAATTATACTCTCTTAAATATGAAATTAATATATTCCCTGACCAGGTGTACTGGCTCACGCCTGTAATTCCAGTACTTTGGGAGGCTGAGGTGGGAGGACTGCTTGAACCCAGGAATTTGAGCTTATAGTGAGCTATGATCACATCCCTGAATTTCAGTCTGGACAATGGAGTGAGACCCTGTCTCATTAAAAAAAAAAATGTCTCTTGAGTAACTCACACAAATGAATATTTATATAAAGTCAATGGTAACATTAATGTCTACTACTGCTTTGACACTAAAAATTAAAAGAAACCTGCATAAATATTCTTTTCAACAATCTAATCTGGGCACATAACACGACTCTGTAAATTATTATGCCTAGCTTCCCTGTAAATTATGCCATTACTGAAACATTGGCAAGCAGAGAAAAGTATTGGAAAGTTGAAGAAAAACTCAAAACCCACTTAACAGTTGGCATATTCCCTTTCGTATTTTCTATTTTTGTTTTTCTTTCAAGATCATATTGCACATGGATACTTCAAAAAATGAATAGGAAATATGTACTTAAATAGTCTTTTAAAAAGTCTAAAACTATACTGTATTATTCCAAATAAATAATTTCTTAGAAATAAAAATTTATTCTCTTAATAAGGGTAGATTGTGGTTTCTAATTTTGGTTTGTTACATATTTAGATAATTTTATGTTTTGAAAATGTAGAGAGCTTATAAACTTGAGGTACATAACAGGTATAGGGTACCTTCTTATAACAATCGATGGATATTTATGTAGAATTCCTTTCCGCTCAGAAATAAAACACAGACACCCACTCCCTACTATCTCCTATCATCTCCATGCTTCTAACTTCATCTGTATGGTTTTCGTATATGACAGCCTTTGCTCTACTAATTTAGGTATTAGAGGGTTTTTTTTAACTGACATATTCCTTTTAGTTCTTTTTGGATGACTTCTTACCTGATTTGGATAGCTTTAGAATTAAGATTTATTGACATTTCTTAAAGCTGAGTTGAGGAAAGCAGAGAAGAAAATGCAAAAATATTGTGTTTTTATAGTTGGGGATTTGATATAATGGATCCTATTCAGCAAGTTGGGGATTTGATATAATGGATCCTGTACAGCAATTTGATGGAATTAGCACAAAACTGAAATAGTTAATCTTAGCATAATTCTTGATTTCTGAGACATCATACAATTCTGGAAAAGGAAAAGTTGGATAACGAAATATTTTAGATACACTTAAGGACCATTAGTCAACACATACATTTGCTTCTGATACAATACCTGGTGACGTCTCACAGTGCTTTTCAATTTCAGTGTGTGTCCCAATCAAATTATCATCTTCTATTGTATTTAAATAAAACAAAATAATGCAGAAAAAGAAAACATTTTCAAGAAACAAGGAGAATCAGAAACTTAAATCCACACAGCGCTGAAAAATCATGGCAAAGAAAGAGAACTTTTTAGGTAGATTTTTAAAATCTTTGTTGTATAAAATTCACATACAACCTGCCTTGCCTGTATTATCACTGTCACCTGCTTTTGGTTGTCCTATTGCCAGCAATGTCTCAAACCATAAACTAATATGTACCAATTCAATAGAAATTAAAGTTTCCATCACAAACAAAAAACCTCCTGAATAATCTAAAGATAACTGGAAAAAAAAAAAAAAAAACCTAAAGCGAAAATAAGGTTACCCAGACCACCTGCCTGCTTTCTAGTAGGTCCCAGTTAGGTTTTTTAGGACTAAAATACAGATTCTGTGGGAAAAAATTAAAACCACACAAACAAAAAATAAAAATGAAGTATTCATTAAACCAAAGGGCAAACTTATTAGACATATTCAGTTTATATAAAATTAAAAGATGGGAAAAATGCTGTGTTCACAAAGGTAATAAGATGGTGACATCATGTTTAGACATTTAGAAATCAAGCCATTTTATATTTCATTCTAGCCTATATTACTTATCGTCTTTTTACAATGGCCACACCCTAGTTGCATTTCTCCTATGTGAGCCTTGACAAATCAACTGGAATTAAATCAGCTTAATTAGGGCTGTGGTTATCAAACTTAGCATGCATCAGAATCACCTGGAATGCCTATCAAACGACTGCTAGTTCCACTCCCAGGGTTTCTGATTTTAAAAGTCTGCATTTCTAAGAAGCACCCAGGTAATGCAGATGCTGCAGGACCAAGGACCACACTTTGACCATTACTGAATTAGTGCTCGGTTAGTGAAAATCAGTGATTTGCATTATCAAGAATAAACCCATCACTACTTAAACCAGCAGCAATAAGTACAGTTATAATTTTTATGAGAAGTTGTATGTCCTGCAACACAGCTGCTTTGTCTAAGTGGCTTTGTGCTTTATTATCCTAACAATGGGTGAAAAAGGTAGTAAGAATTTGTAGAAAAAACTGAGTAGAAATGATGACAAAAAAACTCTTGGGCAAAGTCTAGATGTAGTAAAATACTGAATTTGTTTGGTGAGGTTTAGGTTCGTATAGCTATGCTTCATGGATCCTCAACCCCCAGGCCACAGTCTAGTACCCAGCTGCACAGAAGGAGGAGAATGTGAATGTGAATGTCATCTGTATTTAAAGTAAACCGCCCCCCACCCCATCACTCAAATTACAGCCTGAGCTCTGCCTCCAGTCAGATCGGCAGCGGCATTAGACTCTCATAGGAGCAAGAACCCTATTGTGAACTGTGCATGTGAGGGATCTAGGTTGCGCACTCTTATGAGAATCTAATGCCTGATGATCTGCCATTGTCTCCCATCACCCCCAGATGGGACTGACTAGTTGCAAGACAAAAAGCTCAGGGCTCACACTGATTCTACACTATGGTGAGTTATATAATTATTTCATTATATATTACAATGTAATAATAATAAAGTGCACAATAAATGTAACGCACTTGAATCATCCTGAAACCATCCTCTTGACCCCAGTCCATGGAAAAATTGTCTTCCACAAAACCAGTCCCTGGTGCCAAAGGTTGGGGACCACTTCCCTAAGAGCTATTTTTAAGTCTTGAAATTCTTGTGGAAAAATATAATTCGCTGCAAGCACAAATTGTTTTCTTTCATTCAATCGTTTTCCAAACACTATTGTTTTTAAAACATAAACTTTCTTAGAAATGCAACTATCAGTTCACAGAAGAACTGCATTTTGTTTTGCCTTCAACTATTTATATTGATCAGCAATTTATAAATTTAACTCATTCTTAACGGTGCTAACCACAGTTAAAATTCTTCTATCCAGATAACATAGACTGTGAAACAGAAAAGCAAAGCATGGACAGTTTAATAAATTCCAGGTGTGTTTCCAGAAAAACAAAATTTATAATGTTAAATTCTTCATTAGCCCATTTAAAAATATATACATATTCAGCATACATATACTTTGTACACTACATTTCACATGTAATTGATGATAATCACTTACCTACTGTTGGAGTATTGGCAGCACTCAATGAAGCAGATGATGAGATAGAAGAAGAACTTTCTGCCCGGGCTAATGGTGCAGCAGGAGGTGGGCTGGTGTTGGAAGTTACAGGTGGGCTGAATGGCCTGGGCTTAAAAACAAAAAGTTATTTATCAAAATGCTAAAACAATACCTCTCTTGTTAGAGAAGATTTTTAAGTATGAGGTAAATTTAACATACCAAACCAAATCTACTGTGTGAGTTTCTTGTAACTTAGTATCAGAGATGCCATATATCATATCATTTTTAAGAACATACTAAAGCCTGAAAAGATTATTTTGAAATAATGCTGTAAAAAAGGTCTTTGTGCATAAAATTTTTTCTGTATTTAAAAAAGTATGTTTAAGACAGATTCTCAGAAGTTAAATTAGTTTAAACAGTATAAACGTTCTTCCCAAACTGCTTCCCAAAAGGGTTATTCACTTTACCTGACTATAAATATAAGAAAATTATTTCTCTACACCCTTGCCAGAAACAAATGGATGAGTCACAGAAGAAGAAAAAGGGATTAAAAATTTTTTCTAGCTAATTTAGAAAATAATAAAACCTTCACTTTTATGAATGGGTTGATGTAATTTGGGGAGGTTTTAGTATTATCTGAGCTTTCACTAAGCCTTTGCCTTATTTTCTTGCAAATATTTTCCTCCTTAAATATTGCTT
The DNA here is from genome assembly GCF_029281585.2 of Gorilla gorilla gorilla. Classification (NCBI taxonomy): domain Eukaryota; kingdom Metazoa; phylum Chordata; class Mammalia; order Primates; family Hominidae; genus Gorilla; species Gorilla gorilla. Next base: position 38,638,864 of record NC_073243.2, read on the forward strand.
GTCCTTTACACTTTTGGTGTTTACAAATCTGTTCACATTTTCCCCAGTAATTCCTTGTAATGCTTCCTCACTGAGAAAACTCACTCCATACAAAGGTTTGAGAGACTCAATTCTGTTGTCTTCCCAATATTCTAATTAAACATAAAACAAATATAAAAAATATAACTCCAATTCATTTATCTTTTACTTTGGTGAACAGATTCTTTTCCTTCCAAATTCCTAACTGTACCAATAATTCAGTAGCAACACTTCCTGAGGTGTTTTGCTTTCTTAAAAAATAGGCGTATTTGTCTTCATTTAAAAAAAAACAAAAACCTTTTCCTGCTTATAAAAGTATTAGGCAAATAGATATTTATTTAGTGCCTACTATGTGTCTGACCCTGGATTAGGTACTAGACACAAAGCTGTGAACAAGAAAGATAACTGTCCTCAGTTATTTGAGGAACATGAAAAAAAGGCAAAAACAAAACCCTACTTGCATTCATACAGTAGTCAATTCTTCATTGCATGAATATAAACTTAGAGATAAACATTTTAATAAAACTGTCATTTTACTGCAAAAAGTGTTTTACAATTTGTAACCCCCTACCCATTTAACTATTTTTTCCAGAGTACAGCTTTTTGGTGACTCATTATGATGGACAATAGGTTGAAAAAACTCAGCAGGATGCTAAAAATGCAGCTGTGAATATATGCAGACCAAGGTGGTGCAGGACATGGGGGTGAACAGATACTGATCAACAGCTAGTCTGAAACTTACAAGCTTGGAAAAAGTCTTGAGATCAACTACTGTGGGACATTTCTCATATGGCAACATAACCTCTAGGCCAACATAATGTGACTGCCTTTTTAATTTTTTTTAGGAAAAGGCAAAAACAGCTCTTTTCTCAAGTGGTTTTCTCTAATTTTAGAATTATGCTATCTACTACAGTGGCCAATAGCACGTGAAATGTGACTAGTCCAAATTGAGATGTGCTATAACATACAGAGCAAATTTTGAAGACACAGCATACACACAAAAGGAATGTAAAATCTCATTAATTTTCATATTGAATGTGTTAAAATAATATTTTTATATGGCAGATAAAATATATTACAATGAATTCCATTGTTTTTCTATGTGGCTACTAGAAAACTTTAAATTATATGTTGCTTATATTATATTTCTATTGGACCGCATTGCTTTAAAACAATGTTTCTGAAACATTAGCAGGCATCAGAATCGCATGGAGGGCTTGTTAATAATACACAGTTGCTTGGCCCCTCCCCTGAATTTCCAATTTGCCTGGGGTGAAGCCAGAGAAACTATTTCTACCAAATTCCCTGGTGATGCTAATGCTACTGATCTGGTACTGCACGTTGGGTGCCCCTGCTCTAGAACAATGAGTGGTTCTTTCAGTGGGTAGGGAGGATGTGGTTATAGACTCCTTTGAGCATCTGGTGAAAGCTATGAGCTCTCTCCAGAAAAATGCACATATGAGCATGCAAAAAAAAAAAAAAAAAAAAGAAAAGGCACTCCAATGTACAGCTGGAGAAAATTTAAATCAACATACTCTCTCCGGTGGGTGACACAGAAATAATTATCAAGAGTCTTAAAAATGTACATACAGTTTAGTTCATAAATTGCATTTTTAAAATTTTTTATTAAAAAGGAATGCTAAGAAACCGTAAGGATAGTCATTAAGACATTGTTTATAATAACAAAAACATGGAACTAAATGTCAAATAAATTTCTGAAAACGTTTAGAAATTTAATTCCGACAACAGTGTAGAAGACAGAGCACTCACATATTGAAATACTCTGTAGCCACTTAAAACAGTGCTCCCTGAAGCTCAGAGGGTGGTTTCTAGAAGGCTCTCAAGGATGGGGAGAGGGTAGTGTATGGTGATATGGGGATGATGTGAAGGATTCAACTATGAGTCCCACTTTATTTTAATATATTAATACTTACAATTTAAAGTTATTTGGCAAAAGATTCTATCACTTTAAAGAAGCTTGAAGACTATGAAATAAGAATAATTCATTCAGCAACATGGATAGAACTGGAGGCCATTATCCTGAGTGAAATAACTCAGAAACAGAAAGTCAAATACCTCATGTTCTCACTTATAAGTGGGAGCTAAACAAAGGTTACACATGGACATATACAGTGGAATAACAGAGAGTGAAGACTACAAAAGGTGGGAGGATGGGAAAAGGGTAAGGGTAGAAAAATTACCTGTTGGGTACAATATTCACTACTCAGTTAATGGGTACACCAAAAGCCCAGATTCTGCCAGTATGCAATATATACATGTAAGAAATCTGCACTTGTATCCCCTAATTCTATAAATAAAATTATAATCAAAGAATAATTCATGATATAGAAAGATATTTGCAAGTAGAAAACAAATTAGAAATATGTAAAGTATGACTTTTTATTTAAAAATATGCCTATACGATTAATAATTTTTGAGCAACTATTTGCATTCAACAATATTCTGTTTTACATGTATTAACTCATTTAAGTCTCACAACCTAATATCATTACACATATTTTATCCATGAGGCAACTAAACTCTGATTAAATAACTGTTTAATGTTGCTCAGCTAATACGTGGCTAATAAGCTTGTACTTTTAACTATATTTTACTGCCTCTGGATAAACACTTATGCATTCCAAAAAATGTTAACAGTGGTTATCTTTGGGTGGTGAAATACAGAGGAAATTTATAATTTTCCTTCTCTGCTTTCTCTGTTTTCCAAATTTTATAACACGATCATTTACTCTTTTTACAATCAGGAAAAAAAATCAATTTATTAAAATGTACTCAAAGTTCTAGTCATAACGATTTAAAAAAGAGAATGAAGTATTTTAAAATGTAGTAATTTCTATATTACTTAAATAATAACCTTCTCCTTGGCAGCTTGTACCTAGTCTTTTATTTTACTTCCACTAAGTCTGTTCATTCGGAAAAGAAAGATATCACCATTTCAATACTTGGTGCCAAAGCTTTTCAATATATTCACTGAAGATTTCATAACTGTGTACCACCCAACAGGCATCATGCAAAGTACTGAGGACATGAGACTGACGAAGGCATAGCCCAGTAAGGGTAACACACACACAAAAAGTACATACAAGGTGATATATGAACTAACAAAAATATAAGCGAAGTATCTGGGTATAAGGAAGAGAAGTAAAGGAATGATCAAAGAGGGTTTTGCCTAGGTGGTGATGTTTAGCTAGGTCTTAAAGAAAGAAGTCAATTTGTGACAGAGAAAACTGAGGGGCATTTGAGATACAGCACAGGAAGAAGACATGGACATGTAAAAGACCATGATGTGTTTAAGGAACCCTGAAAAGTTTCAAGTGGCTAGAACCTAGGTTGAAAAGGGGAGAAAGATGGACAGTTAGTCTGGTAATGTAGGTTGTTGAGGCAGCTTTATAAAGACTCTTGTACATTCAGCTAAAACAGTCAACCACACAGACTGAGAAACCACTGGAAATGTGTATCAAGGGAAAAAAGATTAAACTGGACTTAGAAATTTAATTCTGGTAGTTAAACTGGCAATTAGTGTAGAAGACGAAGCAAAGCAAACCAGATCAAAGGCAAATAGACTGGGAGAGCCTCACTGAATAGAGTCTATAGATTTTCTCTATCTGATGACTTTTAAAAACCAATGCTTTCCCACCCATGCATGTACTTTTATAAGTCAACTGGATGATGTGGACTCCAGTTTCCTTATGTGTAAAATTTTAAATGCTGAGCTAGATGCCTTCCATAATCCTCCTTGCAGTATACTTTTAAGGTCTAAGAACAAGCCACCATTTATTTCCTTAACATTTGACTTTAAGTAGAATTATATGAAAACCACTTCTTTATTGTGAGACAATGGATACTGAATGGTATTTTTATAATGTGCCAACTTTCTCAGGAAATCTCTTTCCTCCTGGACAATGTCGTGTCTCACAGGTATGATCACTGTGGTAACAAGGAAGAGCAAAGGAAGCATTAGCTGGGAAAGTTTTTCTATACTGTGAGGACATGGGTAGAAAACTTCAAGCAATTAACTGTAAAAGGGCATATAGAAAAATAGCATTTGCATCTTAAATCAAAACAGTTATATAATTTTTAAAAAACCTGAGTACATACTATTTCATTAATCCCACTGAGTTTGCCTGAAGTAAGCTTTGGTCTGGAAGCAGGCCTCGGAGGTGGGACAATGGTGCCTACAGAAAGAGGAGTTGTGGGCCTGGCTGGTTGAGGGGGAAAAGAGAATTTGAAGAAAATCATTAGTATGTAGCAATCCTTACATAAAGACATTCTATTATAAAGAAACTTTTGGTAATCAAAGCTCATTTTTCAGGAGGCTCTTTTTTTAGATGTAATTATAGATGTTGAAATATTGGGAATCTATCAAATATGCTTTATTTTGAAGTGACCAGTAATATTCCTGAAAAAAAGTTAACCTTTCAATAACTGACACATATAAATTTTATTCCTGTTTCAATTATCTATACATATAAAAATTAAATCTGATACATTAGCTGATGAGAACAAATCAATTTAAGGCCAAAGGTCATTTGTTTATTGCCAATACATCTATTTTACAGATAGTAATTCGAGACCAAGCCTTTGAAGCTGTGCCTCCAGAATAATATTGTAAACTCTAAATAAAATACTTACCTTAATTAAAATTGTTAAATTTGCCTTTTAAGTTGAACCACATTGTAACATTTTGGGGGGTACATTATTTGAGATAATCAGATATTCTGTTAGTTTACTAAAAAAAATTCCCCAAATCATTACAATTAACTTTGGTAAGTGTTCAAAATAATATCTTAACTTGTTCCTAAGTCCTATATAAATTTAGTGTTGAGTTTTTCAATGCCATTTGCTAATTTTACAAATCAGAAATATCAGTATTCTTAATCTCATCACAATGTGAATTACTGGATAAATGTCATGTATACATCATCAAAAGTCACAAATGTATTAGCATAATCAAAGAAGGAGTAAAAAAAGGGAAGTAAATAGGTTTAAACCCTCTTTAAAATCATGTTTAATAATCATTAATAAATTAACTTAAATGATTTTCAAAGCCCTTTGGCTCACACTAAAATACAGGCTATAATTCAGAGACTGAAAAATATAATGGGTGGGAAGAAACATATTCAGCATGTTTTTAAAGTTTAAAGATGTACAAAATTAAAAATATATAAGTGGGCCTAAGTATACACACGGGGAAATAAACTGCAAAGCTAAAGGCCTTTAATCATCAATGGAGGAATCAAGGAGGCATGAAAGGAAGGCGCATAGAGGTAGTAGGAAGAGACCTAAAGAAAAAGGTAGTCACACGGATTAAAAGTTGTACATGCATGGGACATAGGGAATCACTTAGAAAGCAACCATAATAAGAGATAAAAGATGCAAACGCTGTTCAGGTGGCTTAAGGAAAACAAAAAAGCTAGTAAATCGAGCTTAGATTCTGAGGCCACTGTCTTTTTCCAGTCAGTACCAGTTCTTTCATGCTGCACTCACACTTGAAGCTGTACCCTGGAAGAAATGTGCACCAAAATCTGAAGCCCATAACACTTCCCTGTGTATTACATATCTACTTTAAAGATATGTTCATCATCAATGAAACTAGCACTAGCCTATGTTATTTCAAACTTGTGAGAGAGTTTACACAGCAGAGGCATTTATTACTGATCAAGTGGTCTGCCCAAATGGCGTTTAGATTGACTCAAACCAAGCCTGGTAGAAGTATTAAGTTCAGTTCAAAATTTGCTTTTCGAGAAAAGCTGGTAACAATACTTATTAACACCATTGTTTATAAATGAATCTATATTATATCTGCATAGGTCAATTAGGCACTGCCTCTAGAAGCTTCTGAAGGAGATAACTGCAATTGTTTACTTTCTTCAGTGTCCTGTGTTTTATTTTTTGCTGGTGGTGGGGTGGAGATCAGTGCTACAAATTTCTATTAGAAGCAGTGTTTCAAGAAATATAAATTGACCTGTGAAGTATAAAAAAAATAGGCGATAAGGGCTACTCTATATCTGCCCTCAGACATTAACTAAAGCAAATAGACAAAGCATGCTTGTCATACCATTCTTTATCTGAACAAAAGTGGAAACTAATCTAGAATCTAGAAGCAATAATGATGATGTAGAAGAAATAGCAGCAGCACTGTTAGCTGCTTCTGCAGGTAGATTTTCAAAACATCTAATATTAGGCAAAGGTCACTGTGATCCTCAGAGATGCAGCTGTCGGAAGAAATCCCATCCAAAGCATTGGGAAACCTAAAAGTATTTTCAGCTTTACAATGCAATCTCTGGAATGCCTTCTGAGCAACACTGGAGCTATTAATTGTAACAAGTTCATCAGTAAAGAAAATCCACTGACTTTGTAGCCATGAAGCAAAAGGAACTTTATCTGTGCTCTCTAGTGGTGCTGTTACAGCAGAATAAAGTAGAGATTTGGGTGAAAAGTCTGGTGATGGACTTTCTAGACTCAGAATCTGACTGGGTTTCAAGTAAATTTTCAATTATCACACACCCAGGCAAATCAGTGAGAAAGGAACTGAAGTTCCTACTCTGCTCTACAAGTTCAGATGAATAAGAAGAAAACAAAAAACTACAAGCAAAAGGAAAATTCTAGAATTAAACATAAATCCATATAACCAAATAGTTACCTTGTTTTAATTATTTGAAACTAGAAAATTTAATAACAATACACGGAAGAAGAGCATAAGTTCAAACTATATTAACTGAAGAAGTATGTACATTAGAAACTTAAAATGCATATGAAAAACTGAAGGTCCAAAATTATATAAAGTCAGAGTTATTCCTGTTTTCCCAGAGGAGCAAAGGTAACTATTTATAGTCAGTACAAGATCTAAAAAGATTCGACAAGGTGGCAAAGCAACAATGCTGTGTATGTGTGGTACTCAACAAAGTTCATCATTGTCCAGTGATAAAACTGCCCCCAGGAAGTACATCAGACTACATCAGTGTTCAAGTTAATATTTAAAAACAGCCCAATATTTTTCAAAAAATCATTTTAAGCGTTTTTTTTTTTTTTTTGTGAGCACAAGAGTTCAATTAATTCATAGGCAGAGAAAGTAATCTACATTGGCACTTAACAAAGGGGAGGTATGTGTAAGATATTTATGTTAAATTTTTAAAAATACACATATCGATGTTTATATTCATATCTGACATAAACATGAATGCTTATTTATAGTCTACATGGTATAAGATGCAACTGAAACTACTTTTCAGCCAAGCCCTAATCAACATTTTAAAACATGTAACAACACTGGGATTCTTAACTATCAGTTATTAACTGACTGAAATTATTTTTTAGCCTGCTTTAAGATGAGGTCAGTGATGAATTAAGATTATGAAAGACACACAGGGGAGCACTGAATGATCTCACAACCTGGACCTTGCTAAAATGTTAAAATGGGTACCTGGGTAGAGGATGTTAAGATGGGAGAGAAGTGCATTGCAAAGAATGGGGGACAAAGTTTAAGACTTGTTGTAACTAGCGAGTACCAAGAAAACAATAAAAATAAGTGAAATAAAAATTTAAGATAAAATGCCTATTTCATAACTTCACTTAGGGCCAGTTCTGTAAAACAGGAGAATCGCAATTATGAATTAATTAGTTTGATCAATTATATTCTGTTCAAGTGAAGACTTAATAGTAACTACTATATAACAAGATAACTATCTCTTTTGAGCATCATTAACTTTTTTTTTTGAAAGGCAAAATTTATAACATTACTTTTCATACTATATAGGAAGATTTAAAAATGCATACTGAAGTGAATTTTAAAACCAGCAAAAAGTTAATAAATATTGTATCATTTCCTAATGGCCAAACATCAATGACCACTAAATGAAAACGAACCATTTTTTACCTGAAGTGATGGTGATATGAGCCAAACACTCTTTAGACAGGTAGCAAAAGGAAGAAAGAGTACTTTTATAAAATGAAAGAGACTGTACTAGAGAAAATATCAAGAAACAATGAGCAGAATTATAAAGAAATTTCTATATAAATAAAACCTCTGTGATACCAATTTGAAAACTTTTATTAAAGACTTTAATAATTCATAAGGGGATATTAACAAAATTCGAAAATACTGCTGAGAACTCCTCATTCTAAATACAAAATACCATTCTGACATTTTTACTAAACAAAAGAGAGATTTGGCAACAACATCAGATTTTCCTGTACAATTACTTTCTTCATATAATATATATATGGTTAATTTTATAATATTAAATAGTAACAAATGCTCAATGAGAAAGGCTATAAAGCCACTTCAGATTATGTTCAACTATCTATTGACTGTTTCTTGCTGTTTTACAAGTATTAAGTAGAGATTATCTTCCCTTCAAAAGGTCAAATAGCGTTTAGTGTTTAGGGTTAAGGTTTCTTATAATCCACTTATAGTATCTTTTAAAAATATTTTGTCTCTAAACGGTCTAATTTTAAAAACCAATATTTAATTTTTAATAGTAAGATATTTCAACATGGCTTTTTTGTTGTTGCTGTTAATCTGCCAAAGTGTGATAGATAGAACAATGGCTTTAGAATAAGTAAGAGCCAGGTTTGAAACTTGTCTTCATCATTTACTAGCTATATAATCTTGGAGAAGTTACTTATTATCTCTGAGCTTTACTTTTTTCATCTATAAAACAGGGACAATAAAAACAACTTCATGCTGCTGTTAATGTGGTGAAATTAAATAGAATGTGTGGCACTCCTAACAAAGTTACCTAGCATGAACTAGACAGATTTAAGTTCTTCCCGCATGATTCCAGCGCTTCCTTAACCCCAAATACTGGATGGCAATTCTGAAGTCCCAGAGAAGAGGGTAGAAGATCAGCTAAAATTGATTTTATTTTCTTGTTTTGAACAAGCAGTGGTTTTATTAAACATACATTTTTGGTGCCCGCTTTTTGACTAATGAAAAGAGAAACTTCATATATTATTGCCAAAACAACTAAAAAACATTTATCAACTTCTTTTGTAAACTGCTTGGGAAGTGTTAAAGCCTTTCTAGAAAGCAGTTTGGCAATAAGTATCATGGACATCATCTTGTAAGCCATCAATTTTAAATTGATAAATTATTACAAGCATATTATGAGACATATGCACAAAATTTATTATTTCTATGGATGTTCATAATACTAGAAAATTAGATGCAACTTAAACTTCCAACAAGAAAGAACTGGTTACATTGATATATATTTTGTATTTGAATTATCTATAAACACTAAGAATTATTATTTGGATAATGATATGAAATGCCTAGAAATAACATGCCAATTTAAAAAAACACTTAGTATTTTACCAATTTTTATTGTTTAAGTCATAGAGTATCTAAGAGAACAAAACCAGAATAAAATCACTTTTATTTGGCAATACAGAGGACAAATTTTTAGAAATTTTGATCATTAAGTACAATGCACAAAAAGTGAATGAGAAAAAGCAACTAAAGTATTCTTTATATTTAAAAAAATACATATATACATATATATATTTACCTGATGATGATGAAGTTAGTGAAGATGAAGAAGATGAATCAAGAGATGGTCCAAATAGGGGGTCCCAAGCAAGTAAATCACTGGTTCCTTTTCTACCATAATATTTTAAAAGCAAAAATTTTAACAAAAGAATATTTTATTAGTATAAAATTTCTAGTCACTTATTTTTATTTCATAGAATTCTAACAGCTCAATATACATAATTAAAAAGTTGGGGCCAGGCACCATGGCTCACACCTGTAATCCCAACACTTTTGGAGGCTCAGGCAGGAGGATCACTTGAGACTAGGAGTTCAAGATCAAGCCTAGGCAACATAGCAAGATCCAATATACACAAAAAATTTTTTTTAAATTAGCCTGGCATGGTGGTGCATGCCTGTAGTCCTAGCTATCCAGGAGGCTAAGGAAGATCACTTGAGCCCAGGAGTTCTGTGCAGCAGTGAGCTATGATTGCACCACTGTACTCCAGCCTGGGTAACAGAGCAAGACCACGTCCGTAAAAAAAATAATTTTTTTTAATTTAAAAGTTGGATACTCTATCAGTAGTATATGTGTAGAAATTAATTAACAGATTTAACAGCCAATATTTGTTAGAAGCGTAACCTAAGATAACATGTGAAGTTAGCAGAGGAGAATGGGGAAGATTAATTCCCATTCATCATGCCTTGTTAGATTCAACCACCTTGGGGGCTATCATAATGGGAATAATAATTTCAGCTTTACAAATAAAAAAGAGCAGCACACGTCTAAATGAACTGCCCAAAGACATACAGCTACTTGATTCTAAAACAAGCTCACATCTGCTGGTTCACACATAGCACCCAATCCTGAAAAGAAAATTTAAGTGGTATAAAATTGGGTTAAAATTTTATAAGGCCGTACTTATTTTCAAAGATGAAGAAAAAGGGTAAAGTGATTTTTTTAAGCCCTTAAGTACAGAAAGGTGGCTTACATATTTTAATGTATCAAACTGCCATTATTTTAAAAAATTTTAGGAAATCTTACACACAAAAAAAAACAGGCCCTCTATAATGAAAGTACTGTAATTATGTAAGAGTACATATCTAGCATCTCAACACGCACCTACATGAAAGCACACTATACCTCATATGATAAAGCCTAGCATTGCAACTGCATGATTCCTAAAAACAGTTTTAAAATACTCAACAACTTATCTTTAAAAAAATGATACATCCAATAAATACCACCACTATGCTCAATCAGTACCTCAAAAGTATCAAATAATTATAAACTACCTATTTAACTAAGCCTACTTTTACTTGTATTTTACATTAACTCTGGCCAGGCTTGATGGCTCATGCCTGTAATCACAGTACTTTGAAAGGCTCAGGAGTCTGAGTCCAGGAGTTCGAGACCAGCCTGGGAAATATAGCAAGACCCAGTATCTACCAAAAAAAAAAAAATTTGAAAAAAATGAGCTGGGAGACAGGGGCGGGAGGATCATTTGAGCCTGGGACGTTGAGGCTGCAGAGAGCCATGATCACGCCACTGCACTCCAGCCTGAGAGACAGAGTAAGACCCTGTCTCAAAACAGACAAGCAAAAAACCATTAACTCAAAGAGAGTATTCTTAACTGACAGACACAGAAGTAAAAAGAGACCCATGAAACATTAGCTTAACATTTTTTTTTTTTTAAGAAGAGCTGGCAACATGCCTTCTAGCCTCTCTCTCCCTTTCCAACTTGACACACTTCTCTGTTTTGAAGCTTACGAAGTATATTATTTTATAACGTCACAGTCAAAACTGAAGGAAGAAATGAGAAAATTCCCATGAGAATAACCAGCTGAAATACAGATATGTATGAATTTAGGGTTTCATCATTTATTTAGAAGTAGTGAGGCTACCAAGGCCAACTGTGGTTAAATAGATTTTTTTTTATTGTAAAAGGACATATTACCAAGCGAGAAATAATTTTAAACTTCTAAAAACTCCAACATGGCATTTGACAGCTCAGAAAACAGGATGATTAACAGAACTTTACTGGAATTAAAACTACAGAGCTAATAAAACTCTAGAAAAAAGGACAAAAGGATACTTAAAACGTAAGTGTGTGGAAGAAGGGATGAGAAGGTGGAGCACAGAAGATTTTCAGGGCAGCAAAAATACTCTGTATGATACTATAATGACGAATACATGTCCTTACACATTTGTCCAACACCAAGAATGAACCCTAATGTAAACTGTGGACTTTAGGTGATTATGATGTGTCAATGCAGGTTCACTGATTCTAACAAATGTACCACTCTGGTGAGAGAATTTGACTGTGAGAGAGACTGGGCATATGAAGGGGCAGGGAGCATAAAGGGAAATCTCTGTGCTTCCCATTCAATTTTGCCATAAATCAAACACTGCTCTAAAAAATAAAGTCTATTTTTTAACAAAATTAAACATGGAAACTTACTCATTGGGTGGAGCAGATGGCTTTGATTTTGTTAACTCCTCATCTAATTAAAAAATTAAAATATGAAAACTTCATAATCTGAGAAATAAAATATTTTAATGAAAAACAGAAACTCTATACACATATCTCAACACTATAACAATTAAAAATTTTGGAATTGATAATGTAAATACAAACAATGAAGAAAAAGTAAATAAGATTTTAACAAGTTTTCTATTGTGTACATTAAAATAACTGAAATTACTAAATCCTGGTTCCTTCTAATATCTTTAGTAAGAAATGACTTAAGTCAATTAAACTATGATATTCATTAAAATTGCTGTTTAGAAAAGAGAAACTATGGGTTGCAACTCTAAAAATTAGAAAAATGTTTAAATACATAAATTCTAGTTAAGAATTTTAACTGATGAATCATGAATGCATTTTTCAAGTTCTAAGAATATTATTAGTGATTATTGTATTGACAAAAAGTAGTTATTAACTCTTGAGGATGTCATATTTTGAAAAATTAAGAATCTTACAGCAACCTGGAGCAAGTCTCTTTGTAAGATAATTTGTTTTGCTACCTTTTGGATTTGTAATGTGCCTCATTTCACAAGCAAGTGGTAAACAGGGGAATAGCATCATTAATGCAAAACTCACGTTGGTGCATAAGCAATTTTTGCTGCACCTTCATGTTTTCTTTGCATCACCAAGCAATACCTGATGAATGCAAAGTACATCAATATGAGTAACTTCCACAAACTATGGAGGAGTATCACAGTACATGATACCCATTCACTCTACATTCTTCACTTGGCTCAGTTTGGTTGGTTGTTTTGCCTCAGTGTTTATTGCGCTATTCTTCAATATTTCTGCATTTTGCTCTCATCTCCACAACTCAGCAACCTCCATTTATCCTCATTTTCCTCACACCCCCTATCATTAAGCTACAATCAACATTTCTTTAAAGATAAAATCCTTACTTTTATTTATTTTGGTATTTATTATTCATTTACTAGGTCTCTTAAACTGTGTTAGAATTTTTAATAAAACTGATGTTAAAGTTTTTGTTAAGTCTTCTGTTAACAAAATTACATAGCTTTTGAGTGGGCTGCTTCAACTGTTTTTCCCACAACCCTTGTTATTTTTAATGCATGATTCTGCAAAAGGTATTAGCACCTTAGAAAAGTTTTTAGTACAATTTTTAGTATAATTAAATGATAATAGAATTTGTAATTGTGACACAACTTAAAAATAGGTAAAATTCAATATTACTCATCTTATAAACGCTTTCTGGTTAATAAGACAGAGAATGCCAGTGAAACCGTTTAACATTCTGAATCAGAAGTTACTTTTTGGCTTTGGTGATTTCTGAAAAATGTTGTAGCCATGTATTGAAGTTTAAAGCATGTCTCTCAGCTTCTACAGGAAATAATATAGATACGCTGTTTTCTATTTAAAATAATTATCCTTCTAGCCACGCAGTAGGGCTCATGATGAGAAAAGATCATTTATTTCTACAGCTACATAAAGGTAAAAGACTAACAAATTGCCTTATAAATTTTAATAGACATAAAATAAACAATTCAAATGTCAAACTTACTAGACAAATTCCGATTCATCTGTACCTAAAACAGAGATGCAAAATAGGTACCATAAAACAAATGAATCTGATAATTAAATATTTGGTAAAACGTTAATACTGGGAACCTAATTTTATGTTGTTTTTAGTATATCTGCTCAATTGTAAAGTGTATTTACATAAAAGATATAGAGAAAAAACAGTCGTTTTTGTTTTACAGCAAAAAATAATACATGTAGTTTTAACACCTAATGTTTTTAAAATATTAAAGCAACATCTACAGCAAAACACTAAAACTTGCTAATCTAAAAGTTTAATACAAATATTTTGAAAGTCAATCTTCCAAAATTGCAATGATTTTAAAAGTCAATGGGCAAAAATATAAAATGTTGTACTTACTGGACTGTGTCTCTAGTAGTACATGGAAGAAAAAGAAAATTAGGTTAGAATTCTGAATACTGTATTTTTGTGCTGTAATAATTTATCATTCCCTATTCAATCATATCTAAACTATATACACCTTAAAACACATACACTGTCAGGTGGGAAAAAGTTAAGCAAATGAGGCAGCAAAATATATTCAGATATTATCTTTTCTTATCCAATATTAACTGTAAAATTGTTCTGATTATTATTTTCATAGTATGAAATTAATACATGTTCATTGCTTTAAAAACAAACTGAAAAGAGAAGAGTACAAAAGAGAAAATTTAAAACTATTCACAATCTCACTACCCATATATTCCTCTAGGCTTTTGTTTTATATATTTAACATACATATTTTATATTAGTTATGCTCTTACATAACACACATTTTTAATGGTTTACAACCTCATACTTCGTATATATTCACCACCTTTTTTTTTTTTTTTGAGACGAAGTCTCGCTCTGTCACCCAGGCTGGAGTGCAGTGGTGCGATCTCGGCTCACTTCAACCTCCGCCTCATGGTTTTCAAGCAATTCTCCTGCCTCAGCCTCCTGAGTAGCTAGGACCACAGGCGCATGCCACCACGCCCGGCTAATTTTTTGTATTTTTTTAAGAGACGGGGTTTCACTGTGTTAGCCAGGATGGTCTCCATCTCCTGACCTTGTGATCCACCTGCCTCGGCCTCCCAAAGTGCTGGGATTACAGGCGTGAGCCACCATGCCCGGCCCTATATTCACCATCTTTTAAGCAACTCTGTACTTCAACATTAATCTTAACATTAAATAGTAATGGTACAATAAAACCTCATTTCAGAAATATTTTTGGTAGGAAGAAAATAGTTCTGAAACTAAATTCTGAAGTACATGACTGGGAGAAAACCACCTTTTTTTCCAAACAAATACATGTAACTACATAAAATATGTAATGAGACAACAATATGAAACGGTGAGAACCTTTATTCTTCATTATCAAGAAGAACAGATTTAATGTCAATCATGATGATCACATATAGATATACTTAACTGTCATCCTAAGAATTGCTTTTTTCACATAGTGTAACATTTTTAAGTTTAAAATTGACATCAATGAGGAAAAAATTTACTGGGATAATGTTTTATTTCTCCCTCAAATCCTATTAAATACGGTATTTTAGAATTGAGGAATTAACTATTACCACTAAGAACTCTTATCTGTGCCTTTCCTTGTATGAAAAGTGTGGGAAAATAAATGTTACAGTGGCAGACTAAAAAAAATGCAAATATATAATTTAATCTTTAAATTCATTTTTATAAAATTCCCTCCTACATAAGGCTCACAAAACATAGAAGAAACACTTCAAAATTAGATGAGGCAAAAATCAATACTGCCAATTCAAAGAATTCTGCCAGAGACACACAGCACTGTTTATGAAATGCAACAAATGGCAGAAATAGTGAATTTTTGACATTTTCACTTTCTACTTTCAAAAGCAAAATTAAGCCAAATTCACAAGTTTATTTCCCTGTATAAAAATTATAAACTAAGTATTTCCTCAGTCAACATGCTTAACAATTGCTAAGTAATGTTTGACCAGACACAGGTAGGTATGAAAAATAAAGACTTTTATATAAAGAGTACAAACGTGTTTGTACTTACAGATATTGCTGGGGAGAGTGTTATATTCCCTATAGATACTTTTAATTCATCCAAAGAAGCCATTGTGTGATGTGAGTTATTTGGATGCATAGGCTTAATTTCTATCCGATACTTCTTTGGTTCTTCATCTTCGGAGTCAGAATCACTAGATGAGTAGAAATGGTTCTCTTTGGTATGTGAGTTTCAGTTAAAGAATTGTTTTTAAATTACCTTAGACGTATAACCAGTTTTTCACACATTTATTTTAAAAAGGGAATGAAACCTTTAAGAGTTAAACAGACTTTGGGCCGGGCGCGATGGTTCATGCCTGTAATCCCAGAACTTTGGGAGGCTAAGGCAGGTGGATCACGAGGTCAGGAGATCAAGACCATACTGGCTAACACGGTGAAACTTTGTCTCTACTAAAAATACAAAAAATTAGCTCGGCATGGTGGCATGCACCTGTGGTCCCAGATAATCGGGAGGCTGAGGCATGAGAATCACTTTCACCCAGGAGTAGGAGGCTGCAGTGAGCCGAGATCGCACCACTGCACTCCAGCCTGCGTGACAGAGTGAGACTTCATCTCAAACAAAAAACAAAGAGAAAAACAGACCTTAACAGAAATAAGACTACTAACTTTTATTAATAAAAATATGTCAAGGCCAGTCGTGTTGGCTCACACCTGCAATCCCAGCACTTTGGGAGGCCAACGCAGGTGGTTCACTTGAGGTCACGAGTTCTTCACCAGCCTGGCTGGCCAACATAATGAAACCCTGTCTCTACTAAAAATACAAAAATTGGCCAGGCATGGTGCGCATGCCTGTAATCCCAGCTACTTGGGGGACTGAGGCAGAAGAATCGCTGAAACCCGGGAGGCAGAGGCTGCAGTGAGCTGAGATTGTGCCACTGCACTCCTGCCTGGGCAAGAGAGCGAGACTCTGTCTCAAAAAAAAAAAACAAAAAAAAACAAAAAAACAACAACAACAAAAAACATGTCAAATGACAAACAAGGAACCACATTTTATAATTAATAAAAAATTGGAAGAGGCTTTAATACATGATTTTCTTATAACTGCCTACTTATATGCCAACATAATCCTTAAGAATACTAGATGATGAAAGGATATCATTCTGATTTGTTTCTGGTTTAATACTGTAGCCTTCTTCATCTACATCAGGAATGTTCTAAGGGAAAAAGAAAAAAAAATTATAATGACAACTCCAATGTACAAAATTATTAGAGATTATCAAAGTAGCCTCAGGTATTACTAAGGAACCAAACCGCTTCTCAGATATCAACAGGTTAATGAAATGATGAACACCGAAGAAAAATTACATCCTTTTAGTTAATTAGCTTCAAATCACACTCCATGCTTTGGCTATCTGAAAGAGGAAAGACCTGCAAAATGAAACAGGAGAAACACAACTCATAATTTCAGGGCAAGAAATCACTGAGGTGGGGACCAATTCAGATTGCTCAAAATCTACAGTTGCTGTTATAAATGAGGAAGAATAAGTTAGTTTAAAAAGTACATGTGATTTGAAAGCTATTATCAAGCTAAATATTCTTATTGCTATAAGCTGTATGGAAATATAAGATCTAGCACCTCCTTATGCAGTTTAAGTCTGGGTGAACTAGTAAAACTATCTAAGACAAACCATCAATGTCTGCCAACATGCCATAAAGAGTGACAACCAGACACCATGTGTGTCATGAGAGAGGCAGCCCTAACAAAACAAGACCAAAAAAAACTTGAACCTGGATCTGATCAAGCCTCTAGATCCAAATGCCAATTTAAATAATATAAAGAAGTAAAACATAATACAGTATGGCAATATAATCGGCAAAATCCAGACTAAAGGAAACTATAAAACAAACCACTTAGTCTTGCCAATAAAAACACAGAAAGCGGGCCGGGTGCGGTGGCTCACGCCTGTAGTTCCAGCACTTTCGGAGGCTGAAGCGGGTGGATCATGAGGTCAAGAGATCAAGATCATCCTGGCCAACATGGTGAAACTCCATCTCTACTAAAAATACAAAAATGAGCTGGGCATGGTGGTGCATGCTTGTAATCCCAGTTACTCTGGAGGCTGAGGCTGGAGAATTGCTTGAACCCAGGAGGCAGAGGTTGCAGTCAGCCGAGATCACGCCACTGCACTCCAGCCTGGCAAAAGAGCGAGCTCTGTCAAAATAAAAAATAATAAAAAAAAAAAACCAGAAAGCTAAATAGAGAGGGAGGGAGGGAAGGGGAACCTGTAGATCAAGAGAGACTTAAGACATATCAACAAATTCAAACAAAGCATAATAAAATGGACATCAAAGATGATAAATACTGAATGGTTATTTCAAAATACTAAGGAGTTATAAATTATTTCTAGATGTGATGATATTGTGATTATGTTTTAAAGATATATATGATGTATTGCTTCTCGGCCCTTTGGCTAAGATCAAGTGTAAAGATATATATAATGTAAATTCAGATGAAATTATAATATTCTAGAATTTGGGCAGAGGAAATGGATGGGCAGGATTGGCTGGGGCAAGCTGCTGGGGCTGACTGATGAGACCCCAACATGAGAGACCATGATGGTATTTATATATATATATGTATATATATATCTATGTGTATATATATGTATATGTGTGTATACACACACACACACACACACACACACACACAATTTGTTTAGAATTCTTCAAAATAAAAAGATAAAAATAATCTAGCTGGGAGTATTAAAAACAGCAGAAGTTGCCTAAATATTATAACTCAGAAATTAGTTTTAATGCATTTTAACAGCTTCAAGAAGGGGTTTTCTGGTCCCATCATAAAATTCCCATAAGTTGAAAGAACACTGCAAACAAGGAGAAATAACATACACAAAGACAAAGAAAGATAACCAAACATTCAGTTCAGGTGTTCAGAAAAAGGTTTTTTTTCAAGTTAAAGAAAACTAGGCATGCCTAAAAGCAGAAGAGGAGCCAATAAATACTACAGATATCATAAATATGTGAGATAAAATGAGAACAAGGTACTCTAAGAGTCAAGAAAAAACAGGATAAGACAAAAAGGCCCCTCCCTGTTCCTCAAGGACTAGGAAAAAATAAAAGGAAGAAAACAGGTATTTGGGTAGGAATGCCAGCAGCTTTGTGGACAACAAATTTTTCATTCAAATCCTCAAAGTAAAGAAATAAAAGGTTAAGACTACGTGTATCTTGGGGTGTGGTGTGGTGAAGCAAAAGGACTGAGAGTGTAAATATAAACCATAAGCAAAAAACAAACAAAATGAGAAATAAAAGACTACCAAGAAAATTAAAACTACATTAAGATAGCAAATTCATAAGCTTGAAAATATACTCTGTTAGTGAAGCTGCGGGGGAAAGGCATATTCATACTTTGTGGGTATTAATACAAATTGGCACAACCCCTACAGAGAAAAATTCAGCAATGTGTAACAAAACTACATATATATTCACTCTTTTACCCAGGAATCCCATTTCTAGAAATTTACTGTGAAGACACAGCTCCAACTATTTAAAAATACGTATGCACAAGGTTATTCATCAAAGATTATTTATAACCTGTAATTATTAGAAATTACCTAAATGTCCAAGCACAGCTGAACAAACTATGGTACATACACAAAATGGGTAAAGCCATTCCTCCATATCTGCAGGTTCGGTTTCAGTATTTGCATGTATTCAACCAACCGCAGATTGAAAATATTTTTATTTTATTTATTTAGTTTTTTGAGACAGAGACTCACTCTGTCACCCAGGCTGGAGTGCAGTGGCCCAATCTCAATTTACTGCAACCTCCACCTTCTACAGTGATTCTCCTTCCTCAGCCTCCCTAACAGCTGGGATTACAGGCGCCTACCACCACACCCAGAAAATTTTTGTATTTTTAATAGACACAGGGTGTCCCTATATTGGCCAGGCTGGTCTCGAACTCCTGGCCTCAGTTGATCTGCTCACCTCGGCCCCCCAAAGTGTTGGGATTACAGGCATGACCCACTGTGCCCGGCAAAAATATTTAAAAAAAATAAAAAATAAGCTGATTGTGGTAGCTCATGCCTGTAACCCCAGTTCTTCAGGAGGCTGAAGCAGGAAGATTGCTTGAGCCCAGGAGTTCGAGACCAGCAGTAGAGCTGGCAATATAGTCAGATCTCATCTCTACAAAAAATTAAAACATCAGCTGAGCATGGAGGCATGCACCTGTAGCCCAGCTACTAGGGAGGTGAGGTGGGAGGATCGCTTAAGCCAGGGAGGTAGAGGTTGCAGTGAGCCCAGATGGTGTCAGTGCACTCCAGCCTAGGCAACAGAGCAAGACTCTGTCTTGAAATAAATAAATAAATAAATAATAAAAATACACAAAACATGAATCTTTAAAAAACACAGTAAAACAACTATTTACAATATCCATTTACATTGTATTAGGTATTATAAGTAGTCTAGAGATGATTTAAAGTATGACTTAAAGGATATGTGTGGGTTATATATAAACACTATGACAGTTTATGTAAGGGACTTGAGCATTCAGTGATTCTGGTATCCTCAGGGGGTTCTAGAACCAATCCTGAAAGGACACTGAGGAACGATTATACTATGTAGCTGTTAAAAAAAAAAAAAAACGAAAAAAGTTTCTATGAACTAATATGGAGTGATTGCCAGGAAGTACTGCTAATTTTTAAAAAGCCAAGTAGTAAAGAACATATATAGTATTATAACTTTTAAGTAAGAAGGGCAAATAAGAACACAAACATACATCTGCTTATCTTTGTTTAAAAAAAAAAAAAAACTACAGAAAGGATAATTAGAACACAATAAAGTTGGTTACCTACAAGGAAGGGCAATGGGGTAGAAGGGACACAGGAAAGAGGAACACTTCTCTGAATATGTTTTTGTGGTTAGATAATGGAATATTTGAAATTTTGGGGCAACATATACTTAAGTATTTAGAGACAAAGGGCCAGAATATATTTAATTTGTGCTCAAATGGATCAGAAAAAATATTATACACATATAAACACATGCACAGAGAATCCAAATGTGACAAAAATAAAGGGCATAAAGTGTTCTTCGTATTATTTCATTCTTGCAATTTTGTAAGTTAGAAATGATTTCCAAATTTCAAAAAAATTTTAATGGAAAGAAAAGGCTGCCAAGGAATTGCAGCAAAAATCCTTTTACTGGTAAGGTATTCTGTTCTTCTAATCACTTTCTAAAGCTCAGCAAGAAAGATACAAAGAACTGTGAAGGCAGGCACAACACAAGGTTAGGGAGAACTGAGGGCAGCATTTATGTGACTATCACTTCCAGACTAAATAAACAGTCTAATGTAGCTAGCAGAGAGTTAACAGATGGAATTAAAAACTAGAAATAAAAAATCTAATGTAGGGTGAAGAGCAGATTCCATGGATAAAAAGATGACAAAGGCCATATTTTTAACACTGAAGGTAGAGCCCTTTCTTTCTACTGCTTGCTAATATGCAAATACCACTTTAAAATACTTTAAAAATAAGGAAACTTTGCTAATTGTGAATCTTTTAGAAATCAGAATGAAAGGTTTTTTCAAAATACTTTGTCCCCATTCCAAGTACCCTAGAAACACACCAGGTATTTAGTCTCCCAGAGGTTCTATCTCAAATTTAACAATGGACTACTTTAAATTTGTTTAGAATACACCATTTGTTTAGAGAATACACTATATGCACAATGTAATAATTTAATAATACCAAGCTGTTTTCTATACGGCTGAGTAAGCAGCTTTTGGACCAACCTCCTGCAGACTACGATAAATTCTGATCAAAACATCAACAGGCCAGGCACGGTGGCTCAGGCCTATAATCTCAGCATTTTGGGGGGGTCAAACAGGAGGATCACTTGAGGCCAAGAGTTCAAGACCAACCTGCTCAATATAGCAAGACCTTGTCTCTACTCAAAAATAAAAAAAATTAGCTGGGTGTGGTGGCACATGCCTGTAGTCCTAGCGACTTGGAAGGCTCAGGCAGGAAGGATCACTTGAGCCAAGGAGTTCAAGGCTGTGGTAAGCTAGGATTGTGCTACTGCACTCCAGCCTGGGCCACAGATCAAGAACCTAGCTCTATTAAAAACAAAACAAAAAAACCACCATAAACAACTATCTGGAGGTAATGGAAAATGACCTAGAGCACCAACTAAAATCACTCTATGAAGTGACTCACTGAAAAACTCTATAAAGTCACAATGTAATTCTAAAAAAGGATTCAAATAACCTACAGAAAGGCAAGAAAAAAGCAAAATGAAACAAAAAACAGGAACAAACAAAACAAAAAATGGCAATCTTAAAATCTGACAATATCATTACATATAAATGGTCCAAATATATCAATTAAAAGGCAGAGATTGGCAGAATGGATTTTTAAAAACATAATCGAACTATCTGCTGTCTATAAGAAACTCACTTCAAATATAACAATATAGTTAGGTTGAAAGAAAAAGGATGGAAACAATTATACTAGGCAAACATGAATAATAACAAAGGGGAAAAGAGGTTGTCTTTATGTTAGATAAAGTAGATTTCATAAAGAAAATTATCAGGGTCAGAGAGGAACATTATGTCCACACAAAAACCTGTACACAATTGTTCATAGTAACTTTATTTCTAATAGCCAAAAATTGAAAAACAACCAAAATGTCCTACAATGGGTGAGTGGTTAAACAAACTTTAGTACATCCAAAACAGGGACTACTACTCAGCAATAAAAAATAAACTATTCATATGTACCACAACCTGGATACATCTCCAAAGAACTGTGCTGAGTGGAAAAAAGCCAGTCTCAAAAGCATACATACTGTATGATTTCACTTACAGAACAACCATGAATTGACAAAATTATAGGAATGAAGAAAAGGTTAGTGGTTGCCAGAAGTTAAGGAAGGCGTAAGGAAAAGTGGCTGTAAAAGGGCAACCAACATGAGAGATTGTTGTGGTAATGAAAATGTCCTGTTTTGATTGAATTAGTGTCAATATTCCAGTTGTGATACTACATGACAGTTTTGTAAAATGTTAGTGTCAGGAAGAAGGGGTAACAAGTACACAGTACTGTTACATACACCATCTTTGCAACCTTCTATGCATCTTTATTTCAAAATAAAAAGTTTTTCTTAAAAGCAGTGATTCTCAGTGTACTATCTTTTTACTGCTAGAACTATGCATAGAAACCTGATATTAATAAAAACGTACACATTACCTGTGTTCATCTTTACCCATTCAATCCATGATTTCTATATTAGGGCCCACACAGCTGGAATGAAGCCCTAGGTCAAAAGCAGTATGAACAAGAATAGAACAGGCAACTTCACCCATCAATCTTAAAGGCAGCTGTTTACTCTGGCTAAAGTAGTGGTGGCAATTTAAAAAATATATACCAGAATGGAGCTCAAGAGTCAATGAAATGTTTCTTAATTTCTGTTTGGAATGTGGACATAGGCCAAAACCAAAAAAAAAAAAAAAAAAAAGAAAGAAAAAGAAAAAGAAAAAAGAAAAAAAGAGCAATTACACTTCCTTGGCCAACTTTCAAAAGATGCGGTTGCTAAAAATAATTTTTTAAATTACATAGACCTTTAAAGAAAGGAATAAGAAATGAACAATAATTTCCCTACCATGATAGCCTATTGATGTTTTAAAAAGTAATTAGTAAGAGGAAGCCATGAATAGGCCGTGTTATTATTTATAGGCTACAAATAAAAGAAAATAACAAGCCTGGATAACATAGTGAGACATTGTCTCTACTAAAAATGAAAAAACATAGCCAGGCATGGTGGCATATGCCTGTGTTCCCAGCTACTCAGGAGGCTGGAATGGGAGGAATGCCTGAGCCTGGGAGGTCGAGGCTGAAGTGAGCTATGATCGTTGCCACTGCACTCCAGCCTGGGTGACTGTATTTGTCTGTTCTCACATCGCTATCAAGAACTATCTGAGACTGGGTAATTTATAAAGAAAAGAAGTTTAATCGGCTCACAGTTCTACAGGCTGTACAGGAAGCATGGCTAGGGAGGCCTCAGGAAACTTACAATCATGGCGGAAGGCAAAGAGGAAGGAAGCATATCTCACATGGCCAGAGTAAGAGGAAGAGAGTGAAGGGGGAGATGCTACACACTTTCAAACAACAAGTGAGAACTCACTTACTGTCACAAGAACAGCGAGGGGGAGATCTATCCCCTGACCCAATTGCCTCCCACCAATCCCTTCCTCCAACACTGGGGATTACAATTTGACAACAGATTTGGGCAGAGACACAAATCCAAGTCACATCAGCCACAGAGCAAGACCCCATCTCAAAATAAAATAAGTAAAAACAAGTCTCCTTTCTCTACTGATCACTGTAATTCTTGGCCCCAAAGGTATCCACAAGTAAAGTGTCTTGTAACTCATTCTTCTAAAATAAAGATAATACATATATCCACATATTTATATCTTATTTTTAAAACAGCAATCACTTAAAATATCATACTTGCTTTTATTAAGTTCTTTCCATATCAGCAGACACAGATCAACTTAATTCTTTATAACATCTATTACCCCACCAATTTATTTAACCAGTTCCCATTTTGATGGATGCTTTGGTGTTTCCAGTTTTTTGCTAATATAAACAATGTTGAAATAAATATCTATTTATCACTTTCTATATATGCATGAATCTTGATCAAGTGTGTGTCTGCGTGTGTACATACATATATACTTTATATATGTGTATACACACTAATACAATGTGTGTGTGTGTGTGTATGTGTGTGTGTAAAGTTTTGTGACTATAACTGTAACAGTAAATTCCTAGCAGGGAGATGGCATGGTCAAAAATGAACTCACATTTCTTATTTGGGGCAATACTGCCAAACTATCCACAAGACAGACGGTATCAATTTACATTCCTACCAACAGTATGAGCGCATCAAAACCTTTGTTGGCCAGGAACAGTGGTTCACGCCTGTAATCCCAGCACTTTGGGAGACTGAAGCAGGAAAATGGCTTGAAGCCAGGAGTTCAAGACCAGCCTGGGCAACACAACGCCAACTCTACCAAAAAAAAAGGTTTAAGAAATCAGCTGGGCATGGTGACATGTGCCTGTAGTCCCAGCTACATGGGAGGCTGAGGCAAGATGATTGCTTGAGCCCAGGAGTTCATGGTTACAGTGAGCTATGATCACACAACGGCACTCAAGCCTGAGCAACAGAGTGAGACCTTGTTTCTAAATTAAAAAACAAAAAATTAAATTGAAAAGAAATTTGCCAATATGATTAGACACTAGAGTAAATTCATTCTAATTTCCACCGGAAGAACACCACTATTTTGAGCAATATTTATTATGGTTATCACTTTTATTTCTTTTTATGAAAATTGACCATTTTTATCCTATGCCCTTTTCCTACTAGGCACCCACTTACTTTCTGTATTGATTTGCATATAAACTTTATAAATTAAAGCAATTAACCCCGTCACGTCTTGCAAAGATGCTCTGCCAGTTTGTCTCTGATGATTCAAATCCTTTTATAATGTATTTTTTCTAGTTTTATATATTTTTCATTTCTACACAGTCAAATTTATCAATCACTTCTTATTCAGTATTAGAATTCTGTATTCTTTTGTATTCTGGATAAGTACTAAGTTCAAAATCGGATAATATTGATCATTATAAAATAGTATCAATTAGTTACTGAATTAAAAATGTTTTATTTAAAGGGAATATATGTAAACTAAAACATGAAGTATTAAAGTTGTATTTAATTTTACATCATCAATTTAATGCTACAAATAATTCAGAAATAAAATGCATAAAAATAATGCAGAAATAAAATGAGTACTAAAGTTAATGCCAAACACATCTGCTGCTTTTCATTAATTAGTTAACCAAGGGTATCAAACAGAGTAACCAAGTGGTAAGGTAAACATTGTAACTCCAAAAATACACTGATGGTTTTAACCCCATAACTCATTATAAGTCTATTTCTTATTTTTCATATAAATTTGTTAACAAATCATAATTGTATTTTAAGGCCAAAATATAAAACAAAATACTAATTTTATCTTAGTTAAGTAACACAAAACACAGTGTTTCACAAAATATTTTTAGTTATTTTGGTACACTATGATGCTGTAAAACATCAAAATGTTTTTGGATCAAAGGAAACAATAGTTATGCAGGTAAGAACAATAAGCAAAGGACAGAGATTGTTTGAAACTCCTATACTTATCAACATGAACGGTATCTAATGAACAGTTTTGAAAAATATGTCCGTCTACACATTACTTAACAGCATTTGGTAAATCTACTCTCTCACTGTAACCAAAGGGAGCTCCATTTGATGTCTTCTTTAATTACACATAAAGAAATACATTTAATCAAGAAATATAAGCAACCCTTCTTTAAAATAAAACAAAAAGCACAGAAAAGTACTGACCATGGTTCTTGTTGCTGTTATTTCTAAAATGACAAGCTCTTAAACGAACTCAAATGCATGCACAATGTTGTATTTTAATAGAGCTAAGAATAAATTAGTAAGAACACCACATTTTAAAATAAAGTATACAGATTTGATTTCCGGCATGTTTCCCAAGAAAAAAACAGAATGATATGGCACCACTCCAATTTTAAAAGTAAAATGTCCACTCTTCAAAGGTGGTTAGAAATACTTTCTATTTAATAGGAAAGCATCTGGCAATGTAAATCCAAAAATGCATCTGTAAAATAATTTTAATAGTGAATTTACAATATGATGGTATTTTTCTTTGAAAGACTGGTAACAACTCAACTCAAATATGTTAGGTTTGTCCTAATGAAAATAACTAATTTAAATTGTTTATATCAAAGTTAAATCTACTTACCAATGAATCTGCATCAGGACATTCCCTATTAAAACAAAATATCAGAAATACTCAATAATTAGAATTGTCTGCTAATTATGCTTGTTTAAAGTATTTACTTTGGTACTTAAATATAGCTTTTATTTAAACTCTACAAAAAATATTTAGAGAAATCAAACCATGAAGATTAAAACATACCAAATTATTTTAAAATTCAAAAAAGGCATTCTTATACCCATACCACCTGACAAAATAAAAAACAAACAGCTTACAAGTATTCCTTTTTTTCTAACAGCTTACCTTATGCTTTGAGAGCTTATAAATATTCAAAAACCTATTTTGAAAAATAATTCTTTTCCATGAATATACTCACACATCAAGAAAGCTGTCAGTCCTACAAGGCTTTCTAATGGCTTTTCATTCAAGTAAAGCAAGTTAAAAAAATGTCCTTAAAGAAGAAAGCTTGACTTTAAAAAAAAGTCAGTATTAAGTAGCAAGTAGTCTGAAAACCCAAAACTACTGGAAAAGATACAATTTTTAAACACTTCAGTTTCATTTGAAGTACTTTCCATAACTTAGTAGACACAAAAGTTAAAGCTAATTTTTTCCAAATATACTGAGTAGACTTCCAGCTGGATAACTTTCTTATGTAATGTAATATGTAGTTGAGAACTGAAATTCTATCATTTAACTGATAAACAAGTATTGAATTTGCATATACACTAGTGAAAAGTATTATTTAAAATGTAAAACTATGTTTATGTTTATAAAGAAGACCTAAATATGTACAACTAAGGACAGTGAGGTCATTAAAAATGAGGTTAGAAGAATTTCCATGTATGCACTCTAAAATAAATTCACAAACAAAAATTAAGAGTGCAGACTTAAAAGGTTTTTGGACCTCTGACTTGTGACAGTTAATGCACACAAAGCAGGCTGAGCATCCCTAATCCAAAAATCTGAAATCCAAAGTGCTCCAAAATCTGAGAGTTTTTGAACACTAACAGGATGCTCAAACAAAATGTTCATTGGAACATTCTGGCTTTGGGATTTTTGGTTTAGGAATGCTCAACTGGACGTATTCTGCCAATATTTCAAAATCCAAAAAAATCTGAAATCCAAAACACTTCTGGTCTCAAGCATTTCAAAGGATATGCAATGTGTGTCAAAATCTTATACAAACAGATAAACGCCATTTATCCAAATACTAAGCAAACACCAGAAGAATCTACAAAATTGAAGAATTTTCTTAAAGGAAAATAGGATAAAACAGACTGAAAAAATTAAAAAGGAGGAAGATGACTACATTGCTCTTAATCCAAAACGAACTACCAAAGAGACAGGGTAAATGCAAACCCCAGGTGACTTTCTTTCTTCTTCTTTTTTTGTTTTTCTTTTTTTCTCTGACACAGAGTCTCACTCTGTCACCCAGGCTAGATGGAGTTCAGTGGCATCATCTCGGCTCACTGCAACTTCGGCCTTCCAGGTTCAAGCAATTCTCCAGCCTCAGCCTCTCAAGTAGCTGGGATTACAGGTGTGTACCACCACACCTGGCTAATTTTTGTATTTTTAGTAGAGATAGGGTTTCACAATGTTGGCCAGGCTGGTCTTGAACTCCTGACCTCAAGTAATCCACCCTCCTCGGCCTCCCAAAATGCTGGGTTTACAGGCATGAGCCACCGGGCCTGGCCCCCCAGGTGACTTTCTATCCACTTAAAAGTCATTTAAAATTGCACATTTTGAAATACAGCTTCCTTACTGGTAGATGAGAAACATTAGATTTTTCTAAACTTATGCATAATCTGAAGAAATGTTCCAGAAAAGGCATAATAATAATAATCCAATCCTTCTAGAGAATCAAATTAATCAAGATGTTAGAACATTTCTACTTTCTTCTTTTTTTAAAAAAGATGCAGTTTGGACATAAAAGGAAGTGTTAAAGTTCCAAAGAGTTTATTCTCTGGCTTTAGGCCAAAACACTCCAGTCATTGGGGTAAAGTACTTATCTGTTTGCCTTCACACTGGGCTGTATGACACCTGCAGATGAAGCTCCAGGAAGAGGAAGCTCTGAAAAGGGCCTGTCTCCCACAATTACTAGCATCTCAAAAGCCTTCAGGCTATGAAGAGGCATGCCAAGAGCCTCTGGCATTTCAGGCAAAGTGAATTCTAACATTTTTTCCTGCCAAGAAGTCTGAAAGAAGGTGATGATGGTACAGTGGTTTAAGCACTGGCTTTCTGCTCTACTATTGCCACTGGTTAAAAAACAAAAACAAAAAACCACCCTAAGTGGCTTAATATCATATTGGGAAATTATTGATAAGGAAAACTGTTTTAAAAACCTGGTTAAAAAATACTATAAGCTCCCTACATGAACAGTAATGAAACCTATACATTATAAAAATAATTTAAGGCCATGAATCTTTACAATATAGCCACTAACAGATGAACTAGATATATTTTAAACATTTACTTACTAATCAATTGATCAGATTTCAATATGTATTGCTAATATTATAAAAATAGATTAGGTTTCACCCCCTTAAAAATATACCCTTCATAAATGCTCAAGAAAGACATTTGCAGAAGATTTGATAACTATAGATATAGATGACTTTGCAATTGGTCTTGATTTGTTAACCAAATACTACTTGGGAGAGGGGAAGAGACAGTCATTTAAAATGAAAGAAATTCTAGGAAACTCAAATAGAAATATAACTAGGTAGAAAGCAAGAATACCCAAAGCACAAACTGTTCTCTTATGTTAAAAATATGAGTGCCCATCAAATATTAAATCTCATGAGAATTCCTTTGATTATGCTAGGGAAGCTGGGTTTTTAAACTAATTTTCAGTCAATGTTGGTGGGTCAACAAATTTTTTTGTTGTTTTGACTCAAGACTTTTGATCGGTGTCTCTTCAATCTAAATGGACTGAGTAATCACTGAAAGAAAGATTCCTTTAATTCTAGTTTGTCTCTGAATAATCACGGCTCAAAGATTCTTAACCCCAGGTATATATTAGGAATCAAAGGGGCTGCTTAAAACAAAAAAGAGCAAAACCTATGTTGAGGTTTCATGCTGAGAGAATCTGATTTAATTGATCTGAGGTGGGACCTGGCATAGGTGTATTTATTTTAATTTCCCAGGTAGTTCTAATGTGTAGCCAAAGTAAAAAACAAACAAACAAACAAAAACTTTAGTTAGCTAATCTAAACTCAATTTCTTACATGTTTATTATATATTCTTTGTATATTAATTTTTTATTTTTAAAAGAAGGTAAATCAGGCCGGGCGCGTGGCTCAGGCCTGTAATCCCAGCACTTTGGGAAGCTGAGGTGGGTGGTTCACCTGAGGTCAGGAGTTCACGACCAGCCTGGCCAATATGGTGAAACCCTGTCTCTACTAAAAATACAAAAAATTAGCCAGATGTGGTGGTGGGCGCCGTAATTCCAGCTACTTGGGAGGCTGAGGTAGGAGGAGAATCGCTTGAACCTGGGAGGTGGAGAATGCAGTAAGCCAAGATCGCGCCATTGCACTCCAACCTGGGCAACAACAGTGAAACTCCATCTCAGAAAAAAAAAAAGAAGGTAAATCAGACTTATAAGTGGACCAAATATTCCATCTAAAAATGATGACCTAGTATAAATGGTAAAATGTTAGGGCTTTTCTCTCCCCTATTTAACATTTTCCATCAATGTATGTATAGGTATCACCATGTGTCTGTACACTTAGAATTGTCTAGAAGGATTTTCATCAAATAGTTGACCAGAGATTTTCTCTTAGGCATTAAGACTTTGATGAATTTTTAGTTTTCGTTGCACTTTTAATTTTTTAAAATATGCATTTATCATTTTATAAAAATAAGGGTATTTCAAAAATTTCCATTTCTAGACATTAAAGCTTTTGTCTATAATGTCTTAACATTTTTAAATAATTAATATGATCTAAAACCAGAGGAATCGGCAAATGTATTTATTAATATTTAGAAAGGCTTGTTTTTCACACCTTACACATATACTTTTGAGTTATTTCCAAAATACTTTTTTCTTTCCAAATTCAAAAGTCTTATTCTTAATCACTTATAAAAACAAAAAGGATTTTGA
Source organism: Gorilla gorilla gorilla (assembly GCF_029281585.2). Lineage (NCBI taxonomy): Eukaryota > Metazoa > Chordata > Mammalia > Primates > Hominidae > Gorilla > Gorilla gorilla. The sequence goes on from NC_073243.2 coordinate 38,669,386, forward strand.
CGATATTTAAAATACTTACACAGATTCTGCATCTTTTTCCTTTTTAATGATTCCTGGCAAAGCAAAGGTCTTTCTTTTCCTTGGTTTTATACCTTTAAAATAAATATATATTGTTACAGAAACATAAACGTTCCTGATAAACATATTAAACTTATGGATACATCTTGCATCCTCACACATAATTTGCTCATAACTGCTGATGCTAAATGTGGATGACAGAAATAAAGTTAGCAACCACTCAACCCTATTGGTTAGACTTTTCTTATGTTAATAAAACACAGTCTATTGTTTATCAAAAGATCATAGAACATTTACTTGATAGATAAAATTTTCTTTTCTTTTCCTAAGCCTCCCTTAAGTCGCCTTACACATAATAAGCATATGGAGATATCTTAAAACTTCAAAGAAAGTACATTATTCATTATACTAAATTTTGTTATAAACGTCAAATAATGTTATAAAGGTCAAATCATGTTTGCTTTTTAGACGGCCACAAAATATAATTTTATTGTTTTAGATAAAAAGATGATACAGCAGACCCATTAGAAGTATAATATGGGGCCAGGTGCAGTGATGCATGCCTATAATCCCAGCACTTTGGAAGGCCAAAGCGGACAGATCACTTGAACTCAGAAGTTCAAGACCAGCCTAGGCAACATGGTGAAACCCTGTCTCTACAAAAAAATACAAAAGATTAGCTGGGTGTGGTGGTGCACGCCTGTGGTCCTAGCTACTCGGGAGGCTGGGGTGAGAGGATTGCTTGAGTCCAGGAGATGGAGGCTGCAGTGAGCTGTGATCACACCACTGCACTCCACCCTGAGTGACACAGTGAGACCCTACCTCAAAAATTAAAAAGAAAAAAACAGAAACAGAAAAAAACAAAAAAACAAAAAAGAAGTAAGTTTACAATATGGCATTCTTGTGTCCATAATGTTGTCCCTAATGCAAACAATGCTATAAATGGATTCTACCATAACCGAGGAGTAAAAATTATCTTTGATTTTCCTAATAAGGCATCCTCTTCTTTCATGACAAATTATTTTTAAAGGCCAGTCTTGCTATTAACTTTTGATAGAATTCAGCACTTAAGGCCTGGTGTGGTGGATCTCGCCTATAATCCCAGCACTTTGGAAGGCCGACATGGGCGGATCACCTAAGGTCAGGAGTTTGAGACCAGCCTGGCCAACATGGTGAAACCCCGTTTCTACTAAAAACACACAAAAAATTAGCCTGGCGTAGTGGCGCACACCTGTAATCCCGGCTACTTGGGAGGCTAAGGGAGGAGAATCATCCGAACCAGAAGGCGGAGGTTGCAGTGAGCCAAGATCATGCCACTGCACTCCAGCCTGGGTGACAGAGCAAGACCCTGTCTCAAAAAAAAGAATTCAGCACTTAAAACTTAGGTGTTTACTCTTTGAGAATTAAGCAGTAGAGACTGGGTGTGGTGGCTCACGCCTGTAATCCTAGCACTTTGGAGGCTAAGGTGGATGGATCACTTGAGCTCAGGAGTTCAAGACCAGCCTAGCCAACATGGTGAAACCCTTTCTCTAAAAAAAATACAAAAGTTAGCTGGGCATGATGGCATATACCTGTAGTCCCAGCTAATTTTGGGGCTGAGGTGCGAGGATCGCTTGGATCTGGGAGGTCGAGGCTGCAGTGAGCAGAGATCGTACCACTGTATTCCAGCCTGGGAAACAAAGTGAGACCCTGTCTCCCAAAAAATAAAAACAGAAGAGAGCAGTAGAGACCTTAGGTTTAAGCTAGCCCCTCATCTTACAGATGAGGAAATTCAAGAAGGGTTTTTGTTGTTGTTTTTGAGAGAGGACTCACTCTGTTGCCCAGGCTGGAGTGCAGTGGTACAATCACAGCTCACCACAGACTCCTCCTCCCAGGCTCCAGCAATCCTTCTACCTCAGCCTTCCCAGTAGCTGGGACTACAGGTGCACACCACCACACCTGCTAATTTTAAAAGTTTTTTTGTAGAGATGGGGTCTCAGCATGTTTCCCAGGCTGGTCTCGAACTCCTGGACTCAAGTAATCCTCCTGCCTCAGCCTCCCAAAGTGCTGAGATTACAAGCATAAGCCACTGTGCCCAGCCAAATGATGGTAATATTAACATAAATTAATGAGATGTTACCCACTGTACAATTAGCACTACACATTACAGAGATGAGTTTCATATTCCTGACATTACAAGGCTTAAACATGGATGTCAATGAAGAAAACTATTTCAATGTATATTTAAAAACAAATGCATGTTATACTCAATCTTTAAAAATATATAATCTAACACACTAATATTATTTTGGGAAAATCTGTTATTTATTAAGCAGCAAGTAGCATCTGCAGGCCTTCAAACTAATTTCAGATTTTTACAGCATTCCATTCCATAGGTATGCTGACACCTAGGGATAGCAGTCCCTCCTTATTTGTTCAATGAACAGAAGATACTAGCTAGCTGCCATGTGCATTAACATATTATAACTAATCAACTTACCTTCAACTGCACTAGCAGTGTCACATTCTTCAAATTCAATGAGGCCTGGAAAAAAAAATTGAAAAACTTCTAGTAGAAAAAAACTATCAGGTAAATTTTAAAACTTTTTTTTTACATTTTAAATTTTTTATTCTACTTTTAATTGACAACGCATCTTTTTAATTGTTCTGAAGTGGTTCTAGTTGTTACCTAATAGTTAATTCAAATATCAGCAATAAATTTTAAAAGTCAAATAATTCTAACAGTGAAAAATAACAAGACTAGCCCATTATGATCACAATAATTTACTGAAAACCAATTACATATGATGCCACAAAACTAGAGACACAAGAATATGCAGTTTCTGCTTTCAAGAAGCTGGCAGTACTGTTAATGAGAGGAAACAAGCATGGTAAAGGTGGTTGCTGAATCCTCAGTGGTGTTCATGGGAAGAAGAGGGCTACCAAGATAGTAAATACTACTAGAACATAAGCTTGGGACCTCATCTGTCCTGTTCATCACTGTATCTTCAATACTTAAAAAATGCCAGGTAAATAATAAGTTGGGTAAATAAGTAAATATTTATTGAATGAATAAATGAACTAATTACAGACTAGTTAAGTGGTGACCTTGGGATTATAATCCAGATCTCTCTAACTGTATAGCTGGTCAAAGAATGTGAACTACAGCTTACAGGAAATAGGAAGAGTTTTCATGTAAGATCATACACATCCACCCACAAAGCGATCTTCAAGGACAACTAATTTAGCACTGCTATGAGAGATAGATTGTAGAAGAGGAGGATGATAAAGTGGAAATCATTAGAAAACAATTAAAATAGCCCTGAAATGACTGACTGCTCAGACTAGCCTTAATTGCCATAAAATATGGCATACTTCATATATGTGAAATATCAAATTATTTGGCAGTAGAGAAAGTAGCAACACATGAATTACTCTCCTAATGAAATATCCCAAAAGCTAAATATGAGACTAAAAAATTATCTCCCACTAAGCTGTCATTTAGTCCTTTTTATATATAAATTCATGAAAGTCTAGCTTTTTTTGTGAAATAATTTTTAATTTATTAATGGTAACTGGTATAACTTGCTATATGAAGAAATTTTAAACTAGAGCTTGAAATAGAGAGTAGATGATAGAGGATTTTGTTACTGGTTCTTCTGAGATGTGAAGCTTAACTATGTACAAATTCATGATCAGCATTATTATTGATCATTCCATTAAAAAAGAAAGCCACTGATTGATTAACAAGAAAGATTTCTCTACAAATAGGGGGATCTAAAAATATTGTCTTAATGTCCCTCTCCCTCCCCCTAAATCTAAGATTTATTTCTGTGTGGTTCTAGTTTCCATTCAAATAAAATAAATTAACATTTACTAATAAGCAGAATAAAACAGTCATAGAAGTGAGTTGATAAACAAGGTCCTAATCAATTATTAGTATGTTCCTTACTAGTACATTCTTCTAAATATGAACAAGAACTAAAAAAAATGTTTATCACTTCTATCCAAAAAAGCCTTAAAGAGTCAGAAAATGACCCAATTAAAAATTTAAGGACTTTATTCAAACCCATTCTGCAAATCTGGAAGCTGAGAAATCATTTAATAAAAGGGTACTGAGCTTGTTCTTAGAATCCCTTAGAGGCCTATCGTAACAATTTACAATGAGATGAAGGCAGGCTGAAAAATCAATAAGCGTAAAGAAATTGAGATGTGCAAATTAGCAACTTTTCACTTAGTATAAAAATTACGAATAACAAATCTCTACCAAAATTACCAACAGCTTATTATATATTATTGGCTTTTCCAAGTACTAATAAAGCTTGAGAAAATATAATCGTCTGTTGAGACGAGAAAGGGTTTACCAAAAAAAGGCAATCAGGCATGTGGTTAGTCAAAAATTCTCCTACAGCTACACATCCACATAATTTCTACCCATTAACTATTTACAGAATCTCTAATGCTCAGGCCACACGCTTACTCTAGAGAGTAGAAAAAAGTACCATAAAAACAAAACACTAATGCCAAAATTGCCTTGTTTACAAATACTAAATATATATTATCTAGAAGGACTTTTACATCATCATCTTAGCAAATATGGTACATACAGAAAAAAAGATTTGTAAAATCTTTGGATGACTTCATACATGTGAAAATAGTAAAGACATCCCTTAACTCTATAAAATCAGTCCCTTTAAACAAAATTCTCCTTTTTGTTCTCACAAAACTCTTTTCCTATAGTAAACATATCTTGATTTCTCTTATGTTTTCTAAACATCCTCTTAAAATCCATTTGAAATAGAAAAATGTCCAAAAAAAAACATTTTGAAAGATGCCAAATCACTTCAAATCAAAAAATATATATTAAAAATTTTAAATTGAGTACCATCCACACAAACTTTTCTATTAAAGATAGAAATAATGATTTCTGGCATAATAAAACTAAATAATACCTTTTTAAAGAAACCATTAAATCACGCATGAACAAGATTTTCTTTTACAAATGGCATATGCTCCACATGCTGCTTCACATGGCAAGGCTTTGCGTGCCTGGCTCAGTGCCAGTTGACAACTCAGCTGGATATCAATGCACATTCTGACCCCCCTTGTAGCATGTCACTTCTGAACTGTTTCACAAGTGGAAAGTTTATTCAGCATCTCCTTCAAATGCAGTCCACTGCCCATCATTCTGCTATTTAATCATAAGACAAGTTATTTTTTTTGACAGTACTAAAGCCAGAGTGAGAGTCTTAATGAATAGCTTGCTACAACTGGAATTTTAACTGTTTTAGACTCAATTAATTCTTTTGTCAAAATAAATAACTGCTCTTAGCACTTAAATTTTATGTTGGGTCACAAGGGCAATTTAGTTTGTATAAAAGCAAATAAAACCATTTTGGCTCTGTCTCCTGATGCTCTTTTACACATTATTTTAAAACACCACTATGAGTTCAATTAAACTCATAGAACAGAAGAACAACTCTAAGAGGTCAATGATTCAAAGCAAAACAATTCTTAAATATGATGCTTTAATCATCAGGTAGGAATAAGTAAATGCTATAAGAAAAGCCATCAACCTAAAGAATCCATTCAAACCTAATTTGGATTAAAACTTTGAAAAGATGTTACACGAAGAAAAGCAACTTACTGAATGGTAATCTTTGATCACCACAAATGTTTTGTCGACTGAGGAAGAGTATAAAATATGTGAAATATTTAATTAGTAATCCCTGTTGCTTCGGAATCAATCCTAAATCTCAGGCCATCAACAGGACAAGTTTTTAACATTAGTTAAAAACTGCCCTCAAAACTCAAATAGTAAGTCTGGGCTATTCAAATCAAGCATATTTCTGCTTCTAATCAGAGCTAAACACAAACACTCTCAGACATACACTAAAAGTTTAATAAAAGGAATGATGATAATGAAGGGGTGTGTGCATGTGTGCATGAGCAAGGAAAGAGTTGTGACTCATAACAATGGAAATCAATGACTACATTTTCAAGCTTGCTTCTGGGCCTGTGGAATGCAACACAGTCACATTCCCAGATGCCTGGGATGATAGGCCAGGCAAGCTAACACAAAAAAGAGAATCACACTCCAGTTTGTGGTGATATGCACAGGGTATAGAGGCTCAAATTCTAATTTGGATACTCTTTTTGAACTAGATGCTCTTTCTGAACCTAGGTTGTATCATTTATAAAAGGTAAATGATAACAAATACAGCATTTGCTTTCTCTCTCTCTCCACATAGCCTTATACAATTTTTTTCTTTTGCTAAACCATTTGAAAGTTGCAGACATCAATGACACTTCACTTCAGGAGTATGTGTTTTAAAAAAGGACTTGCTGAATCAATTTCCTCAATTCAGTGGTTTCAAACCTCATGAGAGACTCCTGGCGCAATGCTTCTAAACTATATTATGTATGAGAATCACCTGGAGAACTTGTTAAACCACAGACTACTGGGCTCCACTCCCACAGTGTTCTATTCAGAAGGTCTAGGGTGGAGCTCAAATATTTGCATTTTTAACAAATTCCCAGGTGATGCCACTGGTCCTGGAATCACATTTTGAGAAATACAGTCCTAGTAGACTCTGTGGCCACTGGTAGATATTTAATTAGTCTAGACAGTGCTTCTCCAATTATACTGTGCATACAAAGCCCAGAGCATCTTGGGATCTTATTAAAATACAGATTCTGATTCAGTAGGACTGGGATAGGATTTGAGATTCTCCATTTATAACAAGCATTCATGTAGTGTGATTCTATAGGTTCTCAACAATGGCTGCAAGTTACAATCAGCTGAGGAGTTTTAAAATATAGTGGTACCCACCCTGGACCAATGAAATCAATTTCTTGGCTGGGCATGGTGGCTCATGCCTGTAATCCCAGCAGTGTGAAAGGCCAAGGCAGGCAGATCACCTGAGGTCAGGAGTCCAACGCCAGCCTGGCCAACATGGTGAAAACCCATCTCTACTAAAAATACAAAAATTAGTTGGGCATGGTGGAGGACCCCTGTAATCCCAGCTACTTGGGAGGCTGAGGCAGGACAATCACTTGAACCCAGGAGGTGGAGGTTGCAGTGAGCCACGATCATGTCACTACACTCCAGCTTGGGTGACAGGGCAAGACTCTGTCTCAAAAAAAAAAAACAAAAAGAAAGAAAGAAAAGAAAAGAAATCAATTTCTGTACATAAAAAAAGAAAAATGCAAAGAAAAAAATGTCCAAAAATAATTCTTGTATGTACCTGATACGGTTTGGATGTCTGTACCCTCCAAATCGCATGTGGAAATACGATTCCCACGTGGGAGGTGGCGCCTAATGGGAGATGACTGGATCATGCAGGAGGATCTTTCATGAATGGCTTAGCATCATCCCCTTGGTAATAAGTGAGTTCTCGCTAAGTTATTTCACACAAGATCTGGTTGTTTAAGAGTGTCTGGGACCTCCCCCATCTGTCTCATGTTCCCACTATTGCCATGTGACATGCTGGCTCTCTGTTGCCTTCCACTATGATTTTAAGTTTCCTAAGGTCTCACCAGAAGCACATGCCAGCACCGTGCTTCCTATAAAGCCTGCAGAACCATGCGCCAAGTTAAATATCTTTTCTTTATAAATGACCTAGCCTCAGGTTATTTCTTTTTAGCGACACTAGAATGGACGAATACAGTACCCAAGGCTTGAAAACTATGAGGAAAATTTAGAAACTATAGTCTTAAATCAAAGAAACAGGTTTTTAATCACAGATTTCAGTCACTGTGAAACATTCCAAAATTTTATCTAGTTCTCCACAGAATCTTAGTACTGAAATATAATCTCCTCTTACATCCACATTTTGACAGTGTCCCCATACTCATAAGGTTGAGTCATGTTTTCATCTTCCATGATCCTGATAAAACCCTTGTTTCTACTTTCAATTATAGTACTTATGTCTATAAGCATTCTCCATGTTAGTTGCAACCATATCCTTTCAGTTACTCATGCCAAAACCCTTAAAATGATTCTTCCCAACTCCTTTTTAAACAGATTTTCTGAGGTATAATTAACACATGATAAACTACATCTACTTAAATTGTACAGTTTAATGAATTTTGACATTTGTGAGTCTACCACCACAAGATAACATATATAATTATCACCTCATGCTCCTTTGTAACCCATTCCACCCTTCCCAAGGCAATCACTGATCTGCTTTCTGTCACTATAAATTAGTGTACATTTTCTAGAAAGTTATATAAATAGAATCATATAGTATGGGCTGGGCACGGTGGCTCCACCTGTAATCCCAGCACTTTGGGAGGCCGAGGCGGGTGGATCACGAGGTCAGGAGTTTGAGACCACCCTGGCCTATGGTGAAACCCTGTCTCCACTAAAAATACAAAAACTAACTGGGCATAGTGGTGCGTGCCTGTAGTTCCAGCTGCTTGGGAGGCTGAAGCAGGAGAATCACTTGAACCTGGGAGGTGGAGGTTGCAGTGAGCCAAGATCGCGCCACTGCACTCCAGCCTGGGTGACAGAGCGAGACTCTGTCACAAAAAAAAAAAAAAAGAATCATATAATATGTATTCTTATTTTGGTCTGGCTTCTTTTACTCAGCAAAATTACTTTGAGATTCAATCATGTAATTGCATGTATCAGTAGTTTATTAATTTTTATTGTTGAGTAGTATTTCACTGCATGGAAATACTACAATTTGTTTATCCGTTCATCTGTTAATGGACATTTGGGTTGTTTACAGTTTGGAGCTACTACAAATAAAACTGCCATGAACATTCATATGCAAGTCTTTGCACATATATTTCCTTTTCTCTTGGGTAAATGCCTAGGGGTAGAACAACTGGATCATATGGTAAGTGTATGCTTAAATTTCTAAGAAGCTGCCAAGGTATTTTCCAGAGTGGTTGCACCATTTTGTATTTTCACCAGCAGTCTTTGTGAGTTTCAGTTCTTCCACATCCTTGATAGCATTTGGTATACTCAGTCTTTTTTTCTTTTTCCCAGATGGAGTCTCGCCCTGTCACCCAGGCTGGAGTGCTGTGGTACAATCTCAGCTCACAGCAACCTCTCTGCCTCCTGGGCTCAAGCCATACTCCCCTCTCAGCCTCCCAAGTAGCTAAGACTACAGGTGCACAACACCATGCCTAATTTTTGTATTTTTTTGTAGATACAGAGTTTCATCATGTTGCCCAGGCTGGTCTTGAATTCCTGGGCTCAAGGAATCCACACATCTTGGCCTCCTAAAGTGCTGGGATTACAGGTGTGAGCCAGCATGCCTGGCTGGTATAGTCAGCCTTTTAAATTTTTATCACTCTAATAAGTGTCTACTGCTATTTTTCTTGTGGTTTTAATCTGTATTTCCCTAATTACTAATGGGGTATATTTTCATGTGCTTACTTGACATTCATAAATATATATATTTTTAGGAAGTGTCCAAATCTTTTGGTCACCTTTTGTATTAACATTTGAAATAAATTTTAAATTCTTTACTCAAACATTTATTTTTATCTGTATGGATTAATGGCTATTTATTTTATTCTTTGTGTTATGATCTAATATATTCATTACTTATTACTTGCTCAAGTAATTCCAGCTTTGGCCATTGGGAACTCTTTTCAGGTTATCACCTGTGTCCTTCTAAACTACAAAACTTCAACTAAAGGAAATAGAAAAATTTTTAAAAATCTTTGTGACCTTGGATTAGACAAATGTTTCTTGTATTTGACACAAAAGCATAACACATAAAAAACCAAAATTTGGTAAACTGCACTTCATCAAAATTAACTTTTGCTCTTCAAAAACACCAGAAAAAAAAAAAAAGAACAAGCCAGACTGGAAGAAAATAGTCACTATATGTATATATATAAATGGAAACCTGCTGAACTTTTATGAATTATAAATAGCATAAAGTAAAATTACCAAAATGACTGTAAAACAGAAAACATTGAAAATATGGATTTTACTCTCTTTTAGCACCTGAGAGTGGTTAGGGTTACAAGGGCAATGTCAATGGAATATAAAAAGATATCCAAAATTAGAAAACACCTGTTTATTCATGATCCCTTCAGACCACAGGTGCCTTAATATTCAAAGCATCCTCTTACAGTGACTCAAATACCAGAGGAACCAGCCATTACTACACTAAAAAAAAAAAAAAAAAAAAAAAAAAAACAACGACAGGCCAGGTGCAGTGGTTCACGCCTGTAATCCCAGCACTTTGGGAGGCTGAGGCAGGTGGACTGCTTCAGGCCAAGAGTTCGAGACCAGCCTAGCCAACATGGTGAAACTATGTCTCTACTAAAAATACAAAAATTAGCCAGGTATGGTGATGCACGCCTGTAAGCCCAGCTGCTTGGGAGGCTGAGGCATGAGAATTGCTTGAACCCGGGAGGTGGAGGTTGCACTGAGCCTGAGATCATGCCACTGCACTCCAGACTGGGCAACAGAATGAGACTCTGTCTCAAAAAAAGCAAAACAAACAAAAAGGCAATGACAAAAAGTGTCAGTACATATAATAAGTAATATAACATTATCGTAACGAGTTAGAAAAAAATTTGTAATGCTCTCAGTTTGACTTATATAAAAGAACTGAAAACACAAACTGACAGGTTACAACCTTTCAACAGATCTTTCAATCTATCTTTCAATAGATAACTGACTAAAAATAAAATCGGTGTCATTTTGCAGCATCAGAGAAATAGGTTAACTTATGTATACAATTTTTTTTTTTTGAGACGGAATCTTGCTCTTGTCGTCCAGGCTGGAGTGCAATGATGCAATCTCGGCTCATGGCAACCTCCGCCTCCCAGGTTCAAGGAATTCTCCTGCCTCAGCCTCCCAAGTAGCTGGGATTACAGGCGCCCACCACCACACCCAGCTAATTTTTGTATTTTTAGTAGAGACAGGGTTTCACCACGTTGTCCAGGCTGGTCTCGAACCCCTGACCTCAGGTGTTCCAGGTGATCCACCCACCTTGGCCTCCCAAAGTCCTGGGATTACAGGTGTGAGCCACTGCACTCGGCCTCTTTTCTTCTTAAATTACCCTGGATTATTGCAACAGTCATGCAGTGGTCTCTCTACCTCGATCCTTGCCTTTTTCTGCAGGCGTTCTCAATGGAGTAGTTAGAGTTCAGTCGCCTCGGCCTCCGAAAGTGCTGGGATTACAGGCGTGAGCCACCACATCCAGCTAGGTATACAAATTTTTAAAAGAATTGGATCTTTTGTTTTCTTTTAAAGATCTCTATCCCACAGAACTAAAGCTAGTTTAGGGTGGAACTCATCCACCAGAGGGGGTCCTTACAAAAGAGGAGAAATAAAATGTTAACAGAAATCAATAGTATAAAACAATTGAAGGTTAAAATAGACTTTACAAAACAAAATCCTTTAAGTCCATAAATTCCACACAATCACAAGCAAAATTTTGTCTATGTTATTTTTCTAGGAAGCACAAGTTTTGTTATTGCAGTGAGTCACTAGACTCATTTGCTCAGGTGCCCATAAACTGATCAAAAACATAAAAAAGAGGCCAGGCAAAGTGGCTCACACCTATAATCACAGCACTTTGTGAGCCCAAGGTGGGAGGATTACCTGAGGTCAGGAGTTTGAGATTAGCCTGGCCAACATGGTGAAATCCCATCTCTACTAAAAATACAAAAATTAGCCAGGCATGGTGGTGGGTGCCTGTAATCCCAGCTATTAGGGAGGATGAGGCAAGAGAATTGCTTGAACCCGGGAGGCGGAGGTTGCAGTGAGCCGAGATCATGCCACTGCACTCCAGCCTGGGCAACAAGAGCGAAACTCCATCTCAAAAAAAAAAAAAAAAAAAAATTAGCTGGGTGTGGTGGTGGGCCCCATCAATCCCAGCTACTCGGGAGGCTGAGGCAGTAGAATCGCTTGAACTTGGGAGGCAGAGACTGCAGTGAGCTGAGATTGCACCACTGCACTCCAGCCTGGGCAACAAGTGTGAACCTCTGTCTCAAAAAAGAAAAAAACAAACAAACAAAAACATATGAAAAAGCTTCAATTAGTCACCCATAGCAACTCAACCAGGGAAATAATATTTATCCCTTCCACTCCACCCCACACTAGTTAGTTTGTTCTAGGACTGTTTAAAAGTCCTAGTTCTATGACTCTTTTTGGGGTCCTGAAACAGCCACCTAATTCTGGGTTTAGTGACTCTATGAAAGCCCATGTCATCACCGTTCTTGGCTTCCCTATTACCTCCTACCATCTAGCTGTAAGTATTTTCTACATGACTTCGTATATCTTAAGGCCAGTAAAATTAAATTTATAATGAAACTACATTAGTGGCTACTTATTCATGAGAAATGTATCATTTTTGAAAACAATATTTATTAATAAATGTAGACTATCTCATGTAAATCTCACAACAGCCCCATGAGGCAGTTACTATTATTATCCCCACTTTACAGATGAGGGCACTGAGGTTTAAAAGTCTCACTGCTAGGCCGGGGGCGGTGGCTCACACCTGTAATCCCAGCACTTTGGGAGGCCGAGGTGGGCGGATCATGAGGTCAGGATTTCGAGACCAACCTGGCTAATATGGTGAAGCCGCGTCTCTACTAAAAATACAAAAATTAGCCAGGTGTGATGGTGGGCACCTGTAGTCCCAGCTACTCGGGAGGCTGAGGCAGGAGAATAGCTTGAACCGAGGAGGCAGAGGTTCAGTGAGCCAAAACCATGCCACTGCACTCCAGCCTGGGCGACGGAGTGAGACTCCGACTCCAAAAAATATAAAACATAAAAAAAAAAAGTCTCACTGCTAGTAAAGAGCAGGTCACAAACCACTGCACTACACCACAGACAAGAAAATTAACATGAGCCAGGCACAGTGGCTCACACCTGTAATCCCAGCACTTCAGGAGGCTGAGACAGAAGGATTGCTTCAGTCCAAGAGTTCAAGACCAGCCTGAACAACATAGTAAGATTCTGTCTCCACTAAAAATTTTTAAAAATCAGTGGGGTGTACTGGCATATGCCTGTGGTCCCAGCTACTTGGGAAGCTCAGGTGGGAAGATCGCTTGAGCCTGGGAGGTTGAAGCTACAGTGAGCTATGATTGCATCACTGCATTCTAGCCTAGGTGACAGAGCAAGACCATGTCTCGAAAAAAAAAAGGAAAAGAAAAGAAAAAAGAAACATGATATAAATGTCCAGAATTCAAAAGGAATCAAGCAGTGAGCTTAAAGGTAATTCCTAATATACAGTTATTACCTAACCAACAGAAAGGAATTTATAATAACTGTATATTTGTTGAGTTCTTCATAGAGAATAAATGAGTAGGTTGACAAGTAGGACATTATGATGAATAAGGGTTAAGCAATCCCAATATGTTGAGTTAGCAAAATTTCTAAGAACTGACAAAACTTTCATTCACTTGCAAGTCTATATTAAACGAAATTAGTGGCATATATTTGATAAGTTCCAACATATTTCTGTGTGTTAAATAAATGTGTTTGGACTACATTACTTTTTTTTTTTTTTTGAGACAGAGTTTCGTTCTTGTTGCCTAGGCTGGAGTGCAATGGCGCAATCTGAGCTCGCTGCAACCTCTGCCTCCCGGGTTCAAGCAATTCTCCTGCCTCAGCCTCCCAAGTAGCTGGGATTACAGGTACACATCACCACTCCCAGCTAATTTTTATATTTAGTAGAGATGGAGTTTCACTATGTTGGTCAGGCTGGTCTTCAACTCCTGACCTCAGGTAATACACCTGCCTCAGCCTCCCAAAGTGCTGGGATTACAGGCGTGAGCCACTATGCCCAGCCTTGGACTACATTAATTTTAAGGCCCCCTTATGCAATAAAACTCCATGATTATTAGACAAACCGAATTATGTAACTTTTATCTTCTAGTTTTATCTAATTATAAAGTAAATTCCTGCCTCTTAAACTGTTATTTCTAATTATTTAAACATTAATAACATGATTAAATCCTACACCTGAAATACATATACAACCTATTGTAGTTCTAAAACGTTATATTTTGGGGTTTGGTATCTTTGTACTGTGATTCTACAATGTACTACAGTAGTAATTTTTGTCTGTTCAAAAGATATTTCCATTATCCCTTTCAGAATACAAATCCTGCTCCTCCATGATCTGGGCATGTGACCTATGCTGACCAATTATAATATCCTACTACCCTAAACACAGAGATTTATTCAAAGATAAGCATGTGACAAAAGCAGAACCTTTCCTGAAATTAATATGCTGACACTACAAAAAAAAAAAAAGTTGTACTAGGGTTCTAAACAGAATGGATATAGGCTTGGACTGTTGATGTCTTCCTTGCCAGCTATGAGGAAAAAGTCTACAGTAGGAACTTAATAAACTGAAGCCAAGTAAAGACAAGCAAAAATGAGAGAAAAGAGTGAACCAAAGTCCTGATGAAATCCATGTGGACCTTGAATCTATTCCAGCCTTCCAGGTTAAAATAGCCAATGCATGGAATTTTTGCTTAAGCTTGTTTATATGGCTTTCTGACATTCGCAAACAAAAAGTCTCTATTGAACTAAGCTGGAGATGACAGGTTTCAACATGAGTACCAACACTCAATATTGGCAGTGACTGCCTACAGCACTGAGATGAGAGAGACTGAGGTCTCCTCCGGGGACGAATGCAATGATCTAGCAACGGTATCTGCCATGAATAAGGCAGCACATGCCACATACTTGTCAGCCTTTGGCTGAGCAGTGTCTTAGGAAATGACACTGGCATATAAAAGCAAAAAGCAGTAAAAAGAGCCCAGGAAGCAAAAGCAGAGTGGGAAAAGTTGCATCAGGGAAAAGAAAAAAAGTCACAAAAAAATGGCAAATCAAAATAAAATTGGCTTGATTCAGAACACATTTTAATGTTCCAATTACTCTCTAGTGTAATACTTTAAGAAAAACACTGATCCACTTCAAGCTCATTCTCTGTATTCTTTCTTTTTGCTTAAATATACTCTGGATCATTTGTGAACCAGGGAAAAAAGGTTATCGTTCATCAGTTTACGTTCACATTTAAGGTCAAGTCCCCCTGGTTTAAAGGCATTCTCAAAATTAAAATTTATGTCAATATATCTACACTTAGTTCTATTCTAATTTTTCCAAAGCATGTGACTTGATTTGTGATCCAGGATCAAAAATCCCAGAACTGAATCCCATTTCTGCCATGTACTAGCTTAGACAAATCTCTCAACATTACCTCTGAACATTTCCCTCATCTGTAAAATGAGAATAATAGTACATACTTCAAAAAGTTGCTGAAAATCAAAGTGTGCCTACAAAGTGGTTGGTATGGTACATGGCACACAGTAAGAGCTCACTAAACATTAACCATAATTATTTAGCATTCACTTAAAAAATTTTCTAATAGCCACTCCATTCCAACCTTCTTAACACCCTAATCTTGCCATTAAATGCCCATTTGTTCATTCATTTAACAAAAATATATACTGCTTACAAATAGAGAAAATAGATGAATCAAATACAGAACTTTTTCACAAGTACAAACTATTAAGATTTAATGGTAGACAGCAACAAGGCAAGAAAGAAATATATAAGTTCTCTGGCACTTTTGATGGAGAAAGATATCATTAAAGATAATAACCGGGCTCTTTAAAGAGTTCATTCATTCAACACACAAATGTAAAGATGTGGTGTAGGAAAGTAGTGGAATACAGCATTTTCTAGAGTAAGGATTAAGGACAACTAAAGTACTAAAGGAAAAAAGGAAGCATGTATGGGAAATAGCAAGCAGTTCAGGTTGGCCTCAGTGAAGGTACTTGAATAGGAGTAAAAGAAAGTTAAGACTGCCCTCTCCCTTCTTGACCCCTATCCTTTCTCCCCCTCCCTCCTTCCCTCCTGTCGCCATCACTTCTGGCACCGCTGCACCCGTAGGAGCTCCCTAGCGGTGATGGGTTCTCAGCCCTCCATGTTACTGTGGGATGAGGAGATAAAGAAGATCAGTTTTTCCCACAGTCAAATCACTTGCTCTACCACCAGTTCACCAGCCTGGACAAAGGAGAGACGGCATTCTCAGCCATGAAGATTTCCTGAGGATTCCAGAACTTGTCATCAATCCACTGGGGGACCGAATCATCAATGTCTTCTTTCCAGAGGGAGAGGACCAGGTAAACTTCCATGGATTCATGTGAACTTTGGCTCATTTCCACCCCATTAAGGATAATGAAAAGAGCAAAGATGTGAATGGACCCGAACCACTCAACAGCCGAAGCAACAAACTGCAGTTTGCTTTTCGACTATATGATTTCGATAAAGATGATAAGCTCTCCCGTGGTGAGCTGATACAGGTGCAATGCTTAATGGTCAGAGTAAATATCTCAGATGAGCAGCTCGGCAGCATCGCAGACAGGACCATTCAAGAGGCTGATCAGGATGAGGAGAGTGCCATATCTCTCACAGAATTTGTTAAGGTTTTGGAGAAGGTGGATGTAGAACAGAAAATGAGCATCCAATTTCTTCACTAAAGGACAGAGACCAAACTGTTCCTTGCGGTCTAGTATTTAATAACTGGAACTTGAAAGTCCTCCTTCCACCAACCCCACCTCCACCCCATCATTCCCCTTCTCCCAAAGTACTACTGCTGTTGCACGACAACCCCAAATATGTTCTGTCAACACAAACCTGCCTTTGATGTATAAACAGGGCATTACAGAATGGTACACCCAGTCTATTTCTGTTCAGTATCCATTCACCAGTTCTTCATTTATAAATATCTTTTTCCCCATTCTGCTGCTGAATGCATATCCATACAGTCTGAGAAAGTGAGAGACGGAATCATGCCAAGAACAAGCCAGCAAAGCTCTTTCACCAGATGTAGACTGTAGCCCTACTGCCTTCCCTCTAGCAAGTCTGCCACCATGCTTCTTCATCCTTTTCATATGTCCTTTGCTTCCTACTTCTGTGTCATCCAACATACTGTTTGCTTAGTCTGGCAGTCTTTCTGCTTTTCAGTAAGCCTCAAAATCTAATCTGTTCTACTTGGCACTGCTATGCCCTATGTATTCCTGACTTGACAGGATAGTTCAGGGGTCTGCCAGTTTTTATTTACCTTCATTACTAAATGGGCCTCTGGGATGTTGCCTCTCCAGGAGCTTTTGGTAACCAACACTTCTCTGAGAAGTATGACACCATCCTCTGCATTCTACTCTGTCATCAAAGGGCTGCTGGGTGGAGATACTCATCTTGAAAGGTGGCCTTGGTGAGAGGTGTGGAGTCAAGTCTTCTGGGTTGCTTGCCCACATCACTCTACCTCTGGCCTCTGATTCTCAACTTTGCACCTACATGGCTCCTCTTGTTAGTGCAGTGTTGACTGTTCAAAAAATAGCAATATGCCTATGGGTTTGTTTAGTTTGGGGACACCGTTACCACCAGAATGACTGCTCTGACAATATGCCTGGGGACTTTTTCATGGCTTTTTATCAAGGCAGCTGGGCACCCTATAAAGCCTCACGCATTCACACCTTTGCAGCATGGTTTATGCCTTAGTGTTACGTGCACTGGAATGTTTTTCACTTCACATTTCCAAGTAGAAAGATTAGCGTTAACTTATCCCAGTCCAAAACATTTAAAGATTGTTTCCTCCGTGTCTTGAAGTTTTGCACAAAATTCTTTTTTATTTTTTTAAGACGGAGTCTTACTCTGTCACCCAGGCTGGAGTGCAGTGGCGCAATCTTGGCTCACTGCAACCTCCGCCTCTGGGTTCAAGCAATTCTCCCGCCTCAGCCTCCCAAGTAGCTGGGATTACAGATGTGCACCACCAAACCTGGCTAATTTTTGTATTTTCAGTAGAGGGTTTCACCATGTTGGCCAGGTTGGTCTTGAACTCCTGACCTCAGGTGATCCTCCTGCCTCAGCGTCCCAAAGTGCTGGGATTACAGGTGTGAACCACCACGCTCAGTCACAAAATTCTTTATGAATTTTACACTTGGCAAATGTTAATGATGGAAGCCATAGTCAGCTCCTAATACATGTCCAAAGCATTGACTATTGTATCATTAGCTGCCTGGTTACACTAGCTTCCTAGCTCCTTGTATAGACCACTGCTAATCCCTTAAAAATGAGGTCTGGCACTAGTAGCACAACCTAAGGTGGCATTACAGGTCTTCGAACAAGCCACAGCAACTTTTCTGCCAAAGTCAGCTTTGTTTAGACTTCAGTGAATCAAGCTATTGCCATCCTAATGTATGTCTCTATGAGTCTATTTATCCAAACATCTGCCCTTGGCTGACTTTCTCTGATTCACTGCTTGCGTGCTTGTTTCCTTGCTTTGGAAAACTATTGAAGATGTGTACGTAATTATTTAGGAAGGGGATTGCTAAAAAAAAAATACCACTGCAAAGTGATGGAAAAGGGTAGAGAACAGGGAAGTAGCTGGGCTGGATGGCTCAAATATAAATGAATGAGAAATTCTTCATGAAGTATCAGTCAGACTTTGTGATCAAGTGAAAACGGAAGAATGTCTGACACTGATCTATAGAGAGGTACTTCAGAGGCTCCTTGATTTGCATATCTAAAGTTCCTAAGGTTATAGCTTTCCCCTCTTTTGGCTGTATAGCAAACTGTTTTAATCCACGGTTGTGCCTTATTGTTCCATTAAAATATATCAATAAACACTTGTTGTTGAAACAAAAAAAAAAAGAAGAAAGTTAAGACTAAAGTCTGGTCAGCTCGAGATCCTTAAAGGCTCTGAAACCAAGTCCAGAATCCCACTTTCATTCTGTCAACAGTGAAAATTTAAAGATTTGTAAGTGGTACAATTGTAAGTTCATAACTGTATAGGCAAAAGATGAGTGTGCTATAACATGTAAAATAGATTGGAGAAGAAATGTCTGCTGTACCAGTACGAAATCTGCAAATTAATTAGGCAGCTAGAGAAAACATGAAAAGAAAGTCTGAAGGGAAAAATACTAATACAATTGAATCAGTAAGATTAAAAAATTAATGAAATTTGGGAAGAAGAAATTAAAGATGATATAGGTTTCAAGCCTTAGGTCTATGAACTGCACTGAGGAAATATGGTTCCCAAACTTCACAGATCTCTTACCCATTTTCTGGAATGCCATATCATATTTTAACTTCTTTAATGCACTAAATTATTTTTACTTATGGAGTGAAACATGTATCTTGCAAGAACATGATATAGTAACTAATAAATAGATTAAAGAAATCTGGAGGACTGTAAGTATGCTGAGCAGGGAAGGGAATGGGCTACTTATTACATTTGATACATCATAACATGCCAATTAAAAGTAGAATTTGAACTTCTGTAATCATTTTTTCATAAAAATAGGAGCCAGGATTCCTATATCCATTTGTTCACCGGTGTATCCGCAAATTTCTAGAATGGGGTCTGGTATATTGTTAGAACTCAATAAATATATTTGTTAAATGTATATATAAATGAGAAAAGAAAGAAGTTATTAAATTTTAAGAAAGGTTCTACGTTGGTCTCAATGTTCTGAGCGTTCAATATTCTCTCCCAATCTTTCTTTTATTAAAATAGCCTTCTGTAGGTGACTCTATTTTGAAAAATCTAAAACTGTGACAGATTTAGTAAAATGTTATAATAACCACTTTAAATAATACTAAATTATTGTATTAACCACTAAAAGCCAAAACAAAAATCTTAATGTATCATCAGACATAAAAATAGTAATAGCTGAGATTTTATACAGATTTTTAGGTATGCTCCATTTTTTGGGTTGGCTCCATTTCACAGTTTGGAAATATTTTTAACTTCAGATATGTGATATAAAGTTAAAATTACCCCTTACCCACATGAACTTCAAGGCAAATATGTTAGTTACTATATGGGAAAATTTAAAATGTTTCCTTGCAGAGTTTATCATCTTACCAGGTCTTTCCTTCCCAGTGCCTTTTGACTCAGCAAATTTTTGTATCAAACTTTCAACTGTAGTATTAGCCATGTTATTTATAAATTCTTCATGGACCTATTAAAATGAAATGAAGATAACTTTTTCTTTTTCCACATTCTTAGTGTATTTCAGATAAAACTTACACAAGACAATTAAAATTAATTATATCAAAATATGTATTTTTGACCCAAGGCCCTTTGAGGACTTTAATTTACCTAACTTCCAGCATTACTGGATCTGTAGGGACCAACCATGACTTACATTAACCCCTTAACACACAGCCTCACGCCCCTAGAAGTCAAAGCAGTTTTCTGTTCCCATCTTTGAGTGTTCTAGAGACATCATTCTTATGATAAGACTTACATAGACAACAAAAATACTTTTGGCTTAAAAAAACACACACACACAGTCTGACTCTGTCACCCAGATGGCTGGGTGTCACAGCTCACTGCAGCCTCAACCTCCTGGGCTCAAGTGATCCTCCCACCTCAGCCTCCCAAGTAGCTGGGACTATAGGCATGCACCACCACACCCAAAAAATTTTTAATATTTAAACAATTTAAAACATTTTTTAATATTTAAACAATTTAAAACATTTTTTAATATTTAAACAATTTAAAACATTTTTTAATATTTAAACAATTTAAAACATTTTTTAATATTTAAACAATTTAAAACATTTTTTAATATTTAAACAATTTAAAACATTTTTTAATATTTAAACAATTTAAAACATTTTTAATAAACACTTAAAATATTTTTTAATATTTAAACAATTTAAAATATTTTTTAATATTTAAACAATTTAAAATATTTTTTAATATTTAAACAATTTAAAATATTTTTTAATATTTAAACAATTTAAAATATTTTTTAATATTTAAACAATTTAAAATATTTTTTAAATTTTGTGTAGAGATGAGGTCTCGCTATGTTGCCCAGGCTGGTCTAAAACTTCTGGGCTCAAGTAATCTTCCTGCCTTGGCCTCCCAAACTGCTGAGATTACAGGTATGAGGCACCGTGCCTGGCTAGTTTGAAGAATAACAGACTTCATCCATATTTCAGTATACCCCAAATTGTCATCATTAAACCTTTTATATTCGTGGAACACTTCTAAGTAAAAGTTCTATAGTTTAATAAAGTTGCTGCTTTAAATTTAAAAATAGTAAAGCTTGAAAAAAGAAATATTCAAAAGTTGATAGCTTTAGAAATTCAATATAAAGAAAACTGAATATAGTTAACTTAAAAAATTAATTTGAATTATCATCCTCGATGGCCAAATGATAAAATATCCAGTTTATTTTCTATTTACTACATGTAAATATATTATCTTTACATACTCTTTATTTGGAAAAATTCGGTATTATACTTATGAACTTTGAACAGAGTGAGAAAATATTTTTAAAGAGCTATAAATAAACAAATTTTTCATGAATAGTTCAACATAAAGTAAAAAAACTTACCTGGCCTATCTGCAAATGAATTTCCTTTATAGCATTTGACAAGGATCCTATAATTTCCTTTATGTGAATGAGATGAGTTTCTTCAATATCTTGAAATTTCTGGGTAACATATACAAAGTTATAGATTTATAACATATACAGGTACATAAAATATATATTCTGGAATCAAAAGAGCTTTCAGAAATCATCTCTCCCAGCACTTTGGGAGGCTGAGGCAGGTGGATCACTTGAGGTCAGAAGTTCGGGACCAGCCTGGCCAACATGGTGAAACCGTCTCTACTAAAAATACAAAAATTAGCCAGGCATGGTGGCAGATGCCTGTAATCCCAGCAATTCAGGAGGCTGAGGCAGGAGAATCGTTTGAACCTGGGAGGCAGAGGTTCCAGTGAGCCCAGATCACGCCACTGCACTGGAGCCTGGGCGACAGAGCGAGACTCCATCTCCAAAAAAAAAAAAAAAAAATCAACTCAATATAACCAAATTTTCCAAGTTACCACTGTTACACAATGTTTAACAAAGCCTCAAGACAAACAGATCTAGCAGGTAAACTGAAATATGGCACTGCAAAAAGTTAACTTTTTGTTATGTCATTTCTTAGGTAAATACAAACTTTTCTAGAATTTGGAGCTTTTTTTTTTTTTTTTTTGAGATGGAGTCTTGCTCTGTCACCCAGGCTGGAGTGCAGTGGCACCATCTTGGCTCACTGGAAGCTCCGCCTCCCAGGTTCACATCATTCTCCTGCTTCAGCCACCCGAGTAGCTTGGACTACGGGTGCCCATCACCATGCCCGGCTAATTTTTTGTATTTTTAGTAGAGACGGGTTTCACCGTGTTAGCCAGGAAAGTCTCGACCTCCTGACCTCATGATCCACCTGCCTCAGCCTCCAAAAGTGCTGGGATACAGGCGTGAGCCACTGCACCCAGCCAAATTTGGAGCCATTACACATTAAAATCTATAATCGTGATCAGAAAATTAGGAGACCCAGAAGAGAATAATGTTACAAAAAAAACAAAGAGTTTTAAAAACTGAAAAACAATTAGTTGGCAAAGCAAAAACTACAGTTTACTTTCAAATGCTTTATAATCTAGCCCACAGATTTTCAAAATGTCTTTCTAATCCTTGAAATAATAATATACACTGGGCACGGTGGCTCACACCTATAATCCCAGCACTATGGGAGGCCAAGGTGGGCAGATCACAAGGTCAGGAGTTTGAGACCAGCCTGACAAACATGGTGAAACCTCGTCTCTACTCAAAATACAAAAAATTAGCCAGGCATGGTGGCGCGTGCCTGTAATCCCAGCTACTTGGGAGGCTGAGGCAGGAGAATCGCTTGAACCCAGGAGGCAGGGGTTGCAGTGAGCCGAGATCATGCCATTGCACTCCAGCTTGGGCAACAGAGTGAGACTCCATCTCAAAAAAAAAAAAAAGAAAAAGAAAAAAAAGAAAAAAGAAATAATAATATACAATCCCCAAAAGAGATGGCTGTGATCAAAGAAATCTGGGAAAGCCTATATACTCTATTTCAGCAGTTCTCAACCAAAAGTGAGGATGTGTTAGATCACCTGGAGAACCTTTTCAAACTTCAAAACAAATAGATCCTCCAGTACTGCCTGGGTAATGGGGGTTGAAAGAGGTGAGAAAGTTGTTTGGAAAAACTTTCCAAGTTACTCTGATATCCCCAGAGAGAAAACCGCTGCTTGCCTTGCCTTCACAATAAATATATCAAAAGCTCTGAGAGGCCAGGCACAGTGGCTCACACCTGTAATCCCAGCACTTTGGGAGGCCGAGGCCAGCCGATCATGAGATGAGGAGTTCAAGACCAGCCTGGCCAACATGGTGAAACACCGTCTCTACTAAAAATACAAAAATTAGCCAGGCATGGTGGCGCATGCCTGTAATCCCAGCTACTAAGGAGGTTCAGGCAGAGAATAGCTTGAACCCAGGAGAATTCCTTAAACCTGAGAGGTGGAGATTGCAGTGAGCCAAGATCACGCCTCTGCACTCCAGCCTGGGCGACAGAGTGAGACTCCATCTTGGAGAAAAAAAAGAAGGTCTGAGAAATACTGAAATAATGACACGTTTCACTTTGCTTAACCCGGCATTTTCTAAATTTCTTTGACCTCTCAACACTTTTGTTTTTCTTCTTCCCTGAACATCTATTAATATCTCACAGAGCAATAATAGTCCTCAAAACAGGCTTTGGGAAATGCTGAGCTACCCATTTTCAAACAAAATACATTTGTCATTTCTATTGTACAAACCTGGTTATCTATTTTTTGCCAAATTAAATCAGTTCTAAGGAATGGGCCTAAGCCTTACTATTTTTCTCTTGTTAGTTTATCAAATTTAATTCCCTGACCCTATATTTAATGTCTAAATTTCTTCAGTCACTTTGGTGACCAGAAATCACCAAATGATATCTAATGTGTAAATGGTAAGAACCTCTAAAAAAAAAAAATCCAGAATGGTGAAATTACAGTTTCGGCAGTATTGCGACAGCCCAAAAACTTGAATCAATTTGATTTATGAGGAATGGCAGAGTTAAAATGGAATACTTGTCATTGATTAATTTTGACCAAGTCAATGAGAATACAGTACCAGTATTTCAAGATCCTGAATTATTCTCAAGAACTGAGGATCAAAAACTGAGGAGCATTTAGTAGAAGGATGGCCCTTAGCTTAAATTTCAGCAATTTAATAAACAAGATATTTTCTCAGACAGGTAGCCATTAATTTCATTTGAATGACCCTTAATTCTGAGGAAACTGTCTTCATTCCCTTTTGAAAAAGCTACACTCAACAAGGCAGATCTTTATTTATTTAGAAATATCTTAAAATATGAATCCACAGAGAAACTCAAGGCATGATTCAGATGCAATTTTGAAACTGTGGGGTTTTGGGGGTAGGGGCACACTGCTAACTATCACAATTCCTCAAAATTAGTGACTACTAAGCTCAGAGCAATTCAGCAATGGGAAATGGATATAGTCTCAAATGCTTGAGTATACATAAACGAACTTTCCTGAACAAATTAGATAGGCACTTTACTCCCTGCAACTTCAAATTCACTGTGTTCACATGTATTGTTACATTAATTTTTTTTTTTGAGACGGAGTCTCGCTCTGTCTCCAGGCTGGAGTGCAGTGGCGCGATCTCGGCTCACTGCAACCTCTGCCTCATGGGTTCAAGCAACTCTCCTGCCTCAGGCTCCCGAGTAGCTGGGACTACAGGCATGTGCCACCACGCCCAGCTAATTTTCGTATTTTTAGTAGACAGAGTTTCACCACGTTGGCCAGTATAGTCTCAATCTCTTGACCTCATGATCCGCCTGCCGCGGCCTCCCAAAGCACTGGGATTACAGGCGTGTGCCACCGAACCCAGCCTGTTACATTAATTTTTAAAAGTATAGTCATGAGCCACATAATGACATTTCTGTCAACAACTAATGCCATATATGACAGTGGTACCAAAAGATTATAATAGGTATGAAAACTTTCTATTGCCTAGTGACATCATAGCTGCCATAACGTAGTGCAACGCATTACTCACGTTTGTGGTGATGCTGATATAAACAAACCTACTGTGCTGCCTGTCACATAAAAGTACTGCATAGCACATAATATACAGCACATAATACTTGATAATAAATGATGTTACTGGTAAATGTATCTACTAAACTACACTTTTTATTATGAGTGTAATCCTTCTACTTATTAGAAAAAACAATAACTGTAAAACAGCCTCCAGCAGGTCCTTCAGGAGGTATTCTAGAAGGCTTTGTTACCATAGGCGATACTTTTTTTTTTTTTTCCTGAGATGGAGTCTCGCTGTGTTGCCCAGGCTGGAGGGCAGTGGCGCAATCTCAGCTCACTGCAACCACTACCTCTCGGGTTCAAGGGATTTCATGCCTGAGCCTCCCGCGCAGCTAGGATTACAGGTGCGTACCACCACGCCCAGCTAATTTCTGTATTTTTATTAAAGATGAGGTTTCATCATGTTGGCCAGGCTGGTCTCAAACTCCTGACCTCAAGTGATCTGCCCACCTCGCCCTCCCAAAGTGCTGGGATTACAAGTGTGAGCCACCAAGTCCAGCCAGAGATGATAGTTCTATGCATGCTACTGCCCCTGAAGACCTTCCAGTAGTACAAGATGTGGAGATAAAAGAGCAATCCTAACGATACTAAGCCTATGTAGGCGCACGTTTACTGTGTGCGTTTGTGTCTTAGTTTTTAGGAAAAAGATTTAAAAAGTTAAAAAAAAATAAAAATTTTAAAACAGAAAAAAAGCTGATCGAGTAAGGATATAGAGAAAATACTATTGTACAACTGTACAATGTGTTTCTACTTTAAGATGTCATCACAAAAGAGTCAAAATGTTTAAAATTTTTTTAAGTTTCCAAAGAAGTTACAGTAAGCTAAGGTTAATTTATTATTGAAGGAAGAAAACAATTTTTAATAAAATTTAATGTAACCTAAATCTACGGTGCTTATAAAATCTACAGTAGTGTACAGTAATGTCCTAGGCCTTCACATTTACTCACTACTCATTCACTAACTCAACCAGAACAACTTCCAGTCCTGCAATCTCCATTCAACATAAGTGTTCTATTCAGATGCAGCATTTTTAATCTTTTATACTGATTTTTACTATATCTTTTCTGTTTAAAGACACAAATACCATTTTGTTATAACTGCCTACAGTATTCAGTACAGTAACAGGCTCTACAGGTTTGTAGCTTAGAAACAACAGACTGAACCATATAGCCAGGTCTGTAGCAGTCTACACCATCTAGGTATGTGTAAGTAAGTACATTCTCTCTCTCTCTCTCTCTTTTTTTTTTTTTTTGAGACAGAGTCTCACTCTGTCACCCAGGCTGGAGTGCAGTGGCACAATCTCGGCTCACCACAACCTCTGCTTCCCATTTCAAGCAATTCTGGTGCCTTAGCCTCCCAAATAACTGGGATTATAGGCGTGCACCACCACGCCCGGCTAAGTTTTGTATTTTTAGTAGAGACAGGGTTTCAACATATTAGCAACTCTAGTCTTAAACTCCTGACTTCAGGTGATCTGCCCGCCTCAGCCTCCAAAAGTGCTGGGATTACAGGCGTGAGCCACCATGCCTGGCCATGCATAAGTACATTCTATGATGTTCACACAATGACAAAATTGCCTAACGACATTTCTTAAAGTGTATCCCTGTTGTTAAGCAACACAGGGCTACACTATCTTCTCAGCCACTAAAGATATATAAAAGTACGCTAATCCTAATAATCTTTAATCTGAGGGTACTGCTTAACAAATCTCAAAGTTTCCATAAACTAGCCGTCTCACTGCTTTAAAGTAAACAAAATCTCCATATTCTGTTTCAAGTGTCTCATTAATCAATAGTGTTTTAGTAAAAGCATGAGCATAAAAAGTCACAATTTCAATCATTTTTACCCTAAACCTAAATTTTAAAAACTTAAATCACAAATACTCTAAATCTAACCTCTTTCACCCTAGAGACTCAATGATCTTCTCCCACTAGTAAATATAGGTCCTACCACCCAAATTTGATTCTCACTATACTGTCAGGTTCTTTATTTCCCACTGAGACTGGTCAACCCAGCTGGCCTGGAAAAACAGTTAAGTGGAGAAGTAAAAGGATTACCTTCCCTTCTAAACTAACCCAAATTAAAGTCTATTCTCTATGAAGAAACAATAATTAACCTATTCTGCAGCTGTAGAGTATGACAGAAAGAGAGGGTGAGACAGAAACAGAGATCTCTAAGATCTTGAGAAAGAACAAATACACACACATTAGTAAAGTATGCCATTATCTTTATTTAAAAGCAGCATGGTCACACATTTGCTCAAATAAATTAATGTTCCCATCTTAAAAAGGGCAGAATGGGCTGGCACGGTGCCTGTGATCCCAGTCAGCATTTTGGGAGGCCGAGTTGGACAGATCACTTGAGCCCAAGAGTTCAAGACCACCCTGGGCAACATGGTGAAACCCTGTCTCTACTAAAAATACAAAAATTAGCTGGACATGATGGTGCACACCTGCAGTCCCAGTTACTCAGGAGGCTGAGGTGGGAAGGTCATTAGCCTGGGAGGCAAAAAGCCTGCAGTAAGTCAAGATCGTGCCATTGCACTCGAGCCTGGTTGACAGAGTGAGACCCTGTCTCAAAAAACAACAAAAAACAAACAAAAAAACCAGAAAGGCAGGATGAACAATTAAAATGCCATTTTGAAAAAAAAATGTAATGAGGAAGCAGAACATGAAAAGGAAATGGAAAGATGTGCTGAACGTTCTTTTTTATAAAGTAACATCAACAAACAAAAAACTCTGACTATAGCAAACTCTATTCCAATTTTAAAAATTAATGAAACGGCAAATGCTTAGCTGATAAAGACTAATCATTTAATGTGAAATTAACATATCAACAATAACTGCGTTATAAATGCGTGCTCCTAATGATTTAAAAGACAAAACAGCACTTGCTGAAGTCTGCAATGACCTCAGTTGCTACAGAAATTGCAACTTTCTATCTCACTAGACTTGAAGCCTTATTTAAGACAACTACCTAAACCCTTCCTTCTTGAAGTTTCTTTTTCCAGCTACCATGACATTACACTTCCAGTTTTCTTCTTTCTTCTTTGGCTTCCTCTATTAAAATCTCAATAATGAGTCTCTCAGAGCTTGGCCCTGAGGCCCTTTCTTCCCCACACTCTAAAAGTGATGTCATCATGGCTTTGTGTACTGACAACACCCTATTTTATATGGTCTGATAATCCTTATTCAAAACTTTTGGGACCAGGCGAGTTTTGGAATTCCTTTTCCTCCCTTGTTTTTTAAATAAAGATATATAGTATTATTTAGAATGCCATATACCTCATTCATAACACTACCAGCAGGATCTGTAGTGGCATCTGTTTATCAAACACATTAATATTTCTAAAGGAAAATATACGTAGGATAAAGACTATAGATAGCCTCATATCAGTTCAAGTCAAGTTTTGTTGTCAAATAAATCACAGGAAAAAAAAATACTTGGTTTTCAGAGCTCTTCGGATTCAGAATTGTGGATAAGGAACTGTGGACATTATGTCCAGCCCAGATTACTTGGCTCCTCCAAAACTGCCCTCCTGATGTCACCAATTATGTATCTCATAGGCGTCTCACAATTAACATGTTCAAAATTGAACATCTGATCCCTTCCTTCCATCAAACTAACAGTTCTTCATCTAATCTTCCCCATTCATCTCTCTCCACATAGATTTAACAAGCTAAAACCTGGAAGGGATCCTGATCTTCCGAAGAATTCCTCAACCCATCCTATCCCTGCCATCTCCAATGCATTCACTTCTCTCCTTCTCCAAGACCACTACGCTGGCCCTCATCCTTCTCACCTGACTACTATACTGACTTCCAAACTGGACTCTTGATTCTCCTTTAGACATACTCTAATCAATTCTTCCCAAAACTGCCAGAATTATCTTTAAATGTAGGTCAGATCATGTCACATCCCTGCCTAAAACCCTTAGGCGGCTTCTAGCTGCTCTTAGAAGAAAACCTAAATTCTTTTGCCATTAAAAGTAATGGCAAAAACTGCAATTACTTTTGCACCAACCTAATGTAACCTAGTCCTTGTGTATCAATTCAACTTCATTTCTCACTACCATTTTCCCTTACTCAGGTTTAGTAAGCATTTTTTACTTTCCAGAATGTAAGTTCTTTTATACCCTCTGGGCCTTCATACTCATGATCCCCAAAGCCTGTAACTCTCTTGCCCTATTAATTTCTTACTCACTCTTCAAGTTCCAGTTTTAAACATCACTTATCTTAAAAGGCCTTTCCTGACTCCCTAATCCAAATTAAGTCACTGCTATTATTCTGTCTCATGGAAGCCTATTATTTTCCTTTGCAATACTTACAATAATTTATAACTTTATATTTAAGCATGTATTTAATGTCTGCCTCCTTCCTCTATACTGTAAACACCATCTCAAGCACGGAGATATTTGTCTTATTTACAGATGTACTGTATACACACCAGCACCTAACAGAGTCTATGCCATTGTAGGTAAAGATGGATATGCACATACATGCACACAAGTATGCAAGACTTCGCTTTCTAAGATATGAGCTGTTCACTACTTCAAATGGGAAGACATAATGAAGACATAGAGTCCAAAAATTCAGATTCACAAAGTCCTTCTTTCATATCAACTGAGTGCCTACTATGATCTGGGAACTATTCTAAAAGCTGAGGATATAGCAGTAAACAAAACAAATCCATCCTTGCTCTCATAAACTTAAATTTTAGTGGAGAAAAACAGACAAAAAATATAGGTAAAAGAACTCATGTGCTTCACTATGTTTCTGGCCCCTTAGACATAACTAAGAACATTCCAAAAAGGAGTTCATCCACCAGCCTCAGGACTACAGTGAAGACGATGTAAAACAGCTGCAGCCAACCCATAATGAACACGCAGCATGAGAAAGTAATAAACCCTTGATATTGTAAGCCACTGAGATTTCTGGGGCCTTGTGTCACCACAGCATACTTACTCTGACCTGACTGATACAGGAATAAAATTCTTGGTATGTAAGATCACGATAGGTGCTAAGCAGGAAAATAAAACAAGGAAAAGGACAAGAAGCAGGGGCAGCGGAGAGTGGAAATGTTAGGTATGATTCCTAAAACGCAGCCACCTTAAACGAGGTCTTTAATTAAGGTTCTGAGAACACTACACCAAATATAATTTATCCCAAGCTAATGGATGGCAGACATTTGTGTCTGTCTTCCCTCACTAATACGTAAGTTCTTTGAGACCAGGGATTTTTTGGGTTGTATTGACTGCCGTAGCCTCACTACTAAGTCACTTCCAGTTTTCTTATTAATGCTTCTTAAGCACTGTCTTCATCATGTACCAATGCCCTCAGTTTCCCCAATTACCTTTAAACAGGCTCTTCTGATCTACCTGTATAATTCCTTATGACATTATAACTATTGCATCTTGGTCCTCAATCTCCAAAACGCGACATGTATTTTTAAAACAGCATCATTAACAAATTGAGATTGTGCATTTTAAAACTTCCAACACTAAAAAATTATATGAGAGAAAAATTAATCAATATACACAAATATAAATGCCGTTTTCAATCTGAAGCCTTAAAATACCAACCTGAGCTGTTTCTGTCATTTTCTGTTCGAAATCAGCTTTTGCTAATGCGTATTTTTCCACATAGAGTTTATAGGTATCTGTAGCTTTCTTAGATTTAACAGCTGCCTGTAATAAAATTAAAAAAAAAACTTTTAACTGTGCATTGACCTTTTTTCTTTCCTAATGTAAGTTAATATGAATAACAAATTAAAATACATTTTGAGAGTTCAATATGACATATAACTAACTTTGATACTTGTTGTGAGGCCCTCTTTAGTCTTTATTGTTGTTGTTACAGTCAGCCAAGAAGTCAGGAAGTAAACACTGATTCTCTTTTCTGTTTGATGGAATGTGCTTTGAAAAGTTAAAATACTCTCATTTTAAATCCCAGGCTAAGATTGCATAATTACATTATACTGCTACAGTGTTACTAAGATATGTTAACACACTGTTGGAGAGAAACTTCCAGACAATATACAAAAATGTCACAATACCACCAGAACGTGCTTGACACTCCTTTTCGCAGCTGTGAATTTTCCTCCACCACAGCATACATATATTTCATTCAATGTCTGATTAAACCTGTCTATAAACTATAAACCTATCTCGAAAGTTGTGAAGACTGGTTTCCTCGATGTTTCTCAGCTTCCATTATGCTCCAGCAAATACAGAAACTTGTTTTTAATCTTTGCCTATTTTTTCAAGACTTAAAAAACGAAACTGTTACCATAATAGTATAGTTCTGGTTTTATAAGTTACTTATTTAATTAAAAAAACATATTAAGCAGTACTGTACAACCTATACATAAACAGAAATTGCAATAAAGTAACACAGCCACAGAAGTTAAGGTAAATTATAAGAAGATAGGCATTTGAGAAAGGAAAAGATTATGTGTAGTTTGTAGGCTGAAGCAGATACACAGCTATCAAGAAGCTTGATATTCTCAAAGGCCTGATCAACTTGGACACAGGAAGATGGAGTGATGTGGATGGACTAAAAAAGAGTTTAAAGGAGATCAAAGAAAGACAAGCTATAGGATTTCAAGATATAAAAATCCCCATTTTCTTGACGAGGTGACAGATGGGTCTGGTATGAGTGAGAAACAGTAGGGTAGGTTGGGAGCTTAAGGAGAACAAAAAAAGTTTCAAACCATAATTGTGGAGGATGCAAGAGCTCATGACTAGATGAATAAAAGTGTTGCTAAGTGCCACTAAAGTCCAAGGAAAGCTGTAAAATACTTAATTTGTTTAAAGCCGATCAGTACCAATATGTAATTATCTTTAGCCATGATCAGGAATCTATAAACAAAAAACTACAAAGAGAAAACTGGGTTTACCCTGAGGTTTGGGTTTGGTAAGAGGTACATATAGTCCTACTCCCTAAACAAGCAACTTTGTACTCTCTCTAAAATGTAACTGTTTATACTATATTAAGTATATATGTTATGTACTTTCCTGCCTTCTTAAAGAATATAGGATGCCACTTTACCATGAAACATAAACAAAGCTGATTTTGGAGCCAGAAGAAATTCAACTGAAATTCTGGCTCTACCATTTACACTACTGCCCCTTTATCCATGGGGAATACATTCTAAGATCCCAGTAGATGTCTGAAGCCATGGATGGTACAGACTCTGTATTATATACTATGTTTTTTCCTATACATACATAACTATGATAAAGTTTAATTTATAAATTAGGCACAGTAAGAGATTAACAACAACTAATAAAATATAACAATTATAACAACATACTGTAATAACATCATATGTGAATACGGTCTCTCTCTCTCTCTCTAAATATTCTACTGTACTGGACAGTAGGTAACTGAAACCAAGGAAAGTGAAATCTCAGCACTGCACTACCCATCTGACCTTGTCTTAGAAATTTATACAGTTCTCTCATTACTAAAAAGGGAACAATATCACCTTTTTTAAAAAAAAAAAGCTGTAGTAGTAATGAAATGTAGTTATACAAAACGCTTGGAATAGGGTCTGGCATACAGTTAAATTTAAAAAGAAATAGTGCCTGCTTTTATTATGGTTTCTAACAAGAAATGTCATCAAGAAAATACATCATCATATTTTGCTGTAATATAAAGACATATCCGAGTTACTGAGTTGTATTGAGCTGTCTATCCCTAGCGAAAGTGACTAAAACCCGTAACAATTTTCTAGTTTGCTCCTATAGATTTTTTTTGTTTTACTCTTCTCCCAGTTCCACACAGCTGACATTATTTTATACCAGTTACTGGAATCCTCTAATATCCTTCCCCTGTTCAAATACGTAACAGCTAAATGAAATGGATAGAGTTTACCAAGTACCTTTGCAAGAAACCCAGATAACCAAGTTTGCTAGAATTTATTTTAAAAACAATTATAATGGCATGCTTAATCGGGGTTTCCTTTTGGATTTTTTTATGCAAATAAATTTTAGTTTGTTCTTCTAATACCTGTATTTTCAGTGAGTATAAGAGCAATCAAACAATCTACAGTCCTTCAGAGTGAATTTTTTTTCTTTTTTTTTTTTGAGATGGAGTCTCACTCTGTGGCCCAGGCTGGAGTGCAATGGTGCAATCTTGGCTCACTGCAACCTCCGCCTCCCAGATTCAAGCGCTTCTCCTGCCTCGGTCTCCCAAGTAGCTGGAATTACAGGTGCAAGCCACCAGGCCCAGCTAATTTTTGTATTTTTAGTAGAGATGGGGTCTCACTCACCATGTTGGCCAAGCTGATCTCGAACTCCTGAACTCAAATGATCCACATGCCTAGGCCTCCCAAAGTGCTGGGATTACAGGCATGAGCCACCGCACTGGGCCTTCAGAGTGATTTTTAATGACACAGCCTAGCATAATGATGTAACCCTACTGAAAGCCCCTTCTTTGCTTGTTCCTAATACCTCATCCTGATACCTACTTTTTTCTTTTTCTCTGCTGCTCATTAAATTATTGCTTAATAATTTATATGCCAGCTATTGATAAAGACAAGTTGTGATCATTCCTAATACAGATATTTACAGGTCAAAAGGAGACCCATAAAACTGGAAAATTCCAAAAATACCTAACTATAATGACTGTGCATACACTTTTACAAGTAATTTACTGGGCGGGCATGGTGGCACATGCCTATAATCCCAGCATTTTGGGAGGCCAAGGCAGGAGGAATCACTTGAGGCTAGGAGTTCAAGACCAGACTGGGCAACAAAGTGAGACCCTGTCTCTACAAAAATTTTAAAAAAATAAAATACAATAAAAATTTTTAAAAAATAAGCCAGGTGCAGTGGCTCATGCCTGTAACCCCAGCTCTTAGGGAGGCAGAGGCAGAGAATAGTTTGAGCCCAGGAGTTCGAGACCTGCCTGGGCAATACAGCAAGACCCCATTCTCCAAAAATAAAATAAAATAAAATAAATTATCCAGGCACAGTGGCACACACCTGTGGTCCCAGCTACTCAAGAAGCTGAGGTGGAATCACTTGAGCCCAAGAGTTCAAGGCTGCAGTGAGCTATGATAATACCACCACACTCCAGCCCAGACAACAGAGACCCTGACTCAAAAAACAAAAAAACAAATACCATAAAAATAAAACGGGAAAGATTGTGTGAAATAAATTACTTTTTTTTTTTTTTTTTTGAGACGGAGTCTCGCTCTGTCGCCTAGGCTGGAGTGCAGTGGCGCGATCTCGGCTCACTGCAAGCTCCGCCTCCCGGGTTCACGCCATTCTCCTGCCTCAGCCTCCCGCGTAGCTGGGACTACAGGCGCCCGCCACCACGTCCGGCTAATTTTTTGTATTTTTTAGTAGAGACAGGGTTTCACTGTGTTAGCCAGGATGGTCTCGATCTCCTGACCTCGTGATCCGCCCGCCTCGGCCTCCCAAAGTGCTGGGATTACAGGCGTGAGCCACCGCGCCCGGCCTAATAAATTACTTTTTTAAAAATAAATTTCTTTTAATAGCAATTTCTTTTAGACAAACACCTAGCAGGTTTTCTTTTCATAGACTGTGTACAAAATAAGATACCACACCTTCTCAACTTACCATTCAACCCTCTCTCTAACTTCTTGTTCTGTACTATTTAATATGTCTTGGCTCTCCAAGAAAAAGAAAGCTTCTTGAAGACAGAAACAATAACATGTATTTAGCCTTAAAAACATTCATAGTTCCCAGCGTGGTGATAGACAGAAACAATAACATGTATTTAGCCTTAAAAACATTCATAGTTCCCAGCGTGGTGATAGGCTAGGAACTAAACATTTATTTACTGTTGCATGCAAATTATCACTTCATAATATAATGGCAAATCAGAAAAATATTTGAATAAGTCATTTTAAAAAGTAAGCATCTATTCTAAAGCCTATAGCTAAAATAAACTCAAAACTAATTTTATTATATTAATGAAGTGGAAGAATTCAAATAATATTTTGCTATGATTATTTTCCAAGTAAATATATATGCTGTGTTATGGACCATACAATGATAGCTTCTCACTAACAAGAAATTTATAACCTAATAGAAATAAAGGATGACTACCTGGAGGAACATTACTACTTATAAAAGACATGTATTTCTAAAGTATAAACAAAGAAATTATTTTATAACACTATGCATCAAACATTATAGGCCTTTAAGAGATGGAGGGAAGATCCTGAATCATTTCATCTTCCTATACTCACGTAGTCTCTAGAATTCTAACTAATTTTGCTACTCAAATCTCTACTGAGTCAAGAGGGATAAAACCATTAAGGCTTTTACACCAGCATATTTTCATAAATTTCTTTTTTTCCTCTCATGATATTCTCACTATAAATCCTGGTCTATACATTCAGCACTTATTTGTTCACTACTTCTGGCTATAAAACTATTATCTTTATCTCAAAGGTTAATGGCTGGATCTAAATCAAAATTCTAAACAAAGAAGTTTTATGAAGCGTACCCTCTGATATCAGGAAATTATAAAATTTTATTTCTCTTATTTGAAAGCATGAAGAAAGAAGGTACTCTTTTTAAGTTCTGACTTATATTTTTTCAATCAGCTCTTTTTTTTTTTTGAGACAGGGTATCACTCTGTCACCCAGGCTAGAGTGTAGCCTCAAACTACTGGGCTCAAGTACTTTAGCCTCCCAAGTACCTAGGACCATAGGCACATGCCACTATGCCTGGCTAATTTTTTTTCTTTTTTTGTAGAGATGGGCTCTCACTGTGTTGCCCAGGCTGGTTTTGAACTCCTGGGCTCCTGCCTTGGCCTCCCAAAGTGCTGGGATTACCAGCATAAGCCACCACCATGCCCAGCCTAGCTCTCACTCTTGAAAGGTAAAATTGATACGCCAGAGTCAGAATCTTAAGGAAATTACAAATCAACTTTAAGAAGCATCTTTAATACAAGATGATAGGGAGAAAAAAAATGAAAGAAAAAAGAAATAGAGAAGCATCTTAGAAAACTGACAAGAGAAGCACTAACTAATAAAGAAATTTCTTTTCATTTCTTTTTTTTTTTTTTTTTGAGACAGGATCTCGCTCTGTCATCTGGGCTGTAGTGCAGTGCTGCAATCATGGCTCACTGCAGCCTCAACCTCCTGGCCTCAAGCAATCCTCCTCCTGCCTCAGCCTCCTGAGTAGTTAGGACTACAGGTATGTGCCACCAGTCTTGCTGTTGTAGGCCTGGGCCGGAATGCAATGGCGCAATCTCACACTGACTAATTTTTTTAAAAACTTTTTGTAGAGATGGGGTATCCCTACATTGCCCAGGCTGGTCCCAAACTCCCAGCCTCAAGTTATCCCTCCACCCTGGCCTCCCAAAGCACTGGGATTACAGGCATGAGCCACCATGCCCCACCAGAAATATGTATATTTTCTGAAAGCAAGAAACATCTTTCATAAGAAACAGCTACACAATACTAAATTATTAAGTCAAAACAACTTTCTAAATAACATATTATGCTTAGTTAGGAATGCTATAAATTCTTAAGGTAGAATTATAGAAACTGAATGGCCTCATCATAAAAAAGTGACAATCTTTATGGTCATTATTAAAAGGGAAGTTGGGCCAGGTGTGGTGGCTCATGTCTGTAATCCCACCACTTTGGGAAGCCGAAGCAGGAGGATGGCTTGAGACTAGGAATTTGAGACCAGCCTGTGCAACATGAGACCTTGTGTCTACAATTTTTTTTTTATTGAGACAGCGTTTCACTCTTGTTGCCCAGACTGGAGTGCAATGCCACGATCTCGGCTCACCACAACCTCTGCCTCCTGGGTTCAAGAGATTCTCCTGCCTCAGCCTCCCGAGTAGCTGGGATTACAGGCATGTACCACCACGCCTGGCTAATTTTGTATTTTTAGCAGAGATGGGGTTTCTCCATGTTGGTCAGGCTGGTCTCAAACTCCCAATCTCAGGTGATCCACCCGCTTTGGCCTCCTAAAGTGCTGGGATTACAGGCGTGAGCCACTGCCCCTAGCCTTTTTTTTTTTTTTTTTTTTGAGACTGAGTTTCACTCTTGTTGCCCAGGCTGGAATGCAGTGGCGTGATCTTTGTTCACTGCAACCTCCACCTCCCCGGTTCAAGAGATTCTCCTGCCTCAGCCTCCTGAGTAGCTGGGATTACAGGCATACACCACCATACTCGGCTAATTTTGTATTTTAGTAAAGACAGGGTTTCACTACGTTGGCCAGGCTGGTCTCAAACTGCTGACATCAGGCAATCCGCCTGCCTCGGCCTCTCTAAGTGCTGGGATTACAGGCATGAGCCACCGTGCCTGGCCTACAAAATTTTTTTTTTTAATTGGCTGTGCATGGTGGCACATGCCTGTAGTCCCAGCTACTCTGGAAGCTGAGGCGAAGGATTGCTTAAGACTGGGAGTTCAAGGTTACAGTGAGCCGTGATTGTGCCACTGCACTCCAGCCTGGAAAACAGAGGGAGACCCTGTCTTGAAAAATTAATTCACTAGTTAATTAATTCACTAATTAATTAAAATAAAAGGGAAGTTGGAGCATTTGTTCTTAAGAGGAAACTGTGCTTTAAAAGTAATAGCTACATTTCTTCTCATAAGCAAGAGTGGCTTTAATACATTACCTATGATAATAAAACAAATCTAAGTTTTATTCATTTCCTTAGCATTATAAATTAATATACTACCAAAAACATTTTAAGTGCCTATGACTTTTATAGTACAATCCATGAAGCCAGTATATACATATAAAATAAGTACTTAGTCAATAGTCCATAAACATGAGTACCTACTAAGTGGTGTTTTATAAAAATGAAGGCTTGTGGTTGGGTGTGGTGGCTCACACCTGTGATCTCAGACTTTGGAAGGCTGAGATGGGCATATCACCTGAGGTCAGGAGTTCAAGATCAGGCTGGCCAACAAGGTGAAATCCCATCTCTACTAAAAATACAAAAATTAGCTGGGCATGGTGACGCATGCCTGTAATCCCAGGTACTTGGGAGGCTGAGGCAAGAGAATCGCTTGAATCCAGGAGGCAGAGATTGCAGTGAGCCAAGATCGTGCCACTGCACTCCAGCCTGGGTAACAGAGCGAGACTCCACCTTAAAAAAAAAAAAAAAAAAAAAAAAAAAGGCCTGTGAATGAGTGAATGAGATAACCAAATTATGTTATAACACCTATAGTATTTACGTTTTTAAGTCACAAAAAAATTATTCAAAGATCTATGACTTTTAAAAAAAATCCACATTCTTGTTAATAAAAACCTTATGATAGGCCAAAATAGCTGACTTGGATTAAAATATATTACAAATCAGAGAACCCACTAACAATATCTAATATCACAAGCAGAGATGCCACCTCTGAGGAGACCAATTAGAAAAAAGCAACCCTTCCTCTGAGCAGTCCATCCCACCGAAGTCCATCCCTGTGAAGCACAGGGTGAATTTTAGCCAACTCACAACCCTTGGACACAACTACATGCTCCACTCCTGCTCAATATTTTAATAAAAAAGAAATCATGAGCCGGGCCTGATGATTCACACCTGTGATCCCAGCTATTCGAGAGGCTGAGGCAGTGAGGTGATCACTTGCGCCCAGCAGTTCCAGGCTGCAGTGAGCTATGATCATACCACCACTGCACTCCAGCCTGGGTGACACAGTGAGACCTCACCTCTAGATAAAAAAAAAAAAAAAAAAAAAAAACTTTAATTGCATCTAAATCATTACATTAAACTTGTTTTGGTTTACATGAAAAGACTCAGAATCATTTATTTATGTGTAATCGCTAGTCATCATATATTTTTTGAGTGGTCACGGCATACTAGGTACTATGGTAAGCCCACTGGGGTTCACAAAAAAGAAGACAATGGTATTTAACCCAGCAGTACTTTAACCCTCTGGATAGTTTTAACTAATTTAGATCATAGACATTTGCATTAATGATATGAAACCCATACCAATTCACTGTTGGGCATGAATGTTATAGTATCTACCAAGAGTAAACTGCTCCTGTGACTTACATTTTTTTTTTTCTTTTTTGAGACAGAGTCTCGCTCTGTTGCCCAGACTGGAGTGCAGTGGCTCGATCTCGGCTCACTGCAAGCTCTGCCTCCCAGGTTCACGCCATTCTCCTGCCTCAGCCTCCAGAGTAGCTGGGACTACAGGCGCCCGCCACCACGCCTGGCTAATTTGTTGTATTTTTAGTAGAGACAGGGTTTCACCGTGTTAGCCAGGATGGTCTCGATCTCCTGACCTCGTGATCCACCCACCTCAGCCTCCCAAAGTGCTGGGATTACAAGTGTGAGCCACCGCGCCTGACCACATTTTTTAAAGTAATTATTTTATTTTGAATAAAGTCAGCTCCTGTCCCATTCCCCTTACATTCTCATCACAAGTAATTTCCATCATGTGCTTATTGTTTACTGTCCCCATACATGTCCCTAATACTTTACCTGTATATAAATAGCATTTTTTTTTTCAGTTTTGTACAAGAGTTTAGAAAAAAAAAAATCAAATCACAACAAAGCTGACTTGGCTTCTCTTTGAGCCTCCTGGATCACCGTGTATCTGTGGCTCTGGCGGGTCCTGCCGCTCCACCACAAACACTGTTTTAGTTCTCCTAGGCCTCTGCCTGTCTCCCAGCCTGAACTCCATTCACACATGGAGTGTGAACACGAAGTTAGAGTGAGGCTGCTTCAGGGCCCCAGGCCCATGCGTCCATCCAGACTCCAAGTGGAGTGTAGGGCTTCCGGGGCAGAGAGGGGTTGGAGGGGCAGACCCTGCCCAGGCAGTCCTCACATTGGACAGGGCATCAAACGGCATCCCAAGGGCTCGCCCTCCCTTTCCCCCCAACCCCAACTCAGGTGAAGGGGGAGCAGCTGTCACCAGAACCTATACTGGTGAAGGTTGCGGCTCAGCACGGAACGAACATCAGCGGTGAACCTGAGGGCATCCAGCATCGGGAGCAGGTTGAGAAGGGTTGTGTCACTGGGGTCACTGAACCAGGATTTGATGGTGATGGCCTTGTCTGGATGGCTCCTGTAAACCCCTGGAGAGTTATCCAGGATCACAATGCTGGAGAGGTCACTGTGGACCAAAGAGAGGTCCTTGATGTAGCTGCCCAACTCCAAAGTGCAGTGCTGTCCGTAGTATCTCCTCTTAAGAATGCTTCTGCTATTGTCCAGTTTATCTGCCACAGCAGAGCCATAGATCTCCATGCTTGCTATAAACACCACCAGCTCCCACCACTGGCTCACGACTTCCAAAAAGAAATCCACATGGGGCCTCTAATGTACAAAGAAACGGACAGGATGTTTGTATATTACCACCTTGAGGATGAAGTCAGGAGGCGTTCCAGGCCAGACTGTGAGCCTCAGGACCCCATCATGGTGGGAGTGAATAAGTGTCTCATCCGGATCCAGCACCATGATCTTCCTCTTCACCTAGCTGATTCCAGGACAAGAAGATAAGGGGATGATATCATATCGAACAGTTTGGTGCTGAATTACCGTGCAGATCTGCCACCGCAAAAGGGCGGAGAAGCTCCAGAGCTTGGCGGCGAAGGCCACGAACGTGCGCAGACCCAGCAGACACCGCATCCGCATCATTCTGATGACCCTGGCACTGCCTGCTCTGCCGGCCCCGCTGGCCCCGGGGGCCCCCGTGGCACAGCTCCGCCAGTCCCCCGTTGCCGGGAGGGGGAACGGCAGCCCTAAGTGGCAGGAGAGGCTGCAGAGAGGGGTATGGAGCAAGCGGCTCAGAAAGTCACCCCTGGCGAGGTTTTGGAAAGCCCAGCGGAACGGGGAGCTGGCGGACAGGCGTGGGCAGCCTGCGGGGGCCCACACGGGCTGGGAGTGGCACCAACAGCTTCGGGGAAGTTGCGAGCCGAGACAGGTCGGGCTAGGATTGGGTCCTCCGAGACCAGGAGGGAAGCGGAAGGATTAATTGGGGAAGGGGACAGTGGGGGAGGGA
Organism: Gorilla gorilla gorilla; assembly: GCF_029281585.2. Taxonomy (NCBI): domain Eukaryota; kingdom Metazoa; phylum Chordata; class Mammalia; order Primates; family Hominidae; genus Gorilla; species Gorilla gorilla. Next base: position 38,710,302 of record NC_073243.2, read on the forward strand.
GCAAGGATGAAGGGGGAAGAGGGGGGAAAGCAGAGTCAATAGCTTTTTTCTCTTTTTACAGAGAATTAAAGGTTATATAAAAGGCATCAAATTCTACAAATCCTTTTGAAACTTTTTCTTGCTCAATATTATGCTTTTTACATTTACTCACGTTAATACATGTCATTCTTTTTTAACGTGAATCCATCACCTAGCTTCAAGACTCAATCTATTCTTTCCCCTTTTCTTTGCAAGAGTAATATTTATTTAAACTACTGTATTGTATCCCATTATATGAAATACATAACAGGATTTTTTTTTTTTTTTTTTTTTTGAGACAGAGTTTCGCTCTTGTTGCCCAGGCTGGACTGCAGTGGTGCGATCTTGGCTCACTGCAACCTCCACCTCCCGGGTTCAAGTGATTCTCCTGCCTTAGCCTCCCGAGTAGCTGGGATTACAAGCGCCCGCTACCACGCCTGGCTAATTTTTGTCTTTTTAGCAGAGAAGGGGTTTCGCCATGTTGGCCAGGCTAGTCTTGAATTCCTGACCTCAGGTGATCCACCCACCTTGGCCTCCCAAAGTGCTGGGATTACAAGTGTGAGCCACCATGCCTGGCCAATAGGATTTTTTTTTCAATTTGACAATTGATCTATGATTAGAGGAGCTGCTATGGTTTGAATGCTTGTGAAACTTAATCCCCAATGTGACGGTATTGAGAGGTGGGACCTTTAATAGATGATTCGGTCATGAAGGCTCTGCCCTCATAAATAGATTAATCTATTAATGTATTAATCGGTTCATGAATCAATGGATTATCATGGAAATAGGACTGACAGCTTTATAAGGAGCAAACAGAGACCTAAACACACTCAGCCCCCTCATATGAGGTCCTGCACCTTCTGAGAATTCGGCAGACTCCCCACAAGCAAGAAGGCTCTCACTACATGTGGCCCCTCAACCTCGGACGTCCTTCTCATCCTCCCTAACTGTAAAAAATAAATTCCTTTCTTTATAAATTATCCAGTTTCAAGCCAGGCATGGTGGCTCACACCCAGCACTTTGAGAGGCCAAGACAGGCAGATCACTTGAGGTCAGGAGTTCAAGACCAGCCTGGCCAACATGGTGAAACCCCATCTCTACTAAAAACACAAAAATTAGCCAGGCGAGGTGGCACATGACTATAATCCCAACTACTCGGGAGGCTGAGTCACCAGAATTGCTTGAACTCGGGAGGCGGAGGTTGCAGTGAGCTGAGATGCCGCTACTGCACCCTAGCCTGGGTGACAGAGTGAGACTCTGTCTCAAAAAAAAAAAAAAAAAAATTACCCAGTTTCAGGTATTCTGTCATAAGCAACAGAAAACAAACCACACCAGGAGTCCAATACATTTATATGTATTATGATTATTTCTTTCAAATTATTTTCAGTTTTCTGTTTACTGACAAAGCATTTCCTTTTTTTAACTTTTATTTTAGGTTCAGGGGAACATGTGAAGGTTTCTTATATAGGTAAACTGTGTGTCACGGGGGTGTGGTGCACAGCTTATGCGTCATCCAGGTAATAAGCACAGTAACTGACAGGTATTTTTTCTGATCCTCTCCTTCTTCCCTTCTCCCCACCCTCTCCCCTCCAGTAGGCCCCAGTGTCTGTTGTTCCTCTCTTTCTATGTGTTCTCATTGTTTAGTTCCCACTTATAAGTGAGAACATGCAATATTTGGTTTTCTGTTCCTGCATTAATTTGCTAAGAATAATGGGCTCCAGCTCCACCCATGTTCCCACAAAAGATACAATCTCATTCTTTTTTACGGCTGCATAGTATTCCACAGTGAATATGTACCACATTTTCTTTATCAATTGTCACTGATGGGCATTTAGATATTGTGAATAGTGCTGCAATTAATATTCACATGCATGTGTCTTTATGGTACAACGATTTATATTCCTTTGGGGATATATCCAGTAATGGGACTGCTGGGGTGAATGGTAGTTCTGTTTTTAGCTCTTTGAAGAATCGCCACACACTGCTTTCCACAATGGCTGAATTAATTTACACTCCCACCAACAGTGTATAAGCATTCCCTTTTCTCCACAACCTTGCCAGCATCTGTTATTTGACTTTTTAATAATAGTCATTCTAACTAGTGTGAGATGGTATCTCATTGTGGTTTTGATTTGCATTTCTCTGATCATCAGTGATGTTGAGCTTTTTTTCATATGCTTGTTGGCTGCATGTATGTCTTCTTTTGAGAAGTGTCTGTTCATGTCCTTTGCCCACTTTTTAATAGGGTTGTTTTTCTCTTGTAAATTTGTGTAAGTTCCTTATAGATGCTGGATGTCAGACCTTTGTGAGATGCATAGTTTGCAAACATTTTCTCCCATTCTACAGGTTGTCTATTTACTCTTTTGATAGTTTCTTTTGCTGTGCAGAAACCATTACGTTTAATTAGATCCTATCTGTCAATTTTTGGTTTTGTTGCAATTGCTTTTGGTGTCTTTGTCATGAAATCTTTGCCCATTCCTATGTCCAGAATGGTATTGCCTCGGTTGTCTTCCAGAGTTTTTATAGTTTTGGGTTTTACATTTAAGTCTTTAATCCATCTGGAGATGATTTTTGTATATGGTGTAAAAAAGGGGTCCAGTTTCAATTTTCTGCATATGGCTAGACAGTTATCCCAGAACCATTTATTGAATAGGGAATCCTTTCCCCATTGCTTGTTTTTGTCAGTTGACAGACCATTTCTTTAAAGTGCTCCATTATTATCTTCAGGTTTTCTTCCAAGCACTTGATCTTACCAAAAGGTATCACTAAAAGATTTTCAGAAAATAATCAAAGCCATTACTTCCTCAAATGGTCCTTAAAAGGTCTGTTAACTGAAATATCAAAGCATTGTAGCTGTCCAATCATGCAACGAAGTTTGCACAGGCAATTCAACTACACCATAAAAGCTATCTTACCAACCATGACTATACAATACCATCAATTGAAAATGCATTCTGGTTTCATATGAGGAAAAAAAAAATACCCATTTTCTTTTTCTCTGGGGTCTAGGTCTGAATTTATTTAACCTGCTTAATACCTATAATGTACTTTCAATATGAGGGCTCTTGAATTTCTTCAATTCTGAAACATTTTGAGCTGTTAACTCTTCAAATATTACTTGTCCTTCCATCTCCTCCATTTTTTTCCTTCTGAAATTAGTATTAGATGAATGTTGGTAACGTTTGCTTCTCCTACTATGTTCTGGGTAAGGTCCCTCCATACTATCTTCAAAACTCATTCTTTGACTATATCAAGTCTAAAGTTTCTTTTCTCTATTGCTTTTTAAAAAGTTCAATAACCATATTTTTCATTTCCAAGTTTTCTAATTAGCTGTTTTTTTCTATCTAGTAGATCTTGTTTCATTACATTTAATTTCTTAATCTTCTTTAATGTAAGTTTATGTTTATTTATTTGAACATCCTCAAGACACATCGTTTTTGTTCATTTTTTATAAATTTAAATTTCATCTGGAGTAAATTCTTATTCCAATTATTGAATTTATTGGTTGTTCTAGTATTAGATTTCTTAGGTGTGTGCTACAATTTTGGTTGTTTGCTCATTCAGGAGTTTTTTTTTTTTTTTTTTGCCCTCTTTTCTCTTCTTCTCTCTCTCCCTTCATCAGTACTGCTGAACATTCATAGAATAAAACATAAATGGTACCTCCTAGAATTGTGTTATGCTTTATACTTTATGCTCACCCATCCCCAACCAGTTTTCAGGTTATCTCCTGCCACCCCTCCAAGGCCCCAATTTCATTTCAGTCTTATGAAAGTAATTTTTAATTACTTCCCTGCAAGAATATTGTAGATATGGCCAAAATAGTCATGAAATGATTCCTTTGCTTGATTTCAAGTCAGGATTGTGTCTCTGTATCTGTGTCCCTAAATCCCCAACTTCCAATAAGGCTTTAGTTCTTGTCAGCAACCCAAGAGCCTTCTTTTCTCCCTATCTATAGTTTCAGGCAATGAGCCAGGCTCTTTGTACCTCATCCTAAGAGGGGAGCTTTTAGTCCCTTTTGCCACGTAAGAGCCAAATTCCACTGCCTACTTTAGGACTTTTGAGTTCAACAGCTTGCATAATCAATCTCTACGTGCCATTTTGGATTTCTGTTCTATTCTGGTCCACAGAGATAAAATATTATTCTTTTTGGACCCTGTTATTTCGTTTTCCCTTTTTATATTTTATTCATAATTGCTATGTCTGAAGCAGAGGGTGTTTTCAAACCATGAATTTACTGTGTCTCCTTTTGGCCCCTCCCAATTTTTATTATACAAATCCAATTTTTATTATACAAACACAATATATTGCTCCAAATTCATTTTTTTCATCTGTGACACAGTCCCCAGAAGGTCCTGAGATTATGTGCCTTATTGCTCCAAATTCTAAATCACCTATTTTCATTTTTCCACATTCTCTTCTAGTTTTTTGCCCATGTATAGTCATATATCATATTTCATTGGTTAGTTGTTTAAAATATTTTGGACCTCAGGTATATAGAAATGGATTAATTACATTATCACAAGTCTTGTAACAGCCCCTCTTATTTAATTATATGATATTAATTTCTGAGTTGATTTGGTTATTCAGACTTGTAACAGAAGACTTTCTATCACCATCTGTTGTTAAAAATTAACTCTTATCAAACTTCAATGTAAAACTAGTATTCCGTTTAATATGCTTCATCAAAAATAAAGTATCTGTGAATTTAAACATGTAAAAGTATATAAATACACAGCTGTTTTATAGTCATAATCATACGATTGGTACAATTTGGTTTTCTTTTTTACTGGATATTTCAAACATTTTACAAAGCTTTCAAAATTATCACTCCACATGGCTCATTCTTAAGTGAGATATACCACATCAAATAAGTAAATGGTTAAACTGTTTTGAAAGGAGAAAAAAAAGCTACTTTCCATTAAAACATAAATGGAAGAAAAGGTTGTGGTTTACCACAATGCTACATAAATGTGCTCAAAGTCAGCAATAAATCACCACAACACACATTTAAAGCTTATGTGCAAGTACCTATATCTTTCTAAATATGCCAAAATCTTGTTTCAAAACAATTTTACCTCATGGTTAAATTTTACACAAAGTAATTACCTCAATTATGTTACTACAAAAATATCCTGAAAATTTGTCACTGACATTTAAAAAATCATTGTTTTTTGGTTGGGTGTGGTGGCTCATGCCTGTAATCCCGGCACTTGGGGAGGCCAAGGTGGGCGGATCACCTGAGGTCAGGAGTTCAAGACCAACCTGACCAACATGGCGAAACCCCATCTCTACTAAAAATACAAAATTAGCCGGATGTGGTGTCATGCGCCTGTAATCCCAGCTACTTGGGAGGCTGAGGCAGGAGAATCACTTCAACCCAGGAGGCAGAGGCTGCAGTGAGCCAAGATCGCGCCACTGCACTACAGCCTAGGCAACAAGAGCAAAACTCCGTCTCAAATCAATCATTGTTTTTTAGTGCTTGCTAACCTATTTACCACAGATAACATACTTTACAAATCTCCTGTGTTTTACTTGGGTAATCACTAGGACTGTAAGGCACAGTGTCTTCATCTTTAAAATGAGATAATTTTCAGTTTGATCTAAATATTAAATGCAATTTTGTATGTCAAGGTGCTTTGAAACCACAGATATGTAATTTTTATTATGATTACCTTTTCTATTTCTCTTTGTGTAGCTCCTTCCTTTTTCAAACGCTCCTGTTCTACACACTTGGCATTGTAATTTTCCTTGGATTTCTGGAGGGCCTGAGTTATGCTCTGAATGGTTTGGACAGCTTCCAGAGTTCCTGCAACTTCTTCTTTAGTCTGTTTAGTATGAAATGATCCATCAAAATGACTGAACTATAAAGTATTCAATATCTGACCAATCAATTATTTAACAAGAAAAAAACAGATACCTTTTTATGAGACTTTACTTGTTCTTCTCCATACTTCTGAACTTCCTTTATTAATTCTTGTAATTTTCTAACAAGATCCAAGTGACAATTTGCTAATTTCTCTGTAGATGTTTTGAATACATCCCATACTGGTGCAAATGTTCTAAGAAAATAAAAAATATGGGAATAACTTATTAAAACTAAAAAAGAAAATTAAGGTTCTAACAAGGAACCAATGGAAATAATAGTGGTATATATGGCAACTTTATTTAGGCAAAAGATGAAATTAAAATAATGAATAAAATGATTGACAGACTGACCTTGAATTTTTTTTGTCATTGGTTATTTAAAATATTTCTGGACCTCAGGAATATAGAAATGGGTTAATTACATTATCACAAGTCTTAACCCTCTTAATTATATTAATTTCTGAGTTGATTTAGTTATTTATACTTGTATCAGAAGGCTTTCTATCACTGTCTATTGTTAAAAATTAACTATTATCAAACTTCAATTTAAAACAAGTATTCCATTTAAAACGCTTCATCAAAAATAAAGTTTCTGTGAATTTAAACATGCAAAAGTCCAATTTTTAGATAATTATTCTTTCCATAATTGTTATGGCAATGAGCACATCTCATTTTAAATGTATTCTTTTCATTATTTTCATTTTTCAAGGAACACATTTTTAATACAAATTTTTAAAAGGAAGATTTAATGACAGTCTATAAAATCACAGGAGACATTTTTAATGCATCTTAATCATTTCAATAAAGTTTATCTTAAGTGAGTTTTTAAAGATCACTGTTAAACTACAACAGAATTTAAATAGGAACTTACAGACAACTAGAATAAATACATTGCATGTGCATAAGATAACATTTATAATCTCAAACACTATTGAATGACTAGTTTTTAAAAAGGGAAAAAATAAATTTCATTTAGTTTTGACTGCATTGACTGATTCAGCAAGTTCAATTATATTTTCTATCAAGTGAAGAATATATTAATATTTACAGATACTTTTAAATAAGCATACATTTTACTATGCTTTTGAACTGTTATGTCCTCAAAAGGAACCTAGAATCCTTAAGAACTTTGCCTACATAAACATTGAAAAAGAGGAAGAAATTAACTCACCCAAGTTGTGAATAATTGCTTGCAGATTTTGCTAGTTTTGTCATTGACCTGGAGTATGCCTCCTCTATGGTAGCTCTGTTAAATCAAATATCCACATCATAATACTTCTTATTTAGTGACCAAAAATAGCAAAGTTATCGAAATACAATTAAAAGTGCAAAACAAAAAGATACCTCAAAAATTACATGTTAAAAATAAGTACATATATGTAGTCATGAATTTCTGGCCTATCTTCAAATGTCCTTTCTGGTATAGAACTAAAATAATTTATATCACACACACAAATTTTTTTTGAGACAGAGTCTTGCTCTGTCACCCAGGCTGGAGTACAGTGGTATGATCATAGCTCACTGCAGCTTTGACCTCCTAGGCTTAAGCAATCCTCCCACCTCAGCCTCCTGAGTAGCTCACACTACAAGCATGCCCCACAACACCCAGCTAAGTTTTGTATTTTTTTGTAGAGATGGGGCCTTGCTATATTGCCCAGGCTGATCTGGAATTCCAGGGCTCAAGCAATCCTCCCACCTAGGCCTCCCAAAGTGCTGAGATCATAGGTATGAGCCACCACGCTCAGCCACAGAAAAAATTTTAATGGAATCACAACTCTTTTTATCTTTAGTACCAATGCTTATCTGAACAGGAAATACATGAGTGCTACTTCTTGTATTCTCTGTGTCTCTGTAAGCTGATTCACTGTGATAAGTGTGTCATTTGTATTTAATAGTTCTTTGTTGTACTTAGTTTTATTATTCTTCAACACTGTGATGCACATTTAATAGAACAAGAGATTAATGACAGTCATTTGCACAAAACTAAATATATCATCAAGTCTGAAATCCTGAACTTCATTCATGACTTAATTTATTTTGTGATCAGATCTAAAATATTAGCAAATATTTCACACTAGAAAACTGTGTTTTATATAACTACTGTTTAGCATATGAGATTTTATTCCATAAAAAACATCCACAGCCATTAAATATAGAATTCTAAAAGACACAAATTATCCTACAGACATGTAACCTATAAATACAGAATACACATTTTGTATGGCCTTCTTTTTTTGAGACGGAGTATGGCTCTGTCACCCAGGCTGGAGTACAGTGGTGTGATCTTGGCTCACTGTAACCTCCGCCTCCCGGATTCAAGCGATTCTCCTGCCTCAGCCTCCCGAGTAGCTGGGACTACAGGCACTCGCCACCACGCCCAGCTAATTTTTGTATTTTTAGTAGAGACAGGATTTCACAATATTGGTCAGGCTGGTCTCAAACTCCTGACCTTGTGATCCGCCCCACTCAGCCTCCCAAAGTGCTGGGATTACAGGCATGAGCCACTGCGCCCGGCCTGTATGGCCTTCTTAACACTACAAAACTTATAGTTTTACCTTTTGCCTGGCTCTTCTCAATGTGTGCTACCCTTAATAGGGGAACATTCTACAACTACCATCATCCCTCCATTTACTTTGATTGGTCCAACTAACTTTCTGCTTCTAATGTCTAAATCCAGATCTTCACACTGCTCTTGCACTGATCCATCTGTTCAATATCTAACTGCCCCAAACATAATTAAGATATGTGAACCACCTCAAACTCAGAATATCTAAACTAATCTCCAAACTCTTTCCCAACCAAATTTGCACAAAAACCAGCTCTCTAACAAAAAGGAAATATTAACAGTAACTGCCTCTCGCTAATAGTACTGTGACTCTTTCCTGCTCCTTTAAGCTCTTCTGTCATTTTAAAGTACTATTACTACAAGAGTAATACTTTGTTCACCCAAAAAAGTTAATATTAGTATATCAATGTGTGAGTTTAACAGCAAGGTAAAGAAGTTCAATTTCCAGTACAGATTAAACATCCCTAATCAGCCAGGCACAGTGGCTCACACCTGTAATCCCAGCACTTTGGGAGGCCGAGGCTGGCAGATCACCTGAGGTCAGGAGTTCAAGACCAGCCTGGCTAACATGGTGAAACCCCGTCTGTACTAAAAATACAAAAATTAGCTGGGCATGGTGGTGGGTGCCTGTAATCCCAGCTACTCGGGAGGCTGAGGCAGGAGAATCGCTTGAATCCGGGAGGCGGAGGCTGCAGTGAGCCAAGATCATGCCACCGCACTCCAGCCTGGGCAACAAGAGCGAAACTCTGTCTCAAATAAATAAATAAACAAACAAGCATCCCTAATCAAAATATCAGAAATGCTCCAAAATCTATATATATTTTTGAGGACCAACATGATGCCAAAAGCAGAAAAATTCCACACCTGACCTCATGACAGGTCATGGTCAAAATTCAGTCAAAACTCTGTTTCATGTAGAAAAATAGTTAAAATAGGCCGGGCACGGTGGCTCACGCCGGTAATCCCAGCACTTTGGGAGGCCGAGGCAGGTGGATCATGAGGTCAGGAGATCGAGACCATCCTGGCTAACACGGTGAAACCCCGTCTCTACTAAAAATACAAAAAAATTAGCTGGGCTTGGTGACACACGCCTGTAATCCCAGCTACTCGGGAGGCTGAGGCAGGAAAATGGTGTGAACCCGGGAGGCAGAGGTTGCAGTGAGCCGAGATGGTGCCACTGCACTCCAGCTGGGCGACAGAGCGAGACTCCATTTCAAAAAAAAAAAAGAAAAAAAAAAGAAAGAAAAAGAAAAATAGTTAAAATATTGTATAAAATTACCTTCAGGCTATGAGTATATGGTGTGTATAAAACATAAACAAATTTCAAGTTTAGACTTGGGTCTCACCCTCAAGATTTCTTGCTATGTATATGCAAATACTCCAAAATCTGAAAAAAAATCCTAATTCTAAAAGACTTCTGGTCCCAAGCATTTCAAATAAGGGATACTTAACCTGTAATAGTGAATAAGATTATTGACACAAAAACTTTTCTCACTGAGGAAAATTTAGAAAACATGGTAAGTTGAGGGTGGGGGCAAGGTAACTGAAAAGCATTAGAAAACTTAAGGGGCAGTTAACAATCAAGATCCAAGAGAAGGGCATCCAGACAAGTCAGTCAGGTATGTGGGGCAGCTTCTTCCTTGGGGGTATCCAGAAGAGGTCGCTGATCAGTTGAGAAGTGAAACAGAGCTTTTCTCAGCCTCACAGGTTAAGGGAGCCAAAAGTAAAAGAGTTCAGGTCCACTAAAGGCAGAAAGCATAGAAAAATCCCACGCCCTTCAAGTAGAGACTCCAAAAGAAGAATTTCAGTAGAGAACTGGTCATTTTAAGAAGTGGAGGAAAGTACACCAAATTTGCAAAAAAGAAAAAAAAATGCAAATTACAGATCTAGAAAACACAACAACCAAAATTAATATCTCCTTGGATGGGGTTTAGCAGCTGATTAGATATACTATATTGAGATTTATACCATAAAAAGGAGATGGGAAAAAAAAGGAAAATTTAAAAAATAAAGAGATCTAGTTAATTAAAAGATAGATGAGAATAATTTATCCAACATTAAAGTTCAGAAAGACAAAAAAGAATGAAAAACAGAGAAGAGATGTAAAGGACAAAGCAAGAAAAGTCAGATAAATGAGTAAAGAGAAAGAATGAGTTAGAGAAAATATTTGAAGAAATAATAATGGGGAATTTTCCAAAACTGATAAAAGATATCAACCACAGATCCAAGCAGCCCAACAAACTTTAAGAGGATAAATTGTTTAAAAACAATTACATCTGGTTCTAGTCACATTATAGTAAAAACCACTGAAAATTAAAAAGAGAAAGAACAAAATAAATCTTGAAAGCAACCAAACTCTTCCCACCACCAAATGTTACCTTCAAAGAACCAATAACTAGACTGATAGCTAACATCTCAACTATAGATAATGGAACGATCTTCAAAAAAAATTAATTAAAAAAGTCTACCAACTGGAATTCCACACCCAGCAAAAATATAAATGAAAGCAAATCCTTAATAACAGATCTAGGTGATTATCACCAATGGCCACTAACATCATGAAACAGTTATATTTGGATAATATATGCCTCTGGTGGAAGTACACACCACCACCTAAGAAGTATTCTTTCCAAAATACTGAATAGAGGCGGGCGCGGTGGCTCATGTCTGTAATCCCAGCACTTTGGGAGGCCGAGGTGGGTGGATCACCTGAGGTCAGGAGTCCGAGATCAGCCTGGCCAACATGGTGAAACCCTGCCTCTACTAAAAATACAAAAATTAGATGGGCGTGGGGGCATGCACCTGCAATCCCAGCTACTCGGGGAGGCAGAAGAAGGAGAATCACTTGAACCTGGGAGGTGGAGGTTGCAGTGAGTCAAGATCATGCCACTGTACTCCAGCCTGGGTGACAGAGTGAGACTCAGTCCAAAAAAAAAAAAAGTACTGAATAGAATTTGATCATGCTGCTAGATTTAAATGACAATTTTTAAGAAATTCAGGGATAAAGGAAGATATTTAATAAACTATGCATATGCAATTAGCATATTCCAGGATATGGGGCCCTATTAGAACAAATACTCTGGTTTCTTCAACAACAAAAGGTAAGGAGGTGGGTGGCTATAGATTAAGAGACTCAAAAGGCATATCAACCAAGTGTAACATATAGAAATCAGGACAGGTGCAATAGCTCATGCCTGTAATCCCGACTCTTTGGGAGGCCGAGGCAGAAGGATCGCTTGAGCTCAGGTGTTTGAGACCAGCCTGGGCAACCTGGTGAACCCTCATCTCTACAAAAAAAACCACAAAAATTAGCTGGGCATGGTGGTGCATCCCTATAGCCCCAGCTACTTGGGAGGCTGGGGTGGGAGGATCATTTGAGACCAGGAGGTCAAGGCTGCAGCCTGGATGACAGTGAGACCCTGTCTCAAAAATAATAATAATAATAATAATAATAAATTTGTGCAACAAACCTTAAAGTGTGGATAAAATTAAGACATTCATAGAAAAATATAACTTTTCAAACTCACAGAACTAAAAAATCTGAATGGTCCTATAATGATTAAAGAAATTAAATATGTAATTTAAAACCTTCCTACAAAGACAGTTTCAAGCCCAGATGGCTTTACCAGAAAATTCTATTAAGCACATAAGGAAAAAACAATAATCTTTCAAAAATTTTTCCAGAAAATACAATAATAGGATATACTCCCCAATTCATTTTATGAAGCCAACAAACTTTGATACCAAAACCTAACAAGTACACTTAGAGAAAGAAAATGTTCAGGCCAATCTCACTCACAAGTATAGATGTAAAAATTGCATATAAAATAGCAGCAAATTGATCCACTAACACATAAAATGATCAACTACATTCCCACCAAATTGTGTTTAGACCAAGAATGGGAAGTTAATTTAACACACAAATTTCAATAATTCACATAAATGACAAGTTGTGAGGAGAGAAAAAGAAAAACATATCATCCCATTATTCACCAGAGAAATGCAAATTAAGGTCACAATAAGATAGATACTACTATTATCAAGCTAAAATTAAAAGACTGACGATACCAAGAATTGATGAGAACATAAAGCAACTGGAACTCTCAAATAAGGATGGAAGGTGGTGTAAACTGATACAACCACCTTGGAAAATTCTTTGCTATTAGTCACTCAAGTTGAACACACGTATACCTTATGGCCTCACAATTCTACTCCTGAGTATATACCCAATATAAATGTATATATATATGCATACCAGGACATATGTGCAAAACTATTCAAGGCAACATTACTTGGTAATAGTAAAAAAACCAAAAACAGCAAAAGATCTAGAAGAGCCAAAAAAATACTGAAGGAGCAGAACAAAGTTGGAAGACTGATACTACCCAACTTCAAGACTTATTATGAAGCTACAATAAATCAGGTGGGGCACAGTGGCTCATGCTTGTAAAATCCCGGCACTTTGGGATGCAGAGGTGGGCAGATCATTTGAGCACAGGAGTTTGAGACCAGTCTAGGCAACATGGTGAAACCCTGTCTCTACCAAAAAAAAAAAAAAAAAAAAGTATTGTCACTTTGAAAGACACTGGGCATGGTGCCACATATGTATAGTCCCAACTATTCAGTAGGCTGAGGCAGAAGAATTGATTGAGCCCAAGAGGTGGAGGCTGCACTGCACTCCAGCCTGGGTGACAGAACAAGACCCTGTCTCAAAAAAATAAATAAATAAAAATAAAAAAATAAAGCTAGGGGCGGGATAGCATTAGGAGAAATACCTAATGTAGATATGTAGATGACAGGTTGATGGGTGCAGCAAACCACCACGGCACATGTATACCTATGGAACAAACCTGCACATTCTGCACATGTATCCCGGAACTTAAAAGTATTTTAAAAAGGCCGGGCATGGTGGCTCACGCCTGTAATCCCAGCACTTTGGGAGGCCAAGGCTGGCAGATCACCTGAGGTCAAGAGATCGAGACCATCCTGGCTAACATGATGAAACCCCGTCTCTACTAAAAATACAAAAATTAGCCAGGTGTGGTGGCAGGTGCCTGTAGTCCCCGCTACTCGGGAGGCTGAGGCAGGAAAATGGCATGAACCCGGGAAGCGGAGCTTGCAGTGAGCAGAGATCGCGCCACTGCACTCCAGCCTCGGCGACAGAGCGAGACTCTGTCTGAAAAAAAAAGGAGCAAATGCAATACAATGGAACAAAGATAGTATTTTCAATAAATGGTACTGGAACAACTGGACACCTATATGCAAAAAAAAAAAAAAAAAAAAAAAAAAAAGAATCCAGACACAGACCTTACACCCTTCACAAAAATTAACTCAAAATGTATTACAGACCTAAATGTAAAACATAAAACTGCAAAACCCCCAGAAGATAACATAGGAGAAATCCTAAACAGCATTGGGTATGGTGACAACTTTTTAGAACAGTATCTAAACTCATTCCAATATCTAAAGGCACTCCAATACACCAGACCTTGGCTATGGTGATGACTTTTTAGACACAATATCTAAAGGCATTCCAATACCTAAAGGTATTCCAAACCCAAAATCCATAAAATAAATAATGGATATGTTGGACTTTCTTAAAATTAAATACTTTTGTTCTTTGAAAGACAAATTCAAAAGAATGAGAAAACAAACCAGACTGTGAGAAAATATTTGCAAATGACACATCTGATAAAAGACCATTATCCAAAATATATAAAGAACTCTTAAAACCCAATAAGGGGGCAGCTGGCAAGATGGCTGAATAGGAACAGCTCCAGTCTGCAGCTCCCAGTGAGATCAATGCAGAAGGCAGGTGATTTCAGCATTTCCAACTGAGGTACCCGGCTCATCTCACTGGGGCTGGTTAGACAGTGGGTGCAGCCCACAGACAGCGAGCAGAAGCAGGACGGGGCATCGCCCTATACAGGAAGCACAAGGGGTTGAGGAACTCTCTCCCTTAGCCAAGGGAAGCCATGAGGGACTGTGCTGTGAGGAATGGTGCATTCCAGCCCAGATACTACGCTTTTCCCACAGTCTTCGCAACCCGCAGACCAGGAGATTCCCTCAGGTGCCTACACCACCAGGGCCCTGGGTTTCAAGCACAAAGGACCACAACTCCTCAGCAGCAAGAGAACAAAACTGGATGGAGAATGAGTTTGACAAACTGACAGAAGTAGGCTTCAGAAGGTGGGTAATAACAAACTCCCCTAAGCTAAAGGAGCATGTTCTAACCAAATGCAAGGAAGCTAAGTACCTTGAAAAAAGGTTAGACGAATTGCTAACTAGAATAACCAGTTTAGAGAAGAACATAGATGACCTGATGGAGATGAAAAACACAGCATGAGAACTTTGTGAAGCATACACAAGTATCAACAGCCAAATCGATCAAGTGGAAGAAAGGATATCATAGACTGAAGATCAACTTAATGAAATAAAGCATGAAGACAAGAATTAGAGAAAAAAGAATAAAAAGGAACAAACAAAGCCTCCAAGAAATATGGGACTATGTGAAACCACGAAACCTACATTTGATTGGTGTACCTGAAAGTGATGGGGAGAACGGAACCAAGTTGGAAAACACTCTTCAGGATATCATCTAGGAGAACTTCCCCAACCTAGCAAGACAGGCCAACATTCAAATTCAGGAAATACAGAGAACACCACAAAGATACTCCTCAAGAAGAGCAACCCCAAGACACATAATTGTCAGATTCACCAAGGTTGAAATGAAGGAAAAAATATTAAGGGCAGCCAGAGAGAAAGGTCGGGTTACCCACAAAGGGAAGCCTATCAGACTAACAGCGGATCTCTCTGCAGAAACCCTACAAGCCAGAAGAGAGTGGGGGCCAATTTTCAACATTCTTAAAGAGAAGACTTTTCAACCCAGAATTTCATGTCTAGCCAAACAAAGCTTCATAAACAAAGGAGAAATAAAATCCTTTACAGACAAGCAAATGCTGAGAGATTTCATCACCACCAGGCCAGCCTTACAAGAGCTCCTGAAGGAAACACTAAACATGGAAAGAAACAACCAACACCAGCAACTGCAAAAACATACCAAATCGTAAAGACCATCGACATTATGAAGAAACTGTACCAACTAATGGGCAAAATAACCAGCTAGCATCATAATGACAGGAGCAAATTCACACATAACAATATTAACCTTAAATGTAAACAGGCTAAATGCCCCAATTAAAAGACAAAGACTCACAAATTCGATGAAGAGTCAAGACTCACTGGTGTGCAGTATTCAGGACACCCATCTCACGTGCAAAGACACACATAAGCACAAAATAAAGGGATGGAGGAATATTTACTAAGCAAATGGAAAGCAAAAAAAAGCAGGGGTTGCAATCCTAGTCTTCGATAAAACAGACTTTAAATCGAGAAAGATCAAAAGAGACAAAGGCCATTACATAACAGTAAAGGTATCAATGCATCAAGATGAGCTAACTATCCTAAATATATATGCACCTAATACAGGAGCACCCAGATTCATAAAGCAAGTTCTTTGAGACCTACAAAAAGAATCAGACTCCCACACAATAATAGTGGGAGACTTTAACACCCCACTGTCAATATTAGACAGGTCAACAAGAGAGAAAATTAACAAAGATATTCTGGAATTGAACTCAGCTCTGGACCAAGCAGACCTAATAGACATCTATAGAACCCTCCCTGCAAAATCAACAGAATATACATTCTTCTCAGCACCACATCACACTTATTCTAAAACTGACCACATAATTGGAAGTAAAACACTCCTCAGCAAATGCAAAAGAACAGAAATCATAACAAACAGTCTCTCAGACCACAGTGCAACCATATTAGAACTCAGGATTAAGAAACTCACTGAAAACTGCACAACTACACAGAAACTGAACAACCTGCTCCTGAATGACTACTGCGTAAATAACGAAATTAAGGCAGAAATAAGTAAGTTCTTTGAAACCAATGAGAACAAAGACACAACATACCAGAATCTCTGGGACACAGCTGAAACAGTGTTTAGAGGGAAATTTATAGCACTAAATGCCCACAAGAGAAAGCAGGAAAGGTCTAAAATTGACACCCTAACATCACAATTAAAAGAACTAACCTGCACAATGTGCACATGTACCCTAAAACTTAAAGTATAATAAAAAAAAAATTAAAAAAAAAATAAATAAATAAATAAAAAAAAAAAAAAAGAACTAGAGAAGCAAGAGCAAACAAATTCAAAAGCTAGCAGAAGACAAGAAATAACTAAGATCAGAGCAGAACTGAAGGAGATAGAGACATGAAACAGCCTTCAAAAAAATCAATGAATCCAGGAGCTGGTTTTTTGAAAAGATCAACAAAATAGATAGACCGCTAGCCAGAATAACAAACAAGAAAAGAGAGAAGAATCAAATAGACACAATAAAAAATGATAAAGGGGATATCACCACTGATCCAATAGAATTACAAACTACCATCAGAGAATACTAGAAACACCACTATGCAAATAAACTAGAAAACCTATTAGAAATTGATAAATTCCTGGACACATACACCCTCCCAAGTCTAAACCAGGAAGAAGTAGAATCCCTGGACAGATCAATAACAAGCTCTGAAATTGAGGCAGTAATTAATAGCCTACCAACCAAAAACAGCTCAGGACCAGACGGATTCACAGCCAAATTCTACCAGAGGTACAAAGAGGAGCTGGTACCATTCATTCTGAAACTATTCCAAACAACAGAAAAAGAGGGACTCCTCCCTAACTCATTTTATGAGGCCAGCATCATCCTAATACCAAAACCTGGCAAAGACACACACACAAAAAAGAAAATTTCAGGCCAATATCCCTGATGAACATCAGTGCGAAAATCCTCAATAAAATACTGGCAAACCGAATCCAGCAACACATCAAAAAGCTTATCCACCACTATCAACTCCGCTTCATCCCTGGGATGCAAGCCTGGTTCAATATACGCAAATCAATAAATGTAATCCATCACATAAACAGAATCAATGACAAAAACCACATGATTATCTCAATACATGCAGAAAAGGCCTTCAACAAAATTCAGCACCACTTCACGCAAAAAAACGCTCAATAAACTAGGTATTGGTGGAACGTATCTCAAAACAATAAGAGCTATTTATGACAAACCCACAGCCAATATCATACTGAATGGGCAATAACTGGAAGCATTCCCTTTGAAATCCATCACAAAACAAGGATGCTCTCTCTCACCACTCTTATTCAACATAGTACTGGAAGTTCTAACCAGGGCAATCAGGAAAGAGAAAAAAATAAAGGGTATTCAAATAGGAAAAGGGGATGTCAAATTGTCTCTGTTTGAAGATGACATGATTGTATATTTAGAAAACCCCATCGTCTCAGCCCAAAATCTCCTTAAGCTGGTAAGCAACTTCAGTAAATTCTCAGGATACAAAATCAATGTGCAAAAATCACAAGCATTCCTATACACCAATAACAGACAAACAGAGAGCTAAATCATGAGTGAACTCCCATTCACAACTGCCACAAAAAGAATAACATACCTAGAAATACAACTTACAAGAGATGTGAAGAACCTCTTCAAGGAGAACTATGAACCACTGCTAAAGGAAATAATAGAGGACACAAACAAATGGAAAAACATTCCATGCTCATGCATAGGAAGAATCATACTGTGAAAATCGCCATACTGCCCAAAGTAATTTATAGATTCAATGCTATCCTCATCAAGCAATCACTGACTTTCTTCACAGAATTAGAAAAAACTACTTTGAATTTCATATGGAACCAAAAAAGAGCCTGTATAGCCAAGACAATCCTAGGCAAAAAGAACAAAGCTGGAGGCATCACTTCAAACTATACTACAATGCTTCAGTAACCAAAACAGCATGGTACTGGTACCAAAACAGAGATATAGACCAACGGAACAGAAGAGAGGCCTCAAAAATAACACCACAAATCTACAACCATCTGACCTTTGACAAACCTGACAAAAACAAGCAATGGGAAAAGATTCCCTATTTAATAAATGGTGTTGGGAAAATGGCTAACCATATGCAGAAAACTGAAACTGGACCCCTTCCTTATGCCTTATACAAAAAATTAACTCAAGATGGGCTAAACACTTCAATGTAAGACCTAAAAACCATAAAAACCCTAGAAGAAAACCTAAGCAATTCCATTCAGGACATAGGCATAGGCAAAGACTTCATGACTAAAACACCACAAGCAATGGCAACAAAAGCCAGAATTAACAAATGGGATCTAATTAAACTAAAGAGCTTCTGCACAGCAAAAGAAACTATCATCAGAGTGAACAGGCAACCTACAGAATGGGAGAAAATTTTTACAACCTATCCATCTGACAAAGGGCTAATATCCAGAATCCACAAAGAACTTAAATTTACAAGAAAAAAACAACCCCATCAAAAAGTGGGCGAAGTATATGAACAGACACTTCTCAAAAGAAGACATTTATGCAGCCAACAAACATATGAAAAAATGCTCATCATCACTGGTCATTAGAGAAATGCAAAGCAAAACCACAATGAGATACCATCTCATGACAGTTAGAATGCCCATCATTAAAAAGTCAGGAAACAACAGATGCTGGAGAGAATGTGGAGAAACAGGAATGCTTTTACACTGTTGGTGGGAGTGTAAATTAGTTCAACCATTGTGGAAGACAGTGTGGCGATTCCTCAAGGATCTAGAACCAGAAATATCATTTGACCCAGCAATCCCATTACTGGCTATATACCCAAAGGATTATAAATCATTCTACTATAACGACACATGCACACACATGTTTATTGCAGCACTGTTCACAATAGCAAAGACTTGGAACCAACCCAAACGCACATCAATGATAGACTGGAAAATGTGGCACATATACACCATGGAATACTATGCAGCCATAAAAAAGCATGAGTTCATGTCCTTTGCAGGGATATGGTTGAAGCTGGAAAGTATCATTCTCAGCAAACACAAGAACAGAAAACCAAACACCACATGTCCTCACTCATTAGTGGGAGTTGAACAATGAGAACACATGGACACAGGGAGGGGAACATCACACACCAGGGCCTGTTTAGGGGTTGGGGGCTGGAGGGCTGGGGGAGGGATAGCATTAGGAGAAAGACCTAATGTGGATGACAGGTTGATGGGTGCAGCAAACCACCATGGCACATGTATACCTATGTAACAACCCTGCATGTTCGCAGATATATCCCAAGGCTTAAAGTATAATAAAAAAATTTTTTTAAAAATAGTAAGAACACAAACAACCATATCAAAAACAAAAATGGGCCAAAGACCTTAACAGATACCTCACTAAAGAAGATACACAGCTGGCAAATAAGCATATGAAAAGATGGAGGAAAGGTGTGCTGGTTCCCTCCTGTAATCGGAGAGCTTTGGGAGACTGTGGCGGGAGGACTGCTTGAGACCAGGAGTTCAAGACCAGCCTGGGCAACATGCTGACACCCCATCTTGACAACAACGAAAAAGCCAGGTGCAGTGGCTCACACCTATAATCTCAGCACTTTGCAAGGCTGGGCAAGGAGGATCACTTGAGGCCAGGAGTTCGAGACTAGCCTGGGAAACATAGCAAGACCTTGCCTCTAAAAAAAAAAATTTAAAGCAAAGATGCTCCACATCATATGTCATCGGGAAAATGCTAATTAAAACAATGATAAGATACCACTATATACTTATTGGAACAGCCAAAATCTAGAATACTGACCACACCAAATGCTGGCAAGGATATGGGGCAATAAGAACTCTAATTCATTGCTAGTTAAAATGCAAAATGGTATTGTCACTTTGGAAGATGAGTTTCTTACAAAATTAATCATATTCTTTCCATATAATCAAGTAACTGCATTCCTTGGTATTTAAAATTTAATTTAATTAATTAAATTAAAACTTATGTTCACACGAAAACCTGCACACGGATGTTTACTGCAGCTTTATTCATAATTGCCAAAACTTGGAAGCAACCAAGATGTCCCTGAGTAAGTCAGTGGATAAAATGTAGTACATCCAGACAACAAAATATTATTCAGCACTAAAATGAAATGAGCCTGGCCAGGCACAGTGGCTCATGCCTGTAATCCCAACATGCTGGGAGGCCGAGATGGGCGGATCACCTGAGGTCAGGAGTTCCAGACCAGCCTGGCCGACATGGCAAAACCCCGTCTCTATAAAAAATACAAAAATTAGCCAGGCATGGTGGTGCATGCCTGTGGTCCCAGCTACTCAAGAGGCTGAGGCACAAGAATTGCTTGAACTCAGGACAGGGAGGTTGCAGTTAGGCATGATCGCACCTCTGCACTCCAGCCTGGGCTGGGTAACAGAGCGAGACTCTGTCTCAAAAAAAAAAGAAAAATACAAAAATCAGCCAAACATGATGGCGCAGGGCTGTAATCCCAGCTACTTGGGAGGCTGAGGCACAAGAATCGCTTGAATCCAGGAGGCAGAAGTTACAGTGAGCAGAGACCGAGCCACTGCACTCCAGCGTGGGCGACAGAGCTAGACCCTGTCTCAAATCAATCAATCAATCAATCAATCAATCAGATAATGCATACAAAGTTTACATTTTTTCCTTTCTCATTGGGTCCTTCAAGAAATATGATTATCCTATTGTTCCAGGCTTTGTGCTAGCCACTGGGATACAAACAAATACTGTTTCACAGAGGAACATAAAAACAAATAAAAATAAATAATTACCAAATTTTATAAATACTACAAAGAGATAGGTGATGTAACAAAAGATTATATTAGGTGTTTTTGACCTAGTCAGAGAGATTAGGAAAGGCATCCTTAGAGCAGTGACCAAATTGCTGAGCTCTAAAGAATAAGTAGGCATTCAATATTCAACATTCTTAAAGAAAAGAATTTTCAACCCCGAATTTCATATCCAGCCAAACTAAGCTTCATAAGTGAAGGAGAAATAAAATACTTTACAGACAAGCAAATGCTGACAGATTTTGTCACCACCAGGCCTGCCCTACAAGAGCTCCTGAAGGAAGCACTAAACATGGAAAGGAACAACCAGTACCAGCTGCTGCAAAATCATGCCAAAATGTAAAGACCATCGAGACTAGGAAGAAACTGCATCAACTAACGAGCAAAATAACCAGCTAACATCATAATGACAGGATCAAATTCACACATAACAATATTAACTTTAAATGTAAATGGACTAAATGCTCCAATTAAAAGACACAGACTGGCAAACTCGATAAAGAGTCAAGACCCATCAGTGTGCTGTATTCAGGAAACCCATCTCACGTGCAGAGACACACATAGGCTCAAAATAAAGGGATGGAGGAAGATCTACCAAGCAAATGGAAAACAAAAAAAGGCAGGGGTTGCAATCTTAGTCTCTGATAAAACAGACTTTAAACCAACAAAGATCAAAAGAGACAAAGAAGGCCATTACATAATGGTAAAGGGATCAATTCAACAAGAAGAGCTAACTATCCTAAATATATATGCACCGAATACAGGAGCACCCAGATTCATAAAGCAAGTCCTGAGTGACCTACAAAGAGACTTAAGACTCCCACACATTAATAATGGGAGACTTTAACACCCCACTGTCAACATTAGACAGATCAACGAGACAGAAAGTCAACAAGGATACCCAGGAATTGAACTCAGCTCTGCACCAAGCAGACCTAATAGACATCTACAGAACTCTCCACCCCAAATCAACAGAATATACATTCTTTTCAGCACCACACCACACCTATTCCAAAATTGACCACATACTTGGAAGTAAAGCTCTCCTCAGCAAATGTAAAAAAACAGAAATTATAACAAACTATCTCTCAGACCACAGTGCAATCAAACTAGAACTCAGGATTAAGAATCTCACTCAAAACCGCTCAACTACATGGAAACTGAACAACCTGCTCCTGAATGATTACTGGGTACATAACGAAATTAAGGCAGAAATAAAGATGTTCTTTGAAACCAACGAGAACAAACATACAACATACCAGAATCTCTGGGACGCATTCAAAGCAGTGTGTAGAGGGAAATTTATAGCACTACATGCCCACAAGAGAAAGCAGGAAAGATCCAAAATTGACACCCTAACATCACAATTAAAAGAACTAGAAAAGCAAGAGCAAACACACTCAAAAGCTAGCAGAAGGCAAGAAATAACTAAAATCAGAGCAGAACTGAAGGAAATAAAGACACAAAAAACCCTTCAAAAAATTAATGAATCCAGGAGCTGGTTTTTTGAAAGGATCAACAAAATTGATAGACCGCTAGCAAGACTAATAAAGAAAAAAAGAGAGAAGAATCAAATAGACGCAATAAAAAATGATAAAGGGGATATCACCACCGAGCCCACAGAAATACAAACTACCATCAGAGAATACTACCAACACCTCTACACAAATAAACTAGAAAATCTAGAAGAAATGGATAAATTCCTCAACACATACACTCTCCCAAGACTAAACCAGGAAGAAGTTGAATCTCTGAACAGACCAATAACAGGATCTGAAATTGTGGCAATAATCAATAGCTTACCAACCAAAAAGAGTACAGGACCAGACGGATTCACAGCCAAATTCTACCAGAGGTACAAGGAGGAACTGGTACCATTCCTTCTGAAACTATTCCAATCAACAGAAAAAGAGGGAATCCTCCCTAACTCATTTTATGAGGCCAGCATCATCCTGATACCAAAGCCGGGCAGAGACACAACAAAAAAAGAGAATTTTAGACCAATATCCTTGATGAACATTGATGCAAAAATCCTCAATAAAATACTGGCAAACCGAATCCAGCAACACATCAAAAAGCTTATCCATCACTATCAACTCCGCTTCATCCCTGGGATGCAAGGCTGGTTCAATATACACAAATCAATAAATGTAATCCAGCATATAAACAGAACCAAAGACAAAAACCACATGATTATCTCAATAGATGCAGAAAAGGCCTTTGACAAAATTCAACAGCCCTTCATGCTAAAAACTCTCAATAAATTAGGTATTGATGGGACGTATTTCAAAATAATAAGAGCTATCTATGACAAACCCACAGCCAGTATCATACTGAATGGGCAAAAACTGGAAGCATTCCCTTTGAAAACTGGCACAAGACAGGGATGCCCTCTCTCACCACTCCTATTCAACATAGTGTTGGAAGTTCTGGCCAGGGCAATTAGGCAGGAGAAGGAAATAAAGGGTATTCAATTAGGAAAAGAGGAAGTCAAATTGTCCTTGTTTGCAGATGACATGATTGTATATCTAGAAAACCCCACTGTCTCAGCCCAAAATCTCCTTAAGCTGATAAGCAACTTCAGCAAAGTCTCAGGATACAAAATCAATGTACAAAAATCACAAGCATTCTTATACACCAACAACAGACAAACAGAGAGCCAAATCATGAGTGAACTCCCATTCACAATTGCTTCAAAGAGAATAAGATACCTAGGAATCCAACTTACAAGGGATGGGAAGGACCTCTTCAAGGAGAAATACAAACCACTGCTCAAGGAAATAAAAGAGGATACAAACAAATGGAAGAACATTCCATGCTCATGGGTAGGAAGAATCAATATCATGAAAACGGCCATACTGCCCAAGGTAATTTACAGATTCAATGCCATCCCCATCAAGCTACCAATGACTTTCTTCACAGAATTGGAAAAAACTACTTTAAAGTTCATATGGAACCAAAAAAGAGCCCGCATCGCCAAGTCAATCCTAAGCCAAAAGAACAAAGCTGGAGGCATCACACTACCTGACTTCAAACTATACTACAAGGCTACAGTAACCAAAACAGCATGGTACTGGTACCAAAACAGAGATATAGATCAATGGAACAGAACAGAGCCCTCAGAAATAACGCCGCATATCTACAACTATCTGATCTTTTGACAAACCTGAGAAAAACAAGCAATGGGGAAAGGATTCCCTATTTAATAAATGGTGCTGGGAAAACTGGCTAGCCATATGTAGAAAGCTGAAACTGGATCCCTTCCTTACACCTTATACAAAAATCAATTCAAGATGGATTAAAGACTTAAATGTTAGACCTAAAACCATAAAAACCCTAGAAGAAAACCTACGCATTACCATTCAGGACATAGGCATGGGCAAGAACTTCATGTCTAAAACACCAAAAGCAATGGCAACAAAAGCCAAAATTGACAAATGGGATCTAATTAAACTCAAGAGCTTCTGCACAGCAAAAGAAACTACCATCAGAGTGAACAGGCAACCTACAAAATGGGAGAAAATTTTCACAACCTACTCATCTGACAAAGGGCTAATATCCAGAATCTACAATGAACTCAAACAAATTTACAAGAAAAAAACAAACAACCCCATCAAAAAGTGGGCGAAGGACATGAACAGATACTTCTCAAAAGAAGACATTTATGCAGCCAAAAAACACATGAAAAAATGCTCACCATCGCTGGCCATCAGAGAAATGCAATTCAAAACCACAATGAGATACCATCTCACACCAGTGAGAATGGCACTCATTAAAAAGTCAGGAAACAACAGGTGCTGGAGAGGATGTGGAGAAATAGGAACACTTTTACACTGTTGGTGGGACTGTAAACTAGTTCAACCACTGTGGAAGTCAGTGTGGTGATTCCTCAGGGATCTAGAATTAGAAATACCATTTGACCCAGCTATCCCATTACTGGGTATATACCCAAAGGACTATAAATCATGCTGCTATAAAGACACATGTACACGTATGTTTATTGCGGCATTATTCACAATAGCAAAGACTTGGAACCAACCCAAATGTCCAACAATGATAGACTGGATTAAGAAAATGTGGCACATATACACCATGGAATACTATGCAGCCATAAAAAATGATGAGTTCATGTCCTTTGTAGGGACATGGATGAAATTGGAAATCATCATTCTCAGTAAACTATCGCAAGAACAAAAAACCAAACACCACATATTCTCACTCATAGGTGGGAACTGAACAATGAGAACACATGGACACAGGAAGGGGAACATCACACTCTGGGGACTGTTGTGGGTTGGGGGGAGGGGAGAGGGATAGCATTGGGAGATACACCTAATGCTAGATGACGAGTTAGTGGGTGCAGCGCACCAGCATGGCACATGTATACATATGTAACTAACCTGCACATTGTGCACATGTACCCTAAAACTTAAAGTATAATAATAAAAAATAAAAAAAGAAAAAAAAAGAAAAATAAAAAGAAATGCTGCATTATTGATGATCTTGATGGTCCAGAGACTGATACCCTGTGAAAAAGATAGGATTTTGACATGTAATTCAGAGGGATAAAATATAAATGTGGAGTCATTTTAGGAATATTTTAACCAACTTATTGAATTTATATTTTACTTCTTTTGAATGGAAATTAAAGTTCTAAATAAAAAAAAAAGAATAAGTAGGCATTAACTAGGTGAAGAGAAGAATAAGTATTTACAAAGCCTGGACTAGACAGAGAAAGCCTGTCTATAAGATACCCAGTATCTCTAGAGTGGAAAGAATAAGGAGCAGCCTGTAATTCATGTATCTCTTTGTACTATGTATGCAGTTTTGTTATTACTCATTTTTGTTAATTGTTTCTATGTTCTCCTGTGAGACAATATTCTGTTGTATCCCATGCCTAGCATAGAGCCTAGAACAATAAGACCTGAAAGGTAGTTTTAGGGTCAGAATATGCAGGCCTATCTTAAGAGCAATGGGAAGCCCTTGAGATGGCTGAAAGAGAAGAGGTAACAAACTGATCTGTACTATACTTCAAAAAAACCACTCCAACTACAGTAGACAGAGTAAGTTGTAGGAAAACAAGAACAACTGTAGATAGAGCAGTTACGAGGTACCGCTGAAGTTCAGGCAAAAATAATGATAGCTGGGATCAGCATAATGAAGTTACAGATTCATTCTATGGAAAAACCTTTACTGAGGGCCTACCAAGTGACAAGCACTATCACAAGTGCATAAATAGAGCAAAAAGACAAAATAAGCAAAAAAAGATAAAAATCCCTGCCCTTGTTGGGTTTATATTCTAGTGGGAAGAGACAGAAAAATAAATAAATGAAATATCACTTTTATCAGACAGTTATACATACTATGGAGAAAAATAAAGTAGTAAAGGGGAAGTACGACGGATTGTCTCACTACCCAAAGAATCAGAAAGGGATAGATTCTGGGCAAAGAAAGGATAACCCAGGAGTCCTGGACTTCTTAAGGTGACTAACATAAACAGGGCTCAAAGGCATAACATCTGCCCTGATGGTTCCAAAGTAGACAGTGATAGTAGTGAAGTGTAGGGGAAGAGGGAAGGCTAAGGAACATGCCAAGAGATGCAGTTCTGCGGCCTTTCCTTTGCTCCTGCCAATGATTATGTAGAAGCCCAGAGGAAGGAGAGCCTTACCCAGAGCACTTGAGCTTTTGCATTCCTTGTTGATTCCAGTAGAGAGGAGGGAGTAAGAAAAGAACTGAACTTATAGAATAGTTTATTCCCCAATTCCTACCAGTCTGTAAACTCCATGAAGGGAGAAGCTGTTATCTTAACCACTATATTCCCATAATCCAGACAAGTAGCTGGTACACAGCACTGATGGGATATATATTGTTGAAAGAATACATGAATAAATGGAGTATTAAATTTAAAGCCAAAGTATCCCTATATTATCAAGGTAAAGATTTTAAATGTGTTCATATAAATAATTACAAAGTTGGGGTAGCCACAAAATAGCTTTAAGTTAGTAGGATAGCAGCTTTTGAGTTGTTTGATTTTGAATCATAATCAAATTATATTTATTCTTAATAGCTTTTAAATTCGCTATATTCTAAGAGTCTTAACGACAATCACATTTTATAAATTTGCAAGATTTTAAAATATATACTTAGGACTTTTAAAAATAAAAGTTACAAAAACATAAAATTAAACTGAAGTTCAGAAAAGTTAGTCTTTTCTAATTATTTTAGCATGTTTAACAAATGTTAATGTTTTATCCTACAAACTTCTCAACTGTATTATATCACCTTGCTAGCATATCCAGTGAAAAATATGTAGATAATATTTTCAAGCAGGAATCCACAAACCAGGGGTGTTAAACTTTGAGCCACTATACAGCCCTCAGCTGTGTAGATGACAGATATAAATAGATAGATATAATTACAGTACATATTTTAAAACAATGATTACTTTATTCCAAATCCAAATAAAGTTTTCTCCTTTATATTCTAAAATTTAAATTGCTATTAAGTTGTTAAACAAATTACTTATTTAAAAAATACATACCGTTCCCTTACAAAATCTGCTAGTTCTTTTGTTGATATCTGTCCATGTTTCATATTATGGTAGAGGACATCAAAGCCACTATTTTTTTCCCCCTAAAATTTAAAAAGATTTTTAGTTTCATAAAAAAACAGATAAAAATGACTTGAGAATATAAAAAGCCAACATTAACTAATATGCAATCCTGTGCTCAGGTGAGGTGTTTTCATTAATTTAATTATTCTCATTTATTGTATGATTTTAAACAGTATAAAGCAATATTACATGCTTTAATAAAGTTTACAATTAACTATATATACATATACCTACATACACACATACATGCATACACTTTGTAATCACCCATAAAGGTACAATTAATAAAATTAAGTTGTGACCGGGTGTGGTGGCTCACACCTGTAATCCCAGCACTTTGGGAGGCGAGGTGGGCGGATCACGAGGTCAGGAGGTCAAGACTATCCTGGCTAACATGGTGAAACCCCATCTCTACTTAAAATACAAAAAATTAGCCAGGCGTGGTGGTGGGCGCCTGTAGTCCCAGCTACTTGGGAGGCCAAGGCAGGAGAATGGCGTGAACCCGGGAGGCAGAGCTTGCAGTGAGCCGGGATTGTGCCACTGCACCCCAGCCTGGGCGACAGAGCAAGACTCTGTCTCAAAAAAAAATAATAATAATTAAGTATGAGGCCAGGCATGGTGGCTCACGCCTGTAATCCCAGCATTTTGGGAGGCGGAAGCAGGCAGATCACTTGAGGTCAGGAGTTCTAGATCAGCCTGGCCAACATGGTGAAACCCCATCTCAGCTAAAAATACAAAAATTAGCCGGGCATGGTGGCATGCACCCATAATCCCAGCTACTTGGGAGGGTGAAACAGGAGAATCGCTTGAACCCGGGAGGTGGAGGCTGCAGTGAGCTGAAATCACACCACTGCACTCCAGCCTGGGAGACAGGGTGAGACTCTGGCAAAAACAACAACAAAAAAAAATTAGGTATGAAATTTTAAGGAATATGCAGCATAATTAAGAAAAGATAAACATGGACCTTTCAAAACATATTACCAAATCCCATTTCAATGTCTTTAACACACAGTAAGAAATTCCTGATTATTTAATTTGGAGTTTGTGCTTTAAAATAACTAAATCTTGATTTCTGAGTTAAGACAGTAAAGTACTTAAGTCACATCAGCATTGAGTATCACAAAATACTTAGATCTTTCAGTAAACTTAACTTGAGAAGGGAGAAAATAGACAAAATTTAACAAAAGAGAAGTAAGAGGCTATGTGCTAGTCTTTAATTAATGGGATTTTCATTTGTTTGTTTTTGTTTTTGAGACAGTCTCACTCTATCATCCAGGCTGGAGTGCAGACGTGCAATTATGGCTCACCGCTACCTCCCCATCCGGGTTCAAGCGATTCTTGTGCTTCAGCCCCCTGAGTAGCTGGGATTACAGGTGTGCACCACCACATCTGGCTAATTTTTGTATTTTTAGAAGAGACAGGGTTTTGCCATGTTGGCCAGGCAGGTCTCGAACTCCTGGCCTCAAACGATACATCTGCCTTGGCTTCCCAATGTGCTGGGATTACAGGTGTGAGCTACTATGCCCAGCCTAATTAATGAGATATTAATAGAACTAGATCACTACACAATCCTGGAAAACCTCTACTGCTGTTTAATCCTATGAATCCTTAATTAGTAAATCATAAAGATAACATTAGAAATGTCAATTTATTCGATGAAATAAAAGACAACTGATACACTAGGTTTAACAACTCTCTTTATAGGCAGCAGTTTTTATTCTTCTTTAGTGAAAATGGAAAAATGGAATATATTTGTTGGAAAGGCAATACCATAAGCAAGTGTTACATAATCCAAAACTTGATTTTTCCACAGTCCACTGAAAACAGAAAGCATAAAAACTTCCAGCTATGTTGAAGTGATTCCTGATAAACTCATCGGCTAATGTAGCTAGTAATTACTTTGCCTACATATCACAAATTAAAATGTCACATCTGTAACAAGATAATATGAACAATATCCTTAGCATTTTGAATAACCATTTCC
This sequence comes from Gorilla gorilla gorilla, assembly GCF_029281585.2. NCBI lineage: Eukaryota > Metazoa > Chordata > Mammalia > Primates > Hominidae > Gorilla > Gorilla gorilla. Next base: position 38,740,090 of record NC_073243.2, read on the forward strand.
ATTTATCAAGAAGAATATAACATAAAACCACAGCCTCTTGTGAATGCAAACATTTCCATTTGGCTTCTGCAACTTTACATGTTTAAGATTTTTAAAAAAATTTATTGTCGGAGGCTTGTGCCTGTAATCCCAGCTACTCCAGAGGCTGAGCAAGGAGGCTTGCTTGATGCCAGGTGTTCAAGACCAGCCTGGCCAAAGTGAGAACCTATCTCTAAAAAAACAAAAAGATAAGGGTTTGAAACTTCTCCTTCAGTGAACTTTTTAAGAGTAACAGTAAATTAGACACTAAAAATAAAAAACCTGGATAGCATTCAGTTTTTTAAAAAAAGTTTATGTAGAAACAGGGTCTCGCTATGTTGCTCAAGCCAGTCTCCCAACTCCTAGCCTCAAGCAATCCTCCCACCTTGGCCTCCCAAAGTGCTGGGATTACAGGTGTGAGCCACTGTACGTGGCAAGCATTCACTTTTGGTGAGCCCAAGATTTGAAAAATAGGCAGAAGATAGATTGTATATTGTATAATCACATTACTGATTAAAAAATTGGTTTTACCAAGTTTCCTTTTTTTCAAAAAGTTCTTTGGAGGGGTAAGAGAAGGGTCAGGAGGTACTATCCTGCAAACACCAATAACATGCCTAACCTCCCTCTCAACTCTAAACCACCTCAAAAATAAATAAATACTATAACTTCCCACCCTGTCTACATTTTCCTTTTAATTTAGCTCTTATGGACATTTACTAGACAACCCTGGACAAGTCCATGCACAATATAACATTCATATTTTTGATACAGTCTCACTTTATCTTGACTTCTCTGAAACACACCAAAAAACATTTTACTAATCCTAAAGATTTTTTTCTTTGAAGAACAGCCCCTTTAGTGAAGAACCTACAGATATGCTTTGATGAGAACTCAATAGACATGCAATGACAGCTCTCCAGTGCCACTCTGGCCTTGAAAACTGCTAAGGAGCTGGAGGTAAAATACAGGCACACTTCATTTTACTGCACTTTCTTTTATTGAGCATTGCTTTACTGCACTTTGAAAATACTGCATTTTTACAAATTGAAGGTTTGTGGCACTCATGTGTCAAGCTAGTCTATCAGTATCTTTTTTCCAACTGCATGTGCTCACTTCTTCCCTGTTAGCATTAGCAATAAAGTATTTTTTAATTAAGGTATACACATTTTTAGATAAAATGCTATTGCACACTTAATACACCAGTATAGTGTAAATAATATAGTGTAAACATAACTTTTATAGGCACTGAAAAACCAGGAGTTCGTGACTTGCTTCATTGTGGTTGTTTGAATTCAATACACAATATCTCTAAGGTATGCCTTTGTATGCAAGCAATTTTTCTACAGGTATACGGGACATTCAACCACAAGTTACAACCTCTTCTCATCAACACTCTATTTGTACAGTGGTCCCCTCTTCTCCACAGGGGATATGTTTCAAGACCCCCAGTGGATGCCTGAAACCATGGATAGTCACGAACCCTTTATATACTGGTCACGAACCCTTTATATACTGTTTTTTTTTTTAATCTGATAACCAAGATGGCTACTAAGTGATTAATGGGCAGGAAGGGTATATACTATGGATGCACTGGACAAAGGGATGATTCACATACCAAACAGGACACAGTGAGATTTCAATGCTTATGAATTATTTCTGGAATTTTCCATTTAATATTTTCAGACTGCAGTTGACCTCAGATCTGAAACTGTGGAAAGTGAAATTATGGATAGGGGAGACAACCGTACATTGACATTTTTAGTCATGATCATTAAAAGTACTCTGCAGAGCTACTGGCAAGAGATACTGCTAATGGAGAAAATAGTGACTAAAATATATAGAATGGTCGGGCGCGGTAGCTCACACCTGTAATCCCAGCACTTTGGGAGGCCAAGGTGGGTGGATCACCTGAGGTCAGGAGTTTGAGACCAGCCTGGCCAACATGGTGAAACCCCGTCCCTACTAAAAATATTTTACAAATTTGCCAGGTGTGGTGGCATGCCCCTGTAATCCCAGCTATATTGGGAGGCTGAGCCAGGAGAACCACTTGAACCCGGGAGGCAGAGGTTGCAGAGCCGAGATCATGCCACTGCACTCCAGCCTGAGCAATACAGTGAAACTCAGTCTCTAAATAAATAAAAATAAAATAAAGTATGTAGAATAGGCACTCAGAACGATTTGATGCATGTACAAAAGTGACTCAAACATATCTGTTGGTTGATTGAAGGAAAGAAATCTTACTACCTTTCAAAAAATTGTTTTTCTCACCTCTCAGATATTCTTCCCTAATCTTTTATATTATAGTTCACCTCTGCCAGTTAGTTGAATCCTTAAAGCTATCTAAATAAATATTATATGGGTTGAGAAAAAACTACAGAAGCAAACAGTAGTTAACATAATTTTTTAATTTTTATATATTTTGCGTTTTCTGTAATGTTCTATAAATGAAAGTATTTTTCATTACTTTCAAAATAAAAAAACTAAACCAACAATTTCAGTTTTCTCAGCTCTTAAATCTATGCCTGCAAAGAGACAGAAGGCTACTTTCTTAAACTGGCATCTTGTTCACATCAGTACTTAAATCTCCAGTCCTTGTAATTCATAAACAGAAAAAAAAAACAAAAACAAAACTGAAAGTTCCCATACAAAATGGGAATGATTAAAGAAAATTACAGCCTATCTGGCCAGGTGTGGTGGCTCACACTTGGAATCCCAGCACTTTGGGAGGCTGAGGCAGGAGGATCCCTTGAGGCTAAGAGTTTGAGACCAGCCTAAATAACATAGCAAGACCTCGTCCCTACAAATTTTTTAAAAAAATTAGCTGGGTGTGGTGGCATGCGCCTGTAGTTCTAGCCACTCCAGAGGCTAAGGCAAGAGGATCTCTGGAGCCCAGGAGTTCAAGGCTGCAGTGAGCTATGATGGTGATGGGGCCACTGCACTCCAGCCTGGGCGACAGAGGAAGACCCTGTCTAAAAAAAAAAAAAAAAAAAAAAAATTTACAGCCTATCCATTCCATGGAAACCTATTCAAAGAATACTTATTCACATGAGAAAAATGCCTGATGGTAATATCAACTGAAAATAGCAAGACACACAACCATATAGTAGAATCTATCTTGAATTTTGTATTTCTAAAGAAAATTATAAGGGTAGAGGGAGAGGCTATAGGCAATTTGTGTTCTGTATTCTTCCGTGTTTTACCTATCCCATGATAATGGTTTTAATTAAAAAGGAAAACCATGCAGACTTGTGGCTGTTGCTTCAACCAACTGAAAACTCACTCCCCTTGGTTTTAAGGCTCCACCACCACCACGAATTTGCTTTACTTATATTATACTTTCCAATCTTTTCCCTAAAGTCAAGCAAACGTGCTTGATATATCTTCCATAACCTTCACTCCTTCAAATACATCAGGGAGCATGACTATCTCCTCAACTTTATCACACACTTTAACACTTTCCAGTTTAATTCTCTCTGACTCTGGCCATTCCAGCAACATCCTCTCGCACACTTATCAATATAGTAGATATCATTACAGGTCTCAGTTGCTGTAATGCTGTTGTTTTTGTTTCTCCCCACATCACAGCAATTTATACTTATCTTTTTGGACCAGATTGCTACTAAAATTCTTCCAATTCTAATACTTTTTTTTTTTTTTTTTGAGACAGAGTCTTGCTCTGTCGCCCAACTGGAGTACAGTGGCGCGATCTCGGCTCACTACAACCTCTGCCACCCGGGTTCAAGCAATCCTCCTGCCTCAGCCTCCTGAGTAGCTGGGACTACAGGTGCGCACCATCACGCCCAGCTAATTTTTGTATTTTTAGTAGAGACGGGGTTTCACCATGTTGGCTAGGATGGTCTTGATCTCTTGACCTCATGATCCGCCCACCTCGGCCTCCCAAAGTGCTGGGATTACAGGCGTGAGCCACCGCACCTGCCCCAACTCTAATATTCTTTAATTTTTCCACACTAAGAAAACTGAAACCCAAGTCCTTATTCCCTTCCTTTTTAAGTTTCCATGGGATCCTATTTCCATTTGAATTTCTAAGGGTGCTTCTGTTAACTATTCTAGAATTATGACATCAGGATGGATAATCTCAGGAGATACCTCAGTGACTCAAAAAACTACTTTCAAAGGGCTTATATTAGCCACATGTGCAGGATGATTTAAAGCATAACTGTTCCCTCATCCTTTGCTTAAATAATTTAAGTAGTTCTGAAAGGACTACAGCATTTAGGATTTAGTGTGTAGAGCTAAAAAAGAACGCAGACATCAAATTTATATCCTTTCAAATGTCAAAGTTCTAAAATCCTCCCCCTGAACTGAACATATATACACACTAAATCAGTACCAATTTTCACTTCCAAATTTCTCCTATAATTAAGGCTAAAAAATAAAACAAATCACACCCCTTAAAAAATTCTAAGGGCCTCTCAAATTTTAGTGCAATCTAAAACACTATAATTTTATAATGTCTACTGTCAAGTCTTCTGCATCAAGTTCAATGAATCTGTAGTCTTCATTTTCACAGCTTGTTGCAATGGGAACAAGTTGGGCCTGGCTAACTTGCTAACAGTTATACAATAATACGTTTTAACCTAGTGGAGTGTATGTTATTTGGTCTCATCTGTGGAAAACCATATAAGAAATTGGTAATGGTGAAGCCGGGCATGGTGGCTCACGCCTGTAATCCCAGCACTTTGGGAGGTCGAGGCAGGCGGATCACCTGAGGTCAGGAGTTCGAGACCAGCCTCAACATGGAGAAATCCCATCTCTACTAAAAATACAAAATTAGCCTGGCATGGTGGTGCATGCCTGTAATCCCAGCTACCAGGGAGGCTAAGGCAGGAGAATTGCTTGAACCTGGGAGGCAGAGGTTGCAGTGAGCTGAGATCACGCCATTGCACTCCAGCCTGGGCAACAAGAGCGAAACTCCATCTCAAAAAAAAAAAAAAGAAAGAAATTGGTAATGGTGATTGCCTTTAGGGACATCTTGATTACCAGAGAAAAAGAAGAAGATTTACTCCCTCTTATACCTTTTAAATATTAAACCATGTAAAATTTGCAAATCTCTTAATGTAGAAAGTAAATATATACAGATATACAGATTTTGTTTTGGTATGTCATCTGATGGGATCATATCCTAAAAACAGGTATCCCAAACTACAATATTTGGAAATTTCAAGTAATGAAAAGCCTTTATTCTGGGTTTCGAATATGGTCACCTAAACTAATTTGCTAAAGATATATATTTTAAAATTTCATATGGATACATAACCCCAAAGAATGTGTGTTAGTCTCTCATCTAGGATACTAAGTTTAGATTGATCAAGCAAAAATATAATAACGTTTTTTATCCCAAAGACCTATTAATAGCAATTCCAGAATTTTAAAATACATTTTAATTCTCTTAGCTTATCCAAGTAATGATAAATCAAATTTTGGATATATAACCAATGTTCCAATTTAATTTTAAATCAAAATGTAACAAAACCAATAAAATCAAGTGAAATGAGACTTCTGTACAGTTAATCAGTAAAAGAAATAAGGAAAAACTTCAGGATAAAAATACCTAATTGTTGTTTGTTCATTTTTTATGTGCTGACTATAGATAACCTCTGGAAAAAGTCACCTAAATAAAAATCTCAGCTCATTACAATGTGATATATACTAAAGAATACTACTTAGTGTCTTTGGGTGAATGCTTCATATTGTATATAGATTGGGATTACTATGTAAAATGAAGATTATAAGCTATTCAACTCAGGTATGTTTTACATACTTATTTGTCCCCCATTAAGTAATAATTACCTATGAAATGCATTAAGGTTTTTTTGCTGAATAATCTGGGTTTACATAAAAATATAATGCCATTTTAATTATTACATAGCAATGTTGCTATAATCTCAAGACTATTATAAACTTGTACTCAATTATTCCTTTGAGAAAGCAGCAGCTTAGACACTTCCTCACTGTAATACTGATCAATATCTTTTTAAAGTTACATAATCTTTTATAATCTTTTTAAAGTTACATAATGTTTAATATGTAAAAATAAAGATAAAAAACAATTGTTTTTACATATTAAAAGCAATGGTGTGAATTTCTACTAGCAAAATTATTTTTGCTGTCCAATTTTAATTTTGCTGTCCAATTTCAGCTTGATTATCAATGGTGCTATACTTCATGGCAAAAACTGACTTATCAATAACAAAACACCTGTTCCGTAAAAAGTTTTGAATAATTTTTTCCTTCAAAGTACAGTATTAAGTAAAGGAATTTTCAATTTAGCATATAGTTTCAATTGAGAAAACCTACACTTTAAAGAAAAAGGAAGAATGTGCTGCTTTCAAAAGAGCTTGAAGAGAGTTTCAATGATTCAAACTTTCTTCTAACGAAATGTCACAACAAAAAAGGTTTGTCTTTATACATGTGGGGGAGAAAACAATTAATAGGTTGTTTGATTAGAAACCTAAAACTTTGGCTGGGCACAGTGGCTCAGCCTTTTAATCCCAGCACTTTGGGAAGCTGAGGCGGAAACATGGCTTGAGCCCAGGAGTTCGAGACCAGCCTGGGCAACATAGCGAGATCTCATCTCCACACATAATTTAAAAACTAGCTGGTCATGGTGGCCTGTACCTGTGGTCGCACCTACTTGGAAGGCTGAGGTGGGAGGATCATTTGAGCTTGGGTGGTCGAAGCTGCAGTGAGCCGTGCTCGTGCCACCGCGTGCCAGCCCGGGCAACACAGTGAGACTGCAACTCAGAAAAAAAAAAAAAAAAAAAAGAAAGAAGAGAAGAGAGAGAAGAGAAGACAAGACAAGACAGACCTAAAACATCAAAGGTTCTCACTATCTCACTTTGACAAGTTTTTATCTTTTAATTGATGAAAACCATATATATTTATCATATAGAGCATGATGTTTTGAATTTTGACAATTTTATTTCCTTTTAATAGTTCCACTTTAAATGCTAGAGGGAAGAGTTAAATTAATATCTATTTTAAGGGATTATTTTATAAATGATCCTGAAATATGTGAATTTTTAGTTTTCTGTTTTTGAGACAGGGTCTCACTCTGTTGCCCAGGCTGGAGTACAGTGACCAGTCATAACCTACTGCAACCCTGAACTCCTGGGCTCAAGCAATCCTCCTACCTTAGCCTTCCAAGTAGCTGGGACTACAGGCATATGCCACCACACCTGGCTAATTTTTTAAAATTTTTTGTAGAGACAAGGTCTACTATGTTGCCCAGGCTGGTCTCCAACTCTTGGGCTCAATCCATTCCCCTGCCTCAGCCTCCCAAAGTGCTGGGATTACAGGCGTGAACCACCATGCCCAGCCTAAAATGACAATTATAAATTCTCGGAAGTTAATTATTTAGTTAATTCCTAGACCTTCTTAGCTCATTGAGCCTCCTCGCAGCCCCAATTCCAAGCCAGGAAATAAAATAAAATGCAGTCTATTAACTATTTGTTTTCAATAGTGAAAGTGAAGGCAAAAACTAAAACATAAATTAGATTTGGAGGTCTCTCCAGAATTCAAATATTGAAGTTTATTCCCATCCCTCTTGTAACAAGAATACCCAAGAAGCACATAAAAATGTGTACAAAGATATTCAGAGAAGTATTATTCATATTAGCCAAAAACATCAAATAAGGCTGTGCTCAAAGCTCAATTAACAGAAAACGAAACATAACTTTTAATGTGAAGATGCAATTTGGAATTAAGTTAGCAACTTAAAAAACATTCATGCATCAAAAATATGCATAACATTTACAAGAGCATCAATTTTTAAATGCTCTTTATAAACATTTTTTAAATTGCCATTGTAAAACCTAATGCCTAAAATTGACAGGCTAATCCTAAAATTCATCTGGAAATGCAAGGAACCCAGGGCAGTCAAAATAATCCTGAAAAAGAAGGAAAAAGCTAGAGGACTCATACTTCCTGATTCCAAATTTGCTATACAAAACAAATTTGTAATCCAAACAACAGCAATCCAAACTGTGTGGTACTGGCTGTCGTAAGGGAAGACAATGGAATAGAATTGAAAATACAGAAATGAATCCATACATTTCTGGTCGATTGATATTTGACAATGGTACCACAATTCAACGGGGAAAGATGAACCTTTTCAACAAATGGTACTGGGACAACTGGATACACAATTGCAAAAGAATGAAGTTATACCTTTTCCTTGCACCATACACAAAAATTAACTTCAAATGGATCATAGAACTAAATAGAAGAAGTAAAACTATAAAACCCTTACAAGAAAACAAGAAAAAAGGTGTAACTTTTGGGTTAGGCAAATAATTTTTGGGTTAGATGCAATAAAAGCACAAGTAATAGAAAAAAATAGATAAGATGGACTTCACCAAGTTAGATGCAATAAAAGCACAAGTAATAGAAAAAAATAGATAAGATGGACTTCACCAAGACTTCACGAGAATTAAAAACTTATGAGTTACTTCAAAGAGCAGCATCAAGAAAATGAAAAGGCAGGCCACAGAACGGGAGAAAATGTTTGCACATTATGTATCAGATAAGGTGTGTATCCAGAATATTAAAAAAAAAACTCTTACAACTCAATTATAAAAAGACAACGCAATTTTTAAATGGGCAATTAATCTAAATAGACATTTCTCCAAAGAAAATATAAAAATAGGCAATAAGCACATTAGCTGTGATGTTAAGCATCAGAGAAACGCAAATCGAACCACAATAAAATATTAATACTACTTCACGTTCACTCACTATATTATAATAAAAAGGACAAATAAGTGTTCGTGAGCATGTGGAGAGGAACCCTCAGATATTGCTGGTGGGATTGTAAAATGCTACAACCACTTCAGAATAGTATGGCAGTTCCTCAAAGTGTTAAACATAGAGCTACGATTTGACCCAGGAATCCCATTCCCAAAAGAAATGAAAACATATGTTCACACAAAAACTTGTACAGAAATGTTCATGGCAGCATTATTCATAAGCCAAAAGTGGGAACAACCAGATGTCCATCACTGATTGGATAAATATTAATAAAATGTGGAATGGAATATTATTTGACCATAAAAAGGAATTAGTACTGATACATGCTACATCATGGATAAACTTTGAGAACATTATGCTAAGTGAAAGAAACTGGTCACCATGGCCCCATTTATAGGATATGTCCAGACTAGACAAATGCAGAGAGGCAGAAAATACATTAGTTGCCTAGGCCTGGGGCAGGGGGAAAATGGGGAGTGACTGCTAATGGGTCTAGGGATTCTTTCTGGGATAACGAAATTGTTGTAAAACTGATATGGTGATGTTTACACAACTCTATGAACATATGAAAAAACCTCTGAATTGTACTACACTTTAAATGAGTGTATTGGTACGGAATGTGAACTCAATAAAGCTGTTTAAAAAACAAAACACCTAAGGTCTAGTATATAGGTTCTTTGTGGAAAACAAGGTACATTCAAGACAAATAAATAACTATGAACTGATTTGATTACTAACCAAGACCATGCTTGAGGCACTTAGAATTAAGAATTTAACATACATTCCTTACTAGCTAAAAGATTACCCCTTTAAATATGTCTAAATCTCAACGAAAATGGACCTGCAGTACTTGCAACTGTCAGAGCATAAAATGGGATTCACGAAAGATACCTGAGTAAACACGTTCCTTTCCTGTACATGGCTGAACTGTACTTCCCATTACAAAAAAAAACAATAACTGCAGAAAAATACTCCACCGGGAGCCGGAGAAATTCTCAAAGAAGAATCTAATACTGAGCTAAGACAAGGGGTGGAAAGAATGAGGAAGGGGAAGGAGCACAGAGTAGGGGGAGGTCTCCATGCATTTAAGCCCAAGGAGTCCAGTTACATTAAATCCAACTTTTAAACGCTTTGTGAACAGGCCCAGAGGCAAAGTCCTGGGCGCAAACCCACGAGCCGAGCTGCGAGGCTGAGAGGAAGTGCTAGTCCAGCCCAACCCCGCACTGGATTTGGTGTGGAAACCGTCAGAGGTAAAAGGGATCGCTCAGATGGGGGGCCCGCGGTGAGCGGAGGAGGCAAAACCCCTCCGCCCGGCGCTCCCAGCCAGCGCGCAGCGGGAGGCGGCTGTGCCGCGGGCCCGTCCTTCGCGTCCGAGCTGCCGCGCACGCCCCGCGCGGAGCGCGGCATCGGGAGCCTCCGGTGGGGCTGGGTCCCGTCTCCCGCCCCATCCGGCGCTTTGTCCCAGCCCCGGCGGCCGGCGGCCCCGCTGCGGGCTCCCGAGCCGCGGTGACAGCCCCCGTCCCCATAGGGCTGCGAGCCCGGGAGTCCCTAATAGGCTGGCGACCGGTCGCCCGCCGGACCTCACCCAGGCGGGACGCGGCAGGAGGACGCTCGCCCTGCCGGAGGGGCCGCCGCCGCCGCCCGAAGCGCACGCAGGCCAAGCTCAGGCGCCAAAAGCCTTGGACTTCGAAACACACGACTTCCAACATCCTAAGCTTACCCAAAAATTCTCGACGAAATACGCCATGACCATCGTGCCGCCGCCGCACCGGGTTCCGCGTCCGCGCCCGCCCGCCGCTGTGTAAACACGGCCCGGCCCCCACAGCACCCCCGCCTTTCGCCGCCGCCGCCTTCTTCCCAGAGACCGGCCCGCACCTTCCAGGGCGCATGCGCCACCTAGCGGCTGCCGCCGCTGGGCGAGCACTTAGACGCCACGGCCACGGCGTGCGCATGCGCCCTGTCCCCATTCTCGGGTGTTGGTAGATCTCTCTGCATCCCGGGCGCGGCTGTGTTGAGTGTTCTCTTAGATTCGAATGGTGGAGAACTGGGTCCTTGAGGAGTCACCGGGGAGACTGCTCGCACTGTTTGCGGTGCGACGGGCACTGGCCCAGGGACAGAGCGAAGAGAAGGGCCAGCCAGCGGCAGTGGAGTCGGCAGGCTGGCTGCCCACTCGCTTTCTCTCCTCACAAGACTCGCTTCCCCGGCCTTCGAGGATCTCGAACGGACTATAGTCTGGACTCGCTGGGCTGGAGGAAACTTGGCCGCTGGCCACCCGGAGGAGACTGAGAAGCCTTTGGTCAACAGGGCGCCTTTCCTTGAACCAAAACAAAACTTTCCGGAGCCGGAAAGGAAACGCCCAGTGTCGCCTGAGAGCCCTGGAGCTGCGCGAGACCCAGGCACTGAGTGCGGCCTCGGCCGCTGACCTCTAACACGCCGGGAACAAACCAGCTGGGGCGGCCCGCAGGCCTGCGGGAGCGGAATGTGACCCGAAACCGACGGACTTCCTGACCCATAGTTCATAGTTCTCTTTAGCAACTTGAACATTTTGGAAAAAGAAACAAGTCTTAACATGCCTCGACCTAATGGAAAAACTAAATCCCCTTCCTACACCTTGCTTTCCAAAAGTTAAAAAAAAATAATTAAACGCTATTAGAGGTCTCAAGTTCACTGTCACCAGATCAGCTAGGTCCAGAATCTTCAGTTCTTGAAGCCAAGCCCTACAAATAGATTTATTGTAGCATATCACACCTCTTCAGGTGACTTAAAACAATGAACACCAATAAGATAACAATTCATGAGAAATTATCTTCATCCTCAAGTAAAAATCATGAGGTGCCTTTCACATGGATGAAATTGTAAGTGCTTGTTGAACAAGGAATAATTGGATAATGGTATTGTGGTCATACTTTTTAAGAATATCTGTTAGAAAGATACAGGATGCAGAACATCTAGGATTTGCTGAAAGTCATTTATTATGGATAGGGGTATGAGTAAGGTCATAGATGAAAAGGGATGAAACAAGATTGGCCATAGTTGCTCTATTTTTGTGTATCTTGTTTCTTTATTTTGTTTCTTTAAAAAGTCCTCATATCACTGACATTTACACTTAGTTTTGGGGAAAGTCAAACTTAGAAATAAGCTACAGCTCTCTAAGCTATCAGTCTAACTGGATTTTTCTCGATGCTGAATAACTTTTTTAAAAATTCAGCCATCTAGGTCACACAGCAAATACATTTGGCATTAAATTCCTAGTATCACTAAAGTACTCCCTCCCGCCGCCGCGCCCCCCCCCCCCCCGCCCCCGCACCCTTAGACCTGGGCAAGAGAGACTTCTATCCTGGACTCCATGCTTTAAAGGAACTTACATATCACACACACACATTAATTTAAAAAAAAAAATGGGTGCCTCTGCCACTTGTGATCTGATACTGAACACTGGCTCATAACCATAAATTCCCTCTCCCAGTGAAGAACACTATTCAGGCCCCAGGAAAACTCTTCTTCCTATCTTTTGTCTTCTGTCCTCAAAACAAACGGTGAACTCCAAAAGCAGTGAAAATTTGTACATAGCATGGCTGCCCATTTCAGAGACTGCTTTGGAGTCAGAATTTGAGCAGCAGAAATGCTTAGGTAAGAGAGAAGACAAATTAACTTGTCAAATGCTTCATCTCAGCTTGAATGCTATAGATTCCTGCATGACAAAGTATTGTTTCTCAGTAGTATCAAGCATACATTTTCCTTTTGTTAGTGTTCCGATGTGTGGCTATTACCTACTGACAATTTAGTATAGTGTTCACAATAGTTACTGGCCTTCATTCGTATTCTTCTGCTCCCCTAAAATTTAGGAGTAAATCTGGAATGAAAATAAGTATTCTGTGTATTTCAGGTATTTGCAAGGTTCATTAGGGCCGAAACACCATATCCTGTAATTGCCTGATGTTTAAGTTGTGGAACTTTATAGTAAACAGTGATTAAGGTGACTAAATTTCAGACAAGACTGTGTAGTATAGGAAGAGTGTGGATGGTATCAGCCTCCTTCTGCACTCTCAAGTGAGGTTTCCAGGGATGAACATACATTCTGGCAGAGCATAGATAAGCTCCTGAGTGGGTAGTGCTGGGTGGGGTTACAGGCATGAGCCACCGAGCTTATATGGGTTAAAGTATTTGTGCCACACACACTTAGCCTTTGCTTATCAAAATGTATTTCATTTTGAAATTATTAAAAACCAACATAGATAACAACAGTGTACAAGTCACTGCCTATAATACCTGTCACTTAAGTCAGTAAATGTTCAGTGAATGAATGAATGATGACATCTATCATAGAAATGTCAAGGTAGATGAGACCTTGAATATGTAATAATTCCATTATCTTTTACACATTCTCTTTTTTTTTTTTTTTTTGAGAGAGAGTCTCGCTTGGTCGCCCAGACTGGAGTGCAGTGGTGCGATCTCAGCTCACTGCAACCTCCACCTCCCAGGTTCAAGCGATTCTCATGCCTCAGCCTCTCAAGCAGCTGGGACTACACACGCCTACCACCACGCCTGACTAATTTGTGTATTAGACAAATTGTGTAGTAGACACGGGGTTTCACCACATTGGCCAGGCTGGTCTCGAACTCCTGACCTCAAGTGATCCGCCTGTGTGGGCCTCCCAAAGTGCTGGGGTTACAGGCATAAGCCACCGTGCCCAGCCTACTCATCCTCTTTAATTGGTGCTTGATCCTAGAGTTTGTAGAAAATGTCATTATTTAAGTTTTTGATTTAATTTTCTCATGTTACTTTAAATATATTCAAAAGAATTCTTGTGGGCTTGAGTGTACTTCTTAAAGGATAGAGTACTTTTTTTTTTTTTTTTTTTTGAGACAGAGTCTTGCTCTGTCACCCAGGCTGGAGTGCAGTGGTGCAATCTTGAGTCACTGCAACCTCCGCCTCCCAGGTTCAAGTGATTCTCCTGCGTCAGCCTCCAGAGTAACTGGAACTACAGGCACGTGCCACCACACCTGGCTAAGTTTTGTATTTTCAGTAGAGACGGGATTTCACCATGTTGGCTAGGCTGGTCTTGAACTCCTGACCTCAGGTGATCCACCCACCTCGGTCTCCCAAAGTGCTGGGATTACGGGCATGAGCCACCACACCTGGCCTTAGTGTACTTTGTGAAATAAAAATAAAATAAAATTTAAATAACATCCAAGATTTACTGTAGCAAGCGATTGCCTGTTGGAAAGGAGCCCCTACTCAATTTGGACTTTGATTTTTGGGTGTCCCCGCTACCAGAATCATCTTTCTCTTAGGATCTCTCTCGATACCTGCTGAAGAGATATCGGCTTCCAGGGATGCTGTTGATCCCCATTAAACTCTGGCCTAAGCATATATGTTATAGCCCAAAGCTATAGACTTTTAAAACATAACTTGATAAATGATACCAAATAAGAGAAGAGACACACAAAATAACCTAAGTCTAAATTATCTGGTTTACAAAATATGGTTTATTTCCAAGATTTGAGGGTTCAGTCTCTTAGGCAAGGCACCCAGAGCACTTCCCCCTTTCCATTCCTTAGTTTGATTTCCTCCCATTTCTCATCCTGGGTTCACAGCTCACAGCACATGAATCAACATTTAGTCATAAGGGCCATTTCCTCATAACTTCATTTGAAACTAGGTCCATGTCAGAAGAGTTGACTATAAAGAAAAATGCATTTTCTCATTTTTTTCAATATAATTTTGCAAATGTACTTCCACTTGTTTCCAAGATGGGAGTGGCAGAAGAGAAGATCCTATAAACCTCTTCTGTTTCCTGCCAATTTCTTCAAGGCGTGGCATCCATCCCCTGTCAGGTGCAGTGTTCTTTCTCTGAACTCATGTTGTACTTGACAATAACAAGTGGCAAAAGAGCTAAGCTCTATTAAAAGGCAGAAGAGAAACAGGCGGATCCCTGAAGTCTGGTACGCTCTTGTTTTTCTGTACTCAGTAGCAGCATATTAAAAGCAAAAGCCTTACGCAAAACGGAAAGGAAAGCAAAAGCTTGGCAGATGGCAGCCAGGCAGGCTGCTATGTGAGGGCCCAGAGGTAGAAGCATGTTGATCGAAGTGCAGAATAGAGCTCAACATCACCCTGCACGCTACTTTCTCATTTCAGAGCAGCTTACCAGGTGGATGTGCATTTCTTCTCTCCTAAGTGCACCTGGGATTGACTCCCTGCCTGCTCCTCATGTGGTGCCATCTCTTCCTCCAGAATGAGATGTACTTTCCCGGGTGCTCCTTCATTTGTGGAAGAAACACAAACACCTGACCAGTTGTTCCAGGGTCTGCATTGCTAGTGACTGCAGGGAACCCAACAATGCTTCAAAAAATAAGAGAAATTACTAAATTACAGAAAGCCATGAAGATAATGATAATGTAGAAACACTCAGGGCTGGGCGCAGTGGCTCACGCCTGTGATTCCAACACTTTGGGAGGTCAGGGCAGGTGGATCACCTGAGGTCAGGAGTTCGAGACCAGCCTGGCTAACATGGCAAAACCCCATCTCTACTACAAATACAAAAAATTAGCCAGGCGTGGTGGCAGGCGCCTGTAATCCCAGCTACTTGGGAGGCTGAGGCAGGAGAATTGCTTGAACCTGGGAGGTGGAGGTTGCAGTGAGATGAGATTGTGCCATTGCACTCCAGCCTGGGCAAGAGAGCGAGACACTGTCTCAAAACAAACAAACAAAAACCAAAATCAAAAAAACACTAAAAAATGTTTGTCATTAATGTTAAGTGGAAAGACAGAAGGTGTCAAATTACAAATATGTTGAGTCATACATTTTATTTGTAAAATTACAAATATGGGCCAGGTGTGGTGGCTCACGTCTGTAATCCCAGCACTTTGGGAGACCGAGGCGGGCGGATCACAGGGTCAGGAGTTTGAGACCAGCCTGACCAACATGGTGTAACCCCATCTCTACTAAAAATACAAAAATTAGCTGGGCGTGGTGCTGCCTGCCTGTAATCCCAGCTACTCAGGAGGCTGAGGCAAGAGAATTGCTTGAACCTGGGAGGCGGAGATTGCAATGAGCCGAGATCGTGCCACTGCACTCCAGCCTGGGTGATGGAGCAAGACTTCATCTCAAAAAAAAAAAAAAAGAAAAATTACAAATATGCAAAAAAAAAAAGTATGTTAAATAGACAAATATAAAACGTGGAAGACATTTAAAATTTAATATAATAACATTGTACAATTTAAAGAACAATCGTTCTATGTTTTTGTCTGAATATAAATGTAACTGGGCCTAATCTTCTTTAATGTCTTTCATTAACTCTCTCCTCTGTTTCATTCATTCAGGCAGTAGACATTTACTATGCACTTGTTACAATGAAAAGATTGTCTCTACTTGCTTTTTTTTTTTTTGAGACAGGGTCTTGCTGTGTTGTCCAGGCTGGAGTACAGTGGCGCAATCGTAAGTCACTGCAACCTCAACCTCCTGGTCTCAAGCAAGCCTTCCTACTTATGCTTCCCTAATAGCTGGGACCACAGGTGCACACCACCATGCCCACCTAATTTTTTATTTTTTGTAGAGATGGCATCCCCCTATGTTGTCAGGCTGGTCTTGAACTCCTGGGCTCAAGTAATCCTCTCGTCTTGGCCTCCTAAAATGCTGGAATTACAGGTGTGAGCCACCATGCCTGGCCATCTCTGCCTTTGAGCAATTCACAGTCTAATATAGACTTATGATGAAGATGATAGAGATCATGGCAATTATAGCAATAATGTGCATAGAAGAGTGCCTGATGCATAGTTGGCAAGCAATACAAATCATTAATTAATGATTTGTATTAATTAATGAATTAATGCATTAATTAATGAATCACTGTTCCAAAACGTAACCACAAAGAAATGTAATTTGTATTTTTATTGTATTTTCCTTCTTTCTTTCCTTCTCTCCTTTTCCCTTCAACTCCCTCCTTTCTTTCTGCAAGGAAAGTGACAGGAAACTGCCCTGGATTCACCCAGGGAATCCTCCATTAGCACACTGATTTGGGGGTCCATGGAATAGTAGAGTCCAGAGCAACTTCTGAAACCCAGTCCTGGAGCCAGCTAGCTCCCTAGGAGATGGATGCTTATGAAGAACAGGGCACTAGAAATTGTAATAATAGGAGCCCAAGCAAGAAGCACCCTTGGCTTAGCTAAGAATGGAGGAAGTGGACTTGAAGAGCTACTCCCTTGAAGAGCCACTGAATATGAGTCACCAATGGACCAGCACATTCTGTACACCTTGTAGCACCAGATTTCAACAGAACACAGTGTACCAGTGGTCCTATTCACTGTTTATCTAACAAACATTTATTGAACACCTGTATTGAGCTAGGCCCTCTTCTAGACACTGGTGATACAATGGTGAATGAGACAAATAATTGTGCTGCTTTCATGGCACTTAAATGTACAGAGACAGACCAAAAGGATTTAAATAAATGATATCTTTTGGGATAGTGATACATGCTTTGCAGTATAATTGACAAAGGTTGTAGTAGGGAGAGGGGGCTTCTTCTTTACCCAGAATGGTCAAAAAGGCCTCCCTGAGGACATGACATTTGAGCAGAGACCTGAATGAGCTAAAGGAAGTAGCCATGCAAAGATCTGCAGAGTAGTCCACATTAAAGCAACAACAATAAGGTCCAGAAGTAGCAGTGAGCTTGATTTGTTCAAGTAAATGAAAAGGGGGCCAGTTTGGCTGGAGTGCAGTGATCAAACGGAAGAAGAACAGAAATGAGATCAGACAGGAAAGCAGAGTCAAGTCAGAGAGAGGCTAGTTTGTAATCTAAGCATCATAGGAAGCCAATGGAGGATTTGAAAGCAGGAGAATGATATCTGATTTATGTTTTAAGGAAGATCACATTCAGGCCGGGCACGGTGGCTCACACCTGTAATCCCAGCACATTGGGAGGCCGAGGCTGGCGGATCACTTGAGACCAGGAGCTTGAGACCAGCCTGGGCAACATGATGAAACCCCGTCTCTACTAAAAATACAAAACTTAGCAAGGCGTGGTGGCACACACCTGTAATCCCAGCTACTCAGGAGGCTGAGGCAGGAGAATTGCTTGAATCCAGGAGGCAGAGGTTGTGGTGAGCCGAGATCGTGCCACTGCACTCCAGCCTGGGCAACAGAGCAAGACTCCATCTCAAAAAAAAAAAAAAAATCACATTGACTGCTCTCTGAAAGGAAGGGTAGTGGAAAAAATATTTGAGAGGCCACTCCAAAGATGGATATAATAGACCTGGCAAGGGAAGGTGATGGCAGGGACTGGGTGACAGCTGTGGAAATGTAAGAAGTTATCAGGCTCAAGCTCTACTTGGAAGGTAAAGCTGACAGAGCTTGCTAATGGATTGGATTTAGGGCGGGAAGGAAAGAAATCAAAGATGATCCTAGAAGTTGTGCCTGAACAACTAGGTGTATGGTGAATGGTGCCACAATGATAGAAAAATGCGGAGAAGAGCTGGTTTGGAGAAAGAGAGAACTCAGTGGTTTTATTTATTTATTTATTTTTGACCCGTCGCCCAGGCTGGAGTGCAGTGGTATGATCTCAGCTCACTGCAACCTCTGCTTCCTAGATTCAAGTGATTCTCCTGCCTCAGCCTCCCAGGTAGCTGGGATTACAGTCATGCGCCACGATGCCCAGCTAATTTTTTTTGTATTTTTAGTAGAGACGGGTTTCGCCATGTTGGCCAGGCTGGTCTCAAACTCCTGACATCAAGTGATCCACCTGCCTCGGGCTCCTAAAGTGCTGAGGTTACAGGTGTGGGCCACCACGTCTGGCCAGAACTCAGTGGTTCTACTTTGGACTTGTTAAATTTGAAGGGCCTAATGGAAATACAAGTAGAAATGTCTATCAGGCAATTGGATATATGATTCTGGAGCCCAGGACAGAGGTTGGATTCAAGACGTAAACTGGAGGGTCATTGGCATGAATAGAGGAGATTTGATGAGATCACATAGAAAGAAAGGGGAGAGAGGAAGGGAGGGAGATAGAGAGCCTGTGGAACTGAGGAAAAAGCCCTGGGGCACTCCTACATTTAGAGGTTAAGAGAAGTGGATAAGCCAGCAAAAGAGATTAATGTAAAGTAGAACACCAAGAAAAAGAGATGACATTCAAGCCACGAGTAGAGAGTGTTTTAAGAAGTGATTGATGCATGACAAATACTGAGAAATGACTATTGGATTTAGCCAGTTGGAAGTGGCCTTGGCAAGTGTTGATTCTTTGAAGGGGTGGAGACATAAATCTGAATGAAGTTGGTTGAAGAGAGAAGAGGAAGTAAGGACAAAAAGTATAAACAATTCCTTCAAGAAGTTTTGCTATGAAATGAAGCAGCAAAATAGGCAGGTATTGAAGAGAACAAGTGATAAAAGGGAGGGAGTAAGTATTAAGATGAGATGTAATAAAGCAATTTGAGTTCCAGAGAGGATGAACCAAAGAGGGGGGAAAAGAAAGATAATTATAGAGATGAAGTCCTTGAGTAGAGGAAAGAATATGAGATCCAGAATAAAAGTGGAGTTCTAAGAGGGTGTTTCTGGATTTCTAATAAGTCTAATAGGTTATTGGTCAATTGGTTGGAAAAAATAAGAACTATAGGTTATTGTAGTTCTGCATATTAAAAGCATCCTTCATGTATTATCTCATTGAATCATCATACTAACCCTGTGAGGTCGCAACGATTACCCCAATTTTACAAATGAGAAAATATGATCTAGGAGATTAGATGAGTTGCTCAAGGTCATACAACAAGTAAATGGGAAACTACTGTTAATTTAGGGGTACAAGAGAGGCATGAATAAAGTGTTATGGAGGAAGCGATGCCTCAAGCAACAAAACAGGTCAAAAGACTAGGAATGGTGAAGGGTGAAAGTTAAATTCATCCACCCAGGGATTTATTTTTTATTTTATTTTATTTTATTTTATTTTTGAGATGGAGTCTGGCCCTGGTGCCCCGGCTGGAGTGCAATGGCACAATCTTGGCTCACTGCAACCTCCACCTCCCAGGTTCAAGCAATTCTCCTGCCTCAGCCTCCCGAGTAGCTAGGATTACAGGCACCCGCCACCACGTCCAGCTAATTTTTTGTATCTTTAGTAGAGACAAGGTTTCACCACGTTGGCCAGGCTGGTCTTGAACTCCTGACCTCGTGATCCACCCACCTCAGCCTCCCAAAGTGCTGGGATTACAGGCATGAGCCACTGCACCCGGCCACCCAGGGATTTTATTTATGGGTTTTTGTTTTTAACTGGTGGATCTGGTCTTCCTCAGTTTCCACATTCTTTCCATAAAGAGGTCCCTTTCTTGGTTACCTTCTCCCTAACTAGGTGCTTTAGGTAAATATAAATGCTAACTAGTAAGAATCCTATAAAAATGTCAAGGAGGCCGGGCACATTGGCTCACGCCTGTAATCCCAGCACTTTGGAAGGCTGAGGCGGGCAGATTACCTGAGGTCAGGAGTTTGAGACCAGCCTGACTAACATCGTGAAACCCCATCTCTACTAAAAATACAAAAAATTAGCCAGGCATAGTGGCGGGCGCCTGGAATCCCAGCTACTCAGTAGGCTGAGGCAGGAGAATCACTTGAACCCGGGAGGCAGAGGTTGCAGTGAGCCGAGATTGTGCCACTGCACTCCAGCCTGGCGACAAAGAGAGCCTCCGTTTCCAAAAAAAAAAAAAAAATTAAGGAAATATATTTACATCTTACTGTTTAAAAAGTCTCTTCTCTCTTCATTGTTAATCCTGAAACACGCAAGAAATATAACTGTTCAAAATTTCAGATTCTAATCAAAATCTAAGGCTGACCTACCTTAAACAGGACATTTGGTAATTGTATTAAAAACCACTCCCTTTTGTAGACAGAAGGAAACAGAAAACCATATCAGCCTGTAGAAATGGTTGTAATGTTCTTTATAAAAATCCTTAAGGCCACAGAGTTCTCATTAACTATTTGCAGGGAGGAGGCAATTGGGCTGGGTCAAACAGGCTAGATCCAAAGGTAATAAAATCAAATTTTTGTTTCCAGGCCGGGCACAGTGTCTCAGGCCTATAATCCCAGCACTTTGGGAGGCCAAGGTGGGCAGATCATTTGAGGTCAGGAGTTCAAGACCAGCCTGACCAAAATGGTGAAACCCCGTCTCTATTAAAAATACAAAAAAATTAGCCAGACATGGTGGCACATGCCTGTAGTCCCAGCTACTCAGGAGGCTGAGGCAAGAAAATCGCTTGTACCCGGGAGGCGGAGGTTGCAGTGAGCCGAGATCATGCCACTGCACTCCAGTCTGGGCGACAGAGCAAAACTCCATCTCAAAAAAAAAAAAAAAAGTTGTTTCCAGCCTTAAAATCCCACTGGATGTTATCTGCCTTTATACACTTTTCTTTATAGTGTTTCAAGAACAAACTGTCACCAACTAGTTATTTTTTTCATTTAGGTCCAGAAAATGTATGTTATTTTTTTCTTCCTACTTCCCACATGCCAGCTAAAACCACTTATTTCCATTTATTCAAAGCTGTCTTCAAATATATCTCCTCCAAAAAAAGAAAGTTGCAAAACCTTACCTTCTGTATAATCTCATATTTCTTTTTTCCGACATATTTCCTGAGTGATACATCCTTCAAATTGAGTAATTTATATCTTGTCCAAAGAGCTTTGTACTGTTCTTTGTAGATGCTTTCTTGTTTTTTTCTTTTTTTCTCTTTTTTGCAGGTGCATGTGTTTGTGTTGGTGATCATAGTCGGAGGAAGAATTCATCATTCTTTCTTTACTCTTAAAAATACATCATCTCTTACTTTTCAGTTTATACAGGGGCTTCCATATTGGTGGGGGGAGTATGTATAGCTTTACAGATATAGATGTCCATTCATTCATCCATTCAACAAGCACCTATAGTGTTTTGGCACTGTTTTAGGTGCGTGATAGACAGCAGTGAAGAAAAGTTGAATTCTGCTCTCAGAGATCTTAAATCCCAGTAGGGATGATAGGCAAAAATAACACAAACAAGTAGACACATAGTATAATATCTGAAATGTCAGTAGATACATAGCATAGTGGTAAGTGCTATGTTACGAAAATAAAGCAGGGCAAGAGCAGTATAATGTCTTGTTTAAAAATAGCAGATGAGATCAGAAAATCTATGACACAATATGGTGACTATAGTTAAAACCAAGGTATTGTATTCTTAAAATTTGTTGAGAGTAGATTTTAAGTTTTCTTACCACTAAAAAATTATAAGTATGTGAGGTAATGTATTAATTAGCTCGATTTAGCTATTTCACAATGTATACTTATTTCGAAATAACATGTTGCACATGATAAATATATAAGATTTTTATTTGCCAATTTAACAACTACTTTTTAAAAAATATATAGCAGATGAGATGACCATATAGAATATGGCTCTGGAATTAAACTGCCTGGATTTTAATCCTGGCTCTGATACTTATGAGCTTTGTAACCTTAGGGAGGTTATTTAATCATTTGTATGACTCAGTTTGCACGTCTGTAAAGTGGGGATAATATAGTATCTACCTCAAAGAGTTGCTGTAAAGACTAAATGAGTTAAAATATGTAAAACAATGGCAGGGCACCATTGCTTACACCTGTAATCCCAGCACTTTGGGAGGCTGAGGCGGGCAGATCACTTGAGCTCAGGAGTTCCAGACCAGCCTGGGCAACATGGCAAAACCCCATCTCTACTAAAAATACAAAGAAAATTAGCTGGGCATGGTGGTGCACCCCTGTAGTCCCAGCTACTCAGGAGGCTGAGGTGGGAGGATCACCTGAGTCCAGGAGGTAGTGGCTGCAGTGAGCTGTCATTGCACCACTGCACTCCAGAGCCCGGGCGACAGAGTGAAACCCTGTCTCAAAAAATAATTTTAATAAGGCCGGGCGCAGTGGCTCATGTCTGTAATCCTAGCACTTTGGGAGGCCGAGGTGGGTGGATCACCTGAGGTCAGGAGTTCAAGACTAGCCTGGCTGACATGCCGAAACCCTGTCTCTACTAAAAATACAAAAATTAGACAGGTGTGGTGGTGGGCGCCTATAATCCCAGCTACTCAGGAGGCTGAGGCAGGAGAATCCCTTGAACCTAGCGGATGGAGGTTCCAGTGAGCCAACATTGCATCACTTCATTTCAACCTGGGCAAAAATAGTGAAACTCCATCTCAAAAAATAATAATAACAATTATTATTATAAACTATTAATATTAAGAAGAACCGGAAGTGATGGGGGTCCTATTAAAGTTTAATGAAAATCAATCTGAGGAGGTGAATGAAATGAAGGAAACAAATCTTCTGATGTCTACCAGACAAAACCTACCAGGCAGAAGAAAAAGCACACAGAAAAACAGATGAGGTTGGTATGGCTTGAGCAGAATGAGTGGGTAATAGTTGTAGGGAATGTGGTAAAAGAATGGAGTTGGAGTTGGGCCAAATCAGCTAGGGCCTTATAGGTCATAGAAAACCTCAGGTGGTATTCTAAGAGTGATGGGAAGTCATCAGAGGGCTTTTAGCTGAGCAGTGTCATAACCTAATGTTTAGAAGGATTATCCTGGCTGCTATGTGGAGAATAGGCTAAAAGGGGCAAGACAGCTGGTTGTTAAAAACATGTACCAGCACACTACTGGATTCAAGATATACTAATAAATAGAAAAAGGCAAGGTGTGGGACAAAATGCGTGATATACCGCCATTGGCATTTTAAAAATCTCTATATATGTGTATTTGTAACATATATGTGTATACATATATATACATTTTACACCTATACATAAACATTACATATATACATATACACAATGTATATTAGATATGTATTTTCTTCATATACATATTCTATCTCTGGAAGGAAGGATATGTAAGAGACTGGTAACAGTGATACTTTGGAGAAGGGAACTAGATTACAGGATTTAAAAGATTATCTTTTGCAATTTTTGAATTTTGTTATTTGAGACAGAGTCTCGCCTGTCGCCAGGCTGGAGTGCAGTGGCGCGATCTCGGCTCACTGCAACCTCTGCCTCCCGGGTTCAAGGATTCTGATGCCTCAGCCTCCCGAGTAGCTGGGTCTACAGGCGTGCACCACCATGCCCAGCTAATTTTTGTAATTTTTAGTAGAGATGGAGTTTCACCATTTTGGCCAGGATGGTCTTGACCTCTTGTCCTCGTGATCTGCCTGCTTCAGCCTCCCAAAGTGCTGGGATTACAGGCATGAGCCACCGCGGCTGGCCTTGGATTTTGTTCTATGTGAATGTATTACCTATTTAAAAAAAGATAAATATTGTTGGAAACATGAAAAACAGAAAAATAAAAAAAAACAGATAAATAAACATTAAAAGAAAAAAAAATCAGAATCATTTTACCCAAATGTTAAAAGGTGGTAGTGAAATCAAGGTTGAGGGACAGGGCTATAACTAAAGGTACCATGATGGATTGGATATGCTCGATAGGAAAAAACATGAACATCACCCCCAAAGGTCCTAGTATGTGTAAAATAAAGTAAAACATGGCATGGTTTCCTGATGCCTTTTTATTTCAATGATAATTTGACTAGTGTCAATTGGGTGTACAATTATTGTGTCATACTTTATTTGCTTGATTTTTTTTTTTTTTTTTTTTGAGACGGAGTCTCGCTCTGTCTCCCAGGCTGGAGTGCAGCTGTGCAATCTCATTTCAATGCAACCTCCACCTGCTGGGTTCAAGCGATTCTCATGCCTCAGCCACCTGTGTAGCTGGAATTACAGGTGCGTGCAACCACGCCCAGCTAATTTTTGTAGTTTTAGTAGAGACGGGGTTTTGCCATGCTGGCCAGGCCAGTCTCGAACTCTGGACCTCAAGTGATCTGCCCGCTTCAGCCTTCCAAAGTGTTGGGATTACAGGCATGAGGCACCATGCCCAGCTTTCAATTCTTTCTAACTTTAAAAAATTTTGGTCATGTGTGATGACTCATTCCTGTAATCTCAACACTTTAAGAGGTTGAGGCAGGAGGTTCGTTTGACCCCAGGAGTTGGAGACAAGCCTGGGCAACATAGGGAGACCCCATCTCTATTAAAAAAAAAAAAAAAAGCCAGAGGTGGTGGTGTGGACTACCTGTGGTCCCAGCTACTTGGAAGGATGAGGCAGGAGGATCACCTGAGCCTGGGGGGATTAAGGTTACAGTGAGCTATGATGGTGCCACTGCACTCCAGCCTGGGAGACAGGGTGAGACCCTGTTTCAAAAAAATTGTTTCTGTCGGCCGGACGCGGTGGCTCCTGCCTGTAATCCCAGCACTTTGGGAGGCCAAGGCGGGCGGATCACGAGGTCAGGAGATTGAGACCATCCTGGCTAACACGATGAAACCCCGTCTCTACTACAAAAATACAAGAAAAAAAATTAGCCTGGCGTGGTGGCAGGCGCCTGTAGTCCCAGCTACTCGGGAGGCTGAGGCAGGAGAATGGCGTGAACCCAGGAGGCAGAGCTTGCAGTGAGCCGAGATTGTGCCACTGCACTCCAGCCTGGACAACAGAGCGAGACTCCGTCTCAAAAAAAAAAAAAATTAGCTGGGTGTGTGGCGGGCGCCGGTAGTCCCAGCTACTCGGGAGGCTGAGGCAGGAGAATGGCGTGAACTCGGGAGGCGGAGCTTGCAGTAAGCCAGGAACGCGCCACTGCACCTGGACGACAGAGCACGACTCCATCTCAAAAACAAAAAAAAGTTTCTGTCATTTAAAAAATGTTTTTCTTTTTAAAAAAGAAAAATCCTGCCCTCTGTGTACATCACTGTGTTTTCAACAATGTCTGTTTTCCTTTGTGCTGCTTGCACATCATGTTCACTTCTGCAAATTTTCTCTGCAGCCTCCTTGAGATCAGCACCAATGGGATGTCACAATGCAGACTCTCTCCCCCACTCTTTCCTCAACTACAGACTACTTCCTGAAAAATATGATTAGTTTATGATATTTCTTGCTCAAATCCGCTTCGTCAGCTTTTTCTCAGTACCAAACTGTCCAGAAAAGTTCCCACCACCGGAACCTCATTCCATTGTTGCAAACAAAGAGATTATTGATTTTTCATCTTAGGCTATGCACTTCACGTTAGAGTCATGGATTCTGCTGGCTCTGTACATTTCTGTTTGATCTTCACTGCTTTTGGCAGACTTTTTTTCTATTTTAGTTTCAAATGTCTTCTAGTTGCATCAGATATAGAGTTGACATTACCGTTTCTTATTCTTCTTATTACTTTTGGGTGGCTAGGCAGTAAAGACCTACGTTCTTTGCCATATTAATACCTAGATAAGATCAGAAGATGATTTTGCATTAATTCTGCCTGGCATTTAGTAGACTCTTCCAATCCAAGTCTGGGAAATGTTCTTTTTTTATTTCTTTGATAATTGTCCCCCTTTTATTCTTACAGTCCTATAGCTGTATAATTTTAGTTATATTTATCTTCTGTATCTCTTAATATTGCTGTACTTTTTCTTTTTTTTTTTTTTTTTCTTTGAGACAGAGTCTTGCTCTGTTGCCCAGGCTGGAGTGCAGTGGCACAATCTCGGCTCACTGCCCAGCTCTGCCTCCCGGGTTCACACCATTCTTCCCCCTCAGCCTCTGAGTATCTGGGACTACAGATGCCCGCCACCATGCCCAGCTAATTTTTTTGGATTTTTAGTAGAGACGGGGTTTCACCATGTTAGCCAGGATGGTCTCGATCTCCTGACCTCATGATCCGCCCATCTCCGCCTCCCAAAGTGCTGGGATTACAGGCATGAGCCACCACGCCTGGCCTATTGCTGTACTTTTTCTTTTGTTCTTTTTTTTTCTTTTGTTCTTTTTTTTTCTTTTTTGCATAAATTTTGGAAAAGTCTCTCAGCTCAATTTTCCAACTCATTAATTGTATATTCAAGTTAGGGTAAGGGTTATTGTATATTTAGCCCAATTATTGGATTTAGCAATTTTTTTTTTTTTTGAGAAGGATTCTCACTCCATCACCCAGACTGGAGTGCAGTGGTGCAATATCAGCTCACTGCAATCTCTGCTTCCTGGGTTCAAGCAATTCTCTTGCCTCAGCCTCCTGAGTAGCTGGGATTACAGGCGCCTGCCACCACGCCTAAGTTTTGTATTTTTAGTAGAGACGGGGTTTCACCATGTTGGCCAGGCTAGTCTTGAACTCCTGACCTCAAATGACCCACCCGCCTCGGCCTCCAAAAGTGCTGGGATTACAGGCATGAGCCACCATGCCTGGCCGCAATAATATTTTAAAATTTCCATGAATTCTGGTTGTGTTTCATAGCAGCTGTCTCTTGTTTCAATGTGATATACTTTAAAGCAACTCTGAGGATCTGAACTATGTTTAATTTCAAGTTTTTATCTGTTTCTATTGACTATTCTTTTTAAGTGGGCTAGTTCTATTTGTTAAATTTGGTGCTCTCTTTAATGCTCTTGGTTTCTCCAAATGTTTGTTGGTTCTTTTGTTATTGTTGTTCCATTTGTAGGAACAGAATTTCAGTCTAGACTGAAATTCATAGCTGGACGCATTTCCTCACTTCAAATGAGAACTCATGTTTACCTGGCAGTGAATGCAAGTTTTGATTACAAGAATCTGCCTCATGGGATTTGGTAGGGATAGGCAGACTCTGTAGGTAACGTCTCTTCTTAGAATGGTTTCCTGACCCTCCAGGGTATTGTCCTTTTCCTCTGACCTTAGCTTACTCTGGAACAGTAATATGTTGGTAAATGTTTGACAACCAGCTCTGGGTGGAGTGGGGGAAGTCCTAGTTTGCAGCGTTTCCTGATTTCCATGCAATGTAAAATCTCCCACCCTAGCCAATTTTCAAGCTAGCAACATTACAATCACTGAATGGGGAGTTGAGAAGAGATGTACAAACTAGATTCTTAAGAGACTGACTTCATTTAGCATACCATTGCTGTGGGGCTGCTGTACTATGTCAGAAAACTATACCCATGACTCTCATCTAAGCCCAAACAATGGAGCCAGCTGCTCCAAGAGCAACTCCAGGAATTGATGGGGACTTAGGGGTATGGCTCCGTTATTTCTTCAGTTAACAAAGTACTTTGTTCCTTTGAATGGTTTTAGGTTCTTATGCCCTGCTAGATTTCTCTACTGATTCCCACGTTTCTTATTTTTTTCAAAAATTCCTTTCTATATTGTTTGCTGGAAGCACCTTTTCTGGTTTTCCTGTGCTGCTTTGAATTTATTTTTCTATTTCTTTGTGATTTCAGTGGAATTTGAAGAAGGAATGGCAAAGCGGAAGTCCTTCTCCTATTTGATGTCTTAACTTGTTTTTACTGGAAGTCACTTCCTCTTTTGTCTCAGAGGCTGATTCGCCTCCCATAACCAGTGATTTTCCTGTAAGCTCATTATCCTGGATGATGGTTTGACTAACCAAGGCTACTGGCTGCTGAGGGGTTTCTGAGGAAACTTTGGTAGCCTGATTGAGGCCATCTGCCTCTCCACCTGGGCTCTAGTTGTGGAGTACACCACTCTGTTCATGGAGGCCATGCACACTGGCCAGAGAAGAGCAGCCCATGTGCAAAAGGATCCAAGTAAGCATTTTCCATTCTCACAGGTCAAATAAGAGGACTTCCCACATTTATTCAGAAGGTAGTTGAAAGTGGTCAGCCCCAGATCTCCTCTATGTGACTCTTTGGTTGATGCTACTTGTACCTCAACACTTGGAAGGCCCGTTCTGGACAGGAGCAACTTTCACTTTACTCTGGAAACGTGGGCAGGTGGGCACAGAATAGAGTGAATCTGAGGCAGAAACTCCTTCAGGCTAACTTTGTGACGGACACTGTTCTAAGTCTTTAGGTGAGTTAACTCATTTAGTCTTCAAGACAATCCTCTGAAGTAGGTATTTTTATCATCCTCAGTTTACAGACACAGAAACTGAGACACAGAAAGGCCATTCAGCCACTCAGTGGTTGAGGCAGGACTGACACTCAAGAAGTCTTGTGACAGTTGTAATGAGTTAGTCGTGATGGTGGCTACCAGGTAGGTGTGTGGATAGATGTGTGGTGGCCTCTCCTCTGATGGAAAACTCCCAAAGCACTGAAACAGTCTGGTAGCTGTAGTTGCCGAGGTGTGTAGGGGCATCGGTGAGCTCAGCAGACTGTGTTCCAAGTCACATTAAAGAGGCAGATTTATTGCAAGCCTATCTCCTAGAGACAGAATGTATTTTCCAAAAATGGGCAACACACTGTGTCCCATCTCACATGCTGTTCTTATAATATAACTTTGATACTACATTCTTATTTAGAAATGGAAGCCCACGTTTCCTCCCTTTGATGCTGGGCAGAATTGTGACTACAATGAAAATAATGCTATATGGCTTTTGAGGCTAGGTCCTAAAAGGTAATGCAATATACGTATAGTTCTCTTGGAACATTTAATATTGAAATCCGACCACCACGCTGTAAAGAAGACTGCAGCCCACGGAGAAGTCCACACAGCCAGAAACTGAGGCCCAAGGCTCACATCCCCAGCTGAGCTCCTGGCCTACAGCCAGCCCCAAGGTGCCGTCATGTGAATGAGACATTTTGAAAGTGGATCCCCCAGGCCCAGGCAAGCCATTCCTGACAATAAAATGTGGAACAGAGATGTGATTCCTTTTTAAGACCTCCCCAAATAACAGATTCCTAAGCAAAAATAAAGGACTGTTGTTGTTTTAAGCCACTAGGTTTTGGAGTGGTTTGTTATGTGCCATAGATACATTCCTGCATATTACCTGCTTGTCTCCAAAAAATTCAAAACTCAGTCTAATAGGTGGGACTTCCCCTGAGGGCTCTGGCAATTATCAAACTTTCCCCATAACTTTCACCAAATTATTGAGCTGCTCCAGGAGAGGAAGAATATAAAGAGTATATTTACAATTCTGTCTGGAATTGGTGGGTTCTTGGTCTCGCTGACTTCAAGAATGAAGCCACGAACCCTTGTGGTGAGTGTTACAGTTCTTAAAGATGGTATGTCTGCAGTTTATTCCTTCAGATGTTCAGATGTGTCTGGAGTTTCTTCCTTCTCGTGGATTCATGGTCTCGCTGACTTCAGGAGTGAAGCTGCAGACCTTCGCGGTGAGTGTCACAGCTCTTAAAGGCGGCGCATCTGGAGTTGTTCATTCCTTCCCATGGGTTCATGGTCTTGCTGGCCTCAGGAGTGAAGCTGCAGACCTTCACGGTGAATGTTACAGCTCTTAAAGGTGGTGCGGACCCAAAGAGTGAGCAGCAGCAAAATTTATTGTGAAGAGCAAAAGAACAAAGCTTCCACAGCATGGAAGGGGACCCAAGCATGTTGATTCCCTTTTATTCCCTAATCTGGCCCCACCCACATCCTGATGATTGGTCCATTTTACAGAGAGCTGATTGGTCCGTTTTACAGAGAGCTGATTGGTCCATTTCAACAGAGTGCTGATTGGTGTGTTTACAATCCCTGAGCTAGACACAGAGTGCTGATTGGTGCATTTACAATCCTCTAGCTAGACATAAAAGTTCTCCAAGTCCCCATCAGATTAGCTAGATACAGAGTGCTGATTGGTGCATCCACAAACCCTGAGCTACACACAGAGTACTGATTGGTGCATATACAATCCTCCAGCTAGACATGAAAGTTCTCCAAGTCCCCACCCGACTCAGGAGCCCAGCTGGCTTCGCCTAATGGATCCCACGCTGGGGCCATGGGTGGAGCTGCTCATCAGTCCCACGCTGTGTGCTGGCACTCCTCAGCCCTTGGGCGGTCGATGGGACTGGGCGCCGCGGAGCAGGGGCAGGGGGCGGTGCCCGTTGGGGAGGCTCCGGCTGCACGGGAGCCCACTGGTGTTGAGGGAGCTCAGGCATGGCGGGCTGCAGGTCCTGAGCACTGCCCTGCAGGGAGGCAGCTGAGGCCCCGCGAGAATATGAGTGCAGCGTGGGCAGGCCAGCAGTGCTGGGGGACCTGGTGCACCCTCCACAGCTGCTGGCCCAGGTGCTAAACCCCTCACTGCCCGGGGCTGGTGGCGCCAGCCAGCCACTCTGAGTGTGGGGCCCGCTGAGCCCACGCCCACCCGGAACCCATGCTGGCCCGCGAGCACCGCGTGCAGCCCCGGTTCCCGCCCCCGCCTCTCCCTCCACACCTCCCTGCAAGCAGAGGGAGCCAGCTCCAGCCTTGGCCAGCCCAGAGAGGGGCTCCCACAGTGCAGCAGTGGGCTGAAGGGCTCCTCAAGCGCAGCCAGAGTGGACACCGAGGCCGAGGAGGCCTCTCAATCCCCCCTCTAAACAGGACACCCTAACCGCTGTTGGGAATTTGGCCGATGACCGCTCTAGCTACTTCCTGCTGGATAGGGGTGATGAAGGGGTCCTGCAGTTGTAGTGTCCTCCAGAGGGGAACTCTCTAGGCCAGTGAAAGTGCCAGCAGGTCGGTTCAGGGATCCTCGGTAGAAGTTGTTAGTTGAACTCATTTGGGGTTCCATTTGTAAGACCATCTGTAGCTTGATGGCCTCGACTCTAGAGGAAACAAATTTAACAAGGATGTTAAAAATACAGGGTCCATAGGCGAGTAACAGCAAGATGGCTGCCATGGGATCTAGAAAGGGGAGAAGCCATGTTGCCCAACTCCAGAGGTTGGTATAAGAATTTGACAGGCGTTGCCTGATTTCAGGAGCCTTTTCCTGTAAACGCCAGGTGGCATCTTGTACTATCCCTGACTGGTTAGTGTAAAAACAACACTCTTCCCCTAAGAAGGTACAGAGTCCTCCTTTCTCAGCAGTGAGGAGGTCTACGCCTCAGTGGTTTTGGAGAGTCACTGCTGCCAAAGAGTCTATTTGGGATTGTAGAGTAAGCATAGATTTCGTTATTTCTTGCAAACTATCTGAAAAAGCCTTTGAGAGTGTGTGGTAGTAGGATAATGAAATAGATAAACTGGCTATTTCGGTTCCTGTAGCAGTAGCCATTCCTAACCCTATAAGTAGGGGTATTAGTTGTATGGCTCTGTGCTGATGGACTTGAGCTTTGAGGGATACTGATAAGGTCTGGTTTCCTGGGGCAATGTTAATGTTGGGACTTAGAAAGACTAAGGTGCAGGTGCCTGTCCAGTTAGTGGGGAGGCAGATATAAGTCGATGTTCCACATAAGAAGAATATACCTTGCTGGGTAGACAGAACTGGTTGTGTATGTTAAAAAGGTGTGTGTATTTGTTGTTTTCATTTTCCCATACTCCTAGAGTACTTGCCAAGGTAGCTCCAGTGAGTGGCTGGAAAGGGGTGTCGGGAGCAAACTGAGTGGCTCCCTGTGTTCTATTTTCCCATTGGAGAAAAAAATGTTTTGTATCCACTAGGAACCATTTGAGACAGTGATTGAAATAGGGGATTAGAAGGCATTCACTAGTGGTGGGGGAGCTGCTATGGGGGGTCCAGGGGTGAATGGTCATGCAGGGAGTATGTTTGCCATTACCAAACCTGGACTGTTCATTAAGCAGGGAGGAGGTGATGATTTTGGGGGGCCCTGAGAAGCGGACAAGCCATCTGAATGGAGCTGTTTGGGTGACTCGGAAGTTACTATGATCAGCTGGGGCTTGAAGTTGTAGGGTGTAATTACACTGATGCGTTAGTAGGTGCCCCAGGGGCAGGCCTGATAACAGGTTGCGTTGGATGCATAAAGGGGCTTGGAAAGTTAAGATGGTATTCATAGTTACTGGGCCATGTATGGGCTTTTCATTGCTTGTGTAATAGGTGAGGTTGGAAATGTAAGAACGTAAAAGTTGGATTGCACGTCCTGTTAGGGTATTCTTGGTCCTATCAGGGCTGGAGAAGTTGGCTAATGATTGTATATTTAGAAGTCAGAAAGAGTCTTTTCCTTCATAACAAGGGTGGTAGGTTAAATTGGTAAAGAAAGACCCAGTTTTTTGCGGGAATGGGAGTGGCAACATAAGCAGAGGTTGATAGAGAGATACAAAGCCAACAGTCATTTGCCAGGGAAGGATTGGACTAGTTTAACAGAGAGTGGGTTAAATTGAGAGTCTTGTAGAGGTAATTAGGAGCTAGTGGAAGGGGAGGGGTGATTGTATGAGGTATCCAAGGAAGCAGGAGGGATACATAGGCAATGAGCAAATAGGAAGATAAAGGGGGTGCTCTGGAAGAAGAGATCATTTTATCAAGTATGAGTTAAAAGTAGGAGTAAACTGCTGTCAAAAGGAAGGAAGATAGAAAGAAGGTCGATGTGATTAGGATTTTTGTCCAGGCAGGAGCTACAGTATATAGTCCTATCGCAAAGAGTATGGTTAGAGCTGTTTTCACTTATCTTTTTTAAGGAGAAAGGGGTTTTTCCTCAGGATCAGTGGTAGGAGCCTTGTTAGTCTGGGATGTTTCCTTCTAAAATAGGAGATGCAAATCCTCCAATGGTTCGCAGGTGTATCGAGGCTGGTCTGGCTGATCTTGGGACTCCTAAGCTGATAGTCCTGCAGGTTCCTCAGGGGGTGTTCAAAGTTTAACTTGGGTGTGGTGAATCCAAGATTCCACTCCTGCCACCTTAAGTGCAGTGAGTAGAGAGGATTAGCAAGTGTGGTCCTTCCCACAAAGAGTCCATAGATGGGGAGGTAGAGGGGAGAGATTTGACCAACACTAGATCTCCTAGTTGAAACAACTCTGTTCCCTTTTCTCTGTGACATCCTGCAGGTAGGTTTTTAAGGTTTTGTTGATATTTTGCCAAAGAAGCTATATCTTTGATCAAGTTGGCCATTTCCTGATCAAGTAGGAGGTCATTTGTGAGAAAAGGTCGTCCATACCGCATTTCATATGGACTGAGCCCTATTTTGTGGGGAGAATTTCGGATTCTCAACAGGGCCATGGGCAAAAGAGCAGGCCATGGGCGATGAGTTTCTTGTGTTAGTTTCCTTAAGTGCCTCTTGAGTGTTTCATTTGCCTTCTCGACCTTCCCTGAGGACTGTGGCCTCCAGGAGCAGTGAAGGTGATATTGTATCCCTAGCACCTTGGAAATTCCCTGAGTTATCGTGGCTTTAAAAGCTGGACCATTGTCGCTCTGTAAGCTTGGGGGAAGCCCAAATCTAGGAATTATTTCATGAATTAGGACTTTAATCACTTCCTGAGCCTTCTCTGTCTTGCAGGGGAAAGCTTCTATCCAATTTGTAAAGGTATCAACACAGACCAACAAGTATTGAAATCCCTTTGACTTAGGCATATGGGTGAAGTCTAACTGCCAGTCCTCTCCAGGATAGTGACCTATTCTTTGCTCCCCCAAAGGGGCCTTATGATGGACCAAGGGATTATTCCTTTGGCATATCTCACAGGCTTTGACTACCTGTTGGATGGTTCGGAGGAGATTTGGCCCTGTTAATAGGGATTTGGCCATTTGATGAGTGTTTTCAATACCCATATGAAAAGTTTGGTGGAGGGTTTTAAGTATTTTCCACTGGCTGGCTTCAGGTATAAGTACCTTTCCTTCTTCTGTCGCCAACCACCCTGAGGGGAGAAAACTATGCCCCCATGAAAGTCACCACTCTGCTTCAGTTGGGGAATACTGGGGCTTAATCTCTTGGAGGGGGTTGTTCCATACCAAGGGTCCTTCCGTAGGTATTTCTAGTGGGAGGTTCTGCCTGGCAGCAATTTTGGCCTCAGCTTCTGCCTGACAGTTTCCTCCTGCCTTTTCTCCTTCACCTTTCTGGTGGCTTTGGCAATGTAAGACTGTCACCTCCTTGGGTTTTTGCACTGTGTGCAATAACTCTATAATTTCCTTGTAGTATTTAATAGGGGTTCCCCCAGAGGTTAGGAATTCCCTTTCTTTCCATATTGCAGCATGGGCATGTAGGATTAGATAAGCATACTTGCTATCTGTATACACATTTATTCTTTTTCCCTTTCCCAGTTCTAAAGCTCGGGTAAATGCCACTAGTTCTGGTAACTGGGCACTGGTCCCTGGGGGAAGAGGCTTACTTTCAAGTATGGTTACATCACTAACTATGGCATAACCTGCCCTTCGTATCCCATTCTCCACAAATGAACTTCCATTGGTATATAGGTTAAAGTCACGATTAGCTAAGGAGACTTCTAAGAGATCATCTCGGGCAGCATAAGTCTGGACTATAATTTGTTGGCAGCCATGCTCGATTGGATCCCCATCTTTTGGGAGAAAAGTGGCAGGGTTGAGGGCCATGCATGTACATTTTTGAAGCACCAGTCCCTCAAGGAGTAGCACCTGGTATCTAAGTAGGCAGTTGTCTGATAGCTGTAAACTTCCTTTGGCACCTAGTATGCCATTTACATCATGAGTAGTCCAGACAGTGAGATCCTTTCCTTGTATTATTTTGATAGCCTCTGACACTAAGACAGCCACCGCCGCAACTACCTGTAAACAGTGAGGCCAGCCTTTTGCTACTACATCAGTTTCCTTACTTAGGTATGCCACTGGTGTGGGGTTGTACCACGAGTCTGGGTAAGGACTCCAAGAGCTATCTCTGCTCTCTCTGTGACATATAAAGATAAGTTTTGTCCTGTGGGAAGGCTTAAGGCTGGAGCTTGTACTAGGGCCTGCTGTTAGGTTTTGAAGGCTGTTTCTGCCTCTGGTTCCCATTCTACTAGATGTGTATTTGCCCTCTGGGTTTCCTTGATTAGACTATAGAGGGGCCTGGATTTCTCACTGTATCAGGGGATCCATAGTCAGCAAAAGCCAGTGATTCCAAGGAACCCCTGCAACTGTTTTAATGTCTTAGGGCAAGGATAAGCCAGTATAGGCTGTATTCATTCCTTGCTGAGGGCCTTGGTCCCTCTGGGCCTAGATATTTGACCTGCTGTAGGCAAAGCTGGGCCTTCGACCTAGATACCTTGTACCCTTGATTAGCTAGAAAGTTCAAGAGATCTAGAGTAGCCTGCTGGCACGAGGCTTCTGAACTGGTAGCCAAAAGCAAATCATCCACATACTGAAGGAACAGAGGGCCTGGACTTGAGAAGTGGCCTAGATCTTTGGCCAGTGCCTGACCAAACAGGAGAGGGCTATCCCTAAACCCTTGGGGCAAGACTGTCCACGTAAGTTGGGATGTGTGGTCTGTGGGATCCTCAAAGGCAAAGAGAAACTGGGAGTCAAAGTGCAGGGGAATACAGAAGAAGGCAACCTTGAGGTCCAGAACTGTGAACCATTCTGCTTCCTCTGGTATTTGAGAGAGGAGGGTATAGGAGTTGGGTACAACTGGATATAAAGGAATTACTACCTCATTGATGAGTCTAAGATCTTGCACTAGTCTCCACTGAACATTCGGTTTTTGTACTCCTAGAATTAGGGTGTTGCAGGGACTGCTGCATTTCCTTGCTAAGCCTTGAGCTTTTAAATGTTTAACAATATCCTGTAATCCTTTATGAGCTTCAGGCCTTAAGGGATATTGCCTTTAATAAGGAAAAGTGGTGGGGTCTTCTAGCCTGATTTGGACTGGGCAGGCATTTTTTGCCCTTCCAAATTGTCCTTCCAATACCCAGACTTCAGGGTTGATTCCCTCCTCAAGTAGGGGACAACAAATGGGTAACTTGCTCCCCATATTCATGTGGATAATAGCTCCAGCTTTGGCTAATATATCCCTCCCTAATAAGGGTGTGGGACTTTCAGGCATAACAAGAAAGGCATGTAAAAAGAGCAAAGTCTCCTGATTACAACTGAGGAGATGGGAGAAATACCTGGTTACAGGCTGTCCCAGGATTCCTCGGATGGTAATGGACCTTGAGGACAGTCGTCCAGGACAGGAGATTAGCACTGAGAAGGCCGCACCAGTGTCCAGGAGGAAGTCAATTTCCTGGCCGTCAATGGTTAAATGTACCCGGGGCTCAGTGAGGGTGATGACATGAGCTGGCGCTTGCCACAGGCACCCTCAATCCTGTTGCTGGATCATCTGGTTGGGGGCTTCTGACCCAGAGAACCTTTGTCCTCTGGGGCAGTGCACCTTCCAGTGATTGCCTTGGCATAGCAGACATGGAGAAGGGGGCGGCTTGTTTCTCACTGGACAATCTTTTTAAAAGTGTCCTTGCAAACCACACTGGTAACAAGTCCTACTGGGTGATTGGCCTGCTCCACCCTCTGTCCTCTCTGAACTACCAAGGCTTGCTTGTGTGGGGGCCAAGACTAAGGCTGCAGCCTTTTTCTGATCTTGCTTTTCCTTTTGGGCTTGTTCCTCTTGGTCCCTATTATAGAACACTGAGGTTGCCAGGTTTAATAATGCCTCCAAATTTTGTTCAGGGACCAGGGATTGCTTTTGGAGCTTTCTCCTGATATCTGCAGCTGACTGGGTAATAAACTTATCTTTTAGAATCAATTGACCCTCGAGTGACTTGGGTGACAGGGGAGTATATTTCCTTAAGGCCTCCCATAGCTGCTCAAGGAAGGCAGGATTTTCTTCCTTTCCTTGAGTTATGGTGGACATCATTGAATAATTCATGGGCTTTTTCCTAATTCTCCTTAGTCCTTCTAGAACACAGGTCAACAGATATTTATGACTCCAGTCCCCATAATCTGAGTCAAGGTCCCAGTGGGGATCCATACTGGGGACGGCTTGCTGACCAGAAGGGAATTTATCCCTTTCTTTGGCTGTCATTCTATCATTCACTTGAGTAAGATACCAAGTATCTTTAAACTCTCGGGCTGCAGCTAAAGCTGCATTCTTTTCATTAAAGGCCAGGGTTTGATCTAACAGTAGCATGACATCCCTCCAAGCAAGGTCAAAGGTTTGCCCTAGACCCTGTGGGACATCTATGTACCTATCAGGATCATCTGAAAACTTCCCCAGTCTGCTTTGATCTGCTTTAAATCAGACAGGGAGAAGGGGACATGTACCCGGGTTGGGCCAAATTCCCCTCCCCCTACAGCTTGAAGGGGACATAACCGATAGCCTGGGGGTTTTTGTGGTCCTTTGGAGATTTCTTTGCTTATTTCCTTCTGGGCAGGGAAGATTAGAAGAAGATTATCATTAATAGGAAGGGTAGCTATAGGGATGCTAGGATATGGGGGTAAGCTGAGAGGTCCTCCTGTGGGATGTAAATTGCAAGCTTTGCATAGTTGTGTATTCTCCTTCAATGAAAAGAAAGCTTGGACATAAGGTATTTCACTCGATTTGTCTTCTCTCTTACAGAAAAGGTCAAGCTGCAGAATAGTATTATAATTTATACTTCCCTCAGGTGGCCATTTTTCCCCATCAGAGAGAGAATATTGGGGCCAAGCCATAGTGCAGAAAAAAATGAGCCACCTCTTTTTCAGGGTTTGTGGGTCAAATTGGTCCCAATGGCTTAGGATGCATTTCAAGGGTGAGCCTGTTGATGCCTGTTTCCTATCTGAAAGACAAAACCGCCCACGGTTTTGGTTTGTTTTGTTTCTCCCCCTGCCCAAGAACCCGCAACAGTCCTTGGACCCTGCTGATCAGAATAGTTGCACTCACCAACGCAGCAGCAGAAACAACCCCTGCCCAAGAACCCGCAAAAGTCCCTGGACTCTGCTGATCGGAATAGTTGCGCTCACCAATGTAGCAGCAGAAACGCTAGTTTTCCTCCCAGACCACAAGGAGGACTGAGGAAGATCGGATTTAGTGGCCCTTATTGATGCATTCTCGAAAACCTGCACCCTTGCCTGTCCTCCTAGACCACAAGGAGGACCCAGAAAAATCGGATTTAGTGGCCCCTTACCGACACATTCTCAAAAACCTGTTAGAGTCCTAAGCATTCTCCTATCAGTATTGGGACCTTACCCATGTCCTATAAAGATGTTATGCCCCAAAAATGAAGTGGAGGGCCATACCCTGAGGGAGGGAAAGATTCTCCAGGGTTGGAAGAGTGACACCTTTTGTCCTCACTTATATGAATAGAAAGGATACAATTTCTGGGGCTCCCCATATCCTAGCTTCAGGAATAGCTTTTGTTAGGCCTGCTAGTCTGAGGAGGGATCCTACAATTCCAGGTAGTCCCCCCTATGATGGCGTTTTGGGCAAAAATTATGTCTTTCTGATTGGTGAGCCCAGGTGCCTAAAGAAGGGAACAGAGTCCTAGAGTTTATACTAGCAGTCATTCTTATAGGAGAAACTGGAAAAGCACCAGAGACAGGGAGTGATTTTTAGAAGTGGGACTAGCCTCGGAGAAGAGAAGCGAGAAGAGGTTTGTTTGGCAGGCATTAGGACCCAGGGGGCAAGGGTCAGGGTAGATAGAATAGATGGGCGAGTCTCGCTTGGGCGACATGACTTTGAGAGTTCTGCTCATGGCTGCAGGGTCAATCAACTTGTTTTCGGGACCCTGGAGCTGAATGGCTTTCCTCTCTGTCAACCCTCGGCTCAGCCCAGAAGTACAGGAAAAGGAGACGCTGGTTCCAGGCAAACCAATGCTCCCAATTCTGAAGAGTTGGGGGTTGTTAGCCCTCTCCCAGAAAGCCTGACACCTGTGTCTTTAGTCTGGCGGCTGCACTAGTCACTTTTAACTGGCCGACAGGTGCCCAGTATTTAGCCCCCGAATTCTAAGGAAAAATAGGACAGAATAGCAAGCAAAAGGGGTCCAATGGTACTCACTGCTTGGTGATAGACAATAGTCTCACCGCTTGGCAATAGGCAACAGTCTCACTGCTCAGCGATAGGCAATAGTCTCACCACTTGGCGATAGGTGATAGTCCCATCTGGGTCACCAAAATGTGTCTGAAATTGGTCTCGCTGACTTCAGGAATGAAGCTGTGGACGCTCGTGGTGAGTGTTATAGTTCTTAAAGATGGTGTGTCCGGAGTTTGTTCCTTCAGATGTTCAGATGTGTCCAGAGTTTCTTCCTTCTGGTGGGTTTGTGGTCTCGCTGACTTCAGGAGTGAAGCTGCAGACCTTTGCGGTGAGTGTTACAGCTCTTAAAGACAGTGCATCTGGAGTTGTTCGTTCCTTCTGGTGGGTTCATGGTCTTGCTGGCTTCAGGAGTGAAGCTGCAGACCCTCATGGTGTTACAGCCCTTAAAGGCAGTGCAGACTCAAAAGAATGAGCAGCAGCAAGATTTATTGCGAAGAGCGAAAGAACAAAGTTTCCACAGCGTGGAAGGGGACCTGAGCAGGTTGCCACTGCTGACTCGGGCAGCCTGCTTTTATTCCTTTATCTGGCCCCACCCACATCCTGCTGATTGGTCCATTTTACAGAGAGCTGATTGGTCCGTTTTACAGACAGCTGATTGCTCCATTTTGACAGAGTGCTGATTGGTGCATTTACAATCCCTGAGCTAGACACAGAGTGCTGATTGATGCATTTACAATCCTCTAGCTAGACATAAAAGTTCACCAAGTCCCCACCAGATTAGCTAGATACAGAGTGCTGATTGGTGCATCCACAAACCCTGAGCTACACACAGAGTACTGATGGGTGCATATGCAATCCTCCAGTTAGACATAAAAGTTCTCCAAGTCCCCACAGAACTCAGGAGCCCAGCTGGCTTGGCCTAGTGGATCCCGCGCCGGGGCCGTGGGCAGAGCTGTCCATCAATCCCACATGGCGCACCCACACTAAGCCCTTGGGCAGTCGACGGGACCCGGTGCCGCGGAGCAGGGGGCGGCACCCGTCGAGGAGGCTCAGGCTGCGTGGGAGCCCACCGGGGGTGGGGAGGCTCTGGCATGATGGGCTGCAGGTCCTGAGCCCTGCCCCACGGGGAGGTGGCTGAGGCCCGGTGAGAATTCGAGTGCAGCGTGGGCCGGCCGGCAGTGCTGGGGGACCCAGCGCACCCTCCACATCTGCTGGCCTGGGTACTAAGCCCCTCACTGCCCAGGGCCAGCAGTGCTGGCTGGCCACTCTGAGTGTGGGGCCCGCGGACCCTGTGCCCACCCAGAACTCGCACTGGCCCGCGAGTGCCGCACACAGCCCTGGTTCCCGCCCATGCCTCTCCCTCCACACCTCCCCACAAGCAGAGGGAGCCGGCTCCGGCCTCAGGCAGCCCAGAGAGGGGCTCCCACAGTGCAGTGGCGGGCTGAAGGGCTCCTCAAGCACGGCCAGAGTGGACGCAGAGGCCGAGGAGGTGCCGAGAGCGAGGGAGGGCTGCTAGCACGTTGTCACCTCTCACAGTCTTCCTTTATTTCATTTATTTTTAAATCTTTTTTTTTTTTTTTTGAGATGGAGTCTCACTCTGTTGCCCAGGCTGGAGTGCAGTGGCACAATCTTGGCTCACTGCAACCTCCACCTTGGGTTCAAGCGATTCTCCTGTATCAGCCTCCCAAGTAGCTGGAATTTACAAGCATGCGCCACCACACCTGGCTAATTTTTTTTTTGTATTTTAGTAGAGATGGGATTTCACCATGTTTGCCAGGCTGGTCTCGAACTCCTGACCTCAAGTGATCCGCCCACCTCAGCCTCCCAAAGTGCTGGGATTACAGGTGTGAGCCACTGCACCCAGCTTACCTTTAAATCTTTAACCTATTTAGAATATAGTTTAGATGGAGTCATAACATAGGAATCTAACTTTATTTTGTTTCTAGTTATAACACAACAGTTAATTAAATTTTTCATCATTTTGCTATTGATTTAAAATATCACCTTTATCATAAATTGGGCCCCTAAAGGCAATATTATCAAGGTAAAGTTGAGCACAAAATAAACCTACACACAGAAGGGGATAGAAAGGAAATTTGCTAATTTGACCTTCACACTAGATGGAGAAAATCTCTGCTAAAAATTCATAACCACAAAGCAGGACTTACATGAATGTGTAGCCTGAGTTCATGGTACTTAAAAAAAATCAACCAACTCTCAAGCAGAAAATGTATTTCAGAGTGGCCCTGCATTACTTGTATGCCAAGTAAGTAGCAGAGGCAAACATAAATTTTCTCTGGACAACAATAATTTCAACTCATGCCTCAAGAACTTCCACAAATAAAGTTCTAAGAAACATGAAATAAGCAAATTTAAAAATCACAAAACACAAGGAAATCAGGTGCCATAAATAAGAGAGAATCACACATACAAAGAATTCAGATATTGAAATTATCAGACACAGAGTATAAACAACTATGTTGGCTGGGGGCAGTGGCTCATGCCTGTAATCCCAGCACTTTGGGAGGCCAAGGTGGGAGAATCACTTGAGGCCAGGAGTTCAAGACCAGCTTGGGCAACATGGTGCGATCCTGTCTCAAACAAAAATAAAAAACTTACCCAGGCATGATGGCATGTGCCTGCAGTCCTAGCTACTCAGGACGCTCTCTTGAGCCCAGGAGTTTGAGGCTGCAGTGAGCTATAATCATACCACCACACTCCAGCTCAGGCAACAGGGTGAGACCCTGTCTCTAAAAAGAAAAAAAAATTATGTTTAATATGTTTACACACAAAAAAGACATTGAAAATAATAAGCAAGAAAATAAGAGACTATATAAAGTAACCAGATTTGAAAAAGCATTAACTAGAACTTTTAGTTCAATACAATAAATAAAATTAAAAATTCAATGGAAAAATTAAGTGGAGGATTAAACAGAACCGAAGACAGAATTAGTGAACTGGAAGATTAGATATCTGAAGACAGTGAGAAAGAGATAAAAATATTAAAAAGTGGCCAGGCCCAGTGGCTCATGCCTCTAATCCCAG
The DNA here is from genome assembly GCF_029281585.2 of Gorilla gorilla gorilla. NCBI lineage: Eukaryota > Metazoa > Chordata > Mammalia > Primates > Hominidae > Gorilla > Gorilla gorilla. The sequence continues at coordinate 38,782,390 of NC_073243.2, forward strand.
CACTTTGGGAGGCCGAGGTGGGTGGATCACTGGAGGTCAGGAGTTCAAGACTAGCCTGGCCAACGTGGCGAAACCCTATCTCTACTAAAAATACAAAAAAATTAGCAGGGTGTGGTGGTAGGCGCCTGTAATCCCAGCCACTCGGGAGGCTGAGACAGGAGAATCGCTTGAACCCAGGAGGTGGAGGTTGCAGTGAGCCAAGATCGCACCACTGCACTCCAGCCTGGGTGACAGAGCAAGACTCTATCTATCTATCTATCTATCTATCTATCTATCTATCTATCTATGTATCTAAAAGTTATTAAAAGACAGACAACAGAGTGAGGTCTAACAAACATTTTATGATATTCCACAAGTAGACAAGAAAATATTCAATGTTTTAGAAGTGAACTGGTAAAAGTTATTAATAGGTATTAATCTGCATACCTAGCAAGACCAATGTCTCCCAAGCAGGATAAATTGAAATATTTCCACAAACAGGATAAATTAGAAGGATTTCCACACTATTTTAAGATCTTAGAAACAAAGAGAAAAGCAGATGACCTATCAAAAAAATGAAAAAAATGGTAATTCTCTGGGCATGGTGGCTCACACCTATAATCCCAGCACTTTGGGAGGCCGAGGCAGGCAGATCACCTGAGGTCAGGAGTTCGAGACCAGCCTGACCAACATGGAGAAATCCCGTCTCTACTAAAAATACAAAAACCTTAGCAGGGCGTGGTGGCACATGCCTGTAATCCCAGCTACTCAGGAGGCTGAGGCAGGAGAATCGCTTGAACCCAGGAGGCGGAGGTTGCGGTAAGCCAAGATCGTGCCATTGCACTCTAGCCTGGGCAACAAGAGTGAAACTCAGTCTCAAAAAAAAAAAAATAATAAAATAAAATAAAATAAATAAAAAGGTAATTAGACTGAGGACTTACTTGTCAACAACAACAATTTAAGGCTCAAGACAGTGGAATGATATCTTCAATGTGCTAAGAGAAAAAAAATGTCAACCTAGAATTATCTGCCCAGTGAAAAGATCTTTCAAGAAAGAAAGCAGAATTAAAAAAAAAAATTAGGCAAGCAAAAATAGAATTTACTACAAATGGTAATATGATTAGGCTGTGTCCCCACTGAAATCTCATCTTGAACTGTAGTTTCCATAATCCTCATGTGTCGTGGGAGGGACCCAGTGCGAGGTAATTTAATCATGGGGGTGGTTATCCTTATGCTGTTCTTGTGATAGTTGTCATGAGATCTGATGGTTTTATAAGGTTCTTTTCCCCCTTTTGCTTGGCACTTCTCCTTCCAAATTGCAAAATCAACAAAAAAATTTTTTTTTAATTGGGACATTGTTATTCAATATTAAATACAAAACTACAGGAATTTAACTTTCAGCCACAAAACAAATTTGCCGTGGACAGAAAACGGATTAATTGAACAGTAAATGTATTTATTAATACCACACATCCCACCATTTATGTGCAAACTTCTGGTAGATAGAAAAATTTGAAATAGTCATCTATTTATTTTTGGCCAGATTTGCAAGTAAGATTAAATTGGTGGCTTTGGAAGATTAGAAAAAGTAACAACGCCAAATAAAACTTTCTTCGGATAATATGATGATTAACTGGAATGGCAATTCCTATCAGAAAGCCACAGAAGATAGCTTAGTACTGATCTCTGGTGCAGCAGAAACCCTGAAAAATAGATATTAAATAACTCCATTTGGCTGGTTGCCAACAAACACTTGAGGAGCTCCTGTCTTTATCAATCGTCTTTAATTTGGGATTATGACAATTCATTCCTTTGGCTGATGAAACTATAAGACTTAACCACATTAGATAATGGGTTAAGGACTAGTGGGCCCCTTGTTCCTTCATTAACCCTGAATGAGTCTTAACTGAATGTGTCTCTCGTTTCTTTCTCACCCCCGATGTGTGAGCCCAATCAGAGTGGGGAAATGCTCCGCACACCAACAGTGTGCAGTCTTGACTACCATCATCAGGACTCTATGTTGTGGCATAGCAAACCTCACAATCAGACAGGAACAAGCAACCATAAACAGATATATCAGGCCTTTGGACAATAATGACCTGTATCAGTCTGATACTTGAGCTCTGTGTTGGTAAAAACTTACCTAAAAACGGGTGGCAGTGACAGTAGAGTATTTTTGTTAAAGCATGGGCTCTTGAGCCACACTGATCAATTATTTGGGTTCAAATCCTGGTTTCATTACATATGACTTATTTGCTTCTCTGTGAGCCAGGGATAATAGAACTTACCTCAGAGGCTGTCAAGATTAAATGAGTTAATATACATAAAACACTTAGACATGTCCTCATTCATTCAACAAATATTTACTGAGCATTTACTCTGTTTCAGGAATTGTTCAGGGCACTGGAGATACTTAAGCAAACAAAATACACAAAGCCTCTGACATCTTGTGAAGTGTACATGCTATTTTGTTATTGTTGTTAAAAGGGAACTTCAATTTCCCAAGAACTCTCTGGGTCCTTGCTAACTCAAAGTGAGTGAGGTCCATAAACAAACAATGAGGCATCACCTGGGAGCCTGTGAGAAATGCACAATCTCAGGACCAATCCAGACTTAATGAATCAAGAGATGCATTTTAACAAGATTCTCAGGAGACACACATGTACATTAACGTTTGAAATGTCCTGTCTGTATCATAAACACTGTACTTGGACTTAAGGAAATATCTTGAAGGTTTCCTGCATTCCAAGGTGAGAATGGCATTGAAATTTTAAAACTGCTCTAAAAAATGTTTTCAAGATTATTTTCATGTAAAAATGCATGTTGAAGTAAGTGACCTTAAGGGGTGGAAATATGCTTATTATATGTATATGCCTTACATTCCTACAAAATACTGTTCTGATACTAACATTCCAGGGTTAATCTAGGTAAATGGCTCCCTCTAATGGAAATATTTTGATTTATACATCACTGGGTATAGCTTAAGCTTAGAGTCCTAACAGAATCTCAAGAAAAATAAAACTCATTCTAAGAATCTTAAGGAAAATGTGCATGCCTACAAAGGACAAACAAACGATGAGGTTTAACAAAAACAGAAATGCTTGTAAAATCCTAGCATACATGGGAAAGATTTAGTAACCTTCAATTCCTTTCTTTTCACATATAAAGAGTGGGCCTTCGAACAAGTGCTGACTTTTAAACTGTAAGGAAGTGTTAAGAAGAGAGCATCTCAGATATACTTTTCTAGTTGGGAATATGTGCCTTCAAAGTGAAAAAGTGAAAGTACTTAAGGAATTTTGTCAGTAAAGATGACAAAATTTCAATGGTAAGAACGTCAATTACTTTTGCATCAACCTAATGTATTATCTGTCCTTGTAGAAAATATTGAATACTTGAGTTTAACAACAAAAGCTCTTATACTCTTTAGTTCCCAAGAATACTGGATTAGAAATGATCTTGAGTGAACACATCATATAATAAGTTAAGTGTTGTTATAAATTTGCCTTTTTAGGATGGGCATGGTGGCTCATGCCTGTAATCCCAGCACTTTGGGAGACCGAGGTGGGTCAATCACCTGAGGTCAGGAGTTCGAGACTAGCCTGGCCAACGTGGTGAAACACTGTCTCTACTATTTAAAAAAAAAAAATTAGCTGGGCATGGTGGCGGGCACCTGTAATTCCAGCTACTCAGGAGGCTGAGGCAGGAGAATCGCTTGAACCGAGGAGGCGGAGGTTGCAGTGAGCCAAGACTGTGCCACTGCACTCCAGCCTGGGCGACAAGAGCAAAACTCCATCTCAAAAAACAAACAAAAACACACACAAAAAACAAACAAAAAACTGCCTTTTTTCCCAGTCCTAGTTCTATTGTAAAAGGCAAACTTGCTAAAAAAAAAAATAAAATAAAGATATGCTGCCATTGCATAGTAAGCAAATAGGTCTTCTCTGGTGCAATGAAGTTATGTGTGAAATGAGTATTTATGTACCATTTAAAGAATATCCATGTGCCCACCACCCAGGTACACAGATGTTCATGATTGTATTCTCAGCTCTGCTTCAAAGATGTAACCATCTTAATTTTGTATTACACATGTATACATGCATCACTATGTATTTTTTGTTTTTAAACTTCGATATAAATGGCTTCTCTTTAGTTAACAGAATTGAGACTGGCTTTTTTGGCCAAGCTCTATTTTAAAAATTTGCACATTGTTTCTGGCATTTGGGTTATTCCTTTTTGTTTTGTTGCTATTACAATGCTGATATACATTGTTTCCTGGCACATATGTCAAGTTATTCTAAGGCATATATACACTGTACATGCACCTTGGGGGTAGAACATAGGTCTAAGGGTAGGCATAGGTTTTAGCCTATGCAAGTGTTCAACTTTACTGGGTAATGGCAAATTGGTTTCCAAAGCAGTTGGACTAAATCATCACTGTAAATTCCTATTCCTCCATCATTCATCCTAACAATTGATAGACACTGAGTTTTCAATTTTTGCCAATTCAGTGAATGTGAAGATATTTAGCACCTTTCCATTTGTTTATGGGCTATCATGCAGGTTACTTAGGGGATGATTTATAGGTCAAACTATACACACACAATGTATTTTAAATATATTAGTAATTTATAAGTTCCCTTCATGTTGTACTAATTTACTCCCACTAGCGATGTATGAATGTCTGTTTTTGTATTCCCTAGATAAGAGTATGTCCTCAAACCTCTTTCACCTTTAATGTGTGTGTGACCTTTTAAATTTCAGTTGATTGGAGTGACTATCTTTAAAACTTAAATTCAAACTAATGAACTATACATACCCATTGCCTACTTTTCTATTGGGCCATCCTGACTTGTAGTGCTTTATAGATTAGAACATTACCATTTTCTGTGAAAGGAGTCTGTCAAGTTTTTCCCAAGCTTTACTGTCATGCAGACTTTTGTTGCTGTTGTTGTTGTTGTTTTTGAGACAGGGTATCATTCTGCTGCCCAGTCTGGAGTGCAGTGGCATGATCATAGCTCAGTGCAATCTTCAACTCCTAGGCTCAAGTGATCCTCGCGAACCAGCCTCCCAAAAGTAGCTAGGACCACAAGTGTGCAATACTATGCTCGGCTAATTTTATTTTTTGTAGAGATGGGCATCTCCCTAAGTTGCCCAGGCTGGTCTTGAACTCCTGGGCTTAAGCAGTCCTCCCAACTTGTCCAACCAAAGTGCCACAACGCCCAGGTAATTTTTGTACTTTTTGTAGAGATTGGGTTTCACCATGTTGCTCAGGCTAGTCTCGAACTCCTGAGCTCAAGATCCACCTGCCTTGGCCTCCCAAGGTGCTGAAATTATAGGCATGAGCCACCACGCCTGGCCTTTTAAAAATTATACTTTGAAGTGCCATAAAATAGTTTCCAAATATACTAGTGTATTTAGATGTTTCTAAACTTAGTTCTTCTAAGCTGCCTATTCATGCATCAGTTTTAATTCCTGAAGCCACAATTTAAAAGAATGTCAAACTGGCATTGTCCCACACTAATTATTGTTTTAACAATTTTTCTGCCTTATCTTACTTTTTCATATGAACTCTAAAATAATCTCATCTAATTACAAAAACTTGTTGCTCATCTTTTTTTGGGGATGGTGTTTTATTTTGAATGTAGACAGTACAAGCTGGTAATATTCAGGGTTGTAATCTGGCCACTTTGGCCTGTTTATTCACTCTTCATAAGCTTCCAAATTTTTCGAACAACTCAGTTTCAAAGAAACAAAGCCACTGAACTTGGCCTTGAGGAAAACAGAAGCCCAAGCTTTGTAGAACCCTAGAAGAGAGGAAGGAGATGGCCCTCATTCTACGTCTCCCATAGCCATACAGAAATCTGCCAAAATAATGACCTTCATGCTATAAATGTAATTCTCACTGCAGACAATATACATCACAATACTACGCTCCTGTGATTTTTAGTCAGCTCTCAGACTTTAATGTTGAGTGCTACAGGGTTAGTCCCTACCATCTTTAATTGTTCCAGTCCTCAGATGATGTTCTTGTCCAGCGATTTGAAACAGTATTTATACACCAACTTCCAGCTTTCCATCTTCAGCCAGGTTATCTCCCTGAACTCCAACTGCCTACTCTACTTCTCATGGATGTCTCCAACCAAATGCCAGATCTTCCCTACTCTGGTTAAGGTAAATTACACCCTTCCAGCTGCTCAAGTCAGACCAAAAGTCTTAAGAGCCACCTGTGATTCTTTTCTCCACAACCCAAATTCAGTATGTTGACAAATGTTGATTCCTCCTTAAAACATATCCAGATATCCAGCCACTTTTCACCTTCCCCACTACCACCCTGATTCAAGCCACTGATAACTCTTCCCTGTTCATAGTAGCATCCCCTAAAGGGTCTACTTGCTTCGACCCTTGTGCTAGTCTATTCTCAATTACATCACTTTTCTAACCCAAAACCCTACAATGACCCTTTACTTCATTCAGATATAACACCTATACCATCTGGCCTTCCAGTTATCTCTTAGATCTAATCTACTCTTCTGCCTTACTCTGGGCGCTCAAATTAGAACCCTCTCATTTGTTTTACACAAACGCATTATGGTTCTTGGGACATCTGTCCTTATTGTTCCCTTTACCTGAAGTATTCTTCCTCAGACATCCATCATTTCTTCAGCTTTTTGCTCATATGATGACACCCTCTCAGACCTACCTGCTTACTCCATTTGAAAAAGCAACCTCCCCCACTCTATCATCACCTTCCATCTCCTTCTTTCCTTATGGGCACTTGCCACCATTAGCACACTACTATCTGTCTTCCTAAAAGAGAATGTTAAGCTCCATGAGATCACGGAACACTGTCTGCAATATAAGACTCAAATAACTGTTAAATATGTAATATAAAAACCTAGATTTTGTATATAAAATTTCCTAAAGTTAGAAAATCATGCTATTAAATCACAACTTACAGCACACATGACAGAATCCACTGGAGTTGGTGCTGGATATGAAAATTAGTACAATTTAACTGAAAGGTAATCTGACTAGACCAACTACCTTTGACCTGCTAGTTTCACTAAGAAATCGCTACAGATGTTTGCAAACATTTAAGCATTGCGACTCTAAAACTTTATTTCTAAGAGTGAAAAATTAGAAATAACTTCTGAATGTCCAACAACAGTAAGACAGTTGCATAAATTGCTTATAGAATAATATGTAGGTATGTCCATGTATATTAACAAACAATTCTGGATATAACTAAAAACACAAATTCACCATATATTTATATATGTGCACAGGAATATTAACAGCAGTTATCACTAGGTAGTTGTATTACAATTCATTTAACTGTTCACTTGTCTTTCTTAAAATTGTTTCAAGTTCTTCAAGAAGTAACACAAAGCTTGAAAAGAATACTTAAGATTTAAATCATCAGAGTGAGACTGCCATAACATGCATGTAAGAATTGACTGGCACAAAAACCTAAAGGGTCTCAGTATAACAACTCTTCTCTGTATTGTTCTTGCCAATGGTTTAAAAATTGCGTTAGATTTACAAATTGTCGCCAGGGGCGGTGGCTCACACCTGTAATCCCAGCAATTTGGGAGGCAAAGGTGGGCGTACCACTCGAGGTGTTCACTCGAGGTCAGGAGTTCGAGACCAGCCTGGCCAACACAGCCAAACTCTCTCTAAAAAAAAAAAAAAAAAAATTAGCCAGGCGTGGTGGCGTGCGCCTGTAATCCCAGCTACTTGGGAGGCTGAGATGGGAGAATTGCTTGAACCTAGGAGGCGGAAGTTGCAGGGAGCAGATATCGTGCCACTGAAGACTGGGAGACAGAGCCAGAGTCCTCTCAATTAAAAAAAAAATTTACAAATTGTGATGTGTAAATTATTTGTGTCTATCTGAATAATGGAGATGTTTCAGGAGGTTCTTAAACTTTTACATCAAATTAATACAACTCAGAAATTAAGAATTTTAAAAACGACAGAGCTTTGGTAATTCCATATTCAACTGTATAGAACACAAAGGAAATTCAAGTTAGCTCTGTAGTTCCTACTGCCACTTTTCCGATCATTCTTAAAGAATCACGTGAAATTGTGGAGTCATACTGATTATGAACTCATTACAAGAATGCCCGCCAGTCCAAGAATTGTTAAGCCAGCCTTACTCATTCAGTCCAAGAATTATTAAGCCAGCCTTACTCATTTATCATTACGATGGTTTCATCACCTAAACTGAGAAGAAAAAGATCATTTGCATAAAATGGGTAGGGCTTTAGTATCACTAAAATATTGACGACTTAGAAAAGACTTTTGGTTCCTAATCTTGAACAAGAATTAGGATGACTTTAATTATCTTTTCCCCACAACCTAAGTCCTAAAATTCTGGAATATTAAACTCTTGAGGCTGTGTTTTAGAACATAATATCCAAGTTTCAATTTTATTTTCTTGTTAACACAAGAGAAGTATCTCTTCTCAAATATTTTCTTGGCCAGGTAACAAAGAAAAAGAAACCCAAGCCTCACTTCTCTTAAAAGTTTTGGAATTGTACTGATTTAATTTTAGGCTCTTTCCTGTTCTAAATCTCAAATAAAAGACTGTATGACAAGGCCGGGCATGGTGGCTCACAGCTGTAATCCCAACACTTTGAGAGGCCGAGACAGGTGGATCACCTGAGGCCAGGAGTTCGAGACTAGCCTGGCCAACATGGTGAACCCCCATCTTTACTGAAAATATAAAAGTTAGCCGGGTGTGACGGCACATGGCTTAATCCCAACTACTTGGGAAGCTGAGGCAGGAGAATCGTTTGAACCCGGGAGGCAGAGGTTGCAGTGAGACAAGACTGTGCCACTGCACTCCAGCCTGGGCAACAGAGCAAGACTCCGTCTCAAAAACAAGACAAAAAACAAAAAAAAACCATATGACAGTTATGCACACGTACTCCCTGAAATGTGTTAATACATTTAATTAGTAACATGCAACTATATTAATGCCTTACAACCTGAAGAAAAAATTACTCTTATAAATGTTAACTCCCCAAATTACAAATCTTAACTGTTTGAAGGATAAACAGGAAGCCTTAATAGGACATACATTCATACACACTCATGCAATCTCTCCTTACATCAACGTTTTATATTCACAATTTCACCTTTAATTCCTTTTACAGAATAGTATGTCCCCCATCCTCAAACAGCAGAACCTATAATCAACTGTTTAAAACACATCAAGGAGTTAAGTTAAAATGTGGAAAAACAGGTTTTTACTATACTATACAAATAAGAAAACACTTGTTTTAAGAAATAAATGATGTTCAACAACAAAAGTGTACTAATGTGTAAGCTAAGGAAAAAACAAAACAAAACCTCAAACTAAAAACAAGGAAAAAAATCCCAAAAAACATAAGGCTTATCTAGACCCAAAATGGGGTAAGAGGGAAAAAGAAAACTCATTTCCTTTCATTAAAAATCAGAGTGCAACATCTATAATTAAACAACTTTATTAACATAGTCAAGCAGTGATTAACATTCACATCTATTATGTCACATCATACAAATGTAAATACAAAATTACTACAGTACAATATATATTCTCTGCATGATCCAAAATATTTGGTGGCCCCAAAAAACTCTCTTTAAAATTCAGCAGCTTATCAAAAATTAAAACCGTATTCTATTTAAAATGGAGATCTGTTAGCACAGAGTTAGACTTCAAGAAATATCAATTTAGTACAGTTTGAGAAGTTGCAGGAGGATATGTTTGAAGGACACATTCTAACATAGTGTGGCAGGTACAGGAAACATCAGATTTAAAGCTTTTAAGCATAACTCATACAACCTAAGTTGTCAGCAGAAAGATCCAGTTATTTGTAACTAAAGCTAATGCTACTAAATTATTGCACCCAATGTTAACATATTAAGTGTAAAACTGTTTTGTAATATGAAGTGATTTACCACGTTTAAACATCTCTTCTCACAAGATAATCTATTAAGTAAAACTAATTATACAGTATTGTCTAATTATTGTCTCCATAAAAATCACCCAAGCTCAATTTGCTTATATATCCACAAAGGAAAACAACAACAAAGTAATATGCGGAAAGTACAGTGGAACCCCTTTATGAGGCCAATATTAGAAGGGGACCAACACTGCCTTATAGGCTAACCATGTTATAATAGGCTTTTAAAAAGATGTAATACCAGCGAAATAGCTAATCTTGAATAATACCAAGCCACAGTATAAGGAAATTCTATGGCAGATAAACAAAAACTGCAATAAAAGGAAAAACTGCTTTTCTTATTAGTGATACACTGCTTGGCAAATAGATTTGGCCTGGTTTTAAAATGTACAAGAGGCGAAAAAAAATCACCATTTTAACTTCTTTCAAAGTCATGCATACATTCAGCTATTATGCATCTTTTAAAAAACACAATACATTCTGGGATACAAACCACAATGAACAATTGTGTAATTAAAATGTATACCTTAAAAATTAACATGTATAATAACTAGGCATAAAGAATTATCTACGTAAGTAATGCTAATGGGTGAAAGATCTATGTAAGATTGAAAAAATTAGTCACAACTCACTTGGAAAGCCTAAAGGTGAATAAAACTAACTTTCATGTAAAATTTAATTTTAGAGAGGCATTAGAAGTATCTCCATATTTAATACAGTATAAAATGCACTAAGTTGGTATACAACGCTATATTGCATGGTATTATTACCAGATAATATTGTTAACAACACAGCTCATTACTGATCTGACTTTTCACTTAGATTATCCCAGGCCCTTAACTATCTGAAGACCAGTTTTCTTAAATGTTCCAAGGCCTATACTTCATTAACAACACTAGTAGCAACAGTTAGTTTCCCCTCCTTGTATTATTTGCAAAAATAATTCAGTAAGCAAAGCTGTGTATGTTTTGAAGTATTATCAAAGGAAGGACTTAAATTGCAGTTATGCATGATACACTCTTCCCCTGGGAAGAATGCTTTTGCACCATTATCTGTTAATACATTCAATATGAATAACATAGATTTACCATATGAAGCAAAAAACCACTTTTTCCTCATGGCAAAGGACTTAAATTTAGACTAAGATGTAATTAATTTATTTCTGGCATTTCTGCTAGGCAGAATAATTTTATATAGGGGAGAAAAATTTCCACTTTCCTATTTTGAGAGTTTGAAGAAAATGACGACCATATGTAGCTCATTTTCAGGTAAACCTGTATGCAAAAAGCTTGTCAGGAGGGCTTTATACCACCCCAGCCTGCTAGAATATTAGGAAAAAAAATCAGACTAAATGGAAAGATTCTCAATGAAATACACTTAAAAAACAAAGAATGTAACTAGGATGACCCTTTATAAGCATGTCACCAAAGCAAAAACAATACAAGAGTATTCACCTGAGATAAAACTTGTATCTGAATATTTTATAACTGAGTAGACAAAGCATTTCAAGAGGAAAATCCATTGAAATTAGTTTAAAATATACATCTGATCCTATTTTACAATATATGCAATTTAAGCAATTCAGATCAATGAAAAAGTCTTAACCAAAAAAATCACAGTGTTTATCAATGTTAATTACAAAATGTATGCTACTTGTTTTGTTTTTAAGATGTAATGGCTTGGTTAAGTGTTTTAAAATCTATTCTTCTGAAATCTAACTTGCATAACAAAATCAAGTAGCAATAATGTAAAGCATCAGAACTGGCTCTTAAAAGATTATTTACATGTTGATTATTTGGGAAATAACCAACCAAAAAATATTAAAAAGTGATTTTTTTTTACACAGTATGAAGTCATTGAAGAGATTAGACAATACAAAAAGCAAAATTCTTTCCTGAATAAATGAATACCTGTGGCACTAAGTTCACTCGCTAATGGACTGTAACATGGAACTGCCAAACATGCATTTAAGTTATATTAATTACACTTTCTGTTTCCAACTTAGGTTGATCAGCAGCTTTGTTCTGTTAGAATCCTTCAAAGAGAGAAGCTCAAACAGGAAAAAGAAGGCATATATAAAACAGTAAACACTGACCTCCTGAGGTTCCTACAACATAAAAATATTCAAGTAGAAAATCTACATCACTTAGCAGCGGCTATTTCTGTAGTTGAGCACACTAACAGCATTTTAGTGTGTAAGGAGCAGATGAAGTAAGCCGTGCTTTAAGCATGCCAAGAGGCAGAAACACTGGAATGTAACAAAGACAAACTCACAATTTCATAGACATTCAGTCAACATTCAAAACTATTAAGACTACACCACAAGAATTAAGTTGCTTTATATATATCCCATGATGTATTAGATTTTGTCAGAATAAATGCTAAATCAGAGCTTACCTCAAAAGATAACTTAAATGGCTTCTGCAAATTCCTGTTCTACACTATGTATCTGAAATATAAATTAGGAAGAAACAATAACCTCAAGGGGAAAAAATACACAAAAGAATCCCAACTCAAATTCAGGCTGCCAGTCATATTTACCTAATTTTATTTTCTATTTTCAAATTAAATTTCATTTAAATAAAAAAAAGTGACTACAAAACGGTGCATTTTTAATAGTGTTATTCATCTGCCTAACTGGAAACTAATTTTTAATGAGACAGGTGACAATATTGCCTTTAGTCAATACAGAATTGTCAACCACAGGTTCAAATAACTTTACTGAGATTGTTATGTGTTTGTTTTAAATTGAATTTGGTCATTTCAATTTAAAATACTATCTATTCCAGAATATTAAACTATCTCTCATATTAGAATTCTAAGTATTTGAAGCACTACAGAATATCACTATAATCTAAGAATAAAACAGCTACTCTACTCAGTTATTAAAGACTAACAGGGAGGCAAATTTTGAGCTCCCAGTGAAGCAATGGTACTAGAAAACAAAATGCTGTATACCCTTTGAATCCAACTTATAATATTAAAAATATCAGGCACTACAAAATAATTTAATTTCAGGCTCTACAGACTGAAATTTGCAAAGCCAAAGTAGAGGAAAGGTGAAAGAACATGTTAAAAAACAGAACAAAACAAAACAAAACAAAACACACACACACACATAGTAACAAAAACCTTTCTACATGCTACCATGCATTTGAAATTTTTGAAACAGTATAAATTCACACGCACACAGCTCAAACTTCAGTGCAATGGCTGTATCATTCAACACTTTTAGAGAATAGAACCATGCAAAGAGGAGCAACTGCTTATAAAAATGGTTATTCAGTATTTATTCTGCAATGCAAAGGTGACAAACTAAAATATAAAAAGGCTGTTATGGCTTAACATTTTTGTTGCAGATTAAATATGCAGCATTGAAAAATGGAAAGGCGTGGCTTCATCTCTGACCAGCAGAGTTAAAAAGAAAAATCTCTCCATTTTCCTTCATCATCATGGGATACACTGTTCAGGCAATCCAAATTAATAAAGACTTGCACTTTCATATGAACACAAGATCAAGTGTACCAGTTAGGTTTTCACATTCACAGTATATAAGAAAATACACATGGAAGGAAAAGTAAAGGGTTAACTTAACAAGGATTTATTCACAGGAATACATGTAAGTAGAGAAAAATAACAGAAAAGCTAAACAAATGAAATGAAGAGGATCCAAACCAACTTTCACTCTGTAGCTTTTAACTTGCACCCTGTGTGCATATATCTAGGGCACAGAGGGCCACCAACATGCGCCAAAATACAGTGTAGGAACCCTGCATTACATCCATTAACTTAAACATATCTTTAAGATCATGCTTTGAACAAAAAAAGGGAAGCTTAGAAGGCAGTATGTTGAGTGGGAATAAACATTGAAATATAGCAATCATTTTTCAACTTCTACAATTGTCTTTATGTGCCAACTAACATTTATGCAGCCTTTTACAGATCTTTTACCATGTAATTTAAATTTTAGAAGTTTTGATAAAATCACTAGTAGTATATAACCATGCAGAAAGCACATCACACTGACAGCACAGAGGCAAAGATTTTGCACAGGTATATCAGCTTTCCACATTGTGCAGGTTACACACAATACAATATCAATCTTATTCCTAACAGATCCTAAAAAAGATATTTCAAGGCCTACCTGTAAACTACAGTACTTTATATATCTATGTTCTTAATAAAAATAAAATCCACAAATCTTAAAAAGGAACTTTAAATGCAGGGCTATATTGAATTGGTAAACTGCAACACAAACTGGCGCAACATAGGTAAATGAATACCAGTCTCACTCTATGTGATGCAAGCATGCTACTTTCCCACTAATTTAAATTACTTTCAACCACTATGAGCCAGAATGCATGCCTGAACCTTAAACTGCACTTTAAAAAGTAACATCTTGGCCTAGAAATTAAATCTAATGAAGTATAACCATCAAATTATATCCGCTACATTAATGTTCAATGCAAAATTAAGATGTCATCTTTAGTTTGATATGCCCAACCCCATTTATTCCTCCCTCCCTGCCCACCCCAAAAAAGGTAAAAGGAGTGACTCATTTGGCATTTCACAGGGTGCTTCATTGTTTATGTTTGTTTTGTTTCCAACTTTTTTGGGGTACCTTAAATTGTAACTTCCAAGAACCCGCTTCTACTACGGGAAGGCAAGCTGACTTTTAACTATATTAGTTTTGTTTGTGTAGTTCTTCAACATGCAAAACAAGGCCCCATCATGTGGGAAAACTTACATAAAAAAACTTTAAATTAAAAAAAAAAAAAGCTTCTTTACTATTTGTAACTCCCATTCTTAGGTTTCCTTTATTGTGCGCTATAGAATTGTTCCTCTTTCTTGTCCCTAGGCATCATTTATATGGTTCTTGTTTTGGTACAATTCCCCATAATATTCCACAATGTACTGTTTTGTGAGTAGACTGAATAGATTTTTTTTTTTTGCTTCTTCACATCCACTGCGGAGTTGTAACTGGAGACATATTTCCACCCACAAAGGCTCCAGATGTTAAAACGTTTCCCAACATCGACTTAATACAGTGACGGCAACACCTCCCTCCCGCCCCTCCCAGTAGGGTTGGGATTGTACTGTATTCCCTACTGGTTTACCCTTCCCCCCTGTAAAGGGTAACATTTTCCCTGGGTGCAGAGGCTCCCTTATAGTCTCCAAGACTGAAGGACCTATAAGAAAAAGAACAAAAACAATATTATCTTTAACAATCGTTTGTCTTTCAAAGCCAGTGGAACACAAAATTAATCAAATAAGAATGCTATCTTTACCTATAAAGAAAATGAGAAATTTGGACAAATTGCCTAATATCGTGTTAGTCACTTATAACCATGCTGCTTCCTTCTCCTATGGCACTGAATTGTTTGCTGCATCAGGTATGAAAAGTGAGGTCAAGCTGGGTAGGAGAGTGGTATAGACAGGTGTACAACACTTTGTATAGTGAAATATGCCTCGTATGATGCTATCAGTCTAATTCTTTATCCCCTTTTGCAAAATGGGACCCAATAGGAACTCGTTATTTCTTATATAACAAGTGGCCTTACTTTCTTAAAAATAAAGTAGCACTTTCTTTAGGACAATCCTTAGAATGAAAACACCATCTTTTTTCCCCCCAGTATTCCCAATATTAAGCAAACAGAAATCCAACCTATCAAAACACAAAAGAGCATTTGTTATTTGGGGTTGTCTGGTATTTTAGCCTAGAAGGCACTAGAAGTGTTCATTACCACACCAGGGTCATTACATTCAGTAAGTATCAAAAAACAAATTCTACATAAAAAAAGAGAGAGAGAAAAAAGCAAATTTAACATTTATTTATTTATTTTGGAGATAGCACCTTGCTCTGTCACCCAGGCTGGAACGCAGTGGTGTGAATATGGCTCACTGAAGCCCCAACCTCCTGGGCTAAAGCAATCCTCCTGCCCAGTCTCCTGAGTAGCTGGGACCATAGGTGCATACCACCATGCCCAGCTCATTTTTTTCTTTTTAATTTTTTTCATAGAGATGGAGGTCTCATCGTGTTGCCCAGGCAGGTCTCAAACTCCTGGGCTCAAGCAATGCTCCCACCTCAGCCTCCCAAAATGCTAGGATTATAGATGTGGGCCATCACACCCTGCCTACACTTGCCTTCTTGATGTTCCTAATTAGTTCTCATTCTGATCCTATTTCACTTGGTCATTTCCACTACCTTCCAGTCACTTGGTTTTTCTGGTAGGAACTTTTTTCTATGCTAAACAGTTTTAATGATAAAAAGGATATTAAGAAATAAGGTAAGATTACTGGGAGATTAAACTGTTACCTAATAGTGGTCCTTTTACAAACAGAACTCTACTACCCAATCATGCCAAATTTTGGTCATTTATGAATGTTCATGTGAATTCACAGAGGGCAGTTAATCCATCTGTGTAGAAATATAAGCAATCCCTTTTCTCCTGCCTCTGAAGAAAGGGAAGAGGAGTACAAAAAGGCAGGAATAAAAGATACTGATCTACTTTTAGCTCTAATTACAAAACTGAGAACTATTTCATACCTTGTCTTAGAACAGTTAATTCATGATTGGTGATGAGACCACAGAGGTAATAAATCTGAAATTGCTCAAGACTTGTTAGTAGCTCATTGAAGCTTTGAAGCTACAAGTCATTCTCATCTTTTGCATTCTCATAATTTAACATAAGGTGAATCCAGCACTTTTCCAAAATGCCAAAGCCATTTTGGAAAACAGCTCTTGAGGACTCAAGACTGAAGTAGGACAACACATATGAAGGGCTCTGACACATTCTGGAAGCTTCGAGTCCATTTCTACTACTTTCTAGGTTAGACAGCTTAGATGGTGAAATCTTTCCAGATTTAAATTTTAGCTTGGAGTAAACAAGCAAGCAAGCAAGCCAAAAAAACTCCTCCAATTCAATCTGAAGTGTAATTCAACTTGGTGTACATCTTCTGTACATGCTCATTCAGCACATCTTCTGGCTTCCAGTCAGATATGTCTTAATTCATGTTGAAAATCTAAAGATGAATGTCAAAACCCTGATATTTATTGTACTGGCCCAGTTCCTAACCTTTACTGAGTCAACTTAGTGTGCCAGGCAACATACTAAGTTCTGGCATCACATACAGTATAGTATTTAATCCTCAACATAACTCAATGACAAAACCGAAGCTCAGAGATGAGAACTGCTAGTCCCATTTAAGTACAGAAGAGCTCAAGGAGCAAGAGTCCAAATGAATATAGTCCATCCCAAATTAAAACAGAATCTTTCATTACTTATTTTAAAATATAGTCCTAGGCACCGGGCTCAGTGGCTTACGCCTGTAAATCCCAGCACTTTGGGAGGCCGAGGTGGGTGCATCACAAGGTCAGGAGTTCAAGACCAGCCCGGCCAACATGGTGAAACCCCATCTCTACTAAAAATACAAAAATTAGCCAGACATGGTGGCATGTGCCTGTAATGCCAGCTACTTGGGTGGCTGGGGCAGGAGAATTGCTTGAACCCAAGAGGCGGAGATTACAGTGAACTCAGATTGCGCCACTGTACTCCAGCCTGGGCGAAAGAGTCTCTGTCTCAAAAAAAAAAAAAAAAAAAAAGAAAGAAAGAAAAAAAAAGTGATGGGCACATGGTAGGTACTCAGTGAAACATACAGTGAAAAACAAAAACAGTGGGCCAAAACCCAATGGAGTTTTCTTTCAAAGCACGTGAAATGAAAAGTCCTTGTTACAGCAGAGACTATAAATTCATGCTCCAAAATGAAATCAATTTTACCCCATCAATATGAATGCCGATGTCTTCTTGCAGGAAAAAAGAAAGAAAAAAGGAATAGTTGAAGCAATGTTGAGAAATCCAACCAGTGTACCAACATGGATTTCTTTATACCTACGATTCAAACTGGAGCTATTCGTTTTTCTTGGCTTGTTGGTTCTATTAAGAAAATTTCTTTAGCCTTCACTTAAGTAATTTTATTTTCTATTTATTTGAGATGGAGTCTTGCTCTGTCCCCTAGGCTGGAGTGCACTGGCAAGATCTTGGCTTACGGCAACCCCCATCTCCCAGGTTCAAACAATATTCCCACCTCAGCCTCCTGAGTAGCAGGGACTACAAAAGCACGTCCCACCACACGTGGCTAATTTTTGTATTTTTAGTAGAGATGGGTTTTCACCATGTTGGCCAGGCTGGTCTCAAACTCTTGACCTCAAATGACCTGCCCACCTTGGCCTCCCCAAGTGCTGGGATTACAGACATGAGCCACCACACCTGGCCCACTTAAGTAATTTTAAATTTAAAGCCCAAGATAGAATGATATGAGGCTACGTTTTATTCAACCTCTATAGAAAACAAATAGCTTTTTATTCTATTTAGTAGTTTGAAATGATAGCCCTAACAAAATTTTCTTCATCCTGAAAATTTCCAAACTTCTTATAACTTACCCCTAATTTTGGGACTGCAGCTTAAGTGTATTAGATTAAACACCATAAAAAGCTGCAAGACGCTCTTTTAAGGGAAGAGGAAACTGGTCAGAGAAACGCCTCCAATTTTCATCGCCAACTTGATTTTTAAATCCATGAAGGATCTGTAAGAGTGAAAAACCATTAATTTAACAATAACAAGAGAAAAATTCAGATCAGCATAGCTTCTGCAATCCAACACAACTGATTTTTTCATACATTTTATCCATTTTAAAGTAGCAATTCTCAAACTTCGTAGGATTCTACACCATTCCCTGCTAATATGGTCTGGCTCTGTGTCCCCACCCAAATCTCATCTTGAATTGTACTCCCATAATTCCCACGTGTTGTGGGAGGGACCCAGTGGGAGATAACTGAATCATAGGGGTAGTTTTTCCCATACTCTTCTGGTGGTAGTGAATAAGTCTCATGAGATCTGATGGTTTGATAAGGGGAAACCCGTTTCGCTTGATTCTCATTCTCTTTCTTGCCTGCCGCGATTTAAGACTTGTCTTTCACCTTCCACCATGACAATGAGGCCTCCCCAACTACATGGAACTGTGAGTCGAATTAAACCTCTTTCTTTTGTAAATTACCCAGTCTTGGGCATATCTTTTTGTGTGTGTGTGGGGGACAGAGTTTCACTCTTATTGCTCATGCTGGAGTGCAACGGCACGATCTTGGCTCACTGCAACCTCCACTTCCTGGGTTCAAGCGATTCTCCTGCCTCAGCCTCCTGAGTAGCTGGGATTACAGGCGTCCGCCACCACCCCTAGCTAATTTTTTGTATTTTTAGTAGAGATGGCGTTTCACCATGTTGGCCAGGCTGGTCTTGAACTCCTGACCTCAGGTGATCCACCTGCCTCGGCCTCCCAAAGTGCTGGGATTACAAGTGTGAGACACTGAGCCCGGCCCTTGGGCATATCTTTATCAGCAGTGTGAATATGGACTAATACACGTGCCTTGCCTAAAAGTACCTCATAGCATATGCTTAAACTCTGCTTTGAGAAGTTTAGAATTTGGCAAGTGTTCCAGTAACAGATATACTCTAAGCAATCTCTGATACCATACTGATGAAAAAATAAAGTAGAGAAGTCATCCAAGCAATACAATTTTTATGTCGTATTTTTTCAAACTGGAAATACACAAGCTTTGAGTTCATGACAAACTATAGTTCACTAACTTTAATCTTGGGTGATTCAAATGTGTAACTGCATTTTATTTTTTACTGTGGTTGAGTACTGACGAGTTAATCAAAAGGGGGTATTAACAAAGCAAATAATGACATGGGCTTACTCCTGTGGCAGCCATTTAGATTTACTCTTTTTCAGATTATACTCCAAGTCTCCATTTCCATCTTGAAAAACATATACTATTTTCCTTAAATGGAATAATGGGACCACCTAAACTAGTGGTACAATTGGGAAAATACTTTCAAAGTGCATCCTCTACAGATAAGAGTCACTGCTGTATTTTAAGATCAAGCCAACTTTGTTACCAAGAATAAAGGTTATATATGTAAACTATCAATACTGACTTGAAGAGCCTAACTTTCACAAAAAATGTAAACATAATTTAAAGTTTTCCACTAGGATATTAACAGTCCCAAGATGATGCATTATAAAGACTTATTAGTTACCTTACAGAACATGTCTCTGAGATCATCTTTTGGGTTAATCCATGATGCAACGGCATCACAAAAAAATATAAAATCCTGTAACAAGCAAGAAATACATCTTAGGTTGATATTGTATTTGTCAAACTCAGCAAAAGATATATGTAAACCTCAGAGTTTATGTCACAATAGAATCTAGCTTAAAAAAGGAAACATTTAAAAATTAACTATGATCATAAGGAATTAGAAGAGATTACCTTAATGGCTGTCCCTATTAGCCCACAGTCAGGGAACCTCAACTCATTCAGTTTATACTGGACTTTAATGTCCTGCATCACACAACAAAATAACCCCCTGTGCAATAAATGTTCAGCATCAGAAATGAACTGAAAGCACCAAATCAACACTCATAAAAATACTCTTTCATTTACCGGATTAAAGAAAAACATAAAACCAATGATCTTACAGTTCTGACTGGCCTAGAAAGAAATTAAAGCTAGCTAAATATATATTAAATGACCTTGATTTAAAATAGAGAAATTAGTAATTTCAAGGTCCATTTTCAGACATAACTTAGTTGAAACAACCAAAAAATTGAAGAAAAACTAATTATGTAATTACAAATACCCAATCCAAACAAGAACAAAAAACCCAACTTTTGGACAATTACTTAAAAGATAATCAGGCTATTATGACTACAAGAACAAGATGATAATATGCTTTAAGCATTTCATTAAAATATTCTCAATCTTGCCTATCATACTGAAACATTAACAGTTCAACAAACAGCATTCAACATATTGCTGATTTTCTGACATGTCAACTATAAATTTTACTATTATATTCAGAAAACTTCACTAATTTCAAAAAATTTGGTAATACTACAGTGTGTGTATGTTTATTTAAGCAAATAAGATTTGCTTAACACAATTTATTCAAATTATGTCTTCCCAATACCAAATCTGATGTTAAAAATTTAAATGCACAGATACCTAGAATTTGTGATTAAAAAATTTAAATGTAAATAAACCTATGACATTTTATTTTAACCATATGCAAAATAAGGTATGTGAATAAAAGTTATAAAACAGAAATTTCTACCAACTCTTAAGTTGGTAACAATTTTATGATCATACATGTGCTACTTTTATCATCTTAAAACATTAATTCAAAAAGAAAGAAACAATAAAATCTTGGTCGGAAGATACTTTTGAAAAAGATGGTACATGTCATATCAGATACCTCTAACACACATTTGAGATCACACAAAGTTCTTAAGTATTAAAAAAAAAAAAAAAAAACCAGAAAATGTCAAAAGCTTATTTTGTAACTAGAAACCTCTCAAGATGGCACTGGCTTGTTCTAACAGTAAGTTATGAATATTTTATGAGTGTGAAATCAGTCAGAAGTTATTTTCTAATTCTAACTTGTAAGTTTTCAACGTCTATCACCTATATCAATTTGAATTTTATAAAACAGAATTAACGTTTCTAAAACCGAGTTAAGAAAAACCACAATACGAGCTAGGAAACATCAAAAGGTCACAATTTAAAAATGTTCAAAACACCCCTCTCGGAGTGGAAAGTTTCAATTTTCTTGAAAATTAAGAAATGTGAGAAAGTTATTGCTATAAAAGCATTTTTTGGGGGCAGTTTTATAACTCTTGTGTGCATTCCTGGAAACCAAAATTTAGTTCTTTGCTTCCCTCCCTCAACTACATTTTTTTTTTTTCCAGACGAAGTCTCGCTCTTGTCCCCCAGACTGGAGTGCCATAGTGTGATTTCGGCTCGTTGCAACCTCTGCCTCCCGGGTTCAAGCAATTCTCCTGCCTCAACCTCCTGAGTAGGTGGGATTACAGGCACCTGCCACCAAGCCTGGCTAATTTTTTATCTGAAGTAGAGATGGGGTTTCACCATATTGACCAGGCTGGTCTCGAACTCCTGACCTCGTGATCTGCCCGCCTCAGCCTCAACTACATTTTTCAATTCATTTGATGTATCTTGGGTCTCTTGTCTACAGGATTCCTTCCACGCTTTCTTTTCCTTAAATGTGTCTGCTGAAGAATCCAGGTATTTAACCTAGAGTCCCACAGTTAGCATTTTGTTCACTGAATATATATGGTGTAATTCAACATGTTTTTATTTCGTGTGTCTAGAAAATTGGCAGTTGGATCCAGATGCTTAACTGGACTCATGTTCACTACTACTGCCGAATAATTAAAATGTCTACATGTAACTTGAACTTGGAAAACAAAGTAAAGATGAAGAAATCATAAGCTCTCAAAATTAGAGCAATTTCAATGGCTGATTTGTATTTTATTCATTATTTCTAACTCTGATTCAAAGTATTTTATTTAGAATAGAGAGATAGTATTCCTACTATTTGGTCACTCTCTTAACTGTAGATATCCACAAACTGATATCCAGGGATGGGAGGCAGGGACAAAGTAAATAAATGAGGTCTGAAATTTGGGTGAAAGAAGCCATGGCCTGATTCAAGACAAGAATATAACCTTGTTGTCCCAATCTGCTGTTACTATCTCATTTCATGACAAAAAAAATTTAGGAAAAAAAAAAAGGCATTACAATTTCAAGATATTAAGAAATATACATTTTAAAGGTTTAACTGTATTTTGATATCTTTGAAAATAGTTAACTTTTTATAATTAAAGTATTAGAATGTTTCTTCCTTTAAAATTTTATTAATTAGACATTAAAAACAAATCTTTGTGAACATCTTACTTGGATTACGCCACTGGGATTCACACTGATCATGGTACAAATTCCACGGAATGCTGAATCCTTTTCCTCATTGTCTCTTATGTTTCTCAGAGAGGTGCACCTATTGAATTACAGAATTGAGTTTAGCATTTAAGTAACAAGCAGATTCAATGACAATACTAATGGACAGTATTTAATGGAATAAGCACCACAGTATAGATAATGATTATACTAAAAGAGTTTTTCGGAAAGCTTTAGTTTTGTTTACTCATACTTCCTGTTTGTTGGGCCCATCTTATCTCAATACAGTAGAAACAGTGAAATTCACATTTTCTTAATAAATTGCATTTATAAAGTAGATAATTAATTTGAATCTCCCATTTAAACTATTAATGAGCCTGAGCCAAGAAGAACAAATTACCAAATTAACTTTTAAAATTGTACTCATGACTTGTATTCCATTAAACACTACTAAAATGATTTGAATTGAAAGATTATCAATTGAAAGAAGCAAAACATAGGATATAGTGCCACAATATAAACTATTACTATATAGCTTATGGTGTAGATGTTTAACTTTTACATTAACAAGCAAATAATATTTTTATACATAACAAATTTAAACATGTATTTCTTAATGCAATCCAAGTTTCCAAATTAATTCTAAAAAAGAAACGTAATGCAAAAACCTAAATTTATAGAATTTGCATGCATCTTTATTTTTCTGGTGGATATTTAAATGCTTTTTATGTATAATCAAGCTTTTTTAACACAGCAAGCATGTGACAATCTTATCCCATGCATCAATTAGTCGTTAGCCACAACATAAAATAAATATACATGACGATGCTATTGAAAAACCTCACAAACCTGATAGGACAAGATTAGTCACATGGTTGGCAATGA
This sequence comes from Gorilla gorilla gorilla, assembly GCF_029281585.2. Classification (NCBI taxonomy): domain Eukaryota; kingdom Metazoa; phylum Chordata; class Mammalia; order Primates; family Hominidae; genus Gorilla; species Gorilla gorilla. Next base: position 38,806,015 of record NC_073243.2, read on the forward strand.
TAAAGGATTGTGATTTTTGTAACCAACTGAAAATATATCTAAAAGTGAGATAGAGAAAGAAAGAGTGAAGAAAAATGAATTAAAAAAAAAGATTGAATAATACACACCAGGGTCTTATAAACTGCTGTAGCATGGGGGCCACCTCTTGAGGACAAACGTAACCAAGACGACCAATTGTTATTGCTAAGGTAACGCAATCACGGTTATACACCACCAAACGCCAACCAAGACATGAGCAAATGAGGGGGAAGGAGAAAAAATAAAGAAAAAACAACAAATAACTCAGAAACAGAAACCAACAGAATTTGTGTATGATAATAAACATAAGATTTCACCAGTGCTGTTTATTACCACCCCCTAAAATAAGGGGCAGCAACATATATGGCATACTCTTGGAAAAAGAAAAACAAAAGGAATTAAAAAAATCTAAAGATTGAGAGAACACCAAAAACCATGATGAAATTGCTTTTCTCACTCAATCGAGTGTCAAGGTATCATTCTGTTAATAAGATGAGCAGTTAAATGGACAAATTTAGAGAACCTTCACTCAAAAGCCAGCCAAAATTTCAGAATAATAAAATCTATAGTTTTTTTCATGAGAAAATATCAGTAAATGTGATTATATTTCTCAAGCATCTCAAACTAATACAGGTGAAAGTGATTTCCATTCCTTGGAAATTATCTAGGGAATTTAAACCAAATTTTTGGTAGTTTCAAAAATTTTTTCTTTGATTAACATTTGCCAAACCAACCAGTGGAAATTTGTTACCTTACATCAAAATCAACTGTCAGATTTTAAGTCTCATGGTACTCACTGAATGAATGGATTAGAATATTGCTATGCTACAATGTCAAATCTCATGTTGTCAAACCTCTGATAACTCAGGTAACAGTCCACTAACTTTAAGCCATGTTTGAAATAAAATTCTAATAAAGGAAATTTACAGTCCACTGCAATGACATATGATATGTGGACCATAGGAAAAAATAAATATTCTGTTTCTGCTATTAAAGGTATAGCACAAAATAGATAATACATTATACTAATTACACACTATTATTTTTTTACAATTTTGAAGTGGGCAAACATATATTCACCATAAAAATTGAGGAAGTCTTTAAACTTACAAAGAGCTAAAATAAGTGCAACTCGGAACTGCATTCTGCAATTCAAAGGTACGTACATGTAAATACATTCATACACAACAGGAAAAAATACAAACAGAAAACAAACCATGAAGTGCTTTAATGGTGTTCTCTCAAAAACTTACAGGTTAACCTTTCATAAAAAAAGGGTGGGGGGTAAAGAAAAATGTTTAAGGATTACTTGAAGCAAACTACACAGATAATACTAAAATCCAGCAGATTCATATGAAGCAAGAGAAAGAAAACCTATGTTCAAAAGACACAAACTATGCAACATTCTCATTAAACAGGCAAGTATGAACAATCCAATGAAACATGCGATAAAGCAGATGATGGTCCACTGAAAAAGTTCAGTGCAGGATATACTAATCGGAAAAAAGCAAATTAACGGCAGACTAAGGAATTGGCTTTATGAAATATTGAGATAATGGCAATTAAAAGCTGCTAAAATCTAGATATTAGCCATTGACAATGATTTTAATAATTAAAAAAACCCACTTTTTTGGGTAAGAAATAAAGAAAACAATACTTTATGCAGCCACTTGTGATAAGACGTAATCTAATGAATCCCAAGTGTGTTTCTCAATAATATCAATTTAATCCATCAACTTTAGGGCATTATGACTTATTTATTTATGTAGGATATAATCATACTTAAAATATAATCTTATAAATAAAGCCAATTTGTTAAACAAACTATGTAACAAATTCACCAGCTGATATCCCACAAGAAACTTTCATATACATTACACTCAACATTTATTTGCAGTTAAGCATTCACATTTAAAAATAAACAGAAGTTTCTTTAGGTTCAACAATAATTTTATAATGGCAAGTGTTTCAAATCTGAATGTCATGTATAGGTACTGCATTCTGAAAAGATAAAATCCTAACAAGATTTCATAACCCATCCTATACATAGATTTTTGTACTTTTCAGCAAGAAAATCTAATTCACTTTGTGAAATAAACAGTACCCATACAGCCAAACAGCCAGATAACTGCTTCATAATTAAAAGATTTCCTTCCATACCAATAAACATTATCAATTTTAATAGCATTAGAATAAAATGAACTTTCTATAATTTAAAAATACCAAATAAAAATGCCTTTGAAAAGTAACTTTCTTATTTGGAAAACCTTATTTTAATCTTTGTCTAGTATTTTGGTAGAATACTCATTGAATTATAAATAAATTATGGGAATCATCTTAGTATGTAAAGAAAGGAATGTGCCTGAATGAAAACAAAATTTCTGTCTTTCTGGATTGTTAGCGGCAATCAGGGAGGGTAGAAAGAAAAGGACCGAATCCACCCACAAATGTGTTCTATAGTATGGAAGGTACTCTTTAATACAAACATGCTCTCTATAAATGCAAAAGAGAAACAAGCTTCCTAAAAAAAAAAATAAATTAAAAAAAAATCCCATAACATACTGCCTAAATTCCCAATTCGAAGAAAATTATATGATGAAATACAAACTACAAATGCCACTGTTAACCAATTTGCCACTGAATCTTTTTGACTACATTTGGACAGATTAAAAAAAAAAATTACTTCCCAGCTCCCAGTTACTCTCCGAATTAATTTAAAAGCAAAATTCAGGTGGTTCAATAGTTATCTTTGCTGGGATCCATTGCAGGAAGTATTAAAACACTGGAATAGGGGAAAAAAGTGTTTTTCTGGTTATACCACTGAATATATAACCACTGAAAACTGGTTATAGAATGTAGCTGCAACAGTCTATTTCATTACTGAAAATCCGAAATAGCAATTAAATACAAAATAAGCTCGATTTTAAAAGCTAGTTTTGCTTTGGTTTCTCTACGCATATTAAAATTAAAAGGCAACAAATTTTCTCTTCACTGAAACAGTTCAGTCATATGGTACCTGTATTCTCTAACAACGTCTTTGGTGTGTTGGGTCTGTTAATGATTTCTACAAGCTGGTGCAACACCATAGGAATATAAGGCTGCATCTCTATACCTAGAGATCATCCCAAAAAGAAAAAAACAAAAAAGAAAAAATTGAACGTTAAAATATCAATGTGAAATATTTTGCTTCCCGTATTAACTCTGACATGTCATATATAGAAATACAAATAATTAAAATTAAAGCAATTACAAAAATATCAAGGCACCTAAAAATTTATATTTTATTTTGAGACGAAGTTTTGCTCCGTCACCAGGCTGGAGTGCAGTGGTGCAATCTCAGCTCACTGAAACCTCTGCCTCCCAGGTTCAAGTGATTTTCCTGACTCAGCCAGCCTCCCAAATAGTTGGGATTATAAACACCCGCTACCACGCCAGCTAATTTTTGTATTTTTAGTAGAGATGGGGTTTCACCATGTCAACCAGGCTGGTCTCAAACTCCTGACCTCAGGTGATCTGCCCGCCTCAGCCTCCCAAAGTGCTGGGATTACAGGCGTGAGCCACTGCGCCAGGCCTTATGCTTTTAAATAGGGAAAAACATCTTACCCATTTGAATGGAGATTTCTCCAATTGCCCATGTGGCATTGTTGCAGACTGAAATGAATTCTGGATTTAGGTTGGTTCCCAATATTGGCATGAAATCAGCTAGAAAAAAAATTTAAACTATGTAGTAAACTTTTCAATAGCAGTATATTGTACTTTAAAGGAAATCTACTAGGTGGAAACAGAAATCTAAGCAAGAAATAACAAGTTTCATCATTAAAAAAATTACTGCAACATCAATTTTAAAATTGGTGGAAATAAACTAGGCAACTGTATTTAAAAATATTTTTTAAAGGAGTTGGTAATGTTTATCTTAAGAAACTGAAGAAAACAGTATCTGGCCAATGAACTTTCAAATAATGTGGAACAGGAAATACAAGTTTGGGTATATTTTACACACCACTAAAAAGAGTTGGTCAGAGTAATCTCTTGTAATTAGACTAAAAAAAAAAAATCAATGATTTTGGCTTTTAAAGCAACTTTCACTCTTGTGCTCTGATTGTGGTCTCTGAATATCACTTTCCACTAAAAAAAAAATGGACTCTCAGAAAACGTCACATTACAAGCAAAGGCAGGAAATGTGCAAAATAAGTGGACTATCTTGTCATAATGAAAGGACTCGGGAGCCAACTTAAGTTCTCACTGCAAGCAGTACAACAGCTTGAACATCATGAAGTCACACTAGCACTAAAAACAATCAAACCATGAAGTCACACTAGCACTAAAAACAATCAAACAAAAACGAAACTCTGAAACATCAAAGATACCTTTGGAGGATGATAGGAATCAATTCATTATTTTGAAAATTGGTAAATAAAAAAAGAATCAAGTATTTATCTTGCCTCTGCTATATGATTTTACCTCAGGATAGTAATTTATTGATATGGGAAATGTCTCCCTATATAAGTATCTTCATTATTAAATGAAGAATTAGAATATCATAATTTTTTAAACTCCTAATAAAATCAGGAGATGTAAGCCAGGGTTTCTTGATCTCAGCAATATTGACAGTTTGGGCCAGATCATTTTTTTGTTGGGGGGAAGGGGAGCTGTCTCCTGTATTATAAGATGTTTAGCAACATCCTTTGCTTCTACCCACTAGACATCAATGGCACCTCTCCAGCATCAAACAAAATGTCTCCAGACATTGGTAAATGTTCCCCGAATGGCAAAACTGCCCCTAGTTGAGAATAACTAATTGAGACAATCATCAAGATTGGTAACATTAAAAAAAAAAAGGAGGGACAACTAGACACTATGTACACTAAGTACACAATACCATCTATAAAGTCTTAAAAACAAAACAACGTAAATCTCATTAAACCTCAGTCTCTGTATCAAAACAATTTACAGTAAATACAACGGACAGAGGAACATGTTAAAGACAACAAAGATGCAATCAGTAAAATCCACAGTAAACTCTTTAGAATAAAAAACATGGTTTAACAAAAAACAATTGTAAAAAGAGATAGTACAGTATGTACTAAAATATTAAGACTTCAAATGCTGTGTTTGAGATTTGCTCCAAAATATCTGAGATCTATGTGTCTCACCACCGACAACAGTATATAGGAAACATGATTGGACAGTTGAAGCTGGGTGATAGGAGGTTTGTTACATTTTTTCTACTTTTGTACGTCTTAAACACTTTATAATAAAAAAATTAAATCCTTTCATATAAGTTTCAACTAAAAAACTAAATTAGATGGTAAATATGAGAATGATAAGCTTCCCATAAGAATTCATTACACTGTTAGGTTTAAACTCGATGGTTCTTCATATATCATAATTAATGTTAATTATGTTAGTTTTTTGAGAAATGGTTATCCAAAAGCACAATTATATCAGATGACAAAACATTCAATTAATATTTTAAATTAAGGTTTAAATGAAGTATTAAAACAATTTTTTTTTGAGACGGAGTCTTGCTCTGTTGCCCAGTCTGGAGTGTAGTGGTACAGTATCAGCTCACTGCAGGCTCTGCCTCCCGGGTTCAAGCGATTTTCCTGCCTCAGTTTCCCAAGTAGCTAGAACTACAGGCACAAGCCACCACGCCTGGCTAAGTTTTTGTATTTTTAGTAGAAGCGGGGTTTCACCGTGTTAGCCAGGATGGTCTTGATCTCCTGACTTCGTGACCTGCCCGCCTTGGCCTTCCAAAGTGCTGGCATTACAGGCCTGAGCCGCCGTGCCCGGCTGTATTAAAACAATTGTTACCCAACATGCTGAGATGCAGAAAAGGGGGAAAAAAATCCCATAACTCATTTATAACCCATAGGTTTGAGAACAATTCCGGGTACAACATTCAAGGAATTCCTTATCATTGTCACAGAAGGCCAAGACAAATGCTATGCTAGTCTTGAACCTCGCACTCCTGACCTCAAGTGATCTGCCTGCCTTGGCCTCCCAAAGTGCTGGCATTACAGGTGTGAGCCCCCAGGCCCAGTCTCAGTTAAAGTGACATTTGTTGGAAGTTTTCTGCAATATCTGAAAAAGTATGCTGGTTTGCTAGAGAAGAAAACCTGATTATTACTATTTCTGTGTACCTCTACCAAAAAGGTGGCTACTCAAAAAAGGATCTATTAACTAGTCCATGGTACCAAGGCTTCCCTGGTGGGCATGTCCTTTACTCTAAAGTATATTACTAACCTTTCTTCCAGTCACAGGAGTACCTAAAAAGCTGAGATGACGGCAAGCTCAAGGAAATATTAGGGGTTCCTGCCATCTTGCCTGTTTCAATCACAACAAGTTTACTTTAACCAATAAAGTGTACATTTATAAATGTTGGGATTCCATGCAATTTCAGTTTAATAATAAAAAAACAAAGCTGATGTAAATGTTAACTTTAAAAAACCATATTCATAGCAGTAGAAAATATTCATACCTATACAAGGCTTAACATGCTGAAAGCAAGCTTTTGTGAGGTCACCTAACAGGGCAAAAGAACTCTGTCGAACTTCTGGCATTTTATCCTACAAGAAATAAGAAGAAATTAACCCCAATGTGACACAGAGAAACAGGCTTCAATTCATTTTCACCTTTCAAGTCTCACCTGCATGCACTGATACATTAGTGTCAGGATGTTACTTCGGGCTACCAGCTGTTCAATGTTGCCTCCAAGTCCTTCAGCCAGGCCACTCAGTAAATCAAGAGCCACTATCATAAAATCTTTATCTGGAGCTTCATATTGATCTGGTTGAGCATTGTTTAGCTGAAATTAGACACAATGTTTTTTGTAAGTTTGTTTTTAATTAACTACTTAAAAAGTCTGTATACATTATACCTATCTTTAGAAAAATGTCCACCATGTCAAGAAGGGGAAGACATTTAAAAAAAAATTACCATGGCTTGTGCAAGAGTCTTCTGTACTAGGTTTACACAACGCTGATACACAGGTTCACAGTACGGAAGGAAGCCAGACTGCAGTGCTGTGGCAACTGAAGATAGGCACTAGGAAGAATAAAGTACACATGCTAAATTTTCTGGGTATACTGAAGATTATGATGAATGCTTGAAACTGCGCTCAACAGGATCCTGGTCATTTATGAGCTTGCTCTACTAGTTTCTACAGTAGCAGGTTCCCCTCCTCCCACCCCAACCCTCTCTTTTGGAAGCCATTCATTGTTGTTAGTTTGCCAGCCAATCAGGTCAGGTTTACTCAGAGGAAGCGTTTCTACAAGAAACATTATCTTTCAAGGACAGATTGAGTATTATGTGTTCATATTTTTCCCTCAAATTGAAGAGATTCATTTCATGCTCCCATCATGGTCAATGTTGTGAATGGACTTTACTGGGCACATTCTAAGATCCCGCCGGAAAGTAATATATATACAGTTGGCCCTCTGTATCTATGGATTCAACCAATCTTGAATCAAAAGCATTTAGAAAAACAATTAAAATGATTTAAAGTATATTGGGAGGAGGTGCATAGGCCATATGCAAATACCACACCATTTTATATAAGGGACTTGAGCATGGCTGGATTTCTGTATCCAAGGGGAGTCCTGGAAACAATCCCCTGCAGATACTGAGGGACGACTGCATACAAAAAATGAACCATAAGGATTCTTCTTGTTTTGTTGGGCCCAGAATTGCTCTTGGTCATAGAAAATTTAACTTCTTTGGCTAAGAACAATCCACGGTAGAAGATGGTGAACCTTGAAATAACAGGGAGCAAGAATGAAAAGGCCTGAACTGGTTCTATCAATGTCAATTCAACTAAGTTTAAGTGACTACATTTCACAGTGTGTTCAGTTACTAGAACATCATATAAAAGTTTGCAATGAAAGGGGTGTTAAAAAAAAAAGTAGTAAGTACACATGGAAACATTTTCAAATTTGAAAATAAGTACCTCCTTACTGGCACCAAATCCCACTACTCAACATATATGTATGAGTGAAAAGATATATATATACCCCGGTAATATATATCCTCCCAGTATGTTATCTACTCTATACTATATAGAGTAGTATGTTATCTACTCTATATAGAGAGTAGATAACATAAGAGAACTTAAAACTCTAATTTATTATCAATTAAGTAAAGCAGGTTAGAGAACAGTATGTATCATATAATTTCCTCCATCTACTTCATAATATAAATTTATTAACACTTTTCTTATCATATATACCCATTTTGGATTTGAACATGTGTTCTTGGCAACAGATTAAATATTACTAGCCCTGCATACCTCAAGTAAAGGGAAGAGATCTTTATCTTCATCCTTTAACATGTTCCATTTCTGGATCAGTGGAGGCATTAGCATCTGAATATATTCCTATTTACAATGATGAAAACATATAAAATTCCACTATCACATGTCAACAAGACCATTTTGAGTCTTTGAAAATTAAAATCCATTTTGAGCAATTGTGTAAAATCATTACAAAAGGCATTTTAAGAGTCATTCTTCACTCTGCACAGTCCCTTTTAAAGTTTTCCTTTCTTTTGCCTACCTTTATACTTACATGACCGTGTTCTAGTTTTAGATCTAGAACTAGTAATCTACTGATCTTTTATCCGTTGAAAAAAAGAGTCTATCAATAAACACACAGCTAATCAAAATCTATTACTTAAAAAAGTCACAATCAAGGAAGATCTAAGTTTTTCTCTTTTTTTTGAGATGGAGTCTCGCTCTGTCGTCCAGGCTAGAGTGCAGCGGCGTGATCTCAGCTCACTGCAAGCTCCGCCTCCCAGGTCCACGCCATTCTCCTGCCTCAGCCTCCCGAGTAGCTGGGACTACAGGCACCCGCCACCACACCCGGCTAATTTTTTGTAGTTTTAGTAGAGACAGGGTTTCACCGTGTCAGCCAGGATGGTGTCGATCTCCTGACCTTTTGATCTGCCCACCTCAGCCTCCCAAAGTGCTGGGATTACAGGCGTGAGCCACTGTACCCGGCCCTAAGTTTTTCTCTTTAAGTTACAGAATATTTTTAGTTCTGGGGCTGGGCATGGTGGCTCACACCTGTAATTCCAGCACTTTGAGAGGCTGAGGCAGGCAGATCACTTGAACCCAGGAGTTTGGGCCAGCCTGGGCAACATGGCAAAACTATCTCTACAAAAAGTTGGCCAGGAATGGTGGTACACGCCTGTGGTCTCAGCTACAGGGGAGGCTGAAATGGGAGGATCGCTTGAGCCCGGGAGGTGGAGGTTGCAATGAGCTGTGATCACACCACTGCACTCTAGCCTAGGTGACAGAGTGAGACCTTGTCACACACAAAAAAGTTCCTTTTAGTCATGGAACTGTAACGTGTAATATGGCTGTTACTATATAGTACATTTTTAAATCAACAGGTAAACTTACACAGATGCTTTTATAGAAAAACAAACTTAAAATCATTTAAGTGTCAAACTAAAGAATGATCCATAAAACGACTAAACATAGTGATCATGTAAACAGGGGCACGGACTCTAAAGACATTCAGAAAACAAACCCCCACAAAAGCCAAACCAAACAACCAACAGCAAAGCAAACCTATAAACTGCCCTGTACCAAATCTTAAGTGTAACCTAAAAATAAAACAATTTCTTAAGACTTTGGATATAGCAATCATATAGAAGTCTATTCAGCAGGGTATGTGGAGCTATACTAAAATTCTACTATCACTTAAATCCTCATTAGACAAATCCATCCTCCTCTTCTACTAACACTACTGGAAACAAGGCACTTTTGCATTACTATTTAGCATTTTTAAACCTACTACCCCAATTTCTATTTGTTTTATACAGTATACTCCCCATACCTGCTGAAAAAACAAAGATGTCTAGATATGGTACTCTAAAGCTACAGTGTTTATGAAGCGGTAGATTCAAAAACATTAGGAATTAAGTAAAAGCAGATATCCAGATTATAAAAACTTTTTTACCCCTTTGCTTTAGTCATTCTAAAAAGTATCAGAGCATTCATGTGAAATGCTGCTGTAGTTTCCACACCAAGTATATACTTACTTTAAGAATACCATATGAAAGGGGATATACTTGCTGCCTTTGTAAGATCTATACTCTTAAAGTAGCTAACGCTAACTATTCACATCTCCCAAAACATCTTAATTTCCAAATATATGCTAATCTATTGATTGTAACTATGCTACACATTATTTTCCATAATAGTTCTTAACAGATACTTACTGGTTTGTTTAAATGATGTCCTACTGAATCTGCTAATGTTCCTATGGCATCGTAAAGAATGAGCAGGTTCTTATGCTGGTATTTACTAAATGCAAAGACCAGGGTATCAAGTATATAAGCAAGGTAAGGAACAAGTTCTGTACAAGCCTCCTCTTCTAGGGTAGCAAAGGCACTGTTTAAAAAAAAAAAAAAGAATACTTATTGAATGTAAGATATATCTAACTCTTAATTGCTAAAATGTTTATGTTCTGTTTTACCCAATCAGGAATTTCCTAAAATGGTCTAAGCCATCTGTTAATGAAAGCCCTGGTCATCAGCACTGCGAATTATTTACCGATTTCTTCCATAGCACTTGCCATAAATGATAATTATGTTGCTGCTTTGTATTTCCTACTAACCTGTAAGTCTCAAGATGGCAGGGACTTTATGTAAACTCAGCATTTAGTATATGCTTAACAATTAATAGCTAAAAAAAAACCCAGGTACTGAATGAATAAATTATAGGATCTCAAACATAATCTATATACTCCCTCCCTTAATATCTTCCAGATATGACTGCTTCAGATGGATTAAGGTCAAACTCAAATTTACTATCCCTGCCAGGCGCGGTGGCTCACGCCTGTAATCCCAGCACTTTGGGAGGCCAAGATGGGTGGATCACTTGAGGTCAGGAGTTCAAGACCAGCCTGGCCAACATGGCAAAACCCCATCTCTACTAAAAATACAAAAATTAGCTGGGCATGGTGTCGCACACCTGTAGTCCCAGCTACTCAGGAGGCAGAGGCAGGAGAATTGCTTGAACCTGAGAGGCGGAGGTTACAGTAAGCCAAGATAGCACCACTGCACTCCAGCCTGGGCGACAGAGCAAGACTCCATCTAAAAAAAATAAAATAAAATTTTACTTTTTTTTGTTCAACAGTTATTTTTTCCTACTATCAAGGTCAATGGTAAAAGCAAACCTACTCGAAAAATTAAGAACTATAAACATAAGCAGAAGGCCCTTTTAAAATATAAAGGTATGTTGCAGGAAACTGGAATATTTGTAGTAATAAAAGCAACTGCTGGCTTGATATAAAGAGACAGCCTCCAAACCAACCAATAGAATGGCTACTAGAGCAGAACTACTAAGCACTCAAAGACCTTTAACTGGTAAGTGACAGACCACAGGTCCCTGTGGGACTTTCTGAGTTATGGTGGTTGACCTGTAGTCTAATGATGTCAATTTGCTCAAACTTTGTTATTCCTTCAAGAGTAGGAGTCCTGCCATCACTAGTTCAGATGTCTGAGGGAATTAGGGTGTAAGATAATTCTGTTATAATAACCACTGAGTGGGAAAAATGAGCCAAAGAAGAAACAGCTAAGATCGATGTTGTCACATTTAGATCTACAAAATCATCAGGTAAAACCCACATGACAAAATTCTCCTGGCCAAACAAAATGTATAAAATACACTAATATGCAAACCCAAAAGCTACAGATCCTGCAAAACACTTCACCAAGAAGAAAAAAGAAAACTAAGCTTTCTGATATAACTGGAAAATTTTCAATTACAAAACACTTCATTATAGGTTTAACACAAACACTCCATCAGAAGGTTGAAAATTAAGTTTTTCACTACCACAAAGAACACTGTGTTATGAATCTGTCCCACCTGCAGGCAGCTTCTTGTACTCTCTTGTTGCTATCCAGGATGCGCTTTAGCAATTCTGTCATTAATGGCTTCAGGTACGTGTCTGGCGGCTGGCTGACCACCCAGTGTGCATAGCGGCTAAGAGTCCAGCATGTTATGGAACGCACAAGAGCCTTTTTATCAGAGAGGCACTGAATAAGGTGAGGAATAAGCTCAGGCAAGTATGGAATCATGCCCTGCATGCAACCTAGAAAAAAAATAAATCTTTCAAAATGCTAAAATTTAGTTAACATTATTTTGGTTGACTATGAAAATAAAACACGTATCTATGAAAAAATTCAGAATATTTCTACTGCTATACACATACTACAATAACCTATACCAAAATTATTTTTAAAACCCTGAAGTTAGAGCTACCTGCTCCCAAGCATCTTACAGTGTTTCAATTTCTTCTAATAGATGTTTACTGCCAGGACAAAATCAATAATAACCCTTCATAGAGAATGATGAGAGTCTTGCCTTATTGTGTCTCCTATACTTACCTAAAGAATCAAAGATTTTTTTTTAAAGCAATGGGGATGCTTCAGACATCAGAGCCTTTCATTCTGTTTCCTTAATTTTTTTTGTTTTTATTTTTTATTGAGATGGAGTCTTGCTCTGTCACCCAGGCTGGAGTGCAATCGCACGAATTCAGCTCACTGCAACTACCACTTCCCAGGTTCAAGCAATTCTCCTGCCTCAGCCTTCCAAGTAGCTGGGACTACAGGCACATGCCACCACGCCCAGCTAATTTTTGTATTTTTAGCAGACGTGGTTTCGCCATGTTAACCAGGCTGGTCTTGAACCCACCTCAGGTAATCCACCCACCTAGGCCTCCCAAAGTGCTGAGATTATAGGCGTGAGCCACCATGCCTGGCCTCTGTTACCTTTATTATAACAAAAACATTTTGCAAAATATCTAGCTGGGGTTAGAAGACGGCCTATGGCTGTTTAATACTAGTTATCTGGTTCAAAATAGAAATTCCTTAAAGTAGCCTAGCCTTATTAGTACCTAATAGTAGTAAGAAGCCAACTTACATAATTCAAACTGGACTTAGGCTTACCTTCAGCAATTGCTCCTAAAACCAAAATGCCTGATTCTTTAACAACCCATTCATGATGAAAAAGTAATTCTTTCAAAAGGGGCAAAATATGTGGCAGCAGTTCATCACGATACACATTTGCAAGAACATCCAGGGCAGCAGCAGAACATTTTCCTAAGGAAATATTTAATTCAAAAATATTACATTAACGTCTTATTACTTATATATTAAAATATTTATTGTATATGTAACATTTTATTCGTATCTCTAATACGGAGTTTTAAAATAAGAATTCAATTGAATAGGAGGTAGTCTGTCACGTGAAAACATTTTGTTGTTTTTTTTTTTTGAGACGGAGTCTTGTTCTGTCGCTCAGGCTGGAGTGCAGTGGTGCGATCTTGGCTCACTGCAACCTCCGCCTCCCAGGTTCAAGTGATTCTCCCGCTTTAGCCTCCTGAGTAGCTGGGATTACAGGTGTGTGCCAGCACGCACAGCTGATTTTTGTATTTTTAGGAGAGACGGGGTTTCACCATGTTGGCCAGGATGGTCTCGAACTCCTGACCTCGTGATCCACCCTCCTGAGCCTCCCAAAGTGCTGGGATTACAGGTGTGAGCCACCATGCCCGGCCAAAAACATTTTCTATTAAGATGAATATTTTTTATGACAAGAACTTACTTGGCAAATTAATTGTGAAGACATTGTATTCTGTACATAACTGTCATACTAGAATTCTGTCTATACAGTAAAACAAATACTGTGCCACTCAATTCAGTGCTTCTAACATAACCATTCAATATGATACACTCATATTACAATCATGATTACAATCACTGTTACAATCATGCAAAAAACATACATTATTAACTCTACTTAACATTTCCAGCAGTATATCATCTAGAATTAAACAGACAATTACTTAGCTGGACTTTAGACACAAAAACTGGAAGAAAAGTCACTGGCACATGAAACGTTAACGCATGCTAGAAAATACTCTTTACAAAGAATTAACTATGGGACTATAAGTCAACCCAGATTTTATTATCATAATAATTTAGACAAGAGCAACAAAATCAAAAAGAACAACAAAAATATCATTTAACTGTTATGGGTAGGAACGTGTTCCTGAAGTTCATGTATTAGAAAACTAATCCCTAAAGCAACGAAGATGGGAGGTGGGGCCTATCAAGAGATGATTAGGTCTTAAGGGTTCTGCCCTCATAAATGGGTTAATGTCGTTATTGTAGGAGTGGGTTAGTTATCAAGAGAGTTGGCTTATTATAAGCGTGAATTGAGCTCTCTCTTAAGTGTGTCCTTCTGTCATCAGATGATGTTGCAAGGAGGTTCTCACCAGATGCAGCCCCTCCATTCTGAACTTCAGGTATCCTGTTATAGTAGCACAAAATGGACTAAGAAAATATCAGAAATTTCCAACGTGAACTAGGCATAGTAAATGGCTAATCACAAACTACTAGACAATAATAAAATCCTCAAAAAAAAAAAAATCAAACCAAACCAAACCAAAACAAAACCATTACATTGGCCAGAAATTAACACCTTACCCATCAATAAGGATCTTAGTTATACCACATGGTAGAGCCATGCAACTAAACAGTACACTCACATGCGACAAAAGGAAATCTAAATCTGTATGTACTGAGGAAGAATGAGGCATATGATATACAGAAAGAAAGCAGCAGAGTACATATAATCTGATTTCACTTTCAGAAATTTGGCTTCTCCTCTAAAAAAGATGCCTGTATGTTTTTCCAAGCACGCACAGAAAAGCTTTTGGAAGGATACAAAGAATGGGATGTGAAGAGGAAGTGTTCCCCCATCCATGTATGTATATTATTTTGTAGAGTTTTCTGTGTAATGATCTTGAGCCATCCTGCTCCCCTAATCTGAAAGTAGGGATACACTGGGAAGTAATTTGTAATAGTAGTAAACACCATGTGTTGTCTTAACAAGTGAGATTTGGGTCCCAATACTAGATGTGCTATCAGTACTAGCTATGCTAACCTTGGGTATATCTCTCTTTCTGCAGTTTTCTTGCCTATTCAAGGTTGTTGGAAATCTTAAATATGACTTTATTCTTACTTATGATTAAACAGACTTTGATATGCATGCAAAGTCCTTGGCCTAGTGCCTGGCACATTAGGCACTCTAAATAGAATGTTAGTTACAGGAAACTGAAGAGGCAACAGAGAAATTAGCATTATCTAACCAAATGAAGAACACAGCCCAGACTGATAATGTCTGTTCTTAACTGCTTTAATCATAGTTATTAGAAATCCCAACACTTTGAACTAGAGTAGTGGCTCTAAACTGGGGTTGATTTTGTTCCCCCAGGAGATAATGGTTGTCACAACTGTGTTTGTGCTGCTGGCATCTTTGGGTAGAGGCCAGGGATGCTGCTTAACATCCCACAACGTGCAGGACAGCCTCCGCAACAAAGAATTACATGCATGATGTGGCATTCACATGTAGAAAAAAAAAAAAAAAGAATTATGTGGCCCAAAATGCAATAGTGCCAAGGCTGAGAAACCCTGAACCTGAGCAGTAGAGGTTTAAAATCCAGCAAACAAGCAAGCAAAATCAGAACACAGGTGTTTAGGTTCATCCCCAATTAGGAAGCGTGGGCCAGAATGCTAGCTCCACAAGTGATATGATTTGCAGCTAAGGTTGGAAATTAACATATTTTAAAAAGCATATTTCATAAGTTGTGAATATAACAAAGCAACTTATAATAAATTTGAATATAATAAAGCAACTTATATTATTTTAGAATTACCTATGATAGCCAATTTTCATGCAAATTACCAGACAGAAAACACTCATGTTAGAAAAACCAAAAAAGCTTGTGGCAATGTTCTTACAGTATTAAAACAAACAGCCTTTTGAGAAATGGTAGTTTAAGAATATAATAATGATAAAATAAGAGCAGGTCCACCAGGAAAATGCAAACCAAAACCACAAAACACCACTTCACATCCACTAGAATGACTATAATAATAAAGAGATAATAAAGCAAGTGAGCATGTGAAGAAACTGGAACCCTCCAGACAATGCTGCTAGGAAAGCAGAATGGTGCAGTCACTTTGGAAAACATCCTGGTTATTTCTCAAAAGGTTAAACATACAGTTACCCTATGACCCCAACAATCCTTCTCCTGAGTGTTTACCCAAGAGAACTGAATACACATTGGGCCAGACACAGTGGCTTACGCCTGTAATCCTAGCACTTTGGGAGGGCAAGGCGGGTGGATGGCTTGAGTTCAACAGTTCAAGACCAGCCTGGGCAACATGGCAAAACTGTCTCTACCAAAAAAAAAAACAACAACAAAAAAAAAACAAAAAAATTCAGCCAGGTGTATTGGTGAGCACCTATAGTCCCAGCTACTTGGGGAGCTGAGGTGGGAGGATCATCAGAGCCCAGGGAGGTCAAGGCTGCGGTGGGCCATGACTGCACCACTGCATAATCATGCTAGCCTGGGTGACAGAGACCCTGCCTCAAAACAAAAAAACAAACAAACAAAAAAAGTCTACACACAAAAATTATACATGAGTATTTATAGCATCACAACTCAACAGCTACAAAAAGAGAAACACAAATGTCCACCAACCAACGAATGGAGAACATGTGGCATATTACAACGAAATATTATTTCACAATACAAGTGAATGCTACAACATGAACCGTGAAAACTTTATGCTAAGTTAAAGATGGTCACAAAGGACAATGCATTGTATGACTCCATTTACATGAAATGTCTAGAATAGGCAAACCCAGAGACAGAATATTGACTAGTAGTTGCCCAGAGCCAGTGAACAATAGGGAGTTACTGCTAAAGGGTATGGGTGATGAAAACATAGTCTACAACTGATTGTGGTAATGGTTGAACAGCTCTCTGAATATACTAAAAACCAATGAAATGTATATGTTAATGGGTAGTAAATTGTACAGTAGATGAATTATACCCCAATAAAGTTATCATCAAAGTAGGCAACTGTGCTTTTCCCTTTCTGACTTACTTAGATTCCAGTCAGAAATTGTATCATCATCATCAATTTCATCATCATCATCATCTTCCTCTTCAATTCCATCTTCATCATGCTGCTGAGCCACCGTCCTCGATCGGTGAAAACGTGGCCGTATATCCTGTTCACTATCAGGAATCGTTTCGTCTTCTTCTACATCACCCTGTTGTTTTTTTAAGAGAAATTTTTGGTGGCATTCATTATAGGCTAATAGTATGTACATGAGTAAGAGAAACAGAATATCCAGAGATGGGGTCATGCACAGAATTCTGAAATATACTTCCAGAGTGATTAAGAACCACGCCCATGTACAGAACATATTCCTTATGGAGGGGTGAATAGACTGACCTAACACACCTGTCAGGTTATATGGCCCTTTCAGCCAACTACATGGCCTCCACTGGCTGGTATAATCTAAGTTACCTGAATCAAATTCAGAGCAGCATATATAAGAATGTTTTTAAAATAACTCCAAGTAATTAAGGGGAAATTAATAATAACCCTACCAATGTCACCATGTAGTACCAAATTAAGCAAGAATTTATCATTACTTAAACTTATGCTTCTATCTTTAAACTTCTGTAACCTACTATGGATAATAGGAAGTCTATTTACAGGAGATCTATTCTCAATGAATGTTTTATTGGCCAAATCCCAAGATGTACTAAGTCAATATAAAAATCTTATTCCCTATTCATCAAAAAAGCTTCCTTACCTTAAGTAGGATAATATCTATGTCTGAGTACTTCATGCCATTCACTAACACAGGAATCAACCTATAAAGAAAGAAATTCATGAAACAAAGACCTAAAGATCTCAAGAGAATAATTAATAAGTCTTAACCTTACATGTACTAACAAAACCAATGAGATAATCAATGGTAATATTGTCTTTGAACTTATTCAGTGATATATGTCTGCTCTCATTAACTGAAGAAATGCTAATAGAGAAAAGGAAGCAGTCAAATATAAAATCCCCTGGATAGGTTTAAGAAATGTGGGCCAGCCAAACTTTCATGCTCAAAGTCCTTCTAAATTCTAAAATAGAAAGATTAGTAGTAATTAAACATTAGAGCTAGCATAATTTAACTAGGTAAGACTTACAATACATAGAGCTATATTTTGTAAGATACAGGTATTTTGCAGGAGAACCAGGTGTATCTGGATCACTAACAGTTAATCACTGATGATTTTTGTCAACAATTTCAGGGAAATGGTGAGGACAGACATCAGAATGTTAAGATAATGAAGAGTTAACAAGATGTGGGTTAAAGAAGTGAAGACAGTAAGTCCCACTCAAAAAAAGTTTGAGTTTTTTTGTTTTTTGAAGACAAAAAACTGCAGCAAGTTATAAAGTTATGGAAAATGAGGCAACAAGGAGAAGCTAAGAGTGAATATTTATCTGGTACAGTGAGGGTCTCTGGGTATAAGAAAAATTTATACTATACAGACCTTAAGGAGAAAATTGGTTAGGAGAGAACAGCTCATATGAAATTACTATCTGTAAGTTTTGGGGCAAGATAAAGGGTCACCTGCTTTCTTTACAAGCCTAAGTGCTCAAAGTGAATTAAGAGAATATCAAAAGAGTAATAAAGGTTTCAAACAGTTGCTCTTGGTGAATAAAAGATAAAAGCTGATCTGGAACATGAATTAGCAGATTGTGAAGAGACCACTTGCGGTTGAAGACCACAGATTTCTATAGCCAACAATCCCCCTAGGGGAGTGTAAATTTCCCCAAAGGCATTCAACAACCTGGTTAAAGAAAAGAGTTCAGAGTTCAATTAGTCTAGAGCAGGGTAGATAGAAGTTTTGGGTTAGTATGGTTTATTCATGGCTCTGATGTTTGTCAGATAAACAGAGAATAAAAAGAATCAGATTAGGTCGAGGCGAGCGGATCACGAGGTCAGGAGTTCGAGACCAGCCCGGCCAACATAGTGAAATCCAGTCTCTACTAAAAATACAAAAATTAGCAGGACGTGGTGGCACACGCCTGTAGTCCCAGCTACTCAGGAGGCTGAGGCAGGAGAATCACTTGAACCCGGGTGGTGGAGCTTGTAGTGAGCTGAGATCGCGCCATTGCACTCCAGCCTGGGAAACAGAGTGCGACTCCATCTCAAAATAATAATAATAAAAAAAAGAATCAGATTAGAACACAAAGAGGTCAAGGGCCTTGGAATGGGGTGGCAGATGGGCCTAGTAAGGTTTGCAAGAAATAAAGGACTGGCTGGTAAAGCTGGGCAAATAAGAAAAAATGAGGTCAGAAAATAAGACATGGCAATTAACCGTGACCATGTGGCAATTTGGCATGTGCCTGCCCAAGTCTAATCATGCTAGGCAAACTCTTATTTTTGAGCAGGTCTAATTGTGAAGATTTCTCCTGAAGCCCCCATGTAGCCATTAAAAATGAGGTTTTTTTTTTTTTTGAGATGGAGTCTTGCTCTTGTCACCCAGGCTGGAGTGCAATGGCACGATCTTGGCTCACTGCAATCTCCACTTCCCGGGTTCAAGCTATTCTCCTGCCTCAGCCTCCCAAGTAGCTGGGACTACAAGCATGCGCCACCATGCCTGGCTAATTTTTTGCATTTTTAGTAGAGATGGGGTTTCACCATGTTGGCCAAGCTGGTCTTGAACTCCAGACCTCAGGTGATACACCTGCCTTGGACTCCCAAAGTGCTGGGATTACAGGCATAAGCCACTGCACCCAGTCAAAAATGAGTTTTTTAATGCAACATCACATAAAGTAATAACATAGACAATAAACGTTTACTGAATACTTAAATATGGGCTGAGCATTGGGTTGTTTCACATGGAAAATCCACACAACAGTCCTATAAGACATTAATGTACAAGAATAAAGGTGGGAAAAAGCCAAAACAATTTTGTAAAAACGAGAGAAATCAAGAGCTGCTATACCAGATCACAAAATACATTAATGTTCAATAATAAAAATAGTACTAGTTAAAAAAAAACCCAGAGACTATATAGCCCAGAATGATGATAGAACTTAATATCCTCCTTGTTACACTGGTGCATTTTTTTTTCTGAGAAAGGGTCTCACTCTGTTGCCTAGGCTGGAGTGCAGTGGTGCCATTTCGGCTCATGGCTCACTGCAGTCTCTGCCTCCTGGGTTCAAGTGACTCTCTTGCCTCAGCCACACAAGTAGCTGGAATTACAGGCATGTGCTGCCACGCCCAGCTAACTTTTGTATTTTTGGTAGAGACGGGTTTCACCATGTTGTCCAGGCTGGTCTTGAACTCCTGAGCTCAAGCGATCTGCCTGCCTCAGGCTCCCAAAGTGCTGGGGTTACAGGCATGAGTCACTGTGCCCAGCCTACAATGGTGCTTTCTAAATGAGTTTATATTTATGAGTGATCTTGTAACACACACAATTTTAATTCCTATGCAAACACTTTTTGCTCGTATTATACTAAGCAAGTGTGGTTAACAAATAGGAAAAACAAGTTATTTCACTGTGCTTTTTAATCTCAGCATCAGATTGATGTTGATATTCTGCTATCCTGTCAATACATTATCTAAAACAATAAAAACAGCTGCGTTTTATATATAAAAGTGGCTCCCACTGGGTACCGTGGCCCATGGCTGTAATCCCAAAGTTTTGGGAGGCCAAGCAGTGTGAATTGCTTGAGGCAAGAGGATCAAGACCAGCTTGGGCAATACAGTGAGACCGCCTCTCACAGTAGTAGGGAAGACATAAGTAAAACTCAGTCATGACTGGCCTGAGTTGTTTAATGTTGGCACTAATTAGCACAGCAAAATGGGTGGTGCTAATCTTTTAATTTCCTGCTTGGTTTAGGAATATTTGGATTATATTAGTGCAGTAATAGAGTTAGAGTACCTAGTTATAATTCCATATTTTTAACATCATCTCTAATGTTATAGCCTAGGTTTTCATTAGCATAGGTTTGTTATAGCATAGGTTTATGTTATAGCCTAGGTTTTCATTAATAAAATCTCTGGAGTGAAGCAGCTGCTGCTGAAATTTGGGGGCAAATAACTGCAGCCTGCTGGGAATAGGACTTCTAAAAGGAAGTATGTCTGGAAGGCTGTGGCCCAAGGCCTTTTCTGCTGGCTAAAAGCAGGGTCTCCAGAACCAAAGGAACACACAGCTCTTGTTAAAATTGAAGATGTTGACGCATGAGGTGAAACAGAATTCTCTTTGGGCAAGAGATGTGCTTATGTACATAAAACAAAGAACAACACAGAGACTCCTGGCGGCAAACTAAACAAAGCCAGAGTAATCTGGGCCCATGGAAACAGTGGCATGGTTCGTGCCAAATTTCAAAGCAATCTTCCTGCTGAGACCATTGGACACAAAATCTGAGTGATGCTGTACCCCTCAAGGATTTAAACTAACGAAAAGTCAATAAATAAAAGTGGATTTCTGCTCTTGAAGAAAAAAAGAAAATCTCTGCAGTTTTTATAAAAATTAGTATCTATGACATTTAGAATTATATGACCCCACAGAAACTCAAACGTATCATTAACGTGGTATTACAAAGTAAAGAGAAAAGGAAGAACAATTAATAGATTTCCTAAAGAGAAAAAAATCCAGTCAGTGTATTTGGAGGGCAAGGTTAAGCAAGATACGACGCACCTTGCTTAACCTTACCCTCCAAATACACTGACTGGAATTGTTGCTTTCTTGATGGAAAGAAAAAACTCAGTTGACCATATGAAAATAGGAACATTCAAGTACCATAAACATCTGGAAAAAAAAAAAAAAACCCTTTACTATTAAGACATATTAAAAATTTTTTTTTTTTTTTTTTGCTTATCCAGATGGCTAAGATTTGAGAAATTAAAATTCATGGCTGGCAAAGTTGTGACAGAATAGACACACAGTGGGGTATACAGTTCTATAAATTTCCTAGAGAACTATTTGGAATATTGTGAAAAAAACATTAAAATGCTCATATACTTTGAGGAAAAAAATCACTCCTAGTAATTATAACAAAAAGAAACAACCTTTTACTGACAAAGAAAGACATTCACTCCAGGATTATTTATGAGGGGGAAAAAAGCCAAAACAACCTAAATATTCAATGGCAGAGAACAGTCTCTCTCTCTCTCTATAGCGTACACATATATAATCGTCAATTATGTAAATATGGTTATGTATACCATGATGGAATAGCATACCTCCACTGAAGTTTTAAAGACTAATGACATGGAGGAAAGCACACAGCACACAATAACTGAAAAGAACAAACCATTAAATAGTATATTTAAAATTTTAAGCACTAACTACAGGCGAGATGTCATGTTAATGTATTATATATTATTAAATCAAATTCCTTCTCAAACACCCTGAATACATGCTATTTAGTATACGGTACTTTCACAGAAAAGAACATTAAAAGATGACATAAAAAATACTACCAGTGATTACTCAGGGTGGTGAAAATGCGGAAAATATAAAATTTTCTGCAATTTAGTTTTCTCCCATGAGCTTATATTACTTTACTTTTAGAAAAATGGGCTTAACGTTAACTAAATTTTGTTGCATCACAACTAGTGGGAAATTATTTTTTGGAAAAAAAAAACAAACTTCACAATAGAGTCTGTGGTTAAATAACAAGGATTGTTTTTTAAAAACAAAACAAAAAACAAAAAAACCCCACAAAAATACTGTGCTGTAAATTATCCGAAATCAATTATAATTTAGAACAAACCATACTCACATAATTTTTTTTAAAATAGGCAATTGCTTTTTGAAAAATCTCTTTACCAACAATAAAATTAAGTCTGGCTTCTTTAGAATCTCACTCCCTGATGGCAAAAGAATGAATTTTATAAAAATATGAAAATGAAGAATCACTTAAGAAATTAAAGAACAAGGCAGCATTTATAAGAGGGAACACTTACTTAGGAAGATGCCTTACGAGTACATCTTTGCATATTGGCTGTTCAGCTAAAGTTAGCCAAAACTCACAGGCTTCTAAAGCCACATTTTCATCTTGATCTTGAGTCCTCTGTAGCATGTACTGGAAACACAATATCCTTAATATTAGTCAGTTTAAAAATCACACAGTATCAATTCAGTCCTACTATCAAGCAAGCTTTTGACCTTATGGTTTTCAACCTAGGCAATTTTTTTTTTTTTTTTTTTTTGAGATGGAGTCTCACTCTGTCGCCCAGGCTGGAGTGCAGTGGCGTGATCTCGGCTCACTGCAAGCTCTGCCTCCTGGGTTCATGCCATTCTCCTGCCTCAGCCTCCCGAGTAGATGGGACTACAGGCGCCTGCCACCACGCCCGGCTAATTTTTTTGTATTTTTAGTAGAGACAGGGTTTCACCGTGTTAGCCAGGATGGTCTTGATCTCCTGACCTCGTGATCTGCCCGTCTCGGCCTCCCAAAGTGTTGGGATTACAGGTGTGAGCCACCGCACCCGGCCAGAATTTGAATTTTTAAAAAGTTTCCTAGGTGACTATAAAATACAGTTAAATTTAAGAAACACTGATTTAAACTGCTACTCAATGAAAAGTGTTCAGTGAATGTATTATCTGTTTCTGTGTAGTTTTTTTATGATACTACTGAGATTTTTGAAATGTGAATGTTAATCAAATATTAAGCCTTCTTAGAAACATAAAAATAAAAATTAAGAACTCATTATATATTTCTTAAAATGAAGACTCTACAATTACTCAAGCTGTCTCTTGTATATAGACTTTCACGTATTTAAAGTGACATATACATACTGAAATTATAAAGATAATTTTTCATTTGGGAAGTACTAGTGACATCTCTTAGTGCGAATATAATTTGTAATTCTCAACAAAATAGATTTCTCATGTCCTCTGGAACACACCAAGCCAAATTCACTCACGTGATTTTCACAACGTACCTGAGGGTAGAAGTGCCAACTAATAGACTGTACACATCCTCTTACGGACTGAAACATCTCACCTAACAAAATATGCCCACACAACAGTGTCATAGGCCAACCCCTATTACATGCTACATCATGTCCTACTCTTTTGCTACTGAGTATTGTAGAAGAAAGAACTGTAACATTATAAATTAGGTTCCCCAGCTGTGACCAAGCAACTGATAAAATTTCTTCACTTTAGTTAACACTAAACTTTCAATCAGTCCCGCCTGACTTTTCAAAGAAAAAACAGGCCTACCTTATGCAGCCATGTGTAAAGTTTTAGAACAGGAGTTGCTGCATACCACGAATGCTAGCCTTTTAACAGATCTTAGACTGCAACCTTTAAAAAAGATCCTCCCTTCTCTCTACCATATGGAACTTTGGAAGTGAAAAGGAGGCTCTAGATAACATACTACTTAAAATACTTCCAAAGTTATACAGTATGTACAACTATACCCAGAAATACTAAACTCCCCACAAAGATAACTTATAATTTTAAGACAATCATAACTATTTTATAGTTCCCTTCCCTTCCGGTATGTTGTATTTTCTATCTAGTATTTCTCTTAGGGGAAAGATGATGAAAGAGCCTTTAAATTGCCAGTGTTACCTCAACTATATTATGCATGTGAGGAAGCAGGCGATCCATTCGAACTTCGAGCAACATCACAAGTGCTCGGCACACATTTTTCCGTACCTCTGGTTCTTCATCACCAGCTAATGCAAAGAGATTCTGTTGCACAAGAAATAATTTTTTCTAGTTTTAGAAAGGCTTACACACAAGTAATAAGTAACCTGCAAGTTGGTGACATTTAAAGAAACCCTACAAAGGTACCAAAAACTGACTGAATTGGCCTACAATATTAGATTACAAGAATTATATGTGGAATAACTGACAAAGATTATGATTTTGATAAAAGATGAAGAGCTATTCTTTTCTGATAAGAGTACAATCAGCTGTACTTTGAGGAAATTTTTAGTTTTTAAGAAACCATGTCATTAGGACATAGGAGCATTTGTTTGCTCACCCAGAAGCAGAGACAAAAGACTATTCCCTACCAACCCTGATTTTTAAGGTGAGAGGTGGTAATAGATCAAGATTTATAAAAAGGTGATACAGATTCAATAATCGACAAATATTAGTATATACTGATTTTCTAACTTAACCCTAAACTGATGTTGTTCAATAAAATTAGTAATAAATATTATGCTGTTCCCTACGTCTGCAAGTAAAAAGCAATGTCTGAATGGACAATAGACTATTTTATCTTCAAAACTCTAAGACATTATTATTCAATTTTACAAATAAGGAAATAAATTAATAGACGTTAAGTTAACTTGATAACCAGCAGAAGATCTGAATCTGGCTTTCATGGAATCAGAGTTCACACACTCATTTCCCTACACCAACAAGCTTCCACTAGAAGAAAAAGACATCTCTCAGAGTGGGGATGTGAGAGGAAAACACAATTAAGCCTTCCTCATGTCACACATAAAGTCTTACTTTATTTACACACACATGTATTAAAAGCAGTAAAACAAGCATTTAAAAAGTTAAGTAACATCCAATGTGTCCCACTGTCTTTTTCCAGGAAATCACAGAAATCCTCTACAAAATGAACCTAAAATCTCATTACAAGAAAGAGGAGAAATTCAACGATCAAATGGGACACTGTGTGAAGTACTATTGCAGCATTTTTAAAATGTTGATTTCCCCAAGTCCTGCTTCCACATTTGACACTCTCAAAACTACGTAGTTCCTGTTTTAATTGTATTTTACATAGAAAAGAGCACTGTTTTCCCAGCAGGCATTGCCATTAACAGTACATCCTCCATTAAATTTTATTAAAAGATTTCATTAATTTACTCTAGAGAACAGCAACTGGGTTGGGGGTGGGGATACCCAATGCCATCATCTTGCATTCGTCACTTTTGTTACTACTGTCAATGAATACCCAGCTTTGCCAAGGTTATACATTATAGCCATGTACTGGCAACCAATAAACTTTTCATCAATGTGTTAGACTTAGCAGACATGATACCATGAAAACAATGGCAAGTGAAGAAAATTAGTTTACTTATTCACTTGGCAAATTGCTATTGAGGGCCTACTATATGTTAGAGGCACTTCCTCCAGAGGTTTACTGTTTTTGTAGGGTGGAGAATTGGCTAAATCCTGCAGGACTATCAAGTAGTAAACAAATATTAACATATTTAATAGTAAAGCAAAATATTTTAAAATGTTAGAAAATGTTTCTGCCTCACTTGCTGAGTACAGTCCTATGAAATTTTTATTTTCAGAAATAATTCAATTTCATTTATTTTAGATTATATTTCCTTATAAGGTGCTGGTATGTCTATCATTGTCCCCTTTATTAAACTGTGAAAGAGTAATACTAAAAGAAAACACCAGGATAATTGCAACAGAAATACTACTATTAATACTTTAATAGCTAACATGAAGTGCTTGCTTACTCTGTGGCAGCCATTGTTCCAATTTACTTATATCAACTAGGTTTATAACAATCCAACAAGGTAGGTCAATTATTGACTCATTTTACAGATGATATAAAGAAAACATCAGTTAAATAAAGCATCTAAGGTTAAAAGCTACTAAACTGAGAAGCTGAGATTTGAACACCAATAGTCTACTCCAGACCTCTAGTATTATCCACTACATTATACTACCTCTAGACTAGACTGAAAGAAAACACCTTGCAGGCATAAAATTTAAGTATCCCTAGTATCAAACACAGTATCTGTTCCATAGTAGGTAGTAGTCAGTAAAACTATTTAAGACACATTTTGGTTTTAACTTGTAAATGGCTAAAGGATCTTTATGTCTACTACTCTTAGTTTATTGGTAAAAGATGCTCAGAAAGAAGCTGGTCAATTTAAGTGATGAGAAAAAAAGTAACGTAACCCCCCCTACTCTTCCTTATAATTTCCCAACAGTAGTATCAGCAGTCTGACTTCTAAGGGACTTTTAAAATTCCATTTCATGAAAATAAAAGTGAAGGTGCTTAAGGAACTTTAACAATCCTTTTAATTGTTATCAAGTAGCAGAGATTTTGAGAAGAAATTGTGGTGCTTATGGTTCCTGGCCAGAAAATTATGCTCTTTTCTTTCCACTTTTATCAGAAAGTTCAAAATGCCTAAAGAGTCTATTTTTCCTGATGCCTCTAATTTTACAATGGAAACCAATGGAAAATACTGTCCTTGTAGTCTGTGCCTTCAGATTCTACCAAATCAACTTAATCTAACCTCACCAATTTTTCACATTTCAAAAACTGCATGAGCTGAGGGACTTGGTTTCCATATGCAATTTGAACAGTATATTGAAGGAAAAATTTTTAAAGTAGTCAAGATACTAAACATACCCCGCCACCAAAATCAGTGTTTGTAGAATGATACAAGTAGAAAAATTAGTAAAAGTGCCTTCTCAGCTAACAAAAGTTAGTCTATCCCATATCCAGTTTTAATACTATCAGAAATAATTTAATTAAATATTGAGTTTAGAATTATAAATGATTCTTGTTTTAAAGCAAAACTACATGCAGTTAGCATCACCTAACCTTCTCAAAAAAAAAAGCTGGGGGTTTGGGAGGGAGACAAGAACAAGTCTTACCTCAATAAAAGAATCAATGTGCAACATTAGAGCTTGAGTCCTACTGATGATAAACTGATTGACACATGCAACAGCGTGAGACCTAGAAACAAAGTTTAAAATTTAACATATGCTCATTGTAACTTTGTTCTATCTATAGAAAATTGGCAAAAACATTCCTCCATAAAAATATTATGGTATGTCTATCAATATACCCACTAAAAAGAATACGTCAAACTTCTGTATCAACAAGGAAAGAATCTGAATGATATACTAAGTGCAAAATGCAAGCTGCAGAGCAATATGTATTTCTAAGCAACTGAAAAATGTTAGAAAGGACATGTGCAAATTTTTAATAGTGCATACCCATAAAGAGTGGAGGTTGGGGAGGGGCAAAATTTTTTTTTTTAGATACCTACAGATTTAAAAATGATAGGTAAACATTCCTTTTGAAACTAAAAATGGAGAATAGTCCATGTGTTCTGGCATATGCAAATCAATTGCTCAGCAGTTCTTATTGGCACCAACTTTAAAAATTTACTCTTAATCTAATCATTTCTCACTGCTTTCACTTCTCTCATCCAAGCCATGATCTCTGATCTCTTACCAGGGTTAATGAAATAGGCTGTACTTGGTTTCCTGACTTCCACTGTGCCAAACCCCACTACAGCCTGTTTGACACACACAGACCACACTATACTCTCATTCAGATTGCTGCAATAAAACTTAATCTACTTTTTCTACAAAAGGTCAAACAGTAAATATTTTAAGCTTTATGGGCCACATGAAGACCTTTGTTGTCATTTTTTTCCCTCTTAATTACAACCTCTTAAATTTAAAAATCATCCTTACCTTGCAGGTCATGGGCTAAATTTGGCTCCATGGGACATAGTTTGCTGACTACTTGCCTAGACATTCCTTTATACTGTGGCTCCTCCCTTACCCCCTAACCTCAATTCCCATCATGCTGCTACAACCCAAAGTTTCTTTCTTTTGTCACTCTAAAAGGCTGATTCCTAATTCCAGAGACTTCTCACTTGCTGTTCTGTCTTAAACATTCTTCACCATCTTTCATAGACTCACTTCCTTACTTTGTTCAGTCTTTGCACAAATGTTTCCTTTACAGAGAGCCATTTACATAAAGTATCTCTGAATCACTGTCTATCCCTGATCTCATTATTTTTCCATTGTACTCATGACTGTATGAAATCATATTACTTATTCATTATCTGTCTTGTCTCCTCTTCTGAAATATAACCCCATGAAAACCTTTCTTTGTCTTAACCACTGTGCCAAAAACAGTTGATTTTTGGTTCTGCAGTTACAGCAAAGCACATAAACATTTACCAAGATAACATTAAGTGAAAAAAGCATACTATGGGGAGTTCAACCCCTTAAATGTTCAACACAGGGTAAGCTACCTATGCTTTAAAGTGTGTTTTTCTCATTCTATAAAACTACTACTGGCTGGGCGCAGTGACTCACGCCTGTAATCCTAGCACTTTGGGAGGCCGAGGCGGGCAGATCACTTGAGGTCAGGAGTTCTAGACCAGCCTGGCCAACATGGTGAAACCCTGCCTCTACTAAAAATACAAAAATTAGCCGGGCCTGGTGGTGCATGCCTGTAATCCCAGCTATTCGGGAGGCTGAGGCAGGAGGCAGGAGGCAGGAGAATCGCTTGAACCCGGGCAGCGGAGGTTGCAGTGAGCCGAGATCGCGCCACTGTACTCTAGCCTGGGTGATGGAGTGAGACTCAGTCTCAAAAAAAACCCAACTCTGTCTCAAAAACAACAGCAACCTACAATTCATTCATTTGTTGGGGGGATTAAACTACATCAGCTAATATATATGTTAAGTACTTGGCATAGTAAACAAATGGAAAAAAATACAATAAAGTCTTTTAAAGGGCCTTTAAATCAAGAACAAAAATCTTTTAACTTGCATTTTTTGTGTGTGCATGTAAGGCAAAATTTAAAGGCAGAAATCTCTCCTATCCCCAACCTCCAGAGGCACCTACTACTAGCCTCCCCAAACCATTTTTAGAAACTTGGGAACAGTTAGGACTTACATTTTAAATTAAAAGAAACAGTGTGACGTGCTTTCTTTAGAAGTTTAATATAGTTTCTATATATCAGCAATGAATGAAAAAACTAGAAAGTGTAACTTAAATGCTACCATTTACAATAGTATCATAAGACCAAGTGCCTGGGAATACATTTAATATGTAATATGTTCAAGGCCTCTAAAAAGAAAAGTATAAAACTTCATTAAAAACAAGCAATTGGCTGGGCACGGTGGCTCACGCCTGTAATCCCAGCACTCTGGGAGGCTACGGTGGGCGGATCACCTGAGGTCAGGAGTTGGAGACCAGGCTGGCCAACATGGTGAAATCCCATCTCTACCAAAAATAAAAAATTAGCTGGGAGTGATGGCATGCACCTGCAATCCCAGCTATACTTGGGAGGCTGAGGCAGGAGAATCGCTTGAACCTGGGAGGTGGAGGTTGCAGTGAGCAGGGATAATGCCATTGCACTCTAGTCTGGGAGACGAGAGTGAAACTCCGTCTCAAAAAAAAAAAAAAAAAAAGCAATTAGTATTGTGAAAATGACTATTTCTCCTAAATTGATCCACAGATTTAATGTTATTCCAATGTAAATTCCAACAAGGTTTTTCATAAAACTTGCCAACTGTAGAATTTATAAGGAAGAGAAAAGGCATTCCTACTGTCCTACTGTAAGCTCTAAATATCATTTCCCAATAAAAGGAATCAGATCTAGGCCAGAAATACAGATGATAAACTTGGAATGCTATGGATATCTGTGTATAGAAAAATAAAACTTCCTTGTATTATTTCTGGTGATCAAAGGCAATAACAAAGGCAGAATAATTACTCATGTCACATATTCATAATCAATATCAATTTGTTAATTAGATCTGTCTGATACTATATAAATGGCATTTGTTTGTGAAGAATGAATTTTTCTCCAATATGATCTCTTCCTTATAGATTATAAGAAAATATTCCCCCAGAAGCATCTGAGGTATTTAGTAAGCTCAGAGTAATTCTGTTAAATCATGTATATTTTCAATTCTAATTTCTCATCCTGAAACTCTGCATATTCCAGGTCAAATTCTGATTTTTAGCCTTTCTTCAACTCATATTTTTATAAGGTAAAACTGTTTTTATTTATTTATTTTTTTGAGATGGAGTCTCACTCTGTCACCCAGGAGGGAGTGCAGTGGCGCAATGTCAGCTCACCACAACCTCCGCCTCCTGGGTTCAAGTGATTCTCCTGCCTCAGCCTCCCAAGTAACTGGGATTACAGGTGCATGCCACCATGCCAGGCTAACTTTTGTATTTTTAATGGAGGTAGGATTTTGCCATGTTGGCCGGGCTGGTCTCAAACTCCTGACCTCAGGTGATCCACTCGCCTCAGCCTCCCAAAGTGCTGGGATTACAGGTGTGAGCCACTACGCCCTGCCATTTATTATTTTAAAAGTTCTGCCAAATTTATATGTTGTAAAACTGTAGGCCTTATTTTCATTCCATTCTGGGACATAATATAAATTTACCTTATAAATAGGAGTAACATTACCCAAAATTTTTTTCAAGTTGAGATAAGCCAGAACACAATAAAAATACGGAAAAATTATCTTAATATAGTTTGAGCTGTTTGTACAACTCTTTCCTTGCTGTGTAGAAATTCATTGCAATATGTTATAAACTTTTTTTATTTTGAGATGGAGTTTTGCTCTTGTTGCCCATGCTGGAGTTGCAGTGGCACGATCTCGGCTCACTGCAACCTCCGCCTCCCGGGTTCAAGTGATTCTCATGCCTCAGCCTCCTGAGTAGCTATGATTACAAGCGCCCGCCACCACATCCAGCTAATTTTTTGTATCTTTAGCAGAGACAGGGTTTCACCATGTTGGCCAGGCTAGTCTTGAACCCCTGACTTCAGGTGATCCACCACGCCCAGCCTAAACTTTAAGTAACTGCAACTTGTTAAAAAAAGAAAAAAGCCTCAAACACTCCAATTTTTGCTCTAAGATATATCAGAATTCAATTTGAAGCTTTAGTCATGAAACAGCAATGGAATAAAATAGAGGGCCCATTAATACACCTATGCACGCATATAACTAAGCATATAACAGAGGTGACATTTTAAACTGATGGGGAGAAGGGACTATAAAATAAATGTGACAGCAAGAAAAAGTTACATAAATGGAAAAGACAGAATGTTTATCTCATAACAGACCCACAAATGCCTGATATATTGTTTTTTTTTTTTTTTTTTTTTTGAGACGGAGTCTTGCTCTGTCATCCAGGCTGGAGTGCAGTGGCACAATCTCAGCTCACTGCAAGCTCCGTCTCCCGGGTTCATGCCATTCTCCTGCCTCAGCCTCCAGAGTTGCTGGGACTACAGGTGCCCGCCACCATGCCCGGCTAATTTTTTGTATTTTTAGTAGAGGCGGGGTTTCACCATGTTAGCAAGGATGGTCTCGATCTCCTGACCTTGTGATCCGCCCGCCTTGGCCTCCCAAAGTGCTGGGATTACAGGCGTGAGCCACCGTGCCCGGCCATATTAAGCTCTTAAATGTCAAAAAGCCCTTAACATTTTAAACTCTTAGTAAAGACAAAAAAGGATTAAGATATTCTCTACACACATAACTGATAAAGGATGAGAATTCCTGTAAATCAATGGAGTACAAATAACCTAGTAGAAAAAAGGAAGAGACAAGAACAAGATAAAGGCAATAAACATACAAGATCTTCAACATCATTAATGATAGCAAAGTATTATCAAGACCATAATGAAACACCAAATATCTATTTGATTGGCAACACTTAAAAAATATGCTAATTGTCATGCAATGGAATATTACAGAGGAGTCAAAATGAACTATAGTGATTCAGTACAGATGAATGCAACATAACATTAAAGTTGCCTATGTCTACATTTAGTACTGTGCAGTTCTTACAATGCTAAAAACTAAGATATATCTCACCCTTTGCATATGCATGCAATAAAATTATCTATCAAGAAATGTAAGGGAAGTATGAAATTGTGATTTAGATGTAGAATGTTGTCAAGGTCTTCATTTTGTTTCAGATGGTGGATCTGATTGCTTATGTTATTAAAGATAATATATAACTAAAGGCTAAATACGAGTAGGCCATGATGAGAATGTCATCAACTAAGAATAATTCAATTCTGAGTACCTCAAGTCTGATAAAATGGTTCTTATTTTTAAATTGTTTAGTCACTGCCTATAGAACTAGGCAATATAGTTTCCTATACTCTAATTTTATATTCTTGAAGTCCAACAGTTACGTTGAGAGACAAGAACGCTTAAGAGTACATAGTAAATGTCAGTTAAACTACATTAATAAGGTATTAAATAATGTAGAATAACATCATATTAAAGATGGATGATACATTTAGTATATATTTACAGCAGATAGTTATTTACCCAAATATACATTAAAGAGAAAAATGCTAAAAGTATGTACAACAGAATCTCAAATGGGTATTAATCAACATTCATGAAACGGAATTTTTTTTTTTTCAGGCAGGGTCTTATTCCATCACTCAGGCTAGAGCACAGTGGCTCACTGCAGCCTTGAATTCCTGGGTTCAACTGATTCTCCTGCTTGAGCCTCCAGAGTAGCTAGGACTATAGGCACACACACCACTACACTCGGCTAATTTTTTAAACTTATTTTTTGTAGAGAAAGGGTCTTGCTATGTTGCGCAGGCTGGTCTCTAACTCCTGGCCTCAAGCAATCCTCCTGCCTCAGCCTCCCAAAGCGCTGTGATTTTAGGTGAAATATTTCTGAATTGCTCTACTTTACCTAACATTTTAATCAAATGACCATCTACAAAATAAAAATCGTGAAAAAATATTTATTAATATTTAATATCCAGCAATGGTGTATCGATTACCAGAAATATGATTTTTGAATTTTTTCTGTTTTTCTTTTTTGAGACAAGGTCTCATTCTGTCACCCAGGCTGGAGTGCAGTGGTACAATCTCAGTCCACTGCAACCTCCTTCTTCTGGGCTTAAGCAATCCTCCCACCTTGACCCTCCAAGTAGCTGGGACCACAGGTGTGTGACACCATGCCCAGCTAATGTTTATATTTTTTGTACAGATGGGGTCTCATCACGTTGCCCAGGCTGGTCTTGAACTCCTGAGCTCAAGCGATCCACCCACCTGGGCCTCCCAAAGTGTTAGGATTACAGGTATGAGCCACCAGGCCCAGCTGTTTTTTCATTAGTGAGAATCAGTCACAAAAAGTGAAGTATGTATATTGCCACATTTTCATTATCTTAGTTAAAATGTTAAAAGGGGGAAACTTCCTGGAAACGTGAACTCCTATCCAGTTAACTATGCCAGAAATAACAACATTATTATAATGTTGTAATAATGGAAAACCAAATACCTGCATGTTCTCACTTATAAGTGGGAGCTAAACATTTGGTACACATCGACATAAAGATGGGAACAACAGACACTGGGGAATATAAGAAGAGGGAGGGAGAGGGCCAAACTAGCTAATGGGTACTATGGTTACCACCTAGGTGATGGATTCATTTGTACTCTAAACCCCCAGCATCCACGCAATATGCCTTTGTAACAAACCTGCACATGTATCCCGATTCTAAAATCAAAGCTAAAAAAAAAAACAAACCCACAACTAATCCTGGCCTTAAATAAAGGAAGTTAGAAGATGCCTGTTAACTATCATGAATATAATTAACCACTGTAAAAAGACACAAAACTTTTATCATGTTTCACAAAAATTTCCTCACAAAGAGTCAACATATCACAGGTTTTGTTACTGAAGTAGTCAATTTCAATTACATAAGTTCACCTCTCTGGAACACCCAATATCTTTTGATCTTTTGCTAATGTCAAAAATATTAGGTAATGAAAACTAAGACAATGGTCAGGTTTATATCACAGTTAATCAATTAGTACTGGCAATATAAGTACCTTATTTTTGGACTACTATGCTTGAAGAACTGTAAAAATTTGGGAATCATGATGTTGAGAGGACGATCTAAAACATCACTGTCTAAAATCTCAGCAGAATCTTCACAAATCTTCTGAAGGGCACCAAATGCTCCCTGTAAGAGACGCATTTAAATTATCAGAATTTGTTAAAAATGAAGCCATTTGAAAACAAACTGAAGAATGCTGATTAATTTGTATGGACTAATGTTCTCAGCCCACATAAAATGCCTTCTAAAATCCATAAATTTAATCATTCAATTTTTTTTTTTTTTTGAGATGGAGTCTTGGTGTGTCGCCCAGGCTGGAGTGCAGTGGCACCATCTCGGGTCACTGCAACTTCTGCCTCCCGGGTTCAAGTGACTCTCCTGCCTCAGCCTCCCGAGTAGCTGGGATTACAGGTGCCTGCCATTGTGCCCGGCTAAGTTTTGTATTTTTAGTAGAGATGGGGTTTCACTGTGTTGGCCAGGCTGGTCTCAAACTCCTGACCTCAGCTGGTCGGCCTGCCTCAGCCTCCCAAAGTGCTGGGATTACAGGCGTGGGCCACCACGCCCGCTCTAATATTCAATTTTAAAACAAATTATTATATCATCGAGTATGTAAAAATCTCAGTTAAAATACAAGGGTATATTTTAGTTTTAGCATTAAATGACTTAGAAGTGGAGGATATTTTGGTTGGCAGGAATTAAATACCAGTTTGTTTCAATTAAATATAAAACTCTACATTTACATAGAAGAGTAGTTAACCACTGTAATACTTTTCTTTTTGAAGCACAGAGAGGTCATTAATACCATTAAAAAGTTACTTAGGCCAGGTGTGGTGGCTCAAGCCTGTAATCCCAGCACTTTGGGAGGCCGACGCGGGTGGATTACCTGAGGTCAGGAGTTCAAGACCAGCCTAGCCAACATGGTGAAACCCCGTCTCTAGTAAAAACAAAAAAATTAGCTGGGCGTGGTGGTGCATGCCTGTAATCCCAGCTACTCTGGAGGCTGAGGCATGAGAATCACTTGAATCTGGGAGGCAGAGGGTGCAGTGGGCCCAGATGGCACCACTGCACTCCAGCCTGGGTGACAGAGCAAAACTCTGTCTCAAAAAAAGGAAAAAAAAGTTACTTACATATAGAAAAAAAAAAAAGTTACTTACATATAAAAGTATTCACTGGGTAACTGGTGACAAAATCTGTTGCAAGGGCAGGCAATGCAAATTGGCAACCATTTTCCTATAACCATTTTAATACTAAAGGGGATAATCCAGAGCCTTTGTACATAACATGTAACCTACTAGTTACCCACCCACCTACTTTACTGTTTATATTATATAATTCCGTCAGCGGCAACTTGATGCTTATTCTCCATAGTACAGTTTTAAAGTGTCCAACAGAAGGTAAAATCCTTTAAGGAAACTACCCAACATCCTTTTAGATTTTATAATATCTTAAAAATATTAAATCTGAAAATATTTTTAAGTCTAAAATTTAATCAATATATTAAATTTCAGTCTTCAATTTAATATGCATTAAATATCAGGAATTTTAATTAACATGCTAAAATAGTCATATTCAATTATTAAGGTGTTTTTTTTTTTAAAAAAGCTTTACTTCTGAAAGCCTATTACATCAAATTAAATGTGAACTTGTTACCCATATGGCAATTAAAAATTTCAAATAAGAACAAACATTTAGCTATCACTCCATACCAACATCTGGAAAACCACTATCTTTAGTTCAGATGGATGGGAATATTGTTTATTTACAGTATGACTTCTATGTAGTACACTAGCTCAACAATTTCACAATTACTGCAGCTTAAATTTTTTATTCTTGGAAAGCACTTGCTTAAAATTTTGATCTTCTTTTATGTTATTACCATCACACCAAAGCACTATTTAAATGCAATCAACTGTCACATGATGACTTATTATTTAGCTTTTCTGTAATCTTATCAGTGTATTTCCAAAGCCTTTTTTTTTTTTTTTTTTTGAGATGGCTGGAGTGCAGTGGTGCAATCTCAGTCCACTGCAATCTTCGCCTCCTGGGTTCAAGCGATTCTCCTGCCTCAGCCTCCAGAGTAGCTGAGATTACAGGCATTTGACACCATGCCTGGCTAATTTTTGTATTTCAGTAGAGATGGGGTTTCACCATGTTGGCCAGGCTGGTCTCTCAAACTCCTGACCTCAAATGATCCACCTGCCTCAGTCTCCCAAAGTGCTGGGATTACAGGTGTGAGCCGCCACAGCCTCCTGAGTAGCTGGGACCACAGGCACAAATCACCACACCTGGCCAATTTCTTCTAATAGGGTTTTACCACATTGCCCAGGCTGGTCTTGAACTCACGCAATCCACCCACCTAGGCCTTGGGATTACAGGTGTGAGCCACCATGGCCGATCGTTTCTTTTTTCCCTTTTAGGTTAGGTTATTCCTGTGGGGTTTTTTTGTTGTTGACAGGTTATTCCTGTGCCTGCCCTGCCTTCAACCTCCGCTCTTTGAGAGGTAGAGGAGTTGATGCTTTACAGAGTCAAAACACCAACTATGGTTTCCACAAAAAATAGATTTCTACCCAAATTGGAAGCCTGCTAATTAAAGAGATACTTACAGTATCCACTAACCATGAGAAATCATCCTCTCTCCCCAAACGAAAAGGATGCTAGTGATCTAATCAGTGGCAAAAAACAAAACAAAACAAAACAACAACAACAACAAAACACACACACACACACACACACACACAAAAACCCACAGGTCAGAGTTAATGTATGATTACAACGAAGACAATGGTCCGGCGCAGTGGCTGACACCTGTAATCCTAACACTTTGGGAGGTTGAGACAGGTGGATCATTTGAGTCCAGGAGTTCAAGACCAGCCTGTCCAACATGGTGAAACTCTGTCTCTGCTAAAAATACAAAAAAATTAGGCGGGCGGGGTGGCTCATGCCTGTAATCGCAGCTACTCGGGAGGCTGAGGTGGGAGAATCACTTGATTCTGGGAGGCAGAGGTTGCAGTGAGCCGAGACTGCACCACTGCACTTCAGCCTGGGCAACAGAGCAAGACCCTGTTTGAAACAAACAAACAAACAAAAAAAAACGAAGACAAGTTTAATGAAGTGCAGTGGCTCATGCCTGTAATCCCAGCACTTTGGGAGGCTGAGGCTGGAGGACTGCTTGAGCTCAGGAGTTCAGGGTCAGCCTGAACAACAGCACGACCCCATCTCTACCAAAAAAAAAAAAAAAAAGAAAAAATTAGTCTAGCATGGTAGTACATGCCTGTAGTCCCCACTACTTTGGGAGGCTGATGTAGGAGGATTGTTTGAGCCCAGCAGGTTGAGGTGAGCTATGATGGTGCCACTGCACTCCAGCCTGGGCAACACAGTGAGACCCTGTCTCAAAACAAAAACAAAAACAAAAAACACAAGTTCAGCATCCCTTAGATATCTCATATAAGAGGCATAAAAACAATTTAGAGAAGCTAAAAAAGTACTCATGGTCCAGGAATTTGGTAAATTTCATTCTATCTTTAACTGATTAAGCTTGACAAAAACTGTATATTACATACATATACATCCAAAAATAATTTTAGAACAGAAAAGCAAGATACGTCCTTGTGTGAAATACAGTAAAAGAGGTTTATAATGTAACAGTTTTTATAGAAAAATAAATGATTTACAAATGTAATATAACACAAAGGTAACTTTAGGTTTCTAAGTTTTGAGAAGCTGTATGTTTCAGAGGAACTATTTTTCCCAAAAGCTGCTAATACATAACATGACAAGAAAAACAGAAAACACCCGATTATGTATGAAACAAATATCCTTACCTCACAGGTATTATAATCTTCAGAATCCAACAGGCTACAGAGTTTTGGTAAGAGGTCAGGCCAATTCTGCAATTCTCCCTTGGAGGCTATAGTTGTGATCAAAATACCTTGAACAGAAACACACTTCTTTAGGAAATCCAACAGCATTATGTCAGGCATTGCCATGTGAGCAACTGTATGCACAAACACATTTTATGTAAATAATAACATTTGGCCAGGCATGGTGGCTCATGCTGTAATCCCAGCATTCTGGGAGGCCGAGGCAGGCAGATCTCTTGAGCCCAGGAATTCCAGACCAGCCTGGGCAACATGATGAAACCCTCTCACTACTAAAAATACAAGAAAATCAGCTGGGCGTGATGGTATGCGCCTGTGATCCCAGCTATTCAGGAGGCTGAAGTGAGAGGATCACCTGAGTCAAGGAGGTCGAGGCTGCAGTGAGCCATGACTATGAGACCACACTCATGCCTGGGCAGAGTGAGACCCTGTCTCAAAAAATTAGTAACACTCACCAACAACACCCATATCACCATTCCGTACCTTGTGGAAAAAAAAACCTCACATAAACCAGATCTGTTTCTAATACTGTTTTTCAACATTTCACCCTCTAAGGTTTTTTGAGTTAAATTTACCAAGTATAAGAATGCAACTTCTTTTTCTGCCATAATACCAAGAATAGCTCCACCAATTAAAATTAATTCTAATGGCTGGGCATGGTGGCTCACACCTGTATTCCCAGCACTTTGGGAGGCCGAGGCGGGTGGATCACATGAGGTTGGGAGTTCAAGACCAGCCTGACCAACATGGAGAAACCCCATCTCTACTAAAAATACATAACTAGCCGGGCATGGTGGTGCATGCCTGTAATCTCAGCTACTCAGGAGGCTGAGGCAGGAGAATCGCTTGAACCCGGGAGGCGGAGGTTGCGGTGAGCCGAGATCGCGCCACTGCACTCCAGTCTGGGCAACAAGAACGAAATTCTGTCTTAAAAAAAAAAAAAAAAAAAAAATTCTAATTTATCCATACAAAAGAGTAGAAAGAAAATATGCCAAAACGTTAGCAGCACTTAACACTGGGTGATGAACTTATGAGTCTGTTAGGTTCAAATAAAAGACACATTAAGAAGCTAAAAATAGCTCCCTGACTTAATCTGGAACCAGAGCCAAGGACCATGGTAGGAAAAACTTAAGCAGATGAGTATCACTTGAGAATAATCCTGTATGTTTCACTGCTTACAACACTCTCCCTCATGTAGGCAGGCTATATACTCCTACAGCAGTTCCCACTTACTGGATCAAGAATGAGTCGCCAGAAAGGCGATCTGCAAGGCTGGGTGGCCCATGCTCACTGATCATATTGTTCTGACTGGATTATCTCAACTGTGTTATGCAGTAGAGTTGTGATAGTCAATGAATTATGCAAATACACACAAACGTAAGGAAAGTTTTGTGTTAACACAAACACAAGGACAACAGAAAGGTTTCGTGTTAATATTTTTTTCTGCCTTAGTAAACATATTAGTGATATAATATGCTTAGTGATTATGGATCTTTTAGTGCCAGAAGAGTATAAACTCTGACAACAGGCAAATTACATGCATTCTAAGCTGCAAAATATGAGTGTACAAAAATGAAAAAAGAAAACTCTTCATAGGGTTATTCTGAAAATTCAATTGGATATATAGAAAATGCCTGCCATCTAGTAAACACTCAATGACTATCACTGAACAGCAAATATCACCATGTGTATAAATTTTCTACCTTTAGTTCTGAGAAGGTTGCTCTCAATGATAAAGAACTAAAAAAGAATCTAGAAAGTAAAGCTCCCGGCAAATTTATTCTCCACACACAAAAAAATTAAATTGTATAGTAAGAATTAATGTACTGATAGCATTTTCAAGATATAGCCCTTACAATAAAATAGCCTTCCATTAAGATCCAAAAGCAGCAAGATCTGATCGTTCCTGCAAATTAGTCTTTCCTAAAGTTAAAATATAAAAGAAATAAGGGAATGAGAAAGATCTGGATCTGTCTAAAAGAAACCAAGCATAACTTAATATTTCTCAGTATTTACAACAAATATGGGAATGAAATCAGTGTGCTTGGCAACACCTATTAAAATCTTAAAAATGTTTAAACACACTTTGACCCAATAATGCCAAATACACAAATTAATCCTATAGAAATTTTCCTGTAATTGTACAAACATACACAAGAGAATACTCATTGAAATAATAAAATTACAAACAAACTGTATACTCTCTAAACAAGAGAAACATCTTTACTTCATCTGATGAATTACCCCACAGTCATTCAGATGTGGTCCCTTCCAAATAGACTTCCTTTAAAAGATTCCCAACATGTATTGTTAAGGTTAATAAAAATTTTAAAAGCCAAAGCTGCTAGTCTATTTTTATAATCAGTAATCTTTTAATTAAAATATTTAAGTACTGTATATATTATTAATAGATACTAAGAAATACAAAAATAACACATGGTCCTTTCCCTCAAGGAGCTCAGTCAGGCACTCCCTGACCCCAACACGTGGCATGGTCTGGAGACATTTTTGGTTGCTACAGCAGGGTATGTGGCTGCTGCTGGTATCCAGTGGGTAGAGGTCAGGTGTGCTGATTAACATCCTGCAGTGCACAGACAAAATAGCCCAACAACAAAGAATTATCCAGTCCAAAATGTCAAGTGCTGAGGTTGGAAAACTCTGGTCTAGAGGAACAGAGTCCTACATCAACTGATAATGTAGAGTCAGAGTACTTGCACTACTATACATATACCAAGAATTTTCTGTGAAGGTTAGTAAGTGATGAAGAGTCTGTTGCCAATTCTTAGAGATGATTTTCAGAAACTCCAAAAAATTATTTCACTTACAAAATATGTTCCTAGAAGTGTTTTAAATCTTTTTCTCATGTAAACTAAGATTAGGCAATTTGGGTGATTAAAAAAAAAAAAAAAACCTTTCCAGATTTGTTGGAAAGCACCAATGTGTTTAAATAACTCATCAATTTTCCTGAAGCAAAACAAACAAAACAACAACAGAACTATAAAGTACTTTAGAGTCTTTTTTTTTTTTTTGAGACGGAGTCTCACTCTGTCATCCAGGCTGGAGTGCAGTGGCGTGATCCTGGCTCACTGCAAGCTCCGCCTCCCGGGTTCACGCCATTCTCCTGCCTCAGCCTCCCGAGTAGCTGGGACTACAGGTGCCCACCACCACACCCGGATAATTTTTTGTATTTTTAGTAGAGACGGGGTTTCACCATGTTAGCCAGGATGGTTTCGATCTCCTGACCTCGTGATCCGCCCGCCTTGGCCTCCCAAAGTGCTGGGATTACAGGCATGAGCCACCGCACCTGGCCAATACTTTAGTCTTAATGCTGTGCCCCCAAAATAATTTCTCCCCTCTTTGGGAAGAATCTGTCAATCATACTTTCCACCACCTTCACTAATACATATCAAAAAGTGGGGTGGAGGTGGGTGTGAAGGCAGGAGGGACAAAAATGAACTCATTTTTAGCTAACTTATTTCAAGCTCATAGCTGTTTTATCTAGTTAATATTACAGACTTTTT
Source organism: Gorilla gorilla gorilla (assembly GCF_029281585.2). NCBI lineage: Eukaryota > Metazoa > Chordata > Mammalia > Primates > Hominidae > Gorilla > Gorilla gorilla. The sequence goes on from NC_073243.2 coordinate 38,847,909, forward strand.
AAAATAGAAAATTTCACATACATATATAAAAATAGAAAAATATAATGAACTAAATGTATCCATTAACTAGCTTCAGCAGTCATTAATACACGGTCAATCTTGTTTCATCCATACTTCTACCCACAACCACCTTCACATTCCTAATTGCTTTTTTATCAAATCCTAGACATCATGTCATTTGAAAATATACTGCAGTTATGTTTGAAGCTCCTTCATCTGTAGTAAAGCAACTAAATAAAAGCTGTTTCTATACTGAAAACTGCAGTGGTCCCTCACAATTAGAATACTTAAATATCTACTTAACATAAACAAACTAAAATGAAAGACCTTTCGTATTCTACTAATACACAGCAAGAAATAAAAATGCCTACATAAGTCAATTTCACCAATCTCTGTTTTAAAATAAGTCAGATGATACCTAAGTGCTTAAATAATTCCAAAGATAAAGTCAGCTCCTAAACATGTTCAAAAACCTTATGGAAGGTGAAAGTACTCATTAGGAGATAAAACCAATTCTTCTCTCCCTAGTGCTATTACTTCTAACCTTTCAAATTTAAAGACACAAAGTATTGTAGTTTGAACCAAATGGCACTTAAAGATAGGTTTATAATGAAATACAGTTTAGGAAGAAACAATCTCATAACTCATTTCTATATCCTCTCCTTTCCTTTCAGCTGAGTTGCCAACACTCAGAGGAAACCCACCTTCCTTCTAAATTCCATTCCACTTATGTATGGAGATTTCTCTCCTGGATCTGAAATGGAAAAGGCTGGCACACGCTCACCATTCTTTTTAACAGTGTCAAGAGTAGGTAAAGCCTTAAGGTATGTAAGAGTACATTAGAGTAATCTAGGGAGTCCTTTTTCTCAAACCACAAATGTCCTCTACCCATCAAATGTAAAATTAGTGTCAATGATGGCACTGTTTAATACAAGAATATCTGCAGGGAGGTCATAGAGCCAATGCTTTGTAAGTAAGAGATAAATATTTTTCAAGCCCACAAGACAAAATAGGAACTCTTTTTTTTTTTGAGACAGATTTTCACTCGTCACCCAGGCTGCAGTGCAATGGCGTGATCTCAGCTTACTGCAACCTGCACCTCCCGGGTTCAAGCGATTTTCCTGCCTCAGGCTCCCAAGTAGCTGGGATTACAAGCACACGCCACCACACCCGGCTAATTTTTTTGTATTTTTAGTAGAGACAGGGTTTCACCATGTCAGGCTGGTCTCGAACTCCTGATCTCAGGTGATCCATCCGCCTCAGCCTCCCAAAGTGCTGGGATTACAGGCATGAGCCACCGTGCCCAGCCAGGAACTCTTAATGAAAGCATCTGACTCATTTAATGGACTTTCATTTAACCAGCCTGGGTAGATTAACAGAAGCTTTCCAGGTCCTTGTAGAAGTTAGCTGCTTAAGCCCATGGTATACTAAAGGCTGCCCATTAGTAGGCTCCTCTTCAGTATGGCTATTTATTACTGCTTCCACTGGTTGGCAAATTGTGTTAACCAATAGCCAGTTGTGTGTGTTTCCAAATAGATTTATACGAGTTACTATAATTAAGCATGTTAATTCAGTATTACATAAGCTAACAGAAAGTTGTACTGCCCCTGAAAATAAGCTGAACGCTCTGAAAAGACTAAAAAGTTGCTGCTGAATTACTGACAAGGCTAATATTTAAAAACAAGGGAGAAAATAGTAAAAATATAGAATCTTATATACACTTAGGTTTTTCATAAGCAATTAAAAAGTATTTCTTCACATGTAAAAGTGAAACAAGAAATTATGCATCATGCTAGGCAGAAAATAGGAACTCCAAGCCAGGCGCCATGGCTCAGGCCTGTAATCTCAGCACTTTGGGAGGCTGAGGCAGGCGGATCACCTGAGGTCAGGAGTTATAGACCAGCCTGGCCAACATGGTAAAACCCTGTCTCTACTAAAAAGTACACAAATTAGCCAGGCATGGTGGCCGGTGCCTGTAATCACAGCTACTCAGGAGGCTGAGGCAGGAGAATCGCTTGAATCCAGGAGGCAGAGGTTGCAGTGAGTCAAGATTGTGCCACTGTACCCCAGCCTGGGCAACAGAGACTGCTTCAAAAAAAAACAAAAAAACAAACAGAACTCTAATCTGCATGCTCAAGAAAAAGTAGTGTCCGCAAATTAATATCACTTGTTGATGCCCCATTTTAACCAACTCTGATTAGGCTAAGTTTGATTAGGCTCTCCTCTTATCCAGGGTCACTAGTTTCACTGGATGAGAGCGCTTTTACCATGATTACACCATTTCAAAAGCATTTAAAGGCAATGAAAGTTTCCCCATCACAATTTAACATGGAACAGATAAAAATTCCTAAGGAAATAATCTGTCATCTCTAAAAATGACCCAGTTACAAACAAAGTAAGCAAAACTGTTGTAATATAACTTACCAACAGTGGCTCTAATCAGAGGAGAGGAGTCACCAATATTATTTAAACATTCACTTTTAATAAAGTCTGTTACACCATTTGGGAAGTTCTGAAAGTGTGCTTTCACATTATTCTTCAAGATAAGACCACTCAATGATCTTGTGGGTTCATCTGTAATAAAACAGTAATAGTAATGAGTTTTGAAGTAGTCTTAATTTCAAAATGTGCCGATAAGTTTTACAAACATTTATATTCAAAAGTTGATTGACATTCAAACTTGCTATAACCAGTTAAAATAATTATAACTGATTAACAAAAGATTAGCTCTATCATTTATAGCTCAGGGTTTTTCAACCTTGACATACTGACAATTATTTATTGGAGGGTGCTGTCCTGTGCATTTTAAGATGTTAAGTAGCATCATCAGCCACAGATGCCAGCAGCACCCCTCCAAGCTGTGTTAACCAAAAATGTTGCCAGATAATGTCAAATGTTTTCTGGGGGTTAAAATTGCCAATGGTTGAGAACCACTGATTTAAGAGTTAATTTCGTTTATATATATGGCCACTGTGCTCAAGCTTTATTGTTTCCTGATATACACATCATTATAGGGCTGGAAGTATTAGTCTTAAACATATCCTATTAAAATTTTGTTGCTGTTTTTTTTCTTTAAGGCTGGGCGTGGTGGTTCATGCCTGTAATCCCAGCACTTTGGAAGGCCAGGAGTTCGAGACCAGACCGGCCAACATTGTGAAACCCCGTATCTACTAAAAACCCCCAAATTAGCCAGGCATAGTGGTGTGTGCCTTTAATCCCAGCTGCTTGGGAGGCGGAGGCAGGAGAATCACTTGAACTCAGAAGGCAGAGGCTGCAGGCAGAGAAGCCAAGATCATGCCACTACACTCCAGCCTAGGCGACAGAGTGAGACTGTCTCAAAAACAAACAAAAAAATTTTTGAAATCATTTTCCTCCAGTGTCAAAAAAATGTAATATTGAAAAATTAAGTGGACAAAGAATATATAAGATCTTCATGTAACAAATATAATTGCTGTTAATTTATATCATGTTTTTCATTTGCCTCTGAACTTAAAAGCAAAAAAAAAACCTCCAAAAACATTTAAAAAGAGTTTTCTTAAAATACGTTTAATCCATAGATAGTATTTACAAATTTTCAAAAAGCTACTTAATACTAGTAGAACATAACTGACGGCTTTACCAGTTGGCATCAACACCAACAATATTAGCAATAGTTAACATCTTCGAAATGCTTATGACTTATTAAACATTGCTAAGTGCTTTCCAAGTGGCACTGCACTTAATCCTTACAACTTCATGAGGCAGGTATTATTCACCCCATTGCACAAGTGAAGAAACTAAGGACTTTGAATCCTTCTTCAGTATTACCCCCCCTCAAAGGGCTATAAGATGAAGAGCTGGCATGTTGAACAGAATGTTATTGTAACACCATTGTTTTACCCGTCTTATTAAAAAATAATATATCCCAAGCTTGTTCTAGTTAGTATGATGTTCCCAAACTCTGACTGGCACTGAAATCTTCAAGAGTGAAGCACATGTAGAAGCAAAAAGAGCAGTTTCTCTGCACACAAACTTCATTCAGGTCATCATAGCACTATAAAACCTTGCATGTCATCATTTAAAAACTACTTTCCATTTTCAATTACAACCCATTGCGAGACTCCGTCTCAAAACAAAACAAAACAAACAAACAAAAATACCTTTAAATTCTCTTAAAAGTTAAAAACTGCCATGAAATAAATGAAGCCAGATATTTAACTTCTTTAAGCAATAAACTTGCCTTAAATTACCTGTTAATAATTCAGCCATATAATTATTTTAAATGGCATGACTTTGTTTACGAGAAATATAGTATATTGTTTTTACCATAAAGGTTACAAGATGAAGAATTTTCATAAACCACAACATGAGGTGAAACAATTCAATATTAAAAGTATATACTCTCTTAAAATCCATTTTAAAAATTCAACGACTAACGATTTCCTTTGTTTTACAAAAATTAAGACTACTTCAGTGGACCCTCAATTTGTTCATTTGTAAAGTGAGATAATTAGAGCAGGTCATCTGAGGTCTCTTATAGATCAAAAATTTTACTCTATAATTCAGTGATAAGATTACTACATAAGCATTTTCATTTAAGATGTTACTTGTATTGCTGCTTTAATATGAACAGCCATGATGCAAAGATTTTTTTAAAATGGAAAACTACATGCAGCAAACTTGTGTCCCAATCTTCCCAGGGAAAAAAAATAAATGCATAAACACAAGAAGAAATATCAAGTGTTACACCAACGTAAAACTACTGCATCCTCAGAGAAACTGCATAATGAACATAAGAAACACATTTTAGGGTCAAGAAAATCTGAATAAAATCCTTTCCAACATTTTATGGTTTTGTAATTAATGTCTCTGTGGAAGCAATGACTTCCAAACTCTCTTGCCACTACTTAACAAGTTGTGTGTTTGTGTTTTTTTAAGTACTTCTGAAGCACTTAAGTACACTGGAGTGCAGTGGCACGATCACAGCTCACCGTAGCCTTGACCTCCTGAGCTCAGGTGATCCTCCCACCTCAGCCTCCTGAGTAGCGGGACCACAGGTGTGTGCCACTATGCTAGCTAATTTTTACAGAGATGGAGTTTCACCATTCACTATGTTGCTGATCTTGAACTCCTTGCCTGAAGCAATCTTCCTGCTTTGGCCTCTCAAAGTGCTGGGATTACAGGCGTGAGCCACCTTGCCTGGCCTGAGGTATCCTTATATCCCAAGAAAGAGCCACCTTGCCTGGCCTGAAGGAAGTATCCTTATATCCCAAGAAAGCTTTACTCAAGAGTGTAATATGGTAACAATCCTAATATTTGGAATGTAGGATAAGAACATGAGAGTGGACACCTTAGTGAAAATAAATTTAAAAATTTCATATAAAACAATTAGATTTAAAAAATCCATTTATAAATATCTTAGTATAAGAAACAAACAGGTTGATCACAAACTGTGTCAGAAAAATTTCTATATTAAGAAGCAATGTATCACAAATATCAAACTAGCAATATTAATTGTTGAAATAATTCTTAGTTTCTTAAAACCTAGACTTAAGAGTTCTAAATTTTCTATTGTGTCCTTCATTCACAAATTAAAATCCCCCAAATTAACTACAAAATCAACTGAAAATAATTCAAAAGAAATCACCGCGCAAGAATTATGAAAATCTGAATACAAATCAGTGAGTTTTTACTACACATTAACACCATTAACCTGTCAGAATTTGGAGCTGAAACTTTACAGATGGTCTGGTTGTCTAAAACTTGTTATTTCCCAATTCCAAGTGCAGTGATTTTATTAATTGCACCATGGCTTCTAAAACACTGATCACTGAATAGGGTACAGTGCTTTCATTTACAGGCCAATCAGTTGCGCAATAAATATTTAATTGACTTCTATGTGTCCACAATGTTTCAGGAAGGGAATACCCAAATAATGCTATGAGAAACAACTCTCACTACAACGTAAGCTCCTTGAGGGCAGTGATTTTTGTCTGTTTTGTTCACTTTTCTCTCCTGCGCCTGTAAATTGCATGGCAGAGATGGCGCTCCATAAATATTTATGAAATAATGTCTGAAATAATGTCTAGTGGGATGCATTACATATTATTAGAAATAATCAAATGACCATGTTATTTAAAAATCAGACTACTCAGGCTTTAAACTGTCATAGAAATCATTTAAATTTAAAATTAAGAGTCATGAAAAAGTTTCATGTAGACTTTTAGAAGTTTTTTAAAAAGTTACAAAAGTCTACTTATGAATAGAATGATCCCACTTTTTGCTAAATAATTTTAAAATAGTATGTGACCATATAAGAGCAGAGAAGGATATAATTGAAGAGATCAACAATAATCATCTCTGGAAGATGGGATAAATAATTTTTCATTTTGATTATATGACCTTTCAATTTTTTTCTACAAAAAACACACATATTCAGTTATTAAAACCTACATTCAATCTTTGTATTACAACCTTTGTTATATCCATCTATATGCATGAAAGCAAAACATTAAAGTAGACTTTGCAACAAGTTTTTCATCTGCAAAGAATTAAGTAACTTATTATACAAACACCCTATTAAAAATGAATGCTGGCTGGGCACAGTGGCTCACACCTGCAATCCAAGCACCTTGGGAGACTGCGGCAGGCGAATCCCCAGAGGCCAGGAGTTCAAGGTTGGCCTGGCCAACAAGGCAAAACTCTGTCTCTACTAAAAATACAAAAAAATTAGCTGGATGTGATGGCGCATGCCTGTAATCCCGGCTACTAGGGAGGTTTGGCATGAGAATTGCTTGAACCCAGGAGGCAGATATTGTGGTGAGCCAAGATCGCACCACTGCACTCCAGCCTGGGTGATAGAGTGAGACTCTGTCTGTATATACATAAAAAAAAAGGAATTCTCATTAAACATGTAAATACTGAGTGGTATTAACTAAGACTGTTCATCCCACATCTATAAAGCACAAGGTTACTACAAAATGAAATCCTTTGAAATGAATAATTCTCAGTACATTTAAATAGATCTTAAAGAAACTTTAAATAGTTATCAATACAAATCCTACTTACCTTCAGATTTTAATTTTGTAAGAACAAAAATCAAGTAGTTGTTAAAGTCTGGATACTGATTAAGTTGTTCCAGTTTCTAGAACAAACAGTAGTTAAGGAAACTTCTCTGCGTAATCTCAGGAAGAAATTAAGCATTTTGTATCTAAAAATCAAGGATCTCTTTGGTGGTATTTTCAGTCCTGCGTTTTTTTTTTAAACTAAGAATAAGGATATCTTACTAAATCTATCAACATGCTATTTCAAAAACACGCTAGTGCTTGCTAAACCTCTTAGGTGCTTTATGGCTGAAATGTATCAATTACATGCAATACAACATAAGAAAGTTCCAGCTTCAGCATGCTCAATATAGCAAAAAATATTGAAAAAAATTCTTGGATTTCAACTTTAAACCACTCTAAATAGAAAGGTATTTAAGCATAAAATGACAAAAATAAAAGCATTCCAAATGAAAACAAGTCTCTCAGAGTTGAAGATCATTTAGAGAAATTAACTTTATAGAATAACTTTAAAAAAAAAGATACTTTTCAGACTCATTTGTTCTTTAGAATCCAAAAAGATAAAGTCCCATTTATGCACAAGGCTATATATCTTATTATAAAGTCAGCATTATGAGATTATTGCACTACAGCTGTACAATTCTTCCCCTCATCCCCAAGATGCAACATTTCTAGTGATACCAATTTGCAGGTATTTCATCGCTGTCGGAAGGCAGCTGTGACAAAATGCTCTATTACATCTTTCTTCAAGCCCTGACTCCCAACCCCTAACTAACATGCTTCTCAATTGTGTTTTACTACACAGAAAGATGTAATGTTTTGTTACCCAACAAATCTAAATTTCTGATTAAATCCATGAATCAAACTCCAGTAACACTTTATTAGCTATTTATTACATATTTGAATACCCTCAATGTTTAGGGGTCAGAAAGTAAACGAACCAACAACATAGTCTCTAGCAAAACTGCAAGGTGTAACTACTTTCTCCAACCAAGACAGTAATTCTTGTTTTAGTGAATGGCCCAGATTAACAACATGCTGATATGCCAATGAATTTTTCAAAACTATTTCCTGATAAAGCTTACCTTCTTACAACTTGAGCTACATCTCTTTATCCTATTACAGCGGTCTTTCAAAAAGTACTCAAAAGCCTATACAAAATAATAATTAAATATATTATCTTCTTAGGAGAGACAAAATAAGGCACTCTGAAACAGCAGTATGTATTCTTAGCTAAAGTAGTTTTCATCTCACAGCAACAGAAAGTTTTTCTTTCTCAGAGGACATACTAAGTTCCAGGCACACAGAATAAACTGTAAATTGACTACTAGCCCAAGCACGGTACTAAGCATTTATGAGGTACCTAATAAATGTAGACTAAAACAAGAAATTATGATATATGGTGCCACAGAATAACTACAATCCAGGATTGGGCTTAGCTAATTTAAGAAACTAGTAACTGTATCATATAATACCTGCAATTAATCAACTATCAAATTCTATCATCCCTAGAACTATGACAACACAAATTAAGACTGAGCCATAGCACGGTTTACAAGATACAAACGGCAATACATTCCAAAAGTGTTCTTTCCTCAGTACTAGAAGTATCCAAACAAAATGGCTTTAAAAAATCCAAGCAGATCTAAATCATTATCCCTTCCACTTTTAAATGGGAAGTATTACATTAACCAAGAAGGTAAGTACTAATTTTGTCATCTATTGAAGGTTTTAAATTACGGCAATGCAGTATTTCTGCGAAACCCTCGGGGTAAATAACTTCATCTTTATAGATGTTTTTAATGTAAATAAGCTCAAACACGAAGAGCTTACTTACCAAACTCCATATTAAGTAATTTTGCTGCTTTTTGACAATAAAAATCAAGAGGCTTTTCTGCAAAAAATAGTAGACTAACTTCTTTAGGCTTAAAAGATCAGGGTTTTTAAAAGGTTATTCATGATATAATGAGTGAATGTTTCCTTTACTGGATCCAGTAAGAGCTCTCCATTTGAGCACGGTTCAGGGCACTACAGAAAGCATACGTGGTAGAGTTTTGGTTCTCTTAACCTTTCCTGTCTCTAAAACCGTAGCAACAGGATCACTACACCAGCACACTCGGTAAAGACCTAGATAATTGTGCAGTCAGCCTTGAGCCAAAGCTTTAAAAAGAAAATCTCACTTGGGTGACAAGGAGTTCGCAACAGGTGTTAACACCAGTAACCCCAGGGTGAGGCACGGAGACCCCTTTCCCCCACCTGTAGGTCCCCAGCCCTTTTAGGGCAAGGACGTGGAAAAACCCCCAAGACCCACACAGCTGCAGTTCAAACCCCGCGCCAGCTCCACCCATTTCTGGCCAGTCAGGCGGCGAGCTCCGCCGCACACAGAGCGCCCTCCACCCGGCCTCCCGCTCGGCCTGCCACCCCCACCCACGGGGCGCATTGTGTGGGCCCGGGCCGCTCCCGCCCGCCCGCTCCCTACCCCTGCGGCAGGTCAGCGGCGGGCGGGGACGTGGCGGCCCGGCCCGCGCACATGTCGCGATCCCGGGCGGCGGCCGGGGGCCCCCGCCTCCTGCGCGCCGGAAGCCGGTGGCCTTGGCGGCGTGAGCCCCATGCGGCGGCGCCCCCGGCCCAGGCACCAGGGCCGCGTGCGCGAGTCGCCCGGCAGGGGCAGCGGCGGCTTCCCCCGCGCGCGGACCCAGGGAGGAGGCCGGTCTCGGAGGATGGGGGAGGGGCAGAGGCGGAGGCGAGGGGAGCCCCCGGCCGCCGGGAGCTGGGCCGCAGCGCGGGGCGAGCTGCGCGGGTGGCGGCCAGGCCTCGGAAAGGATACTTGTTGCACGGTTCTCTGGATGGTGGTGTCTGGGGACTGGGACTCCTTCAACAGCTGCAGGATTTGCTGAAGCCCTTGCTCGTCAGGTTTCCACTCATACTCCATCTTGGTTTGCTGCAAATAAAGCCAGACACAGGAAGAGACGGAGCAAATGTTACTCCCGGTGCACAGGCCCAGAGGCTTCCCGCGCGCAGCTGACCCGTTCTCCCCGCCACCACAACCCCAGCGCTCCCCAAACGCCGCGGACCTGCCTGAGGTGCCCCGAAGGAAGTCACGGACAGTGAAACCCGGCGGAACTGCTCCTGGCAGCCCGGCCGCCAACGTCTGCTGCTGCTGCCGCCGCGGCCGCCGAGCGCAAGAAGCCGACCAGACTGAGTCACCGCGAATTTGCAATCTGGCCCCAAGATCCGCTCACGGGAGCCCCCTGGGTCCTAGTGCCACGCAGTTTTCTCCAACCCAACCCATCTCTAATTCCGTCCAGATTACTACTGACTTAAGGGCTAATAAAAAGTCAAGTCCTTATCAAAACCCCTGCGAAACACCTGAAGAGATCTGTTTTGGGTATATTATTTTACATATACATGGTGAATTAACGAAAAATGATTGAAATAGGGTAAAAAGGTTGTTAATTTCCCTGACAGTTCAGCAATAATTAGAAGCAATAAAAATGTTTACATTTCAATTTGATATATAAGGCACTAAAAAGTCTAAAATATTGATGCAGTCGCAACCCAGACCTCGAAAACCATTATATGCAACATTTGCAGAACTTGACTTAAAAAAAATTGCATTTCTGCATAAACTTCAACTTTTGAACTCCTATTAAGGGAAATAAATTCCATTATGAAATAACTACATTCCAAAAGTAAGGACTTTGGGTCGAAGGAAACACAATAAAAATGATGTAATTTTACAACTGGGTAGTGTTTAATTCCATTAAAGTATTTTCACATACTACATTTTCTCATTTGATTTTCATTACAACCTAGTGAGGTATTATTTGCCTCCATGTGGCAACTAAAGCGAAAAAAGATTTGAGCAAACAACCTCAATCAGTGAAGACTGAGACACGAATATAGGTTTTTAAAGCTACTATGAGTTGCATCTGCTACAGTCAACTGAAGCTATTAATGACATTTTTCACTAAAACTAAATGCTTAAACAAAAACAACAAAATGTAAGTATCAAGCATGACTTATTTGTAAAAACCAAACAGTTTGATAAAGGAGAGGATTTTTAACATGAAAAGTCCCTTGCTAGTAGGGGCTTAAAAAAACTACTACCTTTCCACCTCTCTAGTTAGCTTTTTCTTTCTTTTTAAAAATGCCTTTTCCTCTCTCTTTCACTCTTATTTTTCTGCTTAATAGCCTGTAATCTGACTTTGCTCACCAAGTTCTAATGACTTCGTAAATGGCCCAATCTAATAAACTGTTCTTAAACAAAAAAAAACTCAAAACAAAATCACCACCATCTGGACATAAAATGTATTAATACTGTAGTGTTTTTATTCTAGTCTTCATTCTATGTGTTTTTATGCACATTATATTTTATAATAATGGGACTGTCCTGTTTCTTGCCTGATTTCGTATATCATTAAATATTTATTGAAAATATTTCAATAAAAAGTGAATAGTATTCCTTTGTACCACTGTCATTTATTTTTATACACTTTTATTTGATACAATATAGACACAACATTGTACAAATGATAAGCATATGATCCATAGATGGATTTTTACAAAGTGAACCCATCTGTGCAACCAACACCCAGCTCAAGATAAGAGATCGCTGAGTATGAAGAGGTTTCTTTTGTGTCCAATCCCAGCCATCAACCCTTCCTAAAGTAATCCCCAGTATAATTTCTATCACTATTAGATTTCTCCCCTTCCCTCTCTTAACTTCAGAAACTTTTAAAAAACTACAAATATTATAATAAATCAAACAACATGGTTGTATAAGACAAGTTAATTCAATCCTATCTCCAGGCTCCCTAGAGAACCCGTTTTAACAGTTTTATGTGAATCTTTCTACATTCTAATCTCACATATATTTTTCCTCTTTTTATAAGATCATCCTCCATACTACACTAATACTAACTCTACAACATTTTTTACACATTAATATGACATGGCCATAATTCCAGGCCAATACATACCAATTTAACTCACCTTTTAATAGATGCACATTGGTCTTGAGAATGGATAGAGCATAATTTGTTCAAGCATCTCCTGATTGGCTTCCAGATTGCTTCTACTTTTTTGCCACTACCAACAACACAACAAAAAAATTCTTGTACCAATGTCCCTACATAATAGTGGCAACCTGGTGGGGTTATTAGGCCAAAAAGTATGTGAATTTAAAAACTTTAAACAGTTATTACCAAATTACTTTCCAAAAAGTTACGCAATTCACACACGCCAACAATATGAATGTTTCCTTTATCTCCACCAGCACATTCTTCTAATTTTCATGAAGCTAAACAATGACAATTTAATTTCCCCTGATACTAGTGGGGGTGGGGAACTTAAAGTCTGAGCCTTAGTAATATTAGAGTTGGAGCTGCTACCAGGCATACCCTACCTGCTGAGGTGACATTCGGTTAGCCCACTTAACTCCTTAGCTGCCTTTTTAAACAAGAAACTAAAGCAAGGGACCAATAGCAGTCAAGTCTGAAAGGCATCTTCATTATCACATCCATCCTGAGGATGGCTGTACCATAATATCAGGCCAATAGCATGCTTCCTTCTTTATTTCTGTCGTCAAATACGATTTTCTTTTCAAACAGCTTGGTATTAAGGACATTTAATTTGATCAGCCTATGATGACAGAATAGGTGTTTCCCCACACCTTACTCAAATTATCTGTAACAAAGGGCTCTCAAGAATATTTGATTCAGATAACTGCTTGATAAGAGATCTTAAGCCACTTTGAACTTTTCTATCACATCTTTTTAAAAAGTGTGATAAAATCTACATACATAACATTTATCATTTTAAGTATACAGTTCAGTGGCATCCATCTCCAAAACTTACGTATTTTAAAAGCCATTAAAATAAGGAAGAATCTTATACCCTGGGGTAGCCAGACATTGCAGGGTTAATTAGATAACATCTGAAGTACTTCAAGCTAACCAAGCACATCAGGATTATTATATGAGGTAGAAATCATTTATTTAAATAGTAAACTACATTTATATTAATTAAATAGAATATCAAGATCAATATTGGATTTTCTTATAAAATTTAAATAGTACCTGGAGTATTCTTTTTGCATGTTGAAGGCTCAGCTTTCTAAATGTCTCAAAAAAAGGAAGTAGTACTTCAAATTTTGCTCCCTTAGATGATACTCCATACTACACTAATATTAACTTTACAACTTATGCCTGATTGGCCCATGACATTCAATGGTGACCAAAAAAAAAAAAAAAAAGGCATTTCAACAAGCCAAAATACAGTTATTTGAAAAACAAGATAGAAGACAGCCCCAGAATAAAAAGTAGCCTGCAAGTGGTGAGTTACTGTGATACCATTTTGGACTTTCAGAAGACTAGAGCTTACTCATGAGTAAGTTTTTAACTTAAATTTACATAAAAATTTTGAATTTTCTACAGTTGAGAATCATGTGAGGTAAAGAAGCCAGACTGGCTGAAGAGAAAGTAAAAATATATAGCTTCTTCCTTGTTGGATAGTCTGTAAAATATAGTTTAAAAAGCAGACTGGAGACTATGGACTCAACTGACCACGTTTGAATTCTAGTTCTTCCACTTAGCAGCAGTGAAAACCTGGGCAAGTTAATTAATCTAAGTCTTAGTTTCCCAACCCTAAAATGGGAATATACTAACTCTGTATGCAGATCATAGGTCCCTGGCACACAATATGTGTAATTTGAAAAATAGTAGTTTTATAGTTAAATGAATGGCTTTCTAGCATCTGCAAGATAAAATCTAACTTCTTTTCATGGAAGAAGTCTCTTCATCATCTGGTTCATCACCTTCAAAGACAATTTTATCTATGACTCAACTTCCAACTTTATGCTCCATCATCTTTTCCTGCACCTCTCCTACCTCTGAGCCTTTGCATAGGGATTTCCTGCTGGGAATGCCCTCCTTAAACCTGACCAATTGGCAAACTCCTTCTCACTCTTTAGAGCTACCCTCATTCACTGATTTTCCAAATATTTATTGAGAGTCTTTCTTGGCACTATGATTGATACTGGATACTATTTCTCTTCTGTGTCATTATTCCAAGATCTCCCCACAAGACTTAAGTGTATTTTTCATTACAGATCTATGGTTTATAGCTATTTCCATTCTAGAAACTGTCATATTGTATTATAATTATTTCTAGGTCTGTCCTGGCAATAGATCACAAGTTCCTTGAGAGCAGGGACAGTGTCTTTTCACTCTCTTTGCCTGGCAGAGTCGGTTTCAACAAATACTCGTTGAATAAACGCTATTGTTGTTGCTATTAATTCAACTGAGTAACTATTAAGTAGAACTACCATGTGCTCAGTGAATTTTGGAGATTCAAAGATTAGTAAAATATAGTTTGTTTTTATCCCCACTAAGTTCTCATTTGGTGAGAGAGGCAGATGACCTGTCAATGAATAAAGTATATGATAAAGTACAATAGGAAAAGAGAGAAAAGCAAATACATTCCACCAGGAGAGAGAGATGCATTTTCCCCCCATCTGGTTCAATTAAAATTTTTTCCATCTAATTTCAACTAAATTGAAAGTTAGATGTTTCTATCTATATGCTGAATCACTATGAATGTGAGAAATGTTGCTATTAGTGACGTCATTTCCCAAAATGGTAAACAACTCTTGGTAGAGATCCAAACAAAACAAGGTACAATTGTCCTTCAATAACATAGTAGTTTTTTGTTTTTTTTTTTTTTTTTTTGAGACGGAATCTTGCTCTGTCACCCAGGCTGGAGTGCAGTGGTGCGATCTCGGCTCACTGCAACGTCCGCCTCTCAGGTTCAAACAATTCTCCTGCCTCAGCCTCCCGAGTAGCTGGGATTACAGGTGTGTGCTAGCACGCTCGGTTAGTTTTTGAATTTTTAGCAGAGACAGGGTTTCACCATGTTGTCCAGGCTGGTCTGGAACTCCTGACCTCAAGTGATCTGCCCGCCTCAGCCTCCTAAAGTGCTGGGATTACAGGCGTGAGCCACCCTGCCTGGCCATAGTTTTTATTCCTAGAAAATTCAACATATATTAAAACTCTGCAAAAAGTTCCAAATGTATATGTAAAATTGAGTTAGGCTCTTGGCTCTGATATCTATAAACAGATTTCTTACACCTTTGTGACTATCTAACGAGACATTTACAAGTCATACAAAGCTAGGACAATTCTTCATGGTGAACATCTAGCACTCTCAGCCCTGCCCAGTAAATGACAAGAGCACCTCCCAGTCACTAGGACACCTCCAGAGAGCAGCACTGCCTCAGTGGAGAATGACTATGGTAAATGACTAAGGGCTGTGAAAACATTATGCTAGCCCAGTTAGGAGGTCAAGAAAGGACTTCCTTGAGGAAGTGACTCTTTATCAGAAATCTAACAGGAATTATCAAAAAGCAAAAGTGAGGCTAGGAGGACCTCATAGATGATGTTAGGAAGCTTGGACTATCTTAAGGATAATACAAAGCTTGTGAAAGGGGTTTAAATTGATAAAAAACATGATCAAAGTCTGGAAAAGAATTAATCCTCCTAGAAATGGGGAAGGAGAGGTTCATCTTTTGCTCTACAGCTTTAATATTAGGTTAATTTTTAGAATGTGTCATATTTCAATAAAAATGATTTTTAAAACCCATCAGTTTGCAATGAGGGCAGGAGGAGCCATAAGAAGACCTAACTGTCCAATCTGCATATAAAATGGAATTCCAGTTTGTTAGGGGAAGGGCAGCCCTGTTTCACAGAGAGCCAAGATGCTACCAAAAACTCTGGTACTTAAATATTGAAGACTTAAACACATGCACTATTTTGTTAGTAATAGTGATAGCTAATATTTTTGAGTGCCAAGCAGTGTTCTAAGCACTTCACAACTCTATGATGCTGCTCTATTAATTACATTTTACAAATAAGTACATTGAGGCACAGAGAAGTTACTTGCCTAAGGTTGGTCAGCTAGTAAATGCCAAAGCCATGATTCAAACCCAACTAATCTGGCTCCAGTGTCCAGTCTGGAAGCCCCTGATATACTGCCTTTCCAAAAGAAACATCAATCTCCATAAACTGGGAAACTACTCATAAATACAACCATGTGCATACTAAAGAACATATATTTTGATACCTTTGTGGTGAGGTAAAAGAGAAAAGTAAAATCACACTTCACCATCATAAAAGTCATAATAGATCTAAAAAACCAGTAGTATGTATATAGTATGACAATATAATAAAAATGAGGTATTCTCATAGCATTGAGTAAATGAGTTAAAAACATTCTAAATATAATCTTCACAACACCCCTCTGTTGTAAGTAGGTAGCAAGTATTATTTTTATTTGACAAGCAGATAAATCAAAACAGCTTAAGAAATTTGCTGAATCATTTGCTGAATGTGAATCAGATATGTAGACTTCCACAGAAAATCTCTCTTATACTGTTGTTTTTTTTTTTTTTTTTTACAGAAAAATGCTATGATGAGCAAGGACAAAAAAAATCAGAGCTATCCAATGATCTAAAAAGAGCATGCTATTTAAAGAATACAATTATTTAATAAAACTTCCATGAGAAATTGAACCAAAGTTCAGGTATGAAGGGAAAGAAGGAAAAGTTTACAGGCACCTAATGATGAATCAAAATGTTGACAAACTTGTTAAATTATAGCTATCAGTGGAACTATAAAGTCCTTTAAGAAAGTCTATAGGCTGGGCGCGGTGGCTCATTCCTGTAATCCCAGCACTTTGGGAAGCCGAGGAGGGCGGATCACAAGGTCATGAGTTCGAGACCTGGTGAAACCCCGTCTCTACTAAAAAAATACAAAAATTAGCCAGGCGCGGTGGCATGCCCCTGTAATCTCAGCTACTTAGGAGGCTGAGGCATGAGAATCGCTTGAACCTGGGAGGCGGAAAAAAAAGTCTATAATGAGCCGGGCGCAGTGGCTCACTCCTGTAATCCCAGCACTTTGGGAGGCTGAGGCGGGTGGATCGCCTGAGGTCAGGAGTTCGAGACCAGCCTGGCCAACATGGTGAAACCCCATCTCTACTAAAAATACAAAATATTAGCTGGGTGTGGTAGCGGGCGCCTGTAATCCCTACTAGGGAGGCTGAGGCAGGAGAATCTCTTGAACCAAGGAGGTGGAGCTTGCAGTGAGCCAAGATTGTGCCATTGCACTCCAGCCTGGGCAACAAGAGGGAAATTCGGTCTCCAAAAAAAAAAAAAAAAAGAGAGAGAGAGAGAGTCTAAAACCAGAGGTTATGGATCAAGAAGGAAGAGAAAAAAATGCAAAACTAACTGTTGAGCTCATATTAGTTATGGAAATGAGCTCAACTAGATTAGAAGGGCAGGGACCATAACTCATGTTACACAGTGCTAGGCACATGGGGTTTATATCATCCTCGATTGAGACTGATGGGTAAATCATCTAGTTCACCACTTGAAAATAGGCTAAGACGTTAAAATTTTAACTTTCTGGCATTACAAAGTTATTGTCATCTAAGAGTTTAGAGATTAACAGAACAAAGAAAATGGAAAATAGGTACTAAGGAAAGTTTGAATAAATATATGTATGCTTAGAGTGTCTTTTCTGGAAGAACTTTGAAGATGACTAAACATGCTTACCAAATGCTAGTTAAAGTTTACAAATCAACATTAAAAAAAAGAGTGTGGTATCAAATTGAGTGATAAGAAGGAAAGCTTGATCTCAAAATTTGACCCAATCTATAACCAGACACTTCCTATACTTTAGCCCATTTAATATTCACAACAGCACTATGAGGTAGATGTTAACTCCATTTTATATTAACCGAGGTTCAGAGAGGTTAAGTAGCTTGCCCAGCTAGTATGTGGCAGATTAGGCATTCAAAACCAAACCTGTGTGATTCCAAAGTCTGAACCATGCCTACTAATAACAGCAACCCTGTTATCATTAATGGGTCCTTCCATGTGCCAGTTATTATGTTAAATTCTTTAAATACATGATCTCATTTAATTCCATGAATATGTACTATAATTATCTCCATTTTACAGAAGAGGAACAGGCTTAAGAGAACTTAAGCAATGTGTCCAAGATCACACAGTAATGAACAAAGCAAGGACTCAAGCCCAGATGCACCCAACTCCAGAGCCCATGCACTGAACTACTACTCTGCCATATTATTCTCGTTCTGCCACCCCACGAACATGTGACTAACCCTTAGAGAACTTAACAGTGGGCAGACTATGAGCAGTCTGCGTTATACAACTCTTTCCCTTTCTATTCCATGCATCACCAATAATTCAACAGCTCTCTTGATGAATGTCTACTTCAGGTCAATCACTTCAGATATGATAACTGTACCTTGCTTTTCAGAGCACAAATTTTTCATTTTTAATGAAAACAAAAGGCTGATAGGAGTAACACCTCCCAGATATTTAACTTTTAGTTATCTCATTGTCACCCTCAAAACATCAACTCCTTGTTGAGTTCTAAAACAGATTTAACCTTCACGGTTGGTCTCACTCTCCATGTATGTTTAAGCAACTTAAATCAGTGGTTCTCAACCCTAACTACACATTATAATTACTGGGAACTTACAGCCAGTTGAGAACCATTATATTAAATTAATATATCTGCTCCTGGCAATTTCCATTATTTCTTACTCTAATAAGCAGCGGTGTTCTAGCTGTACTAGAAGTAACAGAAAACAGAAAAAGACAACAGAATACAGACTGCACCGATTAATATGGGAAACATTACTAGTCACTAAAAAAGTCTTTGATGAAAACCAAAACATAAGAACATACTATTTAAAGTTACATAATAATTTGCACTTCTTAGTAAGGACTAGTAAGTACAATGTTTATTTACTTTGTAATTTAACAGTGACAGAGAATGGGTAAGAAGTTCCACTTAAGTTGTAAGACAGAAATGAGAAATTGGGAAAAGTAAGTTTTGGGGGAAGTTTATCTCCAGTAAATAATAACAACACACACTAGAAAATTATGATCCTTAACTGGCAAAATATGATTTACCTTTGTATATCAAATCAACTTATCTTGTGAGTAACTAGATCTTTCTTCAAATGGCAATATTAAGTCATTCATAAAAGTAAACTCTTCTAATAAGCCTACACATTAAAAACCAATTAATCAAAATAATTAGGTCCCTGATTCTCTTAGTATCATAGGATTTATTAATGTGCTTTACTAGGGATTGTCCCACTGCTACATTCAACTGGAGAGTTAGTTTTTAAGTAGTTCAATGGACTACTGTCACTGCCTATTGTTAACCCTAGTCCAATAGTTTTCATTTCTGTGACACAGATTTAAGAAAAAAAGCTTTTTAAAAGCCTTACGTATTATAACATGATTATAAATTTCCTTTCAGAACATTGACTTATCACTGCCAAGTGGTTTTAAGTAAACACAGTGCTTAAAAAGTTTCAGAGTACTTTCATATTTTACCTCATTTAATTTTCAAAACTACCCTGTGAGTTAAGGAAACTGTCTCAGTGGTATTAAGTCACTTGCCAAAAATTGCTCAGCTAGTAAATGTTAAGAATTGGGTTGGAATGAATGTCTATTTCTGGTCGAATGTTTCTACTACTCCAAACTATTCCTTTAATTCATAGTTCATTAAATATGTAAGTACCATCAATTAAAAGAGTAGCTTGTCTTCAAGTAACACTGCTCTACACTGATTATACATTTGCTGATTTATATGATGATATGCATAAAAGATGGACACAAGCTGTAGTACTCTAGGTAAAATAATGGCACTGAATGACAAAATATGAGCACCAGGCAAGTTACTAATTATAGCTATACTTACTGAATTTAAGGAGCTGGTAAAAAAGGCTATGATGCAAATAGCCAAATATTTTCCTGTGAAACACATCTGAAATTGTAAGTTAATAAAAGGTATGATTCAATATTTTAGAATCCACTTTACAAATTAATAAAGTGAGACATACCTAAACAGTTGATAAGCCAAGCTGATAATTTAAAAAAATTAGCACACTGGGATAACCATTATAGCTCATTTTGATAACTGCAAGTATACTGTTTTATTGCCGTTCGATTGCTCCTGAAGTTCTGAAGTGAGAGGGATCCAGGAATGTCTTATTCATGTCCAAAGCTATCCTTTATTAAGTATAATGTATGGATTCAGTATTTCACATTTTCAAGTGTATGCAGAAAAAGGAACACAGCACTGTATTTATTGGTAAGGGCTGAATGAGAAAAGGATCAGAGCAGTTTAGATAGCAAAATAGAAAGGTTAAAAAAAAGTTAAGTGGTTAGTAGGCTGATTAGCATTAGGTTTCACCTAACCATACATTTCTTCATAGAAATCTCACACACAACAGGGGCATATATTAGTCAGATCTCAGTTATGAAAAGAGACATAGCAGAAAAAACTTTTGAAAGGGAATCAATTTTTACAAGTTTAGTTCCTGATGGAGTAGAGGAAGCATGTGTTCTGGAGTCATACACTCATTGGCTCAAATCCCAGTTCTGTTAATTATCGACGCTGTCTTTTTTAGGAAAATTGTCCAATCTTCTAAGCCACAGTTTAGTCATCTGTGAAATGGGGTTGATGAGAAGATTAACTGAGAATGTAAAGTATCACAATAGTCAGTACTTAATGTTTGCTCCCTGCACACTACACTCCCAACTAAAATTGTCATTGAGACCCAGGTTTACTGATGGCAGTTCGTACCATCAGATAACAATAGGATGAAGATTTCTTGGATTATTTTTGAACAATCAAAGAATATGTATCAAAATGGACTGTTTAACTTGTCATTTAAATGAAGTGATGCTATGGTTTGAATGTTTGTATCCCTCCAAAATTCATGTTGAAACTTAATTCCAAATGCGACAGTATTAAGAGATGGGGACTTTGGAAGGCACTTTGGACTGCCATTGTCATGAAGGCTCTGCCCTCGTGAATGGAATTAATGCCCTTATAAAAGGGCTTGAGGGCATCTATTTGGCCCTGCTGCTCCCCTTCAGCCATGTGAGAAAATAGTGTTTGTTCCTTCCTCCATGTGAGGATGCTGTAAGGTTTCACTTACAAAGCAGAAAGCCAGATTTCATGGCACACCTAATTCACTGGTGCCTTGAACTTGAACTTCCCAGCCTCCAGAAGTGTGAGAAATATATTATACTACTTACAAATCACCCAATATAAAATATTTTGTTATAGCACAGGAATGGACTAAGACAGAAATTGGCACCAAGAAGTGGGGTGCTACTATAAGAAATACCTAAAAATGTGGAAGTGGCTTTGCAATTGGGTAATGGGTAAAGGTTGGATGGTAAAGGGCTATTCTGGTAAGGGCTCAGAAGAGGAGAGCTGCATGACATGCCTCAATCCTCTTAAGAGATTTCTTAAGTGGTCCTCTCTGTACTGGTAGAAATACAGACAGTAAAGGCTATTCTGATGAGGTCTCTGAGACAGATATGAGGAATATGTTATCGGAAACTAGAGGAAAGGCCATTCTTGTTGCAAAGGGGCAAAGAACTTTGCTGAATTGTGTTCATGTCCTAGCATTGTGTGGAAGGCAGGACTTAAGAGTGATGAAATAGGATATTTGGCAAAGTGTTCAAGGTGTGGCATGGCTTCTCTTGACTGCTTATAGTAAGATGCAGGAAGAGAGAAACAAATTAAAGATGGAATTTGTAACTAAAAGGAAGGCAGAACTTAAAGACTGGAAAACTTCTGAACCTGACTGTTTGATAAGGAGATTAGTATGGACAGAAAGAAGCTAGGTGCTACTCATCAAGACAATGAACAAATGAACCAAAAGGCATTTCAGAGATGGTTGGGACTATCTTGCCTATTATAAGCCCAGAATGTCAGTGCCTTGGGAACAGAATGATTTCAAAGCTCTGCTACCCACATTATAGTGCAGCACTCCCTGGCTACCCTAGCTGTGGCTCAGCCACACCCAGGTGCAGCTCAGACCACCCCTCCAGAAAGCATAGGTGGTAAACCTTGGTGGTGTCTACATGGTGCTAACTCTGCAGGTGCACAGAATGCATAAGCTGTGGGAGCACTGTTCTCTCACCTAGATTTCAAAGAACACCCTGAAAAACCCTGGGGCTCAGGCAGAGCACCATCACAGGGTGGGGCCACCGCAGAGGCCCCACTAGGGCACTGCCTAGTGGAGCTGTGGTAGCGGGGATACAGCAGAGAGCCTACACAAGGGCAATAACTAATGGAGCTGTTGGAGTGGATCCCCTTAGACTGAAAGAGCCACTGGAGTGCAATTCCAGCTTGGGAGAACCACAGGCAGTAGACTAACTCATGAGAGCTGCAGCATAGGCTGTGCCCAGCAAAGCCATTGGGACAGGGTGACCTGGAGACTTGGGGGCCCAACCCCTACCCAACTGTATCTGGAAGGCAATACATAAAAGTCAAAGAAGATTATTCTGGAGCCTTAAGATTTAATCTTGTTTGCCTTCTTGGGTCTTGGGCTTACTTGGTTTTGCAGGCTCATAGCTGGAGAGCAATTTGCCTCAAGATGAATCATACTTTGGGCCTCACTCATATCTGATTTAGATGAGATTCTCGGCTTCAGACTTTTGAATTAATGCTGGAACGAGTTAAGACTTCTGGGGCTCTTGGGATAGAATGAATTTTGATAGAAGCACATAAATTTTGGGGGGCCAGGGGCAGAATGCTATGATTTGAATGTGTCCTACCAAAATTCATCTTGAAACTTAACCCTCAATGCAACAACATTAACAGGTGGAGTCTTTACGAAGTGATTACGTCATGAGAGTTCTGTCCTCATTAATGGGATTAATACCCTTATCAAATGGCTTAAGGGAGCCAGTTTGGCCTTTCTGCTCCCCTTCCACCATGTGAGGGCACATCCCTTCGTCCATGTGGGGATGCAGCAAGAAGGCTCCATTTATGAAGCAGAGGGCAAGCCTTCACTAGATATCAAATTGGCTGGACTTCCCAGGCTGTGTACTACTATGAGAAATACATTTTTATTATTTTGTGAATTACCCAGTCTAAGGTATTTTGCAACAGGAACAGACAAAGGCAGGTGATATTCTAAAGTAGAAAAATCAAAACAGAAATATTGGAAGAATAAGAACAAAGAAAAAAATGGAAATCAAGTGGTGGACATTAAAGCAGATATGAATTAAATCAGTACAAAAATTGTATAAGGGCAAAAACTAAGTATAGTCATGTGTCAGTTAAGGACAGGGATACAGTCTAAGAAATGCATTGTTAGGCAATTTCCTTGTTGTAGTAACATCATAGAGTGTGCTTACACGAACTTAGATGGTATAGCCTACTACACACCTAGGCTATATGGTGCTCCTAGGCCACAAACCTGTATAGCATGTTGCTGTACTGAATACTGCAGGCAATGGTAACACAATGGTAAGTACTTGTGTATCTACACATATGTAAACATACAAAAGGTACGGTAAAAAAGCATAAAAAGATAAAAGGCATAAAAATAAAAAATAAAGTATAAAAAGCATGAAAAATAAAAAAATGGTTTATCAATATAAGGGACTTAACATGAATGGAGCTTATAGGACTAGAAGTTGCCCTGGGTGAGTCAGAGAGTAAGCGGTGAGTGAATGCAAAGGCCTAGGACAATACTGTACACTACTGTACTTAAACAACAATTTCTTTCTTCAATAATAAATTAACCTCAGCTGTTACTGTAACTTTTTATTTTATGAACTTTAGATTTTAAAAGTTTTGACTCTTTTAATACTTAGCTTATAACACAAACACACTGTACAGCTATACAAAAATATTTTCTCCTTATATCTGTATTCTACACACTTTTTTATATTAATTTTTGTTTTACTTTTTAAACTTTTTTGTTAAAAATTAAGACACGAACACACACATTGGCCTAGGCCTGCACAAAGTCAGTGTCATCAATGCCACTGTCTTCCACCTCTGTATCCTGTCCCACTGGAAGGTCTTCAGCAGCAATAACAAGCATGGAGCTGTCATCTCCCATGATAACAATGCCTTCTTCTAGAATACCTCCTGAAGGACCTGGCTGACGTGGTTTTACAGTGGACTTTTTAAAAAATAAGTAGAAGTACACTAAAAATAACAATAATATAGTAAATACATGAACCAATAATAGTTATTTACTATCATTATCAAGTATTATGTATTGTGCATCATCATATGTGCTATATTTTTATATAACTGGCAGTGCAGGTTTATTTACACCAGTGCCACCGCAGACATATGAGTGAGTAATGCATTGCATTATGGCATCAAGACGCAATAGAAGATTTTCAGCTCTATCAAAATATTATGGGACCACCATGGTATATGTAGTCCATCGTTGACTGAAATGCATGAGTGTAGTTAATGGAGGGTGCACCTCATATTATGCAAAGGGATAGGACAAGAAAATTCTATAGAGATGGTCCAAAAGTGGGAAAAAATCAGTAGGAACTAATGTCATATGATAGACTACCATACAACTAAAAGTTTAGTACAAAAAACAGCAGCATATATTCTGTAAGTGTTCACATTATTTTTCTGTTACTGTGATAAAGAAACATTGAGGCTCAACCAGGATTAATGAGACGTATAAAAATTCATGAGTATAAAAAACAGAATGAAATGTTGAGATGGGAAGGAAATCTGAAATGACACCAGACACAAAAGATAATGTTAATCTGTACACATTAAGAAAGTGTTCAGTTTATAAGCATAGACCCTTAAAACTGAATCTTAGGTTAAAAAGCTTATTTTAGTCTTACAAATAGAGATATTAAGTTGTTGGCCAATTGAATATCATGTCCATTCATTCCCCTCAGCCCACAAAATAAAAATTTATTAACTTTAACTGTAATTAGAGAATGGCAATCATAGCATCTAAGCTTCAGAATGTAATGAGTACTAGACAACATCTATCCAATCCTCTTATTTTAAAAATGGGGAAATCAAGACCCAGAAATCAACATTACAGATTAAGAGGGGCTGTGTGCAGTGGCTCATGCCTGTAATACCAGCACTTAGGGAGGTAGAGGTGGACGAACTCCCTAAAACATTCAAATTCTTCCACTTAAAGCAAAAACATCTTGGGACTAGTTTGTCATAATGCATAACATTATATAATTACGTAATATATATAATCATGTGGTATATATTTGAATTTTTATCTAATATTGCTATCCTGATTAAGCTCTTTTATTTTCAAGAGGGGGAATAACTCAAATTCGGATTGTCTAAGAGAAAAGGGGAGGTTTATTTTAAGTCATTCATGGATTAGAAATAGAAAGCCATCAGGAAGAAGGCAGTTTTCAGCAGCAGGGCATTCTCTAGGAATTGCAGGGTTGGTACAATGAAGGCTGATGACTGCCATGGGAATTAATTTCCTTTGATTTGAACACCAATGTAAATCTGAGAGCTGACATGCAAGTCTCTGAAAGGTAGGAAGTCTAATGAATATACCCAGATGGGTGGAGAGTAAACTGAGTGGGAAGAGTAGAGAAAACCCAGAATAAAGTCATCTGCCAATTCAGGTGTACACCTCTTTACGGACAACAGAATTCATTCCCCATCTACTTCTATCCCTCTCCTCTCCTCTCTTCCCCTATCTTTTCCAAATTACACTATTTTGTTTCTGAGCACTGACAATCACTGCCACTGATGCCATCAAGGGAAAAAACACCTCACAATATTCACTTTACTAACACTTTACAACAGGAGAAGATGTAGGGACAGTGGCAATTTACTCTCACTATGATGCTAGCTTTCAGGTAGTACTTGGTTCTCAAGACTCAGACACTCCATATCTCAAAGGACCTACAACATCTCTTAGGCATTTCCAGGAGGTACCACTGTTGACAAATATAGCAGATGAATATCTGTTTTATATGAACAAGCATAAAAGAGAGCTCCTAAAATATTCCAACAAGAAAGCAATATATTAGTAACTTTTCTGGGAAGCTAATATAGAACCAATAGTAGCACATGAAAGAAAATTCACAGGAGGAAATACAACATTAAACAAACATGAGAAAATGCTGAACCTTACTAGTAATCAAATAAATGTAATAATAAAGTAATGGTTTTAGTCCAATTAGCAAAGATAATTTTGGAATGATAATATCCTATGCTGCTGAGGAGATGATGATTCAACTTTTAACAAATTACTGATAGTAGTGTAAAACTAGTATGACCTATAAGAAATAACTCAACAATCTATATTGAGCCATATACATTTTCATACACTTTGTCCTCATGATTACACTTCTGAGCCTGTATCCTAAGAATCCTAAATACACAAAAGAGAGTATTATACTCAAAGATTTTATCCCAGGGTTATTTCTAGTATCAATAGTAAATATATGGCAAATAATATAACCTTCAACTGATGGGGCTATTATGCAACAATCAAAAAAAGAAGGTTAATTTCTGTAATGACGTGAAAAGTATTAATGCTTAAAAAGTGAGAAAAAAAGATAAAATACTTAAGTTACGGTACTTGAACGGTTACGTTTTAGTTACCTAGACAATTAATGTACTTAGAGCAACTTTTTCCCAGATTAAGCTATTAAAATAAGTAGGCATACTACGAAGAAAATACTGAAAACAAAAAATCTTCATAGTTATAAAAAAAATGGATTCAACTTTTGCAAAGCTCAAGCATTATACCAGAAAAATTGTCTGATAATCCAAGAAACTTAGTTTCAGAGAAAGGCTTTCTTGAATATTAGAGAACAGAAGTTTTACTTAGATAACAGGAGTTATTACATAGTCTATACTTGTGATTACTGTTCTGATACCTTGTGTATACAAAATAATTTTTAATATGTTAATAATATGAAATTCACGTTGACATTTAAATGCTACAAAATACTAAGTAAAAAATACAGCAACAGTAATAGTACAAAATTTAGAAGAACAAATCCCCAAATTTTATTTTATATCAAAAGACATAATAATACAAGGATCTTTCACTGATTTCCTAATTTTTCAAATGCTGATACAAAATTCTGGAAATATAAGAAAAAACAATATATAGCTCAAACAATATGTTAAACTAGAAGAACTAAGAAAAAAACCCTACTAAATATGTAAAAGCCAAAAGCAAATGAAAATGAATTTTAGCTTAGAAAAGAGGGCCTATATTCTTCTAAAATGGTTCTTGAGACTTCTGCAGAAATAAGTTCTACAGACTGTCTCAATAATCATAACTAAAATATGTTAAGTAAAAAACTAATTCATAATAAACTCTCTACCGCAAAAATAAATAAATCTAAAGTACTTATGTTAGAATCATCAATAGAGTCTTCTTAATACATTTTTCTGCCGAAGAAAACTAATGTGGTAAGTAAGAAGGGACGGAAAGAACATGAATGCTTACAAATATCTTGACTAATGAGCTAATGGCATAATTCTGTGTGCCTGTTTAGTCTTTAAGGTAGATACCATTCATGACTATACACTTACAACTGGTAGACCTAAGAGTCTAATTACTATTTCAAAAACACATACTATTTCCATTACGGCAAACTGATTCTTAGAAAAAAACATAAATTCATTTATTATAAATTTGTCCTAAATCCTGGAGGAGGGTTGAGAGACACAAAAAGAAAATCTTTGTCTTGAGTCACATGAAATGATACCTCAATTTAAAAAATAATTTCATGTAGTAACTGATCCATATTATTTACAGTTAATAAAATACATAATCTTCAGTTAACTCTTGGTCATACATTATTATAAGCATACTGTGCATCTTCCAGAAGGAAGGAATGCCAGCTATTAAATCAAAAGCAAACATTTCTTAAGTGCTTGTATGTGCAGGATCTCACAGCTGGAAACTACCAATATAATAATAAAACATCTGAAATGAGAGGATGAACTCAGAAATTCCTAAGATTTCTTATTAATTTAAATTGTTACTAAATTCAATAATTCGATATGTGGGTAGGCATTTGATGAACTTGCCCAAAAACATTTGAGATGTTCAGGAGTTTGTATTTCCCAGAATCAGAACACAATAATTTTATCTAAAATGACTACTTTGCCCTAGCTGCTGAGCAATTTAAACTCTACGGGAATCACACTCCAGTGAGTGTGTGTATATTCTGCTTTACAAATAAAAATTGCCTGCCACGTACCTAACAAAAGTCTCTAGCCCATTAGGATGTAAGGTTAAAACAAATCTAGAATTTTTATTAGCACCTTATCCTTTTTATGTCTCATCCTTTTATTTCTCTACTCACTCTTAAGCTTCTCCATCAAATTCCTACATTAAATATTAAACTACTATACCACTCTCTTGATTCAGAGCTTATGCTAAAATCAGACTCCAGGAAAATCTCCTACCTTCACAATCCCTTTACGGTTTTATTGTTTCCTACTTGGGCAGGGGTATCAGGCCAAGGGAAGGATGACACAGACACTTAAACTCACAGCCACAACCTGTCTAGAGCTAACAGCCCAGGGTAACTGAATGGGGCTTTAGGACTAACTGCCTTCCTCTAAGGGTGTTTAAGTCTTCAGTGCCAAGAAGAGCCAAAATAACATCAGAAAAAAAGAAGGGGCATCAGGAATCTGGGGCTCTTGTCTCAATTCTCTGCATAAGAACAGCCAGCTGGGAAATCCTACACCAATCACATACTCTCATTTGGTTTAGTT
Source organism: Gorilla gorilla gorilla (assembly GCF_029281585.2). Taxonomy (NCBI): domain Eukaryota; kingdom Metazoa; phylum Chordata; class Mammalia; order Primates; family Hominidae; genus Gorilla; species Gorilla gorilla. Next base: position 38,876,584 of record NC_073243.2, read on the forward strand.
CCTCACCTATAAAGTAACTAAAGACCATGTTCCTTTCAGCTTCTAGAAGTAAAACATTTAGATAACTATAAACAAGGAATAGTCATACTTCACATACAAAAGCTGGCATTACTTCTTATACTTGCTACTGAAATTCTCCAAGCCACTCCTATCCTTGAGGGAAACTTGTATTCAACTCGATTGTTCAACAGTAGTTCTGGGTCTAAGTTACCTGAGTGAAAGCTACATGTCACTTGAATCTTTCAGCAAATACTTGGGCTCCTGTGAAAGAGCACAGTACTGTGCCAGCCTTAGGTGACTTCTTGCAGAAGTCATATTCAATAGCAGGAACAATCTTTGGTCGAAAATGTCGGAGACAAATTTTCATCATAACTTGTGCTTCTATCCAACGGAAGTCTTTACTCACTAACCCTCAAAACTGTGTAACAGAAAACTGTGTTCATCACTGAACCAAAAATCCAATGGAGCATTCTAATGCCTATTCTGAAGCACTTGTGGTTCCAATGTTTCACTCTTTAATGCTCTTTTCCTAAATTAAGTCTCACAATATTTTCTAATAAAGGTTTGACATGCAGGATTTTATGAGCTGAAACAAACTCTTTTTGAAAAACTCTTAAACCATGTCCATATAATACTGCCAACTCAACCCTATCACAAAAGAATCCAAGTTGTTTTACCTTTCTAAACAATGAGTACCAATAACTCTGAAAACACATCATTTATGCCAAAGTCTGATAAATTTACATATAAAGTATCTTCACTTTTCTTGCTCTTCCTTCTGTCCTAATGTTTATCAGGATGACATATTAAACTGATCTACCATTATGAAGAGTTATAATACACATCTAGAAATTTTTAAATTATCCTTCTGATATAATGATCATTGCAAATACCTCTCCATCTAAAAAGACATGACAACTAAATATAGCATAAAATCCTAGACCAGATCAGGTACTGGTAGAAAAAAAAAATGCTACAAAAGATGTTACTGGGACAACTGGCAAAATTGTAATGTGGGCTGTAAAAAACTAAATATCCTGAATTTGCTCACGTATGCAGTTTCATAAGATAATATCCTGGCTCTCAGGATATGCACATTAAAGTATTAAGGGCTAAAGAGGCACAGATGTATGCAGCCTACTCTCAAATGACTCCCCAAAAATTTGTGTGTGTCTGTGTATGTAGAGACAGCAAGAGAAGCAAACAAATGTAGCAAAATGTTAAAAATTGGTGAATCCATGTAAAGTAAATATGGGAGTTTTCTGAATTATTTGTACTACTTTTCTGTAGTTCAAAATTAATTTAAAATAATATCTTTAAAAACCAGCTTAGACTCCGTTCATCCCCCACAACTAAATTTCTCCACTCCCCACCATTCACAGAAACATCTTGAAAGTTGTAAATAGTCACTGTCTCCCATTGTACTCCACTCCACTGAGAGATTTCCATGGTGCCAAACCCAACAACTTCTTCTTGGCCTCATCTTAATTTCTTCACAGTGCTCAATGCAGGTGACCACTGTTTCACCTCTTATGGCACCACATCTCACTGGTTCTCCTCGTATCTCACTGGCTGCTCTTTGTCTCCTTTGCTGGCTCCCCTCAATATCCTAGACCCCCTTCTATTCCCTATCTATATAATCTCATCAGTCTGCAACATTAAAAGCACCCTGAATTCCAGATTCAAGTATCCAACATCTGACAAGACATATCTGCTTGTTTGTCAAATGGGCATCTCAAACTTTGCTGGTTGAAAGAAAACTCTTTTTTTTTTTTTGGCAGGATCTCCCTCTGTTGCCCAGCCTGGAGTGCAGTGGCATGACCACAGATCACTGCAACCTTGACCTCCCAGGCTCAAGTAATCCTCTCACCTCAGCATCCTGAGTAGCTGGGACTATAGGCACATGCCACCATGACCAGCTAATTAAAAAAAATTTTTTTTTTGTGGAGACAGGGTCTCCCTATGCTGCCCAGGCTTGAAACAAAACTCTTGATTCCCTTCTGCAACCCATTCCAATCTGCTCCTCCTCCAGTTGCTTAATACCACTAAATACTACTAGTTTTCACTCAGTTGTTCAGGCCAATTATGGAGATCAGAAGCAATGATCCTTATTTCCCTTGATTTCCTTCATATCCCAAATCCTAACCATCAGCCAAGACTCTTAAAATACACCATCAAAATATACTCTGAATTGACCACTTCTCACCCCCTCTGCTGTCTACCCTAGTCCATGGTCTAGGCAGATTTGCCTGCCTCCTCTTTTGTTCCCTTATAACCCATTGTCTGAGACAAAGCAGCAAAAATGATCTGTAATTATTAAATCTGTAATTAAATCATGTATTCCCCCCATCAAAATCTTCCAGTGGTTTCCTATCACACAGATCTTATATCCTCATCACAGCCTGCAAAGCTGTACCTAACATGGGTGCCTGCCCATCTCTCTGAACTTATCTCCTAGTAGTCTCTGTCCCCTTTTTCACTATGTTCATCACACTGGTTTTCTTACAGTGCCCAGATCATGCTAAGTTTGTTCCCACCTAAGGGCCTTTACTTTTGCATGCTCTTTCCCCCATATTCACATTGCTCACTCCTTCCCCTCTTTCAGATTGACTGCTGGCCAAATAAGACATTTAAGAAAGTCAATGTCCTCTTCCTTTTCTCTCTACCTTACCCTTTACTCTCCATTTCCTCTCACTGCTTTATTTTCTTAATATGTGTTTGTTTTTTCTCATCTCTTCATTAAAAAAACTTAATGTAAAACATTAACATGTGACTGTTTCTCATTGCTAAAAAAAAGAAAAGCAAACAATATATATGAAATTCAAGCTTCTTTCAACTATCTCTCTTAATCTTGGTCCCCTCCCCAGAAGTACTTTAGTATGCATTTGGTTATGTATCCTTGTAGCGTTCTTCTCTATGGAATTAAATACACAGGTATCTGTAGAAACAAAAAGTGTTTCAGGCCTGTTCTGTAACAAACTTCAAAATACGCCTTAACTTTCCAGTCATTATACAGATTTTGTTACTCATTGTGATATACAGGTCTATTGGTGAAAATTTAACATAATTGCCATTTTGCACCATCACGAACAATTCATTTAACAAATACTTTACTAAGTGTCTACTACATTCTAGGCTCTGTATCTGTATCTTGCAGATACAGCAAAAAATAAAACAAAGATCTTGCCCTCTTAGAGCTTGTATTCTTGCAGGAGGAGGAGGACAATAAACAGAATAAAATACATAGTGTAAACTTTTTTTGAAAAGGGACAGAGAGTAAATATTTTTGGCTTTGCAGGCCACATATATATGTCACGTATTTTTTGCTTTGTTTCACAACCGTTTAAAAATGTAAAAACCATTCTTTTGCTTATAGGATGTACAAAAACAGGGCAGAAGCTCATGGAGCTGTGGCTTGCTGACCCCTAATATAGTATGTTAGAAGGTTGTATGTGCTATGCACAAAATAAAAAGGAGTCCAGGATAAGAGTGGGTGGGGAAGGGCAGGATAGAATATAGTATTAAACAGGGTATTCATAGATGGTAAGATCTGAGCAAAGACTGGGAGGTAAGTCCATTGAGCCAAGCAGATATGTGGAAGAAGTACATTTCAGAGAGTGGAGCCAGCAAGAGTCCTAAAGTAGGAACAGGACAGACATAGCAAGCAGGCCAGTGAGTAAGGGGAGGACAGTGGTAACAGTAAATGAGGTCAGGAAGGTAAGGAGAAAGTGGAGTGGATTGGGCAGATCATGTAGAGCCTCACAGGACCAGCTTTTCTCTGAGTGAATGAAAGGGAATGTCTTAGTCCATTCGGGTTGCTATAACAAAATACCATAAATGAGATAGCTTATAAACGACAGAAATTGATTTCTTACCATTCTGTAGGATGGGAAGTCCAAGATCAAGGCATATTCAGTATCTGGTGAGGGCTGCTTTCTAGCTCACAGACTTCTTGCTGTGTCCTCAAGAGACAAAGGGCAAGGGATCTCTCTAGAGTTTTGTTTTGTTTTGAGACAGAGTCTCACCCTGTCACCCAGGCTGGAGTGCAGTGGCGTGACCTCAGCTCACTGCAACTTCTGCCTCCTGGGTTCAAGCGATTCTCCTGCCTCAGCCTCCCGAGTAGCTGGGACTACAGGCACGTGCCACCGCGCCCGGCTAATTTTTTGTATTTTTAGTAGAGACAGGGTTTCACAGTGTTAGCCAGGATGGTCTCGATCTCCTGACCTCATGATCCGCCCACCTCAGCCTCCCAAAGTGCTGGGATTACAGACATAAGCCACCGCACCTGGCCTCTAGGACTTTTTAAGGGCACCAATCCTATTCACGAGGACTCCACTCCCATTTCCTAATACCTTGGGAGTTAGGATTTCAACAGTTTGGGAGGACACATACATTCAGACCATAACAGGAGCCACTGCAGGAGAAGTGACAGGGACTGTCTTAACTTGCGAAAGGTTTATTCCGGCTACTGTATTGAGAAAATACTGTTGGGAGGGGATAGGGCAGAAGGGGCAGACCAGGTAGTAACCTATTTCAGTAATCCAACAAGATGTGATGGTAGTGGCTTGGACAAGGGTGGTGGCAGTGGGGGAAGCAGTGAGGCATGATAGGATTTTGGATGTATTTTGACGATACAGAAAACACACTGTCCTGAAAGAACAGATCTGAAGAGTAAAAGAAAAAAGTGAAGGAAAAAAATAAGGCCAAGATTTTGGTCTGAGCTACAGGAGGACGGAGTTGCCACTGACAGAAATGGGAGAGTCTGTGGGTAAAGCAGGCATTGGGGAGAAAGTTTAGGAGTTTAGTTTTGGATATGCTGACTTTGATGTCTATTATTAAACATTTAGGGGAAATGTTGAATAGGTAGTTGCACATGTAAGACTGGAATTGAGGAGAGGGTCTAAAGATCTAAATTTGGGTATTGTTGATATTTACATGGTATTTAAAGCCATGAGACTAAATGAGATTACCAATAAAGTGAGCATAGATAGAAACAAATAAACAAACAATTAAGACTTGGGGCTCTCCAACATTAAGAGGTCAGTGAAAATAAAGGGAAAGGAGAATTACAAGGACCAGCACTGAGACAGCAGATAACCAGGAACGTGTGACGTCCTGGAAGGCAAAGAAGAAATGGTTTCAAGGCTAAGGGAAGCAAACAGCTGTGTCAAATGCTGCTGACAGGTCACATAGGATGAGAATCAATAACACAGGGCATTTAACAATATGGGGGCTACTGAAGAACCAGAGGAGCTGTTTCTGTGGGAGTGGTGCAGACAAAGACCTCACTAGAGTGGGTTTAACAGAGTACTAGACGAGAGAACTTGGCAATAGCAAGTACAGACAACTATTTTGAGAAATACTGCTCCCAAAGGAAACAAAAAATTGGGGTAATGTGGTGAAGTGGGACAAGATTTTTTCCTAAGAGGGGAGAAATAATAGCATATCTGTTTGCTGACAGAAATGATTCAATAAAAAGAACAAAATTGATGATGTGGAAGAAGAGAACCTGAAGCAAAGTCCTTGAGCAGATGAGAGAGAATGGGGCCTAGTACAAAGGCAGACAAGAATATGAACAGTTAATCTAAGGTAATAGGCAGGAAGACAGCCATGTACTGAGCAGATGCTGCGCAGACCCTTTCATAAATAGAGTGCCAGAGGTATGTGGAGTGGTGGCAATCTATGGAAGTTCTGATTACTTCAATTTTCTCAGCAAAGTGGAAAGCAAGGTCATGAGCTGAAGGTGAGGATGGGAAAAGAGATATAGAAGGTTTGGGGAAAATAAGATATGAAATAGTCATTTAGAAGAGTGGAAGAGTAAGCAGACTAGGAAAATACAGTACAACCATCAGGCAGCATTACAGACCCACTTAAGGTTTGTGGCCATGTGTGGTTGTGTGGTTTTTTTCTGGCCATGCTCAGTTACGTAGGGGCAAGTGCAAAAAAAAACCCAGAGTTTGTTTTAACTAGAGCTCTGGTTTTGCCAAACAAGCAAAGAGCAAGGAAAGGGATCCAAAGAAGTAATTAAACTGATTAACCATGAAATTTAGATGAGTAAATTCCACATAAAAGGGAGTGAAAACATCAAGAGGGTAAGGGGCAGGGGAGCAGTAATAGGATCAATGGGTTGGAGATTCCATTGGGGTCAGAAGATGGTTAGGGCTGAGGCACTAGGAGTGAGCTGCAAAAATAGGAAGAAGCGATAACAGAGCAGAACACATGAAATGGCAACTATGGAGAGACTGCAGTTATTGACAGTGCACGAGGGTATCACTGTGGAATGAGTGGCTGATATAGCATAGATGGGAAGAGCACTGGAAGAGAGGTCTAGGAAATGAGAGGCCAGGGTTTGGGTGGATCAGTTATGTACATTCTTATCAATTTCAATATAAAGACTGGAGAGTGGGACAGTGGGCCTTTATGACATAATTCAAAACTGAAGATTATAGGGAGAAAGGAGGAAGCATAGTCTGAAAGAAGTAAGAAGACTCACGACAGATACCTTTCCCACCTCTAGAAACAGTGGAAGGAAAGTTACGGAGCAAACAAACAAAAACAGCCACAACTGCACAGTGGAAGAGAGTCCGGTTTCCATTACAGCAAGAAAGTGAAAACAACATCTAAGAATGGTTCAGATTGGATTTTGCAGATGATGGATAGTTAATTTCACAAAGTACAGTAGAAGGGTATGAAAAGTTGAGAAGAGGTTTAAGAAAAAGCATAGACCCTGCTCCAGCCTGGACAAGAGAGCTAGACTGTGTCTCCAAAAAAAAAAAAAAAAAAAAAAAAAATGTGTAGACCCAGGCCGGGCCGGGCGCGGTGGCTCACACCTGTAATCTCAGCACTTTGAGAAGCCAAGGTGGGCGGATTGCCTGAGGTCAGAAGTTGGAGACCCGCCTGCACAGCATAGTGAAACCCCATTTCTACTAAAACACAAAAAATCAGCTGGGCATGGCAATGTGTGCCTGTAGTACCAGCTACTCGGGAGGCTGAGGCAGGAGAATTGCTTGAACCCAGGAGGCAGAGGTTGCAGTGAGCCGAAATCATGCCACTGCACTCCAGCCTGGGCAACAGAGCAAGACTCCATCTCCAAAAAAAAAAAAGTGTAGACCTTTTTATGAATGGAATGCCAGAGATAAAATGTGAACAGGAAGTCTGGAGTTTCTGCGGTTACTGACAAGGACTAATCCTAGCACACATGACTCCTGATATACTCATGTGTTTCTCTAAGAAATGGAAACTGCTGGGTCAAAGATGTTTTTACTTTAAAATAGCCGTACTGATATATTCAATGTTATCCCTACAACCTTCTCAATACATACTAACAAAACTTTTCTCTCTTTGGCCAGTATAATGAGAAAAAAAAAAAAGTCACTGCTTTACTTTGCATTTTTCTGCTGGTGAGGTAAATCATTATTCCATGTTTACCTGCTAGCCATATTTCCTCTTCTGTGGAACTTGCCCACTTAAAAAACTGAGTTGTTTTCCCTTTTAAATCGATGTAGAGTGCTTTAAAAATCTATTTTATTCTGCTCTTAATGATTCATACAAATCAGTCTTCTAGATTCGTTTCATATCTTTCAATGGCTCATGATAGGGTGACATAAGGCTCAGTAGGTTCTCTCTCTTCAACATCCCTCTGTACTATATATTACAGTTTGTCTAATTAAGACCTTAGTCAAATCTGGCCATACCATTGGTTTCATAACTGTTTTTGCACTACAGTGGTAGAGATGGTATGGCCCACAAAGCAGAAAGTATTTGCTATCTGGCCCTTTACAGAAAGTTTGTGGACCCCTGCTATATACCTTTCAGGGCCTCTGAACGGCTTAAGAGTTCCAAGAACACAGCAGATCTTTATGTTTACTGACACACTCACTGAAATGCTGTTCCTAGTTCCCAAAATGCTCCAAACATTCCCCCTAATCTATTCAACGAATCTATTACTGGCCTTTCTTGGTGTTTTTACAGATTTATATCACAAAAGCTGTAAATACACTTATTGAACTTGTTTATTTACATATCTCTTTCTCCACTAGTATGTAAATCTCTCGACAAGAGATAATCCCAGCACTAATAAATGGCACAAAAGTCCTTCATGGTTTGCTAGCTCTCTCATCATTTCCTAGTTCTGCTATGCTCCAGTCGAAATATATATTTAATTTCATTAAATATTTTTCAAAAACACAATTTCAAATGGTAGCATAATAATCAATAGTTCTGTACTTTTATATTCATATCTTTAAAATCTTGTTGGATACCACCTATTCCTAATAATTTATTTGCATTTATTTAGTATATTCATGATTTGCTGAAATACTTCTCTTCCTTAATTCCTTTCTTAGTAAAAACAAAAGTGGTGGAATCTTATCCTTCCTAGCATTAACTTTTTCATCTGTGGTAGAAACATATGCATCTAGGATAAAGGGGCTCCACTAATAAATTATTTTACTAATGGCTTCAGAGTCATCTATAAAATGCAACTCAAATATGAGTGTTTTTTTCTCTAATTTTCAGTATAAATTTAACTTCCTACACCTTGTAGGCAGTTCTATTCTCCTTATGTGAAACACATATTTTTTTGCTTGTTTCCCCAGTAAAACCTTCATTTACTTTACCAGGAGTTTTACTAAACGTATATTTCAATTTAAGCACTTAACGGGCCTTTTCATTTCTCTTACTCCCCAAATTTAATCAAATTTGAGATTTCTTTAGTTTTCTCTCACCTATTTGTGTTAAGATCATTAAGAATTGCACCCACAGGTATTTGGTGCATTCACTTTAGAACCCGGTTTTATATAGTTGTTACCAATTATATCTCATCCAGGTAAAGATTTTCTTTTTCTAAAATGTGGAAAGTTAAGCCCTGTCTTGTTTAACTTTGCAACTTACCCATTCATTATTCCCAGCTCAGTTTAGCTATCTTAAAAATGTGGTCTGTGATCTATAGTTAGTTACAGTATAAAATTCTGAATATGTATATGATATAAAAGTATACAAATAAAACAGCATGATGAGCTTTGCAATCAAGCAGATCCAGATTCAGATTCAGGCTCGAACGCTCTGAGCCCTTGGACAAAGTACTCACTTATTTACACTTTGTTTTCTCATCAGTAAAACAGAAGTAACTCCCATGTATAACACAGAGCCAATAAATGAGAAAAATGTACATGAAAGTGACAATGTATGTTACATGCCTACAAATGATGTCTAGTACATTACAAGGAAAACGTTAATCCACTCTCTATTCCTCCAATCCCAAAGCAACAGGAACAATACTGTGTAGTCTCAATTTATTATATTAATAAGTTCATTATTAAATTCCCTTAAGTAAAAGCAATTTGCGGTATGGACCATGAGCTTTGGATGTTTACTTTGACTCAGTATTTTTGCTTTGGGGACTCTAAATAATCCAGAATGCAGAAATTGATTTTTGTATGAGGATGTTCATTGCAGTGTTTCTTATAACTGCAAAAAAATTAGAAACTGTTTAATAATGAGAAATCCACACAAACATGCAAACATTAAATATGGTGACAAAATAATTAAGTAGCAGAAGAAAACGCTTATGGTGAGAATACAAAATTACTCACATAGTAAAGTCTCAACTGTGAAAAAAATCCAATAAACTCAGAAAAAAACATTGGAAGGAAATGCACAAAAGGGCTTACAGTAGTTACTACGTAGTACTGATATTTGTAATTTTTATTTTATGGTTTTCTATAGTTTTCTGAAATAATTAACAGTGATAATGACATTGATGATAACAGCAGTTATTATTTATAGAAAAGTTAATACATGTCAGGCCCAGTTTTAAGAGCTTAGTGTATTAACTCATTTAATCCTCATAACATAAGATGAAAAAGTGAGATTAAATAACTTGCCCAAGGTCACACAGATAATTACAGAAGGTGCCAAAATCTGAATCCAAATAGTGTGGCTCCAAAGCGCCTGTTCTCTACACTACATTGAAAAGTTTTGCTTTGTTTTAAAAATTTAACCATTAAAAAGGCATATATCAATCCCAACTTTATGGTCTCACGGTTATCAGCTTTTTTTCAGTACTGAGTTGTAATATTCGCTCTGGCATGGAGTGTCTTTTTGGATTAAGATGTAGCCACTATTCCTATACGTATTCTATCTACTCCAGAAAATTCCAGGACAAATCCACCTCCCTATTTCCCATTTCAATATCTCATTTGACCATTCAGACTCTAGAACTCTAATATTCCTACTTACTACAGTAACTTACAGTACTTCAAAGGACCCTTCAAAGCAACCCAATCAAACTTGCTTTTGAAAACCTCTCCTAACTAACATCCACGCATACAACTACAAATCAGTTACCACTTGCTGTGGTTTGAATATGGTGTGTCTGTCTCCATCAAAATTCATGTTGAAATCTGATCATGATCTGGTGGACATGATTTAGTTCCCTGAGGGTGAGTTGTTAGAAAGCCAGGCCCTTCCCTCAGATTTCCCCCTCTTTGCCTGGGGTGGCTTCCCCTTTGACCTTCTCTAGCAGGTTATGATGCAGCACAACAAGCTGACCAGATGGCGGCGCCTTGCTTCTTATACTTCCCAGCCTGCAGAACCGTGAGCTACATAATAAACCTCTTCTCTTTATAAATGACCCAGTCTCAGGTATTCTTTTACAGCAACACAATACGGATTAAGGCACCACTCTTGCAAACATCCGTCTTCCATTGTGAAGTTCATCCCTTGTACAACCCGGAAGACTCCTTCACCTGCCAACACTCAACAGATTTACCATGGCAATGGCTGAATAGGGTCAACTAAGAAAAATCCTCAACCTCCAGGGGAATTTCACTGTTTCTGATCCTTCCTCTTTGAGGATGGCATTGTTCTCCATTGTTTTTGAAAACCTCATCAGTTTCTTTGATTCTCTCAGCTTTCTCATCCTTTTGCTGGTAAACCAAACTGTTTTGAGGGGGGAAGATATCTTTTTAGCACCAATATGTATTCAAATATCAATCTCAGGAAAAAATATCACAATTTATACCCTGGCCAATAAAAAGAACTCCCCCACTTACTGCTGTGCTCCTCTCTGCAGTTTATATTTGATAAATTCATTTATTTCATTACCTATGTCACTTGGTTTGACTTCACTTTATAACCAGGTTTCTTTTCTTAAAAAAACATTTGCAGAATCCAACATGGTTAAAATTCAAGAAATTCTTCTAAATATAGATGTTTACATTTCAATGTAGTAGCTCATTTACAACATTTAGAAAAACTGAGTTCATGGAATGGCTTTAAAATTATAAATAAGCAAAACTACAGTCATAAAAACAATGAATACAATAAGAAATGTTGATATTGGAAAAGCTTACAACTAGAATCATGTATTTTTACAAAAATCTTATTCTGCTCACATTATATAATGGTAATAAAGCCACTGAGAGTTGAGGTACAAGTGCAAACAAGATTTTTATAGATATTTCAGTGGGACGAATTTAATAATTCCTGACTAGGAGAAAGATGCAGCCACATCAAGGGTGGCGGCCCCTCTTAGGAAAAAGAAAACAGAACACTAGTACTTCATTAGGCTCACGTTAAATTGCATGAAGTAAAAATCGTACTGCCAAACTAGTATAAATTTATGCACTGCATAGCTAGAGACTAAAAAAAAAATCTGCACCTGCAAACTATTATTTCCCTTTTGTGGTTGCTAATTTTCATCCTGGCACAGCCTTCTCTAGGAACAACTAGGGTGCCAGGTAAGGTGAAAGTGGAAAACAGATCCTTTCCCAAAAAACGGAACTTTCCCCTTTTCCACTAAACATAGCTTCTTCACCACTCTAACATGAAAGCTTTGATATAACAGGGAAACTTAAAATGCTGCAGGAACTTTTGTTATTCTAAAAGTGAGTAGTACGTCAGGACAGCCATTTTACAACCTTCATTTCCAAACACCTATTACACCATACATCTTGCAATTTTAAAAGTATCTTTTCTTTAGGGTAAAAAAAGTACCACTTACACATTCATCATTTAAGTCATTACTGTTTCAAAGGACAGTTATTAAGCTTCTTAATACAGCTGTCAAAATCAATTTGTAGATAGCCTCCAATTTCAAATTTCTACATTTACATCTACTGATAGACCATCCTGATTAGCGATTAAGATAACAGACTTAAACTCTAAGCAATCCTTGCAAAATCCAGTTGATTTTTAAAATCAATAAGCAACACGCGATCATTTTTAAAGAAAGTAATTCCGAAAATAGCTTGATTGTGGTGGCCAGTCTGCTCCTCAGCAGCTGTTCCCTGTTGCTTGTACGCATGGGAGTGGAGGTAGAAGGGCAAAACCCACAAGCCCACGCAAAACTCGTACAGTCACAAACATTATGTAAACATGTCGTGAGGCCAAGAGGCCCCAAGGAGAAAGAACCGCCGGGAGGAAGAGATCCGCAAGCTGCATGTAAGGACGATGGGCGCTGTGTGCGGACGCAGGAGACCCGGGCAGAGGGGCCCAGGGCGGGACAAAGACTGGCCCATCTCGGGCAGCGCCGGCCAGCGCCCAGAACCAGTGAAAGGCAGCCGTCTCGGGGCAGCCGACTGCAGCACTCAAGGGCCCTCAAACGCCACAGCTAAGCAGGCGAGGCAAACGCTCCCCTGAATATCAGACCCTTCCCTTCCCGCCCCTTGTAACGGGCTCCCGCCGCCCCTAACGGGATCCTCGGACACTTGAGGAGCCGCCGTCGCCTGCTCCCTACCCGGGTCCCGCAGGGCGCCTGGGCGGGCAGCTGTTGGGGTTAGAACCGCGCCGCCGCTGCCTCTCGGCTTCAAACGGCCGGGCAGGCGCCGAGAGAGCGGGCGAGCCCGGCGTCTCTCCAGTAGGCGCGTCAGGCAGCTCGGAGCTCCCAGCCTCCGTTCCCGCCCCTCCAGTTCGGGGCCGCGCACCCTCACGCCACCTACCCGGTCCCACACCATCCCAGACGCCTCGGGCGCTCGGGCCTTCGGCCGAAGCGGCACTGCCTCCTGTCCGGGGCCTGAAATGGCTGCGGAACAAAGAGAATCTGGGCTTCACCGAGCGCCGGTCCGATTGGTCGGGGGGCGGAGCCCGCCGCGGGAACGTTCGGCGGCGGTCGCCTTGGCAACGGCGGCGGGGCTGGGAAAATTGCTGCCTGGGTCGGGTGGGCCTGTGGGCCTGCGTCCGGCAGCGCGCGGCCGTGCTTTCTAAGCGGGCTCGGCAGCACCAGACTTCACCGGCCCGGCGCGGGGCTCACAAGTGCTCGCACTCTCTGCGACCGGCGCGCTGACCGGAGCCTCTGGGTCTCGCACGCAGCAGCTGCAGACATTGCCCGGCGCGGTGGGGCTGTAAGCAAAACGGCCCGCCGGTGTGGTTGCCCAGACTGTGCTGGGCCCTCCTAGGTGGATGGCCCTGCCCCAGCCTAACTTCTGTACCCCAGCATAATCTCCAAAGTAACAGCCGTGCCCTGGGAGCCTGTTCAACACTGAACATATCCCACAATAACACTGTTCCAGCGTCGCTGGTAAAAAGCAGAAATGGCTTCGGTAGGTAGATGCGGGTGGATGGCTGCCCGCTTAGAACAAGATAGGCTTTTGACGTATGTTGTATCTGGCGTATAAACTACTATGTAATTAAAATTCAGTGATTTATAAAATTTTTACGCCTCCAGGTGTGCAATCCTATAAAACTGTAGTTTCTAGCTCTTAGAAATAACAAGCCCTTCTCTCCCTAACCTGCCATCATGAGAAATTAAAATGTCCTGTATTTTCTGTACGGCAAATGATTCAAAATGGGAGTGGTGGACGTTTTTATACCCAACTGCAACAAGGGTAATGAGATAAATATCAGTTTCCTTCCCTCAGATTATTCTTATATGTAAAATTTACTGTATAAAAATACTTAAAATTTGCATAGCTAGCTGATTTTTATTTTCTAAGGTGATGATGCCCGTGATAATATTCCTCACATGATCAATGTGAGTAGAAATACCAGCAGTTCCGACTATCTTACTGGAAGTGCTGTATATATTTTGAAAATGTGTGACAGTTGTTGCCTTCCTGTCATAGTTTAGGTAAAATTACAGTACATACTACTAGCAAATGTCTGTAAATTTTTACTAAGATAATTTATTTGTTCTTCTAAACGTGTTAACAATTTTCATTTGAATTACAGTCATTTTGCGGGAACAACTAGTTTATTTAACTTAAAATTTGAGACTAAAAGTACCATTTTTTAATCATTGGGAAATTGGCCTTAGCAAGGGAAAATATTATAGATAACTAAAATACTCATGATTTCAACATGTTATAATATTAATTTGATAGTAATTGGATACAGTAGTGTATATCAAAAAGAGGCCTCCCCCCCAATAGGAGTAGATTACCAAGAAAAAAATGTAATATAAACTTTTCTAAATGGTAGTTTATCTGCAGGAAAATATACCCAGAAAAAGTATATTTATCCAAATAACAAATGGCTTATTTCTGCATTTGAAACGTTACATCGTGGACTAGGATCTATACAAATCAGAAGATGTGTAGTATTTGCATTCTACTTTGCTAAAGGAAAAAACACAAATATTTCTAAAATCCAAAGGATTAGCAAATAATGACAGATGTAAATACTACTGACTAAGCAATTAGTAGGAGTTCACTTGATTAATAGTTTGGAAATAACTGAAATGAATTGAAGAAAAAGTAACATATTATTTAGCATAAGAGGATTTATTGGCCAAAACATTTTGAAAGAAAAAAATGTTGATTATCAGATGTTGTAAAATTGAGATTAAGCAAATTAAATATGTATTCTTTTGTAAAAATTAAAGTGAATGAAAATATTAATATAAAATAGTTCTGTTGAATAGAGATTCTTACACAGGTAGCCTTTTTGTCTCTTCTAGGTCAAATTAAAAAAACATGTTTTAAACAGTAAATCTTATTAACAAGGATTTATTAACATGGCGTATTTTATTTTTCTTTGACAGTTTGCACATATAATAGCAGCTATCCAGTAGTATTTTCTCTTTATACCTAAATATGCTCATGTGGTAAAACTTTGAAGAATTATTAATAATTTTTAAATGACAAAAATGAAGTTAAAATTTATAAACTTTGTTTTTACCGTTAAAACATAGATATATTTAAAATTTCCGTATTAATTTTATTTTCTTAGGTGAAAAATTTACCAAGATAAAAATAAAAACATGTTAGAAGTTACAAAACAGCATCTGAGGGAGAAAACATACCTATAAGCTTTCACCTAGGAATGACAAGACGCTTATTTTGTCAGGTGTAGCATTGTTAAAACAAGTGTGGAGCTTGCAGGCAGAGGACCTATATGCAGATGCTGGCTTTACCATTTATGAATGCTTTTGGCTCAGTCTTTCTGAGCTTCACTTTCTTTTGTCTGAAACAAGATTAAGTAAGATAAGTTACATAAAGAACTCATTAGCAGAGTGCAGGGCAGGTTGTTAGAGGGCAATGAATGAAAGTATTACTAGACATTAATATAAATCAAAGATGTTTGAGAAGGAGGAATATTATTGAAAAAGTAGGTCTGGAAGTTCAAAAATTGTTAAATAAATATCTTTAATAGGCAATTGTTGGTGAGTATATGGAAACCTAGTAAGATAAGTAATTTTTTATATACAGGCAAGCTTCTAAAATAGAATAAGCCTGGGCACAGTGGCTCACGCCTGTAATCCCAGCACTTTGGGAGGCCGAGATGGGCGGATTACCTGAGGTCAGGAGTTCGAGGCCAGCCTGGCCAACATGGTGAAACCTCGTCTCTACTAAAAATACAAAACTTAGCTGGGCATGGTGGCGGGCGCCTGTAATTCTAGCTACTCAGGAGGCTGAGGCAGGAGAATTGCTTGAACCTGGGAGGCAGAGGTTGCGGTGAGCCAAGATCAGGCCATTCATTTGCACTCCAGCCTGGGTGACAGAGGAAGACTTCATCTCAAAAATAAATGAAAAAATAAAAATAAATAAATAAATAAAATAGAATAGGATCTTCTAAAATATTGTCACCATTTATACTTCTGGAAGACAATTATTTCACATTAGGTAGTTTAAAGAATTGCCTTACACTGAAATATCTTCAGGTTGACATTATGAAAAAAAGTTTCAGTAATTATTTAGAAGAATTTAATTAAAATATTGAAGAGGACAATTGTCAATATTCAGAAATGTGTAAATAATCTACAGGCATTTCTCATGTAAAGTAAACCCAATATATAAAGTTTGAATTCTTAAAAATGATAAATTAGGGAGTTATTAACTGGGAAAAATTAACTTCAAATCTCCTTTAAGTATTAATATGTCCTAGTGATTATAATATGATTCTGCTTATAAAAAGGTCTACTTAGACTTCCACTTTTGGGAAGATGGAATAGATATGCTTGTCCCTATTCCTCCCACTAAGTATAATTAAAACTTCTGAACATTATGTATAAAACAAACATAAAAGTCTCCAAATGGTGGAAAGAAGACAGATCAACTAGAGACCTTGGAACCCAAGGAACAACATGATGGTTAATTGCCTGTGTTTTCTTTTTGCTTTAGAGTCTTTAGAGACTTGAAACTTTACACATCAGCAACCTAGAAACACCAATGGCACAGACAAAAAAGGCCCCATCAAAACACTGCTCCAGCTGAAGGGCCAGAAAAGGAGTATAGCAGACAGAAAACTTTTTGACAATAATTGCATACTCTAGGCAAAACTACAGACAGAATTGTGACCCCATCCTACTCATGTCAGCAAAGTCCTAGTGGAGAGCCTAGATCCCCACCCTCACCAGACTATTAGGTAGTTTAAAGAATTGCCTTATACTGAAACATCTTCAGGTTAGCATTATGGAAAAATATTTAAATAATTATTTAGAGGTGCCCTAAGCCCTCCTTCCCAGGGTGGTGTCAGAGAAGGTCAAATAAAGAACCAGTACTTTCATCATCACAAGCCAGTAACAAGGAGTCTCCCATCCTGGGTGCCAGTGGAGGCCAAATGAGGAACTTGGATGTCTCCTCCAACTTGGCAACAATGAGGTGGTGCCTGTTCCCCATACCCACTTCCCCTGCCAGTACCATGTTAGAAAAAGCCAGCTAAAAGAGATTTTAATAAGATTCAAAACCTCATAAATATCCCATACGTCCAGGTTTTATGAAAATCACTCATTATATCATGAACTAGGAAGATCTCAAACTGTATGAAAAAAAACCATTAATAAATGACAAAACCAAGAAGACAAAGATGTTAGAATTATCTGACAAAGATGTTAAAGCAGACATCATAAAAATGCTTCAGTGAGCAACTACAAAAACACTTGAAACAAATGAAAAAAATAGAAAGTCTCATTAAATAAGCAGAAGACATAAAGAAAAACCAAATGGAAATTTTAGAACTGAAAAATACAATAATCAAAATAAAAAACTAAATGAATTGAGTAACAGAACGAAGGAGACAAAGGAATGAATCAAGGAACTTGAAGACAGAACAACAGAAATTATCCACTCTAAAAAAGAGAGAAAATAGAGTAAAAAGAACAGAGTCTCATGGAACTAAGTGACTACAACAAAAGATGTAACATTCATGAAATCAGAGTCCTAGAGGGAGAAAAGAAAAAGGGTGAGGCTAAAAATACTCAAATAAATAATGTCTGAAAACTTCTGAAATTTGGTGAAAGAGATGAACCTACAGATTCAAGAAGCTGAGTGAATTTTCAACAAAGGAGCCAAAACAGTTAAATGGGAAGAAGGTAGTTATTTTTTAACAAATAGTGCTGAAACAACAGGGTATCCACATGTAAAAGAACAAAATTGGACGTCTGCTTCACACTGTATACAAAAATTAACTTAAAATGGATTATAGAACAAAATATAAGCACTAAAACTATAAAATTATCAGAAGTAAACATGGAATTAAATTTTTGTGACCTGGAGTTAGGAAAAGACCTCCTACATATGACACCAAAAACACAAGCAATAAAAGAAAAAGTAAACAAGTTGGATTTCATCAAAATTTCAAACTTTCATGCTTCAAATGGCACCACCAAGAAAGAAAATGAAAAGACAGCACACAGAATGGGAGAAAATATTTGCAAATTACATATCCGATAAGAGATTTATATTTAGTATAGATAAAAAACTCTTACACCTCAATAATAAAAAACAACCTAATTAAAAATGGAGAAAGGATCTGTATAGACATTTCTTCAAATAAGATATACAGATGACCAATAGGCTTATGAGAAGAAGCTCAAGATCATTAGCTATTAGGGAAATGCAAATCAAAACAAGGAGATACCACTTCACACTCATTAGAATATCTATAATATGAAGTACAGATAACAAGTATTGGGGAGGATATGGAGAAATTGGAACCCCCATACATTGCTGGTGGGAATGTAAAATGCTACAGCTGCTCTGGAAAACAGTGTGGCAGTTCCTCAAACAATTAAATATAGAGTTAACCTATGACTCAGGAATTCTACTCCAAATAAAAATGAAAACATATGTCTACACAAAAAGTGGTACAAAAAGCAGGATTATTTGTAATTATTTGTAATGTCCAAAAAGTGGAACAACTCAAATGTCCATCAATTGATTAATGAATAAACAAAATATAGTATATATATACAATGGACTATTAATTGACACTAAAAAGGAATAAAGTGCTAATACATGCTACAGTATGAATCAACCTTGAAAGCATTATGCTTTCTTTAAGTGAAAGAAGCCAGTTACAAAAGCCACATGTTACATGATTATGTGAAAGTCTAAAATAAGCAGATATATAGAGACAAAGCATATTAGTGGTTTCCAAGGGTCAAGGAGGGAAATAGTGATTACTAATAAGTATAGGGTTTCTTTTCTAGGTGATTAAAGTGTTCTAAAGTTAGACAGTGGAGGTTACACAATGTTGTGAATCTAAAAACCACTGAATTATAAACTTTAAAAGGGTGAGTTTTATGGTTAAAAATTATATCTCAATAAAGCTGTTACTAAAAAAAGACAAATGAAACCTAATAGGATAAACTCAAAGAGATTCATGCCAGGATATATCATTCAACTTTTGAAAACTAAGAACATAGAAAAAATTGTTAAAAGCAGAGAGCAAGAAATGACACCTTACTTGTAAGGGAAAAGCAATTTGAATGACAGTGGATCTTACATCAGAAACCATGGACTCCATAAGGAAGTGACACAACATCTTTCAAGTGTTGAGAGGAAAAAATTGTCAACCCAAATCCAATATCCAGCAAAAATATCCTTTAGGAATGGAGGGGAAATAATGACATTCTCAGATGAAGGGAAACTAAGAGATTTTGTCACTAGCAGTTTTTTTTCTAAAAGCATGGCTACAGAAAATTCTTTAAACAGAAAGGAAATTATGAAAGAAAGAATATTGGAACATTAAGAACCAAGAAAACGCTAAGTAAAAATATCAGTAAATACAATAGGCTTCCCTTCTCCTCTTGAGTTTTCTAAATTATATTTGAAAGTTAAAGCAGAAATTTTAACATCTGATTTGGTAGAGAGAATACTTGAGACAATCATACTACAAAAGGAAAAAGGCAAGGAGCTATAAAGGGAAATAAGGTTTCTACGCTTCACTTGAACTGGCAAAATTACACCACAAGTACACTAGGATAGGTTTGATATCGATATTGACTTAGTCTGCTTATGCTGTTATATCACAATACCTGAGACTGAATAATTTAGAATAAACTGAAATTTATTTTCTCACAGTTCTGGAAACTGGGAAGTCCTAGATCAAGGCATTGGCATCTGGTATCTGCCGAGGACCATCTTGTTGCATGAAGCCTCTTTCATAAGGGCCTTAATAACGTTAATGAGGAAGAACTTTCATGACTTAATTACCTCTTAAAGACTTAACTACCTAATACCATCACATTGGCAACGCCTGAATTTTGGAAGGGACACATTTAAACCATAGCAAATATATGAAAAAATTTAAGTTATAAAAATATGTATAATTTTAATACCTAAAGCAACTAGTGAAAAAGAAATAGATACACTCAAAAACAAAAATTAATATGGAATTCTAAAAAGTAACCCACAGGAAGTAACCCACAAGAAGATAAGGAAAAGAAAACAGAGAAATGAAAAACAGAGAATAGACAGAAAACAAAATACAAAATAACTGACTTAAGCTCTAACATATCTGTAATTACATTCAACATAAATGGAATAAAGGATTGTTGGAGGTGGGTGGCAAGATGGCTGAATGGGAACAGCTCCAGTCTGCAGCTCCCAGCGAGATCAATGCAGAAGGGCAAGTGATTTCTGCATTTCCAACTGAGGTACTTGGCTCCTCTCATTGGGACTGGTTAGATAGTGGGTTCAGCCCACGGAGGGCGAGTCGAAGCAGGGTGGGGTGTGGCCTCACCCAGGAAGCACAAGGGGTCGGGGAACTCCCTCCCCTAGTCAAGGGAAGCCGTGAGTGACTGTGCCATGAGGAATGGTGCATTCTGGCCCAGATACTATGCTTTTCCCACGGTCTTTGCAACCTGCAGACCAGGAGATTCCCTTGGGTCCCTACTCCACCAGGGCCCTGGGTTTCATGCATAAAACTGGGCAGCCATTTGGGCAGACACAGAGCTAGCTGCAGGAGTTTTTTTTTCATACCCCAGTGGCGCCTGGAACGCCAGCGAGACAGAAGCGTGCACTCCCCTGGAAAGGGGGCTGAAGCCAGGGAGTCAAGTGGTCCAGCTCAGTGGATCCCACCCCCACAGAACCCAGCAAGCTAATACCCACTGGCTTGAAACTTTGCTGCCAGCACAGCAGTCTGAAGTTGACCTGGGATGCTCAAGCTTGCTGGGAGGAGGAGTATCTGCCATTACTGAGGCTTGAGTACACGGTTTTCCCCTCACAGTGTAAACAAAGCCTCCGGGGAGGTTCGAACTCAGTGGAGCCCACCACAGCTTGGCAAAGCCGCTGTAGCCAGACTGTCTATCTAGATTCCTCCTCTCTGGGCAGGGCATCTCTGAAAGAAAGGCAGTAGCCCCATTCAGGGGCTTATAGATAAAACTCCCATCTCCCTGGGACAGAGCACCTGGGGGAAGGGGCGGCTGTGGGTGCAGCTTTAGCAGACTTAAACCTTCCTGCCTGCCGGCTCTGAAGAGAGGAGTGGATCTTTCAGCACAGTGCTTGAGCTCTGCTATGGGACAGACTGCCTCCTCAAGTGGGTTCCTGACCCTTGTGCCTCTTGACTGGGGGACATCTCCCAGCAGGGGTCAACAGACACCTCATGCAGGAGAGCTCTGGCTGGCATCTGGCAGGTGCCCCTCTGGGATGAAGCTTCCAGAGGAAGGAAAAGGCAGCAATCTTTGCTGTTCTGCAGTCTCTGCTGGTGATACCCAGGCACACAGAATCTGGAGTGGACTTCCAGCAAACTCCAGCAAACCTGCAGCAGAGGGGCCTGACTGTAACAAACAGAAAGAAATAGCATCAACATCAAGAAAAAGGAGGTCCACACAAAAACCCCATCCGAAGGTCACCAACATCAAAGACCAAAGGTAGATAAATCCACAAAGGTGAGGAAAAACCAGCACAAAAGCCTGAAAATTCCAAAAATCAGAATGCTTCTTCTCTTCCAAAGGATCACACCTCCTTGCCAGCAAGGGAACAAAACTGGACACAGAATGAATTTGACAAATTGAACAGAAGTAGGCTTCAGAGGGTGGGTAATAACAAACTACTCTGAGCTAAAGGAGCATGTTCTAATCCAATGCAAGGAAGCTAAGAACCTTGAAAAAAGGTTAGACGAATTGCTAACTAGAATAACCAGTTTAGAGAAGAACATAAATTACCTGATGGAGCTGAAAAACACAGCATGAGAACTTCGTGAAGCGTACACAAGTATCAATAGCCGAATCAATCAAGCAGAAGAAAGGCTATCAAAGATTGAAGATCAACTTAATGAAATAAAGTGTGAAGACAAGATTAGAGAAAAAAGAATGAAAAGTAATGAACAAAGCCTCCAAGAAATGTGGGACTATGTGAAAAGACCAAACCTACATTTGATTGGTGTACCTGGAAGTGACAGGGAGAATGGAACCAAGCTGGAAAACACTCTTCAGGATATTATCCAGGAGAACTTCCCCAGCCTAGCAAGACAGGCCAACATTCAAATTCAGGAAATACAGAGAACAGAGAATACCATGAAGATACTCCTCAAGAAGAGCAACCCCAAGACACTTAATTGTCAGATTCACTAAGGTTGAAATGAAGGTAAAAATGTTAAGGGCAGCCAGAGAGAAAGGTCAGGTTACCCCCAAAGGGAAGCCCATCAGACTAACAGTGGACCTCTCTGCAGAAACCCTACAAGCCAGAAGAGACTGGAGACTAATATTCAACATTCTTAAAGAAAAGAATTTTCAACCCAGAATTTCATATCCAGCCAAACTAAGCTTCATAAGCGAAGGAGAAATAAAATCCTTTACAGACAAGCAAATGCTGAGAGATTTTGTCACCACCAGGCCTACCTTACAAGAACTCCTGAAAGAAGCACTAAATATGGAAAGGAACAACTGGTACCAGCCACTGCAAAAACATACCAAATTGTAAAGACTGTCAACACTATGAAGAAACTGCATCAACTAACAGGCAAAATAAACAGCTAGCATCATAATGACAGGATCAAATTCACACATAACAATATTAACCTTAAATGTAAACGGGCTAACTGCCCCAATTAAAAGACACAGACTGGCAAATTGGATAAAGAGTCAAGACCCATTGGTGTGCTGTATTGAGGAGACCCATCTCACGTGCAAAGACACACATAGTCTGGGGATCAATGCAACAAGAAGAGCTAACTATCCTAAATATATATGCACCCAATGCAGGAGCACCCAGATTCATAAAGCAAGTTCTTAGAGACCTCCAAAGAGGCTTAGACTCCCACACAATAATAGTGGGAGACTTTAACATCCCACTGTCAGTGTTACACAGATCAACAAGACAGAAAATTAACAAGGATATTCAGGACTTGAACTCAGCTGTGGACCAAGCAGAGCTAATAGACATCTACAGAACTCTTCACCCCAAATCAACAGAATATACATTCTTCTCAGCACCACATCACACTTATTCTAAAATTGACCAAGTAATTGGAAGTAAAACACTCCTCAGCAAATGCAAAAGAACAGAAATCATAACAAACAGTCTCTCAGACCACAGTGCAGTCAAATTAGAACTCAGGATTAAGAAACTCACTCAAAATCACACAACTACACGGAAACTGAACAACCTGCTCCTGAATAACTACTGGATAAATAATGAAATTAAGGCAGAAATAAGTTCTTGGAGACCAATGAGAACAAAGACACAATGTACCAGAATCTCTGGAATGCAGCTGAAGCAGTGTTTAGAGGGAAATTTATAGCACTAAATGCCCACAGAAGAAAGTGGGAAAGGTCTAAAATCAACACTCTAACATCACAATTAAAAAAGTTAGACAAGCGGGGGCAGGCAGATTCAAAAGCTAGCTGAAGACAAGAAATAACTAGGATCAGAGCGGAAGTGAGGGAGATAAAAACACGAAAAACCCTTCAAAAAGTCAGTGAATCCAGGAGTTGGTTTTTTGAAAAGACTAACAAAATAGATGGACCGCTAGCTGGATTAATAGGGAACACAGGAGAGAAGAATCAAATGGACACAATAGAGAATGATGGAGGGGATGTCACCATTGATCTCACGGAGATACGAACTACCGTCAGAGAATACTATAAACACCTCTGTGCAAATAAACTGGAAAGTCTGGAAGAGGTGGATACATTCCTGGATGCATGCACCCTCCCAGGACTAAACTGGGAGGAGGTTGAATCCCTGAATAGACCAATGACAAGTTCTGAAATTGAGGTCGTAAATTAATAGCCCGCCAACCAAGGAAAGCCCAGGACCAGACAGATTCACAGCCAAATTCTACCAGGGATGCAGAGAGGAGCTGGTACCATTCCTTCTGAAACTGTTCCGAGAAATGGAAAAAGAGGGACTCCTCCCTAGCTCATTTTATGAAGCCAGAATTTTCCTGGTGCCAAGACCTGGCAGAGACACAACAGAAAAAGGAAATTTTGGGCCAGTGTCTCTGGTGAACATTGATTTGAAAATCTTCAGTAAAATGCTGGTGGGCCGAGTTCAGCAGCACATCAAGAAGCTTATCCACCATGATTGGGTCAGCTTCATCCCTGGGGTGCAAGGCTGGTTCAACATAAGCAGATCGATGAACGTGGTCCATCACATGGGCAGAGCCAGTGACAAAGGCCACATGATTGTCTTAGTGGATGCGGAGAGGGCCTTTGATGGAGTTTGGCACCCCTTCATGCAGGAAACTCTCAATAAACTAGGTATTGATCATATGTATCTCAAAATAAAGGGAGCTGTTTATGACAAACCCACAGCCAATGTCATGCTGAATGGTCAGGGGCTTTGAAAACCAGCACAAGACAGGGGTGCTCTCTCTCATCACTCCTACTCAACATAGTATTGGAAGTTCTGCCCAGGGCAATCAGGTACGAGGAAGAAATGTGGGGTGTTCAGACAGGAAGAGAGGAAGTCAAATTGTCTCTGTTTGCAGATGACATGATTGTGTATTTGGAAAACCCCATTGTCTCAACCCAAGATCTCCTTAGGCTGGTGAGCGATTTCGGCAAAGTCTCGGAATACAAAATCAATGTGCAAGAATTGCAGGCATTCCTATATACCAATAATAGACAAACAGTGAGCCAATTCGTGAGTGAACGCCCATTCACAAATGCTACAAGGAGAATAGAATATCTAGGAATACAATTTACAGGGGATGTGAAGGACCTTTTCGAGGAGAGCTGCAGGCCACTGCTCAATGGAGATAGGAGAGGACACAAATGGAGTGTTTCAGGCTCATGGATGGGAAGAATCGATATTGTAGAAATGGCCGTACTGCCCAAAGTGATTTATAGATTCAATGCTGTCCCCATCAAGCTACCATTGACTTTATTCACAGAATTAGAAAAAACTACTTTAAATTTCACATGGAACCAAAAAGGAGCCCGTATAGCCAAGACAATCCCAAGCAAAAAGAGCAAAGCTAGAGGCATCATGCTACCTGACTTCAAACTATACTACAAGGCTACAGTAACCAAAACTGCATGGTACTGGTACCAAAATAGATATATAGGCCAATGGAACAGAACAGAGGCCTCACAAATAATGCCACATATCTACAACCATCTGATCTTTGACAAACCTGACAAAAAACAAGCAATGGGGAAAGGATTCCCTATTTCATAAATGGTGTTGGGAAAACTGGCTAGCCATACGTAGAAAACTGAAACTGGACCCCTTCCTTACACCTTATACAAAAATTAACTGAAGATGGATTAAAGACTTAAATGTAAGACCAAAAACCATAAAAACTCTGGAAGAAAACCTAGGCAATACCATTTAGGACATAGGTATGGGCGAAGACTTCATGACTAAAACACCAAAAGCCATGGCAACAAAAGCCAAAATTGACAGATGGGATCTAATTAAACTAAGGAGCTTCTGCACAGCAAAAGAAACTATCATCAGAGTGAACAGGCAGCCTACAGAATGGGAAAAAATTTTTGCAATCCATCTGACAAAGGGTAATATCCAGAATCTACAAAGAACTTAAAACAAATTTACAAGAAAAAATCAAACAACCCCATCAAAAAGTGGACAAAGTATATGAACAGACACTTCTCAAAAGAAGACATTTATGCAGCCAACAAGCATATGAAAAAAAGCTCATCATCACTGATCATTAGAGAAATGCAAATCAAAACCACAGTGAGATAGCATCTCATGCCAGTTAGAATGGTGATTATTAAAAAGTTAGGAAACAACAGATGCTGGAGAGGATGTGGAGAAAAAGGAACACTTTTACGCTGTTGGTGGGAGTGTAAATTAGTTCAACCATTGTGGAAGACAGTGTGGCAATTTCTCAAGGATGTAGAACCAGAAATACCATTTGACCTAGCAATCCCCTTACTGGGCATATACCCAAAGGATTATAAATCATTCTACTGTAAAGACACATGCTCACGTATGTTTATTGCAGCACTATTCACGATAGCAAAGACTTGGAGCTGACTCAAATGCCCATCAATGATAGACTGGATAAAGAAAATATGGCACCTATACACCATGTAATACTATGCAGCCATTAAAAAGGATGAGTTCATGTCCTTTGCAGGGACATGGATGAAGCTGGAAACTATCATTCTCAGCAAACTAACACAGGAACAGAAAACCAAACACTGCATGTTCTCACTCATAAGTGGGAGTCGAACAATGAGAACACATGGACACAGGGAGGAGAACATCACACACTGGGGTCTGTCTGGGGGTGGGGGGCTGGGGGAGGGATAGCATTAGGAGAAATACCTAGTGTAGATGATGGGTTGATGGGTGCAGCAAATCACCATGGCATGTGTGTACCTATGTAACAAACCTGCACATTCTGCACATGTATCCCAGAACATAAAGTATAGTAAAAACAAACAAACAAAAAAACAAAACATAAATGATCTACAACATTGTATTTTGACTGGCAGAATGGATTAGAAAATATGAACTGCGTATATGCTTTCTACAAGAAACTCACTTCAAGTATAATAATAGGCAAGTTGAAAGTAAAAGAATGAAAAAAGATATATGATGTAATAATTAACCAAAAGAAAGTAGGAGTGGCTATATTGATATCACATAAAGCATACTTCAGAGCAAAGAAAAGTACCAGAGTCAAGGAGAGATATTATGTAATAAAATAGGGTCAGTCCACCAAAAAGACACAGCAATTGTAAATGTGTCTGCACCAAATAACAGCTGCAAACTAGTGAAACAGGAAAAGTCCCATTGTCCCCCTCTCAGGTCATGCAATGTGGGTGTGGCTTGCTTCTTCATTTCCCTGCTGGTCAAACCTCTAGAGGAGCATACAAATGGGCAAGCTGTGGGCCTCCGACCCCATGGCAGTGTCTAGGGGTGAATGTTTATAGCTGAACCCCCAGTGGGCATGTGTTACAGGGTGCTTTTTTAGTTTAGCCATCCATAGGTGGCTTGTATTAGCTCAATTAGGCTCCTGCCTTATTGCAAAGACAGAGGGCTTTCTGTATCCCAGGGTTCTTGCCTTGGTGTACCAGAAGAGTCAGATCACACACGGGCTTGGAGAATGTGTGGAAGGTTTTATTGAGTGGGAAGTAGCTCTCAGCAGATGGGGGAGCCAGAAGGGAGATAGTTTTCTCTTGAAGTTGGGGTGCTCGGCAGCCCAGGGTCTCCATCGATTGCCATGGCCAAACTCTGCCTTGTTCTGCTGGTCAATGGCATGCTGGTGCCTGTCATGTGCTCTTCTGCCAGTGTGGTCCCCTCGCATTCCTCTCGCCGTCCAGCTGCTTGTGTGCCTCCCTGCTCAAATCTCGAGAGTTTTTATAGGCACAAGATGGGGGTGTGGTGGGCCAGGGTGGTCTTGGGAAATGCAACATTTGGGTATGGAGTCAGGAGTGCCTGTCCTCACCTAGGTCCACGGGGACAGGGCCAGCAATTAAGCCCTTGCCAGGGACCTGCCCTTCCCTTCCCAGCACTTCCTTGCCCACTTCTGTATCACTAGGTGAACTGATAGTACTAATAGGAGAGATAGGCAAATCCACAATTATAGTTAGAGACTTCAGCACCTCTTAATAGTTTATAGAACAACTAGAATACAGAAGAACTCAACAATACCATCAGCCAAAAGGATTTAATCAACATTTATAAAATACTCTACCCAACAACAGCAGACTTAACATTCTTTTCAAGTGTTTATGGAACAAATGTCAAGATAGACCATATCCTTGTTATAAAACAAAGCTCAATAAATTTCAAAGAATTGAAATTATATAGTGGTTTTTTTTACCATAACAAAATCAAACTAGAAATCAATAACTGCAAAATGTTCTCCAAACATTTGTAAACTAAACAACACACTTCCAAATAACCTATGGGCCAGATAAGTCTGAAGGGAAATTTAAAAATATATTGAACTGAATCAAAATGAAAATATAACATATAAAATTTTATGACACAGCTAAAACAGGGCTATAAGGGAAAGTCATAGCATATGTTAGGTTAAATTTAAGTGCATTTATTAGAAATGATGAAAAGTCTCAAATCAATAATCTAAGACAATAAATGTAATTTACCCTTATATCTCTTTACTGTCTCCTTTTTACAATTGTCTTAAATGTTTCCTCTAAATACATTTAGAATCACATCAGATAATGTGATTTTTCAGCCATCAAAAGTAATTTAGAAAACTCAAGGGCCAGGCGTGGTGGCTCATGCCTGTAATCCCAGCACTTTGAGAGGCTGAGGCGGGAGGATCACGAGGTCAGGAGTTCAAGACCAGCCTGGCCAACATGGCGAACCCTGTCTCTACTAAAAATACAAAAATTAGTCGGGCGTGGTGGCGGGTGCCTGTAATCCCAGCTAGTCAGGAGGCTGAGGCAGCAGAATTGCTTGAACCCGGGAGGTGGAGGTTGCAGTGAGCCAAGATCATGACATTGCACTCCAGCCTGGGTGACAAGAGCAAGACTCCATCTCAAAAAAAAAAAGAAAAAGAAAAAAAAAAAGAAAAGAAAACAAAACTCAAGAGAAGGAAGCTTGTTGTATTTAGGCATATTTTTGAGTAAAGTATTTTTTCTTAGTTATCAAAGTTCCTAAATTGCTTCTTTTGTAATGTACTTTCTGTTTAGATTTTTTTTAGTCATTCTTTTAAAAGAACTCTGCTAGTGACAAAATCTCTTAGTTTCCTTTCATCTGAGAATGCCATTATTTCCCCCTTCCCACCCCAAGAACCTAGAAAAAGAAAGAAAAACCAAAAGCAAGTGAAGAAACAGAATTAATAAAGGTAGAAACAGAAATTAATGAAGTTAAAAACACAATAGAGAAAAATCAATGAAACAAAAAGCTTCTTTGGAAAAAAATTAAAATCAACAAACGTCCATCTCTTTTTCTTATGAAAAAGAAAGAAGAGAGAAGACATGAATTACCAAACTCAAGAATGAAACAGAGGATATCACTACAAACCCTGCAGATATAAAAAAGATGATAAGGGAATAGTAAAAACAATTCTGCACGCAAAAATTTGACAACTTAGATGAAATGGATCAATTCCTTAAAAAGCACGAATGACTATAGTTTGCCCAAAATGAAATAGATAATTTGAATTATATAACTATTATATAAATGTAACTATTAAGAGAATTGAATTTATAATTTTAAAACTTCTGGAAAATAAATATCAAGGCCCAGGTGGTTTCACTGGACAATTCTACCAAACATTTAAAGAATTAACATCAATTACATATCTTTTCCAGAAAAATAAGAGAGGAGGGAGCATTTCCCAATTCATTTTATGTAGCTACTCTCACCGTTATCAAAACCATACAAAGACAACATAAAAAGGAAATCTTCAGGCCAATATTTAACGAACATGAACCCAAAAATTCTTAACAAGATGTTAGCAAACAGAATTCAACAATATATAAAAAAAATTACATACCATGGAAAAGTGATTTTTTTAATGGATGCAAGTCTAATCCAATATTCAAAAATCAGTCAACATCATTAGCCATTAGAGAAATGCAAATTAAGCCACAATAAGACATCACTACACACCTATCTGAATGTCTGGAATTTAAAAAATAAGTGACAGCACAATATCTGGCAAGAACTCAGAGAAACTGAATCACTTATACATTGCTGTTGGGAAAAAAATGAAACATGTGATTACCCTTTGACCTAGCCATTGTTAGAGAAGAGTTATCAAAGAAATGAAAGCTTATTTTCACAGAAAACCTGTACATGAGTGTTTATAGCAGTTTTATTTGTAATATCTAAAAACTGGAAACAACCCAGATGTTTTTCAATGAATGAAGAAAGAAAGTGTGGTACTTCCATAACCAAAGAATACTACTCAGAAATAAAAAACAGACAAACAATTGATACAAACAACAACCGGATAAATCTCTAGAGAATTTTAAGGGAAAAAGAACCAATCCATGGTTCCCCTGTACAGCAAAGGCCATTCTCTGTACATTATGTCCCTCCAGCCTTCTCTCTCCTGACTTCTTCAACCTCAAGTGACACATATTACCAATTTACCATTTAATCTCCTTCCTTTTGCATCTTCACAATACAACTCTGATTTTCTTTTTTCTTCTTTAAGAAGTAGAGAGCACAAGAGTTAAAGGCAAAGCATTAATGCCAGGTGTATCTAGGCTCAAATCTTGGCTTTGCCATCATGGAGACATCAATTGGCCTTTGGAAGCCTTGGTTTCCTCATCTGTCTGATAAGAATAAAAATAGTACCTATCTTCTAAGGTTGTTGAGAGGATTAAATGAGCCTATGCATGTAATGGACTTGTCACAGTGCCTAGCTCAAAGTAAGCACTCAACTAAATTCCAACTATGAGTATTTTTATTCCTTGGGGTGAATAATAATTTGTTCTAGGTGAATTGAAAATAATGCCAGTTCTACTAACATTATTAACAGTATAGCCAAAATGGAGGAATACAAACTTTTTTCTTTAGAAATGTCTCAGTATTGATAAATATTTTGAGTGAAAACATTAAATAAAGATGAGTTGGGCATATTGTTTAATCCCAACAAAGCAAAACTAGTGGCAAATAATGGCAAAACTTAATGAGAATGCTATCTAAAGGTATCTCAATTTTAGATCTTTTGTTGAAAGGCATGGGGGTAAAAGACTGAGTTAGTCTTCTCTTATCTCTTGCATGATACTAATCAGTGTTAAAAATCAGTTTTCTTCTATTGCCCGCATTCTTCACCCACCCCCCCACCAAGTTCTTTTTCTTCTGATCATTTTTGTTTATGCCTTTGATTTTGGAGGCTTTCTTTAAGTATCTGGTGAGGCTCGGTTCTCCATTCAGAAATATTTAAGAGTAAGGCACCGAAAAGCTGTTTGGAAGCTGTGTTGTAATGAGGAACTTGTAGACAGGTGGGC
Source organism: Gorilla gorilla gorilla (assembly GCF_029281585.2). NCBI lineage: Eukaryota > Metazoa > Chordata > Mammalia > Primates > Hominidae > Gorilla > Gorilla gorilla. Next base: position 38,907,605 of record NC_073243.2, read on the forward strand.
ATCTCTTGAGGGATGTGGGACATTAAGACAGCTTTTGTGTTGAGGGACTTTCTGGGTCTCCATAGAAGGCTCCTCTGATATCTTGATTGGGAGGAATAAGAATGATTCCTTGTGTCGTGGCACCTGGAAGGAGTTATAGGGCTAGAGGCGGAAGGTTGATTATGACTAATTAGTCCCTTATTTTCTGGCTGGTGCCTCATCCCTGCTCTCTGTGTTCCTGGAGTCCTCAAATCTGAGGCCTCACTGGTTCAAATGCCATAGAAAATAAACCTCCTCCTTCCCGAAGGGTGAGACAAGAGTAGTTAGCTGGCTTCATAAGGTAGGGCTCCAGTGCTCTTTTCAACTGGTTCTCCCTCTGTCAGTCCCACCTTGCATCTCTGCCTTTTCTGTACCTCCAATTCCTGAGCCCTTCTCCAGCTTTATGGAGAGAATCAGCGTACTTCAGTATGGTATTAGGAACTTTGATTTCAGGTTTCTCTGCTCTTCTAAGAGCAGAATTTGGAAAAAATAGAAGAGTTCCATTTCCAAAATTTAGAAAAAATGGAAGACATTTACTCTCAGTTTTAGGTGCTTTCAGAAGAGAGAAGTGACAAAAATATATGTAGTAGCTTAAACCAAAATATTTGATACTACTCTAAAAATACTTTTAAAATTTTTTTTTTTTTTTTTGAGACGGAGTTTCACTCTTGTTGCCCAGGCTGGAGTGCAATGGCGCAATCTCGGCTCACTGCAACCTCTGCCTCCCGGATTCTCCTGCCTCAGCCTCCCGAGTAGCTGGGATTACAGGCATGTGCCATCACGCCTGGCTAATTTTGTATTTTTAGTAGAGACAGGGTTTCTGTATGTTGGTCAGGCTGATCTTGAACTCCCGACCTCAGGTGATCCGCCCCCCTCAGCCTCCCAAAGTGCTGGGATTACAGGTGTGAGCCACCGTGCCCAGCCTAAATTCATTTTATTTTTTAAGAGACCAGATAGGCTGGGCGCCATGGCTCATGCCTGTAATCCTAGCACTTTGGGAAGCCAAGGCGAGTGGATGGCTTGAGCTCCGGAGTGAGACCAGCCTGGGCAACATAGTGAACCCTACCCCTACAGAAAAAAACATACAAAAAATTAGCCCAACTTGGTAGTGCAACTGTGGTCCCAGCTACTCAGGAGGCTGAAATGGAGGATCACCTGAGCCAGGCAGGCCAAGGCTGCAGTGAGCCGAGATTGTGCCACTGCACTTCAGCCTGGGCAGCAGAGCAAGACCTTGTTTCTATTCCTGTTTTTTTTTTTTTTTTTTTTTTTTTTTTGAGAGACAGGGTTTTCTCTGTTGCCCAGACTGGAGTGCAGTGGCACAATCATAGCACACTGTAGCCTCAAACTTCTGGATTCAAGTGATCCTTCTGCCTCAGCTTCTCAAGTAGCTGGGACTACAGGCACACATCACCATGCCTGGCTAATTAAAAACATTCTTTTTTTTCATTTTTGTAGGGACTATGGTAGAAGGGTGCGGAGAGTGTCCCACTTTATTGCCCAGACTGGTCTAGAGCTCCTGGGCTCAAATGATCCTCTCACTTCCAAAAATGTTGGGATTACAGATATAACCCACAGTGCCCAGCCTGATACTACTTTTTAGAGCCATTAAATGATATTCTAAACATGGTTTCATTTTTAATTTTGATTGTAAGAAAAAAAGTAGTTCCGTGTGTGACTATATGTAATTTTGAGTTAGCAGGTTTACAACTAGAATTAAATATTTTAAACATTTAGTTTCAATTTCATTAATAATTTAGAAGTCACTTATAATTTTATTATAATTACATGTGGAATAACATGTAATTGGTCCAAATAATCTGCCATATCATTTTTCATGTTTTGTATGTCATGAAAATTCTGCACAAAATTAATTTATACATGAATTCACAGCTTTCATAAAAAGAGACATTCTATCCAGAAAAGTTTATGTTCTCAAACCTAGATTGTTATAGCAAAATTTACAGATTAAAAAGTCAAGATTCCTATATACATATCTCTTAAATTATCCCTTGAGATAGAAACCAAATAAGGGCAATAGGAAAGTCTGTTTATAATTTTTAATTTCTGTACCAGAAATTCTGGAGTCATAATATCCAAGCATCAATGCTTTCCACCAAACCATGGAGCCTTTCTGCTACGAAGATGACTTCCAAACTTTTAAAGTAACGAAAGATTTCCTTATGAAGTTTCCCCTTGGGGGTCTGAAGTCATACCTATGCTGGACTGGCTTCTTTTTCTCTTCCTCTGCATTTTTAGTTCAATTTCAACTGCACTTCTCAGCTATTACTTCTGTTTTGTCCTTAGTATTCACTGTTTTTCTTCCTTTAGGGGTCAATAGATTGGCAGTTTGTCAAAAGACCAATTTGTGATTCCGTATGTTATGCTTTTTCTAGCACTCCTGTCAGGGAAGATTTAAAGAATTCTAAAATGAGAACTGTCTCTTTTCTAGTTGGCCTGAAGTGTAAGTGGTAATTTGGATTTGCTTTGCCCATACTGGTAATGATTGTACAGTTAGAGAAATGAATTTTAAAGCATGAAAGCTCTGCCTCCATTTCACAGGGCTTGTGTTGCCTGTGGGGAAAAACATATCTCACGGTCCCTTAGGACTAAACAGAAGGAAGGCTTTCTAATCTGGGAATTGGATTTTTTCTGAAGGCATACATATTTGCATAAATTACAAAGAAAAATCATTAGGGATTTTATTATGAAGAATATATAAGTTGATAAGACATCTACAAAAATCAAAACAAAGGAAAATTTCAACAATAGTTATGGATAAGCTATTAATTTCTGTCCCTTAACACCTTTCCCACTTCCTCATTAACTCTTTTCTCTATGCTGGTTAGTCATATTTATGACTTTTTGCTCAAATAATTTGTATTCTTTCCTCAGAAGTATGTTCTGATATATGGAGTGCATAATTACTTTGTAATTCTTGTGGATATAATACTAGAATTTGACTGCTGAGGAAGTAGGAGGCCATCACATTGCTACGTCAAGGATTTACCATGATTCTACTATATCTTAAGTTGTTTTAATCCAAAAGATTATTTCTCTCAAATTATCACACATCTTTTATTTTTTCTCTCACTTCAAGATCTGAGAAGCTGAAATTAAGGCCCATCTTACAGGTGCAACAAAAATCTATACATAGTTTACATAGTGTCTAAGATCCTGTAAAATCTTCTTTAACAGACAACTGTACTACTCTGTGCAACAGAATCTGAAGGAGAAGGGCTCAGAAGTGACAGATTCAAGGTGAAAATATCTCTAAGCCACACAGATCAATTTTTGCTGGAGAAAGTACATCTTATACTAGTTAAGCTAATGGGAAAATTTCAATTTAAAAGGAAGGGGTAATGTGAGCAGATAACTCAAGGCACTCTCATAGAAGTCACAGAGATGAACAGGGCTATGGGAAAAGTAATCATACCTGCTGGGAAGATTATCTGAAGATGAGAGATTTCATCTTATTAGAAGTTGCATTCTTTTAGATTTATTTTATTTATTTTTATTTATTTATTTTTTTTGGGGGGGAGAAGGCACCAAACAAGACTCTGACCAGCTTAGGCAAAAGGAAGAACTTATATAAAGTATACCGAGACGAGTTGAACAAACTGCTCTACAGATAAGAAGCCAGCTAGCCTAGGGACCAGCAATATTAGATTCTCTGCTTGCTTCTTTTTTCTGTAGACCATCTTTTCCATGGGAACATATCTGCCTAGCACACCAAGGTTTTCACTTTATGGCTTCAAGAATGAGAGACCAACTTGCTTTCCATATTTTTTCCTATCCAAGACCCAAATTCCTGAGGATGGGACTCACTGGCTCTGATTAGGTGAGGTATCCACACCTGGATCACACAGATGTTTAGCTGTGGCCAGGAGGAAGGGTCACATTATAGCTGCACTATGATGGGAGGATGAAAAAGAGAGGGAGGAGCAGTTCCTAGAACAAGCAGAGAAGCTAGAGAGACTACCCCAGAGTTTTCCATTGCAGAGGTACTACTCCAAATCATATGATTTGTGAGATTTAATTGGAAGAAATGACTTGATGTTTGGATACAAAAATTCCACTATCCCATCATCATATTTTGATAAGACAGCAGTACCTAAAGGTTTACCAAGGTTTACTTTAACAATTTAGATATGAGTAGTTTATTAATATTAATTTTATACATTTCTCTAATAGGTTATTCATTTTAAATTGCAGCCGGAGGCATCGACAAATCTAATGCAGTAACCTCATTTTACAGAAGAGAACTCTAAGAGGATAACTAACTTGGCCAAGATCACATGGTAAATAGTGAAAACATCTGGGCTGGAATCCAGGTGTTATTTTTTATCTAGTGCTACTATCTTGATCTCATTATTTGTTTAGAAATACTTTATCTTTTGCCAAAAATATATAACAATTATGGGTTCTTATATGTACAATCTTTGAATCGAAGTATACATAAATCCCAGGTCTCCCAGTGTCCATTAGCAGCAAGACTTAGAGGAGGTCAGAACATTAGCTCAGAAACTGAGGAACGTGAATTCTATGTAGTACTCTGTGCTGAGTGAAAGGCCACTTCTGCACAGAGATGACTTGCAAAGAAATCTGCAGGAAAAGCCAGGATTTAGGAAGCAGCTTTGGATTCTATTAGCTCCAGGATAGTACTGTAATGCTAGATCAGGGTGTATCACAATTTAATATTGCAAAGATGATCTGACCAATAAAGATTTCAAAGCAAGCATTACCAGTAAGGGCGCCATGCATAGAAGACGGACAATAACATGTAAAACAGTGGCCCCCAACCTTTTTGGCACTAGGGACCGATTTTGTGGAGGACAGTTTTTCCAGGGACTGGAGTGGGGGCTGTGTAGGGGGGTGTGGGGGTATTGGGGGTGTGGGAGTGTATGGGTGAGGTGGGTAGGAGGGTGGTTTTGGGATGAAACTGTTCCACCTCAGATTATCAGGCATTTGATTCTTATAAAGAGTGTGCAACCTAGATCCCTCATGGTTTTGGGATGAAACTGTTCCACCTCAGATCATCAGGCCTTAGATTCTTATAAAGAGTATGCAACCTAGATCCCTCACATATGCAATTCACAATAGGATTCGTGCTTCTATGAGAATCTGATGCCGCTGCTGATCTGACAGTAGGCAGAGCTCAGGCAGTAATGCTCGCTTGCCTCCTGCTGTGCAGCCCAGTTCCTAACAGGCCACGAACCAGTACCAGTCTTCGGCCAGGGAGTGGGGGACCCCTGATGTAAACAAACAAGTTAATTCAAAATAACAATAATAACTGCCATGAAGAGAGCAAAATGAAGGATGTGATAAAGAGTGAGAGGGGAGGCTACTCAAGATTGGGGAATCAGGGAAATTCTGTCTCTAAATCAGTGAATGATTCAATGAAAAGGAAACTCAAAAATCACAGATCAGTAACTTCAATAATAAAGCCATATGTCAATAAAAGCCTCTAACAACATTTGATAAAATTCAAAAATCCAGTTTTAAAATACGTTAAGTTAGAATATAGTTTTGCTATTTTATTACATCAAAAAAGGAAAAACTAAGAATTTAAAGTTTTATAAAGGGTAGAACAAATCTAGAAACATTTTCCTTTAAAAAATGAACAAAGCAGCTGGGCACAGTGACTCATGCTTGTAATCCCAGCACGTTGTGAGGCAAAGGCGGGAGGATCACTTAAGGCCAGGAATTTGAGATCAGCCTGGGCAACACAGTGAGACCCCTGTGTCTGCAAAAAATTAAAAAACTAGCTGGGCGTGGTGATGCATACCTATAGTCCCAGCTACTTGGGAGGCTGATGTGGGAGGATCACTTGAGCCCAGGAGGTCAAGGCTGCAATGAGCTGTGATCGTGCCTCTGCATTCCAGCTTGGGCAACACAGCAAGACCCTGTCTCAAAAAAGGAAAAAAAAGTAAACAAAGCAAAAGGCTGTTTGTTATCATTATTTTCCAATTTAATGCTGATGGTAATCATTCCTCCAAAAGCAATGAGAATTAAATATTGGGAAAAGAGGAAACAAAGTTATTTGAAGAAATCGAAGACCCAAATTAAGCCATCCCCACTTGCAACAAAACTATTAGCAAAATTAAAAACATTCAGTGAAACGGGCAAATACAAGATAAATCTGCAAACACCTGTATCTTCCCTAAATATCAGGAATAGCCAACTAGAAAAGTTAATTGAAAGGAGATCTTATTCGCAATGTCAGCAAATGATAAAATATATGGAAATTAATGTGGAATGTTGAAAGCTATAAACTATGAAAGGAAAATAATCTTGGGGCCCTCAAATCACTAAGCTAAAGGGAAAAGCCAAGCTGGAAACTGCTTAGGGCAAACCGGCCTCCCATTTTTATTCAAAGTCACCCCCTCTGCTCACTGAGATAAATGCATATCTGATTGCCTCCTTTGGAGAGACTAATCAGAAACTCAAAAGAATGCAAACAAAAGAATGACCTGGAAGCTTCCTCCGTGCTTCGAGTTGTCCTGCCTTTTCTAGATGGAACCAATGTTCATCTTACCTATGTTGATTGATGTCTCATGTCTTCCTAAAATGTATAAAACCAAACTGTACTCTGACCACCTTGGGCACATGTCATCAGGACCTCCTGAGGCTGTGTCACGAGCATGTGTCCTCAGCCTTGGCAAAATAAACTTTCTCAGTTAACTGAGACCTGTCTCCGATTTTTGGGGTTCACAAAAATATAAAAACTTTAATGAAATAATTTTTAAAAACCCAAATGAAAGCAAAGACATAGTATGACTATGAATAGTAAAGAAAATATTTCCCAAATTAATGTATAGATTTACCATATTCCTATTAAAAACCAAAGAATACTTTATAGAACTCAATAAAATGATTCCAAAACTGTTTTCCAAAATAAATGGGCAGAATTTTCATATAGTACTCTAAGAGAAGAAAAATTATAAGGAGGAACTATTCTTGTTAGATACTAGGATTTTAAAAGAAATGAGTGGAAATGATATGGAATGAGTTTAAAAAATGAAGTAAGAGGTAATTGAACAGATAGATAGCCTAGTTCACATAGATGTTAAAGATATGATGAAGTCAGCTTATGCAAGTAATGAAGTAATTAAGAAAAGAACCATGATTTAAGAACTAGTAAGAAAACCAACAGGGCATGGTAGCTCATGCCTGTCATCCCAGCTGTTTGGGAGGCTGAGGCAGGAGGATTGCTTGAGCCCAGAGCTTAAGGGTTCAGTGAGCCACTGCACTCCAGCCTGGGTGACAGTGAGACGCTGACTCTAAAAACAACAACAACAACAACAAAAAACAGCATGGGTTGGAAACTTAATCCTCAATGCAGTAATGTTGGAAGATAAGACCTAATGGGAGATGTTTATTTTCCACCCTCATGAATGGATTACTGCTGGATAAAAAGGAGTTGAGGCTTCAAGTTTGATCTCTTGCTTGCTAACATGCTCTCTTATCTTTCTGCCCTCTACCATGGGATAACACAGAAAGAAGGCCCTTGACAGATGCTGGCCTCTCAACCTTGGACTTCATATCCTCCAGAAATGTAAGAAATACACTTTTTTTTGTTTTTTTTTTTGAGACAGGGTCACTCTGTCACCCAGGCTGAAGTGCAGTGGCACGATCATGGCTCACTGCAGCCTCAACTACTGGGCTCAAGTGATCCTTCTACGTCAGCCTCCCAAGGAGCTGGGACTACCTGGCTAATTTTTCTTTATGGTAGAGGTGGGGTCTCACTATGTTGCCCAGGCTGGTCTCAAATTCCTGGGCTCAAGTGATCCTCCCAACCTTCGCCTCCCAAAGTGCTGGGATTACAGCATGAGCCACTGTGTCCAGCCAAATTTCTTTTCTTTATAAATTACCCAGTTTGTGCTATTTTTCAATAGCAACAGAAAACGGACTAAGACAACCAGATATTAATATGCAAAAACTTTAACTTGGACCTTCACCTCACACTACTTTATTCATTCTGCAAGAGGCTGCACATCAGGACTTTACTTTTTTGGAAACCTGGCATTAAATCATTTAAAAGTTGCCAGATTTTTTTTTTTATAAAGATGGAGTCATTGATTCATCTTTGGAGCAGGCTTTCTTTGTTTTGGGAGAATTACCAGAATAGGCCTTTTGAATTACACACATCTACAGCAAGTACTCACTTGTTGCTTTTTGAGGAGATTGAAGTTTCTAGTAAGCTGACAAGTTTCGTTTCGAAGTATAAATTGGGTTTAGTGGCTTGTGTATATCCTTTCAAAATCAGAGGGGGAAAATATGTAGCCTTAGAATATGGATTTTGGCTGAATTGTCCTTGCAAAGTACTGTTTGTTTATTTATTTTGGAAGAGAGAGTCAGAGAGAGAGAGAGAGAGAGAGAGAGTTTTGTCTAAGTAATTGGTAACAGGAGATTGTCTCACTGGACCATGCCAAGAGTGTTGTGTAGATCTCAGCTCTTTATTATGGAGACAAAAATTGTGAAAGGGAATCAGGGGACTAGGATTGGTATAATACCACCTGGATTTGGAGCACTGGTGCCTTTCACATAGTGGTATTTAAGACAGAATAACTCAGACTTGTGTTATTTAAGACAGAATAACTCAGACTTGTAAAATGTACTGCTGACCTTTATCATTTCCTGTCTGGCCATAGGAGCCAGACCGTACTCTGCATTAGTGGGTGCTCCCACTGTCAATTATTTAATTTAACTCATTTAATCTTCGCAACAGCCAAAAGAAGCAGGGCATGGATTTGAAGAGGAAAGATCTCTCTCTGAATCTCTTCGTCTGTCTCTACATCTCTTTCTCCTCTCTGCACACACACACATACTCCCACCACAGCGGTTCTTAGGGCCAGTGTTCCAGAGTGTGGAGATGCCTGGCGATCTTCTGTTGGTGGGGTGAGCTGGCCATTGCCACATTGTGTTCCCAAAGTAACTCCTTCCAGTAGTTGTTGGAATCTACACTGCATTGAGAGTTTCACTCTGTCACCCAGGCTGGCGTGCAGTGGTGCGATTTCGGCTCACTGCAGTCTCCACCTCCCAGGTTCAAGCGATTCTTGTGCCTCAACCTTCCAAGTAGCTGGGACTACAGGTGTGCACTGACATGTCTAGCTGATTTTTGTATTTTTAGTAGAGACAGAGTTTTGCCGTGTTGGCCAGGCTGGTCTTCAACTCCTGGCCTCATGTGATCCACCTGCCTCGGCCTCCCAAAATGCTGGGATTATAGGCATGAGCCACTGTGCCCAGCCTGCACTGTACTTCTTTCATACCCAAGTTTGCAGTACATTTTTGTTAATTGTTTTATTCATGTGTTACCTGTGCTTTAGATAATTAAGGGAGGGATCAGAGTCTATGCTTGGAGAATAACTCATAGGGCAGAGTAGTATTCTAGAGAAGCTGGTTATCTGATGGCAGAAGTGACTTGCTGGACTCTAATAGCAGTGACAAATGATTGTAGTACTGATTTAGTGGAACATTTAACAGATCCATGGGAAGGAAATCCTCTGGAAGAATAGTTTTTTTGTAGCCTATGGAATGCAAGTTCATAGTTTTTATAAGTTGGCTATTAAAGAAAAAGTGACCTTATTATGTAATCTCAAGTGGGTGTGGTCTGTGGACTGCTGGGGCCAATTCAGTTGTTCCTTCACTTACTCATTCATTCCACAAATATTTATTGGTAGTTCATTACATGCTGGGACTGGGCTAGGCATATAGATACAATGATGATTAACAGAGTCTCTGCCCTTTAGGAGAAAACTACAGGAAGTTAAGTATTAACAAACCAAATTGTAACAAAATAAGAAGATAAGAGGAGAGCAATCAGAAATGAAAAAATAGAAGATGGACACACATAACTATACAAACATTTAAAATATCTATAATGTGAAAAACAATAAAAGGAGCTTAAAAAGAAAACAAGAGACTGAGAGAATTACTTGTACTAAATATGACAGATGAAGTAATGAAATTTTGAATACGTCAGTCTTTAGTCAAAACTAAAGCCTGGCCGGGCATGTTTACTTATGCCTGTAATCCCAGCACTTTGGGAGGCCAAGGCAGGAGGATCACTTGAGGCCAGGAGTTCGAGACCAGCCTGGCCAACATGGAAAAACCCTGTATTTACTAAAAATACAAAAAAAATTAGCCAGGTGTGGTGGTGAGTGCCTGTAGTCCCAGCTACTCGGGAGGCTGAGGCATGGATCGCTTGAACCCAGGAGGTGGAGGTTTCAGTGAGCTGAGATTGTGCCAATGCACTCCAGCCTGGGCAGCAGAGCGAGACTCTGTCTCAAAACAAACAACTAAGAAAACAACAACAGAAAACAAAACAAAACAAAAACTAAAGCCTAACACCAAACCCCTAAAAACAAAAGGGCACTAACAGCATTCAAATAAGAGGAAATAGTCACTTAACTTACGAAACACCTTCAGTAGCAATTAAATAAATTCACATTAAAAACAATAAGGTAATGAATTAGAAAATTCATAAAGTATAAAAATAAAAATTCATTCTGGGCAACAGAAACAAGTGGAAACTCGCAGTTACACACTTTCAACCATTGAGATTTCTAATTTATGATGGATTTATCAGGATGTAACCCCATAGTAAGTGTCAAGGAACACCTCTAGGTACCACCTAGATGCTGAATCCTACATGCTGAATTAATGCCAGACACTTTTCTAAGTGCCTTTCATATGTTAACTGATTTAATCTTCATAGCAGCCATATGAACTGGGAATTTTATTATCTCCATTTTACACATGAGGAAACTGAGGGAAACAAAGATTAAACAAATTGCTTAAGATCACATGGTTGGTCAATGGCAGAGCTGGGATTTGAGGCTAGACAGTATGGCTCCAGGGTGTGGCCTCACTATCATTGCAGCATGCTGCTTCAGTGGAGGAAAAGAGCTCTATATACAAAGATGATGCTTGTGGCATCATCATTTATGAGGTAAAAGGAAAAAATATGGGGGAAAACTACATGTTCCACAGTAGGAGAATGGTTAAATATATTATGGCATATTCATTCAATAGGTAATTGCTCAACAGAATTGTTCAGAACTTTTCTTTCCTTTTCCCAGGGTGCAATGGTATGGGCCACAGACTTCATAAAAGTATTACTTGTCCTTTTGCAGTCCTATGTCCCCACATATTTGAGCAATTCATGAGAATAAGGAGGCCCTGTCCCAAATGGACACTTCATCATTTTCTCCCACAGTGGTCCGTGTCTCCATATATTATGTCATTAGAGGTACTGAGAGTTGCTGGAGCATGAACTCTTTAGGAGTATAAATAACCACCTTCCCTGGATAGTTAAGCCACACTTAATGAACTCATACATTTCTTTGACCTCACAGGTCCATCCTTGTTATCTTATCCAAGTAAAGCTGTTTCTTATCATAAATATATTAACACAATTATCAACTTTTTTTTTATCATAAAGGGCTGTGAAGCGCTAAGATTTTTTGTGTTGTAAATGTTTTCAGAATATTAAAAATAATTTTTATTTATGCAGAAACAAATTGAAACAAGGAAAGAAAAGCATATTAATTATGTATTTTAGCATAAAGTCTTTTCATACTTAAAAAAATTAGTTACAAAAATGGTAAAGCACATTTATTAGATGTATACCATGTGCCAGGAACTATGCTAAGCTCTTTATGTAATTTATTGCTTTTAATCCTCTCAATAGCCATATAAAGTAGATATTATTTATTATCATCATTTTACAGATGAGAACACAGAAGCTTAGAGAAGTTTAGTCGCTTGCCCTAGGTCACACAGCTCATAAGTGGAGGAGCCAGGAACTGTCTGAATCCAGAGATCAAGCTGTTAATCATACTGATGCTATCTTTTTCTTCCTCTTCTTTTCCAAAAATAAACTTGGAGTTACTGTCTCTAATGCTTAGTTCTATGATGAATTTCTATGTCTGTGGTCACAAATAACATTATAACCAGTTGCCTTGGAAATGAAGACGATTTAATAAATTACCACTAGAAGTGGCTTACCATATTGAATACGAAGTTCTTTGAGGAGAACCCTGCCATAATCATCAAATAAAGAAGAAAAACAAGTAAGGGAACATAAAAGCAGAATACAGAATACTCTGTTAACAAAGTTACATATATGGTTTACAAATATGTTTTCTAAAAGGAATATTGTATACAATAAGTGATAATCTCAATAGGGAATGAAGTTTTGAAGTTTCCTAAATATGTATTGATTTCAACTATAACTCTTTCAGAAGAATCTCTTCCTTCTTCTACTGGCTCATCCATACAAAGTACAACCTACCCACAGGAATCTCACTCATACCAAACATTTTCCATCTGACTGGAAGGCTGACACCTGTTCCTGAGTGGTAAGGTGTACCATTTTTGACAGAGCTCCACCATGCTGAGCCATGAATAGCCTCCAATATTTCTATTGCTTTTTCTTTCTCCCTTGATCATATTGTTGAACTTGAGAATAAAGAAGGTTGTTACAAACATAGGAAAAGATTGATAATTCTGAAGCCATGATAACAAGTAGCCACTATAACTTGTTTTAAATCTGTTTTATCAAACAATTCACCTCAGTAAACACAATTTTGCAATCCAACTACTCTGTCAATCTCACTTCTGAAGGTCAGCCAATCAGGGACAAACTCACTCCAACAAGCATGTCTCTGAGTGCTACCCAATCAATAATAGTCTCACCTGAGTAATCACACTTCTACAGATGATGTCAACCTACTTATGTTTCTGAGAGTCAACCAATTCCTGAATGCTATGCTTTCTTGAAACACTATATAAGATCAGCCATTTGTTCTGCTTGAAAAGGCTGTGCCTGACCCACATCTCTTACTGTAACAAGCAATAAGTTAACTTTGTCTTCGTATGTTAGATATTGAATGGTGGTTTTTGACAATTATGGAGGTTCTACCAAGATTGTTGTAAAGCCCCTCATTTGGCAACCTTCTAGAGGACCATTAGGCCAACAGATGCACTCACTGGACACCTTGTACCAAAATTCTATTTACCCTTCAGATATGTTGCCAAGTTAGTTAATCTCAACAACAATGTGATCTCTGGCTAGTTTCATTGAGTCTTGGTGCTGAATTTATTTTGTTATTCTAGAATTTGTGGCCAAATAGGTCTTTGTTTAGGCCTAGGTCATTGCAAAAAGCAATTAGGCCTTTTTTGGTTATTAATATAAACCATACAATAAACAATTAGACTTAGGACTTTGTATAAGACAACAACTAGACCTTTTGTTTTGGAGGTATGCCATTTGATATATATATATTTTTTACTATTAACATGCTTATTCTTTTGCTCCTTGCTTTAATTTTGATTTTGTTTGTCTGTATGTACAAAGTCTTGTTTCATGTGTTTTGTTTTATCCTGGATTGTCTGTTTCTATTGGGTGTATAAAGGAGTGTTTCATAGAGAACATATGGGAGTATAGGCCAGATAAGTTTCCAAAACAATGAAGGTGGCCTTAAGAACTAAAGGCTGGAGGTCCATTAGACCAGCAATCACTTGGTGAAAAAAGGGTTAGTCAAACATTGTCTAGGGACTCCTATAAATCCTTTATGAGGGTACCCTTTTTCTTGTTAATTTGGAAAAGAAGCTTACTTTTTTTTGTCCCTTCTATGGAGTCAAGAATTGTCAGGTTGTTGACTGTGTGGCTCTTGTATAGTTTCTTCTTGGTTGGGGAAACTTAACACCCTTCAAAACCTCACAATGTAAACTGACTGTAGTGGCTTCTTTCTCTTGTGTGTTATGGGTTTGTCCATGTGAATGCCTCATCCTCCTCCTGAAATAACTTCTATTTCCCTTAAGAAGCACCATAATTTTAACTTTTCATTTTTATTGAAAAACGGCAAAAAGAAAAATTGTCTTGGAATAACAATGTCATGTTTTGACATGTCCAAATCTTTAAATTAATACCTTTAAGAGAAATGCTAAAAAGTTAGGAGACAAAATACCAAATAGTCAATAGTCTCCTCTAATTGATATTCCAAAGCCTTGAAAAATAATTCTAACTCCAAGAGAGTCTCTCTCAAAGACTTTGTAAACTTTTGAGACCTATCCTCTTTGCATTTTTCTCTTTTTCTACTCAGCTTCACCTGACATTCTAAATGAGCTACTCTTTTGTCAGGGCAATAATAATTAAGTCATAAAATTTCTAGGCCATAAGGATGAATTAAAAATTCTGGTCTACAGACAAGTTAAGGGCCATGATAAAGGATTATGCTAAATTTTCAGAATATTGGTAGATCATTGTTATGGAAGTCAAAATTTTATTACATACTTGATTTCTTCTACCACAGATCTGCACCAACTAGTTCAGCTAAGTGTTAGCCTCTTAGTTACAGAAAATGCTTAGTAAGCAGAAAGATAGGAAAGATTTGTCAACCAATTATGTAAAATTTTTAAACATTGTCTTAAAACAGCAATAAACATTTAAAATTAACTACAATAAGGAAACTTAAGAAAACATTTTGATAGAAAAATTTAAAAGGTTCAAATTATAAACAAAGCAAAGATGAAAAATAGACTTCACGAAATACTCAAGAAGCTACCATAAAACTATAGCTGAAGTAGAGAACTGTATCTTCTCTTATTGTAAATTGGATCCATCCTGAAATAGAGAATTTAATAATGAAAATTAAGTTGAAATGTAAAATTGCCAATTTAGAAAGTATTCAATATGTGTCAGACATTTCCAGAGCCTTAGAAAGTAAATAAGCTAAAACTCAATATAGTGTTTGGCTCTTCAGTTAAAAAACAACCAAAAAAACCTCTATTCTCTAAAAATTAGAAGCCTATGGATAAGGATACCTGTAGCTGTTGCAAGTACAATAGTAATTTAAAGACTCAATGTTCCATACTGGCTAAGAAACAGAAGGACAATTATTCGAAGTCTGTCCATTTTATTCATTGATCAATTAATTCATTAATGAGGGCAAAGCCCTCATTATCCAGTCACTTCTTAAAGGTCCCACCTCTCAATACTGTCACATTTGGGATTAAATTTCAACATGGGTTTTGGAGGGGGCATTCACATCAAAGCATTCTGTCCCTGGCTCCTCAAAACTCATGTCCTTCTCACGTACAAATACATTTATTATATCCTTATAGCCCTAAAGTCTTTCCTCATTCCAGCACTAACTCAAAAATCCAAAGTCTAAAGTCTAAAATCTCATCTGTGAGCCTGTGAAATAAAAATGTTATTTGCTTTTAAAATATAATGGTGGGACAAGCATGGGGTACACATTCTCATTCAAAAAGAGAGGAATAGGTAAGAAGAAAGGGGTAACAGGGCCCAAGCAAGTATGAAACTCAAGAGAGCAAATATTGGGTCCGGAGACTTCAAAATAATCTCCTTTGACTCCCTGTTGGGCATCCTCTGCACACTGGTGGAAGGGTTGGGCCCCCAGGGCACTGGGAAGCTCTGTCCTTTTGACTTGGCTGGGCTGAGTACACCCAGCTCTCCCAAGCTGGCATTGCGTGCTGGCAGCTCTACAGTTCCGGGGTCTCAGTGGCAGTCCCACTACCATGGCTTCAGAAGGCCTTGCCCTCTTGGGAACTTTCTGCAGTGACCTCACTTCCACCATGCCACTAGGCATTGCCCTGGTGGGGACTTTGCAGTGGCTGAGCTCCCTTGACTAGATATTACTGTAGTGAGACTCTCTGTGATGGCATGTCTTCCATAGCTCCACTAGGAATTGCCTTGATGGGGGCGCTCTGCAGCAGCTACAATCCTGTATTTCTGCTTGGCATTGGTCTAGTGAGACTTCTCTGCAGTGGTTCTGCCCCTGTAATTAGTCTCTGCCTAGGCCCCCAGGCTTTTAACAATAGGAATATCTTTTTAAGTCTAGGTAGGGGCTGCCAAGCCTCCACAGCTCTTGCTTTCTGTAAGCCTGCAGAATTAGCACCATGTGGATGCCACCAAGGTTTATGACTTGTACTTTCCTGAGCTGCAGCATAAGCCATACCTGAGGCTTAGAAGTGCTGTGCTGGGATGCAAATAGCACTCTGGGTCTGTCCCCTGAAATATTCTGCCCTCCTGTGCCCTTGAGCCTATGATGGGAGTGGTAGGATTGAAGATCCCTGAAATGCCTTCCATTGTCTTTTTTTCCACTGTCTTGAGGAATAGCACCTGACTCCCTTCTATCTGTGCTAATCTCTTTAGCAAATGATTTGTAGGCGTATTATACCCTTGGTTTCCTCTCCTGAACATGCTTTTTCACTCTTTACTTTCCTAGGCTGAGGGTTTTCCAAATCTTTCCATTATGCTTTCATTTTAGTTATAAATTCTGTCTTTAAATTATTGTTTTTCTCCAAAATCTCAGCATAAGCAGCTAAAATTAACCATCGGCTCCTTCTATATTTTGCTTAGAAATTTCTTCTGCTATATACCCTAGTTCATTACTCTCAATTTTGGCCTTCCACAAAGTTCTCAGGCATGGGCACCATTCAGCCACGTTCTTTGCCAATTAGTAACAAGGATAGCCTTTACTCCAGTTTCCAATACCTTTGTCCTCAGTTCCATCTGAAACCTCATCAGAACGGCCTTTATTATCCATATTTTTTTCTTAAAAAATTTTTGTTGATGCAAAATAATTGTAAAGATTTGTGTGGTCCATTTAATATTTGATACATTCATACAATGATTAAATCAGAGTAGGATACCCATCACTTCAAACATTTATCATTTTTCTGTGTTGGGAACATTTCAAATCTTTTCTAGCTATTTTGAAATATACGATAAATTATGGTTAACTATAGTCACTCTACTATGTTATCAAACAGTAGAAATTATTCCTTCTGTTAGCTGTATTTTTGTACCTATTAACCAACCTCTTTTCACCCCCAATTCTCCCCTACTCTTCTCAGCCTCTGGTAATCATCATTCTACTCTGACCAAGAGACCAACTTTTTTACCTACCACATTTGAGTGAGAACACGTGATATTTGTGTTTCTGTGCCTGGCTTACGTCGCATAACATAATGTCCTCCAGTTCCATCCTTGTTGCTGAGAATAACAGAATTTCATTTTTTTCATGGCTGAACAATATTCCATTGTGTATATATGCTACATTTTCCTTATCCATTCGTTTTTGGACACTTAGATTGATTATATATGTTGGTTATTGTGAATAGTGCTGCAATAAATATGGAGTGCAGATATCTCTTCTATATACTGATATTCTTTCTTTTAGCTATATACCCAGCAGTGTGATTGCTGGATTATATGACAGATCTATTTTTAGTTATTTGTGAAACCTCATACTGTTTTTCACAGTGCCTACACTAATTTACATTCTCACCAACAATGTACAAGCATTCCCCTTTCTCCACATTCCACAAGCATTTGTTATTTTTTGTCTTTTCAATAATAGCCATTTTAACTGAGGTGAGATGATATTACATTGTGGTTTTGATTGGCATTGCCCTGATGATTAGTGATATTGAACATTTTTCATATACCTGTTGGCAATTTGTGTGTCTTCTGAGAAAGGTCTACTCATATCATTTGCCCATTTTAAAATCAGATTATTTGTTTTTTTTTTTTTTTTGCTGTTGAGTCCTTGTATATTCTTTTTATTAATCCCTTGTCAGATGGATAGTTCGCAAATATTTTATCCCATTCAACAGTCTCTTCAGTCTACTGATCATTTCCTTTGCTGCACAGAAGGTTTTTAGTTTGCTGTAATCCCATTTGTCCATTTTTGCTTCTGTTGCTTTTGAGGTCTCACCCAAAAAATCTTTGCCCAGACCAATGTCCTAAAGCATTCTCCAATTTTTTTCTTCTAGCAGCTTCAGGATTTTTAGGTCTTACATTTAAGTCTTTAATCTATTTTCATTTGATTTTTGTATATGTTGAGAGATAGGGGTCTGGTTTTACTCTTCTGCATGAGTATATCCAGTTTTCCTGGCACCATTTATTGAAGAAACTGTCCTTTACCCAATGTATATTCTTGGCACCTTTGTCAAAAAATAGTTGGCTATAAATGTGTGAATTTATTTCTGGGTTCTATTCTGTTTTATTGGTCTATATGTCTGTTTTTATGCCAGTACCATGCTGTTTAGGTTACTATAGCAGCTCTTTAGTATAATTTGAAATCAGGTAGTGTGATGTCTCCAGCATTGTTCCTTTTGTTCAAGATCGCCTTGGCTAATCATGGTCTTCTGTGGTTCTATGCAAACTTTAGGATTTTTTTTTTCTATTTCTGTGAAGGATATCATTGGTACTTTGAGAGGAGTTGCATTGAATTTGTAGATCACTTTGGATAGTATGGACATTTAAAAAACATTAGTTCCTCCAGTCCATGAGCATAGCATATCTTTCCATTTGTTTGAACCCTCTTCCATTTCTTAGTTCAAGTGTTTAATCGATTTCATCATAGAGATCTTTCACTTCTTTGGTTACATTTATTCCTAGTTTTTTTTTTCATAACCATAGTAAATGGGATTGCTTTATTGGTTAGTTTTTCAGATTGTTGGTTGTTAGTGTATAGAAATGCTGCTGATTTTTGTATGTTGATTTTGTATTCTGCAACTTTACTGAATTTATTGACCAGCTCTAACAATTTTTTTGGTGGCATCTTTTTCTAAATATAGGATCATGTTATCTGTGAACAAGGATAATTTGATTTTCTCCTTTCCAATTTGGATGCCCTTTATTTTGTTCTCTTGCCTAATTGCCCTGGCTAGGACTTCCAGTACTATACTGAATAAATATGATGAAAGTGGGCATCCTTGTCTTAGTCCAGATATTAGAGGAAAGACTTTCAATTTTTCTCCATTTAGTATGATGTTAGCTGTGGATTTGTTATATATGTCTTTTATTGTTTTGAGGTATGTCAGTTCTATATCTAGTTTTTTGAGAGATTTTATCATAAAGGCATGTTGAATACTGTTGAATGATTTTTTAGCATTTATTGCAACTATCGCATGGTTTTTGTTCTTAATTCTGCTAATGTGATGTATCTGTATATTGATTTGCATATGTTGAACCATCCTTGCATTCCTGGGATGAATCCCACTTGATCACAATGAATGAGGTTTTTAATGTGTTGCTGAATTCAGTTTACTAGTATTTTGCTGAGAAATTTTGCATCTATGTTCATCAGGGATATTTGCCTGTAGTTTTCTTTTGTGTGTGTGTCCTCGTCTGATTTTGGTATCAGGGTAATGTTGACCTCATAGAATGAGTTTAAAAGTATTCCCTCCTCTTCAACTTTTTGGGATAGTTTGAGTAGAATTGGTGTTATTTCTTCTTTAAATGCTTGGTAGAATTTAGCAGTGAAGCCATCAGGTTCTGGGCTTTGATGGGAGACTTTTTTTACTGCTTCAATCTTGTTACTTGTTATTGATCAGTTCTGATTTTCTACTTCTTTGTGGTTCAGTCTTGGCAGATTGTATGTGTACAGGAGTTTTATCCATATCTTTTAGACTTTCCAATTTGTTGGCATATTTGTTCAGAATAACCTCTAATGATTCTTTATGTTTCTGTGGTATCAGTTATAATGTCTCCTTTTTCAACTCTGATTTCATTTATTTGGGTATTCTCTCTTTTTCTTAGTCTAGCTAAAGATTTGTCAATTTTGCTTATCTTTTTTAAAAATCTACTTTTTATTTTGTTAATCTTCTTTTTTTGTCTCAGTTTCATTTATTTCTGCCCTGATCTTTATTATTTCTTTTCTTCTACTGATTTTGGGTTTGGTTTGTTCTTGCTTTTCTAGTTCCTTGAGATGCATCATTAAGTTGTTTATTTGAAGTCTTTCTACTTTTTTGATGTAGATATTTAATGCTATACCCTTCTCTCTTTGCACTACTTTTGCCATATCCCATAGGTTTTGGTACATTGTGTTTCCATTTTAATTTGTCTTGAGGAATTTTAAGTTTTCTTTTAAATTTCTTCATCAGTCCCACCATTGTTCAGGAGCATGTTGTTTTATTTCCATTAATTTGTACAGTTTTCAACATTCTTTCCATTATTGATTTCCAGGTTTATACCAGAAAAAATACATTGTTATTATTTTGATTTTTAAAAAATTATTAAGATATATTGTCTCTCCTGGAGAATGTTTTGTGGAAACATTCCATGTGTTCTGGAAAAATATGTCTATTCTGCAGCTGTTAAATGGAATGTTCTGCAAATATCTGTTAGGTTCATTTGGTCTAGAGTACAGCTGAACTCTCATGTTTCTTTGCTGATTTTCTGTCTTCACAATCTGTCCATTGCTGAAAGTGGGGTGCTGAAGTCCCTTACTATTACTGCACTGTAATAATACATGGTATTATAATCTCTCCCTTTAGGTCAATTAATATTTGTTTTAAATGTTTGGGTGTTTTGGTGTTGAGTGTATATATATTTGTTGTATCCTCTTGCTGTATTGACCCTTTTATCATTATATAATATCCTTCTTTTCCTTTTTTTTTAAAACCGTTCTTGACTTAAAGTCTATTTTCTCTACTGTAAGTATAGCTACTCCTGCTCTTTTTTGGTTTCCAGTTGCATGGAATATCTGTTTTAATTCTGCCACTTTCAGTCTGTGCATGTCTTTATAGGTGAAGTGGGTTTCTTAAAGACAGCATATAATTGGGTCTTTTAAAAAATCTGAACCCATTTAGCCACTCTATGTCTTTTATTTGGAGAATTTAATACATTTACATTCAAAGGTATTATTGATAGGTAAGGATTTATTACTGCCATTTTGTTACTTGTTTTCTGATTGCTTTGTGGGTCCTTCCCTCCACTTTCCCTCTCTTACTGTCTTCTTTCTGGTTAAGCAATTTTCTCTAGTGATACATGTTGATTCCATGCTATTTATTTTAAGTGTCTCTATTATATATTGTTACTTTCTGGTTACTATAAAGCTTACAGAATCCTCTTATAGTTATAACAGGTTATCTCAAACTGATATTGACTTGACTTTGATTGCAAAGTAAAGAAAGTAACAAAACAAACTCTACAATTTAGCACCCTTCTTTTTGATTTTTGATTTTTCAGTTTACATCTTTTTATATTGCTTATTTCTTAACCAATTGTCATTATTTTTATAAAATAGTTTTGTCTTTTAGTCTTCTTACTTAAGCCATTAGTGGTTTCTTTATCTCAATTACAGCATTAAACTATTCTAAATTTGTCTGTTTTCTTTCTTTTACCAGTAAGTTTAATATATTTAGATGTTTTCATGTTACACATTAGCATCCATTTCTTTCAGATTGAAGAACTCCCTTCAGTATTTCTTGTAAGGCGGGTCTGGTGTTGATGATTTCCTCAGCTTTTGTTTGCCTGGGAAAGTCTTTATCTCTCTTTTGTGTTTGAAGGATAGCTTTTCTAGGTACAATATGCATGGCTGGCAGTTTATTTTCCTTCAGCACTTTGAATATAGCATCCTTATCTCTCTTGGCCTACAGGGTTTCTGCTGAGAAATCCATTGCATATCATATTGGAGCTCCATCAAATGTGATATTTTTTTCTTTCCTTTTGCTGTATTGAGTATCCTTTTTTGTCTATGATTTTTGCTAATTTGAGTATTATGTGTCTTGAAGAATTCCTCTTTGGACTGAGTTTGGTTGATAACTTCTGAGCTGCTTGTACCTGGATGCTGTCATCCTTCTTCATTGTTTCCTTAAGTATGCTTTCTAAGCTCTTTTCTCTCTTGTTTCCTTCAGGAATTCCTATTATGCAGAGGTCAGTTCATTTAATGGTGTCCCGTAATTCTCATAGGCCTTCCTCATTCTTTTTAATTCTTTTGTTTTCTCCCTTGATTGGGTAATTTCATATGTTTTGTCTTCAGGCTCATTAATTCTTTCCTCTATTTGATCAAGTCTGCTCTTGAAGCTTTCTAATGAGTTTTTCAGTTCAGTTATTGTATTCTTTATTTGTAGGTTTTCTATTATTTTAAAAATTGTTTTCATTTCTTTGTCGAATTTCTTATTTTGTTCCTGGATAGTTTTCCAAATTTCATTTAGTTTTCTATCCATATTTGCTTGTGATCTCTGAACTTGTTTAAGAGGATTATTTTGAATTCTCTCTCAGACATTTCATGGATATTCAATCTTCTGGGTTCATTGCTGTAGCTTTGTTGGTTTCTCTTGGTCATGTCATATTTCTCTGAGTTTTCACAATCTTTGTGTCTTTACATTGATGCCTGAGAATTTGAGGAGACTGCCACCTCTTCCAGTGTTTGCAGATATTCATTGGTGGTGTTAGACATTTACTACTTACTCTCAGAACTTAAATGCTGTTCTGTTGTTGCTTCTCCTTTTGGGGAGGACTTATGGTGAACTGAACTGACACACTGCAGTGGAACTAACTTGTTGCCCTATTGTTGTTTCCTGGCCTGTGGGAAGACTCATATTGAACACTGGAATTTAAATGCTTCTCCATAACTAAATTGTTGCCCTCATATTGTTTTTGAGTCTGTGGAAAACTTACAGTGATCACTGGAACTTAGATGTTGCCCCAGAAATATATTGCTGCCCTGCAAATATTTCCCATTCTGAGGAAGACTTAAGTTGGCACTGTAACTTAATTTTGACCTTTTAGTTGTTTCTGGGAAGGGAATGCTCCACACAAGCACCTGGGCTTTGTGGAACATCCAGCCAAGGATTTGGGCTTTCCTGTGGGTTGTGACCCTTGCAGTGCTATGGTGCTAATCAGTCTCTTCAACTTGGGATCTCCACTTATTGGAGTGCAGAGAAGCTCTCAAGATCTACTTTCCAATCATCGTGATTAATGCCCTGCTTTTTGTCCCCAATTCACTGCAGGTGGTTTAGCCCTCCTGGAACTCCTGATGATTCCTGTGGGACAAGAGAGGAATAGGCTTCCATAAAGATTTGAAGATCAATGGAGAGATAGAACATGCACCTCCAATTCCCTCCACTCACCACAGAAACCATGAGTTTAAAGAAATTCTCTATGAGTGGTATTTTGCTGGCTTGGGAAAGGCAATGGCACAGTCTGAAATGAACATTTCTTTTACCAGTTGTGACTTCTCTCAATTCTGTGGATGCAGGGGAGGTCTCCATTTCTCCCCCAAGTTCTGGAGAATTCAGGGTGATATTCTTGCCTTTGAATATTTTCCAGTTGTATTTTTGTTGTGGAACTGATACTGGGGAATCTTCTACTCCACAATCTTGCTGATGTCACTGTACTGTTCATATTTCTATCAGCATCCTAATCACAACCACTTAGGCAATAACTAAGGAGTTCCAAACTTTCTTTAGTCTTCTTGTCTGCTAAGCCCTCAAAATCTAGGCTTTTTCTAGCTTGTTTCTACAAATTCTCCCAACCTTTTTCCATTACCCAGTTCCAAAGCCACTCCCACATTTTCGGGTATTTGTTATCAGCAACACCCCACTTCTCTGTACCAGTTTTCTGTATTAGCTTGTTTTCTGTTGCTTGTAACAGAATATTTGAAACTGCATAATTTAAAAGAAAAAGAATTTATTTCTTACAATTATGGAGGCTAAGAAGTCTCAAGTTGAGGGGCGATAGCTGGTGAGAGCCTTCTTGCTGGTGGGGCCTCTTTGAAGAGTCCCAAGGCAGTTCAAGGCATCACATGATAAGGGGGCTGAACATGTTAGCTCAGATTTCTAGTCCTTGTCTTATAAATCCACCAGTCCGACTCCCATGATAACCCATGAATCCATTAACCATTTAATCTATTAATTCATGAATGGATTAATCCGTTCATTATCGCTAAACCCTTATGATCCAATTACCTCTTAAAGGCCTCACCTCTCAAAGTTGCCACATTGGGGAGTAAGTTTCAAAATGAATTTTTTGAGGGGACATTTAAACCATGGCAGGGTATAGGGTTTCAGATTTGCAAGATAGAAAGTCTGGAGATCTGTTTCACAACATGTGAACATACTTAACACTATTAAACTGTATGCTTAATGGTTAAGATGATAAATTACAGGTTATGTGTTTTTTACTACAATTTAAAAAAACTATGCCTATTTTAAATAAGTAGCTCACTCTCTTGTAAAATTTACTACCTTATCAAATTGTTCAAATTGAACCAGTGACTAAACTGTGGTCTTCTCTAGGGTACTTAAAATTACTAAAATAAAAGAATAAGTATATAAACCAACAGCTGGTAATGCTTTTAAAATAATTCACTTATTTAAACTGTGACACAAAAAAGAGGTTTTAAAATCTTACTCAAGTACTCTTTAAAAATAACAAATATATTAATTACTTGATGTCTTTACTATATCTAAAATAATTGCTGTAACAGAGGTAGGGACACAGTAAAAGAGGTACTATTGAAGCTAGTATACTATACTGTGGATACTATTGAAATACGTTAGAAGTACTATTGAAATATTTTAACAGAATAGCACACTAAACAGACTGACTGAAGTTCTTATACAAAGATCTCATGTAAATAACAACAAAATAATAATAAGTCCATCAATTCCATAAGAGATATATACAAAATTTGGATGCCAAAATTCTTTTTTTTTTTTTTTTTTGAGGTGGAGTCTCATTCTGTCATCCAGGCTGGAGTGCAGTGGCGTGATCTCGACTCACTGCAACCTCTGCCTCCCATGTTCAAGTGATTCTCCTGGCTCAGCCTCCTGAGTAGCTGGGATTACAGGCATGTGCCACCATGCCCGGCTAATTTTTGTACTTTTAGTAGAGACGGGGTTTCACCATGTTGTCCAGGCTGGTCTCGAACTCCTGACCTCAGGTGATCCACCTGCCTCAGCCTCCCAAAGTGCTGGGATTACAGGCATGAGCCATCGTGCCTGGCCTGGATGCCAAACTGCTTAAAAGAAACATGGGAAGTTATCTCGTTATAAGCTCCATAAGACTAAGATCTGGCAAAACCGGATCTTGAAGTATGTGATGAAACCTCAAATTGACACTTGCCAAAATTCTCCATTAAACACCCCATCACAGTAGGGATAAATTTGCCATGGTATTAAACACTGACTAGAAAACTTCTGTAGTATAGCAGAGGACATGTCCAGTTCATGCATTATCTATACTAAATTAAGCTCAGTATGGTTTTGGGATGATTCAAGCACATTACATTTATTGTGCACTTTATTTCTATTATTATTACATTGTAATATATAATGAAGTAATTATACAACTCACCATAATGTTGAATTAGCGGGAGCCCTGAGCTTGTTTTCCTGCAACTAGAAGGTCTTATCTGGAGGTGATGGGAAACAGTGGCAGATAATCCTCACAAGGAGTAAGCCACCTAGATTTCTTGCATGTGCAGTTCACAATAAGATTCACACTTCTGTGAGAATCTAATGCCACCGCTGATCTGACAGGAGGCAGGGCTCAGGTGGTAATGTGAGTGATGGAGGACAGCTGGAAACACAGATGAAGCTTCGCTTGCTTGCCCACCACTCACCTCTGTGTGGCCCAGTTCCTAACAGGCCATGAACCGGTGCCAGGGGTTGTGGACCCCTGCTCTAAGTAATAGTTTTAGCATCCCCAAATGGATTTATATAATTTATACAATTGTGTTTATTAATGTGTACTAATAGGTACAGTTATTTTCTGGGTTAGTTGAAGTATTTGCCTATCAAAAATCCACAGCCCTTACTATGGCAGAAAACAAAATAAAAACAAAACAAAGCAACAAAATAAAAGCACAATTAGATTTTGTGTTACTAACTTAGAATATTCCAATTATCTAATACACAGACATATTTAATTAGAATGCTTATTTATAGAATGCTTACATAAAAGCTATGTAAGTCTTTTTCCATTAGTCATAAACTTTATTATCCTTATCACTCTTAATCCTCTGAAAAAATGAAAAGGTCCTTGACCAAACTGAAAAGTTACATCTGCTAGATATGTTAAATTGAGGTTCTCCAGAGCCTTCAGCAGATGGTTCACAGAAGTTGACTGCTAACCCAAGAGCCTCAGAATAAGCTAATGATTACATGGAGTAGATAATTTTGGCTCAAGATCATTGGAAGAAGATTCTTCTATATATTACACTCTCTATTGCATATTCTTATATATTATGTTTGTGGTAATACTATTCTCCTTTATTGCCTTAAAGTATTCTACTTCTGACTTAGCTTATCATATTCACTTTACTAGTGATAATGAGTTACTATGTCTAGACCAGAGTTGACAAACTATGGCTTACAGACCTAATCTGGCCTGCCACCTGTTTTTGTAAATAAAATTTTTTTGGAACACAGCCACAGCCATTTTTTTAACATGTTGCCTATGGCTGCTCTTGTGCTACAACAGCAGAGCTGAGTTGTGACCAAAAAACAATATATGGCTCACAAAGCCAAAAATATTTAATATCCAGTTTTTTACAGAGAAAGTTTGCTGATCCTTGATCTAGATAATTATCATCATAACTCTATAATTCAGCTATTCCAAGCTATTTTTAGCTCAGCCATTTAAATAAGTGATGTTAAGGTATGTTACTCTGACTTTCCAATAGCAATACTCTTTGTCCAAGAAGCATAATGAGAAGGAAAACAACAACAACAACAACAAAAAACAGAAAAAGCCAAACAAACAATACTCTGCATGCAATATATAAATGAAATAAAATGTCCTTGCACCAGGGAAATTACAAAATAAAGACAACAACTATTTGTCAACAGTACTCAGAAACAGTATATCTGGAGTTCCATCAGTGTTGAATTATCTCTTGTATATCTTTTTGTTATTTTTTTTCTATAAAACAATGAGACTCTTTAGTGCCAATATAGGACCAAGATTAATTGTTCTGTTGAATTATTAGTTAGGCCATTCCAACAGTGTAATTTCTATGGTAGTCAGTCTCCAAGATAGTACCTAATGATTTTCGCTTCTTGGTGTTCATGCACTTGTACACTGTACCTCTCCCACACTGTGCTGAGGTTGGTATATGTGACCTCTGTGGCAACAGTGATGGTATGTGACTTCCAATGTTAGGTAATAAAAGACAATGTATTTTCTGCCTTATTCTCTATCATACAATTCACTCTAGGGAAAGTTAGCTGCCCTGTTGGCAGCAGCTCTGTGGAAAGGCCCATGTGGCAAGGAATTGAGAAATCTTGCCAACAGCCCATGAGAAACTGAGGCCTCAAGTCCACAGCCAGGTGAGTGAGTCTTCTTGGAAGTACGTGGATCCTATACTCTATTCCAGCCTTCAGAGAACTGCAGCCTTAGCTGACATCCTGGCTGCAACTTTGTAAGAGACACTAATCCAGAACCACTCAGATAAGATGCTCCAAAACTTATAACCCTCAGGAACTATATGACATAATTTTCTTGTTTTCAAGCTTCTAAATTTGGAATCATTTGTTACAGAGCAAAAGATAACTGATACAATTTAGCTCCCCAACTAAATTCCCCAACATCCCGAATGAATTATGTATCATTTCAAAGAGTACATAAAACCCTTTATGGAGAGAGAATTCTGAGAATAATGATCCTATCCACAGGAGTGAAGCTACTAGAAGCTTTCATAAAAAAATTACTTTGGTTGACATAGTAAATACTACGTCCCAAACTGTGAGGCACAGCAAACACAACAAGCCAGTTTAAATTCCTTAAACCAAGTAGTTATAAATAATAGAATTGTCTTGGATTTTATTTTGGCCAACCAGGGAAGATTCTTTACCATTGCTAACATTGTGTATTATACCTAAACACTTCCAGTGAATTGGAATAATCTACCTCTAAGCTAAAAGAAAAGGCAACCTGGCTACCTAAAATAAACTTAGAAAATCTTTGAGACTTGTTTTTGTGATCAGGTCTGGGAAATTTGGGGTCATGGTTCTGAAATATCTCCCGGGCCTTTCCAGTTATACTTATCTCACTGGTGTTCAATGTCTATGTTCCAGAATCTTAAATGCTTGTGTGCAACCACCATCCTGACAAATGATTCAACAAATGATTCAAAGACAAAAACCAGAATACAATTATTTTGATAGACACGTAAAACTGAAAATCAAATATCCACAGATGAGACTTCACCTTCAAGGAAAATCGCCAACAGTGGTAAAGAGCTGCACAACACTTGAAGTTTTCTCCTGCAGCTTTGATTAAACAAGCATCAGTAGGAAGGACTAAAAATAAAGAGGTTCCTACAAACATAGAAAAAGACTGTTTTTTTTTCTGTAGCAATGGAAACAAAATAGCCACAAGAACCAGTTTTAAACCCATTCAGTTGGTCAAGAATAACCTGCATCAGTGAGCCCCTCTCGCTTGAGTCAGCTCACGGGGAAAGATTCACTCCAATAAACACCCCTCTCAGTGCCAGCTAATCAGCAGCAGTCTCACCTGAGTAACTGAGCTGCCGCAGACGATGTCCAACCACTCATACCCCTGAAAGTCTGTCAATTCCTAGCACTTCATGCTTCCCCTAAAGAAAAATCTGATATAAGGCTGTCTGCTGTGCCTGACTGGCATAGCCCTCCCTGATTATAAGAAGCAACGCATTCAGCTTTGTCTTGTCAATATTTTTGATGTTGAGTGCTCGTCTCATCATCTTCTGACCAATTCCCCTGATTCTTTTATCATTTTTTTAACCTCTTCCTGTTTAATACTACTAACAGTAACAGTAATGATGATGATGATTTTGTAACTGCTACTCACCATATGCCATGCACTGTGCCAAGGGCTTTCATTATCTTAATATCTGGCTACCAGCACTTTTTAGATTTTCAGGTAGCACTCACACCTGAGGCTATCCCTGGCTTATTCCATGTGTCAGTCATTTGCTGGTTGCCTTCGATTCATTCCTCACCCTTTCTCTGTTCTGTCATGGAAGGCTGACTCCTGCTGATGGAGTTTGCCAGGCTCTTCTGTCAGCTGGCTTCCAGCTCATTTCTGCTAATGGGAATATGTGGTGAAAGATGAAAGTCCGGAAGGGAGAAAGGAAGAATATTTCTTCCCTCTCTGCTTCTGGAGGTGGCTTGGCCAATATCTGTGTTTCTTCCCATTGCTCCAGCTCCTTCGAACATGCCTTATTTCTTTTGGTGATGAAGGCATGATGCTGTAGATATCTAGGTTGTTTGGCAATCCTGTTTGGATTCTCAGCTTTTACAACACCCAATAATAAATTATTTTTAAAACAGCTTCAGTCTTTGTAATTTCCTAGAACATTGACAGAATGAGCAAGAATAGGTGGTAGAATTCATATCAGGTAGAATTGAGAGTCTTGAGATTTAGTCCTAAGTCTGTCTCTGAATCACGTGTGACCTTGAAACAATTACAGGTTGGTGCCTCAGTTTTGCTATCTATATAATGGAATTACTGATCTTTAAAGGTTCCCCTCCTGGCCCTCCGCCACTACCCTGGCCAATTAGAACCTTCTATAATGCTGGGATTGCAAGAATTAGTTTAACATTTATAAGAGTTATAACTGTTCTATTCTCTCATGTAAGAGTTCAAAAATTGCTTTAAAATGAAAATGCAGAGCCCTGATTTAAAGAGCAGGAAAAAAGTGTCATTAAAAGTGTTATAAATAAAGATTTTCCTTTAAAATTTGTATTATTTATAAAATGCTATAGAGGTAATAGTGATATAGGGGCAACAATTAACTTAAAAAGTACAAAAAATTTTCTGGCATTATAATATTATACAATGCAATATATAATACTACTTTATTAATGTCATATCTTGATTAATGATAAGATTTTTCAGGCTTGCTTTTCCACAAACTCATTTAATGGATCATCAAAATTTAAACTTTTAGAAATTTTATTTTCAACTGATGCAATTGAAAGTGACATTAGTTTCTCTTGGAAAATGTCAGATTGCAAATAATTTTTGATAATTTTAAATTTTGATGAGGATCTTACTGCTGATGCAATTGTTATTGGAGCTGTTAAGAGTATTTTGTAGCCTGTTACATTTGGGATACATTTCTGATAAATTATTATTGCTACTATATTTTAAGACTAGTTAAGTATAGTAGTCAGAAGGCGGAAAGAGTAGAACAAAGAGTTTGATCTGTAACTGACTGAATAATCAATTGAGATAACTCACTACTCTCAGGTCAGCCTGATAAATTGTTTTGAAATAAAAATTTTAGCATATGTAGAGCTGGTGATTCTCTTGGAGCAATTTTTCTAAAAATATTTAATTCTTTATACAAATTAGTTTTGTATAAGACTAAATTTAATTTTAAATGTAAATTTATACAATGGTTTCTTAATGTTTCCTTTGACATTTCCTATAACTTGTAGAGGCTGTACAAGAAATTAAATGTGGCTTCTTGATTTGTATAAAATTCAAAATGATGGTTTATGCAGTCTACCAATGTATCTTCAATTATAAGGAAAAAACTAATTTAAACATGGTCTCAGCTGCCATGGTGGCACCTACCTGCAGTCCTAGCTCCTTCGGAGCCTGAGGCAGAAGGATCCCTTGAATCCAGGAGTTGAAGGCAGAATCCCTTAAGTCCAGGAGTTCAAAGCTATAGTGTGCCATGATCATGTCTGTGACTAGCCACTGCTCTCCAGCCTGGGCAACACAGCAAAAGCCTGTCTCAAAAATAAATAAATAAATGTGAAATTGTTTTACTCATTAATAGTTTGCTCATTTGAAGCTTCATATGAAACTAGTGTATTTTTCTATCAAATGCCACCATCTTTAAATTTGCTTTATATTTTTAAGCCACGATCTTTAAATTTCTTTTCCATTTCCAAGCCTATTTCTCTTTCTAAGCAGCTTTGTAATGTTGAGGCTATTTTCAAAATGTAAGATTCTAAACTCTTTAGAGAATTCTAATGACTCCCTGATATGCTTTCTCGCAATGTCCGTGTGTGCAGTTTTATTTTGTAATAATCTACTGAGAGTTTACTGCCTGTGTCCTGGCAGTTCCTGTCTTGGCCTCAGGCCAGAATTAATATTTGTACAGACACCACAAGGTTAGGCTCCAGGGACTGATGGCCAAGCCCGTCTCCCTGTATGGGTCCCAGTGATGCCTACACGCAGAATCCCTTCTTTCTCCCTTGGCTGCAGCCACTGCTGCTCTTGCGGCTGCTGTCACTCTCCCTGCTGCCATCCTGGTCCCATGTCCAGGTCCAGCAGCCTTAGTCAGTTAAATATAATCTTTTTGTGTACTTAAGAACTTGAAAGATGAGCAGAATACTGCACAAGAGGAGCCAGGGGTGTTTATCTTCTTTGTACAAGAAATTTTTGTAGCCTCAAAGGTGAGGGACCTTAGTCATTGAGACTTACTAGCACCAGTAAGTCTAAAATCAGGGGCCCAGACACAGAGCCACAGATGCTCAGGAAAAGCCGTAGCATTGCCAGGGGACCCAGGGGATTGAGTACAATTGTTTCCGAGATGTTCAGCAACATATTCAGTATTATAGGTGACAGAATCTTCCAGAAGTGGTGTTACGTGAAGATTGGTGTTTTGGAGCAAACAGTATCTGACCACCTTGAGGAAACTTGACAAGTTTACTTACATGCCAGCATGTTATCTTTAGTACTTCTTGAATATTCTACATGATTCATTCACTGTAGGTGTGAGATATATTGTACTGTTTTTTTTTTTACAATGATACTATAAAAAATTTAATGGAAAAATGTTTTAAAACAAGTTTTGAAAACTTTTTGTTATGGAAAATTTCAAACACATTCAAAAGTAGAGTGAATAGATAGTATAATGAACCCCGCTTTAGGTACCGGTTAATTCAGCTTCAGTGATTTCTTGACTGAATTTTATCTACGTCTCCATTCCCTTCCCTCAGTCCTGGGTTATTTTGAAACAAATCCCGAACATCCTATCATTTTATCAGCAAATATTTTAATAATATCTTTAAAAGATTAAGTACTATTATTTCACCTAAAAAATGAATGATTCTTAATACTATAAAATAGTTATTAGTTAAATTTCTCTAATTATCTCAATTTTTTTTCAGAGTTTGTTTGAACCATGATCTAAACACACACTGCATACTGCTGTTAGTTGGTATGCTTAAGTCTCTTTTAATATATAATTGTTGGCTGGGTGCCATGGCTAATGCCTGTAATCCTGGCACTTTGGGAGGTCGAGGTGGCCAGATCACTTGAGCTCAGAAGTTCGAGACTAGCCTAGGCAAAATAGAGAAACCCTGTCTCTACAAAAAAGTACATAAAAAAATTAGTTGGTCACGGTGGCGTGTGCCTGTGGTCCCAGCAACTTGGGAGGCTAAGACAGGAGGATTGCTTGAGCCTGTGAGGTGGAGGTTGCAGTGAGCTGAGATTGCACCACTGCAATCCAGCTTGGGTGACAGGAGTGAAACTCTGTCTGAAAAACAAAAAACAAAAAACAAAAAAACAAAAAAGAAAACCCTGTCTCAAAAAAAAAACCAACACAAACAAACCCATATGTATGTGTGTGTATATATATATATATTTGCCCCATCTCCTCTTTTTTCCTTTGTAATTTCTTTGTTGAAGAAACTGGGTCATTTTGTCCTGTAGAATGAATCATGGTATGGATTCCGCTTCTTGCATCCTGCTGTGGTCTGAATGTTTGTGTCCCTGCAAAACTCATATGCTGAAATTCCAGCCTCTAAGGGAATGGTATTAGGAGATGAGGTTTTTGGGAGGTAATTAGGTCATGAGGGTGGAGCCCTCATGAATGGCATTAGTGCCCTTCATCAAAGAGATCCAAGAAAGACCTTGTGTTCCTTCCACCATGTGGGGACATAGTAAAAATATGGTTGTCCATGAACTATAAGTGGGCCCTTGCTAGACATCAAAGCCTTGATCTTGGAGTTCTTAGCCTCCAGAATTTGAGAAATAAATTTCTGTTTTTTATAAGCCATTCAGTTTATTATATATTTTTTAGAGCAGCCTGAATGGGCAAAGACACACCTCTAGGTGATTGTTTAACACATTCTGCTGTTCTTTGTATTTCTGTAACTTGTTCCTTGTATTTCTGTAGGCTTAAGAGATTTCTCTTTGATTATTTGGTGTGTGGCTACTTCATAGGTGGTCTTGTGTACTTCTATCCAGACACAATAATGTCACTTTTTTGTGATGTTAGCAGCCATTAAATCTTTTTTCAGATCCATTATTTCATGAGGGTTTACAAAAGGATTATATTTAAATTGTATCATTATTTATTAGCTGGGCTATTTCTATAAAGATAAACCTCTCTGTATAAAATATGGTTATTATGGTCTGAAGTATAGTATGCATAAAAAAATAAGACTTATGCTTATGCTTGATTCTTTCTCTTTATTTATCAGATTTCAAAATAGTGAATTGCTTCTCCAGCATCCTCCATATGTGACCAATGAGTTTTTAAAAGAATAATTATAAATTCATGAGTTTAAATTTATTTGATGTGTTTTAATCCCTACTAATGCCCACATTGTCTCATCTTTGGCCAGTGAGAGAATTGCTTGGCTCTTGAGTCCTTTGACAGGCTCACACTAGTCTTTTATAGTTTCCTTGCTTTTTGGTATAGTCTGATATTCCAGCTTCATCTGGCACATTTTCTGTCCCAGGTTTGGAAACAGCTATTTCTCCAATGTATCCTGTGTTTTTTAGTGGAAATGATGTTTTCAAACTACAGTCAAGTTTGTAGGTGTTTCCAGTAGACAGAGCCAGGAGTTTTAAAAAATAAAATAAATGATGAATTCATACTGATACTTCTAATTCAAACTCAGGATCACAGGGTTTTTGTTTAACATTATCAATCTTATGTCATCTGTATCTTCTTTCTCCATGAAGAAATTGGTTGCTTCTCAAGGACACCAACATAATTATTCATTTGCTTTGTCCCACAGAACATAACCCCCCAAAATAACTGTATCAACACTATACCAACAATGTGTTTACTGCAGACAATTTATAATTATTTTATTTTATTTTTAGAGAACAAGGTCTCACTTTGACACCCAGGCTGGAATGCAATGGCACGATTATTGTAATCTTGAGCCCAGAATAGCTGGGACTACAGGAGCACTCCTTTACACCCAGCTAATTTAAAAATTATTTGTACAGGCAGGGCCTCACTAGGTTGCCCAGGCTAGTCTTGAACTCCTGGGCTTAAATGACCCTCCTACCTCAGGCTTCTAGAGCCCTGGGATTACAGGTGTGAGTCACTGCACTGGCCCAATTTATCATTATTTATATAGTACTTTTTGTCTTTAGGTTTAATCCTACTAGGATTAAACAATCAAATTATTGTGTTATAAAGTCATTGGAAATAATTTGTGTGATCTATTTTTAAAATTTTGTTTTTGTTTTATAGAATTTAATTTTTAAATTTAATTTTGTTTTATAATTATGTAAAATATTTATGTGTCCTCAAAGTCAAATATACAAAATGAAATATATTCAGAGTAGTGTAACTTTTGCCTCTGCCCCTGCTCTATTCTCTCTCTCTCTCCCATAGTTTTTTTTAAAATTAAATTTTTGGTTTAGTATTCTATTTTTTATAGTTATAGTGTGTCAAGAAGATATATAAAGTTGGTCAGGGTCATTAGCAAACTAGGTATCTTTCACAACCTGAAGTTGTAGAGTCTGGGGGTGAGGAGGGAAAAGGAGGATGGAGGTAGGCATTGGGCTTCTGATGGGCATAGCAAGAGTAAATATGACCTGGAGATTGAAGAGTCTGCTGTTGCTTGCTCAAGTAAACAAAGGAAAATGCTATAAATACCTGGGAGATATTAGAAAAACTAGAATGATAGTGAGAAGCAAGGTAAAGATTCATTCAACACTTCTCAAGAACTCATTGTTTTCTAGGAATGGTGACAAGGCAAGACTGATCAAGTTTCAGAGAAGGTCTAATTTCTTAGTCAGTATACATTTTCATTTGTGATTACTTGGGTTCTCTTATTTTATTCATATAGTAATGAAATAGTTGAGAAGAAGTTGACTTTGAATTGGGCATATCAGGAAATGTTTCAGTCCAGTTCTAAGGTTCTATAGTGTCTTGTTTCAGTAGCTGGCTCTTGGTAGATAGACAGCCAAAGAGATAGATAGAGAGGCAAAGGGAATAGATTGAGAGGCAAAAGATAGACAGGGAGACAAAGAGAAAGGGCATCCCAGGAAGAAGGGGACAGGTGACCTAGGTGTGTTTGTGAGCATTCATTCACGGCTGTTCTCATATGAATCATTTCTTTTTCTTTTTTTTGTGATGAAGTCTTGTTCTGTTGCCCACGCTGGAGTGCAGTGGCGTGATCTTGGCTCACTGCAACCTCTGCCTCCTGGATTCAAGTGATTCTTCTGTCTCAGCCTCCAGAGTAGTTGTGATTACAGGCACGTGCCACTACACCCAGCTAATTTTTGTAGTTTTATAGAAACAAGTTTTCACCATGTTGTTCTTGAACTCCTGACCTCAAGTGATCTGCCCACCTCGGCTTCCCAAAGCGCTGGGAATACAGGTGTGAGCCATTGCCCCTGGCCAGGTAACTATGGAAGGTGATGGATATATATATATGTATTTTTAAGAGATCAGGCCTTGCTATGTTGCAGGCTGGTCTTGAACTCCTGGGCTCAAATGATCCTCGCACCTTGGCCTCCCAAAATACTAGGATTACAGGTGAATCATATGAATCATTTCTAAAACCAGGACTTGGGCCAAAATAACTTAACATGCCTAAAAATACTAGATGATTTGGCAGAACCAACAAGTATAGGATAAATGGAACATTTTAAAATAAGGATAATTTATTTTCTCTCATAGAATTATGTTATCTAGAGTAAGATGATTAATTGTGTGTGTCCACTTGACTGGCCACAGGGTGCCTAGACTAAATATGATTTCTGTTGTGTCTTTCTAGATGTTTCTGGATGAGATTAGCATTCAAATTCGTGGACTCATTAAAGTAGATGGCCCTCTCCAATATGGGTGGGCATCATCCAATCTGTTGAAGGCGTGAAGAGAACAAAAGAAGGAGGAAGGAAGAATTCACCTTTTTTCTTGCTGCCCACCTGCTTGGGCTGGGACATTGCATCTCACCTTCTCCAGCCTTTGGATGAGGATTTACACCCTGGTTCTCAGGCCTTCAGGCTCTAACTGGAGCTACACTATCAGCTTTCCTGGGCCTCCAGATTGCAGATGGTGGATCACGGTACTTTTTAGCCTCCATCATAAAGTAAGCCAATTCCTAATAATAAATCTCTTTCTCTCTCTATCTATATATCCATCTCCTCTCTAGTTCCGTTTCTCTGGAGAACCCTGACACATAGAGTTAGAAATTAGGTTTTTTGCTTTTTGCTTTTTTTGAGATGGAGTTTCGCTCCTGTTGCCCAGATTGGAGTGCAATGGCGTGATCTTGGCTTACTGCAACTCCGGTTCTCATGCTTCAGCTTCCTGAATAGCTGGGACTACAGGTGCATGCCAGTATTCTTAGTAGAGACGGAGTTTCACCATGTTGACCAGTCTGGTCTTGAACTCCTGACCTCAGGTGATCCACCCACCTCAGCCTCCCAAAGTGCTAGGATTACAGGCGTAAGCCACCACGCCTGGTCAAAATTAGTTAGTTTTTTTTTTTTTTAATTTAAATAAGGCCCGTCTGTGAAAAAGGCAAAAAGAGCCCTTTTAAACAATCCTGTTATTTCACAAAAATCTCAGTTGCTCTTATCACAGCTCTAAAAGTGAAATAGTCAGGTGAAATGGGAAAAAATAGTTCTCGATTATTCTAAATGGTTGTAAGGCACCCCTTGTTATAGTGCTGCTTTTATTTTTTCTGTGTTACTTGTCAGGTTTGTGAGGAAGTAAAATACATTCTTGGATACAGTAGTAAGAGAGAGAAGAAATTACTGCATTTCATCAACTTAAGATGCCATGGACTATAAGATGTACTGTTATTTTATGCACATTAAGAAAGAGAAAAAAACTGTCATTAAACCATAACAAAATATAAGATCCATTTCAATTTCAGAGATGTTAAAATGTGAAAATAAGTGTGCATTTTAGAATCAATATGATATAGTAATTGTTGACTGCCTACTGTGTACCAGGCTTTGTCGCTGATCCTTGACAAACACTGTCTTCATTAACCTAGTGATATGTGTACCCCTGGCCCTATTTTACAGATGAGAAAAAAGAGGCACAGTGAAGCTAAATATATTGGCTAAAGATCACAAAGCTAGTAAGTAGAACAAGCTACTTACCTACTTGAACAAGAAACTTCCTCTTTTCAAACCTCTGTTCTGTTCTTTTTTTGTTGTTGTTTTTTTTTGATATTACGACAGTCATTTATTCTCTCTAACAGTTACTATTGGTGAGGAATTTTGGAGTAATTTGATTGGGTGTTCTGGCTCAAGGGTCTCTTAGGAGTTTGCAGTCAGATGTCAGCTGTGGCTACATCATCTGGACACATGACTGAGGGTGGAACATTCAATTTCAAGGTATCTCACTCATATGGCTGGTAAGTTGGTGCTGGCTGTTGGCTAAGAGTCTTAACTTCTGGCCACATGGGCCACTCCATGAGGCTGCTTGAGTGTCCTCTCAACATGGTGTCTGGATCTTTGGATTACAAAAGACTAATGTGGAATCTGCAATGCCATTTATAATTTATCCTTGAAAGTTCACACACTTCTGCTGTACAAACTTCTGTTCTTACCTGTGACTCTTTTGTCAAGCTGTGTCTTGATAAATTGTAACACTTTTGAGTCTTTGAAGAAAGTGATCTGTTTTTAGTGTGGGTACTTTTCATTGATCTCAAACACTTGTAGCATAATACTGGGAAGATAATGAGTCACTGAGTTTTAAATCATTACTTGAGTAATGTTAATGAACATCTTTTGGGGTATATATTTGAATGCCAAATAGTTATTGACTATCCAAAAAGTGGTTTTCCTTGGTCTCTAGACAGGGACTTTGCATTTGTCAGAGTTCTTAAGTAGATAGAAAGAAAGCAAGATAAATCAATAGATAGATTTAGATACAGCCATATGAGAGGGGATTTAGTAGGGGAATTGGCTTACATGATTATGGAGGCTGAGAAGCCCCATGACAGGCCATCTGCAAGCTAGAGACCCCAGGATACCTGTAGCATGTCTCAGTCTAAGTCTGAAGCCCTCAGAACCAGGGAGGCTGCTGTTTAACTCTCAGTCTGAAGCTGAAGGCCTGAGAACCCAGGGGGCCACTGGTATAAGTCCTGAAGTTTAAAAGCCAGAGAGCCTGGAGTTCTGATATCCAAGGACAGGAGAAGAATGTATCCCAGCTCTAGAAGAGAGGAAATTTATTTTTGTTCTATCTGGATCCTCAGCCAATTGGGTGGTGCCAGCTCACATTGAGGGCAGATCTTCACTGGTCAGTCTACTGACTCACGCACCAGTCTCCTCCAGAATCACCCTCACAGACACACCAAGAAATGATCCATTACCAGTTCTCTAGATATTCCTTAATCCAGTCAGGTTGGCACCTAAAATTAACCACCACAGGGCTTTACTTTATATGTCTAACATTCCTCAAAGAGTTCCTGGCCAAGGGCTATTGTTGTGTTCAATGGTAGAATGCTAAAATGCCTTTTATCAAGACAGTTCCGTACTGCTTTTAAAATGCTCTGGGCTATTTCCATTCTAAACTACTGAAGCATACACTTGTGGAAAAGCAGCAAGAATCCTAACACATAATCTAGTTGAGAGCAGAACTCAGAAAATGAGACGCTTAACAGGTAAGCATTTGTCTTTGGGGTGAAACTTCCCTTTGTTTTAGTGTGGACAACTTGAGTGAACTATTTTAGTAATGTATTTGTAGGGCAAACACCTATCCATTTTTTGGGGGGAAGCCCAAGATGTAAAGTAATAATCTCAAATGCAAAAGTTTTAGAGTAAGATATTAAGTGTTTGTTTAATAATATAAATGTAGTGTATTAGCAAGCTAATGAAAAAAAATCCTGAATCTGGATTTAGACTACCCTTTACATGAAAATTATTGTGTTAGTGGAATTACGTGTCTTTTTGTTCAAGCAGCATCGTTTCAAGGTTGGGAACCATGGCAGGAAGATCATGCAGGTCTGGACTTCCTTTCCCCTCAAGGCAAATAGAATTCTGTGATAAGGATATAGAGCGGCTTGAAGCTAGATGAACTGGACCATTGGTGTCCTACACAGAAGCTATTTAAGAAGGAACAGCTCTGATTTGGAAAAATGTTTAAAGACTCACTCTAGTGATTGTCCCGGGTGTGTCTTTGAGATGAGGGCAGCCTCACCCTGAAGGAACTGGGTTCTCATGTTCCTGCCATCCTGAGGTGAAAAAGAAAAGGGTCTTGGACAATGGAGTGAAGGCAATCAATCCTTGTTTCTTGGGAGCAAAGAGGGAATTGAGATTGTCCTCTGGTACATGGAAGTGTCTGAAGATTTCTGTGGATGGGGGTGCAGCTCACTCCCACTCCTATTAGAAAAAAAACCTGTGGGAGTCGGGTAGAGAGAGTCAACTTGTGTTTGGGCTGTGGCTTTCAAAATAACCACCTTTAGTCATGCTATAGGTTGCCTTCTAGGGGTATTCTATTCCTTCAAATCTTTTAGTGAAGCCTTATTTAAAGGGATAGCCCCTTCCTAGATGTGCCTTGGGGGCATTAATGAAAGGATCTATGTCCATGCTTAGGGTCTACATGACACTGGGGAGGCAGAAAGAGTCTAGGGCAGGGGGTTAGGTCTGAGCGGAGATGCTGTGCATGGAGTAGCCCAATAATCCAGAAACAGCATCTGTCTGGGGGATCCCAAGAATTTGCAGAACTTGCCATCATTCCTCAGGTTTTCACTGCTATACTTGAGAAAGTAACCAAATGAAAGATGTGACTTTCTGCTTTTACAGGGATGTAGGTCAGGCTATTGTCATTTGGACATTGAAGAGAAGGTTGCCTTTGGAAAGCAGGAGAACTTGGGGGGAATAGCTGACTTGCACATCCTTCAATACTCCACTTAGCTATCATTCCTTCTAACGTCTCCTCAGCTTCATGTCTGAGTTCAGTGTCTTTTCTAGTGTTCCTTTAGTCCCCGGATGCTATCATTTACACAAGCAAATAATAATTACAACAGACTCTTATTGAGTACTTACATTGTGCCAAACACTAAGTTAAGTGCTTTACATGGATTATCTCATTCAGTAATTTGGTAATCTCTATTTTTCAGCAGAGGACACTGAAACCTAGAGAAATTATGTGATTTGCTTCAAGTCCTACAGAGGGACACTCATAGAG
The DNA here is from genome assembly GCF_029281585.2 of Gorilla gorilla gorilla. NCBI lineage: Eukaryota > Metazoa > Chordata > Mammalia > Primates > Hominidae > Gorilla > Gorilla gorilla. Next base: position 38,947,735 of record NC_073243.2, read on the forward strand.
CCAGATTTTGAACCAAGATGGTCTAGTCCAGAGCCAGTACATGCAGGATTTAGAATATACTCATTTTATTTTTCCCCTTTTCCAGTTTTTTTTTTTTTTTTAAGTGCTATGAGCTTTCTTAGGATAGTCTCTTTCCTTTATATCTGCATCCTTATCTTTTAGTATAGGGCTAGGCACCTTAGTAATTGTTTGACAAATGTTTGTGAAAAGGATAAATGAAAGACAGAGCCTAAGGCATAAAATTTTAAGACAATACACTGAAGCTGTTACAGTTTATGACTGAATAAATAAAGTACTCAGCTCTCCTCTTGGTACATAATCATCATTTAATAAGTGTTAATTGTTTGTTATTATTAAGTTAGTTATTTTATTATCATTTAAGGCCGGAGGATCACCTGAGGCCAGGATTTCAAGACCAGCCTGGGCAACATAGTGAGACCCCTGGATCTCTGCAAAAAAAAAAAAAAAAAAGTTATATTTATTTAGAAAAACAATTATTTTTGCATAGGAATGCATCATATGTCTTAATTTTTCAAAATTTCCTTCACTTTAATCACATATTTCCATATGATTTTAGAAAGAGGTGAATGGTTAGTTTCTATGCAGTATTTTGAATGTATAGGAGTTAAAAGTCACTTTTGATAGTTTTCCCTTGAAATTTGAGCTGTGCTTGCTTGAAATATGAATATAGTTAAGTAGAAAAGCAGGCTGCTACAAGTTCAATTTAAGAAATCTGTAGTGTAACAATTTGAGAATGAAGATGACAGTAAATGTAAAAGGTTTCTTATCATATGTGTCCAGTTACACAGCCTGAGGACAAAAGCCAACCACCAGATTAGAGGAATATTATGATTTTCGTATACAAAACTTAGCTTTCTCATTTTTTGCTTCACAGCCAATCTATTCCCATTATTCTTACTACAAAAGTTCCTGCCCTCTCCCTCTCCCTCTCCCTCTGCCCTTTCCACAGGCTCCCTCTCCCTCTGCCCTTTCCACGGGCTCCCTCTCCCTCTCCCCTTTCCACGGTCTCCCTCTCATGCCGAGCCAAAGCTGGACTGTGCTGCTGCCATCGCGGCTCACTGCAACCTCCCTGCCTGATTCTCCTGCCTCAGCCTGCTGAGTGCCTGCGATTGCAGGCGTGCGCCACCACGCCTGACTGGTTTTCGAACTTTTTGGTGGAGACGGGGTTTCGCTGTGTTGGCCGGGCTGGTCTCCAGCTCCTAACCGCGAGTGATCTGCCAGCCTCGGCCTCCCGAGGTGCCGGGATTGCAGACGGAGTCTCGTTAACTCAGTGCTCAATGGCGCCCAGGCTGGAGTGCAGTGGCCTGATCTCGGCTGGCTACAACCTGCACCTCCCAGCCGCCTGCCTTGGCCCCCAAAGTGCGGAGATTGCAGCCTCTGCCCGGCCGCCACCCCGTCTGGGAGGTGAGGAGCGTCTCTGCCTGGCCTCCCATCGTCTGGGATGTGAGGAGCCCCTCTGCCTGGCTGCCCAGTCTGGAAAGTGAGGAGCGTCTCTGCCCGGCCGCCATCCCACCTGGGAAGTGAGGAGCGACTCTGCTCGGCCGCCCATCGTCTGAGATGTGGGGAGCGCCTCTGCCCCGCTGCCCCGTCTGGGAGGTGAGGAGCGTCTCCGCCCAGCAGCCACCCCGTCTGGGAGGGAGGTGGGGGTCAGCCCCCGCCCGGCCAGCCGCCCCATCCGGGAGGGAGGTGGGGGGGGTCAGCCCCCCGCCCGGCCAGCCGCCCCATCCGGGAGGTGAGGGGCGCCTCTGCCCGGCCGCCCCTACTGGGAAGTGAGGAGCCCCTCTGCCCGGCCAGCAGCCCCGTCCAGGAGGGAGGTGGGGGGGGTCAGCCCCCGCCAGGCCAGCCGCCCCATCCCGGAGGGAGGTAGGGGGGTCAGCCCCCCGCCCGGCGAGCCGCCCCGTCCGGGAGGGAGGTGGGGGGTCAGCCCCCCGCCCGGCCAGCCGCCCCGTCTGGGAGGGAGGTGGGGGGGGGGTCAGCCCCCCGCCCGGCCAGCCACCCCGTCCGGGAGGGAGGTTGGGGGGGGTCAGCCCCCCCGCCCGGTAAGCTGCCCCGTCCGGGAGGGAGGTGGGGGGTCAGCCCCCCGCCTGGCCAGCCGCCCCGTCCGGGAGGTGAGGGGCGCCTCTGCCCGGCCGCCCCCACTGGGAAGTGAGGAGCCCCTCTGCCCGGCCACCGCCCCGTCTGGGAGGTGTACCCAACAGCTCATTGAGAACGGGCCATGATGACAATGGCGGTTTTGTGGAATAGAAAAGGGGGCAAGGTGGGGAAAAGATTGAGAAATCGGAAGGTTGCTGTGTCTGTGTAGAAAGAAGTAGACATGGGAGACTTTTCATTTTGTTCTGTACTAAGAGAAATTCTTCTGCCTTGGGATCCTGTTGATCTATGACCTTACCCCCAACCCTGTGCTCTCTGAAACATGTGCTGTGTCCGCTCAGGGTTAAATGGATTAAGGGCGGTGCAAGATGTGCTTTGTTAAACAGATGCTTGAAGGCAGCATGCTCGTTAAGAGTCATCACCACTCCCTAATCTCAAGTACCCAGGGACACAAACACTCTGCCTAGGAAAACCAGAGACCTTTGTTCACTTGTTTGTCTGCTGACCTTCCCTCCACTACTGTCCTATGACCCTGCCGAATCCCCCTCTGCGAGAAACACCCAAGAATGATCAATAAAAAAATAAATAAAATAAAATAAAATAAAATAAAGAAAAAAGAAAGAAAAGAACAAAAACAATGTACAGTAAATAGGAGATATAAAATATAGCAGAAAAAAGTCTTAAGAGTAATTCCAATAAATATAGAAGGGTTAAACTTACCACTAAATACAAGAATGCTATGGTGGGGCTGGCTGGGCATGGTGGTGCACTCCTGTAATCCCAACATTTTGGGAGGCCAAGGCAGATGGATCACTTGAGGTCAGGAGTTGGAGACAAGCATGGCCAACATACTGAAACCCCATCTCCACTAAAAATACAAAAATTAGCCTGGGCATGGTGGTGTGTGCCTGTAATCCCAGCTACTTGGGAGGCTGAGGTGGGAGAATCACTTGAACCCAGGAGGCGGAGCTTGCAGTGAGCTGAGATCATGCCGCTGCACTCCAGCCTGGGAGACAGAGCAAGACGCCATCTCAAAAAAAAAAAAAAAAAAAAAAAGCTATGATTGGGTAAGATTATAAGAGGGATAGTTAAAAATAAATACCACCTAAATATGAACCTAAAGAAAGCGAGTATAAAAATGTAAATATGTGATATGATAAACTTAGGTTTAAAAATATCAATAAGGGCTACTCTGTATGATAGTATACAAGTGGATATGGCTGGGCCCAGTGGCTCACGCCTGTAATCCCAACACTGTGGGAGGCAGAGGCAGGCAGATCACCTGAGGTCAGGAGTTCAAGACCAGCATGACCAACATGGTGAAACCCCGTCTCTATTAAAAAATAATAATAATACAAAAATTAGCCAGGTGTGGTGGCACTTGCCTGTAAACCCATCTACCCAGGAGGCTGAGGTAGGAGAATTGCTGGAACCTGGGAGGCACAGGCTACAGTGAGCCGAGATCGTGCCACTGCACTCCAGGCTGGGCGACAGAGAGAGACTCTGTCTCAAAAAAAAAAAAAAAGAGTATACATGCCATTATACATTTGTCAAAACTCATAAAATGTGCAAAACCAATTGTGAACTCTAATGTAAATATGGACTTGGGGTGGTGATGACGTGTCAATGTAGGTTCATTGATTGTAACAAATGTACCATTCTGGTGCTGGATGTTGATAGTGGTGGAGGCTGTGCATTTGCAAAGGCAGGGGGTGCATGGGAACTTTCTGTACTTTCTGCTCAATTTTGCTGTGAGCCTAAAACTACCATAGAAAATTGACTCTAATTTAAAAATATATGTAGGTGGGCCCAGCACGGTGGCTCACACCTGTAATCCCAGCACTTTGGGAGGCCAAGTCAGGCGGATCACCTGAGGTTGGGAGTTCGAGACCAGCCTGACCAACATGGAGAAGCTCTGTCTCTACTAAAAATACAAAATTAAAAAAAAAAAAAGTTCCTAAATTGATTTTACATTAAAGATTTTATAAATCTAAAATGTATTATGATACCTACTTATGGTATTGGAATATCCTGATGTGGATGTCTTTGAGGAGGTATCTCAAGTAAATTATTATATCTCATTATTGTTACATTTACCCTTTGCCCATTTGTGGCAGAGCCTGGTGGTTGTACATTCAAATATCCATTCTCTCTCCTCCTTACGAACAGAATCTTGCATTTATATGGTGGCGGTACACCCAAATAATGGACTTAAGCCTTCCTTGCAACTAGGTGTGGGTGGATTATCTGCTCAAAAAGATAAAAATGCAAGTGTTGTGAGTTATTTTGGGAAAATCTCTTTTAAAAGGAGAGAGTAGACCCTTCTTTCCCCCTTCTTTTTTCCCATTGCCTGGAATGTATACCTAATGCCTGGAGCTCCAGCAGCTATTCTGGAACATGAGGTGACATCAGGAATAGAAGCCATAAATGGCAAACAATAATGTAGAAAGATCCTGGGCTTCTAACACCATGAAGCCTTAACACTAGCATTGAACTACCAATTTCTGGCCTTCCGTTATGTGAAAGAGGTATAAACTTTCATCTTATTTCCACTGTTACTTTGGGTCTTTCTGTTATATATGGCCAAACCCAATCCTACTAAATAAACCATTATTTTAATAAAGTATCAGAAACTTTTCAAGAGAACTTTCTTTGTATTTCTATCAGTGTGTCAAGGTGCCTTCATTATGTGGTGTTTTGTTTTTGTTCATCTCTAGCCTCCTGGTCCTATCTTCCCTTCTCTAACACTCTTGTTAGTTTCCCTTTAAGATGTCAGCTATTTTGAGGACCCTTATTGCCATACTCCTGTTTTCAGTATTACTGTAAGGATCTTATCATTTTCTCAGATATCGCTCTTTTCTCTGAAATTTGCCTGGGGCCGCAGCATAAATCTACAGTTACAACCATGAAGATAGAAGTTGCTCATTAATTCAGAGGGCAGGAACTTGTGAACATAACTGTTGTAAGTGATATTTTATTTAATAGGATTTGTGGATACTAATTTTTAGATGGTGTTTCTAGGATGATAGATTAGCAAATAATGAGTTGAATACAGATAGTCTTGATTTCAACCAAGCATTTGATAGTCTCTAATGAGAAACAGTGCATACAAAGAACCCTGACCAAGGAGTCTAGAGCTTTGACTCCCATCTCTGACATTCATTAGCTATAAGAAAATATATCTTTTGACTTGGAAAAGACATCTAAACTCCTTGACCCTCTGTTCCCTTATCTGTAAAATGAGCTGTGATAATGATAAAATGAGTTGTGATAAATATTAAATAAGTTAATGCACATGTACAAACATTTTTGTTTTTAGTTCTAACGTACTTTGCAAATATAATGTACTATGCAAACACAACGTACTTTGGGTCAATGGTAAAAAATCTGAGTCCAGAACTAAGTATAGTCTTGCTAGCTATGTGATTTGGGCCAAATTATTTAATGTCTCTGAGCCTCAGCTTTCCTATCTATAAAATGAAAATGATGATAATACAGCCTTACATGGCTGTTAAGAGAATTAAATGAAATAATATATGTGAAGACTCCAAGGCAGTACCAGGTACTCAAAAAATGAAAAATATTAGTATTCTTATGGTTATTGCCATTATTACTTTCTTGGAGATAAATGGTGAACTTGGAGATAAATGTCTTGCTGACATTTAGAGTAGATAAATGGATGTGTAATTGACCCATACTATAAAAAGAATATCTATTACTAGCTTAAAATCAACTTAAAGGAACAAATTGGGTAGAATATTGCAGGCTCAGCCAATGTTTTTATTAATGTGATGTGTGAAGATCAAGTTTGCTTATTACATGTGATCATAACACCAAGTTGATAGGAATGAAACCATGGATGTAATATAATGGAAAAGACTTGGAGTTTGAACACTTTGGCTTTGAGACCCAAAATTCAACCATATGACTCATTTTCTTCATCTGTAAAATGATATTAACACTAGCAAAATTCCAGGAAGATGCATTGTGAGTATATGTTTTAAAGTATCTCACATAATTCATGACTCATTCTGAAAAATGACAGTAGGTTTGCTTGTTTACCATTTAAAGTAGATCCAATAAATGGCAATAATATAAATACCATTTACAAGCTTCAAACTTACGCAATTTCTTTTAAAAAATAGGGAATTTGAATTATTTCAAATTTTATGCACAAAATATACCTTTACTAGTATTTCCAATTCATGTACTAAAAATCTGCATAAAATGAATCAACTTGGGCTGCTACTCAGGATATGGCTGGATTTTTTGGATTCTGAAACCAGCCTGAAACATTGGGAAGATTTGAGAAGAGCAATTTGACCAAAACCTGATGGTTGTTCCTAGAAAGATCAATTTTGATAGAAGACTGACAATACATTTTTTTGTCTCTCAGCTGTATCTCGAAGACAATGATGCCCTGCTGGTATGGGGTAAAAGCTGGCTGAAGCTGACTAGATAAGCTAGATTTACGTATTAAGTTGGATAGAACTGAAATTTGAAGCTATACTGGGTAACTGTTATTTTCCTGTTTGTCGTTCAGACTACAAGAAGGGTCTAGCCACAGATATCTACCAACAATGGCTATATCAAATGCAGTCTTTCAGTCTTACTTGACTTCTAGAGCCTTGTGTTTTTATGGCTTTGCCATAGCTACTGTGGTGAAGAGCTCTACGTGGGCCCACGCATTTCTCTTACCTGAGGCTAACACTCAGAATCTCTGGCCTATCTTACCATTACTAGATTACTATGAAGTCCTACATAGAAGACTAGCTGCTAGTGGCTGCCGAAGTGGCCACCGCCTGGGTGTTCAGAGGAATCCACTCCTCATAGAGCAAATTTTGATTAGGGGGAAATAGGAATCAGGATGGAGCTAGCAGAAAAATTCCCTCCCTACTTCTCCCTGTAGTGGACTGTTCTGAGTTATGATTTTTCCATATAGCCTGCCCAGACAAGTCCTGCATGGCCAAGTGGGAGTCAAGCAATGCTTGTTTTGGAATAGTAGCCAGTGTGATCAATGCGTTACCTTACATTTGCTTCCCATATTCTGCTGCTTCAATTATCTTTTCCTTTTCTCTTGCTGCCCTGGGATTACGCTTGTCCATAAGCCTTGCCTCACACTCATTTTTTTTTTTTCTAGAGAACTCAGACTAGAGCACTTACTATGAGCAGTAAATTCAGCTAGGTACTGCGTCCGTACTTTCTAAAAGCTACAATTTAGGTTAAGAGACAGACACATGAAGCGTACACTACAATACAAAACCACACATGATGACAACACATGATCTCATCTTTGAGATCCTCCAAAACTTGGGTAGTTATCTCGGGTTCTGGTGATTTCTTTCTGCACTACTTATCACATCCTAATTTGCCTCTAACATTGCAGTTAGTCCTCTGAGATTTATTAAGCTCTTCACCTTATGTGAAGGCCAGCATTTTCCTTGGAGTTTCAATAAAATATTCTGAATGTGTTTGTTTCTGTGGATATTTTGCTTTAGAAAATATACCACTTAGTTTTTCTTTAATAATAGCATTTTATCATAGTTCTCTTTTAAAATCAAATTACTGTCAGATTTTTTGGCTATTCTTCTGAGTCAGATAATTGAGTATAATGATGTTGTTTACCCATAGATACTATTTAGACTAATTTTTGTTCTGCTTTGTTACATTAATTTAGCAGTCCTTGCAGTCTAGCTAGCTGCCTATATGATACTATGGTGGGTGTTTTGGACCCAGACTTTATATTTTTGAACACAGTTGTCTCTAAGTGGAGACAAAAATGTGACTCAATTTGAAAAGTGCCAGAAATTTGCTTTAGTTGACTAAAGGTAGAAGATAAAATGTGTTGTGGGGGAAGTCTTTTTCTTCATTTGGGAGGATTACTTTGTTGTCTTATTCATGTAGATATAAATTAGGTATATAGGTTAAATATTGCTGCTTAACAAATCATCCTAAAACTTGCAACAAGAACAGTAATTTATTTTTCACAAAGTTTCTGAGCGTCATTAACTCAGGAATAGCTTAGCTGCGTAGTTCTGGCTCAGGGTCTGCCATGAGATTTGCTAATCCATCACTTGGCAGTTATGATGTTGATCAGGGCTGTAGTCTTCAAAAGGCTTTACTGGGGCTGGAAGATCCATTTCCAAACGGGCTCACTCATAGGGTTAGCAAGTTGATGCTGGCAGTTGGAGGAGGCCTCAGTTCCTCACCATTTGGATATCTCCATGGGGCTGTTTTGGTATTCTCATGACATGGTAGCTGGTTTCCCCAGCATGAATGATCAAAGAGAAAACAAGGAGGGGGTAGAATGTTTTTAATGACATAGCCTTGATAGTCGCACATTGTCACTTCCATTGGATTCTGTTGGTTGCACAGACCAACCCTGATACACTGTAGGAGGGAACTATACAAGGAAGGTAATGAGCACCAGGAGGCAAGAGTCATTAGGGAGCCATCTGGAGGCTGGCTACCACATTAAATTATATCTGTTATTTTTCTTGAAAGCCTTTTAACTGTGGAGTAATCCAAATGCAAATCTTATCAGACAGGGATGAGAGGTATTTTGTTTGATAATAACATTCTCAAAGGCTGGCCTGATGGGAGATCAGCATGCATCTCTGCAGAGATTAATTTAATGGTAAGTGATTTTTCTTCCTCCTCTGCTGGAGAGACCACCAGTGGTAGTGAGAAGGGAAAAAAACGAGATGCCCATTGGAAGGACTCACGGGGATGGGGTAAAATCTTAAGTTTTTGCAGTTTTAACTTTAGTAATTCAAAGTTCCTGTAGCTCACACTTCTGGCAAAATTCCCACAGAAAGTTCTGTGATTCTCCAAAGGGCCGCTGGCTTCATGCATGCCCACAGTCCAGCCTGTTAGGAGCAATCATCACATGGGACTGCTGTGTTCTCTCTCATGTTCCAGCTTCCCTGAGTCCATGTCTGCAGCCTCCTTTTTTTTTTTTCTGGAATATACTTTTTTCCCTGAAGCTACAAATCCCCTAGGAGCCAAAGGGATGCTGGACCCAGTGCAGCTGATTTCTCACAGGGAAATCAGCCCTTTCTCTAACTTTTGGGTCCTACGTCATTGCCAGGGCCCTGAAGCTGCACCACCTATGCCCAGACCATCGCAAGGTGTTCCATGAAAACAGGTCCTTTATATCTTTGATTAACTATCCACCAAAAATGCGCAAGGACCAATAGTAGCGTTTAGGCACAGTTAGTCTAAAACCACAATCCGAAAGGAAACATGCCTCCAAAGGAAATGATGTTTGCAGAAAATCAGCTCGTCCTATAACATAGATAACATTTTCTCATCTCAGCTTGAGCATTCTTTTTTCCTTGAGAGGTACTCTCTTAACTATTTCTTTTTTCATTATGGCCTGTGACTTGCATACCCAAAGACCCTTTCTGGTAGGCTTTCCTAGAACAAAGAGTGAGGCTTCTCTAATGCCTTATCAAAATCTCTACTTCTTAGGCTAGCAGGGTGGCTCATGCCTGTAATACCAGCACTCTGAGAGACTGAGGAGGGAGGATCACTTGAGCCCAGGAATTTGAGACCACCTTGACAACATAGCAAGACCCCCCATCTCTAAAAAAATTAAAAATTAATCAGACACGGTGCTTCAGTGAGCCATGATCACACCACTGCACTCCAG